>NC_046289.1:9482500-14282500 GCF_004115265.2 Rhinolophus ferrumequinum
GCTTTCTTTTAGCCTTCATTTTTAAATAAAAACCTTTTAGTAAAAGCGATAAAGCAGAAAAGTTGTTAATTTTAAAAATAGAAGAAATCGACTGCTTAGCCAATGTTTAGGTTTTTATAATTAGGTCATACTATTTATCACTAAAACAACAGGTACACATTGTAATGATAATATCTGCTGCACTTACAACCTGCTTTTATAGAGAACACTTATATGTTAATCAAAATAGGTAACAATTTATAAATGTTTCATTACATGAAAACAACCTTGTTTTACACTTATTCTATGTGTATCAAACATTACTAAGTTCTTAGTTAATGATATTACATTTACAGTTTTACAGTGATGTGAAGAACTGGTTAGTGTCAAGCATGCTTGCTGTTTCAAGTTTACATTTGTTTTTATTTACTCTTACAGTGAAATATGTTACAATGTAAAAAGAATGACTACATGCTTTTTATTTTCTATGTGCCTAATTTACCTCGATTTCCTTTGTCTTCTGTTACCCAATGTCCAGGGGAAAACAGTTAATAATAAAAATAATTTCAGAATAGTTATGTAATAATTCTCAGCAATAAATAATTTAAGATTTAGTGTATTTTTTTAACTTTAAAAGGGATTTAATTTACCTGTTTTGTGTGTGATGTATTTAACTTTGTAGGCTTATACTTTGCAATGGGATAATATCAACATTCCAGTTACCCTTGCCTGCCTACATCTATTATAAATACCAACAGATCTTCCATCAGACTTATATAATTCAATTACTCCTAAAAATACCACCTTTAAATGTTATATTCTTGATAAACCCAGTCACCAAAAATCTGTTTTAATCCTGTAGGATTCTATCCCACTGAAAATGCCTTTAGAATCACAATGGACATGTCAGAAATATTATTTCCCAACTTCAGCCCTAAATTAGCCTACTACCAGCAACCTTTCAAAATTACAAGATGTGGATCTTATAGGAGGGGCATAAAAAAACATTTTGCCATAGAGGAAAAAAGTAGTTATATATCACATATTAATGCTATCCTTTAAATTAAATACAGTGCTCTCATCAAACTTCCTTGGTGGGGGAAATATAGCACATTCTTTTTTTCAAATGTACATTAATGAGTATTTTTCCAAAGTTGGATAGAATTTAACAAACACTAGTCAAATCAACTTTGGAAACTCTACTTTGATATTTTTCCCTTCCTGTATATGTGGGGTTCGCAAATGATAGCAACAACTTCATACATGCAGGGAGGGAAGAATGTCAGCATTGAAACAGTAAAACTTCTCTCATATTGTTTTTAGATTTAATAAGAAGATGAGGTTGAGGAAAAAATGGCTGAAGATGAGGTATCCATGAAACCAGTTTTAAATTACCATTCATGTTTCAATGTAAGGAAATGTTTTCATTTGTGGAAAAACTTAAGAAGGGCTCATGAATAAATGTACAATGCATTGTGATTTTATGATGTTTTGTGAAGTTTATTCAGGAAAAAAAAAACTTATTTCCCCAACCAAACTGTCTAACTTGGGAATGGTAACACCATCTTCCCCATTTGAAATGCTTTCCCAGAGGTCTGTACACCCAACCAAAAAATATATTAAGAATGCCCTGCTCAGAAGAGTTTGACCCAGCAGCCAACTTTTCACCGTTCCTTTTCCCTCCTGAGATCCTCTGTATTAAGCATTTATTTCCAACATCAAGAGAAGTCAAGAAAAGAAGACCTCTGTGGGTGTGGGGAAAGATGAGAAGTGGCCCCGAAGTATTTACAACATAGAAAATCAATATATAAAATAAGTTTTCTGTAAGATTATGAATTCTGACATGTGAGTTGAATTTACACACTAAACAAAATTTACTTTATCGTGCTACGCTCTAAAGCTACTCTGTGGACCTCAAGTCAACAATATGAAGGCCTATGTATTCTTCCCAAATCATGAGTAATTACAATTCAACTAAATTATTGAACTTAAGCTAGCATCCCTTTTTAAAACATATTAAACTTTTTCTAAAGAGTTAGCAGCAAGTAGCTTTCCCCAAACCTAATGATTTTTTAAAAGACGCTATGTCACGAGTCTTATTAGGGAGACCACCTCATGGACAGTGTAGATGCTTGACCACTGCACTGTACACCTGAAACTGAAGCTGAATAATACTGTATGTCAACTATAATTTAATATATATATATATATAGTCATGAGATATGGAGCATAGCATAGGGAATAAAGTCAATGGAACTGTAATAGATACGTACGATGTCAGAGGGGCAATAGATTGGGGAGTGCAGTTATCACTTTGCGAGGGGTGAAATGTCTAATTATTGCATTGTTTTGTACACCTGCAACTAATAATAAATAAATAAATAAATAAATAAATAAATAAATAAATAACTATGTGCTAGCAGATTGAATAGCACCACAAGAGAGATCTGGGGGAAGGAATTCTAAAAGAATGTTGACATAAGAAGACTGGGAACCTTTAAATGTTCTGCCAGATAAAAGGCAAGATCCTTAAAGACCTTAGATGTTTAAAACATGGCCACAGAATGCTTCTAATATAAAATGGACAGACAGCTCTGTAGCAATGAGGGGGGATTAAACTAGATGATCTTCATAGGTGCTTCTAATACTAAAAGCAAATGAAAAAAACGAAACGCTGAAGTTGTGTGTAAACTGTGTGTCTTCCTACACTTAGGTCCCTACAAAATTAAAATGAGTACAATTCAGCACACAGATAAAATTGTACACAGGACCCTAGGTCACTGCTAGATGAAATAAATGCTCTAGAAGGGTTCCTGAAATGGATGAAATTTGAACTCAAGTCAATGCAGTTCAACAAATATTTACTGATCCACTTCTAAGGACCAAACACTGCTTTAGCCTCAAGGGCTAACAAGCTGAGTAACACATAGGACTCACCTTCCACTAACCTAGAGTTTAAGGAAACTCCGTGAACTCTAACATGAGTCTAATTATAAGCTATGTGGACATATGTGGACTATTCAATTGCTGATATAGTCAGTTATGCTAACATGTAATCTCTCCTCTCCCGTAGATTAAATTAGTTGAAGTTCAACAGCTCAGCTAATCTCTGCTTTTGTAAATATGTACAAACTCCATTGAAAGCAGTAAAAGTTACGTGCGTGGATGAATAGAGGACTGTTACTTTAAAAATGCAATTCTGACTCATATGAAGCTGCTGGAACTTCAAGTTGCATATTTTAACCAAAATAATAACAATTTTAACTTCCTTGAGAATACCCAAATAGAAAGACAGAGGGTTACTCTGTGAGAATTCATCTCTAATTCTTGTTTCCTTTCAAGAATCTTAATTCTCCAAGCAAGAAGTGCTTCTGAATGTAAAAATTATATAAAATGCAAAGGGAATCATCTCATTTGTAAGTAGGAAATCTTACTGTCAATAATCTTGGACATCAAACACCTAGACCATCTTATTTGTCTTGAACTTTCTAACGGCATAAATAAAATGAAGAAATATAACTATGATTGCTATGGATGTATACACCAATAGTGAAAGTGATCATAGCTTAGTCCAATATATAGGACAATAGCTCTAAGTTCTGTATTTTCAGTAAACAAAAGAGATGGAAGAGGTTTTTTTTAAAAGCTGAGGTAGGCAAAAAGAAGAAAGCAAATTAGGGTTAGTCCCAGAGTTGAATCTGTAAGAATTAAAGCCCTACCTGTGACATGTTACATTCCTCTGTGTTTTCTCCTTCCTCCCACTTTGTGTGTGTGTGTCCTGTCCACGGTCAACTCAGCTCTGACCTGCTATCCACAATGAACTACTGAGTGAGAGGTAGAGCTAAAACACCTGGGAATTAAAACACTGTCCATATCACCTCAGGTACAGCTCAACTTCCAAAAAGATGATAAGTCTTTGCACTAAGCACTTCCTTTTTTCCCTTACTCTCAAAGAGAGCCAAAACTACTCCATGGATTTGTAATGGATGCCTGCATTCTGAAAGGCCAAACCAAGTTGTTGAAAAAAAAAGTGTCCCTCTCCTACGATAACGAGCAGTACTAACGAGAAGCAGTATAACGTAATTGTTGAGAGCGTGTGCTGTGGATTAGGACCACCAAGGTCAAATCATTGTTCCAACACTTACTACATGTGCACCTCCAAGTAATTTATTTAACCATTCTATATTTTAGCTTCATTATCTGTAAAGTGGGGAAAATAGTACACTTATTTCATAGAATTATTATAAGGGATTAAATGAGATGACACATGTAAAGTGCTTAGAACAGTGCTTGACACATATAATTCCTATTATTATTATGTAATATTACTATGATAATGATAGCTATTGTTAGTATTACCATTAGTAGTAGCTGTTGATTTCTCCTTTTAAAATGGACTCAGCTCAATCGCATAGAAACTTCTTCCACAGCCACTTGAACAAACTACCTTAACACGTTTCACCATTAAAATTGTATCGTCCATGAACACATATTAATGACCCATTGCTCAAGAAAATGGAAACTTCACGTCTTGCAAACATGACGTCAGTAACCTAAATTTCTTAACTTTTTGGCACAATGACTAAGACCTAAGCAGTAAGCTTCAAAGTGCCAACTAGAATATCACAGTTTCTTTGGAAATGGAATTCAGAATTTGCCTCCTACTGAAAAGTGCCTCTTGATTTGATAACTTTCAGAATTTGTGATAAAGGGAAACAAGTGTTTCCCACTGGGAACCCTGACCTCAAAGACAAAAAGAGAATTCAAGAGAACAGAATCAGATGCCTTGGTGAATTAACTTATCTGGTTATTGCTATGAAAACTGAGCTCATTATTTCACTGCAATTTGAAAAGAAGGGAAATATCCTGTAACAAGGTCCTAAACTTACTATGTAAGTATAAAATATATGTATCTGAATTCCTTTAATACAGACCAAGGACACTAAAGAAGGGGTTCAGAATAGGGTTCTAAAGAAGAAAAGATATTCCAAAGAATGAGAAGAACAAAGAGACAGTGGAACTGAAGAAAACTCGGAACTGGCTTGACTGCATGACGCTTCTTTCTGCAAAGCGTGTGGTCTGCACGTGGCACAGCCTCAGACCACTAGGAACTCCAGGCCAGCAGTCATTCCAAATTGGTGTTCTTCCCCTAAAACCTGTCTTAACAAAACTTCGGTTGTTATGTACCTAAAGAAATAGGGGCAGGTCAACTCATGTTTTTCCAAAATCAGATTTGGAGCGAGATCATACTAGTGATGAAAAAGACTAAGCCTTAGAATTTAATGGAAAGTAAAGCGTTCCTCTCCCTTCTTCGATGTTATTTCCCAGACAATTGAGTCTTTTCTTGAAAGGCCCACCTTGGTCTGCTTGTTTTTCCTAATGAGAACTGTGAAGCAAAGCTCCCTCCTGTCTCTACCTTATAGTAGAAGGAGACAGTATTTGTTTTTCTTTCCTGGCCCTCCATAGAATTTCCTTATCAACTGTAAGGTATGCTGAACACTTGAAGTGTTATACAGATTAAAAATAATTGTTATTACCATATAGTATACTTCACGAAATAGTTAATACTATCGATGAACCTAAATGCTACATAATTCTGATTTTCTTTAAGGCCATAAATGCTTCCTATTCTTAATTTTAGCAATATCGGTTCTCCTTGTAATCCCACTCTATGTTACTGCCAGACATATAACTTTTATCACTGTATAAATCTCTTGAAGAGACGTCTAATTGAGGAAAGTAGGCAGTAGCTATGCAACCCATTTTTTTTGTTCACTTAGGCCTGTGATCTGATCAGCTATACACACCCAGAGAACTTGAGTCCAGACTCTTCTGGCAGAGCACTAGAAAACATAAGGACTTCAAAACTTTCAGCTCAATAACAATTTAGGTCCCAATCAATTCAGCAGTACTACCTAATAATTCTTTCAATATAGAGGATATTTTAAAGCTTACCTTAACAAGGTCTGAGAAAAGTATTTCAGGGTGTTTGCAATATCTGTTCCTGACGGTACAGGGTAAATGTTGTGGAGAACCCGGTTATGATATTCCTGTAAGTACCGGATCTTGGAAGCAACTAGATAAAAGCAAAACAAAAAAAAGAAGAATCATCTTGTAATGTGTACTAAGTATACAGTTTTGTTTTTTGTTTTTTTTTTTAATGATCAGATACAGGAATTTAATCAGTATTTTAAGAAAAATGTGTAAATTTTTACCGGAATGTCATGCTAGAAACAATTACAAAAGACCTTTAATTACTTATACTTGCATTCAGCACACAAAATTATTTTCAGTTATCTGATTTAATATCCTATTCACAAATTATCCATTCCTTTTTTTATCACTAAGAAAGGCAGTACTCCAAATCATTTTATAATCACCCCCAAGTTAGCTTATTTCATTAACAAAATAATAATAGATATAAATCTCTGCCATCAGAGAATTATATTTAATATTGCTTAACTGAAACTGAAAGAGAAAACTCAAAGGTCTTTCAACAACACTCTAAAAATCCCAAACTATAGGAGCCCACTGAATAATAGCATCAGTCAAAACCAGATTTTTAACTCCGTAAGTGATTGTAAAAGCATGTTTAATGAATGTCTGAACTGCGAGACTATCAAGAATAGATTAACTTAGTGAGTAACAGATTAAGAATACAATGATTAGGTGGTAGTAAAAATATTTTAAAAATGAATATGACATTTTTCGTCCAAGGAATTTCAGAAATGAGACTTCCTAAGCTTTTTGAGCTTGGCTGCCCAGATCTTCTCAAGATTCAGGAGGGACTAAATAGGCTTATTTACCCTCCTAGACCTACCTGGAGTCACCAGCATTGTCCACATTCCTGACCTGACCTTTGACCTGGCAGCAGTGAATGGCCCAGTTCTAGTCATTCCTCTTTGCAAATCCCAAGGGGCCATGATGATCAACGTCTCTCAGGTCTCCTCTTCCACAGAGCTCTCAACACTGTCCATTTGTCCTTTCAATCTTTAAGGCTACCAAGGGAGCCTTTTGGGTGGAATGGCTCACTGTCAGCAGTTAACAGAAGACACATCAAGTCCTGGAGAAGCAAGGCCATGCTGTTCCCAACAGCCCATGGAATTAGGCTCCTGGATGCATTCTAACTGAAATTATGGCTTAAGCAACTTAAAGAATGTCAAAATGCTTTTGATAGGCGTGGGACACAGAATCACAGAATGAGGAAATATCAGAACTGGAAGGACCTTAGAGACCTTTTCCCGGAACCATTTCATTTTAAAGATGGGGAAAATGAGGTACAAAAGGTCTTCAATGGCAGATCTAGACTAGAATTTGTAAATCCTGACTCTCATCCAGTGCTCTTTCCACTATTATGACATACTCTAGAATAAGATTCTGAAATGCAGTTATTTTGAAGATAGTGGGTGCTTACTGCATGACATCAAAGCAATTTTCAACTGTTATTAGGTTAGTCATTGATTCTAAATCCCACATATCCCATTTATCAGATTTCCCTCTTTCTCTTACTACCTACACATTTCCATGATATGGTTAGCATTTTCCCACAAAAAAATAAGTCTAGATTGCAGATAATAATACCTTGAATGTGTATAGCACATCACCTCTGAAGAAAGCAACAAGTTTATATCCATTGTCTCAATTAACCCCGTAATTGTTTGCTTGTAAATAACTTGTTTCCTGAGATAAGGTAAAAATAAGGGATACTTGAAAATGTTTCAATTACATAATCTACACAAATCCATTTTCATCTCAGCTATTCATCTTTTTCTAAATCACAATACAGGGAACCCCCACATTAATACAAAGCACCAAGTCCCAAATATTTGAGATACGTGTTAGGCCAGCATATGCTTTCTGCTCACCCAGCATCACAGTGATGCTTTGTAACTGTGACTTTTCTCAAGCTTTGATATTCAGCAGGGTTCTGTTGAGTATTTCAGGAAAACTGTTAATCATTCCACCACCTAAAAAAGGTGTGGATAGTACAGGTTGTAGACAATAAGTTCAAATGAGGAGAAAAATCATAGATCCCCCAACTCGATGCTTGCTCATAATTCAAGAGCTACAATATTATCACTATAAAACAACAGCAAGCATTCAGAAAAGTTTGTGAAATGAATGTTCTTTTTATAGTTCCTTTTGTTAAAATGCGGCCATGGCTCCTTTTAATGGGTATCCAAACATGCAAGGGGAAGCAGAGACAAGAGTCACACCGTTCTTTGAGATCTTTTAATAATTTACAAACGTCACATAGCATTGTCTTTGTTTACTTACCTGTTTATTCTTCTATACCAGCTTGTAAATTTCTTGAAGGCAGAAACTAAATCTTACTCATGTCTCTATCCCAAGCCTAACACAGTGCCTGGCACATAGTAGGCCCTCGACATATTTGTGGGATAAATGAACACATGAATTATTAGTTTAATAATAACACATCACTTGGGGGGCTTGTATATATACATATCTGTCTCCCATCCTAGATTGTTGACTCTTTTTATTCCTACTGTCAGACATCTAGTAGGTACTCAATAAATGATGAGTGAAGAGAAGGGAGTGGGGAAGAAAGAAGAACAAAGGTAGTGATGAGTAATCATAAAAGACAATTTATGGAACTGCTTGGAAAACTGTTCCAGCTTATTTTTGCATTGGTGAATGCAACATAATCTTAGCAAGTCATAGGTTTATTTAATGGCATGTTCTCAACTATTTGAGAACGGCCAGAAGGGTCCGTAACATATAGTCATTTGTAATTGTGCTGAGAATATGAATAAAGCTCATTTACATCTCAACTTTGCACAGGAGGCATGTCATTTGACTGGTTAGTAAGCCCATGTGAGCACCAAGCAGACGCATCGCAGCACAGAGTTCTTATTCTTTACTCCAACAATAATATTCCTGAATATTGCTGCAGAAACTCAGATAATTGGGCTGGATGGATATAAATAAAGTATCTCCTACCTCAAGGGACCCTGAGGCAATCATTGTTTCATCCCTCTCCTCCCACACCCATTCTTTTCCTTATACTTTAAGGAAACAGAAGCCACCTTTTATGGCCTGAATTACTATCCGGCCCCTCCCAATTCACATACTGAAGTCCTTATCTTAAAATGTGATTGTATTTAGAGATAAGGCCTTTAAAGAAGTGATTAAATTAAAATGAGGCCCTTAGAGTGGGCTCTACTCCAGTGGGACTGGTGTCCTTAGAAGAAGAGGTGATTAGGACACAGGAGGCATGCCAGGGATGCATGTGCACAGAGAAAAGGCCATGTGAGGACACACGGAGAAGGAGCCATCTGCGAGCCAAGGAGACAGGCCTCACGAGACATCAAACCAGCCCAACACCTTGATCTTGGACTTCTGGCCTCCAGGACAGTGAGAAAATTAATTTCTGTTGTTTACACCACCTACTTGGTGGGACTGTTATGGCAGCCCTAGCAGACTGACTAATACGCCATCCTAGAGAAGAAACCCTGTAAGATTGTAAATCCGAGCTCTGAAATCAAACAGGTCTGGATTAAGATTTTGGCTCTATCTCCACTTAACCCCCAGTTTCCTCATCTGTAAAATGGGTTTAATCATAACAACTTCACGGAGCTATTGTGAATAACACATCACTTACTGTGCCAATCACTTAGCATAGCACCCAGTATACACTCAGCATACGGTAGATATCAAAAGCTACCGCCATCTCCTTCTTTCCATTTTCTATTAAATAGCAATCCCACCACTAGTGCCCTGCATCCATCAGTTGTCTCTCCTACATGACGCATCTGTCCCACCCTGCTGAATTAGTTCCATAAGCATTCAAATAATGTGTGTGAAAGGGAAACAAAAAAACTCTCACTGGACTTGACATTCGCCCCCAGCTATCGGCCTCTCTCTTCAAAGCCACCGTTAGCGTTGTGTACACTCTCATCGCTCCATCACTTCCAGTTCTCTCTTCCACTCACTCCACCTGGCTCCCACCTCTGCCACTGCACTGACCCTGCTTTTTGCATCATCACCTAGAGCCTCCATGTTGCCGAGTCCAACAGGCACTGAGTCATCATTTTGCTAGACTTTTCAGCACATTCCATACAGCCAACCCCTGCCTCCGTGAAACTCCCGTTGTCTTCCCGACACCACATTCTCATCGTCTTCCTTCCACCTCCCTAATGTGTCCCTCTCAACATGCTTTGCCATCTCCCCCATTCCTTGATGTTTAAATGTTGGAATTCCTCAGGGCTCAGACCCAGACTCTCCATTTGTCTCTCACCAAATCCTCTCCACAGGCAATCCCATCCATCCACAAGGCTTTCAGCGCTATCTGTGCCAGTTACCTGAACTGTATACTGGTTCCCCAAAAATAAAACCTAGCCGTGCCATCAGCTCTAATGCACCTTTTGGAACAAAAATTAATATAAGACCTGGCATTATATTATATTGTATTACATTATCATATTATATTACATAATATAAGACTCGGTCTTATATTAAAATAATATATATAAAAACTTATGTTATATGAGACCGGGTCTTATATTAATTTTTGCTTCAAAAGACGCATTAGAGCTGATGGTCCAGCTAGGTCTTATTTTCGGGGAAACACAGTATCTCCATCCCAGATGGTTAGCTCTTCTGAGTAACAGGCCTCATCTATTCAATTTTTCCACTGGGAATCTTATGGAGATCATAAAGTAAACATGTCCAACACTGAACTTTTATCTCTGCCCTCACCCCCAAAAAAGCCTACTCCACCGTCTATGTAATCCAGCAAGTCACCCTGACAAAGTACTCTGAAACTCATGCTTGACTATTCTTGTCCCCTCACCCCCTTAATCAAATCTGTCACTGAGTCCTGTCAATGCCACCACCAAAATATACCTCCAAACTGTCGGCTGTTCTTTATCTTCTCTGTCCTTACTGGGCCCCATCATCTCCCAATCAAGTCCAAAAAGCCTCCACACTCATCTTCCTGGGTGTCTCTTGCCTCTCTCCAGTTCTTTCTCCTCAGAGCAGCCAGAGATCTTTTTGAAATATAAACAGCTTCATGCAAATCCTTCATTGACTGCCCACTGCCCTCGGAATAAAATCCAAAATCCTTAACATAATATACCACATCCCTGCCTACCTTCCGAACTCATGGCATACCACAAGAGCCAGACACACTCGCTCTTGCCCCAGTTGTTTAAACACACAAAGTTATTTGTTGCCGACAACGTTTGTATGTGCTGGTCCCTCTTCCAAATTTCATCTGGCTAACTCCTACTCACACTTCACCCTGGAGGTCTTTGCTGATTTCCCCGTCTAAATTGATTCCTGACCTCCACCCCCATTTTTCTGTGTCACAATATCCTTTTCTTCACAGTAATTAGTACAGTTTTGAATTATATACTTATTTGGGTGATTGCTGACTATCTCTCCCCAATGGACAGTAGAGTCCAAGAACTATGTATCTGCCTAGCAACTAGTGGTTGGGGGTCCTAGTAAGGATGAAAGAAAAAGAAGAAGGGTGGAGGAGAGTGGATTTTGGCAGTGGTTAAACTTTGTTTCTTTATGAAAATAGCCAAAAAAGGCAACTTTTAAAGTTGTGATGAAAAATGAAGAAAACACAAAAGGGGAGGAGGGTTCTGAGAAAGTATGCCTGGATGATTTTTATCCAGGCATACACAAGACTGATTGCTGCTACTTCACTACTCATCCTATCTCTACATCAAACCTTTGCTATGTTTTGAGAGCCACAAAAGCAAAATTCAGTCATTCATTTTAAGCATAGATATAAAAAACTTTAACAAAATTGGGATCATATAATACGTAAGTTTTAAATCATTGTTTCTTCAAATCTTAAGTATTTTGTCACTAAATATTTTAAATAACGGCTCATTCCCACTTTTAAATTTTTAATTATCTATGCTCATTACCATAAAAGTAAAAAATTCAGATAAGCACAATGAGAAAAATAAAAATCACCTAATGGCCCACTATTCAGAGACAACCATAGTCAATATTTTGGTGTATCATCCTTCTAGAAAATTTTCTATGCATAAATATACACTTATAAAAATGGGATTTTACAGTAGATAGTTTTAGAATCTACTTTCCTCACTTTCTATCGTGTTTCTCCGAAAATAAGACCGGCTCTTATATTAATTTTTGCACCAAAAGATGCATTAGGGCATATTTTCAGGGAATGTCTTATTTGTTCATCTACAACAATCTGCATTTATTCAAATACAGTCATATCATCTTCTGAAACATCGTCAAAATGTACTAAACGCGTCCGTCTGGCTGACGATCTTAACTGGGGTTTATTTTTGGGGTAAGTTTTATTTTTGGGGAAACATGGTATATCAGAAATACATTTCTACTGGACCATCATTTTAATAGCTTTATAATTTTCCTTTATGTAAATGAATCATAATTTATTTCACCAATCACCTATTTGTGAAATTTTGGGTTCTGTTTCACTATCCTATTCAGTGCTGCAAAGAATATCCTTTTAAATATGTGTACACATCTTTAGTTATTTCCTCAGAAAAAAATTTTTAATTGTGGTATTGCCAGGTCCAATGGGAAATACTCATTTTAAAGCTTTTGGTAATAACTGAGAATTTGCTTTCAGAATGACGGTATCTTTTACATACCAGTAGTATACATATGAATAATATTTATTGAATGTCCACTACTTTTTGAATGTCCACTATTTACCAGATGCTCTACATACATTATTTTTAATTCTTACAATAATTTTTCAAAGCGGTTATCATTTCCATTTAAAGTTAAATACACCATAGCTCAAAAAGAATAAGTGACTTGCCCAAAAGTACAAAGCTAGTAAATGGTAGAACATGATAGTTTAACTGGCTATAAGCCAGACTTCTCCACCAGGCCCCATTTGTTCTTTAATTATTTTCACTTGCTTAATAATATTTAATTGCATGATATAGCATGAAATATTAATACGTCACTTATTCTATTGTTTGATATTTAGATTATTTCCAATATTTCTAACACTGTAGCGAACAGAAGAAATATCAGACTAAATCTGTTTTAGTTTTTCTTTTTTTTTTAGAAAACACAAAATGAAACTTCTTTACTTCATTAGTCCCACACTTTTTTTCTTGAAAAATCAATTCCCTTTTATCATGTAAGGCCCATCTTAAGAATCATACATTCAGGAAGCCTTTGAATTGACTCCAGACTCCATCACTATCTTCCTTTTCTGACGACTCATTATCTGCCTCAAAACTTTTGTCACTTTATTATATAAATTTATCACTGATAATAAACTGTTCTGTATGATTCTAAAATAGCTTCATGTTGGGGTGGCCGGTTGCTCAGTGGTTAGAGCGTGATGCTGGTAGCACCTAAAGGTTGCCGGTTCGATCCCCGCATAGGTCACTGTGAGCTGCACCCTCCTTAAAAAAAGGAAAGAAAGAAAAGGGAAGGGAAGGGAAGGGAAGGGAAGGGAAGGGAAGGGAAGGGAAGGGAAAGAAAGAATCTAAAATAGTTTCATGTTTGCAAATCTAGTATCCTAACAACACTTAAAGATCTTTGAGGATAGAACTATCTTATTATCATTTGTAACTCCCTTAGCTCTTCTCACAATGCTAGGTACAGAGCAGATGGTCAACCTTAACACAATGGTTGAAATGAATTGAAAATGTAAATGTCAGTTGTCCTATCACCTATCGATGTTCTCTAAAAAAATTGTTTAAAATTCTAATTTCATTTACACAAATAAGTAACTTCCAGATAACATCTGTATGATGTGTGAATAACGCAGAACTCTTTTTCATGATTTATTCTCCTCCCATCTCTCATTCTACTAGAACTCCAAATTATCATTTCACTTGATATATATTCCAAAGGTTTCTATAGGTTCTTCATTATCATTTTCAGTATTTTCTCTCCTTTTTTCTTCAAATAGGCCACTCATTTCACTCTTCATGTCTTGGACCCTAACCATGCTGGGTGACGGTCGTGGAGTTATTGCAATGTCCTGCAGAGAGCTCTGGGATGCAATGTGAGTTCCCACCTAAAGCTATGTGTGACTTCAAGCAAATCTCTGAGCCTCAGGGGTTCTAGTTTGTTTTGTTTTGTTTTGTTCTTTTCTGTTTGCCAAATGAGAAATTAAAATAATACTTCCCTTGCATTTTTTGCAAAAGTTGGTAACTAATATTGTAGATTTGAATGTACATATCCTAATTCCATCTTACTTTTTATTGGTGTCTTCTTTTACATAATGTCCATGGTTGTATGGATTTGCTGTCATTGCCTCTTTATAAAGTGTTCATCTTCTCGTCAGTCTAAACTTTCATTGAGAAATGACAGACATAAATAAAGAGTACCTCAAAAATTTGGACTGCTATAATATATTCATCACATTGGTTAAAGTAAAAATTACTCCTGGTACCTTTTTCATTTCTTCTCTTGATTAGAAGATCAGTAAGGAATCAAACATCCTTCTTACTCACCCTGCATATCTGTCTTAAATCACCACTTTTGTCTCTCAAAATGTCTCTTATATCCAGTAGATTCTATTTCTCAGTCTAATTGGTTCTATCTAGAAATCCTCTCTAAAGTCTACTCTCTTCACCAATATACTTACGAGTATATCACCTTAATTCAAGCCTGCACAGTCTCTTTCATCGATTATTGCTGTAGTATCCAGACTATTCCCTTCTGACCCTTTTTTGACATGACATCCAAAGTGATCTTTCTAAAATGCAAATTTTCCTCATATCCTGCTGGTTGAAATACAAATAATAAATTTAGCATATAGAGTCCAGCATGAACGGATCCCTGCTCATCTGCCAAGTTTCATCTTCTGTCTTTTCCGTATGTACCTACCACACTTCAGCCATACTGACGCAGAAACACCACCTTCCATGGTTTTGCACATAATATTCTCTCTACGGGAATGCAATCTGTACTTCTCTCACTGGCCACCTCCCAAGAATTATTCAGCGGTAGCCACTTCTGCTGTAGATAACTGTCCCTCCCTACCACAAGCTGCTTTAGATACATCTCAGCACTTTCATAGCCCACAGAGCTTCCCTCTCTCATAGCACTTACCACTATAAACTATCATTGTTAACTCACTGTCTCCTCCACTGGGCTATCCGCTCCTTGAGATCAGAAACTGTCTCTCTTATTTTTGTATACCCAGTATTTAATAACTGTCTTGCCTCTTATCCTAAATAAATGTTTGATGAACGAACAGATGATTGAATAAATGAATGAATGCATTCACGTATCCCATGATTCTTGGTACAACAAAGCAGTTTAGAATTTATATTCCTTTCATGGGCTAGTTTTGGATATTGGATATGACACTAAAGTTCCCTCTACCTCTTCTTCCTACTACTTATAGGAAGGACAATTCGTATCACAAGAACTACTGTATCACTTTCTTCCAAAGTCTCCAGTTCCACTACGAGCCATTTTGGGGTGTGGAGTTGGGCTGGCTGAAAGCCAACTGAAGGGCCCAAGATGGATTTGTGTCTGCAAGGATGGAGAAAGAGCAAGGAAGGCCTCTTCCAAGAGTCAGAGGGGAACAGAGAGTCCCACTCTAAGTAACTAACTGCATGAGAAACCAGGCATGGCCTTAGAGTCATAGGTTGATGTGCCCCAGTCTCACCTGACCAGCTCAGAGAACAGTCAGAGCAGAGGAATGAATATCAACAGTCCTCACTCAGTCTCTGAGTCGCTGTCAACTGAGGATTAGAACTGCGTGCCTCTAGGTGAAGGAATGTGAAACACCCTTCAGAGAGGCACACCCCTAGGAAGGACACTGGGGGAAAAATTACTTTAGAAGTAAAAGTAGAAAATACATGTATAGGGCTTAGCACTGCTGAAATTACTTCCATTCCATTCAGAATGAGTTAGGCTCCCTTCCTCTGTTGGATAATGACCACAGAGAAGAACCCCCTGAGGGCAGAAGGTACCCCAGCTACCTGTACCATTTGGGAACACAACTTTTACCCCTCAGACTGTCAAAGAACTCAAGCTGAGGGAACTTTGGCTAGGGATAATGTCATAGAAACAGACCCGAATTTGGAAGCCTGTCTAATATCCACTAAGGCTAAAATTCCAGTTACTTGTATCCTTTTAGCCCACTGCACCTTGGAAGTTCTCATTAGTATAATTGCCTCTTTTCTGTTTATCCTTTATTTTCACATAGAGCTTGGGGGGCCAGGGAGGATTTATTTACTTTCTACTATAGAAATTTTAAACACATACAAGTAGAGAGAAAAGTAAAATGAAGCCCGCATACCCCATATTCAACTTTAGTAGTCACCATCTATTCCCTACCGCAATTTTTTTGATTGAGCATTTACAGCAAATGCTAGTAATCAGATTATTTCACTGACAGATACTTCAGCACAATCTGTAACTAACCTCTGACTATAAGATGTTTATAACATAATCAGAATACCGCTACCACACCCAATAAAATGAACAAATAAATCCCTTCATATCAGGAGACAAACAAGATGTATGAGGGGCTTTTTCCAAATTCCATATGCACCATTCCTCCTTCCCTTCCAGTGTCACAACTCTAATTTACCCTAACCAGACACCTAAGGAAGGCCACAAGAACACAGACCACATGGACCTGTCCCCCCTCTTTATTTCCATTTCTGCCCCTATGTTCCAGCTTCTCCAAGCCTGTCATCACTTATTTCATTATATATCTGTAATTTCCTACAGTTACTACAAGAGTCACCTCAAGTCCCTTCATCACCCCACCCCCAACGATTGGAGCTTTTTACACACACACACCGTTTTACAGGAGGAACCCAGAGTTCAAATCATACAGAAAATTAGAGTCAATTAAAACTAAAACCCAGGTGTCATTGGAATTCAGGCTCTTCTCCTTACCAGATACAAGAACTAGGGTAATGAACTTCTCTGAGCCTCAATTTCCTAACCTATAAAATGGGGATTTTAAACCATTACATGTATAACGTATTTAGCACAAGGATTGGCACATAGTAGATATAAATTGCTACTATAATTAGCAATTACATGTGAGATCCTTCTCCTTCCCCTTTCCTAGTCAAATACTTTGTCCTTTAAAATAGAATAACTTGTGGAATAAGGAAAACACAGCCGTGATCTTTCATCAGCAAAATCAAGCATAACCCCCTGCGCACGCATACACACATGCACACAATCTGCTAGTGCACTTGGTACTGAAATCCAGTTCTATATTTAGAGACTCGTCTTCTTTAGAGAATAAAAAATAAATGTAGCTAATAATAAAGATACTCAGAAATGGAGATGAAGGGAGAACAACACCACAATGCACGGGTTGGGAGTTCCAGGAGGAACCAGGGCTCTTTGCAAATCCTTGATCAAAGAATAATCCTCCTTTCAGGACGGTCATCCTCTTTAACTGAAAGGAAAATCTCATAAAAAAAAAACACAAATGAAGTGTAACAGAAAAGGATACAAATATTCAGAGAGACAAACAGTCAAATCTCCCTCAAAAGCAAAAGGATGTCACAGGTCACAAATTTCATTGTTAATTCTTCCAAATACTCACATACTTACATATATATTCTTCAGTCGGCTTTAGTTCTGGGTGGCACCCTTTACCTGGCACTTTCAACAGACAGGAGAGGTCAGCAACGAACACGCCCATTCTTTGGCAAGGGACGTCACCGCCATCCTCATCATCAATTACATTTGTATAGCCACTTACATTTTTCAAAGCACTTCCACATACATTATGCTGTTACATTTTTGAGCAATTAACTTGTGAAAAACAATATGTCAGGAGTTCTAGGGAATTTTCACATTAAGCAAAAGTTAAACAGCAAAGGTGAAGGGAAAGATATCAGTGCTTTTATTCATTCATCAGCTTTTGATGGAACACTCACTAATGTGCTAGGCACTTTGAGGTATGAATAAATCAACAGTGAAAAAGACATAAGCCTCATCTTCTGGGTCACAGTAATCACAGTAATAATTCTAGATTCTGAATGTTTACGTTGTGCCACTAAATGTAAAAATAATACTTGTGTTATTAGAATATTCCCATATTACCAATGAGAAAACCAAGGCTAAAGTTAGGTAACTTGCCCAAAAGGATCCAGGAGGGAAATAATAAAGCTACTTTCCAACATATCACCTATGAAAAGAAACAATTGAACTAGTTGTAGCCCATCGTACATTTTTAGCGCATTAACAAAAAAACACATAGATACCTAAAATCATCCAATGCTTTCATGCATGAATTAGTGAGACCTAACTAACTGCCAGCTGGAATAAGTTTTACACGGAAGCACTTCAGTTGCCAGAGATGGGGCACTTGCAATAAAGAAAAGGGGAAAAACAATTTATTCAAGTCAAAAGAGGAGATTGCTGTTCCTGTTTCTATTGAACTATTTGGTCAGAAGAGTTTATGCTAGGAACTGTGAAAGTCAGATTCATTTCATAGTGTGATGGAGAAAGTCATAAAAGCAGTAAATTTTCTTCAAATTGAGTGTTTGTTGGATATCAGTAATAATTTGAAATGGAATCTGGAGCTCTATTTTTATTTTCACGCAATCAGGTTAGGTTATAGAAGCTTGCTTTTAAAAGTTTACGGGGCAGCTTCCTCAGATCAAGGTTTTGCAATTGAAAATTAGGTAAAATGTATGAAAACAATTAAATTTACTATATGCAAAAACAAAAAGATTTTGAAATTGAAGAGGCCAAATTTTAAGTACCTCCCATCCCACCCAAAGAGTGATTCACAAGGTTGCACTTTTTTCCTGACGTGACAAGACATCTGAATACTATAGTTGAAACTGCAAGGATCAGGTGGGAAGGGGAATAGAAAAACAAGAGTATTACTGATTTGTTCAAGGAAGTATAAATCCAGACATATGGATTTAGCAGATGAAAATTAGAGAAAGTTTCAATCTTCCATTGCTAACCATACTGAGCTCCCTAAAATCATAGATTTTTGAGGAACTGAGGAGTGATTTGGTGGAAATTAAATAATTTCAGAGATATACAGAGGCTGATGACTCTGAATCATTCTTTAAGTTTCCATGTCTAAGTGAAATACTCAAATCATATTTTAATTATCAACCATCTGTCCAATCAGTGTGACTCCATTTCAAAAGAAAATGATTGCACCAAAAATAAATTATACTCCCAAAAAAGATGCAGATATCCCAGAATTGCCTAAATAAGAAGATGAATTATAAACAGCACTACCCTGAAATTTAAATGTCTGGCTACATAGACAAACTCTGGGAAATAATCTGGGATCCTACTTTCCTGTGAAAGTACAGACAGGACCGAAGTGCAAGTAGAGGTTCATAATAAACCTGGAGTTGAAATTCAGATGTGCTGTGACTGAGAACGTACTACACAATCCTCAAGAAAAATTCACTCCATCATACAAGATTTTCTCTAACTTGATCAAAACTGAATAATGTAATATAAAATTAAAACTCTTTGGAGACTCTTTTCAAGACTCTTGAAAACATAACATTTCTTTAGTATTTACTATGTACCAGGCACTACTATTCTTAACACTTTATGCCATTAACTCTTATAAGCCTAACAACAATCCTATGTAGTGGGGGCTAGTTTATTCCCCTGCCCTTCTTTTTCTATACATGAAAAAACTGAGGGAATTGTTATCAATTTTAAAAATTTGTACAGTCTACACATAAGTTGTTCTTTTACTCATTCAGCAAATATTTATTGAGGAGCAACAATGTGCCAAATACTAGTGATATAACAGTGCGTGAGACAGCTACAGCCCCTAATCTCATGATGTGTATGGTAAAGTGTCAAAGATGAACAAAAAGGACAAAAAAAAAATTTTGTTTTAAAGGTCTATGAAGCACCATACGGGGGGCTAAAATAGAGAATAAAGAAGGAGATAGGAAATACCTTCTTTACATTGGATGGTTTGAGAAGGTCTCTCATCAGAGATCATATTTAAGATATAAAGAATAAGTAGATGCTAGATGTGGAAAAATGGGGAAAAGTTTCTGGGTTAAGGCTACAAAGTGACCACAATCATCTCCATCACACACACCTGAAATGCCACCAAACTACAGTAGAAGGATCTTTTACAGATAAGAAGAAAGGAACAATAGGCAAGAAGACACACAGCAACATAATTCTAGAAGCTTGAAAGCCAACAGACAAGTAGCAATTGCCTTGGCAGACCAGAGAGTTGAAGCCCAGGCCAACAGCAAAGAAAGCTGAATGAACAATGTGCATCTCAGAATTCTCAAAAGGCATGGAATTGGCAACACCAGAAGACTCTGAACTAGAGGTGTGGAGCAGGAATGAGAGAGAGAAAAAAAAAAAATTGACTGAAAGCTGCTCAAAAAGCAATAGGATCCCTAAATTCTCTCACCTACCTCACATCCCTAAGAGAGCACCTCTCCCCAACTCAGTGGATCTGAAGTTTATTATCGAAAGAGAACATATACCAGAGGGTTTATGGAATGGAAGAAACCAAACCCAGCTGAAGACCGGGGTAACCTACCTAAACCAAGGGGATTTGGTGGGTATATGAAGTATGAATACTGAGCACAGAGCCGAGTCAACCTCTGCCTGCCTCACCCTAGCAGCCAGACACTTACCCTTTAGGCTGGAGACTGGAAGCCTCTTTTTTTCTCCTTCTTTCTGTGAACCTAACCAGTCAAAGAGGAAAGATCTGAAGGCAGAGGGTGACATTAGAGGTCTCCCAATAAATGGCCCCCAACATGCTCAGGTCAGCTCCTTAATCCCAACCGTTAAGCATGACTCTGAAAAGGATGACGATAGCAAAGGATGGCCAGCTACCTAAATGAAGCCTCTAACATGGAACGCAGATCAGAAGGAATAGAAAATCAACTTGGAGAAAAATAATAGCTTCTTTACATTGGATGATTTAGGAAGGTCTCTCATCAGAGATCATATTTAAGATATAAAGAATGAGTAGATGCTACACAGAAGAAAACCTTTTAAAAAAATCTGTTACTAATATAAGAAAGATGCGATACTCTATCCAAGAATGAATGTTGAGTTCCTTTTTTTTTTTTAATGCAGAGAACAAACCAAACAGAAAACTCCTTGCAAACTGAAAATATGATCCTAGAATTAAATAACCAATAGAAGGGCTAGAAGATACAATTGAGGAAATTTCCCTGAAAATACAGCAAAAAAAAAAAAAAGAGAGAGAGAGAGAGAGAGAGAGAGAGAGAGAATAAGAAAGAAATGATTAATCCAGAAGGTCCAACATCAGAATAAAAGGATTTCCAGAAATGGCAATAGCAAAACTAAAGGGGTTTAAATCATTAACAAAACTGTTAAGAAATTTTTAGAGTATGGCAAATTAAAAGGCCTATCACAATGAGCATATATAACAAGGCACATCATTTTGAAAGGTCAGAAACTGGTGACAAACAAAAGATTCTCTAAGCTTCTAGAGATTTTTTTAACAATTTACATCACTTAGGAAAGATCAGGAATCAGAATGGCTTTGGACTTCTCAAAAGCAACACTGGAAGCAAGGCAATGAATCCATGCCTTTAAAACCTTGGGGGTGGGGGGCAATTATTCTCAAAGTAGAAATCTATATTCAAGCAAACTACAAATCAAAAATAAAAACATTCATGAAAAATGTATTTCCCATGCATCCTTTCTCCTGGAAAAGACCTAGTACCCGGCTCACACTTCTGCATCCACCAAAATCCACCAAAATCCCCAACTGTGATGAACCCTGCTTTTCTTGAACTCACTCACTGCTGACCTTGCTCTATGACGTCCCCAGAAGGGACTCTCAAGGATACTGAATTCAAACTGTGTCCCTACTTACCTTATCTTCATGATATGAAAGATGGCATAAATTATTAATATATATACAGTTTCAAAAATAATATTAAAGGCACAGTCAAGTACCCACTCCCCAGATAAAAAGATAGAACATTTCCTGTACCTTACCTGTATCGATCTCTACTTTCCTCCCCCTCACTCACCATAAAGGTAAACACTTTTCTAACTTTTCTATGAAGTATTCCCTTGATTTTCTCTATAGTCTCATCCCCTGAGCATGTATATAGCATATAGTAATAACACACTGTATTATTTACTGAAGAGTAAGCCAAAACACAATGGTGTCAGGAAAACACAATTTTGCCACTGATTTGAAAGTTCCCATAGTTACAAGTGTTGGTCGTCTCTTAGCGGCAACAGGAAAAAAGAAAGGACTAAAGAGGCTGCTGTGACTTCATCTTGACACAGACACAGAGAGTGGACGAAGAGTCACAAGTTTAGTTCTATCAACAGCAGCCATTTATTCAGGAAATGGATCTTAAATACCAGAGAACAGGGTTTAAAAGAGAGTCAGGTTAAATATGCTAAAAGGGAAGGGTTCTGGGAAGAGGACAGTGGCAATAGCATAGTTTTTTAATCAACCCAAGCCCCTCGCCTAAAAACAGACAGATTGATGAGGATGGCAACCCCAACACTGGCTGACAATATCTACAACAAAACTAGGTGACAAGGTAGCCCTATAAACCAACTCTCAGAGGATGGTGACAAACTTCTGACAGCTACACGCCCATGTGGTAGCAGCATCCACACCAGGAAGGACATGGGGCCACTGACGGTCCTCGGGACAGGGGAGCTCCCAAATCACCCACAGGTACTCACAGAGAATTATGGCGACCAACATGAAAACAGAAGTCAAAGCGGGAGGGGGTTCCTCAGGTAATAAGATTTATGGTAAGGGAGCACACTCAAATCTGAAAACTAACAAACCAAGGCTACTTTCAGGATAAAGCCCTGTGCTCAGAAGAAACTGCTGGGAATAGAATCTCAATTGAACCCTGTAAGGATATTAGATGCAAAGGAGAAAGTCCAAATAAAAGTGGGGAAGGGAACCAAAGAAAGCCAGTCTCAGAAAGTACAAGAACGTTTTTTTCTTACTTTGTAAAACAAGAACATAGAAGAGGAGCCATAAAGTTATCCTGACCTTCTCCTCCCTCCTAAAATTACAGGAAAACTTACTTTATGTAAAAGATGAGCAACAGAAAATCCCATACAAATTTATCACAAGAGAAAGAGAATAAGAAGCAGAGACATGTGCACTATACAGATGAAAACTGTAACCTCATATTTCAAAACAAGCAAAAAGAGATTAAGAAAAGGATTGAAACTGTGTTATTAAACACACTGAAATTAGGTGACTAGAGAAAAGAGGTTATAAAAAGAAAGGTGACGGGACAACATGGATTAGAGGTTACTATGCTAAGTGAAATAAGTCAGACTGAAAAAGACAAATACCATATGATCTTGCTTATACTTATATGTGGAATTTAAAGAGAAAAAAAAAAGAACCAAACAAAACAGAAACTGACTCATGACACAGAGAACAACCTGACAGTTGCCAGAGGGGTGGGGTTTGGGGAGCTGCGTGAAAACGGTTTAGGGAATAAGAAATACAAGTTGGTAGTTACAAAATAGTCACAGGGTGTAAAGTACAGCATAGAGAATATAGTCAATAATGTAACTACAATGTATAGTGCCAGGTGGGTACTTGATTAATCAGGAGGATCACTGTATAAATTATATTAGGTTAGTGCAAAAGTAATTGCGGTTTAAAAGGTTAAAAATAATTGCAAAAACCACAATTACTTTTGCACCAATCTAATATAAATGTCTAACCACTGTGCTGTACACCTGAAACTAATATAAAATAATATTGACTGTCAACTGTAATTGAAAAAAAATGAAACAATTAAAAAAAAAAGGAAGGTGAAAGAACTCTGGAGAGAATTAGAAATAAAAAAGGAAATATTTTTAAAATGGAGTCTCAACCAGTAGAAACATCGGAATAAATAAACACAATGGATAATGCATAAGAGAAATAAAACATGGAAAGAAGGAATCCTTAAAAATTAAAAAGAAATGAAGAACAGTATGAAAGTTCCTCAAAAAAATTAAGAATAGAGTTACCACATGAGCCAGCATTCCCTCTTCTGGATATCTACCTGAAAAATTTGTAAACATTTATTCACAAAAATATATGTACCCCTATGTTCACTACAGCATTATTCATGGTGGCCAAGACATGGAAACTGCCAAAGTGTCCTTTGATAGATGATTGGATAAAGAAAATGTGGTATATATACAGTGGAATACTACTCAGCCATCAGAAGGATGAAATACCGCCATTTGCAACAACATGCATCCATCTTGAGATTATTATGCTAAGTGAAATAAATCAGATGGAAAAAGTCAAGAACCATATGATTTCACTGATATGTGGGATATAAAACTGAAAGCAACATGGGCTGGCCCTGTGGCTCAGGCGGTTGGAGCTCCGTGCTCCTAACTCTGAAGGCTGCCGGTTCGATTCCCACATGGACCAGTGGGCTCTCAACCAAAACGTTGCCGGTTCAACTCCTCGAGTTCCGCAAGGGATGGTGGGCAGCGCCCCCTGCAACTAAAATTGAACACAGCACCTTGAGCTGAGCTGCAGCTGAGCTCACAGATGGCGTGGTTGGAGCGCGTCCTCTCAACCACAAGGTTGCCGGTTCGACAACCTTCCTCGAGTCCCGCAAGGGATGGTGGGCTGCGCCTCCTGCAACTAGCAATGGCAACTGGACCTGGAGCTGAGCTGCGCCCTCCACAACTAAGACTGAAAGGACAACAACTTGACTTGGAAAAAAGTCCTGGAAGTACACTGTTCCCCAATAAAGTCCTGTTCCCCTTCCGCAATAAAAAATCTTTTTTAAAAAAAGAAAACTGAAAGCAATAAACAAACAAGACAAACAAACAAAAACTCATAGACACAGACAACAGTTTAATGGTTACCAGAGGGTAAGAGGGTTGGGGGGAGGTGGTAGATGAGGGTAAACGGGGTCAAATATATGGTGATAGAAGGAGAATTGACTTCGGGTGGTGAGCACACAATGCAATATACAGACGATGTATTATAGAATGGTACACTTGAAACCTATATAATTATATTAACTAATGTCACCCTTTTCATAAATTTAATAGAATTTATTTTCTTTAAAAACAGAAATAAAGAGGTTTCTGGCTATGATAAAATAAACCTCTACTGACAGGTCCTCCTCCACGTCTCCCACAAAACTACCGCAAGGCCTTGGACATGACGAAAAGGCAGCTGAGTGAGAGCAGAGGAGAATGGACAGGAGCAGAGAGACTCTGAGAGGGAATCCAGCTGCCAAGGAGGAGGGGAGCTCTATGAGGCAGCTCTATGAGGAAATTCCCATCTCTGAGGCATCGAGCGCGAGGCTAAGTGCAGTCCGTGTACCATGCACAGTGGTGAGGGCAGACATAGAAAAACCCACAATCTTTGTGACCTGGGGAACCAACAAAGGAAAGCTTGACAAACAGCAGATGTTGAAGCAAGTGGGGGACTCCCACAGGGGAAGGGGGACAGGCAGATTCTCAATAGCCACCTCCCTGACTGGCTGCGGAACCACACAGGTCAAAAACAGACTCAAAGCAGCCCAGCTAAAGGCAAAAGATCTGAACAAAGGAAGGAGTTACTGCACAAGCAACCGAGTTTGCAGTTCAAGCCCAGCGAAGAAAATGACCTGCTAAAATAAAGGAAACACTAGTCACCGGCGGGAAGTAATAGAACCCAAAGTCTCCACAACTTAACATATATAATGTCCAGGATACAATCCAAAAATTATCCGACATACAAAGATCCAAGAAAATGAAACACATTCTCCGAAGAAAAGAAAATCAGTCTAGTTTGATCATGAAATGAAACAGATGTTGGAACAGACAGGCATATACCACTACTACAACTATCCTCAATGAAGTAAAACAAAACATACTTTCAATACATGAAACTCTCATCAGAGAAATAAGAAGTCCCAACAGAAAAATAAAAATAATAAAAGAAGAACAAGATGGAAATTCTAGAAGTGAAAAATATGAATTTCTGCATTAAAAATTCACTGGATGGGCATGACAGAGGAAAGAGTACATGAACTTGAAAATAGATCAATAGAAGGTACTGAAGGTTGAAAAACATAGGGGAAAAAACGGTTAGGGGGAAAAAAATGTACAGAACCTCAAAGGTCTGTTACATAACATCAAACAGTAAAATTAACGATGTGTAATTGAAATACCAAAAAGAGAGGACTGAAAGAATGGGAGAGAAAATATATTTGAAGAAATAATAGCCAAGGATTTACCAAATTTGATTAAAAAAACAACAAATTTTCATACACGAAATGATAAGCAAACACCAAACAGACTAAACATCTAGCAGCCTATATGATCCTCAAACTGTTGAAAGCCTGAGATAAACAGTATATCTTAAAAGGAGCAAGAGAAAAATATACTACACACATATTACAGACATATTACAACTGATGGCTGAATTCTCCTCTAAAACCATGAAGGTCAGATGGAATAATATCTTTAAAGTACTAAAAGGGAAAAAAAACTGGCAAAGCAGAATTCTATATTCAGCAAAAATATCATTCAAGAATAAGAGCAAAGCAAAGACATTTTCAGACAAAGAAACTGAAAAAATCTGGTCACAAGCAAAGCTGTAGTACAAAAAAACAAAGGCTAAAGAAAATTTGGGGGATGAAGAGAAATTCTACCAGATAGAAACAGAGATCTTCAGAAAAGAAAGAAGAGCATCAGAAATGGCAAATCTCTTTGTAAATATAAAAGATGCTATTTTCTGTTTCTTCTTAATTTCTTTATCAACCACATAACTTTAAAATTAAAATAATAACATTATCTTTTGGGATATACAACATATGTAGATATATTACACTAATGTAACAACTATGCTATTACATAACAACTATGAAATGAAGACGGATATGGACCCATAAAGTCTGCAAGATTTCTATATTTTAATAAAATAGTATTATTAACTGTATGATAACTGTGAAAAATTAATGATGTACATTATAATTTGTAGGTCAATCTTTACTTAAAAATGCAAAAGACAATAATACCTAAGAAGCCAACCGGAAAATTTTAAAGGTTGAAAGAAAATGAATGGAAAATATATGCCACTCAAACAGTACGCAAAAGTATGCTGGAGTAGCATTATTAATATCTGATAACTAGATCTCAAAGCAAAACATATTAACAAGGATAAAGAAGACACTTCATCATGATAAAATAGATGATTCAACAGGAAAATACAACCATCATAAATGATTATGAACCCAGTAACAGCACTTCCACTTCAAAACATATGAAGCAAAAATTGACAGATTTAAAGGGAAAAATAGACAATTCCATAATTATAGTCAAAGACTGCAATATGTTTTTATCAGCAACTGATAGAAAAACTAGACAAAAATCAGCAAAGACATAGAAGATTTGAACACATCACCCAAGAGTTGCAGAATATACTTTCCTTCCAAGTGCACATGGAATGTTTACTAGTATAGACCATGTTTGGAGCCATAAAATAAGTCTCAATTAATGCCAAAAGACTGAAATCTTACAGATTATGTTCTCTGACAAAGATGGAATTGTTAGAAATCAAAGAAAATAAATAACCAAGAAAAATCCCAACTATTTGGAAATTAAACAACATACTTCTGAAGAAACTTTGGGTCAAAGAAAAATATTATAAGATAAATTACAGGATATTTTGAACTAAACAATAATGAAAATATAACCTATCAAAATTTGTGGAATGCAGCTAAAGTAGCTGCATTATGAAGAAATCTATGGCTTTAAGTGTCTATGTTAGAAAAGCAGGAAGGTCTGAAATAAATAAAATAAGGTTTCACTCTAAGAAACTAGAAAAAAAGAGCAAATTACATCCAAAGCAAAACAAAGGCAGGAAATAGTACAAATAAGTGCAGGAATCAATAAAACAGAAAAACAATACAAAAAAATAATCAAAACCAAATGCTGGTTCTTTGAGATCAATAAGATTGGTAAACCTCTAACCACAGAGGTCAAGAAAAAACAGACATAAATTGCCAGTATCAGAATTAAAGGACATAGCAACAGTTTCTACAGATATAGAAAGGATAAAAAGGAATTATTACAAACAACTTTATGTCAATAAATGGACAAATTTATCAAAAGTACAAAATGGGCAAATTCTTTGAAAGACACAAATAACAAAGCTGACCAAGAAGAAATTAAAACAAGAAAAAAATTTGAACAGCTCTATATCAATAAATTGAATTTAAAATTTTAAATCTTCCCCCCACCACACACACAAATAACCACCACCACCAGCTTCAGACCTGGCTTCAGTGCTGAATTTTATCAAAACTTAAGGAAAAACAAGTGTCAATTTTATACAACTTTTTCAGAAAAAATAAAAAAGTGAAACACTCCCAAACTCATTTTATGAGACCAATTTTACTCTGATTCCAAAACTAGACAGAGATATCAAGCAAAAAGAAAACTATAGACTGATAATAATCATGAACATAGATACAAAAATCCTTAACAAATTATTAGCAAATGAAATACAACAATATTTTAAAAGGATATGTATCATGACCAAATGTGGTTTATTTCAAGAATGAAAGGTTGATCTAATATTGTGAAAGGCTCAAAGATTTCTACCCAAAACCAAGAGGCAAGAATGTCCACTCACACGACTTTCATGGACATTGTTCTGGAGGTCTTAGCTAGTGCAATAAGGCAATAAATAGCAACAAAAGGTATAAAGATTGTAAAGATAGGTGTAAAACTTGATTCACAGACAATGTGATAGCATGTGTTGAAAACCTTAAGTAATACCCCCAAAAATCTACTAGACTAATAAGTGAACACTACAGGGGTATAGGATATAGATCGACATACAAAAATCAATTATAGTTCTCTACACTAACACCATTCAATTAGAAAATGAAATTTAGAAAACAGTTCCATTCACAAAAATACTTAGGAATACATTTAATGAGCAATGTGGCAAGATATTACAATAGGAAATTAAACATGACCTAAATAAGCGTGCGTATATATCATTCCAAGGACTGGAAAACTCAATGTTGTTAAAAGAATAGTCCTCCTCAAACTGATCTATAAGCCAAAGCCCAAGTAACCTTCTTTAAAAAAAAAAACAAAAAAGGACACATTGATTTTTAAGTTTACATGGAAAGCAAAGGACCTAAAACAGCTAACACAATTTTGAAAAAGTTGGAGGACTTATAGTACCTGATTTCAAGGCTCCCTATAAACTTACAGTAATAAAGACAGTATGTCACTGGCATAAGCATAGAAATATAAATGAATAAACAGAATGGAGTCTAGAAATACACCCGAACATATACAGTTGGTTGATTTTTAACAAAGGTACCAAGATAATTCAACAGAGTCAAGATCGCTTTTAAAACAAATGGTGCTGGACCAACTGGATATTGTATATGGAAATAATGAACCTCAAACCTTACCTCATACCACATGTAAAGACTGACTCAAAAATGTTCATATACCTAAATGTTAGCAATTAAACTATTGTATTTCTAGAAGAAAATATTGGAGAAAATCTTTGTATCCTTAGGTTAGGCAAAGATTTCTTAAACAGAATACCAAAATCACAAATGATAAAAGAAAAAATGTACTTCCTGATTTAAAAGTCTCGTTTCTCAAAAGTCATAGTTACGGAAACACAAAGGTAAACTTCAGAATGGAAGCAAAATTTTTCAAAACAAAGAGCTTGTATTCAGAATATATAAAAAGCTTTTACAACTCATTAAATAGAAGACCAAAAATTTAATAAAAAATTAATAGATTAGAACAGACATTTCCCAAAAGAAGATATACAAACAGCCAATACGCACATGAAACATGGTCAATATCACTACTTCGCAGAGAAATGCTAATTAAGACCATAATGAGATACCACTACACCCCCACTGGAATGACAAAAGTTGAAAAGACTGTCAATACCAAGTGTTGGTGAGGATGGGGGAAAGTGGAACTCGCTCCCACACTGCTGGTGGAAATGCAAAATGTTGTAGCCACTTTGAAAAACAATATGGTAATATTATTACATGAAATATTCATTTACCATACTGTCAAGCTATTCTACTCCTAAGTATTCACCTTAGAGAATTAAAAACATATGTCCCCTTGAAAACATGTATGCAAATACTTTTAGCAGCATTATTCATATGGCCAAAAACTGGAAACAAACCAAATAATATATACATACCATGGAATACTACAGAGCAATAAAAAGAACAAAATATTAATACATTCAATAACATAAATAAATCTCAAAAACCTTCATGTTAAATGAAAGAAGTCACACAGAAAAGACTACGTACTGAATGATTTCATTTATAGGAAATTCTAGAAAAGGCAATACTATAGTGACATAAAATAGCAGATCAATGTCTGCCGGGGACGGTGGCTAGAGGAAGGGGATCAAGAGCAAAGACGAGGGGGTGGCCAGTTAGCTCAGTTGGTTAGCGCGCTAATGCTAATAACTAACACCAAGGTTGCCGGTTCGATCCCCGCATAGGCCACTGTGAGCTGCACCCTCCTTAAAAAAAAAAAAAAGATCAAAGAGGTACAGGAATCTTTTTAGGGTAAGGGGGCTGTTCTTTATACCAATTAGGGTGGTGGTTACACTACTGTTTATACTTAGCAAAATTCATTCAACTATGCGGTCAAAATGGCTGAATATTATTATATATAACTATCTCCATAATAAACAAAAAACAGAACAAAAATAACATGTATTCCAATACGTAGGTACTTGGGCATATATGCACTAGGAGACATAATGACATAGATGCTTGTACTTACTTAAAATGAGTAAGTTTGGGTTTATGAGAATGATAATATTCAACTGAATAATTTCAATTTTTAACATATTTGACATTTCAATTTAAGAGCTAAACAAATATATTGCTATAATACTTATATACATGCAGAATGATCATGAATAGACTAGTTCACACATAGACTAATAAAAGTATATTGTACAGGTCACTCTTAAAAAACTCAAAAGAAATGAAGGGATTTTAAAAACATTTATTAGAAACTGATCCATCCAGACAAGCAGCAAAAAAGACCCAATATACGTAAGATACGGATTGCAAAGTATGCCAAACAATAGAACAAAATAAATCATAAAACTATAATTCCAGAATACTTTCCTGAAATTTAACAAAAAACTCTAAATTACATATTGAAAGGATACACCACAATCATTTCAGCATGGCCTACACTGAGTCATAACTACTTTAAAAGAAAACAAAAAATCATTCGGGCCACCAGGCAAAAACGCTAAGTCACTAATAAGAGAAGGAAACCAAAATTGTCACCAGACTTTTCAACAATGGTTAATGCTCTGCCCGCCATCCCCCTCCCATCCCCCGCAAAAAAAAAAAAAAGAGAAAAAAAAGTGTAATAAATTTCAGATACTCAAGGAAGGTGAATGTGAGTTCAGCAAGGTATACCTGCCTAAATTGACCTCCAAGTGCAAAGCTGCAAACAAACTATTATATGTAAACTTGCCAAAACTCAGGGTACATTGATCCTGTGTGCTCTTCAAAAAAATCTATTAGAAAGGACATTCAGGAAACCAAAGAGACTAAGAGACAGTACTATAAGAATCAGTGGTAAGCGTTCAATATAAATATACCTGTAGAACAAAGCTAAACCATGGTTATAAAGGAGAGAATATAGTAGATATAGTATAATATGATTATCAAAAATTGGGGTGGGCAAATAAGGAATGCATATGGATATGATCACCTAATAGACATTAACTGGAAATACAAAGATATTATTTTGATCAGATATTGGGATTGAAGGAGCAAGGGAGAAGAAGAGTTTACAAGCTAATATCAATATTGTTCAATGTAAGAAATCAATTAAGTCCTAAAAAATGGATTAATGGTATATAAAAGTATTAGTATAAAGTTAACCAATAAAACAAACAAGCAGATAAAACCCACTGCATAATGAAAAAGCATAGCTATAAAAGACATAAAAATAAAACAATATGATAGAACTGAGGCCAAACATATTAATCATATCAATAGATGTAAATGGGCTTAACTCACCTATTGAAAGAAAAGGATTTTCAGATTGGCTAATAAAGCAAAATCCAACACTATGCAGAATACAAGACACACCTAAAACAAAGAGATTCAAAAGAGTTAAAAATAAAAGGATGGAAAAAGATATATCAGGCAAACACAAAAAGAAAACGGGGTCATAATCTTGATATCTGACAAAGGGGAATTGTGATCAAAAAAGCATTAAAATATATAAAAAAGGACACTTAATAATGTTTAAGGCCACAATTCACAATGAAGATATTACTAATATTTATGTACCCAATAACACAGCAGTAATTTTTATTTAGCAGCAACCTACAGGAAATGCAAGGAGAAATAAGACAGAAACACACTAATAATAGGATAAGTTTAACATACCTCACAATCCAAAATCAAGCATACTAAAAATTAATAAAGGTGAAGACCTAGACAAGATAAATAAGGTAGATCTTATAGATCTAGATCAAACTCCAACCCTAAAAATAGAGATTGCAACTTTTTTTCAAGTACACATTGAACATTCACAAAAACTGACCAAATCTTAGGTCACAAGAAAACATCAGTAAGTTCCAAAGAATAAAGATAATGCAAATATCATCCTCAGATTATAATGTTATAATGTGATAAAAATAAAAATCAATAACAAAATTTAAAAAAAAAAATTTCCTTCCACATGGAAATTTACAAGTATACTTTTAAATAACTCTTGGGTCAATAGCAAAATACAAAATTTAATTGCACAACTTCTTGAAAATAGTAATAAAAGCCTGACATTTTCAAGAATCTGTAGGCTACATCTAAAGGAAGTGTGAAAAATATATTGCATGAAATGACTATATCAAAAATATTAAAATAACTAAATTAACACCCAACTCAAAAAGCTAGAAAAAGAACACCAAAATAAAATAAAGAACTCAGGAAAAGGGGGAATTAATAATAAAAGTAGAAATTAATTTAGAAACCAAAAAAAAACAGTAGAATTAATAAATAAATCCCAAAACTGGTTCCTTAGAAAAGAAATCAACAATAGACAAGTGACTAACTAACTCAATCAAGGAAAAGGAGGCAGGGGACACAAATATACAGCACTAAATACACAACATTAGATATGGCAAGGAGAAAATAAACATCAAAATAATGGAAATGTTTAAATTTCTAAAAGACTATTTTGCATAATTCTATGCAAACAAATTTGAAAATTTAGATGAACTGAGTAACTTTTTAGAGAAATAAAACTTACCAAAATTGACCCCAGTAGAAAGAGAAAGTCTAAATAGAACAAGGGTCATTGAGAAAATAGAGAAAGAAGTTAAAAGAGTTCCACTACAAAAAAGTACCAGGCCAGATGGTTTCACAAGGGACTCTAACAAACTTACAAAGATCAGATCACCTCAATGTTACTTTAATTATTCCAGAGCACAGAAAAAGAAGCAACACTTCCAGACTCATTTTATATAGTGAGTATAACATCGCTGCCAGATCTTGACTAGAATTACTCCCCACCCCATCCCGAAAAACAGACAAACAAAAAACCAATCTAACGTGAATATCAATTCAGAAATTATTAAATAAAATATGACAAAATCCAATCCAGCACACTAATTAAGTTAAGAGAAGTCATATGGTCTCCATAGATAAGGAAATGAACTTGACAAAGTTCAACACCATTTAGGTTTTGTTTTGTTTTTGTCAATAAAATAGGAATTGATGGCTACTTCATTACCCCAGCCCAAAAGAATATCTTTCTTAATAGTGAAATACTAGAAACTTTCCTACAAAATTAAAAACAAGATAAGAATACTCACTGTCTATGCTATATTTAACATTGTGTTGGAGATATCTGCCAATGCAATACGAAAAGACAAAACAATTAAAGATATAAGAATTGGATAGAAAAGAAAGGATAAAACTATTTTCTATTTTCAGATTATATAATCATACATCTTGAAAACCCAAAGAATAGCTGAAAAAACAACTACAAAAAGAAAATAATTTAGTAAAAGTTATAAAATTAACACCAAAAAATCAATAGCCTTTATGCATAAAAATAAAGACCAAAAAGAAAGGACCCCATTATGCGGAGCTACCCATATCTTTTCAGAATACAAGAAATAAATGCATGTGAACTTCCAACAATGATGCTGCAAAATGAAAATCCCCACTTAAAGCCTATTTATTGGTTAAGTAATCAGTATATAAATCTTGAACAGATGTATTATCAAAGGATCCACATCAAACATGAAGAGTCCCTGACTTCAGATGTATTACCTAAGATGTATTTTATCTAAGAAAAACAGTTAGCTGTGTGCTAAAATTGTCTACCAATTAGGAATCATAATTATTATGCTGAACATAATAATAGAAATTTCAACTGATAAGAAAGAACCAAAAACACAACGAATGTTCAGGAAAAGTATAACTTGTTATATACATACTATAAATTTTATTTAGCAAATATGTTTTAAGCACTTTTGACAAGTGTATTTTTATTCTCCTGTAAAAACATTTGAAAAGCACGCATTCTGTTGTACAGAATGCAGAACTTCAAACTGGCAAAAATGTGTAATCCTCACATTAATGAAATCCAAAAACTTAATTATACAATCCTCCTTTATAAAAGACATTTAATTCACCCTCAATCATTTTCACTTATTCAAGAAAAAGTTTTTGTGCAAACACTGCAGTAGACAATGGAGTTTGCACACTGGAGCCACTGAGATGAACAAAATACAGTCTATAGACAAAGTAAATGTGGACACCTAATATTAGAAAACTAATTGTTGCAATACAGTGTGAGCACAGGAGTGGGGCATCGAGGGGAAGACTGACAAGCAGGCAGGGCTACCAAGCTAAATATTGAACAATAAGAAGGAAAAGAGGGCCACAGAGGGAGAGAAAGCATTTCAGGCAAAAAGAACACGATACATTGGAGGACCTTAAAAAAAAAAAAAGAAACAGTGCAATGTAAGGAGTTAGGGCAGTGATTTGGCTGGATGTGCTAGAATCAACAGGGTTTGCTGATCTGTTAAATAGTAATCATAGAGAGTAGAAGTTTAAGAAGACTCCCAACTTTTTGATTTGGGTTCATGGGTAGTGCCATTCATTGAAATGAGTAATACAAAAAGAAGTACAAGTGTGGGACAGAAGACAATGAGTTTGGGTTTGAGATGCCTATAGGATGCCTGGATAGAAACAGAGACTTAGAGAAGTAGTTCAAGAGACATGTTTAAACTAGAAAATTGTATTTGGGTGTCATCCACATAGAGATAACTGTTATCATGAGATTGAATGAGGTTAAGAATCTATAGGAATGAAAAAAAAAAGTGAGAGGACTAATGACAGAACCCTGTTTATAAAGAGCAAGAAGAAAGTAGCCCTAAAAAAATTTGAGGAAGAACAGCCAGAAGAAAAAGAAGGAAAAAAGAGTTTAAAGAAGGAATGCGGCACCTAGTGTCAGTGGTACAGAGAAATCGTGTAAGACGAGAGCTAAAAATCATGTGCTCTTTTTGTTACCACAAATATGATTAGTAGTCATATTGTTAGTATATATGAATAAAACTAGAGTTTCATCTATACGAAGTTAGTGATGTTATGCAAAGATTTGTAAACAACTACAGATTGCAGTGCTGTTCAAAGGAAAAGTACTTTTCTATTGTCGTAATATTATCTTATAATGTGCATAAAATTTTTTTAAAAACATTCTATTAATTTCTCCAAGCATGGTCCTTAAATATGTATGGGAGAGGGGCAAGTTCAACTTCAAATCATATTGCACATTAGCTATACACTTAAAAGTGTTTTTGATGTAATCAAAAAGATTTTTAGTTACTGAGATAAAGATGTTGAGTAGGATAAAACACATTACAAATAGCATACATTCACATTTCTATAATTAGCTGTTTTTGAGTTTATACTCCAATTATCAGCAGGTTAATTTCCAAATTTGAAAAACACTGTGATGGATATTTATGTAACTGATTTACCAGTTGCTACACTGTCATCATAACACAAAAGGTTCATGCCTTAGGCAGTTCATGCCTTAGAAATGTCCTATTTAGGTGATTAGCCAATGCCTTCCGAAGTATACCAAGTCAAGGAACTGCCATGCAGACAGAGATCCCCTCCCACCCAGATTACTGTAGAGGAGACCTGAAGACAAGGAAAGGAGAATAAAAAACAGTCCAATAACGCATCTCCCATTTAAATAATATCATGGTTACTTTTTCTTCTGCTACATTCTGGGAGACTAGATCCAAATTTGTAATTTATAATATAGCAGCAAGCACAAGATTTTATACTTGATGATGATAATAATAGCTAACATTTAATTAACTCCTCATTATCTGTCAGGATTCTGTGCTAAGCGCTTTTTATGCATCATCTCATTTCGTCTTCACAACTACAACTATCCCCATTTTATAGATTAATGCAGTCGAGGCTTAGAGAGGCTGATTTAACTTGTCCAAGGTCACACAGATTATAAGCAGTGTCAGAATTCATACCCAGGCAGGCAGCAGTCTGATTCTAGAACCCCAACTCTGAACTTCTGCTCTCATCAAAAGCAAGCTTCTTTTGGAAAGCACACACACAAAGTACTCCAGATTGATCAATTTTAACTCTTAGAAGGCAGAGAAAGCTGGGGTGTGGGAGGGTACAGGAGAGTTGGACTCCTCTTTAGAATCCCAAATAAAAGAACTATAAATTCTTATTTTTATTATTCCAGATTCTATGTCAGCTACATAAACATTTCATTGTAATGAACTTTGTAAGAAAAAGAAGCATTTGGAGGAAAAAAAAATTAACTCTTCTGCAATCGCCTGAGAAATTGCTAAGAAGCTTTCACCTTCTGTTACGACGTTATGTACATAGCATGGGAAACAGATAGAATGTATAAAAGCAGGCTCCAAACTATATCTTAGCTAAAACTAGCCTCTCTTTCATCATTATTACTTATTTCATAAAAGAAAATACCACTACATAAAAATAAAATCATTTTTCACATATCCGTGATACATTCATTACATTTCGAAGGTAAGTCACGTAATCTGTTTGGGTTGAAATGCAAGTACTTCCTCTTGCTGATTCAACCAAACTATGTCCATTTCCTGTACCAGTGAAACCTTTACCTACATAAAGAGGCCCAGGAAGAAAATAGGAATAATACTTTCACATTATATTAAACCTAATTCTCCCCTTTCGGTCCTTAGGCAAGTGGTACTGTTCACACGCCTGAATGCAGAGGAGAAATGAACTCTCTCGTTCTCTCCCTTCTGGTGGTCTTCACATCCAATAGAAGAGAAAAATCTCATGGTCTTCCCTTCTCTTTCTCTTTCGCCTTAGCCATACTCCTACAGAGTCCAAGGATAAAACACGATCTGCATCTTCTCTTTATTAGAAAGTATTCATCCTTCTTGAACATCAACTCTGCAATCTTTTATGTGTTTACTCTCTATTTTCAGGTATATGATGTCAATCCATTCAAGTTCATGCACGTAAGAGAAAAAGAGATTCTTAACTTCCCTTCACTCTAAATAAAGACCCCTAAAAACACCCAAAGCATCCTTTTCCTCTTTGCAGCCTACTCCCATTTACCTCCTTTGCCCTCCAAAACCCTTAGGACTAAACAAAGATAGCTGCTACCACTATTCCTTATTTGATAGATGGAAACTCTGAGGCACAAAACTATTAATTGCCCAGCATCACACAGTTCATCAGAAGGGCATGCAAAACTCAAATCCACATATTCTAGCTTCAAATATGGTGTCCTTTCCACTATCTACAGATGGAAAAATCTGTTTTACAAACAATTCTAAAATCGCTACTGAACTACACACTATTTGCACTACACAGCCAAGTCCACACGCAGATTTTACTTATCTTGTCTTGGTGTTAACTGTCCTGGAAAAAGACAAGACAAAGTATCCAGTGCATCTCAAAATATAACTAGGAAGAGAAAACACAGGAAGAGGACAGTAATACCCACTGGCTTTAACCTGAAATTTCTTATGTAATATGTAACTATAAAAATCAAATGACAGGTGGTGGTTTTCTTAACAACTGTACTATAGTAAAACCTTCAAGGGTGCGATTTCCTCAGGTGGGAAGATCCACACCGATTCCAAGTATGTGGCCTTACTCAAAACATAATGCGTTCAATTTTCCCAAAAGCCTCTGTAGAAGCATATTTTATCTTTGAGGTTCAGACTTAACTTTTGGAGACAGGCAAAAAAAATTATAAAAGAACTTCCTAACTATTTAGAAGAGATGGACTATTAAGTGGGAAATAACTGTCAGTACTATACTCATCATTTACTGAGTACTGGTTCTGAGCTAGGCTCACTACTCAGCCTCTCACGTGCATTCTCTCTTTTATAATCATAAGCCCATCAGCATTATTACCCCAGGTTTACAGGTGAGGAAATAAAGTTCAGAAAAGTCAATTACCTCATCTAAGGTCAAACAGTAAATGGCAGAACTAGGATTCAAACTCAGGTGTTCCAGATTCCAAAAAACATGGTAAAGAGGTACAAACACTGGATGGTGGCTGGACATAGACAATCTCTAGTAAACCATTAATCTGGAAATTCCATGTGTCTTCAGTTCATTTAACCTATCTGGTGAATAAGTGACAGACTGCTTTTTATCATAGACAAGCTACTGCCCCCAAATAATAAGACTACAGTTTGGAGTGTCTCACAGAATGTCTTTAACAGCCATTCCAAAGAAGAATAACAAAGACTTTTAAGTGTTGACAGCATTATCAATGTAACTATGCATAACTATCTTGTTTGAAGGAAACAAGAATCAATTCGATGAATAAGTTCTGGTGTATTTGTTAAAAAATTCCAATTAGTTGCTTAATAAAAACATCTTTTATTTACAATCAGAAGTTTAAGTTCCTGAATCCCTCACGTGCACTCTGGAAAAGGCTTCACATTAAGCAACCTACCAAGCACATACTGAAGGCCTACTAATGCGCACTGCAATAAGGGACTGTACAGAGCCTACTAGAAACTTCCTCTCTTCAGGAGGATTAGCAGGTTGTTTCCAACCAAACAACCACTCAGCCATTACTGGGACAACTCAAATCCTTGTGCTATTTGTTATAGTTTGTGTGAGCTGCCCTACAAAGGAAATCGCTTTGGAAAAATAATTAGATCCTTTTCCCAGAGCCCCTTTCACTCTCTTGCAAGTCCCAACTCCTGCTTTAACCTATGCTTGAGCTTAGTTTTAGCTTTAGTGTTGGTATTCCTGAGCTGATATTTCTCACACTAGATCCTGAATTCCGCCTGGCTCCCGGGTCCACCCCCACCCTCTTCTCTCCCTGCTTGCCTCTCCAACCCGAGTGGAAACTGCAGACAAACTCCCCTATGGCTCCAGCACAGAGAACTGGGCATGCTCAGAAGGCCAGGCAGGCTTTGCTTGCACTGACAGTTCCCCGCCCCTGATTTGCCGCTGTCCCCCTTCCCCCACTCCAACAAGACATACTGAAATGTTTATCAGAAAGATACGAGGCCTCTTTTTTTCGAGAATGACCCCATTTTAATTTCATTTCGCAGGGTCTTTCAGTTTTGCGAAACCCCACAAGCCCGAGGAAGACCGCATTATTTTTCAGCACCGGGGACAGCGCCGCGTTGCAATTAACGTCCACCCTCCCCCACCTTCTCTTCAACCCCCCACCCCCCACCCGCCCCAACCTCAGCCCCCACCCCCGCACCAGCACGATGCCAAGGTCTCCCGGCAGCCGCAAACGCCGCAACTGCAATAGCTCCCAGCCGGAGGCCGGGCCGGAACGCCGGGCCGGCTGCTACTTACACTGCTCCGCTTTGGTGGACATGGTGCTGTCCAGATGGAAAGGCTTTGCCCCAAAATCTGTGTCGTGTGAGCTCCCTCGCTCCGCCAGCGATGTTGCGAGGAAAAGAACGCATACCCCCCACCCCCCACCCCCTCGCTTTCCCCCTCCCTTAGGCCCGTGTCGCTACCATTCGGACAAAACGCACATCAAATTGCAGAATTCGGTCCCGGAAGGTTAGGAAATCGCCCCCGGAGAAATGGGTGGGATTTAATAGGCGGCCAAAGGCTTCCTGTCCGTCCCCTCCTGGAGCTGCCCGCGTTGATGTGGGCGGGGAGACCGAAAGGAGAGAGCAAGCTGCGGCTCCTGGTGAAATGGGAAAATGGGCTCGACCGGGGGAGGAGTATTTCCATTCATAAGGCGCACGGAGGGGACGGGTGTTTCCCAGAGAAAAGCCTCTTAAAGTGCCGGAGTCCCCGACCATTTGGATCTCCCATTGGCGTTCTCCGGGCCTGTAAATCCTGCTCCGGGAGCAGCCCCCGGTGTCTCAACCGGGTGACCGGAGAGGGACACAGGTGCGTCCCACGCTTCGTCTCAACCTCCGGGAGGAAGCAGGGGGAGGCGGATCCGGGGCGGGCTGGAGAGAGCCGGGGCCGAAGGGCGGTGAGGATGCAGCTGAGGGCCGGGAGGAAGGAAATGCAGAAGTAGCCCTCAGCATGGCTTCCCGGCGTGCTGCGCTCGCTGCCCTCTGCCTCCCCTCTCTCATGGGCTCTCCTGCTGATGATTAGGATGGGAGGTCCCACTGCCAGGGGGCTGTGAGAAGATTTCAGAAGTTGGGGCTGCGGAAGGAGGAGATTTCCATGGATGGTGAAACTGGAAGGGCCACAGAAAAGGAAAATGCAAGATTGGAGACAGCAGGAAGCCAGGTGTGCTCCCTTGTCACCACCCAGGATGGAGACAGGCACGTTAGGAAGCCCCTCTGCTGGGAAACCAAGCAAAGTCAATAGAAAAGGGGGGCGATGGAAAAAGAGCATCCTGAATATTAAAAGGAAGACAAAGAATCATCTACAGAGCGGAGAGACAGTCTGAGCCTGGACTTAAAATCAGGAAGAAGCAGATTCAAGACTCAGTTCCACCATGTACTCATTCTAGGACCAATCTTTTAATCTGTAAAATGGGAACAATAAAACTTGCCCTGTCACCTAAAGAATCATTGGGCAGATCAAATGGTATATTATGGATTTGAAAGTCCTTTTAAAATTAAAATACTGTACGACTGCTAACCATTATGACCATTCTTCATTCAAATATATAATTTAAATACTTTGTGAAAGCTGAGAAACAATGATCAAAGCAGGTTGATCTAGCAAAACCTATAGACGCAGAACTATAAGAGGTGACCTGTTATTTTCAACGTTGACAACTGGCCATGAAATCGATGTTTTTCCACCTCAACCAAAAAAGAATAATCTTTATTTTAGGGAAAAGAATGTTCAATTGTATATGATAAACGTACAATATATTCAAAATAAATCTTTTACAATTAAGAAAAAAATACGTGAACAAATACCACGAAAAGATGTTTCTAAGTAGCCAAAAAAAGTCTACAGACAGCAAGGAAGCTGCCCATTATGACACACACAGTGGCTAAGCTTCCTGGTAGTAGCAGAATGTTAGTAATTTGTCTCTTTAGGATGTATACCCAACCGGACTATGTCACCTCGCTGCTTGACAGGTTGCTCTGGCTAATTGGACAGATCACCCTACCATTTTCATTCCCCAAAATACATCCCAAAGGGAAGTTCCATTCTTCAAAGATTAATGGTGATATGAAGAATGATGCTGAAGAGTTAATTTTTGGCAAAAATAAGTTGGGATCCTTCTGAAAGAAAATATAAATATAATATAAATTTGTGAGATGACACATCTTTTGTGTGATTAAAAGAAAAAATGATTCAGAAATTTCTGGAAGTTTTAAGGCTTTAATAAAAAAAAATAATAATTGAAAAAAAAAATTTTAAATGTGGTATCTTGGATAACCCAGAAACAAAGTAACAAAGTATGTGTTAGAAAACTATTCTCCCTTGGACTGCTTACTAATCCTGCTGTTTGTCATCAAGTAAACCACCCAGTACCCTACTGAGGGAGTATAATGTTGTTAGGGGTACAGACTCAGGAGTTAGACCTTCTGGGATTGAAGTCCAGTTCTGCCTCGGTGTGACCTTGAGCAAGTTACTCTCTGTGTCTCCATTTCTTTACCAGCAGAATACTCTTAATAACATCGCTACCTCAAATGTCATTGTTAGGATTAAATGAGTATACGTAAAGAATCTAGAACAATCCCTGGCACACTTCAAATGACACATGACAATGTAGAATAATCCCTGGCACATATGTGTTTACTGTTGTTAATTTTACTGTTCAAGCCACTCAAATGCACCCATTGCATTAAGGTTAGTTCTGACTATTTCAAAGCCTAAAATCATCCATATACTTGATACCCTAATTATCAATTTAGGCTCTTAGAGCTTCAATCTTCTAAAGAGTCCACTGGGCTAATTTACTAGCCTGGACCATATCCATTACCCATCTTCTCCATTCCAACAGATGGCCTGACTTACTACTTCAAAGAAACAAGTATGAACTTCCTTACCTTTCCTTGTCTTTGTCTCTACTTGTGTCAACCTTTCCCTTTCTTCTATTGCAGAAGTAGTACCTATCCTCACTGCAAGTGAAATGCCCTTTTCTTCTTAATATATGCCTCTAATTATAAATGCTTCCCTTAATTGTCTTCTCTCTTTCCAACATTTTAAGTCTCCATCTTTTCAATGCATTGTTCCGTTCTGCTCAAAAACAAGAACAAATGTTCCATGCTGGAAAAGCTGTACCTGCCATCACACTGAATAAGGAATCTCCATTTCCTCGCCTACTGCCTCCCTTTCCTCAGCATCACACCCATAATCAACTCCTTGCTGCAACAGGTTCTTTCAGTTAGTCACTAACAATTTCCTAATAGTCAATTATAATTATCTTATCTCTTGGTGACTAATTCCAGCATTTCAAATATCTCTCTATTCAGTTTTTAAACTCCCTCTTCCCTTAACTTCTATGCTATAACATTCTGAAAACTCTTCTCCAAACTTTTGGTGCTTCTTTTGTTTAATGAAGTATTTCCAACTAGAAATATAAAAAATAGCATAAACACTAATTTTGCCACTACTCAGTGCCATCAGATCTTAATAGTTTGTCAAATTTGCATTTGGTACTTTACTTTTAAGAAATAAAACATTTTAGATTCACTTGAAGCCCATAAAGCTTATCTAAATGTGTAGCTAATGAAACCCTCATATTTTTGTACTATTCATTTATTCATGCAGCAAATACTTACTGAGTACCTATTATGTGCCAAACACCTCGGCACTGGGAATACAGTTAAAAAAAAAAAAAAAAAGACACAAATCTGTGCCTCCATGGAGCTAATATACTACCATGTTTCCCCGAAAATAAGCCAGACCATCAGCTCCAATGCGTCTTTTGGAGCAAAAATTAATATAAGATCCGGTCTTATTTTACTATAATAAATAGGGTAAAATTGTACTATAATATAAGACCGGGTCTTATATTAATTTTTGCTCCAAAAGACGCATTGGAGCTGATGGTCTGGCTAGGTCTTATTTTTGGGGAAACACGGTAGGGGGGAAGACAAAAAATTAAATAAGTAAAATATATAGTACCTTATCCAATAACTACATAAGCAAAAAAGTACTAAAACCAAGGAAAAGAGAGAAGAAATATTGAAAGAGGTTAGAATGTTGAGTAGGGTAAAATGGTAGATAGGGTAGCTTCCTACACACTATATATATCTGTATCCAAAATGATATGTATTGTTTCACATGTTTTTTTAACTTTATATAATTAATACTCTACTATACGTATCTTTGTGAATCACACTTTTTACTCAAGATCACATTTTGACTTAATCATGTTGATACAAAAAGTACTAATTTATTTATTGTCACTACTATATAGTATTTCATTTTATAAATATCCCACAATTTATTTACCTACTGTCTTGTTGATGAACATTTCAGTTATTTGCAACTCTTTCCTATTACCGAAAAACTGCAATAATCATTCTTATATATGGGTACATGTGCAAAATTTTCTCTAAAATATTCTAAACTACAACTTCTACCAGCGACTGCCAAATTCCGTGCCAAAATGATTGTATCAACTCCCTCCAGGTTCCACTTCCAGTATGGCCAAATAAATGACTGCTGGACCAACCCTCCCAAAGATAACAACCACAAACTCTGGATAAAATTTTTTAAATATAAAAATTAAACTCTGAAGGAACTGGACACTTACCAAAAGGTAGATCCTGGAAAGGTGACAACACTTGGATGAAGTGAATATCACAACAATATGAATTTCCATTTTTTATAGCTTTTGACCTGAGGGATAGGTTCAATTGGTGCCGTCCAGGGTAACTAAAACTCCAAGAGTATACTGACGGCCTTTGTGGTCTGAATTAACAAAGCATATAGTTTAGAACCACCATATCTCCTGGAAAGGGGAGGGAGCTACTAGAAAGAGAGAGGAGCTAGAGAGGAGGAAATGAAAATTATGTGTCTCTGTCTAAATCTCTAGCTGATCCCTGAACCATACACGTGCGCGGCTATGTGCAAACAACAATCCAGCTGGGAATAAAAGAACTAAACTCAGATTTAAGCTGCCACCCAAGAGTTCATTTATAGCTTAAGTTAAATTAAATCAGTTATCTGCTAAAACAAAAAAATCAACAACTTTCAAAGGAAATTAACAAAATTCAGAGTCTTCACAGCACAATATTCACAATGTCCAGAATATAATTAAACTTAATTGACACATACAGAAATGTGACCTATTCTCAAGGAAAAAAGACAATCAACAGAAAAAAAAAACTCTAGATGATCTAGAAGTTGCAATTAGCAGACAAGGATTTTAAAGCCTAATTCTGCTCAGTGAGGTAAAATAAAATATGCTCAAAATGAGTTGAAAAAATATGAATGCCAGCAGAGAAATAGAAAGTATTTTTAAAAAGAACCAAGTGGAAATTTTAGAACATAAAAACGCAGTAATTTAAATTGAAAATGCACCGGATGAGCTTAATGGCAGAAAATAGATGAAATATTCCGTAAACTTGTTGAATATAAATCCACAGAAATTATCCAATCTGAAGAACAGAGGTTAAAACTGAAACAAAATGAAAAGAGCCTTGGGACCCGTAGGTCAGTAGCAGAAGGTCTAACATATGTGTAATATTAGTCACAGTAGGAAAAGATAGAGAGAATAGGCAGGAAAATAATTTTACTAAATAATGGCTGAAAAAATTCCAAATTTGGTGAAATAAAATTTACAGATTCAAAAAGCCCTAAAAACTTCTAAGCAGGAGAAATACATAGAAAATCGTGTCCAAGTGCATCAGATTCCAATTGCCAAAAACTAAGGACAAAAAGGAAATCTTGGAAGCAACCAGAGAAAAATGACAAATTACATACAAGAGAATTTAAATTCTATTTTCCACCGACTTCTAATCAGAAATAATGGAGATGAGAAGATAAATGAATCAAGATCTTTAAAGTGCTAAAAGGAAGAAGAAAGCTGAAAGTGCAGTATTCTATATCTAGCAAAAACATCATTCAGAATGAAGACAAAAACATTTCAGATAGAAGAAAACTAAGAGAATTTCTTCTCATAGGCTATCTTGCTATTTTCTCTTTGTTTATAGTCTTTATTAAACAAAAGTTTTAAAATGTAAATGTAGCCAAATTTTTCAATGTTTTTCTTTATAATTTATGCTTTTTATATTTCAACAAATTATTTTCCAACCCCAAGGTTATAAAGAGATTCCTACATTTCATTCTGAAAGTTTTACATTATACATTTACGTGTTTATTACACATTAATGTTTATGCATAGTGTGAGATAGGGTCTACTTTTTCCCATATAGATAAATATCACCCTAAATCATTAAATTCTTCCCCAACAATTTCTCATCCCTTGCCAACTGTGTCATAAATCAACTTTTTATATATGCATGAAGCTGTTTGCCACTTTTCTCCTTTTCTCTCACCTAACTTTAAATTTTTCTTAATCCTTTTCCCCCCTCTGCTCATTTGAAAGATATAGATTGTTTCTAATCTTTTACTGATTACTCTTACAAATTTTAACGTAAAATGCTTAACTATAAATTTTTCTAACAAACTCAAACTATTCAATATTTCTATCCTACTTGCATAACAGGATTCCCCATTTTGTTGTTGTCTCGAGTTGTGGATTGCCTTTAAAAATAAAATTTAGGGGCCGGCCCGGTGGCTCAGGCGGTTAATGCTCCATGCTCCTAACTCCGAAGGCTGCCGGTTCGATTCCCACATGGGCCAGTGGGCTCTCAACCACAAGGTTGCCGGTTCAATCCCTCCAGTCCCGCAAGGGATGGTGGGCTCCGCCCCCTGCAACTAACATTGAACACAGCACCTTAAGCTGAGCTACCGCTGAGCTCCCCAAAGGCTCAGTTGGTTGGAGCACGTCCTCTCAACCACAAGGTTGCTGGGGTTCAACTCCCACAAGCGATGGTGGGCTGAGCCCCCTGCAACCAGCAATGTCAACTGGACCTGGAGCTGAGCTGCGCCTTCCACAACTAAGATTGAAAGGACAACAACTTGACTTGGAAAAAAGTCCGGGAAGTACACACTGTTCCCCAATAAAGTCCTGTTCCCCTTCCCCAATAAAAAATCTATAAAAAATAAATAAATAAATAAAATTTACTCATTTGATCAAATTAAGTAAATTTACCAGCATATTTTGTCAGTTTCTGTGTTCACAATTATTTCTTATACCATATCTTCCCTCTGGTTTCATTTTCCTTTCTTACTGAAGTACATCCTTTATTATTTCTTTTAGAAAAGGTATGTACGTAGAGAACTCTCATATGCTGAAATGTTTCTCTATGCCCCACACTGTCATGTAGTATTTAGCTGGATAAAAGATTCTAATTCAAAATTATTTTCCCTTCAACATTTGAAGATATTACTGTATTGTTTCCTAGAATCCTTTTTGACGAGATATTTGCTGTCACTCTAATTGTCTTTTATTAAATAATCCATTTTCCCCTCTCTGGTAGCACTGAAAACATTACTTTGATCATGAATATTCTGCAGATCCACTATGGCGTGTCTACATGAAGATTTATTTTATTCTGTTTGGCATTGAGAGTGCACTTTCTACCTGAGAAGTCATGACATTTTAATTCTGGAAAGCTGCTATTTTCTGTTAAATATTTCTTTTCTACCATCTCTTCCCTTTTCTTGTTCTGTAACTTCTATTTGATGTTTCATGACCTCTAATTCTATCCATATCTCTTAACAGTTTATTCATAATTCTTATCTTTTTATCTCTCATGGTGCATTCTGATGAATTCCTCAGAATTATCCTTTAATTCTGATTCTCTATGTGTCCCATTTGGTGTATGTCCCAACTATTAATTTTTTTTATTTCAATGACGTAAATATTTCATTTTCCTATATCTAAATTATATTACTCAGATTCACCTATTCTCATTTCATGTATGCTTGATGTTTGTTGATAATTTTTCTTCTTTATGAATTTTATTCCTTCATTCAATCCTAAACATACTTGCTTTAAGATCTTTGACAGTTTGTTCCATGAAAAATAATTTTATTTATATTGAATTCACATATCATAAATTTTCTTCTGGGTCACGTTTCTTTCCATTAGGTTTGTTTGTGGAATCTTTGGGTGTGCCTTGTATAAGAGGTTTCTGTTATTTTTATTTTTTTCTCTCTCCTTTTCCTTATTGTTTAACTCTCCCTATTTAGTAACTAGTGGTTTATTTGTTTGCTTCTGCCTAACACCCTGGACAGCCAGTCTTGAACCAGATGTTATACTAGCAGATAAGATTGTTAAGTGGAAATATCATAAATCCAGTCACAAATCACTGGGCAGTTTGATTCACTCTAAATCTTAAGACTATATAGATATCTTCCTTAATCTCCAGGTTTACAATGTGCTGTAAGCTGTATGTATCCCAGTCAGGAGCCAACACTTTTCTTCAGACTCTCTTTTTCTTTATTTTAAAGGTTTTTGTTGTTGTTGTTGTTGTTTAACTTTTATTTATCATAAGTGTGTTTTTCCAGGACCCATCAGCTCTAAGTCAAGTAGTTGTTTCAATCTAGTTGTGGAGGGTGCAGCTCACAGTGGCCCATGTGGGGATCGAACCAGCAACCTTGTTATTAAGAGCACTGTGTTCTAGCCAACTGAGCTAACTGGCAGCCCCTTCCGATTGTTTTATTGAGGTGGTGTTAGAGGCTGGGGAAAGTAGGAGACTTCAAGCAATAGGTGTGGTTCTAATTTTTACCTTACAAGGAAAACTTTTACCCCCATTATCCTGCAAGAGTTAAGTCCACAATAACTTTGCCTGCTTTCAGCCTGGAGTGTAGCAGGCTGTGACATCAACCCTACTAATAAATTTGCATTTCTGTTCCATTTCTGGTGTAAATTGATATTGATCTTGTTTTGAACTCAGCCATGTTTTATTTATCATTACTATGAGTTTAGGCCCAATTTATAAACATATTACCATCTTGGGCAGGTAGTATCTGACTACTTCTCCATTTACCCCTCCTTTATCTTCTGCATTGTAATCCCCAAAATGTGAGTCTCAGTCTTGAACTAATCACCTGGGCCTGCTTCTGTGATTAAACTCTATGAATTACTCTATACATCCTTCTATTTCTGCCCGCATTTGAAAGTTTATGTAGAAAACGTGTGTGCCCTTCAAAATTTATGTGCAATATTATAATCCAGGCTCCAACTTTGGCTCTTTCCATAATGCTGCTGCTTCCCCATCCCGGATGCCTTACCTCACATTGCCTTGGCTGATAGTCCTCCAGCTTATACTCAGTCTTGTGCCCAGGAAAACATCCCACCTACTGGCTCATGCTGACCCTGTAGATAGAACCAAACCACAAGATTATTTTGGAGCACACGTAAAAAAATATCGTATGCTGCTATACGACTATATCCACGTCATGTAAAACAGACCAGCTAAGTTCTTAATAGTTACTGGGAAGATATCAGTGAAAAGTGGTAGGAGGGACTTCTGAAAATTCTTCTTCATAAAAGCAAAGAAATAGCTGGCAAAATTTGTCAGAATCAACTTTTTCTGAACTCTGGAAATTAAAGGATTGCATCAATCAGGTAGCATTTACTTTTTAAAAAACTGAATCTCAATAAGAACAGAGAGATTTGTGGCATTCTAACTTGTCCTACTCTCATATCCCCCACTCTCCTGCTCCAAGGCAACCTTGAAAACTTAACAGATTGTATTTGCAATGAAATTTAGCAGCTGGCAGCCACTGATTGGGGCAGAACCAAGTTAGGGCTTTTTCAAAGTCCCATTCCCTAAGAATTGTCATTATTTGATCTGTCCTATGGTTTCCTGGAAGATCGCACTCACAAGGTTGTCTTTATTTGACCTGATTTGGAGCTTGCCCAAGTGTAAATTCAAAAAGACTTTTCCAAAGTCATTTGTCAAAAACAATTGCAGGCAATTGCTTAACTTCACAGCTGCCTGAGGGGGTGGATAACAGTAGGGGCAAACAATAGAATAACCAAAAAGCTTAAAAGGAAAAGATAGAGAATGAGATACTGTATGGGCTTTGAAAGGCTCCAACATAGGGAAGGATTCCAGAAAACCATCTACATACTATAGAGGGCTATGCACATGCTCAGGAGAAATCTGAGAAAGCCCCAAGCTCTCACCTCTGCTTAACCTTGAGACATTGTATAGGAATCGAAGGCTGAAATAAAGTTGTCAACTGCCCATCTGAGAGTTGAAGGCATTCCCCCAACACACGTACACAATGGATCCTCAGCAAAGACTGGGAGACGTATTGATTCTTGGCAGGTAAGGAAATCTCCATCCAATAATTAGCTGTCCACCCTAATAATTAGTGGCCACGCAGACTTTAGTGGCCACACACAACAAAGAATACAGACTTTACATAATTAATTCAGAAACTCACTAAACAAACTGTAACAAAAAATTAAAACAAATGCTAGGGAAGGAGAAAAATCTGATTTCCAGAGTTACTGTGCTATATTATTTTAAATGTCCAGTTTTCAACAAAAAACTATGAGACAGGCTAAGAGACAACAAAGTATGACCCATACACAAGAAAAAAAGCAACCAATAAAAACTGGTCCTGAGAAAGCTCTTTTTGTAATTTGCCTTTAGAGAGTGTTGTGGCTAAAGGAAACCAACACTCAGTCCCTTTGACAGCTATATTTCTCACTATAAATTAATTAATTGACTTTTGGTTTTAAAATAAACACAAAAACAAATGGACTCTGTCTATAGGCAGAGCTTCCTCCCCACCAATCGTTCCCAATCATCGCACACACAGCCCCCAAAGATTTCCCTGCTTTCTCCTTTTCAGCATTCTAACACTCCTCATAAACTTTCTAAAATTCAGACTTTTCCTGTGTGGCAAAGATGTCAGAACTAGGAAAGGCAGAAGGGGAATCCATAAGAAAACAAATGCATAAAATTGGTCAGTCCTTACGTAAAAAAGACAATTTGGGGCTGTGAGACAAGAACCCTGAATTCTTTCTACATTGAATTAAAAATCAATTACATTAGACATTTTTTCTACCCTGCTTCCCTACCCACTCCCTACCATTTCCCTCAACAACTCCAACTCCCACCTCACCCCCTCCTCTCACTTAAGGAAACAGAAACTATATTTCAGATGCAAAGTAGGCGATGGTGAATGCTAGCATTGAAGGAAATTACATTCCATTATAGCTCATTCACCCCTTTATCACAATATAAGCAACCCCTCACTGGTTGAACCTTCAGAATGTGTCTTATGTAATTACTCTTACTCTCCAACTCATCTTTTCTCCAATAATTTCCCTCTTCCCCTTGCACTTGTTCTTTTTAAGCCCTCACACCTCAGTATACCTACCATATCCTCAGGAAACAACTATGTTCACCCAACTCCTTTCTTGAATCTTGCAAAATTCACTGCCTCAGCTGCAGCTGAATGTCAATGGAGTCTCTGTCAAATCAAGCCTCTAGGAATCCCACAAATGGAAAGGGAAAACTCATTATTTGTATATGCTTACATGTGAGTACATGAGAGAAAACTATAGAAAATGAGAGGAAACAAAGTATTAGTGAGAGAGAAAGATCCTGAATTTATACTGTCTCCACTAACAGAGTTGCTGCAGCTAGGATTTATCCAAACGAATCAAAACAAATATACTTAAATGCAGTGTGGTACTCTGGTTTGGATCCTAGACCAGAAAAAAACTCTAGTTAAAAAACTGATGAAATTCGAATAAAATCTGGAGTTCAGTTAATAGTAAAGTACTCATTTTCATTTGTTTTGACAAGTATCCCATGGTTATATAAGGTGCTGAAATTAGGGAAAACTGGTCGAGGCCTTGCACATCTAAAAATTATCTTTATTTTTCCCTCCCACTTGATGCTTCTTTAGCTAGGTATAGTATTCTGATCAGTTAAAAAATCATTTCCCCTATCTTTGAAAGTATTGTTTCATTGCCTTCAAAGATTGTGTTACAATAAGAAATCTGATTTTTTTTCCTGTAGACTTTTTTTCTGTCTGAAAGCTTTCCAGAAATTTCTCTTTATGCTTTGTCTTCTCAGATTTCACCATAACGTATTTAAGTGCAGGCTTTTATAATTTATTCTACTTGTACTTGATGGATTGTTCCAATGTGAAATCTTGTCTTTTTAAGCTCTGGAAAAAATTTCTTCTTTGATTCCTTTATTTCCTCACTTCCATTTTTTTCTATTCTATCTAGGATTCCTATTGGAATTAAACTCCTGAATCTACAACCATATGTCCTTTTTACTCACAATTTCTAATCTCTTGACCTTTTCTCTATGTTCTCAAAGAATTTGTTTGCTCTTGCAGCTAATTTGTGCTTTGACTGTATCACTCTGTCATTTATCCCAGATATTGAAATCATTTTAAGAATATTTTTTAACATCCAAGATCTGTTTCATAGTAAAATATGCAACATTCTTAAATCTATGAGAATGTATTTGTTTCAAAATCTTCTGTTTGCTATATTAGCTCTGATTTCTCAGTAATAGTTCTTGGATTTCTTGAATTTGGTACTTCTTTTTTCATGGTATTGATTTTCCTCAAGTATTAGGTGAAATTTGGTAGTCTGATCACTTTTTTACTTGAAAATTTCTATTCGTTTATTTTCATTGTAACCTCACTCTGATAAAGAGGACACAACATATGTCCCCAGTAGGACCTAATGGTGATTGTAGCTCTGTATCCCTTTTATAAGTAGTTGCCTGGAGAAAATCCCAGCCTCTTTAGTCCAAGTGACCACATTTACAACTTTCATCAAGAACCAATGCCAGGGGCCGGCCCGGTGGCTCAGGTGGTTAGAGCTCCATGCTCCTAACTCCGAAGGCTGCCGGTTCGATTCTGACATGGGCCAGTGGGCTCTCAACCACAAGGTTGCCAGTTCAATTCCTTGAGTCCCGCAAGGGATGGTGGGCTCCGCCCCCTGCAACTAAGATTGAACACGGCACCTTGAGCTGAGCTGCCTCCCGGATGGCTCAGTTGGTTGGAGCGCATCCTCTCAACCACAAGGTTGCCTGTTCAACTCCCACAAGGGATGGTGGGCTGCGCCCCCTGCAATTAGCAACGGCAACTGGACCTGGAGCTGAGCTGCGCCCTCCACAACTAAGACTGAAAGGACAACAACTTGAAGCTGAACGGCACCCTCCACAACTAAGATTGAAAGGACAACAACTTGACTTGGAAAACAGGCCTGGAAGTACACACTGTTCCCCAATAAAGTCCTGTTCCCCTTCCCCAATAAAATCTTAAAAAAAAAAAAAAAAAAAAAAGAACCAATGCCAGTGAATTGTATGATATGTAAATTATATCTCACTAAAGCTTTTTTTTTTTTAAGTCAGTGCCATAAACTGATAAGCAGCTAAGTATAGTTCTCAGACTCAAGATTATCCTAGACCCCTTTCCCATTCTTTGTACATGTTGAAACTGAGCCTGGAATTCCCCACATCCGAAACACCCATCTATTGTGACTACTGAGCAATGTTTTTCTCCAGATTTATTTGGAGGTGGAACATATATGCCAAGTCTACCTTCTTTATTTATTCTCCCCTCACCTACGATAAATCTATTATAGTAAACTCTAAATTACAATATGGATAAATCTCACACGTATAACATTGAGCTAAAGAAACCAGAGGTGTGTGTACGTTCTGTACTATTCCATTTATCTCAAGTTCAAACAGGCCAAAGTAATCTGTGCTGTAAGAAGTTGGGATGGGGGTTATGATTTGAGAGAGGCTAATGACTGGAAGGGGGCATGGATCTTGGTAATAGATCTTCTGGGATCTTGGTAATATTCTGTTTTTTGGTCTCAGTACTGGTTACATGACTGTGTTAACTTTGTGAAATTCATTGAGCCATATAAAAGGTGTGATAAAAAAAATATGGTGAATGTTTAAATAAAAAATGTATTACGGTAAAAAACACATTGCCATTAATCCCCCTCAAAATACTCACTTTGAGCACACTTATCCCATAGTTCTTGCCACTTTCTGAAGCAGTTCTGGAAGTCCTTTTTCGTGTCTTTAGTTACACTGTCGTGGCTGCCTCGATGTCCTGAATCATTTTGACTTTGGGAAAGAGCCAGAAGTCACATGGTGCCAGATTGGCTAAATAAGGTGGATGAGGACATCCCATAATGTTTTTATTTGACAGAAATTGCCGTACTAGAAGCGATGTGTGACAGGGAGCATTGTCATGATGAAGGATGATGACATTCATGAAAGAGGACTTCCAGAACTGCTTCAGAAAGTAGCAAAAATGATGGGATAAGTGTGTTCGAAGCAAGGAGTATTTTGAGGGGGATGAATGGCAATGTGGTTTTTTTTTTTTTTTTTTTTTTAATTTTTTTTTGGCAATGTGGTTTTTACTGTAATATTTTTTTTTTAAATTTAAACATTCACCGTATTTTTCAATCACAACTCATACAATAAACTTTCAAAAATCTCTAACATGGTCTATAAGGCCATCTGTGATTTGATTCTCACCTACACCATCATCAAGGTCTCACAACACTTTCCCTCTTACCCACAACACTAAAGGTTATGTAGCTTTCTTTAGTTCTGTAAAATGTCAAGATCTTGGCCACCTCAGGGTCTCACACATGTTCCTTCTAAAAGTTTAATTTCCTTCCCCCCTTGTTCACCTATTTATCTCTCAGGTCTCAACTTAAATATTCTAGCAAACATCAAAGACTCACCCTCCCCAACTTAAGCTAGATTCCTGATTATTCTTCATATCCTATTTATGATTCTGTATTTAAGATTATATAGTTTGTCAGACTCCCCCTCTAGACTAGGTTAAGACAATGACTTTGACTCCTCAGTATATATCCAGTACCTAGCACAATGGAACAGTAGCATACAGGAGGTACTCAAATACCAAACGAATGCACACAGGAAGAACGGATTTGAGGGGGAAAGATTTCAGGTTTGAGTATTTTTAATCTCAAGTGTCTATGCACTATCCAAGAGGAAATGCTAGGTAGACAGATCTAAGCCAGACAGACTGATTTGGGAGTAATCATGCAGGTGGTAAAAGAAGCCATCCAAAGGGATGAAAGTACAGAGAGAATTTTAAGCAAAAGGGGTAGGGAAACTAAGACTAAGAAAGAACAATCAAACTGATAGGAGATAAACAAGAAGTGTGTAAACAAGTGTGTGATATGACTTGTTACATTTCAGAAACATAGAAGTGTCCCCTTCTCCACAGAGGAAATGTTCTAAGACCTCTACCAGATGCCTGAAACCAGATAGTACTGAACCGTACATGTACTATGTTTTTCACTATATATACATACCTATGATAAAGTTTAATTTATAAATTAGGCACAGTAAGAGATTAACAACAATAAAATAGAACATTATACTGTAATAAAAAATGTGAATGTGGTCTCTCTCAAAATCATCTTATTTTACTGTACACACCCTTCTTCTTCTTGTGATGAGATGACTAAATACCTATGTGAGTTCAGTTACTTGAACACAGGCCCTACGATACCACAACAGTCAATCTAGTAACCAAGACGGTACTAAGTGACTAATGGCGGGTAGCATATACAGCGTCGATACACCAGACAAAGGGATGATTCACATCCTGGGGGGACAGTAGCAGGGCACGAGCTTTCATCACTTAGAACAGCATGCAATTTAAAACTTAAGAATTGTTTATTTCGGGGCGGCCAGATGGCTCAGTTGGTTAGTGTGTGAGCTCTTAACAACGATTGCCGGTTCAAGTCCTGCATGGGATGGTGAGTTGTGCCCCCTGCAACTGAGATTGAAAACAGCAACTAGACTTGGAGCTGAGCTGCGACTTCCATGACTAGATTGAAGGATGACTTGGAGCTGATGGACCCTGGAAAAACGCTGTTCTCCAAACAGTCCCCAACAAAAAATTAAAAAAAATTATTTCTGGAATTATCCATTTAATATTTTCAGACAGCAGAGACCGTGGTAATTGAAACCACACAAAGCAAAACTATGGATAAGTGGGACTACTGTAAATAGTACCAAATACTACAAAGAGGTAAGGACTAAAAACTTCTAGATTTAGTGACAAAGCCCCTTATAACCTTGGATAGCAGTACAGAATAAAAGCAGAGATAAATTTTCAGTTAGTTGAAAATTAAATGGGAGTAGAGAAAGTTGAGAAGACTACCAAAAACTTGGATGCTTATATTAAGAGAAGGTAGAAGGGTTTATTTTTTCATTTTCAAAAGAATGAAAGCTGAGCAGACTTAAATTATGAGATAGAATCAATAAAGAGAAATCAAAGTTAGACAATTGCTAGAGCTTTATTTATATCCCGATAGGAAAAGAAGGATGTAGGACCCAGAGCACAGATTAGCCTTAGAATTCTTTTTCCACTGAGACTGGAGGAAAAATGGGTGAGATTCAGTTACATTGGTAGACAGTGGGGAAATAATTAAGGTATATCTTTAACTTTCTATGTGAAGTAGGAGGTGAGGTAGGCTGCTAAGATTGAGAAGAAGGCTAATAGAGTAAGTAGAGATTTTAAATAGCCACTACCACGAAAAGTAAAGGAAAAGACAAAGGAATTTAAAGAAACATTGCAAGCTTGGGTTTGGAGATGATGAATTTCTAACAGCACTAACAGTGTGATTCTGTAATTCCCTTTGCAAACACTTGTCTGAGCTAAAAATCAAGAGACTAAGATTGATCCAAGGTTTGTATTTTGTAGGGCAGATACAGAAAAATAAAAGGGCAAGGAAGTTAACGGTATTGGCAATAGAACTCTTAAATAAAAAGTGGGGGGAAAAAGTGGGTAAGGTGAAAAGACTGGATAAGTCAGTCTCCTCCATCAGGAGGAGAAAGAAGTAGAAGTCTAAGTTTTGCCAAGTAAAGGTGTAGTGGGAACAATGGAGTAATAAAGCTGAGGAATGAAGCCTGATATGTATATGACATTAGATAAGTGATTTTCCCCATTGATGGGCCTACCCATGTATCATATTGCATGTATATATTTATGCATATACTCGTATGCATAAATTATAAACATCAATTTTAAATAGTACTTGATTTATAAAGTTTAATTCTTACTAATCTTAGGTTACTATTTTAAAAATTCAAAATGTCCTGCGTACATGGTAAGCCATGACATTTTTCAATATGTTGATTTGAATAAAGCAAAAAGTTAAAAATCACTGGTCTAGGTCAACCTGTTCATTTTACAGAAATGGAAAACAGACATCCAGAAATTAAGTGATTTGCCCAAATCCATCAACTTTACATAGCTACAGAACTGTAAAAATAAACGGAACTTTACAAGAAATGTTTTTCCTGTGTTGAAAAATAGCTCACTCATGATCCTTCTGAAGAAAAATATTTCTAATTATCAACTTTCTTACAAAAATCTAAGAATATTTGCCACAAATACTGCATTTATTATGCTTACAAATACTACATTCATGCTTATATATTACATATAATTTCTAAGTCCTTGCCTAAAGACTTGAATTTATAATTCTATAAATTTCTTTGCCAAAAGTTATGAAGGAAAAATTGATACGCTGAGTCAATATAAATGCTACATTTACACTGATTAAAATTATTCCAATTCTTTTACAATTTTCCTCAACACTGCACTGCAGACAGCCACTATTAGAAAAGATGAAAATTGGCAAGTGAGATCAACCCTATTTGTCCCCAGCAGTTTAACCACTCAATTGGTGTATTAAAAAAAAAAAAAAAACAAAAAAAAAAAACATAAATAGCTCAGAATATGTGCCAGGCATTGAGAATGATGACAGACAGGGAAAAAAATGATAGGAACTATCTGTATTGCCATCTACAGAGTATATATAATAGATGTTCACTAAAAATACTCATGTGAAGGAGCTATTTCAGTCTTCTGATCAAAAAGTAAATATTTTGATTTATCTAACATGCTACACCTAAAGATTAAAAAAAAAATTATCATACTTCACCCTTCCTCAAGGAATTTTAAATCTGGCTATGTAGATGAGACAGACAGGCAGTATATTTATATGCTGAGTTAACTGTGTATTAGGTACCCAATTGTATACCCAACTGGATGTTGGCCAATGAAGTACTTATCCGGAAAATGGATAGTGGAAGCTCTAATCTACCATGCTATCACTATCCAAATAGTTTATAATCTCCTCTTTCACAGTTTACGTCAGTCAATTTTATCAAAATCATTAGTTTCTAATCGTCAAATCTCATTTTTAAACTAAGAGGTGGCACTACTTCATTTATTCCACAAACTCACTTTTTAAAACTATTCACAAAACTCCAACCTCGAGGGGCAAAGGTTTCTCCACACTTAGTTCTTCACAAAAGAATATCCCGCAAATTTTTAAAATTTCAAACTAAAATTTCCCCAAATATTCCACAAACAAGAGCAAGACCTCCTAAGAATTATACTTGATGCTCATTATTTGTAGATTCCGTACTTGCAAAATCTCCTACTCACTAGAATTGATTTGCATTCCGAAAATCAACACAATGCTTTCACATCATTCAAAGACATGCATAGGGGCAAAAATTGAACTCACCAAATGGCGAGGTCAAAAAGGTGATGCTCTGCCTTCTTGCTTCAGCAATCATGCTATAAACAAGTGTCTTTTCCTATTTAGCATCACAGTTTACATTTTTGTACTTTTTGTTGGTGATTTCACTCTTTAAAATGGCCCTTACGTGGGGCAGCCGGTTGGCTCAGTTAGAGCGCAGGGCTCATAACAAGGTTGCTGGTTCGATTCCCACGTGGGCCAGTGGGCTACGCCCTTCACAACTAGATTGAAAACGACTTGACTTGGAGCTGAGCTACACCCTCCACAACCAGATTGAAAACAACTTGACTTGGAGCTGATGGGTCATGGAAAAACACACATTTCACCAGTATTCCCCAATTAAAAAAAATTTTTAAATGGCCCTCATGCATAGTGCTGAAGTGCTGTCTAGACTTCTCAAGCACAAGACGACTATGTGTCTTATGCGGAAAAGAATATAGATAAGCTTCACTCAGGCACAAGTTACAGTGCTCTTGGCCATGAGTAAAATGCTTATGAAACATGAATCAATAATATAAATTACATGTCTTTAAACAGAAACCCATATAAAACAAGATTGTGTATTGCTAAGCTGACAAAAATGTGACCAGAGGCTAACAGGAACCTAACCCTGTATTTCCCCTAGGAACAATGGTTCGGTATTCACTAATTCAGTGTTTTGTGACTTTACAGAACTTGACTACTCCAAATAACAAGAATTAACTGTACTTTTTTTTTTAAAAAAAAGATTTTATTGGGGAAGGGGAACAGGACTTTATTGGGGAACAAACAGTGTGTACTTCCAGGACTTTTTTCCAAGTCAAGCTGTTGTCCTTTCAGTCTTAGTTGTGGAGGGCGCAGCTCAGCTCTAGGTCCAGTTGCCGTTGCCAGTTGCAGGGGGCACAGCCCACCATCGCTTGTGGGAGTTGAACCGGCAACCTTGTGGTTTGAGAGGACGCGCTCCAACCGAGCTACCTGGGAGATCAGTGGCAGCTCAGCTCAAAGTGCCGTGTTCAATCTTAGTTGCAGAGGGAAGAGCCCACCATTCCTTGTGGGACTCGAAGAGTTGAACCGGCAACCTTGTGGTTGAGAGCCCACTGGCCATGTGGGAATAGAACTGGCAGCCTTCGGAGTTAGGAGCATGGAGCTCTAACTGCCTGAGCCACCGGGGCCGGCCCTGTACTTTGTTTTTGTGTTTTTGTTGTTGTTGTTGTTGTTGTTAAGGAGGGCACAACTCACAGTGGCCCATGCAGGGATCAAACCGGTAACCTTGATGTTATTAGCACCACACTCTAACCAACTGAGCTAAGCAGCCACCCCCTTCAACTGTACTTTGAATGTGACACCTTTACGCATGTAAAATTAACAACACAGGGCAAGAGTTCATTTACCAAAATGAGCTACCATTTCCCAACACATAGCATTATTCCATGAGAATACTCAATAAGAGTGCCAAATAAGTGATTCAGAAAATTAAGTGCTAAAGTTCTATGGAAGAGACTTCTATAGTTCAGTATCATTCCCCATCCAGGACAAAGGAAGACCAGTCTGTTGTCATTAGTTGGAGCCCAGAGAGGCAGGCATCAGAAGCTTACGCAGTCATCAGTCAAGAGAAAAAAATAAGTTCAAAATCAGCGGCAGGAACAGTCTTGATGAATACAAGAAACCAGAAGGTAAGTGTCAGTGTCCTGATAGGGCAGAGTTCTTTAAAGGGCATAAGAACAGGTTTGCCATCAATGAACACAGAAGGTAGATCTTAACGAATTAGTGATATTTCCATTAGCCACTGTATTTATACCTTTAAATTTTAGGAATATCACAAACCCCTTTCATGGTTTCCTTTCAAAAAATTATTTTATCCAACTGTGAAAACTAATTTTGTGTCAACTTGGATAGGCCATAGTACCCAGATATTTGGCCAAATGCTATTTTAGATGTTTTTGTGAATATTTTATAGGTGAGATTAACATTTAAATCAGTAACTTTGAGTAAAGCAGATTACCCTCCATAATGTGGATAGACCACATCCAATCAGTTGAAGGTCTTAAGAAAAATACTGACTTCCACTGAGAGTTCACGTTCTGTCAGCAGACTGACTTCAGATACAAACTTCAATTCTTTCCTTAGTTCCCATGCTTCTGGCCTACCCTGCAGATTCCGGACTTGCCAGCCTCCAAAATGGAGCCAATTCCTTAAAATCAATCTACCTATCTACCTGTCTATCTACCTACCTACCTCCCTACCGACCTATCTATCTCCTTCTCCCTCTCTCTGTGTGTATAAATACACACACACACACACAAACACTATTGCTTTAGTTTCTCTGGAGAATGCTAATACACCAATAGAAATTTTGAAATGGAAATACAAGAATATTAAAGTAATTAGAATGCAAGTCCTCCAAGCCCTAAAGAGGCAGGGATCTATTGTTGGTTTATCGACCTGGGACAATATACCTGGCACATCACAGGAATGCAGCACCTGCTGAATGAATGAATATTTAGTAAACATATATTCTCTTAACAGTAACTTCTATTTATTATTCTGTTTCAGGAACCATGCTGGGTGGCATTTTATCTTTGTTAAATGTTTTACTCCCCCAGAACATCCCTTCAAGATCAGAATTTTAAGTTCCTATTACAGAAATAAGGAAACCAAGCTCAGAGTTAAAACTATGCTGTCCATAGTCACAACATGATTGAAATAGTGTGGTAAAATTCAATCAAAGTGTATGATTCTTCAAAATGCAAAGACGACTTAGAATAATTTAGGAGCGGTACAAATAAAGTATACAGGTACTTACTAAATCCTGGAATGTAGGAATTTAAAGAGGCAAATTTAAGACAAATTAATAGTTCTCTCTCTCACAGTGTAAAGGGAAATCTGGATCTCATTACTCTAAGGTGCAGTAACAATGGAATATAAAAATAATAGGAAGAATCATTTAGCTAAACTTGTATTACCCTACTGATACACACCTAATCTTTTAACGTTATGCCACTAGATACATGCATTCACTCCCATAAAATAACACTCGATGGCACTATGGTCACTAAGTCTGACTTTGCATTGTATTTTTTACCAGTAAATTGTATCACCTTTCACGATGTTTAGAAAAATATGATCACACATAATACCAAGCATGCATAAATGCTTCCATTTTATTTAACATTTTTAAACGACGACACAACTCAGCTTTATATAATGCACAATATTAAAAAATGTGCAAAATACTTGCTATAAACATGGTTATGAAACTGAAAGCCCACAGTGGTTGTTGCATCAACCCAACTTAGCATTTTTACTCATTTAAAGAAGCCACAGCTTTTCTGAAATCTTGTTGGGCGTTAACAGCTGCTCTACATCGTCTTCCATCTAATCTCTTCTGAACTGGTTCAGATTGCTCAGCATATACCCACACGGGGTTAAGAACGTCATGAAAATCACGACGAGTCCAACAGCCACGTCCTGGAAGAGAAGAAGAGAAGCGCAGTTAATGAATATGGCTTCCTCAACCATCATTCACTGCCTAACAAAACCCGCTTTCGTTTTGAGGATCTGGCCGTCGTCCTAGAAAGCGGGACCTGTCGAATACAAAAAAGCCGAATTTCCATTTCTTGATGACCTAACTTAAATTTTTGAGTAAAAAATCATGTTTCTTCTAACGGTTCGCCAGATCCGACCTTTGAACTCTGGAACCTAGATGCCGCCCAGGTTTCCACCATCTTAGGGGAAATTGGCAATGAAGGTCTTGGCAATGAAGATGGCGTTCGAAGGTGGCACACATCCGGCGGTGCAACAACGGCCGTGCCCTCGGTCTTGGTGCCCATAAAGGGTACACACGAAGTCGGCCGAGCCCTCTCCGAGGCCCCCCCTCCGCGCACGAAAGGTGTCCGCTGCCCGCCCCTCAGGTCTAACGACGGCGCGCTCACCGTGACTGGTCCCCGGACGCCAGCGGCCTCCAACCCTCCACCAATAGCGGCCCGGCCACGGAAGCCCCCACACGAGCCGTGGCCCACGTCTTCCCCTCCTCCCCACCCGTCGGGTCACCCTCAGCCTTGGCCACGCGCTCTCGCCCGCCAAGTCCCGTCCGCACCGCCCTGAGGGCCGGGGCCCAACTCACCACAGACGACGCGAGCTGCGGACTGCGACCGTGCGCCGAGTGGGCCAGGCGGCGGCCGGAGTGGGCCACGCGGCGGCGGCGGCGAAGCAGGCAGAGAACCAGCAGACGGGGCATGACGCGTCCGGTTAGGCGCAGCGAGGCGAGACGGCCGAAACAGCACGCGCGACGTGAGGTGAGGACAGGCGAGGCGGGACTGCGCGAGCTCTCGGGCTGGGCTGGCGGCGGGTTTGCGCAGGCGCCCCGGGCCACAGGGGGCGCTCGCTCCACTCCCCCTCTCAGCCCCTCCTCTTCCGCTCAGTACCCTGCGAGGCTCTGCGCATGCCCCGCCCCTACCGCCCAGCGTCCCCGCCCTCATTCTCTCCCAGCCCTCAACCCATCTCCCTCCCCTTCCTACCGCCAACCCCCTCAAACCTATGCTCCTAGGCTCAGCTTCCTACCCCTTCCAAACTTCCCGTCCAAACCGCCCTTCCCAGCCTCCTAAACCCAAACAGAGCATTTGTTGATTTTCTGCTTGGTAAGGTGAAGAACTCAGGACCCCTACACTTAACTTCTCTTTATATTTCTTCCCTACCTATACCTCTCAATATGCCATTACTTGTCATTGCCAGAGTTTATAACATTTATACTCTGTTTTCTAATGTTAATTAAATCTCCTATACATTGTCTGTAAATTAATTCCCAACACTGAAAACCAAGAGCAAGTATCTGTAGTGTGTGAATGATATCAAAAATATTCATGGCAGGATGAAAGAGTGTTTGGACACAAGAAAGGTTGGTGCCACTAAACTTGTAGCTCTTGAAGGAAAAAAGGAATATATTGTGATTTTTAAATGTAATACTATATCTTTATCCACTCTCTAAGATGATCCAATCTTTTCACACTATTTCTTTTTTAGTCCGATCACACAACTAGCATTCTAGGATTTCCTTTGATTGCCCTGTTTCTGAAACCTGCTATCTTCCCCTGCTATCTTCCTCTTTCTGAGATTCCTATTTCATTTTGCTGTAATACTTCCTTAAGCAATTCTTTCAGGAATGGTTTGTGGGTGATAAATTTCCTCAGTCCTTGGAAGTCAAAACATCCTTATTTTGCTCCCCACTTAAAATGCTAATTTGGCTGGCTATAAAACTCTAGGCTCAACATAACTGCCCCTCAGGAGTTTGAGAGGCAGTATTCCCTTGTGTCCCGGTATTGTCTGTAACTGATAAGTGTGAAGCCAACATAATTCTCATCCTTTGATGTAGGCTCCATTGGTTTCTTTTTGGAATCTTTTAGGAGTTTGTCTTTGGACTTGGGAAGTTTCTTCAAGATATGGCTAGATATGGGTCTTTTTTTATTCATATAGATTCACACTGGGTGAGACCTTTCAATTTGAAGACTTGGATCTTTGTTTAGCTCTGGGAGATTTTATTTATTTATTTATTTTAATTGCTCCAGTCAACCAAAGGGAAACTTTTTTGAAGCCCTAGGGGTAAGGGGTTCAGGCAGGAGTCTGCCCTGCAGGTCAAGGAGGCAGTGGAGAGGCCTTATTTGACTTCTTGGGACATAGGTTGATGGTGTGGCCTCACTGTTTGTGGTAGTTGATAGTTCAGGGATACAGGTGGGCATAACACTTGTGGCAGATCATCTTGTCGCAGTTGTCCTTCTAGGCGAGCTAGCAAAGGGAGTGCTGGATGATGCCACCCCCACAGACGAAGCACCAAGTGCAGTATGAACTCTTTCTAGATATTATAATCTGTGAGAGTGCAACCATCCTCCAGCTGTTTGCCCACAAAAATCAGACACTGCTGGTCAGACGGGATGCCCTACTTGTCCTGGATTTTAGCTTTGCCATTCTCAACAGTGTCACTGGGCTCCACCTTTAGTGTGATGGTCTTAGTGGTCAGAGTCTTCACAAAGATCTGTGTCTCTGCATCTCTGCGTCTGCTGGGGAAGCTGCTCAGCCACCTGGTTGAAAAGAAAGAGCAATCTACTTCTGTTATGTATTTCCTTCTCTCTAATTCCTCTGTCCTCAATCTAAAACTCCTATTAGATGCATGTTGGCCCTTCTTGGTGGGTCATCTATGTGTTTCAACTTTTCCCTTTCTGTCTCCTTGTCCTACATTCTGGAAGATACCCTTGACTTTTCCCTCTAACCCTTCTGTTTGTTGAGTTTTTCATTTTATAATTTCATTTCTAACACTTAGTAATTATTTTGAGTTTTTTCTCAATTTTCTCTGAGAATATCATTTGAACTTTTTTTTTACAGTTCTGTTCACTGAACTGTTTCTGTTTCTTCTAGAGTGATTCTGTTTATTCCTTTGGGCCTTGCTGGTTTTGCTCAACTGTCTTATGACCCTTGGTTGTCTTCTTATGCATATGAATATGAGGAGCCAGGTGAATTACATGGATTCTTTTTTATTACCAATCTGTCTTCAGAATGAAAATGGTGATTGATGACCTATGTGAGGGGGCTGAGTAGGTCAACTGGCAGGCAGGAAGACATCCTTCCTCACCCCCATGCCAAAGTGAGTAAGGGTCTTCTACTCTAGGCTTGCCAACTACTGCCATCCCAGGAAGTAACGTAGACACAGATTTGATGTCTGATAAGAGCTTGCTTCCTGGTTCATAGATGGCTGCCTTCTCATTATATCCTCATGTGACAGAAGAGGCAAGGGAACTCTCTCTGGGGTTACTTTTATAGGGACACTAATCCCATCCATTAGGGCTCCACCCCCATGACCTAGTCACCTCCCAGAGGCCATACTTCCTAATACCATCAACATTGGGAGCTAAAATGTCAATATATGAATTTGGGAGGGACATAAACATTCAGTCCATTGCATTTAGTAAGAAAAAAGAATGCAAAATATCTCAATCGTTTTTATACTGCTTACATATTGAAGTGATATAATTTTTGATATATTTTGTTAAAAATAATCCACAATAAATAGTATTGTACCTGTTTCTTTTTAGTTCTTTTAACATAGTGACAAGAAAGTTTAAAAATATACATATGGTTCACATTATATTTCCCTTGGACAGCTGTGCTCTGGAATCTTACCTTGACCACTCAGGTCCTGCCTGCCCTCACCCCATAACGAATTGCTCTTTTTCCCCTTTTCTGCTTTATTTTCTTCATGGTCCATAAGCCCCATCAGAACTTACACAGTTTGTTTGCTAATTGTGTGTCTCCTTTGCTAGGAGGTGAGCACTGCAAGGTCAGGAATCTTACCTGACTCCATCACCCCTGACCACCCCAAAAGCATCTCATAGTAGGTACCCAACAAATATTTGTTGAATGAATGAATGCTCACACTGCTGTGCTCTCTTTTCCTTTCCCTACTAAAGACACATCTGGAGAGAGCGGAGGATTAAAAACAGAGGGATTATACCCTCTCCTACAAAGCAGAAGCTGACAAAATAGGCAAGATAGGTACTGGATTGTGAAGACAGGGAATGAATGCATGGTGACACATTTCAATATTGGTCATCTCTTTGAGGCCATGAGCTAAACCATGGGACAGCACGACTGGACAAAAGATATTAAGGTATAATTGTTCCAAGACATGTCTCTCTTTCTGTAGATCAAAGAGGACTCCAGTTTTGCCTACTCAGTTTCTTTCTCTCCCTCACCCTCCAAGATGGAGGGAAGATGGGTGTCAGAAATATTCTTTTGAACTCTTGTCATGCAGAATCAAGAGGAAATCGGGAGGCAGAGAAGGACAGGAGGCACTAGGACAGGGGCAATTTTCTGAATAGTTGAAAATAAAGGAGTGCAAAGAATTGCACTGTGTGAGGAAAGTAGAAGGAAAAATGAAGGGGAATTTTAAGAAGACTTGCTATAGTGTATGTATCCCCTTGAGGATATCTGAAAAATTGAAATAAAAAACTTAAAATTGTGAAATGTCTTTTAGGTGACATATTATATGTCTCAATTGACATTTCTGAGCCTGGACCACATGGTTGATGATTGTATATTTAAACCATTTACAGTAAATGTAAGTAATAAAAGGCAGAGGTTATCATATTAGATTTTTTAAAACTTCATCCAAGTATATATTGTCTAAAAGAAACCCACTTTAAAGATGATATAGATAGACTAAAAGGAAAAAGATGGAAAAAGATATGCCATGCAAATACTAATTACAGAGAGCTAGAGTGGAATACTGTCAGACCAAGTAAACATCAGAGCAAGGGATATTAATTAGCACAGATAAAGAGAGACATTTCATAATGATTAAGGGATCTTTCATAAGATGACATAAAATTCCTAAATGTCCATGGATTTAATAACAAAGCTTCAAAATATGTGAAGAAAAAACTGATAGAACCAAAAGGAAAAATAGGTAAATCTAAAATTATAGTTGGAGAATTCAAAATTCCTATTGTAATAATTGATAAAACAAGCAAACAGAAAATCAGTAAGGAGGGGGAGGAGGGTTGTCAAATGTGTGAGGAACATAAATGATAAATGTCTAACTATTACATTGTTTTGTACACCTGAAACTAATAAAAAAATATTTTAAAAAAATCGGTAAGGATATGGAAGACATCACAACACCATTATGTTAAAGTAATTGACATTTATAGAACACTCTATTTTAACAATACCGAAACACACCTTTTTTTAAGTGCACATGCAATATTTACCAAGGTAGAATATATTCTGTGCCATAAAAGAAGTCACAAGAATTAAAAAAGAGTGATCTCTTTCACAGTATATCCTTCAACAAAAAGAATTAAATTAGAAATCAAAATCAGAAAAATATCTTTAAAAATTCCCAAATATTTGGAAATTAAACAACACACCTTTAAGTAACCCGTGGATCAAAGAAGAAATCACAAGGGAAATTAGAAAATATTTTCAATTGAATGAAAGTTAAACCACAACACATCAAACTTTGTGGGATGCAGCTAAAGCAGTACTTAGAGGGAAGTTTTTGGCACTAGATGCATATGTTGGAAAAAGGGAAAGGTGTAACTAAGCCTTTCATCTCTAACTGTGAAATGAAAGACTGTGTTTCTTATTAAAGGCTTTCATTCTTTCCCTCTAGATAGGAGACTAGATGGAATACTGCAAAGATGTTGGACTTCACAATCTGACAAATTTAAGTTCAGTTGCTGGCTTTGTTCTTTTTTAACTGTATTATTTGGGACCACTTGCATCTTCTCTCAGCCTTAGTTTCCTCATTTGTGAAATTGCGTTAATAATACCTACAGTTCTGAAAAGCTGAGAGGATTAAATGTGTCTTTGGCATGTGGGGAAGAGGGGGGTCACACAATAGGTGTCATACTTGCCCAAAAATGAGGGCAAACTGTGGGTTAGGGCACAACAATTAGTCAAAGTAGATCTAAAGAGGAGCCATTTGGAAAAGTTGCTAACTCTGAGACACAGAATCAACTATCATGTTGGTAGAGAAACTTAAGCTGCTGAATGACCTAAATCAAGATCTATAGAGCCCAGTATTGAGATAATTTCTAACCTTGTACTTCTTTTTGTTTAGTATTTGTGTTAACATAGCATCCTAGATACTTTGCTCAATTTTCTCTGGTTATTTTTTGGTTCTAATGATGTGGACATCTGGCATAGTCTGTGAGCCTCTCTTTTTCTGAGAACCATGCCTCCCCCATCTACATGGTGGTAGTTGTTCTTGCTATTATTATTATTTAATCCTTCTAAAGCACCTAGTATTTACCTGGTACTGCTCTAAGCACTTTACAAGTATTAACTCTCTTAATCCTCCTATACCTCTATAAGGTTGGCACTGTTATTATCCCCATTTACAGATGAAAAAACTAAGGCACAGAAAAATTAAGCAAGTTGTCCATTATTAAATTAGTGGTTTACAAACTTTTTTTATCTCAGGACCCCCTTAAACATTATTGATGACTCTAAAGAGCTTTTGTTTACCTAGGTTATAACCATTAATAAAGACTGTATTAGAAATAAAAACTAAGAAATATTTAATGTTTTTATTATAACATGTTTAATATGTTATAACATAGTATAATATGTTTAATATTATGACATATAATATTTTTATGAAATGTAAATATGTATTTTTATAATAGTGAGAAGAGTAGCCTTGTTTTACATTTTAAAATCTCTTTAATGTCAGGCTTAATGAAAGACTAAGCCACCTGGAGTCTCACATCTGTTTTTGTGTTCAATCTGTTGTGATATCTCATGTCACACAGCCTCTGGAAAATTCCACTGTGCACTCTTCAGAGAATGAGTAAAAAAGTCAAATATCTTACTATTACTATGAAAATAATTTTGTTTGTTTTTAATAAAAATAATTTTGACATCGTGGGGCCCATAAAATGGTTTAGGGAACTCCCAAATCCCCAGACATAGTTTGAGCATCTCTGGGTTACGTGAGTCCTGTAAGAACTGCTTTGGTACAGCCTATCCCCATTTCTTGGCCACCATACCATGTTTCCTCGAAAATAAGACCTAGCCAGACCATCAGCTCTAATGCGTCTTTTGGAGCAAAAATTAACATGAGACCTGGTCTTATTTTACTATAATATAAGACCAGGTCTTATCTAACATAATATAAGACGGGTCTTATATTAATTTTTGCTCCAAAAGACGCATTAGAGCTGATGGTCCGGCTAGGTCTTATTTTCGGGAAAACACAGTAGAGTAATTTAAAGTTGGGCTCTTCACTCAAATATTGGGCCAAAGAGCCCTTTGCTACCAATGTTACGCTTGGGACCAGCAGGCTGGAACTCAGACTCTTTTATGCGATGGATGGTCTAACTTGGGAGCCATGTTTTTTTCCTAACTGTGGCGAAAGCCCTTCCACCACGAGTTAGTAATGAAGCCAGCCTATTGAAAGAAGCAGAGATAAATGACAGAGGGAACATCCTGACCATGTTCAAATCTGTGGTTTTCACTGTACCTGAAGCTCGAACACTTTCTTGTCCTTAAGTTCTGGGGTTCTCTTTATTTTCTTTATGATGAATCCCCTTTTGGCTGAAAAGTAATTGGAGCTGGGTTTCTATCACTTTTGGTTAAAAGAGTCTCAACCTAAAACCTATGTAATTTTATTAATCATTGTCACCCCAATAAATTAAAAAAAAAGTCTCAATGAAGACTGTATTGATTGTCTTTTTTCTCAGGCTTTTTCCCCCCCTTCTTAATTAAAAAAAAAAGGGAACAAAAAATGCTGAAGGACACTAAGAAAGAGCTCAATAAGAGACAAGCCTGACTGGACTAATCATAATCTGGAAAAGTTTAGAGTGCAGCTGATGTGTGAATTAAGCATTTCAGGTCTTCCTCTGTGACAAACCCTTAAATTTCTTTTGACAGTGTCAGTAAATCTGACTCCACATTTGGTCACAATACCATTAAGCTCCCTGCCTCCCACCCCTACCCCAGGAGGTGGCACTTTTAACTTCTCAAATTACCAGTACAAACAACCTTCTTCTCCAAGTCACAAAAGACTAGCACTGTTGATTCAAACCTGTACAATTTTCAATAAAGGGCTTAGTGGGCCCTGCATTCAATATATTCTCAGTGACCTACAATGCGGGACCTTCCTGCTGCAGTTACGTAAAAGGACATAATTAGAACTACAGCCTAGAGATCAAGTTTTTTGAGCTCTATGTATACAATGAAAAGGAAAGGCACACTCGCCCACTTACTTCTTTTTAATGTGATTTTTATAAATGTTCATGTTCTAAATACACTGGTGTTAAGGTTCTAGAAAATTATATAATGTATTAGGACTGCATTACCCCAGGCTCAAACATCTTGAATCATCTCCTCTCTAGAAACACACATTTAATTGCTGTTCAAGGACCAAAAGTCTTTGAGGAATGCAGTGCCATTCTGTGGGTCTATTTGTGGCTGTCTTTACAATTACGTGACCTCAAAGATAGAAAACTCAGATAAGCAAGCAGCAAGAGCAGAAGGGTTGCAAATGTGGGAAAAACTTTCAGAGTTATGCAACTGGTAACATCAGTAACACACTTTTGAATTGAAAGCACAGTGGTGATATAAGACCCAACAAAAGCTGCCTTCCATTATTACAAAGAATCCGAAGAAAGAATTGCCCCTATGCAGTTCAAAAGATAATCTTGGTGTTCCAAGTTCACTGTTTTGAACTTGTGCAAAATTTTTTAACTGATATTTTTATCAAAAAAATTACACTTGATTTGAACAAAACCACTACTAAAACTGAAACCCGTTTTAGTTTTCTTGCATCACTTTTTCGTTTTCAAATTTGTCATTCTTCTTCCTCTCCTGAACTACATCCAGAAATTTTTCAGTAGATTTCTGTTATCCTGGAGTGAAAAGAGATTGGCAGTCAGAGCCAAGAGATCAAAGGTCACACCTTAGCACTACCATTTCCTAACTGCAGAGGCTCAGACAAAAAGTAAGTATAACATTCTCTTCGAATACTGATTGGGAGATAAAGTGAAGATATATATATATATATATATATATATATATATATATATATATATATATATATAAAGATTACTTTGGATGCATATTACTGAAAACCTAATGATAAATCAAACTGATTGGCTCACATAATTGGAAAGGCCAGAGGTAGGACTAATTTCAGGTGAAGCTTAATTAAGCACTGATTTAAAAAAATTCTGAGATGTTCTAAATTAAATTACAGTGGCCAGAGAGTGAAAGAAAGAGACAGAACTGTGTAGTCTGTTAGCAGATGCTAACCAACTAACAAAAGACTTCTCACATTCCTGTTTGGCTTGTTGGAATTTGGGAATAATTTCCAGGTGGCTATTTCTGCAGATAATTTTAGCCAGGCACCATCTAACTCCAGGAGCCTCCACTTGTTTACACAAATGGGTTTTCCAGACTGATGTTTGAGCCACTCCACATGAGCCAACATTTCTTTATGCAGACTGTGCTGTCCCACAGCTGGCCAGGCTTCACCTCCCCCCACCCCTTCACCTATGTAAATTCTTTCAAATTACCTCTTTCTTCCCCCTCCCCCTACTTGATGTATAAAAAAACAAAAAACAAAAAATAAAAATGAAAAAAAAAAATGCTTGCAAAACTCCAGGATGAAAAACATGCTGTCTTTTCTATCTAGCCATGTTGCTGGTGGTATATACTCCATGCGCCAAGACCAGTCTTCTTTCTGGCTAGTATTTTTGGCTCAATGAAACTTTATTTATAAAAAGACTTTCAGCTGTGGAAGTTAAAAATGTTGTGTTTAACAGCATCTCTAATGAGGTCTCCAGGGACTTGGTTTTTCTTAGGGTACCAGTTAGCTATACCGTAAGGTAGGTAGCCCTCAGGTAGCAAGATGGTTGCCAAGAGCTCCTGGGCCCACATCCTTTTCAGTCATATTCAATAGAAGAGAAGGAGACTCTTTCAGCATCTTCTATACAAGGATAGATTTTCTTTTCCAGAAGTCCTAGCGAACATTTCACCACATCCTGGCTCTTGATGGGGTTACATATCCTCCCTGAACCAACCCGTAAAAGCATGGGAGTAGCATTTGCTGAAAATCTTAGTCAAATTTGGCAACCAGATATATAAAAACATGGAATCTATCCCACCCAAACCACTTGATTGGAAAAAGTGAGGAATTATGAGAAAGAAGGAAGGTAGGAAATGGATGAAGAACCAAGACAACATGTGAGAATGTGCCTGTAAGTGGGATGATGAGTAAACTGAGGTAAATTCCATCTCTAGGTTTCGTGGAGGATACATATGCTTCCAAGGATTAAGGATTGGCTGGTACGCTTGCCAAATAGATGTCTAGAATGTTCCGTAGCATCTTAAATACTTGAGATTGTATCACCATTACCCATCCTTGCTTTTCTATTGAAGGGCACCAACGTTTTGCCACCTTTAAGCAGACTTTTTGGGATATTGATTTTAAGCTGTTTCTTAAAAAACAAAAGACTCAGAAAGAATCTTTGACCACACACCCTTCCCTGCCCAAGAGTTTCAGACAGAAAAACCTGCTTCAGGAAAGAAATCTTAGGATGTTCCCTTTAGCCTAATCTAGCTTGAGTATGCTAAATAGGAGGGCTTCAGGCAGGGGCCTGTTAGCTACTACATAGCCCCTGTGTCCCATTGTTTCTGGGTTGCCTAGTGAGAATTGGCCTGCCTTGTATGTTCTGCAATCACCTGCAAATTGCCCATTCTCACTTCTGAAATCTAAGGCCCCATTCACCCCCCTTTTCTCCGTTGTCCAAAATGTCATATAAACCCAATGTTGCCTCACTGTCTTTGGAATTTTCATGTCTATGTGCATGTATTAAAATTTGATTGTCTCCTGTTAATCTGTCTCTGTTAATTTGATTATTAGCACAGTTAGAAGAACTTAGAAGGTGGGAAGAAAAGTAGTAATTTTTTTTATTCTCCACATCTAAATTAAAGCCACCTACTGATATTTTCCATTATTTTGCATTTGTCTTCATCAGCTAAATATTGCGTTAACCAAAAGAGCTGTTATATGCAAACTGAAAATTCCATTGTCCATACAACCTCTTGATAATTTATTAAAAGTTAAATAAGATCAGTACCCATTAATTACACTTTCTCATTTATTATTAACTTCCATTGCTTGACTTTGGTTCTGTTTCCTAGACACAATTTTCAAAACAATACCAAAAACGACAGCATTCTAAGTAATTCCAGGGTAACACCATTTTTCTAAAAGCCTTTGATGTGGAAATCTACCAAAGGCTTTTTGAAAAGCCAAATAAGGTCTGCCGGTTCCACTTTGTCCTTTTGTCTATCTGCACATTTGAAGAACTCTAGTAGATAAATTGGATATGATTTGCCTTCATAGAAACCACGAATGAGTGTTCTGTGATTTTTTTCCCCTACCATTTAATTCACCCTGTTTTCTTATTATACCAGTTAGCTGCACTTTTGAGATATTGAATTGGTTCAGTTTACACATCCATCTGAATTAGATTTGTCAATTCAGTTCAACACATATTTTTTAAGGCATTCAATAACATGTGTGAAGCACAGCACTAGATGCTCAGGGTAAAAAAATAAATGATGTACCCGAAACTAATAAACAAAAAATGTTTAAAACAAAAATAAATAAATAAATGAATCTTTGTCCTTGAGGAGCTTAGAATCTAAATAGGAAGACAGATTGAAAAGTAACTTAAAATAATAACAATTTTAAAAGGCTAGTGCTAAGATAGTACAGTTGACCCTTGAACAACGTGGGGGTTAGGGGCACTGACCCCCCCACATAGTCAAAAATCCACGTGTAACTTTTGACTCCCCCAAAACTTAACTGCCTTGGTATGCATTCAGGATTGGTTCCAGGACCACAGCAGATAGCAAAATCCAAGGATGCTCAAGTCCCTGATATAAAATGGTGCAGATCCATGCATACAGACAGCCCTCCACATCTATAGACTTCCAACTGTGGATCAAAAACAGTACAGGTATTTACTGAAAAAAAAATCCGCATATAGGTGGACCCTTTCAGTTCAAACGTGTTGTTCAAGTGTCAACTGTATTCGGTAATGGTGAAGAGTGTGGATTCTAGAGAACCTTTTCTGGAAATTTCAGAAAAGACCAATCCATCCCTGGTCTTTTAGTTTTTATGAGCCAATAAGTTGCCCTATCTCCCTCCTTTTTTAGAAATTTTAAGCTAGTTGGAAGTGAGTAAAATCAGTGAGTTTCTGTCACTTGCAATCCAGAGTCCTAAATTTATGTTCTGTTCTCCCTGCTCCCTCCATCAGTGAATTGTACCCCATCCACCTGGTCACTTAAGCTGAAAACCGGAGTCATTTTCTACATTAAATGTGTATTCCATTTTCTGTTACTCGACTATTCCTTCCTTTTTCTACCATGCATAACCATCCACCAAAGCCCCTACCTGGGCTCATCTTTCTGGAAATACAGTATGGAAGTGGGGTTTTCAAAATCATGAAGAAAAGGAAAATTCTATTCACTCATATGCTTTGCATATAAGATAGTGTTTCCAAGTGTTTTTCTGTATCTCCTAAAGTCTAAAACGTAAAGAGAAATGAAAATGCATGTGTCGTCCCCTATCACCTCTGCTTTTCAACATAGTGTTGGAAGTCCTTGCCAGAGCAATCAAGCAAGAGAAAGAAATAAAAGGCATCCAAATTGGGAATGAAGAAGTTAAATTGTCACTCTTTGCAGATGACATGATGCTATATATAGAAAATCCTAAAGACTCCACTAAAAAGCTATTAGAAACAATCAACGAATACAGTCAAGTTGCCGGCTACAAAATCAGCGTACAAAAGTCCATTGCATTCCTATATACTAACAATGAAATCTCAGAAAAAGAAATACAAAAAACAATTCCTTTTGCAATTGCAGCAAAAAGAATAAAATACCTAGGAATAAACAACCAAGGATGTGAAAGACCTATATGCTGAAAACTACAAGACATTTTTAAAAGAAATTGAAGAAGACACAAAGAAATGGGAGGACATTCCATGCTCATGGATTGGAAGAATCAACATAGTTAAAATGGCCATATTACCCAAAGCAATATACAGATTTAATGCAATCCTCATCAAAATCCCAAAGGCATTTTTTAAAGAAGTAGAACAAAAAATCATCAGATTTGTTTGGAACCACAAAAGACCCCGAATAGCCAAAGCAATCTTAAGAAAAAAGAACAATACTGGAGGTATCACACTCCCTGACTTCAGCTTGTACTACAGGGCTACAATAATCAAAACAGCATGGTATTGGCAGAAAAGCAGACACATAGACCAATGGAATAGAATTGAGAACCCAGAAATAAAACTACATAAATATGGACAGGTAATTTTTGACAAAGAAGCAAAAAACATACAATGGAGAAAAGACAGCCTCTTCAATAAATGGTGCTGGCAGAATTGGATAGCCACGTGCAGAAGAATGAAACTGTACTGCTATCTGTCACCATGTACCAAAATTAATTCAAAATGGATCAAAGACTTAAGCATAAGACCTGAAACAATAAACTGCATAGAAGAAAACATAGGTACTAAACTTATGGACTTTGGGTTCAAAGAGCATTTTATGAATTTGACTCCAAAGGCAAGGGAAGTAAAAGCTAAAATAAATGAATGGGACTATATCAAACTTAAAAGCTTCTGCACAGCAAAAGAAACCATCAACAAAATAAAGAGGCAACCAACTGAATGGGAGAAGATTTTTGCAAACAGTGCCTCTGATAAAGGGCTAATATCCAAAGTAAACAAGGAACTCATGCAACTCAACCACAAAAAAAACAACCCAATTGAAAAATGGGCAGAGGACCTGAAGAGACATTTCTCCAAAGAGGACATACAAATGGCAAATAGACATATGAAAAAATGCTTAACATCTCTAATCATCAGAGAAATGCAAATAAAAACCACGAGATGTCACCTCACCCCAGTCAGAATGGCTACCATCAACAAGACAAATAGTAACAAGTGTTGGAGAGGCTGTGGAGAAAAAGGAACCCTCATTCACTGTTGGTGGGAATGCAGACTGGTGCAGCCGCTATGGAAGGCAGTGTGGAAGTTCCTCAAAAAATTATGAATAGAATTACCATATGACCCAGCAATCCCTCTCCTGGGTATCTAAAATATCTGAAAACATTTATACATAAGGACACGTGTGCTCCAATGTTCATTGCAGCTTTACTTACGGTGGCCAAGACAAGGAAACAACCAAAATGTCCTTCGATAGATGAATGGATAAGGAAGTTGTGGTATATATATACAATGGAATACTATTCGGTGGTAAGAAAAGATGAAATAGGACCATTTGTGACAACATGGATGGAATGGATGGATCTTGAGAGTATAATGCTAAGCGAAATAAGTCAGACAGAAAAAGTAGAGAACCATATGATTTCACTGATATGTGGTATATAAACCAAAAACAACAAAAGAACAAGACAAACAAATGAGAAACAAATAGACACAGACAATAGTTTAGTGATTACCAGAGGGTAAGGGGGGGAGAGAGGTGGCAGATGAGGGTAAGGGGGATCAAATATATGGTGATGGAAGGAGAACTGACTCCGGGGTAGTGAACACACAATGGGATTTATAGATGATGTAATACAGAATTGTACACCTGAAATCTATGTAATTTTACTAACAATTGTCACCCCAATAAACTTGGAAAAAAAAGAAAATGCATGTGTCAAAGTACCCAGGACAGTGATTGGTACCTTGAAAGATATGAAAGATGTCCTCCACATACCTGGAGAAAAGAAACATTCTTATCACCAGAGACGGGAATCAAGGATGAGGGAAACCTATACAAATGAATCTTGTTAAACTAACCCTTATTTTTCTAATCACTTCTTCATGATTAACTGCTCTGGCCCAATGTATTGTCACATTTTTACAATTTACTGCTCTTTGTCCAACTTAGTTTGGCTCTAACTGCTTCTTTGGGTCTTCACTTTCCTAGGGGGCTCTCCCGCACATGTAAAAGTCTGTATAGCTTTCTCTTGTTTGTCTCTGTCAATTTAATTCTCAGTCCCAGCTAGAGACCCGAAGTGGGTAAAGTTTTGCCTCCCCTACACATGGATTCAACTACATTTAAAATATGAACTTCAGTTCATCAAAACACACAATAAGGAGAGTGAAAAGACAAGCCACACAGTGGGAAAAGATATCTGCAATACATAAAAGCAAGAAAAGAGTTTATATCCAGAATACATAAAGAATTCCTACAATTCAAGAAGAAAAAGACAACCAGATAGAAAATGGGAAAAAGAGCTAAGCAAATGAAGAAATTCAAATGAGACAAATTAAAAAGTGCTCAACCATATTAGTATAAAGGAAGTACACATTAGAGCTGCAATAAGATAACACAACTGACTAATCAGATTAGTAAAAATGAAGAAAAAAAAGACAATTGCATTGATATGGATTAACAGGAACTCTCTATACTGCTGGTGTGAGTAAAAATAGGAAGAACCATTTGGAGAAGCAGTTTGGCATGACCTAGAAAAGATGAAAATTGGCTTGTCCTATCACTCTTGGGTATATGTATAGAGAAACTTATGTCCACATGCCCCAGAAGATATGAACAAGAATGTTCACAGCAACATTGTTTATATGAGTCAAAAACTAATAACAACCCAAATATCCATCAATGATAGCATGGATAAAAAAAAATGTGGTATATTCATGCATTAAATGAACTTGAGCTGTACAAAACATGGATGAATCTTATAAACATGATGTTCAGCCAAAGAAGCAAGACACAAAAGTAATCATACAAGACAATTCCACTTATATTTCATCCTTTCTAAGATGCTTTTTTTTTGTTGTTGTTGTTTACATTTTTTAACAATGCTAAAATTTGTTGTCTTAAAATTGATGCTCTCTTATTGCTGGGTTGTGATTTTTTTTTTAAATTAAAGTTTATTGGGGTGACAATTGTTAGTAAAGTTACATAGATTTCAGGTGTACAATTCTATATTACATCATCTATAAATCCCATTGTATGTTCACCTCCTAGAGTCAGTTCTCCTTCCATCACCATATATTTGACCTCTTTACCCTCATCTATTACCCCCCTATTCCCTTTACCCTCTGGTAACCACTAACCTATTGTCTGTGTCGAGTTTGCGTTTCTCATTTGTTTGTCTTTTTCTTTTGTTGTTTTTGGTTTATATGCCACGTATCAGTGAAATCATATGTTTCTCTGCTTTTTCTGAATGACTTATTTCCCTTAGCATTATAATCTCAAGATCCATCCATGTTGTCACAAATGGTTGTGATTTAATTAATGGATTTTTTTTCTTAATGAGATGTCAAATCATGGCATCTTAAATTCCATAAAATACAAAAACAGGCAAAGCTAAACCTTTTAGTTCATAGCTATATAAATCCTCAACTATATAGTGTGGGGGCTAAAAAAAAACTTTTCCTCCCACCTTCTAAATTCTTCTTGCTGGGCTAATAATCAAATTAACAGAGACAGATTAACAGGAGACAATCAAATTTTAATACATGCACATGGGGAATTCACATAAACATGAAAATTACAAAGACAGTGAGGCAACACTGGGTATATATGACATTTTGGACAACGGAGAAAGGGGGTGATGGGGCCTTAGATTTCAGAAGTGAGAATGGGCAATTTGCAGGTGATTGAGGAAGAGCAGAACATACAAGGCAGGCCAATTCTCACTAGGCAACCCAGAAACAATGGGACACAGGGGCTATGTAGTAGCTAACAGGCCCCTGCCTGAAGCCCTCCTATTTAGCATACTCAAGCTTGATTAGGCTAAAGGGAACATCCTAAGAGTTCCTTCCTGAAGCAGGTTTTTCTGTCTGAATCTCTTGGGCAGGAAAGGGTGTGTGGTCAAAGATTCTTTCTGAGTCTTTTGTTTTTTAAGAAACAGCTTAAAATCAATATCCCAAAAAGGCTGCTTAAAGGTGGCAAAACGTTGGTTGCCTTCACAGATAAGATTCATTTAGGCATTTAGGGGAAATATAACAAAGGGGAATAGGAGGTGGGCATTCAGAGCCAATTCTTGCTCCAACTAGATGGGTCAGTTTCGCTTTATTTTCTCACTTTTCCACACACTTCTTGTCTACTGTCTACATCTGTGTACTCAGTTAAAGATAACCTGGCTAGCTAGGGGATCCTTTTTCAGACAAGGGAATACTACAATCTCTCCTTACAACCTCCAAACGTTCAAGGATTGGGGTAGAGGGAAACGCATGGGCTGAAACGGAAAAAACTGAATACAAATTGGAAAGGAACATCTTGTCAAGGAAATAAGGTGATGAATGAGCACAAGCAAGATAAATCGAATCTGAAGAAAGTACAGACAAAAGCAACCATTATAGTCAAAGAGATAAAGTCCTTCCATTGTAGGTTGTCAAAAAAAAAAAAATCTTCCAACCAGATATGAAATGTATAAAACAACAAAGAACCAAGAGATGGTCAAAAATAGTCAAACATTTTGAAATTGCCCTTGTTCTTTGAATCTTAGAGGTGGATTGAGAACAGAGATTAGCTGGGACTTAGAAAACTTGTTTCCCAAGGGTGGGTCGGTATTGAAAATGCAAATACTTTAAAGAGGTTTTTCCATAAATTCCCAGAGGACTAGTACATCTTGTATTGCAAAGGCCTATAGAAGAGCTGTGAACGGTTCTAGTCTTGGTTTGCCTACTTGTTAAGGCTGTGTGTGCCCCTGGGCAAACAACTTGCTACGTTGAAGTCTATCCCCTTAGTTGTAAAATGGCGATAATATCTGCTGCGACTACTTCAAAGAGTAGTTTTTGGGTTCAAATGAAGCCTGTTTTCTTTCTAAAACGGTGTTTTGAGAACTGTAAGGCGCTCCATAAATGTAAGGTGTTTTGTTATTGCATCGCTGAAATTTTTGCAACCTCCCCGACAAGGAGCATCTAGGGAAGAGGGATTTGGCTCTACCACGTTGCAACTGTGGGCTTTCATCAATCCTTGTCCCTCGTTTACGGAGGTATCTTGTTGAGAAAAACTTCTCAAGATTTTTTTAACCTACTATACAACTGGCAAGGTGGTGCCTGTAAAAGTACCACGCAGACAGTGCTTAAGATAAACTGCCAAGAGCCACTGAAACACTAAGAAAGTTAGAAAGGACTTCGCGGAAGCGCGGACTCCTGTTTAAGGTGGTTACACTGTGTGCGATCAGTTAGGATGCCGGCCGACGAATGGAAAAATGAATTGATAGAACCGGTCGTCCATAACAGTTATTACAATTACAATCTAATACATTTAATGATTTGTCATCATCTCCCGTAATAAGCAAGACGCAACAACGAACTTCAATTCCGAGCGCCACGCGCCCCACTCCGCCGCGTGGAGCGGGAATAAGGCGCACTCACTCGGCTCAGGCGGCTCCGGGTCCCGCGAACGGCTCAGCCCGGCGCGCGCGCCCACATGATCCCGAACGCTGTACGTCGGGAGCGGGCGGGGCTCGGGTCGGCTCCGCAGCGCCGCGCAGGCGCCGTAGGGCCGCGCCGAGCCGATGCTCCCTCTAGGAGTCAAAATGGCGGCGAGGGAAACCAGGAGCAGTCCCGGAGCCTGAGCCACTGACAGGAGCGGAGAGGGCAGCAGCGGCGGCGGCAGCGGCAGGAGGAGGAGGATGGCTGGGGGTGCTGGCGCCGGTGCGGACGGCGGTGCTGGTGGTGGCGGCGGCGGGGGCGACGGCCGCGGTCCCAGCGGCGGCAGCAGCAGCAGCAGCAGCGGCGGGAGGAGCCTCCGGGGTGAGTGTTCCTCGGTGTCTCTGAGGCTGTGAGCCGAGGCTGTGCCCCGCGCGGCGCGGGCCGTCCCGGCGATGAAGGGGCTGTGCTTGGGCGGTGAGGGGGCCGCGCTGGTGCTGGGCCGCCGCGGGAGGCGCCGGGCCGCCGGCGGGGAAGGGACAGTTGTCCGTCTGGGGCTGAGGCGACGGCGGCGGCAGCGGACTGGCCGGTCCCCGTGCACTCAGAGGCGGGCTGGGCTGTGCGCCGCCGTCCCGGGGGCAGCAGCGTGAGGTGTGGCGCCCGGGGCGGGAAGAGCGGTCGTAGGTGGCGGCGGTGGCGGCCCGGCGGACTCCGGGCTGTTGGCTCCGGGGGGCGGGACCCGCTGGCTCCCAGGACGCCGGGAAACCGCTTCCGAGACTCCGGCGCGTGTTTACCCGGCTGCGGGGCTGCGAGGCTACGACTGCCCCTGGGTAGACGTGAGAACGGCCGGCCAGAATTGGAGAGGGAGCAGGCCTGTACATGGCTGCTCCTGGGGGGAGAAGTTAGATTGTCCGGGTAAGTTTCTGTTTCGGGATCAAACTGGAATTGCGCTTTGACAGGTTGGAAGGGAGACAATACTGAGTGTTTGATAAAGGAGCCTGTGCTTGGAGTATTTGAATGGCTAACAGCGTGCATTTCTCAGTTTCTTACCATTTGCACAACTGTTTACTAGCTTTATCCCGAGGATGAGAACTTTCTTACGTTTTTTTTTGTTTTGTTTTGTCTTTTGGAGAAGCTCTAAGGAGTGTTGCTTCTGCTTTTAACTATTTACAATAGCACGTCTTCACATACGAGGACAGATAACAAATACTCTGGATTCGGAGTAATTTACAGAAGCAGTCTTGGTTATCTTTACCATCGCACTGTTTCCCCTGCTAAAACATCTTCCTGTAATGAGGACATGGGCATTTTTACAGAATTACTTAGTTTTTTTGTCTCTCTTTTTTTCAGTTTTTTCAACTAACAAGAGTCTTGCCTTTGAGTAGCATCCATTCCTTTTGGATTGCTGAAATAAATTACTTTCTTCCCGAAATGTGGAAGATTTAAAATTGTAAGAATCATGCATGTTAATGGCAGCTGTGGTTAAGCTTGTCCTGGAATTCTGGAGTCAGAAAAACCTTTAGTGACTTTTTTAGAGCCGGGAAATTAGGCCCAGGGAGATAAGTGACTGGCTGTGGGTTCTACAGCTGGTCAGGGATTGGAACAAAGCTAGGATCTACGCCCCATTTAGAAAGCTCTTATTACACTCCTGAACTTATTCATTGATTGCATTCTTCACACCAATACCTATCCGCGTTCAAGTTGGAAGCAGAAATGAGAGAATCTTATTCTGATTCTGACAGCTACCAGCAGTTACCATAACTAACTGATGATATTTTTTTCCTAATCTGAATTTAATAAAAAATGACTTTTCATTTAGAGTTTTCATAGGCCTGTGACTACATTTTTGCCCAATTACAGCATGGCTCATTCTTGCATGCATTCAGTAAAACCCCATAGGTCAATACTCTGTATCATGACCTAAATTACTGTATTATCTGTGCCCCAACACCAGCATTTAAACAACTTTTTTGTATCAGACTCAAATATTAGGATTTAAAACACCTGTGTAGTGTTTGCCAGGTTATGCCACTTAGTTTCTGTGCATCTTGTAGAATCACAGCAATTTTGTTTGTTGTATGCCACAGGTTAACCTTCAGAAATAACAATAATATCACATGATTCTGATTTCATAATCTAGTGAATGAAACTTACACATCCAGCATTGTACCTTGTGTTCAATTACACAGGTGATTATTGAAGATCTGCTTTGGGTTTTGCATTATACTAGGTGCTAGAGGAAAAAAGGAAGTGTAATATATAGGCTTTGCCCTCCAGAAAGATAAGATGTGTACCTCTAGGAGTATAGAAGGCAGTCTAGTACTACCAATACAAAGAATGCTGTAGGTATTCTGGTTAGAGGGAGATGAATGAGGCCTCAGGAGACTGAAGAACTTCCTGGAACACTTGGGACTTGAGCTAACCTGTGAGGGTTTAGATTTACAGAGAGATTGGAGCAGTTAACTTTGTGAGGTAAGAACAAGAGTATAATGTGGAGATTAGTTTTGGGGGAGGGAAATAGAAACAAGGATGAGCTGATGCTGTCGACTGAATTTCTTTGGGGGACCAAAAGGAAAACATTAGACAATTGGAAGGATATCTGTCTACAGAAGAGTTTGAGTACTGGATTGAGGAGATTTAGATTTTTATTCTCTGCAAGATACGCAGCGCCTTTGAAAGTTTGGAGACCAGATATTAATGTGATAAACCAGCAAGATGAACCTGTCAGTGATCTACAGATTAAGTTAGGAGGAGAAGGGAGTGGGATGAACCAGGGACTACAGTAGCTGTTGCCTTTACCTGGGTATGAAGAGATGAGATCTTAAATTAGGATAGAGTCAATAGGAAGGATGCATAGCAGGTGTTATTTTTGTTTTTATTGTGGTAAATATACATACCATAAAATTTGCCGTTTTAACCAATTTCAAGTGTACTGTTCCGTGGCATTAAATACATGCACATTGTTGTGCAACCATCACCACCATCCATCTCCAGAACCTTCTTCATCTTCCCCAACTGAAATTCTGTATGTATGAAACACTAACTCCTTATTTCCCTTCACCCATAGCCCCTGGCAGCCAGCATTCTTTCTGTCTCTGTCAATTTGACTACTCTGGGAACCTCATATAAGTGGAATCATACAGTATTTATCCTTAGGTGACTGGCTTATTTCGCTTAGCATAGTATCTTCAAGGTTCATCCATATTGCAGCATTTGCCAGAATTGCCTTCATTTTTAAAGCCAAATAATACCTCATTGTATGTGTATACCACATTTTGTTCATTCATTTGTCTGTCAATGGATAGTTGGTTTGCTTCCCCACCCCCCCCTTTTTTTTTTTTGCTATTGTGACTAATGTTGCTGTGCCATGCTGTTTGAGTACATGCTTTCGTTTCTTTTTGGTACATACCTAGAAATTTTTACATTCCCACCAGCACTGTATATTTGGGTTCCAATTTCTCCGTATCTTTTTCAGCACTTATTATTTTTGTTATTTTGATAATAGCCATCCTATTGGGTGTGAAGTGGCATTTCATTGTGGTTTTGATGTGCATTTCACTAATGATGGGTGATGTTAACATCTCAGCCTTTTGTATATCTTCTTTGGAGAAATATTTGTTTAACTTACTTGCCCACTTTTAAATGAAGTTGGTTTTTTGTTGTTGTTGGTAGGCGTTCTTTATATGTCCTGGATATCAATCCCTCATCAGATACATGATTTGCAAATATTTTCTGCCATTCTTGGCATTGCCTTTTCACTCTGTTGAGTGTCCTTTGATGCACGAAAGTTTTTAATTTTGATGATGTACAGCTTATCTAGTTTTTCTTTTGGTGCTTATGGTTTTGGTGTCATACCCAAAAAAATCATTGTCAAATCCAATATCTTGAAGTTTTCCCTCTATAAAACTCTTATAAGAAACCTCCTATGCTTTGTTAGGTCTTTGCATATGGATATCCAGTTTTCCCAAAAGCATTTGCTGATAAGACTGTCATTTTTCCATTGAATAGTCTTGTCATTTTGAAAAATCACTTGGTGTGAAGGTTTATTTCTGGACTCTCTTCTATTCCATTGGACTATAAATCTGTTTTTATGCCAATAACACACTGTTTTGATTACAGTAGCTTTATAATATTGAAATCAGGATATGTGAGATGTCCAACATTGTTCTTTTTGAAGATTGTTTTGGTTATTTGGAGTCCCTTGAGATTCCATATGAATTTGAGGATGGATTTTCTATTTCTGCAAGAAAAATGCCATTGGGATTTTTTTTTTTTTTTGATAGGGATTACATTGAACCTATAGATTGTTTGGACTCGTATTGTCATGTTAATATTGAGTCTTCCAGTGCTTGAACACGGGGTGTCTTTTCATTTATTTGTGTCTTTAATTCCTTTCTACAACGCTTTGTTGTTTTCAGTGTAAAAGTCTTTCATCTCCTAGGCTAAATGTATTCCGAAGGATTTTATTCTTCTTTATATTATTGTAAGTGGGATTGATTTTTTAATTTCCTTTTTGAATTGTTCATTGTTAGTATATATAACAACGCATTTTTGTGTGTTGGTTTTGTATCCAGCAACTTTGCTGAATCATTTATTAGTTTTAACAGGTTTTTTTGGTAGAATCTTCAGAGCTTTCTACATATGTTATCTTCAAAAGACAGTTTTACTTCTTTCCACTTTGAATGTCTACTTATTTATTTAGCCTAATTGCTTTAGCCAGGACTATATTGCTCAGGACTAGATTGATTAGAAGTGGTGAGAATGCACGTCCTTGTCTTGTTCCTGAAGACGTGTTGCAGTCTTTGACCATTGGGTATAATGTTAGCTGTAGATTTTCATGCATGACCTTTATTATGTTGAGAGAGTTTCCTTATATTCCTGGTTTGTTGAGTGTTTTAGCAGGTATGCTTTAAGGAAAAAAAAATCAGTTAGGGGTGCTGAGAGAGAAAATTCTTTCTAGCCCGATGAACGAGAAAATTCTGGTACCATTAGCAGAATAATACATTATTGCCAAATTGATGTTTTAGGCATCATTTTGTATATTTACAGTAATGTTTTGGCTGAAGAAAAATTGTACTATATTTATTCAGTGGGGATGACCGACCTTAATCAAATCATCATACAAATAACAGAGGGTGCCAAAAAAATGAATACACATTTTAAGAAAGGAAAACTATTCAAATTTTAATACTCAATATATACCGATAACAAAAAAATGAATAAAGTCACGTTTGACTTCTGCAATTACAAGAGGTGCTCAAAGTGGTTACCCGCAGCGTCCAGACACTTCTGATTACGGCAAGCACCTGCTGAGCAACGTTGACCAAAGTGTCCACTTTGTATACATTTTTTTGGCACCACAGTATATAGTACAATTTTATTCATAGCTGTATTCCCAGCATCTAGCAAAGTGCAAGCACATAGGTGCTCACTAAAGTTAATAATTGAATTAAGAAGCAAGACTAGGATTGAACCCGTAAGCTAAAAAGTATATTGTTTGTAATTTTTTGATGGAATCCAGTGTTTATTTTATTTTAAACTGTCTTCCCTATTAACCCAGTCTTGGTACAGTGGTAATAAAACAAAATCAAACTTCTCCACTCAAAAAAGAAACAGGCAGGTCACTTTTTAAAATATGAGTTATTATTTTAATAATGAAGTAACAATTTTTTCTTTTAAAGTTGATGCTAGTGGAAGTTATCAAAATTTCAAAAAGGCATAATTTATAAGAAACCTTTTAAGTGCCTGCTGACTTCAGATTTATAATGAAAATCAAACATTCAATACCAAGTTTATTTGCAAAACAAGTTCAAAAAATATTTAATCCAAACTGCAGTTGTTTGGGTTTTTTTTAATTAAAATTTTGATAGTCTGTAAATTTGGCATTGCAAATTGAGTCTTTCAAAACATCCTTACTATTTTAAATAACATAAAACTTCAAACATATAATGTACTAATTTTATAATTGACATTAAATCTACATAGTGAACATTATGTTAAGGTTAGAATAAAATAGGCATCATCTTAATCCAATACACAGAACATCCTTTAAATCACAGGGTTCAAAAAATGTCCCCTTTTCTGAGCATTGTTCAGAGTTTTTAAATAATAGTTGTGATGTAGTAGAACACTGGACTGGGAATCCAACCTCCATTCAGATTCTGGTTACTGTTTGTGATCTTAAGCAGCCATTTAACCTGGCTGAGACTTAATTTTCATCATCTGTAAAACAAAAAACATATGTATGTGTATATATATATATATATACACGAGTATATATGTATACATATATATATATGTATATATATAGCAGTGTCTGACATAGCAGCTTTGCCCCCATGTAAGTATTTTTTATTCCATTCTTCTCTTCCCTGTTACCACTTCCTTACTAGTGTGGACTATTTATTGAACAGCCCACCAACCAAGTCTCTGCCATTGGTTCTCCCACTCTGTTTTTCCCTCTGGCTATTTTTTATATTGTTACCACACTTCTGTTTCTAAAAAACGCTATTTCCTACTTTAAAAACCTGTGTTAACTTTCCATTGCTGTAGGATAATGTCCAAATTCACAAGAGTTTGTAGACTGTGTCCAGCTTTAGATTTCCCATCACTTCAGTCATACCAAGCTGTTTATTGTTTCCTGTACTTTTGTTTTTCATGTTTATCTCAGTGCTTGGAGTTCTTATTCTTTGTCATTTAGGAGCCTGAGAAGGTGATTAATTACCCACTCCAGAGTTAGATTTTTATTACTCCAAGCCAATCAGCTCAAGGCATTTCCCTGCAAACTGTTATTTGTCCCAGTCAGATTGAAGGGAAGGAGACATTCTGTTTCTAGGGGAGGGGAGTTTTCCCCTTTTGTATAGGAAGAAGAGAACACAATCCCCTGTCTTAACAAACACGTTTCCCAAATTGCCACTGGGATGATGAAACATTCCCTGAAGATGCCAGAGCAGTGAGGTAGCGTGAATTTGGGTTCGTGATAACATCATTTTAGACACATACTGTACTGGGCCTGGGGCTTTTCCCTACCAGCATTTCTCTTAGGACAGATAAATTCCTTATTATTTAAGCCAATTCTTTGGAGTTATTTGCCATCAAAAAATAGCCTGATGAATACATTGGTCTTTATTCTTCTAGATCCAGTTCAAACATTATCTTTACTGGTAGTTACACACTCACTCCCTTAGTACTTTGGACTTCTCTTCCAGCCTTCATTGCACTGTATTATAATCGCTTGCTTGTATGTCTGACTTTTCCACATAACAGTGTACTTTGAGCCAAAGTCTACAGTATGTAGCACAGTATCTGGTACATTATAGGTACTCAGTGAGTTGTTAGGATGAACTAACACGAAAAAATGCTTTGTAAACAATTTTTTAATAAACATGAGGTATGTTATTGTCCTTAGACTAGACATACAAAGTGTTCTTTGCTTACCCCTAATTATTTTCTAAAAGTGTTCACTTAGATTAAAAGTTTAACAGTCCCTTAAATTTTATGAAAAAATCTTACCTACTAAAGAGGAACCCTGGGAGGAGCAATAAATGAATGTCGTTTCAGTGCAATTTCCTCCCTCCCTCCCTTCCTTCTTTAGAGGGAGACTTGAATGCCAGAACTAACTTAAATAAAATGTCTTTTTTTCCTTATATTTTGAAATTATATTTAGGCCTGTTTTGTCGGGGATTTATTTGTGAATTGTTCTTTGGAGGAAAATCCCATAATTTGCTTCATAAGACCTAATTATTCTTGTCTTCAGACTTTCCCAAAATATTTTTTGCTTGCTTGAGACTAGACATGAGAATTTTCTGGTAAGTAAAAAATCTGTGGCAGAACTAGATGAGTTTGTAGCAAACGTTAGTAATAGCTTGTGATAGAGACATCACATTATAGCCTTAATTACTAGGTCATACCATGTTTCCCTGAAAATAAGACCTAGCTGGACCATCAGCTCTAATGCATCTTTTGGAAGAAAAATTAGTATAAGACTCGGTCTTACATAATACAAAATAACATAATATAATATAATACTGGGTCTTATATAAGACCCGGTATAATATAATATAATATGTAACACCTGGACTTATATTATGTATAAGTCTTTTGCTCCAAAGGACACATTAGAGCTGATGGTCCAGCTAGGTCTTATTTTCGGGGAAGCACGGGAGTTCTGTCACATGTTTCAACAATAAATCTGACAAAGGAGAGAAATTTCCCAACTTGGTATATACTTCACCCTTTGTTGGTTTCAGTCAGATAAATTAAACTTCAACATAGTAATTTGTAATTATTTTTAAAACAAGGAAAAGAGGACTAGAGTATACATTTAGAAATTATAATATCATGAATTGAGATTATGGTGAAAAAGAAATTTGCCACATTTGACTATGAAGAACATCCTTGTTTTGATGTCTAGTTTTTCACCTTCGGACTTTGGACAAGTTAACCTCCTTGTACCTTAGTTTACACATCTGTAAAGAGTCGTATCAGACTCCTCAGAGTTCTTGTTTGATGAGGTAATCTATGAGAACACAATACGGTGTTTAGAACAGATGCTTAGTTAAATGTTTAGAACAGATTCCTCTTTTATCTGTCAACTTTTCAAAATTAAGTAAATGCCTTTAATGCTGTTTGGATTTCAGCTTTTGAATGTTGAAGCCTATCTTTCTCTTCTATCTGTATGTGTTCTTTATGTCCTGTGGGTTTATTTATTCTCGTGTAAGAAAAAGTCAGTTAAAATAATTATACATGTATTTTTTAAAAATTAAACAACAACTTGTCATGGATTACATGGCTTTTCTATTTAGTTTCTGCTGCTTCTCTGGCTCATATCTTACTACTGCCACAACCCCTTCCCACTCTACATATAGAATTACTTTTATTTCCTCAGTGAACGAGGTTTTGTTCTCTTCTTGGACCTTCCCATAGTTTTAGAGCATTATTTTGGCATCCCAATCCCTCCCCCATTATCTTCATCAAGAAAAGGAAAAGTTCACACTTTTTAAGTTGTCAGTCTTACATCTTATCTCAGATATCACTTTCTCAACAACCTCATAAGGTAGACACTTTTATTATTATCAGACAGGCAAGCTTTACAAAACTGCCCAATATTGCACAGTTTATAAATGGCAGAGCAAGATCCAAACCCAGGCAGTTTGGCTCCAGAATTCTTCATTTCTGCTAATCTATGAGGTATGATAAAAAAATATGGTGCATGTTTACATTTTAAAAAATTTATTACGGTAAAAGACACATTGTCATTAATCCCCTTCAAAATACTCCTCCTCGCTTCGAACACACTTATCCCATCGTTCTTGCCACTTTCTGAAGCAGTTCTGAAGTCCTCTTTTATGAGTGTCTTTAATTGCGCTGTCGTGGCTGCCTCCATGTCCTGAATTGATGCAAAACGTTTACCTTTCATGGTCATTTTGACTTTCGGGAAGAACCAGAAGTCACATGGTGCCAGATCTGGTGAATAAGGTGGATGAAGACACACCGTAATGTTTTTATTTGACAGAAATTGCCGTAAAACAGAAGCGATGTGTGACACAGAGCGTTGTCATGATGGAGGATGATTTACAGCACACTTTAAAACAGACCTCACCTTCTCTCCACCATAGCTCACACCTGCTTAACTGCACAGAACAAGTTGAAACTTGTCACACACTGTTAGTAAGATTCGAAGTGCTGCTTCCTGTATTGAAGATCCCCGCCTTTCCGCTGGATGGCTCTCGGCCGCAGCACTCACTGTTTTGATCACACCTTGTATGCTTCCTCTGTATTGGAATTGCCTATTTCCCAGTTTGCCCCTAAGTACCTGAAAAGCAAAAATTGTATCTGTTCATTGTTTTATCCGCATGTGCTAATTATTAGCACATAGTAGGTGCTCAGAAAATGTTTAAATGAATGAAAATTCTCTTAATTGAAAGCAGTGTTTTGATTAATTTCTCTCAGTACCTTTCATGTGTCAATAGTCTTTTCGCGCTTATGATACAAAGCAAAATTTATATGATAAAGCTAATTGTGGTTTTAAAGTATATTGCACTACCCACCAAAGATAGTTATAACCCCATGTTTATAACCACTGTCAACTCAGTTTAGCTTTCTGTAACAATATCACTTTGCAACTTAAAAAACTGGTGCTTTTCAAATATACCGTGGTGGAGGGAGAACTGACTCTGGGTGGTGAACACAAAATGCAATATAGATTTTGTATGATACAAATGTGCACTTGAAACCTGTATAATTTTACTATATAATTTTACTAACCAAAGTCACCCCAATCAATTTAAGAAAGATTAAAAAAGAATGGGTGCTTTGTAGACCTCCTTTTCATATAGTATTGAAACAGGGCTCGTTTGGGGCCCCCACAGTAGAGGTGTTGCTGTCCCAGGCCTCCCCTTTCCTTGACCTACCTATATAGCTTAACAGTCGATCAACTCCCTGCACCTGCCTTCAACTCCGAATGTCTCCTGTCCCACCCAGTTCCCTGTTTCATAAAATTACCCTGACACTTACCGTTAACACCCTTAGGCTTATTGACCACAATCTCTATGGTCTACTATTCTTTCCAGGATACTCCCATCATTGTTCCTGGGTTGCTGACCCCACCAGAGAATCGCCTGGCCAGAGGGAAGGCTCCATTCAGACCGCTGCCCCTCTCCCCCCAACTACCATGTAGCTTCATAGCTTCTGGAGGAATACCCAAATTTTCCCTTAAATACCCGGAGCCGGTCTGAGAATGTTAAGGCAGTTTTTGGAGGTGTTAACCTGCTACCTTCTCAGACCACCGGTGTTTAAATAATAAACGCTTATTCTAAATAGCCCAACTGCTGTGTCAGTCTGTTGGTTGAACGGTGCAGGCAGAATGAGCCCGGGACTCAGTTGGCTTCTGGTTTCAGTATCCCTATGAACTGGTAAACTATAGCTCGTTTGTAACTAGTTTCTAGATGGTACCTAGGAAATTTTATAAAATAAAATTACACTAGTATATGGACTGCCTTATGGTCGGGCAAAGGTATAATGGCCACCGTAATCAGAAGGTATCTTCAGAGTGAAAGAAGCAGACATCCCCATTGAATATAACAATTTATTGTATGGTAGTTTACTTACAGGAAGATTGGGCTGGAGGGGACAGACGCCCCAGCAGTATTGCGCAAATTATTCTCTGTTAAAGACTCCTGTTACTGTACTGTTGTAAAAATATAACTCAGATACTATTGATTGACAAGACAAAGGGATAAAGAATGCAGTGGTGGGAGGGCATACCTCGTGTTAGTGGCTACTGTCACCAGTTTGATAGTTATCTCTGTTGTCATTCTGGCCATTACTAAGGAAAGTATTTATGATTACATTTTAGGGAACACAGGTAATGATTAACTAGAAGACTTTGCTATGCTGATTAAGGACAGTGAGGTTGGTCAAAGGTCACAGCATGAAAGGACCCAAAGATGGAGATGGTTTTTGTTCACATCGACATCTATGCAGTGGACTCTGATCATTTATATCTATTAACCTTTTAATGTGTGTGATTTGTGTCCGTGTATAGAATTTTTTAAAAAGACATAGTCCACATTTTAAACCCTGAGTGTATCTCAAAGGATAAATGGTATAGCTGTATCACACAGGCACAGGGGAGATAATGATTTAAGACATACACATTGTGTTGATGTTTATGGGAGAAGTTGAAATGTTGTCATATTTCAATAGACTTTTCAAATAACGCATAAAGCTGCTTCCAGCATCGTGCTGTAATCAGGGTCACTAGATAGAGAACCAACAGTGTTCCTTCTCCATGAATGTTCTCGCTTTACCTAAGACTTTGTTTCTCGGGCTTCTTGGGGTTAATCTTGCTCTCTTCTGAATCCCTTACACTCTAATACTACAGGGTTCCTCAACGTTGGCGCTGTTGATATTTCAGGCCAGATGATTCTTTTTTGTGGGAGACTGTTCTGTGCATTGGGATGTTTAGCACCATCCTGACGTTTGCCCACTAGATGCCAGCAGTACCCTTCCCCAACCCTAGTTGTGGCAACCAAAATTGTCTCCAGAGGTTGTCAGATGTCCCTAGTGGGGCAAAATCACCCCTGTTGAAAACAGCTTTACTACATCATTCCTATCCACTTACTTATTTTGCTGTAGTATCTCCTCCTTCATCACACACCTTTCCAAACTTCCACATTTCTCTTTACTACTGCCTTACTTCTTGGCACCTCTTTGCAGCCTTTCTTGAAAAAGAGTTATGAAACATCTGCTTTCTCCAAATGTCACTTCCAGTTCAGTTTCCTGTCTTGAATTTTATGAGACTGCAGTCTTCTGGTTTTCCTCTCCCTCTCTGGCTGCTCCATTTTGGTCTCCTTTATCAGCTCTACCTAGTTGGACAGAGGCATAATCTTTACTTCGTTCTTTCTTACTTTTATCAAATCAGTTCCTGCCTTTCTTGCCTCATTTCCTTATATAGTGTCTCTCTTATACCTATTAATTCTTAAGCCATTTTCTCTTTTGAAATGCCCTTAGTACCTACATTTCTCCATGTTTAAATTCTATCATCCTTCAAGAACCAGAGCAGTTGTCATCTTTCCATGAAAGCCTTTCCTGGAAGGAAAGAGGGAACCACCCTCTTTGACTTCCATGCCATGTTCATATTCTTTATCTCTGTATCCACTTGCAGCTTTGTGTTATTTGTTTACTGAAATATGCCTTGCACTAGACAGTAAGCTCACGTAGTTGGTGTTTAGATCGTTGTTGAAGAAACAATGAGGAGGTAGCAGTAGAGGGGAAAGAATTTAGTAAACACAGTGTGACCACCTGTGAGTTTGCCAAAGGTAGGAGAAAAAGAGGAAAAATGAAGAATACTTAACTGATCACAGAATTCTTTACATTCTTTTTGTGGCTTCTGTGATGTGGGCCTTTCCCGATTTCATTCACCATTTTTAAGCACCTTATTTATCCAAGGCTCATTATGAATCAGGCACTCTTCAAGGTACTTGCCCTGTTTCCCCGAAAATAAGACCTAGCCAGACAATCAGCTCTAATGCGTCTTTTGGAGGAAAAACTAATGTGTAAGATATAAGATCCGCTCTTATTTTACTATAAGGGTCTTATATTGAGTTTTGCTCCAGTAGGGCTTATTTTCAGGGGATGTCTTATTTTTTCATGTACAACAATCTACATTTATTCAATTACAGTCATGTCATCTTCTGGAACGTCGCTGTAATGTACTATATGTGTCCGTCTGGCTGAGATCTTAACTGAGGCTTATTTTCGGGGTAGGTCTTATTTATAAGGAAACACGGTAGTTACAAAAAGGACACAGTCCCAGTACTCTAGGAACTTAATGTTTTTGAGGACATGGAAATCTTAACAATTAATTGTCCTTACAGAGTGATAATACTGAAATTGAAATGTATCCAAAACTCTGGTAAGAGGAAAGGGATGGCTTTCCAGTTTGAAGCAAAGCTCATTCAGATGCCACTTCTTACATGCAGTCTATTCTGGGCACTGCCCAGGGCGATTAGTGTTTTCCATGCTTTCCTTTACTCAGTTCTCTCTGAAGTGTCAAATGACCAGCATTTCCTGTGGCTTAGTGCTTAGACTTCCGTTCATTCTTCCATGTCCTTTTCTGTAGAAAATGGATTTAGTTTCAAGGCTTCAGCTAACAACTTTCAATCTGCACTAGCTATAGCAAAACATGTTTTATTGTGAAATAATATACATACAAAGAAGCACGTTAAGTAAATTTAAGTTTAACTTCTTTTTTAACAAATTATTTTAAAGCTGACACCACCCTGGTCATGAACTAGAGCAGTGTAAGCCTTCTAGAAGCCCACCCTCGTGCCTCTTCCCAACCACAGCCACTTTCTTCATCTCTTAAAGGTAGCCACTATTCCAATGTTTATGTTAATTTCCTTGAAGATTTTTTAAAAAATAGCTGTATACCTCAATACTAACTAGGTATTTGTTCCAGAGTAACATAGTTTCATTTTGGGAGGCTGGAGGACAGAGGTAGAGGGAGGCCTTTCACGTGCCCCGTTTTGTAGCTGTGTCGGGATCCCTAAGCCCATCCCAGGTTCACTAGGACTCACAGAATTCAGTCAGACTCGTGGCTATCATTTATTTAGCACAGGATACAAAGAAAAATCAATAAACATTCAAGACTCATGAAGCGAAATCCAAAGGAAACCAGACACAAGCTTTCCAGGATGTTCAGCCAGTGGAGTCACACGGCACACTTAATTCTTCCACCATTGACTTGTGACAGCACATGTGAAATGTTCTCTTCTAGGGAAGCTCATTTGAGACTCAGCACCCAGGAGTTTTGGTAAGGGCTAGTCACATAAGCACCCACTCCTTAGCATGTACCAAACTTCCAGGCTCGCAGAAGGAAAGCAGATATTCCGCATAAACCATATTGTTCGCACGGTTTAGGCACAGTGAACCATCCTTATCCGTAAAGGGACGGTCGGAACATCCAAAATCCAAGTTCTAGAGACCAGCCAGGACCAAGCTTGCAAGCAGATTCTTTTAAAGACAGCAGTCCCACGCCTACCATGTTAACTTTGTTCTGCTTAATATCTTTTGATTTTTTTTCATTCAAAATTTAAATACATTTTAAAAACCAGTTTTCACACTGTTAGTTTCTCTCAAAATGTGCAACCCTTCACTTCATACCTTGATTGCTATCCTACCATGTTTCCCTGAAAATAAGACCAAGTCTTATATTAATTTTTGCTCCATTAGGGCTTATTTTCAGGGGATGTCTTGTTTTTTCATGTACAACAATCTACATTTATTCAAATACAGTCATGTCATCTTCTTCTGGAACATCGTCATAATGTACTAAATGCATCCGCCTGGCTGAGATCTTAACTGGGGTTATTTTCGGGGAAGCACGGTATGTTTGAAAGTGTGTTCCATGGAACACTGTACATGCCCTGTTACTGGTTTTTCTTAGAAAGGTTTCTGTGATTAAGTTTGGAAAGGTTGAGTTAAGCAGACTTAAACAGATTTCTTAGCTTCGGAACTCTGAGTCTTTTGGAGTGATGTGCATGACCAGCTTCTCACTACCTGTCCTGTCTCATTTCACATCACCTCTTCTTTTTCCCTTTTCTCCCCCTTTCTCTGCCTGAGTCATCGTGGCCTCCTTGCTTTTCCAGGGTAAACTGCATACTCTGCCTTAACTCCCCAGCAGCACCACGTAGCTATTACCTCTGTCAGTAAATAGTGACAAGTCTTATTTATGTTGGTGTATTATTTATATTTATGTATTTAAGTCAAGATCTCTTTCCTGTATGCTTTATGTATTCTTAATGTCTTTGGGCTTATTGCTATCAATAAATCAAATTACTCATTCTTTCTCATAGCAGCCCATGCTTTTCATGGCATTTACCCCAGCATATAATTGTATTTCTGTAATTATTTGTTTACGTGTCCATTTTCTCACTTGACTGTAAGCAACACGAGAACCAAGACTATTTTGTTCACAACTATAACACCCAGCACTTAGCATAGGGCATATAGTCAATACTCAAATATTTAAAGGATAATGCTACAGAATTTGGCTATGGTAAGTGGTATTTCCCAGCCTAACCAGGATTTTTTAAAAGGTTCATTTTATTTTATTTTGCAAGACTAGTGTTCTGTAGAATGTACTTTGGGAAGTACTGATACGGATTTGTGACTAGGAGTTTGTACTTATTCTGTATTCTTGATTGAACCACTTCCAAAAAACTGGAAGATGCTTTCAGGGAAAAGAATCTCAATTTGTCCTCTCTATCTGAATGCCTTTAGTTGAAAACACTCTGTGCATCCAGGGTCAAAACTGTAGCTGTCTCTCCCTCATCCCTCTCCTCTGTATCAAACTGGCTCACTAATCCCACTGCAAACAACTAAGACCAAGTCATTAGTTATTACCTCTTCCTGGAATTGTCACAAAATCAAACTTGGTGTCTGCTTCCAGTCTAATTCATCTACCACACCGACCTCAGATTGTTGATGGTAGTGTTGACATTTTAATTCTTGGCTGTTTTGTGTCTACTGTGGGATAAAGTAAATGAACAATTATGTAGGCAGCATTGAGAATAGAGTTTTGGCAGATGAGAGATCAATGAGACAAAATAAAAACCCTATAAATTTGAATGTGAATTGAAGCATTGGTATAAACTCACATATGCATGTGTAAATTGATACGTGTGTACAAACTGTCCTAGCTCTGTGTACTAAAAAGGCAGTGAAAGCCACCAGCACCCAGATTGTCGTTTTTATTTATTTTTTATTTGATTGGATTTGATGTTTTTAAGAAGGGCGCAGCTCACAGTGGCCCATGTGGGGATCTAACCAGCAACCTTGGTGTTATTAGCAACACGCTCTCACCGACTGAGCTAACCGGCCACCCAAGATTGTGGTTTTTAAATACCAGTTCCCATTGAAGTACCATATTTTGCCATGTATAGTATGATGCGCTCACATGTATAATGCGCACCCACGGTTTTGGCCCAAACTTTCAGGGGGGAAAAAATCTTTTGTTTTAATTTTTTAATTCAAGTTTTTATTTGTTTACACATAGGTACTTGTTTTTTGTATTATAAAGGAATTTTAGCATTTATTTTTTTTTTAACATTATGGTACAGGAAATTTTATGTAGCAAATTAACAAAACACAAGAACAGATACAAGATACAAGAAATTTTATGTACTGATAACAAGTTGACAATATTTATGCATCTTAGAAGGACGAGGACTGCGTCATTCCAAGTTCATCGTAAGTTCAACAAAACGGATTATCGTATTCCAGGGTATTATTTTGCATATGGATAACATTATTGATTCTAGAGTTACACTTTTAACTCATAATGAAATAATTAAAAACATTTATATAGACACCAAGTTAGTACTACCCATGTATAATGCACATCATTTTCCCTCACAAATGTGGGCAAAATATGGTAAATTAGGACTTCTTTGAAGAGATGGCTAATTCTAGGCCTAAAGCAAGAAAAATGCAAGATATGTCTGGAATAAGATGTAACCTCAAAATGCAAAGAAGCTTTCAGAGACAAGTAGCGTTGTGTCCTAAGGTCTCAGGAGCCAATTTGAATAAGCTTCCACTGTCCAAATGTGGGACAGTTTGACCCTCAGTAAGGATAACTACAAAGGATTGAAACCCATTAAATATGTTGAAATCCATGAACACTATTTTTTTAAAACTCGCTTATCATCTTTAGAGAATGATGGAAAGTTAATAGTTTTGAAAATTAGTAAATTAAAGAATAATTTATTCTGCCTGTTCACTACAAACTGTATATCAGATAACATAGATTTCAGGTGTATAATTCTGTAATAACTTTATGTCTTGAACAAAGAAAATTACAAGCGCTAAAGGAGGGGAGCGGGGAGGAACCTGTTAAAGGAATTTAAGAGATAGTCGTCCAATCACAATATATGGGCCTTATTTGGATTCTGATTCAAAAAAACTAACAAAAAAAATGAAACAATTGGGGAAATGTGAACCCTACCTGGAAAGTTCTTATTAAGGAATTATTGTTCATTATTTTAGATATGATAATGGTATTGTAGTTCTTTTCAATTCTTTCTTTTAGAGATGCACATTAGAAATATTTACAGATGAAATAATATGCTATCTGGGATTTGCTTCAAAATAATCTAGAGGGATTGGCTGGAGAGTGGATTGGGATATAGTGATAAAAAGACTTCCACAAATTGGTAATTGTTGAAATTTGGTGATGGGTGGAGATTTGTTTTACTGTTCTACTTTTGTACATATTTTTTTCTTTATTACAGAAATTACAAGCATTATCTCCTGCAAAAGAGGAAAAAACGAGTAATAGAAAGGAGTGAATATAGAGAAGCATAATCATGATTGTCTTTGCTGTTTGAATGCTGGGGGGGTTGATATTTGTGGGACATAATCCACAATCCAGGAACTTTTTATTGTTCACCAACAATTCAGAGCACTAGAGATTAATTTAATATCTGTCCCTTAATCTTTGTTGGGTGATAAAGAGAAAATTGAACAGTTTAAGACTTGAGTAACGAAAACAGCAGTGTAGTAGACAGAGAGAATCGTAAGGGAGACATGGCTCTGCTCTTCAGAAAGGTTGGTATTGGACTGAATACTTTTGAGATGCTTCCTTGTTTAAGGGAGAAAATACAGTAAATTAGGGGTCAAAATGCCTGGGGTCTAGTTTTGACTTTGCCATTTTACTATATATATTTCACTTTGGATAAGTCACTTCACTTTTCTACCTTTACTGCCTCATTTGGAGATAAAGGAACAAAGCCTGTCTGTCTACAGTGAAGACTTAATGTGAGAATAAAATGACTTAATGTGTGTAAACTATATATCTCTGTTAATACTTGCGCTGAAGTCATTAAAGGAATGTGAAAAAGGAAAGACATGTCATTGCTTGTCTGCCTGTTTTAGTGTGGGTTTTTTTTCCATTTTTAAAAAGTATGGTTAAAAATATATAACATAACATTTACCATTTTAACCAGTTTTAAGTATTTAGTTCTAATGGCTTCAAGTACATTCATATTGTTGTGCAACCGTCACCACCATCTTTCTCCAGAACTTTTTTATCTTTCCCAACTTAAAGTCTGCCCCATTGATTACTCCCGCCTCTGGCAGCCACCATTCTACTTTCTGTCTCCGTGATTCTGACTGTGGGTACCTCAGATAAATAGAATCATATGATATTTGTCTTTCTGTGACTTGCTTTTTTCACTTAGCGTAGTGTCCTCAAGATTTATCCATGTTGTAGCATGTATCAAAATTTCCTTTTTAAGGCCTAAAAATACTCCCTTGTACATACAGACCACATTTTGTTCATCCATTTATCTGTCGATGGACATTTGGTTTGCTTCTGCCTTTTGTATATTGTGAATAATGTTGCTGTGAACATATGTGTACAAGTATCTGTTCGAGTCTGAATTTTTAATTTTGGGGGGTATATAACCAGAAGTGGAATTGCTGGATTGTATGGTAATTCTGTGTTTAATTTTTTGAAGCATTAGTGTTTTGTTTTTCGGGTGTTTTTTTTTTATATAATTACTTCATTGCTTTTGTATTTTGAAACATCTCAACAGAGTCATATTTGAGGCTGTGATCCATGCGTCTTTTTTTCTAGGAAATGTATTTTTTTTCCTCTCGAGTATTAGTGCAATTTTTAAATCACTCTTCTAAGAGGCTTAGACTATACAAGGAATATGGGTTTTGAGAAACAATTTTTGGACAGAAAAGTTTAAAGAATGATTACAAACAAGTCTTTCCTTATTGAATATTTATTTTTTAAAAACTGATTTCATTCAGCAGTTTTCAACTGAGCGCCTTTCTATGTGCTGAGGATTTAGTGTTGAGTAAATGAAGTTCTGGCTGTCATGGCGCTTACATTGTAGTGTGAGACAATTAACAAGCAAACAAGTATATAATTTCAAATACTGAAAAGTGCTGTAAAGAAAAATAAGCTGAAGAAACGGGATAGAGAATAATGAGGTGGGATGGGATAGGATAAGATGTTATTTTATGGAGGATGATTAGGGAAAACCTCTCTGAGGGGATGGCATTTGAGCAAAGACCTGAATAAAATGAAAGAGTGAACCGTGTGAAAACTGTGAAAAAGTGTTCTGGGCAAAGGAAATATCAGGCCCCAAGGTAGGAACAGGAAATGCTTTTTAAAGATACAACTCGCGAGTCAAATGAAGACCTCTCTGTCTCAACTGGTACCCAGCACCCATATAAGGAAATGGATTAATTTATCTTATTAGGAGGAAAAGTAAGGGAAAACCAAAGATGGAAAATGTTAGGGAATTTTGTTTGTATGTTCTGTTAATGTGAGGTGTTATTTTCTTGGCACAGTGGACCCAAAGGGTATTTATCTTCTGTTCAAAGAAGGCAGATATGAGACAACTGCTAAAGAGAGTCTTGGTTTTAGGAAGTAATCTCTAAAAATCTTAGTTAATGACATACTTTAATGTCCAAGATACCTTACTGATACTATGTGCGTGACAATAATACAAAAACTATTGGGAGGGGCACCCCCATTCGGGACCCCCTCCCGCTCGGGAGCTGCAACCTCTTCTCCTGCCTCTAATAAACTATCCTCTTTAAAAAAAAAAAAAAAAAAAAACTATTGGGAGACACATGGACTCAGACGTGTTAAGGATTGGAGGAGAACCTGGCCGTCACCTTTGTCTTGCGGAGCGCCGTGCAGTGACGCGTTAGGCCAGAGAAATGAACCATGTCACTTCTTAGACTCTTTTATCTTTTGAAACATTGATAGGAAATTTGTAAATAACATCCTTAATCAGAAGTAGATGAATTATATTGAGAGAATGCTGTATTGTAATATACGTCTCTAGAATTAAAGTATCAGTATTGGGAAACTTATTTTTAGACTTCTGCCTTTATGTATGCTCTGTTTGCATTATTTTTTCCTTAGTATGTCCTTCTGGGAGCTTACACTCAATTATGTTTATTATTCCTGGTTCACCTATAAACTGTTCTTTGTCCTTTGTTTCTTGTTGGTTCCCAGCAGTGCTCGCCACTCAGTCCTGCAAGGTGGAGACACCTTGTCATTGTTCCCTCGTCCCCGCCGTCATCTCCTCACTAATGTGGCAGCATTCATTAGGTGTCCTGTAATCAGGACTTCCCATGGATTATCTGTTTTCATTATAATGTCCTAAACAAATGCAGAACAGTGATTTAGGAGGTGCAGACTTAACACTGCACAAACAGGACCCAGAATGCCTGTTCCAGGTTCATGTTTGGACTGTAATATCCTCTTCAGTGTTTCTGCTGCAACAGGTGGGTAACAGGACGAGCAGTGGAGTTGAGGAGGGAGATAGGAAAATTTTTTTTATTGTAGTTCCAAGAAAGGCCCCTCATAATCCCTATGAGGGTAAGAGTTTTGTCTGATTTTCTACTTCTTGTTTTACTTAAGAGGTCTTGGTGTCTCTGCAAGAGGGTCCTTCATAGCCAAACTTCTTAAAACTTGTTCATCATCAAACCTACGACTTCTTCCTTCATACAAGATACTATCTAACTGTAGACTTCACAAGAAATTTAGGAGGAGCACATCTTCATTTGACGTGCTAACAAAGATTCTGTAAGTGTCAGCAGTCCTCTGATGGGCAGAAGGGAATTCGTGGCCGTTAGTAAGGCCAGTGCCTCCTTCTATATCGCTTGCTCTTACTTTTCATTGAAAATTTAAAGTAGTGGGGTGTTTTCTCCCATATTTATTTGGACTCTGTTAGTCTCGCTGATGTGAAGAAAAACAGAATTTTAGTACAGAATTATCTCTAGCCCCCAAATCATTATAATCTTCCCATTTATAAGAATTTGAATGATTCCTGGGATCGTTCCCATGACTCTGCCCTGATGGTTCAGTGCTTTGGAATTGGATGTCTTTGTGAAGACGGTCTTGGATAAGGATACCTTTGAGTTTTTCTATTCCTGTCTCTGTTTTGTTCTTTATTTGGCTCTTCTCCGTGTGCAGTCGTGGTCTCAGGCTTACTGTCAGGTTCACTCAGCCTATTTTCTTATCTCTCCAACTCTGCCAGTGGAGCCCTCAAAAACTCATTATCAACAAATACGCTCTTGTATGTTTTTTAACATTTGCTAAGTTTGTGTCAGAAAATGTGAATTTTTTGACTTGGAATGAAGTTATGATAAGTTCCGTGTTTTTTTCTTTTAACTTCAGTTGCTTTGAATATGTTCTCTGATTTCAGCTCTATTTTTCTCTGCAAATCTTCTGTAAATGCAAACCTAGACTCAGATTTCTCATTGCCGTCTCTAAAACATCCAGAGTCACATCCAGAGTCACATACCACTAAGCCAACAAGAAAAACTGTTGTCCCTGAGTAGAGCAGTGATTTCATTTATTCACTCAAATATTGTGTGCCTGGCTCAAAGCTAATCTTTCTGTCATGAATACAAAAGTTCCAGGTGGCACCTTTACCTTCTAAGACAGTTGGTTGAGCAGGTTCTGCAAGCTATCTTGGAGGACCTCGTAATCATTTCCACCCTCTGCTGATAGGCCCTTTTTCCTAGCTGTTGGAGAAAATTTTTCTTGTTCCTTCCGTAGCTGCCTCAGTTTGGGGGGATATGGCTGCTGGAAGAGACAACAAAGGATTGGGTGTTGGGGCTGGCTGGGCCACGCCAGCAGCTCCTGCTCCAGCTGCTGTGGCCATCACTGCTCTGGCCCAGGCTTCCGAATCAGGTCACAGTTACCACGGCCAAAGGCTCAGACAGTGGGGATTAAGCAAGTTCCAGGGGCTGAGACTCAGGGTTCTGAACCTTTTCAGCCTTCTGTTCCCATTTCTCCACCCATTGCTTCAGGAGGATCTTATTCTGAGGTTTGGAGTGTGAGCTCTGAGGTTAAGGTGGCAGAGTAAGGGGTCCATTCATGTCTTCAAGTGCAGCCGTATAGGTCCTTTACTCATTACTTTCCAGGAATTGGTCCTCAGGATTTAGTGTACAGAAACTGAGTTTTTCAGGATACCTCAGCATCTCTAATATGTATTTCATCCAGGCCAGGTCAGAGTTGGCATAAGAACAGGCTCCTCATGAAACCCTTCTCTTCTGATGTGCTACTTCTGCTTTTCCAGTGTCAGTCCATATTTATTATCTTATGAAACTCTTCAGATGGCCTTGTAAAGTGGGTGTTATTATCCTCATTTTAGAGATAAAGTCAGATCCTTATTAACACTTTGCTGGGCTGTGGAAAGGCACCTCTAATAGGTCTTCCTGCAGCGAGTATAGTCTGCTTCAGTCCATTTAGTAATCTTTCTAAAACACAAATATAATGGTACTTCTGTCCTACTCTTCTATGCTTTGCTCCAGTAGTTCCCCCATTGTGTTCTGAATAAAGGCCCAACACCATCGTATGGGATTTGAGGCTTTTTGATCCAACTCCTACCCATACACCCAAACATACGTACTCTTTAGGCCTTAGACACATTATTTATCAACATTGGTGATAATAGCTAACATTTGTTCTCTCAAATATTGTGTGTCTACTTTGTGTTCTGTGGTAGATGGTAAGGATTCTAAGATAAATAAGCAGAGTGCCTACCCTTGGGAAACTTACTGCAGTTTGGTGGAAATGTAAGTAATTATGTTGTAGTATTAGTACATAATAGAGTTATAAGGTTAGGAGTTATTCCTGTTTATTCATCCTATTTCTTCTACCTTGAATGACCTTTCCTTCTTTACTCGATGCACTCCTATTAATTCTTGAAGCTCTGGCTCTAAACTAGGAAGCCAGAACAGTAGTTTTTCGTAATTTCATAAGGGCTCCTATTCAGGATGCCATCACTGCTGTATTCCCAAGGCCCGCGTGCCTGACACATGGCAAATGCTTAGAATTGGATGGATCAAGCATAAAAAAAGTGTCATCCTGCCATTAAGCAACATGTAGTCTAGCTGTAAATATTCAGAAAGGCACTTCTGCTTTCATTTCATAAGCTCTCCTTTCACTTAAGTCATTTTTTGCTTAACATGAGAAATCCTGTTAAGCGTCAAAAGTCACACTATCAGGTGTGTATTCACTTCTCATTTCTGGAATAAAACTATATTAGTCTACTCTGGAAATTTTTCCTTCAGACATTTAGGAGAGGAAAAAAATCTCAAAGATAACATTGTTCCTAAGAGCCTGAATGCCAAGCCTGGTTTTGCAGCTTACTAGCTCTGTGACCTTGGTTTAGCAACCAAGCCTTCTGTGCCTCATTTTCCTTACTTCCCAAGTCTCTCCTTATATACTGTTGGGATAATAATAGACCTACACCTCACGTTATTGAGGAAATTAAAGGAATTAATTCATGTTAACTGCTTAACATGGCTGGCTCGTACTACTGATGGGTGTTATGATAATTATTGAAATCATGTATCTGCATACGTGTGTCTTCAGATTTTTATTTCTGTGAGAATCTGATAACAAACATTTAAATTCTAGCTATAAGCTTACACATCGTATTTAAGCATTTAACTATAAGCTAAAACAATTTTGATAATTCTGGAATCTGGGTGATGGATGGAGGCTTGGGGGCTCAGTGTACTATTATTCTCTTTAGCATGTTTTTGAAATTTTTCGTGGTGTTTTTAGCATGTTTTGAAATTTCAATTTGAAATCAGAAATGTAGGGCAAACAGGCTCCTTTAGATCATGCTGAATGCTTCCTTTTGGAGCTTCACAGTGCACCTCAGCACTTGAAAGATAATAAAAGTCCTGAAGTAAAGAAACCTGTCAGGCTTTGTTTAAATTTTGGCAAGATTGGAAATGCTGGTTTAGGGGTTTTTTGAGGAGAGAGGTTGAGTTTTGTTTTTAAAAAATTCTCAGGGTTGTTAATTATGTTGCATTCAGCATGATTCCCGCCCCCCTTCATTTAGGTCTGCTCTTACAATTGAAGCTTATTTTAAGCCAGTGAGATCTGTGATCTGATTCAGATTGATCATGTAACAGAGGGCGCTACCCCAGAATGGTGAATCTAGACAAACAATTTATCAGTTTTCTAGGGCCGTTGCATCCTGTGGGCCTCTCCTAGTCCTGTAGGCCCTCTCTTCCCCTTTCCTTTCCTGTCATATCATCCAAAGATTGGATTTCTCCTTGTTTTATGACAGACAATGCTTGCCTGGAATGAAAACATCCCTGGAGGGATTAGACTGTGACTCTCATTTCCGGCATCTAAAGGCAGCAGATTAGATTAAGAAGTACATAGCATAATACTGTGCTCCATTTGGCATAGGGTTTTGGTTACCTTAAGAATGAATGAACTTGTTCCTGAGACTTTTGAGAAGTATGGCTTTAGTACTAAAACTGCACAGTTAGGGTTACCCCCAGAATTTGGAACGAGTGACACAGGGTGAACTTAAAGGTTGTACTTGATCTAGAAAAATCGCTCCCACCAAGTTTACTTTAGTGTTAAAGCTCCAGTAGGAGATATAAATGTCAACCCATATCAGTTCTTCTTGAATGGGATTCCCACTGACTAGGAGCTAAGCTACCAGGAAGAGACTCTGTCCCTAAGTCCCAAAGACACTTTTGTTTTAAGCCACCTCTCCATGATGAGACCTCAGCGGTCTCTGTGGTGCTCATTATAGTGGCAAATTGTCAAGCGTCCTTATCTCAGCCTGTGACTTCCTTAGTGCTTTGTCTGTTCTTGTGTCTCCAGTGGGGCTGATGATGTCTTGTAGCTCTGAAATGGTTTCTTTAGGTTTTCTAATTGTGCTGATCATAAAATTGAGCTTTTTAAAAAGGCGTATTTCTCATTGTTTAAATCTCAAAACACACCAACATAATAGTATTTTGTGTCCCTACAAACCTTACAAAATTATCAGGTGAAAATAAAATGTGTGTATGTGCGCCCGCATGTAATTCAGTAAAGTGAGAGTGGAAATTCTATCCATTTCGGTGGATTCTGATTTTTCTTCATCTGGAAGCAAGGGTCCATTCTTCATTTTGTTTCAGCAGCATACTTTGTGCTTTGTTAGTGAATTTGCTCTGCAGTCTTTAGAAATTAAAAATTTTAAAAATGAAACAATATGGAACTTCAAGAATGAGTAAAGGAGAAAGTGACTGACACTTTAGAAACACTTAGTAGCGCTTTTCGCCATCCACTGTTACTTCCTGAGATTAGCTCATTTTACTAATCTTCCCCCCCCCCCCCCGTCCTCATTTTAGTAAAGGCTTTTATTTTACATGTTTTTTATTCTGGATTTTTATTAGTATATTTCAAATTTGAAAAGGAATTGTCTCTGCTGTTTTTATGTTTTAAAAACAAATCTTTAGTGAGTAAGAATAGGATTTGACCTGTAAATGAGGTTACAAACTTGGCGTCCTACGACCCTCATTTCTTTTAAAGAACCACTAAAAATGCCTCATAGAACCTTGAAGCTCTTAAAAAGCTAAATTTGAAAATGAAGATTTATTAGACTTAACTGTTTTTAAGTTTGAACTGAAATTAACACAGGCAGATTTAATTCCTTTTTACAAAAATTGACAGCATTCAAAATGAATTACAAAAGAAAGGACTTTTCTACATTTCTCATATTTAAGAATAGAAAACTGAATTTACTTTAACCATCAAACTTTTAAGAAAACTGACTTTGCTGGAAGAAATAATTTTTTTGACCATTTAGTGTTCACCAAACAGTCAGTATATTAAGCTCTTTGGATTCCTTGCTGGGTAGTTCTTACATCTGGCACGTCTCTGGCTGCCTGTAGCCTTTCTGACTTCAGTAGCATGCACCAAATTAAAAAGTAGTGTGCTGTGTTAATTTCAAATAGGAAATTTGCTTGTATGAGTAAATGATATGATTGAAATTACTGCTAGTTTGCACAACATCTAATTAGTAGAAAGTTTCCCAGCCTTCTCTTGAACACTGTAGGTAGATAATTCTATGCTTAAATATTAATATTCATGTATGGTGGGAAAAGACTGAAGGAAGCACAAATGTTAACAGTGATTTTCTTAAACTTGAATTCCTACGGTTATGCTGTGTGCATAACAGATGAAAATAAATTCCAAGAATCTTGACACAGTTCTGTTTTCCAGCAGGGATTTTTGTGATTTTGTGTGTGTGTGTGTGTGTGTGTGTGTGTCTGTGTGTCTGTGTGTCTGTGTGTCTGTCTCTTTCCTATTTGTTAAAATACTTCCTCGTTCATTATGAAGCAACATTAACTGCCTTCTTGTTGGTTTCCTAACATTTCTAATATGTTTTAAATTGTGTTTTCTCTTACACCGTTATCTCTTTTAAGTCAGATAAGTTTAATATATCCAGATGTTATAAAGATTTAGAAGTATTCCTATTAACCCTGTTCTCTCTCAGGTTTTCTTCTCTGCGCGTTTGTGTATCTCCTGCTGTCAGTTCTGAAAGTTAAGGTTCCATGATATGTAATTGTTAAAATTGCCTCTTACTGGTACTGCCCTGTCCATGTGAAGTCAAAATATTAGGTAATAGACAGCAGTATTTTTTATTTCAGGGCCTTATGGGGACGATAGAAAGAAGTTTTTGTTTTTTCTTGAGTCTCATTGTATTTATAATAATTTCTCTTAAAATTGCTATGGAACAAGTAGCCTAAAGATATTTAGTATTAATTGTTCACCTTTCCTTCCCCCTCTTTCAGTAAAATGCCCAATTTCACAGATTAAAGAACAATTTAATGAGTTTTATCTAAGGCAGAAAAACAAACCAGTCATTTAATTATCTGCTTTTTTTATGTGTAGTATTGGTATCAACTTCCTAAGTTTTTGAAAATTGCATAGAAATGTTACATAATAAGTGGTGGTTGCCTTGAAGGATTTTTTAAAAATTGAAAAAAATTTTGTTAGTCTAAATACTTTTCCCTGTGATTTGAAATAACTCTATAACTATGTATTTAAGTTAGTCTAATATGTTACTTTTTGTCTAGAAAGTATATAATTAGTATATTTTATGCTTCAGAATTGCAGCTAACACTGACTCATAATTCCAGTTTATTTGTTTACATTTTCTGAAATTTTTACATGTGAATTTGACAGCATGTCATTATTTGCAAATAAAAGCAGTTTTTGGTAGCTTACTTTTCTTTTACTGTGCAATTTGAAAAAAATGAATAAAATTATTTTTGTTTCAAATCAAGAAATGGATGAAAAGAGGCTGTTGGATCCAGGGTTGAAAGTTCGTAAAGGCCTCTGGGATTATACTCTGAAGAATCAGCAGATGGAATGCCTGAGTGACTGAAGAAAATGGGTGCTAATGCATCTAACTATCCTCATTCATGTTCCCCGAGGGTAGGGGGAAATTCCCAAGCCCAGCAGACTTTTATAGGTAACTGTTTTCTTACTTCATTTTTTTTGGTGAATATAAATATAATTGTCTTTTAAGTGGTCTTTTTGGATGAAAAGAGAATTGAGCTGTGGAAAGTTACTATAGATAATAATTCTGCAGCATCCAGATCTTTTTCCCAACAAATGTAAATCTGGTTTATGATTTTTTTTTTTAATTTTTTATTGGGGAAGATTGGGGAACAGTGTGTTTCTCCAGGGCCCATCAGCTCCCAAGTCATTGTCCTTAAATCTAGTTGTGGAGGGCACAGCTCAGCTCAAAGTCCAGTTGCCACTTTCAGTCTTTAGTTGCAGGGGGCGCAGCCCACCATCCCATGTGGGAATTGAACTGGCAACCTTGTTGTTAGGAGCTCACACTTTAACCACCTGAGCCATCTGGCCACCCCTGATTTGTGATGTCCATCTTAACCGAGTTGCTATATAGCACAATTGACCTTTCCTTTGGTTATCTTGACCATAATTGCCAATTACCCTAGGAAAAGGAGCAATCTCCATTGGTGTGGAAATAGTTGAAATATATGTTTCTTGTGTCCTGGTCCATTTTTCCCCCATACAAATGCAGCCTTTGCGTAGTTAAGGGAAAAAAACATTTCACAATTATATATAAATAATATCCTTAATTTACAGATCTGCCTAACTCTCATTTCCTAAAAATCCATGATTAAGATCCATGATATCTGGTGCTTGATAGCCAGAGAACCAAAAGCATTTTTTAAAATTAAGAATAATATGCTCTGTTTGTTCTATTTCTTATTTAATATAAAATGAGTTATTTGAACTTTTTATCTTGCTTTATAAAAAGTCAGTTTTATTTCAATGGTTCAGGAATGTCTGTTTGTAACAATTTTTAACATGAAAGATATGTTAAAGTGAATGTTGAAAATGAATGTTAAAAAAACCACATTTTTATTTGTTTAATTTCCTTCTTAGGGACGTCATCCTATTCTCAGCAAGGCTATGGTTGTGAATCAAAATTATATAGTCTTGACCATGGCCATGAGAAACCACAAGACAAAAAAAAGAGAACCTCTGGCCTTGCCACCCTGAAAAAGAAGTTTATTAAGCGTCGAAAATCGAATAGGTCTGCTGATCACGCCAAGCAGATGCGAGAGCTCCTCTCCGGGTGGGATGTCAGAGATGTGAACGCGCTCGTGGAGGAATATGAGGGGACTTCGGCCTTAAAGGAGCTTTCGCTACAAGCCAGTTTGGCTCGGCCCGAAGCCCGGACCCTGCAGAAAGATATGGCCGATCTTTATGAGTACAAGTATTGTACTGATGTAGACTTAATATTTCAAGAAACTTGTTTTCCTGTTCATCGTGCCATTTTGGCGGCAAGGTGTCCTTTTTTTAAAACACTACTTTCTTCCTCACCCGAGTATGGGGCAGAGATCGTAATGGACATCAATACAGCCGGTATAGATATGCCCATGTTTTCTGCTTTGTTACACTACCTTTATACAGGAGAGTTTGGGATGGAGGACTCAAGGTTTCAAAACGTCGATATCCTCGTTCAGCTTAGTGAAGAATTTGGAACACCGAATTCCCTTGATGTAGATATGCGTGGACTTTTTGATTACATGTGTTATTATGATGTCGTCCTTAGTTTCTCTTCAGACTCTGAACTGGTGGAAGCTTTTGGTGGAAATCAGAACTGTTTAGATGAAGAGCTCAAAGCTCACAAGGCTATTATTTCAGCACGGTCCCCATTTTTTCGAAATTTATTGCAAAGGAGGATACGGACTGGTGAAGAAATCACGGACCGAACTTTGAGGACTCCCACAAGAATTATATTAGATGAGTCCATTATACCAAAAAAATATGCAAAAGTTATATTACACTGTATGTATACCGACGTGGTGGACCTCTCCGTTTTGCACTGTAGCCCCTCTGTGGGGAGTCTCAGTGAAGTTCAGGCTCTCGTCGCAGGGAAACCAAACATGACCAGGGCAGAAGAAGCCATGGAACTTTACCACATAGCATTGTTCTTGGAATTTAACATGCTTGCACAAGGTATGAAATTCTGATTTTTAATTTTTATTTGTAAAACTACATATTTTTCTTCCAGATTGAAAACACAATCAATATGTTCCATGATTTCATTGTTTGGGCTTGAAAGGGTCAGTTTGTTTTGAATGTCAGTTACGACATCTGAGACAGAATTGAGGGTTAGTATTTCACGTGGCTCTTCATTTACTATTAAAACCAAGCACTCAAAACTAATGACTAAGAGCAATAGATGAGACTCGAGGCTCTTTCTTCCCTAATGTAAGATAGGCATAGCGATATGTAATTACCCAGCTACCACCCACCTACACCCTGTCTGCACCCAAGCTTTGAACTTCAAGCCCTGTTTCCCAGGTTTCAAGGTTATTCTTGATCTAGGATTCTTTGGATAACTTACATAGATTCTCATATTTACACAGTGCCTTATTGATGCTGGAGTTTAGGATAAGAATGAAAGTTAGTAACAACAATGAAGATACTCACATTTAGAAATTTATTTGAATGAAAGAATTGGGCAGGGTTTCTGATTTAAATTTTAGTACATTCTAAATTTTTTCAAGCCCAACATGTGCATGAAGCAACAGCCCAGACCCTTGAGGGTCTGTTACTGCAAGCACAGTTAGTGCAAGACTCCTGCGCCTTCTTCACTGAATTTAAACAAAAAGTTTTAAGTTAGCACGGCACTTTTTGTGTTATTGGCAAATGAATACATGGAAGTTACATTAGAAGAATTATATATCTGTTGGTAAACATTAGAATCTTGACATTTCAGAGCTGAAAAGAGACCTGTGGGAGAGCAGAGGGAAATTGCTGTCTTGACAGAATGTATTCTTAGCTTTCTATGGCTATATATTAAAAGAAAACAACCTATCTGACATAAAATTACTTGAGAAATTTATCTAATGAGTATTTGCTAAAAGAACCTTAGAAGTTGCCAATTAGAGAATGTTAATGGTTTGGGTAAATATCTGAATTTAAAAAGGAAAGCTAAGCACATTTTCTAACTTGAAAATATTGTATATTATATGGCTAAATCAACAAACTAATAGGACTTTGAGAGAGAAAAAATAAAACAAATGCCCCAGTTAAATAACAATGTCAGTAATAAGAGGAATTACACAGAAGGCATTGATAAACATGAGTGAAAAATTTGAGATTTCTATTACATAAAGAATCTGTTAAAATCTTATTTTACAATTATCTTTTTAGTAATTGTTCTGATTTTGTTTTATTACCACAATCAAATGTCATTAAAATATTTTCTTATTAGTTTAAAATACAAATCATTATATTAGTAATAGTAGACTGTTTAGGTGTCAGATTATAGGAAAAGGTGTTATCAAAAATAACCTAGTAGCTTAACCTTTTATTCTTTTTAACCAAATTTGTCAGAAAATGCCTCTACAGAAAAATTTGAAGGTTGCAACATTACCAAAAAGGTATTATAATAATCTCTGTTTTCTCAAATTGGTTTTATTTTTGACATGTTTAAAAAATAAGAAACTAAAGTGTATTGTGTATACTTTGCTGTTTTAAAAAATGGTAAAGCATCTCTTAGTATAGTTTTGTTGTTTTAAGATTTGAATGAAAAGTAAAATTGTGAGCCAGCTCTTGGATCTTAGGTAATACTTTTTTTAGTTCATTGATATTAAGTGAGTTTAATTTTTAAAAATCATTTAGCTAGATATTGTATTTTTTTTTAAGTATGTTTAAGATACAAAACAACCCTCCTTGTATTACTTTAATCTTGGTTAGTTTTTTAAAAATTCCCTTAAATTTGGGTGTACATGGCTTTCTATTTCCTTTCGTTATTCAAAATACAGAGTTTCTAATATGCGGTCTTTTGCTTTTTGCAAAAGGCCTTATCTTTCCCACCATGCCCATGATACAGTTCATATTAAGTAAGGTTTATAATAGAGTATGACTTCAACATAATTTTTACCTTGTTTCCACGGGAAGGAGAATGCTCGTATTTGGTCACTTGGAAAGGGATTTTAAACAATAAAACTTAAGAGCTCAGGCGCTGGAACCAGACAAACTGGATTTGAATCCTTTACTATCCTGTTGTAACTTGTGTAATGCTCGTAGGTGTCTGTTTGTGTAATGAATGAGTGTCTCTCCCATGCTTTCAGCATGACACTACTTATGTACCCTTTTGGAGAGAAGTAAGAAAATAGTCAACAAAATTATTTTCTGTGTTCTGTAGTTCAGACATGCATTCCCAGTTAAGAAAGGCTGTGAGACAAGCGTGTTGGGCAACTTTAGGGCCATGTTGTTCTCATCTGTGCGTTGCCAACGCCCGGAACATAGTAGGCACTCTGTAAGAGGTTTTAATTAAGGCCTGTCACCTTGTATTCCAAATGAGTTTTCACTTTCAAAATTAAACCCCAGTTTTAAAAGGAGACAAAATTCTATCAAGAGAGTCTGGGACCTTGAGACTAGATGTGCCCTTCAAGGTGAAAAGATGATTTAATAGTTTCAAGAGCATCATAAAAAGGGGCAGTATAGGCAGACAGCAAGAGTGGTTTGGCAAGTGGATAAAAGGAAGGATTCCTGGCCTACGCTGAGAATGCATTTTATTCAGACAAGTAGGCAGTCACTATTAGGCAGGTGAATTAACAGGTTATGGGACTTCAACTTACTGACCTGGCATTTTAGGAGTAGGTTTAACTTTACTTGATTTTCTGCATAGCAGATTGAACATGTTTATTTCTGTTTCCTCCAAAGCCCTAATATTAGAATAAAGGAATAAAACAAGTATAAACTCTCAAGGACAAAAGATACCTGAGAAGAAACACAACAGTGGGAAAAAGGGATAGGTATTGACATATTTGGAAGCTGGAAAGCAAATAAAGAGCTGATTACTGGCTTAACAGAGAGGAGAAGTCTATAATAAACATCCTTTAAAGGAGGCCACTAAGAAGAGAGGCAATTCACAGGGTACTAAGTACTCGAGAAAGCAGGGATAAACATGGTGTAGAACTGAAAAGAGAGATTTGATTTCAAGTCTGAACACTGAGTGGATGGACCCTTTCCCTCACCCTGGAATTGACCTTTATATATGGTGTTAGAGAGGGATGAGGTTTTGTTTTACTCCATATAATGAGGTGGTTTTCTGAGTATCCTCCATAAACCATCCATTTCCCCCCAGCCCCACCCCTGATTTGTACCACCTTTTATTAAGTTCATATATATATGGGTTACTCCTTTTTGTTTTGTTTCAGTGGTCCATTTGTCTGTTCTTACATCAGTATCACTTGCAGCCAGATGGCAAATCCTGACCCTTCCCTTCAGTTCCCTTCTCTGTACCCCACCCCACACTAACCACACGAGATCTGAGATTTATTCTCTATAGAAATCAAACTAGAAAGCTTCCATATCTGGAAATAGCTACTAACGGGTGGGGTGGGCTAGGGTGGTAAGGCACAAGGTTGAAATCTGGAATTATGTGAAGCGCCTGCACCCTAAATGGTGAAATTACTCCCTTGCCTTCCTTTGCTCTAGTCCAACCTCGGCAGATACAAGACAATAAACTGGAGCACTAGAAATGGTGAACAGCCCAAGAGCGTATATATACCTGTACATACTGGTGTTTTGGAGTTCCATGATGAAGTTATGCTTAGGAATTACATGATAGAAAAGCCAGTTTGCCTTCCAGTTGTTCTACAAAGAAGAATACAGTAGTCCCCCCTTATTCATGGTTTCAGTTATCCATGGTCAACCGCAGTCTAAAAATATTAAGTGGAAAATTCCAAAAATAAACAATTCATAAGTTTTAAATTGTATGCCATTCTGAGTAGCGTGATGAAATCTTGAGCCTTTCTGCTGCATCCCACCCAGAACATGAATCATCCCTTTGCCCAGCGTCTCCACGCTGTATATGCTCCCCGCCCATTGGTCACTTAGTGGCCAGCTTGGTTATCAGATCACACTGTGTTTGTGTTCAAGAGACCCTCATAGTAGCCAGTGCTACATGACAATGCCTGCGTCATTCACTTCATCTCATCATGTAGGCATTGTATCATCTCACATCACAAGAAGGGTAAGTACTGTATAATAAGAGAATTTGAGAGAGAGAGAAAGGCCTCATTCACAAAACTTTCATTGCAGTATATTGTTATAATTGTTTTATATTATTAGTTATTGTTAATCTCTTACTGTGCCTAATTTATAAATTAAACTTATCACAGGGATGTATGTATAGGAAAAAACATGGTAAATAGTGTTCGGTACTATTGGCGGTTTCAGGCTTTCACTGGAGGTCTTGAAACATATCCTTTGTGGAAAGGGGGGACTACTGTAGTCAGCAGGTGTGCTTCTCAGCAGAGCTTCCAACGGCTTCCTCACTCGGAAATATGAAAACCCATGTCAGGCTCACTGGATGTTTGAGGGAAACTTCTAAATTGAGACAGAGATCAGAACAAAAAGAACAAAGTATGTACAAGAAGAAACGGAGTGAATGAAAAGAAAAAACTTCAATAGAATAAAAATACCCTCATATAAAAGAACATTTTATGAATCAAAGAAACATAAATAGGCTGCTATAAAAGTGAAAACAGGAGCTCTTGGAAATAAGGTGGCAGAAATGAAAAATATAGAAGAAATAAAGATAAAATTAAATCAGGAAAGTAAAAGAAAATAACAAAGAGACGGACAACAGTGGAGACAAATAAGGAAACTCTAGTATTCATCCAGAAGGTGTAGCATCTTAACAGATAGTGGTTTTAGAAATACATACCAGAGAAAAATGGAAGAGAAGACAGTATCTAAGGAGTAATACAAGAAATATGCCAAAACTAAAGAAATATCTATATGAAAAAGTTTCATTCCTTTCACTAAGGAACACCAGGGGAAAAGAGAAGATTCTAAAAAGTTACATAGATTAAAAAAATAGATTCCATACAAAGAAATAGGAATCATAATGGTATTAAAATTTTTCAATAGCAGCAACTGAATACTACAATACAGTGGCATAGAGCCTTCAGAAAGGTGGTAGAAAATAATTTTAAAAGTCTATACTTAGTCGAACTGTCAGTCGATTGTAAGGCTAAATAAAGGCATTTTTCAGTCATACCTCAAAAAAACTTAATCTTCCCTGAATGCCGCCTCAGGAAGATCCTGAGGATATTCCACTAAATGATCAAGTAAACCAAGAACAAAGAAGTGTGGGATCCAGAAAACAGGGTCCCACACGAGAAAGAAGAAAGGGAAATCCTACTTACTAGCTGTGCAGCAGGTCTCATGGGCCATCCCATCGAGACAGGACGAAGATCGTGAAAGCCTACCTCTGGAAGAAACCGATTATCTGAATGTTTGGACGCGAAGTGAAAAGCGACATTGAAAGAGTCTTTGGATCTTTTGGTGCCTTTATGAAGAATCAGTAGTAAATTTATAGAAAATGAAGCAAGTGGGAAAAGAGGAAACTAATATCTCCAAGAAAAAATTTAAATTACAGTTGGGAGAAAATTCTAGTACACAGCTTGGGTCAGCAGTAAGCAGTATTTAAGTAGCCATTATAATATTAATACTGAATATTGATTTAATAAAAATTATAGTACAGACAGGTACATACCAGAAGAAGGAGGTGAAGAATTGAGAGTAGTGTTAGCCTCTAGGGAGCAGGACTGGGAGTGGAAAAGAAATAGGGCAGAGGGTTTTGTTTTTAGGGTAAGCTTTTAATTACTACTATGTACAAGACTTTTAAATATGAGCACATACTGCTTTGATTACAAAGTTAATTTTTATAATAAACATGACATGAGTGCTCAGAAGAACCAGAGAGACTTAGGCTACAATCCGAAAGAACTGGAGAATTTATCATATCTATCAGGAATGTTAACTAATGAGATCATGCCTATAATTTTAGTCTATAAAGGGCTTTTTTCTCTCATTTCATCATCCTGACAACGTATGAATATGGTGGGGCTCAGAGATTAATAACTAGCCTTTTCCCAAGCTTGTAAGTGATGAAGTTGTGACTCATACCACCTCTTCTGACCCAAGCCCAGGAATCGGGGCATGGTGAGAGAGGGGAGCAATATGAGAACCAGTTTCCAGGGACGAGCCACTGTGGCCTAGTTTTAGGAACAAAACAGCAGGCCAGTGATTGAAACATCAACTCAGAGAAGTCTCAACTGGGAGCCTGACTTGTGCTGACCCACTTGGGGTGGGGCTAAGCACTTACCGGAGGGAAATGTGGGCCCAGCGTGGAGGTTTAAAAACTGAGGGCAGGGGCCTGAGTAGGTCACCACTCAGACTTGAACATGGCAGCACTTAGCCAGAGAACAGAGGGTCTTTACTGAATTGGCCATTCTTTCCTGAATAGGCGAGTGTTCCTGTATTGGTTATTTAACTTTTTCGGCTGCCCAACAAGCTGAAGGACCTCCTTCCTACTTTTAATTCCTCACTGTATAGGTCTTGATGGAAGGCGGAGCCCAATTCCTGCTATAAAAACCTGAAGGGTCAGATACTTGCTTTCTCAGCCTTCTCTGTGGTTAGGGCTTAAGCATGTGACCTAGACTCTCTGAATCTGGAACTGAAAGCAGGAACTATAGAGAATTTTTCTGTAAGGGGAGGGGCAGCAACATGTAATGGAAAGGGAGAGGGCACTGGCAGTGGTGCCAGTGAGCATGCACTGTCCAGGCACAGAGCAGGAGCTGTAGTGGCCAGGGACCCGCAGCAGCTCCCAAGGTACTCGCTGGGCTGTGTCTGTGATGTAATCCTCATTCCACACCTGCCTTTGCTCTTCTTTTTCTGAGCTTGATCTCCAGCTTTCCCAGCAACTCTGGGCTAACTATCCTTTCAAATAAATTCCTTGTCTGTTTAAACCAACTAGAGTTGTTTTCTATGGTTGCAGCTTAAAAGCCTGGTTGATAACAGTACCTATATTAAAAGGACTAGAGTATGAAATTCCAGGATAGACGACTAGATTGGAAGAGCCTCAAATGAAGGATCAGGTGTTTGATCACTGACTTTTCACAAGACCTTAGCATAAACTCTATAAACAGCTCTGAAAATGTGAGAACAGTGAGAATAGACTATTGATTTATAGTTATTTTGAGTAAAAATCTCTTTAGGAGAACTAGAGGTTTTCTCGTGAACTCTTAACACACAGTGTTGCTGTAAGAATTTGTTTTCTTGTGTTGATCCCAGACAGAAAAGCCCAGAATTCGCCCCAACCTCTACGTGCACATTTCAGTGCAGGACGTTTTACAGCAGTGCACTTCATATGGCAGGCTTTGTTTTCATCTTCATCAAAAATGTCTTTTTCAATCTTTGGAATATGAAACTTATTTAAAACTTTTGTTCTAAAATGGACTCTAATGCACTGGCCATATTTTTAGTTATAATGCATGTGATTATATTTTATTGAATTAAAAATCTAATAGAAACAACTGAAAGCAATGACCTAATTTTTTCCTTTACCAAGTTGGTCAGATTCCAAGAGTGTGTGACTTGAAACAAATGCAAAATAGCAAAGACTGTCCCCCGCTCACTAATCCAGTCCTTTGTCTTCCCATCCTTTCCATTGTTCCCATATTGACACCCTTCGTTTCGTCTCAGTTTGTTGAGCTAGCAGTTCATTTTACTTCAGTCTATAATTGTTTCCTCTTCAGCAAATTAGTCTGAGTATACTTCCTAGAAAATAATGGAGCTAAGTTAAACACAGTTATCAACAGATCACAGGAGTAAATGTAGGTTTCAGTTAAACATGTAACATTAGATGAATTAATCTCAGTTTCAGGAATGGCAGTTCAAATGACCCTCAAGCTATACATCTCTTAACGTAGTGCTTAAATTTTTTTTTTTTAAATTATGACAAGTTCTAAAGTGTAATATTTAATTGCATATTTTATCTTAGAACTTAAGTCATTTTTCATACAGACTGCAAACTCTCTACCTCTGACCCTCTGCTCATTTTGTCTTGGAATATTTTTGCTTTTAATCACTGAATGTCCAAATTCTACCCTACCCTTTAAGACCAACTCACATGCTCCGTTCCTTGTTTTGTCTTAGGCATTCCACATTAAAAATATTTTCTACTTCCTGCAAACTTTTGAAACGCTTCTTTTATTTTTCTTTCAGGTTTTTGACATCTTCTAGCTTGTTTTGGAATTACCTATGTACCTGTCTCATTTCCTCCATCAACTAGTAACAGTGTATTATTTACTCCCTAAAGACAAGATCAAAATCTTGGTCATTTTTGAATCACCCTATGAACCTAATACAGTGCTTTGCTTTTAGTAGACTCTGTTACATATTTTGAATTACCTGTAATACCTATGAAAACTGAGCAACTTTTCTAAAAAAGGGAGGGGAAATGTAATAAATGTTTAACCCTAGAAGTTGCAAATAAAATGAAAACACTGAACCTCAGTGTAGGAGATAAACATGAAGTGTTCTTTATAAAAGTAAGTTTAGATGTGGTCTAAATGGTATATATCTCTCTACCGTTAAATTCAGTTTTAAGTTGAATTTCAGATAAAATTATCAACTCTTTGTTGGTCCATTGATACGAAATATATCAATTGGATTTAAAATATTCGTGGAAGTCAATCAAAGCTATTAATCTTTTGAAGCCAAAAAGTTTAATCCAAGGGCAGTCCTTTTGTGTTAATTTATAATTTAGATTAAAAAGCTAATTATCTAAAATGTCAATGAAAATGTATTTACATTAATAAACAAATGTAATTTAGAATATTAAAGTACCTTGGAAATTCTTATTTTAAATTAAGCATTTGTTTTCTTTTTTGTCTTGCTTAATTTATTAAGGGAAAATAAAATTATAAGGAGTTGCCATTGTTTGTTTCTTGTCTAGATACGGTGGAGTGTTTCTTCACCCTTATTTGAAAACTTAAAGTGAGCGTAAATTAAGGTTATGGCTTGTTATATAACTTTGTAAACGTAAATGTTTATCAGGCACTTTGTAGCCCTAGCAAGAAGTGTTAGTTCTAAACTGTGTGCAGTTATTTAAAGTAGAGTGTGTTGAATGTCTTCTATTTATTTAAAATTATATGGCATTTAATTAGAAGCCTTTTCTCAATAAGCAAAACCTTTTCTCTGTGATACTGAAATTCTGAGGATGCCACAAGGGACGGAAATGATGAATAGAGGAAGACTTGTTCTGTTTTGTTTTATTCCTTCAGCCCAAATTATGTGTTTATTATAGTCAAGGTCTGAGAAATTGGATTTAATTTGAATGTAACAGACATTAATATAATCAGATAAAAGATAAAATGCTGTACTCATGTCCGTGTGGATATGAACACAAAACTTTCAACAACATAGCACTTCTCTGGGATAAGAAAGACCTGAGAATCTGTTACTTGAAGAGTCTATTTATCTCTAGCCACCATGAAGATAGCAGATAGCATCTCCACGGATGCTGTCCAGTGCAACATGTTCTGAACTAGAGAAAGACTTGTAAACTAATGGTATCACATTTTGTCTTGAATTATTGAGGTACCTGTTTTTTGCTACCCTTTGCATGCATCGCTGTTTATATATGACTGTCAAAGTAAAACAGAATGGTTAATTCTATCAGTTCATCAGAACTTGATGTCAGTAGGCCTAAGACAAGACACATAGTTCTTTCAAGATCGTAAAAACTATTTTTTTAAAATTTCAGTTAGCTTATATTGCTATCAAGATATAATACCAGGGAGAAGAGAATTAACAGTTGTTGAATGCCACTATGTACCTAACTTTACGACAGGCACTTCACATGTAGTGCTTCATTTTATCCTCACAACAACCCCCTGAAGCTTGGAAAATGGGTTTCCAGTTTGGGCAGAGAGGTTCAGAGATAAATAACAGTGCTCAAATTTAATGGTGTTTTATAAGTATGAATTTTGGGGTTATATCTGTGTTCCAGTCTTGGTTCTGCCACATACTAACCACATAAATTCTGTCTGGATTCCATAACCTGAGCTCGTTTCTTCTTCATAGAAATGCAAGCAGCACACTTTATGCCTGATTACAGTTGGCAGGGCCTTAATAAATGTTTTAAAAAACTGAATTGCATTAACTCCTTAGTGGAAGATTTCTAAAGATAAGAATTGAGTCATTTTCCTTGCACACCATTTGAAACCGCGCTCCAAGTTTCCAAAGTCTAAAATTACCAGATTCAGACTTTTAGCAACAGTGGTACATGTGTTTATAATTGCAGGGAACTGTCAATCTTAGATGATGGCAAAGCAGGGCCATAAAACATGGTCCACAGAGCTTTCTCCTGGTGTGGGCTATTTGGTCTAAACTCCCACTTTGATTCAATTATAGTCTCTTTTTTCTTAGAAACACTAAGAGAAATGGCCTAATTGTTGCTTTTTCCTAAAGCCCCAGCTTACTTTTATTTTTCTGACTGCCATAGTCAAATTTTGAATACTCTCCTATACCTTCCATTGGCAAGGAATACGAAACTAATACAATCAAAGATGTAAGTTATTTGACATAAGGAAAGGAGGACTAAGGAAGGGCGTTAGTGATTGAGGAGGGAAAATGACAGAAGGAGGGAAGGACCTCTGCATTGTACAAATCTGTGGGCTTTTTTAACTCAGTATTAAGATACAGAGTGGAAGTTTCTGCCTTAAAATCAAATATTGCACTTATCTCCTAAAATATCCAAAGTAGAAGGACTCAGATCAGACATAAGCATTCTGTTTACTGGTTTTGGAAGTAGCTGGAAGAAACTATGCTAAGAATTTAGATAGATTAGTAATGATATTATTTTGCTATTGCTGTGTGCAAGATACTGAGTTAAGTAAGCTCTTTTTGTGGAATACCTCACTTAATCTTTACAGTGACCTATATGATAGCTGCCATCATTCTTCTATTTTAGAGACGAGGAAACATTAAGTTGTTACTTTCCCAAGGTGACTTCTAGTGATCAAAAGATAGACTTTAAAACAAAAATTTACACTCAGTAGCTAAGTTTCCTATATACTTTGTACTTGAAAAGACTTTAGATAGTATGTTGGGTAGCATTCATAAATAAATCATCTCCAATAGCAACTTTAAATTTGAATGAATTTAATTCAAAACAGTTCATGCTCATTGTTGAAAAAAGGGAATAATAATAATAGAAACACAGCCTAAGGTATATTTTCACTTACTGCCATTCTTTTCCCAAAATCCTCATTGATGACATTGAACAGTTTGAAGAGTTTCCTTGTAAACCTTTATCTGGCGGGAATGTGTGTATTTTGCATGCATATTTTGTTCTGTTGTAAAAATAGCACCACTTTATCTATACTACTCTGTGTTGCTTTAACTTCGGAAAAATTATGTTGGTACATATAGGATAACTTTATTTTAATAACTGCATTTTTTTAAATATAAGAGATGCACTAATAGTTGGATATTCAGGTAATACAAATAATACAAAAGGCGTTTAAGAACTCTTTTCAGTCTCACTCCCCAGGGAAAAACACTGTTGACAAATAATACCTTTTTATAAATATCTCCTAAAGACTGAAACTTAGTTTGGAATGTATTTCTGGAACTGCTAAAACATTCAGTGAATATAAACTGTCCCTGCCTCCAGCTATTTTTTCATACATTTTGATGAAAAGGAGTATCAGTTTCTATTATGAATTAACATGGGCTAGCCTCACTAAATTTGTCTCCACAAAGGGGATGACTTTGGTATATTAAAAGATTCTGAGCTTTGCTTTGGTACTTTTTACTAAAACATTTCTATATATACCTCATATTAGCATTGCTATGTCTATAAAACTTCTGATAAATGCTTTGCATGTCATGTCATTTGAAGGTGAAATATCCATGCATCTGAAAATAGTGCCAGAAAATGAAAAACACAATTTGCACATTTACGTGTCGTTGTTTCTAGCCATATTCCTCTTTAACCATGATAGAGTTAGGCTTATTTCGAAGTGGATTGGTTTTAATATTACATTTCCACTGTCATTGTTCCTTCCTAATTGAAGTTCTTATTGAAGAACATTGCTGAATTTTGGCACTGACTCACTAAAATATTTCTAGAAAATACGTGGACATCATCACACTGGTTTTCTAAATGCTGATAGCAGAGCTTGTCTGTGATGAGAGGTTCAGAAATTTTTATAAGCTAAACTGTGTGATTAAATAGTTTCTTTGTTGTTCTTATGCCTCATCTTAAATTCTGAATTGATAGTTTTTGTTTATAAGTATAAACAATAAAAATATTGTGCCTGAAGTCTTCAGTGGTATGAACTGTGCTCGTAAACTACATTTTGATGTCAAGTTTTTAGAGGTACTAGGTTAAAATAGAAGTGGGTGGCTACAGTGTTGTAATTCTGATCATTGTAATAGGTCTGTACCTGAAAATAACACCTGCCTGAGTTTTCAAGCAAATAAAGGTAAAAATGGGATATTACGGGGGCACGGTGTGTGAAGGAATATAACCTGTCGATTCCAATGGCCCCTTGGTATAGAATCAGCATGGTGATCCCTATATTTATTTACCAAACACTTACTGAGCTATTTCTGTATGCCAGACCCTGAGATTACACTAATGAGTTATGGTCGTCTGGCAGTGCCGACACCAGTAGGCAGTTACAGTGTGAGTGCCCGAGTAGAGCAAAGCGCTGGATGGTGTAGGAGAGCACAGAGGAAGAAGAGGAGCCCCAGAACCTCAACATGGAGTCAGGGAAGGGGGCAGTATCAAGAACTTGCCAGAGAAGCTGAGACCTGGAGAATGAATGAATGGGAGCTAAATTAATAAAGATTGGAGGTAAAAGGGAGCATGTCAGGCAGAAGGTCCAAAGACCCGGAGATAAATGAGAGCAAGGCACTTCAGGTTGGGAGGGCATAGAGGGTGCAGAGATGAGAGGTGTGGCAAGAAATGAGGCCGCGAGGCAAGCGGGGCTGTATGAGAAAACTTGGTTTACTGTGCTGACGTGGTTGGCTTTACCTGAGCTTATTAGCAAGTCATGTGACCTGACTACATTTGCGCTTTCTGGAAGATCTCTGGCTGCAGCATGCAGACCACAAGAAATGTTCCAGAAATAATGTTTTTTAGATAATACATTCTTTAAGCAGATGAAATCTATAAATTATACATCAAAAATTACTAATTCTTTTTAAAAGTTTCCTACCATATTTATTTGTTTATTCCATAGAACTTTTTTTTTTTTTAAAGATTTTATTGGGGAAGGGGAACAGGACTTTTATTGGGGGAACAGTGTGTACTTCCAGGCCTGTTTTTCCAAGTCAAGTTGTTGTCCTTTCAATCTTAGTTGTGGAGGGTGCCGTTCAGCTTCAAGTTGTTGTCCTTTCAGTCTTAGTTGTGTCGGGCGCAGCTCAGCTCCAGGTCCAGTTGCCGTTTTCTAGTTGCAGGGGGCACAGCCCACCATCCCTTGTGGGCGTTGAACCGGCAACCTTGTGGTTGAGAGGACGCATTCCAACCAACTGAGCCATCCGGGAGCTCAGCGGCAGCTCAGCTCAAGGTGCCGTGTTCAATCTTAGTTTCAGGGGGCGGAGCCCACCATCCCTTGAGGATAGTCGAGGAATCGAACTGGCAACCTTGTGGTTGAGAGCCCATGCTCCAACCAACTGAGCCATCCGGCAGGCAGCTCAGCTCAAGGTGCTGTGTTCAATCTTAGTTGCAGGGGGCGGAGCCCACCATCCCTTGCGGGACTTGAGGAGTTGAACCGGCAACGTTTTGGTTGAGAGCCCACTGGCCCATGTGGGAATTGAACCGGCAGCCTTCGGAGTTAGGAGTATGGAGCTCCAACCGCCTGAGCCACCGGGCCGGCCCCATAGAACTTTTTGAGCACCTGCTTTTTGCCAGACACTGTGTTAAGTGCTGAACTCACATTGTCCTCTGTGGTAGTTATTATCCCCATTTTACAGATAAACTGAGGCTTGAGAATATTGTCACCTGAGATTACTCTACAAAGTGTTAAGGCCAGGATTTTGAATCTGGTCTTCCTGACTCCAGAGATTTCCTGACTTCTGCATTTGAAGGGGGAGAGAACATGATCTCTGAGAAGAAATCATCTGTGAGGTGCATTGTTTGGAAGGGAACACGTGATCATATTTTAACAGATAACCAGTAGATATCAGAAAGTTTTCTGAAAATTGTAATTATGTTTCCTTGACCCTCATCAAGGAAACTTAATTATAGTAATAGCTGCCATTTATTTACCTGTAAGTTAAATATTGTACTACCGTAAGTGTTATCTGTATATTATTTAATCCTCAAAATAACCTGGTGAGGTAAATTTTGAAGATTAGGAAACATTTTTCAGATGTGGAAATGGGAATCGGGATAGGATCTCTGGTCAGTCTGATCTAGAGGTCTATCTTGCATCTCTCTGCCAACGAGATGCCTGCACATGAGAGCTTGTGTTCACTTTCAAGGAGTTCGGGCATCCTGTAGGTTGCTGTTAGAGCCCCCTGAATTATGGTACAGCAGGGGCTTATTTATGGTGCCTGTGTGCTGAGAACTGACATCCCCATGAATCCTTTCCCTTTACACTGTGCTGTTCTCACCCCAAAAAACACTTAAGCATAAATATTTAACATGCCATATTAGAGAACATTATAAACATTAAAAAGAAACATAAATCTGTATTCAATTAAGAATATTAAGGATTCTTAAACTTAGTCTTTTTTTTTTTTATTTCATGGCTTAGAGAGAAATCTTCAGTCTTTTATCAATGGTTGTCTGTGTGCTTTAGCCACCTCTGTTTACTAGGTTAGAAGTGTTCAGCTTTCCCATTTTTGTCTGCTTTTCCCTCTCAGCTTGGCAAAAGCTTAAGACTAAAGAGGACAAGCCTTCAGTGTACATTTTCACACACAAGTGGTATGAATCTCAGTGACGGCCGCTTTCCCGTCAGAAGGGAGTAATGTTCTCAAAGTAGAGAACCTTCTCATTTCCTTTCCAATATTTGCTTGGATTTTGTGGTCAGTGATTGATTTTATACTGAGCACTGAGGAAAGAAACAACCAGCAACTTCCATAGCCTGATGTGTGTTTTTTTAATTTTTTGAAAAATTAGTACTTTCACATGGAACAGAATTCAAAAGGTAGAAAAGGGTCCTCAGTGAAGAGTATTCTGCCCTCCCGACTTTTCGTCCCCTAACCACTCAGTTCCCCTTCACAGAGGTAACCAGTGTACCTGCTTCTTGTATATCCATCCATCCAGATAATCCAGAGATTGTCTCAGAACATAGCTTTTAAAATACATGGAAAGGAAACATAGAAAGATACTTGGAATAGATCTGTAATGTTGTTAATGCCTTTTGGCATTTACTATTGCAAGGAAATCTTATAAGACTATTAAAAGGGGCAGAAACTTACCTTGTACTATCCTTAACATAATGAATGTATAAGTTTACAGTGTACAATGTAATGATTTGCTACATGTATAAATTGTGAGATGTTTACCATAATAAGGTTAGCTAACACATCCTTTACCTCACATAATTAACATTTTCTTGTTACAGTGAGAACATTACAGCTGTATCCCATAGCAACTCTCTCAAGTATACACTACAGTGTTGTTAACTATAGTCTCCATGCTGTACAGTACATCCCTGGACCTGATTCATCTTGTAACTGCAAGTTTGTGCCCTTTGATCAACATTTCCCCACCCCCGCCCCTTTTAGCCCCTGGCGATCACTATTTTACTATTAAGTATCTATGAGTTTGATGTTTTTACGTTTCGTACATATGAGATCATGCAGTATTTGTTTTTCTCTGTCTGACTTATTTCACTTAGAATAAAGCACTCAAGGTCCATCCATGTTGTCACAAATGGCAGGATTTTCCTTTAAAAAAAAAAAAAAAACCTTTTATTTTAAGTGTGCTTTTCCAGCTCCAAGTCAAGTAGTTGTTTCAATCTAATTGTGGAGGGCGCAGCTCACAGTGGCCCATGAGGGGATCGAACCAGGAACCCTGGTGTTAAATGAGCATCACGCTCTAACCAACTGAGCTAACCGGCCGCCCCAGCATTTTCTTTTTATGAATGGCTAATACTCGATTTTTTATATATAGCACATTGTTTTTATCCATTCATCTGTTGATGGCCACTGAGGTTGTTTCCATGTCTCGGCTGTTATGATTAATGCTGCGATGAACATGGGGGTGCAGATGTCTCTTCGAGATAGTGATTTCATATATACCCAGCGGTGGGATTGCTGGACCATGTGGTAGTTCTATTTTTTTAGTTTTTTGAGGAACTTCTATACTGTTTTCTTTAGTAGCTGCACCAATTTACAGCCCCACCTGTAATGCTTAAGGGTTCCCTTTTCTCCACATCCTCACCAGCATTTGTTATCTCTAGTCTTTGGGAATAGCCATGCTAACAGGTGAGATGATACCTCACTGTGGTTTTGATTTACATTTCCCTGATGGTTAGTGATGTTGAGCATCTTTTCATATGCTTATTGGCCATTTGTTTGTCAAGTCCTCTGCCCATCTTTTAAATCAGATTGTTTGTTTGCTATTGAGTTGTATGGTATTAACCCCTTATCAGGTACATGGTTTGCTAATATTTTCTCTGCGTCTGTAGGTTGCCTTTCATTTTGCTGATTCTTTTTCTGTACAAAACCTTTTTAGTATGATGTGGTCCCACTTGTTGACTTTTGCTTTTGGTGTCATATCCAACAAGTCATTGCCAAGACTGATGTCAAAAAGCTTTTTATTGATGTATTCTTCTAAGTTTTACGGTTTCAGGTCATACATTTTAAGTCCTTAATCCATTTTGAGTTAATTTTTGTGAGTGGTATAAGAGCGGGGCCCAATTTCATTCTTTTGCATGTGGATAATCAGTTTTCCCAGTACTATTTCTTTTCCCATTTAGTATTGGCTCCCTTGTCAATCAGCATTTTGTTTGTTTGTTTGTTTTTGCCAAGCTGTGATACACCTTTACCTAAAATATTAATTACAGTTCTTACCACTCTTCAGAGAACTCATTCTGAGAAAGACAGCTGAAGTAGATCAAAGGAATAAATACCAAGAGAAGACTAAAATGATTGCGATTGTCCAATATGTCTGCAAGGGCATTGCTAGGATGGCCACAAGCTTACTGGGACCCTAAGTAAACCCTCAGGTGACCCCTAATGATCCCCGTCTTCTGGTGTTCACACCCTTATGCAATCCCCTTTCCTTAAGTGTTAGTGTGACCTACAACTTCTTTCTAACCAATACAACGTAGCCAAGATGATGGGGTGTCACTTCCACGGTAACATGACACTGTATACGACTCCATCTTGATAGCAGACTTGCACCAGAGACCCTTTTCCTTCCAAGACCCTTCCCAGCCTTGAAGAAGTAAGCTACAGTGTTTTGAGATGGCCTGTTGAGAGGACCACATGGCAAGGATTGCAGGCAGCCTCTAGGAGCTGAACAGGACCCGACCCCCACCACCCCAACCCAGCCAATAATTAGCAAGAAGCTGGGCCCTTCGTCATGCGGCCACAAGGAAAATGAATTCTACCAACCACGTGAATGAGCTTGGAAGTGCGATCTTTCCCAGTCGAGATGAGAATGCAGCCCTCAGATTAGAATGCAAGCCCAACTGACACCTTGATTGTAGCCTTACGTAACCCTGGCTGAGGACCCCCGTGACCTGTGTGTGCCCAGACTCCTGACCCACAGAAAATCGAAGATGATTTGTTTGTTGTCTAAATTTGCTGAATTTGTGGTCATTTATTACACAGCAGCAGTACGTTATTTAATCTTCTGATGTTATTTTCTGATGTCAAAACAGTTTATTATCAACAATTTTGTGTGATTTAAGGTCATTAGGAGATACTAATTTAAATCCAGTTTATCACAGAGCCTTCAAGGTAGTAACAAGCCACACCTCTACAAAAGATGCAGTTCGGGAAAAATGATGGAATTACCCATCGTTCCGGCTGCTGCAACTGACTGGAGCCAGTAGTTGGTATTCTCATCATAACTGTATCATTCAGTTCAGTCAGGGAGGCGGAACAACTCTGACTTACAGGGTCAGGGAATTAGTATAGAAATTGGGCCTTACGCAATTGTGGGGGAAGTGCCGGTCTGAGAGGGAGAGGAACAGGATCAGAGACGTTACCCACAGTGAACCTGCGAAGCCAAGCACCTCGAGCCGCTGAAGTGGGGCAGTGACTGTTGGGTCTGTGGATCTGCCGGCAAGCATCTGGTGGTGGCCTGGGGCCAGTGTTGTCAGCAGGCTGCATTGGGAGATAGAGCTGGACGCCGAGCAGAGGACAGTAAGAACAAGCTACGGTAGCACGCACAGGACCTCTGTCTGTCTGTCACCACATCTAGCTATGCTGACTTTTAAAGAGTAATGGCTACTGCTGCTGCCTTCCAGATCTCACACATTTCTCTGGCCAACTTCAGCTTGGACTCATACAGGGATGGAGATTGTGGGAAAGAGTTCTAGCTTAAGCAAATTGAAACAGTGCTACTCAGCACAATCCCCCTTCTCTATCTCCCAGCCTAGATTTCTGTCACCATTTTCCAAGTATTTCAGCAGGCCTAGGTAGCCTGCCAGGTGGGGTGACCCAGACCTTCATCGCAGAGGCATTTCACTGGCTTTATCCACGGGTGCTCCAGCTGCTAGGTCTCCATTATCACTGGGATCCAAAATGAACCTTTCTGCTCCTGTTGTTTGGCCGTAGACCCAGCACCCTGGTCGGGCACCCTCGAGGCCTGCTCCCCAAGTGTTCCTGCAGCACCTGCCAGCACACAGAGCAGGTCTTGCAGTTCTTGGGTGTATTCTCTCCTCCCAGGACCACTTCTCACTCAGATTGACGATGAGTGACCAGATCCTGATGATTGGTTTGGAGCTGGTGTTGGGGCAGGAGCAGGTCTGACAAGCGTTATCTTTTCAAACACCTGCACGGTCTCCTCACAAGATGAGACTGCTGTCCTCAGGCAAGGGATTGGGGGAGCTGCTCCTCCCAAACCGGAACATTCAGGCGAATCTTGGGGTGTAACATTCCTAGCTCATCCACCCAAATAACCCCAACTCCAGATTTTATCATAGAAGATTTGCTAAGGCTTTGCATTCAAGTCTTTTTTTGTAGCTGATATCCTTGAAATTCAGTCTTGAGCCTGAGTTTTGGTAGAAGTCTGCACCACAGCTGCAGGAAATAAGGGCCTTTTTAACCACTGACCTAGACATAGTCGGACTTTGACAGAATGCTTTCACTTCAGGAGTGGCTCACCTGAACCTGTCCTTTTCTTTTTTTCAGGATTTCTAAAGCTGTGAACTAAAACGAGCCTACCTCAGGTAGTGTTCCTATTCCGCTCAGGTGCCCCCACTACTGCTGCACCTAGTGGAAGACCATAGTGGTCGTACTGCTGCACACAGGGGTATTAACTGCCCACCTGCCACCTGACCAGTGATTCTATTTCCAGAATGTCATTTGAGAATCTTGTTTTCTAGGGCCATTTCTCTTACTGTAATTGTGTGGGTGTCTCCTCCAATTCCCCCAAACCTGTTCTGAAACAAAGGCTTGCACTCAGGTAGTTTATTTGGTAAGTTATCCTACAAAAGTGAGAATGGGACCAGTGAAGCAGGAGGAGGGAAAGCAGTACAAGAATGGGCCACTGAGCTGGTGACCACTGGAGGCTCCTGGGCTTCCACCCTGCCAGGGTCCTTTGAGGAGCTCTGTGCCGTCTTCAGAACGCTCCTGGGGACTAGTAAAGAGGAGCAGCTATCCAACCAGTTCTCAGAAGTTGCAGAGGACTGGCCAGTATGACACGAAGGCAGATTGATTTGTCATCGGACCCACATGTCTGACTCATTTTCTGCTTTGGATCTGGAATTCTGGTTGCCTTTTTAAAATAGAGAGATGTCCAGGGAAGATGTGTTGATGGGTGTTTTAAAAAACGTAAACCTTTCAACAGCGTGCTCAGTATGGATTGGAATACTGAAAGGAGGGAGACAGGAGGAAACTTCACTAATTGATGTGTGAGGTACTGAGGATTTGGACAAAGGCGGTGTTAGGACTGGAAAATAAAGCTAATCAAGGAGCATTTTGAAGAATCACTAGGACACATTGATTAGTTATTGGCATAGGTTAAAGGAGGGTGAGTCGGCACAGCTGATTTAAGATTGCTAGGCTAGAAAGAGCGTAGTGTTGGTGGACACTTGGGCTTCCCAGTATTATTTAACAATCCTCAGAAATCTGATGGGATTGTTTCATCCACGATAGGAGGAAGTGATCCAACACAGGTTGAAAAGTGAGAGTCCAGAGCTAGTGATGTTAAGTGCCTGAATTCAAAGCCTCTGTGCTCTTTCTGCTACTTCTTGCTGCCCTCACTTCACTCTTGTTTCATAATTCCTTTCCTTGGGATTTAGAATCAGTCACGTACAGGTTAGTAGGAAAGACTTGAAGCAACTTTTCTCTCAAGCCTATTTGCACTTGAAAATTTTTTTCAAACTGGAGCCACTGAAGAGGCACTGCACCTGCTCTGAGGCCAGCCTTCTCCTAACCTTGTTACAGGCAGACCTCAGATGTTGCAGGGCCGTTTCCAGACCACCGCCACGAAGCAGTTACTGTAGTGTAGTGAGTGAGCTGTAATCCTTTTTTTCTGGTGGAGGTTCTTGCCTTCATTTGGTAAAGCATGCAACATCTGTGAAGCACAATAAGGCAAAAGCGCGATGAAATGAAGTGTGCCTGTATATTGTTTTATGTTGCATGGCAAGCTGTAATCTCCTTCCACAGTTCCTTTCCTTTCTTCCCCCTGGCCTGTTTCCTTCTTTCTCTTTCCACCTCAACCCCAATATGAAACTCTGAATGTGGAGGCTGCTTACACATTTCCTGATGGACATGAGCCAGTGGAAAGGTTTCCCACTGGTACTGGTGAAACAAGTATGAGGGTATACCTAAAATAACAAAGAGTATGAGTGCGTTTTCAGGACGTCTGTCAACACTGAAGCTTGTTTTAGTTTCCCAAGAACAGGAAAAGAAGGAGAAAAAGGAAAGTGATCCTATTTAACATGCAACAATTACAATCATTTGTATCACTAACTGTCAGTCAAGTTGATTTGTTTTGCTTTTTTATATGTCTGCCTTGATCATTCATGTTGTGTAGCTCAAATTTTTGAAAAGAGGCATTTTTGTCCACATTACAGATTAGAAAGAAAATATTCTGGTGAAAGAATAGAGAGGATTAAGTAAGTAGGAGGTGGATCTACAAAATGAGGTTGTCACACAAGCAGTAGAATTGTCAGAAGTTGACTTCATACTATCTGTCAAGCTCACAACAGCATCGTTGAAAATCTGCCACCTGGACATAATGCCTGGGCATCTTTGAGCCATTAAATGTCTTGGCGTTGGCTACAAATGAGTTTTTCTGTTACAAGGAAATTGTTAAAAGCGTTTGAGTTAATCCAAAAAGTTACGTGGTTTATTAATCAACTATTGCTGTGTAACACACTGGAGAATCTCAGTATATTCCTACTATGGCAGTGGCAGAGGCAAGAGGGCACCCCCCAGTTCCTAAAAGTACTTCTGAAGTCATTTGTCACATCTCAACCACTGACATTTCACTGGTCACAGCAGATCTCATGGCTAAGTCCAAAGTCTTGGGATGGGGAAATACGCTCATATACTCTGCCCATGGGAGGCCGTGGGGAGACCAGGAGGCTCCGAGTTGTGAATATGTCCGAACAGAATCTCCTGTATGTGGGTAACAGTCTGCGCTCCAGAGCTCTAGTTAAAAATAAGTAGTCGTTCGATTGTGTCAATTTGTTGTCTTTAAAGGCATAGAAGATAATGTACTATTTTGTCTGTAGTTAGGAAATGGAGTCACTGAACTCTATAGGGGAAGAAAAGAGGAAGAGAGAGTTCCTTCTGAAGGTTAGTTAGGCCCAAATGGGAGTAAACAAATTTGACCTCCATGTAGCCTGAAACTGGCAAGGAGGAAGGAATTCTAGACAGAGCAGTGCTCTTCAAAGTGTGTCCACCGTGAGGTAAGTACAGAAATCGAGAATAAGCATTGAGAAACTTTTGTAGCAATTGGACAGTGCCACAATATTCAAGCAGATTTTTACTGAATTTTACTGTGTTGGTCCATGACAGATCGGAAATTAAAAAGACAAAAAACTGTTCCTTGACCCGAGATAGTTTGAGAAGAACTAATATGATACTCTGCCCACTAGAAATGAACACCTGCATTGCACATAAGTGGACCTTCTGATTTATACAGAGTTCTTTTTCTTTTGGGATTTAAGTTATACCACTTTGTCACCAAAGAATCTGACCATCTTTGAGTGTGCTAGTAATGTTTTGGGACCTACAAGACTGGCCCAGAATACACCAAAGAAATGGCATTTTGTGAAGCCTCTGTATCTCATGGCTGGCCTCCCCTTCAAGCGTCCCTTTGACCTTGCTGCTATAATTATATTTTCATTCCCTTATCGATAACCTTGACCAAATGCAAATTGCCACTATATGAAATCCTTTACCGTAATATGAAAATATTAATTTTGATAGTATTAGAAAAATCCCTTTAAAAATACACCTAACATTCCAATTTTTTGGCTAATTGTCTTCCTTTTGCGTTTGTAAGTTAGTATCACCACGTTTGGTGTATTTATAAAGTGCTTTTCTCTTCATGAGAGAGGTGGTTTTAAATGAAGAAGTTCTGATGAGAATTGATTAGTGGAAGACCTAAGTTTAGAGGTACAAAAAAGTCGGGGATAGGTAATTTTTAGAAGGAAAGGGAAGGATATGTTTGGTTAAATATAACTTGTTTTCTTCATAGCTGTAGAACCTTGGGCAAGTTAATGTTTCTGAGTCTTAGTTTTGTCATCTGTAAAATGGGAATAAACATAGTACCACCTTCTTTGATAAAAACTGCTGGAATTAAATATTTAAGTTAAGCACAGAGCTTAAGACATAATAAATTTTAAAAATGTAAGCTATTGCTTTTAATTACCTATTAGATGTCAGGCCTTTTAGAATCAGAGATAAGATGGAGTTACCCCAAAGGAGCTGGTAGATGATTTGGATAAATATATCACAAAGATAAAATAGTATGAGAGTTTGATGCTATCATAGAGGAAACGGTACCATGGAAACTTTTAGGTAGGAGGAGCATCTGACTGAGTTTTTGGGGAGCAGGATCAAGGTTGGCTTTTGAAAAAGGCAATGTCTAAGCTGAGTCTAAAGATGTGGAGGAGTTACGGGGCATTAAGAACATTTCAGAAATGTGAACAACCTATGTCAAGGCCCAGAAGTGAGAGAGTGTGGTGGAATTTTAGGAAATTGTAAGTAATGCAGTATGACTAGTGTCGGTATAATATGAGCAGAAAGGGGGCTGGAGACGTCAGGGGCCAGGTCATCAAGAATATGTGATTTGGATTTTATCTTGAAGTCATTTGCAAGCTATTGAATAATTTGTTGCATATATAATCTACATTTTAAAAGATCATTCTGGCAATAGTATTCAGAACACATTGGAAGGGAGAAAGACAAGATGGGAAATTTTTTAGGCTATTTTAATAATGCAGGAGAAAGTATCAGATTCTTAAACAGAGGTGGTAGAGAGTCAGTGGAGGGAATGGATTTAAAATACGAATAGAATGAGCAGTATTTGATGGACGCTTGGATTATGGCCTTCTGGAGACGGAATCAATAATAGTACTCCAATTTCTGGCTTCGGTGAAAGCTAGATGAGATATCCTTCTTTAAAACGGATTAAAAAGGGTGGTACTAGATTTCCTGGAGGAATTGAATGACTTGAATTTAAGATGTGTGCAGAATATCCACGTAGAACTCTCCAATGGAAAGTTCAAGGAGTGAGTCTGGGCGGCAGGAGAGAGCTCCAGGCTGGATCTGTAGACCTGAAAGCCATAGGATGCAATGAGAATTAAGGCCAGGGAGGCGGATGACATCACCCAGGAAAGAACAGTAAAGAGTTGTGTATTCAGTGCGTGGCAAGTAGGTGCTTGCCTACTTTTGAATTAATGTTTGAATTAATGAAGGGTGTCAAGGGAATGGTCTCGTTTAAACGACATAACAATCCCGAGTTAGGAGTATAATCCAGTTTTACAAATTAAGACGTTTCAGGCTCAGGGAGGTTAAGCAATTTGCCCAAAGGGACTTTGCTGCTGCATGGTCAGAGTGGGATTTCAAGGCCAAACTGTCTGATTTCAAAGCCCATTTTTTTTCCCTACCAGGTTTTACTTCTTTGTAAACCTCAGAAGTTTAAATATGTGATGTTATCATTAATTCTCTTTTTTCATCTCTGCCAATGTCCTGGTTTAGTAGGATTGTGATACATCCTTTTAAATAACCACTTTTTCCCTAAAAGCCCCTGCTTCATTCCCGAATACATCTGTCAGATTTCCTTTTCTGTCAGATTGAGTTGATCGCACTAAACTCTAGTCCAATGCCGACTTTAGAACAGCAGACTGACAGAAGCCCCCACTGGCTACTGGGAGGGGCCTGTCCTCAGCTTGGCACTCGAGGCTCACCATAAAATAATGAGAACTTTTCCATATTTCCTACTTCTTAGCCCATATTCATGTCTTTTGGGTGTTGTTTACATGCAGATTTCATTGTGGTGGTCCTAGTGTTCCTTGTAAGGATTTCATTTTAATGTTTAAATTAATCTTTAGATTAAATTACTCTTATGTTTACTCTGTTACTGTTTTTCTAAAAATGATTTTATCTTGGTGATGGAAGCAGCTTAGATGTCATCTGACCTTCTTCCATGTCCAATATAGGCCTTCATTGTCTTCTGTCCCTAATGTGATGAGCCAGCCTTTGCTCCTACATATTTCTAGAGGGGTCTTCTGTTTTTTTGAGGACAGGAGATGAGAGCCATTCTAATTGTTAGGAATTTGGAATTCCAAGTTAGAAATATTTCTTAATATTGAGTCAAAATTCCCCTTTTAACAACCACTTGTTTCCTAGAACGTGGTCTTGGAACAATAGTCGTTTCTCCTTTGCCTCATGAAAGTCCGTCAGACATTTAAAGATAGTTATGTCTCTCCTGAGGTTCTCTTACATAAGCCAAATAATCTTACTTTCTTGCAGCTTTTCTCCTATAACAAGTCTCAAACTCTCTACTGTTCTTTTGCCCTCCTCTGAGAGTTCTGGAATTTTGCCAGTGCCCCATCTAAAACCCAGGGCCCACAACAGAACACAGCGCCCCACAGGAGAGCAGTGCAACATTATTCCTTTGATTAGGACTCTGTGTTTGTATCTTAAAAGCCTGAGATTGCTTCAGCTGTTGCAACCCTTTCACATTTTGCCTTCATTCCAATACCCAGATAGTATTTTTACTCAGGTTAAGCTAGCTCTCCCCTGTCATCTGTGCAGTGGATTTTCTTTAAATACAGAACTTCCTCATTTTCCTAGTTGTATTTCATCTTCATTTTGACCCATCATTTATGCCAATTATGATCATGTTATCCATTGTGTTGTGAACTGTTGGCCAGTTTTAGTCATCTGAAGATTTTGAAGCATGCTATCGCCATTTTCATTCAAGTTCTTGATAAATATCGCAGAAACAGACTCCTCAGTCCACCCCCAAGCTGATCAGTGCTGCTTACAAATGGTTCTGTTAGCCATTGTTCTTTCATCCATCTACCTCTCGTCTTATCTGCAAAGATCTCATTTGCACATTCAAACAAATTTTTATTTAGCACCTACCATGTGCAAGAAGGTGCTAGAGATAGAGTGAAGACAGGAGTCCCTGTCTTATGAAGCTAATAATCGAGAGACATCACAAAGTATTTTGTTAGGTGCTTTGCAGAAATCTGGTTACACAATTCTCTGTGCTATTCTCCGTATCTGCTGCCATGTCCGAAAAAGAATGAAGCACTACTTTTTGCAGACTTTGTATTGGCTACTAATGATCGTGTAGCGCCTGAAAATGGAATTCATCACCTTTCTTTTTCACCTTTCATAGTTTCAAAATAACTTCGAGCTTTGGAAATCTCTGGAGTTCACTGATGTATTTTTTGGGAGCTATATCTTCCAGAGCTCTGAGCTCATTAGAGATTAGTCTATTTAGCTGCGTTTTGGTGATAATGGCGGTGGTGGTATAAACACCTCTTCCCCTCCCCACCCCATTATCAGTGTCCTTTTTTATTTTTTAGTAAATAGTAAACTCAATTATGAAGAATTTCTGTCCAACTTTAACCATTTTCCCTTCCATAATCTTTGTCATTCAGATTTTATTTATACATTATCTTTATATTTTGAAATGATCCTTCCAAAATAAACTAGCTCACCTCAGATTTTCTTCTTTCTTTGAGTTCTTAAGGTGTCAGAGTTACTTTCCCTACGATCCTGGTCCTTTTCATTAAACTACTTATTTCTTTTTAATTCACCAGAATTAATTCCAGATGAGCGTAAAACCACCATATTTTGTCTGTATCCTGAAGGATTAAAATAATCAAAGTGCAAGTTATTTTTTTATTAGAATGATAACCCAAAAAAAATGTCCTCATAGTTCATAGAAGATAGCCCACCTGTCTTCTTTTCAAGTGTGGATTCTCTTATTAGTCAAATGTCATCCATATCCTTCCTGTAACTGGCCAATTCCCACAACTGTATCATTTCTACCTACTCCTCTTTCCCCTTTGGTCCAGTGTCTTCCACTATAGTGTCCTACTCAAATTGTTGGATTTGCACATGGATACATATTTTCTTAAACAATTGTGAGGATTCCCTGCCTTTGTCTATGGATCTGTCTCTATGGAACAGCAGATTTCCTATCAATGTCATAGTCTATTGTTACTTATTGTTACCCCATCCCACCAAGCCTTGGTGATTTCCGTGAGATTTTATTTATCTCCTTGTTCTTTTTTACTATTGCTACTTTTAAGTATAGTGTCTAACACACTGATGTTCAATAAGTAATATTTGTGATTAATCTCAAGAAGTATTTGCCTTCTCTTTTAGGCTGTGAGGATATCATTGCTGAGAGCATCTCATTAGATACCTTAATTGCCATCCTCAAGTGGAGCTCTCATCCGTATGGCTCTAAATGGGTGCACCGACAAGCTTTACATTTCCTCTGTGAGGAATTTTCCCAGGTCATGACTTCGGATGTTTTTTATGAACTCAGCAAAGACCATCTGCTTACTGCTATCCAGTCTGACTACCTACAGGTAATCATTTCTATACCTCTGAAATTCATTGTCATTCATATGTTCACCAAGAAACCCATCTGTACTCTGTTATTCTCCCATGTAGGGAGATAACCTACCCAGCTCTTCACATTGGCACAACAAGGCCTTCTAGCTCTCTGGTCCTTCATGCCCTCTGCTGCTATCATTCAACATTGTGAACCATCCCAGGTCCTAACCATCCACACCGAAGGGGCTGAGGCAGTAGGCAGGGTCAGAAGCATATCCCAACAGTGCTTTTCTTGGCTTCCATTAATAGTAGATTCACTATCTCAGTTTCTTACTTTTGGTGGAGTAGTAGCTCCTTAGAACGTAGACAGTAGCTTAAGCAACACAAAGTAAGAATAATTTCTGATCTACTCCCATGCTCATAGAAACTCAGTACACGTGTTCTGCCAAAGTATAATAACGTTTTCAATGACTTATTTTTAATCAGATGCAGTTTTTAGCAAGTTCTGTGTCCTTGACTTATATATCCATCTAATTTGGTAATTAAAACAATAGATATAAAATATTGTAAAAAAGTATTTTCAGGTAAAGTATGTTCAAGCTTAATTTTCTTTTGCATTGGTATTACGAATTTTATGCTGAGAATTGTACAGTAGTTTTAATGTTATGAAGACATAAAAACCTATTGAGCCATTTCCTGTTCCTTTATATTTGTACTAGAAAAATTACAGAATGCTTCCATCTCAGTCAGAAATGCAGTGAAGAGTTAAATAATCCATCTAGCGTCTCTACTTTTTTTTGTATATTGCTTTGATTGTAGTACAAATGTTGTCATTTGATTTATTTGAGCAAATGTTGGATTTGATTTACTTAGGATCTGTGTTTATTAACCTTGTTTTACTGTTCTGTGTGCATTGTGAGAGTTAAGATTTGTCAGTTCTCTCAGATTATTGTCTTTAGAAGCTTCCTGTTTTGTTCTTAGAAAGTAAAAACCTTGGAGAGCGGCCTAGATTTGCTCTGATACTTTAGATAAAATACAAACAAATAGGGGCACATTACCATTTTGTAGATTGTGGGTAAAGGGTCCTTGCCCAAAGAAGTTGCCAAACCTGTTTTTTCTGTTTCTGCAGGAGATACTACTTCCACTTTTCTTTATTTATCTCCATCTTGTACCCAAAAGAATTTAAGGTAGCTGTAAAGCGGCCACATAGTAAGATAAAATAAATTTAAAGTAGTGAAGAGAACAGGATAAAGAAAAAATAAAATTGGAAATAAGAATAAAAGCTTTAGTTGGAGGCAAAAGTGAGACAAAACCCAGATAATGTAGTTTTGTGTTTCCCTGAACATAAGACCTCCCCCGAATATAAGCCCCAGTTAAGATCTCAGCCAGACGGATGCATTAGTACATTATGATGGTGTTCCAGAAGATGACATGACTGTATTTGAATAAATGTAGATTGCTGTACATGAATAAATAAGACATCCCCTGATGTGACATGCCCTAATGTGTCTTTTGGAGCAAAAATTAATATAAGACCCAGTCTTTTTTTTGGGGAAATACAGTATAAGACCGGGTCTTATTTTCTGGGAAACACAGTATTTGCTGTTGATGGGCCACAGGTTAAACACAGACATTTCAAACAACCAGTGTAAAGAGTGAAATGTGATAAGTTGCATACTGTATTTACATTATGACCTAGGAAAAATCATTAATAAAATTAACTGTTTATCTCATTTCACCAAAATAAATATAAATCATTTTTTGTTATAGGCAAGTGAACAAGATATCCTTAAATATCTGATTAAATGGGGTGAGCATCAGTTGATGAAAAGAATAGCAGACCGAGGTAAGCTCAGAAAATTAGCTTGCACCGTAAGTTTTTCCTTCACATATGCATGCTGTATGTCAGTCTTGACAATAGTTGCTATTGCCTGGTGAAAATAAAATTTTTTACAATTGGCACAATCCTTTAGTGGAGAAGGGTATACTTTGTTAGAAATAAATGAACCAAAAAAAATTACATTTTTTAAATTTTAAATCACCATTTAGTTTTAATGTTATCTTCCTATGTGCTTATTTTAATATGTTGACTGATTTACAGAAGTAGTAGAATGTAACTTTTCATTTAATGATTAAAGTGTTACAGTGCACATTGTTGATGAAGATGTTCTGGAATTAAATAGTGGTGATGGAGGCACAACATTGTAAATGTTTTAAAAGCCACTGACTTGTACACTTGAAAATGGTTAAAATGGTGAGTTTTATGTTATGTGAATTTCACCTCAATAAAAAAATACATGATTACCCAAAAAAGCATATTTGCTGTTTATTGTTAAATTTTGTGGAAGGTAAAGGAGAAATAATACTTTGAATGGCCTCCAACTGGGGATACATTAGAAAAAAATGGAAGTATCATGTGGAGGTGAGCTTTCAACTTTGGAAGCTTATGCTTCTATAGCAGTCTTTTATTTATGTCTAGGGTTAGGGCTGCTCCCCCACCCACCCACCCACCTGTACTCCTTGCCTCATTGAATATTGTCTTCCTCTATATAATGAACCCAAATCAAAAGTTTTTAATTAGAAAAATGAAATACTGATTTTCCTTTCTTGTCATTTTTCAACAGGTTTATTTAGATATAATGTACATACCACAAAGTTTACCTGTTTAAAGTGTTGAAGTCAATGGTTTTTAGTATATTTATAGAGTTATTCTGCCACATTTTTAAATATATAAAAACATCAAGCTAAACTGCCTTCAAACCTTTTTACAGTGTCCTTTTAATAGACTACTGCCCACGCACTAGGGAACAAAAGCAGTCTTCCTGTGTCATTCCTTGTAATTTATTTCTGTGACCTACAAAAGTCTTTAGCAATTCTCAGATTTGATTTTTTTAAATATAATCACCACTACTGTTAATTTGGGACATTTTGGAAATGCCAGTATACAATCTGTCCCCACTTACACACAAGTTCTGTATTTGCAATTTCACTTACTTACTAAAATTTATTTGTAACCCCAAAATCAGTACTCATGGCACTTTCATGGGCATTTTAAGTTGTGTGCAGAGTGACAAAAAATTTGAGTTCCCTGATGCACATGTTCCCAGCTTAAGGTGAAACAAGGTGACACTCTGCCTTATTGTTTCTCCTCTCATATTGTAAACAAATGTCCTTTCACAGTGTTTTTCACATTCTTAGGGGTTTTGGGGGTAATCTCACTGTTTAAAATTGCCCCCAAGTGTAATACTTAGTGCTGACTAGTGTTCTGAAGCACAAAAAGGCTGTGGTGTGCCTGACAGAGAAAATGTGTGTGTTAGATAAGCTTCATCCAGGTATGAGTTATAGTGCTGTTGGCCTTGGGTTCAGTGTTGATGAATCAACAATATATATGAATAATGTGTTTTTAAACAGAAACACATGTAAAACAAAGTTATGTCTTGACTGGTTGACAAAAATGTGACCAAAGACTCACTAGAAGCTAACCCTGTGTTTCCCTTAGCAGTGATTCAGTATTTGCTAATTAATTGTTCTTGGTGACTTTATGGAACATAATTAACCCCAAAGAACAAGAATTGAGTATATATATTGCTACATGATCATTACAGGTCATAGGTTTGTTCATTGATGTAAGGTTGGTAATGTCATTTATTTTGGGCAAATAATGAGCTTCCTTGATGAAATTTCCCTTAAAACGGTGGTTTTCAGACTCAGTTAGAATGGAATGCTCTTCCACGTGAATGAGAAGGAGGCTAAGCGAACCAGGCTGTGTTTGTCACCTTCACATATAAAGGTTCTGCCCTCACCTGTTACATATTTGGGAGTTTTATGTAAGATTTCATTTGAAAACAGGACACTACTACTTTAAGAAAAAAAAATTTTTGACAAGCAATACCTTATATAGGTATGAAGCCAAATGATAGCAGGGCAAGGAAAGCAACCTTTTTTCACATACTTGCAACAGTTTTATTTCAGATGACTGCAGAAAGAGCTTAGCTTCTCAAAATCAGTCTCTTTATCTATCTGTGTATCACGATTTAAGAAATACTAGTTTGCCTGTGGACTGCCAGTTGGTCTGTAGACTGCAGAATAGCATTTATGTTTGTGAATGATAAAGATCTTATATTTTTAGCAAAAAAAAAAAAATACAGCCCCCTAGATTAAAGACGTGCTTTAAGATTTCCAAAATTTATGTAAATTTTTCCCACTTCAGTATCAGAAGCTTATGTATACTTCAAATCTTCCTTGTTCACTAATATCCAATAAAGAAAAGCTTTATTCTGTGCTGTGGATGATGGAAATATATGTTGGAGATCAAAGGGTTCACTTATATCTAGTAACATTCCCCTAGTGTGGAAATGTAGGAGACTATCATAAAACTCTTAAAGTTAAATAGAGTGTACTTTATTTTGCTGCGTTAGATACTAGGTGATTAATATCTTGTTAAATTGCTGTTAATATCTTGTTAAATTCTTATTAGGCATGTCAGGATGCCTAATAAGCATACTGATAACCTACAGTGACTAGAAATAGTGTGTGCCTTGCAGTGTCCTTATTATACTAAAAACTGGTCACAAAAGTGAGAAAGCTTAAGAAAAAGCCTTTGGTCTAACTAGATTTTAATAGATCATCATCTTGCCTTTGAGTTAGTATATGGAAAAGAATCCTTTATTCTTTAGGGCAGAACAGTCATAAAAGAATGTTATTATACTGTTGACACCATGCTTTTTTCTCTGTCCAAGAATATCTCTGTTAGGTACACTTCTTAAGACATAAAATTTATAACTGTTTTTAAAGCAAATGTGCCTAAGTATGAAGAATGGTGCTGAAAGTATACTAGAGAAGAAAGAAAGCCTTTCTCTGAAAATTTGGATTTGGTTGGGGACTTTTCAATTTCTGTCTCGTAGAGCCAAACTTGCTGAGTGGCACTGCTCATAGTGTGAACAAAAGAGGTGTGAAAAGACGAGACCTGGACATTGAAGAGCTTCGAGAGATCCTTTCTTCTCTCTTACCTTTTGTGCGAATTGACCATATCTTACCTATAAACAGTGAAATCCTAAGTGACGCAGTAAGTTTTCTCTTCATTTATCCCTTTCATGAAAAGAAAATGCACTAAAATGTATAGACTTACCTTTTTTTTCATTGTAAATAATTTCTACTACTAATAGAGTTTTGGGAAATTGTAAATTCCATGAGGTCAGAGACAGATGTTTGTTTTGTACTGTATTGTATCCCCAGTATCTGGCACATGGCATGATGGATGAGAGCTGAGTGGGTATATCAGTCTTACTTTTGCAGGAGGATAGCTTCTAAGGAGTTAATTCAGCCATTTATCAGTATAGATTTAGTATATTCTTATTAGTATATTCAGTATATTTAGTATATTCACTGTAAAAAGGAAGAATGAGTCTTATAATTGTGTTTCAGTTAAAAATTAATGGAGCTGATCGTATTACTTTTATAATTTTTTAAAGAACTTTTTAAAGCTAATAGAATTGCTCAAATTAATAGATGGGAAAAATAAATATTATAGATATTCCTCATACATTGACTTATAACTTTAATGTAATGCTGTAAACAATAGTTTCTTTCAACTGCACAGAAACATTATAGAAGTCATCTGGGAAAATAGCTGGTAAGAATCTTTTTTAAGTTCTCTAAAAAGAACATAGTTAAGGAGGGGTAACTATTCCAGAATGTAAAACATATTTTAAAACTCTAATATTTAATCTGTGAGGCTAGCATAACAAGCAAGACAAAATAGCCCAGAAAAAGATCCTAATTAATATAAGAATTAAACATAATGAATAAACTATCACAAATCTCAGTGTGGTTCTCTGCTATCTGATGAGGGGAGGAGGGAGGAAATTTGTTTAAAATTTAACCCTCATTTATTTCACTTGCACACAAAAATTAATCCCTGTTAGATTGAAGAATTAAATATTAAATTGAAACATGGAAAAACTAGAAGAAAACAGTTAAATATTTATGGACTCTCTGATGAGAAAAACGTTCAGTCTCTACTAGTAATCACACATACACCAAAGAAAGTAAAATAAAACAGTAAGTTACCATTTTTCACCTATTAAGTCAGTAATTTTTGAAATGTTATTACTGTCCCATAGCTATGGGACGTATAGCTGCTACGTTGGTAGCATTGTCATTAAATATTTGGAAATAGCCTAAATATCTAAGAATGGAAAATAAGCTAAATTATAGTACAATTCCTCAACAGAATATTTTGCTGCTCTTAACAGTGGTTATAGCAACTAATATAGCAACATGGAAAATGCTAATAATAGATATAATTTTAGAAGAATACAAAATATACTTGTATATTCTTTGTATATTTTGAATATAGTTATATTAAAATTCAGTTGAAAAAAGGAAGAAAATATAACAACATTATTAGTTGTGATAGATTAGAGTTATAAGTTTTTTCTCTATTTTCTAAATACTATCTAATGCATTTTCTAAATTCTATCTAATGCTATCTTTTATTAATTAAAAATAATTTTAACTAATGTAGCAATTAGACATTTATTGTATTTAACAAGAATAATATTGGAGAAGCAATGTTTGGTTTTGTTTAAAATCTGGGGCTCAAACCAAATTGAACCCTGAATTTGGTTTAGAAAAATATTTTAGAACTTTGGTGTAGTAGACTTAGAAAATGTCTGTCGCTGCTCTTAATTCCATGCCTAATACATAATCAGTACTCAGTAAAAGTTTGCTAATAATGACTCTTAATGGTTATGCTCTCTGTATGTGCTAAATCCTGTGCCAAGTGCTTTAACCTGCATTACTTTCATTTAATCCTCACAACCACTTTATAAGCTGTAGGTACTTGATTTATATTCTCTTAGCAGAGATGCAGAAACAACATTTAGTTAGTTGTGCAATGTCTCATTTCCAGGGCCATCTAAGAGCCCTTCAAGGGAGGCCCAGGTCAAAGGTGACATCCATGGTCACAGGCTGTGAAATGGGTGGGGGTTGTGGGCCAAGGCCACCTTCCTGTTTAGTCCCAGCCCTGACGCGCCCTACACACAGCCTGTGTCCTTGCACTGCAGATCTGGGCCCTGTAGTTCTTGTTTTGTCTTTGAGGAGAAAGGGTTGAGTGGGGGTGGAATCAGATCCTAGATGAATAAGGGAAAAAATAAAAATTGGTGTTCATTGAGTTCTGAAAGTCCAATTCATTACATTTTTGATTAATATAGCTCTTGTTTTAAAAAACATTCCTCTATTTAGAGAAAAATGGGAAATTGTACTACTTTTTTATTGCCGAATCCTTTAAATATTATTAAACATTTGAAATATTTTAAAATTGCACATATATGCCTAAATTTTTATACAAATGGTAAAGTTTGAACATTCTGATTTACAGGTATAATTGTTTTTATTATCTTAGTAATATTGTAGTACTACACAAACTTCTAGTTTATGTAAAAAATAATTTTTTTTCAAGATGAAAAGAGGCTTGATTAGTACTCCTCCATCAGATATGCTTCCTACATCGGAAGGTGGAAAGTCAAACGCCTGGTTACGGCAAAAAAATGCTGGAATATATGTTCGTCCTCGACTGTTCTCTCCCTATGTGGAGGAAGCAAAGGTAATGAACACCATTTTAAGATTTTAGACTATTTTATTATAAACTGGGCACCAAAATATTGTGACATTGTGTAAATATTTGGAAATAATCTAAATATCCAATAATGGGGAAAGTGAAAAATAAATTATAGTTTGACTACTCAACAGAATAGTTTTTTGAAATGTTTAATTATCAAGCATGCTTTTATAATTTAGGTCATGTTATATTGCATTTTACATTTTTATTATCTTAGTTGCCTTATAAAATGTCAACTTGAAAAAAAGGTTTCATTTTATTGAAATAGCTGTCAGTATTTTGTGACCTTCAAGATGGGGAAAATGTTCTGAAAGAAGATTACAAACACTTTGTCATCCTTCATAAACTAAAGAAATGCCGCGATTTCTTTAACATGTCTCTAATGGCTGACTGTTGGAAATTGTGTTTAGTTTTAGAATAAGTATACAAACTAAGACAAAATTTCAGAACTATTAAGTAACTAGTTGGCATTATGTATATTATAACGCTCCAAGAAAGTATGGTAGTGTAAAAATGAAATACTGTAATTTTTATTAGATGTATTCAGCCATAAGAACTTTTGGGTGGCCTTTTGAGGAACTGACAGTCTTTGAAAGTCAGAAATCACCATTAAGCTTTATGAAATAAATTAACAGGCAAACAATGTGTGTTTGGGTATAGAATTAAGTTACCTTAAAATTCTCCTCATTTTTGTTGTCAGAGTTCCTAGTTTAAGATATATAAAAGGATTTGTGAGAAGTTTATTTTATTGAGTAGGTTGATAATCTCCCTTTTTATTGAGTAATTGACATTTTAAATAGTTCTAAAACATAGGGGGGAAAGCAGAATGGTTGTATCTGGCCTTTCTGAAATAAGTTCAGTACTTAAAGTCACTGAAGCCGCCAAGAGGCCTTTACAAAAGGTGTCGTCTGGTGGTAAAAGGTCTGTGACACGCTAGACCTGCCCTCCATACTGCTGTCTCACAAAGTTAAGCTAATCAGTAGTCCTCCTGGAACGTTCCTCTTTTTCAGACAGCTGTACCTGTACGTAAGTAGTTAATTGCCCCCAGTAAATGTGGAAAATGTTTATATGTTAGGTCATTTTGACCATTCTGCGATTTGGTGAAACTGATTTTAACAACGGATTTATTTATAGGTCTGTTGAATTAATACCAGTATTAATATTTTGTCTTTTGAGCATTTCTGTTTTGATTTGATATTCAGCCCATGTATACAGTGTTTTCTTAATTTATGGTAACTTTATATATAATTTACTTCCAATTAATTTTATATCCCCCTTCAAATTTAAAATACTTTAATTGAAAGGAAACTCTTCAGAAGATGATTATTTATTTTCAAAGATATTCCAAAAAGATCCTTTAAAAATTAAAGAGGTAGGGATACTTTCTCCTTGAACCACTAATTGTAAACTTCATACACTGGAAACAGTAAAGTAATTCCCTTTTTATGTGCTGAGGGTAGTAATCTTTCTCCAAATGTGATTTAACAGAGATAAAGGGCTAATTCTGTTAATACTGAATTGTTCTTTCAGTCAGTACTAGATGAGATGATGGTGGAACAAACAGATCTGGTGCGTTTGCGAATGGTTAGAATGTCCAACGTGCCAGACACACTTTACATGGTCAGTAATGCCGTACCGCAGTGCTGTCACATGATCAGCCATCAGCAGATCAGCAGTAACCAGTCAAGCCCTCCTTCGGTGGTGGCCAATGAAATACCGGGTAAGGCACTAACCTTGTTTTAGGCATTTTTATTAAATAACTGATCTTTTTTGTAGTCCCTTTATATATGCTAATTCTCTGCACGTTCCAATACCCATTATGCATCGTTCTCAAAGAATAAACACTTATAAGCTACGTTTTTTGTTTTGTATTTCCTTTTACAGTAACAAGTTTATATAGTTTTTCAGTTTAGCCCAGGGTTTCTCACCCTTGCCCCTATTGACATTTAGAGATGGGTAATTCTTTGTTGTGGGGCGTCCTGTCACTGTTGGGTGTTCAGCAGCCTCCCTGGCCTGGACTCGCTAGATGCCTTTAGCATGCACACACATGCGCCCCTTTGCAACAGCATTTGGGGAACATTTTTATGTTTCTTTTTGCATTGCCAGATATACACTGTGGGGCAAAATCACCTCCTGTTGAGAACCACTGGTTGAGAGGAATTCAGATTTTTCATCACTGTAGGGTATTTAATCATGTTATAAGACGCTTTGGGAAGAATATTATAAACCAAAATGTGATCACTGTTGGTTTCCTAGAGATCCAGTTTCCCCATATCTGCTCTGTGAATTTTACTATAATGTAGCCTTATGTCTTACAACTCTGAGGAAAGTGGCCATGGATAGAGGTGTAACTCGTGTCCAAAGACTTCTGAACATCAGTTAATGTTAACTTTATCCAAAGGGCTCTTATGTCAGTTTCTAAGGTAAGAAAATCAACAGGGATCTGGGGCTCAGAAATTTATAGCTCTTGCTAGTTACCATTGCAAGTTTAAAAAAAAAAAGGAAAAAAAATCAGCAAATTATAGCATTATTGGAAATAGCACCATTCATTTTCTGCTTAGAAATGTTTCAAGTAAGGATAAATAAAAGACATAATGACAACTTTTAATTGAACACATACATTTTGTTCTGGGACTAATGTCTGATCAGTTATTGCCACAGATTTGTCCACTACATTTTCGTTTACAGTATACATTGGATAACAATATCAAGAAAGATATTTCTGTAGCTCCTTTGTGCAGATTTTGAAGCTTTGGTAATTAGCACAGTTTTTATCAGCTTGAGTTAATACTATGGATAGCAGCATAATTTAATCTTCCACCATCCCTGGTGCCTAGTCAGGGCTCAGAAATTATTTGAATAAAAGAGTGAATGTATTTTAAAGACTTACGAAATATCCTGAGATTCAGAAGAGAACATATGCAAGTAAAGTTTTATTTACGCTGTAAACTAATAATACAGCTCAGGAGCTGTTTGGTATTACCCAGAGCCTTTTGGGCACAGTAAAATTTTAAAACCTTAAAAAATAATTAGAAACGTATACATTACTAAGTTTCTAGGAAATTAAAATATTATCAAAAATTTATAAGAAGATTCTGATGTGGAACACACGCTTTTTTTTTTTTTCCCCTTGTGCTCAGTGGGTGGTCTTTTGTGTAGCTCAGGTATTTTGCCTACAGACTGTTTCTCTTCTTGCAGTTCCTCGGCTCCTCATTTTGAAAGACATGGTCAGACGTCTGCAGGAGCTCCGACACACTGAGCAGGTGCAGAGGGCCTATGCGCTTAACTGTGGGGAAGGCGCCACAGTCAGCTATGAAATTCAGATTCGGGTGCTGAGAGAGTTTGGTCTCGCAGATGCTGCTGCAGAGCTCTTGCAGGTGGGGAACGGTGTGAAGCTCTTTAAATTAGAGAGCCATGGTTGTTTTTCAGGCAATATTTTAGATATCCCAGGAGCCCTCATAGCATGCGTCTTTTTCTTAAAACGTGCTCTTCCGCTGCCTCCAGTGCATGGGAGATCCTTGAGAGGCCGTGTGGTAGAGTGGGTGTGGCACAGGCTCTGGGGTGAGAACTGGGCTTACATCCTGGCTCTGCTGCTTACCAGTTAGTTACGTAACCACTCTGAGCATCAGTTTCCTTACGTGTCCGATGGATTGTGAAGATAAGAGGCGCTATATGTAAAGCAACTATGTCTCTTATATGTAATAAACATTAAGTGGTGACTCCTAAAAGTTCATGGTGTGTATGTCCAATCACTGAAAGAGGAAGTAGAAAATTCTGACTCTCCATTACTCTCTCTCCCTGGTTTGGTCACTAATTTCTGGTTTGGGCCACTACCATACTTACAGATCTTCCAGTTGCCCCACGTTTTCCTCCCTCCTCCCCCTTAGTACAAGAAATGTTTTACATGATGGTTCAAACCCTATAACAAGGAATCAAGAAAGTAGTGCTGTTTTTTGTGTGTTTTTTTTTGTATCCAAAATGTGTTTATTGGGATGATTCCCCACTCATCTTGACTCAGGGTGCTTTTAGTGCTGCTTCCTTCTGAAGGAGCGCCCTTCTGTAAGCCTTGATTTTCCTCCTGTAGGCTGACAGAGGACCATGGAGCAGCCAACACACAAAACTACTGTTTGTGCATGGCTGAAGACCGTGGTGATTTTATAGCATCCTGGGCATTTCACGTCCATGAAGTAGGAATTGGGGCTCTGCACCAGGCGCTTCTTCTTGTGTTTCCTCTTCTCCTCTTCTGGAGAGGGATGAAGGAGATCCTTAGCGAGAGGCATGTTCTCGTGGGGAGATCGTCACTGCCGGAAAGTGTGCTGTTTTTTTTTTAACCAGCAGGAAAAAACTCATTTCTAGTAATTATTAGGTACAAAAGCATCCATTGATTTTGCAGTGAAGAAGGAATTTATAAAGTACAGTAGCCCCACCCCATCTATGTTCCAAGACCCCCAGTGGATGCCTGAAACTATGGATAGTACGGAACCTTACACATACTATGTTTTTCCCCACACATACATGCCTATGATAAAGTTTAATTTATAAATTAGGCACAGTAAGAGATTAATAACAATAACAAATAGTAAACTAAAACAATTATAATATACAGTACTGTAATACAAGTTATGTGAATGTGGTCTCTCAGAATATTTTATTGTACATACAGCACAGAGACAATGGACAAAGGTATGATTCACGTCCCAGGAAGGACAGAGAGGGATGACGTGACATTTCATCATGCTGCTCAGAATGGCTCACAATTTAAAACTTATAAATTGTTTATTTCTGGAGTTTTCCATGTAGTATTTTTGGACCTTGGTTGACCACGGGTAAATGAAACCACGGAAAGCGAAACTATAGACAAGGGGGTCTACTGTAGTCTGCTTATGGCTACTAAGTCAGAGCCTAAAATAAAATGTAATTTCATCTGGTCGAGAGATTGAATTTTCTGGCCACTGACTCCAGACCCTGTTAGGCTGAGTCTTCAAAGGGAGGCGTGGTGCGTGGTTCTTTGGCAAGGCGGCAGGCCATTCGTGTGTCATTTCTTGATTATATTAATTTTTGCTCCAAAAGACACATTAGAGCTGATCATCTGGCTAGGTCTTATTTTTGGAGAAACAACGGTTTTATATTTCAAATATTCCCTTATAATGTTTATGAAAATGTTAATCAAACTTATTCCTATATAATAGGCAAGGAGTAGTATTTTACAGTTTTATTCAGAGTGAGTGTGTACAGACATTTTGTCAGAAAGTTCTAGGAGGATTTTCACTTGTATGCCTTTTCTTCATTTGGTGTTTAATTGTAATTTTATTTTCTTAGCAAAGATATATTTGAACTAGGTTTTATTTCCTGTTTTTACATTACCACATAATCCTGCAAGAGATTACTGACCTGCTCGCTGGAATGTTCAGTTAAGCAGCTCTTTTTGTATGGTAGGTTGCAGTCTATTCTTTGGTGATATTATTAAGGTAATTTTTTTCTTGGAGACTTCCGGCCTAGAAAAATGTTATGCCTTTTATTCTTGTTTTCTTAGGTCCTCACTTAACTCTTTCAGCCTGTAGATTTTCATCTAGGAAATCTGTTAATGTCTTTTTTTTTTTTTTTTAATCTTTCTTAGAATCCTCACAAGTTCTTTCCTGATGAACGTTTTGGGGATGAAAGTCCGCTCTTGACAATGAGACAGTCTGGGAGATGTCGGGTTAACAGCACCCCCACTGCAGAAACCATGTTTACAGATCTGGACTCCTTTGTGGCCTTCCACCCTCCCCTGCCCCCTCCACCACCCCCGTACCACCCCCCAGCTACCCCTATCCACAATCAACTCAAAGCCGGCTGGAAACAAAGACCGCCCACTCAGCATCCTTCACGTTCGTTTTCTTATCCCTGTAATCATTCGCTGTTTCACTCCAGAACGGCTCCTAAAGCCGGCCCCCCTCCAGTCTATTTGCCGGGCGTTAAAGCAGGAGCACCTGATTGTACCAACACCACAGGACTGGGGAGACAGACGGTGGCCGCCGCCGCCGCCGCCGCCTCGGCTACAATAGCATCTGAGAAACAAGTGGTAAGCTAGCCAGCATTCAGTAACTTACCTAAAATAGGAAGTCTGCACTATTAGAAGTCCCAAGAGCCCTAGTGGAACTCAGCAGTGCCCAGAAGTGTTACTAACAAGCTGAAAGCTTAGACTTGAGGGGTATGGAAAAGAGTGTCCGGGAGTGAAAAAGGACAGAGAAGAGAAACCAGAGGTGTATATGGAAGGAGTAGTCGAGAGCCTGCCTTATCTTTATGTTCCTTTTGCAGTTGTTGGGAAGGGTGGGTTTACTGGGCAACACACATGGCTATTCCCACCATCCTAGCTCTGTTCCAGCACGTGTCTGGCATCTGTCCCTGACTTCTACAGAATTACTGTCCTGCCGAATGCTTTGATGAGGCAGGAGGAGTCCCGTCAGGAGCAGGGGCACAAGGCTCCCCATTCAGAAAACTAGTCCTCACGCCTGCTCTGTGTCTGGCAAGCCTTGGTCAGAGCACTTGCTCAGGAGCCAAAGTACTAGCACCAGCAGCTCGTAAATTAAGTGCGAGTTCTTCGCTTGATTTTTGCACTGCTTTAGAGGTTGAATTTCTGTTTTACCTAATACATTTGGGGGAAACAAAATCGTGATTTGTGAGTCTTCCTGCTCAGTCACCCACTGTCAGTAGCATTCAATATAGAGAGAAACAAAAGATACATATATTAGTTCAGGGAATCTTCATAAAATGGAACTTTTTGGCATCTAGGGACAATGTACAACTTAGTCAAATTGTGATGCTTTCTCACCTCACACCCTTCTCCCCATTCCCTCTGCTGTGTCCCCCTCCCCACCCAAAAGAAGAAACAACAAAAGTTGATAGTGTTTGATAAACCAAATTTCCTACAATTATAAAAGTTCTGCTAGTTTACATTTTAAATAAAACTCCCCTTAAAGGTAATTTATTTGTATGTTCATTGCAGTCTTCATTATATTATAATAATGAAAAATTAGAAACAACCTTAATGTCCAATAGTGGGAGAATGGTAAAGTAAGTTACAGCTCATTGATACAGTGGAATATTACGCAGTAATTTAAATAGTAATCTCAGAGACAATTTAGTGACAATTATATATGCACAAAACTTTGTGAAAATTCATATATGTGCAAAGAAAAAGAAAAAAACTGAAAATAATAACAAATGGTTATCCCAGTAGGGAAGGTTAGGGGTTCATTTTTGTTTTATTTTTTACCTTCATAGTTGTGTCTTTCTCCTGCTTAAACAAGCATGTATTAGTTTTATAATGAGGAAACAAAATCAGTGGACATCATTTTTACGAAGAGGGAGTCATAGGCCCTTCTCGTCTAACCCTCCTCCTTTTGTTGCTGTTTGCAGTGTACACAGCCTGTGCTAAATGACCTAATGCCAGATATCGCCATGGGTGTGTCCACACTGTCACTCAAGGACAGGCGGCTTCCAGAACTCGCTGCAGACACAGAATTAAGCCAATCAGTGTCTGAAGGAGGGCCAGGGCCTCCCCAGCATCTGTCGTGTATTCCACAGAGGCACACACACACGTCTCGGAAGAAACACACACTAGAACAGAAAACAGATGCCCGAGAAAATCAGCAGGAATACCCAGGCTTCTACGACTTCTCAAACGCTGCCTGCAGACCCTCTACTCCTGCCCCTGGCAGACGCACCCCTTCCCCTTCGCAAGGCGGATTTTTTGGTCCCGATTTGTATAGCCACAATAAGGCATCACCGAGTGGCTTAAAGTCAGCCTACCTGCCTAGCCAGACGTCTCCTAAAAAGCAGGAAGAAGCTAGGAAAGAATATCCACTTTCCCCTGACGGGCAGCCGCACAGACAGAAGAACGAGCCGATACAGCTGGATGTCGTTGAGCAGCCTCCCCAGCGGTCAGAATGCCCTCTGGCAGCCCCAGAAAATCCTGGCACTGGTCCGGCCCACATCAGGGGACGGACAGCAGTAGAAACTGACTTGACTTTTGGGCTGATTCCTAACAGACCTTCACATTCTGCATGTAGCTCAGAAGCTCCAGAAGAGAGATCCAATAGAAGACTAGCAGACAGCGAGTCCCTGGGCCCCGGAGCTCAGCGAAATACGGATTTGGAAAGGGAAGATTCGATAAGCAGAGGAAGGAGGTCACCTAGCAAACCAGACTTCCTCTACAAAAAGTCTGCTCTCTGAGCTCAGCCTCCAAGTCTTCTGTGCCTGAGATGTGAAACATCCCATTTTTGATGTAACCCAACAACTTAGAAACCAGTTGATTGATGCCAGCTGATAACTCAGTTTCACATGGTTTTATTCTGGTTTTGTATATACACATTTATTAGACGTGGCATGCTAAGAGGGTTATTTTGAATGCTGCATCTGTCTGTTTTGTGTTTGAACAGTTCTGTGCGGAAGCATTTTTAAGAACAAGCAAGCTGGCACTTTTTTTTCTCCTTACAAATGATGGATTTTTTTTGCACTTGTACATTTATTTTATCTATTGATTTTATATCAGTATGTTAAACTTTATTGCCACATTTAAAGGACTGTATTTTCATACTTTTTGCATTTTACCGTTCATCTACCAATTTCCATGTGCATTGGATTGCACATTAAGATGTATTTTCTTATGATATAGTTCTGTGTTTATTTTTTAATTATAGAAATTCCAAAGAACAGCACATCAAAATGCTCCTCTCTTTTCAATAATTGTTTTGGTTCAGAAATCTTCCTGCTCAATCTCTATAAGTCTGTTGTCATTCTTTTTTAATAAGTCTTGGGAGCTGGTCTTCATTCCTCCAGCGGAGTCCAATCAGGATCCTGAAGTTTGCTGGTTCAGTAAAGAACAGGAAGGAGAAAAGCCTTTTGTGCCCAGGCTGACAACTGTTGCTGTCTTCACAGAGTGGACGCTCTCAGAATCACCGCAAATTCTGGTGGTGTGGGTTAGAGGAAAAGAGATGAGCTTCTAAAGAGATCGGATTTCTTGCAATCATAGCCGGGGACATCAGGAAGGAACTTAGAGGCAGCACTCTGGGTCTCCTGGTTCTGAGCGTTGACTCCCGCTGAGATGGGGAGAGGACTGCTGCTGCCTTCAGTTGTCTTGCTCTCTGTGGGGAAAAAACAAAAACAAAAAAACAAAAGGGCTTCAGTCTTACGGATGTCATTTGGTGTTTGTAAGCGTGTTTTCTTTTAAATGTTTTTTAAAGTGTGTCTGAATTTCGGTGTCCTATAAAGTCGTTGTATAATGCATAATGCTTTGTCACCAAAAAAGAGAAACCATTCTTTTTCAGTGAAACACTACATGTCCTACTTGAACTCCACTGGGAACGCTGGTTTGGGATTTTACTGAACCACTGAGCACATGGGATTTTTTAAGATCCTCTCCCTTGGAAGGGCAATGTGTGAGCTAAGGACTGTTTTTTTCTTACTCTGCAATGTAAATATATTAGTATTTGAGTTTTTAAATCACTTCAACATTATTTGAGCATTCACTTTGTATTTTTACAGACACATACACACAGCCGTAGCACTTAGAAGAAAAGAGACTTTCTGCATCTTCCCTCATGTGAAGGATGCTTGGGGAGCCTCTCTTCCATGTATGTATGTATATATAAAACTGAGTCACTCACACTCTAAAGCTATGCAGGGCTAGGGAGCCTTTACAAGCTACCATAGAAATGAATTACATGCACTTTTCAGTCTATAGGTTTCTATTGGGTGTCCACAACTCTGATTTCTCCCGAAATTGTAGTTTCTCTTACAGTCTTTTCCTACTTTACCCTGTGGATATACACTCAGGAATAATCTGACATTTTAAAAACTCCTAGCAGTAGATAGTCTCGATCGTCTCCAAGGGGGGACCCACGTCAGTGTATCTGCACATGGGCACGCGCTGCCGCTGGTTCTGCTGCCAGACGAGTCCGCGCTGCGGAGGCTGCGCACGCAGCTCCCGGTCTCCCAGAGCTCACTGATCTGCTGTAAGGTCGGCGCCGCATCGCCTCCCAGGCTCCCTTTTTTAAAAATAGAAACACGTAAGACTCCGTTCTCATTTTTAGGAGGTTTGACTCTTTATAATAGCTGGTGGTGTCTTTTGAAGCCAATCTCAGTCTCTCAGAAGCAAAAACTGTTAATTCCATCAGATTCCTTAATGTGTGTTTATACCTGTTGACATGAATTATTTTGATACAGTTTTAAATTTCTATTCTGAATTCAGACTGTAATGTGCTGGTACTGCAAATAAGAGTGCGTAGAGATAATTTGGGTGGAGCGGGAACTTTCTCATCTCTGACCTGTTTTGTTTTTTACAAACGTTAGACAAGAGCTATTGATGCCACACATTCATTTTTTCTGAAAATTTCCTAAATATTCTTTCATGACCCCAAAGTGTAAGTATAAAAATAAGTGGCCACTGTTCATAGTTTTATTTAATTTGTGAAGTTTGCTTTGAATTATTTAGTAGCTTACCTGGCTAAACTGTGTGTATAGAGAGAAACTTGCTTTAACCTATGGGACTGTGGACCCATGTGACTTTCAGAAGGTAAACATGTGGCTTTTGTGTGTGTTAAGGTAGGTGTTAGCGGACTTTCAATGTGTCTTGTGAAGTATGGTTAATAGGGTAGGTTGAATAGCTCTGTGCCTCTGGCTTTTGAACCCATCTATTCAATCGTTTTCAATGCTTACTGAGCATTAAAATCTTTTAATGATGTTCTAAGATCTATGTGAAGTCTGAGTAAGATTGCTCTCAGAAAAAACAAATGTATGATATACAATTTAGGCCACAGGACCTGACATTTCACTTGGTTTAGAAATTCCATGAGAACCACATCTCAGAATGCCAGCTCGTGTCTCGGGCCCCCAGACAATCAGGCCGTCAGACAATCGCCACCTTTGGTGCCCGCCTTGTTGAGGTTAGAGAACTAACTACCTTTTAGGTCCTGAATCAGAAAGAGAAGGTCCACGTTTCCTCAAGATGCTGGTTTTCTTATAGTTTTCTTTTACTTTTGTGATTTTGATCAATCATTTAAGTTCCAAGTTACCTGTGACTCCTAAGGGAAAAAGGTAGCAGCACGCAAAGGCAAAAATTCCTGAAAAATGCTTTGAATTTCCCACATACCACACCCTTTCTCACATGCCCCTTTAGCTTTTCTAGCACGTGCCCCTAGACCTAAGCCCGCCCGACGTTTTGATAACCAATTAGATTTTAAGGATTTTTAATGACTTCCTTTTGTTTGAGTCTTTTTGTAGAACTCACTGAAACTTCACCGAATTCTTGTTTTTGCTTCCTCAAAAACTTGATTACAATTGCTATCCTTTATTGGGTTTTCTTTTGAGTAGTTGTTCAAGTTTTAGCAATGGGCAATACTTGTTTGTTTGAATTGAGAGGAACAGCATATGCGGCGACAGCGGTGGGGTTCAAAGCTGACCTCAAGGTGAAGGATTAACATTTCTTAGTAACTACTCAGCAAAGTATTTGTTTTCATAATGTTCAATCCACCTTTTAGGAGAAAACGTGTTTCGTGAAACACTTGTAAGATACTTGTTTTGCAATTCTAAGGCATTCATGTTTTTATCTTAGGACTGAACTCAAAGGGAAATGTTTATTAGACTTTTAGAAAACTATTTAGTTGACTTTCAACTTTCTGTTGAAAGTTACTATTAAAGCAGCAGTGATGGGTGCTATTCCCTGTTCTGCAATGGTTTACTTCGTCTACTAAGTAATTACTTTGAAACCTCATTACAGACAACCTTACTAAAAGAGTTACCATCACACGCTAAAAGGTATTTTACTATTTTCCATTAACACTGTTGTATGAACAATGTTTTATGAATGTTCAGTTGTCTTTTTGTCTGATAAATTGCAATAGCTGTTATGTAATTGTTGTATTAAGTCTTGATTTTTTTCCTCTATAAAATCCTCAGACTGTGTGTCAGTCTTCCATATTCTGAATATTATAATTCTGTGGCTGTTTCTATAGAAAGATGACTGGCAAGTGTGTGTCTTGAAAATAACCTCTGGTGTTTGTGTGTTTACGTGGGTTCTGTCTAAGAGACAAGATGAGCTCTGGAAGCTTCGGGTACCTGCTCGAGACTGTATCTGGGTTCCTTGGGCAGGTGGTCTGGAATCCTGCTCTTAGACGGGGCGGCTGAAAGGTTCCTGAACGCCACACGCTGTGGGCCTACAGCACTGCGTTTCTTGTGGTTGTGCTGTTAAACTGGTCTAAAGTCAAGTGCCTTCAGTGCTAAAGGCTCAGAAATTTTTCTTAAACTGATTCCATGTCCTATGCAAGTGTTTTCTATAACCTGCATAACCAGTACTTTGTAAAACTTGTTTACGCTTCAATTGTACATAATGTTTTTTAAAGAAATATATAGTATTTTTATTTAGGTACCTCCAAACTTGAATTGGTCTGTGTGAAGCATTATAAAACGATACATTTCTCTTTTGAGTATCATTACAGTTGTACAAAGGTTTTCACTGGTTCTATTTTTCTACTGTTACCGATAAGCATGTAACACTGACTCTCCTACATATAGTTGGCATTTCAAATAAATGGCTTGTCTAGAACCTGTGGAGTGGATAGTCTGTTTTCGCAGAGTAGCCTGCAGTCCTCAATTGCAGACGCGATTGTACCCTCTAGGTTAGAATGGGGAGGTTTTCACCATGAACTTACCCTCTGTTTCTAAGGTTTCAGTTATTCAGAGGCTTTTTTAATTTTGGTTTTCTTGGAAACACATTTTTGTCTGAATCAAGGTCATTGTATGTTGCTTTTTTTCATTGAGGAATTTCTGAGAGATTTCATTTTACAAGTTTCAGCAACACACTACCTGCTCTGGGATCTCCAGAGAAGGCTCGACATTCGGCCCATGAGGCCCCAGTACCTGGAGTGTGCTCAGTCAGAGACCTAGATGTACCCCGAGATTCACGGGCCTCCAGGTGTCGAAGACCTGGCTTAGATTCTGAGCTTTTACTCTTTAAACTTCTGACTTGTGAACATTTGTCAAATTGAAAGAGGAATGAAGTCATGATCTAGAGCCTAGGTTTCTGAAAAAACATGCAAAATAGAAAGGTCTCTAACTTCCATTTTTAATTACTATAAAATAGCTATTTTATTTTAATAATTTCACTACCAGGTTCCACCCTAGCATTTCACCCTTCATGCCTCTCTAAGGCAATTCTGTCTTTATATTTTGTAACCATCTTAAGCTTAACTGTGGAGTTTCAACATAAAACCGAAGGTTTCTGTGAGTGAGCTTCTTAATCTAAGAAAAATTGAGTAAGTCCATTTTCATGTCTCTACTTGTGGATTACCCCTGGAAAAGTGAGTTCAGGCCGGCTTTCCCACTTGATGCCTAATTTCTCCTCAGCACATTAAGGAGTATTTGAGTCCACCCTTCCCAGAGTCTGCGAATATGGAGCAGCAGACAAAGCAGACAGGATACCTATTCTCAGAAACTTGAAACTATAGGTGGAAATGACTTTTGTCCTAGAAACAGAATGGTACAGAGCAGTAGGAGGTAATGGCTAAGGGGAAGGCTGGCTTGACCTGACCCAGGAATGAATGGGAGAAATACGCTGGTTTCCGTGCTAAGCACTTTGTATTTCTTCAGTCAATGAATTAGGTACTACATGTATTTTCTTTAACCCGTGAATGACATACTATTTTTAGTGGCATTTTACAAATGAGAAAACAAGCTCAGAAATATCGAGTAACTTGTCTAAGGTCACACAGCTAATAAGTTAGCAGAGCCTGGGCTCAAACCCAGGCAATCTTGGCTCCAGAGCTCAGGTTCTCAACCACAGTGTTGTACTACGCACCAGAAAGTATGGTGGCCCAGGCAGGGGACACAAATGTGCGGGGGCTAGAGGTAGGTACAAGCGTGGCATTCATTTGTTCAGCAAACATTGATTCATCAAATAAGCAACTTCTACCTTCCAGCCCCTGCTAGGTCCTGAGGTGACAGTAATGAACAAGACAGTCACCGTTCCACCCATAACAAGCTCAGCGTCAAGGAAGAAAAGACATCGAATAATTCCAGAGGTAAGACTGGGGGTCTAACTGGTCCCAGGACTGGGAGGAGTTCCGTGTGAAAAGGACCTTCAAAGTGCAGGTGATGGAAGTAAGGACCACTGGGCAAGGCAAAGAGGGCTCTGGGGCGGCTGAGCTGGGTTCGTGTTTCTGGGAAGGTTTAGAAAAGCCTCCCTGGACTGGCTTACGTGCTGGAAGGGTCCAATTCTGTCATGTATGTCTAAGCTCATTTACCAAAACAAATCCAAGAAGAGAGTCAACGTCCCTCTTACTCTGGGGCAAAATATGACATCCTGTGATTGAGGCAAAAGCCATCAGCATCTTCCATCATTTCTGCCCCAGAGAGTCTTAATTGCTCACAAGTGCCCCACTTGAGTGAGGCCAGGTTGGTAGAATAAAACAACAGGGCCTGGGACCAGGCGGGCGAGCATTTAATCCCCAGAGTCACCGCAGACTAGCTGTGGGACCGCAGCTTCTTGGAGCCTCCGTTTCCATATCTGTAAAATGGGGATGGACAGTAACATTCTGAGGGTCATTGAGGATGGATAAAATGAGGTCATGTACAGAAGATTGCAGCTTGTGGCTGTGCTTAGCAAACCACTGGTTTCATGGGTGGTTTGTGTGTTTAAGTAACGGTGGAGCACCCGTCACGTGGCAGGTATTGGGCCAGCGTCCAGCACTTTCATAATGAGCTGGAAAGAGTCCCCGACCTCACAGAATTTATGGTTTATTGGGGAGGACAGATATTTAAGCAAATAAACTCACAGATATTAATGTATGCTATTACAAAGTGAAATAGTGATTTGAGTATTAGCCACCCACAATGTCTTAGGTCTTTCCATCCATCATTAAGAGGTCACTGAGCGGGGAGGGGATGCCAGTCAGGAAAAAGCAGGAGAGCCTCAGGCAGCAGCGTTTGGCCAATGGACAAAGAAGAGAACCTGGGGAATGAAATCAGTGACTTGACTGCAGCTTGTGAATAAACTAGAGGAGGTTCCCAGTCATTCTAAAGCAACTCCTGTTTTCCCCGGTTGCGCCCCATTTTATTTATGCTCCAAATCTGCTAACCAAGGTGAGCTTTCTGATGGAGCTGAGACACCCCTCCCCCCACAGGGGGGGTGCTGTGACTGACATTGTCAGCCCACCACTTGGGTCCCTCAGCTGGCATCTTACAATGCAAGCTGTCTGAGCTGCACCTGGATCAAGAGAGACTGCAACAACAGGCAGAGCACAGGTTACTGTTCTTCCCGGGGAGAGGGCGCCCCGGATACAGGGCCTACCTTGTTCCACAAACACAGCTGCTGGTGGAATGATACGAAATAAATGGGTTGACTGTTGTGATGGTTAATTTCATGTGTCAGGTTGACGGGGCCATGGGGTACCCAGCTATTTGGCTAAACATTCTGGGTCTGTCTAGGAGAGTGTTTCTGGGTGAGATTTACATTTGAATTGGACTGAATAGAGAAGTTCACCCTCCCAGTGTGGTGGGCCTTGTCCAGTCAGTTGAGGGCCTGAACAAAAAGGCTGAGGAAGGGCGCGTTCTCTCTGCCGTCTGAGCTGGGACATTGGTCCTCTCCTGCTCTAGGACTGAGACTATCATCAGCTTCTCTGGTTCTCGGCGCCTTTTGGCTTTTGGCTTGTACTGGCTGTGCACCACTGTCTTCCCTGGGTCTCCAGCTTGCAGATAGCAGACCGTGGGACTTCTCAGCCTCCATAATCACGTGAGTCGGTTCCTTGTTTCATATTCATATATCCTATTGGTTCTGTTTCTCTGGAGAACGCTGATACAGTTGTGGAACTTGCCAATTTGGCTCATGGAACTACAAGTCAGCTGCATCTAGGAGCCGTGAGGCCTGAGGCAGAGGCTCGAGAGGGAAGCCAGGACTGGGAAGTGGAGGAGGAAAGCAGCGCCAGCCGTCGACCCCAGGCAGGAGGAAAGATGGCTGAGGAGAAACCCAGTGGGAGTCTCCAGGTGGGGAGAGGCAAGGCCCAGCTGCTGAGCAAGTGCCAGAGAGCCCCAGGAGCAGCCCCTACGCCTCCAGAGGAGTCACAGGGAGACCAGAGCAGAGCTTTGGATGGGAGCCCAATGAAGTCCATAGGAAGTGTTGGCTTTTTCCAGAGGAAAGGACACCAAAACTGAAAGACTAGGGGATGAGTGCCGTGGGGACGGGGGGAGGGGTGAGCACTCTGTCACTAGAAGTTTTCGGAAGCAGAAGCTAGAGAATCGTAGATGTTTCAGGAAAGTGTTGGCTGCACAAGCTTCAGGCGAGGCTTAATCCGGTGGCTCCATGCTGGAATCACCAAAGACCTGGTTTCTTTCCCTCCTCTTTGCCACTGTTGGCTTCCTCCTAGGCCTGGCTCCCCTGCCCACAACATTTATGCCCACAGCTGGGAGAGGTGTGTGGCCAGTGCCCTCAAATCACCTGGCATGGAAGTGGAGGGGCAGAGAGCTAACTAAAAATGGGGGCACTGTCGGGGCCGGCCCGGTGTCTCAGGCGGTTAGAGCTCCATGCTCCTAACTCCTAAGGCTGCCGGTTCGATTCCCACATGGGCCAGTGGGCTCTCAACCAAAACGTTGCGGTTCAACTCCTCGAGTTCCGCAAGGGATGATGGGCAGCGCCCTCTGCAACTAAGATTGAACACCGCACCTTGAGCTGAGCTGCCTCCCGGATAGCTCAGTTGGTTGGAGTGTGGGCTCTCAACCACAAGGTTGCCAGTTCAATTCCTCAAGTCCCACAAGGGATGGTGGGCAGCGCCCCCTGCAACTAAGATTGAACACCGCACCTTGAGCTGAGCTGCAGCTGAGCTCCCGGATGGCTCAGTTGGTTGGAGCGCGTCCTCTCAACCACAAGGTTGCCGGTTCGACTCCCACAGGAGATGGTGGGCTGCGCCCCCTGCAACTAGCAACGGCAACTGGACCTGGAGCTGAGCTGCGCCCGACACAACTAAGACTGAAAGGACAACTTGAAGCTGAACGGCACCCTCCACAACTAAGATTGAAAGGACAACAACTTGACTTGGAAAAAAGTCCTGGAAGTACACACTGTTCCCCAATGAAGTCCTGTTCCCCTTCCCCAATAAAATCTTTAAAAAAAAAATGGGGGCACTGTCACCACGAGCAAGGGGCATGGAAGCCAAATGGCCAAGATCAGCACACCTCCCGTGAGGGAGGGACTTCTGCCCTGAGAGGAGGTGAGGCTGGGTGATGTCTCAGGTCCCTTCCAACTGAGGGAGTCTGGTTTACATGTGGAACACACATCTAGCTAATGCCCAGCGGTTCAGAGTGACAGGTGCCAAATGTGGGGCCCCTCAGACCAAGGCTTGCATCTAGACCAGAGGCAGCCTCACTGGCTCCTGGGAGCTCTGCTGGGTTGGTGTCGTGAACTTCCCACGTTCCCTGGAACACACCCGTCTTCCACGGGGAGCTGAACCAAGCCACTGCCAAGATCCGCGATCACTTGGATTGCTCTGTTTCTTCTGCTCCGCTGGGTCCTTTAGGAGTGCTGGGAGAGCTGCAGTTCTTTTGGCATTGGTGACGACATTGTGAGTTTTGAGGTATACGAGCAGCTCCAGGGCTGCAGAGAGCACTTCACTCACCTGAGCTTAACAAATTGAATAATTTCCAAGGAAGCAAGAGCTGATGAGAGGCCAAAGATGGGGCTCTGCATAGGCTTTTGGGTTTGTTTTCACATTTACTAGTGAAATAATGGCCCGCATGTAGGGGGAGCTCACCTGTTCCTTAGACTGTGGGCTCCCAGCCCTCTCCTGCACACAGCAGGGCCTGAACAAACTGATTGTTCACAACCCAAGTCCATTTCTTTGTTCTGTTGTTCATCTAGGTCCCAACAAAGATTATGGAACCTCCCTCCCAGGAGGTGTTGTAAAGCCAGGGGAGTGAGGGAGCTCTGCTGGCATGACCTCCGATCCGGCCACATCTGTAACAGCAGGAGAAATGAACCAGTCCCCCAGGGCAGGTACAGCTGCCGGAGTATACTCACCCTCATTTTCTTATAACCTGCAAAGGGAGGCTGTGTACATTTTAAATAGACTAAATAATCTGAAAAGCCACTATTCTGAATTGCTTTTATTTAATTTTACAGAAACCTGATTGGAGTTTAGTATGTAATTATAAGTCCAGTAACAAGTCTACAAAAATGCACATACAATGCCAGAATTCCTTAAAAGCAACTAATATCATATTCTTTTGCATAAAACATGCATTAATATGAACTGCCATATGTTAGCCAAAGTCAGTCTCTACAAGAAGAGATGGCCCAATACAGTCAGTAAGAAACCCAGTTGTGAACAACAGGTAAAAAAAGAGGTTTTCTGGTTAATGGAAAAGAAGGAATAGTGCCTTTCATACAACAAGCCCTTCAGTACTCGGTGACTTGTACTATTGTGCTGTAATGCATCACCTGACACGTGGCCTGACCTGTCACAAGGAAGGAACTTTCTGCTATTCAAACATTTGAGAAGACCAACTTGCAGACCACAGCGGTACACTACTAGTACAGCCTTGTGGAGCGGGGGTAAAAATCCCAACTTGGAAGAGTTCCCAAGCTGGGGACTGGAAACAGTCTCAGAATCTCAGAGATGCCAAGCTTTCCCATCTAGCCTGTTTACCCTTTTTCTACAAGGCCAGCTCAGGGCACACAAGCATCTCCTGTGGCCATGAGACCTTCCAGCTCCACACATCACTCACTCTTTACGAGGGTCTGTCTGCATTGGGAGGCGTGATGCAGAAAACGTGGGACCATTTCTTTGAGGCCTGGACTTCCTGCAGACTGAGTTCATCTCACCCAGCAATCAGTGGGCACTCGTGTAAGTGACTGCTCAACACACAAAGGAATATTAGTATACACTTGTGGCCCCAATGCCTCAAATGCTTGTAGTCACGTATCTCAGTGTGTCATCTATCGTCATTACAGACCTCATTCCTCCAGAGGGAGATAGCAACTGAGGGCTCTGTTTATCAAAAGGTGTTTTCCACGTAGACTGAGGGACTTTAAAGAGAGTTCTAACCAACTGAAAGGACTTCCCCTCAAATACGGGGTTTTATACAACATTCCATGGAGTTCTTCAAAAGATCTCAGTCATTAGGGAACCAGCTGTGGGCATTACCGCTTATATACATAAAGCTCATTGGCGCAGCCTCGGGCCTTGTTTGGAATCTCTTCACACAAGTCTGCCTCCCCGACAACTGCTGCCCTGCTCACCACGAGTAAGCCAAGTCTGTATCTTTTTTTCTCCAGAACAATTTAAGGGGAAAAAAATAATTTATTGGGGTTCTAGTAACATTTTCCTAACAGAACAATATCAAAATAGGTCTGTTTTTAATATATGCTTATGAATATCCCTGATAATATAAAGAAACCCAGAGGACTGTAAACCACTGAGATCTCACAGGGAAGTGTCCGGTCTATTTTCTAGGCAGCAGAAGAGGGACTAAGTAGACTGGCACATTCTCTCCAGGAAGCCCTGTGAGCACCACAGTTCTGAAATACTAATATTCTAGTGCCAGCAGAATTGTGAGTGAAATTTTCACTTTAAATTGGTTAGTAAAATTCCTAACAAAGGTTCGCTTCCTCAAACATCGGTCCCGGTGACTCCAGAGGTTCGGCCCAAGGGAAAACGAGTTCCGAGATCCCTTGTATACCACGACCGAACCTCAGAAAGCAGGGATTTGGGAGAAGGTGACCAGGCTTGAGGAAGCTTTGACCCAAGGCACCACGGTCCCTGGGCTGAGGGGACCTATAGCGGGTCAAGCTGACAGGAAGAGAGCTTCCGTGATGCCCCGAAAGCAGGTCCTGGAAGACAACAGCTCTGTGGCAGAGCAGACACCTTCGGGACTTAAAGAGCAAATCATTAGAAAAGAAACTACTTCCTCAAAACCAAACCGAACTTCTTAAAACGTATAAGCAGATAACCCTGGATAGACTAGGGGCGGGATCGGGCTGATTCTGTGGAATGAGTTGCTTTTAGCTGAGTCAGAAGAATGCTGGTTGTGAAATCAGCACAAATATTGTGGCTGCTGTAGTTAAGGAGACTGAAGGAAGCTGGAGGTCGGAAGAGGGGCCTCTCCACAGAGAGGACGGGAAGAGGACCAAATGTGAAATACGCCTCCTTTATTCCTGGAACAGGAGGTGGCATTTTCATTGGCCTGGGTGAGAAGGCGCCGTACTCCACTCTAGCTGCAATAATACTGCATCCCATCCACTCTTCTTCTCTTTCGTGACTGAAATTCTTCAAAGAACTGCTGGATGTCCTCTCTCTTAACAACCTAGTGATGAAAAGCAAAGATTAGGAAAGGGAACTACATTACAGAATAGCGGTAACCGGTCGTTAACACAAGTCAAACAATACTGCTGAGAATTATTTTAATGTATAATTAATTATACTAGCTCCATGTTACAGAGAGCTCATCCAGGCTCAGACACTGGCCTGTTCAGGGTCACACCGCTAGGCAGAAAAGCATATGGTGCCAAGCGTAGGGTCCACCAGCTCCCTTGGTTTCCTCATGCAAAATGAGATAAAAGCAGCACTTTTTATGCTTTTGAAGAGATGAAATAAAATGCCTATGGAACACTGCCTGGCACATAATAAGTTCTCAATAAATAGAAGCGAAAAGGAAAGTGAAAGAGCAGCATAAAAACAGAGAAGCCTAGGGGTCTCCTAGACCCCTGCTCTCTCTCATCACCACAGTTGACTTGGGAATGTCCTCAGCTCTGCATAAGCACCCACAAAATACAGTGTTTTGTTTTGAGATTTGGGCTTTCTTCTTTACTGAAAAAAAGAAACCAAAAAACATTCCCCTCTTTGAGAGTCCAAAATTAAAGATATTTTTATATAAACAGGAAATTGGCAAAAACTATATAGAAGTACAGTGGTACCTTGGTTTTTGAATGTCTCCGCTGACGAACATTTGTTTACAAACACTGTAAATTTTATGGATTTATGGTATCATTAGATAGTAAAATTCATGCTAAATTTGCAGTTTTAGGGGTTGATTTTAAAGGTCTGGAACGGATTAATCTATTTTGCATTACTTTCTATGGGGAAACCATGCCTGGTTTTCGACCATTTCAGAACTCGAATGGTCTTCCGGAATGATTCCATTCGAAAACCGAGGTACCACTGTACTACTCTTAGTAAATGGATATCCATTTTATGCAATAAAAATGAGAAATTGATCTTCTATTTTTTGGGGAAAGGACTGGAGCATCATACAAAGGTGTTTATGATATAAGCAAAATAAAATATTAAAAAGAAGAAAATAAGACAAGGGGAGCATATGGCTAAAAGTAAACTTGGACAGCCTAGAAGGAGTCCTTGTTCAGCCAAAGACTGAGTCTTGCCAGTTGATCTAATCTAAAGCTAATGGCCATCACAAGAGACAGGTTTGTTAATTTACTTTTTAATTATAAAGGTAACACGTGCTTATTGTTACGAAGAAATGAAGGTAGGGCAGCGAGAAGGAGGGAAAGAGAGAAAAAGGAAGTAGTGAATGCATGTGAGAAAGAGGTAAAGAGAAGTAAGGAAGAGGAAAATTACTGGTGTATAAAATGAAAACCTTCCTCTCTCACTCCCCATGGTTAAATGCTGCTAACATATACAAATGGCAGTGCTTACTTGAAGAACTTTCTTGGGGTAAGATACTTATTAATCCTCTAAATAAAAGAATATTTTCTCAGTACTCTACCACAGACCAGTAGCTGATACGCCAGTTTCATAAGCACCAAGAGGAAAATTGCTGGTCAACCAGTGAGGAACTAGAACCCCTAACAGATTCAAGATCTAGATGGCTAACGTACTCCAAGACAGCTGCAGCTCAAAGCGCTGATGTACGGGGCTAAATGACTTGGAAATTTACACTTATAAGATGCTTGGAAGTTCCAATATGAAGGATCTTTCCTGACCTTGGGTCACAAATATGAAACACTGAAAAGCAATAAAAGACAAACATTTCTCCTGCAAGGATACTGTGGGAAGAGACCTAAAAGCACACAAATTACAGCATGTAATTTTAGTTTCTAGACGTCCTCAAATGGTCACAGCCAACATGCAGAGTAGAAATGTTAGAGGATAATAAATACTTGGGCTCAATAATAAATCATCTGATCGGTTTATCTCTGAAAATTTAGTTTCTAAGTGTTTTTTTAATAGTCGGACACAAACATTAAATAGAGGCGGTCCATCATCTAAGAATGTCTAGAACTTGCTAGCATTATCTTCTGTGGACAAATACAACCACAGCAGATTAAGTCTTATGGCAACTGAAGGTGTGTGTGTGTGTGTGTGTGTGTGTGTGTGTGTGTGTGTGTGTGTGTGTGTGTGTGTGTGTGTGTGTGTTTGATAAAGATCTAGTTAGTAATGTCATGGAACAAATAATGTAAAAATCGTATTTTCTGTCCTTTTAAATCATCACGTCAGATTACAAAATTCTCTCTTATGAAGATTCATATAAAGTGGCTTTAGTCCCCAGCTGTAGGCAGCTGCCTAGGTTGCCTTGTACCTAGGCAAGAGTTACACTGCTGGGAGAACAGCAGCAGAGAGCTGGTTGGCATTCTGGGCCTGGTTCACGCCATCTCTGTTGTTAACTATACCAGGATGCCAGCATAGTTGGAAAAAAAAAAAAAAGTGGCTTTAGTGATAACAAAGATGCATCCTGTGTTTCCCCGAAAATAAGACCTAGCCGGACAATCAGCTCTAATGCGTCTTTTGGAGCAAAAATTAATACAAGACCTGGTCTTATTTTACTATAAGACTGGTTCTTATCTAATATAAGACCGGGTCTTACATTAATTTATGCTCCAAAAGACGCATTAGAGCTGATTGGCTGGCTAGGTCTTATTTTCGGGGAAACGGTATGTTACAGAAAAATGTGAAGACTTTGAATATAACTCTCAAATGTGAGTCTACATTAACCAGAGGATAGCCTCTGCAATAGAAATAAGAATAACTCTAGTATGAGAATGCTGGGAAACAGGAAGACATTCATACTGACAGTGAAAACCATTCCTTAAAAGATGCAAAAGCCCTTTAAGAGAAGGCTCTTCACTTCTGACTTCACAATTCATTTTGTAGAAAGGCAGCACTGTGACCCTGTCCAGAAATCCAGGCCACTGCAAGTTCTTCTCACATTTATGAGAAAGGAGCAAATGGTCTGAAGTAGGCTGGCAGAGACTTCTCCCAAGAAAGCTAGTCTCACAGCACTTCCTGGGTATCCGGCAGACCCATGTCTAGCTAGATTTGTATGTCTGGCTACAACAGAGCAAAACATTTACTGTCCACAAGGAGAAACTTAGACCATGAAAAGAAAAGTTAAATTTTGTTTTATGTCTGCCTTCGCAAGATAGAATTTTATTTTTTTTCAATTAGTGTTCTATCATGAACATTCTTCTGTATTGTAATATGTTTAGTATTTATCATGAATAGTTTTTATTCCTCAATTACAGTTGACATTCAATATAATTTTATACTAGTTTCAGGTGTACAGCATAGTGATTAGACATTTATATAATTTACAAAGTGATCTCCCGATTAGTACCCACCTGGCACTATCCATAGTTATTTCAATATTATTAACTATATTCCTTATGTTGCACTTTACATCCCTGACAGAGAAGTATTTTAGAAAGAAATTCATCACAAAAGTATGAATAGTAAAGGGTTACGAAGTATTTGTAAATTCTTCGGAAGATTATTTTAAAACATTATATAAACTGTAGAGTCAGTGTCCCCCCTTTAAGGTATATAGATTTTCTTGCTAGCAAGAGAACTGTTATAGCCCCCAATTATAAAATTCTTTTATCCTAAACTATAGAATGCAGAATCCCCAAAATGGGGCCTGGCTATAATTTTTTCCTGCCTGGTCAGTTTTCCTTCCTCCTCCAAGGATCCCTGCCTGAAGGTCAGGATCCATAGAATGGGTATGGCGATCCAATGGCTTCCCCTAAGCGACATGGACTCCCTCCAGATCCTGTGTGACTGACTGCTCCGTCCCTCTGGCCCAGGGTTGGGAAGGACTCCAGTGAGGCTAGTCCGTTGGTGTTTTACCACCTCTTACTGACTTCCCTTAGCTCTGCCTGCACTAAACTTTCAAGGATCCAGTTTAAGATGCACAGTCATTTCTCCCATCAAAGAAAATAAACAGTTTATTTAAAACATACAGGACTATGATTAAAATTCTTTAACTCAACATACCGTGCCTTCATCAGCAAATCTCTTGAGATAGTCTTTAAGTTCAGTCTTCAAGTCGTTATATTCTAAATCAAAAAATCAACAAAAAGGACTTACACCAATTGCTTTTAGAAAAAAAAATTTGCTTTTACCACAGACATTTGAGTATATTACTAGTTTAAATTCTTCTTTAAGTGAAACTGCATAGAAATTTGTTCCCAACTCCTCCCAAATTCCTTCATTTTGATATCTGGAACACTTTTTCGTTAAAAATAAAAAAAAAATTAAAAAAAAACCTCAAAAGCCAGAGATATCCTCACTATCAAAAAGATAAGCTAAGAATTTTTTAAAAGGGTTTCCTATCTCTCTGGAATTCTAATATTTGAAATAACCTCGGACTTGTCAAACTAAGTTTTAAGTCATACACTCACTCAACAGAGTGTATCGTGTATGAGGCACGTTGAGGGCTACAACAACGATTTAGATGCAGCCTCCATCCTCAGAAAGCTTTTAGTCTAATAAAGGCAAAAGGAAATTATCCAGTAGTTACAAATAAAAGATAGAAATGATTGATGCCATAAAAGGGGTGCAACGGTGGTGGCTTCCCCATAGAAACTGGATGGGATGGAAACACTGAAACAAGCTGGGCCTGCTGGGGGAAAAACATGTCTAAGCCTGCAATTAAGGGTTTGGGAATATTTTCTCCTCTAGTGGTTTCCTGTGAACCACTGAAACAACCTCAAGAACTGTCAAAAAGGTGAAATGCTTTGCTCAAAAAGAGGACATATAACACTCAATGAAAATTATTTTTCACTGGGTGAAAAATGAAATTGATGCTCTAATATTCTTCACTCACACATCTATGCTTAATCAAAATAGCACATGTGGTTTCTCGAGCATGTAATTACCCTGGCACGTAACCCTGACTCAGTGGGAATAGCAACTAAAAATCCAGCAACATTACAACTAAGCAAGTGTAGTTGAGGTCTACTATACAATTCCAAATTTAAACTTTCTTTGTATTAAAACAATAGGTATTAGTCATCCTCCTCATACACATACATTTTTTTCAATTGTGAAGGTAAATTTATGAACTTCATGAATTTTCCCACTCAAAAGTACTTGCCACAAATAAGTTCCACTTGCTGGACTCTGTTCATGCTGCTCAGAGTGTCCATTAAAGGATCTGTCTTGTCGGCTGCCTGGTCCACCTTGCCCTTGTTTTCATAAGCCAGAACCGTGTCATACTCATCTGTCAGGAACAGGACATCTAGGTCGCCATACATTTTCTTGAAAAAATAAAACCAGTTTCCCCATTAGAACTGTGTGTCATTCTCAGAAAGTCAGCCTCATGAGAATCACTCGAAGTGTATTTAATGTTTTTTAGACTAACTGCCAGACAAACCTGAGCCTTTTAGCACTGAGTTGCTTGAGTGATTTATTCTTTTTTGCCCAAATCTCTCTTAGAAATCTCCCAACTTCCTAGTAGATGTTGTATGGCCTAAGAGCTCTTTACTTAAAAACCACTGACTTACTATAACTTTGAGGCAAATTGTGTTTCCAAGCAATTCTATGATATAAAAAAGCTAAGAACTGCTTTTTCCCACTAAAATGAAGATAAGTAAATAAAAAGTAATGCATAAATTCTTCATTTCTTCCATAAGCATTCAGATTACAAATACTATTTCATAAATTTGCTTAATATAAAATTTTTTTAAGTTCTCTACACTCCTAACATCAATTTCATAAATATATTTTTCAGATGTTCTTATTTTAGGCATAAGTTTACAAAACATACTAACATTGATCAGGTACTTACCATACAGTCTTTGCAGGTACATAACTTGCTACGCCAGTTCAGGGGCCAATAGGTGGCAGTGTCTTTCTTTATAAAATGCTTAGCTTTAAACTCCCGAAGTTTGCAGTCAGACTGTGATCCTGTGTTGAGACTTTGATTCGTACACACTGTCTGAAATAAAATTAAGTTTTGAAGTGTTTTTTAAACTATCATAGTTTAGATTTTGTAAAAGGATTTCTTTACGCAAAGGATACAATGCTATAGAGCTTACAGAATTAATTTTGCTTAAGCTTTCTTTTATGGCTCCTACTTCATATGTTACCTGGAGATGAGATTCAGAACTAGAGCTGGTACATGGTTCATTGGTCTGCTCTGCTTTAACTTCCTCGTCAGCATCCTTTCCAGGTTCTGGAATGTCCTCTTTGAGCACACCATCCTGATGATCTCCATTTTCAGATTTGATCACTTCCTGCTCACCTGTTCCATCGACATTCAGTGCCAAGCCATCATCCTCGGCAGGTACTTTGGTTACTGTGGATTCAAGGGAAAAAAAACAAAAAAACCCACATACACACCTATCCACAGACGTATTGGACAACAAAATCACTTTGCCTGATTAAAAAATATTTCAGAATCTGGAAAAGGAGAGAGTCAACCTTAATCTCTGGAATAATGAGAAAGAAAATAATCAGTACTTTTTTAGGTTATGTCTGCCTAATCCAACGAGTTGAAATAATTAAACAGTTTATTTAAAAATATCAATCGCTACTTCAGCACTTTATATGCAAAGGAGAAAGAAAAATACCCCAGATGTTAGAGAGAGATGGGATACCTCAAGAAGAGGTAGAAGGAAGAACTGAACTGCAAACACAGGTAGCAGGGTCGTTTTGAAAAAACAACCAGCTTAACTTTACGAGAGGAAGAATGGGTATAGAGGCCGAAATACTGTGAAGGAGAGAAGAGAAATCAGGAGCTCATGGCATGATGGCATTTCAGTTTAATAGGAGATGAAGCCATCTATTGACAGGGAAGGACATGAAGGGACAGCGGAATCCAATTAAGAAAACCCAATGAATGAGAAATATATACAGGTCCAGTGGAAAGAGAGAGAAAGAACTGGGAAGAGTATGAACAGAAAGAGAGCACCAAGTTTAAGAACTCTGAGCTAAAACAAAAGTGTAGGATGAGATCTTAGGTGTGGCTATGCTGCTCGTGGTTGGTACGGTGAAGTGTCCCCTAAAGGTGAGAAAGGGAAGAAATTTTGAGGCTAGAGCAGCATAGTATGAGTAACTGCCACTTAAAAAAATTCAGAAACCCATATAGCATTACCAAAAAATTGAAATATTTAATGCCCCAAGACCATTCATTGCTGATTAGTTGTTTGGGATCAATTTCTTAGTGTATAATAAAAACACCAGATAACATACTGTACCACCCACCACTCCCTCCCCAACAAACAGCAGTCTTACATTTTAAAAAACAACGTATTTGGGTTCTATTTATCTTTCAAAGTCCCTTCAAAAACTGCCTCCTTCACTTTTCCTAATTACAGTCTCATCCATACTCTGCATCATGCCATTTACAAGTACACATTTTTTCTTGGTAGTCTCCTAATCAATCTGTAAGTACCTTGTGGAGAAAGAACGTATCCTACAGTTTTTTCTGTACCTCAGAATCCAATTAAAAATAGTTGGTAAAAATTCTGGACTGAACACAAAAATTTCACAAGCACAAGTTTGTGAGATACCAACTCCACAGAGACACCTACCTGCCAGTTGTGCAGCGTAAGCCCATAGGAAAGAGCAGCGTTTCATACAGGCCTGGCACACCATCTCCTGGAAATCCCCACTCTCGGGGGGAATGGCACCAAGATGCTGTGAGTACAGAAAACAGGATTTTTCTTGTGATCTCCAGCTTGTCCAAAATGCTTGTTATTTTATAAACAAATAATTGCAATAATACACTGATCATATCTTTACAGTATATTTTTAGAAGAGTAACTATAATGTAAAATATAACACAACTTAAAAAGCAAAGATCTTCTCTCCTTTTGTAAAGACAATGGCTTTACAAGGTAAAGGCTTTCCTTACCCTTCCATGGAACCAGTCTTCACAGACTACACACTGGATCATCTCATCCGGAATCTAACATGGAAAAGCAGTCTGTATGTTAATAATTACACAGAATCCTGGCACACAGTAGAATTAGATATTAAGTGATTGTCTTCCCAATCTGTGAGAGTGCTATCCACGGGGCTATCCCAGGGGAAAAGGAAAAAGCAGATCAAGGGGCCAAAGAAAAGTTCATTCTATATGAACTGGTGCTACAGAGATAAGCACTTGCAAGCAGCTGTCAAAGCTCTGTCACATCAGTTATTTAGTATCTAATTCTCACAGAACTTTACAAATAAGTAACATATTCTCATTTTATACATAAACCCAGGCCCAAGAAGGTATTACGAATTGATCAATATAGAATGTGACTACTGGGACTTTTTATCACACCATGCTGCCAAGTAACTGAAAGTAAATGCTGCAATCTCTTGATAATATGAACAGCAACAACTTCCCTAATTTTAATAAATTAAATAATTAAATTCTGGCCTAGGAAAATTATAACAAAGGGCATAGACTATTTTTAGAATGATTTTCCTTTTATTCCCAACTTTCATTGTTTACTGATTAACATTCCAATGTTATTCTGTCCTTTCCTTATAATGGGTGTATGCACGTGTATGTGGCAGTTTTATTCTTCTGCCTTGATCAATTTCCTAATTTTCTGTCTTTTGATTCAACAGTGTTAATAACAATTTACCCCAGACCTTAAAATATCCAGTTTTAAGGTTTTATCTGTTAACTCAAAGATATCTTCAATTTTCTCCTCTAAATAATTTGGTTCAATAATTACAGTTCCAAGACAACAAGAAAGCAAGGAAGACAGCAGAAGGCTAATTTCTCTAAATCCAAAAACTCCTTCAGATTAGTAAATACATAAGCAAAACCCAACCCAATTAAAACGTGGGCCTCCCCCTGCAACTAAGATTGAACACGGCACCTTGAGCTGAGCTGCCTCCCGGAGGGCTCAGTTGGTTGGAGAGCGGGCTCTCAACCACAAGGTTGCCGGTTCGATTCCCACATAGGCCAGTGGGCTCTCAACCACAAGGTTGCCGGTTCAACTCCCGCAAGGGATGGTGGGCCGCGCCCCCTGCAACTAGCAACGGCAACTGGACCTGGAGCTGAGCTGTGCCCTCCACAACTAGGACTGAAAAGACAACAACTTGAAGCTGAAGAGCACTCTCCACAAATAAGATTGAAAGGATAACAAATTGAAGCTGAACAGCACCCTCCACAACTAAGATTGACAACTAAGACAACAACTTGACTTGGAAAAAAGTTCTGGAGGTACACACTGTTCCCCAATAAAGTCCTGTTCCCCTTCCCCAATAAAATCTTAAAAAAAAAATTAAAAAGTGGGCCACAGATGTGAAAGGACAATTCAAAGAGATGGCTATTAAAAATGTCCAATAAGTTCATGAAAAGATGCATAACCTTACCCATGATCAAGGAAAGGAAAATTTTAAAAGATACTGTTCTTCGTCTATCAGAATGGCAAAATTTGAAAAGACTGGAAATATATAGGGATGACAAGAATGTTGGGGGGAAACCGGTATCATACACTGTTAAAGGCTGAACCCTTTTGCAGACATGATCACAATTTTAAATACAAATATCCTTTGACCTGTCAATTCTAACTCTAGGTATCCATTCTACGTAACTCCTTGCAGTTTCCTCAGTTATACTACTGTATAAAGATGTTCACTGCAGCTTTCTTTATAATACTGAAAAAAATAGATGATGCCATTCTGCTATAGAACAACATTTAGGTACTAACTTATGGCATGTCAAATTATGGAATACTCTGCTGCGATTAGCATGAGGTAGATTTATATTGTTTAACATGGAAGATATGTATGATATACTGATAAGAGAGAAAAGCAAGTTGCAGAAGTGAATGTTTAGAATTTTCACTTCTGTTACAAGAAAAGGAAACTACAAACTAAAACATACATTCACTCATTTATATGTGCACAGAAAAAGGTCTAAAATATAGATACACCAAAAATGTTAACACTGGTTATATCTGGGAGGAAGAAGGAACAGGAGTGAGGAAGAACTCTTTTTAAATTTTTTGTATACTTCTAATTGAAATTTTTAACAGGATCCAATTTGTACATCCCATTTCTTTTCTTCCAGGGAGGCAAAAAGTTAAATACCATTTTTTGAATAATGTTTGGGGGAGTGGAGCAGTCAGGCAGAGGGAGAGGAAGGAGTAAGGTCCTAATCTTGGGAAAATCCTGCCCAGTATTTCATTCTTATGATGCAAGAATGAAAAGAATAGTTGGGATCTATACCATTTATAGATCCAGCCTAGATTCATCAAGAGGGATAAATATAGAAACATTTCACAATCCCCAAATCCCCCCTGAACAGATATAGAGGCCCAAATATGACAAGAGGCTGAAGAGTTAGAGATGACACAGTCCCAGGTGTTAACCACCAATTCTCTTACCTCATCTTCAGGATCAGGATAAGGTCTCTTGCAAATGCAGTACAATCCAAAAAAGTTGTCATTGTATTTATTGCCAGAATTTATCTTTGCTTTGTCCTGAAAGGTATTAATTTCAATACATAATATGATCTAACTTTATAATTTCATGCATCAGAAATTCCTATATTCAATAAATTTCTGCATTCTGTATCTTTCCCCCAGAAGCTGGTCTTTAACTTTCAAAGTACAAAGAAAAAGAATTCACTCCCATTAAAGGGATACTTTTCCCAAGATACAGGGGAAAAAAAGATAAATTATTTTTTTGTACCTTCTTTGAAGAAATTGGGGAAAAATGAATACACCTATTTAATAAAATAGTGATAAGTTAATCATAAGTATTAATTATAAACTATGTTAACTGACATTGGCCTAGAATTTCAAAGTACTTCTTAATGCCCAGCTGTAATAGCCAAAGCCTCCAGGTTACTAAGAGGTATTAATAAAATAAAAAGCAGTCATCAAGAAAACTGTCTAAAAATAACTTTCAAAGGAGAGAAAAGCAAGACAGTTTTAGCAATTATGATTGAACAATATAAAATCCCTGCCTTTCTCTTCCATTCCTGTTATTTCACTAAAGATATTGTATGGCAGTTTTTATTAGCCAAAAAGCAGTGAAAAACTCCTGTGTGCATCTGGCCTACATTCATTATTACCCAGTTTTATTTATTCAATTTTTAATCATACCCTTGCTCTTTTAAAACCCTTAGAGCATGAACACAACCAACATAATTCAACCTAAATTACTTCAAAGAACATTTCCCCAAAACCTTTCATATTTATTTGAATGTATACTGTAGGCTCTGAATAGGTTCGTTTTCTAACATGGTAAAAAATTCTAATATTAATATTAGAAGTCTAATATTAATTTGCCCCTTTGCAAAGAATAAGCATAAGAATTTCTCTTTTGGAAAATATTTGGTTTGTATCCACTTTGTCAAATATCGATTTCAGCTACTTTTGATGCATTTAGTTACAGTGCTTACTTACAGGAAATAATTTGCATTCCAAATTTTTAAACTTGCTGTTTCCACAATCACAACGAAAATTTCTGAAACAAAAGAGGAAGAGCCAATTTTAATTTTTCTTTTAAATCTAATGACTTCTTTAAGTTCATATCATAGCCTCTTCCCTCTCAACTCATTTCTAGGATGTAAAAAAGGTGGCCCTGGTTGTGGTACAATCCAAAAAGGTTGGATACATGCTGCTCATGTATCAATTCAGAATTTCTTCAAGCACATAACAATAAAAGATTTAATAATTCTGGAAATTAACATGCATAGAGATAAATATCTGTATCACATCCACAGGCACACATAAGTTAATGGCAGAGAAAGATTCAAGTTTGTACCATAATTATATTTTAAAAGTCCCCTGGGGAAAACTCTTGTCTCGAATTACATAAACCAATTATAATAAATTTTACCAGTACACAGCTACTTTGAATGGAAAAGCAAGATTAAGAAATAAAGTGCAGCTGGGACAGAATCTAAACATTTAAAAAATATTCAGCACCAATTCCTGTCTTTACCTTTTTGTGTACAGCTCAAATAGTTTATGACTTCCATGACATTCATAACTGCAAGCTAGGCAAATTCCTGCTGGTTCTTCTCCCTCTGGGGTGCAGGTACTACAGGCATATAGTGCTTGTCTCTTTACTGAGCCCTAAAAGACAGCCCCAAAATAGAAAAAGATAGAAAATAAATTAATGAAGTGTCGCATAGTTACCTAATAACCATACTGTGATCTGAGAAATAATTGAAATCATATTACCTGTGGTCAAGATCTTATAAAAACCACTAAAACTAATAAAAAAGCTTACACAAGAGTACCAAAGCACTATTGCATGTTTCATATCATCATATGTGTACTATACTAGTGCTTGTTTTCAAACAATTTTTTTCTTAGTGATAGGTAATTTAATCTTTTCAGTCAGCTGTGAATAAGCTTGTCTCCTTAATCATTTTAACGCATGAAAATGTAGGAGAATGTGTTAGGTTTATGTTAAGTAATATCACACTTTAATTCTGGAAAAAAATGCTTGTGATTCCACAAAAGAGAAAATCAATGCATTAATCAGTTCATTTTTTAAGAGATGCATGTTGAAGTATTTAGAGTTGTATTATCATGATATCTGGAACTTATTTTCAAATGGTTCAGCAAAGGACAAAGGACAAAAGTAAATTATAAAAAAGAGGAAAAAGATAAATGTGCTGAAGTGTTTAAAAAATGAGGATATGGAAGAGGTACACATGTGTTCATAATAGTCTTTCAATTTGTTGGTAGATTTAAAATGTTTCAAAATAAAAAGCTGAAAGAAAAACAGGGAAAACTTTTAGAAATCTTGATAATGGTTATCTTCCTCTCGAAAGGAGGGAGTTTCAGGGAGTCAATGGGAAGTTGGGGGATGCCAGTGATGTTCTATTTCTTTATCTGGGTGGCAGGTCCCCCTGGTTTGTCTTCAACCCTACATATAATCTAGGCAATTTGTCACATATTCCACTACAGCCAACATCTGGGACTATCCCTGGATATCAGGTGTATTAAAAAAAGTCTAACCACTTTGCAGTGTAAACTGGTAAACAATGACAACTGGCATTATGATCTCAGTCCACACCACATAAAGACCCCAAGACTCTCTCCTCCTTCCGCAGTGTTCCACTCCACCGCTCTGGAAAACAATCTTCTCATTCCTACCAATTTTCATCTCTCATAGTTTTCTTCTACCCACCTCAATCCACTTTTGTACCTCGAAATACAGGATGAGTCACCCAACGCTATATCACACCCCCTCAAATCCTTCATCATAACGTCTTCCAAAAGCCAAATTTCCTCTTCATGTAGATCTCTCTCTCCTCCCTTCCTTCGCCAGTGCCGGTGCTGCTCTAGTTCCCGTCTAACCCCATGGGGAGCAGACTGCGTAACGACACGATACCTGCTTCTTTTCGCTAAAAAAAACCTACCAGCTAGCGCTGGTCAAACTAAATTGCAGAGGAACTAGCTGTCAAGGAGTCCAGCCCACACGGGGAGATTTTCAAATTCAGGGCTTTCTCCTTTAACTCTGCTTTGACCCTCCCATTCGGTTCCCAATAAATAGGTTGGGAAAAGTAAAGACAAAGATGTCTGGATTTGAGAGGTCACGGGGACGGTTCCGTGAAAAGCAGCCAGGGCACACCGAGAGGAGACGGGAGAGGAAGGAAAGCAGCTGCTCCAAGGCCAAAGCCTGGAGAATCCTGAGCGGCCGAACGAAGATCGAGGAGGAGGGGGCCCTGTTGGACCCAAGCTGAGGAAGGGGGCCAAGACGCTGGGGGTAGTGGGGCAGCTGGGCCTGGGATGGGGAAGCCTACGCCGAACCGCGGCCTCAGACCACCACTGGGAAGCCGGCCGCGGCAGGCGGGAATAAGTCCAAGTCCGGTCGGGAAGAGCAGGTTCCGCGGGAGCCCAGGGGAGGCGAGGCCCCCGCCGCGCACCCACCTGCGAGTAGGAGCACTTCTCCGAGTCGCTGCCGCCCAGTACGGCGCACGCCTCATTCTCCAGCTCCTCGTCCTCCTCAAGTACGTCGACCAGCGACACCACGGGCTCCAGCTCCGACTGCCGGCCAGCGGGCCCTTCAGCTCCGGCCATCCTCAACTGTCACCCGGACCCCAGCTCTGCTCCGGCGGAGGCGGGAAAAGCGGCCGCGAGAGGCGTAGCCGGAGGAGGCAGATCCTGAGAGCCAGGAACCAATCCCAAAGAAAGGCAGTGAAGGAAGAGGGAGGAGCGACTTCCGACGAACGGAAGTCACTCCTCTCCCTTCTCCCGCCTGCGCCCCGCGCGGGCTGCTTTCCGCTTCCGGTGGTACTTCCCTGTAGCGCGTCTGGAAGCGCAGTGGTTGCCATGGAGCTGTTGGGCGAGTACGTCGGGCCGGACGGACAACGGCAGCAGCTGGAGGTGCCCTGTGAGTCGCCGGGCGACGCCGACCCTTTTCAGAGTCTGTTGTCCGGCGTAGCCCAGATGAGGGAGCTGGTGGCTGAGCATTTCGGCCCCCTGGTACAGCGGGAAGCTCAGGACCGGGTGGCGGCGGCTCCGGACGAGGCCTTGGACGGTGAGTTTTGAGACGGTGCGGGAACAACAGGGCGGAGGGGCAGGGGAGCCCAGGAAACATCTGTTCGTGGAGCCCGTGTTGTGTAGCAGACTTGAAGAAAGTGCGCCTCGGAGGACAGAGAATTCCACCTAAACATTATTGGTACCTTCCGCCATGTCTGAGCTGAATATGGGCTAATTTACCTGGGCTGCTTCTTCCTAAGCGTTTTCATGACTCTGTCTCTTTTCATTTATATTACAAGAACTTGCTGAACGCTTACTATTCTGTGCCAGGCACTGGGCTGAGCTCTGGAGAAAGAATGAGGTGGATGTGAGTTGGTTACTTTCCTTGTGGAATTCAGACTGGTGAGGTGTTAGACAGGCAAACGCTCTTATTAAAAAGAGTGGAAGTGTGACCCCAGGGCCCTCTGTAACTATTGTACACCGAGAAACCCAGGAAGGCTTCCGAGAGGGCATGGCTTTTGAGCTGGGTGTTGAAGGATGAAAAGGAGTTTTACCAGGTGTGAAATGACAAATACGTGTGGAAGACTGCCGTCTATCGCAGAATAGGAGCAGGTTCTGAGGATTGGGACAGATGTCAGTTGAACAAGTCTTAACTCCCAGGCACTACTTTCCCATATCCCAGTTTTGTAGGTGCAGTTTGAAAGTAGAAACGTGAAGTTGAACTGCGTTCGTATTTTTTAAATCTTGTCTTGAATGCAAAAATAGGTAGGTACATTTTGACTGCCCTGAGCTGAACAACCTGAGAACTAAATATTGGAGTCAGGACTTAACTCCTCTGTAGAGGAGCTTAAACCGTACTTTCCTTTTCTTTCTTTTCTATCTCATTTACATCTTGATAGATCCAGGTAATGTGAAGGAGACAAGTCGTAAAGTTACACTGAGTTCAGACAATAGATTGTTTCTGTGAATAAGGTAGTTGGGTATTGTCACGTGTATTGAAAGTGAAGTCCTGTTTCTTGGTTCCAAAAGTACCTCTCTAATCTGTTGAAAATGTTGTCATTGGCATAAAGACAAGAGTATATAGCTGGAGCCATTTTAAAAAAAAAAGTCTGTCATTATTTACTGCAAAAATAACTGTTACCTGTTCTATTAATGGTGCGTCAGCAATATCTTTGTATAGGTGGACATGTTTTTGTATTTGCTTGATGAAATCTCCATAAAGCTTAGGTTTGAATGACCTTTGTTAAAAGTGGTAGAGATAAAATGGTGAATTTTATGTTATATCTCAACAAATAATATACAAAATAAAAAGTATAAGTACTAAACTGGTAGAAGTCAACGCTAAAAATATAAATAATCCAATTACCAAATGTACAAAGGATTTGAATAGACAGGTCTCCAAGTAAATATGCAGGGCCAATAAGCACATGAAAAGATGTTCAACATCATTGGCCATTGGGGAAATAGAAACCAAACCACGACGAGATACCACTACATGCCTAGGATGGCTGTCATCAAAAAGAACAATAACAAGTGTTGACAAAGATGTGAAGAAATGGAGCCCTCATACATTGCTGGTGAAAATGTAAAATGACTACCTTCTTTGGAGAGGAGTTTGGCAGTTCCTCAAAAAGTTGAACATAAAGTTACTGTCTGACCCAGCAATTCCATGTCTAGGGATTCCTAGTTCTTCCTAGAGAATTGGAAACATGTTCACACAAAAACTTATACACTAATGTTCATAACAGCATTATTCATAATAGCTAAAAAGTGGAAACAATACAAATGCCCTTCAGCTGATGAGTGGATAAACAAAATGTGGAATAACCACCCAGTGGAATATTGTTCAGCAGTAAAAAAGAATAAAGCACTGATAAATGCTACAATATGAATGAACCTTGCAAACATGCTAAGTGAAAGAAGCCAGATGCAAAAGACCACATGTTGTGTGATTAATTTATATGAAATGTCCAGAAGAGACAAATCTATAGAGATAGAAAGTAGGTTAGTGTTACCAAGGATTGAGGGGACTAGGAAGTGACTGCTAAGGGGTATGGGATTTCTTTCTGGGATGATGAAACTCTTCTGGAATTAGGTAGTGGTGATGATTGCACAACCTGTGGATATACTAAAAATCAGTAAGCTGTATACTTTAAAAGAGTGAATTTTATGGTTGTATGAATTTTGTCTTCAAAAAAAGTAGTAGACAGGAAAGGTTTAAACACTAAAATTACTGAAATATTTTTAACGATGCATATTTCAAATCTGGAATGTGGTCTTATTACTCCTAAAGTGAAACGATCTTATTATCAACCATTTTAACTATTTTTTCAACCATTGAACATATTGTCATACAACAAATATTTATTTTAAAAGGTGATGATGATGATGATGATGCAGAAGATGAAAATAACACTGATAACAGAACTAACTCAGAAGGACCATCTGCAAAACGGCCAAAACCACCATCTTAAGAGCTTTTATGAAATTTTAAAGACTGCTGCCATATCTTAGTTATCACACACTGACATTTAATGAAGACTTGTGCTGCCTCAACTTGGAAAAGCATTTGTTTTGTTCCCTGGGACAGTTTTGTTAAAGAAAAATTTCTTCTGTTTCCAGCCGAGAAAGATGTACTCTTTAGAAATGAATCTGTTTTCTTGAGTGAGAAATTTTAGACCATGGAAATAATAGAGAACACTTCATAATGTATAAAATCCTTTAAGTTGGCAACTGAATTTTAATTGTTTTCCACTTTGAAAACAACCATTGAATTAATTTGTGTGCTGTCTACATCTTTTGGCTTTCACGTCTGTTGTAAAAAGTACATGTCATGGTCCACGGGCAGTAACATTTCAAAGAACTGATGTGAGCAAGTGGTGAAAATTGGGTATTAAAAACAAGAATGGCAGTTCTGTGCATAAGTAGGAGGAAATGGGAATAGAGAAAAATACTGAAGAGAAAGAGAGCCCTTGAGAGAAACCCAAGGAAACCTTGAATCCACACTCACACCCAATATACAGACATCGAGAGATGATAGTACTCAGCGAATATATATTTCACTTTACCTTAAGAGAGCCAAATGGTGTGTGCTTTTTGCTGTGGTATGTTATATATATGAACACAAATAAAAGTCTTTAAACAATCTGTGTTGACTATAACTTAGATATTTCCTCCCATCCTATAGCCGTATGATTTTGCTTAACAAAGGACTATTTTAAATTCTTTAAGTATATATATGTGTATATCCATACCAGCGGTGCCAAAAAAATGTATATAAGTGGACACTGTGGTCAGCATTGCTCAAGCAGTAGTTCACCATAATCAGAAGTGTCTGGACGCTGATGGTAACCACTTTGAGCACCTCTTGTCATTGCAGAAGTCAAACGTGACTTGTATTCATCTTTTGTTATCGGTGTATATCGAGTATTATAATTTTAATACAGTTTTCCTTTCTTAAAATGTGTACACAATTTTTTGGAAACATATGTCTATATCTATAAATAGATATAGATATATAAAATTTGTGTGTGTGTGTTCCTTTTCTGCTTGTCAGTGGGACTAAGGCATTTTTTATTTACTGTGCATGTTTCCTATTTCATTTAGATAGCTAAAATGCAGAGAAATCAAGTAGCATGTACCTAATGAAATACAAATAGTCATAGATTTTTAGATTTGGAAGTAACCTTATATGTTATATAATATATTTCAGATATAAAGTGAATCTTAGAATATGTGTTTACCCTAAGTTACAGAGCTAACCATTGGCAGAGCTGGGTTATATACATAGCCTTTAAAAGATTGCTGTAGTACTTTCCCAGTTATACATTCTGAAATCTATACCTTACACGGTACATACTTTTAAGGAAACTGAATTTACATACCTTTTCTTATCCTTAAAGTATTATTTTACTTGGAACATCAGCCTTCCAATAAGTACTTGTATATAAACAAAACAACACCAACTAGAAAAAGTCTTATACAGATGCTCCTTGACTTATGATGGGGTTTGCATCCCAATAACCCCATTGTAAGTTAAAACTGTAAGTTGAAAATGCGTTTAATACACTTAACCTACCAAGCAGCATAGCTTCGCCTCGCCCACCTTAAACATGCTCGGAAGACTTACATTAGCCTACAGTTGGGCCAAATCACTGCCGCTGCCCGCATCACGAGAAAGTAACTACTGCATACTGGTAGTCCAGGAAAAGACCAAAATTCAAAGTATGCTTTCTACTGAAAGTGTATGGCTTTCACACCATCATAAAGTAAAAAAAGATTGTTAAGTGGAACCATCATAATTTGGAGAATGTCTAAACGCTCAGAAATTGTTTAGTTTCTGATTATCTCTAATATTGGGACTACAACTCAGTTACTGATTTATAATCTTTTATCTTTACATAATCCTTAAAAAAAACTGTAGTTAAGAAAAAGTCCATATTTTTAAATTAATAGCTGAACTTTGCTCTTGAACATTTTGTTTCCTTCTTTGTTGAGTAGATATGTTTATAAGGAAGAAACCAAGATATGTGTGCTTGTGGTCCAGTGTTTTGTGGTCAGGTATAGGTTTGATTGATCTTTTCCTTAAGTTGAATACTGATTCTAATTCTCTTACAGTCTTCATAAGTAAGCCACGTATTTGAAGGACCAGTATAGAAGAAATGCCTTGCCTGGTTTTCTACTCTTTACCTTGTAAGTGTAGAAGTATTAGCCTCAGGCAAGCAGAACGGTTACTCTCTGAGACATCTCCAATAAGTGCTTTTGTGTCACATTGAAAAATACTTAATAGAGTTCTGCGGCCAAGGACAAGAATTTTTGCTCCTTTATAATAGGTTACTTGGCTATATTATTAGTTAGGGAATTTGAATATTTTTTTAAAAAATCACCTGAGAAGAAAAATTGACTTTGAAAACAAACAGGGAAAAAGAGTATGGGAGGAACCCAGTTCTCCCCACCCCTCCCCACCTCGCACCCCCCAGTTTGGAGATGTTCACACTCAGAGGATTTACGCTTCTGGAACCAGCTTGCCTTTCAAATCCTGGGCCATGTCACCTCCTTGGCCTGTCTAGCTCTTCTCATCGTTTAGGAAAACACGCCTCTAGTAGACCTTTCCTGGCTTTCTCGACAACGTTAGGCCCTTGTGCTGTGTGTCTCTGGTGCTCTGCACGTCCACCCTCGTAGTATGAAATGTACTAGGTGGGAATGATTGCTTCAGCTACTCAGATTTTTTAAAAGCTTTTATTGAGAAGGCCTGTATTTTTAAAGGAAATAAAGCTTATGTTTCTTCCAAATGAGAGAATCAGTTGGAGACGTCTGTGGCCCTCAGTTTATTATGTAGTATTTTTATCCAGTTCCTGTTTAGCTTATTAAAGATACAGCTATTTCTCAGTTCAATGTGTACAAGTATAGAATGTCATTTCTTTTTTGGCAATAAGATTCACACATAAGACATCCTGAAAACCTAAGCTTGTTAACTCAATTGTCAGCCACTGTGTGGCGATAAAATGTTGACAAGAAATTCCTGTTTGAACTGATTGTGGTTGGTAGTTGAGTACTGCCGAGTTCAAAACTGTATTACCACAATGCAGCTAGTGATGGTTGCAAATAAAATTAACATGTTTTGGGGCAGTTAATTACATTAGCATCATTTTGTGATTATTTCTTGGACACCTAAGTATATAGTAAAGAGTAGAGTGTAGAATGCTACTATTGGAGACTATTGACTAGATGTGCATAGGATAGATTGTAAGTAGAGGGAGTGAAAGGGAGCTTTTTCATTGTATACTCTTTTTGCATTTTTATAAATCATATGTACTTTGCCATAAAAAAAATGAAATCTTGCCATCTGCAACAACATGGATGGGCCTACATGGCTTTATGCTAAGTGAAATAAGAAAGAAAAAGACAAATACCGTGTGATCTCACTTATATGTGGAATTTAAAAAACAAAATAAACAAAACAGAAGCAAATTCATAGATACAGGGAACATTTTGATGGTTGCCAAATGGGAACGGGGTTAGGGGGATGGATGAAAAAGGGGAAGGGATTAAGAGGTACGTACTGGTAGTTACAAAATAGTCATGGGAATGTAAAGTATAACATAAGGAATATGGTCAATAATATTGTAATAACTGTATGGTGCCAGATGGGTACTGGATTTATCAGGGGGATCACTTCATAAGTTATATAAATATGTAATCACTATGTTATACACCTGAAACTAATATAATATTGTATGTCAACTAATTAAAAAATAAAAAATTATTTAAAAGATGAATAAACTAAAAATCATGTAACATTTTTATATGCTAATACAGAAAGTTATTGTGAAACTTTCAAACAATTTTTACTTTTAAAAAGTCATGCTTTAGATTTAGTAAGGGCAGATAAGCCATATTATCAGTTTAAAACATTGTCGTGTAAGTAATTCAGGACAAAAATGAACCAATCCACACTTTTAAAAAAAAAATCCACATTTCTCATTTGACTGCTACTTTGTCAGAACAGGGAATAGAAAGAATGCTACTTCTAAAGAGGTTAGAAAAGCTGGGCTAAATATGAGGTAGAGTACCATAAAAAAAAAAAGGTAGGAGTAGGAGGTGTTTCTAAAACTGATGTGCCTGGCCTGAACCTTGAAAAAAATGCTCTCTAGCCAGTGAATTATTCTCAAAGTATAAAATGAATTTCAGTGTTGCTATGACGATTCCAGTCTCAGGTGACCTTTGGGATCAGAATTACTCTATTTAAAGACATGACCCAGGAAACAGTGAATGCTAGACAGTAAGCTTCTATTTAAATCTTTTAAAAAGTAGCCGCTCCCATTGGGTACAGTTTTAAATGGAAATTTACTCTGGTGCCAAAAATTCTGCTGGGGATAGAAGTAGCTTATAGAAACATTACTAGTTTAAATGAGTGCTTTATGGGGCCAACGTATTGCCTTGAACATCAAAGTACTGAAATTGTGTGCTGTAGCTCTAAGAGGTTGTTTTGACACTTGGTGTATGTGTTAGGTGGTTTAGAAAACTGTTACTTTCATGATTGTAACTTGAGAATTTCTCAAGACTCTCACCAGCACTTAAAATATACCACTTGTTTGTGAGTGTGGTATATGTTTTTCTCTGCATCGATAAGAAAAATCCCGAGACAACCAACATCACAAGAACTGTTAGCAAAAATAAATTGAGGCTCATTTGAAATCTTGGCCTTGAAAATAATATATCACTACGTGCTGAAACCTGAAAGAGCTTAATAACCAAACTTCCTTGGCACATGTGACAGATTATGCTACGCACTTGGTAGTAAATGTTAACTTTAAGCTTTATTCTCTGGAGAGTGAACTAGATTGTTTTGCAGGCTAGTGAGAGAGGTGTTCCGTGACACTGAGACTGCTTCATGCGGTAAATAATTACTGAGCACCGACCAGGTCCCGGGCACTTCTGAGCAAGGGCATTCAGCAGTGAACAGACAAAACCCCTGCCTCGTGGAGGGAGTTTAGATTCTGACAAATTATATAACATGTCAAGTGGTAAGTGCTGTGGAGAAAAACAGGGAAGGAGGATGCTGACTTTTCAGTAGGTTTGTCAGAGGCAGCCTTACTAAGCTGACAATTGAGCGAAGGTCTGAAGGTGATGGAGCGGGCCAGGGCTAAGCATCCAGGCAGGGGTGCCCTGAGTGCAGAGGCCCGGAAACAGGTTTTTCTGGTGTGTTCTAGAATCAACAAGAAAACCAGTGTGGCTGGAGTGGAGTCAGAGGCTGAGAGAGTAGTAGAAAATGAAGCAAAGGTCAAGGGCTACCTATTTATGACTCTGTGTGCCATGTTAAGGACTTTGGCTTTGCTTCTGAGAAGGGAGGCTGTAAGAGGAGTTCTGAGAGGCGTAGCATTTGAAAAAGACCCCCCGCCAGTTGTTAGGTAGTCGTCCTGTCGGGGCATGAGATTGTTGGTGAGTGGTAAGATCAGCAGCGTGGCTTTGGACATCTTAGTAAATATCAAGTTGGCCATTCACACCTGGAGCTCAGGAAAGAGATGGAAGGTAGTGATACAAGTTTGAGCGTTTAAAGCCACGAGCTTGGATGAGATGACCAAGAGAGTAAGTAGAGAAAAGAGAACTGAAGCATGCCAACATTAATTGGAAAGATCCCCGAGGAGAAACCAACAGAGGAGAAAGGAGAAGCTGATGAGGAAGAGGAAAACCAGGAGAGTATCTAAAACCGGGCTAATACAAGGTAGCTACTAGACACCTGTGGCTATTTAAATTATAATTCAAATTTTAAATTCTGTTCCTCAGTCACTTTAGCCACGTCTCAAGGCTTAGTTCATGTGGCTAGTCACTGCTGATTTGGACAGCACAGATGTATAACACTTCCATATTCACTAAAGTCCTACTGGGCAGTACTGATCCTGAAGGCGACTGAAGAAAGTACACATCTCAAGGAGAGGGAGTGTGTCAAAAACTGCTAATAAACAATCTGAGGACTGAGAGACTTGACTAGTGGATTTAGTTATTTGTAAGTAACCAGAGACCTCTTGACAAGAGAGCCTATTTGGTAGAATGAAGCAAAAAAACTGATAAAATTGTATTCAGGATGAACTGCAGGAACAGGAATCAGAAAATATAGATACCTCATTACCAAACGTAGGCTCCAGCTGGCAGCTGTCTGCCGTCTACTCAGTGTGGTCCGCTGCTCAGGGGCCTGCCAGGCCCGCCCGGGCTCCCAGTGCTGTGTGCCCAGATCCATTCTAAGCTACTACAGGCGCAGCTCAGGACCACGGATGTCACCTCAGCCTCACGTCCTGCTTCCTCCTGCTATGGACTGGGTCTGTCACACCTGGAGAGCTTCAAGAAGCAGGAATGAAACTGTCCTGTCCCTCACCTTGGGACTGACCACCTCAGCCTGTCCTGATCACTCTGTGCATTCCTGCCTGGCCTCCCCTGGATCATGGCCTTCAGGTACAGCGACCTCTTCAGGAATCGTGACCTCTCGATTTCTCCACGGTGACACCCATATATCAGTTTATAATCAGTGGGGCCTCTCACCTTCTAACAATAAACTCTATTTAAACCTTGAAAACATAAGAAACATAGACACCTCTTTAAATATTGGCAATCAGCCAGCTGGATTGAACTTACCACACAATGTTTGTTGAAGCTGTTCCCAAGACAAACAGCTCTCCTGACAGTTGTCTTTGTGGTGCATAAAACCCCATGGCCGTGATTCTCAACCCTGATACAATCATCTGAAGATCTCTGAAAATAGGATTGCCTGCGCTACACCCCCAGGGATTGATATAATTGGTTGGGAAAGGACACTAGTATTGTTCACGTGAGGAGTTTTGCTGTTTATTTCTTTGGGTGATTCTAATATACAGGCACAGTTAAAGACCTACTCGCCTTAGACCAAAACAAAAATGCTAATGCATGCTGATTCCCAGTCATGGTCCAGAGTTACCCGGAACTTCACAAGTATGTTGAATCTATAGTGATGGCACATATTTGATGCAAAAATGAGTCACGTGTTATTGTGGTAAGCTTTTCTGCCAATGTTTTGGAGACTGAGCATGTTAAGCCCATGGAGAAGGAAACCAACACTAGATAATCTTAATAAAGACTTTAACAATACCCGTGGTGAACAAACAGACCAGTTTGACTATTTTATGGATGCAGATAATGTAAGTGCTCTTGGGGGCACTTTATCTAATGATTCCATTTCCCCAAAGAAAAGCTTTTTGTTAATTATGAAGCTTTGAAATTATATAATCTTTGAAATAGAATCAATTCTAAACTTAGGGAATCCCATTTTTCTTTAAAACTGGTAATGTCTTTAAAACCAGTAAATTTATGTGGTAACTAACACTCCATGAATTAGATGTTTGTTTCCACAATTCATTTATTTATTCCCTATCCTGGCACTTTTTAAAAACAAAAGTTTCTGGCATGTTTCTGTGAAAAACATCGTACAGATATTACTTCATTTCAGGTGTAGTTGCAAATAAATGACTCATTATACCACTGTGGGATATAACTCTGTTTTTCTCATAGCTGGAAGAAAATTATTGACTAGTTATGGATCCTAGGATGCTTGTCCGTTCCCTGAAATCTCTGAAGCACTTCCTATATTTGCCATTATCTCACTATCTCACTCCTGGAATCACTGCTTTGTGTATTGTGATGTGAATATAAAATAAATGATCCATAATACACGTCAATTTCAACTTCCTCCTCAATCTAATAGAGCGAGGAGATAAATTTTACCTTTCCCTCTTTACAAAAAGAATACTTTGAGCTATTAAATAGCCATAGACAACAAAACAGCAATAATCCAACTTGGATAATTACTTCCTAAATAATCAAAAAACAGATTAACTCTGCAATCTGAAACTTAATAGTTACATTTGGAAATACTGCATTACTCTTACTGTAATTATTTTACTATTTCTACTCCCAAGGCAATATGATCTTGAAAAATAGAGACGGACTGAGTATTTACTTACCAAATCTCAAAATATTAGAATTTGAAGTATAAGAGATAAAGTCTACTTCAATAAAAAGGAATTACTATTTTACAAGACAAGTGACAAATTCACAAACCTTGCATTACATCAGACATTTACAAAACAAAAAATAATTGAAATAATTTTCTTAAATCATTTCCAAACTATTACTGCCTCAAGACTAATCAAATAAAACAAGACACTGCTTGATGATTTTCCTCAAATTATCTTCACTGTTTGAGAAGCAGTATAGTGGAATGATAGAACTGGAGATCTCAAGCCAGACATTCTCGGTTCAAGTCCCGGCTCCTCCATTTACTTGCTGTGTGACATGGGCAAGTTATTCCTATTTCTGGTTTCCACATGTTCCTCTTCTGTAAAAATGGCACTACTACCAGTACATACCTGCTCATAGGGCTGTTGTGAAGACTGTAAACCAGAAAAGAGTGCCTGCAGCATGCATACTACAATGTTCCTGGATTTATGATGAGGTTACATCTCAAACCCATCGTTAAGTCGAAAATATCCTAAGTTGAAAATGCCTTTTATACGCCTAACCTACTGAACCTCGGAGCTTAAACTAGCCTGTGTGAAATGTACTCAGCACACTTTCAGCAGCCTACACTGGAGCCAAATCATCTCACCACCCCCGCCCAGCCTCACAAGAGAATCATAGTGCGTATCGCTAGCCCGGCAAAAGATCAAAATTCAAAATTCACAGTATGGTTTCTACTGAATGCACATTGCTTTCGCACCATCATAAAGTCAAAAACTCCTGTCAAACCATGGTTAAGTTGGGGATGGTCTGTACTTAGTAAGTACTCAAAAAATGCAAGTGATGTGGTTATCTGACACTCAAAGAAACAGGTATTTCAAACTGCCACTTACTTGAAGATTTGGTGTACGATAGCAGACTAAGTATCATTTCAGGAACTAGACCTTTGGAGGTACTAAAGGAAAGAAATGAAGACTAATTAGAGGTCTGACCTTGCTGCTTTTGAGTTACAGGTCACCACCTGCGTTATCTTTCAAATAAAGCTGTGGAATGTGCAGCCTTCCATTCTGGTCACATCATACTTAAAGGTTGAGGTTTCTAGAAAACCTTTAGATTTTCAGTAGCTCATACAAATTGAGCAAAACCCTCCTCAGTAATGCCACTTACATTCTTTGGTATGGCTAGGCAGATAGTACCCAGTGCTAAAACCTCCTATCATTTGTGAGAAGCACTGCAGCTCCGTGGTCAGGACCAAAGGTATCAGATGCCTGGGTATAACTGGCTGTGCCACCTACCAGCTATGTGACCTTTGGCAAGTTACTTCTCCACCTCAGTGTCCTTATCTGTAAAATCTTGATAATTGTTACAGGGTTTTTGGATTGAGTTAATTCATACAAAGCTGTTAGAACAGGGCCCAACAGAGTAAGCACCAAAAAAATGTTACGGTTATTATTAAAATCTATCAATGTGAAACATTTCCCTGGTATTAATGACATAACTGTATAAAAATATGTCTAATGTCACCCAGAAAAAAAAAATTCCAAAATCTAATATTTCCCTTTTTTTAGTTATTTGTACTGGTCCCAGACATGAGGTAGTAAGTACAAATGGAAAGAGGAAGTACAAGGATCACATCTTCATGCGACAAACCTATCGCCTGAAGACCAGCTCTGAGGCTGGAAAAGGAAATCAGGAGGTGGACATGACAGCATCTTTTAGAGCACTCACATCTGACAAGGACGGCACTAAATATTTCCATCCAACACCTTGTTTCCATCTTCTATGTGTGTGAGATTTCTCAACTTGCAACCATTTATCCTCTTCCCAAGTTTTTTTTTTTAAACCAGTAGCATTAATAATGCTAGTGAATTAATAATGCCAGTAGCATTACCAAAAAGAGGAACAAATTCTGCCTATCGAGACAGCCATCACGTCAGTAATTTTTTACCAATTTCTCACAAGCTGATAACAAGCAAGCATAACTAGTTGGCTTACGACAGGATGAATTGGTGTTTTAGTTTAAAGAATTTTAAAGCAAGCCAAGTAATTGTATAAAATTTAAACTTTATGACCATGTTTGGACCTTTTTACATTAAACACAATGGAAATGTTCATATTCATTTTTTTTCCCCAAAGGAAAAATTTCTGAACCATCACTATGTTGCACAGTAGAATAAAAATAAGAGTTCAGGTACTTAATTCAAGTTTCTAAAGAATGCAAATAACAGACACGATTTTACTTCCAAAATCTGAAGTCATCAACATGATTTTGTTGCACTGTATCTCAGGCTTTACCTAAAATTCATTATTATTCAGATAAAGACAGCCCCCTAGTCACATCTTTTAAAAAGCCTCTGCCCCACCACAACTTCCTGAGATCTGTGAAGAAACTGCAGTCTTGTGATCAGGTTCCATATAGTACTGGCAGTTTTGTAATCATAAGGAAAAACGGTGACTGACTTTTATGTGTCAATCAGTTGTAGTCTGCTGATCTGATTAGAAGCCTTGACAAATGCCTGGTGGCGATTGCAAATAACTGCCAAGCATATGGGGATAATACAGTAGCCCACCGTTTTGGGGTCAGCTCTTGTACAAGAATAAAGGAACAAAAACATCTGTAAATAAGGTATCAGAAAAATAACTGTCCAAAACCAAAATGGCAGGGAGAGTAACCGAGCTTTCAAGGAGTGTGTCCATGTGGTTCCTTCAAGGGGCTCCTCGGGGTGCTGTTGAATGTGTTCCAAGGCCAGCCTATTGTAAGTCTCATTGATTTCAAAAACATAGTAGAATGCTGCTGCACTTGTCAACAGATACAATCCCACTCCAATCCATCCCATCCGCTGACGGAAGTTCATCATTCTCCATGCTCTGTGCCTTCAATTTTTAAAAAAGAGAAAACAGTTAGTGTCTAGTAATGCTGTCACGGCATCTATTCCAAGTGTACTTGCTTTATTTCCATTGAGTTCTAAAGTACTCCACTAACGCATTTACGGTTTAAAATAAATTAAAATTACATTTATTAAGAACTGTGAATGACTTACGGGGTTTTTTCATGTAATAATTATGAGGAAGTACAAAAAGGTTCGGTATACATTTTCTGCTTTTACGTGAATCCCCCAGAATAAATCACTATATCTGACTTAAATAGGTCCAGTACACCTTCCATTAAGAAATTGGAATTAAACTAGTTTCCTACGGAACATTTCACTTTTACAATTCAGGTACTTTCTGACTTAATACTATTGCTTCAGACGTGAACACTTGGTTCTACAAACAAACCAATGTCGGGGTTCCCAAGTCAAGACAGTAACTCTTAAACACTTACAATGGTCCCGAGAATCTTCCTGTTCCCACGGCAAGCGTTAAAGAGTCACTCAGTTCTGAATAATCGGGTGGCTTTGGCATTTCACAAAAAGCTACCATAAAAAGAAATCCCCGGGGTCACCAGCTGGGAGGTGAACGCGACCAGCCTGGAGCACAAGCTAATTGTGATTAAGCACAGCGTGACTGCGGCCGGTCACGCGGCGGCCCGGCCCCCGTCGCTGCTGCCGGAGCCCCCAGCCTGTGTCACCCGGCCCGGCCGGGAGGCTCCCCAGCCGGCCCCGCCCCCTGTCGAGCTGCAGCGCCCGCCGGCCGCGACCGGGGCTGCACAAGTGGCGCCAGGCCCGGGCCTCTTCGCCTTGCAGCGCCGGGAGCCCAGTGCCGGGCAGTGGCCACCGGCCGATCCTGCAGCGCTGGGCAGGCCCCGGATCTCACCTTCCTATCCGGGTTGGCCCGCCCGCTCGCCGTCCCGGATGCTGCCACCGTCGGGGCTTCCGGCTCCACCCGGAAGCGCGCACGCCCCGCCCCGAAAGCTCCGGCTCCCCGGTGATGTCAGGGTGCCTCAGCCCGCGGCACCGCCTTCCTGAGCACGCCCCGCGCGGCTCCAGTCGGGACGTGGGAGGAGGCTGCGGCGGCGCCGGGGGCGGTGCGTCCCTTCAGGTGGGCGGCTGTCCTGGCCGCGCCGGTTCTGCCCTTCTGGGCCTGGCACCGCGTGCCCAGCTCGCGACTCTAATCGCCCCATGGCTCCTCGCCACGGAGAGCTCCGCAGCGACGGGGCGGTTCTCCACTCCGGCCGCGCCTCTCAAGTGCCCATCCCAGTGGAGCAGAGGCCGCCCTCCGGCTCCCCAGGCCTGGCCTCCCAAGAAGCATCAGGAGCCGGCCGTGGCGCCTCGGCCGCCGGCGAAGGACGCAGGCAGGGAGTGCTAGAGGACGGCGGGCCGCCCGACGCGGAGGAGGGGAAGACGGCTGCTTGGCGCAGTAGGGCCGCCGGGGTGCCGCCCGCCAGTGGGGGTGCGCGGGGCTTCCCACGCCCTGGGTCTTTGACACCTTCCACTGACCTGACTGCTTTGTCCTCACAGGCCGCCGGAACTCGGGACGCTGGCAGGACGTATGTGGGGTACTTCGGAGGAATACTGTGAATTGCGGTGGCATCAGTGCCCCCAACAAATCGGAACGTAAATCAATTGTTTGGGGCACCATGACGCTTAGGCTCTTAGAAGACTGGTGTAGGGGGATGGATATGAACCCTCGGAAAGCACTGTTGGTGCCGGCATCCCCCAGACCTGTAATGTGACAGAAATGTAGGGGGCTCTGCGCGCTGGTTTAGCCCCCTTGGGCGAGTACAGGTTGCCCGGGAGGATGTTCCGGAGGGACGAGAACAGGAAGGTAGCCCTAATAGGACTCACCGAGGAGACTCCTTATGCTCTGGTCCCTAAGGAGACACCTGGATAAGGGGGTGTCTGGAGAGTGATCTGTAAGCCTCCTGACCCAGATAATGAATTTTTAAGCAGATTAGCTGAATTCTTAGAGGGAAAGGGCCTGACATTAGGGGAGTTGACCAGAGCTCTTGAGTATGGAAACGACCCTTTTGACCTAGACCAGGACGTGATCCTGGAAATACGGGCCCCCACGTTAGCACAGGCATTAGATGAGGCTCTTCAGCCGGCCCTGCAGTACCTAAAACACAAAAAGCTGAGCGTATTCTCAGGCAGTGATCCTCCAGGACCAGAGGAAGAAGAATTGGATTCCTGGTTGTTTCATACTACTCAAATGATGAAGGCATGGCAGGAGTCAGATGCTGAGAAAAGAAGGTGATTGCTAGAGAGCCTTAAAGGCCAAGCATATGATATTATTCGTGTCCTCAAGATAAACAATCCTTTAGTCATGGTCCCTGAATGCCTGCAGGCTCTTGAGCAAGTCCTCGGGGTTACTGATAATCCCAGGGAGTTGCAAGTCAAATATCTGACCACTTACCTGAAGGATGAAGAAAAACTGTCTGCTCACGTGCTAAGGTTGGAGCCTTTATTACGGAAACTGGTGGAGAGAGGAGCAGTTGAGAGAGAAGTTGTGAATCAGGCCCGCCTGGACCAAATCCTTGCTGGAACAGTCCACAGAACACTGCGCACGAGGCTTGCTCTGCCAGAGGAGGCCCAGCCCCTGGCTTATTGGAATTACTGACACTGCTAAGGGATGAAGAAACAGCTGAGGAAGAGGAGGAGGTGCTTCTCCAGGCAGGATTAGAGAGGCATTTCACCTGACTCTTAGGAAACCAGGAAGGGATATCTGACAGCAGAGCATGGAGGTAGAACAACCCATATACTCCAGTGATAGGCATTAACCAATCCCTACCTTGTGCTGCCAAGTAACTCCTTTATGTACTGTTCACAGTATAAATCCATTGTCATTTCTGTGCCTCTTTAGTGTCTCCTAAATGTGTCATTGACTAGGAAGGCTGTATAGTTCTGCACTGGTATTTATATATTTAAATTCACCCCTGTGAATTTTTTCATCATACAAAATTGCACAAAAGGTCTATTACTGTCTATATGTAGTGCTCTGACAGGAGAACAAGGGTCAGGTGCATATGCTGACCAGATCGCGTGGCGACGTCAGATTGTGTGTAACAGGTGCCAGTGTAGTGTGTCAGATGTGATAATGTGTCATGGTTTGTAGGTGTGCATTGCCCTTCATTTATCGTGCAGGTTGTGAGCAGTGGTTAAGATACTATTTTCTGTTTGTACCAGATTTTTATTGATTCTGTTCAATCGAACCAAGAGGAAGAGTTAAATGGTAAGGTTGTTTGCAGCTGCCATCTCTCACCCCAGATTCCTGATGTGTCATCAAAACGTCTAGTTTGGAGTATCATTTTAATAGGTGTTATAAGATTATAGGCATGAACTTATAAAATAAAGGAATGCTAATAAAATGACCTCTTTTATCTGTTTCGTTTTTATCAAATGTCCAAAGAGACTGCATTTGAACAAAGAGTTCCACAAGCATGAATCTGAAAATCACTGAATTTACACAATCTTAACCCTTTGGACACTTGCCTCGTGGTGCCCAATGGGTGGGAAGTAGTTTTCTAAGTGAGATTACTGGAGGCACCTACTGAAGCACACAGAATGAAACAGAGCACAAATTAGTGCACGTAGTAGATCAGTGTGTTGATGCACCCGTGCATTGATTTGGAGGGTGAAAGGGAAGAACTGAACGTGGCATACCTCTCTGCGTGGCAGACTGGACCAGACATTTTTCCATGTACTTTCTCAACCTTCTTAAAAGTGCTGCACAGGAATGGGCACAGAAAAGTTAAGAAAAACTTGCCCAACGTGAAACAACTCATTTCAGAATTCTACAAATAAATTAATGAATAAAATGTGGGAGAAGAGTCAAATCTTCCTTGCAGAAAAATTTCAAATCATTTATGTGGATACCACCTCGTTTAGGAAGCGGAGTTTATTCCCTCCCCCACCCTTAAGTGTGAGCTGAATATAGGAAAAATATGGAAAGGAAAAATCGTAACTTCAGTGAAGAAACCTGGCAAGGACTAGTTTGGCGAGGTGGTCGAGGTTCGCCTCAGTGATCAGTAATGTGGACAGCATGTAACCCCGCTGCGAGGTGGTGACAAGGGCACTTCCCTCTGTGGTCTTCCTCGGAACCTGGAACCCAGTCTAATCATGAGAATAACACCTGGCAAACCCAAGTTGAGGGACGTTCTACAAAATACCTGACCGACACTCCTTAAAACTGTCAAGATCATGGAAAACAAGAAAAGACGGAGCTATCACAGACCAGAGGAGCCTAAGGAGACACTAAATGTAATGTATTCTGGAAGTCATTTTGGAACAGATAAAGGACCTCAGTGGAAAAGTGGAGTCTGAATATAGTCTGGACTTTAGTTAATAGTAATATATCAGTATTGGTTTCTTGGAGGTGACAAATGTACCATGGTAATGTAAGATGTTAATGGGGGAAACAAGGTACAAGAATCATAGTACAGGAACTCTACTATCTCTGTAACTTCTGTAAGTCTATAACTTTTCTAAAATAATCACGGAATACATACTTGGATACTTACATACATACATACACAAACAAACAAGTGATCTGGGGTGCCAGCCAGTGAAATAAGGGACTAGGGAGTGAGTAACTGGAGGTCCCCCGCTTCCTAAAAATAGTTATTCATCTAAACACCACTAGGTGGCGGTGAGCACCCAGGTTAGGCCTCTGCCGGGCCAAAGAAGGAAGAGGATTCTTTCTTACTTAAGTGGCTTCATACCTGCCCCCCCACCTCTCCAAAGAGTGGAAAATTTCTCAAGCTTTTATGTGGAAAAGTATTTAAGTACTCACTCAGTGTGGGACAGTGACTTCCTCGCTAGGTCCGTGACACTTCTGAACTCTTCAAATTAGCTCCTCAGAGAGGCCTGGCCTTGGCAAATAGACTGATCTGTCTATATTAGAATATTCTTAACGATTCCACTTCACTCCCAGCCAGAGCATTTCATAACATTGGAAACTAGGTAATTTCAGAAATCAACTTCTGAAAGTCTCTTATTTCAAAGAGAATGACATTTAGGTCAAAAGTACTCTAGCCATCCTGGGTTTCCCACACTCTCCTGCCTGTTACCAGCTAGCCTAATACGTGGATTACCATATAAACTGGACCAGTTTATTAAATAATTTGATTCAGCGTAAAATAGCATTTTAAGGCTCTTAGTTACCGCCCTGAGAGGTGGATTGGGTGTCAGAAAGCTGGGTTCTAAATAGACTATTGCAGATGAGGCAAGTGAGGCTCAGAGAAGGTGAGTGGCTTCTCAAAGACACACAGCTAATTATTAACAGAGCGAAACTTGAACCCAAATCTCAGCCTGCCTCTGGCTTGCTCTATGACCTGAAGTAAGAGCACTTAATTCCTCTTGGACTTCAGTTTACTTAACTTCAAAATCTATGGTCCCTTTCAGCTCTAAAACTATGTGACTCAAATTTATTTTTTTTTGACCTATATTTTTGACCAAATTTATTTATTTGACCTATATTTATTTCAATATCCTTAATTTAAAAACTGACTCTAAGTTCTTAACATGCCTAATATTTGTCACTTAACATGTGTTCCCAAATATTATAAGGATATCTTGTAATGAGTGTGCTTTCTAATTCCCTAACTAGTTTCTGTTCCCTGTGATATCAAGGGGTATTATATGCCCATGTAAGCCCAACATGGTGTTTCACACTTGAGAGGTAATAAATATGTCTTAACTAATTAGTAATCCTCTGATGTGCCTTAGTACCTATAATAATAATAATCATGGCTGTCATTTGTTAAGCTCTTCCTATGTGCCAGGCAGGTTGCTAAAGGCTTTACATACTCATATATTACCTCATTTAAGTTTGACTACAATCTTTGTGGTTATATTACTATCCCTAATTTCAAGTAAGGAAACAGATCTTTGGATAGATAAAGTGGTTTGCCCAGAGTCACCCAGCTAGAAGATACCAAGATGTATCTGGTTCAACAGCCAGTAATTTAAACCGTGCGAGGCAGCTTCCAACAGTATCTTGGCTCTGAACCAAACTAGCACCACTTCAAGAGTGGGTATGAATATGTGAATATATTAATAATCATCAGTGAACCAGTTTCTGACCATATAACCTAAAACCCTATCTATCACCACTCCCCGCTGTCTCCCTCCAAAAATAATTAATAATACAAGCCAGGTTATGCTGCCATGGAGACAACACTGATAGCCCTCACCCAGCAACCATTAGCCCTCTTCCACCTTTGTATCTGACGTCAGATTTGTTCACCCATTTTATAGAACTGTGAATTTCAGGGGAAAACCAGCCTTCCCCTAGCCGCTGCAGGAAGTGGGGGTGGTAACTCTTGATTAGTTGAAGATGATTCAGTACCCTTTGCCAAACTGCTTGTTTGAGACATGGGCAAATTATGCAATTCAGTCCAGTGAAACATGAACAGCTATTTTTTATCTTTATTTATGTGAGCGCAGCTCTCTGCCAGAATGCCTCGATTCAGATTCCAGCCCCACTATTTTCTCACTCAGTGGCTTCAGGCAAGTTTATGAACGCTTCCTGGGCTTCAGGTTCTGCATCTGAAAATGGAGATAATAATGGCACTTCCTCATAGGGTCACTGTGAAGATCCAATGAATGAATAATGTGAAGTGCTGAGAACTACCTGCTACCTAATAAGTACTCAACAAATAGCTATTGTACTTGTTCTCTGCACAAGATTGCTGCACAGATTACCCAAACCCTAGTGACTGAAAACAAAGTCGTTATTTTTCAGTTTCTGTGCATCAAGAATCTGGGAGTGACTTCACTAGCAGTTCTGGCCCTCGGATAGACTGCAGCAGAGGTGTCGGCCAGGACTGTGGCCATCTCTTGGGAGATCTTCTGACCTCACCCACAGGGGCTTCTCCACGTGACACGCAGCTGATTCCCACTGGAGGCAAGCAAGCCAAGAGGGAGTGAGAGAACACCCCATACAGAAGCTACAGGTTTTTCATCATCTTATCTCAAAAGTGACATCCCATTACTTCTGTCGTATTCTAGTCATTAGAAGCAAGTCAATAAATCCAGCCTATACTCAAAGGAAAGAGATTACACAAGGAATTCCAGGAGGCAGACTCACTGGGGACCATCTGAGAGGCCTGCGCATGACAGCTGTTACTGTTTTTTTTACATATACAGAGAACGAGTCTATAGCTTCATTACTTCTTTTTTTTTTCCCCTTTATTCAATGAGCATTTATTGATAGCCACATGTAACAGACACTGGGAATAATTCATTACTTCTTTATGTTTTACCTTTAAGTGGTCAAATTCCTCTATTAGATCCAGGTTAGAAGAAAAAAAAAGTCCTCCATTGTATTCCTGATCACTAATTTAACTTTTATATGTATCAGAGTGATAAACACAGGCTGTTCTTTGTCCATTCTACAGACTGCCATGGGCCCTTGTAGGTTTTACAACCAACATATGTTCATTCGGCTTCTTAGAATACAGGCGTAATTACCTCCTCAGGGTCCCTCTGCTCCAAGCAGTAAATGCCCATCTGCTTCTCACTTTCCAGTTCCCTCTGATCTCACCTCCCTCCCCTTTGAGTGCCCTTTAAGGAGAAGCAGTAACCCACAGGCCCGACCCAACCACCTTCCTAGGAGTGGGAAGAAGACTTACCTTGTCTTCTTCTAGCTTCTAGCTTCAACCAGCTTCTGGCTTCTCAGAAACTATGCCTTCATTATGCAACGAAAGCTTTTAAAATGTGCATTTCTTTTATCTAATGTGTGCCATTTATAGAAATACATCCTAAGAAACTAAGTATATTCACAAACAATGCGTTCCCCATGCAGTGCTTTTTATCATTGTGGAAAAAAGGGAAACTATAGAAATGCCTAATAATAAGTGATAGGTTGAGTAAATTTTGCCATGCCCAAAGGGCTATAAACTTTGTAGCCATTAAAACAAAATTGTACTGGGTGGAACCTATCTATGCAATCGCTGTTTTTGTAAGCCCAAACTGGTTGCATTTTGATAATCTCAGATCCTTCAACCTAATGGAAGGATATTTTTGGTATACAAATAAGTTTACAACCTACTATTGAGTGAAAAATGCAGAGTACAACAATATTTCTGGAACAATTTCGTTTTTGTGTTGACAAATATCCATAGATACATTTGTAAATAAAAACGTCTGGGAAAGCATACACCAAATGTTAACAGTAGTTATCTTTGGGTGATAAAATATGGGCAATTTTATCTTTTTTTTTTTTAAAGTTGTTTCTGCTTTTCTCCAGTGAATACTTCCTATTGGTATAATGTTTACAGATTCTTAAATAAATAAAATAAAACCATAAGAGATAAATTCCAAGAGGCAAACCCTAATCTCTTATTTTTTCATTAGTAATTTATAATTCGTTAAAGCAAAGCAGGGCAGCGTCTCCTCAGAGAATAGATGTCCCAGTCCGAGCCAGTGGGGGGAGGTTCAGGGTAGACCTGGAGAGTGGCCCAGCCTGGGACGATCAAAGGACAGGCTTTTTCTCTGAGTGACTGCCACTTGAGTTGAGTCGAGACCAGAGCAACTGAAGAAATGAGCACACTCCTCAGCGTGTCTGATTAAACACTTGCTTTTCTCTCCAGCGCCCATTCTACCTTCTTCCAGCAAGACCCCACTTCTGATTGGGGGATTCTCTCCCCCAGAGCTTAGCCATAGTTTGGGGTGGATTGATAACCTAGACCTAAACTAATCGGTGGGTCACAAGGTGGACATGAGACCAGATCAAAGCTGCTGAAGCATGAACTCCATTTCCTCAGTTCCCTCTTCATCCTTTCTATTGAATTTTAAATTCGGTTATAGCTTTACTTTCTGAGCTTTCATTTGCAGTGTGTGATTATTCCATTTTTATTAGTTTTCTATTCTTGGCTGTGTTACTGTTAGTACCTAGTAGCTATTACTACCTAACTAATTACCGTAAAACCTAGTGGCTTAATACAGTAATAGTCATTTATGATTATCTCTCACGGTTTCTTTGGGTCAGGAATTCAGACAGGGCTTCGTGGGGACGTCTTGCCATTGCATGCTATCTTAGGCTTCGGCAAGAAGACTAAGTTAAGGCAGGGGGGCCAGAATCATCGGAGGCCTCGTCACTCACTTGTGTGACCATTAGTGCTGGGTTCAGCTCAGGGCCTAGCCGTCTGAATGGGATTGGTCTGCCAGGCCTTCCCATGTGGTCTGGGCTTCCTTGTAACATAGTGGTTGGGTTCCCAGGGCAAACGTGCCAAGAGTCAGGTGGAAACTGAATGCTTTTTTTGCCCTAGCTCCAGAAGTCACATTTCTGCTGTCCTCACTGGTTACTGGTTGGATAGTTACAGCCCCTCCCCCGCCCAGACTTAAGGAAAACGCAGCTCCTACTGCAGTCCCACTGTGAGAAGAGCATTCAGACTGGGACGGACATGTAATTGGGAAACGCAGTCTGTCTCAATGGCTCATTACCCTTTACTACCACTCTCAGGATATTGATTTCAGGGGTTTTTTGGCTGTCTGCCTGACTTTTCGTTTATTAGTGTAGTTTTCTACTGTTGCCTACCTGTTGCTGTTTCCTCCAGTCAGATCCATCCCTTGGGTAAGGCCACTGTACTGGCTGGCTGAGCCCCTCACTTGGGCGGAAGCCATGGGCGCTACATCTTATGATGTTCATGTCCTATCTATGGGTAGCCCCACATCCAAGTCTCTTTTTTCTGTTTGTTTTGTTCTCTCGTATTGGAAACTTTTCGCAAATGAGTCTGAGAAGATGTGTGGTGGATTCTCAAATGTGTGAGGCTACTTGGTTCTCAATTCTCATCTTAAAGTGGACCACTAAATGGATGATGGCACACGCTGTTTTCACAGGTGGAGCTGGTGGACTCACCACAGAATGGCAGGACAGCAGGTCAGCTGTTTGAAGGGGGACCCCCACATGTCAGTAGCTGAAGGTCTTCTCTCTCAAACTGTTCCGTTTCTCCAGGGAATGATCCTTTAATTTCCTGCCCCCGAGGCATGAGCCTGACTACTGACATTCCAGGAGCCAGATGAGAAGAGCCCCTGGGTGCATCTGTTTGGGGTGCAGACTCTCCTTCCTTGTCTGGTTTCCAGTCAGGAGTCTCAGGTGCACCCCACACTGTGTCTGGCATCCCTGAATCAGGAGCGTCTCTGGTTCAAGTTCAACTTGTTCAGAGACTAAACTTCCCATCTCCTTCCAAGGGGTGCAGCTCAGGGTAGAAGGGGCTCTGGGTGTCTTACAGCTCCTTATATCTGACTTAGTCAAACTCTCTGTACGTTCCCTATGGCTGCAATAACAAATTGCCACCAACTTGCTGGGTTAAAATAGTAGAAATGTATTCTCTCACGAGTCTGGAGGCCTGAAGTCCAAAATCAGTTTCAGTGGTCCCAAATCAAAGTGTGGCAGGGCTACACTCCCTCCAGAGGCTCTAAGGGAGCATCCATTTCTCACCTCCTCGGCTTTGGTGGCTGCCGGCATTCCTTGGCTTGTGGTCACCTCAGTCCAATCTTTAAGCCACCATATTTAACTCTCTCTCCGCCCCAACTTCACATGGCTTTCTCCTCCATGTCTGTGTCAAATCCTCTTACAGGGATACTTGTGATTACATTTAGGACCCACCTGGATAATCCAGGATACTCTCTCCATCTCAAAATCCTTAATGTAGTTACATCTGCAAAATCCCCTTTTCCCAAGTAAGGTGACAGTCACAGTTTCCAGGGCTTAGGACCTGGTATCTCTGGGGGCCAATATTCAACTTATTACAGCCTCTCTTTTCAGTCCCACGTCCTGACCACACTGCTTCTGTCCTGAGTGTCTTTAATACCTTTTGGAAGTTCTGTGAGGGGTGAAAATCTGCTTTCAGTTGATAGCCCCCACTTCAGGAACTAGGTAAGTACTATTCCTTCAAAACTTTTCCATATTCCAAAAATGTACTGACATCTTGCGATAGTGTGAGTGTTTGCTCCCCCCACTCCAAAGAAAATCTAACCTCCAAAGGTGATGGTAGGAGGAGGTGCGGCCCGTGGGAGGCCGTTAGGTCATAAGTGTGGAGTCCCCATGAATGGGATTGGTGCCCTTGTAAAAGGGACTCCAGTGAGATCCCTAGCCCCTTCCTCCGTGAGGATACAAGAAGTCTGCGACCCAGAAGAGGGCCCTCGCCCAACTACGCTGGCACCCTGATCTTGGACTCCCAGCCTCCAGGACCATGGGAAATATATTTCCGTTGTTTATAAGCCACCCAGTCCGTAGCATTTTGCTACACTGCCCAAACAGACTAAGATGCATCTCCCTCCTGCAGCCGTAGGCTTACATTTGTTTTAGTCCTTGACTGTCATTTTGGATGAGTTTCAGATGGAAAGAGAAATAAACGTGTGTAATATACAGTGTTTAACCGAATGTCTCTCCACTGGTTTTAGATATTTTTACAAATAGCTTTATTGCTTCTTCTGTTTGTTACAATATCATATGCTTGTTTTTGAAATAGTCTCAGACTAAGGGCAAGCAGGCAGGTTACTGGAAATCACACTGCTTACCTAAAAGCAGTGGTCAAAATGCAAGTCTACCGTTACAATATTTTTTAAAGTACATCCCAAACGTTATGGCATTTGGTCTCTACATACTTCAGTACGTAACTAAAATATAGCCCTGTTCTTATAATGCTAATACCACAGCTGACAAAATTGTCTATAATGACTTGGGATCATAGAACACCCAGTTCATATTCGAATTTCCCTGATTATCTCAAAAATATCTTCTTACAATTGATTGATGGGAATCAGGATCCAAACAAGGACAGCCTGACCCTTGGTTGTTATACCTCAGAAGTGTCTTAATTAAAGTGGCCCCGCTCCCTTTTCTCCACGTCAGTGCCTTGTTGCATCTCCAATTTTAAAAAGGCACGTAAGAAACATATTTCTGTTCCCCACATTGTTCCATAGCTTTGAGAGCGTCTAACAAGAGTGCGCTATTTGTTGATAGAAAGATGTGTGGACATGACTTGGAATCAGCTTGGGTCTTGCTCAGATATCAACTCCAGCTCTACACATTTTGTCTCTACAACAGCCCCTGAACTCTGAAGTTCAGTCTTTTGGAGAAAGCATCTGCTTTTCACCCAAGGGTCTTGAGTAGCTCTATCCAGGCAAAATGTCTTGGATCAGATGGGATCCAAGAGAAGGCAGAAACCCAAAATACCAAACTCCTTCTGCAGGGTCTTTAGTGCCCAGGGGACACCCCTACTACGTTTCCGGAAGTTCATGTACAAACTGCTTTTAAAGAAGAAACATTCAAGAATCCTCCCCTTTAATTGTTTCAAAATATTGCTGACACGTATGCGAAAAGGAAATTTATCTTTTTTGTTGGGGGTAAAGGAAAGAGGTGACTTCCATACCTCCTTCCTATATTTGAGGATTTGCCCGCTATATTAGTTTCCTAGGGCGGCTGTAACAAAGGACCACAAACTGGGTGGCTTAAAACAACAGAAATGGGTTCCCTCCAGTTCTGGAGTCTCAGAGTGCTAAATGGAGATGTCAGCAGGGCCATGCTCTCTCTGAAGACTCTAGGGAAAGATCAGTTCCAGGCCTCTCTTCCAGCTCCCGGTGTTGCCGGCAATCCTAGGCGTTCCTTGGCTTGTAGATGTCTCATTCCAACCTCTGCCGCCATCTTCACATGGCCTTCTCTGCTGTGTGTGTCTCGTTCTTCTCTTCTTAGAAAGATACTGGCCATTGGATTAGGGGCCTCCCACACACACCAGTATGACTATATTCTAACCAGTTACATCTGCAAAGTCTCCATTCCAAATAAGGTCGCATCCTGAGGTCCCGGGGGGACATGAATTCAACCCAGTGCACCCACCCTGAGTCTGGTTGGGATACAGAAGATACGGAGCCCGCCTACTTCTATAGGAAATGAAAACTCGTGATATGCACGTTCCTAGTCTCTCTGTCCATTGCTACACAGGTATGGGACCTGGTCTTGGCCCCTGAGACACCCTGCATAGGATTTTTAATCTGGAGGTTTTTAATAAAGAAACGGGAGGAGAGAGTCCTCTAGCTGGTCACATGTGTTTGTCAGCTTCTGCTGTGATAACCAACAGCCCAAATCACAGTGGCTTCCAACAGCACATTTGTGTTTCTCACTCAGCTCTGTGGATGGGTTGTTGGTGGACTGCGGCTTGGCTGGTTTCTACTGGGTCCCCACAGGTTGGGCTCCAGGCTGTAGGTTGGGTTCAGATGTGCTCCATGTTTCATTCCAGAGCTCAGGCTGGAGGACAAGCAGGCCCTGGAGTGTGCTCTTCTCATGTAAGATGGCAGGAGTGTAAGAGTGGGGCAGAAGCTCTGCTCAGAAAGGGCACACGGTCACGTTGCCCATATTCCATAGGTCAGTGCAGGTTACATGGCCAAGCCCAGCGTCAGTGGGGCAGGGAGGCGTGGGTGGGGGAGGGGAGAAGGAATCCTTCCTGGAAAATAATGGAATCTACCACACCATGTCCTTTCAGGTCTGGTTCTGAGCTGTGATTCTGCTGTGGTTCTGCTCCAATTTCTGATCTTGGCTCTCAAGCCAGTTCTGTGAGATGCCCAAGAGCATTTGGTAAATTCTTTTTCAGCTTCAATGGGCCAGACTTGGCTTCTGTACCTTGTAACTAAGAGTCCTGAATGAGATGCAGGGTTTTAACTCCTCTCTGGCCTTAAACGTGGCTTGGTGGTCACTGGCCTAGTGTCTCAGTGGTAAACCCTCCCAACTACCTGCTCTGGGGCTGGCACTCTGAAAATCACATTCTAGACTCCTTGGCTAGCTGGCTTTCTGATGGGCCCAGCCTATCTACAGAAAGACCAGCAGGGAGGAAGAGAGAAGGGACATCTTTCCTGTGGCTTGACGTTCCTGTCCATGTTGCCTTGGCAACAGCAGTCAGTCCCAGCCTCCAGATTCCTTCAACACCTTTGGACCTGCTCCGTGTGTCCTCTCACAAGTGCCGGCTGCGGCTGGGCAGTGCCCCCTCCGCAGGGGTGTTTTCCCGATGGGTTGATTGGTGGCTGGGTCGCCTCCAACCAGTGCCCCAGGTTGGGGGCCTGCAGCTTGAGTATGTGCTTTATGCCAGCTAAGTACAGCTGTGAGGCCTCCTCCTATCCCTGCTGCTGGGTGGCCAGGCGTGCCCTTTGGGCTCTTAGTGGTTCTGGGCCATTTCCAGGAGGCATCTACACACTGTGCAGTCACAGCAGGACAGAACACGGTCTTGTGGCATCGCTGGGTGTTGTCCCTGCTGGGCAGGGACAGAGGCGTCTGTATTTAGTCCCCCAGCAGAAGCTGGGGAGAATCCAGTATAGCCTGGGCTCTCGGTCTCTCCACACAAAAACTCCACTCTCTTCTTTTTCCTGGTAGACCCTGGTGGGCCAATAAAACTAGACACTAAATCATTACCCATTGAAAACTGGTTTCCCTTGCCCTGAAGGCTGGAAGGACTCATTCTTCTTCTGCTACTGGAAAAGGAAGGGAGATAATTGGGCATATTTGCATGGGGGTGTGTGCACCCTTGCGAGATTGTGCTGAATCCTTCCAAGGCAGGGAGGGAAGAAAAGGGAGAAAAACAAACCTTTTAAATTTCCATATTTAAAAAGCTCATATGCTGCCTCAGTTATTAAACGAAAATAAACTTAAAAATAAAAAACAAGTCACGAACTTCAATTTAACCACATTTAAATCAATGTGATAGATGATGTTTCACTGGAATTGAATTACTGTGACTCACTGGTATGTGGTTTAATGAGGGAAAGATGTATTTTCAACTTGATTTTTTTTTTTTTTTTTGGATAATGGATCATTATTTGAGTCACTGACATTATCGTTATTTTTTTTGTTTTGAATAATAAGCTCCTTTTAAAGTACTTACCCATGTTTTAATGAGCCAATTAATTTAATCATGCATCCCCAAAATATAATACAGAAAATGTTTAAATGGTATTTAATGAAATGTCCTTATTGTTTATTTATGCCACACTTAGTGCTACTGTATATTGTCTCAAGTTGGATGTGAAGGAGATGGGAGCTGCAACATCCATCATCTCATAGGACCACACAATTCTCCGGCCAGTTTTCTCTAGTTGAACTCTGGTGAAATGTTTGCCCTCAATGATACTGCACGCTGACTCATCTGCCATGAACCTGACCTTAATTCAAACGGAAAAGCAGGTTTTAAAATTGGGAATTGGCACTTCGTTCTGGGATGATCATCCAGGTGATTCAAAAATGAAAATACAATGTTCAGATTTTCTGGTAGAACTCAGAGACCCCCAGGAATATGCCTACACACCCCAATCTGCAAAGCACCACCTTCTGTTATGTGGGGAAAGGATTAGAATGAAACGAGAGATTGCTCAGTGGCCACATGCATGGGGCCTGGAGGTGTCCTCTGCTGACCTGCAGAAACACGTTGGGAAGACTACAGTAGATGGAAGGAAGTGGGGGTGAGTTTCCAAGGACGAATGTAGACATCTCCTATACATTCGAGGAAGAGGTGGCCTCCTCCAGAAAGCCTGGTGCAATCCTGGACAGAGTGGGGCTCCTTCTGGAAGTAAACAACATAAGATATATGATTGCCTTTCCACCGTGTTTCCTTAAAACATGAGCTGCAAACTTCTCAAAAAAAAAAAAGGCTTAAGTGAGTAGAGTCTGAAAAAAAAACACAAACAATTAACAATGCTTACCTCTAGGAAGTAGGAAGGAGGTAGTCAGGGAACTTCCTTTCCACCCTACTACACATTATGGATTGTTAACATAAGCATGGATAATTTATTTGAGAAATCATTTTGTTAAATAATGGAGAGTGCCTCAACTCTCCAAGACCAATATGGTGCAGAGTGATTGCCAACCACACATCTTGGATTTTCTGGCTTGGCATCAAAGTCTGTTCTTCTTTTGGTGAAGTGTTACCTCCCCTGATTATAAAAGTCAGATTCATCATAGAACGTTGAAAAACTACAGTGGAGTGGGTAGGAATCAAACAAATGCCCACCACTCAGAGACAATCACTATTAACTTTTGGAAGTATTTCCTTCTACTTCTTCTTTGAGGTATAAATTTCCTTTCCTTGAATATAGGTGTAAGCACACCGTGAGTACAGTCCAGTAGTTCTTTATTTTTCTTCAAGCAACAATAGGACACAGGCATTTCCCCATGTGTCAGCAAAGACCAGGCAAGCACTAACATAAAAATATACTTTGGAGGGGATCGTGTCTACAGGCATTCAGAATGGTCCAGCGTTTGACATTCCGTCGGAGGCTGTCCTACAGTATGTTTTCTAACAAAACTAGGCTGCCCCGAACCCCTGGTAATAGAATTGTTTACCTTTATACCGAGAGGGTTGGGAAAGCATCAAAGTCGGCATGTATGGGCCTGTGCCCAGGCCGACTTCATGGAGTTCGTGCTGTGAGACCTAAAGTTCTAATAAGGTTGTCTAAAACGGAAAAACATGTCAGCCTATGGTGGATCCATGTGTCCGTGCAGGATCAAGCCTGCTTTCCTTATCGAGGGGCAGAAAACGTTGTGAAAGTGTTGAAGGCAGAAGCACAGAGTCAGAAAGCTAAATAAAAAAAATGAAGCTTTTTTGAGTAATAAAAACAATTAAAAGGATATGTCTGTATGTATATATTATATATATATGAAATTTGGAGAGTCTATCAATTTATTATCTACATTAAAAAATATTTTTTTTCATTTTGAAATTATCAGAGTCTCACAGGAAGTTGCAAACATAGTACAGAGGCGCCGTGTACTTTTAACCAGCTTCCCTTAAGGGTGACATCTTACATCACTACAGTACAATATCAAAACCAGGAAATTGACGTGGGTACAATATACAGATTTTATTCCAATTTCACCAGTTTTTTCATGAACTCGTCTGTATATGATTACCTCCATATTATTTGTAAAGGTAGGGAAACTTAAGACTCAGATTGGTTTAGTATCTGCGCAAGCTGCCCTCCTGGCAGAGAAACCCAGGTCGCTCTGATTTGAAGCCTGTACATTTCTCACTCACCTGGGGGATGGAGGGAGAAGCGGGACACAAAAATTAAGAAATAAGAACAGAAACATTGAAATTTTAAACTTCAATATTGTCGGAGGATTGATTTGAGTAACCAGGAGATCCAGACCTGGTTCTGTCACTAATGGTAAGAAGTTGGGCAAACTTTTAAATTTCTATCGTTTTCAGAGTCCTGGTTATACAATGGGGGTGACCCATACAACATCTCCCTCCCAGGGCTGTTGAAACATAGGAATCCTGGTTATAAAGTGGGGGTGACCCACACAAAATCTCCCTCCCAGGGTTGTTGAAACATAAACAACGCCCACAGAAAGACAAGTTCTTTTAATCCCCAAATTTAGTAGCTCTCCTAAAAATGTTCTGGATGGGAGAAACTCCTGAATCTAGAGTTCAAAGATTTAAGTAAATCGAATATAGTGCAATTACATTTTATGTCCATTTGAATTGTGGGAACCTGAAATAATATAAAAATATGAATATGACCTCATATTATTGAAATAGAGATAGAGAACCCCTACCCAATTTTAAAAATTAGTCAAAAATCCCTTAATACCCAAACTGGCGGGACTGGGGGTTGTACACCGTTGCATGACGTTGCCACCGGGTGGCGCCACTTTAGCAGGTAAACAGAAATGCGTTTCCTGAGCCGACGCGTGGGAACCGCCGCGTTGTTTGGGTGTATGGGACTTCCGAGTTCAAGTGGTCTTGGAAGCGCTGCGGCTGAAACACTCCATCAGTGTGGTGATCACGTTTGCGGAAAGGTTAGCTGAGATAAAGTGCTGCAAAGAAGGCCAGTCGCTGTGATTGCAGTTGCCATTAATTTATGTATGTGAACATTCTGCAAAACAATAGAGATGGTGCAGAGAACAAGTTCCACGGAAGCATAACAATACCACGATGCGTGTATATTGTGCTCTGAGGATCATGCCCCCAGCATTAGAGTTCTTCTTATGTGAAAATTATTCTTGAGTTATTGGGTTTTAAATGATGCAAGTCTCTAGAAACCCATTATCCTCCTTAAAAGTGATCGATGAGATTCTGATACCTAGGGTTAGATTAGCTCTGTTGGAAAGATCTTGCCCTCTTAGCCTGTCCCAGAAAATTCAGTCACTCCAGGATACAGGAGAAGAAACAAACGAAAAAGGTTTTAGCTCCACTTTGTGCTAGGTTATACTTATCCACCTTCTCTCATTTAATCCTTACAACTCTACATGGCTCTGTTATCCACTGTCCATGCCCCCCAGCCCCAGCTGATCTTTTGTCAGTGTCTTTTCCTTCCTTCATCAGATGAGGAAACTGAGGCTCAGAGAGGTTAAGTAACTTGCTTAAGACCCCACAGCTAGTAGGCTTTAGAGCTGGGATTTGAACCTAGGTCAGCTTGACACATAGCTTGCTTTGTTTCTGTACACCAGAATGCTTCTAAGTTATGCTTCTGCTGTTATCTCTGCCATCAGAAATTCAGCAGGGATAACCAGGTGTCTGTCTGTGATGAGGGCAGAGGGCAGGTATTTCTCAATGAGGTATCATTGCTCTTTCATAAACTATTCCAACATTTGAAGCAGCCTTTGGACAGGGTGATTTTGAAGATTTGTTTAGGTTGCAGCAGTCACACGTTCTCTCCAGACATAATGTCACCATCTGTGGTTAACATAGCCATGGGATGTCTATCAGTAAAATTCTCAATTAGTGATGCACTTGTGAAATGTTATTTTAGTTGAGTCAGCAGCCTTTTCATTTCAAGGAGACAAGGAGAGATTGATGTAGGCAGGGCAGAAAAGGTAGAAAATTGTGACATAGCAGCAAGGGAAGAAACAGCAAATACTTTGCAATTCTTTGGGAAAGTGTGATTTTATTTATGTACCCAATCTCCAAACACAGATGAAGACCTAAAAGCATGAGACGCTAGATAATTTACTCATTGCCAGATGACAGGTCAGCACCTGCCTTGTAAGACAGCGTCATTGTGAGAGTAGGGTGGCTGCGTTCTTGATTAAATTAGTAGAAATGCAATTGAAACTCCTAAGTATGATTTAGGGGACATACATATATACATTTTTAAAAAATGCTTTTGTATCTGTTATCTTCATTTATCTCTGCACAACCTCCCTGCTTCGAACAAACTTCTATGATAGCACTTACGCTCACTGGTTAATGGTTAGTGTGTATGTCCATAGTCTCTACCGCTGGTTTATGACTTTCTTCAGGGCAGAGATCCTGCCATATTTATGCATCTATGTAAAGCCCTAGCACTTGGCAAGGTATAGGGCTTGTTTCATTGCAAAAGACAGAAACCCACTAGATGCAATTTAAGCAATAAGGGGGCTTTGTTTCCAGGAGCCCCAGGGCAGGGGTGCAGCCACGTCTTGGAGGAACAGGAATCAGGCTCTCTTGCCGTCCCTCATCTCTTGCATCTGTCTCATTAACACCTCCTCCCTGCAGTGTCTTCCATTGCTTCCTGGTCCCCTAGGCTGAAAACCTGGCTGCCAGCGTTTCCGAGGAGATGTGCAACTTGTCCAGCCCTGCACTGAAAGCCATATCACTCTGTCCCAATCTGCCCAGTCTCTAGGGATTGAGACTCTGATTGGTCCAGCCTGGTGAGGTGTTCACCTCTTGTCCAATCAACTGTGGCCAGAGGGGTGTGGTCCAATTGTAGGATGGAGGTTGTTCCTATGGTAACCACTTGGCGCGGGCAGTTAAGGAAGAAGGCACCGTTCCCTGAGTAAAGGGGGAAGGGGCGGGCAGCCCAAACAATAGGGGGCTGTGTCCCTGTATATACTTGGTGCACCATAAATGCTTACTGATCTGCCTTGCTCTAAATGCTGCAAGATGCTGGCCTTCTTTTTGCGCCGCAAACACACCGAGCTCTTTCCGGCTCCGCGGCTTCCGAGGTTCTCTCCTCTCTTCTCCATGCCTTTTCCCCACCTGCACCCTATCGGCCTGGCTAACTCCCGCTCCTCCTTCGGGTCTGCATTTGGATTCGCCACCTCTTCAAATGGTCTATTCAGACCCTCTTCCAGAATATCCTGCTCAATTTCTTCACAACACCGTCTTGCAGTTACTTGTTTCATTCTGGCCTCCCCAAAGAATATAAGTTCCAGCATTCCCAGGGGCCCCAAGAGCTCTCCATGCAAAGTAATAAGCCAAGCGGTGGGGACAACTTAGGGGTGGGGGACAGCAGGGGAGTTAATGCCTCACTACGCAAACCTTTGATCAATGGTAGGTGGGGTACATTTTTACCCTTTTACCTCCATGGACTGTCTTGAGATGAAATTGATGCCGGCCCGGCAAGCTGGAGCCTCCTCATGTAGACAGGGGCTCCTTCTCACCTCCCCTCCCCCCCTCGCCTCGCCCCCCCCTCCCGTCTCTGCCCCTCACTCCTGCTCTCAGGGATCGCACTCCTTTATAAACTAGTAGCAAATAGGCCTTTGCCCCAGGCTCTGCTTTCTGGGGAACCTGGGCTAAGTTACCAACTCTAACTGGCATACATTAAAAATTAAGTGTATTGGCTTCAGTGCTTAAACCATGTGCCAGAAACCCCCCTCTCTCCATCTCTAGACTCTGTTTTGCTCCACTTTGGCTTTATTCTTATTCAGGCTTTCCCTGAGTGGAGGCAGGTTGCCACCAGCTGCTCCAGCTTGTTCTCACCTGCAAAGAACACCTTTTTCTTGGTGGTTTCAGCCTAAGTCCAGGACCTGACCCTCATGGGCCCTGATTGGTCCATATAGGGTCACATGTTTTCCTCTGACCTAATCACTGTGGGGGATGAGGACCAAGCCTGGTCTCTTGGGTATTGGCTCCTTTCAAGTTTCAGGGGCAGTGCTAACCTGGGAGAAGGGGCAAGATGAGGCCCAGAGAAATGCCAAATTGGGTGTGGTGGGAGAGGGGAGCAACACATTTACAGAGGGCAGGAAGTTTCTCCCCCCCACCCCCCAGTCGCCTCCCATCCCCATTCAGTACAGACCCTTGGGGTGGGAGGGAGAAGAGGGGACCTCCAAGCAGTAGGGGTGGGAAGCCAGAGCTGGGGCTGACCAGGCTCGGTTCAACAACAGGTGTACCCGGAGCAGGCTCTGTGGCCCAGGCCCTGGCTCAAAGCTCAGGCCCCTCTGACCTTGGCACTGGCCGTCTCTACTCCATGGCATGATCAGGGCCCGTCTGTCCTGAAGCTCTCAGAGGCAGAGCCTTCCCAGGGGCCCACACAGGCCTCCACCAAAGGCAGAGTCCACTCCGCAGCCAGGGACCCCAGTAGAAGCCACCTGGAGGTTCTGTGTTCACTGCAAGCTTTCAGCCAGGCACACCCTCCCCCTCCACCTGGGTCGACCTGAGGAAGTCACCTTCTTGAGGACAGTCAGGACTTACCTGGAGGTTCCCCTCTAGGCCATCTGCTCCCACGGGGTCACCACCCCCAACCAAGCAGGCCTTCTGGACCTCAGTCCTGCTCTTGCCACCCTCATCATTGCAACTGTGATATGGTGTGTCTGCAGCTCCGCGAGTCTGGTGCCTGTGGAGTTAGTGCTCAATCCCTAATGCCTAATAAGAGTTAACACTCACAACATTTACCACACCAGGATTGTCTAAGTACTTTTTTTTTTTAATATTTTTTTATTGGGGAAGGGGAACAGGACTTTATTGGGGAACAGTGTGTACTTCCAGGACTTTTTCTTCCAAGTCAATTGTTGTTCTTTCAATCTTAGTTGTGGAGGGTGCCGTTCAGCTTCAAGTTGTCCTTTCAGTCTTAGTTGTGGAGGGCCCAGCTCAGCTCCAGGTCTAGTTGCCGTTGCTAGTTGCAGGGGGCGCAGCCCACCATCCCTTGCGGGAGTCGAACTGGCAACCTTGTGGTTGAAAGGATGCGCTCCAACCAACTGAGCCATCCAGGAGCTCAGCGGAAGCTCAGCAGCAGCTCAGCTCAAGCTCAGCTCAAGGTGCCGTGTTCAATCTTAGTTGCAGGGGGCGGAGCCCACCATCCCTTGTGGGACTTGAGGAATTGAACTGGCAACCTTGTGGTTGAGAGCCCACTGGCCCATGTGGGGATCGAACCGGCAGCCTTCGGAGTTAGGAGCATGGAGCTCCAACCGCCTGAGCCACCGGGCCGGCCCCTCTAAGTACTTTTTGCTGATTGATTCATTTCATCCTTATGACGAAGACGCTCTGAGAGCAACGTATTGACCTTGACCAGAACCCGATTTGGAAAAAGTGATCAGTACAAGACATATTGGATGGAGACCTTCAGGTAAATCTGAATATGGACTGGGGATTAGATGATATAAAGGAATTATTGTTACTTTTGTTAGCTGTGATAACAATGTGGTGGTGACTGTAGGAAAACAATGTCACTTTTTTTAGCATAATGAATCATTTAGAGGTTCAATTTGATGATGTCTATACTTTAATTCAATAACAATGATGGCTAAGTGAAGCAAATATTGAAAAATGTTACAACTCGGTGATGGTATATGGGTGTTCATTATACTATCTACTTTTCTGTACATTTGAACATTGTATGATAAAAAATTTTTTTAATTAAACAGGAGGTGAGTAATATTAGTAATCCCATTTCACAGATGGGAAAGCCGAGGCATGGGAGGTCAGTTACCCTCCCCAAGGTCACAGAGCCAGAGAGTGGCAGAGCTGGACTGAGCCCCACGGCATGCACTCCTGCCTCCCTCCATACTCAGTGTGTGCTGGCGCTCAGTAAATAAATATTTGTTGACTGGACAACAATGGTTTAAAGGACTTTGGCCTTTCCACCTCAGACATGTCCCTGGAATGCATGCTCTACTCTGACTGAATCTTCCAAGAATCTCCCAAGCGGCCTCTGGATTGATTGGGCTTCTGCCCTGCCCCTAGTCTAAAGATTCTCCACATGGCAGCCAGAGGGACCCCTCCACAAGTGTGATCCGAACCTGGAACTACCCTGTTGAAAACCTTCCTGGGTTTTCCACCTAAGGTTGCTCTGGTGGTGTTGCTTTCTCTTTCATTTTGTTTACTTCTCTGAATAAGTAATAATGCACGCAATTTAAAATTCAAAAAATGCAAAAGAAAATCTAGTAAAAAGTGATTCTCTTTCCCACGCATTCAGTCAGCAGGTCCCCTGCCTGGACCACGCCCCGCCCCCCCCCCCCCAGTGTGCTGTGTATAGAAACGAATAGGGAGAGGGGAGGAGGGGCAGAACCTCGTCTGCTCCAACCCCCACCCCACTCCTCCAACCATAGAAACTCCATTTTGTCTCTTTACAGCTTGGCCTTTTTTACAAGAGTTTATTTGAAGCAGGGGCTCCTTGTGCTAGGGAAGGTTTGAAGCCGCTGACTAAATTGATAACAGTATCCTTAGCCCTTCACCTGCCTGGCCCATCTCTACAGCCCTATGCTGTCTCCTCCCAGCCAGCTCAAGTTTGAACCACACCAAGCTACTGTTCCCCATTCATTTCCTGCCTGTCTACAGCTTTGCACATGGCATTGGCAGAATGACCTGCTTTGCTCGCCTTTCTGTTTCTGCTTGGTGAGTTCATCTTTTAAGATCCACCTTGAATATCACCTCCTGTGTTAGTCATCTCTGGGGCTGCGTGACAAATTACCCTAACTCTTTGCAGCTTAAAACAACAAATATTTATTATCACCCACTGTTTGTGAGAGTCAGCAATCCGAGAGTGGCTTCGATGGGTGCTTCTGACTCAGGGTCTCTCCTGAGGTTGTTCTTGAGCTCTTGGCAGGACTGCAGGCTCACCTGAAGGCTTGACTAGGGCGGAGGATCCGCTTTCAAGCTCACTCACACAGCTGTTGGCAGAGGCTTCAGTTCTTGGCCACGCGGGCCCTTTTCATAGGGCTGCTCCCGACATGGCATCTGGCTTCCTCCAGAGTGCATGGTCCAAGAGAATGAGACAGAGCATGGACCCAAGATGGCAGACTCAGTCTTTTACAAGTTAATCTCTGAAATTTCATATCATCACTTCTACTTTATTCTATTAGCCACATAGACCAACCCTGGTGCATGGTGGGAGGGGACTAGAGGGGTGTGACTACCAGGAGGTGAGGATCACAGAGCCCCTCTTGGGCTGCTGGCCATAGCTCCCCACTGCGGTCTTCAGGGCATCAGCACTTTGCACACAGTTCTTGCACAGCTTTTCCCATGTTGTGTTATGGATGCTGTGTCTCAATCCCAGATTACAAACTCTTTGAGGGCAGTGACTAACTCTTATTCATCTTTCCCTATCAGACGCCATACTTGGTGTCTGATATAGGGCACACATTCAATAGATATCAAATTAATGTTGAATGCATGATTGAATGAATAAACAAATGAATGAATTAGTGAATTAGTGACTAACCCTCAGTGGATAGTTCAAAAGACTAGAGGAGTTAACACGAACTATTATATGATTAATTTCCCCCGTTTTCTGCTGGTTAGATACCTAAGGAGTTGGCTGCTCGGATCTTGCTTCTTTTTTTCTCTGGTTACTTCTCCTTGCCCACCACCCAGTGCAGGGACCATCTGGACCACCTGGTCCAGTGCAGGGTCCATTGGACCAAGCTGGACCAAGCTGGACCACCCAGCTTGGTCGCCATCTTGGTATAACAACATTCTATTCCCTCCTTACAGCTGATTGGACCAGGGCTAAGTACCTGAGCCAAGCTGGGCCAATGGACTTCTTCTTCAGGGAATCTGAATTGGGACTAGGAGAGACCAAGTTTCAGTCTGGCTGCTTTCTTGTCAAGAGAGACGTAACAACTAGAAAGTAGCAGGAACAATTCTTTGCTCCATGGACTGGGGAGCAGAGAAAGCCAATCTCCCACAACAGGAGAAAACTCCATTTTGACTCCATTTTGAAGAATGAGAATGAAGAGATAGAGGAAGGGTAGCCTAGGTTGCAAAAGTACTCAGCGCCTGCTTCCAGTCCGATCCAAGACCCAGTTACTTCTCCAGCTTGGTCCTCGTAAAGTACCTTTATATTTTTACAATAAATAGGTTATAAGCAGTGGTGTGTGGAAGCTGGCTCACAATGGCTCATGAAAACTAACTGTCTGTATTTACTCAATGACATCACATTGGTAGCTTGAAATAGGCCGTGACAGTAGTATTTACACCATAGAAACTGGCAAATGCTACAAATCAAGGATCCCTGCTAAAAGCTGGTTATTCAACATTTACAGGACTGAAACATCTGTTGGGCAAACTCCTACTCATGCTTCTCCATGCAGTGCCTCTCCTGTGAGAAGCCTCCCCAGTGTTTGTGGAAGCTAGTTCTCTGGGAACTCAAAGTGCCTCAGAGACACCAGGAGACAATTCAGAACTCTGAGGGTTACGTGACATAGGCCAGAGGTTACATATACACCCGCGAGGCAATTGCCCCTAGAGTGAAGTCCACGCTCCTTAGCAAGGCGGTCTAGCCCTCTGAGCAGTGGCCCTTGCCCTCCTGCATCACCAGGCTCTCTCCTACCAGCTCCTCCCTTCCCACTCCCTCCCCACCCCATCCCCACACCCAGGCCTCAGCCTTCTCAACCTCTGGCTCAGGGCCTCTACCCCTGGAGTTGTCAATCATCTGGAGAATCTGATAAAAATCATGGACCGTCTCCCGTAGGGGAAACACACTCAGACACACACAAAACGTTTGCATAGGGTTTCAGGAGGTTCTGGACCAAATACCTTCTTTTCTCCAAAAAGCCTTTCCAAAAACTTTTCCTGATACCCACATACCGTGTGCCCCCGCTTTACCCGCCAAATACTCTATCTCACCACCTTTAGAGCTTTTAAATTTATGTTTATTTTTTGAGTCTTTTGCTACACTAGGAGCTTCTCCAGGGAAGCACCGATTATTGTCTTCTTCCTGAGCACATGGATGACTGAGAAATGACGCAGGTGTGTTCTAACACCCAGGTTCTAATCGTGAGATCAGGGTGTAGCTGCAGACATTGCCCGCTGTCTAAGCCCAGAGGTGTGTCACGGAGCATGGCAGCAACATTGCTAAAGGGAGAAGATGCTAGCTACAGACAGGCCAGGACACATGCAGAAAATGTGGAGTGAGGATCGCTACGGCCAGTGTATTCCAGCACCAGTGGGAGGAGGGGGCTGGGGCATGGGGGAGTGCAGTGGGCAGAATGGGGGAGCGCCTCGACTGTGGTACCATGGAAAGAGACTGAACTTTGGGGTCCCAGAGATCTAGGTTCAGATTCTGGCTCTGTCACTTATGGCTTGGGACTGTCAGCAAGTCACTGTGGCTCTGAGTCTCAGTTTTCTCACTTGTCAAACCCTATTTATGGAGTCACTGTTAAGATTAAAAGAGACAATCTCTGTGAAGTGCCTGGGACACAGGAGATGGTCGATAAAAGTTAATGTCCCCTTTTCCTGTATTAGTGTCATGTTGGTACCCAACAGAAGTCAACGCTCTGTTTAATTAAAGCAAAACAAGGAATTTATTTGTAAGAGTGGCAGAGACTCTTAATTGCCCCCTCCAACTTGTTACTCTTTTCTTCCATGGTAACATCATTTTAGCTCAGGACACAGTTGCTCAGCCAAATGTTCCATTTCCGCTCTACCCTCCCTTGCAGGTGGGCATGACCTGGTGGTTACGTTTTAGAGGGTTTGGATGTGACCAGAAGTGATAGGTACAACTTTTAGGTCATGTCGTAAAAGGGAAGGCACACACTCACCTTTTCTCCTGTCCTCCTGACTGGAGCAGGGCTGTGCTGGACGGGGAGGAACAGCCATATTGCCCCATGAGGTAGAAGATGAATGTTGAGGATGCCGAAAGAGCCGGGGTCCCTAATAACTTTGCAGAGGTGAGGCACCTGACCAGCTTAGAAGCTCAGACTTTTAAGTTCAAGAGAATTCAGCTTCTGTTTGTTTAGTCAGTGGGTTTGTTATAGCAGCCAAACTTATACTCCACCTAATACTCAATGCTATAGACTAAATGATTAGGTCATAAGGGCACAGCATTCATGAGTGGGATTAGTGTCCTTACAAAAGACACCCACGCTCTTTTGCCCTGTCCGCGTTGTGAGAACCCAGTGACAAAAGGGCAAGCGGGCTCTTGCCAGAAACAGAATCTGCCAGCACCTTGATATTGTACTTCCTAACCTCCAGAACTGTGAGAATATATTCCCGTTGTTTGTCAGACACGCAGTCTATGGTATTTTTGTTATAGTGCCAAACACACTAAGATACTCAGTAAACCATTAAGGAGCTCGTAACATCCAAAAAGAGCCAGACACACATTTAGATTGCTTTAGCTTTGGCTCCTGGGAACTCGTTCAGTTGGCTCTTGTGTTACTGTGTTTCCCTGAAAATAAGACCGGGTCTTATATTAATTTTTGCTCCAAAAGATGCATTAGGGCTTATGTTCAGGGGATGTCATTCTGAAAAATCATGCTAGGGCTTATTTTCAGGGTAGGTCTTATTTTTGGGGAAACATGGTACTTTGATATACACACATCATTTTGTTTTTTGAGTATTTCCTTACATTTGGCACGAGACATTCCAGGCTCATCTTGTCATTTCCATGCCCCGGCTTTGGAATCAGCCATTTCAATAACGATTTTAGTGGTTTTAATGGAGAAAAGTAATTAGAAACCATGACCTATGTGCCAGGTGTGCTTATAGCTATTGAGCTGACAGCTTCTAGGTGTTCCAGCAGCCAGAGCCAGGAAATGCGCGCGCGTGTGTGTGTGTGTGTGTGTGTGTGAGAGAGAGAGAGAGAGAGAGAGAGAGAGAGAGAGTATGGCTAATACGTACATCTAATATCAACTTCTATGTATCTATATTTAAAAACCATGAGTTTGCACCATTTCTAATTCCAGTCCAACACACAAGGTGCACACCAGTACTTCCCCTTTTCTGTTGGAAGTTGCTTTCTTTTCTGACCATGAGAAACCGGAGTCCATTGTCTTCACTGTTTCCATGTTGGCTCATTCCCTGTGTATGAACAAATCCCCTGACCATTCAGGTCCCGGCTCAGGGCAGGGCCTGCCGTGCCCTCAGCCTGACCAAGGGGAGAGGGAGGCCAGATGCACTTTTTAAGGTCAGATCAATCCCTTTACTTTCCCCTGCTCACCAAATGGCCTCTTTGTTACGAGTTGGCCTCCTGTTTAGCTTGCGTACAGGTGCAGAATGAACTGACCTCCAGGAGAAAATGTTTCCTCCTCATCCCTGGGCCACAGGGAAACTGGGAGGGATTTGCCTTCTGCTTTAAGAAAGAAGGTGCTGAGTAAAGGGGCTGGACTGCAGGACACCTTTGAAAGAGGACGCTGGAGGCACAAAACCTAGATGCTTCTTCAGCACTAGCCCCAGGCCTGGGGGTCCTGTCTCTACCAGGGAGCCCGACACTCAGCTAGCTGCCCATCAGGAGTGTCCAGCTACCCCCCTTCTCATCCCCTGAGCCCATCTTCAAGTACAAGTGAACTTGAAGCAGCCTCTGTGCCCGACATAGTGCTAGAAGCTCTGCATAGATGACCCTTTTGTCCTCACAGCCATATTAGCAGGAGGTGCCATTATGGTCTGCATTTTACAGATGAGGATACCAGCTCAGAGCAGTGACTGAACTTGCCCAGGGGCACATGACATGCATGGAGGCCAGAACTTCAGCCCTGGCCGACCAGCTCCTGTTCCGCTGTCCTGCCCCGAACCCCTGACTGCTTCCTTCAGCGTTCTCTTGACCGCCACCTGTCAGTCTGAGGCTGCCCATATTCCAGTTAGTTCTGGCTTTGTCCCAGGGCTCACAAAAGATGTCAGTGCCAAGCTTTTTAAAAAGTTCTATTATGTTACATTTAACATGTCCAAAAGAAAATATGTAACATACACATGCAGACTATAAAGTATAATAAAACAATACCCATACCTCCCAACTTAAAAATACACTAACGAGTTTTTTTGTTAATTAGGCTTAATCTTTTCTATTTTTAGAGATTCACTGTGTTTTCAAAATGCAAAACCTTTCTCAATTTAATCTCGCAACTAGAAACCTGATTATCCCCTGTGTCTTAGCCAGCTGTCATCCTTTCTCTGAGGGGCGAGTCCTTGACTACTCTGTGTGTATTTTTTAATCACACGCACCTCAGCAAATCCTGTGGGTGTTACCCTCAAAATACATCACAAATCCGACCAAGTCGTGCCTCCTCCCCTAATCCAAGCCACTGTCATGGTTGGACTAGTGCAGTAGCCTCTTAGCTATTCTTTATCAGGCAACCACAGTGAGCTTTACAAAAAGGGGTGGAGGGAGGTCAGATTATGTTCCTCTCCTGCCTGGTCCTGACCCCTGCGATATGCTTGTCCTGCTGGCTCAATCCTGAATCCTCAGTGCAGACCAAGGGGGGCGGGGGCGCAGAGTTCACAGTCTTTGCCATGGCTGACAAGGCCTGACGGGGCGCCTTTCCCTGGGTCTCCTTCTCCCCTCCACCTCAATGTCTTCACACTCCCTGTTCCTTCTGCCTGGAACACTCTTCCCCAGATATGCTCCTGGCTCCCTTTCTCCAGTAGGACCTCTGCTTATTAGCACATTTGCCCAAATGCCCCCTTTTATAACACTTTACAAACATGAAATAAATTCACAGACAATAAAACCTTCCTAAGCTTATACTTTAAACAAATCAATAGAATGTACTAAATTTAAAAGATGAATAAAAAAGAAATTAGTGTTAAATAATTTCAACGTACAACTCTTCTGGCAGCCGTCTACTTTTACACATAGGTTACTTTGAATGTAACAAGTGACAAAGATGTCGTGTGTTGTTGACTCAAATTCCACTAAGATGTGATTTCCTAAAACACTTAAACAACTCTTGGTCGAGTCCCAACCCAAGCAAAGCATAACCTTCTTTTTCTGTATACATAGTTCTCGAATTCCTGAAAATGCAAGTGAGCGATAAATCTGTGTACAAAATACCTTGTGTTTGATTATAAAACCAAATTAGGTTCCAGGCTTATACGAGGTCTTATAATTAAGTTCACGAACTTGTTGCAACGCTGTTGCTAACCTTTTTTGATATCAGAGGGATTATTCATTATGAATTTGTACCAACTGGACAAACAGTTCACCAAGTTTACTATTTGGAAGTGCTGAAAAGGATGCGTGAAAAAGTTAGACGACCTGAACTTTTCGCCAATAATTCATGTCTCTTGCATCACGACAATGCACCAGCTCACAGGGCACTGTCTGTGAGGGAGTTTTTAGCCAGTAAACAAATAACTGTATAGGAACGCCCTCCCTACTCACCTGATCTGTCCCCCAGTGATTTCTTTCTTTCCCTGAAGATAAAGGAAATATTGAAAGGAAGACATTTTGATGACATTCAGGACATCAAGGGTAATATGACAACAGCTCTGATAGCCATTCCAGAAAAAGAGTTCCAAAATTGCTTTGAAGGGTGGACTAGGCGCTGGCATCGGTGCATAGCTTCCCAAGGGGAGTACTTCGAAGGTGACCATAGTGATATTCAGCAGATGTGTAGCACTTTTTCTAGGATGAGTTTGCCAGCTTAATTGACCTCAGGTAATTATAAGCAGATTTTTCACCTATGTGGATGTCGGCTGAGATAGTCCAGCGTAGCAGGAAGAGGGTCAGTTTCCACCCCCTCATCTCTTCATCTGTTTTGTACATCGCAGAATGGGGTTCCTGACATCAGCTAGCTAAATGCCCGATGTGCCCCCAGTCAATGCCACAACCAGAAAAAGCCCCCGGAAATTCCCAAAATGTCCACTAGGCAGCGCTACCGTCCAGGGCGAGAACCGTATCTGGGCCCTCCTTTATTTTTCTGCGCAGCACCCACCACTCCCTGACCTTGTAGTCGTTTTGGTTTGTGTATTGCCCGTTTCTGAGGCCAGCATGTGAGCTGCTTTGTTCTTTCCATGACGCATCCCCAACGCCTAGAACAGCGCCTGGCACAGGTGAGCCCTCAGTGAGGGAGCAGATAAATGAGAGGTGTCCACGATTGCCCTAATTTCCATCCCTAGAATACGACATTTCAGTGTGTTCAGAATCATCTTGAAGAGCACCAAGATTTGGCAGTCCAAGTTGACTCACATCCAACCCCCAACTCTGCACAACTGAGATTTTTGAACAGGGCGACCACCACCATCCCTTCTTTGCTTAAAATCATCTTGCAAGCACTTCTTACAGTAGTAACAATGGATAGTGACGGTCACTGAATGCCCAGCACAGGGCCAAGTGTTGCTTACCGATCATCTCTTTTGATCCTCCAGGAAATCCCTTGCGCAAGGTGCTATCATTATCCCCATTTTACATATGAAGAAACTGAGGCTCAGTAGAGAGGCTGGGAAACATTCTCAATATCAGGTAGACATCAAGTGCAAGGTCTGGGTTTTCAATACCAGCCACTCCCTATCCATAGCAGAGCCACTGGCCTGTACACCTCTCTTGATATGCTCTGGGCAGGACAGTGTGTGACGCTAGAAAGAAGCCTGGCTTAGGAGCCAGAAGCCTGGGTTCCCGGTGTTGTTCTGTGACCTGCTGTGTGACATTGGGCACAGGACACTTAGCCTCAACCTCCTTATTATGAACTGAAGGATCAGAACCAGTCAGAAAGGCTAATTTGACGCAGGGCAGTGTGAATAGACGCAGCACATTCTACTTCAAATGAAGAGAATTGGGCTTTGCCTCAAGGCAGCCAGGAGGCCCTGTAGGCCTAGAGCTGGCTCGGAGGAGAGCACCCAGCTGGAAGATGGGGCCAGTCCAGCCTGGAGACAGAAGAGCAGCGGGTGGATGAGGTCAGGATGACTATTTTCTCCTCTCAAGGGCTATCAGAGGACAGGAGAGTTTCGCTGGGTTTCTATGCGTCCCAGGGAGGTCTGGCACTCCTGCCCAGCGTCCAGCATGGAGGTCATAAGGGGAGGGACCCCTCAGGGTGACCTCAGTCTTAAATTAGAAGATAAAAAGGTGTGATTCTACCTGGAGGGAGGTGGGAGTTTGCCCTGGGTGAGCAGAGACCAGGCAGGACAGTTGTCCAGAGAGCTTCCTGCAGGTCTTTAGTTTCCTTCCCCACCAAGATGGTGGCGAGGTGGTTCCTGAGGTCTCTTTCAGCTTGAACACCCCCACGGAACCCCACTGTCTGCTACTCCAGCCTAAGATGCTCTTTTCTCTTCCCATTGAAAATCCCTGAAGCACTTTCCTCAGCGACAACATGGAAGGAGCCACTCTGACCTATTCCCCAACCCTTCTGGGCTCAGGGCTGCCTGGATATTTCTGGCTCTCCCAAAAGAAAACAAACCTTTACCCACTAATGAAAGCAGGCAAAATCTTTACCCAACAAAGCAAACAAACCTAGCTCCTCTAGGACATACCCAGCTTTCCTAATATGGCATCGGGGATTATACCCTTGGCACCCAACCAACATAATAGTCTCACTCCCAGGAGAGGAGGCGGGACCAACCCCAGGTGGCAGATAGAGGTCACATGCACAGAGGTGTCTTCAAAGGTTGCATGGGGACTCTTCAGGGGTAGGGTTGCCAGATAAAATATAGGAGGCCCAGTTTAATTTGAATTTCCCATAAACGATGAACACTTAAAAAAAAGTATAAGTATATCCCACAGCTCATTTGGGATATACTTATACTAAAAAATTATTCATTGTTTATCAGAGGTTCAAATTGAACTGGCCTCCTGGATTTTCATTTGCTCAATCATGCAACTTTGGGGCCTGCATGTAACTACGGTAAACAGTGGGGGAGTGGAAGGGGGGCTTACAAGCATCTTTAAAGGCTGTGAGCACTCATCAAGGAAGGGGTTTGTGCTGGCAATTCAGGGTTTCAGTAGGTGATGTCATTTACATATGAAAACTCAGCCTCATTTGCACTAAAAACAACTGAAACTGAAATGGCTGATGTTGAGTAGGTATCACCATTTAAAGAGCTACTCAGGAGATGAAGTCAGTTTCAGCCATCGGGAAACATCTCTGACTTTCTGTTACTGAAGGAGAGTGGCCCCGTGATTCCCCTCCGAGCAGTCATTACTAAGGACCAAATTGTAAGGAAGCTTTCGGGATAAAGACGTTCGTCCAGCACTATCTGTAATAACTGCTATCTCTACAGATAAAGATAGCTATGTAATAATTGCTAACGTTTACATGACAGTGTACTTAACGCGAATTGCTGAGTCCTCACAATAAGACTGAAAACGACAGAATAACTGTCCAGTATCAGGGGACTAGTTAAGTGAGTTGATGGCATAATCACTAGGCAGAATATTAGGCAGTCATTAAAACCAATGACTATTAAGGCTGTTATAGCATAGAGGATACTTAAAGCATAATGATGGGGAGAAGCAGGATATGAAATTAAAATCTTGTTACCTATTTATAGAAAAGACACTGGAAGGAAATAAATGCGAAATGTGACTGTTAGGTAATTTTTTTCTTCCAGAGTCTCTGTTTTTAAAAAATCCTTTAATGAGTGTATATTAATTTTATCATTAAAAAAACAAAACTGAAAAGTCATCCAGAATCTTCCCTTTCTTGCAGGTATGCAAATAATATTTAATAAGTGCCTCTTAGGGGCCAGACACAGGTCCACAACAGAGCAGATGGAATATGGAGTTGAGAAACACACAAAACCTGCCCTCTAGGGTCTTATAGCTACAAAACTTTTATTTTCATTTTTAATTTATTTTATTAATTAATTTACTTTTTAAAGGAGAGCACAGCTCACAGTGGCCCATGAGGGGACCAAACCAGCAACCTTAGTATTATCAACACCACGCTGTAACCAACTGAGCTAACCAGCCACCACCCCCAAAACTTTTCTATAGCACCTGTTAATTAGCCATTCTAGGTTCGCCTCCTCCAGGATGCCTCCCAGGATACCCTTTCCTTATGGCCCCATACAGCTCTCAACCTCCTTCCCTGATTTTCCCATTAGATCATGAGCTTCTTGAGGCCAAAGACGGCCTCCTTCCCCTGACTCCCAGGCCACGTAATTGGTTTCAAGAGATAATTTGCTAAATGAAGGCTTCATATGTACTACAAACACGAATGTCATATCCTACAAACGTGGGATAACTTGAAAGGTACCTCACCCTCCTTAGTTTATCTTTTTTTTTTTTTGAGAAATTTTTTTTTTTAATTGGGGACTACTGGGGAACAGTGTGTTTCTCCAGGGCCCATCAGCTCCTAGTCAAGTCGTCCTTCAATCCAGTAGTGGAGGGCGCAGCTCAGCTCCAAGGCCAGTCACAATTTTCAACCGTAGTTGCAGGGGGCGCAGCCCACCATCCCATGTGGGAATTGAACCGGCAACCTTGTTGTTGAGAGCTTGGGCTCTAACCAACTGAGCCATCCGGCCGCCCTCTTTGTTTATCATTTTGATTTTCTTAGCTACAGGCCTTTTTCGGGCCTGACCTAGCCTCCAGAAAACTGACAGTTGCCACACATACGTATATGAGAAAGGTGAGACTTCCTTTTTTTTTTTTTTTTTTTCAATTTATTGAGGTGACGATTGTTAGTAAAATTACATAGATTTCAGGTGTACAATTCTGTATTACATCATCTATAAATCCCACTGTGTGTTCACCGCCCAGAGTCAGTTCTCCTTCCATCACCATATATTTGATCCCCCTTTACCCTCATCTCCCACCCCCCTCCCCTCTTACCCTCTGGTAACCAGAGACTTCCTTTCGCTGTGAAGGTTTTTGTGGCCTCACACATTTGACCACTCACGGACTGGAACTGATCCACGAGAAATCTTGGACAAGCAACTAGATGGCTTATTTCTAGATAACCCTATAACAGCAACTTTAGACACGCTTGAATTTAGCAGTTTTGAGGTAAAAACAGTACTGATGTAAGTTTAAAAAAAAGAAAAGTGGAGAATTTATAAACAGTGTAACCATTTAGAACAGGGGTCAGCAAACCTTTTCTGGAAAGGGCCAGAAGGAAACATTTTAGGCTTTGCCTGCCATACGGTCTCTGTCACAATTACTCAACTCTGCCTTTGCAGCAGGAAAGCAGACAGACTAGACAGAAAAGAATGGGTGTGGCTGCGTGCCAATAACACTTGATTTGTGGGGGCCGAAATCTGAATTTCCTATAATTTCCCCATGACATCATTATTATTCCTTGGCTTTCCCTCCCCGCCCCTGACTGTTTAAAAATGAAGAACCATTCTTAGCTTACAGGCTGTACGAAAACCAGTGGCAGGTCTGGTTTGGCCTGGCTGTGTATTATAGTTTGCTGATTCCGCATTTGTAATGTGGGCTTGGGGGGTGGGGGTGGAGGGGTCAGCCTCCAGCGTTCAGCCCCAGCCTCACCGGTCACTTACTGGGACCTCGGGGCAGGCAGTTCCTTAACCTCTCAGCCTCTCAGTTTCCCCAGGTGTAAAATAGGAGGAAATAACTGTGGCCCCAGCACAGGGCCTTAGGAGGATTGAATGGGACGCTGAGGGAGCCTCACGAATGCATGCGTGGTCGCGATTACTGGGTACCTGATTACAAATGATGCTGATGATGATTTTGTGATTCATTTCTCCCCGTACACTGGTAGGTAGAGTGCAATAGCTCTCAGTCCCTACGTGTAGCCAATATCTTGGGGAAGACTGTTTTTATGTCTTGTATTTCTTTATGCTGATCTTAGAGGCAGAGGAATTTAAAAGTTGTACTCGCTGTCATTGCACATGGTAATCACTGGTACATGCGAAGTGCCACTCTCGTTTATTTTTTGAGTCCGATTCTTTCTCCACGCCCCTCCTTGCACCCAAGAATTCTGATCCATTGGTCTGGGGTGGGGCGTACAGAGAGGTTATTTGTTGGCAAAAGCTCTTCAGTGATTCTAATGTGCAGCCAGGGAACCACTGTCTAGTGTGTTATGATAGTTTCTGGAATCTTGCGGCTCAGAGTTGACCAGCAGCATCGGCACCGCCTGCTAGAAATGCAGGGTCTCAGGCCCTGCCCCAGGCCCACGGAATCAGAACATATACTTTAACAGAGTCCATGTGTCATGTGGGTGGCTTCCTTTCCTGCAATTGATGTGTGCTTGAAAGTGATGTTTGAAACCCACTGCTGTCCATGGAACCGTGTTTTAGAGCCAAGGGAAGGGGGTGGGGGGTGCTGATTAAGGATCAACTGCTGAGGCGCATGTGCTGTGAGCTTGTGTTTTCTTTTCTTTTCATCCTAGGGTTCTTGTAAAGTGAGGGCCCTCTGCAGTTCTCTGTCTGGCAGACCCCAGAGGGCAGGACTGTGCCAGGAAAAGCACTTTAGGACCCAAGAGGCCAGCAGGGGCCTCTTTCCCCATGACCCGAAAGGGTGGACGTCACTGGGCCTCCTGGGGCTGTCACGGGTAGGCTGTGGATGGCATTTCTTAATATAGTTAGTCAATCGTTATGTTTTTTAAATGCCACAGAGGACTACAGGAATGTCACTAAATGTTTGGCATGGAGGGAACGGATGGCTTTGAGAGGGACATTTCCCAGGCCTTGGAAGGAGAATAGATATTATAGAAGGGGGTTATCAAGGATACAAATCCCCATACACAGGCCTGGTCACTGGTTTTTCACTGCTTCGGCGTTGGGCATGAACATAATGGTGTGAGCAAAACGTTAGCCTTGTCCAAAGAGGTGCTGGACTCGCAATCCTAGGAGCTTGGTCTTGCTCAGGCTGCACGCAGAGCTGGCTGCTGCTGGCTTCTGCCCTCTGCCTCAGTTGATTGGCCTGTACAAAGGGCATGTTGCTGCAGCTAGCTGCATTTCAAAACTCAATTGCACTGCCTTGTTTCTCTGAGCATTTCCTTCCTTCTTTCCTTTGAGGTCTCGAGAAGAGGGTTTGTGTCACCCCGTCTTTGTCTCTTCCCACTGTTACAGGGAATGGGGTGGGGAAAACCCAGCATGAGGGACCAGGCCCCACTCTGCCATCACCATGCGGCCTTCACCTGGACATTCTACCCTTTGGGGTCAGGTAAAATGGGGAGCACCCCCCCTTCTTTACAGGGTGGCTGTGGAAGTCCTTACAGCAATGCACTGAGGAGTTCGTTGGAAACCGGCTTTGGGGGCTCAGTTGCTGTGTATCCTCTAAATGGATATCTCTTGAACTGAATCATCTCCCTCCCACTAGATAAGCAAAGTCCATTTAAATCTGTCCTATCCCACTTTTTCTGGGGGTGACAGCTGACCTGAGAGTCTGTGACAGCTGACCTGAGAGTCTGATCAGTTAGTTCTGCAACTTCCAAGGAAATCATGAATGAGGCATGATTATCCATTGGTGTTAAAACCAAAGGTCTAACAGCAAGGTTATGGACAATAAAATGGTGGCACATTCAGCCAATGAAATAAGATAATAATGAGGGAAAACCTCGATACACACAACACTATGTTTGCATCTCACAGCTAATACTGAGTGAAAGAGTTCTTGTAGAATCCCATATGTGTGAAGTACAGAAACAGGCAAAGCTCACCTGTGCGATAAAAGTCAGAATAGAGGTTTCCTTTGTGTGGGGGCAACTGGGAGGGGCCTTGTGAGGAGCCGGCTGGGGACTTAGGAACATTCCTTGTCTTGATCTGGGCTGTGGTTATATGGGTGGATATACAGAGGGTGCCAAAAAAATTTTAAGAAAGGAAAAAACTGTCTTAAAATTGTAATACTCAATATATACCGATAACAAAAGATGAATACAAGTCCCATTTGACTTCTGCAATGACAAGAGGTGCTCAAAGTGGTTCCCATCAGTGTAATTTTAGTATAGTTTTTTCCTTTCTTAAAATGCGTATACATTTTTTGGGCACCCTCTGTATGTGTAAAAATCTTAGCCCAACCAGACCTTATGTGTTGTCTGGTATACATGACACCATCTCTAACATACTTTAGCTCGAAGCTTTTAACTTGAACCTAATCAAGACTTTGGCTCTAACTTCCAGTTTCCAGGAAACGTAGGGACAGAGGAACAAGATAACGGCTCTATGAGGAAGCAAGCAGACCAATCCAGAGGCTGGCGCTTCTGCAGGACACTCCACCCCGTCTCTTTCACAGGGGAAACTGGTGGAGGTCAGATGAACTCAAGAGACATGACAACCAAAGGCAGAGCAAGGCCCCGGTTTGGATCCTGGTTTGGACAAACCAGTTGTAAAGGGAAGTTTTAGAGGCGATGAGGGGTATTTCAACACGGGGCTTTAGATGACAGTATGGAATTGTTTCGTGTGTTTTAAGGTATGATAATGCTGATTTGGTTTTATTGGAAAACGTTATTTTAAAAAGACGTATACTGGAAAAAAATTCAGATTGCTTTTCAGCTTGGTGAAGGACAGGCCAATGCACAGGCATGCCTGGGGAGTTTCCCTTTCTGCAAACAACCCTTCCAGCAGGAAATCGACCTTTACTAGACTTCTCTTGTACGCCAGCACTTCATATATTTTCTCACTTCGCAATAACCATGTGTTTTCCTTTTTTATAACTGTTTTTAATTGAAGAAATAATATATGTTTGATGAAAAATATTTTAATCACCTCACAAATACACAATGAAATATGAGACTCTTCTCACTCCAAGAGCCTCTTTTCTCCGTTCCTCTAGTCAAAGGCAACCACTGTCAATGGTTTCTTGTATATCTTTTCAGAAATGAGACATCCTCCATCCACACAAACATATATATGGCTGTGTGGTCCCCTACTTCTTTTTGGTTCAGTGGCAGCTATGGATGAAAAAGGGATTCTATGGAAAGTAGCCTCACAGGGTGAGCCGATCATAAATTCCAAACTGGGAAGGTCATGGTTAGGAGTCAGCATATAACTTCGTTTGTAAAAACTTTATCGTTCGTTGCCTTAAGCAAGCTCTGTTCATTGCTTTTGTGTGTCTAGGCTAACACATCTTTGAAATGCTAACATAATCCTCTTTTTCAGACCACTCAGAGGTGTAACCACCCTCAAGGGAACACACAATCTTGTTAACTATCCTGTAATCCAATCCCCACCTTGCTTTCTCCCACCTTCATTGAATCTCCTTACCTTCCCTCCTTAATTACAAACGCATAAAAGAAACCAAAACCGCAAACTGTCATTCTAGAGAGCATTTTTATTAGTCTGGTGAGACTTTGCTTCCAGGTGTATCTTCTGTTTGGCTCAAATAAATTTTTATAAAAATTCTCTATAGGTTGGGTGTTCTTACGTTGACACAACCTACCATCCATATTGTATTACCCTTGGTTGTTTTGACTTAACATATCGGGGAGACTCTTCCATATTTGCTCTTATGAAGGCCATCAGTGATCTCCCTGGTTGTTAGATTCAAGGCCACCTGTCAGTCCCCCTCTTACTCAATCGGCTAATTGCTCCTTCCTGCTGGAATGCTTCTCTGGTGTAGCTTCCAGGGCTAGTATTCTCCTGGTTCTCCTCCTATCTCTTCACCTCTTTTTCTGGTTCCTCTACTCCTGCCTGACCTTTGAACATTGTCATGCCACTGGGCCCCAACTTTGAACTTTTCTCAGCCTACACTCACACCCTTGGTGAGTCCATCCAGCCTTGTGGTTTTAAGTACCATAGCTATTTACATCTTTACGCTGAGTCACGCCCCTGAACTCCAGATTCTTTGATCAAATTGCCTATGTGACATCTCCATTCAGCTGTTAGACAGATGCTTCAATTCCAACCTGTCCAAAACAGAACTCCTGACTTAAGCTTCCAAATCTTCACCTCCTGCCGCCTACCCCATTTCAATGGTTAGTAACTCCATTTTTCCAGTTGCTCAAGCCCAAAACCTCAGACAGCCATGACTTCTCTCTTGCTCTCAAACCCTACATCCCACCTACCAGCAAATCTCATTGATTCTTCCTTCAAGCTATACCCAGAATCTGAACATTTCTCGCCACCATCATCATTCCCTGCCTAGATTATTATAACATCCTAACTAGTCTCTCTCCTCCATCCTGGCTCCCTCGCCCAGCTTCTCCCACACACAGCAGCAGCGATCCTGATAAAACTAGATGAGTTCTTGCACTCCTCCATGAAGTCCTGTTTTGCTTAGAGTAAAAGGCAACATCCTTGCATGTTGCCTTCCTCTCCCTGGGCTTCCCTCCTACTCTTCCCTCCTTCCCTCATTCTGCTTCAGCCAGTCTGGCTTCCTGATTGTCCCTTGTCAACGCCGGGCCCCATCCCACCTTGCCTATCGTGGGGCTTTTGCTGTCCTTCTGCCCAGGTGCTCCTACCCCAGAGAGCTGCAGGACGTGCTTGCTCACCTGTCACCTTTTTGCTCAAATGTCACCTACCAGTGGGATTTACCCCGACAACTCATTGATTACAACCTATTTCCTGTCTCCCTTCATATGCTTTCTTTATTTTTTTGTAACATGTATCACTTACTAATATACTGTGTTATTTATTTACTTATTTTGTATATTCTTTGTCCACCCTATGAAAATATAAGCTCCACGGGGACAGAGATTTTGCAGCTTTCATCACTGCGGTATCTGTAATGCCTAGAACAGTGCCTGTCACGTAGTAGGTGCTTAATAAATATTTAGTGAATGAATAAATGGATATTATCCTATTTGATTATTGTAATAGTGTCCAGGGGTCCACTGTATGGATGATGTAATAATAACAGCACAGGGGTGGCTAACACTCATAAAGCATGTCTGATACAGTCCTTTGTGAATTTAGTCCTTTGTGAATAAATAAATTTATAATAAATAAATTGCATTTACAGTCCTTTACAAATTTAGTCCTTTATGAATTTACACTCATTTAAACTTCTCGACAATATTATGAAGTAGGTTTGATAGTAATTCCCATTTCATAGATTACAAAACTGAGGTCCAGCCAGATTTATTAACTCCTCATAGTCACACAGATAACGGGTCATGCCTGTCTGGCTGCATCCTGAACTAGCACATTTAATTACTTGTGCCAAACTGTTGCAGAATAGGTATACTATGATTTACTTAACCAGTCTCCTACTAGTGGACACCATATTATGATTTTCAGATGAGGCAAGCAAGGCTCAGAGAGGTTAAGAAGATCGTTCAAGGTCACACAGCTAGAATTCAAGCCCACCAGCTGAATTGGAGTTCTGAATTCTCAATCCCTACATTGTCTGCCTCCCAAAGCCTCCTTCCCTCCCAGGGGGTTAGAAGGGCTTCCCAGGTGGCCCACTTCTGCCCCTTGGTAGCACCCTTTCTCCCCAAGGCCCTCCCTTTACAGCAGCTTCTCTCTCAGCTCTGGAATCCGTAGATGTCTCCAGGTTTCTGTTCTAGAATTTCCCACCTTTGCGCCTCTCAACTCAGAGAGGTCAGGGAGCGCCTGGGGGGACTTAACCTGACTTTTCATTGATTTAGTCAGTTTTCTTGAGCACTTCTGCACGCAGGGCACTGTTAGGGGCAGTTGGGCTTCCTCCGAATCCAGACAGAACCCAGAATGGCCGCCAGTGTAGTTGCTACCGTGTTTGGGGATACTATGGATGTAATTTGTAATAAATTATAATTTCCTAACTGGGGTCATGGTGGGTAGCCATGCCCCAGTCATATAGCTTTTTAGTAAAAGGTTTATTTTTGCCTTAAGCAAGCCATCCATTGTTTCTGTGCATCTAAGTTAACACACCTTTGAAAATGCCTCTTTTCAGACCCCTTTTCTAAGAAGCACAGACTCTTAACTATCCTGTAATCCAATCCCTGCCTCGCTTTCTCCCACCTTTGCATAATCTTCCTTATGTTCCTTCCTTAATTCTAAACGCACAAAAGAAACTGCAACTGTTATTCTCTGGAGCATTTGAGATCTTGCTCCCTAGCACGTCAGCAGTTTGGCTCAAATAAACTCTTATAAAAATTCTCTACAGGTTTGGACATTTCTTACACGGACAGTACAATGGTGAGCAGAGAAAAAAAAATAGTCCTTGCCCTTGAGGGGCTGACAGTCTAGTGGTGGGACAAACATTGTCAAGTAGTCAGCCCCAGTAAGAGGCCCAGTGTGAATACCACTGTCACTGAAGGTGCGGAAAGCTAGATGGCTGAGATGCCAGGAAGGGACCCCTGGGCTGAGAGCTGGTGGATGAGTTAGTAAGCAAAGAGAAGAACATCCCAGGAAAACGGACTGTGTGTCTAAAGAGACTGCCCTAAAAACAGCAGGGACCACGAGAAGCCAGGATGGCAAGGGAGGGTGAGGGGACCATGGTGGGAGATGATGGGAGGCTTTGACCTTGACAAGCTTTGGCTTTATCTCAAAATATGGTAGGACACTGTTTAAGCTGGGGCTGGAATGGGGGGAAGTCAATGGTGTAGTCTGAGTGGCCTGATCCAATCCAATTTACATTCTGAAGAGTGCTGGCTGAAGAATGGACAACAGGCAAGCAGACTAGAGGGAACAAACAAGCGGGGAAGAGTTGATGGGTTGTGTGGCACTGAAAGAAATAGCGAATCTGAGAAATATGGGGCCGAAGGTTGTGCCCCTCCCTGGGGTTAGCCCATACTGAAGACTAGTGGATTGGGCAGGGGTGGGGTAGGCCAGAAGATCCACTCTCTTGGTCAAGGTGGGATAGCTCTGAAGGGTAGTTCTAGCCTTGGAGTTCCCAGTGGGATGACCAATATCTTAAAAGAGAGATAAAAATGTACAATTTCCCATTCTCAATGGAGAGGTCTGAGGCCAGGAACTGCCCACGGTTCCAGAGAAGTCTGGGTGGGTCCCTGGTCCCACCAGTGCCTGGGGAGGATCAGCTCTACCCAGGGAAGGGAGCCCAGTGCTCAAAACATGTCCCTCTCCTCTCACATCTGTCCCACAACTCCAGGATGGTGAGGTGTGTGTGTGTGTGTGTGTGTGTGTGTGTGTGTGTCTTGGTTCTGGTCCTAGCTTTCCCATGTACTTGCTCTGTGACCTTCGGCAAATCCCCTTCCCTTTCTGGGTTCATTTTTTCATTGATAAGACATGAAGTTGGAGTAATCAGTGCCTCAACTTTTGGGGCAGATCAGAGTCTTTGAGTCTGTTGAAAGCTAAGACCATTATGCACATAATTTCTGGCAGTTGCAGGGGTTCCTGAAGCCCTGGGGTGGGGTGGGGTGGGGACTTACCTGGGCCTCAGGTAAAAGAATCCTTGGATGAGACAGAACAAGCATCATTTTGGAAGGTCTGGCGAGGACCAGTGAGTGTACCACCCTGTTCTAATCCTCACCACGGTCCTTTTAAGGCGAGCAGTCCTTTCCCCACCTGGAGACAGAACTTACCTGACTTGCCCAAGTTGGGAGGAGCTGAACTAGGACCCCCAACCCAGGTCTTTCTGAAGCCAAAGACTGTTCTTCCCATTACAGCGAGATACATCTCTACTCTCCTTTCGCCAACCTCACTATCGCCCCATTACACTATACATTTTAGACCCCATAGCCAAAGATCTGTTGCAGTTTGAAGTACTCATGAGGCAGGGCTTACCCCGGGAGGTGAGGAGGACCCAAGGCTCAGAAAGCCTAAGCGGTCTGCAGGATCGCATAGCACGCTCGTGTGGTCTAGCTGAGAGGTGGAGAGAGCGAACATGTGATAACTCGTTAAGTCCCAGAGTGGAGAAAGCCTCACCTAGTTGAAACTTGGAAAACCAGGGGGAAGAAGTGGGGTGGGGGGGAGGGAGGTTGTAATTAGGGGCAGAAGGCCAGCCCCTAAAGAATGAGCTTAAGTTTGGTCAAGGAGAGTGTCATCACTAACATGGTTCTTTCATTTCTCCCTGCCTCAATTCAAGCTATTCCCTTCTCAGGCCTGCCAAAATCTTCCTTGTATTCCAAGGCCTGCTTAAATGTCTCCTCTGCAACTTTGAGTCCCGTCCCCCGCCCCCATTCATTCATCCTGCCTGGGCCTGGGAAAGATGTGCATTCTCTCAGACCCTGAGTGCTTTGAAGGCAGGGTGCTTTCCTACTGCCTCAAAGGGCTTGGGCAGGATAAATGGGCTGCGACTCAAGGGCGCTTAGGCTGCCACTGACCTGCACCCCAAAAGGAAAGAGTCTCCTGAAGGTGTTCTACCCTTATCCTTGATGCTTCTAGTCCCGGGCGCCTCTTTATCCCCTCGGTTGAAGGAGACCCAGAGTAGCGTGAGTCAACGTCCTAAGCCCGAGAAGGCCCCAGGGTCCCCGCCCCAGGGACCCCTATACTGGGCCAGAGTCTGTCTCCTCCAGGAAAGAGAAAGGATCTCACTGAAAGGTCGGCATCTCCCACCCTCCCCACCCCCCGCTGCGTTTCCGATGAATTACCTTGGGGGAGGGGCTGAATACTGCTGAGGGTACAGAAATGCTTTTGATGAATGAAACTCAATGGCTCGATCACTCCCAAAGGACAGGCAGGAATTGCCCACACCACGACTCCTCTCACCCCTTTAAAAAGTAAAAACACTTGGCAAAGGCCTCCCTAAATCCAGTCCCGCGTCCTCCGCCCTCAAGCTCAACAGCCGGAGCCGGGACACAAACAAGCACCAAATTACTAGGCGGGGAAGGTGCGGCGCCTTTAAGAGGTGGCGGGCAGCGCTGCCCCCTGGCGGCCGGTGAGGCCGCGCTTCCTCCGCCCCGGCGGGTCCAGCGGGCCGGCCGGCCGGGTCAGCTCGGCGGCGGCGGCGGCGGGGCCGGGCTCGGCGAGTGCGCGCGGGGACGAGGACGAAGGAGAAGTGGAGGCAGCGGGTGAGGACGGCGGGGCGGGGAGCGCGGGCGGCTGCGTGCGCCCCACCGAAGTCCGAGTGTACCGGGAAGGGCACGCGCCCGGCTGGGAACGGCCGTCCACGCCGCCGGGGCTCGGAGGGCGGGCCAGCTGGCGAGGCAGGGACGGAGGAGGGACTTGGGAGCGGCGCGCAGACCGAGCGCGGGGGCCTATCCTTTGCCGCCGCCGCCGCCGGAGGGCAGGTTGCTCGTCCCTGGGCGGCCGGAGGGAGGCGGGCTGGGCGTCGCCGGTGAGCTGGGGCCTCCCCTCTCTCCTCCGGGCCTGGCCCTGGTGCTGCGCTCGCGAACTTGCGCGCCGGCGAGCCCCGCGGGCGGCGGGGGCGGCCCCGGCGCAGCGGCAGCCAGTGGCATGCCGCGCTGAGCACCGCTCCCCCCGCCCGGGCGTCCGCCCCGCCCCGGCCCGCCCCGGCCCGCCTCTCCCGGCAGGACTGCGCGCCCGGAGCCCCGTTCCGCGTCCCCGCCGCCGGGAGGAGGTGCCCGCACGCTCGCGGCGCGCGCCGGGCAGCCAGACTCGGCCTGTGGGCGATTTCCTCCGGACCTGAGCTCCCCGCCCGAGGAGGAAGATGCAGACCTTTCTGAAAGGGAAGAGAGTTGGCTACTGGCTGAGCGAGAAGAAAATCAAGAAGCTGAATTTCCAGGCCTTCGCTGAGCTGTGCAGGTAAGGAGGAACGGGGCTCCGGCGCCCGGGGACCCCCCGGCCTGAGCCCAGCTCAACCCCAGGGGCTGTTTTGGGAGGTTAGAGCAAAACGGGAAGGAGCGGTGCCCGGGGACACTGAGTCCAAGGAGCCAGGTGGCTTGTGGTAGCCGCCGGCTGTGTTCGAGGGAAGCGGTGGCCAGTATGGGCGGTGTGGCACGGACCAGGGCTCTCAGGTGCACTGTGACCCCGGTGGGGAAACCTCCGGCTGCCCTGGACGCGGTGGGAGCGCTGCTAAAGGTGGCGGAGGGACCAGGGAAATTGAGGGATCCACGCTCTCTGCCTGTGGCTGGAGGTTACTTTTGGACTGGAGTGTTTTTCTTCCTTCGCCCCCTTCCCTTCGTGGTGGACACCAATGTTTGTGTGTTTGCAGACCACCTTCTATGTACTCTGCGTGTGCAGCTCTTGAAGCTGTCATTGCATATCACTAGGTTGAGCCGACGTGAAGCGAGTAGCAATACTTGGCATGTATGTGGTGATTTGCTGTCTCATTAGAGACTCGCACCAGCCTTGAGAATTGGCCAGGGTGGCGATTCTGGGCCACGTGTCTGAGAAAGGGGATCGATGTGCAGAGAGGTGGGGTACTATGCCTGGGGCTCCAGAACTAGGGAGTGGCTGGTGCAGAGGAGGTGCTGGGTAAATACATCTGGTGTAGGATGGCCTTCCTCTATTTGGCGCCCCCTCCCTTCCTGGTGCTCAATGGTGGAGACTTGGGGTGTTTCAATAAGATGGCATTCTTAATCCATTACAGAAGCTTCCAGTGTTGGGTCAGGTGTGCCTCCTAACTGGGATTTGGCCTTTGAGAAGCTATGAGTTAAATCCTGTACTCAATGAAAGCCTGAGAATCTGGCTTCCCAAGCCTTTTGCAAACTCTAGGTGGAAACCTTTTGTTATGCAGTGCTTCCACTTGGTAGATCTCATTCTTGAAAATGGGCCCCACTTGCATTTTCGTCCCTGCTGGGTCCTCAAACATGACCAAGACTTGAACAATTGGATTTCCTTGTCTCCTGGTGCGTGGAGCAAGTGTCCAGTCTGATCTGGCCTGCACGGGTGGGCAGGCAGGCAGGCAGCACCTCTGTGCCCCTCATGCCTGTCCCAAGGGCCTGCTGCTCCTTTGCCCCGTGCAATCCCTGAAGGCGCTTTTCTCCCAGCAGCCAGAGGGGCACACCTTGCGTAGAACAGCTCCTGTGTCTGCATCCTTGGTCAGTGGATGGAGTCGGCTGCCTTCTCTCAGGCCGGCTTCCCCAGGAGGAAGCAAGCTTTCCGTGGCCAGCAGGGCATACCCAATTCATGAGGAAATCAGGAGGAACTCAAGCCAGAGCTTCGAAAGGGGTCCGAGGACGTTTGGAACATTAAAAAAGGGCGCACTTGAACGTTGTACCGCAGATACACACACTTGTGGAAAATGAGCCCTAGACACTGAAGAAATGTGGAGACCTTTGCCTTGTTCTTGAAGTCTAATTCTGGTATGAGGTGCCGGAGCTCCCCCTGCAGTCCTCTAAGACTTGGGAAATCCCAGTTAAGACCTCGCACCCTTTTTACTGAGGTCTGGCTGTATTTGTGTCATCCTGTGTCTGTAGCTAAAGCAGGAGACTTGTCATCTGGTTGGTATGTTTTGCTCGGTAATTAGGAGGCTCTTGTAAAATACTTCCAGCCGAGACTCTGTGCTGGGTCCTCCTGCTGGACTTGCAGATTGGCTTTCCCTCCCTGTGGACCCCTCTGCCTTTAAATGGGGGTTCAAGGCAAGCTATGATGTCCACCATTCTGAGGGAAATCCAGCGTGGAGTGTTAATTTCCCTGAAAGGGTTGTGGCCCTTAGAGTTGAGTTGCTTTCTTCTGGCTAAAATAATGGCTTCGAAGAGAAGAAAGACCTAAGCTAAGTATTCTAGACTCTCAGGAAGCCCACTTTATGTTTTCCTTAGGGAAGCTTTAGACATTTTGTTACTTAAGCTTAAGAAGGAAAAGAAAACACCAAAAATAGTTTGTTTTTTTCCCGTTTCTTTTATTATTTTCTGGGGCAGCGCCTCCTGGTGGCAACATTTCTATACTGGGTGCAATTTGCTCCCACCCTGCAGAGGGTGACTGGAGCCCTTTGCTATTGTGTTTGGCGGGAATGCTGGTGCGATTTTAGTGGCTTCAAGAGGTGATGTGGACGGACACGTCATGTTTTCGACATTCACAATCTGGGGGTGCAGTGCTGCTCTTCTGATGGATGATTAATTGTTTGTGAATTTTCCAATGAAGAAGTCCAGAGATGTTTGAAAATGACTTGCAGCTCTGCTCCGAATGTTTGGGGCAGTGTCAGCGCCAGAGAGGCTGACCCCAGTGGACCAGGATGAGTTGTTTAGTTGAATGTCAGGCCTCATAAAAATCTTTGAGCAGGAAGGGATGTTGGAGATCCTCTCATCCAGCCCTTTGTTTTACAAATGGGGAAACAGGCCTGAGAGCCTGCAGGTTCCCTATGTTTGTTCTTTTTGTTTAACTTCTAACCTGCCGACCTTGAGACCCCCAAAGAAAGCCAGTCCTTTTTCCCTGGGCACCTCTGACAGTAAGGTGGACCCCTTGTTACCTTCACAGGGGTCCAGCTGCTGCCATCTTGTCCTGGGGATACTTTTCTTTGCAAGGCTGAGTCATGCCTTTAGCAGCTATAATGCCTCGTTCTCCGATCGGAGAACATGGGTGGTTTCGCACATTGGTGGCGTCAGTAGGTGTTTGGAGCCTGGTCCTGCCAGGCTCCCTTTGGTAGACAGAAGGGCCACCCCTTCAAACCCTTGGTGCACCTTGCTAGGCGGGCCCTCTGACTAGTCAACAGATGGGCCTTTGACTCAGCTTGTTTTTTTATGGTGCTGTGTGTTCCTGTCACTCTCCTGCTTCTTCCCATCGGGGACCTGGCTTGTTCTCTTTTACCACCCCCCTTCCTTCCCTTTCCCCTTCCCCTAATGCTGGAGCAACCTCCCAGCTCCCTCACACCCTCTTTGTGGCTTTTTCAAGATGCCCAGAAGGGACTTCAGAGGGAGTGCAAAGAAATAAAGCTGTTGGTTGGAAATGTGGGGTGATTTTTAACGGTTTAATTCTCCACAGGGCCATGTTTGGAAATGCTGGCCGACCCCGGTTCCCTGTGTTCATGTTTCCCGTATCTCTCCTCCATCTCCTTGCCATCTTCCCACCCTTTCCTATGGCTGAACCTGTGCTGCAGGAGGTGGTGAAAAGGCACGAGACTTTGGGGAGCAAAATGGAGGTGACCCTCTGTCTGTCGTTGCTGTAATAGTCACTGACTTTTTAATGGGGTCCTTCCAGCTGCCTCATCTCACTTCATCCTCTCAGCAGTGCAGAGACGGAGGGATGGGGAAACTGAGGCCCAGGGAGTGGAAGGGACTTGCACAGCCAGTTGGGCTTCCCTGAGCCCAGTCCTGGGGCCTCTGTACCTGAGAACACGGCTTCCTCGTTTAAGCCTCTCCTTTGCCCAGGTTAGCCTGGGGCTTCCTAGAGGTTCCAAAAGCAGAAGAATGTCTGTGAAGCTCTCGTCCTTGAGAAACTTGAAGGCCAGCTGCGCAGACTAACCTGCAGGAAATCTGTTGATGGTGCAACCTCAGACCCATGTTACTGATGCAGGCTTTCCTGCAGGGCACCCTTTGCACAGCTCCCCCAGAAGGAACTAGGCCGGAGTCCATGCTGACTCTAGTTCACTGCGCGCCTTCCGGAGTCCAGGCCTGGCTGGTGGGGCAGCGGGGTGGAGCCCCTGCCCTCCCAGAGCTGGGAGCGTGGTGTTAACAGTAACGATGGCCTGGGAGGCATGTCAGGGAGCTTAGGGTGCTGCTGTCCCTTCCCCTACTTTCCTTCCTGCAGAAGGCGGCGTCTGAAAGGTCCCTTTCTGCTGGGGTGGTTTCCCATTCTAGGGTGCGGTTCTTTTGGGAGATTCTTAGGGGGAGGAAGGAGGGTCTTTTTCAGGATTAAGTGATGCTGGTCTGTGGGTGGGTATTTTTCTGTTTGTCTTAATGTCTGGATTTGGCACCGTTTTGGGGGTGTGGGGATGGGAGGAGGTACTGACAGTGTTCCCTTGCAGCAGTGCATGGGGACTGTCCATAACCCGGCCTTGCAGATAAACACTTCCCACCGGCCGGCCCCTGTGGGAGTAAACTGGACTTCCAGGGGGAGAAGACGTCCATCTGGGCACTGCTGTCTGGCTCCACCTGTGACCCTGGGCACGTGCCTTAACCTCGGTGCCTCAGTGTGCCCATCTATGAAGTGAGGCTAGTAACAGCACTTAGGGTTAGGGTTAGGGTGCATTACAGGAGTCGCTGTGCTGGACGTGTACAGTGCCCGCAACTCTGTAATGGTGGTTGCTGCTGGTTTTGCTGTTGTTGCTCCCTGTGCTTGGGGAGCGGGGGAGTGGGCTTCTGCCCACGAATGCCCCTCTAGTCCGTGATCTTTGGCAGATTTAGTGTTCCTGGTTTGGGCAGTTTGACGCAGCCTGAAATCATGATGGAAGCTAACTGATCATCCTGCTGGGGTGTGGGGAATGTGGGGCCCGCCCCACCTGGCAGCCTCCCAACATGGATTGTTCTCCTTTAACACGCGGCCCATCGGAATCTTACAGCTGCCCCAGCGGCAAGGGTGCTGTCCTCACCTATTTTATGCATGGGGAACCTGAGAAAATTAAACTTTAATGCAAAATGCTACTTTCATTTTTTAAATTTTTATTAGTTTCAGGTGTACAAAACAAGGTACTAGACATTTACATACAACCTTCACAAAGAGATAACCCCCTCCCCCCATTTTTTTTTTTTTTAAGTTTAAAGATTCAAGAAGAGTTTGTGTTGGGTTTTCTGACAATGCCATGAGTCTCCATAAGCAATCATGCTACTATTATTAGCCAACGATTATTGTTTTCTTTATCGCTTTGAATATGTAATACATGCACGTTTTTTAAAAAAATCAGAGGACTCACAGTACACAATGAAAAGTCAGTTTCCTTGTTCTCCGGTTCCGGTCACTTAGGGACAACTGCTGTCGGCAGTCTCCCTCCGTAGGTGTATTGTGCAAACACGGGCACACGCGTGTGCAGGTGTCTCCATACGCACTACCTATTTTATTGGTTGCATGAACACCGCAACTTAGAGAAATTGCACATCGCTGCTTCGTTTGCAGATAGTTCTGTATTATTATTATGTCTTATTTCTTTACTGGTAGTGGGATCCAGCTCGTAAAACGATGGACCGTGTTTTCTGCCCTGTGGTTGGCTTCTGCCCGTGTAGACAGTGGGGCAGTGAGTCCTCTGCCCCATTCATTGCCTGGTGCTCACTGCCAGGTGAGTGAATGCTGGGTCGACGGGCATAGGTGTTTGACTTTTTCTTGGGCGTTCTGAAACTACTCACAAAGGACAGTGAAGGCAGGGCCTGTTACCCACACCCACCCCAGGGCAGTGGCCAACCTTTTTGATCCTGGCCATATACATGGGTGAGAAATGGTACTTTATTTTGCATTTCTCTTATGACGGTGAGATTGAATTCACACTGTGGGGGCTGACTGCATTAGACAGGCCCTGGGCAGAGCGGGGCTCACCTGCCCCACAGGCTGGGGCCTCCACTCCTAACCACTGGGCCATCCTACCTCCGCTGGTTGTTTCTCCCACATGGGTTAGCAGGTTTGGGCATTCAGTAAATGCTTAGTGAAGCGCCTCATGAGTGTAATTCCTGAACAGTGGGATGTAAATAGGGGTTTTGTTCCTACTCATGTTTTGAATTCAGCTGGTACACTAGCCTTTTTTTTAAAAAAATTTTTTTATTGGGGAATATTGGGGAACAGTGTGTTTTTCCAGGACCCATCAGTTCCAAGTCAAGTCGTTGTTTTCAGTCTAGTTATGGAGGGTACAGCTCACTGGCCCATGTGGGAATTGAACCGGCGACCTTGGTGTTACGAGCACTACGCTCTAACTAACTGAGCCAACCGGCCGCCCTACGCTAGGTTTTTGAAGGAATGTTCTGGTACCTCCTTTTAAAAGGTAAGATTCATTTTCAAAAGCAATTCGTCATTCTGGAGCTGTGTACCTACTCCTTCCCTGGCAAAGCCACGGCCTTAAACACCTTCCCGCTTTGCGTATGAATCGGGCCCAACTCAGCCTTTCCCCCTCTGCTGGCCCTGGGGAAGTGGCCTTGCTTTGGGGAGACTGCTGGACTCCCAAGAGGGGTGGCTAGTCCAAGGCCCCGCAGTGGTGTATGGTAGGGGGCTTGCCAGCTGCCAAACCAGTGCCCCCTCCCTGTCCCCTGTTGAAGCCTCCTTTCAAACAGCTCTTCTTCAGGAGTTTGGGACGAGGGTGCCTATTGGAGCAGCCAGACCATTGCCACTGGGCTCTTTGAATTCCACCTGCTGCTTTGTCCTGCCTGCTGCAAGCCGCCCTCAGGACGCAGCTGCCCTGTGGCCTGTGCCTCCCAGCTGGGCCTCATGCGCTGGATTCTGTAGGCCTGTCATGGTGCCTGGCTGAGGATCAGGACAGCCCTTAGGGATGCCCCAACCCCTCACTTTTAGGGCTCAGGGGATGGGTATGTCATTGGCTGTGGAGATTTGAGAAACACTCTCACGAGGGACCCTCAGACTCCGGCCCCCTCTCCCCTCAGGTCCCTGGTTGCTGGGTGTCCACCCACGGTGGCCAGAAACTATCCCACCATGTTAACTGCTTTTGGTGTTTGGTGCAGTTCTGCTGTCAGAGCCCAACCGGGTGGACTCTTCTAAGGTGTCAGCCACCCCTGGAGGGAGAATCAGGACACACAGTCAGGTCAAGGCCCCTCCCAGAGCCCACTTCTGGGAGATGCCCTTTCCCTCAGAATCTTCAACCCCAGTGACCCCTGCCCCGCTCCCCAGCAGCTGGCTATTTCTTTCTGGTTTTGCTTGCTGGTCTCTCCTTTGAAAAGTGGGTGCCATGAAGGGAGAGGCCCTGGCAGTTTTGTTCACCGCTGAAACCCCAGTGTCTGTGCCAGTGCACATAGTAGGAACTACTGTGTTTCCCTGAAAATAAGACCTAGCCAGACAGTCAGCTCTAGTGAGTCTTTGGAGCAAAAATTAATATGAGGCTGGGTATAATATAATATAATATAATATAATACTGGGTCTTATATAGTAATAATATAAATATAATACCACGTATAACATGATATAATACAATATAACATAATATAAGACCAGGTCTTATATTAATTTTTGCTCCAAAAGATGCATTGGAGCTGATTGTCCAGCTAGGTCTTATTTTCGGGGAACACAGGAATGAGAGTTTGTTAGTGGATGAAGGAACTGACCGGCGGGTTTTGGAAGCCTTTTCCATGTCCCTGTGGCTCAGACAAAAGCCACTTGTCACTCAAGTGCTCTGTGCCAGGAAAGAAACCCCAGGGGTGAGGGGATATGGGGGGTTGAGGTGAAGGGTCAAGGTGTTGGGTCCCAGGTCAGGGCGGAGCTCGGTGGCTTCATTTCTTCATTCTTTTCTTCACTCAGCAAATCCTGAGCACCCAGCCTGGCTGGCCTTTGTGGTGCTGGTCCCTGCCCCTGTGTACCTAGACGCGTGGTGACGAGGTAGAGGTGGTAAAGCGCACACAGATACATTTAAAATGCTACAAGGTGTCATTAGACCCAGGAAGCCTGCCAACGGGAGAGAGCCATGCCAAGGCTGGCTGCAGCCACTTGAGCGGTCTGTGGTCCAAGAAGGCCTCTCCAAGGGGGGGACATTTAAGGAGGGGCCGAGAGCCCTTTCTTCTAGGAGCTAAAGAGTGACAGGGCGGGTGGTGTCTGCCTCCTAGAGGCCACACACCCTGGCCTGCCTCTGACAGAGCCCTGGTTCCGTGTGGACTGAGGGCAGACATCCAGGGAAGGGCAGGCCAGGTTTCACGTTAGACGGGTGGTCAAAAGAGGCAGCAGGGTGTTGTCCTTTGGTAGCCTCGCCTCCTGAGAGTGTGAGGTTGCAGCTGCGCTCTGGGGCCCAGGACTGGAGGCCACGTGCTCCAGCCTCTGTGTTCGGCAATGAGCGGTTCTGGGCCTTGAGGGCCTCAGGTGAGGAGAGGTGTGGGGATCCCATGGCCCTCGTGGACCCTCGCCCATGACCTTTCACAAAACTCAGGTTAGGCCTCAGGAACCCAAGGGCCCCATGGGAGCCACACCAGATACCCGTTCTCTTTAATAATCATTTGCCTTCTTCCAGGCAGTGTTTGCGCAGAACTTGCTCAACAAAAGAAGCACCTGGGGCACCAGTGAAAAACACACATCCCTGAACCCAGCCCTCCCTCGTAAAACTCTCCAGGGCAGGGGTCTGGGAGTCTCCTCTGAACATGTGCCCTCGTGATTCCTCTGGGAAACTGACACTGTCATTACTAGGCCTCACCCCAAAAACTGTCAGGCGTGTTTAACACCAAGTTAAACAGGCTAGTGGTCTCCTTACTGTAGGGCCGCAGGGGGACAAGGGCTCCTCAGCATGGCATTTGGGAGCTAAACGTTCCCAGGCCGGTCTGTCCCCAGAGACCCTGTGCAGGGACTTGTGTTCCCCAGAGCTCCCACCACACCATCCGCTGCCTCCGCTGAGCCTTACTGCACAGAGGGAGGCAGGGCAGGAGCCCCAGGGGCCCGTCCAGCTCCCCCTGCTGCCTGCTACCTTTCGGGCAGTCCTCGCTCCCCAGCCTCTGACTGCTGGTTTGCCCTGGGATGTATTTAAAGGGGATCCCAAGTCTGGGCAGGAGCTGGGTTTTGTACAGGAGACACTCCTGGGGATTGGCTTGGCCCGGTGTGACACTGATTGTCAGGCCGGGCTGGACGCAGGGCCGTAGTACAGCTGCTGCTGTTTTCCTGTGCACTTTGCTCTACAAACCCATTGGCTCCCATCAGCTGCCTGCGTGCTTGGGTCTTGGAGCCTGCGCCGTGAAAGCAGGACTTGGGCTCGTCCAGGCAGCCCTCCATGCATCAGAAGTGCTGTGCTGAGGTTCCCCTCTGCTCCTGCTTAAATCAGTGGCTCGCAGCAGATTTCAGAGCTTAGTGAGGGCCAGGTCCTACTGCAGATCGGAAATCTGCCCTCCAAGCCAGGTGGTACGTCTCCATTTGCTGGATGAGAACTCCAAGGCTTAGGGAGGGGTGAGATGACTTTCCTGGTCACTCGTGACCGACAGAGCTGGGATTCACCCTTGAGGCTGGTTGTTGCCTGAAACCATGCTGTTTCTACCCTGCCAGGTTGCTTTCTTAATACTGAATGTGACATCTGGGCACCATTGTCTTGATACCCAGTTTCAGAAGAAAAATCAAGGCGTTCTTTTCTGAGCCTGTTCTGCATGCACTAGGTGGTGACATGGCAGGGAACTTGGAACACAGGACTCGCTCAACGAGCAGTGGGTGACTGGGCAAGCCATTCTGCCCCCCCAAGCCTCTGCCCTCCATGTGTACAGTGGGTGAAATACACCCACCTCTATGGCTGGTGAGCCTGGCAGGTGCATAACAAGTGATGGGATTTCCCCTCCCCCCAGGGGGCCACCTCCCATGCACTCCGTCCTGACCGAGGTGGGGCCTGGGGCCTTTGACACATGTCTGGTGGGAGCCCCAGTCCAGGGCAGACTGGTGGCCTCCCTGCCTCCTTCCCCCGCCTTTACCTGGTGTGGGGGTCCTGCAGTGCCAGTGATCAGGACAGGACACGGCCGCAGCCCCCCAGCTCACTGCTTCCTGGGAGGGCGGGGGGCTGGTAGGGGGTGCAGAGGATGCCCCATAGGAGTTTCGCTTTCATTTCTGCCTCACCCAGCTTCCAGCAGCCTTCGAGGCCTGGGGCGTGGAGGTGAGGAAACATCCGGTCTGGTGCAGGTTCCTGCACCCCCCGCAGCCCCCCACGTGCCACCCATCTCCTTTTTAAAAAACGCCCTCTTTGTTCCTTCGTGCAGTTTCATGGCATGTATTGAGTGCCTGCTGCTTGCTGCCACTCTTGGGTCCTGGGGATCCTACAGCAGTGAGCACTGCAGAGTCCCCTCTGGCCCCAGGAACTGCCCGAGGCCGTGACACCTCTTCCCTACAGGGCACAGGGGTGCTCTTTGTTTTCCCACAGGGGCTAGGGGGAACTCTTGGGGAGAAGAGGGGCATGTTGACACGTGTGAGGGTGTTTGTTCCTGCCGTCTCAGGGTCCTGGGCATCTCTCTAAGGAATGCCCAGTGCTGTTGGTTCTCTCTGGATGGCATTTCCTTTTTACACCCCACCCCGCATTACAGATGGAAGATGAGGCCCAGGAAAAAGACGCACAGTGAGCCCTAAGTTGTACAGCTGGTAGGTGGGGCAGCTTGGATTTGAACCTGGTTTGGTTGACAGTAAAGCTTCTTTTCTTTAAGATTTCATTCTTAAAAGTCCTAACTTTCACTATGGGACCCTCGAAAAAGAAAAGGAATTCTAGTTCTGGCCATTCTGGCAGAATGGCATGTCTGGGCAGGGGCTTCGGGATCCTGCTGGGAAGGAGCTCTGCTTCCTGCGGAATGCGCCCCCAAGCCGCTTGGCCCCCACCCTGACCGGGTGCAGCCACGCTCTGGTCTGTGCATAAGGAGGTTTGGTGCTCGGTTCCTTGCTGCTCTGGGCCTCTGGGCCTCACTCACCGAGGGCTGAGCGGGTTCCCGTGGGCAGGGGGCCGAGGCGGGCAGCAGGTCCTTCTCCAACAGTGCTCACCAGCCTTCGCCGGAGACGGCAAACTCGGCAAACTCGTCCCTGCAGGGCGTTCTTTTCAGTGGTAGGAGAACTGTTCAGCCCCGGAAATATCAGTGGCTCCCACTTTAGGAGCTCCAGCTGCGGGCCTGGAGGCTCTCAGTCCACATGTGGAAACTGAGGCTCAGAGAGGGTGAGTGACCTGCCCGGCGTTTTGTAGCTGGCCGCTTTTGGGGGTGGCATTTGAACAACAGTCTATGTGCATCCTACGCCCATACCTTTGGCCATTACAGAGTTAGATGAGGGGGTAGCTTTTCTTTTCTCTCAGCTCTTCTCCAATGACCGGCTGTCCCCAGTTCCCCTTAGTTATTATCTTTTCTCCTTTTCCTTTTCAATTTCAATTGGTTGCCTTGCCTCCCTGGAGTCAGGAAATTAGATGTTGACTCAGTTGCTACCTACTCAGGCTGGGGAGGCCAGCCATGGCTTTGCCCAGCAGCCTGCCATCTGTCTGTGGATGCCAGCTTTGGGCTGCCTAGTTTGTGAAGTGCTCTGTCCATAGTGTCTGGCAGAGTCCCAGCATCCTGCCATTCCCACCTCGTCCTGCTCCTTCCTTGAGATGCTTTGGGCCAGTGTGGATGGAGCCCACTCTTCTGTTTAAACTGCCACTCGTGTCCCTTCTTGGGGGTCACGTTGGGAAACTTGGAGCTCTATCTTGTGAAGCTGGAAGCCTCGAGGGTCTTGGAAGCTCCTTGGAATGACTTCAAAAAGCCTGGGGGCTGGCCCTCAGCTCCAAAAGGGGAGGATGCTTGCTGCATTCTGGCTGTGTGACTTTGGGCCAAGTGACTTAACCTCTCTGAGCCTTTAGTTTCTGCATCTGAAATGGGAATTTGAATGCCAGACTGCAGCAGGCTAGTTTTGCAGACTGGGAGAGCTGAGGCAGCAGAGTCCTTAGCATGGAGCTTGGCCCTTGGTAAGTGCACAGTAACTCAGGCTGGAACCGGCCATTAAAGGCTGACGGAACTGTTTACCAGGAGCTTATGTTTGAGCATCCCTCACATCTGGGAAGAAGATGGGCAACTGAGGAATGTAACTGCAGAAGCCTCTTAGGATGGGTGACTCAGGGTGTTCTGGCTTCTCTCTGGGCCTTGGTTTCCTCCTAGGTAAGAGTCTGGGCCTTGGAGGGGCTCAGCATGCAAACGTCTTCCTTTCTTGTGAGGGCCAGAGACTGGCTCTGAAGGATTGGCGCCGGCGGGTTGGGGGGCGCTGTCCCTCACTCCCACAGCCTGTAGTCACACCGTCATGTCTACAGGTGATAGCAGAGTAAACCTCCTTTGCTGGTGAGGTGCAGAGGTGCCTGGTCTTTGAGCCGGAGGGGTCTTTGCAGATGAGGATTCGCAGCTGGGAGCGGCCCACGTTGCAGGTTCCTGCACAGAGCGACGCAGCCTGAGAGGCGGCCCGAAGAGCTGGGCTTCGGCTCCAGAGCCCACAGCGCCCCTCCTTTGGCCTCCAGGGAACCTTGGTCTGTTCTGTTCTGGCCCACCTTTGGCGGACTCTGCCCCTGCCTGGCCAGCATGAGCAGTTTTGGTCAATGGGCTCAGGTGGTCATGAACCCCTGGACCCCACTCCGGTGGTTTATCTTTCCTCCAGCCTTGTTGGGGAGTGCTGAAGGGACAAGCTCTTAGGGTTTGCGGTTCTCCTCAGGGTAAGGGGGGAGTGGGTGGGCAGCCATTTGGGACATGGGCAGCTCTGTGGGTGCCTCTGAACTGGGTCTCCCGAGAGCGAGACCTGTGGACTGGGCCGTGTGCCTGCAAATCTGGCCCCATTGCTGGAGGACGCCACAGGGCAGCTGTGTTCTCTGGTCCTCTCTCAATCAGCCAACAGATGTGGGGAGTTGTCAGGATGAGGTTCATGGAAATGAACTTCATTTGGAAACAAAGTTAGTGGAAAATCAGTGTATGGCTGATGCCTGCAAGCCGCAGGGGTGTACTGGTTCCGACGGAAACTCAGAGCCCATTGGGTTCGTTAGTAAAGGGGCTCCTGTAGGTGTTAACTCCATGGAGCGTTCAGGCTTCAGGTAGAGGTGGATTCAGGGGCTCGGTCGATGTCCTCAGGACCTGGTCTTCTGCCGTCCTCGTCTCCGAGTTGGCTTCATCCTTAGGCCCGCGTGGTGCAAGGTGAGTCCTCACGACTGTCCTTTATGCTGAGCCAGCGCCGTCCGAGTCCCTTGTGTGTTATCCCATTCGATCTGCATTACAAGCTGTGAGCGTGGGGCGTTTAGGGCCCGTTTCCCAACAGAAGAAAGGGAGGCACAGAGGGGTCCAGTAACTTGCCCACGGTTACACGGCTAGTGAGTGGCAGAGCTGGGATTCAGACCTGGCAGGTTGGCCTCCATGCCTCCCTCCACATCAGATGCAGGTCCCACGGGACCCGGGATTCATTCTGATGGCCCCTGATCGGTCCCTGAACCAGTCGCCTGGGCCAGCAGTGCCCCATTACCTGTTACATGGCCTAGTGTGGTCAAGGAGGACCCTAACTGGAAGCTGGAACTGTGCCCTCAAGACAGTGGGTAGCCAGGGGGAGGTGGGGGGCCTTCCCCCAGCCTTTGGGGGTTTGTACACAGTCTCCAGGGCCAGGTGCTGTTCCTAGATGGCAGTGACGAGTCCCCCACAAGTCAGAGCCTAAAGCTGGGTTCCTGGCTTCATCTTTGCTCCTCAGATAAACCTGAGTGTGGTTCATTCCCAGCGGGATGCGGGCAGATTCTGAGCGCCCTGGGCAGTGCACGTTGTGGAGGAAGGGCTTATGTAATCCTGCCTCCAGGGCTGGGGCTGGGGACCGGGAGGAAGGCTGATGGCTCCCTGCCCTGGGGCGCTGTGCAGAACCTTGGTGTTTTGACATTGAGTGTTTTGGGTGAAACAGTCCCGTGTTATATAAACACACCATCGCCTGTTGCTGTCTGTCCCTGTCCCGTGTGAGGGGAGCATTTAGAAGGTGTCTTCCGCTGGGAGCCTGGAGGATATCGTGGCTGTAATCTGTTTGATTGGGGTTGTTGAGCTGGAGGAGAGCGTTTGCGGAGGATGCTCAGGGCGCCTGTCCTGGCCCTCCCCATCCAAGCAGGCCTGCGGGGGCTGCAAGGGGACACGCTGGGAGCTAGTTCCACCTGGAAGGGGAAGTGAGTGGTGAGAAGCTGGTGGCCACATACCCAGGCCTCGAGAGCCCCAGGCGAAGGGGCTGGGCTGGAGGCTGGGGAGTGCCCAGGGTGCTGGGGTGGGGCAGTGAGGACCCTTGAGAAGCCAGGGGCTGCCCTGCTCAGAGTCCTTGCCCTGCCTTCCAGGCACCTCTCCTTGGATGTTCTGGAATTCTCAGGCCAGGGCCTTTGGTGGCAGATAGTTAGAGGTAGTGCCTGTGGGAAAGCAGTGGACGGGAGGCTCTCCCTTCTTCGCTGTGGCCACCGTGCACACAGCTAGCAGGGCAGGGCTGACCTTTGCTACCTCAAAGCAGCTTCCTGGGGCCTATGGGGGCCGGGGAGCTCAGGCTTCTTGGCCGCTGTTGATCGGGTGGTCTTCACTGGAGTCCCTAGGTGAGGGAGGGCCCCCAGCTCCGAGGCACCGGGCAGCGAATTTGTGGCCCACTGCTCCTGGTTTAGCTGGTGGGACTTGCCATTAGGACCCAAGTTGTCAGGCTGTTAGGTCTGTTATGTGAAGCTATGAGGAGAGGTCAGTTTCAGTTGATCAACTAATAAAAACAGAGCACTTGGGAACAGAAACCAAGCTCAAGAAGTTCAGTGACTTGTCTGCCTGGAATTCCATAGTTCGTCTTGGGCAGGCGCACATCTGACTTGTGAACACACTAAAACTCTTTTATTCACTAAACAGTAGTCATGTGCATGATAAGAAAGTGAAGTCATACCAAAGAGCGGGCAGCGAAAAGCTCGTCTCACTCACACTCACCCCCGATTCCTGGGGGAGCCGTGTCACCACGGTCTTGTTTCTCTCACACGTGTGCTGTGTCGGTACAAGCCGGCGTGTACAGACACACACAGGAACACACACCTTTTTGTTTCTGCACCAGTGATGGCCCATTATCCAAGCTTTCCCACACTTACCTTTTCTTCATTTAACAAAGCTTATGGATGATTTTGTACGTGTACTGACTTTGAACTGTCATTGTCTAGGAACTAACATGGGAATGTAGCTTTACTCTTCTGTCCTGGTACAACCTCAGACTTGTAAAGGCCCCTTGTCAGTCTCTTGCTGGGCGTCTAGGCTTGCCCCAGAACTCATGGTTTACCTTCTCCCTTAGTCTGCTCAGGCTGCCATAACAAATACCATAGGCCGGGGGGGCTTAAAAAACAGGCATTTATTTCTCACACTTCTGGAGGCTGGAAGTCCAGGCCCAAGGTGCCGGCCAGTTTCATTCCTGGTGAGAGCCCATTTCCTGGTTCATGGCCACCAGATTCTCCCCGGGACCTCACATGGTGGGGAAAGAGAGCTCTGGTCTTCTCCTCTTTTAAGGGCCCCAGTCCCATTGTGGGCTGTCTGCCCTTATGCCACACCGAACCCCAGTTACCTCCCACCTCCCAACACCATCATCCCTTTGGGGGTTAGGGCTTCAATATGAATTGGAGGGGCACAAAATTTGTAACATCCCTCCTGGTGGGGGTTGTCCTGTGCCAGCCCATACCCAGCCATGGCTGGGCGGGGCCTCAGTGTGGGCGGGTCCCTCTACCCGCTGCCCTCTGTGCAGGTGCTGCTGGGGAAGGAGGCTGACCGGTGTGCTGGCTTCTTCTGATCCCAGCCCCAGCGCCCAGCACGACTGACCCTTCCCTCACCTGTAAAATGGGGTTTTCAGCACCCAGTCATGGGGCGGTTTGGGGGATCAGAGGAGATGATGGCTGAACTGGGGGAGGTCGCCTCTAGCACATAATGGGGGATCTGGTTCTAATTTACCCTCTTCCCCAAATACATTTTTGTTTTCTGCCTAAACATAAATTTTGGTGAGCTGTGTGTTATTCCTGATCTCAAAACTGGTCAAAGGAAGGGGCCGCCAGTGTGGTCCCCAGTCACCTTCCCTGCCTTCTAGCCAGCTGGGGCTGGGGGCTGGGGCCAGTGGAGGGTGGGAGAGGGTCCTCTCCACAGCCCAGCCTCCTCTGGATTCCTCAGCTGCCTCCTGGGGCTTCCAGCAGTCTTCCCTCTTCCCAGCCCCACGTGTGGCTAGCTTTTGGGAAGGGCCCCCCACCCCCCCAGCTCCTTGCTCATGTGGAGCCCCAGCTGAAGGAAATGAAAGTATGTCATTTTTTTCCCCCTGAAATTTTTGGTCCTCTGTAAAGACAGTTGAACATCAGGAAAGCAAAATTCGAAGAGGCAGCTCATTCCTCTACGGCCTGAACCACATCTCTTTCCTTTTGTATCTAACAGTTGCAGAGTTGAAATCATTGTACTTGTAGCATTTTGAGTTTTGCTTTTTGCCCCTAGTGTAGTGTAAGCAAATCCCACATTTCTACAATCTGAGAATAATCTTTCTAAATTTAATTTTTATGAACTTTTGTGAAAATTTCCAACATACGCAAAAGAAAGAATAATAAAATGAACATCCCCCCCACCCCACCCCTGGTCAGTACTGTTCACCATTGTTGACTTACGGCTAATCTTGTTTTATTTATTTGCCCCATGTTATTTTGAAGCAAATCCCAGACACAGCGTTTCATATGTAACTACCTTAGTATGATCCGTAACACATAATCCCAACGCCATCATCACACCTGAAAATAAAGTGCAGTAGAGGATGATTCTCTTTAATTACTACGGAATAGTTCTGTTGGATGCTTGTGCTGTGATATGTTGAGCTATAATCTTATTATTGACTATTTAGATTATTTCTAGTTTTCTTGCTGGTGTAGAGGCTGGTGCATTGGACAGCTTTGTGACTATCAATGTCTTCCTTTCCTTTGTGATTCCACTGCATGTACGTCAGCGTTTTATCATTGGTTGAGTCGCAAAGCGTGCCCAGCATAGTGGCTTTAAGCAGTAACCATTTGTTTGGCTCACGGTTCTGTGGGGTGGCAGTTCAGGCCGGGCTCCCTCCTGGCCGGGCTCCCTCCTGTACCTGCGGGCAGGCTCTCTGTCTCTGAGGCCTGGCCTCTGCTTGACCAGGGTGAGGGGGATGACCGGCCTGTGTGGCTGCCTGGCTGTGTTCTCACCCAGGGGGCAGTACGTGCTTCCAGGGCCTCTGGAGGTCTGATCTGTCCACCACCACCTGTTGGCTAAAAGAAGGCCCAAGGCCAGAGCCAAGGGGTGAACAAATGAACGTCACCTCTTTTCTTTTGAAAGCACATAAATAGAATTTATGGAAGGAAACGTAGAGGCTTTCACATAAATCACCTGCTAACGTAGACGAGTGCTTATCCTTTCTTGGGGGTCGTGGATACCTTTGAGATTCTGATGAAAGCTATAGACTCTATTCCTAGAAAAATACACGTAATATATACCAAAATACAAAGAATGCGTTCCCAGATGAAACTTTCTAGGGTTCCCAGATTAAACTTTCTTGTTTTACACATGTGGCATAGATTTTAGGGAGAGACAATAGGCAGGCATTCTTCAGAACATGATTTCTATAAGGTAATCAATCCACTAAAGAAATATTCCATGGTCCCCTAAGTTTGGGAAACAGTGCACCCCTGGAGATTCAAAACATGTAATAGCGTATTAGACACCCTAAGAAGTCTTGTCGTAAAGAAGCCTTTTTATCTTTGTTTACCTTAGCACTTTGCATTTGACGATATCAGCATCTCCAAGAACACATCTTGGGAGATTTCGGCAGACACACCTCAGTCCAGTAATCATTTTGGGACTTGATGGCTTTGTGAACGTAACTCTGTGAACTTGCTTTCTCATCTGTGAAATTGGCACAGTAATGCTAAGGCCACGTCAGCGCCTTGCACAGTCGACTTTACCTCTCGATCAGAGCGGCAAAGTCATTGCAAAGGGCCCAGGTACTGAGACGGGTCAAGAATTGGGCACATTTCTGCTCACAGGAGTGTGTGATCTGGCCCTGTGCATCAGCCAGGCAAGTCATAGACCCTTCTTTCTTTAGTTCCTGCCAGGTAGGTGCCCAGCGGGTGCTGTGGTGGGCATGGGGGGGATGGGAAAGGCAGGCCCTCGTGTGGCACCCTCCGGAATGAACACGTCTCTAAGGAATGAATGTCCACCCATCACTCACAAAGGTTTTCTGAGTGCCCACCCTGTGCCCAGCTCAAGGGAGGCCTTCTCAGTCCTGGTTTTCTGGGAACACGGCTTCCGCTTACGGACAGGGGGTACCCGTGGGTGACTGCTGAGGGGACCTGTCAGGCCTGATCGCAGTGTGTGGGGTGGCGAGTTGGGTCCTGGTTTGGAGCCTGTATTACCTGGGTAGCAACCCGCCTCGAGGAACTTCATTTCCTTAGGTGGAAGAACGGAGGAGCCCCCAGACCCTAGAATGTTCCGACTGGGGGAGCCCTTGGGGTGTTCGGTGGGGAAACGAGTGAGCCTGGCCGTTCCTCACCGCTGCGCCTTCCTTCTCCCTGTGCTGCTAGGCACTGTGTCGCCTCCAGACCCGGCTTCCGGTTGGTGGTGGCTTCTGTTGTCGCTAGGACCACTCTTGCATCCGCCCAGCAGAGTGTTTGTTCACAGACCTCTGTTGGCATCCCTCCATGCCAGGCTTCGTGAGAGACCAGGGTTGGGAGGGACTACCGGTGGTCAGGATGGACAAGACCCTCTTCTTTGGGGTGTTAGTCTATGGGGGTGGTTTTGGGGAGTGTGTGACAAACTCGTCATACAGCAAGTTGGGGGGGTAATTTTAGCAAGGATATGAAGGATTCTGGGGACTGAGAATATGAAGGGTGGTCAGAGAAGGCCTTTCTAAAGGAGAGACTTGGGCTTCTCTGAGCCTTAGTACCTACATTGGTAGGTTAAACAAAGCACTTCTTAACCTCACAGTTGATGTGTCAATTGAAATAATGAGTAGAAAGCCCCGTAGTTCACTGCCTGCCGCATTTATTTATTTATGAATGTTACAAATACTCCCATCGTAGGTCCTTGATAAGTGGTAGTTGGATGGTATTGCTAGGTGCTGGGGACACAGAGACACTCCTACACCCCAGGAACTCAGTTGGGTGTAGGAGACAGGCAGAGAGAAGCATTGAGGGGTTAGACTCAAGGGGTGGTGGTGGGGGGCAACTTGCTCTGTCTGGGAAAATTGAGGAAGGCTTCACGTAGGAGGTAACCTTCAGCTGGGTCTTCGAGGGTCAGGAGGAGCTCATTGGGCAGACAGTGTGGATTTAAGGTCCTCCAGGTGGCAAGCCAGCGCGTGGGAACGTGTGGGGCTGTGAGGTCAGAGGGACTCTGGGCATGTCAGGTTGGGGGACAGATGGGGGGGTGCAGGGAGCCACTGGAAGCCTGGGCTGAGAGCATCTAGAAAGCAGGGAGATGGGGTGCAGGGAAGGGGCACCCACTGATTCTCATCCCTACTCTGAGTAGCAGGTGTGGCTGCACCCGCGCCGAGTGGTTAGGAGCGTGGAGCCTGAGGCTGGGCCCCTGGCTGGGATCCTGGCTGCCCCCGGGGAGGTTCCCGCACATCTCCGCTTCCATCACACGATGACAGTCCCCGCCTCAGGGACTGGTGCGGGCAGACGAGGTCCACATAGAGTGCTTCGTGCAGGCCAAGCACCTGATGACAAAATGGTGGCCGCATCTGGCTGACAGCCCCTGTTGACTTAGCCGTGGGGGTGGTGTGTGAGGTGGGGGATGTCCCCTCCCCGAGTGGGCACAGATGAGTTTCCAGAGCAGCCTGACAGCGAGCGACCCAGTCCTGCTTCTTGTTTCCTTTCTGTCTCATTCTAAAGCAGCCCACAGGGCAGGCGAGGCGGCCGTGTGGGGGAGTGGAACCTCTCTGGGCTTGACGCTGTGCCTCCTCGGGCATCCAAGTCAAGGTTCTCATCAGAGTTGTCAGTTAGACGTTGGGGAAGGCTGACCTTGGGTTCTCCTGCTCCAGAGGCTTTCACAAGGGAGGTTGAGAAAATGTAAACATTTTGGAAATAGACAATGCAGTCACATGGTTCAAATCAAGAGACAAGAAAGAGCTTACAGTGAAAGGGGTCTTGTCCTAGCCGTACCCCTTCACCCCAGCCCCCCGCCCCATCGGTCCTAGGTGTTACTCTTTCTGGGATATTCCTGCACATGCAAACTCCTGTGCATATTACGTATAACCATGTTTACATAAACACGTGTGCATACGCACATGCGTATTTGTTTGGATGTCTTGTTTTTTTGAGCTGGCCCCATGTTCAGGCCGATCTAAGTCCTTGTTCACAGATTGCCGTCGCTCAGGGTTCTTCAGCCTCAGCCTACTGATGTTTTGGGCTGGATCCTTCTGTCTTATTAGAGGCTGTTCAGCAGCATCCTTGGCCGTCTCCGACTGGGTGCCACTCCTCCCCTGGTGATGACCAAAAATGTCTCCCGGTATTGCCAGGTGTTCCCTCGGGGATTCAGCTGGAACCACCGGTAGACGAAGGTCCTGTTCATAGCTCCTGTCTGGTTCCCAGCCTGGCTTTGTTGCCACCCAGCCACCAGGTGTGGGTCTGGCCTTGTTGTCCTCACACACCAGCCGAGGCCTGTGTGCCAGGGTGCTCGTGGGCACTCAGCCTGGCTGGTTCTCTGGCCTGGGGGTCAGGAGGCCTGGATGGAAGATGGTTCTCCTGTTCCCTTGTTGGTGACCCTGAGTCTGTTCCTTTCAACTTCTCTGAAGCTTGATTTTCTCATCTGTGAAATGGGGCTGTGATAGCCCTTCCTTGGGGACTGGTGCGGATTGGGGATGCCAGTGTGTGGTGCTCTGTAACCCCCGTGCTGGGCTCATCACAGGTGCCTGGTGACTGTGTTGCTCTCTTCCTGACTTCCCCTGTGACCTCAAGTCCCTCTCATTCTGGATCCTGGTTCTGTTGTGTATATAATGGGGGCACCCTGGGAGGTAAAGGCCCGGGGCTAAGGCACCCCTTAGGGGTGAAGGGGAGTAATGGAGGCCAGCTACCCTGCCAGAGCCTGAGGCGTTTCAACACTGAGACACCTGAGGAGGGTCGGGTGCCAAGGCTGGGAGTGCCAGGCTACCAGGCGAGGTGAGGGTACACGTGGGTCTGTCAGCTCTGCCAGGAGTGGCACACTGACAAGCTCAGAGTGGCTCCTTTCCCACCATCTCCTGAGCCCAACGAGGACCCAGTGTGACAAGAGTGTGGAGTTAGGGCTCAGGCAGAGCTGGGTTTGTATTCCTGCTCTTTATCCTTGAGCTGAATGGCTCATGTTATTCTCAGGTTCCACATCTGTAGGACGGGGCCAGTGCTGTCCCCAGGGCTATATGGGAGGACATCGACTGGATGCCCACTATGTACCCGGCATCAGTCAGTCCTTTAGCACGTCCTGAGTTACACACCATGTCATGCCCATTTTACAGATGGGAAAACAGGCAGAGAGTACATCATGTGGCTGTGGGAGGCATGCAGTGAGCGAAGCTTTCATTGGCTGCTCCTGGGACTTGCGTTTGAACATCAGATACCCTACAGATAAAAAGAAGAGAGTAGGAAGATGTGTCTCATGCCTTCTTGGGAAGGGCCCTGAGCTCGGTGTGGAGGGGAGCGAGGCTGTGTCTCTGCTGGGTTTCCTGGACTGATGCTTTCCCAGGGCAGCTGGAAGTGCTTCGTCTTTGTTACTTTTTGCCTACAGGGGCCTGAATGATAAAACATTAGTGGGGCTGACGCTGTAATCACACTGTAAAGGACACTTGAAATTATATCTACATTTAGGGAGCTAATTTTAAAGAGCATTTTCTCCTACATAATTATATGCAATCAGCCAGCCCGTGTTTTTGGGTGTTCTCTTTTTCCCTCAGCCAAGCGGCCATCTGCTTTTCTCTTCCTGCCTTTCTGTTCAGCACGCAGTAGGCCACCTCCCTGGGAGAGGGACCACCAGCTGTTGGCTGCCTAGAGGCCCAAATGGAACCTTTCTCTGGTGATGGATGGGGCGAGGGAGAGAAGTGGAGGGTGGTGCCGGGCTCTGGCTGGGCGAGTGGACGGGTGCTGGAGGTGGTTCTCAGGTTGAGACGCAGGCTGGAGAAGGTGGTGCAACGTGATGCTTTGGTTTGGATGTGGTAGTAGCCAGGATTCTTGTGGATGCCAGTGGGAGAAGACCCAATTCATACGAGCTTCAGCGGAAAGAGAATTTCTTGGCCTGGGTTACCAAATGGCACAAGAATGGCCCCCCAGGGCCGGACGACATGCCTTCTGCCCCTCTCACACCCCTCATCAGGGCTCTGCCACCATGATCTTTTTTCCTCAGTTCTTCAGCTGCTTCTAACTCTTTCCTGCCTCAGGACCTTTGCATATGCTATTCCTGCTCCCTAGCAGGCTCTTCCCCGCCCCCCCTCCCTCCCCCCCCCCCCCCCCCCCCCCCGACTTCATACCTTTAGATCTCAGCACAGTCCTCTCTTCTCTGCCTCAGCCTCTTGAATGTTTCTTTCGGAACATGTGACACATACTTATTTCCGTTTCTTGTTCACCCTCCTTCCTATGCTGTAAGCTCTTTGAGGACAGGGCCCTTTCTGTTGCCTTCACTCTGTGTCCCCGGCAGTAAAACTGTGCTGGGCGCATAGTCGGTGCTCAGGAAGAATGCATGAAAAGAAATACCTTAGATAGAAAGGTTATTCATGAGAAAGCAAGTCATCAGGAGGAATTTAGTTTAAGAAAAACCTGGCAAAATACAAATAACGCCCACCTCTGCCTACTCCCTGCAAATCGGGCTCATTCCTCTCTATCTTGAGCTCTTATCCTGGCAGTTAAGATCATTCCTGGAAAGCTGTGCAGCAGCAGATTGACATCCTGAATCAGGGGAGGGGGCGTGGATGTTTAGAGACCCCTCCCTCCAACACACAGGGTTGGAACAGAGTGGGCCGCGTGCCTGTCCTTCAGTGCGGAGGGATCCCCTTCAGGAGACGGCACCGTTTCCTTGCCCTCCCCGCTGTTGCTCTGACTCCCCCAGGCTCCTCGGGGGCCTTCCTCTTGGGCTGCCCTCTGGCAGGGCCTTGCGAGGAAGAGACTGCCAGTGTTGTGGTTGGTGGGCAAGGGGTGGGGTGTTCCAGATGAGGTGTCAACGGGGTGGGCAGGTGGTCGGAAGTGTGAAAGAACCAGCCCCCGGGGGGCGGGGAGAGGGCACGGAGCCAGGTGTGCTCGGAGCAGACGGGGTACAGATTGCTGGACAAGGAGGTAGGCACGCTGTCACAGAGGCCTAGGTGCCAGGGTGGCTGAGAGAGGCTGCAGGAGGACTTTGGGGGGCAGTGAGGCTATGAGCCACGTGTTAGATGTAGAGGGTCGCGGACGGGCAGGTGAGTGTGCAGGGACAGCAGAGGGTGGCCCGATGGCCTCAGGATGGAGGCCTGTGTCTCTCGGGGCCGACAGGCTGCCCTTTGCCGCACTCAAGCGTTCTTCCCTTCTGGCTGGAATCAGGCTTCCTCTTTTTGGCATTTCTCACTTCAGCCCAGGGCCTTGGCTCTTGGCTTTGGGTTGGTGGCTGCTGTGACACCCTGCGTGGGGCTCTCTGAGGGATTTCTCAGGCTGTTTGGGGCCTGTTGCTATGGCTCCCAGCTGCAGAGCCTGGCAGGCCTGAGACAGGCAGGAAGGAGGTCGGGGCGTGTGCCCTTCTGCCTGCTGGGAGCAGGCCCTGGGGCTCATTCTTTCCCTCCTTGGGGGAGACTCAGCTGGCCTACACTTCCATGCTCCTTTGCTTTCCTGTGACCTGGCTTATTCTTTCTCATTGCTGGGTTCAGAAACCTTCGGAGCGGGGGAGGGGCTTCTAAGACTTTAGCCCTGGCCCCTTTCCCGTGGACCAGTCTTCTCCCCCACGGTGGGATCCTTTCCTCTCAGCTGGAGTCCCTCCCACCGTAGTGACCACCTGCCCAACAGCCTTCCGTTGGGAGCTGGCTGCCTCTTCCCACTGTTGAGCAAAAATCTGCTTCCTTGTCCTTCTGCTTTGTAGGACGGTTGCCTTCTGCTTGGAAAGTGTGGATTTGAGGTGACATTGTCGTGAGAAGCTGTCACCCCTGTGGAGAGGGAGAAACAGACATGCCAGCTGCTTCTGCTTCTGGGCCTTGAGTGACCCAGGGCATGTCCAGGTCCCTCTCAACGTCTGAGGCCAGTCACAGCTCCTCAGGAAGCACCTTCGGGCTCTTCTTCCCCAGGCCCCCTAAGGACCGGGACACCACTCCCTCACCCTCGTGGGGGACAAGGGTCTGAGCCGAGGCGGCCCAGAATGGGCAGTGGGCAGGTGGGAAGGAATGCCAGCAGACCTGGGGGGATACCCCCCGCACAGGTGGGTGGTCACATAGAGTCACATGACAGGGGGACAGACAGACCTGACTTTAGATTGTAGTTGCTGTAGCTTCTGTGAGTCTTCGGCAAGTTTTGTTCGTTCGTTCGTTCGTTCGTTCGTTCGTTCGTGTGTGGGTGGGTGTGTGTGTGTGTGTGTGTGTCTGTCTGTCTGTCTGTCTGTATTTCCCCCCCAGCTTTATGGAGGTATAATTGACAAATAAAATTGTAATACATTTAAAATGTACAGTGTGACGATTTGATATATGTGCACATCGTGAAAGGATTCCCTCTATCGAGTTAATTAAAACACCCATCACTTCGCATATTTACCATTTTATTTTTGGTAAACCACTTCTACTCTCTTAGCAAATTTCAGTTATACAATATAGTATTATCAACTAGGGTCACGACGTTATTCATTGGATCCTCAGGCCTTATTCATCTTAGAACTGAAAGTTTATATATTTTTAACAACCTCTCCCCCATTTTCTCCACCGTCCCCCCTCCCCCATCCCATGGCAACCACCGTTCTACTCTCTGTTTCTATGAGTTCAACTCTTTTTTTTTTTTTTTTAAGATTCCATATATAAGTGTTACCATGCAGTATTTGTCTTTCTCTGTCTGGCTTATTTCACTTATCATAATATTTGGACGAGTTTCTTAACTTCTCTGAATTTCCTCACTTGAAAAAAAAGGACAGTCATGTCCTCTAATGCAGCTGTTGAAATTAATGCAAAGTTGAAATTAATGCAAATTGACCATCATAGCGCCAGCTCCTAGGCCCTCTGGCCCTTCTGTACCCTCTGTTGCTGGTGTGGGGAGAACAGGCCTGGGGAGTGGCGAGCGAGTGGGCCCAGGAATTCCTGGCGTTGCCTCTCATTTGTTTGGGTTGTGCCTGGGCCTTTGGAGTCCTCTGAAATGGGAGGATCTCGGGGCCACCAGTTGAAGCTGCTGCCTGTCTCTAGAACTCGGTGCTCCGTGCACCTGGGGAGGGGGCTGGCACCCCTGGGCCTGTGATTGGGGGCAGAGTGGGCCCTGCTGATGCTCGTGTGCCTGGGTGCTGGGCCTAGGCTCAGCACCTCTGTTTGGGGATTGTCTGCAGCTGGTCAGAGCTGCTGGGCAGGGGCTGAGGCCGTCAGGGGGCCAGGGGGCCTTGGAGTAGGGCGTGGGGAGATGTGGCTGGTCTGCGGGCATCTCTCCTGGGCCTCCAGGTGAACCAAAGGGTCAGGAATGAGCACTCCTCACTGCAACGTACAGCCAGGCCCTCCAGGCCTTAGGTGGCCACCACCCGGGCCCCCACCTCCCTGGCCCTAGGTGCCTCTTCCCATCAGGGAGCCGTGTTGGTGTTTGCTTATACCCAGTGTGCCTTTGGAATCCTGTGGGCACCATGGGAGCTGAGCTCCAGCCTTTTCCTTGTTGATGGCTGAGGCCCCCAACAAACCTCTGGACGAATCCTCATGTGCCCCCAGCCCTCATGTGGACACTGTGAGGGAACATCGAGATTCCCTGGATGGTAGGGTGGCAAGAGCCTTGGCTTTGAGGGAGGCAGCAAAGCGCCGCTTGCCCTCCCCCAGCGGATCCTCAGAACCTGAATACGGTACCTCACGTGGCAAAAGGGACTTGGCTGAAGATGAAGATTAAGAATCTTGAGATGGAAGATTCTGGTTTATCTGAGAGGGTCCAGTGTAACCACAAAGATCCTTATAAGAGCGAAACGAGAGGGTCAGAGTTAGAGAAGGAAATGTGACAACAGAGCAAATGTCAAAGATGTGGCCACAAGCCAAGGAATGCGGGCCGCCTCTAGAACCCAGAAAGGCAGGCATGATTTCTCGCTAGAGTCTCCAGAGGGAAGCCGCCCAGCTGACCCATTTCAAATGCAGACCTCTGGAACTGTGAGAGGATACATTGTGTTGTAATTCGTGTTGATTCGGTACAGTAGCAATAGGAAATGAATACAGTGTTCATACACACTGGTCCTGAGAGGGGAGCTGCCAGGTCAAGGTCAGAGCCAGGCTTCCTACCCTTAATCACAGACCAAGGACAAGGTTGTTACTTGACTCCTTCTGTCACCTTCCCACCCTCACCTGCCTCCTATAATTAGCTGAGGGGTTGGGGAAATATAAAGTGCTTCATGGTGTAAGTTTCTGAGATTGGGGGCGGAGCTAACTTCACTTTTGCTTTGATGTGACAGCATCCTGGTGCTTGTGGCAGAAGGTACACCTGGGGCTTGGCAGGCCCTCTCTGGGCATGTGCTGGTAGCCTCCCTTCTGGTCATCCCCAAGGGCACAGCTCAAAGAGCCATGTGCTGTCACCTTCCCGAGCCCCTGCCACCCCCCAGGTGTTTGCTGTATGCAGGGACCCGGTGGCCCACACACCAGTTTGCGACTATCTGTGTGGCCGCCCTCGTGTCTAGACAGGGCTGTGGCTTGGGGCCCTTTTGTTCCCAGGCCAGTCCAAGCCTGGACAGAGAAGCCCGGCAAATATTTGATGACAATCAGACAGGGAACTGTGCACTTGTGTGGGTGGAGACCCAGCAGCAGGCAGGGCAGTGACCCCGCTGAACTGCATGGGCTCAGAGAAGCCTTCTTGGGGTCTTGGAATCCAACCCTTGAGCCAGGAGGGTGCTTTCACTTTTAAGGGTGTGTTAGCAGCCCTTTAAGAGAGTCAGCTTCCCAGAACACAGCCCAGGACACATACACTGGTGCAGCTTTTTAAAGAGTGTGTGGTCCCTTGAGGATAGATAGGTGCTAAAATCCATCCACAGCTTCTTGGGCAGGCTTCTGCCTCCCCCTCAGTTTCAAAGGAAGGGAAAGTCAGTTGGGGAATTCCTGTAGGCCTCCTGGATGTAGTTTATCTTGCTGATGGCGCTGATATTAAATAACTTTGCATTCTTGGGAATAAGAATCTGCTGTGAAGACGAGGGACTGAGTCATTAGCCCTGAGGCTGACAGCTGGGGGGGGTGGCGGTAGGAGTGGGAGTGCTGGAGCCAGCCCTTCCTGCAGCTCCTGTGCCTCTCGTGCTCCTTGTAACATCCTGCCCCACTGCAGTTTAGCGCCCACCCCTCATTAGGAGGAAGAAAAATGATAGCAAGGGGGTAGTAAGAGACTTTAAAAGACTTTCAAGGAGAGAATTTTTATGTTAAAAGATGGGGGCATGTCAAGCAACATGAAGGGAATTGCAGCATTAGTGTTCAGACGAAAAGTTGGGGTGACCTCCAGTCTGAAAGGGTGACACTTTGAATGCAGCAGGAGACACCCTTGGGTAATCTCCAGCCCACCCCTGCCTCAGTTTCCCCATCCTGAATGGGGAGGGGTGTTTAAAGGTGCCTGTGCACCAAAGGCCTCTGAGCCCCAGAGGTTCTGCTTTCCTCCAGGAGGTGGCGGGAAGGTGAGTCATTAGCTCTCCCTCTCGCCCACATCCCAGGTTCCTGAGGAGAAACCACTTCCAGGGACCCCGTGGGCTTGACGTGGGTCTGAAGGAACACGCTGAGTCACGCTGCAGTCTGCACTGCGGCCCTGAGGCCTGCCCGCCCGCCTTGTGCAGGTGGGGCACCTAGCCCTGGAGAAGGTCTTCAGGCGTAGGAGTCCGTGACCTCTAATCAGGGGAAGGGTGTCCCGCCCCCGCCCCGCACCCTCCCCCAAAAAAGAAAAGAACATATGGCAGCTTCCAGTTTACTTGGTTCTTTCCTGGAGCTGTCCAAACAATTCAAATGTTGTGCTGGCTTTAAAATTCTGTTCATATGTTGCCTTTATATTGGGCCTTTTCAGTTTCTGGCACTGTTAATAGGAGGAAACTCCAAATTACGCAACTATCAGCAAGTGAAGCAGACAGGCAAGGATGGCCCTGGCACAGGGAGGCTGGGACACTCATTCAGTAAGTGCTTGGAGAGCATCTGCCAGGTGTGTGTGGGGGACTGTCCTGTGCGTCGTAGGGTCTCTGCCTTCTGGATGCCAGTAGAACTGTCTCCAGTTGTGACCATCAAAAACCTGTTTAGGTGTTGCTAAATGTCCCCTGGGAGCAAAATTGCCCTGGTTGGGAACCACTGCTAACTGAAGGTCCTCTTAATAGTTTTCTTTCTGGTTCCCAGCCTGGCTTCCTTGCCACCAGCCAGGTTTCTTTCCAGGAATGGATCTGGGCTGGCTGTGGGAGCCATCTCTGTCTGTCCTCGTGCTCCCACAGTCACTGAGGTCCAGGAGGACTGGCCAGAGTCGGGCATTGGCAGTTGAAGGTTTGTACTTGGAAGTGACAGGGATCATTTCTGTGTACGTTCCATTGGCCAAAGCAAGCCATGTAGCTGTGTCTAACCTGGCAGGGGAGTGCCCAGGAGAACTGCCAGGATGGGTGGCCACCATTAATGTTCACCGCAGAACTCGAAGGCTGGTGTCACGCAGGCAGGCAGCCTCCGCTTCGCATCCTGTGCAGCGGGGGGAGGGCGGCAGGGGCGCCAGGGCTCCGGACTGGGAGCCAAGGAAGGCTCCTTAGGAGCTGACCTCAAGCGTGGGCGAAGTGGTGATGCTGGGGTGACATCTGAGGCGGCAGGGCAGTGTGTCACTCTGCACACACAATTGAGAGGGGAGGCCCAGCCACCTATTCAGGGAACCCTGAGTCCTTTGCAGGAGGGCGGGGGGGGGGGGCAGGGGGGGAGAGGGGGTAGGTGGCCTGCAGGCCTCGCAGGTGCTAAAGGAGCTCCTGAAACCTAGTAATTACCAAGCTGCTACAAATGGCTTGGAGGAGAATGCGCCTGGCTTTCCACTGCATAATTGCACATTTCCCATCTCTAAGTGGGTTTTAGCTCTGGGTGCAGGTGCAGCTGCTTTCTCCTTGCCCATTGGTGGGAGGGCACCAGCATTTCCGGGTCGATTCCCTCTACTGTGACATTATTCCCTGGCGGCCTGGCTGGCTTGGCCTCCCTCTGCAGCTGGATTATCCTGCAGGTCTCCTTTTCAGGGGTGGCTTGCCGCAGCTGTGCCTGGGTGGGAGGCAAGGGCCTTGGGCCTTTGGCCTTTCATTTTGCGGGAAAACAGTTCTTGATGAACCCAAGGGCCCCCCTTTTTTGAACTTCACTCTTCTTTGGTGGCTGCTCTGCCCTCTCTGAGCTGGAATTTTCCCAGCTGTCACTGGATGGTCCCTGCTTGTTGGTCGGGGGTACCTCTGTGTCTCGGCTTCTCCCGCTCTCCCTGCTGATTCATCTGCATGTGCTCCATTGACCTGCAGCCCTTGGGTCTCATTACCTCTTGGGCCGGAAAGGCCATACCCATTTTAACAGGTGTGAAAGCTGAGACCCAGGATGACTCAGCAATAGGTCCTGTGCCTGCTGCTGGTCGTCACGGGCTCTGCTGTGAGACAGGCCTGCTGCTCGATGGGGTCATGCTCCCAAGGTGTCCAGCGTTAACCTTCCTGACACCACATCCAGTGGCCGTGCCTGAGGCCTTATGTGACCTTGTTGTGGTGTGGGCTTCTGGACGCTTCTCCCTCTTGATGGTCCTGCCTCCCTGGCTTCCGGGACCCTGCTCTTTTCCTCCTGCTTTGGGTCCTCTTCACTGGGCTCCTTTGTCATCCCCTCTCCCTTTGTTCAGGGTCACCCAGGGTAATTTCTGTCATCGTCAGGACGCGGTAGTTGCTGTCACTTACTGAGGACCTGCTGTAGTAAGTAAGACAGCGGCCAGTGACAGAACCTCAGTGTGAACTGGTTTCAGCAACATTTCGCAGCTGAAGGTCCAGACAAGACAGGCTCCAGGCCGTCTCCATCAGGGCCTCGACCTCCAACAAGAGATTGTTGGTCTTTCCTCCTGGCGTGGCCTCCTTCTCCAGAGTCTGGGCACACAGGCAGTGGTGGCTGTGCCTTTGTGCTGCTCACAGCCCCCCAGGACCTGTCCTGGGAAGGCTCAGGAGTGGCCTGGCTCAGGTTCCACACCATCCTGCAGTTACCTGAGGAGCGAGGCCAGGTGACCACCCCTGGAGGGGCTGCGGCCCCTCAGTTGTTTGATGCCCATCAGAGTCACATGGGACAGGAGGGGTGGCTCCGAAAGGTGGGAAGGCAGGGCAGAGCCTGCAGTCCCAGTGTGTGCCCAGCAGCCCTATGGGGTGGGTTCCAGGATCCTCCTCACTTGACCGGTGAGTAAACAGAGACACAAAGAACAGTTGGATCTGGTTCCACGTTCTCCTCTTGGGGGACACACCCCACTTCCATGTATACCTGCTCTCCAGAGAGTTCAGGAACTGTCTGTCCCGCTCAGTCCTGGGCTTCTAACCACCTCCTGGCACCACCATGGATGAAAAAAATGGAGAAGTTACCAGCCTCTGGGGAGATGCACTATCCCGCCGTCTCCTGGTGCTGCTGTGGGGCCCCCGCTTGCTGTGCCCAAAGTGTAAGCATCGCAGCGATGTCTACCTCTGTCCTTTCCTCGGGTCCCCAAGACCTGGAAGGCTGCCCCTGAATGACGACTCCCCACCCTGGGAAAATCTGGTCCGGCTCCCAGCAGCCCAAGGAGCTGGTCCTGGTGGACTAGCAGCTATTCCCATACCTGGCTCTTCTGAGTGACACCTGGGTGCTTGACGAGCCTTGAACCCCTCCCACACCCCGCCCCTACACCTGAATCAGACAGTCTTCAGAACTAGATTTTTTTTTTTAATTTTAATTTATTGGGGTGACAGTTGTTAGTAAAATTACATAGGTTTCAGGTGTACAATTCTGTAATACATCATCTATAAATCCCATTGTGTGTTCACCACCCGGAGTCAGTTCTTCCATCACGATATATTTGATCCCCCTTAGAGCTAGATTTCAAATTAATATTTTTGACAAGCTCCAGTGGTGATTTGTAGCCACCAGGCCTGGCCTTTGGGACCCACTGGCCCACAGGGTGGAGGCCAGGCTGAGCTGTGACATTCTGGCCTCTGGCACGGGCTCACATCTTCTGTCTAGTTTTCATCTCCCGCCTGCCCTTTCATGGGTCTTATGCTCTCACACCCCCAGACCTATCTTTTGGGAAGCAGGTACTCCTTATGTTATTCCTCCTTAACTTCTTCCCAATGTCTGTCTCTAGTTTCCCTTCAGTTTTTGTTCAAGTGGCAAATGCAGCCTCCGCCCTGAAGCCTTCTTGGATTGTTCTTCCTTCTCTCCTGAAAAGATAGTTTGTTTTGTAAATGAGTATTTTAGTTTCCCCTTGGCTGTGCTATCCTCGGATTTGGGGTGGGGGTCTTTTTGCAAAATGGATCCTCCCTAACAAAGTTATCCAGTTTTCGGAAAAACAGGTTTATAGTTATGAGTTGTGGGGTAGACCTCTGTCTAAAACTTGTTAATGCAATATTTATCAAGAAAACGAGTGTTGGAGCCTGTAAAATTCTTCTCCAGGTGCAGGTTTTTAATACAATTCTTTTAACACAATTCTTTAATTGTTTAACTTCTTTTGTTACTTTTTCTGTGATTTTGGTGCTGACATCTTTATGCTCATTGTAGAAAACTAGGAAACACAAGAAAATACAAAGGGCAGAAAAGCCACATACATTCACTTGACTGCTGCAGGCACGCTTACCACTGGAGTGTGTTCCCTCCCCGTCTGTTTTCCAGGTATTAGAGTCTTTAAATGGGCTTGGAATCTGAATTCATGTTCCCAGGCACGACATTCCAGTGACCCTGCAATGGGTGTTATTTCCACTGCTCTTTGAGAATTTGGAAGATTTCTAGATAAATCCTGAGCTCTTTGCTTCACTTCATCAATCAGTTGATTCGTGCCATTATCAGGCAGCTCCTTTTTGGGAATGCTGGCAACTAGAGTTTTACCTATTAATTAAGAGATAATTAAAAAAAATTTGTTCCTCTATTTTCTGAGACTATTTTAGAGGCACATGGCACAAAATTCAGGAGATGCATGAGAGTGCACATTGAAAAGCAAGTCTCACCCCACCCCCAGCCGTACTCGCCCTTGACACGAAGCCACCCTGCGACCATTTTTCTGTGGTACTTTTTAATTAGATTCCTTCTGTGTACTGGATGTTGTGCACACATCTGGTCCTGGATGTTGTTTTTAACCTAAGTAACTATGCAACACACAGGGCTTTTTTATACCTTGCATTCTCCCATAGCAGTGTCTTAAGAGAGAGTTTACACCTCACGGGTGGATACCTGGAGCACTTCCTCATTCCTTTTAGCTGTTGCATAGTATTCCTGTGACGTTTGCTGTCACACAGTGTGGCAGTTACCAGACACGGCCTGAAGCACTTTGTACACTTGAGCATGTCTGGGGGCGGCGGGTTGGTCCTGGAGTTGGGGTTTCCAGGAGGAACAGTTAATCACTTGACAACTAGCTCTGTGGTTTCTCTTCCTTCTCTCCCCACCTGCCTCCCTCCGTCCCTCACCCCCTCTCCCTCTTCCCCTTCGTGATCCTGCTCATGGCTGGATTTGGGGAGCCTGCTGCTTGGGAAATGAAGGCTGTGGGTACTTCCGGCCTGCAGAAGTTCTGATGAGGAAGGGAGCCCGGCAGGTTTACATTTTGTTTTCCTTAGCGGGCGGCGGCGGTGTGCATGCGATCCCACCACCAGAGGGAACGTGCTTTTCCACCTGCCCCCTCCTCGTTTCCCCGCTCCACCATGGCCCTGGAGTACGGAGACCAGGCTTGCCCGTTTCGGGGCCTCTCGTGCCAGGGCCCGCACTTCGAGTCCACAGGCCTCAGCTTGCTCATCGAGTAATGGGCCCTCACCGCCCCTCCCTCGGGGCTGCGGAGGGCAGCAGCCGGCAGCGGCACCCAGGGCGCCTGAGCCCCCACACCATGAGGGAGTCTGGTGCAAGGTGTGGCCTGATGTGAACTGAACGGGGAGCTGAGCCCCCTCTTTTCTGCCAGAGTTGTAATTTATCCTGTTCCCTTCAACTCCACTTAAGGCTTTCAGCCTGTCTGTCCTCAAGATTACTTTGTTTCTTTCATGTTCTGGTTCCATCTGTTTTCAAAGTTAGAGAGCTGTTTGTTTTTAGGACTGTGGGAGGGAGAGCTGTCTGGAATGATGTCACCTGTGGACAGAGTGGAAATGACTGCCCTTGGTTTCACAAGGAGAATGACAGCCACACAGGGATAATCGGAAAGCTGCGAGGATTAACTCAGGGAGCTCAGGCCCTGGGCGCCCAGTGGACGCCCTCTGCACCTGGTGTGGGTCACGTACACATGCCCTCTGTCTCCTTCAGTGTCCTCGTCTGTCCAGTTGTGTGGTCCCGGTCTTATCACCTGGGGCTCCGCTGGGGGCTCGCTGTCAGCTGTTGAAGGTTTCCGTCCAGGAGCAGGGGCCGGCCGGCATGAGGAAGTGGCACTGAGCCCAACCTGGCTAGTTGTAGTCACTAGGTGCCGAGTGACCTTGGTAGTTCACTGCCACCGACGCTCAGGTGGGGCTAGGACAGCGTAGGAATGAGGCAAGGGGCTCCGAGGTGTCCCCAGGGCTCGGAGATGATGTGGGTTGTGAGCGGATGACGGTGTGACACAGGCTGCTTTTGAGGCGGTCTGTCCCTCTGCCGGGGGCTCTGGTGGCCCAGGGCCGTGCCATTGTGTTCAGTTTGTTCCCTCATGAAATCATGGAAGTCGATGGCGATTGGCCGCCCTTCCTTCCAGAGCTGCAGAGAAGCTGCTTGATGGCAAGGATCCCTGAATCAACCACCCTGACTTTCAAATTGGGTTCTGCAGGGCGGGGGCTTCTGTGGAGGTGCTGGGGGTCGAGGGGCGGGCTGCTGGGCACACCCCGCAGTGTGACCTGGTCAGCGCTCTTTGCTCAGTCTTGTGGGTTCATGTAGTGGCTCCTTGTGAGGTTCCACTCTGTTCCGGGCTCTCAGAAGGCGCCAGGAAACACGGTGAATGAGTAAACCAACACATGTAAAATTGGTACCGTAGGAGTCCCCTCACTGTGCCGTGTGAGGTGACGGTACCTGTTCTCTGAGCCATGGCTGTTGCATTTGTTGTGCTCCGGGTGCTGGCCCAGCCTGGGCACACGAACTGAGCTATGCCCTGCACATTTCTGTTTAGGGAGTGTCTGTATGCCAGGCGAGCCCCATGGCTGGGCATGGAGCACACAGAGTCATCGAATCTGCCACAGTCCCTGCCAGAGTGCGGGCGAGTGAACTCCAGGCCATAGCCTCCTGAGGGTCTGTGGGATGCCCAGCCTTTCTTGCAGGAAAATGCATACGGGCATGGCGGTTGGCATGCCATCTGCAGTCCATACTGCAGTGCCTCCCCTAGCACTCTGCCTCCTGTGAAAACCCATCAGAATTCCAGAACAAAAGGCTCCGATGGCCACAGGCCTGAGTCCCCATGAGCATTCTGGCGGGGAGGGCGTGGTGGGTCAGGGCTGGCTTCCTGGGGGCGCCGCTTCTGTCGGAGCGGGATCCTAAAGGCTGGGTGGAAGGTGGGGACCAAGCCTTGGAGATGCCACACAGCCCTGTGCCCAGAACTCCTTGCAGTAAGGAATGTGGGTGGGGGAGGCACAGGTGGAGGAGTCGGCAGGGAGCCTTTGTCCCACCCAGGCTCTATAAGGGGTTGGGGTGAGTCAGGCACAAGTGTTGGAAACAGTGGCCATGGGATTGTGGGGGAGACAGAGGGAGACCAGGCTCAGGCCTGGGGGATACTGGTGAGGGCCATGATGGTTGAACCAGAGTCACAGGGTGGGAGAGGTGTTAGAGGGGGCCAGAGATGGCCAGGAGTGGACCAGCAGCCAGGGCAGGATCGAAGGGTTTGAAGGCCTCCGGCACGGGGGGGGGGGGGGGGGGGGGGTGGGAGGGGAGGGGAGTGGATAGGCTGGAGTGTGACAGGCTGGGCAGACCTGAAAGGCCTGGCCAAGGTGTGCAGCCAGCTGCTGGTGGTGAACATGGTGGTGGGGTGGGTCTTAGCAGCCCAGGCCGGTACTGCACCAACAAAGGCCTGGCCCCGGGATTGGAGAGGAGCGCAGCTGGCTGTGAGGGAAATAAGCTGGGGGCTCTGTAGGACTCTGGCCAAGTCCCGCTGGGGAACCAACCCTCCTTTTTTCCCAGGAGCTGACCTTGAGGACTGGCTTAGAGTTCATAGACCTTCCCCTTGAGAATGAGGCAGTTCTGGGGACCATGGCCTGAGAGGTGCAGCCACCAGCTCTCCTTACCCTTCTGCCTTCAGCTGGCTGTAGTGAATGTTCTGGAAGGATGCTTCCTGACTGCCGAGTAACCTTTGTTTTCTTTGTTTTCCTCCACAGGAAGCGAGGGATAGAAGTCGTACAGGTGAGTACGGGCCACGCCCTCCCCATCTTTCAGGCCCATGCGCCTTCTAGCATTCATCTCTCCTGGGCACCTGGCTTCTCTTCTCGTGCTTCTTGTTTTTAACGTCTCCCTGTGGACTCTCTGTGATTTCCTCCCTGGCAGGGCACAGGCAGGGGCTGATGGTCTCTCAGGTTTGTGGAGTTGCTGGGGCTCTGTCCGTGGATAGAGCTGGCTGGGGGAGAGATGGGGCTTCTTGGTGGGGATGAGGGTGGGCAGGTAACATCTGCGGTGTTTGTCCCTGTCATGGGAGTTACTTCTCTTCCTGGTGCTGTTTAATGGCAATAGGAACAGTATGAGTGTTTCATATTTATTGGGTACTCTGGGGTTCCAGCATTGATGGCATTTACTTGAAAGAAGCTTTTGTATGTAACTGCTCCATGGTGGTGGTGGGAGCACATTTAAGAAGTCCGTTTTGTAGCCCCTCATTTTCCTCATGTGCTTGTTCCTATAGCTGACCTGGAGAGGAGCTTGTAAACTCTCCGACCCAGCAGCCCTTTCATATTGACCCTCCCTCCCATCTCTACAGAGGCAGTACAAGACGCCTGGGTTCACCGTACTGGCTGTGTGACCTCAGGCCAGTTGCCTAACCACTCAGTGCCTCAGTCTTCCCGTCTGTAAAATGGGAATACTACTATTACTACTACTACTATTACTACTACTACTACTACTACTAGTAGTGCCTGTCCCCTGGGATGGCTGTGAGGACTAAAGGAGTTAATTCAGGTAATGCAGGTGGTACAGTGCCTGGCACACAGGAAGCTGGTCATGTATAGAAAGAACCACACGCTCTCATTATCCCCAGGCAGGTGTGTGACGCAGGGCATAAAACCGCCTTGGGCATCATGTGGCTGCTCATTGTGATCCTGGGGCAAGAGAGGTACTTCTAGTTCTTCCCTTGCAAGTGAAACTGAAAGAGGACCTGATTGAGTTGTCGGCTGAGAGAACATTAAACATGATTTTTTATAATAAATCACTGTAATTCTCGGCAAATACCTCTGAAGGAATTCAGAGAATGTGCTTTGGTAAATCTCTTTCCATTCCTTCTTACTTATTTATTTGAATCTGTGATTTCAGCACTTACATCTATTAAAAATTGAAAGAGAGAGATAGAATTGATAATAAACTCTGCCTTATTCTAGCAATAGGTAAAATCCATTTGTGGATGCATGAAACAATTTTTAAAAATTCCCATTCATCTTTTCTGAGATGCATTTCTAACAAGGTTTAATTTTTTTATGCTTATTACTTATACATCTCTGTAATACATTTTTGTCATATTGATCAATTACGTACTAATGGTAACTGATAATAAATCTGTCCAGAAGAAATTTTTGACACTTAGAGCTTTATGGCCACATGAAATTAGCAAATTAAAACATATCCTTTTTTTTTTTTTTGGCCTTTAAACGTAAAACACAGCGATAGTAGAAACACCACTGAATGATGTGGACTGGAAATTGGAGGAGGCAAAGGGAACGTTGCAAACACGCCAGGTGTTTAAGAGGAGTAATTTTAAGATGGATGATGGTGGATCTCAAATTGCTGTGATATTTAGATTCCACTGGATCCATTTAAAAGAGAAACAGTAACAGTTTTATTCTGAAATGTTAATATTTACAATATGTTGGAAATTACATCCTCTAAAGTATTTAAACTTAGGATGAGAAATTTTAGATGTCAACTTGAAAATGTGCAAATAGAAACATAGTTTTAAACATTTATTTTGGGGGTTTGGTTTGAAGGCCACTGCTTTAGAACATTACCCCATTTACTTTTCAAAACCAGGCTGTGAAGCAGGTACCAGCTCAGAGAGGGACAGCCGCCTGGCTCTCGGGCCCAGCTGGGGCCTGTGTGTCCGCTGAGACCCAGGGAGGCCTTGGCAGTGGGCTTGTCTGCTGGCCGACTGGCCTCCCTGACCTGGGCTTGTTAGGCTAAGGGGTTGTGGGGACAGAGCCAGGAGTGCAGTTTCCAGGCTCTCGCCCTCACATGGAGAGGTGCTCACTCGGGTAGTAGATGGCCATCAGCTGTGGCTAGTTGGCCGTCAGCTGTAACCAGTGAGCCATTGGCCACTAATATAACTGCTGTGGCTACGCTAGCAGCAAGTGGGGCCTAGCAAGAAGATGGTGGCTGAGATAGCAAGCGGTGGAGTGAGGGTTGCAGATCGTGTGGCTCCTGCTTCCTGTGTCTCCAACCCAGCCGCCGGCGAGACTATCGTGGTATGACTCCCCTACCTATGGCTCCGTGGGTGTTCCTTTTTGGCCTCACCATGTCCTGCGTTCTTTTGTGGGGAGCAGGAGCTGAGACCTCGCAGGCCGCCCAGCATGACAGGGATGCTTGATAATAAGGAAAACTTAGCGTTCTCTGGTCACGCAGTATGAGAAGCCTCAGGTAGGCCGAGGCCAGGAGGGGCAGGAGCAGTGGAGGTCCTGCTCTGTGCTTAGTTCTGGGGCTCAGGCTGGAGCTAAGGACACAGTGGAGCAAGGGCCATGGGACAAGGTGCCGTGAGGGGCTATCTGTCATGGCAGTGATGGGCATAGGTACCTGTTATGGTGGTGATGGTCTGCAGGTGCTCTTTGCCTCAGTGTCCTCCTCCGTATTATGGTAATGAGGATGCTGGCTGCACAGGGCCCCCCCACTCTAGCATTGTTCCAGGTGTTAACAGTTGGCCTCACTCAGCCATTGAGGTGAGGGCCCCTCCTAGCTGGTAGCTGTGGATTGGGCCAACTGAGCTCTCTTTGCAGCAGCATTCAGCAGTCTTTCCTGGGTGCCTGCTATGTACCAGGCTACAGATGTTGGGTACTCACACAGGCCCAAGTCAGGTCCCTTCAGCTCTGAGATCTGTAATTGGCAGTCCTAGGCCAAGGTGGGTGGGGATCACTGGCATGGTCCCAGAGGAGGTTCCTGACCCAGCCTGGTAAGTCAGGAAGGCTTCCTGGAGGAGGACAGGGTGAACATGGCTAGTGGCAATGAGCCTCATCCACCTGACAGAGCCTGGCTGAGAGGCAGATCCAAAGTCACAGCCCGGACTTAGGCTCGACCTGCTCCCTAGGCCCTCCTGCTGCTGCCCCTGAAACAGCTAGGTGCTAAAATGACCAAGGCCAAGCATGACACAGCCACCACTGCTCCTCTGCCCAGTGAGCCTTTGTTGGGAGGAGGAAACGTTCCTTGGCCACTTGGGTCATCTGCAATCTAGGGGTGTAGGGGGCTGGGCCTGGGGCTCTGGATGCACCACCTGGGAGTATTTTCCAGTCTGACCGGCTCTGTGGGGGGAGCTAATGAGGGAAGCCTGGCCTGGGCGGTTTCCTCATCTCTGGTCTCCGTTGTTCCTTTCTAGAGCAGCCGTAAATTTGGTGGAAGAAGACCCCAAAAGAACAACATACCTATTGTCCTGCCCACCCCCGCCCCCATCCCCTACCCCAGCGTGCTCTCTGGGGAGTCTTTCCCAGGTATTTTCAAAGTGCAGAGGAAGATGACAGCATGGGGGGTAGGGGGTTGGAGTTTTATTTTAAAATGCAAATGAGCAAGCTGTAAGTGTGAGAAGTACTGTCGCTGATTATAGATTCACTGTCCTCCTTCCAAATTCCTTGGGAATTCAGACATTACGAAATCTGGTCTTTGGAGAGGCCGCTGTTTCTCAGGCGGTCAAGGAAGCAAATGTTCCCCCAGCTCGCCAAGGCGGGCAGGGGGGCAGCAGGCCCGGCCTGGGGTCTGTCTCTCCAGCGTCGTTGCTTGCTTAAGATAGTTCTTTGTCTGCCTTTGCTCCCTTTCTCACACACCATTCAGGGCAGGGACTCCGGTGGCGGACAATCAAGCAGAAAAGGAAAGACCGAGAAAGACAGAAAGACGCCTGAGAGCAGGCCATGGGCCCGGGGCTTCTGGAGGTCTGGGTCCCAGGCATCTGGCGTTGGCGACGACGGCCCCCGGGCTCATGGGCAACCCCTCGAGGGCTGGAGGGCCTGTCTGAGCTGTGGTCGGGGCCTGTGAGGACATGGGGCCAGCACTTAGAGGGGGGAGTGGGCGGGGGAGGGAGGTCTCATGGGGAGTTTGGTGCCTCTTGGTAGGGAATAAAGCGGGTACCGGCGTGGACGGGGAAGTGAGGTATTTGAATGTCGTCACACGCAGGGTGTGCCAGATGAAAAACCCAGAGGCTGGGCAGTGGGGTCTGTGAACGCGAGTGGCTTGGAAGCTCTGGGGCCTTGACCATGAGGGAGTTGGCAAGCGGCCAGGCCAGAGAGGGCAGCAGGGCCAGACCACTCGAGGGGCCAGGGGGCATTGGGAGGCTTCTGTGCAGGAGAGGTGCACGCTCCAGTTAGAGGCCAGGGGTTAAGTAAGGTCCCACTGGGAGGGCACAGGGGAGGCTCTTAGACGAGGCTGGACTGGAGAGCAAGGAGCTGGGTCTACTGGTGGGAGGCTGGGGCCACAGCCTAGTGGGGTCTGGCTGGAGTTAATGCAGTAGTGGAATGCTGAGCTGACAGATAGCCAGGGAATGGTGCCTGGGTGAATGTGGAGGGTGAGGCAGAGTGAGGGGCCAGTTCCCACACTCGGGGTGCAGCAGGCGGAGCAGTGGGGCGGGAAAGAAAGCTGGTTCAGATAGATGTGTCAAATGCAGGCAATGGAACTTCAGTAGCGGCCTTCCTCTTTTCGAGCCAGAGGAAGGGTCACGTGGCTGAGTATGCTTCTCTCCAAGGATTACAGATGCTGAGTTCTCCATTCAGCTTTAAAAAATGAATGTTATTTAGGTAGTATTTTTACATGGTTCAAAAATAGTTATGCAGTTAAAGGTGTCAAATGATTAATCCTCAGCTGGGTTCCCTTTGCCACCCACACTCTCCAGGGTGCCCTGGCTGACTGACCTTGGTGCCCTCTGGAATTTATTTCCAGGTAAATGAAGTCCAGGTAGAGTTTCGCACCTGTGAACATTCTTCCTTCCATCTGCTCCCTCTGCTGGGTGCTCTGGAGCCAGGCATAAGGGTCTTTGGGAATATTGGTTGCCTTGGTGTTTTTTTTTGGGGGGGGGGTGGGTCCTGACGTCCTTGTTGCTGAAAGAGCTCATGGCAACCACCTGCCACCTCCTCATGTGTAGGGCGTGTAGGGCCTCCCTGAAGAGCACCCATGTGTGACTCTGACCTCTGACAGCGCACCAGCACCTCCAGGAAGGGAGGCCACGGGATGGGGAAGTTGACTCTGCACGAAATGTCCCCATGTGGTCACTGGGGTCTGTTGGGGTGTAGACTGTTCTTGTGTGTGTTTGACCTCCCCAAGGAGCCCAGAGGTCTGGGCGTGAGCTTCGGATAGCCTGTGTTCTGACTGTGTGTGATCTCACTTTCCTCATCTTTAAAATGGGCTCACACTCTCTCCATGGGATCTAAGCTATCTGATAGAAGCTCAAGGAATGCGTTTCTTTTTCCTCATCCTTCGTTAGGAATAGTGCGGCTTATGGGCAGGAGTAGAGACAGCTATAGGGGAACTGCGTTGCTTGGAAAGATCGTTGCCTAGTGCAAAGGATGTGCCCCACCCCATAGTACCCTTTTTCTGGTTTTTAACTATTGTGGATTTTAGCTTAATCCCCGCCCCCTTTTTTTTCTTTAAGATTTTAGTTTAGTTTTTAAAGTTTGAAATGCAGAGTCTTTCTTTTTTTTTTTTTAAACATTGAAAATTCTTTTCATGCTCAGTCATTTACTTAGGTATATTTAACAAACAAATAGAGAAATTTATGTGTAAGCAGGGTCATCATCATATTTTTTTATAATAATACATGGGGCAGGAGGAAGAGTTATATAAATTAGGGTCTGCTGATACCAAATGTTTATAGTAGCTATTAAAAGAGGTCACATTTTGGAGGACAAGCGTGGGAACACGCTCACAAGATGACGTTAAGTGCTGTCAACGTCTACTGAATGGTTTCAGTTCTGTCGGTTTTATTTTTATTCTTGAGTTTTTAGGCTTGCTGTTGCAAATAGAAACTGTGTCCGGCGTCCGTGCAGTCCTGCGTGCCTTCAGAGGGAGGCACACTTCTCAGTTCTGGGTGTTCTTTCCCCAGCTTTTGAGTCGCTGAGTCAACTTGAGCAAGTCCTGAAAACAACGCAAAAAGCGCTGCTGCCAGGGAAGCTGGGCGCCTGTGCCCCCGGGTGCCTGGGCGTGTTCTGTTCATTCCACACAGATTCGGGATTCCATCTGTGATTTCAGCAGCCTCGTTGGCATGTAGCGAGTAAGCACGTCACAGGAAAACAGAGATGGAAGGAGGAACATGGGCAAATAGGAGGGGATAGAAAGGGACAGAAGCAAATGGAATGAGCAGAAGCAAAGAGTCTGCTTTGAAAGTAGCCGCCTGTTTTGAGGTGGTTCTGGGGTGAAGTCCAGAGTGGTCTGCCAGTGTCACCATGGCCATTGCCACCACCCCGGAGCTGGTGAGAATGCCACCCATGGCTGCTGGATCTGGGCCCCCAATTAAGCAGGATACATGTTAGAGTAGCAGAGGCTTTGGTGCAAGCAGTGGGTGTCATTTGGGTTGGGGGCCACCTCCTGGGGCTCGCTCAGGTCCAGGGGCTGAGACTGAGCAAGGTGGTGATTGATGTGAAGTCCCGGGAGCGTGTTCTCTGCCCACCTGGGTGCACAGCTTGCTGTGGAAAGCAGGATGGACGTGGGCGCCTTCAATCAGTGCCACAGACCAAGAAGCCTCCTTGGCTAAGAAGTTGGCACCTCCCTCTCCAGCCCCCTCCTCGGTCTCGTGTTTCCATGTGTGCTGTTAGACCAGCCACATGTCACCTTGCCCACCACACCTTTCCTGCTCCCCGGCAGACCCCTCCCCCCAAGCGCAGGCTGCCAGAATTCTCTTATGTCTGAGGGGTGTAGGACGTGGCCCTGGTGAGTGCTCGGTGAGCGAACTGAGTACCGAGCTGTTCCACGTAGGACAGAGCAGGCCCTGAGGGTCTGTGTTGTTCAGAAAAATCTCAGTTATTCTTTCCTCATTAACTCATATGTGCTACTTGTTGAAATCTTAGAAAATGAAAACAAGCTTGAACAGTGAAAACCCAAAGAGAATCATGGAAACAATTCTTTTGGTATGTTTCTCTCAAAATTGTCTATCTGTACCACACACATGTTGTTTGTTACATATTGTGTGACTCCAAGTTGGGCTTTTCCGTGTCCATAGTTTTGCAACCTGCGCTTTGGGGATGGATGAGCCATGTGCTCGTGCTCCTTAATCACGTTGAAAATGACCATTACAGTGACGGTGTTATTTTCCCACCGTCATGTGTCCTGGCATCTGGGACCCTCTCTCCGCTCCGCAGCCTCAAGTTCTAGGAGGTTTCCGCCTTGCTGTTGCACACAGCCCTGCCCTGGGCATCTTTGGACCTCAGTGTTTGCTCCCATCTCAGGTCCCCTGTTTGGATTGACTTCTAGAAGTGGCGTTACTGGGTCTGAGGCATCAGGATCCTGTGGGTGGTGGCGCCCATGGCGTGTAGACCGTCTCTGTACCCCCACCTGCAGTGCCTACATGAGTGTGTCCCAGGCCAGTGACTTGGTGGTTGTTTACTGCAGCGTCCCCATGCCTGGTTCTGGGCAAGACACAGGGGGCGGGGGGGTGCCCAGGGAGGTACAGGCAGCGTTGGCAGCAGCGAATGCCCCTGTGAGGATGATGGTGTAGCCATCACGCGGCCGTGCTGGCTCGTCATTATAACGGCTGACATTCCTTTGCGCATGCCAAGGTCCTAGGATTGGCATACATTAATTCATTTATTCCTTACAGTAACCCTGTTGGGTATGTACTGTTGTCCCCATACTATAAACGAGGAAACTGAAACAAAGAAAGGTTAGCTTGCCCAAGGTGGCACAGTTAATGAGTGGAGGAGCTGAGACTGGAATCTAGGCAGTTCGGTTCCAGAGGGCTATTTATTATTATTCTTTTAACTTTCAATTACGGAAAAAGTCCCATGACGCACCAAACTGGAGATCGTAGTTTGATGAGTCCCCATGTGCCCCCCAGTGATGTACATGAGCACGTTGTCAGTGTCGTTTCATGGGGACCCTGTTCCCCACTGGATGGTTTCCAGGCAGATCTTTCTGTCGGTTCACCTGTACCTGTCTCAGTGTGTGTCTCTGTGCTTGTTCTTAACTTCTGGGTGGGATTCGAGGGGTGAGTCAGGGCCCTGCCAGGTATGGGACGTGGCCTCCTGGATCTGCCCCCTGCCCGCACTGTGGTAGTTTCTGGTCTCTGGGAGGTGAGTGAAGGACAACACTGGGGGTGAGGGGGCCAGGTCCCCAAGGCCCTGGCTGTTGTCCTGTCAGCCTCTGGGACTCGGGGTCGCTGTTAGGGAGCCGGGATGTACGTAACTTGACTGGGTCCCGAGTTGCTGTTCACATCGCAGCCTCCTTTGAGTGCTCATCATGACAGTTGGGGAAATGATCAGAGGAAATGCGTACATGGCCTTCCTGTGTTTGGGAACTTCTGTAAGCACTAATTTAATCCTCGCAGTGATCCAGGGAAGTTCTGTTATTAGCTTGATTTAATAGAGAAACTTCGATTATTCCCACTTCACAGATGAGGAAACTGAGTCAGAGAGAACTCACCCCAGTCCCTCAGCCAGTAGCAGCAGGCGGAGCTGGCCTTGCAGCCCAGCACGCTGGTTCCATGGCCCATCGCTTAACCTCCATGTCTCACTGCTGGTTTTGCATCATTTCCGAAACCAGTGCTTCCGTGTGTTCCTTTGCTTGGGGTGTTTTGATCTCTTTCCTGGTCTGGGCCCTGCCCGTCTGCTGCCCAAGTGCTAGAGTCCTCTTTCTCAAACCAGCCCCCATCTTGTCACAGCTTGGCCGCAGTGCCCAGGGTGCCAAGTGAAGGCACAGTCCTTGGAGGTGTCCGCAAAACCCTTGGCCGTTGATTCCCGCTCCGGAGCGCCCAGGCAGGCCACGTCTGCAAGGACGTCCTCAGAGCACCTTGTGCAGCCCCAGCCTGCTACTCCATACAGCCTCTTCCTGTCTGTCCCATCTGGTGGACACTTACCGATCTGTCTGACCAAGTTCATGGCCACCCAAAGCCTGGACACCCTGCTCAGAGCTCCCCTCCCTCGTCTGGGCCCTTACGTGCCCTGTGCACCTAGTCCTGGGCTTTCCCCCTTCACCATAAGCTCCTTAGGGCCGTGGACCATGTCAGCTTCTGGGGGCTGTGCCCGCTTCGTGTGCATTCTGGCTTTTTAGATGTATCTTATCAAGAAATCTTTGGAAACCAGTGGAAAATAATAAAATATTACAGACACATAGGAATCGGAAAAGTTTCTCATCATCTCATGTTTCAAAAGTAACCACTGTTAACGTCTCCATTTTTCCCCCCTATGCATATTCTGACATACCATTTCCCCTCTCTTCGTTCTCTAACACCTGTTTAAAAACCTGTTCGTGCTTTTGAGATTGAGATGTCAACATTTAATGGGACGGTTCTGACGGATGGTGGCTTTGAATGGAGGAGATAGAATCACAGAGTATTTGTACATTGTGGAGGGTCTTACTCTGTCCTCGGTAGTGTGTGAAGGCCGGGCTGGGGGAGAGGTCTCGGGTTTTTTTTCTTTTCCGAGCAACAGGTTGATATATTGTGTAGTACCATTTTGAAAGGTCAGAAAGTACACATGAACTGGAGAGTTCCTTATTCTTACGAAGTGCAAATTTATTAGGTTAACTTGCCATTTTAACTATTCTCAGAAGAGACAAATGAGTTGCTTTTGTTAATTTCATAGTCTCGGGATGTTCCTGGCTTTTAGTGTTCTGAAGGCTTTTTTATGCTCCCTCCCCAAAGGAAAGGTTAGTAAGATAGAAGAAGTACACCAAGGCTGAGGCACAGAGGAGGATGTAAAATTAACTGACAGGCCTGCGGCCGTGAGGCGCACCGGGTACTGCTGAGTTTCCTGGCAGGCAGTGCATGGGGGGAAATCAGATCGCCACCACAGAGAGGAACTCTTAAGTCCTCAGAACAGGGAGTAAAAACATGGAGCGGATTGAATCTTCCTCTTAAACCGTTGAAGAACCTTGTCAGTGTCACAAATAGGAAGTCTTTGTCTTGACCTGGATGAAAAGGGAGAATTAGAAGAGAAGCAGAAGTATGGCGGCCATGAGTCTTTCATGCAAGGACATTGTATTTTGGGGGTTCCTCTCCTGGACCCCAACCTCCAGCCCCACTGTCTGGCAAGCCCCTGTTCTCCCAATACCCTGCCCACCTGTCACTTCACAGTGGAGCCATCAGGCTTTGTGTTCAGCTGCTCGTAGCAGATTGGAAATGACAGTGGCCTAAATAAGACATGAGTCCATTTCTGTCTGTGTCAGAGATGCTGGATGCAGGCAGCCTGGGGGCTGGTGTGGGGGCTCCATAAAGTTGTACAGAACCCTTTTCTCTGTTTGTGCCATGCCGTCTTTCACACTGGCTTCTAGGCTCAAGGTCACCTCCTGGCTGAAGATGGCTGCTGCCCTTCAGCCATCGTGTTTCCGTTCCAGGTAGGAGGAAGTGAGGCAGGAGGGCACCCCCACATCACACCTGAGTCTGTTCTCATCAGGTGGTCTTCCCAGAGGCTGCCTGTATCGCCTTGATCAGAATCGAGCATTCTGTTAGGTTGGTGCAAAAGTAATTGCGGTGTTTGCAATTATTTCTAACCTTTTAAACCGCAGTTACTTTTGCACCAACCTAATAACACCTGGTGGCCAGCAGGCTGGCAGGTGTGGTCTTTTTGCTGGACACCCTGTCACCTCATATGAACTCGGGGTTCTGTTGCTAAAGCGGAGGATGGGGAATGGGTGTTGGACCATCGCTAGCTATGTCCAGCACACTCAGGCTCCGGACTTAGAATTGGACCAGTTTACATGCATCTAAATAGGGTGTCGTGTGGTTGGATGACTGGATACAGGAGCCAAAATGAAAGGATCTCTCTTGTTTGATTGGTTATCCCAAGTAAAGAAAAAGTAAAGAAGCCAGAACTGTCTGCAGCGTAAATTCCATCCTTCTGGTATGCTTGGAGCAGGGCTGACATGGCTGCTTTGCCTGCTGGGTCCAGCGAGGTCCCCGCTCAGGTGTCCCCGCCTAGAGGTGGCAGCCCGAGGTCCTCTCCTGGACGCAGGGATGCATGGGTGCAGCCTGCTTGCAGTCTGCTGGGATTACAGCAGAGCTTGCCCTGGCTGGTGCATTTGGGGCCACAGGCTGATTTACTCCTCCCTCTTTCTGGATCGCCCTGGGTCCAATGAGAATGGGGTGAAGCATCAGCTCTGACGGGTGCTGACCCCCAACGCTGGCCGCAGAGGGCTTCCCTGCTCCCCTTAAACTCTGCATGCTAGCTCATCATCGGCTGGGGAGGCTCTGGGAGTCCCGCGTGCAGCTGAGATTTCATGGGTTTTCCAGACGTTCATGAACCCAGAGCTGAAACGTGGTTCCGTCTTTCTCCTCTTTCACCCTCACCTGGAGAACTCCCGTGGAGCCACCGCAGACTCCTGTCTTTCTCCCAAGTTCTCTGATATTTTGTTTAAGTGGCAGGTGGGGCAGCCCTGTCAGGGACCCAGTTGCTCTCCTTCCGTGCAGGCCTGTTTTTCAGCACAACCAGCAGTTTGAGTATTCCTTTTTGAACTTCCTATAATGGCCTCAGAGCATACCCTATAAGGAGATCCCAGCTTGCACTGTGTCCCGGGAACTTGGCCATGGAGCAGGGCTCAGTCATCACTTTCACAGAAGCCACTTGGGAGGTGCTCAGCGGTCTGATGGGATTGGGGGCGGAGGCTTTCGTCAGGTGTCCTGGGGTAGCATTCAGGGCTCCTGGGTTCTTAAGATTACTGTCTCGGCAGTAATCATCTAGTAAGATCACGTCAGAGCTCTGTAATGCCCATGTGACAGTTCTAAAATGCTTTGGTGTCTTTGGGCTGGGCTTCTGTGAACCAGCCCAGGGAACTCCTGTTAGTGCTTTGCCTGCGCCCCATTTACCAGGTGTGAACACTGAGGTTCAGGCTGGTGGGCGTCTTTGCCCTGTGCCGCCCAGTGAGTGAGCAGTAAGCAGAGGTGGGATTGGATTCCAGAGTGTGTGATGGCAAAGCCGGTGCCGTCTCTGCTCAGGAGGCTGGCTGCCTCCCTGGACTGAGAGTGGTGACCTGGCCTTTTTGTGGCTGTGCAACCCCGAGCAAGTGGCAAAACCTCTCTGAGTCTCATCTGCCAGATAGGGACGAGATTGATAAATGAAGTGAGGCACGGGAGGACGAGAAGGCCTCCCTGAAGGGGCTCGGGCCCTCTAAGCAGCTCCCTGGTTTTCGCTCTTGAGGTCACTTGAGGGGTCTTTTGAAGGCCACCCCTTTGTCTAATTGGCGGATGGGAGAGGTGGGTTTTCTGGCATGGAGCAGCCCTTGGCTCCCTCCTTTCTCCCTGCCAGGCCAATATTTTTGCTGCAGGCCCTGCCAAGTAGCAATAAGTTCTTTGCAGTGTTTTGACAGGATCATCAAAAGCCTGAATGGGAAAGGGTGCCTTTGGGACTGAGCTAACAGCCTAGGAGCGTGGCCTGCCTGGGGTGAGGGGAGTTGGCACAGGAGAGGGTACATACCCAGTGGGGGTGGGGCACACGTTTATGAAACTTGATTAATGGGAGGTCTGGTTCTCCCCTAAGCCCAGGGCTTGATAAGGTTGTGTGCTGACTGGATATTCCAGGGTGACTGTTCCAGGCTTTCACTCAGTAGAGACCTGGGTGTCCCCTGGCCAGCTGCGGGCCTCCGCCCCCTGACTTTGCTGTCTGAGGCCTCAGTGCCCTCATTTGTCTGCTGGGGACAATGACCTCCTGATGGGGAGAAGATGAAACACCCTGAGGTGTGACAGGGCCAGGTTTGGCCTTGACTGTGAGTTAGTCTGTTCCAGCACAGCCCAGGGACCCTCCAGCTGGGCCTTTATGGACCCGTTTGCTGCTGCAAATAGCCGACAAGGGCCGTGGCTGCTGGCCAGAGCTCCCCCCAAGTCCTGTGTGATTCTCTGACCCTCCTGAGGGAGTTTGAAAATGACTTTCCAGAAGAGCCTCCTCTGTAATTGCTGGGAGCAAAGTGTGTTTACCCACAGCCCAGAGATAACCAGCAGGCACATTTCAGCAATGTCCTTTGAGTTTTTCTCTGTGCATAGAAATAGAACCTGTATTTATAGATTTTAAATAAAACTGTTATCCTTTTGTAATATATGCTCCCCACAAATACACTTAGCATATTATTAGCATTTCTCCTTTTGTGAAACTTTCTACTCAGGCTTTTTTCCATAATGGTTACGTCACGTGCCCTCTATGACCGAAGTTGTTGAGTTCTCCAGGTGGATGGTGGTGATGTTCTGGTTTGTCACTATTATAAATAGTGTTGTGTTGAACATCTGGTCCTGATGTCAGTGGGGCAAACCTGCGATGATTTCTTCAGGCTATATAAATGATAAATTACATTTATTGTTTTTGCAGTTTATAAAACTAATATGTACTACTTAGGGAGAAAAACCTCAAACATCATAGGGAACTGTGGAAATGGACCATCGTTTTGGAGTTTGTCCTGCTGGACTTTTGAATGTATCCACGTACTTTCGTGGCATCTGTTTCTCCCTCATGTGTCCCCTATCCTCTCCTTTCTCACTCAGGCCCCAGACCCCCTCCGTCTGCCCATTGTGGTGGGGGCTGGGGCCTGGCTGCAGCCCGGCCCGTGGGGTTTTGCCCTGCCTGTGTTCCTGACCCAGGGAAAGAAAGGGAGGGGGAGTGTGGAGGGGTGAGCAGGTGGTTGGTCCCCAGGTGGTCCAGTCCTGCCGGCTGCAGGCTGCTTCCCTGGGCTGGTCCATCCGCACAGCGGTCCTGCAGCCCCGTCTGTGGGGGCTCCTCCTGCTCTCAGGTGCTTTGCTCCTTGCACATACGTGTGGTTTGCCAGCCAAAGGGAAATTCAGACTACGTCAGACACCTGCAGGGCTGGGGAGCTGCCACCCCCCTACTTCTCGTCCCTCAGAAGTGGCAAGCATCACATAGTGGCCAAAGGACCATCCTTATCCACACAAGTGCTGGCGGCCCGTTCATCAGCAGGACAGTGGGCTACTTATTTGCCTTCTGGGCCGCAGCCTCCTTGCCTGGAAGGGGGTTGTCAGGGCACCTACCTTTAAGGACAGAGTGTCACAGCACTTAGGACAAAGCCTGTCACAAAGTTCACACTCAGTAATCTGTAGCTGCTGGTGGTGTGTTAGGAGCCGTCCCTCTTCTCTGGCTGCCAGTTTGTATTCAGGGAACCGAGGACGGGAAAGTTAGTTTCTGCAAAGCATGTCAAACCCCGGCTTGCACGTCATCAGGTTTCCTTTTGGAGTGGGGGAGTTGGGCGCAGTCCTGAGTCCATCCCTATAGCACTTCCCTGGCGGAATGGGCTTTAGAGGAGACTTTCCAGTGTGGATATGGGTCAGTGTCCCAGAGAATCCTGACCACGTGACTTCGAATCATTTCTTTGTCATTGCTGAGCCTGTGTCCCCATCTTTCTTGGATATTTTTATTTTTATCTTGCTAGTTCTCAGAATAGCTCTGAGAGGTAGGATCTATTTATTATTCTCCCCATTTTGCAGATGGGGGAACTGAGGCTTAGATGTGCCACTTGCTTAAGCAACATATCTAAGGTCACAGAGTTAGCCAGTACCAACCACTTTGCTCTTGATCCCCATGGCTTGGTTCTTTCTGCTCCAACCTCACCACCTCCCACCCCGCCCCCTGTGAACCAGACCTCCCTGGTTTCCCATAAAAACCTACTGTCCCTCTGGGTTTTCTGAGGCTGCCATGCATCCAGCCCTCCAATGTTTTGCATGGGCCTTTGCAGCAAAACAGAGTCACCCCCATTCCCAAGCTCGGTCCACTACGCCCCATGCTGCTCCTACCCTCCTGTTCCAGCCTGTGACCCTTTCAGCCTGTCCTCCCTGCCCGCTCTGCATGGTGGTTCTGCGCTTGTCTCTCGCACTCCAGTTTGTTCCTGATGTTCTGATCCTGTAATGTTTCATGACCTGGACGTGTTCCTCTTCATCTCAGCCTGGGACCTGGTGGGGGGCAGAACTCCCCCAGGTGGTTCTGATGAAGTGACCTTCCTGTGGGGCCCGCTGGCAGAGGTGTGGGCAGAGCGAGCGACCAGATAGGGCTGGAGAGGCAGCGAGAGCCTGGCTGTGGGGGGCTGTGACTGCTCCTCGGCCAGTGGGGCAGGGCCGTGCCCCAGGGCTGCCCGAAGCATGTTGTTGAAGCAGGAAGGAGCCCCTCTCTCCTCTTGCCCTCCGATCCCGGTGGCCCCTGTGGGCCGAATGCAGCTAGAAGCCCAGAACCCTGAGCTTCAGTCCTCAGGCCAGCCTCCCCGGCGCAGAGCAGGGTGGAGAGCCGGTGGGGGTTCAGCGGGAAGCCACCAGCACCCTTCTCCCTCCGACTTTGTGACTCTGGACCTCAGGACAGAGCAGTGTTGTGTCCTGTACCCACTGAGATGGAACAGTCGCGAGGGGAACTCAGGGTCCTCTGTCCCTACCCAGACTCCAGCATTTCCCCCAGCTCTGGCTCTCCTGTCTGGCCCTTCAGATGCCGCTGTGGCCGTCGTGCCATGGACTCATTTTTTGTCATCTAGTTGGTTGTGGTTGATCCTTTGAGGGAACTGACATACTCGTAGGACTGAGGCCCAACTGGGGCTGGTCCTTTCGTTCTTGTCATGACTGGACATTCACGTAGGCCCATGGCAGGAGGCCTTCTCCTGTCCCCTAAGGTGACCAAACCTCCAGCCATCGTTGTGCCCATGTCTCAGGGAGACAGACAATCCTAGGGCTGCATCAAAAGTGGGGGCTGCTCGCCTGGAAACTAGGGAGGGCTCCTGCTGGCACGTCATGCCCAGAGCTGGTGAATCACCCCCACCTGTTTGTCACTCAAGAAATGGTTAACATGTCACTCAACTGGAAACTTGGGTCAAGGAGCCTGCAGGTCTGGGGAGAATGACCAGGCGGGCATCTGCAGGTGTTCCCAAGTTGTGTGACACTCATGGGAGGAGAGGAGGGCATTACGTCAAGCTTGCTGGTCCTGGAGGCCCCAGGTCTGGGCATCAGGAGCCCCGGGCATCTGGGCCTGGCTCTAGTTTCTTCTTTGTGAAATGAGCTGATGGCCCTGATGGATTCTCTAGGGTTTCATCTCACTCTTTCCTCCTGTGGATCTCTGACTCTTCAGAAAGCAGGGGTGGAACCCCTTCCCCCCCACCGCCCCCCGTGTTCTCTCCATCTCTGTTTCCTTATTTCTTTCATTTTGAAGATAGCCTGGTGAAGTTGCCACGTTTGCAGCGATGAGTCAGGGATCTGAGCCCTCCTGCCCCCTTGGGTGGCAAGTGAGGGGGGAAGGGGTGCAGGGAGAGGGAGAGGGAGAGAAAAGGAGAGAGGGGGAGCGAGGGAGAAAGGGAGTGGGACGGGGAGGGGGAGAGGGAGTGTGTGTGAATTTGCTGATCTGTTTGAAACAGGCCCCTTTCATGCTCTTTAAATAGGGCAGATTTCTAGAGAATTCAGCCAGCTCCTCACATCATACTTCATTTGGGTGCAATTTTTATGTATGTAGCAAATATACACGTGGCTGCCTTGTATGTGCACGGTGGTTTTAGAGTTTGACCTATCTGGGTTTACATCCTTTCTCTGACCTCTACTAGCTGTGTGACCTTGGGCAAGTCCCTGAGCTTCAGTCAACTTCAAGACGTGTCATCATAATGGTGACAGTACTTGCCCCACCATCTCCCAGGTGGCATCTGGGAGGGCCAGATAGGGGAACATAGGTGTAGGTCCTTTATAAACTGTGAAGCACCTTGTGAGGTGAGCAGACGTGCGGATGTGCTCTCGCCAGCAGCACCCAGCTTCGGAGGCTCAGGAAGCCTTCCTGGCAAGCCTTGTTTTGTAGCCTTGCAACGTCATGCTCCAAAAATGTTCGCATGTGGTTTATTTAACTTTAAGTGGGGCAAATTCTGAAATGGGTTGTTTATTGTCCAAGTTGAATTTTTAATTTCTCATAAATTCCCCACAAATTGCTGTAGTACGTTTATATTTATTGAATCTGTCAGGGTTGTTTATGGTGTTGAGGCCTGGGCTCCCGTGTTTGCTGGCTGTTGTCATGACAGTGCTGGGGTCTAGGGTTTGGAGGAGAGGCCCTGCTCCAAGGTGTTATGGAAGGTTCTGGAATGGGCTGGTGGTGTGAAGTGGAACTGTGGCTGCTGCACCAAGGTCTGGCCTTGGTGAGCTGTTTAAGGCTCTGGATTCCACTCCAGCTTTACCTCACCCCTGCTCGTCACTTTCCCTCAGGGATGCACTGCTTCGTTCTCTTCTTGAATGCTCCCACACTCCCTTGCTGCTTTGAGTGTGGGAACCAGCAGTGACTGCACCTGGGGGCACCTGTGGGAAGTGCATGTACTCTCCCAGACCTGCTGGGTCGGAGCCTGCAATTCAAAAAGACAGCAGGTGCCTTCTGTCCTAGGCCCACCCACTGCCATCGGGTGGCCTCTCTGGGAGACCCCTGAGGCTCCCGCGCCCTCAGGATGCAGCCCAGAGGCCTTGTCGGTGGTTCTGTCCCCACAGCATCCTACTCCGTGATCTAACTCCATCTTCCACATTACCTTGTGCCCTGCCCACGGTGGGCATCACCCCTAACCTGGCTTCACACGTGCCCGACTGCTTGCACTGCCCGCCCCAGCCTTCTCTCTGGGGAACTATAGCCATATCAGAAGAGGCAGCTCCCGAGTCACCTCCTCCTTGAAGCCTTCTGCTTTCGCTGACTGGGTCAGGTCCAGCTCCACCAGAGCTCCCCTGTGGCCCAGAGGCCTCACTTGCCCCAGCCCCATGGGGCTGCGTGACCCCCATCCCCGGCTCTGTCCCCTGACTGAGCTCACTGGGTACTCTGACTGCCCTGCCTTTTCATGGGGGCTTGACCTGCCACCAGCACTCAGAGTTGCCACTCCGGTCAGCTGGTCTTCTCAGGGCCAAGACTTGAGGCTGGGTTTTTCCTAGGAGCCTGGAATGAGAGGAAGTGCCCGGGGCTGTCAGTCTCTAGTTGAGGCCTGACTGGCAGCTGGGGCTAGGGACTGAATGAGGATGGGGCCTCGGGCTTTGGAAAGATACCTGTGGAGGAAGGGACTGGAGGGGACCGTGGAGAGGAGCGCCGAGAGGTATCCTGAGAGGTGTGCAGGTGAGAATGCAGAAGCTCGCTTGGCCTGCAGGTCTGCACTGACTGTCTGCTCTGGGACTCCTGCCCTCAGGGAGCATCCACATCTAGAAGGGTGACGGACAGAAAACAGTTAAGTGTATGGAGTGAGTGAGATGGTGGAGAGCAACAGGGAGGAAACTAAAGCAGGGCGAGGGGCTGGAGATGAATAGGGGATTTGGGAACATGCCTTGGTTAAAGCAGACCACTTCACCCCCTGATGTGTACCCAAGAGACAGGAGTGTTCGTGTCCACCAAAAGGTAGGCATAGAATATTCAAAGCAGCCGTGTTCGTAATGGCCCCCAAATCGAAACAATCCAAATGTCCATCCAGAATGGATCCCTCCGAAGTTGTGTTATAGTCACCCGATGGAATCCTGTACAGCGACGAGAGTGAACCAATGGCTGCCACGGGCAAAACACACGAGTCCCATGGACGTATTGCTTAGCCAAAGAAGTGAGACCCAGAAGAGCACTTAACATGTGGTCCCATTTCCGTGAAGCTGTGCTCTGGGGGTGGAAGGCAGTCCCTTTGGGGATGGTACTGCGGGGGACATGACAGAATGCTGGGGTCCTGCACAGTTTTCTTCTCAGTCTTGCCCTTGGGTGTTCGTTTGTGAATATTCATCAGGTTGCTCACTTGTGGTACGTGCTTTTCCTCTTTTCACATGTTACACCTCAATAAAAGGCTTATAAAACATAAACAAAAGGCAAAAAGAAGCCATCGGAGGCAGAGGGCGTGCCGTTTCTGGTGACATGTACCCTTGGGCTCTCTGTAGAATGTTGGTGCTGAAGCAGCAGCCTGTCGGGACATGGGTGTCCCCTCCTGAGGCTCCCCTCTGGGATGAAGCTCCCGTTGCCGTGGGTGATCCAGGCTCCACGGGAGGCCACCCTGGTGGGAGGACAGCACTCGAGGAAAGTCCTTGCCCTTCACAGGACAGGGAGCTGTAATCAAAGGTGTGTGAGTTCTGCACTCCCAGCCCCTGGCCCGGAACAGGCACTCAGTTAACATTTATGGAAAGAGGGTGCTTCTGTCCCAGTGGTTCCAGCCTGTCTTTGGTATGTTGGCACGGAGGTACAGGATTGCCTTCTGTGCCCTGTTCTCTGACTCTGGCCCCCAAGCCAGAGAGGGGCTGCTGAGAATATCCATTGTCTGGATGCTGTTTTCCACATGGGAGGTGTGGGCTCCAGGCTGTGCCAGCTGGTTTATAACCACCTGTGTTTATTGTGTGTTTACCCTGCGCCTGGCCCTGTGTCCCAGTCGAGCCTCTTACTGCCCTCCGTTTACAGATGGGGAAACTGAGGTCAAAGCAGGTACACATAGGGACTTGCTCAAGTTCACCTGCTAGAAAGTGGGGACTGTGGTTGACTCCAAGTGGAGTGACACAGGCCAGCACTTGACTCACCGACACACCAGAGGGAGGGGTGAAGGTGACACCAAAGGGAGGGGTGAAGGCGGATGTGGCGAGGAAACAGAGTTTGAATTGAATGACTCGTTGGATGGGCTACATGAAAGTGTGTTCAAGAAAACCCTTCCTACCCTACTTCCCTCTCCAGCCCATCTGTTTGCCCTTCGGGCACGAGTATGACATCTCTCCTTCTAGTATCTTCTCCCATTGCTCCAGACCTGTGTCGTCTTACCTGCGGACGCTGAAGCCTGGTTGTCTTAGTTGCCTGCCTCCTACGCTGTCAGCCCAGGCTCCACAGACCACCTGAATTACAGTCACCTGGGAGATGAAAAAGAATAGACTGTATTGTTGAGAGCAGTTTTAGGTTCACAGCAAAAATTAAGTGGAACGTGCAGAGTTCCCCACACAGGCACTGCCCCGTTCACTGCCAGTACCCGCACCCGAGCAATGAACCCCCACGGACACGTGGGCATCACCCAGAGTCTGTAGTTTGCACTGGGGTTCACTCTTGGTGTTGTCCATTCTGTGGGTTTTGACAAACGAATAATGGCATTGTATCCACCGTTGTAGTATATTTTAGTATTGAACCTGGCATTGTATACTGTAAGATGCCATATAGTTTCACTGTCCAAAAAATCCTCTGTGCTCCTTGTATTCTTTTTAAAATACTTAAAAAAAAAACAACTACCGATGGACAGCATTGATCAAATCAAGATCTCTGGGTGGGGGTCCTGAGCATTGGGTTACGTTGAGGTTCCCTAGGGGATTCTGATAGCAGCCAAGGTGAGGCTCATTGGCTGAAAGCCTTGGTTCTCAAACCTGAGTGTCACCAGAATCCCCAGGAGGGCGTCTTCGTCTAGGTGGTGGCCTCACTCCGGAGTGTTTGAACCAGTGGGTCTGAGGGATCTGAGAATTTGCATCTTTAACAAGTTTCCTGGCCTGTTGAAGCTGCCGGTCCTCAGACCCGTGTTTGAGAACAACTGGTTTTAAGCAGTGATGGCAAAACAGGTGCTGGGGCTCCTTTTGGCACTGCCTGCTCTCCGAGTGGGGACTGAATGTGGGAGTGGGAGATGGAGCGAGTTTCCCCGGTCCCTAAGCCATCAGCCCTTTGGGAGCCTGGTTTGGGAGGAGGGTGGTGGTGCAGGCAGGTAGTCAGGTATTCTACTGAAAGCAAGATGGGCTTGGGGACGCAGATGGTTGGTCAGCAGCCAGGAGGCCAGGTGAACTTCAAGCCCAGTGAGTCACTCTCAGGCAGTCTCTGGGGGTTCTGTTATTCCCACCGGGACCCCCAGGGTCAGTGAGGACAGCCCAGACCAGACTTTCCTGGGCGAGGGTCTGACATCAAGACTTGAGCCCTGTGTGGAGCCCAGAATCCTGGGATCCTGGTGGGAGAAGCAGACTGCCCCCAATGCCTGGCGTGTGTAATAAAGGACCTGCAGGGGAAACCAAATCTGCTTTGCTTGGCCTTTTAGAAACCCAGTAATAAAATCTGTAAATACAGCTAACATTTGGGAGTGGTTTATAAAGCACTTGAAAAGATCCCTTAGATAAAACCCAGACAGTCCTGTGAGCTGTAGGGGTGATTTAATTATCCTGCCTTTTAGCTGGAAATTTTAGGAGCACAGAGCTACTAATTGGCAGAGCTGGGATTTGAACCCAGGGTGTAGTGCTCTCAACCCACCCCCCTCCCACCCGCAGGTGAACCCCCAGGCAGAGATTATGGCCCCTCCCAAGCAAGCTCTGGCTCCCAGGAGTGGAATGTACTAGAATCTCTCATAACAGAGTTGTTCTTGAAATGGGTGACTGTTCCTGACATTCCTCAGCCAAAGGTGTGGCAGTGACCACCCCTTTTGTAACAGTGGCCAGGCCGGAGAGTTACTCAGCTTTTAGATGGAAAGACTCCTCCATCTGCTGCTTCCCACTTCCCCTGCTGCGGGATTGGAAGTGAGGCACTGGGTGGTTTTCCCAGCTCACTGGATTGGGGCTGGCCAGAGGGCCCGGCACAACCGCTTCCAAGCTGGGCTCTATGAGGAACCGAGGGGTCTTTCGGGGGGATGCCTTTTATTTTCATTGTAGGGCTGATGGTTGCTGACCCCCACACGACAGACTCCCCTCAACCATAGCAGCAACTTTTACGTTTTTTATTTTGGGGGTCTCCAGTGTTCGATTTCCTTTCGAGCAAGACAGCAGCAGTTAGAAAATGAAAACCAGCCAGGGCTGCAAGGCCCTGGGGAGTGGAGTCCGGCCGTCGTCGGCTTCATCGATTCATTGACTGTTCATCTGTGTGCTGGGCCAGCAGGGTCCTGTGCCTCGAGCAGAACTGCCCCAGTCCTTGAGTGTCCAGTCAGTGGGAAGACAGTATCTGGCTTTGGTCGACTTTACATCTCTTTAAGCACTTCCTGGGGACTATTATCATCGAAGAGCAGAGCATTTCAGTCCGCACAGGTGTTCTGCAGATCTCATTTCTGCTGACAGGTCAGCCTCACTCACTTCCTCCCACGACCTCGTGGGCACGCCACCTACTGGACACTGCCGGGCATGGCGGGCTCTGCCACGGGATGGCTGTGGCTCCCTGGGTCTCTAACCTGTCCACATCTGACCCCATCTCTCAAGAATTATACTGGCTGAACCTCTCACCCTCCAGGACTTTGATTTGCTACCTTTCTGAGTGGGTGAAGGGAATAAAAGGGGGGCAGTGCTACTCGTGGGAGGAGAGGCACCTCGAAGCTTGGATGGGGTGCTTTCACAGGTCCGCTCCAGGAGACGCCCGCTTGCCAGCCCTGACTCCTGGGGTCAGCCTTTGTTCCTTTCTCATGGTGGACAGCGCTGAAGTTGCTACTTGGGGCTCTTGGAGAACCATCTGGAATGCATGGTGTTCAAGAACGAAGGGCTGCTGTGTACAAGGACAGGTTCACCTGGTGGGTCACAGGGTGAGCAGGCGTGGAAGTACCTGCCTCCAACCCCCACTGCACTGAGGTGGTTGAGAGAAGAGGGGCCGTATCCTGCTCGCTGGAGGCTCTGGGGAAGACAAGACTTTTACAGATGGGCGCTCAGTTCTGATTTTATGGACTGTCCGCACAGATGTGAGAATGATCGTAACCACGGGGCTTTCTTCAGCCCTCACTGTAACCCAGCCCTCCTTGTATAAACCCCAGGAGTCCGGCCCGAGCAGTTTGCTTTTATTTAAGGCCGTGATCCATCTCCAGCCCCCTGCCTCCTGCCCTTGGTTGGCCCCAGAAAGGCTGTTCCTCACTGGGCCTTTTGCATCTGGGTGGAACTGTGCAGGGGGTGTGCTTCCCAGCAGGAGGGGGGGAGGGTCCCCCCACCCCCCAGGCCTAGAATGTGTGGGAAGCACCACGTTCTGCAACTTCACTCGCCACCTTCCCTTCCAAACCTGCTGCTTCTGGTTTCTTGGCTCAGAAGGACGGGACTGCCCCCATGTCTCCCCCAGCAGCCAGCCCAGACCCTGTGTCCCCGCCCACTCACGGCTCATGTTTCCAGGTCTGGGTGATTCTCCCTTCCGATGTTGCCTTTTCCATCCCCCCTACCTTCTCTGGTCGTCCCTGCCTTTTGGCTCACCCCCACCTGTGGTGTGGTCTTTCATCAGTAGTACCTGAGTCACTCCCCTGCTTTTTGTCTTTAGGTGAAAGCCTTAGTTCTTCAGGACAATTTACCATGCTCTTCCCAGTTTGGCCCTTCCAACCTGGTCACTTTGCCTCGGCCACTCCCCACGTCAAACACCAGCAAACATTAACTGCCTCATCTCTGTGCCTCTGCACATGCCCTTTGTGACCCACTTGGCACACCTGCTTTCATCCTTTAGACACTGGGAAGGTATTATTTCCTAGAGGAAGCATTCCCGGACCCCCCCTTAACCCCCATCCCTCCAAGGAAGCCTTCCCCCCTCGGTGCTGCCTCTAGGCTGTGCCCAGACTCCTTATTCTCCCCCGGGACTCTCAGCAGGCTCAGGTTGACCGTTCTCCCTCACCACAACCTCTGAGGTCCTCGAGGGCCCTCATCTCAGTACCTAGCAAAGAACCTGGCATGTGGGAGGCCCTTGATAAGTGATTCTTATGTATATGTTGACTTTACCCCAAAGGTCAGCTTATAAACCACAGAAGTGGTTCTTTAGGTGTTTTTTTTTGTTTGTTTGTTTTTCAAAGAGACTCATGGACTCTGTTATTTAATATCTGGGGAGTTGCCTTCTCAGCATACCTTCACTCTCCTCCTTCCACACAGTCCTGTTTTGCTCCGAGTGGCATTGGTGATTGACCCAGGCCTACCATGAAAATAGTTCCCTTTGCCAGGACTTGCACCCCAAGCCTCCCTTCCTGTTACAGGCACCCACGTTTTGCAGTTCTGCTCAGTAAGATGTAAGGAGAAAGAGTGTTTCCTCTTTTACAAATGGGAAGCTATTTGGTTCTTGGCCTCTTTTTCCTGCCTTCCAGATAACTTCTGGGAACAGGGTTCCTGGAGATGTGGCAGCTATTTTGTGACCATGAGGTAATAGTTGTAGGACAGAAATCAACCATCTAAGCATAGCAGAATGCAAACTTGAAAAGAGCCCAGGTTCTTGCTGGCATCAAGCTGTAAAACACCGTAGGGACCCACTGTCTCCAAACTTTCTGTCCTTATGCTTTTAGCCATTTTTAGTCAACATTTCTTGCAATCAAATACATCTTCACTGATTATTCTGCGCTTGGCTGAACTGTTTTTGTTATTAAAGATCAGGTGTACCTTTGGGACATGGACCGGCCATCAATGAAACACAGCTGTGAAGGCTGAAGGTATGTGTCAGGGAGACACCAATGCTTTGACTTTTGTTACCGTTAGTGTTGAAAGTTTAGATGTCCAAGGGGATAACTTTTGGGGATCATGTGCATTTGGACATATGTTGAAATAAGAAATTGTACCTCATGTATGACAAAACCTAAAGGCTCTTTCGGTTGTCAGCAACAGACTTTACACATGAAAGGAAAGACTCAGGGAAATACGAATGAATAGAATTTATGAGTATGTATGTCTCAAAAAGTCCAGAGGTAGGTGTGACAGCTGTTAGGCCATCAAGGACTCAAATTTATGTCCTCGGAACTATTTCTTCACTTTTTAGGCTCCTTGTATAGGTTATATTGGGGCAGGCTTTGCCAGGTCATGTGAAAGTGGTTGCTAGTACCTCCAAGCAAAGGGGATTGTCCTGTCACCCCGAGTTCCAGAAGTCCCCGGGCGGGTGCTTGTTGGTCTGGCTCGTATTACATACCCATTACATTAGTTTTCTAGGCTGCCATAACAAAGTAAGACACCAGAAATTTATTCTCAGTTCTGGAGGCTAGGAGTTAGAAATCAGGGTGTTGGCAGGGCCGGGCCCCCTCTGGTCCGTTTTTGCCTCTTGCAGCCTCTGGGGACCCCAGGCGTCGCTTGACTTGCGGCAGCATCACCCGGTCTGCCTCCATCCTCACGTGGCCCCCTCTTCCTCTGTGTCTGTGTCTTTGCATGACATTCTCCTCTCCTTATAAGCGCACTGTCGTATTGGATCAGGGCCCATCCTAATGACCTCATCTCAGCTTGGTTACATCTGCCAAGACCCTCTATCCAAATAAAGCCACATGCACAGGTATGGGGGTTAGGACTTCAACCTATCTTGTTAGGGGACATAATTCAACCCATAGCACCTGTTCTTGAACTAGTCATTTAGGTTCTGGCTGACGTGATGTTCTCAGTGGCCAGGCCTGAGTCACATGTCCATCCTGAATGTGAGTGGGGTCCACCCCTTGGGATTATGTGTCCTAAAAGTGGGCGAGGAGAGTTTTCCAAGGGGACTGACTGGGTTGGGTGCAGGCCTTGGATGCAAGGATGGCAAAAACTGGTGGTGATGGCCCCTGGCAGCCTTCCGTTTATGAGTGGACCATTGGTCTAGGTCTTCTCTCCCAGTTCAGCCCTTCCCCCACCTCTATGCTTTGGCGTTGGGGAGGGGCAGTTGGTTCCGTCACGAGGTGGACGGAGAGAGAAAGCCAGGCAGCAGCTTGGAGGCCTTTGTGATCGACCTGCTGGCCAGTCACCGTGGGCCGAGGCTGACCGTAGACTCACGGTGGTCATGACGCCAGGTTGTACGTACCGCCCTTGCCCATTTATCCTTCAGGAGGTTCCATTGACAAGAGCTACTGATGTGGGCATGCAGCCTAGGTGGGTTATTTAGTAGCTGAGCAAACAGTCTGTTTGCTGTTTTATTCATTGGAGACTTTCTCAGCTGCTGTGTGTGTGTGTGGGGGGGGCATTGATTGTCATGGCGGCGGGAAGCTTGTTGGAGGGTTCCATCCATGCAGAACTGGAAAACTACCAATTCCCCGATTCTGCTGCTTGCTTTCCAGGTGACCACCCATTTGGAGATTTTCTGTTTGTGTTGCGCCACCCCCCTACCCCCCACGTCTGTTGGGCCGTCCCTCCCTCCCTGGCCCTTGCCTGTGGGTCTCGAAGCCTCAGAGCACTTGGAAGCCTCTGAGCGCTAAATCGGTCCCGCCGTTTCACCATTTCCTGTATGCTGGCGTTATCTCTCTTATGACAGGGACACGGTTCCTGGTTTCCTTTTATCTAGAGCACATGGGGGGGACACGTGGGAGAGGAGATTTCAGCCAGACAGACCCAACGCAGATCCCAGCGTCCTGGGTTAACTCTAGTTCTCTGAGCCTCGGTTTCCTCCTCTGCAAAATAGAAAATGGAACTAGCCTGTGGCCTGCTTAATGGTGTGGCTTTCCTGTATGTGATTTCCTGTAAGCAAGTTAGTGCATGTCTGAGACCCTGAGCACAGCCCACAAAAAAGTCTTAAGTTGAGCTTATGGTCGGCCTGGGAGGTAAGATAAAGATGCTCGGAGAGTTAAGACACAGGAGTGTGGCGTGCTTCAGACCACGAAGAAAGAGAAGAGCACAGTGGGGGTGGGGTGGGGGCAGAGAGGGCAGGCGAGGGCTTTGGGGCCAGTTTCCAGGACCAGGAGTGGACCCATCCAGCCAGAGTAGTGAGCTGCTTTGGCAGGCAGTGAACAGTGAGTGTGGAAAGCAAGGTGGAGGCTGTGTGCGTCACGGTGTAGGGGCAGTGGGGAGCCATCGAAGGTTTTGAGTGGGTGAGGAGAGCAGTTTCAGGAAGGGTACTCTGACAGTTGGAGCTCAGGGTGGATGGGGTTTCCCCCAGGCTAGAGCCTGCACTCAGAAATTAGTTCTGCAGCACTGAAAAGTCTGGACTAGAGAGTTTAAGTAGTAAAAATATAGTTTTAATTTTTATCACTACTGGCCCTTGTTAACCGGTTCTCTGCATGTCAACCAGGGTCTCTAATTGGCTTCTGAGGGCTATAGAATCTTTTCAGTAGGCATGCCATCTCCTTCCCTCTAAGCTTTCCTCCCATTGCAGAACCTTTATTATGGGGGAGGCGTAGCAAACTTCAGGCCTCTCCGCCTGCAGCAGCCCTCTGTGGGGTCACTAGAGAAGTTGAATTAAAAGGCTGCCCTGCCCCTGCCCCCTGTAGTTTCCTGGTTGGCCCAGTGGCCCAGCATGGAGTTGTGCAGGAGGCTGATTTGCAAGTAGGCAAGGTTACAGGAGCCTGAGGGTTTGTGTAGTGAGGTAACTGGCCTCTCCTTATTACTCAGAGGAGATGCCTGAAGGTTTGATTTTGATCTTGAAATGTTATGCATGCATGGTCGAGGACAACGGTACCAGTGAATTAGCCTCAGACCTAGAACTTCAGACACAGCTTTCCTTTCTGGGCTGAAAGGCCCTGTGGCACGGGCTGTGAATTCAGGGTTCTGGTTCTGGTTTTTTAGGGTACGCCTTACAGCTACACCATAAATGCCCCTCCCCCCTACCACCCTGTCTCCAGAGCCAGACTGGTCCTGGCCCCGGAGCCTGCCCCACTGCAGTCCCTGGGGCTGGACCCAGTCGGTTACAGTGACGTTGGATTTTCTTTCTTCTTCCTCTTTAACCAGCCTGGGTGCTTTGAGGAGTCTCCCTACCTGCAGCTGGGCCCGTATGTAGAGACCACACCCCTCTCCCCACCTGGCAGTACTGGTGCCCCCTGGCTACTGCCCCTTTCTCCTCCAGGATCTGAGACCCCCATGGAGTTGGCGGATGGTCAGCATTGGTCAGTTATTGCCTGTGTGTCAAACGCAGGCCCTTGTGTGGACAGCTCTCAGCCCTTTATCTGGAGGGCCGTGTGGATGGTGCCAGCGTTTCCATCTGCTGCCGGCCTCCTGCAGTGTCACTCATCAGGTCCTCAGCTCAGCAGGAGCGGCGAGGGGGTCAATTAGCACTGGCGTAGGCTTGGGGCTGAATTTTGTCTTGGACTTTCTCAGTGATGACCAGGGACACCTTTGTCATGTCCCCCTTCCTCACAGCTGGGCCTCAGCTGCCCGCTCCGTGCAGAGGGGGGTGGACCAGACCACAGACTTCTGGGGACTCGACAGTACCCGCCTGCCAGGGCCTCGCGTGGCCCACACAGGGCCTCACTCTTTCCTTTGCACTAGTTGCTGGTATTTAAACCAGTTGTCCACAGTCCCTGCCAGCCCCTCTGGCCCCACGCAGGCACCTTGCTCTTTACTTTTCCTCTGGGCATTTCTTCTGTGCTTCTCCACTTGCTCCTAGCCCCCCCGCCCCCCCACCAGAATCCTCCTGCAGCCGCCGGCTCTGGCCCTCCTGGGTGACGGCCCAAGAGGAGAGCATCCAGAGGCTGGCCATTCACAGGCCGGATTCTAGAACAATGGGAGTTGAGCCTTCGGGGGAAGGGGAGAAGGTTATCATCCAAACGCTCAGAACTCAGGGTGGGGACGGTACCTGGATCGTCAACTTTGAGGCTGTAAAAGTTGGGACAAAGTTGAAACCTGAGCGGCAGAAAGGTGTGGGTGGGCTGTCCGGTGGACGAGGAAGTGTGGTGTGGGAAGGGCTGGGGCCAGCTCCCTGGGGGCCCTGGGCAGGGTGCCAGGCCTGCTGCTGACAGGTCAACAAGAGATCGTACTTTGAGCATGACTTCCAAACCCTGATGTGCTCTGGGAACAGGTACCTGATTACAGCACCTCCAGCCTCGGTAATCGAGCCTGGCTTTAATCAGGCCCCAGATAAGCATCCACCCCCTCCCAGCCCAGGCTGGCCTTGCCCTGGGTGCGCATTCCTGACTGGAATACTTTGTTCTTCCAGGGAAGGGATGGGTGGGGTGGGGCTGCTCTGCTGGTGTGGACCCAGCATGGCATTTCCCTGCTTGACAGGGTCCCATGGCATTTCCTGTAGGTGACCGTACTAGGGGTTTTGACGCATGCCTGGGGCAGATGTGTACTGCAGTGACCCCCAGAGAGCACGTGGGCTTTTTTGCAGTCTTTTATCCCCGCTTATCTTCTGCGTCTCCACTGTTATTCCTGTCTGCACCTGGCTTATTTTTTCACCTGCCTCCCCGAGGGAACCCTTACCTTTCCCCTCTTCTCTCTGCACACACGGCGGCTGGATTTGAATCCTGGCCTCCCTTAGCTGTGTGATCTCAGGCAAGTCATTTTACCTGTCCGAGCCCCAGCTTTACACCTGTGTGTGCCGTGAACCCACCTGTGGCCCAGATGGCCTAGCTGGGTCAATATTTTGAGCCAATGACAAGAAATTTCTAGGACTTTCCTCAAAGTATGGGCCTTGGTGGGCAGCCTGGTTTTCTCTTCCTGGAAGTAGCTGGGTGAAAAATGTTCTGGACTTCCAAGTCAGTGTAGGCATAGGGTCGAAACTTTTCATTTTCTTTTCCTTGTCTGAGGCTTCGCTCCCTTTCTCTGCCCACTAGCACCTCCCTCTGTTCCTGAGCCCCACAGCTTCCGGAAGCCCATCCCTGGGTCACCCACAAGCCCCCGTTACCCTGGAAATGCAGACAGAGCACAGGCCGAGCTTCAAAACTTTTCTTCAAAGCGCTATTAGGGCCCAGCTCTGCCCTGGCCCTAGCCTCGGTCCTGTCCGTGGTAAGGGGTTTGACTAACACCCTCAAAATGGGTGACCTCACAGCCTCCAGCAATTCCTTCTGTCAAATGACTATAGGTCAGGGGGTTTCAGCGACTTGAAAAAGTATCAGGTATTTTCCAAAAGCCCCAGCACCCAGGCCCAGCCAGGGAATCAGATGGAAGCTACCTGGCTGAGAAGGGAGGACTGTTTTTGTTCTTAGCATCACTTTGTGTTCATTCGGTGAATATTTATCAGCACATTGGGCCGCAGAGTGGGAGAAGTCCTGTGTTTCGTTTCTCAGACTCGTTTGAATCCTGCATCTGTTACTGTGAGCCCAGGACAGCTCTGATACTTGTGCTCTAGAAGGTTGAAGTCCTTAACGTGTAAAATGACTTCCATTGCTCCCACCGCGGTGGCGGTGGGTGTCATGAGGATTGAGATGGGATATGCAGGTACCTGCACATGGCAGGTATGCAATAGGCCACCATTGCTGCTGTTGTCATTTCAGAGGGCCCCGGCCAAGGACCCAGGGCACAGGCTTTTGTAGCAGGAAGCAAGCCTTGCTTTGTGAGCCCCGAGGAGGGGCCCCAGGCTCGCTCCTGTCTGCCCTCACACAGGCCCTCGGTCTTCAGTTCTCTGGTCTGTAAAATGGGTGTGAAATCACCTGATTGTTCCCTCCTTCCAGGGAAAGAATGAAGATGAAGAGCCTGCCAGGTGGCAATGTTTGAAATTAAGGCTGTTTTACCCAAAAGGAACGAAATGTGGCCTGAATCAATACACGATGCACTGGATGTCTTTCTGTAGCCTGCGTTGGAGGTGCGGTACCTCCCAGCACGGACGACTGTTGGTGGGGGCCCACAGTATGCTCTCTGACCTCATCCAGGGAATGGCAGGAATCTGCAGAGTTGGATGGAGTGTTGATGAGTCTGTGGAGCAGGGGTGTCACCCAGCGGGGGAGGCCCTGGAGGAGAAGTGAAAATGCCCCTTGTTCCCTTTGAACCCTGGACTTTGTGGGCCGCAGCTGTGCAAGCTGAGGAGAACTGGGGTGGTTAGCACATCAAGTGGCATCAAGGCTGCATACCTGCCTGTTACATTGTCAGTTGGCTGGGGTGCCAAGCGGGAGGGCAGGGTTGGACCCTCAGAGACTGCCATCTGTCAGGAGCTACTTCACAGCTTCCAATGGGGGGGCGGGGTGCTGGTGCCTCCTCTCGCCCAATTCAGGGGTAACTAAAGCACTGTGGGCCAGCCCGGGTCTGTGGGTCTGGCACCAATGCCTTAGGTTTGTGAAGATACAGGCACAGAATGAAGGAAGAAGATGATCGATTACGGAAAGCCTCCTTGAAATGAGGTGGGGGTGCAGGGCATTTCTGGGGAGCAGTGAGCAGGAGTCGTGTGTGGCTGGCAGGTGCATGGAGTGAAGTGGGGCAGGGGGAGCCAAAGGCAGGTTGGCACCAGACTGCATGAGGGGCAGGCACGCAGGAACTCGTAGGACCAGAGGAGTCGGTGGCAGGCTTTGATATGGCAGTGCCCCCACGAGAACTCGGTGCAGCGGAGTCCACAGATCAATGGCCTTAGCACAGGGAACGCACTCCAGAACCCGGAGGACGTTTTCTTTTAGGGCTCAGTTTGGAGGGGAATTGAGCAAGAAATAGGTCACAGGTTTTCGGAATAGTTATAACGTTCTTATTTTTTGGCAGGACCAGGACATGAGGTTTTCCACTAAATGCATTTTTAGGTAGTTGCTAGGAGCTTACCTCTTTGTCTTCAGCAAAACCATTTTCCAGGCTTAAACGTAAATCCTACTCTTCTTTCCCCCTTTTAAAGAAGTATATGAGATGGAATTTAATCCTTTTTTCCATGTTGTTATTGTACAACTAGAAACCACCAACTGTTCAATGAGAGGGAGTTGGTTAAATAAATCATGCTTTATTGATCTTTAAATGACAGTGATTTAGAAGAATATGTAATGATACAGGAAATGTTCATTATAGCATGTTTAATTAAAAAGTGGGATCCAAATCTGTTTATGTAGTATGATTCAAATTTTGGGGAAAATATATATAAACATTGGAGGGATGTGTAGTAAAATACTGTTGGTTATTTCTGAGATCAGGGAAGAATTGTCTGGTGTGAATAAGTAACTTGGAATTTAAACATCTCTTAGCGATGAACAGACATTAATTCAATCAGTTTTTTTTTTTTTTTTTTAAGCTGCTTTACTTTATGGCCACCTGACATGTTTCCAGTCTGCCTGACTCTCACAGTTTCCACTGTGGAACACTGTAGAATCTGGTGACAGAGGCTGCCCGTCTCCCATTTGGGGTTTCTGTGGGGTGCCAAGTGGCATTTCCCTGTCTTGGGTTTTCAGACCGCACCCTTCTGGAAGCCTAGTGGGTGTCCTAGCCTCTGGATCATTAGATCTTTAGTTGGGTGTTCGTGAGCCTTGGGCCTGGCTCCCCTTTGTGAAGTGGGGTCAGAGCCTGCAGGTGTCTCTCTGGTCAGGTTGCTCTGCCCTGGGGTTAGATCAGAGCCTGGCTGGGCCTTTACCCATGGTGGCCATTCCATTCCGACAGTCAGACCCATCCTTCATGGTTCTTGAAATACCTAATGATCCTTACTAAACTTTGAATTTCTGTTAGAAGTCAGTGCGAATTTAACCCGTGGCCATGTCTGAAATACAGGCAGACACCCCCGCCTGCCCTTGGCAAAGCAGGCAGGTGGGATCTGACCTGAGTGAGGAAGTGCTCTCCTTCCCGTCAACCACACAAAGGACCCACAGGCAGCTTTGCCCTGGGGTCAGGGGGTTGGCAGGGAGGTGTGCTCTGCTCAGGGGGTTCCTGTGTGGCCCCCAGGGATTGGGACTGTCCCACTGGGCTGTGTCCCAGAGCAGGGGGCCACCCCGGGAGCAGGGAACAGCCCTCAGGGTGACCTGGTTAGAGAACAGTCCTGACAAGTGGGGTCACTGCCCAAGAAAAAGGGAGCCTTGTTTAGTGGATGGGGGTGGGGAGAACAGCAGGGTCCTCACTGTTAGGGAGGCTCTGTTCTGTGGGGTTCCTAGCTCCCCAACAACCGTGGGGCACTGTGATCTGGGCCTGCCCCCCCTGCGGGTAGGTCCTTATTCTTTATGGTCATCTTTGCTTTGGCAGCTGCCAGGCTCTCTGTCCCAGCCCCTCCTCGCTCTGTTTCTGTGAGACTTTTCTTAGCCCATCCTCCCCCTGCCCTGGTACTGAGATGAGTGGGAGAGGAGGCAGCGCGTGGTTTGGGTCAGTTTTGGTCGTGATCCCAGAGCTGAGAGAATAGGTCAGTGTTCCCAGGCGATGGGTCTGTGCCTCTGAAAGTTTATGAGAGCTCGATGGGAGAGCCCAGCGCCCGGCTGCGGGCTGAAACCAGTGAGCCATGCGGGTGGGGGTTGCAATCGGGAGGGTGCCCCCCAAGCAGAGCAAGACCCTCGAGGGTCATGTGGCCCTTGTGCCCCTGCCAGTGCCCAGGAAGTCGTGCTCATTCATTGTCAGGGATGTCAGAAGACCGTGAAATCAACGGTGTATATCGCGGAGCCTAAGTCATGTTTCTGTTTGTTCTCTCAGTGTCTGGTTTTGTCTTAAACCTCAACAGGACATTTGCAGGTTTTCTCACTGTCACAGAGGGGCTGGCTGTTGTGGCCTTGACCACGTGCCTTTGGACATTTCAGCCCCCTGCTCCCCTGCATCCCGGAGCAGGGCTCACTGCACTGGGGTGCTCACACAGCAGGCGGGGACACCATCTCCCCCGGGCCCCACACGTTGTCAATCTTGGGCTCCTTGGGGAGAGGGCAGATTTTGCTGACTGCATAATTGATGCTTTTAGCTATGCCTGTTTCTTGGGAAGGGGTGGCCTTGGTGAATACCCCTCACCTCTTCCAATCCTCTCTAAGGAATAAGAAAACCATGAATTAGTCATCAGAGTGTTCAAGTCAAGGCTGGTGAGGGGCGGCCACCTGGCGCTACATACACACCCCTCCCCATGGGTCTTACCTGGCCCGTCCAGGCCTGTGGTTTGAAGAAGCCTTAGGCCTCAGATCTTTATGGACCCTTGGCCAGGTCCTGGCCTTCACGTCCCATGCCGACTTGGGGTTGGTTGGATCCTGGTTCTGCTCCCCTAGTACAGTGGAGGGTTTGACAGATACAGTGCGGAGCTGCCAGGGCGTTGGTTACTGGTCACCCAGTGGTGATGACCACCCTGGATGGCAGCAGCAGTGCCTGGTAGGCCACTGCTTGCCGTTTGCCAGTGTGGGCACCAGCCATGCGAGTTTCTGCTGCCCCAAGTCAACCCTTTCCGAGAGTCCTGCTCTCCAAACCTTGTTTCTGGAGCAATGCTGCCTCTGTGGCCATCTGCTGACCTCCCGCTTCCCCCTGGACTCGCGATGCAGAATCTCCATAGCTTTGGTCTGTGTGGTTTCTTTGTGATGACCTGGTACCTGGGTGCAGATTTGCACACCCATCGTCTTCACACTCACCGGCCACCTCCGCTGGGTCGACTTCCTGAGCCCTTGCACCATTCTCTGTGTTCGCCCCACCTTCTTTCGTGTTCATTCTGGAGGAGCCCCTTTTCTCTTTTGCCTCATTCTGTGGTGACTGTGTCTGCCTTCATAGGCCCCCCTTTGGTCCTGGCGTTGGGGTTACACTGCTGTGCTCGGTTTCTGTGTTGAATGAGTGACTGTGAAGGGAGGTGACCAGGATCCCCGAGATCATCAGCTGCAGAGTCGAGGTGCTGCCCGGGGTGGGGTGGGAAAGAGAAGCCTGTCCCTCGCTGGCAGGTCCGAGAGGTGAGAGGGCCGGCAGGAGGGCTGGGGCACGGTGGAGGGAGCCACTGGTGCCTGGGCCAGTGTGAAGACGCGCCGGGTGTGGGCCCCTGGTGCAGGAGCCATGCCTGCCTCCTCTGCTGCAGGAGTGACTCGTCCGTTCCACCATCAGTGAGTGGGTCACTTGTCTCAGATTCTGACTTGACCCTTGCTTGGTGGGTCATCTTGCATCCATTCAGCCAGCCACAGACCTTTCACCAGTTCCTACCTCACATAGGTTCGAGGGCTCAGGCGTACCCAGGTGGTGAGGGCACTCCGTACCCTCTGTGGGGCAACATAGCAGACAGATCATCCCAACCCAAGATGGTCAGAGGTGTGGCAGAGCCCGCCTCCTATTTCCATTCCTTGTGGCAGGAAGGTTCTAGAAAAGCACACAGATAAATGAGTAAAGGCGTAACTGGGCAGAGGGACGGAGTTACCTTTGACAAGGCATATAGGATGCTCAGACGGAAGGTGAGTTTTCTGGGTCAAAGGATCAAGGAACTCAAGCGCCTCTTTGCATTCCAATAAACCCAGTGGCTTTCCTTTGGTTGGTGTGGGTTTTCCAGAGTCTTCCCCCTCCTGTAGAGGTGGGTGGTTGCCATAGGAACCATGGGTTGCTGCAGGTAACTGTGTGCAGGGCAGCGTCTTCCTACATCAGCCAGCCTCTGGGGACTGTGCTGGGGCAGGACACTGAGGGAGGGAAAGCAGCAGGAAGGCTGGCTCGGGAGAATTTTAGGCTGCTTTTCGGCCCCCTTTTCTCCCCATGCCTGGCTTTGGAGAAAGGCTGCCGGCCAGCACCCCCCGCTCCCACTCCTCAACAGGAATCTGTCGTGTGTGTGTACCCCACCCATCCTCAGCCCTGTGTATTCCTGCCTCTTCGCCCTCTCCGAATTACTGCCCTAGCTCTAGACCTTTCTGTTTACGCCGTGTACCCCTGTGCTACCCAGGAGCCCTGCTGCGCTCAGGTCCCATTCTGTTACACACACACCTGGCTGTTCTCTCCCATTGCAAACCCTTCCTGGCTCCAGAGACCCCTGGGGATCTGTGTGGACCCTTTCTAGCTTTTCTTCTGCTACTGTTGTCCGTCCTGGCGGGCTCCCACCTCTGGTCTGACCTGAGCCTCTCACACGTGGACAACCTCCACCCCCCACCCCCACCCCCGTGCCCTGGCCACCCCACTGGTCACTGTTTGCTGATGAGTGGTTGGTTTCTCTCTCTGTTCAGCCCCGGTCCTTATGCCTTGGCCCAGAGTGGGGCCTGGCCCAGAGGAGGTGCTGGGGATAGTTGACGGGCAGAGTGGGCTTGGCCACTGCCATGGGACATTGTGAAGTCTCCTGCTAAGATGAGAAAAAGTAACTGCGTTAGGCCAGGTAACCCTGCCAGTTGGTACAATGGCTGTTTCTTCCCGTTCCTCTGAGGTGCAATCGTGCGTTAGTTTAAACTTGCCATCGTCCACGTCCCTGACCCTGTCCCCCGCCCCCACCCCCAGGCTTGGTTCAGATGACCTCGGGTTCTCCTCTCACCTATAGGATTGCAGTAATACACAAATTAAACTTAGTCACAGGCCTCCGTGCAGAATCTGTGACACAGTAAATTTGACTTTGCTGATTTAATTTGTAGGCCCTGGGAAAAACCCATGCCTGATTTCATTCCACCGAATGCAGCACCTTTCACACACCAGGCGGGTGTTTTCACACGTCTCCTTTCGCTCTGAGTCTCCTCTGGGTCGAGGCTTTCCAAGTGTCTTCTGAGCATCTGCTGCCCCAGTGACATGAAACCGACCAGGGTTTGCAGAAGGCCCAGCTCCACCCCCTGCCCCAGACTGGTTTCACAGGGGACATGAGCTCTCGTGGCCATTGTCACCCGTTGTCCTGACTTACACGCTGAGCTTAGAAGTGGCTGCTCAGAGGTGTAGTGTGTGACAGTCCCCATCGGTGACTCACCACCGTCACCACATGCTGCTACTTCAGTACATCGCCACCCTGAAGGTACCCCAGGGTATCGAGCTGCCCCGCCTGGTGTGGTGTGTGCTCAGTCCCATCGCGGGCAAAGGTGGGTCAGACGCATATTCTAGGCTTTGCCATGCCGATTCCATCAAGTGTCTACATTTCTGTGACCTGGCGTTATGCTCTAGGTTTCTCCCAGGTGAGTTCGGGAAGGGTTTCGGCATGAGCTTCTTCCCCCTTTGTCCATCTCCAGCGCATATGAGCCTCCGTACCTGAGAAGTCCTTCACTAACGACGCCTGTTTCAACTTGACACAATCCAGCGCTTTTTCAAGGGACTTTGAGTAATGAGCTTTTCTGTTTTGTTTTGTTTTTCCCGTGGACTATGTCTGATTTTTTTTCACAAACTCCTTCACCAACATTGTATCAAACACCAGCTTGGAAACTGCCCCAGGGAGCGCTCTCTTTGGATGGGAAATAAATGAATATAGAAAGAGTACTGGCTTTGGGGCTTAACAAATCATCTATGCAGGCTTTGTAGAGATTTGACTCAAAAGTTTCCCTTCCTTATTGTTAAAGAGGGTGCACAGAGGATGTATTTTTGGCTTGGACAATGCTTGTGGCCTGGGCTGCCAGTTGCCATTCTAGGAGCAAACTGGAGATAAAGGAAACATTGAGATGTGTTTTCCGTTGTCAGCAGAAAAAAATATCCAGGGCCGGGAGCCAGGGCGGGGTGGGGAAGAAGGAAGGCTGATTTGGGACAGGAAGTGGGCATCCCAGCTCGGAGTGGGCGGCTGGTCTCATACCAGGAGCTCTCGGCGCCAGTCCTGGGGGCCCTCAGATGGGTCTGTAGCCCTCATGTTACAGACTAGATCCCAGGTTACAGACAAAGAACTTGATGGCCCCAAGTCACACAGTGTCAGTGCCAGGCCTGGACCCACCACCCCCTGCTCTCTTCTAGGCATCATCCTTTTCCAGTTCTGTCCTACACCCCGTTCCCTGGGGCCATAAAAATGACAACTGCCAAGTATGAAGTGTTGACAGCGTATACGAGGCAGGGTGTTGATGCCTCACGTGCGTTAGCTTCCAGAGGGGTCTTCTTCAAAGGGACGGGAAGCATGACTCCCTGCCCGACGCCCTCCAGTGGCTGGGAACACATTCCCGACTCCTGGGCCTGCCCCGGGAGCCTTGGCACACCTGCCTTACTGTTGTGTCTCCCTCCCCCTGAGGCCCACTGAAGGCAGCCTCCACTGGGGGGGTTGGAGGGGGGGGTCCTGCGCTGGCTTTCCCCGTTCCTCGGAACGCTCTTCCCCCAGGTTGTTCAGAGTCCTCCCCGTTCAGGTGTCAGCTCAGATGGTGCTTCCTGAGGGCGGCCTTGTGTTAATTCCCTGGGCTGCCATGACAGGTTTAACAGTTGGGCAGCTTGCACAACAGAAGTTGATTCTCTCACAGCTCTGGAGGCCGGAAGTCCGAGATGAAGGTGTCAGCAGGGCGGGTTCCTTCTGAGGCCGGGAGGGGCCCCTGCTGTTGGCTTCTCTCCCAGTGCCTGGTGTTGCTGGTCAGCTTTAGTGCCCCTTGGCTTATAGATGCATGACCTGATCTCTGCCGTCATCTTCACATGACATTCTCCCTGAGTGCGTGCGTGTGTGTCCGACTGATGTCATGAAAGGGGGAAGTTTTTCTATAGAGATAAAGGAGCCACCCTACTCCATTGTGACCTCATCGTAACTAATTACCTCTGCAATGACTCTATTCCCAAATAAGGTCACATTCTTAGGGCCTGGGGGTTCGGACTTCCATGTCGTGTTTTGGGGGAACACAGCTCCACCCATAATAGGTATTTTCTGATTATTGCCCCCGCTCGTCCTTCCCATCATGCCCTCTGCACTGATTTTATTGATGTTGTAATGCTTGATGGTCACCTGAACTTATTTTCTTTATTTGATTATTGTCCATCATCCCCCACTAGAGTAGAAGGTCCCAAGAGCAGGGACTATGGCCATCCATCTTTTCCTCTGTTGTATCTTTAGTGCTTAAGCAGTGCCAGGCACAAACTGTTCACTTACAGGAATGAGTGAATGAACGAATGAACGAACGAATGACTGAAAACCAAGCCCTATGAAGCAGGTAACTCTTGTCATCCCCATTTACCACCCACACCAACCGAGATTTAGAGAAAACAAGAGCAGACAGAATACAGGACAGTCTTTTGTGTATGATATGTGAAGCAGTTGCAGTTTCTGTCATTTAAATCTTGACTGGATTTAAATGACAAGTAATAGCAAGGATTACTATTAGGTTGGTGCAAAAGTAATTGCGATTTTTTTTTTCACTTGGGGAATATTGGGGAACAGTGTGTTTCTCCAGGGCCCATCAGCTCTAAGTCGTTGTCCTTCAATCTAGTTATGGAGGGCGCAGCTCAGCTCCAAGTTCAGTCGCCGTTTTCAACCTTAGTTACAGGGGGCGCAGCCCACCATCCCATGCGGGGATTGAACCGGCAACCTCGTTAAGAGCTCGCGCTTTAACCCACTGAGCCATCTGGCCGCAGTTACTTTTGCATCAACCTAATATTACTGCATTCTTAATGTTTGGAGAGTTTGTCAGATGGGACACATCTCATCTTGTTTTATTATTTTTTATTTTATTATTTTTTTTAAGGAGGGCACAGCTCATGTGGCCCATGCGGGGATTAAACCAGCAAGCGTGGTGCTCCCAGCGCCACGCTCTAACCCACTGAGCTAACTGGCCACCCTCACCTCGTCTGAGTTTTGCACATTCAGTTTCTGCTAACTGCAAATATTCAGCCCTTTAGCCTGCAGGGTGCTCGCGTCTCACAGGCGTCTCCACGTGGCCGAGTACGTGGTTTGTGTGAGACCGGGTGGGTCGGGTGGAGGATATGGCACGCATTGGGTACCAACTTCAAGTTTACCATCTAGGAAGGGAGTGTGGATCCAGGCCTGTCAGTGCTTGATCTCAAATCCTCTAGGAAGTACAGGGCAAAGGTGAAAACCAGCAGCAGGGGTGCCTGGAACGGGGTGGTGGCCTTAGAACTCATCTGGCTGAGAGCTCAGATGGAGGTCCACACCTCGTCGCAACTCAGGCATTTTAGCTTTGGGACGCTCAGAGGAGGTGAGCAGAAGCCTGTCCATGGGGACTGTTGTCCTTGCGCTTTCTTTCCTCTTCCATGCACCTGCATCCCTGAGGTCAGTGTCTGGTGACTCTCCCATCCTGCATTATGCGTGGCTGTATACAGACACCCAGAGGCAGGGGCCCTCAGGACCCTGTGCCTGCACCTGAGAGGCGGTGGCTCCTCCGTTTGTCTTTGCTGTGGTTGGAGCCCTGGGGTCTCTGTCCCCCAGGGGTCGTGGCCTGCTGGCTTGGCCGAGAACACAGATGCCTGTAAAGCCCCCAGGCCTCTCTGCAAGGTGCATGTCCTGCACTGGGGTGTCCACGTCATGCTGCCCATCCCCTGGGCTTGCGTGTCCTAGCTTGCTCTGTGGCTCAGAGGCTCCCTTGACTTGCTTACCCTGCGAGGCTCAGAATGTCTGCAGCTTATGCCCGAGGCCACTTGGAACTTTTACAGAAGTCCTAATTGTCCTGCCTCACAAAATTAGGGTGGTTGCGATGGCTAGATGAGAGTTTGTGTTAGGTGCTTAGAGCAGTGCCTGGCATACAGCAGGTGCTCAGTGTGTATTCGATACGGGCTGGATTTGCATCCGGGTCTATCTGACTTCAAACATGTGCTCTTTATGCTCCTCTGATACCTTAAACATCTGTGTAATTCATGCATCGCTGGTTGGAAATCCAGAAGAACACACACAGTGCTCCTCTCACCGGGTCCCCACACCCCTGCCTTTTCTTCCCGGAGGCTACCATTTGGAACCATTTTTTGTGAACATCTAAGATACTCTGTCCTAAAGTAAATGTGTGTGTAAAAGCGTTTTCCTCCCTGTACATGCCATAGCATTCTGCACTCAGTGTACCTCACTCCTTACCTCTCTCCATATCAGTATGGAAAACACTTCCCCGTGCTTTTTTATGGCCGTGTGATGTTCCTTAGGGGTCACCATAGGTGAGCCAGTCAGTCCCTCTTGATGGACTTTCCTTTCCTTCCTTCCTGTTCTCCTGCCTTCCTCCTTCCCTCCCGCCCTCCTTTTGCTATGAGGCGGTGCACAGCAGATGCAACAGCAATTCTCAGTAATGGCTGTCCTTGTACTTCTATGTATATGCGAGTTCAACTGAGATCGGTTCCTAGAAGTGGACCTGCTGAACTAGAGAATGTGTGATTCAAAGGCAAGATGGAGATTACCAACTTGCTCCCTGTTGGGATGATTCGAATTTGGGCATTTGCATCCACCCCCTCACCCCAGCCATGCGTCTGAGTGTCTGTTCCCTCACACCCTGGCTGACAGTGTTTTGTCGCTTTCTCACATTACAGCCAATCTGGTAAACGAAAACTGGTATCTTAATGTAGTCATAACTGGCTTTTGTCTTATGTGTGACATTGAGCATTTGCTAATATATGTGTTTGGAGCCATTTTTATTTCTTTTTCTGTGTTTATATCTGAACGTATTTTTATTTCTGTTGTGTTGTCTTTTTCTTATCAATTTGTAGGAGGGCTTCATGTGTGAAAAAATTAGCCATTTCTGATGTGAGCTGCCAATATAACATACCATGTTCTTGGTTAGGAAGATTCAATATCAAAATCAAACCATAAGCGTTCCCCAAATTGTCTCTAAATATAACTCATCCCCACTCCCAGTCCTATTCTAAAAGGCACGTAGAGAAAATAAATGAGCGTGACTGTCAGGAAGATTCTGAAAAAGAAGAATTAGGAGAGAGAACTAGCTTTTCTAGGTATTAAACCATATCATACAGCTACTGTCATGAAAACAATGTAGGGGAAAAAACGAAAACCAAAGCCATGTGGTATCGGTGCAAGACCGAACAAATTAACGGACAGTCCAAAAAAAAAGCAAAATAAATATGGGAGTTAACATATGAAAGTGGTGGCATTTGGAAACAGTGGATAAAAGATGGATTATTAATAAATAGCCTTGGGACACTTACGAACCCATCTGGAAAAAAATATACAGAGAAACATACCTCTTATCTTCCACCAAAATAAATTCCAGATGGAGCAAAGACTTAATTATAAAAATGCAAACCATAGAAATACTTGGAGAAACCATGGGATAATTAAAAAAATAATCTCGGGAGTGAAGAAACAAAAAATGAGAACATGATACACTGGAAATGTAGAAATGTAAAGATTTTCTGCTTGGCAAAACGACCATTAGCCAAGAGAAAAGACGCCAAAGTGGGAGATGTTTAGCAGGTGTTACCATCACACGCTCTGGGTGCCTATGCTTCCCAAAGCCCTTGTTCCTGCTGGGCTTGCTGGGTGGGGGTGCGGTGTCAGGCCCCTCAGCTCAGGGAGCTCCAGCTGAGCTGACAGCAAGCAGGATGGAAAGACCCAGAGTCCAGGCCCTCAGCATGCTACGCGGCACTTCCTCACACAGGTTGTTCTCGGAAGGTGGAGTTCTGGTTGAAAGTTTTAGGGCTCCTCAGCTGGGATTGCAGAACCGCCTTCCCCTGGTGCTATGGGCAAGACTGCACTGGAGCGGACCCTGTGGCTGTGGTACTCCCAGGCCGACACTCCTGCCTCTGCTCTGGGTGGGAGCAGACCTTTAGACCAATTCTCAGACCACACTGGAGCTGTCCCAGCCCCTCTCCTGTCACCTCAGGGAAGGATGGCTGCCACAAAGAAAGCAGAGGGCTGAGAAATGCCTGTCCTGGAGTCAGAGGGACCTGGGGGTTTGTGTGTGGGGACCCTTCTCCCCAGCTTACTGTTCATACATCCCCCCACCCCCAGTTGTTTTGCCTCCCAGAATCTTTCTGCCTCAGCTCTGAGATGGCAACAACCACCTGTGCCTCCCAGGGACGTTATGTGGATTAGATGAAATAAGGCATGTAATGTGCGCAGCAGGACATCTGGGACGTCCTACACATCCTGGTGGTGCTGGTGGAGGTGATTATTAGGGTCGTGTTGGCGGAGAGCCAAACAGAGCGAGAGAGGCTTTACACTGAAGCGAGAGAAAATTCAGCCTCACATAAGGAGTACAATCCTAATTGCTGACATCTGTGCGATGTGCATGGCTCAGTTCACATGGGGACCTCGTGCCTGTCCCCTCCCTCGCTGCATGCTGGTGATGGCTACAGGAAGGATGTCTCTTTGCCCTCACACTGCAGGTGATGAAACAGGCTTATGGAGGGGAGGGAGGTGCCTTCCCCAGGGCTGGAGATTCTGCCCTGCCCTCTGCACCTTTCTGCCTGGGGAGGGGTAGCACTGTGCCTGGGGAAGAGGAGAATTGGTCTGCGCGGAAAAGGGGATGCCGAGGGCAGGAGGACTCTGTGGGTTTCCTCCTAGCCTGGGGACAGGACATTACCAAGCGGGGGACACCCCCATACACATATCCAATCCAGACAGCTTTTGTTCCGTGACCTTTGATTCGCTCCTCTCTGCGGGTCTAGAGTGCCAGCCCTTTCCACGTTCCTTTTCTTTCTTCTTTTGAGCCTGTGTTTTGTGTTTTCCACTCAGGTCGGGCCCAGACCGCTGCCTGGCACATGGCAGGAGCGTTCGGTTTCTGGCGCCCTGACTCCGGCCACAGGCACTGCTGTGAACAGTGTCAGGTTGGAAGTAGCCCAGGTGGCCAAGCCTCCCAGGGTGGAGGGACTCATCTGGCAGATTGAAGGGTCTTTTGGACAGGCTTTTCTGGGGTGCTGGAAAGCAGCCACAGTGATGGTTCAGCTCTCTTCAAGATGTCTGCCTCTGATCCTAAGGGATGAGATAAATCCCTGTCGTCATATTTCATCCTAATACTAAATTACAACTGAAAAAGAAAACACACCCAGCCCCATTCTGTTAAGTTACCTGCCGGGGTCCGTTTGCTTTCCTTTGCTTTCCTCCCCCATTCCCTTTCCCGTCCTCACTTCCTTCATTTAAACACATGGGAGAAGGAAAAGCTGTGGGGACACTAGATGTGAGGGAAATGACATGTTTCGCCGTCTCTCACAGCTCATTGGCCAGAACGAGTCACGTGGGCACTCCCAGTAGCAAGGGAATCAGGAAGTACAGTACCGCCATGTGTCCTGAAAGGTGCTGCTATACCCGTAGTGACTACTATGCCCAGAATCCTCCCACTATCAGGTTTGCGTTTCCTTTCCAGCGTTGTCCACATGGTGTCAAATATGGTGTCACATGGTTGTGATACATGCACCCACTCCTGTCTCTGCTGGACCGCTTTGGGTCATCCCAGTAGCTCTTTAATATCCCCTGGCGTGGATATGCCCGTCATGGCTTAGCCAGTCCCCTGTTTTGGGATGTGTACTCTGCGTCTTCTCCTTTGTTTATATGGCCTTAGTGAGTCTCTCTGGGTCGGGAGTGGTTTCTGCCTGTTGAGTTTTTTCCTTAGTCCCAGCATCCCAGGAGTGGGCTTACTAGGTCAAGGGGCACGGACGTGTTTATCCTTTTAATCTGCTCTTGAATCTGGCTCCCTAGCACTGGACACAGGCCAGGGCTTTCTTAGCTCTTGAGAATTCAGGGTGAAGCCTGTTCTTAAGGAGCCGTACTTGCTGAGTGGGTGTAACTTCTCTGGCTCTTTGAAATAAATTCAGCTTGCAAGTTCCCAGAACTTGGGAGCTGCAAAGTACCTTCATCGTGAGACCATTTAGTCCACTTGGCCCCTTATCCTCCAGGGGAGAAAGGTTATCTACTCTTCCGCCCAGATTGCTGTTTCTTCTCATTAACCCGGTAATTGGACACCGGTTACTAAGAAACTGGAGAATTGAGTGGAGGAGCATTGGTGACAGCTCCCCTTCCCCGCCTGGGGCAGCGGCTGTGGGGGGAGGGGGGCCAGCCGCACGTGACCTCTAGCTCCTGACCTCTCAGAGGGTCACTTTGAGGTCCCTTGGTAGTGAGAGTTGTGCTTGCCAGGGAAAGGCCTTCCGCCTGCTTTGCCTAAGCCATCTTTTGAAACCAGCCCCACCGAAAAGCACACGATGATGCTGCATTCTCCGAGGCCAGGCTCCCTTTCGAAGTCCGTCCATGAGGTGCCAGACCCAACTTTTCCTTCAAGAGAGGCCTGCTTCTGTGTGGCAAAGCCTTTTTTTTTTTTTTTTTTTTAAAGATTTTATTGGGGAAGGGGAACAGGACTTTATTGGGGAACAGTGTGTACTTCCAGGGCTTTTTCCAAGTCAAGTTGTTGTCCTCTCAATCTTAGTTGTGGAGGGCGCAGCCCACCATCCCTTGTGGGAGTCGAACCGGCAACCTTGTGGTTGAGAGCCCACTGCCCCATGTGGGAATCGAACCAGCAGCCTTCGGCATTAGGAGCATGGAGCTCCAACCGCCTGAGCCACCTGGCCGGCCCGTGGCAAAGCCTTTAAACATTGGAGGTGGCAGTTCTGTCCCCGATCCTCAGATCTGTGGAGAGTGCAGGGAATAAATCAGACCCATGCCACTTGCCTTACATCTGAGCTGTTTGGTCTGGACCTTGGTTGAGACCAAACTTCTGATCTCGTGACTTCCATTTGAAGTCCCAGCTGAAAACACAGCACTCCGGGGTGTGAATTGAGAGGGAAGGGGATGGAAGGAAAGCCCCAGGCACCCAGGACACCTTTTGGTGTAGAGATTAATTGCCTGGCATTGGCAGGAGAGAGACCTGGGTTCCCACGCAGCTGTAACTATGACCTTGGAAAAGTTCCTCAGCCTCCCTGTGACTCAGTGTCTTCATCTGCCCCTCACGCGCTAAGCGCTTGTTAGCTTAGTGTGTGGCCCAGTGAGAGTTTTATAAATGTTAATCATCATTAACAACGACAGTGAATTTTATTGTGGCAGTAAACACTTCGAGGGGTCTAATATGAGCCAGTGCAAGTGGCCGAGCTTTGCAAAATTCAATTTCGGGCCTGTGCTTGAGCTCTTACTGACGGAAGTCAGGGACATTTCCGCTGGTCAGTAATGTGAAGGGTAAGAATAAGGAAATAGAATAGCTGACGTTTATCGAGTGCATGATTAAGTAGGAAAAACACACCTCCTGTGTTTCTCCTTTACTCTCGCTTTCACACACTCAACACCTCTGGCACCAGATGTGTGGGAGTTTTCCTCATACCAGGCAATTCTGTGATGCCAGCTGGGTGTCCCACAGTGTAACGCAGTTCTGACGCTACCTACCTGGAGGTAGCGTTAGATGCCACAGGTTAAAGGCTCAGTCCCACAGCACTGCCTCCCCCAACCCCCCGCCAATCTCAAGTCCAGATCACACTTGAACTGCTGAGCAACCAGCTGAAAATGGGAGGGTTTCCTCCAGTTCGATTAATTTGCTAGAGCGGCTCACAGAACTCAGGAACCTAACAGTTCACTTACTGTTCACCAGTTTATTAGAAAAGGGTATGAGAAGGTGCGAAAGGGCGCAGAGCGTCCGTGCTGTCTCGCAGCGAGCCACTTACCTCCATGTGTTCCCCAACCCAGAAGCTCCCCGAACCCTGTACCTTTGGGATTTTTATGGCGGTTTCATCACATAGGCATGATCCGTCAGTGAACTTGATTTCCAGCCCCTCTCCCCTTCCTGGAGAATGGGGGTGGGACTGAAACCTTCTGATCATGGCTTGGTCTTTCTGGTGACCAGTCCCCATCCGGGAGCCCACCAAGCTTTGCCTCACTCGATAGAACAACAGCCGCTCCCATCACCCAGGAAATTCCAAGGGGTGGTTATTTGACAACTGTACTCGTTGGCTGGATCCTGTTAAGAGTAGATTAGAAGCCGTGAGACCATGGCTGGTTATTTAACCCTCGTGCCTCTCTCCTGGGTCCCCATGTCAGGCTGTTGTGAGAATTCAATGAGTTAACATGTGTAAAGTGTTGAGAACGGAGCCCGGCACAGAGCGAGTGTGCGAGAGGTGAGCGCTAGTGCTAGTAGGATTGAAACTGAGAGGGTGGAGAGCACACAGGCCGGGCTCTGCACCTGCCTGACTCCCACGCTGGCTTCTCTTGCAGCCTACAGAGCCGAGAAGACAGTTGCAGCTTGTTGGGCTGTTCAGGGAGGTGTAGATTGTTTCCCACAGCCCGTGGCCTCTGCAGTCATGTAATACTTTGGCTTTTCATCCAGAGAGGATGAGCAGCCCCCGACGTGGGGGTGGGCGTCAGTTTTCCTGAGTCCCCAGGCTCTCTGAGAAGCCCCAGGGATGGTTTTCCGTGTCTTTGATATCTAGCTGGTTATTGATCATGCCAGGGAACCGTGTGGAAGTTTGAGAGGGAAGGGAGAGCTGGAAGTACAGCCTAGGGGCTCCTCTGCCTTTGATCTCATCGCTGCTCACCCTGGCCTCGCCCCACCCCCTTCTCCGCTTTGGGGACGGTGTTAGCCACGGTGACCTAACAGCTATTCCATATACCACCCAAGTTCTGGCTTAACACACTGAGGATGTGTGAGTTGTTCATACCACACGGAAGCCCGCTCGTGGAAGGTGTCTGGCTCCCTAAGGCCTTGTTTTCTTCTGTTGGGTCCTCTGCTGCCTGCCTGCAGAGGAGGCATGAGAGAGGGCCCGTCACAGGCCACCCGTGCCCAGACGCCAGTCAGGGGTCAGTGCTATAGGACAAGCCCTTTTCTGCAGAGGTGGTAGCCTGTGGCACCCAAGCCATTTGGAATTGACAAATACAAGGAGTACGTGATGCCGACGAATTCTGTGTCCCTGCAGCTGCCCCTCTCCCTGGATCACACCTTCCTTCCCCACACATCTCTGGAGGTGCCATTCTTCCCTCTCCGTCCTCCATGGCTTGGCCTAGACACCTCCTCCTCCAGGAGGCTGTTTCTAACCCGCGGAGCAAGAAGGTCACCCCGCTTCGCAGAACTTCCCTTCTAGTTGGTCTGCAAGATTCACTTTGTTCTTTAAAGCATCCGTTGCATTTAACACACATTTGCCACGTCTCACCTTGGGAGCCGGTGTTCTAGGTCCTGGCGATGCCAGGCTTCAGCCCTGGTCATTGGGGATCCCGAGGTCTTGTAGACGAGTCAGCATTAAAGAAATAACTTCATAATCGGAAGTTATGGTACAATCTTGGGGGATATGCAAAGGATCCTGGGGATATGGGAGAGACCAGGGAGCCCCTGATTCTTCCTGCGTGGGGTGGGGTGAGTTGAGAAGACTGAAAAAGGATTGAACTTTTAAGTTGGGACTTGAAAAACAAGTAAGGGCTCAGTGTATGGACAGGGTCCCTGGGGGATGGAGCAGGAGGGGGTCGTTCCAGGCAGAGGGGCACATCCTCCTGTAGGATCCGGCACAGCATGTGGCTGCGTTCCTCGCCCGAGTCTGCTTCCAGAGTGAACAGACATGCTCATACGGCTGCCTGAGAGGAGAGGGCAGGGCTGTCCCTGCCCGGCACCCCGGAGGTGCTTGTCCAGTTATTGAGGGTGCAAGCGGAAGCATTGTCCTGAGCTCAGAGCCCTGCGTGGGCCGAATGTCCACCCTGTGCCACATCCGTAAACGGAATGTTCTAACCCACCAAAATGGTGCTGTGGGGGCAGGGCAAACCTACCAGCATCCTCACTGTGTGAACAGGGAAACTGAGGCACAGCACTGGACCCTGACCAAGTCCCTCTGTATCATAACCCAGCCTGCTCCAGCCCAGGAGCAGCTGAGCTGCGATGGGTTTCCAGGCATCTGCTCTGCCTGTCCTCCCTCCACCAGGTGGTGGGGAAGGGAGTCAGAACCTGGCTTGCCTTGGCTCCCGGCCTGGGCATCGTTGGGTTGCCCATTTCAAAGTTAGAGGTGACTTTGGGGCCGCTGGGGTTTGCAGGCCTTTGTTTCAGCTCCTCCCGGCCCTCCCCCACCTCTAGTCAGCCTTGCTGCTTAGTCGCTGAGGGAACAGTGGGCCCTTGTTTCTCTGGTTTCTGTGCTCTGAGCGCTGCACAGACAGCATCCAGCATTGGCCGCCCAGAATGGCGTGACTTGGAAGCGAGGTTCCTGTAGACCGCTGCTGGCCACAGCGGGCGGCCCTTTCATTGAGACACCTTGTTACTCGCTGAGGGGGACCAGTTAGAATCCTTCCATGGAATAGAACAGCAAGTCCCCGGGAAAGTTCCTTTTACTGGGGGCAGAGTGGTCAGAAAAACAAAATGACACAATTGAAATGAGTTCACTTCCGCCTGAGCCCCTATTCCCACCCCATCTGGGCAAGAAAGGCTCTGAGGTGTGTCGCCCCACCCCCATTCCCTCCCAACGGTCCCCTCCTTTGAGGAGTGTCTCCCTTTAAGCGTCCCTCCTCTGGGGCATCCTCCCTGAGGGTCCCCTTATGGTGTCCCCCCGCTAGGCCCCCTGCAGGACCCTCCTGAGGTTTCCTGGGTTCTCAGGGGCCAGCCTGCTCCCCATGGTGCTCCTAGAGCCTGCCTGAGGCCCCTCCTGACAGAGAAGCCCGTCTCCTCCTTCCCAGCCCGTGGGGAGAGACTGAAGCCCCCGGGAGGCATTAGCAGGGGGATCGAGGCTTGTCTCGCCCTGAGGAAGAGCTGTGCTGGAGAGCCTTTTGGAGATACCGACAGCTCCACTTAGGGCCTCAGCGAAGGTGGAGCAGTGAGAGATGGCCGAGCGGGGACCAGATCAGGCCTGATGTGTGTCCCAAGTTGCTGTTACTGTGGAAGGGTTATACTGGCATAAAAATGCTTGGAAAATACACAAAGGAAGGTGGCCGGCTTCCAGGACTCAACTGTTTACCTTCAGTGGAGCAGCCAGGAACACGGAGAGCTTATTTTCCAAACAGCCCATGGTTGTCAGGTCTACGGACCGCGGCTGATGCCAGGCAAGGAAAAGGCAGGGGCATCTCCTCTGCCACCTCCTTCCCCAGACCCACTGGGACGCCACGGGACACCTGGACGGCGCTCTTTGGAGATGTGTGTGCTGACGGTGATGGAGTTTGTGCCCCGCCCCAGGGTGCACTGCCCAGCACCGCTCCTGTGGCCTGACGCTCTTCCTCTCGGTCTTCTATCTTGGTCTGAAAGTATTGGCCTCTTGTTTGTGGAACCCCAGGGTACAGCAAAAGTGGGTTTGTGTCTGTGGCACCTTTTGAGAATTTGCCGTTCTTTGCCTGTATTACCATTTCTTACCAGCTTTTCTACCTTCTTCCAAATTCTGCTTCTTTCTGGGAAGTGGAGTTGGACGGGAATGTAATGCCGAATCCACAAACAGAACGAGAAAGTCCCTTGCAGTTTCCTGTTGTGATTGAAGGGGACACTGAGGCACAGGGGATGATGAGCTGGGCTTTTGCACAGCCCCAGGGCATCTGGCCGCTTGGCTGGGGGGCTGAGCCGATGGGTGTTGTGGTTGGCGTCTGTCCAAGCCCCAGCGAGGCCATTTTCTAGCTGTGTGGCCTTGCCTGGTCATTTCCCCCTCTGGGCTTTTGGTGTCCTGGTCTGCGAAAGTGGGATTGAAAGTGAGATATCATCCATCCCCAGCTCCTGGGCTTGTTGTGAGTACAAGTGCTGCTTTCCTTCCCTGTCCAGGAGCCCTAGAAGAGGTGGTCGCCTTCTCAGCTGGTCTGCCTTTTGTTTTGTTTTGCATACAGGCTAGTCACCATGGGGAGGGAAATCATCATTATTTTCTTATTGTGAGGTCCATGGATTTATTATTTTTTTAATAGGGGAGATCCCTTACCATCTTTCCTGGCAGACAATACAAAAGAGGAGTGAAGGATATCAGCAGGAAAGAGCTGGTACATTCTGAAGGTTTAACTGAAAAACAGTTTAAATAAGGAAGGGTGACAAGGTCTGGGCAGGGTCACAGGAGCAGCAGGAGGTGGTGAGGTACCCGGGAGTGGCGAGCTGTCGCCATCCCAGGCCTCAGGTGACAAAGAGAGAGGGTGGTACGGGAGCCCTAGAAACAGCAGTGGCCTGGGAGAGGGGGCCTGGCTGCTGCCAGTAGTGTGGCGGGGGTGTGAGGACGGTTAGCAAACTCCCAGCGTTCTCTCCTGCTCTCTCCCATCTTCTGCTGGCGCCTCCAGTTGGCCACATTCCGTCAAAAGCCAGAGGACAAGGCAGGTGGTTGTGGCTCTAGAGGACAGACAGCTTCCCAGGGCATGGGCATCCGGGATGGGGGCACTGAATGACAAGCACAGCTTCGTATCTGGGTTTGCATTCCACCTCCACCGCTTTCTCACCATGAGACCTTTGGCCGGTTTCCGACGTCGTTAGCAGGGATGACCTCCTCATCTGTGAAATCACTTCTCATCGCTTGGTTGGATAACCAAAATAAAATGAAAAAAATGCACGTTAACTTTTTAGCATGGTGCCTCCTAGAGCTATCGTTCGTAGCTGTCATTGTGATTTCTTTACTAACAACTTTGAACCAGTCAGCCTTGAATCCCGGAGGGAGTCCCACTTGTGGGTGGGGCTGGTGGCCTCATCTGGCCTCTATTGAGGCCATCTGGGGGGTCAGCCAGGTGCCAGGCTGGCGCCCGCTGCCTCCAAAAGACCTGGCCTTGCAGGTGGTGGTGGCCGCGTGCCGGGCGGCAGACATCTGGCGGTCAGGAAGCGTGGTGTCAGGCTGCCCTGGCTGTTGGCAGGTGCTCCTGCCTGGGGGTCAGGTGGTGCCGACTGTCAGCCAGCAGCTCTGGCTCCCTGGGGGCCCGATCTTCCTAACCTTGTGCTCTTGAAAAAATAAACACGTTCATTGCTAGTGGAGCAGGGTGAACGGTGCCTCACCGATCCCAGGCAGCCCTTGCTCCTTCACTGTTTCAGTGTGATAAGCCCCAACTTCAGTGTGAGGTACAAGCTGCTGGCCTCTCAAAGCAGCAGCTCCCAAGTTCATGGAGCTCACAGCTTTGCTGAGACTTTTGTGTGGTTTCGCGGAGTGTCCTCTTGGATCTCAGTACAGATCTGGCCGTGTGACTTCACCTCATCGAGCCCTGCTTTCCTTTCCTGAAAAATGCAGGTTGTTGGACATATGTGTTCAGTAAATGCTTTCTCTGTAAAGCGATTTCACAGCAGTGCTCGCCTGACCTGTAGGTACTTGGTCACCTTGATTTCGTGTATGTGTCTTCTGTACCCCAAGGGCCTGGGGACGAGGTACAAACACGGGGTCTGACCTGGTGGAGTTCTAGGATCTTAGCGGGCTCATCTCGTGTGTCCTGTCTATGTCCCGTGAGTTCCAGTTGTCCTGCCCCCTCTCTCAGTGCTCCAGGGACATGCGGGGTGGGGGATAGAATGGGACAGTGGGCGCAGGTGCTGAAGTTCTTCTCTGTGTCCTCCCCACTCACAGCTGAATCTTAGCCAGCCAATCGAGGAGCAGGGCCCCCTGGATGTCATCATCCACAAGCTGACCGATGTCATCCTCGAAGCCGACCAGAACGACAGCCAGTCCCTGGAGCTGGTGCACAGGTTCCAGGTGAGTGAGTGAGGGCAGTGAGGAGGGAAGGCCTGGGAATGGCTCTGTGCGTTTCTGGCTGTGCACTCCACAGCAGTGGCTCTGCCAGGCCAGGCACCGCCCTGCCAGGGCCTCCATCTCGCTGGGTGTGAAATGGGATTGAACCAGGGCATACTTGGCACACCCCGCCCTCTACCTTTATAGACATGATTTACTCCTCAGGGCACTGCCGAGTCCGGATGGGGGCTTACATTCTCAGCGTGTGCGCACACACATGCATACTCATTCACACACACGTGCACATGCACACACGTGCACACACACCTGCACGCACGTGTGCGCATGCACACACACACCTGCACACATGCACACACATGCACACACACATGCACACACATGCACACACACCTGCACACATGCACACACGTGCACACGCACACACACATGCACACACACACATGCACACACACAGCCACAGCCAGTGGTTCTGACTTGGCACAAGGGGTGGAACCTCTTGCCACGCTTGCAGAAAGGGGCCCTTGAGGTCTTTTGAATTGGAACAGCTACATTGGGCCCCCGAGTCCTGCCTCGGTGGAGAACCCCTGTCTGTGCCCATTACCTCGACCCCCATCTCTGAGCATGGGCCCATTCGCTCCTCCCTGCACCGTTTCCCCTGCGGCCTGGGTCATGACCCCATGGTGACCCTCCCGCCGCCTTGGGAGACGTGGCCTTGGCCACCACCTACTTGCCCTGTGTTTTCTCTGTTGTGGACAAGAATGTGATTCATTCCCCTGGAAAGTGGCTCCGTGGTCATGAAAAACAAGATCATATTATCAGTGAAAATGCAACTGAACTAGAGGGCCTCCCTCGTGGGAGGGGACGCTTGAGCCAGCACTTTTCAGGGTGTGATAATTAGGGACCTGACCTCCTGTCTTTCTTGATCAGGACAAAGGGGACTGTCAGTGCCACACAGTAGCCCTCCTCCTGACAACTTTTTTTTTCCTCCCCTGTGTTCAGGGACTGTGACCTCAGCCTCCCTCTCTCCCCCGTGGCTCCCCCTCCTCCCTGGCGGACTCTGCCACTGATTCCCACTTCCATGTGCACGTGGCCCCAGATGCACTTAAGGCCTCTGCCTGGAGGAGGGTGTGCTGTCCCCGTGTGGTGCCCTCCAGCACCTTTGCCTTGCCAGCAGCCTGAGTGTCTCCCGGGGGCTGGAAGCCATGGGGAAAGAGGCGTGTGCGGGCTCCTCTGTGACCTCACCTAGCCTTGGTTTTCTTACTGTAAAAATGGTGTTAGTGCCGGGAAATCCTCACGCAACGTTGCGAGGAATAAGGGACACGATGCCCATGAAGTGCTTCACACCGTGCTCTGGCCCCAGTGAGGAGTTAGTAGGAGGTCCATGCCATTTGATCACATGACCTCCCTGAGCCTTAGCTTCCTCTTCTGTAAAATGGGCATGCTGATTGTTCCTCCTTCTCAGGGTGGGCACATTGCTTTGAGGAGGAGTGTTCTGGTACGTTAACGTGCCTAATGTTTGCTGAGTGCTTTCAGTCGCTCCTGCTCTGACGACTTCCGGTATGGCCGCCATTATTGCTTGTGTTCCTACTATCCTCTGAGATAAAGGACTACAGCCCCCAGCCAGCCCTGTGCGCTGGGACTTAGGGAACAACTACCCTCCATGACTGCCATGCCCTCCTCCCCCCAAACACACACACACACACACACACACACACACACACACACACAAAGAGCTCACAGCGCAGGGCAGGTGATCACTGAACAGTAAAGAGGAACGAGGTCCCCTGTGTTCCTGGTCTTGACAGAAAAGGTCACAGAGAGAACATGTCAGGGGGATATGGGGACGTATAGCATACGAGGTCTGATCAAACAATACGGTGAATGTTTAAATTTTAAAAATTTATTATAGTAAAAGACACATTGCCATTAATCCAACTCAAAATACTCCCCCTCGTTTCGAACGCACTTGTCCCATCATTCTTGCCACTTTCTGAAGCAGTTCTGGAAGTCCTCTTTCGTGAGTGTCTTTAGTTGTGCTGTTGTGGCTGCCTCGAGGTCCTGAATCATTTTGACTTTGGGGAAGAACCAGAAGTCGCACGATGCCAGATCCAGTGAATAAGGTGGATGAGGACACACTGTAATGATTTTATTTGACAGAAATTGCCGTACCAGAAGTGATGTGTGACACGGAGTGTTGTCATGATGGAGGGTGATTTACGGCACACTTTAAAACACACCTTCTCTCAACCGTAGCTCACACCCGACTGACTGCACAGAACAAATTGAAACCTGTCACACACTGTTACTAAGGTAGGACGTGCCACTTCCCATATTGAAGATCCCTGCCTTTCTGTTGGATGGCACTCGGCAGCAGCCTTCACCGTATTTTCTGATCACAAAGGAAAGTCTCCGTGTCACACATCACTTTTGGTACAGCAATTTTTGTCAAAGAAAAACATTATGATGTGTCCTCATCCACCTTACTCATCTGATTTGGTACCCTGCAACTTCTGGCTCTTCCCCAAAGTCAAAATGACCATGAAAGGTAAACATTTTGAATGGATTTAGGGCATCGAGGCAGCCATAGCAGCGCAACTGAAGACACTCATGAAAGAAAACTTCCAGAACTGCTTCAGAAAGTGGCAAGAGCTCTGGGATAAGCGTGTTTGAAGTGAGGGGATGCATTTTGAGGGGGATTAATGGCAATATGTCTTTTACTGTAATAAGTTTTCACCGTAAACATTCACCGTATTTTTTGATCATACCTTGTAAGGGTTTCAGCCACTGGGTGCTTTTCCCCCAGAGGTCTTGGCTGGGTCCCTAGAGTCTGTCCCACCCAAGGCACACCTCCCCAAGCCAGTCCTCAGTTGACTGGAGTGACCTCAGGATAACCTTCCAGCCTTGGGATTTCTGGGATAAATTTTCACTGCAGTCTGTTCTGCATGAAGCCGGATATCTGATAAGGCTGGGACGTTTCCTCCTTTGTGAAAAGAACAATCCTTTGGGGAAAAGGGTGACAGCCTGCACTTTCCAGAGGCCCCAGGAAGAGAGGAGACCGGCGGGGGCTGGTGTAGAGAAGGACCAGAGTCGCCTGGTGAGGAAGGGAAGTCGCCAGGGAAGAGGCGGCCCAGCCCGCAGGCTGTCTTCCCCCCAGGCACCGTCGACCTGTCACTCCCTTCTACCTAAGATAGGGGAGTCAAGTCGGGGCCAGCCCAGGTGGGCTGACACTTGACCTTGATCACATGTTGTTTTCAGATTCCTGTGATAATATTTTTGAGACATTCGCAAGGAGGCGTTGGCTTAGGAGGGGCATAGGGAGGGCAGAGGCTGAGGAAAGTCGGTTTCAGAGGTGGGGAGCAGCGCCCAGGGCTTGGGTTTGCAAAGCTGGCCTTTCTGCATTTTGTTGTGTGGTTTGCCCCAGAAGGGGCTTAGCTGAAAGGGCCTTTTCCAGAGGCCATGTTCAGGCCCCTGGGGAAGCGGTTTGGGGGTGGGGTGAGATAGATGAGTTTCCGACAGCCCTAAAGCACTCTGCCCCCCAGCCTTCGCCCCATGAAGCCTCCAGGGCCCCAGGATGGATTGGAATTCTCAGAAGTTAAGCTTTTATTCTGGCCGCCCTTCTGGATAGGTGGGAGGGTGTGGGCGTGGCTGGTTGTCACAGAAATCACCCCTAACCTTTTTAAATTATTATTTTTTTTAATACTGGCCTCAAGGTCTTGGCTAGGGGAACCATCGGGATGATTCAGTTTTTTTTCTGTGCCAAGTTCATGTGGAGCTAGCAGCCTGGTGCCGCCATGGCTCTGCCTGAGATGCAGTTATCAATGAACAGACCTGGGCAGTGGTCCCTCGGGCGCTGTGCTCATGTGGGCCCGTGCGGCTGGGGCAGTGGGAAGGTCCCTGTCCCGGGGCTCAGGGGTCTCCTGGCCTCTTAAGCTGCTTCCTTGGGAACAACACGAATCGTCTCACTGTGGTATCCAAGGCCTCCTGTGAGGTGTGGGCAGGGGTGGCCCCCTTCTGCTGCCCCTTCCAGCTCCAGAATTGCCCAGCAGGCTTCAGTGACTGTGTCCCATGAGGCGTGTGGAACGGTCTGGGTGGATCTTCCTGGGGTTCTCCCAAATAAGCTTTGAAGGGAATGTTTGAGTCTGAACTGTCACCTCTTCTCCCCATGTTGATTAGCTGGAAGGTTATCAAGTATCCCCCAAGTGGTCACTGGACCCCTAGTCTGAACACAGGGCACTTCCTCCGCAATGGCACACAGTTTCCTGAGTAGCATCCACGGGAGCTCCTGGCCCAGCGGAGGCCGAGAGGGACACCAGGAGCTGTCCTCAGAGCCCCAGAGTGATGAGTTAGGAGAAACGCACACATCTTGGCTTAAAACCTGTAGGTGCCCTCTCGTTGCCGTGATAATCAAGAATGGAATCTCTAACATGGCCTGTGGGGGCTGCACAGTCTGGCCCCCACCTTTCTCCCAGCCTCACCGTGTCCCACCCACCCCTTCCTTGCTATGCTGGCCCTCCCACTGCACCTCCTCAAGCTCTGAGCTCTTGCCCACCTCCACGCCTTTGCACAAGCCATTCCCTTGCTTGGAATTGCATTCCCACCCCAGCTCTGAGCTCACATACGCTTCCTCAGGGATGTCTCCCTGATTATCTAAGGTCATACCCCCCACCTACACCCTCATAACGCTGCACTTTTCCCTTCTTCCTTTTGCAAGGTCGTAATTGTTTATTGGTTGCTACTGCCCGGCTCTCCATTTAGGGGTTCGCTCCCAGGGGTGGGGATTGCATCTGCTTCAAGCCCACCTGGTATCCCCATGGCCTCATTGGTGCCTGGTGCGTAGGAATTGGGCCTGCGTGTCTGTGGTGTGAAAGAGCATTGTGGTTGCTGGTCCCTGGAGGGGCGGAGTGGCTCCAGCGGGCGCGGGGAGCAGGCATGAGCGGGAGGCCGCCAGGAGGGCTCAGGAGGCCACAGCGCTGCCTGTTGGGTGCGTGTGGCCTGGCTCTGTGTCGCGAACGGCAGGACGATAAGGCTGGAGAGAGGGCTTTTTCATACCCCGCTGTGGAGCTTGGACTTCATCCTGTAGGCTGGGGGTGGGGGTGGGGGTGGTGGTGATAAGATCAGATTTGATTGGAATGAGAGAGGCCCTGCTTGGTGGGGGAGTCTCCAGTGCAAGATGAACTCTGAGCCCTGAGGACACCACAGTCACTGGAGCCTGGCAGTTTCTAAGATGCAAAGGGCACTCGTGCCACTGGAGGCACTGCAGTGCCCCGTGGTCCTGAGCGCCCCCTCTCAGCGGTGACAGGCCAGCCTCTGAGTAGCCTGGGCCTGGCGTACAAAGGCCCACGCAGGACAACGCCCACTCACCTCACGGGTTCCTCTCAGCCGTCTGACTGTACGAAATGGAGCTGGGTCGGACGCTCTTTATGGGAGGCAGAAAACGCACACTTTGCCTGCCGGTTCTTTGTCATTGTTTTACCCGAAAGGAAACAGCGTTGAATCAACCTTGAGTAGCCCAGGCTGACCGGTCATTGTGACAAAGGGAAGAAAACGCAGTGAAGCTTGTTCTGGCTCTTAGTTTCTGCCCCAAAGTGCCCCGTGCCCCGGACTCCCACATTTCAGTGGCCACACGGATCCCGAAGGCCGTGGCTGCCTCAGAGCATTGGGGGAGTAGGACCTGCCTGCAGGCCAGGGAGCCGCACAAGGGAACAATTTTACAGCAGCTGCACAGGGCTCTTTTCTTTCTTCTAAAAAAATGAAGCAGATAATTAAACTGCCCCGCGGGGTTGTTGTGGGGATGAACCGAATGAACACTCACGTCGCCCTTAGAACAGTGCTCGGACCAAGTGTGTGTAAGCTGTCGCCACTTGCCTTTTAGTGGTGATGACGGGTAAAGCCCTCGGCCCAGGTGTAGCACTTGTGACCACTCAGTTATGTCAGTGTATTATTATTATCATACCACACCAGTAGTCCTGCTCTAGCAGTCTTGTCTGTGGCTGTCGCTCCCAGCCAACTTGAGAGTTCTTCGTTGTAATTGGAGTCAATGAGGCGGCGATTATGAAAGTGTCCCCAAATGGGATCTGTGCTCTGTGACAGGGGAGCGGAGTGATTTTAGCTTACGAGGCAGGTCCGAGTGGGTATTGGGTCCTGGGCGCTGTGCCAGGCTTCACCTGTCACCAGCTGACCCACCTGGGCCTTGCTCACCCCGCCTGCCCCACAAGGAACATGCCAGGATGGCAGCGTACGATGGTGGCATTGAGAGCAGTGGTATGTCGCTCAAAAGGCAGTTGCTGTGAGCAGTGGGGATCACCTCCCAGGCCACCACTCCACTTTGCTCCAGGTCCCGGGGCTCGGAAATGATTTCCCAGCTGCACGGAATCAAGCCCTGTCAACCTCAGATGTTTATTGAGCCACGGTCCACCAGCACAGGCTCTGTATTGTGAAGGTAGGGATGGAGCGCAAGTAGAGGAAACAAAAGTTTTTGTTGTCCTAGGTCTTCTAATCTGATTAGGAAGATAACATCTAAATCTATCAGAAGTTACGTGAGTTTCTGTTCCTTTTGAGGGCAGAGCCTGGCAGCGTGTGGGCCTCCTGCTTGGTGGGGTCAGTGTAAGAACCCTGGTGCCGGCGAAGAATACAGGTGGTCACCATGGAGCCGTGGAGAGGCCACTGTTTCCTGAGTATGCCCCAGGTGACCCTCTGGTTTGGACACTCCACGTGTCTTATCTGACTTGGTGTTTTTGTCTGTCCCTGAGAAGATGGAATTACTTCCCCATTTTTCGGGCGAGGAAACTAAGGGCCAAGGAAGTTAAGTCACTTTGTGTGGGTTCACTCAGTCAGAACTCTGCTCGTGCTTTTTTCAAATAGGCCTCAGGGGTCTTTGGCTGGCAGTTGATAGACCCCTGGGGGGGGGGGGCGAGGGCCAGTGATTCAGGGTCATCTGAGGAAAAGGTCACCATCTGGGGTTGCCTCTGACATAGCTGGGGCCACGTGATGAAATGTTCACCGGCTAATGCCAGAGGAGGCAGAGCTGGGCATATCTGGTGGCCCTGGCCCCAGAGGATAGACCCTGTCCTGGGGTGGCCATGAGGTCAGCCTCTGAATGACTGCAGCCCGCAGTCACAAGGCCACTCCCTCCCATGGAGGAGATGGCACACAATCTGTCCATTGTGTGCCCAGGCCAGGCAGGCAGTGGCTGGGAACTGTTCCTTCTGCCCCGGGGTGTTGGTGCCATTTAGTGCCATTAGCAGTCTTAGGGCCTTTTCCTGTGTGGAGAGGAAGGCTGGCCCCCCAGGCAGACCCGCGACTTTATGACCCTGTTACCAGCCTGGAGCAGAGCTGGACTTTGCACAGCACTGGGTGGTGTGTGTCGGGGGAGGGGACAGCCTCCCCAGAAGCCTAAGCTCTGACCCAGCACACTGGCTGGGGCCCGTGTGTGTGTGTGTGTGTGTGTGTGTGTGTGTGTGTGTGTGTGTGTACAGTCAGTGTTTTACAGCGTAGGGTTTGAGGTATGTTAGGTTTTAACACTAATGCTTATTAATAATACATTTTCCCAACGTTTTAGAAAGAATTTCTGCATTTATTATTTCAGCGTTCCTTATCCCTGGCACTGTTGACATTTTGGGCCAGAGAATTCTGTATTGTGGGGGGGCTGTCCTGTGCATAGTGGGAAGTTCTGCAGCTCCACCCACTGGATGCCGGTAGCACCCCCGCCCCTTATGACAACCAAAAATGTCTCCAGATGCTGCTGAATGTCCCCTGGGGGGCAAATTTGCTCTCGCTCAGACCCCCTGCATTTCTCGGAGCAGAGCAGCACTAGGTCTGTAAAGCCGCTCCTGTTTTCAGAGCGTGGGCACGGAGCTCATCAGGCAGAGCACCTGGGTTTTGGAGATCGGGGTCTCTGACCAGAGGTCTGTTGTCTCCTGGGTTCTTCAGTAACACCTGCGGCAGAAATGTCACCCTCTTCCATTTCTTCTCCTGCCTTGTGTTGGGACCATGTATCCTAATTTGTTTCCATGCTGCCCATGTGGGCTCCGTGCCCACGATAAAGTCCTGTGTGGCTTCCTTTGACCTCGTGTCATAAATCACAAAGCCTCTTACTGGCCAAGAGGAAAGCTGCCCAGGTAGCCACGTGCTGGGCCTCTGCTGACCTCGGTCCCCAGGGATGCACAGCGCCAGGCACAAGGGCCTTCTCTGAGCCCCTCCCCGCACAGCCCGTGCTGACAGGGTCCTGTGCCCCCCCGACCCCCGCCTCGGGCCTCCCACGCCCCCTGGCTCCCCACTCCTGACCTGACCCACACCTCCCAGTTTCTCCATTGATCTGTGAGATCATTCATCAAATAATTATTATGTCATTCATTCAGCAAGTCTTACTTGAGCACTTACTGTGTGCCAGGAACCATAAAAGACATGGCAGATACAATAGACAGATGAGGTGGAAGCAGCTCCTGCCACACAGAGTTGTATTTGTGTGTGTATGTGGGAGGGGGTGGGTCTAAGGGTGATGCGAACAAAAGAAAAGTAAATGGAGAAAGTAACATAGTCTCTGATTATGGGAAATTCTAGGAAGAAGAAAAAGCCAGGCTTGTGATAACGGGGAGGTTCTTGTCACCTTGTCCTGCAGCCTCTCTGAGGAGGTGACACTTGAGCTGAGGCTTGAAAGGCCTGATAAGCAAAGGAGACTGGGGTGCAGGCCGAAGGGGCAGCGTCTGCCTCAGCCCCCCTGCAGGACGGGCACAGGGGCCTGAGGACCTGGAATGAGCTGGTGCAGCCAGAGCACAGTGGGGGAGTGTGTGCCCACTGAACATGCCTGGTGGCCTGGGTTAGAGGAGGGCTGAGGTGTGTAGCAGGCAGTCGGACAGGGGTCTGCAGAGCCAGGGGTTGTTGCTGGGGTCACCCCCTTGCCAGCAGTAGCTGCCTGTGTTCTTATGCAGCCAGAAGCTGGGAAGGCTGTTGTGGCTGAGTGCAGAGGTGAGGGGCCCAGGTGGCGTCTGGCCTGAGCGGCCCTTGGTTGTTGGAGAGTTCAGCAGCTTACTGCAAATTCTGCTCTGGTTCCAGATGGGGCCTCTCACGCCGCTGACAGCAGTGTCCGTGTCCCCAGTTCTGGCTGTAATGCTTACACATGCATCGATGCAGGCCGGGAGCCTATGGGCCTTAGAGACGCCTTGGCTCGTTCTGGGAACTGAGAGTGGGACTCTGGCTGGAGGGCTGTTGGGTGGGGCAGGCCGAGCAGGCCTGCATCCTGGGAAGCCAGCTGAGGGCAGGGGCTGCTCCACAGGCCCACCTGAGCAGGTGTGTGGAGAAGGTACATAGGGGTTAAGACAGGTGCTTCAGGAGTGAAGGGGCTGCTGAGCTGGGGTGGAAGCAGGCTCCTGTGACCTGGGACCAGGCAGCCCTTTCTGGTCCTCACGTTGCTCAGCTGTCAGCTGTGACGGTCGGGCCAGATGACCAGGGAGACAGTGATCCCAGAGTGCAAATGCCAGCCGGTCCTGGTTTACTGTCAGCCTGTGAGGAGATGCCTTCTCGGGACCGCCACTCAGCCCTGCACGTCCCTTTCCCAGCTCCCAGGCTGTATGTGGCCCCGGTGTTTCTGTTTGCCTAGAGGACCTGAGTAGTGCTGTGGCATGTGACAGGGCATGTGACATTTGTCAGGTGAACAGCCTGGCTGGGCTGCTTGCCAGCTTCCCATTGATAGGAGATGGAGAATGCTTATAAGTTGGTACTTAGAGGTTTGGTGCTGAAATCTGGGGACAGAAAGGGAGGTATTGTTTTCAGTGGGGGGCCTGGGAAAGGGGGGAGAAGGTATTTGCCGTCTCAGATAATAGTGCTCAGTTTGCATCCAGCCCTCCTGCAGCATTCTGGGTTATATTTTGGCAGGGGCTACTTTTTTTTTTTCATGGACTTTCCTGTCATCTCTGAACAACAGAGTTTCTCCCCCATGAGGACCACGGTTTCTCCCACTCCTGCTCACACTGCTTGCCAGGTAGATGGCTGAGCGAGGCTCGTGACACCTCAAATGGCCTGGGAAGATGACCCAGGGGAATGGATAGTTGTGGGGGGTGTCTGCCTTCAGGTGGGGGTGCCCGTGCCCCGGAGGCCAGCACAGGCACACTGAGGCGGGTGTGCAGAGACCCACGCAGGAGAACCGGTTGTCTTTCTGGGTGCTCAGGCCCAACCTGCCCCATACAGGCGCTCTCTCTGCACATTCCCCCATCTGGGAGGGGGTCTCTTTTGCTCCGTCGGTGGTGCGTGTCCTGGAGGCTGGGGCCTGGGTGCTCCGACCTTGCCTTGTCCTTTCTAAACCCCTGTTCTTTGAGTGACCCTGTTGTCCACCAGTAGCGAGGGGTGAGGGGTTATTGCTGGTCATCTGCTCCAAGGACGCTTGTTCTGCCGCCCCCCCCCCCGTGCTCATCTCCAGCCCAGCCTGGGACAGTGAATTTCCCCTATGCCGTCTCTGCATGGCTCCCAGCCATCCCAACTGACTTATTTTGGTAATGGGTAACATGTGCATACAGAACAAATTCAAGAAGAGTCTCCTCCCGGTTCCTGTGTCGGGGAAGCTGTTGGTTCCAGTGGCCTTGAACCTTTTCAGGGGGTTCTGTGTATGTGAACCAAGATGGTCTTCCTGTCCTATGCAGACCATCGTTCTGTACAGTATACCTGGGAAATGATTTTCCTATTGATTCTTCAGGAGGCCTCCTCCTTTTGAATGGCTGCGTGGTATTCCATTAAATGACCTTAATAACCTTTATAAAAAATTTTTTATTGGGGAATATCGGGGAACAGTGTGTTTCTCCAGGGCCCATCAGCTCCAAGTCGTCCTTCAATCTAGTTGTGGAGGGCGCAGCTCAGCTCCAAGTCCGATCGCCGTCTTCAATCTTGTTGCAGGGGGCGCAGCCCACTATCCCATGCGGGAATTGAACCGACAACTTTGTTAAGAGCTCATGCTCTAACCAGGTGAGCCATCTGGCCATCCCACCAGCAGCTCAGTGGCAGCTCGTTGTCTTCAATCTAGTTGTGGAGGGCACAGCTCACTGGCCCAGGTGGGAATCGAACCGGCAGAGCTCAAGCTGTAACTAACTGAGCTATCCGGCCGCCCCAACAAGCTTTTCTTGGGCAATTTTCTACTGATAGATGTTTAGGACATTTCTGATCATGCTTTAGAGACTTGCTACAGTGACTGAAATGCCGTTATATGTACATCTTGTGCACATGTGGGGAATTCTGTGGGATGAATACCTAGAAATAGAAATGCTGAGCTTATGCATTCATAATTTTGGCTGTTGCCCAGTTTCTCCATAGAAGTGCTACCAGTTAAACTACAACCAGCCAAGTGCTGGTGTGTGTTCCACCACTTTGGGAGGTGTTTTCTAATCAGTTTAGTTTGGCACAGAGTTGCAGAGTATCGGACAGTGCCAGGATCCTAGCGCTCACCTCCTCGTCCTGTTCTAGGGCCCTGGGCAGGGCAGCGTCTGTGCCAGGCTCACACAACCTGTTTGGACCTCGAACCCGGGCCACCCTTCTGTCTGGTGCTCGTGTGCTCACACTCCACCTTTGTCTTCTGCAGTCCCTGTGCTGTAAGGGCCTGCAGTTCACGGGTTTCAATAGTGGACCTGAGGGGCCAAGTGCACTGTAATTTTCCTTTCACCGGCTCTGCCAAATCCTAGAGATAATACTGTGTGCAACGGTCAGACAGCAGCTCAGTCCTTCCCGCCTGGGGAAGTCCTGCGCTCATGTCCCTGAGGCCAGCACTGTGTCACACGCCTGCTCTGGCCTCGACCCTTTAAGCTGGGTCCCTGGGCCTCACACAGGGCTGGACTGGTCACTGCAGAACTCAGAGTTGGCCCGTCACTCCCCGGCTCGGGACCCTATTGCTTTAGGATCCAGTCCAGATTCCTCGGCTGGGCTGTCTCTGGCTGTCTCTCCTGGCCTCTGCGTTAACGGAACCTCCCCGAGAGACCTGCGTCCACCCAGCCACACTTGGCTCCCTCATCTCATGCCTTTGCCTCTGCTGTCCCCTCCTCTTGGAATGCCTTTCCTTCTCAGCCCACGCCTGTGGCCCTTGGTGGCTCGGTGTTAACTGGCCTCCGGAAGCCCTCTCTCCTCCCTTCTCCTCACCCATACTCCTGTGCCCTCCCATAGGGCAACACTCCCCTACTCGCTTATCACCTGTCAGCCTCGGCCTGTGCCCACCGAGGACCCCCTGAGGGTGAGCGGTATGTGGCCGCCCCCTCTGCACACACACTCTCCTTCAAGGCTCTCAGGCTGGGTGCTGAGGCAATAGAGACCTCTCTCTAATACAAACGAAGGTTGATGAAGCCCCAGGGGTCTGCTGTTGGGGAAGCCCACCCTCCCAAGGAGCCATTGTAGAAGTTAGAGAAGCAGCGCGTGAGGTGAAGCCCTCTACGTGCCAGGCCTGAGTCTGCGAGACATGGAGGGTCCTCGTGGGGACGACACAGAAAGACGGGAAGGTCTTCCTAATGAGCAGGTGTCTGTCCCTGACCTGGAGCCATTGTCTGGCACTCGTGTGCTCGTCCTGCTCACGCTTCCCTGGTGGGCATGTGTCTCCTTGTCCTGCCGGGAGAGGGTCCCCCGCAGTTACTGTGCTGCTTGCTGTGCATACGCTCACGGGCTCAGGTCCTGGGCTCCCGTGTCAGCATGTCCTGGGCCTATGGTGGCAGTCTGGTCTCGTTCAGGGGCCTAAGAGCTTTTGTTGTTTGTTCATCACATCATGGAATCAAAGCTTCTTAGGGCTTAAAAGTCAGAAAGGATGTAAATAACATGTGTTATTCCGACTCTCGTGTTATATGTGGGAAAACTGAGATACAAGCACACAAAGTTCATGGCGGTTCTAAGAGCTTGAACCCAGATTTCATGACGCTGCCTTTGCCTTAATGTCCACAGTGCCTCCGAGTCCTCGTGCTGGGATTGGGACTGGCCAGGTGGCTGGGCTGCAAGAGGTGACCTGCCAGTGATTGCGAGGCAAAAGCCTTGGCTGACAGGTTGTGTGCTGCACAGCTCAGTGGTATACTCTGCGAATGGCCCCTTGCGTGGTTGGACTTGGAATCCTGCCCCAGGATGTACTAGCTGCTGCCACAACCTTGGCTTCTGGGAGCCCAGTGTCAAGGTTGAGCTGCACGAATGTCCAGCCCCAGCCCTGTGCCAGACCTGGCTGCCCCGCAGACAGACCCCTGGGTGCCAGGTTTTAGCGAGGGCCATGGCTGGCTGCCTGGCACATTCTGTGACATCAGGGCACCTGCGCCTGGCGTGGATCCCTCAGGACTGTCTGGTTTCTGTAGGTTATAATGAGCAGGCAGGTATTCCGGGTGGCACCAAGAAGCCTTTGCCTGGCGGACATTTGGCCCTGGCCTCAGTTGATTTCATGTCCACGCACAGCGGTTGATTTCATGGCGTCAGTGGTCTGCCCAGAGGCTTCCTTCGTTGTCCTCCCCAGAAAGCTTTGCTCACCGTGACTCACAATGTCGTCCTTATGTGATGTGGAGCTGATCTCCGGGGAACAGGTTTCACTTTCTGCAGAAGCATCCTGTGCCTTTGAAGGTGCAATGGCAGGTGACACTACTGTGATCTGTTAGTCCTCCGTGCACGGGGCCACTCCATCAGTTAACAGGTGTCCACTGTGACCTTCTATGTGTCCAGCACATTCAGCCGAGGATCCTGCACCACCCTCCCTGGGCTTCACCTGGATCCTCATCCCAGCGGCCACTTTGGACTCTTGGCATCTAGTCATGTCATTTGTTTACTCTGCTGAGAGGTGTCTGGCTTCCATTGTGTTAGTTTGTCTTGATCCAGGGCTGGGAACAGATGCACAGATTCTGGCCCAGTGTGGTGGCCCCTTGGGGTGGTAGGAGGAGCAGGTGGGGCCCCAGTGTCAGCTCTGCCACTTTACTTTGTGACCCTGGGCTAGTTTCCACTATCTTTCTCCTTTCTGAAAAGACAGGCTGGACTGAGGGACCCTTAGGCCTTGCAAGTCTGACCATCTGGAACGCTGCCTCTGGGAGAGGACGTTGTGAACTCTGTGCGGTTTTTTTCTTTCTTGCTTTGCCTTGTGCTGATACGATATAGTTGTGCCTGGTCTCACTGGCTAAACTAAAGGCCTAGGTAGGCTTCGGCTGGCAGAACATGATAAAGGCCCATTTTTCTCTCTTTAACGTAAATTTTAAAAGGATGCCCCTGGGCGATCCTGGCCGTGTTAGACTTGAGATGCTGTTCCTTTCGCCAGGCCTTCCCATGCCTTGTTTTGCGGGCTTGAGGGCTCTGGAACCAAACTGCTTGGGTTCAAGTCCCGTCGTAGCTGGAGGAGCCTGGGCAAGGTACTGAGGTGCTCTGAGCCTCAGTTTCTCTGCTCATCAAATGGACTGCTAATAGGACCTACTGCATAGGGTTGTTGTGAGGAATGTGTGTCGTTTCCTGCAAAGTGTGTAGAATGCTACCTGTGCTTAGAAAGGAAGGGTTAGCTGCCGTCAGCACCATTTTACTGTGACTATTAATAGTCACCCATCCTAGAATCTTGTGAGGACATCATGGTGTCAAGATTTTGGGAACTAGAAGCTTCTGGCTTTCAGGCCCCACTTGGTGTGCAAGGAGCTAGTGGAAAGGCCAGCCTTTGTGGCCATCAGCTGGAAGGTCTGAGCTTGCTGAGCTCCCAGGAAGCATCAGGAGTGAGATTGATGCTTCAAGGTCACCTTCTTTCCCGCAGAAGCCCCCGTGAGTAAATTTGAACAGCCGTGAGGAGGCAGTTTTGGTTTCCCCAGCATTCGTGTGGCGGCTGAGTGTTAACTGACAAACACACATCCTGACTTGCAGGTCCTGGGAGCCCACCTGGGGAGTTTCTTCTGTGGGTGGCGTGTGGGGTTCGCCATGAGTGCCCACGCTCATCTGCTTCTAGAACCAAGTGGTGATCAGCACTCTAAAGTCCCACTGGGATTCGCACAAAAGGTTGCTATAATCCCCAGGTGGCTGCTGCGGCCGTGGGGGAGGCACCTTGAATTGTGCCCGTTTTTCCATCCTTGGTACACATACGGGCTGGAGTCCCAGGGGGGAAGCGCAAGGCAGGGACTGGAATCCAGGGCCTTGCTCTTTAGGCCAGTGCTTGCTTCCTTGTTCCTTTTCTTTTTAAAATTGAAGTGTAACGTACACATTAAAAACTCCACATATATCATACACGAGCAGCTTGAAGAGTTTTCGCAAACCGAGCACCAGATCCAGCAGTAGGGCCGTGCTGCTCCCCAGGGGCACTCACGGCGCCCTACCCTGCCCTGCCCCTCTCCTTCAGCTCCCTGTGCGGGCCTCCTGTCCTCCTACATTGCCTTTCCGTGGGGTAGGGGACAAGGGACGCTGGTAGGAAGGAGGCAGAAGATGGATTTTCTCCAGTGAGCAGTCATTCTAACAGCCGGCCGGCCACCCGGAGACCCAGGAGGAGCCTCTGCTGGTTCCCAGGCAGGTCTGGGCCGCTCCCAGCCTCTTCCTTCTCCTCCCACCGGTGAGTGGCCCCAGGCTTCGCTCCTCTTTCCTGCTCTACACCGGCCTGCACAGATGAGGACTGAGGCTTGCAGAGGCTCGGTGTCCCCAGTGGGGAAGGCAGGATTTTACCCCAGGTCTGGTGGCCTCCGGCTCCTGTGCTGTAACCTTTTCATAGCTTTGGCCTCACTGGACAGAAGAGGAAGCTCTGGGGCTTCGAGCACTCGGTGGTGCCACTTCCTCCATCCCAGGTCCCTCAACCCCACGGGGACATTTCCGGAGCCATCCATTGAGCTGAACCTCCCGGTCCTGCCACAGAGGTTAGAGGCTAGACTGTGCCCGGCTGGGCTCTCAGGCATGCGGCCTGGCGGGCAGGAGTGTGGGGGGCACAGGTCCTCACTCCAGAGCCCCAGGTCTGAGGCAGGTGCTGTCCTTGAGTCACAAAACCTCCAAATGATGCTTCTGCTTTATCTTTTTTTTTTTTTCCTTGTATGCTTTTGGTATCACGTCTAAGAAACCATTGTAGAATTCAAGGTCATGAAGATTTACACCAGTGTTTTCTTCTAAGAGTTCTACAGTTGTAGCTCTTATCTCAGGATGGTTTGCAGGGAGCTAGTCCCAGGTAAGTGGTAGCTGCTGTTATCTAGACATTACTATCAATTAGGATGATTTTATTACTTATTTTCATCTTTACCGTGATTCTCATCTGGGGAGCTGTGTCCTGTTCCCTCCTGAAAGGTAGTGTCAGTGTCTGAACCCATTTCTGGTACAACTAGGGATACGTGGGGGTTGAAGGAAAAGAGGATCTGATGACTTACCCGCCTCCCTCCATTTTCCTGCAAACTTGTTGTTACGGAACATTTAAAAATACTTGAGCAGAGAGAATGCTGCAGTGCTCTCCCACGTAACCATCACCCGGCCTCACGCGTTAGCACTTCGGCTTACCCTCGCTTCATCCCCGCCTCACCTAGTGCTCTGCCCACCCCCTGAGCTGGGTGATTTTGAAGCAAATCCAAGACATCATATTTACTCTGTAAATCATTTCCGTCTGTATCTCTAAAAAACAAATCACCGCTTTCTAAAAAGGGATTTGCGGTAGTTTGGAGGAGAGCCCTCATTACCACCTAAGAATTGAGAGGCAGGAACCGCGTGCCTCTCCTCCTCTGTAGGGAGCAGGCCGGCCGGCCGCAGCTGCCGTAGCTGGCCGTGTCAGGACCTGAGCTGCCAGTGGAGGGGCGCTCCCCGAAGCCTGGGGTGCCGTGGGGCCAGGGACTGTGCTGTGCTCCTGGCATCAGCAGGGGGATTGGCCCAGCCAGAGCAGCTCAGGGCCTCGTCCCAGGTGCAGAGCTGGCACGTCCCTTGCTTGGTCTGCTGGATGGGCCAGGGCAAGGTGAGCTCAGAGACCTGGGGTCAGATTGGCCCCGCGAGTCCACGTGTTGCAGAATCATGAGAATACTTTTCGTTTTTATATCTACCAACTCCTTTCATATCCGTGATCTCCCTGTTGCCCATAGCAGCTCCCTGAGGTAGGTTTTATTCAAAACACACCTTTTATGTGCGAGGAAACAATCTCAGAGATTAGCTGCAGTTTCTTCTTCACAGACATGGACTAAGTGACAGAGGCAGGATTTGAACTCAGGACTTCTGCCTGCATTTTCTATTAGATAAATGCAAATCCTTGTGCCTCACTCCTTGCTCATTTCCTATCCATCAGTGGAACTGCAAAGGGAATCGTATCTCTGATGTTCATCCCGGTCCTCTTCTTTGGCTTCGATTCTCAGTGGGGAAACCTCAGGCCCCTTTTGGCACCTTCATCCCAGGGGCCGGGGCGTGGGGGGGCATCTTGCTGGTCGCTGCCCCTTTGTCCCCTCAACAAGCAATCAGCATTATCTAGACCACCGCCTGGTCCTGCTGAGGCAGGGCTGTGTGTTTCTGCTTTTTCCTGTTTTCAGTTTGCTGAAAGCTGGGCGCCGCTTGTTAACTTCCAGGATCCCTTCCTAGGTGTTCTGTGGCCAGGCCTCTAAGGGAACATGTGTTTACCATTTGCCATGGAGACAGTTTGGACCTTTCTTCCTCTGAGTGGTGATTAAATGGTCCAGGGTGCTCACCCTTCCAACAATTTGTTTGGTAATTCTAAGAGACTTGTGAAAAATGCATGAGGCCTGCGATACAATAGATAAGCTGAAAAGCTTGGAAGAAAATCCACTTGTGGATGGATAGTGGGGCGATTGGAAAAACTCTTTCTTTGCCCTCTCTGTCCTTGTCCCAAAAGAGATCATGTTTAGGAATAATTCTTCTGTTAATACTGAGGCTTTCATCCTGGGTCAAAAGCTTGTTGGCGCCTGCTTGTCAGATATTTGCCCTTTTGGTTTCTTCTAGCTTCTTTGCCTCGTGAGTTTGGCTGAAGTTCACGTCTTAATGATTCTGAGTTCCCTCTTTAAAGGTCACTGCCCTAATGCATAAAAGTGGAACCAGAACCAGCAACTACGTGAATACTCTCCTGGAACTGGGGGTGGGGATGTGTGGATTTTTGAGGGGGAGGAAGGAGCCGGTTCATGTTTTGTGTGACTCAGTTGCTGGGGGAGAATCGGGCCAGCCCATCAAAATGAACATCTCGGAGCGTGTATGTCCCTTCCCTTACCTGTAATGCCTCCAGCAAGTGGCTGTCTGTCCTGTTCTAACAGCCCCCACATGTGGCCTTGAAGTCTGCCTCAAAAAACACTGGTCTTCACTTTCCTCTAATTTAGACTCAAGTCAGGGATGAGGCCAGCCAGGCCCAGAGAAACCAAGTGGCTCGCCCAGTTGACACCAAGAGGTGATAACCGTGGGGGCCTGGCTGTCTTGATCCTTGGTCCCTTCCTGTCCCCTCCACACCAGGCGGCTTCCCAGTGTGTCGGGGCGGGGGAAGGGCAGTTCAGTGCTTTCAGCTCATAACCCAGAATGTGAATTTTAGCCAGGATTGCGGATCCACTCGAGTGAAGCCTAGAAGGCTTCCATTCATCCACGTGTCTGCTGCGCCCCACACGATGTCCTGAGCGCTGTCGATGACGTGATGAAGTTTGCTGAGTAGACGACCTTTTAACATGACGACATTAACGTGATTTGATGCGTGTGAATCGTGGTGTCTCCTGAACGACACGCCCTTATGACAGTGTAGTCCTGTTCAAAGGAAGGGCTCTGATGAAGGAACGGTGCCGACAGGGGTTGGAGCCGGTGGGGGAGCCTGCAGTGGAGAGGTGCAGGCACTCGGGAGGCTGAGGCATGGGACAGAGGAACTGGGCACGGTCCCTTCCTTAAGGACACCTTGCAGCTTGTCCCCACGTTCCCTGGGAGTGGCAGACGTGGGCTCTCCCACATCCGCGGCCGGGCTTGTTCCGAGCAGGGCAGTGGGCCAGTCGCTGAGCTGACTTGCTGATAGTCACATCTCTCAGGAGGAGGCGGAAGCAGTGATGGTGGCTTCTGTTGTGCGTTTCGGCCGACAGCACAGAACGTGTGTGTGGGTGTGGGCCTTCTGGGGGGTGACAGCGTGTAGGCCCCGTGGACTTCACGGGCGTGGGGATGGAAAGAAGGCCTCCCCACATTTGTGCACTGGCCACCCTTTAGGGCCCGAGGAACTTTTATAAGCATTCAGAGGAAAAGACAAAAATGAGCCCCTAACCAGATCCCCTGGCATGAAACACAGTGGAGAGCAGATTTCAGAGGACAGTAGATATGAATCTGTCGCTTTTGTGTTTGAGAGCTCTTAAAAATGAGTACTAGGAACCAAAATAGGTTCACTGTAAAGAATAATTCTAAATGGAGCTTTATTTTCGTTGATAAGGTTTATTAGAAAATCAGCATGACGGCTTTTCTCCTGGCCTTTGCAGATCTCACAGGCTGATACTGCAGACTGGCGGCGGCGGGGGTGGGTTCCCCTGGTATAGTCTCTCCTGGGGCGGCCATAACCAAGTACCACAAACCGAGCGGCCTAAAACAATAGAAGTTCATCCTGTCACGGTTAAGGTAGCTGGAAGGCTAAAGTCGAGTCATCTGCAGGGCCGGCTCCTGGAGGCACCGGCGACGCTCTGTCCGTGCCTCTCCTAGCTGCTGCTGGTGGCCTGCAGTCCGTGGCCTTCTCCTTGCCTTGTAGCTGCATGACTTCCGTTCATTTCTTCACATGGCCTGCTTCCTTTCTGTCTGTGTCTCTGTGTCCAAATGTTCCTTGTCTTAAAGATAATCAGTCTGTGGATCAGGATCCATCCTAATCCAGTATGACCTCATGTTAACTTGATTGCATCTCTGAAGACAGTATTTCCAAATAAGGTCACGTTCACGGGACCATGGTTTGGGACTTGAACAGATCTGTGTATGGGGTGGGGGGGCCACACAATTCCATCCACAATAACAACAGCTGCTAAATGGCCTTCTGTACGCCCAGTCTTCTGTCTGAGCCCTTCTCTTGTTACTCCAGCATTCCACATTTCTGTCCTCAGAATTGTAGATTTTAATAGAGCCGGAGAGATGGTCTCACTTGCTGTGTCTGCCTGACAAGCTGCTCTAGCCCACTCATGTGGCTTGGGGCTCCTGTAGTCACCGAGGAGACGAGTGACAGGGTCAGGGTCCCTGTGTTCTTTTCCTAGAAACATTTTGCTCTGTCTTTGGTTGAATTCTCTTCCTGAGAATAGTTTCTTGTTCACCATGTGCATTACTGTTATTTCCCCAAGAAGACCATAACTTCCTTAAAAGACCGATTTTGTCACACTTCCTCCTGCATTTCCAGAGTCTACCATGGAGCTAGTAGGTATTAAACAAGCACTTATTTAATAATAAGTGTTGCCCCATGGCACGCGTCTCACTGCCACGCCTTCCGCAGACCTAACGAATCCTGGCATCCCACTCCGTGCTGGGCCACTCTCACTGAGTGTGTGTGACCCACACAGGGATCAGGTCTGTTTTCAGGTGAGGCTTTTCCAGGGGTCACATGAGCAGACCAGACCCTGCTTGCTCTCCCTTCTTCTTTGCTCTGTTTTTTCATTTTGGGCTCCATTTTGAGTTTTGGCTCCATCAGGCCTCTCCTTCAGATCCCAAGGTGACTGCTCTTAGCTGCCCAGTTTCTGTGCTTCCTCATCTCAGTGAGGAGAGTGTTTTTTTTCCCCAGCATTCTCAGCAGCAGCGCTGAGCCTGCCTCTGATGGCAGCGACTCAGGACACATGTCCTCTCCTGAGCCAGTGGGCCCTAGGAGGACAGAATGACCTGATTGGTCTAACCAGAGTCATGTGATCTCTGGTCATGTGAGTGGGTGTAGGCAGGTTCACAAGACCACGTGATAACACCAGACAGAAGTGAGGACTGGTGGGGGGGGTGAGAAGAGAGGGATGGATTGGGGGGAGGGCATGTGGGATGAAGTCACCCTCGTTTCATCATCAGTCTCCCCTCTCTAACTGGAAGGGGGGTGTTTTCCTTTCAGGAATACATCGACGCCCACCCTGAGACCATTGTCCTGGACCCCCTTCCTGCCATCAGGACTCTGCTTGACCGCTCCAAGTCCTACGAGCTCATCCGGAAGATTGAGGCCTACATGAAAGGTACGGACGCCTGTGGCAGGTGGCACACCTCTGTGGTCATAGGACAGGCGTTGAGTGGGGTGGGAGGAGGGGTTCTGGTCTTTTTAAGAAGCACTTTGGGACAGGAAGCAGTTGAATTCCAGGGGGCACATATTCTGGGGGGAGGGCCAGCAGAGTGAGGAAATAAAACTCCCAGAGTGCTATTTGGGAGAGTGGCTCCAACCACTTCAAAACAGTTTTGTTTTCTTGTCTTGAAGCCACAGAGTGGCGATGAAGTGTCCCCATAACACAGTGTTTGGAGAGCAGGAGTGTGTAGAATAGCGCAGCAGCAGGCGGGCCAGGGGAGTTATGTAACTGGGCGAAGGAGACGGGGAGATTCAAGGGCCGTTAATCAAACACATGGAGATCTGTAGTGTGGCGGCTGGACCTCGCGGGTACGCTGTGTTCTCGCAGGCAGGAGCCTCCCTCTGAGCTGCAGGAGCTTCTCCTGCCAGCTGCAGGCCCATGTCCCTGAGGACTCACCCTCTCCATCTCCCGGGCAGGGCAGCTCCGGAGAAGTCAGGCTGCCTTTCCAAGGTGTTTGTTTATGTGAGAAGGGCTTTTTGGAAATATTCATGTTAACAGTAACCTCCTACTTTTCTCTGCTTGGTCCAAGCGTTCCCTGCTGAGAGCTCTTGTTTAATTTTAAGGAGATGTGCTTTGCCTGTGCCCTGGGGCTATGTACGGATTCATGGTAGGAGCAGGAGGGGCAGCCTCTGCTTCTGCCATCCAGACCCTGAGTGTGGCCCGCACACGCAACGTTGAACCCTAACCTGGGGGTGACTTGGTCGCAGGCATCTTTTCATGTGACAGTGGTGTCAGTGGATAGTTTGGCTCACAGGACCATTATGGGAATAAGGAGAACAGCATTTATTGGGTATGTGCCAGGTGCCTGGCATTGGGTTAAGCTTTCTCCTTATAGTCTCTCTTCTGGTGCTCATAAAGGGGCAACGTTATTCTCCCCAATTTCATAGATGAGCACTGGAGGCTTGGAGAGGTTAGCAGACATGCCGACATCACCTAGCCTGTAAGTGGCAGAGCCAGCATCCAGCCAGGCCTCTCCGACTCAGGCTCCCCAGCTCCTAACCCCGGAGCTTGACTTTCATGTCCGTGGCCTGAGGGCCCTGGATCTAGCCAGCACCTGGCATGGGTGCAGCCATGGGCCCTGAGAGAGTTGGTGAGTCCTTGGTTCTCTAAGGAATGTGTCCTGCGAAGAGCTAGGTGCTGGGTCTGGCCTTCCTGGAAAGGGGTGTCGAGGTCCTGGCTGCCTTGCGTTCATCCAGTGGTGTGGAGCATGGACCTGACTTCCTGGGGGACCCTAAGCGAGCGGACTTTTGCAGCATGCCAGCATCCTTCCCTCCTTAGATCTGGAGTGGTCAGTGATGATGTCAACTTCCCTTCGCTTTGTGGGTCCAACCAGAACCCCCAGATGAGAAGTAAAATATATTATGTTTTGGCTGAAAGTTGGTTCTGGAAAGGAAATCCACCTCTTCCCAGGGTGTGTGTGTGTCGGGACTGTGTGAAGGGACAGGAGATCGTATTAAAAGATGAGACGTCCCGATGAGTGGGAGGAGGTGCAGGTCAGCAGCCACGTCTCATGTCCTTGACACATCCACTAGTGATGGCTCTGATAGGATTGTGGAGGGTACCTCGAAGAAGACTGTCTCAGAGCAGAGAGCACAGGCTTTGGGGGGAGATACACTGAGATAGCGTCCGAATCTGGGCTCTTGGTGCCTGTGGTTTTTGGACTAGTCCCTTGACCCGGCCCTGTGGTTTTCTGTAAGGTGTGGATAATATCCACGGGGTCCGGGGCAGGGATAGCTGGGATGAGGTCTGATGAGCACCTAGCACAGGTCCCGGCCCATTGGGGTCACCCAGGAATGGCAGCTGCCATTATAATGAAAGGGGCTGAGACATCTGGGTTGGGTCTTGGAGCCTGTCTCGATTTTTATGGGCAGAGAATCAGGGCTGGAGGTCAAGGGTGAGCCTGGGCTTGGAGTATGAGCGTGCACGGCCTGGACCGCAGGGTGCACAGGAAGCAGGACTGTCCCTGGTGGGCAAGTACTGAGGCAGTAACAGTCTGGACCTCCCAGGCAGGGCAGCGGTGTGAGCAAAGCCGAGAGCTGACGTGTGAGGTGCTTGTGTGGGAGAGCTCAGAGTGGGGCACTTGGAACACCACATGCAGTTGGGTGGGACGTTATTCGTGGGCAGCCATTGAAGGCCTGTGCACCGGCCTGTGAGGAGATGAGAATACATTTTAGACAGACCAGTGCAGACATGGCCTGGAGACAGATTCTAACGGCCTCTTGTGAGGGTGACATACGCCCAGCCACAGGCGTGAGGGGCTGGTGACTGGCTCCAGTGGGGAGAGAATCAGACCCCACTCTGCTGGCTCCAAGAATCTTCAAACCCAGGTGTCATCAGCTCAGGAGCTGCCTGCTAAGGGGGACACCCCCTCTGGGCCCAGCAAGAACTTGTGAACCAAACCCTAAAGACAGACTTGGTACTAGGCCAGCAGGAATTGTGTGGGTGGGCCGTGACCGCTGCACCCTGGGTTTTCCTTATCGTGCATACTGAGCCGGCCTGGTATTCTGCCAGGAGGGTGGTCAGAGGCTGGGACTTCCTAGAGCCTTTTCCTGCCCACCCGGGAGCTGTTCATGTGGAAGCGCTGTTGGTCCCACCTCCCATCCTCCCTCCCAGAAGCCGGGCTCCTCCGTTCAGACTCAGAGAAGCTCTGGGAAGCACGTCCCTGGCGCTCCTCCACCCCACTCCTGCTGTTCCTGGTGGTGCCTACTGTAAATGGCCATAATTACCCTTTAAGTGCCTCAGACAATTATAGCAAGTGACACTGCTTTTGTGTTGGGAGAAGGGGCTTGGCGGAAACTAACCCCCATGCTGAGGCGGCTGTCCCTGTCCTCAGAGAGCCTGGAGGCCTGCAGAGAAATAGGGCGGGCCATCTGTCTCCACGCAGAGCATCAGCTGTGGGAGACACGTGAGACCTGCTGCCTGGAGTTCCCAGCCCCACCTGTCTGAGCACCTGGGCAGCCTTTCTGAGGTCGGTGCCATCTCACTTCCATGTTCCCTGAGCGCATCCTCTAATTCAGAGTCTGGAGGGGAAGCAGGGCCCTTTCTCTGCCTCAAACCCGTCAGTCTCAAACCCGCTGATTCGGTTAGTACTAAAGTTGCTTCAACAACAGAGACCTGAAATCACGGTGGTTTAAATGAGTTAGAATTTCATTTCTCTCTCATGTACAAGCCCAGAGGAAGGTCCCTTGGTACCTTCCGGTTTCTTCCCCGTCTTCTTCCAGCTCATTGTGTGGTGTGGCCCTCCTGGGCCAAGGTCGTGCTAAAACTCCAGCCATCACATCCAACCAAGGTCTAAACATCAGCACGGAGAGGGGCCGTAGGAGAAAGGAAGTAAAGGAAGCAGCGCTACTACCTGTAGGAACGGTTCTGGAAGCTACAGCATGGTGCTGCTGTGTTCACACATTATTGGCCAGAACTGAGTCTCGTAGTGAGCTACAAGGGAGCGGGGGAACGTGGGCTATTGTGTGCAGCTCTGTGCCCAGCGAAGACTTAGAAGCTTTGTCACCACGGAAGAAGGGGGAGAATGAGTTTTGGGGGTCAATTAGTGGTCACCCCACCCTCCTAGAAGTGGGTTCCTGCCTGGGTGAATGACTTAAAATGACCATTAACTGTCTTGCTGGCCAGGGGATGTGGCTTCAGTTTGTGACCTGAGCAGTAGGTCCCTTCCGCATAGCAGCGTGAGGTCAGTAGGCTTGCAGAGTGACTCACTCCAGGGAGCCTGGGCCACAGGTTTCCCTAGTAGATGACAGCTTCTGGGCAGGGCTGCACCCACACCCCTTAGCCAGAGGCACAGATGGCACTGAACCTGGATCTAATTCAAACCGAGCGCAGGAGCCTCCCAGAAATTACACATGGCCTTCTACAGGCATGGGGGCAGCGGGGAAGGGCACTGTGTCCACAGGCCACGGTTGCCATGCTCACACCTCTGTAGGCCTTTTCTCTCACTGGTGCCTGCTTTGCCGCCCAGCCCTGGGATTTGGAGATGGAAGTCCCTAGACCAAGGCCTGGCTCTGCCTCCGCAGGTTGAGCCATTCTGGGCAAGTTTCCAGCCAGCGCCTGAACTGGCTGAAGCGATGTGTGGGAAAGCACTGGGGCTGTGATTGGATGAGGCCAGTTTGTCCCGTAGGCCCGGGGGCAGCAGCTGGGGAAGGGTCCCAGGCCCCGGGGCAAAGTGCTTGAGAGGCTCTACTGAGCCGGTGAAGGCTGTAGGTGAGTGGTGGCTCTCCTGTTCCCCTTTTCCCACAGCCTCCCCACATGTGTTCTGGAGGTGACAGATGGCCATCTGACGCCAAGCCTCCCTGGGGAGGGGTGTGCAAACCACAGATCGAGTGTTTCTGCTTGTGGTTTTATGGGAATTTAATCAGTGCTCATCTTGGAGGCTGTTTGGAGGCTGGATTGAAATGGAGTAATCTAGACACCAAGGGAAGAGAAAATAACATTCCTCGGGGCCTGGGAGAAATAATTCCCCACAGAACATCCGCCTGGGGGGTGGGGAGGGCCCCTGGGGGTGCGGGGGCTATGTGTTGATGTGCGGGGGGCCTCTCATTCAGAGGTGGAGGTTGGCTGTCCTGTTCCCCCTGGGTCAGCTGCAAGGCACTCTGGGTGGGAGAGGCAATGGTGGGGGCGGGACTGGGGGTCAAGGCGCGGGTCCGAGATCCATCTAGGCCCCCTGCATTGTGTGGCCTGTGCAGGTCCCTTTTCCTCGGAGCTTGCTTTGTCATTGCTCAGGAGGGCAGCTACACGCCAGGCACTGTTGGAAGCACTTGACATGTATTGGCTAATTTAATCCTCCCGTTGACCCTGCGAGAAAAGTAGTACTGTTAACAAGCGCATTCAGCTTGGTCTCTTGGGGCCGTAGAGCTTCTGGGGGGCCAAGTTGGGATCGGAATCCACACCTCTGGCCTGAATCTGCCTCCCACTCCTCCTGTGTGCTGCCCCCTCCACCCCACTGTCCCTGAGCCTGACCGGGGAGGTGTGGGCAGCACCGAGGCCATGATGGATACAGTCGGGGGCCCTGCGGCCTGGGGCCAGTGATCCCTGCGCCTCTTGGTACCGTCCACACAACGGGCACTGCTCCCGGGTGCCCTCTGGTGTCCAGTGGAGAGAGACTAGCAGCTCTGTTTAGTTGAGTCTCTCTGCCCCTTGTGTTTATGGAGGAAACAGAAATCTTGCCTGTTCTTTTTTGAGGGCAGCAACACATATGGGATGGAAAAGAACAGGGCTGTGGTGCTGACAGGCCTGGGCTCAAATCTCAGCCCCCCCCTTGTGTGGCCTGGGCAGTGACTGGCCCTCCCTGGGTCGTTTGCTCGCCTGGAAGACCAAGGTTACCATCACCTCCCTGAGGGGAGGTATGCAGGTCTGGCCCCATTCCCTGCAGCGAGGGTGGCCCATAGTGAGGCGCTGTGATGCTGTCAGCTCCCTCTCCTTGGTCTCGCCAGGCACTCAGGTTTGGGGTGGGAGGCATGTGGCAGAGCCAGCAGTGGGCAGTGGGGCCTGGAGTTGAAGAGGACAGGGGTGTGCCCCCTGAGAACTGCCGCTCCTGAGTCAGGGCCAGCTTTTAGCCCTGATTCTATGTAGGAGGCTGGAGTTTGGGATCAGCCTGCCCAGAAAATGCTTCAACTTCGAGTGGGCTTCTGAGGAGCTGGCCCTCAGGTGTCTGTCTGCCGTGCCTGCGTGAGGGTCGACTGCCCTACCCTTGGGGCTGAGGCTGCAGGGACAGTGTTGCCGCATCCAGGGTTCTGGTGTGAGGGAGGATGGGGCACCAGGTGAGGACAGACTCCTGGAGCAGGGGCTGTGGAAGTGACGTGAGCCCATGAACTATGGGGTGGTGGGGCCTTTGGGTGGATGCTCGGCTCTTGATTCGCCTGCTGGACTTTGGTGTTTGTCCTGGTTTTCACATCGGCCGCTTCCAGCCATCCAGACAGAGACCCGGTGTTCAGGTGGAGGTGGAGGGTCCGCAGAGCAGGATGGTGCTTTGGGCCCCTCTTTAAAGCCCCCATCCCAGGGCAGGTTGAGGACTGGCTGTGAGCTAAGCCTCTATTTGGAGGCTTCTGGGCCTAAATCCCAGCCCTGCCCTGGGGGGAAAGCGCTGATTAAATTGTGACACACCAACGATAATGAAACATTTCAGAGCTGGAAAATGGAAAAGAAAAAAAGCAAAAAAAAGCCGTGTCTTAGAATCAGTGGAAGAGAGCAATAGTTTGCCCTTTCCGCCTAACCTGTGTGGGTCCCCTGCCCGCTCCGGGAGAGCACACTTTCGGCGTTCCTGGACTGCACGCCTCCTGCGGGCTGCACAGATCTGACCTTGAATTCCCTCTGTGGACGTGCAGGGCCCTGACTGCTGGTGACTCAAACATGCTTAACCTCAGCCTCACTTCCCAGAGGCAGCCCCTCCCAACAGTGTGGAATCCATCCTTCTGGAGCCTTCTCAGACACAAACAAATGTATATGTGCTTTTTAACAAAATAGCAACGGGGTCATATTACGATGTTCTCGTAAAACTTGTTTGTTTGTTTTTTTCTCTCTCTCTCTCTCACTTAATAGAGAGCTTGGCTCCTTTCCACGTCAGCCCCTAAAGATGATGGATATCAGGTTTGCTCTGTCCTCGATGCAACATATTTCAGCATGTGAACGAAAGGATCAAAATTTACTTGATTATGTTACAGGGCTCGTGAGGTCATTCCAGTTTGATTTGGGTTTTTAAACTGGGCTGCAGTAAACCTAGACCTTTGCGTAGTTCTGTAAAACTCCCCAAAAGTGTTACTTCTCAGTCAAAGATTATTATAAACATTTCCCCGGTTGGCAGATATTTACGCGATTATTCTTCAAGAAGTTTAAACAAATTTTACTACTAATTTGCATTTCTTCCATTGTTGGCAAAATTGAGCATCTCTTCACGTGTTTCTTAGCCTTTTGCATTTCTTCTGTGTGAATCTTTTTGTGTCATCTGCCCACTTTCGTTTGGGTTGGTGGTCTTTTTCTTATTGATTAGTTAGAGCCCTTGTTGGATGAAGGAAATTGTCTCATTGTTTAAAAATATGGACTGTTTTGTCTATGGAAGTTTTATCTTTGTGCTTGGGCCAACCTAACATTTTCTGTTCTGCTTTTAGAATATGTACTGCCAGAGAGAGCACTTCAAATATTATTTTTAAAATGTCTTGGACACCAAAACGGCTGCTGCGTTTTGAGAGTTGGACCTGCCTGGGTCCGGAAGGGGCTGTAAATCAGTGGGAACAGCTGTCACGGAGTTAATCCACGTTTCTAGCAACCGTTTCCATAAGCTGGAATGGGGCTCAGGGATAGCCATGTGTCCACCTGGGCTTGTGTCTGGTTCCTGTGAACACGCTGGTACAAACGGCACTCTGTCCTCTCGAGACGAAACAGGTCATTCGCTAAATTAGACAGGGTACCACTGCTCATCCAGCTGACCAGGGCAGTGTCAGACCGGGGAATGTCAGACCTGTGGCATTTGTTTCTTTGTCCCTGCCCCAAAGAAACCCCTCCCCAACTTCAGGCTGGTTCTCCATCTTCCAGTGTTTTCCCCCTGACAGGTCACCTGTAGCTGGGAGCTGAGGATCAAGCTGCTGGCAGGGAGGGAGCAGCTGCCACCAGGGAGTCCAGTAGGGGCTGCAGCCACTGGTGAAATGTCACTCCCATCCAGTGTCTCCAATGAATACAATTAAGGTTCCCTCTGAAAAACGCATAGTAACCAAGTCTATTAGTTTCCTCTGGCTACATAACAGATGGCTGCAAGTCAAGTGGCTTTCCACAACCTCCATTTATTATCTCACAGTTCTGTCTGGAGTCTACCTGGCGTGGCTAGAGGCCCCGAGGAAGAATCCATTCCCAAGCTCATGCTTGTTGGCAGAAGGCAGTTTCTCATGGCTGTAGGACCGAGGTCCCCATTTCTCTGTGGGCTGTCAGCCAGGAGCTGCTCTCAGCTCCTGCAGCCCCCCAGTTCCTTCTCCTGGGGCCCCAGCAACAGTGTATCGATCCTCCTCTGCTTCAGATCCCTGGCGTCCCCTTAAGAGAAAACACTCTGCTTTTCAGGAGTCCATGTAATTCAGTCAGGCCACGCAGAGACTCTCCCTGTTCCACGGTCAACCATGGGGCACGACCTAGTTGTGCAGTAAAATCCACCATATTCACCGCCCCTGGGATATGGCAGGGTGTGCACAGCAGGGGACAGAGTCTTGGGGTGCATGTTAGGGTTCTGCCTGTCACACTGAGCAAACACAGTAGTTTTTCTGTGCACACTTCTAAGTTAAGTTGAATTTAGTTGATATGAAGAATCTTTATGCCCTGTAGCTCGTGTTGGGCCTCTTGGGAGCATATGGCCCCTGCCCACCCCCTCACCTGGTCACATCTCTTGCCATATCAGCCGTCACTCTCCTCATTGCAGCCATGCAGACCTCATGGGCTGACCCCTCTTGGCCTTTGACCTTTGTCCTTGGTTTCCTCTTCCTGAAATGCCCTTACTAGTTCTGGCTTCGGGATTTGGCTCAGGCAGCCACCTCCAGGTAGCCCTCCTTGCTGCACACTCCCTTTCCTGGTGGGCTCCAGTGCCCGCCCTCTCTGCTCCCAGACCCCTGCTGTCCTCAGTCACAGACTGAGCGCTACTGTGTTATCATGTCTGCTCACTGCTCTCTTCTCCACCCAACCAAGGGCCCCTAAGGACAGAAAGTGTATCTTTAGGAACCTTAAATACCCAGGGCAGGGCCTGGAACTGGTAGGCGCTGAATGTGCCAATGAAGGAAGGATGGGTCCAAGAATTAGATACATAAGAAGCAGACACACTGGGGAACTGTCTGAAGCGGAAGTCCTGTGGTAGGGGTTGACCTGTGGCAGGGGCCTGATGGGCTTGGGGCCAGAGGAGAGGGTGTCCCTGGTCATCTGTGGTAACAGGCTGTCGGCGGGGCGGGGGGGCAAGTTTGAAGCGGGTCTGAAACTGGGGGCCTGGCTGGAAAGGTGGGCTGCCATTCCAGGGAGGGCAAGCAGGGCGTCCTGTGCTGCCGGAGGGGGTCTCGTCCCGAGGGCCTCACGTGTCGGTTTGGACTTAGCCTGTGGATGGAGGCAGGGAGGCCGCTGCAGTGTTGGGAGAGATGCTGAGGACCCGGTGGGCGTGAGCGTGGTGGCAGTGGGCAGGAGTGGAGGGAACAGAGCCCAGAGAGATTGGCGGGGCATTGACGTCATGGGTGACAGGCGTCATGTCTGGGGTCGGGGAAGGCTGAGGCTGGAGAAGGAAACGGGGTGCAAGCCACAGCCGTAGTGCACATGTCAGACTGCAGGGCAGGACGGTGCTGTGGGGCTCAGAGAGGGGAGCGGGTGTCTCCCCGGCTGCGAGAAAGGCCGGGATGGAGGGGGCTGGTAGTCAACCTACACAACATGCCTCCAGCCGGGCCAGACTCCAGGTACAGCAGCAGAGATGTGAAGGGAAGGCTTTCCTGGGGGCAGGTACAGCAGAGGCAGAGGCCAGGCAGCTAAGACAACAGGTTACCCACCACCAGGAACAGAGATCGGTCCCTCTGGGGAGAGCCCCGCTGGTTCTTGGGTACAGGCTTGCGATCAGGCCGTCTCAGCCGTTCCAGCCGCCACTCTGTGGAGTCAGGGACCTGGTTCAGGGCCCCCGCCCCTCGAGCTTTTGAGGGAGACTCTGCCATGGAATTCTCAGCCCGCTGCCTTAGAGGGCTCCCCAGGGCCAAGGTCACGGGCTGGTGAACGCTCAGTGCTGTGTTTTCTACTGTGTTTTCTCACACGTCACTGCCATTTCCATTTCTCTGGCCCTGCTGGGGACCAAGAGCCCAGAGCTGACCTCACATTCTACGCGTGGGGTGCTGCCTCAAAGCTGTGCTGTCTGCCAAGAGCTGAGTGGTGGCCTTTGGGGGGTGACGTGGACGTTTGCTGCTGATCTGCTTGAAGAGTCTGAGTTCTGGATGGACAAGAAGGCTCCGTCTCCCTCTCAGTCAAGAGCGTTGTCTCTGGACAGGAAAAAGCAAGCGCGTTGCTTCGTGTCCACTCTGCATTCCTCCTGTCTCCGTGCGGAGCGGCTAGGCTCTCTAAGGTGATCCTGGCCTGTTGTAATGGGTGGACCTTTGAATAATGATACCAGTGATGGCGATGATGGAGGGGAAACCGGCTATGTGTCAGTTTGTTTTAGGTGTTTTATGTGTTAACTCATTGGATCCTCACGGCAGCCCTGCGGGCAGTTCTTCCCATTTTAAAAATTGGGAAACTAAGGCACCCAGAGATGAAGTAACTTTCTTAAGGTCGCTCAAACTTAGGCACCCAGAGTGGTCCAGCCAGTGACCAGTGTTGGGGCTACACAGCCAGCTCTATGCCCCTGACTCCAGGTCTCTGAGATGGGGACAGAATCTTCCTTAACCCACCCAATCCAGGTCCCGAGTCTTCAGTGGGACTATGAGAGTGGGGACAAGTGAGGTTCAGCCTCAAGGTGAAAGGCATGGCTGTGGAGCCAGGCTGCCATGAGCGACGCCCACTCTGCCACATATTGTGTTTTGACCTTGAAGACAGAACTTAACGTCTCAGGCCCTCCATTCCCGCCCATGGATGAGCAGTGCCCAGTCCTGCTCGCAAGTCCAGTTTGTCCCCAGCTGCCTTTCAGGAAGCCAGTTCCCAGTGGGCCGTTCCGTCAGCCTTGAGAACCCCTGGGGCCCCAGCTCTGTCTGACCTCATGCCTGAGCACTGCAGGCAGTGACTTCTCTCCTCCCTTATTCCACAGGAAGGTCCTGAAAAGGCCCCAGTGTCCTGCGCCTGACACTCATGAGAGACAGTCCCAGCCCCTGAGCAGCCCTCGGCCCCATTGTAGGTTCAGAATGGTCCCCTGGCTTGTTGGCAGGACCTCAGTGAACAAGAGGGGACAACCCAACTCCAACTCACAGCCACTCAGCCTCACCTGGTGTGTATTACTGCACACCACACAGGTAGGGACTCAGGGTGATTGTTTAGTCCTCACAACGATCCCAGGTAGTAGGTGCTGCTGTTATCCCCATCTCGCAGATGTGGAAACTGAGGCACAGAGAGACAGCCAGTCCAGAGTGAGGCAGTGGACCTGGGATTAGAATCCAGGCCACTTAGCCCACAACTGCGCTCACCCATAGCCTACAAGGAGGGAGGGGGACATGACGGGGGTGTGTGTGAGGGGGATCTGCTTCTCCGGGGACACACCGGAAGCGCCTTCAGATTTCCAAGTGGTTTCCATGAGTCAGGTTCCCCAGACCCCACATCCCCTCATCCCCACGGCATGCTGACTCCAAGGGCTGGAGCTTTTTATATCTTAAAATAAAATGTGTTATTTCAATTTCATCTCATCCGGGGCTATGAGTGGGTATGAAGCTACACACAACCTGTTACGCAGTTGTTGCCACCCTTTTGAAGCCCCACACAACTGCCGCCCCCCAATCCAGCCAGTGAGCCTGGGGGAGCCTCTGGCTACAGGGAGACACAGGGTATCATCTACTGTAAAGGGAATGCAGAAGGACTGTGGAAGTAGGTGTTAGGGGACATGTGGGGACAGAGCAAGGGACAAATCCTACGTGTAACGGGGAATCAGCAACCCAGAGCAGATATTCTAACTTGTCTGACGGAGGGAGTCAGGGTGTCCCAGGAGAGGACGCCCCCTGTCCGTGCCCCAGAGCGAGGAGGTAAGGCGAGGGAGCAGCACCGAGTGGGGAGGGCACAAGACTTCTGTGATGGGACGCTGGGGCCCTCCCTGGCCAGGCCAGTGGACGGACGGTACATGGCGGACAACGGGAGCAGGAGTCGTGGTGAGGACGGGAGGCCCTCTGCCGGCCCGGCTCTAGACTGGAGACAGGTCCAACTGCCATTTCATCCAGGCCCTCCCTGGGCTCCTCCTCCGGGCTCAGGGCTGTAGCTGCTTACCTTCCCACCCCCCACCCCCCCACACTCGACTGTTCTGAATTACTCATTGGTTGCCGTCATCATGAGCCAAAAAGCCATTTGGGTTTTCAGAGCTGCTGTCAAGCTGAAACTTGGCTTACCCAGAATGCACAGGATGTCTTTCTCTGTCCAGAATCAAAATCCTATGGCTCCTGCCCTCTAACAGTGTAAAGGCAGAGGACAGGTGACTTTGGACAGGTACTGAGTGCGGCATGAACACGAGCCTGCAGGTTGGCGGGCCAGCTCTCAGGGCTTCGTTCAAGTCCATGGCTACAGTCTTCAGGGCTGTGCCAGGTCAACAGCGCCGCCCGGTGGCCAGTTGAGGAGTTGCATGCCTCCTTTCTTGCCCTGTGGGGATTGGTCACACTGGCTCCATGCTTCCCCTTCTATTGTTTCCGGTGCTTACAAGTCACTTTTATTTAGTCTCTCAATTTATCTCACACATATACACTTGTCAGAGAGATGGTTTTTGGTGACACGTGCTTCCTCTGAGCAGTGCTGAGCCAGGGGTAAGGCCCGGTCCTGAGCCCAAGGATTACTGTCTGGTTGCTGAGTTAGAACCCAAACTTGTGGGCGTTTAATAGGGTGTACGAGCTGAGCACCCAAACAGGGTAGCGACGCACGAGAGAGATGCTACTAGAACAAACAAGACTGCTAGTAGGAGATGCCAGGAGAGGTGTGTCGGGAGGTGGCAATGTTCTCGAGAGCTTCGGGGAGCTTGAGCAGTGTGGGGACACGGGGGCCGTTGCTGTGGAGGAGGGAGCCCCAGCACCGTCCTGGGGGGTGGTGAGGGCGCCACTCCGCTTGGAGCCAGGGTTTGGCCGGGCATGAGCGACCTTGGGTTCTGTATTCCGAGAGGAGCTGGGAAGTGGGCTGGTCTGCCCAGGCTGCCGTGACAAAGCCCCTGAGGCTGCCCGGCTTAAACACCAGGAATTGATGTGTTTACACTTCTGGAGGCTGGAAGTCCAAGATCAAAGTGTCGGCAGGGCGGGTTCCATCGGAGGCCTTTCTCCTTGGCTTGTAGGTGGTTTTCCCCCGTGTCTTCTCCTGGTTGTCCCTCTGCCTGTGTCTGGGTTCTCATCTCTTCTTATAAAGAGCCTAGTCAGATTGGATTAGAGCACACCCTGATGGCCTCATTTCCACGTAATCACCTCTTTATAAAGGTCCTATCTCCAAATACAGTCACATTCTGAGGTACTGGGGTTTGTAAGTTCGGTATATGAATTTGGGGGATACAGTGCAGCCCGTAGCAGGAAAGTAAACAGGGTCAGGTCGCAGAGGCCTGGAAAGGCTTTCTTCACTCGTGCTGGCTGTGGACAATTCTTGAGCTGAGAGTTGCCTCATTATGTAGGTGGGAGTTTTAGAAAGACAATCCAGGATCCAACAGCTGTGTGTAGTTTGGGTTAGGTGGTGGGTAAGATGGGCAGGATGCCGGGAACCTGGTGGTTTGTGGGGAGATGGTTAAGGGGTAAGGGAGCCAAGAAGGGGAGTTTTTGCTTCTACTCCAAGAGCGGTTAGGCAGGCGGCTGGGAAGACGCCCCGGTGCTGGGCCACAGCTCTTGTCCTGTGCGTGACCCAGGAGGACAGGCTGAGGCGATGGTTATGCCCGGCAGGCTGGGGTCGCCGCAGCCGCCCAGGCCCTGGGGTGGAGCCGCCCGTCCCAGAAGGAGCTGTGTTCAGGACCTATGTCATAATTTAAAAATACATTTTCTAAATGTGGGGGAGTGGGGGACAACTGTTTTCCAGTGAGGAAACTGAAGCAGATGAAGTTACTCGGCCAGGATCGTGCAGCCGACATGAGGTGGAGTGGGGATATAAACCTAGTCCCCACAGGCCCCCCAGGGGTACCCAGCCTGAATGGGGGCGGACACATCCTTAGTCCCTGAGCTGAGCAGCGTAGGACCCTGGTTGAGCCCAGCAGAAGGGGCCTGCCCCTAAATCTGCGGGAAGGGGCTGCTCAGAGGAGGGAGACGGCCTGACCCGAGGCTTGGAGGAAAACGAGTTTCCCAGGCCAAGACAGGGCTGGAATGGAAGCAGGGGTGCAGGGCCGAGGGACCATCCCGTGCAAGGGCTCAGGGCTCACGGATCAGGGAACGTGTTTTCCCCCAGCCCTCAGAAGAGTGTGAGTGGGAACCTGCCTCCTGCTCCCCACCCCCTCACTGCCTGCTCTGTCACTGACACAATGGATCTCCTCACCCCTTCTGAATAAGGCCGTTTCCTGCCATTCAGCGTGGGCCCCTGGGAACAGGGAGGGGTGGCCCAGGAAAGCAGGACCCAGCCCAGCCCTGAGAGGTAACGTCTGGGACCCCCCGTGGCTGCCCGATGCTGACATGCTGCTGGCCCTGTGGGAACCTGCTTTTGGGGCCACCTCCCTTGGGCCAGGAGAGGTGGGAGCCCAGGGCAGTGTTCATTCACTCATTTGTTGGGGATTCGGCCTTGAACACGGCCGAAAAGGTCCCTGCTTCATGGAGCCCACATTCTACCTGAAAGGAGGAGACCCAAGTTTGTGCAGCAACTCTCTGGTTCTGGCGAACGGGTTTGAACAGATTGAAACTTCTCACCTTCACCAAGGCCCACTGTGATGTCGCCTTCTCCCGTGGAGCCCTGCCTGGTCTTTCTAGGATGCAGTTAGAAGCCTGCCCTCCTGAACCACTCGCTCCCTAGTGCCAGGCCTGCGGCTCCTGTCACCCGGCATCCCAGCCCTCCTGGGGGTCAGGGAGCCCCCGTCTGAGCCACACACTCCCTCCGGGCCCTGTCTCCAACACGTACGGGGTGGGAATGCCTCCCGTTGGTCTCCGCTTCAGCCCCTGAATGCCCCTTGCCACTGCCCAGCTCAGAGTGATACCTGGGTCCAGACCCTCCCTATGCTGTGTAAGGAGATGGTGAACGATGGCAGCACCAGCCCTTGTGTGTGCCCCTGGGAAGGGTGGGCTTCTTTATCTGGCATTTCACAGATTCTGCAACACTTTTTCATCATCCCTGGTTCTCACCGCAACTCCAACAGGTGGACAGGACTGGCTTACTGTGACCCCCATTCTCCTGGTCAGGAACCCAAGACCCGAAAGGCCACCTGGTTTGCCAGGGCCCAGGGGAACTGCTGGGATGGCCTGCTGGTCTTGGGCCCAGGTCCAGGGCTTTTGCTCACTGTGTTACGCAGGTGCCTTGCCCCCAGACCCCAGACCTGCCTCAGCGTCTTCAGGCCTCGCTTGCTATGCTGGGGGCCCGCTGGACGCAGAGTGACCTTATGTGCCGATGGGATCATTCACATGTCACCTGTCATCCTCCCTCATAAAACTACTGCCCAGGTCTGAAGTGGACCCAGGGCTAGTAAGGTGTAGTCATGACCGTTCATTGCTGGGGCGCCGGCAAAGTTCTGCGGGCCCTTTGGGAAACAGCATGACACTGGGGGGCAAGATAGAAATGTCGATTCCCGTGGACTCTGAAACCCACTTCTGGGAACTTGGTCCGTGGAAATAATTTACCACAAGCACACGACCTTACGCTGAGAGACGCTCATTGAAGCGCCGTCTGTGAGACAGGGACATTGGCACAAACGTAAATGTCTGACTTCAGGGGAAATGTCGCCAGTCGGGTGACCAGGACAGGCAAAATCGTGGGGGAATACTGATGGCGTGTTCAGCTAAAAGAGGATTAAACAGAACAGTTGAGTCACAATCATAGCGAAGCAGATAAAGAAGATGTTTGTGCCAGGGAAAGAGAAACGAAAGGCCAGGCCGAGGGGGCGAATGTACCATTGTCTCATTTTCACATGGAGCAAACCTGGGCAAGGCAGGCCTCGGGGGGCTGGGGAGAGACCCCATAACAGTGGCGTGAGGGCCTGGAGTGTGGTCAGGTGGCACGGACATGCTGACCGCAAGCCCGCATCCGTCCGGATGCAGCCCAGATGCCGGAGGAGCCAGCCTTTGCCCTGGGCGGTGTCAACCGCTTTCCTCAACAGGTCAGTTCACACCTGCTGTGCCAGGCAGTGCTCTAGGCACTGCGCCTGCAGTAGTCAGCTAAATTCTGACGTTCTGGAGAGGAGGGAGACAGTCCGCAGCTCATTAAGTCCCCCCGGGGCACGTCCCAGATGAGATGTCACCCACCTGGGCCCCCTCCCTGATCTGTCTCCCAGCCCTTGTCCCCTTAGCAAGCCCTAAGTCACAGGTGTCATTCCCTCCTTCTGGGGTCCTGCTCATTACAGAGGCTGTAGAGCAGGGGTGTCCAAACTGTGGCCCGCGGGCCAACTGCGGCCTGCAATCCATTGTTAATTGGCCCGCAGCAAATTCCAAAAATATATTTAGTTTACTTAAATAAACCAGGTGGGGCAATACGTACTTCACCTCGAGTGAGTGGCCCGGCTGTTTGTGTATTTTACCGCATATGGACCTTGGTGAAAAACAGTGAAAAAAGTTTGGACACCCCTGCTTTAGAGGATTCCAGCTCTGCACGGCCTCAGGGATTGTCCCTGCCCCGGGACTTGTTCTCCTCAGCTGTTGTCTGGGTGTCTGGGTGAGCAAGTTCCCCCTGTCTGAGAGAAGGGACCCGAGGCAGAGTCTCGTCACAGCTGTCCCCAGACCCAACAGTGCCAGTGCTCCCCCAAGGCTTCCTTCACCCTGCCCTGCCCTGCCAGAGTCATGCTGGGCCCAGGGAGAAAGCCAGTGAGGGTGAGGCCTGGCAGCCACCACTCCCAGGAAGCTGGACGTCGATCGGTAGCCACTACGTAGAATCTGCCCACTGTCCTGTGGGGGGTCGCCAGCTGGTCCTGCCCAGTGTGGTGCTAAAAACTGCAGCTACCATTGCTGGGTATCTGTTAGCTACCAGGCCTCCCAACCACTGTCGAGGGAGGTACAGCTCCCATTTTACAGAAGAGGAGAGCAAGGTCCAGCAGAGTTTGGTCATTTGCCAAAGGTTACAGCTAACGAGTGGTTGACCCCAGGTTCAAAGTCAGGCTTCAAAGCTACACCTTCGACATGCCATCTGCCCTTCTCCCCCACCTCCAGTTGTCCTCTGGTATCCATCGCCTGTTTGTCATTGGTCTTTTTCCTTCTTGCTAGTCGTGTAGCAGCTGCCACTAGTCGGACAGGAGTGTGGCCACTTGGCGGAGTGGACAGGGCAGTGGTGTGTGACTCAGGACCCCTGCGTTCTCACCTGGGCCTGCCAGTAACTTGTGTGGCCTTGAACTATTCTCTTCCACTCCCTGGCCTCGTGGGCGTGGTCGGGACTTGCCCATCTCCACGGGCCTCCAGCGTCACAGTGTCTGATGACAGTGGCAGAGAGGGAAGACGGGGGTGTTTCAGTTTCCCAGGGGCTAGTTTTTCAGCTCTGAACAGAACACAGCCCACCATCTAACTAAAAAAAGCCTCTTTCCAACTCCCATCCAGAAATAAAGACAGTAGATAAATAAGCAACAACAGCCTTTTTCGGGGAACCAGAAATAGCCTCCCGGGCCTCCAGTGCTGCCTGGTAGAAAGAGTCTGGATTCTGCCTCTATTTGGGGAGAAGAGCTGCCGGCGATGTTGTGAGGTTGCCAGGCTTGGGCTGGAGGAACCTCTGCTGTCACAATCCCTACGCGGGCCGGTGTGTCCTTCCCTGGACCTCCCACCAGCCCTCCGTTCCCAAGCTAGACTGACGTCACCACCCTCCTCATCTCAGAGGCCGGTCCAGGTTGTGTCAGGACAGCAGCCCAGACCGGCCCATCTGCTGGGAACATGCCTCCCCCACGTGCGTGGCCTGTTCGCTCACCTCCCGAGTGAGGTGCCTCCCGATCGCACCCCCCATCTGCACGGGCACCCCCTTTGCTCCCTGTTTTGTGTTTCCTGTCAGCACCTGTCTAGCTATCCATTCACCTGGAATGGAAGCTCCCTGAGGGCAGAGGTGTTCATCGCTATATCTCTAGCTTCTAGGATTTAGTTGAATTCTCAATACTTTTTTGTTGGTCCGTGAATGATTGTTGAAACCAAAATGGGAACAGTAGTATTTTCTAATTGACTGTGATTTCACAGCCCCGTCAGGATGATTGTGGCTGCAAGTAGCCAGAAAGTGGCCCAAGCATTTAAAGCATCATGGTCTGCTTTCGCTGAGACCGGAGCGGACGTGGCCGAGTGAGGATCGCGGGTCCCTTCAGGCCTTTGCCCCGTAGGCTCAGGGCCACCTTCCCCAGGCTGGCCCCGTGGGAGTGACTGAGCTTGGGCAATGGGGCCTTCCTGGTGCTGGGTTGGGGCGGTCTCAGTCCCAGGCCACCCCTGCGACAGGACTGTGGTAGGCAGTCGTTTGCCACCTCACACACCAGAGCCTGAGATTTCGGAAAGATAGGGGTTTCTCGCCTAATGCTGGGTGTGGCCCATTCACTGGAAGGACCCTTAGCATCTCTGGGGAGAGGGCTCCCCTTGTTCTTCTCTGACTTCACCCTGGACCTGGTAGAGGGTGGGACCGGCGACAGCTCTGCAGGTTTGCTAGAGGATTGAAGGAGAGACTACGTGAAGCATTTACTTATTAGCCTGGTCCCGCAAGCACTTGATGGATGGCAGTGGCTGCTGCTGCTGTTTTTTTTTTCTTATTTTTTAAATTGATATTATTCATATAAAATCCACCTTTTTCAAGTGTACATATAATTTATTAGTTTTGAATATGTTTGTAAAGTGGAGCAACCACCACCACCACCACCATCTAATTCCAGAACATTTTCATCACTTCAAAAAGAAATGCACCCATTAGCAGTCACTCCCCATGCCCCCCACCTCCCAGCCCCTGGCAACCAGCCGTCTCCTTCCTGTCTCTGGATTTGCCTGTTCTGGACATTTCGGGTCATTGAAGTCATATCATATGTACCTATTGTGACTAGCTTCCTTCTCTCAGCTTAAGGTTTTCAAGGTTCATCCATGTTGTAACCTGTATCAGCACTTCGTTCCTCTTTATGGCTGAGTGATATCTGTGGGTAGACCACATTTTGTTTACCTACTCATCGTTTGCATGGTTGCTACGTTTTGGCTACAAATAATGCTACATGAACATTCCTGGACAGGTTTTTGTGTGGACATTATGTTTCTGTTTTCTTGGTTACATATCTAGGAGTGGAATTGTTGGTTCATAGGGCAACTGTTTAAATGTTGGAGGAACTTTGTTTCCCAAAGTAACTACATCAACAATATCCATACTTGTTACTGTCTGTCTTTGGATTATACCCACTCTTCTAGGTGTGAAGTAACCTCTCATTATGGTTTTGATGTGCGTTTCCCTGATGGCTAATGTGTTGACTGTCTTTTCATGTGCTTACTGCCCATTTGTACCTCTTCTTTTGAGAACTCTGTTCATAGTCTTTGCCCATTTTAAACTCAGGTTGTCTTTTTATTGTTTGTTTATTAATAGTACTTAACATATTTTGGATACTAGACCCTTATCACATATGTGATTTGCAAATACTCCCCCCATTCTATGGGTGGTCTTTTCACTTTCTTGATACTGTCCTTTGAAGCACAAAAGTTTTTAATTTTGATGACATCAAAATTATCTATTTTTACTTTGGTTGCTTGTGGTCTTAGTGTCTCAGAAAGCATTGCCTGATCTAAGATCATGAAGATTTATACCTTTGTTTTCCTCTCAGAGTTTTACCTTTTTAAATCTTATATTTAGATCATGATCCATTTTGTATCAGTTTTTGTATGCGGTGTGAGGTAGGGGTCCAGCTTCATTCTTTTGCTTGTGGATTTCCAGTTGTCCCAGCACCATTTGCTGAAAAGAATGTTTGTCCCCTTGGCACCCTTGTGAAAAATCAGTTGACTATAGATATATGGTCTATTTCTAAACTCTCAGTTCAATTCCATTGATCTATATGTCCTTATGCCGGGATCACACTATCTTAATTACTGTAGTTTTATAGTTAAGTTTTGAAACTGGGAAGTGTGAGTCCTCCAACTTTGTTCTTTTTCAAGGTTGTTTTGGCTGTTTGGGTCCATTGAATTTTCATATGACTCTTAGGATCACTTTGGCAGTTCCTGCAAAAAGATGGCTGAGATTTTAATGGGGGTTGCATTGAGTCTGTAGATGAATGTGGGAATAGTGCCAGCTAAATAATATGAAATCTCCTATCCATGAGCATGGCATGTCTTTCCATTTATTGAAGTCTTCTTTAATTTCAATAGTCTGCTGTTTTTAGTGTTTAACTCTTTGTTAAATTCACTTCAAAGTATTTTTTGATGCTATTGAAGTGGAATTATTTTCTTAATTTCATGTTTGGATTGTTCATTGCTAAGATACAGAAATGTAATTGCTTTTTTGAATATTGATCTTATATCCTGCAATCTTGTTGAACTTGTGTATTAACTCTACTCATTTTTGGGGTTTTTGTGTGCGTGGATTCCTTGGGATTTTCTATACACAAGATTATGTTACCTGCAAATAGAAGTAGTTTTACTCCTTCCTGTCCTGTCTGGATGCTGTTTGTTTCATGTTCTGGCCTAATTGCCCTGGCTGGAACCTCCAGTGCAGTAGCGGGAACAGACATCCTTATCTTGTTCTTGGTCTCAGGGGAAGCGTCTGGTCTTTTACCATAAGTAGGGTGTTTCTGTGGGCTTGTAGAGATGCCCTTTAATCAAGTTGAGGATATTCTTTTTAATTCCTAGTTGGTTGAGTGTTGTTGTTTTTTTCCAATCACGAGAAGGGTGTTGGATTTTGTCAAATGCTTTTTTTTCTGTGTCTGTTGATAGGATTGTGTAGTTTTCGTCTGTTCATATGGAGTGGATACTTTTCTACTAGGGAGGCCATGGTTGGGGGCATCGACTTGGAACCAGCTGCCCAGTTATGAGCCCCCGAGCTGTACCACTTACTTATTTACTGAGTAACTCTGTGCAGGGGACTTCACCTCTCTGTGCCCCTATTTTCCTCATCTGTAAAATGGGGGTGACAGTACTTCCTCATGGTGTTCTTGCGAGGGTACGTGAGGTGCTTTTAGACTCTGTGGAACAGTGGCTGACACATAACAAGTGTGGTTTATTGAGAGGTTGGCTATTAGCAGTGACATGTGAAAGATTTGATGGGCCGGGGTGGGAGGGGAGTTGAGGTGGGCATTGCAAGGCAAACCTAAAAGCCAGGCTGATTCACTGGCTCTGAAATCACTGGCTCTGAAAAATCTGGTGGTAGGGAGTCTGGAAGCTCTTCCGGGAGGTGGCCTGTTTGCCTCCAGCAATCTCTGAATCTACATGTGTGTTGGGGGTCAGGGCGGGCCCCTGCCAGGCCAGGTGAGTGCATGTCCTGCTGTCCTAAGCCTGCCTGCCACAGCATCCCTGTTGTCCAGGCCTGAGCGTCACGTCCGTTGGGGCTGGACTATAGGGGCTGTGCCGGCAGCAAGAGCCTTTGCACAGGTGCTTCGTCCCTCCACAGTCGTGGAAGGGCCTGCCAGCCCCTCACTATTATTTGTGCCCCAGCTCTGACTCTGGCCTGGGGGTGCAGAAATGGGGTCTTGACTGGATAATGGTTTGTAGCTGAGAGCCAGGACGTACCCCACCCTGGTTTTCCTGACTAATCTTTTCACGGCCTGTGGGTGAGCCTGGCTCAGTCATTGACCGTCAGGTGACTTTGGGCACAGGCTGCCTCTGGACCTCTGTTTCAGCATCTGTCCGTGGAGACAGTCACAGTACTTTGAGGACCCGGTGGGTGCTCTGTGCTCAGGGCTTGCAGCGCCGTCTGCCAGAGCTCGGCCTACACTGGCTCCAGTCCTCCCTCCTGGGGTCTCCCAGAGGCTCTGCAACCCCCAAATCTGCCAACACTCTTGCCTGTTTGGGATTTGGAGCAGGGCGGGTAGGAAATGAAAGCACCTTCATGTGCCCTGAGTGATTTTTGGCCTTCGTTGTTATGAGACGTACGGGCCTCCACCTTCCCCTGTCTGTGTTCCTGTAATGGCCTCCTGGCCAGCCGGGGAGCTGGGAGCTGTTGGAGACAAGCCACTTTGCTTGTTTACTTTGGTTTGGTTTCCAAGTTTGTGGGTGGGAGGCCGCCCTGACCCCACTAACGCGCAGCCTTTCCCGGCCCCTGTGCCCAGAAGTACAGGGTGGTCCTGGCTTCCTGAGGAGCTGGTGGTCCGGTCGGGAAAGGTGACTAGACAACAAGTGGTCGTAACAAGCCAGTAATGCGATTTAAGCATCAGGAGAGAGAGTCAGGCTACACTGTCATCCCACAGCTTTGCCCTCACTCGGTGCCTGACGCCGGGGCATTCTGGTGAACAGAGCAGGCTCAGCTCCCAGAGCTTTTCAGAAAACCAAACACGCCTGGAACCCACTGGATTGGCGCCGAGAGGATGCGGGCACCCTGTGAGATGGGGGCTCAGCAGAGCCCAGGTGTGCCAGGCCAGAAGGAAAGTGTGGAGAGGGGGCTGGGCTGGGCTGGGGGCTGGAGAAGGGTGGTGGTGTGCCTGAGAGCAGCTACTAGGTACTAGGTACTAGGTACTAGGAGGCGATACCAAGCAGGCGGGTGACTGATTAGATGTGTTGGGAGCTCTGTTCTGTTTCCTACCTTCCTTTAGGTGGCGAGGGGGTGAGAGCCGGCTCCTTCGTGGCGAGGGGGTGAGAGCCGGCTCCTTCAGGTGGCGAGGGGGTGAGAGCTGGCCTCGCCATGGGAGGAATGGCTGTGTAGCCACAGCACGCTCTTTAATCTCCCGGCCTTGGCTTCCCCCTCCTGGGATTACTTTGCAGACTTGAGAGGTGGGGCGTGCAAAGATCGCAGCTCAGTGCTAGATGCGTGGTAAGAGCTCCGTCTGCAGCCTCGCTCCTGCGATGACTGTTAAGCCGGTACAGCATGTGGTGGGGAAAAGTCTTTAATGAGTCTTAGTTTATTGAGTGAAAATTCGGCTTACAAAACAGTGTCCTGTTGTAAAGCCCTGTGTGTGTAAACGTGTATGTGCCACCCTGAAGGCCAGGGAGGTGGCGAGATTGGGTGGGGCTTTTACTTTTCTTTGATGTTCGGGTTACACAGTTGTCATATTGGTTTCTAGTTACAGAAATGTTATTAGAAAATATAGTTCAAGAATATGCTGCTGTTCTCTGTGTGTGTGTGTTCACACATGACTGGAGTTTGGGGCGTTGGATCAGGAGAGCAAGGGGCTTTGAGGGGGCCCCCAGGGAGGTGGGTCTGTCCCAGGAAGTGGCCATGGGCGGCTAGCAGGCAGGAGTGCTGACACGGGTTCCCCTCTGTCCCCAGATGACAGGATCTGCTCACCACCCTTCATGGAGCTCACGAGCCTGTGCGGGGATGACACCATGCGGCTCCTGGAGAAGAACGGCCTGGCGTTTCCATTCAGTATGTGCCGCACCCAGGGCTCCGCTGGGCGGGCGGGCGTGTGGGCGTGCGGGGTGGGCCATGGCCTGGCGGGGGGGCTGTCTGCGGCCCCCCTGGCCTCACACTCTTGGAGGGTGGAGCAAGGCCTTGGCTGCTGGGGAAGGTGGGGCCATGGGTCGCGCCCCCACGCACACTGTAGATGTGGGTCCTCGGAGGGTGTGGACAGAGAGGCTCTTCTGCCTGGCCTGGCAGCGTCGGTCCAGTTCACCCTGAGTGTGGGTGCTGGCCGCTGTCGCGTCAGCAGCTCCCCGGGCCCACCTGCACCTTCCCCTGACGGTCTGCAGTTTTGAGTTTCTGCCTGTATCTGCCAGGTCAGGCTTTGTGGATGAATAACCTCACTGATCCTTCTCTGCTTTTCTCTCCCCCACCAACCCACAGTTTGCAAAACCAGAGTGGCTCATGGCACCAACTCTCACGAGGTGAGTAGAAGATTCGATGACAGTTTCTCTGCCCTCCCGCCGGCCACTAGGGAGTCTCTGTGCTCCGTACCCGCTGCTCCGCTCCCTGTTTTGCTTCTGGCTGTGGCTGTGTGCTCTGCCTCCAACCTCGCACCTGTGTCCCTCCTTGTCCCCAAGGCTGGGATGGGTGTGCCTGCCCCTGTTTGAGCCTGAGGGACTCACACCCCGTCTGACCTGTCCACAGCTTTCCATCCTTGGGCCCGTCAGCCATTACTCCCTGGGTGCCTGTTTTGTGCCAGGCACCGGGCTGGGCCCCACCGACGGCTATTGACCGAAAAGATCCTGTCACTGCCCGCAAGGATCTGCCATTCCTACTGAATTTAGCAAAGGGGAGGGAGGAGGAAAGGGTGCCCTACCTGCAGTACACATTGGTCGTCCAGCCCCTCATCCATTCTTTCATTCACCCACGGTCATTCCTGACCCCACCTTGGGTGCCAGGGGAAGGATGCAGGAGATGCGAGTCCTGCCCTAGTCGGGGGGACAGAGTCCCAGAGGCAGAGAGCGCCAGTGTGGAGTAGTGCAGGAGGTGAGCAGGGGGCCTCTTGGGGGCGAGAGGAGTAGACTCCCAGGCAGGGGCCCCACTGGGTCTGTTGCCCTCATGCCCTCTTGACCCACACCTAGGACATGGGTTTCAGCGCCACCCCCACCTGCCTTTGACGCCTTCAGGGGCCCACCCAGCCTGGAGACCTCCCTGTTAGGCACGTGGGAGGGAAGACACACTGGGCCATAGACGTTTGCGCCACCGAGAAGGCCCTGTGGGAGAGAGAGCCTGACCCTGGCAGCCCCACAGGCAGAAATGCTCCCGAGTCCTTATGACTAAACATGGACAATCTGGCAGCTGTGCCCTGTAGAAGATTTATGCAGCGCCCTTTCTCCGTGGCATGTATGTGTGAGGAAACATCTGTAAACAGACCTTGTCTGTGTGCTGTGGTACATGCCGTGATGGCACTGTAAGGCCGAGGGACACCTCTGCTCGTGGGAAGGAATGTGGGGACAGGAAATCATGGCCTGCCGCAAAGGTCAGCTGTCTCCTATGGTTGGAGCCTTCCTCCCCGTGGAGCCTTCCCCGTCCAGGCCTGCCTGGGCTCCGAGCCAGGTTCCAGGAGGGAGCAGCCAGATGGTGTCCCCAGAGCCCACACTGCCCTCACGGGCTCCAGCACCCACCTGCCAACCTCCACCTGGCTCTTTTCACCACCAAGCGCTTCCTCTGTTTGTCAGGGCCTGGCGGTGCCAGGATGGAAGGGTGACCCCGGTCATCGGTGTCATTAGATAGACCAGGCTGATCAGAACAGGTCCGCCTCCGGGGAGGGAGCCACTGCTGCCATTTACACAGGAATGTAGGAATCACACAGCCCTGGGACCCGGCCTGGCTCTGTGCACTGTCAGCTGTGTGACTTTGGGCAGATTACCCAGCCTCTCTGAATGTCTGTCCCTCACTGTAACTGGGGATATGATGGAGGTGGTGAAGGATAATGGAGTTGCTGCATGTCCTGCCGTGGGGTCTGGCACAGGAAGCGTTCGCTACACCTGCTGGGTCATTGCAGAAGGGGGCTGAATCCAGGTGAGCTCCCTCCTTGCGGGGGAGTCTCGATCCTCAGCTGTGGGGCCGGCGCCTTCAGTGGAGGTTATTTCATCCCGCAGTCCAGCTGTCAAGCCTAGCTTCACGACGTGCACACGTGTTCCCCACCCCCACCCAGTGTCCCGTTTGAGGGAGGGGCTCCTGTCCTCCTGGGTGGGGGATCTGGAGAGTTGGAGACCCCCAGGGGGCTCCACAGTGTGGGAGCTGGGGCGGGGGTCCAGGCGCCTCACCTATTCAGGGGTGCTCGGCGATGCCGAGTGCCGCGAGGAGGACCCCCTGGTTGTATCCTATTCAACCTCCACAGGACACCTCTGCACGTGACCGGTATGTTCACGGCACTGTTTAGGTTTTTGTTATGTTTTTAACCAGCGCAAGCACACTGGTTTGTTCCACAGTGAACTATCCCCCCACCTCTTTTGAAAGAACCAAAGCTCAAAGCCCCCCTGCCGCCGCCCCCTGATGGTTGATGCTACTTTACAGGTGAGGAAAACGGAGCTTAAACAGCCAAGACCCTGCCTGCACTTATGCAGCGAGGCTGGAGCTGGGACTTGAACTCATATCGGCCTCTCTTACTGTCTGTTACTCTCGTCAGCAGGCTAAGAAGACAGTCACTGCAGGACACACACACACACACACACACACACACACACAGTTTCCCCATGTAGCCTGGGTCTTCTGCCCTGTCCACCTGATCCGCCAGGCACATTGGGGTGTCATTCAGTGACAATTGACATGAGGGGCAGCAGCCGGTGCAGGCAGCCAGCTGTCCAGGCCCTGTTATCCCCTCCTAGCAGCCCCAGGCATCTGGTGGCCCCTTCCTGGGGCCTGTGGGCTGAGGGATTAGCTGTGCCCCCAGCACTACTGGCTGGCTCGAGTGGGCCCTGGGCAGACCCAGCCTCAGCCAAAGTGGAGAGGCTTTCTCTAGCTGTCCTCCTGCCCTCCCTACCTCAGTCTCCTTCCTACCGGACTTGCTTGTTGGGGACCTTTGTCCCCAGAGGAGTCAGGGACTGGAGCCGCATGTTTTCCAGGTGTCACTGTGACTCACTCAGTGTGTAAGACGTCAGGGCTGTGTGCTGGGCATACCCAGTCCCATTCCAGGCTCTGTCATTTGCCAGCAAGCCACTGAGCTTCTCAGGGTTTCAGTTTCCTCATCTGTAAAAGGGGTGTAACAGTGCCCACCTCAGAGGTGCATTGTGGGGACGACACAAGGTGACTCACATAAACATATGTCACGAGTGCTCCACCGGAGGCCTTGATCCCAGGCCTCCCAACTCCTGATCCATAGCCTTCTGCTTCCTGCCTCCCCTTCCTGGGTCTTTGTGGAGGAACATCTAAGGATGTCACAAGGGTTGAGTAGTGCACATCCAGGGGGTCCCGTGCCCTGGACTGCAGTGTGAATAGCACAGCCAGCTCACCCCTACATGGCAAGGCTGATGGTGCATGTTTCCAAACCCCTACAGCAGGAGTACATTGACCCCCAGGGGTTCTTCTCGAGTCCACTCACCCTGGCTTGAGACTCTTCCTGGGGAGTCCTCATGCCCTGGGGCCAGGGCTGGGCCTTGGTGGCAGTGACAGGTGGTGCACCCCTGTGTCTGAGGCAGGAGGGATGGTGGCCTGACAGCGGCCTTGGCCCTTTGTCTTCCCAGATGGCCATCGTGTTCAACCAGGAGGGCCTGAGCGCCATCCAGCCGCCCTGCGTGGTCCAGAATTTCATCAACCACAATGCTGTCCTGTACAAAGTGTTTGTGGTCGGCGAGTCCTACACAGTGGTCCAGAGGCCCTCGCTCAAGAACTTCTCCGCGGGGACATCAGGTAAGCAAACTAGAACCGGCTCAGGCTGCCGCGAGCTCAGGGCCCAGCGGGGACACGGCACTAACCCCTGCCACCCGAGTTGTCGCTGGAGGGGGAAGCGATGGTCTGAAGGCTGAAGAATTGTGTGCAGTAGATAAAGAGGTCTTGGAGCACGAGTAGAAAACCCCGTTCCACCAGGTCGATGTAGGGGCTCCCTCCATCTGAACCACTGGAAACTCGAGGAAGCCCCTGAAAATCTTCTGTACCCAGGGCCCTGTGCAGTGAGACTCAGGAGGAACACGCTGGAATGGGCGATTGACCTTTCGGGGAAGGGGGTGTGGGCTTGTATTTTGAGGGCCGGAGCACTGACAGCTTTGTGACTTCTCTTTTTTCCAAGTGGGGAAACCCCGAGTTACTGGGTGCTTTTGCAGCCAGTGAGGTGAATGCGTGTTCCATTACAAGTCAGCACGCAGGGCCACGGCGCTTCCTAGCTGTGGGACCTCGGGCAGGCCAGAGGGGGGCACGGTCAGCCCCAGTATGCCCCCTCACGGGTGAGGGCCGCATCAGTGAGTGTGTCAGGTCAGTGGGCGATGATGGTCCTATGTCGCTCCGATATCACAAGGTGATGGCATTTGCAGGTTGCTGCTGTCATTTGGGGCATCTGAGGGGTCCTCTAGAGAGGCTGGTGGCTGCACAAGTTCAGCTTTTCTTCAGCTGCTCCCCTGAGACCTGGTGACCTTTGGCCATTTCAAAATTGACACTAAGAGAAGGGACTTGCTGGTACTGTGGCTGCTCAAAAGAATGTCCTAGTGGTTCCAAAGGCATCTCCAAGGCACGTTGCGGGAACCTTGGGAACAGTGGCAGCGTCTATGGCAGAGGCATGGCTTTGCAAGAGGCCCCTTGGAGGACGTGGGACCTCCAAGTGTGGTTCGCACAAGCTCACTGTGTCCTGATCTCTGCAAGGGAAACCCGCCGTCACTACAGGGTATACGCAGGCTGCGTAATCTCCCTCTGAGCCGAGCAAACAGATGTTTCTTCCAAAAATCCCTCTGTTGGGACTGCCTGTCACCATCCGCTCTTCATGGCTTCAGGCCACTGTCTTGAATGAAGTTCAGCTGTTCTTACCATCCTCTCTCAGCTGTTCTATTAGCACAGCACAACACCGAGAGCAGACACTTTGGAAATGTGTGTCTGTTTTCACTTCCCTTTGAGGTGCAGGCAGTCTTCCAGCCGGGAGTGGGGCTCCAGGACGTGAGGCTATTCTCAGGGTTCGGGACATGCCCCTCTTCACCCTGGTCCCAGCCCCCGCCCACTGGGGTCACCTGGGGGTAGGGGACGAATGTCTGCAGGGGTCCTTTTGTATGTGACTGTTTATTGGCAAGAGGCATTCTTATAAATTGTGGGCCGGAAGAGGCTATGTTTTTTTTAATTATTATTTTCCTTATTTTTAAAAGAAATGTGCTTTAAATCTTTGGGAAATATACTAGGTTAAGAGTATTTATGTAGTCTCCTTTCTGTTTATTTATTTACTTATTTTTTCATTACCAAAAATCACTCCACTTTTTAAAGAAATTTACCACGATTTGCTTCCTTTCCACATAAAAAGTGTTCCTTTTTTTCTCCTTTTTCTCCCGGATGCAAAATGCTAGGCCAGTTTCCGGCAGGACCAGGCTCTGTGTCCTGTCTCAGGATGGGGCCTCTGTACTGTGTGTCTTCCCATGGCCGTTTCTAGGTTGTCATTTTGCCATAAAATGCAGACCTGGGCTGAATAAATGAGCAGATAAACACACTGAGATGACGGAGAAATGTTTATTTTGCTCAGGCAAGCTTAGTAACTTTCAGCATGTCCATCATCCATCCCCAAAGCTGCTTGCATGTCCGCCGTCTTCAGGACACCGTCCAGGGAGCCGGCGTGGTCTTTGTTCTGTTTACGCATGCATCCTCTTTCCAAAGGAGAAGCTCAACCTGACAGCGGCCGTTTAAGCCGGACCGATTGAGCAGGGACCTTGAGGCTCTGGGCTCTTTCCAGCCCCCTCCCTGCCCGGCTTCCTGGTGCCCGTTGCCCAGTGTGGCGGCCCTGGCTTCCGCTTTGATGCTAGGAGCTGGGAGCTCCTGGAGCAGGATTCTTCTGGACCCAGGGTGGAGGGGCAGCAGCCTTCCCTCCACAGCTGCCCTGCTCTTTGGATTCTCAGGTGCACTTTGGTTTTGACGTGTTACTATCTCTGAAGTCAGGTGTGTCCCACAGCCAGCGGCATCCTGCAGTTGCCTCTGCTGGAACTGAAGTCAGGTTCTTACAGAGGGGTTGATGCCGGCCTGTGCCAGCCACCGAGAACACTTGTATTCTCTGCGTCTGGTTCACAGTCTTGGGGAGACTGCAACCCTCTCTCCACAAAATGACATGGTCAAGATGGGCCCCTTTCTCTGCTCCTCCTCCTGTGCAGTGGTGTCGTTTCTTCTTTTCTTTACTCTGCAGACCCAGCACCTCTCACATCCTGGGCCCTTTACCCCTAGGGGTACATAAAAGAAGGGTACTGTACTTACCACACACAACAGGGTTGGCAGGCTTTTTCTGCAAAAGCCCAGATAGTAAATACTTTCAGCTCTATCACAGTTATTTAACACCACAGTTGTAGCATGAAACACTGTAGATACTGTGTAAATGAACGGGCATGGCTGTGTTCCAATAAAACTTTATTCAGAAACGCAGGTGGCGGGCCAGATCCGGTCTGCAGTCTGTAGTTAGCTGTGCTCTCACTTAGCACCCCTGAGGTTTGATAAATGCCGTATTCCCTTAAACCTGCCATGCGCCCAGTCCTGCGTGGGGGACCCAGCATGGAACTAGTCAGCCACATGTCTTGCCCTCATGTACTTATACGTTAGTGTGAGAAACCACACACCAGGGAAGAAATAATAAAAGGATTACTTGTGGCACAAGGGCATCACTGGGTGAGGGGAGCCACTTGGACAGGGCGGCCAGGAGGGATGGTGGACTGACAGAGGCCTTGTCCCTTTGTCTGGCCCCACTGCAGAGGTGACACGTACATGGGGACTGAAACGAGACCTGGGCCACTGTCGGCAGCACTGTGACATCTCCCCACCCCTTGCCCCAGAGAGAGACATGAAGATTAGGCAAAAGGGGCTAAAGAAAGTGTGGCTGAAGCTCATGGCTGCACCACTGTGCTACCGGATATTTGGGGGCTAATCCTGTCATCTACGCTTCTTATTTTAAAGCTGTTGTTCTCATCTGTAAATTGGGGACAAAAACATGCATATTCCTCTCATTGCCCTGCCTCTCCTGCAGGGAGGTGGTGACGGTCCTTCACCAAGGCTCTGTGTGTCTCGGGACCAGTCCAGGAACAGAGTAGATGGAGCCCTCCAAATCCGGGGAGTTCCTGCAATCAGAGTGCATGGGTCTGGCCAGGTGTATCTTTAGAGGGACTGGGTATCTTACAGCTGCCTAAGGAGCTGGCGTCAAGGGTCACTCTGACCCATCTCAGCTTCCCAGCCTCCTGGGTCAGCAGCTTCCAACCCTTCCCACTCCCTCCGGCCCCTGCTCAGCCTGCATGTGGGGAATCTGAGCAGACGGCGGCTCTCCTGGCCTGCTCTGCACAGTCCTCTGGCCATAGCTCCAGGGCGGGGTTAGCCAAGAGGAGACGAGTTCCCTTTGAAATGAGCCCCACTTTGGATTGATCTTGTTGCCACAAGAAGCTGTTGGGTAACATGGTGTGACTAAGCACCCATGGTGTCCCCTTATGGCTCCGGCAGGCTTTCCAGTCTGCCTGAACTTGTGTCCACCTGCTCTGGCTGGCCTTTCACCCCCAAGGCCGGCTCTGCCACGCTGGACACTGCCCTTGGCCACCCATGGTGTGGGTGGGAGGTGCCCTGAGCTCCGTGGGGCTGGGCCAGGCTGGGGTTAAGGGTCAGTACCTGCAGACGGCCAGAATGCCCATTCCACCACCTTGAGCCCAGCTCCAGCCTGTGGTCCATGGGGCTTGCCACCCCCAAGGTTCACTCTTTTTGGCAGTCGGCTCCCAGAGTAGAAATCGGTGGAGCTGCTTGGCGCAAGTCCTGCAGGGTGTTTATTTTCCCCAGGCTCCTCCCCAGGACCATCTCTCGTTCCCCCGGTCTGGACCGACTCTGGTCGGAGCTGCGGGAGGCCTGTCGGGCACACCAGGGCAGCAAGGGGCCTGTGTGCCCCGCTAGCGGGAAGGACACCAGGTACACCTCAGCGCCGGCCTGCTTGTCCTCCGCCCACATCACCTCCTCGTGCATGATTTTTGCGTCGCTGTAGTCCTAAAGCTGGCGAGGGTCGTGGGCAACCAGAGGAGGTGCCCGCCCGGCACACGGTGGTGCTCAGCTGGGGCCCTCTCGGTCCTGCACTCAGGGACCTGGGTCCCAGGGATGAGCAAAGTGCCCTGGGGGTCAGAGCCACCTGAGGGCTCGTGGCCCATGCCACGCTTGGGGGCGGAGCATGGGATGGTGGTCGGCGGCCTTTTCCAGAATCCGGCCTGAGGCTCCTGGTTTTGCGATTCTTGCATTCATGTGTCCACACCTCCAAGTGCTCAAGGACACATTTCCTACCGGCTGGCCGGCTCTCCTTTCCTCTATAAGGGATGAATGAGCGAACCGAGTGCTCATCGCTCCCATTATTCTTGGGTTCTGTCTGCTCTCCGGGTGCCCCCATGATGTTGGGGGACACGGAGTGCGGTGGAGGCTGGCACGGGTCAGGAGAATGTGGTGGGAGGGCTGGAGGGCATTCAGGGGGCGGTGCCAGCTTTCAAAGCCCAACGGATTATTCTGTGTGCCTTCTTGGATGTTTCCTAGGGAAGCCCATGTCCTTATTTCCTATTTTTTCCTTAAATAGTTGGGAAACAGCAGAACCCTTTGTATTTTTAAATACTCATGTGCCAAGTGGTAACCAGGCCATTCATTTCTCAAGTGCTCCCCTGGAAAGGAGTCCATGGGTAGACAGTGGGAGGGTTTGGGTAAAATGGAATTACTGGACCTCTTCATCCTGGACCTTTGCTACTTGGGTCCGCAGCATTTCCTTCAGACTTAGCCACACACCCCAGCCCCCTTTCTGCTGCCACGTCCATAAACACACTAGACACACTTACATATTGGGGGAAACCAGATCTGCTAAGGCTCATTAAGCCAATCACTTTTATACGGGAAGAAGAATTGAAGCAGCAGCCCCGACTGGGCATGGGTCCGACCACGGTATAGTGTCTCTTTGGGGTGGGGGTGCCCAGCTCACTGGGGCCCCAGGTGGCTGCTGCTGGACGCTGAGCCTGAAGGCAGCCGTGGCCGCCATCACCGGTGGCTGGGGAGGTGCTGCCCCCTGGTGTCGGGCGGTGGAGTCGCCATTCTTTCTTTGGGCTCCTAACTGGCTTCTCTGTTTGCCTTTTCAGACCGTGAATCCATCTTCTTCAACAGCCACAACGTGTCCAAGCCGGAGTCATCATCGGTCCTGACTGAGGTATGCCTTTCCCACCATGGTGGCCTGGTGTAAGCCTGTTGTGGGGGTGCTGTTGGCTGTGGGACAGGGCTGAGCTCTCCAGCAGGGCAGGGTGGGAGGGACCTCGGCCCCGTCTCAGGGCCCTGGGAGGTCCCAAAGACCCCTCCTCGTTGCTTGCTTCGGGCTTTCGTGCTGATAACCGTCATGGCCACGCCCGCTCACCACTGAGTTACTCCAGATGCGAGGTTTTCTGATTTCTCCCAGCATGAGGAAATCCCCCAATCGGGAGGAATTGGGGGACCTGCTTTTTACTGACCTAAATAAAGGGGTGGGAGGCAGCGCCATCGTGTTTCCCATTTACCTGCCTTGTCCGTGTGAGTGCAGTGAGCATTCATTACGAGCCTGCGGTTACTTCTGTGGGTGCTGGGATGGCTCACGGGCCCGGGCTCAGGGTTGCTGTGTGTCAAGCTTCCTCCTGGCTGCCTTGCGGCGTCACAACCAGGCCCCAAACAGGCCACGCAGGGGCGGGGGGGCAACTCCACTTTCCCGAGGGGTAAGGCTATGCTCAGTGAGGCTGAGGAGCTGCGTCATGTTCACAGGGCTATTCACCCAGATCCATCTGATTCCAGAAATTTAGGATTTCTTATCTCTCTGTGGAGCAGTTAAAAATTGCCATGAGGTCACCCTCTGCCGTTCCACCAAGTCCAGAGAACTGGTGGCCTCTGTTGCCACTTCCCCTGAACTGGGAGCCCTCTGCTGGGTCTCCCACGCCTCCGAGTCCCAGATGTCCTAGTGTCCTGGGACTATGTGCCTGTGTCCCCCTCCCTGCCCTGCGCCGGTCTCACCAGCAAGACCCCAGCCTGGCCTCACTGCCTCTGTTTTACCTCAGGGGTTGCCTTATTATTACTTCTGCCCCTGCCCCAGGCCACCTACCCATTTCCTAGTTGTTTCTGGTTCCTTCGAGGAGCAAGCTGTGTGCTGAGCGTTTGCCGGAGCACAGGCACGAGCAGGGACCTGGAGAGAACACCAGTGCCCTCGAGATGCTGGTAGACGTGTCCCAGGCACAAGTTTCACAGTCGGGGAAGTGTGGGGAACAGCCAGGTTTCACAGGCACTTCTCGGCGCCTGGCTGTGCTCATTATAAGATGTAAGTAGGTGTCCTGTGTAAGAAGAGGTTTTCCGGTCTTTCAAGCTTGAGACACTTCAGGTGAGCCCAGTGCCGCAGGACTCTGCCTCTCGGAGACAGCAGAGGGCACTCGGCGTTCCCCAGACTTCCTAAGGTGCTGTCCCTGCCAATCCCTCGCACAGAGTGTGGGACTAGAGGCCACGGGGGCTGTTACCTGATGCCAGAGGGTCTCTGTGAGGGCTGTGAGCACAATGACCCACCCAAAAGTGACCTTGGATAATCACCTGTCCACCACGTGGCCTGTTTCTTTATCTGTGAAATGGGAAAGAGTCAGCCTGGGGGTACTTCCGGGGCCTTCTCTCCACCTCTAAGGTGTGCCATCATTGCCCCCTTCCCAGCCCCCCCTCCCCCCCCCCCGACCTCATCACTGCTGTTCAGGAATCTCGCAGGACAAGATGTAAAAATAGAAGAGAAGTGGCAGTCAGCTGTGCCCTCTCCATTTAGGACGTGCTGCACACCTACAGGCCAGCCTGGCACAGGCAGCTCCATTCCAGCCCCTTATAATCCTCCCACCCACTGGGGGTCCCTCCAGTCCCCATCTCTGTCTCCTGCGGGGAGCCCTGCCCTGGCCTGAAACCCCCCTCCCTCCCCGGCCAGGTGGCCTGAGGGTGGACCCAGCTCCCACACCAGCTTGCAGGCCCCAAACACTGTATAGCGTATTAATCAGTGAGTGGGCACTGTCAAGACTGACTGGGGTCAGACCCAAGCTCTCCAGTGTCCCCTGTATGTGTCCTTGGCAGTCCATTTGCCTCTCCGAGCCTTGGCGTCTCCATCCTGCCCCACAGTGGGGTTGTGGGGTTCAGGGAGTTGCTAGGACAGTGCCAGGTGTGCAGTGTCAGCTGTGACAGGCGAGCCACACGAACACCGCTCACCCCTCCTTTCTGTTTAGGCCCATGGGCAGGGTTTCCATGCCTTTATGTTGTCCTAGGATGGCTATTTGGTTTCAGATAATCTAAGGGCTTCAGAAGGATTTCTGAGATTCCTTAGCTGAGCTGAGAAGGTGCTTTTGTAAACAGCATATCATAAGACTTTGTATGAAGCAGCTCCCCTCACGGCTGGGCGTGCTCTGTGAGCCGCAAACCTTAGCTTCCTGGACCCTCAGTGTAGGCCCGTGTTACCCCATTTACCAGGTGAGAAAACAAGACCCAGAAGGGTGCCTTACAGCTCAGAGCCGAGGCATCCACCCAGGTCTCTGAGTTGGGGAGGAACCTGGGCCAAGGACCAGTGGCCAAGCTGTCGTTGTGGGCCGAGCCTCTGACCCCTCACTGGTGAGAGTGACTAAAGAGATAGTGCTAAGTGATGAATGCCTGTCACAGCCAGGCTGGCACTGCCCCTTAGAAAGTATTTCTCCCATAAAGTGCCAAGGCAGCATGGTCTAAGTATGAGGGTCCCTGCCTGGCGCCAGTGGGGGTCGCATGGAGCACGGATGCTGCCCATGTGGGAGGTCCCTGCTCTGTATGTGTCCAGAACTTCCCCATGGGCCGTTGCAGCTTCCTGTGCTGGGATAAAGGTCATTTGTCCTTGATGCCCAAGGCTCTGTCCCCGGCCCTTCTGACCCAGCCTCACTTTAAAAAATAAAATTGAGGTGAAATTCGTATAACATCCTATTAGCTATTTTTAAGTGAACAGTTCACGGTATTAAGGATGTTTGCCATGTTGCACAGTCACCATCTCTGTCTAGTTCCAAAACATTTTCATCACCCCAAAAGGAGACCCCATCCGTATTTAGTAGTCACTCCCCATTCCTCCCAGCCCCAGGCTGTTTTTTGTCTCTGGCTTTACTTCTTCTGGACCTTTCATGTGTGTGATCTATTGTGTCTGGGTTTTTCACTTGGCCTAATGTTTTTAAAGTTCACCCACATTGTAGCATTGTATGGCTGAATAATACCGTTTATAGTATCTGTACATCTGTTGACGGACATTTGGGTGTGTCTACCTTTTCGCTCCTGTGAATAATGTTGCTGTGAACATCCGTGTGTAAGAACTGAACTTATTTTCGGTTCTTTTGGGTACATACCTAGGAGTGGAATTGCTGGCTTATATGATAATTCTGTACTTAACTTTTTGACCTGGCTTTACTTTTATTTCTGCTAGATCAGCCATTCTTCTTCCCCTTTGGCTCCTGAGCCCATACTTTCAGGACTCTTAGCCTTTATGGAGCCCCTCCTGTGAGCCCTATTCTGGTTGACACCAGTGATAGGTGCCATCTTTGTCCTGGAATGCAGGTGGAGACCCTCCTCCCAGCCAGCCATGTGCTGTCCCCACCACACCAATGTCCTCATGGTTCCTCCCTGCAGTCTGGGATGGAAGCCTCATTGGTCCCATTTTGCAGATGAGCAAACTGAGGCATAGAGAGGCCAAGTACTTTTCCCTAAGACCACAGAGCTAGGAAGTCACTGTCAGGATTCTAATCCAGGTACCTCTGACTCTGAATCCTTCCCAGTACAACCTTCCACCTCCTTGGAGGCCCTGGCCAGGGACCAAACTTGAGCCCATGAGGACTTGTGTGCCTGTCCCAGGCCCGCTGTGACTGGAGCAGAAAATGAACAGTGTGTGGGGGGAGTTCGGGGACAGCCCACTAGACCCATGGAGGCTTCACTGAAAGCTGAACTCGGACCCAGGAGTCTGGTGGGAGCACAGTAGCCTCTTTCGGGAAGCCCATTCATGTGGATGTGAGTTCGTGTGGAAACAGCATAGTTAGCCACTTGTTGGGACAGGGAGATTGAGCCCCACGACCCCCAGTACTGGGTGATACATGATGACTGGTCCATGGACCCCTCCACTTCACGGTCTTGAGGCTCTTCCCCCACCCCTCAGCTCTGCCCTGACTGTCCCAGCTCACAGCTCTCTGGCAGGTTCTTTGCCTCCGCTGTGCCCTCACCTGGTGCCCAGATCCTTCCTTCCTTTAAGGTCTGGCTCATGTTCTCTGCCCCATAAAGTCTTCCTGGGTTCACAGCAGACTCCATCTCCTTCCTCCCTGCTAAGACGGTTGGGTTTTAGAGGCTAACGAACCTGGGGACAAATCCAGCCCCGAACTTTTGTGCTGTGCAGCCCTGGACCAGCTCCTGACCCTCTCTGAGGTTCAGCTGCCCTGTGTGAAATGCTGGTAATGACACCTGTCTCCCAGGTTGTTACGAACAGTAGGGGAGGTGATGGGCGCTATGCAGCTGGGACCTGGCCCGTCGCAGGACTTGAGCGATGGCCATTCCCAGTGCTGACCACAGTGGGTCTACGCTGCCTCCTTGCTGGAGGCTAAGGCCCGGTTTGGGCCCCTCACTGGGGGTCTCTGTGTGCTGTGGCATCGACCTCCCTGCCCATGGCCTGACGCCCGTGTGTGTCATGTGTCGGCAGCTGGACAAGATCGAGGGTGTGTTTGAGCGGCCGAGTGACGAGGTCATCCGGGAACTCTCCCGGGCCTTACGGCAGGCGCTGGGCGTGTCACTTTTTGGGATTGATATCATCATCAACAACCAGACGGGACAGCATGCTGTCATCGACATCAATGCCTTCCCAGGTGAGCGACGGGGACCGGTGTCCCTGGGCAGGCAAGGGGGCAGGCTCCACCCCTGGCTATCGGTGAGGCCCCCACAAGCCTGCTGATCGGGTTACGGGGTGTGGGGAGGAGTGACGGAGGTCTGTACTTCCAGCCTGGGAGCACGCATAGTGGTCCTGCACCTTCCTCGCCTGACCCTGCACCATCAGCGTTGGCCGTTATTGGCCAAATCTCAGCCGACCCTTGGGCCTTTGTAGATTTAAAGAGCTGAAAGGACACTGGAGGGAATGCAGCCCCCACAGGTTTACGTGTAGGTACTGAGACTGTCAGAGAGGGAGGAATTGTCCGAGGTCACACTGCAGGTTGGTGGCAGGGCCGTGCCTCTTGCCCTCCCCGAGCCACAGTGCTTCTCACTCTCTGCTGTCTGCTGGGGCCCTGAGGTGGGGGAAGCACGTGCTGGGCCCTTGTGGCCTGCTGGCACAGCCTGGCTCTGCCGAGTGCGCCCCCCATGTCACCTCGTCGAGGGGCTCTGGGAGACACCGGCACCTGGGACTGCTCAGGGGGTGTTTGCAGGGTGCTTGATGCATGTGTCGTGTGTCCAGTCCCACGCGCAACCCCTCCTCAGACAGCATGCGAGTCAGAGCCGCCAGCATAACAATTCATAGCCAAGGAGGCTGAGCCCAGTGGACGCTGAGGGAAGGCACGAGAGGAGTGTGTGCCCTAGGCCCCAGAGGAGGTGGTGTCCAGGAGACAGCTGCCATGGGCAGGGCGACACCTCTCCCTGGTCTCTTCCTGCGTGGTTTGTGAACCTGAGTCTAGAGCACTCCTGGGGCCCAACCTGGGCCCCAAGCCCCCTGCACCTGTGGGTTCAAATCCTGGCTCTGCCTTCATGGTCTGTGGTGAGACAACCCACCTAATGGGGCAGTCTCAGTATTCACTTCTGCTCAATGGGAACGGTCAGCGTTCCCTACCTCTCAGAGACAGAGGAGATAGCGTTTTCAAAGCCTAGCCCTGAGCGGTGCCCCACGCGGCTAGTTCACCTCTCAGACACTCTTCTGGCCGACGTAGAACTCTGGGCACCGAGTGGCCTACACAGCTTTCGGCCAGGTCTGGCGGACCTGAGGGGCCTTCCCCGGCCTCCTGTCCACCCTCAGGCCTACGCACCTCACCAGGAAGCGCGCGCGTGCACACACACACACACACACACACCCAGGCCTACGCACCTCACACACACACACACACACACACACACGCACACACACGCACACACACGCCGCCCTTGTCTCGGCACCGCGCAGCGGTTGCTGAGGGAACGACTTACGTTCCCTGGTGTTGGCCTGACGCAGATTCGAGGTCTCCTCCCCTGCTTGTCTCTCTGCCCTGGAAACCCAGCAACACCTTCTGGGGGTCCCCAAGGGGCCCAGATCCTTCCTGCCCCGTCCCCCAGTCCCAGGGCTGAGAGAAGCCGAGTCCGAGGATGGGGTGTCCAGCACCACATGGGTATTGAAGGGACAGGCAGGGCCAGAGGGCCTGGTTAAAACCAGGCTCTGCCACATAGGAACTCTGTGTCCTCATCTGTAAAATGGGGATAGAGAGTTGTGAAGATTAAGTGAAGGGGTGTTGTACTCCTGGAAGCACTGTGTGTGCCAGCTAATCCCACCAGTTTTATTTTTACTGCGGGGACCTCTGCTTCCCCTCTCAGTCTCGGGCTCCCTCAAAACCAAAGCAGCTGTTTGCTGAACAAATAAGAGTCTGAATAAATGAGGCAGCCCCACCCACCCGGCGCTGGGCAGGCTGCTCTGTAGAAGGTAACACACCCTGCTCTTCCTGAACCTTCGTTCACCCAGCGTGTGCCGACCGCTGCAAAGACCGTCCTGAGGACACAGGATTTCAGTCACTTCAGCACCAGGCCCGTGGTGGTGGGGTCACGGTGCCCCGATCCCCTCCTGAAGGGGGCACACTGGTCCTTTTCAAGGACATGCTTTCTGTCCTGACCCTTGTTCTTGCAGCTGTGTGCCTGGTTCTCATTCCTCCACCCGCTGTCGCGTTTCTTTCCAAGCAGTTTTTGGGAGTCAGCAAAACCCTCGCCCTAGATCCTTGCCCTGCTTGGTGGGCGGCTCCCAGGGAATCATTTGCTGACAGCTGCTGTCACATCTATGGTGGGAAATGCAGGCCCCGGGCAGGCACCAGCAGTTTCTGTTCAGGAGAACGAGGCCCCACTTGTTAGGGGCAGCGGGTGTCAGTGTGTGATGGCCTTGTTGGGGGTGCCCCGTCTCTGCCCCTTGGCTCTGGTGCTCAGAGCATGTGGCACAAGCAATACCCTGCCGGTATTTGGGGGAGGTGAGAAGGACGCCCATTCTGGGAGCAGCTGCTGTTGAGGCATCACCCACTGGGGTTCCAGCCCCCCTCGGTCGTGCCCACGGGAGCGTCCCCGGGAGTTCTCAGCTGATACATGAGGAAGCCGAGGCCGGGCCTCATGGCAGCGAGGTGTGTTTGTTGTTCAGAACGTGAGGAGTGGGCCTTTGGTACTGCCACCTCCAGCCATGGCTCGTCACCCACTCGATGGTGTCGTACCACGTTGGGCGGGTGATTAAATGAGTCCCCAAGGTTGTGCCCAAAGGGACATGGGTGCAGGGTGTTTTCTCATCAGCTCAAGTTCTACAGCTTCTCACACCTGGAGGCAGCGAATTCAAGGACCATCCCTGTGTGACCACATGCATACTGCTTTGAGTCCAGGCTGTGTGACTTCCTTCAGCCCTCATTATCGACTAAGCCTTGGTTTTCTCTGTCAGTAGGATCATGAAAGCATCCACATTGGGACCCGTGGGCCCCTTAGTGCCCCTGTGCCCTTGTCTGTCCCCGTTCCCATGGCCTGTCTCCACCACTGCCCGGCTAAGTGCCCTGCACTGTCTGTCCGTCCTACCCCCAGGCTATGAGGGCGTGAACGAGTTCTTCACAGACCTCCTGAACCACATCGCCACCGTCCTGCAGGGCCAGAGCGCAGCCACAGCAGCCGTGGGGGACGTGGCCCCCCTGAGGCACAGCAGGCTCCTGGCGGAGCAGGCGGACAGCCTGGCGGGCGAGCGGACATGCAGCGCCAGCCCTGGCTGCTGCAGCAGCATGATGGGCCAAGACCCACCTTGGACGGCGGAGTCCGACGGGGCCGGCGTGGGTGCGAGCAGCACCGCCAAGCTGCCCCACCAGAGACTCGGCTGCACCACTGCCGTGTCACCCAGCTTCCAGCAGCATTGTGTGGCCTCGCTGGCCACCAAGGCCTCCTCCCAATAGCCACGGAGCCCAGGACCCAGAGGGCGGCGTGGGCCACGGAGCACGCCCACTGGGCAAGCAGCTCCCAGTGGTGACAACCTACTAAGAATTCCCAACGGTCTGATCGTTTTTTGTTTTTTTTTTAATTTTTAACCTGATTTTCTGATGTCATGATCTAAATGAGGGATGGGGGGGAAGATGGAAAAGAACCCCAGTGGTCCAGCCTCACGGCAAAAGGACATCCTGCCTAATTCCTGCTGTGCAGATCTCTTCACTGAGTTTACACACGCCGTGTTTTCAACACTAGGTCTGAATGTGAGGAGGGGTGTATGTGTGCGTGTGTGTGGTTGCTGTGCGTGAGCGAGTGTGTGTGCACATCCATGTCTGTTGGTCTCGATGGCTGCTGTGGACCAGGCCTTGGGGACCCTGGAGGGGGCCACCCTGGTTAGGCTGTTGACGCTGAACAGAGCAAGTGGACGGTTCCCCTTCTCTCTCTTCTCTCCAAGCCCCCCACCCCCAGGCCGGCCCCCTAGCCATTTCCCCTTCTGCTGGCCGCCTCCATCGCTTTGTGAGGAGTGGAGCCTGAGACCCCACCAGGTGTGCAGCTGCCCATCCTGAAAGCGTGAGCCAAGGAGGCGAGAGGCCGCAGCTACCATTGTCTTGGGTTCTACGCCAGGGGCCGGCTGTGGTCCTCCTGCCCAGCCCAAAGGGAAGGAGAAAGAAGCTTCTCGGGGAGGCCAAGGCCCCTGGCTGGCCCCCTGTCCACATCCAGCGCCCTGGGGTCCACCCAGCCCCTCACGATGTGCCCCATGCAGCCCTGAAGAGGGCATCCTTCCCTGACCAAGCGCTGCTGCTCCCGGGACTCGGGAGGAGGCTGCCGGGTTTGGGGTCCCCGGGCTGATCCCACCTGTGCCAAGGATTTGTGCCGTGACTTTGGGCAAATCATTCCGAGAGTCGCCGGACCTCCGTGTCCTCGTCTCTGATGGGCAGTTGAGACCAGAGAACTCCGAAGGGCGGACGTGACGCCCCAGCCCCTGCCATGCAGCCTGCTTCTCGCACATCACCCGGATGAGCCACCCCCTGGCGTCGAGGCAATGCGGGGCCCTCTTCCCAGGCAGAAGGAGGCTTCCCAGACGCTTCACTCATGTTCACACCTGCCTGGCCCACCCTTAGCCAGTAGTCCGATCCATAGTCACTGCGAGGGAGGAGCAGCGTCCCCCCCGGGGGTGAGAAAACACAATAGCCCCTCCCCAATTAGAGTCACTCCAGCCCCTGGTGGCAGCAGACAGACCACCAGCTGAGGTCCAGGCAGGCTGACAGCCCCTCCGAGAAGGAGGCCAGTGAAGGGCTTTGTCTGCCCTGGGACAATGTGAACACTGGGCGAGATGCATCGGACCCCGAGCATGACCTGTGTCTTAAGATTTCAGTTCACTTTGAGAACGGAAAAGGCCTCTGGGCTGACCTGAGTGAGTGATCAGGGAGGAGGCCGGCTGAGCTGGGCACTTGGAGGTACCTTCAGGCCTGGCTCAGCAGGGTTGGGGTGTTGTCTGGCTTTGGGCCTGGGGTGAGGGGTGGATGCCATCAGAACTGCCCAGCTGCCCTGGATACTGAAGGCCCACCGACTAACCGCGTTTACACGACTTGAGTGTTGAATCCCGATTATAATGTCTGTACTGTCACCTTTCCTTGTCTAACCCTGAGCCCTGGGGAAGCCGGAAAGTGTGGCCGGCCTCTTGCACTGCTTTGTCTCCAAAATAAACTACTGAAATCAAACTGCATTTCACACGTGTTTACACAGCGTTGCTAAAAATTTGTCATTCTCCCAGTCTTTTAATAAAATGGCTTTACCTTTCTGAATAAAATTCCAATCCCGATTTGCCTCCGTGAACAGGTAGGGAGTGCGGTGTGACCCCTGATGCCTTGCTGGGCTCCTGACCAAGTCGTGTTCCTGTATGATTTACGTCACCCCTCAGAGTTGCACATGTTAGCATCCAGGCCCAGATATCAGGTAACTGTTTTCCGGTGATGTGGCATTTTCCACTGGCCTCGATGCGGGTGGCGAGCACAATAGTTGCTTTTCCAGGAGTGGAAACGGGGAAGTTGAGCGTCAGAAAGGCCGGGAGCTGTCAGGTGGAGGGAAGGGGCCTAGCCCACACTCCAGGGCGTGTGCAGGCGGCTCCTTCTCCCCTGGACTGATGGTCACATGCAGTAGACAATGGCCATCTCTTGATGGGGTTTAGGGAGCAGTGTCGGAGCACACTCGAGGAGATGGCCTGTGCAGGAATGAGACACCAGTGAGCACCATCCCCCCGTCACCTGGGCCACACTGACCTATTTGGGTCCATAGGGTTGATTTCCCTGTAGGCCCATTGTCACTGGCCTTGGGCAAAGACCCATTTAAACACACTTAGCCTTTGAAGCCTTTTCTTCCCCAGGGCAGGTGGTGCTGCCTCTGGCACAGAGTCTCTGGAATCTTCGTGGGCCTGTGGGAAGGGTCTGCGTCCACGGGAAATGGTGTGCAGGTGTGGTGCCCAGAGCCAGCCCTGCCGGCATTCTGCAGGGAGTTGGACTCTTGTTCCCAAGCCCCGCCTTTACCAGTTGCTTTTTCCAGGAGTGGAAAAGGAGGGGGAAGTTGAGCTTCACAAAGGCCGGGAGCTGTCAGGTGGTGGGAAGGGCCCATCCGCACTCCAGGGCATGTTGGGGTCTGTGACCCTGCAGCACCTGTCTTGGTGGTGCCAGGTGGCAGCGCCACATTTTGGCCTTGTGTAGGTTCAGAGGGTCATGTGTGAGGTCTGTGCCCTGGGCAGCTGGGCAGAGGCTCTGGGCCCAGTTCTACGTGCAGGGGCTTTGATCACGTAACGATGTGGTTCCACAGACAGCGAGCCCCAGCTGTGTGCAGGCTGGATGTCTGTCCTCCCCAGGAGCTCTCACGGCAGTCTCCGGAAGGTGGGCCTTGCCATCGCCATCATGCAGGAGTCTGGGTTTGCAGGGCGTGGTGGGTCAGGCTGGGCCTGAAGCACCCAATGTCACCTGCAGAAGGCAGCTCCCACTGACTTCCCGAGGAATCGGCGGGGCATCCTTTAAGTGGCTCTGCCTGTATCTTTAATCTTATCAATGGAGAAAACCTTGGAAAAGCTTTCTTCTACCCAGAGGGCTGCCAGGTGGGCTTTATGGAAGGTTGAAGGACCTTGCCCCTAGGAACTGATCCGTAACCTGGCAAGATCCCTGACAGCCCCGCTCCCTTCCTGAGTCGTGGCTCAAGGGCCTGAGCTGCAGACACCGTGAGCTAGGTGCTGCCTGTTGTGCAGGAGCATGGCCCCCCCACCGTGGCTCACCACGAGGCAAAAAAGCACACATCCTTGACAAGGGTCTGGGCTTCAATCTCTTCGTCAGCCTGCCCATGCCCTGAAGCCGCACACATCACCCTGCTCGCATCTGAGTCTGAGATGAGGTGACCTCCAGACAACACAGTTAAGGGGGAGCTGACTCTTTTCACAGACGGGCCTGAGCCCCACCCAGACCACCAGGGGCCTTTTCCAAGACTGGTTGCATTTCCCGCTTTACTTCTGGAGTTGTCCATGACCTGGCAGCTTGGAGGGACGGTCCCTTTGCCGGGGCTGTGCGGGCAGGGATCAGACCGCTCTGAAACTTGCTCTCCCAAAATGCTTCTTACATAGTGGATTCACCACCATGTTGGCAGTTCCAGTTTTAGTGCCGACACCAGTGCTTTGTGACAAGTACTATTTGCTTCAGTCCTGTTCATGAGCAGTTTACCAGAACCCCAAGCTGGCTTGTACTTAATCTGTGTACACACACATACATACTGTTTATATGAATACACACACACACACACACACATGCAAACACGCTGTATATAAAAGTGTGGCTTCTGCAGAACCCAAGAAGCTTTGTCCACTGGCTCTTGAATTGATTGCGTGTTTGCTCCATGGGGTTATGACAGCACAGGTGGCCTGTGTTTGGGATGGGTTATTTCAGGGACAAGATGCCCCAAGTTCTATTTGCTAACTAGTGTTGGTAGCGGATATTTGACACCTCACCAACTAGTGGAACACAGCGTTGTGTTTGCTTTTATAACTGGCGGGGATGGAGTGCAAACCTGTCTCTGAAATGTGAAAGAAGAAACACCTAATCGCACCAGCTCCTTGGAGGGTGTCCCTCTGTGCGTTGGGGGTCGGGCATCAGCAGCAGTGGGCAGTGCCCTCGCCCCTTACATGAGAGGCCCAGGCTTACCAAGACCCCTCAAACAACTCATGTCATCAGAATGGTTTTCGGATCCAGGCTGTCTGAGCCCCTCCAATCCTCATTGTGATCTGGTGAGGAGGTAGTAAGTATCCTCCCCATTTTACAGGTGAGGAAACAGGCTCTGAGAAAGCCAGGAACGCTTGCCCAAGCTCCACATAGGCTGGGGGTTCCAACTCCAATCTTACGTCAAAACCCACATTTCTGGGCAGTGGGCTTCTTGAAGTCGGGGTCTGTCCGAGGCATCTCTGCGTGCCCAGGCCCGCTGGGTCCAAAGCAGCCTCAATGACCGGCCCTGGCATTCAGCTGGTCCACACCGGTCCAGTGCACCAGCCCAGTCCATTCTGACTGTGTGATCCTGCAGGTCCCATGGTTAAATGTTTTGGGTATCATCCCTCCCTATGACTGACGAGTCATTTCAGCTTGTGAGCCTCAGTTTCCCCAAAGCTGAGACTGAGACCTGCCGTGCTCTAGTGAACCATTACGTGAGCAAGAACTTCAGCTGCCCCAGAGTCCTGTGCACGTACCAGGTCGGGGGTGGCAGCTGTGTGCCAAGGGGCGCTGTGGCCTTGGGGGCAGGTATCCCAGGGCTATCAGGGCCCCTCCCCCAGCACCACAGGGCAGAGGCCTTTCCCAAACGGGCCCCCTCCTTGCATGGCCCAGCTCAGCTGTGCTGGGATCTGGGGAAGACTGGGAACCTGGGAGCTCTTTGCATGTTTAACTCCCACACACTTTGAGGCACATATCAGCACCCTACTTTACAGATGAGAAAAATAATGCTCAGAGGTGCAAAGTCACTTGCCCAAGATCCCATGGCTGGGAAGTGGCCCAGAAAGGCGTCACCCAGGGCCCTGAGCCTTCCCTGGTTCTTCTGCCCAAATCCAATCCATCCTACCCCACTCTGAGTCAAGAGGGGGAAAAGTTCAAAGAAACAAGAAAGAGCCCAGAGCAGGTTTATTTTTCCTTCGATAAATTTTGTACAGAATATATTACAGTCAGGAGTTCTCAGCTTTCACCAAAAGACCAAAAGTTATTCAACAGTTATGCCCAATGGTTCTGATGGTGGAAGGGAAACTTCTAGAAAGCTTCCTGTGTTGAGAGAGGATAATCGTTTAAAGTTGTGGGGGTCTGCCCATCAGAGGGGAATACTGGGGTCCAGTGCAGGAGGAAAGGAGCGTGGGGGCAACAGGGTGGCCTGGGCTTGGGCGGGCTGGGGCAACCGCCCTACCGGAAGCAGCGCCCAGGCCGGCTGGCCAGGACCTGCAAAGGGGACAACAGAGCCAGGACCACAGGGTTCCTCCGGGTCCTGGCTGGCAGGGCCAGCTGGCGTCTCAGCCCCGCCGCAGGGCCTGCAGCTGGTGGGCCACCTTCTCCAGCTCCGCCTCTATGGCCGACAGGCTCTCCAGTTCCTGGTCCTAGGAAAGAACACCAGGGTCATAAAGGGACTGGCCCAGGGAGCCTGGGCCAGCATCGTGGATTGTGCAGCCAGACTAGCTGTGTGGCCTTGGACGCGTCGCTTTGCCTCCCTGAGCCTCAGGGGCCTCTGCGTGCCATGGGGACAGTGACGCTGCCCTGCTGGACTATGGTGCACGAGAATGTGGGGGGAACGGGGGCCCTGACTGCACACTGCCCCTGGTGGCCTCTTCTCCAGGCCCGCTGCCTCCTGCATGGCTCCAGGCAGGTACCATGTTTCCCTGCAAATAAGACCTACCCGGACCATCAGCTCTAATGTGTCTTTGGAGCAAAAATTAACATAAAACCCGGTCTTACATAAGATCCGGTCTTATAGTAAAATAAAACCGAGTCTTACGTTAATTTTTGCTCCAAAAGACGCATTAGAGCCGATGGTCCGCCTGGGTCTTATTTTCGGGGAAACACAATATGTGGAAAACAAGGCCTCTGGTACCCTTCAGAGTTCCTCAGTACCCCTCCCCAGGCCTAGACTAACATGGCTCCCAGGTGAGGCCAGGCCTCTCTACTGGGCAGCATGAGCCTGTAACGCAGGCCTGAGGCTGTGAGAGCTGCCCCGCATCTACCTGCCGATGTATGTCTGGGCCTCAACCCTCGGCCCCAGAGGGCGGGTGGGGGGTGAGCTCTGGTTGATAGGGTGGTCGGGGCATATTCTGTGAGCCGTGTTCTGTGCTCTAGCCTTGGGAAGCTTCCAGCCCCGGAGCTGGGACTGCTGCCCACAAGAGTATGCCTTTAGACCCAGGACACGAGTCGGGGAAGGCCACTTCCTGGCCTTGACCTGGAAGGGGTGGTCTTCCCGGGGTCCCTGCTGGATGCCAGGCTGCAGAAGGCACCCCCACCCCTAGAACAGCACTGAGCTACAGCTGGGGCTCAGTTCAAGCAGATGGACAGTGGTTGCCATGGAAGTAGGGACCCCAGAGCCTTCTGTGTTGGAGTACCCCTCGGGCATGAGCTCTGTGACGCTGGGGCTGTTTTCTGAGACCCTTGGGCTGGGTGGAGGAGGCCCACACGGCCCTATGGCCCCCATTTCTCCACCCTGCCGTCCGGGGCTCCCTCTGCTTGTGGAGAAGGGAAGCTGGCAGGCGTCTCAGGGCACCTCACTCTACAGCTGCTGTGGGTGCGGAAGGGGGTGATCAAAAGTGCCCAGCCTTGCTCTGGGTCCAAAAGCTAGGGGTGGGGAATGCGTTGCTGTTTCCTGTAGGACATAGGCACATGACCGCTTCTAGCTCCAGCTGCCAAGAAAGAGCTGTCTCCCTCTCAGGCTGCCCAGACCCTGGTCCCAGACCCACAGAGCAGGTTGGGGATCTGACGAAGGGGCCACATCCTCTTCTGGGTGGGCAGAGAAGAGCACTGGAGCCAGGGCCTCAGACAGGTCCCAGCGCCCCGCACGGCCCCAATTCCCAACTGGGCACAGAGGCTTGAACCACAGACCCCCCAAGACCTCCTCCAGCTCTAAGGTGGTGTTGCCAGCCTGCCAGGGACCCCAGCTCCCATGCCATCCCCTCCTAGGGGGCTGCGTCAGTGCATCCCATTGAGCTTCCCAAGAGGCCCTGGGCATGGCCAGGTTTTCCAATCTTGCATGTGTTCTGATCATGATAATGAGGTGAGCAGAACGGATTCCTTACCCCCATTTCAGAAATGGGGAAGTGCTGAGGCTCAGAGAAGGAGAATCACCTGCCCAAGGTCACACAGCTAGGAGGAGGCAGAACCCAGGTTTTGTGGCACCCACCTGCTTTCCCCTCCCATTCATGACCAGGCCCGCAGGTCCAGCTGGCCCTGCTCCCACCCTCTTAGAGTTGGGAGGCAGGGCCTGAACCTGGGAGAGGAGGGTGTGCCTGGGCTGCCTGGGGTCCAGGAGAGGACCTGGCTGGACCAAATGCAGGGTCTCCCTAGGATGCCAGCTGTCCCTTAGTGTCCTCTCCTCTCATGCCCTCCCAGCTCTTGGGCCAATGGTACCCTGGGTTTGGGTCCCCCAGGCAGTAGACAGTCCTCTTCAGGCCAGTCCCTGCCAAGTCCTTTAGTTTCCAAGCTCTCCATCCAAAGCTCCAAGCTGCACCCATCACTCCCTTGTCCTGCTCCCAAACCTGGAGGGGCTCCCTGTTGCCTTCAGGATGGAGTCTCCACCCAGCACCTCGGGGGATTGGCTCAGCTTACCACCTCTCTTGCTTCCATGCACTGATCTGAACACTTCCTGTCTCCTGTCTGCCTGCCCTCCAGCTTTACTGGGTGCCCTCCTTGAGCTGGGGTTCACTCCCTTCCCTGCCTGATATGCCCTTTCTCCTACCCCTTCCCAGCTCTGCCCCAAGCCCAGGCGTTTGGGGAGCGTCCAAGAGCCCCCTGTCTGAGTGTCTCTCCAGTCCCAGGCTCCAAGGGGACTGTGTCCTCCCAGTGGGGCAGGGGCCACACATCTGGGTGCAGCTGCCCCTCCTCCCCCAGCTGGGCCAACACCCCTGGGGCTGGCTCCCACTCCATACCAACCTCAGGTCTGCGGTTGGCGCTGCCCTCCTCCTCTTTCTTCTCCTCTGGGTAGCCACGCGCCTGGAGGGGCAGGCCTGCCTCAACACTGTCCTCGCGGGAGGACGGCCTCCAGCCTCGTCGCAGCTGCATCCCTGGGCCCCTGAAGCCGTAGCCCTGAGCCCGGAAGGAGAGCTTCATGGAGCGGTCAGGGTCGTCCTCCTCGTCCTCCCTGTCCAGCCGCTTCTCGGCCGTCAGCTCGTTGGCCAGCTGGTCCATCTTGCTCCATCGCTTGGCATCTTCCCACTCCTCGGAGAGTCGCTCCTCCTCCTCCTGCTCCAGCGGCCCGCTCTTCCCGCCCCGGAAGAGGCCTTGAGGGGCCTCTGCCATCTCCTCCTCCTCCTGCCGGGACCACTCCCGCTCCCCCTTCCCCTTGGGGGGCTGAGCTTCCTCAGCCCCAGTCTTCCCGGCTCCATCCACAGCCATAGCCTCGGACCAACCTGGAGCAGGTGGTGGACAAGAGCAGATGAGGGAGGGATTGCCGCCCTCCCCGCCCCGGCCACTCCCCAGGGACCTCTGTGTTGGACCACAGACCCTGTGCTCTAGGTGCAGCTCAGCTTCTCCACGATGAGTTCTGCTTGGAAAAAGCCATCTCGACACCATGCTTTGCAAGACCCCCTCAAAGCTCAGAGGGGTGGGTTGGCTGGAGCCTACCTCTTCCTTTAGCTCTCTCACCTCAGAATCCCCTGATTCAGGGGTCACCTAGCTAGGCAGGGAGGAAAGACCCTGAAAAGGCCCTCAGGAGGAGCCAGGGTCCCTTCTAAACCCTGGTTGAAGCTGACAATTGTCCCCAACAAGCCTGTTCCCACTTGTCATGCTGTCCCTCAATTCCCAAAGCCTACCCACCTACCCTACAAAGCCCCTCTAGCTTCCTGGATTGAGGAGGGGAGGGTCTATGTGGAACAGTGGAGAAGCATAGTTTTGGAGTCAGACAAACCTGGGTTGGAATATTAGCTTTTACTGTAATTTAGCTATGTGACCTTGGGCAAATTACCTAACCTCTCTGAGCCTTAGTTTCCCATCTGAAAATGGAGGTAATACTTACAATCCTCCAGGTTGTTGCGAAAGTGAAATGAGATTATGGGTGAGGTTCCCCTCTCTTCTGTGCCCCTCTCCCACATATTTGTTGAGGTCTCAGACATTATGTACTCTTACCGCTCTGGGTCTCCTTGTAGCCGCGGCTTGGGTGGGGGTTAAGGACTGCGGTGGGGCCATCTTCCTCAGGGACGGCCTTCTCTCCAGCCTCTGCGGCCTCCTCGTCCTCTTCTCTCCTGGCCTGCTGCCCTTGCTCTGCACCCAGGCTCTTCTCTTTGTCCACCAGATCCTGGGAGGGGCCCTCGCTGTCCCCCTCGACCTGTGGGCCTGGGTGTCTCTGGCTGGGGAGGCTGGCGGGGGGGTGAGTGTTGGCAGCTGCCTCCTCCCCTGGGGCCGGGTTGTCCTCCTCCACCTCGGACCCCTGCCCGGGCTCTGGGGAGACCTGGGGCCTGGCTCCATCCGTATCTTCGGCATTCGTCTCCATCTCGTTAGCATCCCCTCTTTTCTCTGCAGCATCTTTGAAGGGCATCTCTTCTGTCCCCTCTACAGAAACAACAGAGCCAAGTCAGGCCCTGAGGACCAGGCTGCACGCGGAGTCTCCCCAGAGCCCAATTTCAGATCTCAGTCCTTTTCTCTCTTCACTTCCCGCAAGCCCAACCTAAGACACCCATGGAGAATTAGGGTTACCCTCTCCATGTCTGGGTTTGACCTGAGCACAACTGGATTGTGTTTCTTTGTAATTCTACCTCTTAAAGAAGGATGTGATTTAAAAAGAAAAAAAAAATGACCCAAGAAGATTGAGCTCTGAATTGAAAATTAGGACATCAGCTGAATTGCTGTGTGATCTTGGGCAAGTCCCTTAACCTCTCTGTGTAAGAGGCCCCATTAACTGTGACTCCATTCTCCCTTCCACATGGGGCTTCTCTGTCTTGAGTGTCCTGTGACGATGCTCAATTCCTCAATATTTGTAGGGTTTCATTAAAAGGTATTTTCTTGCGGCTGTAAAAGACCTTCCCGTCCCTAGAATGGCTACTGTAGAACAAAGCACTACCTACAACATCCCACCATTTGACTCCAGGACTGCAGGTGAAAGTGCTCCCATCCCATTTACAGAAACTCAAACTGATCCCCACAAAGGTAAGGAGACACATCCGTGCTCACGTCCTCTGTAGGGCTGAGCCTTGAACCCAGGCTTCCAAAGACCAAGTGCAGGGTGCTCTTTGGGCTGACACGTGGCTGCTTCCCTCATCGAAGCGCATGCGCGCACACACACACACACACACACACACACACACACGCTGTTCCCCCTCCCGCAGCCCATGGCAGACATCCACAGTTATCCACACACTTTCTCATGGCACCAGCGTGTGGGATTCCACGCCACGCCCCGAGGAGCCACTAGGGTGACAGTCCCGGCCAATATGAGGTACTTGGGCAGGCTTCCCTCTCAGCCCCAGATGGAAGACATTGAGATCCCAGCCCTGGAGTGTCGGCCTCTGTGGGGAGCAGATGGGACAGTGAGACAGACCTAGCTTCACGTCTCCTATTATGCCTTGGATAAGGTACTTCCCTTCTCTGAGCCTCAGTTTCCCCCATGTGTAAATGGAAGGAAATAATAGCGACCTTAGAGGGCGTAAAGGTGGGGCCTCCTGCCTCCTAGGAATCCTAAGTGCTGTTATTATCTCCTCCCTCCCCGGTCTCTGGCCAGACTGGCCAGCACTGACCCTTTAGCTCGGCCTGGCTGTTGTGCTTCTCAAGAACCTCTGAGAGTTCATCTTCAAAACTGCTGTGTTTCTTCTGCTCATGGGCCCTCTCTTTGGCACCTGGGATGAGAGACGGAGAGAAAAGCCCGTTTTGGTCTGAGCCGGCCTGTGTCTGTGAGAGGGAACCCCTGCAGCTCCTTATCTGTACACTGGGCACATCCCGTTCCCGCCCTTCCCAATGACAGACTGAGGGGGTGAGAACTCGGAGATGGGGGAGGCGTGGTTGCTCCTGCCCCCTCCCAGCTGGGGTCCATCAGGCAGCCATACCCCGTCTGCAGACTCAGTGCCTCACCAAGGAAAGGAGAAGAAGCCTTGCCTGACTGCCTCACAGAGCAACAAAGGCTCAGAGGTTGCTGACGGTCCCAGAGGCAGAGGCACAGAAGGGGCCCCTCAGAACCTGGCTGGTAGCTAAGGGAAGAAACAGTGACTGCTTGTCCCCTCATGGGGGATCTTGATTCAGGCAACCCCTGTTCCCCCTGGCCATAAATCCAGGCCCTTGGGAGAAAGCCAAGCTCATGCCTGAGTCCACGCCCAGGGTTGGCACCTGCTGCCATGATGCAGAGACCCCTCTCCCTGCGGAGGGGAGCAGCCTGAGGCTGCTGCTGCCTCCTCTGACTGTCCCCACCCGTGCCTGGTTCCTGATGACGGCCTCTTGCCCAGGCCAACTTGCGGCTGGTGATGATGTTTTTCCATCATAATGAGTCTGTGGAATGGCCAGAGGAGCCCGACACAGTGGCTGTGTGCCAGGGAGTATGCCCAGAGGAAAAATATCCTCCCTGCCACCTAGTCTTAAAAGTGCCCTCACTGCAGTGGCTGAACTCCTGAGACCACAGTGCATTAGGAGAGCTGCAGCTCATCTTGGCGTGTCCCTAACTCACTGTGTGACCTTGGGCAAGACACTCAACCTCTCTGGGCCTTGATCGCTTTAACAATATCAATGGCACATTGGACCAGGTGGTGTGGAGGACCCCACCTTTCCACTCTGTAGTTGAAAGGCACTAACTGAGCATCAGAGAGAAACAGGACCTGCTCGACCTTCCACCCTTATTTCCTGACTGTCAATCACTGGAATTTATCCCGATTCATGTGCAGTGCCTGGAAATACCTTGGAGAGCAAGGTCTTGGAGCTCTTTCAGCAAATTCTGATGTCGCAGGATTGAGAGGATCCGTTCATCTGTGGTGAAGGAGAGTGATTATGGTTCATGTCCAGAGAACAGAAGAGAAAGATTGCCATCCATATTTTCAGCTGAGCACAAGGACTTTATTCTGGAAACTCAAAGCCTGGGTGGCAGCTGTGAGATTGGGTCTTGAGATTAACACTTTTGAAATGACCTCCTTTCCAAGGTGTGAATCAGTTTTCTACTACATCAGAAAGGTCAGCCACTGTCCCAGCACCCAGACCGTGGCGGAGATGGCAGCCCTCAGGTGAGGTAGGAGTGTCTCCAAACACAAACATGCCTTTGCTCGTGCTGTCGGCTCCACCTAGAGTCCCCTTTCATCCTTTTTCTCCCTGTGGGTTTCCAACTTTTCTCTTAACACCCAACCCCAATGCCAATGTTGGCTCCACCCAACAGCTGGTCAACGTTGACTGCCTGCTTGGCAAAGCTTTTTCCTTCTCCTGCCCACGCACAATGCTCCTACATTCATCCATATCTATAGGGTATCCACCAGGTGCCAGCAGCTGTTCCTGGCATGGGGGATATAGCACACAAAATCCTTGTCATAGGGAACTCACATTCTGGTGGCTTACTGTTCCAGCCCCAGTTTCATTCTGCCCCAAATCCCAGCCAATTGTGTTCATATTTGTTCCCTCTGCTAGTCTGTAAGCTCCAAGCGCATACGGCCGGTGACCTTCATCTCCCTGTGCCCCTCAGACTGCAGCACAGGCATGGGCGCAGCAGGCACTTGGTCCGTGGCCATTGGATTAAACTGTTCAATTCCATCAAACCCATGTCCTAAAGGCTCAGCCCAGCAGGCGGCAGCCCCTCACCCCCAGCCCCTCACCCCCAGCCCCTCACCCCCCAGCCCCTCACCCCCAGCCCCTCACCCGCCAGCCCCTCACCCCCAGCCCCTCACCCCCAGCCCCTCACCCCCAGCCCCTCACCCCCAGCCCCTCACCCCCCAGCCCCTCACCCCCAGCCCCTCACCCCCAGCCCCTCACCCGCCAGCCCCTCACCGCCAGCCCCTCACCCCCAGCCCCTCACCCGCCAGCCCCTCACCCCCAGCCCCTCACCCCCCAGCCCCTCACCCCCAGCCCCTCACCCCCAGCCCCTCACCCCCCAGCCCCTCACCCCCAGCCCCTCACCCCCAGCCCCTCACCCCCAGCCTGGCCCGTACCTCCTCGGAGTGTCTCCACACACTCCTGGCTCACAGGCATGGGGCTGGGCTTGGACAGTGTGTCAGAAATGACCTCAACGATGCACTTCATCACCTGGGAAGAAAGTAGGGCAGGTTGGGGCCGGCTTGGGCATGGGACTCAGGCCCTGGAGGCTCCAGCGCAAATTTCTAATGAGAACATAAGGGTGTTTGCTTTCTCTTCAGGAGTCCATGGATGCCTGGCTCAGGGGCACAGCTCTGCTTCCTCAGCCAGACGCTAATAGCAATGAGAAGAGAAAAGCCTTATATGGTGCTAATCACGTGCCAGGCGCTCCAATCGCCTGGCTAGCAGGTGCCCGTCTAAGGTGGGGTTGGGTACCACAGAGTATTAGGAGAGCTGCAGCTCATCTCGGCATCATGTTCCTAACTCACTGTGTGACATTGGGCAAGACACTGAACCTCTCTGGGCCTTGATCTCTTTAACAATATCCATGGCAGATTGGACCAGGTGACATGGAGGACCCCACCTTTCCATTCTCTAATTGAAAGAAAATAACTGAGCATCAGAGAGAAATAGACCGTTTCATCCCCAAGTGATTCTCTATAGATGGGGAAGGTGCTCTCGGCCATCAGACACAGGTCTTGCAAAAGTACTTTAGTCTTGCAGATGCCTCAAAGGTTAGCCGTCTCCAGGAAGCCTTTCTGGACTTCCCAGAGGAGAACAAAGACCTTCCCTGGCTCTACCCTGTCTGGAAACCGGACTTGGATCCGTCTTTTAACATCCCCGGTGTTGTCACATGTAGGAAGTGAAAGCCTCACGGTCTGGCTCCATATTCACTCGGGATCAATCCCCTGGCTGGATATGGGGACACATCAGCTACATCTGGGTGTCCATTCCAGGCCAACAGCAGCCATATCCTGAAAGTCCTGTCCACTGCCCAGCAAGGTGCTGTGGATAACCAGGCACCTGATAAATAGATATTTGAAGATGGTGCCAATTGTAGTGTGGTATCCTAGCTGTGTTGTCTTGGGTATGTGACTTGACCTCTTTGAGCCTCAGCTTCTTTATTTGTAAAATGGGAGTGAGAAGAACTTCCCAACTCCCCTCCCAGGGCGGTAGGCACAGATGAGAAAACACTCTATAAAACATGAAGTGCCACACACACCCAGGGAGGGATACACAACTCCTAACCTGCTTCAGCTGTCTAGAGCCAGGAGGAGCAGGAGGTGTCAGACATGCATCAGGCAGTACTGGGAGGGAGTGAGGGGGTGGAAGGCTGCCTATGGGATGCCAAGGCAACCTGTCCCAGGATCCAGGATGGCAAACTGGCAAATAAGCTCTACAGTTGTCATAGCATCCTAGGATGGAACATTCAGGTCTTAACCAGCTGTTCTGGTGCCCCTAACCCCCAGGCTATGAGTACTACATGGTAACCACAGCATCTCCCGTAAGGGATCTGGCAAGGAGGGCCCTGGGGCCTGTACCTTGTATCTCCATGCAACCCCAGACCTTGCAATGGGAATATGAGAATAACCACCTGTCCATGAGAACGGATTCTGGGAGAGAGGAATTAGATATGGGTCCCAAGAACAATGGGGAGACCAAGATGGGAAGCTCTAGAAATAAGTGCCCATTTACTGAGGACCTACTACGTACTGGGCACGGCACATCTATGATTCCTATTCCTCACAACTCCCCTCAAGGGAAATATTATTAGAGATGGGAAAAGGAGAAGCTCAGAGAAGTTAAGGAATTTCTCCAAGACCACACAGCTACAATGAATGGTAGAGGTTTAAATACAGGCCTGTCTGCAACTATCGAATAGGAAATATAATTGAGTAACTTGAGGTTGAAATTGCTTTGAGGCTTTGGTTTTTAACCAGAGCCTCTCTGGAATGGAAGAAAACAGCTCCTGGAAAGGTGGGGAGTAGAACTTTCTCTGAGTCTCCAATGGAGTTATCTGTGAGCACCAGAGACTAGAAACACAGCCTCACCACAGACATGAATAAATTTCAAGTATACACCCAACATGGAGTGTCTCTTGCTGGCTAAGAACCCCTCCACTTGTTTCTCCTAAGTCCCTTTTCTGGGTGACATCCACCCTCACTGCTAACTGGCCGGGACCCTGGGTGCAGAGGCCATGACCAAGAATATTTTCCTTGTGGCCCTTTGGGACAGCTGGGGCTTGAGTGCCTGTGGGGTGGGGGTGGAGTATTACTGGCAGATCCATGGGGGGAGGGGAATAGCAGCAAAGGGGGAGGCCAGAGCCAGGCAGGTGAAGACCATCCCCAAAGGTCTGTGGACAACTACGACCACAGAGAAGCCACGGCCAGCAGCCCGCAGTGGGCATGCCAGATTCAGAATATTCAAGACGGTGGGCCAAGGTGCCAGCAAGCAAGACACAGGCCCCATTGGGCTGCAGACTCAGCTCAGAGGAAGCTGGGGAAGTCCCCCCAGCAGGACAGCAGGGCAATCAAGCAATCTTTGATATCTTCTTTTGCAAGCTGTCCCCAGGCTCAGCAGCCGCAGTGCTGGCTCTTGGCTTTATGCCAAACTCACTCCTGCAGCTGCCCAAGAACAGGACAGGAGGCATCCACTGGGGCTTCCTACCCCCCATCCCGGGGCATCCCCGCGCCCCTCCTTACCTCGGTGTCCCCTTTATTCATAGGGCTGTTCACAGGGAGGGCAGTGACTGGGAAGAAAAAGAGAGAGACCTGGGGTCACTTCTCTGCTCTCAGGGGAGAGCTCAGTCCTTCCCGACCAGGTTCACCGGGGGCCTATTCACACCTCTGTGCTCCCCCTCAAAACTGCCCCCACCCAAATTAGATGCCAGGGCTGATTTTGTTTCTATTCCCCGACTGCTGCTCCCAAGGGGTGTCTCCCAGAGGCTGCACTGAAAGCCTTAAACCTCCCCTTTGGGAAAGTGTCTGCTCTGGAGGGGCTGTGGGAGCTGAAGGCAAGTGTTGTGAAAACAAGGCCAAGGGCTGAATAGGATTGGGTTTGGGGAGAATGCAGGGAGAGATCCCAGAGGTGAGGAAAAAGGAAAAAGAGATGGAGGAGAATTGTGAGAGGTGAAACTGAGAGGCAGAAGTCAAGAGTAGAAAGACACGGAGAGCGGGAGGCTGGAAAAGGGAGAGGTGAGAGGGGGAGCCAGCAGCGGCCCTCCCATCTCCCCCAATGACCTTGGCCAGCCACGGCAAGGAGCCGGCGCTGGCCCTCATGCAGCTCAGACGCCGAACCCAGACATGAGGTGCAGGGACCAAGGGGCCCTGCCTCGCGGGGTTGGGAGTCGTGCCCCATGAGTCCGGTCTGCAGGTGCTGGGCGGAGGACGTTTTGTGGGGCCAGGAAGAAGGAGGAGGCGCTGTCCGCGGTGCTGAAAACTCGCCGTGCTGGAGGGGAGGTGTGGAGGGGCGCGCGGCGCTGTGTGGAGCCTGGACCTCAGCGCGGGCGGGACAAGAGCAGGCAGGGATGGGCAGTGGGACCCAGGGCCCTGTCCCCCGAGACTCCGCGCTCGCTCACCTTGCCCGGCGCAGAGCAGAAGCGCCAGGACAGCGGCGGAGCGCATGGCGAACCCGGGGCGCCGAGCAGCTGGCGGTCTGGGGCTGGGCACGGCGGGCACCCGAGCGAGGAGTGGCTGGACCGGCGGGGCAAGGCGGGTTACCGCGGCGTTTGTGCAGGGATGGGGGTCGCAGCGTCCCTGTGTACGTCCGTCTGTCGGTCCGCCCACCAGCCGCGCTGCGCTGAGTTCGGATACTTCAGCAGCAGCTGTAGCCGCGCTCGCGCGCGCCTGGCTTATATACCGCCCCCAACCCCGGAAATGACGTCATCGGGCCGCCCCTGGCCCTTTTCCCCAGCCCGCTGGGGGTCCCGCCGCACTTCGCTCCATCGGCAGCCTTACCTCTCTTGCTTCTGGTCCGGGCAGCTCGCACCTAGTGGGTCACGTTATGAGGCGGGTATGTGGCTTCCAGGAGGTGCCACGGGAGGCTCGGCTGCTCCTCCACCCCTCGACGGCTCCACCGACTTGCTGTGTGTCGGGTGGTCAAGTCACTCCCGGTCTCTGGGCCTTGTGTTTCTCCAGTGTACCTGAGGTCCCTGCCAATCCTAGCGCACCATTCCGTGCTCTCTGTGCTCTGGGCGCTAACCCCTGATCTCACAGGCTGCTGGTGTGCTCACCATTCAGGGCTCCCTCAAATATCTAGGAGACCCTAGAGAGGCCTCCTGACCCTGTCTGAGTAAAGCCTCTCTAATCCGGTTTTCTGTCTTCACAATTTGTAATTGTATCGTATATGTATTTATTTATTTGAATCATGTTTAGTCTCCATTGCTTTCACAGTGCTGAGCACGGCACCTGGCAGAGAGTTGAACGCAGTTAATAGATAACTGTTGAATACACTGATTGGATGTTTAACCCATGGATAAGTGAATCGTGGACTCTGGCCATTGTTGGACAGCTCTCGTGGGGCCAGTGAGGGAGGAGTAGGGGACAGTTCTTGATATCAAACCAAAATAGGAGTCCTTATAACTTTTCATTGGCCCTAGTTCAACCCCTTAGGACCACTTTATTGTGGCTGGTAACTCATCGCGTATTTGAGAACAGTTTTCACCTTTCTGAGTGTTCTCAAAACCTGGGTGTTTTGTGTGAAAGTTTGGTTTCTTGGTTTTGTTTCCCTCTGCCCATGCTCGGCCACATTGCTGCTCTCGACCTGGGGGCCACATCGGAAACCTTTCGCCACCTGACCCTAATGTCATAGTGAACCTGGTATCTGGGCTACTGTTCGTCATAGGCTGGCATCATCCAGAGCCCCTCCTTCCTGGGGACACCCCATCTCCTGCTGCTGTTTCCTACTTCCTGCCCCACACCTGTACCCTCTTCTACCCCTAAAAGAGAACCTGGCAGGAGCTCAGAAGTGAAATGGTCTGTTCATACATTTATTCATTTCTTCAACTATTTGTTAAGCGCCTACTATGTGCTCAGAATGCCTTGGAACATCACTCAGCTGTTCTAGGTGCTGAGGATGCAGCAGCGAACAAAACAGACAGAAGCCCAGTTCTTATGGGTTTTACATTCTAAAGGGTGAAGACAGACAATGAATAAGTAAAGAAGTAAAATGCTCAGTATGAGAGGTAGGAACCAGTGCTATGGGCAAACATGAAGCAGGGAAGGGTTGGGTGTGCTGGGGTGGGTGGGTGTTGTATTTTAAATTATATTTTAAACAGGGTAGATCTGAGGAGGGCTCACCCAGGAGGAAACATTTAGCAAAGACCTGAAGTTGGTGGTGGTGGGGGGGGGTTGCATGTGTCCAGGAGAAGAAGGCTCCAGGTAGAGGGAACGAAAGGCAAGTGCAAATGCCCGGGGAAAGAATGTGCCTGGTATGTTCAAGGAATAGCGAGGAGATAGAGTGGAAAGGCCCTGGTATATATATCTGAACAATAACACATAGTCCATATCGAAAACTTGGAAATGCCCAGAAATGCACCTGTGCTCACTCCACCCAGAGATAAGCGTCGGTCATTTAAAAGTGTACGTTCTATAGTCTTTGTTGAGATGGCCCCCTTCATAAAGGTCAGTCCCCAGTGAAAGACTTCAGTGCAGCGCGGAAGTGGCCTGGGCCCTTCTGCTGTGGGGCCATCCTGAGTGTGCTGCACAGATTTGCCACATGCTTCCTCTGCAGCGTCATCTCATGAAGGTTGACCCGTGTCATCAGAATAGTGGTCCGCCTGGCACAGTTTATTGTGTGCCACAATTTGTCATGCAGAGATAAGTTTCTATTTTGGTGCTCTTATAAAGAACGGTCTCGTACACAGACTTCTGCATTGTCTGCAATGATTTCGCATAATAGAAGGTGAACTCCTGGGTCCAAGAAAATGGACATTTTTAAGACACTTGATACGCATTGCCCAAAAGCCATGAAGAAAGGTGAACCAACATCTATGGTGCGTGGGCTTTTCTCACGGGGTGTTTCAGAGCCATTGCCATCCTCCCAGGAGTGCCATTTCTCCAGGAGCTTTGTCATGAGACCGAGCATAACCAACCAGCAAAAATGTCCCAAACTAGGCTTTGCAAGTGACAGTGCCAGTAACTAGCATTTGCACCATGCTTTATAGCTGTTCAAAACATTCCATCATTAACCCCTTACAGCACCCCTAGGCCTAAATTAGAGAGGAATTTTGAGGCTGCTTTGCAGAGATACAAACTACAGAAAGCCAGGATGCCAACGTGAGCAACCAAGGTACCACATGGCAAGTGAATGGGAAAGTTGGACCTAGAGTTTGTTTTGCCCAAATGCCCCATGTTTTCTGCCATTTCATGACTTCTCACATGCTGTTACCTCCCTGAAACACCTTCCAATTACCATCCCACTCCCTCCCCTATGGCCTGGCAAACTTTCATACCTTTTAGGACCTGAGGTAATTGCTTTCTTGTCTGCCTCCAGAACCGTTATTTGAGCATTTAGCACAGAAGGTTGAAATTATTTGCTTTTTGAGCCTTCTATCTCATGACACTTTGAGCTCCTTGGTGTTTGGTCTGCCTCCTCCCTATCTGGGGACTTCAGTTTCTGGCATAGTGCTGGGCATATGATAGGCATAATGGAAAAAAGAAAGAAGGAAGAAACTCACATCCCTTGATCCCATCTTTGGGCTTTGGGCTGCATCGGTTAGGTAAGGATAAGCTTCTGGAACAGAAGACCCTAAAATACAGTGGAATAAGATGGGTCTGATTTCTCTCTCTCACAACAGCCCTGAAGTGAACAGTCCAGACTCATGGAGTAGCTCCACATGAGAGTTCCATATTTGATATCAAGGCAGCTGCTCCATTGCCACCATTTCTCAATCATCACCTAAGGGGCAAAGGGTAGACACAAGCCAAGCAGCTTCTTTGTAAGGACATGATGGATAACTTCTATGCATCCCTTCCCACAACCCATTGGCCAGAACTTGGGCACAGGGACACACCTAGTTGTAAGGGAGGGTAGGCAGCCACTGGGGGTGGTTCTGATTACTAACGGCAGAGGGGATACTGGAGGACAATGAGCATTCTGTACTACACAACCCATGCGGATGATGACAACCACTAACCCTGGTGGAAGACTTACTAAGAACCAGGCACTGTTTTAAGAGTTTTACATTACAGCCCCATGAGGTAGGTGCCATTATTATACTTGTTTACAGATGGAATTCTACAAGAGAATTAAGCCCAAGTGCCCTGAGGCATTCATCACATGTAATGAGTTACTGTCCTTGCATGCATCTGGAATGGTACTAATTATGCACTATTGTTGGGAGAATTGAGAAAATAGTCACTCAAATAATTTCTGTGTTGTGTGATTTTGACGAGGAACCCTGTGTGATACTGTTGATGGGTACTTTTCAAGGCACCAGGCACTGGGTTTGGCGCTTGTTTCTGTTTGGGTTCCCCAAAAGCAGACCCTAACACAAGGGTTTGGGAGTGCAAAGAGTTCATTTGGAAGTGATTCCAGGAAGCACAATAAGGGAGTAGGAAAGGGAGATGAGGAAAAGAGAAAAGCCAGTGAAGAGTGTGTTGATGGGTGAATCACCACTGAGGGCAGTGGAGACTCGCTGTAGCTGAGACTTGTTGAGAAACTGTAGAACATAACTTCAGAATTGTTCCACTGGGGAAAACAAGCTGGGCTACGTACCTGCTGATTCGTTTCCCTCATTGGGGGTCTGTCCTGGAGGCATGGATTTACCAGCACTCTGGTCTGCTCTGTGAAAGGACCAAGCAAAGCGCCACTTGACAGAGAACACCCTCAGGCACAGAACACTGGAAGCTGTGGGTGTGTAAGGGCACTGTCTACAGGTCACCTTCAAGGTGGCCCAAGGGGACATAGATGGGACATTGACATCTGCTGCAGGGCTTTATACCTGTTAATTCCATTTCATCCTTACAAATAGACTTGTAACTAAGTTATCAACACCTCTGCTTCTCGTATGTAGAAGCCAAAGCTCAGAGAGATGGAGTAACTCTCCCAAGGTCACACAGCTAGGAAATGGTGGCATCTGGGGCCCAGACATCTGTCTTGTGTCACTCCATACTCCCCTTCCCAAGTCCTAAGCCCTCTGTCAGCCTAATGTTTTAACTGGTCACCATCAGCACCCCCCCACCCAAAACTACTACCTTCAGGCTTTTTTAGACTTCTCATTCTTTGAGAACGACAGTTGATATTTTTTCCAACCTTTGATAGATGAAGGATGGAGAAAGGCTATTTTTATTGCCTTAAGTCTATACATGCAATCTCCATCAAAGTCACATTCTTACCTTGTATGTGCAGTTTTGGACAAGTGCTCTAGCCCTCATTTCTTATCAAGTGGCAGCTGCTAAGCTCCTCTTACCTTGACATTCTGCAACTGCCTCTGGTTATAACAAGTACCTCTCATCCAGTGCTAATGGTCAGGTTCTCATTTTTTCTCCACAGAACAGATGTTCTTACTGGGAGTCACTTCTACTGAAACATGAAGGCCTGGGACAGACAGCCAAGATGTGGTTAACTCTCCATTACTTAAGCAATAAGAGGGAATCAGAGAAGAATATGGTCTGCTTTGAAGCTGAGCTTAGCAGCTCATCTTAGAATCATGTTAGAATGCCAAGGGACCAGTAGGTCTCAACCTACTTACTGCCCACTTGTTCCCCCTGACAGGTTCCCAGATCTGCTGCCAAATGTTGATCCATGCACAAAATGTGTTTTGATTATAGCTCAATATATTAGGTTGGTGCAAAAGTAACTGCAGTTTGAAAGGTTAAAAATAATTGCAAAAACAGCAACTGCTTTTGCACCAACCTAATATATAGACTGCCTTGCTTTTGTATGTTAGATAAAGCACTGAGCTGAGTGGGTGGTGGAGATGCAGCATAGCTCACTGAGAGGAGGAGCAGGCAGGGGACAAAGCAAAGCCAGGAGCTCTTTGCGTTGTGAGTCTGTGCAGGGCACTATGAATTAGATTGCTCAGTGTCCATTCCAACCTTCTTCTGATGGGCCGAAGTAGGAAAGCTAAAAACTACATTTCCCAGAAACCCTTGCAACTAAGGCCTGGGATGTGATTTAGGTTCTACCAATCAGAGGAACTTACGTAGAACTGGATTTGGAGTCATGTATGGAGAGAGACAGGATGCAGAGCCACCATGTTGCCAGTGTGGACATGACAGAGGTAGGTGGCTCTGGTGACAGAGGTTGTGGTGTCAGCTTCCTGACTTGACAGGCAGTTTCCTGATCATGGCATGGGGGCAGCAGCTCCCATAGCAGCTCAGTTCTGAGGCGTGGTTTTGCCAGCCGTTTCTGGAAACACACTCTAGTCAACGTCTTCAGTCCTTCCAGTGATTCTGAAAGCCACTTAATATCCTGTTTTCTGAAACTGAACTCCAACTGAAACAAGGAAATAGCCAGTAAGGACAGCGAGTTGTTCTGACAACAAACCAGCAACCCTGGGGTGGAGGATGCAAGTGACTAGGATGCTGCCGGGGGATGTGTTTACAGACCCTTGTCAGTATGTTGAAGGAAAGGGACTGCTCCATGCCAGCCGCCATTTATTCCCCGTCTCAGACGACGCTGCTTCCAATTCAGACAAACCATGCTGGGGTTCATCCTGGGGAGAGAACCCTCCCAGTTAACGGGCAGTCGTCTGAATGAATGGGGTAGAACGATCAGCTCCCAGGTGCATAAGAAATGCAGTGAATCTTGGTATTGCCAAGATTCTAGTCTCACTGCTGAGGGTCAGAGGTGGGAAGGGATTTACCCAAGCACCGGAGGTTGTAAGCGCCAGAATCGCTTGTCCTGCTCCTCAACCAGTGAATGAAAAAAAGAATGAAGAAACGAATGAGGGAGGTATAGGACTGGGGCCAACCTGGGTGGGGAGGGAGAAAGAGAGGAGGCAAATCTGTGCAGTGAGGACATTGAAATGCTTTTTTAAAAATCACTCTTTGGTCAAATTCAGAGCGACAGAAAATGGAACAGTGGTTGCTAGGAGCAGGTGGGAGGTGGGACGGGGAGTTAGGGCTTAACGGGAACAGCGTCTCAGTCTGGGAATACGAAAACGTTCTGGGGATGGATGGTGGTGATGGTCTCCCAACAATGTGAATGTCCTAAACGCCCCTGAACTGGGCACCTAAAAATGGTAAAAATGGAAAATTTTATGTTATGCATATTTTGCCACAATAAAAAAAAAACACCCACTCTGCCCACTACCATGTGGGGATGTTGGGTGCAGGAAGGTGGCTGCCTCTTAGCTTGAAGGGTGGAGAGCAGGGGACAGAACTGGTGTCCTGGTTTCTGTGTGGGCCAGAACCTGTCAATCCAGCCTGCAAACCTGGGAGCACTCCAGGCACTCAGCTGAGAGAACAGAAGCCCAGCTAGAGGTGCCCACCGGGGAGGGGCACCAGAGTCCCTGCCAGAGCTGGTCTCCCAGGGCTCCAGAGCTGGTTCTCACAGATGTGCAGGATCAGGGCCGGCCAGAGCCCCCACTGCTAGCCAGCAGCCAGCCGAGTCTAACTCTATCAGACGTAGTCCGAGGCCTGCCCGTGTCTCGTGGACCTTTCAGGCTCCTGGCTCACCTCCCACTGGTAGGGTCCACCCCTTGGGGCCCAAAGGCTTTTTACAGAAACCCAGAAACCTGTTCTGCTCTCATTCACCAGAAGCTGAGAGTTCAGAGACTTGCTGTCAGCCAGTGCATCTCAGATGTTCATTTAGAAATATCCCAACTTCTTCACCCCTGGTGGGAGAATTCCAAGGAGGGTTTTTTGTATCATTTCCCAACAGCTCCCTGAGGAATGAAGCTCCGTTTCTCACAGCGGTGTCCAGCTTGATAGCAGGCACACACTATTGCTAACACACTCTTTCTTTTTAATTTTTTTTTTTTAAAGATTTTATTGGAGAAGGGGAACAGGACTTTATTGGGGAACAGTGTGTACTTCAGGACTTTTTTCCAAGTCAAGTTGTTGTCCTTTCAATCTTAGTTGTGGAGGGTGCCGTTCAGCTTCAAGTTGTTGTCCTTTCAGTCTTAGTTGTGGAGGGCGCAGCTCAGCTCCAGGTCCCGTTACTAGTTTCAGGGGGCACAGCCTACCATCCCTTGCGGGAGTCGAACCAGCAACCTTGTGGTTGAGAGGACGCGCTCCAACCAACTGAGCCATCCGGGAGCTCAGCGGCAGCTCAGCTCAAGGTGCCTGTTCAATCTTAGTTGCTGGAGGCGGAGCCCACCATACCTTGCGGGACTCGAGGAATTGAACTGGCAACCTTGTGGTTGAGAGCCCACTGGCCCAGGTGGGAATCGAACAGGCAGCCTTCGGAGTTAGGAGCATGGAGCTCCAACTACCTGAGCCACCGGGCCGGCCCCGCTAACACACTCTTTCTTGACTGCCTTTCCTCTCCTCACCCGTCTACCCTCTACCCTCTACCTCATCTTCCTTCCCCACTTCTCTGCCCGGAATTCCTGGTAAACCACGTGCATTCACATCCTTGACTCAGCGAACCCCAGACAAGACGCTGACCCCCCCGCCAGGGTGTGGGCGGTCCGACAGCGTCCTGTTCCCTCCACAGTCCTTGGTCCTGCAACCACATGGAGCTCAGTGCCCCTCAAGCCTCACCCCTTCTCGGGCCTTGTTGGATTTCCCTCCATCCCTAATTCTGGGGCTTGATTGTCCTTTGAATTAATGTGGAGTGTGGCTCTCTAGTAGACTCCTGTCCTACTTAATAGGAAGCGTCTTGTCAACACGAGCCACTTCAGGGCCTCTGACCAAGGTGAGGCCCAAATGGTGAGGATGGACGGCCTTGCATCAGCCAAGTCGGAATGAGGGGGTGGGGAGAACCCTGGGCTCCAGGGTCAGCTGGACACAGAGTCTGCCCTGGAGCTGCCATTGACACACCAAGTGTCCCTGGCTAGCCACTGTCTCACTCTGTGCCTCAGTGTCCCCACCTGAAACACGGCTGTGAGGATACAGGGCACACATCGTGCTCAAAGCGTGTAACGGATCTGAACCGTAGTAGCTGACCCTCTTGCATGTATTGGCTGCTTTACTCTTCTGGCACCTGTGATGAAGTGCTGTCATTTTCCTCATTAGTATATTGATTGGAGGCGGAGGTTCAGAGACGTCGCCTAAACTGCCTAGTAGGTTAAGTGGCAGAGGCAGGATGTGACCTCCGGCTGCAGTGCGGAAAGTGATAATGTGGAAGTTTATTGCTTGTAGATGAAGAAGGCAAATAATAACATCATCTGAGGAAAATTGAGATGCAGAGATAACAGCACCTCGTCCCAAGTCACACAGCAAACCAATCGCAGGGCTGCAATGGGAGCCACACTCTCCTGGTACCCAGTCTTAGGATTTCCTTCCTGGATACAGCCGGCTTCCTCTGGAGGTCCCCGTGGTGGGCTGTGGGGGGACGGCTGCTCCTGGCCTTTCTCAGGGGTGCCGTTACCCAGCCTCTTTTTTTTACCGGCTCTACCAGAGCTGTTAGGGGCTGGGAAGAAGAGGCATTTTCTTTCATTCAACAAACATTTACTGAGCACCTACTCTGTTCCAGGCTCTGTTCTGGATGCTTGGAGTATGCCAGTGAAGAAAAGAGCTTCTTGGAGCTTGTACTCTAGGCTGAGATGACAGGCGATAAACAATAAGCCATACTAAATAAGTACATTCCATAGTATGTTAGAAGGTGGCGATGCTGTGAAAAAAGAAAGAGCAGAGCAGGGTAAGGGGCTTGGGACTAGTAGGGTGGGAGGGTGTGGCCTCATCACATAGGCGAACAGTGTAGGCCTCGCTGAGACCGTAACTTGAGTGAGGACGTGAAGGACTCGAGGAAGAGAGCCATCTGGGTATCTGAGAGAAAATCGCGGAAGGCTGCGTGAGCAGCCAGTGCAAAGGCCCTGGGGCCGGAGTATACCTGGCAGGTCTGAGGCAGATCAAAAAGGCCAGATGTCTGGAAGAGTGAGTAAGGGGGCAGTAGCAGGTAAGGCAGTACTGGGCCAGATCATGCAGGTGGGAAGTCAGGGGCCTTGGGAGGATTTTGGCTTTGGCTTTGAGGCAGACAGGAGTCATTGGGAGAAGATGGGCGGCAGAAGTTTGGAGATGGTGGGGTGCTCCAGGGCATTGCATGGATGTGCCCATCAGACCTAGCTAGTGCCCAGAAGCCCTAACACCCTATTCCATCCCATGCCAGGCTGCAGAGATGATTCTGAACCAGGAGCCAGGGAGTGGAGAGAGAAAGCTATTGCCACCACCTGCCCCAGGTAGCCAGCAACGTCCCCTTTGGTGAGCACCAGATCCCAGGGAGTGACTGGCTGGGGCTCAGGACATCTTCATGTGGGGCGTCTCTGCCAGGGGGTCCTTGGGAGCAGCTTTCTGCTTGTCCCCCAGGGAAAGTGGCAGCTGCTTATCTGACAGGGGAGCCAGGGCACTGGGCAGCAGAGTCAACACGCCTTTGGCCTCGCTTACAAAATCGTGTTTTCCAAACACACAGCCCCTTATCAGGCCTCCAGGTGGCAAAGCCTTGTTGCTGGGCAATGTTGTCTTATCTGTGAGGTCTGCACAGAGGCCAGTACGAGGTGATTGCATTAGATCCTCTCCCATCTGTCTCCGCAAACATCTCCAGAGGCCTCCAATTAAGGTTTTGCTTTTCTTCTTAGGCAGATGTTTATTTTAATCTAATAAAGTGGTTTACAGGCCTCAATGGGTGGAGGAGGGTTTTGGGGGGCCCAGCTCAGGAAGATGGTAGGAAAGGTGGAAGAAGGGCCTCTTAAGCACCATGCCCTGGATGCCCAGGCTGGCTACTCGGGGCATGGGGCACAGCAGGTTGGAAAGAAGGACCAGGTCTGGTATGCGAGAAGTCTTCCGCTTGCCCCATCTCTTCTTCCTTCCTACGGCCATATTCCCACAGGGGTCCCCCAGTGCCTAACTCCCAAGCAGGATGTCTTCTGGGGAAATACCTCTGCATCAGAAAATTCCACATCTATGGGGAGAGCACTTGGGAGGTGGATCTGCGGAAACTCCATAGAGAGGCGCTGTGGAAGAATTGCTGAGCAATGTGCAACCCCCAAAGTCACGCCAAGGCCAAGACCAGAACTTTGGAAACTAGGTCTTGGGGAAAGATGACTGTGAAAGTGAGGTTCAAAGTGGAGGAGAGTGGAGGGGCTGGTCTGACCCCTTGGCCAAGGCAGTGGTAGGGAGTGAGGGGGGAGGCACCCCTGTCCTAAGAACAGAGCCAGAGTAACACAGGGGTGCTTCTAGGATGGAGCCAGGCAGCTGGGACTCTGTTTCTTGTTCCACAAAATGGCCACAATGATTCCTTGTGTGATTTCTGTGAATTTAACTGAAGAGAATTCAGTCACCACCATCTGTCAGTCCATACTATGTCTGGGGTGACTCGGGGTGCTGATAACGGGAGGGAAAGCCCCAGCACAGTTCCTGGGTGCTCAGCAGGTGCCACTGACCGTCCTGTGTCCCAAGTAGCTGTCTTAACTCCCTCCCTTCCCTCTTCCTTGGGTTCTGTCCTCTGGTGGAGCACTTGGTTTGTTTGGTTGTAGTTTTTTCAGTTGATTGACTGGCTATATGAGCCACCTCTTTCAACTTCAGCCTCAGCAGGGCTGGGTCCCTTAACTTCTGCGAGAGCCTCAGTTTTCTCATCTGTAAAATGGGATGTTGCTGATAGTACCTACCTCCCAGGACTCTTGTGAGGACTTACGGAGTCGCTATGTGTCAGGTGTTCTCACACTGGGGCCTGGCCCAGACTGAGTGCCGAGTCCATGCCAACACCTACCTGTTGTTATAGTATCTTTAGGATGTGGTTTTTCCTTCAGGTGACTGAGTATCTCTCATCTCCAAGGCGATGGAGCTCCCCACAGCTGTCTCTAGTGCCCTGTAAAGTAGAGCCCTGGAAGAGGGATGTTGGAGGGCCCTGGAGACCTGAGGAGACCTGTTCTGCTCTCCACAGAGGGGCAGGTGATGAGCTGGTCCCCTCGCCCTCAGTTCTGCCCTCCCCAGCCAGCCGGGGGTGGGGGTCAGGGTGTAGGCAGAGGAGCCTTCGGGGAGCTCCAGCCTGGAGGCAGGCACGGGGAGCTCCAGCCTGGAGGCAGGCACGGGGAGCTCCAGCCTGGAGGCAGGCACGGGGAGCTCCAGCCTGGAGGCAGGCACGGGGAGCTCCTGCATGGCCGGGTCTGCAAGGCAGTGCGTGAGCCTCTTCTCTCCTGACAAATGATGTTTCAGAGCCCATTAGCTGAGCAGTCTTCTCCCCCAAAGAACAAGCCATTCTCTCACTCCTCTCCTCAGCACCCCAGCTCAGAGAGTCAGCAGTCTGGGTTACGTGTCTCCTCCTGCCTCCTCACCCTACAGGAGCGGGCAGAGAATTCTGGACCAGGTGGGCTTTAATCATGGACCTCCCTCCTGCCTGAGACCTAAGGAAGTCCAGGTGCTGACCTGGTATCCTCGACTTCATCTCCCTGCCCAAGAAGACCCTCCAGTTTGGAGGACCTCAGCGGCCTTGAGCTGCTGTCATACCCCTGATGAAACCACAGCCCCCACCCCACCCTGGCTCCTAGTCCTCTTGGCTCCCAGCTCCAGGACAGGTGGTTCAGGCCAGTGGTTAGATGAGGCTCTAGCTGAGGCCAGGACCATCCTAGGATCCACCTCATCCTAGGATCCCCGTGAGAGGTCTTCTTCCTGAGGCACTGAGTGCCAGTAAATAACTGCCAAAGTGAACACAGGACCATGACACTGAGAGGCCAGAGAATTTTCACCAAAGGTGAGAGCTGAGCCTCAAATGTGTTTGTCCCAGAATCACAAGGCAGGTAAGGCCCTTGGAAGGTCATCTTGTGACCCCCACAGCCTCTCCAATAGCATCAGGGGAGAATGAAAAATGCACACAGAGAACGCCAGGGGCTCCAAGCCCTGCCTCACCTTCTAACCGAGAGGGACAACCTGGCCCTGGGCAGGTGGCCTGGGAACCCAGGTGCTTCTCTGAGCAGAGCTCACCGTACAAGGAGATATCATCACACGCCTATTAGAATGACTGAAATTATAAAGACTATTTGTACCAAGTATTGTGAAGATGTAAAGGAACTTGAACTCGTACACTGCTGGTGGGAACGTGAAATGACACAATTACTTTGGAAAACAATTTGTCATTTCTTTAAAAATTAAACATAGACTTGCCGTATGATTCAGCCATTCCACTCCTAGTTGTTTACCAAAGAGAAATGAAAGCATTCGGCACTTGTACGTGAATATTCATAGCAGCTTTATTTGTAATAGCCCCAAACTGGAAACGACCCAAATATCTATCAACAGATAAATGAATTAGAAAGTTGTAGCATCTCCATATAGTGGGCTGTGACTTAGCCATAAAAAGAAGTGAACTACTGGTACACACATCACTATGCATGACTCTCAGAGTAGAGGCCAGACAAAAAGAGTACATACTGTATCATTCTGTTCACATGAAATTCTAGGACATGCAAATGAATCTATAGTGACAGTGATCAGATTAGTGGCTGCCTGGAGTGTGGAGGTGGGGAAGTAAAGAAGGGGTTACAAGAGCCAAGAGGAAATTCTGGGAGGTGATGGATGTGTTCGCTATCTTGATAGTAGCGATGGCTTCACAGAGGTACACATATGTCAAAACTTATCCGTTGTACATTTTAAATATGTGCAAATGTACGTCAGTAAAGTTCTTTTTTACAAAGAGCTGCCATAATGTTGAATCGCTATGTTGTACACCTGAAACTAATATAATATTGTATGTCTACTATACTTTAATTTTAAAAAAACACAATGAGATACTACTACATACCTTAAAAAAAAAAAAGAGCTGACACAGAATCTAGAATACATGGACAAACTGAAAAATACATGCAGCTGTAGATTTCCCCCAGTCCCAAGCTGGCTTGATTATCATGGAGGAAAGAGTTATTGTCCCCATCTGACCCATGAGAACCTAGGACTCAGAGAGGTTAAGTGCTGGGCCTGAGGTCACACAGCAAGCCTAGGGCAAGATCCCTGCTTCCTCCTCTGGATCCAGCATGTGTTCTGTGGGCACTGGCTGTGCTCCCAGGAGTCACCCAGGGCCTGTCAGCACGCCCTGAGCTGAGGGACATGGTGTCCTTGCCACCTGAAGATGTAATCTCTCCCCCACACCACACTCCCCCTGAAAGCAGTCCTGTGGCTTGTGCTTGCAGCCATGGAGACTGACTTAATTTGCAGAGAGAGGCCATGGTTACAGCATCTCCCCAGGGAAGTAATAAAGAGTGAAAGTGAGATAAGGGACAGATGCAATTACCTAATGACTGTTATCTCTGGCAGAGAAGGGCACAGGCCATGCTGGTGATACCTGCTCCTGATCCAGCATCTGGAGAGGCTGATAGGGCCACACAGCCCAAGAGAGTGGCAAAGGGTCATAGTTAGGGAGTGGGAGGGATGGGTAGGACTTAGGGGTGGGATAGGAATGAGGGTGCCGGGCTGGGCCAAGCACCCACTTGATTTCTGTCTATCTGCTCTTCCCCAGCCTCGGGGACCCACACAGAGCCAGAGAAAGATCCTGGATAAGAGGAGTGAGCTCCACCTTTGTGCATGGACAGACCTGGATGTGACGTGCAGAGCCAGCTGGGCCTCTGTGACCCCACCTGGGAAATGGGGGCAATGATGGTCCTTGCCTCATGATAATGGCCTTTCCCATATGGCTGGGCACCGTGCTTCCCCTCCCCTTGTTTTCCTCCTGGTTTATTTTCTCCTCATACTGTGCAAACCAAAGACTGGACAAGCTGAGGAAGAACTCGCTGTCCCTTGAGAGGGGGCAGGAGGGTGAGGTTGTAGAGAAATGGGGGAGACACATTTACTGAGCGCTGGACTGAATACCTCACAGGCCGAATCCCATTTGTCCCCACCACAACCCGTGCCTTACTGTCACACCACTTCACCAACAAGGACATTGTGGCCTCTTGAGATTATCACTTTCCCAAGGTCACAGAAAGTAGAGAGAGGCAGAGGTAGGCCTGACTGCAGGCGGTCTTGTTCCCAAGTCCATGGCCTTGAGAAGCTCCCGTGGGGTTTCTGGGGTCTCTCCTTTTCTGAGTCCTGTCCCCCCTGGCTGGGAGGCTTGCTCCAGCAGGGCTCCAGGTTCAGGTTCTTTCTACTTCTTAAGCCAGCCCCATGATCCCGCATGTGTGCACAGCACTCTACAGCTTACAAAGGACTCTCCTATCACGGGCCCCATTAGTGTTTCCGAATCCCTTGGGAGAGGGGAGGACTGCTACTATCCCCACTTCATAGACTCTAAAATGAAGGTGGTGTGGCTCCCTTTTAAAGGAGCAAATGGCTTTACACACATTGGATCCTTTTATCTGCCTGTCATCCCTGAGAAGTGAATGCCGTCAGGCCTAATTTGTAGAGGCTGACACAGGCCCAGAGAAATGAAATCATTTTACAAAGCTCAGGTGTGGTTCCCAGATTTGATGGTTTCCCAAAGCCCAAGCTCTTCACCACTTTGGAATTGAACCTGAACAGGGTCTAATCCTATTTCAATGAGTGGTGTTAAGCATTCTATATAACATCTAATCTAATGCAAGAGGCAATAGTTAACCCCTGCCTTCTGCAGCCCTTCCCAGAGGAGGCTCTGAGGTCCTTCACTGAAGGTTCAGTCCTACCATTTTCGGAGCCAATCAGACAACATTTATTCATCATTCACTTAACAAAAATGCATGAGCACTTGCTGCCACCCAGCAACCATGTAGACACTGGTTCCTCAGTGTCTGTAAGTTGTGGTCCCTGCCTTGGAAGAGTTCACTGTCTGGTGAGGAGAGAAGAGCAAGGTGGGTGAGAAACCTGCCCCCTGCGTGGGGTGCAAAGTGCAGGAGCCCTGCTTGTACCTTGGTGTACTCAGCACAGAGGAAAACTGTCTGTTCTGAGTCTTGCTATTCAGCAGTTTCCATGGATACCAGATCATAATAACTAATTAGACCAAATCAAGTGCAAACCAAGTGTCTATTTCAATCTTTGATATCATCTGCTTTCAGCCTTTTATCCCCTTGCATTTATGTCAATTGTTCTTTCAACATTAACCAAATACCTATAAGGCTCTGTAGTTGAATGAATAAGTTAATAATCATCGTGACCACCACCACCAACCCCCCACCCCCAAACTAGCATTTATTGAGAATTTATTTTGTGCCAGGCACTGCTCTAAACAATTGACACATATTAATTCATGTTCCCTACAACAACCCGTGGAGGAAGAAACTGTTATTGTTTCCTGTACAGGATGAGGAAACTGAGACAGAAAAAGTAAGGATTTTGCCCACTAAAAATGGTATGGAGCAGGTATCAGTCATCATCCGGTTTCTGGGTGAACTAAATAGAATCAGCTCTGAGAGTTAAGATCCTGCCCTGGAGCTGGCCGTCTCTTCCTCTCCCTGGTTCCTGATTTCATCATCAATCTTGCACATGCTTGAGCTTTTTATGTAAGACTCCGTTAAAATAACCAGAGGTCCACAGGCTTGGGCCCTGCAGCCTGGCTTCAAGACACAGTCCTCAGGAGACTAAACTCAGAATCAAGGCGTGTGGGACCGAACTTGAGGACAGAAAGAGGTCTCTGTGAAGCAGTGGGGGTGGACATGTGACTCCTTCCCCCTTCCGGCCTCTTCCTACCACCCCATGTCCCTTACCTTGTACATGATAATGTGGAAGGCAGGTGCTGAGCTGGATGAGAATGTCACGGGATTTGAGCAGGACAGGGTGCCATGAAAGCTCGCTTCTGATCCAGAGGTACAGGGTCTCCTTGCTGAAATGGGAGTGGACTATATCCATGTGTTACCGTTTTACTAGAACCCTGGGGACGGGGATGCCTTCCTCACCCCCACGTGTCCAACCACAGAGGTCAGCTCCCCTAGGAAGCCCTCACTGACCTCTCAGACCTTGCTGACCATATTTCATGGACTCCAAAGGGACCCTAAAGATCCCCTCGATGGGAAAACCAGGACCAGCCTGAGGACAGAGCCCTCAGCACGTGACTCCTCATGCCCTCTGGCCCTGGCCTTCACGTCCTGGCTCCTTCTAATACCCTACAAATTGTCTACACTTTCCTGGTCACGTGGTCCTGCCACCTGCCTGCCTTTACCTGCCCCTCCCCTCCTCATATTGCGAGTGGGGAGGTCTCCCTGAGGGTGTCTTCATGTGGAGAATGACCTTCGGGTTTTTCCAGAAACATGGGATCAGAGGAGCTTGGGACTCAGGGGGCACCGAGGGGTCTGTTCCAAATCTGGGGTCTGATGCTTTGAGGGGCAAGACCTGGACCTTACCTCTGATTTCAGGGACAGTGGGACCTGGATGTAAGTATGGCACCTCTGACGGTGGCTCTCAGCTGGCCTCTTCATGCCCACTATTCTGATCCCTCTGTCAGCCTTGGTGGGTGTGCAGTTCGTGGTGGTGACAAGACTTGAACGCCCACCATCTGCTTCCAAGGCTGGGACTCTTCCCCACTCACCACGCTGCCTCTTGCCATGGAAGGTTCTCAGAGAGGCTGGAGGCTCCAAACACAGGTTGACGTCTTCCGTCTCCTAGAATCCTGGACACAGGAGGAGCCCTGCCTAATAGACCTGTTTCTATGTCCTTGTGTGTCCCACGCACATTTTCCTGACTTCTGGACAGGCTGTGCCCGAGCACGACACCGACCCTTCCTGGCGTCTGTGGCTGCCCACCCCCTGCTCCGCGCCTGAATCAGTTGGCACCCTCATTTTGCTGCAGTTTCCCCTCATTTTCCCGCCAAGCAGTTACTTCCTTCCCAATCGGGATGGGAGGTCAAGGAAACGAGGTCTGCCGCTGGTCCGAGGCGCGAGGCATGTGCCCCTACAGCCAGTGCAGGGCTGCTTGTGTTGGGTTTCCTTCCACACGCTTTTGTGACAGGCGTGGCTTCTCCTTCAGCATCGAGAGTGGATGCTTCTGGGGCACTTCCTCCCCTCAGCCCACGTCGGACATCTGCGGCAGCACTGTCCCCAGTGAGGTGTGGGGAGTTTACTTCTCCAGGAACAACCCTCTGTGAGTAGCGCCCCAATGTTCAGGGCAGTTCTGAGCTGTATTTCACCTGGTTCCTCAGAGGGTCCCGGGTGGGATGGAGCCTTGTGGCCCAGGCTGGTGGCGGTCTCTCTAATGCATACGTGGTTGGCGCTCCCTCCTCGCCTGTCACCTTCTCTCATTCCCTCACCGTAGACTCCGGGGCTCACCTCCCAAGTAAAGTCCCTGCACCCAAGGCTTTGTTCCAGGCTCTGCTTTAGGGAGAAGCCAAACTAAGACCAAAACGTGAACGAGGCTGGCGGAGAGCGTGAATCAGAGGAGGCTGAAGTCTTGGCTTAGGAGGCAGAAGACCTGAGTTCCAATCCTGCATGTTTCACCAGCACCTTGCACAATAAAAATTGGTGAGTTGACCATGTGAATGAATGAGAGTGCAGGAAGGGTGGCATATACTATTTTGCTTACTTTTCAGATTTGGAATCTGTGATTGGCGTTTTTAGGGTTCACCAACAATTTTTACACATACAGGGTCATCCTCTGATAATACCAGCTCCCACATTTTGAAGTAAGGGTGACCATATGACTTTTTTTTAAGGTTTTTATTAAAAATATAGTTACATACAATGTTATACTAGTTTCAGGTGTACACATAGTTATTCAACATCTCTATACCTAAAGAAGTGATCACCATAAGTCCGGCAACCATCTGACACCACACCACGCTGTCACAGTATTATTGACTACATTCCCCATGCTGTACACTACATCCCCGTGACTTACTTGTTTTATACCTGGAGATTTGGACCTCTTACTCCCCTTTACCTTTTTCCCACTTTTTACATTTTTCAATTACAATTGATATTTAATATTATATTAATTTCAGGTGTACAGCATATGGTTAGACATTTACATAATTTAAGAAGTGATCCCCTGACCAGTCTAGTACCCACCTGCCGCTACACATAGTTATTACCATATTATTAACTATATTCCCTATGCTTTACATCCCCATGATTATTTTGTAACTACCAATTTGTACTTCTTAATCCCTTTACCTTTTTCACCCTGTCCCCCAATTCCCCTCCCATCTATCACCCCAATAAATCTAGTACCCGTCTGACACCATACGTAGTTACTACAATATTATTGACTATCATCCTTATGCTATACCCTACATCCCCATAACTACTTTGTAACAACTAGTTTGTACTGTCCCCCAACCCCCTCCCATCTGGAAACTATCAAAATATATCTAGGTCTGGTTCTGTTTTGCTGGTTTATTTGTTTATTTTCTTCTTTAGATTCCACTTATAAGCAAAATCACATTGCATCTGTCTTTCACTGTCTGACACACTCCTCTCAGCAAAATACCCTCCAGGTCCATCATGCTGCCACAGATGGCAAGAACCCATTCCCTTCCCTGGCTGAGCAAGATTCCATTGTATATATGTATCACCTCCTCTTTATCAATTCTTCCATCGATGGACACCCAGGCTGCCTCCACATCTTGGCCATTGTAAACAATGCTGCAATGAACATATGATGCACAGGTCTCCTGAAAGTAGTGTTTTTGGGTTTCTTCAGATAAAAAATTACCCTGAAGTAGGATTACTGGGTCTTTCATTTTCTCTTCTTATAGCCTTTGTTTTAAAATCTATTTTGTCTGGTATAAGTATTTCTCCCCCAGCATTTTTTTTTTTTTTGCGTCTCCATTTTCATAAAACAACTTTTTCCATCCCTTTCTTTTCAGTCTGTGTGTGTGTGTGTGTGTTCCAATCTGAAGTGAGTCTCTTGTAGGCAGCATATGTAAGGGTTTTGTTTTCTTACCCATTCAGCCACCCTATGTCTTTTGATTGGAGCATTTAATCCACTTACATTGAAATCAGTTGTTGATAGATATATAGTTATTGCCATATTTATTATTCATATATTTGATCTTTATTTTTTCCTTCTTGAAGAACTCCCTCTAACATTCCTTGTACTACTGGTTTGGTGGTGATGAGCTCCTTTAGATTTTCCTTGTCTGGGAAGCTCCTTATCTGTCCTTCAATTCAAAACGATAGCTTTGCTGGGTAGAGAAGGCTTGGTTGAAGGTCCTTGCTTATCATCACATTGAATATTTTGCACCACTCCCTTCTGGCCTGCAAAGTTTCTGTTGAGAAATCAGCTGACAGTCTTATGGGGGCTCCCTTGTAGGTAATTAATTGCTTTTCTCTTGCTGCCTTTAAGATTCTTCCTTTGTCTTTAACCTTTGCCATTTTAATTATAATGTGTCTAGGTGTGGGCCTGTTTGGATTCATCTTGTTTGGGACTCTCTGCACTTCCTGGGCCTGTATGTCTATTTCCTTTACCAGGTTAGGAAAGTTTTCAGTCATTATTTCTTCAAATAGGTTCTCAATCCATTGCTTTCTCTGTTCTCCTCTTGGTACCCTTACGATGCAAATGTTGTTACGTAAATGCAAATGTCCCAGAGGTTTCTTAAACTATCCTCATTTTTTTTTGGATTATTTTTTCTTTCTGCTGTTCTGATTGGGTGTTTTCTGCTACCTGTCTTCCAAATTACTGTTTCAGTCCTCTGCTTCATCTAGTCCGCTAGTGATTCCTTCTATGCATTCTTCATTTCAGTTTTTGTATTCTTCACTTCTGACTGTTTTTATTTTTTATGGCTTCTGTGTTCTTTTTTTATGCTTGCTATCTGTGTTGAAGTTCTCACAAGTTCCTTGAGCATCCTTATAACCATTGTTTTGAACTCTGTATCTGGTGGTTGCTTGCCTCTGTTTTGTTTGGTTCTTTTTCTGGAGTTTTCTCCTGTTGTTTTTTGGGGGATGTATTTCTTTGTTTTCTCATTTTGGCTGCCTCTCTGTTTGTTTCTACAAATTAGGTAGTGCTGCTATATCTCCCAGTCTTGCTGGGTGGCCTTATGTAGTAGGTGTCCTGTTGGGCCCAGTGGCACAGACTCACTGGTCACCTGCTCCGGATGCTCCAGGAGTGTCCCTTGTGTGACTTGTGTGCTGTCCTAATATAGTTGAGCCTTGATTGCTATTGGCACATCAGTGGGTGGGATTGACCCTCAGACTGACTGGCTGTGGGGTTTGGCCACATCCACAGCTTATGGGCTGCTGTGCAGAGGGCTTACCCCATGGAGCGGGATTCACCTCATCAGGCTCTGGTGCTTATTGAGACTGCCCTTTATGTCTGCTGCTTGTGGGACTAATTGGGTGGTACTGTGCTGTGATCTGAAGCCAACCTCCAAGTATGTTCGTTCTGGGGCCTCTTGGGAGGGGCTCTGGTGCAGGCGCAGGTCACCCAGTGCCCAATTCCTGTGACTGGTGAGGAAGTACCTGGTAGGAGCTACAAAGTGATCTATGGTTAGTTGCTGCCTGTGCTATTCCTAGAGGCGTGTGGGAGAGGCTATACTGTGCCACCAGCACTGGGTCTGGGGTAACTCCGCAGAAAGGTAGGACACTCTGAGGTCTGCTGCCACCTGCCGGCTCCCGTAAGGTTCAGCCCCTGATAAAGCCTCATGCAGTATGCAGGTTGGCTGAGGCAGGGTCTCAGTGAGTCAACAGGGTAGATTGAGCATAGCATACAAGGCCAATCAGATTCAGATTTGGCCTGTGGGGGCGGGCTCAACATAGGAAAGATGGCGCCCGCCTGCCGGCTGCATGGGAGAGGGCCCCACACAAGGAAAATGGGGACTGTCTCTCCAGTCCTCACTCTGAAGTTACACAACTCAGTCTCTCCCCGTATGTCTCTGATGTCCCCCGTCACCATCCCTCCGCTGGAGCCCAGGGTGAGTGCCTGTGCGGGTCCTTTAAAAGGATATCTGGGTTTCCTGCAGCCTTCTGTCCCACCCGGATAGTCGGAATCCCCACTGTTTTTCACTGCCAGAAGTTGTGGGGGTTCCTCTTCTCAGCACCAGTACTTCAGGCTGTGGAGCCTGGTGTGAGGCTGGGGTCCCTTGCTCCTTCGTGGGGAACCTCTGAGGCTGAGATATCTCTCCCGATTATCAACTGCTACACTTGGGTGTGGGACCAGCCTGTTCCACATCTCGGCTCCTCCTGCTAGTCTCTATATGGCTTCTTCTTTACATCCTTAGTTACAAACCTTCTGTTCAGCTAGACTTCAGATGGTTCTCCAGGTTGATTGTTCTATAATTTAGTTGTAATTTTGATGTGTTCATGGGATGAGGCAAGCACAGCCTGTATCGACTCTACCATCTTGGGTCTCTATCCGCCGTATGACTTTCTTTGGCAATGAGGTATGAACAGAAGTGATGTGTTTCACTTCCAGATGAAAGCAGTTTAGAGCCAGATGTTCCCCATTCCTTTCCTGCCCCGGCCAACCTAGAAGCTGTGTTGAGAAGGAAGTGTCAGAGATTGGAGGAGCTTGGTAGTTGAGTCATCTCATAGAGTGAACCTGGAGTTTCTGGGACCGTCAATGGGTTCTTTGTTGTGTGTGTGTGAGAGTGATGAGAAATAAACTTTGTTTATTTCCACTGAGATTTGGGGGAATCTTACTTGTTACTGCAGCATAACTTAGCTCATCCTGACTGATACACAAGCTGATGGCAGAGCGGAGCCTGGAACCTGGGCATTTCCTCTCAGTTCAGGTAACTCTTATGTCTGATAGAGGCCTCTGCTCATCTCCCTTTGTTTGGAAGCGAGGCAGTGTGGCCAAAGGGGTGGCCATTCTATTCTATTCCAATTAGTCAACCTCAAGTGAGTTCCCTAAAGGCTCTGTCCCTAATCCACCACCTGGTCCCAATTTACCCATTTATACAAGAAGAGGTTGGATGAGATCAGTGGTTCTGAGACTGTACTCTTCAGAGGCCCTTCGTTCCATCGAAGTGTTGTGGGTGGGGACTGGTGGATGGTGGCAGAGCTCCCTGTCTTGCCCCTTCCAACAGACCAGCTCCTATCGTATCTATTTGCATTTTGGGGATTTCACGTTAGAGAAGATCCACTGATAGCAATTTGATAAACACCTGGCAGGATGATCTATGACTTTAAGATGAGAGCATTTTATCTGCAGCCACCTGAATTCATCTGCTCCCACCCAACTCTGTCCCAACGTGAAGTTCATCCCTGACTCCCAACCATCCCAGATCTCTGGTGTTAACAGTACCCAGAGGACACTTTCTGTGGACATGGCCTGTGTGTCTGGGGTGTGTGGACCATCAAATCGCCACCTGGCTCAGTTCAACCAAACCCAGAGCCTCACCTTGAACTATCGGCTTCACCCCCTCCCCACATGCAGTGGGAAGAGCGTGGGACCAGGGTTCTGGAGACTTGGTCTCCATCCCCAGTTCCATTACCCTCTTTCTGAGTGTCAGTTACCTTTTTGTAAAAGAATAATACCAAACAGTTGAGAGCCAGGCCAGCACACTGATAAGCAGTGATAGGCCATAATAAAAGAATGTGCCATGTGAGAAGTGGAAGAGGGAAAGGTAGCGGCTTTTGCCTGCAGGAGAAAAGTCAGAGGAGGCATGAGAGCTGGCTTCAAGACTCCATGAGACTAACAGGAGGGTAGGTTAGACATCATTTTCCATCATAGCAATTGTCACTATGAAACAATGTTTTTTATTGGTTTATCTAGAACATCAGCCACATAAAGACAGGTGGGGACCGCGTCTATCTTGTTCACCATGTTGAGAACAGAGGTGGTACACAGTAGTTGCTCACTAAATGTTTATTGAATGATTAAACTTGTCCTGTTTGGCTTCCAAGGGATGGAAGTTGCAGAGAGGCCACTGGTTTTTCCCCGCCTCCCTCACAGCACCCCTCCTCCCTCTGCCCTGTACCCCATCTACCTCTGAGATAGCCACTTCCTCTCTTAATTGGGGTCCCAGTCAGACTTCTTGCTGCTCAGGGTGGCGGCTTGGATACATGTAATCAGGGCTGATGGAAAGTAGGCAATTAAGTAGCTGGGGAGGTTAAAGGTGGGTGCTTTCTGAACTGAGCTGAGCTGAGCAGAGAAACAGAAGGAAGTTCTCCCCAGGAAGGAAAGCGCACCCCAACCCCATTCCACAGCTTTCTTCCAACACCATGATCTACAAGCTCTTGGCTGTGGCAATCCTTATGTTGGCACCAGCTGGAGGAGAGAGATAATTGGGAAGCACTGCAATTTCAAGCTATGATATGGAGTGTGCATTCAGGTTGGGGAGAGGTATCCTGCTTTGACCTAGAGGTAAGCAGGATTGGACTGATTCCACAACTGGGAAGAGGAAACCCTAAAGCCAGGGCCATCTTGTGTTGTATGACTAGAAGTCTATCACCCAATACAAGGGAGGATATTGTTCACCATGGTCCAGGCTGACTAAGCCCTTGCTTTGCTCTCCTGGGGCTGGAGACCTGTTCCTGGGTCTGCACAGGCTTAGTGTGCCAGAGCTGAAAGGCTTTGAAAACATGGGGTTCAGGTCCCACCTTCATCTCTCATAGCTGTGTGACACTAGGCAAGTCACGAACTTCCTGAGCTTCACTTTCTAAATGTGTAAAAATGGGGCCAATAATACTTACCTCTCGTTGCAAAGATTAAGTGAGGTACTATAGATAAAGTGTCTAGTCCAGAGCCTGACACAGGTAGGAGCTCCACAAATGTCAGTTCACTCCCTGGACCCCTCCACTCTGAGCCAGCCTCACTACCCACTCACAGTGTGCCTGTAGCTCTTTCCCTGTTTCCTGACATGGGGGACGCCCTCTTTCCCTGTTGCCAAGGCTTTCCCTGACTGCCAGCCCCACCTCTGTCCCTGCCCAGGCTGTTGCCCCACTGAATGTCTCCAGGGACCATGAATCACGATGATCTTCATGGTGCCCATAGGCTCCATCTTATTTGACCTTCCCACTAGCACCAAGGTAGAAATTGTCTGTATTTTACAGATGCTGGGAAAGTGAGTTCTGCTTTGCCCAAAATCCTCCAGCTGGTGACTGACTGGAATGGGATCCCATCTCTGACTTGGTCATCATGTTTAAAACAACTCTATAAACCAGTATGTGGAAGGTTCAACAAGGAGGGAGTGATTAGCTCTGGGGCATCCAGGAGGACTTCTTGGAAGAGGTGACACCAAAGCAGTTATCTTAGGGATAAAAAAGGAGCTCAGTTGGCAGATGAGAGTGGGAAATTAAACATTTTAGGGGAGGGCACAACCTCAGTCAAGTGATGGAGGTGGAAGTAGGAGGTGGCAGAATGTTGGGTGGCATGGAGTGGGGAGAGACAGGGGAGGTAAGACTGGGAGCAGGAAGACCAACTGGGAGATGGTTACTGTTATCCAGGGGAGAAGGGATGATGGCTTGCAGTAGGGGTGAGGCCGTGGAACAGAGAATCGTGCATGGATCTGGGTGTTTGTTGGGGATGGTGGGGTGGGGATGGAGGAACAAGGAAGAGTGGGGGATGAAGTAAAGATTCAGACTCAGATTGTCTAGCAGATGGCACTGCCCACTGCTGCGATCCAGAAGGCCTGGGGTGAATGAGGGCAGTGCCGGCCACGGTGAGGGTAACGGCCAGTGGCCCTGGGCCAGGTGGAGATATCCAGAAGAGCTGGCCGAGCACTTGAGGTATTGATGCTAAAGGGGAATGGGGTAGAGTGAGGAGAGTGGAGGGTGGAGAAGAGAAACTTTAGGACTCTGAGATTTAAGGGACAGGCCGAGGACAAGCCCACAGATACCCTGGGATCTTGACCCTAGAGACACATGTCTGACACCAACATTTCTTCCTATTCTGAGTGCAGAGGGTGCTGGAGACGCCCGGTCCTGCTCACGCTCAGCCCCTCTCCCCGGCCAACCCCCATGACTCACGCCCTTGAACTTTTGGGAGCCTGGATTTGTGTAAAACAGAATCCCACCATGCCTACAGCTAACTCTACGCCATCCTGCCAAATCATATGCTCTAATTATAGGACAAGTTTTTTCTTGCATTTTAAAAAATTTGCTTAAGCTCATGAGATAAATTTCTGACTTTTTTAACGGAAAGAATTCTTACTAATACGTACCCTAAGGCTAAAGTCTCTTGGGTGTTTTTCTTGAGTACTGATGTGAAATCTTTGTTTTAAAGATTTTTCCATAATCACCCAGGTACTTACAGTCCCAGTTTCTAGGTGTAGTCTATTAGGGTTAGTTATCTATTCCTGTGTAACAAATTACCTCCAATTGTTGTGGCTTAAAACAACAATAAACATTTACTGTCTCACAGTTTATGAGGGCTGGGAATCTCAGAGTGGCTTTGCTGTGTGTGCTGCTGGCTCAGGGTCTCTCATGAGGTTGCGGTCAAGATGTCGACCAGGGCAGCAGTCTCATCCAAAGGTTCGAATGGGGCTGGCGGCTCTGCTTTCGAGGTGGCTCACTCACATGAATGGAAAATTGGTGCTGGCTGTTGGCAGGAGGCCTCCATTCCTCACTCCACAGGCCTCTCCTAGGGCTGCCTCAGTGCCTTCCCTCAGAGAGAATGATCCAGTTATGACCTGGCCTCAGAAGTCATTCACTTGTCACTTCTGCAATATCCTCTTGTTCACAAAGGTCAGTCCTGTTTAGTGTAGGGAGGACTACACAGGGGTGTGAGTCCCAGGAGGTGAAGATTATCAGGGGACATCTTGAGGGGTGAAGAACCAGGTGGCCATGACTAGGGCACCTTCTTAGCTCTCCTGCCACCCTGGAGACGAAGGCTTGCCCCAGCCCATTCTGCCTGCATCAGTCTCATCCAGAAAGGAAGTATAATAGCACCCCTGTGGGTGGCTGTCCCAAACCCTCCCCCAGAGCCATGGGGCTGCCAGGCCCTGAGGAGGACAGTGGGCTCATCTACTTCTCTCCCCCCTTGAATGCAGACGGCATGATGATGGCTGTCTTGGAGGTGTTACTAGAACTGTGGTGGCTGCTTTGGTTTTCTTCTCTGACAGAGTGTTATGAACGATGACAGGTTAGACCAAAGGGATGGGGTTGGATGAGACCCCATGATGGGACACGGGTCAAAGCTACTTTTTCTAATACAAACCTACTCCTAACATTAAATGTGCGGTAACCAGAGCAGTTTCAAAAATAAGAGGGAGCAGGGGCTGTGGACCAGACAGGTTCAAATCTTGGCTCCAATACTGGCTGTTTTTCCTTGGCCAAGACAACCGAATGTTCTGGTCTTCAAGTTTCCACAGCTGTAAAATGGGGATAATATATAATAGTGCCTACCTCTAGTGTTGAATGTGACAACGTGGGTCATGTCCCAGCACACACCTGACACTGAAGGTGACGTCCTTGTACCAGTGGTTGTTAAGCTTATGTCCTTGAGAGGAAGGGTAGGGAGTGGAATTCCCACGTAGCAGGGAGGGAGGAAGTACTGAGGCAGGATGTTGACCCACTTCCTTCTTTCTCAGTCACTGTTCCCTGGGGCAGCAGGGGGGTCCTTGTCTCCTCCCTCAGGGCCCTCCTCCTCACTGGGTGCTGTCCACTCCATGCCTGCAGCCTCCTGGCTTTCTCTGCTTTCCCACGCCACTCTCAGAGCCCATACAGGTTTCCTGTTCCTGATGGAAACCAGGGCTCCTGGCCTGGCAATAATCTCTCCACTTCATGGAGGGAGAGGTGCTAAATTATAGATTTTTTTCTGTTCCTCCCCTGCTGGAAATTCTTCAATGGCTACTCCTGGTCCAAGTCATGACCCCTCCCTTAGGAAGCTCTACCAGATTCCAAGCTGTGGGGATGGGGGAGGGGCCTTTTTCTAACTCCACTCTCCCCTTCAGAGGTTCTCATCTTCTCACCCTGCCCCACATACTGCCCTTTTGACACCCTATACTGATGGGAGTGGGTCCCACCCACCTGGTAACCTGAAGCACGAAAAGAAAAATACGTTGAAAACTGCTGGTGTACGCTGTAGTCTCTACAGGATAACACCCCCAAATTCCTAAGCCTCTCTCTCAAGCGTGCATGAGCGTCACCTGTGACGGGGGCAGAGACTGTTGTGGCCTCTCCTAGTCCCACCCCATACAGCCTGGCACACAGGACATTCTCAGCAAACATTTGGAAGGGAAGCCTGGAATGGCTGAATCCTTGGCCGCCATTTCTCTGGGGTCAGGGCTGGAGGAACAGGTTGGGGTGGGGGGTGCGCTGGGGTTGGGGGCGCTAGGGAGTGGTAAAAGGGTGTTTATTCCCTAGACTCAGGGCCTAAGACCCTGGGTTCCTGGGGTGGAGGCTGTTTGCTGGGGCCTTCGGTCTGAATCCCCACTCACAGGTTGCCTGGCAACCATTGTTCATTTAATCGCCATTGACTTTGAAAAGAAAAATCAATTTCCTTTGGGACCTGAGCCAGAGGGCCATATTCACCCCCAATTTAAACAATCCAATTTTATTGCTCAAAGATTTATGAACAAAGTTGTATAGGGAGCAGTATTTATCACAGGAAAAGTTTTTCGGAGGGGCTGAACCTAAATGTCTGTCAGAAAGGTGTCATTGAATTCAGGTGCTTTCTCAACACAGAATATTCTTCAGCTGTAAAAATCAATGATGGAGATGTGCCGACGGGAACATTCTCACAGTGTACGCGGAAAATAACAAGCATGTCACAGAACACTGTGTATAGTGTGATGCCGTTTTTATTTAGCAGAAACGTGTGTGGGGGCACACACGTGTCCCTATCAATGAAAACATTCCGGAAAGACACACAGCAAAATGTTCACAATGATTTTTTCGGGGGAATGCGTTGTCAGTTATTTTAATTTTCTTTCTATCTTTCTGGGTTATCTGATTTAAAAAATAAAACAAGCATGTGTTATGCTTTCAGTCTGCAAAAACAATAATGTCATTTGTTTTTGCAAATGGAGACTTCTAATTCTGGGGGCCAAGGGGCCCTGGAAGGGCCAGTGGGGGTTGAGAGCCCTCCAAGTAGTGAGTTCCTTCTTTGGTCTGGATGCTGAGAAGGGGATCCCTGCTGTGGTGGAGGCTGGGCCAGGTGCCTTCCAGGAAGTGGGGAAGATTGGGCCAGTTCACTGAGAGGAAGGGAGAAGTGAGGCGTGGACACGAGACCAGCTGGACCAGGGTCAAGGGCCCCAGAGGAGCCCACCTCCTTTGACCACTCTTCTTCCTCACCCTCTCTCCAGGCTGTGTCCCCTCTTAGCTTGTCACTCTACACCTTTCTGGGTGGTTTCACTCATGCTCTTGGCTTCAACCACCTCCTGGACATGGACCATGCCCTCCTCCCCACACCTGGTTCCATCCTCCAGACTGCCCCCTCCTCCTGGAAGCTATTCTTGATCATGTCTGCCCCTTGTCCAAGATCTTTCATGGGCTTCCTCATGTCTGCAAAAAAAAGGGATGGAAGGTCCTTTAAACCTGGCTCTGTCCAAGCCATCCCCCTTCTATGCATCTTTGCCTTTGCACAAGGGTCCTTCTCTCTCTCTCCACAATGCCACCCTTCCTTTGTCTATAAAACAGATTCCTATTTTTCCTTTAACACCCAGCCCAAAGATCAACCTCCACTGTGAAGCCTTTCTAAACTCTCCATGCATTCCATAATTTTTGCTCCCATAATCCTTTGCACATTCCTGGTCATAGCATTTATCACACTCCGCCATTACTGATATGTACTTGCCTGTGCTCCATTCTTGGCTTGTGAGCTCTTGAAGGCAGATAGCTTATCTGTCCCAGCGCCCAGCTCAGGGCTGGTAGATGGAAGTAAGTGCCCAGGAAGTGCTGCTGGGATAGATGGGTGACTGTGGGTGAGAGGGTGGATGGATGGATGATGGTTGGTTGGACGGATGGATGGATGGATGAGTAGATGGGTGTGCGGATGAATAGATGATGGATTGCATTGTTCCTTTCAATATATGACCATGTAATGTCTCTCGTCTTAAAAACAAAACAGAAAAACTCCTCAATTCTACACCTCCTTCTTCCTCTTATGTCAAAGCTCCTCAGAACAGTCGTCCACTATACCAGTCTCTCGGTTGCCTCTCCTGTCACAGTCCCTAAATCAGGGTTTCACTGCTCTGCTGAAACTGTTGGACAAGGTTGCCAAGCACGTCCTGAATGTGGAATCTCGCGGTCAGGTCTCAGTCGTCTGCTTACTGACCTTCCACAACATTTCACACACGTTTTCCTCTTACCCCATTTACTGCTCCTTCTCAGTCTCCTTTTAGCTCCTGCTTATCTTCCCAGTCTTGACCTTGGACTCCTTCTCAATTTAGTATATCTCCCTCGATGATTTCATTAGTGTCATGGCAAATTCCTTACGTTCCCCCAAAATGTGATCCTCTCACAACCCTCCCCACCTGAAGAAACGGCCACTCCATCCTTCCAGGCACTCAGGCCAGAAATCTCGGCCTCAGCCTTGACTTCTCTCTCTCACGTACCCACATCCAACTTGTCACTATCCCATCGTGTCTCCCTGCAAAACACATTCAAAACTCAGCCACTTCTCACCTCCTCCACAGCTACCACTCTGATTCAAGCCACCCCCAGCTTTTGCCTGCTAACCGTTCCTCCCACTACTGCCCTTCACCCTCTCTGGTCTATTCTCTGCCCAACGGCCAGGGTGATCCATTGGAAAGTTAGTTCAGATCACATCACTGCTCTGTGCAAAACCTTCCAATGGCTTCTTATCCCACTCGGCGTTGCAGGTGAGGTCCTCACAGTGGCCATTAAGGCCCTGCCTGATCTGTACCCCACCCCCTGCTCCCCTGACTTCTCTGACATCATCTCTTCTAGTCTTTCCTTGTCATACTGCTCCTCAAACACACCAGGTTGGCTCCTGGTCACAGAATTTGCACTTATGGTTCCTTCTGCCTGGAATACAGTGCTCCCAGACACTGACCTGGCTCATCCTTCACCTCCTTAGGTCTGGACGCAAGTGTCACCTTAACGAGGCCTTCCATGGTCACCCGTAAAACTGCAGCTCTAGCCCCACTGACAGCACTCCCTTCCCTCCTTCCCTGCATCATTGTCTCCATAGCACTTACCACCACTGTCACACTTTATAATTTAGCCACTGGTTTCTATATTGTTGTCTCCCTCCATTAGAATATTAGCTCCATGTGGGAAGCGTTTGGAGTTTTTGTCCCCTGCTGCATCTTCAGTGAATACAACATGGAGCAGCATATGGTCGGCTCCTTATAAATGTAAATGAATGAACAATGAGGAAGAAGCACAGAGAGGTTAGTTAGCACATCAATGGACACTCCAGTCCAGCATGATTTGAACCTAGGGAGCCTGACTCCAGAGTATGCATTCTTAACACCGTGTGCTACTATTTTGAGCCTCAGTGTCCCAGTCTGTAAAATGGGAAAGATAATAATATAGCTGCTCTGCCCCTCTCACAGGTTGAGGCTCATATGAAATGATGTTTGTGAGTAAATGTTCTTTTAAACTATAAATGTTGACTATTGTCATTTTCCCTCCAGTCTTAAGAATTAACTTCCCACAGGACAAGAACTGAAATTAAGACCTTAGAGATCAACTAGTCTAACTTATTATTTTACAGGTGGGGATAAGAGATCATTGAGTTTAGGAGCCCTGAGTCACTTCTAAGCACATGTTGGATGGCTTTGGACAAAAAAGTTTGGGCTGACCTCTCAGACTGGTATGTCCTATGAGGAACAGAGAAACAAGGCATCCATCCATTTTTCAATCCACTCATCCTTCCACCCATTCTTTTATTTTCCCATCCATCCATCCATCCATCCATCCTTTCATCCATTCATCTATGCATCATTTCATTCTTCCTTCTATCCATCTATTCTTTCAACCAACCATCATTCATCCTTTTATCCATTATCCATTCATCTTTTCGTGCCTTATTCATGCATCCTTCTTTCCATCTGTCAGTCCATCCCTCTATTCATCTATCTTTCATCTCATCATTCATCCATCTGTCTATCTAATCATCTTCCCAATGATTCCTTCTTCCATACATTTATCATTTGACATAGATCATATCCTGAGGGTCTGCTGTGTACTGGGCTGTGAGCTTGGAGCTGGGAACACAAAGATCAGCAAGACATCTACTCCCCTGAAGCAGCTGACAGGCTTGAGGGAGGGGCCGTGTAAAGGGGTACTGTGAGGAAGCACCCGCAGGGCTCTTGGTGCATGTAAGTGCTTAGGGGCTGGAGCTCTGTCTATGATTAAGTAACTTGCTGGAGGTTCCACATTAGTATTAGGTTGGTGCAAAAGTAATTGCGGTTTTGCAATTTTTTTTTTAACCTTTTAAACCGCAATTACTTTAGCACCAACCTAATAAGTGGGGGAGCTGGCCCCAGAGCCCCACCTTTGAGTAAATATTCTTCTGAGCCCACCATGCTGTCTCTGTCCTGAGAGACTAGCCTGACTATTGTCAGTTGTGGGGAAGAAACGCCAAGCGGGGAAATGCTAGGGCCAGGACTTCATGCAATGAGGATACCATGCAGGCCAGCCTCGTGGTGATCCGTGACACCAGTGACCTCTGCACAGGGAACAGGCAAGCAGGCTGGCTGCCAGCAGGCAGGAAGCTGCACAGGGGGGAGGGAACAGTTAATTTATTAGTCGTGCAGGCCAGCCAAGCATTTCACGTTAAGCCCCTTTATCTCCTTGCAATTGCATTCAATCAAGGCAATAGAAAGCAATTTGGTTAAGTGGTGAATTTAATCACGCTGCAGCCGTTCAAAAACCACTTAACGCCTTTGGCTGCAATCATGCTCTGCTTACCTGGAAAGCACACCTCTTCAAACACAGGGCTTGTGCGCTCTCAGCTCCGTGTGCAGGATGATAAGAAACAAGTGTCAGAGCTGAAAGGTAGCACGGGAATGTCTTTCTCGGTCAGTCCTTTCATCTTGCAGACATCAGAGAGCAGGTACCTGATAAATTCTCTTTCTCATCTATTCTCCCAACCATCCCCCGGCCATGGGCACACCTTCATCCCACAGAGGCTCAAACTGCCACTCAAAGAGGTGAACTTCCTCGCCTGAGTTCAAATCCAAGAATGTCTGAGTCCCAAGCCTTTACTTCCTATTCATTTGAATCATTTCTTAATAATCGTATCTTCACGTATTACTTTTGTGATTAAATTTTTTTCCATTGTACTACTCAGCCTCTGAGTCTTCTCTATTTTATCTCCTAATCTCTCTCTGCAATTTGCTCCATTCCCCACCCCACGGCCACCAAGTTCAGGCCCACATAACTTCATGCCAGAATCATTGCCACCCCCACTCCGCCCCTATGATCTCTCGGTCCTCAATCTTGATGTCCTCTAACTTTTCTGCTGCATAACTGCCTGATGGCTTTTTTTTCAAAAGCGGATCTGGCCAAGTCTCTCCTCTGCTGAAAACTGTCACCCACTAGCTCTGGAGTCCTTCCCAGGGGTCTCAAGGGATGGAGAAGTGACAATGACCAGGGAGGCAGCAGGACTGCTTTTCTGTCAGATTTACTCTAGAACTCAGCCCCCAGGTTCACTGCGTAGCACACAGCCCTCGCCCTGATTCTCCTCTGCTCCGAATCTGTCCTCAGCCGCCACTACCTACAGGATAAAAAAATGTAAGGACGATGGTGCAGATTCAAAGCCCTTCACTCTTCAACTCTGCCCTGTCTTCACTCCCACCGACCGGCCCACTCAGCATTTCCTAAACAAAACACACACTGTCAAGCCTCAAATTTAGCCAGTCTCTTCATGCCTCAGGGCCTTCACACACGCTATGCCCTCTTCCCCCACATCCAGCCCCTCGCCCTGACTCTTTCTGGCTCTTCCCGTGTGTCATGCATGGTGTCAGGCGGGGTCTCAGCTCCCGCTCCCCACATAAGCATGCAGGACATGGTGAGGCCAAAAAGGAACACCCACAGAGCCAGAGATAGGGGAGTCACACCACTATCTTCTCGCTGGCGGCTGGGTTGGAGACACAGGAAGCAGGAGCCACACGATCTGCAGCCTGCCATCCGCTTCTCTGCCAACCGAGCAACCCCTTGCTAACTGCATTCCGCTCTTGCAGGCTCAGCCACCATCTTCTTGCTAGCCCCCATTTACTACTAGCGTAGCCACGGCAGTTATATTAGTGGCCAATGGCTCACTGGTTACAGCTGACGGCCAACCTGCCACAGCTGATGGCCATCCAATCACAGTTGATGGCCATTTCCTACCTGAGCCAGCACCTTTCCACGTGAGGCCGAGAGCCTGGAAACTGCATTCCTGGCTCTGTCCCCCTACCATGACTGACTACTTCTTACACTTTAAGTTTTGGCTTCAGGATCATGTCCTCACAGAGATGGTCTTAAGTCAAGTTCATTCAAAGCAAACCCTGAGATGGGGTGGTGTGGGGACAGAGTCCCAGAGAGCAGTTTCCAGGCTCTCGGCCTCACATGGAAAGGTGCTGGCTCAGGTAGTAGATGGCCATCAGCTGTGACTAGTTGGCCATCAGCTGTTATTGGTTAGCCATTAGCCACTGATACAACTGCCGTGGCTAAGCTAGCCAGCGCGGATTGCAGTTACCAAGTGAGGTCGGTTGGCAGAGAAACGGACGGCAGATTGCGGATCGTGTGGCTCCTGCTTCCTGTATCTCCAAGCCAGCGGCCAGCGAGACTATAGTGGTGTGACTCCCCTATCCATGGCTCCATTGGTGTTCCTTTTTGGCCTCACCATGTCCTGCATCCTAATGTGGGGAGTGCATGACACCCCGCATGACAGGTGGCATGGCTGACTGATTAATTCAGGAAGTGCTGGAGTGGGGGAAGGAGCCTGAAAGGAGTCGGGGAAGCAGGATAAGCAAAGGGTTGACACCAAGCAAGTGTGTGATCTCAAGTTTGACCCCACCACGAGGAGCCCTAGCGAGTAAATTATAGTGTGGACTTTACCTTGACTCCATGCAAGGGGTCTGAGCTTTGTACTCCTGCACCAGTCAGCCAGTGGCCACAAGCCCCCTGGGGGGATGGACTGAAACCCCAGGCACTTCCCACCCAGTGGCCCAAGGGCAGTTCCCTGAGAAAGCATGTGAGCACTAAGAAGCAGAGCCGAGGAGGGAGACGGGCCACAGGACCAGGTGAGGGATCTGAGGCCATCTGGATACACCGTGTGCCCCAGAGGCTCTCCTCAGCCGCCCATCCAGAGAGCCTTTCCCTTATGCATAATCTCAGCCCCTTCTTCTTTCTTACAAATAACCATTTGTGCTTTATTTTCTTGTTTCTTTGCCTGTTTGTGGTCTCACTTCCTGAAGAATGTGAGGGCCTTGAGGGCAGGAACCCTGTCTGTCTTGTTTACCGTTGTATCTCCAGCACTCAGTTCAACACGTGGCATTAGTTAGTGTGAACAGGCAGTTATGGAATGAATGAATGAATGAATGAATGAATGAATGAATGAATAGACACAGACAGTAGGTGGTAAAGTCTGTACCCAGACTTAGCACTCCAAACCCAATTCTTTCCACTCAAGAAATAGAAAAACTGAGTGAACCAATGGCCAAGAAAGAAACTAGCAAAGTTATTATAAATCAAAAAGGCTCCCATCCCATGTTTTTATGGATGAATTTTTTCAAACTGTCAAGGAACAAATAATCCCAAGGAATATAGACACTTGGGGGGACATAGAAAAATATACAGAGCTACCCAACTTATTTTACAAAGCTAATATAGCACTCGATGATATCCAAAGTAGACAGCAAAAACAATAGGCTGTTCCTGAATACAGACAAAAATATATTCCTTTCCCCTCCGCTCTTAACAATAGAGCCCTGATTTTTAGCTGAGCGCATTAATGTCTGGAATAAATGTCTACATTTCTCAGTAGTTAGGATTCAATTGTATATTTAAAGAATAATATGATATAACCAAGTGGGATTTATCCCAAGAATGGAAATTTACAAAGTATCAAGGAGAATATGAATTCATATAAGAAAAAGCATACAATGACCTTAGTAGATACTCCAAAAGCATTCAATAAAATGTCTCTTTATTTTAAAAACTCTAAAAATTAAAAATATAAGGAGACGTCCTTAACAGAATAAAGAGTAAGTATCTCAACTTATATGCTTGTATCACATTTTATGATGGAACACTAGAGGAATTACCATTAAAATCAAGCTTAAGAAGAGGTGACCCTCTCCCTGTATCAAGCGTTAAGTTATGAATTAAAGACCTGAAAAATAATGTCTTATACAAGATGTAAATATTTCTCTCAGGCAAAATCTGCACGTAGGAAATCCAGGGTAGCCGCCTTCTCATTAGAGAACAAAATCTTTTCTATACTTTTCACTATCTAGTGCTTGCCTTCCATCCTTAGGTCAGCATCAGTCTGGCTGCTTTAACAAATTGTCACACTCAGTGACTTAAAGCAGCACAAACTTACTATCTTACAGTCCTGAGAGCAGAAGTCCTGAGGGTCTCACTGGGCTAAAATTAAGACATTCATAGGAAGACTCCAGAAGCAGGACATAAGACCCCTTCTTCCATGCTACCACAAACCTGGGCCTGCAGGGTGGGCTCAGAAGGTCCCAGCCACAGCAGAGATGGGGAAACAGTTCGCTGGTGACATGATGAAGGCCACCCAAGTGCCATTTCCTCCTTCACTATTGAAAACATCCAGAACCCATTTGCCTTGACCCCCAGTGACACACAGGCCATGGCCACACATGGTTCCTCTCCGGCTACTGAAGGCAGGCCCAGCACTCAGGCTTGTTTGCTGTCACTACTGTTCCCCCAACACGTGCCCTCAGCCCCCAGCCACAGGCGCTCATGAAGACCCCACATTCAGGTACTACACGCCGACCTGGAAACCACCTCCTGTTTCCCTCAGACACTTGGGGTGGGACCTTGACTTGGGTGCCATCACTGGGCCACTTCACTCTGCTCACTTCCCTCCCGCCACGGCTGAAAGGACCAGGCCAGGGACTCGTGTGGACAGGGTGGGGCCATTATGAGAAGTCGCCGTGGAGACAATGTGTGGAGCAGGCCCTGAGATAATCCTGCCTCTAGCAGAACATTAGAACCACCTCCCAGGGGCCAGGTTGGTCAGTCCCCTGAGGAGGAGGGTGGTTACTCCATTGGGGAAAATACAACCTCGACACACAATTAAACTACATCCCCAAACCATGAACACTCACAGGTTGTAAACAGTAATAGACAAGGATTTCCCAGACTCAGAGCTGAGAGGGAAAGCAGTTACCTGGGCCACGCTCACCTTTATAAATAACACTATGAGTATTCACAATGTACTGGGCTCTGAGCTAACAGCGTTACCTTGTTTAATCCTGTGGCGTAGGGACTGTCTGCCTTGTTTCATTCATGAGGAAAGCTCAGAGAGGTTGGGCAACTTGCCCAAGTTTACACAGCAAAGTGGCAGCATCAGGATTTAGGACCATGTGCCTAACCACTGGAGGCCAGAGGAGGAGGATGCTCTTTCATCCATAGCTGGTGGTGGCAGAACAGGAAGGACCCAGACCTCCCACAGCCCATCTGTATTTTGTGGGTAATAAGGCCAATTTCTTAGAGGTAGAGCCCCGCTTTCTGCAACTCTGCCGTAACCCAGTCCCTCCCTACACCCTGGAAATCTGAGGATGGCTCTTCATGGTGCAGAAAGTTCCCTGCAGGTTTGTTAAATAGCAGCGCCCCCTAGTGCACTGAAAAAGACTGAATTGATCATGCAAGGGGGGCAAAAAACGGAAGGAGGAGGTGGGGGAGAGAAGAAAGGAATTAAAGGAAAGGAAAGAGAAAAGAAAAAGAAGAGACATTTATAACTATTTCTGGGAGCTGTGACTCGAGCACGAGGAGACCTGCTGGGGCTATCTCTGCAGTTACTTAAGAAAAGCCAGCATTCCCTGGGGGCCTTAGGAATACATGCTCCAGTAAGTGTGACCAGGAGGCTGGTGGATCTAAACACCACTGGGAAACCTGCAAACGGGGCCGGCTGCTCAGGCCCCACTCCTGGGCGCCCTGTTTAAGGATCTAACAGTGGCTGCACAGGGAGCTGGGGCCTCCTGGTATGAAGTGAACCAGCTGCCTTTACCTGCTGGATTGGAGAAGCTGGGGCTGAGTTCATCACTGCCAACCAGAGATGCACCCCTGGAGACCTTTTCCATACCTGATTCCAGACATTCAGCACAATGGAGGAGAAGTGGGGCAGCACTCCAGCTCCCCCCCCCCGAGATGAGACCCAGAGAGCGAGGTACCTGTCCCACCGGAAACGCTTACCCAGCGAGTCAGGGACAAAGTTACGGCTGTCAACTCCCAACCCTGTTGTCCCAATGTCCCAGGTAATTTCTAACCCCTTTCCAAACCCTCTTCAAAGGACATTCACATTGACTGAGAGAAGCGCCGGGGTTACAGTCTCTTGGTTGTCAACTCTAACTACCAGTATGCAAGAAATACGGGGGACCAAGGAGCACGAAATGACACTATCAAAATGCCATCAGAAAAATCCAACATGCGAAATTTCTACAGGACAAATGACCCAGTTTCTTCCACAAATAAATTACAAGGGGGAAAAAGGAGGCAGGGAGAACAGAGAGACTTAAGAGGAATAACAACCCAATGCAAAGTGTGAACCTCGTCTGGATCCTGATTTGACCAAACCAACTATAGAAAAATAAGGACATTTAACATTGACTCAATATTTTCATGTATTAAGAAATCATGTTATTTTCAGGTGTGATGATATTAGCATGATTTTTTGAAAACTTTAAAGGACCTCATCTGTTGCATGCAAACTTACAGAGGACAGTAGATGACGTCCGGAGTTTCCTCTATACTAACCCAGGAGGGGTGTGGAGAAGGAATATTGAAGTTTCTTTTTCTTATAGTTTGCTTTTTGATGACTGCACAACGGAGTGATAACTGATTTAATAAAACCTACATACAACACAATAATCATAAGCCATAACATGGTGTCCTGGTGGCACTGGCAGGTTGTTTCCCTGCTGGTGTCTCAGAGGCTATGAAACTCAGTGTTTGCCAGATTTTGCAGAAGGGGAAACGGGCCGAGCTGTGGTGAGGGGCTTGTCCAGGTGGGGCAGGTGAAGCCCAGCGTAGGTCTGGGTCCAGCCCCTGCAGCGCGCCCTGGGGAGCTTTCCATGGCGCACAGTCCCCTCTCCTGGAACACAGACCCACAGACCGGACGCAGATGCCAGGAACCAGTGATCAATAGCAACTGTGGGGGCCGCTGACACTCAGCAGGTGGCCTCTCGGAAACAGAATCGGGTTGGCGGAGGGTCAGGTCCCACAGGAAATGTCAAACCCAAACAGGAATCGCGTTCATCCTCCCGGGAGTTTGGGAGGATGGATGGGGCGTCTGTGCTCAGATCAGACAACTGGGCTATTTCAAAACTCTGGCCAAGCGGCTGATGGGGGACAGAGTGCCTGCAGGATCCAAGGGCAGAAGGTCATTTATTTGTCAAGGCCAGGGGCTGCTTGTGAAAGGTCTTGTCTGATTCCTAAGGTGCTGGTATAAATCCGTGAGATCAAGAGGGTTGCCCCAACGGGCACAAGAGGCAGGACACCAACAAGCAAAGCACGAAAGGAGATCTATACATACACAGTCCACACCACTAAGAATGTGCAGCTTCTCCAGGAATCAAAGACATGAAAATAACAACCCGGTACCATTTGGGGCATGTCAAGTTGGCAAAGGTTTTAAAAACATGTCATGCTCCAGACGAAAGGTGACCAAAGAGACATGACAACTCAACCCAATGTGCAATCCTGCATTTGGATATCGGTGGTGGAGGAACTAGAGAGGACATCAGGGGAATCAATGGTAAAATTTGAATATGGATTGTGGATTAGAAAACAGTAGTATGGTATCAAAGCTAAATTATTGATTTTTATAATTGTACAGTGGTTATGCAAGACGTTGTCGGGAAACACAGTGAAATATCTGAGGGTAAAGGGCCACGATACCTGCAATTTACTCTCCAATTGTTCAAGAAAAAAAGAAAAAGGAGATGAGGAAGAAGAGCAGAAGAAGAGCAAATGGGGAAATGTTAGCCCTTGGTAAATCTGGGTAAAGGGGGAGTTCTTTGTACTATTCTTGCAATTTTTCTGTAAATTTGAAATTATATCAAAAGTAAAAAAAAAAAAAAGCAAAAAAACTTACAGTGCTCTGTGCTGGCAGGGAGTAGGAGCGTGAGAGGGCTTGTCCTGCCAAAAGGACAGGAAACTGGCATATGTGTTCTGGAGGAGAATTAGGCAATAAATTACACAACTTTAGACCCAGCAATTCCACGTCTAGGTTGTTAGCCTGAGGGAAGAACCAGGGATGGCACAAAGATTGCCCTCCAATGATCGTCACCCCAGCACTAAATGTTCCACAATGCCTTGGTTAAATAAAGGATGGCACAGTCACGGAATGGAACACTATGTACCCATTTAAATGACTAAATGTTCATTTTACAGTAAGTGGGAAAGAAAAGGCTCCAAGCATCCTGTTCAGTATGATCACTGTGTTGAGTATCAGTCAAAACCAAACGAAACTGTGAGTGTGTGAGTGTGAGAGGGTGTGTGAGTGTGTAAGTGTGTGAGTGTGTGTCTCCATTTAAAGCTCAGGAATCAAGTCTTCTTTCTCAGTGTAGTCCCAATAGGTGTCAGGACAGCACCTGACACCTAGTAAGTGGTAATAAGAGTTTGTTTAATGAATGAATAAAGAGCTATAATTAAAAATAAAAGGCGGGGGCAGCCGGTTGGCTCAGTTGGTTAGAGTGCAGTGCTCATAACACCAAGGTCGCCGGTTTGATTCCCACAAGGACCAGTGAGCTGCACCCTCCACAACTAGATTGAAAACAATGACTTGACTTGGAGCTGTTGGATCCTGGAAAAACACACTGTTCCCCCATATTCCCCAATAAAAATTTTAAAAAACCCAAAAAACAAAACAGTATCACAAGGACGTACTTCAAAATGTCCACAGCAGTATTTCCAGGCAGTGTGAATATGGGTGATCTTAATTTTCTCCTTGCTGTCAGTCTATCGATATGGTCTAAATGCTCTGCATAGAACATTGATCAACTTTTCAGTAAATTATTTCAAACAATAAATGCAATTATTTAAAACAATTGTGAATTATTTCAGACAATACATACTATTACTTCAAATGATTGTGACTTATTTACAACAGTAAACACAAAGCAGGAAATAAGTAGCCTTCATCTCAGGGCCACTCAATACAGGATCTGTCTAGAAAAAGGTTCAAGGTTACTTTCAACTCCCTGGAAGTTATTCCAGCCAACCATCAAAGTGCATCAGTATTCCCAAAGCCCAGTGACATGGCGGTGGGAGGGGGCTGTGACCTGAAGCAAGTCCCCGGCCCTCTCCGTGGCCTCTACTTTCTCCCTCAGGAGAAGGAGGGCGAGGACACACGGAGCATTTGGCACAGAGCTGTGCAGATAGCATCCCCTCCAAGCACCCCACGGACCCTAGGAGAACTGGCAGGAGTGGGAGCAAGTGAAGATTATTGTTCCATTTGAAGATGAGGTGGCTGAGGTCTGGGGGCTGGCATCTGAACCCCAGGGGGGCTGATTGTCATGATTTCTGTCCCTCCACCCTGCGTTGATATCCTGACACTACTTGAGAACTGATCTGTCCCTGGGAGGTGAAACTCACAAGTGTCCCCTGTCTAATAAGCGTCCCTGGAGAGAGCAGAGTGTCCTGCCAGGATGACAAATGGCTGCTCTCAAGTCCTGGCTGAGACTTGTCACCTCTTTGACCCAAGGAATGATTCATGGCTGACCCCTCTCTCCCAGCACAAGAGCCTGTCCAGATCCATCGGGAAGAGACCCAGCCTGTGGTTTGCTCATTGCAAGATGGGTGTTGACAAAACCCAGGCTTTGTTTTTTTTAAGATTTTTATTAAAATACAGATAACATACAATATTATATTAGTTTCTGGTGTACACCACAGTTGTTCAACATTTATGTACCTAAAGAAGTGATCACCATGAGCAGCCCAGCAACCATCTGACACCACACCACGCTGTCTCAGTATTATTGACTACATTCCCCATGCTGTACATCACATCCCCGTGACTTTGTTTTATATCTGGAGATTTGGACTTCCCTCTTACTCCGCTTTACCTTCCCCCCCCTTTAAAACTTTTCAATTACAGTTGATATTAATATTTTATATTAACTTCAGGTGTACAGCAGAGTGGTTAGACATTCATATAATTTAAGAAGTGATCTCCTGACTAGTACCCACCTGGTACTATACATAGTTATTACCATATCATTGACTATATTCCCTGTGCATTACTTTACATCCCCGTGACTGTTTTTGTAACTACCAGTTTTTACTTCTTAATCCCTTCACCTTTTTCATCTTACCCCTTTCCATCTACCACCCCAACAAATCTAGTACCCTACCCATCTGACACCACACAGAGTTATTTCAATATGATTGACTATAGTCCTTATGCAATACCCTACATCCCCACGATTACTGTGTAACAACTAATTTGTACTTCTTAATCCCTTCTCCCTTTTTCACTCAGCCACAAACCCCCTCCCATCTAGCAACCGTCAATATGTTCTCTGTATCTATGACTTTGTTTCTGTTTTATTTGTTTATTTTGTTCTTTAGATTCCACATATAAGCAAAATCACATTGCATCTGCCTTTCTCTGTCTGACATACACCACTCAGCACAATTCCCTCCAGGTCCATCCATGCCACTGAGCATAGCAAGCACCCATTCCCTTCCATGGCTGAGCAATATTCCATTGTATATATGTACCACCTCTGTGTCCATTCTTCCATTGACAGACACCCAGGCTACCTCCACATCTTATCCATTGTAAACAATGCTGCAATGAATATATGGATACACATGTCCCCTCAAAGTAGAGTTTGGGTTTCTTCACATAAATACCCAGAGTGGCATTACAGGATCCTTCTTTGTCTCTTGTTATAGCCTTTATTTTAAAGTTTATTTTGTTTGGTATAAGTATTGCTACACCAGCTTTTTTTTTTCATTTCCATGAAATGTCTTTTTCCGTCCCTTTACTTTCTGTGTGTGTGTGTCTTTCAGTCTGAAGTGATTCTCTTGTAGGCAGCATATGCAAGGGTTTTGTTTTCTTATCCATTCAGACCACCTATGTCTTTTGATTGGAGCATTTAATCCATTTGCATTGAAAGTAGTTGTTGATAGATATGTAGCTATTGCCATTTTATTATTCATAATTCTGATCTTTTTTTGTGTGTGTGTGTCATCTTAAAGAAGTCCCTCTAATATTTCTTGTAATACTGGTTTGGTGGTGATGAATTCCTTTAGCTTTTTCTTGTCTAGGAAGCTCTTTATCTGTCCTTCAATTCTAACCGATAGCTTTTCTGGGTAAAGTAATCTTGGTTGTACATCCTTGGTTTTCATCACGTTGAATATTCTATGCCAATCCCTTTTGGCCTGCAAAGTTTCTGTTGAGAAATCAGCTGACAGTCTTATGGGAGCTCCCTTATAAGTTACTAGTTGCCCTTTTCTTGCTACTTTTAGGATTCTCTCTTTGTCTTTAACCTTTGCCACTTTAATTATAATGTGTCTAGTGTGGGCCTGTTTTGTTTCATCTTGTTTGGGACTCTGCGCTTCCTGGACTTATATGTCTATTTCCTTTGCCAGGTTAGGAAAGTTTTCAGTCATTATTTTTCAAATAGGTTCTCAATCCCTTGCTTACTTTCTTCTCCTTCTGGTATCCCTATGATGCGATTGTTGGTACACTTGATGTTGTCTCAGAGGTCTCTTAAACTATCCTTTTTGGGGGGATTCTTTTTCTTTTTGCTGTTCTGATTGGGAGTTTTCTGCTACCTTGTCTTCCAAATCTCTGATTCGATCCTCTGCTTCATCTAGACTGCTGGCGATTCCTTCTAGTTCATTCTTCATTTCAGATATTGTATTTTTCACTTCTGACTTTTTTTTTTTAATGGTTTCTATGTTCTTTTTTACGCTTGCTGTCTTTTTGTTGAAGTTGTCACTAAGTTTCTTGAGCATTCTTATAACCATTGTTTTGAACTCTGTATCTGATAGGTTGCTTGCCTCCCTTTTGTTTAGCTCATTTTCTGGAGTTTTCTCCTTTTCTTTCATATGGAATATATTTCTTTGTTTCCTCATTTTTGCTTCCTCTCTATTTGTTTCTATTTATTAGGTAGATATGCTACTTTTTTTGCCAGGTGGCATTATGTAGTAGGTGCCCTGTGGGGCTCTGGCACAGGCTCCCTGGTCACCTGCTCCAGGTGCTCCAGGAGTGTCCCTTGTGTTGGTTGTGTGTGCTCTCCTATTATAGTTGAGCTTTGATTGCTATTGGCATGTGGGTGGGAGTGACACTCAGGCTGACTAGCTGTGGGGTTTGGCTATGTCCACAGCTTATAGGCTGCTGTGTGGGGAGCTTACCCCACTGAGTGGGATTTGCCTCAGCAGGCTCTTGTGCCTGTTGAGACTACCGTTTGGGTGTGCCACTTGTGGGCTAACTGGGCGGTGCTTTGCTGTCGTCTGAGCCAACCTCCAAGTATGTTGGTTCTGGGGCCTCTTGGGAGGGGCTCAGGCACAGCTGGAGCCTATCTAGTAGGAGCTACAATGTGATCCATGGTTGGTCACTGCCTTTGCTGGACCTGGAGATGCATGGGAGAGGCCACACAGCAAACTGAGGATTTCTGCCACCAGTACCAGGCCTGGGGCAGCTCCACAAAAAGCCAGAATACCCCGAGGCCTGCTGCCACCTGCTGGTTCCCTTAAGGATCAGCCACTGATAGAACCTTGGGTGGTATGCAAATTGGCTGAGGCAGGGTCTCAGGGAGTCACTAGAGTAGGAAGAATTGTGTTCACCAGGTTAATGTAGATTCTGACAAAAATCTCAGAGCACACTTGAGGCCAGTCACCACCTGCTTGGAGCCTGCAGACTCCGATACTTTTCCAAGAAAGAGTACAATGTGGGTGGGTCTGGCTGCTCTCAAGAAAGTGCCTCCGGCACTGGGGGAGTTGTTGGGGTGGGGCCGGAGCTAACAGGCCAATCAGATTCAGATTTGGCTGTAAGCGTAGGGGGAGGGCTCAACACAGGAAAGATGGTGTCTGCCTGCTGGCTGAACAGAAGGAGAGCCCCACACAGGGAAAATGCTGACTGTCCTCCAGCCCTCATACTGAAGCCACGCACCTCAGTCTGCTCCCCATCTGCCTCTGATGTCCCCCGAGTTACTGACCCTCCATTGGAGCCCAAGGTAAGTGCCTGCGAGCGTGAGTGAGTCTGTACGTGGGCCTTTTAAGAGGACGTCTGGGTTTCCCACAGCTTTGAGTCCTACCAGAATGGTTGGAATCCCCACTTTTTCTTACAGCCAGATATTGTGGGGTCTCCTCTTTCCAGCACCAGTACTCTCGGTTGGGGAGCCTGGTGTGAGGGGCTGGTGTCTCTCACTCCACTGGGGCAAACCTCCGTGGCCGAAATATCCCTCCTGATTCTCAGCTGCCATGCACAGGTGTGGGGCTCATTCTGCGTCTCTGCCCCTCCTACCAGTCTCGTTGTTGCTTCTTTATATCCTTAGTTATAAAGCTTCTGATCAGCTAGACTTCAGATGTTCTCCAGTTTGATTGTTGTTCTATAATTTAGTTGTAATTTTAAAGTGTTCATGGAAGGAAGCAGGCTCAGTGTTTACCTACTCTGCTATCTTGGATCTCCTAAAATCCAGGCTTTGTTTTTAGTAAAATACAAAGTGAGAATTTTAAAAAATTAATGGGCCTTATATTTTAGAGCAAATTTAAGTTTACAGAAAAATTGAGCAGAAATAGAGTTCCCATGTAGCTCCCCTATTAACACAGGTTCCCCTATTAACATCTTGCATTCGTGTGGCATATTTGTTACAATCAATGAGTCAGTATTGTTCTGTTCTTATTATCTAAAGTCCATAGTTACAGAGTTCACTTTTTTTTTTGAGTTGTGGCAAAATACATGTAACTTAGAATTTAGCATTTTAACCATTTTTAAGTGTATAGGTCAGTGGCACACAGCATTTTCACACTGTTGTGCAACAATCACCACCATCCAACTCCCAAACCAAAACTCTGTACCTATTAACACTAACTTCCCATAGGATTCACTCTCAGTGGTGCACATTCTGTATATTTGGACAAATGTATAATGACATGTAGCCACCGTTACAGTAGCATACAGAGTAGTTTCACTGCCCTAAACATCCTCTGTGCTCTGTCTAGTCTTTCCCCTCCCCCTCAACCTCTGGCAACCACAGTCTTTTTACTGTCTCCATAGCTTTGCCTTTTCCAGAATGTCATAGAATTGGAATCTTATAATATGCAGCATTTTAGATTGGCTTCTTTTACTTAGCATATACATTTAAAAATTCTCCAGGTCATTTCCTGGCTTGATAAGTCATTTCTTTTTAGCACTGAATAATATTCCACTGTCTAGGTGTACTACAGTTGTTTACTCCCAAATGAGGAGTTTCTCATGAGAAAAACATTATATGCTAATATTTGGTAACTGAGCAAAACCAAGAGGAAAGAATGAAACACAGTCCCTAATAATCCTAAACCTGAAGACCATGCTGTTAGCATTCAGCTGTCATTTCCTTCATGGGTGTGTGGTGTGCGAATATCTTTGTTGGATTGACAGCATGGTACATAGAATTTTGATTCCTCTTTTTTTTTGTAAATCATAACTTAGCTCCCTCATGTTGCAAATTTTCTATAAGCATTTTTTTCTTGTGCATTGTTTTATATGTCTGCAGTGTTTTCCCTTGACTGGGGATGTCACAATTTCTTAACTATGCTTCTATTTCTGGACATAGGTGTTGTTTTCAATTTAATACTAATATAAATAAGTCTACCTTGAACAGTTAGCACTTAAATCACTGTAGAGGTTTTCCCCTCACTTGCTAAGAAGTGGAGTATCTGAGTCAGAGAGCATGAGAATTCTAAAGATATCCCAGAGATTTCTTTCTTTCTTTTTAATGTATTTTTTAAAAATTTTTATTGGGGAATATTGGGGAACAGTGTGTGTCTCCAGGGCCCATCAGCTCCAAGTTGTTGTCCTTCAATCTAGTTGTGGAGGGCGCAGCTCAGCTCCAAGTCCAGTCGCTGTTTTCACTCTTTAGTTGCAGGGGGCGCGACTCACCATCCCATGCGGGAATTGAACCAGCAACCCTGTTGTTTAGAGCTTGTACTCTAACCAACGGAGCCATCCAGCTGCCCCATTTTTAAGTGTGTTAAGTATATTTACATATTATGGAATATCTCCAGAACTTTTTCAGAACTTTGCAAATCTAAAGCTCTGTCCCCATTGAACAACAAATCTCCATTCCTCTCTCCTCCAGCCCCTGGCAACCACCATTCTACTTTCTGTCTCCATGAATTTTTCTGCCCTAGGAACCTCATATAAGTGAAATCATACAGTATTTGCTTGTTGTTGTTGTTACTGCCTTAATTTCACTTAGCATAATGCCCTCAAGATTCATCCATGTTGTAGTGTGTGTCAGAACTTCCTTCCTTCTTGAGGCTGAGTAATATTCCATTGTATGCAGATACCACTGTTTTTTCATCTGTTCACCCACTGATGGATCCTTGAGTCACTTCCATCTCATGTCTATTGTGAAGAGTGCTGCTGTGAACATATAGCAATGAACATACCAACGATATCTATCTGAGTCCCTGCTTTCAATTCTTTTGGGTATATACCTAGAAGTGGGATTGTTGGATCATAAGGTAGTTCTATTTGAAATTGTTTGAGGATTTTCCATACTGTTTTCCATAGTGGTTTCACCATTTTACAATTCCACCAACAATGCACAAGTGTTCCAGTTTCCCCATATCCTCTCGCCATTTTCTGTTTTTTTTTTTTTTTTTTTTTTTTTTTTTTTTTTTTTTTTTTAGATTTCTTTTTAAGATCCAGAAAAGATCATCTAGTGAGTGGTTCCCAAACTTCCTAACTTTCTTTTGAGCTGATGCCTCAAGAGATGTTTGCCTATTAAACACAGTTTACCGAGAATTCATTATTTTCCTGTCTCTACCCGTTCGTCCAGCGTCCAAGTCTGGGGATTTCCCCTGGGGCCTATTGCTAGCTATCTTTCCCAGTTCTGAGCTTCCTTCTTCCTGGCATGCTTCCAGCTAGACACATTTCCCAGGAGCCAGCTGCAGCCATGGCACTATGTTCTCGCCATAGAAATGAGGACAGAAGTGACCCACACAACTTCTGCCCTCAGCTGTTTAAAGGATGTGTTTGCCTGGGCTTTCTCTCTTTCTCCACCCTGCAAACAGCACAGACAGTGGCCTAAGGGATGGTCTCTTTGTTGCAGCATTTGACCTTGTCCCCAAAGAATTCAACCCTATGGGGACTCACCCCCACGCAGGAACATTGCTGTTCCTTCAATGTTATTCACTGGGATATAATAGCAAGAAATTGGAAATGAGCCAAATGTCCACTAGCATCTGACTGGTTAAAGAAATGGAGATACATCTGTCCAGTGGAATTCCATGCAGTTGTTAAAGAAATGAGGAAGTTAAAAAAATTTTAATGACTTCATTTTTTAGAGCAGTTTTTTGGTTCACAGCAAAACTGAGCTGAAGGTAGAGATTTCCCACGTACTCTCTGACCCATGCATAGCCACCCCCACCATCAACACCGCCCCCCGCCACCAGAGTGGAACATTTATTATAATCGATGAACCTTCAGTGACATGTCAGCATCACCCAAAGTCCAGAGTTTGCATTGGGGTTCACTCTTGGTGTTGTACATTCTATGGTTCAGACAAATTTATAATGACATGTACCCAGCATTATAGTATCATACAGAGTAGTTTTACTGCCCTAAAGAAAGCTTTGTTGTTGTTTTTTTTTAAAAAGCCAACAATTAAAACCATATATTTAAATGCTAACATTTGTGTTTTTTAAAAAAGTAGGGGAGAGAGTTCTTCTTTGGATTTGCTTGTATGTGTATAACCCCACTTCTGAAAAGGATCCACAGAAACCCAAGGTCAGATGGGGGTCAGGCTGGGAGGAAGACTTCCACCGTTCGTCTCTTCATAGATTTTGGTGTTAGAGACAAGTGAATGTATCACCTGTTCAAAAACTTAAACGCTTCCTTTTTTCATTTTATTACAAATCAAATATGCCCCATCCAGTATTCTGATGGTGACTCCCTGGCCTGAAAGCTGCTGACTGAAGGCAGAGCTGCTCAGGGTCCGAGTGGTCATGCGGCCTCCATGCACAGAGGGCAGCTTGGCCACAACCCCTCCCTGGACTCCTTCCCCTGTCTGGCCCGCATCCGGCCTGCTATGCACAGGCGAGGCCCAGACCTCCATCTGCTGTCCAGACAGACGAGCTGCTCACCCCCTTCTTGCCAAGTGAGCATCCTAATTACACGATAAATACTAATTGCCCGTGACTGGAATCTTCCACAGTCATAGACATTAACCAAAATCCTGCCTAACGAGCCTCACTGTTAATTATCTGCGCTCGCTGCTCCAGGATTTAATTAAGCCTTGGCAGGAAATAGCAATCGGCACAGGATGAGTGAGGAAACAGAGCTTGCAAAGATGCCCTCTTCTCATCAGGTGGCCTGGCAAAACTGTTCAAAGTCTTCCTTCCAAGCCCCTAGGGTTTTCCCAGTAAACAGAAGGAGACACTGGGGAAAGGAGCCTGCAGTTATCCAGTGCCTGCTGCATGCCAGGCAGAACCAGACATGGTTGCATATTTCATCTCATCTAATCCTTGCAATCACTGCAGGAGCTGGGTCTCCACTTGATAGATGAGGAAACAGAGGCTCGGACAAAACCAGTGACTTGCGAGGCAATTGGTAGCGCCAGGTCTGTCTGCAGACCCATACATTTCCACTACTCATTGCTGGAGGAATGATCTTAAAGATATTTTTTGCTCTAACCTTGAACTTGTGTGTTTTTTTTCTCTCCAAAGCATTTCTAAGCAATATTTCAGTTTAGTCTCATATTTGTTTATTAAGAAAACAAAAAGCTGAAGTAGCTGAAGCCCAGAGAAATGGTGATGTACCCACAGCCACACTCTCAGGCCCTCCACTCCCAGGAAGGCAACGGAGGGGGTGGGTTGGACTGCCTGCTTTCAGCCCTGCTTCATCCTCTGGGCTTCCTGGGACTTCTTGAATCTAAGGCATCTAAGGCTTGATTTCTGTGTTAGTTAGAATACGTAATGCTAGTCACTATAACAGCTTTCAAATCTCAATGGCCTAGAATAAAAGAGTTCATTTATTGTTCACTCAAATCAAGGGGGTGATCCTAGGTTCTCTGCCAGCAACTCTCCTCTGATCAGAGGCCCAGGGACCCAGACGCCTTCTATCTATGCGGGGGTTGCTAACCTAGGGTCCATGGCTTGACCCTTGAGAGGGCCGTGGCTAGAATTCAAGGGGCCCATTAACTTAAATGGGGGAAAATACATTATTATTTTCTTTATTCTCTAACTAAAAATTAGTGTTTTTCTTTAACAATGAGTAGAGATAACAAAGCACAATTGTATACTTCTGAATTTGTTACCAGTAGAAGTCACAGATAGTTTTATATCCTACCCATTACAGTTGTTGCAGACATCTTGAATTATCCTTGGCACTCATCCATGACTGCAGCAGTGGTCGTTAGCGTTAAACCTACCACTAGCTTGCGTGTGATCAGAGACTTTCTGTCTGTAGATACTTGGTTCGAAGCAGCTGGCCTATTCCTGGACAACTATGTACCTAATGACAGGTCAGCGGCAAAATGGTGGCATGCGTGCTCTCAGGTTGGTGGCCTCGCTCTCTACCTTGCTTCCAAGAATTCCCTATTGATGATTATTTGTGGATCAGTCCATGGAAGGAAGTGAGTCAAACCCCAGGTCGAATGCTGCTTCCTCCTGAGCCTTCCGCCCTGACGCTCTCGGAACGCAGTACTTGGGCGCGTCGCAGGTGGGATGCTGGTCCAGCACCTGTGGCTGGGAGGCTCTTCAAGGGAAACCAAGGGAAACCTATGTGGCTGTGTTTCCTCACCTGGCTGAGCACGCTGTGAGGGGGGCTGCACGCTTCACCTGGGCACCCTCAGGGTGCTGTGCAGGTAGTGACAGGAAGCTCGTGGGCGTCCGGCCTTTGAACCTCACTTCCCGGCAGCTCCAGCAAAGTCTGTCTCCCTCCCACTCGCTGATGCCGCCGCACACACTGTCTATAAATTACGGCAACACTGACAGTATTTACTTAGTTCCTCTTTTTGCCAAGTCTTCCCGTTAAATGACCTGAGTTTATAAAACATGGTCAGATAATAAACATGGAAAAGTTTCTACCCGACTGCGTCCAACGTGACCAGTAATCAAATGAATATTAAACCAATGACATGCTCTCTATTGGACTTGCAGAACAGCTTGCTCTCTTTTTTATTCCAGTACTGCTGGTGAGAGTGTACTAAGAATCTGATTCACTTCTGGTGGGTGGGTAAATTGATGCTACTTTTCTGGGGGGCAATTAGTTGATTTGCAAAGAGCATCCAAAAGGTGTCTCTACCCTTTAACCCAGTGATTCCATTCTGGGATGTATCCTAAGGCACCCGTTCTCAATTAACAACAAAAAAAATGTGTGTGTGTGTGTGTACACATACATTTATGCAGACAACTTTTTATCACAGTGTTATTTTTTAATGGAGAAAAATTCTTTCTCTCCAAAATACACAGTATTAATGGAATAGTTAAGTTGTAGTCCAACCACTTAATGGAAATTTATGAAACAATTTAAAATGGTGGTTAGCAACTTTAAAACTTGTATGGAAGGTCCTAATGTCGAGATGTTGGTTTCTAAGTATCATTCTCTACCAAAAGGAACCAGGGGGCTTTTTGCAGAAACGGCTGATTCCAGGTTCAGCGCAGGGAAAGTTCCAGGGTAGACTGGAATATGTTGGTGTACCAGAAAGCAAAGACGTGCCCCAAACGATGGGGACAGGTGAAAGCACACAGGAACTGGCTTCAAGGGGCTTGAACAATTTAAATTGCTTAAGCAATTTAAACATCAACGAGGATTATGAGGACAGTGGAATTTAACATATTAATTTTTTAAAAATCCATAAGTATAGAGTGATAGCGTAAATTAAAAATGAGTGGAGAGAACGAGAAAGGCCAGCTAACAATGGTAGAAGAAATGATGACAGATTTAGAAAATCACCACTTCGTAACTACCAATATAACAGTTCAGGCAAGGATTGGAAGTGCATTCTAAAACCACTGAAAATTTGTCAGGGAACAGGATATTTGCATGGTCTCAAAGTATCACCCCACAAAACATTTAACAAAAAAAATGAAAAATGTACCTTTATGATGGAGAGATACAGCAGGAACTGTTTGAACCAAGTGACCAAATTTAGCATCACTGACCTTGTGTGCCTTCTGAATTGATGTGCTGACCCAATGTCACCTACATAATCTTCTTCCTAAAAGCATCAAACCTGAATCTAATCATGAGGGAACAGACAAATCCATATTGTGGGTCCTTCTGCAAGGTAACTGGCCCACACTTTTCAAAATATCAATGTATGGGGACGAAAACGAGGAAGAGGAGGGTTCTGGATTAACGGGCCTGGGGAGAGAGGATAATCCAATGCAATCTTGGATTGGATTCTGGATCAGAAAAAAATTTTGAACCGTCTCTAAAGAACACTTTTGGACTATTAGAAAAATGTGAATATGGACTGGGTATTATGTAATGTCTTTGCACAATGCGAAGCTTATTGGCTATGTTAATGGGATAGTTGTTATATAGGAGACTGCATTTCTTCTTAGATCCTAGCTGAAATATCCTGGGTTGAAGTGTCACGAGGTCTACAATTTAAGTCATTCAGAAAAGACAGAGAGAGAGTGAGGGCTGGAGGTGGGGGAAGAAGAACAGATGGGGCAAATGTTAGCATGTTAACAATGAAAGCATCTAGGTGAAGGGCATAGGAATACTCATTATGTCTTCTTTTCAACTTTTCTGTATTTGTTTTCATGAACATTGGCAAAAATTGTATGGGAGTTATTTATTACAATATTGTTAGATACTGTTATGTCATCAAAGTAGGATATAAAGTTGCATATACATTTGAATATGCAAATATGCATGTACTCATAAGTGGATAGCTGTTGTTTTTATCTTTCTTCTTCTATTTCACATTTTTCAACTAGCCGCACCCTTATTTTCTTTTGGCACTTGCCCCTCCCTCTTTTGGTTTACGAGGTTTGGATGTGGACATATGAACCACAGCCATCTGCCGCAGGGTTTGGTGGGCATAAGTCTTCGGTTACTCCAACCAGAGCAATGTGACATCAACCCTAGGGCTTTTGCTGGACCTATGGGGAAAATTTTTTTTAATTTTTTAAAATTAAATTCATTGGCATGATATTGGTTACTAATGTTATGTAAGTTTCAAGTTACAATTCTATAATACAGCATCTGCATATTGCGTTGTGCGCTCACCACCCAAAGTCTAGTCTATTCCGTCACCATATATTTGACCCCTTTACCTCCCTCACCCGCTTTGCCTCTGCTGAGCACCATGTTATCTGTGTCTATGAGTTTGTTTTGCTTGTTTGTTTGTTGCTTCTTGTTTCATATCCCACATAAGATTGAAGTCATATGGTTCTGGTTCTTTTCTTCTGTCTGACTTTTCTTGCTTAGCACGATACTCTCAAGATCCATCCATGTTGTCGCAAATGGCAGTATTTCTTCCTTTCTTATGGCTGAGTAATATTCCATTGTATATATGTACCACATCTTTTTTATCCAATCATCCAGCAAAGGACACAGGTTGTTTCCATGTCTTGGCGACTGTGAATAATGCTGCAATGGACACAGGGGTACATATAGCTTTACAAATAAATGTTTCAAATTTTTTAGGTAGATATCCAGAAGAGGGACTGCTGGATTATACAGTAGCTCTATTCTTAATTTTAGGAGGAACCTCCATACTGTTTTCCATAGTGGCTGGCAGTATCATTTTCCACAGAGGTTCTTTGGAGAAGTAGCTGCCTATAAATCAAGCTGACACAGGAGAGCTAAGAAGGAAAGAGAAAGATACCTGTGTAGTGTTTCAGCACCTTGATTTAAACATGCCTGAAGTTAGGTGAACCTATAGCTTTCCTTTTTGCTTACATGAGTTTGAGCTGGTGCCTATTGTTTTCATCCAAGTAGTTCTGACCATTACAGTGTGGAAATGCATAGAAAAAGTGTACAGTAAGTCCTCATTTAATGTTGTCGATAGGTTCTGTGGCTTTAAATGAAACAGGTATAATGAAACCAATTATATTATAGGCTAATTGATATAAACAAGAGTTAAGTTCCTACAGCATCTCATCAATGTTATAATGAAATGACATTGAACAAAACGATGTTATTTGAGGACCTGCTGTGTTAGTTTCCTATCATGATATAACAAATTACCACAAGTCTAGCACCTTAAAAAAACCCACCCATTTATTTTCTCATCAGGAGTCTGGGTTTAGCTGGGTCTTCTGTCCTGGGTCTTACACAGCTGCAGTAAAGATGTTGGCCAGGGCTGTGGTCTCATCTGGAGGCTTGAACGGGGAAGAATCTGCTTCCAAGCTCATTCCAGTTGTCAGCAGAATTTATTTCCTTGCAGTTGTATTACTGAGAGCCCCAGTTTTTTGCTGGCTGTCACCTGGATGCTGCCATCAGGTCCTAGGTGCTACCTCAGTCCCTTAACATGTGGCTTCGTCAACATGGCCACTCACTTCATCAAGCCAAGGGGAATCCAGTCTGCTAAGATGGACTCTTACATCATGTAATGTAATCACCAGTCTGACATCCTATTACCTTTACCTTATAATGTAACCAAATCAAGAGAGAGACGTCCCATCACATTTGCCATATTCTATAGATTAGAAGAAAGTCGTGGGTCCTACCTGACTCATGAGGAGGGAGTTACACCAAAGCATGGGCACCTGGTGGTGGGAAATCAATGGGGATCTGCCTTCCACAAGGGATGTGAATAATCCACTCAGTAACTGCCACGCCCACCCCTACCCACCACTAAACAGTTATATACTGACTACTTCCAAGAGAGCGCTAAAGCTCATTTCTTCCTAATTTAACCATAGTTAACCCTGGGAAGGGCGTGGATAGGGAGGTGGTGCTGCAAGGGCACTAGAACTTATTGCTCTGTGTATGGGAATGCTTAGAATTTTTACAATGAGCATGTATTACATCATTTAAAAATACAATTACAATTGAAAATGGTATACAAGGTCAGACAATTAAGTTCACGAACTCATGCTAGAGAAAGTGCTACATGCCTCTTTGCTGAATATCACTACGGTCACCTTTGTAGTACTCCCTTTGGAAAGCTATGCACCAATGCCAGCAACTAGTCCACCCTTCAAAGCAATTTTGGAACTCTTTTTCTGGAATGGCCATCAGAGCTGTCATCGTGTTACCCTTGATGTCCTGAATGTCATCAAAATGTCTTCCTTTCAATATTTCCTTTACTTCCGGTAAAAAAAGAAGTCATTGGGGGCCAGATCAGGTGAGTAGGGAGGGTGTTCCAATGCAGTTATTTGTTTACTGGCTAAAAACTCCCTCACAGACAGTGCTGGGTGAGCTGGTGCATTGTTGTGATGCAAGAGCTATGAATTGTTGGCGAAAAGTTCAGGTCGTCTAACTTTTTCACACAGCCTTTTCAGCACTTCAAATAGTAAACTTGGTTAACTGTTTGTCCAGTTGGTACAAATTCACAATGAATAATCCCCCGATATCAAAAAAGTTTAGCAACATCATTGCAACAAGTTCACGAACTAAGTTGTCAGACCTTGTATCCAATATGACTTCAACTATAAGCTGCTTTTTCTTCCCTTCTGGACCTTTCTACATACATACACATACACAGTGAGGAAAAAAGGCTGGAAGGAAACAGGCCACGTGTGAAGATTTATTAGTTTGGACTGGTGGGTCTATGGATGCATGATATTTTCTTCTTATGTTTTATTGTATTTTTCACAATTAAGGAATATTACTCTAATAATCAGAAAACAACAACAACAACAAGTGATTTAACATGGTTTTTAGGTCTAATTTTATGGCTAAAAATGAAGCAAACCCTCTTGTTTATCTTCTGCAGAAAGGCAATTTCCTGCTTGGGTGGCTGATGGAGTGTTTTTTCGCAGAACTTGAAGAAATAAATCAGATGGCAGCAGGGAACACACACCTGCTTCCTCTCACATTGATAAAGAACAATTAACTCTCATAAGAACATATCTGGCTTTGCCCCAGGACTAAGCGTTATTTGAAAAAATATGGCAGGTTTTCTCTAGTGACTAAAAGCTACTGGAAGGTTCTAGCCAAGATGAGAAATAGAAGACTCTGCCAGACAGATTTGGTAGGCTGACACATTCAGGGACCAAATTGCTCAAACTCATGGGTATATGAAACCAAACAAACAAAAGATGTATTTGATCTCATTTTTAGAGCTAATTGGAGGCCCTTGATGGGTCACTACCCTTGTTTGCTTGCCCGTTAAAGGATAGAATTGAATATGAGGAGCTTCTATCACAGCCAATTGACCAAGACCTCACCTGGAGTCAAAACAAACAAGCAAAGCTCAGACTCCCCAAGTTAGGTTTCTCAGGCTTGCTGCAGCGAGGAAACACGTGTCCTCAGGAGCACCTCAGCAGGGGGGATGAGACGCTTCTAATAGGGTTTGGGTTTGTGCTGGATGATTGTGAGGGCCACTAAAGTGTCAGGGGCCAGTTCTGGGTTGGATGCTATCAAAACGCAGAGGCAAGGGGGTGACTGAGTACCTCAATGGCTGTCTTCTAGAATGAGAGTTACAATGGGTCTTGAGTTGTTCTTGATGGAACCGCAGCAATTGCTCAGAAAAGAGCAATGCTGGTCAGAAGAGGGGGGTGTTTAGTAATTTCTGTGCTCACGAGAGTAGCCTTGTTAATGTCTTGTTTTGAGTATATTTATGTTCTCAGCAGGGCTGTTGTCAGCAGGGCTGTTTTCCTCTTCCTCAGTCCATGCAACTTTAAGATAAACACACCACACTATAAAAAACTAACATTTGAATATATAGTCAACTTAGAAAAATGCTCTTTTTATCTATGGGGAAACTCTGTGATCCTTTTCAGCTTCCCCATTCTTCAAGGTGAGGAAATTGGTGTCAGAGCTGGTTAGTGACTTCCCCAGCACCACAACTAGTTAAGCAAGCCAGAAACGAGTAGCAACCAGTGGTAAGCTTATAGTTCTTTGTTGTCATACATCATTGTTCCTCATTAGTCCTAGTTTCAAAGATTTTCATTCCAGAAATTTGCATTAAGTTCTTAGTGACTTGCACTCTTCTAGGCTTAGAAGATCACAAAATATGGTGAATGTTTAAATTAAAAAAGAGTTTATTATAGTAAAAGACACACTGCCATTAGTCCCCCTCAAAATACCTCCCCCCCACCCCCGCTTTGAAGACATGTATCCCATTGTTCTTGCCACTTTCTGAAGCAGTTCTGGAAGTCCTCTTTCATGAGTGTCTTTAGTTGCACGTCATGGCTGCCTCGATGTCTTGAATCGATTCAAAACGTTTTCCTTTCATGGTCATTTTGACTTTGGGGAAGAGCCAGAAGTCACACAGTGCCAGATCCGGTGAATAAGGTGGATGAGGACACGCTGTAATGTTTGTATTTGACAGAAAGTGCTGTACCAGAAGTGATGTGTGACATGGAACCTTTCCATTGTGATCACAAAATACAGTGAATGCTGCTACCAAGTGCCATCCATCAGAAAGGCAGGGATCTTCAATGTGGGAAGCAGCACATTGAACCTTAGTAACAGTGTGTGACATGTTTCAGCTTGTTCGGTGCAGTCAGTTGGGTGTGAGCTATAGTTGAGAGAAGGTGTGTTTTAAAGTGTGCTGTAAATCATTCTCCATCATGACAACACTCCGTGTCACATGTCGCTTCTGGTATAGGGCAATTTCTGTCAAATAAAAACATTACAGTGTGTCCTTATCCACTTCTGGCTCTTCCTCAAAGTCAAAATGATTCAGGACATCGAGGCAGCCATGACAGCACAACTAAAGACATTCAAGAAAGAGGACTTCCAGAACTGCTTCAGAAAGTGGCAAGATCGATGGGATAAGTCTGTTCAAAGTGAGGGGGGTATTTTGAGGGGGATTAATGGCAATGTGTTTTTTACTGTAATAAATTTTTTTATTTTAACATTCACCGTATCGTTTGATCACACCTCATACAGTTGTGACAAGGTAGATATATCAAGTTTAGAGTCTAGCTGGAGTGATGGAAAGTGAAGAGGCAATTTAGTTAAGCATAAGTATCATAATGAGGGAACTACTGTGTGCTGTGGGCGCTCATAACCAGGAAGGGACACTGTATTTGTCGTCTACTGCTGCTGTAACACATTACCACAAATGAAGTGGCTGACAACAACACAAATTTATCCTCTTACATTTCTGTAGCAGTCTGAAACGGGTCTCACTGCGCTAAAATCAAGGTGTTGACAGAGTGCATTCCTTTGTGGAGGCCCTCGGAATCTGTTTCCTTGCCTTTTCCAACTTCTAGAGGTTGCCGGCACTCATTGGCTTATGGCCCCTTCCTCCATGTTCAAAGCCAGCGACGGGATCATTCTGATTTCTGCTTCTGTCATCACATCTCCTTCTCTGACTCTTCGGCTTTCTTCTTCCATATTTTAAGGACCCTTATGATTACTTTGGGCACAGCTGGGTAATTCAGGAGAATCTCCTTGTGTTACGATCCTTAACCATATCTGCAGTGTCCCTTTTGACATTATTCATAGGTTCCAGGGATTAGAACATGGACATCTTGGGGACAGTGGTTATTCGGCCTTCTATAGATACCTGTGTTGTTGTTTTTTTCTTTTTTGGGGGAGGGAGAAGGAGGCGTTCTGACTTCAAAGAGAAAGTGGCAGCTAAGCTGATGCCAGGAGGGGACAGGAGCCAAGAAGGGAAGTGTCCTAAGCAGAGCAGAGGTCTGGAGGTGGAGCCAAAGCATGGTGCATTGGTGGGTACATTAGTCACTTACCGCTAGGTTACGTGGCAGTCATAACCAACCCCCCAAATCTCAGGGGCCCACAAAAGCAAAGATTTACTTTTCATTCAAGCTACATGTCCACGTGCACAAGCTCCATTTTGGCTCTGCCCCATGTCTTCTTCATTCCAGGACCGAGGCTGAAGGAGCAGCCTGTCTAGTATGTGTTGGCTCATAGAGGAGGCACGTTAGGAAGCCAAACCACAAGGTTCTGCTCAGGAATGGCACATGTCCCTTCCTCTCACATTTCACTGGCCAAAGCAAGTCAGGTCATATGGCCAAGGCTGACCTCAGTGGGACAGGAAGTAAAATCCTCCCACAGGAAGAGGCAGTGGGCAACTGGAGAGTAACAGCCTAGTGCTGTACAGGAGACTGGAGTGTCCAATAACTTGTGGGTGGGGAGTGGCTGGATGCTCAGGAGGTGATGCAGGCCAGCTCGTGCATGACTGCAAACCAGTTTCCTTTGGTAGAGTGTAGGCTCCATGAGGGCAGGAACTAGTCTCTCCATATCATCTAGCCCAGTGGGTCCCAATCTTTTTTTCCCCATTAAAAAATGGGGAAAACACCCATTGAAATCTACACCCATGAAATCTTAACGTCACAGATATGATGTTATATACTGAAGGCATATCTGGGCTTTATAGATAAAAACAGGAAGACATTTTTGCCCTCCTAAGAACCAACATTCACCCATTGGTGGTGATATAAGCCCCTTTGAGAAAGCACGTTCCACCCATGGTCACATTTAAGGCTTTAATTAATTCTTGAATTCAACTGACTTAAACCACGTTTGTGAGCTAAAGCAAATTGCTAGTAGTTGGTAAGTCTGCATACAGAAACCTCACTACTTTATCTAAACTCAGTTTAACTAGCACCGCGAGGCAAGAAGCTAAGCGGCTGGAGGAGAGATCCCGTGGGGTGGAGAACAGATGTAACAGTTTGCTATTAGTCAAGAACCTAATTGTATCTCGGTGTTGCTTTGCAGAACCTCCAAGAACGGAATCTAAACATCTTATTGCTTTCAGAAGTCTTCTCCACTGTCAGGCAGTCTTGCCTGTCTTTTGGCAGCATCCGTTAAGCATGACTGAACTTTCCCTGGTGATTAAAGGTCTTCACTATAAATATCTAGGCCCAGCAATAGCCTCGGTCACCTGCTTTTGTATTGTACATTCTTACGGCTGTTCCCTCTTTGGGGAAATCCTGGCAAGCTGCCCCATCTACGTCCTCACTTCTGTCAATGTACCTGGCCGCTTAGTTTCTCTTCTTTGCTCTGGTTTCAGGAACCAGGTGTGTTGCACGAATGGGCTCGATGCTGAGTGGGGAGAGGGGGTCTGGGGGCTCCAGAGGAGCCGTGCGTGAGCTCAGTGCTTTGCCTGCCTCTGTTAGCCAAGTTCAGGGAACATCAATTGAAGGCCACTTATGTACCAGACTCCAGTCTAGGCACTGAGTGGATAAAAAAGTACTGCCTTTGTCCTCAGAGAGCAGGAATGCCCCACGACATGAGTTTCTGAGCTTTGCTGCAAGACAGTGGTGCCGCCAGGCAGTGCTAAGGTTGGTTAGTCAGAGTGGGGGGCGTTTGCCTTCAGACGTGAAGGGCTCTGCTCTTGGATTTCATTTCATTTTTCTATTTGTCCTTGACTCGAACAAAGATAAGGAGTGAAGCGTAAGAAGTGATGGGGGAATGTCCAAATTCACTGATGGAGTGTTCTCTGTAAGTACACAGGAGGTGACCTCCTCAGCAAAAGAAGCTACATACGACTTGGTGTTTGCAGGTGGAGCAACAGTGGTCTCTAGATTTGTTCTAAAACAGATTTCAAAGGTTTTCCGTTTAAAGGTGGTGGTTCAAGGGCAGAGGGGGTTACTAAGGAGAAACAAAAAGGGATTTCAAGTTCCAAGTCCTTACCTCGGCCGACGGTCCCTACCAGACTGGCCCTTCCCTCTGCCCTTCCCTCATTCTGTTCCCCACATGCTGGCCTCCTTGCTGTTCTTCTCTTTGAACACACCAAGCAGGTTTCTGTGTCAGAGGCTTTGCACCTACTTAACCTACAGCCTAGAACACCCACTCCATAGTTCGCGTGGCCCATCACTTTATTCACATTTTGCACCAGTTGTCACCTCTGCAGAGGTGACAGCCTGTCCTCCTTCCCCATCTCTCCGTACCTTCCCCTCATTTTATAATCATAGCACTTAACACCAAGTGACACGTTATGTATGTCTATAGTCTGCCTTCCCTACTTAAATGTAAGCTGCGCGAGGGCAGGGACTTTTGTTCACCTCTGTACTCCCAGTTCCTAGAAGGCGCGAGCACACAGGGTGCCCATAATGTGAATTACTTTGTAGTCTTGTTATGATTTGAAATTATTTTACTACCACTTTCTTTTTCTTTGAGACATCTTCTAGAAATGAGGCTTCTGCCTGCAACACGTTGGACACTCAAGTGTTCTTACAAAAGAAACAGTTGCACTTATTTTGAGGTGTTTGTGTGTTTGAATCTGTGTCTGGAAAGCAGGTCACCATTAGAAGTGGAAGTTCAGCATCATTTAACCCCTATTCTCACTCAGGAGTTAACAGGAATACTAGTCTCCAGCGGGTTCAGAACAACCACGACACTTTTCTCTGTCCTTTCTTTCTTCTGGACCCATCAGCCTCATGTGCTGCAGGCCTTGTCAGTCCCTGACTGTCCCCTTCGGCTTTCCCAGTTCTTTCCTTCTACTTCCATCACAACCAAGATGCCCATACTGTCCTTTCCTGGTACAGCGGCCTCTTGCAATAGGGGCTGGAGCCCAGTGAACATGGAGGAGTTGCTTTTCCCCGCACAGGGAGAGGTGGATGTAAGGCTTCTTAAATTAAGGCCGACTGACTGCCCCAGACATTCTACTCCCTCATCAACAGACCTAACAGGGTGGGCCTAGTTCTACCACGTTTTAACAAAACCCATGCTCTTCCTTTGAAGTTTTTGTTCTGTGGCAATAGAAATGGTAGTTTTTGGTAAGTGCAAAGTCTAAAAAAAGGGAAATTTTCTAATTAGAATAATCGTATTTTTAAATTAAGTTATAAATACAAAGCAGAAGAGCTCTGATAATATATGTGTACGTGTGTGTGTGTGTGTGTGTGTGTGTGTGTAAAACGTCTTTAAATACACTGGGTTGAGAAGAAAAACAACCCGGCTCTCACACAATCCTTTTAATTAGGGCAACAAAGGCTTGTGTGATCTGAGGACAAGTGAAGGGGAGCACCCTTAATGACCCCCAAAGTGTTTGTTAGCAGTCAAGAACACTGAAACTGAAACTCAATTAAAGATTTAAGTAACTGCTGAAAAATCATCTCGGAAACACTTTGTCAAACTATTTCCCAAGCCAAGAATGTGTAAAAACTGAACAAAAGATTTAGAGCCATCCCAACAAAAGCCAGGCCACGCAGAGACGGAAGTCTGGCAGTACATGATGACAAAGCACGTGCTGTTTTCCATCTTCAGTATGTAACCTGGTTTTAATCATTTTCCAGAAATGTTTCCAAATTAGGAGAGAGGAAAAAAGAAAGCTTTAAAAGGTATTAACAAGACTAAACTTTTCATTCTGTTTGAGATCAGACCTGACTTTAGAGCTCAGACTCTGATGGGCTGTCGTACTTGAATAAGGACTGTGACATACGGATTTACTATGTCTACGCCCCACCCCCCAATCTCATAGGCACTTTTAAATGCTGTGGTATTTTCTGCCTTTTTCATTCATGTTAAGTTGAAAAGAAACCCACATACACATAAGATAACCTTTAGAACTTCATTTTCCAATGAAAAATAAGAAACATATACATCTACTAGTGTACCAAAATTTGGAAGAGTTTATAAGTCAATTAAAGTCATAGTAGCGATATCATTAAGAATAGGAACTCTTGGGGTGGCCGGGTGGCTCAGTTGGTTAGAGCATGAGCTCTGAACGACAGGGTTGTCGGTTCAATTCCCATGTGGGCCGGTGAGCTGCACCCTCCACAACTAGACTGAAGGACAATGACTTGGAGCTGATGGGCCCTGGAAAAACACACTGTTCCCCAATATTCCCCAATAAAATTTATTAAAAAAAAGAATAGAAACTCTGGGGTGGCCAGTTGGCTCAGTTGGTTAGAGGGCAGTGCTCATAACACCCAGGTCGCTGTTTCGATTCCCACATGGGCCAGTGGGCTATGCCCTCCACAACTAGATTGAAAACAATGACTTGACTTGGAGCTGAGCGATCTTGGAAAAACACAGGGTTCCCCAATATTCCCCCATAAAAAAAGAAAAGAAACTCTGGCCAGGTTTTCAGTGAGGCACCAGCAGGCGGCTGCAGACACTCCTGACGGGAGGACTGACTATACCCTTGCACAGCCCAACGTTACTCACGTATGTTACTCACATATGAAGACAGACCACCAGAGCCCAGAGGACAAAGACTCCAGACGTGTAGATGGAAAGGAAAGCCAAAGCAGACATTACATTGGACTCAAAGCAAAGAAAATGTTTCTCTTCAAAGAATAACTCTGTAACGTCTCTGCACTGGACTGTGTTAAAAATGCAAAGGTTGCTAAAACAGACTGGATTCCTAAATGCTCCAAGAAGGGGCTATAGGTGTCCTGAGCCAAACTGAAGTATAGCTGGAGAAAAGGAACAAAGGCAGTGATTGAGTGAGAACCAAGGAAGATGGCACGGTGGGGGTAGGGAGCGAGGAAAGCAGCGCACACTGGGCACGGGGCAGTGACAAGGTGACAGCAGTGACAAGGTGACAGCAGCTGCTGCTGTCTGGCTCTATCACTAAAGCCCCGCCAGAAAGGTCTTATTTGATGGGGATGACAAAGTATCATTTTGAAAAAAAGAAATGCACAGTAAATTTTATTTATGTGTTTATAAAAAGCTTTATACCAACCAGGCCTTTAACATGTAAAAGTAAATCTGTATTTGCCAAGTTAAATATATGAAAATACAAAAGCAGACTGAATTATCAAAAAAGAAAACATTTTATTTATATCACTAAATACAATTAGTCTCCCTGATTATAGCCCATATTGAGTGTCACCTACGACACAGAACGGTCTGCGCAGAGGTGAACAACCCAGCATCTCGTGTGTATACATATGTACACTGAACCACCAGCCTCAGAAGCAGCAGAGCTGAGCCTGTTAAATTACTGTCTTTGTTTCAGAAACTCTTACCATTTGAAGGACATTAGAGGAGGCCTTAGGTAGCAGAGTACTTGTGTAATAATTTAAAAAGTTAAAAGCTGTAGTGATATAATGACTCGTGCCCTCCTTAGGAATTATAGGCAACTGACCCTTCCGCAGACTGCAAGTCTGGAAAACGACAAGCAATCGCTGGCACAACTTCACTTGCCGTGTGGTTGGTCATGGTGCATTTCCGGTGTGTAAGTCAATAGAACAATCATGACCCAGAGGTGAAGCAAAGCCTGAAGAGAGAACAAACAATTTATGAATTAGTCAATAAGTCAATCTTCACCACCGGCCCCCTGGCAGCGCACTGAGGGCAGGAACATGTCTTCTTGGTCCTTATTTGTATTCCTGTGGCGGGCACCTTAGTGATCTGCAACACTGTCTGCGCTCGGGACATGTTTACCGGATTAAGAATGAGGAAACAGATGTGCAAACCATCAGTGGAGGGTCATCAAGAGTTGCAATACCTACAGGTTCTCAGTCAAGAGGACTCGAGCCCTCAAGGCATTCACATTACGCACACGTACACATACACAACCGATCGCCTGGTTACAATGCAGACAGCGTGACTACAATTGCTAGACGTACATGAAGTTGGTTGGAAAGGCTTTTTAGGGCAGTTACGGCAGATGTTGTGAAAGGGGGTTTGGCCACGCTTTGGTGAGGAGGGGATGGGAAGACATTCTTGCCAGGAATGATGCAGCAGGTTCAGAGGACCTGAACACTCGCACCAATTCCCTCGAGGCAGTGCTGCGATGACCGAGGTGCCCTCCCTCAGGGCCCTGCCATTCTGTGGGTACAGCGTCACCTCTCATGCCCACAGATGGTGCATGTGTTTCTCCACATCTCCAACACTTGGGAAGTCAACCTGGATGTGGGTTTATTCTGAATCCTTTCTGATGCCATTCAATTTTTTCTTCTTCATTCTCCCCACCCGTCTTCTTAAAAACGTTTTATTTAAAGGAATAACTCTTCCCTCTAGTGGATCACAGAGAAATTTCTTTCTAAATAAGCTTTTATTTCTTTTCAAGAAAAATGCCTGTCTTAATTCAACTCAACTACTTTTAAACATCCCCATTCAGAACAGTTACTAAGCTGTTTAGGCTCACAGGACACATGAAATGGCATCTTTAACTATGGTAACTATCATATTAGCGCTAAGAAATCTGAAACAAAATAAATCAACCTTGAGTTCCTTTTAGAAAATAAAGCAAAACACATGAAAACAATTAAAGCAACTTTACATCAAGACAAAAGTGAAATCAACTATTTTATATTGCACTTTTATCATCAGAGGAGCTTAGAAATGGATGTAACTACTAAACTGCACTAAAGTTCATTTTACTGTAGGAAAAGGCTTTGAGCAATTTATATTTTAGACATAATAAACTGTAAACTTCACTTGCATATTTTAAGGGAAAAAAATATTAAATACCAAAAATGAGTTCTATCTCTTTCAAAATTGGTTGCTAAATTTTTAGTTAAAAAGACCAGCAGCTGAAAAAAACTAGTTAAAAATCAAGTGCAGCATTGTTTTTTCAAACAAGTTTACTTACCATATATATAATTACAAAAACTCGTGCTATGGGATATCTTCGGAGAAAAATTCCCAGACGGATACTATGCAAATGGTGGTGCGCGTGGAGAGGAAAAGAGAAGAGAGTTACACTCAAAACAAATCTTCCTGTGGTAATATCTAATAATGCTTTTAAACATTTCACTCATTCAAACTATTTATGTTGCCACCATAAAATAAGATTTGGTTTTTTTTTACAGTAGATTGTCAAATGATTATTTGAAATAACTGTATGGAAATGTCATAGTAGTAAACAAATACTTCATTATTATTCGGGGCTTGGCTGTTAAACTGTAGCATAAGCTATTTTTCTTATTTCTTCAGCTACAACTGTAGGAGGCAAACTTGGTCTTTCTCTGAGTCATTTTTCTTTTAGGAACCAAAGAAATTACAAAAGATAAGGCAACTGTAAACACATGAATAGAAAAAAGAATGGTTGGAATTACCATGCAAATTGCTAATCTATCTGGAAGTTTTTGCATGGACACATGCTTCTTAAAAGGCACAAAACTACAGAAATTCAAGTAACACTTAAACAAATGAAGTAAAGTGTGGGAAGGAAGCAATATCATGTCCAGACTTTATTACTTGTGCCTCTTTGCAACATTTTTTCTCTATGTAGATCGATACATGTACAAGCAAATACACTTTGCTTCTATGTCTTTCTGCTTCTCTCATTGCCACTAGCACGATGCTTTGCATGTAGGTTCTCCAAAAATTCTGTATGTTGAATACGTGAATAGTTGAAATATGAAGTGTAGGTCTGGTCCTGTGGCTCAGGTGGTTGGAGCGCTGTGCTCCTAACACTGAGGTCGGAGGTTCGATTCCCACATGGGCCAGTGAGCTGCGCCTCTACAGCTAAGATTGTGAACAATGGCTCTCCCTGGAGTTGGGCTGCCGTGAGCAGCCGGAGCTCAGTGTGAGCTGCCGCGGGCTACCGTGTGCCCGCCGTGAGCAGCCAGCAGCCAGCGTGAGTGGCTGGCAGCCAGCGAGAGCTGCCGTGGGCTACTGTGTGCTGCCATGAGCGGCTGGTGGCCAGCCTGAGTGGCCGGCAGCCAGCGTGAGCGGCCGTGAGCAGCTGACCGATGACTGGCGACCGACTGTGTCAGCCGGTGGAGCGCAAGGCTCATAACACCAGCATGGGCCAGGGAGCTATGTCCTATACAACTAGACTGAGAAACAACAGCTTGAACCGGAGTGGGGCAGGGGCAGGGGGACGGAAGAAAGGGGCAAAAAAAAGAAATATGAGTTGTAATCAAAAACTACGGTGAAATGTTCAAATTAAAAAAAAATATTACAATAAAGGACACATTGCCATTAATCCCCCTCAAAATACTCCCCCTCTCTTCGAACACACTTATCCCATCATTCTTGCCACTTTCTGAAGCAATTCTGGAAGTCCTCTTTTGTGAGTGTCTTTAGTTGTGCTGTGGTGACTGCCTTGATATCCTGAATCATTCTGACTTTGGGGAAGAGCCAGAAGTCACACGGTACCAGACCCAGTGAATAAGGTGGATGAGGACACACCGCAATGTTTCCATTTGACAGAAATTGCTGTACCAGAAGCGATGTGTGACACAGAGTGTCGTCATGACAGAGGGTGAAGTAAAGACACTCACGAATGAGGACTTCCAGAGCTGCTTCAGAAAGTGGCAGGAATGATGGAATAAACGTGTTCAAAGTGTGGGGGAGTAGTTTGAGGAGGATTAATGGCAACGTGTCTTTTAGTGTGATAAATTTTTTTATTTAAACACTACCGTATTTTATGATCACACCTCACAGATGTGCCTAATCATTTTGAGACAATGACTGTGGTGGCATCCTAGGCTGTGGCTTCAGAAATCTTAGTTAATCATACTCCGTGTATTTTTTAACGACAGCACTGCATTCTGACACAAAAGGTAAGAAAAGACTGCTCTATTATACCCTAATTCATTAAAACTGTATTTAATTATAATCACTACAAGACAGAAGAGTTAAGTAGAATATTTAGACATGGACTTTATCAAGGGTATGTATAAACTGCTGAAACATTTTCTTTGTAAGATAGATGTCTACGAGCATAAGAAGTTTATAAATATACATAACACATATAAGTTATGTAGTCTACATAAACCATATATATGAGTACTCTTTGTTTGTTTGTTGGTTTGTTTTTAAGGAGGGCGCAGCTCACAGTGGCGCATGTGGGGATCGAACCAGCCTGGTGCTACCAGCACCACGCTCTAACCAACTGAGCTAACCGGCCACCCCTATACTGTTCATTTATATGTAGTAGCATCTTTTATTCTAATCACATGATAAAGTAATGAGATAACACAGGCACATGGATGCATTTACATGAGATAGACTTTTTCAATGAGTTTTTAAAATAGAATTTTAAAAAAAGGAGAAATGTCAGGGTTACTCATCTTCAATAAAACAGAGGCACTGGCAGACCTCTTAAAGCAAGCTCATGACATTGAAATATCGTGAAAGGAGTAATTAGCTCTGCCTGGTGGGACTCACGATGACGGAAACCACTGGGAAAGCTTATAAGAACAGTGGATGGTCCATCACTCATCGTCACTGGCACGGCTTACCTAAATTGGTCAATTGAACTAGCAGCTTTGCGGACTTTTCCATACATTCCTGCCAGATTAGTTTCTGTGTCATTAAAAAGAACAGGGACGTTTCGTAGACGTGTGCCTGTTTAAACAACAAAATAATGAATTAACGTACAGACACCAAAATGAACTTTCTAACAAAATTATAGTTGAATATGCATTAGAGTACATATGGAAGAAATTCTCAAGGCCAACTTTCTAAGCATTATATCCAAAGAAGATAAAACCATAAAAAAAAAAAACAAAACAAAACCCAGATAAATTTGGTTATATAAAATGTTTAAACTTCCATATCCAAAAATATCAAAATGCTAAAACTTGGAAATTTTTCCCCATGACATTAGCCAAAACTCAAGTTTACAAACACCAAGTGTTGCCGATGGTCAACATTCATGAGCACTTAATTCCTACGCTGGTGAGAGTGAGGCCAGACACCCTTCCCACAAGCTGATGACTCCCGCATTTGCATCTCCAGCCCAGATCAGTCTCCACTCCAGACCTGTCCAATCGCCTACCTCACTTCCACCTGGAGAGCTAACAGATACCTCAGACTTAGCATACCTAAACCCATGATCCTGATTTCCTGCCCCTGCTACCAACCTACTCCTCCCTCAGTTTTCTCCATTTCAATACATGACAGCTCTATCCTTCCATCTGCTCAGGCTAAAAACCTGACTCCTTTCTGTCAAACTCCACATCCAATCTGCCAGCCAGTGCTGTCAGCTCACCTTTAAAATAAACCCCCACAATCCCCACTCTGGTCTGAACCACCACCACCTCTCACACGGATCAATACAATGGCTCCTCCCTGGCCCTCTGCCTTACTCTTAGCTCTCTGCAGTCTATTCTGGACACAGCAGCCACAGGTATCTTGTTAAAACGCAGATCACATCAGTCACTTCCACAAGGCCCTTCAATGGCTCCTCCTTCAGTCAGAGGAAAAGTCTTTATTCAGCCCTGAACAGTATTCGCCAAGTTCTCTGAACTCACCTTTCACTACTCGCCCGTCAATCTACCTCAGTAGCTCTGGTCTCCTTGCTGTTCCTGCACCATGCCAGCAACACTCCTGCCTCAGGGCCTTTGCACATTTTCCCTGTAGATCTCCTCATAGTCTGTTATCGTACCTCCTTTGGGACTTTCATCAAGTGCCACCTTTTCAATGAGGTCTTCCTTGACCACCCTAAATTACAATCCCAACCCCACACTTAGCACCCAGTGTCTCCCTCCCCTGCTTAATTTTCCTCTGCAGCACATATCACCATCTCACATAATTCGTTTATTGCCTGTCTCCTCCACCTATATTCCTCACCCCATGATACCAGAATGTAAGATCCACAGGGCAGAGATTTTGGTCTCTTTTGTTGACCACTGTATCTCTAATGCCTAGAACAATACTTGGTATTAAATAAGCACTTAATAATTTGCTGAATTAGCAACAAAAATCAAAAGCCTTCAAATGTGTATACCTACTGACCCAGCAATTCCACTTCTAATCATTTACTCTAAGAAAAATTTATTTACATGAAAAAAATTAAATCAATAAAACAGGTACTACAAACATATACAGCAAAATAGTCTAAAAGGACTTTCTAAGATTAAATCTATTGACGCTTATACTAAAAGCTTTAACGTTCTTTTTGATAATGTATTTTGGGAATCTACAGACTTCTCTATTAAAATTATAGAGCGTGGATATAGTTATGTGACTACGTATTAGCTTTAATATTCATAATTATGGACTGGAGATTATTAAAGCAAGACTTGGTTTAGGATTCCTGAAAGTCCCTCTCTACTGAGTGAGTGTCCTACACGTTTCAACAGGACTGTTGGTCCTCAGGTGTCTTTTCTCCAGGTCCCACACTAGTGACGAGTGCTAATCACTCCAATTCACTAACGATCACATCAAACAGCACATGGCGCAGGCCTCACACCAAGAGAAAAGCCGGTGCTTCACGTGATGAAACTTTTTTTCAAAGATCAGTGATTTAACATCTCAAAATCGTGTTTGAATTAGCGAGGCTGGAAATTAAGGCAACAAAATGTTCTTTTGAGATTCTTTTTTTTTCACCTTCGCCACTGTCAACTCCAGACATATTAATGGAAGACCCATTACTACCACTTCCAGTGGCAGATTTCATCTGCTGCTCAAGGCGCTCCAGCTGGAAGACGAGCGAGTTCTTTTCTGTGCTGAGACTCTCCAGCATGGTCTGCTTCTGGATGAGAGTCTCTGTCAGCTGATGGAGTCGACTTTCCAGCTCGGACTGGCTGCTGTTGCTTAAGGCTTTATTGGTAAGCTGAAAGACAAAGTGTCCGTAAACTTATTACATACAACCAAAGCAAAGTCATACAACATGGAAGCCACATTACTACATTCCCACAGGCAAATGGTGGCCCTGATTGATTTCTCAAAACTATAATGATTCTTTGCCTGTAGAAGTGATTTTCAAAATGTATTAGTGGGTCACAATCCACATTTAAAAAAATAGAATAGACTGGGACGTATCAGAGTGTACAACACATGGTATGTGAGAGTATTATTTTGTGAAACTTCTGTTTTAGTTTTGTAAGTGCATGTGAGTACTGAGATATGATGTCAACTTTATTTCTTACTGTAACATCATGGTCAAAAATATTTGAAAGCACTGATCCTTGGGATATAGTTCAAACTTTCTGACCTGGATTCAAAATTCTCCATAACTCAACAGTTGTGATGCAGGGCAGAGACCACTGTCTGAGGTTTTCATCTCTGCTGTGCAATTCCCTGGCTCTCTCACTTTGGACAATTGCTCCACCTCTCTGAATCTGTTTCCTCACGTGTTAAGTCAGAATAACGGTGCCTGCTATATGTGGTATTTAGGGACATTAAATAAGACTTTTCCCAGTAGTATCTGGCTGACAGTTGGTTCTTAGTAACTTCCTTCATTTCATCTTGTTTGTTCTCATCTATCACCATTTCCCCGGCTCCCATTCAGCCTCTGCTCTGCTGTTCACATTTTCCCTGTTTAGAAAACTCCATCCTCTTCTCTTATCTGGACTCTACCTGCCTTCAAAGCCTCTCCCTTGAAGCCCTTTCAGGCTACCCCATCCATGAGCTTACCTCAGCCTTCTTTTAGACCCCACTGATTGTCCTGGCATCTATCAGGCATTCTGCTAACACTGTTTAATGGGAGTCAATTTTGCCTCCGCAATGAAGCTATAAGGCAGCTCTATCATGGCAAATATTGTCTGCATCAATATAATTGTGAAAATAGGCCACTAGATCGACCTAAGTTTAAAAACCCAGCTTTGCCATTTCCTAGCTACAACCTGGGGCAAACTATAAATCTGAGCCTCAGTTTCCCTGTTCATAGGATGCGATGCCTAAATACAGTGGTACCTCAGTTTTCAAACGTCTCCATTAATGAACATTTTGGTTTATGAATGCCGTAAACCCGGAAGTGAATGCTTCTGTTTTCGAACATGACTCAGAAGTCGAACATGTCACGCAGCTTCCGCTGAGTGCAAGATCCTGAGGCCTAGCTGTCAGCTGTTTTCGAACGTTTCAGAACTCGTTGATTACATTCGAAAACCGAGATACCACTGTATATAAGTAACATATGAAATGTCCAGCACAGTATCTGCCACATGCTGGCACTTAATGAAAATTAGCTTCCTTCCTCCGGAATCCCTTACAGCATTCCCACAAATTAAGCACAGGGCTAGGTCCACAACAAGTAACTGCCAACAGGATTATACTGAGAATAAGCTAAGGTTTACTAACTATTAAAAAGGAACTCTCCATTTTAGGGTTATATTGTGATCCCCTTATTAACTAATACTTCGGCATTTTTTAGTTGATGTAAAACTTACATACAAGTGAAATACCCAGCTCTTAATCATACAATGAGGTTGACAAACGTGTAGCTGTGTAACCAATACCCAGATGGAAACAGAACATTTCCGTCTCTCCCACACAACCACTGCTCTGACTTCTATCACAAGATTTTAGTTGTTTATTCTTGAATTTCCTATAAATAGAATCATACCATATACTTTTCTTCTAATAAAAAAAACTGGATTTACTTAGAAGCATTCAGAATGTCAACAAAACAGCTGTAATTGTTTTTTGCAATTACAGAGTGGTATTCAGTTAACAGAACAACAATTATTTTGTATAAGCTGCATCAGAGACTATTGAAAATGAAAAATCTACCATCCCCATATAGAACTAATTTGTGCTGTGCACCAACAAGAACTGGCTTTAAATTTCCATGCCATTTACAACCCCCATACTGTACCAAGCAAGGTAAGTAAGTGGCTACTGGAAATGCCACCAGGACAGGGCGATCTACAGACACATTCGGTGGTGTGTTAACTATACAAAAAAAAGACACTACAGTTTAAAAACAAATCTTACACAGCCTTACCTTTCAATTGTTTTCTTTAAAAGGAGTTGTGTACGGGGGGTTAAGTGCTTTATAGACAAGGAAGAAAAAAACCGCGCTAGAACCAACTTATCCTCATCTTCTTCTACTTCTTCATCTTCCTCCTCTGCCTCATCCTCTTTATCTTCCTCCTCTTCCTCTTCTTCCTCCTTTTTCGTGCTCTTTTCAGCCTTGAGAACTCCCGTTTTGGCCGCATCAGGCTTTCCTTTGCTTGGTATGCAGCTATATCCTCTGCGCAGTTTTCCTTCAGCTCAGCAGCCTTCTCCTCGTAAGGCTGCGTGTCACCTGCACCAGTGTCATTCCACATGTCTCCCAGCTCCTTTGCAATATCACCAGTGGAAAGGCCAAGGTGGTCTCCTTTGATTGTTGGGCGATACTCAGAACAAAACAGGGAAAAGGTCGAAAGAAGCCTCTTGGATGCATTAGGACCCTTGAACTTCCTTTTTGTTTCTCCTTTAGGAGGATATGAGTTTTCATTTCTCTTTCATAACGGGCCTTGTCCGCCTTTGCCATGTCTTCAGATTTTCCTTTCTCTTTCGCAGACGTGGTCTTCCCCCTCTCTGAGCACTTCTTAGAAAACTCTGAGAAGCTGCCCGAAGCATCTGGGTGCTTCTTCTCGTGCTGCTCCCGGCAGGTTTGCACAGAGAACGCGCATGATGATGACACTTTGCCTCTCGGCTTCTTAGGCTCTCCTCTGCCGTGTTTAATGATTTGTCCTCAGCGAGCAGAGTCGCCCAGGGCTAGTCTGACTCACGCTTGCCCCGGCTCTGTCTCTGTGGTGCTCAGTGTACTGCACAGAAATACGTTTGTGTGTGGCTTTTTAAAAAAAGATTTATCTAAGTTGTTGTATCAAGAATTTGTTTCTTTTTATTGCTGAGTAGTCTGCAATTTGTTTATCCATTTACTTGTTGATAGATAAGTTGTTTTCTATAGGTTTTACATTTTCAGAGTTAAAAGACATCTTGCTGACTTTATGAAAGACCTATCAGTTGTTAATAGGAAGGTTTATCATGCCTTTTTCTTAGGAAAGAGAAACCACAGTTACGAAACTGGCAATCACCCCAACCACCATTGTAGTTAGAAGGTACAAAATGTTGGGGTAATTCACATCTCCTCAGGTGACTGATGACTAGATACTTCTATAGGAAGCCACAGAAAACAGCAAATTCAGACTTACATGGCATGAGATGAAAATTCTGTATTAGCCTGAAAATAAAATCACTACTGCAACAGAACTCAAATGAAAATACGGGGAAAGGTCTTACTGCGTTCTTTTTAAAAACTGTAGCTTTACACGGTATCTTTTCCTAAACGGTGACTGCCACTGCATACCTGATTCCTGAGTTTTTGAATTTCTTCTTCTCGGTCTTTAATTCTGCTTTGCAATGTGTTCTTTGTTCGATACAGATCTTCTTCTATGTAGCGGAATTCCTATAAAGTGAGGTACAACACAAAGGTAAAAGAGTGTATCCCCAATACCTAAAACAGTGCCTGACACATAATAGGCAATCAATACCTGCTGAGTAAACACTGAATGAATAAATGCATAGACTTAATGGGTCTGATGAAAAGTTAATACTTCGGTATGATGTATCAATTTGTACATGAATATCCAAGCACAAGTCTTTATGTGGTCATATGCTTTTATTTCTCTTGGGTAGATATGCAGGAATAGAACTGATGGATCATATAAGAAGCGTCCGTCTAACTTTAAGGAAGTTTCCTACAAATTGTTTTCTGGATTGTTTTCAAAATACCTGTACCATTTTGCATTCCCACAGCAGTAAGCGAAAGTGAGAAAGAAAAGAAGTACCCCCAGATTCACTAACAACTGCCCTAATGCACCTCTAGTTTGTACAATGGATATAATCAGTTAGAGTGACGTCAGAATTTAAGAGCAAAGCACGTCTCAGGGAAGAAAGAATGAGCAATTGGCTAAGCATCTTCAAAAGTATTAAGCAGCACTGGGATATAGTCAATAATAGCATAATAACGTTGTAACTAGACTTAACATGGGGATCATTTCATAATGTATATAAATATCAAATCACTATGATGTACACCTAAAACTACTAGGATATTGTATGTCAATTATACGTCAATTAGAAAAAAGCATTATGCTTAACTTGTGCTGACAAAGTAAGTAAAGGGAGCTATATGAAGATGTAAATGTGATATGGAATTAAATTGCTAGAGACTATGTTAGACATTCAGTTCAACCTGCTCATGTCACAGATTAAAACTTGAGATAAGTGAGGAAAGAGAACATGAGGAAGGTTAATTAGGGTAGGAGAATCATAATGTACAGAAGGTATGCCTAATTTCTTAAGCTCTAGGCTAGCACAAAATTTATGGCTGAAATTACTTAAATTGATTAAGGAGTACTACAGGACATTTTATCCCAAGGTTAAGTACTTTACATCTAGAACATCTGATTACTAAATAGTCTATAGCTACATTCAGCCCCACTTTCCTTTACTTAACTCCCTCATTTTAACCAAGGGCAATGGAAGTGATGTGGTTAACACCAGCTGCCATAATAAAATGAAAATTATCTCACTAACCATCAAGAACATCACATTTTTGCCTTTTAGTATATAATAGCTCCTTGAATAAATTAAAATGCAATTTCTGCAAGGACAGCTAATCTTATAATTAAATTAAGACAGCCTATGATGTATCTGGCAGGCTGCTACTCTGAATTTTTCTCTTCCTACCCAGGAAACAGATTTCAGTGCTACTTTCATAATACAGAAACACATTTCTCTGAGAATACAACCCGTTTCAGAAATGATAAATCCCAATGGGAAAAAAATCCTGAAAGAATATAAAAAATGCAAAGCTGGAATAGCCTTCTCTTCTGTAGAATGAAGAGAACAGTGATTCTATTGTGAGAATGAAATAAGAGAATGTAAACTAAGTGCCTGTAACAATGTCATCACACAGTAAATTATAGGTGTTATTAACATTAGATACAGAATCCTATTCTGAAAATGTGGCTGTAAGCATGTTTAACTGTGTTAATACTGAAACTATTACGTAAGTATATGAAGAATTTGGCTTGGGGAGCAGACAACTGTCAAGTGAACAATGAAATATAATCTTAAATGTGACTGTATAAGCACTTGTTCTCAAATAGAAAGAGCAGTAATGTATTTATATTTCTATTAACTAACATTCACTGCTGTTCCTAGAAAGTACAAGTGTAATAAAATATGAAAATCAACTGATGTTTCTACATTTTCTATAATATACACACTCTGACACGGAGATAAAATAACACAGACAGGGCAGTAGGAAGAGCTTTGGGACAAGCATCCTGGGTTCTAGTCTAGTCTCTAATTAGTTGTGTGATATTAGGTTAGGACCCATCACCATTTTGTATGTCTATTTTTCATCTGTTAAAACAATGAGGAGTGTGGGAGAGCAATACAGCAGGAGGGACGTGGGTCCTGTTTACCATGAACTCTCTGAGCCCATCCCAGGAGAATGGCAGCAAGCTGCTGGCAGACAGTCTTCCTCAGTAATTATCGATCTAAAGCCCTTACCTGCTTCTGTCGGTCCAGTTCTGCCTCCAGTTCTTGTTTAGACGCTTTCTGCCCAGCTATTTGGTCTTGCAGGTCTTGTAACTGTTCTCTTGCGGATTCTGCTTCACTAACCTGCTGAGCCTCCATATCCTAAAGAAAAAGGACCTTACTTGTGAGAGCAATCATTCATTAACTGTTCAGTTCAACATTTACCGAACAATCATTTCATACCATGAGCTGGGCTCAGTGGGCACGGGAGGGATAGAAAGGAACAAGACATGGTCTCAGCCTAAAGGGAGCATACAAACTGACACTTCATTACGTGACACAGCAAATGGTGAGAGAAATGAACAGGACACCACAGCTGCTGCAGCACATATGCCATTTGGCTGAATGCGTATGAGCACAGTGTGGCTCACTGGGAGATTTATATCTTTATTCAAAAGCTAACAATTTCAAAAAGAATGGAAATACAACATCAAAAAGGACTTCACTGCAACTGGAGGTTATAATTAGCTTTTGTGTGCATAAATAATCAACACACAGTGAAAACAAAACTTTTCTCTCACATCACTTGAGGTTAGCATATTATTTTATGTTTGCATATTATTTCCTTTTTTTTTTTTTAGCTTTATTACTACTATGTTTTGGGATCTTCCCATATTTCTTACTCTTATGTCTTCACTTGGTGTCACTATTCTCAGGTCTTCAAACTCAAAAACCACCCTCTGGATTTCTAGTGAAATCTACTAGCAACAAAGAATGTGACTAGGTTTCTGTATTATCCCCATACAGGTTAGGCGTAAGTCCATTCATACAGTACTACAAGATTAAAATCAGCATCTCATTTTGCTTTTTATCTTTTGGTATAACACACTCTGTTTTATACTCATCTCCAGTCACATATTGTTTGAAAGAACTGACAGATTAATGGTACTCCCACATAATCACAGTGTAACTCATACTCTGTATTTACACAACTTTGTGGATTTAGCGGAAAGCAGTAAGTACAATTATTTTCCCCTGCCACTGAGTTTTCAGGGTTAGCAGAAGGTAACCAATCTGACTAAATCAGATGACTTCTTGAGAGGCAGCAAGTTTGTGCCGTGGTGAAGCACACACGCTCTGGAATCAGACAAAGGATCTAATAGTAGCTCTGCACTTTACTAGTCACGAGAAGTCCCTCTCCTTCCCCACACCTAAATTTCTTCAAACTGTAAAACGAGCCTGTGCCGCCTCCCTTACAGGGTCATGGTGAGGATACATGAGAAGCCCTGTTGAGAGCGCGGCAGTGCTCACTAAATGATAGCTCCTATAATGATCAACGAGCCTTCCTTTTTGCTGGACCTAATCCTACAATCTTTATTATAGTTTAATAAACTTCTTGAGAAAGGATAGGAACATGGGTCAATGTCATCAATGATGCGGGGTACAAGGATGAGATATTTTAACAAATCTTATTTTTCATAATCTCACCCAAAAGGTATGTTATATGTAAGATAAGGTATGAGTAAGAGTAGCATCTACTCAATTTCTAAGTTCATGGGACTGAATTCTTTGGAATTCAAAATTATTTACAGGAACAAAATCCCTACTTAAAAGCCTATAAGGACAACAGCCTTTACCAGCTCTTCCACTTGGCCAATAAGAAAAAAATCCAGAAATAACAGCACCTACTACTAGTTACTGAGGGTCTATTTACACATATCGCTTATCTCCAAGAGAACCTCTGTTTACCTGTATTTTACAGAGGAGAAAACTAAGGCTCAGTGAGAGAAACTGCCTGGAAACTGCAAGGTAACACATCTATTAAGTGCCAAAGATGGGATCTATGTCCAGAGCTGACATTCAAGCCTACGCTCCAGACAAGCTATTTTTTCTCACAACTTCACACCTTCCTTTGTAGTTTATGTATGTCTTATAAATCAGTAATTTGCTGAGTTAAGCATGGATGAATATTCTTTTGCAAAAAAAAAAAAAAAAAATTTTTTTTTAAAGGCTTTCTACTCTGCACTTTATCTTCTCCCATCCTCAGAGACTACTCCTATGGTACTTACGTCAAGGACCCTATGTTTAATCTAAATTAATGGCCCAATTTATTCTTAGATTAAATATGGTAATTATAAATAAACTATAAATTATAAGATTATGCATGAAACTATCATGAAAAGACCATCCCTGAGCCCATTTTAATATGAGACAACATACCAGTTATTAAACACATAGACAAGCCTAAATATAATTTGTTTTTAACCACCAGACTGTAAGATCTGTAAGTATGAAGATCCTACCTGGCTCCCTTTCATAACTCCAGCTCTAGAAGATGCCTAGCACATGGCAGGCACTTGGCAGACATTTGTTGAATGAATGAATCTGGTTACCTGTGTTTGTTACTGCCATAACTTTACAGTCGTTCAATGGACAACAAACCAATTGCTTTAGATTCACTTCTATATGGTGACTGTTATTCCAGCAGAAGTTCTACAGGTTGTTTCACTAATACCCTTCTCCCAAAATACAGAATCCAGCACCTTTCAAACTGCTAACAGCTGGGGGTAAATGGCTGTCTCTGAAGTGAACTGTAATGAATCTTACCTGTAATTCAGATCTCAGCTGATGCACCTGACCCATCAGCTTCTGTATTTCTTCCCTCTGCATCTCCTTTTCATGCCGAAGTTCTTCTAGCTCCATGCTGTTAGCAGCACTGCTGTCTAGGCCTTCAAAACCAGATCCTTCCTTTAAGCTGTTGATAAATTTTTCTTTAGACTATTATAGAAAAAAAAAAATCTTTAAGCAAAACAGAGATTAGCTTGTATATTGAATTCATCTACCACAGACAAACTAAACTACTAGGGAACTATTCCAATTACATTTGTATTCTCCATCAAAGAAAGCCTACAGACTGTTAAATCCATTGGAATAAAAATGCAACAGAGCCTTTTGCTATACAATGTCCTTGGATTTCAGTCCCCAGGACCATGTTATTGTTGAAAACTTATTATTAACAAGATTTTTCTCGTATTTTCTTTTTCTTTTTTTCCCCCTTTCTTCCACCTCCCCACTCCCCCCTCTGGTTCAAGCCGTTGTTTCTCAGTCTGGTTGTGTAGGACAGAGCTCCCTGGCCCATGCTGGTATTATGAGCCTTGCGCTCCTTCCAGCTGATGCAGTCGGTCGCCAGTCATTGGTCAGCTGCTCATGCTGGCTGCTGGCCACTCATGGCAGCACACGGCAGCACACGCCAACCTCCGGCTGCTCACAGCAGCCTAGTTCCAGGGCCTCTGGCGTTAGGAGCACGGTGCTCCAACCGCCTGAGCCACCGGGCCTCCCCATATTTTCTTCTCATCTTTTCTCATTCTTATTATCCCATCACATTCCATTCAACAAATACTTACGGAGCACCTATGGTGGGTTTGGCACGGTGCTCAGTGTCCTGTGTAACAAAGCTAATGTCTCTCACTCCGAATAGTACCCTCTGCCTTATAAGCTAAAAGGGAAGTTACAAGTATCCAGCAGAGGGAAATAAACACAAATTGAGAGAAAGATATGGTAAGATCACTTGCAGAGTTCTGAGGACGACAAACCACTTCTGGGGAAGAGAAAGGTTTCCTTGAAAGAGAGCAGTTGTGCTGCAGTTTAGGAGGGAGTGGTATAAAGCAGGTGTCCACAAACCCTGTGGCCTATTTCTGTATAGCCTGCAAGCTAAGAATGGTGTTTACATTGTTAAAGGATTGTGAAAAAAAATATATGTGATGGAGACCACATATAAACTGCAAAGACTAGATAGAGTATGCGCTATTCGGCCCTTTACAGAAAAAGTTTGCCAACTCCTGGTAAAAAGGATGCACTGGAAGAAGAGCTTGGATGTGGGAAGACTAGTTTAAAAAGTGCTATAATTGCAGGCCAGTAATAAGGACCACCAGCTCTTTCACCTTAAATATAAATATTTGAAAGTCACTCTCCATCAAAAAGTGTTTCCTTTCTATGTGGTAGAATTATGAGTGACTTCTTCAAACTCTTCTGTATTTTTCAAATTTTCTACGATAAACATGATATATATACATGTATGTATATATACATACATGTATATATACATATATATATATATATGAAGTCATGTTTATTATATAAAAAATCTCCCCACATGCTAATGCCCAGACCCCCCTGCTGAGCTTCAGGCCTGTATTTCTGATCACCTTCCTGAAATTTTTACCTCAATGTCACATCAGTTTTGAAAACTCACCCTGACTTGTCATAATCTCCATCAACCCTGGCCTGCTGTCTTTCCTGTTTCCCTTTTTAGTACAGGGACCATCATTCAAACATTCAAACCAGAAACCAGGCGTCATCCTAGGTTCCATTTGCCATTTCCCCCTTCCTTCAATTACATCTCCAGACTCACACATTCTACCCCTGACACTTCTCTCAGCTGTCCTCCATTGGCCATCCTCACTGCCACAGGGGTAAGTGAAATCCTCATTATTTCTTACCATTATTTTTGATACTTGCCTCTTCACCATCTACAGCTTACCATCCCACCCCTCATCCCTTCAATGTATTCGACACTGTACTGAGCACCTGCTAAGGGCCACGCCGGCGAGATGATAACGAGAGAGAGCTCCAACTCGCCCCGACCTCCTCGGCACTGCCATCGTTCTCACACTCAGACCTGATGCTGCTCAAATTCCCCGCCCCGGCCGTCACCTATAAGATGAAATCCAAATCCCCCGCATGACCTGGCTTCTGCTTGTCACTGAGTTTTATCTCCCATCTCTTAATCTCTAATACTTTATGCTCCAGCAGTAGGGAACTAACGAGCCGCACTCACTAAATATGTCATGATCCCCCAGACCCCTCTGCTCTGGCACAGGCTGTTCCATCTGCAATTTCTTTCCTACCACACTCTTCCTACTCATCCTTCATGTTCCTCTTTATACATCATCTCCAGTGATCCCCGACCCCCCCAGGCAGATTTTGAGGGCTCACTGCATAGATAATGTCGTCATAACAATTACCGTATGTCTTTCCACTAAGCTGAACACTCTTTTAAGAAAGAGGACACATCTTTTGAGCTTTGTATCCTCAGCATCTATCATAGTGCTTAGTAAATAGTTAGGTACTCAATAAGTACCTTTAAAATGAATTAACAAATTGCAGTGATACAACCAAACTAATTAAAAAGAAGAGTTTGGAGGAGATGGATATATTTCACGAAGGTGGAATCAAAATGTGTTTATAACCAATAGTAGATGGAGACTAAGGGAAAAAGGTGGAGTCAACATGACACTGCGGTTTCAAGTTCTACTGCCTGGGAAGATGGCAATAACATTTACTGCCATAGGAGACTGAAAAAGAAGCTGGTGTGGAGGTTGAGATAGCCCATGCAGAGAAGCATAGCAGGCATTTAGAAATGGGTCAGGAAGTTAGGGTTGGAGACATGCTGAAATCACATCAAGGTAACAGATGGAAGCAGACTGAGTATATGATAATGCAAAGAAAGAAATAATAATACGAGGGTTGAAGACAGAATTTGAGAGGACTCTTCCTCGCTGGAGATTGGGAAGAGGGCCCAACAGAGACAGAAACAGTAGTAAGACAAGACAAAGAGCGCTAAGGCAGTGCAAGTGGCATTAGAAGGCAAAAGTTTCAAGAAGGTATGAGAGTTAACAGTGTCATATGCTCTATCAAAATCAAAGTGGATGAAAACTACGAAAAGGACAGAAAAATATATATTTAGGTCATTGAAGACTTTTGAGAAGACATTTTCAGAAATGTAGCGGGGACAGAAATTACATAAAGGAGTTAAAGTTAATAGTTCTAAAATGAAGACGGCCTATACACAATAATTCCAGTAAATTTGCCATTGAAAGAAAAGAGAAGGATAAGAACATGGATCAAAGTGATCAAAAAAACCCAAAGGATTTTTTCCTCAGGCAGGCATTCCAAGATGTCAGTTGTTCTGCCACTAGGTAAGCATGTGCTCTTTAGTGCACTGAGCCAGAAGAGGGCAGCAGAGGGAGAGGAGAGACTGGTGGAGAAAGGGCTTAAAGGAAGTGGCTGGAGATGGAACCAACACACAGGCAGAAAAATTATCCTAGAAAAAGTGAAAGGACGCATGTTCCCTCTGATACGAGAGACAAAGGAAAGAGAAGTTGAAAACTACATTAGTTGACTGCAGTCTTTCTTAGTAAAGAAGAAGGTAAGGTCACCTTGGATCTGAAGAACGGGGCTAAAAAGCTGGGTGAGCCAACTCTGGGCTGGATGAGGCCTAGACCAGTTGCTCTAAAATTCAGTAGAAGATCAACAAGGAAGAATAAAACAACTATTTAACAACAAACATTAATATTCTCACAGTGATTAAGGTAATAGGTTGAAGACCTAAACTAGGTAGTGGCAGAATGAATTTTAAATAAAAAGAAAAAAGAAGTGGTAGGAACAAGAGACATTTCCTCCTTTTTATAACACTTCTAAGAAGAGTAAGGCACCTGAAGTGAGCTAACCCAGTTAACCGTGAACAAATCATCTCACAGATCTACACAAAGTCTCAAATGTCTCTCAGTTCGCGGGCATAGCCTAATATTTAAACATGTACACCTCACGCTTACTTGGAGTATTCTAGTAGCTTTTTGCTTGTAGTCAATTAATTCCTGCTTCGAGGACTCTAAGTTGGACTTATGCATCTTGACTTGCTGCTGCAGCTCATCAACTTTCTTCTTCTCATCCGAGTATTTTCTTTCTGCCAGAGTAACCGCTTCTGCCAAATTCTGACGTTCCACTTCCATTTTATTAAGGCGTGCAGCAAACTCACTCTGTGACAAATTTTTATATCATATTTATGTCATTTTACTTTGCGATTTTACAACCATCCATTCAGATATCTTATCGGATTTATTAGCTCAGCCCAACAACGTAACAGGCAGGTAAAAAACTTCTTCATTTGTTAGGAACAGGAAGATAGGTAATCTAAGGTTGCAGCTCCCACACATGGCAATGAATCAGTCAATTAGAAAGTTTGTTAAAAATAGAGCCACCCACGCCTTCCCCAGGCAACTGAACTGGAATTTCTAAGTCTGGGCTTGGAAATTCCCAACACTCTGTTTTTTTTAAGAAATTTCCCAGGTGAATCTGGTCACTTGGACACTAGATCTGATCTGATACTAGCTGATCAATGGATAATATAGGTCTACAGAAAACTAGAAAGTGCATTAGAAAACAAATAGAAGACAAAAGTAAACAACTATATCTTTTCTAATACCTAGCACGGCTAACGTTCTCCCTTTATTTCAAATTTTCTAAGAAGCTACTCGATGTAATTTTTTAGCTTAAGAAACTTTTAAAGCATACTCTAAAAAACACATGGCCTGTCACTTACTGGCCTACCTAGTTCTGAGATTTATATTTTACCTTAATTCTCAAAAGCTCCCGTCACCAAAAAAAAAAAAACCCACAAAAAACAAAAAACTCAGAAGGCAGAAGTCAAAAAAGCATTTAGTTACATGCCAGTCGCTAAAGCCCACAAACCTCTCACCCAATCTTAACCCCTGTTCTGAAGGAAAGGAGCAATGGGACTACTGCTAATGTCTACTGAGCATGTGAAATGTGTCTAATGTAACTGAGAATGGAAGATTTAAGTTTATTCATTTTAATTAAACTTAAATATAAAACCTAATACTCAATTAACAACAGATTTATTGATATAATTCACATACCATAATGTTCATTCTTTAAGGTGCACAATTCAGTGGTTTTTAGTGTATTCAGAGTTGTGCAACCATTACCGTTACCTCATTTTAGAACATCTTCACCCCAAAAAGAAATTTCCTACCCATACCTCCTTCCCCCAGGCTCTGGAAATCATTAGTCTCCTTTCTTTCTCTATGCATTTCATGTAAATAGAATCATACAATATGTGGCAGCCTTTCGTGTCTGTCTTCTTTCACTTAGCACGATGTTTTACAGGTTCATGCATGTTATAGCATCAAACAATACTTCATTCTTTTTTATGGCTGAATATATCTCCTTATATAGATAGACCACATTTTGTTTATCCACTCAGCAACTGACAAACATGTGTATCGTTTCCAGTTAGGGACTGTTATGAATAATGTTGCTATGAACATTTGTGTACAGGATTTTATGTGAACATCTATTTTCAGTTCTCTTGGGTATACACCTAGAAGTAGAATTGCTGGGTGGTATGGTAACTCTATGTTTAACTTTTTGAGGAATTGTCTATTACTGGAAAACTTCTGAGTATGTTTCGAACAACTTGGATATGTGGATTTATTTTTTCACCTGTAAATTTTATGAAACCTATATACAGATGAAATATTTCAGAAGAAATTTAATGACTGAATTAAGTATAAAATACACCATATTTTAAAGAATCAGTATGCAAAAAAGAATGTCAATATCTCATTAATAAATTTTAACATTAACTACATGTTGAGATGATAGTACTTTGGATATACTGTGTTAAATAAAATATATCAATAAAATTTTTTAAACACCCACATTAGCTGATATTTACTTCAGGGCTAAAATATTTTCACTTGTTTAAAAGGTAACCTGGACCAGTGGTTCTCAACCCTGGCTGCCCACCAGATATAGCTGGGAATCCTGTAAGATCAAAACAGCAACACCTATGCCCTCCCTCATACAATGGGATCAGACTCTGGGAGGGGGGAGTGAGCACCTGGAAGTAATCAAAGCTATACAAGTGATTCTAATTTGTAAACAGGATTGAGACTCACTGAACTAGATGCAAAAATTCACTTGTAAGTAAAACTACAAATGTTACGTACAACTTTCTCTTGAAATAAATGAATCAAACTGGAATCAGAAAAGAATAAATAACATGTCCAAATCAGCATTTAATCAAATAGTGGTAATTTTGGTTGCACAACCAAATTAAATGAAAAGACATGTATCTCTAATGAATATTAACTATTTCAATTGTATTTTAGGGCATAAAATTAAATTTAACAAGGATCAAGCTAAATTGTCAAACACTTGGATTCTGTCACAAAAATAGAATTCTCAAGTGCACCGCAGAATTTTATTAAAGAGTGAATGTGTTATGGAATAGCAGGAGGTCATTCCTCTTTGTCCAAATAACCAAAGAACTCCCATTCTAACCTGCATCTGTTTGTAGCTCTCCTGCTCTCTCTTCAGAGTGGCATCCGCTTCGTGCAGTCTCTCCTGAAGAGTTTGCAGAGCTTGATTCTGCAGGCTACTACCTTCGCTGTGATCCTGCATTATTCTAAACGAAAACACATCACTTGAAATGACTCATTTCCACAGTGTACAAGTAGTAAGGTAGAATAATTTTTAGAGCATTGGCTTGTTAGCACAAAAGAGATGGTCTGACTAAAACATTCTTAAAGAAACCTTTTTCCCTTTTAATGACACGCCATCTATATTTTTAGGCAACCAAATATAAGCACTCACCACATATGTGTCGAAAGACTAACGACACTATGTTCCTCAAATATTTTTAAATTCAGAATTAGCTAACAATGCATCTCAAGATCCAAACAATAAATCCAATTTTAATCACACCCATTTCGAACATTACCAACAGCTAAATTTTCATAAGGTAGTAAGTATGTATACTACAGTGTTTATCATTAGTTGTATTGGAAAAAGACTCATTCTAGCCGATTTTTTCCTTATTAATAGAATTAGCTACCGTGATTTTTCACTCTGTAAGGCTTCTAAAGCTTCTGTGCGAGTGTTCAGTAGCTGATCAGCTTCCTGTAGCCTCACTCTCAGTACAGCCAGCTGGGAATCCTTTGCAGCCACCGCTTCAGTCAGGTCATCCACTTGGGCTCGAAGTTCTCGAGTTATTCGATCACTATTTGAATGGTCAACATTCCACTTTTCAACTCTTGCTCTTGCTTTGTTTAATTCTTAAAAAAAAAGAAAGAAAAAGAAATTTCTCTATTCAAGCAAACAGATCTTTTTCAGGGCACTCACGATCTCCTTTGAGTCCCTTTAGTACTTCACTTCTTGCCAAAATTAGGAGCTTACAAGCATCTTCAATTTTTTTTGCTCCAGATGGGACACTCATTTTTCAAGGCCAACATCTACATCTATGTTACAGTTTATAGGTTGGAAAGGGGCATGATGCTGGCTCCTTCTCTAGAAATGCTTTTTTAGAGACATAGCATAAAGCATTTGGAAGTCAAAACCAGTAGTTAGCAGAAAGTTCACAACACCAAAACAGTTAGTGGATTTGTAGAGTTCTGCTAGGGGCAAGAAAGAATGCAAATCCAAAGCAAGAGTAGATAATAATGTACACCCAGTAAGAGCAAAACAAACAAAAACAAAACCAATATACCGTGTTTCCCCGAAAATAAGACCTAGCCGGGCAATCAGCTCTAATGAGTCTTTTGGAACCAAAATTAATATAAGATCAGATATTATATTATATTATATAAGACCGGGTCTTATATTAACATAAGACCAGGTATTATTTTATATATATTTTATCATATCATATATCGTATCATATCATACCTGGTCTTATATGAACATAAGACCGGGTCTTATATTAATTTTTGCTCCAAAAGACGCATTAGAGCTTAGTCCGGCTAGGTCTTATTTTCGGGGAAACACAGTAGGAAAGAATCTGTTTATTTCCATTACTGGGATAAAAAGATATTATTTTTTTAATCTAGGAAACTGCTGCAGAAAGAGCAATGCAGTGCAGATTTCCCTCACATGCCATCTGTAATTGCAGTTTACCAGCAAAAACATTGTGTTTAATATTGAAGCAAACTGTACAGGCCCTCAGGAAAAGCTCTATCTCTACGTCTACATTAGTCTGGATAAAGTAAAGCTTTTCCTGAAGTCAGTCTAACAGCTCTTAAACTATCTTTCTACTGCACTCTGCTGAGCCTCCATCCGTCTTGGCAAAACATTTCCCACTGTCCTCACACTCCTTTCTAATTAACCCTAAGAACCGAGACAGATTTTGTTTTCTCCTCAGCCACACTTACAATAACACTAACATATTACCCCATCACTACCTCAGCCATGGGATTATTTACTTTGTAATTACCCATCTCTGAGAAATCTGAGGGTTTTGTACTCTAGGACCATTGCACTGCACAATTCCAGAGCGTACTATTCAAATGGAATTCCATGTTTATTTTGTGTCCCCTGGAGCAGGGCAATACTATGACTTCACCTACTAGCACCCAGTACTTTGTTTAATCCCACCTTGGTTCATGAAGAGTTCCCCCAGGAGGTTCAGGATAAGTCAATCAAAGGAACCAGATGATTGCTAACGTTCTGTTCGTCTCAGTTCTTAAATTTCATGGTTCCTACAAAATGACCACATAAGCCGATGTTCTCTGTTTTGGGCTGGTTGGAGGATGATTGGTCCCATTTCCAAATCTGGGCCCTGTATTTCTATGAAAACACTATTTTACAAATCTCATCTAGCACATATTTCTCATAGCTTAAATGTAATCAAGGTTTTAGTTTATTTTTGAAATGTTAAATTCCTAATTTTGGACAATGTGAATAAGGCTCTACCTTCTTGAGTTTCCTTGGCTCTTTGCAGTAATGAAGCCATTTCTTGATTTAAAGACTGAACTTCATTCCTCAGCAGTTGATTTTCCAGTCGAAGATTAGACAGTTCATGAGATTTGCCATCATCAGTAGGTACTGGATGGTGATCAGCGCAGGAAGCATTTGATGATACATTTTCCTTTGAAGAATCCTCTTGAACTTCATGACCAGAATCTGAACTGTTAGAGGCTTCTGTAAAAAAGGAATACATTTTTATTACGTTGGAAGGCTTACTACATAAACATTAGTAGTTTACTTTGGTAGAATGCCTTACGGCTCCAGTTGACTGCTGTAGCTAAAATACCATAAAAAATAAACTTAAATTCTCAATAGACTTCCCTCTGATGAAATTTCATTCTCACACATGGAGCCTATAAATCTCTAAGGCTCCTCAAAGTCTGGATTCACTCACTTAGTAGTGAATGGTGATAAAGAATAGATGCAAGAATACAGTTCTGGAAAGGATAAAATCAGAGATAATTTAAGTGATTGGATTTAGGTAAAAAGGGTGTTGGTCTCCCTTTTGTCTCTAATTTGTTTTTGAAAAAAGGAAGAATTCTAAACATTGAAAATATTGGAAAGGCATAAAAAGCAGCTGTAGGTTTCAAGGCAAGGAGAGTAATAATAGGTCAGAGCTATTTGTTATATACCAAACTGGAATCTAAAATACCTTCCCAAAAAGATAGAGACTCGGGAATTCAGATTCATCCTGTTTCTAATTTGCTACTAAGTATGATGCAAACGTACTTTTTACTTACTCCAAAAAATATGTATTTTTGGACAATGTTCATGCTAAAAAATGAACTATATTTAAATGATAAAATGGGCTAAAACAAACTATATGGGCAAAAGACCTGACACTTTATGAAGATAAACAATCAATAATCATATGGAAAAGTTCTCAACATCTTTAGAGATCAAGTTACAACCACAATGAGAACCAATACACACCCACTAGAATAGCTAAAATTAAAAAGACAACATCAGGGCCGGCCCCGGTGGCTCAGGCGTTTGGAGCTCCGTGCTCCTAACTCCGAAGGCTGCCGGTTCGATTCCCACATGGGCCAGTGGGCTTTCAACCACAAGACTGCCGGTTCAATTCCTCGAGTCCCGCAAGAGATGGTGGGCAGTGCCCCCTGCAACTAAAGATTGAACACGGCACCTTGAGCTGAGCTGCCACTGAGCTCCCGGATGGCTCAGTTGGTTGGAGCGTGGACTCTCAACCACAAGGTTGTAGGTTCGACTCCCCCAAAGGATGGTGGGCTGTGCCCCCTGCAACTAGCAACGGCAACTGGACCTGGAGCTGAATTGCACTCTCCACAACTAAGACTGAAAGGACAACTTGAAGCTGAACGGCACCCTCCACATCTAAAATTGAAAGGACAACTTGACTTGGAAAAAAGTCCTGGAAGTACACACTGTTCCCCAATAAAGTCCTGTTCCCCTTCCCCAATAAAAAAATTCTTAAAAAAAAAAACTAAATAAATAAATAAAAAGACAACATCAAATGTTGGCGAGGATATGGAGCTACTGGAACTCTCATAGATTGCTGATGGGAGTATAAAATGGTATAACCACTGTGGAAAAAGGTTTCACAATTTCTTATGAAATTAAGCACACACCTATCATTTGATCCAGTAATTCCACTTCTAGATATTTATCCAAGAAAAATGAAAACATTTTCCCACAAAAACAAGTACCAAAATGTTTGCTGCAGTTTTATTCACAATTTCCAAAAACGAGAAACAATCCCAATGTCCATGAAAGAGAATGGATAAATGTGGTATAACAGAATACTACACAACAACAGAAAATAAACTATTGATATACCCAGTTACTCTACCATGTTGAGTAAAAGAAACCAGAGGAGAAATTGTACATACTATATAATTCCATTTATATTAAGTTTTAGAACAGACAAAAACTAATCCAGGTGAAAATGTCAACTTGAGGCTTAGAAGATCTATTAGCATCACATTGCTATGGCACTTTCAACTTTTACTGGCCTAGAAACTACCTAGAGAAGCAAAAAATTCAGATGTCCTGGCCCTATCCCCAGAAAAATCTGATTTAGGAAGTCTGGGGAGGCATCTAATAATTCATTTGTATTAATCACACAAGTGATTTTAATGCAGGATGTCCAGGGACCACTTTTCTCTTCTTTTTTCACCTGGAAAACTCCTATTCATTCTTTAAGACCCAGCTCAAATTACAGATTCTCTGACCATGCCTCAATTATTGCATTTACAACACTATACGTAAATTATCTGTTTACATGTCTATCTCACCCACTAGACGCTGACCCATTTCATTTCACTTCTGTATCCTGGCACTCAGTAGGTTCTCAATAAATGGTTCTATGATTAATCAAAACATAGTTGATAAGAAATTTAGGAGTGTGTGTACATAATTAATCAACTGTTAGAGCATGCTTCTGTCTTGAAAGCCCAAAACCCTTGCCTCTACCACTTTTTTATCTTGAAGATACAAAACAAATTTTGTTTACTAACAGCCAAGATTGTGGGAAAAGCTGTAACATTTAAGGACGTAACAAGCTTCCATTAATAATCAACTTGATAAGGAATCCCTGCAAGAACCTATCACGTTTATTGCTATTTAAAAATGGTTAGTAGGTACTTGAATTAGCCACGCTACCATGGTAACCTCAGATGAGATGAGGAAATGTACATGTAGAGGTAATTTCACAGCAAATTAAACAATTGAAAACCAGAATTCTAATCTCTTACTTCACTACTAAGTCAATGCCTTAAACCCTTCAACTTCGATCAAAGTTCAGTCTCTCAGGTTTACTTCTGAGGGATGCAGGAAAAAAACAAAACAAAACTGACAATCAAGAATATATGTGGAATACAGCCTCCTGTCACTTTTATAATCCCAATGACAAAAAGAAATTGAGATAGCTCCAAATCCAAAATTGTGTGTTTTCTATCAGATTTCAAAATTGTCTTTTTGTATCTTAAAGTATCTCAATCATTTTGGATGCAATTTCTCAGATGCTGGGGTGGGGGATGAAGGGGGGGAGGGGACTTATTCTACAGACAACATTCAAAGGTCCCTACGGTAACTGTATATTGACTAATAGTATGCCATGCCGCACAGAGCCTGCCTTTACTTCAGTGGGAACAGCTAAGAAAACAGGGGATGAGAAACACTACCAGAATGTATTAGGCTTTGGAGACACATCTAATTTGCTTAACTTTAAAAAAAATAGAGGACTGATTAACTACCATGGCTTTGGTTCACAGAAGGATTTTCTTCAGTGGTTTTGATGGTGTTTACACTGGTGTTCACAGAACTGACACTTGCTGTCCGAGAACTCTGAAGGACATGTATCTTGCCTCTTTCTTTTTTGATTTCCACCTTCCCAGTAGGCTCCTTCTGTGAACTATTAAGAAAATCAAACAGCAGCTCATCATCAGGTTCTGACTTTTTTCTCCGAACAAACTGGGATGAAGGCCTAGAAACAGATGTGTTTTCAACAGGATGGGAGGCCTCCACTGATGTCCTAGGTCCTGCTTTCACATTTGCAGTGCCAGCTAAGACGGTGGTTGTTTGATTTTTAATCTTATCCGCTGCTGAGGAAATATAATTATCTTTGGGTCCAGTATAAGTCAGATCTGTATTTTGCTGGTGAGGTTCAGGATAGTCAGTATTTTTGCTATATATGATGTTGCTGGTGTTCTCCTTTCTACTGAGGGCTGTTGCAGCCCCTTGATCGACTCGGTTTAAAAGATCTTCTGCCTTTCCAGCAAGATCAGCAAACCAAGACATGATGGCAGCAGAATAATCCTATTGGGGAACCTGTAAAAAGGACATAAAGTGATCAGTGTGGCATAACAGCAGAGCATAACAGTTGCGATCAAGCCCTGGAGTCAAGATAGTCTGGGTTGAGTGCCTAACCCTGCCTCTTACTCGCTATGTAACTTTCAGCAAACTATTTAACTGAAACTGAGAAACTTTATCTAGAAAATGAAGAAAATAAGTGTACTTACATTATAGGACAATTTTAACATAAAATAATATTAAAAAAAACACTTTGTAAGATGCCCAGCACACAGTAGGCACTCATTTCAGTACTTGCTGTTACCAAAATTACGACTGCCACTATTCTTATTACTCCGATTTCAGCAAAGGACAAGTGTTAATGTAACAAAACCATCCAAACAGAAATAATCAACATGGCAAAACTTCAGTACAACCCAATAAAAACAATAATTCCCTGAAGCTTGTTTTAAGGTGCTAAAACTTGAAGAAACTTCTGATTAATACAAAATCTATCTTCATGTTAAAATGCAGCACTATTACCGATAATTTAGGTATGCGCAAAATCTGTCTAAAGTACACCTTCAATAAGTGAAATACTCAGTAGCTACTATGTGCATATTAAGCTAATTTAGAATAAAAAGTCATGTAGCCATTCATTTGATACATGTTTGAGTACTTATGGCCTACCACAATCAATCAGAATAATGATGAAATAATTAATCCTTAGGATATAGAAGAATACTGTATAAAAAAGTTAACAAACATTTCTTGAATGTGCACATTGTTCTTTTGCCTGGAACACTCTTTCATAGTCAACTTTTCTTAATCTCCACTTGAATGTCATCTGTTCAAAAACTGTTCTCTTTCCATCTAAATTAAGTTTTATCATTCTCTGTTCACACGCTATTCTCTCACAGCCACGTTTTATGTATTTTTTTTTCTGTCTTTCTCTACTGGAGAAGTGGGGAGGTGAGTAGGTGGATACATATGTTTGAGTACTTATGGCAGGCCCTGCTTTGCTCACCAACGAATTGCCAGCATTTAGCACACAGTAGGCACTCATAAATACTGCTGAATGGAATTTTTATGTCTGATGCCATGTAAACATTGTTTATCACCCAATTTTCACAATCACGTTACGTGATAAGTAGCAGTACATATATTCTTTTTTCACACATGGGGGAAAGGTTTAGAAAGATCCCCGAGTTTCACTGGCAGCTCAGATACTGAAATCTAAGTCTGCCAAACCCATTTTTTAATCTCTGCCTTTCCCATCTAGCTCAGTAACTCAAGAAACTCACCCTCTAAACCTATTCCTTGTGAAACGGGACTAACTGCCTTTGTATTTCGCAGTTTATGTGAAATCTAATGAAAATGGGGCTGAAATGCTTTGTAACATATAAAGCTCCCTACAGATGTATTATTCTCAAGTAAACAATAGTGGTATGGGGCAAATTATCTCTCCTAATAAAGCAGTCAAAGCACACTTACATGGCGCCTCCCCTCCCATTTCAAAGTTAATAGGTCTTTAAAACAAAAGCCTTTGGCTTAAGAATAATTATCCAAATAAACACTAGAATGGGCCCTGGGCACTCGCCCCATCGACAAACATCACGAACAGGATTTCAGAGGCCCAAGGCCCTCAAATAATTCCTCTGGCACTGCCCCCAGGAAACGGCTCACGCGGAGGTGACGAGAGAGGGTGACAGTGCGTGGGATGGGGGTGGCGGTGGCGGGGCCTGCGGGAAGGCCAGATGTCAACAGAGGAAGAAAGGCGGGGGGTCAGCCGGCCGGCCTAGGCAGCGTCAGTCCGTGGATCCCAGGCAGGCGAGTGCAGATACCCACTTTGCTCCCCGCCCACACTGCTGAGCCTCGGGGGGAAGAGCAGCCCAACCAGACTGGGGGTGGGAGGGAGGAAAGCGGAGGGCACTAAACAAAATCGGCCGAGGCCCAGGGGGGTCCCCGCCGTCTTCCTCAGCTCTCCAGCCGGCGGAGAGACGAGTCTCCGAGGAGAGGACGCCGCCCCCGCGCCTAAGGCCGTTAACTCCCCAAGTGGACCCGTCCTGCCCACTGGGCCCGCGCCGCCGCCTCACCTGAGGACTCTGGAGTGGCTGCACCACAGCCTCGACGCCCTCCTGGGCCACCCCCCTCAGCCGCCAGCCGGGAGAGGGCCCAGACTGAGCAAACTTCGTCCCGTACCTGTCACGGTCCTGCCACGGCCCTAAAACTCTTCCGGGAGACGTGGAAGGGCAGCGAGGACCCAAAAACAGAGTGGCTCCCGCGCTGCCTGCGCGGCCCGGAGAGGAGAGCAGCCACCTGGAGGCGACTCAGGCGGCGGCGCCGGCGGCCGCAGGGTCCTCACGCCTAGCCACGCCCTTTTCCTTCCTGTGGAGCGACGGGGCGGGGCCAGGGCCTGCGTGCGTGTGACAGTCTGACGACAGTCTGCACGCGGTTGGCACAACCTTGCAGGCCACGCCCACGAGGGCGGGGCCCCACTGACATTTACGTAGGTGACAGAGGCGGTGCCCCTGGAAGCTTGAGTTTGGCCCGGCCCGAGGCCCAGGTGGTCCAGCCAGCATTCACCTTTCCCTCTTCCTCCTCCGCCCGGCGGTTGTTGAGGATACAGAAGACAAGAGTGCTAATTTCATGGAGCGTCCTCTCTCGTGAGAGAGACAGGTATTAAGTAAAGCAATGAACGAACAGGACAATTTCAGAGAATTACCAGAGCTGTAAACACAAGAAAACGGTGAGAAGTGATTGGAGGAAGAGGAAGGTCTCTGAGGAAGTGACATTTCAGCGGAGACCCCAAAGATAGAAAAGTCCGGTAGAGGGCTTTTCATACAGTATTGTAGTTATGTTATGCATACTGTTCATTGAATGTTTGCAATTAGTCTAAAATCCACAGGCAGTAAACCCAACAAATACTCAACGCCTACAATGTGTACAGGATTGGGCTAATTTAGCTCTAACGATAAGCCTACAACATATCCCAAGGATCCCCATTTTCATGTTGAGGAAACTAGGGATCAGAGAGGTTAAGTAACTTGCCTAAGATCATCTGCCCTAATGAGTCCCCCTGACTCCAAAGCCTGTGCCTTTAGATTCAATGATTTATTGTCTGCAAATTAAATATTGGGAGTAATTACAACTCCTTTTCTTCCTCTCAAGTCAGGTTTAGCCCAGTCCAGGGCACAGAAGGCCTTTCAGCAGCACAGGGAGGTGGTGACAATAAAATAGCATCTAGCAGTTAGTGCACCCTTATTACGTGCGGAATACAGTGACAAGCATTGCGTGTGCTTCACCTCATAAAATGCTCACAACAGCTGTGAGGAAGGTGCGGTTAGTATCCTGTAGTACGTACTATTGTTATTCCCAACTATTCAGTAGCTCTTCTCGTTAAGGATTAGATATCACCACCTGTTGCCAGATGACTGCTGTGCATCATCCTGTAAGAGTGTCCTTTCCAGCCTCACTCAAGTCAGGCTTGATCATGTGACTTGCTTTGGCCAATGGAAGGAATGTCAGTAGAAGAGCCTTCACCACTATCTGAGCAAAGTGTTTATTGTGTGTTTCTACCAGCCCTCTTGATCTCCCCCAGCCTTCGTGAGAATAACCTGTCTGGGATGGGGCTCCCTCCCTCCCCGTGGGTCCTGGAAGTGATGTGAAACAGCTTACATCTAGGGTGCTGATAATTTGTCTGGACTTTCGTGTTGATTATAGGTGTGGATACATATGTAAAAGTTCATTAAACTATACTTAACATTTGTTTACTTTATTGCATGTATGTGGTAGCTCAAAACAATTTTTAAAAAATACACATACGCATTAATAAGGCAATTCCACTTTTAGGAAATTATACTACAGATGTACTTACACATAAGCCAAATGACATATACAAAGTTACATTAATTACAATATTGCTTATAATAAATATTGGAAACAAGTTAAATGTTCACTGATTTAAAAATCTTGGTAAATTCATCGAATAGAATACTGTAAGCTGTTAAAAAAAACAGAAGCTCTTATGTAGGGATATGAAAAGAGCTTTATGACCTTAACAATGTATGTTGTTTTTTAAAAAAACCAACGAAAAAATGGTGTTTATGGTGTGCTATCATTTGTATACAAATATCTTTTATGGGTAGATTCTCTCTCTCTAGGGACACTTTCTTGGAAGGGGAACATGGGTAGGCAGCAGGAGTGAGATGGAGGTTTATTAGCCAATGAATCCTCTTTTGTATATACCCTTTGAACTCTGTACCATGTATTTTTAAACAGTAAAGAATATTAAACATTTTTTTTTAACTTAGAACACCTTAGGAGTCTGAATGCACTCCCCATGTCTTCACAGCCCTGCCTTTCACTCACCTGACACCTCTCATTTATGTCACCTGCCAAGCCCCTGCGGGCTTCCTCTAGGGATTTTGGGACACTCATTAGAAGATTCCCGTTCTGTGATTCTGCTTCCTTACTGAACAGATCTGAAGAATGAAATTGTGAACCTCTGTGCATTTTTATCTTCCACCAGCAGGGGGCACTTAGGACTTAAAAATATATGTATGTAGGGGCAGCCAGATGGCTCAGTTGGTTAGAGCCAGAGCGCTCAACAACAAGGTTGCCGGTTCAAGTCCCGCATGGGATGGTGGGCTGCACCTCTTGCAGCTAAAGATTGAAAACGGCAACTGGACTTAGAGCTGAGCTGTGCCCTCCACAACTAGATTGGAGAACAGAATGACTTGGAGCTGATGGGCCCTTGAGAAACACACTGTTCCCCAATATTTCCCAATAAAAATTAAAATATATACATATATATGTATCATATATAATACATATGTATGTGTTATAACTGCATTGACAAGTAAAACCAGTATTGCTGTATCCTTTTGTTCATAGAGCACAGAATGTAATTTTTTCCATGAATTGACCCTGGCCACTGCATGGAACTTCATATTCCATACCTGTTTGGAAGTTCCTCCAGATGCATCAGGCCACGTCTGATGTTTTCCATGTTGTCTGGAATGCAAAGCTGCCCCTAGAGATGAGTCCCTTTGCCACTGAGCACCTGATGAAACCTCCTAGGCCCCATGCACCCCACATCCTGTCTCTGCTCCTACCTGCGGGCAACTTTAATCCACACGGTGGGTCCACTGCATTTATTCATTTAACAAATATGTCAGCAGTTGCCATGCAGCAAGCCCTGTCCTAGGTGCTAGGTACGCAACAGGGAAACAGAGACAGATGTGGCCTGTGCCTTCATGGAGGGGAGATGGACACTAAATAAATAAATAAATAACGATATATTAATGCAGGCAGTATGCAAATTACTATACATTTGCATAATTATAATTGCACAAATTATAATAATACAATATAAAACCATATGACTATAAATGTTATACAGGAAAAGAATGAGGTATCATGTGGAGAAGGACAGGACCTAGTTTACTCAGGGTGTCCAGGGAAGGCCTCCAGAGGCGAAGAGTTTGATACCAAGACCTAAAAGATGGGAAGAGACCAGCTACAAGATGTGGGATTATGGGGGGTGGGGGAACAGGGTCACGTGGATAACACCAAGGTGAACGTTCCCAGGGGTGAGATGGCTGGACCATGTGCATACGAGCGACAGCTGTTTAAGATGGTGCTTGGGAGGGAGGCCTGGGCCGGATACTGCAGGACCTTGTGAGCTAGAGTAAAGAGGCTGGGTTTAATGTTACACATTGTTATTTACTGTGTTCATAAAGAAGTACATAGATTTTTCAGTGGGTAGGAGCAGAGACAGGTCTAGGACTGAATTCACAAGATCATGTCACTCTCTCAGGATACCCGTGGGCTTTCTAAGGGTAGGGAGTTGGGAAAAGTGGGATCTTCTCTCTATGAACAATAAGGAATTTTTCTCTTGATCATTACAACCCCCTTTTCTTTTTTAAACTATCTTTTGGAAAATTCATTCATTGATTGATTCAACAAATATGTATTGTGCATCTACTTTGTGCCTAGTATAATCTGGGTCCTGGGGATATGAACAAAAGTAAAAACAAAGATCCCTGTCCTCGTAGAGCTTATCTTCTTCCAGTGAGAGGAGACAGATGAAAGTCAAATTCCTGGTCTCTGCGATGGTGGTAAGTGCTGCACGAAGCAGGGAAGGGAGGGGTGCTGTTTGGGATAAAGGTGGCAATTTTCAATAGGGTAGTCAGAGAAGGCTGAATAAGAAGGTGACACCCCTGTCATGGAGGTGACGGAAAGAGCCCGTAGGGAGGGGAGAGGAAGAGTGCTCCAGCCAGAGGGGACAATCGGTGCACAGGCCTTTGAGGCAGGGGCAAAGGGGCCTGGATGGCAGGAGAAGGGCCAGAATGATTGGATTTGAGGGCTCAGATAATATAGGCCCTTCTAAGCCATGCTAAGGCTCTGCATTTTATTCCAAAATTGTTGGGAAGCCATTAGAAGATTTTGAGCAGAGAAATGCTTTAACTTATGTTTTACTAAGGTGGTGGGTAATTTTTCTACCAACTTGACCGGATCGGGGCATGCCCAGATATCTGGCTCCCCATTATTTCTGGGTGTGTCTGTGAGTGTGTTTCTGGATGAGATTAGTATTGGGCTGAGTGAAGCAGCTGGCTCTCCCCAGTGTGGGTGGGCATCTTCCAATCTGTTGAGGACCTGAGTAGAACAAAAAGGCAGAGGAAGGAAGAATTCTCTCTACCTGAGGGTTTGAGCTGGGACATGGGCCTTCTGCCCTTGGGCTGGGGCTCATACCTTTGGCTTCTCCTGGTTCTCAGGTGTTTGGACTAGAACTACATCAATGACTTCCCTGCGTCTCCAGCTCGCAGACAGCAGATCATGGCACTTGTCAGCAAATTCCAATTCTTATCATAGATGATAGATAGATAGATAGATAGATAGATAGATAGATAGATAGATAGATAGATAAAATTGCTTCTGTTTCTTTGGAGAACCTGACTAATAAAACCAGGGCCCCTCTGGAGGATGTATTGAGAATGGACTGAAGAGGCCTACAGACAGGAGCAGGACAGGTGAGCATGCCATTGCAATGACCCTGGTGAGAAAGGAGACGGGCTGCACCAGAATAATAGCTGTGGACGTGATGAGAAGTGGTCAGATTCTACATCTGCTTTGAAGAGAACCAATAGGATTTGCTGACAGATTGAATGTAGAGTGTGAAAGAAAGAGAAGCATCAAGGATGAAAACTCCCAGGTTTTCTTCTGGAGTAACTGGAAGGAGGACTTGACATGAATTACATAGACGGAGAAGGCTGTGTGAAGAGCAGACTTTGGGGGGAAGATTGGGAGCTCAGATGCGAACGTGGCAAGTCTGCCAGCCAAGTGGAGATGTCAGGTGGGCAATGGGATATGTGAGCCTGGAGTTCTGGGGAGAATCATGGCTGGTTGGATAAAAGCTTGGGGAGATCAGCACATGGATGAAACTTAAAACCATGTGACTGGATGAGTCAGCCAAGGAATAAATAGGGACAGAGATATGGTATCCTGGAAGCCACATGAAAAAAGTGTTTGGTGGGCCGGCCTGGTGGCTCTGGTGGTGGGAGGTCCGTGCTCCTAACGCCAAAGGCTGCCGGTTCGATTCCCACATGGGCCAGTGGGCTCTCAACCACAAGGTTGCCGGTTCGACTCCCGCAAGGGATGCTGGGCTGCGCCCCCTGCAACTAGCAACGGCAACTGGACCTGGAGCTGAGTTGCGCCCTCCACAACTAAGACTGAAAGGACAACTTGACCTGGAAGAAGTCCTGGAAGTACACACTGTTCCCCAATAAAGTCCTGTTCCCCTTCCCCAATAAAATCTTTTAAAAAAAAAGTGTTTGAAGGAAGAGGAAGTGATTGACTACATTAAGTTCTGTGAGAGGGCATGATTTCATATATACAAAATATCCAGAATAGGTCACTTCATAGAGACAAAGAGCAGATGGTGGGTGCCAAGGGCTGGGGGAGCGGGGACTGGGGAGTGACTGTTGATTGGGTACAGGGTTTTCTTTTGGGGGATGAAAACATCTTGAAACTTGAAAGGGTAGTAGGCGGTGGTTGCACAACATTGTGAATGGACTAAATGCTACTGAATTGTACTTTAAAAATGATTAATTTAATGTTATGTGAATTTCAGCTCAATAAAACAATTATGTGAGAGATCAAGCACACTGAGATTGAGAAGTGACCTGTGGATTCGTAGTGTTGAGATCACTGATGATCTGGACACGAGTTGTTTTGGGTGGCATAGAGCAAAAACCTAAAGAGAATAGATGTAAGAGAGAATCGTCACGTGAGGGCTGAAATGAGGCCACAGTTCTCACAGATTTTTCTCTCCTCCCAGAGTCAAAGGAAGGATTGCATGTTTTCTATCAGCTTTATTCATGAACCTCAGGGCTCACTCACCTCTGGAATCTGGCTTTGACCTTGGCATCAGCAGATTTCTGGTACGTTTTACTTTCTTGAGCTCCTTCATTCATTGAAGTTGATGGTTTTGTCCAGTTTTACAATTTTTGCCAATTTGGTGGGTGTCTAGTGGTGTCTCATTGTGGTTTTTAATATGTAAACATACATATGTACATCTAGGTATATATGTATATAAATATGTATCTTATAAATATATAAAATGGGTATGTAAAATATGTGTATATATAAAATACACTTAAAATATTTCTTAATCTAGTGTTTTTTAGGTATTTTAATGTAGGAAGGGTTCAGGGTTTATTCAGGGTATCCACAGCTTTCTTGGAAACAAACTTCACTGCAGTTTCAAACCTGTCTTTGCAACAAAACGTAACACATACGGAGGAAAGTACAGAATGCGTATCATATATATGCCTCAGAGCCCCCAGCTGTTCTTTTCAACCACAACCTTCCTCTCTCCTGAAGGAAACAACAATCCTGATTTGTATGGTGATCGGTTCCTTATTTTTATGCGGCTCTATCCCTTAGAACTGCGCGAGAGCACGAGTGCATGTGAAAACTGGTGAAATCTGAGTAAGGTCTGTAGTCTGGTTGATAACATCTGCCAATGCCAGTTTCCTGGTTTTGATACTGTACTATAGTTATGTAAGATGTTACCACTGGGAGAAGCTGGGTGAAGGATACACTGGACATCTCTTTTGCAACTTCCTGTGCGTCTATAACTATTTCAAAATAAAAAAATAAAAAAAGCGTGCTTATCTTTTAGAGCTATGTAGTGAAATATGCATGGATAATGTATTAGTTCGCTATTAGTGCATAACCATCAAAGCGTAATGGCTCACAACAGTAAGCTTTTCTTTATTTTTTATCAACAATTTCTTTAAAAAACTTTTTTTTTTAAATTAGTTTCAGGTGTACAAAACAATGCACTTGTTAGACATTTCACCCTTCATAAATTGATAACCCCCTTCCCCCAACAGTAAGCGTTTCTTATCTTCCACAGTTTCTGTGGGTCGGGAGGCTGGTTACCACAGTCTGCCCTCTGGTTCTCAGTGATTCAGTCCTTCTGACGTGAGAAACACATGCACCACCTGTAAAAGCCCTCAAGAATCTCATTACAGCACCAGCTCCAAATTCAGAGTCTCACCATCTAAACCATAGCCAAGCTCCCCAAGGACAGTTACTCTTGATCTGAAGACCTATGAACTAAAAAGGCAAGTTGTCTACTCCCTTGCCAACATATAGTAGTGAAACAGGCATAGAATAGATCCTGTTATTAAAAAATGGGAGCATGGGAGACACACAGGAACCCCTGGTCCGTAGCAGTGGATTCTGAACCCCAGCCCCAGCAGGCCACATGTTGTTAGTTCCCTAATTAGGGCTCAAGGCCTGAGAAGATTCACTATGGTTCTCGGTTCCACCTTCTGAGTCATCTTCCCTTTTCTGTGAAATGAATCCTGTCTTTATTACTGGATAGTTTTCTTAGACTGCTTTCTGTCTATAGACTTTTGCGGATCCAAAGGTCTCTCAATCTGTACTATCAGCCCAAATTGGTGTTGCTTTTGTTAATACAATGCTCTTTAAAACTTTGTGGGTCTTTAACAAATTTTATTAGAGTTTATTTTATTAGACAAATCAACACCCCCGAAATTTCTTTGAGATAAGCACCTCTATATTTGGAATTTGCCTGAGTGAGCCGAACAAAAACGCTCTTAAAATTCTCAGAAGCCCTATTGTTCGACCGGTTATCGAGGCACTGCCTTAGATCTTTCTAATGCGTCAGCCAAGGATTTTACAGTCCACCTTTGGTTTAATCTTTAAATCATGTTTTCCTAACTTGTGCTCTGATTTTTGCCCAGAAGACATTTCTAAAGTTCAGCATTGTTAGCTACCTAGAGAGTCTAGGAATTTTCAAATCTGGCAGGTTCTGACAACTGTATGTTTTAGAGTTATGTTTTCACCTTAGCTCTTTCCTGTTGCATTTTACTATGGGCAGCTAGAAGAAACCAGGGGACACATTCAGCCCTTTGCCTATAAAACTCTCATTCGATCACCCAGTTAATTAGGTTGGTTTTCTACTTTCCAGGTTGGTATGGGTGACAGTGTGGCTAAACTTTCTGCCATTAAATATTAAGAGTCTCCTTTCTTCCAGTTTCTGATGGTATTTTCTTCATTTTCCTTTAGACTTTCGTGGCCGACTTCCCTGAGGGCCATTACACTTCCTTTACCTGCCTCCTTGAAGCCCTTTAGGTTTTCATTAGTACAATCTCTAAAGTCTTTCCAGTTTCCACCTCTGGCTGATTGCAAAGCCACTTGTCGTGCAGGGCATCCTGCCGACTTCGCCATGTGTCGTGCGGGGCGTCAGGCGGGGTCTGTGGGGTCTCTGCTCCCGCTCCCCACACAAGAACGCAGGACATGGTGAGGCCAAAAAGGAACACCCACGGAGCCATAAGTAGGGGAGTCACACCACTATACTCTCACTGGCAGCTGGGTTGGAGACACAGGAACCAGGAGCCACACAATTCTCAACCCTCACTGTGCCGCTTGCAGACTCAGCCACCATCTTCTTGCTAGCTCCCCCTTTCTTCTGCTAGCCTAGCCACGGCAGTTATATTCATGGCTAATGGCTCACTGGTTACAGCTGACGGCCAACTAGCCACAGCTGCTGGCCATTTGATCGCAGTCGATGGCCATTTACTACCTGAGCCAGCACCTTTCTATGTGAGGCCGAGAGCCTGGAAACTGCTTTTTGGGGCTCTGTCCCCACACTCCACCCCTACAGGGTCTCGCCTCACAATATACGCGACAAGCGTCTTCCGCGAGGGGCCCTGTGCGAGGAGCCTGGAGGTGAATGCTATTTCCTGGACACAGCCAAGCTCTCTGGTCACAGCCAGGGTTTCTCAGGGCACCACCAGTACTTCTGGGCACAGCCAGACTTCCTGGACTTCTTAGGGTACCACTAGTCTACTCGGGCACACGAGGGCCTCTCAGGGCACTGCCACTCTCTCTGGGCTCAGCCAGACTTCCTGGACACAGCCAGGGCTCTCAGGGCACTGCCACTCTCTCTGGACACAGCCAGACTTCCTGGGCTCAGCCAGGGCTCTCAGGGCAGTGCCACTCTCTCTGGGCCTCTCAGGGTACCGTGCTGGAACAATAGCGACTCACAGTCAAGGTGCTTACATATTCTCAATGGTGGCCGGTCAAGACACAAAAGCAAACATCCGCCAGTTCCACTAATGGTGGTATGTTCCCAAACAGTCAAGTGGTCCATTAATTAGGGATGGAAGGCAATTCCTCATAGTCCATAGTCATTCGCCAGGGCTGTCCTGGGGGTGAGGGATGACCTTGACCTCACCCTCATCTCCCACCGAGGACTCAGCAAGCCTTTCCTCCTGGGACTACAAGTCCTGCATCCGGGCTGTGTCAGCAAGCACTTCCCAGCCCACAGGGCTGCAAGGACCTTCGCTTTCTCCGTCCTCTGCTGGTTGGGGAACCATCCATGTCTTCCCACCCCTCCACGGCGTCCAGCTCTCCGGCAGCTGCTCCTCCTGGTCTTCCTGAGACTGAGTGTTCATACAAACAAACCGCTCCACCGCCCTTCGGGGAGCTTTGGGCAGCACCATACCCTGCTCGCTGCGCCATGTGTCGTGCAGGGCATCCTGCCGACTTCGCCAAGTGTCGTGCGGGGCGTCAGGCGGGGTCTGTGGGGTCTCTGCTCCCGCTCCCCACACAAGAACGCAGGACATGGTGAGGCCAAAAAGGAACACCCACGGAGCCATAGGTAGGGGAGTCACACCACTATACTCTCGCTGGCGGCTGGGTTGGAGACACAGGAACCAGGAGCCACACAATTCTCAACCCTCACTGCGCCGCTTGCAGGCTCAGCCCCCATCTTCTTGCTAGCTCCCCCTTTCTTCTGCTAGCCTAGCCACGGCAGTTATATTCGTGGCCAATGGCTCACTGGTTACAGCTGACGGCCAACTAGCCACAGCTGCTGGCCATTTGATCAGTCGATGGCCATTTACTACCTGAGCCAGCACCTTTCTATGTGAGGCCGAGAGCCTGGAAACTGCTTTTTGGGGCTCTGTCCCCACACCACTCCCCATTTTTAGGTCTTTTCAGGGCAGCACCTACTTCCATGTACCAGTCTCTGTATTAGTTATCTGTTGCAGCGTAACAAATTCTCCCAAAACCTGGGGCCTTAAACAATATTACGTTCACACGTTATCTCCCTCAGTTCTGTGGGCAAGGATTTGGGAGCCGTTTGGGTGGGCGGTTCTGACTCAGCTTCTGTCAGGAGGCCTCTCATGAGCCACAGTCATCGCAATCTTGCCTGAGGCTGAAGGATCTGCTTCTTACATGACTGGCGAGTCAGTGCTGTCTGTTGGTGGGTGGTCTGTTCCTCTCCACATGGAATGTTCCATACCATTCTCAACAAGGATGTGTTAGTGTCCTCATGGAATGGCAGCTGGCTTCCCCCACCAGGGCTGGGACAGAGTGAGGCTGGTGAGTCACCTACAGGGCAAAATGGAAGGAGGCATTCATGCTCAGTGCTGTGTAAGGGCAAGGTCAGCACCTCCCTAAATTTTAAAATCCTCCCTACATTTTCTGCCCTGGTGCCTTGCTTACCTCAGCTTTGTCCCCCACAGGGAGCAATAATCCAAGAGACCAATGAGGAAGCCACAGTATGTGTTATGGCTCAGCTTTGGAAGTCAGAAGCCAAGACTTCCACCATCTTTTACAGGTTACCCATCACATCTCTGATTCCGCGCGGGAGAAGAATACGCATGGAATTCTGTGGGAGAAGAATACACAAGGGCATACAGGGATCCTTAGGGCCCATCCTGGGGGCTGATTAGCATAGATGAGATACAATGATGTCTGGGATTTGCAATAAAATAATCTGAATTCAGGGGCACTTTGTGCGAGTACAAATCAAATAAGACCGGCTACCAGTTCATCAGTGTTGAATGTAGTTGATCGGTACGTGGGGGTCCATGATGCTGTGCTACCTACTCTAGCAAATATTTGAGATGTTCCATAATAAAAAGTTAAAACAAAAAAAGACAATGTGATATAAGGTGGCAGTTCGGCTCAGTATGAGTAGAACAACTGCTCTTCCCAAACCCAAGTTCACCTTTATTACTATGTCTCACAGTGTGTTTGATAACCACTTGCCTAGTTGGTCAGAGTTACCCGAAAGCTAACATAATAATTTTTATGAAAAAAATAATTAAAATGGAAATAAAGTTTCAGAAGCATACGTATCAAATCATAGCATTTATTTAAAAATTTTAAAGCTGTAAAACAATACTACGCAATTAAAAAATTTTATCTTTTTAGAGCAGTTCTAGGTTTGCAACAAAATTGAGAGGAAGGTACAGAGACTTCCCATATGCCCTCTGCCCCCACACATGCATAATGTCCCCAATTTCAACATTACTCACCAGAATGGGACTTTTTTTTTTTTACCAAGGACGAACCTGTATTGACACGTCATCATCACCCAACGTCTATAGTTTACATCAGGGTTCACTCTTGGTGTTGTGCATTCTATGGGTTCAGGCAAAAGTATAACGACACGTCTCCATCATTACAATGTCACACAGAGTATTTTCACTGCCCTAAAATCCTCTGTACTCTGCTAATCCATCCCTCCATCCCCACCCCTGGCAACCACTGCTCTTGTTACTGTCTGCGTATTTTTACCTTTTCTAGAATGTCATGTAGTTGGAATGCTGTAGTATGTAGCCTTTTAGATTGGCTTCTTTCACTTAGTAATATGCATTTAAGTTTCTTCCATTCTTTTCATTGTACTATGTAATTTTTATAGGTGTATAAATGCATATAAAGAGTATAAAAATTTATAGTAATAACAAACATTAATTTTTGACAGTAGTTATTTCTGGGAGGAGGATGCAGGGACAGAGGGCTTTCACATATACGTTTTTTTAAGTGTCAGAAACAAATATGGTAAAGCTGGATGATGGTATATGGGCATTTGTTATTCTACAGTCTTGTGTTATGTTTGAAAATTTTCATAATAACAAAGTTAATTAATTCCTAAAAAAACCAAAACAACCAAAACCCCAGAATACCCACTGCTATTCAACAATGTACTAAAAGTCCCAGCCATTTAATAAAATAAGCAAAAGAAACAAACATTTAAAATTTTGGCAAATGATCCAAATACTGCCATAGTGCCTAAAATAAGAGATCTTTTAGGGAACTTGGGTAAAGGTGTTTTTTGTTTGTTTTGTTTTGTTTTTTGGTAACATGAGAGCATTTGTTCAGGAGTAGGAAAAGTATGAGTATGAAGACACCAGAACTCCTTCTCTGAATGATATAAGGTAAGGAAAGTGGCCCTGGGAGTTTATTAGCATAAATCATCCCTAAGAAGGTGAGTGTTGGATTTATTCATACATTCTGCATACCTTTTCGTTGATTCAGGGTCTGTCCACTCATTTATGAGAGCATGAAGTTGTTTGGGAGACTTTTATTGAATACAATGCTTTGTTAGTTATTTACTGCTTCCTTTTTTGAGCTTTTTATTCCTCAGTCAGCAAACTCACTTTTAACCGAGTGCTTTGTTGTAGAGAAAGAAGGAAGAAGAGGAACTCTTTTTTTCACATTAGCTATTTCTCTTTTTGAACTTTGTTAATTATTGTCTGTGTGTTTCGCTGAACATGACAAGCCAGCCTCACTGTGCAATTCAGCCCTGGTTTGGGGAAGTCATGGGTTGAGGGATACCAAAGATAATAGTGGCTTTTCCAAATGTCTTTTCATGCTTCTTGGGAAATGAAGATAGAAGATGTGATGAGAGATACTACTGATAGTATTTCTTTGATTTATTGAACCCTAAAATTGAAAAATAAGTTTTATTTGGGGGAGGAAATATAAGAAAATAAAACAAGGTGATACCAAGAACTTGATTCAACAAATGATTTTTAAGGCATGACCTGAGATCAGCCCAGATTCAGCCCCAAGTCTTAGACTCTTGCACCTGTAGCAGCATCTGGAGAGGCATCTGGGCTGGAAATCAGATGAGCTGGTTCAAGTCCTGCTTTGTGGCTGTTAACGAAAAAACACACAACCTATGAAACAAAGCTCATAAGAGTTTATTTGAGCCAAATTGATGACAATTGCCAGGAAGCAAAGTCCCAACGGATTGACAAAATGCTCCAGAAAATGGCCGTTTTGCAATTTATTTTATACATTAGAATCAAAGGAGGGTTACATGAAATTCATTGGTTATAGATTAAGGGTGGGAGAAAGCAAAGTGTGGAAATCTCTGAGATTGGATAAAAAGTAAAATGGATAGACACACACTTCTTTTACATTGGTGGGTACAGATAGTTAGTAGCATTTTATAGCAGATAGAGATAGTATTTGGGGAACAAAAACAATGAGGGATTGTGTAGTTTCCTGCTCTGGTGTGGTGTGTTGTGCCCCTTGGGGGATCCAGAAAAAGGGATTACTCTGACATTCCAAAGGTATGTTATCTTAGATGCAAAAAAGACAACAGATAGGCTCACTTAAGGTAAGGACTGACCTTTGTTTAGAAAACTACAGGCCAACGATGTGATTACCAGCTACGACTCGGAATTTTATGTTCAGACCATCTTATATGGTTATTTTCAGTCTCCTGAGCTTGTCAGGTTTAACCTGTAGCCTCTTCTCCGTCCTCATGGCTAACTTGCTGTATGATTTAGGAGTCATGTTTCCTTCAGTATCTCAATTTCTTTATTTGCAAAACCAGGGTCCTAGGCTATCTACTGTCCAGTTATTCCAGTTCTAAAATTCTACATCCAAAAATCAGAAAGCAACTTCATTAAATCTAGAAAGAAGGTTATCAAAAGTTGAAACCAGAGGGTTCTTCTGATTAACTTTCATGCGTCCATTTGGTATTCAGCAATATTTGCTAAGTGCTTACAATTACAATATTTTGAGGAACTGGATAAAAACACAGAGTGGACCAATTCTTATGTACTGCTGTGCAGTGATTACTGAGCAATGTGTGGTGGGGGGAACCAGATCTGCCAAGAGAATTTTGGCGGAGCTGCAGTGTCTTCCTCAGCTAGTAGCTTGAGCAAAGACTTCTTCTCAAAGGTAATTCCACAGGGAGGGGACTAACATTTCGTGTGCTCTGGGGGAAACCTGGTCTTAAGGAGAGGGGAGGGAGTCAGGAGCCTTTGATTGCCCACCTCCAGCTCAACAATCAACCGGTAGGCACATCCCCTCAATTATCTCCTTCAACGATGGATAAATAAAATCTGGGTTGTTTTTATTTTTTACAAAGACTGTCTTTTATTCTGATATTCTTTCTTTCCTACTTTTTTTCCCCAGTTAGTATGTCCTTTCTTTCTGGAAATGAGGTGATAGAAAATGGCAGTAATTATAGTTGTTTTTTATTATTTTTCTTTGGAGAGTGCAAGGTAAACACCCTGTGTCAGTTTGGGAAGCTGTAGACTGGCTGATCTGTTAAAGTGGGAAGAGATCTTAGGGATCATTGAGTTCAACTCTCTCATTTTCAAGATAAGAAAAAGTGGAGGTAGAGCCGCTCACTCACGGTTGCCCAGAATGTCTCTGGGTAGTTCATTTGGTTTCCACTCTGCCTGCCTCCTCAAAGGTGCCTTCTCATGCCAGGAGTCTAAGAACTCTTTATCAACCTTCCTATCGGTGCACACTGAGGTTTGACATTCTGGGCAGGTCAAAATGCTAAGAGGCTTCACCCAGGGCCTGGTTCTAGGGGAAATGCTTGGCTCCACTGAGCTGAGTTAATCTAAACAAGTCACCTGACCTGGACCAGCCCACACAGTTACAAGACAGTCAAAGACCGTGAAGTTCATCTGCCACATGACTAAGAAGTGCTTACTGGCCCAAAGGAGAATATGTTGACTGATTGTGTTGGTAACTAGGAGTTCTTCACCAAGACTCCCTGGACAGGGACATGTGACTTACAACGCCTGGGGCTGGACTCCAACCACACATTCTCGGTTTAGCTCTTGCTGCTGAAAACATACTGCAAAGGCACCGGTGACAATGCCCAGACCTTGGGGAATACAAAGATAAAGCAGGCATTTCTGTCTTTATCTGTTCGTTTATACCCAGTCTTTTTCCAGAAAGGACTGAAGGTAGCTTTCGTGTTAAAATGGAGAGTGATACTGAAGTTATGTTAATATAGAAGTTGTGTTCTGACCTGAAACCCAACTTTTTATTTAAAATGTCTATAGAAGACATTCAACTAAAATTTTTATACTTCTTAGCTCTATAGTACAAAGTATTAAAAAGCAACTTTATTGAGGTACAATTCATATAACATAAAATTCACTCTTTTAAAATGTACAATTCAGTGCTTTTTAGTATATTCACAGTTGTGCACCCATCACCACTATCTGATTTCAGAATATTTTCATTACCTTCAAAAGAAACTCTGTACCGTTAGCAGTCACTCTCCATTCTCTCTCACCCCTGGCAACCATTAATCTACTTTCTCACTGTATGGATTTGCCTAGTGGACATTTAATATAAATGAAATGATACAAATAAGACCTTTGTAATGGCTCCTTTCACTTATCATAATATTTTCAAGGTTCATCCAGGTTGAGTAAAACACTTTTTAAAAATATAAATAGGGGCGGACGGGTGGCTCAGTTGGTTAGAGCGAGAGCTGCTGGTTCGATTCCCACATGGGCTAGCAAGCTTCACCCTCCGCAACTAGAATGAAGTCAATGAGCTGCCGCTCAGCTCCTGGGTGGCCAGATGGCTCAGCTGGTTGGAGCACGGGCTCTCAACCACAAGGTTGCCAGTTCGATTCCTCGAGTCCCTCCAGCGATGGTGGGCTGAGCCCCCTTCAACTAACAACGGCAACTGGACCAGGAGCTGAGCTGCACCCTCCACAACTAAGATCGAAAGGACAACAGCTTGACTTGGAAAAGTCCTGGAAGTACACACTGTTCCCTAATAAAGTCCTGTTCCCCTTCCCCAATAAAATCTTTAAAAAAAAAATTAAATAAATAAATAAATAAATCAAGAGAAGGAGAAGACAAGCCATAGACTGGAGAAAATATTTGCAAAAGATATATCTGATAAAGGACTATTTTCCAAAATACACAAAGAACTCTTAAAACTCAACAACAAGAAAATGAACAACACAGTTAAAAAATGGGCAAAAGACCTGAACAGACACACCTAACAAAGAAGATATAGAGAGGGCAAGTAAGTACATAAAACCATGTTCAACATCCTGTATCACTGGGGAAATGCAGATGAACTCCACACCTATTCGAATGGCCCAAATCCCAAACGCTGACAACACGAAATGCTGGGGAGAATGCAGAATAAGAACGCCCCTTCACTGCTGGGGAGAATGCAAAATGGTACAGGTATAACCACGTTGGAAGATAGTTTGGCTGTTTCTTACAAAACTAAATATACTCTTACCATACGATGCAACAGTTGTGCTCCTTGGTATTTATCCAAGTGAGTTGGAAACTTACGTCCACACAAAATCTGTACATGGATGTTTACGGCAGCTTTATTCATAATTGCTGAAATGTGGAAACAACCAAGATGTCTTTCAGTAGATGAACGGATAAATTGTGGTCCATCCAGGCAATGGACTATTAGTCAGTGCTGAAAAGAAATGCACTATCAAGCCATGAAAAGACATGGAAAAACTTGAATGCATATTACTATGTGAAAGAAGCCAATCTCAGAAGGCTACATAGTGTAGGATTCCAACTATATCATTCTGGAAACAGGAAAAAGTATGGAGACAGTAAAAAGATCAGTGGTTGCCAGGGCTTAGGGAGAGATGAATAGGTGGAGCCCAGAAGATGTTTAGGGCAGTGAAAGTACTCTGTGTGACACTACAGAGTTAGACATTAGTCCAAGCCCACAGAACGTACAACACCAAGTGAGCCCTAATGTAAACTCTGGACTTTGGATGATGATGACGTGTGTGTCAGTGTGAGTGTGGGTTCACTGATCATAATACACTCACCTCTCTGGTGCGGAATGTTGATAGCTGGGGAGTCTGTGCGCATGTGGGTGGCAGGGGGATGGTATATGGGAACTCTCTGTACTTTTGGCTCCATTTTTCTATGAACCTAAAACTGCTCTAGGAAATATAGTCTATTAAAAGAAACAAAAATAAACAGAACAGTATGACCAAAAGCGATCATATACACCTGACTTTAGTATCATACATGAGTTGCGATGGCTCCAGGGTTGTGGATGGTCTTGGTGCCCTGCCCAGGTTCCTTTCACTGGGCCAGTGCGTCTCTTTCTGCATGTGGTGGAAGCTGCTTTGAGCTCTCTCTGCACCCTTCTAAGGGGGGTTCCCACTCTGTCCTTGGCTGTGAAAAGTTGTCCCCTGCCAGGGGATGCCGGGGAGGTTACACTCTTCCTAACCGCCAAGTGATTGACTGATGTGGGATGAATGGCTCAGCCATTTTGCCTCTGGGTGGAACAACCTGGATGGTACAAGTCGGGCTCCAGAGCTCCTCGTCGGATCAGACCGAGGCCCACACCGAACCCACATCTTTGCAGAGCTTCTTCCTTTGCCCTATTTCTTTCCCCCACTCTCCTTTCCCCAGGTTTCTCCTGAGAGCAGGCCCTTAACAACTCACATGCACAAGAATCGCTGTCTGGCTTTGCTTCCAGTTTGTTCCAGAATCGCTCTCAGTTTGCTTCCAACTGATCTATGACAACTCCAATGGACCATCCCAATCTTCCTAGTACATCCTGATTTGTTTTGCATGGAAATATTACACGAAGGGCATCTTAAAAGGGTCATGTAATTCATTGTCCACAGTGTTACATGACACAAATAAACCAAAAGATCTTAATTTTTTTTTCTGCCATTGGTGGTAGAAATCTGAGACACATAGCATTGCTGAGTGGACTCCACAAAAATCGAGGCTTTTTCTCATAAGCTTAAGTGTTTCCATTAAAACAGTGACTTCGGGAAATAATGAGCTACTAAATGTATAAAGTGAGATAGTAAAGCAAAGTAAAGGCTAGAGCGTGATGGAGGTTCGTGTACTATTTTTGGTCAGCTGGCCTCAGACAGCCTGTCTGGGGAGGAGACCATTTGGGCAGCTGTGTGACTGGAAGAGGAAGGGCATTCGAGGAAGAGGGTACTGCATATGTAAGGGCCAGAACACCACTGGCAGGCATGGAGTGAGTCATGTGGCAGGAAATGAGGTTTTATAGATAGGCAAGAGTCAGCTGGGTAGAATTTTATTCTAGGAAGAATGGAACTGTTTTTGAGCTGGAAACCATGATGACAAGTTTTGGAAATAGATAGTGGTGACGGTTGAACAACAATGTGAATGTAATTAATGCCACTGAACTGTATACATCAAAATGGTTAAAATGGCAAATTTTATGTTAGATATATTTTGCTACGCTAAAAAAGAAATGGAAAGAAAAAAAAAGACTAAGTAGTATTTAATCAGAATGAAAAAAAAGGGAGTTGGGGGCCAGAGGGAACAGCATCATTAAATGCCCAGGGGAAGGAAAGGTATGAAATATTTTTAAAAAAATTATCTAAAGGAGGCCCAAGGGAGGCTTCTGAGGTGCTGGCCAGGCTCCGTTTTTTATCTGGGTGCTGGTTACCTAGATGTGTTCACTTTGTGTCAATTTACTGAACTGCATATTAATAATTTGTGTATTTTTCTCTATGTAAGTGTTAAAGAGAAGACCACAGGGACAAAATAGTGCCACTCAAGCTAAAAGCCCATGATACCAAACCTACATTTAATATCTGATATAATTACAATTTTAACCTCTCCCAGAAACAGGAAGAAGAGGCAATGTGCATGGTAAAAACCCTTCCCCTTTTTTGCCCCTCCAAAAAAGATGTTTGGCCCAAAATAATGCTTCCTTTTCTTTCACTAATATCTCTTCCCCCCTGCCCCGTCTGCTTCCTATAAAAACCTTGCACTTTGTACTACCCCTCAGGCACCTCTTTTGGTTGCTAGATGGGATATTCCCCAATTAATGAATTGCTTAATAAAGCCAATTAGATCTTCAAACTGACTCTGTTGAATTTTTTTTTTAACATGTTACACTTGAATTGAAATATTCACTTGTTTAAAAACAAGTTCAGTCTGCCTGCAGTGGGGAGAATGGACAGTAAGGACCCTCAGGGTTCGGACTGGTGCCCAATCCTTATGCACTCCGTAAATATCTGACACTTGGCTGGAGCCTGTTCTTAGTTTTTTCATTACATGTATTAATGTAATGTAATCTTTACAACAACCCTGTGAAGCACAGAGAGGTGAAGTGATTGCTCCAGGTCACACAGCCAAGAAGTGGCAGATTTGAAATTGAAACCCAGGGATCTGAATCCAGAGTCCATGCCTTTAACCTTTAACCGGAGCAAAAAGAATGAATGAATGAATGAATGAATGAATGAATGAATGATATATTCATCCCTATCTCTCTCTAAACCAGTGGTTCTCAACATGGGGGATAGTGTGGATTTTGCTCCCCCCAGCCAGGAGACTTTTGGCAACATCTGGAGACATTTTCAGTTGTCACAAATTGTGGAAGGTGTGCTACTGGCCAGGAATGCTGCTAAACATCCTGCAGTGCACAGGACAGCACCCCACCCTTCCACACACAACAAAGAATTACCCGGCCCCAATATCAATAGTGCTGAGGTTGAGAAACCCTACTCCAAACCTAACCGATTTCTTTCACACTCTCCCCAACGCTTGTTGCTTTATAATCTTAATCTCTCACTTAATCTATCTTAGATCATACATCTGAAATGGCTCCTATCTCTGGGGACCACAGTTATCTTCCCCATTCTTGTGATGTCATTTATTCATAGCTGGCATGAGCCTCACTGACCTCTGATTGCACTGTGTGGTAAAAGAGTCCCACACTGGGACTGTTCTTGTGAGAATTCTGCCAGAGGCATTGATGGGGAGGTCCCCATGCCTATATGCCTGCAGGGATCCTGACTCCCTCTTTTTCCCTGTGCCGTCCTGCCCCTCTGGACCTGTTTCAATGCCTGCCTCTCTGTTCCTGATGCTTCCCATTGGTGCATTTCCCACACCGTGCTGCCATCCCACGATGGCACAGGCAGTGCTCAAGGTCACAGAATTCCCACCTTCTTTTCTTCATCAGAATTATTAATTTATGTTATAGCCCAGCAGCCAAAGGTGTCCCCTTAATCCAGGGGGTAGATAATATTTATGGGGCACAAACTTCGTGCTAAGCACTGTGTTGAATTTAACTCTCAGAGAGACCTTATGATATAGATGCTGTGTTTTACATTTTACAGCTGAAGAAACCCAGGCACTGAGAAGCTGGGTAACTTGCTCAGGTCACACAGCTTGCAAGTGGTAGAGTTGGCATTTTGAATCCAGGGAGCTTGATGGCAGAGTCCACCATGTGCACCCAGTTCCCACTCCAGGCCTCTCTCATCTCAGCCCCCTTCTTCTGGCTGGCCTATGTTAGCTACTTTGCAGCCTCTTCTGAGGCTCGTTTGACCATCACCATGGCAACCTCCCATTGGCCCTCGCCGGCCAGCCACCATCTCTTGTCCCACACTCTGGGCTCTCAGCCCCCACTGTTGCTGAGGGAGACTAAGGGGTCTGTCCCCAGACTTTTGTTTGCCTCAACATGCCTGGCATCAGGTCACCATATTTATTCCCTTTCAACTGTGAAAGCCTAACCAGCCAAAGGCCACCATTTATTCTGGGTGAATGAACAGAGTGGTTATGCCCTCTCTTACCAGACAGTGAATTCCCAAGGGGAAGGAAGAGAATGCTAGTTCTCTCAACACTCAGCTGCACCTGGCACATAAGGGACATCCACTAAATATGTTATTGAATGAGTGGCTGAAGGAACTCCTCACGCTCTCCACTGAGGAAGACTGTGAAAGCATAGCGGTCACGAGAATTGGCTGTGGACTTGGACAGACCTAGGCTTGAAGCTCATGGTCACTTCTGAGGTGTGATCCTGGGCCAACTACTTAACCAGAGTAGTTGGCAAACATTTTCTGTAACTGGTCAGACCATAAATATTTTTGACTTTGCGGGCCATATGGTCTCTCACATAACTATTCATCTCTGCCGTGTTCACAAAAACAGCCACAGATAACACCTAAACTAATGGGTGAGGTCCTGCTCTCAAAGACCTTTAATTACAAAAATAGGAGAAATTTGCTGACCCATGACTTACTATAAAAAAAGGTGATAAAAGGTCAAGTGAGATAACTCACGAATGTCGTCTTAGCTCTTGCCCTTGATGTCTTTGGGTAGGACTGAACTTATTCCCTCAAATCAATTCCATTCAATCCAATTTATTGTTCTCTACCACATGGCATTGTATATATAGTATTTCACTTTTCTCTCCAGTTCCCTATCATAACAAACATTTGAGAAGTAGCATTGCATAGGGATTAAGAAGAGCCCGGGATTCTAGAACTAGACTGCCTGGGTCCGAGTTCTGCCTCGGCCGCTTTAGAGATATGTGACCTTAAGAAAATTAATCTCCCCGATATAATTTCTCTGAGTTGCTCTATCTGTGAAGCCAGGATGACAATAACAGTGCCTGACAGTAACAATGCCTACCTCTCGTAGGGTTCTTAGAAGGATTAAAAGGGTTTTTGCACACCCCAAACACCAGGGGATTCTTTAAAGATTCCAAAACCCAGGCCACACTCAGACCACCGAACTCACAACGATGTCGGGGTGATGGGGCGGGGGGAGCGTTAAAGTGCTCTGCGCGCTGGTTTTCATCCTGTGATGGACACTTCCGGAATCACTACGCCTCTGGTTCCCAAACACCCTTAGTCCCCTGACCCTAGTTTCTTTGGCACCCGCCTCCCCAAACCCCCGCCGCTGCACGCTGGGACTTGTAGTCCTTTTAGCTCGCCAGCCTCGTCCCCGCCTCCTATTGGCTTTCGCCGACGCCCCGCCGAGAAGCTTCACCAATCACCGCGGTGCAGTCGGTCCTCAAAACAGAGACGGAGGGCGCTGCGCCGCAATCACTGCAGGGCTGACGCCTGGAGGGTGTTCGCTTGAGTCTGCGCGCCGCTGGGGTTTCCCACGATCCTGTCACCTCCATCGCCGACGCGGTCAGCCACAAGAGGTAACATCCGGGGCCAAGGGCCGCGCGTCTGCCGAGGCTCTTGGCCTCACGGCCGGGATTTTCATCCCCCCCGGCCCTTTATGAATAATCGTTTTGCACTCTGCGAATTTGGGGAAACGATGTAGGGATACCCTGCGACCTCTCAGCCCGCTGTCCTGCCGGGTGGTGGTGGGCTCTCTTTTGTCGCGCGTGCTCTGGCTGGAAGCTCAGGTTCCTCCTCCAAGCGCAGGGAGAAACAAGCGCGAGAGGAGAGGGCATTTGCTGAAGTCCCACAGCCAGGGAAGGCCGGCAGGGTCTCTGGGGTCTCTGGGGCTTGGTTCTGACCTTCACAATCTAGGAACAGTTCAGGCTGTTGATGCTTTTAAATCGGAGGTTTGCACCCATTTCTAGTCAGTTCTCCGTAGCTTAAGGGGAAGGCCTGTGAAGGACAGCAACAAAAATTCTCAAACTTACGGAAACATTCCTTGTGAGAAGTCAGGGAAGCTGTAGTTCTCAGAGATTTGAGCTGGGGGATTATAGGATGAGTCACGTTAACCATGGAAGTGAAAGTTAGCTGGATTTGGTCCCCTGCCCCTAACTATTGGAGTTGAGGTTATACCCATGTGGGTTATTTCATGCCAAAAATTGTAGAATCTGGAGGCCAGAGAAGAAAGAACTTGGTGTCCGGTGCTTTGTTTAATAGGTGAAAATAAATGCCCAGCGTTTGAGACTTGCCCTGTAGTATGTAGTGAGTGGAGTAGTGCAACAGCCCAATTTTCATCACGGTGGGGCCGCATTCGTTAGCAAACGTTTCTTGAGCCTTCCTAAGCTTTTTGAGCTGGAATTGTTTCGTAAAGGAGAGAGGCAGTATACAGTGAAGCCTTCCAATGTTACAAGGGCCAGGGTACAGATTTGCACAGGGGCAGCATCTAACCCAATGGGAAGGGGTAGAGCTTGGCCGAGAAGGGGATGCTGGAATGGAGTTTGAGAGATGGGCAGGAGCTAGTGAGATAAAGGAGGAGAAGAATGTTTCACCTGGAAAACAGCATAGTGAAGGCTTGGAAAGAACAATGATTTCGGAGGTGGAGCCTGGAGCCTGGGAGGAGCAAGGGGTTTCCTGTGGGTGGTGGATTTCAGGAGCCATGAGAATAGAGAGGTCCATCTTGCTGGGCCTCCTGTGCTGGTGTAAGAGATTTGGATTTTGTCCTGAAAGCTGAATTCAGTAGATGTGTATCTTAGATACTCTGTAGTGTAGAAAAGTATTGGAGAGAGGCCACACTAGGGCACTCCTTGCAGTAATTTCCCTAGAGACTTGCTGAGGGTTTTAAAGAGAGTTGGAGTGGGAAAGGAGTCAAGAGTTTGTAAGCTGTTAAGGAGGTGGAATACACCATACCCAGTATTGTTCAGTAAAGATATTGACATGAACTCTGTCCCTCGGGTTTTCCAACCTTTGACTATCTGAGCAAATGCCCTGTCTTTTTTTTTAAACTGCAGAAGTTGCTTTGTAGACCGTAATTTGAATCCTAATTTATGATGCAGAAATTGTCACATGTATCAAGGGTGTTGAAATCAGAATGATTAAACATATAAGACACAAATTTTCTTGTAACTCAGGAATGCAAATTAAAACCCATAGTTAGATCACTTTATAGCCATCCAATTAGAAATGATAAAGTTTGATCTTATCAAGAGAGGTTACGTATTTGAGGAAAAGATCCACTACTAGTGGAAGTGTACCTTAGAACAGTATAGCTACCAGGAAAACGGGTATCTTAAGACCCAGTGGTTCCACGTCTAGAAAGTAGCTTAGAGAAACAGACATTTGTATACAAGGAGAGGAGTGCTAGGATGTTTATTACAACACTGTTTATAATGGACATTAAAAACAGCAAGACAGGTTTTCCTATATTCTAGCTATTTCGTTAGGGCGAGAGACTCTAATACAGAACTGAGCTCAACTCCGAATACAACCAGGCATTGTGAGAGGGTCAGTGGCTGGAAAATTACTAAGAGGAACTTGATTAGATATCAAAGGTGAGGGATTCTCACGGGGTTTTTGCCAAAACTGAGCTCAGTAGTTCAAGGCTTGGTTAGGAAGAAGGCTCAGAGGAACTGACGCAAGTTTGGCAAGGAGGGGAATCCTTGTCACCTGTTCTTGTTTCTCTTGCGTGTTGTCAGCCAGGGACCACTTGCATGATTTTATTGTAGACCTCTGGAAAGCAGAGTAGGATCAAAGACATTCAGGTTTGGAAGGCTCTTTTCAGATGTCATTATCTAGCTTGGCTTTGAAGGTTCACTCTTTGTAACCAAGATCCAGTAGCAAATCAGAGATGGCAGTGAGAGGTCACACCCAACGGTGGTTAAGGTGTGGTTTTTGGTGTCAGACCTGGGTTTGAACTTGACTCTGCTACACAGTTAGTTATGTGACTGTGACCTTATTTCTTGTATTGTTGGTGACAGTTTATCTCGAATGAGTACTCCGCCCTAAACCTCCCAAATGAATCGAACCCCACTTGATGGTACATTTCTTGAAGTCAAGCAGAATTATTCCTTTGAATCACAGATCTAGTGTAGCCTGGTAACCTGAGAGGGTCCTAGGACCAAGAGGGAACAGGAGAGAATTCACCATTGGAGGGTGGTGAAATTTTGTCCTGAAGGCTTGTCCGTTCACCTTGACTTTGTGTGAATCAGCCTCACTTTGATGGGCTCTTTTAAGAGAAGAGCTCTTTATATGGTTTGCCCACAAGTGCCTTAGAAGGGCACCGTGGGAAATGCAGAGGCTGCTCTGTCCTTGGGCCCCAAGTGTGGTTGCAGGGCCTCCCCGATATTCACATCAACAACTCTTTTATGACAAGCAAGGTGATGTAGTGGAAAAAAAGTAGTCTTTGGAGTCAGATCTGTGTCACATCAGCAGTGCCACTTTCCGGTCAGTTTCTCTACCTCTGAGCCAAAGTTTTCTCAAGTGTCTGAAGGGAGTAATGAGACTGGCTCAAGGCTGATGTGAGGCGTGTGTAAAGTGCCCCTCACGTTGCGTGGCTCAGAGCATATAACCACAAATATCCCCCTCTCCCACCCTGTGCTGCATTACTCCTGGGGAGACTTTCTTTTCTCCTCTGGTTAGAACTCAACTGTCTGGATCATTTTCTCCTCCGCAAACTGTTAGCAGACTGAAAACATATCCCCTAACAGTACACCTTGGAGATCTTTCCACGCCTGGCCTTACTCTTCTTGAAAGCGTCCCAGTACCACATTATAAGGATGTACCATAATGATTTAACTAGACAGTCCCTACAGATGACCATTTATGTTGCTTCCAGTGTTTTTTGCTGTTACAAACGGGCAGGCTCCTTCACGTCCTTAAAATCTTCCACTTTTGAAGATGACACCTCACACTCCTGCTGGGACTCCCTCTCCTGCCTTAAATTTCTCCCAGGCGCTCATCACCACCTGACAGCCTGTGTACGCGCATTTCAATGGTCCGTCTCTTCCCACTAAAAGGTCAGCGTAGTGCAGGGTTTTGTCCATTCGGTTCCCTGTCGAGTGCCCGTGAGCCCCTGCTGGGTACTCAGGCCATTTGTTGGGTGGATCGGTTGGTACACTGCAAACATAGCAGTCATACAGAGCTAGTTTAGCAGGGATCATTTACTTCTTCATGGATCTTACACTTTGATAAAACCAGAATAATAGGCATACTGCAAGATTATTTGTGACTATGTCATGAGTATCGCTGATCTGGAAACTGCTGTTTGAGGCCAGTTGCTTTGAGACGTGTTCGTTCATTGCTGAGAGGAATGGGATGATTACAGTACTTTCACGTCTCATCTTCACCCCAGGCCCCAATGTTTCCCAAAATAGGATCAGTGTATGTGGTTTTTTAAGTGGTCTCAGGAAGGCTGGTTTTCTTCCAGTCAGTGTCATACTATGAGGCTTTTAACTTGCCATTATGTTCAAGGAACCACATTCTGTGTTTATAAGAAAAAAAATGGTAAAGGGGAACTATCGCCAAATGTTATCTACGAAAGTGTCTTTGGCTACTTATAGGGCACTTTTCCTCACTGAGGAGTAGCTTGCTGGTATATTTGTAGAAAAGTGAAAGATAAACTTGAATTTCTAAAAATAACCTGGCGCTACTTTTCCAGTACCTGTTGTGTTGTTTGCTAATTTAGGCAGTTTAACTGGTAGTGTTCATTCTATTGTTCACAGTCAGGCCAACCATTTGATTCTAGTATTTTATTTATTTATTTTGTCCCTAAATATGAAGGGTAGAAGTCACACACCTCTGCCTCTAGAGGAATGAGCCTCTTTGGGATTAAGTCACATGAACCGAACTGAGAAGAGACTGGTGTGCAAACCAGGGCGCCCCTTTAATGATTGTCAATGAAAGATAATAAAACACTAGCCAGGCTGTATCTGCCATGTGGGCTGAGGGCACAGACTCACTCCCTAGGGCAGACCAAAGAGCCCACCTGTTTCATTGGAACAGCCATGTCCACTGGTTTCTGGATTGTCTCTGGCTGCTTTCGCGATACAGTGGGAGAGTTGATTCGTTGTGACAGAGATGACATGACCTGCAAAGCTCATATTGACTATCCAGCCCTTTCCAGAAAAAGTTTGCCATCCCCTACCTGGGGAAGGCTTCCCAGGGAGGCTTCAGCCCAGCCAGCAGGCTGCTGGGTACATCACCTTAGTAATCACTGTAACACCTCCCTTGTGGGGGCTGCTGGGGAGCTTTGGGGGTGGAGTGCTTTTGCTCCTCGGCTCTCCTGCCTGACCTCACTGTTGCTTCTTACGTTTGTATAGTTGCACCTTCGCCTGTTACCTCCCAGCCCCACGGTGAACTGTGGTCAGGTCTGGCGGACATGGGGGACCTTCTGCAGGTGTAGTTAACACATTAACAGACCAGGGGGGTTCTGGCCGTGGTCTGCTGCCCTCATCTATCTATTCGTTGGTGTCTGTTATGCACCATACTACAAAACAAAAACTAAACAAACGAGAACACTTGGCCGTTTAAGGATAATCGTAAAAACAGATGTGAGACACCTTGCTGAAGTGACCCATCCATCCATGGACCTCGTGACGGAGCTCAAGAACCCTGAATTTGGCCCAAGTCAGTTTACCGATTAGGAATCGAGTCCTTGGGAGGAGAAATTGTGGGGATAGAGCAGTGTCGGGATGCTGGGCTTTGGGGCAGACGTGGACTGAAGGCCGCCAGGGTTAGCAAAAAGGCCTGCCTGCTACATTAGACCTGGCCATCTCCTGGAGCTTGTCAGAAATGCAGGGCCTCGGGGCCGGCCCGGTGTCTCAGGCGGTTGGAGCTCCGTGCTCCTAACTCCGAAGGCTGCCAGTTCGATTCCCACATGGGCCAGTGGGCTCTCAACCACAAGGTTGCTGGTTCCTCAACTCCCACAGGAGATGGTGGGCTGTGCCCCCTGCAACTAGCAACGGCAACTGGACCTGGAGCTGAGCTGCGCCCTCCACAACTAAGACTGAAAGGACAACAACTTGAAGCTGAACGGCACCCTCCACAACTAAGATTGACACACTGTTCCTCAATAAAGTCCTGTTCCCCTTCCCCAATAAAATCTTTAAAAAAATAAAAAGAAAGAAAGAAATGCAGGGTCTCAGGCCCTGCCCAGGCCCAGCGAATCACAATCTGCATGCTAACAAGACCCCCAGGTGATCTGGGTACACAGTCAAGTTGGAGAAGCACTGGCCTGAGGTGCTCTTAGATTTTTAAACTTTGAGCAGACTCGAGGTTTCTTGTTTTCTTCACTTAAGAGGCAAAGCCACCATTTTGAGTTGTAGCCCAGTGCTGCGTACGGAGTGTGGGGTCGGTTTCTTCGGTAGAGAGGAGGTTCCTGCCTTAGCTGGCTGGTGCTCTGCGAGGACAGACGCTTTGCCCTGTCCCTACTGCCTCCCCCGCACCCAGCACATTGTTTGGTGGGTGGGTGAATGAATGAGGGAGCGAATGAAAAAGGGAATGAGTGAACGAGCACTGTTTGCCAAATGGCATCGGAGGCAGAGGTCAGCCTCGCAGACTGTTCTGCTCTGAGTTCCTACATCTCAAAGACGGTTTTTCCTCTTATCTCAGAGTGACAGGCCTGGCTTCTGTCTCAGGAAGGCTGGTTGTTTTAGAATAACGTATTTGGGACGCAGGGCAGGGTCTGATCTGAGTAATGCACGGTGGGCCAGGACTCAGCCTTAGTCCTGCCTTTGGTGCTTTAAAGCTTTATTTAAAGTTTTGGCAAGAGAGTATAAAATTGGGCATGTACCGTGTTTCCTCGAAAAATCAGACCTAACCAGAAAATAAGCCCTAGCATGTTTTTCAGGATGACATCCCCTGAACACATGCGTCTTTTGGAGCAAACCTTAATATAAGACCCGGTCTTCTTTTCAGGGAAACACGGTACTTTTTTAAGGAATAGTCTTGGGCTGCAAAACCATGCAGCAGCAGGAAGGCCAGAGCTAACTGTCGAGGGCTTTGGGCAAGTCACTTCTCTCTTGCTTCATGCTCCCCTTCCTAGAAAACAAGGATTATAATATTTTCCCTGCCTTTGCACAGAATGCATGTTCATGGGTTGTGTCATTCAAAGACATTCATTTGGGCTGTCAGTGTTTGATGGTTGCTTATCCACATAGCTCGCTCACAAACTTATAAATTGCCCCTCGGTGTTTATATGGAACATATGTTGAATTTTGACACGTTTCATTGTATAAGTAATATACATTAAGTGTAGGAAAAGAGACAGATATGGAAAAGAAAATCATCCTTAATTCTATCTATCTCCCAGCAGGAATTGTCGTTACATTTCCTGTCTGCCCTCTACATTTTTCTGTGCATATATTACATGCATATTCTTTTCTTGCAAACAGTGCATAGGATGGGTAGACATTTTTCTAATACGGTGAATTTTGTTGGTGAGTTTTATCTGCTGCAGTATAAGTTGTGACAAAAACTTTGAAAGTTTCCCCCAAAGAACTTTCTCCGTCTGGGGAAAGGGGCAATAGAGCTGAAAAAAAAATTCCACTCTGTCCGCATTTTTATACCCTCAGCATGTTCTGTCTGACGATTAAATGGTCTTATCTTTTTGACCCATTTACTGTGATATTTTCTCAGGGGCCAACAATGATATTCTTCTGTTCTTGTCCTTCCTTTTTGGCTTGACTGTGCTGTTCTTTTCTCAGGTTTCTGCAGTCGAACTCCACGGTACAGGATGATTTGGGAAGGAGCTGTGTGGCTCAGCTTGGTCCTGGGGATTGGTGCTGTCCTCATAGATGATCCCGAGGACGGAGGCAAGCACTGGGTGGTCATTGTCGCAGGTTCAAATGGCTGGTATAATTATAGGCACCAGGTAAGAAAGTGACTTGGCTTTTTCTCTATGACACTGGCATTCTGTAAACAGTCCTGGACTTTGTTAATAGGACAGACTTTTTTGTTTTCTAAAGATTTTATTGGTGAAGGGGAACAGGACTTTATTGGGGAACAGTGTGTACCTCCAGAACTTTTTTCCAAGTCAAGTTGTTGTCCTTTCAGTCTTAGTTGTGGAGGGCGCAGCTCAGCTCCAAGTCCAGTTGTCTGTTGCTAGTTGCAGGGGGTGCAGCCCACCATCCCTTGCGGGAGTCGAACCGGCAACTTTGTGGTTGAGAGGATGCGCTCCAACCAACTGAGCCATCCAGGAGGCCGCTCAGCTCAAGGTGCCGTGTTCAATCTTAGTTGCAGGGGGCGCTGCCCACCATCCCTTGCGGGAGTCGAGGAGTTGAACCAGCAACCTTGTGGTTGAGAGCCCACTGGCCCATGTGGGAATCGAACTGGCAGCCTTCGGAGTTAGGAGCACGGAGCTCCAACTGCCTGAGCCACCGGGCGGCCCCTGGACAGACTTTTTAAAAAGCCATCTATACTCCTGTTAGACTGGCAAAAGTATGTGTGTTGGCGAAGAGGTGGAGAAATGGGAATTCTCATATGTTGCTGGGGGGATTATAAAATGGTACACCTATTTTTGGAAAGCAGTTTGGTAGTTCCTCAAAATGGCCATTATGGGGGACCACCTCAATCTAATGCAAAGTTTTCAACCTTGGTTCTACTGACAGGTCATTCTTGGCGTGGGGTGGGGGTTGTGGGGAGGACGTCCTGCACATTGAAGGGTGTTGTAGCATCCTTGACCTCTACCCGTTAGACGCCGGGTGCATCACCCACCCACTGTAACCACCAAAACGTCTCCAGCCTTCGCTAGATAATCCCTAATCGAGACTCACTGGTCAACAACATCATCTCATTGTGTATGTAAGGACGCGGAGAGTTAAAGAGAGGAAGTGACTTGTCTGAGGCCACACAGAAGTTGGGGTGCAGAGATGACTGAAGCCTGGGGCTCTGGGCAGAGCCTCACAAGGCCTCTTTGCCCTCCATGCCTCAGCCCTGCTGCTCTCCCCTTGCACCCTCCTCCCCACCCTTCCTGGCATTTCTGCCAAATCAGCCTGGCAGGAATTAGAGAGAAAAGAATCCCCATCTGTAAATACATTAAAAGTGCAGCCTCCTGGTAGGAATGTAATATGGTGCAGCTGCTTTGGGAAATAGTCTGGTAGTTTCTCCAAAGGTAAACAGGATTACCAGCAATTCCACTACTAGGTATACACCCAAGAGAAATGAACACATATGTTCACACAAAAATTTGCACTTGAATGATCACAGCCAAAAGGTGGAAACAATCCAAATGTCCACCAGCTGATGAATGGATAAACAAAATGGTCTAGCCGTACAAGGGCAAATGTGGTCTGTCCATGAAAGGAGAGATTATTTGGCCATAAAAAAGAAGGAAGTGGGGTCGCCTGGTGGCTCAGGTGGTTGGAGTGCCGTGCTCCTAATGCCGAGTTCATCAGTTCGATTCCCACATGTGCCAGTGAGCTGCGCCCTCTACAGCTAAGATTGCGAACAGTGGCTCTCCCTGGAGCTGGGAGCTGGGCCGGTGAGCAGCTGGCGGTTGACGTGAGCTGCCACAGGCTTCCATGGGCTGCTGTGGGCTGCCGCGGGCTGCTTGTGCTGCCGCCGGCTACCATGTGCTGCCAGGAGTGGCCAGTGGCCAGTGTGAGTGGCTGGCAGCCAGTGTGTGCTGCTGTGAGGTGCTGTTAGCCGACACCTGGTGACCGACTGCCTCGGGGTGGGGTCGCAAGGCTCATAATACCCGCATGGGCCAAGGAGCTGTTTCTCAAGTAGACTGAGAAACAACGGCTTGAACCAGGGTTGCGGGGGAGGCAGAAGAAGGGGAAAAAAAAAAAAAGAATGACGTACTGATACATACCTCAACTTGGTGCTCGATAAAAGAAGCCAGTCACAGGGGACCACATATTGTAGGATCACATTTATATGAAATGTCCAGAATAGGGAAGTCTATAGAGACAGAAAATAGATTAGTAGTTGGCAAGGTCTGGGCGGAGGGGAGAGTGGGAACGACTGCCAATGGGTATGGGGTCTCTTTTTGGGATGATGAAAATGTTCTGGAATTAGATAGTGGTGAGGGTTGCATGACTTTGTGAATATACTAGAAACCGCTGGGTTGTACATATATATTTGTGTGAAACATAATGAACTCACTTTGTTAGGCAAATAGTTGAATTACTGGATTGTATATTTTAAAAGGCTGACTTTCATGGTGTGCGAATTGTATCTCAATAAAGTTGTTGTTTAAAAAGTAATTTCATCTTTTAATTCTCAGAAACAAGATGCATAGGCTATTACATATTACAGCACATGCAGGCTCTCTTCTAAGAGCCCTTTACACAGATGAACTCATTTGACAGGCAATAGGTCCAGCACTTTTTTCCTTTTTACAAATGAGTGGACTGAGGCATAGAACGGGTCAGCACGTCATCCGCGTGGCACAGGTGACAGGTGGTTGAGCCTGCATTCAAACACAGGCCAACTAGCTCTGGAGCAGCGCTGTCTGCTAGGACGGCCATGTGTGTCATGGTAAATTTTCTAGTAGCCACGTTTTTAAAAAGTAAAACAGAAAAAAAAATAAATAGGTGACTGTAGTGTTTATCTTATTCAACCCAGTTTATCCAAACTCATCATTTGACTTGTAATCAATATTAAGAGTTGGTAATAAGATACCTTACTTTTTTTTTGGTACCAAGTCCTCAAAATCCAGGGTGTGTTTATACTCGCGTGGCATTGAGGGCAGACTGGCCACCTTTAAAGTGCTCATTGCCACATGTGGCCAGTGGCCGCTGCACTGCACAGTGCAGGCGTAGTCTGTGCCCGATGGCCTGGCAGTGCCTCCTCACCCACATTTCCCTCCCAGGTGTCGGTTTTCATCTTAGGTAAGGGGTTGGTTTAGATGAACCCCTACCAGTTCTAAAATCGATGATTATTGAGTGACTTACTTCTTGAATGGCTTTCGTATGTTAGCTAAATAGGAAATTTGGCTCAACTAAAACCTTGTTGTCATAACTAATGATTCCTTTTGCTTTTAATACTTAACCACAGACCTGACCCATTTCCAGGAGCAACCTGAGTCTCCTCCCTCTCTACCCAAGTTGGAAAGATAAGGTATTCAATACAGATCACTGATCGTCAGCTGGCTGATTCATCAGCCACCCGGGTTTGTGTACAACCAGCTTTAAAAAAACAGTTGGTTAAACATTATTAAGTATAGGTATCCAGTTACTCTTTGTTCCCAGACAGCCTTTTTTTCCCCTCCTTAAGTGTTGCTAGTTTCCCTGGGGTAAAATAGTTAATATTGAGATAGACTAAAGGGAAGCTATGCAAAAGAAGTGGCCACAAATTGAAATATTTGTCCCTAAATACGCGAGGATGATGCTGCTTAGGCTGCAAGAGAGGAAACTCGTTTGCTGAGTCACCCCTGATTTCAGCCCCACTCCCCGTTGGCCTGGTTCTGTTCCCAGCCAGCTGCCAACACTCGCTTTATCCACTTTGGAGGCTAACTAGTCAGAGAGCATTTAAAAGAACTTTCCCCGTAGAACCTATACAGACTTTTAAACCTCCATTTTTTTAGAGGCTTACATTTTCCTTGGATTAACACAGCACTCGTGATCACAAATCTCGTTTGTTTAGGGAAGATGAAGGCACCAGGCACGATTAAATCATTGCTAAGTGCGTTGTGATGGTTACTTTAACCATGTTTTGTTTTGACTGAATTGGATTTCTCAGTTTCCATTTTGGGCTGGAAATTCATGGATGACAGAGAGGGGTTCAGTCTGCGGTGACTTTGGTGGGCTGTTCTGCGTCCCGTGTCCTGAGTGTCGGGTGGGTAAGGCCCGGTGAGGGCGGGTTTCTGCAGGGGTGGGGTGGAAGCCAGACTGCAGCGAGGGGAGAAGAGAGGGAGAGGTTCCAAAGTGCAAGCAGCATGTGGTGACAGTGGACACTCTGTCCTCTCACAGCTCGTGAAGGGAAAAAGAAGTAGGTCACCAGGGAGGAATGGGGCTGGGGGAGCGTTTCTTTCAGGACCGAGAGATTGGAGCACATGGAGAAGGAAGCTCGAAGGCCTGGGTAGGGCAGTGGGGTGATTGTTGAAGTGGGTTGGAGGTGAAGCTCACGGTACTCAGGAGAACCGAGGATGACGGGAATCGGGAGGCGAGACAGGTATGAGCCAGGTGTTACTGGGAGCAAGGGGTTTGGGGTCATTACTGGGGGCTCTGAAGGAGGAAGCTGTTTGGTGTTGTGTTGGCAGGAGGAGAGGAGCTGTAAGAGTGCTGACGCCCACTCCCCTCTGCTCTCCTTGAGTTGGGGGTGTAGTGGAGAGGAAGAGGGCCACCCCCTCCTCCCAGATAGGCTGTAAGAGCATCTGTGTCCTAGGGGCTGAGCAGGCAGGTAGGCAGGTTTCAGTGGGCGCAGAGAGGTGGAGGAGAAGTCTGCAACTTGTACATATTGGAGTTGGAAGGAAGACGTGATGATGGAGGCTCAAGTGGCAGAGTCGTCACATTTCTGAAAGACCACCTTTTGTTTTATATATTTAAAAAAATGTGTGCAATTACCACTGTTGAAAAACAGCTTTATTGAAGCATAAGTTTATATGTCATACAATTCACTTATATTTGTATATATAGGTCAGTGATTTTTAGTAAATTCCAACAGTGGTGCAAGCATTGCCACCGTCTAGTTTTAGGACACTTCCATTGTTCTAGAAAGTTCCTTCATGCCCATTTGCAGTTAGTTCCAGCTCTTGTCCCTGCCCCATACAGCCACGGATCTGCTTTCTGTCTATATTGTTTTGCCTTTTCTAGAAACTTCATACAAATGGAATCGTACAATATGCAATCTATTGTGTCTGGCTTCTTCACCTAGTATAATGTTTTGAGGTTAATCTGTGTTGTTGCAAAGTATCACTTACATTAAAAAAAAAAAGAACACACTTTTAAAGAGGGCATGGTAGAAAGGGATTCGGGTGGAGGGAGGGCAGAATGGACTGAGTTAGGGGGCGCAGTTAGTTCAGGAGGGCTGTGCTGGTACAGGCCGGAGGCAGCGCAGGATCGTGAAGGAACGTGGGCTTTGGACTAGCGCAGAACTCAGGTGTCGTTCCTGCTCTCCGCTCACCTGCTGACTTACTCGTTTGAACAGATAACACAATCTCACTTTAAAGCTCCGATTCCCTCTGGAAGATGTGAGGTTGGTGGTGGGCTCACTGAGGCACCCCTACAAAGCCGCTGACCCTGGGTGCCCCGGGCAGCGCTCAGAGCATGTGTCTCGAGGGGATGGTATGTGCACACCTGCCAGAGGAGCAGACTGTGAGAACCTCTTCTGAGCTCCTTCCTGGCTGGAAAGTGGATGCCTTCACAGTGTCTGTGACCAAGCTGTGCCGCTTGTGTTGGGCCTTTATTCCAAGCCAGTTGTTTCACTGACAGTTGGCCTGAGATGGTGGCAGCAGGAGCAGACCGTGTCAAGACAGAGGCCTGCAGCAGGAAATCACGGGGTGCATTAGTAAGCCTGTCAGAACTCCTAACGTACGTGAAACCAGCTGAGCCATGACAATCTCTGTTCAGTAGTCCCGAGGGTCAAGTCTTACTCAATCCTCTCCTCTCAAATGTGACTTTGTATATCTTTTCTGTTTTTAAGGGGAAAAATGCTTATAGGTCAGATGTGTTCAAAGGAAGTGATTCAATACCACTTCCTGTTGAAGTAGCCTTCAACACCACTTCCAAATTATTTGACTTAATTTAACCCTACTTTTATTTCTTTTGAGTGCCAGTAAATACTTGACTCTTACAAAGAACCCCTGTGAGTTAAAAAAGTTAGAGTCAACCAAGTACCTCCAAGGGCCCAGGAGAGAATCACGATGTGACTTGGAGACTGGTGCGTGAGGAAGAGGGCACAAGGCATGGATCCAGTGCTGAGCCCTTTCCAAGCTTGTCCCCATCTGTGAAATGGGGAGAAAGCAGCTGCCTGTCAGGGTGGTGGTGAGCAGTCCACGCAGTGTAGGAGATGGCTAATGGGACACACTGCACCTGCCCTTTCTAAAGTACAATTGTATTGAAGTGTATTTTGCATATCACATGTAATTCACCCATTTCAAGTGTACAACTCCATGATTTCTTAGTAAGTTGTGCAAACATCACCATACATCAGTTTGAGAACTTTTCCGTCTCCCTAGTAAGACCCCTCGGGCCCCTCTGCAGTCCCCAGCCCCAGACAACCACTAATATACTTTTCTGTCTCTATAAATTTGCCGTTTCTGAACGTTTCATATCCATGGAGCCATACAACATGTGGTTTTTTTATGTCTGGCTTCTGTTAGCGTAGTGTTTTTGAGGCTTATCTGTGTTGTAGCATGTGTTAGTACTTTATTCCTTTTTATTGCCAACGAGTCTTAAATTGTATGGACAGACTACATTTTATTGGTCCATTTATCGGTTGACGGACATTTGGGTTGTTTCCATTTTTTGCCTATTATGAACAGTGCTGCTAAGAACACTTGTGTGCAAGTCTGTTTGCATGGTAAGTGTTTTTGTTTCTCTAGTCAGATATATAAGAATAGAATTGCTGAGTCATATGGTAAATTTTATGTTTAACTTTTTAAGAAAAGGTTAAACTGTTTCCCAAAGTGGCTGCACCATTTTACATTCCCTCAAACAGTGAATGGAGGTTCTGTTTTCTCCACATCCTCACCAACACTTGTTATTGTCTGTTTGGCTGTGGTATCTTGTTCTGGCTTTAATTTGTATTTCCATAATAACTAATTATATTGAGCATCTTTTGATGTGCTTTTTAGCCATTCATATGTTTTCTTAAGTGAAATAGTTATTCAAATCTTCTCTCTATTTTTGATTGGGTTGATTGTCTTATTGAGGTATACGAGTTCTTTATATATTCTGGATACAAGTCCTCTATCAGATATGTATTTTGCAAATATTTTCTCTTCTTCTGTTGTTTGTCTTTTCATTTTCTTAATGGTATCTTTGAAGTACTAAAGTTTTAAATTTTGATGATGTCCAACTTATCAATTTTTTTCTTCTATAGACCATGCTTTTGGTGTCATCTATAACATCTTTGCAGTTTTAACTCAAGGTTCCAAAGATTTTCTCCTAAGTTATCTTGCAAAAGTTTTGTTTTAGCCCTTACATGTAAGTCTGTGATCCAGTTTGAGTTAAGTTTTGTGTATGGTATGAAGTGAGGCCCTATATTCATCTTTTTTGAATGTGAATATCCAAATTATCCCAACACCATTTGTCAAGAGTGTTCTTTCCCCTGAGTAGTTTTGAAATCGGGAAGTGAAAGTTCTCCACCTCTGTTCTTCTTTTTCACATATTTTTGGCTCTTCTGGGTCTTTTGCAATTTTATTAAAATTTCAGGATCATCTTGTCAATTTCTTCAGTAAAGCCTGCTGATCTTTTTTTTTCTTAAATTTTGATAGTACTAAGTCTTCTGATCCATGAATGAGAGACGTCTCTATTTAGATCTTCTTTAATTTCCCTTAGCAATATTTTATAATTTTCAGTGTGTAAGTGTTGCACTTCTTTTGTTAGATTTATTCCCAAGATTTTTTGTTTTTTTGTTTTTGTTTTTTAAATGAACGTGCCTCTGACAGGAATAATAAATAATAGGATGATTTGTCACTGAGGTGAGTGGGTGGGGTGTATGCTGACTTCCACGTTCATCATAGGGGTAGGTTAAATCTGACATAATATTGATTTTCTTTCCAAAGCCCTTTTTACCGCTAGAGGTGGTGGTGGTGTGCGTGTGCGTGTGTGTGTCGCATAAACCTTAACTGCCTCATGAATCTGAGCTTGGATGATGGGGTGGGGGTGCAAAATCGAGTTGAAAAGATATAAATGTATGTGTTTTAAAATCACTTGAAGACCCGATCAATAGGGAATGATTCACAACCCGCCCCCATGAGAAAGAACATGTTGCTCGTTAGAGCTCCGGAGCTGGCCTCCTCCTGGGCAAAGTCTCACCTGACGATATTACTTCTCCCAGGCAGATGCGTGCCACGCCTACCAGATTGTTCACCGCAATGGGATTCCGGACGAGCAGATCATTGTGATGATGTACGATGACATTGCCAACTCTGACGAGTGAGTATGGGCACTTTGAGCTTGGTGGCGAAGGACTTGAGGGCATTTAAATAAATGCACATAGACTCTCAGGAATCGTTCCATGAGTACCTCACATGAGGGTATAAACAGACTCACAGATGAAATTCCCCAGGGCTGCTTCATGTAGGGCTTTGAACATAACTCGGGGCTCCCTGGTGGTGGCAGGGACATGGATAGTGGGTGCTGAAGGATGTTTGGGGCTGGTGCTTTGCACGGGTTGAAAGCATAAGTCCCTTCTCAGCTTGGAGAACTCGTCATTGGGTTCTGCAGGGCTTCTTTCTGCCCTCCGAGCAGGTGGACAGCACAGAGGAGACCCCTCAGTGGCCTGTATGGAGAAGGCGTGTTTGTAGGTTAGATTCCACTACCCTTCTTCATATACCTATTTACAGTTGTTATTCGTTGACTCTGATTGTACACATCGTTCTCTCATGCTGCTCACCTGATTTCACGAGGAGATCAGGAACAGCAAGTATGCGTACTTAGCTCAACCAGCGCTAGTCTCCCCAGCTCCTCTGTCGCTCTGCTGTGGCCCCGACGAAGGGTGCTGCCCGTACTGTGATCACAGGACAGTGCAGAATCCATTCTGAGCTCTCACGCCTCAGCTCTTGTATTAAAGCCTTGTCTCCTGACCTATTTCTGCAAGTTGTTTTGCTCTGAGATCTCGCCCCCGAGATGCTGTGTGGCTTCCAGCAGGAGGCCGGGGACACCTGGGCCTTGGTCCCTGTCCTGGGTGTTAGGACTCAGCCCTTCACTGCTCCTGCCTAGAACTCGACTTGTGGGATGTCCCAGATCCCCCAGCTGCTGAAGCCACTAACACTTGGTGACCATTTGGTCAGTGAGCAGTGTGTCTGATGCACATGGCCCATTGCTATTTTTATACATAACAGGGGCGTGTTTTTTTTTTTTTTTAAGATTTTTATTGGGGAAGGGGAACAGGACTTTATTGGGGAACAGTATGTACTTCCAGAACTTTTTTCCAAGTCAAGTTGTTGTCCTTTCAATCTTAGTTGTGGAGGGTGCCGTTCAGCTTCAAGTTGTTGTCCTTTCAGTCTTAGTTGTAGAGGGCGCAGCTCAGCTCCAGGTCCAGTTGCCGTTGCTAGTTGCAGGGGGCACAGCCCACCATCTCCTGTGGGAGTTGAGGAACCAGCAACCTTGTGGTTGAGAGCCCACTGGCCCATGTGGGAATCGAACCGGCAGCCTTCGGAGTTAGGAGCATGGAGCTCCAACCGCCTGGGCCACCAGGCCGGCCCCATGTGTTTTTTAAGGGAGAGATTTCAGAGACTAGGCATATTTTGTGCTTCAGTTGTGTCCTTTGATTTTCAGCAATCCCACTCCTGGAGTTGTGATCAACAGGCCCAATGGCTCGGATGTATATGAGGGAGTCCTGAAGGACTACACCGGCGAGGTGAGGTGGCGTGGGGTGGGTGCCGGCGGGGCTTCTTTTCATTTCCATGATGATTTTTCCCTCTTGTGTGCACTTCATTTCTAGAACCTCACCAGGCTGATTCCTGGTCAATGTTTTGTATTGGTAGTAAGATTGGTGCTTAAGGAGTAATTTCTAAGCGTTCTAAAAGAAAGCAGAGGAAAATAAAAGGGTAACGGTAGAAATAAGTAAGAACCAACTTTTAGTTTCTAGTCTTTTATACTCTAAGCCGATAATAGATGTCCTCAGATAATCTCTGGTTTTCTTGAGGTATTGCTGTTTATATGATTAGGGATTATCTGGGCTCTTCTCCGAAAATCAGTTCTCAGCACCAACCCTGTGCAAAGCATCGCCGGATTTTGCTGAGATAGTTTTTCATTAATTATTATTATTGCATATCACTTTCAGATGATTATATCCCTTCCAGTTGAGACTGTATAAATTGACACATTTTTAAAAGCACCATGATGACTTCAGCTTCATAGTTTTCATCGTCTTCTTTTTCTTAATATCTGAGGGATCTTCTAGGAACCTATATTCCTGGTGAACTTTTAGGAACTAATATCAGAGGGATCTTTTAGGAACGTTTATGTGAAGTTTAGCAATTCTTTCAGTTTCAGTTTTCTCTTTTAAATTCAAGTACACATCATACGTGTAATACAAGTATCCCATTTTTACAAAATTGTTTCTATATTGTTATATTAGGAAATGTCTGGAATCTAAGTGGTGGGATGTTTGGTGATCTTTTTTTACTTTGTGCTTTTCTGTATTGCATTTTTCAATGATCTGGTATCAAGTTACAAAATCTCATTTAAGTACATCGAATATCCTTGGGATTCTGCCTTTCAGGCAGCAGCTTGCAAAGGGGAGGTCCCAGTGCTGACGCTTCTGCTCCCTCTTTGCTGTCTCACTGAGGTGGTACGCTTTTCCTCTGCCACTTGTCCCTACTGACCAGCTTCTTTGTGTTTCTCCACATGGACTTTATAATGGTCAGGAAGGCATGGCAGGCTTGCTTAGCTGCCGTCAGCCAAAGACAAGGTGATATTTGAGAAAAGGTCATGCACATGCCCCAGAAACACTGACCATGTTTTGGGTCTTTCTTAGTTCTGAAATGTTTGTTCTTAAACCTTGAGCCTTTGGAGATGTGTGAGCTGGTGGCCTGGGTCAGCTCCAGACTCAGCAAATGCTCGGAGTTGGAATGACAGCTGCATCTGATTTCAACTCTCCATTCTTTGTAGGATGTCACCCCGCAAAATTTTCTTGCTGTGTTGAGAGGTGATGCAGAAGCAGTGAAGGGCAAAGGATCTGGAAAGGTCTTGAAGAGGTAAGGTCTGCTTTATGGCTGTCATACTTTTCTGAATGACCTGATACCTTAGAATAGAGAATTGAAACAGGCATTATTCTTGGCTCCTGGCCTGTTTACCATGAGAAACGGCTGATTTAAGACAGCCTCCACAAGACTGACGGGTTCTTTTGGCAGCCCATTTCTGTACCAAATTAAAACTATGATTCAGCGTCCTACAGTCTTTTTTTATTTTATTTTATTGGGGAATATTGGGGAATAGTGTGTTTCTCCAGGGCCCATCAGCTCCAAGTCAAGGTCCTTCAATCTAGTTGTGGAGGGCGCAGCTCAGCTCCAACTCCAGACACTGTTTTCAATCTTTAGTTGCAGGGGGCGCAACCCCACTGTCCTATGCGGGTCTTGACCCGGCAACCTTGTTTTTGCGAGCTCGCGCTCTAACCAACTGAGCCATCCGGCCGCCCCGGGGTCCTTCATTCTTAATGAAATGTTCCCCATCACTTAAACCCACTGCTTTTTGTCATCCATGGATCCTAGTGCTGGTACATTCCACTACCCGAGGAACACGCTGAGACAGGCATGAAGCCCTGTGACCAGTCAGATTACAGGGCCCTGGCCTGCCGCCAACCATGTGCTCTGATCACAGGTCAGCGCAGTGGGGAGGAACCATTCATAAGGACACAGCTAACCTTTGTATGGGGAAAACTAACCCCAGTGCTTGCCTGCCGGCTGTGGGTTAGCGTTGTCTTGTTGGTCAGCTTATGGAGCATTATGGAGCATCAGTTTATGGAGCATTTCTATGTGATGTCAGGTTTTTAATAGCATGCCTTCAGAGAGTGTCAGATGCTTGGCACATGGCGCTGTTTCTGTCAAGCTAGAGGGGAAACCTAGGCACAAGTAAGCCGGTGTGAGTTAGAGCAGAGATGGACATCTATGTGGGATGAAGCAAATTGGTCCATGTGAGTTATCACATCTCTGCAACCTTGAAGCAGTGCCCTCTGAGTGGAAGCCCTGGTGACGGGGCAGGTGGGCGTCCCAGGCTGTGTCCAGGCCGAGGGGCCTGGAGGAGAAGGTGGAGCTGCCGGACCATGTTTGGCTGTGTGTCCTTGCTCCCTTGTTCATTTTTGGGAGATCTGGTTGGAGAGAGAGTGTGGCTACCTGGGATGAGACCCAATTGCCAAAGGACCCCACTATCCATATCACACCTGGTCTGTCAGCCAAGGTCTCTCCTCCTCCCCGGCTGTGATTCCGAGTTCCAAGGCTCTAGGATACGTCTTGTGGCTCAAAATAGCACTCAGTGATAGCGCTCCTTTTTGTACCTGGTCGGGAGACTGTAATCCTCAAACTTCTTAGTTTTTTCCAAAAAACTTTTATTTATTTTAAGTGTGTTTTTCCAGGACCCGTCAGCTCCAAGTCAAGTAGTTGTTTCAATCTAGTTGTAGAAGGCGCAGCTCACAGTGGCCCATGTGGGGATTGAACCGGCAACCTTGTGTTAAGAGCACTGTGCTCTAACCAACTGACTAACCGGCCGCCCCTTCTTCTTAATTTTTTGATAAGGGCAACTTTTCAGAGACATGGAAGGAGAAATAGAAATAGAACACGGTCGACTTTGACTCTTGTCTGTTCTCTCTTGGCAGTGGCCCCCGGGATCACGTTTTCATTTACTTCACCGATCATGGAGCTACTGGAATACTGGCTTTTCCTAATGATGATGTGAGTTTTTCTTAACATTGTACAGGCAAACTAGGAGAATGGAAAACAAAAGCTCAGTGGTGACATGAAACCTGTGATACAGGTTTCTAATGTCCTACCAGGACGGTATATGTGGCAGGTGAGTGTGGGGACACCGTTAGCAGCTTGAAATCTGTCCAGAGGCATCTCTTCTGGCAAGTTTTCCCTGTGTTTCTTTTCATATCCCAGCATCAGTCTCTGGCCCAGGGCTTGGGAGCATTGCACTAGATGCAGTGATAGAACACTGTCTCTAAAATGCTCTGGACAAAAGAATGAGTGAGGAAGCGCATTCTCCTGCCCTTTTAAAACGTGAACAAAACCCTTGCGATGACATTCTGGGATAATGCTGTTCAGTATGATTCTTTCCAGGATAGGTAAATAAGAATTTGCAAAGCATCCTTAGGAGACTTAATTAATGGGTTATCCAGCAAATGGTTTCTCTTGAGGTCTCGATCTGAATGTCAGTGTTCTTACCTTTCAGCTTCATGTCAAGGACCTGAATCACACCATCCGTTACATGTACAAACACAAGATGTACCAAAAGGTAACATCAGCGCCTTGGGTGGCGGTGGGGTATGGCTGTGGGGAAGGCAGTGAGTGGAAGCAGAGCCCGCTGTTCCACGACTGGCCTTCTAACTCTGGGCAGCTGTGTTTTCTGGAAGGGGTATCCTTTCGGTCAGTCTGGTTTCCCAGGATTAACCTTTGCTGATTCTCAGGCTTCAGCGGTTAGATCAGAATCCCTGGAGATCTTGTTATCACAGGGTGTGGGTCCCACCCCCAGATCAGGTCTGGGGAGAAGCCTGAGAATTTGCCTTTTCTGAGTTGACGCTGATGCTGCTGGTCCAGAAACCACACTTTGAGGGCTAATGGTCCTAGAACTGTCACCTATTTGGGGCAGCTGGGGAGGAAGACACCACCATCTTATTTTCACCTTGGCCTTCGCTTGCCCCATGGCACCTGTTATAGAAACTGCATAGCTCAGGCGTGGACATGGTAGTAACGTGGAAAGATGGCCCCTGCACTGTCTCCCTGTGTGGGACAGTATCTGTGGCTTGTCTTCTCTGCATTGTTTCAGCTAATAGATCATTGTATTGTATTAATGATGAATACATTTTGGGTCCTCCTGGTGTATATGACAACAGCTTCTGTAGCCTCTGGCAGCAGCCTCTTTCAGCAGAGATGTAAACAAAAGTGAAAGACTCCTCAGAATGGGTCAAGAGAGTGGGGAGAGCCGAAGTCGCGATGGCGAGAGATCTGTCTGGCCGGGGTGTGAGTCTAACTGTCTCGTTTGCCTCACAGATGGTGTTCTACATCGAAGCCTGTGAGTCTGGGTCCATGATGAGCTCCCTGCCCAGCGACATCAACGGTAGGTGGTGGGAGCCCTGGCCTCTGAGCCAGACTGGGTGAGCACGTTACTCAGAGCTGCAGTTGGGCATTCTCTGATTCTGCCAACGTGAAGAACCAAGTGTTCGACATAAGCAGGGGCCCAGGGCAGCCAGTGTGTAGAAGAAGGGAGATAGGTGTGGGCAGCTCTGGACTCCCTCTGTTCCTCGGGGATTTGTGGCCAGAGAACAAGAAATCTGCACGTGAGCTTCACAGGGCTCTTCCAGGTTCTGAAAGCTCCTGAAGTCCAAAGTTACACAGTCTTTGGACTTGTCTCTGTCCTTTGCGACACATTGCCTGCTGGCTCTCTGATCTTCGGCAGGTGACTTACCCTCCTTGACCTTTAGTTATCCCCACCTGTAAAATGGGGATAAAGATAGGATCTTTATATCTGTTTATTTATCATTTTAAGGGATAACATCCATCCAGAACAATTCCGAGCCCATGGTAGCTATTGCATAGGTTCCATCTAACTGTTTCTTCAATAAATGTTAACTGTCTCCAGAAACTAAGTCTCCAGGGCTGTTAAAATCTTGCAGCATTCTTCCAAAATAGCTCGATGTCTAAGTAAGCATGCGTGCTTGCCTATTGCTACAGAAAGTGTCTGTCAGTTGGCCTCTCTTTCTTCCACTTGTCATCTTAGACGGATTACCAGGAGCAAACAGTGCTGGCTGCAGTGATGCCTGTCCGCCCTCCCTCTGCTGACTATAAGTGGCACACTGATTACACTAAGAAAGAAGGAAAGACCCAAGTTTCGAGTGCAGTCCACAGCAGAGTATAAAATGTGACCAAAACATGTCTTTCATTCCTCCTAGTTTATGCAACTACCGCTGCCAATCCCGACGAGTCATCCTATGCCTGTTACTATGATGAGCAGAGGTCCACGTACCTGGGGGACTGGTACAGCGTCAACTGGATGGAAGACTCGGACGTGGTGAGCCCTTCGAGGGGCTGCTGTTCAGCTGAGTCTTGACCATCCGCCTCTAATGGCTGAAGGACTTTCCTGTTTACATTTTTGCAGGAGGACTTGACCCAAGAGACTCTCCACAGGCAGTACCAGCTGGTCAAATCCCACACCAACACGAGCCACGTCATGCAGTATGGAAACAAGGTGAGCAGGGGAGCCTTGCACTCTTGCTGTCGGTTCTTCAAGTCCCCAGCTGACTCACCTGGAACGTTTATCTCTTGGTGAAGAGAAAGGGGATCCGGGTGAGAAATGGCCAAGGCAAGGATGGCTGAGCTCCTCGTGGCCACTTCATCCTGGGGACCCTGTACGGGCTTTGGAATCAGACCTTGCTAGATTCAGACTTGCGAAGTAGTGAGACTTTGGGCAAGTTCCTTCACCTCTCTGAATCTCCATGTCCTCCATGTCAGATCCCTCATGCACTAAGGAAGGATATGCATCCAAAACACGAAACATAGGCCAGGCACCCAGGGAGGGGTTAGCTTCTCCAGCTTCCATGGCATGGCCCCTAGAACCTCACCCTGGGATTCTCGGGATCCTGCTTCCCTGAAAGTTGCAGGGTGTTACCCTTACCATTTGGCTGTAAATTAGAGACATTTTCCCCCTTCAGCTATGTCCAGAAGGGCCTAGGTGATTAAATAGGTGTGTTTAGCAGGGCTGTCTGTACTAGGTCACAGCCAGTGGCTTGGGCTTAGGTAGCACCTCCAGCTTTAGCTCTGCTCGGCTCTGTGGACCAGCCCTCAGCTCTAACCTGGACAGATGCTTTGCACTTTCCTACTTCTGGTCACTAGGGATAGGTGATGAGCGTGGGAGCTGAGCACAACCCAGGGTCGCCGCTGGCTGAAACAACCCTGGTCCACACGGTGTATGACCATGGAGAAGCGGCTGCCTTTCATGTATGAAAGAATAGCAATTCTGTTGCAAAAGGTGCCCGGCATTTTTGAAGTTCATTGTCGGTGGATTTTAGGTGCTCAAACATGTTGCCTTGCCCGCTGCTGGCACGTGTTTTCAGGCTGCGACTGTGGCCCTTCCGTGGCCCTGAACCGGTGAGCCTCCAGGACCCAGGCTGCATTTGGTACATCTGCTGTCCCGCTGACACTGGCTTTCTCTGTCTCTCTCCCCACCCCAGTCCATCTCTACCATGAAACTGATGCAGTTCCAGGGACTGAAACACAAAGCCAGCTCTCCTATCTCCCTACCTCCGGTCCAGCACCTTGACCTCACCCCAAGCCCTGAGGTGCCCCTCATGATCATGAAAAGGAAACTGATGTCCACCAATGATCTGCAGGAGTCCAGGCGTCTCGTTGAGGAGATCCACATGCATCTGGAGGTAGGTCGTGGTCGGAAGTGCTGCTCCCGGCCTGGCGAGCTGGGTCTCTGCCTCCTGACCACCTGACCATTACCCAGTGGTGCTTACAGCCAGGTGACAGAACTCTGGCTCACCTTCCACCTGCCACCTGGGAGCATGTGGGACAGGAAACTGGCCTTTGTACTCTGTGTAAATAGAAACCAGTGAACGGAGCAGTGGCTGTCTTCATTCTTCATTGGTAAACTGACCTTGCAGGAAGCAAAGAAATTGGGGGCTCATCTCCTGTATGCTGCCAAGAGGCCATGGCAGATGGGCATTTTTGTCTTTTCTACCTCGTTGCTTAAAAAATATTTTAATTTTGCTGCTTGCTGAGTTACTAGCTAATCATATTTTTTAGAAAATACAATCCATCAAAAATTTCTACTTCCTTAGGAAATCATAGTCATAGCCTAAAATTCTCGTTTTCAGTAGCTCAGGAGTTTGTTTGGAACCGGCAGAATCACTTGTCAGATTCTAGCTGTGCGGCCAGAACCACCAGGTGTGCACGCACTGGGCTGCTGGGCGGAGGCTGACCGTCCTCCCAGCAGAGCCAGCTCGGTGTCAGCTCTGTGCCCTCATTGGCACAGCACAGGGGTTGATGGGCTGGGATATGGCCCCAGTGTTCAGGGAAAGATAAAAAATCTGTGTGATCCGTTTTAAATTCGTTTATCTAATAAGCCTGACAATTAATCCGTCCTATTATAGTGGTGCATTAACCAGGGCATAGTTTTCCTGTTGGAGCCACAGTGTCACACAGCAGTCCTCACACTTCCTAGCCTTGGACCTGTTTGTCGTTTTAAAATCATTCATCCCACAGAGCTTATGTTTATGTGGATTCTGTCACTATTTTCTGCATTAGAAATGAACATTGAGATTTAAAAAATATTAACTCATTTAGAAATGACAATAAAAGACTCCTTTTGTGTTAATTTATTTTATGAAAAATAACCATTTTCTAAAATAAAAACAATTTTGGTGAGAAGAGCAGCATGGCTTTACATGTCTTTTCTGCCCCGTGTAATAGAAGACAGCTAGTTCTTGACCTGCTTCTGCGTTCACTCTGTTGGGCTCTGTTGTTCTGGCTGAAATGATGAGGAAAACCCAACTTCATGCAGTTACATAGTTGGGAAAAGGGGGACCTTCCGGGCCCCTGAGAGGTCTCGGTGCGCCCCGTGGTTCTGGGCCACCACTGGTCTGACACACAGTGGGCAGTGAGTCCTTGTGGCGGTCGGACCCGGATGAAACCCACCCTGGCTGGGAGTGGTGTGGGATGGTCAGAGGCCTGGATTGTAAATTTTGGTTAATGAAGGAGCAACTTTCTCTCTATGATGCTGGTTTTCGTCATCTGGGAAGGAAACAGTGCCCCCCTTTGTGTCCCTCTCTATGAGCTTTCAATGTTTCGCAATGGACAAAGGTGTCTGTGAACATATAGCACCATTCATGGGACATCAGTCTACTTTGGGGCACAATTTCTATGCCCTGACTTGCCCCTGCTTTCCTCAGAGTGGGTCATGCCTGTTCTTCCGGTATTTAGATGTAAAGGTTTCCATCGTGCCAGGAGATCCCTAAAAGGCAAGGTATTTCTAAAGGTTTCTAGCTGTCACAGAAGCTTCGTGTATATCTTTTGCCCCCTGCAGAATGCAGCTGTTCGCATCTCTTTTAACCTACTGGGGTGGGGGCTGTGAGAAGAGAAGCTTCTAACACATCCAGGGTTCCAGGAGAGGCTGCGTTAGATACATTTAGAAAAAATGTGTTTCTTCGCAGGCCAGGAACGCCATTGAGAAGTCCGTGCAAAAGATTGTCTCCTTGCTCGTGAGGTCTGATGACGAGGTGGGGAGGCTCCTGGCTCAGAGAGCCCCGCTCACGGCTCACGACTGCTACCAGGAGGCCGTGTCACACTTCCGCACGTATTGCTTTAACTGGCACTCCCCCACGGTAAGCCCAGGCCCCCTGGGGCCGCCAGCTTCTGCACCCCAGCTTCCATGGGCCAGCCTGGCCTTTCCCTGACATTGTAAACCCAAAAGCTAAATTAATATTGTCCCTGGAAATCACATCCGCTGCATTACCTCGCAGAAGGTTCCACATCCTAAGGAAACCATGGACTCATTCAGAGGCCTTTGACCGGGATGAGAGGAAGGAGGTTGTCCAAATTCACTGACCGTAAATCCTGGCCCTAGACACTCTTCATTGTCCCAGTGGCTAGGAGGTTACCAGTTATAGATGACTCAACTCCCGTTCTCTTCACACTGTTGCTGTCCCTGCCACACCCCATCCCGCACACCAGCCACACAGGTTTTTCTCCCTTTTGCATCTGTTCCGTCTCCTCCCCAAGATTTATTGTTGTAGTCAGGCCCTGGCCTGTGGAGGAGAAGAAGGTACCAAGTTTCTGCAGATTGTAATGTCAAGGTTGGAAGGTACCTAAAAAGACCTCTGGTTAGTATTGTGTGATGCTGGTTTCTGCAAATTGTAAAATGTCAGGGTTGGAAGATACCTAAAAAGCCTCATCGCTGGTCAGTACTATGTGATGCTTGGATCCTCCTTGGGAAAGGAGCAGCAAACTGTGGCCCACAGGCCAAGGCCTGCCCACAGCCTATTGGTTTCCCCCCACCGAGCCTGTTGTTATAAATAAAGTTTTATTGTAACACAGCCACACCCAACTCGGTCACACTGGCTGCTTGCACATTGGAGCAGTGTTAAATAGCTCAGACAGCCTGCAAAGACTAAAATATTTACTGTCTCGTCCTTTCCAGAAAAAGTTTGCCACTTCCTGCTTTAGAGCTGTGTTTTTCAATACAATAGTCACTAGCCTCAGTGGCAACTTACATTTGAATTGAATTAAAATGAAATAAAATTGAAAGCTTAGTTCTTTAGCCACACTAACCACATTTCAAGTGTTCAGTAGCCACCTGTGACTGGCAGCTACTCCATTTTGTTTTTGCATTTATTTAACCAAGTACTTTCCTCATTTATTTAATAAAGTTTTCCATTTATTTAATGCTTTATCCTCCGGTGTTACTTTTTCACCCTCTGGAATTACACAAAGTGAATCTCTTCCTCCTTCCTCACAAGAGTTCTCAGTCTCCCCTGAAGTTCTTTTCAAGCTCAGCATCCCCAGTTGTTTCGGTCTTAGCTGTTCCAATCCCTTTCAGCCCTCTCTTACTACTTGTCTGCCTCCCAGAACGAGGTTCCCAGAACCAAAAGCCAGACAGCCAGGGGACGTGCTCGGTACTAGAGAGGGTTGTCCGCCAGGAGTCCTAACCTGGGACTGAGAGTGCTCCTGGAGGCCCGCCAGCCCTGTGCATGGGTGCATTTTTTTGGGAGGAGATGGTTCATAAATCTCACCAGATTATCAAAAGGTGGGTGGGGGTCCATGACCCAAAAAAGGTCCAGAACCACTGGTCAAGATGCTCTATCCCCGTAACCACAAACGTGGGATATTCCTAAGTTAAGAGTTGATTGTATGGTGAAATGCTGATGTTTGATTGTGCCTTTGTGTCTCTTTTCCTCCAGTACGAATATGCTTTGAGACATTTGTACGTGCTGGTCAACCTTTGTGAAAAACCGTACCCTGTTGACAGGTAAGTCAGCACATGGCATTTGAAGCGTCAGTATCAGTCTGAGAGCCTAAGGCAGCGGTACTGCTTTCCTTTTCTGCAAGTGGCCAGTTTTGCTTCTGCTACCTCCTACCTCTAATTGGGGGAGAATTCAGAACATTCTCTGTGAGAACCGTGGGGCGGGCCCGTGGCAAATGGCTGCCTGTTCCATGGTGGGTTATATGTGTCGTCATTTCTTCAGAGTTGACATGCTTCACCAACTTCTTCCTGTTTCTTCCAGAATAAAATCATCCATGGACAAGGTGTGCCTTGGCTCCTACTGAAACTCTGCCTTCTTGATGCTTTTCCAAGTGTGAACACCGTCCCTGGGAATGTGTGCTAATCAGAGACTGAAGAAGTAGAGCAAGAGGGAAGCGAACCCCAGCAGCTCCAGCCCAGGCCTGTCTTGTCACAAGCGGGCTTGCTGGCCTCTCCCTACTTCCCTGGTCTCCTACAGGTACCATGTGATGCTCTGAGAACCCACAGATGTGACTGGGCAAAGCTCTGTGTTGAGAAAGGTCTATTTGCTTTTTTTTAAAGTTTTTTGCCCATTAGTTTTAAGGAGCAAGAGGTTCACTGGGGCTTCTTAACCAGTGAACACATCTCTGTTCCGAGGAAGTTGAAGCTGGAGCCCCTTATGTCTTCAGAATGAGTTTACTGAAGGGGGACATAAGCCCCAACGGGAAGACTGTTTTTAGAAAATAATATAATTTTTGGCTGCGTTTGTATTTTATTCCACAATGAGGACACGTCTTACAAAATAAAGCTTCTGACTGACCACAAGTGCTCCTTTCGGGCCCTGATTTCGTAGTGTATGCTCGTGGCCACATCTCCCGTCCTCCCTTCCAGTTGCTCGCCTGCCTGCTTCTCTGCTCTCCTGGGACTCAGCCTCCTGTGCCTTTGCTTCGTGCTCTTCCTCTTGCCCTGCAGTGCCTTTCCCTCCAGCAGACAGCCCCTCAAGGTGTGTCTGCAAGTGCTGCTTCAACTTCCTCCACAACTTCCTCCACACCCCTCAGAAGGCGTCTCTCCTCCGTTTGTTTGCATTGTCTCTCGTCTCGTACAGCGTATGTCGGGGTGTGCCCTTATACCGTGCGTGGGGGCTGGAGGGTGAGCTCAGCTCCTGGAGGGTGGAGGCTGCCTGACTCGTCTGCATGTCCCTTGGCCCAGTGCCCCACACCAGGAGGTACTCATGACGGGTTTGTGAAAGACATGTGAGAGTGGCACTAACCACATCCACGCCGTGGAATATCATGCAGCAATAAACACGAGTGGAGCGCTGGTCCATGCTGCAACATTAAGCCGTATGAAAGAAACCCACGCCCAAAAGACCGCATGTTATATGATTCCGTTGATATCTCGTGCCCAAAATAAGCAAATCTAGAAACAGAAAGTAGGTGACTGAAGAGGGGGAATAGGGAAATGGTGACTGCCGATGGGCGTGAGGATTCTTTCTGAGGTGATGAACATGTTCTAAAATTGATCAGGGTGATGATTGTACAACTCTGAATATACTAAAAACCATCAAACTACATGTTACATGGAATTATGTGGCTTGTTAATTATATTTCAAGAAAGCTGTTTTTAAAAAAAGCTAGATGCTGTTTGGATAGAGAAAGAAAGCAAAGAAAAACAGTAACACTAAATGTTACACTTATGACCACCTGTCTTCATATAGTGAAAGCTGCCTTATTTAGCAATGATTGACGGTTTGGAGTTGAATGGAATGAAAGGTGAGACACTGGCAAATAGGGTGATGTCTGTGACAAATTTAAAGGTGACGCATGTGTTTTTAAGGGGCCGATTTTTTTTATCAGCACGCACAGATGATTCTCAGTAAGGCTGTCCTCATAGGGCTAATCAAAATGACTTCAGGTTAAAGAACTCTTACTGTCCTACAGATTTTGGGTACTCTAGGGTTTTAAGTAACAAGTACAATAAGCTTATTGCATGTCTTTATCTCTAATGCTCAACAGTGGGCAACTCCAGGGCTGGCTGATGTTCAAAGAAATCAAATACTCAAAAGTAGAATTTTTAAAGGGAGTATCTTAAAAGGCCTCAGGATACAAGAGGTAAAAGCTCTTTTTTTCTAGAACTGTTAACTACCCTCTTGATCCTGCTTCTCTTTATTTGCCCTTCCCATAGAACAAAAGTATACTTACCTATTTAACAAATACAGGAACTTGAATGTCTGGTTTTAAAGGATAAAAGCAGTTATGTTTCATTTCTCAAATAAACGACAATTTCACAAGTCACAATGCCTTGACTGTTTTTCCTGTGGTTCATAGGGCTCCAGTAGAAACGGGCTCTCCATCCCTTGTCTTAAGCCATTTTCTATTAGATTTCTAATAAAGGAGACCTTTCTATGTGGTCACAACTAGGACCGGCATTTTTTTTTTCCTAATTATATTTAAAGTGTAGAAACACGCTCTTCTGGCACAAGAGGTACATTGCACAGAAACATCCAGAGCAAGACATGGCCATCCCTTTCCTCCTTAGAGACCCCAAATGTCAGTGTGATATTCATTGTTAGAGTCCCCTTCCTATGTATTTACATAAGTATGTACAAATTAGACTTTATTTTTTACCTTTTCATTATAAAATAAAACATTTTCAAAAACCATACAAGACAAGTGTATTGCTTAGTGAACTATAAGGTGAACAGCCATGTAACTAACTACCACTCAAATCAAGAAATAGAATTTTACCAGCGGTATGAGTCAAGATTCCTGAGAAACAAAACCAACAAGATATGTTTACATCTACAAGGACATAGAGAGGCTTATCGTAAGGAATTGGCTCCAACAATTGTGGAGACTTGGTAAGGCCAAACTTGCAGGCCGGAGACCCCCGGAGGAGTTACAGTTTGAGTCCAAAGGCTGTCTGGCTGGTAGACTTCCTTCTCCATCAGGGAACGTGAGTCTTTCTCAAAGCCTTCAACTGATTGGACAGCGCTCACCTACATTATGGAGGGTAATCTGCTTGACTCAAACTCTACTGATGTAAATGTGAATCTCGTCCAAAAAACAATATCCAGAATAACGTTTGAACAAATACCTGGGCACTGTGGCCCAGCCAAATTGATACATAAAATTAACCATCACCCCAGCCACCCCAGAAGCCCTTCATCCATCCCAGCCGCGGCATCCCTTCCCCTCCCCAAGTAACCACTCTCCCTGTGTTCTCTCTGGTTCTATCACAAGTGTGCGTCCATCGTCTAGTCCTCCCACTAAAAAAATGGTAATTCTTTTCAGTCTTTAACCTACAGGTTTCCTCCTCATCTCTTTCTTCTTCCAGTTTCTGTTGAACCCAGGCTGTTGATCTGTGTTCTTGGTCTGGATTTTGCTGATTGCATCCTCATGGCACTGGTCATCATGTTCTTCTGATACCCCCCCCACCCCCACCCCCCGTGTCTCTTACGAATCAGCAGCTGGATCCAGAGGCTTGAACAGACCGTGGTCCAATCTCTCTGGTGAGGGTAGAGGTGGGGCTGCTCTTTAACGAAGAGGCTCACTGGGCCTGGGTTTCACTCCTTTCTGACGTCATTACTTATTGATACTCAAGGCCTAGATCCATGAATTCATTAAGAAATGACAAATTGGTGCAATTCTATCATTTTTTCATTTTTAATAGACTTTATCAGAACTACTTTATCAGGAATCACTCCCCCTTACCTGCTATCCCCGCTGGTGTAGCTCATGTCGTAAAGACAGGAAAAAGACTCAATTCTGTCCTCTTAGGTACCTAGTTTTTTGAATTGTTTCCTTTCTTCCTCAAAAGCTGACCCGGTAAGCTTTCTAACTATCATTTTGAACTCATAGATTTAAACATCTAATGGGTTTAAGTCCATTGCGCTTCTTTGTTGAAGCTCAAAGTGTCTTTTTTTGGCTGATGGAATCTTCCACGTTAATTCCAAACGCCCTTTGTCAGGACCCTACTGAGCCTCGGTAGTTCATATCCGGCATGTCAAGATGTCCCACTCTCATTTTGTGCATGTCCTGTCCCAAAGCTGGGATCAGCTATTTCTCCAGGAAACCCTGGTTTCTTTTCAGGAGAAACAGTATTTCAAGACGACAGTCTGAGTGCTGGTTTGGACATTGTTTCTAAGTCTTTTCTAGGAACAGAAACAGGAAATAATATATACAGATACGTGCATGCATCTAAGTTATCTATGCATGTGATAAAATGCGTTGTCAGTTTGTACTGTTATTTCCAATTCAAATTCAGGATTTTTAGTTAACTTCTCATATCAACTATGTCTCCTTTCTTCCACACCAAGAATGCTGATTCTCAAGGACACGGGATAATACAATTAGAATGTCTCTAATTATACTGATGTTCTCATTAACGATTATAATCACCGAAAAATTTTCTCTATGTATTCTATCCCCATTCTCCATTGTTTTAAAATGGTTGAACTAATACCTACATTGTTCAATCACATAGTCATGGCGTACTACATTCTCGTTTTAACCCTCATTTAGATTTAGTTATATCTATCATTATATACTTAATACCACTCACTAGTCCTTATGTTGATGTCTCTCGAGTCATTTAGGAGTTCCAAAGCATGTTCTCTAGAAGATTCCTCAGGGAGAGGTCATAGGAACCACCTTCCCTGAGTTCCCCCACCTTGATAATCACTTTCCCTGTACCCTTCAAATATGAAATGGAAATTTTGCTGGGTGTAAACTACCTGACCCACTTTCTTTGAGTATCAGGTAATTTTACTAGAATGTGTTTTGGTGTTAGTTCTTCTGGGTTGATATTCTCAGGTACAAAAGGTGCTCTTGAAAATACAGTTTCAAAAAATATCAGAAAGGTTATCTTACATTATAATTCTGCATTTCTTAAATATAATTTTCCATTCTCTTGGTTTGGTTTTCTTCTTCAGTGACTCATGTTGTCTGTGTATTCTATATTCTCTGCCTCTCTTTACTATTCATCACTCAAATCCTTTTTATCCCTTCATTTCTTTTTTTAAATATACTTTTTTTTTTAGAACAGCTTTAGATGTACAGATATATCAGAGAGTTAGCACAGAGAGTTCTCACATGCCCACACCCTATCTTACATTTGTGTGGTACATTTGTTAGAATTAATGAAGCAGTGTTGATACATCATCGTTAACTGAAGTGCATTCTTCATTCGTCCTTCCTTAATTTTTAGCTGATGCCCTTTTTTTGTCCCAGGATCGCTTCCTGGATACCATGTCACATTTAGTTGTCATAGTCTCCTTAAGCTCCTCTTAGCTATATCAATTTCTCAAGAGTTTCCTTATTTTTGATGGCCTTGACAGTTTTGAAGTATACTGGTTTGGTATTTTATAGAATGTCCCTTCATTGGGACATTGTCTGAGGTTTTCTCACGATTAGGCTAGCATTATGGGTTTTGTTAAAATGATCACAGAGATAAAGCGCCATTTTCATCACGTGTCAAGGGTTCGTCCTATCAAAATGACTTCTCATTGGCCATGCTGACCTTGGTCACCTGACTGGGGTGGTGTTTGTCAGGTTTCTCCACTGTACAGTTACTGTTTTCCTCCGTTTCCCATGCTCTCAGGAAGGAAGTCGCTATGCACAGCCCACACCTAAGGAGTGGGAGTCGAGCTACCCCTCTTTGAGAGAGGAGTATCTGCGATTCTGCATGGGGGATTTGTGTCTTCCACTTCACTTATTAACCCATTTAACCATTTATATCTGTGTGGACTCAGGGACATTTATTTGTACTTTGGGTTGTAATCTGATACTTCGTTGTGCAAATTATTCCAGTTTTGGCCATTAAGAGCTCTTTTAGTTGACTCCTGTCCATTCGACGTACTCCCCATTAATATAGGTTTGATTTTGTGTTTTCAGCACTTCCTTACTTTATGTTACTACACGATGCTCCAGGCTTATCTTGTATGTTTTCTGCCCCAGTCCTAGAATCAGCCATTTCTCCAAGAAGCCCTGTTTTTTATTTTTTTATTGGAGAATTGTATGAGAAACCCAGATCTGGGCATCTAGATTCGCTAGTTTCTTCTTCTAGGCCCTCAGAGCTGGGACAGCAAGTAAATACCAGGGGTGCCCCCAAAAATGTATACATATGACTTATATTCATCTTTTGTTATCAGTATATATTATTACAATTTTAATACAGTTTTTTTCCTTTCTTAAAATGTATATACATTTTTTTGGCACCCTCTGTATATGTGTGTATACTAACCCATGTATATACACATACCTATAAATATTTCTCTATGTAACCATCTATATCTATATTAAGCTAAATGTGAGTTCATACTGATGTCTCCAACTCGATTCCATCACCATTCTGACTTTCTCCCCTTTCTTATCTGTAAACCCCCATTCTATCAGGGGAAAATGTGGCTCCCACCATCCACCATCCATTTGATTAACTCTTTGACTTCAGTGTACGTGGATAGCAGTATCGGAATTATTCCCTGTGGAGACCAATTTTACCAACTAGATACAATTCTTACAAGCAGTTCCCTTTGCTTTTGCTTTTATGAACTCCTCTCAGTTCCAAGGCTGTAAGGTTCTATGGGTTTTGACAAATGCATAACATCACAGAGCCACCGTTACACTCGCATACAGAGCAGTTTCACTGCCCTAAAAATCCTGTTTTACCTGGTCAACCCTTCCATCTCCCCCGTGTTCCTGTCAAACGCTGACCTTTTTACTGTCTCCATATTTTTCCTTTCCCCCCGAATGTCATATAATTTGGATCATATAATATGTAATCTGTTCATAGTGGCTTCTTTCGCCTTAAGCATTTAAGGTCCATTGGTGTATTTTCGTGGTTTGATAGCTCATTTCTTTTTATTGCTGAATTCCATTATATGGATGTATCATAATTTGTTATGAGGGACATTTTGGTTGTTTCCAGTGTTTGGTGATTACAAATAAAGCTGCTATAAACATTCATATGTAGGTCTTTGCATAGACATAGGTTTTCAAATTAGTTCAGTGAATACCGAGGAGAGTGATTACTGGATCGTAATTGTAAAGTAATTGTAAAACTATTGTAAAGACTGTTTAGCTTTGTAAGAAACTGCCAAACTGTTTTCCAAAGTGACTGTACCATTTTGCATTCCCACCAGCAGTGAAAGAGAGTTCTTGCTCTGCCTCCTTCCCAGCATATGTCAGTTTTGGGGATTTTAGCCATTCTAGAATATAGTGATATCTCATTTTCCTTTACAATCCCTTAATGAAAAATCATGAGTGTCTTTTCATAAGCTTGCTTGCTATCTGTATATATTCTTTGCTGAAGTGTCTGTTCAAATCTTTTGCCGATTGTAGAATTGGGTGTTTTCTTATTGTTGAGTTTTAACAGTTCTTTGTGTATTTGGGATACAAGTCCTTTATCAGATGTGTGTTTTGCAAATATGTTCTCCCAGTCTGTGGCTTATCTCTTCATTTTCTTAACAGTGTCTTTTGCAGAGTAAAAGTTTTAAATTTTCATAAAGTTCAACTTATCAATTTTTCTTTCATGGATCACGGTTTGTATCCTTCATTTATTTTTAAAAAAAATTTTTGCATCTTCTTTTTCTACTAATGCACTTCCAGTTTTGTTTATTTGGCATTATGTTCCTTCTAGCTTAATCTTCATTTCTGAAATGATTACTTCTTTTTTTTTTAAACCCAAGTCTTTTTTTGGGGGGGAAGGGAAACAGGACTTTATTGGGGAACAGTGCGTACTTCCAGGACTTTTCCAAGTCAAGTTGTTGTCCTTTCAGTCTTAGTTGTGGAGGGCGCAGCTCAGCTCCAGGTCCAGTTGCCGTTGCTAGTTGCAGAGGGCACAGCCCACCAACCCTTGCGGGAGTCGAACTGGAAACCTTGTGGTTGAGCGCCCATGCTCCAACCAACTGAGCCATCTGGCCACCCGGGAGCTAAGCGGCAGCTCATTGACTTCATTCTAGTTGTGGAGGGCACAGCTCACTGGTCCTTGTGGGAATTGAACTGGCAACCCTGTTGCCCAGAGCTCGTGCTCTAACCAACTGAGCCACCCGTCCACTCCCTCAAATGATTACTTCTTTTCTTTCTACTATTTTCCTCAGTTCTGTTACCTCATTTCTGAGTTTTTCTAATTCTGATTCAGGTTATTCTTTCATGTCTTGTATCATTTTTTTTCATGTTTCCAAGCTCTCTGTGAAATAGGAGATGCATTTTTGAACTGTTTGGGGGGCTCATCTTTCTAATATCTTTTCAATGGTCACTCATTTCACTTATGAGAATCATTAGGTCAGTTGAGGTGGCTGCATCCTTTCAGGGGAGATGGTCACCAGGCCAGCCTGGAGGACTGAAGTGCAGACTGGATATTTCCCAAAGGTAGAACCCCGTTCTCCCACTCCCCATCGTCGGGCCCTACAGTTTCAGATCATTTGACCCTGACCAGGGACTGAGTCTCTTCCTGAGCCAGGCTGGAGGGAGCTAACCCCCAAATCTGTGGGTCTTCTGCCCCGTGGTATCGTGCACGCACCGCCCACTCCCCATGCCCAAAGCTGATGCAGTCTGTTCCCTGGTAAGCCTGTGTTCCCCTCAATCTCCGCTGAAGGCACCGCCCTCCACCACAGCGTCCAAGCCGGGACTCCGGAAGCTCGCTGGGATCCTCCCTCTCCCACACCCGTCGTTGATCACACACCCTCCCTCCCGTTCTGCTGGTTTTACATCTTTAACACTTCTCCACCCCTCTTCCCTCTTCCCCACTTTAGACCTCATCTCCTCTCCCCCAGATGACTACTGCAGGCTTCAGTAGGTCCCCCCTGCCTCCAGCCTGGCCCCCTTCAATTCTGCTCCATGTGGGTGGAGAACCTCCAGACTCCGTGTGCTGCCAACCAGGAATACGCAGCCCTGGTCTGAACGGCCCCTTCTGTCTCACGTCCCACGAGTCCTGGCCTCAGGCTTTATCTTCACGTCATCCTGAAATGACCAGTTACCTGCATCTAGCGCACTTGGATTTCATTTTTCTGTGATTTTTTCTCCTTTCTTCCATCTTCCTTGTCAAGAACTGTCACGTCTAAGATTTTACCCCACTTGCCAGCTAACAAGGTCACCTGCCACAGTGTCATACGTGCTGGCAGAAGATAGGAGATTCTTGGGTCTGAGACAAAGGACTTTGTTCCTGGCACAGGCTGTGCGAGCTTCATGTTTGCTTCCATTTTCCCCACCCGGCCGGCCAAGTGCCCTGAGGGTGATGCGGGGGTGGGCCCAGGTGCATGTGGGCGCACACTGGGTCTGAGGCAGGCTGAGCAGCCCCAAGTTCAGGAAACTCCTGATCTTTTAAAGAAGGCTGCTAGCCAACGAGCCCACCGTTTGCCCCGTGGGGAGACCCTGTCTGCCAAGGTGAGACATTATTTCATTATCCTGGTTAGGAAAAAAATATCTGCCCTCATCCTAGGAGGGAGAAACTATATCTTCCAAGGCTATTCAAATACTCTTCAAAAGAGGACTGGAGGGCTGGCCCAGTGGCTCAGGTGGTTGGAGCGCTGTGCTCCTAATGCCGAGGTTGCCGGTTCGATTCCCACATGGGTCAGTGAGCTGCACCCTCTACAGCTAAGATTGTGAACAACAGCTCTACCTGGAGCTGGGCTGCCATGAGCAACTGGAGGTTGGCGTGAGGGTGTCATGCGGGGTCTCTGGTCCCGCTCCCCACATAAGAACGAAGGACATGGTGAGGCCAAAAAGGAACACCCACGGAGCCATAGGTAGGGGAGTCATACCACTATATTCTCACTGGCGGCTGGTTGGAGACACAGGAAGCAGGAGCCACACGATCCGCAACCTGTCGTCCACTTCTCTTCCAACCAACCTCACTTGCTAACTGTAATCCGCCTCTGCATCCTCAGTCCACCCTCTGCGCTTGCTAGCTCAGCCACAGCAGTTATATCAGTGGCTAATGGCTAACTGGTAACAGCTGATGGCCAACTAGTCCCAGCTGACGACCATCTACTACCCGAGCCAGCACCTTTCCACGTGAGGCCGAGAGCCTGGAAACTGCACCCCTGGCTCTGTCCCCACAGTGCCGTCATGAGCGGCAAGTGGCCAGCGTGAGCGGCCAGCAGCCGAGAGCTGCCGTGAGCTGCTGTGAGCGGCCAACCGATGACTGGTGACCGACTGCCTCAGCCGAGGGGAGCTCAAGGCTCATAATACCAGCATGGGCCAGGAAGCTGTGTCCTACACAACCAGACTGAGAAACGATGGCTTGAACCAGAGTTGGGGGGGCAGGCAGAAGAAAGGGTGGAAAAAGATAGCTGGAATACAAGCTGTCAATCACTCTTCACCAGATGGGCAGAAATGCAAGAAACCCATGGAGGGTTACTCCCAGCAGCCTTGCAAGTGTTCTTGTATTTCCTTCTGCTCTTCGCCAACTCCTTATCCGTCAAGACCCAGCTCAGGCACCCGTCTCCAGAAAGCTCTTTGTCCCTCCAGGTGGTTGCACGCCCTTCACTCCCTCAGGCTGCCATAATCCCCCATGCCGGCCATCGTCATCACACTGGTCACATTAAACGGAAAATATGCTCATGGCTCAAATCACCCCCAGATCTGAGTTCACCTATACGTAGACCATATAACGCCTTCGCAGAGATTTGGAAAAGGCGTCCCTTCTGGTGGACACAGTCCTGTGCCAGAGTGTAGACCTTGACAAGTGGAGCCCAGACTGGATTTCAGTCCCCTGGCAGGGAACAACTTTCCTGCCCATACGGTCTAGTCCTGAATTTACCTTTTCAAATAGATCTGAGGCTCCCCACTGCCCACCGCCAGCCAGGAGCTTGTGTGATCCGTGCACAAGCCTGGGAAATCAGGGTATAAGCACCCTCATTTTAAGACTGGAGAAATGGAGGCACGAAGATGTGAAGTGAGCTGCTGAGGGCTTGCAGCTGGCTGGTCTCCTGGCTGGGGTTCTTCCCACCCTGCTGCTGAGTAGGCTTTCTGACTTTGAAGCCAAACAGATTTCAGAGTTCCCTTTTGGCTTCGTGCTGAGTGGGCTGCAAAGACATGATTCCTGGAGAGCCTTTCTTGGAAACCAATGTTTCCCAACAAATAGCATGACAGCTGAGGAAGAGGGAAAACCACCGCCTGGAGCTGGCGCTTTCCTTACCAAAGTCCTGCTCTATGTGACCTCCCTGAGAAGGAAGAGCCTGGTCCTTGCCACAGCTGCTGCCCACTTCCACCATGTCAGATGACACTGCCAAGCAGGAGGCAGCCCCAGTCCCTGCCAACCGAGAGCATACACTGTGACCGCAACTGCAAATGTGTGCCAGGCCTTGCAGGCATGGCCTCAGGCCACCAAGTGGGGACAGCAGGCTTGTCTGTGAGTGGGGGCCATAAAGTGTGTCTACACTGCACGCAAGGGACCCTCCCCTCCTCCCTTTGTCTCTCTCTCAGGGCCTCTGCTCCTCTCTGCCCAGCTAGCTCACCTGCAGGCCTGTCCCTTGTCCCCTTCGCAGAAATTTGCTCAGAACGGGGGCGAATTGGATAGACCACATTAAGGTTTTGTGAGGCCACCACAGGCCAGGCATCTTCAGAGCCAGTCTGAGACTTCTCCTGACGGGCAGGACTTAGTACCCAGCTGTCACGGCCAGGAAGGGGACATAGCTAGGCATGGCAATGGAGGAGCAGCAAGGCGAGAGCACCCTGGGTGGCTCCTCCCAGCACTGCTGCCCCAGTCCCAGCCCCAGACTCAGGCTGTGGGGCCAGTAAAGCAGAGGGAAGGAGGGAGCCAGCCCCTTCAAGGGGAGAGGGGACAAATGTCGCGAAGGAGACACAGGATGTCATAACACAGAGATGTCTTATGTTCCAGCCTGTGGTCCTGTCACCCTTGGGGACGCACACAGACACACAGCTCTGGACTCCTGACCCCTTGCTCAGGGCCTGTGGAGAAGCCAGATCTGTTCAGTGGCATTTCAGTCCTGTTGGTCAGTTCAGTTCTACAACGCTCACCATGGACGGCTGCCTCCGGCGAGTTCATCCAGAGACGGGTCCGAGAGGCAAGGCTCCTCCGACTTTAGTTTTCTGCAAACAAGTCACGTAGGATGCTGCATGGGGCAAGAATGCCCTAGATTTGGGGGTCAGTCAGCCCTGAGTTCAAACCTCACTTTGGCTTCTAACCGGCCATGTGACCTTGAGTGAGTCAGTCCTCTCCTGTTATGAGGTCAATTGTGTCCTTTGAAGTTCATCTGTTGAATCCCTAACCGCCAGTACCTCAGAATGTGACTGTATTTGGAGACAGCCTTTAAAGAGCTGATTAAGTTCTATGAGGTCATATGGCTGGGCCCTGATCCAATAGGACTAGTGTCCTTATAGGAAGACGCACGCACGCACAGGGAAAAGGTCCCGTGGGGCCATCTGTGAGCGACGTACAAACCAACCCTGTCAACATCTTGCTCTCAGACTTTCAGCCTCCAGAACTGGGAGGAAATCAGTTTCTGTCGTTGAAGGCCCCCAGTCTGTGGTCTTTCGTTGTGGTGGCCACGCAGGCTGGTACAGCCCTTCCTTTGAGCTTCCATGTCCTCACCCATAAATACTCCCCCAAGGGGCTCTTGTGCTTATTACATGAAATAATGCTAATGGCAGCAGACAAGCCGAGGGCTTGGCATGGGTGATGCCACCTCGGGGCCCTGGATCAGGCCCTCCCACCTGAGGTTGTCCTGTCCTACCCCCCTGGGGGACACAGGCATCCAGATGACAGGGGCTCCAGGTGGCCCCAGACCTCCTGCGTTCTGGCCTCTCCTGATGGGTGGACCCCAGCATTGGCTTCAGGACAGCGGGCCCGGTGCACACGCTCACATACATGTGTATACACGCACATATGGTGGACAGTGGCCCCCTCCATCCAGTTCAATGGCTGGTTCTGCCCCCTTCCAGGCTTGGTGCCCAATCCACCCTCTGAATCCTACCCCTCCCCAAGCTTGGGCCACACCTGGGCAAGAGGGTGCTTGGGTAAGTGGACCCCCTCTGACCTTCTCCTCCAGTCTCAGGCCTCGTGGGAGGCACTGGGCACCTGGCTGTACAGCTGGGGGCACGAGGCTGCATGGCCAGCGTGGCTCAGGGCTTTGGGGAGCACTGGAAGCTCAGGAAGGGGACAGGGTCTGCATGGGGGAGGCCAGGGGAAGGAAGGGCAACCAGGGATCACAACTGGCTGCCCTCAGCTTCTGGGTATTTGCCCATTTCCTCATGTGTGTTACACCACCTCCCAGCACGGAAAGTCCTCCAGGGCTGGCTGTGTCTGGAACAATCCCCTCATCTCACATTGGGCTAGCCCGGAGCCTGAGTCTGACAGGTGTTTGTTGGCTGGTTGAATGAACTGGTTGATGGCGCCCGGTTTAATTCAGGCAGGTCCAGCTCCCCTCCCCCGGGCATGCTGCTCATTGTCACCTGTGCAAATTTTGTTTTGTTCTCTGCTGTTTCCCAGGGCCTAGAAGAGGGCTGATATTTAGCAGGCACTCAACAAATACATATTTTAAATTAGTGCTGAGGGCACAGTCTTGAATGGTCCAAACCTGGTGGAGAAAATAGAAGTATTAACAAGACTTACTGCAATTCAATGAGATATCACTTGTGAAAGGGAATGTGGACAAGACTATCTATCTGGTCAGCCCAGGAAGTCAGGGAAGCCTTCTTGGAGGAAATGGGCTTTGATGGATGAAGAGTAGTTTGACCAGGCAAAGACTGTGCCTCTGGGATGGGTAGCAGAGGCAGGAAGGTGACAGACTGTTTTGGAAATAATCCAGAGGTGGAAATGATGGTGAGGCAGCAGGAGATGACGAGGCTGAGGGGCACACAGGGGTCAGGACCCTGAGGGCTGAGTACACTGCAAATTCTGTCAGAAGACGGGGCCCTCAGTGGAAAGGAGGAAGTCTTCTGAACCCCACCTGGGAAGGAGTTTAGGATGTTAATGGGAGGCCTGGCTGGCTGATCAGAGCGCCAGCCCCTTGACAAAAGGTGATGCCATTTTCAAAAGGATTTTTATTAAATTCTCCCCACATGGTGCCTTTTGCCACAGTTGCCACAGCCCTGGGGTGTGTTCACCAGGGAGAGGGCCCTGTCAGTGTTCCTGTGTGGCCGAGGCTGGGCTCGTCCATGTAGCCACGGAGTTGGCCTCCTCTGGAAGTCCTGGTGTATGTCTGGCTGCTTCTGGAGGGTTCAGAAACTGTGTATAGGGGGGACGGTGGGTGCTGGTAGCTGAGGGCAGGCTCCGCAGCACAGATGAGGGGGCCTGTCTCTTCAGCACATACCCTGAGAGACGCTCCTGAGATGCGGGGTGCAGCCAAAACATCCCAGCTCCATCTGGGGACGTGGGGCCAGCTGTGGCCAGGCCACGCCTCCTGAGGACAGTGCTGGGGAAGCTAAGCCCTTTCCGGAAAACACTGAGGATGGGGCAGGCGTGTGTGTGTGTGTGTGTGTGTGTGTGTGTGTGTGTGTGTAGAGAGGGCCTGGCCTGAGGGGCTGTGTGTGAACAGGGGCCAGGCTTCCGCTCTTGTGCTGCAGCTGGTGGAGAGTCCCTTCTCTCTCTGAGCCTCAGTTGCCCTTTCTAACAAATAATTTGGCCTCTCAGTGCTATGACTCTCCTTCAGGAAGCACCCTTGGCCACTGCTTCATGTCATTTTCACGACTGTCCTGCCCTGTTGGCCTAGGCATGCTCAGTGGGTTGCAAGCATGTGTGACGAGCGGGCATTCATGTTGGGAGTGTGTCTGTGGTCAGATGGGGGGCGCCTGCATGTATGAGGGGTTCAGCTGAGTGTGAGTGTGGGGGGTGAGCGAGTGTGAGCCGGGTCTGCCCGCTTCGCCGCCCAGCCAGTCTCGGTAAACACTGCCATCGAGGGGGCTACAGTGGCCCCGGCCTCACAGGAAGTTGGGCTCTCGCACCACGAGGCACGGCGGGTCCCCGCTGCCCGCGCCGGCGTCCAAGGGCCTGTACACGAAGTGGAAGTCGCGCTTGGGCTCACTCCGCAGCAGATAGCCCTTGATGTGGTGCGGCAGCGCCTCGTCCGCCAGCTGGAAGCAGCGCCCGTCCACCAGCACGAAGAGCCGGTAGTCCTGGGGCTGCAGCACCTCAAACTTCTCCGCGCACTGTGCGCACAGCGCCTCAGCCTGCGTGTCCGCCCGCGACGCCAGCGTCCGTGACTGATGCTCAGGCTCCAGGTACGACACGCAGATGAAGTCCTGCGGGGCGAGATGGAGGGGACTTGTGTCACCGGCTGGCCAAGCTGGTCCTATCTCACCCCACCCCAATGCCGGGAGCTTGGACAGGGGTGAGGCGCTGAAAGGCCTTGGGCAAGTCCTTTCTCTCCGGGCCCCTCGCTGTAGAGACAGGGGATTGCCGGAGCAGTCGTGAGGCTGGAAGTCAGGGCACCTGCAGCTGACCCTGCTGTGTGACCTAAGGCAAGGCCTGTAACTCTCTCAGCACCCCTCTCAATGGGGCTGACGCTCTGGGTGAGTCAGTGGCTTGGAGTCTTGGCAATGAGGGGTGAGCGCGCCCCCTGGTGGCCAGCCCATGGGCTCGCCATCATTTATCGATCTGTCACTTCCTCATCATTTCTGCCTCTCTGAGTCTTCCTGCACCCCAGGAGCATAAATAAAATCGGAGACAGATCCCAGCCCTAGCATCCTACGGTGTGGCTGGGGCTGCAAAGTCATGCGGAACAGTTTAGCCCTTAGTGTTGGAAGAGCCTGGGTGTGGGGGGAGCTAAGGAGCTGGAAGGTGTGGGTGGGCTGTAGGGGGGTAGGGGAAAGCCTGGTGGAAGGGGGAGGGAGCTGGGCCTGAAAGGGCGGGTTTAGGCCAGGTGGAGAGGGGAACCGCAGGAGCCACGTGGGCAAGGGTGAGGCGATCCCTGCGGGGGCTGGGGAACACTCGCGCACACACAAGGATGGCACGTAAACCTTCCTCTACCGGCCCGGGAGGGAGCACCATATGGCGGAAGGATGGGCCCTCCACTCCCTGCCTGGCTTTGAATCTGCTCCCACTCACTGTGTAACCTTGACCTCTGTGAGCCTCCATTTCTTCAACTGTAAACTGGGATAACACCAGTCCTTACACCATGGTTGTGAGCAAGCATGTTAAAGTAGCTCCCATATCCCCAAGTACCTTGAGAGCAGGTAGGAAGAGGTGTGTGCGGGGCTGCCCCCTTGTGGAAGGATGGTAACAGCACAGCTTTCCCAGGATGATGAGTGCATATGAGGCGCCAGGCTCTGCGTCAGGAGTTTCACCGGGATTGCCCCCTTCTTCCAAGAGGGGAAGCCCAGCCCACTCCCTCGGTCTTAGTGGCTGCCTGTGCTCTCCTTGTCCGCCATTAGGCCTCCCAAAGGCTCTTTATACCTACTGACGACTGTCAGGCTCTGGGCTTTTACTTCCAGGGAAGGAAGGAATTTAGGGCGTGGGGTGCAGTGGAGGCACTTGGAGGGGGCAGAGGGTGCTGCTGGCCCCTGACCCCAGAAATAGTGCTAGGGGTTCCTCATCCCTGATCCTAGGTCTCTTTCCTAAGCTTCGCCTCCCCAGGGGGAGGCACTGATGCTGTTTGGCTCAGGATTGGGAATCCACAGAGCGGAAGCAAGAAGTAGGAATACCTGGGTCAGGCTTGAACCACAAATGCCCATATTCCAAGAGTTCCAAGAGGGACAAGTGTCCCAGGAGGGGTTGGGGAGCAGCGGTATGCTGAAGCTGGCTCTTGCCAACTCATGCTGACTCATACCAGCTTGAGAAAGCCAAAGGTGTACATCTCCCAATTCCAAGTTTAGTGCTGCCAAGTATTAGGTTGGTGCAAAAGTAATTGCAGTTTAAGAGGTTAAAAACAATTGCAAAAACCACAATTACCTTTGCACCTCCCTAATAGCTTGAAATCAATAGAAGCTTGTTTTTCTCCAACCCAGAGAGCCAATTACTGAACATTATCAAAACACCATTGATTAGAGGAGTGGGGACATCAATTGGCAGCCTAGAACATGTACTGGGCAGTAAAGCTCATCTGCTCCACAGTCTACTTGTGCTGATAGGGAAACTGAGTCCCAGAAAGGGGCAGGGAGTGCTCAGGGTCACACAGGAAGCTAATACACAGCTGGGTCCAGACCTCCAGCCTCTTGCTTCCCAGGCTTGGGCTCTGCCCATTGCACATGGGCCATCTTGAAACCCAGGGTTGGGGTTCAGGTCCAGTGTGCTCTGGGTGTCAGGGAAGTCAGTCTGCATAGCTATTTACATTTCTGGATTGCTGTTTGGCTCACTGGCCTAACTCCCTCCATTCTGCACATACCCCAGTCCCACTCTGTCCCAGACCGTGGGCTTGGGGCTCCTGAGACGTGTGACACTGGGCCTTCCCTCCTAGGACAACAGCGTCATACACAGATGGTTACACTATGGCGTGAAACCTGCTGTAAGGGGGAGAGCAGCTGTAGGAAGCACAGAAGGGGGCATCTAACTCAGGCTGTGGGGGATGGGGCACAGGTGGGGGCTCAGGGAAGAAAATGAGGATGGACAAGTGGCAGCCGGTGAAGGAGACATGGACCACCATGGGCAGTGGAAGTTGAGCTCAGCATGTTTAGAGAATTAGGGAAGCTTGATTTGATGCAGCCGGCGTGTGGGGTGATGGGAGTGGAGGAGGAGCCAGGAGTCTGGCCATCAATGGTTTGAATACTGAGTTTTTATAGAGAGAGCTGGGAGGGATGGGAGACTGGATTGGAGGGGGCAGGCTAGGGGCAGGGGGACCTTGGCATCTGCTGCATTTGTGTAGGGACCAAAGGGCGAGGCTGTAGATCAGCTCATGGACTCCCCAAAGTGGGACTGGCATGACTTACGTCCACACCTCCAGACTTAGCAGGGTGCTCGGACATAGATGGTGCTAAGGAATGGTGGATACACGTCTCCTCCCTCCTGTCCCCGTCTTGTCTGCTCAACACCAACACCTGGTGGTACTTTTCTAGGCCTTCTCCCTTGAAGCTGGCACAGGGCTGGGCGCGCACTGGCAGGCACTGGGTGGCCAGCCAGAACAGCCAGTTGGTATCAAGCTCCTGGGCCAGCAGTCATTGGGAATGGTATCTGGGGCATGGTCCCCTTCCATCCTCTGTCCCAGGCGGCACCTGCACGGAGGAGCGGGAGGCTCGGGCCTTGTTGAGCGTGCGCCTGCGCTCCCAGCGGTGGATGGAGTCCTGCACCTCCACACTCAGTTGCCGGGTCACCGTGATCTTGTCGTAGTTCTTGATATGCTCCAGGGCCCCATAGGTGGTGGTCAGATAGTAGGAACCTGCCAACACAAGGGTGTGCAGGCTGAGCCAGGACCGACTCCCAAAGGGAAGGAGCCAGTTCTAGCCGCCCCGCCCCGCCCCGCCCACCGCTCGAAGCTCCACCCACCGCTGCTGCCACGGAGGCCGACAGCACAGCTACCTGCGAGCTTCAGGCAGGTGCGCGCTCCACAGCCCACGAGCTTCCTGAAGTCCAGCCCGGAGCTCTCAGGCCTTGCGCATTGGCTTCCCTTCGGGATGGAACTCTTGCTTATTTTTCAAATGCTGTCTTACATTTTAAAGGATACACAAAAAACTGACGTGGATGTTTTTAGGGTGGGAAAGGGGTGGCTGGGAGACATGGGTGGGCAGACTTCTCACTGTATGTGTTTATATACACACACATATATAAGCATACACAGCGATATACACGTCGTATTTAATAATTTTAAAAAGATGTAGATGGGCTAGCCCGGTGGCTCAGGCGGTTAGAGCTCCGTCTCCTAACTCCCACCGGTTCGATTCCCACATGGGCCAGTGGGCTCTCAACCACAAGGTTCAGTTCAACTCCTCGAGTCCTGCAAGGGATGGTGGGCTGCACCCCCTGCAACTAGTAACAGCAACTGGACCTGGAGCTGAGCTGTGCCCTCCACAACTAAGACTGAAAGGACAACAACTTGACTTGGAAAAAAGTCCTGGAAGTACATACTGTTCCCCAATAAAGTCCTGTTCCCCTTCCCCAATAAAATCTTAAAAAATAAATAAATAAAAAATGTTTGAGAAGCACTAGCCTCGTTGAGAAGACCCCTCAATTTAGAGAGAGGAAGGGTGACTTCCGTGGGTTCCTTCCCACTCACCAAGCCTCTTTCCCCAGCCTTTTATGTGTCAGGACAATGATTTTTGAAATGAAGTTTATTTTCCTAGTTACCTACCCAACTCTCATTTTCCCTTTCTTCCTAACTCTACTGAGCTCTCCTTTTTTGGGGGTGAAACAACATTCAACTAAAAATGCTCATTTCCCAAACTCCCTTGCAGCTCAGGGTAGAGGGCAGGAGATCCCCTTCTGGCTACTTAGATGTAAGTGGAAGTCCCCAGGTGGGACTTCCAGGAAAGCCTTTTGAAAGGGACAGACTCAGTTGCTATGTCCCTTCTGGTTTTTGTCCATCCCATTCCTCCTGCCTGGAATACAGAGGTGAGCCCAGAGGCACAGCAGCTGTTTTGTGATCAGAGGTAACAGGCACAAAGACAGAGGCCCATATCCTAAAGAACAATGGAAAGAACTGGGTCCACGATTTCCTAATGGCAGGGCTAAAACCTGCCATCATTATCAGTTGCTTACCAGAGGACTTCTTGATTCAAGAGACAAAATAGCCCCTCACTCTGATTTAAATCATTATTAGTTACATCATGAGTTATTTGCAGCTTAAAGCATTCCTAACTTACATTGGCTGAAGCTGCCTACATATACCTACAAAGCCCTTAATCAATATGGGAAAATTCACATCCTGGCTGAAGTGGGTGGGGGTTGGGGAGTAAGATAAAGGGGTTTATGGCCATAGGATTGCTCACCCTGTCATAGCAGTGTAGGAAAGAGACAATTTTTTTTTTTTTTATATGTCAAGGCCAGCAAGGAACTTGGTTTGATGTCCCTCATCAGAGAAGGGCCAGTAAACCACTCATGTGTCTCGTTTCCCAGCGGAGCTCAAAGCCGGCGTGTGCCACGAAGCCTTCCCTGGGGACTCCGCCCTTGCTGCCCGAGAGTCCCTGTCCTCTAGTTGCCATGCCTTGATGGGCCTGTTTCCCAGTTGTGATCATGTCTCCCTGGCTAGGAACGGAGGGGCTGAGTGCAGCGCTCGGATGGAGAACCCAGTGCTGGAGTTAGAGAGCAAGATCTAGGTCTGCCTTTCAGCAGCCAGCTCTGTGATGTCTAGTGAGTTCGAGCCTCCCTTTCCTCACCTGCAAATCCTAGTGTTGTTGTGAAAAGTAAATGAGATAATACACGTAAAGTGCAGTGCTTAGGTGGCCTAAGGGAGGTGCTCTGGGGCTTCTCACCGTCTCAGGAGAAGGGGGAGGAACTCCAAGCTCTGCAGCTCACTCCTCCTGCTCAAGCCCTGCTACTCCAGAGCTCAAGTGGCCCTCGCGGCAACTTCCCTTTGACTGGGGTCTCTGCAGTGCCTGCGAGGACCACTAGGTGGCAGACGATCCCTCCCACTGAGAGGTTTGGAGCTGGTTGTCCTCTTTGGGTAGAGAGTCCTATTTCTCCAACATTTATAGGAAAAACTCACTGCCCCTGTTAAGATATTAGCCCACCATGGCCAGATGTCAGCCAGCATGGACAGTGGACATGGGTGAAGGAGTCCATGAGGGTGCTTCTGGGAGAGGCTTGGATTTTGAGCTGGCTCCAGCCAGGTGCAGCAGAGAGGCCTGGGTATCCCATTGGCTCCATAATTGCCCAGAGTGGTAGGATTTGCAGAGAGAGGCTAGAAGGGGGCTGGGCTAGAAAGGGCCATCAGCCTAACGTTCAGATCCTCTCTACTTCTGATCTCTGCTGACCTTCGCACACAATATGCTTGCTGCAAAGAAAACGGGACCCAGTCCCTGGTCCTTTGCCAAATTAAAGCATGTAGAACCAGTTGAAAAAACATGAAGGTCCCAAAATACACAGACTCTGGAATCTGGCTTTTGGGCTTTTTGTTGAATGCAAAACTGTTTGTTCATATGAACTGTGAAACACGAGAAGGCCAAGCACAGCTCCATCTCTCCTTCTGCCCTCAGCTACCTCTACAGAATGCTAAAACACCCAGACAGTTTGAGAACCCCAACTCTAGCCCAACACTTCCCAAGACAGAAGTTCAGGGACTTGCCCAAGGTCTCCAGCCAATGAGCCTCCATACTGCTCTTTTTACTACATCTTGTTAGTTCTCCTCTTAGGTTTGAGCAACTGAAGTTCTCAAGACTGGGGACTCCCTGAGGGCCTACCCTGTCCCATCCCAGGCACCTCTGAGCTCTGCAGAGAATCAAGGGCAGGCACTGGCCAGCAGGACTCCGCCTCCCCGGCCCCTCCCCCTATAGACAGGCCCGTCTTTTTACTGCACCTCAGGGGCCTTGGTGATGAAGCACCAGTGTACCCTCACCAGCTGGACAGGAGAGTGAAAGCAGGGAAACACAGGATCGCCAGCCTCCTCACACTCTGTCCCTCTGTCCTTGGGCCCAGATACTTCTAGATGGAGGTCTGCCAGCTGGCCAACTTGAAGGGTGGGAGCCCCTGGCCAAGATGGAGACCCCCAAGTCATTTTGTAACCGGAAGCGAACACCTGTGAGGCTAGGCCTGTCCTGGGTGCTGTGACCCCCACTCTGGCTATTGGACTAGGAACAGAGAGGTGCAGGAAGGCACCCACTGGGACCACCCTATCTCCTGGTGTGTGTAACATGGTGTGAGGTCTGTGTCCTGGCCCGTGGGCAGGGTCTGACGCTGCTGTGGGCGGGCACGGCTGCTGGGAGGGCGGTGTGTGGCAGCCTGGTAAGGCTCTGCCTGGCCCCAATCTTTCCTTTCAGCAAACATTCCACGCATTCCTTCAAAATCTCCCCAAGGGGCCAGAGGTTGGGGTCTCTGACTACTAAGTCTAACCAAGGGCAGACTACAGAGTGTTGAGGCAGCTTTGGGTCAGAAACTCTGAACAGTTGAAGGCCTTTAGGCATTTATTAGTACGTTCGCTTGTCTCAAAAACACTTACTATAGCCCAGAGTAAGTCAGTGCTCCTGCCTGGAGGACCTCCCCTTTCCCACCCTAACCCCATAGGCTTTGGGATCGTGGAGAAGGGTCCCAGGAGGTCACGGCAGGATGGGGTGGAGGAGGCAGGTCCATAAGGAGACAGTAGCTGAGCCAAGGATGTCCCTGTCCTGTCCCGCTTGGCCGCTCTGCCTGGCTTGGAGCGCCATTTGGCTGCAAGGATTCCGGCTGAGTAGGAGTCATGACACAAGGGCATGGCTGCCACTCCAGCGTGACACAGCTCAGACCACCGGCAGAGCCCCAACATCTCACTCCATCCTTTGTCTCTAAGACTCTATATAACAATCCTGTGGGGTCAGGGCCGATCCTTTAATGGGATCTGTAAATGATTTATTTCCAGGAAAATCAGCAACACAGGCCCATTGTGGACAATTTGGAAAACAGACAAAAAGTAACGAGAAGGAGCTCTGCGCTCAGAGACTCCCTTGTCATTGGAGCTCTGTCCTGCCCCATCGCTCTATCCTTCCAGCCTACTTCAGGTATTCTCAAGATTCACCAGATGTGGCCAGATGGGAAATGATCTTGTTCGCTTGTTTGTTTAATCTGTTTAAGGTCTGACCCCCCGACCCCCATCCCCACACACTGGAATGAGGGTTCATGAGAAAAGGAACCTGCTATACCTGGCACAAAGCAGAAGCTCAGTGAATATCTGTGGAATGAAGGAGTACATGGCCTTTGTCCAGGTACCTATTACGTCTTAGTGCTTTTCTTATTGATTTATAAGAACCTTTTACATATTAAGGCTCTTAATTCTTGGTGTGCTGATTTATGAGAACCCTTTCCCTTGGTTTACTGTTAGTATCTCATTCTATTCATGGTACTTTTAGACATGTAGAAATTTTGACCTTTTGCGATTACATGTGTGGTAGCCACAGACCACAGTTAATATTCCTGCTGAGAGTGCTGGGGGGCTGCTGTACTTTTCAGGGGGCTAGTCCTAGGCAATGGGGTGCTCAGAGCCACCTGGATGGAGCCTCCTTCCCTCCCATTCCCTTCTATCTTTTCTTCCCCCAAAGGCTAATGGGGCCTGTGGGAGACAGGTCAGTGTTGTCTGAGTTCTCTGCCCAACCCCTCAACCTCGTGGTGCTTCCACGTGCACGCTCAGGGCTGAGAAACCAGGAAGGAAGGCCCGGGAAGGCCTGAGGTGGAGGCCCCAAAGTGTGTGGTACAGAACGGGACATTTATTCATTTTCATGAGACTATCATCTTCACCTGGCTCACCTTGCTCTGCAGCCCAAGTGCCTCACATGCAGCCTGGCACACAGTAGGGGCTCACTGAGTCGCTGCTGGATGGATAGACGAATGGGTGAGTGTATGTTTGGATGCGTGGGTAGGCATGTGGGTAGATAGATGGATGGGTAGGTGGGTGGGTGGATAGATGAGTGGATGAGTGGATGGATGGATGGATGGATGGATGAGTGGATGGATGGTAGGTGGGTAGAAGAATGAACAGATAGATTAGTAGATGGGTGGATGGATGGATGGATGGATGGATGGATGGATGGATGGAGTGGGCAGCTGATAATCACTGCTGAAGAAAGCTTGGCTTCTACTGAATCCCTATACCCTCTAGAAGACAGGTTGTTACAACTGCAGGAAAGTTTTAACTATGGAGGAGAAAAAAAATAGCTCCAGAGGTCTGAGGGAGCAAACCAAAGTTATACGTGATAGTAAACTTTATAGCTTTACATGTTCCCCTGAGCTTTCAAGAACTCACAGAACTGTCACCCCAGAGACTGATGATTCATGGTAAAAATGCAAACAGATGCAAAGAGGGTCTCTTTATCTTAAGAACTACGAAGTCCAAAGGGGCCACTCAGGGCCTGAGAGTCTCCTTTTCATCCTTTTAGGCTGATGTCTTAGAGGACAATTCGGGGCGCCCTCAGAGCTGACTCCTAGGTTGGTTGTACCTCAGGGATTCTTGGTGAAGGGATGGCTGAGGCTAAGTGGGTGGGAGGAAGGGGTGGGAAGGAAGAAAGGGGAAGGGAAACTTAAGTGTGGGTAGAGCAGATCATACCACTGCCGTTTACCCATAGCATGAACCTCCACCCACTGACAGAGGACGTGGCCCAGGGTTGAATGAGCAAGGGGCGGAGAGGTCCCCGGGCCACCCCTGCCTGAGAACTGACCATCACTTCCTGTTCAGACTCCCTGTGGGTGCTACTTCAGCCTTAACTTTTATGCTACTAGCAACGGCTGTTCCCTCTGTGAAGAATGCCTTTCCCCTTCTTTGTCTGACTGGTTCCTATTCAACCTTCAATGCTCAGCTCAGGTATCACCTCCTCCAGAAGCCTTCCCTGACTGCCCAGTCTGGGTAACAAGCCCTCCCCTCTGGGCTTCCCACCATTTCAGCACATGTCAAGCAGTGGTGACACGCTGTCTCTACTGGTCTAGATCTGCTGCTCATCTGTGAGCTCCCCCAGGACAGGGCCTGTGTCGGGCCCTGTGTTGTGTTCCCAGGGCTCAGTGGAGTCTGGCATCCAGGAGGTTCGCACTGGGCTGCCCAGCGAGCCCCTGGTGTGGCTGGGTGGGGTGGGGTACGATGGGCCCCATGGCCCGGAGATGGGCTGGGGCTGGTGACTCACCCTCCCCCAGCTGCAGGGCGGGGTCCATGAGCTCCATCATGTATTCCACGTTGAGGAGCATCTCCGTGAGGTTGCTGCGCGCCAGCACATACATGAGCACGGGCAGGAAGTCGTCGGCCCCGTAGGACTTCCCTGGGAGGAAGGAGACACGGTGGGTGAGAGCGAGGCTTTCCTTGTGAGCCGTCACCTGCCCAGGGGAAGGAGAGGCGGTTTGCTGGGCGGGGGATGGTTACCCCTGGAAGAGAAACCTTCCTGCTTTCTCATGATTCTCAGGATGGGGGCTACCCTGGAACCAGACTTTTTGGGGTGGTCTGAGACACGGCCTTGGCTTAGGAAGTAGGAACCAAGAAAGGTGCCCTCTGCTGGGTGGGCAAGACCCAGTCCCTTCCTTTTCCCCAGCTGTTCTCCCTCAACACCCCTTGCTGCTTTGCTTGACAGTCAAGTTCACATCACACTTATTCATGGACCCGCCCAGAAGCAGCAGTCTGTCTGATGTTGCTGGCCCTTTTAACCACACGTCTTCCTCAATGAATGAAAGCCCTCCCTCAATCAATGCTACAAAGTCAGAAACTCCACCATTCAACCTTCGTTCTTTGGGTTAAGCAGTGCCCTTTCCCGAGGGTTTCTTTGAAAATGCCTCTGAAAGGAAGATCTCATCACTTCTGCTTTTGTGGGAAATGTTCACAGGGCTCAGAACCTCCTGACAGGAATGGGTGCCTTGGGGAAGAGAAGAGGGGAAAATGGGCCTAAAATACATCTTCCCAGTTTGGCTCTGAAGACTGACGACTATATGGCAACACACAATCAAAGGTTGTACCTAAAGAGCAAGAATTCCTGCAGAATTCCTACAGAATCTTCACGAAGTCCCTCACTTGGCCTCTTACAGCAAAAATGTCCATCAGCTGATGAATGAATAGACAAAATGTGGTCTACCCATCCATGGAACATTATTTGGTAATAAAGAGGAACAAACTACTGATACATGCTATGACACAGATGAACCTTGAAATCATTATGTTAAGTAAAAGAAGTCACAAAAGACTACGTGTTATACACATTGCATGATTCCATTTATAGGAAATGTCTAGAATAAGCAAAGCCTTAGACACAGAAGTAGACTAGTGGTTGCCAAGCCTTGGGGGAAGGAGGGAATGGGGTGTGAGTGACCACTAACAGGTACAGAGTTTCTTTTTGGCATAAAAAATATTCTGGAATTAAAGTAGTTTGGGTCACACGATTTTGTGACTACACTAAAACCACTATGCTGTTTTTTAAAAACGTATGTACATACTCATATATAATAACATAATACATATCACACACACACACACACACACTTTATCTGGATTACTGAGTTTTTTGGCACTTCCTTAAATTTTGTATCTGAAGTGAGCGCCTCATTCGCCGCACCCAAATCTGGCCCCCTGGATGGTGCTTAGGGCAGTGGCTGGCACGTAAGTGTTTGGTAAGTGGCAGCTATGACAAGTGGACATTCGTGTGGGGCTGTGCACACAGGGAGACAGAGGAAGTGAGTCAGAGCTGGTCCCAGCCCTCAGGGCCCTCCCAGTTTAAGGCCAGTAGCCATGCCAGGGACTGATTCCGGGGGTCATGGACACCCCTCCAAGGAGGGTCTTGTGTCCTTTAGCTGCTCAGCCTCATTCTAGCCTGGAATGAATGCTGGAGACTACTTTCCTCCTCCTCCCCCATTGTCCAATCTCTCTTTATTTTCATAGTAACAGAACTCACTTGAAGCTGGGACATGGTCACCCAAAATAAAGACCCACTTCCCAGCATCCCTTGCAGCTAGGTGTGGCCACATATCTCAGTTCTGGCTAATGGGATTCGAGGAGGAAGTGATGTGTTCAGCTTCCAGGTCATGCCCTTACAAGGGAGGAGCATGCCCTTAAAAGGGATGGAGAAAACCCTGGGGACGGTGGAGGGATAAGAGAGAAGCTTGGTTCTCTGAGGATCTTGTAGAAGAGAGAGGTATCATACCAGCCTACACTGGTACATGAGAGTGAAATAAATTCAGTTTTGCTTAAAATCATTGTGTGTGTGTGTGTTAACAGCAGTCTGAGCTATATCCTAACTTCTACAGACTGTGAGCTGCAAATCTCAGTACAAAGTGCTCCCAGTTGGTAGTCACAATAGCTAGACCATGGTGCACCTGCTCACTCATTCATTCATTCATTCACTCACTCACTCACTAAACTCTTTTATAACCACTCTGTCCCTCAGATCTGATTTTTCTGGATTCCAGTGGGGAGCAGGAAGATGTAAACAAAAGAAATGATATAAAAAAGCTGCCAAAAAAAGGTGGGAGCTCAAGTTGAATTTCGCAGCCCTTCTATATATGAGGAATATATATATATATATGAGCCCTTCTATATATGAGCCCTTCTAAATAATGAGGAATTATTTCCCCATTAATTATTTCCCACTGCCCATGTCTAGTGCCTTCACAGGGTGCTGGTCACACCCCAAGAAGCGTAAACCAGCACTGCCTCAGTGGGCTCTGGGTGGACTTGCGTGTCTCCACATCTCTATTCATCCTTCTTTGGTTTTCCAGAGAACAGTATGCCTGTGGCCTGCCTTCCCTGCTACACTCGGTTTCTACATCTGCAAAATGGGGCCAACAACGCTGGCCCTGATGGCCTGTCAGGAGAGAATAAAAATGAGAAAAAGAATATGAAAGCGATTGGACCCCATAAAGTGATATGGAAAGGTGAGCTCTTACTGACAACTATGTTCCGCTTTCTCAAGTGGCCTCAGTTTTCCCACCTCTAAATGAATAGGCTGAAGGGGTTGGTAACACAAAGCACTGAAAAGCAGAGTCAGACAGACCCGCAATATTAGTCCCAGTGTACTACTTACTACGTAGCTGTGTGACCTTGGGCTCATTGCTTTCCCTCTCTGAACCTCCATTTCTAGTCATGTGTGAACTGACACAAAAAATATGACATCCTATGGGTTTTTGTTTTTGTTTTTTAATTCACCACGTATTATTCCTACTCCACCGACTTGACCAGAATTTCTCTGGTGACAATTCTGTGAAATATTTACATGTGCTCCCATGGAAATACCCACTAAAGAAGATTATCCATTCTTTTTCCAGCTCTGTGTTCTGAGGCCCGATGTTTCAAGGTTCCTGTGTCTTCCCTGCACAGAATTAGTTAGTTTTGGAGCAAGCCTTCCCATAAACCTTTACGAGCCTGTGACATGACTAAAGAGTTCCTCGGGAAAGATTATTTTGTGCTTGGAGTTGTTTTTCATATTTATAATTTAATTATTGGCATTCTGCCACACCAGAGATTCTTTTCTTGTTTGATTTATGAGTTAGGGAACAAGGTGAGTCCAGCAGCACAAATGTGAAACAAAGTCGTGCCTGTGCCTTTTGGAATTCACCTATAACTCATGCATTGATTTAGAGCTGACTGAATTTTTACTTTGCTTTCAAGAACATCCTTTTTTTTAATGTTATATTAATAACTCACCAAGGGATGCAATCAGGCAAGTTAATTTGCTTTTAAGCAGTGGTTCTCAACCAGGGTGATTCTGCCCTTGAGGGGCCATTTGGCAGTGTCTGGAGTCACATTTTTGGTTGTCAGAACTAGGGTGCTGGTGCTACTGGCATGAAGCCCAGGGATGCTGCTACACATCCTACAATACACAGGGCAGCCCTCCACAATAAAGAATTATTCAGCCCCCAAATGTCTACAGTGCCAAGGTGAGAAACCATGCTTAAAGGGACAGTGACTTTCAGCCAGGACGGTTCAGCTCGGGCCCCAGGTATGAAGACATAGAGATGGGGTCGTGGGGGGCTGTGGATCTGGGCAAGTCCTTCACCCTTTTCTTCTTCCCATGTTCTTCTTGAGAAGCTTGGCTGATTATCAAGGAAGGGCTTTGGAGCCCATCTCCTTGGCTCCCACCACGTGGTGTTCAGTCACTCCACTGCAGGGGACTCCCACCTACCTGTGAGCACCTCCTGTCCATCTCCCCAGGACACAGAGCATGGCACGGTGCTGGGTGAATGAATAAATGAATGAATGGATGAATGCTGAGCTCCCAGCAAGGCCTCAGAGTCTTTACCTTGACACTGAGTCAGAGGGGACTCTAGAGAGACTCCAGGAGTCCTTCCCTAATCAGGGGCCAAGCCAAAGTACTTATCATCTCTCCCTGGAAATCCTTGCTGGGACCTCCCCATTTCCATCATGGGGCTTACTTCCCCCCCAGTGCATAGGTGCCAGGCCTAGGAGTCCTTCTCTTCCTCTGGGGCTCTGTCCCCCATGGCGACTCAGACCAGAGCCCAGGTAAGACTTCCTTCTGACTGCTTGCTGCACTCACCCTTTGCTTTTCCTCCCTCATCTCCCCTAAGCCTACCGTCCCAGCAGGGTCTCTGTCCTTTGATCTACTCTGTCTACTAACTCATCTCCTGTGAATACAGCTCCGATCATGCTATGTCTGTTCTCAAGAACCATCAGTGGCTCCCCAGTGCCTAGAGAATCAAGTCCAGACCTCTTACTTTGATGTTCAGGGCCTCCCACCACTGGGCCCACAGATACTTGTCCAGAATGACTGACCCTCCTGTCCTCCAGCCACATGATCCAGTCGATGGCCTCAGAATAGGTCACCTGCCTTCCTGCCCCTAGGCTTTTGCCACACTCACCAACCTGGCAAGCCTTCCCCTTGCCTTCCACAGGCCTGAGCCTTCCATTGCCCTCACAGCACCAATATTGGTGTGACTCTTTAAAGATGGAAAGCATATTTTATAAACATATCAATGAATTCCTAAAATTACTTTATGAGGCATGTTAAGAGTCATTTGTGCCTACTTGACAGATGAGGAAAGTGAGTCTCAGAGAAGTTAAGCTTCTTGTCTAAGGTTACGTGGCTAGGATGTGATGAACAAAGACTTGAATCTAGCTTTTTTCACCCATAATTCCATGTTCCTGCTACTTCAACACTCTTCCTTCAAGGTCCGCCTCCTCCATGAAGCTCTCCTGGACCACCCCAGCTAATGGTGCATTCTACACTCTACTTCACAACTTTCAACTCAGAACATTCTGCCTCTATCAACTTCCCACATAACATTCCACTGTGCTGAACTGCCAAACTCCATTCCCTGAACTCCACAGACACTTTCACTTCTCTATGCCTTTGCACACACTGTTCCCTCTGCCTGGAAACACCCTTCTTACTTTTCTCTTATTAACTTTTCCTCATCCTCTTCCACATCCTCAAGCACAGTTGGACGGCTCCTGCTCCAACTCCCATTTACCTTGACAATTTCAGTGCCGGCCCTTTCCCTTGGGCTATGAGCTCCCTAACAGCAAGGATGGAGGCTGTGTGAGCTTGGGCAAGTCACTTAACCTCTCTGAACCTCTGCCCCACCCCCAATCTCTTTGCAGTCCCTCGCACAGGGCTTGGGGCATAGGATGCAGACAGCAGATTGAACTGAGCCCCCCATGTGTTCCCACTGGGCACTACTCTGTCGTGCCCAGGGTTTGGGCCATAGTTGAGGATACTAGGATCTGCTTTGGGCCTTAGACAGTGGTGTGCTGCGAAATGCCAAACAACCGGCTCACCAAAGCAAAATGTAAGCCCTGATTTACAGTGTTTGCCAATTTCCATGGTTTAAATATTTGCACAACGGTCCACTTCAGCTTCTACCAACATGAATATGGAGTGGGGAAGAGATCCACACAATTAGCTCTCAGGAGCCAGTATGAGCTGGCTTAGCACATCAATGACCTTGGGTTCATTAAGTCCAACCTCATTGTGAGGAAACTGAGGCTCAGAGATGGGAGAAATTTACTCAAAGCCCCACAGCTGGTCAGTAGTGGAGCTGGGACTAGAATGTGGATCTCTCTTCCCTGATATGGCTGAGAAATGCCCACACCGGCCCTCTGACCTGATAGCTACTTGCAGACAAACAAGCTTCCTGCAGCATTTACAAGCACCAGCTTCCAGCCCATATCCCGGGGTAGTTAGGGCTGTATTCTCCTTCCCATGGAGCCAGGAGCCTAGGCCCGGGCTCAGCCTGCACGTAGTGGGGTCTCAGGCACTATGGGATGCTGGGGCACAGTTGCAAAAGAATTCTCCTGTGATGGGAATGAATATCTGTCGTTTGCGGATCAGAGAGCTCGTCCATCAGGCTGTGCCTCTGGAAGCCCCACTAGGCTGCAGCTTGCATTTCCTGGTGATTTCTGCCTTTTTTTTTTTTTTTTTAACCAAAGGCACATCTGTTTTCCATCTGCAGGTATGGGGGGAGCCAATCACATTTTTAAAGAGCTGACTGGGGGCCTTATGCATGTTTCATTGGCTGGGAGATTTTGGAGAGGGGAGAGCTCTCCAAAATGAGCCGAAGCGTGCTCACCTGGGTCATGCAGACTGAGGAACACTGCATTAGGAAACCCTCAACTCTGCCACTTAACTAGCTGAGTGATCTGGAGCTACTCACTCTGAGCCTCAGTTTTCTCATCTGAAAACTGGGATAATAAAACTCACTGTGTTACGTAGGGCCACTGTAAGCATCAAATAAGTTTTATCTTCTAGGAAGCATTATCTAAAAGAAGAGTTGGCAATTTTTTTTTTTCTGTAAAGGGCCAGATAGTAAATATTTTAATTCTGCAGGCCACAGGGTCTCTATCTCAACTACTCAACCCAGCCATTATAACAAAAGCAGCCATAGATACTGTGTAAATGAATGGATGTGGCTGTTTCAATAAAACTTTATTTACAAAATCAGGTGGCAGGCTGCGGGCCGTAGTTTGCAGACCACTGATCTAGAGGAAGGGTCTAAGCTTTCATCATAACTGTCCCTCCAAATTTGTTGAGTGGGCTTTATATTGATGCAACAATCCCACAGCAGCACAAGGCTCACAGCTGTGATTTGCTTTGGCCCTTATCCTCTACCGCAATTCCCACTTGAAGCCACTTCCTTTCTCCAGGAAATCTGAACCGAAGACCCCACGCCCCACTATCTAGGTTCAATGCCCTTATAATGGGCTTCCCTGGCCCATGATTGCAGAATGGAAAAACAAATATTATACATTAACTTGGAGAGGCCCCCCGCCCTGACCTGCCGACCTGGAAAGCAAACTCCTTCAACACTCCTCAGACCTCTACCCTGTTTTGTTTATCCTAGTGGCATGTTTCAGCATCTGAAGATATATTTTGTATTTGTTTCCTTGTTTATTACTAGCCTCTCCCACTAGAATGGAAGCTTTATGAGGAAACTACATGGTACTCACTGTTTATATCCAACGCCTCACCAGTGCCTGTGGTAGGTGTTGAATAAATATTTCTGCTAAGTGAATGACTGACTATCATTTATCACACTGAGCAGTTGTCGCCTGTTTAATGCTATGTTTCCACTTGAGTTGTGACCATCCTAAAAGCAGACACTGGGTTTTTCTGTCAGTCTCCATATTGTCAATAAATGTTTGTTGAATGAGTGAATCTATGTGACAAAAACAGGATGGCATGAAGCAGAGAGAATCCGGAACAGGAAGTTTTAAATTTACTTTGGCCGTGGAAGCCTTTTTGTTAAGGGGTATTTTATATCGAAGCTGGCTTCTCTGGGGGATTCCTTATGGGGGCAGCAGCGCTGGGCTGCTGTTTGTCTCCCCTGCAAGATGGCCCCAGCTATGTGGCCTCCAGAGAGCTCCCTGGAACTGGTTTGAAAACTACTGTGTAGCTCCCAGTTGCACAGGTGAAGGAACTGGAGCCTGGGGAAGAGAAATGACCGGTCGGAGGTCACTGACGTGAGATGGGAAGCTGCCCCTCTCTCCCACTGAGCCCACGAAGCTGCCCCATTTGGCTATTTGTTTTTTGTGTAGACGCTGCTTCAGTCTCAGTTCTGCTTTGAGCAATGCCACATTCCTGAGGAAATCACTCCAGGTCCCTGGGTTCCTCTTTGAAGAGCTCCGCCCGCAAGCCAGCCAGCCATGCAAGCTGTGGGCTCAGAGACCTGAAGCCAAAAGTCCCAGCCTGGCTAGGAAGGCATGAGGCCACCCACGACGTGGGCCCACCTCCTCTGACATCATTTCTGATCCCAGGACGCCCTGGATAGTCAGGAGCAGTGGTTTAGCACAGGACCTTGATCCAAGTCTACCATTCACCTGCTCAGGTATGACCCTGAGCATGGTGCTTAACCTTGCTGAGCCTCAGTTTGCTTGGCTATAAAATGGGGATAACAAGAGTGTTCACTCTCTGTGGGTAGTTGTAAGGGTTCAACAAGAGAGATGCAAAGTGATTAGCATGATGCCAGCTGGGTAATTGGTGAGTGAGAAATGTTAGACATCGTTATTACACAAGACAAGAGGGTAGTATGTTTTATAATCCGCAGACCATGACATCTTAAAGGGCCTGAACCCCATTTCTGTTGTGGGGTATAAAAGCAAGCTTTGGTTCACTTTCAGGCTTGGTCCAAATGTGTGCTCCCCACCTCTCCGCTCCCCCGTCTCTCTCTCACCTGGATGTCAACGTCCAGGGGCACCTAGAAAGTCTCCCTCAGCCTAGGTCCCTTAATGACTCTGGAGCAGAGCCCACTCTCCCCGCAACCCTCCTCCATTCAACTGGACTTACATGAGTGAGAAATAAACTTCTATCACGTTAGAGATGGCAAGGTTTATCTGTTATAGCTGCAAGTGTTTCCTTAACAAATTATCTAGCTAGCTACCTATCTATATCTGTTTCAAAAACAGCAGAAAGAAATCCACCAAAATACTAATCGCTTTTTCAACATTAAACATTACCGACTTTTGTCATCAGAAATCAGTTTCGATTCTTTACAACACAGATTTTTACAAACCAACGACCTGGCCTCCCTCTGTCCTTTCCACCCCCAGTCCATGTCACAGGCCTGTTTTCCATGCTCCTGGGGTCTCCCTCAAGTTTCCTTCTCCCATCGACCCCCAGCCTCTGCCCTTGCCTGAACCAGCTGCAGATTCCTAGCTGGTCTCTGCCAGGGAGGTGGAGGGCAAGAGGCCTGAGGGGCTCTGGGACTATGAGAAGACCCCTTTGGTCCCCACATCCAACCACCTGGCTGTGGGGTGCCCTGTGCCCCAGCATCAGGAGCCAGGTTTCATTTCCTGAAGTGGTGTATCAGGGTGTTTACGCAGACTACTGAAGGAACAGAAAGGAAAAAGGCAGACTATTGACCTTCACTGGTCTCTTGGATATGGCGGCTCTTTATGTCAGACGAAGGTTCTTTATGTTCTTTTAGAAAGAATCCCACATTTGCACACACTGCATTCCTCCTTCCTTCGCAACCTCCATCCCCCACCTTAGGGAGGCGTGCCTAGGCTTGAATCTGTTTCTCCGCAAGAGCAGGGCCAGCCCTGGACCAGTCCTGGTCTTAGACACTGAGGAGGTGGGAATAACATGTTTGTCAAAGTAATGCGAGACAGGACTCTAGAAGTTCTAATGCTGTCACCAAGTCTCATATGACATCCCCGAGAAAAACGGCTACAGGATGCTCCTGGCTACAGGATGGACGGCCAAGTTTATCCAAAGCCACTGTGGCCGTGAACTCTACACTCTGCCTGACCCAGGCCCCGAAACTTGTTACAGTGGAGGAAGCACTTGATAGGGATTCTGGAACTTTGGAATCTGTTCCTAGGCTGGCTGCTTGTTATAGAGATAAAAGCCCACGAGCTTTGGAGTGAGAAAGTTCTAGGTTTCAATTCTAGGCCCATCTGTATCATGGGCATAAATAGCAACTACCTTTCTGGAAAAGACAGCCTGGCCAGGTACCTCAGGCCTTGTGTCTCCAAGTTTAGCCCTTTGCCCGCTGTTCCAACAGGTCTCGTCAGCAGCCAGGCCCTTTTTTATCTTTGTCACAAGTGGGCCATGGGGGTACTGCAGGTTACTATTGCCAGTACCATGCAAAAGAGATGAGGGGGGTGGGCAGGGCGAGTGGGGGTGGGGGTGGGAGGGAAGGGCTGTTTTCTGCTTAGAGTGGGTCAGTGGTGGAGGGAGGCAGGACCCAAGCTGAAGGTCTGCCCTCCATGGGGTCGCCGACAGCTCCCAGGGCTGTTGATCTGCAGACCACACTTTCGCAAGCTGCTAGAAGCCTCTGGCAGGAGAGAGGTGTGAGTTGAATGCTTGGTGTAGGGGGCCTGGTTCTAAGATCATAAGATCACTGAGTATCAAAGTCAGAGGAGAATTTAAGAGTCAGTTGAGATCTGGCTGAAAATGCATAACCTCATCATGAGGAAATGTCTGACAAACACAAAATGAGGAACTTCCGTTAAAAATAAAAAAGTGGGGGGTGGGGAGAGAAATCTGTATTCCTATATGTCAATGTCATAAAAGACAAAGAAAGGTTTGGAAACGTTCCAGGTTAAAGGAGATAAAGGACACATGACGACTAAACATAATACCTGACCTTGACTGGATCCAAAAACCGGAGGAGGAAATGCTAAAAAGCATCAAGTGACAACCTTGGAATTCAGATGGTGGGTTAGTTAGATGAAAATATGGTATCAATGTAAATTTACAACTATGGTTCTGTAGGAGAATATCCCTATTCTTAGGCAAGTGTTTAGGGGTCAAGGGCCCAGATGAGTGTAACTTACCCTCATATGATTCAAAAAAGAAAATTAAGAATGCACAGAGAAAGCATACATGATAAAGCAAATGCAAAACAAGATACTAACAATTCACAAAGGATATGGACATTCCCAGTTTAATGTACTGTTTCTATTCTTGAAGTTTTTGAAGTCTGAAATTATTTCCAAATGAAAGCTTAAAAAAACACTAAAGAGTTTAGTAGCAGCACCAATTATTTCACACACAGTCCCATGCGGAACTGTGTGTAAAACCGGGACAGGGAGGTTGTCTGGGCTGAAGCCAGCATGGGGTCCAACCTGCCTTGTGGCCCTTTGGGGGCCACTGGGGTGCCTCCTGGAACCCAGCTTGGAAACCACTGAGAGGGTTCAGCCTCTACGTTGCTGGGAACGTGGTGGGGAGGCAGTCTTTCCTGCATGCTAATATTCACTGGACTCTCACACATACTTGGTTGCCTCCGATTCTCAAAATAGCACTGAGAGGTGTTCCCAGCCCCGTTTTGTAAGTGAGAAGACTGAGGCTCTGGCAGGTAAGTACCTCCTTGGGGCTTATGCCTTCTAGGTGTTTTCTATATGCTCTCCCGCCCCCTGCACTGAAGCTGGGGTTCAAATCCAGGCCTGTGAATGAAACCCAAAGCCCCTGCTCTTCTTGGCAGAACATACTTCCTCCCAGGGGAAGAAAATGAGGCTCTGAGTGGGGCAGCCCTGGGCTGCTAAGGGCAGCGCTGAGCTTGGGAGCCGCTGGACTCGCAGTCCAGTGCTCATCCAGCAGTGGGAGGAGAACATGATGTCTATAGGGAGCCCTGACCCCACCCTGAATTTCTGGCCTCAGAGGCTTCCACCTGGGGCTAGCTTCTGGATCATCAGAGAGATTCCAGCCTCCCTCCACCGAGGATGGGGAAACTGAGCGTCCCACTCTGGTGTGTTCTTTCACATGCTGTGCTAGGTATGCCCTCTCAAGCAATTGCTTTTCTTTTCTTTATTCTCTCAAAATCAGCCATTCTTCCCGCATTCCCTGCTTTCTGGTTTTCAGTAACGAAATTCACCATCGGCGAAATCATCGTGTTTGAAGTTACTGCCAAGAGATTGGGTATTTAAAAGAATTCTAGGAAGACCAAGCTTTCTGAGTAAACTGGGACTTGTTGAGAATCTCAGGCTTGAAGCTGTCTCCCCGATAACATCTCAGGGCCTGTACAGCCCTTGGCCCTGTATCACCTTGAGCCCCGCATGGTTCAGGGAGAAGTGACTCCCCCAATTAGAAGTTCAGACGGGGAAGGTCTGTGAAGGGGGCTTTGCCAGGGTGAGAGGACCTTCCACCATCCCCCAGGTCACATACTAACAATGCTTTCTGTTGGCCTGTGGCCGAACTGGCCTGTTTTTCTCTAAGGGAGATGGAGAGAAGCCCTCTTCTAACACAGCCACCACTGGTTGAGCCTGTGAGGTGCTGTGGATTGAGGTCGACATTTTACATCTGTTATTTCCAATATTCACAAGTGACTGATGGTGGCTTCTTCACCATTAGGGGTTTTAGTTTCCTCTCTTTGTGAAATCACTTCCTCAGGTGAGGAAACTGGGCCTTAAGGGGTTAAATAAATCATTCCTGGTCATGCAGGTAGTAAGTGACAGATCAGCAATTTGAACTCAAGCCAGTGTGGCTACTCTCCATTATCCTTCTCCTCTCCATTACCATGGCTGTCATGTACAGTTACACAGGTTGCTTACTGCACAAGACCATCCCACTGAAGGGGTGATTGGGGATACAATCCAGCCAGCGTCCTGTTCACTAAGGTGGGCATCGTGGTGCAGTGATGCCTGTTCTCGTTTGCCTGGAGGAGCGCTGTGATAAAAGGATCACAAACAGTCCCAATGAGTCCCTTTCCTATATTTGTACCCCTTGCAACGAGACTCTGCAGCTCTTCCTATCAGGAGGGGAAGTCTAGTTCATCACCCCTTGATTCTGGGCTGGTCTTGCGACTAAACAAGTCAGTGCAATATGTCAGAGCGGTGTCATGCCTTCCAAGCCCAGGCCCTCAGACGCCTCGCAGGTTTTGCTTGTTCTCTTGGACCACCAACTACTGCCATGGGCACAAACCCGGGCTAACCTGCCAGAGAATGAGAAATGCATGGCCCTGTCACTCCCATTCCAGACCAGTCAACAGCCAGTCAATCACCCAACATCTGAGCAAGGCCACCCCAGACCAGCCAGCCTCTGAACAATCCCCTCTGACCGCAGACCCACGAGCTGGCCCCGCCGCGCTCAGGCCTGCCTGAGCAGACCAGCACAACTGCTCAACCGACTTGTGAGCAATAATAAATGCTAAGTGATTTAGGTGGCTGTTACGGGGTGAATTGAGTCCCTCCACAATTCTTATGTTGACATCCTAACCCTCAGTACCTTGGAATGTGACCTTATTTGGAACAGGATTGCCACAGATGCAATCGGCTGTGATGTGGTGACACCGGAGCAGGGCGGGCCTTAATCCAACATGACTGGTGCCTTTATGAAAAGGGGAGGTTTGGACACAGACGTGCTCACAGGGGAAATGCCATGTGAAGACGGGAGTTGTGCTGCCACAAGCCAAGGAACTACCAGAAGCTGGGAGAGGCCTGGAGCACATCCTCCCCTAGAGCCTTCAGAAGGAGCATGAACCTGCTGACATGTTGACGTCAAACTTCCAGCCTCCAGAACTGTGAGAAAATACATTTCTGTTGTTGCAGTCACCCAGTTGGTGGTACTTTGTTACGGCAGCCCTAGGAAACTAATACAGCATCTTTTCGTAATTCACACAAAGGCTTGGTATGGGCTGGCTTCCTTGCCGGCCTTCGGCCAACCATGGCCTTCCTCCTGGTGCCCAGGTAACCCCTGAGAGGTGCCCAGCAATTCCATCCCCGTCACGCCCAGTCCTGCCCCAGCAGGCCTCATCTGTAAAGACTTCCCTAGTGCCTTCCAGAGGCTCTGGAGGCCGTGGTAGGGGAGGAGTCCCAGACCCACTTAACGTCGCAGCCTGGAGAGAGCCCCGAGCCCAGGCCCCTCCGGCTGCCCACCTACCTGGGTTGCCGAGGGCCATGGAGTCATAGATGAGCTTACAGGTCTTGAGCAGGATGGAGATCTTCTTCTCGGGCGAGTAGGCCTTGTGCATGCTGGTAAACTTCTGCAGGATCTTCTCCATGATGGGCACCTCTGGCACACTGGTAGTTATGCCCAGGTCGGTGGTGGTGGTGGCCAGAATCACCAGCTGGTTGTCCTTGAGCTGCTGCAGCGAGCCGTCCTTGCTATGGATCTCATGCAGGCACGCGTTGATGGCTTCTTTCAGGGGCTTCAGGACACACTTGTACAAGGCGGATTCTATAATCGCTTCTGTAGGAGGGTGAGAGTGGGAGGGTGAGGACACCAGTGGCAGGATCCTGCCACCAGGCCTTGTTGCCTGACATTATGGCTATTACCATCTTCTGATCCCGGGAAAAATATATTCATAGCCCCAGCAGTTACACTTGAGAAGCCACACTGAGAAGCCACTTTCACAGGAGCCCTTGGGCTGACACATTACGTCCTAGTGTTTTTCACAGGGCCTGACACAGATGAAACTCTCATGGGGCTGCCTACTAGTTGGCAACTTCAGGGGGCACTGTTCACGTGGGAGTTGTGCAGTGTATAACCTGTGCAGCTGTACGTGGAGGGCCTGGATGCCCAGTAAATGTTTGGTGGAATTATTCTTGATGTCTCTCTTTCAATCTCAAATCTACTTGCTCTAGACTCAAGAATACAGAACCTGACTTCTCACAATTTCCAAGGCTACCCCCTTGACCTGGGCCACCATGCATCATCTCTTGCCTGACTTATGTTAGAAGTCTCTTGCTCTGGCCCTTTATAGAAACCAGAATAATCCTGTTAGGGCACATTTGACCATGGCATGCCTCCGCTCAAACCCTGTCAATGGCTCCCAACTCACGGACAATAGGAGCCAAAGTCTTCCCTGTGCCCTTCAAGGCTCTTCCGGGATCTGTCCCTGTGACCTGTCACTCACGAGCTTTCTCGCGCCCCTTATGCTCATGCTGCTCCAGCCATCCTGGTCTCCCAGCTGCTCCACCACCTGCCTTGCGTGCTCCTGCCTCAGGGCCTTTGCACCTGCTATTCCCTTGCCTGGAAAAGTCACTTCACAGCTATCCACATGGCTTATTCCTTCACTGTCCAAGTATCTTGTCCAAGAGGCGCCCTGATCGTCTAGTGGAGTGGGAGGCAGTCAGCTTTGACTTCCCAGCAACCCTGCAAGGCTCATGCCATTATCCTCACTCTACAGATGGGCCAACCCCGGCTCTGGTGATATGGGTCACACAGCTAGTTAGGATTTGAACCCATATCTACTTGACACCAGGGTGACGTTCGGCTGCCTTGGGTGACAGTAGGGAAATATTCTTGGGAAGTCTTTTTGGCTCTACCTTGTCCTCAGGGGAGGGTCTCAGCTGTTGTTTCCTCTAAAGCAAAAGGAGAGGGCTGTGGCCCAGCCAACCAGGGTTCCTTCATTCCTGAGAGACTTTGCATGTCCGGCACACACTGACTCTGGCCCTCAGCAGCCACACGTGTTAGTACTTCTTTTGCCTCAAATTGCTCCTTGTGACTTGTCTCCCCCATGAAAGTAGAAGCATCCTGAGGGAGGCGTCCCGCCCAACCAGTTATATGGGTTGAGGTTCTTCCACCATCTAACTGGGCAGAACTTGGCAGCACGAGGCAAAACAGCAAAGCTGTTAGTTGGATTAGTTTGGGGAAAGGGTGGCTTACCTAGGATGACCCCTCCGACCCGCCCAGCTCCCAGCCCGAGCCTGGGACTGCCCCTGCCCCCGCACAGGACTGCCCCCGCCTCCGCCCGCCCCCCCAGGACTGACCCAGCCCCTCCTCGGAGTGCACGGCGGGCTCCACCAGCGCCTTGAGCTCGGTGCTCTGCAGCAGGTAGCTCTTGAGCTGGGTCATCATGGTACGGATCTCCTGCAGCATCTCGGTGCTCGAGGCCTGGCGCGCCATCATCTCCAGGCTATACACTTTGTAGTCCTGCACCAGGTTGCCGAAGTACGAGGCCTTGTCCTGCGCCAGCTCCACCACCCTCTTGTACAGCTTGCGGTCGCTGGACAGGAACGCCTGGAAGACGCTGCTGAAGCTCACGAGGCTCAGGCGGTGCCGCGCCTTGCCCAGGATCATGGAGGATTTCTTCACGCTGGGGCTGCTGAACTGCTCCAGCTCTTCCTCCGTGCTGCTGGTGGAGTAGGAGTCCTGATCTGTGCCAGAGGCGGGCACTCCCACACTGTCCGACAGGGAGGCCAGGGAGCCCTTGAACTCTGGAGTGCTCTGGGGTGTATCACCAGCCTTGGCACGTGGGCTCTGAGTTCCAGCTTGGGAGGTGGGACTTTGGCCTTCCCTGGGTGGGCCAGGAGTGGATTTCTCAGGGGCTACCTCCTCCGCGGAGAGCTCCGCGCTCTCCAAGGGGCTGGGGAGGATCGAGGCCAGTTGTCGTGAGATCCGTTTCTTCCTGGGAGGCGGGACTGGGGGTTGCCTGTTCTTCTTTGGTAACTCTGGCCGGCTGCCCAGATCACTGGCTTTGGCCACTGCTTCCTGGACTTGCTCTGTGGTCCTCTGAGGCCTGTCCCCAGGACTGTCTGAGTTCCCCTGGGGAGGCAGGCTGAGAGGCGATACCCTGGACGGCCCCAGCTGGTCCCTCTCTGCCATCATGCCCCTGTCCACCTCCCCTGCACTCTGCTCCTCCAGGGACGCCTTCTCAGAGACTCGCCGTCTGGGAGGAGCAGCAGGGAGGCCCTTCTTCCCTGGTGCTGGAGGGGCGGGGGCCTGCTGCAAGGGGCTGGGTGTTGCCCTCGGCTTCATCTCTTCCTCCCTGAGGGGACCCAGGCCTGTTGGGGGGCATAGGAGCCTCTCGCAGGCTGTCATGGGTGGCTGGCTTGGATGGCCTGGGGGGCCTGGGGCATGGGGTGCCAGGTGAGGGGCAGGTGCCGGGGTTGCAGGAGGAAGACCCTCTGGAGGCGTGGAAGGAGCCACTGGGGGAGAACTGGGCAGAGGACTGGCCAGAGCTGGAGCAGGGGGCGGAGGAGGCCGGGCGGGGCTGGGGGGAGGCAGAGTGGGCTTTGGAGGAGGGGGCGCTGGGCGTCGAGGGGCCCACTTGGAGGTGGGTGAGGTAGCGTCAGAGGTGGGAGGCAGCGGGCGCGAGGGGCAGCTTCCAGGGGGTGGCAGGTCGGCAGGCAGGGTGCTGCCACAGTCCTCGATGAAGATGGGATTCACAAACCACAGGCGGTCATTTCCTATGGAGAGTTCAATTTCACAGGAGCAATTTTCCTCATGGGCAGCGGACCTGAGGCTGGACGCTGGGGGTGCTCCCGGGGCGGCATCTCTTGGGGGCTCTGCTGGGCTGCCTCCTGCTCGCTGGGGGTTCAGCGAGGAGTCCCAGAAGCCTGTAGAAAGAAGAGAGGAAGGTGTTCAGTCCTGGAGCTGGGCCCCCTGCTCCGCCAGGGGTGGTGTTGTGGGCAGCGAGGGCACAGGGCCAGGGGACGGCCGTCACCGCGTTTACTTCACGGCTCCCAGAGTTGTTTTCCCCTCTTGGACTGTTTTAAACTCTACCACCACTTCCTGCCTCAAGAGGGGAAGCCCCACGAGGTCCTCCCCCACAGTGCTGGGGTGGAGCCAGGGAGCGGTGGTGACAGGCTCGGCTTCAGCTCTGTACTTTGGCATGGGAGGGCCCACCATGGAGGGCACCAGGGACACAGGGTGTAGACCCTGTGGGGAGAGAGGGGACAGAAAGCCCAGAGTTCCTGCAGATGACCGGCTGGGTGCCCACTTGACCTTCCATCTCTAGAATGGCGGTCCCAACTGGTACTTTCGGCCTGTTTTGGCCACCACAGTTCTATGCAGGAAGAACAAACGTATGGATTGTGGCTAGTGAGCTCAGAGCTGACCATCCAAGTGGGGAATGCCTGCCCACGGCGAAATGATTCTGACTCTGGTCAAACTCAAAGTTAAAATCGGAAGCTGCCCCATGCCCCCAGTGGGAGGGGGACGGGGTCAGATGGCAGGGGCTCCTGCACTGCTGAGCTACGGTTCCAGCACATGCCTTTCTCCTGACCTAGCCTTCATGGACTCAGCCATGGCTGAAGCCACTAAAGCATGGCTATCCCTACGCAGGCATTGTTGGTCACTGCCAGGCTTGTTCTGGGTGGGGGGCACGGAACATCCATGCTGAAAGGGTTATCGGGGGTTCTAGAGTTAGTTCAGGAGTTCTAGAGTTCCAGGTCCCAAGCCCTATGGAGAATTGGATAGAAGCTCAGGACTCTCTAAAAAGGGCACAGGGCACAACATTTTGGGAACAATTTCGATCGGCTGCAGCCACTCTGAGCTCACTCAAGCAGCTCCTGGGACAGGGAACCAGGCCTTGTTCTCTGTTCATTTTGGACATCCATAGTGCAGACTGCCTTGTTAGTGATGGGGCCAGGCCTCTAGACTCTCTCCCGAGCTCCGTACTTCTGGGAGCGAGTCATCAGTAAGAAAACTCCCCCAAATCACATGCAGGACAATAGCAGGAGCCAACATACACTGAGTTCAGGTGTGGGGGCCTCTTGCTGTACACGGATCCTCTCACTGATCCCTGACCACAGGTGTTTGGTATAAGTCCTGACATTGTCCCTGGAACGCAGATGAAGATAAAGAGACCCAGGGAGAGTGAAGCATTTGTCCAAGGTCACCGGGTGCTTTGGAATTTGAAGCAGGTCAGACTAGCTCTAACGCCTGTGTGCTCAGCCACTGTGCTATGTGGCCTTCCTTCCTTGGAACTTGCGACACTTCCCATCTCGGTTGCTCTGCCAGCATGAGTGACTGCAGGGTGGCGTGCACCCCAGAACTGGTGATGTGGTAAGACACAATAGGCTCTTGACACTGACAGAAAGGAGACACCTCAAGATGGCTGAGGGCAGCGTGTGCACGTGTGCCCTAAGAGAAGGGTATTCTCAGGGGTGTGGGCGTTTGCCCCCTTGCTTGCCAGGGGGAAGATAACCCAGTCAAGGTGAGCAGGGCGTAATCCCAGGGGCTGCTGGGAAATGGACTGAAAGTGAGCCGTGGGCATCCCTTCTGAAGTGGGGCCATTACAGGGAGGACCTTGGGGCTCTCGGTTCAGCCCGGTCCTGGGCAGACACCCTGTGTCTGGCAGCCTGGGTGTCGCAGCCAGCTGTCTCCACAGTAACCACGATGACAAACTTCCATGTGATTCTTTCCGATTTGCAAAGCTCTGTGCACATCACAGCCACGACCTGCGGACATAGAGTGCCAGGAGGGGGTGTCTCCCGGTTCTCCTAAGACCTGGGTGAGCTGTTCCTCTTGGCTGCCTAGGCCCTGCACTTGGCTTTTGTGGGCAGCTACTGACCCCTCCATGACTGCCCTCCTCTCCTGGGTGCTTTGTATCAAGCACACATCTGCTCTGGCTCTGGGGAGTGAGCAATGGAAACACTGTGCCCTGTCTACACAGGCCCAATAAAGGTGTCTCCTTGGAAGTTCCCCCAGCAAGGAGCAACAGGCAGCCCACATATGAGCTGAACCTCCCCCCACCCCACAATGCACACCTCCAAGTTCACATAAACCTTTCCTTTGGGTGAAGGTGGACATCATATAGTAGATGATAAACAACTGCCCACCGAGGCCTGGGCATTCTCATTACTGCTCACCCAGATCACAGTCATCGCCTACACGCCCCCAACCCCCACCCCAATCAATTTTCCTCCTTGGGGCACCATGCCGGGCGTAGAGTAGGCCCTTGATTGCTATTTGTTCAGAATTACTGCCAACGCTTTAACCTGGCATTCAAGGCCTGTGGGATCTGAATCTGTACATATTTTCTAGCACCACCTGCTGAGTCTTCACCCCACTCTCTGCTGCTCACTTCTTCCTGAACATGCCATGGGCTGCCCCACCTTTAGTCCTGGCTAATGCTGTTCCCTCTGCTTGAAATGCTTTGCCCATCCTCTCCACATAGCAAACTCTTACTCATCCTTCAAGATGCGGGTCAAATGTTACCTGTTTGGTGGCGTCTTCCTGACCTATTCAGGCCTCCCCTCCCCGCCTCGGTGCTTCCCAGCTCTGGTGCCATCAGGGACTCTAATTCTCTGGTTTTGTCTGGCTACCCCCATCCCCGACTCAGAGTTTCCAGATGGCAGCAGCAGTGCTTTATCCATCTGAGTATTTTCTCAACCCCTTGGCTCTCATGAGTGGGTCAGCTTAGCCAGAGTGGAGAGGCAGGGGTCTGAGTGGGACACAGGCAAGGTTGGTTTTGATGGCAGGGTGAGGATGCCCTGAACCATGGGAGGGCGTCTAAAGGTGAGAGAACGAGAGGATGGAGGCAGAAAGGAGGGTCGCGGAGCTCCCTAAGTGGGCAGGCCACCAGCCGGACAGCCTGCCTTAGAAGAGCAGGGTGGGTCCATCATGCACAGATTCAAAACAAAACAAAACACATTTCCCATGGCTCAGATTTGGATTCCAGCAGGTGTGGAGCAGACCTTGGGTTTAGGGAAATGGGCTGGGGCCTGGGTGACTAGGAACTGCTCCCCTGCTCCTAAGACTGAGGGTGGGGAAGCTGAGATCTGAGGGGCTGTACCTTAGGTTCCTGGGGGCCTGTTGGGGAATCGCAGTAGCAGTACAGGGCTTTATGCTCACACACACAAAAAAGGAAGTAGGTTACTTTCTCTGCTGCTTGCAGAATGCCGAGGCCAGAGGAAAAGCAGAACACTGTCATGCAATCCTAGTGGTTGGCAAACTGTGGGCGTCTGTGCCTGATGGCACCATGCCAGGCCTTGGCTTAGCGGCCGGTGTTCCCCAAAGAGTCCCTGCCTTCACTGCCTCTATGCTGCCCTCAGAATGAGGAAAGTTTTGCTGGCTCTGCGACCTCCTGTGCCTTGCCTGGGGATACCTCTTGCCAGGTGTCCATTCCTACAATCTGCAGAGGGCCTGAGCCGGGCCAGGTGCTAGGGCACAGGTGATGAAGGTTTCACTCTTGGAAAGCCCGGGCTAGTGGCAGGACAGAGAGGGGAGGAGTAAATGCAACAAAATATTCCGGATGCCGTAGAAACAGCTCAAAAGTCCAATGAGTTCAGTGAATAAGTATTTTTGTGGCATCCCAAAGATGGGCTGTTGGACAGTCATTCAATTCGAGTTTTCAATGAATTTGTAATAACTAGGAAAATTCTCACTATAGAAAGGAAAAAGCAAATGACATGCAAACTTGAATGGACTATAAAACATACGCCTTTTCTAAACATATTTTTAAAGTAGTAAACATATATGCATGGCAAACACGTCTGAGAACATCTGCAAATTTAACCCTTAGTGACCACAGCTTTCTCTAGATTCCATTTAGGATCAGCTGCATATAGTTTAGTGCTGAATTGCTCCCTGTGTTAGTTTTGTAGCCCCAGGACTATTCTTGTATAGCCTGCTCTTTTCAAATGTTGGCTTTTCCAAGGCCAAACTTGGACTTTTTTCAGCTCACGAGTGAACGTTCTGATGCAAGTCAATAGCTCCGTTTCAGTGACATTACTCGTGTCTGAACAGCAGGCCTTGTGCAGACTATTCAGATATTTATTACATTCTGCTCATTTTGTAAAAAGTGACTAGAATGCCAGAAAAAGGACACTGCTGACACCAGTGATAGGAAACACATATGCCTCATAAACTTATTGCAGTGGCAAGATGATGAGGTGGGGCTGGCAGCTGGGGTCAGAGCCTGGCGGGTGGAGGAGTGGGGAAGCAGGACCGGGAGTAAATGGGGACGCGGGGTGCGGCTGCCAGGAGCCGGCAGGTATCTGTCGGGAACTGCTACTGCTGCCCGCAAAGCCTGGCTGACCTTCTGCTCCGTTTCTGGGAGATTCCCGTGTCCCCTCATTATGTTCTTTTTAATCTATGCTAGCTTCAGTGGGTTTCAGTTCTCTGCCACCAGAGTGCCTTGTCTAGAACAGTATGTGACAGGCTGGGCACAGTGCTGTGTGTCCCTGGCAAATGCTGCTTGCTGCATATTTATCATCACTACTGCAGGGCTAGGGAGGCGAGGTCCCGGCCTGCACAGCTCAGAGCACACTTCAGTTTGATCACGTTCACTCTACTTTTCCTTCTCCATCCATTCTGGGGATGCCCTGAACCAGGGAAAAACTATTCCGATGAACCTCGCTTTACGTCCTTCAGCCCTTGGACACCAGGTCCAATCAGAGCCTTCTGGTTCCTAAGCTGACGAGTTCCTAGGGGTGTCACTTAAATCCCCTTCTCAAGGAAGTAAGTGTTGACAGATGAATGGAACTGCCACTGGCTTCTCAGATGGCAACCTCCCTTCCCTACTTCATCCTGCCCGAGGTCAAGCTCTCCCAGGATAGAAAGGCTTGTCTATTCCAGAAAGGAATGTCCCAGGGGTGCCTGCCTGAACCCCACAGTGGGGCCATGGGCTGCTGCAAACGGACCCTCCTCCCCAGCCCGAGCCCATCCATCACACTTGTCTTACCAGCTGGGCCTCAGACTGGCCATTGATGACTCATTGCAAAGACAACCGAGAAGGTCATGGGGTGCGGAGGCAGAAAGTCCCCGGTGCACATCCCAGTTTTGTTCCCCTCCCACTTGGGGCACCTTGACAAGTTTTTCAGCTGTTCTAAGACTTGATTTTTTTTTTATCTTTTAAAGGAGGACACAAGGATTACACAAGACAGCGCTAAGCGCGTTGTGATGAAAGTCTCATCCACACCATTTGAGATCTCAGGGGGGATGCCATTTGAACTGTGTGAGTTACAAAACTGTCACCGTTCTACATTCAAACTTCTGGGAGGGCAAGAGCCCAACAACTAAAATATCTGGGGGCAAAGTTCAGCGTTTATTTCCAATATCGACTGAAAACTGGTCCTGAAGTTTATAAACTGGGCAAATCAGACCTAGGAGAGTCCAGGTAAAGAGGTAAGGGGCAGCAAGAGAGAGTGGAGGGGGCTGCAGATAAAGCCCCGGTTCAGCTCCCAGCTGTGCTTAACATGTTACTTAACCTCTTGTGCCTCAGTTTCCTCTGCCATAAAGTAGGGATTACAATAACAGAACCTACTTTATAGGCTGTTTGAAGATTTGATGAGTCAGTGCAGGTAAAGAGGTTGAACTCAGGGCAGGGCCTGGCAACTCCTATTTCCTCATCTTTGACCATAAGCTTCCTTGTGGCATCTCTTGCATGGCTGTTCGGAGGCCCCTCTGGGTGGTGGACAGAGGTCTGGCCTGGGTACCAGGGGGTGTCTTCTCTGATCCCAGGCTGCCCCTAAATTCCTTTCCGACCTGGTCCTGCCCTTTCAGTCATCGCTTCTTCCATTCGACCAGCACTGGTGCACAGGGCACTGCCCTGTCCCAGGCCTTGTGCTGAGCCGTGCGTGGCGCAGGGTCCCGTGGGTGGTTCCATCTTGATAAAGCCTTATGGGTGAACTGCATTGCTCATCGACATGGCCTGCCTTCTGCCGAGGCGTTGGAGCCCTCAGAGGTGGCTGGCCTGGCTTCCCAAGGGCCAGCATGGCGAGGCCCGAGTCAGAGGCCAGCGCCGGCCGATTTCACCCCCGCAGAGCACTTCTTGCTGTCATGTGGAAGGGCTGGGATCAGACACACTCTTGTTTTTTCTTCTTACTTTTCCTCTCCTCTCTGCATCCCTCAAAAGGTCAGAGGGGTAGGGGCTAGGAGGGGTGTGCTACGGATCAGTTGGTTGGCCAGGGGGCAGGCCAGGGGGGCGGGGCACACTTTAGCTCATGAGCATGTTCACCCTGCTGTCCCTTCTGATGGGGGGGCCAGGGCTGTGGCGGCTGCTGGCTCCCACCTCTCTGGCCACTGCTGAGAAGGACCTTGATGTTTGGTTCTGCCTCAGCCGGAGTCACAGCCTGACAACACATAGGTCAGCTGTGCTGGCCCTGACCAGCCCCCGCTCCCTCAGACCAAACAAGATTGTGCCGCAGACCGAGGCAGTTGTTCAAAGGTGCCATTTTGAAGCTCCCTGCTGTCGGTGCTCAGCAGCCTGGGGCAGGGGTGCGGGTGTCCTGTGAGAGCTGGGACTCAGGGTCCAGCTTGGTCTCAGCCTGAGGAGCCATCCCTCTGCACAGGCGGTCAGCAGGGGCGGTTCTAGGGCCCTGTCTCCTCAAGCCCTGCCACCTCCCCTGCTCCCTGGAGAAGACTTACCCAGGCCCAGGTTGGAGATGGTCTTGAGGTCTGTGAAGCTGCTGGCCTCAAGGATGGCCCGGGGCAGCCTCAGCGTGAAGGGCAGTAAGTCTCTGTGGAGACACGAGGGGTTGGAGGTCACGTCTGGGGAGGGATCCACGTGTCCTATCGCCAGCCCCAAACCCACTGCCCACAAAGGAAGAACCCCAGCCACCCCACTGGCTGCTGGGGTCTCTGCGCAGACTGGAAAATTCTCTGGGGTGGAGGGCCAGAGCCCTGCGGCTGAGGGAGCATCCAGGTCCCATGTCCACACTAGGGACTCAGAGATGCGGGAGAGGGATGGGTCATGGCTTTTCCTCCGTTGTCCTGGCCTGGGAAGCCCAGGGAGCTTCCACCAAAGGCACTATTCTTGGTAAAGTGAGTGACACACTGAGATGTGCATCGAGCTTATAGTCAGGCCTCCCCCACTGAGCGCACAGTCAGGCCTCCCCCACTGAGCGCACAGTCAGGCCTCCCCCACTGAGTGCACAGTCAGACCTCCCCCAGTGAGCGCACAGACAGTTCTATCTGCTGCCTTTGGTCTGCACAGGGAACTGTTCAGGGATCTCTCCAGAGATCTTCCAGAGGGGACTCAGATACTCTCCCTCTTAAGTGTGCAGATGGGGAAACTGAGGTGCAGAGAGGGAAAGGAATACATCCAGGCCATATGGTGAGTTGAAGGTAGTTTGCTGTGTCCCCAGCCTCCTAACTTCCAGTCCAGGGCTGTTCAAGGGGCCAGGAAGGAGAGTATGGCACTGCAGGAGCCCCAGGATGGGTGGTCCCAATTCTACACCTCGTCCTGGCATTCAAGGCCCGTTCCTCCCTTTACAGCCATATCCCTGCTCTATCCTCCTTCTCCCCAAACCGTGATTCCATCACGAAATCCCATCTATTCATGCACGCTGAGAGCCTTCCATGATGGCTCTAGGCCAGAGCCATCTGTCCGCTGGGGTCTTCACGGCCGTACAGCCTGTACTGCTTCCTTCCTCGCCTCCCTGTCAACACCATACCTGGGCTCTGGGAGCTCCTGGAAGGGGCGGGCAGCTTTTCAGGTCTCTGATGTCCCTACAGTGCTTAGCACACACAACAGAGTCTCAAAGAATAGGTATTTGCTGAGTGGACCCATCTAAACTTCAGGAAGCGGACTAGGGGAGAGCAGGACAGAGACCACCTGGGATGGGGCTGGCAGTGAGCTTCCCACACTACCTCTGCTCACCACACAGGGCCATGAGGCTTGTCGGGGTGCCCCACCCCATTGTGAGAAGTGTTTTCATGGGGGGTGGGGTGGAGAAACTGTTTATGGAAAAGCAGGATGGGGGAGGGTAGAAAAAGATCCTGGGCTCTTTTTCGAGTTCCTAGGATGTGGCTTTTGGCTTCTCCACAGTCAGTAGGTGGGGTTTGCCCACCGATCTTTGCATCTCCTTTCACTGTCCTGGTTGAGTGCTCTTCCTGTGAACCTGAGGCTTCGAGGGCTCCCTGTCAGCACCCCCAGGCAGGCCAGGCCCAGACCCAGACTGGACATGTCCATAGCGCTCCACCTTCACTTCAGGCCTGCCCCTTCACCACTACCCCACTCTAATTTTGAAGGGTGGCAGAATTTATCTCATATTGCCTCAGTTTACCTGGTTGGCTGTCTGGCCTGCCAGCGGGATTTCCAGTGGTTTTCTGGTCACTGTATATTGTGATGGCCAGCAGAGTCGTTCAGCTTCTCTGATGCCCTCCCTTAACCACCAGGACAATCTCCGACACCCCCTCACCCCCCTCTTCAGTCTGCTGCTCTAGACGCTGCCGGGGTGACTGCGGATCACTCCCCAGCCTGGAACCCCCGCATCCAGGGCCTTCCCCAGCCTGCTCCCACTTCTCCCCACAGATCCTTCCCTTGAACTCAGGGGCCTCCCAGTGTCCCGTTCGGTTTCCTATAGTGTCCTGCTCATTCCTACCGCTGAGCTTTGCATAAGGGAATGTGCCCCTTGCCCCTTGTCCCCTCGCCCTGTGCCTACTTAGATTTTATACATCCTTCAAAGCCACACGATGGGCCCCGTCCTTCCCCATGATCCAGTGTTGTCCAAGGATTTCATCCATCGGTGCTCCCCCACGCTTCACTCAATTCAGCATTTCACCAGGGGCTGCCCCTTCCAATTCAGGAAAAGCACACACAGGATGGGGGTGTTTGTTGAGCATCTACTCTGTGCCAGGTGCTGGGCTGGGTGTTCATAGGCCTTTCCTCACGTGATATTGTTATTATTGTTACTATATCACAGCAATCCTATGGGTGGGCATTAATATCTCTGTATTAACTAATTAACTACTTCTGAATCAGAATCCTCTAGGGGAGCTGCCAGAAATGCAAATTCCAGATCCATGCCTAGTGTCGGGTCCAGGGGTGGCCTGGGAATCCACATTTTTAAACAGCTCTCAAGGGGATTCTGATGGACACAGCCTTCGGAGGGAATCATGACCCCCAAAGCAAAGGCTAGTGATAAAAACAAAAATTAAGCACCTTTCCAGATATGTATGTGTGTATGTGTTTCCTTATAAACTATTAAGTCCATTAAAATGCATTCACAAAAATAGAAACTTTTGAAATGGGATATTTAGAGTAAGAGTTCTAAAAGCCCCCTCCCACTCTGGGGTGGGGGGTCAGCTTCTGCACCTCCCAGGGTGCAAAAGGCCCTCCCTGGAGGCCTCTGGTGTTTTTCAAACTTTTTGGACCATGACTGCCAGTAAGAAACACTTCTGGCGTGTCACACACACACACACACACACACACACACACACACATACACACACACACACACACACACACACACACAAGAGTTTAGCACAAGACTTACTCCAGCTACATGAGACACGTGCTGATATTTTCTAGTCTAGTTTAATTTTTCATTCAAAAAGAGCCAATCATGATCCACCCAGCTGATTTTATGACCCCCTCTGGGGTGTTTTCTGACACCAACAACGCATCCACCGGACAGCCATGGGGTGTCCCACAAGTTAATTCCGTTCTGACACTCACTGGCTGGAGTTAGCGCAGACCTCACAGAAAAAGGACTCAGTCCCACCAGTCTGCCCCCAGTTCATGGCCCATTGCAAATCCGAGGCCACCATACTTCTGACTGACTGGCGAGAAACCAGGGGTTCCCATGACCCCCCTCTTCAGGGTCGCTACAGCGGCTCTCAGAACTCAGGAAAACACTTTGCTTACGTTTACTTGTTTGTTATAAAGGATACGACTCAGGAAGAGCCCGATGGAAGAGGTGCACAGGCAAGGTATGGGGGAGGGGTAAGACATAGAGGACGGGTGCAGGACGTCCATGCCTTCTCACCTGGCTGCCACCTCCCAGCACCTGGGTGGATGGGTCCGAACGTCCCAGCCTCTAGTTCCTTGGTCTTCCTGGAGATCGGCCCCATCCTAAGGCTATCTAGGGACCTTACCTGTGTCACCTCTTAGCATAAACTCAGGTGTGAGTAAAAGGGCTCATTAGGAATAACGAAAGACACCCCATCACTCAGGAAATTCCAAGGTTGTAGGAGCTTGGACAAAGACCAAATACATTTTTGTTTTTCACCACCTATACCTCCTAATGGGTTGTGACCCGCAGATTGAACACCGCCACATACCACGTCTGTGATCGCATTCATTCTTTGGCACAGGCTAGTTTTCTCCTCCCTCTTAGGGGCTTGGCACCCCCCCACTCCAGGTCCTGTAACATGGGAAATGCTTCCAAGATGGAAGGCCAGGCCTAGGAGAGCAACATCTGAACCTCCTTGAGGCCCACGGTACCTCAGCTCTATCTCCTCACAGATCCCGGGTGACCTGTGTGGTTTTGAAAGTCAGCCACTACAGAGGGAAGAATGTGAATTTATTTTGGTAATTTTTTTTTTTTTTTTTTAAGTGAGAGAGAAGGAGAGAGACAGAGAAAACCAGCCTGAACTCTGCCTAGCTCTGCCATTTCCAGCTCCTGGTCTGACAGTGGTGACTCGCTCTCTTACGGGCTTGTTCTGAGAATTAATGAGCCGGAATACAGGAAACGCGAAGCACCAACCTGCACCAAGTAGGAGCTTCACGTGCTTCCTCCTCCTTGGAGTGAGGCCAAGGGCGCTTCTCAGGCCTCGGAGCAGTGGGAGGACGCTCCTTCCCTCTGCCCCACTCATCAGTACCATCCAAAGGCAGGATGGTGGCTCCTGGCTCAGGTGGCTGGGGAGGCCGCTCCAGACAGTGATAAGAGCTTTCTTCAAGGGAGAAGAGGACCAACCTGCCACCACCTCCTCCTGCCAGGAGGAAGGTGGCAGCTTGGTCACAACACTTGGTCTCTAGACACCTCCAAGAGAGGGCAGGCCTAAGGGGCTCCTCCTTACCTCTTCATTTTGGTTAAGTGCCCCCCCCCTTCATAGGCTACTGACTCCTGACCCCGGGTACGCTGAGGACCGCACCTCACGAACCTTGTAAGGGGGTCAGCAGAGTGCCTGGCACGTGGGAAATGCTCCCAAAATGATCAGGTGTGTTCATCCTCCCGTCGCCTAGGATAGGAGCCCCGGCAGTTCCCTGGGTGCCTCCTGACCCCCCACTCCTCTTGCCTCCCCCATCCACTGCCTGGGGCAGGCACCTCCACACAGGGCCTTGAGGGCTGCAGCACCCGCCCGGCTGGTCTCCACCGTCCCCTTGCTTCAATCCCACCTCCTCTGCAGCCCTGTCACTCTGCTGAAATGAAGTCTGACTGTGAGCAGCAGCGTGGCTCAGGGCACCTGTGGTAGGAAGTCCCTGTCGCTCCTGAGTATGGCATTCGAGGCCTCCCAAGCATCTTATCTTCCACCATGTGTCTGGTTCTCCCCAGGAGGCCCTCCCTGAGCTGCCCATAGCTTCCCCACTGCCAGGCCTTTGCCCGCGTGGTTTCTTCTACCTGGAATTCTCTTCCCGCCCTTCTTTGCCTGGTCCCCAGTGTCACCTCTTCCACCCAAAGGGTCTGGACTCTCCCATATATGGAAGGGCCGGACTGGAGGGGAGCAGCTCACACATCCTCTGGCCTTTGGCCTTGTATACTATGCTGGGCAGAAGCAGTGGGTTCAGGAGTCAGACCCGCTTGGGTTCAGATCTGGCTCAAAATTGAGCTGGGCAAACTGAGACAGGTCACACCTCACTTTCCTCACGTACAACAGAAATAAGAAAACATGCGTGATTGTGTCGACAGCATTCACTTTGTGCCAGGTGCTCTGCTAAGCCCCCTACAAGGATGGGTCTGATTCTTGGCGCACCCTGGGGGAGGGGTCATCAGCCTCACGAAGTGGGTCTGAGATGACAATAGCTCCCAGCAGGACCTCTGTAGGGTGAGAAAGAACTTCGTGGGCAGTGCCCCCGACAAAGCCTGACTCCACACGACACCCTGTCAATGGGAGCTGGCTGCCCCAGTGACCGCTGCTGGCCCACCCAGACCGCTCTGACGCCTTCACCAGCTCTGCATACCCATTGCCCAGCCTCTGCAGGGTTTGCTCGAGGGCTGGCACCGGTGACTCTCAGAGGTTTGTCCTGGCATGCTGGAGCCTCACTGCCTGCCCCTGTGGAGAGCCACAAATGCCGGGGTGTGCCCCGGGGGCTGGCTGGCTGGTTTGGGGGTACAAAAGCCCAGCTCTGTGGCCTTAGGATAGACGACGCTGAGGTCCCCTTTATGATCCAGAGCTTCCGGCAGGATGCTGCTAAGGCTGGGACGGTCCCTGCAGTCACATCCTTGTGCGGCTTCTCTCCCATCCTTGTCCTGCCGCACTACACGCCCCCCCCCCAACTCCCTTGCTTTTTCTCCGTGGGGGCAAGTCCTTTAGGGTCACCTGCACCTGAACCCTCCTGTCCAAGTCTGCTCCTAGCAGACCCCCAGCAAGCTGTTAATACTATCCTTTCCCTAGAAGCTGTTCTCAAACCCTGGTTTGCAGTCAGGCTTACTATAAATGCAGGAGATATACATACCATGTGCATGTTTAAAATGCACAGCCCCGTGACCCACCCCAGGCCCACTGAGTCAGAATCTCCGATGTGGCCCCATGGTTCATATTTTTAACCAGTTCCCCAGGTGGCTGTGGGGCCCAGCCAGGTCTGGGAACACTCTCTAGAAACCTCACCAGTCGTCCATCCAGCCTGAAGCATTAGGGTTTGCCTTAGGATTGGGGTGAGCACCCTGAAGCAGAATCTGTGCCTTCCAGTACTGGGGGTGGCGGGGGCAGAGGCTGCAGGTGGCACACAGCACGTGCTCCCTAACGAGTGCTGGCTGGAGAGACACGGGGCCTCCTACTGTGATAAAGTCTTCGTCATGCCGCCTGACCTTCTCACAGCTGGTCCGTGCTATCTTGGGGAAGTGCTCGGTGAACAGGCACCCAGCCCCGGCCACAGGGGCCCCAGTGCAGGCTCAGTGAAGGAGGGCGTGCGGTGGGCTGGGCCTGCAGTGCAGCATGGTGTTGGGGACGCAGGTCTCAGAGCTAGGACTGACATGCATGACCTGGGTGTTTAGTATTGATCAAAATGCCCCCCTGTGCAAGGCCCTGCAGGATAAGCACGCAGGCACTTGCAATGTACTCTGTCCCCAGGTGTTTGCTTCTGAAGGAGTCTACTGGGCAGGGTTTTAGAATTCTAGACCCACAGAGCTCTCATACTTTGGTGTTCCATCTTGCCTACCACTCCTTGATAAATGAGGCAACTGAGTCCAGGAAAGGTGAGTGACTGGTCCAAGGTCAACCAGCTCGGTAATAGGTCTCTGACCCCCAGCCTGGAGGTCTTCCTCCCGCAGCATCTCATTCCTCAGAAGTGGCCTTGAAGCTGGTACTGCCAACCCCCAAATACAGGAATGCCAGGCTCTGTCCCCTGTGACCTCCTGCGGGTTCCCTGAGCATTCGAGGGTGGGTGAACAGGCACCTGCTTTTCTGGAATGTGGAGAAATGGCAGCCACAGGAGGAAAGGTTGGGGGACGCAGTGCTGAGCCTGGTGACCCTGCCCCCAGATCTCCTTGCACACATAAAGTCGTTACCCCAGCACACCCTCCAACAGCCCAACCCGTGGAAATAGAACCAGAGCACCTATTGGGTGTCGGGCAGCATGCTGTCTCTTTATCTTATTTCCTCCTCCAGCATCTCTCTAATGGGTATTATCACTCCCATTTTACAGAAGAGGGAGTTGAGACTCAGAGAGATTAAGTAACTTGCTCAGTTCTGGGCTCTGTAATTATGTCATCATTCATCCATTCATTCATTCATTCATTCATTCATTCAAAGCACCCAGAATGTACCAAACATGTTAAGCACCTTCTACTAAGGTAAGAACTTCTCAGAACAGGAAAGCCTTATCTCCTGGAGAGTTTGACATAATTTACAAAGGGCCATGGGCCTCTGATGCTTTGCCCTGTGGGCCTAGAGGGACATGCTGGGTCATCAGAACTAGGACGTGCACAGTGGGGAGGCTGTCGCAAAGATCATGGACCTTGGAGCTTTGTGTACTTTGAATATCCACTCTGCCATTTACCAGCTGTGCGACTAGCAAGTTACCTCTCTGTCTTAGTTTCCTCGTCTACAAAATATGAATAGCAAGATCACTTACCTTGTGAAATTGTTTGCAAGATTTAAAAACATAATGCTTATAAGAACAATTAGTGCTGGGTACCTGGCCAGCCCACAGTAGGCAGTAGCTATGAGCAACAGTTACTATCGGTACAACCTTTTCTGCCCACTGGGACCCAGGATGGTCCTGGTAGGTGGGAGCAGTGTTCTGGGTTGAGTGTGGTTTTCACCTGAGGCAGGAAGGATGGTCTCTTTGAAGCAGGGAGGAGTGGGCCCCAAGCAGAGCTGCACGCCCTGCAGCCCTGGACCCCAAGACATCCTGCCCAGCCTGTAGCCAGCCCTTGTCAACACCCTGTGGCTTCTGGCACCAAAATGTCGTTTTAAATTTCTGCTGACCTGCAACCAACTCTGAATAACTGGAGCAGTTCTGAGAGCGGTTACCAGCCACCCACTCCACCCAGCAGCTGCTCAGCCATTACAAGCTCTCTCTCACGGAGGGTATCAGCCCTTGCTGTTGCCCCTACAGGAAGTTCCTTCTATAACCCCTGCAACAGGGTGCACTGGGTCTGCACAGGACTCCAAGCTGTCCTGGGAGCCGGAACACAGGTAGCTGGGGTGATGGGCAGTGAGTTGGAGGCAGGTGGTAGTAAAGGAGGGGTCCGTACTGGAAGGTCCAAAAAAGCAGCAGAACCAACACCTTCCTTCATGGTTACCAGGGCAAAGCCAGGGACTGTCCCCTCTCTCTGCATCCTGTGGGCTGCAGCCTTTCCCCTGGGGGCTTCCCTGGGACTCCCTGCCCCCACTCAAGGTTGCATGGATGTCTGTCACAACCAGACGCCCTCCTGTGGGGCCGGGTGTACTCACCTACTGACACAGTAGAATGCGATCAGTCTGAAGATGTCCTCAAACACAAGAACAGAGCCTTCCAGGTACAATACTGAGGAGAGATGACAAAGGCCTTGGATGAGTGTCCCTGTCAGAAGGAAGGAGTGGGGCCGGCCGTGCCTCCCGCGCTCACGACCACAGAGCTTAGCCTGCCACAGCTGCCTACACGTCAGCTGCCAACTGGACCCAGGGAAGTGAGAAATGACCTTCTGGGGTGTTAATCCACTGAGATTTTGGGGGGGAACACCTACTACAACAGGTGCTGTTGTCTTCACTAATACACACTTATCATTTTGGGCAAAACAACACATAAGCCTCTAGGTTGTAAAAGCAGAATAAAACATTCAATTGATCAGGGTCATCTCAACTGGACAATTCTTAGGACCGTGAGGGGGCAGCAGGAGGAAAGTTGCCCACTTCTGCCTTGGCCTCTGGCAGGTTCACTGGTGCAGAGGTGCTGAATTGGGGCCACTGGTCGTTCACCCAAGAGGGTCTATTAGAACCTCACTTGATTTGGCTGCATCGGTTTCCCAAGGGTGAGGTGACCCCAAAATTTGCCAGCTCTGACAAGGAAGGGGGACCAAAGCATTTGTTCAAGAACCCATCCCAGGGTGGCAATGGCTCCTTGAGGATACCAGGGTGTGGCAGTCAGTGGCCGAAACTGGGGTGCACTGACCAGAGAATATGGTACCACACCACGCCCTGCTTAGGGCAAGGGGCCCAGAAAGGCTGAGCTAACTGCTTGCTCACCAGTGGTCTCAGCCACCATCCATCCCCACGACTCCAAACTCTCACCCCAGGGCTCCATATGCCCAACAGGGATGCTCCCTGAGCTGAGGACCCCACAGTGAACTTTCTCAGGCATCAGAGGGGTTAAGAAACAAGTGTGTTATCACACTTCAGTTGCAATTTCCTAAGGGTCTTCTAGCATCCATGTGGTGGAGGGGGAAGGCAGGACCCAGTCCCAGGCCTTGTTCTGGCCCTGGGATCAACAGTGTGGCTCTGGGTACAACCCTTTCCCACCCGGCGCCTCCGTTCCTCCACCTGCAAAAGGAAGACCTTCCAACCCTAAACACTCATGCATCCAAGTGACATCAGCCTGCCCTCCGGTTTTCAAAGCCTAGGACAGCATTCCTCTATATTGGTGTTTTGCGAGATGGTTATAGGGGATAAGGAACCAACAGGTTTTGTTCTAATAGATTTATTTTTTATTTATTTATTTTTCTAATAGATTTATTTTTATATTCGCCTTCTTTCTATAGACTAGACACTGTTCTAAACAATTAACATGATTTTTTTTTAAAAAAGTTTACATTCATTATCTGTTTATCTGTTTATGGCAAAAAGATAATAGTTTCTTATTAGGATGGATATAAAAAAATTTAAAGGAAGTTTAAAGAAAAATATTAAATACCATGTTTCCCCAAAAATAAGACCTAGCCAGACAATCAGCTCTAATGCGTCTTTTGGAGCAAAAATTAATATAAGACCTGGTATTGTATTACATTATATTATATTAAATTATATATATTGTATGGTATTGTATTACATTAAATTATATATATTGTATTGTATTATATTATAAGACCCGGTCTTATGTTATAGTAAAATAAGACCGGGTCTTATATTAATTTTTGCTCCAAAAAACGCATTAGAATTGATTGTCCAGCTAGGTCGTTCGGGGAAACACGGTAGTAGATCATAGTACAGGAGGACTCCGAGGAAGCCTACAAACGATAAGTCTGAGAAACTGTCTGTGACTTAATAGCGGCGGGACGGCCCACAGCGCCATCTAGTGCTGACATTTGGTAATTCGCCAACTCTCAAGAAGAGGCAGGGACAGGCCAAGGGAGCCTGGGGCCAAAAGACCTGCAGCCAATGAGAGGTAGAGAGGCGGTTCCATCTATAAAATGGGAACGTGAAGCCCTTTCTCACGAATCCCTCAAGAGGGGTCAGTGGTGATGCACGCAGGAAGCCTAGCCTCCGTACAGGACGCTCCACAATTAGCAGCTTTTCCTCACCATGGAGACAGGGTCTGACCTTTGCACCACACAGATGAAACCTTTAAGATGCAGTCAGTCACTCTCTCCTCTGTGCCCTCTGGCACTTTATATAAAGCCCATACTTCTTTTAGACTTAGTTTACTGGACCCTCTCTCTGTTGGTCGGCAACTGGCCTGGAGAGACCAGGGCTCATTCCCGTGGGTGGACGAGGGGCAGCACAATTCTAGACATAGTAGCCAATCGCCTTTTTACTGTTATAACTGTAGATTTTAACATCACAAGTGAGGGTCAAGGCTCACGTTTGTTTCTTTAGACCTCTTCTGCCCCAGCCCCAGCTACCGGTCCACATCTCCCTGGTCCTGATGGTGGGAATTGCCTCCCGTCACACTATCCCCCCCCCTCCCCCCCCACCCCCCCCCCGTCCCCCCGGCCCGCCCTCCACCCCGGGAACTCCCGCACGCCAGGGCCAGGCCTTGGCCCCACTCTGAGGCTCCCTCAGCACCCAGCACAGTGCACAGTGTGCCAGGCACACGGGGCGGGCTCTGAAAGGCCAGCTGGGCTGACCAGGCCTGCTGGGAACAAATCTCCAGAGATTGCATTAGACGTCAGAGTTGCATTAGATGTCGCTTAGGGCGGTGGGGAAAGGCGAGAGGGGATGATACTAAAGGGTATGAAGTTTCTTTTTTTATTGTGGTAAACTATGAAAAACACAAAATTTAGCATTTGAACCATTTTCAAGTGTACGATTCAGTAGCATTAAGTACTTTCACATTGTGCAACATGGGCTTCTTCTTTGAAGTGACGAAAATGCTCTTGAATTGACTAAGATGAGGGTTGCAGGACTGAATACACCAAGGGCAGTGAATCGTCCACTTTAAGTGTGTGAATTTATACTACAGAATACACTGTATGAATACATCTCAATAAAGCCATTATTGAGAAAAGACAAATGCACACACACAGAGTGGACTGCATTTCTCTGCCTATATTATGTGGTTTTGGTGTGTGTGTGTGTGTGTGTTTTTTAATGATGAGCATCTATGAGTTTTCTGTAAGAAGAGAAACTATAACAATTCTCTAAATTTTTCTCTAATTTTTCTAAATTCACTGTAAACTTTTCTCTAAAGCTGACTTGTTTCCAATGTCCTCTCAGCTCACGCTGTTTTAGAATCTGCTCACAGCCCTGCCGGGCACAGATGATAAACCTCCTTGCCATTCACTGCTGAGGAGACCACGTCACCCTTTACCCACTCAAGCCAGCTGCAGAAAGAGCCTTGGGAACAGGTCCAGAGCAGGTCCAGCACCTGCTCTGCCTTTGGCAGGGACCCAGCCAGCTGGGGCCTCCCAACAAAGATGCCAGTTCCAGCAGGTCACCTTTGAAAAGTGCGAGCAGAGACCCCTCCACTGGGTACAGTCTCCAGGGTCCCTCAGCAAAAGCCAGACCCTATCTAACCATTTTTTCTTTCAAAGGGTGAAGACAGAGAATGGGAATCAGCCAGTTGCACCTGGAGCATCCGGGGGGTGACAAGTGACAACAATGGGACTCTTCCTCTGCCTAGAGAAAAGGAAACCTTTCACCTTATGGTGACTCATCATCAAGGCCACGTAGGGACAGGGTAGAGAGGCCAGGTGTATACCTGCCGGAATGGCTTCTAGCATTTACAACCCCAACGTCAAAATGAAATATCCACAAATAACTGAAAGCCAGTAGATTAAACAAAAAAAAGAAATTCCATTTTATCACTCCGTAACACAAATGCACGGCCAAAGGCAGGGACTGTGGGGGTATCTTTTGTTCTCCTAGGCCTGGTGCTTAGCACATTGCTGGCTCTCAGAGGTTTATTTCATTATTCATTTATAAAACGTTTTATTTTGAAATACTTATGGGTTCACAGGAGGTTGCAGAGAATGTACAGGGAGGTGCAGTGCACCCTTCACCCAGTTCCCCCCACTGGTGTTAGCATCGTGTGGAACTGGAGTACAACTTCAAAATCAGGAAATCGACCTTCGGATAATTCACAAAGCTCATCCGGACTTCACCAGTTTTACACGAACTCATGCATGTGTGTGTGTGCTTGTACAGTACTGTGAATTTGACCCCATGTGCAGTTGCCTGTAGTCACCACCACAATTGAGGCATTTCATTGTACCATCACAGCAAGGCCCCGTGCTCCCCATCACAGCAGGGCCCCATGCTCCCCACCATCACAGCAGGGCCCCGTGCTCCCCACCATCACAGCAGGGCCCCGTGCTCCCCACCATCACAGCAGGGCTCCGTGCTCCCCACAATCACAGTGAGGTCCCCGTGCTCCCCACCATCACAGCAAGGCCCCATGTCCCCACTAACACAGCAGGGCCCTGTGCTCCCCACAATCACAGTGAGGCCCCGTGCTCCCCACCATCACAGCAGGGCCCCGTGCTCCCCACCATCACAGCAGGGCCCCGTGCTCCCCACCATCACAGCGAGGCCCCGTGTCCCCACCATCACAGCAGGGTCCCGTGCCCCCACCATCACAGCGAGGCCCCGTGCTCCCCACCGTCACAGCGATGCCCCGTGCTCCCCACCGTCACAGTGAGGCCCCGTGCCCCCACCGTCACAGCGAGGCCCCGTGCTCTCCACCGTCACAGCGATGCCCTGTGCTCCCCACCATCACCACGAGGCCCCGTGTTCCCCACCATCACAGCAAGGCCCCGTGTCCCCACCATCACCGCAAGGTCCTATGCTCCTGTCACCACACAGCTTCCGTGCTCCCCCTTTATGGCCACAGCCACCCTGCCCCTCCCCCTAACCCCTGGCAACCACTAATCGGATCTCCATCTCTGATTATGTTATTTCACGAATATCTCATACATGGAATCACACAGTATATATCTTTTGAGACTGGCTTTTTCCACTCAGCATAATTTCGAGGGCCCTCAGGTTGTTAAGTGAATCAATTGCCCATTGCTTTTGAGTGCTGAGTCGTGATCTGCATGGTCTGGATGTAGCACCGTTCACGTGACTGTTCACCCACTGAAGGACATCTGGGGAGTTTGCAGTTTTGAGTTATGATGCACAGAGCTTCTGTGAACATTTGTGCACATGTTTCTGTGTGAAAACATATTTTGCTTTCTCTGGGATATATGCCCAAAAGTGCCATTGCTGGGCCACATGGTGAGTCCACCATTAGCATTCAGAGGAACTGCCAAACTACTTTCCAGCAATGTAGGGGTGGTCCAGTTTCTTCCCATGCTCGCCAGTTTTGCGTTGTCACGATTTTTTATTTTAGCCATTCCAGTAGGTGTAGAGTGGGATATCTCATGGTGGTATTAATTTGCATTTCTCTAATTTGGATTTTGAAAAGATGTTGAACATCTTTTCATACGGTTATTTGCCATCTGTATATCCTCTTTGCTGAAATGTCTATTCATGTCTTTTGCCTATTTTCTAATTGGATGTTGTTTTTTTTAATGTTGAGGTTTTTTAAAAAAAATCACTTGATTTTTAAGATTCACATACCATACAACTCACCAGTTGAGTCTTAATACATTCAATTCAATGGTCTTAATATATTTAGAGTTGTGTAACCATCACCACAACCAATTTTGGAACATTTGCATCATCCCCAAAAGAAACCCTGGATCCATAAGCAGCCACTTTCCATTCTTCCTTCCTCCTAGCTTCTGGCAACCACTAATGTACTTTCTGTCCCTATGGATTTGCCTGTTCTGGACATTTCAGATGAATGGAATCATACAATTTGTGTCTGGCTTCTTTCCCTCAGCATGTTTTCAAGGTGCATCGCAGCACAAGGCAGTACTCATCCTCTTCATGGCTGTATAATATTCTATTGCATGGACAGACCACTTTTGGTTTATCCATTCATCATGGATGAATATTGGCAATGTAGTTTCCAGCTGATGAACTTCTGTGCACAAGTTTTTGTGTGGATGTATATTCTCGTTTCTCTTGGGGATATACCTCGAAGTGGAATAGCTCGGTCATCCGGTAACTCTACATGTTTAAGAAACTGCCCAAGTGTTTTTCAAAGCAACTGCTCCATTTTACATTCCCGTTAGCAATCTCTGAGGGTTCTGATTTCGCCACACCTTTGCTAACACTTGTTATTGTCTTTTTTATTACAGCCATCCCAGTGGGTGTGAGGTGGTATCTCACTGTGGTTTTGATCTGCATTTCCCTAAGGATTAGTGATGGTGAGCATCTTTTCATGTGTTTCTTGGCCATTTGTGTATATGCTTTGGAAAAATGACCATTCAGTTCCTTTGCCCATTTTTAATTGGGTCACTTGTCTTTAAAGTGGAGTTTTGAGAGTTCTTATTCTAGATACAAAGCCTTTGTCAGATGTGTGATTTGAAAATATTTTCTCCCAGTCTGTACTTTGCCTTCTCTTACAGGGTCTTTCAAGCATTTATTTTAAGGATGAAAAAATGAATGCTGTCCAAGTTTGTCTGCAAAATAGTAAACACTCAACTGGTGTTGCATAAATAAATGATTCAGTAGGCTTATTTCCAACCTGCTATAATTAATGGTCAACTCCTATTTGTATTTGGCAGTATCTATGGTTACAATTAATGTATGATGGGCCTTTAACCAGTTATTACTCTAATCTAGGCCAACCTCCTCTGCAATCTTATTAACACTATTACCTCCCTTAATAGATAGACACTTTCTTCATGGGTGGTGCGAAGGTCAACTTCAAACACCCCTGATTTTAATAAACACAAACTCCCAGTGATGGAGGGCAGTGAATCCCGCACATGAAAACCTTTCTTCATCATGTTCACTCTGAACAGAGAATGGCTATTGACACGTGCTTTCATTAGGGTCTGACTGTCTTTGCAAACAAATGAAGGATGAGCTTTTACTCACCTACCGTGTTTCCCCAAAAATAAGACCTAGCCAGACCATCAGCTCTAATGCGTGTTTTGGAGCAAAAATTAATATAAGACCTGGTCTTATTTAATATAAGACCAGGTATAATATAATATAATATAATACAATATAATATGATATAATATGATATAATACTGGGTCTTACATTAGTTTTTGCTCCAAAAGACACAATAGAGCTGATGGTCCGGCTAGGTCTTATTTTCAGGGAAACATGGGAAGCCTGACCCTGAGCTTCAATGAGGAAACCATGAAAACGTGGAATGAATGAGGATACACCTGGACAAATACTATTAAGATTGTGAAGTGAACGCTTATTCGAGAAACCAAACCCAAGATTTCCTGTTGGCAGATGGCCTTGTTAAGACAAGGGATCACTGTTCATGGGTGACGACAGGAGTCGTTAATAAGTTTCCCGTTACGATGCCCCTTTGAAGGGTTGGGTCAGAGTTACTCTTTAGCTAGGACATTTTCATTGTGTAACCATTCATCAACAAATATTTGTCATTCTCATAGTCTGTAGAAATAAAGGGGAAATGGATATAGAAATTGAGAAGAAGCCTCACAGTTTGCAGGGTGACAGGGAATTTGACAATGGTCTGGCCACCGGTCTATCTGCAACTCCTTCCTGAGGGCTAGAGATGCAAACAACCAGCTCACTCTCTTTTGATGACTGAAAATTTGCTTGGGTGAGGATGGAGAGGCATTAATTCATTTTATCTAAGAAAAAACTTTGCAGGTAGCAAAGCCTCCATATGCGTGTTTATGGAATGAACACTGGGTGGACAACTGCCCCAGGAGAAAAAGTGTCCCCAGAAGGATGCGGGAAGGGACTGCGTGTTGGCAGGAGGGGCAAAGTCTCCGACCTCTCAGAGAACTCACTCTTGGAGAGCTAAGGCCATCACACCTGGCTGGGGGGAATTTGGATGGTTCCAGGAAGTGGCCCTACGCCAAAGCCTTATGACACTGCTGAGCCAAGCTTCCCTGAAACCTATCACCCAGAATGGGTTGGAAGACCGAGTTGAATGGATTCTGATCCCCTGTCCTAAAAGGGGCACGAGATAACTAAGCTGGGCTCCTGCTATCGAAGTCCAGGGGTGCAGACCCCGAGGATAAAAAGCCAATGTGACAGGGGACTGGGGAGTGGTTCACAGCTGGGGAGCAGGAGGGAGGGGCTCCTGCAGGCCCACTCTTCCACGAGCCCTCCCAGGCCCCTCAGCTCCTGTCCAGCTAGGAAAGTCACAGTTGCCTTTTGGCTGGCGGGACCCACTGCTGTGTGGCAACACCACAGTTGCCATGGTAACGCTCTCCTGGACAGTTTGTGCTGAGGTGAAAAAAGGATTATTTGCTACTTTTATGGGCCTAGCCAAAGGCCCAACTTTTTGCAGCAGATGAAAACTATTTCCCCCGTTTCCAGGACTAAAAGTGGGGAGAGTAGCAATTTCTCTGGAGTCCCGGGGACTCTCTGGTTCCAGGCCCAGCTCTGGCACTGACCTGCTTCGTGGCGAGGCTGCAGGGCGGCTGTGGAATGGGAGAACCGCCCTCTCCCTGCCTGAAGGAAGGGCACTGCTGCCTGGGGCTTCTGGAATCGCTGGTTCCAGCAGATGGCAGAAGCTGTCAGAAGCACCACTGATCCCATGCTGGGCAGCTGGTCTCCTGTGTCCTCTGGGCAGACCTGTTACCCAACCCACAAGGCCCAGAGCACGAAGTGGGGAAAGCTCTTGTTCCTGCTCCAGGAAAAGCCCAAGCTGGACAGGACCGACCAGGGATAGGCTCCTGGTCTCGCCCACCACATGCCCTGAGACCAAACCCTTGGACTGCAAGACCTGCTTTCTCTACCTGCCCAGTGGGGAGAGGAGTAATGGAGGCCCTCCCAGACCCTCCACTTGTGCAGAGGCCAGAGTGGTAACCCCAGAGAGGCTCTACGTGAAAAGATAACTCAGGGGTCTGGAAGGTCTGGGGCAGGGGTGGGAAGTAAAGGGAAGGGGGGCAATTAGGGCTCAGGGAGCCGGGAGAGAATGCCGGCTTGAAAATGGGCTGGAAACAGTTCCCTTTCTCTCTCCCTGGCTGTTACCGATGGTCCCGCGCTGGCACCTTGGCCTCTGGTTCACTGGCTGGAGGTGGAGTCTACTGATCAGCCTGCCTGAGCCTTTCTGTGAAGTCCCACACCCCCTCTAGTCCCAAAGCTTCTCAGGGTAAGATCATCCTGCCTTAGCCCTCAGTTTCCTCCACCAATCATGGGTCCCTGGGGGGTGACGGGGACAGGCAGTAGGAGCTCCTGTGTAGAGTGGGGGCACAGCAAGCCTTTGCCCAATGCATCTTTGGCTGGAGGCTGATGAGAAAGGAACAGGGGAGGACCTGACCGCCACGGTCAGGGGTCCAAGCAGGGGGCCACTTCCAAATGCTCCCAGTGCCCTGTTGCAGGGTTTGACAAGGGAATAGAGAAGTGCCTCCTTTTCCAGCAGGCTGCAGCTCTGCACCAAACTGCACAATCTGACAAGTGGAACACCAGCTGGATTTCATCCCCCACTCAACTCACATACCAGGCACTTTTGGGCAGTGCACAAGCTGTGCAACTGTCCATGGCAGCCCTGCGTATGAATCATGGTCATCTTTGCTGCTTGTGGTTGGCCTAAAGGACAATTGCCTCTTGATTGTGTCCTAAGAATTTTAGGATGAAAAATGCACAGTGTGCCTTTTTACTGATTCTATATCATACTCCAAGTCTGATCAGACTAGAGACCCAACCATGCTCAGATGTCCCTCCCAGTAGATGGGGAATCCCTGAAAGCCAGAACAAAGGCCCTCAGAGACAACTCTGGTCCAACCTCCCCCATTGCACAGATGGGGAAAATGAAGGTGCATCATTATCCTGTGAGAGAGGATTAGCCTGGGGGCTTTCCAGAGTTAGATTCTGATACTCACTGGAATCTAGATTCTCATTCTGATTGCTATTTTCTGCCCCCTTCTCCCAGCTTCCCAGCATGGGCTCGAGCCTCTTGATTAATAATGGTGGTGTGGGGTGTAGGGAGGGTGTCCCAGTGCCTCACACTGGAAAGCACTCGTCGTGTCCCTGCTTCACTTGTTAGCCAGCAGAGATGCCTTCCCACCAGCCAAACATCTCTCCGTCCCTGGGCAGACCCCAGTTACCCTTGAAGAAGCCTTCCCAGGCAGAACTACTGGCCCCTCCCTCTGACCCTGGCACAGGGCACACCCCACTTCACAGCTGATTATACTACATCCCGATGTGTTCGATGTGTTTGCAGGCCTGACTCTGGCTTCTGGGAGCAGGGGCCAGGCTTTCCCTCTTTTTACCATCCCAGATCCAGGACCTTGCCTGGGTCATCCCATATGCTTAATGGGGTTCGCTGTTGTTGCAAGCATTGTCTCTGAACCCCATGTTGGCAGTCACACCTACAGCAGCTGCTACTGCACTGTTCAAGCTATAATAAACGATTCTTTTTCTTGGACGGCGCGCTTCCATATTTAGCAATGTATAAATGAGGATTTAAGTCTGGGGAAAGGAATACAGAATGAACTGTCACAATGCAGATGGGACTTTGCCTGGGAACTATTTATAGGTTCAGATGCCAAAACAGAAGGGGAGACATTAGACAGATGTGCGATTGCCAAGTGTCAGGGAAGACTAAATAGAGCCTAAGCAGACAGGGAGGTGTTGGGGAGAGGGAACAGGGGAGAGATGGAGGAAGAGATGCAGAGCAGAGGCCGCCCATGGGGGACTGAATGACCCACAGATAGCAAACTGTGAGTCTGGGAGAGCAATCCGCCTGTCCTCTGCTCACACTGCAGTGGTGAGGAGGTGTCTTTGACTGTCCCCATCATGAAGAAACACTTTGTTCTCTTGGGGAGCAGAAACAGGAAAGGGTGGTGGCCCATGGCACCACCAGATAGTGAGAACAGCCCCGCGTGCCACAGAAGGACCCATCAGGAAATAAGCCAGAAAACAATCCAGCTTCAACTTCAAGATCTTACCAAGTTTGTCCCATCCCAGAGTTTGAGAACTTTTATCTGAGGTCTAGAAGAAAGTGATCGCCACTTATGTGCTGTGAGAACCAGAGAGGTTAAGTGGCTTCCCAAAGGTCACAGAGCTGGGGAGTAATGAGGCCAGGGGGTGACCTTAAGCAAGCCTGGCTCTGCAGTCTGTGTTGTTGGTCCTCTAGACCCTGCTACCCAGTAGAAATATGAGAGCCACATGTGCAATTTAAAATTTTCTCATAGTCACATTAGAAATAGTACACAGAAACGGGTGAAATCAATCTTGATATATTCTATTTAACTGACTATATCCAAAATATTATCATTTCAACAAACCATAAATATAAAAAAAATTACTAGTGAGACACTTTACATTCTTTTTTTTCATACTAAGTGTTTAAAATCTGGCATGTATTTGACACTGACAGCACATCTCAATTCAGACTTGCCACATCTCAGGTGTTCAACAGCCGTCGGTGGCTTGTGACCGCCACACTGGACGGCAGAGCCCTAAGCAGTGCTCTCAAGAACAAGGTTGGCCCCCAGGGTACATCTGGCCGTGTGTGGAGACATTTTAGGTTGTCACATCTGGCGGGGCATGGAAGGTGGTACTACTGACATTTAGTGAGCAGAGGCCAGGAAGGCTATGCAATATCCTACAATGCCCAGGACTGCTCCAACAACAAAGAATGGTCCAGCTCAAAATGTCAAGAGTGCCAAATTTCAGAAATCCTGCAGGGCTCAGATGGGAGATTCTTCTGCTGGTCATGGCACTGACTAGGTCACTTGGCAGCATTCAGCTGGGGATTGTTCTGGTCCAGAGGGTCCAGAAGCCCTCACCCATGCCTGGTGCCTTCGCAGAAAAAGCTGGAAGGCTAGCCGCAGCTGGGCCCCCTTGGGCCTCTCCAGATGGTCTCAGAGTCATTGGACTTCTTGCAGGCCTCCCAGAGTCCAAACAGAAGTTGCCAGTTCTCTTTAAAAGGTACCCATGGACTTGGCATAGTGTCACTTCTGCCTTAGTCTATTGGCCAAAGCAGTCCCAGGCTAGCCCAGATTCAAGGGGAGGGACCACAGCCTGCACCTCCTGATGGATGGGAAGAATGTCAAAGAAACTACAGCCATCTTTAATCTGCCACATGACAGTGTTTATATTCTAGGGCTGATGTGCAGATTAAGGGAGTTTATTCATATAAAGTGCTGAACGAATGATTGCGATTAGTAACTTACTTCCTTAGACTCTCACTGTACCCAGCTAAGCCCTGGGCACCACAACTTCTCAATAAATATTTTGCATCCTGACTCAATAGAGGAAGAGGCACGTGGAGAACATTCTAGGTTGGGTGCATTGAAGGAGCTTCTGTGCCAACCCCTGAGCCACATTCTGCAACTTAGGGACCCACCTGGCACCCTGAGACAGTGCTGTGCATCTGAGTTCTGAGGGAGCCCGGGAAAGACAGCAGAACACAAATCCAATGCACAATTTACATGTGCCAAGACCCACGGACCCTCTCCATGGGTCCCCCCAAACCCATATGTTACAGATGAGGGAACTGAACTCAAAGAGTCTCAGGCACTTGCCCCAGTTCAACCAGGTATAGTTAAGTGACAGCCTTCAAATCCAGGTCTGCCGTCTGTTGGCTCTTTCTAGTACAGTGACGGCCACTGGCTTTTCTCAAAACAAATTATGGAAAATGCTTAACTGCATCCTCACAATGACTGGCCGAGCTTTGGTCCTCGGGACCCTGAAGCCAGTAAGAAGGAAGCTCGTAGGCTTCCACTAGAAGGTACCGCAGGATGGCAAACCTTCTCCCATGGTCACCTTACACTCTCACATAACCCATCGGATTTCTCTGGGAATCTATGCCACACACCTGTCGCACCACAACCCGATTCTAATTTATTTCTTGTTATTGTAAAAATGCAGGCCCTTCCCCTCTTTTTCCTAAAGGTATAGCTTTTCATGTAAAAAATTCTAACCATTACATATACATATATACGTCATATCTACATACAGATCATGCTTTAGTTGGCTAAATGCTCACATACACATCACCTCCCAGTGGTTCTACAAGGTGGGCTTTACTGTCCCCATTTCATTATTTTTAAAGATTGTATTGAGGAAGGGGAACAGGACCTTATTGGGAAACATTGTGTTTTTCCCAGGACCCATCAGCTCCAAGTCAAGTTGTTGTCTTTTCAATCTTAGTTGTGGAGGGTACAGCTCCGCTCCAAGGCCAGTTGCCGTTGTTCAATCTTAGTTGCAGGGGGCGCAGCCCACCATCCCTTGCAGGAGTCAAACAGGCAACCTTGTGGTTGAGAGCCCGTGCTCCAACCAACCGAGTCACCTGTCCACGCATACTGTCCCCATTTTATAGATGAGGAAACAGCAGTAGTGTGCTGGTACATGTTTAACAACGGGATCCCCAATTTTATAGCCACGTAAATATCCATTTACATATGGATCTGTCAATTTCCATATGTAAATACTCCCACCATGCTGACGGGGGAGACATGGGTAGAATGAACTCCCCCACAGACGGGAACGAGCCGGCTCCAACATGCCACCAAAACCACGGTTCAGAGACAAATCCACTGTCAGAGGGCCATGAATAGGCAGAACCATTGAGTCCTGGACTCAGGGGACCCCACTGACTCGAGGGACTCCTCTTCACCATGGCTGTCCTCGTTGAAGCCATCTAGTCCCTTTCTGTCCAGCTCTGGTTGTTTGCAATGAACATAAAGCACTTGGGTACAATCTTAGCTTAGGCCTTAGATTCTGAGGCTAATTCCAAAGTTCTTCTGTGTACTCGACTGTCTGCCCTACCTCCCTCTCTGGCGTCTCCCACCTCCCCACTGGGAGAGTCACCTCTGTGAGGACCACGGGAGACAAGCCAAGAAACCACCTGGCCCGGGGAAGATGCTTTGAAAGGGGAATCGACAACCTGAGTTCAACCCAGTTCCATCCTTGGGCACATTTTCCTCAGCTGCAAAATGGGGGTCCTAGCACCTGCTTCCTAGGGCTGTGGTGAGGAGAAGAGGAAGGGCTCTCTATGAAAGCCCATCCCCCGGGACACAACGAGTCCCCATTAACTGGGGCTGAAGGCCAGATGAGATTTCATGGGTAGGGCCTAGTTACTGGGGAACTGGGGCTCCCCTGGCAGCGGCCCAGGGCAGCCTTGCACTGGGAACAATGACTACATTAAAGGAACATCCCAGCCAAGGAAGTTTCGCTGGGGCAAGTTCTCTAAAAGTTTCCACTGTGAAAACCAAGGCCAAGACAGCAATAAGCACACCAGAGCACAGGTAACAGGACCAGAATTGCTGATAAAAACAGCACAGACTATTCACTGATTCTCGACAGGTGAGGGGAGATGGACACACAGAACCACAAAGATACCAGTCCATTTCTATGGAACTTTCCAGAATGTCTCATCTCTGACTTCTTCCTTAAGTAGTTTGAGCACAAAGGAGAAGTTGGTGGGACAGGCATAACAACGTGACTTCCCAGGAGACAAGCTGGGCTGCCTCGATACAGAGCAACCTGTATTTTCCTCGGCTATGGTGCAGCTTTATAATCCAGGTGCTTGCTTGGGACATCTGGGGTCAGGCAAACGAAAGATAGCGAAAGATAGCGCCTGTTCTCTGTGTGGGCCTTTATCCTCCCAAAGCATTTTTGTATCCATTTCTTGCCAGGTGAGATCAGGGGCCCCTTCTCCCAGGAGGCCCAGAGACATTGAGTGACTTGCTTAAGGTCACATAGCAAGTTACAGGGGAGGAGCCAGATCCGAACCCAATTCACTGGTACTCATCCTTGGCTTTGCACATGCTCACACCGGCTTTAATGCTGCAGCTGCTCTTTTCCAAGTGGGAAAGCCGCCTGGAAACTCCCAAAGCAAAATAAATCTGGGAGGTGCTCCAGAGGTCCTCAACTTCCCTTTTGGGGAAAAATCCGCAAAGCTGAGTCCCGTAGAAACATCTCCTTACAAGTCCTGAATGTGGGGTAATCCTCCCAGAGCAGGCCGAGCCTCCACACAGGGACACGTGGGAGCCGCAAAGCACCTGCAAAAGCACTTTGCCTTGTTTCTTTCACTTTTGCTTTACTCCACTCAGCTACCCAAGTGAGCCTTTTAAAATAGAATCTGGTCTTACAACAACGCAGGGCTCAATAGATGCTGGCTACATCCCTATCTGAATGTATGCATGCACGCTCGCGGCAGTACGCGACTCCCGTGCATTTCTGCCAGGTTTTAGGTGTGTTCACATGTGTTTTCTTGTCTGTTCCTCATAGCAATTTCCTTGGAGGCGTCATTAACCCCATTTATGGTGCATGAGAGTGAGGCCCAGGAGTCAAACAACTTGTTTGAATTTAGTTCACAGAGCCAGTTAAGCAGCAGAACCAAATATAGATCCAGGTTTTCTAACTCTAAGACGCAGGCCAAGGGGGAAGGTGGGCAGACAGGGCAGGGGGAGAGGCCATTACCTCTTTATGAGCAGCTACTGTATATAGTTCCAGTGAATCACTATGATTATGAGCCCCTTTCACAGTTGAGAAAACTAAGGCCTAGTGAGGTAAAGGACTGAGCCCCATCACGGAGACCTCTCAGCTGATGAACATGAAGGGGTGAGATTAGGACTGGCTCCTTGGGTTCCCAAGCCCACCCTCTCAGTCCTTCCGGGCCAGGCTGTCTCTGCTCAAGTGCGAGGGGTTACTAACCAGCCAATCAGTGGCACAGGGTTTGCTGAACACTTGCTACCTGCCCTGCCCTCTGCTAGGCTACGGGGACCACAGATGTTACATCAGACACACACTCTACCCTTGGAAGGTTCCAGCCAGATCAAAAAGGAGATGTGAAAATATGAAACAGACAACAAAGGATGAGACCTGATAGGCTGAGGAGACACAGAGGCACAGGCACAGAAGAGGGATGAACATGGTGGGTGCAAAGGTGGGGAGAGAAAGGGAGCAGGGCAGTTCCAGATGGGGGTGTAGGGATTATTATTCGTCCAGGGGGGTCCTCCACACTGCAACAACCTGGGGGAAATTGCCCCAACAGGCAAGAGATCATCACGATACTTCACTGTCCACCCAAGCAGCCTGTCAGCAAGTCAGAGGGCCAGGTGGGCGGTGGGCACAGGGAGGAATCAGGATGAGCCTTAAATAGACCAGGTCCCCCCTCCTCTGCTATTTCAGCACAGCCAGGAAGAACCAACTCCCTCTCTTTTCTGACTGAGGGCTGACATTCCACCACTGCAACCTGAGTACTGTAACTTCCATTCCCATTGCAATACACACCCTCGTGGTTCCGAGCAGCACTGTACGGTGGTGTTAGTCTTTCACACGTGAGTATAAGTCTGTTTCTTGGCCAGACAATTTCCAGAGAGCAGGTTCTCATGGAGGGCCGCAGAGGAGGCAGCAACATCTCAAAAGGAAGGTGGGAGTCCCACATGCAAACGATGGGCTAAGATAATCCACACTCACTGCTCTCCTGCGATGGGATGCCCAGGAGGTACTGCGGCCTGGACCCTGACACCTCTGTAGTCACCTCCAAAAGAGGAGTAGCTGCGTGAGGCTCCTGGTTCTCCAAAACAGCTGAGTTTGGATTCTTTTCCCTTAGACGTATTTTCTGAGGTTTCAAAGTCCTTGAAGGTGGCGGTCACTAAGCACAGGCGGAGGCCACCCACTCAGCCTGGTGCTGGCGTGACACCCCTCACCTCCACAAACCCATTTCCCTTATCTTCCCCTTTCCTTACCTTGGTGTTCTGGATCTTTCTCCCATCTCTGTCAAAACCTCGTCCTGTGTCCTAGTTCCTCAGGGCAAAACAAACTCCTGGTGGTTGCTGTGTTCTGGATTCCCAGAGAAGCAATGCTGTGCCCCGTCTTCTCACTGGGCCTCGCCCTCTAACAGGGCTTCCCACAATCGCTGGTGGCCGCTCCAGGCCCCGCCCCTCTTCTTGGCCTCGCGGCTCCCCAGTCCTGGTTCCCTGGGCAGCCATCAAGTCTTTACCTTTGGCGGGTCTTTCAAAGTCTCCCTCCTCTTCCTCTGTCCTGTTCTGGCACAGTTGACTGTCCATCCATCACCCACACAGCCAAGCTCTCTTCCAAAGCACCGATTTCATCAGGCCACTTCCTGCTCACGATCTCCTCAAGCCTTCCCACGACCTACAAACTGAATCCCTAACACCTTGCGGTTGTCGTCAGGGCCCTTTGTGACCTGGCCAAATCCCTTCTTCCCAATCTCATCTTTGATTCTACTTCCAATCACCTCAACAACGCGTCAACCCACCTTTGCCTGATTCTCTTTCCTGCGTCTCAGCCTGAGGAAAGCTATGGTCTCAGCTAAACAGGCCTTGTCTCCATTTTCTCTTTCTCACAATGATTTCCCATCCTCCAAGGCCCAAGGAAGCCTGGGTTGATCTCCCAGTCAAAAGTAGTCAGTTTTCATGCCCCAAGGGCACACTTAGGAGTATATTCTAGCACTTACGACAGTCTGGCTTGCATTTTTGGCCAAATGTGTATGTGTCTGTCTCCCCCACTGATCCAATGTCAGGAGCCATGTCTTACAGAGCCCATCATATGTGTCTTCTTTCAGAAGCCATTCAGCACCTATAGGCAGACCTTGGAGATATTATTGGTTTAGTTCCAGACACCGCAATAAAGCAAAATTGCAATAATGCGAGTCACACAATTGTTTTGGTTTCCCAGTGTATGTAAAGGTTATGTTTGCACTACACTGCAGTCTATTGAGTGTGCAATAGTATTATGCCTAACAAAGCAATGCATATACTTTAATTAAAAAATTATTTAAAAAATACTTTATTGCTAAAATATGCTCTCATCAGAACCTATTGGAAAAATGTCGCCCATAGACTTGCTCAATGCAGGGTTGCCACAAACCTTCAATTTGTAAAAAACACATTATCTGTGAAGTGCAATAAAGCACAATAAAATGAGGTACGCCTTGTTTTTAATTGGTTGCAAATACTTTACAATGTTTAATACCACGGGGAAAGCTCATAATAAAATATTTAAGAACAATGTACTGCTAAAAACTATATGGACTATTATGATTTAAAAATCCATTAAAAAACAGGAAGAAATTCACCGAAGTTTGATCATAATAAAGTTCTTAGGGTTAAATTATCCAATGTCTATCGATATTCGATGCATTTTTGTTTTCCTGGGCCAACCCCAATGTTGGAGGCTGAAAAGGGAATTGCTGAAAACAGAAAGAAATACCCTGTGGTAAGTTTTTATCCAAAACCTCCAAGGGTAATACCCAAGTGAGATAAGAAACCAACTTCTAAGAGGAGTTCTCAGGAGAAAGGCATTGCAGGAAATGATGGTTTTGAGGTGTAACCTGCATGTTACCCAAACCCCATAGCTAATTATAAAGGCTGGTATTTATCGAGTGCTGACTACACTCAGGTACTGTGATAGCTTTTCCATTTCATCCAGAAGACGTTACGATGTTAGACGATGCGATGTCAGAGAGTGACTCCAATTCTGACATCAGTTTCCATGTGTTTTTTCCCCCACACCAGGAGCAATTCTCTGACACCGGCTGAGGGGGTTCTATAATTCAACTCAATTCTGACATTATCTATGGAGAGATAGTGTCAGACCTTGCAGGTTAAGGGCTCAATCCTGCAAGACTGCCCCCCTGACCCCTGCCTCTTCAGAAGCCAATTGCAAGTCCAGGCTGTCACCTGTGCTGGCGACCAAGCCGTTGCAGATTGGAAGTTCCAACAGCCCCCTTCTTGGATACAATTAATTTGCTAGAGAGCCTCACAGAATGCAGAGAAACATCCCACTTACTAGATCACCAGTTTCTCATAAAATGAACAGCCAGATGGGACAGACGCACAGGGCAAGGGACGTGGGAAGGGGCACGAAGCTTCCATGCCTGATCTCGGCATCTGCACATGTTCACCAACCTGGAAGCTCTCCGAACCCTGTGCTTTTGGGGCTTTATGGAGGCATCATTACATAAACTTAAACCACTGGCCATAAGCGATTGACTCAACCTTTAGTCCCTTTCCCCTCCCAGAGGTCAGTGGGGTGAGACTGAAAGTTCCAACCCTGTAATCACGTAGTTGGTGCCCTGGACAACCGGTCCCCATCCTTAGGAGCCATTAACATAGTCAGGCGTGGTTCAAAGGGGCTTGTTATGAATATCAAGACACCTTTATCGCTCTTATCTCTTAAGAAATTCCAAGGGTTTGGGGAACTCTGTGCCAGGGACGGAACAAACACCAAACATGTATTTCTTATTACAAATCACAGTATCACAGTTACCACGCTACTGAGTGCTTCCGAACTCATTCATCTACCAACAGCTGTGAGCAGATGAGGAAACTGAAGCACAGAGAAGGTAAGCCACTTGTCTGATGTCACAAGGCAACAGAGACAGAATGAAGACCTAGAGCTGTCTGTCTTTGCAAAGCTCACGATCTCAGGGGAGGTTTACATTGACAAGACTGCCAAACTCACCATGATGCAACACTGCCCCCGACACGCTATCAAGAGCCTGCCTTCTCCATACCAATCCTGCCTTTAATAATAATTGCTCTTTACCTTATTCTGGACCGAACACCGCTGGGCCTGTATACAGTGTAGATCTCACTCTCGGATAATAGATTAGTTGGTGAAGGGGTCATGTGTAAGCACTGATGCAAATCTCCCGGGTGGCCCTCAGAGGCACGCTGGGTGACTCCGACCCACCCATACGCACAGATCTCTGCTCCAAGGAGGACTCACCGAGAATACCCCCTCCTTGGTTTAAAGGTCCCCCCGGGCCAGTGGTGATCACCATCAGCACCAACCAGCACAACGCTCACTGAACGTGCCCATGTGGTGGACTCCATTTCCAAGTCCAATGCTATCTATCAGCTTCAACGACTGGGCCTAAAAGCACAGGCCTGAGAGTGGGAGAAGTGCTCAGGGCAAGAAGACATCCCATCTGAGCTCGACAGCCCAGCCAGGGATCAGCCCCGGCAGTAGGGACGAGACAGGGGGTGAAGCGCGGTTGCCCTGGAAACTAGGGACAAGCGGCTCAGACTGAGTGCCCAGCAGTCACTTCCTGTTGGGGCCAGACCACGCCATCCGCCACTGTCTCCTGGTTCCTGTTCTAGAGACAGGGCCAACCGATTTTCTTGTTTGCAGCAGCCAGCAGAAACTACGCCATCACACAAACATGTCATTGTCTCCATCTTCAAGGGTGCAGATTAATGAAAAAGCAGCTAGTGTCCCCTGGCCAAGTGGTTAATTTCAGCCATAAAGGGGCATGGCCGCCACCCAGAAGGGTGGCTCTACCCATCCTTTGTCCTGCTCATCCCCTGTATCCCGTACTTGAATGTCTCTTCTGCTGGTCCTCTGCCCCTATACGCACTCCCACATACCTGGCCTCTGAGGGTCCCTGATGAGGCTAAGTGGTGACCCTGACACTGCAAAGCCTTCTTATCACCTTAGTGCAGCACCGAGGAGGACTCAGGGTATGGTAGATGGCAACACTTGTTTAAAATAGTTGCTACTTCTCCCTGCTGGTTATATGCTGGCCGGAGGATAATACTGCCCAGCCCACTGGTGTCTGGCCTGGCCATCAGACCTGTTTTGGCCAATGGATGGTGAGGGAATATGACACCTGCCACCTCTGACTAAACTCTTTGAGAGTCATCATGGAATTCTACCATCTCTCTCCACCCCAGATTGGTGCTGCTCTTTCAGTCTGGATTGCAGGGGGAGATGTTTTTATAAAGGGCCTCAGCTGACATGTAACATGAGTGAAAATATTCTCACATTACTTTGTGTGGCACTACTTTTGTGCACACATACTCTGTGTGCAAGCCACTATAGTTTAGGGTTTTTTGTTGTTGCGGCCTAACTAGCCTGAGCTGACTGGTTCAGGGTTTGCAAGAAACTCTGAACAAGGAACTAGAGAACAATCCAAGCGCACAGATGCACAGAGGTGGTCCAGGGGAGTCTTTCTCATTGAAGGCAAACACAGCAGGGCCGAAGACGAGGCCGACTGCCCAGTTCTGGGAGATTCCCTTGTTTCCTTCGTTGGCCTCAGCGCTGTGGGGGGGAGCCCCAACAAAAGGCCCAGTTCCAGGCCCTGGGCCTTTCCCTTGCCCACTTCCTCCTCAGGCCACCACCCCCCCTCCTCCATGCAGCCACCACAGCCACAGGAAGACTCAGGAGGTCGGTGGCTCTCTCTCTTCCCAGTAGGGACTACAAGGCAGGGCCCCGTGTGCTCGCTGGGATTTACCCCAGAGCCCTGGAACCAAGTGTGGGTGTCAGTCACTCCTCCTTTTGGCTTAATCCTGCAGGTGATGAGTAACAACAACAAACACTACTCTAACATTGATTGTGCTCTGGGTACTTTTCTAAGCACTTTATGATTATTAGTTTTTAATTTACACATCTAATTGGCTTTATTGAGCGATTCATGAATTGGACAGCAGCCCATCTAACTAGCAGAGAGGTGCTTCCTGTCCTGAGTACTTGAGACACACTAACTCCTTCCAGTACCCTATGAGGGAGGTGTCTTTGTCACCCCCACTGTAGTGGCCTGGTGCCCAAGGCACAGGGTAGTAAATGGCAGTGCTGGGGTTTCCAGCACAGGCTGTGTGCTTCGTAGTCTGTGCGACATCACTATACTCAGGAGGGAGGAACTGGACAGGAAGACAGAGCGAAAAGGTAGAGGACAGCGAATCAACCAACGTGGCCACGTTCCCTGCTGCTTTCTCAATATTGTTTGGGTTCGCCCTGGGGGCAGACTTCAGGGATGCGAGGTGTGGGGAAGCAGTGGAGTAACGTAAAGACAGAGCGAAATAAAACACCTAAAAACTTAGAGATGGCATCTGTGCAGTTACACTGAATGGACACGAACCATGATTAGAAGAAGTTATGTTACGTGAAGGATTTTGGGTTTGGGTTTGGATGGTTTTTTTTCAGCAAAGCTGAGCACTGAATTTTTAAAAGTTTAAAAATGGAAAATGAGGTTCTATCACATGGCCCTGGGAGGAAGACACAAACAGGGGAAGGGAAGTAAACTGCCTCCACCCCCAAGTGCCCTGCTTTGTCCTTTGGGCTCCTCATCGGAAATGAGACATGGAACCAGACATGGCGGCCTGGTTCCATTGGTAGGCCTTATGCGTGCTTTCTGACCAAGTTCCAAAAGGCCGGGAAGCTGGGAGTATAATTGGGTTGGAAAGACCTAGAAGTGTCCTGGAGACTGGGGCAGGGAGGAGGCAAAGAAGCATAGGGATGAAGGAGAAAAGCAGAACTTCCAGATACTCTGTCGGCCCAGCCTGATTCTCTTTTCCTCCAAGAAACCTCCCTGATCAGCCGGCCCTTGAACAATGCTCCCTCCTTGCACCTCCAGAACACGTGTTGATATGTAACATGTTCAGCGCGTCACTACTCCCCACTTTCAGCTACTTTCCTGAGGTTGGTGTTCAAATTTAAGAGCACAGTTGGTTCTTGGGTTTCTAAAGGGCTGTAGGCAACTGGTGTCTGGGCAGGCAAGTCCCTGAAGCCTGGTTACTCCCAGGAAGAGGCATGTCCGTAATTAAACAGGCTGATGGCTGTCTCCTCCCAGGACGCCAAGAACACACCCAGGGTTTTTACGGCTCTAGAGACACCTGCTGAGACCGTCTAAGAAAGGGCCCCAGTTCCTGGGGAGCAGTCGGGGCCCCAGACAACTTCCCCCCTTCTAGTCAGTAGAGGGACTTCAATGTTTGGCCTGGGAAAACTACAACACTCCTTTCTCTTTGAGATCCCTACACTTTCTTCCCTGCTGGGTGCTGTAGGACAGGGGTCCTTAAGGTTTGCTATATAAATGAACAATCCTCCACACTCTATCCTCTGAGAGGCTCCCAGCAGTTTACCAAGATCCAAGCCCTCTGCTTCTGCCTGGACGTGTCTGTGCCATGTTTCCCAGTCTCCCTTGCAGTTGGACGTGATCATATGACGGAGTGCTAGCCCGTGGAACACAAGCACCCACTTGGGACAAGCACCCACCTCCAGGCCTTGGTAAGACCCACCCACAATCTTCCTCCGTGCTCTTTCCCCTTCCAGGCTGCTGGTGTGGAAGTCAACCACAGGACACAGGAAGACGTCAGCTGAAGGTGGCAGGGCCTCCACCAGCCAGGGTTTGTGAACAAGCCTTCCCCGCTGACCAGGAATCTTGCACATGAGCGGGAAACTAGCCTTTTCTGGGTTTAAGCCATTATACTTTTTGTGATTATTGTAGCAGCTGGCTAATCTTCCCCTTTCCATGTTCTCCACAGCCTGACTCTCCATCTGACAGGCACCCTATATTGTTTACTTGTTTACTGTCTCCTCCGTCCACCAAAATGTAAGCTCTGAGATTCAGGGACTCTGTTTTGTTCCCTGCTGGGTCCCCAATGGTAGAATTGGGGTAGAAGAGTGTCTGACACAGAGTATACACTTAATAAACTAACTGTGAATTACAGTTAGTGACTTATGTTTTACCCACTCTCTGAGAGTTCGGGTCTCTATAGAAAGGCCCCCAGGCGTCAAGAGCAGGAACCTACCTCTGCTTTCACTTTCTCCTCCACCTCTTGAGCTAGAAAATCAGCCTTTCATTGAACTAATACACTCATCGTTTGGGACCCAGCCTGTGTTCCCTCCTCTTGGACACCCTCCCGGAATCCTTCCCACAATGGTCTACGAGGAATAAAGTGAAGAAATAAAATGCAGTCACTATAGTCAAGCTGCTACATTACTAAAACCAAGTCGGCGAAGGCATGAGGAAACGATTCTATTCTTGTTCTAACTAGCCTGGGAATTTAAACGTCTGAACTTTCCAGTCCTACGTCAAAGCCTGAACAGGCATCTGCACATACATCAGACCTCCAGAGAGCCCTGATTTCCCCCTGAAGGACGCATGTATCCAGACCACCTGACAGCCATTCTCCTGACTGCCGGACATCTGACTAATAACTGTCCTGGACCAATCCTAGGGCTACGAATGCAGGACTGATAATTCTCAAGAATGTGCTTTTTTTTTTTCTATAAGAACTCTTAGTTTTTTTTCTTCAGAACACTCTGGGTGATGCCTCATTGTGTTTGCAGTTTGAAAGCCCTAAGACCCTTGAATAAATCTTTATCATTAATTTCTAGCAAAGCCTCCAGACTCTGAGTTCATTCGACATGTGCATGCTCTGTGTCCCTGGGCCCAGGGTCCCTCTGGAGTCACACCTATCACACTGCACAAGTGCTGATGTCTGTTTCTTCCCCCCCCGTCATGTTCCCCACCCTCCAATTAGACTGGAGGCCCTTAAGGCTAGACTTTGTCTTATTCGTTTTTGCATCTTCCCAGTGTCAGGCACATGGGTTTTTTAAGAAACAAGTGCTCCAAAATATTTAATAAATATTTACATAATATTTAATTATGTAAATATAAATTACATAAGCATATAACATACAATTATATAAATATATTTATATTACATACTTATAATAATTCCATAATGCTTAATAACTATTTTATCTTCTTTAACTGTTATCACTGTGGCTAACCAAGAGTAAAAAGCTTCTCACGTGTCCTGCATCCGTTTATAAGGGGATCTAAGCTTATACTTGGAATGTTCTTCAGATTCTTTGACCTGGCTTTCTGGATCTTAATACCTGACATGGCTCCTGAAAGGAGGGGGAAGCCCAAACCTTTCACTGTGTACCAGTACAAACCTACCCTTGACTGGAAGCCCCAAAACATTTTTCCCCTGAAGTGTGTGTCTGTTCCTGGCAGCCCCGTACACACACAGGATTCCGGTCTTTCAGACCACTTGCCTGTGTGACCCTACAAAGCTCTCTGGTACAGGCAGGAAGTCACTACTATGTCCACTTGACAGATGAGAAAATCGGCTCCCAGAGGTGGCTTGTCCAAGATCAGGGTTTGAGTGTGTGCTGAGGTGTCACTAGGATCCAGGGGCCCAGACCTTTCCTCCCCATCTCTTACTTGTCTCCAGCCTGAGCTAACAGGAGGAAACTTCACAGCAGCCACGAGGAAGCAGAGCCAACGAGCCATAACATGGGTGAGCGGAAACTCACAGTGATTGCGTGATAAACCGAGTTCAAGGCAAACCTGGCCAAAAAGATTCAGTGCACTGAAAGCTTCCCCCTTTCTTCTAATTTTAAATCCCTCTGGCCTGATGCGAGCATCTGTGGTTAGGGGGTGTAGCTGCTGCAGTGTGGTCCGAGGCCAGAATGGAAAGATGAGTACTTACTCGACTTTTCTTCTTTGATGGTATATTCGAGCACCTCAGATGAGCTCTTTTGCAGGGAAGGGAAGTGGACACAGAGGACCAGGTGCTTCAAGCTGCTGTCCTGGCGGACCAGGAATGTCTGTGACAGAAGAAGAGGGGGAATGAATCAAAGATTAGGGAGGCAGTTAGAAACACAACAGTGAGATGGAAGTCATCTGGAATGTTCCAGAAACAAGGAGGCAGGGTGGGCAGTCAGGCATCCCTCAGGAGAACTGGGGATTCTGCCCCAACAGCCATATGTCACCTGGCCTATGTCCCCTGGCTCCTGAGTCTCAATTTCTTATTTGCCCACGGAGGGGGTTCAACTGAATAAGGGGGTTCAACTGAATCAATGTTTCCCAAAGAATTCTGTGTTGTAGACAGAGTTTGGCAAGGGGCATTTGCAGTGCAGATTCCCGTGTCCCACCTCCGAGATGCTGGTTCGGTTGGTGGGGACGGATGGAGGGGGCAGTGTGGCCTCAGCTGAACCTGAGGCAGGTGGTGTTCCAGGGCCCACACTTACAAAAGCTCCGCCGTTCAGGAGTGAGGTTGAATTTCAACTCGCACTCCACTTACGCTCCAGGGGAGGCTGATGGACACAGTCACAGGTATTAGTTGAGTCACACTTTTTCCCCCAGAGAAATAAAAATAGCTACTAATTAATATAGTTCTTTCTCTGTGACAGGCACTGTTATGAGAACTCTGCAGATATGTTCACTTGCTCCATCCTCCCAATGATCCTCTGACGTGAGTTTTGTTGTTATCCCCACTTTACAGATGAAGAAACTGAGACACTCTCTGATCCTAACATGACGCCCCTCCTCAGGTTGCTGTGTGTGATGACGCCTGAGTAAATACCAGTATGGGCTTGGCCCACAGGACAGCTGGGAAGGGCATTTGGCCCCAGATGCTGGTGTCCCTGCCACAGAGCTCCAGCCCACCCAGCCTCTCCCTGCACCACAAGTCCCACCCGGCGAGGGCCCTGTCCTTTCTTCTTCTGTGGATTTACTTGAGTCTGATAGGACGACACCCCTGGGCCTCGAGGACACATCTTTGCTCTAGTAACCAAGCATTACCCCAAGTCTAAACCAGAGCCGGCATATTTACAGACCCTTCACTTCTACTTCTCCTGCTCTGTCAGTGTTCTGCTCAGTGAAGGAGGCTGTGACTCCAGTTTTCACACCCACGGTGGCCCCCAGGGACAGTGCCCTTCCACCACCACCATGGGGAGGAGCTGCCTGCTTCCTTTCACAAACTGGTTTTAAAATGTCCTTTTTACAGTCTCCCCTGGCCTTACCCAAGCTCATCCCTCCTTCCAGGTGATAGATACCTTCTGGAATCTCCCCAGCATCTGGGGACACAGCTTCCCCTGGCGAAGGGGGTGGGGGTGTCCCTCAGCCAGGGAAGGGTCACTCCTCCCCTCCACCCATGTCCCCGCCCTGGAGTCTAAGCTTCTCCCGTGAGGCCCCAAGCACGTGGGCTAGAGTTTGGGGACATCCTGAGGACATGGCCCCAAAAGTGAGGGGCTGTCAAGGAGCACTGGGAGGGCACTTCCTCCCTTTCCCCACTGAGGCACACTGTCCTACCATCCCTCTGGGGACGCTCCACATTCTCTGCTATTGTTACTGATTACTATTATTTTTCTCATATGGTTTTGTTATGACGCTCATTAATACAATGTTGTTATTCTACCTGCTAATGAAACATGATGACATCATTATGACACTAACAGCTAACACGTATCGCCTCCCTGGTCTTGCCCCCAGCCCTAAAAACCAGTTCCTTAGATTCCATGATCATACTTAATTCTCTTAGTAAAAGCAATTGAGGTGGCACTATTATTCTCCCATTTTGCAGAGGAGGAAACTGAGGTAGAGGAGGTAAGTCATTGCCCAAGGTGGTGTCGGAGAACTGTTGTCAGAAGGATAGTGAGTGCATGACTGGGTACATGTGTTGTGAGTGTGTGTGAGTGCACTCGGGGCTGAGCTCCCAGGCCTCCCTACTGGAGCTCCAGGGGAGCAGGGGCACCGGGAGGGAGCCTGAGCCAGGGTGGTTGCCCCTAGGAAGACGCACCGCAAATGTGGACCTTTGACCCTGACCCAGAGCAGAGCTGAGGCTGGTGCCCTTCTGAACTGAAAACAACTGGGGATTTCTGTCCTTGTAGGGAAAGTGCTCCCGTTACGCGGGTGTATTGTCAGGGGACATGTGCCCAGGTCACTTGTTCAGAAGCACAGGGACATGGCAGAGCTGCCTCGCTCCATCCTTGAGGTGTCAGGAATGGCACAGGTAGGAAAGCAGTGTTTTTCAAAGTGTGGGTCATGACCCATTAGTGCAAATGCCACCAACCTTTCTTTTTTCAAAATAAAACACAGGCATAGAAAATAGAAGATAATAAGAATGCCTATAAGAAGGATGGGCTTTTTGTGTGTGTGTGTGTGTGTGTGAGAGAGAGAGAGAGAGAGAGAGAGAGAGAGAGAGAGAGAGACAGAGAGAGAGAGAGAGAGAGAGAGAGAGAGAGAGAGAGAGAGAGAGAGAGAGAGACAGCGAGAGAGAGAGAGAGAGAGAGAGAGAGAGAGACAGAGACAGAGAGAGAGAGACAGAGACAGAGACAGAGAGAGAGACAGAGAGAGAGACAGCAGAAGAGAGAGAGAAACGAGAAGAGAGAGAGGACAGGACACCAACGGCCAGGGCCACAGTGCCACATGTATTTCTTACCCGACTGGCCGGTTACCTTCTTCCTTGCCTATTTAGATGCCCACTGAGCCACTGATCTCTCCCTAGGGTGACTGCAATGACAAACCATGCAGACAACTTGGACCTCCCTCGATGCCACCCTGCCATCTAATTGGCTCTTTCACACCCAGCACATAACTGTCTGGATTTCTTCACTCTGCTGAGACGTGGACCCTGTTCTCTATGCTCAAGTTCCGCTGATAGAAAGAAGACCAGAGCGCTCAGAACAGGAACTCCAAGCTGGGGGACAGTCCACAATCTGTATTTCTCCTCGGGCTCTCAGAGGACCGTGAGCGGCCGGTTATGAGCTCTGTGGCCCTGGGTAATTCCATAGCTTTCCTGGGACTCAGTGTTGTGATCTGTAAATGGGGGTTAATAACACCTAAGAGCACTCAGCAGAAACAAGAAACAAAACACAAAGGCCTTGGGAGAGATCCTGAAGTATGGCACAGGGAAGTACCCCCTGGGACAAATGAGTCTCCATGGATGCTAAGGACTTGGTCTCCGTTTGCCCCCATCCCTGTCACCCCCCTCCACCCACCGCCCCGCAGTTGGTTTTTGTTGTGCGGTCTCCGGTCTCAGATTCCATTCTAAACCGGGGATCAGTTCTACCACATGCATTAACTGAAAAAAGAATCAGGAGGGGCTTTCCTGACAGAGTGGTTCGGCTGATGGTAAGGAGCCACAGGTGTTAAAGAGCGGCTAACGTCTCGCTATGGCCCAGGCATGGGGGTATCACCCCCGGTACTGTTTACTGTTCCCCCTGATGGGGGACTCAGGGCACAGAGAGGTCAAAGAAACCCAAGGCCACGCGGACAGGAAGGGCAGAAGAGGGACGCAGACCCAGATGTCACCACGAGCACCTCTCTTTGCCGTCATGTCTGTGTAGCTACTCATTGAGGGGAAGGGTGGGGATGGGGGTAGAGAGTCCCCCAGGCTGGACTCTGACAAGTCCCCAGTTTCTGATCACCCCAACACCCTTCTTCCCCCTTCAGCATGGCCACAAAGGCTCACATAGTACTTTCCCAGTCTGGCCAAGTCCTGGGGCTCTTATGTGAAAAGCCAAGATAAGGCTCGGGGGGTAGGCAGTGAGGCGATGGACGAGGTTATGAGTTAGTGGGGGCAGCTGGGGAGGGAGCCTGGACGAGTCCCCTGACCCTGCCCAGCTGCCAGCGGGAGAGGGGGCACTGACAGGTGCCTGCTCTGGGCAGAACCACAGCCTGCCTTGGCCACTGTTCCTTCAGAATTAGACGGTCTATTCTGTGTTCCCCTTCAGTGAGGTTTAGCTGCGCAGCTAGTCACAGGGTCCCTTCTAGGGAGTATCCACAGGCAGCACCTCAAAAAACTGTCCCAATGAAGCAAACGGCAGGAAGGAAGGGCATGTAGTGGACCCCTGCAAAGCATTCTAGGTTATGGGAGGAATCTCCGTGCTTAAACGCGGCCAGTGCAGCCAGGGTCAGTGCCAGGAGGAGGAACAGCACCTGTGAGAGCTGTCTGTATGCCCCTCTCCCTCCACCGCCACTGGGGGTCCCCCTGGTTACCCTCTAAGGTTATACGGTTGTTGGCAGGCGAGTGCACAGGGCACTGAAGCAAATGAGTGAGCCACCCGGAAACTCTTTTTCCCACACCCTTGGGGGGCTGCCGCGTGTAAATTCACCAAGCCTCCCTAGTTTACTTTTTCTATCCCCTGCCAGCTAACTTTTTAGAGATGCAGTGGGACTCAAATCCCAGGTCTGCTACTTACTAGCTGTGGGTCCCTGGGCAAGTTACTTTCACTCTTTGGCTCTCAGTTTCCTCATCTAAGCATGAGACTATCACATCCATCTTTCAGGGTTGCTGTGAGAATTGCTAATCGTGCATATAAAATGCCAGGCACAGGTGTGCCCTTAAATAAAATAATGACGATGATATTTATTATATAGACGGCTAGCATTTATTGAGCACTAAACCGCATGCTAAGACTTTTATATGCATAATCTCATTTGAGAAATAAATGATAATTATTAATAAGATTACTATTAGGTATCGTTAGCCAAACAAAGAGATAGGAAAAAAGGACTCAAAGACCACTCATTCTGTGGCAGATTAAAATGGCCACAAATTCTTTGCAGCTCTCTCCCACCAGAGGTAGCATCTATTTCCCCACCCCTGAAAGGGTGGCCTTAGGACTTTGCTTTGACCAAAGAATGCAGCAAAAGCGATACTGTAGGAGTGCTGAGCCTGTAGGTCCTAAGAGGACATCAACGTCCGTGCTCACCCTTTTGGACCATAACTGTCACGTGAAGACGCTCCCGGGCGAGCCTGCTGGAGCCGAGGGCCTGGCCAATAGCCAGCACAACCGCCAGACAATGTGAGTGAGGCCATCTCAGGCCAGCCAGCGCCAGTCACACTGCCAGATGACTGCAGTTACATGACTGACCCTAGGAGACCAGCAGGGGAACTGCTCAGCAGAATGCAGCCCAAATTGCTGACCCACAGAATCGTGAGCCAATCAAACGGGACTGTTTTAAGCCCCTGAATTTTAGAGTGTGTGCTTGCTATGCAATAGTAGGTAATGATATAGTCATGGGGTGTATAGACGTGAGGCCTCATCCTTTGGGTCCATCCTCTTCTCTTCCTTCTATGAGGCACTACTGAGGGACCCCAGAGCTTGGGGGGTGGGGGAATGGAGTTTGAGTCAGTGATGTGTCCCACTCCTCACTCCAGCCAAAGAAAGACCCGGAGATGCCAAAAGATCTCCTGAGGTGACATCACTTGTTAGTGGCTGAGCCAGGACAGGAATGCAAGGCCAGTGGCCTTCAGGCCAGGGCTGTGACCACTACAGTACCTGGCCTCCAACCCAAGCAACCTGCCGAGTGTCAACTATGCACGTTCTTTATGCCAGGTACCAGGCAGAGGTTTCTGATACCTGGCGGTAACTTCCTCCCTGGGGCTGGGGCTATTTTACCCACTGCACGAATGAGAAAACAGTGTGGGGAGGGGACTGGCAAAAAGACAGGGAAAGGGGAAGGTCCAGAGAGCCGGGCGTTGGGGCTTTTCCATGTAGAACTTTAGCAGGTGGGCTCTGGAGCCTGCCTCTGAGTTCAGTTCTTAGCTGTGGGGTCTCTTTGGGGCTGCTTCTTCCTCTGCAAAATGGGATCCTAACGGCCCCAGCCTGTGACAGTCAGTACGAGCTAGCTCCCCAGGACCAGCCCCTCCCTTTCCTTGCTAACTGACCCCAATTCTGACCTGGGTGCATTGTATCCTGTCTCGGGAGATGAATCATGTTTGTTCAAAGCCAAACACAGCTATTCTGTTTCATTTGTCATTCACCCCCTTCCCCAGCCTCTCTCACAGTTAGGGGTGGCCCATCAGGCACCTAGAAGAACATGTGATAAAAAGGCTGAGCCTAGGAAGAGAAAGCCTTCTGCCTGTGACCTCCTGCCTTGGAATGGGTGAGATGGCTGGAGCTGCAGCTGCCACTTGGTTACAATGAGGTGACAAACCTGAGGACCAAAAGCCAACACCTTAAAGATGGGGGAAAGGACTGGGGTCCTCAAGACATCACTGAGCTAATAAACTAGCTTTGGACCCCAACCTCCAGATTTCTCGTCAGGTAAACAATAATAGCCTTAGAAGAGGTGGGTTCGGGTTTGTTGTTTGGGTTTGTTGTTACGTGAAGCAAAAAGCATTCCCAGCTGACCCAGTGCCTCAAAGGATTACTGAAAAAAACTGCACAGGTGACTTCGGTGGAGTCCCTGTTGTACAATGAGCACTCACTATCTGGTGCCTCCCTTCCCTGCCTCAGGTGGCCCCCTGCCTGCCTCAGAGTCCCCTCCTACACGGAGGCAGCACTCCTACCTTCAACGGTTCGTGGGTGACTTCCTGAGTCAGAAAGGCCACACGGTGGGGCAGCAGGAGCCCTGGACAGGAAAAGACACCCTCATTCGCAGCTCCAGACTGCAGGCCTCAGCCCTCAATGAAACATTAGCTCAAGCTGAGCAGTGCGGGGACATGAGGTGACAAGTGCAGGCACTGGGGCCTTCTTTGTCCGTCGCTAGGACACTCACCTGTGAGCACCCTGGGATTATGACAAGTGGAGCCGTCCACTTCCTGCCCACAGTGGGACCCTCCACCTGCCACTGCTCCTGAAAGCCTTCCCCCACTCGCCAGACCGCCGACACACCTTGCTTCGCCCCCATGTCCTCACTCAACCTCTTTCCTCTCTGGAAACAAGCATCATCTGGTGCTTCGCTGAGCTGACGTCTGAGTCAGTCTGCTCCTTCTGTTCCCTCTTTCTCTCTCCCCCTTTTGGCAGCTCTGCCAATGCACTGGATTAGGAACTCTCAGAAAGTGGAAGAATCCTCTTTCCCCAATTGGACAAGCTGATGGAGGCTTGCCCGTACAGAGGGTCCAATCTCCACCCCCAAAAAGCAACAGTCACAGCGGGCAGAGCATTTGCATGAGGGGACAGATGGTGTCCTCCTAGTTCTGACCTTGGTTTGCGTGTCCCTTGGCGATTCACTTCTCTCTGAGCTGGCTTTTCCAGTCTAGTGGGGGAGGGGTGTGAAAGTCCCAGGACTCCTTCCTTCTAGAAGATACTCTCCCAGCATCAGTGCCCTGGGGTCTTTCCCAGATCCAAGAGGCTAGCACAAAGGTTAGTTTCATGGATAAATTATTGCAACCCCCGAGGCTGGAACAGCTGCCCTCCCTGTCTACCTTCAGCTAGTGTGGGTTTTGGAAAGACCAACTGATTTCAGTAATAGCCGGGACAGAATATGCTTAGGGAGAGAAGCATGCAGCTACTGCACTCCAAATAAATATATGAAAACCCAAAACTAAATACACTATAAATGTGTAGTTGTTTTTTTGTTTGTTTTAACTGGATAGTTTTGTTTTCACTATCCATTTTTGGCCTGGACAATCTAGAGCTGTCTGCTTTTCCACTTTTGTTATTTTAGGATATTTTTCCAGTTGCTTGGGGAAAATTTCCAATCATGCCCATTAGGGCAGGAAAAGAAGTGGCTGGTTCTCCCCAGAGGCCACAAGTGCAGGAGCTGCTATGACTGCGGAGCTCGGTGGTCCAGGGGCTGGAGTTCACTCTGGACACATGTGGCCCACCTTCCTGTTACCTATAACGAAGTTGTACCATGGCATGGAGGAGTTCCTCTATCCTGGCTGCACATCAGAAACACCCAGGGAGCTTTTAAAACCTACTGATGCCTCAGCCCCACTCCAAACCAAGCAAATCAGCATTTCTGGGGACGAGGCCAAGACATGGTGTTTGTGCAAAGCCCTCAAAGGCAGGCAGTTGGTGGGCTCAAATCACACTCTGCCACGAGTAGCTGTATCACTCAGCGCAGGCTCCTCACCAGCAGAGTTGCTGAGTTCCCTCACTTGCAAAGAGAGAGCCTGCCCTGGTCTGTGGGGCTGTTAGAAAGAGGAGAGGTGATATTCGGCACACAGCTGACCTGCAAGAACTGCTGACTGCACTGGCCACAGCACCCCAAAGGGACAAGAGAGGGGCGTCAGGGATGCTTTCGCCAAACTGATATGGAATGGAACTGGTATTCCTTGGGCTTACACCTGGGGAAGGTGCCTGGAACCACCTACAGGGCTGGTCCACATCAAAACTCAGGATCCTGCAACTCTTGAGCTAACCGCTCCCCACCCCACCCCCACTACCAAAAGCAATCTTAGAAGTTTCTCTCATTAAAAACCAACTTTTGGTCTAGAAGCAGTGACATTCCAGTAGCAATGAACACAGAGTACCCAGATCATGGTTTATAACCTAAAGCATAAAAGAAATACCCACGAGTCCATATTGATATAAATTCCATATTGATATAAGTAAATGACTGAGTAAATAAATAAACGAGGGAGAAGAGACAGATTTCTTGTGCAGAAGAATTCCACCTAATTTAGGTAGATACTCAATCAAAGAGGTAGAATATGACAGTCCACCCTCTAAGTGTGGGCTATGCTCAGTGACTTTCCGCCGAAGGGGACAATATGGAAAGGGGGGAAAGAGTAACTTCCCAGTGGAGAAACTGACAAAGATGACCTTAGCCAGGTGATCAAGGTCAATGTCAACAGGGATGAGTCCTGTTGACAGTATGTACCTTTGACACGATGTGATGAGGATGGCACTTTACCTCTGTGGTCGCCCTCCCCAAAACTTATGACCCCAGTCTAACTATCTGAACAACCCCAATTGAGGGACATTCTACAAAATGCCTGACCAGGACTCCTCAAAACTGTCAAGGTCATCAAAAACAAGGTCTCAGAAACCGTCACAGCCACGTGACATGATGGGAAGGAGACATGATGATTAAATGTGACATGGTGCCCTCGAACAGAAAAAGGACATTTAGGGAAAAGCGAAGGAAACATGAATAAAGTATGGGCTTTTGGTGACACGAATGTGTCAGTATTGGTTCATTAATTGTGACACACGTGCCCTACTAATGTTAGACGTTAACCATGGGAGGAATTGGGTGAGGAACGTGCAAGGGACTGACTGTGCTATCTTTGCAACTTTTTTGTAAATCTAAAACTTCTGAAGTAAACAAAGAACCACTGTTTGGGTATCGAATGAAGAAAGGTGGCTTTTTGATTGCGTTTCTAGATACACACAAAGCAAAAATGGGCCAATATGTTCCCAACACCTTATCAGAGAAGCAGGCTGCAGGGAGTGGGAAAGGGGGTGGGACAAGGTCAAGGTCGTATAGATATTTAGGACAAAAGGGCTGGATCCCTGACCACTAGCCCTGGACATGATGAAGCACTGTCTCTCACTGGTGTCAGGAGGGGTGGGTTCAAGTGATCTTGAAAGACCTTAGGAGCTCTCACAGCATGGGGGCCGCCCATAGTGTCTATATCGTTAAAAAAACCAGTGAAACCATTGCACTGGCAGAATTTCAGACAGTTCTGAGGGCGTGACATGCGGCAAAGGCCCCTCCGTCCCTAGCATCCCTGAAGATCACACCAGGCAGACTCCTCTTACGTGCTGTGTGACTTCAGGCAAGTGGATTAACTTCTCTGTGCCTGCATTTCCTTATCTGGAGATAGGGACACTAATAACACCTACCAGAGAGAAACCACTGTGAGGATCAATACAATCATGCAAAGAGCAACTTTGGGTAAAAGTTGGTCAATCGTTTGATCAGAGCATGAGCTTAAGGCTTTGTTTCTGCTTGAAAATACAAATGCTCCTGGGGAGAAGTGGGGTGTAAGGGCAGGGAACATAACAAGAGGCGGGCCTGCTCCAATTCTGCTGTCCTCGGGGTTTACCCAGACCCTGAGGCCTGTGGAGAATAAGCATTTTCCTCGTAGAACCACTATTGTTATTTTGAGTTGGGCTTATCTTAAACTTTTCGAAGAGAGGACTGAACCCTTTGACAGAGCATGCACGCTTATACTGGGCCCAGCTTGCCGCAGAGACGCCCTTCCCTTCTGCCTGGACGGGTCCTCATTATCTGGTCCACCGCCCATCGACACATGTACTCAGGACGCACCCTTCCTGCTGAAGAACAGAGGTCCAGAAAGTGGTCATCCTGCAGCATCAAAACCTTGCACTTGAGCCTGCTTTTGAGCTGCATTCTCCTAGGAAGGCTGGGAAAGTGAGGGGTGTCCTTGGAACCTAATAGGGAGTGGGCGGTGGGCCAGGGGCCCGGGCCTGGGAATGCTAAATGGAATACCTGCTGGCGAGAGTCCCCATTTGATTTTCTGTTTTATTCATCATCTGCTCTGAAGGCCTCAGGCAGTTCAAAACTGAAAACCTTTTGGTGGGATACGTAGCAGATCTTGTGTTCTTGAGGACTACAACCTCCCTGCTTTCCTTTATCACTTCTGTCCAGCATATTTTTTTTTTTGCAATGAGCACATATGTGCGTCACTTTTATAATTACACAAATTAACTGTAATTTTTTTTTTTTAAAGGAAGCAGCATGTAAGAAAAACTGCTTGGGGGCTGGAGTGGGGGGATGAGCTCGGACTCGTCTTTCCTTACCTACGTGTCCTTTCGTCTCCTCATGTAATGCTTCCACTATCGGGAGGAAAGTACTATTAATGGCCCCATTTCAAAGGGAGAAAAGTGATTCTCAAAAGCTTTGACCCATCCTCTGGCCCTTGTTTTCATCTTCACCCGGCCCTTATTTTCCTATGTAAAACAAGGGGGTGTGAAATGATTTCTCAGGGCCCCTCTGGTCCTGATACTCTCTAATACCAGGATGCCTGGCCGAGTTCTTGATGTGTCAGCCCAGCCTCAGGGGCGCAAATGCCCAGAGAGCCCACACCAGCCACACATCCCCCTGCTTTTCAGTGCACACACCTGCTCTCCAAAGCAGAAGCCAGCTGGCCCACCAGTCCCCTGCTCCTGCATTCTGGAAAAAACGCCCTGGTGGAAACCTAGTAAACCTAAGAAACGAAAGCTAATGGGCAGCTGCTTCCGTGCCGCCCCCCCCCGCCCCCAGCAGTTCCTGCCCCCCTACTCGCCTCCTGGCCACGTCATGGAGAGACCCCGACTCACCCCGGCTGCCTCCCGGTGCAGGATCCTGGCCGCCTCCGCCCGGCCCAGGCCCAGCTGCAGCCACACTGGGCACGTTTTGATGAGCTTCTCCAAGACGCTGATGCCCCGCCGAAGGCAGTTCTTTGGGGTGACTGGCAGACAGGGCCCCATGCCATCTTCCTCCTCCTCTTCCTCTCCCTCTCTTTTGTCAACGTCTGGAATCGGACTAAGAACAGAATCAAATGATCAGCCCACCCTGCAACCCTCTAGAAAGGGATTTACAACCATTTGTACATGTGTCTATACCTGTGTGACTACGACCCACGTCAAGATAGAGAACTGTGCTGTCCTGTACTGTACTGCGTACTTAAAATAGGATGACTGAATTCAACCATGCTGCAAGTGTGACACACACACAGGATTTCAAAGACTTGATGTGAAAAAAAGGCTGTGAATAGGTCATTAGTAATATCTTACAGTGATTCCATGTTGAAATGGTAATAATATATTGGCTTCAATACAACATTATTGAAATTAACTTCACCTGTTTCTTTTTTAAATGAAGCTATAGAAAATTAAAAACTACACATGTGGCTTGTATTATATTTCTATCAGACCACGGACACACACATTTCCAGAAGGCCGCCTTGTGCCTCCTCCCAGTCAGCACTCCCTGCCCAGGATGAGGACGGAACAGGTCAGGGTGGGGGCAGGAGAATCGTAGGCCTAAGAAACAGCCAAACTAAAGTAGAGGTCCAGTTTAAGAGATCCTGGGCCCCTCCCCCAGCACGCTGGCTGCACCCACCCCCTACACACACTGAGTCCAGCATCTCTGAACCCCGTATCCTGAGGTGGGGGACTGTGTGGTCTGTTTTCATTCTACCTGAGGAACTAAATCTCTCAGGGGAAACCCTTAATCAGACAGGGTGGTATTTGTAAAGCCAGACTACGTGCCTGGTGCCTTCGTTCTGCCCTGTGTCCCCGTCATGTCCAGGACACCGGTGATCAAAGCCGTATTTGCTGGAAGGAAATGCCTGGGGGAGGGATAAGCCAGGATGAGCCCTGTTAAAGGAACAGAAAGGTGGAACCGCCTCCTGGGGGAGGGGAGAGGCTGGGACGTGCTGGATCACACTGGCCCAGCAGAGCTGTGTGGTGTTAAGCAGCTGGTTTTGCAGAGACCGGACTATAGATGTGCTGTGAGGAGGGATATGTTGATGTCAGCACCAAACTCCGTCCTCTGACGCCCCCACTCCCAAATGCTCCGAGAAGCCCTCCCTCTCACAGAAGCTGTGTGCACGTGGGCACTCATGGATTCCCCTCTGGGTCCACACACAAGGCTGTGCCACGTGACCAAGACAACAGGAGTGTCCCCGGCAGTTGCAGGCACCAGGGGGCTGGAAGGGGCAGTAGGGCAGCCCCATGGACGTCCACAGCCTGTGGAATTGGGCCTGTGGGTCTCATTTGGAGCTCAAGGCTGAGGCAACCCGGCTGATGCTGATATAACCTCTTCCTAGGCCCTGAAGTACGGTCACTACCTCTCCTCTGGGAAAGAATTAAACCATTGGAGGCCAAAACTACCCAGAAAATAAGCACTCTGAGGCCCATTAGGTTCCACTAACCACCCTTAAAAACCAAAAATATCTTCTGGCACTAAAAGGCTTTATGATCATTCTCATGTCTCCTGGCTTGGCCTGGGGCCTCCCTCAGGGGCCAATTAGGACTCTAATGGCAGCCGGGTAAGACCGATCGGGTCCCACCTCCTCTGCCACTCACTAGGCTTAGACCTTGGCAAGGCGGTTCCCTCGCAGGGTCTCAGTTTCCTCATCTGTGCAATAGGCAGGGGGTGGCCTGACGATTTGCTGGGTGGCCCTAGGTGGGACCTGGGCTTTTGGGACAAAGCTCCTCATTTTCTCCTGTGGAACCAAAGCTACGATCAAATAAACAGGCTCTGGGAAGATGAGGCGGCTTGCCTCACATTCCTTCATACTATGAATATTTTGTGAGGGCTTGCAGGCGCCAGATGTTGTTCTAGGCACTGGGTTAGATCTGAGGACAGAGTGGTTAAAAAAAAAAAAAAAGGAAAAAGAAAAAGAAAAACCAAAACCAAAAAAATAACATCTAGGGGAGGAGTCCGATGATGGACAAGGTGAATGGGTAACCTAGAGTATGTCAGATGGTGATGAGAGCTAGCGAAGGGAAGAGATTCCAGAAGCAGAGAACAGCAAAGCCCTTGAGTTATGGATCCAAGAGAAACCTTGAGGAAGTCTGGGGGGTGCCAGGGTGAGAGTGGGAGGATGTGTGGTCAGAGAGGGGCAGGCCAGGGGTCCCTGTAAGGATTCTGGAGCCTTAAAATGGGCAAAAGATTTGAAGATTCCTCAAGGAAGGAGACATACATATAGCCAATTAGTAGGTGAAAGAGTACTTACCATGATCAGTCATTAGGGAAATGCAAATCAAAACCACAATGAGATACCACGACCCAACCACTAGCATGGCTAAAATTAAAAGCCTGCCTGCATCACATGGCAGAGGATGGAAACAATCAGAACTCCTGTGCATTTGTGGTGAGACTATAAATCGGTACGACCACTTTGGAAAAGAGCAGCTTTTTATAGACCTAAACATACACCTACCCTATGACCCAGCCATTCCACACTTAGGCACATACCTAAGAGAAATGTGCACGTCCACAAAAAGACCCATACATGAATGTTCGTAGCAGCTGAGCTCATAATAGCCCCAAACTGGTCCAGGGATCCATCAATAGGAGAATGGACAAAAAGACAGTGGTACATCCATCACACAATGGAATAGGAGCAATAAATAGGAACTATGACGCACAGAACCACATAGATGAACCTCAAACACATGCTGAATGAGAGAAGCCATATCTAAAAAAATCGTATACTGTATGAACCCTTTTATACGAAGTGCAAATAATACACTTAGACATGTGTATTGACATTTTATCATATGAAATTTTATCAGAATAATGAAAAAGAACCATAAATAAACACTGAATTACAGTTAATGATATAACATATTCAGGAGGCACCTGAAAACTTTTTTTGAAATGCATTAAAAAAAAATAAGGTGGATTCACAAATGGATAGAGGGAAAGATAGGTATTTAATAAAGCAAATATATAAAAACATTAAGAGTTAAGTGGTAGGTATATGGGTATTTACTGCAAAATTCTTCTAACTCTTCTGCATGTTAAAAACTTTTTATAGTAAACTATCAGGGATAAAGTTCTCCCCATCCTTGAAGACCTGTTCAGAAGCTTGACTACTGTTCTAGAAGCCCTAAGTTTGAATCCAGGCTGTGTGATGTCTGGCCAGTTACTTTACCTCTCTGGGCTTCAGTTTATGCATGTCTAAAAAAATAATAATAGTCCTTACCTGATTAGGTTCTTGTGAAAATTCAGTGAGCTGTTTGTCAAGTGCCCAGTAAATGTTAACTATTGTTTTTCTGGTTGAAATTCTTCTTTTCCTCTGCTTGCTACAATTCTCCTACTTTGTAGCCTTGATTTTAGGGCTTAGCACGTTTGATTAGAGTGAATGAGGCACATGTCTGTGTGTTGCACTTGGCTTATCCCCAAGAAAACATCTGGCCCCAGAGGTAACCCCCAAGTTCAAGTGCCTGTGAACCTCATGGCTTGACATGAAAAAAGACGTCCATTTTTTGGGCCCAGAAACACACAACTTGGAGGATCCTTTTTACACCGTGATCCCAGCTAGTGCTGGTGAAAAGACAAGTAAGAACTGGGGTTGTCCCAGAAAACATATGATGACGAGTGACTTAGAGGCCAACCTTGGCTGCTCAGACTAAACCACTAGAGAAGCCAGAGGCTCTTAAGATACTGCTTTCCAGGAGTTGTGTAACTCTTTCAATGTTCTCCTTTCTCCCTGGGTGGGCCAGTGCAGAAGTAACAAAGGCTTGTGCAGGGCCCCTCAGTGGTGACTGGGGGGCCATAGGATGGGAGGAATCTCTAAGTGCCAAAGGCTACACCAAGGTCAATAAGTTAGAGAAGGAGCCGCTAAGGCTGGGTGTGGTTTGGGCCTTGCCCCAGGCCACAGGAGCAGTGGGGCCCTGGAGGGCCAGAGTGACTCGGACGCCTGCTGTGACTGGGCCACAGAAGGGTGACGGGGCCAGGCAGCTGCCCTCTCTCGTCCCTGCATCCCTGCTGACTTTGGGCCTTGGGTGCCTTGAGCTCTCTAGGTGCTCACTTGTGACTGCAAAGTGCCCATGTCAAGGATGGAATTCGGGGCTAGACTGTCGGGCTCAAGCAAGATGGCACAGGTAGGGACGCCTGGAGCCAGCACTGCCATCTGGCTTTGTTTCACTGCCATGATTACTCTTATGGAACAGCCTTGCCATATCAGCTCCAATGGCCAGGGACTGTCGCTGAGCCCACAAGGTGCTGGGTGTGTCCTCTGCTGACAGAGCCGGCGACCCTGACACCCATGCCCTCCCTCTCAACAGCCAAACTCTAGCCAAGGGCCCTGCAAAGGCAGCCACAGGGACCTTAGGTAATTACTGGTACTGCTGGTGCAAAATAATGAGCATCAAACACTTTAAAAGCAACTCTACCGGAAAGAGAGAGATTGTTCCATGACTAGTTTTCCTTCCGCTTCTGAACAGAGCACTTAGCTCTAATCAGTGGTCCTGACAGCCTCTGACATGCAGGCTGCCCCACCCAGCTGCCGTGTGGTCAGACACCCGGGAAAAGCCTGGCCGGGGGCTGCAGGGACCAGGCCTGTACTCAGCATCGTGTTCACCTGGTAGATTTTCTCACCACCGCCCTGAAGAGAGGAGTAAAGTGGCATGGCATGTCCACGGCCTGGTCCCTGCGTCCCCGTCACAAGCCTATAAAACCCGGAGAAGAAGAGGAAAGCTCCACTCATGCAGGCTGGGGAGTCTAAGGCGGCCACCGGAGTGTGGGGTGAGTGGTGAGGTGGCAGCTGGGGGGACGGGCCCCGCTGGATGCTGCCTTCTGGAAGGAAGCACTGCAGTTTCCCAGCTCACAAGGGCCCGGCTTTGGGCCGCCTCTGTCTGCCCCAGGGAAGCCGCTCAGGAAGTTCCAATGATGCTTCACTGTGAGGAGAACTGAGGTCCCCTTGTGTGGACTTGGCCAGAACTCGGGTGGGGGGTGGGGAGGAGTGACAGACAGAAGGGGAGGCCTGGGAAAGGCCACCTCCATCCCACCTATGATCCTGACCTCCGGCAGGCCGGCCTCCCAGCTTCAGCAAGACCAAGGCGGGGTCTATTGGGACGGAGAAGCCTGGTCCCTGCCCTCACAGTGCCCTCTGGCTAGGAGGGGCCGGGCATGGCTGCAATGATCCACGCTATGGGATGGCCTGATCACTCTGTACGAGGTGCATGAGGACCAGTTTGAAGTGGCGCCTTTCTCAGTCTGGACAGGCTGTCCAGAGGCCCGGAGAGCAGTGTTCCCTGACTCTGACCCTGAGGCCATGCCATGCCGTGCCTTGGCACTCCTGGGTGAGGGGGGACAGTGACTCATTGCTGTCCCCCACACGCATCCTCTCCCTTCTCCTTCATGCCAACTGCTCCTCAATGAAATGACTCCCATCTGCACAGAGAGGAAGGGACCAGAAAGACAGGGCAGGTGGGGGGAGGGGGGTGTGGGACGTCACAGGAAGAGGCATTGACCTCTCCGTGGACGCCCTCTCACTAAAAACTCACAGATCAGAGACTCAGTGCTTATTTCACACAATCTGCACGGCCTGAAGATAAAGAACTAGAACTTATACATACAGCTCGGTCCCAACCCCTGCCTTATCGCAGCCATGTGACCTAGGGTGAGGTATTTAACCTCGACGGGCAACAGTTTCTCATCTGTGCAATGGAGCCGGTAATACCATAAAGTGCATCAAGCAGCATCTGGCACATGAGAGAGCACCTCCAATAAGTGGTTATTCCACCTGGGTAACCACATTTGTGGTCATGCCCTGTTTCTCCCAGGAACACCTGTTGCTATGGCAAGAACATGAAAAATGGCCTGAGATAGGCGAGAACCCATTGCTCCCCCTAAAAGCCACTGGAGCACCAAGAAGGAAAGGCACCCCTGGGAATGAAAAGAGGTGTACTTGCTCTGAAGGCAATCTGTCAAAAGGGACGGGATGCTGTAGCCCAGACCCCAGCTGCCCCAGTCCCAGGATGCTCCTGGGCCTAAAGGTGTGGTGACCATGGCCACTGCAGCAGCATTTACACCAAAGAGAATATGGGAACGACCCATGTCCACCCATAAGAGAATAGATAAATAAGCTGTGGCTCATGCACCCTGGACGAGCACACAGACGCTCAAAGGCAGGAGCCAATGCTACACGGTTAAATTTCAACATCCTGTTTATTGCGCAAATGTTACTTTCCTGATTTTGATCCTTGTCCTGAGGTTAGTAAAAGAATGTCCTTGTGTTTGGGAAATCTCCACTGAACTACATGGGAGTAAAGAGGCACAAGGTATGTCACTTACTCTCACAGTTTTCAGGAAAAAGAGAGAGAGAGAGAGAGAGAGAGAGAGAGAGAGAGAGAGAGAGAGAGAGAGAGAGAACAAGCAGATGTGATAAAATGTTTCTAACTGGTGAATCTGGGTGAAGAATGCACATACAGGAATTCATTGGACTATTCCTGTCACTTTTCTGGGAGCCTGAAATTATGTCAAAAGAAAAAGTTTTAAAATCAAACGAATCAAAAAAACCCAATGTTGAATTCAAGAGGCAAATTACAGACACAACAGTTCTGCGTCTTGTTTGCGGGTGCTTACCTACACCACATTCAGGATGATGGTTACCTCCGGGGGGGAGGAGGAGAATGGGATCAGGGAGGGGTGTGAAGGAGGCTCATTTATTTATTTTGAAAAGATCTGAAGCAATATGGCAAAATGATAGGATTTAACAAAGCTGAATTATGGGTGCTCAGGGCGTTGCTATGTTTTTCCCTAGATTTGTCTATGCTTGAAATATTTAATTAATGAAACAAAAGAAAACACCCCATCCACACACCTTCCCCGCAGGTCCCAGAGCATGTCACAGCTGAGGAGCTACAGACTAGGGGTGGTTGCCTGGCAGCTAAACCGATTCCTTCTGCCAGTTCAATGACTCCAGCTATTTTTTTCTTGGTGTTTTAAAGTCAGTTCTGGAGCCCGAGGGCCAGTGTTGGAAGGTACTTAAGAGAAGTCCATCCCAACTACCAAACCCCAGGGGACTTTTAGGGACACCTTCTGACAGCTGCCACAAAAGCCAGCAAAGCAGAAGCAAAAGCCAGAGAAAGTCGCTGGGCTGTTTCTCTGCCCTGTGACAGCCAGGAGCTGATGGCAGAGAGAACAGTACCCTGGATGGCAGATGAAGATGCTGGCAGCGCCAGGCAACGCCGGCAGCTGGCACATGGGGCTGGGAGAGCTCCCCCTCCCAGAGCCCTGGTGCGATGAACAAAGGCCAGCTACTCTACCCCTCTGTGCCTCAGTGTCCCCTCTGTAAACAATGAGACGGTGGCACCAACCTCACAGGTCATGTGAGGATCAAATGGAACCGCATAAGGAAAGAACACAGTGATTTAACAACTGATTTGCAAAAATCCTGAATACATAACAATATGTCTTTGCAAGGCTACCAGCTGCAGGACACCACTGGAATTTGAAGGCTGCCCTCAGCCGCACATGCCCCGCTACCTGAGACCGCTCTACCATCCCAATGTGTAGTTGTCGGGTTCTGAGTTTGGAATCACATTGTGGAAATGAAGGGAGAGAACAAGGGTTGATAAGTAGTGACATGACAAGTGCTGCATTCATCAAGGAGAACAAGTGTGACATAAAGGAAATGGCACCGAGCTCAGACTCGGGAGACCGTGGTCTGGTTCTGCTGTTCACTACGTGTCCTCGGGCAACTCATTTCCCCTCTCTAGGTTCACTGGCCTCTTCAGTAACATGAGAAGGTTGGGCAAGATCTGGGATGGCAAACAGGTTGAATTTCCATGTGAGCCCAGCTGATTGGCAGCTGCTGCCTAGACAGTTAGGCTGAAGGCTCAGCAGAGAAAGAACGCTAGGATCTACTAGTGATGTCTGCCACGGGCTCTGTATTGGCTAGCAGCAGCGGCTGGGCTCTGCAATTACTGCGCATGGATCCGATCAAGGACTAAGGGTCCTTCCAGCACTATGAATTCCATGATTCTGTGACTCAACTGACTCTTGGCTAGATGCCACCTGAAGGCTTTTCTTCTAAGCCAGGCTGGCTCTGTCCCAGCAGACAGCCTGAGAGAAGGCAGGCAGCCAGGCCCATTTCTCTGTGGCTTCCTCTCTTCCAGATGCTTTTTCCTCGATGTGGGAAAGCTGAGCCACAGCTGCTGCCTGGTTCCACCTCTGGCCCAGCCTTTGGTGGACTCAGGACCAAAAACACAACTCCAGGCTGACTACGCTGGTCGCGTGAGGATGGAAGAGAAGCAGCTGGTTTCAGAATCAGATTCTCTCACATGTGTAACATGGCAAATGCCTCCGGTCCAGTTTTACAGGCTAAATACCTGCACGAGGCCCTGGGGTCCCCAAAGATGCCTGGAGTTCCAAAAACAGTGTTTGGAAAATCCTGTTGTGACTAAGTTCCCTGGGTTTCACCTCACCCAGAAACCAAAAGGCCTCTATAATGAGGTGGGGCACAGAGGGCAGCTTAGGGCCGCTGATCCTGTGTTAGCCTCAGGGAACCCGGAGTAGGCTCTGTGGGCCCTGCCCACAGCCTCTAGAGGGGAAGTCAGCTTAAGCAGGTCTTCCGGCCCCCGGAAGTGCTGAGAACAGGTCAGGCTGTCTTGGTTTGCACGTCACAGCCCACATCAAGGGGTCTGGCAGGTTAAAGGCCTTCAAACTTTCCACACCTGTCTGAGCTGCAGGCCTCCTGCAGCTCAGTGTGTGTCAGGCACCGCCCAGCTTCCAGCTCCGCCGTCCAGGCTGACTGCCCGGTGCTCCACCGTCACCCAGGGCTGTCCACACTGAGCCTTGCCAGGTTGCTGGTGGAGCCTGCAGGAGGCACCCAGCTTCAGTGCTGTGGACCCTTCCGGTGGCTGCTCCCGGCATGCCAGGCTTGCCCCCAGCACCCATTTCTCAGTCGCTCTGATCGCTGGCCCACAGCTTCCCTCTGCCTGGCCTGTGGCCCTGGCCACTTTGTGCTTTGGGAACCCTAGACACCCACAGCCTTCTGGGAACCTGGGCTGAGTTCCCCCACCCTCCCTCTGTAATCCCCTCTGGCTCACAGGTTGCAGCCTCTTTCCCTGTCCCAGCCCGCCCCTTGACCCTACCCTAAGCTGACTCAGCCTGCGCCTGCTGCTGACATCCCCCCACTGCTCCCCGCACCCAACTCCTGACCGACCGACGGTACAAATCTGTCCCCAGTGCTGTGTGCAGTCAGACCTGGAGTGATGGGGACGGCTGTGCTGACCAATGGTTTAAGCCTGGGTTTGGGAACCAGACAGCCTGGATTAGAACCCCAGCTTGGTTACCTTGGCAAGTGACTAAGAATTTCTTTGCCTCAATTTCCTTACATTTAAAACGGGAAATATAAGCATTACTACCTGTGGGACTGCTGTAAAGAGGTCAGCATAGTACCCGGCATGTAGCAAACATTCAGTGATGTTATTACTATCCATTCATTCATCCAATAAGTATTTATTGAGCATATACTATGGACCAGACACCGCTCTAGACTTATCATAATAATAATTACAGTACTAGTCATACATAAAGAGCAGCTGACATTTCCCTCCCTTTTTTGGCCGGGACTGAAGCTGGAGGCAGAGGGGACACAAGAATCCAGGTCACCAAGGGCAATGAGAAGGCCCCAGGCATATATATGACAAATGTACATTGAGAGGAGCTGAGGCCATCTCTGCAAAGAGACGGGGAGTGGGGGCCCTTGGGAGTCGGGGACAGGGAGGCGCTTCACTCTACACCCTTTGTACCTTTTGAACTTGAACCACATGGCTGCATCACCTACACAAAAAATAATTAAAACAATTTGGAACTTCGATAAAAGAAAGGTTCTTACTAAGGACATTTCAGATGTGGGACTGAGCTGGGTTCTGTACAAGCAGGTCTCTTTCTTGTTTGGGCTAAGATTGTACATTGTAGGTCATATCCCTTCTAGCATCTATCTCAGAGATAGTGATGAAGTGCAAATAACGTTTGATGGACAAAGATGTTCACTACAATGTGACGCACAGTTGTCCCAAACTAGTGAACAATACCGCTTGTCACAGGTCCGTCTCCTCCCCTGCCCTAACTCTACATTCCAGTGTTGGTGTGTGCTCAAGTCCAGCACAAAATAGGTATTCAGTCAATGTTTATAAACGATTGAGTGGTTCAGAAAATATTAGTACTGCATGAAATTGGCAATATTCAATCATTTGGGGCTTTCGAAGAAAACCATTTTAGATATTCAATCGAACATACGCACTGGGATAACAGGTCTGTATAGTTGCACATGTCAAAATGATGCATGGATAAAGATACTCTTGGATTCATTGGAGCGCCGCCTATAATGGGAAAAGATTGGAAACAATTTAAATGTACATTGTAAAGGGACCAGGTCAATAAAAGGATACTATGCAACTGTTTTAAAAAAAAGAATGAGGAAGTTCTCTATGCACTGATATGGAAAGGTTTTCAAGATTTGTGGTTAAGAGACACAAGTACAGAACAGCATATTGTGCTCCCTTGTTGGAAAAAAAGATGACTTGTATTTGCATTTAAAAAGTCTGGGAGAAGACACAAGAAACTATTATAATAACGAGTGGGGCAGGAGTGGGAATAGGCCCACGAGGGACAAAGTTGGGAAGACCTTTTTCACTGTACGTCTTTTTAAAAATTATACTTTTATTTTGAATCCTGTGAATACATCACCTACACAAAATAAATTAATAATGTTTCCAGAACTTTCTGAGTGCCAGGCATTTCTCTAGCTGCTTGACGTACATTAATTAAGTGAATCCTTTAAAACACCCTGTACAAGGACGCTGGTTATCATTCCCATTTTACAGAGTGGGAAACTGAGACACAGAGAAGCTAAGCAAATCATTAAGGCTGAGGAATTAGTAAGTAGCAGAGGAACCCTGGCAGTCTCTGAGTCTATAGTTCATGTTCTTAACCACTCTGCCAAATTCCAGAGGCCTGCTTGTGATATTAAACATTATAAACACACAACATGAGAATAAAGAGATGGAAGGGTAGAACTTGATCATGGAGCGGCAGACTCAATACTGTCAAGGTATAAACTCTACGTAAACTGACCTGCAGAATCAGGGCAGTCCCAGTAAGAGTCCCAAAGGTGTTCTGTGAAAAGGCACGTGGAGATGCAAAAGGCAAGAAAATCCTAGACAAGAAAATCCATGTGGAGAAGAGGGTGGGATTTTGTTGGCTGGATATCAAGTCTTATTATAAAGTGGCAGTGATTAAAATGGTGTGGGATTGGTGCAGGGACAGACACATAGGCCAGTGGACTAGAAGAGTCCAGAAATAGTCACTTGGTTCATGTACGGTCACAGCAGAACACTGAGGAATGGACAATATTTGCAACAAAATGCGCTGAGATAACTAGGGATACACATGGGAAAGAAAAGGAAGGAAGGAAGGAAGGAAGGAAGGAAGGAAGGAAGGAAGGAAGGAAGGAAGGAGAGAGAGAGAGAGAGAGAGAGAGAGAGAGAGAGAGAGAGAGAGAGAGAAAGAAAGAAAGAAAGAAAGAAAGAAAGAAAGAAAGAAAGAAAGAAAGAAAGAAAGAAAGAAAGAAAGAAAGAGAAGGTGGGAGGGAAGGTGGGAGGGAGGAGGGAAGGAAAGAAGGAAGGAAGGAAGAAAGAAACTTGACCCCTTCTTCACAATTTATACAAAAAGCTTATACCTAAGCGTGTAAAGCAAAACAAAAAAGCTTTTAGAAGAAAATAAAGACTATCCTCATAATCTGATGGAACACAGCTTCTTAAATAGTACACACACACACACACACACACACACACCTTAAAAAGAACACTGATGAATTTGACTCCATTAAAATAAAGACTTCCTGTTCCTCAAGACACCATAAGAGAGTGAAGATCAAGCCCTGAGTGGGAGAAGATATTTGTAACACACACGACTGGCAAAGGGCTCGGAACCCGATTCTACGCGGAACTTGTACACACCAATAAGGAAGAGAGAAGACAACACACAGAAAAGTGGGCATGAGGCTTGAAATGGCACTTCACCCAGAGGACCCCCAAATGACCAAAAAGCGTACCAGAAGATTCTCAACATCACGAGGAAGCAAGGAATCTGGAATTAAAAGGGCAAGGGCCCAGGGCATGGCTGTCACAACACGACCAATGGCTGGGGAGGACGTGCAGGAACCAGGATGCTCCAGGTGTAAAATAGCTACATGTGGCTAGTGGCTAATGTATTGTCAATCCTCAGGTGAAGTGACTTCTTTCTCCTTCTTTACACTTTCCTGTACATTCCACACTTTTACACGGAGTGTGTACTGTTAGGAAAATCACAAAATAACAGGTGAACATTTCAGAGGAAACAATAAAAATGGACGCATCCATGCCTAGGAGTGAGACTTCCCGAAGATCAATTTGCTGGTCGGGGTCTCTCCCTCACATACAACATTAGTGGAAAGTGCTGGAATTGGACACGCTCACGGTAGCCCCTTGCCTGGCTGCACCTCAGCCACCCTGGACAAACCACGAGGAAGGACCTCTGTCCCTCGGGAAGAAATCTTTTCTAACACTCCCGTTCCCTGTCACCCATTTACCTTTTCTGAGTCTCAGTTTCCTCATCTGGAAAAAAAATGGGAAATCACATCCTCAAACCCACAGGGCCAAGCGGCTGGGCAGATCAGACAGAATTGTGTCTGAGGACAGGTGGAAACCCAGACATACGTAAATGCATAAAACAAGTCCAAAGGAAGCAAACGGATTCCAAAAATTATTTCTCGGCTGGTAGAGTTTCCCTGGTTTATGATCTAGCCAGTGCAGTCCAAAAACACTGTGTGCGATGACGGAACTGCTCTGCCTCCACTCTCCAATGTGGTCGCCATTAGCTGCCTGAGGCTGTGGAGTGCTTGAAATATGGCTCGTGTGGCTGTTCCTTCATTTTAATTAATTTAAGGTGTAAAATAGCTACATGTGGCTAGTGGCTAATGTATCGGACAACGCAGGTCTAGGCTTTTCTATTGTTTAAATCTCTTCCGTGTGTGCGAATTCATGTACTACGTGTGGGATTTGTTTTTAATTAGGAAGAAAGAAAGAAAAAAAATGATAAAAAGGAAAACCATATGCATGCAGAGTGTTATTCCATCAGCCATTAGCCTATTTGGAAAGCTCTTCAAGAGAGGAGATTCTGCTCTTGGTCATCTGTTCCAGCGCTCACGGGCCCCGTCTCTCAGGAGCTGCCCCACGAGGCTGGCTGCAGGTCTTGGCCTTCTCAGGTCTGGATTTTGCATGAGGATCCCGGCCTGATCTTCCCTGGGCTGGTCCCTACAGGGCTCCCAGAGTCCTTGCCCACCTTCCTTCTGCTGCTGCCTTCTCCTCCCCAGGGATGGACCAAGCTCAGAAAATAGGAGGCTCAGACGGCTTGGGTGGGCAGGGGGGTCAGGGGGGTGTTCTTTGCCCCTGTCAGCCTCCCTTCCTCCAGGAGTACCCATAACACGTCGCAGCTCACACTTCCCACTGTGACCCGCGCCTCTGGCCCTGCCCGCTGCTTACTCAGTGCTTCCCTACCATGTAGGGGAAAAGGGAAGGAGATCACAGCTCTCTCCTCCCCACCTGACACTGGGGTTGAGGAGCAGAAGACGAGAGGGGAGATCAGACCTTGGTGGACATGACTCACCCCAGAAGGGGAGACACGGGGCCTCCGGACCCCCACTCTGGCCTCGCCTGCTGGATCTCTGCTGGGATTTCTCTTTTCCTTGTCCTTGGTGTCTGGGAGCCAGACTGAATTCCACTCCAAACCTGGCCTTTCAATGTCTCTGAAATGAAACTGAGAACAGTAGAGACCCCCGAGAACTGCTGTGAGGACAGCATGGACTGCTGCACCCAGACCTTAGCAATGGCTGGATAAACGGTCCCTGCGGGCATTACTCACCCTGGACACCTCTGAGTGGTGCAGAAAAGTCTGCCCTGGAAAGGGAGACGGGGTCTCTTCTAGCCTCTGCTACAGGCTTGCTGTGTGTCCTTGGGCAAGTCTCTCTCCCTCTCTGGGCCTCAGTTTTCTCAGAAAGGAAATAAGTGGAAGGAAACTCATGCCCCACTACTTCAGAGGGTTGCTGGAAGGGTAACACATGACCATAGCTGTGGGGGAATGTGCTTTGACAAAGTGAACCCCCATTTCTAAACTGGAGGTGGGGGTCAGGCACAGAGCCGGCCCAGGACTCAGAAGCTGAATGCAGTGTGGCTCCTGACAGCGGCCCTCCCACTGGCACAGGCTGTGGACACCAAGCCCCGACGTGCACCTCGCAGGAAACTACTGTAGCGTCACATTCCTTCCACCCCTGGTGACACTGAGTCACCCTGCAACCCACCTAACAGTTGTGGTGACCGCATTTCCTCCACTGGGGGATGAGCTGTCATGTACACTCCTGCAGCTAACGAGGCCTGATGCTGCCCGGCCTTGGCTGCCGCCTGGGCCCAGACCCACCTCGACAACCCAAATGGGTGCCCACCTCTGCCTGAAATCCTACCCTGAGGGCGGCATTCCTTTCAGGTTTTTGTTCCCTGTTACCATGTACGTCCCATGCCCCCCCCAGACTTAGTGTGCACAGCCCAGTCCCTCAGGCCCTAGCGTAAGGGAAGTTTTCTACTGGGGCTAAGTTTTCAAGAGCAGGACGCTGGAGGAAGTGAGGACACCGGCTCATTACCCTTAGGGGTTACCGGGAGGCACTGGGGTGGGGAGAACGGAAGAAGCTACGAGGAGCAGTGTGGAGGCATGGCAGGCACGCACCATCCCTCCCCGGTGACTCCCGGGACAGCGGGTATAGGGTGGGACTCGGCCAGCAGACAAGAAGAGACCGCTGGATGGGGCTGGACACGCCTTCCTGAACCTCTCAGGCTGTTCACTTGGTCCATCCACATAGTGCCGACTCAGGGAGGGGGCTGGGAGGCCACCCCCTCAGTGGCACTGGAAGACTGGGGCAGGCTGCAGCAGCAGCCCTCCCAGGATAAAGGCACACGTGGACCTAGGGGAGCAGCAGGGCCACAACCTTGTGATGCAACATGGGGCTGCAGGGGGTTCTGGGGCTAAGGACAGAGGCTCCAGATTCCAAGAGACCTGGATTTGGGTCCTGGCTTTGCTGCTGATCATGGGGAGCTTCGTTTGAGTCCCTCACTGTGCCTCAGTTTCCTCGTCTGTAAACTGGGCCCTGTAACCAACCCCAGGCTCGTGGGACTGTGACAATATTAACAGAAAAAGCTCTTAGCAAAGGGGCCTGGAGTAAACCCTCGAGACATAATCACTGTCATTATTCGTGTCAAATCTATGAATCCCCGCTTTTTACTGGTCTTGAACGATATGCGGCTCCCGACAAAGATTGTTCTGTTAGAATCACAGGATATGAAATATCAGCACTGACTACTCCCCTTCTTGGGAACTGTCCTTGGCAAGGACTGAATTTCACCGGAGGGGAGGGAGGACCAAGGCCCGGAGAGCAGAGTGACAATGCACGTGCAAGGATACGTGCACTTTAAAGAAGGACCCTACGTAAGACCGGCACCTCTCAAGCCAGAGGAAAGCGCTCCTGAGAGTGGACGTGCAGACATTCCTGCGTCCGAGAGCTGCGGCCGAATCATCCACATGGTGCCAACACAGCCGCCTCTCATCATTTGGGGCAGTTCCGTTCTACAAAGTCGCCGCTAATACTGAAGTAGTGAATTCTGAACCATCGCTCTGGGGAAAACACGGGGGTAGGTTCTTGCGAGCCCCCGGTCACAACGTTTATGTCGACTGATCAGTACGTAACCCTGTCTTCTGTGTGTTTCTGTTCCAAGACATTTTATTGAGTATATATCACTGATTCACTAACATTGAATTCGTAGCCAACAGCACTGCCACTCGTGCCCGAGTGAAGCTCGTCACGCACGCACGCTCCCCGCCAGGCCGTTCACTGCCTTCTCGCCTTTGGAGCATGAGGCAGCACTTCAGCACAAAGCTTGTGGGATACTTCAAACAGCAAAAGCATAAAACTGTGAAAAACATGGCACGAAATAAAGCCCGACAAGGACACTTGTTTCAAGTATGAGAACTGGAACATGAAGGCAGAGCTTTACCTTTTGGGGCCTCAGGTGGGATTGTGTGAGAGAAGATTCTAATTTTTCATCACTCTGCCACGTCTGCAAGTGACCCCTGGAGCACTACAGTTCGGGGATAACAAATACATTTTAGCGAGTAGGCGAATTTGCAAATACCAAATCTGTAAATAACGAGGACTGACTGTAAATGTCCCTTCGTTAGGCGGGCAGCCGTCGTGGCCGACCTGGACGTGAACCCTGGTCTCATAGCGGGGCTCGCCATCAGACACTGGGAGCTGCTGTGGCATTTGAACCAGGACCCACCACACCCTCCTCGTGGAGCCCAGGACAGGCCCCAGCTCACCAACGACCGTTTAGCTGCTGAGGCTGCCAGACTGCCGCCGGAGTCAGTTCCTTTTGGAGGCAGGAGGCATATTTGGGAGGAAAAAGGGAGGACGAGGCACGTGGCAGCCTCTGCCAGCCCCAGAACCTGGGGGTGTCCTGAGAGCCACTCACCTGGGCCTCCCCTCATCGCGTCACGAGTAGGTCACACAGCCATAAGTGGGGCTGCTGTGCCACGTGCGGCTTCACACAGAGCCCAGCACACAGTAGGGCTCTGTACCCCCACTCTGGTGGAACAGAGCCCTACTGAGTGGAGGCAGCAATGATCAGGCAGGGCAAGGAGCCAGCTCAAGGTCTCACAGCAAGTCAGGGCAGACTTGGGACAGGAGGGGCCCCAATGAAGGTGCGTCCACAGCCCCACAGAGATACAAGAGGGACCACAAACTGGCTCACTGCTAAAGGAGTGAGGGTGTGGAATGGGGGCCCTTCAGAAAGTCATGGGCCATGGTGCACATTTCTTAAGCACCTAGTATGTGTCAGACTCTGTTCCAGCTCCTTACATGGATTAACTCATGTAATACAACAGCCTTATGAATTAGGAACCATCATCAGCCCCATTTTACAGAAGAGCAAACTGAGGCAGAGAGAGGAACGTGAACCCTGACAGTTTACTCCCGGGCCCACACCCCTAACCATTACACCATACTGTTCCACTTCTCAACGTCCACATGTCCAGACAGCCATTCTGAGCCACAATAGCCACCCTCCCCTGGGAGATGGGAGGGTGGGCGAGGGGAGGCACTCAGGGGGGCCTCCTTGCCACCATGGCCCACACCTGATCCAGCACCCGGTTCCATCCACTCTGCCTCCTAGATGCACCCCAGCATCTCCCCGTCCTCGTTGCCGAGACCCTAGTCCAGGCCACCATCACTGCTTGTCCAGACCCCTGCAGTAGCCTCCTTCCGGTCTCCCCACCTGTTCCCCTCCCCTCCTGTCCTTCTTTACACAGCAACCTGAATGCAAGCTGGCCCGTGTGGTTCCCTATGCAAAAACTTATTCTCCATTGGCAAATATTGCCAAGGCTTTATTTGTAATTGCCCCAAATTGGAAACAACCCAAATGTGCTGCTGTTGGTGAACGGAGAAACAAACTGGGAGGCATCTACACAATGAAATACTCTCAGCAATAAAAGGAACACCACACTGAGACGCATAACACAGGCGGATCCCAAATGCATTCAGCTAAGTGAAAGAAGCCAGACTCTCAAGGCAGCGTGCTAACGGGCATTCTGCAAAAGGCAAAACTTAAGGATGGAGGAGGAATGAGTGATTCCCAGGGTTTGGGGCGGGGGCGGGGCAGACTATAAAAGGGCACAGGGGGATTTTGGAGGGGAGGCGGAATTGTTCTATATTTTGATAGTCCTGGTGGTTACACGGCTGTCTCTGTTTGCCAAAATGTGTCTGAAAGCACACTCCAAGGGGGAATTTTATTCTATGTAAATTTTAGCTTGTTGTGGGTCGAACTGTACCCCCCCAAAGAGATATGTTGAAGTCTTAACCCTCAGGACCTCAGAATGTGGCCTTATTTGGAAATAGGGTCGTGGCAGATGTAATTAGTTAAGATGAGGTCATGCCTGAGCAGGATGGGCCCTAATCCAATATGACTGGAGTCTTTATAAGAAGAGAAGACACAGAGATAGACATACAGAGAGAAGATGGCCAGACATTCAGGCAGAGATTGGAGTGAAGCAGCTGCAAGACAAGGGACTCCAAGGATTGCCTGGGGCCCCCAGAATCTGGGACGAGGCAAGAAAGGATTCTGCCCAGAGTCTCGGAGGGAACGTGGCGCTGCCTGCCACCTTGACTTCGGACTCCTAGCCTCCAGAACTGTGAGAGAATAAATTTCTGTTGTTTAAACCTCCCAGTCTGTGCTACTTTGTTACCGTGGCCCTAGGAAACTAATAGATAGTTTTGTTTTAAATGAGGGAACAAACCTGTTTCAGTCCCAACAGCCTTCAGGATACAGCCTTAGAGCCTCTGCCGTACATCCCACCTCCACCCATGCAGAGTGCAAACGTCATGCACACTGAGCCTGCAGAGCCCCCCAGCACAGCCAGGCTGGCTCACCCCCGCACCCCACGGTTACCTGGGAAACTCCCAGACATCGCTCAGCTCCGCTCTCACCTCCCCAGGACAGCTCACCCAGACGCTGCCCTAGTCTAAGCAGGGCCCCCCTCAGCCAGCTGGGGACCCACGCACTCCAGGTGACCGTCTTGCATCCTGGCGACACAGCATATGGCATGTCACTCCTATGTACCCCAAGGACTGAAGGTCCTTGGAACAAGGATGAGTGGTTGGGTCATTGCTGGAGCAGCCCTGTTCTGGCCAGAGCGGGCCTCTGCGACACTGTGCTGGGGGGTCTTAAGGGCTGGGGAAGGGTTCAGGGGCTCGGGCAACTACCCGACACAGGCCGGGGGCTAGGCCGCTGTGTCTCTGCTTCCTCTGGCCACCGCTTCTGCTCTTAGGGTCTCCCCCCCGTAGTTAACCTTGACAGCTTGCCCAGTCACCCCTTCCCTCTATTGCTCAGGCTTTCACAGCCCACAGCCCCCTCCACAAGCTACAGGACTCCCAGTGGGCCCCTTCCTTTCTCCCAGAGACCCTCTGTCCTGGCCAATCCCTCCTCGCCTCTGTCCTTGGCATTACCCTGCCATATATTCATTTGACAAACATTTTCAAGCCCGGTGCTGGACACTCCCCTCTAGGCTTTACAACTCTCGCTCAGCACAAGTGTTCTCTGAGTCCATCCCTCCGTGCCCAACACAGTGCTCATCTGCCAATGACACCCTGCCAGGAGGAGTCCCTCTCTCTGCCCTCGGGAGCTTACAGTCTAGTGGGGCTACAGACAGAGAACATGCTGTGACAGACGTGAGGAGTGAGGCTTTGAGGGCTCTGAGAGCCTATGTGCTGCCTCTGTGTAAATTAGAAAAAAGGCGCTTGCTCCCTGTGGAAGCAGGTCAGTCCTGCACCGCCCTCCACACACTTGGTATCACACACAGCTTGGCAAGAGAATGAAATTTCAGCCCCCACTTGTTTCTCTCTCAGCCAGGTGCCTTTGTGCAGTGAACAACCTGCACAACTGTACGTAACAGCCCTGGAGGCTTGAGAGCCTAGAAGGCTTTTTGTAGGAGGTAGAAGTGGGTCATATGTGTTTAATCCCTGAGGCAGAAAAGAGCTCAGAACTTTCTAGAGGCTGGAGGGAGGGGCAGCCAGTATAAGCTGATCCCCCATCTCTAGTGCCTCACACAGAAAAGCAGCCTAGGCATCTGCACAGCCTTGCAAAGAGCCTGGGTTCAGCTGTGAGACCTCAGGGCAACGAATTCCCCTCTTTTAGCCACAGACTCACCTGTGAGCAGGGGATGAATTAGAGGGTCTCCTGAGCAACACTGAGCTCTGACATCTGATGATGCCAGAGCCAGGAATGGGGGCAACTTTGGCCTGTGGAAAGACCTCTGACTGCATTTCAAACCACTTCAAGGGATACTTGCCTAGCACCTCAAGACAGCCCACTCTGCTCAATCCCTGCCCATCCCAGGGACCTCTTAGACGCAGCCACAGCTCCAAGGGCCTCTCCATGCCCAGGGGCAATCCTGGGCTGCGGGAGGGCAGCTCAGAGCAGGCTCTTACAGGCTCCAAATGAGCCTGTGCTATTCCTGGAATGGGGAAGTCAAGGCCAGGACAAACCTTTGCCCAGGCCAGGCAGAGAGGTGAGGTGACCACTCAAGACCCCCAGTGGCCAGTAGTCATCACAAACCCAGTGTGGCACCCAGCAAGTGTTCGATAAAGAGGCGGTGAATGAATGAATGAATGAACGAACGAATGAACAAACGAACGAATGAACAAACGAACGAACGAACGGTGGCAGCCAGCAGCGACAGAGTGGGCCCTGGCCTTTCTTGTGCTGGCGTGGTGGGACACCCAGTCTCAGAAGGAGCCACACAACATCGGCTCAGGAAGCGTTAACCCCGGAGAATTCTCCAGCACAAATGAGGAAACTGAGGCTGAGGGAAGAGACCTGGTAGCCATGCTACAGAACATTTAGCCCCGTCAAAGCACAGAATTTAAGAGCCAAAACTCAAACCAGAATAACTAGTCTGAAGCTTCTAGTAAAACCTAAAACTCAAAAAACACCCAATATGAAAAAAATGTTTGCAATCTAGCCCTTGAAATAAGAGCCTTAGTCGATGCAAAACTGCCTCTCTTCACTCCTCCTCTCCCATTTTCACTAGGAAATAGACCTGCAGGTAATCCTGCAAAGCAGCTTTAGTACTTCTGGTGTATAATCTGGTGCTATGTGACAAGAGATAAAACTTTCTGTGTTAGTTAGAATTAAGTTTGTAAGTGGCAGAAAATCTAAAATAACAGTGATTTAAACAAGATAGGTATATATTTCTCTCTCACACAAAAGTCTGGGTAAGTAGTCTAGGGCTGGGATGATACTCCAACATGTCCTGAACCCTTACTAATATATTGTCACTCCACCTTGCATACCTTCCCTTTCAAGTTCACCTCAGAGTCCAATATGGCTGCTTCAGCTCTAGCCATCACATCTGCATTCCAGCTAACAAAAAAGAGGAAGGGAGAGAAAGGCATGCCCCTTCCCTTTATGGACATCTCCAAGCAAATTGCACTCCCCACTTATATTTCACCGTCCTGAACTTAACCACATGGCCACACCTAGCTGCAAAGAAATTAGGAAGTGTTCAGCTAAAATTTACACCCAAGTAAAATTCAGGGGCCAATCAACAGACTCTGCTTCACCCTTGAACTCAAATACTCCAGGATGGTGCTGGATCTGAAAGAAATGGTCCCAAACCCTAGACCCATATAAGTTTTCAGGAGCTTCATTTAACACAGAGGGGACTTAGAAAGAAGTTGACACATGTCTACGCTAACTCCGATCACAATACGATGAGACCACCAAAGATATGCTCCAAGCATGGCATGTAGAAATGCACGTAGGAAATAACACTCAGTGAAAAAAGAGGAACACAAAGGAACATATACACACAGATCAAAACTGTGCACACAAAGGTCGAAATCCAGTAAACACACACTTAGATTGGATGCAGCCTCAAAGAGATTAAGGTGTTTGATACTTTAAATTTCACTATTTTTGTGGGTCTGTATGTGAACTTTTCCAGGTATATAATAATTTTTTTAGAAGATCCAACAGCACAAACACACACACACACACACACACACACACACACACACACACACCATATACATACAGGTAACAGCCCCTAACTGGTCTCACAGCCCAAATAGCTAAGAACATCCTCTCCTGTAACCATGGCAACCACCCTGTGAGGGAGGGATCCTGGCTCCTCTCAGCAGAGGGGGAGGAGGAGGAAGGTGACCTGGCAGGTACAGGTGCAGGGACTTGCCCAGGGCTTCCTGGCTCTAAGAGGGTGAGCAGACCTGTGCTCTTCAACCACCATGGGAAAATCCAAACTCTCCCACCTGTAGCCCTGTGGACACTTAGCCTTTCTAGACCCACCACACACCGGACCTTCCTCTCTGTCCCCAAGCCAAGCTCCTCAGAGCTCCTCCCACACACAACGTGTTCTTCCCCACTTTCCCGCTTTGTGCTTTTCTTCTACCTGGGATCCCTTCTCTGCATATACCTGATTTCAGCTGTTAAAATCCTACTCATCCTTCAAAACCCAATCCAGATGCCACCTCTGCCAGGGGGTCCTCCTTGCTCGCCACTGCCAAGTGTAATGGAGCCTCAGCACATTTTTATATAGTGCCCTGTACTTTAATTATGTGCATATTTTTCTTATTTGCCCTAGTAGATAAACTGCAAACTCCTACATGTCCAACAAATGTTCAGTAAACAGATGGATGGGTGGGCGGATGGCTGGCTGGCTGAATGAATGGATGGGTGTATGGATAGGTGGATCTATGGATGGATGGGTGAGGATGGATGAGGAAAACATTTGTTGAGAAAATAATCACACAATATATTTTAGATAGATATTCTGTCAAAAATGTCAAGAGCAGAAAGAAGCAAGCATAACAAATGCTGCCACTGGTAGAGAGCTCTCCTGGCTTTGAATTGCAATAACCCTAGAGACATTCACAGTACCACTCGCTGACACTGATTGAGATTAAGGAATCTGGGGACATGGACGTTGGAAAAAGAGGTCCCCAGTGAATTCCTTCTTGACAGCTTGCTCCCTTAGCCAGAGACTACTTGATTGTGAATTTCAGATGCAAAGGCCTTTATTTCTTTCTCCCTGGAGGTGGGTGAAGAAACACACTTATTGACCCAGGGAACAATTTAGCCCTGGGAAAACCTGTGCAGGAAGGGAAGGCTTGTATGCTACCACTGTGGTCCCCTCTCCCTCTGCTGGCCTGTCCCTCTCCACCGTACCCCCTTTCTGTCTTCAGAAAACACGCTCTTTGTTCAGCCCTGACACCTCGTATTGAATGTCAGTCAAGGAGTGGGGCTGCTGATTGCCATTTGAGGTCCCATCTCTTAACTAGGGAATCAAATATTCTTGGCTTTGATATGGATCCGAGAGTCAGTGACAAAATGGGGGCCACCTTCATGGAGGGAGGTGTCCAGTAGGAGAGCCCTGCAGGGCAGCCTCTCACCAACCAGCTCGAGGTCCCCTCCCTGGCCTCCTTCTCCTGGACTCATTTTCCCTGGACTCCAGGTTTGGGTGGCACCAGGTTCTGGGGGAGCTCCCAGGACAGAGGATGCAGGGGGCCTTGCCCTCTGGCTGGTGCATTTACCCCATAGGATGTGGCCTGAGTGTGCTTCTGTGGCTGTGCATACAGCCAGCAACAGGCCTGACCACAACCGCTCCCGAGGCCATTTCTTCTAAAAGGGAACTGACATTTCGTAGCGGGCTGGTTCATTCTTTCAAACATGTACCGACTGGGGTAGGGGCATCCCTAGGGTTTGCTGGCAAGATGGAGGTAAAGGGCTCTGTTGCCACTTTTGAAGCTCCTGACCACCAGAGCTGTTTCAGCCATTAGGGCAGCCTCCTCCAAGCCCCACTTCTGAGGAGAGGAGACAAGCCTGAGACCACACAGAGGCCTTACGGGCAGGCGGGAGAGCCAGAGGCCGTGGCCATGCTGGTGGTTTCCAGATTCTTCAATCAAAGGCTCAGGGCTGACACCCATGCAGGTAGGGAGTCAGTAATGTCTACCTCACTGCCTGGTGGACAGCCAGGCTGAGGGAAGGGCTCCTCTGGACCCACACACCCCTTCCTTCTCCTTCGAGGCCGTGCTGGCAGGAGGGAAGGGACTGGTGTCACCTTATAACACTGTATGTGTGAGTGTGTGTGTGTGTGGCGGGGGAGGCACACGGCATCGTCAGCTGCCCCCACCTCTACAGGGACAGGCTGGCTATCTCAGGGCATCACTGGGTGTGCTGTGAGGAGAAGCAGGGAGCCCCTTCCCTCAGCTCTCAGCCTTACTGTCTGTTGCAGAGCCTTCCGTCAGATCTCGTCTTTCCAGCGCCCTGGCCGGGGCAGCCCTCCCAGTCAGGCACCCTGCGCCGGAGGCTGCGACCTCCTCAGCATCTCCACAGCTCCCACATGAAATGGCCAGAGTAGGCGCCACCTCAGAGAGGCCATTGCATCGTGATCTTCCCAACTTGCCATCTCGTCAGCAAGTTTTACCAGGAAGCCAGTGGCCTTTCTCCAATGTGGGATCCCCAAAAGGGCGCACTTTTCTCAAAACGAGGTTTTCATCAATAAACCCACAGTGAATAATGCTGCAATGAACATAGGGGTACATACCGTATATTTTTATGGATAAATGTTTTCAGATTTTTTGGGTAGATACCCAGAAGAGGGATTGCTGGGTCATATGGTAATTCTATTCTTAATTTTTTGAGGAACCTCCACACTGTTTTCCATAGTGGCTGTGCCAATTAACATTCCGGCCAGCAGTGAGTGTATGAGGGTTCCTTTTTCTCCACAACCTCTCTAACACTTGTTATTACTTGTGTTGTTAATAATAGCAATTCCAACACATATGAAGTGGTATCTCATTGTGGTTTTGATTTGCATTTCCCTAATAATGAAGTTGAGCATTTTTTCATGTATCTGTTGGTCATTTGCATGTCTTCTTGGAAGAAGTATCTGTTCAGGTCTCTGCCCATTTTTTAATTGGATTGTTTGTTTTTTTGTTGTTGAACTGTGAGTTCTTTATATATTTTGGATATTAGCCCCTTAGCAGAGGTGTTGTTTGCAAATATCTTCTACCATTTGGTGAGTTGCCTCTTTGTTGATGGTTTCTTTTGCTGTGCAGAAGATTTGTAGTTTGAGATAGTCTCAGTCATTTATTTTTGCTTTTATTTTCCTTGCCTTGGAGGTCAAATTCATAAAATCCTCTCTAAGACCAAGGTTCACAGGAAACAACCGAAGTGCCCTTCGACAGACGATTGCATAAAGAAGATGTGGTACATAAATGCAACGGAATACCACTCAGCCATAAGAAAAGATGAAATACTGCCATTTGTGACAACATGGATGAATCTTGAGAATATTATGCTAAGTGAGATAAGTTAGACAGAAAAAGTCAAGAACCGTGTTAATTTCACTCATGTGGAATATAAAACTGAAAGCAACAAATGAACAAGACAAACAAACAAGCAAAAAGTCATAGACACAGACAACAGTTTAGTAGTTACCAGAGGGGAAGAGGGAAGGAGGGGTGGGTAGGCAGGGTAAAGGGGGTCAAATACACGGTGATGGAAGGAGAACTGACTCTGCGTGGTGAACACAAAATGCAATATATAGATGACGTATTATAGAACGGTACACTTGAAACCTATATAATTTTATTAACTAATGTCACCCCAATACATTTAATAAAATAAACAAACAAATAACTGAGGAGGAAAATAAATAAATTAACTCACAGCAGTGAAAAAACAGTTCCCTCCAGGCACTTGGTCAGGGTGATGACCCAGAAGTCTCCTTTGAGGGTCTCTGTTTCTTATCAAAGTGTACCCTAGTATGTTCTAGACTGTTCCACAGGCTGCCCTAGAGTGCGGCCCCATCTCCGAAGGTGCTTCGATCCCCAGAACTCCAATATTGCTCTAGGATACCAGCTTCTACTGCCTGTTGGCCTGTCATTCGGGGAACCACTGAATGTCAGACCGAACAGGGACCTTAGAGATCACTGAGTTCATTGCAATGGGGAAACTGAGGCCCAGAGAGTAAGGGACTTGCTTCCTAGAGTACGATCCCAAAACACCAGAGGGGACCCCAAAGATATCCTCCAGCCTTACTAATGTCCCCAAGCATCTTCCAAATAAGCAAAGGACAATACAATTAGGTCCCAGGCAGTGGACAGGCACAGAATGGTGCAGGGAACGGGCACAAATGGGTAAACTCCACTGAAACAACCAGAGCCGTGTGCCTCAGGCTTTCCTTCAGCAACCTTTCGCTGCGCCAAAGGACATTAAAAACTACCAACCTCCATCACCTTACCCATCATTTCATAAAAGAAAAGAGGCTTAATACAGCAAAAAGACCTAATCTCAGAATAAAGGACGGCTCTGTCTGAGAAAAGATAGTCTGTCAGCCCTGGCTGATACTTGCACCACGCACACCACACATCACACACGCACACAACAACAACAACACCCGTATTTTCCTAGGTCCTCAGTGGACCACAGATCTGCGTTTGGGACCCGCTGACCTAGCCAGGGTTCCCCCGACCTGCACACCCAGCTAACTCCATTCTTTTGGCCGAGGGTGCAGTATCTGTTTGTGAGCTGCCTTCACTTTCTCCCCGCCTCTCTCCCAGGGAAGTGAGGGGAGCTCAGCTGGGGAGGACAAAATGAGGGTAGTGGGGGCTCTGCGGGGTCCCTATTCAGTTCCTTGGGTGGCCAGCCACCGTCCTTGTTCCATACTGGAGGAGGCTGTGGGCAGTGCTGCATGTCAAGGAGGACAGAAGTGAAGCTGTGCATTGGATTCATGCAGGACTAGAATGGTACGGAGCCGGAGCGCAGGGAGTCCTCCAGGGGTCTTTTAAATACGAGGTCCTGGCACCTAAGAGTGATTAAGGGGCCGTGAGGGGACATGATTCTTTCCTCAGCTGCCCTGAGGGACCTCAAGAGTGGCTGGAGCAGCTATCTCCTGTCCCTATCAGCAAGAACCACACAACACAAAGGGCTCATTTGGGGGTGGGGGTAGGGGACGGAGGGGAGACCAACAGTTTAGAAAAGTCATTCAAGTTGTGATTTTCATCCTTAGCTCCAATCTTAAAGAAAACACCCATGTTTTGGACAACCCTGGGTCATAGGATAGACAGCAGGTTCAGGGTAGTAGTTATATCTACCGGAAAGTTCTAGAACTGGCCATCAGAGCAGCACTGTCTCTAAGCTGACTTGCCAAGAACAAGCTGATTCCTGGCCCCTCCCTCCCTTCTAAAGGTGACTCCCTAATGGAGGGCAGATGGTGTATGTGTGTGTGGGGGGACCCAGGAAGTTTGGGTCCTTTCTGGGTCACTCCCCCTATGTTAGAGCTCTTTCTGGGCACAAAGGTGCCCCAAGACCCTGGAGTAACCCCTGTGGGTGCCCCCTTCTTACTCTTCCCTTTTCCTTTATTCTCTCTCAGGCCCAAACTTCCTTCTCTCCCTCAAACCCGTTATCTCATGACAAAAGGGCAGGCTCCCTCCCTCCCAAGTCCCACACTGCACTTTCCCACCTCCAAGACTTGGTTCAGGCTCTCCTCTCCTCCAAGTCTGTCCTCCCCTCCTCATTGCTGCCTACCCAGTTCTGCTCAACTGTCACTGCCTGGGTGACCTGAACTAAGGAGCCTGAGGGACGACTCTCACTCATGGGGGAATCTCGTCATGACAGTGGACTCTGCGGGGGTCTGCAGGATGGAGTTTGTGGTGGACTGTCACACATTCTTGCCTTCCCTCTGCTCTGACCCCATGGCTGGGAGGTGCCACAGGCCAGCTCAGACTCCTGTCTCTAAAATGGAGCTCCAGAGCAGCCCGAGGGGGAAGTGAGGCGCCTGGGGGTAGGTCCCCCCTCAAATGTCACACCTATTCTTAGTTGGTTTCTGGTTTTGATTTCCTGATCTCCTGGATTAAAATGCAGGTGTCCCCGTTATGATTTAAGCTGATAACACTTGCTGCCTCAGAAAAGATCACTAAACAGGGCCCCAGGCCCAGGATAGGGCCTATCAATCAAGTGGTGGAGGAGATGGGAAGGAGGCCTCAGGGACAAGTGTGCTGAGACTCCCACATCCCAAGTAGACCTTGCACCCCCACCCCCTGCACTCCTACATGCCTCCCAGGGTGTGTATACTGCGGCTTCTCAGGGGCCAGAAATGCAGGCCTGAGCTGCTGAGGTAACCCTTCACGCCTGTGGGCCAGAGTCTCCTAAGGTCTGGAAGGGGATGGGTCTCCTCGCTGAGACCCAGCCAGGACCACCTGGGAGCATTAGCCCCTGAAAGCAGGGGGGCCCAGGTCAGTGGGCAGAGCTGCAGCTGGGAGCTGGGACCCTGAATTCATCATTGGTCTCAGCTTAGAGGTTGGGGTTCTTGAGGGGGTCCCCTCAATGTGTTTAGTGGAACCCTGCATTACGTCAGGCATGAGATAGAAAGCCAGGGCTCTCCCACAGCCTGGGGCCTTGCCCAGGCAGCCCGTTGCAGACCCCAGGCTCAGGAGCTCGGAGTTCTAGGCCCAGCTCCACCGCCAGTTCCCAAGACCTTGGGTAAGGCCCTTCCTCTTTTCCGGTCTCGTCTTCTTTGTTGTTAAATTAGGGGATTGGATTAGGTCTGCGATGGCCAGATTTTTTCCAAGAGTGGAATTCTTTTTCAAATGAAATCGTCAGCACACCTTCAATTTATCAAACACATGAAAGGGTGGGCGCTGAGAGCACACATTCTGAGGGACCCCTGCACACAGTTCGGCATCTGGCCCCTCGGCTGTCCCGGCTTCCCCAGAATCCTCCCGGATGGACGCCTCTCTCTCTCCCACCTCACTTCCAACTCACCAGCACATCCTGTGACTCAATCGTCTCACATCTCTACTCCCACTCCATTCAGGCCACCGGGCCCCTCTCCCAGCCACCGCAGCGCCTTCCTACAGGTTTGCCGGCTTCTGCTTCTGTTTCCCCTACAGTCTGTCCTCAGTACAGCCCCAAACCCAATCAGGTGGCCCCAGCTCACTCAGAGCAGTCCCAAAAGCCTTTCCCCCACCTGACCAGGCTTTTTCCGACCCTTTTCCACACTCCACTCCAGCCTCCCTGGCCTTGCAGCGCCCGGCTGGCCAAGCGCATCTCCCCAGGTCTTGTCTTGCCTCACTCTCCCCTCTGCTAAATGCCACCTCCTTGGGGTGGCCTTCCCTGACCACCTGCTCCAGAGCAGACCCCCTGGGTTCCCCACACCCTTTACCGTGACTTTCTGTCTCTGTAAGCAGGCAGGGGCTTGGTTTAATGCTGGGCCCCGTCTCCACCTAATACAGACACTATTTGTTGATAAGCAGCCTGCCTGCATTTTCTTTCTCCCCAACCAACTTTTTCCCACAAGAAATAGACAGAGCTTGCTTGCCAAGATCCTCACACTCCTATTCCAGGGGGGAGGCACCCACGTGATACTATCCTAGCCCCTGGGGAGTGAGGGAGGAAGGCATTCCCCTAGCTGTCTGAACTCTGAACACCCATCTCCTGCCAGCAGGAAGAAGAAGGCTTTGGGAAGCCAGGTGGAAAGCTGAGCTCAGCTGAGGACAGGGGTCCCAGCAGGGTGTGGGGGCGGCATGGGGGTGAGGGATCATAGATGATTGCTCCTCATCATTTTTGGGCACTGTAACACAGGTGGGTGTGCAGCCCAGGGAACAGAGGATGTGGGGGTGCACCTGAGAAATGCCTTCTAGTATTTGAGAGTCAATAAGGGTTGGGCTCCAGAGAGAACAGGATCTCAGATGGTAGAAGTTAGAGGGAGGCAGACTGTAACTCAAGTTCAGGAATTCCTTTCTTAGGTATTTGCCTGTCAGAAGGGCTGCAGCCAGGCAGGGTGGCAAGCTCTCTGTCACTGCAGGTGTATGCAAGGACCGCTCGGAAATGGTGTCAAAGGGATTCCTGTACCCAGTACAAGGTTAAATAAGATACTATCTAGGAACCCTTCCAACTGAAAAGGTCCTCTTAAATAAAGTGACATTTTCAGCAACAAATCAATATTCATCTAACACTCAGGATGTGCCAGGCACGGTTCTAAGAAGGCCTGACTGATCCAGTTTGTTAACCCACCAGGTCTCTTGTCCAAGGTTAAACAGTTGGCAAACAGAGGGATTACACTCAACATAAGAGTAGTAATAACAACTATTAAGAGTTTACCCTAAGGCCAAGGTGCAAAATTCTTTCTGTGCATTATCTCATTTAATGCTCAAAACAACTGTAAGGGGTAGTTACTATTACTCATCCTCAATTTATAGATCAGTAAACTGAGGCACTGAGCGGTTAAATAACTGGCGCAGAAATGAACAAAGAAAAGCAAGAGGAAGTGGGTCAGGCTAGGTCACCCCTGGGGACAAAATGGGAAGTTGGAGAGGTCAGGACCCCGGCAGTTCACAGCCCCTTCCTCCCAGGGAAGCTCCTCCTCGGCTCCACCCGGCAATACTGGGTGTGGCAGATACTTGCCCCCAGCGGGGCCCTGTCCTCCACGGAATTCCCAGTTCCTCCCACAGGATGGCATTTGCCTTTCCAGAGGTCACTTCCAAGGGAAAGCACGCAGGCGGAATTTCTGGGCTGGAATGGCGATGGGGGTGGGGCAGGGAGGAGAGAGGCATTCAGATCTAGATGAATTTAATGGCCCCTCCAAGTCACCCCTTCTACCAGAGTGGGAGGCAGGCACCTCCAGCTGCCCCTCAATTCGGGACTGCACAAGATCGACCCAACCCTCCTGTTTTACAGAGAGGACAACTGAGGCCCTGGAGCGGAGGTCACCTTGGCCAGAAAGCCACTGGATATCCATCACAGAAGTAGACCCGGGACTTTTAAACCAAAAAGCCGGGAATGCCTCTCCCAGAGCGCCAGTACACTTAGGCACCCAGAAAGGTTCTAAGAGTCTTTCCCAGGAATTTGCCTGCGAACTGGAGCCTCCTTAAATTTTCCCGGGACGCCCGCTGGCCTGGGTGGGGCGAGGGAACCTCTGCAGGAGCACACCCAGAGCAACGTCCCAATGTCCGAGGTTGCGAGGTTGGGGGTGGGAGACATGAAACTAGACTCTAGAAACCCCGGTTCCCAAACCGGTTCGGCTTCACGCACTCCAAGCAGCGCCTTCTCCCCGGGATGCCGCAGGCCAAGCTAAGTCCGTGCGCGTCCTGCTCCCTCCCCAAGCACCAGGCTTGGCAAAGGCCAGTCCGAAGGTCTACGCCCCGGACCCGACAGAGGAGAGGGGGAGGGGATCCCAGTGGGTCCTGGCTCAAGGCGAGCTGGTCAGCGGTTGGGCCGCGGGCACCCGAAGTTGCGGTGACCCCGGTCCTCCACCCCACGTCCTGGCGGGTGACAGCGCCGGAGGATGCACGCGAGGACGAAGGCGGAGCGGTGGGTGCGGGAGGCCGGCGGGACCTGGACCGCGGGTGTTTGCATCCAAAGTTCAGGTGGGACAGGAGCCTGGGGACGGGGCCACGTCCACACATTCCCTCCACCCGGGCTCTGACAGGTAGAGACGCCCTTCTTGTACCCGCCCGCCAAGCCGCAGAACGTGCGGGCTGGTTTTCCAGCGAGCGACGTCGGAGCTTGAAAGTTTAGCCAAGTCTCGGGGTCCTGCAGTGACCAGGGCCGCCCCCTCCCGCGCAGAAATGGGGGTCCGGTCTTGGCCGTAGCCAGGGGTTCCGTTTCAGCCCGGCACCCCGAGGTCCCGCGGCTGGGGCTCCTTCGGGAGCTCCAAGTACTCTCGGGGACGGCGAAGTGGGGTGAGGCGGCCACGACACGGCGGAGTGGGGGTCCCGGGACACCCAGGAAGAAGGGGGCGCTCGCCCCGGACTTACCCCGCAGGGTCCTCGCGCGCGGGCGGCGCGGCCCGTCGGATCATGCCGCTGGCAGCTCGCGGACAGCGAACAGAGGGGGTCAGGCGCCGGGCGGCGCGGGCCGCGATGCCCCTGGCGCCCGCATGCCCCTGGCGCTGGCCCTCGGGAAGGGCCGGGCGGGCGCCGCCGCAGCCGCGCGCCGAGTGGGGAAGCCAACGCCTCCGCCGCGCTCTGGGCGCTCGCTCCCTGCTACTTCCTGTATCGGAGCGAGCGGGTCTTTCAGGAAGAGGCTGGCCTTGGTGGTCAAGGGATTTTTTGTCAAAAGCCTTTCGGCAGCGGCTCGCGGCCCGGAGCCCTCCTGGGGCACACGGAAGCCCGGGCGGCCGCGCCCCCGGGGCCGGGCTTCGCGGCGGGCGGTGCTGGGCCGAGGCGCCGGGCGCGGGCGCCCAACCGCAGGGTGCTGCCTCCGCGGACTGAGGCTGCGGCCGGGCGGCTCCAGGAGAGCCCGGAGGGAAACTTAAGAGAAAAGTCTGCAATTTGGCGAGGAGTCAGGTAGAAGGAAGGCGCTCCCTGCTCCTGCGGGCGCCGGCCGCGGACGGGCAGGTGGGGAGGACGAGAGCTCTGCCCAGGGCACTCGCGGCACAGGGAGCCACATCCTTGCCTCCCGCCCGAAGGGGCCTCAAAATCGCCCACGAGCAGCCCCAGACCAGAAACAGGGCGCCTCCTCCACATCCCTGACAGTTGGACACGCTGCCTCCTCTTGGATGCCTCCACTGACGATGAGCTCACTACCCCACAAGGCAGTCTGTTCATCGCCAAGCCAGGCATCCAATTCACCTATCCTGCGTACACACCTAGATGGGAGCAGAGGGAGAAAGCCAGTCAGCTCGCACAAATACAACATCCACAGCAACTCCTGTGGGTCGGAGAGGCCCCTCTTCAGAGTGCCTGGACACTCAAAAATGCCTCCTGAGCCCAGGATGCCCTCAGAGCATTTCACAGTGACCGGGCAAGACTGGACACTATGGATTCACCTCCGTCTAGTGCAGGGTTTCTCAGCCTTGGCACTATTGACATTTGGAGCTGGATCATTCTTTGTTGTGGGAGTGGTCCTGTGCATTGTGGGATACTTAGCGGCATCCATGGCTTCTTCCCACTAGATGCCAGTAGCACCACCCTCTCCTTGTAATAACCACAAATTTCTCCAGACATTGTCAAATGTCCCTGGGGGCCAAAATCATCCAGTTGAGACCCACTGGTTTAACACCTTCATTTTATAGATGAAGAAACTGAGATTAAAAGAGAGGAGCTGCCTTGTCGCACAGTAGGTTGATGTGCAGAGAGCTCTGAACCCTGGGGCTCTGGTGAAAACCTCACGAGGCCTCTTGCCCTACTGCTCTCCCCTCACACCCGCCTCCCTGTCTTTCCAGACATGTCCACCAAATTGGTCTGGCAGAGTTAGAGGAGAATCCATATCCATAAATACAATAAAAGTGCAGCCTCCTGGTGAGAATGTAACATGGTGCAGCCGCTTTGGAAAACAGTCTGGCAGTTCCTGAAAAGGTGAAACGTGGAGGTGTCATATGACCCAGCAATTCTACTACTAGGTATACACCCAAAAGAAATTAACACATATGTTCACTCAAAAACTTGTACATGAGCGTCTGGAGCAGTATTATTCAGAATAGCCAAAAAGTGGAAACAACCCAAAGGTCCATCAATTAATGAACTGATAAACAAAATGGGGTCTATCCATACAATGGAATATTATTAGGTCATAAAAGGGAATGACATGCTGATGATACATGCCATAACCTGGATGAACCGGGAAAACATTATATGAAGTGAAAAAAGCCGATCACAGAGGACCACATGTTGTAAGATTCTATTTATATGAAATTTTGAAAAGAAAAGAAAATGTTCAGAATAGGCAAATCCACAGATACAGAAAGTAAATTGGTGTTTGCCAGAGGCTAGGGAAAGAGGGGAGAAACGGGAATGGCTGCCAATGGTTGCAGGGTTTCTTTTTGGGGAGAAGAAAATGTTCTAACGTTGATTGTGGGAATGGTTGCACAACATTGTGGCTATACTAAAAAACATTAAATTTTACACTTTAAGTGGGTGAATTACATGTTATGTGAATTGTATCTCAAACTATTATTTAAAAATATATTGCCTCCAGGAAGCCACCCTGACTGCTCCAGCCACCCCACTTCCTCCTCTGTTCAGATCCCTATAGATCCCCTCATTATTTCATAACCATACCCCACTCACCTTTCCTTTCCTCCAGAGGCTAAACTGTTTCCTCCCTAGATGAGAATCAGCTTCTCCACATCTCCCTGGACAGGACTGTAGCTCCCTATTTGAGAACACAGGCAATGAGGACAGACATGTGTTCAAAAACAACCCCAGGGAACTGCCAGATGGGTAGCTTCAGACAAGTCACTTCCTAGTACCTCAGCTTGCTTATCTGTAAAAGTGATTAGTACACATGTGGCAAGAAGGCACTCGCTCTAGGTTCCATTATCGGTCTTTTGCTGTTGCTAAAACAAGCCCATAGGCCACTCCCAGACCTCTCTGGGCCCCAGGGATGAGGTCTATACAACTATTGCACCTAGACAGACAGTCCTTCAGGCCCTTCTAGGATGATCTGGACTGTGAGTAACCCCTCTTTTCCATGTTCTCCCCAAATAAAGGTTTCCTTCAGTTCCCTGGGCCAGTGCTGAGAAACACAGGACAAGCCCTTCAATTGTTAACAATACCTCACCACCTAGTGTCCCTTTTGGGAGCTACTCCTCCCCAGTTTGATTCAGGTGGAGATGACAATCCCGTACCCCCATTTTAAAGGGAACACATGAGTCTAGTCTGGCCAATTAGAGCCCTTCACTTACCAGGCACAGTGATTGGTTCATGGATGAGCATGTGACCCAAGTTGGGCCAAGAAGACCCTTCCCTGGGACTTTTTGTTGGCACTGTCAGGAAATGCCAGCAGTCTTCCCCCTACTACAAGCTGGCATTAATCTGGGAGAGTATAAACTTGAGCAGCTTAAAAGCCACCTGGGACACCATGTAGTAAAATTGTACTCGAGAAGAAAGCCAAGATGGAGGAAAGTAATGCAGAGAGAGACTATGCCCTAGTGACATCCTTTGAGGCCTTCGATTCTGATATGCTTCAAGCCAGCTGTACCATAAGACATCTCAGTTGCAAGAACCAACGCAGTCCTTTCTCTTTTCTTTGTTTTGAAAACTCAAAGATAATCTGAGTCAGGTTTCTATTAGTCGTCATCCAAAGGCTTCAGGCTCTCCATGATTGCAGCCCATTCCCTCCATCTTCCATTCCTGGGTGGGTCCAGAGGATGTCCAACTGTGGCAGGACCATCGGAACGAAGAGGTTAATGCTTCAGCTTATTGCCCTAAAGCATAAGAGGCTGGTTTGCATCTCTGGGGTCCTCATGGGGTGGCTCTCACCTCCACATGTTCCTCAGCTTCCTCCTCCCTCCACACAGGTGAGAGCAAATAGACTCAGTCCGGAGGAGGAGTGTGGGAATTTTCAGGGGAAGGTCACCTTTAAGAGGTCAACTCCCAGCCTCACTGGGGTTTCTGGGGACAATTAGTAAAGAAAAAAGTCTCACAGCACAGTCTTGCTTTTCAACACTTCCTTCCCCCCACAACACACTTGCTCTGAGTTGAATGAGAGCCTTTGAGGAAACAGAGCACATTCTTTCGACAGAAATTTCCCTACTATATAGAGTATTTGATGAGAACAGAGGCTTGAGTTGGGCCGCCAGTGCTCAAATCCCAGCTCTGCCACTTCCTGCTGGGTAACCTTAGGCAAGGTACTTTGCCTCTCTGTGCCTCAGTTTCCTCATCTGTGAGATGAGATAATCATGGTGACTATCTCATAGGGTTGCTGTGAGTGTTGCATGAGCTCATGCAGGTAAGGGGCTTAGCACAGTGCCTGGCATATAGTAAGTGCTCAATAAGTATTAGCTATTACTTGTACTATAACTAAGGCCCTTCATGTATCAGTCAGATCTCCCAGGAAACAAATGGCACTTCTGATTAGGATAATTTGAGAAGGGTTTAATAAATGTAGGTGGGGAAATACAAGGGAGAATGCTGTTACCCTCAGATCTGTCCCCTTCCTCAGCCCAAAGATGGGGGAGGTTACCACACCCAGAAGCAAGAGTCCTGTCCTATAGAAAGACCATCAGGGGTGGAGGAGCAGGGCAGGGACCCTCTATCTGGGGACATAGCCAGCTCATGATGACCCTGAGGGAGGTAACCAGGAAAATAAACACTTGGGCTCTCCTTCCTTCCTCCAGTCTTTTGCAGTGGGACCACCAATCGCCAAAGCCAGCTGGAACTGGAAAGCTTGGAAACCCATTGGTCAGTCCCTATGCCTGTGGAGTCCCCATGGGTCAGCCTCCTGGGATGTGGAGCCTTCTGGGATGTGGAGCCTTCTGGGATGTGGGGGGTGCGGCAGGAGGGCAAAGCTGTGGAATCAGACAAACTGGGCTCAAATCCTACTCAGCCTCTGGCTGGGAACCTTGGGCAAATCAGCCAAGGCACCAGACATATGAATGAAGCCATCTTGGCTCCTCCAAACCAGCCCATCTGCTAGTTAAACACCTCTGTCAATGTCACGTGGAGCAGGAGAGTCACTAGACAGGCCCTGCTAGAATTCCTGATTGGTAGAATAAAATGGTTGCTGCTTGGGATATTTTGTTTTGCAAAAGTAGATACAGAAAACAGCTCTTTCTGTGGCTTATTCCATCTTCTTCTGACCCCTACAGCCCCCCATGTCTCCATTCCCTGTTACTTTGGAGAAATCTTTAAATGGGTGGGGGAGCTTTATTATTGCAAAATCAATCACTATCCTCAGAGGTCAGCGGGGAACAAACTGTCTGCACTGATGTGTAGGCGCTGGGGTGACCTCTCAGTTCTCGCTGACAGCTGCCCAGCTGGAATGAGGGCCTGGGCATAGATGGTCTTACAAATAAAAAACAAACAAACAAACAAACCAAAAAAGACTGGAAATCTGGATTTTTATAGGACCATTTCAGATTTCCAAAACATTGAACTGCTAAAGAAGCACTTCTGAGGGCCTGGTGACCCTATAGGGCTTACTTGGGATCTGATGGGTCTCCTTACCTCCTTTTGCTCTGAGACTCCATGTGGCAGGAAGGTGAATCTGACTCAGGTGTAGGTGTGCCTCATGGAACCCAGGGCCACTGAGAGATGCCCCAGGTCTAGAAGGGCCCCGGCAGACATGCTCTGGCTCTCTTCCCTGGGACCCCACAGGCTGTCTTTAGCACCACTCTCTGGGATTCTCCTTCACTCTCTTCTGTCTTCAGGTCCCCATCTTTCTTCCCTCATCTCTGCAGACAGAACACCCTCAAGCCCCCAAGTTTGCATGTCTCAGTCACAGTTATAGAGACTGATCTGCACCTAGCAGTCCCAATTTCTAATTCTCTGGAGGGATAATCTTGGCCAGGAGGAGTAGGCAGTCTCAGAGAGAAAGAGGGTACTCATGAGCTGAGGAGACATCCCAGAAAGCTTTTAAAGCAGCCCCAACCTGGATTTTCAGGCAGCTTCTTGCCTGGTGTCCCACTTCCCCTCAACCAGCTCCATCCGTCCCTGCGGTAGAAATGTGAGGCTTCCAAGATCTTTCTCAGAATCTCTCTCCTGCCCAGACAACCAGCTGCATTTTGTTCATCTGACTCGAAGGTCCATCCCGGAAGCCTGACCGCTCCCAAATGAAGTGTCCTCTTAACCTGCAGTTGTTACATATTTCTAGATACTGTACGGTTCTCACGATTCCATTATGCTTAGCATGAGTGCAGGCTCCTTAGGAGCAGGAAATATACCCTCCTTTTAAATTTTTTCTCTCCCTCCCCCTGCCAATATCCAATGGAGGGGTCTGCAAATAGCAGGCACCGTAATAAGCCCTTGTTGCTTACATAATAACAACTTGGAATCAAAGAGAAAGGCTTTTCTGTTTCTGAGTTCTGCGCCATTGTGCGGATTGTCTCTGTTTTGTGTTGGCAGAAGATGAGCTAAAATTAGGGTCAAGAGTGTCCTTAATTCATGATTCACCAAGTTATGACAACAGTGAGGCCCTCAGAGGTTATGGAAGTCCTGACCCTGAGGACCATTCATGCTAGTGGGATGAGACATGCCATAGGAGGATGCTCTTGAGTTTTAAGTGACAGAAAACTCTGACTCTAAGTGGATTGTGTACAAAGGAACTTTGTATAACTCAAAACCTAGCGTTTTAGTTATCTATTGTTGGGTAGCAAACTACCCCAAAATCTAGTGGCTTATAATCACACATTTATTATCTTACAGTCTCTATGGGCTTGGAGTCTTGGCTCCATTTTGATGGTTGCCTCTGCTTCAGGGTGTCTCAGAGGCTGTAGTCAACTTGTTGGCCAGGGCTGGGGTCGCATCTGAAGGCTCAGCTAGGGACAGATGTGCTTCCAGACTCACACGGTGGTTGGTGAGCTCCAGTTCCTTGAGGAGCCTTAGTTTCATGCTGGCGGCTGGCCGGAGGCCATCTTCAATGCCTCGCCATAGGGAAATCTCCAACATGGCCTGTGCTTCCTCCAAGTGTGCAAGCTGAGAAGGCAATAGAGACTCTGCTAGCAAGACCGAAGTCACAACCTTATATAATCTAATCGTAGAAATGACATCCCTCACCCTTGCCCTATTCTGTCAGAAACAAGTCATAAGTCCTGCCTATACTCAAGAGGAGAAGATTGAAGGACTAGGGGGCAGGGGTCATTGGGAGCCATCTTAGAAGCTGCCTACGACAAGTGGCCCCAGGTACAAAACAGTCAGGGACTCAACTGCCGTCAGCCACTCAGGTTGGTCCTTCTCTCTGCTCTGACATCCTCAGCCTTGACTTCATCCTCAGGCTAGTTCTCCTGCGGTTCCAAGACAGCTTCCAGTCCCAATTAGTATCATGTCCTCTGGGTCCCTCCTGCAAGAAAGGGAAAAGCCTCTCTCCTAAGCATGGAACAGAAGTCCATGTAGTGTGATTGGCCAACTTAGGTCACATACCTGTCACCGGGAGCATGTCATGCACTGATTGGCTTAGTTTAATTAGGATCCACACCTGTCCTGAGCTTGGAGGCGACCTTTCCCTGATCATGTTGGGGAAGGGTTGAAACTTAATCAAAATTAGGGCTCTGTAGGGAAGGAAGAAGAGAATAGATGTTGAGTAGATAATCAACTATGCCCACTATATCTGATCATAGAAATGACCAGAAAAACAAGGCCCTATGTGAGGAAACACTTGGGGTTGATTGGTATACTCACTATCTTGATTGTGGTGATGGTTTCATAGATATTTACATATATCAAGATTAATCATGGGAGGCCGGTTAGCTCAGTTGGTTAGGGCGGGGTGCTCTTAACAACAAGGTTGCCAGTTGTATCCCTACATGGGCCACTGTGAGCTGCACCCTCCACAACTAGATTGAAACAACTACTTGACTTGGAGCTGATGGGTCCTGGAAAACCATACTTAAAATAAGGTAAAAGTTTTTTAAAAAAAAAAAAAGATTAATCAAATTGCGAAGTTGAAACATGCACAATTATTGTATGTCAATTATACTTCAAAAAAACTTATTTTTAAAAGAATGTCACATCTTTGGTTATGACAAGCACAAAAAATTAAGCACATATTCTTCCAGATTTCAAAAACTGTTGTCTAATTCTGCAGAGAAGCCATTCATGCCATTGATGAGTGAGCAAAGTTCTGATCAATCTTCATTGTTTCGCTTTGGTTGTATCCATGAGTCTAAACAAAATTGTGTTAATTTACAACATTCCATCAGTTGTAACCATAGGCTGGTTACAGATACAAGTGTTTTGCAAAAGTCAGTGAAATCATTCTGTGTGAATCAAATGGCTATGTGGCATTTATAGTATTGTATATTTTATAATTTAAGAAAACCACAGTTATAGGTATAATTCAAGTTGCTCTGACAATATGGTTCATAAAGTTTCGACATGAGGGAGTCATTTTTCTGGAAGATCATTTTCTCTGCTGCTCCCCACCCCCAATGACCAGAGAGGCCTAAAGGAGGAGGTGGTCCTTGGATGATGATCCATTCAGCCCTTAACACTGGCTGCCGGCAGGGGGAAGGCAGCTGGCTCAGGAAAAGACTCCCACTTGCCAGGTTATCACATCCTTCCTCTTGGCAGCACTTGGGGTGAGGGAATGGAAAGAGACTTGGAAACAGTGACCTCTGGGGAACAAATCCACATTTTTGACAAGAGGCCAGATAATTGAGCATCAACAGCTCATCATCTCCAAGTTGGCTCGTCTACCAGAAGGCAAGCCAGGAGGCTGAAGCTGTTCTCTGGGAAGCAGAGCTCCTACTATGTGCCAGGCGCTGTGACCTTACTACGTGAAGGTGGGGAAAGGGCTCCGAGAGCAAGGACACATACATGATTTCTGCTCTGTTCCCTTGGAGCCCCTCATGTTCTGGTAAGAAATCCTTAACCATGTCTGATCCATCTCTGTGTGTGTCCAGGTTGGGGGCTCAGGACAGTTGAATAAATGGGCTAGAACCTATATATGTAATGTCGACGAAAAACATCTAGCCTAAGAGAAAGCTTATAAGAGTTTATTTGAGCCAAGCTGATGATAATTGCTGGGAAGCAAAATCTCAACGGATTGAGAAAATGCTCCATGAAAAGGTGGTTTGTAGCTTATTTTATAGATAAAATCAAAGGAGGAAGGTTACATGAAATCCACTGGTGATAGATTAAGGGGATGGGGGAAAGCAAGCGAGAAAATTTCTGGGATTGGATAAAAGTAAATTGGAGAGACAGGTACTTCTTTTACATAGGTGGGTGCAGGATACCGTGTTTCTCTAAAAATAAGCCCCAGTAAAGATCGTCAGCCAGACAGACGCATTTAGTACATTATGACGACGTTCCAGAAGAAGATGACATGACTGTATTTGAATAAATGTAGGTTGTTGTACATGAAAAAATAAGACATCGCTGAAAATAAGCCCTAATGCATCTTTTGGAGCAAAAATTAATATAAGGCCCGGTCTTATTTTGGGGGGAAACATGGTAGTTAACAGTTTGCTTTTTACAGCACATAGAGACGGTAATCAGGAGACAAGCATAATAATGAGGGATTTTGCAGTTTCCAGCTCTGGTGGGGCGGGGAGGGGGCAGGGAAGGATTACTGGCATTCCAAAGATGTTATCTCAGGTGCAAAACGACCACAAACAGGTCCACTTAAAGGCACAGATTAACTTTTTGAAGGAAGCTGAAGATGTGACTTCCCGCCATGGCCCACTTAGTTATGGAATTTTTTATGCTCACGCCATCTTATGTGGTTATTTTCAATCTCCTGAGGCTGTCAGCTTTAATATGTGGCCCTTTTTCCATCCACAATAATATATTGGTTATCCACCCATGCATAACAAATTACCCCCAAATTTCACAGTTTTAAACAAGAAGCTTCCCCCCCCCCCCGCCCCCCCCCCCCCCCCCCCCCCCCCCCCCCGCAGTTTCCATGGGTCAGGAATTCAGGAGCAGCATAAGTGGTCTGACTCAAGGTCTCTCATGAGGCTGCAATCAAGCTCACGATGAGTAGGCAGTCATTCTGGGCTGTGAGGCAGAAGCTATATGCTGAGAAAGATGGAGCAACCACAGAAGCTGGTCACCCGCCCCATGCAGTGTCACACCCGCCTGCACCGAGCACCCTCACGTGAGAAGGAAAATCCTAGCACGTTCAAGCCACTGTTCTTTGGAGGTTTTCTCAAGTAGGATTTCAACAGGTAGAAATAACGGAAGGGAGTCCCAGGGAGAGGTGACAGTGTGATAAAGGCCTGGAGGCAGGACCCGACTTACCTCTCAAGACAGGGAAGAGGGAGAAATGAATTACTGTGTAAGAAAGCTTAGGTGCGGACCCTTGAGAGGGGCTGCAGGTCGAATCCTCTTCATTTGTCTTTTGTCTCGAGGACAAAGACTGTATCTTACATATCTTTGTACAGTGTGCTTGGCAGAAGGATGTTCCATAACTACTGGGGGTGAGGCCGTGATTTATTTCTATCTCGCTTCTCCCTTTGAGGGATATTTACTTCCTCTAAGAGTCAAGGGTGGTGTCCTCAAGCCTTCTGCAAGAAAAGACTGGGTGGCAATAGGTCTTTCAGTGTGTGAGGAAATCTGATCCCACACTGGTCTTCTCAGCCACGACCCAGCCTGGGCTTCTGCTGTCATCCCAGTGAAGGGTTCGCAGACAGGTGTGCACTCAGCAGGAGGCTCCTGGGACCTCAGGTAAGAATATTCCCCAATGTGGACTCACTTCCTTAAAGAGCTGCCATGAGGGTGGTTGGGTGCTGGGAGGATGGACCTTCTGGTTGCTGCAGAACCACATAGCCAGTTCCTGTCTCAGCTCCACTCTTGCTTGCTGTGTGACCTTGAGCAAGTTTCTTAGCCTCTCTGGGCCCATGTTTCCTCTTCTGGAAGATGGGTGGAGGTATACCTACCTCACAGCTGCTTGTGTAAATGATGTAGAAGGCGGCTAACAGTGTCTGCTGAATAAAAGTGGACCAGGAGCATTGGCATCACCTGGGAACTTGCTAGAAATGTAGTATCTTTGGCCCCATCCCATTCATGTTGAGCCAGAATCTGCTTTCCAACAAAATGCCGAGGTGATTCATGTACATGTTAAAGTTTATGATGGTACGTGAGGCCGCTGGGGCTCTGGAAACTTGCAGAAGGAAGGAAATAACCAGAACCTTTCCCTCTGGTCTCAACGTCTCATTACACAAGAGCTGATGGCATAATCTTATTCCTGATGGGCAAACCAGCTACAGAATTTGCAGGGCTCTGCAAAAGTGAAAACATGAGGCCCCCTTTTCAAAAAAAATCATTAAGAATTTCAAGATGGTGACAATTGAGCCTGGAGCCCTTCTGAGGGTGAGGCCCTGTGTGACTGCATGGGTCGCACGTCCACAAAGCTGGCCTTCCTAATGAGGTAGGAAAGGGTTGGGTCATTCTGGACTCATTCATACCAGCCAAGTAATGAAATTTCTGCTTTGTTTGATTCATAACCAATCATAATTTAAAAGCTCCAACCCTCATCCTTTTGACGTTTATTTTTTTCTCCATATGCACGTAAAAATAGTTTCATATGGCTGTTATTCCAGTGTAAATAATTATTTCAAAAAATACAAATATGTGTGTGCCTATTAAACGAATGGAAGCTCTATACAGGGAAAGACAGCTTGTGTGCATTTATTTTATTGACAGTGTACAGATTTTGATATATTGCATTACAATACTGACTGCTAGATTTCTTATAAAGATTTAGTTCATATTTACTCTAGATGTTTCTTCACAATAAAAATAAACTCATGCCAGTGTTTAGTAACCAATAATATCAATTCATTCCAATTTAATGACAGTTTTATTAAACTAAGAATCTCATACCACAGGAGCATTCACAGTGCAGGAGGTCACAGTTATTGAAAAAATAAATAGCGGGATAAATAGATTTATTATTTACAACTTTCACCTCATTGCTCCTGCTTTGCCTGTTAGAAAGAATGAACAAAGATGGCAGCGTTCAGCTCAGCATGCCAGAAATATCTTGCAGGGGACTCAAGTGATGTGTAACAGCTCCAGAAGTTCTTGGTTTTGCTTGTTTTTAAGGGGGTTCTTTCTGGACACGAGGGCCCTCTGATTCTGCCTGCCTGCTCTTTGGTAGGTCACGGTTGTGCCCCAGGAAGACAGCATGGCCCTGCAGAAACCATGCCCAGCCTTCCTCTGGCATCTGGGATGGGCCTGGCCTCCCTTCCTTTGGCTCTTTCTTTGGCAGCTCCAGCCTCTGCTCACGGGCCTGGTCCCATCTGGCCGGCAGCCTTCTTTTCTCTCTAGGTAATCAAGGCTCTCTTTGTGTTTAGACACCCAGCGACTACTCCCGCTGGCAGCTGCTGGATGGAGACACATGCAGAAGCCTCCTTGCCAGGGAGCATGTGCTCGGAACTGGACCGCTTAGAATAGCAGTTCCCCGAGGAGGCTCCCCCAGAGCCGGCCACAGGGGCTCAGCCACAGTTCTGTCCACTGGGTCCCCAAATGTCCTTAGTCCAAGCCTTGTGGAGGAAGCTCCAGGAAATGGTCTCTAGCTCAGAAGGGCACCTCTGGAGGTGAGGGCTGGGGTGTCCCTGTGGCCAGAAAAAAACCCACTGGAATATCTTATTTGGAAAAACAGAGCTGTTTTGCTCACACCCCAGTCATTTTCAGTGGAAGGAAAGGCCTCGCTCCTCCCGTTGAAGGGGACTGTATGTCTGTCTGGATACTTGGGAATCCTGGAGTGGGAGCAGAGAGGACTCTGCTGTCTGAGACCCGCCCTTTCTGCACAAAGGCTCATCGTACCAAACCAGGCAGCTAGAAGCCAAAAGGTGCACATATTCTCTCTGGATAGCTTCAAAAAAAATTGTTTTCCAACGCTGCGGTGGGGAGGGTACATACTTTCTCCAGGATTAAGGGTTTCATTGGCTTTGACTATGGAAATGTCCCAACTAATATGTTGCATAAAAAGCAACTGTTTGAATTCTGGCAACAGTGGGACTAGGTGTGGATTATGCCCGAATTTGTCATTAGGCTTTTCACCAAGGAACAGCCAATCCAGACCCATGAGTCTAACAGATGGAAAAGCCACACAACCAAGGGCTGGACTTTCACATAGGTACAGGGGGTATTTTCAACTCCCAGAGCCACCTCCCATCACCCACAGTTCTGTACCGGGGTATTCAGGCAGCAGACCTTTTCCTACATTAGAAAAGAGAATGTTCTCGGCCCTGCAATGAAGTGTGTGAAGGACACACAGCCATGACAACTGGACACTGACACTATAAAGAGGTGATGAGAAGCCTTAAAAAGACGCAGGTAAAAGGTGACACAAAGCACAGCCACCAGCCCCCGGCAGTGTGTGAGGATTTAGCAAAGATGAACGGACCTGGGGAGCCATTTGTCACTGAGAAGCTAGAATTTGTTAAATCCCCATGAAATTCCGAAGCTCTAAGACCACTCCTCTGGCGCTCCTGTTGTGCCACCGATGTGGCAGAATAGGAGAAAAGTGCCTCTTCTCCCGATTTCATGCAGACACCGTTTCCTCAAGGTCAAGCAGCACTGTGACAGGCTGGGTACTCTCCCGTTGGCCACCAGGCCTGAAGTGAAACACAAAACTAGTGTCCCCGTTTAGTTTTCCTGATTAAGAAGCAAATGAAACCACCTCAATGCCTTTTAAAAATCTGCACCCCTGCACACTGTGCCCTTTGGGGAATGTTCTCTGCAGCACAGCAAAAGGGCCCCAATGAGCCAGGCTGGCAAAGGGCGCGCTCAAAGTGAGCAACAAAATCTGCGTCCCACGCGCGTTCTTTACCGAGCCTCCTGTTCTATCACCCACATGACAGACACATGACAATGCTGGAGGGGCCCCTCCCCCATGCTTTGAGAAGGCCCCGAGGGAGTCTTCACACTTGAGGAGCTCAGTGCTCAGCCACAGAGTGAAAAGCCAGAGAGCAAAGGCTCATACCTGGTGGGGGTGCCAGACGCTCTGGGGAATCCACATACGGATTGAGGACAGGGGTCAGGGAGCAAGCACTTCAGATCCGGGATTGGGGTGGGGGTTGATGACATCCTGCCACCCAAGAGCTGTCCAGAGAGCATTTTCATAAATGTCTGGAAGTTTCTATGGGGACGACGTGGCAAAGAAGCTTCTGAGACCTGGACCATCTCCAGACCTGGACCATCTGCTAAGTGCCTCAAGGGGAGAAGACCTAACACAGGAATCATGTTCAGAAGGCATTAGAAGGACCCAGGAATATGTAAGTCATGGCGTATGGGAACAATCACTTGAAGATTTTCACTCTAAGAGGCAAGTTCTTTGTGTTTTCAAGCACCAAGCTTTTTGCTGGAGCCTGTCACATGCGCAGCACGGCCGTCTTTTTCAGCCAGGGATGAACAGGGCCTAGGAGGGAAGGAGAGGTGGGGAGGGAGAGAAGAGACCCACCCGGACCCTAAGTACCCACTGGGTGTCAGGGCTGGGGGAGCACAGCTGAAGGGCTCTGCTTCTCTCCTGCTGACTCGAGGGGAAAGTCCCCACACACGGCAGGAGAACCCTCACTGTCTCAGCACCTTAACCCCACTAGCACAGTTCACACCTGGGGAAGGAGAGAAGGAACCAACCGATCCTTTCTCGGTACGTCTTGCCGTGGTCCATCCCCGCCTTAAGGCCACGGAAGGGCCTTGGACTCAGGGAGGACAAACGCCAGAAGAAAAGAAGGGTGTCCCGCCAGGAGGCCGCCCACACCCTTCCCAGATTCCCAGCCTGTGTGTGAGCCGGGTGTCCCTGAGAGCTGGGCTTTTGCTGATACCATAAGGCTTACAAATCCTCCTCAAAAGGGAAGAGGAACAGATGGCTCCCTCAGGATCTGGACCCTGGGAAGTCTGGGGGCAGGTGTCTCTGGTCGGGGTCTACAGCACTGATCTAGAGTGGTGTGCACGTCCCACTGGTTTACCTTCGGGAGGGCTAGTGCCTTACCAGTTGCTCAGGTCTGTAAAGGCAGGGGACTGATGGGCAGAAGGAAGAAATAGTCTTAACAGGTGGGGGGTAACAAGCACGTGAAAACTCATACGGGCAGCAAGATCTGTGCACATGGACAGAGGCACAGAGGCCAGTAGACCATGGGCGAAAAGAAGGGTGTGGATATGGCGGTGGGACAGGTCTGACCTGCCCCCGGCGCCCTTAGCCATTAGTCTCTCACCGAGGCTGACCCAGAACATTCCTTCAGGGCCAGCTTCTCAAGGTACCGCACAGCTTCCACCCTGACCATGACAGGGCTGGTAAGGGCAAATTCCAAACCAGAAATCAACCGGAACCTCCTGCTCTTGCTTCTATGGACATTTTCTCTTTGAGGGTAATGGTTCGCCTTTCTTTTCTGCCCCCAATTAGAAGAACAAAATTTATTATTTTAATTGCCTATTTTTGTAGCAGTGTAATTACCCAGTGCTAATTAACTTTGGGACTAAAATAAAGGAAGCAATCCTGCGTAGTGGTGAACAGCAGTATTTTTAAATGAAGGCCTAATTAATCAAGCAATTCTTTAAACGTGTGATGGAAAAATATTTAGTTAAAAAAGAGGATTTTTTCCCCCCTACAGTGTATATATAGTTTCCTAGGGACAATAACTGCATAGATCCTTTAAGGAAGTTACATTGGCACGTTGAAGTCAAAAGAGAATTAACCAGGAGGAGTGCTCTACATATTAAAAACATTTTTTAGTCTCAAACTACAACTGCAGTGTACTTTATAATCTCAGAAGGATTCTGTTGAGGAAGAGGTGGGTAATTAGGATGTGTTTTTCTCTGAAAGCTACACAAGTATTCAGAAAAGTGACACTAGCGGGAACATCCTCTGGGGCTATGCGGCCTGTGCCTTGCAGCTAAAAATATTTTTTTTGGTTTTTATCAGGAAAAAATAAGGACATTGGATAGAGATAGAAACTAGGATATGAGCTGGGATACCCAAAAGTCAATTAAATAACTGATGAAGTTTTAACTCAGACAATGAGAACCAACCACAAGGGCAAACACACCCACGCTTCCTCCCACCCCGTGGCCAACCCACTGGACTGGCTGAGCTGGGAAGGGGTACGACCCGGAGCTCATCCCCTGCTCTATACTGACTGGTCATTGACCTAGAGTCACTTGACCTTTCCAAGACTAAGTTTTCTGTTAAACAAGGACAATAATCCTTACTTAGTCACAGGGCGGTTTTGAGAATCAAGAGACAGACACACTCGCAAACCTGATGAGTCTGTACGGCAGAGGGGACCAGGCCAGGTATACTGGTAAGAGGGCACAGGGTGTCCCGAGAACTCTCAAAGCCCCTGCATCTAAAGTTTATACTGACAACCTAAGGGCTTCTGACTTCCCACTTCGCTAATTTCTTAGGAAAATCACGTTTGTCCTCAACTCGAAGACCACTGAGCCCCACATCCAGGTAGAGGAACTGAAAGAGAAATCTTCACGGGGTGTAGCTAGTAACACTGATGGCTCCCAACGAGAAGCCTGGTGACAGAGTTCCGGTCCATCTTAGGCTCTCACTAACTTAAAGAAACAAGCAGGAACACGTGCTCCTTCTAAAGGAGGCTTTAAAGAGCACAGCCACAGGTCCCACAGATCACAACCTCTGTGTCTCAGGAAGAAATGAGCTACTGGATTTCAGTTCATCACCAATGACTGATTATTGGTGAATTGCTAACAACCTTCTTTCCTCACACCATCAAGGGTAATTCCCATACAGTCTTCCGTGCAAAATATCTCAATATTAAAAGTGCATCGAATCTGATAGACTTCTGCAATAGAAACATTAAAAAAATAAAAAACACCTCTATATAAAATTAATTGTGCTTTCTTTTTAGCGACCACAAATGGTTTGTATTCGTAAATCTTTTGACTATATATCTGAGAGCTAGGAAGCAGTCGAAAGTTGTTTAATATTTTTCTATCTGTTTTTGAATTGGCCTCCCATCCTTGGCCTGTCATGTATAGCAAACTATAAGGTTCAAGAACCTTAGCTCTAAAAATTCCAAGTTATGGTTTTCATATTTGCCTCCAGCTAACCAGGGAGCAATGTATTGTTTTCCAGGAAACCTCTCTTCTTGTCATTAACCATCCCCCATTCCAGTTCAGCAGGCTGTGAAATTTGTTGGGCAGATAAACAATTGGGTCTTTCAACAGGATGGTTTTGAGAGTAGAGAGCGTTAACAAAGAAATGATGACAAAGCCAAAGTGACAGTGCATCGCATCGCAGGAAAGGTCTGGAATGTATGGCTGTAAACTACAACCTCCACTGTCTCTCTAGCACCCATTTAGATGTTAGTTTTTCACTCTTTCCTAAATTCCGAATCAAATGTCTTAGTGTCCATGCAACACGATACACATAGGATTTGTTTTTTGGGGGGTTACCTTTTTGCTCCCCATCATGGTCCTTTTGTATGAAAGGATGTTTTTCAAGTATGATGATCGACATGACATTTTATTTTTAATATTTCATTGCTCATTCTCTGAATGCATCAGTAAAAGTGATAAGAGTATTGTTTTCTCGTCTCTCTTCTGCTGTGAAAAAACTGTGAAAGACTGTTTCCATTCTTCCCATGTTTCCAGAAAAAGGGGTGGAATGTCTCATGTCACTGTCCCAAACCTCCAGCAGGTTGAGGCCTTGACCCTTCCACACCATGAGTGCTTCCAGCTGGAGTCAGAGGCTCTTAGCAGCACGTGCTGTCTAAGCAACTCACACCCTCTGGCCCACAGGTGACAATTAAGAACAATATTCCTATTTTGCACTTGCCCCAGGAGACCTCGCATTCACGGACCACCTCATTTCTGAGGATGCTGCGAAACAGAAAGACAAATGGCACACATTAGTCCTTCTGACTACAGTGTCCGAGAGATGAGACACACGCCATACCTCTCTGGCTTGCAGCTCAGAGGTCTGCGGAGCTGCTCAAATAGCAGCCCCTGAATCTTGCCTTTTTGGGGACAGAACTCCAAGGAGGAGGAGGACGCCCAGCAGCCTGGCCCGGGACCAAAGACCACGATGGCTCTTCCTTCCAGTGTTTGAAAGAACAGCCGGCAGCTGCCGGTGCAGGAGAGATTCGTGGTGGGGGAGGGGAGAGAAAGGAGGATGCCAGCGCCAGTGTCCAGAAAGCTCCCGGCAGGCAGTGGCTCAGCTTTAATCGTCTTCTTGGCACATTGGCAAGTTGACAAAGGTGAAGACGTTAAACTCTATCATTATCGAGAAGCACAAGAAGATGGCGTAGAGAACCAGCACGGAGATACCCAGCTTCCGGTCCAGTTTCCATTTGTTTAGATGGATGCCAAGGACCTGCAAGGAGAGAGTACAAGGACTGGCTCAGGGACAGACTTCCAAAAGGCATTTTTACTGGAAAACCACACACAGCCTATGAGCCCCAGAACTTTCTCCTAAATGTGGACTAGAGCAGAAGGCGAGCCCTGCAGGCGTTAGACTTGTCTGATGAAAGGGGGAGGCTCGGTCCAGCCCTGCTGTCTCCAGGGACACACAGCAGCGGCCCTCGTGGAACCGGCCCTACCCGGCCCAGTCTAGGTACCGAGGTCTTCCCTGCCCGGACCTTCTCCAGCGACAACTAGGGTCTTTGGCTGGGTCCTCCCTTTGCTTTAGAATTCTTTATCCTCAGCACACTTCAGCGAAACTTCAAAGGCTCCTGTTGGCCCACAGTCTGAAAAACATCAGCTTGGACCACCTTTTTCTGTGTGCGTGCGTGCATGCATGCGTGCGTGTGTGTGTCTGTTTGGGGACATGGGTTGGAGCACATCTTCTTTCTACATTCTTTCCAGACTCTCCCACACTTCCCTTCACTACCTTTTTTCTTGTCTCTGAATCAAGGAGGCTTCCTAAAAGGTTGGATCATACTGAACTCGTCAGAGCAATGTCATGGGTCCTATAGAGACAGACCCATCTGGGTTCAAATGCCAGCTTAGCCATTTCCTAACCCTGTGACTTGGGCAAGTTACTTAACCCCCGAGCCTTAATTTCTTCTGGACAATAGACCATCAGGTGGTTGTAAGGACTGAGTAAATAAGCAGAGGTAAAGAGTTTAGCACAGTCCTGAGCATGTGGTGGAAGGAGACCTCAGTATTACTATGTGTCAGTCCTGAGGCCTGACCGTCATGCCCCCATTTGCCAGCTCAGATGGGCTGGGTGGGGGGTATTTCTCTCCTACTGGCACTAGTGAGATGAGATGATCCTGGCAGCAAGAAGAGAGGAAAGTAATTCACTTCCTCTGGTGACTTCTTAGTTGCCCAGGGAACCGTGTAGCGGTGGGCGCCAACATTCTTGGTACAAATTGTGTCTGGGGGTATCTGAATTTATATGTTTCCTCAGCTTTGTCCCTCACGGCCAGGGGGACATGAGAGGGGTTTCAGAGACAGGTAAGTGACCGGGCAGAATCTGATGAAATGAAGTACGCATGGGGCTCCCATGTGGGAATTGTAAAAACTCACGGTGAGCGCCACGGAGCCCAGCAACAGCACCACGGAATAGACCAGACCCCGGCTGTTGATCTTCACCTGGAAAAACAAGCACATGTGCCCTGACTGCCTGGGGCGCTCCATTCCGAGAGCCCGGTGTGCGCTGCTTTATTCCTTCCCCCATGTGGAAAGCACAGGTGGGTGTTCGCTGTGAGCACGTGGCTGAGGAGGGTCAGCTAACTATGGATTCAAGTCTCAACTCTGGACCAAGAAGGGACAGGCACACCAACTGGCTGAGATACGGGGTGGGAACACGGATAAGTGCTGGGCACACAGGGGCTCCCCCCTGCAGACACCCCTCAGGCTGCTCTGGGAGCCTTCGCGGAAAGTGGGTGCCATGGTCCCAAGGAGAAGGGGGCAGTGTGTCCCCCAGAGCCCTCGGCTGGAACAAGGCCAATGCCAGCTGAGCCTGGCACCCATCTCGCTTACTAAGGAGGTGAGAGGAGCTTACCGTGGATCCATAATTAATAACCATGGTCTGTAGGCCCCATGGTATGCCGAGTCCCACGAGGATGTCAAATACGTTGCTTCCTATGGTATTAGAGACTGCCATGTCACCAAGGCCTGCGGGGAACGTAGACACGTGTTATTCATTAAGACCAGGTCACTCGAAGCCATTGTTTCCCATAACTGTACTATTAGTGCTGTTCCTTAGAAAGGAATTCCTTCTTCACGGACCCACATTTCTAAAACTTTTTTACGAGGTCTAAGACCCACTCCCTTCATGAAGTCTACAGGGCCCGGTATGGCCTGAATTGTGACCCCCCCCCCCCACCCGCCCCAAGATTCATATGTTGGAGTCCTACCCGCGAGTGCCTCAGCATGTGACCTTATTTAGAGATAAGGTCTTTACAGAGGTCATGAAAATGAGGTCATTAGGGTTGCTGCTTATCCAGTATGACGGGTTCCCTTATAAAAAGGGGGAACCTGGACACAGACAGCACAGGGAGAATGTCATGTGGACATGAAGATCGTCGTCTGCAAGCCAAGGAGAAAGCCCTGGAACATTCTTCCTCCCAGCCCTCAGAAGGAACCAACTCTGCCAACACCTTGATCTCAGCCTCGCAGCCTCCAGAACTGGCAGATGGTAACTTTCCTTTGTTTACGCCTCGCAGTGTGTGGTACTTTGTTACACCAGTCCCAGGAATCTAGGAAAGGGCCTTTCATATTTCTCCTGCCACGTTTGGCAGCCGATGTTCTCTGGGGATCCACTAAGTGTTTCACCTCATTTAATGTCCCCCAGTTGCTGTGGGAGGGAGAGGGCATTGTCCTCACATGGCAGGCGATGAAACTAAGGCTTGGGGTGTACTCAAGGTCACATGGCTTGCGAGTGGTCGGGTGTCCTTCACACCGAGCCATGATGTATACTCGTGGCCCAGGTAACGGCACCCTGACCTTGGCTTCAATGACAGGGCATTGGGTCTTATGCCTCGGTGGCTTCTGAAGGGTGAACTCTTTTCTCCCAACCAGACTAGAAGCACCTAAGAGGGCGAGGACCATGCCATCACCTTCACCTTTCTGCCCCAATGTCCAGTATTGTGCTAGCCACTCAATCTTCATAATTTAAGATTATTAAGTTATTAACTTAGTAACTTGAGGGGTCTTAGAAAACAAGCTTTTATCAATAAGGCTCATGCTGGCTGAAATCTGTTCTAAAGTGTCCGCTTAGCCCTAAAGCGACATGATTGTGGTCATCTGGCCCACATACAAAGGTTTGAACAAGCCTTGAACACAAATGCCTGTGACTGTAAAACTGCTTTTGTTGCTGAGAAGCTCGCAGCAACTCAGACGAGCATCTGGACAATGGACTCACCTCCATTTGACCACCCGCCCCACTGGTGTGAGCCAGGTTACTGCGTCCTCCTGCCCTGCTACGGTCATCCACTGACCTCCAGGACACAATGCCTCCCTCAAGGACCGCACATTCTCCCGCCCTGCCCACTCCAGGCACTGTTTAAAATCTGGGCAGCTTGGTCCCTCTAGGGGCGGCATCTCCGGGAACCCGGCCATCCAGGCTCCCAGGCTCTTATAAAATGTGGAACGTGCGGCAGCTCTCCTGGCCCAGCTATTACCTCTGGCGAGGACGCAGGCACTGGCTGGACAGGTCGGGAGGTATGAAGGAATGTCAGAGCTGCTCAGGTTTGGCAGGCTTCCCGCTCTGCACAGGTGCTACCCTTTGAGGAATCTTCTGGGGGTACCTCACACTTGAAGAGCACATGACTGACTGGGGGATCATGCTAAAAAGCAGGTTCTGATTCACTGGGGCTGGGGTGGGGCCCGAGAGTCTGTGTCTCTCACAAGCTCCCTGTCGAGCCGATGGTGCCGGCCTGGACCACAACTCAAGCTGCAAGCCTAGTTTAGGGAGCCTTGGGTGCAGCACCTCCATGGTACAGCACACAGCACACTGCATGGCTCCTGCTTTGCCTCCTGACCTTGCACCATGTCCACCCAGCCAACCCCAGCTCCAGAAAAACTTATCGTCTCTCGTCGGTGTATTGTTGGGGCTGGTATGACGGAATCCCACCCCAGTTCACGCCACTAGAAAATGAGTCAGGCCCTCAGTGCTTGTCAGCTCTCCTGTTCCCTGCTGTACTGGGTTGAATACTGCCCCTGCCCTAATGTCCACCCAGAACCTGTGACTGTGGCCTTATCTGCAAAAAGGGTCTTTGCAGATGTAATCAAATTAAAATGAGGTCACACTGAGTTAGGGTAGGCCTGAATCCAATGACTGGTGGAGCAGGGACACTGGGGCAGAGATACACACACAGGAAGAACACCACGTAAAGATACAAGCAGAGACAGGAGTAATGTAGCCACACACCGACACCTTGATTTTGGACTTCTTCCAGCCTCCAGAACTGTGAGAGAATCCATTTCTGTTGTTTTAAGCCCCCCAGTTGTGATACTTTTGTTATGACGGCCCTAGGAAACAGGTGGACCTGAGTTTGCCACCTTAAAATACGCCTTTTTTGGGATATTGATTATTTTAAGGTGGTTATTTTCAAGAAACAAAAGGTCTTGGGAAAAACCTTTGACCGTCCCGTCCTCTAACTGCCTCAAAGAACTCAGACAGAGGACCTGCTCCAGGCAGGCAGCGATCGTTCCAGATAACTATAGTTCAGTATAAATGAGTGTGATAGACGGGGAGGAACCTAGCATGGGCCCTTTGATCAAAGTCCTGCTGCGTCCCATTGTTAAAGAAGATCCAGCACACATACATTTACCAACATGTGCGTTTCCATCTCCTCGTGAGTTGCCTTCTTCCCCTTTGAAGTCGCAAGCCATATCCTCTCTCCCCCGACGCTGGCCCTCACCTTTCTCTTTAGCTCAAGATGGCATCTGAGCCTCAACTTGGGCCCCATATTCTTGTGGTACCCCCATATGTACATATATAATTAAATTTGGTTATTTTCTCCTGCTAATCTGTCCTATGTCAACTCGATTATTATTAGGTCAGCCAGAAGACCTAAGAGGGAAAAGGGGAAATTTCTCCCTGCCCCATAAAACGAATACACTCACCTCAAAGGTCGCTCCATTAAATTCCATTCCCCTCAACTGTCGTCCTCCCTGTCCCGGTTCTCTGCAAGGCTGCAGCTTCTGCCAAACATATACCCTCTTATGTGTTCTCAGGACCGACTGACCAACCAATCAACATTCTCTCCTGCCTTGGAGAAATAAAATGTCCTCTCCCTCTCGCCAAAGCCAACTTTCTCTCTGGGTGCTTCTCTCCTCTCCTGTCTCCTCTGAGATTTCACTCTATTACTTACAGACCGTGCCCCCAGTACTTCCAAACTTTCATCTATGGAGGAAGATCTGTGCAAGTCCACACAGAGATCCTCACTGGCAGAAAAGGCACAGTGAGTGACAGCTGGCTCTTTACAGCTCTTGTGCTCTGCCATCAAGGAGTGGACAGGTACTCTTCACCTGGCTTAACCCATGTTACTCTGTAAGCCCCAAGATGAACCCCCAAACAAACCAAAACATACAAGTCCTAGAACTCTCCAGAAGCATAGGAATATGGTTGGAGGTCTTGGACATCCCCATTTTGCCTTCCCGGGCCCAGAACTTTCTTGTTACTCCCTCATTTTCTCTCAGAAGTCTGGGCTTTGGCTCTGTTCAATCTCACATTGGTGATTTCAGAACAAGTGCATTTTTACACAACTCCACGCACGCAAACGCTTCTGGAGCTCGGGAAGAGTTCATCTTGGTAGTATTCTCCTCATAGGTGGAATCTGATACATGTGCTTTCCAGACATCCCAGTTCCCTCCACAGCTGGCCTTATAACAGCCACGAATGGTAACTCGGGCAGAGGTGAGGGAGTCTCTGGGTGATGCCGATGGTGATGGGGGCCGAGACATGACGCGTACCTTGTCTCGCCACGATTAGACTGGCCATGCAGTCTGGAACGCTCGTGCCTGCTGCCAGGAAAGTAATGCCCATGATGACATCAGGGATCCCAAAAGTATATCCAATAATAGTCACCTGCAGAAAAAAGGGGAAATGGTGCTTATCCTGAGGGTTTTTTTCTTGAACATTAGTACAGCCGTAACCAATTACAAAAATCTGGAATATGACTTTATTTTAAAAACACCTTTGGATGTGTTTTCTTGCCTAATATGCATTTACTGTTTCAAAAAACGTAGAAAATAAAGTAAAATGAAAATTAAAAAGCACCTACCATTTCTCGAGACCCACAGACAACCACTATTAACACTTTCCACCAGCCAGTGGCTCTTGAAGTTGAAAATGCAGAACATTGGCTGGAGGGCTTGTTAAAATGCAGACTGCCGGGCCCCACTTCCAGAGTTTTTGATACAGGAGTTCTGGGGTGAAGACCAAGAATTTGCATTCCAGCAGCCTCAGGGTTCCAGGGGGTTGGGACCCTGGGGCGACTGGTCTGGGAACCATTTGGAAACCACTGCTTTAGAACACATCCTTGACCGTTTTGGTGTTTTAGGAAAAATGAAGTCAGATTATACTATCAACCTAAATTTTGCCACATTTGTTTCATGTAATAATCCATTGTGAATACCTTTGCATCTCAAATATTATTCTACATTATTTTAAACTGATGCGTAGGTTTCATTGTACGGCTATACAGTTTTAGCCAATGCCTCACTGTTGGCTACTAAGGTTGGTCTTTTTTTTTTTCCCCCTTGGCTCTTACAATATCACTGCCTATAAGTAATATTTATCGAGCACTTACTGTGTACCAGGTCTCTACCAGCTGTCTTACTTTCACAGTCTCATGGACTTTATGAGTGACCACCCACTGGTGAGGGAAGCACTGCTATGATGCCCGTGTCCTGCCCACAGAACGTGAGGGTCAGAGAGGCTAAGCAAGAATGCCGGTGGGTACGAAGCTGGTGAGCCGGGGAACAGGGATGCCAGGCCAAGCCTTTCTGACTCTAAAGGCTGTGCTCCAATCTCACCATCACGCTGTTTTGTGTGGATATCTTGGGGTGCTCATTTTACAACCTCCTTAGGATAAGTTCCAAGAAATAGAACTGTTGGATCGAAGGATACGCAGGCTTTTAAGGACCTTGATACATACATAGTCACGTACTCCTCTAATAAATATCTAACACTTGAGAGATTGTTGGGGCCTCGAGCAGCATCTTGATGGAAAGCCCTAGAAACATTTGAACAACCCTATTCAAAACATCTTTTAGTTCTGGCTTGCTTCCCCATCTAGAAAATGTACACCAGGCACCTCTGAGGGGTGTTCACATCTCTGCTAATGGCTCCAATCCCAGCAAATGGTGTGTGACTGAAGACAAGCTGGTTTGCTTCTGCTCCCTCATCTGTAAAATGGGCTTGTTAATGAGACTTAAGTGAGAAAATGTGAGGTGACAGTGCCTGGCCCATGTAAGATGTTCGTAGATGTACATCTCCCTTCTTTTTCAATCACTAGGCTTCCAATCTATGGGGGCGGAGAAAGGAGAGTGATCAGATTCACAGGGCTCCAGAACCCCAGATGCAGTGCTTTTGAAGCACATAAATCAGCCCTGGAGTGCAGCCAGGACATGTGCACTTAAACATCCATCCGAGGACCGAGCTTTGCATAGGGACTAGAAGGTGCCCCACTCCTGAAAGGGAGCGCTCGGCTCAGCATCCCCAGGCCAGTGGGACGTCATTTTCTCAGAGTGCAGGGCATTTTCTCTGGGCTATGAGAGAGGAGACACATTGAGGAGGGCTGACCCAGCCATGCGTAATTCACGTTGGTCATGAGGGAGACCTCCACGTGCCCAAGCAGGCTGTGGCTAATGGTTTTTAATGGGTAATACCAGACATCAGAAATACAGGAGCCTGGGCTATTTTCGCATTAGTGGGGATGTCTCCTTTTTTTTTTCTTAAATCATGGAACTACATGGCTAAAAAGTTGAAGGACGGAAGGATAGAAGAAAGGTTTTGTATGTGTGTGTGTGTGCATTCTCTCTTCTCTCTCTCTCTCTCTCTCTCTCTCTCTCTCTCTCTCTCTCTCTCCAGGGTGTTCAAAACCAGAGGTGCTACCCGAGGGTCACTTTGTCCTGGACCCCAACCCTGGGCCCTCCAAGCCCTCATGATGCTCAGTCTTCTTTGGTCCTCAGTCTCCCCAGCTGTGCAGGGTGCTGGACAGAATGATCTATTTCAAAGGGCCCTCCCTTTTGACACCAATATTCAGGAATTCCCCCCCACCCCGCCTCGCAAAAGCCTTGGGGGTGAGAGATGTGAAAGGTGGTGGGGGTAAGAGGTGGGCAGGTAAGATTTCACAGCTCCCGGGCGCCCTCATCAGGGCAAAATGAAAGTAAGTGCATGGCCATGATGCCAGCACATCTTGCTTATGTAGAAATTAGGCTAACATGTGGCCATTTACCACTTTCTACAGTTGAGGCCATTGCATTCCCCCAAACGGAGGGCAGCTGAAGTTCAAAACTGCAGGTTAGAGTGTCCCAGCTGGGGAGTTCCTATGACCCCAACAAGCCACTTGCTAAGACTCTGCTTTAAGAAGTGGGGGTGGGGTTTGTCAATCAAGGTGGCCGGGGTAAGAATGTTATTAAATGTCCAACTTCACTGCTAGTTAGGAGAATTAATTTAATATGTTATTTTCAGTAATTAAAGAAGAAAAAAATTCACACATTCGTTAACTTGATTTTCCTACTTCTCATACCCACTCAAATGTCATGTAGTAACTTTTACTTGCAATGATTTTTTGGGAATGCACGTTAGGAAGAGAAATCACTGGATTTTTTTTTTTTTTTTAAATCAAATGGGGTGGACTTTAACCCTACTTAGAAAATTTTAAGTTTCCAAATTCAATTTATTGAAGGCATAATTTTTATTATCTTTTTCACAGTCATCCTTTTATGGGGGGGTTGGATAGTAGCTATTTCCAGCTCCTCCCCCACCCCAGTGCGCACACGCACGCGCGCGAACACACGGACATCATGGGGATTGTAACCTTCATCTGAGCAAAGCATGGAGCCGTCAATGTTGGCTGCAGGCCATGGTGAAAACAGCTCATATTTACAGTTATGAGTAATTTGCCACACTGCAAGCTCAGGTCATGATGCCTGAACGGAGGCTTTTCATTTTCTCAGAAACCTTGTTAGACAGTGGGTCGTCCCCATTTCCTAAAGGGGGTGACTGTGACTCAGGGAAGTTGAGTCACCTGCTTAAGTTTTATAAATAGTAAGTGGGAGCACTAGGATTCAAATACTTTGCCACGTGGCCCCACAGTTCTTCTTTCCCCACCAAGCTACTCCTCTGAGGTTAAGGGAAAGCTGGCCCTTGTGCCTCTGAAACTAAGACCCGCTTGCCCTCTCTGCAGCTGGCTTCAGGGGTTAGGAGGAGAGCGCAATGACTACATGGACACCACTAAGGTATGAATGGCTGACAGGTGAGCTTCACAACAGTAGACATGCAGCCATTTCAGTAACCACTTCTGCTCTCCTTGCCCCTGGGCTCCCCATGTGGAATGAAGAGGAGGAGGATGAGAGAGGGGAAGTGGCGGGGGTGGGGGCCCACAGGGTGGTACACAGAACAAGGGGGTGGGGGCTCCTGCTTGGTCCAGCCCAGCCAGTGAAGGTTTGTAAAGGGAGCTGGGATGCATGGCCAGAGGAGCTGACGAGAAGCTGTGCCACCGCTTCTCCACCTGCAAAACTTCAGTCCGAATGGCATTTGAAAATTCCAGCAACACACCAAGGCAGTTCAGGATAGTGGTTGAGCTCATGGACTCAGGAGAATACTAGACCAGGGTTTTAATTCCCAACTCTAGAACTCACTAATGATGTAAATAATTGTGTAACAGATGCTAATTGCATGACTTACTGGGCAAATTATGCAATCTTTATGCCTTAGTTTCCTCATCTATAAAATGGGCATAATAAAAATGGTTGTTATGAAGACAAAAAGAGTTCATATAAAGTTTATACATGTGCCTGAACATAGAAAGGGGAGAGGAGCATCCCTTGGCAGGAGGCCTAGAAAGGGCTGACTTGTGTTCATCTCCCACTGTCTGCAGTCTCGTCCACATTCCCGTGGGGACGCCGGAAAGGAAGGGGGCCTAGTGACAGCCCTCCAGAACTCTCTACAGAGTTCACACCACAACTGCCACACTCCTCTACCAATCCCGCCAGGACGGTGCATCTCAGGCTGCCCCATGAAGGTTTGTCTCCGTCCGCCACACCTGCTTTGCAGGCAAACCCCACCCTGTGTCCGTCTGGGTATCCCTGGCACGTAGCACAGCGGCATGTACCTCTGCTGAAATCCCTTTCTAATGGGAAATAAGCCAAGGTCAGTGAGGCTGGTAACTTGCCACAGGTGAGGTCACTCTTGAACCCAGCTCTCCCACCTCTGGCAGGTGCCAGGCAAGGGCTGTCCGTCCAGTCCACCTGCTCCCATCACTCACCAGCCACACCATTAGGTAGGAGAAGATGGCGATCCACAGCGTGGCGGTGATAAAGGTGACCATGAAGAACTTCTCCCAGCGAGGCTTGCTGCAGTTGGGGATGGTAATGCACAGGAGGAAGATGAGTGGCCAGGTGAACACCCACTTGGCTTTGTCTCCTCTGGCCTCTGCAGTGGGGTGGGGCGGGCCAGAAGGGAGGGGGAGAGAGACACAGGCACTGGGTTACACACCTGTCAGTCTACCTGCCGGTTTATTTTTCAAGTCAAACAAGAGAATGCTACCAACGTGACTCTGAGCAACTGACCTCACAGAATCACACACCTTCAGAATGTCACCCCGAAAGTGATCTTAGCAAGACAATTTATCAAGTGTTTGTTGACGAATAACTTCAGTCAGTTCAAATTCTTCCTTTGACAGAATAAGGAAAGTGAGACCCAGAGCGGAAATGGACTTGCCCAAGGGAGCTGGAGTGGGGATGTGAAATATGGATGGGCTTCGGAATCAGACAGACCTGGGTTGTTGGCATTCAAATGACCTTGAGAAATCCCATCAACTCCACTTCCTCCTCTGACAATAACAGTTGTAGTAACAACAACACAGTAATCAACCTATAGAGTACTTGCCATGTGTAGTAGGCGCAGTGCTAAGCATTTTGCATTTAGTAGTTTCTTTAAGTGTTAAATAGGAACATTATGTCTTTCTTGCTTGTGGCCAGAATGACCTGCCACAATGTACATAAAACACCCAGCACTGAGAGCTCCGCAATCACAGCTCCTTTGCATCAAGGTCATCTTCTCAGCCCGTGGCAGATGTAAGACTAAAATGTGGGTGTCCTGGCTGGCAAGTATGACCTCACTGGCCCCTACGAAGGGAATCCATAAACAATTCAACTGAGGAAAAGTGGCCTCAAAAAGCCACCAAGTGCAACCACAGGGTCCTTAATAAGCCTGAGTACGGTGTGCATATGCAGGCTCAAAACCAGCTTGTTGGTGATGCTGCTGAAATGGTGGAGGAAGGACCTCTGAAAATTCTCTCCATAAAAGCAATGAGAGCCCTAGCAAAAATGGTCAGAATTAACCCTTTTCAGACCTCTGGGAATTAACCAAAGGCTTGCAGCAATCCAGGGAGTGTTTACTTAAGACAACTGACTGGCTCTCAGTAAGAACAGCGAGATTTATAGAGTTTCACTTGCCCTATTTCCATTTCCTCTCACCAGCTCTGGAGAAAATCAGCAGCCTGGCACCCACCAGAGGGGTCAGGGCAGGGCTGGAGCTCCTTCTAAGTCCATTCCCAGAGAATGGGCATTATTTGACCTGTCTCGTACATTCCTGGAAGACCCCATTTTCAAGGCTGTCTTTGTTTGACCTGACTCAGAGTTCAGACAGTGTGAATAGACTTTTCCTTGGAGACATTTGTTGAAAACAATCAGAGGCAATTTGGGGGCATCACACTGCCCCCAGGAGGTGGATAACAGTTGGGACAAACAATAAGTGAACTAAAAGCTTAAAGAGAAAACCGAGGAATGGAATACCTACAGAGGCCTTCGCAAAGCTCCTCGTATTTCTGGGAATCTAAAAACCATGAACCTGCATAAAGCTGAGCCTATAGTTATTCACACGCTCAGGAAAGACTCGAGAATGCCCTTAGCTTTCACCTCTACCTAACGTTGAGGCTCTGAGTAAGCAAGGAATAAAGGCAAAAGTGGGGTTGTAAACCGCCTGCCTGAGTGTTGAAGATGTGCCCGCAAACATACAGAACCCATCAGCGATGACTGGGAGACTTACTGGATCCAGGCATCTAAGGACATCTCTGTGCAATCATTAGATGACCTTAGGCTAACTTAGCAGATATTTCAGTGGCCACACACAACAAGGAATACAGACTTTACAGAATTATTTGAGAAAAGTCACTAAACAACCAAACCAACAATCAATAGTAACAACAAGCAGACCTGGGAAGGAAGAAGAATATGTTTTCTAGAGTTGTCAAATTATATGATTTTAAATGCCCAGTTTTCGACAAATTAGGAGACATGCAAAGAAATAAGAAAATATGGCCTATACTCAGGAAAAAAAGCAATCAACAGAAACTATCTTTGAGGAATTCCAGACGTTGGATTTACTACACAAGACTTTAAGTCAACTATTTTTAAATACACACAAAGAAGTTTTAAAATGTCTAAAAAACTGAAGGAAAATATGAAAATTATTTCACACTATATAATATCAATAAAGAAGTAAAAATTGGACTCCGCGACCGCCACTGAGCAGATCGGATTCTACTCGTTCTCGCGCCTCGTTCCGCTTCCTTTGCGACCATGTCTGACAAACCCGATATGGCTGAGATTGAGAAATTCGATAAGTCGAAATTGAAGAAGACAGAAACGCAAGAGAAAAATCCACTGCCTTCAAAAGAAACGATTGAACAGGAGAAGCAAGCAGGCGAATCGTAATGAGGCACGCACCGCCAATACGCACTGTACATTCCACAAGCATTGCCTTCTTATTTTACTTCTTTTAGCTGTTTAACTTTGTAAGATGCAAAGAGGTTGGATCCAGTTTAAAATGACTGTGCTGCCCCTTTTCACACCAGAACTACTGACAACTGAAGGCCGCACCTGCCTCTCCCATATGCCTGTCTGGCTGGCAGGGAAGGAAAAGAACTTGCATGTTGGTGAAGGCAGAAGCTGGGTGGGACGACAGTGAAATCTAGAGTAAACACCAAGCTGGTCCAAGGTGTCCTGCAGGCTGTAAAATGCAGTTTAATCAGAGTGCCATTTTTTTTTTGTTAAAATGATTTTAATTATTGGAATGCACAATTTTTTTAATAATGCAAATAAAAAGTTTTAAAACCTGAAAAAAAAAAAAAAAAAAAGAAGTAAAAATTGTATTTTAAAAAAGCCAATAGGAATTCTGGAGTTCAGAAGTACAATAACTAAAATGAAAAATTCACTAGAAGGGCTCAACAGCAGATTTGAGCAGGAAGAAAAAAACATCAATGACCTTGAAGATAGGTCAACTGAGATTATCTTATCTCAGGAACAAAAAGAAAAAAGAATAAAGACAAATGAACGGTGCCTCAGAGACATGTGGCACACCATCAAACACACTAACATATGCATAATGGGAGTGCCAGAAGAAGAGAGAGAACAAGGGGCAGGAAGAATATTTGAAGAACTCATGTTCAAAAACCTCCGAAATATGATGAAGAACATTAATATATATATTTAAGACAAATACACATTCGTCTCAAATTTGCATGGAACATTCTCCAGGATAGAGCATATGTTAGGCCATAAAACAAACAAACATCAATAAATGTAAGAGGATTTAAATCATGCAAAGTATGATCTACAATCATACCACAATGAACGAAATTAGAAATCAATAACAGAAGGAAAACTGGAAGATTCACAAATATGTGGAAGTTAAATAACACACTTCCAAATCACCAATGGGCCAAGGAAGAAATCGCAAGGGAAATTAGAAAATACTTTGAGATGAATGAAAATGAAAACACAACATTCCAAAACTTATGGGATGCAGTAAAAGCAGTGCTTAGAAATTTATAGCTATAAATGACTATATTAAAAAAGAAGAACGATCTTAAATCAATGACCTAATCTTCTTCCTTAAAATCCAAAAATGTTGAGCAAATTAAATCCAAAGACAGCAGAAGGAAGGAAATAATTAAGATTTAAGTAGAAATAAATAAAGTTTATTTCAAGAAAATAAAAAAAAAAGAATCAATAAAACTAAAAGTTGGTTCTTTAAAAATATCAACAAAATTGACAAGCCTTTAATTATACTGACCAGGGAAAAAAGAGAAAAGACTCCAATTATTAAAATCAGGAGCGAAAAAGGGTCATCACTGTGAAACTCACAGAAATATAAAGAATTATTGAGGAATATGATGAACAATTGTGTCCCAACAAATTAGATAATCTAGGTGAAACAGACAAAATCCTACAAAGACAGCAACTAGCGAAACAGACTTAAAAAAAAAAAGAATAGAAAAACTGAGTAGATTTATAACAAGAGATTGACATAGTAATAAAAAAAACTTCCTTTAAAGTAAAGCCAGGACCAGATGGCTTCATGGTGATTTCTACCAAATGTTTAAAGAAGAATCAGCATGAATTAATCACAAAAACTTCCAAAAGACAGAAGAAGAGGGAACATTTCCCAGTTTTCTCTATGAAGCCACGGTTACACTCATTTCAAAGTCCAAACACTAAGAGAATAGAAAACTACAGACCAATATCCCTTAATGAATATAGATGCAAAAATCCTTAACAAAATTCTGGCAAACTGAATCCAACAACATATACAAATGATTATACACCTTGACCAAGTGGGATTTATCCCAGGAATGCAGGCTTGGTTCAACATATGAAATTCAATCAATCCAATATATCATGTTAATAGAATAAAGGACAAAAGTACAATCCCATCCATTGAAGCAAAAAGGCATTTGACAAAATTCAATGCATTGTCATTATGAAACACTCAACAATCTAGGAGTAGAAGAGAATTTCCTCAACTCAATAAAGAGCATCTACAAAGAGCACACAGCTATTAATAACATCATACTTACTGGCCAAAGAGTGAAAGTTTTCAACAAAACGAGAATGTCTGCTCTTATCACTTCTATTTTTTCCCCCTTTTCTTCCGCCTCCTCCCCTCACTCCGGTTCAAGCCCTTGTTTCTCAGTCTAGTTGTGTAGGACACAGCTCCCTGGCCCATGCTGGTATGACAAGCCTTGTCCCAAAATAGTTTGCGAGTTCCTCAATATGCCCACACAAAAACTGTTACTCAAATGTTCATAGCAGATTATTCACAATAGCCAAAAGTGTAAACAACCCAAATACCCATCAAGTAATGAATGGAAAAAAAAAAGGTATATAAATACAATGGGATATTTTTCATCCAAAAAGGAATGAAGTATTGATACATACTACAACATGGATGACGCTAGAAACCATGCAAAACTTTTGTGCTTTCATGTGTATTGGACTAGGGGCTGGGCTGAGGGCACAAGCTAGTGAAAGTGAAAGAAACCAGACACAAAAGGCCACATATAATATTCCATTTATATGAAATGTCTAGAATAGGCAAATCCATAGAGACAAAGTAGATCAGTGGTTGCCAGGGGATGGGAGAGGGAAGATGGGAGTAATTGCTCATGAGTATGGGGTTTCTTTGGGGGCAATGAAAAATTTCTGGAATTATATAGTGGCGATGATTGACCAGTTTATGAATATACCAAAACCCACTGAACTGTATACTGGATGAATTTTATGGTATACAAATTATATCTCAATAAAAAAATTGGAAAGTAGGCTGGCAATAGCTGTTTTAGCTCTGTTACGTCTGTTTGAATCTTCTTTAAAAGTGTGTTTACCGAGAGAAAAAAAAGTAGCTTACTTATAATATCAACCAAGAGAATAGTTAACTCAAAATTAGCAAGTCCACTCATGTATTCATTCTAGATGCCTCATCAGAAAAACATCTGTCTTCCAGATCTTTGTCTACATGCACTTTCCTGCGTCTTGTGATCCTTGCACAAATAGCAGAAAGGTTTCTTGCCTGATTGGGTTTGTCCAAACTTCCTGGTTCTCCCCGTGTCAGCCCATATTCCAACGCATCTAGGCTCCTGGGGAAGGCCTAGGGTATCTCCAGAATTGACCTAAAACTTTGTATACATGGGAATATTTCACTTTGGGGAATTATAACCTTGAATGCTTAAGTGCCCAGGAGCGTCTCTGCAGATATATACAAATGCCACCACAGAAAAATAATTTTCACAGACACCAAATTGCATTGGGTGTTTTGTCTTTTTGCTTGGTATGGGTTTCACATCTGGCCCCACCCAGCTGCAAACCTCATGGCCCACCACTGTTTCCTAAAAAAACAATGCGCCATCAGACCTGTCTAATGACTATTTTCCAACTGCTGGATGAAACCCATTAATGGATTGTGAAATTAAGTGGATGGCAACTAGCATTTTCTTAAAAATAGGAAATATAGTTACGGTATATAGTAAGAATTAAATATTATTCCATGAGACTCCTGTTTCCTTTTTATAGATATCCACGTATGTGTATGTGTGTGTGTGAAATATTTATCACTGTGGGTTATGGTCAAAGTGTGGAAAACCGGCACAGTGCTCATGATATGCAACTGTCCCCCCCACCTGTCTTTACCTTTCCCATTGTCTGACTCTTCTGGAAAGCCTCTCCTCATTAATCCGGTCTATGGTGATCTCTTTCTTCTATAACTACTCTGAATTTTAAGAATATTTATGAATTAGTGAAACTTCAGCTGAGCTGACCTATGGTCTCACTACCTGAATCCACCATCGCTGCCTCTCCAGGACGGGGTGCACACACAGCCGGTCACAGCTCCTGGTGGCACCTTCTGACAAGTCTGGATCATACAATTAGCAGGAGGTGACACGCTGTCCTATTTTCTAATGGACTGTACTGCATAATTCAGCACTTTATTTACTGTATTGTTTCCTAATAGCTCTACAGCTGAAGTGCCATGATCAAAGGATAAGATAAGCAGTGGGGAAAGCTCTGGTACCTGACTTGGTTTCAAATCCAGCTGGGTAACTCATCATCTGTGGGTCACTGGGCAAGCACCCCCGGCCCAGCCTCATTTCCTGACCTTAAAATGGGGGGGCTTGGGAACATGACAGTAACTGTCAATGCATGGCCCAGAGAAAAGTCACTGTAAACGTCTCACCGTTACTACTGGGGATACTAATACCGACAGATATCCTATGGAGCTGTTAGGCCATGGCTCTTGATGTTGGTTTGGAAGACCCAATCACTTGTACGAGTTTTGAAGCCAGAGTGCAAACTGCTCACAACAGGGTCCGGATGGATTATTCCATGCTTGTGCCTTCAGCAGAGCCCCAGCCCAGCCCCTGGCCTAATACATATGAAAGGAATGGGAGGCCACAAGGGCCACCCAGAATGTAGGAACAAGATCAGGAAAAGGCCATTGAAATAAAAAATAATTAAAAAAAAAAATCACACAGAATGGATGTGAGAGTCTTCATTTGAAATCCTTTCCCAGGAGAGGATTTCTACATATTACGCAGATGAAACTGGATATTTCCTGCACTTCTACCAAGAGAACCCAACACCTCATCGGGAAATGTTACTGGAACAGAAACATTCGAAGACCCGCTCACACCTGAGGAAGGAATGTGGCCAGCCTGGAAACTAAGCCTTTCTGCCTGGACATAATGGGAGTTGTGATTTGGTAGGAATCCTGGGACACCTTTGGCAGCACGCCCGTGTAGGGGTTATTTTCTCCCCGCCACATCTGTGCCTCTGCCTGTGATGGGTCCAGGGGTGGTTCCCATAAGACTGAGTTGATCGCAGGCTGTTCTCCAGGATGTTAAATTGGGACCGATTTCAATGTGTGTGGCTGGAGTTGGGAAGTGAGGACAGGAGAGGCAGAGGAAGCAGGTCTGAGGAGTGGGGGGTGAACCAGGGACGGGGATGGGGAGAGGGGCGCCTGCCTCATCCTCTGTTTCCTGGCTCCCCTTGATCCTGAGACCCACCTGCTCTAGGTGCACCTGCTCTAGGACACACCTCTGTACCTTTCTTGTTCAAGCAAGCTCTGGCTGGTTTTTGTTTCTTGTAACCAAACTGTCCTCAGCAATAGCTACGAAGGCAAAATCAGCCCTACTGTGGGGAGGGGTTCTTCATCCTGCTGCCTTGGTCACGAGCATCTCACTCCTGCTGTAATTCTGTGCTCACTATGCAACCTCCTGCCCCAGGATGTGGTCTCCTCAGAAGACGCGCCCACCAAGCGAGGCCTCGGCCTTCTCATCCGGACAGAGGGGGTGAGACTAGCTAGTTCTCAAACTGAGTAATACATTACCTTGTTAACATACCAACCCAAGCCCCCCAAGACTCGAAAGATTCATTCTGCTTTAGTGCCCTCAAGTGCTAAGGTCATTCTCAAATACCTATCACCTTGCCAAACCGACATCTAATGTGTTTAAAAATGTACCCAGCATGCTTTAATCCGGTATGTAAGACACACGGACTCTGAAATGACTGTTGTGAGATAGTCATTCGGTGGCCATCTGTCTAGGGATACTCACAGATCCCTAGAAACAGGAAGTACGCCATGCCACACAGGGCTGCATGGGGAAGCCCCAGGGTGGGACAGGAAACAGAAGGAGCCAGGGGAAAGGGCGGGAGGAGCCCTTATTGCAGTTCCCATGGGAAAAGGCAAGGCAGGACCAGCAGGCTTAGGATTGGCTACTTTGAATAATTTTGAGGGCTCTGGAGCATAGGGGCTGCCTCTAGTTATCTGGTACTTGACTCTAGGGTGATCAGGACAGATGAATATTGTCTCCTGGAGTGTGAGCACAGGATGGAAGTGGTGGTTCAGAGTACAGGGCTCTGGATTGGTTAATTTGCATATGAAAGGTGTGCTCCTGGGTGAGTAGTTTGCTATCTCTAAGAACTGGCTGGCTGGAGCAGGTATGGGTGGTAGTGAACATTCATTGTTCTTGTCTGGCTAGCATCCATCCCCCTTGACTGGTAACAGCATGCCAACGTTCCTTTGGAGAACCAATCCTGCATTCCACGGCAGCCCCTGTGCTTTGGAGGGCTGACTCTCTGGGGTGGTCGTGTGGTTCACACTTGGCTAATCCGGTGTTCCACAAGTATCCGCGTTCACTCCCTGTGCTAGGCACGACTGAGAACCAACAGTGAGCAAACAACAACTTTTGCCACTGAGGGCTTTACATAGGTTGGGGGCGGGGTGCATGACCCGGCAAGAGTCAACCCTGGGGGTTCTGCTGGGAATCGCTGTCTCTAATGTCTTTGTCCCTTCCTCCTTACTAACAAAATACTATTTTGCTTGGGATAGTAGGTTCCTAGCTAAAAACTTACTCTCCTAGGCTTTCCTGTAGGTAGAAGTTACCATGGGCAGTTCTGGACAATGAGATGTAAGTGGAAGTGGGGCGTCCAGGAAGGTGACCGTCTTCCCGATAAGATAAGCTCAGTGGCACATGTCTCCTGTGCTTTGTCCTTCCTCCTTGTTTCTGCCTGGAACATGGACACACTAGAGCTGCAGGAGCCAACTGGCAACCTTGAAGACAAAAGCCACCTGGCTAAGGGTGGTGGAACAGAAATGGAACACTGATGATACGATAGAGCTCTGAGACTCCCTAATCTTTGGATTTCTTGTAATGTGATAAAAATCTCTTGAGATGAAGGCTCTGTCACTTGAATTGTCTATCACATGCTGCTGAATGCCAGAGGCACCACCTGTCCACTGGGTTAGCCCGATGGGATGTAAACCTAGAGGGTTGGTGGCCATCTTTGCAAGCTGCCTGAGGATGAAGCCAACCAGGGCAAAGCACTGCTGAGAGACGGATAGTACCTTGTAACCTCATTTGAGCCCCATGTCCAGCCTTGCCTGAATCAGATAGATTCACTCAGGGAACCTGCCATTATGGAAGCTCTGTGGCTTAAACCTACCTGAATCAGGTTTCTCTGACATTAAGAGAGTCTGGATTCATTCATGGTTTAAATGATAACAGAGTCTGGGGTTGTGGGGGGAGGCTACAGGGGTGGCGGGACAGTGTCTGGACCAAGGGACATCTCCCCAACACTACCAGGAGCCCGTTCTGGCCCCCCACTGTCATCCCTTCAAGGGACATCTGAGAAATGCTCATATACGGACTCCGATTGATGTGCACACGTAAGCAAGAGACAGAAGGGCTGCTCTTGTTTCTTTCACTAAGTTCTCAGATTTCCTTTTTGAAGTAGGAAATGATAATTTAATAACGTGAAAAAAAATATTTTTTAAATGAACTGTAACAGATGGCTAATCATTCCTGGAAGAAAAAAATTAAGAACAGATGCAATTACTGATGAAAAACTTCAAACAAATTAACTTGGACAGTTTAGTAACCAGACAGTCCAATTTAGGGAGTGGTGAACCTGAGGCAAGTGGGGATGTGTTTGTCACTGGATGAGGTAAAGTATATATTCCTGGACCCTGGAACGAGGAGTGTTTACATGATCTAGAGAGTGTAGTTCTAGACCAGTGGTTCTCAAACTTGAATTTAAATCAGGATCCCATGCAGAGCTTGTTAGATCCCTCCAAGCTAATGATTTGGCAGGTGGAATGGGGGTCCAAGAATCTGCATTTCTAACAAGTTCCCAGATGCTGCTGATGCTTTTTGTCCTGGGACCACATTTTGAGGACCATCCCTCTAGATTAACTCTATTTAAAAACAACTGAGCTATAATTAACGTACCAATAAATCCACCTGTTTCGGTATACAACGAGGTGGCTTTTAGTATATTAGAAAGCTGTGCAATCATCATCACTATGTCATTCCAGAAGATTTTCGTCACCCCCCAAAAAAACCCTGTACACATTAAGCTATCATTGCCCGTTCCCTCTCCTTGCTCGACCTCTGGCAACCTCTAATCTACCTGTGTCTATAGACTTGTCTATTTTGGAATCATAATGTGTGTGGCCTTTTGCATCTGGCCTCTTTCAAGTACCATGTTTTCAAAGTTCATCCACGTTGTAGCATATTATCAGTACTTCATTCTTTTTATGGATGAATACTACTTCATTATATGGATATACCTTATTTTGTTTATCCGTTCGTCACTTAATGGATATTTCACTTTGGGTCTGCTATGAACATTCATGTATAAGTTTTTGTGTGAACATATGTTTTCATTTCTCTTGAGTGTATAAGTAGGGGTAGAATTGCTGTATCATATAGTAACTCTATGTTTAACTCTTTGAGGAACTTCCAGATTGTTTTCCAAGTGGGTGTAACACTTGACATTCCTACCAGCAGTGTATGAAGGGTCTAATATTTCCACATCCTTACCAACACAATATTGTTGTCTCTTTTGATTACAGCCATTCTAAAGAATGTGAAGTGGTATCTCATTGTGGTTTTAATTGGTAGCTCCCTGATGACTAATAATATCGAGCACCTTTCCATGAACTTATTAGTTACTTGTATATTTTCTTTGGAGAACTACCTATTCAAATCCTTCGCCCATTTGAAAAATTGGATTGTCTTTTTATTATTGAGTTTTAAGAGTTCTGTATCTATTCTGGACACTAGATCCTTGGCAGAAATATGATTTGTAAATGTTTTCTCCCATACTATGTGTTGTCTTTTCACTTTCTTCATAGTGTCCTATAAATCACAAAAGTTTTAAATTTCGATGAAGTACAATCTATGTTTTTCTTTGGAGACTTATATTTAAGAAATCATGGTATAATCCAAAGTCATAAATATTTACACCTATGTTTTCTTCTAAGAGTTTTATTTTTAGCTTCCATTATTTAGGTTTCTGTTTCATATTGAGTTAATTTTTGTATATAGAGTGAGTTAGGGGTCCAACTGTATTCTTTAGAAAAATGTGGCTATGTAGTGTGCTAGCACCAGTTTTCAGAAAGACTATTTCTCCCTATTTGAATTGTCTTGGCACCCTTGCCAAAAATTAATTGACCTTAAACGTATAGATGTATTTCAAGACTCTCAATCTGATTCCATTGATCTATATTTCTATTCTTATGCCAGTGTCAGACAGGCTTGATTACTGTAGCTTTGTAGTAAGTTGTGAAATCATGAAGTGTGAGTCCTTCAACTTTGTTCTTTTTCAAGATTGTTTTGGCTATTCTGGGCCCCCTGAATTTCCATATGAATTTTAGAATCAGCCTGTCAATTTCTGCAAAAAAAAGCTAGCTGGGATTTTTGTAGAGACTGCCTGATATCTATAGAACATTGGGGACTAGTGCCATCTGAAACATGTTAAGTCTTCCAATCCATGAACACGGGATATGGGATATCTTTCCATTTATTTAGATCTTTTTTAGGATCTTCTTTCAACAATATTTTGTAGTTTGCAGTGTATAAGCCTTGTACTACCTTTGTTAAATGTATTCCTAAGTATTTTATTTTTTGATGCAATTGTAAATGGAATTGTTTTCTTAATTTCATTTTCAGATTATTAATTGCTAATGTATAGAAACAGAATTGAACTTTGTAGCCTTGAATTTGGAGGCCCCGGGAGCATGAAAGATAGGCCACTGGTCCCAGAAACACCAACAGAGCCGAGAACCCTTGCTGGTCCTCCTCCCCACGGGCAGGCCCTCTGTCTTAAACATTCGACAGACTTGCAATGGCAGGGTGGGGCTGTTGGGTTCTCGGTGTTTGCAAACCACACAGACCCAGCAGCTGGCCTTTTCCCTCCCCTTCCTTCCTACTGCCCCTTGAGTGGACATTCCAGCTCAGCAAAGGGCCCTCTTGCCAATGTCAACACTGGAACCAGGCAGAAGACAGCACTTTGGAGTCAGGCAGATCTGGGTACCAAACCTGCCCACGGCACCTGTGTGCAGCCTCCTGAGCCCCCATTTCCTCATCCAGGAAATAAGGACCACAGCAGCTATCCAGAAGGGCTGTGCACAGACTCTAAACATTCATGGACCCTGAAACAAGGAGTGTTTCCATGATCTAGAGAGTGTGTGCTCAGCCTCTCATCCCTCGGAACCACCCTGCCTTGGGGTCACCAAAGCCACATTGGCCGGCACAGCTGAGTGACCACTAGTGGACACCTGACCTCTGGGTCAATGGTATTTTTTTTCTAAGGGCTCTGGGACTCAGATACAATTCCAATGATCTAAGTAAGGGAGGCTAGAGCCGTCACGAGTCAGTCTGGGGCCAATGGAGACCACAGTTTGCCATATGCACCAACCATTGGGAAAGCCAGTCTGCAGCCAAAGAGCAGAACAAGACAGGTAGGTATGAAGAAAGGAAGAGCCAGCAAGAGTCTCTACACCCAATGAGGCCCCGAGTCCAACCCCCAGTGAGTCCAGCCGTTTCTCTTCTCTTGGGATCCACAACACACCCTATATCCTGTTTTTAAAAGGTCCCTCTTTAACTCAAGGTAGCATGTGTGGGCTTCTGTCGCTGGCAGCAGAGGCTTCCAGACCCAGCTCATGCCCAATGCATGGTGGTTCCTGGGCTCTTTTATCTCCTACATCTCTTACCTCCCAGCTTGCACTGAGCTGGCCTGGCTGCCAGGACATCACGGAGTAGATTCTAGGGGAGGTGGCCCGATGTCTGGTTCTGTCTGGTTGAGTCTGTCCCTTGGGCAAGCCCCTGCCCCTCTCTGGGCCTCAGTTTCCCACCTTGGAATATAAGAAGGCTGATCGAAAAATTTCCAAGAGCCCTTCCTTCAGTCCTAGTCTTCAGGGACTGTTTGTTGCTAACCACGGAGAACTTAGAGGAAAACTGCTTTCATTTAAATTAAAGAAAAAATATCAAGCCTCTTTTTCACTATGTTCTATTAGCTGTTTTTATAAACCATTCATCTCCAGAAAGTGGAAATAATCCAAATTTCCATTAACTAAAGAATGGATAAATGTAGTATATTTACAACAGAATATTATTCAGCCACGCAAAAGAATGAAGCCCCGACACGTGCTACAACGCGGATAAGCCTTGCAAACATCATGTTAAGTAGCAGTCAGTCACGAAAGGCCACATATTGCATGATTCCATTGATATGAAATGTCCAGAATAGATAAATCCAAAGAGACAGACAGCAGAGTGGTGATTGCCAGGAGATGGGGGAAGAAGGGATGGAGAGTGATTGCTAATGGGGAGGGGGTTTCTTTGGGGGGTGAGAAAAATGTTCTACAATGGATTGCGACGATGTTTGCCCAACTTTGTGAATATACTAAAAACCACTCGATTGTATACTTCAAATGTGTGACTATCCTGGTAAGTGGATCATACCTCAATGGAGCTGCTACAGTAAACAGTAAAAACACCCAGCCAGTGTTTGTTCTAATTGGGCTGGGATCTGACCCTCCAGCATGTCAGAAACAGTGACTGACAGGGGCCCGTCTTTGAAATCCTGACCTTGTCTTATGAGACAATATACCAAATGTGCAATTTCTCTGGTGGCTCCTGAGACTGAGGCAAGAATAAGATCATTTCCACCATGAAGTGCTGTGTGTCTCTGGGGGCCTGGGACAGACAGGAAGCGTGCACAGAATTTCACACGTAAATGAGCCCGCAGCACCTGCAGTCTCTCCACTGCTTCCACCGACGTGCTCAGGGCCTAAGAGGGAAGAATGGGCACGTGGGGTTTTCTAGAGTGCCACCTGATCTAAGTGCAGGACCCCCTTCCTGGGTTTAGAGGGACGAATAGCCCTCTCTCCTCTGAGCCAGAAGAGCTCTCTCAAGTGTTCTGTAGGACTGAGGAAGGCTGGGTAGGGTGGGAAAAATAAGCCCTAAGACACTTATAAAAATAAGCATCGGGAAACTTTCCGATTGCCCATGCTGGGTTTAATTATAATAAAGAGAAGGTGTAGCTGCGCTATCCAAAGCCTGACGAGAGCAGGTTAGGTCCCAAGGGCCCATAATTCAAGTCAATTTAACATGGTTTACTCAACCCAGACACAAGGCATTTGGCTAGGACAGAGGCAAGCATTTCCTCATGGGCTCTGAGGGAAAGGAGCTGGAAGCATCCATTGGTAGGGTGACAGTGCTGTCCCCTAAGCAAGTCTGGGGTCAGAATGTCAGTGTGCAAATCCCTGCTCTGCCCCTTACTCCTGCGTGACCCTGGGCAACTGGCTGTACCGTGGCTGCAGCGCCCTCCCTGTAGCCAGGAGGGGCCCTGCCCCACTTAGGGTTTTTTACTTCTGTGTTCATAAGCCCTGGGATCAGGTCTCCAGGCCCCAAGGAATTGAAACCCCTTCATGACCACAAACCTCTTGGTGCCTCAGTTTCTTTACCTGGGAAATGGGGATAATAACAGTATCCACTTTCTAGGGTCGTCATGAGGAATCAATGAGTTAATACATATAGAGCATCCTGCCTGGTCCATAGTTTTACCTCTTGTAAAATTTACCTCCTGTTCTCAGTAAGTTTTACCTCCTGTTACTGTTCAAGAAACTCCAAGGGCCTGGACTTTTGTGAAACACACATTTATCCCACTTTCTCCACTGAAGTGAGCTGAACTGCATTGTAGGTCCAGGGTGCACATTTAGCTAAGGCCATTTGCCTGCTATGTGACAGCCCAGGGGCTTGTGGTCTGGGACTCTATTCCCTACTGGACCAGCCCGTGATGGTGTTCACAGCATGGGAGGCACAGGGTGGAAGAGAGGCTCCTCACACAATGGCTGTGACGCGGGAAGCTGCACAGCCTCTCCCAGCCTCAGTTTCCCTCTCTGTAAAATGGGGTGATGATAATGCCTCCCTCACACAGCAGCTGCAAGGATTATATGAACAGGCACCTAAAAGCCGCAGCCACACAACTCCCTTTCCTCCCATTGTCCTCACGTGGAGAAGGGGAAGAGGGGGGAGGAAGTGACTCGTGGTTTCCAAGGGCAACACCTGAAAACATACCCAGGGATACAAAGAGAGCTTTCTGCAGGGACACAGGAAGCCCTGGCCTATTCCTTGTTGAGGAAAAGGAAAGGCAAACACTGGGCAGAAGCTTGCAGCACTTGGCTCCATTATGAGCCAAGCCCAGGGGAATGTTCTGGAGCCTCTGGCTTGCAGAGGAAGGTGGACCAACTGCAACAGGAAGTCCTGGCCCACCGGGAAGGGCAGAGTTCCCTGCAGAAGGACTCTTGGGTGCAGAGAACCTGGGATCTATCTGGTCCAGCCCTAGCAAGACAGCAGCATTCTAAGCCTCCCACCCAGGAGGTGGCCCATCCAGAGTCCCCGCAGAAAGCTAGATCTGCTTTCCCACAGCCACTTCTCTCAGGAGCTTCGGATCCCAGGGCAAAGGGAGGGGTGGCTGGCTCTGGGGTCCATCCCATCCGATCCTGCCAAACTCAAGGTTTCCAAGAAATGGAGATGACTGGTCTTCACATGTGGCCATCTCACTTTACAGAATAATAGCTGCCAAGAAGGGCATGTCCCTTCGCTGGTTTCCCCTAGAGCCCTGGACTGTGGACAGCATCAGGACCAGGTTTGGATGAAGTGGTGAGTGGACGGTCGTGGCCGTGGCCTCACCAGGCTCCACATCTGTGAAATCGGGACTCTGCCACCCACCTCTTGGGGCTGGAGAACAGAACGCACCGAACGGTAGCTCTTCCTCAGTCCCACCCTCTGGTAAGCACAGCTGATTCCTGTCCCGTGGCTGCAGCGCCCTCCCTGTAGCCAGGAGGGGCCCTGCCCCACTTAGGGTTTTTTACTTCTGTGTTCATAAGCCCTGGGATCAGGTCTCCAGGCCCCAAGGAACTGAAACCCCTTCATGACCACAGCCGAGAGTCCCTGTACTCGGCCACATGTGGACGTGGGAGAGGAACTGGGCTGGCGATGTGATGTCAGGGCTGTGAGAGAAGCCAGGCTCTGGCCCGCTTGTGAACACAGAAGTGAAAAACTCCACGTGGGGCAGGAGCCCTCCTGATTGATCTACCTGGGAGCAGCCTCTCTTCTGGGGTCACCCTGCTCCTCCCACCCCAGGATCCTGCTCTGCAGAGATCGCTCTCTGTCAGTGTGTCCACACAGACCATCTCAGGTAGGTTCCTGGGATCTAGAAAAGGCGTCCTCCTCCTTCTCCTAGTGTCCCAGACCGAGGCACCAAGCTCCCACCCATGTACAGTGTGAACTTTAGCCCACAAGACAAGCTGGCTGAGCATGACCTTTGCTCCCCATAGAGTATTCCAGCAGCTGTGCTGACATGTCAGGGATGTGTTAGATGGGGGCTGAGACACAGATCCCCTCAGCATGCTGGTCGGCAGAGGGGAGTCTAGGGGGGCCTGAACCCCTGTGCTGGGCCCCTCTGTAACTGCAATGAGGGGGCAAATGTCATTTTCTGGGTCTGCCCTCCGTGGGAAAGAAGGCTGGGAGGTACTGACCAGGAGCAGCCATTCCTAACCTGCCGGGTCCCAGCAAGACCCAGAGAAGGTTTGAAAATGCTGATGCCCAGGCCCCACTCCAGTCTACGGACTGTCCAGGTTTTGGGAGGAGCCCGTGGGTCGCTGTGATCAGTGTGCCCTGGAGATTCTAACCCAGAAACTCCGCGGGAGCCCTGTGATCCCCAAAGGGGCATAGTGGCAGAGTCGGGGCAGGAGTTTCCTGACGAAGGCCCAGGCAGTGCAACCCGCTCCCCCAGAACTCACCGGGCAGGGAGAAGGGGGACAGGAAGACCGCCTCGACTGGCTCTGGCTCCGGGGGTGGCAGTGGTGGGGGGGGCTGCCGCTCCTGCTCCTGCTGAGGGTCTTCGGGGTTGTCCACGGGAACATTTCCGTTTTCGATGTTTTCGTGTCGCCCATTTTGAAGTGGCTTGCTGCTCACGCCGTTTGCTGAGTTGATCAGCCTTTGCCGCTGTATGAACGGGAGGCAAGACAGACTCTGAGAGGTGTGACAGAGTGTTGCGCTGTTGCTTTGCTCCTGACATGCACACAGCCCTTACAGGTTTCTAGAACATGCCCCTGGAGATCAGCTTGCCTGGAGCGGCCTAAGGACCTTGGAATCCATCCAAGTTTGCTCATTGCCGTTGGGGACCGGTTACAGGCCTGGCCTCCTCTTCTTAGTGCCAACCTGACAACCCAGCCCATGACACCGGACGGCAGTGATAATTCTGGCTCCCCCCTACAGACGTTCATAAGCCACCTGAAGATAGTCACAGGAGAGGCCTGGTATAGTTTTTAAGAAATCAAAAAACATTTTAGGTTTACCATGCACAATGCACACTTACATTAAGTGTGCAGCTCAGTGATATTTTATATCAAGATGTAGAACATATCCAGCCCCTTAGAAGACTCCCTCAGGCACTTCCCTAGTCGATGTGCCCTTCTCTCCAGAGGTAACCAATGTTACCACAATTCCGATTTTATAAACATCAATTAGTTTTTCTCGAACTTAAACTTCTTATAAATGGATTCAAATTGTATGTACTTGTTTTTGTGTCTTGTTTGTTTCACTCATCCTAATAGTCATGAGATCCATCTGTGCTGTTACGTGACTCAGTAGGTGGTTATTTTTTCAGGGCTGTATAGTATTCTCTTTGTATGAATAACCTGCAATGTATCCTGCCTGCTGATGGGCTTTGGGGTTGTTTCCCTGTTTTGGTTATTATGAAGAATGTTGTTATGAGCATTTGTGTACATGTCTTTTTGTGGACATAGGCACACATTTCTCTTGGGTATTTATCTCAGAGTGGAATTGTTAGGTCACAAGGCAGGTGCACGTGAACCATTTTACACTTGCACCAGCCAGGGATTAGAATTTCAGTTGCTTCCCAGCCTTGCCAACACTTGATATTATCGGTCCTTTTAGTTTTAGCCATTCTGGTGGGTATGTGGTGGTATCTGATCGTGGTTTTAATTTGCATTTGCTTGATGACTAACGATGTTGAGCATTGTATGGGTTACTGGCCAGGCAGAGAGCCTCTGCTGTCCAAGCCTTTGCCATGTCCAGAGAGTGTGCCCTGAACCAACCCGGCCCCTTCCTTCCCCTCAGCTCATTCTAGCTTCTGATGAAGGCTGCCCCTTTGCAGCCAAGCAGAAGCTGACTTCCTCACCAAGTCTGTGGGTTTCTACTAAACCGGGGAAAGGCAGAGGCCACACTTCAAGAAATCCACAGGTTTCCACCTTCCCGAGAATCTGCTTGCCTTTGTACAGCTCACCTTTATCTGGTTCTCATAAAAAAGATGTATGGGTCAGCTGTAGGCCTGTGGGTAATGCTCGTCACACAAAGGACACACAGATCCCTCCCAAGTACTTCAGCAGGCGACCAGGTGTCAGTAAATGTGTCTAAGGCAATACTCCATAACTATGTGCCTAAAACCTATCCTTATGCTTATTGGTAGTAAAAAAGAAGTCATTATTACTTAAAGTGGAAGCGTGTTATTCCTCTAAAAGAAAGAGGAATTGACTGTTCAACTGCTTTCATGTCAGTTTTAGGTAGGAACTCCAAAACCATGAAGTTTAGGATCAACTGGAAATTAAAAAAAGAAATTTCCTACATGTCCACAACACCTAACCCACGAAAAAGAGAGAAGTGATCTATGCCTGAGACTCAGACATAGAGGCATAATATTTTGCTAACCAAGTAGGATTACATAACAGGTCATCCTTGCAGTAAAACAAACAAAAAACTAGCTGTGCAAAGACAGAATTGCAAGGAGGGAAGCATGACTTAATAGCAACATGAATGGTAGCAACGGGAGGGGGTTATAACTCTAGCTTAATAGGAATAAACAGAAAATTGTACCTGGAAAAAATATCTAAAGCTATCTGAGGTTGTATTAAGGGAGGCATAGATTACAACACAAAGGAGGTGATGGACCCACATGCCGAGAGAGACAAACTGGAAGGTTTCCATAGGAGAGTAACTAGATAGTGAAGACTGGAACCTGTCACATCAGGAGGGTGAGAGGTTCCAAGGATGTTTAGATTCAAACAGAAAATTAGAGGTGGCAACTGCTGCCTGATGTCCAAAGGGCTGCCCCATGGAAGAAACAACCCAAGCAGGGGCTGGATATTACTGCGGGAATAAAGATACAGAAGGAAGGGTGCCGGGGAAGTGAACTAGGTTGACCACTAAGAATCGATGCAGTTCCCCTTTTGCTGTCCAGACTCCGATTTGGGTTGGAATTCCTGTTCTGCCCTCTTATTAATTGTGTGGCTTTGGGAAAATAACCTCAACTTTCCAATAGAGCAATTGGAAATATCACCATCTTCCCCAGAAGGTCGTTAAGAAGATCAACACAGGTAAAGAAAGCATCCAGCACCTGCTTGGCTACAGCCGGTGCTTAGTCAATTACAGCTAGCTGTAGCAGCTCAAAATGACCATCGTCAGGTGTAGGGTCAGGAGAAGAGAGTTGTGGGGATGAAGGAGGTGGATGGCCAGGTGGGATGAGTGATGGGAGTGATGGGAAACTCAGGGAGGTGACAGTCTGGGCCTGTCGACAATTCATCACCGTGGCTGTGGGTGAGGGCGGTCAGGTCAGGTCAGGTATAACCTTGAAGTGAAGGCGAACAGAGCTCTCCTTTCATGCCCCTCACATCCCCCTCCCCAAACACCCATCCCCTGCAAACCCTGTCTGACGATGAACAAATAAGGGTACTTCTACCATGGATTGGTTTGAGTTTTGCAAACTTCCCTGTAACATTCAGGAATTCAAGGACTGAAGAGGAAATGAGACCAAAAGGTCTTAAGAAACAACCTTGAAATTGGGCATTTTGGGGGTTCTATTCTCCCCCATTCCCTTTCTACAATGACTTTCCCCAAAGACACTGCTTAGTCCCCTGGCATACCTTTCAGTGTGTCACGGAAATTTTTAGAGCTGGAAGCATCCTGCCCAATATCTTCAGAGAGAGAAACTGAGGCCCAGGAAGATTAAATGAGTTAATGGCTATTGCGAAATGAACACTCAGAATTTCCTCTCTTGAGCCTAGCCTCTCGGTTCCCTTTGCTGCCTTCCAAAGGGCTGGCCAATCTCAACAAGGTGGAAAACAAGGTTTTCCCAGCAGCTTATAACATTTGGGGGCATGACAACCAGCATTTTACTAGCTCATCAAAACCCCATCATTTCCCTGGCTGCGTGTGTCATGAAAATCCTAAAGAGTTGTTCAAATCCCTCTCCCATCCCTAGCACTCAGAAGGTAAAATTACAACACTCATGAAAAATGGCCAGAATTCAGTAAAATTTCATTGATTTAAATTTTACTGATTTGGACCAAAATGGTTCAGAATGATTCAAAGCTGGCAATTTTCCCCTTTCTTAATATTATCTTCCACTGAGAAGGTATATTACGTATGAAATCAAAGAAGAAATGTTCAAACTACAGAAAACCTTTACACACCGTGCAGTCTCATTCTTGCATAGAATCTCTGTGCTAACTATTGATTATTATCTCCAAAGTTTCAAGTTCTCTGGTAAGTATCTTGGTCTGAGGAGAAGGACTTAAAACTCCAATCACACACATGCAGCAAAGACTGGAAAAGTTGGTAAGCAATAAGCCTGTGAGCTTAGCTGTGCTGCTGGTACATTAAATAATACTCAATCTTATTTAAAATTTTTTTTTTCAAATGAGCAAGAGATGAGGTAGAAAATTCAAGCAGACCACCAGGGTACAGAGTAAAAACGAAGTCGCAGAGGTAACTGCCATTTACCAGTGTCTCAGTTTCCTTCTAGTTGCTTTATCCATAGAGAACAGGTGTGTGGTCATTTTTGTCACCCTAAATAACATTTTAAGAAACAATCCATACTTCAGACTGGCCTTTCTCTAATTAGTTTGACTGTAGTGCCTGACAAAATACTTAGTGAAACATCTCGGCATGGTATTTGATTGCTGCCTGCCTTAAGATTGCTCTGGATCGAATCATTTGCTGCCTGTGGTGATGTTTGGGCTTCCTTCCTTAAACAGGGGTGGTGTTAGATGCCAGCCTAGCAGAGGACGCCCTAGTGGCCCTGCACCAAGAAGTGTCCTGACAAGACAGGGCCTCCTCAAAGTGCCAGAACCCATCTAAGGCCATTGGCTCTCATGGTCCTTTAAGCAAATTTACCTCGTTAATTATGATCCTGCTGGCCATCCGTAGTCGGGTCCTGGGCCCAAACTTATTGGTGATCATTATGCGTAAGCCCGCTTCCGGGAAGCTGAACTTGGGAGGGCTGGAGCTCATGACCTCGTCCACCATCACCACTGGGTTTTTGCTGTACTGCGGCTCCTCCTTCACTGTATTGAGCACAGTGCCAAGATTAGTGCTGAGATCCCCCTGGGGAGCACGCCCAAGTGCTGGGGTGATGCTGCAGACCTCTTGGGCTGAGGTCTGGGCAGCTGGCAGCCACCTGGGAGCTTAGCTTCAGCTCCTGCCAGTAGTCAAGTGGCTCTGAAACATCTGCCGACTTGGAGAATTAGACACAGCCCCGCGGCCCCCCCATTACAGGCCCCCTCACAAGCAGCCCCTGCCAGTCGATGCCCACTCTCTTCTGGGGCCCAGTCTTGGCTGATTGCAAGGGTCTTTTAATTCCTCATCTAACCCTCACTGGGCAGTCTACCTGCAATATACACAGGCTCCCTGCCACTTCTCACCATGACTGTGAAGGGACCTTTCTTACCCTGATGACAGAGGCTCAGACAAAACTTATACGTTGACAAGGGCCTCCTGGAATGGAAAATGCTGGAAAGCACCAGAGAGCACTGGCTGTGAACTTCCCACAAGACCACCTGCTCTGTCTTTGAGGAGCCATCTCCGCCCCGCACAGGAGGTGCCTTCTAACTTTGTTCTCCTTGAGGCAGGCAGTGGGGACAGAGATTCGGCTCACAGGCCCTGAATGAGGCAACTGAGACCCCGAAGGGGAGCCGCTGGCCGAGCCCAGTGTCTCTGGTAAAACTGTTACCCTCCAGCAGGGAGGCCGCTGTCTCTGACCCTATGCTTCCCTTCACGAGGATGAAGAACCAATCTCTCCAGGCCCCAGACCTCTTCCTCTCCACCTTCACGAACACGCTCAGGGCTGGAGCGTGGGGGATTCAACATCTTAACTCCAGAGCCCTGGAGGGAGGGCCTCACGACACGAGCACTCACGAACACAGCACACAGAAGGAGATGAACCCACACAAGCCTCCAAAGCCGTCAGAGCACAGATGCCTGTCCCTCTGCACTGTTCACCAGCTCCCAGTGAATGGCCATCGGGTAACCAAGGGCAGTCAGAGTGAACCCGCGCGAGAGTTAATGGCACAAACAGGAACAAACGCACACAAGACACGTACCTTCACCCAACAGGCAGTAAGGTTCAGCAGACAGGAGGCGTGTGGGTTAGAAACAGAGCCAAGAAGACCATGCATTTGTCGGAGACAGACACTAACCTTCGATGAGGCGTGTGCTGGGCGTGTGGATTTTTTTTTAATGCGTGTGTTATCGCTTGGATAAAAGCGGGTTACTTACAATTTAGAAGAGGAGAAGAGTTAAGGAGACAAAGGCCAACAGAGTTTGCCAGAGATGATTAGCGTGCAGTGGGTGCCGAGAGTCTGGGGCAGCATTCCTGATGGTGGCCAAGATGCCGGCGGGGGGGGATGTGAAGACGGGTGTTAGTAGAGGGGCTCCTGCCATGGGGGCTTCAATGCTCGCAGCCTCTGACCTCCGGGATGGCCCCTCTCCTGACTGAATTCCATGGCTTAGTCCCACTCTGAGGAGCAGGAGTCCCTGCCCACCACCCCTCCCTGCTGCAGGACAGCTCGAATCCCCCCCACTCTGGACCCTCCGTCTCAGAGGGGGGTGGAAACCAGCAGAACAGCTGCAGGCTCCAGGCTCTGTCCAGACCACAGAACCAGCCCTACCCCAGGCACCACCTGGGGGAACAACTGGGCTCAGAAGGAGGGAGCCTACAGAGTGTCAGGCTTCAAGGCAAGAGCCATGCTACGTGCACCTGGGCACCTTGTCCTGGTGCCTGCTGCCCACCAAGTGGCAGCACAGGGTGGTCCGTACAAGCCAAGGGTGGCTGTTCAGAAGGTAACTAAATTACAGTACGTTTTCCTGGCAATTCAGCCCAAGGCCAGGTACTGCCCCCTGCCTCTCTGTGCTAAGCCAAAGCTGTGGTCAGGGCATCTTGGGGACACCCCGTAGTGAGCCCAGCGAGTGAGCAAGGTGGCCTTGGCTGTCCGGCTGTGTGCAAGGCCAGCTAAGAACCAGTGAGGTGGACTCCCAGCAGTGGTGGGAAATGGAGTGCCTTCCTGCCTGGGTCCTGGGGACCTTTCCTCGGTATATTGTGCTCTGCATTCTTGAGCAGAACTGAAGTGTGATATGAAAAATCTGTATGAGTTTTAGAAAAATCCCAAACAACTGAACACAGAACAAAGTTCTGTGGGCACGATCTCACCCCCCACCCCGAAAAAAGAGAAAACTGGCCTGAGTTGATTTGGTGAGCTGATCTGCATGACCTTTAATCACATTTAGGTATGTAAAGGCATTTTATAAGAGTGGTGGTGAAAAGCCTAAAACCTGTCAAGAGGTTGGGTTAAAAATTTGATTTTATATGAGAAACTACAAAGCTGATAACAGCAAAGCGTGTGTGTGTGTGTGTGTGTGTGTGTGTGTGGTGTGTCTGTGAGGTATGTGTGTGGGGTGTGTGTGGGGTGTGTGGTGTGCGTGCGGTGTGCGTGTGTTGTGTGTGTTGTGTGTGTGGTGTGTGTGTGGTGTGTATGTGTGGTATGTGGTATGTGTGTGTGTGGTGTGCGTGTGGTGTGCGTGTTGTGTGTGTTGTATGTGAGTGGTGTGTGTGGTGTTTGTGGTGTGTATGTGTGGTGTGTGTGTGTTGTGTGTGTGTGTGTGTGGTGTGTGGTGTGTGGTGTGGGTATGTGTGTTGTGTGTGTGTTTGTGTTGTGTGTGTGTGGTGTGTGTGGTGTGGGTATGTGTGTTGTGTGTGTGGTGTGTGTGTGGTGTGTATGTGTGGTATGTGGTATGTGTGTGTGGTGTGTGTGTGGTGTGTGGTGTGTGTGTTATGTGTGTGGTGTGTGTGTTGTGTGTGTGGTGTGTGTGTGGTGTGTGTGTTATGTGTGGTGTGTGTGTGGTATGGTATGTGTGTTGTGTCTGTGTGATATGTGTGTGTTGTGTGTGTGTTGTGTGTGTATGGTGTGTGTTGTGTGTTGTGTGTGTATGTTGTGTTTGTGGTGTGTGTGTGTTGTGTGTGTGGTGTGTGTGTGTGTGTGTGGTGTGTGTGTGTGTTCTTGAAAGAATCTACCAGCCAGCAGTCTTTGACTTCCTCAGGTGGGGTGATGAGGTGGGGACCTGAGTGGAAAAATTTGGTGGCAACACTATTAGAAACAGTGAACTCCCAAAGCCCCATTCTTCTCAGTCCCCCTGGGGTGTGACTGGGAGCTCCTTCTCCTGCCTCTAGGGGACAGTGCCCTGCAGTGACACACATACGACCCTCGACCCTCGGGGAGGGAAGGGGTCTTCACGTGCTGGGACTGAAAACTCCTAAGGCTACAGCTCTGGGCCTCCCAGCTCTCCAATCCCAGGCCTGCACCCCAGAGGCCTTTTCCTGCCTGTCCTTTAGCTAAAAGCATCCACCCTGATAAAGTTGGAGGGAGGCCTCGCTTTCTCCTTTTCCTGCACTTGAAAGACAGTCCTGTGTCTAACCTTCTAATTTTTTTTAGAAACTGTCCTGAACTTAGAGATTTGGGGGCAAGTATAAACTTGTGGGGCAGTCCTACTGTCACGGGTCCAAAAGTGAGGGCGACAGTGCCCCGAAGAGCTCCAGAAAAGGCCCCACCAGGCAGCGGCCTCAGGACAGCCTGACGTCCCTGGAAAGGGAAATGGCTGAGGTCCCGCCACGTGAGGAATGCTTCACTCAGGGCACTGGGGACGGCCTCCTCCGTCACCCACTGGGTAGCTCTGGGGCTGGCACGCATTTTCCACCGGCCTGAACCACTCACCACTCAGAATCTCTTTTCGTGGCCATGAAAGTCCAGAGGACCCCCGAGCACTAATCTCTGCGTATGAGACAGGGCAGGAATCAGCCTGTCCTGAGAGACTGTGTGGGGACCTGCAATAGAGACCTCGGAGACGGTATGTCTGTGCAGCCCAACTCCAAAACAGCAGCCATGTGGTTCCCTCCCCTTCTGAGGAGGTTGTCCTAGAAACGGGCTCTACCCTGGTGTAGCCTGCTAGGCCTGTAAGAGCCAGGACACAGGCACAGCTCCGGCCTCTGCAGGCCACCGCCTTTCTGTCTCTCCCGGGTGGGTCTCTGGCAGCCAGGCTGTGGCCTTGGCCGCACCTGCACCCTTAGCCCAAGCAGGCTTCTTCCTTCTGTCTGAAGAGATTCATCTCTCACTTCATTCATCCCTCACAACCTGAGAAAAGACAGAACACACTTTCCTAAAATAACGTGGGAGGGAGCTCCTACCCTGCTCCACCCCCGGGGCAAGACTGGGGAAGGGGCCAAGGAATGTAGATTTTGGCCTCCACGTGTCCCAGACACAGGCAAACAGGCTCCCCTGAGACCACCTGGCCTTGTTATCATTGACATGACAAAGAATTAAAGTCACCTAAAAGGACTGACTTTCCCAGGGCCACAGGGGACAAAGGAGAAAGACCCCTTAGGTGGCCAGTCCCTGGCTCTCACCTTTACCATCACCGTGGGTGGAGCTCAGGGATGTGGCTTAAGCCCTGTTTTCCTATGTCCTCGATACAGGAGTCCATCCAGGCCTTAATACTGGTCTCCAGCGGGGAAGAAAGTGAATTCGCTCACCTTCCTGGAAGCTGCCTCACAGAGGGAATCCCCCGGTAACTGGCTGGATTAAGACAAGGTTTCCAAAGCAGCAGCCGGTCAGGCCTAGATGATTTGGGAAACTTGACAGAGGTGACAGGGGCTGGCTTAGGAGGCCAGGACTCCCCCGCCCCCCAAGGCCAAAGAGAAGCTGAGACCAGGCTGCAGCCCCCAGGCAGGGCTCTCAGGGGCAGGTCTGAGATTTCCTGCTCAGCAACTGCTCACCTTTCCTGGCCTTGCTGTTCCTCTGGGCAATGAGCCAGGGGTCTCTTCAGAACAGAGTTCTCCAGAACTGGGCCTGGCATTTGAGAAATCGCAGGGAGACCTGGGCCTACCCTGCGACCACAAGTCCTCAGCTTCCTGTTGCTGGCCTTTTATATGGGATAGAGGTGAAATTCATTGCCTCTCAGAAAAGCCGAGCAGGCCTTGAACCTTCCTCAGGCAGCGTGGGGAATGCCCAGGGGCGTGGCTGTTGATTTTTATTTCATCTTTTTCCCACCTAAGCAAATGCCAATCTGAGCAACATCCACATTGACTCTGCCTCCTCATTTAGGGTCCTGTGACCAAAGGTGAGAGAGTGACAATTTAGAGGGAGTGTGTGTGTGTGTGTGTGTGTGTGTGTGTGTGCAGGACAGAGAAGGAAGAGTGGTTCCAACCACATGGTTCAGCCACTCCTGTCTGCTCAGCCTTACCTTGCCCCAGCAATGGCATGGAAGGGTCATCAGAGCTACTATCACAGTAATCATTACCATCCTCCAGCTCACTGTTGACCGTGTTGCCATTTGCAATGGTCTTTTGTTTGATGGTGAAAAAGGCCTGTATCTTCACATTGTACCTGGAAGCAAAAGCAGGAGGTCAGAGCTGTGGGAGAGACCTGGCAGGGGAGAGAGCTGGGGCCTCCCCCCACCCCCACCCCCCACATTCCTACACAGGGTCAGGTGGCCCTGGGAGAGTTCCTCAGTAAGGCGCCTGGGGAGCCGAAGCTTTTCAACCAGCTGACAGAGTTCCTTGAAAGGAACTGGAGAGCAGTGCAGTCTGAGGGGCCTGTTAGTGGGCTTCCAGTGACATAAAAACCCGTCAGCCCTAGAAAATGACCGATGCCTACTTACCTATCGCACGTCACAAGCCTGTCCTTATAAAAGCTCAGCCCAGCCTCAGGGACAGGCTCGAAGGAGGCATTAGCAGGCCTGCCCTTCCCCCACAGGGGAGAGTCTTAGGGGGCCTTCTCTGCACCCAGCAATCCCACCCCACAGAGAAGAGACTTTCTCCATCTCAGACCCCAGGCTGCCCGCCTCACTAAAAGGCACTCAGAGAGAATTTTATGGACAATTCTCCTGCAGCTGGACACTTTATCATCCATTTTTATAAAACATTACAATTCATAACCTCATACAACTCAGTGTTGTGTTTCTTTTTAATTACCTGTAGAGATATGACGAAGAAAATAAAACCTGAATATGGCTCAGATTATGGGTAGTTTTTCCTTTTTGTTTTTATATGCGGAGAAATATATACAACATTAAATTGGCTACTCTAGTTTCCATTTTGAAATGCACAAGTCAGTGGCATTAATTACATTTACAGTGTTGGGCAGCCGTCATCAGCATCTATTTCCAAAACTTGTCAGCATCCCAAACAGAACTCTGCCCATTCATCAATTAATTAATTCCTTTCTCCTCCAAGCACCTGGCAGTCTCTAATTTGCTTTCTTCCTCTATGGATTTGACCTAGGTACCTCGTGTAAGTGGACAGACAATATTTGTCCTCTTGTGACTGGCTTATTTCACTCAGCATCATGTTTTCAAGGTTCACCCATGCTGTAGCATGAGACAGCATTTCCTTCCCTTTTTATGGCTGAATAATACTCCTCATGGATAGTTTTGAGGTGCTTCTGATGTGCAGCTTCCAGAAGGCCCCAAAGGTGCCTTCCAGAAGGCACAACCCCAGACCCAGTGTCTGCATCTTCGGTACTATGAGTGGCGCCCCCTGCAGTTGTGCAAAGCAGCAGCCCCGAGAGGCAGCTTTATATGAAGCCTGGAACAGAAGTGAGGCTGCTAGGCCCTTTCAAAGAGTGGTATGAAATTATCAGGAGATTTATTATAGACAGCGAAAAAGAGTGGTCACCTTGGGCCATGGAGAAACATGGATCGGGGTGGGAGAGAGGGCCTCGCTTGCTACTCATTTTGGGGGCAGCCTCATCCTCCACCCACCAGCCCTGACTCCCCTGGCCTGGTGTAGACAGCACCCCAATACTGTATCTGAACATCTCTCCTTCATTCTGGTCGCCCCCAGTGGGGTGTCCCCCAGAGAACTGGGGCTGGCCTAAAGTAACTGAAAGGTGTGGTGGAAGTTTGCTCCCTGCTCTGACAAAAGGCTAGAACAGCATGTGAATTGTGGCATCAGACAGCCCAGAAGAAGAAAAGGGCACTTACTTCATGATTAGAATGTAAAACACGTACAAGATGATAAGCACCAGGCCTTCCCACCTCAAAGAGAGAAAGCAGACTGTGGTTAGGGCATATGGAGGTTCAGAGAGTGTAGCAAGGAGGGATGTGCTCTGACCTTCCCGTCCCCAGGGTCTGACCTAGGACCTAGGACTCAGGACCCAGGACCCGGGATCCAGGCATGTGGGTGAGCCACCCCAGCCCGTGGCTGTCCTGCAAACTAAAGCCCTCTTGGTGACAGAGAGAAAACTGAGGTTGGGGTCTGCAGGACTCAGGCAGAGTTCCCCCAGCCACCTAGAAAAAGAAGGGGCCAGGACCACTATATCCCAGGACTCAGGGAGGCGAGTGGCCTGGAGTCATGCAGATTTGACAATAGGAGGCCCCACAGTCACCTGAGGATTGCCAAGGAGCAGACAGGCTAAGGGTGCAGGGGGAAGGGGTCCTAAAACTGCCTAAAGAAGGGGCACAGGACCTCCTGGACTGAAACTACTGGGCGGGGGTCTTCCTGGAACACACAGTTACTGCTGCCTTGCAGATACAGCGCCGAACCCCACGCACAGTGGGGATTTTGTGGCTCTGACCACAAGCCTCTGAGGAGCCACAGAGCTTCGGCTTCCATTTGTTCATTCATCCGACAAATGTGTACTAAAGGCTGTCAATGAGCCCGGCATGGGGGACAGTCCTTTGGGGAGCCCCTCCTCAGCTGACAAGAACCCAAGGACCACAAAGGGACCTGAAGACAATCTGAGCGCCTTCCCACCCAACTCCATCTACCAAAGGGGGTTAGGGGCCAGGCGGGGGCCCGAAGCATGCACCCGCTCACGTCCGGCCTCCTGACTATATTCCCACAAATAGTCACATACGGGCCCAGAGTCTGTTTCACTATCATGAAGAGAACATTTTTGTGGTGCTTGAATGTAAGGCACAGCCACGCCCTATAGAGTAAAAACACGAACCTTTTCTTTCAAGTTTGTGCCGTATACATCTTAACTCCGGAATCCTTTCCTACCTCAGCGTCGTGAAGGTGAGTCCCTATGCTCTATTCTATATTATTTTAATTTTGCTTCTTACCGAGATCTTTAATTCATCTGGAATTTATTCTTGTATAAGGTGTGAGGGCGAGAGCTGATGTTACCTTGTTCAGAACTCTGCCCATTATTCAATTAGTTATTAATCACCCCCGCCTCCAAGCACCTGACAACTCCTGGTTCCCCCAGCAGTATCTGAGACCCCCACCCTAACTCACTGCCTGGTCACAACACCTGTCATATCCCCAGCCCAAAAATGGGCCCATTACTAGAGTCCCGGTTCCATGGTCCATCTGGTTATCCCCGTGCAAAATACCCTACCATTTTCACTATTTTAGCTTTATAATATACCTTGCTATGTGGCAGGACGGGAATATTAAGGGCAACAATTTGTGTCACTTTGAAAGGAGAAATAAAGGCATGACTGCTTAGAATGATACTCTTCTTACTTTCACAAGTTCATAAGCTTATGTTTGTAAAAATAATTTTAAAGGAGAGGCAAGGAACCCATCAAGCAAGATTACTAACAAAAAAGGAAAAACATGAAACAAACTTGAGAAACTTACCACACAATAACTTCATCATATATGAACTAGAAGGCAAAAGAAACAAAGGGTGGGGGTACATATTTATTCCAGAAAACAAACGCAGACCACAAAGCACCTAGAGCAGATACATCTCGGCTATTATGTGTTCTACAGAAAGCTGGGCTCCTCTCTCCAGTTCTGGGTTCAACTGCAGAGGGTGATCTTGCCTTAGCTGAAATCTAGGTCAGCAGATGCTGCAAGCTGCAGCCCAGCGTAACGTGGGACTCCCCAAGAAATGGCCTGTGTTTCATTATGGTCCAAGTAGCTGCTGGGGCCAACCTGGCAGGGGCCTGTCCTCACGGTCAGAACAAAGTTGCTGTGATCAAGAATCTTAAAAACTGAAAAGATACCTATCTATCTATATGTCTGTCTGTCTGTCTGTCTATCTATCATCTACCTACCTACCTACCTACCTACCTACCTACCTACCTACCTGCCTACTTACCTACCCGTGGTGCCTGTGTGTATGAGAGAGGAGTGCCATCTTCTTAAAAATAAAGAGTAACCCCTTTGAAAATTCTGAGGGCAAAGGACCCACTTGTATCATTTGAAAGGAGGCCAGGGGCGACGGTGGGGACACCAGGACTTCCTAGTAATTGGGCGCTAACATTGCCCAACAACCCCGCCTGCATCTTCAACATGTGACATAGATGAATGTGGTCCAGGGGAGAACTCCTGTGAGCTCCCAGCCAGGCCCAGTGTGGACAGGGCGGTGGAGGGGCTGTGCCCACCATGTGATCCCGCAGATATGAGGGTCCCTATACGGGACCCCAGGAGAGGCCAGGGGGCCGTTGTGGACTTGGGCCCATTGTACCCATCTCCTGGCTGTCATGGCGGGCAGCACACACAGGAGTTGCTTTGGGGTGCTGCTTCCGAGAGGGTTGTCCTGGCCAGGCAATCGCTGTCAGGCTCTCCAAACTCAAGGCTCTGAGGAAGTGCCACTCAACAGAGGGGAGACCAGCGCCACCACCTGGGGAACTTGAGGGACGTTTACAGAGATATTTTTAGTTTGTACAACCCAGTGGAGGGCTACTGACAGTAGAGGCAGTGAAAGCCAGGGGTGTTAGCCAGCCTAGAACATGTGAAATGGTTCTATTGGAGAAGCATTTCCACATTTGGCACAAGTCTTAAACATCCTCTAAATATTCAGGGAAGTGACATAACTAACTAAATAACTAACTAACCTGAGCCTCGAACTTAACTGCATTACCCAAATCAAAGTATTTTTACATGGCTTTAATAAATATTTCATTTTTTAGTAAGGTAACTGTCATGCAAAAGGAGGGATAACTGTAGTTGGCTCTTTTAGGATTTTATCAGGAGTCATCATAAGTTTGGAAAATCATGTCATCAGAGCTGGCACCGCTCATGGGGGTTAAGGTGCAGTCAGCTCGGACCCCCGGCCTCAGTCTCAGCTGGTAGTTGTCAAGCTCAGAGATTTTCCACATGGGCACAACAGATGGCATTGGGTGTTTTAGCATTTTCATGCCAAAACCTTTACACACGAAAATAGGTATTCTTTTGTTATAAATTACTTTCACTTGTTCTTTATAGTATATTTTGGGCATTGTATTGATTTTTGGAAATTGTGTGTAGGTAAATTATTTTATCTGTAACTTTCATTTTTGGGGTGTGGCAGGCAGCCTCTCAGATGGCCCCAGGGATCCCACTGCCTGACATTCATGCTCCCCTGATGTACGTGGCTTGGACCCAGGTGCTTGGCTCCTAACAAACAGAATATGGAAAAAGTGATGAGCTGTCACTTCCGAGATGAGGTGACAAACAGACCCACTGTGGCTTCCATCTTGGTACAAATCTCCCATGCTGCCATGTCGTGAGCTTCACCGTGGAATAGCCAGGGAGGAAAGACCTGAGGCTGCCAGTAGCCACGTGATCCTTGCTCACAGGAGCCCTCAGGTGACACCTGTGAGAGACCTGAGCCAGAGGACTCACTAAGCCGCTCCCAGATTTTGAGCCATAGAAAATGGGAGTAGGGGCAGCCGGATGGCTCAGTTGGTTAGAGTGTGAGCTCTGAACAACAGAGTTGCCAGTTCAATTCCCACAAGGGATAGTGGGCTACACCCCCTGCAACTAAAGATTGAAAACGGTGACTGGTTGTGGACCTGAGCTGTGCCTTCCACTAGATTGAAAGACAGTGACTTGACTTGGAGCTGATGGGCCCTGGAAAAACACACTGTTCCTCAATATTCCCCAATAAAAAATTAAAAAAAAAATTACCCAGAGTTTTCAAATGTACACCAAAGTTTAAAAAAAAGAAAAAGAAAATGGGAGTAATAAATATTTGTTGTCTTAAGCAACCGGTTTTGGGGAAATTTGTTACGTAGCAGTAGAGAACTGATGGTTTTATATAGCTGGCACTAGATGATGTAAGGCTGAGAACCGTCACTCTAGGGCACATTCCATACCTCTAAAATCTGGACGTGCCACAGGCATCTGCCCTCCTTGAATATGACCTGCCCTCGTGCCACCACTTTAAAGCTCCTTTGGGATTGAAACCACTTCCCTGTGGATGACAAGCTCCTCGGCAGTCAGCCTGACTGTGTCATGTACTTCAGTGTCAGCGGCCATGATGTCACCCCTGCCCTCGGGGGTCCCCAGGGCTTCCCTCACACACTCACTAACAAGCTGTAGGGATCCTGTTCAGGCTCCTCTGCCTTTTCTCCACCCCCTCTCCACCTCCAGCTGCCAACTCTGCTGCCTCCCATCTGGCCTCTCTCTTTCCTGCTCTGCAGTGGGCGGTGACAGCTGGACCTCCGTTCCTTAGTAAACCGATTCTAAGCGAGGCTCGGAAGGGCCCCTAATGAGCAACGTGCCTGAATGTAACTGCACGGACCACACAACACGTGCTCTGGCTTTTTCAAAGCTTTTGCCTCCAAAGTGGTCCCTGGATTTGCTCCATAACCAAGGTGTCAGGTATGAGATTTCAGGAAAGGGGTTCACAGTGGTGAGGGGACTGGTCAATGTGACTGCAGAGTGGTCAGCACACCCCATGGCTGGGGTGCTATGGCTTCTCTGGTTATAGGGCCAGGGACAGAGACAGGCAGGGTCCTGTCACTTTAGGGGTGGCAGGGGAACTCACGGCGATGAGCACGATGACAGAGAGGGTGTAGTACACAGAGTCTCGGCACACGGCCCACCACGTCAGACGGACCACCTGTGAGCAAAGGGCCGTCAGCTGCTATTGGCTGGGGAGACGGGGCAGGCACAGCTGCTGGGGGCTTCCCCACCGTTCCCAGACACCTGCAGGTATAGGGACATGCCCGTGGAGCTCTTCCTAACTGTGCCACCCGAAACAAATCTGCCTGGCTGCTCAGGGCTACTCTGTGCTCCTCTTCATGTTTGGGGAACAGAACAAAACTGTGGAGTGTTTGTAAGGGGTGGCAGAGCTGCCCTCTGTTCCTCCAAGGTAACAACAGCACACGTTTCATAGCAGAGGCCCTGAGTCAAGGCTGAGGCCAGAGGCACTTGCTCTTCCCCCCGATGCTGGAACCTTCTGGTGGGGACTGGGTGTCCTTCTGTACCTCCTTCGGCCAGGCAGGGCCTGCCCATGAGCCTGATGCTCTGAGGTCAAGTCTAATGGCCACCCGCCCTGAAAGATGCTGAGGCGGTATCACTGACCGGCCAGTTACATGCTCCCTGCTGGGAGGGCAAAGGCAGACCCCAAGCATTTCCAGAGTCTAGCTCAGGGTCAGGGTTACCTCTTACACATTTACTGTTGTCGAATGAACACTCACCCTCAGACTGGACAAGAGAACTGACTCTCTTCCTGCTCTCAGACCCACAGACCGCGGGAGGTGGAGGAATGTCAGTCGCCCTAGTTACACACGAGGATATGGGCTGGAGGGGGAAACTGACTCACTCGAAGCCTCGGGGAGTTAGGGGCATGGCTAAGACTGGGCCTTGTGTTTTGCCATTGCCGTCCTTTATGTCACTTCACAAGGGGAGAGAAACCACTGACCTGACCCGCAAAGATCCCACAGACTCCGATTATACACAGGATGTTGAACACAGCAGATCCCACGATGGTCCCAACCCCGACGTCTCCATGGGTGATGAACACACCTGGGAGGGGACAGGTACAATCCGTCATCCACAAGCCCAGCTGGCTGTAAGTTCTGTGCCCCCTGACCTTACCACAGCCCCACAAACCAAGGGAAGTTGTTCTCACTGTCAAACAGACCAGCTGTGATGCTGTGAGAATGGCAAAACCAGAGAGGTGGCAGTGCCCAGGGACCAGCTACTCCAATTCTCCCATTTTTTTGGAGCAGCTTTGTTAAGATAAAATTCACATGCCATCAAATTGATGTTTAAAGCATCAATTTAGTGTTTTGCCATATAGTTACAGAAGTATGCAACCAATCTAATTTTATAACCCTTCCATCACCCCAAAAAGAAACCCTGTCCCCATTAGCACCCTTACTCCAGCCATTGGTGGTTCCGCCCTAGGGAACCACTAATGTACTTCCTGTCTCTCCAACTCTCCCGTTTTACAGATGAGAAAACTAAGGCTCAGAGCTGACAAATGCCCTCACTGGTCAAGGCGCCAAACCTGGGCTCTCTGCAGATCCTGTGTCTTGGGTTGGTGGGATTTCTTACCTATAATAGAGGCAAACAGCTCGGGCGTCGAGCTTCCTGCAGCCATAAAGGTGGCTCCTGCCACATCTTCACTCAGATGGAGTTTCTGAAACAGAAGTGACCACAGACCCTCAGGCTATGACGTGGGGGCAGTGGTCACGCTAACCGGACACTCTGGCACCCAGGGAGAGCCCAGGGAGCCAGCTCCTCAGCTGGACGCCTCTCTGCCCTGCACCCTGAGCACACGTCTTCAGCCACTCTGCTGGGCCCTCATCCCAGAGTCCCCTGCCCCGTTCCCCCATCTGGAGGCAATCACGTGGCTCCATCTGAGAAGGGCAAAGTGAGGTTAGGGCAAAGCCTTTGTGTACTTTTGCCTGGTCACTCATTGTTGAGGGAGCCCAGGTCAAAAGCAGCCGGTCCCTGCTCTATGCCCAGCAACAGGGTGAAATAACAGAGAAGTGCCTACATCTATGTCCCCAGCTGCACACATGTCACAACAACATGGCCTCAAGCCGCTGGGAGATTTCACGGAATGAAGCGTGGCAAAGCCCTGAGCAGTCTACACACAGTAGGTGCTGAAAACAGAGGTGGTTTTCCTTCCTTGGCTAGAAGCCAAGAGTAAGGCAGAGCAGAGATCAACGGGGTCTTATATGTGGGGATAAAGAAGAAAAGAAAGTGAAAACTTAACAGAATAATTAAAAGGAGAAAATGTCAGCCTGCAAAGGTTGGGACGAATGGCGTTCCCTGCTGGTGCAGCTCAGCGTCCTCCCTGGGGACACAAATCCCCACCTGGTAGCTGCCTTCTACACCTGGTTATGTCAAATGCTTCCTAAGTAACCAGGTTTGGCTTAACTGCCCTGACAGCCGGCCATGAAGCAACTTCTTGTGCCAAGTTTGGGAGAGGACGCCACCTGCCAACTCTAATCTGGGGGTTTCAGAGTGAGACTTTGCTGTGGCGACACTAAGTGCTTGCTTGACCTGACCAACTTCACTGCCAGAGTGCTCCCCAGTCCAGGCTGCCCCCGCCTGGCTCTGACATGCCACACGACGTTGGCCATCCCAGCCCCGCCCAGGCTGCACCGAGGGGTCCCAAGTCTCTCCCATCTACCTCGCAGATCTTCTCCAGAGATGGAACAAAGAAGTCATCACACACTATGGCCAAGGCGTAGAACATGTACAGAGCCTGCGAAGGAGACGGGAGACAGAGCATCAGCAAGGGTACCTGCTGCCAGTGAGGCACAGCCGGGCATCCATTCCACCCCAAACCAGCCTGCCGGGGCAGAGGCCAGAGGGACATGGGGCAGGGAGGAAACGGCCGGCACCATACAGACTTGCTCCCTCAGCCTTCTCCCTGACAAATGGGAAACTGAAGCCTAGAGAGAAAAAATACTTGCTGAGCAGCACAGGGGACGAAAACTCAAGCCACATGGGCTTATGCTCCTTCCTTTTTTCTTAAAGCAGCAGCTCTGTCTCAGGACCGGAGTATGCCCTCAGAAGGTAAGACCTAACTTTTAAAGAAAAGCATTTAAAATCACCATTTTAAGAGTTTAAAATAATAGTCATACTGCTTTCCCCTTTATTTTTTGGGAGGGCGCTATGTCCTTATTACCTGCTCATCCCCTGCCAAAACAAATGGCAACTAGAGAGCTGGCGTTTCCAGGGACACGACTTGAGGGGGGTACAGGTTAAATACACGAGCCATTGACCTTGCGAGATTCATGGAACAAAGAATCTGGATTCTAATACCAATTCTGGGACTTATTTTCCACGTGACTCTCAGTAAGTTGCATTTCTAGGTCTCAGTTTCTTCATCTGTTTAATGACAGAGTAAAACCAGATCAGTAGTTTTAAAATGGTTTTATATACAGAACCCCTCCCTGCCCTGTCCAGGCAACACAGCTTTACTGAGCTCGTCTATGTACCAGGCACTACTCCGGGCACCAGGGATATGTGGTGAGGATGCCAGGAAAAGCCCCCGCTTCTTGTAACTTACCTTCGTGGGGGCCAAACAAATAGTCAAATAAAGTGTCTATAACCACCAGGAAACAGCAAGTGCAAAGGTCCTGAGGCAGGAGTGTACTTGATGAATCTGAGGAACGGCAAAGTCACTGGGGCAGGTAGAACAAAGCAAGTGTGAGGTAGAAGATGGAAAACGTGAGGTTGGAGGGAGAGAAACGGACCAGGACCCACAGAAAAGAGATGAGGTTTTATGCCAAACACTGGAGGAAGCCACTTCTTTCCTCAAAGAAGAAGTGATATGGGTGCCCTATTTGCAAAACTGGGAAAGGCAAGGCTGCTTCACCCAAATCAGTATGATAATCTGACAACAGCAAAATTAACTAACTACAATGAAATAAAACAAGATACACCAGCTGTGGCCAAGGCACCTGAGGCAGGTGTCTAGTGGAGTCCAGGTATGCTGTGCCTGGATTTGATTATCTTTTGGGGGGGAGCAAAAGGAAACAAATACCGAGGGTATGGGGACAGGGGAGAGAGTGAGGTGAGAAGGACCCCAGTACAAATCTCAGGATTCTGACTTGAATTCACACCCCCAGAAAGTACCCCTAACATCGTCTCCCAGGCAAAGCTTCTGGCTCCCTTGACATTTCTGAAACACTGGAGAGAAAAGGGGGGTCAAGAGGGTGCTACTATTCCCATCTTAGGTTGGGAAGTTCTGAGAAACTTCTTAGACCAAAGCTAGAGCCTTCTCTTGTGCTGAAGAAGGGCTCAGCAGACTCTCCTTTCAAGGGTCAGACAGTATTTCCGGCTTCTCAAGCCACACAGTCTCTATCACATCAACTCTGCTGCCGTAGAAGAGCAGCCATGGAGTGGGCGTGGCTGTGTTCCAATAAAACTTTATTTAGAAAAACAGGCTCCGAAGGGTGCCTGCAAAATTCCCGAGGTGCTCTCAAGTTCAAGAATAAAGGTTTTGCCTCAGCAATGCCAAGACGCTCATGAGGCAGAAAGACAGAGCTTCACCAAACCCACACCGTCTTAGTGAAAGGGGCTGCGGGGGAGAGGGTGCATGGGAAAGCCAGAGAAACTAGGAAGATAACTCTACTACAGAAATCATACACCAGCCTGTCATTCGGAATTTGCCTGTAATCTTCATTCTTACCTTCATTTTCATTAATGGTTTATCCTGTTAATTAAAATCTCACTCACTCATCATATACTGGTGGCTACTATCTACATGAGAATCCCAGCTTTCACTTTCTTAATTATCTCTCGTAAAGGCTAATACTTGGTTGGGTTTAAATCTATAAGCAGATGGTGCCAAGTGGTCGGGAACCTAATCAGGAGGAAAATGTATATGCAGCTGGACTGAAGAGGATCCAACCTGGAAGAGCTAAGTGTGACTTTACCCACACCATACAATAGGGCTGGCAAACTGTTTCTGCAAAGGGACAGACAGTTACTATTTTTGGCTTTGTGGGCCATGTAGTTTCTGTCAGGTCTGCTACTGAAGCAAAGCAGCCATCGATAATACAGAAATGAATGGGAATGGCTGTGTCCCAATAAAGCTTTATTTATAAACATGGGTAGTGGCTGCGGGCTGTAGTTTGCCTACCCCTGTGAGAGAAGAGCAATTTTTACCTATAATTCCTCTTTAAATTGCTGCTTAAACTCCACCGTTGGTCATCAAGGCCCATCTGAAAACAGAGGGAAGTTTGGGAAGTGTGCCAAAGTTTTAAACTATAATTATGTCCAGGTGGTAAATTTAGGGGGAATCATGATAGCAGGCACGTACAGAGACCTTGTTACGTGCCACGCAATGTCTGATGCACTTCCCACATTCACTTATACTTACACATCTGGGAAAGATGCTCTCATTCCCGTTTTATAAAAGCAGAAAAGAAGGCACCAGAAGACCTGAATTCTTGTCTTGAGTCTGGGGCCACTTGCTGTGACACTGAGCAAGTCCCCTGACATTCTTAAGACCCTCCTGCTTTGTCGGTGAAACGAGTGCAGTATCTGCACTTCCCACAGGGCTCTTACAAGGACTGGACGAGAGGTGTGACACACGATGGCTCTGCTGTACTCTGCAGACAGGTTTCACCTGCCTGACGTCTAGGCCCATCCCACCCCGGGAGGGCCACTTACACCGAAGATATGCAGCAGGACGGCTCCGTGCTGTCGCTCCTTATTGGAGAACAGGTCTGTGGGGAACTCGTGAATTGCTAGAAGACAAGAGGGCATAGCAGAGCATTAGTTATCAACGGGAGGTGAGTCTCAGGGCTAGATCTCAGAGCAGGACCTGAGGCTGAGGTGGAGCAAAGGAAGGGGTGAGGACCGAGAGCAACAGGCCTGGATTCCCTGAGGCCCACTCAGGTGCCAGGTGTGCTTCCACTGGCATCTTGGGTTATCGAGTACCATGTCATGGGCCTTTCTTTGATCCCAAGAATATCCCTGCCGTGGTGCGCACCACTTCTCCTGTATGGGCTCTCATCATCCTGGAGGGTGGGAGGCCTTGTGAGGTGCAGAGCCCTCCGCACCGGGAATCAAACACTCAGGGTTCAGGTACGCTCCCTGACGCCCCCTGGCGACCCCTCACAAGTGATGTGAACAACTCGTCTACCTTTCAGGCCTCAGAATGTTCCCGGGAAACGGAGGAATAATTCCTTTTCACCCCACCCCTCCATTGGAGACAACCAAGGATACTTTGTGAATGTCTTTTCTACAGGTCCCCCGTCAGACACTACCACACCCCCACGTCCTCTTCACTGGTCCTCACCACATCAGCTAGACCGGAAGCTTCTAGAACGCAGTGATCCACACTAACAAAAATACTTATACTACTAACAAAAATGATCTGTATCATCTCGTCCTGTATGAAGGCTTTCATTACTCTTGTAAACCCCTTATATTCCTACAGTGACACCTGGATCATGGTGAGCACTTGACAAATGCTTGTTAAATAAACTCCCAGGACAAAACTCCTTTCCTTGTAAATATAATTTGGCCCTAAGCTCTGACAGTGGTGGTTTCTCCCTTATATGGAGACTTTGCTGTTTTTTAAGATTAGATTCTCCCAACAAGACAGAAAAGATTAGCTTCCCAGACACCCAGAAAAATGCTCCCACTTTAAAACAAGCAGCATTTATTTAATGAAATATAGATTCTTTCACTTCTTTCTTTTCCCCTCCCATCATCAAACTTTTTTAATAGAATTGCTCTGTCAGTTCAAGAGCACAGATCTACTTCAAGGGTTGTCGGCTCAGGGATGGAGAATTGTAAAGGGAGAGACTTGGCGTTCCTGTGGCCAAGATCTTGTTTCCAACAGAAATGCAACTAACTGTCTGGGATACTTCGGTGCAGATCAACAGACATTTCTGCCATGAAAATTCGAGGCAGTTCCTGATTCTCCAAACCAGGGTTTTGAGAGCTGGTGATTTATCCAATCCTGAGAACTCTTTGAAAATTAAAATAAAGTAATGTTGCTTTTTTGCTGTGAGGACATATCATCTGGCTTCCAGCAGAAGGAGGGTTATAAATGCTTTGTCCTCGGGAGGAACAGGCTTCTACTCCTTCAGCCACAGTGCCTTGCTTTTGCAACCCCATGCATATGCTGGAGGCTGCAGAGATGAGCGATGCCATCTATGGTCCCAATTGTGCCAGCAAACAGCGAGTCACCAGCAGAGCTACCAGCTGCCAATGACCCACCCAAGTCTTCCACACACATCCTGAGCCTGCGAGGCAGGCATTGCGGCCACACATGTCCCCGCTTTCCAGAGGAGGCTCAGAGGGGATAGTGACCAGCTCAAGGACCCAGCCACATAAGCCAGGACTCACAGGAAGACCCTGCGTTCCTCTCCAGGACTAGGGGCTGCCTCTAACATGAATGGAAACCACCCTGCATTGGGAGATGGAGACCTGGATTGGAGTCCTGGCTCAACTACCCATGAACTTGTGGGACCCTGGCTGAGTCATTTAACCTCGCGGCCCCCTATTTCTTCAGCTGCAACCTGTGGCCACATGAGGGAATGAAGTAGTCACCACTACTGTGTGGCATGGTCTGGTGTGGATAGCAATGGCTACAAACAGGCAGATGGTCACTCTACCCTCCCCAGTTGGCCGCAGGTAGCTAGGACCAATCCACTCCCCAGTGCAGGGGTCAAATCCTGTAGAAACTGGTATGTAGGGGTACAGAGCGCCCACAGCAGGAACTGTGCCCCTCCCACCTTTGTCACCACAGTGACTCTGCAGTGCAGACAGCCTACGCAGCTGCGGAAGGCACTGCCTTTAGAAGCAATGACAGGTTCCAGAAAGTGTCTCTGCCTTTCATTTATTACCATGGCACCTCATGGCCCTCACCTCACCTGTAAACAGGGTCCTATCAGACCTGCTGGCCAGGTTGCTGTAAGGATTAAATGAGACAGATAATGGATGTGTGACACTTAGCTAGTTACGCTGCTGTCACTGTAAGTATCTTAACTTACAGACTCCTCCATTGGAAGGAGTTCTGTCCTCCCCATTCCAGAAGGATGAGCCTTGGTTTATGAAAGCAAAAAAGAAGACGAAGCCTGTTTAGCAGGGAAAAGAGTGAGCAAAGTGAGACTGGCCTCTTGTGACCTCAATGCTAACGCACTTTAATCCCAGCTTCCTGAGAAAACTTTCTCCTCTCATGGGCTTCCTGGGATCTGGCCTAGTTCAAGGGCATGACGCTTGCATATCTGAAAGGGGTGGAGCCTGCCCTGTCTGCTCAAACCCCCGCAGGGCACAAGGAGGAATCTATAGGGCGGTGCACAGGCAGCTTTTGAGGCTAAATCTTTAAGCCACAGAAATCCTGGGGTGGTGAATGTAGGGAGAAGGAAGAGCTGTGTCTGCAGGTGGAGCCTAGTTCAGGAAACCAGGGATGTCCCAGCACCCTGCCCACGCTGGGGTGGGGGTTGGGAGCCAGGGGAAGGAGGAGGGGAGGGAAAGCTGACAACTACCCAGCAGCCACTCCCCACTCCCTTTTTAGGATTCTTTCCTTTCAACCTCGGTGCCCAGAACTGGCTTCTCCATCACTCTTGGTTCTGGAGACGCCAGGCTCCTCACACACTAATGTCTGCCTCCCTTGGGTCCACCCGCTCTCCACTGTGTGCAGGGCCGGGGGCAGCAGGGGTCGGTCTTTCCTGCCACTTGCCTTCCTGACAGCAGAGGGGAAACCACAGATCCCCTGGGGACAAAAACATCTGCAACGCCCCCCCCACCCCCAGCACTAGCTACCAAGTTTCCTAACACCCCATAAACAAGACTCCCAGGCGCACCTGACCTCCTTTGTTGACACACAAAGTTACATGAGTGATACGATACCATTATATTGCAGAAACCCTGAATTAGTGTTGCCCTGTAAAGGCTCTGTACTTGTACCAACAGTGCTGCTGGTTCTCCAAATTGTTAATTCGTTCAACAAGTGTTTACTGAGCACCCGTGCAGTAGGTGTTGGACTCTCTCTGGAAACAGGTGGACAAGATCCTGATGCTTCCAGGAGCATCCTCAGGGCTGGCAGCTCTTCATCTTGGAGGGCAGTTTGACTTTAGGAGAAAGTCAACGTTATTCAGAAAGTGGTAGGTTATTAGGATGGCAAATACCCTGATTCGGAAACAGTACAAGGCAACACACGTTTCTTGAGCATTTACTAGGTGCCAGGCACCGGGCTAGACACTGAGCCTTGCAGATGTGTCCTTCAGGGGTGGGAGGGGAAGATGGATTGACTTGTGGGAGGTGGGCAGGCAGCTGGCCCATGGACAGAGTGGCACCCATATCAAGGTTTGAAGGCTGCATTACTAACTATTCAAGTCCTTTAATCTGCCACATCAATTCTGAGAGGATGGTTATTCCCATTTTACATATGAGAAAATAGAGACTTGAAGAGGCTAAAGGATTTTCCTACAGTCACACCGCCATGGTTTGGCATAGGTGAGAGAAGAGCCCAGGCTGGGAACCCAGCCACACCAGGCTCTTCTCATTTGAGCATTTTACCCACAACAGGTGCACATCTCAGGGCTAAGGACTCTATTATCCAAGGAGCAGGCTCTGTATTCCTGAAAGCTCTAAGGGCCATGGCAAGAAGTTGTGCTCTTAAAAGGAGGAATGTACATTGTAGGCTAATGCCGCATATAACCCAGGACCCACCCATACAGAGGTCCAGACCACTATTCCATGGATCCAGAGAAACCTGTCACTCATCTTCTTTGACCTCCTTGAAACATTTAGTAAAACCAACTACTTCCTATTTGTGCACGGATGAACATATATATATATGAATGGATGAATGAATGAATGAATGAATGAATCATCTATCCATTCAATCACCATCTATCTTACACACAGTAGAATTCTTTCTTTGTGGTGTGCACTTCTATGGGTTTTGAGAAATACACAGAGTTGTGTATCCACCACCACACCCGAGACAGTATAGTTCCATCACCCATATTCCCTTACCTGCCTTTTTGCAGTCAAACTCTCCCCCACACCCCAATCCCTGGCAACCCCTGATATTTCCTTTCCCTACAGATTGCTTTTTCCGGAAAGTCATATCAATGAAATCGCAGAATATGTAGCCTTTTTGGTCTGGCTTCGTGCACTTAGCAAAATGCGTTAAGATTCACCCACCTTGTGTGATCCCACCTTCCTGCAATGTTCTCACTTATCTCCTTTGAGGCCACATTCTCCTCACTTGCCCAGTCTCCTTTAGAGAGACCCTCCTCTGGGGGACCCCAAATGCTGATAGACTCGGGGCTTTGTCCTGCGCCCACCTCTCCATCCATGCACTCTCCCCAGGTGACCTGGCTCTGACTTTCCAACATCTGCAGACTTCTCCTAAATCTCAATCTTTCCTGAGCTCAAGACCTAACATACCCAGCTAGATATCACTTGTTGGCCATCCTATAAGTACCTTAAACCTGCGCCCAGTGAACGGCCCACTGTCTATGTTGGTCTGCACGAAAGAAATCCCAGTGCTGTCTTTGATGACATCCTCCTTTCTCATAACCCGAGGGGTGGACAGCTCATTGGCACTTAGCCTCCATGTCAACTTCCTTCCATAAACCTTCCAATCAGAGACACTAGATATGGGTGTGCAGGCGGTGCACTGCATGGTCACACGTGCTTCCTGTTCTGTGGAGCCTGGACTACTTTGCAGCTAGGGTTCTGCACGGGAAGGAGGTTATGCTTCAGAATCAGAACAGAGACAGAGGTGTTCTCCGGCAACCAAGGCTATAGGGACCTAAGTGTAGAGAAGCTTTTCTGGCAATGGCATTCACTTCCTTATTCCCATATAGGATGCTTTCTAATTTGATCACCCCATTTCCAACTCCTGCTCCTTTAGCCCTTCCTTCAACTTTGTAAGCACCCAATTCCTGAATTAAATTCCTTTCTGCTTAAAATACTGAGAATGGCTTTTATTTCCCACACTAAATGCTAACTGCTACTCTCTGCCCCCTTTTAGCCAATTCTCCACCGAGTCCTGGAATCCTACTTCTCAAATAGCTCTCGAGTCCATCCACCTCTCCATTTCCACCATCGGCACCATCTCTCACTGGATCACTGCACAGCCTCTGAATGGACTCCCACGTCCACTCTCAATCTGCTCCTTTTTATTTTATTTTTTTTATAATTTACCTTTTTTTTTTTTTTTAAATCAGGATTTTTGGAGGGAGGGGGAATATTGGGGAACAGTGTGTTTCTCCAGGACCCATCAGCTCCAAGTCGTTGTCCTTCAATCTAATTACAGAGGGTGCAGCTCAGCTCCAAGTCCAGTGGCCGTTTCAATCTTAGTTGCAGGGCACACAGCCCAGCCTCCCATGCGGGAATTGAACCAGCAGCCTTGTTGTTTAAGAGCTTGTGCTCTAACCAACTGAGCCATCTGGCCACTCCTCCGGCAGCTCAGTGGCAGCTTGTTATCTTCAATCTAGTTGTGGAGGGCGCAGCTCATTGGCCCATGTGGGAATCGAACTGGAAACAGTGTTGTTAAGAGCTCGACCAAGTGAGCCATCCGGCCGCCCCCAATCTGCTCCTTTTTATGTTCTACACAGCAGCCAGACAAGATCTTTCACCAGCACTTATGACTTCCAGCTCTCCAGCGGCTTTCAATTACTCTTAGGAATAATGCCCCAAACTCTGTCAAGGCCTCCAAGGCCCCACGTGGTCTGGCCCTGACAACTTCTCCACTTTCGTCACGCCACCTTTCCCACCATACTCCCTCTGCTCTGGCTGCACGGGTCAGGCCTCTGAACTGCCAGGTCCCGGCACCAGGTAGGTGTTCAGCAAATGCCTGTTGAGTCAATGAGTGTCTGGCCTTCTACCTCCCTTCTGATACAACCCCAGGAGCCACTACAATGACCTCTGTGCAGAAGGACGTCCAGGATCTAAGAGACGGTCTGGCTGGCCCTGCTTTCTCAGCTCCAGGCTTCTCAAATGGCTGCTCGGATGCTGAATCATGACCCTTCTCGGATGGAGAGTATCTGATGGAGATGCACTTCCACGAGATGTGGATCTTTCTTAAAACTTTCAATTCGTTGATGCTCTTCAGGGAATATAAAGTGTGAACTGAATTTTTTGAAAAGGAAAAAAATTGCCTCAAAACATGCCAGTCTTGCTTTGCTTTCCACCCTGGTTAAAAATAACCCCACATTCTAAGCCCTGAACATTTTATTCTGAAACTAGACTGAAAGCTAGACTGGGAGGCAGGGAAGTAATCTGAATAACTTCAAATTTCTATCATTTTCGCTTATGTGTTTTAGAAGCCACCCAAGGGCCAGAAACCAAAAGCAAAATAATTGTGATTTTCCCCAATTCTGTGGTTTAAAATAACCTAGGTAAGAATTTTATACTTTTCATGGCAACAGTTGGAGTGTCGAGGTTTTCTATCATTACTCTCATGTCCCAAACAAGAGTAAAAAGAAATCATTAGATTAAATCATTGGCTTAATCCGCATAAAAAGGAGTCTAAAATTCTATCTCTCTTTTAGTACATTTCAAAAGAGATTAAGCAGCATGAAAAATAAAAATGTGATTGGAAGATCCAGCAGAAGGATTGCTCTTTCCAGGAGCAACCACTGTGGAATTTTCTGGCTGGAAGAGGCCCCAGCTACCACATGGTCCAATTGTTCTCCACCCAGGAGCGAACATGGGCTTTTCAAAGTCACTGGGGCAACACTTCCTAAGCCATCCTTGCCCTCCCCACCTCTCTCCCTGCCCTGATGCTGAGTATCCTTGTTCCACCCAGTGAGAACCTCTTAACTTCCCATTTTAAAGGGAACAAAGAACACTGAAGTCCAGAGAGAGCAAGTGCTTTAGTCAGCATCACAACTAGTTAGCAGCAGAATGACAAGAGAACCTGAACACACAATGGCCAGACCATACAGGAAAACGGGTCTGACCGACGACCACTGCAGCAGCCATCACTGGCCTTGATGGTCAGGATGTGGTCAGTGAGAGCCAACTCCCCACCTGTTTGTCCCTGCTTCCAGCCCAAGACTAGCCAGAGAAAGCTACCTATGCTCCTCATAATGGGTTGAATAATGCCGACCACCCCACCCCCAAATTCATGTCCACCAGCAATATGACCTTATTTGGGAACAAGGTATATTAGTCTGCTAGGGCTGCCATAACAAAATATTACAGACTGGGGGGCTTAAACAGCAGAAATTTATTTTCTCACAGTTCTGGAAGCTGGAAGTCCAAGTTCAAGATGTCAGCAGGGCTGGTTTCTGGCGAGGATTCTCTTTGGGCTTGTAGACGGCTGCCTTCTCCCTGTGTCCTCCCATGGTCTTCCCTCCATGTGCTCCGTGTGCACGCATTTCTGGTGTCTCTTCCTCTTCTTCTAAGGACTCCAGTGCTATTAAATTAGGGCCCCACCCTTATGACCTTATTTAACCTTAATTATTTCCATAAAGGCACTATCTCCAAATTCTATCACTTTGGGGGTTATGGCTTCAAATATATGGATTTTCAGGGGATACAATTAAGTCCATAACCTAAGGTCTTTGAAGATGTAATTAGTTAAGTTAAAATGACGTCATACTGGATTGGGGTGGTCCCTAAATCCAACGACGGGTGTCCTTATAAGGAGAGGAGAGGACACACAGAGAAGAAGGCCATGGGATGATAAATATAGAAATTGAAGTGATGTGTCTGCAAGCTAAGGACTGCAGGCAGCCACCAAAGCTAGGAGACAAGGAACAGATACTCCTCCGAGCCTCTAGGAGGAACCAACCCTGCCAAAACCTTCATCTCATACTTCTAGCCTCCACGACTATGAGAAAAAAAATTCTGTTGCTTTAAGTGACGCAATTTTTAGTAATTTGCTACAGCAGCTTTAGGAAATGAGTTCATTCCCCAAACCGAGGACATAAAATGTCCCGCTGCTAGCTAGCCAGTCTCCAGCCTCCCCAGGCCAACAACCTCCCATCAGGTCACACCTAGAGCCTCCTGTTTTTCTGTTTTGTTTTGTTTTTAACCATAAAGCTTCCCCACTCACCTGCCTGCCTTTGAGTGTCTGCGAAACACAAACGATGGTGGTCGGCTCTTGCTATAGTAAACTCTGAATAAATATGGGGGATTAGTTCTCATTTGGGTGGTCTTTGTTTATTTCCACAATTAGCAACAACCTTTAGTTGTGTCTATATGTCTTCCTCTAGCACTAGGTTGAGCACTCTCCAGAGTGCTGTGGGGACAATGTACTCATCCCAGTCTTGCCCCACTTCTATGAGAAGGCATCCAGCTAGAAGATAAAGAAGGCACATAATATATCTGAAGTGAATTAATAACCAAGATTCCTGTCTACTTCACAACAGTCACACTCTAAGTCAATGGGTACCACACAGTGCTACTGAGTCACCAAAAGCAGAGTGACTATTAAGATAAACCATTTCTATTTGGAAAAACAGGCTCAACTTTTCTTGGCATGACATGTTTTATGTATCAAACATAAATAGCAAATACATACACAGGGCTTACTCTGTGCCATGCACTCTAAGTAGCTTACACATAGTATTTTATTTGATTCTCACAAGTCTGTGAAATATTATCATTAGCTCCATTTTAAAGATGAGCGAACTAGGGCACAGAAAGGTTAAGTAATTTGCCCAAAGTCACACAGCAAGTAAATGGCAGACCCAAGACTCATACCTGGGTAATTCAGCTCTACATTGCACTTGAGTATATATCAAGAGCCAGAAAATGTTTCTTCTCTTTGACATAACAATTCATCATTGGTGTGTGTTCTAAGGATCCCATTAAAAATATGGGGGTGGTGGTGGTGGAAACCGTATGTCTGAAGATACTCATTACCTCTAATGGTAAAACACTGGCAGTTGCTAATTGTCCTGTAATAGGGAAGAGGCTAAAGAGTTGTGATGCATTCATCCAGTCCCCCCACAAACATTTACTGGCACCTACCCCATGCGGGCACCATTCTACACACCTGGAAGCATCAGTGAACAAGACTGGCAAAGCCCCTGCCCTCCTGGCACATTTTAGATAGGGTATTATCAAAAATGGCAATCAAAGACATTGGATGTGGGAAAAGTGTTTATCCTAAATGAAAAAGTGTTTATCCTAAATGAAAAAAAGCAACACACAAAATCCCTTGTGGTTTGTTTGCAGCTATAAATAAGCCAATGAGAAGAACTGAGAAAAAACACACCAAAACCATTACAACGGCGGTAGCCGGCAGAGGAATCCTAAATGACTCCCCCTTCCACGTGCTTCATAATGGGCTTATATTGCTTTTACAGAAAAAAGGTTGAAGTCCATTTACGATGATTTATTACTAAAGACTGAAGCTTACAAACCTGGTGCCTGAGAGAATCTAGCACAAGAATATAAATGGCATGATGTCATTTATGAGGTCCAAGCACAGGCAACACTGAGTTTGGTGACAGATATCAGAATCTCTGGGGGATGGGGAAGGGGCTGATTACAAAAGGGCACAGGGGACTTTCTGGGGTGATGAAAATGTTCTAGATCTGGATTGGCTGGTTGTATACATTTGTCAAAACTCAAACTGTACACTTAAAAAATCTGTATTTTATTGAATTTAAGGTATGCGTTAATAAACACAGACCCATTTAACTCCCCACAAGGAAAAGGGGCGCACATGAATTACCACTGACAAACTTCAGCGCTCCCCTCTGGGTTCCTCATTGTCACAGTTTTCATGGCTTGGATAGAAAAGTAACAAGCACCTGGATTCACAGCCATGAAAATGGCATGACGGCCATTGCCATGCGTGCCCTGGAGGAGACTTTGAGACTGGGCAGATTTGGTCCTCGCTGCTGCTGGAGATGTAAGCCCACCTCCGGAGATCGGGGCTCAACTGCAGAAGCAGTGAGGGCTCTGCCTGTCGTGACGCATTCTCAGGTGGGTTCATTACAATGGGCCACACTGCACGCTGTCACCTGAGCCACCGCAGCATCACTGATGTCACGTACAGAACCCACCTTACTTGCCCTGTGCGTCCTCAGCCGGCAAAGGTGAGTACGAGACTTAATTTGGGCCACATGGTAAATCAAGTTGTCTGATCAACCTGCAAAAATGATTACTCCGTTATCTGGCGAGGCCACATGGTTAGAGTCTGTGAAAAGTCCCACGGATGAGCCTCTCACAGCTCTGGAGGCTGAAAGTCTGAAATCAAGGTGTGGGAAGGGTTGGTTCCTTCTGGACACTCAGGGAGAATCTGTTCCATGCCTCTCTCCTAACTTCTGGTGACAGCTAACAATCCCTGGCACTCCTTGACTTATATACATATCACTGCAATCTCGGCTTCCATTGTCACACGGCCTTCTCCTCTGTGTCTCTGTCTTCACATGGCCTTCGTATAAGGACACCAGTCACTGGATTTAGGCCTTACTCCAGTATGACCTCATCTTGACTAATGACACCTGTAACGACCCTATTTCCAAATAAGGTCACATTCAAAGATACCAGGGGTCAGGATTTCAACGCATCTTTTTGGGGACACGACTTAACCCACCACAGCACCCCGATTTGTTGACTTGACTAACCCTTGATCCACAGAACACAAGCATTGAACACGACTCCTCATTAGCAAGCTCTTAAGACAACATAGCAATAGTCGCTATTCAGTCTTTTATATGCTCTGATTTGCCCAGAACCGTCCTGATTCACATCTGCTGTCCCATACGATTACCAGTGTCCCCTTCACTCTCAGACATGTGCTAGTATGGATGATAAATTTCATGGCATGCTACTCATTAGGAGTAAAATGAACACTAATTAGCCCAAAGAGTTCAAATTAACCCATGCCGACATGCCAGCAGAGACCTCCATCATTTCCTCTACAGATACTCAGTACTTGGAAGTCCTAAACAGCCTCAAGCTCAGCAAGGCAAGAGAATGCTTGGGGAAAGGTAGGTGCTAGAGCATGGGGGATGGACTCGGGGACGTCTCCTACCCAAGGACATGCAAGGCAAGGGAGGTAGAGGGTTTGCCAAGAGGGAGCGGTCCCGGCTGCCCACTCACCAGCAAGGGACCTGGAGGAAGTTTGGAATGGCCCCTGTCTTTACCTCTGATACACTCTAGTCCTGAGGTCATGGCCAGGCTGTATCCTGGATGTGATGGTGAATTTTATGTGCCAACTAGGCTAGGCTGTAGTACCCAATGATTTAACTGAACACAAACCTAGGTGTTGCTGTGAAGGTATTTTGTAGAAGTGCATGAACATCTACCGTCAGCTGACTTTAAGTCAAGGAGGGTACCCTTGATAATGGGGGTGGGCCTCATCCAGTCAGCTGAAGGTCTTAATGGCCAAAACCGAGGTTTCCTGAAGAACAAGAAATTCTTCCTCGAGACTGTAGCCTCAGCTCCTGCCTGAGAGTTTCTAGCCTGCCAGCCCAGCCTACAGATTTCAGACTTCCCGGCCCCCAAATCACATGAACCAATTCCTTGAAATAAATCTCTTTATGTATATATATATGTGTGTGTGTGTGTGTGTATATATGTATATATACGTGTGTATATATACATGTATGTATACATGTATATATAAGTGTATATATGTATATACACATATGTGTGTATACATGTATATATACACACATACATAATGTATGTGTGTGCACACGCACACACCTCCTGTTGGTTCTGTTTCTCTGGAGAACTTGATACACCAGATTTTGGCAAATTGGGGTTGGGATGTGAAGAATGAAGACACATTCCTGTCCCCAAATGAGGCAGAACCAGGAGGCTAGGCTGGAGGAGTGACCTGACAGGCTGCTATCACCCCTCGATAACCCACTGCTGTGGGTTGGGTCACTCCTCAGCACTCCTAGGTCCTACCCCGTCTCCCCACCCCACCCCTGGGGTTCCCTGTTTGTTTGACTGCCCTCCTTGGCTCAATTCTGCCTTTCTTCCCACACCTAATGTCCTGCTGGTCCCCTGAGTAGTCTCAAGGCAAGAGGTCCCAGGTCAGGATTTAGCACAAATAGGGGCTGAATTCATCAGCAATATTTGGGAAGACCTGCTTTCCTGGAACGAACAGAATAGCTTCTCCTTCCACAAAGCTGCTTGCATATGACAGACAGTTCCTCCTGAGCGCTGGCTGAGTAAATAAGTGGTCCTTATAAACACACTTCTAAATGGACCTTCTAGCCACTCTAGTTCAGCTAATAGGGTTAAGCAAGACTACAAGTAGAAAGAAAGAAAACTGGCAGACTTAATGTATTTCCAGGTGTGTTGCACATAGTAGGTGCTTAACTAAACAGTCGTTGAATGACTGGCAGTTGTAATTTGGACATACCACCCCTCTTTCCTTAAGATCTCAGAACAAAAAAGCCTGGCTAATTCTGTTTAAGTTCTAGGCTTATTCTCATTTTTGGCTTCTGTCAAAAACATTTCCGACAAAGAGTCACTAGGGTCTGGATTTTATTCTTGGCTTTCTTTGGTGAGCTTGTGGAAAATTACTTAGCTCCTTTGTTTCCACAGAGCATTGTGAGGTTTGAGGAGGTTCTTAGCTTGTTATAAACAGGAGATTCATCAAAACATAGAACAAAATGTAAGGTGAACCACATGCGTTAATTAAACCTTCACATTTTCTCCCCTTCGATGTCTTCCCAGGACCATTCTCCCTCTCCAAAAACATCAACAAAACTAAGATTCATGAGGCAGTTGAGAGTCGGACAATGCACTGGATTGGGAGTCCAGTAAGTTCAATTCTGGCTTCAGTTCTGCCACTAACTGTAGTTCTGCCCGCCAGCCTCAGTTTCCTCCTCAGTAAGTGGAGAGCATGAGGTAACCATGGTTTACCTGACCACAGTGGTTTCTCAGCTCAGTTTCATTCTTTCCTTTCCCGTCAGCCTCTCTTTTCCTCTGCTTACCTGCCCAATACTCTGAATTCTTTACCGGGTACACTACACTTTATATTTCGTTTAAAATGGTGACACCACAAAAGTCACTGCCCTTTCTCCCTTCTTGCCCGGCCGTGCCCCACCAGGCATGCATCCACACATACACGGAGCGCTTTCATTTCCCGGAAAAAATGGTGGGGATTCCCCTACGTCTCCCCAGAGTTGAAGGCTTAGAATTTAAATTCCACACAGTTGTCAACTGCATCCCCCACCAATTAGCCTATTCTGCCATCTAGCAACCCTCAGTTTTTCCTCTATGTCTCTGAGACTGTTTCTGATTAGTTCATTCATTTATTCTTTTCTTTAGAGTCCACATATAAGTGAGATCATACGGTATTTGTCTTTCTCTGTCTGACTTATTTCACGTAGCGTAATGTTCTCTAGGTCCACCCATGTTGTTGCCAATGGTAAGAGTTCCTTCTTCTTCATGGCTGTGTAATACTCCATTGTGTAAATGTACTACAGTTTCTTAATCCAGGGATGGGAGGGGGAGGTGGGGATAAGGGGGAAGGTGAGGGGATTAAAAAGCACAGTCAGTAACCACAAGATGGCCACCGGGATACGAAAGTCAATTTGGGGAATGTAATCAATAATGTTGTACAGATTTTGTAGAGCATCCGATGGACACTTGTCTCGTTAGGGAGACCACCTCAGGGATGATGTAGATGCCTGATCACTGCACTGTACACCTGAAGCTGAAGCTGAACAATAATGAATGTCAACTACAATTTTATATATATATATATATATATATATATATATATATATATATATACACATACACACACATATATATATATATATATATATGGTTACAAGAAGCAGAGTACAGCATTAAGAATAGAGACTGTGGGAATGTAAGGACTGTGTGCGATGTCAGAGGGGTAGTGAATGGGGGAGGGAGTTTTCACTGTGTGTGAGGGATATAAATGATGAATGTCTAACTACTACATTGTTTTGTGCACCTGAAACTAATAAAAAAATGTTATATATATTAAAAAAAGAGCCTGTTCTGGGCCACAGGATGAAAGAAGGCCTCAAACTTCCAAGGTTGACTGCCCACCATGGCAAGAAGCCATCCAGGACTCTGGGCCAGAATGTGAAATATAACTGGCCTGTTTCCAGGGACAGCCTGGCAGAGGACTATGTCAGCACCAGGTCTGACCTCTGGCTCCAAAGCCATCTGCTTTGGAGAATGATCAGGAAGTGGAACAAATTGTAAGAAGATCAATGGAAAAGTACGACGCTGTCCCCTCCTCAGGAGAATTCTGAGGAATTCTCCACAGAGGCGCATTATCCTGGAAGCAGCCACTGAACTCGTCCCAATGGCAGGTAAATCATCACCTTTCCATAATGAGTCCAATACCACCCTTCCACACGCGGATGCACACTCCGAGGAAAGGTCACTATACAAGATGATGAATAAACGTCACATCAAGGGCCTAACTGTGACAAAAAGCCCAGCGTACATGGCAACTGTGTCGCAAGCAGAGATGTTCTCTAACACTTCCTGGGTCTAGAGCTGTTCTGAAGTGTGGTCCGTGAGCAATTTGTTACGCGTCGTGACAGAAGAAAGTGACTGAGCATTTAAGCGCTTCATACAATTTGACATTGTGACAACCAAGTACAGGATCGTTTTTCTAGGGATGCATTTTTCTAGTACATGACAAAAGTATTGGTCAAATAAAGAAACAAGTCTCACCACAGAGAGTGTGAGAAGCAGTCACATGAGGGAAGTGGTTTTCAAGCCAGGGCAATTGTGTCCCTCCTGCCCAGGAGACCTCTGCAGACATTTCTGGTTGTCCCAACTAGGGGTAGAGGTTCTACTGGCATATAGTGGGCAGAGGCGAGGGATGCAGCCAAACCGCGGCTGAGGAACAGGACAGCTGCCATAACCAAGAATTACACAGCCCCAAGCGCCAGTGGTGTCCAGGTTGAGAAACACGGGTCTAGGGAATTAAATGAGTTAAGTGTGGCTGATGTCTTCGTCCACTGGACACTGATGCCTGCCTCACTCTGCCTCCTTGTAATTAAGACCTGCCCACTCTGCCTCTCACACACCGTGCCCCCCCACCCCACAGGCTGTTTAACACAGGTCCCCTCACACACAGAACTCTCTCTACCCAACTGGTAGCTAGGAACATGCCAGAAAATTCTACTTCTTACCCTTTCCCCCACAACTCAAATCCACGTCTCGTGCTTATCTTACCAGTGAACCGGCTCCAATGACAACACTTCCTGTTCATTCTGTCTTAGTTTAATATTTTTATTCTGCCAGCTGCCATTCTCCAATGTGTGTGTTCCCATACAACTGGCAGGTCTGTCCCTGGAATGGAAACTGCTCCCAGACCAGATTTTGACTTTCACTCTCTCCGATAAGCACTGAGTGGTGTCCCTTCTACCAGGAGGATTTGTGCCAGGGGCTGTGAGGGAATAAGGATAAATCGGGCAACGTTTGCAATCGACTGGGGAGGGGGAAACAGATCGGTAGCTGGTGGTGACTGTAACAATTCAAATACCACAGGGAGAGTTCAAACAGAGCTTTAGCGAAATACAATGGAAATACAATGGCGGGAACGATGAACTGTAATCGGAAAAGATGACTCAGGGAAGAGCAGGAGATGAGACAGCTGTGCTCTGAAGGACTTCCTGGATACTCCCCAGGAAGAAAGAGAGGCTTTCAAGGCAAAGGAGCCAACTGGATGCTGAGGCAGGAAGGTAGAAGGAAGCCCAGGAGACTGGGAATTCTGTGCAGTCAGGAGCCAGGGCACAGAGGAAGCGACAATGGGAGGACACACTGGAATCTCGGGTTGAACCAGATGGGAGGACCTACTAGTGCCACTATGGGAATTAGCTGTGCCCCAGTGATACCAGGGAGCACTAGAAGATGTATGAGCACAGGAATGACAGGATTCGAGTATTTTAAACCAAACAATGGGCAAACTTATTTCTGTAAAGAGCCAGATAGCAGGTATTTTAGGCTTTGCAGGCCATATGGTCTTAGTTGCAACTACTCAACTCTGCTGCTACAGCGTGAAAGCAACCATATATAACACATAAACAATTGGGCATGGCTGTGTTCCAATAAAACTTCACTTATGTTCACGGAAATTTCAACTTCACATAATTTTCACGTGTCACAAACTATTATTCTTTTTAAGTTCTTCCCAACTATTTGAAAATGTAGAAACTAATTTTTAGCTTGCAGGCCATCTACACACAGCTGGTAAGCTGGATATGGCCCACAGGCGGTAGTTTGCTGATGCCTGTTTTAGAAACACCATTCAGGGTGGCGGGGAGATGGGGGAGGGGCAGGGACCTCAGGCAGAAGCAGCTGGAGTAACATGGGGATGGTGAGGAAGGGGCTGATACACAAATGCGGTGGCCACCTGAGCTGCAGGATGGAGGGCCAAGGGAGGGGAGGAGGGACGTGCCTGTAGTCTTTGGCTAGGGTGACAGCAAGAGGGCATGGTGATGCCACAAACCTAGGCAGGTGATGACATGGAGATGGCATGGGTCAGGAAGACTCGTGAGCTGTGGTCTCACACTTTGCGCCTAAGAGGACAGAATGCCGAGGCCACTGGAGACCAGCCTGTCTCGGAGAGAGCCAGACTATACCAGAGCTGGCTACTTGGAGGCTGGGGCAGTCCATAGACTTCATGTCTGTGTTCTTGCCCGTCCAGCATCCTACAACCCTGGTCCTGCTTGGAGGAAAGCCCCTTTCCCTGTTCTTGTCCACATGTCTTGAGTGGGGCTGGTTCTTCCCCAAGGCTATAGGGTTGGTTGGCTCAGAGATAAGTGAATGGTTCAAAGAGAGTCAAACCCGGGAATTTGGGAGGTGAAATTTCTTGCTGCTAAACCTGAAAGTGGTAAAACTCAGGGTATGACTTTCCAGGGCCTCTGCGTAGAGAGAGACTGGCTGGGAAGGAAGCCAGCATGGAAGAGAGCTGAGCCAATCCTGATGCCACCCACTGACCCTGGATCCAGCCATACCTACAGCTAGCCCGGACCTCCCAGGAGCTCATCATTTTCCATCGTTTGCTCATGCCGGTTTGGACTGGGTTTTTTTCACTTGCAACCAAAGTCCTAACACATCTAGCTGCTGTTAGAACGAAGCCCTGGAGGGCAGAGGCTTTGCTCTTGGAATCATGTGTGACAAAGTGCCCATCTTAGCGGATCATTTGACAAACGGCCTTGTCTAAAAGCATTTGCATCTACCTTATTTATCTCTAGACAATGTCCCTTATACACGGTAGGTGCTTAAGAATTGCTGGTGCAAGAATGAAGGCACATAATCCCAGGGGACCAAACAGTCTGAGCTGAAGGAAACTCTGGAAAGAAACAACAGGCAGTACAGATTCCTTTTCCTCCTCCGCTGCCTAGGTGCTCAGAGAACCCATGAGCTTCAGGGACCTGGTTCTGCCTCAAACAAACAACCGAGACAGCTCCAGCGGACTCATGGGATGCCAGCTATAAATGTGTTCAGGCAAGAGCCTAAATGAAAGCAGGGAATTACCTGGTCCCAGAGATGGCTAGGAAAGGGGCAGGCCTCTCGCTGGGCATGGAAAATGTTGGCTATTAGCAGCAGCTCACTGGGCAGAGAGAGAAAATGGGCAGAGGAGCTCTGCTAAGCATCTCAACTCTGATTTCCCTGCTGGGGGTAGGGATGTGGGCGGGCAGCCTGGATCTCAGGCCTGTGACCCTACAGAGGCTCCAGAATATTCAACTCAAATGTGAGTTTCCATGAAATGTGTGCACAGAGAGGCTGATTAACGGGAGTGGGGATGCAGGGCAGAATGGAAAGCGCACTGTTCAGGGAGTCCACACACTGGGGTCTGAGTCCCCGCCCTGACGCTCACTGAATGTGTGATCTTCGGCGAGTCACTTCCACTGTCTAGGACCCAGTTTCCTCATCTAGAAATGAGGGGGTCAGACCAGAGAGGGGAGCCTTGATCTAAGGGAAGAACTCAGAGTTTGCCTAAGCAGTGCTCAACCTCACATGCATTGAGTGACCATGAAACAGACAGACCTCCCACTTCTGTGAGCATCTCGTTTGGGGATGCGTTTTATATTTTATATTTGTTAATCCAATTCCTAAATTCACATTGCGTTTGGGCATTCTGTTTTCTCAGTATACAATACAGTACATACCGCCAGCTGCCCTCTACGTCCACCCAGAGGCCACAAGGGCAAGAAGGACCTTAAACTCCTGTTCCACCTTGATTGGCGGTATGGCCTTGGGCAAGGCTCTCAATTTGCTACCTTAGTTTCTACCTGTTAGAATCCTCCGGAGGATGGAGTCAGAGGGTCTGTGTAAAGGTGTGGAAGAGGGCCCAGCGTGCAGCAAGGGCTCGGTACCCATTTGCTATTCCGTACAACCAGTGACACCCAAACTACCACACGCTGTCGTGGGTGCCCGTGCAGTTTCACCTTAAAAGGCTGCCCTATAAAACTAACCTCTGCTGTTATAAGTCAGGAGAGTGGTTCCCCTCTCCTGGGGGAGAGTGGGAAGGAGCAAGGTAGGGAGTGAGGTACAGATGCCCGGAAGGGGGTACGGGGGCCGCTGGGGCCGGTAATACAGTCGACCCTTGAACAACGTGCATTTGAAGCGCAGGTCCACATATATGTGGATTTTTTCCAATAAATACTATAAATGTATTTTCTCTTCCTTATGATTTTTCTTAACATTTTCTTTTCTCTAGCTTACTTTACTATAAGAGTCCAGTATAACACGTATAACGTGCAAAATATGCGTTAATCGACTGTTTATGTTATCGGCAAGGCTTCCGTCAGCAGTAAGCTATGAGTAGTTAAGTTTGGGGGGAGTCAAAGTTACACAGGGATGTTCGACTGCACAGGGGTCGGCAGCCCTAACCCCCACATTGTTCAAGGATCAACTGTATTTTGTTTCTTGATCTAGGTGCTGCTGACATGGGTTTGTGCAGCTTGTGAAAATGTGTTCAGTGCACTTTCCTGCATGTATATTATCCTTTAATAAAAAATTCTAGAACCGAAGGTACTTTTAGACAAAAATGACAACATCAGCGGCAGCTGCACAGCCCCTGATACTAATGCTTAATGCATTTGCATTTCCCATCCCTTGCTTCTGGGCAACTCCACCATCTCCGTGCCTTACAGCCTAAAACAGCCTCCCGCTGGGTTCGGCTCTGCAAAAACCAGGCTCACTGGGAGACAGCACCCGCAATCTTCCTTCCCACCCCATGCCACTCCCCATTGCCAGGTCCATTGCTCCATCCAGCGGCTCAACGTCGCCTTCTCTTATGACCTGCAGTGGCTGACGTCAGCTTGCTGGACTCTTTGTGCCTTAATGACACAGAGCGATTCAAATGACTGAGATGGGAAACCCCGAGGAAACTACTTCACTCAGCGCTGGCCAAGGGGTTGTTTCCCACAAGCCCTTCTGACCTAGCCCCACCTCTGTCCACAGAAACCCCAGCCAAAGCCCCGTTCACACACTTGGCTCATCCCCTTCACCCCAAGACTCAGGCAGAGGTCCTCAGGCCGACTTTCCTTTCCTGCCGTTTCTTTTCTTAGAAAACTCCAGCCCCTAGGATGTTCTATGTAGTCCTGGCTTGTAACTCACACACACTGGAATCAAAGTTCCCAACTCTCACACAGTGAGGAAAATGCATAAACACATCGGCTCTAACTAAATTTCCCCACAGGGAAACTTCCCGTAGGGAGAACAGATATAGATTAACCTACTTCAGAGCAACAGAAGGGGTAAAACAAATAGTGATGAACACCCAGAGAGAAATCAAAGAACCAGCATTTATAAGTTGTTATCTTACTTAACCCTAATTACCACCTGAAGGGAGGTCTCCTTATCCCCATTTGGCAGATGAGAAAACTGAGGCTCAGAAAGGCTAAGTGACTTGCCTGAGGCCATCTAGCTTATAGGCAGGAGAGGCAGCACTGATCCCAAAACAGCTGGGCCGGGCTCCAATGCGTGTTTTTTTCCACCTTGGCTCACTCCTTACAGCCATCATCTTAAAACACTTAGCCCACCTAGAAGGCTTCCAAGGTGACATAAACTCACACACTGGCAGAGATTGGAGAGCTTTCACTGCAGTTTCCAACACACAGGCACTAATTGCTTGCTATTCTGGGATAATCAAGTAAATAGTGAAGTAAGCCACTTCCTTCAACAAATAAACCCAGAAGACTCAATTTAACCACAACAAATACAATAATAGATTCGAATCCCAGGTCAATTTAGTCACCCCCTTTTTCTCTTGCATACTTAGTCATTCTCCCTTGTGGATGTGAAACTAAACATACGCACGTGCGTGTGCACAGTACACACACACACACACACTCACACAAATTCATTCTCTGTCTCTCTCCCTTCCTTCTGCAGCACAACAGGCACACATATACCATATAAACATCCCGTGATAATTCAACACTGCTTCACTGAAAATCATTTCTGTCTCAATCCACACTAGGAACAAGCCTGACCCTTCTCCCCTCCCCCGACCAAATCTATATAACTCCTGCAGCCTTTGCTGTATCCAATCACCCTGCAAACTAGTTCCAATGCTGTCATCAGTCCTTGATGCTGGACAGCACTGGAGGGAGGCCTGTGCTAAATAACTCCTGGCTCATCATTATCTTGACCACTCAGGGGCTGATGGGAAAGCCTCCACTTGAGTTCCTATTTACCTCTTTGTTGCAAACACAAGCAGTTCCTAAGCCCTGCTCTTAAATCCTGTCATTTCCGTGAAGGGGCTACAACTGCCGGCTGAAGGGCTAACTCACCGACCTGGTCTGCTTGGCTGGGCACACACCACTCCTGGGATATTGCAGAAATTATGCACTAGCTGAATTTAGGGCACAGAGAAGTTAGGTAACTTGCCCACGGTCACACAGGAAGAGGCAAAGTTGGGGTTTGTACCCAGGCAGTCAGCACTTCATCTTTACACGGTGTCCCTCTCTGCTTAAAGAGACAGGCATGCAGAGGACCCACAGCACCAAGGACAGTGTTGGTCTTTTTTTGTTCCTTTTTAATTTGTGTTTTAATTCACATGACTTGCTTTTTTTCTAACACAGTCACTGAACTAAGGGTCTGACAAGCCCAGAGTGAAGTTTGTTCAAACATCTTCTTTTAAAAATGCAATTATTTCCTGGAGTGAAAAAGCTGTCATTCCACTCCGTATTAGTATAAATTACCCTATCAGCTTTCCCTTTAAATGCTGGGCGTCAGCAGCACGATAGAGAATGACTAGTTTAGCTGAAGAGAAGGGAGGTACATAATGTAGGAACAGAGCATATGTGGAGGGGATGAGGGTGCATGCCCAAATGGAGAGTTTTAGAAGAGTATGCAGAGAAGGATGTAGAAGAAAGAACAGATGAGAGAAGATGTCTACGTCAACATTTGGCTAAAGACTGGACCTGTCTGTATGCAGAAGAGTTGGGGGGCAATTCTCCCTGCTTTATGAGGTCCCATTTCCAGGACCTCAAACTCCAACCACTACTCTTTGAGCTTTAGATAGTCTGTTGTTCTGAACTCATTCTGCGTATGGGGATGCGGAGGGGGGCTAACTGCACAAGGCTGCATGGGGTGCTTCCCAAAGATCCATGCTGCCTTCCACGGGGGGGAGTCGCTGTGAAAAACAGCTGCCCCCAGAGGACTTCATCGGCCAGACCCCAAGTGCCTTGTGTCACTTCTGTCCCAAAGTGCTTCAGAAGCAGATGTGTCTTCTCGACTCTCCTCACCTTCCACAGGGGCCCGGAGGCCACCTGTTGAAGACGACAGAGCTGAGATGGAAGCAGCCTGGGTCCCTGTGTTACTGCCTGGAAGGCTCCCTGCCAAATACACTGGACTGTTGTGGGATTGAGAAATAACCTTCTGCTGGGGGCAGCTACTACGATTTGGGGTTGCTCTTTTACTGTTGTGATCGCTGTCCTAACTGCCCTCCAAAGGAATAACACTTTTCTGATCTTTCAAGCACATGACTCTCTAACTGTCCTGACGCACCCACCGCTATGATCACTATGTGTAGACCACTCTAGGTGATGTGAAGGATCTGCTGTTCTTCATCGCTGTCCCCAAGGAGAGCCTTGGGCAAGGGAAACGTTTGGATTCACAATATGTAACCCAGTACATTTCAGGACCATCACAATTAGGAAGTGGATGGCCACGCTAAGCTAAGTTGCGATCACACTTAGTACTCCGTCATCCGGTCTGCCTCACAGAGGTATTTTTAGAAGCCAGAGTAACCAACTTTCTGTCAGCGTGTGACACACGGTTTACTTACTCCAGCAAACATTCATCTTGTTCAGCTTTGCCCTTGCACGTTGAAACAAGAGTATAAGTTGACAAATGTTATCGGAGGGCCACAATCAGCAAACCATGAAGTGCTTAAATGTTATGGAACCAATATATCTCTTTGCTTTTATCGGCCTATTATCAAGAAAATCAGGCAACGGACCAGATAAAGTTTGTATATATTTTTGTGGGCATTGGCATTTAGAGGAAAGCGGAATGGATTTTATAAGCACGTGTATTTGACCTTTGTCTGGTCTGCACCCCAGGACAAGGCTGGAGCATTTGTGAGGAGAGGAGTGAGTATATCAGCCCACATGGGCAGGGCTGAGATGAATCCCTGCTCCCTATATTTCATTCCTACCAAAACACCTGCCTGGTTGGGCAGAAAAATCCTGGGGTATTGTAGAATTAGTGGCAACTAAGGTAGGGCACAGAGAAGTCAGGTAACTTGCCCAAGGTCACACAGTAAGGGGTATGTTTGGGATTTGAACCCAGGCAGTCTGAGTGTTGAACATAATCTCCTTGGCACTATATGACTATCACTATAAGACACTGCTCAGGGAAATGGTCTTCCAAAGGACCCCCTTTGGAAAGCTACCTATGACTCTCTGTCTTTTGCACATACACCCACTCTGGCCACTGTCACATTGCACTGCAACTATTTCTCTTTCCACGTCCACATTCAGGTCATACTGGCCTACAGGGTGCCTAGAATTAGAAAAAGGTGGCCCTTCCTTGAGACATTCTGTGCCCATATATTGGCATACTGTCATAATAAAGAGAAAAATCAACAATATTTCTGCTTTGAATGGCACCCTCTAGGGTTGTGCAGTATACAACCTGCACAGCTGTATACAGTGATCTATTACCAGACCTTGAGCACCGGTTCCTTGAGGACAGTATTTTATTTTTCCTTTTGGTGCCGCCAGCTCCTAGCACAGTGCCAAGCATACAACGGGGGGTGCCATTCTTGTTGACTCGATTTGCAAGTGTTGCTGGGTAACTCAACTTTGAGAGGCAGGTGATTTCTGACTCTTCCTTATGAGACCGAGAGATGAGGCTATAGTCTTTTCATTGTTTCGTCGTGTCCTACTGGTGGGGAAGCAGCGACTACCGGTTACTGGGGAATTTGTGTGAGTACCTTCCTCTCTATGAAGGGGAGACACTTTCAAAACAGTCATCTCCACTTAGGCTTTCACTCCCTCTTCCCAATTTCTCCTCTCACGTGAGGACTGGCAAATGTACCAATGAGATTTGTTTCCTTCCTTTAGCCAATAACTCTGCAAACACACTTGTTCACGCTAGGCTTCAACAGTATTGACAAAAGCTCTTTCTAACTTGCATTTGCAAAGTACATGTCTCCCACTAAACACCAATGCCCACAGAAATAATCGAGAACGGGCAAAGATAACAGGGGACCCCATTCTCAGGTTGCTTTTAGGTCTGCCAGAGGAAACAAACTGAATTAACTTCCTGTCATTGCAGCTAATTAAGATGTGGTCTCATCTTCTAGATGAGCATATGCTCAGTTATACACTGTTCAATACCTCCCCAAGGAGTGCACTCCCCATACACTGGGGTTCAAAGCCACGAGTGAAAGGAGCCACAGTCCTGTCTGGTCCAAAGGAGGTGACTGGCCAGAGCTTCCCACTCAAGCCCCACTGAGTCTCCTCTCCACTGCTTTACGTCTCCTCTGGGTGGGTGTGTGTCTCCCAACTCTGAGACAACATCTTCCGATGTTTTTTCCAGTTTATCGAGGTACCATAATTACAGATCATCAACAGAATGCCACCACTTCCACCACATTGGTACTTTATTTAAAATGGTGCCCACCCACTCTCCACGCCTCCCTGATCCACAGCTCAAACAGAGCAAGTTCTCCTTTGCAAAGCTTTCTTCAGGCCACATTCAACTCTCTTCTCTACCTTTACAATTAATAAATTTCACTGCAATTGTCTTCACTAAGCAGTGTGATCAAAACTCTCACTGCAGAATGGGCTGGGGGTATCACAGAAGTAAACGATCAGCGCCTGCAAAGTCCTGGGAGCCAGCAGAGCTCCAGCTCCAGTCTCCCCAATGTAAAGGCGGATGGAAGCGACTGAACATGCTCCAAAGATCCACAGCCACTTCCAGAAGGCAACACAATGGCTTTCTATCAAAACACGGGGCAATGTTTAATTCAAAAGTCCACACCATGAAATACTGATTTCCTCTGTAGGTAACACATAGCATATGAAAAGGAACTGTAACATCAAGGTATTTTCTACCCCAATTTTGTGACAATCCAACTGTCCTTCCCTAATTTCTTTTGGATATATTTGCTTTGCCCCTTCTCCTTGGAGAAAAGAAACATCAGATCTGGTTGCTACTAATCTGAACTCTTTGTATTCAGCACGCCAAAGGGGAACTCTTGATCCCTATCTACTCGGTGTCGAAATCAAGGTGAGATCCAGCTGCATAAGCAAGTTTATGGCAATTTAGACCCCACAGACTGACATTTTTAAACTCAGTGTGCATGAAATTAACAACATGCTATTTTTCCGAGAACTCTGGTCTAGATAACTCTGTAACCTACGGAAAACGCATTTTTAGCTGAGGCCTGAATAAATTAGCAGGGCTCTCCCCAGGTGTTTCATGAGTGTGCTGGCATTTAAATGTCATCTTAGAAGTCTCAACCGGATTAGGTTGCTGAGATTGTTAATTAAGATCCTAAATCTCGCTGGAATCCCCCAGAAGGAGACCACTTGATCATCCTCAAACACTGTACAGTTACCAAGAGTGTCATCAGATTTAAACCGACATGGTTATTGCGTGAAAGGATCTCACCATGGGAAAGAAGCAAGTCACTGAGTAAGGAAGGCCCTCCCTGCGAGAAAGACAAGTGTCCCTTGCGTGGCAACCCTGTCATTGCGGTAGCGTTGCCATCTGTCATTGGTGATTCTCCACACCGTGTCCCACCTGGTGTGCCCAAACCATGGTAGCAATGCCCCTTTCCCACAGTGGCTAGCATCACAGGGGTGTGTCTGAGCCCATCCATTGGGACCATGTGAGGGAACCTAGCCAGCAGTCCTGGGAAGCAAAGGGCCATGTCCTAAGAAAAGGGCCTTTTCTTAGGACGTGGAAAGCTTCAGGAAGAAGGAGGTGTCAGTGAAGTCAGGCCTTGGAGACTGACCCATTTTGAATTCTTTCCCTTCCCTCCTTCCATCTCCGACGGTCCTACCACTTCTTACTCCAAAGGCCCATTTCTCTGAGGCTCGGTGCAGAGGCTTGCTGCCAGCCTCACCTCTTAGCCCCGCTGTGGCTGTGCCAGGCCAGTCCTCTGAGGCCCTTGGGGTCAGCTACTGTCCCAAGCATGAGGCCATCCTCAGTGTGGCACTGGACCACCCTTTTGTGGCCAAATGGCTTCCAACTACCAATTTACCAACCACAGCGGCCCAGCTGAACATTCAGACTGACTTCAGCATGCAAACACCAGAGATGTTTGAAAACCAGAAATGAAGCCTATATTGGGTGTACAGTCCCGAAAGGGCTAATAGCAACGGCCTGTCCTCCTCATGGCCCAGCCCTGAGCCAAGGCCAAGGGCCGAGGGGCTGTGACGGACGAGGTGGGGATGCAGCCCCCACTCAGGGTTTGGCCCTGTGGGCCCCTGTTTTGGTCACATGCCTTATTCTCAAAGGGGGCTGGGCTCTCACTGACGTGTGAAGTTTTCTGATTCAGGACCACTTTGGAGCCAAATCCTATCTAGCCTACAAATTCTAAGTATCCGTGTATCATTTGCTTCTATTTTTAGGGTGAGAAAAATAGCACAGGTAGGAAAAGCCTCTCTATCAGATGGGCTCCTACTTTACTTTGTTAAATCCCACTGTTAGATAATCACAAACAGAACTTCCAGAAACAGCCTTTGTTCCTTCCCAAACTTAGCCCTGGACTATTCCAACCGTGCCAGCCAAGGTTGTCCTCGAGAGGACGCTGTGCTCCAGCCTGATGACGGTCCTGCACACAATCTTTGGCCATTCTGACCTCCACACCTTCGCTCACCCCTCCACCCCGACTTTGTCAATTTAAATTCCCCTGAGTGCAGAGGGTGCCCTCCTCCAGGACACCTGGGCAACCACTCTCATGCAAAAAGCTCTCCCTCCCCCTGGAACAGGAGAAAATGCACTGCCCTGGGCGTTAAAGAAGCTGCATTTGGCTCATAACAGACTTGTATTCAAGCCACAGACAGACATCCAAATGGCTCCAGGCTGTGATGGCTCAATCGCCACAGATGGCCACTCCAGGTGGTGACTCAGGGACTCCTCCCCGTGCCCCCCAGCCAGGAGGAGCCAGGCAGGAGCAGAAGGAGCTAGGCACTGAGGGAGGCTAGTTTTCCCTCTGATTCTGGGTACAGGTACCTCTGCATTCCAAATGTAAATTTCAGATTCTCCACTGGGACATATTTCACACCACCCTCCAACCTCAGAGCAACCGGAACCGCGGGTGTGAAGCAGCACAACAAAGGGGGTGGGGCATTTCCCTTTTTCCACGATGTTTCTCTCTCCGAGACTTTGTAAGCAGCCAAAACTCAGAGATGAAGAAGAGCACGGATACTTTGTACTTACAATTTCTTATCAGACTAAGAGAAAATGCCGTTCGTGCCTTAAAGGCAAGAGCTGGCGGCTTGTCCACGTCAGAATCTCTGGGGCAGCACAGTGTCTAGCAGAGGGATGGTGCCCTATAACCCCACATGTTATAGCACGCCTCCAGTTCTCATCTCTACACGGGTAAAAAGAGGGAGTGTGGGAGGTGGGGAGCACCACAAGCAGAGGGGTGACAATGGATTCTGGAAGGCATGCAAATGCCCCCGTTAGATTTATCGACAGGGCATCACAACTCAACAGACTGCTGCACAGATGAGAAGAATTCTGACTACCAAGGAACAGAGGAATGAAAAAGTAGAATACGAAACCACGCACGCTCTGTATGAAACCTGCCCGGTCACAGATCAAGAGCTACAGGTGCCCTAGAAGTAAACTGACTATTACAACAAAGCAGCGGTGGGTGTATTTGTAAATACATTAAGTTGTAGGATGATGAAAAAAACCGCATTCCTGGGTGTGGTCCCCAGTCCTCCCACCCTTGCACTGCGTGATTCTTCCATGCTACTCTTTGATTTTTTTTTTATTTATCTTCTTACCCCACGGCCCAGAAAGGAGGAACAAGAGCATCTGGGGCTTGCCCAACCTCATCGTTTCATTCAAATGAAAATATATACAAGTCTCAGTCTAATCACTGGCAAATGAAAAACCCAAATACACAGATGCGGCGAACCTTACCTGGTGATGCAAACAATCCATGCCAAACTAAACTGGCAGTGAAGCCCCACTAATAGTCATTCGCTTATAAATGAAAAGCAATGGTAGCAGCAATTAAAAACTGAGACCAGCTTAGACAGTAAGCAAAAGGTACACTCATGAGGCATACTTCCTCCAAGTCGAGAGAAGTCCAACTCTCTACGTATATTATGTGTGCTAGTTGGAACTGGGCAATATTTCCAGTGGCCGAGTGGAATCCAGACTTCTTACAGCATCCTGAATTAGGGTCCTCAAAAGTCTAGAAACTCACTAATTTTAGTTGACAAATAAAAGGTCTTAGCAAAGCAACCTGTAACAGCTAGCTCAAGTAATAGTAACCTTCAACAATTTCTGCAAATGAAATTTTTGGAGCTAGTCGTAGGTACATCATTTGCCCACAAGAACCAGAGAGGGTTTTGTTGTTGTAGTTGTTGTTGTTGTTTTTTAATTGGCCCTGGCTTGTCAGGAGGCCCCATAAATCTTCCAGTTATGCCGCAGACCCTGATCTGAGAGTCACATTTGCATCACAGCATTGTTCTGGGCAGTGGGATGGGGAAGCGTGGCTTCCACTCATGCCAAGGTGGTACAGCCAAGATCAACCTTTACCCCAAGACACCCAAGTCCCCCTACCCCGCCAAGTCAGGCATAAACAGTTGTAAGGGTCAGACAAAAAGATGGACCCGCGATTCCTCACCACTTCTGAAGAGAATAGGATGTCAATTGATAAACCAACCTGGAGTCAAGTTCAGAACTGGACCGCCTTATCCATCCTGGGGACCACTCACACTCTTCCCCACCCACCTGCATCCCTTTGGTTTTTCTGCCCCCTCCCCCACTTCAGCCACGCAGGCGGTCTGCCATTTAAGTGGGTAGGTTACCCCACAGCTCAAGACTCATAGCATCTCTTAATTGGTACCTTGCTTTCTTTGGGTGGAAGAGGCCGGGAAATTTGCCCTAAAGCAGAAGAGCCTAGAATGATGGAGTATGATTTACTTTCTTTGCTACTTTATCCCACATTTAAAATTTAACAACATTCGTGGAGACCAGGAAGATGGCATTGCTGATGTCCTACGCAATGTGGCTATTTATGGCTCAAACTAGTTTTAAAAGTTATATAAAGAATAATCTGAATTTCTAGTAAAATAACATCACCTGATCCTAGGTTCCTTTATGATAGTTTTGAACAAAATTTTATATAGGATTACAGTAAAAACAACTACAGTAAAAATAATAGTACAATTGCAGCAATTTCCCATCTGAGGTACCATATTTAACTGCGTGCAGAAGTCTATGCTTCTTCTGTGTTTAAAAAACATTGCAAATAGATGTGATTTCCCCAAACTAAGGAAAACATTCTAATTTATTAGGAGAGAGAGAGAGAGAAAATGACAAGCACCAAACTGAGAATTAAGGATAAGGGAAAACGGGGGGGTCACGGCTCTGTTCCCATTAAGGGCTCGTCTTGGATGGAACTAGATAGAAACCATGACCATTTCCTTTGCATCTGACCCAGCGCCACCTTCAGACAGTGAGCATTCACACGGGGCAAGCTTCCTATGCCTTAGTGCTACAGGAGCCACTTGGTAATCACATGAAGGACAGGGCCAGAAACTCCTGGAACCTCCAAGCGTCACTGAGACCTCCAGAGGGGGTGGTGTTCACCAAGAGTTTCGATTCTATGAATGACGGAAAATGAAACTCAATCCTAACTGATCATTTCTGCCTCCTGCTCTTTGCCACAACTCCGCACCAACACAGAGAGGGCTTTGCAATTCCATCATTAAGGCACCTGGGTGCCCAGCTACTATTCCAAGGCCCCCGTCAGTGGGTGGTTCTGAAAGTGAACTCTGGCTAAACAGTAGGGCACACAAAGCAACACACAAACCCTGACTATTCCATTGTTGGAAGGTTCATCGGGAACAAGGTCACTTCCAGCCACCACTCAGAGATGAAGAGGTGTCACCTGATATGTAAATGAAGGCGCTGTTTGTGATGGATACAAACAGAACCATCAGGGTCTGGAAATCCAGAAGGCAAGTGGCAGGCAGAGGGGACATGAGGATGAAATCAAGCAAGCCTGACAAAATCCAGGGACTGAGGAAAAAAGGAAGAAAATCTGCTATTGTCTTTTCTTTCAATGATCCTAAAATTACAAATGAGAAGATAACGACCAAATGTATTTTTCAGATCAAGACATGCTAACTTTCTACATACTAACCTCTAAATCCAGAAATCCTGCCTATTTGTAGAAAATTACACTACAAAGAATGTCTGATAATGTTGAAAGAGAAGGGTCAATAAAATCGGTAGGACACTGGAGAGGGGCAGGAGCAAAGGGCTGTTTGAGAAAGGTGCCTTCCGGAGTGTCCTGTACGCAGCCATCGCTGGTGGTGATAGTTCAGCCTGGGCTGGGGGGCTCCATGGGAAAAGTGGGCCGAATGTGGAGCTGGGGTCAGAAGAGTTGTTTTCATTTGGTGTCTCTCACACAGGTGCAGTCAGATATTGGCTGAAATTGCTGTCATCTGAAGGCTCGACCGGGATGGATGACCACAATGGTGCATTCACATGATTGCTGGCAGTAGATGCCAGCAATCAGCTGGCAGTCCAGCTGGAGGTGCCAAGTGGACTGGCTCCAACATCACATGGGCTTCTCAGAACATCGCAGCTGGGTTCTGAGAGGGAGAGTCCTACGAGCTATTTATGATCTATTCTGAGAAGGCCAGAATGTCTCTTCTGCCACATTCCACTGTTCAAGAAAGTCACTTAAGGCCAGCCCAGATTCAAGGGGAGGGGGCCTGACGGGGGAGTGGGCAGGGTACACTGTGGAAGAGCATGTGGGACAGGAGATACTATGCTTTCCAACGATGGCTGCGACAATCACCTCTTCCTGCCATGTACCACATACTAATTTAGGTAATTGGGAATGGAAGGGTACAGACAGTGATGAATCAGTCAGACTCTCTACATGGAGATCACTTCCAGTAGTCATGTGGTGATGGGTCCCAAGACAGACTTTTGGAAAAGTGGAGTTCAAAGCGGTAAGGATCCATACCAGGACCCTGGCTCCTGATCGATCACATGGCACAAGGGTTGGGCTGGAACACAAGCAAAACCTGAAGATCAAATCTAATGGACGACTTGCTGCTTTTTTAGTGAAACTCAGAGTTTGATGGGAACGGCAAATGTCTCTTCCACTCCCACCTCTCTCTCTACTCCATTCCCATGTAGGCAGACATGCCTAGCAGTCCTCCAATGACTGTGGCTCTCCCTCTTCCAGTGTAGAGTTGTTGGTGAGAAGTAACTGTCTAGCCAGGGACACTTCCCAGTCCCCCTTGCATTTAGGTGGAGCATGCGACCAGCTCTCCCCGGGGTTAAGTGGTGTATGCCCTTCCAACCAAGGTCATCCAGTATCAGGCATGTTTATTCTACCCCTTTTCTTTCCCCATCTACTGGATGAATGTACAAGACTGAGCCCTAGAGAGACAGAGAACCATAGATGGAAGGAGCCTGGGTCCCTGAATGACCACATGGAAGAAGATCCACCAGCCAGGAACACACCCTATATATATATATATATAGTGAAAAGTAAATATTGTGCTTAGACGCTGAAATATGATGGTCTGCTATGCTGGCTACATCCTACCCTGTTTCCCTGAAAATAAGACCAAGCTGGACAATCAGCTCTAATGAGTCTTTTGGAGCAAAAAGTAATATAAGACCCAGTTTTATATTATATAAAACATGATATTATATTATATCCAGTCTTATATTAAAATAAGGCCAGGCCTTACATTAATTTTTGCTCCAAAAGACACATTAGAGCTGATTGTCCAGCTAGGTCTTATTTTTGGGGAAACACTTATTTTGGGGGTATCTTAATATTACACCACCTCCTAGACACAGTCAACTCGAGGTTCCTAAAATAGGAATTGTAGTTTTCCCTGGTAGACCTGGTGCCTATATTACTTTTGTAAAAAGGCACTAGCAGGCCTGTCTGGTGACAGTGCAATGATACAGACGGGTCCAGGAAGGCGTAAGGGGCCTGCAGAGGAGCCTCCAACCCAGTCTGGGGCAGGGGACAGAGTACGTCTGTGGAGGATATTTTATCTTTTTGTGACTGTTCTCATTTCAGATTTACGGTGGTGAAAGAATAAAGTTTCAGAAAACATTTTAACAAAATATTTTGTCAAGTCTTAGGGGAAAAACTAACTGGAGGGAGAGCCATGCTTTATCTAGGGGGGAGGGGGTTAAAATTAAGGCAAAAATGTTTAAGAGTGTTTAAAAATACCTAAATGTAATAGCAGCTGACAGGCTGATGAAACCGAGTGGGAGGCTGGGAACAGGTCTTGTTTGGCAGTAGCTGTGCCCTCTCTGCTCAGGGGAAGGTGAGATGGCGTGGGCATGAACGGAGAGTAATGTGCTCCCTCCATGAGGGAGGGAGAAAACTGTCAGCCTGGGCTGGGAGACCAGCGGGGACAGCAGTGGGGATGCCTCCGGCTGAGGAGTCACAGGCTCAAGGGAATCAAGGACGATCTGGGACGAGGGAGGAGAGAAGGGGCAGAGAGAGACACGAAGCAAGGACTCTGCAAAGGGGCTGGGAGAACAGAAAGCCCAAAATACCTCTGCAGAGGGACCAGTTGGCATCAGATCAACTGAGCAGAAGAGGGAGTTAAGAAACCAGACAAGACCGGGAGAAAGCAAGTGGAAGAGGATCCTTGGGACTATGATTTGGCAGGGAACACAGGAGCCCAAGGGTGAGGGAAGATTTGGGCAGCAAAGTTCTGGAGCCCAAGGAAGACACAGGAAATGCAAGCTGCTAATTGGCAGTGTGGCCCCTGGCAGCTGGGCAGGAGCATAAGCAGGGCACAGGGGAGTGGCTTTGCCACCAGAGGAGCTAAGCAATGTGGACCAGGGTTGACCATGGTTGTTCCAGAACCATCACCTGGAGCTGGAACTGACGCCCCAGATGAGCAGACAGGCAAGGACCCCTCTGATGTCCCCTTTCCTCTTCCTCTTAGGTTCCAAGAGGGGAACGGGAAACGTAGTATTTCCGCCCCATAACTATACAAGTGTAGACATTAAGTGGCTTGTGAGCCAAGAGGGAGGGGCCACCCAGGCCATTAGCTAAAGTCCAGCCCTGAGGAGGTGTTCATAATCAATGTCTGTGGACTTTTTTCAAATGAAAAGAAATTTGGAGGGCAGCCGGTTGGCTCAGTTGGTTAGATGCAGTGCTTATAACACCAATGTTGCCAGTTCGATTCCCACATAGGCCAGTGAGCTGCGCCCTCCACAACTAGATTGAAAAGAGCAACTTGATTTGGAGCTGATGGGTCCTGCAAAAACACGGTTCCCCAATGTTCCCCAGTAAAAACTGAAAAAAAAAAAAAAGGAAGAAAGAAATTTGGAAGTCTGCCATCAGGAGCTTCAAAGAACTAAAGAGGACAGGGAACCCCGCCTGCCCACCAGGAGCCGCAGAGCTGCAAACCTCACTAGGAGTCCCAGGGAAGATGGTCTCATGTGACAAGGACACGCCCTCAGCATCTCTTTTATATTCCAGACCTAAAACTCACACACACACAGGTCCTTCTGAGGTTTTGCTCAAGGTTTTATCAAGGTTAACAATAGAGGAAAACAGTACAGGAGTGGGGCCCCATGGGGGTCTGGGAGTATCAACCCCCGGTGTAGGAAATAAAGGGGGTGTATTGTGCATAAAGCGTTTAAACATAGCATGGCGGTTCCTCAAAAAATTAAACACAGAATTACGACTTGATCCAGTAATTCCACTTCTGCGTATACACCCAAAAGAACTGAAAACAGGGTTTCAAACAGATATTTGCTCACCCATATTCATAGCAGCATTATTCCAAAGAGTCAGGAGTAGGCTTTCCAGGCGGCAATTCCCGCCCGTTCTCAGGAATTGTTTTCGCTTTCCCGTTCCCGAATCCTGAGATATAAACTGTTTTCTGTTCTCCACGATGAATCGTTTCCACAAAGTGACGGCCGATACTACCAACCACCTGGGTTCAAGGAGCCGATTTCCCCGATTTCCTGATCAACTTTTCTCGGGATTCCGGAACAGGAAAGGTAAAAAAATTCCCAAGAATGAGCGGGAATTCCCCCCCAGAAACCCTAGCGATAAACAGGAAAAATGTCTAAGAGATACATTGTGAGTAGTATGTTTATTTCCCATTGTGGGTATTACTGGGTTCAAGGAGCCAATTTCCTGACCAGGATTCAGGAACAGCAAAGTGAAAAAAAAAATTCCTGAGAACGAGCGGGAATTCCCGCCTGGAAACCCTAGTCAGGAGGTCAAGGCAACCCCCAAGTTTCACCTGCAAACGAGTGGATAAACACCACAATGTGGTGTACGCAGCAATGGAATATTATTCAGCCTTAAAAAGGAAAGAAGTACTGACTCATGCGACAACATGGATGAACCCTGAATACATTATGCTAAGTGAAAGAAGCCACTCAAAAAAAATACAAATACTACATGATTCCACTTACGTGAGGTTTCAAGAGCAGTCAAATTCGTAAAGACAGAGAGTAAAATGGGGGTTGCCAGGGGCTGTGAGTGGTGGGGAACCGGGATACAGATACAGATGGATACAGAGTTTCAGTTTGGGAAGATGGAAAAGTTCTGGAGATGGAGGGTGGGGATGGATGTTTGTACAACCACGTGAATGTCCTTAATGCCACTGAACTGTACGCTTCAGCATGGTTAAAATCATAAATTTGATGTATATTTCCCACAATAAAAAATAATAAAAATCGGATGACTTACAGTCACCACTGGCCAGCAATTTTAAACCACACCAGTGATACAAATACTCCTCTCCAGAGGGAGACCGCTCCCACTGAGCCCCTGGTACCCCCACAGCCCCTGCTGTTTCATTTCCTCCCTCAGACCCTGCAGGACAACAGGAGGCGGGTGGGAGTGGGTCTACGGGACTGAAGACAGATTCACACGGGCCCGGGTGAGAGCACGGCTTGCTGTAGGAGGCTCTTGAATGTCAAGGCTGAAGTGCATTTGTGCTCACAGATGCCTCTGAGAACAATTTTTACAGCCACAGAACCCCCATCCCAAATCTCCCCACCATGGACCACCCAAAATTTCAACACAAAGGAGGAACTGAGCCTCAGTGGCAGGGTCACAGGCCAGCCCCGCCGGCCAGGGCCAGGGAAAAGATCCTGCACAGAAGTCCTAATTTTGCTCAGATAATCCGCTTTGACATCCAATACAGATTAACGGCATGTCAAACAAACCCCAGCCGGTTGGGCTCGTGCTGTGGACTACATTGTTCTCTGACTTTTGCTGGTTTAACTGCCTTTGCTGGGGTTGGGGGGACAGAGGGGAGAATGAGGTTGGCTTTAAATAATACTAATTCTGATTAAAGCAGGTACCATGTATCATTGGAGAGCTTAACATGTGCCAGGAATGAGGCTAAAAAGCTACCGCATCCCCCAAGAAAGTAGTCTCCACTCCATGGGGCACCGTCAGTCTTGTTCAAAGCTGGACTCCTGGCGCCTCACTGGTTGTATGTACTCGAGGGAAATTGGAAAAGGAAGGAAAGTCAAGTGCTTTATGTGTATTCGGGCAATCTGCCCAGCGACCCTTCAGTCTGATCCCATTTCACAGCTGAGGAACTTGACGCACAGAGTTCAGTTGATTTGCCCAAGGTTACATGAGTCGGGCGCAGGCCCCTCCCTTGCCAATACCACTCCAGTGCTTGTCACAGTATTCCAGGGCACACATTACCCGCAAGGCTGCCTTGCCTCCCCAAGTATCCTCTCCCACTGAACTAGAAACATCTACTGGAGGGGAAAAGATAAAACCATTATGGGAAACACATCTACTTTTAGGCTCCCAAGAATGGGGATTTGGAGTCTGGAAACTCCCCTCTGATCTCACAGGTCTTTTAGATAACGCCACCCCACCCCCAAATCGGTACAGGGCCCAGCACCCTCACCAGGAGGGTAGCTGCCTTGAAGCCACGGGGACATGGGATCTAAGCACCCAAAGCCCGGCCACCTAGAAGTCCTTTCTCCTATGTAATTGCTCACCTGTGCTGTCCTGTCACAGAGGCTGACACCCAGTCCCCTCGCTTTTCCCCCTGTATCCTGAGAAGTGGGACATCAAGTTCAAGAAGACCATGGGGGGCTGGGAGGAAGGGACACTGGATGGGCAGACACTGTCCTTGAGACAATGCAGCTCAGCCTAACTAGGAGACAGAGCTGAACCCAGAGCACACGGTGCCGGCTCACTGGGAACCTGTGACAAGGGCCCATCCCTGTTCCCAAGCAGCAGTGGCAGTGGAGACATCATTCAGAAGCCCTGGATGTGCACCCATACGGGGCTGTGTGAACTTGCCCTCCAGCTGAGCTGGTTTCCCCTCTTTGGGCCTGGGACCTACCTGGCAGACGCCTCCTGGCTATCATGTAAGACACAGTGTCTGGGAGCTGGGAGGCGCAGCATCCTAGCAGAGATGCGAAGACTGAGGCCTGATCCAAGTTAGGCAGGATCAATCGGACAGTAACTCCAGCAAAGGAGCAGGCCCGCACTTATGAAGCACTTGCTGTTTGCCAGGCACAGTTCTAAGCCTCACGTATTGCTTTCCTTTATTGCTCAGGACCACTGACGTCTTAGGTGCTAGCCTAATTATACTATCCCCTTACACTGCAGATGGGGAAATGGAGGCACAGAGTGGGCAGGTCACTCACCTGAAATCACACAGCTAGTATGTGTAAGAGCCAGGATTGACACCCTGGCAGTGTGTCTCACCAAGCTCAGTCTCCTAAATATTACTTTCCTCTTAGCAGATGGGTGTGGGGGTGGACGTAGAGAGAAGCCAGATCCTTTCTTTCTTTGCATCCTGCCAATGGGCCACTTAGTAACCATCCCCTGAACCATGCCTTCTGAACTCAAAGGGCAGGAACGTTTACCTACCACATCCCAGCTGGCAGGTTCACGTCCACTGCTATGCCCATAGCCCCAAAGATGGGAAAACGCCCCCCGTGACAATCCACACCGAGGGCACCCATGGTCGTGAGAGTGCTCTCAACCACGCCCTACCACTTGATTCCAACGTCCCTTCCCAAGCTTGTCCCCTCCCCCTTTTAGGTCCCGTTCGGGCCCAGCCCCACCCCCACCCCCAGCCCCCGCCCCATTTCTGAGTGAACTGCTTTGATGTGCCTTTGTTTATCGTGCCCCTCACCCTGAGCCACCCTTCCCCAGCCCCAATTAACTCGTATGTAAAGCCTCAGTGACAAAATGATGGTTGCCAGATAGGAGGCGGGTGGGGGGATGGATGAAAAAAGTGAAGGCATTAAGAAGTACAAACTGCCAGTTATAAAAATAGTTACAGAGAATATAAAGTACAACAGAGTGAATATAGTCACTAATATTGTAATAACTATGTATGGTATCAGATGGGTACCAGACTTATGGGGGGATCACTTCATAAATTATATAAATGTCGAATCACGACGTTGTACACCTGAAGCTAATAGTGTATGTCAATTGTAATTGAAACAATAAAAAATAAGTAATAATAAAAATCAAGCCTCAGCGTCTTCCAAGGCCTGCCTAGAATGCCACTTCCTCCAGGAAGCCACCCAGGATCAACAGCCTGGGGCTCTGAACAACAGCCTTTTCCTAGAGCCCCGAGACCTTTCTCCGGGTCCTTACACCTAATGTACAGCTGTTTGCTTGAAGGCAGTCTTACCTAGTTTAACTTTATACCACCCCCTGCCCAGCACAGGCAGAGTACACATACAGATAATGTTTTTAGAAATCAGAATTGACCTCAAAACTCCCTCTCCATTAAACTTCCCTAAAAAAGCATCAGCTCTACAATGTGATTAGGCTATACTGTACATAACCCCTCTTCAGTCTTGATAAATGCAGCCCTGAAGTTTAAAGTACATTTTAATTACCAAAAAAAGAGGCTAAAACCTCTGTCCAAAGTGGCCTGTCATTTTCCTTTCCAATGTTGATCATTTCTAACATTGCTTTACCCGAAAAGCCCTGCCCGCTGGTCTCTTCTGAGGTGCTGGGGAACGTATCTATTTCATGCTTGAGTTGGGGGAAAAAACACTGGGCGAGACAGACAGAAATACTCACAATGCCCAAGTGGTAATCAAAAATTCATTTTGCTCGGTGTTTACGCGGTTCATATCTCATTTGAGTCAAGCCGGAGTCATTACACGGTTGGCTCCAGACTAATGCTGGCTTACATTTCAGAGCCACTCTGCCCTCCACCAGAAGCCTGATCTCCTGTAGTTGTGTGTGGGGTCCTGCCTGGCACAGCACTGGGACACACTGGAGATTTTGCAAGGGGGGTGGATAAAGAAAGTGCATCTTTAGGAGAGGGACTGGACGTCTGGCTGTATGGGACACGGCCTTCCCCTTCGGCGTTACCATTCATTCATTCACAAACACGAATGAATGTGTGCAGGGCACCTTGCCGGGTAGGGGGAGCGACTCCCATGGTGGATACAGTCTGTGCCCCAGGAAGCCCCCCGTCCAGCAGGGAGGCCACGTGGGAAACACACGCTGCCATGGGCACGGCCTGTGCCGCCAGGGTGGGGTTTAGCACATGGGAACAGAGGAGAGGAGAACGCAGTCTGTGCTAACCGGAGGGCTGATGGGCAATGCTCCAGAACAGGGGAGACCAAGCTGCACCTCAACAACTCTGTGGGTTGCGTCTGGACACAGAGAAAGAAGGGCATCCGGGAGGGGAGCCGGCGCATGCAAAGTCTTGCACACTCAGGGCGTTTTGTCTTACATCCCTGCACCTGTGTGGCTGCCTCCCCTGTCTCTTGTCAATTCCACAACCAAGTCCCATTTTCTCTTGGTGTCCTCCAGGGTCTATATAAGGGGTGTGCAGCGGGGGGGGGGGGGGAGGGCAGGGAAGGGGCCACAAAATGAGGCTGGAGAGCAGGGTGGGGGCCAGAGAGAGGGTCTTGCATGCAAGCTTCCAGCTCATTTCCATAAATGTTAGGTCTCTCCCTCTGCCTGGAGGACCCCAGGGTCTTTATGTGTGACAGTGACAAGAACATATCTGCTGGTTAGCAAGCTGACTGGGAGGTGATACAAAGGACAGCTTGGAGAATGAGACAGACAGGAGACTACTGCAGTAATCCAAGCAAGGCCAGCAAGTGCCTGGTCTACCAGAGTGGGTGAAGAAACTGGGGCTGAGATTAGCCAATAGCTTCAGTGCTAATGAGTGAAGAGACGTGGCCTGTGTAAGCTTTTCTGACTCTGAATCCAGTGCTCATCATGCCATTCGAAGAGGCTCTGTGGCCTAGAAGAGACGCACTTCCCATATCTGCCACTAGAGGGCAGAGAGCCCAAGGCAGGACCCTCTGAGCCACAGCATGGAGAAAGTCCCCTGGCCACGTCTGGGGCACAGGATTCTCTAAGAATTGCCCCAGGACTGATTTATAACACTGATCGATTCCTTTGTTTCCAGGTTGGGTCAGGTGGTCAACGTATGACCTCCTGAAGTGGTAACTTGACCCTACATCCCCATTCTTGCTCTAACAACAATCAACGGAAGATACATTTTACTTCCCTCGGTTTCTGCTTCTACCTACCTCATAGGTTTGTTTGGCAGATTCAATGATTAAATGAGATATTGTACCTAAAAGAGTTCCACCTGGCACCTTAATAGTAGCAAACACACGTTGAGCACTCCTTATGGGCCAGGCAAAGTTCTAAGCACTTTACACATGTCGACGTATTTAATGCTCACCATAACGATGAGGCAGGGACCATAATTATCCCCATTTAACAGATGGAGAAACTGAGGCTCAGAGGTTAACTACTTTGCCTGAGGTAGAACTAGTAAGTTGTAGAGCCAGGCGGGTCTGACTCCGGAGCCAGAAGGTCTTGTTTCCCATGTGATTTTATTTATTTATTTATTTATTTATTTATTTATTTATTTATTTATTTATTTATTACAAGCCAGAGTGTTTAAACCACTGTGCCCTGAATGAGTCCAAAGATTCTTCCACATTGAGACCCAGGAAGAGTGTTCCAGAAAGAGGGAACAGCAAGTACAAAGGCCCTGAGTCAGGAACGGGGTTTAAGAGGACTCAGGAAAACCAGTGCAGATTTTCAGCTAGGGAAGTGACTGACACATGTCAAATAATAGACACGATATACACGGACACAATAAGGCAAAATTTCTTTTAAGAACTTACATGCATTTTTAATTTACCTATCTTGGTTTTCCTACAGATTTCTGAAAGGAGGTAAATTAAACACTACTCATGACTGCCTACAACAGGGGCTCCATCTTAGAATCACCTGGTAGCTTAAAATTCCTGGAGCCCAGATGTTGGGAAAGAAGGGGAGCCTGGAAAGATTTTAAAAATTTAAAGGTTCCCACATGATTCCAATGGGCAAACATGGTTGAGCATCATTAGCCTAAAAGGATGAAAAACAAAGCAAAATCAGATTAAATAATTGAAAATTAAAAATACTGCAAATGCAACTGCAAACTCCTTGGTGATCATCAGGCTGTGTTTGTGGCTCAGCGGGCACCTCTGCCCTCCCTCTGTCAAGACCACCCCCGCCGTACTTCGTGCACAGCCTCCCAGAGCTGTTTTCATCTGAACCCTCACAGGCTCTATAGGAAGCAGTGCTTCCCTTTATACACGAGAGACAACTGAGGTTTAGACGGGTCCCTTCCCTTGTCTGTGGTCACCGGTTCACAAGTGGCAGCACCTGGAGTCCAACCTGAGCCCCCTGTGCCTCCACAGCCTGTGTCCTGCCCACCGGGCACCAAGCCTGGTCCCCTCTCCTGGGCAGGGGAACAGACTCGCCCGCAGGCTGAGTTCTGGGTGCTGTGTGACCCTGGGCAGAAGCCTATATTCCTTCTGGAGCTGAGAAGCCACACCTGCCTCAAAAGTGGAATCCCACAAAGGTAGCGATTCCACAGCCATTCGTGTGAAGGCCCAGGGTTTGAGAAAAGCAGTGCCTCCTGCTCTGAGCATTTAAAATCTCTGCTGGGGTGGGGTGGGGGCGCTGGAAACAAAATCATGGGTATCAGGGTCTTGGCGGCTGAGAGTGTCTGCTCAGACACCTGCTCTTCCCCAGCAAAGGGCCATCTTGCATTCCTCTGAGCCTGGCCTGGGATCTATTCCTGGGACAGAGGCTGTTATGGCAACATGTGGCTCCAAGAGGGGGCAGAACATGGCCTTCTCTGCCTAAGGCCAGGAAATGTGGCCCAGTGCCAACTCCCCACCCCCCTTCATAACTGACCAAGGTCCAAGGATTACGAGGGATAAGTAAGCACCTTGGCCACCTCCTAGGAAACTCACTCTGACTCTTAGAGCTTAAAATTCCCCTCCTAGTTCTCTTTCAACTGAGGATGGAGGGCACTGATGGAGGGTGAGGGGTGGAATTCTCTCTCTGTTCTCCATCACTGCCACCTTGTGCTGCCTTCAATTGCAGAGGACTCACTTTTTGGCTTCAGGTGTCCCCCTACCTGCATAATTTGTGAGTTCCTACTACGTACCAGGCACAAGTACCAGCCATGGGGATAGAGTAAATGGGGTGAAGCCTGTGCCCTCGAGCATGTGCTGGTGGGAGGGGGCCCTGCCCCAGGAGTGCCATGAGACCCAGCTGCAGGGAGAGGTGAGCGCCACGCAGAGAACACAGCAGGGGGAAGTGGGGTGGGAAAGGGGCCACCACAGGGGGGAGACAGAGCACAGAGGCCTGGACAGTGTGTGGGGGAAGAACTTTCATCTGAGGGCCCGGTGTGGGCAAAGGCAGGAGGTGGAGATGTGGCAGCAAGCGTGCGGTGGGGAGGTGGGGGGCGCCAAGGCTGAGCAGTAGGAATGAGGGTTTCAAGCATGACTGTTGGCCCTTGTGGGAACGAGCCTCAAGCCCCATCACACTGGGCAGCTACCAAGCTGGCACAAACAAAATCCAGACCATCAGCATCCCTGGTCTGCTGTCTCCAGGGCTCCTCTGTGCCCAGGCAAGGACTCAGAGGCTCAGGATGGGGAAAGATGAGAAGGGGGAGACCCTAGGGGAGCCTGGTGCCCCACCCCCAACTCAGGTCTGAGCTTGATTCTCTCCTTCATAGGTTATTCCGGCAGCCCCCGCCATGCCCCTGCCCCTAGGGAGGAGGTGGGTTCTGGGCCTCTCCTCTGCCTTTGGGTTCTGAGCAGAGTGGGACTTCTGAGAACACCACCAACATCCCCCCACCTTTTTTTTAAAGCCCCACACACGGCAAGTATCTTTGTATTCGTGCCTTTCCTCAAAATGCTGGCTTAGCTTAGAATTCTCTTTTCTTCTGAAATGTTTAATCATGTCCACCTTTCAAGGCTGAGTTCAAATGCCATCTCCTTCCTGAAACTTTACCCTAATCCTTCCCCTGCAGTTACCCAGGACTTCCTCTGCATTTTCAGAGCATTTTTGTTCCATTACAGCCCATTCTATTCTCTAGTAGAGTTAGACATTACTTGTGGGCAAGGAACTTGTCTAAGTAATTTTTATACATACAAAAAAAAAGAAAAGAAAAACGAAGATACCAGGGGTGCCAAAAAAGGTACACATTTTAAGAGCTGTTATTTATGTATTACTTTTCGAAGCTGACATGAATTACAGTAGCAATGCATAGTATGACATTCGCTCAAAAGATGGTGTTAATCAAATGAATGCTAGCGTCAGTCATTGTATCACAATTTTAATACATTTTTTTTCCTTTCTTAAAATGTGTACACGTTTTTGGCATCCTCTGTATGTAGAGGGATTTTAATTCCCTTAAAAATCACACTAACCACAGCACTGAGTTTCCTCTAAGATACCACTTTGCTCCATTTTTAATAAAGACGTTGACTTCATTGCTTGTCATTATTAACTTCAATTTATTAAAATGAAAAATTTCCATTCAAAAGACACTACCAGTAAGAGAGTGAAAATGAAATGCACAGGGATCAGAAGATACCAGAAGAGACATGTTGGTCAGGAGGTGAAGTAGCAAGAACCTGCATATTCTGGTGGGAGCGTCAAGCGGTGCACTTTGGAAAACAATCTGGCCATGTCTACGAAAGACGTCCAAGCACATTCTCATGACCCAGCAATTTCACTCCTGCACATCCAACCAGAATGCAAGCACACGTCCCCAAAAGGCTTTCTAAGATAGAAGGAAGTTCACAGCAGTGTTATTCCCACAGCCACATACAACCTACATGTTCCCTGACAGTCACTTATGTATTCATACCACAGAATTCAAAAGAGCAAAGGAAAACAGGGACCGATTGCTACTTGGATCACGTTTGTATCTCACAGATGATGTGAGTGGCAGCAGACACACAGCTGCTTGCCCACGGCCCTGAGGTCAGCCGGGCTCCACCCGTGTCGGATAAATGCCCCTGCTGGTCGTCCCACAGCGGCTCAGAGGCACACCTTCCGCCCCCATCTCCTGCATCCTCCCTTCTGGGCAGGATACCAACACCCCCCTTCACTCAAACTAGAAACCGGGGATGACCCAAGGACTCTCTCGCTCTCTTCCAGAAGGCAAACTAATCGCGAAGTTCTGCCTACTTCACCTGCCTCTGCTCTGTCTTCCCTCTCCATCCCCACTGCTTCAGCCCAACTTCACGGCCTAAAGCCTCCCGTCCTACAACCTGACCACACCCTCTCCAGGTATAGCAGCCCGAAGCCAAATCTAGAACTCACCCTGACCTTGCACTCTCCATCTCAACCTCAGGATAAGGCCCAAGCCCCTCTGCATGGCACACGTCCCCTTCCACACATCCCACCCGTTTCGTGTTCAGCTCCCACAGCAGCTCCATGCCGTTCGACAACCCCACCCCTTTGTTCATGCTCTTCCATCTACTCAGAACACCTTTCCTGCCTTTCTTCCGCATGCTGACTGCGTCTGTCTTACCTTCATGCTCAGCTCAGACAGCACCTCTTCAGTTTGGGTACACAGTTCTCCCTTGGGCTCTCAGTCCTCAGCATTTTGGGTTTAGTTTATCTGTTTTAAGGTCTGCCCCCTCCCCCCACACACACTTCTAGATGCCTTGAGCCCAGACCATGCCCTGTGGCTCCCAGGCAAGAAGAGGCACTTGGTAATTTTGCTTTATCTCAAAACACACCTTACCCCAGGTAGTCCAGACATGTGTAATGCTGTGTTTTACACATGGGCAGTTGAGGAAACAGATTCTAGAGTGAGACAGACTCAAGTTCAAATCCCAGCATGGCCACGTGGCAAGTGTGGGTCCCTGAACAAGTCACTCATCCCTCCTGGGTCACACTTTTCTCATCCATGAGGTGGGGAGATGCCTCCTTGGTTGTTGAGACAGCGAAGGACATGCACATGGCAGGAACGGTCCCCATGTGGGGAGTTTCCTGCCCACAGGTTCTCTTAGCGGAGGTATCCCCCCCGGCACTGTTGATATTCTGGGCCAGCGTCGTGTCTGTTCACAGGGCCGTCCTGTGCTTTGCAGGGTGTTTAGCAGCCTCCCTGGCCTCTACTCACCAGATGCCGGGAAAAACCTCTCCCCCAGGGTTGGGAGAACTAAAAACGTCTCCAGCTTGTAGTGTGTGTCTTCTTGGCACATCCTTCGGTAGCTGAGAACCAGCTGACTTAGATTTTGATCCCAGGAACCCCCAAACTCTCCCAGTACCTGAGCTAAAGCTGGTTTAATGAGCGGATCCTGGTGCTAGGAGGAAAAACCTGCATGCCCGAGCTGGGGACAGGGTACCTGTTACTTCTCAGTAGGAGCTGAACAGGCATGGGCCCACCTGTCACCCGGCAAAGAGCTTCTGGGGCCTTGGTCAGCTCCAGCCCAGCCTCCTGTACACAGAGCGCAGCAGACGAATCCCAGAGAAAAGGAAAAATAGACACCTTCTAAGTGCCCCTCACAACCTCTGTGGCCTGAGACGTGCATACAAACTTGGAGTTGCCTGAGTATATTTCTGCCGATATCTCCGTCACCTGTGTGGCAAGGATGTGCCAGGCAGGTTCTCACTCAGTTTCGCAGAAGAGGAAACTAGAGTTTGGGGAAGTGGCATGCCCCAGGCTGCCAGCTTGAACCCATTCATGGCTGACTTTAAGAGCCTAGGCCCTTCAGCAACCCTGTGAGGTCGGCACTGCGGCAACTCTATTTTAACAGGTGAGGAAAATGAGCCTCAGAGAGGTTACCGAACTTACCCAATATCACACAGCTTGAAGAAGCCAGGATTTGAACCCACTGTCTCCCTCCAGTGCCCATTCTCTTATCCACTGCACCATACGGCCCCGTCAGATCACCCCACTTGCAGATCCCCCCCAACTCACTTACTTGGCCTCATGGTAAGTAGAACAATAGTGAGTGTGTTATGGGAACCCACATTGTCTCTCTTTTCTTTTTACAACTGAGGTGAAAGTCACATAACATAAAATTAACCATTTCAAAGAACACAACTCAGTGGCATTTAGTACATTCACAATGTGCCACCCCCCAATCTAAACGCAAAACATTTTCTTCTCCCCCAAATAAAACTGCCTGCCATTAACTACTTGTTGGCCACCATCGTCCCTCTCCCTGCAGCCCTTAACCATCACCAATCTACATTCTGTCTCTATGGATTTGTTTATCCTGGACAGTTCATGTAAATAGAATCATACAATACATGGTCTTTGGCGTCGGCCTTCTTTCACTTGGTATAATGTTTTCCAGGTTCTTCCAATGCCGTAGCATGTATCAGTGTATCGTTCCTTTTCATGGCTGAATAGTATTCCGTTGTGTGGACATACCACAATTCGTTTTGTTCTCATCAGTTGATGGGCATTTGGGTTCTTTCCACCTTTTGGCTATCATAAATAATGCTGCTATGAACATTCGTGTACAAGTTTTTGTTTGAGCACCTGTTTTCAATTTTTTCAAAAAAATTTATATATATTTTCAATTATTTTGTTTGAGCATCTGTTTTCAATTGAAATTATATTTCAATTAGGTGTCTTAGGTAGACACCTAAGAGTTGAATCGCTGAGTCAAATGGTAATTCTGTTTAATTTATTTAAGAACCTCCCACCTGTTTTCTACAGCAGCTGTACCATTTTGTATTCCTACCTGCAAGGCACAAAGGTTCCAATTTCTCCACATCCTCCCCAATACTTGTTTCCTTCTTTGTTTTTTCCATCACAGCCATCCCAATGGATATGAATTGCCATCTCCCACTCTCTCTCGATCAAACCCTCAATGAACCTTATTCTCAAGATGCTCACTCACTGACTGGAGTAAAAGGTTGAATTACACTTTATCCTACCAAGACCAATACTCCCAAAAGAATGTGGTAAAAAGTTGAACTATTTGACAGGAACCTAATCATTGATTTAATTTCTCACGTTTTCCTGGTCTTATTATTCAGAGCTCTGGGGTAAAGGCGGGGGGTGGATCATAACCTCATTTCTAATCAGACTTAGGTTATTGTTACTGCAGGCCAGCAGGCAACGAAAAAAAAAATGAATTCTATAATCTGTTGACATTTTGTTACCCAGAGGACTCAGAAACACATGTGCATTTCAAAATTTAATAAAACCAAAAGATAGGAACAAATGTTTAAAGAGAATTAAAGATCTATTAACAAAAACAGGGCAGGCAAGCCAATTGCAAAACACTGCACCCAATGTTTAAAGGTCCCCTAACTTTGTGGAATAGGAGGTTGAAACGTCCTGTGTTTTAAGGCTCAATATATAGAAAGCACAAATTAAAATTAATATTCAGCTTTCAAAACACTGAGCATAATGAGAAAATGTGACAAAAACTGCTGTTGCTGAGAGTTAAGGAAGGGAAGGTGAAGCTGGGATAGCTGTAAAGGACATCTTTCTGCAGTGCCCGAGCTCCCTGCAAACTGGGTACAAGGTGCACAGTGCCTGCCTGACTGGCACCAGCCTATGGGAATAGCCTTGGTTACGGGAGACCTGCACAGAGAAGCTCTCTTTTATGGACATTAGCAGGCCAGCAGGCAATGAAAAAAATGTGACTAAACGCTCATACGTGTATACCCATGACCAGACAGAGTCGGGCCCTTATAGGGTTGGGTTTGATCCTGGCCTGTCCCTCACTGCCTGAGGAGACTCTGAGCCTCCCACCTTCTCTGTTCAGTAGGAACCACACCACCTCTCCCACTGGAAGGAGACAGGGGTGTGATGCTCCTTCCACAGGAGTGGCCCTAGTGACACCACTGCTCCCTCCTTGCTTCTGGGTATAAGCACAGGACTGAGGGTGTCAAGGTGGCCTTGTCTGGCTCAGGAAAGATGCGGTAAAAATCATGCAGGGCCAAAATCATTCCTGTGGGTCCCTGAAACCACCCTTCCATCTCCAGGACCTGTGCCCAGGGAAGGACAAAGGCAAGTAACTTGCTGGGGTTCTCTCCGCATTTGGCTGGGACCTTCTTTCGTCAAGGAGGCAGTGGAGACCCAGGTCCAATGTGAACAAAGAATAAAAGCAGATCATTTCTCAGCGGCACCAATGGTATGCAGTCATGGTGGCTATGTCATTTTTTTAAAAGCCTTTTAGAGATATATATGAATTCCTTATGAATGATTTCCTATGATATATGGAATTTTTTCCAGTTCTGGATCTAACCATTGCATTTGGTGGTCGTGTGTTATGCTAGAGTAGGACCAACTTTTTTCTGCTTGTCATTCACATCTTTGAAGTCTCTGTGTCAGTTTCTTACAGGCTACTCCACATATGGATACACCTGTTTCCTCGTGATTACATCCATATTAAACACCTTGGCAAGAATACCACACAGGTGAGGCAAAGTCAACTTTCATCCCGGGCAGATATGCCCACCCCCCAACTTCCATCTCCCTCCCTGCCCAGTCAGCTGCCTCCAAATTGCTTTTCTTTGTCTTGCAAAGTCAAGTCCCTCCTGAGAAGTGGGGCTGCCCAAACACACCAGGCATGTGGGTAAGGCTGGCGGCTGAAGGTCTCATTGTAGGGTGATCAGGCCGTTTCAGCGGGGACCTCTGGAGGTCAGGTCTTTAGATCCTTTCTCTCAGGGTGACCAGAGTCCCCAGAGAAGAAAGAACTTTCTGATATCCTCCAAGTGGGTACAGAACTGGATGACAACTTGTTGACAATCGAGTGGCAGAAGACAGCTACGGTCTCCATCCAGCATATAAATCTCCTCTTCATCCCTCCTTTCCAGGGACCTCAGTTTCACTCTCTCCAAAAAGCAAACCCTCATTTTCTGCCACAGTTGGGGTGGCGGAGGGTAGTCTGATTGTACTCACCGGAAAGGAGAAAAGGGAGGGCCCCAAATTGCTTCCTTGACCTCCCACCAAGCCTCCTCTTTCCAGTCCCACTGTTCCCCCATTTGCAGGATGACTTAATTGCTGCCCACATTTCTACTTCACAGCTCTCAAAATTCCTGATATTTTCTCTTTCTCGTCTTTCTGGATTTCAGCTTTTTAAAAAACTCTTTTATTCGTCTCATACTGGGATTTTGGGAAGCAGTGAAGATGATACCCAGTATATTTTCGATGGGGAGCCTGTGTCCTTTAACATTTGAATAACAGATAGAGTCCCAAACCCACATATGGGAAATTCAGAGGGAACTCTCCCCAGATACCTTCAAAGACGTAGGGAAAAAATTATCCAAAACTCCAAAATAAGGCAGGTGGATGTCTGCCATCCTTTGCACGTCACACCTGAGCAGCATGTAACAAGCCTTGCAAAGGGTCCTTTGACTCTCCTGGGAACGTCACTTTGATAATTTCCTTCTTGTGGCTCAGATTTTGTAAAGTTAGAGGTTAACTTGTTGGAAATGGATAAATTGCCACTCATTTCTGTCTGGAGGGGAAAAAAAGACAATCCCCAAGGTGGTGGTGTCACCGCTCTGTAGGATGTTTGCGCATTTTGTATCTCCCTTAGGAATCAGATGCCAGCATCCTTTGACTAACGAGAGATGTCTGTCTCTTGTATTGTTCCTGGGATCAGCTTTGCCATCCTGCTGGTTCCCTCATTAATGAGTTAAATAAGTCTTTGACACATGCTCGCTGTCTACTTGTACGAGAATTATGTATTTAACTTTTTCAGAAACATACTTTGACAGCTCTCCAAGTGCTTCTGTTTCTGAGTTTCTGCTTCTTTCAACACTCTCATTCTCCACCCTACGACACACAGACAGCAAACACTGGTCTTTCTCAGCATTGCCCCATGTTGTGATGTCACTTCCTGTTTTATTATCTCCCCAGAGCACCCCAGCCCACCAAGTCCCTCGTAATTGAGGTCCAGGGGAACAGACTACAAACACCACCTGAAATGGAGCCTTACGCAGAGGCTCTGAACTGCCCTGACCATCCCCTGCGGGATGGGCGACCTCTCTCCTCGAGCAGCTGGCTACTCTCTTCTTCCTGCTGTTTCTCCTTGGAGAACTACCTTCTCCCTGCTGATACTCCTTCATTCTTGTTCCTTTCTCAGGCAGAACGTTTCAGCTCGCTACCTCATATCTCATCATCTTCCAAACCTGGCTGCGGCCAACCCTAGAATAAGCAAAACTCCGTTCTGTTGCTCTGGGAAAGGTGTGGGGTTAAGAGCATGTCTGGAGGTGGGGATGGGGGTGGAATCCCAGCTCTGCACTTACTAACTGGGCAACCGTGCCTCACTCTGCCTTGTGGGGAAGGTTCAGTGAGATAACACAACACACTCTTAGAATAGCGCCCAGCGCGTAGCCAGCGCTCTTGGCTCCGTGATATGTAAGTTCCCGTCTCTTGCTGTGAACAGCACAGAGCTGGGGCGGAGTGTTGGCTAACTACTGCTTTCTCATGATCAAAGGACAGAGGTCCCAGCCTGACTCAGCAAGGCCTCCAGCGTGCCTTTTCTTTTCTTCCTGCCACACCACAAGGCAGTAAAGTGATCATGAGGACCGCTTAACAATTCCTGGATGGGATCCGGTCATCCACCTGATCCTTCACTCCATTCCCGGAAACCTATTATCTCAAAGCCGGATGGAAAGCTCGTCCCTCAACTGAAACAAGGAAGGGGGCTTTGCGGAGTGGCCGAGAAGGCACTGGACCCAGAACAAGAGGCCGGGGTTAGTCCTGGCACGCTGCATACCAGCTGTGTGACCCTGGACAAGTTACTTAGGCTCTCTGAGCCTTGGGTTGAATAAGAAATGGAAGTAATCACCCCTTCCCTGCCTACGCCAGTGTTGTTTTAAAAATCGGAAAAGACAATGCTGTGAAACCCCACAGGAAAATATAAAGGGAGAATTATTATCACCATTATCCTCATTACCCAGCGGGGTGATACCTATTGTTTAACTTTTTTTTTTTTAAAGGGTTTTCAGTAGTCAGACAGACACTAAAGAAAGAGGGATAAAAGAAATACTAACAGCAACTCTGTTTTGAGAACCTTCACCCTTGACCTACCCTAAAAATCAACATTGTCACCTAAGGGTCAGTCTTACACCAGACAGCAAGTCTAAAAGAAAAGAGTGCCTGTGGCCTCTTTCCAGTTCTGGTTCTATTTATTTTTCACAGGAGTGGCAATGAGGTGTGCAGGGAAGGGCACACACAGGTATGCCTACCCCTGCATGTTAACCTAGGCTGGGGGGTTAGGGGGGGCCCTGGGGGTGAGGGCTCGTAGAAGGTGCCCATCAGCATAGATTTTTGTCCTTCAAGCAAATCCTGACAACATTCCCGTGGTTCCCAACCCCAGCCAAGACATTCAAAGGGGAAGGTGTCAGTTTCGGGCAAGGAGATTCCACCCTGATCGCTGAAGTCACGGCTAGCTCTGAGCGAGCACGCCAATAAAAACTGACATTATCTACATATATATATAGTTGACCCTTACACAACCAGGGCGCTAGGGGAGCCAACCCCCCACACGCAGTCAGAAATCTGTGTACACCCTCTGACTCGCCCAAAGCATAACGACCAATAGCTTACAGTTGACCGGAAGCCTTACCGATGACAAAACAGCCGAGTAACACAGTTTGCACACTAGATGTGTCACATATTGTATTATAATAAAGTGAGTGAGAGAAAAGAAAACATTATTAAGAAAATCCTAAGGAAGAGAAAATACCTGACGAGGGGACAGGGCGGGGTAGCATGCAGGTGGGCATGAAGAAATTCGGGGGTGAAGGAAATTGCTACATTTAGATTGCAGTGTGGTTACACCGCTGTACGTGATTTCCAACATTCTCAATCTGTACATTTAAAACGAGTGAATTTTAGTGTATGTCAATTATACTATCATAGCGCTAAAAGAATAAGAATAGTTAATTCCAAGGACTGTGGCTGACACATTGTGAGCAATCAATGAATAGGAGCTGCTGTGAGTCATCTTTGGGACCTGTAGGGACCTCCGTGTCACAGGGATTTTTAAGACTCTGGGAAGGCGAGGCTGGCTTTACTGCGCTCCCTCTGAGCTTCAGGCCTTGGGGACGGAGGGGTGAATAGCTACAGCCCCACCTCATATGGGAAGAAGAATGCCACCTACAGGTCCCAGCTAAGATGTGCTAGATGGGGGAAGGTGGGGGCGGGCCTAGGAGGGAGGGAGAAGCCCACACCAGTCCCCAGAGGCCCCAGCCTGTCCTCCTCATAGGTGTCAGGGTGCAGGGGAGTGGGGATGCCAACCGCCGCCCTCCCAGGCCAGCCCATCCAGACACATAGGCTTTGAGCATGAGCTACAAGCCTATACAGAAGCTCGCTCCAAAAGGAGGGCCATTCAGACAACAGCAAGCCTGGAGATGAAGTTAGATTAACTCCAACATTTCTCTAGTGAGTACCAGCAACCAAATGACAAGCAAGTGGTCGTTGCCCTCAGGGAGTCCCCGAGCCAGGGCAGCGAGCAGACTGCAAGTTTCTCCATGCCCAGTGACCTGGCTGTGCTGAGGGAAGAGAGTTTGGTTTAGACTGTGGGGAATCCAGGAGGGCTCCACGAGAGAGGTGTCACAGAAACAAAGCTGGAAAGATTGGGAGGGAGGAGGGACAGGCAGAGGGAAGGGCAGGAGCAAGGCAGGGAAAATGGTCTCGTACGTAAGCAACTTGTTCAGACTCCAAGAGCAAGGTTGGGGGAGAAAAGCAGGTGACAGCTTCATTCAGCAAACACTTATTAAGCACCTGGCCGGTGCTGGGTACAGGTTGAGATTCTGTTGAATATACTCATACTTAAGCAGTAGCCACAGCCATGTTGATCACTAGTGTCGTTTGTCATCCACAGGGGCAGATGGAGAAGCTCTGAGTTCCTTTGGGTGATCAGGGACGAGAGGTGGGGGAGCCCATCGTGCGAAGACCAGGGAAGAGTGTACCCGGCCAAGGGAACAGCAAGTGTGCATTTGAGTTTTTCCTTCCTTCCTGTTTCCGACCTCTAGCAACAAGGGCGGGGCCTCTGGAAGGGAGCAAGGCTGTTTTCATCAGGCTGCGTGCTCCAGTATCACCGCCTGTGCCCACAGCCACCGCACAGGAGGCTGTCCCCTCCCTACACCCGCACACATGTGGCTGTCTGTGTATACACTTGTGCATCCTGTGTTTATGGGTAACGATTTGTGCTTTCTGTGCCTCTTCCTTTTATCCCCTCAAGGGCGGCGATCGCACCCCCTTTACTTTGTGGCTGTCCCCGCCACTTCCTCTTGTCCTTCCCACCCACCTCTGCCCCCAAGAACCTCACACAGAGCTCTGCCCAGAGAAGTCGGAGGTCACTCAAGGAGGTAACGATGACCGTCATGGATCATGGATTCGGTCCATTCTGTGAAAGTTTGGGACCATCACATGGCAGCCACTGGCTGGGAGCTGGCTGGTGAGCTCAGAGCATATCTGCAAAGGCAGTTAATCACGATAAACTAATTATGTGATACACTAATCATTATAATCTAATTATGTTATGAAAGCAGCAGTGGGAAAACAAAAAGAATGAGTAAGTCTGCCTGGGGGAGTCAGAAATGTTGTTCGTTGGGGAGGTGCTGTTTACGTTGGATGTTGGAGAAGGAGGCTGAAGGTACCACTTAGAAGATGCAGGAAAGACACCAGGCAGAGAGGAGGCAGAAGTGCACAGGCGGCCAGGAAGCACCGAGGGTGGTGCAGTCGGGGTCCACCGCGTGGTTCAGGGGGCTGCAAACCCATGCAGGCTGCGAGATGGCGCCAGGGCCACGGGCCCAGAGAGCCAGGGGCTCCACACACCAGGCTGAGAAGATTCTTCTTCAGTCAGAGGGCAATGAAGAATTCTGGAAATTTTACTCAAAGGAAGGATGTGGACAGTGAGGGTTTTCAGAGGGGCAATTTCTTGGCCACGTGGAGAGCAAACCCTCAGGCACTGAATCCGTACAATTAACACAATGCAAAGTCAAGGGCCTTCAAGTTCTGAGGAGCGCTGGTCAAGGAGCCGCCAATGGCTGTGAGTTGGTGGCCGACGGACCACAGCACGCAGGCCAGCCTTTGGATGGCATGTGGGGACAGACGCACTTCCAGACTGAGATGTCTGCCCAGCTGTCACCCCCTGTACCCTGACTCCTGGCTCAGCCCCGAGCTGGCTGGCTCTGTCCTCATGTCCTGTCACTGTTACCTCCAGCTGAGCGGTCTGTCTGAATCACGGTCTTCACATCACAGTGCAGGACTCACGAAAGAGGGAGACAGTCAAATGTCTGAAAAATGTGAGGACTTTACCCTGCCTCGGTTTTCTTCCTCTCTTCCTCTTTGTTATATTACTTATGAAAATCCACCAACACACTCCGGGTTTCATTAACGAGGGTTCGGCAAAGGCAGGGAGGACGCAGGCTAAGAGAAATCCAGTGAGGCTGACAGTCTCTTCTTGTGTGTTCCTTGCAGACCACCACCTCCTGGCACAGCGCCTGGCATACAGTAGGTATCCAATGGTTGCTGACCGAATAGCAACAGCATTGTGGAGTCTGCCTGGAGTGGTCTCCTCTTTTTACACATTCATTCTGCAAAACTTTTTTTGAGCAAAACGTGCTGACCCAGCACAGACGCTAGTGTTGCATGGCAGGAGTCGGGGGGAGGATATCCCCCTTGTCAGGGCTCGAGGACTTCAGAAAACAGTTCCCTATTTTTAAGCCAAAATTTCCATTTCCCTGAAAGTTACGATAGAAACCATGTCTGCCGTGACCTCCAAAAATCCCTTTTATGGTTGCCTACTTGTGTCAGTGGCTGTGTGAATATGTTGGCTGAATGACTTGGTATTAAACTCGAATGGGGTCAATTCAACTCATAGCTGTCCAACGGGCTCATCTACCCAAGCCCCAGTCTGCTTCTGAGCAGCAAGAGGTGGACACTGGGACCGCTGAGAGCAGAGGGACCAGAAGGAGGGGAAGGGCTGAAGTGAAGGGAGGAGAAGCAAAGGGATTAAAGAGCCTGGGAAGGGGCCGGGAGTCAACCCAGCCTGGAAAGGCAAGGGGCCAAGGCACCGCCAGGCAGGCATTTTGGAAAGGAAATTTGGAAACGCTCTCCAGGGACCCAGAGGAGCAACACAGAGAAGGCTGGAGCAGCCTAAGGTACAAAGAGTGCGGTGAACTGAGAGGCCCCCGAGGTCACCAGGGCCACCTGAATCACACAGGGAAGCTGAGGCCTGGGGTTTCTATTTTAGCCCAACCAAGAAAGGACAGGGAAGTCCCAGGCCTCGTGCCAAGTTACCCAGTCAGGCAACCATACCTGCTCCATCTGCCCTGTGCTGCAGTCTCTTTTCAGCATTTGTTACTTCAACAAAGCCTCCCCGTGCACCTGTGAGGAAAGAACCCACAGGGTTCTCCCCCTGGTCCCAGAAGGGGGTACTTTCCAAGGTGTTGCCTTTGCCCCTCCCCCCCCCACACCCCTCTAAGATCCCATACCTACCCGCCCCATCTCTCTAGGCTCCATTTCCAGCTACGAGCTGGGCACTGGCTTCTACCTGGAAGACCCACAGAGACCTCAAATTAACGCCAGGCTCATCATCTTAGCCCACCTGACACTCCAACTCAAATCAGAGTCACTTGATTCCACCTCTCCCACCTCCATAACTATCACCCTGCTTTGTTTTTCCACCACACCCAATATGTGTTTCCTATTTTTCTTCCCTCAACACATTTGACTGTAGCATCATGAGGGAAAGGCGTTTTATTTTATCGCTGTCCCCAGCACCTGGCAACGATCAAAGTTGTTGAACGTGTTGACTGAGCAAATCTAGTCGTGCTGCCCTTGCCCTTGAAAGCGCTCTCCCTGCGCTCTTCTCCTGTCCATTTCCACCTCCATTTGCTTTATTTTTACCAAGCAACTTAGCAACCAGAAATTCATGTGGTTGAGCTCTTATGGTTTTAAGAAAATTAATTAAGCTGCCCCCCCCTTTGATCTTCCCAAGCTCCCACCCTCCCCAATTCTGCTTCTCTACCCCTGTGACATTTTCCAAGGAGAACGCCTGAAACCGAAGATTAAATGTATGTGTGTGTGTGTGTGTGTGTGTGTGTATGTATATATATATATTTAATGCAAGGAATGTTTTTGCAGTTTCAAATGTTATCTTCAGAAAAAAAAAAAAGTTCTATTACATAATCTGTCAACATTCCCGAGACGAGAAACGTGGGGAACAACGCCAACTGTAGGAGAACCTTCTGAAACGCCCCACAGCATGGGCACATTTTGGCCATGAACACTTGTGGCTGTTTTCATCCTGACGCCTCCTACCTGACAGCTGAGGCCGGGCGCATGGCAACGCCATCGCTTTTTATAAGATTAACATGTTTCCTTTCACTTCAAATACTTAGAAGACTTGACGGCTTTATTCTAATGACTTTCACGCCCAGAATGGCTTGTCCCCTACAATGTAAGGAGTACACTGTGCAGCCAAGCTGGGCACTGGAGATTTCTGTGGCAGAGAAACTCCGAGAGAGGCTCCGTGGTGACCTGGAAGCCTGGTGGTGCAAAGGGGAAGACAGTGGGATCCAGGGGCCAAGTTGCCACTTACCAGTTGGGTCATCCCGACAAATGACTCAAACCAGACAGAGGACGGGCCATGACCCGGCACCACAGATACGGACCAAAGGACAGCCAAGGCATCCTCCACAGGCTTACAAAGGTAGTGGTGGCGAGGGGCCGGCCAGTAGTGAGCACTCAGCTGCTCCAGAAGCCACCTCCTCCCCTGTCCAGTGGGGCACCGCTTTACCCGTAAACTGAGAGAGGGATTCTTTTCTCTGTCCCTCACAGGGCTTCTTTTAGGATCAAATGAGAACGGTACACAATGCAGAAATATAAAGGTTTACAAACACGATAGGTAACTCTGTCCAAAATCTCTTCTCCACTAATCAGTTAAAAATGCCTGAAATCCCTTCATTTAAGATTTTTCCATTTGGACTATAGAGGTTTGGTGGGGGAGAGTAGCGTCTTCAAGATTTTATTAAAATATAGATGACTTGGAACAAATAAACTCATATTCTCTATCTGCCCTATTGTGAACACAAGGAATTATGTACAGACCCTTGGTGGGGGGGGCATCTCAAAAGCTGCACTGGGCTCAGCCAGGAAGAGATGCACCCCCATGGCAAGGGCCCAGCTCTTGTGTAGCCCCACCCCCAGGAGCCCCACTGAATTTCAGTACCTGCTCAGGCCTTTCCTTACTCTGTTTAAATAACACAATCCACATTTGTTGTATAACCACAAAACCCCCAGACAGTCAAGGAACAAATATATCCACTATGTACTTTACAGGAAAGAGAAGTTACAAAACTTGAAATGAGAGAGAATGGTTCTTGGACAATAGCCTTGTTTCTATATATGGGAAACAAGTTTCATGGTAAGGATAGAAAAAATTCATGGCACCAATTATCCACCTTGTAAGAGACCTTTCTAATTAAAAATGGGTCACCAAGATTTGTTTAAAAACAAGAAAGAATTTTATATCCTGGAGATGGCAAACTGGCATAATTCTTTTGGAAAGCAGTTTGATAGAGCAAGGCCTTAAAAATGTGTCTAGTATGCCCAAGTAATACTATGCCCTAGTAATTCCATTTTCAGAAAGTATTTTAAGGAAACAATTGTCAATATTACCAAAAAAAAAAATCTTTTTCACAAAAGACATTTATTTCAACACTATTTAGTTATGATAGCAAAAGTTAGAAACCACCCAGAAATCTAATTCAAGTAAACAGTTTGCTTAATGGTGTAGTCACGTCTCGTGATATAATACAATTATAAAAAGTAAACTTTTCAAAAATGATAAAGTTTATCTATGAATGAAATACTAAGTAGAAGTGTTAGGTAGAAGTTAGAAAATGTCGGAGAAGCAAGAGAGGTGGGAGGGGGTCCATAATGCCTACATAAAAAGCTCATAACTAGCTTTGATTAACTGCCTCCAGCCAGGCCTCTGTTTTTACAGTAGATGACAAGAGGTGGTCTGGAGCAAGATGAGGATCTGAGTCAACCGACCTCCACCCATCTCAGGAGGTCATACCCTCCTGTGGAAGAGCGCACCACCTTTTCCGGCCAAATCAATATGTAACTCCCTCACCCTACCCAGCAAACTATATAAATCCTCAGGAAGGGGACCTGGGACTATGCCCACCTCGGCTCTCTCCCACCTCAGCCAAGCCTGTTCTGTTCCCTGAGAACGTATCAATAATAAACCCTGCTTGCATACTAATCAGCTTGCTGACCTTTGATTCTTCACTGCGTCAGCAAGAAGAACCGAGACTCCCATAACAGAAGAAAAAAACGGGTAGAAAACCATTCAACATAATCAGTTATATTTAAAGAAACCTCATACATAAACTAATTACTGGGAGGAAATATACCAACACTTTAATAATAATGTTTAATAAAATAATAAAGACATCAATAATAATGTCTTTTCCCCTTACTTTTCAAATATACATGAACTGTTTTGTTTATTGTAGCATAGTGTTGTTTCCTAAAATGTGTTCTATAGAACACTAATTAATGGACAGTTAATAGTTACACCGAAAGTGGGGCTGTCTTTATATAAAGCTGGGGATGATGAGTTCAGCAGGAGAGTGTTCCTCCTGCAAGATTTCTCCTTACCATGTGAATGTCGCCTGTAACTCTCCAAAGGACACAAGCTACATGGCATTCCCCAATGTCCTTTACCAAAGGACTATCTTCAGGGTTTATAATTCCATGGAACATCCTGGACGATGTTCTAATAAACTCTGTTGCTCACCAGGGACACCTGCGAATCTGCAGAGGAAGAGAGAGAGACTACCCCTCACACTCTGCCAATTCCATTTTCATCGTATTTCACATTTCACGTGAATCCTGCCTGGATTTGAATCCCAGCTCCTCAACACCCCCAGCCAGGTGACCTTGGGTATCTGATGTGTCTCTGCTTCATTTTTCTCATCTGCAAAATTGGGGCAACAATCAGTCCTACATCAAAGGGTTTTTATAAAAATTAAATGTGTTCTATTTTGTAAGCAATTTAAAACAGTGCCTAGTACATGTAAGCACTATATAAGTGTTTGTTAAATAAGGAAAACACTCACAGCACACGTCAACCACCTTTTCAAATTTCCCAAAAGTCCTTTATGGCACTGGGTGGTGGTTTTCCACGAATTTTCTCATTTCACAAAAATTCTGATTTATTCCATCTTTCAACGGTGACGGAGCATCGACTGTTAGCTAGGCTCTGTTTTGGGACCAGAAACACAGCAGAGGGAAGCCAAACAATTTCCACTTTGAAAGAACTGATGTTCTAATGGGGAGAGATAAATTAAAGAAAAACATTTAAGATAGTGACCGATGCTTTTAAGATAGGAGAAAGAGAATTGGAGGGAGAGATCTATTGGGGAAACAGAGAAGGTTGCCTGAGAGGAGGACAGTGATAACAAAGATTCAAAGAAGACACCCAGGCAAAACCCTGGGAAAGAGTGTTCCAGGAAAGAGGCCAGCAATTACAAAGGTCCTGAGGCAGAAACGACCTTGGCCCGTTTGAGAATTACAACTAAAGCTAAAATGGCTATACAGCAGGGTAGGCAAAGGGGAAAGGGTTCGGAAGCCATTTGAGGATTGACTATGAGTGATAAAAGGATACAGTAACATGACACGATTTACGTTTTTAAAAGGTCACCCTCATTTTGGGATATTGGGTTTTATCTACCAGAAAAAGTGACATTGGACTCCTCTCTGACAACATTCTGAGAAATCAAAACCAGGTGAATTACAGAATTGGATGTGAAAGGAAAAACTACAGAATGTTTAGAAGATAGAGTAGGAGAATCTCTCTGTGATCAGGAGGTAGGCAAATCAACCTTTAACAAAACACAGGGAATACTAACTATACATACTAACAAATGCATTAGATTATATTAAAATTAGTCCTCTCTTTATCAAAAGACACTGTTAAGAGAAAAAAAGACAAGACACAGATGGGGAGATATTTATAGCAAAAACCAAAGAACTCATATCCAAAATATATAAACAACTTGTACAAATCAGGAAGACAGAAAAATGAGTAAAAGATATAAAAAGTCACTTCATACAGAGGATGGCTACAAAGTGGCCACTGAACTGCCGAAAAGGTACTCAATCGCATTAGAAATCAGGGAAGTGTAACCCCAATGAGATGCCACTACACACACTGCCAGAAAGGCCCCCAATACTAAGTGCTGGCAAGGATATGGAGCAACGAGAACTCAAACGTAAATTGATGCAAATGTCTTGGAAAACTGCTTGGCAGTATGAGCCTGCAATTCTAGTTCTAGGTATTACCCTACAAATGGGGTAAGCACGTGTACCAGGAGATGCAAACAAGGGTGTATAAAGGGGTACTGCTGGTATTAGCCCCATAAGGAAACAAACTGCATAGCTAACAACTAGATGAAATCTACTGTATTATGTTGCTTGAAATAATCACGACAATGAACTACAGCTACAAGGAACATATGGACAAAACTAACTCTGAGTAAGAGAAAACAGACGTGTATGTGTGTGTGTGTGTGTGTGTGTGTGTACAACTCAATATAAAAGTTTTTTAAAGTCAAAATTAAACTGATTTCACCTAGTGTAAGAAACGCAAGGCAGTGATTACATCTAGGTCAGGACAGCGATGACTGGAGAAAAAGGGGTGTGGGTGGCAGGAAGCAGGCTGGGGAGCTTCTGGGGGTGGTGGCCCTGACAATGGTCTGTTTCTTGACTTGAGTGACCTTTACATGAGTGTTCACTTTATAACGACTTGTTACACTTACACTCATGTTTTAAACACATTTCTGTATGTGCAGTTAATATTTGGTTATTTTTAAAGGATCTGACAAATCATCCTGGCTGCACTGAGAGTGGATTGTGGCAGAGAGGGAAGCAGGAACGCAGTGAGATGCCCGCCCACCGGTGTAGAGAAGCCCACTAGGCCAGGCCAGACCAGACATCTCCCTAGGCTACGGTAAGATTAGACCAGACTAGACTCGCTCCCTACGCTAGACTAGATAGGATGAGGCCCCAAAGCTAGGATATCACCTTAGACTCCACGACAGAGGATGGTGGCTGGGACTGGGGAGGTGACAAAGAGAGGGAGAAAAGTGGACAGTTCAGGACATGTTTTGGAGGTGGAAGGATCAGCTGGGCGGGATGCAGGAAAGAAGGACACTGATAGCTTCTGGCTTGTGAACCTGGACAGCTGGTGATGTCACTGAAAAGGTAAAGAGCTGGGTCCGGGCTGGGGAGGGGTGCAGGCGGACATCAAGAATCTGCATGGATCATAGCAAGCAGGAGGTGCCTAGTGGACATTCCAGAGGAGGCGCCGGGAGGCCGCTGGATATTTGAGCTCACCAGACTAAGACGAGTAAAGAAAACTGAACGGTGGTCGCTGGGCAACTCAGCCAAGCCACTCACCCCTCCTACACACCAGTCTCTTGGCACTCATAGAATATATTATTTGCTGTGGATCAGCACATAATAATATTGTTCTACATAATGGGATTTCAGCACATGCTTTCAAACAGTGAAACCCATAAGCAATCTATCAATCATTGTCAAGGGTCTACGTAATTAGAAATAAACACGAGGCACCGTCATTCGCTGTTCAGATGGAGGAAATAAAAGACCTATCCCAGGCGAATACATTTAACTGACCTTGCTGAACATACTATCTTTTTCTTTTCTAGTTCCCTATATTTCCACCTGATATCTCCTCTGGGCAAAACTGAAACAAGTAATTTTAGGAAGAGGAGAATTTTCGAGGAGAAAGAACCAACTTTAATTTCTCTCTCCACTCCACACTTTTTGCCAAAGCAGCCTTAAACAGCAGACTTTTCAGGAGCCTATTCTAAGAAATTAACTTACTGAAAATAAACGTTTGTTCATACTTAGTTTTGTGTTTTAAGGAGTCCTATTTTCAAGACTCCACCCCCATTTATTTCATTCCACCAAAAGCCACCTAAGACAGGCTGAAACAAACTTCCCTCACGTATCATAATTTTGAAACACAACACATATTCTTTTTACATTAAAAAAAACTGTGATAAAGTACACATAACATAAAATCTACTATCTTAACCATGTACAGTTCAGTGGCATTAACTACATTCATTGTTGTACAACCACCACCACCATCCATCTCCAAAATTCTTTTCATCTTATAAAAATGAAACTCTGTACCCATTAAACACTAACTTCCCAGCCCCTGATAACCACCATTCTACTTCCTGTCTCTATGAATGTGACTGCTCTAGGTACCTCATATAAGTAGAAATCAGACAATATTTGTCCTTTCATGACAGGCTTATTTCACTTAGCATAATGTCCTCAAGGTTCGCCCACGTTGTAGCCTGTGTCATAATTTCCTTCCTTTTTAGAACTTAATAATATTCCATTATATGGATAGACCACATTTGATCTATTCATCCATCAATGGACACTTTATCTGCTTCCACACTTTGGCTATTGCAAATAATGCTACTATGAACATAGGTGTACATTTCTTAGATTCCTGAAATGTAACATGTATTCTTCATAGTTAAATTTCCTAAGCGAAATTTAATCAAGATGACCAATTTCTGATTTTACACCAGGATGACCGATTCCTTCTTGCAACCAAGCTTTCCGTCTGGATCTGGATTGACTTTAGGACAACTTCTCCCTAGATCTTAATTGTACCAAGTCCTGCTGGAGACGATCCTAACCTCATCCTTGAAGAAAGGCTGTAATATGGACTTGACCTTCACTGATGAAATAGCCCAAGGTAGTCTCAAGAATCTGAGAAATGTGGTTCTAATACTGAAGGGAGAACATAATTATCCAACTTAATACTCATCAAAGCTAGAAATACAATCGAGTAAAATACAAAAGAAACAACTCCACTCAGTCCCAACACAAGCAGATGCCCCACTTCCAGTTAGTTATCTTAAAACCTGAAATAACATCAAATCACCTCCATAAAATGATCATCAGATCACCTCCAATTCATTCAGCAATTCAAGTGCTTTCTCTGTACTGTGCGAGTCGTGAAGGGTTTCAGCTTAGTGGTAGGTCCTCAGGGACACACAGCCAATATGCATGTGTGATGGTGACCAGCACACCTGGGTATCAGGTAGGTGAAGGACATGAGAGGAGAGGAGCCAGAGAGGAGAACAGGAGACAAATTCCAGAGTATAGACTTCATCCTGTATCCAGGGGGCCGACCCACTGAAGCTGTGTTCCTGGCAATGTGACATGTGATATGCACCTATTAATTTCTTTAATCTTCACAAAACCCCAGGCACTGTCATCACTGTCCCTTTAAAGTTAGAGCAACTAAGGCACGGAAAAGTCAAATGACTCACCCAAGGTCACAGAGCTAGTAAGTAATGGACCCGGGGGTTCTAACTCAGGTGTTCTGGCTTCAGAGCCTGTGTTCCTACCACGAAGGTTTACTACTTTGCAACAGTTCACATAGCGGCACGCTCATCCTGCTTTTCCAGGGAGACAAACGTGGAGAAATGTCATATTAATTCCAGCAGAGCTCCATGTTTCCTGTTTGGACTGGGCATGTGCAAGGTGAGTACACAGAGTGTACAGGGCTACCTCATAGTAGGCCGTGCACACCCACAAGCAAATAAGCACGTGACGCTAGCCAGTCAGGGGAAAACAAGGGAGGGTGAGCCCCAACAGGAACCCACAAGTGGGAAGACTTCCTGCCGAGCTACCACACTCGGGACACCTCCCCTGGCGTCCAACATCACTCATAACCACTTGGCATGACTCCAGAGGCAGAACGATCTTACAAGTCTGACAACACAACGGGGTGTCTCATTCCTGGTTCCTGGGACAGAGGGTGTCAGCTGGCACAAACTTCACGTAGGGCCATTCAGCACCATCTGTCAAAATCACAAATTCACATGCCCTCTGGCACAACAACTCCGCTTCTAAGCTATTTACCGCAACACTGCTCTTCTGCCCTCTTTTGTTTCCACAAACGACCTACACACCTGGGTCAGTTGGGAGCTAGTTAAATATAGCCCATCAGCATAATAGAATACTATGCAGACTGAAAGTGAAAAAACAAGCAAACATTCATTTACTAATGATCTGGGTTGACCTTCAAAAAACAATGAAAGGTACGGAACAGTGAGTACATTAGGCTTCTAACTCACCGTGTGAAATATACGAATCATCACATAGTCCCACGCATGCTCTGTGTACCGACATGCAAAACCTGACAAAGGGCTGCCTTTGGGGAAGGGATTTGGGCCGCCGCCGTGGGACAGAGGTCAGAGGTAGGAGGGAGAGTTTCACTGTAGCACCTTTTGTCCTTTTTGAATTTTGAATCATATGCATATATTACGTATTCAAAGACCACTGGTTTTTAAGTCCTCTGCCCCGAACTGAAGTTACTCTTCAGGGACATCTTAAAAGCACCACCAGGAAATCCTAATCAGCATTTTGGGGGTTCCCAAACTCTCCAGAATCACATTCTCAGAAAATGGGACAGTTAACAGACTGAATGTTCGTATCTCCTCCCCCCAAATTCATAGGATGACACCCGATGTGATCGCGTTAGGAGGTGGGGCCTTTGGGATGTGAGCAGGTCATGAGGGTGGCACCCTCACAGACGGGATCAGTGCCCTTAGAAAAGGGACCCCAGAGAGCTCTCTTGCCCCCCTTCTGCCACGTGAGGACACAAGGAGAAGTTGACAGTCTGCAGCTAGGAAGAGGACCCTCCCCAGAACCCGACCACGCTGGCGCCTGACCTCAAACCTCCAGCCTCCAGGACCATGAGAAATAAACTTCTGCTGTCTGAAGCCACCCAGTCTATGGCGTTCTGGGATAGCAGCCCAAACGGACTTATTTCCCCAGATGGCTGACAGCATTTCCTAAATGCAGGCTTCATTTTTAACTTAGCAGGCAACCTAAATTCCTTCCTTGGATGTTCTTAAGGAGACACCGTGTTCTCACCCCCATGTAAGTCCCCTTGCAACCCTAACCCCCTCTAACTCAGCTGGACTTGTCTGAAGTCCAGCTGCAGCCGCCCGTGGGGGCAGATGGAGAAACGAGGCCCAGGGAATGAATGAGTCTTAGGATCGTGCTCGGGCTTGCAATGTACTTAACCTTCCTGGGCCTTGCAGACAAAAAAAGGGGCCACATACTAAACCTCACAGCTCAGGGGAGGCCTGCATGGTGGGCCTTACAAACTCAGAGACCGAAAGTAACCACATAGGATGGTTTGCACATAAAAATTTCTAACTATTCTAAAAGCGAGTCATGGTGGGCAGTCATGTCCTAGGCCTGTAGCTTCCTTGACAAAGGTCAGTCTTTACCTGAAGTGATGCCTGTCTATTGTCTTTGTGCATCTAGGATAACATACCTTTGAAATGTCAGAGTAATCTCCTTTTCCAGATCCCTCAGGGCCCAACCTTCAGAGACCACAGAACCCCTCATTGTCATGTGTTCCCCAAATATGTGCTATAAATATTAACTATTAGCTATCCTGTATCGACCAACGTAAAAGATGTGTCTGTCTGTTTGCCTTTTTATCCAATCCCAGAGACTCCCCACCCCCATTTTGCTTTCTCGCATCCCCTTTATCGATCACCAATGGATTTCATGTAACCCTCTTTACGTCTCCTCTTTTTATTCTAACGTATAATGTAAGCTGCAAAACTGCCATTCTCTGGAGCATTTCCTTAATCTGTTAAGATTTTGCTTCCTGGCAATTGTTGTCAGTTTGGTTCAAAATAAAATTCTCTACAGGTTTGGACATTTCTTATGTCAACAGCCTCAACTCCTCTTCAGCAAAATGAAGAAGCCACACATCTGACAACCATCTTCTAAAAACAGAACCTACGCTAATGGCAATGCAAAGCCCGAGAAGGGGAGACTCCATCCAAGTCCAAATTCCATTCCCTGGCCTGTAAGGTCCTGCTCAAAAAGGCCTTACAACCTTAGGGCCTCATCTGCCACCTCTTTCCCCCTGTCACTCTGCTCCAAACACTCCAGACTCATCTGTGTCGCTGTAACATACCACACTCTTCCCTGCCTCAGGGCCTGTGTACTCGGCCATTCCCCTCTTCCATCTCTCTCCAACTGGGTGACTCCTCCTCGTCCAGAGTACCTCAAGTAAAACATCTCTGCTTTGGGGCAGCTTTATTTCTCTTGCTAGGTCAACCCCCCATGATACGCTCTGTTGTCTCTTGCACTTGTTCATATCTCACTCTTAGTGGCTTGTTCAAGGTCTCTCGTCCCTGTCAGAGGCCCTACTTCCCCGTGAGGGTCAGGACTCTTGTCCACTGTCACCTGCAACCGTGCTGATCGAACAACAGGGGCTCAAATGTGAGTTCCCTTCTTCCTTTCTGTTTGTCCCAACGCTTGCCATTCTTAACTCCCATCACTCCAACTAAAACTAAGCCGGTAACTTTCCAGTAAGAGAAGGAATACTTAAGAATGATTCTGATGGGCATATGTCTTGCTCATACCAGTGAAGGCAGAAAAAAGCTGAGAAGTTTGGGGGGTTTGTTTTGTTTTTGTTTTTTTAACTTCACAATAGCAGCTAACATTTCCTGAGTTTTCACAATAACCCTCTTTGGTAGATCTTATCCCCATTTCATGGATAGGGAAACAGAGCAGTTAAAAACAAAAAAAAAAAAAATCCCAGAGTCCTTCCTATAGTTTGTAAGTGTTAAAAATGGTATTCTGAATTCTAGTCTATCCTGCTAACCACTTTTAGGATGCCTATAATTTGCTCTGAGCTTTCAGGATAGAGTGCAATGTGTGTGTGTGTGTGCGCATGTGTGTGTATGCTTTCAGCTAAACCTGAGGGGAGGTCAGTTGCCCTAACGAGGAATTCCCACCCTGGGGGGTGGTAAGTCAGCCTGATGATTGGCCAAACTCCAGAGTCCTTCAGTGGTCTCCATTTCCCATCAACACCAGGGACTTGCTAATCGATTTAGTGGTAACTTAGTGCCTCAATAATTAGCCTAGTGGGTGTTAGAAATGGACTCTCATTGATGAAAGCAATGGCATATGAGACGTTTCAGAGGTCATCCCCACCTGGGGGGACTAGGGAGAGAAGCCTGTATCCTGCATCCTTAGAAATGGTGCCAAGGCCCCAGCCCCAATGGTCCTGAGTCTGGCCGGTGGCTTGCGCGAATTTGGGTGCCTGAGCCTGAGTATAAGGTTAACTGAATCCTGACACCTTGAGTATCATCGATTCTACCTTGAGACAATCTTTCCTGCAAGGCGTGCTCAGAATACTTGAAATGACAGAGCGTTCGGATTTCATTGAGTTTACTGAAGGTAGTACGTCTGCGTGTGGCAGAATTTGATTGGCAGCTGGCTTTCTTTATAACCTGGTAGCTAGGATGCTGAGGTGCGGCCGGCTCTCCCCCGCCACTGTTTGCAGCGCCCAAAAAGAACTTAACTGCATGTGATCAAACCGATGGAGGTCAGTTCACGAGTTACTAATCGCCACTGTCTTTCTAAATAAAGACTGTACTAAGGTCCAGTGCATTCAGAAGCCTGCAACTATTGTTTACAAATGCATTATTCTGAGCCTGGGCACATTTTCCCTCGGTGATCAGCCCTAAATAATTCCTTTTGGTCAAATGTCTGCCAGGCTGAGTGGTGTCTCCCCTGTGGGACCAGGGAAGTGGCATATCCTTAAACCCACTAGAACTGCCTCTTAGGAAGACAATCAATTACAAAGCTCCTTTATCCATAATTCAGAAAGGAGACATTCTGCTTTTGGAAACAAGACGCTCGGCCACAGAGTATCTAAAAAGGCCAAAGCACTTTAAAAAGACTGAAGCACTCTGCAGGCAATGCCCCCCTATGTGAATGCCCCCCAAATCCAAGAGAAGCTTATATTTGAAAGTGCCCTACAGCAACATGAGGGACCTGTGGTGACGGAAACATTGTGTGTCTTGACTCTATCAATATCCTGCTTGTGATCTTGTACTATAGCTTTTCAAAATATTTCCATTGGGGAAAAAAACAAGATAAAGGGTGCATGGACTCTCCCTTACAGTTTCTTACAACTGTGTGTGAACCTACAATTATCTCAAAATAAAAAGTTTAATTAAAAAAAACTAAGAAAGAATATGCCCTATACACTCTAGAAACATCTTCCAGTTGCTTTTATTACACTGTTTCCCCGAAAATAAGATCTAGCTAGACAATCAGCTCTAATGTGTCTTTTGGTGCAAAAATTAATGTAAGACCGGGTCTTCTTTTATATTACATTATATAAGACCCGGTCTTACATTATAGTAAAATAAGACCAGGTCTTATATTAATTTTTGCTCCAAAAGATGCGTTAGAGCTGATTGTCTGGCTGGGTCTTATTTTCGGGGAAATATGGTATTTAGGAAATTGAAAATCTGGGGCGGGGTTTGGGGAGGCCAGCCCCATGTATCAGGTGGCTCAGGTGGTTGTAGTGCCATGCTCCTTACTGGGAGGTCGCCAGTTCGATTCCCACATGGGCCAGTGAGCTGCGCCCTCTACAGCTAAGATTGTGAACAACAGCTCTCCCTGGAGCTGGGCAGCCATGGGCGGCCATCGAGAGCCACCAGCAGTGGGGAGCACAAGGCTCATAATACCAGCATGGGCCAGGGAGCTGTGTCCTACACAAGTAGACTGAGAACGGCTTGAACCGGAGTGGGGGGGTGGTGGAGGCAGAAGAAAGGGGGGAAAAAAGAAAAAAAAGAAAATCCGGGGTGTAGGGGGCACAATTCACAGCAATCCTTACATCAGCCTTCTTACCTGGAGTTGGGGGCATCCCCATTCTTTCCCTCTTGTTTTGTGACGGTTCGTTTTATGTGGCCCCTAGAGCCAGGCAGCACGATTTACTGGCTCCCTGACAGCTGGTGACTCCAGATCATGAGCTACAGGCAGCAGCTAAACTTTAGGCAAAATCTAGTTTCCTTCCCTAGCTGAGATTGTCACTCCTGTGATGTTCTCAGTAATGATGCTGCCACATTCACAGAAGCCTGGCTCCGCCCCTTGGTGGCCCTGGGCTCCAACAAGCCTCACCAAAGGAGGCCCTTAGAACACTGCACTTCAACAGGATTTTCCCCACATGCAACAGAAGACGAGAACCACAGAAAACACGTGGGCATACGGATCCTGTTCCACATTTCAAAATGACACTTTGCCTTAGTGTGAATCTTAGGAAAAAAAACCCCAAACCCCAAAACTAAGATGAACAACATGAAACTCATTACTGTGCAGTCTCCATTTCGGACAGTGTGCAGCATGGGTTCCGAGAAAGGCGCCGCTGGGACTGGGAAACAGGAAACTGACTGCCGGCTTTGTGACCTAGAGAAAGAGCCAGCAAACTACAGCCCAGAGTTAATAAAGTTTTATTGCAACACAGCCACACATGTTCCTTCACAGATTCATTCTACAACGGCGGTTACCATGGACAGTGTATGGCCTAAAATATTTTCTGTCTGGTCCTTTACAGAAAGACTTTGCTGACCTCTGACTTAGATCAATAACCGTGATAAAAATGCCACTGAGTGTTTAAGGGCCAGGCACCATGCCAAATGCTTTTTATACCTTAGCTCATCCAACCTGTACAACAAACCTGCAAAGGGAGGATGGTCTCCAGCTTATAAATAGGGAAAGTGAGGCTCAAGGAGGTTAAAACCTGCCCGAGTTCAGATACCTAGTAAATGGAGACCAGGATTCAAACTCCAGTGTGTCTGCTGCTGAGTGCCTGGTTCCTTCCAACATATTATCTTACCTCCTGAGCAAGTCTTTCCTCTCCCTGGGCTGGGGTTCTCATCTGTGAGGATGTCAGGGTTGCAAAAGAAGCTCTCACATCCCAACTACTCCTTTCAGTGTGATGAGAACAAGTCTTCCCCATTAGATATCAAGGCACAGGGGTAGCTCCAAATGTCCAAAACTTAAATGATTTTTTTAAAGTATTTTTATAACCCAAATACTTCCAAAAAAGGTTTGAGATCAGAGTGAATTGAAACATTGAAAGCAAGGAAGAGTGTGGAGAAGTAATGTAAAGAGGGAATAGATAATTACATTTAAAAAAAATGACAAGCATAAAACACTTTTGAGCTTCCTGGCGGCCAAAGTAACAGGGGAAAAATGTAAACAATGGAGAATTTCACTACTTCATGAGATGAATTATCGCTTCCTGGTTACTATTTTACCAGTTTAGCAGCTCCAGCATTCCTGATCCTGCCTTTTTCCCTTAGTGAGGTCTTATGCCACAAAGAGACACACCAGGGTCCTATTGCCTTTGGCTCCTTGAAAGAGCTGGTACACCTCAGCACAAACCAGTAATCACAAACCCAGTGTGGGACACTGAATGGGATCAAGAATGTATCACATCAACTCCTATCGCCACACTGACTAAGGGTTATGTCTAACTCCCCCGGAGGAAGACATGGAAGATTGATATCAGAACCCACTGAAGAGCCTATACATTTTTTTTTTCCAGTAAGAATAGAGTCAACTGTAAAGCACTCTCATTTTTTATGACTTTTGACAAGAAGGTTAAAACCAAAGTCCTGTCCAGCTGTGCAAATGACCCATACTGGCAGTGCGAACAGCAAAGGAAGTAGCTTAGTGGAACCCTAACTCTTGAGGTGGTTCTTGCCCCAGCATCACCACACCTTCCACCCCCACCCCACCCCCCATCCCAGGCCCATAACACAGGAGCAAGGATCACGGATCACGGATCTGGCACACATGCTTCTAAATCTCCCTGTACAATCTTCCAGAGCAAGAAAGGCCACACCGCCACCCAACCCACCTCAGTGGTTTTTAACAGTGGCTACACATTCGACTCACTGGGAGAGCTTGAAAAACCACTGCAGACTGGGCCCACACCCAGGGATTCTGACTTAATTTGTCTGGGGTATGGCCTCAGCACCGGGATTTTTTTAAATCCCCCCGGGTGACTCTAATGCATAGCCACAGTTAAGATCCACGGCCACAGTTCAAATGTCAATTCACAGATGTCATGATCGTTTTCCCCTTTCACAAGTAAAATTACCACGGCAGGCAACTATTACTGCAATATAAATAACAGTTTCAATATAAGACCTGTTTAATTTTTTTTAGTACATGATTATAATAATGATCCCTCACTCCCTATGACCTCAGATTTCATCCCAGCATGTTATACTGGAGAGACACTTTCATTCTTGCTCTCACATCACTCTCTCCCAACGCTTCTAATAATTAATGGTTACCGAACACCTCCTGCATGCAGAGACAGAGGACACATGACCTCATGTATTCCCCACAACACTCCTGAAAGGGAGGGAAGACCATGCCCATTTTACAGATGGAAAAACTGAGGCTCTAAAAAAAAACAATGTAAAGTTTGAGGACATCAGACGTTAGGATTCCTGCACTATTTTCTATCGCCTTTACTCTAAAACCTGAACTTGTAATAGAAGCAGAAATCTTCAATTTCCCTAAAAAAAAAAAATTTCAATGAGCTCACGCTGTTCTAGCCACACCGCTTCCTTGCTGTTCCAGAAATAGCCTCCTCAAAGCTTTGCATTTCCTGTTTCCTTGGCCAGAAACACAACTCCCTGCACTCCCCTTTCTTCTAGCAGACAGCTGCACAACCATCCTCACTGCATTCGGGTCCCGTCCACTAAGAGGCCTTTGCGAACACCTTATGTTAGATCCCCAAACCCATCCTGGTCACTACCGTATCTCCTTATTCCATTTTTCCTCACGATATTTATCACCTGACATGATACATCTACGCATTTGCAAATTTTTTTTCTGCTTCCTCCATTAAAGCGAACCCCACAAGGGCAGAAACTTTTTGCTGTATCCCAGTGCCTAGCGCCTAGTAGGTGCTCAATAAATACCTCCCCACCACCATAACAATCCTTATTATGTATCAAATCCTGTTCTAAGTGCTATGCTTATGTTAACGCATTGAAAGCTCACCAAGACAATTCGCCATTCTACAAATGGGGAAATTGAAGCACAGAAGGGTTAAGAAGTAACTTGCCTAAGGTCACTGCTACTGCGTGGCAGAGCCAGGATTCAAAACCAGGCAGACCAGCTCCAGAGTTTGCACTTTTAAACACTTCGTCAAATGAATGATTACTGACTGAGTGATTATACTACACTGATCAATGAGTGGGGCCAAATCCCCAAGCTTCTCATGGGGTCTCCCTGAATTCTGCTCTGGGACGCAATGCACCCTGACTGGACCCCATCCCCCCCAGACATTCCGTCTGTCTCCTAGTTGGGCCCCGTTACACCTTCACCCTGTTTGCACAACAGTTTGTGCAGCAGCAGATTTTTAGGAAGCTTCAAGCCAGGAAGGAACTTGAAGTGCACCCAACGCCTGGCATGTCTCCCCAGACATCTTGTTTTCCCACAGCAAAGCACAGCACTTTGGAAACAGGCAGTGCTCGTCGGACACTTGGTGAGCTGGCCAGATGGTGCACACTAGGTCAGCCCAGTTCTCCTTGCTCGTGGAGGGCCCTGCAAGATGGAGCTCCCTCCCTGGCAAGAACCTGGCCCGTGTGCCTCTCTCCTCACTCACCTTCAGGCAGCTGCCATGTCTACATCCATCAGAGCACACCCTAGTCTCTGAAATAGGACCTTCTCTCCGCTCCACTGCTGCCACCCTCCTGTCCTTGTGCATGGACCTCTGCACATCCTCGGACATCTCCTCAGAACCAGTTCCATCCTCTGTCCTGAGGTAGGAGTCACTCCTCGTCCCAACGGTCCTTGGCTCAGAAGCCGTCCCTATCTCCTACTGCCTTAATGAGAAATCCAAATTCTTCCGCTGGACAATAGAAACCTGCTGGCACCTGACTCCAGGATGAACTCTCCTCCTCAAGTTTCCCCCTCACTTAACACTGCATGTGAACAAAGCACATTGTTCTGCTTCTGAGAATGTATCAGTCAGCTTCCACCAGCTGTTTGTTTTGGTGCAGTAACAAACAACCCCTGAGATATCAGTGGCAGGCAACACACATTTGTTTCTTAGTCGCCTCACATATTGGCAATTACGGGTTGCTTTTCCTGTTTTCCCATTCTAGAATCCAGAATATGGCATCATCATGGAAGAGGGGAAAGAACCAGAGTGGGCAGGAACACACGTTAGCGTTTAATGCATCTGCTCAGACGTAGTGTAAGTCATGTCTGCTCCCATGCCATTGGCCAAAGCATGTCACATGTCCAGTGTCAGTGGACTGAATACCCCATAATGCAAGTGACATCCCTACCTCTACAGGAAGGTCTGGAGGTAAGTAAATGCAAACCATAATACAAGCCATCACAGAAAGTCCCGCCTCAGGGCACGGGTCTATGTGGTTCCCTCCATCCATAGGGTCAAAAGTTGTCCACACCTTCAAGGACTCCCTGAAGGCCCACAGGAAAAATCTCCTGCTTTCATCAGCCTTGACATGGCTTCATCTGCCTCTGAAGGTAGGTCGATCTGAATGTCCTTCTCTCCCTAGAGAGTATGCTAGTTACTGGTATTTCACGGTTCACTTCCCTGTCGGATTATAATTTAGGATCCCTCAAAGTGGAGTTGGTCCTCCTGCCTGTGGGATTCTGCACATGGTGGGCATTTAAGCAATGTTGATTTAGTGAGTGAATGAGGTTATGGAGTGGAGAGCTAGATTTGCATTTGGCTTTAGAGATTTTATTTTGGCAGACACTGTTCCTTTCTGCATCATGCCCCACTAACACTTGGATTCATACTTCTGCTTCCTTCCTGTACTGCATGTTAGGATGAGTCTTGGTGAAATCCATCTACACTTGGCAAAGGGCTGCCCACATCAGAGGCTCTTGAACTGATTGGATAAATGAACAAATGAGTGAATACATGAGAGCAGAGAGCCCAAGCAGCCTTCAACCCCGGCGGCGTCAGAAGAGGTATGAGTGGAAAACCCAATCAGTCTGTTTGGCAGGGAGAGGTTGGCTGGAAAAAGCTGGCCTCGAGGATTAGCTAGACTCAAAGTAATGATTATTCAATCAAATGGAGAGTGACGGTGAATTTCTGATAAGTCTGCAGACTGCTGCTTCTTACTTTGTCTGCCAACTACTCCTGGAAAGAGACGACAGGGTACTACAATTTAAAACACAGACTGCATCCAAAAGACAATTCCTATGATGACAGAAGAGAAAAAGAGGTGAATGAACAGGTGTGCCCTAACAAACCCTGTCAAGCACCCCATGACCCCAGGATCAAACACTCCTGGAAGCAGAAGACTGAACTTGGAGTAAAAATGGACCTTTGGCTTCTTTTCTTGAGTATCTGATATGCTTTAAAAAAATAATTTAAGTGCCTTTAAGACTTTCCCCCACACGATGACACATCAGATCAAAGTGAGATTGGGCAATGAAGACTGCCAGATCCTGAAAATTAAGTAGGGACAGCTGACCACTAAACACCGGCCCCTGAGGTCAAGTCCTGCCCGGGCAAATCCCTGTCTCAGGGAGGGGTACTGCTCACCAGCCCAGGCCATCTGGCTGACAGCACGAAGGACAGAAACTCCCTCTCTCAATCGAGTGACAAGGAAGATCAACCGTGATCTTCCCGGATGAGAAATATTTGAACATGGAACTCTTCCTGTCCTCTGGGAGCAAAAACTGTCCTCGGAATCAGAAATGCTTCAGCTAATCTGCATTTAGTCCTGCACACAAGGTGAGGCAGGTCAGCATCTGGGCACTGAATGGCGTGCGTGGGTGGAGATTCCGTGTGGGCGTGGCCTGCCTCCTGGCTGGATTTGCTTCTTGAGGACAGGACCTTTGCTGGCCTCCTAGCAGAGGTGGACAGTCACCATACCTGTCAATACAGGCTGGATTTATGGGAGCCCGAGGCCAAGGGGATACCATGGCCTTTTGCTCCCCTGCACACCATTCTCCCACCCTGTGCCCGGCAAGCCTGTGGTGGGAACTGCAGGGTAGGAGCCTGATCGGCTGAGGGAGGGGGGTTCATGGATGAGGGAAGGAGGCTCATGGGTGCAGCACGGGTTGGCCTCAGTTCTTGTCCTGGCCCTGCACTGCCGCTGGGTTAACCTCTGCCAGGCTCCCAACCCTGGCTGCTCACTAGCACCTGGGAACTCGAAGAATCCCTCCGTCCAGGTCCCAACCTTAGAGACTCTAATTCTCTAATTTAATCAGCCCACAGTGGGGCCCGGGCATGGGTATTTTTTGTAAAGCTCCCCGGGCAAGTCTAAAGCACAGCCAGGGTTGTAAACCTCAGCTACAGACCCAAGATCCCCACCTGCACTGTACTATACAGCATTGGGGAGAGTTGCGTTGGACTGCTTAGCATTTCTCCATGCACACCCCCCGCCCCCAATATTTGGGAAATACTAGGTTGAAAACAGTTTAAAGCTCAGCTACTTGCATATCCACGTTCACAGCGACATTATCCACCATGGTGAAAAGGTGGAGACAACCAAGTGTCCACTGACGGATGAAGAGATGAACAAAAGTGTGCCATCCGTTCAGCTAAATATTCCTCAGTCTTAAAAAGGAAGGAAATTCTGACGCAGGCTACAACATGGATGAACCCTGAGGACATTATGCTCAGTGAAACAAGCCAGTCACAAAAGGACAAATATTGTACGATTCCATTTATATGAGGGACCAGAGTAGTCAAATTCATAGGGACAGAAGGTAGAATGGTGGTTATCAGAGGCTCCGGGGAAGAGGGAATGGAGAGTTAGTGTTTAATGGATATAGAGCTTCATTTTTACAGGATGAAAGAGTTCTGGAGATGGATGGTGGTGATGGCTGTACAACAATTTGAATGTATTTAATGCCACTGAATTACAGTGGCATTTAACTTTGAAATGGTTGAAATAGTAAACTTTATGTTATGTGTATTTTACCACAATAAAATGTTTCGCCAGTATAAAGGTTTCTTCACTGCAGACTATCTCAGAACCTGGATCATGTGCTTGTGGTCCATTCTGTCCCCACTAGAGGCAGACTTTCCAGTCTTCCCCAGACTTATTTGATCATGGAAGCTTTTTTGAGCAGGAGAAGGGGAGGGAGGCAGACCACCTCGTGGACCTGTACTCCTCGAAGCAGCCTGGGGCATACTGGATCAAGCTTTAAGCACAAGCTTTCTATCACCAAGCTCTGGCTATGTTATGGTCACAGCGCCAAGCAAAGCAGCTGGCAGGCATGACCTTATTTCATTCTGCCAAGACTCCTGCCAGGTAAGAACTATCACCCCCATTCCACTGATGGGGAAAACTGAGGCTTGAAGAGACCAAGTAAGTTGCCCAAGGCCACACAGCTCACTGGCAGGGCTGGGACCCAAACCCAGGTCAGGCAGACTCTGTGCTCCCGCTTCTCAAAGTGTGGTCCCAGAGAACAGCGCTGATATGACGCAGGAGCTTGTTAGAAATGCAGAGCCTCAGGCCCCATCCCAGACTTCCTCCGGCATCTGCATTTTAACAAGGTTCCCCAGGTGATCGTGGGCACATTAAAGACGGAGAAGCACGATGAGCTGTAACACACACTGCCTTCCTCCAAGTTCTCTCGGGTCCCTTTTCGGACTTTATTGTGCGTTATGAACACCCTCCCAGTATGTGATCTGTGTATTAGACGCCAGCCCCCGCCCCTTCTCTTTCTCCCTCCTAATACGTATAGGTCTCCCAAAGCCCACGAGTCATTTAGCTCCTTGTCACACTACACTACATTGGGGTTTTTGCCAGCTAAGGAAAAACAAGCACGATTTAAACGATCAAAGGGATTTTAAAGCAATTCTTTCAAGGGCTTGCCCCCTCCGAGGCTCACAGAAGAATTATCCAGAAATTAGAGAAAAGACACAATAGCACAGCCAGTGCATTCTGCTACCAGCACAGGGTGGCTCTTTATAAATGCTCCAGCGTGCTGCCCAATCTAATTGAAATATCCCAGATGATTGGCTGTCCTTCAGTTTTCCTGGGGAGGCTGTTTGAGAAGCCAAGGTTTCCTTTAAGAGGCACGTAGGGGAGGGGACCTGCCTTCTGACTTTTCCCCTCTCTGATGTGAGGACTCCCTAGGTGCAGCCTCTTGTAACCAGGTGAGTCACGACAAAACCATCTCCAATGCCCCTTGTACACACAGCCCTCTTTCACAGAGGCTTAGCTAATAAGCCAGAGCGACTTAGCTTCTCTAATCTTTGCTTATAAGTCATTCTATCTACTCCATTAATCGCCTTTATCGACACTCCTGTGGGTCTCTTTCTGGTACTGGGTTTCTCCGGGCTGCAGACCAGCCTTTCCGCACAGGGATCCCACTTCTGGCTCCCATCCACGTCTTGTGAATTGTGTCCTAGTTACCCAAGTGCCCACCCAACACTGCCCCCCACCCCGGGGCCAGGCAAGGTCATCCGCCGCCAGGAGGAAGCTTGTTGGGTACAGAGGGCATTTCACATAGTCTGTCAATGGTTACCTGTCCCAGGTGTTCATATCCAAATAAGGTGAGACACAAAGGCCAGCAGACCACACAGGGAGGCTGCCACTTTGCCCGGTGCCCATGTGACAACACGAAGCCTCTTTTAGCACAAGCACTCAGCTGCCCCTTTGTGTACTCATCAGAAGAGGTGACGAGAGGCAGAAAGGAAAGCAGGCTGAGGCTCTCAGTATCGGTTGTCCCCAGAGACAGGGCCACGGAGTCTTCCTTTTGTATGTATGCCCAATGCCCTAAATTTCATAACTCCCCCTATGGTTTTGTTCAAATGCCTACACATTGCTGATAGCTAAGGCCCCTGCAGTGGGGCCTCTGAAAAACCCTGCTGGGATCAGGCCCTGCTGACATAAAATCTGTAATGAATTGGGTGTCCCAACATGCCAGACAACAGGCAAAAGGAGCATGAGGACTGTAGTGATCCATGCTTGGCTGCGCTCCTTGAGGCAAAAGCAGCGTCTCTGCTATCCCTTCAGCTGCCCACACAGCAGGCGCCCGCAGGCCTGGTGCGCGGGTGAAAAGGCAAGCAGTTCCTGCAGAGGTAAGAGTCATCTTTCCTGCGCCTAACACCCTACATGAGCTAGATGGAGGCCCAGCTCCGGAAAGTTTCACCTGGCCCTTGGCACAATGCAGCCACAGGGCCCACCATACCTGCCCGAGGACCCCACCTAAGGCCAACTGAAAACACCACCCTCATCCCTGACCCAGCCAGGTTCTCTCTTTCCACCCTGTTTCTGCAATCACCGTATCCACTGCCAGAAATGTCACACACTCTCCATCTGTCCAGCAAATACCCACTTGCATCAAAGCCCAGCTCAAATGCTGCATGCTTTGTGATGCCTACCAGCCCTGCTGGGCACTAGTGTGTGTCATTCCAGATCACACAAGGTGATCTGCCTACCTTCTCCTTCTAACCTGCGGGCTCACTTAGGACAAGGATTGTTCTTCCTAGTCCCAGACCTCACCAGTGTCCCACCTGTGGACGGCCAATGAGTGTCTGCCAGATGTGTACTTTGGAATATGAAATACAGGACAAGACCCTGTGCTGGGTCCCAGGCTCTTCTTAGATGAAGGTCCCATAGAGGGGTCCAAATCTAAAGAAGGAAGGAGTGTTTCCCATGCCCCCATCTTGGATAATGGTGGTGTCATGAACGGACTTACCTGCCTCTACAATCAGAGCTGGCAACTCCCACCTTCAGCTCGTACATCCATCTGCCGAGATCTGCAGACTCTGCATCTCTCCATGTATTCCTCAACGTCTCGCACAAGACCATCAATCACTTTTGCCTAAATCTCTTTGCAACAGCTCCTAATTGTTCTGTCTTCACTTTTTTTTTTTTGCCTTATAAATAAGCTTATCAAGCATAATGCTAAGAACTTCAACATATTATCTCCATTGAAGTTATCCCCCACTTGATGGGCAGAGTCACCATCCTAAAAGCAACCGTCAGCGGCCCCGGCCACTTACAATTGGGTGGAGTCCAAAGGCCTGAGGGTGTTTAAGGCTCTTGGTCCAACACATACTCGTTACAAGGTGACTCACCTACCATAGCCGCCCACGGTCCTTGTGTCCCAAGCCTACCCAGCACCCACTTGACCCTCAGCCAGGGGACCCTTCCTTTTTTCCCCCCGAAGAACACAGGCTCTGGAGCCAGGCTGCCCAAGTTCAAATCCCTGCTCTGCTAACTCCAAGCCAGGAGGATTGTGGCAAGGTATTGACCTTCTCTGTGCCTTACTCGCATCGTGTGTCAAAGAGCGACACGAATGCCCACCGACCACCTCCCCTCATACGACTGGCACAAGGCTTGGCGAGGGCACACGTGTGAGCACTACCTACTTGTCTCCTCCAGTATTACCCTTCCAAAGTCACACCTGCTCTTCCTCAGTGCTACGTGGATGGGACGCTCTTCTTGATCCTGACATTGAGGACTTAGCTGACCCCACCTCTGCTTCCACCAGGATTACAGCACCTCACACCCCTCTCCTCAAATTACAGGTTAGTTTTGTAGATTTTGGCCCTCTTGGCTAGAATGAAAGCTCCCTGGAGATGGGGTCCACATCTAGGTCAGTTTTAATTTCCCTACAGGCCCAGCAGACAGGGTTGCTCAATTGACCTTCGTCCAGCAACCAAATATGAAGGCTAAGAATAGCTTCCTACCTGAGCTCAGAGAAACGACCCCCAGGAGGCCTCCTGATTTGTTCATACGTGTGGTTATTTTAATAAACACATAACTTAGGTGCAGAGTGGAACCAGGTGGTGTGGGATCAGCCCAGCTAAAAGGGTGGTCCCTGAACTTGGTATATATAATGGAATCAAAAGTCAGACATTTTCAGCATGAAATGTGATAAACTGACGGTGGGGTCCTAGGAGCTGGTGTGTAAGGGGTGGTCTAAATGATCTTCATCTTTCTCTTCTCGCCAGAGATACTGCCAAAAGGCCCTTTGTCACACAGGAGCCAGGCACAAAGTTTTCACCAAATCCTGTCTGTGGTTTTATGGATCAATTCTGAAAAGCCCCAAATAACAATCACGATTTTCTCCATTTCACAAGGAAGTAATGTTCTTCAAAGGGTTAAACACCTAGTACAGTTATACAAACAATAGTAATGATATTTGCACAGCACTGTAATCTTTAAAAGCCTGTAGAATAAACAGCATCATCGTATGCCCACTTCACAGGCAGGAAAATAAAGCTCCGACAGCCAAAGCGACATGTGCAAAGTTGCAGGTTGTGTCTGGGCCAGAACACAAACTCTGGTCTCCAAATTCCAGATCTCATTCACCAGGTCCCACATCACCAACAGAAAGAGCAGATTTCAAAAATACACACACACACACACACACACACACACACTCACACACACACAGGACCTGCATGGTCTGGGCAGTCCCGGCATCTTTTTGTCCTCAAAGAATCAATAACAAACAACCATCAGTCCAGATAGTCACTTTTAACTTCAACTCAAAATAAAGGCAAGTGCTGCATTTAATGAAATTCATCCCCAATCCTTCATCACAGGCCAAAAACTTATCCTGTACATTATCATGTTACCTTTCAGAGATAATTTCAGCAGCAAAAATTTGTATAGCTCTTGCTCTGTGCCAGGCACTCTTGTAAGCACTTTGCATAGATTAACACATTTAGTGCTCAGAACCCCATGAAGAAGGTACTGGATAGGCTCCTGCAGACATACACATACACACACACGCACGCACACAATTTTAGAGCGTGGTATACACCAGTGAACAAAACGAACCTCGCCTCTTCCCTCAGGTTGGAAGGTAAAGTAACTGGTTCAAGATCACCTAAGTAGTAAGAGCAGAGGCAGGACTGGTAACCAGGCAGTTTGGCTCCAAAGTCCATGTTCTTAACCCTGAAGCTCTTAACCCTTAATTCTTCCTGGCTGGGTGTCCTGAATCTGTCCCACAGCATCAACAGGCCAGAAGGAACAGCCAGGGAGACAGGGGCTGCTTTTGTGGGGCACCGCTCCCTGATGGGTACAATGGGGGGACCTGTCCATTCAGTCACCATTTGCTGCAAGACGAGTGAAGTAAACTGTAACCTCAGCCTTAGAGCCACAACGCTGGGGACACAGCCCCGCCCCCAGGAGCTCACAGGCTACTGGGAAAGCCTGGCAAATACCTCCATCAGGATAACTGCAATCTGCCCTGAGATGTCACTGGGCCCAGCACCACCTGGGAATTGGGGTGACTGCCCTAAGTGTGGCTTGTGGGGGGGCCACTGTGAACCAGTTTGACAACTTCATCCTGGGCCAGCCCCCTCCCCCATTTTCCAGCCTCCCTCCTTTGCTTCAAAAAAAAAAGAAAGAAAGAAAGAAAGAAATCAAAGTAATCTGATTCAGCGTAGAGCACTGACTCCCTGCTAAATCCCCAAAGCCTAATTACTTACTATTGTGCATGGCAATCTTAGGAGGTGTTTGTCTTCTCTCTCCCCTCGGACAGCCAGCGAGTAAGATACACTGCTGCTAGTAAGCGCTGCTCCAGGTATGGAGATGCTGCTGCCATTTCTCAGGGAGCATTTTCAAATGCACTGCACTCACTGTCTGCTTAGAACGTCCTTCCACTGCCACCTCCTAGCCTTCGATGCTTGGCTCAGATGTCATCTCCTCCAGGGAGGGCACACTTGACCTGAACCACCACACTCTTTCCTCCAGAGGTATCTGCGACAGGTGTCTGTTATTGAAGCCCTGCCTGTGCCCCTCCCCCGACACACACACACTCCTTGATAGTGGGGACTGAGCCCCTTCCAGCTTCGGAGCTTAGTACGGTACAGGTGTGTAGACACTCAAAGCGACATGTTGCCTTTAATTTCTCGGGCACTTACCACGAGACCCAGGGCTGGAGCCCTGCCCTGTGCCGAATCAGCAAGGACAGCAGTAGGCTGGGGCCTGAGTATTCGCGTTTTGCCATGTGCAAGGGGACCACCCATTGGGCAGAGAGCCCCTTCGCTTCTCGACCACACAGTGACTTTCTGTTCCTTTCCCCAGGAGGACAGCACTGCCCTTTCAGTAGAAACTGTAAATCCTTCAGACACTTTTTCTCCTTTTTTAGTAAAATGCTACGCTCCAATGGCCTCTTCAATAATGGACGATCTTTAACTTAAAAAAATAAAACCTTCCCAAGCATTCAGCTTTCTGTTGAGTTGAACAGCTGGATTTCTCCCACCCAAGGCAACACATGGCAATGCTTAATAATTTCCATTTTTAACGCAGGAGGAACGTTCCTCAGAGTTCAAGAGGAAGTCGAGAGGGTGCTTTCTGGATTGCAGGAGGCCCGCACAGCATCAAGAGCGGAGAATCTGGAAGTCAGGGGGTAGCAGATGGCCCGGTAAGGAGGAGGGATTGCTAGCAGATGGCCCTGATAGTTTGGATAAGGAAAAAATAATAATAATAACTTTTGATTGCAAACAAATTCAGTATTAGAAACATACCAAGAAGGGGGCCCACGCAGATGTTTGCTGTTGCAACAGGCAGGCATTCCCTGTTACTCAGAGGGTACCCAGAAAGCCAAGCAACTGTAGGTTGCAGTGCAAATCCTCGTCTCCAATTTGCTTTCTTCTATGCCATTTATTAATAATAAGGGGCAAAGATCCAGGGTCACAATTCAGACCATCCAAATTAAAAGATTCCACGGGATTTTTAGGGCAGTGAAACTATTCTGTATGTTATTGTGATGGTGGGTACATGTCATTATACAGCTATGAAAACTCAGAATGTACAACACAAAGAGTGAATCCAGATGTAAACTATGGACGTTAGTTAATAATAACATATCAATATTGGGTCATCGATTGCTACAGCTGTACCACACTAATGCAAGATGTTCACGAACTCGGAATTTCCTGATCAATTTTTCTGCAAACCTAGAACTGCTCTAAAAAAATAAAGTCTGTTAATTTAACAAAACCACATACCTACACCTGGCTCTGGTTCTTGCTGGCTGGGTGACCTTGAACCAGTTACTTAATCACTCTGGGTCTCCTTTTCCTCAACTGCAAAATGAGGACACTAATAGCACCTACCTAAGGGTTGTTATGAGGAGCAAGTCAGTGAATGCACAGACGGCACTTAGAATAGCCCCCAGTACATAGTGTGCTGGTATCAGCCATGATTACAACGATGAGAGGAGCTATGTGCTCGGCACACTTCAAATACTTCCATACACCATGTGGTTTAAGTCTCAAAGCAGCCCTAGGAGGCAGTAGGAACTGCTGCTAGGCTCACTTTATAAAAGCAAAAACCTGAAGCTTAGAGAGATCATATAACTTGCTCAAGGTCACACAGCAGGCTAGTAAGGATAAGCTGGGACTCAAACCCACAAACCTGCCTTCAGGTCAAGCTGCCAGCTCCAAGAAGAGCTGGTGCTTGCTGGGACAGGAGCCTTTTCTGGCTGCTGGCAATTTTGTTCTTATCCAATGCAATCTCATTTTGTTGAGAGAGGGAGGGGAGAAAAAGAGGGAGAGAGGAAGGAAGAGAATCCCCAAATGCCAGGCAGAATCTTGGCAGAGCCAATACTAGAACCCAGATCTTTGGTTAAGCCACTTGAACCAGTGTACGAGGTCTGATCAAACAATACGATAAATGTTTAAATTAAAAAAAATTACTACAGTGAAAGACACATTGCCATTAATCCCCCTCAAAATACTCCCTCTCACTTCAAACACACATATCCCATCGTTCTTGCCACTTTCTGAAGCAGTTCTGGAAGTCCTCTCTCGTGAGTGTCTTTAATTGCGCTGTCATGTCTGCCTCCATGTCCTGAATCATTTTGACTTTGGGGAAGAGTCAGAAGTTGTACGGTGCCAGATCCAGAGAAGGTGGATGAGAACACAACGTAATGTTTTTATTTGACAGAAACTGCCGTATATACCAGAAACGATGTGTGACATGGGTGCATTGTCATGATGGAAGATGATTTATGACACAAATTAAAACACACCTTCTCTCAACCGTAGCTCACACCTGACTGACCGCATCCAACAAGCTGAAACTTGTCACACACTGTTACTAAGGTTCGATGCACCGCTTCCCATATTGCAGATCTCTGCCTATCCGTTGGATGGCACACGGTAGCAGCATTCACCGTATTTTGTGATCACAACGGAAAGTCTCCATGTCACACATTGCTTCTGGTATGGCAATTTCTGTCAAATAATACCATTATGGTGTGTTCTCATCCACCTTATTCACCATGTGACTTCTGGCTCCATGCAACTTATGGCACCATGCGACTTCTGGCTCTTCCCCGAAGTCAAAATGACAATGAAAGGTGAACGTTTTGAATCAATTCAGGACATTGAGGCAGCCACAACAGCGCAACTAAAGACACTCACGAAAGAGGACTTCCGTAACTGCTTCAGAAAGTGGCAAGAACGATGGGATAAGTGTGTTTAAAGCAACGGGGAGTATTTTGAGGGGGATTAATGGCAATGTGTCTTTTACTGTAATAAATGTTTTTAATTTAAACATTCACTGTAGTTTTTGATCCCACCTCATATATCATCCTCATCCCCATTCCCAAAAAGCAGAGTGATCCCATTGATGACGGCCTGCTATTCATCAGCCTCCATTTGTGGTCAAGTGGGTGGCTCTGCCAGTCTACCACCATCCCAAAGCAGTTGGTGACACCTTCCCCAAGCAGCCATGGAGGGCTCTCTGGAGGTTGTCCTGCCCAGGAAACCCACTCTACAGGCTCGGAGTCCCGCCTCTACCATCTGGCATAGTAACAGCACTGTGATCTCCCCGGCCCACGGCAGTAAGTTCATTTTTTGCTTTTCCAACTCAGGATTTGCTTTTACGTAACTCGAAAGCTTTGGATGTGTGACTTGTCCCCCAAGCCTGCTGCAGCAGCCTTCGCACAGACGTTCGTTCAGAATCCAGACTGCATCTTGCAGCCAGTACCACCTCACCTCCACGCCCACAGGTCCTGATGTACTTTTTGCAGCTCTAAGTCCCCTCTTCCTACTCATGATTTCTGCACCTCTGCTCCCCACACAGGGGTGCCTACAGAGACCCACTGCAGCGGGTGCCTGTACAATCATCTCATCTCCTCCTAACCCATCTCAACACCACGTTCTATGCACAGGATCCCACCCCGACTAGACTCTGCCACCCCCCTCCTCCCACATGGCCTTTACGTCAGCGCTGATACAGAATAAAAAGTAAGGATAGGTCCGAGCCAGGCTGACCACAAAAGATCCTCCATTTAGCACTTGCATCCAGCTCCTCTGGTCTCCTGAGATGCTAGGAACCATCTTCATCTTCAGATCTCTCTCAAGCATCCCTGCGTCAGCCCTCTTTTCCCAGCTTTCCTTCTGTGGACACCATGACAGAGCTAATGTTTGTGCCTCCCCCCTCAAAAATTCTAACATGAGGTGGATGCAATTATCACCCCCCTTTTACAGAAGGAAAAACTGAAGCACATGCTCTGACTTTAAAAAGTAAATAAGGTTTTCACCTTTTATATCCTACTTGGGGGAGGCAAACCAACAGATAACAATGCATAGAACTAGTGCCTGCAAAGAGCTAAAACAAGAGAGTCAGTGACTCCGCAGGCTACTTTGGGTTGGATGATCACGGAAGGCCTGGGGGACACTGCAATGACAAGGATGAGCCTGTCATGGGGGACTCTGGGGGATGAGCAAGGTTTCTAGAAACTCCAAAACTTGGCCACAGAATGCATCCACTACTAGCTCTGATTTCACAGGCAGGCGCTAGGCCCTCGCATCTGTATGTTTCAGAGCCCCCCAGGTGCTTCTCACCTGCAAGCCAGGGTTGAGAAGCACCAGGTTCCACCCTCAGCTGTCTTCAAACGCTCCAGGTGCCACCACTGAGAGATGTGGAAGCTCTTTGGTTCCTCAATGGACTGAAGGTTTGTATCACCCCGACTCTGCTATGTTGAAGCCCTAACCCTTAATGTGATGGCACTTGGAGGTGGGGCCTTTGGGAGGTAATTAGATGAGGTCATGAGGGTGGGGTCCCCATGATGGGATTAGTGCCCTCTAAGAAGAGGAAGGGACACCGGAGTTCATGTTCTCCCCACCACAGGAGCTAGTGGATGACAAGGGCTTTCTCTCATACTTGCTTATACTCCCCACCAAGTGCCCACCACAGGCCAGACACACAACAGCAAGTGTGTGCTACATGCTTATGAAATGCAAAAGGGGCTGGATATACCTCTGGCATGGACCAGGGGCTGGAAGGGAAGTTAGGCCTCAGCCCCACCTGGGCTGTGGAGAGAGCCTGGGCATGAGCAGTGGGGAGGAGGCTGGGGAGGGGTGAGACAGGGGCAGCACAGTGGGGGTGGGGTGCATGGGATCTGGAGCTAGGAGACCAGGGGTGCTGCTGCCAGCCAGGAGATCTTGGGAAGTCACTAAACTTCTAAGCCTCGTGTTCTTCATCTTTGCAAAAACACTGTAAGGATTAAAGTGCTTAACATTCAAAACATACTTTCATTCCATCATTCAACCAATATTTACTGAGTCCCTTTTATGTCCAGAAACAGTCAACACAAAGCATAACGCAAATGTTAATTATTACTAAAGAGATTGCCGATTTCCCTTCATTTCCCTCTCTGTAAGGGGGACAAGGCCAGGTCCTCCTGCCGCACAGAACTGACTGCTCCATAGCTTGTGGAGTCCTTTTTGATCAGGCAGTACACTGAAGATACAGGCAGCAATGGGATCCTGTCTCAGCCCACCTGCCCAGACTAGGTGTGACAGGAGCCGCGTGTGGAGGGCATAGCCCGCCTAAGATGAGGGCGCCAGTGAGCTAGAAACCAGGCGAAAGTGTGCAAACCCTGATTCTTTACTCAAGAGTAGCTCAGCGTTCCCCACGTAGACGGTGGGTCTCGGGTTGGGTCACTGGAGTGAGAGGATGGGCCCCAACGTTAATCCCTGGCCTTGCACATGTTCACGGTCAGTCCAACGCCTGCTGAGAAGGTAGTGGGAGAAGTTAAATGACAGGACACCACTGCCTGCCAAGTCACCAGGATAGGTGAGAGTTTGAAGTTCAAAGAGAATCCCAATTGCTTCTCTGCAAACCTACCCTCTTCTCAGAAGTTATCCTGAGGGAAGGAATGTTGATGGTGTAGACAACGGTTTTTCAGGGAAGACTCTAGCCTCCTTATGCTCATGGAACCAACCGAACATTTGGCACGTGCCCAGCCTCTGACACCAGCTCCACCACGTACAAGTTTTATGACTTTGAGCAGCTCATGTGTTCTCCCCTAGATGTTTCCTGACCTATAAAATGCGGGTCAGACCTGCCTATGAACATAAGCCACATGTAGATGCCATGCAAACCTGCTCCTTTGTCCTGGGTTTCAATTTCCTCTTCTACGCAGCCCCACACAGAGCCTTACCAGAATCTTTTTCCAGCAACGGCAGAGCAGGCAAGCACTCCTCTGCCCACTTTACAGGTGAGAGAACAGAGACCTAAAATGATCATGTGACTTGCCTGTCAACTCGGTGGAAAAGCCACGTGGTACCAACCTATAATAAAACCTCACAGTTCCCAAAGGGCTTTCGAATACATCATCCGACTGGGTCCTTCTCACAAAGACTCCACCCCCCACATGTTGGTGCCAAGCTATAGACCCGGACTGCCCTGTCCAAGGCCTGGACAACCTCCATTCACCTCACTACTTGCCAGTACACACTCTTTTCCCAAGAATCTTCTCCACTCGTTTAAGCAAAGCCTGCCTGTGGCAGGACAGACAAGATGTCACCTCTGGGTCCCTACTCCCAGAGATGTCTGAGCAGGAACATTGTAACTGCCTCTCAGGACAAGCAGACTCCATCTACCAGGCTGGAATGACACCCCAGGAATGCCCCTTCCAGAAAAGGAGCCCCAGCACCCCAGAGTGTCCTACCTCTGCAGCTGCCCTGGCCTGGTCTCACCCTGACAGGTCATCCCAAAATGCCATCTGCCAGAGCAGCGGGTTTCGCTATCCCTAGAGCTCCAGCAAACGGGCACAGTGAGCAAAAGGGAAAGAAGAAGACACCCAGGCAAACAAAATCATGACAGCGGGAAACACTGAGCCTTTGCAAGCATTGTGAGGACAAAAAAAGGAAACTTTAAAACTCCCGCATGTGACCTTTTCAGTTGGATAAAGTACTCGAGCTGCCTGGCAGCACAATCGATGCCCGAATGTACATTACCTTTCAGTGCCTTACAGCTACCTTCCCCCCCAGGTTCATAAAACCACCTTGTCCAGCTCTGGCTATAACTGTCCACAACAGCCCCATGTCCAGGCCTGGCCAAATGCCTCTGGGGGCCGGAGGAGGAGGGAGGAGAATCTATTTCTTACCAGGATCTGTGCAATTTTTAGCTGTCTGAGTCCCATTCACTGGTGCCATCAGCTTTCTATTTCTCCATGTGTCTGGTAGAACATGTTTGCTCGCAGAAGCTGTTTTGTGCCCTGGATTGGAAAGTAAGTCACAGACACCATTAGGTCAAGGTGGCGCCTGCATTCTCACAGTGACCTTACATATCTGTATCTAGCTATGTCAGCAACAGCCCTGTGTGACTATTTAGAGCCACCTGTAGGGAGTGATACAACGATTGGAAGCACAGTAAATATTAACCGCTCACCTACAGTAATCTGTTTCCTAGATCTAGTTCATTGTTTTTTATCCCAGGTGGAACAGCACATGACGGGACCTTGACCAAGATCGCTCAGTTCTTGGACCCTCACAAAGGGTTTAGAGAGGTGATCATTAAGTTCTCGCCCAGTAAACTTGCTCAGGTGACCCTGCCCTGGAGGACCTACAAATGGATAGTGAAGTCCGCAAGCAGATGGAGAAGTTTGATGCAATCTGGCAAGCGGCTTCTCACCCTTGAGTGTGTGCACAAATGAACTGGGGACCGTGTTAAAATGCAGATTCTAATTCAGTAGGTCTGGGACCTGGGCTTCTACACGAACAAGCTCGCAGGTGATGCTGATTCTGCCAGTACAAGGGCCAAACTGAGGAACCAGGGAGATCACTGGCATGGACGCCAGTGACCAAACGCAGTTAAACTCCTACAGGTAATTACTGATGGAGCAAATACAGATGGTTCTCACTTTAAGAACCTTAAAGCATTCATTTGCCTCTCCTGGTGCGTATACTGCCTCAGCTGGGTAATAATACCTCTCCTGTAATGCTGACATCTAAGAGCCTCCAGGGATTTTGTTATTTCTGGTATGTAATTGAGGGGAAAAAACACACGGACTTGCCCAATTGCAAAGCACCAGGTATTAAGATGTTCAAATAACCTTTCTGGGCTTCTGTTGGAAACAGCCATTTTTAACCCTAAACCTTCCAATCACAAAGTTTGGGTTTTGAAATGCAGTATTTATTTTTTATTTATTTAGTCAAGTTCCGCCCTGATTTTTACCTATAAACCTCTCTAAGTCCTTTTCTAACTGCTTGAGAAGGTCCCGCTTTATTTCCATGTCCAAGTTGCTAAATCACCTGCACTTCTTTCATTTTTAAAAATTTAGAAAACAAACAATCAAACCCAAAAGATCCACAGCATCCAATTGAAAATGGAAACGTTAGCCAAGTGAATGTTTTCTGAAGGTCCGCATGGGTTCACATGTCCCTCCACCAGATATTTTTTGTAAGTTTCTCCTTCTCTCCACTTCCGATTTGCATATCCTAAGCGACTCTCAAATCCCTGGTCTCTTCTTGGATGACGGAGGGTGGGTTGTGGTCCCAGACACCAGCGCTCTCCTACCTCTGGGATTAGGAGGAGGTGAGAGAATGATGCCGAAACATGGCAGCGACAGCCCAAAGGGACAGACTGCCCCTAACGTGTTTAGGGTTTGAAGGGGACGCGTCAGGACACCCAGGGCGCCCCTTTGGACCTGGGCAGGGGCGAGGAAAGGGCTGAGACTCAGTTCCCAGCTTCTGAATCAGGGTTTTCTAGAGACGCGGAGCACATCCCTCACTGCTCCGCAGAATAGGAAAGCGGACCACTCAGTTTTGTTCCCCCCATCCCCCCACCGCTCCGCAGGTCAAGAAAATCCACATCTGGACCCTCCGCTGCGCTGCCCATCCCCCGCACACTGCGGAGACAGAATTCCGGCAGAGAGGGGCCAGCGGTTCAGGCTCTGGTCTTAGTTACACAGACCTGCAGCCGCGTCCTCAGCCCCCAGGGGCCGCGCGCAGCTCAGGGGAACCAGCACCATCGCTCAGAGTCGGTATCTGCCCTCCTGTGTGCGCTCTACCTACCTGGCGGGGAGGAGACTGGGTGAACCCTTGGGACCAACCTGACGGGGAAGGAAGGGGAGACATCTCGGAGTTGCCCCGCGGCTTCCCAGCCCAAGGCCCCCCAACTACCGGGGCAGCCCGCACCGGCACCTACCCAAGCTGCCGAAGAGGCCGGACGCACCGCACACCAGGGCCAGCACCGCGCACACGAAGCCAATTTGCTGTGGCAGCATCTCTCGCCTCCTGCGAACTTTGCGCGGCCGGAGGGGCCCTGGGAGCGCCATCCCGGGGCGCCTGGGTGCCATCCCTGGGAGAGGACGGGGAGCTCCAGCGGCCGGAGCGCTGCTATCTGTGGCTGAGCGGCTCTGGGGCTGGAGTGGGCGAGGCGAGGCTCAGAGGCGAGGGACTCCGGACCAAAGCTTCATCGCCCGCGGACGAGGTTGGCGGGGAAGCCGCGAGCGGAGAGGGGCGGTGGGGGCGAGCGGCGCGGCCGGAGCTCAGAGTCCCGCGCGCAGCGTGCGCGCTCCGCGCACCATTGCTCGGTGGCTAGGAGGCGATACCGGCACGGTGGCGTTGGCGGCCCTGGCTCTCAGGGCTGGCGCAGTCCTGGCGCTGGAGCCGCTACCTGGCCGCTCAGCCTCGGCGCGCTCGCCCGGCCGCAGCCCTGGCTGCGCTGCCCGGGGCCGCCCGCCGGGAGCACTCAGTGCGCCCCCGCGCTCTGCGCCGCCGCTCCCTTTCGCAGCATCCTTCACCTCCAAGTTTGGCGGCGGCAGCCCACCAGCGATGCACCCCTGCTTCCGACAGAGCCGAGCCCCGGGCGGCCCAGTGCGCGCAGGGGGAACGCAGGCTGAACACACGGGACCTGCGACCCTCGCCGCGAGCGGCCTCAACGTCGGCCCTCCGGGGGGCGAGCTCTCCACGGGAACTTTCTCTCCCGCTGCCGGCGCCTGCGTCTGGGAGGCTGTGGCGCCTCCCTTCTCCTCCCCTCCCGCCCGCAATCTCACCCTCCTCCCCAGCACGTGTACTCCTCCCCTAAGGAGCACTCGCTGGTGCACTCCTCCCTTCCCGCGGTGAGGCTCAACTACTGACCAGAATAATCGCCTTCCTTCTCCCCTTTTCTCTCCCTCCTCCCCTCTGGAGCCGAAACGAGCCCTCCTCTAGAGCCCTCCAAGGCTGCTGCAGAGAGGAACAGGTTATGGCTCCGCAGGGACTCTCTGAACAGGGGTTTCTGTAGAGCGGTCGCTCTCAGCCGGGCTCCCCACGACCACCAAGGCGACCCCAGCGCTCCCCCCACCCCGGGGGAACGGGCGGGAGATGCTCGAGAAGATTAATTGTTCGAGCAGAGCTCTCTAAATAGCCTTGCACCAAGCCTACGAGCGCCCGCACCCGCCGGGACCCGCTCCTGCAGGGCTGTCGGGCGAGCGGGGGAGCCGGCGGCGGGGGCGCAGCGCCGACCTGCAAAACGCTGAAGACCAGGCAAGAGAGAAACCTGAGAGTTATGCGGCCCCAGCACTAAGAGTTGAGCTTTTGATGTTCTGGAGCCTATGGCTTCGCAGGGCTTTCTGGTTTTTGTTTTGTTTTCCTCCTTTCTGATCGGCTCTCTAGTGTAAACGGCTTTAAAAATGGGGCAGGAGGGAAAATTTCAGAAGAGCAGCCACTGAGGTATAATCCAGGTACAAGTAGGTGGTGGGGACCTTCAGCGAAAGGGCCTCAGCCCAGAGGGTTTGAGACAATCCTTGGATCTGACTTCCTTCCCTGGCCAGCTTATCACACACCTGGTTAGGGCCTGCTAGGGGTTAAGTCGACTTAAAACCCTTTTTGGAACAAAGCCAGTTCTGTTTAATTAAATAAATACACACCCACCGCGTGTGGGACCTGTGCCAAGTGCCAGCCAGAGAACAAAACAAAACGACCAAAAAAAAAAAAAAAAGTGTAAGATCCAGTCCCTGCTTTCAAGGAACCCGAAATCAAAGGGGAGCCAGACATTCAGATACATGCCTGTTGAGGAGCGTCTGTTCTAAAAGTCGCTGTTTTGCAGAATGTGCATTATTCCCTCACTACTCAAAATGTGGGCCATGGCAGCATGAGCATTGCCTGGGTGCTTGCAAGAAATTCAGGCTCTAAGGTTCCAGCCAACTGAGTCAGAATGTGCTTTTTAAACAAGGCCCCCTGGAGATTTGAGTGCACATTCAAGTGTGAGAAACTTGGCCCCTTCCTGTCTGTCCCAATGCTTCTAGCCAGTTTCCATCTGCATGGTTCCTCTTGGACTGAGTAAGCAGGGATGATTTTGCTTGTGTTAGCCTGGCATACTGACACAGGTCAGAGGTACCTGGAGGGCCAAGGGAGGAAGAAGGTTCACTAATTATTTTCAGCCATACCCACAAAGACACTGAAGGCATGAACACAAGACTAATTGCAGTGGAGACCCCTAGAGAAAATGAAATGGAAAAGGCTGGGGTTGGCTTTGTCTAGAAGCCCTGCGCTCTGTTTTATCTGTAGAAATGCCTTACCACTGAGGCTCACCCTCCATATTGGTGACTTCTACTAAGCATGACTGCCAGTGACAGAAAAGGCTCTTTTCATACTTTTGCAGAATGTTCTTCTCATTGACTAGGCTGTACAATGATGCATTTATCAATCGCAAATAGATGGTCACAGAACAGTGTTAAATACATCACTTGGAAAGCTAGCCAAGGGCTCGTGGCGTCAAATTTAAGTTAAAGTGATGATATGCTGATATCCCACGCATGAGACAGCCTTAGGGTCACACTGGTTAAAGCAGCTCCTATGAACAAAATGGGATCTTGTTACTAGGATTTAAATTTTTCTTAAAACTTTTTCCATGGAGCTCACCCAGGGCTGGTGGAAATAGAACTTCTTGATTCCAAACAGGCCAAAGGAGTCATCAGGTGTCTGTCTTTAAAACTTTAGCCAGCTCTTTAATAGAACATTTCTTTTCTTTGACATCTTTCACCTGCTTTCAGCTAATAGTTAGAATGCTTGGAACAATTTCATACGCACAAATGGATTCCCCTTATTTGACAGTTTAAAAAGCAATTCATTAGACATTGTACTTTTTGCTTCATTTAAATCGTGCCCATCACCAAGTAGCCTCTGCTGAAGCGCTAATGACTCACCCCGCTGAGGAAAGAATTGGGTTGTACGTACTTTTCAAGTTCAAAGCATTCAGGAGCATTTTCTAAGTCAGCAAGGCCTTGGGGACAAGTGGGAAACGCAGTTCTGGGTTTCTCTTAGACCCTAGGTCTGGCTTCGGTGGCATTGGGTTGGCGTCCCCTTTCTACGACAGTGTTCTCTTCTGATGTGACATAGGAGAAGACTGTTCACACAGCCAAACAGTTTTTACCATCTTGATCAGAAGGCTCAGTACGTGGGGATGAGCACAATGTTTTTTTCTTAAAAGTTCTTCGCTAGCACATGAAGAGTCTCACCATTTAATTAGTATTCTTACTCAGTCTTTTTCAAGTTTACTAGAATGACCTTCTCTATGAATTCGAGTTCCGCTTGCTCTGCCTTCCAAATGACTGCATCGGTCAGCACCAACCGGGGCATCGGTTCTCAAACTTGAGGAAGCATCAGAATCCCCTGGGGGGGGGGGGCTTGTTAAAACTCAGATGGCTGAGCCCCACCCCAGGGTTTCAGCTTTGGCAAATCCAGGGTGGGGCCTGAGCCGCTGCATTTCTCATAAGTTCCCAGGTAGAGCTGAAGCTACTGGTCGAGGGACCACACTTTGAGGAACACTGGGCTAGGTTATGCTATGGTGACAGTAAAAAAACACAATTTTGCCTCAGGGTAGCTGAATAGGCCACCCCAAAATATGCCACTTTGGTGTAAGAATTATTTTGAGCTGAAGGCAAATGAGAAACAGATAAAAGAAAAGCCCTCTGCCCTTCTGCTATTTGCCTCAAAGCAGGACATGATTTTATAGAGGTGTCCCCTTCCTCTCTCCACCAGGAAGGACAGACGTTAATCATTGGTGACACCTATAGATCCTTAACAGCCCAAAGACGGCACCATCTTTGGCATATCTATCTGACAAACCTTGCCAAAACTAGCCCTTATCTACCAATAGTTTTCCCATATATTTGCCTTTTCACAATTTGCCACTCCTAGAAGTTCAAAGTCCTTTTTCTTTGTTGTCACTTCTCTGAAAATGTATTGTTCTTTTGTTAACATTCTATATAAGCCCAAGTTCTAAGCACCCCTTTGAGTTACTCATCACTGGATGCTCCCACATGTATGCATGATGCACCTGTTAATCAATTTCTGTTTGTTTTTCTCTTGTTAGCCTGTCTCTTATTGGTCTATCTTACAGGGCCCCAGACAATGAAACTAAGCTGGGTAGGTTTTCCTCCCCGGCACTTCTTGTCTATCAAGAGAAGTATGTCTTGAGGGCAGTTACTCAGGTAGCTAGGAGCAGCCACATTGTCAAACATTGCGGCTAGCTCCGCTGGACCGAAGAGAGACCTCTGGAGGACCTTGCGCTTGGAAGTGATGAGCTCACGCTACGCACCACTCATTGGCCCAAGTCAGTCACGTGGCCCCACCAAACCACCAGGAGGTTCAGAAGGTCTAATCTTTCCCTGCTGGCTGAGACCTGAACTCTGCAGTGGACAGCCCCAGTGACAACCGCACCAGTGCAAATCTCGTTCCTCTTCCTTGCTTTCCAGGACCTTTCCTGCCTGTCCCTTCCCCCTCCCTAGTGCAGTTGGCCCCACGCGCGCGTTCCAAAGCCTCTTGCGTGTATCTCCATTATATCGCTCACATCACGCGGTGTTGTGATATGAATGAGAGTATCTGTCTCCCTGCTTGTTTCTTGCCTCAAGGACTGGTCTTATCCACAGCTATGAACACAGTGCCCAGCACATTTGGTGCTTCATAAATAAAGTACTTATGGAATGAATAAACACATTTTGGCTACATTGTGAAGAAGATAAAGAACAGTTGCCCCTGTTAGGTGCTGCCTGCTCTCCCCATCACTTCAACACCACCCCAAGTTTCCATTCATCTTCATTGTCAAGGTTACCAGTGACCTATGGATACATCTCAGCAGAATTTGACACTTTTGAACGCACCTTTCTTTAAAAAGCTACGTCTTGAACTTCCTCGATAGTGCGTGCTTACGGTTTTTCTCCTTCTCTGACCAGCTCTTCCCCCAGCCCTCTGGGCCTCTGTCCTAGGCTCTCTTTTCTTCTCACTCTTTACCCCTCTTGCCAGGAGAGCTCATAAATTCTCTGGCTGAAATGATTTACTCTCTGCTTCTGACTCATAAATCTGGAGCTGGAGCTAAGGCCTTTTCAAGAATTCAGACCTGCCGGTTCAGGGGACTGCGCGTATCAGGAATCTGGGCCTCATCCTTGTGTTCCCGCCCCTCCCGTCCATCCTCACCCAGACCTCAGATTGGTCCACTTCCTGCCATCCCCACTGACACACGGGCTCCCTTCCTCACCTGGACCCCACCGCAGCCTTCTTAACCAGTGTCTCTGTCCTTTGTGCACCCAGCAGCCAGAGTCCTGTTCCTGCATGTGTTTGCACACTCCATTCACCTGGGGATCTTTTAAACCACCTGGGGTGGGAATTGGGCATTGGTATTTTCTTCAAGCTGCAGCCAGGGTGGAGAACCATGGCTCTAAACCCTCCTGGGCCCTCTGGCCCAATCTTGCATCATTCCCTTCCTTTCACTCCAGGCTCCAGCCATTCAGAACCTCTTTCAGGCTCTGTCTTGTTCTCCAGAGGTGACCCCTGTTTCATTGTCCTTGAACATGCCTTCCTACTTCCGAAGCCCCTTTGCCTGGTGGTGTGGACTGAGTGTGTGTATCCCCGATACTCCCACTCATATGTGAAAACCTATTGCCCAAGGTGACGGTATTAGGAGGTGGGACATTTGCAAGGTGGTTAGGTCATGAGGGTGGAGCCTCGTGAGCGGGATTGGTGCCCTTATATAAGAGACTCTAGTGAGTTCTGTCATGTAAGAACACAATGAAAAGATGGCCATCTATAAACCAAGAAGTAGATCTCACCAACACCAAATCTTCCAGCTCCATGATCTTGGACTTCCCAGCCTCCAGAACTGTGAGAAATAAATTTCTGGTTTTTATAAGCTACCCAGTTTATGGCATTTTTGTTATAGCAGTCCAAATAGAGTAAGACACCTGGCTAACTCTTCCTTTTGCTTCCAGTCTTACAAGAGATATCATTTCCTCTGAGAAGCCTTCCAGGACCACTGAAGTTTGAGTTAAGAGGTCCCTCTTTTGTGTTTTGATGGTGCCTTGTATTTCTATCAAATAATTCATCACGCTGTATTGTAATTGCCATTTACTTGTGTATAGTTCCCACCAGACTCTAAGCTCTGTGGGGACAAGAAACATGTCTATCAAACTAACTACCTGCACTCAGTAGGTGCTCAATAAACACTCATGGAAGGAAGGGACAAGCATCGCTGGCCCACACTTAGAGAATGTGACTTGACTCACCATGTTTCTCCCATTGGCATCTGCCATCAGCAGTGTTTTCATCATTGTTGTAGCTTTTGATCCCCAGAATAGCCCTGGGAGTAGACAGAGGCAGAATGAGCGTAACCATTTTATGAGGCACCTCAGAATTAAGTGGCGAGCTCAAGTCTGCACAAGGAGTTCGAGGTACCGCCAGGATCTAAACCCAATTTTCTGCCCATTAGCCATACCCTTCACCCACTACACCATGCCTGGTAATTGTGCTGACTAGCACATTGGATAAGTTAGTTCCAAGTAGGGACAGAAGGCTATATGTCACAGCACTGTTTCCTACCTGGGCCATCTCCTGGTCTAACTAAAGATGGGAACTCCTAGCCAAAGCCAAGCAGCATTAGAAAGATGCTGGAACAGACTGAGCCTGGGCTTCCCTGAAACCAAGTTATGTAGCTACTACATGCGTTGTAAGCCTGCTTTTTGGACTCCTTGGATTTAAACATGGAAGTGACCAATCCCTTTGCTCACCATTCATTCAGAAAACATTTATTGGGCACCTAACTATGTAGCACTTTGCACTTATATATCTTATCACAACATAAGCCTATGAAGAATGCAGCAGAGTGAAGACTAACCTACCAGGTCAAAGAAATCCAGCACTAGAGTGGCTTAAAGAACAAGCAGTTTCTTTTATGCAAAAGTCCCCATAGTGCCATCCAGGTTTGTAGGGTAGCTCTGCTCCTCACCGTCACTCAGGGACCCAGGCTCCTGCCACCTTGTGGTTCTGCCATTCTCTATGCCACGGTCATCACCCACATGGCCAAAGTTGATTTACACCGGGTTTGTAGTCAACAGGAAGGAGTGCCCAGTGTTTTAAGTCCCAGACCGACCCCATATCCCTTCTCATAGTCCATTGGTGGAAACATTATCATGTGACCACGCCTAAGCAAGGAAGGCTGGAAAACGCCTAGCTGAGCAGCACGTACCCAGCAAGAAATCTGTTACTGGGGAAGCAGAGGAGGAGGGATTTAGGTGGGAAACTGTCAGCCTCCACCACAGATGTAGAATTGTGACTCAGGGAGACTAAGTGACTTGTCCAAGATGCCCTGGGTAACGTCACAAATCCAAGCCTTCACCACAAGGTAAAAACATCCAAGAACCTTCCACCCACTGCCCTGTGCTCACTCAGCTCTTATCAGTTGAGAGTAGAGATAAGGCAGGTGGAGCTGACCAGAAGGAATAGTAGGAATGGCTATTCAGCAAGGGACATGGCTCAAAGGTGCCTCCAGTTCAGACCCTTGCTAATTTTCTGCTGTTGCGTTGGTCTCCTCATGCTCAGTATGAGCCATGACATTGCACAAAAGCCAGATTTTCCTTTATGGTCAGTGCACTGCACAGCCAAAGGCTACAGCAACTTGCATTCTTGTTTTCCTGTGAAAGTGCTCTATTTTGTTTGCACATTTCTTCTTTTCTTTCTAATAACTCAGGCCTCAAAAGCTCTGGCCTCTCTGCATCTCTGGAAGGGCCTGGCTACATGGGTAGAAATGACTATCATGCCAGGAGAAAAATGACCAGTGCTGGGAGAGAGAGGCAGATAGAGTGTTGGAGGAGATTTTCATCAAACGGAGAGCGAATCTGCCACAAGGGGAATTAGTAAATGCCTCTGGGATCTCTGTGACAGACATGTCTCCAACAGGTGCACGTTCAGCAAACCACTCTCCACCAGAAGCCATTTCCACACGGTGCACATCCTTTTAGCTCTGTGCTTCGTCAGGGAGTGTGTTATGGTTTGAGTTTTCATGAGGGAAAATTGAAGTTTGTCCACTTTGGTGGCTCCTACACAAACACTCCTGTTACTTCTCACTCAAGGGACAGCCACGGCTGGGAAGACAGGAGAGGACCAAGATCTGAGGACTGAAATGATATATTTTGAACATGGGCTACTGCCTGGGGAACCTGAGTAGCTCCCTGTGGCATCTGGGCAGAAATGCAGCCCCATTGTCCAGAAAGCAGGGGACGGCCAGCTCGGGCAGCTGTCTGTGGGAGCTTGCCAGATACCCGGCCAGTGCTTGGTGGACATACAAACACTTGTCCCCAACCAGAGAACTAGGCGTCCTTTGGTTCAGTTACCCAGATAACATCAGAAACTCGGAGTCAAGCAACCGAACAAGCACAACCAGATTCAGTCCCTCGGGAAAGATGTCTTCGTCCCCATCAAACTCTGTACCTAGCCCAGTGCCTTGCTATGGTAACTCTAGCTGCCTCCACATTTCACTGGCTTAGTGAAGTTCATTTTTCACTCGAATGAAGTCCAAATCGAGTATATTGGCAGGTTGCTCTTCTCCAAGTGCTTAGTGAGAGATCCAACCCTGGTCCCTCCTATCTCAGGGCTGTGCTGTCTTCAACACGTGGCTTCCGAGGTTGCCAAGCTCATCTGTGCTAAACCAGCAGAGGACGAAAGACATGGAGAATCCCAAGTGGAACGTTTTTATAAAGCAGACCTGGACTGGAGGCTTCACCTCCACCCACATTCCATGGCTTAGAACTCAGAGACATGGCCATGGCTGCAAGGGAAGCTGGAAACAAGGTCCAGCTGTGTGCACAGGAAGACTCAAATGGCCTGGTGAGTGGTCTCTGCCACGCACAAGCAGGCATCTTGCCAGGGTCTCAACAAGATCAATCATAACAATATATAATATTTATCTATCTTTGATCTGGGCCGGGCAGTGTTCAAAGCACTTGATACTATTTACCGATTTCATCCTCCCAGCAACTGTGTGAGGTAAGTGCCATTATAAGCATTAGTTTACAGGTAAAGGACCCAAGGCTCTGAGTGGTTAAGTAACGTGCCCAAAGTCACACAGCTCGTCAGTGGCAAAGCTGGAGTTCAAAGCCAGGCAGTCTAGGTCCAGGATCCCTGCTCTTAACCATCCTGCCACAAGAATGAGCCGTCCTTGTATAGATGGGGAAACTGAGAGCGAAGCTCAGAGTACCTATTGCAGGTGCAGTGCTCACCCTCCTGCACCTTCGAGCCATCAGTCAACACTTGCTGAATGAAGGGATTGCTGGTTCTGTCTGTGTATACAATTGAAAATGTATTTAAAATATCCAGCACAGTTTTAATGCCAGATCCCATCTTCCGCATGGCCCACCATACTTGTGCTGAGCCGAAAAGCTGCGTAGGAGACTGATCCACACAGACTCAGCCCATTTGAAAATAAATTAGCAAACTGCAACTCTTTTTGGGAATTAAAAATAAAAAAGTCCCCAGAGGAGATTTACCACTGGGTTGCATAATAAAGTGCCCCCCAAAGTAATACTAATACTTTAATGGCTGTTATGCAATGTTGACAGGTCTGTATGACTCAGCGTTTTCAATTAATTTAAAGGATTTCTGATGAATGTTGTTGGTTAGCTTCGGGCCTCTCCTTCTTTCTCTCTCCCTCTTTTTAACCAGGTTCTGAAAGCAAACTCTAGCAAATTCTTACCTGCAGGGTGGAGCTATTTCAGGTAGGAAAATGCAGATACTTCAGCAGATAGCCAAGGAGAGAAAGAAAAGAGCTTTTGTGATCAAGACACACAGGCTTGCCCCTGTGCTGGGTCCTACATGCGAGCAGAAGGGGCCTTTCAAGCTGAGAGAATTCTAATCCCTCAGGCTGCTGGTAAATAATAATGTATAAACTTATGATTAGGATTCTGTTTCAAAGGCCAGTGATCAAAAGACAGTTAGCAGACTGCCAGAATAGTGAACTTTAGAACGCTGCTTTTGAATTAGCACTTCATAGGCTCCCTCTGTGGATCTGGACTGCTCTTTTGGTCTTGGTTACACCAGACCCTTCTCGTGGTCATCTCACGAACGCCCCTCGTGTCTGCGGGATGGGCTCTGTCATGAGATGGGGAACCATTTCTCAGCTTCTCTGGTTTGCAGGGTGGGTGGAGCCCAAGGTGGAGGCCCTTGGTGTCTTTGAGGGAGAGAGAGAGAGGAAGTGTCTGGCCTTGAGAAGACATATACTTTCAGGACATTTGTGCCCTTGAGCAACATTTTAATAAATGGAGCCCCCGTGACCTGGAAGAGCTGGAGCCTTTCTGAGATAGCACTAATTTTCTCTCTGCCGCAAAGCATTAATATTCAGTAGCCAAGTTCCATAACTAAGAACCATGTAATGATTCTTAGAAGCGCTTAACAGTAGGACCGGGGAAGAAATTTTGGATGCCCAGGACGGAGATGCTGCTGCCCTCTCTTGCTTCCTCCATCTTCTGTCCACTCTCCTGTCATTTTTGTTTGTTCTCTGTTCCCCACCGCCCTGAATCCCATCAAGATATCAAAGGTTCGCCTAGTATGTTCTCACATCCAAATTCCTACAAAACCACACGTAATCTCTACCAGGCTAAGAGTTTAAATGCAGTGGTTCACCACTGCACAGATGCTTTTAAAAATTCAATGAATGCTATAGATCCTCTCCCCTAGGAAAGAATTCAAACTATACACATCAGACTTTGACTACAAATTCTGGAGGACTGGGACCCTTCCCAAAAGCCATCTCCTAAGGGTTTTTAAGAACCTCTGGTTTAAGGTAGATTTTCACCTCAACCCCAAGACTCCACCAAGGGCTGTTTGTATTTTAGAAACAAACTATAAGACCAAACATCCTTAGAAGCTCAAAGAAGTGAAGATCAATGTCATGTTGCCTCTCCAAAGAAGGATAGAGAATTCTACTGCTGACACTGAATGAGCTTAGAGGTTTTAAGTTCAAATAAATTTTGGCAACACCTTATGCTGTAATCCCCTTTTGGAGATCTGCAAGGTATATTCAAGGCTCTGAGAAGGTCCGCAGCCCCGAGCATCTTTTATTTTGTGGAATTCAGCAGTTCCCAGACTTATGTGGCCCTGGAATCCTTTGTGTCTCTATCACCAGTTAACACCCCCGTATAACTGGTGTTTTGAGGACTAATGTTGTAGCCTAATCCCTGCATTTTACAGAAGGGGAAACTGAAGCCCAGGAAAGGTCATGGCTTTTCCAGGGTCACTATGAGTCAGTGGTGGAGCCAGGCCTTGGTCTCTTGGCTTGTAGCTCTTTCCACCTGGCAAAGTGCCACCGTAAAAGGGTCTTCTCTGAGAACAAGAAGCATGGCTCTGCTCTCAGTTCCCTCTTTCCTCTGAGAGGAAACAGAACAGAGAGCAGAAACAACCCTGTCTGAGTCACCGAGGGTGGAGGGCATTGTCAGCGCTCCAGGTTCAATTCTCAGCCCCCTTCTTGGGGCATCACAGAGCAGAGCCCTGGCATACCTGTGGGTTCGTTCCATGGTCACCCGGTGTGCTTAGTACGAGGGCCCCAGCAGGACCAGCCCAGCACAGTTTATAGAAGAGAGACTTGGAGCCCAGGCCAGGACACTTACAGTCAGGTGACCCTACCTGCCATCACCAGGAAGCCTGATAGGCCATTCCTAGGAGTACGGACAGCCGGCACACACCCACTCCAAGTGAACACCTTTGTAACCAGCAAAAGCAAATTCAAAGGACCAGCAAAGGCTCTAATGGGTGACTGGGGCCAGCTTGGGTCCCCTGGGATACAGCTGGAGAGGCAGAAACTGCAGCAACTGCATTAGGAGTGAGCCTCATGGCTTGCTCGTTTACAACAAGCAAATTATGGACTCCATCTCCACTCCGTCCTCCAAGTCTGGTTGGCAGCTCAATAGGGAACCTCACCACCACTTCCCAAAGCCTTAACCCTTAGGAACAGCAGCCCACCTGTAGGACTCTCACCCGTGGCATTTTCCCAAACCAGCGATCTGAGCCTCTCTTCAACTCCCCAAGGCCTTCGGCTTGTTGCTGAAGACTCAGCGATCATGTGATTATTAGCTCAGAAACTAAGGATGCTAGGCTTGCTAAGATGTTGGAAGGAAAGGTCTGAGGATTTTCTATTTTAAAAAAAGCCAACTATCCTCCTTATAAAGCTTATAACCATATGAAAAATATGTGCATTATTATGTGTGGGTAGAGGCTGGAAATAAAAATAGCTCCTTTGATTTAAACAAAATAAAACGCCTTTAGTGGGGTCCTGAGCCATGCCCCGGACAGCGGCTGAGGTGCTGTTTTATGTTTTCTTCCTTTTTTGGGGGAAATGTTTGTATTCCCCCCACCACCACCAACCTTATATGTTGAAACCATGCGCCCTACTGCATTAGAAGGCAAAGCCTTTGGGAAGGATTGGATGAGCCCACGAGGGTAGAGCCCTCACGAGTGAGATGTGCCCTAATATAAAGTGCCCTTATAAAGTCCAGAGCTGGCTTCCTCTCTCTGCTGTCGGCCAGGTGAGCGGGCCACGAGGAACTGGCCGCCGGGACCCGAAAAGGGTCCTCACCAGAGCTTGACCACGCTACCATCTTGATCTCAGACTTCAGCCTCCAGAACGATGAGGAATAAGTTTCTGTTGTTTATAAGCCACCCAATCTATGCTGCTTCATTTTGGGGATTTTGTTTTTGTTTTTGTTTTCAAGTATTCAAGGGTAATATTTTTTCATTTCACCCATCCCTTCCCCGCTTCCCTTTGGCAACCAGCAGCTTATTCTCTATATCCATGGGTCTGTTTCTGTTTTGTTTATTCATTTTTCTTGTTTTTTGAGTTTCCACATATGAGCGAAATCATGTGGCATTCGGCTTTCTCTGTCTGTTATTTCACATAGCATAATAATCTCTAGGTCCATCCACATTGTCGTAATGTCAAGATGTCATTCTTTTTTACTGTTGAGTAATATTCCATTATATACGTACCACATCTTCCTTATTCATTCATGTATCAATGGACACCTAAGTTGCTTCCATATCTTGGCTATTGTAAATAATGCTGCAATGAACACAAGGGTACATACGTCTTTTCAAATGTGTTTTTGTTTTCTTCCGATAAATATCCAGACGTGGAATTGCTGGGTCTTATGGCAGTTCTATTTTTAATTTTTTAAGGAAGTTCCATACTGTTTTCCATAGTGGCTGTGCTAATCCATAATCCCACCAACAGCACACTAGGGTTCCCTTTTCTCCACAGCCTCACCGGCATTTGTTATTTGTTGATTTTTTGATGATAGCCATTCTGACAGGTGTGAGGTGATACATCATTGTGGTTTGATTTGAATTTCCCTGATTAGTGATGTTGAGCATCTTTTCATATGTCTGTTGGCCTCTGTATATCCTCTCAGGAGAAATGTCTGTTCAGGTCCTCCCATTTTTCTTCAGTAGAGGCAACAGCTCCACAGAGCCCCTGAGGCCTGGCGGCACCCATCAGTGGTTTTCCTGTGGGAAAAGGACATGTCCCCTTCCTCTGGGTACCCGGCCTGGATGGATCAGTGTTTCTCCCTGAGGCGAAGGTGGGGGTACCAGTTTGGGCCGCCTCAGGGAACATTCCTGCAGCCAGCAAGCTTAGAAGACTCAATTCTCAAAACAAGAGGCACAAAGAGTGTTGCCACTGGCTACTGAATAAACCCCAAGTCTGGTGGCTCTGGACTATAAGCATTACCCCAGCATGAGAACCCTGAAAATTCTAGGGCGCCTTGGACAGGTGCCTGTCTCCCTAGGGTCCCTCCGCTCCACCCCTCCCCACTTCTGCCTGTCAGCTGTACTTCTCCTCAGACCCCACACCTCCAGGCACTGCCCATACTGCCTCCTCCCACCTATTTTTCTACAACTCTGAACTGGAAGAGAAAACTCCCATGAAGCCGCGATGCAGAAGGCAAAGTGCAGGGTGGGAGTCTGCAGACTTGAGTCCCGTCTCACATCGGTCTCACAGGTTGGGTGGTTCTGCAAGTGTCATTTCATCTCTTTGTGCCTCAGTTTCCTGGCTATGAACATGGGGATGATCTTTCCTTAAAAGTTTGCCATTGACACCGAGCCCTGAATGTCTACAGGAGCCCCTCTCATACATCACATGACCCAAAGCCCATGAAGGTGAGCTATGGACACTAACGCCACTCAGGACACAATCCCAGGGAGCATCTGCTCCCAATCTTGTTTTTCCTCTTTCATCCCACTCAGCTCCCGCCACTGGGCTTGGTCTCCCGTTTCTGGCCTCACTGCTGTCCTTTGGGTTTGTCTGCTGGTCTTGGTTTCCCCATCCATTCCTTGGAGCACCTCATGAACTTGCTTTGTCTTATGCCTCTGGCTACGTCCGTGCTTAGTTTCTTTCCAACGTCCTCCACTAGGCTCTACCTGTCTGTTTGTTGTCAGGACTGAGCCTACCCTTGACTCCCCTTCAATGAGGATTTGATGAGTTTCAAAGGTGACACAAGTCCATGCATATGGAAGCACGAACCTCAGTCGGTTCTGGCACACAGAAGATACTCAGTTGGGTGACTTTCCTCCTGCTTTATCTTCCTCTTTCTTCAATCTCCAGGCTCCTGGAACCTGAGTGATCCACACTAATGCCATTCCCTTGGCAGTACTGGATCTAGTACTGGCTGTGCTGGAATGGCAACCGAACTTCATCTCACACGCCATTCTGATCAACTGGCAGTGACTTCCCAGAGTGTTATGCTGAGACTGAGAAATGTGAGTCTAGGCTCAATGGGAAAAAAATACCAGCGTAGACCATCAAGGTTTGCCATGAGCACAGGGTGCTAAGAGAACACAGAGTGGGTGAGCATTTGTAGTTCCTGGACAAGCCCCAGTTCTCGTCTTTTTTTTTTTTTTTTTTAAAGATTTTTTTATTGGGGAAAGGGAACAGGACTTTATTGGGGAACAGCATGTTTTTTCCCAGGACCCATCCGCTCCAAGTCAAGTCGTTGTCCTTTCAATCTTCTTTGTGGAGGGTATAGCTCAGCTCCAAGTCCAGTTGCCGTTTTCAATCTAGTTGCAGGGGGCGCAGCCCACCATCCCATGTGGGAGTCGAACTGGCAACCTTGTGGCCGAGAGCTCGTGCTGTAACCCACTGAGGCATCCGGTTGCCCCTCAGCAGCTCAGCAGCAGCTCATTGTCTTCACTCTAGTTGTGGAGGACGCAGCTCACTGGCCCAGGTGGGAATCCAACCGGCAACCCTGTTGTTCAGAGCTCCTGCTCTAACCAATTGAGCCATCTGGCCGCCTCTCTCCAGTTCTCGTCTTGAGTCTGTCACAAACCGTGTGACAATAGGAAAGCCACTTCACTTCCTGGAGCCTTAGTTTCTTCATTTCTAAGTGATGGAAGCATCCCTGCCAGTTCCATGAGTCACCCTGAGCCCCTCGTATATTAAACGCCCACGAAAGAAAGCACAGAGTACTTACTAAGTGACCTTCTGGCCTCCAGCCCACCAAAGAGCAGGCTCAGCCCACTTCGCATAGCTTCCTGGGATTGGAGTCTCACTTTTATCCCTAATGGCAGGCCTGCTGGCTCTGGCTCCAAACCCCTAAATTGGAAATGTTCAACTGCAGATTGTTTACATTGTGTATTCAGAGTATGAAGTGGTGTTTGAGAAGTGTTGCCATGGAAACAGTGAAGCGAGGAGGCAGCTAACTACAAGAGAAATAATCCGATATTAACGCACACCAGCTCCGCTCCTGGGCTGCTGCAAATGAAATCTCACATTACTGGGCAGGCGGCCACTGTCCCTGTACCTAGCCTTCGTCTTAGAACGTGGAATAAACTGCCTCTTGGGTCTAGACTGTTAAGGAAAGAAACCACGGCAAATTCTGAGGCTCCCTGACTTTAGGGCCCTCCCAGTTCTAAGAGCTGATGCCTCAAGGCCGATAGTTCTCAAACTTCATTGACTGGTGACACACTTGGGTAAGAGATCCCATGGTCCACCCGCCCCAGTGTCCAGTGGGAAAGGAACTATGTGACAACATGCAATGCCACCCTCTAAGCAAATGCGAGGGAGCCAGTGGTGCACACTCACATCTGCCTTTGCGACAGGGATGTGGACAGTTTGCAAGTGGATCATAACGTCTATAATGTCAGCGTCCAGTGTTGGAAAATTAGAGCTGCCCCAACCCATCCCTGTACGTGGGAGGGTTCACCAAACGGCCTGCCACCAACTCCATGGATACTGCTGAAGCTGAAAAGCACAGCCAACACGAGGCAGCGCCGACGGGATGCTGGCCGTGGGGAGCCGTCCCCAAAGGCGCAGGATTCCTAACCATTTCTGTTGCCAAGAGCTGGAGGGTAGCTGGATGTCTTAGGAGAATGCTGAATTAGAGTCCTCCGTAAACACCAGCGATAGGCTCATTTTACCTTATAAACTCCAAATATTGGAAACCCTCAATATTCGTGTAAGTAACCTTGGTCATATGTGCCAATGACCGTCTTTGAGTTGGAGTGCCCTTGGCTTGGGGGAGGGTCCCCAAGGCCTTCCCATGGGCTATAGCGCACTGAGAATCATGAGCAGGTCAAGTCAAGCAGGGAGGTTTGCCTCCCAGGAGTTCTGTGGCCCCATCCTCACCCCACACAGTCACCCGGTGTGGCGTCCTGCTGAAGAACTCCAGTCCCCCAACCTGGCCGGCGGCCGGCTGCATGAGAGTGGCTGGGGACGTGTGAAACAATTTCTTCCTGGGCCACCGCTCTGGAAATTCTGATCTACGAGGTCGAGGTCGGGAGAGAGCTCAGAGATCTACATATTCAAAAATGTCCCCAGAGGGTGTGACAAGCAGCAGATGTGAAAGCCCTGGGTTCTGTGAACATCAGTCACCACATCTTCCTTGGCCTGGCTGGGGGAGACCCAGCACCTCAGTTTTTCCATCTGCATGCTGAGGATGAAATGCCTGACTCCTAGAGGATGTGAGAGTCACAGGACAAAACCATAAGGCTCCCAGCTTAGCTTGGTTCCTAGCAGGTCCCTGGCAACGTTCCTTTGGCAACAGTGTGGCCCATGGAGAGTCCAAGGGGGCGGGTCCACAGGGGGCATTTATTGTTATACATTATAACCTACATATACATTACATAGGTTCTTTCGTAAGTATCAAAGGCTTCATAGTTTACTTTAAAATGTCTATTGGGGGAAAGAGAATACAATTTGGAGTCCAAAGGACCAATGTTCCCATCCCAGTTCTGCCATTAGCTGCGCCCACTAGCTGTGTTATGTCCCCTCTCTAAGCAGCAGTTCAAGGTCTTTAAAATGGAAATACTAATCCTTATCTCACAGGGTTTTTGTGAGGGTTGAAAAATAAATTTACCTTAAAATCCTTTTGAGATGAATCCAGATATGAATAAAACAAATGACTGGATCAAACTGGGAGAAAGTGCAGAGAACAGTTGGCACGAAGCCTGGGGACAGAGGAGGTGTTCGATAGGTCCCTGCTCCTGCCTGCTCCTGGCAGGTCCCCCCAGCAAGCCAGCATGAGGGTTTGCAGCCAGAAGAGCATTAGACACCCTGGGAGGGCAGAAGAGGGGCTGATAGCTGAGGTTCCGTGGGGTAGACAGAGGGACAGCAGCTCCCCCTCCCAGATCAAGGGGGACCAGCACCCCAAGTCCAAGATGAGATTGCCCTTGGTCCCATCAGATGTGCAGAACCCAGCTTCAAATAATTAAAAGGAACAAAATCTTGAGTCAATGGCAGATCCTGCTTTACAGGCTCAGGGATGCAAACAGCGTCACTCCACATCAGGGACCACAGCACAGCTCACACCTCTCCAGGCCAAGTTGGCGAGATACCCAGGCTTCTGCCCTGGGCCCCCTGCCCTGCTGGGTTCAGGGATTTTTTTCTCAGAGGTGCCTCTATGTACCCAGGCCTGGGGTCCCATCCTGGCTGTCTGCACCTCATGCCCATAACTCGGGCAGCCCCTCAAGGCTGCGTTCTTAAGGTGGGGTTCGCAGACTACAGCAGCCGTGTCTCCTGGTACAAATGGCTTGTTAGAAATGCAATTTATGGGCCCACCCTAGAAGTCCTGGGAGTGGGCCTGGCAATCCGAGTTTTAACAAGCCCTCTGGTGATTCTGATGAGCTCAAGTATGAGAACAACTGCCCTAGGTGCTATCCTCTTTGGTATGGTTGCTGTCTGGTCCCTGTCACATCCTGCAGCCCAGCTAGTGGGGGCGGGGAGGGCGGGAACACAGAGGATCCCTGCCCAATTTTCCAAGACCCGAGACCAGCGTGCAGCTCACAGTTCCCTGGTAAGAACATCACACAGCCACACCTACTACAAGGAGGGCAGAGAAATGTCACCTCTAATTATGTGGCCACCTGTCCAGCTATAACTCCATAACTAATGCCAGGAGAAAACAGATTTGGGTAGACCACTAGCAATTTCTGCTGTACACATCCCCAGTCATCCTGACAACCACAAGAGAGGGGATTGAAGCAGCTAGTCAGCAAATGTGGTCCTGAACTTGGGGTCTTGCAGGGGAGGGCAGAGAAAGTGGCCATGTGGCTGATCTAAGACCCTCTTTTCTTAGTCTCTCTGCCTGCCCTTTCTCCCAGCCCCAGCTTCCCAAGGTCCCCATCGTACTGTCCCCAGGGTAAGCTTTCCCCTGGCGCATTCCATACTTTCTTGATTTTTACCTGTTAAATGCCACCTGTCCTGTGTCTCATTATTCTAGGATCCTTTTTATCTCATCGTACCTTCCCTATATCCCATTATTCTAGGTGAAAGCTAGATAAAAGGCCATTTGCAGGTTCTAACGGCATCAATACAAGCACCTGGTCCTCATCCAAGGCAGTGACAGTACCTGTGCTACTCAGTTTCTCAGGCCGCAGGTAGGATAACATGTTAGGTTCTGATGGTTCCATTTTAAAAGGAATGTTAACTTAAAACACATTCAAAGGAGGGTAACAATGATAATGAGGGTATCTCAAAACTTTGGGGAATTATCTGGCTTGAAGAAGAAGATCTGGAAGTGGAAGGCATAGGAATTACCCTCAGACATACGACAGATTGTCATAGAGAAGGACTGAACGTATTTCATGTAGCCAAGAGAATCGGAGCAGTGGGTACAAGACACAGGGAGGCAGACGTGGGCTCTGTAATATAAAGAACGAACACTGAGGATTAACCAACGATGGGATGGAGCGGTTGTCTTGGGAGGAAATAAGCTCACTGCTAGGAGTATCTGGCGCGACAGATAAGCAACTGTGTCTTTAGGATATTGCAGAGAAGGTGCCTGGGACTGGAGGAGCTTCAAGCCAACCTCAACCCAAGAGTCGTTGCTTCTGAAAGGTGATTGTGGGTGACTCTGAGCTAGTCATTTAACCCATCTGAGTCTCTGTTTCCTTATCTATTAATGTGGGAGTCTCGGCCTCACTTACGGCAATAGGGGTATTGCAAGGCCCAGTGACAAAATAGCCAAAGCCCTTTGTAATTGCGAGTAGTAGTCAGTCACACCTAATGACGATGATGACATGAGGATGATGACGATGGCAAGCATGGCTACGACTATTCTTCGGAGAGAAGTTTTAGGGACCCAGTGCCTCCAATAATTTAAAAGAGTGGCCTGAAGTTGAACACTTCAGGCATGAAAGAAGGTCGCCAGGAGGGAGAAGGACGATCTTTTCATCTAAACAGGACATTGTGAAACATCTCAGGTCGCACACCCCCTCTGCCTACATTTGTGACCACGTCTGAGAGAAGCCATATCAGCTGGAACCCTGCAGGGCAGGCAGGACGTGGTGTCCATGCTCTGCCCCCGAATCTAAAACTCACGGGGCATTTGAGTTGATTGATTACGATTCTGCCGGCCTCTGGCTCGTGCTCAGGAAAACCCCCTTCTCATTAAAGCCCAGCTTGGTTTCCCTGAGGTATCTTTTTAAAGTTTCCAGCATGGCTGGCTGGGCTGGGGCGGGAGGTGTGGGGGGAAGCGTGTTTGTTTCAAAGTGGGCTTCGAATAATGCTGCAGTGCAGAACTGAGCTGTTGTCAGCGGATAAATAAATGCAAGGCTATCAACCTATTATCTTAACTGTTATAACTGCCCAGGAAGCATGGTTTTGCTGACCATTGTCAGGACTCACTTGACCAAAAAACAAAGGCGGGGGGTGGGGGGTGGCGAGCTGAGCTCTCTGCTGATCACTTCCCTTTGCTGACTGTGTGACGAGGGAGCTAGAGAAAGTTCCATCAACTGGCGCAATACATGTGGCTGGGCGAGAATTGGTCGGCCTTCTATTCTTTCCCTGGCTCTTGAAAACCATGCCAATGACAACAACAAAAGCACTTACTCGTTCTACATTTCATTGTCTCTGTTCTGTTGGTTTCCCAGTTTTCCCTGTTTCTAGTAGTAACTGGTATCATCCAGGGCCCAGAGAGTGGAGGGTGACATTTTAGAACTCATGTTGTTTATAATATTGTTTTAGATCAGTTTCTTCCATTCAGAAAGAAAAAAAATACATGGGGACGTGACACAGACCTGCATATGTTCAATATTATCAGGATCAAACCCTTAACTTTTAATAGGTTAAGCAAGCCGTTTTTGCAGATAAAGAAACTGGTTTGCTCTTAATCAGATTCTAGGATGCAATCCCAGGTTTCCAGTATTCTTTCCATTCCAACATAAATATTTTCATTCCTGTATTCATTCATTTGGTAAATATTGATTTACACACACACACACACACACACAGTATGTGCTGGATACTGTAATAGGGACTAGTGATAGAGCAGTGAATCAGACAAGCAAAGTCTTTGCCCATGGAGTTTGCCTTCTAGTGGGGGAAGATGCTGTGATTTCAGTACACATGAATATATCTCTTCATACATCTTGCCTGTTGCTGTTCACTTAATTCTTATTAATAAATATTTAGTAAGTGAATGAATGCATGCCCTGACAGTGCCCGTGATCCACGACTCTTCATTTCCTTCCCCAAGGTCACACCAAGGGGGTGTTCCAGCTAATAATGTACCCAGACACAAGGGAGGTCGCTTGTGGATGGGTACATTAGCTCCATTCCAGGGAGCAATTTGTAACTTTTCTCACAAAGCATGAACTTGGAATAATTTTTAAATGGCAGGTGCACAAATTATTTCTCCAAGGAGAAGACAATTTTGTCTTCCCACTTTTCATCATGCAAATCGTCCAACTGCAGTTAGTAATAAGTGGAGACAGATAAATGACATCCAAAATTCACACTTAACTGTTTGGAAGAACAGTTTTAGTTGAAAAAAGCAGCTTAACAAAACAGGGGGCTATGAGGGTAGGGTCTGTTTCTGAGACATAGCTGGAGCTGAAGTTGCAGTAAATGTCAGAGCACAGAAGGCAAGATGACTTTTTTAGAGAGATTTTTGTTGTTCATTTTAAAATGAAAGTTTAGTGTTCAAGGTCTAGGGATCAGTTGTTATTTGTCTCTGTTCAGGCCACTGTGCCTTCAGAATCAGACTCAATTGTCTTGGTAGGGTATGCAAAGTCCTTCACGGACTAGCCACAACCCACCCCCGAACTCCCTTTCTAATCTCATCTCAGCTATTCTCCATCAGCACTGAGCTCAGTCTGCTCCAGCTCTCTCTCCCCCAGCCCCTTGTTCTTCCAGAACACACCCTGTGCCTCTGCTCAAACTATTTCTTCTTCCTGGAAAAACCCTACTCCATCCTTCAAGGTCCAGTTCAAACGTTACCCCCTCTGCAAAGCCTTCCCTTGGACTAGTCAGAATTAGGCCCTTCTTCCTGTGTGTTCTCCTGGCCCTTGGTTCATTCTTGTGTAGTGTATTTGAATCCCTATTCTGGTTAGTTAGCAGGTCAACCTCTTCTACTAGATTTTGAGTTCCTTGAGTCTTAATTACCAAATTATCCATGGTACCTAAAACTGTGTCTGTCATCCCTGAATGTTATAGCAAGAGGATATAAATACCAATTAAATGTGAGGTTTAGGTTGGGAAAATGCTGGTTGGATAGAAAGGACGGCACATTGCACTCAATCACTAAAGCAGGATTATGGAATAGCCTTTCAGGAATATCTTAGACGTTCACTAGTTTGAGATACATAAGTGTCTGGAGGAAAGAGGATGAGCCAAAAGCAAAATGGGGGTGAGGATGGACGACAGGGCAAATTTCAACTGTGGAAAAAACAAATGCAGAGAGAGAGAGATCAGAGGATCTGTTCCCCTCCTTTCTCTCTTCCTAACTTGGGTGCAGGCCCCCTGGTGGTTGTGTCCCACTACGGCCACAGCTTCTGCCAGGTGGCTCCTGTCCCAAGGCCACTCTCAAATAGACTCCAGGAACACCACTTCCTCCCTTTGCCCCTTCAAGCCTGTGGGGATGGCTTCCTGCTGTTGTGCATCCCCTGGGAGGTCTCAACATCCTTTAGCTCCCTTATGCCACTTGCACCTTTATTAATAGGCCCTTTACCTTCAAAATGTCAGTTGAGGACCCTGACTGATAGCCGTGGTACAACTCCTAGATTCTAGCTACTACAGAATTCTGGTTAAGAAATTGCTAGGCATCACTCTGCCATAACCAGGGGCGAACAAAATATGACCCATAGGCTATATTGTTTATAAATAAAGTTTTATTGGAACACTTATTTATTATTCATTGGAACACCACCTGTTTTTATAAATAAAGTTTTATTGGAACATTGCCGTACCCATTCGTTTACAAATTGTCTATGGCTGCTTTCACACCACTGCACTGGCAGAGTTGTATAGTTGTGAAAAAGACTGGCCTGCAGAGCCTAAAATACTTCCTATTTGACGCTTTATGGAAAAAGTCTGCCTGCCCTTGTTCAGCACTAATTGTACATTAATAAATAGGTCATCATTTTAATGTCCATCTGGGCAGCATCTTCTAGAGATTTCTGCTTCTAAGGCCTGGTTCTCTCTCCTGTCTCCCTTTCATTCTCATTGTTTTCCACTCCGTTCTTCACGGGACTTCCAGACAAATTTTGCCGAAACACCAATGTGCCCCTTCCCGTCCCCTTTTGGGGAGCTCCACTAGATAAAGTCCGAATTCCAGAGTACAACACCTGTCTCCGTTTCCTGCCGGCCTCACTAAACTGGTCGCTGCTTCTGCCACTTGCCCAGCTGGCTCCTCTGATCCAATACATTATGGATGATATGATCCAGTAATGATTTATTAACAATTTCTCAGGGAGGAAACCAAAATTCTAAGCATATATGTCAACTTCAGACATGTCTGAATTTCAGAAATGTTACACAGAGAAAAAATAAGGCGACCCCTGAGTTGAGAAACGACAGCAACATGACAGAAGAGAAAGTGACGGGTGATGGCTGAAGTACTCCTGGACCAGCCAGCCACTTAGGGGTCAGGCAACAGAGTTTGGGGATTTCCTGGAGACAATAACAGGCTCCTCAGGGATGCTGCATGGGTGACGTGGTCAGATTCAGCCTTTAAAGGACCACTGTGCAGCCTGTGTGGGAAGATGGATTGATAAGGGGAGATTAGGAAGGAAAGTGACATGAAGGAAACCAGGTGAGGATTTGGCCAGACACCAGGGCACGGACTCAGAAGAAATTTAGGAGACAAACTGACTCGAGTTGCCAACTGATTGAAGAGGGAGAAGAGGGAGGAATCTGGAAGACTCCCAGGCTTCTGTCTTGGGAATCTGGAAGAACCAGGTATGTCCTCTGATTGAGGGACCCACAGGAAACCTTACATTTCCTGGATCCTTAAGCTCAGGTTCAATTCCTGCCCCCTTGAACAGGTTTCCATGTGAGTGATATGCTTTGTCATGATGTTATGAATTTAGTAATGGAACTGCATGGGGGGAAAGCATGGCCACAGATGATTTTCATGTGTCCTAGGAGGCTGCTCCAGAGCTGTCCATAGAGGAGAAGGGGTTCTCCTTTTGGCTGGGATGTTGCACTAAGGGTACAGGTGGATGCAGAAGTAAAGATGCCTGGCTCTCCTTCTGAAGGAGGACTTCAGACTACCTGCCTGTAGGACAGTCACCCCAAATCTTCTTTAGGCTGCTGTGTCCCCGCTGCTTCTCCCCCCTCCAGCTCCATGAATCAGAATGCCAGTGAAGGAAAATAAGGCCTTCGGTCCATGGGGTGCACCTTGAGGAATGCGTTTCCCCACCCTGGCAGGGAGGTCATGTCCAAGTCCCAGAGTTTCCTTCCTCCCAGAGCCAGGCCCCCTTGTTTCCTTGGCCCTCAGAAAAGAGGAGTGATGTGACAGGAGGAAGGTGTGTGTCCTGGGGTCAAGTTTTGTTTTGTTCTGACCTTCCTGGTAGAAATGAGAAGAGTAGTCACCACCATCCCTGAGAAATCACAATGCAGTGGGTGGTGGTGGCTTGGACCGAAGGTGAGTTTCCATTCATGGCTGGAGTGGCAGCAGAAGGCCGACGGTGCCAGAGGTGAGGGCAGTCTACCCCTCACCTGGTCCTCTAAGGCTCTGCCTTCAGCAAGCAAGACCACAGCTGTCACAGCAGCAGCAGCCTGGGAGGAATCAAAGGACTAGGTTTGCTGAAGAAAACTCTCGTCTTCTTCGGGGGTGGTGCAAATCAGTGGGAGAGGGCACTAGGTCAGAATCTCAAGGCCAGCTCCTTTGAAGTTTAAGGGCTCATTTGAAGTTTATATCAAAGAGAGCAATAGTACAGGAGACATCTCCTCCCGCCCCATTCAGGTCGAAGATTGTTTACTGCACTGAGAATAGCCTTTCCCATTTGTATAGAGCTTTGCAATTTGATTTCAAAGCTGTTCACACTCATTATTTTATGTGGATGGCAAAGGTAAGGGCACTTCTCCTGCTGAGAACCCAGTGATTCCCATACTTTTCTGAAATCCCCTAGTTAGTAAGGGATGGAGGGTTTCCAGCCTGAGATGGTGGTTATTTCCATGGTAAGATGATACAACATGATCCAATCCAATTGTCTTTCCTCCATACCTGTAATCAGTTCTTGAAACAGGTCCCCCAGGAACAATCACGCTTTTCATTGCATCACAAGAGATCTCAGATAAGAGATGCTCTCCTGGGTTGGGGTCACCTGCTGTGACCATATATGCCACAAAAGGCTGTTGGCTCACGTGTGTTGCTTGCAAACCCACTGAGACACGCATTAGACAGGAAAATGTTTTAACTCAGCCAAGATGTATTTTTTTAATCACAACAATGTTAGATGATAATTGTCCCCCCCGAAAGTTGAGATAATTATTCTGGAATATTTGATTAGTCTTAATAACCAAATGCTACTAAAAATTATTTAAATTCACCCAATTAATTAAGCCTCCAATTATAAGTAATGTAAAAATAGGAACTTGCAAGATTTTCTCAATGCCACTTAATCAGGTTTTTAGTTTGAAGAGTATTGTGTCATTTTGTTCTAACACCACAAAAACCTGCCTTGGAGGAGATTAAAGTAAAAATTCTTCAAAGGAGATAATTTCTGTTGAAGTGCATAGTGAGCTCTTTATGTCAAGACTCATCTGAGAACACTGAATTCATTCTACTTGAAACTTTTCAAAGGAAAGATGGGGTTTGAAAGGAAAAGAAAGAGGGTGGGGGGAAGGGAAAGACAGAAAGAGGAACCGGAATTGAGAGGGGGAGAAGTAGAGGCAGAAGTTTCCTAAATTATAAGTTATTGAAAGAAGAACATGCATAGGGCCAGTTGGGGTAGGGAAAGCTATTGCAGTGAGAAGACAGGAATGGGGCAGAGCGTTAAATCGTAGAGTCCCCCATTCTAGTTCTAGATCTCCGGTTCCACTGCTTGATCTTTAGCAGATCCCTTCATTCTGAGCTCTGTCTGAGGAACGCATGGATATTGAATCTCAGGAGCATCTCACTCTCACACTTCCTCCCTCCCTAAGAAATGGAGTTTTTATGGCCACCCAGGTAGAACCAACGACTTAGAGCCGTGTACAGCTTGCATTTCGGACTGGTTCAATCACATTTTCTCTCATAGGATCCCCAAACAGCCCTAAGAAATTGGCAGGGCAGGAATTATAGACCTGTTTTATAGATGAAGGAGCCTGAGGTTCACAGAGCTGAAGTGTCTCATCCAAGGCCTGAGTAATTTGGGCAAATCTTGAGTCATTGCCCTTCTACCAGAACATGCACGTTTTCTGAGCTCAGGAGTTAATTCGTGCCCAGAAAACCAGATCCTGCATTGTTTCTCTATCCAAATATCCCTTTTCTAACTAAATCGTGTTGTCTGGTTGATGAGACTTAACTCAGAAAGTTGGAGGTTCTTCAATGTTGGCGCTCAGAAAAGTAACATAGGGGCTCTGGCAGGTGGCTTTAGCAGAATGTTTGTGAGGTCACTTTGAGTCAGGCTGGCAGTTTAGGACCTGTGTTTCTCTGAAGAGCCAGGGAGGGGAGGGGTGTGGGTCTTGCTTTGTCTGAGAGAAGGCCTTAGGGCCCAGGTGGTTATATGAGTTTTTTCCTCCTGCCATAACAATGTACCACAAACGAGGTGGATTAAAACAGCAGAAATTGATACTGTCATGGTTTCAGAGGCCAGAAGTCCAAGATCAAGGAGTCGGCAGGGCCATGGGCCATTTAAATGGTCTAGGGAAGAATCCTACCTTGCTTCTTCCTGGCTTCTAGGTGGTTGTGAGAAATCCTTGGCACTCCTTGGCTTGCAACTGCACCACTTCAATCTCTGCCTCTGTCAATGCTTGTTCTCCTCTCTGTGTCTGTCTCTGTCCAAAGGATCTCTTCTTAGAAAGACACCCCAATCTGGATTAGGGCTCACCCCAATTTGGTGTGACCTCATTTGAACTTGATTACATCGGCAAACGCCTTATTTATAAATAAGGTCTCAGTCCTAAGTAGTGGGGGTCTGGACTTCAACATATCTTTTGGTGGGGGCTACAATTTAACCCATAACTGTGAATGTCCCCCTATTCCGCTATTTCTCAGAGGCTTATAAATAATTGTCAGAAGGGCGTCCCATAATGGGCATACTTCAAATGCTTTGGCTTTGAAAACAAATCATCTTAAGCAACTGCAGAGAAAAATATCTTTCTGCATTTGTGTAGAGGGATTTTCAACATGCTCCAAACAATTTCCCCAGCACCACATTACTTAAAGAAAATTGGAGCTCCTCCATTGGAGCCCCTCCAAGTGTGACAAATACTTAGAGCTAAAGGGATTTATAAGGCTTTCTGTTACTTTTCTGACCCCCAACATTGAAGTAACTATTTGTTAATGGAGTTTGTGGGGTTGCTCTCCCTCCATACTTGAGGTCCCATTACATACAGTTATGAAAGAAAGCAGTTTTGGTCTGACCCATTTGAATACATGTTATAATTCATACCTGCTAAAAAGACATGGATTAACTAACTTCTGTGCCATGAAAAGTGCATTTTTTTGCCAGAACTTTCAAGAAGATAGTGCTTTCCTTACAGGTGACATGGATTATTGGCAAACAAATAAAATAAAGGACTGTAAAAATTATAGGAAGGCTGTCTATTCCAGTTTGGGTCCCTATCGTAATTTCTAGTGCCGTTATAGAAGCAGTTTTACTTTTTCTGGTCTACACTGGGGATGGTGGGTACGTGTTCTCTTGTGTTTTTATCCCCTTCCTTGATTCTTGGTATTTCTCTCTCCAATTTGAGAACAAAAAATATATCACAGTACATGGACAATGCACATTCTCCCCACTTTATTTTGGGCTTTGAAAGAAGAACCCATTTTCTGAACCACCCAGAAAACTCCATCATTTCTGCAGCTGAGAAGCAAAAGCTTCCCTTAGGAAACACGGGATGGAGGGAGCCCTGTGCCGCTCTGAGTTCATGGTGGGTTTCATGAAAGAAGCATTGTCCTGCCGCAGCTCCTGGGCTCTCTCTTCCAGTCAACCCAAAGTACCTAAGTCCTGATTCCAAAATTTGAAAAGCAATGACATTCAAGATAAATGCCACTTTTCAATCTCCTTTTAAAATCATGCTGTGCCTTCTCCATCAGACACCTGTGGGGACCTCCTCAGCATCCATGCTCCCCTTCTCTCTCCTCTGCAAGCCCCAATTTCTGTCTGAGGACCCTTGTGAGTTGAGAAAAGTTTATTCCAAATAATTCTGGCTGCAGGGATAGACCATGGGACTAAGCCAGTCGATGTTTTCTGGGCCCCCGACCATGGTGACCAGTTCAGGTATAGGCACAGCCTAGATTAGTCCAACCAGAGTGGATCTCAAGACTTTCATCGAAAATGCTAAGACAAAGGTCCTCTATCCCTCTTTGGACAGGAAGACTGTTGTTTTGGGAGCTGCTGGCAACCATCTTGCTTCCACAAGTGGTGCTAACTTTTGGATGAAGTCAACACTATGACTGTAGTAAGACATGGTCTTTGATAACATGGCTGAGTTGCTGGATCCAGCCTCATGCAAACCTCACCTTTTTTTTGGACCATTTAGTTACATGGCTCTATAAATCCCCTATCTTATTTAAGCTTAATGAGATGGTTTTATGTTACTTACAACTGAAAGGTTCCTTTTTTCCCCTCCCTTATTTCTCTTTGTCACCCTTTTCCACATACACCAACATTCTTCTGATAATACGTTTGAGGGATGATGAGTCTGAGGAGCTTGTGGAATATTCAGGTGGGAATAACGAGAACAGTGCTGTCCAGTAGAACTTTCTGCAATGATGACCATGTTCTATAGCTGCATTGTCCAACATGGTAGCCACATGCAGCTATCAAGCCCGCAAAATGTGGCTTATGTGAATGAAGAACTCAATTACATTTTATTTTATTTTAAGATTTTTAATTTAAATTGCCATGAGTGCCTAGTGGTGACTATGTTGAATAGCACAGATCTAGAAAGAATTTGAAAACATGGAGCTAAGACATATATTGGGTGAAGACAGAAATCTGGAAGTTTCAAAGTTGCTCAGAGTGTGTAGAGTGAGAAGAGATGAAAAGTGAAGGTCAGCCCTTGAAGGAATTCAACATTCAGGTATGAGTGGAGCAAAGGAGCCCGCAAAGGATGCTGAGAACATGGGAATGAGATGCAGGTTTCTTGAAAGCTAAGAGAGGCACATTTCAAGGAAGGACGGGTCAATAACAGTACCACATGCAGCAAGAAGTAAAATAAGACAAGTGTCCATCAGCAGAACCAACACGGAGTTCATTCCTTGGTGTTCATCAGAAGAGTAGCTGCATGATGGAGAGGAAGCCCGATGGTTTGAGATGTCAGAACTGAGACCCTTTCAGTCATGGTCATTAATGATCATACAGAAGAAGTCAGGCCATGAATGTCCACGACACATCAGCGAAGTAGTGACTAAATGCATATTTCCCTGGGCCTTTACTGTGTTTACTTTGATTTGTTTCTAGGCAGCACTTTTTTTCCCCAACGACCCCTTCGGAAGTTTTGTTAAATCAAACATGGCTCCCTAGAAAACATGGCGGGATTCCCCCAGGCCTATAACCTCTGATTCTAATTTTTACGTTGTCAGTTTAAGCCATTAGGCAATTCATTCCAAGCCGTCATTTTCTCTTTTCTACCTCTGATATAATATTTATTCGGGGCTTCCATTTTTAGCCTGTCTGCAAAAAAAAAAAAAAAAAAAAAAAAAAAAAAGAAGTAATGGGAATTCACAGGATTTATTATACAAATTACTTCTCTGGCTCCCTCCGACCTCCATCAAGTCTTCTGACAGTGGCATTGTATTTCTTATGTATTAGATTTCTAAGTGCTCTGCTAGGTAGTTTACAAGCGTTCCTTAATGCTTCTGCAACCCAACAGCACAACAGCTACCAAAAATTGATCACAGGTCATATCTGGCCCGTCTTTAAATGTAAATCACATGCATCTTTCTTCAACTCTGTACAGACTTCCAACGGGCAATTGTTGTGAACCTCACATAAAAGCCAAGGAGACTAACTTCGAAGTTATTTATAATATACACACGGAGCATTGTGAAAGTTATTTATAAGATACACACGGTCAAAGTGAAAGCCAAACAATCTAAATAATCTGCAAAACATTGCACTTCCCACAACTACTTAGAAGACTTGTGGTTCACTCCACAACAACTACATTATAATTAGGTTTTTGAAAGAATTCTCCCTCAGATGGACTCATTTTTCAGGCTTTCAGTGACAGGCATTTCATCAGGACATGAGAACAAATAATCATCGAATTACTAAAGCCATCCTACAATGCCCCGTGAGCCTTGGGAGACCCGGCAGAGCTGTGGCCCTGGCCCACATATGTGGTTGCACTCCACACTGCTTCTTCCACCCTGAGCTGTAGCTGATGCTGGTTCTTTTCAAGCTTCCTGCTCCAGCAAATGACTTTTCTCTGCTTCAAATGCCTCCCCTACTTATCCATCAGCATACTCCTACTGATTCTTCAAGAACCATTTAGTTGTTATCAAACCTGGGAGGCCCTTTCTGTGTTCCCAAGCAAAAATACCTACTTCTTCTGGGCACTCAGACCCGTTTTATAGCTTGAGTACACTGTCTTTTGTTTGTTTATGAGTCTCTCTCCCCTGCTAGATTCTTCCTGGGTAGCAGACATGTTTCATTCATCTACCCCCAAAGCCTAGCACAGAGCTTGATGTGTAATAAGTATTCTCCTGTATGGCTGGATGGAGAGTGAGTGAGTGAGTAAATGCATAAATGATTTAGCTATGGAATCCAAAGCTAGCCAGGTCTGCAAGATCAATGCAAAGCAGACATTCTACAGCAAATACACAAGAAATGTGGACTTAAACAAATACTCTCGGAGCAAAAAAACGCTTATTGGAAACAGGTGCTAGACTGAGAGTGTAAAGATAGAGAGTAAAAAGATAGATATTCCAGAACTGGCTCTGGCACTAATTCCCTGTGTGAGTTTGGGTAAGTCACTTTTATCTCCAGGTCCTCATTGCAAAAGAGAGGGTTCAACCAATTTATTACTAATATCTCTTCTAGCTCTAACTTCTTTCAATCCCAAATCACAGGATGGAATTTCTAGAGCTACATTTATGCTGCTGGTGACTTGCTATATGGCAGATATATATCAGATTTAGAGAAGGAAGAGACTGTTTTCATGGGTTTGGGTCCAGCTTCTTTCCACATTAGTATAAAGATTATATATACACACTTCTTTGTAAACACCTCATTTTGTTCCCAGCACTCCTTTCTTCTACCCAGCACAATATTGATATAAAAGAGGTTCCATAACATTGATTGACCTACATATTTCGAAGTTGACTTCCTCCACTTACTGAGTCATAATTTCATTTATTCACCATTTATCTATTTATTGATTCATCCACCCACCCATTCATTCACCTGTCCTTGTATCCATCCAATAAATATTCAATGAGTCCTCCTATGTGTCCAGCATGATGCCAGGTACTGAGGAAGTGACAGGTGTCACTTCAATGTGGATGGCAGTGGCATGTCATTTCTGGGGAGAAGTGAACAATGCCCCTGGGGAGCTCTCCCCAAATGGCCCATTATCAGAATACCTCCATTATATGGGAAAGGGGTAAAATAATTGTGGTTCCCATCACCCATAGAGGAACTGGTCATGGTTAGTCTGAACCAGAGAAAACCTCAAATCTTTGAAGACTCCCTCTACGTGACACACAAGTAGGTACAAGGAAGGCCATCCCCTAGGAGTTACAGAGATGGAGATGTCAGCTTAACCTATGAGAAAGCTGGCTGGCTAGCAGAGCCATCTGAAAGTGGAGGGGGCTGCCGGAGAAAGTAATGAGTTCTCTGGCACTGGAAGCAATTGTAGAAGGACTAAATAATCATCATTTGCTGGAAATGTCACAAAGGGAATTCCAGCCTGAGAGAGAGGGATTAGACAAGGTGAGCGTCCAAGTTCCTTCTCCCCACGAAGTTTCAGAATTCTAGGAGCAAGACCATACTCTTTGTGTTCAACTCAGCGCCCAGCCAGTCCATTTAGCATTGGCCATCCTTCCCCTTAATTCTACTGGAGTTAAGTTGGCAAAGAATACAATAGTCTGTCCACCAGATCAGTTAGTTTGCATCTATGAAAACAGTTTAGCAGCAGGAATCCTTAGAGATATAAAATTCTCAACCAAGAAAAACAGAAAGGAAGAGATCTGTGCTGGAAATTTCAGATGAATTTCAACCCCACCTCTCAAGATCCGAATTCACAATGCCAAAGAGAAATTCTCCAGCAGTCCTGGGTCCCCAGGAACTGGGAAATGTCCCCAGCCTGCATTTTTGGAGCTGGGAGCTTGGAGCCTGTTGGGTTTGCTAACAACCACACCAGTCATCTCTACATTCCCTGATGGGTTAGCCACAGTCTCAGAACACAAACCTAAGATTGACTTTTTTCATACTCAAAATTAAAGCAGTCAATAGATCAAAGAAAAGAATCCCGAGGTTTTCTTCCCCCTAAAGACTCTCATTTAACCCTGCAAACACAGGAGCCAAGTGCCAGGAAAGCAACCTTGAGCAACAGCTGGCAGTGAGATTTGAAGAAGGTTCCCTGGTCTCTTTTTCTGCATGGACAAGTACATGCATTCTGTGACTTCCTTGTGGGAGGAGCAAATGCATGTGGCTGTCTCAAGAGCAGGGTTTATTGGAGAAATAAATCTCTTTGGCTAAATATGAACCATGCAGAGGAAACAAAGGAACTGTTTTTCGAAGACCAAGGTTTAAATGAAGCCCAGCCACCTGAGGCAGAACCCCAATTAAGAAGAGGTGGGAAATTGGTCCAAGAGACCACTTAATGTTACATATATATTTACTGAGTGCCCACTATGTATCAGGAAAGGTGTTAGTTGCTGGGGTTTTAAAGATAAGACACTTCCCCCTGCCACCAGGGGCGGACAATATGGGGTGGGGTAGGGTTGCCAGGTGGGGTTAAAGGGCAGAGGCCAGAATAGGGTGACAAGTGCTGTAATCATGGTATGACATTGGCTTTGGAAGCAAATACTTATCAGGAGGGAGTCAGGGAAGGCTTCCAGAGGGGCTGCTGTCTGATCTTGTCTTAAAAGATGTGTAGGAGTTTGGAAGGGGGAAAGAAGGGAAAGTTGTTCAAGGCAGAAGAAAGGGCAGAATAGAAGAGTTGGGAAAGGGTAGGGCCCACGACGTATGTGAGCAACGAGAAGCTCAGACTGAGTCGGGTTATGAAAAATGAGGCTGTGTCGGTAGACCAGAGCCCAGCTGTGAAGGCGACAGGAGCCATAAAGATATTTGGCCTTCGTTCTGTAGGTCAGTGTTCCCAAATTTAAAGGACACAGACTCACCGAGGAGCTCATATTAAGACACTGATTCCAGGGTCAGATCTTGAGAAATAGTGATTCTGTAGGTCCTGGGTGGGACCTGGAAACCTGCATTTTGACAAGCACTGAGGAAGGTGGTCCACACACTGAGCAATCTCTGCAGAAGCTAAGGAACCGCTGTGGGGGTGGGGTGTGTGCCAAGGAGGGTCATGTGGAGCATGACCTGGAGGAGGAGGGAGTGGAGATGGGTCCCCAGGGAGGGGCCGGAAACGCAGAGGCAGCCTAGGAGGGAGACCCGCAGGACCACTTCTGGCATGATGCCGAGAAGACCTCTCTCTGGTGGACTTTCCATGTCACCTGGAGCAATAAGGCCAGGAAAAGTAGCCTGGGCCCAGGAGAGAGATCGAGGTAGGGTCTGCCTGCTCAGCAGCAGTCCCCGGGGGAGGGTGGCCGTCTCCACGAAGCTAGACCTCATTTATGTATTGTGCCACTAATTAAGCCCGAGGCCCCAAGGCTGGGGAAGGGCTGGTGCCCAGGCTTAGAACGAAGATGGAACACAAACAAGTGGGAAGGAAGTCGAGTTGGCCCGCCCCAGGGTGCAGACCGCACTGATGCCCCACCCCACCCCCGCCCAGTGCTGGTGCCCGTGATGACCCAGAGCCCACAGTTCCACCCCAGCCAGGCTTCCAGGAGACCCAGCTTCTCAGGCTGTTGCCAGTGCTTGGCACAGGTAGCTTGGCTCGGAGTTGTTCTTTCAGCCATGCTCCCCACACGCACAGGTTCCCTGTACAGGGTAAGGTGACAGAAGTGTAAAAGCCTCAGCGGTGACCAACCTGTTGTCTAAAGTAATGAGTAGTGGCCCAAGGCTGATATTAGAGGCAGGAGAAATGACAAAAAGCAAAGAAGTTCCCTTCCGTCTTCTGAGGGTATCCCACTGCAATCGGACCACCCTGGGCTGTGTCAGGGGCTACAGTGCCAGGAGGCTGAGGAAATGCAAAACCCCCACACTGCCACTGTTGACCAGCCCAGCAAAAGTTGGCACTCAAATGGGGCCTTCGAGAATTTCTCAACCCCTATGTTATGGCCCCATTTAAAAATATTTATCCCTCCTTTAACATCTTTAAATGAAATTCATAGATAATATAACTTCCCAACTCATAGTTTCAAGAAAATATATAATGCCTTGGCTGTGATAGAAAGGATGTAAGGAAAGGCGATTAGGATGATATATTTCACAGCTATGCTAAGAGACATGTGAGGTAGACATCTGCATCTCTAACTAGGATGGAGAGACACCTGCAAACGAGCGTAAACATGCTGTATCCATGATGAAAACACCATGAACACTCTTGCATTAGAGACGTGTTTTCTAAATATGTGTTGTAGAAAATGTGAATTCTCTAAAGTGATGAATAATTTTTTTGATAAAGTTCCAAACAAAATCTTGCACGACTTTCCCTCAGTTTGCCTGGCAGTGCCTTCCACAAAAAGTGTACATTTAAACTTTGCAAAAAAGAAATACTTTGTGTTTATATGTAAAACAGAATTAGATGCTAGGGTTGGACGATTATGGGTTGTTTTTTTCACCCATAATGCACAGAGGATATTGGAAAGTTGTAAGTGACAGAGGACGGTTCATAGTGTGGGGCCATCCCTCATGAAGCAGGGCTTCTCCTTGGCTCCTGCCATGGGGTACCCCAACTATTGTGAAAACCCAAAGCCTGAACCCACATATTTCCAAAATGCCCCCTAGGGGTGTGCCATCCCTCCTAAGACCACTGCTGAAGAGGTGGCAAGCTTTGTCTGGTACATTAACTCACAGTGCCTCCCAGTTGAGGGAGGCAGAGCGGATGGGAGAACTGAGGCCCAGAAAAAGAATGTCACACCTAGGTTCATGGGGACAAAGCAGCAGAGAGAGGACCCAGAATCTCTGAACCTTGGGATTGGATGGCATTACAAGCTGAATTATGTGCCTTCAGATTCATGCTGAAGTCCTAACCCCCAGTATCTCAGAATGTTACTGTATTTGGAGATAGAATCTTTAAAGAGGTAATTAAGTTAAAGTGACGTCATATGGGTGGGTCCTAATCAAATATGGCTGGTGTCCTTACAAGAGAGGAGACTAGGACACAGACACACACAGCGGAAAGACCATGTGACAACACAAGGAGAAAGCAGCCATTTACAAGCCAAGGACAGAGACCGCAGAAGAAACCAACCCTGCTGACACCTTGATCTTGGACTTGTAGCCTCCAGGACTGTGAGACAATGCATCTCTGTTGTTTAAGCCCTCCAGTCTGTGGTTCTTTGCTATGGCAGCCCCAGAAGACTAATACAGACGGGATTTTGAAGGTCATCTTGCCTAACTGCCTGCCCCCTGCGTAAATTGCCTTGGGATTACCACACGCCAGTCTCGTGGCTTCCTGTGTACTGTCTACTGTTCTCCACACAGCACAGGGCTGAAAATACAGACACTGCATTTCACTCTATAAGCCAGATGAAGTCATTCACATCCCGCCAGGTAAACTCAGAGTCTCCTGCAAGTGGGTCAATAGGGAGACATATGACAACCTCTAATTGTATCTCCAATGTTAGTGAGACCTGTATAGTCCAGATGAGACCAAACCAGGCCAATTAATTACCCAAATTACGTTAATTACCCTAATCTCTGAGTTGAGGCTCTGTCTGCTTGGCTGAAGGGAAACTTAGTCATCACCTGGGGTTCTTAGAATCACCAGGTGTGCTGACTCATGTCTGGAAACCAGAATTTTTGCCCTCACATTTTGCTTGTCCTGAGGGTAGGGCAGAAAACCAGGAGTCCCATGAAGGCCAGACTCCCCAGATGCAATCCACTACCACCTCTGGCACCCTAGTCCTAGCTGGTAGGACTCTGGCCCAGTCATCTCCATCTTACTGTGTTGGGACAGCTCTGAGTTGCTTTTGTAAGTAAAAATACCTTCTATTTTATGCTTAGACAAGAGGGTCCCTCTGCAAAGTGACCTGACCCCCATATGTTCCAGCTCCCCACACACCCACAGACACTTTCTCCCAAACTGCATAGCCATGGCCTCCAAGTGGGGTCCATGACCAGATGCTTTGCTGACTGACCCTCCCACCCAACTCTGACACCTTGGTGCTGAGGCCACCGGCAAGTTCAGAGTCCTTGTTCCCCTATGTTCCTTCCTACTGGGTTGGTGGGGAGCAGGATGAGTGTTCCTAAGAAAGTTGGCCTTTTCAAAATCTGGCCTCAGAAACGTCCACCCAGTGTACCTCATAGTGGCCAGTGGCTACCATATTGGACAATGCAGCAAAGCAATGAGAAACCAATGGAACATTTGAAGTGGAAGAATATGACCAGAACTGTGCCTTAGAAGGCATGGGCCTCATAACTCCCTAGGTAAAGTGATCTACATTTTGTTGATGAGGAAATCAAGTCTCGGAGAAATAAACTGACTTGTTTAATGTTTTAGAGCTAGTAAATAGCTGAGGTGGGTCTTGACGATAAGCCTTCACACACCAAACCTGGAGCCACCCAGGGACACTGGCACCAATGGGGCATGTCCAGAGGATTCACATAAATTCTATCATTGATAATTACGACTGCACAGAGACCTTTTGCAAAGGGAAGTACCAATTGGTCTTGTACTGGAATACCCCAAATTCTACTTTAGAGCCAATATGATGGTACGTGAAAGATTTATATTTGCAGAGTTTTCTCAACAGGAAATTTTCTGCTAAAATTTCCTCCTAAGTCCATACACTTGCTTTTCTGAAATCATCCACTGTGGGGTTTTAATTAGACATTAAAATTCTTATATATGTAATCAGCTTTCCCTGGTAATAACAGTCTGAGGCAAATTGTGGGTTGGACTGCACTAATAATCCCTCTTGATATTATTCATAGTAAATCGTGTCATCTACCAACATCACTGCAAACAATAAGGAAAGTTCTTCTCATCCCTCACGTGGGGCCCTTAAAGATAATTTCCTAATGAATATTTTCCTTTTTTCCCAGCAGGTAAAATAGTAAGTGGGGAAAAAAGTGTTCAAACTCATTCCTGAAAGATCAAGCTGTCTTGCTTTCCATTCCTTGACTGCTTTCTCATCCACTGGACTCCGACAGGGCCTACCAGGGAAAGGAGATGCCTGGCTGGAGTAGAGTCTGGCTGGGGAGATGAGGCAGAGGACACACAGGCCCTGCACCTTAAAGCAGCTCAACTACTGCACAGTGAATCTCCTAGACCTCTTTATTCTTGAGCATTGCCCAATGAAGATGAGGACGAAAGGCCCAGGTCAGCTCCCAAGTAGGCATTTTGTGTTTATCGCTCTCACCAATGAAGGCTTCATGCAAGTTACTCAGGGGAAAATAAGCACGTTCTCCACTACTCTTGACGGAATCTAGGTTTCTGTAATCATTAGGACATGCAGGGACATGCTCCCGTAACAAACAGCCGCCAAAGCTCCGTGACCTAAACTAACAAAGGGTATTTCTCTCTCATGAGATATGTCTACCTAGGGTCAGCTGAAGGCCCTGACTGACATGGTAATACAGAGACCCAGACTGACAGAGCAGATTCTTTCTCCAACAGTGTCAAGACTCCAAAGGGTTGCCGCTGTCACCTACATGCTCTGGCCTAGAAGTGATATACATCATTTCTACTCACAACTTATTGGCCATAACTAATCACATGGCCCCATCCAACCACGTGGGGGTCAGGAGGTGCAATCCTACCACTTACCCAGAAGGCAAAGAGCTGGAAAGAGCTGGCGTTAGCACTAAGGACCACCTCAGTAGAGACCTGCAGGTTTGTTCTGCTTATGCTTTTCTGAGTTTGGAATTCCACCCTCCTCTTGATTACCTGCAGCCGAAAGTGGATTGAGAGGGCAGGTGTTGAAAGATGCAATAGCTAGATCATCAGAAAGTCTTAAATGAATGAACGTCCCTGCCCTCCCCACCAATGTTTTTCAAATCACAAACTACTATTCAGGGCAGACCTGCCCCTAGGAAGCTATTAAAAAACAGTGACTCGCCAAGCTTCAGGGAAGGTAAAATGCCTGGTCAAAGTAGGAGCGGGAAGGGCACATAAAGGTCATGTAATAACCCTGTCATATCAGGGATGAGGAAATAGGGGCCCTCAGAGAGGTTTTCCTGAGGTCACCTGGGCAGCAGTAGGACAGGAACTCAGATCCCCCAGCATCTAGGACTGAAAAAAACTTTCCCCATGGCTCACCAACTGCCATCTGTGCAGGGACCCTTATGGGAAGGAGGAGAGAGGAGGACAGAGGCTGAGGGTGGCTCCTGGCCCAGTTGTCTTTCTTTAGCAGACCTTGGACGAACATTCCCTTCCTCAGGTCACTTGACCAAGGTCTTACTCACCTTTCAACCAACATCGCCAGCAGGCCCCTTCGGAGTTCCATTTCATGTTGGTGCAAACTGCTGACCCAGAGGCTTCTTCCAACTTCCTGTGAGCTTCCAGACAGCTACAGCTGTGTATGTCAAAGCCAGAGAAGTGCCATTAGACTACATTCATCCATTCATCCATTCAATCACTCACTCACTCAGCCCACACTCTCTTCCCTTGGAAGTGGGGGTGAGGATGGGAGATGGAGCAAATGAGGAAAACTCACTAAAAACTGTCACCCCAACCCCTGCAGTCCACATTGCAGCTTATCCCTTCTCCCTGTCTTGTAGCCAAGACTATGCGGTGAGCCCTCGGTCCCATTCTCCCTGCCCCCTGCATAGAGCTGCTTTGCCGAATCACTCCTGGGGGAATGAACCCAAAGTAGAAATGTAACAGGGACCCAGCAATCCTCAAACTGGTCAGACAGGCTAGCAAAGGAGGGCTGACAGGAGAGTTGTAGGGAGGAGTCCTTGAACCCAAGGCCCAAGTCAAGGCTGGCTGGACAAAACTATGGAGCTGGAGACTGAAACTAGACTCTGCCAGGCCAAGGGTCTCACCCCAACCTGGGGCCTCACGTGCTCCCCTGCTGTCTCCTCCCCCACCCCAGCCCACTCCTAAAGCCCCCTCCACTCATTCATTCACTCACTCATTCATTCCTCGCTTCTGTTGATCCCTTTAATGTCACTAGTCCTCAGGGAACGGTCATTTCAGGGGACTGGTTTGGGACACCTGCATTTGCTCTTCGGAGTCACAGATCTTCTAGGGCAAAGAAGACAGGTAATAGCTGGGCCCAGTTTTTATATCCTCCGTGCGATTTAAGAAGACGCATTTCACAGATCACCAAGATTAGCGACACCCACGGAAAGTTCATGGGAGCCCCGGTCACGTGTCCGATTGTCGTGCGGGAGACCCTGCTCGCTGCGCCATTTGTCCTGCGGGACGGCCTGCAGGGCCTCTGGTCCTGCTCCCCACATAAGAACGCAGGATGTGGCGAGGCCAAAAAGGAACACCCACGGAGCAATAGGTAGGGGAGTCATACCACTATAGTCTCACTGATGGCATGACAGTCTCACTGGAGGCTGGAGTCACACAACCTGCAACCTGCTGTCCGCTTCTCTGCCTGCCAACCAGCCAACCAACCAACCAACCGACTCTGACTCGACTCCCTCGACTCCCTCTCCAACCCGCGCAGCCTGGCAGTTATATCTGTGGCTAATTGGCTAACTGGTAACAGCTGAGGGTCAATTAGCCACAGCTGATGGCCATCTACTACCCGAGCCAGCACCTTTCCACGTGAGGCCGAGAGCCTGGAAACTGCTCTCTGGGACTCTGACCCCACACTGATCCCTGAGGAACTCTAGCACACAGCACTTCTGGCCTCGGGAAGAAGATAAATATTCAACATCAGGAGAGACATGCTGCAACCTTTGCAAAAATTTTAGAACACCTCTAATTAAGCACAACTCCTAATTAGTCTGAGTAAAAGCACCTTGGCTTTGTTCCATTCCCCAAACCTGAGGAAAATTGAGTCTCCTTGGGCAGACCAGAAGCAAAGTGCTTTCAAGGTGAGGGTCTCCCAGACATGAAGCAGTAGGTGGTAAAAATATCCCAGCTTGAATAACATGTCAAAAATAATAATCTTGCTATTTAAAGCTGAGATGCAGGGAGAATCCTACAGAAGCACTGATGGCATTCCCGTGGATGCCAAGGGAGTTCATCATGATTGATGGCTCCAATAAACAGCCATCAGAAGTGATTGATTAGGCCATCTCTTTAAAGCATTGCCAAAAACTGTCTCGGAGAGTGTAGTTGGTCTCCACCAGTGAAAAATGCATGTTCAAATCATGTCAGCCGTACTACATTATCAGCCTTCTGCCTGGGTAGGTACACATCGATCTGCTGATACCTGGCTGCCGTGTGAAGTTAAGGATTTTGGAACGTGTTATATATGCGTATCTGTGTACAGGCTTCTGTGTGTTGTCACCCTCTGCGCTGGCAGGTAGCTCAGGCGGTAAAAGCTGGGGTGATGAGGTTGAGGTCACTGTTAGAATCCCTTGCATCTAGGCGGTTATGCTTCAGTTGGATGCACAGCCTGAAGCCAGCCGTGGCCGACTGACCTGCAAGACCACGACATGCTACTGGTCCTGAGAAGGACCTGGGGGGGGGGGGGGGGTGCAGGGGATCAGAGGGGTGCGGCTGTCTCCTTCCCATCACAGTCAGGCTTCCTGGAGTCGCTTCTGTACTTCTCTTCCACTCTTCTTTAACCTCATTCACTCTCCAGCCATGGGGGGTCCCCTGTACCTGAGTCCCCAGGCCACTGAAAAACACTCAAGTGGCTGGTAACCACACCCAGTGGACTGTGTCCACACCTCAGGGCACATGACTCAAATGACTACTCTCCCTCTACTTTCTACTCTGTCTTGACTCCCGTGACAGCACATTTTCCTCAAACTCAGGCTGCTGTGTTTCTATCTCCTTGTCTCCCACTCGGTGCTTAATCTTGGTTCTCCTAGGGTGCCGACTTGCCCACCTACGCCCAGAAACTCAGGCATCACCCCTATGCTGAATAGACATCTTCACATCGCACACGTCCCACTCAATATGCTGCCATTCAATACATCCAGTGCATAACTCACACTCCTCACAGAACCTGTGCTTTCCCACATATCCCCCCACTCAGGAATAGCACTCCCATGGTATCAGTGTCCCCTGGGGATATCTGGGGGCCATCTCAGTACCTCCACCTCTGTCAGCCACCCCGACCTACGCGGGTGTGAGCCCACACAGAGTAATTCTACCTCCTGTATCTCTCACCAGTGGATCCTCTCCTCTCACTCTCCTCCATCAGTACTTAGCTCTGGCCCTCATCATTTGACTGGACTACTGAAATTTCCCCCGAAATGGTCTATCTGCTCTCTGATCTATCTCCGCACTGACGCCAGAGTACTTCGTCCAAAATGCAAGTAGAATCATGCCCCAGCCTACCTTCTCTCTCAATGGCATCCCACTACTTTGTAGGACTTGGAAATCAATACTCCTTTGGAACTTGGGACTCCTTTGGGACTTGGAAATCTTTCAGGCACCCTGCACTCCAGCCAGCAGGAAGACAACTTACTATGGCTCCTCCACCTCTGTGCCTTTGCACATTCGGGTCCCGCTTCCTGGACGTTCTTCTTTGCTTCTCTGATTGACAGGCTTTTATTTACCTCTCCAGCCCTGAAACCTCAGACTTTGGTCCCTGCAAGCCAAGCTGAGATGGGGTGTCTTGTTCAAGTGATTTAATGGGGTGGTCTCAAGAGAAGGGTGTGAGGAAAGCAGGATTGGGGAGGGAACAAGCTGAGCAAGAATGCAGACCCAGCTGGGGATGAACTCCAGAATGAGCCTACGGGGAGCTCTGGATCATACAATGCATCGCAGAGTTCGCCACTGACGCAGAACAGAGGCGGACAGCAGCCTTTTTTAGCCTGCGTCAGTCATTAGCTATTATCTGTGGGGGTGGGGGATGGAGAGAGCCTCCCAGGTGAGGCCGCCTGCTGGCAGAGAGCAAGTCTCCCGACAAGGGGGCAGCTGTGAGGGGTTGCAGCAGCTGGGGGTGCTCACACTAACCTGCAAAGGGCACACTGGAAAGGCACGAAGAGCATACATTGCGCCAGTGGCTCCCAGACCCAAGTGGTTCTAAAACTCTGCAGGGCTTCTCAGCACGCAGGCTGCTGGGCCCCAGCCCCAGAGACTCTGACTCAGGAGGTCTGGGTTGGGCTGACAGTTTGCATTTCCAACTAGTTCCCAGGGGATGCTGATGGGATGGTCCAGACACCAGCCTTTCAGAATCCTGACACTATACCTTCTCTTCCCTGCCCCCCGCTTCACCAGGGCAGAAAGGACCGCGTCCTCGGTCAGTTCACCCAACACCTGGGAGATGCTCCATACAACCCCGGCCGTTTTGTGTGATGGTTGTTACTGATGGTCTGTCTTCCTTACGGGCAGGCAACTTTTAGAGAGCCAGTGTTGATCATGTTCACGTTTGTGTCTACACATCCCAGCTCAGGGTCCGGCAGGTGGTAGGGCTCCATAAATGTATCTTGAATGAATAAATGAATGCCTGCAACCATGATGCAAATACATTTTAAATAGCCCTTGTTCCAAGGATGGCTGCAGAAGTCACCATTAGAGGGAAGAAAGCTCTGATTGTTTTGAGAAAACCATGTCAATGAATCTTCTCACTGTGCAGAGGTGAAGCCCAGCTGGGGAGCGTGAGGATTAGAAGCTAAGCTGTGCTGTGTAACAATGTTAGAGCCAGTCTTCACCGCAGGGGAGCACCTTGGAGAAAGATCAGGATATTGACTGCAAAGAGGAAAGGGTGTTAGTGATCTGGACCCCAAGGTGGCACAGGGCCATAGTCAGGGTCCTCTGGTGGGAAATAGTGGGTGAGGACCTGTCACACGGGGTCTCAGCTCCCGCTCCCCACACAAGAACGCAGGATATGGTGAGGCCAAAAAGGAACACCCACGAAGCCATAGATAGGAGAGGCATACCACTATATTCTCTCTGGTGGCTGGGTTGAAGACACAGGAAGCAGGAGCCACATGATCTGCAAGCTGCCGTCTGCTTCTCTACCAACCAACCTTACTTGGTAACTGCAATCCGCCGTTTGCTAGCTCAGCCACGGCAGTTATATTAGTGGCTAATAGCTAACCGGTAATAGCTGACGGCCAACTAGCCATAGCTGATGGCCATCTACTACCTGAGCCAGCACCTTTCCACGTGAGGCCGAGAGCCTGGAAACTGCTCTCTGGGACTCTGTCCTCACAAGACCCTCAACACACGCCACACATTGACCCACGCCAGCAGGAGCAGGCGAGGGACCACGAAGAGAGAAACAGCCTATGGGTTAGGGTCCCGGGCAGGAAGGGGCCTTGAGGTCCACTCAGGTTGTTCTCTTTCCCACAGTATAGTTCCCAAGTCTTCAGAGAAACTGCAAAGCAAGAATATCCTGGTTTTAGCTGGGCCTTGGAGAACCATGCAGGATGAGCAAAGAGATAGCAGCATGGACAGGCCAATAATGAGACAGGAAGAGGTGACCTAAGGAGCTGGAGCAGCTGTGCAGGCAGGAGGCTGACTCGCCCAGGAAGGAGAGGCCTCCCAGGTCATGGGACGTTCAGTGCTGGCGCTGGGAGAGTTCCAGACACACCAGGAGGACTCGGTTGTCCTGCTAGATGAGGTGATCCAAGAAAACCAGCACCCATTTGTGGGAGAATTCCTCCAAGGTTTCCCTAATATGTCAGGATGGGAAGCAGTTAAGAGCTGGCCTTTCTTCCATCTCTCAGGAAGGGGACTGGGCTAGTTGGCTATTAAAGGAAAGGGTGACCCTGAAGGCTCCACACCTGGGGGACATATAGAGTATACCACTATTCTAAGGTATTTTGAAAATTTGTATCATGGCTAATGATTTTATACCAATCTTCAGAGGAAAACAACTAGCAAATGTGATAGACTAGACCAAATGGTGGACTAGGAATCATAAGACTTGAGCTCTAGCCCCAAGTCCTTCCACTAACCAGCTGTGTGACGATGGACATGTGAATTACCCTCTCTGGGCTCCATTTTACTCCCTTGTCAAAATGAAGGTTTGAACTAGGTCTAGATTCCTTTATGTACTATGGATCCCTTTGGCAGTTTGGTGAGACTTATGGAACCCTTCTCACAATAATGCTTTGAAGTGCATAAAATGAAATTGAATTTACAAGGGAAGCCAATTAGATTGTCATAGAATTATCAACACATTGGAAAAACAACATTGTTATATAGTAACATATGTACTTCTTAATAAATTCAATGAAGAGCAAAACCCAGCAGTAGGTATAACTACTGCAATTTCAAAGTAATAATAAGCGTCAACAATATTTCAGGATGTCTGCGACAACCATAATTTGATGTAAAAATATTGGGGATTTTTATTGGAGACAATGTCACAGGTGCTGCTAGTGCAACTCTGGCTTATTGCCCACATTTGTCATGTAGAAAGGAAATGCCACATTTCAGTTAGAGGCTAGTGAAAATAAAAATGCAGCTTTTTCCTTTCTATTCCCCCCCAATTGTATCCACAAACTCTGTTATTGGCTGAACTGTGTCCCCCCAAATCTGTGTTTAAATACTAACCCCTAGTACCTCAGAATGTGACTGTATTTGGAAATAGGGTCTTTAAAGAGGTAGTTAACTTCAGACGAGGTCCTTGGGGAGGACCCCAATCCAGTATGACTGGTGTTTTTCTAACAAGACAGTAGGACACAGACAAGCTCAGAGGGACGACAGAGAGAAGGCAGCCATCTACAAGCCAAAGAGGGAGGCCTCAGAAGACATAAGCCCTGCCGACACCTTGATCTTGGACTTCCAGCCTCCAGAACGGTGAAAAAATGCATTTCTGTTGTGTAAGTCACCGAGTTGGTGGTGCTTTGTTATGGCAGCCCAAGCAGACTGAGACAAACCTCCAGTCCACAGAAACCCAGGTAAAGAATTCCAGATGGGACCATCTCTAAGGTTCCTTCAACTCGGCCCATGCTGACAAAACCCTCAATGCTGGGAGGCAAGGGCTCTGAGGATGAAGCTAAAAGGGCCTATTCTCTGGGCCACTGCAGAACAAGCCACGATGGGAAGGAGACCCAAATGTTCCAGTCCCACTAATTGACTGTGACCTCTGGTTGTCCCCAGTGTGCTGAGAAGTTTCCCCACCCCCACCTCTAAGTGTACAATCTGGGAGCTCTCCAGGGCAACCCCTGGGCTCCTCACAGTGGATCTGAAAAAATCTTCAGCCTGGAAAGGTCTATGACTTTGACCCTGAGACATAGTGGATGGTGCCCACAAGCAAAAGAACGAGGTTTGAGGAGAATCTCCTGTCAGTTCCTGGTGAGAGGCTACGGTTAATTTCCCCACATGCTCATGATTTTCCCAGCACCAGGGGGCCTGCCCAGGGTGCCGCCATGCAGCCAGGGGACATTTGCCATGTGGGTGGTGTTGATGATGGAACGTCGTGCAGTTCCAGAGGAGCAGGGAAGTAAAAGTGAGTGGCGGAGGAAGGGGACAGAGGGAGGAGAGGCAGGAAATACAGAGGAGAAGGGGGTTGTTGAGGGTGGAAAGGAAAGGAGAGAGGGAGGGAGAAGTGGAAAACAGAGGACAGAGATGGAGGAAGAGAGAGAAGAAAGAAAAGGAAAGTAGGCGGGGAGCAGGTAACTCTCCATCCTCAGGCAAGGCTGTCCCAAGCTCTCTGGCCTTTCCAGGGATGGCCAGTGACACAAGGACCGTGAGAAGGGGGAAAAGGACACAGAAAACTCCCCTCATCTTGCACCAAACACATGATTTATAACGATTGGAGCCCCAGCTCATAGGTCAGGTATTGTATCAGCCATCGGACACAAGACATTCCCTTACAGAGCCCCAACTCCTAATTCTGGAAAGGCAGGACAAGAAGGGGTAGCCAATCAGCCCAACCTGTGGCTGTCTTTGAGGGGGGCTGACCTCATTCAAACAGGGAGGTTGCCTGGCCCCACGGTTGGCCCACAGCTCTTCTTCCCCAGAAACCCAGCCTTCTCATGGAAAATCATTAGCAGGGTTTATTTTTTTGATGCTGGTTTGTTTTTCAGTCCTGTTGGTCCAGATATGATGCTTAATACTCCCCTGGGGAGCAGGGTGAAGCCGTTGCAATCTCTGAGGTAAATATCTAATTAGAATGCTTCTGAACGGAGTATTATTTACTTGAGAGAATGGATCTTGGGTCAGTGTGCAATTAGGAAGGTTATTGTTTTCTCAAGAGAGGGAGATGGTTCCGGCAGGTTGTGTACTTAAATATATTATTAGGTGCTGCTTAAAGCATCTGGGGTGCCCAGAAGGCACCCTTCATTTATTTTAAAGAAACTTGTCTATTTCAGCATTCAGACAGCTGAGCCACTGGAATGAGGAGAGATGAGTTCTGCTTCTAACTATGTGGTTGAGGGAGGCAAAGCCATACTCTGGGTCACCATCCAACTAAACCAGTAGCAATTAATGATTTAGAGCAAAACAGACCAATCAGTTCAACCAAGTATCCAGTCTACACCATCATGATACTCAGTGTTTTCATCTCGGACTTCATTTAATCCTCAGCATGGCCCGACAAGGAGCTATTATTATTCTTATTTTACAGATTCCGAATTGGGCTCAGTGAAGAGACATGCCCAAAGTTACAAAGCTAATGAAGAGCAGAGCCACCACAGTGAGAGAGCTCCAATATAGTAACAGTGGAAAAAGCTTCAGGACAGACTCTCTGAGAAGGAGTGCTTAGGGAAGCCCAATTCAAGAAGAGACAAAAACAAAACCACTAGAGGAATTTGAAGCCTCTGGAATATACAGCTGAAGCAAACATTAGACACTACTCCTAAAAAGATTAACATAAATTCTCACACTAAAAGCCTACTTGCCTCAGTATCTATCACCCAACACATGTCTGATTTTCAACAAGAAATTACAAAGCATGACAGAAGGCAAGAAGAGGAAACAGTCTGAAGAGAGAAAGCAGTTCTCAGAACCAGACTCAGATATGATAGACATATTGGGTATCAGACAGAGAATGGAAATAAATATGATTAATATGTTCAGGGCTCTAATAGAAAAAGTAGACCGCATACAAGAACATATGGGTAATATAAGCAGAGAGATGGAAACTGTAAGAAAGGATTCAAAGGCTATGGTAGAAATAAAAAACACTATCAGAAAGAAGAATGCTTTTGATGAGCTCACCAGGAGACTGAGCATGGCCAAAGAAAGAATCAGTGAGTTTGGAGACAGGACAATAACTGAAATGCAAGAGGAAAAAAGCATGGCAAAAACAGAACAGATCATTCAAGATCTGTGGGACCACATCAAAAGATATAGCATAATTAGAATATCAGAGGGATGAGAAAAAGAAATGGAGAAGAATTTGAAGTAATAACGGTTAAAAATTTTGCCAACCACAGATCTAGGACGCTCAGAGAACACCAAGTAGAATAAATACCAAAACAGATAAGCAAGCAAACAAACTAACACCATACCTATGCATATCACATTCAAACTACAGAAAATGTAATCCAAAGAGAAAATCTTGAAAGAAGCCAGAGTGGGGAACATACCTTGCCTAGAGATGGACAAGGACAAAGAGTTACAGTGGACTGCTCAACATAGATAATTCAAGCAAAAAGAAAATAGAGTGGAATATTTAAACTGTTGAAAAAAAAATCCCCTGAACCTAGAATTCTATATCCAGTGAAATTATTCTTCAAAAGTGAGGGAGACATAAGGACTTTCTCAAACAAAAACAAGGAATTCATCACCAGAAGACCTGCTCTGCAAAAAGAAAAGAAAAGAAAAAGATAAAAAGAAGTCCTATAGGCAGAAAGCAAATGATACAGTCAGAAACTTAATTTACATAAAGAAAGGAAGAATGTCAGAGAAAGAATAAATTAAGATAAATAAAATCTTTAAATTTTCTTATTCTTGATCTAAAAGATACCTTTGTTTAAAGCAACAATAGTAACAATGTACTGTATGAGTATGGCACATGGACAAGTGAAATGAATGACAGCAATGTCACAAGGGTTGGAAGAAAGAAATTTGGAAAAGATATCTGTACTACATGCGATGTGGTATAGTATTTTTTGAAAGTGGACCAACATTTATTAAAAATGTATTTTGAATTCTAGGACTTCCACTAAAAGAAATTAAGAGTAAGATTGATACGCTAAGAGGAGAGATAAAATGGAATGATGAAAAAAATGCTCAATTAAAACAAGAGGAGGGAGACTTCCAGTTTCTGGTCGGGCACGTAAGAAGCTTGGAAATCACCACTCCATTCTAACAACAAGTAAAAAGCTGAACAAACTGAAAAATTAGCAACTCTTCTTAGAGTTGTAAAAGAAGTGAGGTCACAGGGCAAATCCCAAAATTGGAGATACCAACAAATAAATATCAAGAATCACAGCTTATCAGAGCAGAAACCCACAGCTGTAACCTCTGAGGGAACCAGTACCAGGTAGAGAAACCAGAACCATAATTAATAAATTGCTGGAGGCTCAGTGTGGACAAGTCTGGGAGGTAAAAACTCCAGGGCAACCCAGTCAGAGGGAGGCACCTACACTTTTGTGCAGCTGTAGCTTTCCTCATGGGAGGAAGGACATACCCAACTCCAGCCCCCTCCTGTCCCACCTAAGGGGAAGAGAAAAAAAAAGAAAAGAAAAAGCATGTGTGAAGTTCACAATACAGAAGTAGAGGCTCACTAAAATACTGAGCCCTAATCAACGGGATTATAAAATTCTTCCCCCCACTCCACACACACATCTTACCACTACATTACTAAGGGCCTAATATTAATAGAAAAAGTAGACAGCATTCAAGAACAGCAGTTCCTTTTACTTAGTATATCATGTCCAGCTATCAAGAAAAAAGAATTATAAGACATGCTAAAAGACAAAAAATACAGTTGAAAGAGACAGAGCAAACATCAAAAGCAGATTCATATATGGCAGTGATGTTGGAATTATCAGACTGGGAATTTAAAACAACTATTATTAATATGCTAAGAGCTCTAATTACTATAGTAGACAGCATGCAAGGGCAGATGGGCAATGTAAACAGAGCAGTAGAAATTCTAAGAAAGAACCAAAAAGAAATGCCAGAAATGAAAAGCACTGTAATAGAAATGAAGCATGCCTTTGACGGGCTTATAAGTATACTGGACACGGCTGAGGAAAGAATCTCTGAGCTTGAGGAGATAGCAGTAGATACCACCAAAAGTGAACGGTAAAGAGGACAAAGACTGAAGAAGAAAGAAGGAGAAGAGAATATCCAAGGGCTGTGAGACAGCTACAAAAGGTTATAATGGGAATAGCAGAAGGACAGGAAAGCGGGGAAGAAACAGAAGAACTATTTGAAACAATAATGACTGAGAATTTCTCCAAATTAATGTCAGAAACCAAACTACAGATCCAAGAAGCTGAGAGAACAAACACTAAGCAGGATAAATGCAAAAAACAAAACCTAAAAATAACCCACAAAAAAACAAAAACCCTACACCTAGGCATATCATTTTTAAACTATAGAAAATGAAAGATAAAGAAAAAAAATTCTGGAAATAACTGAAGGTAAAATAAAAATTTTAATTTTTCTTATTCTTAATTGATCTAACAGATAATAATTTGTTCCAAACAATAATAGCAACAATGTATTTGAGTATGTATCCATATATATAACTTATGTATAAGTTTAAATGAATAATAGCAATGACACAAGAGACAAGAGAGTGAAATTAGAATTATTTTGTTGTTATAAATGCACTCGCACTACCTGTGAAGCAGTATAGTGTTATTTGGAAGTGGACTTGGGTTAGTTGCAAATCTATTACAAACTCTAGGGCAGTGAACTAAAAAAAAGTAAAAAAAAAAAAAAAAAAAAAGTACAGCTGATATGCTAAGAAAGGAGAAAATAGAATCATATAAAATGCTCAATTAAAACCACAAAAAGCAGCAATAGCAGAAGACAAAAATGTGAACAAAGAACAAGGACAACAAATAGAAAACAGTAATAAGTATAGTAGATATTAATCCAGCTACATCAGTAATCACTTTGAACTAAATGCTCAATGGTCTAAATACTCCAATTAAAAGACATTGTCAGAGTGGATGAAAAGACAAAACCTAGCTATACATTGTCTACAAGAAACTCTCTTTAAATATGTTAACAAAATGTTGCTACCACCAATCCAATGCCAACAGGAATCCTCATTCTGGGGTGCAGGAAAAGGAGAGACTTTATTTAGGTGAACAGTTTGCAAACCAGGGAAACACAGCCTTCAGTGGAAACCAAAAATGCTCTCCCCAGAGACAAAGGGGCGGCCCCCTTATATAGAGAAAGTGATGCCCTGGACCTCGATTGGTCCCTTTTTATGCAAATGAGGAGTCCAAATTTGCACAGTTGGTCCACATAGCACTGTCCTGATTGGTCAGGATCTCACATCCTGATCAGCCATTATGGAGCCTCTCTGATCTGTCCGTCAAGATGCAAATGAAGATATAGCTGTGTAGCTCCAATTGGACAGGGCACCTCTCAGCCTATTGGTTGAAATACGATTCTAGGAACTCCTTTATAAGGTTTGGCTCAGACAGTAGGAATGCAGTGCAAGAGGCTTGGCAGCTCAGTCTGTGGCTTTTCCCTGATACGTAGCAGTGTGCGTGAAACACCCTCCCCCCTAAAAAACCAACAACAATGGCTGGTGGACTCTAACTTATAAATTTGGGCCCCGTTAACCACAAGATGTCCTTTTTGACAGGTATATATTCCTTTTCAGAGTCCACACATATAAAGACACATACAGATTAAAAGTAAATGGATGGTGAAAGAGATACATTGCTAACACTAATCAAAACAAAGCCGGAGTGGCTGTATTAATTGTAGAGCAGACTTCAGAAAAGTTACCAAGTTTAAAGAGGAGCATTACATCATGACAAAGGGGTCAGTTTCTAAGAACACAATGTGTGTCCACTAACAGCATCAAAAGGTGAAGGGGAATGTAGTCAATAATATTGTGGTAAGTTTGCACAGCTACAGATGATTACGAGGCTTAGCGGGGTGATCACATTAGGGGAATGAGGCCTAGGATTCGGTTCAGCCAAGGGAGGAAGTGGCGGGAGACGGGATGGAGGGGAGGGAAAGGGAGAAGCAAGAGTATTGCTCCTCCCGGCTGCTTCCTCAGGTGGCACCTTGGCAAGGGCTATGTGCTCTCTGGTTCCAGCCCCAACCTGGTGACCCAACCCCTAGGCTACAGTGACACCGCCTCCTCCCTGGGGCCCCCCAGCTCTCAGCGGTCTACCTGCTAATCTCTGGATAATCTCCCCTTCCCCCAGTGGCTTCCCTGCTCTGCTACGTCCTGTGTAACCAACACCCTGCATGGAAGTCCCTCTGTTTTAATTCCTCAAGAGCTTCAGTTTCTTCACCACCCCCAGTATCATCTCTATACTATAGTGGGAAAACAGAACTGCAAGGATAAGTAACTTGCCTTGGGTTGAACAGCTAGCAAGTGGTGAGGCTAGATTTGAACCCCGCTCTGTCTGATTCTGACACTACATTTCATTCACACACTTCCTGCCACTACCCTTGAAAACCCCTCCACCCACTAGCACACTGGTCTCCATGCCACCTGTACCTGTGGCTGCCTTGGAAAGGTCTCACCTCCCTACCTGGATGGCAGACTCCAGAGGATTTGGCAGCAGTTGCTGGGCTCCCTTTTAATGTCAGGTGTGTGTCCCCACCCTCTAATACTGGAAAGTGTCTGCCTCGCTCCTTTCCTGGAAACTGTGAGAACAGACTTTTCCAATGAGACTTGAAAAGCCTGTTTTGGTTGACTCAGTTCATCATCACCTCAAACAACATCTATCCTGAGGACCCGGAATCCTCTCACTGCCAAGTGAGACGTGAATTATTATTTTCCACAGTGTTTCCCACCCCTGCCCCCACCCCCGAAGGGACTGGATGTTTTCTATCAGACGTTATGTTAAATGATCTCAACCTCTGATGCCAACAGTGCAGTCTGTCGTCCAGCAGCATTCATGGGAGCCTGTCGCAAACGTACAACCCCAGACCCCACTCCAGCCCTGCTGAATCAGGATGTATATTTTAACAAGATCAAAATCCCCAGATGATGGATTCCTGTGCGAGTTGAAATTGGAGAAGTGCTGCCCGAGATGCTTCAGTAGATATTTTTGCGGGGCACCCATTATATATAATTTCATAACAATAATACATACCTCATGGGAAGGCAGCAAGAGTGAAATGAATCAATACCTGGGAACAGCTCCTGACACATAATAAATGCTGCATGTTTTGGTTTAATAACCATTATTAGTGTAACTATTTGCTGGACCACAAGTCAAGCACTAGGGAGCCCAAAGCCTAATAGATGAATAAGACAGAGCCAGCCTCAAGGAGCTCTCAGACTGCTGAGAGATGGGCCAGTAAACAAGTCTCTCCGACTGAATATAGCCTGTGCTCTAATAGTTACACACCAAGCTACCAGATCTGAAGTGTAGATAGTGCTCTGTGATTTACGAACAAAATCCATACATTATAGCACTTGAGCACAAAGCAGCTTTATAAAGTAAGTGATATGGCCATTATTACCCCACTATTGAACTCCGAGGGGCAATGCTCAAGGTCACAAAGGGCCTTGAATCCAAATCTTTTAACTCCAAATCCTGTGTTTTCCTGTGCCCTCCACAGGGCCTTCAGCTCAGGATCGGAGCCTGAGTCTTTGAAGCAGCCTCTCCCAGCGGTGGGTGAATAGCAGTGGTTCTCAAAGTCTAGGCCCCAGACAAGCCACTATAGCATCACCTAGGAAATTGTTAGAAAGGAAAATCCTCCAACACACCCTGACCTTCTGAGGCAGAAACTCTGGGGTTGAGGTCCAGCATTAGGTATTTTAACAAGATTTCCAGGTGATTCTGAGTCTGAGAACCACAGGTGGTGCCATCCGATAGAACTTTCTGGAGTGGTAGAAATGGTCTATGTCCACTCTGTCCAGGAGGGAAGCCGCCAGCCACATGTGGCCATCGAATGTTTGAAACATGGCTAGAGCAACTGAGCAAGAGGATTTTAAATTGTATTTACTTGTAACCAATTTAAATAGCCACACGTGACTAGCGGCTGCCTTATTGGACAGTGCCTGTCTAGAGGACAGTGTTCCCACACCCAGTGCACATTTTAGAAATAGTCACAGGATTCCCCAGCCAGGTGGAAGGTGGGGAGTCTGGGAAGTATGAAGGAAAACAGATGGAAGGAGACGCTTCATTACCAGGCCGGGGAGAAACCAGATCCTGCTGAAGCTCTGCTGAAGCACTTCAGCAGGAGCTCACACTCCCTAGGGAACCCTTAACCATGAAGGTGGCACTGGAAGGTCTCAGCCACATCCTCAAGGAGAGATGCTGAAGTGGACAGGTGGGGACAAACAGGGCAGAGCCAGATGGCAGGTGGAAGGGCTCATTGACTCACAAGCTACAGATTCAAAGAGACTAGAAAAAGGCCTCGTTGGAGACTCAGCAAAACTAGTTGGACATCAATTAAAGCAGGACAGATTTTGGTCTGAGACAAGGAAGAACTGCTTGACAGGGCGGCTGAAACAAAGCCTGCTCTGGGAACCCGAGGAGCCCCTGTCCCTGCAGGGGAAGGGGAAGTGTGAGGTAGTGAAAGGGTCCCTGCATTCTAACTCCTGTCTCCTTAACTAACCAGGTGGCTAGGCTCTTGACCTTGCTGGCCTCTATTCCCTTCTGCAGTAAAGAACCCAAAAGACAGAACACCGAGGGAGGGGGACAGAATAGCAAGGTGATTTAGAGCTCGGCTTCTGAAGCCAGCCAAATGTGGATCTGACACTCAGCGTGGCCTCGGCTACGGGACTCTGTGTAAGTCACTTGACATTTCTATACTTTAATTTCCTCATCTGTAAAGTAAGTCTGCTGACAATAGGGGTGTCACAAAGACTGATGGTTGCAAAACATAGAGCAAGGCGCGGGACACATCGTAGGAGCACAACAATAATGAAAAAGCGGATGAATGCTCCAGAGTCTTTACATGTATTCATTCATCTACTCCCCACAACAGCCTGAGGAAGCAGTCCTGTTGTAATAACCATGTTTCAGATGAGGAAACTGAGGATTGCAAAGACGATGTACCTTGCCCAAGGTCACCTACCTGATGGGTGACTGAACCAGGATACAAATGCCGCAGTTTAGTGCCACAGCCCACGCTTCCAAACGCTGCTCTAAAGTGCCTCCCATACATGCTCACTTTTATTAGTATCCACCTGCAAAACAGCCAGGTGTAGTACAAAGGGCAACGTATCAAGAATCAGGAGTTGAAAGCCCTCATTCCGGTCACGTCCCTGTGTGACCACGAGCCCCTTTTGCTGCCCTTGCCTCAGCGTTCCCATCTGTGCAATAAAAGGGGTGAACTAATAGGACCCTGGAGCCTCAAGAGCCTTGGCAGTCTTTGGGAAGAAGCTTCAGTCTGAGAAGTTTAAATCCACCTTTGCCAGCTGGTCAGAGAGAGACTGGCCCAGATGTCCCTGGAGGCCCCTTCCAAGTTGAAGATCATTTAAAGTTGTGACCTCATTCCGAAGACTCAGAGGGGGTCGAGTGGGAAACGCCAAGAGCATAGGGTGCAACCTAAGATTCCAGCCCTTGGCAGGGTGAGCTGAGGCAAGCCATGCCCCCGCACGCACCCTCTCACAGCCACTGCCACCAGTGCCCACCTTCCGTGCTGGTTTGACAGGGGGTTCACGTTTCACCTTTCCAGTCCCAGGGGTGAAGGCTGACTGGTCCAAGTTAGTCATGTAACTCCACCCCTCTGCTGGTGATTGTCTCAGACTGGAGTATAGGACGCAGCCCTGGCCAATGACATGTCACCATGGCCCTGCTGAAAGATTTCCTCCCTAATACAAAAGCCCCACCCGAGAGATTGTCTTCATGACAGACTCTACAGATGCCTGGAACTACGGCAGCCACCATGTGACCATGAGTCATCAAAAGAATCACAGAGAAGCTGGGACCTGGTGTCATGGGACCTGAACTAACTAGCTCTGCAGCGAGTAGGATTACTTTGCAAGGAGATAATACACCCACTGCTGTTGAAGTCGGTGTTGGTCCTGTATTCTCTTTCTTGCAGTTAAATGCATTTTAAATTACACAGTTCGTTTCCTCATTTGTCAAATGAAGATAATACCCACCAGGTTCTTGTGTGGATAAAATGAGACGAAAGATGTGAAATGCCTAGAAGCATCTATGAGAGTGCCTTGGTATTTTAGTGGTCTAAGAGCCAACAGCTTTAAAGATGGGTGTGGGGACTTCCAGTCCCATTGTAACCCTCTGATAGATGAACACCCAACGGGCTTTTCTATGGGGGAAAGAAACCCTCACAATTATGCGGACTTTCCTTCCTGCTTAACTTGTTACGCTTACATCTAATTCACAGAACTCAGAAAAACAATTTTTCTCAATTATAAATATGATGAATGAAATGTTCTTAAACAATTTGAAATGCAGTTACAAACAATGCATTTGATTCTTATGAATACTTCAAACACCTCAAACATGGACCAAACATCCAGAAACACCATGGTTACATAACTTATGAGCACACTCACTTAAACGCTAACTTAAAACAGACATACCATGGCCTTAATTCGTTATTCTATATTTGATATATTACCTTCTCAGGATTATTGCTAGATTTATTTATACTTCATCGCACTTTTTATATCATCCTATGGTTTTAATAATATTTTACTCCTTCTTGGGGAGTCATTAGTTTTACCAGAGCCAAAGACAGAGGACACTTTCTCAGACAAGCTGAGGACATAGAATTGGGCTATTGCCTAATTGATTCTTGGCTGGGACATGAGACCTGGATTTACAATGTAAGGTGACTCAAATATGAGTCCCAGGTCTCCAGGCTGGGTCTCTTTTGATTAAAAACAACAACAACAACAACAACAAAAACTTTTACTTGTGATGACTTGGGAATTTTAAGCATCTTTTTTATGGACTTTGTTTTTTTTTTTTTTAAGTTTTAAAATTTGTTGTCTTCCCTGAGATGATCTAATGAAAAAGGCACTACACCTGTAAGGTAGGCTTCCCTCAAACCCATCACTCTAGCCTAACCAGAAAAACGTCAGACAAATTCAAATAATGGACATTCTACAAAATACCTGAGCAGTACTCCTCAAAACCGTCAAGGTCATAACTGTCAAGGTCATGCAAAATAAGGAAAGACTGAAGAACTGTAGCCCAGCAGAGGAGACTAAGGAGACATGAGATTCAATGCAGTGTGGGCTCCCAGAACAGGAAGAAAACATTAGTAGAAAAACTGAATCCGTTTTTAGTAGAAAAATTTAGATCAAATCTGGAATTCATTTACTAGCAATGTACGATGTTACTCTCTTAGTTTTGACAAATGACAAATGACCAGGTAATATACGGGTATAAAGTTTCAGTTATGCAAGACGCATAAGTTCTAGAGATTTTCTGTATAAGATCATGCCTATAGTTAATGACAAGAATTGTGCACTTCAGAATTTGTAAAGAGGGTAGAACTCATGTTAAGTGTTCTTACCACAAAAAAAAAAAAAGAGGGGGTAGGATACAAAGAAGTTTGGAAGGTGTTGCATGTCTATCACCCTGATTCTGGTGATGGTATCCCAGGGGTTTGCATAGTTCCAAACTCATCAGACTGTACACAACAAATATGTGTAGTTCTTTGTATATCAAGTACACCTCAATAAAACTGTTAAATAAGTCAACATAGGAAGAAACTAGGTGAGGGGTATATGAGAAGTCTCTGTATTATCTTTGCAACTTTTCTCTGAATCTAAAATTATTCCAAGTGAATTTTTTTTAAATGGTGCCTTAGTCTGGATTCCTTAGATGCAGACTCTGAGACAAGGATATGAGCAGGAGTTTCTTTGGGCGGTACTTCTAGAAATCACCAGCGAGGGTGTGGGAACGTGAAACTGGGAAGGTAGAAATCAGAGAGGCAATCAGGTTACCAATGTGGGTGATGGGGGCCGTCCTGACTGGAAATACAGGAGACGGGGTGAGGGGGGTAGATCAGAGTTACCCTGAGAGGGAGGCAGGGGTGTCAGAATATTTATCCACCCTTCTCATCAGATAGTGGCTGAGGGCTGTCCTAGAGGTGGACACTTCCAGGCTGTCCAAGTGGGACAAGCAGGTTTCAGTGGCCAGAGACAGCGCTCAGGCAGAGTGGCCACACTCAAGTTTGGAAGCTGTCCAATGACAGGCGAAGGGGTGATGTGTGCAGAGGGGAGGAGGGCAGGACCCTCAGGACACACGTCACTCTCCGTGTCTTTCCCGGAACAGATTCTACCCTTATGTCTCTTGGGTGATAGCATCTAACTCATTGTCCGATTAGGGTGCATGGACCTGATCTGACAATATTGTTTGACTCTTACATATTCTTATTAGAATTTGATTATAACTCATGTAAGGCATCCATCTGAAAATTTCATCTCCTACTTGAAAGATCCAATGGGCAAAGCGAGCTCCTCAGGACATTTGATGAATTTGTCACTGGGGAACATCCTGTTGAACCCTCTTTGTCCTTGCTTCTTGCGTGTGTCCACTGGTGCCAGTCAGCTTGGGGTCTTTTCTGCCTGGATTTTATGTGCCCACAATGCTCGTCGACTCTTCCTGCCCTTGCTACTGTGTCTGTTTATTCTGGGATTATTTGGTTTACTCGCAGCTCCTGGTGTTTATTCTCTCCTGCTTATTCAGATAGAAACAATGACATATAATCTGTCAGATACTAACCAGGAAAACAGAGTTCATTTTAGTAATTTACACAGAGGGAATTCATCGAAGGGCATTGGTTATACAGCTGAAAAGTCAAACAAGGGATGGTGAGGTCACCCAGAGATTAAGGACACTGCCAGCACCTTTGGGCTGGTGGGACATGGGAGGAGAAGGTGCTGCTGGGATCCAAGGGCTGGGGGCCCCTGAAGAAGCTGGCACCATGGTGGCTCCCACAGGACAGCAGTTATAGCTGTGGAGGCGATGCAGGGAGGGGGTGCAGCTGGTGCCAAGGAGAAATTGCCTGGCTTCTCCTTTCCTCCCACACTGCAGCCGCCCTCCCAATTGGCCACACTCAGCCAGGAGCCTGGGAAAGGCAGCATGTGGGGGCCGGCCCCTGCGTGATGCAGACCAGAGAAGAAGAGCCAAGAGTGAATCTGAGGCTCACACACACCCCCCCAGTCATCACTAGTCACATGCCTTACAGAAGAAACAAACTCCTCATAAAATTAATACTCCCTTGCTTATTAGAATAAAAAGTGAAAATACCCTACTAGTCATCTATCGCAAAATATTCAACTACCCTTTCGGTCAACGTGAGACGAACTTTTCTCATTTGCGTCCCATTATGAACTTGTGGCCTTTCATGACTTTGCTCCTATTGATCGCATCACTAGGTGGTTAAATTGTCAAACTTGTGTACTTGAGCATCTGCAGGATACGTTGGCACCCTTGAAAGCAGTCTTCCTTTCTGGCAACAATAAGGTGATCCAGAACTTTTCATCTCGATTTTCTCTGGCCCCAAGACAAGGCATCCGCTACCTTCCAAGGAGCGAAGAACAACTCTCAGAGCCCATGTGCTTCCCCACTGCACCATATGGTCAGGCTGGGGTGGTCCCTGGTCCCCAAACAAACCATCTCTGTTCCACTGCCATGCCTCTGCAGTGCCATCTGCTCTGCGTCCTGTGCTTGGAAGGACTCATTGACCTTCAAATTCCAGCTACATCTCAACACGCATTAGAGGTGTGTGTGTGTGTGTGTGTGTGTGTGTGTGTGTGTGTGTGTGCGCGCGCGTGTTTATACTTGAGCCCCTCAAGAGCAGATGCTGCATTTCGTTCATCCTCGTATCCACACTGCACAGTACCTGGCACGTAGTTGGTGCTCAAGTCATACTCGATGAAGAAATAAAGAGGGAAACGTGGATCTCAGGTAGCTCAGGAAAATGTTTCCAACACCCGGCACATGCTAATGGATCCCCTCCTCCACGGTCATTTTCTATTTATTAGAAGAGCCTTCCCCCCACCGGCATCTTAAATGTGCACCAATATTAGATGGCTGCTTTACTGAAAATGAGCGAGTCTTTATCTGCTAAGGAAAACAATAGCCAGATGTGCTCCTGTCTTCAAGGTTTCAGGTAACAGTCTGAGAGGTCAAGGAGAAAAACTGGCACAGGGTCAGGACTACGGACTCACAAGCCCTTTCCTAGGGCTTATGAGAAATCACCACAAATCAAGTGATGCTCCTACCAGCTGGCACTCAATATCCTGTTCCCTCCCTCTCTCTCTCTCATTCTCTTTCTCCTTTTGCCTCTCCCTCTCTTTTTCTCTGTCTCCCTTCTCTCCGTCACTCTCTCCCTCCACCCCCACCCAGGCTGCCTTGGTAACCAGTGGTTACTAAAAGAGCCCAGATGTAGCCACATTCCCTACAATGAGGAATCCTCCAATAATACACAGGGCACAAGCAAGTTTCTTCTGACCTGTCTCATGTGTGTTGCTTTGGAAGCGCCTGTGCATGTATGAGGCCAGGTGTACGCCCAACCCTCCAGTGCATATGCCATGGAGCCTTATTTGTCAGGATTCCTCAGATTTAAAATTTGTGAACATTTGGGCAGTGCCAGGGTTTGTGGCGAAGCTTGCTTTACTGAATGCATAATTAGCATCATGTTCCTCTGCCAATGGCCATTGCTTGAGTCCTTGAAAACACTCTGTTCCCTGAAATAGGTTAACACCCCTCCACTGCCTCTGTTACCTCGTTTACACTATTGACTCAGCCACAGCGCCAATATATGTGCAGAAAAATCCCCAAAGAAATTATTAGTGTTGGCATAGCAACAATATGTTAATTATGTCTTCCCCAAAGCAGGCCAGCAGGACCTCTACCCAGTGCTGAGTTACTTATAGTGCTATTCACTTTAAAACAATAAAACTAGGAGAGAGATCCAAGATGGCAGAGTAGATAAATGCTGTGCTTGCCTCCTTCTGTGAACACATTAAAATTACAACTAAATTATAAAACAATCAACCTGGAGAACCATCAGAAGTCTAGCTGAACAGAAGTTTTGTAACTAACGATATAAAGAGGAAGCCACATCGAGGCTGGTAGGAGGGGCAGAGATGTGAAATGAGGAGGCCCCAAAACTCCATGTGGTGGTGAAGAATCGGGAGGGATATCTCAGACACAGAGGTTCCTCCTGGAGGAGTGAGGGACCTCAGCCCCACACCAGGCTCCCCAGCCCAGAGTACCAGTGCTGGCAATAGGAATCCCCACAACATCTGGATGTGAAAAACAGTGGGGATTCTGACCATCCAGGTGGGATGGAAGGCTATGGGAAACCCAGACCCTTTAAAGGGCCTGCACACATCCTTACTTGCTCACAAGTACTCACCTTGTGCTCCAGTGGAGAGACAGTGACTCGAGCCATCAGAGACTTACAGGGAGAGACTGAGTTATGTGGCTTCAGAGCAAGGACTGGAGGGATAGTTGCCATTTTCCCTGTATGGGATCCTTGTCCTGTGCAGCTGGCAGGCGAGCACCATCTTTCTTGTGTTGAGCCCTCCCCCATGCCCATAGTCAAATCTGAATCTGAATTGGTCTGGTAAGCTCTGCTCATTCTACCCTGCTGACTCCCTGGGACCACACCCCACCTAACACCCCCAATGCCAGAGGCACTTTCTCAGAGAGCAACTAGCCCCACCTACATTGCACTCTTTCCTGGAAAACCCTCAGGGTCCACAGACCCCAGTTCGGGGGCAACTGACCTCCGTGTGCTCTGAGACTTTTGCTGAGTAGCTCCAGGCTCAGCACAGGTACCAAACCATAATCTACATTAACCTGGTGAATACAACTCTTCCCACTCTAGTGACTCCCTGAGACTGTGCCTCACCCAACTCATGTACTGCATGAGCCTTACAGGAGCCAGTAGGTGGCAGGAAGCCTCTGGGTGTCCTGGCTTTTTGTGAAGCTACTACTGGTGCTTTTTTTGTGAAGCTACTACTGGTGCTTTTTTTGTGAAGCACCAGGCTCAGTGCTGGTGGCAGGTGTCCTTGGTTCACAGCATGGCCTCTCCCATGTGCCTCCAGGTTTATCACAGGCAGCGAACAACCCCGGATCACTTTGTAGCTCCTACCAGGTAGTCCCCGACCAGTCACAGGCAGTGGGTGACCTGGGCCTTCACCAGTGTTCCTCACAAGAGGCCTCAGAATGAACATACTTGGAGGTTGGCTTCAGACCACAGCAGAGCACCACCCAACCAGTCCCACAAGTGGCACACACAAAGGGTGGTCTCAACAGGCACCAGAGCCTTCTGTGATGAATCCCACTCAGTGGCATAAGCCTCCCACACAGCAGCCCATAAGCTGTGGATGTGGCCAAACCCAACAGCCAGTCAGACTGAGGGTTAATCCCACCCACTGATGTGCCAATAACAATCAAGGCTCAACTATAACAGGAGGGCACATACAACCCACATAAGGGACACTCCTGGAGCACCCTGATCAGGTGACCAGGGAGACTGCTCCATGGGTCCACACAGGACACCTACTACATAAGGCCACTCAGCCAAGACCAGGAGACACAGCATATCTACCTAATATATAGAAACAAACACAGAGAGGCAGCCAAAACAAGGAAACAAATACGTTCCAAATGAAAGAACAGGAGTAAACTTCAAAAAACATACTAAATAAAATGAAGGCAAGCAACCTACCAGATAGAATTCAAAACAATGGTTATAAGGATGCTCAAGGAACTTAGTGAGAACTTCAATAAAGAGATAGCAAGCATAAAAAACAACAGAGAAACCATAAAAAAGAACCAATCAGAAGTGAAGAATACAATAATCAATAACTGAAATGAAGAATGCACTAGAATCACCAGATGACTAGGTGAAGCAGAAAATCAAATCAGAGATTTAGAAGACAAGGTAGCAAAAATCACCCAATTAGAACAGCAAAAAGAAAAAGGAATAAAAAAGATGAGGATAGTTTAAAAGACTTCTGGGACAACATCAAGTGTGAGAACATTCACATCATAGGGGTACCAGAAGGAAAAGAAAGCAAGCAAGGGACTGAGAACCTATTTGAAGAAATAATGACTGAAAATTCTCCTAACCTGGCAAAGGAAGTAGACATTCAAGCCCAGGAAGAACAGAGAGTCCCAAACAAGATGAACCCAAACAGGCCCACAACAGAACACATTATAATTAAAATGGCAAAGGTTAAAAACAAAGAAAGAATCTTAAAAGCAGCAAGAGAAAAGCAGCTAGTAACTTATAAGAGAGCTCCCATAAGACTGTCAGCTGACTTCTCAACAGAAACTTTGCAGGCAAGAAGGGATTGGCATAAAATATTCAAAGTGATGAAAAGCAAGGACCTACAACCAAGAGGACCCTACCCAGGCTATCACTTAAAATTAAAAAGCTTCCCAGACAAGAAAAAGCTAAGGAGTTCATTACCACCAAACCAGTATTACAAGGAATGTTAGAGGGACTTCTTTAAGATGGAATAAAAAAAGATCAATAATATGGCAATAACTGCATATCTATCGACAATTACTTTCAATTAAATGGATTAAATGCTCCAATCAAAAGACATAAGAGGACTGAATAGATAAGAAAACAAGATGTTTACATATGTTACCTTCAAGAAACTCACTTCAGATTGAAAGACACCCAAAGATGGAAAGTAAAGGGATGGAAAGAGATATTTCATGAAAGTGGAAACAAACAAACAAATAAAAGCTGAAATAGCAATACTTATGCCAGACAAAACAGACTTTAAAACAAAGGCTATACTAAGAGATAAAGAACCAGTAATCCCACTTCTGGGTATTTATTTGAAGAAACCAAAAATGCTATTTCAAGGGGATGTGTGTATCCATATGTTCATTGCAGCACTGTTTACAATGGCCAAGATGTGGAGGCAGCTTGGTGTCTGTTCAATGGATGAATGGATAAAGAGGTGGGACTTATATACAATGGAATATTGCTTGGCCATGGAAGAGAATGGGTTCTTGCCATCTGCAGTGGCATGGATGGACCTGGAGGGTGTTGTGCTAAGTGGAGTGTCAGACAGTGAAAGACAGAGGCAATGTGATTTTGCTTATATGTAGAATCTAAAGAACAAAACAAACAAAGAAAACAGAAACAAACTCATAGATACAGAAAACATTTTGATAATTGCCAGATGGGCAGAGACAGGGTTTGGGGAGGATGGGTAAAAAAGGAGAAGGGATTAAGAAGTACAAATTGGTTGTTACAAAGTAGTCATGGGGATGTAGGGTATAGCATAAGAAATACAGTCATAATATTGTAATAACTATGTATGGTGTTAGATGGGTACTAAATTTATTGGGGTGATAGATGGGGCATAGGCAGGGTGGAAAAGGTGAAGGCATTAAAAAGTACAAATTGCTAGTTACACAATAGTCATGGGGATTAAAGTAAAGCACAGGTAATATAGTCAATGATATGGTAATAACTGTGTATAGTGCTAGGTGGGTAGCAGACTAGTCAGGGGATCACTTCTTAAATTATACAAATGTCTAACCACTATGCTGTACATGTGAAATTAATATAAAATAATATTGAACATCAATTGTAATTGAAAATTTTAAAAAGGGAGAAAAAAAGGTGAAAAGGAATAAGAAGCCCAAATTTCCAAGTATGAAACAAATAAGTCATGGGAATATAATGCACAGCATAGGGAATATAGTCAATACCAATGGGATAGCATACACAGTGTCAGGTGGTTCCTGGGCTTCTCATGGTGGTCACCTCTTTAGGTATATAGATGTTGAATAACTATGTTGTACACCTGAAACGAATATATGTTATTGTATATTAGCTATGTTTTTAATTAAAATCTTAAAAAAACAACAACAGTAAAACCGCATTCCTTTCTATAGATGCCTATTTCAGACTCTCCCCTATTTAACCCAAGTTAATAAGATTTAGGTGATTTTTAATGCATCCATATTAAAACAGAAAAAACTGAGACTTGGTCCATAAAACTGTCTTGATGTCGAGGCATTGAATAGAGGTCACTGTCTCTTCCACCTTCTTCCTTTCTCTTCCATCCCCAGAACCTCGCTACATCCCTGAAGTCTAACTGGTCAGGAGGGCTCCTAAGCTTGGTGAGGGGAACAGCTTATAACTGTGACCATGTTTGGGGCTGCAAATAATAGGGGATCCAACTCAACTGAATTAAACTGAAGAGAAGATCGTCAACTTTATGATAAAACATCCATACAGCGTGGACTTCACAGCTGGTCTATTTTGTGTCTCCAGGACGGAATGAAGAACTCAGGTTCTTCTCAGATCTCTATTCATCCACACTTAGCCCTGAACTCATTCCAAGTGTGGGCCTCTGTGGTCATGGCTACTAGCTGCCCAGCAAAGGAGAGAGAGGCAAAGACAGAGAGTCAGACAGACAGAGTGAGACAGAGAGAATGGACCTGGCTTCTCATCCCTCCACAAAAGATAAAACATTCTTCCAGAGATCCTCAGCAAACCACTTCTTGTGTCTCATTGGTAGAATCAGGTCATGCCCGTTCCAGGACCAGTCAGTAGCAGGATAAATGGGATTGTTCTCAAATGCCTCAGGATGATGCTGTGAGCTGAAGTTAGTAGTTCAAACTGAAGTTCTCCTATGCTCTGTGGGAGGGAGGGATGGACATATAATAGTGGGGACACTATTATAATACAGGTAAGAACTACTAAGATACAGGTACTATATATTCTGCCACTGCTGCCGCCTCTTAGCCACTCAGGCTTAGGCTGGCTCACAAGAGATGCTGAAAAGCAATGGGAACTTGAGGGTGGGATCCACTCATCCTCCTTTCATTTGGGAAGTAGGCACATCCTCCCTTGACTCCTTTTAATCCTCAATTTTGACATGTGACCCTCTCTCAATAGGAGCACTGGGCTGTGCCCATGGTCAGTAGGGGTTGCTTTATAAAGCCTAGGCAGATTGTGTACAGAGGAACTTCTAACACTGGCTGCTCAACCACCATCTGACCTCTAGCACCTTCCTGGCTGAGACTTCAAGGGCTCTTGAAAAATAAATTGTGCTTCGGGTTGTGGCTGAGACAAAAGGTTGTATGTAGCTTGTCAGCAGAAACCATTTCTCCACACAGTTCCCCTTTAACTTGAATCTTTTTAATCTGTCAAGTACGGGCTTGGAAGAAGCATAACATTATGCCAATAAAGAAATACTCATTAGCAACAGACCATTCACAGAATAACCTGGGTAATCCAAACAGCAATAGTGGTCCCTTCCCAATTGCCAATGTTTCACTTGCCCTTATCATTTGGTCCTCCGAGCAATATTGGGAAGCAGATAGAGAAAACCACATTATCCATATTTAGTAAGGGGGGAGGTTTGGATGCTTAAGTAACTTGCTTAAACATTTGTGGATCTCACATCCAACAAAGGACTTGTATGCAAAATATATAAAGAACTCTTAATATTCAACAATAAGAAAACCAACTACCCCCTCTAGAAAAAAACAAAGGACTTGAATGGATACATCACCAAGGAGGATATAAGAATGGCAAATAATACTTACCTGGCAGGGGAGATACCATGATCACGAAGGTGGTTTTCCCAGGGCGAGGCTTATCCATTGCACTCCGGATGTGCTGACCCCTGCGATTTCCCCAAATGTGGGAAACTCGACTGCATAATTTGTGGTAGTGGGGGACTGCATTCGCGCTCTCCCATGATTAAAAAAAGAAAAAGAAAAAAAAGAATGGCAAATAAGCATATGAAAAGCTGTTCAAAATCCTTAGCCATTAGGAAAATGCAAATCGAAACCACAATTAAATTCCAATTCATACCTACTACGATGACTATAATAAAGAAGACAGACAATAGCAAGTGCTGACAAGGACGCAAGGCAACTCTGACATTTCCGGGAGGGAATACAAAATGGTAGAGCTACACTGGGTCAGCAGTTTCTTATAAAATTAAACATGTACTTTCCATATGACCTAGTAATCTCACTCCTGGATATTTACCTTAGAAAAGTAAAAACATGTTCACACAAAAACCTGGACACAAATGTTAACAGCAGCTTTGTTTGCGATAGCCCCAAACTGGAAAAACCCCAACGTTCCTCACCACGTGAATAGTTAAACAATACGATGGAATTCTACTCAGCAGTAGAAAGGAATGAAGTATTGACAACTTGGAAGAATCTCAAAAACATTATTTTGAGGGAGGGAAGCCAGTCTCAAAGAGTAACAGACTGTATGATTTCATCTACCTGACGTTCTCAAAGAAACCAAGTCCGTGGTGATGGAGAGCAGATGAGTGGTTGCCAGGGCTTCTGGGTGGGGGAGAGTATGGCCATACAGGGCGTCGTTGGGGGTCGGGGAACTGTTCTGTATCCTGACTGTGGTGGTGGTTACACAAATTTATACACGTGTTAAAATTTAGAGAACTGTACACTAAAAGGACAAAGAGCAAAATTTATCGTATCATAATTTTTTAAATAAAACTTTTTGAAACATTGGTGATTTGAGACCCGGTCAGCTCCATGCCCACTGTTGTCTCTACCTCAGCCTAAACCAACTTGAAGCTTTGCTCATGGCGCCGCCCTCAGGCTCTCACTCACAGCGTGTCTCTTACAGAAAATTCAAATAAGTTGCACGTTCAGGTTTCCCAGCCCATGGAAGCAGGAAATTAAAGGAGAAGGAAGGGAGCTGCTGGAAGCAGGCACGCTGGCAATAACGGCAAGCAGCAGCTGACAGAGGAAGAGAAGGCAGGAAACTGTGAAATGCAAACATTTGCATTCAAAACATGCTAGTGTCGGGGCCATTTGGTTCCAGGGCTAACAGCCCCAAACATACACCTCAGAGCGATGTGAGGACACACCTGCATGGCAATCCTGGGCTCTGATGAGGAACCTGCATCCCAAGAGAAAGGTCACTTCCGGCTCCTGGCTTTCTTGGCTGCATTAGGAAGTACCCACGAGCAACCCTGAAGGTTGGAGAAGCAGTGATCTTCCCTTTAGTTGGGACAGCATTTGGACACCAGGATGCCCATGAGTACACCTGTCAATGGCCAGCATCTGCTCCCAATAGGGCCTTGTTGTCTATTATTCCCACAGCCAGAAAGCATCACCTCTAACATTTATCGAGCTCCTACTGTGTTCCAGGAACTTTCTTAAAAGCTTTACGTGGACCGTTCCATTTAACCCTCACAACACCCCTATGAGTAGGAATCATAATAAGCCCCATTTTATAGATGAGGAAACTGAAGCCTGAGAGGCATCCAGTTAGTGGTGGAGCCAAGACGGGAGAGCTCCAGAGCTGACCCCACAACCACTGAGCCTCACTGCCTCGGAGTGAGAGCACAAAGAAAGCTGACTTCTAGAGCTCTGAGAGAAGAGAAGAGAAAGTGAGGACAGCTAAGAAATTGGTGCTTCCTTTGAAGGGAATATGTTTGGAGTAACTCACAGAATGAAGTTCTCATTTATACCAAAATGTGTTTCTATCTTATCCTAACTTTGTTCCTCTTCTGCATCTGAATTTTTGTCAGTTGCATCATTTCTAGATCATTTAGAATCTATCCTTCCATCGCAGTCACTGCCTGTGTTTTGGCTCAGTCTACAGTGATGTAAATCCACCGCTCTGTGGCTGACCTTTCGTGGTACCCTTTCTAGTCATGTCTTAGTGGGTCCAAGTTTACCGTTTAATATCATGTTTCCCCAAAAATAAGACCTAGATGGACAATAAGCTCTAATACATCTTTTGGAGCAAAAGGTAATATAAACCCGGTCTTATTTTACTATACTATAAGACCGGGTCTTATATTAATTTTTGCTCCAAAAGACGCATTAGAGTTGATTGTCTGGCTAGGTCTTATTTTCAGGGAAACAGGGTAGGTTCCACCATTCAAATACATAGGAATTCTCTGTTGCCTGTGTACTTACATGACTGCTCAGCTTTGAATAAAAGATCATACTTAAACTTTTTAAAAAGAATGAAGTGTTTAATTCAATGATGGCTCATAGGACATAGTCAAGACCTTCAGAAACAAGAAAATTTGATTCTTGAGACTATTTAGCATTTTTTTCCAACCAGCACAAAAATTGTTAATCAAATGAAAGAGACTTTAGCAAAACTTACAAAGATATTTAGCTTAATGTGTGGGGATATTTATGAGAAACAGATGACATCATAGAATTGTGATGCCTGAGAAATCTAGTCATCCATACACACCTTTCCTTTTGTAATCTAGGTATGCCCAATGGTTTCAGGAATTATATGCCAGAATAACATGAGTCTTCTCTACAGTATGGAAAGAATTTGGGTTAAAAAGAAGAGCCTTCAGTTGTCTGGAAAATCCACTTTGTGGAATGTTTATCCCAAAACCATGGAAGATAAAGACCCTAGAACCACAGGACAAAATTCCCGAACACCAAAACTTCAACTGAGAACTCCCTTGCAGGAGAATTTGTGGTTGAGGAACTTCTAACTTTAAAGACAAAAGAGTAGGGACACAGTGATTAAGCCAAAGCAATCCCTGAAGTATTTGTGATGCTTTGAAGAAAGAAAAGGCAGCCTTTGACGTGGCCCAGCGATCCCTACCTCCTGATCTTCACATTCTTGTTTCCTCCTCTTCTCTTGAGTGGGGCTGTATCAAGAGACTTGCTTCTAACAAATAGAATATGGCAGAACTGATGGGACAACACTTTCCAGACTAGGTTATAAAAAGACTGTGGCTTCTGCCTTGGGCCTCAGATTACTCACTCTGGGGGAGCCAATGTCATGTCACAAGGCCACACTGTGGAGAGGCCCACATGGGGAGGGACCGAGGACTGCCAGCAGCCATGGGCGTGAGCTGGGAAGCAGATCCCCCACCTCAGTCGAGCCTTCAGATGGCTGCAGCCCTGGCCAACAGCTTGACCAAAAACTCCTAAGGGAACTTGAGTCAGACAGTAGCCCTGAGCTAAGCCATTCCTGATTTCTGACCCACAGAAACTATGAGATAATAAATGTTGTTTGAAGCTGCTATGTTTGGGGGTAATGTGCTATGTCTGAATAGATAACTAATACACAAATTAAATAGACCATCAGTGACAGTCCACATAATAAGCTGGTAATAAAGAATATATTACCCTTATATTGCATTTATCATCCCTTACATAGTAGAAACTCTCAAGGGTCTCTCATATCGCAGTTTCAAAAGGAGATGTTGTCATTTGTAACTGGATTTGCACTGAACATTCGAATGGAGACCTGGGCACAGTAAAAATAAATCTTGCCTGATGAGGACTATGTATAAAGGAAACCTGTAAGCTCTCCTGGGCTGTGGTGAAACACACTCTAAAACACCGGCTCCCAAAGTACCATTTAATTTTTTGTTTGATAAAAAGTGTGCGATCGTGCAGAATATGATACGTCACTAGAATTTTCTAAGGGGAGGGGATTTACTTCAAAAAGTGTTTGCATTTGGGTTACTGGCAAGAAATCTGGCTCCCTTGGGGCCTCGACCTCCGTCCCACATACTCAGAAGGAGTCGGGGCTCACAGGACACAGGGACCTGAGTCTACTTCCGTAGGACTGAAGAAGCAGGTTCCATGGTTAAGCAAGGACCCTGCGCAGGGAAAGACAAGGACCTCAGCAGCATTTTCCTTAGGACGCTGGCTCGGCGAATTTCCCGAGCCCCCTCTGGGCCTTGCGGTCCGCACCGCAGCCCCCTCTTCTGCTGCTTCACGGCCTCAGCCGAGCAAAGACCCTCCAAGGCCTAAGGGAAGACTTCCGGGAGGAAGGGGGCTGCAGACTCCCGACAGCCTCCCACTCACCTGAGTCACCTGTTCGAGCCTGATCCCAGGATTCCTCAGGTGTCCTTGGTGGAAAATAAAGCCCAGACTCCTCAGCCGGGCGGAGGTGAGGAGGATGAGGGAGGTGGGGGAACGGAAGGATGATGACTCCCCAGCCCCCCAGTCCCCAGTGGCGAGGAGAAGCGCACTTCCCGCATTTTGCAGACATGGAAGGAAGCCATCTCTTGACTTGGCCTGTTCATTCCATTTGTTTGGGAATGTTTTTTTAATTCTCCTTTTCCTTAGTTCAATTTATTTAACAAGATAAATTTCTAGAATTGGCTGAGATCTGCTTTCCTGCTAAAAAGAACAAAAAACAAAAAACATGAAAACAATAAAAGTCATCCTAACGACCCGTGAGTCTAATAACGATGAGGACGTCTGCGCCAAGTGTTGCCTGGATTCGGGTCAGCATGGGGTGGGGGCGGGGAGTAGGTAACCCAGGAAACCCAGGGGCTATGTGGGGCAAGTCAGACCTCAGAGGGCCATAATGAATTGCTGGAGCAGATGGTTCTAGCTGACAGGGTGTTCCTGAGTCCCAGTCTCAACCCAAATTATTTGGCATTATTAGTCCTCATTGGCTAGAGACATCTCTGAGGTCAGAGCCTCATCTTTCCCCTTTGGGACCCCACCCCATGGATGAGCAGGAAGTGTTAATGATTGATGGTGGCTACCCCCTGAGCTTGGTAGGATCCTAACAGGGAAGTAAGGGTGAAAAGTGGAAAGGGACCTGTAAGGGGCAAATTGGTTCATAGCTGCTATGGAGAATTTTCCCCACCCTGGCCCAGCCCTCTGCCTTACAGCACAGACCTAACAGGTGGGAGGAGTTGACCGCCTACGCGTATAAAGGAAAGAGAGAGTGCTGACTAACTTGTATCGAACCCTGTGTGTTGGGAACGATGCCAAACCACGTATTGTAAGAATAGCTACAATGTGATAAATCCAGTCTGTGTGCCAAGCACTTTGCATAGGAGCTTGTTAGAAGAATCTGTGAAACCACCACATCAGCCCTGCATTACCTACTTTCACACTTTAGGTGAGAGAAAAAACAATCTTCCATCTCATATAGGCCAATAATATTTCAAGTCTCAGTCAGCCACAGCCAGAATGAATCCTAAGCAATATACCCATTTTCTAGCTTAAACTACTGACTGTAACTTTGCTTCCCATTAGAGATGAGATAGACCCCTTGGAATTAAAGTGTAACTAGGAGCCCAAGGGGCAAAAAAGGTATCCCTCAAAACTACTAAGGTGGTTTCTGTCTCCTGACTAATACTTCTACATTTGGCCCCCACTGGCAGGTGGGAAACTAGGCAGGTGAAGGAGAGTCCCCAGATCTTACGGACGCAGTTATAGATATGTATGCGGCGATCCAAGATAGAACCCTTAGAACTCTGCTCTTTGGGATTGGTTCTAGAAGACCACAAATATGCACCAGTCTTGAAATCAGCAGACCAGATTTCAAGCTCTTGGCCTGTCACTTACCGATTCTGTAATCTTTACTCTCTCAACCTCTCTAAGCCTCAGTTTCTTCATCTTTAAAATGGGAAGTAAAAAATAGTGAATATAGAAATGCTTTGTAAACCATAATGCCCTTCACACATCATTGCTATTACTTTCTATTATCGTGGGGTTTTAGCTCTGTTAAGAGCTAAATGGGTCTGTGGGCTAGCTTGGGGAATGCAAACGATATTCACAACATTGGTTATGTTGTGAAATGAGCTAACTTCCAAACAACTCAGTTGCTTTGGAAACCTTAGTGATTCTTAAATTGGGGAAGGTAGGTGCTGTTCTGTGTTACTCTCTAGATATCGCATGTGATAATATACATTTAACAATGTAAGCAATTTTTAAGGAACAGAAATTCATATCTAGCTTTCTGTCTTTGGAGATGGTCAAAATTCAAAGGTGTTATAAATTTATAACTGCATTAGGTTAGGACCAATACCAATATATTTTACTGTTCTTATTGTTGTTTATTCCACTGTGCCTATGGCCAAGGCCCACATAAAGTTAGTTTTTCAAAGTTGACGCAGCAAGTTTTGCCCTAAGCTTGTCTATTTTTTTATGACAGTTTCCAAAGTGCTTCTGGACCCAGTGGGTCATCTAGATTCACAATGACCCATTAGAAGGGCAGACATTATGTTTCCCATTTTATAGATGAACAAATTCTTTCAAAAGAACTAACTGAAAGTAAAATGCTTTTCCCAGTATAGTGTGGGACTTGGAGGCCCCTCTGCTTCCTTCTATATCCCCCTGGAAAGGGGCAGAGTGGGCCTGTGATGTTGACCTCTCCCACTGTTTGGGCTATCGCTGAAATTTAAAAGGCAAAAGATTAAGGGGGATCACTGAGACAATAGCTTTCAAACTTCAGTTTGCCAAAGGATCACCCAAGGAAATGGCAGGGCTGAGGAATCTGCATGTTAATATTGTTCTAGAATTCTTGCTTCTCAAACTGTGGTCAGGACCACACCCCCTACGGTGTTGAACCCATTCCTCCGACTTGGTTAGGGTTCTGTCCAGCAGCATCAGCAGGACCTGGGGACTTGTTAGAAATGCAAATTCTCAAGCGCCATCTGAGACCTACCGTCTAAAAATCTGTATCGGAACACGATCCCCAAGTGATGTGTGTGCACGGTGAAGTTCAAGAAGCCCTGTCCTGGATGTTTCAGATACTGGTCTTCTAGATCTCACTTTCCCAGACGGTGTCCTGGAAAAAATATATACTAATGTGTTTGGTTAACTTACACGATCCCATGAGAAGGGTATGTCAAGCAAACTGACCAATTGATTGAAACAACTTTTTGATTGTGGTGACTGCAGCAGACAAACTCTCCAAGGAAGACTGGGGATGCTTTCTTCAAGGACAAATGTACGTGTACGTGAAGGAACTCACAAGCATTCTCTCATCTGCTCGGCAACCCAGTGCAGTGAGGTGCGTTATCACTGTTTTGTAGATGGGAAAATTGGATCTCAGAGGATTGGAGGGACTGGCCCAATATCACACTGTTCGCAGAGGCAGAATCAGGTTCAAACTCCAGGCCGTGTCTGACCTTCTACCCTGTTTCCCCGAAAATAAGACCTAGCTGGACAATCAGTTCTAATGAGTCTTTTGGAGCAAAAATTAATGTAAGACTCGGTATATTGTATTATCATATTAGACCCGGTCTTATTTTACTATATTAATTTTTGCTCCAAAAGAAGCATTAGAGCTGATTGTCCAGCTGGGTCTTATTTTCAGGGAAACACGGTATCTATGCCCCAGTTCCAGTTACTCTGCAATAGTGGTTTCAAAATCTGGTCCTCAGGGCCCGCCCGGTGGCTCAGGCGGTTGGAGCTCCGTGCTCCTAACTCCGAAGGCTCCTGGTTCGATTCCCACATGGGCCAGTGGGCTCTTAAACACAAGGTTGCCAGTTCAATTCCTCAAATCCCACAAGGCATGGTGGGCTCCGCCCCCTGCAACTAAGATTGAACACGGTACCTTGAGCTGAGCTGCCTCCTGGATGGCTCAGTTTGTTGGAGTGCGGGCTCTCAACCACAAGGTTGCTGGTTCGACTCCCGCAAGGGATGGCGGGCTGTGCCCCCTGCAACTAGCAACGGCAACTGGACCTGGAGTTAGCTGCACCCTCCACAACTAAGATTGAAAGGACAACAACTTAACTTGGGAAAAAAAGTCCTGGAAGTACACACTGTTCCCCAATAAAGCCCTGTTCCCTTTCCCCAGTAAAATCTTTAAAAAAAAAAAAAAAATCTGGTCCTCAGACCTGCATCATCAGCGTCACCTGGAAACTTATTAGAAATGCAGATTTTGGACTCCACCCCAGACTTATTGAATCAGAAAGTCTGGGAATGGGGCCTCATAACTGTATTACAAGCCTTCCAGGTGATTCCACTGTGTGCTTACACTTGAGAACCTCTGTGCTACACATCAAACCTGAAGAGATTCAGGGGAGGAACAGGTGGTGCCCACCAGGTGTGACTAGAGGCCCGTGGTACTCAAAAATATCCCAGCATTCCAAGGTAGCTGCAATTCCAGCACAGATTTCTCTCTGTTAATAAGATGCAGGGGGTGGGGGGTGGACTTGCTCTTCAAAGATGCCCACGAACAATAGCATCTGTATCACCTGAGAACTTGCTATCAATGCAGAACTAGGGCCACACCTCATCGGAATCGACATATTGAGAAGATTCAGACACACATTAGAGTTTGAGAAGTACTGTAGTAGAGTGAGCCCTAGGTTTGGAGTGTTAATTCCTGAGTGTAAATTCCAACTTCACCACTTTCTTAGACCTTCCATCGAGAACTCCTACTGCCCCCCACGAATCCCTACCCACCCCCTCAACCCCCCAGTTCCTGACGACAGGTGAAACCTCCAGAGCCTCTGGGATGTGTGCCAGAGTTCACTCCGGGAAGCCGAGACAGGTGAGTCTCAGCCATCCCCTCAATCCTGCTGGGATCCTGCCCATGACCCTGAGAAAAGTCCCAGGACTGCGACGTTACCCTGAGCGTCTCCGGTGAGCAGACAAGCCAAGAAAGAGCAATAAGAGAATACATAGCACGACACACAGAGACTGAATGGGTAAGGTGAGGACAGGAAGAAAAATGGAGAAAACGGAGCAAAAGGTGAGGGGCAGAAAGGAGGGAATTGGTGGCTTAGAAGATTAATCATCTGTATTAATGATTAAAGACTCCAGGATGGTCCCCATGCTGGACAACTCCATGGTGTTGGATTCATTCCGACTACTTGGCTGGGGTTCTGCCTCAGTTACCCCTGCCCTGGGCCCATCCTTAAGAGCCAGCCCAATGACCAGCTTGCCCCTCTCCCCAGCCAAGCCCCATCCATAGCTACTCTTAGCTTCCTCCTCCTCCCACTGGCCCTTGTTTGTTAGATCCCCTTTGCCTGAAGGTCAAGACCATCTGAAGTATAACTAGATCTTACAGAAATAAGGGTCCTTGAGCGGGATCTTGCAGTTAATCTGGTGGACAGGGAGGGGAAAGGCTGACATGAGTAGATATCAGAAATGGCTGAGAAAAACCACCCAAACCAGGGATCACAGAGAAGAGAATGGAAGAAGAAAAGTTCAATACCAGTGGTAAAACCATATGCACTTTGAAGGAAATCTAATATGCAAACATCTGGGACTTTTAAATCATCAGAATACTTTTTGGTGAGAGCCATTTGATGTCCAGGAAGCCCCTGGGACTCCTTTAGTGGGCTTTGTGAGGCTCTTTATTTTCAACATCAGGAAATTGTATTCTGCCAGGAGGAGACTACCTGAACATCAGACTGAAGCCTACAAGATTCCAGAAAACTTTATCATGGCCACACCCGTTGTGAGGTACTGCTGGCCAACCTGTACCCACCCTGGCACTTCTCTCTGAGTACTTCTCCATCTGGTAACTCTCTGAATCCAGATGTGTTAGTCGGCTCGGGTCACCATATCAAGATACCACAGTCGGTGTGGTTTCAACAACAGAAGTTCATTTTCTCACAATTCTGGAGTCAGAAAGTCCAAAATCAAGGTACTGGCAGGGCGGGTTCCCAGTGAGGCCTCGTGTCCTGGCTTGCAGACGGCCGTCTTCCCACTGTGTCCTCGTATAGTCTTTCCTCGGTGCCCACACATGGAGAAAAAGAGAGAGCTCTGGTGTGTCTTCCTCGTCTTATAAGGACACAAGTCCTATTGGATTAGGGCCCCACCCATATGACTCACGTTCCCTTAATTACCTCTTGAAAGGCCCTGTCTCCAAATACAGTCTCCTTAGGGATTAGGATTTCCACATGAATTTGGGGAAGGGACACACCAGGGTTGAGAAACTAGGCTCTAATCACTCAACAAGATGCAGCAAGTGGAGCCCATCACTGGTAGATTGTACCCTAAAGCCTGCAGCCCTACGTAGTAGAGGGGAGTCGCCTCACCTCTGCACCTCAGTTTCCTCATCTGTAAGAAATGAAGTGGGACAAAGCCCTGTTTTGGTCCTGGGACCCCTAAATTCTGATTCTGTTTCTGCCACCATCCAGCTGAGTGTCTTTGGACGAGCGTAGCCTTTCTATGGCCCATTTTATAATATGTATAAAAATATAACAACAAAACAAACCACCCAATTTAAAAATGGGCAGAGACTAGGACAGACATTTCTCCAAAGAAGATTTATAGATGGCTGATGAGTATGTGAAAAAATGCTCAACATCACTGGTCACTAGGGAAACGCAAATCAAAACCACAGTGAGACACAACCTCACACTTATTAGGGTGGCTACTATGAAAACAACAACAACAACAACAACAGAAAATAACAAGTGTTGGTGATATGGTGGAGAAATCGGAACCCTTGTGCACTGCTGACGGGAAAGTAAAATGGCACGGCCGCTGTGGAGAACAGTATAACAGTTTCTGAAAAAAAACTAAACATATCCAAAAAATTAAACCATATGATCCAGTAAATTCCACTTTTGGGTCCATACCCCAAAGAATTGAAAGCAGAAACTCATAGCTATTTGTGCACTAATGTTCACAGAAGCCCTTGCCAAAAAGTGGAAACAACCCAAATGTACATCGACACATGAATGGATAAACAAATGTGGTACATCTGTACAATGGAATATTATTCAGCCTTAAATAGGAAGGAAATCCTGTCACAGGCTATAATATGAATGAACCCTGAGGACTTTATGCTAAGTGAAACAAGCCAGTCACAGGATAACTACTGTATGATGTCACTTATGTGAGATACTCAGAACAGTCAAGTTCACAGAGACAGATAGTTGAATGGTGGTCTCCAGGGGCTGGGGGCAGGGGGACGGGGGAGTTACTGTTTAATGGGGACAGAATCTCAGTTTCAGAATGATGAAAAAGTTCTGGAAATGGAAAATAAAGAGGGATCATTACACCAAGCCTAAGGTATCATCCAGCTCTAAAATTCTATGTCTCTTGGTGCTAATGGCATAAATGGAGATTCCTCCTTCCCTTCACCAAAGGGCAAAATCAAACCCTCAGTTTCTTTCCAGCCTGTGCTTCCAAGACCCGTTTGAGAAACCAACACCTGATGAGAATCTGTGGGTTTGGCTGGTCTGTCGTCCCGCCAAGGGGAGACTGGAAGTCCCTAAGGAAACTGGCACTTGCCGGCAGCTCAGAGCAAGTATTTTGTGATCCTTGGAGGGGTAAAATTCTTTTAAAAAAAAAATCAGTGTTCTTGTACTTCGGGTGAGTCCTGCTTATTGTATTTCTGAGCTGGGCAAGGTTTCTGGTACTCAGATTCAGGAAAACTCAACTCAGAGTCCATCTGTTTAATATTTGGAGCAAAATCATGGAGAGGATTCAGGCTGAAAATTGGTTTGGGGTTTTGGTGGTTGTTTTTTTTTTTTAAAAAAAAAAAATCCTTCAACCACCATGCAGATGGGCATAATATCTTAAAACACGCCGCCTTGTGACAACACACCAAATATCATCTTCTGCTTTCCTGATCTTTGGGCATTCTAATTTCAGAAGTCTGCCCTTCAAACGTGATGAGTGACTGTCACTTTAAATATCAGACTCTTGATTCAGGCTGTCCTTAAGACTAGAGGGTTTTGCAACTATTCAAAGGGATGGTTTCCAACCTGGGTGCCCTCCTCTGCTGGTGCTAATTCCATGGAAATCCCTGACCAGAATCATCTTGACGTGTGCTGAGTGTGTATGTCTGCGGGTTTGGGCCACTCACCTCCTTCAGATTCTCACACTATTTTCATTCGCTTGTGTGTCCCCAGCTTGGGAGCAAAATAGAAAGTCAGTCAATATCTATTGAGTTGAACTGAATGTCATTGTGGGTGATAGATACTGAGGCGTACAGATCAAGCTCTCGCAATCCAGTTTGAACACAAATCCTACATCTTCCCAGCTAGGTAAACAAATAAGAAACACTCAAGATTTGTCCTTTATACTAATTAATACCCCAATTTTAAACCCTGAAATCGTATTATTTTCGACTTAGGATTTCTTAATTCTGAGCAACAAAGGCAATTATAATGAGAGGTTGATGATTAATTTTTCTCATTAAAAAGTTTCCTTTTTCTATCATAATAAATAACCAATTCAGAACAGGGGGTCAGTACACAGTTCAAACAGATCTGCCAACCCTGAGTGAGACAGTACGGCCTGGCTGTAGCCCCACCCACTGGCCCACCTGGTCCCTAAATGTTGGAAGCCCTTGGTCTTGCCACCAGGTATGCTTCTGAGTAAGCGCCTATGTGAATCAACTTGGGTAAAACCCTTGTATTCTGTATTACACTTTGTACTTCTCAAAGCATTTCAATGCGTGTCTATACCATCTTATTCTCACAATCCCCTCCCCTTAAATCAAAAGGATTCCCATTTTTGCAGAGCAGAATACTGAGGCAAGGGGAGGTAAAGGGATCTCTCACTTGAGTTAATAGCATAGTTTAGATCCTAATTACCTCCCTAGCTCTCTGGTTTAATAATTTCTGATTTTTAACACCCATTTATAAGTTGAAGACTTAGTAGGGCCTTGCCAGTTTTTTAAGTAGTCTGTCCACCTTCCTTTGGATGCACACCAGCCAGTGCAGACACCCAGGGTGCCTGCCAGCTTCCGGTCACTTCTCTTCTGGGACAAGAGCCTTTCTCTGAGTGAGCAGGCTCCTTAGGCTCCATGCTGTCTTGCTTGTTGGTTGCTAGGCACAGAATCCACTTTAGGAATTGAGGGACTTACAGTCAGAATTCAGAGGCAAGGAACTCGGTCACACCGAAGAGCTGGACCCCAGGAATAACGGAGGGTGATAGCTGGTTCTGGGTTCAAAGCAGCCAAGAGTTGTTTTCTTCCGTTCCCTAATGCTTTACTGATGCTCAGATTATGTGAAGCTAATATTCTGAAATCAGCACATTAGGTGAAATTCCTATGGAGTCGAAATTTGCCTTTGACAATTTTTTAAATCCCTCAGAGTTGATGTGCTTTGATGCATACAGGCCTATTTTGTAATATGTGTCACATGCAGAATATATGGGGTACAATCCTTACAAAAACATAATTTTTGTCTGGCACCATTACTCAGGGACCCAGTAACGGGTCCAATAAAAATTTGTCCAATAAAAATAGTTCCACAAAAGCTCAAGCATTTCTAACATCTAGTTGATGACTTGCAGCAAAGAAACAAAGCATGTACTACTATGCCAAAGTATTTTTTTTAATACATCAGCTTCATCACAGTTACTCTGAGTATATATAAAAATATTTGTAATGTTTCACAACTGCAGTTTCTATTTCAGTTGCTGTAATATCATAGCTGGTTTGAATAAATTAGAACTTACATGTGCATTACAGCCAATTTCAAGGTCATTGCCGCTTGACAATTTTATTTAGTAAACACATCATTTTTATCATGAAGCTGTGTTTCACCAAAATGTGTATTTGCATTGAGACCACAAGAGCAAATTTGTCTTCAATGCTGGATATTTTAACTAAATTTACAATAGTGTTTACATTAATTTTGTATGTTTTACCTTTGGCAGAATCAGCTTCCTAAAAGCTTTATTTTGATTCCACGAATTGGTTGAAAAACATTAAATCCTTATTGGAGTTAACTGATCTACTTAAAATATCAGATAACGTTGATAGCAATTTGGTGTTATCTAACTGTTTGCAAAGTTTTGCCAATGGACCCCATACATTAACAATTATCATTTCTCTTTGTACAAGAAAACTTGGAATCAAAAATGAGCACAATTAATTGTCTTATGGTAGCAAGATACACATAACACTTAACCATTTTAAGCAATCTTGAGTGTACAGTTCTGTGGTCACATTGTTGTGCCACCATCCCCACCATCCATCGCCAGCACTTTTTCATCTTCACCTTCCCAAACGGACACTCTGTCCCCATTCAACACTAACTCTCCATTTCTTTCTCCCTCCAGCTTCTGGTAACCACTATTCTACTTTCTTTCTCTCTGAATTTCACTATTCTAGATACTTCATATAAGTAGAATTATACAGTATTTGTCTTTTTCTGTCTGGCCAATTTCACTTAGCATAACCTCCTCAAGGTTCATGCATACTGTAGCATGTTATTATCAGAATTTCATTCCTCTTTAAGCTGAATAATATTCATTGTACGTCTACACCACATTTTGTTTATCCATTCATCTGTTGACAGACATTTGGGCTGTTTCCACCTTTGGTCGATTGTGAATAATGCTGCTATGAACACGGGTGTCAAATGTGTGTTTGAGTCCCTGATTTCAACCCTTTTGGGTTTATACCCAGAAATGGAATTGCTGGAGCATATGGTGAGTCTATGTTTAACTTCTTGAGGAACTGTCATGTCATTTTCCATAGAGGCTGCACCATTTTACATTCCCACCAACAGTGCACAAGGGTTCCAATTTCTCCACCTCCTCGCCAACACTTGTTATTTGGGGTTTTTTGATAATAGCCATCCCGATGGATATGAGGTGGTATCTCATTGCAGTTTCAATTTCACCAAAGTGACATTGAGCATTATTTCATGTGCTTTTTGGCCATTTGTATATCTTCTTTGAAGAAATGCCTATTTATGACCTTTGCCCCCAAATGGGCAAGATTAAGTTTAAAGAACAATCATTTGATAGAAACGACCAGTCCCGGTTCACACTCGTCCCCGGTGACGGTGACGAGTAAGAGGCCTTCTCGGTAGCTGAGCATATTATTATCGTCTCCTAAAATTAACCACTGCCTTTCGCAGTGACTGTTGATGCTTCCTCAACAGATTTGCATCTTCTGGTTTTTGTGTGGTGGGTGACGATGGCTCCCAGGGAGTCTCGTTAAACATCAACATTTTGTGCTAGGTACATGTGCATCACCAGCTTTCTAGAGAAACAGAAATGTGGTGCTGAAGTTTTCATTAAATATGCACGCAAATGTTTTCAAGCTCATGGTGGCAGGAAGGGCTTATTGAAAAATGGAAAAAGCATTACTGAGCAATACGGCGAACAAGTAGAGTTGCAGCGTACGGTAAGTGACACCACCACTGCAGCACGAGCGCTCAGGCTTCCCTCTACACGCTCCAGGTTAGGACTGTTCAGATTCCATCTCCCACTCGTATTTTCCACACACCTAATCTACAACTTCCCGTATTTCCCACTGGCATCATCAACTGGCAGCCCGGTGGCTTCAAGTATTTTGCAGGCCACAACACAGCCTGTTGTACAGGCCATTGGCACAACTGGCCGGCACACCAAATGGCCACCAGATCAGCGGCATCAAGGGCTTTCTCCTACCATCAGATAAGACTGGCAGCGATTAGCTTTCCCCGGCACTCATATCACAGTACGCTTTATTTATTTGCAGGTGCCCTGCGTGCTGTTCTCGAAAGAAAGGTGTTGGTCTAACTGTGCGACAGTGAAAGACAGACATTGCTAGGGAACTTCTGGATTTAACCACATGTTAAAATGTTCCCATGTGTCAGCCACTGCTAGATGAGACCATGGTGGAAGCCACAAGTACCAACTAGAGTTCTCCCAAACCCGTCCGGTCTGTTCGAATGGAACTATTAACAAAATATACTTTGCTAAAAATGAAATACTGAACAGGGTGAGACTCCAAAATAACACGCCTCACCTGGAACTGTCTGGACAAACGAGGGCAGGCGGTCTTTTACCAATGGCCCAAGACGGGTCAACAGGAAAACCCACTCATCCTCGCTCGGACACAGAAGCAACTCCCCTTTGCTTCTCCACCAAGGCAGCTCATGAGCTCATATTTCTCGCTTTAAAGATTTCCCAGGCGGGAATCCAATGCCAATCCACTAGGTCCCCACCTGCTTGACTACAAAAAATACATGACAGGGAACTCACTCCTTTGAGATATAGTGCACCTCACTGTTGAGTGATATGAAACTAGTCAAGGCTGTACCAAGACAGCTGAGAGGGAATGTTCTGGAGTTAGACTGTCTGGGTCCACAGCCCCGCCCTACCGCTTAGCAGCTGTGTGGGCCTGGTTGAGTTACTTCATCGCTCTGCTTCCTCATCTGTAAAATGGTCTAAGAATGCCTGCCTTGTACTTGGTACAGCAGGTTGCCAGATAAAATGCAGGACATTCGCTTAAATTTGCATTTCAGATAAATATATTTTTAGTAAGAGTTTGTCCCCAATTTAGAGTATGTCCCCAACTGGGATCCTGGATTTTTCATTGCTAAATCTGGCAATCCTATGGCTGTCGCTGCAAGGATAGTACCCAGCATATTGTAAGTTATATAGTGTTATTGTTGTGGTTGTTAAGCTTTTGGCGATAAGGAACAGAAACCTTAATGCATAGGGAAAGGGTGTGTGTGAGGCCAAAGCTCTTCTCTTTATTTCTCAGGTGCATTGTGACTTCTGTTCTATTTCTCTATCTTTCAACTGTGGAGCCTCACAGTTGGCTTCTCTCAGACGCCTTTTTCTGTTCACTTGGCTTCATGCTGGTCGCACACAACATGGCCTCCAGCCTCAAGTCTACTCGACCTAGTAGATCCAGCCATCTTCGTTTGGGTTGATCCAGGAGCAGACCCTGACAAGAGGATTCTGGGTAGGTCATGGATTTGGGAGGTACCCCACAAACTGCAGGGGAGAGGAAGTGAGACAGAGAAGAAGGAAATCAATAAAGGGGCCATTATCAAGCAAGCTACTACCACAGAGCCACTGAACCTCCAACCTGCTGGGAAAGTCTGGAAAACAGACTTCTCTCAACAGAGGGCTGGGGAAGCTGGGTATTTATCCAATAGCTCTGCTCCTGTCGAGAACTGCTTGTGGGGTCGTTAACTCTCGGACACTTCTGGCTTGCCTGGTGCGCCCGCTAAGCGTGCTCCCACTGCCAGACAAAAATCCTCAGATGGAGAGTTTAGATGTGCTCAGTAGCTGCCATGGGTGTGTAGAGATGAGCGTGGCGGGGCTTTGTGTGGGGCACTGGCGACATCTCCTGCCAGCTCCCACCCTCGCTGAGGAATCTGTCTCTTAGTTCGGATTCTCAGGGAGGAGCACCTGCTTGGTCACTGTGCAGCCAGTGGGCCGGGTGGACTTGGGTCAGGTGCTCCTGCCAGGCTAGGTGGTGAGAGTCTGGGAAAGCGCCGTGATCTACTCCAGCAGAGGTACTGGGCTGAGTAATTATCACAGAAGTGGGCAGGCGGTGGGGAGGGCGCCCCTTGTACACCGACCACTTCTTATAGTCAAGCATGTTTGTGCTTCCATACGAAGCTAAAATCTACCTCTGGAATCTGCCCCCTCCGGGTCAGGAACCTTCCAGACCAGGCCCGGTCAGTCTTCTCTGGGGTTCTTTTCCCACATCCGAGGCTGCATTCACGCGCCTTTGTGTCTTCTCCTTTCTAGGCTAAATCAGCATCCTCAGTTTCTTCTTCTCTTCTTCGTAGCACGCTGGTATTTTATTTGGATCAGAAGGACGCTGGGTCCAAAAAAGCAGATGTGAGTGAGGAAGGCAGAGGCGGGGAGCTGGACCCGCATGTTGGGACTTGGGGTGTAAGTGTGTGGGATGGCTGGCAAGGCCAGCTGGTAAGGAACCATGGGGCAGAAGGCAAGGCCTTGGTCTGAACCATCTTGTTCCAAACATCAGAAGCCAGATGGTGCTGTGCCCTGCTGTCTCCAGGAGGAGCTGTTCGGCAGGGAGGTAAGGAACCTGCTCGGGGCCACCCACCCCAAACGAGCTGTCCAGTAAACTGAAGTATACCCTCCTGCTGGTGGCTGACAGGGCCTGTGCCACTGCCAGGCAGCCCCAGGAAGGCAAAGGAAGGATCTGTAAGGAGAACGTCCCCCTGAGAGGGGCCCATACCTAGGCCATTTCTCTCAATGGGGACCTCTTCATTAAAGAGAGAAAGTTTTCATCAGGAACGCTAACTAGTTTTGGACGAAGAACAAAACAGGATAAACAAACGGGAGCCAGAGCGAAGGAACACAAATGCCCAGGATTGGCTAATAACAATCTCCGTCTGAGTTCTATTTCTGGGTTCAGTAGCTCTAACTCGCCCTGACCCTTCTTAGAACTGAACCCTCCCCAGTCCAGCCAATGACTCAGTGTCACCAGAGGCTTTCTATAGTCATCAGTGGCTTCTGTCACCATCAGAACTGGCTTTTCCTTTAGTTAAGGTTACCAATTCTAGTGGTTTCTTGAGACTGCCTGCCATAACAAGTTACCACAAGCTGAGGACCTTAAAACAACAGGAATTATTCCCTCACAGTTCTGGAGGCCAGATGTCCGAAAGCAAGGTGTCGGCAGGGCCACGCTCCCTCTAACGGCTCTAGGGGTACATCTGCTACTTGCTCTTCCAGCTTCAGCTGGATGTCAACATCCTGGGCTCCTTTAGCTCCTGGCCCCTTCCTCCAGTCTCTGCCTCCATCTTCACGTCACCTTCTGTGTGTCTGTCTTCTCCTCTCCTGTCTCTAATAAGGACAACTTGTCATTGGATTTAGAGCCCACCCCGTGAGTCCAGGATGATGTCATGTTGAGATCCTTAACCTAATTACATCTACAAAGACCTTCCTCCCGAACAAGTTCACTTTCGCAGGCTCCCAGGGTTTATATGTGGACATATCCTTTTGGAGGCTACCATTCAACCCACTCAGCCAACTAATTTAAAAGTCTAAAAAGCTCACCCGTGAGGTATTTACTGAATGCCAGTCCGATGCCAGGCTAGTGCAGGGTTGGGTCTCCTTTGCAACGCCCCTCTCCTGAGGCCGCGTGGCGCTTCAGGGCACTACGCCACCTCTGTCTCACGGTGCCTGGCTGACCAGTCATCGACAATTGTTGTCCCCAGCAAGCCAGAAAGGGCCAGGGCTTGCCAAGAGAGGGGTCACTTTTTCCTGATCTGTTGAGCTGTGAAATTATTATGGGCACAATGGAAAAAACCCCCATCAGGAAGCCAGAACAATACAGCCTGTACCGCACAGCAGCCTGAAAATGCCAACGCAGGCCTTTGAACTGGGAGGGGAAGGGCATTGGCTCGCGAGGGCTGCCGTAAAAAAGCGCCGCAAACTGGATGACTAGACGGAAATACGTTGTCTGACAGTTCTGAAGGCCAGGATTCTGACCTTCAAAGAGTCACGGGGGCCCTGCTCCCTCTGAGACTCTGGGTAGAAACCCTCCTTGCCTCTTCCTAGCTTCTGGTGGCGGCCATCGCTCTCGGCGTCCTTGGCTGGCAGCAGCATTACTCATCTCTGCCTGTTGTCACATGGCTTTCTCCCTGTGTCTGTCGTCACATCACTGTCCCTCTTCTTAAAAGAACACCAGTCACGCTGGATTAAGGGCCCTACTCTACCTCATCTTAACTCATTACATCTGCAACAATCCCATTCCAAATAAGGTCACTTTCTGAGGTACTGGGGGTTGGGACTTCAGCATGCATTTTGAGGGGACATATCCATTAGCAGTCAACAAAGGCAACACGCAGTAAGTAAAACTCTTGTTACAAACGATGTCTATATTTGGTACATTTCTTGTCTGCTTCCCCTGCCTTAGAATGGAGATTCCATAAAGTCTGACTGTTTTGTATGTTCATGGATGTATCTCCAGTACCTGGAACAGTTCCTGGCATATATTAGGAATTCATTCATTCATTCATTCATTCATGCATTCAACAAATTACTGTGTGTCTGCAATGTGTCAGTCACTCGCTAGGCATACAAACACAATCTTCACCCTCATTCCTTCACTTTATTTTCTCTCCCCTACCTGGCCTCTGGCTCACTCCTGCCCAAACCCTCTGGCCTCGGTACACCCTGCATTGCCATCTCAGAGTGCCAGCCTTCCAGGCCCCAGCAGGGTCTGTGCCTGAAATCTACTATTTCCCATGGCTGGAATGACAGAGCAAGCAAGCAAACCCCTTCTGTGTGGCATGATCACAAGCGAGACTCTTCTGACTGCTTCTCACTGCTGTCTGAGGCTGAACTCTTTGAAGCCAGAATTTCTGGGTTGGCTCATTTTTAAACAATAATACAGTTTACACATTCAGCACTTCTGCCCAGGGCCCTTGACAACCGCCTGGGCCAGCTTCCTTCCGGCTCTGATAAATCGGCTTCTGAGTCAACCTCTTTCAGTTCAGTAGAGCTTAGCAGAATCTCACCTTGGAAGTCACTTCATCAGAAACTGACAAGACCATGTCTGCAGAAGTGTGAGGGAATGTCTTGCATTCTCCCTCAGAGCTAATATTATAGAGTTGACCAGAGATTCCCTTACAATTTTTCCTTGGGGTTCTGGAAATGTCGTGAGACATAAGCCAGAACGGAAATCTGTGCATGCAAAATAACCTTGTTTTAGCAGGTGCAGTACATCTGCCATTTTGTAAAAGCAAGGGAGCTGGTGATGGAGACTTGGGTTTGTACTTGCTGAAGCCCTGAAGGCAAGAAATGCTCCCCAAGGGGATTGAGGTGATGGGTTCCAGGACCTGTCTTGTCTCAAGCTTCACTGAAGTGAGTTAAAAACTCGGTGGGTCAGAACAACACAGGTGTCAAATAGGGTGGGGTGCTGGGTGTTTCCGGTGCCCTTTGTGGGTGGGAGAAGACACCCAAGATATGATTTCCTCATTCTTCTCTGGTTCCAAGAGACACAGGGAAGAAAGATAGTATAGAATATTTTGGGGGGGCGAAGGGGGTGTTATTGGGTCTACTGCTAAAAAACATTGCTTCAATTTGTGTTCTCTTTCGTTGAGGTAAGAAGACAAAAGGAAAGACGTCGCTGACGGAAACTGAGAGAAAGAAAAATGGCTGCCCACAGGGGTGAAACTGAAGAACCCTCACTCATCCCTCCTCTAAAACCAGGGGTGTGTGTGTATGTACAGAGAGCATGAGGTACTCGGTGCTGGTGATGTACCCCTAGGACCCTGGAGAGCACCAAACAGAGCCCTTGGGAATTCCTGGCGGGCTGGCTCCCAGATCTCTGGCCCCCCACTGATGGGTGCAATACCACCGTTCTGAACCTTTAGAAAGAAATCTGTCCCAGTGCCCCCCTCCCACCCCCAAAGATGACAAAAACGACGTACAAGAACTCTTGAGAGGCTGAGGTTTGCCTCTTAGGGGTCCTCCTTTCCTTAGGGAAGTTGCAGACTCCAGGGATGACATCAGTGCAGTGTACCTGAGATTTCCTCAGCCAATGAGAACACAGCCCCATGTGATGGGCCTCCTCTCCCAGAAACCCCCACCCCCAGCCTCCAGCCGCCCATTAGAGCTTCCCCTTGCACAGCTCCTCCACCCCAGGTAAGTCCTGCATATTCATGAGTGGTCCCCTCGGGTTCCTCCACTCCCAGATCCCGCTGGGGCCTGTTGCCTTGCTGGCACACTCGGGAGGGTGCTGATGGGGGTGCCGCCCACAGTGCTTCCCGACTGCCAGTCAGAGGAAGCACAGAGCATGCTGCCCTCTGGGGCGTCCCCACTGAGCAAAGCCCCTCTGGGACGGACCAGCAGGGGACAGGGTGCTGGCTCTCACCTCGGCTCACACAGGGCATCTCCGTCGCACCACTACCGTCCTCCCCACTGCCTGTCCCTCCACAGTTCTCAGCTATGTGAGGCCAGACTAAGGGGTATAAGGTTCAAACCCTGTATGCTTTTCCTCTCAGGAGCCCCGTGCAAATTCCTCCACTGGAAAAGCCTCCTATTAGTCATTCTGGGCTCTGCCCATTCGTTCATTGCATTTGCTGAGAGGCAGCTAAGTCACAGCCACAGGCACCAGATTTTCAGCTTGTTTGTCTCTTGGCTTCTTAAGCCAGTGATCCTGATGCTGGACGAGAAGTGCTTGCAAGGTGTAAGGAGCAGGGAGGCAGGAGGTGGCCCCGAGCGCTCGGGCTGTTTGCAGCCTTGGTCTGCGCCCTGTTCGTCCTCACGCCCACTGTCCTACTCCTGACCCTCCGGGCTAAGGCACGGTGGTTTGTGCCTCTTGTACTGGCACTGCCTTTCTGGCCTTGACCTTGGCTTCCCCTCAACAATTTTCTGGCTTACGCCCAACACACCCCGGGTAGGCTGTCTTTAGCAGATGCTCTTCCTAGCTCGACCTGGTCCTGATACCCACTTGCTCTGGAAATATCCCTAACCCTTGCCCTTCACCCCACTGTGGTCGGTGCTCAGGCTGCATGCCACAAGTAAGAACAGAAAATGTTCTGAAACTTAGCAACCTGGGCTCCAATAGAGGGAGATGAACTGAGTGAGTCTTCAGTAGTGGCCACCTAGTTACTCATCATGGGCCTAGGAACAGGAAGCAGAAGCAGGAATGGAGAAGTGCTTTGGCCATATGGCTGGTCCCCAGGGACAGACACAGCCCAATACGCAATTCTTTAAGGGAGATAATGACACTGGGCTTGATTGCCATCAGAACCACTCTCCTAGGAGAGAGCTCTTTGCCAATGGATGTCAGGCCAGGAGGCAGCACTGAGGTTTACAGGGATCAGTCAGCAGAGCTGACAGGCCACCTCTGTGTCCCTGTTTTCTCACCTGTAAACTGGCACCAAATGCCCTCTCTGTACCAGACCCTGTGCCAGGCCCTGGGGAGACACAGGTGAGTATGTGGCAGCATCTGTCCTCTAGAGCTCACAGTCGAGCCCCGCGCTGCGGAAGCGGCTGCCTGTGAAATGCTTGTTCCTGGTCTGCAATAAGAAGCTTGAGCCAGAATGTCGATTACCAGGCTCATTGTCCAGGCAGCTGACTTTTCTATAGCAAGACTTTCTAAGCAGGAAGCAGCGGCTGACTTTCCAATTCTTTACTGTGAATGGTAACAGTTTAAAGCACGAATCTTTCGGCTACTGTTTGAATAGTACTGTCTGGTAGTGAATGAAGCAGGGCCAGTTGGCACCTCCACAGTAGAGGTCTCGCGTCCCCAGCCTCACCTTTCCTTGATCTCCCTTTAGCTTAACAATAGGTCATCCCCCTGTGGCTTGAGCTCAGAATGTCCCCTATGCCACCTATTTCCCTGTTTTAGAAAATTACCCTGAAACTTATGATTAATACCCCTTGCTTACTGATCACAATCTCTATGGCCCAGCATCCTTTCCAGGTTACTGTCATCACTGCTCCTGGGTTGATGGCCGTGAAGGGGAGCCACATCGCAGAGGGAAGGCTCCATGCAGACCCCTGGAACCGACACATGGCTTCCGGAGGAACGCCCAGATTTTCCCTTAAATACCCCGAGCTGGTCTGAGAATGTTAAGGCAGTTTTTGGAGGTGTTAACCCACGGCCTTCTCAGACCACGGGTGCTCTGACAACAAATGCTTGTTCTATAGCCTAACTCCTGTGTCGGTCTATTGGCTGAGCAGTGCAGGTAGCACAAGCCCCAGACTCAGTTTGGCCTCCGGTTTCAGTTTCTGGCGACTCAGATGGGCCAGTTTTGGGGTTCCTCTGGTGAGTCTTTAGGCTTGCGGAGGGTCTTGGGGGCTGCCTGGGACTGGGCAGATTCCTTGGCGCAGGACAGACCTCTGGGAGCAGCTGCCAAGCGATTTGGCTTGCCAGGGTGGGGTTTGTGCCAAGGTCTGCCTGTCACAGACGCCTTTTCTGCTCATTTGGGATAGAAACAGATTTGCTCTGTTTCCTGCCTCTAGTTACTGGTTCGGAACGCCAGTAGTTTTGAGACTTACTTTAAAGGGTTAGTAGAAGTGAAAACATTTTGCTGCTGTAGCAATAGCAGAAGCTGTCGGGTGCCCTCACCGTATCCCCTCGGGGGCATTCACCATTCTAGTGCATGCTGACAGTTCCCTCCTGTAATCGCCTGCAGTGTTCCACCTGAGGGCTTTCCCTGAGGACCAGTGTGAAGGGAAGACAGAAGTTGGAGCTGATGCCCCCGGGAGAACCCCCTCCCAACACCCCCTCCCCCCCAATGAATAGGATTTGGAGGATCAACAGCCCAGCTTTTTGCCCCTAGCGGCACAGTTCCCATGCATGCTCTCTGCTCCCTCCCAGGGCTCCCCAGCGGGGCTCCACTCCAGTTGCCCAAAGTAGCAATCTGCCCATAAGCAAACTGCTGCCTCCTTCCCTTTCTTCTCACATCCCCACTCCCCCAGTGCTCCCTGAGATCACCTCCCCGTGACACTGCACCCACTCATGTCCCTGTCTCAGGATCTGCTTCTGGGCAAGCCCCAGTAAGACACTGTATTCACTTAGGGAGCGCAGTGATCAAATCACGGCAGCGGTGCTTTGTGAGCACTTCGGAGGAGACGAGAACATGCTCTCCTACAGCTTTTGCTACCCCCGGAGTGCTTTCATACTCCCCGTGACCACCTCATCACTCACCACTCAGACTTGCCCAAGGACGTAACTCCACGTGTAAGGCTCGTATTTCATTAACTTTGGGGAGGCAATGGAGTAGCGTGGAAGGAGAACACCAGCTCTGGACTCCAGAACGAAACTCTTGCTTTTGCCCCAAACCTGTTCCTCTCCCATGAGGCATCACCATCCCTCCAGCTGCCCAAGCCCCAACCCTAGGGGACAACCTGTATTCCTCCCTTTTCCGTTCCTGGCACATCCAAACCATTGGCAAGTCCCGTCACTTGTGCCTTGGGAACCTAGTTGGAATCTGTTTACCCCTCTCCAACCCCTCCCCCGACCCCCTGATTTCAAGCCACCACTACCTGTCCCCAGGGCCACACCATCAGCCTCCTAGCTGGTCTTCCTGCCTCCACTCTTACTCCTTACAATCCAATTTCCGCACAGCGTTCAGAGAGACCTATCAAAAGCATAAATCAGAGGTCTCTCCCTTGCTTAAAAATTTCAGTGACTCCTCGTCTCAGTCAGAATAACACCCAGACCCTTTATCACAGCTCACGAGGCCCTACAGGGTCTAGCGCCTGCGTTCTCCAAACTCAGCCATCTCTGCTCTCCCTGTCGCTTCCTGAGCCCGTCACAACGGCCTCCTTTCAGCTCCTCAAATGTCCCCGGCTCGTGGTGCCTCAGGGACCCAGCACTTGTTTCTTCTGCCTGGAAGGCCCTTCCCTGGGTCTTCACATGGTGATGGAGGGCCCTTTGCGTCTGTCAAGGCTTAGTTCAGGTGTGACTCGTCAGCAAAGCCTTCCTCAATCACCCGATGTAAAATGCTCCCTCCCCTCCAGCAAACACCAGAAACCCCAATCACTTCTCACCATATCTCCCTATTTATTACCTTTTTATCACTGTCATGCGGGGTGCCATGTGGGGTCTCTAGTCCTGGTCCCCAGAGAAGAATGCAGAATATGGTGAGGCCAAAAAGGAACACCCACGGAGCGATAGATAGGGGAGTCAGACCACTATATTCTCACTGGCGGTTGGGTTGGAGACACAGGAGGCAGGAGCCACACGATCCGCAATCCAGCATCCACTTCTCTCTGCCAACCAACCTCACTTGCTAACTGCAATCCGCTTGCCAGCCACCATTCACTTGCTAGTCCCCATTTTTCTGCTATCGTAGCCATGGCAGTTATATTAGTGGCCAATGGCTCACTCATTAGAGCTGATGGCCAACTAGCCACAGCTGATGGCCATGCAATCACAGTTTTACTACCTGAGCCAGCACCTTTCCACATGAGGCCGAGAGCCTGGAAACTGCACTCCTGGCTCTGTCCCCACAATCATTAATCTCCAATTACCTTGCTTATTTGTTTACTTGTTTATTGCCAGCCTCCTTGACTGGAATGGAACCTCCACGAAAGCCCAGACTGGCCTGTCTCTTTTGCACTGCATCCCCAGCCCCTGGAGAGGCCAAACGTGTCGTAAGCACTCAGTACGTTTTGTTTTTTTAAGTCACACTAGCTTAGAGTCCTGCCTCTGACACTTAATAAGTGACCGTGTGTACACAGCCTCAGTTTCCTCCAATGTAAAATGGGGTTAACGTAGTAATTAATTACCTTATAAAGCTCCTAACACACTGGGGAATTTGGCAAATGCTGGCTTATTTCTGTGTCTGTCAGAATACTTTCAACTCTACAGACCAAAACTACCCACCAACAAGAGGATCAAACAACAGTGGCTTCGTTGTCCAGCATAATTAGGACACCTGCGTAGGGAAGGCCCAGGGCTGGTTCTGAACGGTGTCATCAGGACACGGGCTCTTTAAATCTTGCTGCTTGGTGCTCTTCGGCGTCCTTAGTCCTGGGCTTGTATCTGTGGTCACACAATGGCTACCACAGGTCCAGCATCCCAAGTAGACAACACCTGCCTGGAGAAGAGCTTCTCTACCCACGTACCTCCTATTCACGGGGAAGAAAACCTTACCCAGACGACGCCAACAAACTCCTCCTCTCATTGGTCCCATTGGCCAGGACTGGAGCCTAGGCCTCTATGTTCGTTGCAGAAGAGGATGGTGAGGTGTCTGTCTGGCCATGTCAGCCTCTTTGTGTGAGACAGGGGTGGAGGGTGGTTGGTGGGTGTGCAGCCAAGAGGTTCTCTGCATCTTTCTTCTCTTTCCTCTGTTCTTCTTGAGTTTCCTTTCCTCCGCGTGCCCTCCCAGGCTTTGTCAGTTTTGAATTAGGGAGTCCATACCTTTCTCTCAGCTGTGATACTCCCTGTTTAAAAAGAAGGCCTGCAGGGGCTGTTTGGTAGGTGTATGGGTGTTTTGAGGCTCCACGCGCAGAGGGTAATTAAGAACTAAGTAGAAAGAGATCCAGGTGTTTCTGGAGGCGGGTAGAAAACACTGCTGAGCAGCCTGGGCGTGTCAACAGAGGCTGAGATGAGAGGCAGGTGAGCACTGGGCCACCTTTAGCCAGAACTTCCCTGGGAAAAAGGGAAGTGGACAGAGGTGAGGATGCGGCTTTGATTTCAAAACCTGAACTTGATCTCTATTCTTCTTCGTCATCTCCTCCCCCACTTCCCTCTCCTCCTTTCTGTTCCATTCAGACACTGATGCTGCTCAAAGCTCCAGCCTCCAGATGTGTGGACCCAGAGAGGGGACAGCCCTCCTGTTCCTCCTCCTGTTCTCTGGGGACCTCTCTGCTCCCAAGCCAAAAAGGGACATTCCCAACTGAAGACACACATGGTGCCGAAGGGCCTAATGGGATCTCTTTCTCAGCCCTGTGTGGGCAGGGCTGAGAACAGCAGCTGAGGCCCCTCGGAAGCCCAGAGCTCGCCACTTTCATGGCGGAGAGAATGCATGTGTATGGCTTATGGTTTGTGTGTGGTGGTGGTGGATGCAGTTTTTAACCCATTCTAGACTAAGTGCTTCAGGATCTTGGAAGCACCACCTCACGTGCCATGTAGTGATTAAGAGCTTGACCCTGGCTTATTAAGTGTTGGAATGATAAGAGTTGGAAACCCAACCTTCATATTTACTAGTGTCATGCAGGGTGTCAGGCGGGGTCTCAGCTCCCGCTCCCCACATAAGAATGCAGGATATGGCTGGGCCAAAAAGGAACACCCACGGAGCCTTAGAGAGGGGAGTCATACCACTATATTCTTGCTGGCGGCTGGGTTGGAGACCCAGGAAGCAGGAGCCACACTATCCACAACCTGCTGTCCACTTCTCTCTGCCAACCAACCTCATTTGCTAACTGCAGTCTGCACTTGCTAGCTCAGCCACCATCTTCTTGCTAGCCCCCATTTGCTGCTAGTGTAGCCATGGCAGTTATATTTGTGGCCAATGGCTCACTGGTTACAGCTGACGGCCAACTAGCCACAGCTGATGGCCATCCAGTCACAGTCGATGGCCATTTACTACCTGAGCCAGCACCTTTCCACGTGAGGCGGAGAGCCTGGAAACTGCACTCCTGGCTCTGTCCCCACACTAGCTAGGATGGACATTTGTCACTTTATTCTAGCTTCTAGCACTGAACCCCTTTATGTTTTGGCACACCCCCCACCTGAAAAGGTGGAGCCTGCCTCCCACTGCAGAAGTTGAAAATACCAGATGCTTCTATCCCCCATCTTCCTGGCTGCTAATTACGGCACAGGCATATGGCTGGGCCCCACATATCCGTCAATTTAGCCCATGGATTAAGTCCCTCTCATTAAGTCCCTCTCTGCTTGAAAACCTGGGGTGCATTGTTTTCCTGACTGGACATTCACTGACACTGGCTAAGTCCAGGGTCCAGTATGACTCTGGCCATTTTTCATGGCCATGGAGTCTCAAAACCAGGTTCTCTGGACCTACTAATGACCCTGCTTTTTTCAGATTTATTGGGGTATATTTTTTCCAGCTTTTTTGAGATATGATTGACACATGTCATTGTGTAAGTTTAAGAGACACAATGTGATGATTTGATACATGTCTATATTGGGACATGTGTGTTTACCACAATAAGGGTAGTTAAGGCATCTTCACCTCACGTAATTACCATTTTGTTGTTGTTATGGTGAGAACATTAAAGCTCTGCTCTGACTGCAGCTTTCAAGGATACAATACAATGTTGTTAATTGTAGTCACCATGCTGTGCATTAGATCCCTGGACCTTATTCCTCTTGTAACTGAAAGTTTTGACCAACATTTCCCCATTTCCCACGCCCTTTTGCCCCTGGCAACCACCATTCTACTCTCTGTTTCTATAAGTTAAATATTTTTAGATTCACATAAAAGTGAGATCATACAGTATTTGTCTTTCTCTGACTTACTTCATTTAGAATAAAGCATTCAAGGTCCATCCACGCTGTCACAAATGACAGGATTTCCTCCTTTTTTTATGTGTGTGTGTGTGTGTGTGTGTGTGTGTGTGTGTGTGTTACACAGTGCTGGAATAGTGCTGGAATGAGCATGTCAAGGGACAGATATCTTTTGAAGTTGGTGTTTTCATTTCCTTCAGATATAAACCCAGAAGTGGCATTGCTGAATCATATAGTTCTCTTTTTAATTTTTTGAGGAATTTCCAAACTGTTTTCCAAAGTGGCTGCCCCAATTTACATTCCCACCAACAGTGCACAAGGGTTCCCTTTTCTCCACATCCTCACCTGCATTTGCTCTCTTTTTGATAATAGCCATCCTAACAAGTGTGCAGTGATATCTCATGTGGTTGTGATTTGCATTTCCCTGATGATTAGGGATGCTGAGCACCTTTTCGTGTACTTGTTGGTCACTTGTATTGGGGTACGTTTTACATGCAGTGATAGTCACCCTTTGTGAGTGTACAGTTTTATGAATTTGGGCAAAATCATTACAGTGGCATAACTACCCAAGAATCGATACAGAATATTTCCTGCATGCCAAAAAATTCCCACGAGCACCTTTGTGGCCAATCCCCTCCCCCACCTCCAGTTCCTGGCAATGACTGACATGATTTCTTTTCCTGTAGTTTGACCTTTTTTTGGTCATAGACATGGAACCGTACAGTATGCTGCCTTTTGTGCCTGGCTTCTTTTACTTAGCATAATTCTTTCGAGAGTCATCCATGCTGCTGCATGTGTAAGTAGTTCTTCCTTTTTACTGCTGAGTCATGTTCTATTTTATGAATGCACCAGAATTGGTTAATCAGTTCACCAGTTGATGGACATTTAGGTTGTTTCCTGTTTGGGGAGATTGTGAATGAAGCTGCTACAAATGTTCACATACAGGTTTTTGGTGTGGACATATATCTTCATTTCCTTTGGGTAAATAAAGGAGTTGAATTGCTGAGTCATATGGTAAATATATGTATAACAATGAGACTGCCACACTGTCTTCCAAAATGGCTGTACTAATTGGCATTTCCACCAGCAAGGTATGAGAGTTCCAGTGGCTCTATACCCTCACCAACATTTGATATTGTCAGGTTTTTAAAATGTGAGTCAATTTAATAGATGTATTGGTAACTCATTATGGTTTCAATTTCCATTTGCCTAATTATAAATGCTGCTGAGCATATTTTCTTGTGATTATTTGCCATTCATATATCTTCTTTGGTGAAGTATCTGTTCAGGTCTTTTGCTAAGTTTTTATTGGGTTGTTTATTTTCTTATTGAAATTTGAGGGTTCTTCATATATGTTGGTTACCAGTCCTTTATCAGATTTGTGTTTTGCAAATATTTTCTCCCATTCTGTGGCGTGTATTTTAATTTTCATGTAAGTGTCTTTCGAAGAGCAGAAGTTTTTAATTTGGATGATGTTCATTTTATCATTTTTTTTTTAATGATTCATGCTTTTTGTGTTCTAAGAAATATTTGCCTAACCCAAAGAATCAGACTTTCTCCTGTTTTCTTCTAGAAGTTTTTATGATTTTAGCTTTTACATTTAGGTCTGTAATGCATATCTAATCATTTTTTGTATATAGTATGAATTGAGGGGTTTTGTGTTTTTTTGTTGTTTGTTTTTTTTTTGCATATAGATCCCAATATCACCATTTGTTGAAAAGACCATCCTTCCTCCATTGAATTTCTATGGCATGTATGTAAAAATCCATTGATTTATATATGGGTCTACATCTGGGTTCTGTTTTCTGTTCTTTGATCTATATGTCTATCTTTTCATCAATATCACCTTGTATTGATTACTATAGTAAGTCTTGAAATAAGGTTTATGAATACTATAGTATTGTTTTTCTTTTTCAAAATTATTTTGGCTAACTTAAGTCCTTTGCTTTTCCATTTAAATATTAGAATCAGTTTGTCAATTTTTCCAAAGAAGCCTGCTAGGATTTTGATTGGACTTGTGTTGGATCTGGAGATCAATTAAGGAAGAATTGGCATTTTGATAATATTGAGTCTTTTGATCCAAGAACACATTATGTCTCATTTATTAAAGTCGTCTTTGATTTCTCTCAAAGAGCAGTTTTCAGCTTATAAATATTACTCATTATCTTAAGTATTTCATCTTTTTGATACTACTATAAATGGTACCTTTCTAAAATTTCCATCTCCATTTATGCATTGTTAGCATATAAAGATTCAATTAAACAAATAAATTGTAGTATGTTGACCTTGTATGCTGCGTTCATGCAAAACCCACTCGCTAAATCTAATAGTATCTTTAAATTCTTTGAAGTTTTTCTGTGTAGATAATCATATTGCCTACAGGTTTCTTCCCTGTCCTTATGCCTTTTATTTCTTGTTCCGGCCTTATCATGCTCCATAGGATGTTGACTAGGAATGGTGAGAACAGACATCTTACATTTTCTCCAGATCAGAGAGTGGCCCGTCTCCTACCATTAAATACGGTGTTAGCTATAGGTTTTGGTAGGTGGTCTTTGTGAAGGCGAGGAAGATCCCATTTATTCCTAGTTCACTAAGAATTTTTATCATGAATAGATGCCCAATGGCCTTTTAATAAATTTCTTTCCTGCTTAAATCAGCCAGAGTTGGTTTGTGTTGCAAATAGGAGCCCTGACTGATACCCTACCCTTACAACATTGGGCAAGTTCAATAACCTCACCTGAGCCAGGATCTGAGTAGAGGCCAGGTAATGAAAACTTAAGTCCTTTTAATTCTACCACCAAAAGAAAATAGCCGTAGTATTCTCCAACGCTATCTACTGTGTTGTAGAAAAACCTTGTGCTTAATTTATCATTTTTCTCCCACTCGACCCTCAAATAACCTTGCTTATTATATGTCATTATATAAATAATATATACGCATTATTAGAACCCAAACAATCCATTAAAATATAAAGAAGGGAGTAAAGATCAGCTGGGTGTCACCATCCTTAGATAACCACCGGGAACAGTTTGGTAATCATCCTTCAAGCCCCTCTTCACGTGTGCTCACTCATACACACAGGGTTTTATGTAAATGAGACCAGAACATACGTGCTGTTTTAACATGAGCATGCTGCCATCCCCCCTCTCACCCCACGTCAGAACCACTCCCCACACACACTTCTCTCATGGTTCTTACGACTGATTGGGCTCAGCGGGGCTGTTCTCCCACTCTCATGTAGTTGCAATCATAGGAGGTCTGACAATTACGTTTGCAAACTTGTTGCAACAATGTTACTAAACTTTTTTGATATCAGAGGGATTATTCATTATGAATTTGTACCAACTGGACAAACAGTTAACCAAGTTTACTATTTGGAAGTACTGAAAGGGCTGCGTGAAAAAGTTAAGACGACCTGAACTTTTCGCCAACAATTCATGGCTCTTGCATCACGACAATGTACCAGCTCACACGGCACTGTCTGTGAGGGAGTTTTTAACCAGTAAACAACTGTTTTGAAACATCCTCCCTACTCACCTGATCTGGCCCCCAATGACTTCTTTCTTTATCCGAAGATAAAGGAAATATTGAAAGGAAGACATTTTGATGATATTCAGGACATCAAGGGTAATACGATGACAGCTCTGATGGCCATTCCAGAAAAAGAGTTGTAAAATTGCTTTGAAGGGAGGACTAGGCGCTGGCGTCGGTGCATAGCTTCCCAAGGGGAGTACTTTGAAAGTGACCATAGTGATATTCAGCAGTGAGGTATGTAGCACCTATTCTAGGATGAGTTTGTGAACCGAATTGGCTGGCTATGGTCATCTGATGCTCATCTGGGCTGGCTGTCCAAATCGTCTCAGTATTGTGGCCAGCAGTGAATGCTGCCTGTCTGCAGCCAGCTCAGCTGGGGCTGTTGACTGGAGAACCTACGCCTGGCCTCTTCGTGTGCCTTGGGCTGTGTAAAGCAGGAAGACCAGGTTCCAAGAAGGAGCACTCCAGGAGGAGAAGTTGCAAAAAACTCCGATGGCACCTGTAAAGCTTCTTATAACTTAGCTTCAGAAGCCCCAGAGCACCACTCTGCTATATTGTAGTCATTAAGCAAGTCATTAGGGCAAGCCTGGATTCAAAGGAGAATTAGGAGAATTAGGCCCACCTGTCAACGGGAGAAGTAGAAGAGAATTTACGACCATCTTTAATTTACCACATGTGTTAAACAATAAACATATTGAGCACCTACGACATGCTGGGGGTTATTGTAAGTGCTAGGGACAAAGAGGTGACGAGACAAAGTTCCTGCTCTCGTGTAACTTACTTTCTAGCATGAGGACAGACAACAGACAAGCAAGCAAATAAAGGTAAACCAAAAAATTAAATCACTACATTAAATGATATCCCTCTTTCTCTGAAGTCCTGGGAACTTTATCAGCGCTTTTGACACCATTGCCTTTGCGCCTTATACTTCTGGGGTTCATATTCCAGTTGGTCTCTTTCCAGGGAAGAGGCCATGTCCATGTCTAAGGGCCGGGCACGGACTGACATTCAACAGAGACTGAGCAGTGCAGGGGTTAAGAACATGAGAGCCCAAGTGTGAGCTGCTGTGAGAATAACATTGGTGAGCCTCTGGCCACAGTGCTTAGCACATAGTAGGTGCTTTGTCAGTGTTTGTTGAATGACTAGACATCTCCTCAAGCCTCTGCTGCTGCAGGTGGTCCAGCCACCCTGTGAAGACCTGGAGTAGCCACCCACCTGCCCGGAAGCTGGCCTGCACAAGTGTGTGTGGGAACTAAGCTGACGTGGGCTCCACAGTGCTTGTTCGCAAATAAGCCTTTAGTGGTGGTGACAAGCAGGCCCACGCCACCTGTCATTTCAGGAAAACTAACCAGGCATTCCCCTCAAGGCCCGCAGCCAGGTAGGCAGCTCACTTACTTCTTAGCACAGCCCCAAGAAGCTCAGGAACAGAGTCTCATAAATAATTAACGCCTCACAGTGTAGCCTAATCTTCCCACAGTCCAGCTTCGTGGTGTGGTGTCAGAATTCAAACCCCATAGATGTGTGGCCTGGGATTTCCTGGCCTGTGGAACGGGAGTACCAGCACCCACCCTTCCAGGTGGTTTGTGCTAGTGACACGCTGTGGATTCAGAGCTGGGCCACTCTGTTGTTAAGCCTAGTGGCTTACCTTATGTACCTTCCAGCCCCGGGTAAGTAGGCTAAGGCCAGCCTGGGAAGATTATTTGCAGGGAATTAGAGCAGGGGAGAGCAGGATTAGGGCATCTTTCCAACTGGTGGTTCATCTGTAGCTGCTATCAGCAAAGGACTGGTGCCACCTTTAGCTGAGAGTGAGCACTGACAGGGAGTCCGTCACCAGCTAGAGAAGCCACTTGAGGAGGCACCTCACGACCTTAGGGTGGGTGTTGCCCTGCCTCCCACCTCCCCCTCCCAGGACCTCCGACCAGCTACACCAACTTTGCAGAGAATAGGCAGGTAGCAGCTGGGAATGATGGGATCTGAGCGGGTCCCTTCCCTGTCACTGTGTGACCCGGGTGAGCCACCTTCCCTTTCTGGGCCTCTGTTTCCTCACCTGTAAGATGAGAGTGCAGGGGCAAATGACCTGTCAGGCCTACCTCGCTCTGATGTTCTTGAGACACCATTCAGATTGGAAGGGAGGAGGTTGAGTAGGAAAGATCGATTTGCGATTCCTTCTGGATTTGAAGGCAACAACAGCAGAGACCAAATTGTCACCTACAGGGACACAGAATTCAATGAATGAACAAGTGATGAGTGAGTGAATGAATGAATGAGTGAATGAATGAAACAGTAGATGTGGATGGTCTATAGGACTGTTAAAAGGCAACAGAATTTCCTTCTGAGGATGTGGAGATGATATAACTAAGTATACTTCTGAGGGTAAGTTATATAATCCACATCAAATCAGAATTATTCAGGTTATTTAAATAACATTAATAGTAGCATTTATTGAGCACTGATTCTCTGGACATTGTTCTTCCTGTTTTACAACTATAACCTCATTTAATCCTCACAATAATAGAAAATAGGTACTATAAGTCCGAACTTACGGATGGGGAGACTGAGTCACAGCAACGTCCAGGCTAACCTTGCAGTCTTACTTCCGAGCCCATGAACCAACATTCCCCATAGTAACCAGAGCAGCGCTTAGGCTCGAGCAAGTCTTGGCTGCCATGTCACTACGGTGGGTACTGTTTACCCTCTTCAGAGGTAAGAGTCCTGCACACCCAGTGGAACAGGAGAAGGTCCGAGCTTCGGACTTCCTGGCTTGTCCAGTTAGAAACTGTCCTGTGCGAGGTCCGCAGATGCCAGGCTCACAACTCAGCTGCTTGCTGCTGGGGACCCGGCCACAGTGCTCCCTCCCCAGGCACCGGCGGAGCCAGGGCTGTGAGGCAGGAGCACCTTCCTAAACCGTCATGCACCCCTGCCACACACAGGCCTGGTCTCAGCCCGGGATCCTCACCCCACCTGCGGCAGTATGTTTCCTCAGGATCCTGGCAGGGTGCCAGGCTGCCTGCGGGGTAAGAGCATCGGCAGAAAGCCCCCAAGTCCTGCACAATGCCACAGGGACTTGGAAATTTGGGGAACAGTATGTGGTAAGCTCGGGTCCTCAGGCTGGTTCCACTCCTTAGAACTGACCTCACGTAGGGCATGACCTCTTCCTGATTACCAGGACACACCTTCCTGGTTGACAGGAAAGGACTGAAATAACAGATGAATTCTTTTTCTGTCATAGGCACGTGATTTCCCAGCCCGCACCACAGCCCACAGAAGTAGATATGTTCCCCTTTTTTCATCAACTCTAAGATTCACCATTATTTTAGATACCACTAAGAAGGGTCAGGGTGGAAGGCGTGCTATGAGTGAAACGTGACAGGCAAACAATGGTAAGACTCGTGCCACTTTCAGCCTTGTGCAAATGTGGGGAAACGTGCTTATTAGAATCGATGAACTATGATTTAATCCCCATTTTATAGATTAGGAAACCATGAACTCAGTGTAGGTAATGCAGTCAAGGTCACATGGAGAATGAGGACAAGTGGTTTGTGACACCAACAAAGAACACGTTTTCCACGGTGGGACCCACTCCTTCAGGGGTGTATAAGGAGAGGGGGGCCAGCCTCGTGGACAGGGACACGCTGATCAGCCACTGTTTCTCGTGGATCAGACATTGCCTTGTGCCCCTTCGGGATGCTCTAATTGCCGTGAGCTGAGAGAGCAGACAGGAGGGTCTGTTGCTGTGCAGTAGGTGTGGTGATAGAGGGCTGCCGGAAGGGCAGGGATGAAAGGCAGAACAGAGTCCCAGTGAGGGGAGAGCAGGAGGGTGGAGAGTCCCAAATCTCAACCCTCCTAATTATCAACTCAGTGATCCCTGGCCTGAGCGCCTCCAACAGAAAAGTATTTCCGAGATGCTGAATAACAATGCACTTTGAACATTGTGAAGCACTCTGAATGTTTCCTAATATTACCAAAAAAAAAAAAAAAAAAAAAAAGCACCAACCTGGGCTGCTGTGTGGGGCCCATCTCAGCACGTGTAACACGTTCCAACAGAACCCCAAAACAAACTGGAAAGCAATTTAAATCTTCAATTGCTCTGGTCTCTTGTGAAAAAAAATACCAAAAAGGAATTAAAGTTGTATTAAAGGTGGCTGGACAGAAGCTTCCAGAAGCTGGAAAAGGCCACAAAATGGATTTTTCCCTCAAGCCTCCAGAAGCAACCCAGCCCTGCTGACACCTTGATTTTTCAGCCCAGTGAGACCCTGTTGGACGTTGGACCTCCAGAACTCTAATACATTTGTGTTCTTTTAAGCCCCCTCCCCCAAAAGAATGCATTTAGTAGAGTCATGAATGTGTATCCACAGGAGGAATTGTTCTCTGTGTCTCCAAGAATAGTATCAGGCACAGTGTTAAAAGATGTTGTATTTCTGATAACAACTCAGCCTCAGGTGGTAAACTGTTCAAGGATTCAAAGGAGTGAGGGCATAGGTACAGGTGTCAACGGGCCACAAGCAGAGCTTGGATAAAACTGCCCCATGAAACGTGAACGTGGATACAAGCAAATTTCTAAACTAATATATTCTCTCATCTGATATGTGACTTTTAGATATGTAAGTGTACATTTAAAAAATTAAATATAACACCAACACGTGACTACTTTATTTCCCGAAAAGTTTATGTATTCAAGGTGGCCCAAAACATTGGCTTTTGTTTGCTTGTTTATTTGGTTGATTGGTTGGTTGGCTGGTTTTGTTTTGGGGATATTTTAAATCTTTTCATTGGGAAAATGGGAAATTGCTTTATAGATTTGCATATACAAATTGGGCATATGTGGTCATCATAGGAACAGAATTAATGAGCCTTGAGTTTGTTTGAGTCTGAAGGGAAATAAAATCTGCATTTACTTGCAATTTCAGGATGATGGCTCCGTATTTATGTTTCCTGGGCTGATGCCTATTTGTTTCCTGGGCTGGGACTTGAAGAGCAATAGTTGGAATAGTCAAAACAGACAGACAGGTAAGCCCCTTAACACTGTCTTCAGAAGCATGAAGTTGGGAATTCCTTCTCTTTGCAAGACCTTCTCAAAGACTGTGTGGGAGGGGTTAGTTCAACAGCATGGTCCTTTTTTCTGCAGAGACTTACTCTAAAAAGAAAATGCCGTAGCTGTGATATAAAAGCCCTGGCTTCCCTCAGGGTCCTTCAGAAATGGAGGGGCAAGAGCAGAGGAGAAAGGAGCAGGGAGGGAGGGAGAAGAGAGCAACAGCCAAGGAAGCCCCAAAAGAGGCCCACATGGGGTCTAATCAAGCTCCCACATCCTGCCTGTCCCCTGCCTTCATATGTGTAACCAATGACATTCTATCTCCTGGATTCAATGTTTAAAGAATTTTCCAGATCAAGTGTCGGCAAATTCTAATTCAACCTCAACCCTACCTCTTTCCAATAATTTATCATTTTCCCTATCATTAGGAAACCTTTACAAATTCGAAACTCAGCTTGCTCTCCTCTTCACAGGGCCTGGTTAGTGTTTCTCTTAATGACAAGAAAAGACAAAGAAGAAAACTTAAAAAGGAATTTAGTGTCATATTTTGAAAAACTGAAAACAAAAAAGGAAACTTTCTGATTTGGCAACATTTCCACTCTGAATTTCCCAAAGAATCTTGATTTGAGAGAACAGCTGACTGAAAATCATTTAGCAATAGAATTGTATTTTGATTTTCAAAGGGCTTGTCTGTCTATCCTACTTGATCTCCCACCCCCACCCCCACCCAGAAACCCTACGAGGCCAGCGGGGCAAGTATCTCCAGTTTGCAAATCAGAGAAGCTTGGGTTTAGAGAAAATGAAAACTAACAAACATTTGTGTGGCTCTCACAATTGTTTGATCCTATGCGGTGGGTGCTCTTTAGTCAGAAGCTTTCTGTTGCAAGTTTCAGAAAAAATCAGTTCAAACTAGCTTAAACAAATAAACCAAAAAGGGAATTCATTGGTTCATGTAAGAAATTCAAGGGGGAGGGTTCTGAGGACCTCCGACAATATAATCATGATTCTCTCTCTCTCTCTCTCTCTCTCTCTCACACACACACACACACACACACACACACACACTCTCTGTTTCTATCTTTAGCTTTTTTCCTGTGTTCGTTTCATTCTCAGGCAGGCTGTCCCCAAGAAGTTGCAGAAACAAAGGTGACCACCACCTATCAGTTTAGCAGCCCGGCAGAAAGTCCTTTCCCACCAGTGTTTAAATGACAGTCTGGTGCTGGGCCTCTTGGGCCTGGCTTGAGTCCCATTCCCAACCCTGAACCAATCACTGCGCTGGGGGTGTGGTCATCCTCCTTCCAGGCAAATGACAGGAGAGCTGGAACGCGATGGATCTCTGAAAGGCAAACCAAGGCGCTCTTACTAGAAGAAGGGCGAATGGTTGCTGGGTAGGCAAAGCTGCGTGTAAAGTCTATTTCATTCACCATTCTCATTACTCAGTTGAGAAAATCGAAGTAGAGAGCCACAGTCCTGGGGCCCATAACCAGATCTGACTCCAGATTCTGTGGCCTCTTTGCACACTGGTAGAAAGAAAACCCCTGACACGCCTTAAAGTGGTGGAATTTATATCAGAACTCAGCCCATCTGTTGTTCTGCTCTAAACTCATACTCATTGTCAGAAATCCCAGCTTGTATGCATCCCATTGTTAGTGGATATCCCACCACCACCCCTGTAAAGCAGCAACTTTCATTTAGAAAGAATGTCTTCCCAGGTACACAGTGAGCCGGCAGTCGAGACTCCTCCTGTTCTTCCTTCGCATTTGCTGGGTGACAAAGAGAAAGCCATCCAGGTCCCAGCCTCCACTGCTTTCTGAGGTTGGCTCGGCCAATCCCAGCTACCCAGCAAGCAGGAGGGGCTCCCCCTTCCCTCGGTCTCTCCCTCACCCTGCTTTTGGGCATTTCTCTAATCAACACAGTTCTGATCTGTTTAAGAGATTGTTGTGCCTGTGTTTGTAAACATATAACTAACTACTCAGTGCCAGGGACTGTGCCTTATTTCTTTTCTCCCCCGGAGTGACCAGTGCCCTGCATGTACTCAGCCTCCCATAAATGATTCCAACTTGCATGAGGCCCACTTGGGGGTGACGTAAGGGTTACTGTGTAACAGACGAAGAGAAGGCACAGGGATGGGCCGGCCTCACTTCTATTTTGAATTCTAAATTTCCTAATCACAGATTAATCCAGAAGCCACAGATTGTTCCAGAGTGGATGGGACCAACTCCCTAAGTATTACATAGAGTATGAACTGGTCTTAGGGTTATTTTTCTAATCAAAGCAGTTGCTTCACAGTGTATTGTTTAGAAAATAATTTCTCCAAAGGATATCCTTTCTTAGCCAAGTTCCTCACAATAAAGAAACCACTTTTACATTTCTCTTTCCATTTTTTGGAACACTCATTCTTTCTATAGATAGAGATTTCTATGAGAGCTATAGAGATAGATGAATTAGACATACTTTTTATTTCCCTCAAATTTTTATGTGTCTTCTTTAAATTCTATCCCCGATTTCAGGCTGAGAATAGGGAGTTAGATTAACCAGAGCATTAAAGGTTTATCACCTCCATCACTCTTTCTAGGACTTCTCTTACTTCTAAGGAATATCTCATTTGCTTAGGTTATATCGCGAAAGAAAGGGGAATTAATGTTTTCTGAAACCCTGCATGAGTTTTCAAAAATCTGTTCAACGGTAAGTTTTTAAGAACTCCAACTAATTACCCTTTTTAAGATTAGGTGTTAAGTTGAAGCTTTTAGGTGAACCACCATTGAAAACTACTAATAAAACCAATTTATTATGAACAAAGTGTGGTTTCCGTATGAAGACACCTCAAGGGAACAGCCATTTGTACCAGAAAGATTTTTCCCCAGTAGAGGGTTGAGGAGATATATATATATAGTAAATCCATTCAACAGAGGAATGTTTGTTGCAAATGCTGAAATTCTGTGAGCAGTTCCCCCCTTTGCTGAGAGAAGTGGGCTAAATTAATGTGGCATTTGTTTTCTACCCACTGGGTTATAATGGAGATGAGGAAGGGGAGAGCCGTTTGGAGGATGAGAGCTGTGGGGACCCACAAAGGCATTCCTTTGCCAGGTCTTGCTTTCATTCCCTAGTCCCCACAGTATCATGGATCTAAAAAATAGAAAGCCATGCCCTCAGCACCACACCATGTTTGACTTGGATGATCGAATCATAATGTAGAGAAGGTCTTACACATTGTCCAGACTAACCCCACCCCAGGTCCATTCTACAGATCAACTGACGGTGACAGAGGACCAGGGTGTTGGCCAACGTCCCACAGAAAGTGGCAGCATCAAGCTTTCCAGATTGCCAGTGTTATTTCTACATTTACTCATTTGTTCTCCATCATGTTTTCATCCATGTGGGATGGCCAAGCTGAGGACAAAACTCAAAACACTAGCATTAAAACAAGTAGGCATGTTTTTAAACATCTCACCTGCAGCCATGTTAACTATCATAACTTGTCCAGATTTACTTTGGAAAGGGCTATAAATCATATATTGGAAATGAGATGGGCATAGATTGGGCGACACTGGGATGTGTTCCCAGACAGGGTCCATTCGTCGCAAGGGAGGGCAATGGGAGGCCATGAAAGTCAAGGGGAGTGACGTCTGGGGGAAATGCTACCATGCAGCCTCCTGTACCTCCCTGCTCTTTCTCCCTCCTCCCCTCTCCCCATCGCCTCCCTGCTGCTGTCTGCCTGCACCGCCACTGTACACTGGCACTGACGACTGCTGAGGAAAAGGGAGGTGGACATATTCAGGTGACATCCATAACGGTGTCCTTTCGGACTAAGTACTCATCGAGGCAAAAGGAAAAGAACTAGTAAAATTCATAAACTGAAAACTGGGAAAATCTTCATCTTGAATGCAGACCTGGGTTAAAATCTTCCCTCAGCCATTGGCATATATGGTTTTACAAAAATGTAATCATACCTGATAGTTTACTCTGCAACTGATTTGTCATTTTAATGTAACATAAACATCTTTCCAGGTCAGTATGTAGTATCAATCTATCAATCAAAAATTAGTTTTTAAAATAGATGCTAAATATTCCACCGTCTGGATACACTGTAATCAACTCACTGCTCCCAATTCATGGATGATCAGTGTTTATTGCAAAAACTGCAAATAAAGTGCCTGGCTCGGTGTCTGTGGTATAGTAAAACCAACAGTCAGGAGGTTCCCTATCTTCCTTAGGCTACTGGTGCCTTCATAGCTATTCACAGCCGGAAAAGGAATTAGAAGTTAAAGTTATCAAGAAGTTCAAGTTATTAGCGAAGACCCACTAATCATTCTGTACACCTCTCCTTGCTGAGGTCACGGGTGTCCTTGGTTCCTGAATTTGCTTTTGACATCAGTCCTTTCCCTACGTTATCTCAAAGGTGATCTCAAAATGTTAAATCTGTCGGGAGCGGCTCTACCAGCAGCGGAATACTCCAGGAGTGGGACAGGTGAAGCAGCGTCTTGCTGAGAAAGCATTTAGAACAGAACATCACGTGATTCCGGATCAAACACCAGCTTTAATTAAGATGACCGTGGTTTCTATTTTGAAATGATGATGAGAGCAAGTTGAAGCCCTGGAAATATGCAGATTCTGGAGTTTCAACGCAATGGACAGAGAAACGTGGAGGTTTCCTTCTCTGAAAGAAAATACATTTGTTTTCTTTTATGAACGTCTTCACGTCCTTTCAAGACATACAACTGCTTCCTTCCATTTTCCTGAATACCTATTTGTTGCCGCATTGGCTTGGGTCTCCAGTCAGTCACTTGTTGGAAGTCTTTAATCTATCCTACTCTGAGTGTGGACTTTGGAATACTCAGAAATCTGGATTTGTATCCTGGCTACAGCTCTTAAAGAGAAATTCTTAGCCTCTCTGAGCCCTCATTTCCTCATCTCATCTAGTATAAAATGGGGATAACTTGTTTGATCTGGCAGGGGGTGCTCTGAATTAACTAAAGTAATGAACACCAAGTGTGTAATAATAAGTGTTCAACAAGAGTCATCTTCATCGTGAGTCAGCAAGTAAATGGAAACATCCTTCCCTTCTGCAGTGTATTAGTGTGTGATATACTGTTGTTATGGCGTGTTATTTATTTGTTGTCCATCATTGATTTCCATAGATTGTCAATGGAAATTAACCTTTTCTAAGCACTCGAGAGCTAAAATATGCTAATATTGGCCTCATTTTTCAGGAAAGCAGTCATGGAATGAAGAACATTGGTGCTTCTTGAGATAGCTGCTGGGGGCTGATGTCTGTAGGTGAGTTTTGTACAGTTGCAACAATAGCCTTGCTTTTTCCCACTGCGGAACACATGTTTAATAACTACTAGCAATAAGGTCATGAGAAGAGTGACAGTTCTAACAAGTCTTTTTAAGAAGTTGTTGTGGCTCCCCTCGATGGTCAGGGTCGAACGTGGTCTCACAAGTTTTGAGAGAGAAACCTTGAAAAAAAAAAAAGGGCAGCAAATTCTTGGAACCATTATGTTATGTTTGGGGCTTGGTGTTAGGAAGATTACTGATGCTCTCATTTAGTGGAACGTTGACGACTTTACTCCTCTTCTCCAAGGAAAGAGGGTTTACTGCACATTGAGTACATGAAGCTGGGTCACGATCGAGAAACTGAAGAACACTGCAACTTACCTGGTAGTCAGCTTCTTGGATGCTTTTTTAGTGATTCCCTAGCTCATTTCTTGGTAAGGTACCCTCTTTTCCAAAAATCAGCCCTACTGCATACTCCAACCTATTATCCTTGGTTCTTATTTGCTGTGGTTCCCAGGTCATTCCACAAGCTGATTCTCTCCTCGACCTTACTCAGATAGTAATGTCCTTAAAAAGTGGTATTTAGGCTGTCTGCAGTTGTGTGCTAGCATTAAAATAACCAGGATGTGTGATTTTATGAATGTGTCTACATTTCAGATTATAGAGAAAAATTGGAAACCAATAATTGAGAAGAGCTAAATAATGATACACCCATATAATGGAGTATTTGTAGCCATTAAAAGATGTTTATGAATATGGAAACATATTCCCTAAAGGCACAATGAAAAATTATACACATACAAATTACATAAACATTTCATTGAGAAAAAGATGGAAATAGGCCAAAATAATAAAAGTATTACATTTAGTATAGGTCTTTTTCCTATTTCTTTATGCTTTCCTATAACTTCTAGATTTTCTATGTGTATTTCTTATTAGAGGGAAAAGTGAAAAACGGGGAAAAAAGTGTTTACTGAATGAAGGGCTGTCACGGTCTTACCAGTAGAACGAAGCAGGACCAGCACCATCTTGATTCTAAACAGTCCATTTGTAATTAGAGTCCATTAGTCTATTAGTAATGTGGCCCAAAGTCATTAACTTCTTTGGCAGCCATCTTTATAGTCCAGTAAAATGCTTTTTTTAAAAAAAACCTAGAGTTCTGGGCTTTTTTCCTCCATTATATTTTTGTGTCATTGGTTTAGAAAGAAAGGTGAAATTTCATTTTCTTAGATTTTGCCCACTGTCCAAACTTGTCAGGATCCCTTTGGCTCCAATTCTGTCTTCTCATACAAGGGATCCTTCTTCCAGTGGCAGGTCATTTGCAAATTTTCTTCACCTGCCACCAATATCCTCAACCAGAAATTTTATAAAAACGTCAAGTAGGGTAAGATGAGGAGGCTGCTAATTCAGACTTAACACGGGTCCATGAATGAACAGCCTTTGGAAAAAGCTTTGAAGGGGTTAGAAACCCACCTGACTAAATCCTAACCCACCCCCCACCTTTACATCTTATCTATAAAGACTTTATGGGAAAGTGTGCGATGGCTTTTTGGAGTCAGTATGTAAGTATTCCTGGATAAATGTGTTCCAACATTCTCATGCAGCCTGTGGATTGTCTCTTTTTTGACCAAAGGATTCCTGTTTTCTGTAATTCTGAGATTAGCATAAATTTAGCAGTAAAGACAAGATGATTCAGTATCTCTAAATTAATGCATTATCACTTTGATCAAACCAAAAAGTTTGCTGCATTTAAATTGTCCTAGAAAATGTCTTAGGTCTACAAGTTCATATGGGTAAATCCCACTGTTATTTAGAAGAAATTATGAGTAATACACTGGAAGTTACTTTCAAGGATTCTTACCTAGAAGCTGAAAGGGTTAAATTAGAGCACCTGTTTGTAGACCGAGCCGCATAGCAAAAGCACCTGAGTCACTACCGGTCAGCTGTGTGACTTGGAAAAGCCACTTCGACCTCCCGGAGCCGGCTGTCTGTTTATAAAGATGGGGGTGACCCCTAGCCTTTAGGATTGTAATAAGTGAGGCATGTACGCGAAACACTGAACAGCTAACATGTACTGAGGTGCTTACTATGTGCTCTTCGCATGGCTCACATCACTGAATCCTCATGTGACCAAGAAATGGTACCGTTACCGTCCCCTGGTATTTGAAGCGCTGACATCAAGTCACTGGTCCACACAGGAAGTGGTGGCCTTGGCATGCGGTGCCTTTAACTCCAGAGCCTGGGACCTTAACCCCATCTCCTATAGCACGGGCGTTTGTTGTTGTCTGTGCCTCCCAGGGTCCACTCTTCTGCCTTGGGGTAAAAGGCCCTCTAATTCTCCTGGTGAAGTCTCCCTACCTGTGTCTAACCTTGGTAAACCTGACAATCAAGGTGCGGCCACTTCTCTAGCCATACAGTCAGCATACAACAACAGCCGGGCCGATGATGGATTTCCCGCATGACTTTGGATGTTGAGGGACCCAAATTGCAGCTGATTCATTTCTTCAGTGCCGCCTTGGCAGCGTGTTTGGCCCAACACCTGGATCCCCAGAGCTACCCGGGGTTATTGGCCCAATAACTCCTTTTGCCCTGAAATGAGCCAGAGCGAGTTTTGCTCAAAACTAAACAGCTCTAACTGATGATACATCAAAATCGGTACACACTGCACCGGAACTGGAGGACTAACAACAGACCACAGGCTTCAGTTTTCTCATCAGTAAAATGGGTGAAAACAGGGCCCATTCTGTTCATGAGCACCATTAAATGACACAATGCACATAAAATACTTGGCACAGTATCTGGTACATAAAAAATGCTCAATGTCGGCTGCTATTGCTACGGGCTGTTATTTTTTTAGTAAAAAAGCACTTAAGCGATTCCCATGGGGTGAAATCTCTAAAATGGAAATAATTATGGCCATAGACTCCATTTTTCCACAGGTCGGAATAAATTCTAATACTTACACAGGTTCCCACATTTGTTCCATCACTGGACTCCATCCTGAGCTTACTAAGGCATCGTTTGTCCAGGGGCCAATATTATTCCTCCCAGTACACACTGCTAAGATTGGAGGATGACTGTTTAGAACAGCTCGGCACTCAGCATAGTGCACGTGGTCCTGACACGCCTAAAACTTAAGAGTTAAGGGGGTGGATGATCCAAATGATGAACTGACAGGCGAAGTTTTGCACAAGGACGGTTCTAAAATATTATTACAGAACTTACGATCTTTAACTGCTAATGTGTTTCAGCTTAGAGAGCATTTTAGTAGTGATTGCTACTGTCTGGTACCCTCCTGCCATACCCACTACTCTCCTCAAGCTAGGCTTCCCTGGCCTTCCTTTTCCTACTCTGCTCCACTAATCCCACTCCACCGCCATCCTGACGTTGTCTGGCTTAGCTATAAAGTAGAAAGTAATGAGGAAAGTATTTTAACAAAGCAACCAAGACAAACACCCAAAGTCTATACAGTCCCATTCCAAGTAGAAACCTTGGGAATCTGTGCATATTTCACCATTGCTACCATGTAAACTGAAATGAAGTATCTATTGTGGCACTGCCATCTGAGCCAAAGGTGCCTTCTTTAAAATACCTACTATGGGGTTCAGTTGGCAGGTGTTGCCACGGATTGGGGAACGGGAGGAAACTCAGTCCTTGCAGCAACCATGTGTAGGGGGCTTGGAGCAAAGCAGCCAGTCCCACGGTCTGGAGATTGGTTAATCACAGGAAGTGAATAAATACATATACCGAGGATTATGAGAGCCCAATTTTTTTTACTATAGGGTAAAGGAGGTGCAAATATGGAAAGGGGAAAGACTAGAATAAACTTAAAGGAGTAGAAGGGGAACTGGAGGTCAGTGCGAACTTGTGGCCATTTACATACAAGGTCGAACAATTAAGTTCGCGAACTTGTTGCAATTATGTTGCTAACCTTTTTTGATATCAAAGGGATTATTCCTTATGAATTTGTACCAACTGGACAGTTAACCAAGTTTACTATTTGGAAGTGCTGAAAAGGCTGCATGAAAAAGTTAGACGGCCTGAACTTTTCACAAACAATTCATGGCTCTTGCATCACGACAATGCGCCAGCTCACACAGCGCTGTCTGCGAGGGAGTTTTTAGCCAGTAAACAAATAACTGTATTGGAACACCCTCCCTACTCACCTGATCTGGCCCCCAATGACTTCTTTCTTTACCTGAAGATAAAGGAAATATTGAAAGGAAGACATTTTGATGGCATTCAGGACATCAAGTAATACAATGACAGCTCTGATGGCCATTCCAGAAAAAGAGTTCCAAAATTGCTTTGAAGGGTGGACTAGGCACTGACATTGGTGCATAGCTTCCCAAGGGGAGTATTTCGAAGGTGACCGTAGTGATTTCAGCAATGAGGTAGTTAGCTTTTTTTCTAGGATGAATTTGCAAACTTAAATGTCTGACCTCATATATAGATGATGAGCAAAGAGCAGAGATGTGTGATTTTCTAACTGTTCGCTGAGGACCTAGTACCAATGATAGCACAATGGTGATGACCATGACCTAGCATCCAGATCTTGGTTCTAAATACCGTTCTCCAGTAAAGTGAACCAGGAGGCTGGCAGAATGGCTGACCCCAGGACTGGCAGGGAAAATACAAGATGGAGCCCGAACAGCTTGCAATGCCTGAAAGGAAGGCGGCACTCAAAAACCATGGGGATGTGCAGCCACTATGGAAAACAGTTGGAAGTGCCTCGTAAAATTAGAAATAGAACTACCATATGACTCAGTAATTCCACGGGATATATATCCAAAGGAACTGAAAGCAGGATATCAGAGAGAAATTTGCACAGCCATGTTCGTCAAGGCATGATTCTTAATAGCCAACTGGTGGCAACAACCCAAATGTCCATCGATAAATGAATGGATGGATAAAGAAGCTGTAGCACATCCATACAATATTATGCAGCCTTAAAAAAAAAAAAGGAAATCCTGTGAAATGCTACAACATGGATGACATTATGCTAAGTGAAATAAGACAGTCACAAAAGGACTGGTATAATCGCACTCATGAAGTATCTAAAGCTGTCAAAACCATGGAAACAGAAAGTAGAAAGGTGGTTACGAAGGCTGGGGGGCAGGGCAGCTGGGAAAATTCATGTTCAGTGGATACAGAGTTTCAGTTTTGCACAATGAAGAAGTTCTAGAGATCTGTTGCCCAACAACGTGAATATACTTACCACTACTAAACAGTGCACTTAAAATAAATTTCAGTGGTAAATTTAATGTTATGTGTTTTTTTTGTTTTGTTTTTTTGTTTTTTTCACAATTAAAAACAAAAACAAAAAGGAACCTGAAGACATGTCAAAAGAGCACAGAAGTCAGCTTGAACGTGTTCCCACTAGACAAATCTTGGAATACTGGAGCATTAAAATGAATTAGGACAGTCTGTAGATTATAAAACAGAATCCATGTTCCACGCTAATATACTAAATGCAGAGAAGGAAAAGTGCTTACACTAGAATGATAATCAAACGTAAAAGCAACAATTAGAAAACAATTAGAAAATCGCCATTTGGCAATAACTGCTTCAGATAAGAATCATGAATGGATTCTAAAACTAGAGGATAAAAATTTATAAAGAACAGGATATTGATATGGTCTCAAAGTAGCTTCCAACAAAATACTACTCATTAATTAATAAGTACAAAATACTACACAGAATTTGAGAAACCTTGCAGATATAACCAACTGCTAAAAATTAATTTCACCAGTAATATAAAATATTGATACGATGTGCTCCCTGTTACGCAACACTTCTCTGGTATCTCTCAAAAATTCACAACCTAAGTCTAATCATGAGGACACAAAGTAAGAATCATAAATCAAAGTAACTGGCCAGCACTCTTCAAAAATGTCCAAATCATAAAAAAAGAAAAAAGAAAAACTGAGGACATGCTCTAGATTAGGGAAGACTGAAGGCAAAACATAACTAAAGGCATTCATCATCCTGGATTGGATCATGGAACAAAAGGGATTATTATTACAAGGACATTTTTGGAGTAACTGCTAACATTTGAATGTTGTTTGTGGATTAAATGGTAGGATTTTATCAATGTTGGTTTCCTAATTTTGACGGAAGTACTGTAATTATGCAGGAGAGTCCTTGTTTGTAAAAAAATACACACTAATGTATTTAGGGCTACTGGGACATTACAACTCAGACTTAGTATCAAATATGTACATATAGATAGAATGATAAGGCAACTGCAGCAAAATGTGAACCACGGGAATCTAGGGTCTTTTAAACTATTCGTGTAACTCTTCTGTTTAAAATTATTTCAAAATAAGAAGTTAAAAAATAAAGCTACATAAAAGTGGTATTTTATCTATTAAAAATTTATTACACTGATTTTTATACTACTAGAAAAATCTCTGCTTAATGGTTTCATTATCTCAAGTAAAACTCTTCAAAAAAATAGTTAAAATAAATGTGAAAATTTTTCTTAATGGGCAATATGTAGATATAAAATTCTGCTTAAAAGTTAAAAATGCACAATGTCCTGAATCTTAATCATATTCTTCCTGCAATAGTTTGTCTCCTTGAAAAAAAAATCACATGTATTGATACAGTCTCAAAGTAGCGATGTTGAAAAACCTTGAGAATTTGACCCTGTCCATTTAGGGTAGGTAATTTTTTTCTTGTAACTGATAAAGGATTTATACAATCTCATTAGGTTTATATCCTTTGCTAGTTAAATATGAAATTTAACCTGAACCATGCCCTATGGGTGATGTTGGAAATTAGAGCATCTTTATGATTTCTAGTATATTCTACTTTTAATTATACTTTGTATTAAATAATTTTAATATTAAAAATCTCCTATGGTAGCAAATGTCTGTAGAAAAGAGGTTTCTTAATTTTTTTTTTTGTTGGTGGTGTTACTTAAGAGTCCAGTGGTCATGTCATGTTGGACCAAGACCACAATGTTTTTCTGAAATAATTTACATTTCTCATAAGCTTGGTAAATGAATCTGAAGAGAAATGAAAGCTCTAAAAATATTTAAACAATGACAGCAACAGCACCCTTGGAATAACAACAGCTTCCCACAGAGATTTGTTTGAAAGACTTCACAAGTTTTGAATGTATAATTTAGTAGTACCTTTTTAAAAAAGTATCACTGTTGTGTCAGAAAAAGGAAATACATGCAATAAATTGGATATTGAACATGAGAATCAACAAAACTTCAGAAAATGATGTAGGAGGTCCTTATAAATCCTTTGTGTATTCTCCACTGGGGATTATCATTCAGTGTCAAGATTTGAGTAGGATCCCTGGAATCCATTAACAATTTCACAAAATACACTTTTGGTTCTCTTCAATTACAATAAAGAGAGATAGAACTCTCCAAACTTCTATTTTGCGCCTTGAAATCACATTTTGACTTCAAGAACTAAAATGAAATGGGCCTGAGTAATGAAATGAAAAGCACCAAAAATCAGAGCTGTCTGCATGCGTGTATGGTGGTGGGCGGGAGAAAGGGAACAGGAGAGAGAAGCAGCAAAGATACCCCTCCCTTCCAGCAAAGTCCTGGGGTTTTAAATTCATTTTAGTAATTTTTGGTATCTTTTCATAAACACAGCTGAGATGGTTAAAGTGAGAGACAAGCAGGAGGGGGAAGGAAACCATTCCCTGATCCCGGCCCAGGTAGACAGATCTGAAGGTTCCTTCTCTAGTTCCCATTGCCTCTTCACTTATACGTCATTCTATCGAATGGCTGAATAAAAAGGGGGAGATGGGGGCGAAACGGAACCACCACCACCGAAACAAATAATCACACTCTCAACCACTGAATTACTAACCACCACTTACATCCTTTGACTTAAGTGGTAATCAGTTCATCAATATTTATTTAAAGGACAATAACAACCTTGTGATACAACTCTAGAAACTTACAACCAAAGAAAAGTACAGAAGGTCACACTTACTCTTTCTCCCCGCCACCTTTACTGGCCATGACATAAAACAGAAATCAATCTCTCTCAGCATGCTATTGTCCTAAGTAACAGTTTGCCAGGTACCATTCTCAGAGGAGAAAAACTGAACCTCTTCTTCCTAAGCAAGTGAATGTAAGCTAAGGAACTGAAGCAGCACAACAGTGCAGAAAAAAGTTGAAATTTGTAGCTTCAAATCTCAGAATGTTATGGCTGAGGGACTACAGAATTCATGTAGTTCAACATACTTATTTTAGTATTGAATGACTGGATTCTATAAGGAGTCTAGACTCATTCATTTAGTATTGGACCCTGTAAGGCCAGGTTCCCATTCCAACTCTATCTCTGACCGACTATTTGGCTCTCAAGCAAATCCTTTCCCTTCTATAGACCAATTCATTCAGCACTAAAATAAGGGTGCTGAACTAGACAAATTTGATATTGCCTCTCAGCCAAAACATTCTAAGATTTTTAAGCTGTATATTTCAACCACTTTCCCCTCCACCATGGTTTTCTTTTGCAGAAATTCATAAGCTGATTGAAAATTCATATGGAAATGCAAGGACATCAGAATAGCCAAAACAATCTTGAAAGAGAACAAAGTTGGAGGACACACACATGCCAATTTCAAAACTTATTATAAGGCTACAGTAATCAAGACAATGTGGTACTGATATAAGGATATATAGATCACTGAAATAGAATTTAGAGTCCAAGAACAAATTCATCCATTTATGGGCAACTGATTTGCAACAAAGGTGGCAAGAAAATTTGATGAAGAAATACTCTTCAATAAATGATGCTGGGACAACTGTATATCCACATGCAAAAGAATCAAATTGGATCCCTACCTCATACCATATATAAAAATTAACTCAAAATGGATCAAAGGCTTAAATATAGGAGCTAAAACTCATAGGAAAAAAACAGACGTAAATCTTTGTGACCTTAGATGAAGCAATGGTTTCTAAGATATGACACCAATAGCATATGAAACCAAAGAAGAAGAAAAAAAAGATAAATTAGACTTAATCAAAATAAAAAACTTTTGTGCTTCAAAGGATACTATCAAGAAAGTGGACAAACACACAAAATGGGAGAAAACATTTGCAAATCATATATCTGACAAAGATTGAGCACCCAGACTATACAAAAAATTCTTACAATTCAAAAAAAAGACAAAGAACCCAGTTTAAAAATAGGCAAAGGATTTAAACAGACATTTCTCCAAAGAAGATATACAAATGGCCAATAAGTACAGAAAAGATACTCAACATCATTAATCATTAGGGAAATGGAAATCAAAACGATGAGATACTTCTTCACATACATGAAGATTGCTAAAATTAAAAAGATGGTGAGTGACAGGTGTTCCTCAGGATGTGGAAAAAATGGAACCCTTATACATTGCTGGTGGGGAATGTAAAATGGTGCAGCTGCTTTGGAAAACAGTCTGGCAGTTTCTCAAAAGAGTTGCCACATGATCCAGCAATTCTACTCTTATATATATACCCAAGAAAACTTAAAACATATGTCCATACAAAAAAATTGTGCAGTGTCACAGCAGCATTGTTCATAATAGCCAAAAAGTGGAAACCACCCAAATGTCCATCAACTGACGAATGGATCAACAAAATGTGGTCTATCCATATAACAATATTATTCAGCCATAAAAAGGATACCAATACTTATTACCACATTGATGAATCTTGAAAATATTATGCTAAGTGAACGAAGTCAGACACAAAAGGCCACATATTATATGATTCCATTTTTCTGAAATATCCCTAACAGGCAAATTCATAGAGACAGAGAATAGATGAATGGTTGCCTGGGACTGGGGAAAAGGGAGAATGGGAAGTGACCAGTAATGGGCATGAAGTTTCTTTTCGAGGTGATGAAAGTGTTCTGGAATTAGACAGTGGTGATGGTTGCACACTCTGTAAATATACTAAAACCCAATGAATTGTACATTTTAAAAGAGTGAATTTTATGGTATGCAAATCATATCTCAATTTTTTTTTTAAAAAGGCAAATGGCCCTTAGAAAATCGATTTCCTCACTTCTGTCTCAGAACACCTACTCGTTCATAAAAATATAGAAAAGTTTGCTATGATATTTGACATTTATAATCCCACTACAATAAATACAAAAGAAAGTTTATTTTTAACCTAATTATTTATAGAGATCAGCTGATGGTCCACTTGTATTTATTTTGCTTCTAAACAGTAAAGACATGGAAGTTCCTCTGAGTTCATGATTTATCTCATAGTTCTTCTCAAAATTTTTATTTTTCTTAAGTAACTGAGGCTAAACAAATACCTTCATTTTAGAAATCTTAGTAATATTGTCATCTAGAACAGGTAAAAGTATTACTCCTGCAATGATATTAGCACAACCATCTTCGAGCAGTACTTTAAAATTTAATTCCTGTTCATAGGACAATAAAAAGGCTAGGCAGAAAACAATTTTTCATTATCAGTATTGCAATGTAATAAGTATAACCAAATGCTTTAAGCCATGAAACAAATGCAGACTTCCTCCCCCCTGTAAAATAAACAGAATTTTAAGCTTACTCTATTCAGTAATAAGAGTTTAAGTGAATTTTTTCCAGAGCTCTGCAAAGAAAACATACTCTATATCTCCATCTTCTGTAACACTTTTGTATGTTTTGTATAACACTGTATATCTGATTTTCAGTATCAGAAGACTGTAAACTTTGCATTAGCGCTATAATCCACAAGAAAAGCTTTGTAAGCATTTGAAATAGAATGAAATATTAATTCTAGTCTGATATCACTGGATTGTACTATATACACATAGTTCCATAGAAGTTACGTAGGAAGTCTGATCCTTCTAAAAATGCTAAGTGTAAAGAGGAGGGCTTAAATACTTAAGAAATAAACATCAAGGTCTGCCATAATTAAGCTGCATTTTTAGAAAGTATCAACAGATTACAATAGGGTGACATGATTTTCATTTTTAAGATCAATGAAAATTGCATATATTCAGTTTTTACTCTTACATACAAGTGGTTTATAGTATATCAGGGCTGCCAGCCCCAAGAAAGATGTGACTACAGAAAGGATGACCTTATCCAACCAACCTCAGTATTATTTCTGTAGTAATGTGTATAAATCCCTACCACTGCTTGGGCAACCTCAGGAGAGAGCAAGCCTAAGAGATGAAAACATTCACACCTTTTAATTAGATTATACTCTTACCTTATAAAAATGTGAGGGTCAACATTTATTTCCTTGAAAACAGAACACTAAACAGTTTTAATACAGTAACCTAGCTGACAGTTAAGATGTGTCTAAAATGTATGCAGAACTCTTAAGACTACAACACACCAGGGAGTTCTTTTGAATTATAATATGTGTATTCAAACGATGGTGTTCTAATTCACACTGAACAACAAAATCTTAATAAAACAAGAAATGGGAGAAATAAAAATTGATTTCCGAACCAAATGTGTACAAGCTCGCACTAGAGTGCATCATCACTGGGCAATCCAGGCACGGGGTAAAATGCTCCATGTGAACACAACTGCATATTAGAATTCAAAAGAAGAAAAAGCTTTGATCAGTTTTTTTCTAATAGCATATCGTTTCTAAATAATTCTCACTTTGCATTCCAGAAAATGTAAGAAACAGTTTGCAAGAACGCATGCAAATATGTTTCTCTAAGGCCATGAACTGGTTTGCTAAGTTGCATTGTTTTATTCAAGTAAAAAGCCCTTCTAGAATAAGGGGTCTATAAAGGAAACCAATCACCGTCCACTCTCAGGCCTGCACGTGTGTTAGGATCTCTATCACTCAAAGCCAAAAGGTAGAATGCTCACGTAAGCATTAACAAAAGGGTCTCTATTTACATTTTTAAAAATCTAATGCGTGTTAAGTTTTTCTGGCATATTCTTTTTATATATTACCAAAGGAAAAAAAAAAGCGCAAAACTTTAGAACAAGAATCCTTTTTTTCTTAGAAAGGTCGAACAGATAGTTCTTGACATCATGTCCTTTATACAATGGCATACTGTTCATATAAAAGGTCTCTTATCCTATAAAAATCTTGACAAAGGCAGCCTTCTAATCCAATGCGTCCAGTTTCTGTCTAGAAACCAAGTAAAACAAAAAAGTTCTTTAGTACATTTTCTATCGATTAATATGCAGACACAATAACCAAAATCTATTAACTAGATTACTTTATGATAGGTCAGGGAATGGGTTGTTCTGATTCACAGAACATGGATATAACGTTCAAGTCATGAATTTTACATAGACATAAATGTCAGAGAATTCAAATATAAATTTACAATAAAATTATATATCACGTCTTTGAGTCACTTTTATAAGTCTTCAAGGTTATCATTATGAATATAATTACTGATTTCCAGTTCTGTGAAATTACCAATCAAGAACTACAGAATTCAAAATGACACAACCTCAGAAGCATTTGTTCAGTTTGGCTCTTACAGAACACACTTACTCTTCGGACGGCTACTTGATTGTTGCAAACAAGTACACCTCCTACAAATTCGGCTTGAATCCCCTCCCGTAAAAGAACTTGTTTGAAGTCTGATAGTCTTGGTTCGTTCATAAAAACTGACTGATGTCCAGGAACCTTAGATAAGGTTAAAAGGGAAAGAATAACTTCAAATAGAATACCAGGCACGTAGTTGTACTGAATAAAGTGAAGTAACACATGATGTTTAAGACATTTTCTATTATTCCCTGAAGTCCTTTGACAGATCATTTCAAGACTGTAAATCACATTCCAACTTGTTCTGAATTTTACCTCATTATTTAACATTAAAAAGCCCTTCACATTTCTGAATGTTTCACAATCAATTTTATTAGTCATGCCTCATAATAAAAGAGGCATTTGGCAATGCTATGCTCTTCACTCACCCACCTGCCTAACGGGTCAACTAGAGTGCCAGTAGGCAGAGCTGAACCAAAAATTTTTTTTTGGTTCCGATCCTAGTCCTTTGCTTAGTTCAGAGGATAATTTTCTCCTGATCCCACTCTGCTTTCCCTCCTCCCTCAGAGCAAATGCAGTGGATGCTATGGGTTTTAGAATCGGAGGGGCAAGTGGTTCAAATGTTGCTACTCTGAAATTGCTTTGAAGACTGCTGGCTTTAGTACAGAGAGAAAAAGATTCTAACTCCTCCTCCCAATTCCAGGAGTAGTACTAGAAGGGAATCCAATGACAGAGGCTGTCTCTCTATTCTTATTGCCTGGAAGGGCTACACTTGACCTACATATGGGACTCTTACAGTTTTAATATTGTTATACATTAATGACCTAAAACCTTTGCTAATTAAGCAGATGGCTCTTGAGAACATGCAGTACTAGACTAGAATTATATCTATACTTCAAAGATTTCTAACCAAAAGTGATGTGAACTGAATTGACAACAAACAAAAACTGGAGTGCAGCAGTCTGACATACTTAGAAAACTAGAAATCTCCTGATTAGAAGCAAGCAGGTGATCCTCACAATCATCAAACTTAATATTTAAAAATGCATACTGAAAAAACAAATCAATTAAAAAATCATACCAAAAAAACCAATGAAACAATTATGTAGCTTATAAGAAGATCTCCTAAGGTTTCCTTTAAGTTGTTATTCCCTAGCCGTACAGGATACACACCCACACACGCACACACAGAAACATAACATTGAGTAATCGTTTTAAAAACTCCAACATCAGTCTACATGTGACACATATTTGAAATGGTTAAAAACATAAAAGGAAAATTCGAAGGATGACAAATCAAGGAAAAGAGAGAAGCAGCACACGCTTTCTTACCTCATTTGGCGGCAAGGGTTCCAAAGTAGGAATGATCTCACTCTCTTCACCTGTTTCTTTCTCATCATCTCCAAACAGACTTTTCATGGCCTTCTGCTGTGCTATCGCGCTAGAATCTGAAGGGGCGTCCACTTGCATTTCTGAGTCTTCTCCATCATCCTTTAGTTCTCCTTCTTCTAAAATAACTCCTGTGTCCACTTTGGAAACTCTCATGTCTAAGACACCATCTATCCAAGCTAATTCAGCATCTTTTGCCTTACAGAATTGAAGGGAGCTCACAAGTGAGTCTTTTAATCTCACCTAGATATGCAAAGCGGAGAAAGAAAACCCACAGAGTATAGATTACCTAATATAACCCATTAGTGTCATTTTCTAACTCTGGTAATATGCACATATTAAAATTTGGAACTCCTTCACTCATCTGATCTTCATCATGACCGGTAATGACCTAACGGCCTGTAAGATCACTGGCCGTTAAGTGAAGGTTCTTACCCCTGACTGCACACTGGGGTCACATGGCAATTTGAAAAAAAAAAAAATTATCACTGCCCGGGCCCCATCTCCAGTGGTTCCCATACAACTAGTGAGACAGACCAGAGCACTGACACCTGACTCCCCGACGCCCCTCAGATCATGCTCACATGCAGGTGAGGTTGAAAACCACTGAGAAGTCTCACTCTCCAATACTGGATGCTACTTGAGGAGCACTGAGTTCCTTACAGTTTTCTAAATGCACCATGTAGTTTCACACCTTCATATTCTTGGAACGCTGCTTCCTTTGCTCTGCCCAGAATGACTTTTCTGCCCAAATCCTAATCCATTTTTCCCAAACAAATACAGACAACACTTCTGCTTTAACTGACACCATCTCCCACTGCCAAATAAGAGGTGATCAAGCTCTCCTCTATTCCTGTTTTCTGTGCCTACCTCCATTTTTTATTCAAATAGGAGAACCCTGACATCTGTGAATTTTTATAAAACCTTAAAATTCTTGAACACTCAGCCTTCCCTCACCTGATTGCTTTTGCAAATGCTGTTTCTTCTGCCTTTCTTGCTCTTTTCTATTCTACATACAACCCTGACAACCCAGTTGAATATCCTGTAGGATTCAGCTTAGTTATCATCACTTCCTCCGGGAAATCTTTTTGAAACCTCCAAATTTGGGCTGGGGTCTTCCTCTATACTCTCGTAGCATCCTGTACTTTCTCTATCAGAGGTGTAACAGTGTGATAAATACTATTTCCCTGTATAAGCCCCACAGACTATAAGATCTGCTAGGGCAGGGGACCACGTCTGTCTCACCACTGCATTCCTAATGTATGTGTCCCTATCTGCGACAGAAAGCACTTACTTCTGTGTGGCTCAGATGCCCCCATATTTACCTGGTAGATGTGAGTCTCACTAGTGGCGTCCACGGTTTCATGGAGCTTTGGCATGTACACTTTAATATCTTTCCCGCCAAATGCACGGCAGCACTCTGCAAGATCCTGACTGGCCTCTGGTGGTCCGTGGACAATGATCAGCTGTCGTGGTTTCATCTGATTAATGATCTTTTTAATGGAATCCCCATCAGAGCGTCCTTCATAGTCTATGTAAGTAACCCTAGCTCTGTAATAGACGTGATTATTCAAGCTTACTTTTCTGAACCCAAAAAAATATAATGGGAAATATTTTACTTCATCACATCAAAATTAAAGATTTTCATAAATGAAGTAGACGATGAGCAACTCTTGTAACACAATGGGAGAGGACATTTATTTGCATTGTCTAAAACCAACCAGATAATGCCCAGAATATATATACAGTGAACCTGTGCAAATAAAATCTAACAAAAAGGCAGCAATCCCTAGAGAAAACTGCTCGAAGGACATACAGATGGACTTTACAGAAGAAAAAACAGGGAAGGTAACAAGCATTTGAAGAGATAATCAAACTCAGTAAGAATCACAGTAAAACAAATGTAAACAATACCGATACATTATTTTATACTGATTGGACTAGAAAACATTAAAGAGTTTACTAGATAACGTCAAATGTTGGTGAGAAAACAGCAATGAAGGAAACCTCCTGGCTCTGCTAGTGAAAATATAAACTGGTACAGCCATTCTGGAGAGAATTTTGTGATACTGTTGATACGCATTATTTAGACCTTAGCTATAGCCAAGAATATACACTAAGTGATATCACTAGACAAATAACCCACTTTATTCGCTGAGTTTTGAAAAATTCCAAAATGATGATTTACTGATGTTATTAACTGTACCAAGTAGGAAAGGAAAAAAAGGTTTCTTAACTACTTCAGATCAAAATAGTATTTTTAAGACATAAGCCAGTAGAGGTGGCTAAATCAAGGAGTATATTTTATGAAGCAAGCACTTAGGAAAATTAAACTTGTGAATTGTGTAACATCTCCTGCTACTAGACATACTAAAAGGCCAAAAAGCATGTGTCTTCATGTAAGTGCACAATATAATGTTTAACCCTCTCCTCACCGCCAGTTCAATTACTTTGGCATTCAAACAGTATTAATGAAGAGAAAATCCCACCATACTTCACAAGTCTTTACGTGGAAGAAATTAAATTTAAAAATTTTAAAAGGACAAACTTACTAGAGGATATTCAGAAATTTCACTTTTGAAACAATTTAAATCATATAATTCAAGTACTTGAAATTTCATGTATTTTGAAAATGTAATGAAAGCACTTACTTTATTTCAATAGACTCTGTCATGGAAATGCACTTCGTGGGCACATCAGATAAATCCTGATCCATGGGCTCATCTCCATTTGTCAAGCCAGATTCTAATTTGCTTTTTTCTTCTTCAGTGGCTTGAAGTTCTGGCACTAAGAAATCCTCTGGTCTAAAGAATAAGTCTCGAATTATAAGTAGTAACAAGCAAGCTAATATTATGTAGAACTAGTAGATTGTCTAATTTGTAGACTCCTTACATATCTCAAGATTTAAATATACATTTGATCCAAAGCTAATGCAACTTCATTATATCAATTACAGATGACTGCATGTATACCCTTCAGATAGCTCTTTAAACACATCCTGCGGGCCAGTGAAAGGGCCCAGACACAGCATTAGAAGGTCTTAGTGGCCAGTATAAGATCTATTATACCCTGACCCTGCATTTGTTCCAATAATTCTTTTTCTCAGTTTCTGTGGTTTTCTTTGCCAACTCCCAATTCTTATAAATCTCAGGCCTCCTTTGATTTCTTTAAGACCCCCAATTATTCCATACCTGGCCAAAGAAAGCAGATAACTCTCCATTTGCACATTACCAAGACTGAGATACAAAACCATTAGCTCCCTCAAAGCCTTCATCTTTATTTCAACAAACTATTAACACATCTATCTTCCCATTTTTACTTATAATATCAGAGAGAGTTGTATGTTAAAATTAAAAATCAAATTTTTAAAAATCTTTTTCTCTAACCTCCTATAATGGCCTATGCTGCACCCCAAATCCACTCACACGCCTCTCTGAGAATCCCAGCCTCTGTTACCCAACACCCAGATTGCTGAAGCAGCGGCTTAGTCCCTGGAGTCCAGTATCTCCAACTGTAATCCACATAATAGCAGCAGCAGTAGCAACCACTTAAAGTGCAATTACTATGAGTCAGGTTCTATGCTAAGTGCTTTAAAAACACAACCTCATTTAATTCTTACCCCATTTTTCAGATAAGGACATTGAAACTAAAGAGCACTGTCCATATATGCTAAACAGACTGGCCACTAATTAAGTGGAATGGTAAGCAACCAATGCTATTTAGATTGTTATTTTTCCTCTCTACTATTTTAGAGGGCCAAGTAGAGAGTGGAATTTTCCTAATTAAATCCAAGAGTGACCTACGTCCACTATATGCTCAAGCTAGCATTATGAAAGCACAAAGAAAGTACAAGAGAGGGACCTGACTGCTGGGGTAGCAAGAAGAAATAGGAAAAGTTTCCAGTAGTTTGTGAGGCCAGATTCCCACCGGCATGGGAAGGTGGAACAATGCAGAGGGAAAAGCATAGGCAAAGGCATAACATGAAAAAGCTGAGCAGGAAGAAACTGAGAAGGCTCGTACCACCAGAGAGAAGAACGCACGCTGACATAACAGAAGTACATAGAAACATAACAGAGAAGTAGGGAGAAACCCGGTCGTGAAAGACACCGTGTGCTATGCTAAGGCATAGCACATATACCTAAAAGCGGCAGGAACCCTCAAGATCTTTATAAAGGATAGTAATGTTTTTGAATTTGAGATTAGAACATGTGATTTCAGCTGTTTTTCTAAAGTGGGTATAGATTTTATAGTTTTTTCCATGGTTCCTTTCATGCTATCTCATATTACTCTTGTAATCCGTTTCCCAAACATAACATAATCCCACCCATCCAAGTTCTTCCTATCCTATGTCTCTCTCCAATGCACATCGCTTATCTCTTTTTAAGTGGGGAAAAACGTCCTGATCATCTTTTTAAACCTTTCACATACTAATAAAACTACCAGCTTTCCTTTAATATTAATTCTCTAGATGTTCCTCAACCTGTCAAGTTTTACATTTCAAACTACAAGTCTACATCCTTCAAGCCGACGTCCTCAGAAACTAACAAAGTCCATGATGACCAGAAAGACCAAATGCACCGAGCTCAAATGATAACACCGTTAATACCTCTAATCTGTAAGAAAGAAAAGCTTGTTATGCTCACATACTTGATAATTTCTCCATATTCATCCCATTTAATTCTTTCTTCTGGGGCAGGAAACATAGGATAGGACTTTTTAGCCTGTTTGAAGAAACTTCCTTTACGACTGCCTTCACCTTTCATCATCAGGTCGTGCTTTGTCTTATGAGCCGATGGCTGATCAATATCTTCCTCAGCATCACTCTCATCACTGGAATCTATATCGGTCCTGGGATAATTTGGGGACAGATAAAGGTCAGAGTCCCCAAAAGATTTTGAATTAATGTTTATAAAATTACTTTTGAATACTGAATACTAATTGAAGTATGAAATAATTAGAAATATTAATGGGTTGGTATTTTGTAAGACATACCATTAACTGCCAGTTAATAAATGCTTGTTAATGTTAGCACTGAAAGAATTTGGTATTCAGGTATTCAGGTAAGTATAATGAAAGCAATGAAGTTAAAAGAGAAGTTAAATATTTTCAGTTAAACTTTTTTGTTTTAGAAATCAGTTCTACTCAAATTGCATATATAAATTAATAATCTGTCTGAAAATAACTTACTCTTTTGACTGCTCAAGTTTTTTAGCAGCTTCTTTCTTTAATTTCTCTTTTTCCAAGTATTCTTCAAGTTCTTTCCCTTCAAGCTTCACACGTTTCCTCAACTAAAGAAAAACAGCAGACGAAAGGAGATATCAATATTAGCGGCTTTAAAGCAGTGGGATGTGACATGCATCACATCTCTGAATTGATTCATCATCTTTAAATTTTCCTCTAAAATTTTTCAAATTTCTATTACGTGCACTTACCAATCCTACTTAGATTAGTACTAAAATTGAGCTGACACATTTCTAGGACGGGTTTAATATAAGCCAAACTGGTTAAAAAAATCACCAATCAGAAACAGAAAATACTGATAAATATTTTTATAATTTGGTAGGTGAGGCCTACACATGACATAAAACCCAAAAGCCATACAGGAAGAGATAAATAAATACGGCAACATGAAAAAAAAAATTGCTTTGACATTTTAAATCTCTTAAAATTAAAAGAAACTGAAAAAATTATTTGCAGCGCTATACGATTATCAGAAGCTACTTTTTAGGACCTCTTCTAAATCAGTTAAGAAAAAGATGATCAACACACCAAAAAGGACCACACACACACACACACACACACACACAGGGTGCAAAAAAAAATGTACACACATTTTAAGAAAGGAAACAACTGTATTAAAATTGTAATACTCAATATATACCCATAACAAAAGATGAATACAAGTCACGTTTGACTTCTGCAATTACAAGAGGTGCTCAAAGTGGTTATCATCAGCGTAATTTTAATAGTTTTTTTCCTTTCTTAAAATGTGTTTAAATTTTTTGTCACCTTCTGTGTATGTGTGTGTATGTATAAAATATATAAATATGTAAAAGTACTTTACAAAATAAAAACAAATAACTAATAACCACGAAGACATGTTTCATTTCATTAATGATTTTTGAAAAATGCAAAATTTTAAAAATGCAACGCCAGTTTTTAATCTATGAGATTGGCAACGCTAACGACTATATGGGAAAAAGGGTACCTTCATACACCGTCTATGGGAAAATTAGCACAACTGTGTTAGAAGGCGATTTGCCAACATCTGAGAGTAAAAATACGCTTGTCATTTAACACAGCATTTCTACTTGTACGAATTTATCCTACTGAAACAATCACACAAATGTGAAAAAAAATACACTGAAACAACATCTCTGATAAAAAAAAACTCTACACAACTTTAAAAATCCATCAACACAGAATGGTTAAATCAGTAGTTTTCAAATTTTTTGATATCGGGATTGCCTTGGACTCTCAAAAATGACGGTGAACCCCCAAAAGCTTTTGTTTTTAATATTTTAAAAATAAAACATAATTGACATGTAACATTTTATTAATTTAGGTGTACAGGGCTTCTGTTTTTTGTAGGTTATATTTATCAATATTTACCACATTAGAAATTAAAACTGAAAAATTTTTTAAATGTCAATCTGTTCATTAAAAAAGAATAAAACCACTATATGTTAATAATAATATCATATTTTTACAAAAGATAATTATGTTTTCCAAAGCAAACAAAAATTGGCAGGAAATATATTATTTTACATTTTTGCAAATCTGTTTAAATGTCTAGCTCAACAGCAGACAGCTAGATTCCCACATATGCTTCTGCATTAAATCTTTTGTAATATGGTGCTTTTGTTAAAGTATATGAAGAAAATCCAGCCTCAAACCGATGTATAATTAGAAAAGGAAAAATATTTAAATATGAATATTCTTCTGAAGAATAATTCTTTTTATAACTATTCTTCATATTACATTAAAACTCAAAGAGTGGTAGTTTCTTAAAGGTTAGTTGTAATGTAGAATCTGAAACCATACCAATAACTTTTCGTACTCTGTTATATGAAAATTTACTGATTTATCTTGCACTTTGAATGGATCTTTTATTTATGCATAATTTTGTAACATCATGCATTGGTTATGTGGAAATATTAGATCACCAAGTTACATAGATCTTACAAATGTTGAAAATATTTGAAAAAATCCCATTTGCAATTATCACCACCAATCTCATCAGAAAAATCTTTTACGTTTAAGCTGTCAATTTCACAGTGATCGGTGTAAGTTTTCTAAAATTCTAATTTTCACTTGAAAGTTTGAACTTTATCAAATTTAAACAATAAATGCTATCAATCATTTTCCTTAAAGTGACCAGCTCAATTTATTCATTTTTGAGAAAATATCTGCTAATTATCCAAGTCTGAATAATCATGTCATTATTTCAAGTAAAAATGGTATTCCAAGGAAAAAGTGGCTAGTTCGACTCACAGCTCAAACAATTATACAAGTGGTTTTCTTCAAGACAACCATTGTACTTTAGTATGCAACACAAGTGCTTTATACATACTTCCCATCGTTACCCAGATTATTAAAGAAATCTTTTACTGAAGAATATAGCAAAATTAATAACTTTTACTGCTTCATCAAGGACATTCATAAATGAAACTGACTTTTTTTAAACAAGTGTGTGGAAATGAAAAATGCAGTGACCACTAGTACAGTTTTGTGCCACTGCCTTGATTTATGCTAAGGTACCAGCCCTTTACCGACCATTGCTTTTACTCATCAGTATAATACATGTAGAACAGTGAAAAGACAAACAATACCTTAATATTATTATGAAAAATAATTTTGACGTCGTGGACTCACTGAAAGGGTCTCAGGACCCCCCCAGGGGTCCTCACACCATATTTTTGAGAACCACTGTATTAAATAATGACAATACATGTATACAATGTATTATTATCACATTATTAAAAAGAACTCATTTATTCAAAAACATTTGAATGTTTATAATATACCAAGTAGTATGTAAGATAAATCTGTATCTACTTACACTATTCAAGATTCAAATGAAAACAGCTAGTTTCAGTGTATGTGGATAATTTGGTCCAATTTCTTTTTTAAAGAAGCATATAGATATTGTATGTGAAAAGGAAAAAACTGAGGTCATACATGCTTCAAAAATGTCAACAGTCATGAAAATTAAATGCAATGTATAATCCTGGATGGGATCCCGAACACAAAAGGAAACGGTAACCAGAAAGCACGCTGTTGGGGCAGTTAGCAAAAGGTAAGCGGGGTCAGTGGATGAGTTGGTAGCACGGTATCAATGCTTATTTCCTTAATTCAATGGATTACTACGGTTTTGCATGAGACCGTCCTTGTTTTTAGGTAATGGACACCCCTGTGTTTAGAGGTGATGATGGAACATCCGCAGTTTCAAATAGTTCAGAAAAAACTAATAGTGTGTCTATGTGTATACAACAGAAGTGAAAAGGCAAATCCAGTAAAATGTTGACAGTTGGGGAATCTGGGTATACTATTTTTATAACGGTTCTGTTAACTTTGAAATTATTTCAAAATAAAAAGTAACAAAAAAATTAGACCCAAATCAAATGATTCTACTGTATAGGATGAAGGAGTGAGACACCTTTCTATTGGGCATCCCACATATGCCTAGACGCTTACTTGAAAATAAGTTCCGTTTAGAAAGGGTCATTATTTTGCTTTATAATACACTACTGGGAACTTAAACAGATGCCTGTCTTCCCCCAAAATAAATTTTACCAGAACATTTACCACATAATTTAGTTTACGCCTGTTGCTATAATAAATTACTTTTCATTTAAGATATCTGAAATTAATGGCTATATTCAGAAACAGATTTCTAGCATAATCAACCCTAAGGTATTTTTTTTCCTACTCCTTCACTGTATTACCTCCAAGTTATTCCTTTTCCTAATCAAATCTATTCCAATTTATTAAGCCTTATTCACTTACTATCCTTGCTCTTTCTAAATGAGCAAGACTTGACGCAGGAGAGCAATACATGTACATGAAAAAAAATATCATACATAGTAAACTCTTGTCTAATATGATCAGAAATCTGGTTTACTACATATTCACTAATTCGGTCATTCCTGAATCTGACCAACACACTGCTGGAGGAACTTCAATGTACTCTGTGTGCTGGGGATTTAAAAGAAAACAAGATCTCTTTTCTCATGAAACTTGTATTCTCGTTGGTAGTGGGCAGAGCAAGACAACAAACAAGAAAAATATCAGATGGTAATGAGTGCTAGGAAAAATAACAACTAAAGTTGATGGGTTGGCAGCTGCGTAGTTATTTAGATTGGTAGTCAGAGAAGGCCCACCTGAACAGGTGACCTTTGAACTGAGACTTGAATGACAAGGAGCCAGCCAAGGGCAAAGCTGGGAAAGGACAAGCCAGGCAGAAGGAACACCTAGTGCAAAGATGCGGATGCCATGTAGCAATGCAGAGCATAGAGAGGAATGCGCGAAGGTCAGAAAGGTGGTTAGAAATCAGATCATGTGGGTCTTCAAAGCCTGGGTAAGCAGTGTGGATTTCATTCAAAGAGCAGAAAGAAGCCGTGGAGGGTTTCAGCAAGGGAGTGACATGAAATGAATGTTTAAAAGACGCCTTTGGGAGCTGTTGTTCAATGGGCCTAGAGTTTCAGTTTCGCACGATGAAAAGTGCTCGAGATCTTCTGTACAACAGTGTGCCTACCGGTAATACTGCTGCGCTGAACCCTGAGAAATGGTTAGTAAACTTTGTGATGTGGTTTTTACCACAATAAAGAGAGAGAGAGAGACAGAGAAAGACCGAGATCTCTTTGGCTGCTATGAGAAGAAAGGATTATGAGAGTATAAACGTAAAAATAGAGAAACCAGTGAGGAAACTACTGCACAGTCCGGCAAAACCATTTAGGACGGGCTAGGATGCTGGCCGGGACGATGGCAGGGGAGCTGGAGAAAGGTAGGCAGGCTGTATCTGGAGGTCAAGCCAATAGGACTCGCGGCTAGGTTATGCGTGTTGAGAGAAAAGTAAGGAATTGGAAGTAAGTTTCTCCTCTTCTGTGTCCCTTGGAAGGGACAGGCAAGATCAGAAAGGGGCGCCTGGGGTACTGCTGGTATTCTATTTCTTGATCTAGATACAGGCTAGAGAAGCGGGTTCAATTTGTGAAGTCATCACAGAGTACGCTTATAATATGCACACTTTTCAGTGTCTATTACACTTTAATGAACATTTTTTTTTTCACATTAAAAGTTTTATTGTTAGGAATTGGCTTATATGATTACGAGAGCTGGCTAGGCAAGTTGGAAATCCCTAACCAGGCCATCAGGAAGGGCAGAATTGAACTCTCAGACATGGGCTGAAGCTGCAATCCACAGGTGGAATTTCTTCAGGACATTTTTTACAATTTCTATATTTTTGGCTTGAGTCAATAGGTGGAATGTGCTGCTGTTCTCTGAGATAAGGAAGACTCAAAGAAGGGCAAGATTGGGAGCAGAGGAGGAGACACAGTAAAAATTGTTTTGGATGTGACCAAGTAGAGAAAAAAGGGATAGAAAATGGATAGAAAAGGGATAACTACAGAAGAAATATCCCTAACAAGGTAGGAAGGGAAAGAATCCTGAGCATAAAGTACTACTTATGAAAAAACCCAAAACCTAACATTTCAAGTTTCAGCTACGAATGTCATTTTCCTTTTTTTCAAACTTAAGCCACTTTTAATACTGTTTTATTAATTTCTCAAATGGCATACCAGCCTTAATTGAATTCCTAGTAATGAATATTGCCTCATATAGTATTTCATATCTGATGAAACTCTTTCAAGTATTCAAGTATTTCTGAGTTCTTTCAGCTTTCTAAGCTATTAAATAACCCAAAAGACAGCATTTTACTTTGGTATGCTTGCTCTGAATCATTCTTCATCAGTCTGCTTTTATAGTGAATATGGATCAGATTTGTTTTTCTTATGTCCAGTTAGTAACAAAGCCTTACTACTCAGCTTTTAACAAACTAAACATTCCTTAAGATGGCTGCTATGAAGACAAAATGAAAAGCAGTCATCTGAAACTTTGTACAACCCTGGCAATTATCAACCCACTCAGTATCAAGTGCTATAAACTTTAAGATAATGATACTAGTTTTGGGAAAATTGGTAGATTTGATGGATTGGTTATCAGCAAAATGATCTTTTGGAATCTTGACTATTTGACTAATTGTCTTGCTCTTGTAACAGGAGACAAGGCAGAGAATGCAAATGCAGGAACAGGTCAGGCAGTCAGTGGTGAGGAGATGAGGGAATTCCTGTCTGACGAGTCCCGCTTCTCAGTTAAGTTGGAAACAAGGTCACGTGCAATGGGTGAAGACTGAGATGGAGTTGTAGGATTTTTGAAAAGGAACAAGATGTGAAATTGTCTTACTGGAGTGTGCGAAAAGGAGTAGCACACAGAATGCTGCGTGCTAGTACTGGGTGCCCTTCTGAGAGGTAAGGTCATGAAGGTGAAGGAAAACCTGTCCACACAGTAGTGTGTTCAACTCCAGTAATAACGTTGCTTGGGTATAGGCTCAAATTAAGCAAACAGTTTGACTAAAGTCAAGGCTTTGCTAGCTGAGTACAATAACAGAAGTTGAAGGTGTTTGCAAAATGATGATGGACCACGGACTCAAAGCTGGAAGGGCAATGGACAGTAAAAGTGGTGAGGGTCATGAACTCAAAGTCCCAATGGGACCGAGACACTGCTGGCATGGCAGCAATAGAGAAAGCTGGCTGTCAGACCCAAGTGGAATGCCTGGGGTAGAGATGTGGACACTGTTCCGTCAGCACAAGGTTGAGGGCACAACTGTGGGAAGGGATACTGGGGTGGACTGGAGAAATTCACTAAGAAATAGAGTCAAGAAACTGAGAGGGCCAAGGAACCGGATAGACATGAAAGCTAACATCATCCAGAATGGAGTCCAGAGGACGAGTGGACAGGAAGGCTGTGAACCAGGGTGCGAAGTCACTGATGAATGACAGAGAAGGACCAAGAGATGGGTAAATGTCAGGAACAAGGAGGGGTTAGCGTATTGTCAAGTCTGACGCAAGAACTACATACAAAGAGAAGAGAAATGGCTTCAAAGCTGCAACACAGACCAAGAACACCTACCTGACCCAAAGCACATGAACCGTGAAAGAGAAAAAAAAGAGCATCTCCTGGGAGGGTTACAGGAAAAAGACTGTCAGTAGGAAACAGCTGGATTCCAATTACAGAAAGAAGAGAGACTGAGAAGACAGTGTAATATATACACCTTCTGGGTGTGGTTCCAGAGGCTCATTCCAATTAAGGAGTTCTGAAATTTGTGCAATTAAAGGCTCTCCACTGTTATTCTGATAAAAATCCTGAAAAAATTTCAAGTTTTCTTTTTGGTCACTGATTTTTATATATCATGCATACTGTATCCCTAAAACAGTGTTAAGATAAAGTTCACACGCAAGTGCTTACCTCTATTTCTGTAACTTTTTCAGAAGGATTATCAATTAGAAAACGTGCTAAAGTCCCAGGAGTAGTTCTGTAAGTTAGAATGATTGAGTTCTTGGGGTCCTGACACCACTGAATAAAAAGATCCCTAGAAAATCCGCATTCCAAGTCGGGTTGGCTGGCAAGGACCACTTTCGGGCTAGGCACTCGGGCCAAGTCAGAAAGACCATGACACAAAGAGAGGTGGCGAAACTGAAATGGGTTATTTCTTTTGTCTTCAAAACATCTCATCAGCTTATCACTCATCCATTCTACCTAATATGGGGGGAAAGATGAAAATAATTAGAAAATGCTATATTATTAACTTCAGAGTATTTTACAACAGTCCAGAGGTCAAGTTCTAGCTTAAGGCTTGCTCCCCACCACTGGTTGCTTAATTTGTATTATCTTGACAAGCAGTTTATTTTCTGCCTCTGTTCCCCATTAGATTCTGCCACCCCAGCGTTCATCCCTATAAAGCCAATTTTGCATTATGTTTCACTTAGAAGTTACCTTAAATCTATTAAGAAGGCCGTGTGTAGGTTCTAAATGAATGTCTTACTCCAGAGATTGCTATTTCAAGGACAAGAGCTTATTATTCACAAGGAAGAGAAAAATGAATTCTAACATTTATATCCTATAAGGTTGGTTCTATTTTTGTCTCCATTTTACAGACTGTGATAGTGTTAGAGGAGAAGCAACTTGCCGGATCTATAAAATGGGGGGAAAAAACAGAACCTACTTCACAGGGTATGTAAGGACTAAATGACATGATACACATAAAGCACAAAGAACAGTTACGTGATTAATGATTAGCTTTTATTACTGTCGTCATTATCACGATCACCACTAACCTCATCAACCTCGTCAACAGAAAAATAAAACCCAAAGGGACATCCCCATATTGTTTCCAGAAGCCCAAGCTCTGTAGCAAACTCCTTTATTACAAATGATAACGTGAAAACAAACCTGGGACTTAGAAAACTCCACCACATTGTAACTGACATTATTCAGGAGTGCCAATGAGTAAACACCCAATCCTGCATCTTTCGTTCTCCAAATCTGATCCAGGAGTTGAGCAAGTTCCAAAACTCTGCCTGCAGTGTCCACTGCTATTAATACATTTCCATCACCTCGAAGTGTTTCCAGGACATTTGCTAGAAAACAAGAAGGTAAAATCCCTATAGAACATAACAATACTTTGCTACAAAATTGAAAGTAACTTTATCCCCACGTTTTTACTATAAAAACTATCATTTATAAATAAGCAATTATTGGGCCAGGTACAAAAGAATTTCATTCAAATGATTGCAAATGTTTTTTATTCTGTGAATGTATCTTTCTAGGAGTGAAAAACAACGCCATCAACTCTCAAATTTTTTCATTGAAAAATCATAAATCAGTGGTTTGTTTCCAACCCTTCCACCCATAGTACACATAGAAAATGATATTTGTACAGTATACTGGGAAAATTGAATGAGTAGGACAAATGCAACCAACCTGGGGTTTCCAGTTTACTCCATTTCACCGGTTCCGATAAACTTCACCCGATAAACTTCATTATAACCCCCAAATTTACACACATACACACGCACATACACACTTGTACTTTATAGTAATACATGCTTATTTTAAATGTATGTACGCCTGTAAAATATTGACCATATTCTCTTCCAACAAATGTATCTTTATAAATAGATTTGACTAGATGTCCTTGCTCTAGATGAAAGTCTGCTTGAAAATATTTGGTAAAACCAAACTCTAGCAAAAACAAGAATTGAAAACCTTCTTAAAGTTAGTGTAACATAGTATACGAGTAGATGGACGAAGGCAGTGGTTTCAAACATGTTTAAAAGTGGAATCCAACTTTCCCTGTTGAAATCCCATGCAGCTTATAAAAACCGGAAGGTAAAGCAACACAAGACAAAGCAGAAGCAATGAAAGGTGGCACAGAGACACCTCGTTAGAACCAAGGCTACTAGACAAGAGTGTAAAACACCAAACACCAAAATCAGTGAACTATTGGCACCCTCATTTATCTCCTTTAGTCACTTTTCTGTTAGAGTATAAATATTTTTCTAATAGATTTGTGTGAGATTTTTATATATTTTGGCATTCCCTGGACATATATCAGTGTGTGCCAGAGAGAGGTAGCTATGTGCTGAGGCAGGGAGAAGCCAATCTTTTTGCCTATCCCACAAAAGTTAAATTCAAACCAATCAGAGCATCTTTTTGTACAAAATATGGATTTGGCTGCATAATATTTTTTCAAAAATAATGGAGTTAGCCAATCTCTTATGACAAGAAAAATGTCAACCAGAACCGAATAAACAGTAACTCATACTACCATGCACTTCCACAGCTCTTTAAAAAGGACCTTATGTAACACATACTCAGAAGTTGCTCATCTCTCTGTTTTCTCCTCGGCTGCACATACGTGGCATTAAATGAATCTGTGATGAGTAGGGAGGGTCTGCTTAGCATTTCCAGGGAACATCCATTTAAATGGCTGTAACAAAGTTGACGAAGAGAAACATTTTATATCAATTCAAATAAACAATAGCTTATCTTACCTAAAAAATAAGTACTTTTATAAGGTTCTTCTTTCCTCTAACTATAAAAGTATACATACATGATCACTGATAAGAAAATCTGGTAAATTCAAAAAAAATTTTTTAAAAATTAAGATCTTCCACAGTTCCAGATTTACCATCATTCAGATATAATCGATATAATATGCTGTGCGTACAAACTGAAGTATTTAACATTAAACTATTGTGTCTCCTTTTAAAGGGAGTCTGACTTTAAATATATTTATATTAGATGGTAATTACTGACTTTACCAAAAAAAAAAAAAAAATCACAAACTTCCTTTAAATAGCAGGTCAGTGCATATATAGTTTGATGTACAAAAATTAATCTCCTTGCAGCATCTCCAGGGAGATATCTGTTTTATAGAGGATACTAACGTGTACATTTCAAATATATCTTTTATCTCTGATATCATGATTTTCCCTTACAATGCAAACAATTACATAATTTTGAAAATATTCACTATTTGGTGCTTGTGAATTGCTTTAGATTTCTCGTTTAAACTTTTCCCTCCAAAGTACAAAGTAACACCCATTGCATTTTCGTTGGCTTTTCTCTTGCTGTACCTACATCTCCCTCTTGTGGTTGAAGTCAACGGCATACACAATTTCTTCTTCTCCATCTTTGACTATTTTCCATATTGTTCCACCGATCATGTGACCAGCTGGCAGAGGTGTGATGGACAAGCCATGGCCTTTTCCTGTGTCAACAAGATAACGAGACTACTCAGATTTCTTTTACAACCCTAAAGAAAGGTTATTTATTGGTAAGCTATTTTTTTAATAGGTAATATATACGATGATATAAAATTCAGAAGTGAAAAGGCATACAGTGAAATGCAAGTCTATTCTCCTGTCCCCCAGCTACTCCATTCCCTCATGGAGGCACATACTCGTGTCATTTTATGATGTATGCTTGAAGACATATTTGTGCTTATGAATAGGAGGCTAGAGACTGGACTTAAAATTACTTTTACTGTTAAATTACTCAGTATGGACTAATAATTTTTAATATTTATATTACACACACATTTATCAAGTGTTTCCATTTTTGCTAACCTCTAAACTGACCATTCAAATCTCATTACAGTAAAGAATTTATCCTACGGAAAAACTAAGTACAAGCAAAACTGATGAGACCATTCATTGTCAGATTCCACTGTTGCACGATTTTTTTAATGCCAGGGTTCACATCTGAAAATCTTTAATACAATTCTCTATAGATGATGAATATACACTTAACACATGCCTTCCTGACCTAATTAAATAATAAACATTTTAATGCTTGGTTCTAGAATTCAGTCATTTTCTACTCTGTGCTGCAATAGCACTTCATTTACTTCAGTCACTACGTTTAGTCATCTGAGCTACTTTATCTCCTCAACCTAATGGTGAGCTCCTCGGAGGACCTGCCCACATCACCTCTATGCATTCTACACAGTAAACACAAATAAGTCTTTCCCAAGTTAAACGGGAAAAGGCCTGAGTTGTGAACATTTTGTGAGTACTTCGTCTGGAATAGTTTAAAATCCAGAGGATTTGGGGGAAGATCAGAGTTCTTATCAAAAAACGCTAATTTTTTATTCTTCACACCATAGTGCCTACAATTTTTACTAAAAATTCCCCTTGTACTTTTCAGTAGGTTAAATCCCATTAGTCCAATTATTTACAACTGGAAACATTTTTTACCTTTCAAATTCACAATCTGAGAGAATTTTAACTGCTGTATTTTATCAAAGGCTGCATCCACATCATCTAATGTAAAGAGTGTAAAATCTTCTGTATTGTGTCGAGACTAAAAGAATAACACAAGTAAAAGGTTAAAAATGATCACTGCATGAGTGTTAAAAAATTTTTTAATTGCTCCAATTACCTGATAAAGATCATACATGAACATCTGTCCCATTTTATAAACAGGAATGGTTGCATAGATGGCACAGTTCAGACCCAACTTTCCGACGGCGTACGGGAGGGCACCGAGATGGAGGGGGTCGGGGTGAGACAATAGCACGGCATCGATCTGGTGAACATGCCTAGGGGAACGCAAGTGAAATGACTTTCTCAAATCCTGTTTTAAGGATAAAGGCAGGATACTCAAAACTAACTCACCAATCTGAGTCCTCTCAATATTCTGAAGACTACGCTGGGGTAAAAGAGCAAAACCAAGAGTTGAAAAGTATGATACCTATGAATTTCAATTATTACCACCCCTGTCCTGCATAGATATCAAAATTACGGTATCAGTTGCATGTAAATACACGTATACAGTGTATGTATATAGAAACATTTAAAAAAGAAAAGTAAAAGAAAGCAAAACAGTAGACACCACATTGTAAGCTGATTTCAAATGGCTACCTTTTATACTATTAAACAGTATAAATAGAACTCAGCTTGGAATTTCAGAAATTAAGGCGATGATATTTAAACGGCCACATATTTATTACAGATTTTTGTCCTAGCTTTTTATCATGACTGACAGCACATTCTTTACGGTAAAACTTCAATTTCAAAGCATAGGCTCTCATTGACAAAAGAAATTAACAAGAAAAACCATTTTTTGCTAAAAGCTCTAAGTTTTTTACATGTTTAAGTCCTCTTCCCTTCCGTAATTAGTACAATACTGCAAACATAGCTGGAGTTTTCTTTGACGGGTTAGTATCCCTTTGTACAGCTCGTGGTCATTATTTGGAGCACCAATCCTCCATGTCTAGCATCAAAAGATACAACAAGTAAGCTAATGCGCTTTGGCTACAGAACTTTTCACATGGAAAGGTTTTTCCTCTCTTCAAATTCTTATAAACTTCATCTAGCTCTTTTTTAAAGTAAGTGTGCAAACATTTCTACTGAGATCTATTAGCCAAGTAACAACGTAAGATTTTGCCAAATTTCAAATAACAGCTGATAAGTCAATCAAACTTTACAAGTGAAAACAGTCACTATTTGGCATAAGGAAAACTATGTCTTCTATTATAAACTAAATTAGAGCCCAAAAAGCAAACACTGTGTAACGTGAAAACGGTAGTACAGTGTAGAAAAGAGAAGTTGATTTACTGAAAGTCTAGAAATATTAAAAGTAACTTACTTCCTCAGGGAATCTATAATATCCATAGAAAAGTGCTCATCCCAGCCACAGTCCAATAAAAATCTAAACTCGTCGACTTGGAGAAGATAACAAAGAGCAGACTCTTCCTGAACCCCAGAGAGGGTAGTTAATTTGATTATAGATGTCATTTTTTTGGTCCAATAGCAACAGTCCAAAAGGTTCTTTCAAAAGAAATAAAAATATAGTTAAGCATAAAAGTACAGTCTAACATACATAATAGACAAATTAAAATTATATCAAATGTCTAAGTGGGCAGAAATTCCATAGACACGGAAAGCAAACATTTTAAAGACCCATTTCTATCACTGCCAAGTTTACAAGTGCAAACATGATCTTGTTTACAGTCTGTGGCTCCCCACTGCGCTTTGATGAAAAGTAGTGGACTTTGGAATCAGACAGACCCAGATCCGAATCTACTCGTCTGTGGTTACAGACAAGCTCATTAACTTTTCCTCACCCATATATCCCAGTCTATAAAACATGAGGATTAATATATATATATCCAAAGGGTATTGGGATGCCTACTACATCTATTTCAAGAAGCTATAACGTGAATACATCTGTTGAGATGTAGGGCCTAGAACTAGAATTGTGTGCTATTAAACAGATGTTATAAAAATATTCACTAACAAGATACAGCTCCACAGAAACATTCCAGATCTAAGCTCCTTAAAATAAATGAGCCTTTCCCGGCTAACTATGCAAGTAGGAGAGGTCACTGCACACCTAATGATCTGTCACCGTCCGCCCAAGGCTATATCAACAAACTAAGGTACACTGTCGCTGTCAGGGGGCTAATCGCACTACACCTCCCAGCTTGTCCTCAGCTACAGCCAAACCACGAAGACTCCTACTTATCCATTATCACTGACGTGTACATCTGCTAGTCGGACACAACCACCTACCTTTTCTCCCTCCCAAATCCTCCCAGTACACCCTCTGGAACTATGATTATAGTCACCCATTACTTCAACTTCTCTAGGGGTTCTCTTCACCTGCTTATTTTCAGAGATCTGGCTGTTCTCAAATAATACTGTTTCTTCTGCAGCCTTCTCAAGAGGCTTTTTCTCTTGTACTCCCCATACCTCAAAAGCAGGGAAGTATGGGTTCCTTGCTCCTGCTGCAGCTTCCAAGCTACATCTTCCCCTTCAAATACTCCAGTCCCATTAAAGGTCATGCCACCCAGTTAGTTCACCGTGAGCTTTCCTTTCTTCCTTCCTTCTCATTGCTGGCATCCATTCATCTGAGCTCACTCACTGAAAACTTTCGTTCTGACTCAGTCTTCCTCTCAGTAATTTCTATGTTGACCTTTAGTTCCTTGACTTTCTCAACTCCAGTAATCTTCATTTCACTTCAGCCCCCACCATAGTTTATACTCATCACTACCAGTAAGCGGCATCACTTTCAAAATGTCACCTTCAAGCCTCTCACTCTCACGGCCGGCCACCTCACTTACTCTTGTAGTGTTCTCACTGCAAAAATCCTTTGGCCTCACTGGTATCTCTAATCCACTGATGACTTTTTCACTACCCTCTGGTCTCCACTCATGTCCTCACTGTGGATCTATGACCCATCATGATTATTTTGCAAACACTCTCAAGTATCTCGCGACTCTAGTCCTTCTTTGTGCTGGCCTAGCCAAACCCCAACCCTGACTGACTCGTCATTCACTTCGTCTGTCTATTCCAGTAGCTGAACGTTGCCGGGGAAGGGTGGGGGAAAAAAAAATCACACAACTGTGTTGTTTGCTCTTTAAATTCTTGGCCAAAGAACACAAACAGGCACTAAGTACTACCTATCAGTCCTATTTTTCTTCGTGGGCTGACTTTCCATGTCTGAGACTATTATTTCAAATCTCTTCTCTGCTCAAGCATCATCACCCCTCCCTCCACCCGGCTCTGAGCTGATAATCTCACCTCATTCTTCAATTAGCAAATAAAAGTAGACAGTAGCTCCTCATTTTCTAAATACCATATCTCTTAACCTATCAGCATGTACACTCTTGTGTCTCCAGTATATGGAATAAGTAGCCCTGCTCTCCTCCAAGGCCAATCCCTGTGTGCTCTGGCTCCCTTTCCTGGCGGGATCCTCCCTTTCCTTATCCCCTCTCTCCACTGTATCATCCATGTATCATTGATGTACCATTCCTATTACATATACAGATACTCCCAACTTAAAAGAACCCTCTCTTAATCCTGCAATCCCCTGCAACCACTTCATCATTTCTATGCTCCCCTATCAGAACACATTTCTCAGAATATATGCCCATCAATGTGTCTCCATGTTCCCTTTCACACTACCAAATCTGGCATCTTTCTCCAACATATCACTAGAACTGCTTTCATCAAGGTCACTGACAAACCTCTACATGACTTAAGGCAGTGGACGTTTCTCTTGCCTCAACTTATTAGAAATTTTATTGTAGCATTCAATAAAATTAATTACTCCATCCTCCTTGAAATGCCTTCTTTTCTGCTTCTGTCAAACCCCCTTCTCGTTCTCCTTGTATCTGCCAGTCTTCAATCTCCTTTGTTAATTTCTCTTTCTCTCCTCAAACTTCTACGTGTGGCAGTGCTGTTCAGCAGAACTTCTTTCTTTCTTCTCTTTAGGTAGTCTCACCCAGTCCTATAGCTTTTAATATCATCTGGTCTCTGATGGCATCGACCTTGATTCCTTCCTGTACTTTGCTTCCCAGATCGATCTAATCCATCAGTAAATCCTGTATTGTAACCTCCATCACATTTCTCAAATTTCCTTCTATGTCCACTGTGACCAAGATCGCTAACTAGTTTGAACAAGCTGTGATCAAACAATATGGTGAATGTTTAAATTAAAAAAAAAAAAAATGTATTACAGTAAAAGACACGTTGCCATTAATCCTCCTCAAAATCCCCCCCTCCCTTCGAACACAATTTTCCCATCGTTCCTGCTACTTTCCGAAGCAGTTCTGGAAGTCCTCTTTCGTGAGTGTCTTTAGTTGTGCTGTCATGGCTACCTCCATGTCCTGAATCATTTTGACTTTGGGGAAGAGCAAGAAGTCTCATGGTGCCAGATCCAGTGAATAAGGTGGATGAGGACACACTGTAATGTTTTTATTTGACAGAAATTGCCATATACAGAAGCGATGTGTGACACAAAGCATTGTCATGATGGAGGATGATTTATGGCACATTTTAAAACACACCTTCTCTCAACCGTAGCTCACACCCGACTAAACCAAACAAGCTGAAACTTGTCACACACTGTTACTATGGTTCAATGCACTTCCCATATTGAAGATCCCTGCCTTTCTGTTGGATGGCACTAGGCAGCAGCATTCACCATAGTTTTTGATCACAGCGTGTCATAAAGTGTGTCACACATTGCTTCTGGTACGGCAATTTCTGTCAAATAAAAACATTACAGTGTGTCCTCATCCAACTTATTCACTGGATCTGGCACCATGTGACTTCTGGCTCTTCCCCAAAGTCAAAAGGATTCAGGACATCGAGGAAGCCATGACAGTGCAACTAAAGACATTCACAAAAGAGGACTTCCAGAACTGCTTCGGAAAGTGGCAACAACAATGGGATAAGTGTGTTCGAAGCAAGGGGGAGCATATCGAGGGGGATTAATGGCAAAGTATCTTTTACTGTAATTTTTTCTTTAAATTTAAACATTCACTGTATTTTTTAATCATACCTCACACATTTCCATGCTTCAAATTTATTATTTGAGAGACGTTTTCTGATCACCCTAATGTCCTTCCTCACCTTAGTTACACCCTGTTCACATCATTCTATCTCCCTCAAAAGACTAAGTGCTTTCTATACTTGCTCTTTCTTTACTCACTTTATCCATTCCCTTTTCTCCTTCTAATCCACACACTAGAATATGGACTCCATGAAAGTAGGGACCTTGTCTATTTGACGACAGCTATAGTCTGATGCCCCCAGTGCCTAATACCATGTTTCCCCAAAAATAAGACCAAGTCTTATATTAATTTTTTTTCTAAAAGACGCATTAGGGCTTATGTTCAGGGGACGTTGTCCTGAAGAAGCATGCTAGGGCTTATTTTCTGGTTAGGTCTTATTTTCGGGGAAACACGGTACATAGCGGTGGGCAATAAATGTTTCTTAAATGAATGAATGAAGCACGCCTAGTATTAAATGAGCTTAGTGCCCTTATCATGCCATTAACAATTTCCCATTTATATGCATCTCCCTCTTGGGAGAAGTCTCTGAGTGCAGGATTAGGCTTGATCTATTTTTCTATCCTTACTATATTAGCATGTCTTGTGCATAGTGGGTTTTCAAAAAATAGTTGCTGAAACAAGTTAAAATTAAAAATATATATTGACTTAGCGAGTTCCTATTTGTAAGGTGTGAGAAGTACAAAGATACTAATTCTCTATTTGATGAAAAATGTGTACAAATACGACTCTGGAAAGGAGCTAAGAAATTCTCCTTGCCAAAAAGCTTCTTGTACCACAATTATTCCTGCAGGGGCACTGATATTTCATAGGCACTAGGTAAATGCAACACCACGGACCCGAGTGCTAGTGGTCTGGACCCACACACTGCACAGCAGAAGTCAATGGTAAACCATTGCTGCGTTTTCTTTTATTTGTATCTTTCATTGTACCTTAAAAACCCTATAATGAGACTCCAAAGTGAAATACGAGATAGTGCTGAAAGATGAGACTCCCAGGTCGGAAAGCACTCAGTTACTGGGGAAAAACAGAAAAGTACAAACAGCACTATTGCTAATGACGCAACAAGACCAAAGCCAAAAGGACAACAAGCAGCCGACATGCACAAAGGTGAAAGGAAATTACAATGCTACACAACACATAAAATCGGAACATGGAACTTCGTAAGAAGCGTGAACCAAGGGACACTGGAAATTGTAAAGCAAGAAATGGAACGTCTAAACATTGCAGTGCTTGCTGTTGGCGAACTGAAATGAACGGAAACGGGACATTTCCAGTCAGGCAACTACTAAATGTTCTCCTCTGGAAATGACAAACTCAGAAGAAATGGAGTGGCTCTACTACTGAGACAAGATGTGGCACAGACAGTCAGGGGCTACAATGCAAGGTCTGACCAAATAATATCAATCAGACTTCCAGGAAAACTTAGTTAACATAACCCTCATTCAATCTATCCTCCAAATACAAAGGCTGAAGACGATGAAAGCTTTTATGCCAGGATCCAAGAAGAAATTAATCACACTCCAAAACAAGACATGCTGATAATTTTAGGTGATTGGAACTCAAAAGTAAGAAATAAATAAATAAATAAATTTTGGGCTAGAGGTCAGAAATGAAGCAGGAGATTGACTCATGGATTTCTGCGAGGCCAACAAATAGTCCATTACAAACACATGCTTCAAACAACCGCAGAGATGACTTATACACGGATATCACCAGATGGCCACATAGAAATCAAATAGATTGTGTAACTGGAAGCAGGAGAGGGAGAAGCTGCCTTCTCTCTGCCGGCACAAGACCAGGAGCAGATTGTGGTACTGACCACAAACTGTTACTATCAACGCAGAGTGAAGCTGAAGAGGAGCACGACAAGAATCAAAGTGCCGAAATATAACGTACATAACATTCCTGTTGGATTTAAAGTCCACATAAAAAACAGATTTAAACTTTTAAATGTAATTGACCAAGAACCAGAAGAAATGTGAACTGAAACTAGACAATTAGACAAGAATGTGAAAAGACAATGCCAGAAGTAAAAAGGAAAGAAACACTGGGGTGGATGACAGACGAAAACTAAAAATTGTTAGAGACAGGCTAAAGGCAAAAGTAAAAGGTGACAAAAGCAGGTTAGAATCCTGAATGCACTTGTTCAACGACTACCACATAAACATAAAGAAAATTACAATAGTCAGTGTAAGGAGATAGAAGAGAACAACAAAAAAGGAAAAACAAGGGATTGCTACCAGGAGAGAAATAAAAGGGGAATTCAAACCTAGAATAGAAATGCTGCATGAACGACCAGTAAGGAAGCACGTTATCTGACCAGGAGAAAACAAAGGGAAGGTAGAAAGAGTACGAGAAAATCTATACAGAAGAGTTATCCAAGGATGACAGACACCTTGAAGAAGATTCCTATGAGAAAGAACCTGTAATTCTAGCAAGTGAAGTGAAAGCTGCCCTGAAAGTATAGGGAAGAGATAAGTCACCAGAGGAAGATGGGATATCGGTAGAATGATTCCAACCCACAGAGACTAAATCTGTCAAAATCCTCACAAGAATATGTCAACAAATATGAAACATTCAACATACATCGCAATTCTGGAGAAAGGAGATGCAGTGAGCATAGGACCGTTGCTCCCATTTCCCACATAAGTGATACTCAAGGGGGCGCAACACCGGCTTCCGCCGTCTGTGGAGCAAGACATGCCAGGTGTTCGAGCCGGAGTCAGAAAAGGAAGAGGCACCTGACGTGTAATTGTGAGCACGCGTTAGACACTAACGTGCTCCGAACACTCTCAGAAGGTTAGTCTAGGTTGTAGAGACTACAGGAAAGCCTTTGCCTGTGTGGATTGTGAAAAGCTATAGGTCGCTTTGAAAGAAACAGACGTAACCTGTGTTGTGGACGGGAAGCCACTGTCAGGACAGAATGTGGAGAGTCGGAATGGTTTCCTACAGGTAAAGGTGTCAGACAAGGGTGCCTTTGATCTCCCTTTTTGTTTAATCTGCACACAGAACATGTCATATGAAAAACTGGGCTGGACTGAGAGGAAGGAGAAGTGAAAATTGGTGGAAGAAATATAAGTAACTTAAGATATGCAGATGACGCCATCTTACTGGCAGAGACTAGCTATGATTTGAAAAAACTTCCGATGAAAGTGAAAGAAAAAAGTGTCAAAGCAAGACTGTATTTGACTATCAAGAAGACAAAAATCATGACTACAGAAGAAATACACAACTTTAACATAGACAGTGAATAATTGTTAAAGATTTTGCTTACCTTGGTTCAGTCATCCATTCTAATGAAGACTACAGCCAAGAAATCACGAGAAGGCTAAGACTTGGAAGGGCAGCAATGGAAGAATGAGGCAAGATCACCAAGAGCAAAGATGTGTCATTAGAGACCAAGGCTGAGATCACCCACACCCTCATATTCCCAGTTACTTATGGGGAAGTAACAAAGTTAGATGCAAACAGTACCTAACTGCTGTGTTGAGGGTTAGAATTGACACGTTAAGATATTTAAGGAAACTAATAAGGACAGGTGACAGAACAGATGACCCGTGAACTTCTGTGGAGACCTATATTGTCAAGTATTTTGTAGTTTAGTGCTTTCAGTTACATTATCCTATTTGCTTAAGGCACACATTGATATTCCCATACTTGACGGGTACGGAAGCAAAGCTGGACTGTGAAGAAAGCTGATAGGGAAAAATTGACTCATTTGAAATATGATGTTGGAGTAGAGCTCTATGGAAACACTTAACAGCCAGAAAGATGAACACATGAGTCCTAGAGCAAATTAAACCTGAAACATTGCTGGAGGCCAAAATGACAAAACTGAAGCTAAGGCAGGGTTCTTTGGAAAACACAATAATGCTGGAAAAAAACAAAAGGAAGCAGGAAAAGAGGAAGACCAAATATGAGGTGGACTCCATAAAAGAAGCCATGGGTAGAAGTCCACAGGAGCTGAGCAGGGCTGTGAGGACAGGACGTTGTGGACGTCACCCATTCATAGCCGCCAGGAGTTGGAGCCGACTCAACGGAACATCACACACACACACACACACACACACACACACACACACAATTATATAAACGGCCTAAGAGAAACTCTTTTTCTACTCAAATGTACTTTACCTCCCACTTTCTTTACTTACATCATGAATTGAAAATACAAACTATCTTGCATCATATTAAAATGTTTTTGCAGACAGACCCTGATTTCAACAGGTGAAAAGGTACTTTAATTATAATTGTTCATAATATGATACAGCTATATCTTTATTAGACATTCATTATTTACCAATATCTCAGTCGTATATAGGATGAAACACCTTGAATTCAAAGGAAGAGTTCTCTATAAATCTAAAAAAGAAATAAGAGCGTCTCATGAATGTGGCATAATGATTTATTTCAGTTTTTACGGTGTTTAATCTCTATGTCTTGCTCTAAGATGAACACCATGAGCTGAAAGTAATATAATATTAATATACGGTCTTTTTTTAAAAAAGACACTTGTCATCATTTTAGAAAGCTTAAGCATACACAAAACTACAGGGATAAGAAATAAAAGTTATAATAAAAGACAAAATAAATAATAAATACCAAATTGGTTATAATCAAGGGCTCAAATATGCAGTTTAGGAAATAAGATTTTTAAAATTGTCATTAGCTTGTTATTGAAAATCATAAAAAGAAAAAAGGTAGGATCTTAAATTATTTGTTAAGGATTGGGAGAACCTGGGTAGAAAGAGATAAAGAGAAAAGGTATTCAAAACAATAACGTGATCAAAGCCACAAAACAACTTATAGGCCACTAGTGGAAAAACTAGGCTGGCATATGAAGAAAAAGGGGCCAGGTAATGAAAGGCCTTGCAAACTTTGGACCTAGTTCTAGGCAACAGGGAAACATTTTAAGATCCATTATCAAGATGACATGATACAGGTAATTCTGTATTTTAGGAAAATTGGCTGGTGTATATGATTGATAAGAAAATACAAAAAGGGGAGGGACTAAAGGGAGAATATTTAGCAGACTACTTCCTCCTTTCAACTTTGCTGTTTCGATTTTGAGATTAAATTTCTTTAACCCCAAATGTACTTTTATAACTCTATGACATGAATTCGTAGTCTTTATTTCAGTAACCAAGGCCTGAAACTCTTTATGTTTGAGTCCCTCCTTCTTCTTGAACAGTCTATAATCAACGCCTGATTATTTTTCCCTCAGGATGCCCTGCACATATACCATTCCTTTTCCATTCCTACTGCCAGTATCTGAAAGCAAGGCCTCATTACCTTATATCCGGATTTTTCTTTCTCAGCCTCCAGCCTTTCTCCCCTGCATCTCAACCTAAACATTCCTACCAGATGAATCTTCAGAGATACCCCTGCACATATCATTCCCTGCTCAGAAATCTCTGAAGGTTTCTTAGTGCTTCAAAAAAAACGAAAAACAAAATCCTGAAAGTCTTCACTAGCAATGGAGGACGCCAGCAAGTGGCCCTGACATCAATGCTCACCATCACCTCAAGACCCAATTCAAATCCCACCTCCTTACTAATTCCTCTATCGTCAGTCTGGACTACAATAGTCTAATCCAACAAAAATATAATGTTCCTCACCAGAACTCAACTATGTTGGAACTGTAATCTCGGACTTCCAGCTTCCAGAAATTTATTGAGAAATAAATTTCTGTTGTTCATACGCAAAAATATATACCTAAAAATTGCAAGCCACGAAATGTAATTTAAAAATTTTTCCCAGCCACATGGAAAAGTTTTAATGGGTGAAGTTAATCTTAATATATTTTACTTAACCCAATATATTCAAAATATTATCATTTCAACATGTAATCATTAAAAAAAAATGGAGGTATTTTATATTATTTTTTTGTACTAAGTCTTTGAAATTCAGTGTGCATTTCATATTTACAGCACATCTCAATTGGATCTAACCACAATTTCAAGTGCTCGATGACTATACGTAGCTTCTGGCTACTGTAAGAGCACAGGTCTAGACTAAAAGCAATGCTTCGGATGGTGGGGCACTGTGCTCTGCCACTCCTAAAATGCAGGTTGGCACCATTCTATTTTTAGGTACATGTCTTAGGCTGGATTTTAATGGTATCACCAACCATTTAGTCTCCCAGACTAAAAATTCTGGCGTCATCCTCTTACCACTAAATTGGCTGCCACCAGTTGAATCCTATTTGACATTTCAGAAATGTCTCTCTATCATCCTTTACTATCCTACCTCAATAGACGTATTCATTGCTTACCTGAATGATTGTAATTTCCGCTCATCTAGTTTTTCTTTTCCAAGTAGATGTTCCGTACAGCTGTCATCCTAAAAAAAAGAAACAAAGACACTCATGCCCCTCCCTTGGGTAAAGTATTCACTGGCTTCCTGCTAATTACTGAATAAAATCTAAATTCCTTAGTTGGAAATGAAGGTCCTTCACAAGTTGGTCTTAACCTCCCTCTTGCTTCATCCTTGCACTGCATGCTGACGCATATTTATTTTCCCACTCGAAGCACACCAAAACTTCTCAAGTCGCAGCATCCCTGTACTCCATCCGGGAACGATCTTCCCTTGAGCCTAGCAAATTCCTTTGGACCCTCCATGACCCAGCTCAAATGTCTATTCCTTAATAAGGCTTTTCTGGTGTCCTCGGCGAATTTTTTATTTTCACCTGGCACAAACTAAGCAGAAAGAGTATTTGCTGAATGGATGCTGAATGTACAAGCGAAGAGTAAAAGCGATCATCTTTGTATCACCAATACCAAGCACAGCCCTCAACGCAACATAAATGTGTACTGAAAGAAGGAAATGAACCCTAACTACACCATAAAGTCCGTCAGGGCAATGATTCTGAGCCGTACTACTTCATCTCAATTATCTACCACAGTTACTTGCTCTCTCAATAATGTCTTTGCACGTTGATGACAACTAAGGGGAACTATGCAAAAAATCCAAGAGAAAAGAAAGGAAGCATTCTGAGTTGGCCCTCCAGCTCACTGAGCGCGGCAAGTCTCTTCTGGGTCAGTTAGGGGAGCAGCGGTTTCCTAACAGGATCAAAGGGGCTGTAAAATAAAATAGTAGAGGATGGGCAATTGGTAACTCAGGTTCGCCAGGTCACAGGAGGCCAGACTTGCCCGGATCATGGCTAGTTTGGCTCTCAGTTTACTGAAAAGCATGTAAAACAGTGATGGTGCAATGGCCCGGGAGACGCTGAGGGCCCAGACAAATTTAGAAAGAGTCGATTAACTAAAAAGGATGCATACTTTGTCCCCAGTGCTTAGTAGCCTCGTGGTCTCTCAACCCGAGACGACGGGAAAACGCTGAGTGAAGAGGCTGAGAACACGGTAGCCACGAGACTAAGGACCCAAAGCTGGCGTCGGATTAACTCCTCCAGCGCCGAGGGCCTGAAAGGGCAGAGGGAAACAGCAAAAAAAGGGAAGAAGAGCGTGGGAGTAAATCGTACGGACTGCCACAAAAGACTGGGAGCTTTAGGGCCATAGAGAAGTCACTTCTCTTTCCCTCGCTGAGCATTTCTGCCAAGAACGACCAAGACAGTCTCAACCGAAACCCTCGGAGCACATCCCAGGGAAGACTAGCTCAGACTAGGAGCCAGGTTCTCCCTGAGGGCCGAGGACGCCCCTTCCCCCATCCAATGTTTCACTCAATCCTTCCGCCCTCACTTGCCTCGTCTGTCCTCCCCCAACGCCGTCCACTGCCCTTCCCAACCCCTAATCGAATCCAGGTTCAAGAGCGAGAAAAGCTGACGTTCGCTCAGCAGCAACCGTGACGATCGGCCAGCAGAAGCCCCACAATGGCGGCCGCCATTTTGAAACTAGAGGCGAACCTCTGAGGCGGGGAAGACCTCGGGCGATACCATCTTTGGGAATGTGGGGGACGGATGTTGTAGAAAGGAGAAGGGACATACATCAATAATTTTCCTCACCTGGAGCCGCAGGTTTATTTTAAAATAAATTATAATGTGTGAAAGCTAAAATAAATATGAGAAGAGTCACATATTAAAAGGGAGGAGAGGTACGGTTTCACTATGCCACCCCTCTCTTTGAGCGGACGTGGCAAATGGTGGGTCCCGAGGCCGCGGCTTCCGCCGGCGCCGGAGGCTGGGCTCGCCGCTGCCCTTGGACCAGGGGGTCGCTGTTGGCGCGGAGACCGCAGGTGCGTGAGGGGTTCCAGGGCGGCCGATGCACCGTGGGTCACCGTTGTGCAGGCGGGGAGGGTGCACCTCTAGGAAAGCCATCGGCGGTGGAGTGTATATTGGGGTGGTCTGGCCTCCTTGGGGCTGGAGCGGCCGGCCTCCTGGGGCTTCTGAGAGAAGGTGACGGGGGAAAAGAAAGGTTAAGTGGGGGGTTCTGGTGGATGGCTGGGCTCGCGTTTTCGTCTGGCGGCTTTTAGAAAGGGTACTCTGAGGTTGTCATAACTGGGAAACGTCTTTAAGAGATCACCGGGTGACCGCCCCCTACTGGACCGGAGAGGAAACCTGCCGGGATCACACTCCTAGGGCTGAAGCAGGGAAGGAACATCTTAGATTCTTTCGGCCTCATTCCAGTGTTCTGTCTTCCTCGTTACTCGGGGCGGGGAGCTAACCTCTCTCTCTCCTAAATCTCAAAGCCTCTTGAGCCTACCATTCCACAAAATGTGCACTTTAAAAAAGTGTAATATTTAAATTGTTATTAATTTCTTAGGTGTATAATATGATTATTACACGGTTGCAGACTTGAAGGAGTTCTGTTTCTTCATGCATCCAGCACTCTTTTCTATAGGTTAAGTCGACACTTTTTGATCAATACATAGAAAATGCTGTGGGGACCAATTAGAGAATAGAAATATATTTTTTAAACTTTTCTTTATTTTAAGTGTGTTTTTTCAGGACCCATCAGCTCAAGTCAAGTGGTTGTTTCAACCTAGTTGTGGAGGGTGCAGCTCACAGTGGCCCATGCGGGGATCAAACCGGGCAACCTTGTTAAGAGCACCCCGCTCTAACCAACTGAGCTAACTGGTTGCCCCCTAGAAATAATTTTTTAAATGACTAATCATCTATATTTTTCCACCTGAATTCGGAGCCGCTTACAAAAATACTCCTGGATAATTTTCTTTTCAGAAGTTAAGTGGAGAAAAAAATGGGTTGGAGAAGTAATACTTAATTAGGAAAAATAAGATAAAGTCAAGAGTGATGTTAATATAAATATTTACCTCTGGACTTACCGTAAGAGACGGTAAAGCAGAAATAAAATGCTCGGATCAAGGAGCCAGACTGCCTGACTATGAATCCCAGCTCTGCCACTTAACTGCGTTTGTGACCTTAGGCAAGTTGATTGTTCCTGAATGTCCCCATCTGAAAAAAATGTCTACTGCATTGGGGGCATCTTACTAGTTAATTTTTGTGTAGTATTGTGAGTATCACATAAGTTGGTGATTATGAGAAGCATTAAGAACAGTGCTTTAGAGTGTTTTGTAAGAGTCAGCTCTTTCTAGAGGTAAGCAAAAAGAAAAAAAGCTTGATCAGTTATGTGATTCCTTGAATCCATAAGATAAAAACCAATTATTTTGTGTTTGTTTGTTTTTCAGAAATACCAGCTATGTATTTCTGTGGCAAAATTTTTCTTGAGAGTCTTCGTATCAAGAAGACACTAATATGTACAGTGCCCTCATGGGCACCCATGTGGGTGTCACTCTTCATCCAAACCTAGGCTTGTCTCATTGGAACCTGTCCCCTTTGCCCATCCCTTATGCTCTTAGTGGTCCCATGACCAAGAGTCAGAAAACCTGTCCATACTCCCCCTTCTATCCATTCTCCAGGGAATCATTCTAGCTCAGTTCTTATGTCCATAAACCTCCATCCGCCCTGGTCATCTACTTGCAGTAAAATATATAGGACAAATTGTATGCAGTGCCACTGTTCCCAGAGTCCATTAAATAATAGATTGTACAAATGTAATATGAAATGCCTCTGGGACTAACATTTGTCATTTACCACTTGGGGATGGAATCAGACTGCCTTCATGGTGGTTGAGTCCAACTCTGGATTCTGAATGTACAGAATCCTTTTATCTGTCAAGTCCCACTATCTTTTCCTATAGTCTCTATAAAACTTTTAGGCAGCTAAAGCCTCAAGGACATGTCTTATCTCTTCTGCTTGGAGTAGAACCAGAGAAAATTAGCTTCTGGCCCTGTTGGTAGAATACCAATAATGAATGCTTACTGGTGGCCCTGGACCTATTTAAAACAATTTTGGGCTGAGCACATGTACTTTTTTGTTGTTGGTTAAATACAAACAGTATCTAACAGTTGTGTTGAGGGTTAGAATTGACAGGTTGAGAAATATAGGGAAACTAATAAGGACAGGTGACAGAATAGCTGACGCGTGGACTTCTGCAGAGACCTATATTGTCTAGTATTTTGCAGTGTAGTGCTTTCAGTTACATTGTCCTAAAGGCACGCATTGTTATTCCCATACTTGACTGGTTTAAATTTATAAAACAAGTAAGAGGCTAACTTCGTGGGGATTGGTCAGAATCACAAAAAGTACCTAAATGTTTATCAAAAAGTACTTAAGGATGTAAATGCAAATAATGCTAAGAGAACCACCGTCTTCTAGGAAATAAGGTAGATTAGTTACGTTTTCATTTTTATGTCCAAGATTTATTTGCAGCAAATCGTCTGAGGAGTTCTTTCAACTATACAGATTTTTCCAGCCCCACTCTGGAGGTAGGGCCGAGGAGTCCCTGTTTTGAAAAAGACTCCCCAGGCTATTTTCATATGCAGTCAAGTTTGAGAATTCCAGCTATAGACAATAGACTAAAACTTAAAACTAATTGATGACTAAATTGTAAATTATATATTTTAAACATCTTATTTACATCATCATTTTCTAGATCAATGATATTCAGACTGGAAACCGCTGTGTGTAATATTACACTTTATGAAAGACAGTATGTAGTACAGGCATACCTAGTTTTATTTTACTGTACTTCGCTTTATTGTGCTTCACAGAGGTTGCATTTTGTTTACTAATGAAAGGCTAGACCCTCCACTAGCAAACAGATTATGACTCACTTTATTGGGACACTCGCTTTATTGCGTGGTCTGGAACCCAAACCGCAATATTGCCAAGGTATGCCTGCAATTTTTAAGTTCATGGCCATTTCCTAACCCAGTGCTTTTTGATAGTGAGTGGTTCAAGTTTGAGGAATAAAGAATTAGACTGTGTCAGTGTGAGAACCAGTGTCGTGGAAGGAGAGGCAGGAATCTGGTCTCCGTAATCCTAGCGCAGTTTCGTGCTGAGCGCTTTTGTTGGCAGTAACGTACTAATACCGAGCTGCGTAATGACGTTTCAGTCAGTGACGGACCGCTTATAGGATGGTGGTCCCTGAAGATTGTAATGGGGCTGAATAACCTGTAAGAAATGGAAAGATGTGTGTTGTAGCAGGACATTTCTTTTCTCTGATGGAAGCAGAATCTGCACAGCAGTGTCGTCATGCCCTGGGCCTTCACACTCACTCCCCACGCACTGCCTCACCAGGGCCACGTCCAGTCCCGCAGGCTCCATTCCCAGAAAGTGCCCTACCCAGGTGCCCCATGTTTTCTCTTCTACACCGTATCTTTACTGTACCTTTCCTACGTGTAGTTACACAGATACTATTGTGGTACAGCTGCCTACAGTATGCAGTACAGTAACCTGCTGTGCAGGTTTGTAGCCCAGGAGCAATAGGTTACACCATAGAGCCTAGGTGAGCAGTAGCCGGTAACCTGGGTTTGTGTGAGTGCCTCTGGGATGTTCGCACGATGACAAAATCGCACGTTGCATTCCTCAGAAGGAATCCCCATCATGACCTTACTCTCTTTCTGGGGTTTCCTCATAAGTCTTTTCAGCCATTCTAAATGATTTACTCATTTTAGACTCTCTCTGTGTTTTCATCATAAGTGCTCAGCCATTCTATGTGATTTACTAATTTTAGACTCTGGGTTTACGTCCTAAGTCTTCTCAGCTATTCTAAATGATTTACTTATTTTAGATTCGTGTGTAAGGTATATTTTGATTTTATCTTTAGGTGCAAATTTGTTCAGAAAATTAGCAATTCAACTATGTTTTTATGAATTAGTGCAAATTTATTTACCATATGATGGCTTCTGATTGTTCTATTCCTCTGGCTTTTGGAAACTCTTAGAGCTTAAAAGCTCTTTAGAGGAAAAACTGAGGATTCCTAGATGGGCGGGGGGCCGGTGAAGGGATTGAAGGGCAGTCGGTGACCACAGGATGGCCATGGGGTATGAAAATTAATCTGGGGAACATAATTTAGTGGTTACCAGAGGGTAAGGGGGTTGGGGGGTGGGAGATGAGGGTAAGGGGGATCAAATATACGGTGATGGAAGGAGAACTGACTTTGGGTGGTGAACACACAATGTAATTTATAGATGATGTGATATAGAATTGCACACCTGAAATCTATGTAATTTTACTAACAATTGTCACCCCAATAAATTTAAATAAAAAAAAAAAGCTCTTTAGTATCGTAAACACCAATTTGGGGAGGGGTCTCTTAAAGAGGCATTGTGTTGTAATAGAAAGCACCCAGAGCTTTGAAGCCAACCTGAGTTTGAGTTCCAGCTCTGCACTTAATACCTATGATATTTGGGGTAAGCTGCTTTCTTATGTATAATGAGGATAATAAAAGTTATTTCATGTTACATATAGGACTATATGTTTCTGGTACCTAGTAGTCATCCTATAAAAGTAAGTTCCCTTCTCTCCACATCTTTTGTAGAGTCATTTAATTGACATTCAGATCTACTGTAACATTATTGAATATGGTTTTTGTTTAAAATTTCTCTCGTAACTTTTAAGTTCCTTTCCAAAATTAGTTTTCGGCTTTGCATAGTGGCAGTATCATACAGCCAATGAGATTTAGCGAAAATAAGATTACTGCTAATTGAAAAATTAGTTGTCAATAATTAATAGCTTTAGCTAAAGAACTCTGCTTCTGGCAAAATAGTATTCTATATTTGTTTTAGCATTGTGAGAGTTTTAAAAATATTTTACGTGTGAAAGTTTTAAGTCAATAGTAGGTGAGTATAAATACTCAGCTTTTGCAGGTAGAATTTTTTTTATACTCTCCATTTCTCTGCATTATATCATATCAGATCACTGATGGAACTAGGAAAAAAGTTAGTAAATTGAATTTAGTGCAGTGTAATTTTTATACTAATTTTTATACTAAGACTATATAGTCTTTATCAAATAAATTTTAAGTAGTATACTACATTCGGATGCCAAGCAAATTTAAAGAGGCTTATGCTTTTAAAATCTATTCCTATATTCAGGGCTACCTTCCTGTTTCAGATGCAATTTAAAAGATATATCAAAGGCAGTTATATTTCTGACAATCTTTTTTTTTTTTTTTAAAGCATTCATTATGAACGTAATTCAGATTGTACGTGACCACTGGGTACATATACTTGTCCCTATGGGATTTGTCCTTGGATGTTATCTAGACAGAAGGAATGATGAAAAGCTAACTGCCTTCCGGAACAAGAGTTTGTTATTTAAAAGGTTAGTTTGGGTACTTTTTAAATCAAATATTAGCCAACTTTTGGAAGTATTCTTAATATCATATATGCCATAAAGAAACAAAAGGGGTAATTCCCTCCCCCCAGAGGACTTAGATTTAAGTGATATTATTTTGTACTCTTGTTTGTTGTTTAATTCTTGCGTAAAACTGTATGATTACACTTGGAATGTAAACAAGTCTTCAGTTTATGAAGTCTATTACAGATCTTTGAAAATCCTCCCCGCCCCTTTTTTAAAATTCAGGGTACATTTTAACAAAGAAACAACGTTTTAAAGCAGCTCACCAAATCATACTCTGTATGCAGCTTTCATGTACATTATCATATACTGTCTCACGTAAGCCATGGTGTAGCTGAAATAACTGGCACTACCAGTGGCTTGGTGCTGTGTTCTCAGCAACACCGCTTGAGAGCTCAGGCACGGTGGTTGTGTGATCACAAGGCGACTGTTAGCTGCCGGGTCCCACTGTGTCTCTGGGGATGGCTCCTCTGGCAGCAGACTTGGAATTGTTAGCAGGGCAGGGTGTCTGCCACTGGGTGTGCAGCTGGGTAGGAGGAGGCTCAAGGAACAAGGGAACTGAGCAGAAGCCACAGTCAGTGTAGAGGAGGTTCCCAGTCAAGGATTTCCAGAAAGATAAAATGAGCTGGAAAGGGTCTAGAAAACATCAAATGAACTTGAGAGGATAATAGCTTTCATATGAAGATAGACTAAGAAATGAATCGAAAAGATGGTAAGAGTTTAAAATCATGAGAGAATAGAATGAATACATTGAATCTAACAAAGTTTTTTATTTTTTTTTATTTTTTTATTTTTTATTTTTTTTAAAGATTTTATTGGGGAAGGGGAACAGGACTTTATTGGGGAACAGTGTGTATTTACAGGACTTTTTTCCAAGTCAAGTTGTTGTCCTTTCAATCTTAGTTGTGGAGGGCGCAGCTCAGCTCCAGGTCCAGTTGCCGTTTTCTAGTTGCAGGGGGCACAGCCCACCATCCCTTGCGGGAGTCGAACTGGCAACCTTGTGGTTGAGAGCCCACTGGCCCATGTGGGAATCGAACCGGCAGCCTTTGGAGTTAGGAGCATGGAGCTCTAACCCCCTGAGCCACCGGGCCGGCCCCAAAGTTTTTTAAATGGATCAATTTAATAGAATATAAAATATTGAATTCATATTTTTTGACTTTACCTTATACACCCTCATAAAAGTTTTATTTATACTTTTTCCTTTCCTTCCTTTTTTCTTTCCACACAGGGAATTGAGACCCAATGAAGAAGTCACCTGGAAGTAAAGGCTGTGGCTGAATTACAGAATGTTCACATTTTTAAAATTAAGAGAGAAATAAAAACACATTATTTAATTTGGAGTCTCATTCTTTTAGTGCTGGAGTAATCTTTCACATTTCAAGTAACAGGCACACTAGCTTTGAAAATAATTATTGAGTGCCTGATTGTGTACACTGATTAAATTTATAATTAGCATTTAATTTTCTGTTACTCATTTTGATTACAGTACTAATAACTCACATAGTCAATGTTTTCCTCAGAAATTTTTCTTTCAAACCATGTGCTTCAGAGGAGCTTTAAAAGGATGATGCTAAGATTTTATTTGCTAAAAATCATACAGCTGAAAGTTGTAGTGACCTTGGGTTTGGTATTTCTTAAATATAATACATAAAGCATGAGCTAGTTTTAAAGATCAAGAAATTGTACTTTATTGAAATTAAAAACTTTTGCTCTTCAAAAAAGTTAAGAAAATGAAAATGCAGCTATAGACTGGGAGAAAATATTTGCAAAACACAGCCAAAACAAAGAACTTACATCTATAATATGCAAAGAACTTAAGAAGACAACCCAATTTTTAAAATAAGCAAAAGACTTTAGCACACTTTAAAATAGATTTGAGGGTGAAAAGATGCTGAACAGCAGCAGTCACTAGGGAAATACAAATTAAAAACAGACACCACCACTACACACCTACTTATTAAAATGCTTAAAATTAGAGACTGGTCTTACCAAGTGTTGGCAAGAATGTAGAGCTACTGGAACTCCCACTCACTTGCTGGCAGGAATGGAAGACGTAGCTGCCAGGAGGAGTTGTACCAATTTGTAAATCAGTTTAGCAGTTTCAAGTTAAACACAACTACCATATGACCCAGCCATTCCACTCTGAGATACCACCCAAGAGAAATGATAGCATACGTTCACACAGACACTTTTGTGAATGTTCATAGCAGCTTTATTTCTAATAGCCAAAAATTAGAGATAACCACAATGTCCATCCAAAAATGAATGGATAAATGTGATAAATCCATGTAATTGAGTACTACTCAGCAATAAAAAGAAATCTATTGATACAATGGATGAATTTCAGATTAATTATACTGAATGAAAGAAGAGACAAAAAGAACACACTGTGATTCCATTTATATAAAATGTAAGAAACTGCAAGCTAGTAACAGTCATTGCCTGGGGAACCAGGGTGCAGAAAGGTAGGAGGGAAGAATTACAAAGGGGCATGTGGAAACTTGGGTATAGTATGTTCATTTTCTTGATTGTGATGGTTTCATGCGTATATACATATGTCCTCTCATATTCGACTACCTCTCTTGGGAGACATTGTTTTAGGTGAGATTGAGTTCAGAAGTAAAATTACAATGAAATGATATTCCCTAAATTATCACTGATTCTTGTCAGAACTCAGGACCCAAGCCAACAGCCATTACAAGTTTTAAAATGTCAAACGTTTACAATTCTGTTAAACTATTTGATTTTGGGTAACAAAATTAATGTCAGTTTAAAAGGTATAGTGTTCAAGAAGCTAGAAATATATGCAATCTCACTTGTTAACATAAAATTTCAATGAAGTGGATTGAGAAAAGCTGATTGTCCGAGCGGACATAGAAAGTATGGAAGTGCAACTATTCCATCTACCCTGTCTCCAGGAAGTCTCCCGATTAGCTCAGTAACCTCTTCTACTGAATTATTGTAATACTTTTTTGTGCCAATCAGTCAGAAAGAATTCATGCATTTATTCACTGTTCTGTACCACCACTTTATATGAAGACTCCTCTGACCCTCAAAAGTTGAGTCTGGTAGTGTAGAAAGTAATCGCAGTATGATGTAATCAATGCTTCAATACAGGCCTGTGCAAGGTACTGTGGTGGCACAAAGGACTTTTCATCAGAGAACTTTCTGGAACTCAAGGGAAAGAGCTGGTGTGACTGGATCAGAGGGAATTCTGGGAGATAAAACCAGACAGGTGGTGGGTCCCGATCGTAGAACTTTTTAAGCCAGCAATGGGAAGGCACTGAAGGATTTTAAATAGAGTAAGATTTGTGTCATTATTTAAAGATCCCTCCCAATATAAGTTCCATGAAGATGGGACTGTTTGTCTCTTTCACGGTTGTAATCCAGTGCCTGATAACATAGTAGTACTCCATTTGTTCAACGAAAGGAAAACTGCTGAGATTTGTGTTTTTGAGAGATCACTGACAGCACTATGAATCGAACATACTAAGACTGGAATCAGAAGAATAACTCAGAGCTCCTCAAACACTACACGAAACCAAGGCAGCTTGAGCTAAGCAGTAATAATGAAAAAAGGGGAGAGAGAGGAGTGAATATATAGCATTTGAGGTCAAACTGGGACAAGGGGTGAGGTAGAAGAGGCGGGGGGAAAGAATGAAGAATGGTTCCCAGACGCTTGGCTTCACTAATTCATTTGAAAGGCATCATCAACTACTAGATATACGAAATCAAATAAGACATGAGCCCGGCCATCAAGACATTTATAGGGTAGTGGAGATGCATGATTAAACCAAGTATTATGATGCTGTGTAAAAGGCACTGTGTATGACTGAAGCACATACAGGGGCTCATAAGTAGGACAGGGACTTCTGGATTAGTTGGACAGGGACTTCTGGATTAGTTGGAGAGCAGGGAATGCTTTCTGGGGAGTATGGTCATTAGGTTTTGAAGGACGATATGTGTTGTCTTGCAAAGTGAAGTGCTGACTATCAAATGGAGTTATTAAAATAGGAAATGCAACAAAATCTAATACCCAAATCATACAGAAATTTGGTTTCAGAGATAAAGCCAAAACCAGAACCTGCATTCTGACTCCCAGGCATTGATCTTTTCACTTTATTCTTGCTATTAATCATGTGCTCAATAGGTCTAGAAGGCCTAATGAAATGACTAATATTAATTCAACATTACTAAATACTGTCAGGCTCTGTTCTAGGTGATAAGGATTTAACAGTGAACAAAACAGTAAGGCCCTCTGGCTAGCGTATATCCTAGTAAGCAATGAATTACTGTAGAAAGTTGAATCATGTTCCTCCAAAATTCAAGTCCACCCAGAACCAAAGACCTTATTTGGAAATAGGGTCTTTACCAATGTAATTAAAGAGCTCAACATGAAATCACCCTGGATTAAGGTGGGCTCTAAATCAAGTCACTGGTACCTTGTAAGAGGACGTGGAGAGACCCAAAAGGAAGAAGGCCATGTGAAGACACTGGCAGAGATTGGAGTTATGTGGCCACAAGTTAGTTAATGCCAGGAACCACCAGAGCTAGAAGAAGCAAGGAAGGATTCCCCCTAGAGATTTCAGAGCTGACACCTTGGATTCAGACATCTGGCATCAAGAATAGGGAGAGAATAAACTTCTGTTGTTTTAAGCCACCGAGTTGGTGGTAATTTGCTACAGCAGCCCTAGGAAATGAATACAATCACATAGTTTTTCTGAATAATACATTAATAATATAGCTCAAAAATCAAGAATAAAACTGTAGTGAAAAGTCTCCCTCCCACCCGTATCCTATTTAGCTAGTTCCTTTTTCATCTCAAACACATAACCTCTGGGATTCCTGTATATTCTTCCAGAGATGCTTGTATATAAATACATGTTTCTCTACATGGACACACACTCTCTTTAGGAAAAACATCAGAAAAACTGTTTTGCATATTTTTTCACTTCATGAGACCATGATGTGTTTCCCCAGTTAGGCGACAAGTCCTTAAGAACACAGACTATTTCCCCAATACAGGGGGCCTGCAGGACTGCAGACCACACAGAGACGTTCAATAAGTGGTCACCGAATCCTTCCTTGAGCACCTGGTCCTCACTCGCGGTCTCCATTTCCTTACCTCCTGGTGCCCCCTCTTACTCTGAACCTGCACTCTCCAAAGTCACCAGTGGTCTCCCTAGCAACAAAATTTAGTGGGCCCTTGTCCTTACGTTGCTCAACCTCTTCTTGGCAGCAAGTGACACTGGCTGCTCTATGACACATTTCCTTCCCAGGGCTTCCATGATATTACACTCTTCTGCTTTTCCTCCCTTTTCCTGGACTAGTCCTCCACTCTCAGGGCTGTGCTCCAGATATTCTTCTCACGCTCTTCCTTTTCCCCCTAGATGATTTTATGCACTCCTGTGGTTTTAGTTGCTTTTTCAATGTCAACAACTCCCAGTTCTACAGCCAAACCAACCTCCTGAACTCCAGACCAACATTCGTGTGTGTGTGTGTGTGTGTATGTGTGTAAAATCTCCACCCATTGCTCAACATGGTTACTTACCCTACTTTCAAGGTGCAACACCTGCTCCTGCTCTACTTCTTCAGCTTCCTCAAAGCCCTTTCCCCATTCTTTACTGGATCTTTCAGCTACGTGAATTGATGCTTTCTCTTCAGGGCCAGAACACATACACTAGTAACAAGGTGTCTGGATTTGGACCCCAACCCAAACTAGTAATTCACTAGTTGTTGACCTTGGACACTGTGCTGTTCTTAACCTCTCTGTGCCTCAGTTGCCTCATGAGTAAAATGGGATAATAACAACGCCTGCATCAAACGTTGCTGTATTAAATTCATTAACACATGCAAAGCTCTTAGAAGAGTGCCCACCCTACAGTAAGCCCTATATAAATATTAACTATCATTTTCACGTAAGTGCTAGGTATTGGGGGACGCAATGATACCTGTTTTTAATGAGGCAGAGGAGGAAGATACTAAATAATCATAATCAGATACAATAAGTAGAAAGTACAAAGTAAAGTGGAAAACAAAAAGAACATAGAACCCACGTGGCACTTACCCAAACCCCCACAAGCCGAAGAATCTACAGCAACGGGTGGGAAGTAGAGAAGATCCTCCAGACCTCCGGAGGCGCTGCAGGATCCTCCAGCAGCCCAGGCAACAGTCCACGAGAGGACGTGCTACAAAGGTCACGTGTCCCCGCGTTCACAGCCCCGGCGTTCACTCGCTCTTCGGTCCACGTGACTCTCATCCTCGGGGGTGATTGGTCCGCATGAGGAGAGTGTTTAGGGGCGGGTCGAAGCGGGGCGGGGCCGGGGGGGCGGAGGGGTGGGGCCGGGGGGGCGGAGCCGGAGGGGGCTGGCTCGGTGCGGGGGCCGTTGGCTCCAGACAAATAAACATGGAGTCCATCTTCCACGAGAAAGTGAGTGTCCGCATCCGGGGGGACCGGTGTGCGGCGCTGTGGCGGGAGTGGGGTGCGGTATCTCTACCTCCCGGTGAGCTGGGTGGGGCCCGAGTCACCCCCATCCCGATCTCCCCGGGCGGGCGGAGCTTCACCGGAGGGGAGCTTCATCGAGGCCCCCACCGCACCCCCCGCCCCTGAGGCCAGTGCCGACGGTCCCCGGGGAGCCCGGGGTCCGAGATGTCCGGGGAGCCGGGAGGGAGTGAGGGCAGGGCGGTGGGCGCCTCGGGGTACCGGAGAGGGGGTGGCACCGAGTGGGTTTGCTTCTGTGCTTCCCTTCCACTTTCCGTGGGATTCCTTCTCCAGTCCCTTCTTCCCTACTCTCGTAGGTTTTAGCTAGTCACCTCTCGGACACCTCCCTCGATCCTTCCCAACTCTCCCAATACTACCCCTGGCAGAATTATAATAACTTTTCCTTCTCTGGACTCAATTCTATTTTGGAATCTCTCATACACTTAGCTCCCTGGTGGTGTATTCATGTCCTTCTCGTGCACTAGGTTCGTGAGTCTCTCGAGTGCAGGGACGTTGGCTCAGCCCACGGAGGGCCTGACACTAAGGGACAAAGTAGGAAACCCCGTGCGCCCCTAAACAGGGAAGTCGTCATAAGTGTTTTTGTTAGGAAATGTTTGGTTTTCGTTTCTTTTGATAGTTCTATCTTTCCGGATCAGGAAGCCAGCTTTCTTATTGGATACTAGGGGTGAACTGGAATAATATTGCAGTGGTGCGCCTAGCTTGTTTTGTTTTGATTCTTCGATGACCACGTACTTGAAGATGCTGTTTGTGGCATGTGAAGAAACTCGTCTTTTCCCACGTAGAGTTATCAAGCCTTTTGGGTGTGAGTGAAATCTTCCTCAGGACAGCTATGGCACATATCTTGTTTCATAATAGTCTCGTTTGGAAAGGGTTGCTGGTGCGGCTCTTATTTAGTAGGAGCAAAGGGGTTTTCTTTTGTTAAATACTTCTAAATGATCATTTATTTAAAAAAAATTAACACACGACAATCAAATAAAGCAATCAAAGACCAGAGACACAGCATCAATCTAAACAGATTGTTAAATGGAATGCTTTTCTTTATAGAAAACATTTCAGAAAGTTTGGCACGTTCTAGAATGGACCAGTTTTTATGCGTGGGGAGGAAGAACTCCGATAGAGTTATTGCTAATCCTGACTTGATTGACCTAATTTAGGAAACTTGGACAAGAGAAATTTAGTTGCTTGTCAAGGAGATTGCATGAAGAGAACCCTTGCATGTATGTATTTTTATTACTAAGTTTCAGAAGCTTTGGTGTAGGACCAAATGTTTCCACATGGAAAACTTCCAACATTTTCCACACCATTTCTTGAGACCTACACAATATATATATTTTAACAATATTGGTTGTTACCTCTTTTGGATACATTTCAATAAAGGTAACTACCAAACCATGGGATCAAAAGAAACTGGGGGATAGCCTAATGAAAATGCATTTATAAGAAAGAAATCAGTCTCAATTATTAGCATGTGTGTAGGCTTAAAGATACTTCAGGAGAACATTTACGCTTATTAATTTTTGTGTACTTAGCAAACGAAGGTTCTTCTCAAGTTCTTTGGGCATATTTCAAGAGTATGGAAAGCATCTGTAATCATAGGACCCATTGTTAATCTCATACACAGTCCATTATGAAAATACTTGACCTTAATGTGCATTTTTCCAGCATTCTTGCTTCTCCTCCTACAAAGGGCCCTGTAACCACTTCTCCTTGGAATATTGGTTTCCCCATTTTCAGAGTTGTTGCTTTCAGTTCCTTTTATTAAGTTACAATGTAATCTAAACAAGTTGTTTACTGACATATTCTCTAGCGCCTGGCACATAGTAGGTGCTCAATAAATATTTGAATGAATCAAATGAGTTCTTTGAGCATCTAAGATGTATATGGTGCTGTCTACCTAAATAATTTTTCTGTAAATATTTTAGGCTTTGCAGGTCATATATAGTCTCACATACTCTTGTTTATGTGTGTTTTCCCAACCATCTGTAAATATAAAAACCATTCTTAGCTGCTAGTGCAGGTTGAATTTGGCCCAAGGGCTTGAGTTTGCCAATCCCTAACTTAAACCCTAATATTAAATGGCCATTAACTGCTTTTTTGTTTTGTTTTTATGTTTTTAGTTCCGGTGCCTGCTTTCTCTCATTTTTGTTATCACATCTATTGCTGACTGCTCTTGGTGAGGTTATTGTACCATCTGAATTGGTACTTCTATGTGATATAAACTGGGAATGATGACTGAACTGGTTGGGGTTATATTTAAAATTAGTGAAAACACCTAAAAGATGCTGAGCATTGACTTTATGACATCTATTATGCCCTTTGTGATTGCCTGTTCTTAGCCGTCTTCAGGATACTTGAGGTTTAGTAATAACCAAATTCCACATCAGTGGCCTGAGGAAGTGGTACCTAATAGCACAGACTTGAAGCCTCTGCCTGGGTTTGGAGCCCAGCTCTGCCCTTTACTACCTGTATGATCCTGGGTAAGTTACTTCCTATCTCTGCTCCAGTTTCCTCTTCTGTGTGTGAGGATAATAAAGCGTTTTCCTCGGAGTTGAGTGCTTAGAATGTTACCTGGCACTTAGCGCTGTAGCAGAGCTGGCATTGTTGTTATTTGGATGCCTGTGTTTGCTGAATCTCCTCAAAAGGGATGGAACCTTATTATCACTCAGATGAGAGGCTCAAATAAGACATGAGCCCTGCCACAGCCACCCTTACTTAGGTTCATGCCCGGTTTCCGTTCTAGTCACTAGTGTCTCTGGGAATTTGAACTAGTTTCAAGTTGGTCCTAAAATCTTTGAGGGCAATGGGGGAATGATTTGGATGCTGTTCCCTTTTGTGGTTTTATAAAATATCTTGGGAAAGCTGGAGATGCAGTTTCTTCATCCTCTGATCCCAAGACAATCAAGTCTGGTGTTTGTTTTTTGTATTGTAAAGGAATTTTAAACATTATGTACAAGAAATTTTATGTAACAAATAATTACAAAACACAAGAACAGATACAAAGTACAAGAAATTTTATGTACCGGTAACAAATTTATGATATTTACATATCACAGAAGGCCAAGAACTCTTCTGCATTGCAACTTTGTCCTAAGTTCAACAAAACCAATGATCATATTCCAGGGTATTATTTTGCATGCGGAAATCGTTGATTTCTAGAGTTACACTTTTAACTCATAAGCATAAATAAAAGAATTAAAAACATTTATATAGATATGGAATTAATACTACCCAGGTGTAATGCACATCCTTATTTTTCCCTTACAAATTTGGGCAAAAAAGTGTGCATTATGCACAGCAAAATACGTAGGTCGCTCTTGATGCGTGCAATCTCTGTATCTTAGCAGAGGCTTTTTGTTGTTTGATTTTTTTTTTAAATTAAGTATAACACATGTTGGGGCACCACATCATAAGAGTACAGCTGAATGAATTCTTACAAAGTAAACACATACCCTTGTTTCCCGGAAAATAAGACCTAGCCGGACAATCAGCTCTAATGCGTCTTTTGGAGCACTTATATTAATTTTTGCTCCAAAAGACGCATTAGAGCTGATTGTCCGGCTAGGTCTTATTTTCGGGGAAACACGGGATGTGCAAATAACACTTAGATTGAATAACAGACGTTTATTTCCCTGCATCCTCTAAGCCCCCCCCATGCCCTTTTCCAAATACTAACTCTCCTTCCACCCCTGCAAGGGTCACCACTATCCTGAATTCTAACATCATAGACTAATCTTGCCTGTGTTTGAACTTTTGTAAATGGATTCATATAGTGTGTACTCTTTTGAGTCTGTTGTCTTTTAACATTGAAGGGTTCATCCATATCGTCGCAGGCAGTTATAGTTAATTTATTCTCATTGTTATGTACTATCCCTTTGTGAATATGACACAATTTATCCATTCTACTGTGATGGACATCTTTGTAATTTCCAGTTTGGGAGCCATTTGGAATAAGTAGTGCTTCTATTAACATTGTAATACATGTAATACATGTAATACATGTCTTTTGATGAACGTATGTTTGTATTTCTTTTGTTTGCATTCTGTACCTAGTAGTGGAGTTGTTAGATCACAGGGTGTTAAGCTTTAGTAGATACGGCAAATAATTTTCCAAAGTGGTTATACTAGGTTATGCTTTCATTAATAGTAACTAATAGTTTTGATGTCTCTAGTTCTCCCCAACATTGTAGCCACTCTGGACAGTGTGTGGTCTTGGTAAAACATGGTGGTTTTAATGTACGTTTCCCTAATGGTAATGAACTTGAGCACCTTTGTGTTTTTAAGCCATTCGGCTATCCTCCTGTGAATGCTCGTTCATCCTGTCCATTTTTCAGTAGGACATAAGTAGGACGTCTGTATGTCCTTCAGTTCGTGTTCTAGTATTCAGTGGGAGTTGCTCTCTGGTGGTAGGAATACAGTAGAAGGAAAAAGAGGTGCAGACAAGTCCCCTCACCCTTGTGACTGCACCTTGAAGGCTAGATACTGCTTCTTTACTCTAAGCTACTTATTCCGTACCAGATTATGAAGATAAATTAACCTCTCAGCCCCCAGTCTCAGACTCAGACCCTCTCAGTGCTGCCTTCCTATTCCATTATATCTGTAGTCTCTGTATCTTTTTCAGCAGCTGAATTTTGTTCTAGAACATGAATTCACCAGGAAAAATATATGTTGCTCTCTGGGCTCACTTTCTATTGTGTAACATGGCTCAGAACAAATTGCAGGATGTCAGGCTGGATTACGGAACAGACTCTAATGGGGAAAGGGAGAACTTAGTGGTCCAGGGTTAGCAAGAGAAGAAAGTGTTCTCCTGTCTGCCATCATCCCACAGCAGGAAAAACCCCTGTCTGTGTTCCCAGGAAGGGATCTCATTCACCCGTGAATCTCCCTTCTTATAAGGCAAGTAGGGGAAAGCAGCACTGTTGCCAGGAGAGGGGTGACAAGCAGGCTTGTCAGTGCCAAGCAGTTTTACACGTATGAGTTCCACAGCTGTTCAGCATCCACAGAACCTGGGGCCCAAGGGAAGTTGCACTCCCCACTCACATAACAGGAAGTCAGTGATCCCATGGAGTGCTGAGCTTGGATGCAGCCCCCCGCTTTCCAGCTTGTCCAGAAGTGAGCTCCAGGGTGCTTTTTGGGTGTCTTGCTCATTGCATCATACTGTGTGTGTATTATTTACAGAGTTCCCTGAAGAGAATCTCGACTCTGTAGCTATAAGTCTTAACATCAAACAGAATTTTTCTTACCTGTATCAATTCTTGAGATAAGAAGTTACGTGAACAAGCATTTAGTTCAAGTAGAGATTATCTTGTTAAAGAACAAATGTCCTAGGGATTAAAATCCCCTTTCAGCATTAGTATAATAATTTACCATGGAATCTCTACAGATGGGTTTATATTAGGCACTGAAATTGAGGGAGGCTAAATGTTTGTAGAGTAGTTTTTAGTAAATTATGAGATTTGGTGTATTTGATAGATGATAATGTTTAATATAAATCGTTCTTAAGTTTTTTATCATATTACTAAATTATTGTAGTTTCATTAATGGTAGAATTGTAAAATAAATGTTAAATGAAAATGCATATACCTTATGTTAATCATGTTTGTCAAAAACTAAAAAGGTTCAGCTTTGACAGTATTAAGAAGGTAATGATTAAATTCCTCTTTTAAAAAGACACTGTACAAATCTGTTTAACGAATCACATTTGAATTTTTTCTTTTGGAAATATTAGCAAGAAGGCTCACTTTGTGCTCAGCATTGCTTGAATAATCTATTACAAGGAGAATATTTTAGCCCTGTGGAATTATCTTCTATTGCACATCAGCTAGATGAAGAGGAGAGGATGAGAATGGCAGAAGGAGGAGTTACTAGTGAAGACTATCGCACATTTTTACAGGTACTGATTTTTAAACTCACCAAATTGCATGTGGTTTTGTTTTTCATTTTTTTTTAATGTGGGTATTGTTTAGAAAAGGATAAACCATTCTGCTTATCAGGATCTGACTTGTTAATTATAACTCTGCTCTTGACTTTGTAAATGGGGTTGCACAAGATGTTATTTTAAATATGCACACTAATGACAGTTTTTATCCTTCTCTCCCCACCTTCCGCCCCCGCCTGAACTACCTATCCAAATTAAACAGCAGCCTTCTGGAAATATGGATGACAGCGGTTTTTTCTCTATTCAAGTGAGTAGTCACAAGCGAGTACTAAGTGTTGTTTATGTCCCAGGCGCTGTTTAAGCTCAGGGTATGGTTGGTAGAAGTATTTTTTCACAGCGTTTCATAGTCACTGTAATGATGTGACCTTCAGAAATTCCTGCAGTAGATTGTGTCTAAAATGAGTATAAGTATACTCTAGAGTACTAGATTTTTTTGTATAGATAAACTTGAAAATTAAGATTGTAGAATCTTCATTTTAGAGTAGGGGTTTTTTGTTTTTTTTTGGAATTCTGGCAATTTGATAAAATTTTTTTTATTAATTTCAGGTGTACAAAACAATGTAATAGTTAGACATTTATCATTTATACCCCTCACACACACAGGGATAACCCCCCTCCCCCAATCTACTACCCTCTGACATTGCATACAGCTGTTACGTTTCCACTGTCTCTATTTCTTATGCTGTACTCCACTTCTTGTGAATATATATATATATGTGTGATATATCTATACATAAAATTATAGTTGACATTCATTATTGTTCAGCTTCAGCTTCAGGTCTACAGTGCAGTGATCAGGCATCTACACCATCCCTGAGGTGGTCTCCCTAATAAGACAAGTGTCTGGGATGTAGAGTAGGGCTTTTTGAAAGATTTAATTCTCATCTGGATGCTAATAACCTTAATTCCAATAAGTCACAGTCTTTTAAACTTACTATCTCTTGTGTAAATTTGAGAAAATGCAACCTCACTCCCCTTTAAATCAGCTTTCAGAGGAAGCTATATAACTTGTGAAATTCTTTTATCTGTGGGTCTTTCGATCTAACACCTGGGAGGAGGTGTATCCAGAGGTCTTTCAAAACCTCTCTTGAGGGGCCTATTTCTGCAGGTGTGTTTGTTTGCATTCCTCTCATGCTGTCCTGGACTTCTCATTCACCAGCATTCCCTGTCAGTGCTTCTTTGTGGACGGTTCCAGGTAACAGCTATACAGGGCTGGCATCGGCTGAGTTCTTGCCATTTCCTGTGCGTGCGCTGCCCTTGGTGCTGATTCACGTCTGCCCGCTTCGTTGCATTCATTTTTTGTCTCTTCTGGTACCTGGTTCACTTGCTTCTTTGTTGGCTGCCTTGGAAGTGAATTTTCAGAAATCTCCTGTTTTTTTCAAGCAGTTTGAAATAATCAGGTTTATCTTTTGTTTTTTCCTAAAATTATAAACCCATGATAATAGAAGTTTAAAATCTATAAAAGCTTCAGTTTAAATCTGTAGAAAGAACTCATTTTCACAGACATACGAGATAATTATCACTGTTACAGACATATCAGGTAGTCAGTTGAAATAAAATTTCTCTAAAGCGGGACCCATAGCAGCCAAAGTTTCATATGGGGACTAGTTTTAAGAATAGCACTTAGTAGATAAAATACACATCTGGATTTTTGTCGCAGTTTTACCTAGGAATTCTGTGGTTCTCTGAATATCCCAGAAACCCAGTGTTAAAAAGCACTCTTTCAATGTTGTGTTTATATGTTATATATAAATTTAGTGATATATCTATACACATACACTTTTTAAAAACCATAGCCTTCTAGGGAAATTGATATATGAAGTACAATTGTTTGTACAGCTAATATGGCTACCCTGTTTGTATTTGGAATTGAATGGTTTAGCTCATGAAAACTCACTATTTTCTTCTAACAGGTTATAAGTAATGCCTTGAAAGTTTGGGGTTTGGAACTAATCCTGTTCAACAGTCCAGAGTATCAGAGGCTCGGGATCGATCCCATGTGAGATTGTATTTTGCTTTTCCTACACTTCTTTTCCTAAATTTGACTTTTAGTGTTGTAATTTCTTAAAGAAGCAAAATATATTTTGAATGCCTGTGTTTTGATGTGTCATGTTTCATTCCCTATTTCACCTTTTGGGGATGTCCGTGAACCTGTGCCCTCTAAGGCTTCCTGGCAACCCAGTGTCTGGCAGCGCACAGCTGATCCTTCACTGCTGTGTGATGCCATCGTTTTTGCAAAGCATCACTAACCTGCAGAGAGATTCATTCTGTTTGTGATTTTTTAAAAATCAGTGCTAGTAAACTGTAAACATAATCCTAAATTACCACGTTTTGTATAATACTTACCAATAGACAAACTAAATGAATATGAACGCTAATATTTCCACTTAATATTGGATCTGTATTTTTTTTTCTAGAAATGAAAGATCATTTATATGCAACTATAAAGAACACTGGTTTACAGTTAGAAAATTAGGAAAACAGGTAATGTGTCTCCTCCTTCCCTGTCTTTTTTCACATTCTACACTCCATTTGCAACTAAAATGTAAGGGATTAGTGCCTAAAAGATGAAGAAACTCACCAGTACTGTGTGTGTGTGCGTGTGTGAGAGAGAGAGAGTTTCAATCTTGATAGATAGGAATTTGTTATTTTAAAAGACAATGTCAATTTTCCTTATATATTTATTTGTGACAACCACATACAGTTTAGCTGTATCATAAGAAGAATTATTTAAGACAATGTAAACGTGGTTACTTATAAGTGGGTTTTATGTGATAAATGTTCTATCAGCTATTTCACTTATAGATTTGTATTTAGCATAGTACTATCACAAAGCTTGAAATAGTGTTCAGCATGAATGAAAGTTTTCAACCGTGTTTGCTTTAGCTTAACAAGATTATTCACATTCCAAAATGCCACATAATACATATATCCACAAAAAATAATTTCTATTAAAAAAAAAAGAACATGGGATATGTCTTGAGCAAGCCCTTTTTAAGATCAAGAAATGTACCTACAGTGTTATTTTTAAAAATAATTAACAATGATCGTTGTACACACAGTTCCATTTTTTTTAAACAGAAATAAAGTCCTTCGTTTAGAATTTTGAATCTTTGAAAGAGTGTTATTGAAAGCGTGCTAATACAGTAAAAAGGAATTAACTAGGATACGTGCAACACCATGGGTAAATCTCCAAATAATTATTTTGAGTGAAAGAAGATAGACGCAAAATACTACATACTGTATGGTTCCATTTATGTAAAAGTCAAGGAAATGCGAATTTCCTGCGAATAATCTGTCCTGATAGAAAGCAGATGAATCAGTGGTTGCCTGGGGCTGAGGAAGGAGGAAGGGTGAAGGAGGAGGATCACGAGAGCACAGGAAACTAGGCAGCGAGGAGGACATTCACTCACTTGGCTGTGGTGGCTTTAGGGTGTGTGCATATGTTAAAATTCTCAAATTGTACACTTCAAATATGTGCAGATTATTGCATGTCGATGATACTTCAAGCTGTTTTCAAAAATAATACCAAAAAGAAAATGAAGTCAAGAAAGAGTGCATTGAGTTAAGTCATTAAAAGATAATTCAGAAACAAAACGCCTTGCTATTATCTTTTAAAGTCAGCCACCGAGAAGCAGCTTCATCGTAAGTGGTTGTTTCTTATGGTCCCTCCTGAGGAGCTCAGAGCAAGTAATGGGGACGTGGTGTCACAGAGAGTGACCCAAGTGCGAATAAGGAGGAAATGGGGTGTAGTAGAGAGTGACCCAAGTAGGATCAGCTCTAGGGAAAAGGCAGGGCAGGACACTGCCGAGATTGTTTAACCTCTGGGTTTTATTTATATCTTTGAAAATTATGATCAGGTATTCTTGTTTTGTATAAAGTAATCACCGGATTTTTTTAAAGATCTGAAGGCTTAGATTCCGGAAGTTCCTATGTATTGATTTGACTATAAATTTATCTATTTTGAGAGATTTTTTTGTTCATTTTAATTCTTCAAAATTGAATTTTCACATTTTAAATTATCTTTGACAAATATAGGAAAGGTCAAATTTTGGCTTATGTCTGGCTGTAATTTATGTTTTTGTTTAAAATTGTATTTTTCACTATAGACTCTTATGTCTGAGGTCCCTGTTTAATGAAAAAGGTGACTGGAAAAAGTATTATGATCTATATGAAAATTAAAGAAAAATAGTTGGTCATGATACTGACAGTAGCTTTTGAAACTTTTTGTGTCTTGTGGGTTAAATTAGGAGTCCTATGAAGTAGTGACTAAATGATGTTAATTACATGTGATGGTGGCTTAGTGACCTCTTAAAATGAAGTGGTGGTTAAAGATTTTCTTCCTGGAATGCCTGGCTTTTTTCTCACAATCGACATTTTTGACCAAAATTATCAGTAATGGGAAAACTGTAGTTGTCATTTTTCTTCCACATCAATATAATGTGATTAGATTAGGATTTTGTTAAGCATACTTTGAAAAAAGATTTAATTATAGATATCAATAAAGACACTTTAAAAGTAGTATCACTTTCTCTTCTTTTTTTGGGGGGGGAAATTTAAAGTATATGGCTTAAGACAAACTTCTATTTTTAAAAACATTTAATAGTGATTAATCTCTAACATTCTATTTCAGTTTTTTTAAATCACATTATTACTTTAAAAAATATATCTTGGTTTGACATGTTTCCAGTGTTAGATAGTCATACTAAGTCTAGACGGGTTATACCCTTCACCTGTGTAACTTCCTTTTAATTGTAATGTACACTAACTTCAATGTTGGACATTTTTTTTCCAGTGGTTCAACTTGAATTCTCTCTTGACGGGTCCAGAATTAATATCAGACACATACCTTGCACTTTTCTTGGCTCAATTACAACAGGAAGGTAAATAAAGATGGAAAGTTTTATAATGTTATCTTTCAAAGTAGCTAAATAAAACTAACTCATGAGATGTGAGAGTAAGTAACAATACTGTTTTTATGGCAGTGGCAGTGAAAAAAATCTTTGTTTTACATGGTGAACTTGAAGTTGGGGTTTGACTGATACTGTTCAGGTAGAGTTCTCACTGACACCTGGCCCTTTCCCGAGGATGCTGCTTCCTTTGCAGCCCTTCTAAGTAATGCCTCTTGTTTCTTCCATACCTCACATACCACAGGGCCAAGGGGAAGGCCAGGTGTTCTTCTTGCTCCTCCTAACCTCCTCTAGGCTGCTGTTCTGGCCTAAAAACTCCAGCTCCTTTGAAATATGTGCCTCTAGATTCAACTCTACCTCTACTCTTTTGCACTCACCTGTAATCCTTCTCCTTTTCCATTGAAGATGTTAGGATCTGACTCACTGTCTTCTCTCTGCTTCAATTCCATTCATCATTCTTAGTGATTTCTATATCAAAAATCAATCCAATCCAAGACTTTGCTTCTTACTTTCAAAGATCACTGTCTTCACTCTTGCCTGGCCATTACCAATAACTGTACCACTTTCAAACCCCAACTGCAAGCATCCTACTCTTTGACTACTGCCTCTGACCTTTGTACCATATTTTCTGTTTTTTCCGTTCAGACCATTCTTTAAACCCTACCACAAGACCCAGACATTCCCCTTACAATCTTACTTCTTTTCTTACCCTGCTTATTTTCTATAATCCATCATTATAATCATTTCGCTGCATTCAACTCCTTTCTCCTCTCTCTCCGTCATACTTTCATGACCTGGTTAAAAGCAAATCTTGGTCTTGTCTATTCTTGTACCAGAGCAGCTGAACAATGGCTAAAGAATATCATAAATATGATGATTGATTTTGCTTTAAATTAATGATCACAAACTTCAAATGAGCCTTTAGTGCTACTTGCCCTTCCTACTATGTTTTTTTAGTACCTTTACCTACTCTCCATGGTGGTTATTTCATAGCTTATCTCTTCAAAATTAACCACCCCCCTCTCCCTTCCTGACTCCTAGCTTATGACCTTCCTTTGTATTCTACTGAGAAAAGAGAAGAAACTGAAAGAGAACTTCATCTTTCTATTAGAAAATCTGTCCACTTGCCTATATCTCTACATGGGCTTTGAGTCTATTAAAGTAGATGAATTGTCCCCTGCTCCTAACCAAGACCAACGTCTATTCATTGGGGCTTGATCCCAGCTCCTCCCACTTCCTGAAGCTCTTTGCTCCTGCTTTTATCTCTCCCCTCCTGTAAGATCAGTTCTCCCTCTTTCTGTATTATTCCTATCAGCAGAGAAATAGGCTCATTATGTCCATTGATTAAGAAGAAAAGGCCACTCTTAATTCCAGGAAACTCCACCTGCCTTCCATTTTTATTTTCTCCTTAGAATCATCTCCAGTGTGCTGTCTCCTGTTCGTGAGCTCGTTCCAGTTACACTGTCACAACGTGTCACTGAAAAATTCTCTTCTCAATGTCACCAGTGACCTCTGCATTTGCCAGTGCCAGTATTTAATTCTCAGTCTTTTATTTGCACTCATCTTATATAAGAGTATAGTTGATTATACCCTTCTTTAAACAGAACTAAACAAAACTTACTGAAAATTTCCAACAAATATAAAGTATAGAAAATAACTTGATGAACCGTCATGTACCTTTCACCCAGCTTCACCAAATATCTTATAGCCAATCTTGTTTTATTTATATCCTACCCTCTTCTCCTCTTTATTTGAGCAAATACTAGGCATCTTATTATTTTCTCTGTAAATTTTTAAAATTAAAATCTGTAAAAGCAAGGATCTTAAAAAAAACTATAGCCACAATACTATAATCACACCTAAAAATTTTAACTATTACGCTTTCATAACATCAAATACCCAGTCATTGTTTAAATTTCCCATCTCTGTGGTTGTCTCTTATGTTTTTCACAGTTTAATCCAGGTTGAAATAAGGTTCATTGATTGCGTTAGATTGAAATGTCTCTTAAATCTAGCTACAGGATTCCTCTCCACTTTATTTTTTCTGTGATTTATGTTTTGGAAGAAAATGGGTCGTTTGTTCTGTTTCCCACATTCTGGATTTTGCTGATTACATCCCTATTTTTCTCTCAGGCCTGGATACCCAGTAGTTTAGTCCTTAAATCAAGAGGCTTAAGCAGATTCAGGTTGATTTTGGGGGGACAGAAGGCTTCACAGGTGGTGTGGCACTTGATGTCTGGTTGTCTTTTTGTGATTTGAGTAGCTATTGATGATCAATGCCTAGTTCATTATTTCATTAAGGATTGCAAAATGGTGATAATAGATTTCCATCATTCCTTCATTTATTAGCTGGAAAGCTTCTATACTAATAAACTTTCTCTCATTATTTAGTTATCCTGAAGTATGGTTATATAGTAAAAGCAGAATAAATACTATTTTCCTTTTATCGGTTTTTAAAATGAGTTCATCTCATAGTCTGTTTCAAAAGTAACCAATTAGTTGTCTTGTTTTTTCTGAAGTGTCATTATAAACTAATCCATTAAAACATGGCTCACGTGTTTTAGTCCATCATACTATTCATATTGATACTCTAATTGTCCCATCTTGGGCCAGTGGGGACCTTTTGGACTTGACTCCCAAGTTTCTGAAATGACCACTGTAGGCTTTTGAAGCCATTCTTTCTCAGGTAAGCAGAATTTCAGGCTTATTTTGTATATTTCCTGCCCTTTTAGTGATGGTGTTTAGAGATCACAATGTGGGCACTGGCGTATTTACTGCTAATGGGTTGGTCGTCATGTAGTTCTTTCCAATTCATATGTAAGACTGTATATAGCATTGTAACTAATTTGATTTTTATATACTTCTGTCTCTTTTCTTTTGTGCCACAAACCTTGGGTCCTAACTATTTCTTCCTTCTTGAAATACCGTCTACACTTGGCTTCCAGGCCACAATGCTGATTCTCCTCAGATTTCACTGGCTGCTTCATTCAGATTCCTTTTGTGGATCTTACTCTTTCCAACCGCTAACTGTTGAAGTGACCCACAATTCAGTCATTAGACAACTTCTTGACCATGTGCTGTCCCATTATTTTAAATATGCCAATAATTCCCAAACTTTTATCTTCTGCTTAGATATGTACCCTAAACACCAAACTCCTAACTTTGACTTCTCACTTGGAAGTCCAGAAAGCATTTCAAACTGAACATGTCTAAAAAAACGGATTTTTTTTTTCCTCCCCATTCATGCTATCCTTCAGGTTTTCCATTTCAGTAAGGACCCCTCTTCTTGCAGTCTGGTTCCCATATATTATATAGATAAAGCAGCCCATAGTGCTTTTTAAAAAATACAATATATATTATGGCACACCCTCCTCCTTCACCCTTCAGTGCTTCCCAGCATGCTTAGAGTGAAGTCTAGTCTTGAATAAACCCTAAGATCCTTACAGTGTCACCTGAGTAAGACAGAGTTTCTACTCTTCATGATGCTCTTCATGGAATGCCTTGGTGAGCTGATAGATTTGTTCGAGGATCTAGAAACAATTTACTGGCATAAAACATGTTAAACCATCTGAACTCTGAGCACACTTGTCCTCGTAAAACAAAAAACGTTAAGCATATTAACTTATTACGTCTTAACTTGCTACTGTTTTGAGTTTTTCCAATACTCCTTTTGATCCTTGTTTTTATGTTTCATTATCTGTTTTTATTTTTTGTTTCATTATCTGCTAATGCTCACAAAGGATATCTACTTACAAGCATCTAAGTTTCAGAAAATTTTATGGTAGAAAAATGTGACTTGATTAGAATGACTTTGGTATAACCCATCGTTACTCAGTGTGGAGTCTCCAGCTGGGAAAACCCTGGCTTTCTAGAACCATATTTATTTAAAAAAAACAAAAAAATTGCACAGGATCAGTGTATTTCTTTCAAAAGACAAAACACACTTTGAATACCTTGACTAGATTTTTGGTATTGGCTTCTCAGACCGTGTTTTCAGTTGGGGGGAGGTCAGGGTGATGGGATAGCTGTTTCCACAGGTGACTCATTTTATACATATTACATGATATTATGCATGTTATCTGATTGTGTCCTCACAACAACCGTCTAAGGATGGTACCAGTACCATCTGTTTAACAACTGAAGAAACCAAGACATAGATTTGTAAAGTGATTTACCAGAGACCATGTGACTAGGAAATGGAAGAGCTAGAATTAAAACCCGGGCAGTCTAATTCCAGACTCCTTGCTCTCACTCACTCCTTTACCTGACTCTCTTACCGTTTAGGGAGTAGCCTACTCGGTCAGGCAGTGTTTTAGGAGAGCTGTTTACAGATACTCTTTATTTCTCATAACCACTCTGTGAGATGGCTATTCCTATTTATAGGTGAAGAGAGTCAGACTCAACGGCTTAAAGAACTTTGTTCTAGATCACCCTGCCAGTAAGCGTAAGAATCATTGTTTGAAGTCGGGTCTTTCCGACTCCTCAGTTTGTATCCGTTCCAGGACTGTACCATGCTGCCTCTCTATCTGCTAGCATTGTTCATCGATTTTGGATCTCTTACTAGCTGTTTCAGTTATTTTTGCCCTTTTTTTTTAGGTTATTCTATATTTGTTGTTAAGGGTGATCTGCCAGACTGTGAAGCTGACCAACTCCTACAGATGATCAGGGTCCAACAGATGCAGCGACCAAAACTTATTGGTGAAGAATTAGCACAACTGAAAGAACAGAGGTAAAATTAAGCCTGCAGTATGGAGCACGTGATAGTATTTCATTACGAGAATTAAATTTTCATGCTAACATTGAATGTGTAGTCCTTTTATTGGTGATCTTTTTTTTTTTAGACCTTTATAGTTTAGTGAAGTTTCTTGGTTCAAACTTGAATCAACTCTTTGAATTACTTAACTATATTAACTTAAAGTCACATCACAATACAATCTTTATATTATTAAACCTTATCTGCAGGAAAATGTGTAAGTTGTGACTTACGTAAAATCTTCGGTTTATAAATGTCTTTATATCTAAACTACAAGATGGGTCTGCAGTCATTGGCAGTGCTTTCATTCTTTAGAGTCCAGAAAACAGATCTGGAACGAGTCTCAGAAGCCAATGATGGGTCAGCAATATTAGACGAAGATGAGGAGGATTTGCAGCGGGCTCTGGCACTAAGTCGCCAACAAATTGACATGGAAGATGAAGAAGCAGATCTCCGCAGGGCTATTCAGCTCAGTATGCAAGGTATAGACATTCTGACGTGGTTCTTTTCATGTTTGAAGAATTGCTTCAGGTAACTCATGGTTCCCCTGGAAGTTAATGAACTGCCAGAAGTCCTTTGAGAATTTTTGCAGAAGGAATGGGTATTTCTTTGGGTTTTCTTGTGACATGAATGACTTTTTACAACCTATGTTATGTTAGGACTAGTTATATTTTTATTTCTGGTTATTCCATTTGGTTATAATACGGTACCAACACAGCAGTAAACTGAAGTTAATCTTTGTGGGCAAAAGTGGGGGGACCCTTACGCAGACCAGCTATTTCATAAATGTATGCTATTGGACACAGAGGAAGGCCTGGACAGAGAACATGTATCGATTTTACAAAAATCTAACATTAGTGCTGTGCAACTGACAGCGTAAGCCCACTTCGATGGGCCTGCTTTTATAGTGATATAAGCCCCTCAGCAGGGGAGGGTGAGATGTAGCCCCTAGGGAATCCAGGCAGCCGGACTTGTCTGGGATGTAGCTCAGAGTGGCTGACATAAAAGTGTAAGGAGTTTCTTTTGGTAGTTTTGTTTTTATCTAATTAATACGAATTTGCCTTCTGTTTTATAATGAAATTACTCGTTGAATTTCTTAAATATCTAAGTAAAATTGAGGTTTCATTCATATGAAGATCATCCTTTTTACCTTATATTTTATCCTGACCTCCTCACGTCTCCTGCCATACTTCTGAGCATTCTGTATGGTGTGCAGTCAATGTTTGATTAGTAGAACCCTGCTGGATTGGCCCAATTAGGACGGACACAAGCTTTTATAATTTTAGATATTTTTGTGTAATTCACTTTTTCTACCACCTTATTTCACAGTTTGTACAGAATCTCTGGTTGCTGCAGTCATTAAGTGAGACCACGGAAACGTACTTAAGTTGCTGTAGGACCCAAATGTTTGAGAATAGAGCACACAGTGGATTTGAATAATTGTCCACTTTAAGTTGCTTCTAAGGAATTCTGTGCCTTTGAAAGTGTAGATTTATGTCTAATAAGTTCAAGAGAGCACACAAGAGTGGTGTTAAAGGCTCTGCCTGCCAAGCTGGCTTTTGGACTTGAGTCCTCACATCTGATACCACAGGTGGGTAACGGCTTTGGCTGTAGTGGACACAGGTCAGATTTGAACAGCCTTCTTCAGATTTTCCCTGAGGTTTACAGAGCCTTTCTTATATTTACAGAATAGTAGCAAAATATTTTTAAGAAAACTGTTTAAAAACTTGTTCCTGTAAGTATAAACATACATTGCTTTAACTGGTATATAAAACGATTGTTTTTTGTTCCATTTTCTTCTGTTTTCAGGTGGTTCCAGAAATATATCTCAAGATACTCCACAGACATCAAGTACACATCTTACTTCAGAAGAGCTACGGAAAAGAAGAGAAGCCTACTTTGAAAAGTAAAGTAGTTGGTACAATATTAAAATTGCATATTCAGTATTTACTTTGGCTATTTTGTCTATTTGTGAACTTACAGCTTTGGATTAAACTATTTATTTTATTTAGGATTCTCTTTTGTAGAAAGACTGGTTACTGCCTGACCCTATGAACATTTAAATGTATTTTTTTTATTATTTAAAACAAACTGTGAGATGAAATGTAGTTTTAGGGAAAAATGTTGCCCCATTACTAATTATATTTACATGAAATAAGGTGATGGAAACCCTGTAAAATTTCAGTCATCAAAAAGATAATGGAATTGGCCTTTGAATGTACTTCTTTGTTACCTCATCTTGCAAAATTCTTTCGTCAATTAATAGGAGAAACAGCCTATCACAATGCCAGTGATAACCAATGCAGATGTTTTGTCAGCCTTACACTCTTTTAATAGGAAAAAACAGCACCCTTCCAAATAGAGGTTAATGCTCTGCTTATTGCCATTTTAGTGGGGGTACCACAGGCCTGTCAGCATCAGGGATACTAGGGCACACCATAAATCTGAATCATCAGCTTCTAAAATCTAACTTTGTGCCCAGCTTTGTAAGTGCTCTCAGAATAGAAATTTCACTCCATAAAATACCATCCTTTCCAGTAGTGTCATTCACAAGTTGTCTTCCCTTTTTCTTTTTTTAATGATAAAAATCCATCTTAAAGACTGCATGATCTATGATAGATATTCAGATCCTGTGATCCCAGATCACAAACCGAAAGGCCAGTGGCTGAATCTGGCCTGTTAACTTACTGTATTTCATCAGTTCTGAGATGCACATGTTTCTCACATTTCAACATCTTTTTAACTGAGAAGCATCTTGTGGTCATAATTGGCAGTATTTTCACAGTATCTAAAATATTGGAGCATTTTACATTTGGTGGTGTAATGAAGATAATATTTACCTTGTTTTCTGTTTTGTTTTGTTTTTAAGTCACAACTCAGAAGTATATGAAGGAAAGTTCTGATCATCTGACATCCTCTTAATGTGAGATATTTCTAGTCTTTATTCAGTGATAGATTAACAGATTATTTATATATAAAATTTCAAATAGTGCTTATTAGTGCTTTTCCCTTTTAAATTTTAAAATTAACTTTTTTATTTTTTAATTATGATAAACTTTGAGTATATATAAAAGTAGAGAAACCAACGTAATGAACCCCTATTTACCTATTACCCCAATATAACAAATACCAGCACGTAGCCAGTCCTGGGTTTTTATGCCCCCCTCTCCCATGCTCTTCATTCTTCCACCCTTAAGCTGGAATTATTTTGTAACAAATCTAAAAGCATCATTTCATTTCATCTATATATCCATCCATTTCATCCATATATCCATCCATTTTAGTATATATCTCTAAAATATATGGGCTTTTTAAAAACATAGCCAAATGCTATTATTACAATAATGTTAATAATTATTACACAATAATTGTTAATGGTAATTTCATAATATCTTCAAATATCTGGTTAGTGTTAAAAATAACTTAAAGCTATTTAATTAGGTAAAAAATGATATCCTAAAAAATTTAAGACATATCGAAAATTAAAACATAATCCTACTGTCCTTTAGTAACTGATGTTAGTATTTTGGCACATTTTCCTCTAGTCACAAAGACATACATATATATACTAGTTACATCCATTTTCCCATGATAGTGAATATTCTTTTTAAATAGGCTGTATGATATGTCATAAAATGAGTGTGTGTATGTTTTGATTTTTGTCGTTATAATTAGTAGTACAACGAATAATCCTTGTACTGACTCTCTGCCTCAGTTTTCTCATCATTTCTTCTAGTTATTCTTAGGATGCCAGATTATTGGGTTAAAATACATGAACAGTTTTGAGGCTGTGGTACAGATTTCTAAACTGTATTCTAGAACAATTCTCAAGCGATACTTTTACCGTGTTTTTCTCAGACTTTGCTGTTGCCAGATTAGAATTGTCCAAATAGACATACTTTATAGTATGTCTACAAAATTCACAAATACATATAAGAAGAGGAAAGCATCTTTAAAGTATAAAATCAAATCGCTCTTTTATTTAAACATTTTTGTAGATTTTTTTTGGATTAAAAATGTGGAACTTCCAGTAAGTTAAACTTTTTATAGTAGAAAGAATAATGCAGCAACATTCCATAATGACTAGGTTATAAGAAGCACAATGCCAGTGATAACTAATGCAGATGTTTTAGTCAACCTTGTACTCTTTTAAAATGTTTGAGCATTGTTCTGGCTCCTTCCGGGGTGGAGGTTAGATGATTGGGAAGGAAGGTGCACTGTGATGGTTTCCAGCTTCAGCTTTTCATCTTCTGCCTCCTAGTTTGACCTTAAAAATACGGTGGGAACTTACGAAAAACTACAGAATATTAAAGGGTCACCTGTTACTAAGAAGAGTTAAGAGCTCTTCTTGGTGTTAAGAAACACTTCTTAGGGTTTCTTTTTAACATTGGCTAGCATTCAAAATCGTGTAGGGTGCATTAATAAAGGAGAAACTAATGTTTGCCTGTCCCCAGGATTCCTGATTCCTTAGTCTAGATGGCTCCTTGTCTCTGTAGCTTCCATGTTTGGGGACTTGGTTCTAAGGTTATTGAGTTAACTATTTCTTCCTTTTCACCCTCTCCAAACTGACCTTGGTGCTAACTTGTCACTCATTCACATTCAAATTTATAAAGTGTATTTTTTTTCCCTGTAGAGTATTTGAAGCTTCATACTTAATGTAGTAACCGCAGTGTTCATGCATGAAACAGAAAAATACTGTTAAAAATCTACCTGTTACAGATTCATAGGTTATGAATAAGAGTTAAGTATTTTCATAGCCATGATATTTTTTTTCCAGTAGTAATGTCTAAATCCATTTTACCTATCATAAAACCCCAAGCAAAACGTTCTTATATCAGCTGTGTCACTGTAAAACCAGCCTCAACTCACTTGTGATGAGCATCAAATTAGGCAAGGTACGTAAAACTATTTTGTAAACTGTAAAGTGTTCCATAGGTTTATATTAATATTAGCGTTATTAACGTCTTCGCCAGGTATAAGTCTGAAATGATGCAGATTCTTTCTGTCTTTAAAAAAGTGTTTCCCAACAAGGAGGGAAACATACTGTTTTCATGGTCATGGATTACTACTAGGATTCTTTGATTGTCTAATACTTGACAATACTTGTCTAATACTTGAGCCACCACTTCAGTGGCGTGCATAGTTTATCAGGGTTCAGTTTAAGAAATGTAAACCACTAGAAGTGTTTTAAGCAGAAAAGTGTTTAATACAGAAATTAAGGCAATCCTCGGAAGAGCTGGAATGCAGGCTGTGAGCCAGGCCTCCAGAATTCCAGCTTGTTTGAAGAGCTGTGACCACTGCCCCAGTTGGGATGATTGGGAGTCAGGATATCAGGTTTAAGAACATACTGCTATAGTTATGATCCTAGGGTCCAGCCACAATTACCTGAACATAAAGACATGGCACATGACGTCTGGCCCCCACTGCAACTGCTGTAAAGCAGAATTTGGGGACTGCCGTCTCCAGGGCTTTACTTGCTGGCAGAGAACAGCCAAAGCAGCAGGAAGATGGCTGTTTTTCATTTCTGCCTTTTAAATCTCATGGGAGTGCTTGATTGGTTTCCAGAATCCTAGTTATAAAGCAATTTAAGACACTGACGGCACATGAGAAGGCACAGTGGGAATGGATGCTGAGTGCTTTTCGAACATGTTCTATCTTAGAGTGTCATCACATATGAGATGTGTCAGAATTGTTCAAGATTGCAAATTCAGTTTTCGCTTTTCATGAATTTAAAATAGAATAAAAGTTAACCCTCTAAAGTCGCTGTCTCACCTATCACTCCTTTGTATCCTGATGTTTTCTTGAGTGGAAGGGGGAAGGAAGGGGGCTGGAGAGATATCTGCCAGGAAATCTACATGACTCACAGCTGTCTTTCTCATGCCAGGTTCTACAATCAGGATATGCTATTGGGAGCAAGCTGCCCCCGTGTACATCGATAGCCATGCACACCAGGGAGTCACAAACCTTTGCCAATGCCAAAGGCCAACAGGGAGAAAGTGCAGTTCCCCACTGGTTGAATTTTTTTTGTTGCTCATTTGGAACACGAAATTAAGAGGGACCCTAGGAAGAAATGTGCTATTCTATTAATAGTGTTACTGATAATTTTAAAATTCTAGTTCCTTTAAAAATCCTTTTATACATTTTTTGAAAGCTATGGCTTCTCACTCAGATTGTGAGCTGTTTTTAAGTTTTTAATTTTCAGCATATATATGTATATATGAAATCATTTTAAATATACACAAAAGCAGAAATAGTTCAGAGCTTGTACCCTTCACCCAGTTGCCCAGTTGTTGACATTTCTGAACCATTTCAGAATAACTTGGGGGCATGATTTCTCATTACATCTCAATACTTCAGTGTATATTTTCTAAGTACAAGTACCGTCTCCTACATATTACATCACAACCATTATGTTTAAATATTTTAAAGTGGATTTTTATGACACTTTTTCCTGTTAAAAAAATACAGGGAGAACTTATTTTAATGCAATAGATATGACTGATACTTGATAATACATGTTAAAATAGTTTTCATTTCTTTCATCAAGTATTTGGTGAATGCCTACTATGTGACAGGCACAGTTTTATGCACCGGGCAAACAAACAAAGATAAGATGTGTACTGTTACTAGCTTACACTCTAAGAGGGAGACAGAAGGTATCAGATGGTGATAAGTTTATGCTGAAAATTAAAATGAAGTGATGAGATAGTGAGAATGCCAGGTGGCTACTGTAGGTGGGGCAAGCAGGAAAGGTATCTCTGAAAAGATATTTATAAGCTCAAATCTGAAGGACATTAAGGAGCCAGCATGGAAAGATCACATTAACTCACGTGGTAATTTGAGCTGCTTTATCTTAAAGGTGCTTATTTCCAGTGACTTCCCACAATATTAGGGATCTGTAAATCAACACATTTGCATCAAAATAGCTACCAGTGAATCCTTTTTTTTTTAATTTTTAATTTTTATTGGGGAATATTGGGGAACAGTGTTTCTCCAGTCTTGGAGCCCCTGAGCTCCAAGTCATTGTCCTTCAATCTAGTTGTGGAGGGCGCAGCTCAGCTCCAAGTCCAGTTGCCATTTTCAATCTTTAGTTGCAGGGAGCACAGCCCACCATCCCATGTGGGAATTGAACCGGCAACCTTGTTGTTGAGAGCTCATGCTCTAACCAACTGAGCCAGCCGGCCGCCCCCAATGAATCCTTTTGTACAATATGTTATTTTGTGGTGAAAATTTCTACCTACTAATTTGTCTGATAAATTGAAATTTTGTATCTAGGTTTCCTAGGCTCACCATTGTGATACTTTCATATATATCGAACTGATTATTCCTGCATTCTTTTGTGTTCACGCCAGTGATTCTTTTGTGGAATCATTTATTTTCCATGTGAATAATGTGTCTCATGGAGTATTTATTCTTAGGTTTTGCTTTTTTTAATGTAATGAAAATTCTTAGGTTATGCTTTTGGATGTTTCAGGCAGCAGCAGCAGCAGCAGCAGCAGCAGGAGGATCCGCCAGGACAGCTCTCACACCCATGTGAAACGCCGACCACAAGTTCAGGAGCGGTTGGCAGTGACCTAGGTACGCCTCCAACCACGCATCACAGTTGTTACCTGCACACGCTGTTTGACACACAGGTTCTGTGTGATTTGGGCTTTACAAATCCCAAATTTTTTTGTGTGTGATTTTTTTTTCGTCTCTCTTTAATTGTATTGAAACTCTTGAATGAATTTGTAATCTACTAAATTTCCCTAGGTTAAGGAGCAAACAGACTAGAGCACTCAGTGAATGTGTTGCTTTAATATTATAAATAATACTTGCAACTTCACAGTCACTAGTACATTCTACAGAAGTTCCTCAGAGATCATGAGTATTAGAAGGTGGAAAAGAAATGCATTTTAGCACCTGGAAAACTAAAAACACCTGAGTATAGCCTGAATATCAACAGGAAGTCTAGAGTTATATATAAGGCCTTGGTTTAATACATCTTAAAGGTTGATCAATTATTGGTAGGTAGTAGAAATTGAGTGAAAAAGAAGTTGTATATAACAAAGGACTTAAAAGCAGAATATATAAAATGTGTCGAAACAACTCAAAAAAAATGGATGAAAGATTTGAACAGACACTTCAGCAAATAAAATATCTGAGTGACAAATAAGCAAATGAAAATATGATCATCACTAGTCATTAGGGAAATGCAAATTAAAACCCCAATGAGATCATTACCCACCTATGAGACTGGCTTGAGAAAAACAATGAGATTGACAATACCAAGTGCTGACGAGGATCGGAGCAACTAGGACGCTCATTCATGGTTAGTAACCATGCAGGATGGCACAGCACCTCTGGGAAACAAGTTAGTGTTTCCTTATACACTTAAAGTACACTGAACCATGTGATCCAGTCATACCACTAGGTGTGTAATCAAGAGAGGGAAAGAAAACTGAGGTTCACACAAAAACTAGTATGTGAAGACTTACAGCAGCTTTGTTCATAATTGCCCCAAACTGGAAACTGCCTAAATGTCCTTCAGCCAATGAAGGGATGCACAAACTGTGGTCCATCTAAACAATGGACTGTATTAGCAATAAAAAGGAAGGAACTGCTACATTTTCCTACTCCTGCTAAGTATAGTGAACAACTCTAGATGTTGGTATAACACAAACAGAAGAAGAATCTGGAAGGTGGAGAGGAGAGAGACGGCCTGAGAAGCTCAGGACTAGAGGAATGAGAGTGGTGAGTGGCGTAGGTTTTCTTTTTGCCTCTTCTGTCGTGGGTGTGTGGTGCTGGAGAAGCCAGAGGTGCAGACGAAGAAAAAAGGCCCAAGGAAGGCATGCTGTATGTAGCCAAAAGGGACCATCTAGCGAAACAAAAACTTGTAGATAAACAGCCAAACTGGACTAGGTAAATATTAATAAATTGGCCCTACTGCCACCTTACCCAGTCAGCAAAGGCCGTAGGAGCTGGGACTTGTATCTCCACCTGGCCAGGATGGTGTCAGAGAAAGCAGAATGGGGAGCTGGGATTTTCATTCCCTTCAGGAGACAATGAGGCCCCTTTCCCATGGGGTCAGTGGTCACAGGGAACCTGGACGTGCACCCAGCAATAAAGACTTGTCTCTCTGGCTTCCTGCCTGGGTGCTATAAGAAAAGGCCTAACAGAGATTCAGGACTGTCACTAATTTGAGGCAGTAACAAGGCCACCCCACAGTGTCATTGAGAAACAGTAACAAAGCATTCCTACCCTCCCAATCAAGTAGATATCAGTGGAGGACAGTAGGAAGCCAGAACTCTCACGTGTGTTCAGCAATAATGATCACACACACTCTCCCCCGTCTGGCAACAGCAAGGCAACCGCCCCTTTTCCCCAACAGGTGCTGTGTGAGAGGAGGCCTGCTAAAAAAGAAGAGAAGATTCCCAGTCTTACAATACCCCAAATGTCCAGCATTCAATTGAAAATCACTTGTCATACCAAGAGCCAGAAAAATTTCAACTCTAATAACAAAAGACAGTGGACACCATCATCGTGGTGACACTGATGATAGAATTATCTGACAAGGATTATTAAAGCATGAAAAGGCTACGATGAGCAATTACGAACACTCCTGAAACAAACGAAAATATAGAAAGCCTTAGGGAAGAAATAGAAGATACGAAGAACCACCAGATGGAAATTTTAGAACTGAAAAAGAACAAGAACAAATTTTAAAACTCAGTGGATTGACCCAACAGGTGAATGGAAGGATGGAGGAAAGAATCAGTGAACATGAAGATAGAATGATAGATATTAACCATTCTGAGCAACAGAGAGAATTAGACTGGAAAAAATTGAACAGAGCCTGTGAGACCTGTGGGACTATGATAAAAGATCAAATATCTGTGCCAGGGGAGTCCAGGAAGGAGATGAGAAAGAGGGTGGGGCTAAAAAAGTATTTGAAGAAACAATGGCTGAAAATTTTCTAAACTTGGCAAAAGATACAAACCTACAGATTCAAGAAGATGAGTGGACCTCAGACAGAATAAACCCAAAGAAATCCATACCAAACACATCATAATCTAATTTCTGAAAACAGAAGACAAAAAAAAGAAATCTTGACACCAGCTAGAAATACCTTAACCTACAGCAATTTGCATGACAGAGATTTCTCATCTGAAATCATGGAGGTCAGAAGGAAGTGGCACAATATGTTTTAAGTGCTGAACGAACCCAGAATTCTATATCCAGTGAAATTTTGCTTCAGAAATGAAGGAAAAATATTAGACAATTTTTCACAGCAGATCTACCCTAAAATAATGGCTAAAGGAAGTTCTCTAAACAAATAATAAAAGAAGTAATTTGGGAACATCGGAAGGAAAAAAGAACGATAGAAAGAATAAAAACATGGGTAAACACCATAGACTTTCCTTTCTTCTTGAGTTTCCTAAATTACATCTGATGGTTGAAGCAAAAATTACAACATTGATTTGGTTTTTAGTATGTATATAGTAAATATTTTTTTTAAAGATTTTTACCAAAAAAAATATAGCTAGCATACAACATTATATTAGTTTCAGGGATACACCATGGTTATTCAACCTTTATTATACCTAAAGAAGTGATCACCGTAAGTCCAACAACCATCTGACACTGTACCACGGTATCACAATATTTGACTATATCCCCCATGCTGTACATTACATCCCCGTGACTTGTTTGTTTTATAACTGGGAATTTGAACCTTTTATTGCTCTTCACAGTTTCCCCTCATTTTTAAATTTTTCAGTTATAATTTGCATTCAATATTATATTGATTTCAGGTGTATAGCATAGCGGTTAGACATTTGTATAATTTAAGAAGTGACCCCCCCTGACTAGTACCCACCTGGCACTATAGTTATCACCATATTATTGACTATATTCCCTATGCTTTACATCCCCATGACTATCTTGTAACTACCAATTTGTACTTCTTAATCCCTTTACCTTTTTCACCCCGCCCATCTATCATCTCAATAAATCTAGTACCCATCTCATCCAGTACATAGTTATTGCAATATTATTGACTGTATCCCTTATGCTATGCCCTACATCCCCGTGGCTACTTTGTAACAACCAATTTATACTTCTTAATCCCTTGCCCTTTTTCACCCACCCCAAACCCCTCCCATCTGGCAACCATCAAAATGTTTTCTGTATCTATGAGTTTGCTTCTGTTTTGTTTGTTCATTTTGTTCTTTGTATTCCACATATAACTCAAATCACTTTGCATCTGCCTTTCTCTGTCTGACATACTCCACTCAGCACAATACCTTCCAAGTCCATCCATGCCACTGCAAATGGCGAGAACCCATTCCCTTCTATGACCGAGCAATATTCCATTGTATATATGTACCACCTCCTCTTTATCCATTCTTCAGTCGATGAACACCCAGGCTGCTTCCACATCTTAGCCACTGTAAACAATGTTGCAATAAACATATGGATAAACATGTCCCCTAGAAGTAGCGTTTTGTGTTTCTTCGGATAAATACCCAGAAGTGGGATTACTGGTTCCTTATTTGTCTCGTTATAGCCTTTGTTTTAAAGTCCATTTTGTCTGCTATCAGTATTGCTACCCTCGCTTTTGTTCGTTTGTTTGTTTCCATTTTCATGAAATATCCTTTTCCATCCCTTTATTTTCTATGTGTGTCTTTCAATTTGAAGGGAGCCTCTCATAGGCAGTACGTGTAAGAGTTTCGTTACTTACCTATTTAGCCACCTATCTTTTGATTGGAGCATTTAATACATTTACATTGAAAGTTAACTGTTGATCGATACGTAGTTATTGCCATTTTATTGTTCATATTTATCTATTTATTTTTTCATCTTAAAGAAGTCCCTCTAACATTCCTTGTAATACTGGTTTGGTGGCGATGAACTCCTTTTTCTTGTCTGGGAAGCTCTTTATCAGTCCTTCAGTTTTAAATGATAGCCTGGGTAGTGTCCTTTTGGTTGTAGGTCCTTGCTTTTCATCACCTTGAATATTTTGTGCCAATCTCTTTTGGCCTGCAAAGTTTCTGTTGAGAAGTCAGGTGGCAGTCTTATGGGAGCTCCCTTACAAGTTATTAGTTGCCTTTCTCTTGCTGCTTTTAGGATTCTCTCTCTGTATTTAACTATATAGGAAATATTTAAGACAATTATAAATGGGGAAGAGTAAAAGGATGTAAAGTGAAGTCAGGTTTATATATTTCATTTGAACTACCACAGACACTCTGGAAAATAATTTGGCAGTTTCTTTAAAACGTTGACCGTACACTGACCATACAACCCAGTAGGTTACACTTCTGGGCATTTATCCCAAAGATGTAAATACTTGCATCCATGCAAAAACCTGTACACAAATGTTCATTGTAGCTTTATTTGTCACAAAAACTGGAAACAACCAAAATGTCCTACAGGAGGTGAATGGTTAAATAAACTATTGTACATCCATACCATGGAATACTACTCAGGATTAAAAAGAAACCAACTGTTGATACATGCAACTTGGATGAATCGCAAGGACATTATGCTGAGTGCAAAAAAAAGAACAGCCTCAAAAGGTCTCATACTGTATGATTCTATTTGTGTAACATTCTAAAATGACAGATTTATAGAGATGGAAAACAACTTAGTGTTTGCCTGCAGTTAGGGAAGGTAGAGGGAGAGAGAAGTGGGTATGAATATAAAGGGTAGGGAGGGAGATCTTTGTGGTACTATAACAGTTCTCTGTCTTAGTGGTAGTGGTTACACGAATGCACACATGATAAAATACCACAGAACTCCATACAACATTGTGCCAGCGTCACTATCCAGGTTTTTCTTTGAGCTATAGTTGTGTAAGATTGGGTGAAATTGAGCCAAAGTGTACACAGGTCCTATCGTTGCAACTTTTGTGAATAAATGATGATTTCCAAACAGTTTTTTAAACTAACAAATTGTCAACATGTACAGCAAAGTTAAATCTTCTTTCACTTAGCATAGTGCATTTGTTTTTAAAATATATGCAGTATGCTAAGTGAAAGAAGCCATACTCAAAAGGCTACAACATACATACTGTATCATTGACATGCAGGGAAAGGCAAACTGTAGGGCAGAGAACTTAGGTTGCCTAGGATTAGAGATTGGGGGTTGACCACAAAGGGGCAGCACAAGGGAATTTTGGGGGGCAATGGAACAGTTCTGTATCTGGGTGTTGATAGTGGTTATTCAATTCTATGCATTTGTCAAAACTTATAAAACTAAAATTAGAGTGAATTTTAGTATATGTAATTTTTAAAAATCAAAGAAAACTATAGTAGTCAAATAGAAATACATTTTCTAAGAGCTTACCTTTCGTGACTGAGAAGTTTCCAGAAATTTCTAATAAATATTTGTTTTCTTTCCCAACAGGTGATGCAATGAGTGAAGAAGACATGCTTCAGGCAGCTGTGACCATGTCTTTAGAAACTGTTAAAAATAATTTCAAAACAGAAGGAAAAAAATAATACTTTTTACAAGTCCCTTAGATATTAGATATTCATATTTTCCAACATTATCCTGTGTGATCACAGCCATAGGGTCCATTTTGGTGATGTGTCAAAGAGAACAATGTTCAACAGAGGAAATAAAACTTTTAGGTGGTTTGCAAACAAAAAGATGACAAAGTGGAAAAATGCATCAGTTGTAGGACTAAATAATGATCCTCCAAATAGTAGCCAAAGAGGCATTCAGCAATTAAAGAAATTTAAAATAGTTTCCTAAATGTTCCTTTTTCATTTTTGAGTGTGCAATATCTAAAATTAGGGCATTTTTCTTGGATCTTTTTGCAGACCAACTAATTCGCTCTTGCCACAGAACTTTTCCTGTACATTTTGTTTTCTTTTTCTCCCTTCTGTGTAGGTAATTTGCTCTCTTTCATCATCTAATAGTTGTTTCTATTTCTTATTAACCAAATTCACCTTTTAGGACAGTGTCTCTTCTCTATGTTGATAATTGTAATGTTTCCAGAAGGATAGGCTGTTCGCCCTCCACCTGTGTGTTGTGCAGTTGGGTGTTTTCTCATGTTATTGATTCTGATCATCATGTCTCTCCTACTTGGTTTTTATTATTTTTTACAACTCTTTTAAAAGATGGTCATTTTTCTTGAGGTTTTGCTTTTTAAGCCCTTTAAGATGGGATCATTATTTCATGATTCTGGTGCATTCCTAAACTCTGAAATCAGCTCTGCACAAGTATTTCAGAATAAAGGAACATTTTTTAAATGTGTGAGCACATCCTTTCCCAGATGCTTTGTGAATGTCTTCTCAATTATGGCAGAACTTTGCAGCTTTGCCGTAACCCTAATTCCAGCACCTTATTTCTTCTCTTTTCAATTGAGAAAAACAGGAGAAGCATAGTATGCAAGCAAGTTTCCTTCTGTTATACTCGTAAGACAACATATAGTACCCACCATGAATGTATGATAGACAAAATTGGCCTTCAATTTTAGTAGCAGTTTCATTTTATTTTTCTCGTGACTGGAGTTACCTGTTCTGTCTCCAGCTGATTCGTGGAATGTAGGTGTCTACTTCTGCTGTACATCTCCTAGTACGTATAGCTTGCCAGTGGTGATGATCTGAAACATGAAAATAATTTACTAACAAAAAGATATTTAAATTCATGCTATGATTTAACACTTGCATTATGTATAAATGGCTTAAGAATCATAGAAGTCACACAGTACTTAATGGGTCTGTAAATTAGAAAGTCATTAGTTTTGATAAACATTCTTTAATTGGGATGCAGTTTCTTGCTAGGTTAATACAATGGTATGGTTTTGATGAAAATTAACCATGACTTTCTGAAATAGGCATTTAGATTTCTGTCATCTACTCCCCATTCCTCATTCCCCACCCCCTTTTAAAACCCTTTTGAATGTTGAATTGTTCATAAGCTAAAATTGAAAAAGAAATTCCAGCCAACAACTTAGAAAGTTAAAGTACGGTATGTTTCCATACTGGTGTGTGGCTGCATACATTTCATCAGGGAAATTTTTTTGATCTAGGATTTACTCGTGTTGCTAAGTGAAAAGAAATGAGAAAATGCCTTTTATTTATGATTATGATATAGCTTTTTCTCAGATAGTGACAGATGTTTTTTAGTTGTTATTTTGTGCCAAATGAAGTCTTCTGAAATTTCCCTTACATAAAATAAGACAGTTTCACTTTAAAATCTAAAGTGTTTCAGAAGAATTATAAAACTTTAGAATTACAAGAGATGTTAGAGTTTAGTCCTGTTCCCTCAAGACTTGCAAACCAAAATGCGCTAATCATATTTTTCCATGGGTATTTGGCCTTTACCTTTTTCCATTGAAAAATTACAGTAAACTTTTCATACACTTGAATTGATGAGTTATCTGATATAAAAATGAGAAAACGAATATGCATAAGTTTAACCTTAGCGTTTATAAAGTTCTTACATTACACACTTATTAAAGCCCTTAAGGAAATATGGCATGTTGGCCTTTGTTTGTTAGGGATTTTTTAAAAGCAGAGCTGAGCACACCCTGGATACATTCGAATGTGTTTATTTAATTTGTTGTAAAATTGTTATATTTGGCAAGCAAATCCAGAATCACTAGTAAACTGCCATCTTGTTTTTGCATTGGCTTAAATTTAATTGAACATTCAAATTCCATTGATTGGCTGGTATGAAAAGATGCCAGTGCTCATAGCCACAGTATCAGAAAATTTAAAAGTTATACAAAGCTATAGTTCACATATTAGGAACTACTATTTACTTATAAACCACCTGCAAAAGAAAGTCAGAAACAACGAAATTCATAGTCACTGTCCTAACCACTTTATTTATATCAAGATTTCCATTCTGTTTTACCAATTGGGAACACCTTAATGTTTAATATTTAAACTATTGGTATCATTTTTCTAATGTATAACCTGAATTACCTGTATAGAATACACAGTGGCGATGCTAGTGTTAAAGTTTAAACAAGCTTTGAAAATGCCACTTTCATATTTTGAGATGTCATGGATTTAATAAGTAGTTATTTATGTTTTAAAAATTCACAGTAGTTAGCCTCTGGTCTAAAACCATCGTTATACATTTTTTATAGTCATTAACTTACAAATATTTCAGTACTGTAAATTGTTTGAAAAGGTTGCTGTAGGTAAACTATTTCAACTCTAAGATCTTGGCCAAATTTACAATTCACAGAATATTTAAGGAGGTGCTTTTTTTGTTTAAAACTTGATTTTTCTTAATTAAGACTTTATTCATGCCAAAGTTAATGAGGAAAAAAGCTCAAAACTAGTTGAGAATCATTATAAGCAAAACTACCAGTAGTCTACATTGTTTCACTTAATATTAAATTCAATAAAGTAAATTTTATAGTCAGAGCCTAAATCACATGTTTAATGTCTATGTTTGATACTATTTTTAAATAGTATCATGATAGTGCCAAGATTTACTAAATATCTTTAAATTGGCCCATTGGACCTATGCAAATTAAAAAGAATTCAGTGCGTAAGCAAAATATAATAATTGAAATATCTTCAGTTGAAAAAATGAATCTTGATGTATCAAATTCTTTAAAGGATTCAATAATTAATATTGGTGACTTCCTATTAAAAACTTGATCTGCAGTCAGAGAGGCCTATGGCCTCTACTCTCAAGTAAATTGTTGTGTCTGGGCCCTAAGAAGTATGGCGATGTCATATATATGTGATCTTAATTAAGAAAACCCTGATTGAATCAACTAATCATCTCAGCAGTAAACAATTTTTCATGTTTTCAAATAAAAACTTTCCTTCATTCCTGGTCCCTTTAAAACAAACGTCTTTTGCTAAAAAAGTGAACGGGCTTTTATTTTTTTAAAGTCTTATACATAACAAATATTTTTGTTCATTCTTTCATGAATGAAAAGATTGTTGACATGGTTAATTCTTGAATTTTGATTTTTTTTTTAAGTTGAAGAAAACCTTTGCTATTTTTATTTTTTTCCAAAATAGTCCGACATTTTAAGAATTAATGCTAGTAACATCACTTCTAAATTTACAGTAATTGGCATATTCAATAATAGTGTATTACTAAATATTTTAAGACTATGGACTCATAGACAAGGAGTGGGAAGCAATAGTGAAACATATGTGGCAATTCCTGGTTTATTTAGGAAGCACTTCAGTTGTCTCTTGCATAATTCAAAGGTGAATGTTGCCAGGAATTTTTTATGCCTTTTTTTTGAAAGAGGAAAATGTACATTTGAATGTGATTAATTTCTACAACACTGGAAAAACTTTTTAAAAATTACTGTTCTGTGTAAGTAAACTATTTGAAATTCAAGTACAAAAAAAGTCTGAAATAAAAAGCTTTGTCTTTTGGTCATGACACAAGTGCACTGTGACAGTGCCATTTGCTCAGGATTCAACTCTGCAGCCCTCGTGTGTGTGCCCCTCTGAGTTCTTTTGCCGTTATCACACACACACAGGCCTTCCTGTCTGGTCCTAAGAAAAGCCGGGCTTCCAAAGCACTGTTGAACACTGAGGATTCTATTGTTAATATGGATGTCCAATGAGTTGTATTTTAAATATCAAAGATTATTAAATAAAGATAATGTTTGCTTTTTTATTTTCGTTTTTATGTGTTAGTTGTTCATTCCTAGCCTTGCCATTTAAAGCTTGGTTGGAGAACCAACTGCATCTGCGCCACCTGGGATCTTCTCAGAAATGTGGAGTTTCAGGCCACACTCCGACCTGAGTGAGAACATGCATTTGTAACAGGCTTCCCGTGCAGAGTGAAGTTGGAGAAGCATTGCTCTTATGGACTGTGGTGATGAATAAAGCAGGTCAGGAGAGCTAACTCCAGGTCAGGAGTTAGCTGATACTCTGTTCCAGCTAACTGCTCCCGAAGGCCCCGTTATCACCAGCTCCTCTGATCTTTTATTCTAAGACAAGCTAAGAATCCCACATTTTTATTTGAAATTTACTTTTAAATGTTGGCTCAGTTATTTTTTAACCTTGAGGGCCAAACCACATTAGTAATAATTTTTGAGTGTTGGTTTTTCCTCATTTTATCCAACTCGACACCAGAATCCAACTGTGTTAGTGGAATCCACCTGAACTGATTGACGATTATGGAAACCTCAAATTTTAAAACAAGGGTTGTATATCCATTTTAGCCTTCAATAGGTTTGGGCACAAACTTTGAAACATAAAATTTTCAAATTGATTACATGTATTGTAGCATAACTTAATAGCTTGGTACTTAGAAGCACCAGTTCATTAAATTTGGATGCCACCAAATGACTGGTCTCATCAGCAGTTATCTGTGGGCCTTATGAAAAATGTAAGTTGATCTGAAGGCCTATTTTATATGCTTGCTAAAAACTTCGTAAGAGGGAATTTGGAGGTTGTCCTTACCCTGAAGACTGCATGTTTTAAGACCCTTTAAACCGTTTTGTATCTGCATCACCAAACGCTCGAAGTTCATTTTATAAGTGATTTGGGTCCAGCTGACCTCTTCAGCCCGTACTCTTGCCGTTTTCCCCTTTACACACTGTGGTCCTAGCAGGTCTCCTTACAAGTCTTCTGATAAACCAGGCCCTTTCCCCCCTCCAGGCACTCTTAGCACTCTCCCTGCCTTCTTTTCCTTTGCCCTTTTGAGGTCCTTGCCCCCACAGTTCATTGGCGATCCTCTGCTATAAGGACGATCTTTCAGCTGGACTACCACTATTTGCTGCGCCCTGTTCTCCCAAGATTGTTCAGTTCTCCCTGTGTCAGGAACCCCAGCCACCCTTGGTGTCATATGCTATTAGAAACAATTTCTGTGTTATTCATTTACTCGTGCAAAATATTTGAGCACTTGGCACGTGCAAGGCATGGTTCTGGGAGCTTGAAAACAGCTATGAATAAGAGCCTGCTCTCGTGTGGCTTGCATTGTAGTTGGCTGCTAGGCAGAGGAAACATTTAAGTTAACCAATACAACTTTATAACATGTTAAGAGCTATGCTTCTGTGAGCTAGGAAAGCAAAATGGGATGACGCGATAGAATGTGACTGGGAGGGAGGGCTGCTTCAGACTGGGTTCAAGAAAGGCCTCTGCAGAGGTGACATTCAGACACCTGAAAAATGATGAGGCTGCCATGCAAAGGTGTGGTGCCACTATACCTGCCTGAGGAAACAGCAAGCATGGTGCCTCTGCGACGGGGGAAGTGGCTGCTTGTTTCTGGGGAACAGAGGAGGCTGAAGAGTTCAGGTGGTAGCGAACAAAAGATGAAATTGGGATGTAGGCAAAATCATGTCGGGTTTTATAAATAAAGTATAGACTGTGTTTATAGTTTATTACACCAAGCACTCTGGCTCTACTTTCTAGAATACCCTGAAGCCTTTTTTTTTTTAATAATCTTTTAAAGGGGCCCATTAACTACATCTCCTACCAAAGAGCATGCTAGTGTCCAGCTTAAGCAACCCCAAAAAACTGGCTGAATGTTTAATATTAAAGATATCGTTTAGCCTACCTGAGAATTTTAGTCAAGGCTCCCACTACTCGTGCATTTTAGTTTTCTTCCTGTTAAATCTGTGCAATTATTTTCATCACTATCAGAAAACTATAGTTCAGTTTTGAAACTTCAGTATCATATTTTGGTTGTTAATGTACATCAACTGTAGTGATTAATATCTGGGTCTCTCCCGTTAGACCCCTTTTGTCTTTCTCAGCCACTTTTAATCCAGGACGTCAGATCACATAGCAGCATCTTAGCTGTTTTTGAGTCCATCCTTCCCAAAGTTGCTTAGCCCACACTTCAATTACTTTTAAGTGAAACTTCATTACTGTCATCGTGTTATAACAGGGAGTAATATGTGTAAATATTGGAAAGGGTGATGTCAAATTATTTGCTGAAATGATTGTATGCCTAGACAACCCAAGGAAATTAACTGAAAGGCTACTGAACTAATAAGGGAGGTCAGTAAGTCAACAAGATACATAATACACAAAAACCAATAGATTTTTGTATACCAGCAATAACCTGTTAGAAAATAAGATGGAAAAATGCCAAGCCCAAGAATGTCTAATCCTTGAGGGCCAAAGAGGTATTAGGTTCCAAGCTGAGAAGAGTAGAATGCCACATTTTATAAATGAGCAATGGATGCACAGAGAGGTTAAGAAGACTACCAAGGTCATACAGCTAATAAGGGAAAGATCCAGTCAGTCAGGCCCCAGAGACTGAACATCTAACCCTTGGGCAATGATGTCTTTCAAACGAAAACATGAAAAACGTTTAGTAAACACTTCCAGAACGAGATGCAAATTTTATTTTAAAATCATTCCGATTTCTGGGGCTGGCCAGGTGGCTCAGGCAGTTGGAGCTCCGTGCTCCTAACACCGAAGGCTGCCGGTTGGATTCCCACATGGGCCAGTGGGCTCTCAACCACAAGGTTGCCAGTTCAACTCCCTGACTCCCGCAAGGGATGGTGGGCTGTGCCTCCTGCAACTAACAATGGCAGTGGACCTGGAGCTGAACTGTGTCCTCCACAACTACGATTGAAAGGACAACAATTTGGAAAAAATTCTGGAAGGACACCAATAAAGTCCTGTTTCCCTTCCCCAATAAAATATTTTTTTAAAAAAATTCCGATTTCTGAGAGCGCTCCTATCTCCTGGTGCCCTGATTCCAACTACCAGAGGCATTTCCAAATGTTCCAGTCGTGAGTAAAGCTCTTCGTATATTAAGGAAGGCAGGCTTTCAACTGTGAGCTGGAAAGCCACCAGAGAAAATTTCTACTATAGAGGTTAATCCACGTAAGTGTGTTTCTTGCCTAGACACTTGAATTTGCAACTCATCCTTCCTGTGTATCCGCAGCTCATACCGCAGAGCCGGGCACAGAGCTGCCCTACGTTGTCCGACAATCGATACAGTAACGTGTGCTAAGTTACGTAAAGCCGCTTCCTGAGCCGAGGAGTGACCCCGCCAAGGCCCCTCGCACCGCTGCTTTAACGGGTGTAGTCAGAATTCAAGTATTCAGGTTTCAGCAACACAGTGCGAGTTCTCGGGGGGCGCACCCACTGAGGACCGCTCTGCCTGAAACACAACCGCCGCCGGCAGAGCGCCGCGTCGCCGCGAGTTCCCGCCACTCCGGTCGCGGCCGAAGCTGGAGGGCTCCGCGGAGGACGCCCTCGCCCTTAGCTGGGAGAAGCGGCCCCAGCCGACTGCACTCGGTCCTCCGCGATCCCACGCTCCCTTGCGCCAAGGACACGTCCGTCAGCTCCGCGGGGCCCTTCTACGCCACCGTGGCGCCTCTCTATGATCCGTTGCCGCGTTCCGAGTGGGTGTCATGGCGGCCGGCGTCGAGTTGGCAGGAGTTGCCTGCAGAACTGGGGGAAGTCACTAAAGCAGAGGAAGAAGTGGCTTAACCAAGAGGTGGCTCAGCCCGGATGGTTGGAAGTCGTGGGAAAATGAGCGGAGGCCCCTTGGGAGTGACCGTGTCACAGGAGGCGCGCCCCTGGTAAAGTCTCAGGCCAGGCCTCTGCGTTCTAGGCAGAGCCAGGCGGTTGGTGGAACCTCCGGAAGCCGGCTTCACTTAGGAACTCCTCCTTCGGCTGTAGAATTCCGAGTGGCTGGTCCCGCGAGGGCTGCGCTTCGAGGACATTTGGCCGGGGTCGTTCGACGACGCCGGACGCTTTTCTCGGAGCGGACCTGGTGGTCCTCTAAGCCGCAGCGATGTCGTCCTGGCTTGGGGGCCTCGGCTCCGGCTTGGGCCAGTCTCTGGGTCAAGTCGGGGGCAGCCTGGCTTCCCTCACTGGCCAGATTTCAAACTTTACAAAGGATATGCTGATGGAGGGCACCGAGGAAGTAGAAGGTAACAGCTGGTGCGACCGGAGGGAGGGCTTTTCTGGGACCCTGGGAGCGTCCGTTTGGTCCCCACTTCCATCCGTCAGGAGACGTGGACGGGTCGCTGAGGAGTGTCACTCCGCCCTTTTTTCTTTACACTCCTTCTTTTGCCTCTTCTGAGCCGAAATTCTCTGGCGAAAGGCCGCGGAGGCCCGGGGGGAGAGTTCTGGTTCTCCTGCCTGTGCAGCTCCGGGCGTCTCGGAGCGGAGGGAAAGTGCTTCTCCGGGGAGGAGAGTTGGTTTTCGTTTGGGTCGTCCACGCCCACCGCTTACTTGGTCTGGAACTTGAGGGCGGAGCTGATTACGACCCTCTTCCTTTACCCTGACACGGTGGAAACAAAATGATTTGTGTGTGACACATAGTTACTTCTTTTGTTTTTGATTTTTGTAACAATTGAAGTAACTCATCATTATTTAGTGCCGCTTCCCCTGTCTGACTCGAATATGTTGTTAGGGAAGCATGGCTGTGTTTTCCCTATTGTTTTATATTTTTGTTTCTTCTGGAGACACGGCGTTCCAGCTGAAAATGTATTTTTGTGCCTCACTGCCCATTGCCCCCATATTTCGACAGCAGAACTAGGAAGATACTCTATTCTTTGGTTATCTTAGCAACCTTCGCTCATTTTTTTTTTAAGTCCTCATTTTGTTTTGCTAATGGGTGGTGACCCAGAATTACATGGTAATCGATGGTGAAGTTAATTACTGTTTTGATTTCTTGATACCTCCTCTTTCAGCAAGTAGTAGTCAGATCAAAGGAGTTTCTTTCATCTCAATCTAGGTCTGCCTCCAGAGTTAATGGGTTGGTCTTCTGGATGACAGCAGTTCCTTCGACAGTTTTATTTCTTATACATTAATAAATTAGTATTCTGGTTTAGTTTTTAAAATCCTAATTGAACTGAGCCTTCATGTTTATTTGGGTGAAATGAAGATAGTTTAGTAAAAAGCACTTATATTTAGAATTTTTGTGGGGTCTGTTTAGAGGGGAGGAAAATTGGGGAGCTGCCAAAATCTATTTTACTGCTTGGGGTACCTCTTGGGTGGGCGGTACATCAGGTGGGGCAGGTTGGGGATGGGAGTGAAAGGGATTCCTCCTGTGTTCAGGAAAAGGTCATGTGACCGTGAGGGCAGCCAGATGCAGAGAAGGTTTGGACAACTTGGGCAGTAGGGTAAAACATGGGGTAAAACAGTTGGCAATTCCTTGGACCCTAAGTATGCATCTCCCCAATCTGATGACCTGCCTGCTTAAAATGGAGTTTATTTTGTTCTTCCCACAAAATGTACTCCTGTATTTTCAATCTTAATGGTTTAACCATCTACCCAGTCTCTTAAAGTATAAATCTTGGTCAACTTTGTTTTCTCTCTTTTTCATTCCTACTTCCAGTTGGTCACCAAATCTTGTACGTCCTGTGCCAGAATTGTTTCTTCATTTTTCCTTAATAAAGGTATTCATCCTGTTTCTTTAGTTCAGATCCCCATTATCTTTCCCACTTCTCTTTCACATCCTGTCACTCATTTCTCCTTACTCCATTCTGTTTTCTTTTGTGTTGCCAGTTACTTTTCTAAAAACAAATGTACTTTAAAATCTTTTGACTCTATTACTTAAGGGATAAAATCCAGACCTCTTAGTTTTGGAGGACCAGAAACCTAACCTGTCTGTCCCTCTCTAGATCTTCTCCAGTCTTAATTTCTGTTTCCTGCCCTTCCTTCTCTTCTAATTCACACTGACATACAATGCATACTTACACCCAGAGCTTCTGCCACACGGAACTTTGTCAGGTACCTATACAGCTTAAGGCCTCTGCATGGAAAGCCCTTCCTTTTCTACTTCCTCTTCTACCCTCTTTTGCCTAGAAAACAATTTTCTACAAGACTCTGCTCGCAGGTCAGGTACTTGGTGAAACCATTCTCCCTCCATGGCAGGTTGAGTTGATCGCAGGTGATCTGTGTTCTAACAGAACTTTGTGATCGCTCTCTGACAGCGCTTACCATGTTGAGTTACAATTTTTGTCTTTCATTGATGCCCAGGGTAGGAACTGTATTTTATTTATCCTTATATTAACCAGTATGTGACATTTTCCTTGGTACATAGTAGATGCTCAGTAAAAATTTTGCTGAGTGATTAAAAATCTACGAAGTTGCTTAATGATTTTTCCCCCTTTGTATTAAAATAGGACTTCCTTACACCTAATTTATTGGATTTGTAAATCATTTAAAAATAGGGTCAGCGTACAGTTCATTTATTCATTCAACAAGTATTTATTGAGTGTCTGCCCTGTGTCAGCAGTGAACAATAGTTCCAAAAATAGCAGTTGGTAGAGCTTGAAAATCACCCATATTTACAATATCAGAAAGTTGCTATTCTACCACACATATTCAAGGCCAGGAGCTTAGGCTTTTAAATCAGACATGGATTTAAATTCCACTTCCATGCATTAAAATTGTGGGATCTTTGGCAAATTATTAAATACTTAACCTCTAAAAAGCAAAGTTTCTTTATCTGTTAAATAGGGATAATCATACCTATCCTGATATTGGGAAGATTAAATGAAATCATAAGTGTAAAATTCCTAGCACTCTGCCTAGTAAATAGTAAGCACTAATATACAGTAGCTGTTATGTTTGTTTTCCCTTATTGAGGAAGAATTCTTTTGGTCTACCTAACATCTCCCTTTTATTCTTAAAAAGGCCAGGAGTTGGGGGAGGGGAGGGCGGGGTGAGAGAGGGAGGTCTGCGTTAACCTTTTTTTTAATCCCTCTTTGCAACAATCGCTGTTTGTACAGTTGTCTTCCTAAACAGATTAGATTATAATTTGTTCTCTTGTGAGTAGCAATTAGACAGTCCTGTCACAGTTTCAAGCAAGATGTATAAATAATCACAGAAGCAACCCCACCTGGTGGTTTTTAAAACAAGAGTGGTTTTGGCACTGTTATTTATTGGATGCCACTTGTATTTTCTTTTGATTTAAACTAATTTAGAGAACTTATTTTTAATTAAAGTGTTATGAGTAATGAAAAATACTAGTACTTAGGAAAAAATCTAACTGTGGATGATGATTTTCTAGCAACATCAACAGTGCCATTTTGGCATTGCTGGCCTCAGTCTCCTTTTAAATGAAAGTGTTCAAAAGTAGACTGACTTCTTAAATAAATTGAGTCTATGTTACTTGAAATAAGTGTTCTTTCAGTGTATTTTCTTTCTTTGTTCATAGGTCATTAATTGTTTGATAGTATAGGGAGTAGAAGAAGTTAGAAATAAGGCCTTACACCTCAGTTGCATAAATTTCATCTAAAATTTTGCTAAGCCAAGAAGAGATATTTAATTTCTAAAACTTAATTTCCCATAACAAAATTTTAATGAACACTTCCAAGGAGCAAGAGTAGACATCCTGGTGTGTAGAAGATGGGCAAAAAGAATGACTTATGTGACTAATAAAGAACATTTGTGACAGTAGAAAATTGTGATAAAAATCAGGTGATATTTGTCTCCTGAATTTGTTCTCTGATCAGCATACATTCCATTTTAAAGCTCAATGAAATAATATTTTGTTTAAAATGCCTGTTTTTTAGTTTACATGGTATTGATAATATATTCAGTATATGCCATTTCTTTTGTAGCAGAATTACCTGATTCTAGGAGAAAGGAAATTGAAGCCATTCATACAATCTTAAGATCAGAGGTAAGTAAAATTAAAGACTACTATTGAACCTAGAATTTTCCATTTCAAAGCCATGAAAGTTATTCATACTTTATTTTGGTCCTTTCTTTTTAATACACTGCTTACCACTTTTTATCTCTTTTAAAACTTATTTTTTTTTAACTACCTTTAGATAAAGAATATGTTCACGTGTTACTACACTTTGATATTCAATATTCCTATCTCTGCTTCTATATGTTGGAAGTAGGAAAACTGCCAAATGTAGAAATAATAGTGGCAGCAGTTTATCATTATCAAGGATTTACTGTATTCTAACAATGTGTTAAATTGCAGTAATACATTTATTTAAGTATAATGTGAAGAATGCAATTCTGTTTAATCTAGAGCATTTTAATCTCCTAACATTAAAAAAGTGTGATATTTGTATACAAAGAAGTTAAGCTTATAGGAATAGCAAATTAATTTTATCATGTGTTTCACTATTAGTCAGAGCCTCGTGCTGACTGGCTCTGGACATTGTACTTAATAGGGATGAGGAAAACTTGGAAAGGGTTTAGAGGAAAGCCATAAAAGAAAATGAAAGGATTTATTAGGATCCAGTGTAAAAAAAACTAGACATTCAATCAGTTAGTCTTTGGATAAGAGCAGTGAGGGAACACTTAATAGTATTTCAGCAAAAGATGTCCTTAGAGGACTGTGGTAAGCGTGTATTCTTCTCTGGTAAGCCCATAAACAGAGAAAATTGAATTTAAATATAAGAAAATATTTACTGACAACAAGCATTTTGGAATTCTGGTCTAGATTACCAAGGTGAGATTGTGGAATTTGAAAGTAAGGGACCTTTCAAGAGGAACTACAGTAGTATTTTGCCTCAATAGAAGACGGCACCATGGTGGCACTTAAGAGACCTTAGCTTAATTACCTAATAAGTAGCTGCTTTAGTGACAGATGAACGTAATTGTTTCTTGGTTTGTAAGCCTGAGATAGGAAATTGTTCCAGTGGTCCCTAAAGAAATCCTTGAGAAAGGACTCATTAGTACTGGCCCACTGAGAAAAATTAAATGGCAAAGATGTGTGTAGTGGCATTAATGTAGGAAAATTCTCCAGTGTACATTTGGGGGGAAAAGAGTAAATAGGGTTAACCTGCTTAATGAATGTGTGTTCTGTATTGAGAAGGGAGATAGAAATCTCGTCCCTCTGTTGATCTCAGCTCTAGTCTCTCATAGTGTTATCATTGGACTGTATGGCAGGTATAAGTCCAGTGTTTAGAAACACGTATTTGTAGTAGAACACATCCCCAAATGAAAGCCAGCTTTCTCATTTGGTGTTCATGCAAAGTGGTGTGAGCTACTCAAGTACTAGGGAAAAACAGCCTATTGGACTTCCCAAGGGCTTTTTTTGTAACGTGCTTTTGACTGTACATGATTCTTTCCTTATGTCAGCACGTAAGCATTTCATACCCTAACCCCTATGTGACTGCAATAAGAGAATGGGTGACGATGTGACTGAAGCCATCAGGAAACTTATACTATATAAAATTCTATTGAAAGTTAGTATAGACAGGGCAGTGTGTTTTCCTGAAGAAATTAGATTTGCTTACAGATGTTAATATTTGAAGTTGATTGAATTAATTAGGTTTCTTCAGTTGCAAGTAACAGCGACCAACTTACTAAGCTAATTCAACCCCCTGTGCCAAGAAAAAGATCACATATACCATCTGGAGCTAATGGACTCTTAATTTTTTTTTAATATAGAATCATTTTACACATATTTACAGAAGTAAGAATAAAGTGGTGTGAAAAACTTTATTAGAAATTTTAATAAGAACTTATATAACAAATCCAAATTTTTATTCCATACTCAAAGTATGGAATACTTTGAAAACATATACTCAAAGTAAGCAATGTTCTTTGAATGCGGTTAACTGCTTATTTATTAACTCTTATGATGAACTGGGATGCAGCTTACCTTGTAAATACTGATTCCAGATTCACTTACATCTCTAATGGATTTTAGCTTACCATTACTTCCAGTCTAAGCTTATCATTACATCTGGTTCTTTTTCTTGACTTGTGTCATTAAAACAAATACTTTCGAAAACTTTGATGGCTCATGATTTTGTGGAAGAGACAATGGCTGTTGTCTTTGCTCCATAATTACAAAGCATTTTTATTCTTGGATTTATAAATACCAATTAAAATGATCAGTCTACTGAATTTTTTCATTTTTATGTCACTGTTTCTTCCCAGTCACCTTTGTATACACATCTACCTTCAGCATTTGTCCATACATGCACTATATTAAGTAAATATTGGTATACAAATGTCATACATAATGAAAGACTACTATCACATACCCATTTAGCAAAGTGGGATGGTTCAGGTCCTTGTCAAAAAATATTGCGAGATAAAATCTTTTCTTATTGAATGACTAACTTGAGGAGAATACCGTATTTTCTTTTTGTTCTTAGAAATATATTTATATACAAAGAAGTTAAGTACTCATCACTTTCTGAGTTTGGGGAAATTCATGTTGTTATTTGAAGACTTGTCTGAGATTTTGCTTCTACATTCAGTTTCACCATTACTCTTAGACTAGAGTGCTGTTTTCTTTTCTCTTTGTAGTTATTTTCTTTCTTAGTTGTCTAATGACGGTGAACCATTTTCCTCTGTTTTATTCTCTTTGAAAAAGGAGAATTCTGAATTTTCAACAGTGTTCAATGAAAGCAAAAAAAAAGAAAACCTACTAAGATGATATCCCAGGTTGCTTTTTCCTTTTTAAAAGAGTTGATGCAGTATTTGAGCAATGCAGTCAGAAAAGTGCTAATTTTACTATTACATCATTCTTCTAGGTGATTCTGTCAGTCTTCTGTTTCATTATTATTTACATCTTTTTTAGCACAGTTGGGAATAATTGATGAATAATGATAAAATTCTTAGGATGATAAAATAGCAAAATGTTTCAAAATACAAAAAACACTAGATCATTATGATCCAATGATTATTCTTAGACTTATAAAAGGGTCCAGTGTACCCGTATGGTAATTGCAAGATAGAATGAGTTTTATTCTGTTTAAAAAAATAAGTAAATGTCAAAGAATGATAGTTAAAATAATTTACTATTCATGTACATAAAATTTAAGTAATTTGTTCGTATATGTCAACATCTTAAAAGACTGTGATACGTAGATTCATTGAATTATGCTTAGAATATTTTATGTCCTTCTAACTGTAGTTTTTAAAACTGAGTGGTTTTCAAATTGAATTTTTCAGAGGTGCCTCCAGAACCTGGGGCTCAGGCAGACAAGTAATGAGAGGTTTTAGCCTCCTACCTGTACTTCAGCCAGATGTCATTTTAAAAAGATTTCTTTAAAAAAGTTCTTTTTGAGGAGAAAACAAAAGTTCAAACGTGTAATGTGGTTCATACATTTGCCAGACATTTACTGCCTACTATGTGCTAGACGCTGGGTATTCAAAGATGGGGGAAACATTGATCAGTGGCTGTTTCTTAGCAGAAAATCAAACTGAGCCAAGATTTTTTTTTTTTTTTTACACTTTGGTTCAGAATTATGTACAATCTATAAACATGCTTGTCTCACTTGTAACTTTAATTGGAAGTATTTTAAAGCTAGAATTCTGTCAGACCTGTATTTTATCTTTTTTTGTATGAAGTAATATGTTTTTCATAATTCCAGGCATATAACTGTTACTAACATGTTTTGCTTTTTAGTATTTTTGTTGAAAATACTTTTTTCTTTGTTTCTAGAATGAGAGACTTAAGAAACTTTGTGCTGATCTAGAAGAGAAGCATGAAGCTTCAGAGCTTCAAATAAAGCAGCTGTCTACAAGTTATCGAAATCAGCTGCAACAGAAAGAGGTAAAGGTTATTACTGTTACTTCATACTTATTTCATTGTAAGGTATTTAGGAAGTGTTTAAGAGTTACAGTATAAATCAAGCTATATTTAGATCCATAAAAATATTGAAAGGATATTGAAGTTAATAATTCCCAATTCAGTTTCATGTCACTAACAAGAACCTTGTAACCTTTTTTATTACGTTTAGAAACTAACATTTGTGGAGTTCAATTTCTGCTTTCTAAAACAAGAAAAGTCCTTGTGTAAAATATCTTTGGGCATCTGTTGCTTATACTTTCTGATTTTATGAAACTTAATTGCCCATCTGTTTATCTAAAGTTGTTTTAAATCATTGTGATCATTATTAATGACATTTCTTTTTTAAAAAATGATTTTAACTACAAGTGTAATACATGCTGTATTAGCGTTTACTTTTTTCCATGGAAAAACGCTATTTTTTCCATAGCGTTTCTGATTTTCCATTGAAAAACAATGGAATATTAAGTATTTTATTACTGTTCTATACATTTTTCCCTTTTGCTTTGATAGAAATAGTTATTTTGGAATTGGCTTTTCTTTACAGTGCTGGTAATAGATGTTATGTAATTTAACCAATGTTTCATGAATCCTTAAAATATAGACTATGTTTCCATGTTTCATTCTGATGTTGAATTCTTTTTAGTGTTCAGTACGTAACTGGAATTCAGTAAATACTTCTATTTAATTTCTTGTTTTATTATCCATATCATTTGGTTGTTCTTCATTTTATTGATTTAATCATTTCTACCCTAAGTTCATATTTGGGTTTTTAAATTTAAATGCACTGATTTCTGTTCCTTTCGTGACATGCTAAGATGAAAAATTAGAGTAAACCATGTTGATGATAAATGTAAAAATTTAAAGAAGAGCTTAAATTTCCAATCTATTGGGAATTGATTTCATAAAATAGAACAAAAATGAACACTACAAAGATAAAATTAATATAAAAAACCAAAATTACGAGTTCAAATTAAAGTTAAAAGCCCACTTTTTTTTCTTTAAGACTCAACAGACATAAAATTACTCTGTGAAATTGCTTTAGAAGTTGTAAGCCTTACTCTTTCATTTTCTGACTGGTAGCAGACACTCATGGCATCAGTCCAAGGACCACACTCTGAGTAGCACTGACTTAGAGAGACATTACAATATAGCTGTAGATCCCACCCAGGGGTTTACAGCTGAATCATAAGTGTCACTTTAAAATTATACACATGCTTCCATCCTGTTGGGGATTCTGACTTAATGTACTGGGAAGGGACCCCGGTATAGGTATTGTTTGAAAACTTGGTCAGTGATTCTGATGCTTCCATCCTAGTTGAAAACACTGCTGTAGAAAACTTCAGCATTCTATTTTCTGCTTAACTATTAGAGAGCAAATTAAGCATTCAAGTTTAGAAATGCCTCTCTGTTATTAGAACTTGCACTTTTCAACTCTTCAGCTTGATATAAATATCTGTTGTATAATGAGAACTTTCACTGTATTATAGTTACATTTGAAAAAAGTTGTGGATTTCATTACTTCTTACTAGAATGAAAGATAATATAGGAATATACTTTAGCAGAATCTTTAGATCTGCTCTTTCTGAATCTTTGCTGCCCTCATTGATGTTCATACTCGTATTCCCTAAAGATGCAGTTTGTCTCATATCATTGATGGGAAAATGAATGTAATTTGTGCACTGCTATAAACCCTCCATTAGAGACGGGGCTCTGATATGAAAAATCTGTTTGTTACGATGTTTGACATAACTCGTAGTTGTGTTTGGTTTTTGTTTGTCTGATTGCTCGACATTACATGCGTAGAAATACCGTTACTTGTTGACTGTCACTTCAGTGTCAAATTTTCCTCAGTTGTAAGTCTTCTGGACTAGCTTGAGTATTTTACAGAAAACTTATTTCAGTTCTCTCTAGCTTCCTCACCTTTATGTTTTGAGTAATCTCCCTAAGAATGGATATGGCATTCTGGTTAAGTCCTGTGTTCATAATTTCTTTTGGACAATGGCTTGGTATTGCTAGCCTTCCGTCAAAACTCTGCTCAGGGTTTCAGAATTTTTATACTGTTCTCTCCCTGAGTAGAGTCAAATTTTCACTGGCCCCTCTTAGCCAAGGCTAAAGCCAAGGTCTCTTTCAGTGCGTGATTTTTTTCTAAGATACATGGGCTAATAACCACAGGCTCACCATGCTATCTCATCTGAGAAGACTGAATTAATAAATCCGAGCAGTCTTCCAGCTGTGTTGCACAGAACTGTACAAAGTTCACTCCTGATTCATGGGGCATTTGAAGCCTAAATCCAGCCATAATTAGTTACATAAGACTCTTCCAACAGGTGATCTAAGGAAACTTACCAGCGATAGACTGATACAGCTTTCACTTTCTCATCATTTGAGGTTCAATAATCACAAGCAGAACCCTAAGAAATTGCCTGTCTGGTACATAGAAGACAGTAAACCCATTTTTAACTGAGAAATGCATCACTTTAGTTATCATAGGTGCAATCTTCCTACTATTCAAAACATTGTCTGTGCCTTAACTATGGTACTTATGTTTGCTTTCTAAATAAAAATGTTATGATTGGGGTGTTATGGAAGACTTGGATTCAGTTGGTAGTGTACTGTCATTGGATGATCTTAAACACATGATCATGACTTTTAACGTTAGAGGTTATTTTAAAGCACCTTTTCTAAGATATGGGTTATAAATACCTAGGTGGAAATCAGCCATCTGAAAGCGAGACAGCTCGCGCTGCAGGATCAGTTGCTGAAGCTGCAGTCGGCCGCTCAGTCGCTCGGTCCAGGAGCTGCCGCTGCGCCGGCAACCACAGCATCTGCTTCATTCAGTTATGGGGTCAGCCATCATGCTTCCGCTTTCCATGAGGACGACATGGACTTCGGGGACGTCATTTCTTCACAACAAGAAATAAACAGATTGTCGAATGAAGTTTCAAGACTTGAGTCTGAAGTTGGCCATTGGAGGCATATTGCTCAGGTAGGTACAATTTTGATGACTTGTTGAAAAATGAGTGAGTGAAAATATTGGTGCTGTGTGCAGAGCTTTTGGTATCAGAAAGAACCTTGGACTAGGAAATCGAAATCTGTATTCTAATTCTGCCAGTAACTTTCTGAGTGATTTTAGTCAGGTCACCAGCCTCCGTTTCCCTTTCTGTACAATATACGGAAGAAATGTTCAAAAAAAATTTAAAGCAGCAGAACCATGTTTTAAAATAAAATAAAACGTTACAAGCCCAGGGATAAAAAGGAGATAAAAATGCAATTACTGTGGTTGAACCAGCACCTTTTCCCCTGGAGTTCCTGAGGCTTTACTGGTGGAAACCAGGGTTCCAAGGCCTCAGATTTGAAACTGCTTGCTTAGATGTTGTCTGAGGTTCCTGTTTGCAGTAGTTATATGTAAAATGGAAATCTGATCATTGGTATTATAAATTTGGTAAACTGTTTTGTGTTGTTTCTTGTGCCTTAGAAATTAAATCCTTGATATTTGGGGCTGTAAACTTTCTTCCAAGGAATGCTTTTTTGTCTTACAGATCAGGTTTTATATATACTACTAAGGTTGTTTATAGATATGAGACCCAAAATAAACTGGAACATTGTTCATGTGGACTTAATTTCAAGTGTAGAGAAAACTAAAATGTATAAGTAAAGAGATTATTTTCTGGCTTTTTTGTGAGTGTCATCTAATTGTGTAAAGGAGAAATCATCTCAGTTAAAGTGATCTCCTTGCTTCCCAAGTTGGTGGACATTCCTCATGCCAAAAATAAATCTAGAGAGAACGATCTGTTTGCTCATCTTCTGTATAAAAAGTAGTAGTTCTTAAACTTTATGCATGTAAGAATTGACATTGTTGGAGATTCCTGTCCTCCCTTCACAGATTAGGATTTGGTGCCTATTTTAGGGCATTGGAAGCTGCATTCAGGCACATAAATACCCCCATGTGTTTCTGATAATATGAGGAATACATTTTGCTTAGTGTAATATTGCGTAATGGAGAGATGGATTTTTGGTATGTTTACTTCAGCATATCTTGAATGCCTGTTACTATATGACAGACTTGTACTGGGATATAAAAGTGAAAAAGGCATAACTGGGACCTTTCAGGGAACTTTTCTAGCAAGGCATAATAAAAGTTAATAATTTGTATTATGCTTTACAAGATGTCTCCACATATGTTATCCCAATATATATCATATTATCCTTAATAACTATGTGAGGTATTTATCACTTCTATTTTGCAGGTGAGAAAAGTAAAAGTTTTTCAGTAATACAGCCGTTGTCACAGTGATTAAGTTGTGATTCAAACACGTGTCTTTCGATTCCAAGTCCTATGTACTGTGTTCCTTTAATCCAGAGAGCAGCCTTTGGTTCCTTGACACACTATATAGTAAATGTTAATAAAAGTGAACAAACAACATACAGCTTTGAATGAGAAGAGAAGAATCCAGAAGTTCTTTTATTTACTTGTGAAACCAAAGGTTGTTCTATATTGGGGTAGAGATCTTTTGGGTAAAATCATTTAAAAAGATTTTTATTGTTACTAGAATTAATGTTGGGTAACTTTTCATTTTAGAAATTATCTTGTAGGAAGCTGCTTGATTATCATCAAATTTACATTTTGTTAAGTAAGTAAAATATTCTGTGGTATTTTCCTTATTTTGTAAAAATGTTGTCTCCCCAATTACTTAACATACTTTTGAATGGTATCTTTTGTTTACTGTGTATTACTTACTCCCTATTAGACTAGGTCCTTGAAAGGTGCTTGGCATGCTTTAGTCAGAATTTGTCTGGGAAAGGCCCCTTTTTTGAGGAATATTTCTTAATAAAGTTAGTCTGTGACTTTCTCTTTTATAAGAAAATTACTATAATTTTTTTAATTCTTTTTTTCTGATCTAGATTTCTAAAGCACAAGGATCAGATGGCTCTGATCAAAGTGAAATCTGCAAACTGCAAAATATCATTAAGGTAAGGCAGATTGTTGGAACAATGGCTATAATACCTTTAAAATTTGCTTATGAAAATTAAAAGGCCAAATTAATAAGAGACTCAGTCATAAAAGGAAGTATATAGATTATGATACCGTGTTTCCTGAAAATAAGACCTAGCTGGACAGTCAGTTCTAATGTATCTTTTGGAGCAAAACTTAATATAAGACCTGGTATTATTTTACTATAAGACTGGGTATAATATAATATAATACGATATAATATAACACTGGGTCTTATATTAATTTTTGCTCCAAAAGATGCATTAGAGCTGATGATCCAGCTAGGTCTTATTTTTGGGGAAACATAGTATTCATTTCCTTTTACTGTTTTGTATCTTCTTTATTCTTTATGACAAGTATGGTATATAAAATATCTTAACAAAATCATTTGTTTTTGAACGTTTATTAGGTAGTTTATGTTTTGTAAGTATTTTCCATTGTATGTCATAAAATGGTCTTTACTAAAAGAGAATTCCAAGGTTTCTAAAGTTTCAAGGTTTAGGGTTAAAGGATATTGACAAAAATAAAAGCTAATGTTACTCATTTTAAGTAATTTTCTCTTGATAGTATTTTGCTAGTTTGTGTCAATTATTTCCTTCAAGAAAAGGCTTAATTATACATATACTTATCATGGTAATGAATTGTTTTTAGTGAGTAAATTATTGACAGGTCTAGATGTTATGGTTATGGGTTTTGTTGTGATTACAGTACTAGCGTGGGTGGGTTTCTGAGTCAGACCTGTGTTTGACTCAGCTGTTTACAAGCTGTGCTATTTTGGACAAGTTACTTAACCTTTACAGACTTCCAGTTTTATCATCAGTAAAGTAGATATCATCATAATTCCTCCTTTGTAGGATTGTTTTAAAGTTTAAATGTAAAGCTTTTTCCCAGGTGCTGGCACATAAGTGCATACATAGGATTTGAGAATAACTTCACTTGTCTTTCTTAAGAAATAGAGCTAATTTATAGAGTAGGATTCTTCGTTACAAGCAGCAAAAACCATCTCTGGCTGAATAAAGCAAAAGCATGTATGGAAGATTCAAGGGTAGTTTGTTCACAGGATTAAAGAAAGAGCGTTGAGCATTTTGGCCTCAGGAAGGGCAGGATGGGAACAGCATCAGGAACCTAGGTAGCAGGACGCAATGGACAGACTCTTCAGGGTGCAACTGTAATAATGCTCTGGTCCAACCAGTTTCTCTCTTTGAGGGACTCAGCCCAAGATCTGTCTTCCTAGAAGAGAGACTGGGGTCTCAACTTGGGTAGCAAGGCACTTTGATTGACAGTTTGGGAGTCTCATCAAGACTGGTGGAAGGAAAGGCTGAGCAAGAGGATGGGGAGTAGGAGAGCAGGTATAGGTTAACCAGAAGGTTGACACTGATATTGGTGGAATATGTCATTTGCAGGAGAAGTTTCATGGTCACAGATACGAAGGAAAAAGATATTTTTGCTCACTTTTTGTTTTTTCCTCATTAAAAGCAGTATTATTTTGTTTTTTCTTCATTAAAAGCCAGCAGTATTTTCTCATTAAAAGCAGAAAAACTGTTTTTAAGGACCAAGAAAGGAAAGGGTGGAGTCTCAGAATGACCTAAAATTTGGGCCTGTGTTTAAATTCTTTTCAGCCTTAGCATGTTCAGAGAATTATTTTTAATAACCCAGGCTTTTGGCCAACAAGGTGAATTCATTGATTAAAAATGTGGTTAACTTTGTTTTTGCTTTTTAAGGAACTTAAACAGAACCGAAGTCAGGAAATCGATGATCATCAACATGAAATGTCGGTATTGCAGAATGCGCATCAACAGAAATTGACAGAAATAACTCGTCGGCATCGGGAAGAATTACATGACTATGAAGAACGAATTGAAGAACTGGAAAATCTGTTACAACAAGGTTATTTTCATTAATTTAACATATTAGGTGACATAATTAAATGACAAACATAGCACTGTACGGTCAGGACACTGATGTAAACTTGGATACAATTCTAAAGAATGAGTAAATGACTAGTTCTGCTCATCTGCCATACATTTGCAATGGCACCACTATTTTCAAAATTCTGCAGAAATGGAAAGGTCCTCTTATCTTTGTGGTAAATAGTATTATACAGAAACTTTTTTGCATTGTTTGGTATATTTTCACTTTCTTTCAAACTCAGTTATATAGACTTTTTAGTATTTGATTCAAACAATATCATTTCTCAACTATGTATTTAAAAATACTTTGTTTATTGTAGTAATTTAAGCTTTTTTTTAGACAACTTTTTTTAAGAACATTTTTAGGTTTACAACAAAACTGACGAGGTGACACAGAGATTCCTTTATACTCCCTGCCCTCCCCTCCACATGCATATCATCGCCTGTCCTCAGAATCACTCATCACAGTGGTGCCTTTTTACCAGGGATGAAACGACATTGACACATCATACTCACCCAAAGTCCTTAGTTGATCTTAGGGTTCATTCTTGGTGTTGTACATTCAATGGATTTGGACAAATGTATAATGAATGGCACGTGTCCATTATTATAATGTCATACAGAGTTTTTCACTGTCCTAAAAATCCTCCGTGCTCTGCCTTTTCATCCCCCTCTGCACCCCCTGCAACCAGTGATCTTTTTATTGTCACCATAGTTTTGCTTTTTCCAAAGTTGTTATTGTAGTTGGAATCATACACTGTATAGCCTTTTCATGTTGGGTTCTTTTGCTTCATAATATGCGTTTACGTTTTTTCATGGCTTGATGGCTCATTGCTTTTTAGCACTGAGTAATATTCCATTATCTGGATGTACTACAATTTATTAATCCATTCACCTACTGAAGTACATCTTGATTGCTTCCAAATTTTGTCAACTATGCATAAAGCTACTATAAACGTCCTTGTTGGGGTTTTTGTGTATATATATGTTTTTAGCTCCTTTGGTAAATACCAAGGAGTATGATTGCTGGATCATACAATAAGAATATGTTTAGTTTTGTAAGAAATCACTGCACTGTGTTCCAAAGTGGCTGTACCATCTTGCATTCCCACCAGCAATGAATGAGCGTTCCTGTTGCTCCACTTCCTCACCAGCATTTGGTGTTGTCAGTGTTCTGGACTAGACCATTCTATTAGGTTGGTGCAAAAGTAATTGCGGTTTTTGCAATTATTTTTAACCTTTTAAACCACAATTACTTTTACACTAACCTAGTAATAGGAGTATAGTATTACCTCATTGTTTTTAGCTTTTCTTTTTAAGCCTTCCAAGCTCTGAAGTCTCTAAAGTCTCTTCGTAGTATATAGCGCACTGTTTAACTCTTGGTATTTGACATTTGCTGTGCTTGATTTTATGTTTATGTTCCAGATGGCTCAGGAATTGCAGTACCTGATCACTCTGCAATCCAGGAGATGCAAAACACTGCTCGAGTACTACAAACTGAAAAAGTAGAGTCTACAAAAAAAATTAAAGAACTGGAGGATAAAATAAAAGACATAAATAAAAAATTATCTTCTGCAGAAAATGACAGAGATGTTCTGAAAAAGGAACAGGAACAACTAACTGTGGAAAACAGACAAATAATTAAAGAATGTGAAAGCCTGAAGCTGGAATGTAGTAAATTGCAGTCTTATGCTATGAAGCAGAGTGATACTGTGACAGAAAAGGAAAGAATTTGTCCACAGAGTACATCAGTAGAAGAAGAAGTGTTCAGACTGCAACAAGCATTATCTGGTATAAAATGTTTGGAACTTATTTCTGATTGGTGTTTCATTGCATACTCATTGTTTTTAGAGACAACTAGTACTTTGTGGAAATGGAGTATAAATGGAAATGACTGTGGAGTTGGAATAGAATTGTTTGTTTTAGATACAGTGCCGACATAGATCGCAAATAGGAATTTCCTCCCAAAATGGGTTAAATATTGGCTCGGTGTCTCTCAATCTCCCTTCCTCATACTTTACATGGAACTCATTGATTTAGGAGGCCATGTAGATTTGTGAGAAATGTCTGTGTAGACAATTTTTGGGAGGAGATGTGGGTCTATTTCTGTTAATTTATACAGAACCAAATACTTAACAATAATTCATTAGGGAGTGCAGCCTACCTTCTTAAAAATTCTGTATGACCTTTCCAAATGATCTTCTGTACCTACATACACCTGAGAATGATAAGAGCCATAGGTCTTCCACCATTTTCCATGCTCTAGAGGATATTTAGTTACCATACCAGTGTGCTGTGTTACAAAAAAATAAGTGTTGAATGATAGAGGCCAAACAGCAGTGTACATTCATGCCAGGAAACCACAATGGAGCTCTTTAGCTGCAAAGATGCATTTTATTTTGCACTTTGTCCTCTTCTCACAATATAAACTCCCACTTTATGAACTCATTTGTTCCTTCTCTGGAGGTTTCTAGCCCCTGTGCGCTTGTAAGCGCTGCCCTTCCCTCATCGGCTATATTTCTCACCTAGTTGTTTATCATGAGCCCCTGACCTGGATGGCCAACTCTATAAATTCTCAAGTTAGGTTCAGAGTAAAGTCACCAGGTCCTCCTCTCTTCCTTCCCCTACTTTGGTAATTAGTACCATTTACCAGGCTCCCAAAACAGAAAATTGGAAGTCATCACCTAGCAAGTCCTATAGGTTCTATTTCCTTAGCTTCTCTCAGGTTCAGGGATATTTCAGCATTGTATCCCAGAGGCGCTCGCTGTAGTATTTCTCCTAGGTGCCTCAGTCCCAGGAGCTGCCATGACAGCCAACTGAAAGCTATGCAGTGGTGTTCTGGACTTTTTTCTCATTTGACTTCAATCATATTATCTCTGGTCTTTTCAAAATAAATGTGTCCATTTATTCAATGTAGTGGGTGATTCATATGAGTTTATTTGCTTTAAAAACAAATCTGCTTAGGCCTGCCCCTTTTTTCCATTTCCACTGCCACTGAATAACTTCAGCCAATCATAGTTTCTGTTTGCCTGGTTGACTTTCAGTCTTTGAATGGAGCAGGATGGCATAGTGGTTAAGAACACGATGGGGTTGGAATCCAGGTCCATCGTTAACTAGCTGACCTTGGGCAAGTTATTTAACATCTCTGTGCTTGGGTTTTTTCCATCTGTATGGTTGGGATGATAATACCCTTCTTCATAGTTGTAGCAGTAGTGATGAGTAGTAATGAGTAGTTGTAGTAGAAGATAATATTATCTTCGTCATAGTTTTAGTTACTAGCTGCAAAGTTCTCTTTAGAACAATGTCTAGCCCCCAGTAAGCATTATAAGTGTTAGCTGTTATTAGTCTCTGGTCTCCGTGATCCCATCGTCAAACAATGTTTTTCTTTCTGCAATCAGAATGATTTTTCAGAAGTGCAAAGCAGGTTTCTCTCCTGATTTTAGTGCTTTGTGGCTCCCTGTGAACTTCAGGATAACGTCTAAACTTCTTAGTCAGACAGTGTCTTTCACGATCTGGTCCTGTCTACCTCTTCTGTTTCAATTCTAAGCTTTAGCCATTTTGAACTTTCTGTAGAGCTGCTTAAGCCAGCAATGTTGTCTCTTTGCATTTGCTGCTTTCTCTATGTGGAGTGTCTCTGTTTCTTTCCCCTCTGTTTCATGTATTAAGATTCAGCACAGGTGTTGCATCCACTGGAAGGTACCGAACACTGCCGCTTCCCTCGCCCCACTCACCCTTACCCCCCGCCCCCACTTATCGGGATTAGGTGTTTGCCATTTTCAGTCTAGTAAAACAAGGACTGTTTTTGCATCTTGTTGTCTAGCAACTGTCCTCATAGTAAAAGTTCAGTATTTCCTGAATGAACATGGAATGAATTACTTAAGCTGAACTCATGGTGTTCTCTTTGTGTTCTTCTAGAACCCCTTCTATTTGTGGATCTATCCAGATTGAATGGTCTTTTTATTAGTACTCATCTTTAAGTCACTTTAAATAATTGATAGATTATTGTATTGTTGTATAATTACACATTTGTGTTTTTCAGTTTTTTTCCAAATCTTAGTCCTTATACTATTTCCTGCTACACAAACTAATCAACTTATTTTGAAACAGTTGTTAATGTTTTATGAAGGCAATAACTTATGACTCACTCAGAGTACAATTATAATTCTTATACTGTTCCATAGAATTAGATTTTAAACATAGTTTCTAATTGGCATTTATATTATGATTTCTTTGGTATAGTCAAAATAGAAATACAAAATAATACAAATACATTTCACCTAAAAACTGTGAGGGCTTGCTAATTGTGCTTATAAATATACTTTATTTTAATTGGGTTTCACTTCTGAGTTTAATTTTAGGAGGTAATTACTAAGTTCTTTTAAAGAATTTTAATGTCAGATCCATTGTTTCTACAGATGCTGAAAATGAAATAATGAGACTGAGTAATTTAAACCAGGTAAACTCATTTTAAGAGAGAAAGCTTTTGGCATTGGTTTACCAAGAAAACGTATTTTGATTATTATAGCTACTTATTTTGTATCTTTTTTACAAATTCTTGTGAACTTATCCTAGGAACTTTCATCTTAGTAATTTTATTCTTGCTTATTATTAACAGACGCTGTTTGCATCATAAATTGACAATTTTAAAAGTTGCATAATTGAAAAATGCAAGTATATCTCTTTAAAGATTAATCTGACAAATATTACGTATGTAGAGATAGTAGAAGCAGATCCTCCATCAAAGTGAGGAGTATGTTTTGATTTCTCTTTATGATAGTCAGGGAGTTGTTTTTTCTCTGATGATTACAGGTTATTTTGCAAATGTATGCATATATTTTTTTCAAATACAATAAACCCTCTTTATGAATATCTATAAAGTGAGTGACTGTCTTTACATGGCCATTGTTGCGTGCTTATGATTTTTATATATCACTAAAGAAATGCTGAGTAGAAATGCACAACTGTATAGAATGCCTGCTTTCTTGTAAACTTGAAATTTCCTGTTGTCTGAAAACACTGTTTTTAACATGTTTGTAGGATAACAGTCTCGCCGAAGACAATCTGAAACTTAAGATGCGTGTCCAAGGTTTAGAAAAAGAGAATTCATTATTGAGTCAAGAAAAGGTGGGTGCAATAAAAATGGAGGCAGAGTTAAAATGGTGTGTATGTTATATAGAGATCACAGCTAAGGGCCAGTTCATATCAAAGTGAGTGTTTAGTTCTTGACAGTCCTGAGGATAAAGCTGATCTCATTGATGCTTGTCAGGCCAGGTTGAAGTACGTGGGCAAGGTTCAGAGTATGAGAGGCTGGCCAGAGTGTACGTTTAGAGATAAGCCAGTAGACATACAGATATGAGCAGAAACGATAGGTAAAGTTTCTGTTTGGTTTCAGGGGAAGTCCTGACAGCAGCTGCATGCACAGGTGGGTCAGGAATCTGGCGGGAGTACTCTACTCTAGTACTGTACATACTGCTTGTATGCCCCAAAATGTGTCTAGTCTGGTGGACAGGAATTCCTTCGTGGTAAAGAGGGGTAAAGAGGGACATTCTTAGTAGTAGAAATAGGGTCTCTTGTGTATGTCGGTAGAAGGGATGGAAAAAGCTTCTGTCATACCATGTTGGCTATGAAAAGAGGTATTTTTATGTTTGTACCACTTAGGATAGTAATTCCTTGGCTAAGGCACGTGTAAATATAGGACGGTTATAAGCTGGTATTATTACAGGCGAGTGTCTCAACTTAAAATCTTAATTTTTAAAAAAGTAACATATTTACTGATGTACATATTCAGTAATGCATACTGAAAAACTTCAGGCAATACAAATGGAGTATCCTTCATCCCGCTGTTGGTTGGACTCTTCCCCAGAAGCATTCTTTCTTACCAATTTATTGTGTATCCTTCCAGGCTATACCCATGCATGTATGATTTTACATACACACACACACACACACACACACACACAGTGCCAAAAAAATGTATACGCATTTTAAGAAAGGAAAAAAACTATTAAAATTATGCTAATGGTAACCACTTTGAGCACATTTTGTAATTATAGAAGTCAAACATGACTTGTATTCATCTTTTGTTATCGGCATATATTGAATATTACAATTTTAATACAGTTTTTTCCTTTCTTAAAATGTGTATACATTTCTTTGGTACCCTCTGTATATATATATATAGACAGATAGATAGACATATATCTATATCTATCTATCTATCTATATATGTATTATATGGCTTTAAAAAATACAAATGTTAGCATATCATGCATACTGTCCATATATACCTTAACATTATATTTTTGACATCTTTCACATTGGTATACCGGCTCATGTGTGTTTCTCAAAGGGGTGCTATTGGTATTCAGATGGGAAAATTCTTAGTTGTGTATACTGTCCTGTGCATTGTAGGATTCTCGTCCCCACTCTTTTTACCCACTAAATGCCAATAGTTGTCTCCCAGTCATTTTTCTATTACTGTATTATATGTATATTTGTTTGTTCATTTCTGCTCCGTTGCATTCTGTTCTTTTCAGTTACTTCTTTCTGTAACTGGCCTAGGAGCATTTTGTAGTTTGAAAATCTCTACGCATATCTGAGAAAGCCTGTAACTTTCTCATGATATTTTTGGGTTCTGTAGCTATTCGTGATAGTTGGTTCTCCTTTTGATGTTAAATAATCAATATTGTAACTCTTCCTTGAATAGTGTCTGCTATGGGTCTGCTCACTGGTTAAGAATGCCAGAAGGACCTGCAAGGCTGTATGTGTTAAAAAGATCCACCTGAAAATTTTGTGATTCTTCTAATTGTACAGATAACTCTAGAAAGATGTAAGAGAATGCTATTTCCATCTTTCAGTTGTAGTTCAGAATAAACTTTTGAATTGGAAGAAGAATGAGAATTGTGAGCAGATGTTCTAATATAGTTTTCATTGGTTTCTTTTGTAAGGTATATATTAGGCTATTTGTAGAAATTTGAGATTCTTATTCACTTTAAAGTAGACTCCATAGAATTTTGATTTTTTTAAAACTCTATCAATGAGAGAAGGCTTTCCAGAGACATAGAGTTTATCACAGACATCATAATCAGAGGTTGAAATAATGTTGAAACATAGAGAACTGTCCAACTTCTTTGGAGGAAAAGCATTAAATACCACTAGAACAGAACATAAAATGCACTAAAAAATGACATAAAGATACACCGTTAGGAATGTTAGGTTTGATAAATGATGTGCTCAGGTTAGAAGGTAAAGAAAGGACGGAGGTTACTTTCTTAGGTCAACAAAATGTTTCATGTGCGACAGAAGCCAGTAATAGGAAAATTCCTTTAATGAGAGAAAAGAAGCTTTTTATTAGTAAGGCCAAGCTGTAGAGTGAATGAGTGTTGTTTTTTACATTTTTGTTTTTGGCTGTTGGTGACTGGATGTTAAGGAATGGAAGTGAAGAGAGCCAGACTTGGGACATTTTGAAAAGTGTGTGTGATGGGAGGGGAAGAAACAGAACAGAAGCAGCAGTGGGAATGGGATCAGAAAGTCTCTCAAATGGGAAGGTTTTTATATAAAGAAGTTGGAGTTAGACTAACTTTTATAGTTGTTGCACTTTCTCTAGGGTTATAGAAATGTTTTACATAATGAATGAAGGCTGTGGTTTGTTGAGTTTTATAAGTGATTGCTGAGATATTTACTCAATAATGATTCAGACAGAGCATTTAAAATAGATTCCCAAGTTTTGTTTATATATGTAATTTTAATCTTTTGTTGTCTCTTCCAATTAATATTATGTGTTTTTCCCCCATTTATTATTTAAGGAAAAACTTCAAGTATCACTTTCAAAATTGAGTAATGAATATGAAGTAATTAAAAGTACAGCTACAAGAGACATGGATTTGGATTCAGAATTACATGATTTAAGACTTAATTTGGAGGCAAAGGAACAAGAACTCAATCAGAGTATAACAGAAAAGGAAACACTGATAGCTGAGTTAGAAGAATTGGATAAGCAGAACCAAGAAGCTACAAAGGTAATAGATACTATCATTAAAGACAGTGTGGAGGCACATTATACTCAGTAGAGTGAACACTGGGTTAACAAGCAAAGGTGACTGGTGTGATTTAATTTTGTGTTTTAATTAATATTTTAGTTCATTGATGCTCTAGTTATAGAGGTTGGCAAACTTTTCCTGCGAAGCGTTAGATAAATATTTTTGGCTTTGCAGTCCATATAGACTCAGTTGCAACTGCTCAACTCTGCGAGTGTGGCTCTTTTCCAATAAAGCTTTATTTACAAAAACAGGCAGCAGGCCTGATTTGCCCCATTGGCTGTGTAGTTTGTTAACTCCTGCCCAGTGTTTTAAGAGTTGAAAAATATACTTCATATATCATTTGCCTTCTTTAGGTTTAAGTTACAATCTCTGAAATGATGAAATAGATTTGCTATAAAATATTAGTAAATTTTGTTGGGATTTTGTTTTAAGAAGCATTAGAAATATCTGAGGATTATTATTCTATTTATGTATGACATTTTATAAAATTTTCTTTAGGTACTAAAATAAAAGAATGTTTTAATTAAAGTCATCATGCAAATTAATTTTTCTTTCAGCACATGATTTTGATAAAAGATCAGCTATCAAAACAACAAAATGAGGGAGATAGCATCATCAGTAAACTCAAAAAAGATCTAAATGATGAAAAAAAGAGAGTTCATCAACTTGAAGATGATAAAATGAACATCACTAAAGAGTTAGACATGCAGAAAGAAAAGTTAATTCAAAGTGAACTGGTCCTAAATGACTTGCATTCAATCAAGCAGAAGCTAGAGGATAAAGTAGAAGATTTAGTAGATCAACTTAATAAATCACAAAACAATAATTTAAACATCCAGAAGGAGAACTTTGAACTTAAGGAACATATGAAACAAAATGAGGAGGAGCTTTCTAGAATCAGGGACAAGTTAGCTCAGCCTCTTAATCAAGACTCTAACAGTAATTTTAAGGATGACTTCCTTAAAGAAAGGGAAGCTGAAATCAGCGACTTAAAGCAAAATCTTGCAGAAATAGAACAGCTCAATGAAAATTTAAAGAAAGTTGCTTTTGATCTCAAAATGGAAAATGAAAAGTTGGTTTTAGCATGTGAAGATGTAAGACATCAGTTGGAAGAATCTGTTGCTGGTAACAATCAAATTTCTTTGGAAAAGAACACTATTGTTGAGTCTCTAAGAATGGAAAAAGAACAGTTGGAAGCAGAATTGTGTCAGGCTGAAAAGAGGCGGTTGGAAGAAGCAAACAAGTATGAGCAAACCATTGCAGACCTGTCCAATGCACAGAGTTTGAATACCTCTGCTTTACAGCTCGAACATGAGCATTTGATTAAACTCAGTCAAGAGAAAGACTTTGAAATAGCACAACTCAAGAAGAATATTGAGCAGATGGATATCGATCATAAAGAAACTAAGAAAATTTTGTCATCTAGTTTAGAAGAGCAGAAGCAATTGACACAACTTACAAACGATAAAGAAATTTTTATTGAAAAACTTAAAGAGAGAAGTTCAGAGCTCCAGGAAGAATTAGATAAATATACTCAGGCCTTAAGAAAAAACGAAAATTTGAAGCAAACCCTAGAGGAAAAAGACAGAAGTCTTGGATCCATGAAAGAAGAAAACAACCATCTAAAAGAAGAACTGGAACGACTCAGGGAACAGCAGAGTCGGGCTGCACTTGTGGCCGAGCCTAAAACCCTTGATTGCATTACAGAACTAGAATCGGAGATTTCTCAACTGAATGTAATAAAGGATAACCTTGAAGAGGAAATAAAGCATCACCAAAAGATAATTGAAGAGCAAAACCAGAGTAAAATGCAACTCCTTCAGTCTTTACAGGAGCAGAAGAAGGAAATGGATGAGTTTAAATACCAGCATGAGCAAATGAATGTTGTGCACACCCGACTCTTTTTAGAGAAAGACGAGGAAATTAAGACTTTGCAAAAAACGATTGAAGAAATCAAAACCCAGTTGCCTATAGAAAGACACAACATTCAAACAGAGAATTCTGATATTTTTCAAGAAACAAAAGTTCAGAGCCTTAATATAGAAAATGGAAGTGAAAAACATGATTTATCTAAAGCTGAAACTGAAAAATTAGTAAAAGGAATAAAAGAACGAGAATTGGAGATTAAACTGCTAAATGAAAAAAATATATCTTTAACTAAACAGATTGATCAGCTGTCCAAAGATGAAGTTGGTAAACTAACTCAGATTATCCAGCAGAAAGATTTGGAGATCCAGGCTCTTAATGCTAGAATTTCTTCACCTCCCTTCACCCAGGATGTTGTTGACCTTCAACAGCAGCTGCAGGCATGTGCTATGGAGCGAGAACAAGTATTAGCTGTTTTGAGTGAGAAAACAAGGGAAAATAGCCACATGAAAACAGAATATCACAAAATGATGGATATCGTTGCTGCCAAAGAAGCAGCCCTCGTGAAGCTGCAAGATGAAAATAAAACATTGTCCGCTAGATTTGAAAGTAGTGGCCAAGACATGTTTAGAGAAACTGTTCAGAATTTATCACGTATCATTCGAGAGAAAGACATTGAAATAGATGCATTAAGTCAGAAGTGTCAGACATTGTTGACAGTCTTACAGACGTCCAGCACCGGTAATGAGGTTGGCGGTGTTAACAGTAATCAATTTGAGGAGCTTTTGCAGGAACGCGATAAATTAAAACAACAGGTGAAGAAAATGGAAGAGTGGAAACAGCAGGTGATCACCACAGTACAAAACATGCAGCGTGAATCAGCCCAGCTTCAGGAGGAACTGCATCAGCTTCATGCACAGGTTTTGGTTGACAGTGACAATCATTCTAAGTTACAAGTGGACTACACTGGCCTGATCCAAAGTTATGAGCAGAATGAAACCAAACTCAAAAATTTTGGGCAGGAATTAGCCCAGGTTCAGCACAGCATAGGGCAGCTTTGTAACACCAAAGACCTTCTTCTAGGGAAACTTGGTATTATTGCCCCTCCACTCTCTTCCGGGTCATCGCTGACATCCCTGTCAGCAGAGCTGCTTCAGACAGCTAAGTCTGATGCATTGAGTGAGTCTTCTCCACAAGAGATAGAAGAGCTAAGAAAGTTGCTGCAGGAAAAAGATGCAACAATTAGGACTCTCCAGGAAAATAATCACAGATTGTCTGATTCCGTTGCTGCTACCTCAGAGTTAGAAAGAAAAGAACACGAACAAGCAGACTCAGAAATTAAGCAGCTCAAGGAGAAACAAGACGTTCTACAAAAGTCGCTTAAGGAGAAAGACCTCTTAATCAAAGCCAAAAGTGATCAGTTACTTTCTTTAAATGAAAATTTCACTAACAAGGTGAATGAAAATGAACTTTTGAGGCAGGCGGTAACAAACCTGAAGGAGAGAACATTAATTTTAGAAATGAACATTCGGGAATTAAAAGAGGAAAATGAAAAAATAATAGAAATAAGCAGGGGAAAGGAAACAGAGTATCAAGCATTACAAGAGACTAATATGAAGTTTTCTATGATGCTGCGAGAAAGAGAGTTTGAGTGCCATTCAGTGAAGGAGAAGGCTCTTGCTTTTGAGCAACTCCTGAAAGAAAAAGAGCAGGTATGTTCTGGATGCGTGTTATATACAGAGGGAAGTTGGGATGGAGGAAATTTATTAGGGTGTTACTTTACTGATGTTATTTTTGTAATATGAATTTGTTCATTTAGAAATAGTTAATTCAAGGTTATTTCATTCTAAGTAAATATTCTTCAGAGGCATCTGGAAATTTCTCCCCCAAATTACAAGATATTTCCAAATATTTTTAGTACTACATTAATTTTTTACAGCTTGTTAAGTGGAAAAAGAGTTTAGTAGCAATTAATATTTTTCTTTAGAAAATAGAAATGTGTTACAAGGGGGAATTTTGAAGTCAGTGCAATTTAACCAAATTTTAGGCATATTTTAGTAGCCACTAGTAATGGTTAGCATTTCAGAGGTTTTTTATATGTAATGGGGAGCTCTGAAATACACACAACACCTTTGATGATGATCTGCAGTAAGAAATACATTTTACATTGTGACACAGTGAGCGTGTGTGTGTGTGTGTGTGTGTGTGTGTGTGTGTGTACCTGAGAAGTTGCAGGAATTACAAATTACCCTTACTACACATGATGCTCTATTAAAAGAAAGTGCTGGAGGACCCATTAAGTTGATTTTTATGAATCAGTCACAACCTGGTATTTGAAAAGTGCTAGCCATGAGTAGTGCTTTTCACATAGTAGGCTCAGTAAATATTCTATTCCCAGCTCTGTCACTGGCATGACTTTGGGTGTGTTTTGACCTTATTGGTTTGTTTAGTCAATCATAAAATGGAGGGTTGTAGCAGTTTCATACATATACAGAGGGTGCCAAAAAAATGTATACACAATTTAAGAAAGGAAAAAACTGTATTAAAATAATGTTGACGGTAACCACTGTGAGCACCTCTTGTAATTCATCTTTTGTTATTGGTATATATTGAGTATAAGAATTTTAATACTGTTTTTTCCTTTCTTAAAATGTATATACATTTTTTTGGCACCCTCTGTATATGTATGTATATAATCAGTCATTTTTGATATATTTCAAATTTTAAATGCAGTTGATTTTGATTTATATAAGAATGAGTTGAAGGAAGCCCTTCTAATGAATTATACTGGGATAGGTGCTGTGCAGGGCTTGTTTCATAGTGCTCTATGACTCTGGTTTCTATATTTTTAGTAGAATTTTGGGAAAGAAATGAGAATATACAACACGTGCTTCTTGAGCATTTACGTGCTGCCAGGCACAAGATACAAAATGATTTACCGTCTTTTGCCAGTTAAGTTCTCTTAGAGTCTTGGATTTTAAAGTTTGGGGATGCTTGAGGTAGTTTTTATTTGGTAAGAAAAGTCTTACCTCATTTTCCCTTCCATTGCCATCTAATCAAATAGGTACACTGCTAGTGTGGAGGTGTTCTCCCTCCTGTAGCTTCTTGTGGTTCTGGTCTGTAATTGGTATGGAAAAGGGCAGAAGCTTCTGTTGCTCACCAACCGAAGTGTCGTGTCTTAGGGCTGTGAGATTACAATAGAGGAATGTGGAACAACGAAGGATTCTCTTAATACATTTTTTTCCTTTTGTAGTTTTAGGATCTTGTAGAAATTAATTCTATTTCATTGACATTTATAGATCTAAAGTGTGCAGATTCAGCTACCTTTCAGGAAGCTCCCTATGTTAAGTCGTATTTGAGGGTAATTAGTGTGAAACAATCAATTTCTTCCAATACTCTATATTATTGAAGAGGACTTTTATTATATTTTGAATATAATAAATAACATCTCTTTAGGGAGACAGGGATGTTCTCAACAGGAGATCTTCAACTCTGTTTAATTTTCAAGTATTTGTTCTTCCTCTGTAATATGAAAAAATTTTTTACCTGAGTAGCTACTTGGAAAATATTGGTTTCGCTATCCCAGAGGAGGTGGTGAGATAAAAGGAACAGATGGTTTTATGTTTTGGTTTAGATCATTTATCTTGAGGGACACATATATTCTTAAAGAAATGGAAACTTTCCATGAAAATTTAAAATAACACCTAACTATATAACTAGATTCATATGATATGCATATTTAAAACAGAGAAAAGCATTGGATGTAAATAGCTTGTCTCTTTTGTGCTTTTTAGAATTCGAGCTATGGTATGATCTTAAATTCCTGGGCCTATTTTTGCAATGAAGGGTTATCTTTTGTTTCTGGTGTCCTTAATATATTGCACTTGTATGCAGTGCATTCAGGAATAAATTCTCACAACCATCTAGCAAGGTATCATTCCAGAGTTGCTTTCCTTGGTAAATTGTTGCCAAAATAGTCTTTGAAAATAGACTGTGCATGTGAAAGAGTTCCCTTTATCTCCTCTGCTAGCATCTTGACATTGTTCCTTTCTCTACCAAAAACAGTGTATGCTTGATGAATGGGACACACACACACACACACACACACACACATCTTTTTTGACTGATTTTGGGGTTTGTGGACACTTGACTACGTAGGGTAAATTTGAAGAGATTGTGTGTTTTGAGTTCTTTTTAAAACATTTCTAATAAACTTTTTCTTTAAGAGTAGTTTTAGATTAGAAAAGTTGCAAAGATAGCATTCCCATATACCTCACACCCAGTTTCCCTTATCTTTAACATTTACACTGCTATGGTACACTTGTCACAGCTGGTGAACCAATATTGATACATTAATATTAACTAAAGTTCATACTTTATTTGAGTTTCCTTAATTTTTTGCCAAATGTCCTTTTCCTGTTCCAGGATGCCATCCAAGGCACGACATTACATTTAGTCCTTGTGTATTCTTAGGCTCCTTTAGACTGTGACAGTTTCTCAGACTCCTTTTTTGATGACCTTGACATGATTACATTTTGAAATTAATTAATGAAGAAATATCGTTTTTTAATGTATTTTTATTTAAAGCTAAAGTTATTTCTTTCCAAAAGGGCAAAACTGGGGAGTTAAATCAACTTTTAAATGCAGTTAAATCACTGCAGGAGAAGACAGTTACATTTCAGAAGGAGAGAGATCAAGTCATGTTGGCCCTGAAACAGAAGCAAATGGAAAATACTGCTGTACAGAATGAGGTATACTTTCATTTTAAAGAAACAGTGATTCAGGCACTAAGTTTAATAACAAGTAGGAAAACTGTAACGATTACCATATAAAATGAATTTCTTTCTTAGGGGATTTTTTTCTTAGTCTTCCTCTGGTGTGCTATAGTAGGATTTTCATCTCCCAGAATGCATTTTATTTCAGTTTTCAAAAGTGAAAGCTGTGATCGAATCATTAGGTTGTACACCTGAAATTCAATTGTATCTTTTTTTTTTATGGAGAAAAAAAAGTGAAAACCATGGCATATTTTGAATATAAGAAAAATTTCCTACCCATGAAATATGGAAAAAATGAGATTTCCTGAAACACTGGTCTGTCACAAAAAGCCTAATACTTTGTATAATTCCATTTTCCATTATAGCCACAGGGAATGAGATCTTACAAAGTAAACCTTCTCGATGAATATTCAGGATGATTTCAGGAGACTTTTCCTAGCATAAATACATCTTGCAGTATGAGAAATTAGTATACATTAACACACTTCAATAATGGGGAAAAGATTTGATGATAAGTGGCTTGCGGGGCAGGGGGAGAGGGAGCATTTTGTAGAACAAAAATAAAGAAATGTCCTCTATCTAGGTTCAACATTTACGTGACAAAGAATTACGCTTAAACCAGGAGCTAGAGAGATTGCGTAACCATCTTTTAGAAACAGAAGATTCTTATACCCGAGAAGCTTTGGCCGCAGAAGATAGAGAGGCTAAACTAAGAAAGAGAGTCACAGTATTGGAGGAAAAGCTAGTTTCATCCTCTAATGCAATGGAAAATGCAAGGTAACGTTCTCATTTTTTTAGCTTTAATATTAACAATACTTCTTGGGTGTAAGACTCAATAAGCATTTTTCATGTTACCTCATTTTATTCTCACAAAATGTTTTATCTCCATTTTACAGATGAAGAAACTTAGGGTAAAGAGGTTTATTTAGTTACCACTCCAAGGTCAGGCACAGAGTGTGTGTGGGTTTCTTACTTAGGTCTATAACTCTTCACCAGATCTGGCATTCAAACTGAAGTTTTTCTGAATCTTAACCGTTACTCTAGAATAATCGCCTCTCATCATCTTAAGAGTGTAGACTTAAATCTGGACTGACTTAATTAGCCTTTTCTGGTTCCCAACAGAACTAATTTAATTTATATGACTATTTTTAATCAGATGATCTAAGGTTGGACAAGGTCTGGCTGTAACAAGGGAGAGAGTAAAGGAAGTAGAATGGTAAAGACCTAGATCAGTATGAATTAACTCTTGGTTTATTAAAACGTCTGAGTAACCAGGTCCTGCTTAAATATTTAAAAATTTTATTTTTCTCAATAAAATGTCTTGTTTTTCTTTTTTTTTCCTTACTACAAAACATTTTATTTTCCTCTTTAGGAAAATCACACAAACCAAAAAGAACGTAAAGCCACAATCCCACAAACCCAGAAATACTCTTTTTTGTGTGCCTTTATATGCGTCTGTATGTGTGTGTACATATTACATACATATGTGTATATATGTGTAATACATGTATATTACATATATATATATATATATGCAAAACAGAGATCATACTATTCATACTGTTTTGTAACCTGCTTCTATCAACTTAATATGAGTATCAGTACATGCTAAGCCATATGTTTCTGCAATAACGTTCTATGGCTATATAGTATACCATTATTTGGATTGCCATAATTTCTTTAATCCAGTCATTTATTATTGGACATGTATAGTGTTTCAACTTTTCAAAATTACTAAGATATCTCAAGATAGGTATTTTGTGTTGATAAGAGATTATTTCCTTAGCGTAAAGTTTTAGAAATGGAAGTTCTGGTTTACAGGGCGTTTTTAACACTTTTGAAATGTACTGTCAAATCTTCCAGAAGAATCATGCCCATTTATATTGCCATTAGTGGTATATGCGTTTTTGTATTAATCTTTTTACTATGTATGATGCTGAGGGAGATACAAGGAGATAGTAGATATAATATCTGTTTGCAAAGAAATTATGGGCCAGTAAAGACAATATTTGTGAGGGTGAACTCCTCCCTCACTTCCTAGGGTGTATGATTATGCCTTCATGCTCAGAAAGAAAACTTGTTTAAAATGGGAATGAAAGCAATGAATGATCATTTGTGTATGTGTTTCACATTTGCAGAGATGCCAAAACATCCTCAGGCTTATAAAATTGATAATCTTTCCTTTCGATTTCAGGCCCTTATTTTCTCTAATTGAAAGAGTTTCTAGTCTCTGCCCCCTTTCATTTACCCTTCATAATAATTGCCAGAATACCCTTCGTTAAGTAGAGCTGTGACCGTGTTGCTCCTTTTTTCAAAACCAGGGCTGACTCCCGTGGCTTGGTCCTGGGCTGTTTACCCCTTAGCTCTACTTGTCACTATCATCTGTATCCATCCAAACTATATCACTCAGTTCTTCAGATACAGCTACTATTTTTCTATTTCTTCTACTTTTTCAGTTCATAGTCTTTCTTCTACCTGAAAGGGGGCCTGATCCATAACAGTTTTTCTAGTAATCCCACCTGTTCTTGAAGTAGAAGAATTTGTTTTCTTTGAATAGAAGCATTTCCTTCATAAAGAATGATTTATTTAGCACCCCGCTCCTCAGATCCAAACCAAACACTGGTGGGATGTTTTTTCCTTTGAACCTGCATACTATTTTGAGTCTTTGATAGGGCACTTGTATTTACTTTAGGGTACAGGTCATTGTTGATCTGTCTTACACTTTCTCCCACCCATGGGATGTAAGGTCCCTGAGGGTAGGAATGGTGCCATTTATTTTGTACTCTTTCCATAAACATATTCTTGCATATAATTACTAGATCTTTAGTAAATATTTGTTACATAAATAACTCAAATCTACAAACCAGATTGTGGTGTTTTGAGCCCTTATTTAACAAGTCACACCTCGTAATTTATTAACTTTCTGAGTGACATCACAGCTCATTTCATCCTTAGAATCACCCTTTGAGTGATTTGCTAATCAGGAAAGTTGAATAAAGTCCAGGGAATTTGAGGGCAGTTGTCTCCGGGTTACCAATTTACTTCTCCTTCCACAAGAGGGTGCTATTGGGTAACGTTTCTTCAAAGTTAGCTGCTCTTAATGAGCTTTGATGGGCAGCTCTTGAATAAGAATTGAACTGGATATTAAAAACCCAGGAAAGGCTATTGCAATATTTTGTATGTAATACTTATACATTAAGGAAGTACATCAATGACATTAGCCTGGATAGGTGCTGTATGAATCTCTTAGGGAACTCTGATTTATAATGTGGGGCAGGTGTAGGGATTATTTAATGCAAGCAGCAACATGATGGTAAAAGATAATTACCTAGTAATCAGAGCAGTTAATCAGCGCGCTAACCTTAGGGAAGTTGTGACTTCACCGTGGTTGCAAGTGTTAAAAGCAAGGGGCTGTCATAGAATTCATTTGTTTGTTGGGTTAAAAACTGGACAAAATGACCTCCAAAGTCCCTTATAAGTTACGATTTTATGATAAATTACATCTTAGAGGTTTAGTCTGGAAGCACAAAGGTAGCAGGCTGTTTGTAAATTTTTCTTACAGTGACATTTCTTGTTTAGCCCAATTCTGTCTTTGAAATGACTGCCATTAATTCAAAGTCACTTTGACAGAAAAGATGATTGTATTAACAAAAATGGAGAACAAAGACTAGAGGCACTCTTCAGGTTTCTTTGAAATCTATCTTGAATTTAATGCAGTAAAGTGGAAGGAAGGTCAAATTCATAGAGACAAAAAGTAGAATTATGGTTGCTGCAGGAAAAGAGAGTTATTGTTTAATGACTGGAGTTTCAGCTTGGGAAAATGAGAAGAGTTCTGCAGGTGGATGGTGGTGGTGGTGGTTATACAACATTGTGAATGTACTTAATGCCATTGAACTCTACATTTAAAAATGGTTAAAATGGCAAACGTTATATTTTACCACAATTTAAAAAAAGTAGGGAAGAGGCTTCCATCTTGTTAAAGTTATCTGAATACTTTGAAATCTAATTTGCATTTAATCCAGTAAAATGTAGGGAAGATGTTTCATCTTGGTAAAGTACCTAAATAGAAACAGTTTGACTTTTATTCTTTTTGTTTGAAGCCATCAAGCCAGTTTGCAGGTAGAGTCATTGCAGGAACAATTGAATGTAATCTCCAAGCAAAGGGATGAAACTGCCCTGCAGCTTTCTATGTCCCAGGAACAAGTAAAGCAGTATGCTCTCTCCCTGTCCAACCTGCAGATGGTACTAGAGCATTTCCAACAAGGTAAGTTGTATGGTCAGTCTTTCAGTAAAGAAAACGTATTGTAGTTATTGGGAATTTTGGCTTATTTGAGTGCTATTTTAGATTGGGCATGGGATGGGATATCTTTGAAAGGTTACCCACTTATAGGGGGAAAAGATAAGTAGCCATTAACGAGTTGATTTAGACGGCTTTTACAATTGTTTATACAATAGTTTATATAAACTACATATAAAGTAATTATTACAAATTTGTTTAGTATCGTATTACGATAAGTTAAGGTGAGTGTTAGGGAAGTATAAGCGTTACAGAGAAAGGACGATCATGTGATAAAGAGGGAGGTGCACAGGAAGAGAGAGGCACACGTAGAGAAGATGCTTAGGTTTTGAGAGAGTGCTCGGAGGTTGAACACTTCGAAGAGTTAATCACCAGTAACTGCTGTCCTTTGAAATATCGATGAACTTGTTCTTAGCTCTTCATCTGTACTTTGAGGTAACTACGTTTTCTACTCCAGGTGGAAAATACTTTTCTGGAGACACAATAACAGCGGCCAGAGCAGTTTTACCCTCATAACCGAATATGCTTTCTCACATCTACCTCCCATCCTCAGATTTACCCCCTTTTGAGCATTCACCCATCCGTTTGTTTGTTCATACATTCAGTAATTATCAGCAGTGAATTAACTGCTAGTGGGGGGCGGGTGGGGGATTAGGGCATATGAGGCTAATGAAGCAACAGGGGTTATAGTTGTACATCTAAGCTAAGCTTTAAATTTGTACGTGTGTAGGCCAGGGTTAGTCCTGGTTGAAATCTTGAATTTTAAATATACGATTCCTCTACTCTATGTAATACTAGAGTGGACGTGTGCCAAGTGGTGTGGTACTGAGGCCATAGGGAAAGCTTTGCCAAAGAAGAAATACTTGAGTGGAGTTCCGAAGGGAAAGAAGAGTTTGCAAGATGGAGAAGACTTTAGGCAGAGGAAACTGATCTCATCACTTCAGTTCCACTTAATATTATCACTGAGGCATATATAATTTTCTTGAGATACTTGAACTGTTTTTGTTGAATTACTAAATTTCAAGTGGTTTAAAATTCTAATTTTATCACACAACTGCAAAATACTAATGCAACTTTTTTTTTACCTCTTTAGAGGAAAAAGCTATGTATTCAGCTGAACTAGAAAAGAACAAACAGCTAATAGCTGAATGGAAAAAAAAGGCAGAAAATCTGGAAGAAAGACTGCTGTTGTTACAGGTTGGTTGAAATATTTTTATCTGGTAAATTTTATTACTCATGAAACAATTACCTGTAGAATCTTTGTCTTGGAAATAATCTCCTAAACAATTAATTTGTTAAATATTGTTTGAGTGGCTAATTAATACTCTATGCTGGGACACAGTAGTGAACAAGATACTCAGGATTTTCCTCATGTGACTTATAGTTCAGAGTAGACACAGCAAATATGAGACGATAGGACATTTACAATTTTTAGCACGGATAGGTATTTTAGAGATCACTGAAGAAAAAAATAAATCTACAATTTTAACTTTGTAATTGTCTCTTTTCAACAAAATATATTGGGTACTTTGTTTCATATGGATAAAAATAATGTATATTATCCCTTTAGATCTTTTTCTTTTGCAGCATAATCCTTTAAAATATTTTTCTCTTTATTAGTGTGCTGTATTTCATAGATAAAAAAAGTATGTATAAGATATAAATGAAACGAAACCTCAGGAAGAAATATGATACCAAGTGACTTGCTTTTAGATTGAGGATAAACTTCTAAGTCATAAGTAAACTCTGGTGATAGCTGGTGGAAAAAATAATAAAATTTCTTTACCTGTCATTAATAGTAAATGTGTTGTTCAGGCACATTAATATTCCAAATAAGTGAAACTATGGTTCCTGTAAAGTTTTGAAATGTTTATGAAATCTTTAGATAATATGTATACAATATAAGAATAGCAATACGGCAAATCCCACGTCCTCATCACCCAGTATAAGACATAGAATGTCATCCTTTGAAGTTCCTTCCGCACCCCTCACGTCTCATTCTCTTCTCACCACCTCCTAGATAACCATTATTCCAAAATTTTGTTTGTCATCGCCTTGTTTTTTTATGGTTTTATCACATAGATTTGCATTTCTGAACAATACACCGTTTGGTTTTGCATATTTTGAACTCTATATAAATGGAATTTTTAACTGTATGTAAATTGAAAAATTCTTCTGTGACTTGCATTTTTTGCTTAGTATTACGTTCATGAGTGTCAGCCATGTTACTGTGAACAGATGGTCCATTATTTTCACTGCTCTGTTTATTGCGTGAATATATAATTTTGTACACATTTTATTGGTAAAGGACATTTTCATTATCTGCTGTACAAACAATGTGGTTATGAACTTTCTTGTTTATATCTTCTGATGCACATGTACAGGAGTTTCTTTCAGGTGTGTGTCTGCACTGGAATTGCTGGGTCATGGGTACATATGAGCAATTTTAGATGATGGAATAGAAGATATCTTCTTTTTAAACTAACTTTATTTTTTTTTTTAATTTAAAATGTAGCATATATTTAGAAAAAGAACAAAATAAATCAGAAGAAACTAAAGAAAGAATTACCAAAGATAAAAGCAGGGTTGGCCAGTTGGCTCAGTTGGTTAGAGCGTGGTGCTCTTAGCAACAGAATTGCCAGTTCAATCCCCACATGGGCCACTGTGAGCAGTGCCCTCCACAACTAGATTGAAACAACTACTTGACTTGGAGCTGATGGGTCCTGGAAAAACACACTAAAAAAAAAAAAAAAAAGATAAAAGCTGAAATTAATGAAATAAAAACCAAACAAATGGTAGAAAGAATAACGAAATCGAATGTTAGTTTTTGAAAACATCTTGATGTAATTTTAAGTTTTTAAGTTTTAATAATTTCTTAAATGCTACATGGTTTTAAAAAATACAATTTCAAAGCTTATTTAAATTTCACTTATATTACATTTAGTTTTGTGGGTTTTGAATATTAAAGTTTTAGGTATGAATATACATGTGTACACACACACATATACACATACACATAGATATGGATGATATATGTGAATACATATCTACGAGATTTTTACAAGGAACTGGCAGTGTGATTGTGGGGGCTGGCTAAGCGAGTCCGAAATTTGGGGGGCTGGAAGTCAGAATGGGAAGATGACAACCCAGGCAGGCTGGAACTCTTCAGGCATGGACCAAAGCTCTGTCCACAGGAGGGCAGGAAGGAGTATCACAAGCAAGATGGTTCCACGGTTAGGGATAGAACTGGATGTCCACAGAAACAATGTCTTCTCTTTCGGGGGAAGCCTCAGTCCTGCTTTCAAGGACTTTCAACTGGTTCAGTCAAGCCCACGTTCATTATCCAGGATAATGTACCTTTTTAAATTCAGCTGATTAGAGGCTTTGATTATATTTTAAAAATACTTTTACAGCAATTCAATCTAGATATATTTGAATAAGAGGAGACTAGAGCCTATCCAAGATGATGCATCAAAAAAGCTATCACACTGATTCAAGGTGATAAAACTTGACCTGCAATTTACATGACTGAATACTCTAGAGTAGCCAAGAAAATTGTGCAAAAGAACAACAGTGAGGAGGGACTTGCTTACTAAATATCAAAATAGAGCCATAAATCAATATCATATTGACTAGATTAGTGGAAAAGAAGGAGAATCCAGAAATAGAGCTCAAGATATATTTGAGAATTTAAAACTAAACCCTAAAATAATTTCAGTTTAATGGGGAAATAGGATAGATTATCTAATATATGGAAGAAAATAAAATTGGGCCCCTATCTTACACTGTATACAAAAGTAAATTCCAGTTGTATTAAAGCAAGGATTCTCAGCTACGAGTGGTACTGGAAATCTGGGGGTCCCCTTGGTTATTACGGTGACTGCCTGGGTCTTCTGGCATTTAGTGGTCGGGGGCCAGGAATGTTAAAGGCGTTCTAATTGAGAAACATTATTTTAAAGATGTCAATATTTTTGTAAAGAATAAATATCTTTTAAGAAAATCTAGAAGACCACATGTACAATCTAAGGGCAAGGAGGAGCCTAACCAAGACTAAAAAGAAGCTATAAAAGCAAAATTGATTATATACAATTTAAACACTTTTACACAGCAAAACATATTTAGTCAAAAGACAAATGGCAGATCTGGCAAATATTTGTAGCACTGATGACAAAAGGTTCACACCTACTATGCAAGGTACTCTTACAAACTGACAGAAGACAGCACAGCAGAAAAACAGGCAAGGTACACAAAGACATTTTTCTCAGAAGAGCAGGTGTACCTGTCCTGTAAACATGAAAACAAAAATGCTCAAATTCACTAGTAGTTAGGGAAGCAAAAATTGAAGTAATAAAGTGATAGTGAAACATAAGTTTATACCAGTCAGGCTTGCAAAAATTAAAAAGAACGTTTGTTGTTGTATTTCTTGACTTTTTGTATTTGCTTTTATTCTTATAATTGTCACTTTTTTTTCACTTTTGTCACCATGTTGTCTTTTTCTGATTAGTTCCTCTAAAGGAGACAGTGTTGTGTTGTGAAGTGTGGGTTCTTTGATACTAGCTAATTGTGTTATTGCCCCCAAGGTCACAAAGGAACAGCTTCATCAGCTGAAATGAAAAGGGTTGATTGATTGATTCTGAGATGTCTTCCAGCCCTGTAGTTTGTGAAATAGTTTTTGTATGCTGCTTATTAATGAACTTTCCTTTCTCAGGAACGTCTGGATGAAGCAAATGCTGCGTTGGATTCAGCATCAAGACTCACAGAACAGTTAGATTTAAAGGAAGAACAAATGGAAGAACTTAAAAAACAAAGTAGGGTTTTTTCTTTTCCTTCCCCCTGCACCCCCACAACACTAGTGTTAAATCAAATGTAGCCTTCCCCATGCGTTGGTACAGATGCATGAAACCAGCTTCCATTGGTGGGTGACTTCCGTCTCCATCTTCCATGACCAATTTGCTTCAGTTTGAATACGGTCCTAGTGAAACCAGAGTCCTAAGTTGGCCCTGGCTGTGCAATCAGTTCTCCGTGGTGTTGAGGCAGTCCAGTTGTCCAGTTGTGCTGGCTGTCACCCTGTGGGCCATCAAGGGGAGTGATTGGACTGACCTGATTTTTGATGATTATGACTTCTCCTTAATCAGTCCATGTTCCTCCTGCCTAAAGCCTTCTGATGTGTTAGTGCAATGTTGTCATGTAAAGGAGGAACTTTTTGTATAATGAATGTCTGGGTATAACTAGCTTTCTGTGATCATAGATGGTGTTTTACATACAGGCCATTCATCATGTATTTTTTAATGCTTGTAAGGTTTCTCGTAAGTCCTGTCAATTCCCTTGGGCCTCAGATAATCAGGTGCTTTGTTGAATCTAATAGCTGACGAAGATGGCATATCCTCATTTCATCTCTGGTTTAAGGGTCCCTAGGAAGTTTAAGGGTCCCTAGAAGCCCTATTCTAGGGCTGCATTTAGTAGGTAGTGATTTAAAGATATCAGAAAGGTAATAATTGAATCTAGAAATACACTAACTTTAAGTGTCTAAATTTGGCTCCGTAGCACTAAGACACGTAATTAAGGAATTAAGAGGTACCACCTACAATGAAACAGAAATTAAAAATAGGCAAAAGCAGAAGAATACGCCACACCAGAGAGACTGTCAGACAGCAGAAACAGTGGCTTGAACGCTAGGGAGGCAAGCAGAGGAGAACTCCTGGAACATGGATTCCGAAGGACAAGCCAAAGTGTTAGCCTAACCCAGCAGGAGACAGGAGGTGAGAGATGTTTAGCAATGCAAACATCAGTAAGGTAGATCATGTGAGGTAGTTTGCCTCAAGAGAATTTGATTCTGAGGCAAATTACTGCCCAACTAAAAGTCCTGTGTTTACTTTGTAAGACTTGGCTGGCCTTGGAAATCTAAATCTAACAGAGGGGCTGGAAATAGGCATCAAGGAAACAATTATATCCTGAGTATCATGGACCTTTTATATAACATATACAGTATTATTTAGTCTTCTCATTTATTTACACTTCACAAGCAACTGTAAAGTAGGTGGTGTTAGTTCTACTTTACAAGTTAAACTAAGATTTGAACTCTGATCTTTTACCCTTCACCAAAGCTCGTGTTCTCTCCATGTTCCTACATTTCTTCCTGTCAGGAAAATGGTTGTTTAACAGTCTGACTTGTATTTGTCTGTATCTCCATCTCCTTTGACGACAGAACAGTATCCTCTGGGTTGTACCTTAAATGTTAAAATGCTTGCCCTTTGCTGGAGGCAGTTATTTACTGGGAAAACAGTCCAGTTAGGTCGAAGGCCAGTGCAACTACAGCATTAGCCGGACGACAGGTGAAAAGCCCAGAGGAGACACACTGGGCACCCAGGGGATTCGCCAGAGAACTGGTATCTTAGGGTCGGGCTCGCCTGATGGAGGTGAAAGGCGGTATTCTGAACCAACTCATGGGTCTGTGATAACTCAGTGCTGTGTGTATGCTGTGTGTGTATATAATATTTAAGGCCATATCCCCGATTAGACATCCACCTGAGTCATTCCCAGTAGGTGATGCTAAGAAAAAAAGTCTATGACTTATTGCAGTTGATAAATAGTATCAGCGTCCATGCATCCCTTAGTGCTTGTTCAGGTACAATTTCCACCCCCCAGTAGTAGTAGAATTTTTTCAGATTTTGATTATAAATGACAAGACTTAGGTGGCGTAGGTCCCTATTCATGTAAAAAATTACAGTTATATTCATTGTAAATGTATCGGAACTTTGCACTCATTTTGTGGACTCAGTATTAGCTACAGCAAAAGCTCGAATTATGCTTATACCACTGGTTTGAAAGCACAGGCAGGAGGCCAGTGTTGCACAGACAGGAAGGGAGCAAGGACACAGTTCTGTTGTGTCGTGAAACTGTATTGCCATTAACCGCTCCTCTTAACAATCTTTTTTCTTTTATTACCTAAGTGCTTGATATTGCTTTCCTATCTCTAAACAAAAATACAATTTTATTTTCTCAAAGCTACACTCTTGATTTGATAATATTAATAAAACTTTAATTGGCTTGGTTGTTTCAAAAGAATCACTGTATATTTTCTTTCATAGATCATTAAGTGCTTTAAATGTTGATTGATGTTGTAATACTGTACTTTATTTTTAACGCTAAACTTGGCCAGACAGTGAAAATATTTGCCAGGAGAAACAATTTTGAAAAGTACAGATTGGCTTTTGTTGCAAGAAAGTACATACAGACTTGAATCTAGAGGCAAAGTATTGTTTTATTTCTAAGCATCTGTAGACCGATGATTAGTTAATATGCAGTTTCAACATTTAAACAATATTAGGAAACTCATTTTAAAAAGTGGCATTTTATTCGAAATACTTGACTATGTCATTGCTACCAGAGACAATATGATTCAGTCTGGTCAGGTCAGACATGAAAAGAGCAATTGTGTATTAACAGTATTAAAACAGTAAATTGTTGATGATTTCAGTCATTCAGTACATAATTGTTAGTGCCATGTATGTGCAACTGTGCTTATGAGTTCGGGGTGTTTATAGGTTTTGAATGAAAAGTATGAAGACACTTTATCAGGCATTAAGTACTTAATTAGAACCAACTCCGTGGCTTCATGTTAGATACTGTGTGACACACTCGATCAGATCCCCTTTGTGGGGAAGTAACAGTATCCATGCACCATAGGTTCCCCGTTGAAGGCAGTGGTGCCCAAGGTGGTCATTAGATGGTGCATATTTAGTTCCCCAGGAATCTCATTAAGGGCCGGGGCATTCCAGGGAGGAAAGGAACTTGAGCAAAGCCCTCAACCAGTAGTAGGATTTCACCCTGAAAATGTAAGAACTTCTTTCTCTCCCCCCACCACCCCTTAAGGGAAAGTAATGATGAAAGGAAACCCCAAGATATTACAGATGCTATGTTTCAATAGATAGTGTTGGCTGGTAGAAGAATTACTGCTTTCCTTCCTTTTAGAAATTATTCTTGCAACATTTTACCTAAAAGTACTCTTTTTTTGATATTGTTCCAAAGACTTATTTCACATGCCATCCTTTATTTTTATTGATTTTTTTAAAACTCAAGACACTAGCCTATGAAACAGCTAGCGTAGAGTCTTTCATTAACTTTTCTGGGTTGATCAGAGTTCATAATTTCTATGGAATTGTCATTCATGACAAAATACACACATATAGACTATCTTGCTATATTTATGGCTAGATTTGTCATTTTCCTTCTTAAGCTTCTTGTTCTTTACCATCATTCTTTGAGGTAAATTCCTGCTTAAATGAAAATGATGGGATAAAATTGAAAGTACAAAATAGTTTTTGTTTTGATAACTTGTTATTCAAAAAGGTGGTGAATTTTGTACACAAAGAAAATGAGTTTTCATAAACCATACAAGTTTAGATTCTAGCATTGGGAAAATCTTTTTGGTCTGTCTGCAGTTTATAAGTGTATCTTAAAGGGCCCCGTACTGATGTGTTTTTTTAGAAATGTTTGGTGACTGCTTTTTAAAAAAGTCTTCTGTGAGTTAAGAATGGAAAATTTCCTTAGATTGTTTTTTTTAAAGAGAATCTAGAAGAATGTATAAAATGAGACCTAGTAAACCTGTAATATGAAGCATAAAAACATGTTTTAAAACTACAAATATAAGAGAAGTTTAAAATGTTTTTCATGGAACTACCTTTATGGTGCTGGATGGTAGAGTTTTTATTTTAAATAAAGATATTCCGTTTTCCAGGACATGATTTATACAAGAAAACATATAATGTCCTGTTGAACATAGGCCAAATACATTCCCAGACGCTTTGTTACCCAAACCTTTTGAGGGATTTCTTTATAGATGTTTTTGGCAGAAGTGGTGATTTTAGAGGAAACATATAAGAAATACCAGATGCAGTTTTCTGAATTGACATAAATGGTTAAAAAAATTATTTGTGATGATATAAACATCTGGGTATGCAACACAATGCCAAAATTTTAGTTAAGAATAAATTATGCATCAGATAAATAATTAAGCCCTTTTCAACTTAATGGTTATATTTTTACATGTGTGTTTTATTAATTCTTCTAAGTATAAAGGAAAAAGTAAATTATGTAGAGATGAGAATGTTTTGAATTAATATGTTTTGTGTATTTTCCCTCATGTGGATGAGTAGTTCAGAATATAAATCATTTATTCTTTTTGTCCTGCATTGTTCTTCCCAGATAGTCTCCCTTCCCAGAGAAAAATCAATCATTCTTCCGTTTATTTATCAAAAATTCATTGTTTTCTGTCGTGTACCAAGCATTAAAATAGGCACTAGAGATACAAAGGTAAGGGGACAGGGGTCCTACCTTCAGGAGGTTTACAGTCAGACATGAAGGGGAAGACTACATGTAATCACATCCATGCAGCAAGTTGTTTCAAAAGGAAGGAGTAATCCATTCTACTTGGTCATGGTGGTGTGAAAGGGTAGGAGAGGCTGGTGAAGGGTAGACTTGACCTCACTTGAGTGATGAATAGGTACAGCTAAGCAGGCAGGGAATTGGGGAAGAGCATTCTAGACAGAGGGAGGAATTCATGTGAAACTGTGTGGCATGTTCTGTAGATCCGGTGAACTAGTAATGACCTCGGGAGGGAGAGAGGTGTGTGTGTGTGTGTGTGTGTGTGTGTGTGTGTGTGTGTGTGTGTGTGTGTGTGTGTGTGTGTGTGTGTGTGTGTTGGTGTGGAGTGCTGAGTGGGCAGAGGTGAAAAAATGAAACTGTATGTATGGATCACAAACACAAATTGTAAACTCAGGCCCAAATTGTAATATAAAAGAGCAAATAGAATTGAGTAGACTGGTGAATTGTAGAGTTTCTTATCGGGGCAGCAAATTCTCCCAAATTCTTCTTATCGGGGCAGCAAGTTCCACCCAACTGTTGCCATGCAGGAATGTGGGCCCAATGTTGTCAGATCTTCAGATCTTTCAAAAGACACTGGAAATGTCGACTTTTATGTGAAATATTCTAATTTTTTAATGTGACACCTGATTTACGTTTTTCCAAAAAAAAGCCGTGTGTGGACTGAACAAAACATTTTGGGGGCCAGATTTACTCTGTGTTGATTTGCAACAAGGAGCTTACAGAAATGAATTGAGGTTCAGTCTGCAGTCTAGAAAAAGGCCTTTTGTCTTTAGTATATTTTCTGTAGTAATGATGATATTCAGCAAGTGGCAAAATTATTGTAATGACTTTACTTCTCACCGACAAAATTGTCGTCCTCTTTGGGAAGTATGGCTGGGCTATGTGAACCTTTAAAAATTAAATATATAACCTGACTCACAATATTCAGTCTTTTAAAAAAATTTAGTTTTGATATGGAAAAATGCAGTACAAATTATCTGAATTCGTACTGGAGAGTTGAGGGAGGAATATGGAGAGGGAAAATAAATTTGATCTGGTTACATTAAAAATATTTATATAAAATCTCTTTCAAATGCACATATTTAACTGTACATGATTTAACTGTACAAATAATCCAGTAGACCTCAACATTGCTATTTCAGTTTAATCACTGATTCTGATCCAGTGAAATTCAAATTAATGAGGTTATACTCTATTAATAAAATTCTTTTCCTGTGAGTTCATTGCTAGGAAGTGGAATATCACTTAGCAATTAATAATTATGGAACAAGAAAGTATTCACCATGTATTCTACACCTTAAAATTCTGTGTCCTACATAGTTGAAAAGAATTGAATTAAAAGACAAAGTAGATACTAATATATCTTAACTTCAAATGTAAATAAATACAAGATATTTAAAAATATTACTTGGTGTTGTAATGAAAGTGATTTTGTGTAAGTTGAAATTTTGTAATAAAAAGACCATTTAATTTCTAGCTTTTGCTTTGATTATGTTTAATTAAGTGAAGAGGTAAAATTTCCTTATGTTAGACTTAATGTATCAGATTTAAGTTTATTTTTTAAGTAGCCAGTGCAAGTAAGACACTACACTCAGTTTATTTACTGAAATATCTGTAAATGAAATCATCTTTCTCACGTTTTGTTTTCTTCCTCCTACTATTACTCCTTTGCCTTGGTTTGTAAAGATGACAAATAAGGCAAAATAGAGGAAAAATTATCAATATTAATGTTAACCAAAGTGATACATATTATTGATATTGGTTAGGGCTTGGATGAAAGATGATATTTTAAGAAAGCAGATGAATGAGTACTAATGCTTTATATAGCACTTGACTGTTTAGAAAAGTCACATTTAATCATTCAGTAGATTCTCTAAAAATCTTTTGCGATAAGCATGCTTATTTTACAAAATAGGCAACCAAGTCTGGTCCTGGTGACAGATCCATGATTCATATCCAGGTCTTGTGACAGGGCCATAATTCATATGTAGGTCTCCTGACGCGCCGTCCGCTCCAACCCCTAGTCTAGTCAGGTGACGGTTAAGCCTCGCTTGAATCTTATCCAAGGGAGCTTAGTCATGAAATAGCCAAATGACTTTGTAAGGAGTGTGACTTAATTTTACGATGTTCTCTGAAGACAGTATTATAGTGCAGTGTTAACTAATCACAAGTAAAATGTAAAATTATGATGTGTTGATTTGTTTTAGTCAATTACAGTTTATGTTCAATTTTGATTTTTTAAACAAGTGATGGAGACCATGGTGCAGTCTCTAGGCATTACAGAGAAGAGGCGTGTATGGCAGGTTTTAGGATGTCATATATTGAGATTAACTCTTCCCTAAATTAGACTAAATCTCAGTTGCTTTATTGCTTAAAGTGTATCCCCCCCACCTTTTTTTTCCTTTAACTTCCTAAGGAGTTTTTTGAATATGTTAGATTATTTCACAGGAATATTGTATTTGGCTGACAACCCATTTCTGAATAGCTGTATTTTGCCTGCCCATGTAAATACAGTTCTGATTTCAAATTGTGGTTTGAATAAGTATTCAGTTTTTCTGGAGAAATATTCAGAATCTCTGATGGGAGGAGAATAAAGGTTCCTGAAGAGAGAGTTTGTAAGCATCTTTGAAGTCAGTATTTGACTTTCTTTTCTAAACCTTCCCTGGTTAATACCAGCCTTCCAACCTCTTCCCCCAAATTCTGAGGATTCTTTTCTAGACTCAAATATCAGTTTACATTTAAACTGGTACTTGAATTTGAAGTAACCTTCTGCCTGCCTGCCTGCAAGCATATACAGTTATCAGTTCTCTATCACATTAGCCCAGGACTAACTTGTATTCTGATAATGATTTTCAGAAATTTTCACCCTGTAATTTTGGCTTTAAGGTTGTTTTGAGCTTACCTTTCAGAACACAGAGATTTTAATCGAAATTATACCCATCTTAATTTTCATCAAGAAAATATTTTTGACTTGAACTTTATTAAGACAGATTTCTTGATCAGATTTTCATAAAGCAAAGTTATATTTTCCTAATTTATTTTACTAAAATCATTTTTATCAGAATCAACTCTGCTTTGTAAATTTTACTCTGAAGATGTCGATTTATCATTCAGCTTTTTCTTTGCTTTTTAAATAAGAAACAGTATAGTACAGTGGTTATTTCCTGGTTATGTTCCAAAGCAGTGCTATCCAATAAAAGCATAATGCAAGGCACATGTATAATTTAAAATGTTTTAGTAGCCATGTTAAAAAGTTAACAGATATAGTTGAAAATAATTTAATAATTTGCGTAACCCAATATATCTAGAATATATAACATGTAAACAATATAAAAAATCATTCATGTTAGAAGAAAGGTAGGAGAATGGAAATCTCAGAGAAATGGAAGGTAGAGGTAGGATGAGTTTGACCTCTCTTTCTCTGCTGCCTTTCTATACCCTTGGAAAGGAGAGGAGGAGGATGAAAGAGAAGGCCATGCCCGTCTTTACTGTGGCTCTTACTTTAGTTCGTGAGTGGGATGGTTAATTCAGAGTGGTTAGTTTAATTTACTTGCTGTTCGTCTGATAGTTGAGAATTCTGTTTATATTCAGAATGTAGTACTAGAAAAGGCCCAGACAGCAACGTTTGTTCATAGTATATTCATGCACAGTAAGAATCTAAAATGGCTTTTACTGACTCAGACTTTAATAATAGTCTTGTTCTCTTTCTCGCTCGCTCTCTTTTTTTTAATGTCCAAGCTTAAATTCCTTACTGGAAAGACAGGAAAGGAAATGTTTGTAGTAGATTTTCCAAACACAAACCTCGCTTTTATAATATGGTTATGGCAACCATCTATTTTGGTAGAGTTAGCCTATTACACGAATTACATTTTGCAATTCAGATTTTTGCAATTTAGGAAAAACATAAGCCATTACAAGCAGTTAAACTGGACAGTTCATATATATGTTTAATACTCTAAGTCAGAACTTTAGGAAGACAGAATGAAAATATAAAGCAGATGAACCTGGCCTGATTTTTAAGGTTCAGAGAAAACTTCCTTGAGGAAGTGACCTGGAAACTGAGATGTGAAGGATGAGTAGGAGTTAATAGGTAGTGTCAATGGAAAAGAGCTTTCCAGCAAGAAGAAAAATTATTCACAGAAGTCTTGCAGTGGGAATTGCAAGTCCAGAAATAAACCATACATTTATAGTCAATAGAGTTTCAACAAGAGTGCCAAAAGAAGAGTTCTTTCAACACGCGGTGCTGGAACAACTGGATCGCCACATGCACAAGAACGAAGTTGGACCCCTGCCTCACACCATGTTCCAAAATTAACTCAAAATGGATCATAGACCTATATTTTAGAGCTAAAACTGTGAAACTCTTAGGACAAAACATAGGAGTAAATCTTTGTGATGTGGAGCTAGGCAATGGTTTCTTAGACATGACAACTAAACGCAGAAACAACAAAAGACAAAATAAATTGGATTTCACTAAAATGAAGAAGTTTTGTACTTCAAAGGATAGCATCAAGAGAGTGAAATGACAACCCAAAGAATGGGAGAAAATATTTGCAAGTCATGTATCTGATAAGGGAACGTGTATCCAGCTACTACTCGGGAAATGCAGCATAACTCAAAAGAGTAGGTCTGTGGAAAGAGGTCAGAGTCTAGTGTTTGGATGTGTTTCTTGATTTGAAAAATAGAGCCCCGTCGCAAAGCAGTCTTCTCTTCATTTCTTTCAGAATGAAGTTTGTAGTCTAACTTGAAGTTAACAAACATCTCCTTCAGCTCAAACTATCCATTTCTGAGGTGACAGGTGTAAACTCCATGGGTTTGGCGGACAGTTCCTTAGTCTAGGAATCCTTGGCCCTGTGGAGTAGTTGAATTTCTGTACAGAGCATTTCCTGTTATAATTCTAGACACTGCTTTTAATACTGTTCAAATTCCAACAATTCACCAAGATTTTACAGATTTTGCTTCCTTTTTAAATACGAATTTTAAGAGTCCAAACATCCATCTAAATCAGTCAAATTGGAGTATCTCAATTAGTATATTAGAAGCCGTGATATGAATTATATTTTGCAGTTTATGCACCCCAGAATTTGCCTCTCAGTTACATCCCGAGCCATGGTCTCAGTTGTCTTAGATACTTTTCTTAGCTCACCAAAAAGCAGAGTCCAGCCAGGAAAATGGAAAAAGGAAAATCTAAAACTGTCTTTTCCATTTCTTCCCATTAATGAGTAGTTCTGGAAATGTTTCCCGCAAGGAAGCAGTGGTGAAAATCTCTTCTTTGCTATTAAGTTTCTGAAGAGAATGAAAATCTTTTTTATTTTTTTAAAATTAGTTTCAGATACATAAACCAACAGAATGATTAGACATTTATACCCCTCACAAAGTGAGAACCCCTTCCCCAATCTACTACCCCCCGACATCGTATGTAGCTATTACAGTCCCATTGACTCTATTCCCTATGCTGTGCTTTACATCCCGTGACTCTGTGTGTGTGTGTATAATTTTGGGTTTTTTTAAAGTTTTCTGTTAAAGAATTGATTGCTTTATTGGGGGTAAACCATGTGAGTTAATGCATATATGCATATGCTGGCTTCTAAGTAATTTCTGTACCAGCAAGCCTAGTTCCCTAAACCAAAGAAGAGATGGAAGTAATTGAATCTTCCTAATTAGAATAAGTGCATGTATTCAAAATTCATGGTAAAGATGTCTTAAATCTCATTATATATTCATCCATATTATTTTAATTAGTTAATAACTATCTTTTTTCACATGTTTTAAAACAGATGAGCTCCGACAAGAAATGCTGGATGATGTACAAAAGAAATTAATGACTTTAGTGAACAGCACAGAAGGAAAAGTAGACAAGTATGCTCTGCCTTTTAACTTTTATGTATTTTATAGAGACTGCTTTTATGATAAAAACTTCTACATGTAGATGTTTATATGTGATTAAGATTTTTAAAAGCTTTTTCTTTTTCTTACGTGGTGATAAGATGTGAGTAGTTTTAATGAGGGATCAGTAGAATAATTTCTCTTCTCTTGATTAAATAGGTTTTCTCAGCTCAAATTCTTTTTTTTAAAAGCCAAATGGAAGCACTAAAACATCACTACACTTAGAAAAAAGTTTATTCTTCCAATACTTTTTCATTTCTCTTTACTGTCCTTAAATGAACATAGTTTGCTCAAATGTATTAGGTCTGAAATCTAGGTATATGTAATATATCATTAATATTTTACAGATTTTGACATTATTAGAGAATTTTTAATAAATGTGTGTAGGGAAATAGAAGCATAACCATTAAGCACACAAACTACCATCACCATTTAAGGTGGGGAGGGAAAAATCTGAAGAATCTGTTAAGGTTGACATCGACCAAGACAGGCACTGAGAATTACTAACGAGGCACCATCGCAGGGGATTATTTGGTTGAAGAAAGTGGGTGGCTGGCTAGTAAGTGTGTTTGAAAAACATTTTGGGTTGTATGAAGTATTCTTAATTAGACGTGTCAAGGGTTTTTTAAAAGTTACTTTAAAATATTTTATTGTTTAGTGTTTTACAATTAAGTACTGTTTAAGTACAATTAAATGTTTATATGCGTAGTGTTTATTATTTGGACACACTAAATATTGGGATGGGATAACTTGTTGAGTTAGCTTGAGCTGTTTCTGTCTTCATTTTTATAGAGTTCTAATGAGAAACCTCTTTATTGGACATTTCCACACACCAAAAAATCAGCGTCATGAAGTGTTACGATTAATGGGAAGCATCCTGGGTATCAAAAGGGAGGAAATGGAACAGGTAACTATTGGAACAATGAAAGCCATTCGGAATACATTTATAACTAAAATAATGACATAAAATTTTCTTTCACTGTATTTTACATAACTTTCCTGAATATAATTTTCTCAGTAATGTGGAAATGGAATCATTTCATCATACTACAGTGAAGCGGTAGATTTGTTCAGTTTGTATAATTTTTTTTTACTTTTTAAAATTTATATTGTGATAAAAACATAACATAAAATTTACCATTTTAACTATTTTTAAGTGTACAGTTCAGTGGTATTAAGTTCATTCATTGTTATTCAACCATCACCACCATCCATTTCTAGAACTTTTTCATCTTCCTAATTTAAACTTTTTACCCATTAAACATTAATTCCTCATTCTCCTCTCCACCACCCTACCAGCCCTGGGCCACCATATAATATTTATCCTTCTATGTCTGGCTTATTTCACATAACATAGTGTCTTCAGGATTCATAATAGTAGCATGTGTCAAAATTTCCTTCCTTTTTGAGTATATTAAATATATTAATATTCCCTTGTCTATATATACTATATTTTGTTTTTCCATTCACGATGGACAGTTGGGTTGCTTCTACCTTTTGACTGTTAATAAATAATGCCACTACGAACATGGCTATACAAATATCTATTTGGGTTCCTGCTTTAAATTCTTTCAGGTATATACCCGGAAGTAGAATTACTGGGTCATATGGTAATTCTGTGTTTAATTTTTTTAGGAATGGCCATACTGTTTTCCACAGTTGCTGCACTATTTTGCACTCCCACCAGCAATGAACAAGCGTTCCTAGTTCTTTACATCCTTGCCAATGCTTATTCTATTTTCTTTTTCTTTTTATTTGAAACAGGAAATAGCATCCTAATAGGTGTGAGGTATTATCTATCTCATCAGGATTTTGGTTTGCATTTTCCCTAATGACTAGTAATGTTGAGCATTTTTTCATGTACTTGTTGGCTACTTACATATTTTCTTTGGAAAAATGTCTGTTCAAGTCCTTTGCCTATTTTTGAATCGGGTTTTTTTTTGTTGAATTGTAAGAGTCCTTTATATGTTCTGTATGTCAATCCCTTATCAGGTATATGGTTTGCAAATATTTTCTCCCATTCTGTGTGTTGTCTTTTCACTTTCTTGATAGCATTCTTTGTACAAAAGCTTTTAATTTTGATGAAGTTCAGTTTTATTATTTTCACTTTTGTTGTTTGTGCTTTTGGTGTCATATTTCAGAAACCACTGCCAATCCAAAGTCATGAAGATTTTTTCCTATTTTCTTCTAACAGGTTTAGTTCTTACATTTAGGTTTTTGATCTATTTTGAATAAATTATATATGTATATATGGTAATGTAAGGGTCCAGCTTCATTCTTTTGCATGTGGATATCCAGTTTTCCCACAATATTTGTTGAAAAGACTGTCATTTCCCCCATTGAGTGGTTTTGGCACTCTGATGGAAAATCAATTGACTATATATGTGAGAATTAATCTGGGGGCTCTTCATTCTATACCATTGATCTATGAATCTGTCTTTATGCCAGTACCACAATGTTTTGATTACTGTATGTTTCTAGTAAGTTATGAAATTAGGAAGTGTGCATCCTCCAACTTTGTTTTTCTTTTTCAAAATTATTTTCGTTATTTATGGTAACTTAAGATTCCATATGAATTTTAGGGTGAATTTTTCTATTTCTGCAGGAAATTCTGTTAAGGTTCTAATAGGAAATGCACTGAATGTGCAGATCCTGTTGTGTAGAATTGTCAACCTAACAATATTATACCTTCCAAGCTATGAATGTGGGGTGTTTTTCCATTTATTTATGTCTTCTTTCATTTCTTTCAGCAGTATTTTGTAGTTTCCAGTGGATGCCTTTTGTCCCTGCTGAATATATTCATTTATTCAATTTATACTCATTATTTTTAAAGTTATTTGTATTCTTTTTGATGCTGTTAAGTGGAATTGTTTTCTTGATTTCCTTTTTGGATTATTCATTGTTAGTGTATAGTAATGCAACTGGTTATTGGTGGGAGATCAGCTGGTTGGACCATGAGTATTTTTGAAAGGCTTTTTAGGGAGTTTTGATGTATGTCTTTGGTTAGGCCCACTGCTAGGCCTTCTCAAACTCCCCAAGAGGTTTGAAGCTAGAAAACTGTTTAAATCTCACCTCTGCCGCTTACCCACTTAGCAGCTTATGACCTTGGACATTTCTTCAGCTTTAAAATGGAAATTATGCTATTGATTATCGAAGGTTGATGTAAGAATTGAATGTATATTACTTGGAATTTAGTAACCCCTCAACAAATACTAGCGTTCATTCTGGTTTTGTATTTATTTAAAAATTATTTGTTATTACATAGGTAATGCTTGCAGTGAGTTTGAAAGCCAAGTAGAAGTTAGGAAGAGTATTGCGTTAGAAACAGCCCTAATATGACGAGAGGAAGGTGTGAAAGGTTTCCCATTTGGGTAACTACATAGTGACTAAGAACACAAATTAGGTAGATTTGGATTCGAATTTCAGCTCCTCTGCTTCTTCACACTTGTCCCTGGTTCAGTCATTTAGCCTTTCTGACATATGAGTCAAAAAGAATTCAAAATGGAAATTGTAAGTATTTTGAATGAAATGAAAATACAGCATATCAAAATTTGTAGGATGCTGTAAGTTAGCACTTAGGGGACGTTCATAGCATTAAGTCGCTGTATATTATTTATTTTTCAATTATAATTGACATTCAATATTACTTTATATTAGTTTCAGGTGTATAGCATAGTGGTTAGACATTTATATAATTAACGAAGTGATTTCCCCCCAATAAGCCTAGTACCCACCTGACACTATACATAGTTATTACAATATTATGGACTATATTCCCTATGCTGTACTTTATATCGCTGTGACTGTTTTGTAACTACCAGTTTGTACTTCTTAATCCCTTTACCTTTATCACACAACTAACTCCTCAAGCCCCTTCCATCTGGCAACCATCACTTTGTTCTCTGTATCTATGAGTCTGTTTCTGTTTTGTTTGTTCACTTATTTTGTTCTTTAGATTCCACATATAAGTGAAATCAGACAGTATTTGTCCTTCTCTAACTTATTTCACTTAGCATAATACCCTCTACGTCCATCCGTGTTGTTTGTCACTAATGGTAAAATTTCATTCTTTTTTGTGGCCCAGGAATATTCCATTGATTATATGTACCACATCTTCATCCAGTCATCGGTTGATGGGCACTTAGGTTGCTTCCATATCTTGGCTATTGTAAATAACACTGCAATTAATATAGGGGTGCATATATTCAAATTAGTATTTTGGATTTCTTCGGGTAAATACCCAGAAGTGGAATTTCTGGGTCAAAAGGTAGTTCTATTTTTAATTTTTTGAGGAACTTCGATACTGTTTTCCGTAGTGACTGCACCAATTTGCAATCCCACCAGCAATGGATGAGGGTTCCCTTTTCTCTCTGTTTATTAGCATCTTTTCATATGTCCTCTTTGGAGAATCTATTCAGCTCCTCTGCACATTTTTTAATTGGATTGTTTTCTTCGTGTTAAGTTGTATGAGTTCTTTGGACATTAAGCCGTTATTGGATGTATCATTGGTGAATATCTTCTCCCATTTGGTAGGTTGTCTTTTCATTTTGTTGATGTTTTCCTTTGCTGTGTAAAACTTTAGTTTGACGTAGTCTCATTTGTTTATTTTTTTCTTTTGTTTCTCTTGCCCAAGGAGATATATCAGAAAAAGTATTACTAAGAGCAATGTCAGAGAGTTTACCGCCTATGTTTTCTTCTACGAGTTTTATGGTTTCAGATCTTACATTTAAGTCTTTAATCCATTTTGAGTTATTGTATATGGTGTAAGAAGATGGTCTAGTTTCATTTTTTTACATGTATCTGTCCAGTTTTCCCAACACTATTTATTGAATAGACTGTCTTTACCCTATTGTATATTTTTGCCTCCTTTGTCATAGATTAGTTGACTGTATAGGTGTGGGTTTATTTCTGGGCTCTCTATTCTGTTCCGTCGATCTAAGTATCTGTTTTTATACCAATACTATGCTGTTTTAATTACCGTAGGCTTATAGTTTTATATCAGGTAGTGTATTACTTCAACTTTGTTCTTTCTCATGATTGCTCTGACTACTTGGGGTCTTTTGTGGCTTCATGTAAAACTTTAAAATTACTTGTTCTAGTTCTGTGAAAAATGCCATGGGTATATTTTGATAGAGATTGCATTGAATCTGTAGATTGCTTTCAGTAGTGTGGACATCTCAACAATGTTATTCTTCCTATCAGTGAACACCGTATATACTTTCATTTATTTATATCTTCTTCAGTTTCTTTCTTCGATGTCTTACAATTTTCTGAGTATAAGTCTTTGACCTCCTTGGTTAAATTTATTCCTAGGTTTTTGTTTTTATACAATTGTAAATAGGACTGTTTTCTTAATTTATCTCTCTGATAGTTCATTATTGGCACATAAAAATGCAACCAATTTCAGAATATTAATTTTCTGTTACTTTACTGAACTTTACTGCTACTTTACTGAACTCATTTATGAGTTCTAATAGTTTTTGATGGCATTTTTAGGGTTCTCTCTATATAACATCATGTCATCTGCAAATAATGACAGTTTTCTTTTCCAATTTGCATGCCTTTTATTTCTTTCTCTTGTTTGTTGTGGATAGGACTTCCAATACTATGTTGAATAAAAGTGGTAAAAAGGGACATCTTTGTTTTGTTCCTGATCTTAAGGAAAACACTTTTAGCTTTTCCCTGTTTAGTACAATTAGGTTTGTCTTATATGGCCTTTATTATGTTGAGGTATATTTCTTCTATTCCCATTTTCCGAAGAGCTTTTATTATAAATAGATGCTGGATTTTGTTAAACACTTTTTCTGCATCTACTGATAATGATCAAATGAGTTTTATTCTTCTATGTAGTGTATGTATCATGTTAATTGATTTGTGGCTGTTGAATCAACCTTACATCCCAGGAATAAATCCCACTTGATCAATGGTGTATGATCTTTTTATTGTATTGCTGAATTTGGTTTGCTAATATTTTGTTGAGGATTTTTGCATCCATGTTCATCTAGGATAATTAGCCTATAATTATCTTGTTTTACAGTGTCTTTGTCTGGTTTTGGAACCAGGATAGTGCTGGCCTCGTAAAATGAGCTTGAGAGCCTTTCCTCCTCTTGAATTTTTTGGAATAGTATAAGAAGGATAGGTATTAATTCTTCTTTGAATGTTTGGTAAATTTCACCTGTGAAGCTCTCCAGTCCAGAACTTTTGTTTGTTGGGAGTTTTTTGTCTACTGATTCCATTTCATTAGTAGTAATCGGTCTGTTCAGATTTTCTGTTTCTTGTTGATTCAGTCTTGGAACATTGTATGTTTCTAGGAATTTATCAGTTTCTTCCAGATTGTCCAGTTTGTAGTATTTTTTAATAATCCTTTGTATTTCTATGATGTCAGTTGTCACTCCTGTTTCATTTCTGATTGTATTTATTTGGGTCCTCTTTTTTTCTTGATGAGTCTGGTTAAAAGTTTATCAATTTTGTTTATTTTTGTTTAGCTCTTGGTTTCACTGATCTTTTATATTGTTTTTTTATTTTTCTTTTATTGGGAGGGGAACAGGACTTTATTGGGGAACAGTGTGTACTTCCAGGACTTTTCTTAAGTTGTTGTCGTTTCAGTCTTAGTTGTGGAGGGTGTCGTTCAGCTTCAAGTTGTTGCCCTTTCAGTCTTAGTTGTGGAGGGCGCAGCTCACCTCCAGGTCCAGTTGCCGTTGCTAGTTGCAGGGGGCGCAGCCCACCATCTCTTGCGGGACTCGAGGAATTGAACTGGCATCCTTGTGGTTGAGAGCCCACTGGCCCATGTGGGAATCAAACCGGCAGCCTTCGGAGTTAGGAGCATGGAGCTCTAACCGCCTGAGCCACTGGGCTGGACTCTATTGTTTTTTAAGACTCTATTTTGTTTATTTCTGCTCTGATCTTTAGTATTTCCTTCCTTCTTGTTCACTTTGGGCTTTGTTTGTTGTTCTTTTTCTAGTTCCTTTAGGTGTAAGTTTAGATTGTTTATTTGAGATTTTTCTTGTTTCTTGAGATATGCCTGTATTGCTATGAATTTCTCTCTTAGGACTGCTTTCACTTTGTCCCATAGATTTTGGATCGTTGTGTTTTCATTTTCATTTGTCTCAAGGTATCTTTTGATTTCTTCCTTGATCTCATTGTTAACCCATTCCTTGTTTAGTAGCATCTTGTGTAGCCTCCGTGTATTTGTGTTTTTCAGTTTTTTATTGTAATTTATTACGAGTTTCATACCATTGTGGTCAGAGAAGACTCTTGATATGATTTCAACCTTTTCAATTTATTGAGACTTATTTTGTGGCCTAACATGGTCTGTTTTGGAAAGTGTTCTGTGTGCACTTGAAAAGAATGTATGTTCTGCTTTGGGGTGAAATGTTCTAAAAATATCAATTAAAGCCATATGGTCTAGTGAGTCATTTAACACTGCTGTTTCCTTGTTGATTCTCTGCAAGATCTGTCCATTGGTGTCAGTGTGGTGGTAAAGTCCCCTACTATGATTGAGTTATTGTTGATCTCTGCCTTTATGTCATTCAATATTTACTTTGTATATTTAGGTGCCTCTATGTTGGGTGCATAAATGTTTACAAGGGTTAAATCCTTTTGTTGGATTAAAACCTTTATCATTATATAATGTCCTTCTTTGTCTCTTACTGTAGTCTTTGTTTTAAAGTCTGTTTTGTCTGATAAGAGTATTGCTACCCCAGCTTCTTTTTTCGTTTTCCTTTCACATGAAATATTTTTTTCCATCCCTTTATTTTCAGTCTGCGTATGTCTTTCGATCTGAAGTGGGTCTCTTGTAGACAGCATATGTACGGGTCTTGTTTTCTTATCCATTCAGCTATCCTGTGTCTTTTGATTGGAGCATTTAAGCCATTTACACTAAAATCATTATTAATAGGTACATAGTTATTGCCACTTTATTCATATTATGTTCTTTTTTTTAATCTTCTTAAAGAAGTCCCTTTACCATTTCTTATAATACTGCTTTGCTGGTGATAAACTCTTTTAGCTTTTTCTTGTCTGGAAAGCTGTTTATTTCTCCTTCAGTTTTAAATGATAACCTTGCTGGGTAGAATAGTCTTAGTTGTAGGTCCTTGCTGCTTTTCATCACTTTACATATTCCCTACTGGTCTGCAAAGTTTCTGTTGAAACATCAGCTGACAGTCTTAGGGGAGCTCCCTGTGGGTAACTAACTGCCTTTCTTTTGCCCCTTTTAAAATTATTTCTTTTTGGTGTTCTAATTATAATGTGGGCCTGTTTGGGTTCATCTTGTTTGGGACTCTCTGCAGTTTCTAGGCTTGAATATCCATATCTTTCACCAGGTTAGGGAAGTTTTCTGTCATTATTTCTTCAAATAGGTTCTCAATCCCTTGTGTTCTCTCTCTTCTCCTTCTGTAACTCCTGTGATGCAAACGTTGCGCTTGATGTTGTCCCAAAGGTCCCTTAAACTATCCTTATTTATTTATTTATTTATTTATTTATTTATTTTTGTTCATTTTTCTTTCTGCTGTTCTAATTGGGTGTATTCTTTTACCTTCCAAATCTCTGGTTCGATCTTCTGCTTCATCTAATCTGCTGTTGATTCCTTCTAGTATATTCTTCTTTTCAGTTATTGTATTGTTCACTTCTGACGGTTCTTTTTTATGGTTTCTATATCCTTTTTTATGCTTGCTATCTTTTTGTTGTAGTTCTCACTAAGTTCCTTGAGCATCCTTATAACCAGTGTTTTGAACTCTGTATTTGATAGGTTGTTTGCCTCCATTTCATTTAGTTCTTTTTCTGGAGTTTTTTCTTGTTCTTTCATTTGGGACATGTCTCTTTGTTTGCTCATTCTGGCCGCCTCTCTGTGTTTGTTTCTATGTTGTAGGTAGATGTGCTATGTCACTCAGTCTTGGCTGGGTGGCCTTATGTAGTAGGTGGCCGGTGGGGCCCAGTGGCGCAATCTCCCTAATTACCTGTGCCAAGTGCTCCTGGAGTGTCCTTTGTGTGGGTTGTGTGTGCTCTCTTGTTGTGTTTGAGCCTTGATTGCTGTTGGCACATCAGTGAGTGGGATTGTCCCTCAGGTTGACTGGCTGTGAGGATTGGCCATGCCCACAGAGTATTATCTGCTGTGTGGGGGCTGATTCCATGGGTAGAATTCATCCCAATGGGCTCTGGTACCTGCTGAGATCACCCTTTGTATGTGCCCCTTGTGGGGCTAATCACGTGGTGCTCTGTTGTGGTCTGAAGCTGGCCTCTAAGTGTGTTGGTTCTGGGGCCTCTTGGGAAGGGCTCCTATGTAGGCCAAAATCAGCGCTGCCTGTGACTTATGGGTCTACCTGGAGGGAGCTACAAAGCAATCCGCAGTTGGTAGCTGCCTGTGATGGACCTGGGGCACATGGGAGAAGCCTCACTGTGAACCAAGGTTGGCTGCCACCAGTACTGGGCCTGGGGCAGCTCTACAAATTTTACAGAGTACCTCAAGGCCTGCCACCACCTGCCAGCTACCCATAAGGCTCAGTCACTGAAAGAGCCTTGGGCGGTGTGCAATTTGGGTTAGGCAGGGTCTTGGGGTCATCAGGGTAGGGCCAGTGGAGTTCACCAGGCTAATGCAGATTCAGATTTGGCCATGTGGTGGGAGAGCTCAGCATAGAGCTAATGGCGGCTGTTCCTCTAGCCCTTGCCTTGGAGCCATACAACTCAATTTCTCCCTGTATGTCTCTGGCCACCATGCCTCTGCTGGAGCCCAGGGTGAGTGCTTGCAAGTGAGTGAATCTGTACACAGCCCCTTTAAGAGGATGCCTCGGTTTCCAACAGTCTTCCATCTCAGAATCCCCACTATTTTTCACAGGCAGATGTTGTGGGGGCTCCTCTTCCTGGCACTGGTGCTCCAGGCTGCGAGTCCTGATACCAGGCTGAGGCCCCTCGCTCTTCAGCAGATACCTCTGTAGCTGAGATACCCCTTTTGTTTTTTTGACCACCACACAGAAGTTTGGGGCCAGCCCGTTTTGCATCTCCACCCCTCCTACCAGTCTCAACGTGGCTTCTTTATATCCTTAGTTAGAGGACTTCTATTCAGCTAGTTTTCAGACGTTTCTCCAGGTTGATTGTTCTGTAATTTAGTTGTAATTTTCATGTGGTCATGGGAGGAGGTGAGTATATCATTTACCTCCTCTGCCATTTTGACCAGAACTCTCAATTTGTATAATATTAGTCTTAACGTTTTGTAACTTATAGGCCACCTCTCTTACCAGAATGCTGAGATTTTAGAGACATGACAATCCTCAACTTTTAGTCAAGATAGGATTTGGGATGACATTTCATTGTATTTATAGCCTCTGTCACTAGGAAACATTTATAAGACGTTGGACTTGAACAGCATGGTTTGCTACCATCTGAAATCACGTAAAAATGGTTCTTATTTTGTCTTTGCTTGTACTGATAATATTTTTCTGTTCTAAAACAATTTTTCAGTTGTTGAATGAAGATCAGGGCGGTGTTACCAGATGGATGACTGGGTGGCTTGGCGGAGGATCAAAAAGTGTCCCCAACACACCTCTCAGACCAAATCAGCAGTCTGCGCTGAATAGTGTAAGAACCAGCTTTAGTTTGCTGAATTTGAATGGTGAAACAATTGCATATCACATTCATTTGCAAAGAACCCGATTTATTTTTTCAGGTTATTTTATGTAGCTTTTTTGTTTTGAAGTCGTGGAAACTCAGAGCCAGAGACGTGATTAGCTTAAGGATAATAACCCAGTTTTAATAAGTTTACTGCATATAGGTTTTATTTTAACTTCTTATTTATATCGTATACTTTTATTTTTCAAAGTATTAACTGTTCCTTTATTGGTATTTGATCATGATGCTGTAGGCACATAGTCATTTTTCTCTCTTACTACTAAATTATGAGATTCTTAAAGACAGAGTCTTTATTTTATGCATGTATATGTATCGACATAGTCATTGAGTCAATACATACTTACTGAGCCACCTGCTGTATATTCTTCTGTTCTAAGCACTGGGGATGCAGCAGCAAACCAGATAGTTCCTGCCCTCAATGAACTTGCGTTCCGGCAGGAAGAAGCAGCTAATAATCATGAAAATGTAGTGCCTGTTATGTAGTAGGCTTATGATGAATATCAATTGAATTAACACTGGGAATTAGAATGTGGAGTTTCCTTCTTTATTATTATTTTTTTAATAAAGAGGAAACTGAGGATAGGTGACTTACCCACAGCTAGCTAAAGACAAAAACCTATTTTAAATTGGATGGCATAAAATTTAATTGAAAGGAAAGGTCTATGCTATATTATTTTAATCTGATAAAATTACTCGTGAGCTTTTGCTGTGTTCATTAATTGGGTGTTTAGTTTAGAAAAATGTGACTAATATTTGTTTTCTGTCAATATGTTTTCATGTCTATGTAAACAGTTATTAAAATGATTTAAGACTTAATGTCTTAAGTGCCATTGATGACAAGAAATCTAAGTGTTATCAGGTGGCTAATTCTGACTAAATGTCTGTAAAGGGCTGTCATCAAAGATTATTGATTAAGTTAAAGTTTTTACTTGATAACTAAAGTGTAACTAAAGTGCTAGCAATTTTAATTGTTCATAAAACTTAGTTATAAAGAATGATTCAGATGGCATGATTAGTTTTTAACATTTAATTAGAATAGCTGGTATGTTTTCTAAGTTGTAGTGAATATAATTTTAACATTTGCCTAATATAACCCAAATATGTTCTTTTTAGTCTTTTTCAGCACTTTTTGTTAAGTTTCTAGAAACAGAATCGCATCCATCTGTTCCACCACCAAAGCTTTCTGTTCGTGATATGAAACCGCTGGATTCACCAGGAAGGAGAAAACTAGATACAAATGTACCAGAAACTTTTAAAGGTGAAACCAGATATTTATTTTTTCTACAATTTTAAAAATTAAATGTTTAATTTATGATTATGTTTTACAGTGATATCAACTAAATTTTTAGTGCTTTTGAAAATGGGTAATGATTTCTTCCAAAATTCCAATAAGGCATTATATTTTGGCTTCATATATTCTTGTAGCAATACGGTATTTCATTGACGTAGATTAATTTAAGCAATATGAAATATTTTCCCTTTGTATATTGGTACAATTGTTTTCTGTCTACATAAGCCACTTTGTATTACTTTCCTTGGAAGTGGGGGTGAACTGGTAAGCCTTTGCTTGTTACCTATTTTCCTTTACTCAATAGCCAAACCTTGGGGTGTTAATAATATTTATGAGTAGTTTAGTAAACTGGCTTACACACCCAAGAACTTTAGGAAGCATTCACATTGTTGAAAGATCTGCCTAGAAGCAAATGGTTTGATGGTTCTGCAATATGTATACATAGTTTTCTATCCCACTAGTTTGTAAGGGTTTTATTTATATTCATATCCCCTATATTAGCTTCCAGTAAAATTTCTTGAGTTGAAATTTAAGTATATCCTTTAGACTATAAGCACATTCTTTATTGTAAGGTCTCTTTTTTTTCTGAAATCTTCATATTTTAATTCAGACTAAAATGTTTGCTAGTTGGGACTGTGAAGGTATGTGTCATATATTCTTAAGTTTACATCATGTCAGATACTTAATTTGGATAAAATATTAAATATATTCTGAAACTTAAAAAACTTGCTTACTTATTTAGACAAATATTTCTATTTTCCTGAACTTTTATAGAACAAGAAAGTGGTAAATTTGCTACTTGCATAAAAGGTGGCTGCTAAATTTAGTGAAAAGTCTTAACTTGATCTAACAGGTATAGACTCTACTAAAAACACTTTTTTTGTTATACTAGGTTATAGCATCTTAAAGTCAATTCTAAAATTCATTATGGCAGGATTTTCCCTCTTCCCCCCCCCCTTTTCTCCTCTCCATCCCTTCCCCTTCTTCCCTCTCCTCTCTCTTTCAGTTATCAAGTCACGTACCCAGCTTGATTTATATTGATCAGAGACAAAGGCCACTGAGGTTCCAAGTAGGTACAGGGTTTGCATGAAAAAGCAAACTCAGTGTTTAATACTGGATTTGGAAGTGTGTGGTTAGGCTCAGAGCTTATTAAGTAGCACCACCAGCTTTTGCAGAGGTTAGAAATTTGTGCTTCACGGGAAAGTGTAGCTCGGGGACCCAGAAAGTGCTCATTGACCAGTAGATTTGATGAATTTGTCCCAGTGATTCTTTGTTTTAGAGGCCTCCTGTGTTTGAATTTCCCACTGCTTAAGTGAGCACCTTCAAGGGGTTGCTTGTCTCTTAATGTAGTTTTTAGTGGTCTTGGGTATTAAAAGCACAGTTCTTCTATCCACTAAGACATTGGGGCATAAACCAAATACCTATTCCAATAAAACTAATTGTTCAACCTAACTTTATAGAAGAATAATCTAATTGAGAATAGTTTTCAAACCTTTGAATGTCTAAAAGATGGTCATGTAATGTAATGCATATATTGTTTTTCATTTCATAAATTAATATTAAATCTGATTGCTATTGTTATATGGGTGCCAGGTTTGTTTTTATGATCATCATACTTACTGGGAAAAGTTCTCAAGTTCTTCATCTTTCAGGTGGGTGATTAGAGAGTTTGCCTTGTAACTAGAAAACGTTTTTTAAAAAATTGTTGTTATAGTGTAGGGGCTAAAAAAATAATACGTTTCCTCCCACTTTCTAAGGTCTTCTGGAACTTATTAGCTGGACTAATAATCAAATTAACAGAGAAAGATTAACAGGAAAAAAATCAAAATTTTAATACATGCACATGGGGAATTGACATAAGCATGAAAATTCCAAAACATGAGGCAATATTGGGTATATATGACATTTTGGACAACAGAAAAAAGGGGGAGTGTAGGGATAGACGTTTCAAAAGTGAGAATGGGTGATTTACAGGTGATTGAGGAAGAGCAGAATGTACCTGGCAGGCAAATTCTTACTAGGCAACTCAGAAACATTGGGACCCATGAAGCATCCAGCTAACATGCTCCTGCCTGAAGCCTTGCTATTTACCAGTTAATTCAGATTAGGCTAAGGCAACATCTTAAGCAAGCCTTTCCCTCTGAATCTCTTAGGCAGGAAAGGTGGGGAAGGCGCAAAGTTCTTTCTGAGTCTTTTCTTAATAACCAGCTTAAAAATCAGTATCCCAAAAGGCAAAACTGTTGGTCCTTTTCAGTAGTAAATGAAATTTATCAGTTATATAACTGGTATTTAAATATAAAACAACATTAATGTGTTTAGTGAAATATTAGCTATACATTCAAATATTCTTCTCTCCCCTTTTTTCTGCCATTCTTTTCTCTTGTCTTGTTCTTTCACCCTGCTATATATATTTCAGAGACCCTGCTTATTGGATCCAGAACCCAGCAGCATATGAATTAAATTTATTTGGGGGCTAAATCTGGGAACCTAAAACACATGTATAGAGTTGACTAACTAGCATACAGGAGACTAAACAATTCCTATTTTATCGTTTAGATACCACAGAATCCAGGTCTGGTAGGAGAACAGATGTGAATTCTTTCTTGGCTCCCCGCTCTGCAGCTGTGCCTCTTATTAACCCAGCTGGACATGGCCCTGGCGGACCTGGGCACCTTCTTCTGAAACCCATCTCAGACGTGCTGCCCACATTTACACCTTTGCCAGTGTTACCTGACAACAGCGCTGGAGTTGTGCTGAAAGACCTTTTAAAGCAATAGATGAGTTTCAAGCCAGAAACGACAGAAACATAGCACTTTAAAGAAACCGTGAACACTATGTGTATGTACTTGATCACAAAGTGGCCTTTTGGAAAAAGTCATGCATTTTGTTTGTAGTTGTACTTTCTCTACAATTAATAAAAATATTGTTAGTGATTTTAGAAATTGCAAGTGGCACAGGAGGGTTTGCTATATTATCTGCTTTTATCCTTCTCTGATTTGACCTAATTTAAGCTAGAAACATTTGATTTTTTATCTTAACTTATAAAAATAAGAAAAATAAAAAGAAAGACAATGCTAGTAGCTATATATCAGTTCTTTATTTTCCCCTCTGACTTTCAAGTTCATTTAAGCTAGAGACATGTGGTTTGTCTTTTAAAGATAATCAAGAGATTTACCAAAAAAAAAAAAAGAGAGAGAGAAAGAGAATAATAGTAGTGGCTTATGTACATAGTGCAGAAAATTGATCTGAAGTGTATAGTAATCATCTTTAGAGAACTTCGTGTAGACAGGCCAAGACGAGGCTGTCCCTGGGAGGTCATCAGTGTCCTGAGGTAGAATGTGTGTGTATTTGGTTCTATGCAATTTTATCACGTGTAGATTCACGTGACCTTCACTGCTGGACAGATACATCCAGGACCCCTCATGCTACCATTTTATAATCATAGCCACCTCCTTCCCTAGCCCCGTCCTTAACCTCTGGCAACCACTAACTTCTCCATCTCTATAATTTTGTCATTTCACGAGTGCTAAATAGGGGCGGCCAGTAGCGCAGTTGGTTAGAGTGTGGTGCTGGTAGCACCAAGGTTGCCGGTTCGATCCCTGCACGGGCCACTGTGAGCCGCGCCCTCCTTAAAAAAAAAGAAGTGCTATATAAATGGAATCATACAGTATGTAACCTTTTGAGATTGACTTTTTTTCACTCGGTACAATGCCCTTAAGATCCGTCCAAGTTGCCTGTATCAGCAGTTTGTTCTCTTTATTGTTAAGTACATACTGTGGATATATGATTTGGTTTTAAGAGCTAAGGTATCTTTTTAAAGGTACTATCTTAAAACGAATTGTTTTCTTACACACATACATATGACTTTCATGTAAAGTGTTAAATTGTACAGCTGCATATGGAACTGTAATTAGCAATATCACTAAACACGATACCTCCTGCCTCTGTCTGAGTTATCGATATGAGAGGTATGTCCGTCCCGGAACTGGCCATTCTCAGCCTCGTGGTCACTGAGGGCAGGGAATTACTTCAGCAACACTAGCACCAGGTCTTTGGAACTTCGGAGTAAGGGGGTATTGCTTTAGTTTTTTTTATAGACCTATTCTAAACAATCCTGATTTGGAACTTAACTATATCAGGATGTTCTTGTTTTTATTAGTTGTGGAAGTTGTACATTTAAAGACATTTCTTGCAAATTTTGTAAATTTCAACATGCCTTTAAAATAGAAACATCTGTATAACAAAGAAAGGTAGAAGTGATACTAATCCAAATATGTAAATAGCCTTGGCTCTGGCCAGGGCTAAATTTGATTGTTTGTAAATTTTGCTGTGATTAACTGTATAATACTTTCTACTGTATTTAGAAGATGGGAAGTCTTTATGTGTTGATACGTAAAACTGGTTTTTCTGAAGAATTTAATAACAGAGACATTGCTGCTTCACAACGTCCCATCTCCTTAGCTAACCTATTTATATTGCCATTTTTTATTCAGTATACTTTAAAGGAAGTTGTCGTACCAGTTCTATATTAGAACTGTCAAACTGCCTCTTGTCTGTTTTGCCCATTATTATTTCTCTATGAAATTATTACTCTTAGATTTTGTATGATGCTTTCAAAGATGCTTTCACTGGCTGTCCTAAATTATTTTCTGCTTGCTACTAAAGTTTCATTTCAGTGTGGAGCATCTAAAATAAAAGTTTCTAAGTTAAAAAAAGAGAGACAGACACACAGTCCTTCATTTTGGAGAAATAGAACATGCAAAACATTTTTTCTCTTTTCATTTGAAAATTAAAACTTAAGTAGTGGGTATTTAAGTAGCACGTCATCATATTTTAAATGCCTTTTATGACATTTTGAGTAGTTCTTTCTCTACTCAAAACAGCCTGTCCCCTTTTACCCCATAGTTTAACATAAGTTTGAAAGCTGTTATGGGTGGATTGTACATCTAAACATCACATCGTGACCTTACATGGCTGCTATTTAATTAAGTATGTGACCTTGAACTAAAGCTGTAGTACCTAATGTTTCATTTGTATCATCACTGAAACTATAGCTCACTGGTATGCATACTCAGTGTTTGTTGATCTAAACCAGACATAACTCACCTACTTTTCTGAAACTAAGTTGTGTCAGAGATGAACCATCTGCTCAAGGAATCTTAGTAACCATATAGTGATGAAGCATGTAATTCTCATGCTAGCAATAGGACGTTGCTAACAGTAATTTTACTGCAATATTTTAACTATAGTAATTTCACTGTTTACTTCTCTACAAACTTACTAGAATTTGTGGTTGAATTTTGCTTTAGCTGTCACGGTTTTTCACAACATTCCTAATGGTTTTCAACCACTAATATACTATAATAGAAAATCCAGCTACACATTGAATTTAATTTTAGTACAATTCTGCATCAGATGGTTGTTTTTTTAGTTCCTGCCATTATTGATTTAAAAGAAAAAGAAATAAAAACATGAGAAAAAGAAATGACTTCCTTAAAATCAGCCAATTAAAATATTAAGTATTTCCCCCGCCAAATAAAGCTTCCAGTTTATTTTAACCTTTTAATGGTTATTTGAAGGGAGGAAAAGACTCAGGATACTTATCCAATCATTAGGTGGAAAAAATAAACTCTTCAGGGACAGGAGAGTGTTGAGAATTATTGAGAAAGTGCTATTATGCATCAAACTTAGAGCATTTGAATTTTATTTCTAAAGCTAGTGAAGTTTTTCATATATCAAAGTATTTAAAACATCGTCCATCAACAAAAAAATTTAATTTTGTAAGTATCAAGTATAACGTATTTATTTTATATATTCCTATGGAAAAATAATGGTACTTTTAATGTTCTGACATTTGTGATTATTTGCCAGTGTTTACTTTTTAACTTATTAAGGTTTCTCTACTCAAAATTGATTGATTGTCTTTCGATTTTTCGGGAAATAACTAAATGTGGGAAATTTACAACCCAACCATAATATTGGGTTGTGTTTTATAGAGCTAAAGTCAATGCGTTTCTGAATTTCTCAGGAGCACTGCAAGGCAAAAAAAATAAAAATACTCCAAATAAAAATGATATATGTGAGTTGGCAATGTCTTCATCCACAATAAAAAAAGATTTTTTAGCAAACAGCTGCTGACTTTTTCTTTAGAAGGGGGAGAAATGACTTACACGTGTTGTGTATAGCAGCAGTTGATCAACTACTGAAGCTAATGTCTTCAAGTGTTCCCCGGGTGTCTGCTGTTAGGTGCTATTGGAGCTTGGATGGAGGCTAAGTATGAACAATTGAATAGGTGCTGGAGATGAGACGATGTATGAAAAGAGGGCCCGAGAGGTTTCAGCCAGCCTTTTTCACCCCTTCAGAGGTGACATGCATCATTGGGCTCTCATGTTTCTGCAAGACAATGTCATGTCTTTGCTTTTTTCTTTTGTGGCAACTTTGATATTTTTAACTTCATATGACGGCTGTATTGGGAGATGTGCGTTTTAAAGTTGAGAGATGGGTGGGAATACTGATGTTGACCATTTCTGCGTGACCATTAACAAAATTACTTTGACTATAGGACTGACTTTTCACATCTGAAACAACACCTGCCTAGTAAACGTACGGGTTGTAAGGATCAAATGGCACATTCGTTTATAGCACTTATTAAGTGAGTCAATGTACCACTTGTGGAAATGCTTTGTAGAATCTATAGTTCTATACAGATGTTAGAAGTTGTGATTATTACGGCCTAAGTGGGTAAGAATATCAGGTGTGGGGGTGTTACTGAAACCAAGGATAATTGCAGGAAGATAAGGGGAGGTCCAAAGTGTGAAGTGTTTTCTGCTCTGGTGAGTTAAGTTTCAAGAAGACTCCATTGCATGTAGGGACCAGGAAGTTGGCTTCGACTTAGAAGAGTGTTAGTGGAATGGTGGGAGCAAAAGCCATGTTGTTAGGTGGGGTGAGTAGGTGATTTGCAAGTGGAGATAGTGTTTGTAGGTAACTCTTCTGAGAAATTAGATGATGAAGGGGAAAGAGGACATTAGTAGGAAAGTGGGGTGGAAGGAGAATTGGTTTAAGTTAGATAGGAGGCCTAAGCACGTATACATATTTACAGGATGGAGAGGCTGGGAGTGCAGAGAAGAGTTCCTGAGAAGGAAAACCGGGTAGAATCCGAACACGGAGGGAGGGACGGCCTTAGATAGGAAGGGATTCCTTTATTGGGACAGGAATGATGGAAGAAAGGGGAGATGCAGATAGCAGGTGGATTTGGGTGGAGGGAAGTTGTGGGAATTTTCTTCTGTGAGGTTGGCAGGGAGCTTGACCTGCTCAAAATGAGGGCCTGGGCAGAGTCTGAGACTTGAGAGATTTCAGTCAAGTGGGAGAGACAGGCCTATCCACCACATTACTAGAGAAGTGTGAGAAGTGCTGGGGGCCCGGGGCGGGGGCTGCTGACTTGAGCCTGGCGCACAGATGGGAGGAGGGGATGTGGTTAAAGGAAGTAACATTTGAGCACTCTGAGAGGAAGCGAGCTAGCAAATTAAACATCAGATAAAAGTCAGTTTTTGCCCTAACCAATTCTAATGGAATACAAAATGTTGTTAACCTGATCTTGTTTTCCTGTCCTTGGGGGTTAGGCCATGTGAATATATGATATGTCTGAGGGTTTTACAGCATATTATTGTCATAATTTAATACGTCCAGTAAATTAATAATCCATTATAATTACATCAATATTTGTTTTGGAGATAAAGAAAAATTCAAGAATGGTAATAAATGGATCGCTTAAGGCAAAAATTTGAACTCTTCGTTTGTTTTCTGCCTTAGCTATTACTGTGCATCAGTCTTTTAGCCTTTCTGGGGTTAAGAGATTAATAATTTGCACTATAATGATATTTTAACTGATAATTTTCAGCTGTGACTCTTTTACAAGAGTATTCGCATTTTCAGCTCTAACATTCCTTGACTTCAGTGAACTATTTCTGACCCTCGAAAATTAAATCTTAATGATTGAAAATATTTGTGAACTAAAAGAAAAAGAAAATATTTGTGAACTTAAATGTAAGAATTTGGTAAAGTTGCTTCCTAGATATCCTGGGACCCTTAAAAATGTAAGATCTGTTATTCTTTTTTGTGAAATATAAGACATTTTGATGTTGAAGGACATTGTACTGTGAGACGTTTTCTAACAATGGTATATTCTTGAATGCTACATTTCCCAAAGGGCAAGGTCCATCCCACATGGTGAAAGGAAACACAATTTCTTTTTAAAGAAAAGAATTAGAAACAAAGTAATATAAATTTGTTTCAGGTTTCCTGTGCAGCTCCTTCTGTTTAGGTGTATTTAAAGTACCAGGGTGTCATCTGTGAGTTAACACATTAATCCCTTTATACAAGGGATTTTTCCTGCACTCTCCCTGAATAAAAATGGAGAGGTGGTGTTATCAAATTCTAGCCTAACAAGGAAATTTTTTTATTTTTGAAAAGTTATATGGAATGTGTAGTCTTTGAAAATTTTTGGAATCATTTCAGAGTCATCTCCCTAAAGCATTTGACATGCCAGGTGCACGCACACTTACTACTAGAGTAGTCTAGATGTATGCTTGCAACCTGTGTTGCTCTTTTCAGGATCGCACTTGCCAGCTGTAGGTCCTGGATTGAAAAATACCAATGGTGAAAATCAATTCTCCCCAGAACTGCTACTTGAGAAATTGACTTCCATTTTTTTTAAGTGTTTTCACTTTTATTTTTTGCCTTTAAATGTTAGATTTGCTTGGTGAAAAGTAATTTTACCCCTGCTGTCATCATTTAATGTGTGTGTTTGTCAAATATTCAAGAATAGACATTACAGATAACAGTGGTACCTTGGTTTTTGAACATAATCTGTTCTGGAAGACTGAGTTCTGAAATGTTCGAAAACCGAGGCACGGTTTCCCCATAAAAAGTAATGCAAAATTGGTTAATCCATTCCAGACCTGTAAAATCAAACCCTAAAACTGGAAATTTAGCATGAATTTTACTGTCTAACGATACCATAGATCCATGAAATTTACGGCATTCGTAAACCGAAATGTTCTCTAATGGAGACATTCGAAAACCAAGGTACCACTGTATTAGGAGGGACAGCTGGATATGAAAGTGTGAAGAAGTCAGCCAATCCTCCCTGCAAAAAATAAGTATAACACAAAAATGGTCAAAAATGACCCTTTTGAGGCTCTCTGGTAATTAACCAAAGACAGACAAGAAATTGATGACTGTTGATTTTTGAAAAACTTCTAGAGCTTCAGATAAGAACTATTGGAGTCTGTAGCCTTCCTGACTGGGGCTCCCCTGTTTCCCCAAGCCTCCTGGTTTTTCTAGCACCACGCCAATCTTGAAAAACAGCAGCTTTTTTGTGTGAGGGGGTAAACTCGATGGTGGGTGATGGAGGCTATGCAACAACCATGACTTTGTCAGTTAAAAGTGGTGAACTTGGGGGTGGGTGACAAAGGGGAAGGGATTAAGAAGTACAAATTGGTTGTCATTCAGTAGTCATGAGGATATAGAGTATAGCATAATGAATAGAGTCAATAATATTGTAATAACTATGTATGGTATCAGATGGGTACTAGATTTATTGGGGTGATAGATGGGAGAGGGGTCAGGCGAGATGAAAAGGGTGAAGGCACTAAGAAGTACCTACAAACTGGTAATTACAAACCAGTCATGAGGATGTAAAGTAAAGCATATGGAATATAGTCCATAATATGGTTATAGCTACGTGTAGTGCCAGGTGAGGACTAGACTAGTCAGGGGGATTGCTTCTTAAATTATATAAATGTCTAACCACTATGTTGTACACCTAAAATTAATATAAAATAATAATTTTTTAAAAAGAAAAGAAAATGTGGTGAACTTGGAAAACATGGAGAAAACTCAGCTTTGCTAGCCTGAGGTTGTTATTCCAGATAGGGCAACGGCTCACCAGTAGAAATTGAATGGGGAGACCCTGGGACTGAGAAAGCCATGGAAGGGTCCTGGCTGATAGAAAGACCTGACTCATGTGCAGGAGAAGACCTGAGAGCCAGTGGGAAGAAGAGCCTAAGCCCACGTGAGACTGGCCTGTAAATGTTTCTCAGTCCACACACATTCATTGACAATGGATGGAAGCATACGTGCCAGCTATTTAACGTGCTCAGCCTCTGTTGACCATTCAGCCATGCAGTGGCAACCTCTGCGAAGCCAGAGTAAAAGATAAGAATATAAAAACAGTAGAGACATGAAAGGATTGGCACAAAATGTTCAGTGATGGAAAGCAAGGACATCCAACCAAGATTATTCTACCCAGCAAAGCTGTAATTTAGAATGGAAGGATAGATAAAGAGCTTCCCAGACAAGACATAGCTGAAGGAGTTCATCACCACCATACCAGTATTACAAGAAATGTTAAAGGGACTCATTTAAGAAGAAGAAGGAAAAAAATTATATGAATAAGAAAATATCGCAAAGAAAAAATTCTCATTGACAAAGGCAAACGTAATAAAAGTGGATCAGCCAACACTAAAGCTAGTATAAAAGTTAAAAGGCAAAAGTACAGTAGGAAGATCAGATGTAATTGTAACAGTAAATTAAGGAATACACACAAAAGAAGTGAAAAATAATGACAAAAACAAAAATGTGGAGGGGGTAAGTAAAAATGGTAGTGATTTTAGAATGTGTACAAACTTAAGCGACCAGCAACTTAAAGCAGACTGCTGTAAGCACAGCGTGATATATATGAAGCACATGGTAACCACACAGCCAAATCTACAAGAGATATACTAGAAATAAAGAGGAAGCCAAACACAGCACTACAGAAAGTCATGAACATACAAGAGAAGAGAACGAGAACAAGGAACAGAGAACTACAAAAACAATCAGAAAACAAAATGGCAATAACTACATACCTAACAATAATTACTTTAAATGTAAATGGATTAAATGCTTCAATCAAAAGACGATTAGTTGAAGAAGATGTAGTACATATATACAATGGAATATTACTTGGCCATAAAAAAGGATGAAATCTTACCAATGCAACATGGAAAAACCTAGGGGCAATTATGCTAAGTAAAATAAGTCAGAGAAGACAAATACCATATGATTTCATTTATATGTGGAATCTAAAAAACAAAACAGAAACAAACTCATAGATACAGAGAATATTTTGATAGTTGCCAGATGGGAGGGGGTTTGGAGTGCTAGTTGAAAACGGGGTTAAGATGTACAAATTGGCATTACAAAATAGTCATGGGGATATAATGTACAGTTTAGGAAATATCGTCAAGAATATTGTAACAACCATATGTGGTATCAGGTTTGTGCAAGATTTATGGAGGGATCACTTTGTAAGCAATGTAAGTGTCTAACCACTATGCTGTACACCTGAAACTAATATAATGTTGAATGTCAATTGTAATTAGGAAAAAAACGAAACAGAGACATCAGCAGCCACACTCTCCCATGGGGAAGACGGCTTCCTCAGTTTAAATCCAAGTTTTAAAAAATCAGAAAAATATATCAGAATCAATAGTTATTACACAAAACCTAAATTGTCTAGATTTCAGCCCCAAAACTATGTGTAATCACAAAAAGAAAGTGTGACCCATATACTCAGGAAAAAAGCAGTCAAAATTAACCATGGGCCCAAATGTTGGATTTAGCCCACAAGCACTTCAAAGCAGTAATCACAAATACAAAAGTTAAAATATGTTCAAAGGATACAGAATCAATGCTTGCATACTCATTACTCAGCTTTATGAAATGTAAACGTTATGCCGTATTTTCTTAAAAATTTTAAAACTTTATTCAAGAAAATTTTGAAACATAGACACAAAAGCAGACAGAGTGACAACGAACCCGTGTACCCATCGCCCACTTCAATGATTAACAAGTCAGGATTACCAACTCTGCTTTCGTCCTGTACCACCACCTACTTCCTTTTATTTTGAAAGCATTTTCACATAGCATGTCTTAAAACTGTACAAGGAGCCAATCTTATACTTTTTGTAGGACAATAGAGATGATCAAATAACGTATGCCTCACCTGTTCTTGAACTCTCCAGGAATGTTAAGATTTGATATCCCATCTGGGTACGTAGGGAAGCTTACACAGTCTCTCCTACATTTGGTGTTAAAAGTCCTTTCTTTTATGCAATATGATGACGTGCTATATGACGGTTGTATATATTTTTTATTTTGATTTGGCAGAATTGAAAGTTGGCGGTATAATATTGTTCCCTCTAATTTTTGAGAGGGTTGATTTTACTGGTCTGGTAAGTTCAAGAATCTCAGAGCCACTGATCTTATGTGGATTGCAAATAGGAAATGCGGTAATTTGAACATCATCCTATTATAAAGACATTACATGTATTAACTTTGCCCCAAACCTCAATACATATGAAGTGTCAGAAAACTAACAGACAAAAATGAAACGGAGATGACAAACAGAAGAGTGCCATTAGCTATTTTCTCAAGTGCAGCTCGGGGATTCCATGGCAAAGAGTGGGCTTGCCTAAAGATTTTTGATAGTAGAGATCTCATGTTTTATACATGATTATATGTTAAAATCACAGCCAGCTAAAACAATCCGCACAAAAAGCCCAGGGGTTTTCACCATTCGCCGAGTTTCCTGAGAATTCCAAGTATGTGTAGAAAATCCTGACATTCTTGAACAAGTTGGTTACATTCGAGTACAGTTAGAGACCACATGTGATAGGGGAAGAAATCCTGGAACAGGAGTTCAAAAACTTGGATTCCAATTCCTGTTCTGCCTCTAATTATATGATCTTGGGTAAATCAGTCTCTCTGGGCTTTAGTTTTCACATTTGTAAAACTAGGGGTGTTACAGTAAATGTAATGTCTAAGGTTTAAGACTTGACAGTCTCCTCCTCCAGGGAATGTCCTTTCTTAACATTCCCAAGACTGGCAGGGGCACCTAGGCCTAGACACACCTACTTGTACTCTTGACCCATTAGTGACTCATGGTGCAAATAAAAGAGAGAAAGTTTCCTAACCTTTACTGAGGGCCTACTGTGCGCTGGCACATGCTAGGTGCTTTATGAATACTAGCGCCTTTACAACACCGTGGTATTCTTTTTGCCCCCATTATAGCTGAAAACCTGAAGCTCTGCAAGGTTAAAAAGTTGCTTAGGGTGCTGTATTTGTCAGGGTTCTCCAGAGAAATAGAACCAATATTTTTAAAGGCCATTATATGTTTAACATAAGCAAGACACAGAAAGCAGAAACCATGAAGGATGGGATTAAGACATCGAAATATACAGAAATGTAAACTGTATGCATTTCCAAAAATGCCATTAGATTACAAGGTAAAAGACAAACTGAAAGAAATGTTTACAACATAGTTGACAATGGAAAAATCACTGTAGAAATAAAAATGGGTAAAGAAAGTCGAGAGATAATTGATGTTCCTTAGGGTTTCCGGCAGAGTTTACTGCTTGTCCTCTGATGTTCGTTTTCTGCTTTCACACTAAGCAAACTCCAGATGTTTAGCTAAGTAGGTTGATGACCTCTCACAACACAGGCTACATCTCCCAGTGTCCCTTGCAGCTAGGTGAAGCTATCAGCTTATATCCTGCTTTCTGAAATATAGGTGTCATGGTAGTGTGCCATTTTGGACCATGTAGAGTAGGTCAACATCCTAGAGATTGCTAGGCAACAAGATAGAAGGAGCTTGAATCTGTGCTACCTTAAAGGGACAGAGCTGTCATATTAGCCCTAGACCACCAATCTATAGAATATGATGTCAGAACACGTATCATTTTATCACGAAACATAACCATTGTGCTATTTCTATTAAAACATACGCACACATCGCTACCACCACCACCACTCAAAACCCCAAACCAAAAATCACTGGAGTGGAATCCTTTTGACTTTTTTATTGGTTCACAGGGAATGAATGAATTACACTGACTTGGTGCCTGGTAAGTTGGGAGAGGAAATGGATTTGGCGAAATATCTCCTAAGGAGCTAAATATTTGGGTCTGCAGAGAAAGAGAGAAGTTAGGGATGATGAAAGGGATTTATTTGAGAGTCATCTGCACCACGCTGACAGTTTATGGGACCCATGTTCCATAACATCTATAGGATGAGTGACTATTCCTAGGACAAGAGGGTAGTGAGAAAGAGTAGAGAGGCTGGATCCAATTTGGGGGACTCTGGCTAGGGAGGAGGAGAAAGAAAAGAGGCTGGAGAAAATGCAGTCATAGTGAGAAAACCAGGAAACTTAAAGTCCTGGACACAAGAGGAGAAGATGGATTATCAATGGGCAAGTTCTTCAAAGAGACAAAAGAATGATTAAAGATGGAGGACATGATGTTTGGCCATGAGAACACTAGGAAACTTAGGGTGAATGGTGGTGATATGGCCAGATTTCAGAGGATGAAAGTGGGACTAGGTGGTGAGGAGGTGAGTGACACATGTACACGTATAGGCAGTAAGTCAGAGAAAGCAAATGTTGACCCTGAGAAGGAATATACCTTCCAAGAAGAACTCATTGTGGTTAAATGGGCTCAAGTTCTTCACTCGTCTAGCAGCCCTGGCTGGTGGAGGCCTCTCATGAACTCTGCATTTCAGGGGGAAACCACAGACTGAGCTGCCAGCCTCCTGCCCTGTGTTCAGCCATCTGAGAGCACCCTTATCAAGAAGTTCCTGGCATCATCTTTCAGCCAATAGGACAGAGACTTGCCCCATCCAGTTGGAACTGCACAGCTATATCTCCATTTGCATCTTTACTGACCAATCAGAACGACTCTATGACAACCAATTAGGACAGTGCTATTTGGACCAATCAGACTGTGCAGATTTGGATTCCTCATTGCATAAAAATGGACCCATCAGCGACTAAGGCGGGACTTTCTCTATACAAAGCAGCCTCCACTTGGTCTCTGCAGAGCCGGCCTGCAGTTTCCACTAAAGGCTGCATCTCCTAGGTTTGCAAACTGTTCCTCCTTTACCACAGCCCAGGTTGGGGACTCCTGTTGGCATTAGATTTGTGCAGATAACTTTTGTTGACACAGGCTCAGTAAACTGGAAAGAATGAGAGCTGCAGAATCGAATGGGCTTGGTTTTGGCTGGAGTTTGGACTGTTATATATGTGGCCCTAATCCCTCTTATTCCAACCCTACAGTTTTAAGATGGAAACATTTTCTGGTCTAAGACGGGGCCCCAGACAGATTTGCTTTCAGGGTCCTCAATTTGCTCATGTAGAAAACAGGCACATTGATTTTCTCTCCCTCCTTATCCTATTAACCTTAATAGAAAAATGAGGTAATGGAGTAAGTCATTTAAAACTCTCCCTACTCTACCAAATAGCCCTACATAAATAGAATACATCTTTTTTTGCAATTAAATTAACCTCATAGTTTGAATAGGTAATACATGCTCGTGGTACAACACTCAAATTCTACCAAACGGTGAGTCCTGAAGAGCAAATTTTCCTCTCACATCTCTTCCCCCGCCACCTACCCAATTTCCTTCCTAGAAGACAAGCAATGCTAACAGTTTCTCGTGTATCCTTCAGATGTTTTCTCTGTACACATACAAGCATAACTTGTGTGTACATATTTTTTTCTCTTGAATAGTGGCAGGCTTCACAGAGTTCTACAGCTTACTTTTACACTTCTTAATATATTAGTTTGAGTTAAGTGAAATTACCAATAGTCTACCATTTTGACCTGCAAAATATATGGGAAATCCTTCAATATCAGCACATAGGGAGATGTTGCAGTCTTTTTTTAAAAAAACTACAGTGTAACATCCGGACTTCATACATCCTAAGTGTACGCAGCCTGTGGAACCAGCACCCAGATCAATAATTAGAATAGTACCAGCACCCAGAAGGCCCCTGGGGCCCCTCCCAGTCACTACTCCATTTTGATTTCTTCGTAAACGGAGTCATCCATGTACTCTTATGTGTCTAACTTTTTTTAATTGGTTGCACAAGAGTCCATTGTTGGAAGTCCCTTACCTTATTTAACCCTATTAGTGCCCAACTGATGGACGTTAAGGTTGTTTATAATCTTTTGCTATTATAAGCAATGGGAGTGATAACCAACGTCGTAAGAATAATGGACACAAAAAATGTTTTATGATGGTTAATTTCCAACACATACGAAGTAAATAGAATAAATGGACACTGAATTTCGACAACTATCAACATTCTGCCATCTTTGTTGAGTGTATTTTTAGAATACTGTGGGGGCTGAAAAAAAAGTAATACTTTTCCTCCCATCTTCTACATTCTTCTAGCTGGGCTAACAATCAAATTAACGGAGACAGATTAACAGAAGAAAAATCAAATACACGTGGATGGAGAATTCACATAGGCATGAAAATTGCAAAGACAGTGAGGCAACATTGGGTATATATGACATTGTGGACAGTGGAGAAAATGGGGGGTGGAGGATGGGGCCATAGATTTCAGAAGTGACAATGGGTGATTTACAGGTAGGTGAGGAAGAGTGGAACATACATGGCAGGTGATTTTTGCTAGGCAATCCAGAAACAATGGGACACAGGGGAGAGCTAGTAAACAGCCTGTTAGATGCCCTCTCACTCACCATACTCAATTAAAATTAGGCTGCTGAGGAGAATATCCTAGGATTTCCTTCCTAGGACAGGAGTAGGTCTTTCCCTCTGAATCTCAGGCAGGAAAGGGGGGTGGGGGCAGGTACAGTTTCTTTCTGAGTCCTTTCTTAATTACCAGCTTAAAAATCAGTATCCCAAAAGGCAGCTTCAGGGTGGCAAAACTTTGATCCCCTTCAGCACAATTCCACCTACTTACCACCCATGCAGACTTTGGAGTCACCCCTGTATCAAAGAATAGCTGTGTGACCCTAGGGAAGTTACCCAACCTCTCTTAATGGGGATAATAATTCCTACTGCCCATCATTTCCGTGAGGAGAAAGGACTTCATCAGTGCTTTTACAGCTGTAGGTAGGGATTTGTTGAAGGGCCCAGGGGAAGATGCAGGTGGGGAGGGAGGTGCCTGGGCTCTTGCCAACCCACTTGGTCTTTAATAGAACAGTGTCTTTGGTAAGATTTCATTTGATAAAAAGGGTTCCAATGTTTCTAAAAAGGAAGAATAAAAACGTTTGAAACCACTGATATAATAAATGTAAAGACCTCAGCATCGTGCTTTTAGGTCATTGTCATTCCGCTTTTCCTGACCGTCCTTTTGTCTTTTCAAATCACCTTTTCTCTTGTTAAAATCACTTTCCAGCCAAGGGACACATCTTTCTTTTTGAATGTAAGAAACTTTATTCCAGCTTTCTTGGGATAAAATCGACACCTAACGTTGTGTACGTCTAAGGTGTGCCGCGCGTTGATTTGCTCCATGACACTTTTTAATTAAAGCAAGAACGTGCGGGAGAAGCGCGGGCTGAGGGCGGGGCGGGGCGAGCGTCCCAGGGAAGGTTTGCGTTGCACAAGCTGATGTCTCGAGTTAGCGGCAGCCAGATTCCGTCCTCCTCCAACCCTTCTCCTGGAAAATCGTGAGTCTCCTGTCGCTTGCCCCCAGCCTCTGCTTCATTGGTTCTGGTTTCCCAATAAATCATAAGATGCTAGCTAGTCCCTGTCGCGCTGTTTGTCATGAGTTCAAGTTATTCTCCCAGCGGCGACTCACTTTCCTGGGTGTCCCAATGCCAGGGGCTGCTGGTGTGCTGGGTCCTCGTCCCCCGCCTCGGCTACGACCGCCCAGCCCGGGGATGTCCTCCCTGGGTGGGAAGTAAAGGGTCAACAGGCCCTCCCAGCCCCCCGCACCCCACCCTCCGGCACTTGCCCGCCAATCGCCTCCAGCCGAGATGCTGGGAGCCCGAGTGCGGCTGCTCCGCGGCGGGGAAAGGGCTCTCCTCCCAGCGCTGAGCACTGGGTCCTGGCAGACGCCCCAAGATTGTTGTGAGGAGTCTAGCCAGTTGGTGAGCGCTGTAATCTGAACCAGCTGTGTCCAGACTGAGGCCCCATTTGCATTGTTTAACATACTTAGAAAATGAAGTGTTCATTTTTAACATTCCTCCTCCAATTGGTTTAATGCTGAATTACTGAAGAGGGCTAAGCAAAACCAGGTGCTTTCAACTGTCGGCTCTCCAGTGGCTCCGAGGACCCAGGCTCTCCCCCTTGTCCTTTCCGCGACTCGCTGTCGCCCCCGGAATAAAATATCAGCGAGCCCCACGGGCCCAGAAGAGGCCGAAGTTCAGGAACTGCTCCGAGGGTCCCGCACTGCGACCTCTTCTTTCCCCCTTTGCTTCTCCCGCTCAGCATCTTGGACATGCCAGGATTTAAAAGGTAGGTTCTCCCCTCCGGACTTTCCCTCCAGGGTCTGGAAACCGTCCTGAAAACCTGATGGGTGGAAAATGGCTATGGACTGAGTGAGGCGGTGTCAGGATATTGGAAAAGGCATTAGCTGGTGATGCAATGATATTGTTAATTATAAAAAGCTGCGCCTCTGCAATTTCCATCTTGAAGCCTTCTTTTGGGAGTGGGTATTTTATAAGACAGAGTCCGCGTCCGGGAGAGGTCTGCAGAAACCTCAGAGCTTGTTTCCTCTTTTCGGAAAGGGCAGCAGATTTGTGGGGTGTTTTTAAAAGAATTTATATATATATTGACATTCGGGAGACCAATTACTGGTTCACTAGCAATTATTTTGCTGCGTCGGCTGTTGGACAAGTGAACGGGCAAGCTGAACATCCCCGGGCTGGATTTGCCCTATGCGTGGGATTCACCAAGGGCATACGACCCAGAAGTCTCAAGCTAATGAAAAGTGGGGATTTCAGACGCAACCACATGTAAGCAAACGTTCTGCTGTTCTTTAAGGAAATTGCAGTTCTAGTCAAGTAATCCTTAAACCTTGGAGAACTTTATCTAGATCACATCTGCAGTCTTTATCCAGCAGACTCTTGAAAATGTAACTGCTTTAGACAGATTGTGTGTGTGTGTGTGTGTGTGTGTGTGTGTATGCGCGTGCACATACGCTGAAAACTAAGCTGTAAATGATATCATCCTGGATTGGGGACACACAGCCCTGGGATTCCGTTGGCCTCTCTGGCTTTCCTCACAGTTTAGAGTGATGTACAAAGTGGGTGGACCCACCTGTTTTTGAAAGTTCCAGGGACTAGTTAAGAGCATGAAATGTCACCCCCAACCCCACCCCGTGTTCCTACAGTTAGTTTAGTTTTGGAGTTTTCTAGAGTTTTTCATGACAAGGTGCAACTGTTTGTGACATTGTGAGAGCAGCATGCTTGTGTATTATTTCACTTTTTTGGAAAACCCTCTCGATTAGCCTGGAGCTTACCTGGCCCCCAGGACGCAGCTGTGGCTCTTCCAGGAGGCTGGGTTTGAGGCTGAATCTCTCAGAAGAGACCTGTCCTGGGTTTGCTCTCCCGCCAGAGGGATCAGGGGAGTCGGGAGTAGGGGGAGAAACGGGGTTAGCATGCCTTTTCCACTAACTCTTGAAGTCCACTGTATTCTGTCAGCCTGTTCTGTCTCCAACATAAACGAGACAGGGTTTTATAACTAACCGAGAGGAAACTTCATGTGAAGAAACAGGAAAACATTGAAATTCATAATATACAGCCTGGAAAATAAATTTGTTATTGTTCTTTCATTCCTTCCAGATATAAATCTGGCTGTGGCAACTATCAAAAAGCCCTGGGATTTGGCTCTGCGCTTTATAAGGTCAGAGCTGTCTCCAGCGTTCAGAACCTGGCTCGCGCAGGCACTTAGATGAAATGAAAACCTGTGGACGCTCAGAGTCTTTATTCTTTGGATTGGAGACTAGATGAAGGAATTGGGCTTGCGTCTCCTAGCACCACAGCAGGGTTCTGGTCCCTCTGGATGTCCCCTTAATTCTGGGGCCCTCCAAGTACCCAAAGCTGCTGATTCACATGAGCCTTGTGTCATGGATTGAGTGAGTTTTGTAATCTGCTGAATACTCTTTTTATGAAGGGAGAGATTATAAAGTGGAGGTGTATTTGACAGTAACAGGCCACTGAATCCAACCATGTCCCTGGTCCACTTCTCTACTGATGAAGCCTTCAGGATCACCTCTTCCAGGAAGCCTTCTCTGGAAGGCTTTGCGTGGCTCTCATTGCTCTCAGTGGGTATTTCTGTCAGTGCCCTAAGCAAGGTATATAGATGTTATCAGTTCAGGTGGCTCCCCAGCCAGCTCTCCAGGGCAGCGATTGGGTCATAGTTTCGTAGCTCTTCTGCCTCGGGTCCACATCTGCGTTAGTGGTTGCTCAAATAAATCCCTGTTGAACTGAATAATAATAGCACTAAATAAAACTATATTTGCATAGATTTTTGTATTTTTTTTTACCATCTTTTCCCCCCCCTTCTTCTACCTCCCCCCTGTCCCACTCTGGTTCAAGCCGCTGTTTCTCAGTCTAGTTGTGTAGGACACAGCTCCCTGGCCCATGCTGGTATTACGAGCCTTGCACTGCCCCCCAGGCTGACGCAGTTGGTGGCCAGTCCAGCTGCTGGCCACTCACGACAGCACTCAGCAGCCCGCGCGCCAACCTCTGGCTGCCAATGGCAGCCCAGCTCTTGTTCACAATCTTAGCTGTATAGGGTGCAGCTCACTGGCCCACGTGGGAATCGAACTGGCGACCTTAGTGTTAGGAGCACAGCGCTCTAACCACCTGAGCCACCAGGCCGGCCCTTTTTTTTTTTTTTTTTACCATCTTAACCATTTTTGAGTGTACAGTTCAGTGGTGTTAAGTACATTCACATTATTGTGCAACCCATCTCTGGAACTCTTTTCATCTTGCAAAACTGAAACTCTATACCCATTAAACAACTCCCCGCCTCCTTTCCTGAGCCCCTGGCAACCCCCATTCTGCTTTCTGTTTCTATGATTTTGATTGCTGTAGACACCTCATATAAGAGGAATCATACAGTATTTGTCTTTTTGTAACTGGATTATTTCACTTAGCATGCTGACTTCAAGGTTCATCCAATTTGTAGCATATGTCAGAATTTAATTCCTTTTTAAGCCTGAATAATATTCCATTGTATGTAGACATCACATCTTGTTTATCCGTTCATCTGTCTGTGGACCCTTGGATCGCTTCCATCTCTTGGCTATTGTGAATAATGCGACTATTAACATGGGTGCACAGATTACTCTTTGAGACCCTGTTTTTAATTCTTTGGGTAGATACCCAGAAGTGGGTTTGCTGGATCATATGGTAATTCTATTTTTAATATTGTAAGGAACTGCCAGTCTGTTTTCCTCCAGTGGCTGCACTATTTTACATTCCCATCAACAGTGCACAAGGGTTCTAATTTCTCCACATCCTTATCAACACTTGTTTTCTGCTTTATTAAAAACAATTTTTATTTAAAAATATAGCTGACATACAGCATATCAGTTTCAGGTGTACACCATAGTTATTTAACATTTATATACCTGAAGAAGTGATCGGTGTGGTAAGTCCAGCAACCATCTGACACTGTACCACGCTATCACAATATTATTGACTATATTCCCTATGCTGTACATCACATCCCGTGACTTACTTGTCTCACACCTAGAAATTTGGACCTCTTATTGCCTGTCACCTTTTTGTGTTCTGCTTTTTTGATTCTAACTGTCCTGATGAGTGTGAGGTGGTATCGATTTTGTATTTTTAAAGCGTATTGGCAACTACAGTTGTATTGGACAGAAGCTTGTGAGTGATGAAGGGTAGAAATCGCAGGCTCAGAGAGGTTTGGGGGCTTGTGAATGCAGAGCCATCCTGAACCCCGGTTTCTTGACCCCTCCTAGGTTTTCCTGCTGTGCTTCTTCATGGGGCTGCCCAGGTCCCCTCCTCTTCTCCCTCAGGGCCCGCATGGAGCATGCTCTGGGATTAGGTGACATACCTGTGACACCTTCCTTCCGTGGAACCCAAGTGTTTCATGTTTGCACTTTCCTTTCATCGTTTTGAAAACGTGATGGTTCAGCCACTCTGCATCCGTTGCAGAATAAAGATGTTCAAAACTCAGGCCAGTCTCCCTGTGTAAGGAGGAAAGATCAAAGCAACTGGCCAACATATGGCTAATACCACTGCAGTGGGTTTTAGATTTGTTCTTTGAAACAGCAAAACCCTTTATTTAAAAAATGCCATCTAATGTATTATCGCAGCACATGAAACCAGTAGAAGAGACCTGGTCCTATTTGGGATGGTTGGGGTATCTGGGGTCCCCATTGGTCTTTCCGGAGGCCTCCCCTAATATAAGCACAAGGTGGCATTGCCATTGTAAGCACACGGGCAGCATGGGATCCATTTTGCCCCCAGACCTGGCTCCTGAAAGTATCTTGGGCATTTATGTCAACTTTTTGCACTCTGCAGGTTACTCACTGTCACCATTCTGGCTCTCTGTCTTCTAAGTCCTGGGAATGCACAGGTAAGGTTTTTATTTTGTTAATTATCTAGAAGGTGGTGAAAATCAGGGTGTCCAGCCACGCATTTTAGAATCCTAGGATTGTGAGGGTGTGAGAGGCTTTACAGTTTACCTAAATCTAGCTCTTCATTGTACAGAAATTAAAACTGGGGTTCAGAGACCTTGAGACTTGCCCCAGGTGATGTAGTTCATTGGTGTCAGGGCTGGGATCAGTGTCGTGACTCCTAATCCAAGACTCACAATTGGATCAAGCTCCCTCCTTTCTGTCCCTCGGGAGGGAGGTGGTGACTTATTGTCAGTGTTAAGTCAAAGGTGGTGTTGTAGTGTTTGTGGGCGGTAGTGCCCCTGCAATGCCTACACTTGGCATTAGTCGGCGAGCCAGGGCTGGAACCCAGCTCTCCTGGTTTCCTGAGCTTTATGGCACAGCCTCCTGGCTCTGTGCTCTGTTTCTTTTGCCCCAAGGCTCTAAGACACCTGACCCTACTCCCAGGAATGCAAGCTAAATCTGTCATCTCCACAAACCATCCCACTGCGCAGGGAAGCTGAACTTCTGAAGCAGCAGGGAAGGCCAGGGATGGAGCTCCCACAGTCAGAAGCGCACATCTTCGTCTTATTCCTATAAAACGCTGGGCTCCAGGGTCTTTCCGAATGGCCCACTGTCGACCCCCATGACATTTTTCTAAATGTGTGAAATTGTAACTCAAGTTGTACGTGAAGCCTACAACCCTTGGGGACTGTTGGAGATCTATCTGTTTCTGAAAGCATCTTTATGTAGTCGTCTTGCTCAGGTTGAAACGGAGGAATTTCCCCAATTCTGCTTTTCTTAGAAAACCGACTGCATCACTGAGTAGCTTTCATTTGAGGTACAGACCTCACATTCAGGTTTTCCTTGGGTACAAAGAACTCATACTGGGCGCTGAGAAGGTGAGGTTTAGTAACACCCGAAGTGAATTGATTGCCCTTAATTAAAAGCAGTCATAGCCATTCCCAAAAAGGGATGAACACAGGACGTGCCTCATCTGGCAGATCCGATGCAATTATTACTGCTTTTCATGACTAGAGCATGAAACCATCCGCTAAAAAATGGGGGTTTGGAAGCAATGGTGCAGGAGCTTGAAAAGTAATGGTAAGTGTGTAAGGTAATTACTTGAAAAGTAATGGTAAGGGTAAGAAAATATACAGAAAGGAGCCGGGAGAGGATGACAAATAGCTATTGTAAAACAGCTGTTGGTATTTTGGACGTTTTTTTCCTCTTTATTTCCTGAACTTTCTGTGATGCCATTATAATATTTTTATAGTTAAACAAAGATAAGTAAATTGACCTTGCCTTTTTCTTCTCCCCTTTCCTTCAGCAACAATGCACGAATGGTTTTGACCTGGACCGCCAGTCAGGACAGTGTATAGGTGAGAAGCCACTAAAGACCCTTTGCTGCGTGGGGGCATTCAGGGATAGCCCAACCGCAAGGCCCGTTCTTTCTCCGCTGTTGCTCAATATTGTCAGATCTGTATTAGCCTTGCCCACGGCAAAGAACAGAGTCACGGAATGGTTGGACTCAATGACACCCTTTTAGGCATCACTTTCTTTGTACCTATCACCTTAATTGGGCTAAGCCCCGTGAGGGGGCAAAGGGAACAAGAATTGGTCCCTATCCCCAAGGAGCTCTCTGTCTGTTATTAGTTTCCTATGGCCGCCATAATAAATTGCCTCCAACTTAGTGGCTTAAACTAAGTGTTGTTAACTATAGTCACAGTGCTGTACGTCCAATCCCCAGAACTTATGGTCTTATGAATGAAAGTTTGTACCTTGTACCAGCCTCTGCCTATTCCTCCAGCCTCGAGCCCTTGGCAACCACCATTTTACTTACTATTTTTACAAGTTTGGCCTTTTAAGATTCCACATATAAGTGAGATTATACAGTATTTGCCTTTCTCTGACTTATCTCACTTAACATAATGCCTCCAAGAGCCATCCATGTTGTTGCAAATGGCAAGATGTGCTTCTTTCTTGCAGCTGAATAATATTCCTGTGTGTGTGTATTACATCTTCATTATCCATTCATCCATTGATGGACATATAGGTTGTTTACATACCTTGGCTATTGTGGTGATACTGCAATGAACATGGGAGTGCAGATATCTCTGAGATCCAGTTTTCATCTCCTTTGGATGTATTCCCAGAAGTGGGATTGCTGGATTATATGGTAGTTCTATTTTAAGTTTTTGAGGAACTTCCACACTGCTTTCTGTAGTGGCTGCACCAATTTACATTTCCACAGAATTCAGTTTCTTGCGGCTGTAGGACTGAGACCTCGTTTCCTTGCTGGCTGTCAGCTGAGGACCTTTCCCAGTTTCTAGAGGCCTCCCTCATTCCTTGGCTCACGGTCCCCTCTTCCATCTTCAAAGCCAGCTCTGTGAGTTAAGTCCCTCACGTGCTTCAGATCTCTTTCCGCTGTCACATCTCTCTGACCAACCCTTCTGCCTCTTCTTCCACTTTTAAGCAATTACGTGATTATACTCGTCCACCCAGATGATGCCCCATTTTTAAGTCAGCTGATTAGCAACTTTAATTCTACCTGCTGCCTAATTCCCTTTTGCCACGTAAGCCAGTGTAGTCATAGGTTCCCAGGATTAGCACAGACATTCTGGGAGCTGTTCTCGTAGCATACTATCTTATGGGAGAGGTAGCCCTAGATGGCGTGAACTCTACAGTAGGAATACAGTCATGGCCAAGTTGAGGTGATAGCAGTGGTCCCTGTAAAAGGAGGGGGGTAAGTAATGCCTTATGTCTGGGGTCAATAAAACCTTCTTGGAGGTCACATTTGAATCGAGTATACTATACACCTACATGTATGTATAATATGCACATACATGTATGTACATATGTATATATAGAAAGCCAATTATATATATGAGATTATATATATGAGAAGAATGAGTAAGATCCTGAGAAATGGCATTTCAGGAAGAAGGAAGAGCATAAGCAAAGTCCAAGGATAGAAAGGACATTCAGAGTATAGTTTGTTGTGGATGGTGCCTCGGGTATATAAAAAGAATAAAGCAGCCCCACTTGCCCCCACCTCAGGGATGTATATAGCTTTTTAATTATATTTGATTCAGGCCAAATCATGAGTCTTCCCTGAGCTCACACCAGCTCAGAGAATCAGAGGGTAGATAGATGGTTTAAAAAAATGACGAGCGGTGAGGAATAAAACCCTGCCGTGGAAACCGAGGCTTGCATTCTGATTTAAAGGGAAGGGGGATGAGGTGCTGAAGGACGCAGAGAGAGGCGGCTGCCATCTTTTCTGGTCCACCAGTTTTACGGATGATTTTAAGCCGACAGCTAGTGAACGAGGCATTCAGGGCCTCATCTTTTCCCTTTCCTGAGGTGGGAGTTGGTGTGAGCTGTTCTCAGGTGAGATGGCTGGGGTGAGCTGTCAGGATTCAGGCATCACTCCCCCAGCTTCTGGTCCCACATGAAGCAGACCCCAGCGCTGGTGAAAGGGGCCCAATGTGTGGGGACCAGGTCAGCTGCTCTTACTGGAGCCAGAGTTCAGGCCTCCCCTAACCCTGCCCTGCAAGGCTGATTTTCTAGAGCACCTGCCTCACCTTCTAGGCATAACAAGCAGAGCACCAGCCTGGTGCTAATGGACCCTGTTTGCTGGCACAGTGTGAGCTGACTTTCAAGTAAGGCTCTACTTGACACGTGACTAGCTCGTGGCCAAGCCTTGTTTTTCTTGACGTAAGGGACTCTTTCGTCCCTGCCCAGCTGTTATTTGGAGTAGAAATGGGAATGATTCTTAGGTCTATCCCAGTGTTTCCTGAGTATCCTATTGGCACATGAGTACTTGAGATGGTACACACCCACAGAAAAGCACTCTGTATTTTTGTAGTTATATATTTACTTTTACTGATAGCTTCTATTTATGCGAATTGATAATGTTTTCATTTGCTGGAGTCATGTAAAATTAAAAAAAATACATTTACTTGTGTTTCAAATGTGGGTTCATTTTTTTAAAAAGTATTAAGCACGTGGTAACACAGGTTTTGGTGGCCAAGGCCAACATCGTGATGGTGGTATTTGATGGCTGATGTTTGGCTGACACTGGTCAATTTGATTCAACTCAGCCAACCTGTGGGAGTACCAGCAGGTGATGGACCAGGCATTGCCCTAAGTGTTTGGGAGCAGATGCTGGAAAAGAGTGTTTTGGGGTCCTTCATAGCTCTCTTGGTACAGAGCTCTGCTTAAATAAGCCCCATGCACAGCATGGCCAGCGACCACTAACGTTCATCCTTTCTGCGACCTTCCAGATATCGATGAATGCCGGACCATCCCTGAGGCCTGCCGAGGCGACATGATGTGTGTGAACCAAAATGGCGGGTATCTGTGCATCCCCCGAACCAACCCAGTGTATCGAGGGCCCTACTCGAACCCCTACTCAAACCCCTACTCAGGTCCGTACCCAGCAGCTGCCCCACCGCTGCCAGCTGCAAACTACCCCACAATTTCGAGGCCTCTCATGTGCCGCTTTGGATTCCAGATGAATGAAGGCAACCAGTGTGTGGGTGAGTAGCCCAGAATCTTAAGCTTCCTGTCCACTGTGGTCTGCTGAAGGCCACGTCCTAATCCAGCAGGTCCACCCCAGTGGGGTGTTAGCTACCTTCAATGCACCATTGAAACAATGGCTTACTTTCTACATAGTTTTTTCATTTTTAGCAGCCTGAATCTCTGGGTATCCTCCCATCTAAGGAGTAGTTTAATTTGCTGTCTTAGTGACAGTTCTCTAGAAAGCCAATTTGTTTTTTCTTTATTTTTTTCCATCCATCCATCCATCCATCCATCCATCCATCCAGCGATCCATCTTTCAGTCATATCTATTTGTCATCTACCTGTTTAAAGACCAAGCTCATATTTTCTCTATTCAATAACAAATGCACATGGTCAAACTTAGTAAGTGAATCCCAGAGAGAGATCTAGAAAGGAAGAGTGCTTTCTCTTCAACACTCCTTGAATGGAGCATATGTTCCAGAAATAAAGGAAGCCTTCAGGGCCAAGACCAACTGTTCTGGAAAGAAAGTGGGTTCATTGAGTGTAAACCAAAATCTTTTTGGCTGAAAGGAGCATCGCTGATGGGGGCTCATAGCGAGAGTAGACCTCCGGGGCAAGCAGACACCATCTGCCATGAGGCCCCAAAAGAGTTGGAGAGTGAGAGATGTGATGGGTGCGCAGTGAGCTTTGGCCAGTGGGGGTCTGGCGGAGGGTTACCTGGAATCCTCCCTGGTGGCTTTGGCTGTGGTCAGACCAAAACCTTTGGGAGACCAAAGTCTTCTCCAGCTTTGGGAGATGGTCTAGAGTGGTGACGGCTCCAAACTTTTTCTCCAAAATCTTTTTGCACCTAGACCCCCCTTATATACATATTTATAAATTACATACATATCCTGTGATGCTAATATGATTTGGGAAGTATAGAGCGTACATAAGAAATAGAAAAATTGAAAGGATGTGATAAAAATTAATGTGAATTGAAGTTCTTGTAGTTTCTTCCTTTATCCCAAAAGTTTGGGAAGGCATCAGTCTGCTTAGTGAGATTTTTGTTGGTCCCATGTTAGGGCTCTGGAATGTTGAGCTGTAACCAACTGTTAGAGAGGCTGGGTTGGTAATTTTGTAATGTCTCCTATATGTTCATGCAAATGAATGTGCATTTACATTTGAATACATGCAAATAATATGCAAACAAGTGTTCTTCAGCACCACAAGGTACAACTGGATACTCCTGAACCCAAACTTCTTCATTCTCACTGGTCTCAAGGGGTGAAGTGTGGAGGGGGAAAGGAAGGGAGAGGGAGGCGGGGTTGCTGGTTGCTGGTCACTTTGAATATCGATGACTGTACAAAGGGAAAGAGCGCGGGGTCCAGTCAAGCCATGGACTGAAGCTTTGGTGGAGACGATGGTCACACACTTGTTTATAACAAGCAGCAGAACACTGGAGCATTTTAACTGGCAGGGCCTGGTACCATCCTTAACTTTAGCCTCTTCCTTTTATGGAAAAGGGAACGTGGACTCCAGAGAGCTAGGTAACTGCAGAGGTGGGTTGGGAGTCCAGCTCTTCTGCCCACCAGTCCACATTCTCCTCTCTCGTCTGGTAGAGAAATGATCCCAACAGCAAACGAAGAGAAAGTGAGGCTGGGGTAGAGGCACGGCCTTCCGGGACGTCCTGTGGGGCTGGAACAGCCCCGTGACCTGAGCACCTCTGCAGGGAGGAAGGGGGCGTAATGGCAATTAGAGTGAGGCTCTCCAGGTTTTCCAGGGGGGCTGCTCCACCTGATGTCTTGGGCAGTCTCCCAGGGCCCCTGTTGTAGAGCAGCTGGGAACTGCTGCAGCGCTCTCTGAAGCGCCCCCCCTGCCACCCCCCCCCGCCCCCAAGACCTTTTTCCAGGATCCTAGTGCCCTGGAGAATAAGGACAGGGCTGCGAAACCTATTCTTCTCCTGGTCCCTATGATGTCATGCAGTTTGTACAGCTCCAAACCTGCCACACGGGACATGTGGAACCCTCATAATGGCCCTTTTGTAAGAAAAATACAATCTAGGAACCCTAGCGAGGACTGGCACCAGGCCCATCCGTTTCCAGAAAGTCCAGCCTTAGGCATTCATAAGTTCAGAGTTCTTTCTAACTTCCCTTTCCTCCACCCCATTGTTTCCTGATTTACAGAAGTCCTTCTGGGCCTGGAAAGAGGTGGTGTCATGGGGAGGGGGCAGGAGAGGGGACAGGGAAGGGAGTCTCTTTCCACCACTTTCCCTCCAGGAACCAGGATGCGAGAGGCGAGCCTGGGAACAGGCAGTGGGCCATCTAGGCCCACAGGCAGCAGAAGAGGGGGGAGGACCCGAGAGAGGGCGTTGTGGTCATTGCTGGAGAAGGAGAAGGTTGGTGTTTCCCAGAACGTAGGTCTGAACCTGTGGAGGGAGGATGGAACAAGCGGTGGTGTGCAGTCGGGGAGAATTGGGAAACATTTCTGAAACTTCGGTGTTCTAGGAGAGGAGGACCACATCTGCAAAGGAATGTCCTCTTCCTCCTCCTCAGAATGAAAAATGATAAACAACCATAACAGCAGCAGTAGTAGCAGCAGTAATAATAGCAAACATATATAGTGCTGTGTGCCAGGATCTTTCCATGAATTAACACATTTAATCCTCACCACAACCCTATGAGGTAGGATTGCTGTTGTACGATAAGGACCCAAAGCACAGAGAGGCTAAGAAACCTGTTGAAGGTCACATAGGATAATGAGGGCCAAGCAGATTTTGAACCCATTCAGGCTCTGGATGAGGAAACTGAGGTTCAGCAAGATAAAGATTTGTTCAAAGCCTCTCAGAGAGGCAGTACTGGACCATGATTAAAAACTAGGTCCTTCTCTTCTTTTTAAAAACTTTTTTATTTTTTTGTAATTACTAGTTTTGTCCTATAAAACTTTGAACCTGGACTGCAAAAGCAGAGAGAACATACTGAACAGTTACCTACTTATCACCCAGCTTCGGTCATTATCAGCAGAGACCCAGTCTCATTTCTTCCTTACCCTAGCCCTGTGGATTTATTTAAAGCAAATCCCAGGTATCATATTTCATCCTTAAATACTTCAGAGTGTATCTCTCAGAGATAAAGATTCTTTTTAAAAAAGCCACAATACCGTCATCAAACATACAAAAAACAATTCCTTTTTATCATTAAATATCCAGGCAATGTTCACTTTTCCCTGATTGTCCCATAAATGCCTTTTTTCTGTTGGTTGATTTGAATCAGATCCAAAGGAAGTCTACGGATTGCATTTGATTGACACCCCTCTTAACTCGCTCTTAATCTTTTTTGTTCCCTTTGCCACCTATCTGTTGAAGAGGCTGAGCTGTTTGTCCTGTACAGAATGTCCTACCTTTGGGGTTTTGCTGACAGCATTCTTGTGGTGGTGTTTAACAGATTCCTTCATCCCTCTATTTTTCTGTAAACTAGTCTGAGTTAGATCTGGAGACTTGATCCAATTGAGGTTTAATTTTTTTTTTTGGCAAACTGCTTCCGTAGTAGAGCCCTGGCTCTTTTGTTCTCTCCATGCCTGGTTTCTTCTCCAAAGTATCCAAAAGTTTACAGGAAAGTTTACAGAAGCACACAGACATCCCCTTTCACGGTGGCTGATGTTTGAGTTTTGGACCCACTTTCAAGGAAGCAGTTTCCTCCCTGCTGCCCAAATGAGACCATGCCCTGTTCCTGCAGGCGGGGCAGGACCGGGCTTGGTACCGGGTCGCCTGGGCCTCTGAGCTTCTTTCTCCACATCTCTGTTTTGTCTTCCTCTTTGAAGGGGACTAGACCTTGCTCCTTCTGGAACAAAGTTTGGTTTGAGTCCACAAGCCCTAGATGTAAATCTGGATCACTTGGGACTTGCAGAGAGAGTGAGCAGTGACCCAAGAATTACAGCCCACGAGCCCAGAAAGTTTTGTGTCCTTAAGAAAACTGGCATCTTGGCTTGCGGGTGCTCAGCACCAGGGCCACCTCTGCAAGGCTGGCGGGACGCGTGGCTTGTTACAGTGCCTTCCCCAGATCTTAGGCCCCTAGAAGATCTGGTTACGGCTTCTCGGGACGGAGAGCCAGAGGGACATGGTTGATTGGCAAGGAGGAAATTCCTGCTGGAAGGAAGCCTTACCTATCTAGAACACAGCCAAGACCCAGGCAAAAGGCAAAATCAAACATACACAAAGGGTTCTGAGCTGGCAAAAAGACATCTCAGAACAGGATGGTGTGGGATTCCCAGCTTTGGTGCTGAAGGCTCCGGGAGAGGGGTGAGCTGAGCTGCGGGACTGGGGCACCCTGGATTGGAACCCCCATTCAGGAACCGTCCTATCATACATAGCACACTGCCTCTAGGAACAGGGCCCTCGGCCAGAGCCCACTTGTTTCTGAGTGTTCATCCCTTTTTGGGGCTCAGCTTGTCACCTCTCTGGTTGGGCATTCTTAGTTCTGGCTTTGCTAATCAACTTGGCTCAATGGCAAAGTTAGGGACTCCACGAAGAACGAATGCACATGAAAGGTTTTGTGGCTGAGTAAGCAGCCTTTTGCTAGAGCCGCACTACACCAGGGATGGCAGGAATTCTTCTGGCCATTTGTGATGAAGCGATATCTTTATCCTCGTCCTGGCCCGGGGTTTTCTCATTGATCAAAGCGCCCAAGCGGGCAGAAAGGAACACATATGGATCCTTTTGAAAGATGGATGGTTGTTGGCCTGAGGCTTTCTCTTGAGTTATTTTTCCTGAAAGCCAGCCAGTATTTATTCAACCAATGTATACAGAACACCTCATTGGTGCCAGGCTCTGGCCTAGGCACTGAGGGGGCAGGGAGTCTGGGCACAGCCATGGGGCCCTCTCCAGAGCTTACCGTCAGGGAAGGGAGATGAGACATAAAGCAAGCAGCTGAAATGCTACATGGCTTCTGATAGGTCCCTGAGAAGGCCGAGATGGGAAGGTGGTATGTCCTGGAGTGGAGAGGGCTGGAACTTAGTAGTCAGACTGGCCTTGAGTCTCACCTTGATTTGGCCACTTCCTAGCTCTGAGACCTGGGTGTCTGTTTTCTCATCTGGAAAATGGGTATCACAATGCCTACCTCACAGATAACGTGTGAAAATGCCTTGCTCAGAATCTGCATGGAGTATCATGCAGTAAATATTGATGGGGAAAGATTGGGCATGGAGGTGGCTGGGGTCTGGAGTTGGTAACCTGTGGAAAGATTCATAGAGTCTGAAAATGTATCGGAGGCCTAATTCTTTAAAACCTTTAAAATCACCTAACACTGAGCTTGGTACATACCCACCTTGCAAGCCCTGCAGGGCTTTGCCCAGGTTCTGCTTCGAGACGCCAGCAAAGCCTGGGTTTATTTAAATTGTGAAGCAAAACAATGGGAAGTCATTCCAACATGGCAGTTGTTCCCAGCGGATGAGACCAGGACAGGAACACTTAGAAACCTCACTTAGCCCTGATGTCACAGGCTCCTACAGGCTTTTCTTCTTATTTTATTATACAGGCTTGGGCTGTAACTTGAAACCAAGTCCTCAGGATGAGATAAGAAGGAAAATGCAGAAAGCTGTGGCCACTTGGTTCTTTAGCTGCTGAGGGCACTGGGGCCAGGCAGGCCAGGAGAGGAAATGGGACCCAGGACTGAGGCGGGGCTCCACAGTTGGATTTGCTCAGGCGTCCTTGTGAACTGGGCCCTCAGCGAGCTTGTTCAAGTGCCGCCGCCCTACTCAGGTTGTCCCATCTTGCTTCAGGTCTTTCCCAATCCTTGGGTGGGAGGCTGAGCAAGCAGTTTAGTCTCTCTGAACCTCAGTTTTTCCATCTGTAAGCAGGGATAACAGTATCAACTCCCATAGGATATTTGTGAGAATTAAATAAGATAATGCATGTAAATTATCTAGCATGGAGGCTGACTTGTGGTAAGGCTTAATAACAGTTATTATAATTTTGTTTTCATCATTTCAACTCTCATCAGTCTGTTACAAATTGTCCTACTCTAAACTCTTAGTTCTGTTATTCTGTTACTGTTTATTCTGTCCTCTGGGGATTAGATATAACAGTGCAGGTCTTTCAAAGGGTTGAAGGTTGAATTCTTGCCACTTTTCAGCGTTAGCGATTGGGGTGATTTGTGCTTCCAAGGAGACCTCAGCCTAGAAGGGACTCCAGGAAGTCATTCAGTGCAGCTCTTTTCAGAGTTCATGTGTCCGTGAGTCACCTGGGGAGATGCACGTTCTGACTCAGTAGGTCTCAGGGACGGCCTGAGGGTCCGCATTTTGCACCATCTCCCTGGTGATGTGATGCTGCTGGTTCCGAGACGGTATTTTGATTAGCAAGGTTCTAGTCTGTCTGTCTATTCTTAGGACTGCATTTAAGGAAGGAAGAAACTTTGTTTTAAATGTGATCCGCACATTGTTTGATGTGTTAGAAGAATGTATTATTTTTGTTTAAAAACAAAAAAATCTAAGAAGTATGTTTAAAGCGTAAATTGAGGCAGCATGCTGTGGTGGTAAAGGGAACAGCTAGAACATCAGTAAGAACTGGGCATTGATGCCAGATTTGCTATTTTTTAGCTGTGTGACATGAAGAAAGTAACTTGGGCTCTCTGGCCTAAATTTTATTATTCGCACAAAGAAGGGGTGGTAGGAGATGAGGGGTCTTAATCTGGGGTCTGTGGATAGATTTCAGGTGATCCATTTTCATGGTTTCCCCCACCCCCTCCCACTAACTTCTAATGAAATTTAGCATTATTTTCCATTATGTAGGCAGTAAGCTGTAGGACTCTTATCAGCATCTGTGACAGTATTAACAAGAGAAACACAGATACTATGTATCACATTACAGCTGTAGCAGTTCTGAAATACTTTAAAGATTTAATATATTTTGAAATACTATCTTTAAATATCACTCTCACTTATCACTACTTCAAAATTGTAGAAGATATTAGACCTGCTGCCTAATCTTGCTATTTAATGTACCGATAAAGAAGCCTATCTAATTGCTATGTCACAAATTTATTTTAAAAAATATTTTGATAACTTGCCTTTCAGTATAATTGGTTTCTTCTGTAATCCTACAAATTTAATGTAATGCAGTTAAAAGCATTATTCTGAGAAGGGCCCATCAGCCTCAATGGTCTGCAAACCGGGTTTGTGGCATTCACACAACAGGCTTCGATTCCCTGGACCAGATGGTCTCTCAGGTCCCCCACAACTTGAGAATGTTTTACTATTCTAAATCTTCCCAATCCATAGGGAAGATAACATTTGTGTCCAGAAAGTCTGGATTTTCTGTTAACTCATTGTCGTTTGGATTACTGAAGGGTGTGGTCCTCCTCTACTTGGGTTTCAGAGACAGCCCACAGCTCTGTGATATCTTCTGCCAGGACCGTGTCCGTTCTCCATTTATGAGGTAGCCCCTCCCACCCACAGCTGGAGCTGACCTTGGGAACTGGCCCTGACCTGCGGTGAGATGGGAACCTATGGGTGGGGCATTGGCAGCCGTCGGTGCCTTTGTGTAGTAGGCACTTCCCGGTGCCTAGCGTGGCACTTTTCTCAATGACCTACAAATTTTTATTGGCTCTCACCTTATGTTCCTTGGTCTGGTTGCATTTCTGCTAATTATGTTCCATTCTGGAATTAGCCAGTTCTGTGTGAAAAGCAAGTAGTGTTGCAAGAGGATAGAAGTGTGGATGTTCAACGTCAGCTCTGTTTTGGAAGATTCTGGCCGAAGTGGCTGCATGGCCAGGTCTCCAGAGAGTGCCTGCTGGAGGGCAGGAGGTTGTAGTTCCCTGCCAGGTGGCAAATAGCCTCAAATGCCAGGGCCAAGGCAGCAGACCACTTAGACCGGTTAGCCAACTGTATTTTAATTTAGTGGGAGGTGCACGATAATGGTCCTTCTCAAAGAGGCACGGTGGTTCCAAATGTGTTGCAATAGAGAAAGGGAACTATACCTTCTCTTTTGTCATCAAGGCTAGCAGATTTCTTTTTCAACATTCTTTTGGTGGAAGTGGTGAACTCTAGACCAGAATTGCTCCCCTGTGTTCTGTACCTATGCCGGCAACTTTGATAGATATTCCCCATGGTTCTTTTTTTTTTTTTTTTTTTTTTTTAAAGATTTTATTGGGGAAGGGGAACAGGACTTTATTGGGGAACAGTGTGTACTTCCAGGATTTTTTCCAAGTCAAGTTGTTGTCCTTTCGATCTTAGTTGTGGAGGGCGCAGCTCAGCTCCAGGTCCAGTTGCCGTTGTTAGTTGCAGGGGGCGGAGCCCACCATCCCTTGTGGGAGTTGAGGAACCGGCAACCTTGTGGTTGAGAGCCCACTGGCCCATGTGGGAATCGAACCGGCAGCGTTCAGTGTTAGGAGCATGGAGCTCCAACTGCCTGAGCCACTGGGTGAGCCCCTCCCCGTGGTTCTTACATGCTTGTGTGAATGGTGTCTGCAGGGCACCTGCAGGTCCCGCCCCCACCCAGTGTTTCAAGAGCTCTTTTGCTATCAGGAACGGACTAAATGAAAGAAAGTAAAAACTACCATATGAATGCCAAGGATTAGTGTTAAGGAGAATGTGTCTCTAAGTACAATAAAACAGATTAATGCAATCAATTAGGAATCGTCTTTAATGTTGCTAACAGTAGTCTCATGGACGTGTCGTCTGGTAGGCCCAAGTTCTAATACCCGCTGTTAGGGAAAGAAAGGGGATCTTTATGTTCTCAGAGGACCTGGAGGGAGTGGGTTGTTAGGCCAGGGAGTGGAGGGACATGATATGGTGCTGTCCATGGGAAGAGCAGGAGCTGGCTTTAGATTCAGACATACTGGGGTTCGAATCCCATGCCTGCACAGTTCACCTGGCTTTGGGGGTCACATCCTTGGAGTATCCCATTTACAAGATGAGAATCTAATACTCACCTTGTGGGGTTGTTCTGAGGCTGAGTGTCCGATAGTTAGGTCTATATTCCCTCAACACTTGCTGCTGTCACCCCACCCTCCCATCTTCCGTGGGGGACAGCCATCTATTGGTTCCCCACCTACCAATCTCTGCCCAGTCATGGGTCAAAGAGTGGTCGGTGCTGCTGGCTGTTTCTCCCAGATGAGGAGGTTTGGGGAGGAAAAAGGAGAGAAACTGCCTTTCAGTTTGTGACGCTGTGATGACATTTCCCTTCTCCACCCAGTCAGAGGCTGCCGTTGAGCCTTTCTCTGGGGCTCTGTCAGCTCTGGGAGTGCTGAGGAGTGACAAGGCTACGTTTGTTCTCTTCTTCCTTTGGCCACATGGACACAGGGACACATAGACAGACAGAAAGACAGATTCTACACCATGCTGGCCCAGCAGGCTGTGACTGGGGAAGTGCTGGTGGGCTGGGCTGACCCCTCATCAGAGACACCCCCCAAGTCAGATGACATCCCCCAGCAGACCAGCTAGCCCCCTGCTCGGAGGCAGAAATGCCACAGCTCCCGGGCAGCCCCCAGGTGTGTGACAGAGGGCAGGGAGGTGCCCTGTGCTCTCATCAGGGCGTGGGTGTGGGGTTGAGGCAGTGGGCAGACGGCTCCTCGGATGCAGGCACTGCACTAGTGTCCATGGTTTATCCACAGCATCCGGCAGTGTGAGCTCTCAAGTGATTGTCAACTGAATGGATGAATGAATGAATGAATGAATGGGAGTGTGGGCACTGTTAAACCTTCACTCATTTCCACACGCAGTCTCATCCACACGGATTTTCACTCAGAGAATCCCTATCAGCCCCTACCGTGCCGGGTGCCAAGAGGGGACCAAGACAACCAAGAGTGTCCTTGTTCCTTGAGTGTCCCGTGGGCTGGGCCCATGGTTACCATGTATGCCCATACCCCGAGTGGGGCCTCACACCACTGGCAGTCAGTGAATTGAATTTACACTGTAGCCGAGAGGCTGATGGAAAAAGATGCCTGTGAAGAACCTTCCCGTCAGATTAACTTGGCAGAGACCTACCTCCACTGTCCTTTCCCCTCTGGGATGCAGCAAAGGGGCGTCTGTGGTCGGCTGTGCTCTTCCCACCTGGAAGCCAGGGCTTTGTTTCCCTGCCATCGGAGGCGCTGGTTCCCAAGGATTTACCTCCAGCCATGGCCAGCTCCTCGCACAACTCCAGGGGACGCCATTGAATTGTATGAGATGCCATTGGCACCCCTTGGAGCCCAGCAGCTGGCCTGAAGCTCCTGTTTGTCTTGGAAACAGAGAGACATGCTTGGGGAAGGGTCCCTGGGCCATCTCCTTGGGGGCTGGCAGGAAAAGGACATTCACAGGATTCCTTCCCTCCAGAGGGCCTCAGACAGCAGACTAGATGTCAAGGACTGACCTCCCATTCCCCTCTGGCTTGTCGGAGCTGGGCCAGAGGGGAGATGGGGACAGCCAGCACTGGGCCCTGCCCCAGGCAGCCAGCCTGCACAGACTCCAGGGGATGCGGGCGGGTCGGGGCTGGGGAAGCAGTGAGGCTTGGGGGACGTGTCAGTGCCGTTTGAATTTCCTTCAAACTAAAACATTCGCAGAAACCCAGCCAGAATTGATTTACGAGCTCCACATATTTTGCAGGTCTTAACACATCCCCCAGGAATCAATGAGGTCGAGCAGAACAGACTTTGCATCCAGAACCAGTATGAAATTGGCATCTTCAGTCTTTCCCAGGGGAATAGGGATAATAATTGGAGGGAGAGTATACGAAACAACTCAAAGCCGCACAAAAAACCTGCCTCTGCTTTATTCCCATCGGGGAGAAAGACACGGCATCTGTTTTCTGCATCTGAGCTGGGTGAGGGGTGGCCATCTCCACCGGGACCACTGTGACCAAATGAAGCATGGTGGGACGGAGCCGCGGGGGCAAGCGATGAACTCAGAGAGAACTTAGCAGTGACCACAGTGTCCTGTGCTGTGTCTTCTGGCGCACGCTCCATAACTGGGATAAACAGACATTTGTGATTATTTATTTAACATCTCTCTGTCCAGCAGGAACTTTTTGGGTTGCTCACCATTGTATTGGTGCCTGGTAGATACTTGTTGAACAGGCAGTAAAGCTACTCATGGTGAATTGTATGTATAGGATTCAAATGAGCAAGAGAAATTGATTATGTGTCTTAGTTGTCCAAATAGGTTAATTTATTATCATTAATGGACTGTATTCCTTCATTTGTTCACTTAGGTGCTGGGGTCTGTCTTGTGCACACAAAGATAAATCAGGCATCATTACTGCCCTGGGGAGTTCACACTCCCTTGCCAGGGTTAGGGGTGAGGTGGTGGGGAATAGAGAACCCAACACGCACATAGTTGTAGCCCAATGTGATGGGGCAGCAACAGCAGGTGGTATGAGGCTCCCTGTTGGCACTGGCTGGAGTGGTCAGAGAAACCTTCCATAAAGACAGGTGTTACACATCTGTGCATCCATTTGGTTAAACAGATATTCACTGAGCACATCTCTGTGTCAGATACTGCCAAGTGCTGGAAGAGGATCTAAAGATGAATAAGACTCGGTCGCTGCCCTCAGGATCTCGCAGCTGAGCGGATGTGAGTGGGGTTTGGGGAGGGGTGGATGTACATAAGTCATCAGTCTTTACATGAGCCAGAGTGTGAGAAGTGGCAGGAGTAGCATCGCCAGGTGCTGTAGGAGTGCCCACAAGGGATAGGGATTCTGCTCTGGGGATGGGTATGAGGGCCTCCGTGTGAATCTTTGGAGGACTGAGTAGGATTTGTATGTGGGAGATGGGGAAGGGCTTTCTGGGTCAAGGGAAGAACATAGACAGAGACATAGAGGCAAGAAATTTCATGGTACGCTGAGGAATCCTGGTGAGGCCAGCCTTGGTCATTTAGCTCCAGAGGGCGGGTGTTGGCTCGAATCCAGTTAGCGCTGGCCTGTGTCTGTCTCTTGGCTTCTCACTGTGGGAGGCTGGATTCTGTAATAACATCCTCATCTACTTCCTTAATTGTAATAATTCCCACTTGAACACTGCTTCTTGCTTTCCCCAATATTTTCACATGCACTGTCTCACTGAACTCTTCAATGGCCTTAATATTGTTTTCCCCATTTCAGAGGATATTTGGAAGGGCTCCGTGACTGTCCTCGCATCCCACACAGTTCATGCATGGGCGAGGCCCCCCAGAGTGTAAGCTTGCTGCCTTGTAGGCCCTGCCCCTCCCGTAAAATGTCCTGGATGTCTTTGTGGTTCACAGGCTATACTGGCCTCCTTTCTCTTCCTCAAACATGTTAGGCTCTTCCCTGCCTCGGGGCCTTGGCACGTGCTGTTCCCTCTGGAACTCTCTCCTGACTCTTCACATTGCTGGGCTGATTCCCCTCTCTCAGGCTTCAGCTCAGTTTAGCTGTCACCTTCTTAAACAGTCCACCCCTGGCCACCCTGCCCAAAGTAGCCCTGCACTCACTCTCCACCACAGCACTTACCGTTATTATCTGTCACAAACTTGCGTGGGCGTAAAATCATCTGGAGGATTTCAATTAAGATTGTTGGATCGCACCCCCAGGTTCTGATTCAGTAGATTTGGGGTGGGGCCTGGGTTTCCAAGGGATGCTAACGCTTCCGGTCTGAGGACCACACTCTGAGAAGTACTGAATAATAACTGTCTTTAATTAACTAGTTAATTAATATGGAGGTATAATTGATATTAACATTATATTAGTTTCAGGTGTACAGCATAATGATTTGATTTTTGTTTATATTGCCTCGCCACAATAACTCTAATATCCATCACCACACATAATTCGAGAATTTTTTTACGATGAGAACTTTTAATTTGCTTTCTTAGCAGCGTTCAAATATGCAGTGTATTACTGTTAAATGTAGTGCCCATGCTGTACATTACATCCGCATGACTTATTTGTTTTATAATGGAAGTTGGCACCTTTTGGTCCCCTTCGCCCATTTTGCCAACCCCAACCGCCTGCCTTTGGCAACGCCTAAGCTGTTCTCTGTGTCTATGAGCTTTTTTTTTTTTTTTTTTGAAGAGTCCACATATAAGTGACATCATATGGTATATGTCTTTCTCTGTCTGGCATTTCATTTAGTGTAAGGCCCTCAAGGTCCATCCATTTTGGTGCAAATGGCAAAATTTCCTTCTTTTTTATGGCTGAATACTATTCCATTGTGTATATAACCACATTTTCTTTATTCGTTCATTCACCAATGGACACTTAGGTTGTTTCCATCTCTTAGCTGTGTTTATTGTCTGTCCATGTCTTACCTTGTTTCTGCTATATTCCTAGTGGTGCGTCACTGGTGCTTGATAAGTACTTGTTAAACGAGTGTTGACTGAAGGCTCCGTTGGGATCCCTTACTTGATAATCGTCCCACATGTATTAAGGGGAAGAAGGCCAAACATTGACAGAAACCCTGGGCGTTCCTTGGTCTGATCTCTTCTCCCATTACCTTTTTCTTTAATGTTTCCCACTCGAGCTTTTTCTAAGGGTCATTATTAATTTTGTGGGTACATTGCATGCACGATTTTCATCAAGTCCTAGGTGAATGAATTGGACTGTGTAGGTTCAAGGAGGGTTGTCAGAAATCCAACCAAGCTATACGACATCCGGCCGAGTGTGGCTCCCGGACTCTGCCACACCTCCAAGCTGTGCTTAAACCTTGATACTCACCTCACCTGTCAGTAGGTGAGGAGGAGCCCACACATCCTCATTCTCCTCCCTTGGGACAGGTAACAGAAGAGCTAGCTGTGGTAAGGGGGTGGGGGACTGCATGCTGTGCCTGTGGCTCAGGGTTTTCCTCTGTGATGAGCAGACAGGCACAAAGAGAAGAAACTTTGATCTTGGGCTTGTCAGCACCATGTTCTAATAAACTGTGTGACCCAGCCCAGCCGCCACAGCTGTAAACCTCTTGGGAACTTTCCGGGTAAGTGAATTAAAATTTTATGACTGGCTTGCACAGAACACTTCTCATAATTCCCAACATGGTACTTTGAGAATTCTCAAGCGTCTGAGGCCTTCTCCTCTGCTTTGGTTTCAAAAGAACAAAGTTGAGATTTTGCCAGACTGGAATTGGATTTTGACTGTAAAATTTTATCTTCCCTGGCAAGGGGGAGTTGGAGATAAAATCTGAGGTGATTATGGATCCCCCAGAGCTATTACTGTGGCCAAGTAGTGCCGAGGGTAGGTTTGGGCCGAGCTGGCCGACACTTCATTCTCCAGTTGTGGGGCAGGACTCCCTGAGGACCCACAGGAAATGGAGTGTGTGTGTGTGTGTGTGGAGAGGGTGGGGCGCCAACTCCTGTGGAGACCACAAGGCCACCCTGGACTAAGTATCACAGGAACAACTAATTCTGCCCAAGAGAGTCAAGGAAGGCAACACAGAGATGGGACATTTACAGTTTTCTTGGGAAACCTGGAGACCAGGATGAGATGCAAGTTGCCCAAGGTCATCTGCAGAGCTGGGATATAGCCCAAAGTCTCTGGATTCCTAATCCTAAGAAAAGAGACTGGATTCGGAAGCTGAATGACCTTTGGCAAATTACTGCTTACCTGTGGGCTTCCCAGAGCAGGGTGGTCTATAAGATTAGTTTAGATACTCATTTGTTGTAAGGTACTAAGGACACAAATGAACAATACAGGATCTCAGATTGACAATTTTGGAATCTTTGATTCTGTTGCCTGTGTTCATTTTTATAGTCTAAGCATTTTGGCCAGGTTAGTGTTTGTCAGGATAAGGTGATTAAACAGAACTGCCTTTTTAAAGTGGGCCCATGGCCTAGGCCTCAGGTCCTTGAACTAGAGTCTGGTTTCACAAGAATTCTCCCCCAACCCCACTACATGGAAGATCTAAGCTTAGTCTTCTCTGTAAGTTATAGAACTCTGTTCTTGCCACATTCGAGCTCCATACAGAGTTGTACATGGAATAAATTTGGCTGCTACCATTATCTCCTCCTGAAGATGAAAAAAACGAGGTAGACAAGCCCCAAAAGGGTTAATAAAAATAGAAAGTGATTAAGACAAGAGGAGATAGTGCCACTTGGCTTTTAGCTCTGATGAGGAGGGAAGGCTTGCCAGGATCGCATTCCAGTGCAGCCTACTGACCGTGAAGGAGTGTGTGGGGTTCTAGAATCAGGTGCCGTGAGCCACACGCACACGGAGAGGGTCTTGTCAACGAGCCCTGAGAACAGATGGATGGAGGAAAGTGAGGCCGCCCACTTGCTTCCGGAAGTCTGGGCAGTCTCCAGTGTGGGAGGTGCTGGGGAGCACACAGCATGTATGAGTCTACTCGGGCTGCCATAACAGGTATCTCAGACTGAGGGGCTTGAGCAGCAGGCATTTCTTTTCTCCCAGCTCTGGAGGAGAGCAGTCCGAGATCCAGGTGTCAGGAGAGTTGGATCCTTCTGAGGGCCTCAAGCCAGGGATCTGTTCCAGGCTTCTCTCCTGGGCTTATAGGAGGTCTTCACATTGTCTTCCCTCTAAGTGTGTCTCTGTGTCCAAATTTCTTCATCTTGTGAGGAAACTAGGCATATTGGATTAAGATTTACCCTAATCACCTCATTTTAACTTAATTACCTTTTTAAAGGTATCTAACTACCTTTCTTCAAATACAGTCACATTCTGAGGTAACTAGGGGTTGAGACTTCAACATACGAATTTGGAGGGACAAAATTTGACGTCAACATATGAATTTAGGGGAGACACAGTTCAGTCCGTAACATAGATACAGCCCTGTCCCTCCAGCAGGGACCCTTCTGAGGTCAGAGACCACAGAGAATGCCATTTTTTTTCTTATCCTAAATGACTTAGCCTGTATGTGATTTCTTCTCGAAGGCTTTCTTAGATCTTTATCGCCCCATCTGAAGCCCAGTGGAATTCCCTCCGCACCCTACCCTGAGTTCCCCAAACACTTAGCTTGTTCCTCTACTGGGGGCGTTTATCGTCGTCTACCTGAGACTAAATGAGAAGTGTGTCTCTGCTCCTGACATATGACAGCCTCATGTCTTAGTTGTCTGTATCTCTCCCATATTCCTTACCTCCTTGTCATGCACACAGAGTGGGTTCGGTAATGTTTGTTGGGTTGTTGATGGGTCAGCTGTCTAAGAAAGTTGGGCAACAAGTGCCGGACAAACAGGAAGGTGCGGCCATTAATAAAACAGCAACGACAACAGCAACATGCCTTGCCTTAGATTCCTTGGACTCGTCAGCGACAGAGTCGAGCTCCTGGATTTGTAAAGCAAGGAAGCTCATCCCACCCGTCTATCCTTGTTTGACCACAACGGGTCAACGGAAGAATCTGCAGACCGGGAGCTCAGCATTTTTAAACTCCCAGAGTTCAAAGAGAATGACTCCTTTGGCCAGTCTTGAAGAAACTCTTCCATCATTTCTTGAATAATGGCATTCTTTTGGCTCTGCTCGATGACTACCCCGCCCTCCACCCCCAGTCCGGTGACCTTCTGTCCCTTTGTTTCTTGGCTGGAAGTCTGGGTCTGCTGTAGAGAGGAAAGGCAGTTTCAGCAGAGTGTGGGGTCCTTCCCACGAATCCAGAGCCACACACCCCAGAAAGCCTGACTGTGCAGAAACAGCTGGGTTTTGGCAGACTGAGTTTGAAAAACAATGCTAATAATTTAGAAGCATTTTGTTCCAGAATGGTGTATGGAGGATGAAGAATGTACTGTCAGATATGGCAAGTCACCCATCTTGTTAAGAGAAGACTCATTTGCGGATTTGCTCTGAAACAGGTTCCCTCACCTTCCGTTTTCACTTCCTTTAGTACAGCTGCTCAGCTGGCACCTGGGAGAGAGGTATGCCTGAGATTGGTCCCATGGGATCAATTAGGAAGAATTCTTGGGATGGATGGCAGGGGCTTGGGATGCCTGAGTCCTTGGACCAATCACCTTTGCTTTCTTCATTGTGCCTTGCCACATCTTCTAGAATGTTCTATAAATGCCTCAATGTGGAAAAGATTGGGTAGGACTACTTTAGACTGATGTGTTCTGCAGAGATTTCTAGGAACACAGAGCAGGTTTCTCAATATTTACCTTTTAAAATGAAACACATTCACTTATTACTTTTGGTGCTCTGGCTTTCGACAAAGTGAATGCCCACATCAGGACTCCATCCGTGATTCAATAAAACCGTAGGGCAATTTGATTACACTCGGTGTATTAATCATCAAGACTCTCTTGGTTGCAAGTAACAAAGACTCAGCTCAAAGTAGCTTAAGCAAAACAACTAAATAAAACACAAGAATAGTAACAACAAAAAAACTACATGCCCACATAGTTTATTTTTTTCATAACTGGAAAGTCCATGAGTAGAATTTGCCTCAGACATAGCTGGGTCCAAGGGCTTAAGCGGGTATCATTTGGACTTAGTTTCTTCTCTCTCCATCTCCTGTGTTCAACGTCTTCATTCTCAAGACATGCTCTCTCAAACAGTGGTCCCTGGCAGCTTCAGGCTTTTCTTTTACCAGTTTAGCAACCCAGAGAGAATGCCTCCATCCCTAGGGCTCCAGCAAAAGGATGTGTTTGCGTTCTGGTAGCCAGCTTGGGTCACATGCCCTGAGGTCCTGACTGCAATCAGCAACCAAGCCTACATCGCAGGTCCAGCCCCGGAGCCAGGAGTGGGTCTGAAGCTACTGGGCACACGGAAGAGTTCCTTAAAGGAAAATTGGGGTGCTGTTACCAGATGAAGGAAGTTTAGATGCTGAGTGGACAAGAGTTATACCTGAGGTCCCACTTTCACATGGAAAGAGAGGAAATAGAAGGACTGTAACTTTGTTTTGAGCCAACAGTGACAGATAACAAAGTATGCACCCACCAGTGGACTCAGCGTACATTGTACATGCACCTTTCCTGACATTGGGGGATAATCACCAGAAAGAATGAAGCGGCCTGGATCCATCATCTATGCTACCTACCTGTCCTCAGGTATGCAGGTACCCTCACTGCACCTCAAAGACAACTGACTCTCCTTTTCGTTAAAAATGGTCGGGGAGATAATACCACAAATTCTTTTTATAAAAATATCAAGCTGCTACAGTGCTCCGAGTCAGGAAGAAATGCCTAGTGCCTTGTTTGAATCTTTTGTGCCGCTGTCTTGCTCATCCTGCCCTGAGGAAAAACAAAATATAAAAAAACAAAAAATGATAGATTATTATGTAAATTGCCATCATCACCATAACCACCACCATCATCATCATCGTGGTCATCATCATCCCACATCAAAGCACCCGTGTGTTTCTGATCCCGTTTTATTTTAATGTGGTGATGCCCTTGGCCGTGCACTCTGCCTCCATTCACATGTGCAGAACTGTTGGTCCTTCCTTATGTCCTGGCCCCTTATCAGAGTGAATCTTAGGAATGGCCTTGGTTTTCTTATCTGTAAAATGAGGATAATGCCTATCTTATTAGTTATTTTCCGTGAGGATTAAAAGAGAGAATGTATACAAACCATGTGACAGTAGAAGGTGCTCAGTCAGATGCATAGCTGTATGTAGCCACGTATTCCCTAAGACAGGTTTCCTTAGAGTAATTAACTTCCACCCTTGAAAAAAGTCCCACTAGTCACTTATGAAGTGCATGATAGCGTCTAAAAGCTTTTGAAATGGAATGATGGTCCGGGGTGCACCACTGCCTATGACTGAGAAAGAAAATCTTAAGCAATTGAATAAGACTATTCTGAAAATTGACCAGAATCATTCAAAAGAGCCTAGTGCTGAGGTATTAGAAATAGACTAGAGTCTAACTGCAAGTGTTTAATAGAGAAGCATCTATAGAAAGACCTCAGGGCCAGGGCAAGGATGTCTGGCCCTCAGACATCCTGAGGGCCAGGGCTAGGTTGAACCCCAGCTCAGTCCCTCACTAGCTATGTGACCTTGGACAAGTGTCTCAAACTCTCTGAACCTCAGTTTCGCTTCTGTAAAATGGGGATAACAAGTCCTGCCCTGCCTACTTCACAGGATTTTAGTGATGCAGTAGAGCCTTTAGTTCCTGTAAAATATGCAGGACTAATTATTTCCAGAGCATTTTAAGAAATGCTCCATTATATTATTTACGAGTGTGTTGTAGCTGTTGTCAGTCTGTCTCAGTAAACCACGAGCTGAACTGTGGAAAGGACTTATGCAACATTTGATATATACACAAAATTAATGTAACATATGTAAGCCAGAAACTTCTTTACTATGCATGTGGGAGAACCCAGCACCGAACCTAAGAACCTGTGGCCTTCTCCACCATGGCACCACCTATCTTCTGAGATTCATTTCATTCAGTGTTATGTTTCTAAGATTCCGTGTTCTTGTGTGTGGCCTTAGTGCATTTGTTGTTTTTGTATACTTTTCCACTGTTGGACTATATTATAGCACAATGTATGGGTTCATGGTTTCATCAAACGACATTTGGGTTGTTTTAAATGTTTGCTACTAACAAAGAATGATGCTATGAATATTCTGGGTACCATACAGTTTTATTATAGGTATGGAAATTTCAGCTTTACAAAATAATGTTTTATAGTTTTCCAGAATGCCAGTTTACACACTTCTCAGCAATGATTAAGAGTTTCTGTTGATCTACACTCTCACCAACACTTGATATTGACAGACTTCTAAATCTTTGCCAATCTAAGTCATCGTAAAATGTTTTTTTCTCATATTCTTAATCGCATTTCTCAGGTTATTAATGAAGTTAATCATCGTTTAGTATATTTATTGGTCATTTGTGTTTCCCCTTTTGTGAAGTACTCTGATCATCTTCTTTGCCCATTTTTCTATTAGATTTTCTTTTTTCTTTTTATATACTTGTGATTTGTATCAATTCTTTCAATATCTAGGTACTAATCCTTTTTCAGTTGTATGAATTGCAGATATCTTCTCCCAGTTTGTGGCTCATCTTTTTGGTGTTTTTTGAGTAACAGACATTCCTAATTAATATAGTTGAATTTATTAATCATTTCTTTAGTAGTTAGTGTTTTAGGGGGGACTTATTTGAGAAATCCTTCCCTATTCTAAGATCATAAATGTGTTTTATTGTCTTTTAAAAGTTTTAAGGCTTTGACTTTCACATACAAATCTTGAATCTATTTGGAATTTATTTATGTATGTGGTGAGCATAGATCCAGTTACACTTTTCTCTGTATGGACAATCAGCTGTTAACCCATCACTTTTTATTGCGTAGTCTCTGCCCATTGCTCTATAATGCCCCTTATCTTACCTATCAAGTTCCACACCTATGTTGTAGCTTCTGTTCTCTATTCCCTCCCCATTATCAATTTGTGCACCAGTGCCACTCAGTGTTAATTATTATAGCTTTACAATAAGTTTTATTAACTAAACCAGGTTCCTTTACTTTCTTCTTCAGGAGTGTCTTGGCTATTCTTGGGCCAAGTGCCTTAAAAAAACCAAAACAGACTCTGTTGAGATTTTGGTTGTAATTCATTGAAACTTTAGAGAAATTTGAAAGAGAACTGACATCTTTATTTTATTGAGTCTATATCCTTGAACATTAAATCTCTTCCTTTTTAAATGTCTTCTTTAAATATATTTCAATAAGTTTTTATAATTTTCTTTAAACATGTCTTGCCATCTTTGTCTAGATTCATTCCTAGGAAATTTATGTTTTTGTTGCTATTTTAATAGCATCTTTCAAAAATTTAGTATTCTTTTTGTTGCTAGTGTCTAGAAATGCAATTTATTTTGAATATTGATCTTATACCCAGATGGCTTATGAAATTCTGTTATTATTTGCAATACTTAGTCTGTAGAATCTTTTGGGTTATTCTGACAATCACACTATTTGTGAATAGTGAGAGTTTTGTTTCTTTAATTTTTATACCTTTTATTTATTTTTCTTGTCTTACTGCACTGGCTGTTACGTATAGAATAATATTGAATATAGGTGGTGACAGGGAGCATCTTTGTCTTTTTCCTGATGATAAAAGGGTTGTGTCGAATGTTTCTTCATTAAGAATGAGTTTTGATGAGTTTTTCTTTTTAAAATCATTAATGAGTGTTGACTTTCATCAAATGCTTTTTCTACAACTATTGAGATAAATATATGCTTTAAAAACATCTGCTAATGTGGGGAATTATACTGATAGATTTTCTTATTAAACCACCTTTCATTCATTCCTAGCATAACTAACTTAGTCATGATATAGTGTAATTTGTTTAAAATATACTGCTGGATTTGTTTAGCTAACATTTTGTTTAGGATTTTTTTCATCAAAGTCTATATATTAAAATGGATTGTCACATTCTTTTTAAAAAATAACTCCTGCTGGGTTTGGGATCAACATAATTAACTTGATAGGGTGAAATATTCTTTCTTCTCTATTCTCTGAAAGGCTAGAATGACCAATTCATGGAAAGTTTATTGGACTTTGTCTATAAGCTCATCAAGATTTGTTTTTTTTGTGTGTGGGGGGGCGAAATTTTTAGCTACTGATATAATTTCTTTAATACTTATGGGACTGTTTGGACTTTTTACTCCTCAAATTAGTTTTGCAAAGTTATGTTTTTCTAAAAATTTGTCCATTTAAGTTTTCAGATTAATTTGTATGAACTTTTTCATAGCATTCTTTGTATTATCTTTTAAATCTCTGCGGAATTTATGGTGCTGTTGCTATTCTCATTCCTAATATTGTTGTGCTAACTCTTTCTTAAAATGCTAAAATCATATCCATTTTATCAGCCATTTTTAAAGAACCAACTTTTGGCTTTATTGATCTCTATTTGTTTTGTTTTTGTACTTTTTATTTCATTAATTTCTGCTCTTCTGCTTTTCATTATCTTTTCTAATTTTTTGGATATCTTTGCTTGTTTCCTAACTTCTTAAGCTGAATGCTTAGCTCATTAATTTTAAAGCTTTCTTTTTCCCTAATATTAGCAGTTAAGATCAGATATTTCTGTGTCCTGCAAGTTTGGATACGTAGTAATTTCATTGTCATTAAGTTCTAAGAATTTTGTGATTCATTGTGATTACTTGTTAGGGTCCATGATTTATTTAGTGATGAGTTTAAAAATTTTACACATTTATGGAGGTTTATCTTTCTGTTATTGATTTCTATTTAATTGCATTATCACCAGGGAATATGATCTGCGTGATAACTGATTCTGTGAAATTTGTTTGGAACATGATTTGTTCAGTTTGGTATCCAGAGTATCTAGCATAATGCCAAAAATGTAGAAGTTATTTCGTAAATGTTTGCTGATCTAATGAATGACAGATGAATGAATGTCTAGTGACCAGGCGTTAGAGGAATTGTCTCTTTCTGCTCTGCCAAATTGTCCAGTCCTGCCGGCTACATCAGATTACAAAACAGCCTTGCAAATGAGCACCAGTAATATAATGGTCCTCCAAAATCATCTTCTGTCCTGCTCACCCTTTCCTTCTTTGGCCTGGGAAGCAGACACTGAGTAGGTGGGTGAGAGGCTGCTTGCAAAACAGGTGGAATGTGAAACCATCAGACCCAGTTTTAGATGGAATAGAATTAGATCATTCTTTCCACTTATTTCTTCTATGACTTGGAGAAAAGTATTTCTTCTCTAATAGTAATAGTCTCTAAAAATACATGTAAGGTAGCATTTCCTCTAAAGGAAGTTCTTATCTCATTGAATCCCTGGAAGTAATCAGGGATGATGCCCCCATTTAAAAAATGGGAAAACTGACATGAACCTAGTTAGTGGGAAGGCTAGCCGAGTTCCTGATCTGTTACTTTTTGTTCTGTGCACTAACCATCTTCCCTTCATTTATGTCACTTATAACTTAGACTTGCCTAAGAGAATATAAAGTTAGATAAAAACATTTGACTGAATTCTGCTTGTAAAGGGCATGTGAAGACAAAGAATGAAAAACCTATCCATTCTGCACTAGTCAATACATATTGATAAAATGAGTGAGTGAATGAATGAATGAATGGTCCCTATTTTGATGAGTACATTTTCTCTTATTGGCATCAACACCACTTGGGCTAATGAAGGGGAAAAGAGGATTCATTAGCTCCTCTGTCTTTTCTTAAGCCCCTGAGAAGAGCTTTTTGAAGATGCCTATTACACAGGTCTTGAGAGAGGTCCTGAGGGAAATGTTAGAACATTCTTATTTCAGAGTAAATCTCAGGAGAGGCAGCAATGTTTGTACATTAAAACAGCATTCGTGTAGTATAACATATAGTATAACACTGTTCAATACTGTAGCGGTGGTCAAACATTATAGCAATGTTTACATATTGTAATAGACACTTGACACGAGGCTGACTTGGCATAGAAGATAACTTAATTGTGCTCCCCAATACTTTTTAAAGTGGCATCAGGTAAGAAACCCTTCCCATTCAGGTCACCCTCTTACCGTAAGTTTTCTCCCCCCTTTGGAATAGTCTGGTCTACAAGCTCATGTCCTCATTTTGCACTTAGAGGCAAATTGTGGGCGTCTCCCAGCCATGCTGATGTCTTTTCCCCCTCTGTCCTCCAGAGGGCCTCCTTGGCCCTGCCTAGGTAAGAGGTGTAGACAGTGAGTGAGGGTAGGGAACTCATCTCGGGCACAGAGGATTCAGATTCATCGACCTTTCCAGATAGAAGAGACCTCAGACCTTGTTTTTCAGAGGAGAAAATGGGCCGAGAATAACTTGCCTAAAGCCACCACTGAGCAAGTGAAAGGTTCTGGACTACTGTGTTTCCTTAAAAAGAAGACCTAACCAGACCACCAGCTCTAATGCTGATGGTCTAATTTTTGAAGCAAAAATTAATATAATACAAGACTGGGTCTTATATAACATAACGTAACGTAACGTAACATAACATACATGACACCAGATCTTATATTAATTTTTGCTCCAACACATGCATTAGAGCTGATGGTCCGACTAGGTCTTATTTTCAGGGAAACCTGGCTTTCAGCCCCGTCTTTTTTCTCTGCTTTTAGGGGGTGAGCTTCCCATCTTTCCCTTCCCTCTCTTCCTCTTCTTCTTCCTCCTGCTTCTTGACATGAAGCTGTAACAGTCAATCTGGATTACAGGCCATTTCTGTACCAGGCATGATTTAAAGGCTTTATTTACGCAGATCTTCACGAAACCCCGTGAATTCTGTACTATCACTAGCTCCTTTTACAAATGAGGAAACACAGGTTTTAGTGGCTAAAAACAAACATTAACAACAACAACAAAACTTGCTCAAAATCACACAGCCAAAAAAATGCGGGCGGCAGGATTTGAAACAGGTCTGACTCCAAAGCCTGTGTTCCCACCAACCTGTGTGGTTGTTGGAACGAGTTACTAGAAGCACAAGATGCTCAGAGTCCAGCGCTTCGTTCCTGCTTCCCTCCTTTCGTCCCCATCCTCTAGGCCTTCATCTTTATTTCCCTCCATCCCTTTTCTCCCTGATTCTCTACTGAATTCCTTTGTGGAGAAGGGGGCTGCAGAGCACTAAGGACTGCAGGAGCGCAGGACACAGCTGTGTGCTTCTTCACTGGGATTTTGTTTCAGCTCACAGGCCAATTATGTCTTTGGGTAGAAGCAATTCATAAATTTAGAATGGAATTCAATGAAGAAATATGATTTGATTGATAGATATTAACTTTTTTTGGTAAAAACACGTAACATGAAATTTATCATCGTAATCACTTTTAAGTGTACAGTTCAGTGGTGTTAAGTACATTCACAGTGTTGTGCAACCAACCTCCAGAACTTTTTCTTCTTGCAAAACTGAAACTCTATACCCGTTAAGCACTAACCGCCCCTTCCCCTCTCCTCCCAGCCTCTGGCAACCACCATTCCACTTGCTATTTCTATGAGTTACTACTTTAGATACTTCGCATAAGTGAAATCATAGAGAATTTTTTTTTTGTGACGGGCTTGTTTCACTTAGCATCGTGTCCTCAAGATGTGTCTATGTTGTCGCATGTGTCAGAATTTCCTTCCTTTTCAAGGCCAAGTAGTATTCCATTGTGTGTGTCTGTGAGATGTGTACCGCATTTTGTTTACTCATTCACTGATGGACATGACAGAGGGTAGGATCATGGAAGCCTGATGAAGAAAGTCTTTAAAGAAGAAGGGGGAGGTTGACTGTGCCAAGTGCTGCTGAGAAGTAGCAAAGGATGAAGATTGAACCATTGGATTTGACATTGTGGAGGTCACTGGTGTCCTGGACGAGAGAGGCTGCAGTAGAGGGAAAGGGATGGAAGCCTGATTGGAATGAGTTAGAGAGAGAGAGTGGGGGCGGGGCAGGGGGTGCCAAGGCTGAGCAGCAACTGCAGGTAACTACTAGGAACCCTGAAGCAGCGGGGCACAGAGAATGTGGTGGTCTCTGGGGCGGTCCATTGGGTCATTGTTTCTATTGTTCTGTATTAGAATTTCCTCCACTACTGCTATTACTGCCTGTCAAAAAGGCATTTACTAGGAAGCCAACTGAGCAGACTCGTATGAGCAGACTCTTGACTCAAACTGTTTACAATTAGGGACTACCTTTTGTGGGGCTCACCTCACTGTGGCTTTTTAAAACTACGAAAGTCAAATTGCTCTGAACTGCAAAGGGTTAGGACTTCTGTGGGGGTCGCACTGTGGGGGAAAAGAATTCCTAGAGCTGAGAACATAACTTCTTGTGTATTAGGGTACAAGCTAAGCTGCTGTAATGAAGAGACCTGTAACACACTGGTTTCGATAAGAGAGCATTTTCTCTCTCATCATATTGTCCAGAGGCAGATGGTTCAAGGCTGGTAGGGTGGCTTGGCCAAACTCAGTGTGTGGCTTTTACCTCTAGATCCAAGATGGCTGCTCCCACTCTCCCCGTCACACCTGCAAGTGACAACGGGACCACACACTCGTTCTGTTTAAAGCATGCCCCAGAAGTTGTTACACATTACTTTTACTTATACCCCACTGGCTAGAGTTTGGTCACATAACCACATTTCACTGGAAGGGAAGCTGTAAAAGCAGCCTTTAGTTGGGAGAATGGATATTAGAGGACAGTCTCCAGTTGTGGCTGCCTCTGCCACATCATCCATCTGGATCACACACATAACTTCTATTCCGGGAAGGCTGTTCCTCCTGGAAATATCCCTACTCCTCTCCAGCATGGTATTTACCCTACTGAGTTGGGATTATCTGGTCTCTTATCTGTTCCCTACTGGATTGTAAACAGACATGGCTTCCGTGTCATTTATCTTTGAGTCCCTAGTACCTACAGCAGTTGTGGCTCATGGCACGGTAAAGGTGTGCAGCATAAATGAATCCTGAATAGCTGTGTTATTGGCGCTGGGACTCGGCTTCCAGGCTCTACATGGTGGGAGGGAGGGCTGGAATGACCTGGCAGGTCAGGTAGTTGGTCCTTCATCTCTCTGCCTTCCACACTAAAGAAACCCAGGAGTCTGCTAGTGACCACAGAGGTGTGGATGGAAAAGGGCAGCCCCTACCCTAGGCCATCAGCCAGGTAAACACACAATCCTGAAAAGTATTTAATCAGTTCAAATATTTATTTTAGGTTCAAGTGATATAATCCAACTCTTACCAAGTCCAAAGTGTGGTAGGGAGCAGGACGTGGCTCAGGCTTCCAGAAGCTCAGGACATGTGGCCCCCGTCAGCCAGGAGATGGTATTCCCAGGACTGTCTCTCACTTTGGCATGCTCTTCCCACCCCTGTGGTCCCCACCTGCTTTTCACCTCTTCTTGCCATCTCCTGAGGTTTCACCTCTTGAGTTGTAGCCTTAACAGTTATTCTCTGATGTGTTGGGTCGTCTGCTAGAGAAGGGGAGCAGGGAGCTTTGGGCTGTACCAGCATGGAGGAGTGAGGGCAGGAGAGGAGTCCAGCCCAGTGGGTGAGTCTCAGGATGAAATACCGTATTCTTCTTCACCTGCTGACCTATTTCTTGTAACTTGTTATGTGGAAAGAGCCATCTGTCACTTCCCTCCCTTTTCTTAGGAGGCTGCGGGTTCCAGGAATGGGTGTATGTGAAGGAAATGTTCCCTATGTCATTGCCCAGTGTCAAGACCTGCTCTCACCTCCCAGATTTGTGACCCTCCCAGATTTGTGACACTCCCAGTTACGCGTCTACAGCCCTCTGCAGCATTCTCTACACACTTGTGTTCAACATCTGTCTTCCCCACTAGCATGCAAGCCCAGGAGGACAGGTGATGGTAGCCCCATAGGAGGCAGATGCAGAAGATCAATTACACGAACCAGGTGACCCTGGTTAGTTAGTGATGGAGTCAGAACTGGTGGCAGGGCCTTCTGACCTCAGGGGTGAGAAGAGAACACGTGTAGATTTCATTATCGCTCCAAGGGTGACTGCCAGGAAATGTGTGTACCTGATGATGGGCCGATTGATTCCTTGTGGTAAATTTGCACACCTGGGTATTCCCACAGCCGGCAGCAGGCTGTGAGTTCTGTCCCAAGCCTGAAGAATGGATTGGGTTTCCTGGTTGTGCCCTAAGATGTTCTGTGGATGCCCATTTTCAGGTCAGGCAGAAGATGTCTCTTTTCCCTCTTCTGATTTTGTCCCCTTCTGTGATGGTTGAAAATAAACTTCTTCTTTGTGTAGAACGTTCAGCTCTCTGGAAAAAAAGAGGAAATATAACTTACTTTGCCAGGCCAAACACATGGTGTGTCAAGGCCTCTGGGGGTGAGGACATTCTCACATCTGCCCTGGGCAAACGCTAGGTTGGAAAGAAGCCTCCAGACGCTCTCAGCTGGGGCCCGAGGCTCTGCTGGGCCTGAACTGTGAGCAAATGTCTGCCTTGTGGGTATCCGTCATCCCACAGGGATGAGATATGGGCCACCAAGGAGGAGGTGGCTAAACTGGTTCCTGTGATGTCACATGGATTAACTGCCTTTCCCTGTGGCGTTCAGAAGAGCCCAAGAACAAAGTACCTGCATTCCCAGTATAATTCACTTCAATAGCCTCTATCATGCCAGGTGCTGTGTTAGGTGCGTAAGACACAAATATGAATACGACCCATTTCCTGCTTTCAAGAAACTCGTGGTTTAGTGAAGGGAGATGGAGCCATACACAGCTAACCGTGTACTGCAATGTGGAGTCCTCTAAAACCAGCTGTGCTTAGCATGTGTTTGAGTATAAAAGGAGGCTTGACGTGCTGCGTTGTCAAGGTATAAAAGAAAGTTACGGGTTTTCTAAGAAGGGGGCACACAATTTTGAGTAGTAAAGCCCCACGGTCCTTTTTGTGTCTTGGATGGTCCCGGAATCTGTGTTTATTATACTTTCACCGGGAGAGACTAAAGGCTGGCAGACCAGTAATGAAGCTAAGACAGTCATTTAGAGGAAAAACAGTGGGGCCTTGGTGTCTTTGGGGATGGGGGATGTAAAGAAAGGTTAAGTTGCAAGATTTTCAGAAGGAGAATTGCATGAGAATAGGGAGTAGTAGGGGAGGCTTTAAGGATAACTGAGATTTCTAGCCCAGAATACTGAAAAAAGAATGGTACCGTTGACGAGGATAACATTGGAGGGGAGCGTGTGGGGCGGGCACGAGGCGATCACAGACGGTGGCAAAGAGGGTGAGAACACATGGAGGTCAGGATGTGGGGAGCAATAGGCTCCCAGGGATGGAGGAGGAGGAGCCGGCAGGGAGATGACGAGATTCGAGAGCGATAGCCTATATAGACTGTTCGTGAATACTCCTTTAAAAAGGAATGGCTCCTTTGCTTGCTTTATAGTCACGATCATGGCCTAGCCCTTTAAAAAAAAAAAAAAAAAAAAAAAATACCATGTCTAGATTGGCACTAAGCCAGCGTTGGCCTGTTACTCTCAGGACATCTTGATGCCTGATGCTGAAGAAGGAATATATGTGTCATCTCCCTCTTGCTCGCCACCCCTCCTGCAGCGGCAGTGACCATTCGTACGTTGGCAAAAGTTGAATGGGCTTGGCCAATTCACGGCCCAGTTTAAAAGCAGCTAAAGTCAGCTGATGTTTACGAAGCACTGTGGATGAAAATCATTACTCAAGAACCAAGCAATGTGATCCCCATTCGTTGCAGTTTGTTTCTGCAGAAGGTCAGAGCTAGAAGCGGCCTTTCAGAACTCTCTTCTAAGCTCTCACTTCGTGGAGAGAAAACTAGAATTCATGGAGAGGTTGGAACCTGCATTCCAGCTGGTTTCTTCTAAGAGGAAAGGATTTTTTTGTTGTTGTTTGGAAAATGGACCACATATTTGTTGCCTCACTGGAAGTACAAAGTGAGCAAGCTTTGTATCCTATGCTTAATATCAAGCATCGGGGAAAGTGCTGTAAACACAAAAAGATCTGGTTCCTAATGATTGCCCACAAGACACATGGAGTACAGATGTCCTGGGAATTCAACAAGCGAGTTCTCAAACGCTGAGATCTTTAATTAAGCAGGTGTTTGGGAAGTAGGCCCTGTGTAGCTTCCAGCCTTGGCTGGGCTTGTCTCGCTGAAAAATGGCACCGACCCAGCTCAGCAGCAGGCCCAAAGCTGGCTTCAATCAGAGACGTCGGAATGTGCCATTGTTATTTTCTTCTTTCTTATCAAGCCCCATTAGCTTGAGCAAGGAAGGAACAAAAACGGGCTGGGAAAACATGTTGTTTCACTGGGTAAAAATTTACTACCAAGGAAATGATTTTGCTGTGTCCAAAAAAGGACGCGTGGAGGCTTTTTGAAAGGTGTAGTCCTCCAAATGCATGGGGACAGTTTCTCCCAAGGTCCCCCAGCGAGAATGTTTTCCTGTGGCTGATGGCCGTTCTCACAGAAGAGCAGAGGCATTCAGCTGAGGGTGCGGACACAGGTGCACAGAGTCAGCCCTTTGCTGTCCCTGGGATTGGAGAAGAGAAGACACAGAAAGAGGGAAGAATCGTTGGTCGCGCCAAGTGTGATCGTATTTGGAATTCAATAGGACATATTAGGTTGGTGCAGAAGTAATTGTGGTTTAACAGGTTAAAAATAATTGCAAAAACCGCAATTACTTTTGCACCGACCTAATACATCTTAGGCTTTTGTACGGCTACAATTATAGAATCAGAGATGGACCCATAGATGCCAAAGTGCAGAGGGGGAAACTGAGACCCTGTGAAAGAATTCTCCCTGCCTCTGTGTACCTCTTGTCCCAATCTCCTGGCATGTGTCTGGAGCTCTAGAGGGAGAAGTCCTGGCCCTGGCTCTAGTTGAACCATAGATCTAACCAGGCCTTACAGCCCCAGTGCTGCCATCTTGGTGTTTTTGGTGACTCCCAGAACAGAGCCTGCAGGAGACAGAAGCCAAGCTGCCCCTGTGTTTCACAGCTGCTAGAAACACCACCTCACTGGGGAAAGGAACAGACATTTCCTGGGCACCTACTGGGTACCAGGCAGTGCTGATCGGACCCGTGAACACTTTAATTTATGAACTCTAATAGCAACCTATGAGGCAGGCTGCCACCGCTCGATTTTGCAGAATACCTGAGGATGTAAGAGAGTAATGAACTAGCTCAGTAACACTCAGTTAGGAAGTGCAGGAGTCTGGATTCGCACCCTCCTCTGACTGCCCCCAAAGTTCTCCTTTTTTTTTTAACCCACTAGCCCTTTCTGGAAAGGCTCAGCCCTTTGGTGTTTTTCCCTTATGCTTTGGTGCTGGGAGAATGGCCTAGAAAATGTTCGCCCTATGGGCATGGGGAACCCCACTAGGTTTTGCTTTGGTTTTGCTTTGCAGTTTTTGAAGGACACTTTATTTCAAGCAGAATTTGTGTTATGAAAGCAATTTAAGTATTTTCTCTTCACCTTATAAGAATAAATGATGAAATGTAAATGCGTGTGTGCGTGCACACGTATGAAATGTACATTCATATATAATAAACAGCTGGCATGCCTATGCATATTATTTATAGTCAAACATATTTTTGTGTATTTATGTCAGCACATTAAGTCTGTTATATCTACCTGTAGAGATTTTTATAATAATAACCTGTGAGTTAACACTATTATACTTGGGACCCCTCGTTTTACATGGGACAGAAAAGTGAGTTGTATATTGTTTTCTGAGAACCAGCCCACTCCTAGCGAAGGACCTATAATAGGCATCAACCAATAGCATGGTATCTGTGATGTCCGGAGAGTCCATCTGGTAAAAGAGGTGAGATGCCTGTTACCACTTCCTTCCGTCACAGACGCCTGCTTCAAGGGCGAAAGCTTCCGGCAGCTTTGTACCCAGTGGTCCTCTCCATGCTGTCCTTGCAGTCAGCCTGGAAAAGTCCATTCGTTTTGTTGTCCTGGGTTGTTGAGTAGCATATGCTGATGACTTGAGGCCAGTTCCTCCATCTGGTGCCTTTGTGAGATCTTGACTGGATTCAAAGGGCGTGCTTTTACTGTTTTTTCTTTTTTGTTTTTTTTTAAACACTTGTAGAAATTTATTTAGTGTGAGAAACAAACAATAAAAACAATGGTTGTAAAGAACAAATCAATAACAAGTGATGCACATTTTTTGGAAATGTTTCTTTCCAGAAATGAGACGTTTCTTCTCAGACTTTAAGTTTCTGGGCACATAGAGGGTACCTCCCTGCCTGGGAGTTTAAAATGCGGAGCGGCGAAGAGTTTACGTGACCTCGTAAAAGACGCTATCTTATTTATTACATCCCACTCCTTTCTAGCAAACAGAATAAAAAGATGGTGAAGAGGAAAAGGATAAATATTGAAGGAATTTACTAAACAAATGTTCATTACGACGTTTTCACTTGTTCCTTGAAAGAGCTAAGCTGGGAAGGCAAGTCCGACTGTGACCCCAACTGTAGTGACTTTGAGAAAATGAAAGGTCCTCAGAGGCAAAAAAAAAAAAAAAAAAAAAAAAAAGTCAAGTTTAGACATTTGATTAACCATAGAAGAAGAGAAATGGACACTAGATTTTCGGGCAGGGAGAGCTAAATGTCAATTTGAAAGGTAGGTAAAGTACAGGGAGTTATAAAGCTATAGAAACCAATTCTGTGGGGCAGCCTGGGGAGTGGGGTGGGGACTGTGGTGATTGACTCACACACACAGAGCGGGCGGGCCGTAGTGAAACTGCAGAGGACTGATGCTTAAAGCAATCACGCCTTTGTCACTGTAGTGACTCTACAGATTCGACCCTTGGACTCAGGGCAGTAGCAGGCCCTCTGAGAGGACATTTCTCCACTGGCTTTCCACGGTAGATGGGCTGAAAAGATGCAGCACAGAGGTTGAAAGGATTGTGCATATCATAACTGAGCTGGTAGACATCTGTGGGGTTCTTCTCACAGGCAGACGGGATTTTGCAGGTGTTAGTCCAGTTCCTCTTCTGTGTCAGACGCTGTGCTAGGTGCTGTGGGTTTTGCTCTTATGCGAGTGGAGGAGCAAGACATTAAGTATATTGTCACATAAATGAATATATGTTGAGCCACCTCCTGTTTGGGGCCGAGTTCCCAGAGGCACTGAGCGAAGGAGGCAGCTGTCTGAAAGTTCTTGGGCTTCAGGAGGCTGAGGGCTGTCCACAGGACCGGGATTAAGGCTGCAGGCCACAGGTTTGAGGGAGTGACTGCCATCTCACAGGTGCGCTTCTGCTGGTCCAGGCTCTGGGAAGTTGAAGGCCATTCCTTATTCAGTGCCTTCATGCACCTGTCCCCATGAAGCTTTCTGGCTAGGGAGATGAGACACAGCTAGTGGCACGAAATCCTAAACAACCGTCTCTAACGTGTGTGTGGCCTGCTGTCCTGAGGCCTGGGAGCCCACATCTGCCTGTAGTCTCCTGGGAGGGCGTGAAGGATGAGTTGGACTGGCTTTGATGGCTTTCCTAAGTGAGCAGTTGTTGTTTCAGACTGTGAATGTTTTCATTGAAGGGATGGATGTCTGAAGGAAAGGGTGACAGCTCAGACAAAGCTGCTTGGGTCAGCAGAGCTGTGGTGTTCTGCGCAGAGGACGATTTCTTCCTGGGCTGGCCCAATGCTGCTGGGTTTTGATCTGCTGCCACGTTCTGGAGAAGTCAGTGAGCTCTTTCCTCCAGTTACCAGGGTGCTGTTTGCCTGGACAGTGGATGGACGTTGCCCCACCTGGAGAGAGATGAGCCATGGTTGCTGCGGTGGAGCCTCCAAATCCCCAGGCAGCTGCCCAGGACTGCAGCTCCCAGGAGGGAGGCAGGAAGCTGGCAGGGCTGATACAGATGGAGATGGCCTGGAGGTTTGGGAGGACACACACACGCACCCGCACACGCACGCACACAGCCATAGTAGAACATGAAGAATGAATGAGTGAGTAAGTGACTGAATGAACCACGCATTCTTTTCTCTTCAGAGATTCTTCCCAAATATCACACAAAGAAGGAAAGGAAATAACAGGCACGGGTTGTGTCCGAGGATAATGACACTTACTCAGGTTGCCGTAACTTGTACTTTTCCATTGATGCAGAAAAAGATGCCTTGCCAAAGAATGTCCTTGGAGTGATTTGATGTATTTTTCCTTCTGTTATTTAAATCAAACGTATTTAATGTAAGCAATTCAGCTGTGAGCTGGGATGTGTGATGGGTCTTTTAGCCCCGTGTGGAACCCACAGCATGAATATGTCCAGTTTCAGCTCTACCAGGTGTATAGCTGACAGTGGTTCTCAGTGGGGCTGTTGTCCACACACCAGTGTGGTCTTGCCAGCAAGTTGGCTGGGAAAACCTGGTCTGGGGCTGTAAAGGGATTAATGTTTGCTGTTCATGTGTTCATTCATTCATTCCTTCATTCATTCCCCAAATAGTTATTGACCATTTAGAATGGACGCAGCATTATACCAGGTGTGTTTCGAAGATATAAAGACGGGATACATTCCCCCCCCTCCCAAAATAAAACAAGTCCAGAGACTTGAGTTCTCAAAGTATATTAATATTGACAATCCATTCAATCAGTTAGTGAAAATTAAAAATTGAGTTTTTTGAAGATACAGCAACAGAAATGTGGTATAACCAAGTTAATTCTTTAACTTAGTAAAACTGGTGGAGTTTGTTTTTTTTTAAATGAACTTGAAAGCTTTAGTTTCTAGGTTCGAATATTTTGCATGTGCCTGTGTGTGTGCACATGCATACACACGCGTGTGCATATTTAGGCACCTCGTGCCCTCCTGACCCAGTCTGGTCCACTCCCAAGTGTTTGGTTTCTCTGTGTGGGGCTCCGTGGGCACACTCTGTTGCCGTAAGTTACACAAACACAGAGCCTTGGGAACTTGCTATCGCCTAGGCTCTCTAACAGCTCTTCTCGCCTTGGGTCCTCCTCACCCTTCATTCCCCTAAAGGCAGGAAAAAGAGCAAATTCCTAAGGCGATGCTGTTCCCAGGGTATAATTGCCATCCATCACTCCCCTCCGGAAAAATGTAAATATGCGCTGGCCGATAGTGGCATTATTTATTATCCTAGGCTTCGACGTGGATTTGAGCAGGCGCGGCTGCTGGCCAAGCATTATTCACCGGTTCCCCGGGGAGGCTCTGCTGGGTGGAAGGGAGGCCGGCCGAGGGCAGAGGCAGGAGCTCCTGCAGCTGAGAACAAGGCTGGGCCTTTGCCACCGAAGCTGTATGTGTCCGGGTGGAGCGGAGGCCGCTGCCACCTTGGAACCAGGTTCTTAGAGGCTGGTTCCACGCAATGCCAGACTTGTCGCAGTTGGGTGGTGGATTGTGCCAGTGTCACTCGAACCCAAGAGACGGTTGCTTACTTGGCCAAATGTTTCATTGAATCAGTTGTGCTTGCTTCCTGAGCATGTGGCCGAAAAGGCCTGTGTTACAAAAGACCCTCATCCTCAAGGAGCTTAAACTTTGGGGCCCTAGGTTCATCCCAACCCCACCACAGTCTGCAATATGCAATGTCAAGAGGCAGACGGTTTTCCAGGAGGGGCAGGAAAAGGCAGCAAAAGCTCAGCCCTGTCTCCTCTGCCAGGTCTGCCAGCTCCCTCTGAACTTGCTTGGTCCAGGGCGATGTGACCTGTTATTGCTGCACGGAGTGGGTTTGGAGTCAGGCAGGCAGGGAGGCCTGGGCTAGGCTCTTGACTTGACACTTGATTAGCTCCCTCAGCATAGTTTCCCGTCTGTAGGATGGGGGTCACGAGCCCAGCATACAGGGTGATTGTGAGAATAAACACAGCAACATACATGCGGTCTCGGGCATACTGCACAGGCTCACTGAACTGCAGCTTTTAATATTGTTTCCAACTGTGCGATGTTCCAGTTGGGGGAGGCACAGACAGAGTGTGGAGGAGCAAACCTGACTGCAGCGGTGAGGGGGGCAAAAGGTGCAGACAGGTGAGGGCAGGACTGACGGGGAGGAAAGGCATGGGAGTTGGGCCAGGCAGATCCAGCCGGGGCTTTAAGTCAAAGTCCGAGTGTGGTCAGGAGGTCCCGTTACAGGATTCAGAATGCTCTCCCTAAAATGCAGTGTGGGGTAAAGGGAAAAGGGATTCGTTTCAGTCGAAACAAACAGTTTTAAGTGCTGAATGTGTACACCAGATGTCTTGAGAAATCTGACCGTGACTGTAGCCTGGTCTTGGTGCTTTGAAGCTCTCAATTAAGACCCGACCAACTTGGACACAAGGACCTGCGCACCACCAGGGAGACAGTGACGTGTATGTAGCAGCGTAGGAAAACCCAGGGGGAGCAGAGGGCAGCAGGAGACCAGCTGCAGAAGCTCCGGAGTGCAGGGAAGACGGGAGGGCTCCGTGAAGCTTCACGAAGGGGCAGGGACCCCAGGCTGAAAGATCTTCATACATGGATCCGATTCAGTGACCCGACTACAAGCTTTGTCAGGGGACCTTTCTTTTTCTTCTGTTATGTTCTCAGAGGTGTTTATCATAGCTCTGTGCACACAGTAGGTACACAAAAGACTCCTATTTTAACACGTGAATGAATAGGCTTAACAAAATGCATTTCTAAATCAAGTAATGGTTATTATCCAGGTGACATGCTTTGAGAAAATGATGGGATAGGATGGCAGAAAAGTGTTGAAGGATGTATGTGTGTTCTTTTCTTGGCCATTTCCCTTTGTGGATTTCTGGGAAGCAGACTAGCTGTGCCCCCCTCCAAAGAGGCCTGTTTCTCGTAGTGGTACCCATCAGGGAGGTGCCTCCATCTTCTTGGATATAACTCAGGGATACTATCAACTGCTCCCAGCCAGCCAGACAAGCAGCTGGCACCTGTGGTGGCTGCAGGGCTTTGTACAGATGTAGGTGACATTCTTTGGAATATGTCTCTATTACAGATGTGGACGAGTGTGTGACGGATTCTCACCAATGCAACCCTACCCAGACTTGCATCAACACTGACGGCGGGTATACGTGTTCCTGCACTGACGGCTATTGGCTTCTGGAAGGCCAGTGCTTAGGTAACCGCTCTCTGGGACCCACAGGGCCTCTTGGAAGTTAATGGTTGCCAGGGGTATTGTGAAATGTGGGCGTTAGCTGGGTGGGTTTTTCTTTGGGTGGGGGAGGTACAAGCCGATGGAGCTTACATGTTTCACCACCTTCTAAAATCAGTTATCACCATCACCAGCATTTGATTTTCAGAATTTTTGAATGTATTTTTTAAGGGTTCCTGTTCGATTGTACCTACACCTTCTTCCTGTTTTCAGGAAGTTTATACCCAAGGCGGGAAGTGATAGAGGTGAGGGTTATTCTGTCCTAGTTAGAACTCCTACTAACGAAACACTTTGCTTAGTGACAGAAAAGTTCCAAGTCTCCCGTAGATTCTGAGCTACCACCGTCTCCTCCCAATACCCCACCATATCCACCCCCACGCCCACCCCACTAGCGTCTTTCTTTTTACTGCTAAGGAGTCAGTGATCACCAATTGAGAATTTTGTTCCTTGCAATTGGCATGTACTATGTGATCTCTCTGTTTATTTTTACTGGAGGGTTATTTTCCTTTCTTTCCCTCTAGTTTTTGGTCTAGCCAAGTTGAATGAATTCATAGCAATCTCTAGCTGTCACTTCAATTTCTATTTCTAGGGTGTGATTTCTATGCTGTTTTCTTGGAAAAGCCCTGCCAGTTTAATTCTCTAAGACACTGTTCTCTTGCCTGGAACTCAGTCCTGGAGGAGCCGAGAAACAAATCCAAACAACATCATGGAAACAAAAAAGAAAGGTTCCTTTTTCCAAGTCTCCCTTGATGGAGACGGAGTTTAGATCGGCTCTCGAGCCCTGTCTGCAGCCTCCTCGGGGCCTGATAAGCCAGCCTACACTTGGCTTGGTTCTCCTTTCCAGACATGCATATGGCATTTGCAGGCTGCATATGGCATTTGTGTATATGGTGGTCGCTGTGCATTTTAACCAACCTCAGCTATTATGGAAAATTTGATGCCACTGCTTTGAACATAAGTAGAGCATTGTGAGTGAGTTACTTGTATGGGAACTTAATATGTAGAATTTCAGAGCTGGAAAGGATGTTAGATATTATGTCATTCAAATTTTATATAGAGTTGGAAACTGAGACTCAAAGAGGAGGGACATTTTGGACAAAGAATTGAGTCTAAAATCTGTCTCCCGTTTCTCAGTCGTTTTTTTTCCACCACAAGGGGGTGCTAGAGAGGAGGTGGCCGGGCCACAGGCTGGCTCACACGGAGGATAGGGCCAGCCCCTGGGACGTTCCTCTGCCTGGGAGGGGGGCTTCTCGTCCACAGAGCGGGAAGCTCTGGGAGGGATACCCCTGGAAGCTGAGTGTCGTGCCACATGTACAGCCTGCTCACACTTCACATCCGAAATGAAGACCTTTCCTAATTGTGGCCGAGCTCATACCATCTTCTGGCCAAACTCCTCTTTCTCTTTAAAAACACAAGTTCCGTAGCCATCTGTGACCCCTTCTGTGCCCCTTTGGAGGCATTGCTTTTGCAGAAAAACAAGGGGCTGGGGGCTGCCTTACCTCTAGGTAAAGGGAGAGGATGCCCTCTCCTTTCCCTGCTGCCTCCCTGTCCTTGGTGAGGTGCCGAGCTGCACCCTGGGAAGAGGTCAGGACCATCAGCCTCACAAGTCAGTGTGCTGTCTAAGCAGGGGCTGCATCGCGCTCAGTGGGCAGTGGGGTGGGCCAGGTGAGAGGGAGCTGGGACTCAGGGATAAAACACAGTCACAAGGGCAGGGCACAGCCTCTGAGGAAGGTGGAACAATAGGGAAAGTGGGAGGTGGGGTCCTTTTTGGCAGCAGGTGGTAGGAGCCAGGCAGAGTGGGAGGTTCTGAGCTGGCCTCCAGAGCCTTGGATGGACCCTGGTTCCAAAGTAACGAGGGTACCAGGCAGGGAATGTGGTTAGTTTAGGAGGAGGTGAGGATGAGGTAAGAACAAGTTATAATTACAGTTATAACTACGGTTATAACTGCGGCGAGTCTGCACCTGTAGGCTTCAGTCAAGACATCCTATCCCACAGGAGTGAATTCTTCAGCCCATCAACTTGGGGGTGGGGAAGTGCTTTCTCAGTGACATCAGGCTCCCCATTGACTAGTCTATGTCAGCTGGGAGGTCATATTGCCCGGCTCTGCTAAAGGGATCCATTCATCCACAGAGCTGCTTGCTTGGAAAGGCCAGCCATGGCTTGCAAGAGGTATGTTTATCCAGAGTTTTATGTCTGCTCTGGTGCAAGGAGGAAATCCCAGGTGAACTCCAGAGTCCTTGTATTACTGGCTTTATGGGTCTCCAGACTAATGCTACCCAGCTCATCCTGGCCAGACGCTCTTGTTCCTGACACCTGCACAATTCTTGTCAGTGGAGCTGGTGAGGAATCTATCGGAGCGAGTCTGTTAGTTTACACTTGAAGCTAACTTGTCCTTTCCCTAAGCAGTGAAACATTTATATAGAATGTTAGCGTTGACTCTTAATGTCGGAGGAAATCTTAGACACCGCCTTGCCCAACATCCTTCTCTCCGCAGAACTTTCTTCTACGACGTTCAGGATAGGTTCAGGTGTTCACGGGACTGGGAGGATTCTAGGGAGATTGAGCCTTGGGAACCGGAGCGTGTCACCATCCCTGACACTTACTAGGCACTGTCTTCCCGTTAGTTCCTCTTTGCTGCCCTTCATGGTCTCTCTCCATAATGGGTAGTAACGATGATGGGGGTGGCACGAGCGAGTGAGAAACGTCTCACCTTGCTTGTGTTTCTGTTTCTAGACATTGATGAATGTCGCTATGGCTACTGCCAGCAGCTGTGTGCGAATGTTCCTGGATCCTATTCCTGTACATGCAACCCTGGTTTTACCCTCAACGAGGACGGAAGGTCTTGCCAAGGTATGTGACATGAGCGATAACTTGAACATGATGTGAAACACTAGACGCCGTCGTCTTCAGAGTCTGACAGTTTATGTTGGTGGGAAACCGTTTTTGAAGTGTTTTTCCGCCCATTGTCACTGCCTGTTCATCCCCACTGCTTACAGAAACCTGAGACCTGAACTGAGGAAACGTGTCAAAAAGTGCTCTGAGAATTGCGGAGATGAGAACCACGGAGGCCCATTGGCTGGGTAGCACGGCTTCGTGGCTTTGCTTCTCTGTCTGCTATCTAGAAGGAGCCGTGCCGCTTTCTTGGCTAATCAGAAATTTTCTTGCGTAGCCCATAGCCTAAGTTCAATTCCTGGGGCCCAAAGAAGGGTGGTCAGAAAGATCTCCTGACCCTTGATGAATTGCAAAATAAACATGGACACTCCAAGCGGGGGTTTTATGGGCAATTTTGATGTCTCTCGCTATAGCACTCCCTTCAGCCTGTGCCAGGTGGGCCTGTGACCTAGCAAAGAGCCTGGTGGTGGCAGTAACTTCCTCTACACTCAGCAGTCCCCAACAACACAGAATGAAACAGGCATTTTCTGGTTTCCACACGATCACTTCAAATACTGATAAGTAAGAAAAACAAGCTACATGCCTATTGTGGTTTGAAGGTTTCTTCTGCTCAGGAAGTGAATGGGGGACTTATTAAGACTCAAGGAATTAGTGCAAGTCTTGCCCGGCTCCCCCACTCCCCCCCCCCCCCCACCCCCCCCACCCCCCCCCACCCCCCCCCCACCCCCCCCCCCCCCCCGCCTGGGCCTCCAGTCCCTGGCAGCTGCTCTATCCAGGGGGGAGGCAGTGCCGGAGACTCAGAATGAGGTCTTTGTCTGGAGCCCGCCACCAGGTTTTGCAGGGCCCATTTCCTTGTCACACCATTCGAGGTCTGGCTGGCAGGCTCCTGGCCAGCGAGTTGGAGGATATTATGTCTCCATTAGTTTAATCGTATCTAAATCACTGGGTAAACAGGAAGGCATCAGCCTTAAAGAGTTTGATCCTGGATTCTTTGCAAGTCTCCCCTCCAAAGCTCATTCTGCTAATTGTTCCAAGAAGTCTCGACTGTGTTCCTCTCGCCAGGAGAAGTCATTTTCTTGAGAGCAGAGGCTGGGCTGGGAGGTTGAGGGAGCTGATAGAGCAGGGGCCCTTCCTTCCCACTGGAGCAGGCAGTGGGCGCCTGGCTCCCTTGCTGCTGTGATAAGCGGCTTAGGGCTGATGCAGGTTTCTCTGTGCCAAGGCTGGGGATTGGAGGTGCCAGCCCCGGTTTCTCCCCAGAGGCTGCTGGTGTACCCAACACCTCCTGAAAAACAGCCAGGCCCAGCAGAGCCAAAAGTCCATTGTGTCCTTGAGGCCTCTCAGGGACAGGCCTGTGACAAGGAGCAGATAACACACCTGGCACTGCCAAGTCCAGCAGTGGGCACAGCACCCAGGCCTGGCCGCTGGGATGTTGCATCAGCAGGGCCGGCTGGCGTGACACGGGATGTTCTGAACTCTATCGAGCTTTTGTAATCCTAACAGCTCGTGGGAGGAAGGGTGCTTTACACTCCACCAAACATTGTCATGTCTGCTCGTTTCACTGAATCCCAACAATAGCCTTATGGGGTAGGCACGCCAGGTGTTTGTGGCCCTGCTTCACAGACAAGGAAATCAGGCCTCAGAAAGGTTAAGCAACGTGGCCAGCGTCATGCAGCTCAGGTGGCATCGTAGAGAGTAGAACAAAGGGTCTGGCCTTTCTGTCCAACAAATTGGATTGGGGTGTAGTCTGCTCCCATGGGGCTCAGAAGGGCACTTGGGCATGTCCGGATCTCAGAAAAGGGCAGCCAGGATCCCAGGGGGCAGAATCCTTTGGGTCCTGCTGCTCTGCAGAAACAGCTGAGCGCTGGAGAGAGAGCAGGATGCAAGCTTATTCATCTCTGTGTGGCCAGCGTCTGGCCGGAAGCCAAGGATGCCAACCCAAATACTCACCGGTGCCGTCCTGCCTGAACTTGCACTCCACAGCCCGGCACCACGACATTTTCTTGGCCTCCCGCGTGGAGAGCCCCCAAACTGGTATCTCAGTGGACGCTCTCTGCATAGCTGTCTGTTTCGTTCTTCTTTCTGAAAGCTCCAAAGATGCCAGGAAGCATGGGATTAGCTCTCCTCTTTAAGAAAAGCTTCTCAAACTGCTCACTGTGAAAGCTTTTAACTCTGAGAACACTCACACCTCTGTTCAGAGTCTTAAGAGATTTACCTGAACTTTTGAAGGGGATAGAAATGGTCTCAGCTGGAACTTTGGCAGTCGGCACAAGGAGCGTGGGAGAGGGTGTGCTTAAAACTGGTCGGCCAATGCTCGCAGAAAGGGGCTCCCTCCTCCCTCTCCCCCGTCCTGGGGAGCTGTGCAGAATGAATCTTGGATGTTATGGGAAGACCCCTAATTCATGTTCCAGTTCCAAGTGCACCCAGGTTCGCTTGGGGATTTAAGTACATCTCTCAACCTTAAAACAAGTGTAAGCATCTTGTTAATACATAATTGACATACGATGCACTTCACTGTTCAGGGTACATGATTTTATGAACTTTGACCTATGTATACTCCCATGAAACCATCACCACACTCCAGATAATGAATATCCCCTTGTTTCTAACAGTTTCCCTGTGCCCTTTTGTGGTCCTTTCCTTAACCTCCTGAACTTGTAACATGGGGCAATGGCCCCAAAGCAGGGTTGTTGTAAGGATTCAGTGAGTGTGAAATTCTTTTCTTTTTTTAAAATTTTTTTTATTAGTTTCAGGTGTACAAAGCAATGTAATAGTTAGACATAATAGTTAGACAGTGTAATAGTTAGACCTCGTAAAGTGATAACCCCCGTCCCAAGCTACTACCACTCTGATATCTTACATAGCTGTTACGATACTATTACTATCTTCCTTATGTCGTACTCTACATCCTTTGACTATACTTCACCTTTTTCACCCTGCCCCCAAACCCCATTTCCATCTATTACCCTGATAGATCTAGGGCCTATCTGGCACCGTACCTAGTTGTTACCATATTGTTGACTATATTCCTTATGCTATACCCTACATCCCCATGACTACTGTATAACACCCAATTTGTTCTTCTTAAGCCCTTCTCCTTTCACCCGTCCTTAACTGCCCTCCCAACTTAAAGAAGTCTCTCTAAAAGTCCTTGTAATACTAGGTTGGTGGTGATGAACTTCGGCTTTTTCTTGTCTGGGTAGCTCCTTATCGTCCTTCAATTCTAAATGATAGCCTTGCTGGGTAGAGCAATCTTGATTGTATGTCATTGCTTTTCATCACTTGGAATATATCCTGCCACTCCTTTCTGGCCTGCAAAGTTTCTGTTGAGAAATCAGCTCATAGTTTTATGGGAGCTCCCTTGTAGGTAACTAACTGCTTTTCTCTTGCTGCTTTTAAGATTCTCTCTTTGTTTTTAACCTTTGGCATTTTGATTATGATGTGTCTTGGTATTGGCCTCTCTGGGTTTATATTGTTTGGGACTCTGTGCTTCCTGGGCTTGTATGTCCATTTCCTTCACCAGGTTAGGGATGTTTTCTGTCATTATTTCTTCAAATAGGTTTTCAATTCCTTGCTCTCTCTCTCCTCCTTCTGGTACACCTATAATGCGAAGAGATTCTTTTCTAATCAGTGATGTTATTTATGCATTATTGGCTTAGCTCGGACTGCCATGACAAAATGTCATAGACTGGGTGGCTTAAACAACAGAAATTTATTTTTCTCAAAATTCTGGAGGTCAGAAGTACAAAATCAGGGTGTCAGCGTGGTCAGGTGCTTGTGAGGGCTCTCTTCCTGGCTTCTCGATGACCTCCTTCTCTTCTGCTTCTCACATGGCAGAAGGAGAAAGAGCGAGTTCCCTGGTGTCCCTTTTTATAAGGGCGCTAATCCCATTATCAGAGCCCCACCCTTCGGACTTCATTTAACCTTCATTAATTCCCAAGACCCCATCTCCAAATGCCGTCACACTGCGAGTTAGGGCTTCAACATGAATGTGGTTGGGGGTGGGGACACAATCCAGTCCACAGCAATAATAAATAGTTATTATTAGAATTGTCACATTATTGGTTTTTTTACCTGAAATTTCAAAGTCGGTAGGGTTGGGGGAATAGGTAATTGGGACTGCAAAGACAGGAAAGAGCGGATGTTGCCTAGAAATTCCTGTTGGTGAGCCTTGGAGAGTAGACTTTCTAGGAGGTGTATATGTGTACATGTGTACACATGTATATGATATGTATACATGCTATTTTCATCCTTCCCACCTTGTGAGCCCAGAGGGCCATATGGATGGAGCCCCTGTACTTCAGTAAACACTTTTGAGGTCTGACTTCTCGATCTGATAGGTCCGAGATGGAGATCCTTGGTACCAGCAGATACCGTCTCCCGTGACAGCAGACGTTGTTGCCAGTGCGTTTGTTCTGCCTAGTTAGTGTGGATGTTTTGTTGTGGGAATGATCAGTGATGTGCTTTTGCTTTCCACAGATGTGAACGAGTGTGCAACTGAGAACCCCTGTGTGCAAACCTGTGTCAACACCTACGGCTCCTTCATCTGTCGCTGTGACCCAGGATATGAACTTGAGGATGACGGAGTCCGTTGCAGTGGTAATGGGCGTTAGCTTTGGAGGTTTCCCCCTGTACTGGGGGCGTAGCATTGGGGGTACAGGGCAAGGGCTTCCTTTACAGGTGTTTCCTCTCATTTCCCAGAAACATCTCCAGTTTGGGACATTTCCCAGTGCAGTGGGGTCACAACCACACAAAACAGAGATGAGTCACTTCTTGAAAGGTGGAGTGGAGTCCCACTTCCCTTGTCATTTGACCCCAAATGCAAAACCCAACGGAATAACCTGTTAGGGTCTGAGACGGGGGGAAGAGGGAAAAGAGTCACCAAAGTTTGCATGTTGAGTTATCTGTCCTCACCCAGCACTGACTCAAGTTCTGGGGATAGCACAGGCAGAGCTTACAGAGGGGAGTGACTCAGGAATAACAACATATCTCATAGGGTAGGGTTGGAAGGGGTGTGTGTGGAATGAATGAGATCATGTATGTAAGCGCAAACACTCTGTGAACTTCTAAAATCTCTATGAATGCTCAGTGCCGAGCTCCAGGCCTGGCACATGGTGAGCATACCGTAAATGGTTCTTGAGTCCATGAATGAATGATTGAGTCATGAATGAATGAAATCTTAATTTGGTGTGAGAACATAGATGTGATGACTGAGTTGACCTTTTAGAAATCCTTCCAAGTCCTAGAAGCTATAATTCTCTGCCCATGCTAGATTGTGGACTCTCCTCTACTGTTTTTATTCATCCTTGGAATAAGAAACTTGTAAACTCTTGTAAATTCCTTGAGAAGAGGGACAGCGTCTTACTCATATTTCTGAGCGTACTGCACAGAGCCATGCATAGCTCTTTCTTTTATTCTTCCTTTCCCTGTGCTTTTGTAAATGTTGAATTAAAGTAAACTCCCTCCCGTTCACTTCTGGCACCCTCAGCAGTTATAAATGAGCACAGTCCAAATTAATGATGCTTCGCTGTATTTTTCAAAATAAGTGGACCATGCCCTGGGGTGTGAAAATCTTTTTGTCCTGCTCATTAGGAAAGTTTCCTAATCCTGTGTTTCATTGTACGGAAACTGACCCAGGTCATGAATGGGACTGTGATGGCTCCATGTAGGAGCGGAGTGCACTAAAGCCAGTTCTCTGAAACAAATGAGCACCTCTTCCTAGGGCCAGGAAAGCCAGAGACACAAGTGGGCAGTTACAGAGAGCCTTATACCAATTAAATGTCAGTCCCAGGAACAGTAATAAAATATTCTCAGGCCTGAAAAGCTACTTTCTTCCTCAATTTCAGTTGCCCCCATGGCACTCTTTGGGGAACCTGCACCAAGGAACTAATTGGTGGAAAGCGTAGCATTAGGAGATGGGATCATTTGTTTCTCCAGGAGTCCCTGCACATCCACTGAGGTGTATTGACCATCCGCAGAGGCGGTCTGGTGGAGTGACTCTGGAGCCAGACAGAGCTGAGTTCAAATTCTAGCTCGACTGTTTGCTGCTTTCCCTGGCCAAGTCACTTCCTGAGCCTCAGTTAAAAAACAAATACCCTCATAGGATGGTCACAAAGATTCGATAAGTTGGTGTACCTAAGTGTCATTTACAGGTTGATTTCCCTTTCTCAAAACGTAAGTGTAAGAGACCTTTGGCTTTTCAAGCAGTTTACAGCTTTGGTCGTCTGGCAGGATATGCAGTTGACTCACTTTACCCAAAACTGCCATCATTCAGCATGATGCCCAATCTCCTTAGACTTACAGTGACCCCTGGCCACCAAGGGCTGGCCTCAGATAGCAGCGTGATGCAGAGAGAGTTTGTTTCCTGTCCCTTCCTACTTTCTCTGCTAATCATTTCCCCAGGAAATGGTACCCTCACTGTGTTATCGCAGCTAGTGTGGTCCCTCCCTGCAGCACCCGACCCTTCCTAGCTGTGTGCCCTTGTCCTTCAGGGATTTCTAAGCCGAGATGATCCCAGAAACCATGTTGCATTCTCACATGGATGAGTGAAAATGGCCTCGTGTGCACTCCCTGTCAGAACCCGGGCTTGTATTTCAACTTTTTGGTCTGGGGATTGCAGACCCTCAGATAAACTGAGTGTGTGTGTTAGGGCCCCTTCCTGCCCACCGGGAAATGGGGATGGGTGCTGCCCTCTCCATCTGCACTGGAGCTCGCCCTGCTCAGGGGACTCCCCCAACCTCAGGACTCTCCACATTCACCGAGTTTAAGTCCGAAGTATGATTGACACAGGGAGACATTACAGCACTGTGTTGATGAGCTTAGGATTTTGAGACTGGCTGGGTTCAAATCCTGGCTTTACGGATTACTTGTTCTCTGTGAATTTCATCGTGACGAAACCTCTGTAAGTCTCATTTTTCCCTCGGTCAAATGTGCTAGTAATAGCACCTCCTTCAGAGGGCTGAGGTGAGGATTAAATCAGATGCGACAGGTAAAGCATTTAACCCAGTGCTTGCTACATAGAGAACACACAGAAACTGCTAGGTTTTACTGCTGCTTCTACTAACGTTATGGATGGAGTCCACAAACAACAGAAATAAATGAGGACACTCTTTGTTATGACGAGCTAGGGCCAGAGACTGGACTCTACAAGGCTCCCGGGGGAGCGGGAGGAGGCATGACAGAAGCAGATTGCACTGAGCATGCTTTAATTTGCAAGTCAGCGTCCTGTTCTGCTGGCTCGTGACCCATCACCTAAAGACCCCAGGGAGAGACGGAAAGGAGTTTTTCCTTCTTGGATGTGAGAGGCATGGGCCGTGTAACCCCTGGAATTATCTGATGGTGGAGGAGCCTCCTCACTTGCTGACACCTCTCTGGGTGATTCCAGCTGCCCTGGTCTGTGAGTTAGAGAGCAATCCGAGGACATGTCACATGGGGAAACTAGTAAAAGCAAGTTTTCGGGAAACAACAAATGAAAGAAAAACATGTTTTCTTTGGCGTGCTTATTGAATGAGGCTTACATGGGGGCTCTTTTGCCAAGCGCTGTGTGTGATGAAGAGTTGGCTTTTCCGCCTTCCGCGTCAACTGCCACAGCCGACAGTTCAGGAGCTGCCCTTTCGTGTCCCACCTCTGTAGCCAGAGTGGCCCAGCTCCAGGTTCCCCTGGCCCTCCTGCAGCAGGCAGACCACCGAGGGACGATATGCCCACCCACCCAATGCCACTCTAGAGTCTTCTCTTTCAAGGAGGTTTTTGTACGTGACGAAGTTTTAATATATTGGACAACCCCTGGCCTTTTGGATATGTCCCTTTTAGTTGTGATTATAGGAATAATAATGTTTTTCAACTTTGGGGCGATTAGTAAAGTTTGCTTTTTCGGAAGACCAGGACCAGCAAATGGTTTTTGGGGTCCTGGGGAAGAGCACTGCACCCAGAAACCTCCAGCAGGCAAACAAATCTCACCTCCAGAGATGGAGGGTAGAGTCAACTGCAGGGGCAAAATGCGTGATGATTACATGATGTAGCTGAGCCAGAGGCAGAGGGTGTTGGAAGCTCAATGGAGACAGGTTTCATCTCCCTGTAGGAAAGAATTTTCAAACAATCAGAGCTGTCTAAATATCAGTGGGCTTTCTCAGTAGATAGTGAGCTCCCCATCACCAGAAGTATTCAAGAAGTGAATTGGCAACTTCTTGGCAGTAGAGCTATCGTATATGTCAGGAGAGTGTGGGAGCTGGAGTAGATGTCCACTAAGCTCTCATATCCAGGTAGTCTGCGATTATAAACAACAGGTGTAACTTGTCACCCCCAGATATGGATGAGTGCAGCTTCTCTGAGTTCCTCTGCCAACACGAGTGTGTGAACCAGCCTGGCACATATTTCTGCTCCTGCCCCCCTGGCTACATCCTGCTGGATGACAACCGAAGCTGCCAGGGTAAGGCTGTCCAGAAGGACCTGGTTGAGGGAGGTGTAAGGTGGGGCTGGCTCAAGATGTCTTCACCTCGGGAATCCTGTGCGGCTTTGGGAGGGTGAGAGGTGAGATCATGAGTAGGTGCTGGTGGCTCCCAGAGGGGCAGGTTCTGGGCAGGATGCCTGGGCTGGTGCCTTCCTGCCTTGTGATGTTTGCTTTTTCGGAAGCAAAAATCCTCTGGCCTCAGAAAGGTCATGACCACTCTCACTTCTGTAAGTAAACTCCACAGAGACAGGTGGCACTCCCTGAGGTCTAGGCCTGCCTCCCCAGGCAGATCTCTGTATCCCCTCTGAGGACTGCTTCTGACCCACCCAGGACGTCGTGTGGCCTGGACCAACCACAGCCCAGGCTTTCTCACGGCCCCTGGAGGGCATCCTGGTCATGTGTTTTCTACTGACTTCCTAGATAATGGATGCCAGGGAGACCTCACACATCTGACTGCTGGGTCCCTCCAAGTCCTCTCGGTCAGAACCCCAGGCTGTGAAAGGGGGGGTGGGTCTGGCTCAAATCGGCTGCTTGGCCCAATTTCCAGCCCCATGCTCCACCCACTGGGGCCATTGGTGGAGGCTGGTAGCTGCCCAGTTGACCCATTTTCAGCCTCCCTGAACCTGCTGCCTTACCCCAACTCCAAGCAAGAAATCTCCATAGCAGTGCCAAGCAATAGAAATAGAATATGAGCTACAAATGGGAGCCATTTATGTAATTTAAAATTTGTAATAGTCACATGAAAAGAGTAAAAAGAAACAGGTAAAATTCATGTTAAGACTATATTTTATTTAATGCACTATATCCAAGGTATTATTCCAACATGTACTCAATATAAAAATTATTGATATGATATTTGACCTTCTTTTCTTGTACTAAGCCCTTGAAATCCGGTATGTGTTTTCCACTGACAGCGCATCTCAATTGGGACTGGCCACATGTCAAATGCTCAGTAGCCACGTGTGGCCAGTGCCTGCCATGTTGGAAAGGGCAGCTATGTAATAAGATGCAGGCAGTCCCCACCCCTGCCCCCACACATGTGGCCCGGGGCCAATACCTTGGCAGCTCTGCTCTGCTTCAGCCTCTCGTCTACCCTGCATTTCAGACATCAACGAGTGTGAGCACAGAAACCACACATGCACCCTGCAGCAGACTTGCTACAATGTGCAAGGGGGCTTCAAGTGCATCGACCCCATCCGCTGTGAGGAGCCTTATCTGCGGATCAGCGATAAGTAAGTCATGGCTTCTCCTCGGGAAATGGGAGCATTGGTGAGGGGCCTGGTTCAGGCGCCAGTGTGGTGTAAGGGAAAGTACAGCTGTCAGGGAATGGGGAGACCTGGCCTACCGCCTTACACCCCTCGCCCCACAGTTCTCTGTCACTTCCCCACTCATGCCAGAGCTATAAGGCGATTCTCTAGAGTGAACCAAGAGGAGAGGCAGTGTTCACAACCCTCTTTTTCCCTTTAACGACTTTGTTCTGGATACACAGAGTCTTTAGAGCTGGGCTTCTCAGATGTCTCGTGCGTAGGAACCACCTGGCGGTCTTGTTAGAGAGCAGATCCGGATTCAGTGGGCTTGACGTGGCCTGAGGTCCTGCCTTTCTGACAAGCTCCCAGGTGAAACAGATGCTACCGGTCTCCCTGGACCACACTGTGAGTAGTGAGGGGCTGCAGAGGTCGCTAGAGAGTCCTCAGTACTGACGGTGCGTAGCTTGCTCTAATCGTCTCCGATGTTCTAATGTTCAATGTTTTACTAAATCGCTTGATGGCAAATATTAGAGTTGAGGAGAGAATTAAAGTGAAGACAACCTCTACCAGGTAACAGCACTAGGGCAGTGATTTTCTGTGCCTGGCCTACTAGGAGAGCTTTTCCTTCTCTTTTAGTCCCTATTTAACCATCTCAGTTTCTCCTCAGCGCGCGCACGTGCGCGTACATCTTCTGCCCTCCTCTCTACTAGTCACACATTTCGACCCTGAGCAACGCCCAGCCCTGGCACTGGGATGAATGGGACACGCCCATCGTGTCCTCCAGGAACGCAGCATCTAAGAGGAATTTGAGGCTTATCAGGGTGCTTCCCCCTCTGGTCAAAAACTGGCAAAAGAAAACAAAGCAGGGACATGCAGGTCTTTTAGGGATGTCTTCGCTTGCTGCTGCAAGCTGTGCTTCTAAGTAGCTCTTTCGAACCGGGTTCTTGGATTTCTGATTCCAGGGCCTTTGGGGCAGGGCACAGCTTCAGGCTTCTCTTACTGGCTTCCATTCCTGGTTATAGCCGGGTTTCTCCCGGTTGCCCTTGCCTGAGCCAGTTCAACACGCAGCACTGAGCTGGTGTTACTGGTGAGGTCCCTGGCAGGCCGCCGACAGTGATCCTCTAAGCCCGTTCCAGTCTGACTCTAGGAGCTCTCTTCCAGCTCATTTCCTTGTTCAGGTGTCCTGTACTTTTGCCAATCTGAACAAGGCACGCTCTCTCTCACCATTCCCCGTACCCCAGAATGTCCTGTCTTTTGTGCACACGTTTTCTGCCATACAGAAGTCATCCCTTTCATTGCCCCATACACCAATCTGCCCCACCTGTCAGGTCTCGGCTCCAATGCCGCCTCTCCCAGCTGGGAGCTATCATTCCCTCCTCCCAACTTCTTTTAAGAAACAATCCTATGTGACATGTGACATTTTAATGTGGCCATTTGGCACCAAGGACATTTGACTTGGCAATTTTGATGCAACTTTAAAAACAAAACTTTAAAAATTCTTTTATACATTCATTTAGGTGTTAGTCCAGTTCCTCTTCTGTGTCAGATGCTGTGCTAGGTGCTGTGGGTTTTGCTCTTACGCGAGTGGAGGAGAAAGACCTTGAGTGTGTTGTCACATAAATGAATATACAGTCATAGATTGTCACAGGTGCTGTGAACAGGAAGAACAGAAATTTACAAAATGAAAGAGTAGGCCAGACCTGGTCTAGACTGGGGAGCCCGAAAGCCCCTCTGAGGAAATGCCATTTGGGCTGGATTGGGAAGGTGAGTCGATGTTAACGTAACAGAGAGTGGAAGAGCAGAGGGAACAGCATGTGCAAAAGCTATAAGGCAGGAGGGACCTCGATGTCTTCAGGTCACTGAAAGTAGCCTGAGTTGCTGCAGGGAGTGAAGTGGACAGTGACCTCCAAGGAGGTCAGAGAAATTGACAGAGGTCAGACCCCATGGGGTCTCAGAGGTTCAAGTGGGCGTTTAGGTTTTATTCAAGTGGCAGTAGGTGGTCGCTGGGGATTGAGATATAATCAGATTTATGTTTGACTGAAGCACTCCGGCTGCCATGTAATGGATTGGAGGGGGAGAGACCCATTAGGAGCCCATCGCAGAGGTCCAGGTGAGACAGTAAGTGCGGGGGCAATGGAGATGGTAAGAAGTAGTTGGATTTGGACTATATTTTGGAAGTAGAACCAATGGATTTTGAAGGTAGGTTGGGAGATAGGGCAGAGTGACAGAAACATGGGAAGGGTGACTTTCAGTTCTGGCCACCATGGCGTATATCAACAGACGTCCTCATCCTATTGTGACCTCTGACCCCTAGGGGGAGTCTAGGGATGCGATGAGATGGGAGGCAGATAGGGATAAATGAAGGGGTGTCTGTAACCGTTATTTCTTGGTAATAGGGATCAATGATATTGTATTAGGACAATGCTATTACCAGTATTTTGAATTAACTGCTCTGTGTTAGAGATATTTGTCTCTGATTTATTTCTCCTATTAGAAGCTGAACTATTTGTGGTCAGGATCTTATTTGTAATTGCAATTACAGTGTCTTAATGTCACGTCTCATACATAGTGAATTCTGAGCTCCTATTTATTGAATGAAAAGATTAAATTACGTTCCGCACAGACTGGGCTAAGTGCAATAGAGAATGTAAAAGGACCACCCAAGACCTGTCAATCTAATGTAATTTCTCACTTTTAAAATTTCCTTTTTTTTCATTATACAAATAAAAAATAAAAATTTTTAATGGGTATGTATGTCTGGGGAAGTGAAGGGCTTTTCCACCAGCAGCACATTCCACGGACTAAACACAGGACAAATGTGAAGCGCGTTCGAGAAGGTTTCAGTATTCTGAAAAGCAGACATCTAAGGTTTATACCCTGATAACAAGATTATTTGATTGGTCAGAATAGGCCATTTTCTAGGAAAGAGAGAGCTCTCCTACATGCTGGAGAGTTTTTCAATGAGAGCCAGGAGCAGAGAGAGTCTACAGTTACAGCGTTTAGATGATAAAAATGAGGTGGCCTCCTTTGCAGCATTTTAAGTGAGGAAGTAGGTACAACCAGCATCTGGAAAGGCTTTGCCACTTTCTCACACGACTTCCCTTTCCAACAGCCGCTGTATGTGTCCTTCTGAGAATCCTGGCTGCAGAGACCAGCCCTTCACCATCTTGTACCGGGATATGGACGTGGTGTCCGGACGCTCCGTTCCTGCTGACATCTTCCAAATGCAAGCAACCACCCGCTACCCTGGGGCTTACTACATTTTCCAGATCAAGTCTGGGAATGAGGGCAGAGAATTCTATATGCGGGTAAGAGGGGGCGGCGACCAACCCTCACCATCGACAATGTGTTGTGTTGTCTAGCCTGGCACGTGCTTCTGGAAACCAGTCCAAATGCAGCTAGGAGGGGCGGCTGTGATGGGAGGAACGTGGAAGGAGGAGGGAGTCAGGACTCCAGGGCTCTGGTTTGTGTCACTTTCTGTGTGGCCTTGCGAAAGCTGCTTCTCCTCTGTCCCTGTGCCATGAGAAGTTAGGCCAAGATGGAATCTTCGGGCTCTTACCTCCTACAGTTAGTTCTATGGGAGAGGCATTCACATATTCGTTTATCTACCCACTTGCTTGATAAGTATTTATTAAGTGCTGTATTCTTAGTTCCTGCTATACACTTTGTAGGAACTGAGAATACAGCAGTGAACAAAGCATCCCAAACCTCTATTCTCATGGTACCTACATTGCAGTGAATATAAAGGCACGCGTCACAGGAGAGGGCTCTACCTGCATTGTCCCACACAGCAGTCACTGTGCTCTTTACATGTAAACTAATTAAAATGAAATAAAATTAGAAAGTAGGTTCTTATGTGGCACTAGCCATATTTCAAGGGCTCGACAGCCGCATGCGGCTGCTACATTAGCTCAGATAGAGAACATGTCTGTCATCGTAGAAAGTTTGACTGAATAGCACTGACTTATCCATATCAGGAAAAAGTTTTAGAGCGCACACCCTAAAATATAGTTGCTTGTTTGTAAATGACATGCTTGTGTTACTGTATCATTTATATTATTGGGCTTCACCTCCTGCAAACCTCTGGGGTGATGACATCTCTTTAGAGAGCACTGGCTCAGAGTGATGTTTTTCACATTTCAGTGTGAATTTGGGTACTAGTTCAAAAAGTGGATTCCAGAGCTTCATCTCCAGAGAATTTGGAATCATCTGAATTATCCAGAGTAATTCCACATGGGGTGGTGGAGTCCTAGTGTATCAGTTTCCGGTGGCTGCTGTAACAAATTACCACCAACATGGTAGCTGAAGACAACAGAAATTTATTCTCACACAGTTCTGGAAGCCGAGAGTCTGAAATCACTTGTACTGAGCTGAAATCAGTGTGTTGGCAGAGCGGTATCCCCTCGGGAGCTCCAGGAGAGACTCACTTCCTTTTCTCCTCTAGCTCCTGGTGGCTGCCAGCATTTCTTGACTGGTGGCCACATTACGCCACTCTTTGCCTGCGTGGTCACATTGCCTCCCGCTTTCTGTGTGCATGACATCTTCTCTGTCTCTTATAATGACACTCGTGATTGGCTTTAGGTCCCCCTCAGGTAATTCAATCTCTCTGTGTCAAGATTCTGAACTTAATCACACTTGCAAAGTTCCCTTTTCCTTAAAAAGTAACACTCACAGGTTCCAGGGTTTAGGACCTGGTATCTTTGGGGGCCACGTTTCAGCCTGCTTCACCCAGAAATCTGCATTTCTAATGAATACAGCCCTCCAAGGTTACTGTGGGGAGCAATCCTCAGAAAGATATAGGCCATGGAAATGTGCCCACTTTTAAGGGAGATGGTCCAAGAGCCTGTAAAAGGACCACATATCTGAGTTCTCCGTCCCTCCTCTCCTCATCTCCTTGCAGAATGTTGTATTCTTTGCCGCTGGGGCTGGGACTGTCTGACAACGTGGAGGTCTCAGAAGCAGCGGTTAGGACAGATTCGAAAAGGTCCCAGGGGCTGGTATTGTGCCTGTATCCTTACTAACATGCTTTTGGCAAGACGCTAACCAGGCCAGGTCATATGTGGTAACAGGGCTTATGGAGCCAACATCTATCTCTAGACCAGTGCAGCAGGGTCAAGGGCTTTGCAAGAAGATGAAATGAGTTGAGGAGAGAGGCGCTTCTGCAAGATGAAAAAGATGGATCTGTGTCTATGTTCATCCTTCCCCCACGCCCATAAACAGCTGTCCAGCAGAAATCCACATCTGTGAGCTGCAGGCTTGCTGTCCTTGGGGACATAAACCTAGCCCCTTGGCATTCACCAATCTCGCCCCTCTCATCTGTACAGACACAGTGGGGCCCAAACAGCACAAAGATGCCCCTTTTGGGGATTTAAAGTACCGTCACTTATTCCACCTGCCTCCATTTTTCCCCCAGCAGCCAGTGGCTTTGTCTAGGCAAGAGTTCACTCACCAGGACACCATCCACTGAAATCCCCTTAGACCCAAATGTTCCCTATGTGGCTCACTTGTAAGAGGTACCCAGTGATGGTCGGGGAAGAAGATTATCCTACAGATGGAGTAGACAGGAGGAGGGCTCTTCCTGGAAGTTTCCTCTGGGCCTGGGTTGTCACAGCAACAGTGGGACCCTTGAAACAGCACACAGCTGAGCTGTATGTGTCTGGTGCCCTCTCTCAGAACATTGAGAAGGGCCCTGATTCTTTAGTGTTTATTCAGAGGGGGATGTCGGCATATGGAGGGGATCTAGGCCTGCCTTGAGAATGGCTGAAGGAAGTTAGGGATGGCGAGGTGGCTCTTGGCTGGAAAGGCAAGAGAAAACAGTCTGGGTCTGGGGGCCCTGTAGAGCCACAGGGTATGGAGGCAGGAAGACAGAAGTCTGCCAGACAAGCTAGGGCTTCCACACTCCAAAGGTGCAGTGTCCACCCATAGTCATTCTTTTTAAATAATTTTTTTAAATATTTATTTTATTTTTTTATCCTCCTTTCTTTGGCCTCCCCTCCCACTCTGGTTCAAGCCGTTGTTTCTTGTCTAGTTGTTTAGGACACAGCTCCCTGGCCCATGCTGGTATTATGAGCCTTGCGCTCCCCTCAGCTGAGGCAGTCAGTCTCCAGTTGTCGGTCCGCCACTCACGGCAGCTCTCGCCAGCTGCCGGCCACTCCTGGCAGCACACAGTAGCCCACAACAGTCCACGCCAACCTCCGGCTGCTCACAGTAGCTGGCTGCTCGTAGTAGGTCAGCTCCCGGGAGAGCTGTTGTTCACAATCTTAGCTGTAGGGAGCACAACTTACTGGCCCATGTGGGAATCGAACTGGTGACCCCTGTGTTAGGGAGCACAGTGCTCCAACCACCTGAGCCACTGGGCCGGCCCCAGTGTGTTTTTCCAGGACCCATCAACTCCAAGTCAAGTCGTTGTTTTCAATCTAGTTGTGGAGGGCGCAGCTCAATTCCAAATCAAGTTGTTGTTTTCAATCTAGTTGTGGAGGGTGCAGCTCACTGGCCCATGTGGGAATCGAACCAGCGACCTTGGCTTTAGGAGCACGGCTCTCCAACCACCTGAGCCACTGAGCCGGCCCTAATTTTCATTTTTTACATGATTTGATTTTTACATATTTATGGGAGAAAAGTGAGACTATGTACTGTGTTTCCCTAAAAATAACACCTAACCGGAAAACAAGCCCTAGCATGATTTTTCAGCATGCTCATAATATAAAATAAGCCCTACCGTATTTCCTCGAAAATAAGACAGGGTCTTATATTAATTTTTGCTGCAAAAGATGCATTAGGGCTTATTTTATATTATGAGCATCCTGAAAAAGCATGCCAGGGCTTATTTTCTGGTCAGGTCTTATTTTCGGGGAAACATGGTAAATAACCTAAAAAGCTATAACATAGTCATGATAATGTGGGCCCGGAGCCAGGCCGACCTGCTTCATTTGTGGTCTGCAACTTCCCAACCATGTCACCTTGGGCACCTTACCTAACCTCTCTGAGCTTCAACTTCCTCATCTGTAAAGACGGGGTAATAACTGTATTTACTTTAGGATTAGATGAGACCATCTCATTAGCACAGTAAACAACTGTTTTTATCAGACAACTGGGGTTTGGCAAGGCTGAGACATTCACTAACTTTCATTTTCTCTCTCACCCTGCTGGCTTGAACCTGTGCATACCCGAGTGACATCTCAGGTCGATCCCATAGGCTTTGCAGACACTTGCAATTGCTGTTGAATTGTCTCATTCTCCCATATAAGTCCGAGCTGCTTTAAGTACAAACTTCAACCTCTCAGCCCCTCATTCAGTGTAAAGCGGCCCCCCCTACACACATACACACACATGTTCAGAGGCAGGGTGGGGGGAGAGGTGTGGGGGTGGCCTCTGTACCACCTTCCTCTATCAGTCCTGCCTCAGGCTCCTCCTCCAGGGGTAGGGGGTGCAGATGGTCGGAGGGGAGAGATTGGGGGACCTGAGTCTCCCTTGATTGCTGCCATTGTAAGGTGGCATTGGTGCTCTCTCTGGGGCAGAGACCCAAATGCTCTTGCTTTCACTGGGTTCTTTGGAGGTTTCCCTGAGGACTGAGCGCTGACTGTTCCCGGATGTGGGTAACACGGCCTCTACTCAGCCACTTGCCACCCCAAACCTCTCTGCCCCTCTTTCTGGTGCTGTGTCCCACACGGGCTTTCCAGGGGTGGGGGTTGCCTCACCCTGGCTGGCAGACCTTATTTACGTGAGGACACCAGCAGCCACCTCTCACTGTGGTGCCAGGCAGCTCTGAGGCTTTCTACTCTAGACTTCTCCAGGAGAGAGTCACGTACCCCTCTCCGCATCTGTAAATGTCAGGGGACCCATCATCCCTGAACAGTTCTCTTGAAACCCTCTCATGCTTGAGGTGGGGGCTGGTAAGTGTGTTTAATACATGTATATAGGCTGCAGGTGGTGATAGAGGGAGAGAAACAGATCTGGCTTGGGGCCACAGCTTTGCAAGTCCTGTATAACAGCCACAGAAACTATAAAACTCCTCTACCTTGTTCGACAGGTGCCAAGCACAGTGCCAAGTGCTTTGCATCTCACTCCTCACCTTCACAGCGATCCTATGTAGAGGGCCTGCTTGACCAACCAGTTTTACAGATGAGAGCACTGAGGCACAGAGAGGCTAAGTACCCTGCCTAAGATCTCACAGCTGGGAAGCACCAGAGCAGGATTCAAACCCAGGCCGTCTGGCAACAAAAATTATGTATATTTGTCGTGCAGGCCGGCCTGCGGGGTCTCTGGTCCCGCTCCCCACATAAGAACGCAGGATGTGGCTAGGCCAAAAAGGAACACCCACAGAGCCATAGATAAGGGAGTCATACCACTATAGTCTCACTGGAGGCTGGATTCACACAACGTGCGACCTGCTGTCCGCTTTTCTGCCAACCGACCGACTCTCCTCGACTCCACCATGCAATCCGCGCTTGCCAGCTCAGCCACCGTCTTCTTGCTAGCCCCCACTTGCTGCTAGCGCAGCCACAGCAGTTATATTAGTGGCCAATGGCTCACTGGTTACAGCTGACGGCCAACTAGCCACAGCTGATGGCCATCCAGTCACAGTCGGTGCCCATTTACTACCTGAGCCAGCACCTTTCCACGTGAGGCCAAGAGCCTGGAAACTGCACTCCTGGCTCTGTCCCCACAATATTCTTACATTTCTCTTTAGGATGTGGGGTGTTTCCACCCACTCTTCTAGCTTTGGGGGTCTCAGCAGAATTTGAGATAACAAGAAAAGTCTACTTTAACATCTAGTAACAACAGAAAGTGTTCAGTAAGCAACAGGTATTATTGTATTGACGGTATTTCCGCTGCTACTGCTGCTGCTGCTGTAAGGAGGTTGTGAGCTCCTGGGCCCTGGAGAAGTTGGCAGTGCTGCCCAAGGGACTGGAGCGTCATGTGGGAGGTGCAGCTTGGTGGCCATTGAGCCTCAACCCTGAGATTCACTGATTGTATAACAAGCACTTGGGAAGAGCTTCATCTCACCCAGGAGGCAAACCACAGCCACACACACGCATGCATGCGTACATACACACATACACCTACCCCACGCATACCCACTTATGCAAGTGCACACATATGCAGGCACACACAACACACGTACATATATACCCATGTGCGCTACATACACACGCACATGCACACATGCTCCTTGCACAGGCGCTGTTTTGTAGTCTGTCACTCTGAGCCCTAGACAGAGGACTGGTGATTGGCCAGGTGATGCAGGAATACAATTTGGGCCAGAGAAGGGAGTACGGTCATGGGGTTTGGACTGTGCCAAAGTGTGCTTAGTCTGTGACACACGTGGATCAGATGGCAGGGCCAAGGGAAGCTGACTTGCCATGGTCTGGCCGCTTGCCATGTGTCAGACAGTGCTATTTCACAAGTTGATTCAGAACAAATCCAAGCTTGTGTAGGATCAGGGCCAAGAAGACATATGTTGGTGGGCTGTTTGCAACCTACTCCCACCGTGGTCAACTCCACAGGCTTCAGTTATTAATTCCTTCTTCCATCACAGCATTAATTCAGCACCACTCCACTATGTATGTGGCTTTGCGTCAACCACTGAGAGCTCAGGAACAAACAGGATGTAGCCTCTGCCCTTGTGGAGCCCAGGCTATAGTGGGGAGGGGACAACCAACCGGGCAAACATTTACAATGCAAAGTGTTGATTCTCAAGTAGAGTAAGTGTAGTGGAACGTCGGAAAAGTGAGAGGTACTGAGAGCTCATCATAGAGCATAACGGACAGAGCATGATTTTTGGAGGGAGACAATCCAGCACCATGTGCTTGTTTTGTGATCTTAAGTAGTGTACTTAACCTACTTAAATGGTAGTGTTAGGAGGATTAAATAAGAGATTATGAAAGGTGGTAGCCAAATGCCTGGTATCAACCATCACCACTACCACCACTACTCCCATCACCGCCACCACCACCACCATCATTTTGCACCATTGACCACCAGGTTCACCAATGACCAAGGGCTCTCAGTGGGAGCTATTTCATTAATTCCCTGACTCTGCCCTAAAAGCCTAGTGAGGAGTGGATGTGGCTGTCCTCAGCTCTCCTGGCAGGCACTTGAACCTTCCCTTGTGCTGTGGGCCGGCCTTTCTCAGGCTGTTGCAGATCTGAGCTAGGTGGAGGTCAGACTCACTGACCACTAAGGTTACTTCCAAATGCAAGAGGCAATGATTTCCCATGCTCTGGAGACCCTTACTAGGAAAGCCCAAAGGAACAAGCTGGAAGTTTCCAGTAGTTCCATTTCCCCCTCCCAGGCTCTGTGGCTCTCCCTCCTGAAGGCTGCCCACAGCTCAGGATTCTCAACCCTTGGCCTTTGTTCATGCAAATAGTGAAAGCTGGTGAGATATTTGTATATGTAAATGCCATGAGCATTTCCCTGTGTGGCTGTACCCTCGGGAGTCCTGGCCCAGGGCTCCAAGATTTTGCAAGAGTTGACAAGGAAGTCTGAGTGATCCTCTTGCGTGAGCAGGTGCCAATTGTGCTGATGCTGATGGGAACAGAGAGAGCTGATGCCAAGAGGAAATTGCATCAGCAGACTCAGCAGAGGTCTCAGGACCTGGCTGGCACCTGTCTGCCAGCCCCACCTTTGACATACCTGTGGCAGCTTGTGGGGATGTCTAGAACTTTATAGAGAGCCCTCCCTCTGTGGAGACAGATAAAACACCTGGTGCAGCCAAGTTTCTCTATTTTGCAGAGCCTCTTATTTTCAGTTTTTTGGGTACAGCGCTGGGCTCTGCAGCTTGCAGGAAGTGATTGTCCAGCATGCTTGTTCCTTCATGCTGTTTCTTCTCTAGGGGCCCACTATCTGGTCACTGCACTGAACCCCAAGCTCATCTCCTTAAGGGCAGTGCTAAGGAGAAAAAGTAAACACACCTCAGTCTCTTCTGATCATGGTTATGCAGTGAAATAGGCTTGGGGTTTGGAGTGGGACAGAAGCACCCGAATGAAATCCCTTGGCTCTGCTCCTGACGAGTTGGGTGACCCTAAGCAATTACTTAACCTCATTGGGCCTCAGTTTGCTTATTTATAAAATGAGGAAATAATGAGACACCTTTAGTAGGACAGCCAGGATCCCTAGTCTGAGTTCTGTGCTTTTTTAGATGAGTACCTCTCGATCGTGAATGTACCCATGAATCACCTGGGGATTGTGTTAAGCTGCAGATTCTGGCTCAGTAGGTCTGGGGGCAGGGGTTGAGATCCTGCATTTCTAACAAGCTCCTTGGTGATACTGATGGATGCTACTGGTCCAGGGACTGCACATTGAGTAGCAAGTCCTTTCAGAGTTGTCATGGGTATTAAATAAGCACATGTACGTAAAAGTGTCCAGAAGAGCGTCTCATGCATGGCGGGTGCTCAGTTGGTATCAGTCTGCTCTCCCTACCTCCTCAGAAGTCTTAGAAAAAGATTCAGTGAAGGAGAAAAGTTCACATGACATTATTAGGACCACAGCGATAGGGTCACAGAATGGCAAAGCTGGAGGTGACTACAGTGTCTAGACAGGAGCCTCAGCAGGGGCTGCAAATTGGAACCACCTGGAGGCCCGTAAACAAGTTACACTTTCCTCAGACATCATCGAAAAACCACTGAGGCAGAAAATCTTGGAATGGGTCCCAGGAATTGTTAAAAAAAAAAAAAATAAAGTGTCTGAAATCCTTTAGAGGCTGTTTACTTGGGAACCACTGATCTGGTACAAACCCTCATTGTAGAGATGAGGCCTTGAGATGCGAAGTGACAACCTTAAGTCACACAGTTAGTTCCATTAATTATCTGTTCTTTCATTCAAGACATATTTACTGAGCATCTACTGTGTGCCAGGCACCATGCTGGGTTGTAGGGGATTCACTGGTGACAAACCTGGCCCTGATCTGAGCTCTATGGAGGTCATGGTCTAGTGGGGACCTACACGTTGGACATGGACCAAGTAAACAGTGTGCACAGTGACACACGGTAATAAATATGTACCGTCCTATGCAAAGTAGCAGGTACAATGGCAAAGGGTCAAGGGTGGGGGCAACTTAGATTGAAGAAGGCAGGGAAAGCTCCTCTGAGGAAGTGACATTTCCAGCTGAGACCTGAAGAGTTAGCAGGAAAGAGCCAGGTGAAGCGTGGGCAAAGCCGGGAAGAGTGGCACCAAGGAGATGCCATTGTGACTGCAGTGGACAAGGGGGAGGACCCTGACCGAGGCTGCAGCCTGACCTCCCGGGGCGTCTGTGAGCGGTCACATGGCCACATCTCCTGTCTGCTTCCCTCCCCTTCTGTGCCGTTGCTCAGCAGCTTCTAGGGTCCAGTTGACCCTGCCCTCTTACATTGGTCAGGACTTCTCTAACAAGTGTCCTCGGTTTTGTCCACAGCAAACGGGCCCCATCAGTGCCACTCTGGTGATGACACGCCCCATCAAAGGACCCCGGGACATAGAGCTAGACTTGGAAATGGTCACTGTCAACACCGTCGTCAACTTCAGAGGGAGTTCCGTGATCCGACTGCGGATACACGTGTCGCAGTACCCGTTCTGAGCCGGGGCTGGAGCCTGACACTGCCTCTCAACTGCACCAAGGGACAGAGAAGAGAAGACATGAGAGGGAGAATGAGAGCGCGACAGACGTTACTACGCCTTTCCTGCTGAACGTTTCCAAAGAAGTCGGCCCCAATGTCCTGACCCAGCCTGTATTATTGTAGACCTGTCACTCTGAAGGACACGCTCCCCCCAGTTCCTCCAGTACAGTTATCAAAAAGTATTATCATTGGCACCCTGACCTGAATTGACGGAGATTTTTCGAGGCCTTCAGTTTATTTTCCTAGTTTTTTTCCCAAAGAGAATAGATTAGGTTTTCTGGGATCTGAGTCTGTGTTCAAAGACTGTGAACAGCTTCCTCTCACCTCTTCCACGCCTTCTGTCTCTCGCTGATTGCTGCTTTGCAAGGGCCCAAAGGACGCCGTGTGTAGCTAGTTTGCTTCTTGTATGTACAGAGAAGGCTATGGAAAGAAACCACTGTAGGATCTGAGGGTTTTTAAAGAGTCTATTTCAAAACCATGTCTGGTATTTCCAGCCGTAAAAGAAGTTTTAGTTGTCGTGAAATTTGTATAACTGTTTAATCCTTTCTTGTTCATTTTGAGGTTTTTTTTTTTAAAGTAATAAGTGGTAGAATTCCTTCAAAAGGCCTTCAGACACATGTTATGTTCTGTCTTCCTAAACCCAGTCTCCTCCATTTTAGCCCAGTGTTTTCTTTGAGGACCCCATAATCATGCTTTCTTTGGAATTTTTTACCCAACTGGGTTGGAAGGCAGAGGTCTCCAAACTGATTAAATATTCGAAGAGATTTTGTGTTTGGTTCATTTTGACATCACAGATGATTCAGCATTTGGGGTTGGTTCTGGTTCTCTTTAAACCTGTTTATTGTGTACTGGCTTGAAAAAGTCTCAGACAGCTTGATCAGCATTTATAACTCGGGCACATGACAAAGAGGGGTGGGCTGAAATGGGGTGCAGAAGTTAGGGGGACGCATCAGCCCTGAATCCTATTTCACTAGGTTAGAAAACAACCAGCAGTGCCTCTGTATGTGGATTATTTCCAAGGACTCTTCCAGAACAGGAATGTATTCAAGTTCCTTCATTTTAAAAAAATGTTTTAAACATTTTTTTTATTAGTTTCAGGTGTACAAAACAATGTAATAGTTAGACATTTATCATATCTCTCACTCAGTGGTAACCCCCCTCCCCCATCTACTACCCCTCTGACATCGCATACAGCCGTTACATTTCCACTGTCTCTATTCCTAATGCTGTACTCCACTTCTTGTAACTATATCTGTATATAAAATTGTAGTTGACATTCATTATTGTTCAGCTTCAGCTTCAGGTGTACAGTGCAGTGATCAGGCATCTACATCATCCCTGAGATGGTCTCCCTAATGAGACATCAAGTTCCTTGAAATGTGGTCCTCAACCCTGATTGCATAGTCAGGTAACTAGTGCAGCTTTTAAGAAAAAACAGATTTCCTGGGCGTCGCCCCCAGAGATTCTGATAGAGTCAGTCTTAGTTAGGGCCCAGGCATCACGAATTTTTAAAACGCTAACAAATAGCTGGAGTTGAGAACACATGGTTAAGCGCCTTATCAAGAGAGGGAGACAAATATGGCCCCCAGTCCAGGGCAAGTTGCCCTTAAACATCTTTACGGTTTGTAGGGTTCATTGTCCTTTTCCTGATGAGGGACTCCGGATTTCCTTCAAGTGTCAGAGCCCCAGGCAAATCACAGATTAGAGAACAGGTGGGCACAAGCTGCCTTTGTGTCCCATCCCGGAAGTTGACCTGCGGCTTCAGAAGGAGCCTTCCCCAATGGCCGAAGTTGAGTCTATAGGATAGATCTGTGGGTGCTCCCATTCTACGAGTTAAGATATATAAAAAACCTACTATGTGCCAGGAACTATGCCCTGGATTGTTAGAGTTAATAGGTGTTTCATAGATTCTTAATAACCGGTTCTTCAGTAGAGGGAATAGCATGTTTGGCTTACCCAGAGAGCATTTCTCACGCCCACGCCACACACCTAACTTTGCTACTGGCTGTTGTTATTTTTATTTTTTTCTCTAAAACTAATCACATTCAAGCCATTCCCCGTTGTGCTCCTTCAGCAGGTTCAAGTGATTTTAACAATAACATTAACAACAAATGGCTCAGAATGCCCCGTTCCACAGCTCGGAAGAGAATGGACAATTTCCTGCAGACTTGCCAGCACAGGGCCCTAGTTCAGCTCTAGAGCAAAGAGGCCCGAGTCTGGGCTCCCCTTGTATGAGGAGGCTGAAATATCAGGAATGGGCGTGGAGTTAGGGATGCTGACGGTTTGTGTGAGCTCTGCGCCCCGCAGCAGGCTCAACACAGCCCACGGGCAAGGTTTCCTTGAACTTCTGGAAGACAGGGAAGGGAAGCTTCGTCTTGGTGACTTGAGGACCCATTGGTTTCACAGGTGCTACATTTGGAGCCAGGCCTGAGTCTCTGGGGCTTGCATTTTATTTGTCCATGTCAAAATGTGGCTTCCTGCTTCTAAGAAAAAAGGCACAGAGAGACTCATAAAAGCAGGCTCAGAGGGCTTCTTGGGCTTCGTGTTGCTCTTTCCAAACATGGTCTGATGAATTCAATGTAAGTGAATCAGAAGCATGTGGGATCAATTTACCTTAAAATACACTTGGGCCTAAAAAATTAAGGGAAAAACACTCAGGGGCAAAGTGTGTACCGTAAGGCCAAACCCCAAACATTTGGGAAACAGTTCCAGAGGCTCCCAGAACCCCAAAAGCTGTTTGCTTCACCCACCCCTGGGGAATAGACGAGTGTTATTATTTTCACAAGACTGGGGATAAGCCTGGTCTTTGAATGACGGCATTGTGCTCCCTGTGCTGGAGTCTACGGGTCCGGCTGTTCCATTGAACCCTGAGCTATCTGGGTGTTCCATGCCCGTCCCTGGTCAGCTCTGCTCCATCTCTGAGCTGGGCCAAGAGCTTGTCATAGGAGCCCTGCTCTCCATCAGGTCCTGAAGAATGAAGCGTTCTGTGAGGGAAGGGGCCCCGGGTTAAGAGCTGAGGCACCTGCAAAAGTCCTTGTGTTACCACCTAATCTTCCGGGTTCAACATGGATGAAAACTTCCATTCAGCTGCCTCTAATTCTCAAGTTTTGTGATTCCTTGAAATGTACTTTGGGGATGACAGCCAGCATTTCCATTAAACTGCAATTTTAGAGTTTCGTAGTGGTTTGCCAGTCATAACACTTTCTAATTGGTATGGAATCTGCTTACCTGTTGCCTCTCTGTCCTGGGTAACGTACATACTTAGAAATTTTCTTAGGTAACTGCCTTGGCCTTTGGGATGTTACTTTCCTAGATGTTGAAAACGTTTCAATAGGTCTGATGACTTCGTTTTTCAGTGGCTTAAATGTATTTTTGTGGCCTGAGTGTTGAATGTATATAAGTTCTTCCTGACCAAAGAGGGTCACCCAGAGAGAGGGAACATGACAAAGGAGCAACTATTCTTGACTCCCCTCTCAACACATGAAATCCCTGTTGGTAAAGGTTTTTGTCTTAAGAGGAGACAAAATGATGTTGGTTGGATTTGAATGATTATTAAGACCTGTCTATTTTATATAACAAAAAATTGTTATGAATATCCAGATACATATTTGAAATTTAGAATATGATACCTCATGTTTACAATTATCAAATGCATTGAAAGGAAACACAAAACCAATGTTAGGTGAAAATTTTCTTCTTGATACGGTTTGTACGGACCTTGAAACGCAATGTTTTCTTTTCGAAAAAGAAAAGGAGCAAACATTTAATAAAACTCTTCATTATTTTGGAATTAGCCAAAGCTCATCAACAACAAACAAATATCCAGATCGTTCCTTCTTGTTGATATTTTTGTTCTCAGATTTCTTTGTGCCTTTACTTAGCAGATGGCTATCTTCATTAGGATCCCTGAGAAACTAAATGACGTTTTTTTAAAAAAATAAATAACCAAGAGGTTTCAGGACAAAGGGAGTGCATAGAAACAAGATGTATCACTTTCGTAGCTTTTATCATGATGACAGCCTCGAGTTAGAATCTTTGACTTGCTAATGCTTTCTGATGATGAATCTTCACCAACAGCCATCAGTAAAATAAACCATTAGACTGAGAAAATAGGTGTCAATACAGGAATGATCTATTAATTTGCCACTGATGTCCTCTCATAGAAGGGAATCACATGTTGACAGGCAGTGACAAACAGCACTTTCTTCTGGAATTCGGAATATTTTTGAGCAATATTGTAAAATAAAGGCAGGGGTAAATTGTACATCAGTGCAAACACCAAGGTCATTATGGTACCTATTTATCAAGATCTGATAAATTATTCATTAATTAATACTGATTTAAAGCCAGAGAGTCACTGGATAGCTTGATGCCATTTAAAAGTAGTTTTTGTTTGTATTGTTTTGATTTCAACTTAGCCTTTTTTCTAATTTTTACTATGCACCCTTCTACTTAGGATGCATTTGATGTTGCCGAACTGGCTTATATCACATGGTAGCAACTATACTTTCAACAGGTGCCTTGAGTACTTCCGAGTTTTAATGTACAAACCATTTATAATTAATCCTTACCGAGGAATGTGGATTGCTGTTACATTTGTGAAATAGAACATCCCCTGCTCTTAAAAATGTGTCAAAAAAAGCCATCATGGAAACCAAGCTGTGGTATTTGCAAATAACTTAGCTCTTTACAGTGAACCTGTAGTCTTATGTTTTTGTTTTGTCTTATTTTGTTTTCTTCTAGCTCCACCTTGAAAAGTCTCCCCAGAGATTTCTACCCAATATCTCACCAGTCTTTCTGAAAAGCAGACCAGTAACACTGATGCATTTTTATATGCAAAGGCACTATTGAAATCATAATCCTTTCAGTGACACCATGGTTAGTCAAGATGTTCCTTTCAGCTCAGAATTTATGCATATTTGGGGAGAGCTAGACTCCCTTGCTTCCTGCCTTTTTTCCTGTTGGAACTTTGGAATGTATTACCTTTTAATAGCCCTCAGGACCATTTAAAAAAAAACAAACAAACTTGGTGGCATCATTTTTCATCATAAAAGCAAGGACTTTTCACAAGTTCGTGGTGAAGTGCTCTCAGGTGTACTTCAAGAATTTTGTGACAATAAGTCAAACCATAATGGACCTGTTGCCTCATTTGGAGCAACTGTAGACGGGGCAGGCCCTGGGAGGCGAGGAAGTGCTCCTTCCAGCTAATACTGAGTTGATACTCTGCTAATACTCAGCTACTAAATACTTCGCCCTTCACACTCATTCCCTTCAGCTGCGTGCTTCCATCTCGGGGAATCACCTCCAGGCTGCTCCTGTTCTTATTTTCATCAGTCTTCACTCAGCCCCACTCCACTCCTTTGTTGGTTCCTCAACAACTTGCTGAAGGCTGAGGTGGGAGAGAAGAGAAGGATGGAGATGGACGGAGCTGGTTCTCTTGTTCCTCCTCCCGAGGTTGAACTCTGCTTCCACACTCTATTTTTGAGTAAGGTCAAGGGCTTGGCAGAGGCCTTCGCTCCCCTCCTCCTCCTCTCTTGTCTTCCCTTTCTTCTCTCTCTTCTTTCTTTCTCTGCACTGCCTCCCCACCCCCAACCCCCACTTCATCTGCATCCCAAGGTTGGAAGTTGGTAGTCATGACGAGGTCCTGTCCAGTGAGAGCAAAGCTGTGTCCAAGGGGCAAAGTATAAGCTATTGATGCATTTTGACCTCTTCTCCCTTTAGCTTCTCTTTTCTTCTCTCCCAAACTCACAGAATCTCTCTGCAGTCTCCAGAACACCCCTTCATGAGCGAAGCCATGGCTTCCTTTGTCTCCTGTTGTCCCGGGTCAGAAAAGAAAGTATGTCCATGCAGTGATCTGACGCTGGCCTTCCCTGTGGCTGTTCTTCATGACGATTCTCTCTCAGGGTTCCTTCTGATCTCTGGTTTCTCCATTCCAGGGTTGGCTTCATTCCTACACCCCTTGTCTAGGAGCCAGGCTACCCCACCCATTCCCACAAATGCATATTTAAAAAATCTTTCTAGCACTCCCTTTGTCCCTTTGTCCATCGTGGCATCTAGTGGCTTGACCAGGTATCTAGTATATTCTTTAGGTATTCTGGAGCAGAGAGGCTGGAAAAAACTAGAGTCCCTTTGAACTAGAGCCTCAGGATAGGGCACAGTCTACAGAGACCTGGGTCTCTTTGCCAATAACAAATAAGTCTTAACTTCCTTTGTAAAACATAGTCTAACACTCTTCACAGATTACAGAATTATTCACCCAAGTGATTCCCAAATAGTACATATGTGGTTTAATGGACAAGATGAATTCCATTTTAAACTTACATCTTTAAAAACATTTTTATTGTTTTATCTACATGTAGTGAAATGCATAGATCTTAATTACACAGTTAGATATCCTTGGACAGATAGAATGTGTTGAACTTGAGGTGATTGTAAGACATCCAGGTGGAGGTATTCTGAAGACGGTCAGAATTATGTATTAAAGGAGGAAGTTTGGTGCTAGAGACTGAACACTCAGGGGATGAGATGAGGTGGCTCCTCAGTGATGAGAAACCTGAGGATGCATTCTTCTAGCTGAAGGACCAAATGCACTCTGAAAGCAGTCCTCCACTCACGGCGAGTCAGTAAATTGCTTTCTGAGTGAGTGACGGGGGCTCCTATTTCCAGCACATACCACACAGGAGGAAAGAATGCTAACATAAACAAAATGACTCATAGCCTAATATGAAAACTGATAATTGCATTAACCATGCGTTTATTAGCTTCCTGAAACAGCAGAGTCATTTTCTAATTAACCCATGAGGCAAATAAACGTTCTTGGTTGGAGGTTAGCATTCATTTCTCCCCAAAGTATACTGCATTTCATTAAGTGTATAGCAAAAATTGTACTGGCCTTAGAAATTATGGTGATATGGTGGGAAGATCCCTTGTCTGGAAGTCTAGACATCTTTGGTTCTTTTTTCATCTCTCTCCGGAAAAAGAGAGATCTTTTCTAGGTCTCTGTTGACGTAGGGCAAGTCACTTGGCTTCTCTGAACTCAGATCCTTCCTTTGTAACATGCAGAAAATCTTCATCCTGGATCTTATACTCACTCAACTCCTCAGCAAATATTTGTCAGGTTTCTACTCTGTTCCTGGCTCTGGTCTGGTTAAGAATCTCTGCGCGAACAATTCTTTGCTGTGGCCCCTGGCCAGGTAGCCATCACTCTCAATTTAAAAACATGCCTGTGTTCCTTGGGCTAGAGGAGAGAAAAGTGAGCTGTGCACCACGCAGGTTCTCAATAGGAATTTTGTCTTGAGTCAGACAGCGGGGCGTAATAGTGCCAATCCGGTGAGGCAGACGGAACACTGGGATTGGACTTGAACAGACCTGGATTTCCATCCCAGTTCTGCCACTGACTGGTTTGTGGCCTGGAACAAGTTGCTTAGATTCTCCGAGCCTCATGTTCCTTATCTGTTAAATGGGGGTAAAGATACTCATCTCTGTGTTGTTTTCAGAAATCGGATGATGAGGTGGGAATGATTTTCTTCTCTATTGTCCTAACAAGTCTTGCCCTATGCCTTTCTTCACTTCAAATGTGGTAATATCAAAGCCATGACTCAATTTATAATCAGTTCCCGGAACTTGGAGGACCAAAGTGGCCTTCCTTCCCTCAGCACACTCTCAGCAATTTCCTTCTCACTCCATTTCATTTTGTTTCGTTTCATTTCATTTCAATTTCATTTCGTTTCATTTCAATGTCATTTCATTTCATTTCACTTCATTTCATTTCATTTCACTTTCATTGTATTTCATTTAATTTAATTTCACTGAGACTTGAAATTAGGTCCATTTCATCTCCACTCTCTACAAAATGGGAATGTGGTTTCTAGCAACATTTTCACTCTTCCAATACACTGTGGATACTCCAGGGAGGTCGTTTTAATTGAATTTTATTGATAATACTTCCATATAGCTCACGACAGCTCAAAGGATCTAGAAATTATGTCATGAGATCCAACTACCTGTTTACAATGAGGAATCTGAGGCTGGGGGTCAGGGATTGACTAGCTCCAGGTCACACAGATGAGAATCAACTCACCTACATGCCTATTTTTAACAAATCTATTCCTTTGGTGGAAAAGCATATTGCAGAACAGCTGCTGGAGCAGACTGCTAGATTTAACATGGTGGCTGTCACAACAACTTTACAGCACCATGACGATGAAGTGGCTGGTGACACATTGGACGTGCTGCTCACGTTTATGGATTCTTCTGGCCTTTAAAGAAATGTTTCTGCATTACAGAGCAGAAAAAGACCGGGGACCGGACTTAAGCAGTGGTTTAACGGTGATTTCACTGTGCAACTGATCCTCTGGGCCAGCTTCCCACAAAAATCGGCCATCCGAGGTCCCTCTTCCAGGCAATGAGATTGCTCTGGACTGCAGCAGCCCAGTATCTTGGGAGCGGCTTCAGCTAATGAGGGAAGAATACATCTTGGAAAAACTGGCTCTGTTCTGCACCTTTGCGTTAATGTTAAATATGGGTGGGTCAAAAAAAAAAAAAGAAAAAAAAAAAGACCTGATTCTCCTAGGACCTGTTTCTCCTGAAAAACCTTGTGTTCAATAACCCCAGTACTCCTCCCCAGGTACATGCCTCTCTCAGGGGTTACTGAGTTGGGCTCCTCTGGAGCGAGCCCACGTCCAGCATTCCACCTGGGGGACCCTGCCCAGCACCCACGTTGGTGTCAGCACCCACCATCACCAGCCCCCTTTGACCCAGCAGACTTTGCATACATTTTGTGCCCTCACAGCTTTTGACCTGAATCAAAGTTTAGTCCTTCCGCCTCAATGGGGTTTTTGAGTGTTTGGGAGTATCTCTGTAGGGTGTTATTGAGCCAGCTGCCTGTCTTGAGATTTCTAGAGCTCCTATTAACACAGCTAGTCTTGGCTGTGGGAATCAGCTGAGAGATGTACTTTACCCACAAGCTACGTGTGAAAATCAATTCCTAGTCGTACGTTTTCAGTCCTTGTATCACTATGTCTTCCGCTGATATAGCCCCCCTGTAACCAGAACTCTCTTTTAAGCATTTTTGAAACAACATTTTTATAAATGACTACTCAGGCTAACCTAGTGGATATAATCTTGGGACTTCCATGGTTACCCATTTAATGATCAAATCATTATATGCTGTGTGCTTTTTAGCTGTTAGTGCTCTAAAGGCTCCTGTTTTACTGGAATGTGCTTGTGCTGGAAGGAGACTAAAAGGTATCCTTTTCTTATAGCATTGAAGTGTGTGGATTTGCTTAAAATCCTTTCTGTAGAAATTAGTTCGTTTGGTTTTCTGTTGGGGTAGGAGCTCTGCAATTCCTCTTCCTGTCAGTCTTCCTACTAAGATTGTGTTTTCCTGGTCTAGCTCAGCAGGAATAGGAGAGAGCAAACAGCTTTATTGGTCCTCTATCTGCTTTGATTAGTACATTGGCTTAGTACAATGTTTGACAGAACATTATTGACCAGAAATCACTCATGTCACAGCTTTAGAAAAAAGAGAGTTCATAGTAGTTCAATTCCCAATGTACAACTTGAATTTTTTTTTTTTTAAGTAAAAGTAAGAATTTGTACTGACTTTTCACTTGGCTCTTCTGGCTTTAAAGCATGAACTATAGGTTATGTGTTTTTTGTACCAATGTGGTGCTTCTTAAATACTTTCGTACCATAAAAAAAAAAAAAAAACCAACAAAAGAACCATGATGCAGAGAGAGAAGCAGAAAGGGTTCCCACCTGTGCTCTGTTCTTTTGAGTTAATTAGGGTCCTGAGCCAGAAGCCACGGTTTGGGCAGCTCTGGGTGGCAGTGGGGGCGATTTTTGGTGACACTGCATGAGGCCTCCCATGCAGCTCTTCCTCTCTTGCTCCCTCCCTCCCTCTCCACCCTTCTTCTTTTCTTTCTTCCCAGGCTTATCTTGATTTCTTTTGTTTACCAAGTCTTGCGTTGGATCCTTCACCCTGACTCTAAAGAGCTGTTTTGTCTTTCTCCTTGGTCTCCCTTCAGAAACTCATCGGTCTTACTTAATTATCTCCCCACCTTTTTTCCTTTTGTTCCTCCTTCTCTTCCGTCTTCTCTGTTTTCCCCTCTCCCAAGTGTCCTTCTTTTATCGGTAACCCAGAAGTCACGGTTGTCTCCTGGCCTAAGAGAGCCGGATAATATTACCTTGAAGTCTTCATTGCATGCCCTTTGGAATTCCAAAGCCCTTCCAGATTTCTGAACATCCCCATGAGAGGCGGAGGGAGCACTTACTTTCGTCTCTGACTCCCAACTCCGAACTCTCTTGAATTCGTTCGGTTCACAGGCCATTTTACCAAACACCTCCCCTTCCCCAGTCTCTTGCCAGTTGACCTGACATGAAACTGCCTTGTCTCTTAATTTCCACAAAAACAAGATGAAACAACACTGTAGTGGATTGAATAATGTTCTGTCAAAGTTCATGTCTGCCTAGAACATCGGAATGTGACTTTCTTTGAAAATAGGGTCTTTGCTCATGTAATTCATCAAGTTAAGATGAGGTCATACTGGAATAGGGTGAGCCTTAAATCCAATGACTAATATCCTCGTAGGAAGAGGAGAGGACACACAAAGATATAAGAGAAAAAAGGCCATGTGAAGATGGAGGCAGAGTTGGAATGATGTAGCTACAAGCCAAAGAATGCCAAGGACTTCCAGGAACCACCAGAAGCTAGAAGAGAAGCGAAGTAGGATTCTTTCCTAGAACCTTCAGAGGAAGCATGGTGCTGTTGACACTTTGATTTTGTACTTCCAGCCTCCAGAACTGTGAGAGAATATATTTCTGGGGTTTCAAGCCAAGTTTGTGGTATTTTGTTACGGTGGCCTTAGGAAACTAATACAAACGCCATTTACACTTGAACATGTGGTCAACTTTACTGAGAGTTTGAGAGTGGAACAGAGAGGAATTTACTTCTCAGTTCTCCAGCCCTGCTGTGTCACTGGCTCCCTCTTTCAAGATCAACTTACCTCCTCCTCCCTCCTTCCTGTGAAGTCCCCAAACTCCAAATCCATCTTACTCTCCATAGTATGTAGCACTCCTACTCTCAAACTCAACTTCCAGCCCACCATCCAGGCCAAACCCTTCCAGATGCTCAGCTGCACAAACATAATTTGTAGGGAACAGCAGCTCCCTCTCAGAAGGGAGATGTGGATTTAAAAAGCTATTCCTGTCCCCATTTTAAGAAGACATATTTCTTCTTGATTTCCTGTCCTTCAGGCTACCAAAGAAAAAGGGGTGGCAGACTCTGTCTTCCTTTACCCATACCCCACTACTTAGAATACTCAGGGTATGCATTGTGGAGGCCGAGCGGAACCTGTCTGTCTGTCAGTCAGTGGGTGCTGCCTTGGGCACTTTGGGGAGATACTATAGGAGTACAAGAGGTTGTCCCACCCTTGAGGAACATTCCAGAAGATGACTCTTAGCTTTTCTTCTTTAAAAGCTTGGTTCAACTTGTTTGGTCCTTCCTGTGTTCTAATAACAATCTCTTACATTCTTCTCCCTCTTCTTCTCCCTCCGTTTTACCTCTTCTCCTATGTGTCTATATGTAAAGAACTTTTAAACATTCTATCACTCTTCTTATTCTATTTTTTATGCTTGTAAATTTCTAAGACCTGGGGGGCATTAGTGTCCTTTCCATCTTTTATAATAAAAAGGCAAATCAAACTCCGAGGTAAATTAAATTGCACAAGATCATGTGTGTTGAAGTGACAGAGATTGCTCCCTACTGCAAGTCAGTGCTCTTTCTGCAAATGCCATGACCTTTCCTGGAGTAGTTGTGAGCTGCAGCCTTTAGCCTGGAAAAATCCACTTAGGTTAGACCAGCCATCTTGTTAGAGTGAGAGCTCCAGATACTCAAGCTTGACTCCATTTAGACATCACTCTGTGTCTGAAGAACTGATTTCTAGCCTGGTTTTAAATTAAGTTTATTAACTGGTTTGAAGAACTCTATATTTTGTTTCTCATTTCAGGGAAATATTCTCACTAGGTTACACGAATATTTTGAAATTCAGTTCTTACTTATTTTTTTATTCAATAAAAGTTTGAACAAACAATGCATCCCACAGGAGAAACTTACGCCAGATCCCAGATGTTTAACACGTTTGCTTCAGATATTGGAGTTCATGGCCTCTTGTGCTTGTTAAAGCAAAAAATGTAAGACAATAGAAATGATTTTTAGTATGTAGGAGTGCTGTGAGGTCAGGCTGGATTCTGGGCAATTGTGGCATTTCAACAAGCTTTTTGATCACAGGGCTTTCGTGTGTGTGTGTGTGTGTGTGTGTGTGTGTGTGTGTGTGTGTGTGTGTAATTTTTAGAACAATCCAAGCAGAGAGTTCAATGAGGAGAAGTAGGAACTCTACGGTTTTGACTCAATTCCAGTTCATTTGGGTTGATCTACACAGAAGTGTTCAAAAAGTGCCTTTTCTAATCCTGGCATTGACTTTCCAATTTGTAATCACTCACCTGGGTCTGCCATTCAATCTACCAACCATTTATTGATGAGTCTTGGGGTTCAGCATGCCATCATGCTAATAATAGCCAGCATCTGCTGGGGATGAGTGTCCAGTCATTATGCTGTTTATTTACATATATTATTTGACCCTCACACCTATCACCTTTACTACTACCATCTTGGTCCCAGCCACACTCTTCTTTCCCCTCCATTATAGTTAATTGGTTAGCCAGCCTCTCTGCTTCCACATTTGTCCCCTGTTCCTGCAGTTTATTCTCAACCCAACTCCTGGAGTGTTAAGTGTTAAATCTGTTCATGCTATTCCTCTACTCCAACCTCCCAATGGTTTTTCAGTCTATTCAGAGTAAAAACAAATGTCTTTGCAATGGCCTTCACCCTGAACCCCACCTCATGGTCCTCTGTCCTCAGTTTCTACTCCTCTCCCTCTCTTTCTCTTGCTCCAGTTGTTCTGCCCTCTCACCATTCCTTGGACATGCCAGGAAAGTCTCCACTGTATGGTTCACAGGTCCAGCATAGGTTAAAGCACACATGCTGCATTCTGTGTATCAAGGTAGGAAAGTGAGAGATCATTTGTTTCAAAAATTGCCAACAACTGGTGATCTATTGGTAGGGGAAACAACAACAACAACAACAACAAACAAAAACCCATGGTGATTCATTTTTTCCAATAATATTTGCTGTAGGAAATTCGGTCAAGACAGGTTTCCCTTATAAATTGAAAAAAGTCAAGGTTAGTGAAGCAAAGCATTTTTATCCCGGCAGAATATATTTATTGTTAGGAGACTGTTCATTTTCCACCTACTATACAACATTAGGGGTTGGGGTCTTCAGGCTTTGGGCATCTAGTATTTGCGATGGACTTACTGAACCATTGAAGGAGCAATGATAGCCGAAAACTTTGGATCTGTTGAATAGTTGGAAAATGAATCATTTTGGGAAATGTGTTTCAGCTAATTAGGAATATACTTTTTGAAGCACTAAACCTTTAAATAATTTTAATCGTTTTGATGGATATTAGAAATAAAGCATTGACCACTTTCCTGTCTTGGTGGCCAGACTATACCATGTATAACATTTTCCATGACGATGATTCAGGATTATCATTATAAACTTCTGTGGTTACACTCTCCTGTATCATAATACAGTGTGTAGATCTGTTTGCGCCTGCACTGAGTGCTCCCAGGCAGTTGTGCTTCTTGAGGTCTCGTGTCTTCTTTGTATAATTTGACATGGGCATTTGGGAAGAGAAAAAGGAGTCACAAGTGGGCAATTTGCATCCTGAGAGTTTTGTGGGAGCCTTAGCCCCACTCATGGTTCAAAGGGAGAGGTAAGTTTATGTGCTAATTATGAGTGAAAGGGCCTTAAGTCATTTTAATAATCTCTTTCTTCACCGTCGTCATCTTGATGCTCCTACAACAGCATCTAGCGGCTCCAGAATACTGGCCACTTTTGCAATTTGAGATCAGAAACACTTAGACACTGTCTGGACCAAACAGAGGGAGAATAACCAAAGAGAGGTTGGAAGGGTGCTGGTCACAAGTTCCATATACTTCACATCTTATTTGTAGGAAGTTTTGTTCATGACACTGAAATTGTCATTGAGCCCAAGACCAGCTTAACCTGCTAACGTAAATCATTATACATACACTCCACTACTGTGAAGTGGTCTTGATCATGTTAATTCACGTAGTGCTTTAAAGTATGCAGAATGCTTTCAAATATTTTTCTTTCACTTGTCAAACAGTCATTCAGTATCTACACCACTGTCCCAGGCCTTATGGTAGATATTAGGAACGCAAAGATGAATATGGCCCTGTCCCTCCCCATTTTCTTATTTGGATCATCACAATGACCCTGAGAGGTTGCTAGAGCAAAGATTATTATTCTCCCCACTTTATAGGAAAAAGAGATTCAGGCTGAGGGAGGCTCTGGCACTGTCACAAAAACGTATTAAAGCCAGAATTTAAACTCAGGTTTTCTGCCTCTGAATTCCATGTTTTTCCTAGTATTCCATGCAATAAACAAATACTAAGAGGTGAGCACTTAAAGCAAATGAAAATGTATGCAAATCACAATCAGTTGAAAATGCCAAAGACCCAGTTCCAAAGATCCTTTTGGGACCTAGTGTTTTCAGTACTCATATCAAGTCTCTTGTGCTTAAGTGATGGAAACTAAACATGTATTAACTTAGCCAAAAGATTTTTTTTATGGCTTTATAACTGGTGCAGCTTCCCACAGGACTGAATAGAGCCAAGAAATCTAATGCCTCTGGAACCTCTTATCCCATCTCTTATCTTTACTTCTCCCAGCATATCAACTTCATTCTCCTTTATTATATATTGTTACCTAGGAGAAATGGCCACCAAAGTGTCTACGATTGCTAAAAACAGGACTGTTTTTTCCTAGTTACTGTTCAAAAAAAATTCTAGAGAAAGATTCTGATTGGCCCTTTTTGAGTCAGATGCCTTTTCATGAATCAGTCAGTTCTGACTAGGGGAGTAAAATCACGGAACAATATAGTGGCCACCGCTAGAAGTTCAAATTTGGAGTGGAGGCAGGAGTAGCTCTCGTGATATAAAAAGATGTCTGCGCTGAGCATCCTAAGTGGAATCTTCAAAAATATTTTTGTTCCAGAACTATCCCACTCAATTTTTGGAAATGAAATATTTGCTGAACTCCATCACAATCCTGTGCTGTGTTTAAAGGAGTCAGTACAACGCCAAAAGGAACGAGGAGGAAAACTCCATGTAGAACAGCTAAGGAACCCTCATTACTTTTAGCCAGTCCAGGAAATGAAGAAGGGCGGTAGAATCTGGAGATGGCTCACCATAGTGAAAACACACTAGCAGAAGGACGGGGATATGGTGACGACAGCTGACTGTCATAAAATGACATTGATTTTTTTGGGCATGGGCGTAGCCATCTTGGAGAAGATAGGAGGCCGAATGCAGAAACTCCTGGAGCTAGAAAGCTTACTAATCTTCTGCTCTATTCCTTTCATTTTTCATATGAGTAGATAGATCGAGGGAGAAGTAATCTACCCAAACCATAAAGCCTTAATTATTTCATTGGCAGAAATGGAAAAAATAATGACACCAACCGTTGCCTAGGTCAGGGGGTTATTTTTCCAAGGGAAATTGGAATAACGTGACTGGAAGTTGAACAGTGTGGTTTTTTTTTGTTGTTGTTTTTTTGGATTATTTTTTTTAACCACTAAGCTGTCCTCTGCCAGAGAGCAGGTATAAATGTGCAGAGAGCTAATGAAGATGAGACAGATGATAAAAATGGGAGATGCCAGAGAAAGGGGTAAGGGACAGGTTCTGAGTCAATGGGGTTTGAAAGTAGTGACCTGCTTTATAATCTATACAAAGCTAGATCCTCTATAGCTCACTCAGGACAGTGCCAATCCCGTGAATCTTCTTAGTTATCGCGTGCCAGGGCTGGTCACAACCTGAGGGCTTTTCTATTGACCTGACACCCTTTTCAAATGTCTTACATCAGTGAAGTGTCTTTTCCAATATCCATTCTATCCCATAAGTAGCAGCAATGGGGTTTGGGGAATTGATCTCAACTTCAGGGGTAGGACTGATTAGTCAAAATGTTATCCTCTTTGCCTGTTATTTGTTCCAGAATAAGCATGTGACTTAATTCTGGCCCAGGAGATATGAGCTTCTGGAAAAATATTCAGAAGAGTGGTCCAGGGGAATTCATTCTACTCTCTCGCCTGAATTGAAGGAGGAAGGTCTGATTGCCCCTGCAATCAGCAATGGGATAAATGCAAGGGAACTAGATTTAGAATGAAGATTCCGTAATCTAGAACAGAGAAAAGGGAAGGAAAACATTCAATGATAAGTGGTTGAATTGCTGAATCCATGATTCTGATGGCTGATCTACCTTTGGACTTCCTTTTAGATTAGCCATATCAGTTATATATTGTTGTGGAACAAACCCTTCCCAAAATTTAGTGGCTTAAAACAACATCACGTTATCATTTTGTAGTTCATACATCTGCAATATAGGCAGGGCTCAGTGGGGAGGGCTTGCCTCGGCCATGAGATGTCAGCTGGGGCAGCTCAGGTAGGGGCTGCAGGATTCACTTCCCCCAAGGCTCACTCACCTGACTGGAAAGTTGCTGCTGGCTGAGTCAGAGCTGAGAGTCGTGACCCTTGGTTCGGTTTCTCCACAAACGGCTTGGGCTTCCTCAGAGCATGGTGGCTGAATTCCAAGGGCAAGTATCCAGAGAGGACCAAGTAGAAATTGTATTTCTTTTTATGACCTAGTCTTGGACATCCTTTATGTTCCTTTATTTCCACATTCTGTCATTCCCACAGTACTCTCTTTGTCAACCAATCACTATAGTTAGCCTTGATGTAGGAGAGAGAACATACGAGACCTCTGATGAGAGGATATTCAAAGAATTATGAACATAATTAAGCCACCACATCAGCTAATACATGTCCTTGTTTTTATGACCAGTTGAGTTGAGTTTTCTGTTGTTTGTGACTGAAAGCATTCTTATCGAAACAGTTAGTGCCATCTCAGCTGGGGGCAGAGGAATGTCATGAATTACCAGTTCTCTGTCACAATGCCAATTGTAGCATGACTACCAGTAATTTACAAGTAATTTAATACCAAGGCTTTGAACCTTTTACTTTTTTCTTTTACAAATTAGAGCAGAATCAAGCCTACCATTATAATAGCTTGAGAGCCATTTATCTTAACGCTAGTAGACTTCTCTAAATGGGTGATAAGGGGATGGAATCAGAGCAAGGATATGGTACCTGGGAACATTACTCCCGGTTGAGTATTACTGGCCTGGATGCCTCTTTTAGAAAGAGTTGGTAGAATTTCAGAGTTCATGTGCTCAGGGTCAAATTCTTTCCCTTCTCCACGTATGCTCCAATTAAGCCAGTGAGGTTAAAGACTTGTGATCACTTGTGATAGTCTCTTTATATTTCTGATGGCCCTTCTGTGGGCAAGGGAAGGAATAAAGAAATTCTTTATGACCATCTGCATTGTCCTGCCCCACAATGAATTCTATCTAGTAAAACAAATTGTGTTAAGTGTCCACTGTGTATAAATCTCAGCACTTGGTCAGGCGTTACAGATATAACGGCCTTAAGGGGTGGTTCTCTAGGAACCCAAAAAATAAATAAGAGGCAGTTGGATATTAATGAGGAAAGGGGAGCACTCCTTAAAATTAATTATATGAATCAGCCTTTTAAAGGGAAGGGGAGTGAATGAGAGCTGAGCATTCAGGGCGCTTCCCCACCTAGAAGGGGCAGCTGCAGATCACTTGATCCTCTCCTCCCCACTACCTCTGATTGGACCAGGGTGAACATCTGACCCAGGGGTGCCCAACCATAGACCAGCCAGCGACCTGTGCCTTGTGTTTGGTCCAGCTGAAAAATATAAGCTGAGCCCATCAGATTTCTCTTCTAGGAACCCGGAAAGTGAAAAGCACTTATTATTCTTAGGTGGTAGGTCCTGAGGGCAAAGGTCTAGTAAATTTGCCATTAAGGAAGTCATTGTGGAATTGGATGTAGGCTGCCGCTTTTTGAGGGACTAGAGACTCAGAGAAGCTGGTTGAGATGTGCAGGTGTGCAGAGAAAAGCAGCCTCTGTGAGATGACAGGCCGAGAGTTGTCTTGGCTGCCTCAGGTTCTGGAATCTTGTTCAGATTCCTGAATTCCTGTATGTTCCCATCGTTTCCTTACCTATATTAGGGCTGGGACTAGAATACCCTGCTCGAACTAATTTGAGTGGGTTTCTGTTACTTGTAACCATCAGAGATCTGTTCAGAAAGAGTCAAGAATTCATAGAAGAGATGGTGACTTCAATAGGCCTTGAGTAATGAGTTGGGTTTATGTAGAAATAGTTCCTGTGTCCGGACTTTCCAGCTTACCAACCAGGCCTGTGGTTTAATGAAAGGAGCTTGACCTTTAGAGTCACACACAGCCTTGGGTTCAAATCCTGGCCCCTTGATCACTTCTTTGCGATCTTGGAAAGTTACTTATCTGTAAAGTTTAGATAATAATACCTACTCTGCAGGGTATATATATAATGTTTTAACACAGTGCTTGGCATGTGATACGCCAGTGAAGAATGGATGCTATTATCATTCCAAATATATTTAGATGGGAGAAAGAAAGTAATTTTAAACCCTGTTCTCGATAGTGTAAAGTGGTTTTGATTGAGCCATTTTGTATTACTCAACATTTTTAAAGTGGCTTTATATGTTTGGGGGGTGTGGGGCGTGGGTGTGTGTGGGGCGTGGGTGTGTGTGGGGCGTGGGTGTGTGTGGGGCGTGGGTGTGTGTGCTTGCATGTTTGTTTGGCAAGGGTATTGTTTGTCTCCCCTTGTCCCTTTCCCATTGAAGCTGTATTCACTATGTTCTTGGACTCGTTACTCATATTCATCAGGCATGTGGTATGAGAAGAACAGGGGCGATGAGTTGGTCAGACTGCCAAGCATGTTCATGTTTTGCAGGAAACGCCAAATTGTTTCCTGAGGGGATGTTTTTCAGAAATGGCAGGGTATGCTTCACTGGCCCTCCCCGACCCTGTCCTGTCCCTCGAGTGCTGTCACCTTGTCGGGCACGATGATAGCTGTTTAAAACCAATGCATGGAGTGCTGTCAAGCTAGGCGGGAAGTGTGTTTGCATTGTTGTTGGTGGGCTTTTTGTCCTTCTGGTAAATGAAGCCCACGTCAAGTAGGAAATGGGTGACAGACCTCCCACATTTCCTCAAAAAATATCCCCAAATCATCAGTCTGTCATAAACTGGAAGGGTGGAGAAAGCTAGTGAAAGGCAGGGAGGGGTGGGGAAAGAAGGAATGTCTGAAAAAATAGGATTATAAAGTGTTTTGAGGACCACCCCCACCAATGCTTCTAATTCATATAAAGATATGAAAAATACATACTTCAAACTAACAAATTAAGATATAATTGTCATAAAAATGTGTCTTTGGGTATTTGGTTCATCTGCCAACCACATTTATTCATGAATTCTCCTTATGGAGTTGGAACAGATTTAAAGGGAAGGGAAGAAAGTCTTGGCATCCTAAGCTGCCTAGGGATTTTGCTGGGCGTATGAGTTTTCCTAAAACTCTGATAAAAGCAAAAATCACAAATGATGGACTTCAGTTTTGTTTTTTTCAGATAGTGCTTTAGAGTTTTATTTGCAAACAACCATTAATATTGAGAAATAGCCTTCTGAAGAATTTTTAAATCTTTCTTCTGCTGTGACAAATGTTTAGATTTTACATCTACCCAAAAGGATAGAAAATGTCAAATAGAATTTTATTGAGGGTTCAAAGATGATCCTCTAACTTCCCATTGGCCCAATTGGTGCCTCCTAGTGACGTGGGAGGAGACTCCTGGACACACTCTCTGGAACACTGGGGCCACAATGGGGTAAGAGCACTTCCTCCACCATCCCAGAAAATCACATTTGGAGGGTATGTCAGGTAACTACTGCTGTGTAACAAACAGTCCCAAAATGCCATGGCATAAAGCAACAATCATCTATTATTTCTCACCTGTTTGCTGGTCAGCTGGGGATTAGCTGATCTAGTCTGGGCTTATCTGGGATAACTCTGCTCGATGTCCCTTGTCCTCATTGGACCAGCTGGCTGGTCCAGGCAAAATCTTCTCATGGCATTGGCAGAGCACAAGAGGTCAAGCAGAAACATTTTAGCCCTCTTCCAGCCTAAGCTCAGAACTGTAACACTGTTACTTCCGCCCAAGTAAATCACATGGCTGAACTCATAATCAAGAGGTTGGGAAATATACTCCACTCCTTGACTGAAAGGAACTTCAAAGTCATGGATACAGTGAGGGATAAAGCACCGGAGCCAATACTGTAATCTACAGATGGAGGCCTATTACTATGACGTACGCTTTGTAAACGGAACCACACAGGTTGTCTGCAACTGTGACAGGCCAGTCTGTTCTGTGCTAGTGATGGTGGCTGTCATAACTTGATGCTATTAATCACTCAATATTCCTCCCAGCTCCTCTAATTTTTGTTCCACATCCCTCCCCAGGCGAGCTTCTGATTATCATTCAGCTTCCTATATGACTGTTTCTGTAGAGCGTAGTGCTTTGAGCATAAGATACAAATGTCTGGAGCCTGCAACAGTACTATTCTTCATGCTATATTAATAGAGAGGCTGTACTAATATTAATAGACCTTATTGTCTATGTCGGTGTCTAGTGAGACTGACAGAATCTTCCTCAACAGAGTTTAACTTAGTATGCAAAAAGGAAAAAGAGGCAGGTTTCTAAGATTGAAAAGCTAAACGTCAGTTTCCGTACTATGGTAAATTCACACTAGGAAGCCAGGAGGTAACTTAACTAGTCACTCTCTCTTGGGGAGACCTCTACAAAGGTATAATCTTTACCCAGATTTCTGTAGTTCCTATTTATGACCTTTTTCTTTAATAGTAGAAGGGAAGGGAGGTACAATTCTCGTACAGGTACATCTTCCCGTTGGATAGCCACGCATGTGCAAGGTGATTCAGAGGGCGTCAGTCAGGGAAGATGACCCACTGGAGTATTACTGATATAAGAATAGAAGATCTTACAGGGTTGTGCGGGAAACTGGGAAAGTAAAGACCTGGAAGTGGGATTGAAGGATCAGAGAAAAGTCACTAACCAGGCCCTAGGACATGCTGGAGCAGATAGACCTGTAGGGTCAGAAATTGCAATGAATATAGGAAATTTGGCACATCTAGCTGCTGCAGTGGCACCCAGGAGAGCTGTGGAAGATGTATGGGTAGCTGTCACCTCTGTAAGTCTTCAGCCGGGCTCAGAAGGTGGGCCTGGGACTCTAGTGGTCGGCAGGGCCAGCATTTAGGAAGAAGAGCGAGATGTAGGGAGCAAGGACAGGACAAGCTAGCTCCTGCCAGCATCTCTGTGTCTGTGCACCACGGGATGTACTCATGAGGATTTTCAGAGTAATAGCTGTGTTTCACGTCTACCTTCCAAATCTTGTCCAAATTCCTCTGTTTGGTTCCAACATAGAAACATGGGAAAGAAGTGTAGTTTCAGCTTAAGCAAGTTGACACAGTTGAACCCATTGCACACAGAGTCCAGAAAAATGCAGTTATTTATTTCATATGTGAATTATTTCTTCCAGTCCAGGGATTTAGATGTTTCTTTGCTTTATTCAATGAGACTGGGGACTTTTAGGCTGGAATCCTAGGGCAGATGGCAGTTTCATACTACATATTCCATGCATCTCTCATTCTCTTCCGACCGGCTTCCCAGCCTGGGTGAGTTGGTCTTGTAGTTGGTAGGAAACCCTCTCTCTCTATTTTTTTTCCCTGAGTCCTCCTTCTTCTTTTCCTTCTTTATAACCTTCCTTGGATCTCACTGGTGCTATTGCCTCCTGTCCTAGGGGCTGAATATTTTTTGTTTAGGCCTCCACTATCAGCCTTCTGATGCTACCGTGTTTCCCCAAAAATAAGACCTAGCCAGACCATCAGCTCTAATGCGTCTTTTGGAGCAAAAATTAATATAAAACCTGGTCTTATTTTACTGTAATATAAGACCGGGTATAATGTAATATAATATAATACGATATGATATGATATATAATATAATATAATATAATATAATATAATATAATATAATATAATACCAGGTATATAATATAATAAAATATAACATAATATAATATAATACCAGGTCTTTTGCTCCAAAAGACACATTAGAGTTGATTGTCCAGTTGGTCTTATTTTTGGGGAAACACGGTATGAAGTTTCATTGATTAATGGGATTTGGAGGATGGAAGGGCTGTGGGGTGAGGGCATTGAGAAAAGCGGCCCTCATCATGATTAGTCTCTTGGTGGAGCATCTATGACCAGCCATTCTTCCATTGGTACCTTAGCTTCAGTGGGTATCAATTACCCAGAAAAGATGATGATAGGAGAAGGGGAAGAAAAGAAAAAACTCATCCCATCACAGATAGTCCCTAGTTTATTCAACTATGTGTCCTGTAGATTAATACACAAACTCCTTTGTAAGATTTTCAATAGCCTACAGAGCCTCTTTTCTCACTCCTGTCCTCTATCACTCCTCCATATACACTCTATTGTGAGAGACACTGGACCTCCTGAAGTGCATTCAGGGAAACGCCTCAAAGTGCAGGAAATAGCTGATAAAGATGATGAAGATGTTATGGTGACTCTATGCTTGTTTTTAGGTCAAGATGTCAGCATTCTGATCAGGTGGCCACCTGAGAGAGAGAACAAAGAGCTGTGTATCCATAAAGGTTTTTTTTTTTTTTTTTTGAGGATATTAAATCATGTGTTGATTATACATGATAAAGGATGACACACAAGCTTCATTCTCATTTAAAATTTTATCTAGTACCATGATTCAATTTAATGTATTGCATAGTATGTGCCAATAATCATTAATAATTAAATAAACTCCATGACTCTGCTTGGGTGACCCTTTTAATGGTGAACTCCAGGTCACAGTACAGTAACTATCAATTCAACTACACCAAGGTTTTTAAGACAATGGCTTCTTGTGCCCAAGCACATTGTAAATAAATTTCAAATGGAAACTGGCATCACCCTGAAGGAATTCTAACTTCACACTGTTGGAATAATTTACCAAGATGGCTTCAGAGTCTAGACTGACTTTATAGAGCACATTTTTAAAAAGACACGTGATAAGCGTCATGATCAGACTATTACATTTAGCAATCAACAGCATGGGTACAAAAAAAATCTACATTAAAACCCCTTTTTGGAATGCTTTACACTTTCCACAGAACAGAAACTAAAATAACCTGTTACACAATTAGTCACAAAACAGTCCTTGAGTTTTTTGTCATACACATGAGTACAAGGTCAGACAATTAAATTCACAAACTTGTTGCAACGATGTTGTTAACCTTTTTTTGATATCAAAGGGATTATTCATTTTGAATTTGTACCAACCGGAAAACAGTTAACCAAGTTTACTATTTGGAAGTGCTGAAAAGGCTGCATGAAAAAGTTAGACGACCTGAAATTTTTGCCAACAATTCATGGCTCTTACATCACGACAATGCACCAGCTCATATGGCACTGTCTGTGAGGGAGTTTTTAGCCAGTAAACAAATAACTGTATTGGGACACCCTCCCTACTCACCTGATCTGGTGCCTAATGACTTCTTTCTTTACCTGAAGATAAAGAAAATATTGTAGAGGAAGACATTTTGATGACATTCAGGACATCAAGGGCAACATGATGACAGCTCTGATGGCCATTCCAGAAAAAAAGTTCCAAAATTCCTTTGAAGGGTGGACTAGGTGTTGGCAATGGTGCATAGCTTCCCAAGGGGAGTACTTCGAAGGTGACCATAGTGGTATTCAGCAATGAGGTATATGTAGCACTTTTTCTAGGATGAGTTTGTGAACTTAATTGTCAGGCTTCATATTATCTAAAACATGTCTTCTTTGTAGCAGCTAGTCCCTGCCACCACTGTGCTCAGCTGAGTTCACAAATCTGTTGTAACCTGTAGCTTTCCTGTCACTTCTCTGGCTCACCTCTCCTGCTAAGCTTTGTTTCCTGGCAGTGATTAAAACCTTCTGCCACTGCCATAACTACTGCTGCTGCTGGAACTGCCATAGCCACCTTGGTTTTGTGATTTGGCAAAGTATTAGCCTCTACCACCATAGGAGCCAGAACTTCTGCCTCCAAAGTTTCTTCCTTTCATGGGTCCAAAATTTCAAGACTGATTGTTGTAACTGCCCAAGTCACTGTAGCTTCCATCACCTCCGAAATTGCTTCCATCATTACCAAATCCATTTTAGCCATCCCCACTGCCACCATAACCCCAAGTATTAGTAGTTCACACAACAAAGTTCATTTTTCACTCACATCACAATCCAATTAAGATTAGTGAATGGTGGGGGAGCTTTGTTCGATGAAGTTAATCAAGGACCAGAACTTCTTCCATCTGGTCTCATTATCAGCTTTAGCAATGGTTAGCAATGGTTTAGCAATGGGCCAAGGTGGTCAAGGAATGGCAAGAGGGAGAGAGTAGGGAGAAGGCTCACTAGTTCTTAATTGCCTGGATCCAGTAGTGAAACTCAACTTCTGCTCAAATTCCATTGGTGAGATCTAGTCACATGACCTTACCTGGATGTAAGTAGTTTAGTTTTGTGCCCAGAAAGAGGAATCAAGTTTTGGTGAACATTTATGACTCAGCTGAAATGTCACTTTCTCCCTGAAGCAAGTGCTTAGAACTCTACCTGGTACACTATAGACACTCAAAAATGTTTGTTGAACAAGTAAATGAACGAATGAGTGAATACCTATGTCTAAGCTTTTGCTGTTATGTTTTCCTAAGGCAGAAAATGGGAATGGAATAATTTGAGGGAAAGCAGAAATCTGTCCCTCCGCCCCACAACATTGTATTCATATGACCATTTATTTATATTTGTGAAATTATTTCACAAGCACTGTAGGAATTCATATTCTTTTAAAGATTTGTTTTTCCTTCATTCACCAAATTGAGTGCCTTCTATGTGTCAGGTGCTATGCTATGTGCTCAGGAAACAGCTGGAAGTCATAATTGCTGTCCACTGGGAACTCACATGGAATGAGTTTAGTGGGAAGAGGGAAAAGAAGCCAATAACCACAGTTATTGTGGAGGTGCCATGATAGAGATATGGATGGATTGTGGCAGGGATGCTGACGAAGGGCAACTAGTTCACTCTGGGATGGGTGTTGTGGAGTTTTATCTTCCAGAAGAGGTGGTATTATACTTCGGCTGAATGAACATGAATTTGCCAGTTGGTACCAATAAAATAGAGGTAAGAGGAACAGTAGTGCAAATTTGGTGATTTAGGGGACTGCAATTGATTCAGAAAGTCAAAAATGTGTGGTGGGGATAGTGGGAGCTGAGGCTGGAGAGGTAGAACCGGACTGAGTCACAAATCACTTGTAAACCGCACTGAATGAAGAACGAAAAGGGATTAGGACAGAGATTAAGTGATTCGTCTCTATCAAATGAAAGAATTAATACGCACAGCAAAATCTAAGGAGCACAGTTACCTACATCAACCCAAATCTCTTTTTTGCCTCAGATCTGCCTCAAAAAAATATGACATTAATATTAAAAAAGTAATGTTTAACATTGAAAGGAAAACAAACAACATAGAAAAACCCACTCAGAATGTTGCAACAACCATCATTTTGTGGGAAGAGGTTTAACACTAGAGCACAAAGAAAGGCATACAATATCCACCATTCATATCAACATAGCTTTGCCTCTGACAGTGGAACAGGAAGGAGGCCCATTTCAAGAAAAACAAAGGAAGTGGTTTCATTGTTTTCAAAGAACTATATCTGTTAACAGTGGATTTTTCTAAGGAAGCCTTTTTACATGGAAGATGGAAGAAAATTAAGAACAATTCGGGGAGCTCTTGGGACTTGTGCCTCAGTGAGGAGGTCATTCAGTTAGGGAACCAAGGACTCGGTCACATTCAATAAGCATTACTGAGCACTCACACATTCATTCATTCTTCATTCATTCAGCACATTTCAGCTTTTGTGCCCTGCACTATGATGTCAGGTGATGCAGATAGTAAAAGATACGAGTAAAGGTCTTTGCCCTTGAGGACTAACACATGAATCTAGAGTTTCTAACCAAGGATGTGCTGTACTTAAGAGTCAAATGGGAGAGAGAGATATCTTCCATTTGACGCGTAAGGAGAGCACATTATATATATTTTTTATATAATATATATTTTAAAGGCCTTGGAGTCTGAAGTCCAGAGTCAATCTTGACTCTGTACGTGGGCAGCCACTGTTTGTTTGACCCTCGATATTTTCAATTGTAAAATGAATTACAATTACATCATAATTGTGAGGATTGGGATGACTCATGTGAAGCTTCGGTAAACAGTACAGAACTTTGCAAATATTTGTGATAGAGTGCAAAATTATTGAAAGTGAATGTAGTGGGACTTCAAAGCAGTGTTTATCAAAGTGTGTTGGTTGAAACACTAATGCCCCAGAATTAGTTGTGTGGTGTGTAAGGGAGGCACAACTTTACCCTCTTAGGGTTTCTGGCTGGAACTGAAGTAAAATGGCTTAGATAGATTAACAGGAGCAAAGCATATAAATTTTTACATGTGCATGGGAGCACCGATCGGAAAATGAAGACCCAAAGAAGCAGTCAGAGGTGGACATTTATACACTAAGTTGGATCAAGAGTAGTAAATAGTGAAAATGGGACAAAACAAAGGGGCAATTAATTGTGAAGTGACTAAGAAGGTAAGGGTCAGTTTAACAAGGTTTGTTTGTATAGATTTCCCTCATCCTTGACTCCCATCTCTGGTGTAATGTTTCTTTCCTCTTGGTATCCAAAGGACAGAGGATATTTCACACCAGAATTTCATCTGCTTTCAAGAAAAAGAAAAGTCAGCGGGCTCTTCTCGCATCTTCTGTTTTTCAAGTGCCTTTAACCCAAAATAATTCATATGGTAAAGTGGCATGTTTGGGGGTGGCATATTCTGCCACACTTCAGGTCAAATAAATTTCAGAAATGCAAGTAAAACAGAACTCTTAGTTCTGTAAATGCATCGTCAACAATGAGAGCAGCTATATTGTGTTTCTTTCCTCAGACTAATTTGACCTTGGGGTCTACACCACCCCCTTCACCCCCTACTCCAGCATCTCAGAGGGCCTGGAGATTAACAAAACCCACTTTGGGAAAGACTGCTTTCGAAGAAGAAAAGTATTACCTCTACTTCAATTTACAATCCATCGGCCTTTAAAAGTCGAGCTATTCATCAACAGATAATGTAGAAATTCTTTAATTTTCCAAGTACAGAGTTTAGATTCCCACCATGGGAGGCACGAAGAGCAAGGGCCAGCCAACTCCTTGCCAGGGTGCTAGAGGGGATTCCAGCTCAGAATGGGCGTGGGGCTTTGCAGTGGATACCTTAGATTTCTTCCAACATACCTACTGCTGGCAAGGTAGTAGGAGATGCAAAACCACAAAAGTGAAGAGATGCAGGCTGATTCTCAAAAACATTATAACTAGGATATAAACACTAAAGTCCATTAACACAACTAAGAAAAGTTTGTCTGCTTCCAAGAAAAGGGTGCAGAAATATCTCTGCGAAGAGAGCCTGCTCCTTCCTTTTCTATTTAGAGGTTCATCTGGTCAGTGGTTTTCCCTCTGTACCCCTTCTATCTTTGATCTCTCTTCTGATCCCTCAACACACTCCAAACTTCGCCCGACTCCACGTTGGACCTTTCCAGAGGGAAAAGCAGAGACCTGGAGCTGGAAGAGACGAGGCAGCGAGGAGTCGAGGGCGCAGGCGCAGTGCACTAAGGTACGCGGGCGGAGGGCCCCGCCCACCCAGGGCCCCGCCCACCCGGTCCGCGGCGCGCACCTCCCGCCGGGCGGGGCCAACCTGTGGGGACGGGGGCGGGGACTCGGGGCGCTGCCGAGCGAGGTGACTGCATTCCCGCGGGCTGAGACGGCTCAGCGCGCACTGCTTGGAGCAGGTAACCCGCCGCGGCCGCGCGGCGCCGCCTCAGCGCCGAGTGTGGCAGGGGCGCCCCTGGCCTGCGCGTGGAGCTCCAGCGGAGTGGGGAGCCGGCGGGCTCAGGTGCGTTGCGTGTCGCCGGCCTCGGCCGCTGCGCTGGTCTCCGGGAACCCGCTCGCGGGGTTTGGGTAGGGGGGTGGGGGGTGAGAGCGGTCCCAGCCTCATCGAGGTGTCCCCTTACCTCCAGCCTCGCGGGGCTGAGTGTGGAGCGACGGTTCGGCATGTTTTTTCGTCTCCTTTTTAAAAATTCATTTAATGTCGCCGTGGTTGGCGGCCCAGGTGACTGCTCCCGCGTCTCCTCTGCGACGCCTATTCTCCGGAGCCCTGAGGGAGACTCAGGACCCCTCGACAGCCGCGATCACCGTGGCCTGAAAGGCAGTGACTCTCCCTGTGGGGCAGGGTGGGCTGTGGGGCGATGCTGGGACCCTGCCCTGCCTTCTCCGGTCCGCCCGGTGGGGACCCCCGCACCGGAGGGAGGGGTGACCCTACGTCCCGTGGGGCCGGCCGCGGGCTGCGGACGACGGGCCCCCTGGTGGGCTCTGGGGAAAGGGAAGCGAACTTCCTTTGCCAGGAGAGTCCGATGAGAACTGATTAGCTGAGTGTTTCTATCTGTGATGTTTGTGAAACTTCTTGAAGCGGTGAAGGGGTGTTCAAATGTTACTTTCCTGTGGTTTTTGCAAAGCGTGAATTATCTACCGAGATAGATTTTAAATTTGGCTTCTATTCCAGTTTTTTTTTTTCTCCTTCTTTGCTATGGTTTCCTTTAAATAAGGGAAAATACTTGGATGAATTGTGGGCTATACTACACACAGACGTCCAGGTATATAGGCAAGATAGATGTCAAGCCAAAAACATTGGTTCCTTTAGAGTATTTAAAATACAGCATGTGAAAAGTTTGCTTTTGTATTTAAAATATTATACTGATTCTCACCTCATGCAGACAGTTAATAGAGTTCTGTAAAAAAAAGAAAAAAAAAGCCTGGAAATATATGAGAGTTAATAACAACACCCCTTGTTTACTGATTTCATATTTTGATATGTAACTTTGTCATGGTTAAAAATTGCTTTTTCAATGGAAGGAAATGTTGATATTGCTTGCTTTTGAGAGCTGGGATTCGAGATTTGCTTTTATTACCTTTTGTATTTTGTAGTTTTTGCTAATGACTACGAGTTACCTTCATAACTGGAGGAAATAGACTTCATAAAAATTTGCTCTTTTTTTAACCCTTTAAGAATCATAGTTTAAGGTATCTTGTATTTTATTGGCTCCTCTTGGATTATAATAAATTTAATTTACAAGTAAAACTAACAAATTGAGAGCCTAACTCAGGTTGAGAGAAAAATGAGTTTTTGAGATTCTTGCAAGACATCTGGCAGAGCTATCCAGTTGGCAATTTAATACATTGGTGTCGGGATTTTCTGAAGTCAGAATCAGAGTTGTAGATTCTGGAAGCATCTGGATTGTGGTAGTTAATTTTGTGAGGCTGGAAGAAATTATTCAAGTAGAATACAAGAGAGGAAAACAAAGGATGAGAAACACCAATATTTAAGTGAGAGGTAGAGCCAGTCAAGGAAACTGAGGAGCATTCAGGAAAGAAGGAGGAAAACTAGCAGACAGTGGTGTTATAAAAGCCAAGAGAGGAAAGAGTTTTAATGAGGAGAGAAATCTCAGAGTCAGAGGAATCAGGAAGATAGCTGATAAAGTGCCTATTGGCTTTGCCAGTTAGGAGAGGGTCGTTGATCTCAGCAAACATAATTTAAGTAAAATGATAAGGATGGAAGCCAAATTTGAATGAATTTGAGGGTTGAATAGAGGATGAAGAAATAAAGATAGTGAGAGTAGAATCCTCATTTTGAGAAGCAAAGATTAGAAGGAGTGACAGGGTGGTGAAAAGGAGTTTATATTCAGATTGGAAAGAATATAAGGAAAGTACCTTTATTTTAAAGTGCATTTCATAGCATTGTTCTCTCATGGTTAAGCAGCAGAAGCTGAGAGCAAGTCGCTGAGTGTATTGATAGAACTACAGGATAGTATTATAAGAAAGTATTTCGTCTCTCCCATTCAAATTATGAACACTATTTTAGGATATTTTGGTCTTTTGGGTTCAGGTGTTGTTACCAGTTTTAAAGCCATACTTTAACAAACTGTATTGGATTGTATTTCACCTGAGTTCCAGTACTTTAATACTCCCAACTCACTTTTAAGTCATGTGATTCCTTCATAGATACCTCAATGACTCTTCTAAAAATCTTATATAGGAATCATACACTTTGACTAAATCAGAACCCATACATCAATTAGGGTCTTTGCTTCAGTTCTTATGCATTCAAGGGAAAATGCTCTTAGAGTAAACTTTCTGTGTAATTAGAGTTCCACTTCCATCTTCATTGAAAGTTTAATTTTTTTTCAGATTAGTTTTATGTGTATGAAAATATGAAACGAATGGCTAACATTGGAAAAGGCCAATAATCAGGGGTTGACGAGATTGTAGAGAAACTGGAACTCTCATATCTTCTTGTAGAAGTGCGAATTGGCACAATCATTTTGGAAAACTTTCTGGCGGTATCTCCTAAAATGAAACATATGCGTAAATTATGCCCAGACTATATCTGACAAAATTCTAGAAATGCAGACTATTCTAAAGTACAGAAAACAGATCAGTGGTTACTCAAGGTTGGGGACAATGAAAAGTAAGGAGGGATGGGTTAAAAAGTGCGATGAGGAAACTTTGGGAGATGGTGGATGTATTTGTTGTCTTGATTGTGAAGATGCTTTCATCAGTGTATACATGTGTCTGACTCATTTAATTACATTTTAAATGTGCAATTTACGGTAAGTCAATTGTACCTCAATAAAACTATAAAAAAGAGTAAACAAAAATAGAGAGTGGAAGAAAACACACCACTTAAGTGTACAATTGACCTTTGAAGAACGCTGGGGTTTTGACCACCCACGCAGTCAAAAATCCACCTAAAATTTTTGATTCCCCCAAAACTTTACTAATAGCCTCCTGTTGACCAGAAGTCTTGCCGATAAACATAAATAGTTGATTAATGCATATTTTGTATATGTACTATATACACTGTATTCTTACAGTAAAGTAAGCTAGAGAAAAGAGAATGTTAAAATCATAAGGAAAATACATTTACAGTATTTATTGAAAAAAGCCACATATAAGTGGACTTATGCCGTTCAAACCAGTGTTCAGGGGTCAACTGTATTTCTTTTCAGTACTGTTGTTATCTTAGAGTGATGGGATTATTGATATTTTTCATTTTCTTCATATAGTTTTCTGTATTATATTTTCTACAACAACCACGTATTTACTTAATTTTTAAATGAGAAATTATTTCTTACGTGCAAAATAGTACTTTGACACACCTACAGAATTAGGAATACAAATAAAATAAATGCTCCTGTACCCATATCATACTTTAGGAATAATACCTAGTCAATATTTTTGAAGGGCTAATTATATCTTTCTTCTTGATTGTGTCTTTCTCTTTCCACACACCTTGATTTTCTATATAGTTTTACTACATACTCGTATGTATATCATTTAGTTTTGTCTATTCTATCACTTTTTGGGCACACATTATATTTGTGAGATTCATCTGTTGATGGGTATGGTTTGTTTACTTTTTAATGCTATACAGTTCATCGTGTGACTTTACCACTGTTTATCCATTCTCCCGTTAATGGATATTTGGGGGAGGGGAGGGGTTCAGTCTTCTTTTTTTAATTTAATTTTTACTTTTTGCCATTAAAAACTGACTGTGCTGACCATTCTAATCGATGTCTCTTTGTGTACGTATGCAAGAATTTCCCTGGCTTTTTGCCTGGGAGTAGAGTTGTGGATCTTTAGTTTTGCTAGATAATAAATTGTTTTATAGAGCGGTTGTACCAGTTTATATGACAAGTGGTGTGTTAAGTGTTCGCTTTGTTCTCCTTCTCAACAACATTGAGACATTTGTACAACATTTGTAATTATCTGAATTTTTTTCAACAGTCTTGTGGGTGACTAATGGTACCCCATTGGGAGTTTAATTTACATTTCCTTAATTACTAAACATTTTGAACCTTTTATAATTCCTCTTCTATAGGATGTCCATTTATGTCTTTTGCCAGGTTTTTTTTATCATTTAAAAATATCTTTTTAAAATTAATTTCTGGAAGGTTTTTTTTGTTTGTTTGTTTCTTAAATATGTATTCTGGGTACTAGTCCTTTGTCAGTTAAAATGTGGCAAATATCTTTTTCCCAGTCAGTAGCTTTTCTTCTTACGTTATAGTGGTTTCTGATGGACACATCGTAGTTTAATGGAGTTGAGTATGTCAGCCATTTTCTTATGATCAGTGCTTTCAGCATCTTGTTTTACAAATATTTCCCTTCCCTGAGGTCATAAAGATAGAGTCTGCTATTTTCTCCTAAGAGCTTGAAAATGTTGCCTTTCATATTTATGTCCTTAATCCTTGTGGAAATGATTTTTGTGTGGTGTGAAGTGGGGGTTCAGTTTCTTTTCTTCCCCATGTGGGTAAGCTTTTTTCCATCGTCATTTATTGAATATTCGGTTTTTCCTGCCGGTGGTTTGTATCATACGTTTTCTCAGGTCTCCTTGCCGTAATCTTATTTACTTTAGTTGTATACAGAGCCTCGATACTTAAGAGAACAAACACCCACCCACGCTTCTTAAAAACTAGACTCCCCCTCAAATCAATGTTCAATTTTTTTCCTGAAGTAAACTTGTAATTGTAGTATAATGTGTTATTTAAGTCTTAAATATCTACAGTAATCACAAGTAATACGAAAGCTGCTGTAATGTAGACTGTCTTTAGTTTTTGCAAATCCTGTCCTAACTCACTAGAAAATTTTGACTTGAAAAGCTAATAGAGGATTTTCATTTTGGGAATATAGTTAAGATATTTGGAAAAACCTTCGCACTGAAACTATAGCCAAGAATAGTGTATTTAAAAGAAAATGAAAAGGAATTGATATGTCAGAATCCAAGAGAAAGCTGAAAACCTGAGAGACTGAAGGAGCTCTTAAGTCTTACCTGCTCTGAGGGAATTTGCTCAACTCAGGGAAGTTGTTTGGGTTTGAGTAAGAACTTGGTAGATTTGCAGGATGGGAGGTAGAAGTCAGCCTGGGGCTCATTCAAGGTAAGCTAACAAGAGACTTTCTGCCCATAATTCTGGGATCCCAAAGGTCTGTGTTATCATGTAAAGGATGAAAACTCACTCTGTATCCTTCAAGGATATGCAATGAAAGTTGCCTCGATGCCAAGTAAAACAGAGGGGGAAAAAAAGCCTGTCCTTCAGAAGTTGCAGCCGTCAGACCATGAAAGAAATTCACGTCATCGCGGTGGTCTAAAAAAGTTTCAAAATGTGAATTTTTAAAAATCTTTTTTTTTTGGAGCTATAATTCACATACTATAAAATTCACCCTTTTAAAGTATACAATTCTGTGTTTTTTCATATATTCACAAAGTTGCACAATCATCATCACTATCTAATTCCAAAACATTTTCATCACCCCCAAAAGAAACCTTGTACCCCATTAGTAGTCACTCCTCATTCCTCCCCCACCCAACCCCTGGCTATCACTAGTCCACATTTTGTCTCTATGAATTTGCTGATTCTGGGCATTTCATATGAATGAAGTCATACAATATGCAGTCTTTTGTGTCGTGCTTCTTTCATTCAGCATAATGGTTTCAATGTTTATTCATGTAGGAGCATGAATCAATACTTCATTCCTTTTTATGGCTGAATAATATTCCGTTGTATGAATATACCACATTTTGTTTTTCCATTCATTAGTTGATGGATATTTGGGTTATATCTGTTTTTTGGCTATTATGAATAATTTGCTATAGACATTTGTATGGAAATATATTTTCCATTCTCATAGGTATATTTACCTAGGAGTGGAATTCCTAGGTCATATGGTAGCTGTTATATTTTTGAGGAACTGCCAAACTGTTTGCCAAAGCCGCTGTGCCATTTTTCATTCCCATCAATAATATATGAGGTTCCAGTTTCCCTATATCCTCGCCAACGCTCATTTTTATCTGTCTTTTTAATTATAGCCATCTTAATGTGTGTGAAGTGGTATCTCATTGTGGTTTTGGTTTGCGTTGCTCTAGTGACATTGAGAACCTTTTCATGTGTTTATTGCCATTTGTCTTCTTTGAAGAAACGTCTCTTTACATCCTTTGCCCATTTTAAAATTGCGTTATTTGTGAAGGCATGAATTTAAAATCATCTGGTTAGCAAATAGAAATATTCTCTGTAGGAACATACTCTCATCTTTGGCTTAAAGTTTTGAGGTCAATGAATATTGTCAAAGATAGCCCAAATACACACGCAAGTAAGACAACCTGAGCAAGAATCAGCAGAAACAATGGATAATTAGAAGTAAATTTACAAAAGCTTTATGTATTGGAATTACCAGTCATAGGTTATTAAAATAACTATGATGGGCTATTTTTAAGTAAATAAAAGACAAGTTTAAAAATAGATGCAGGGAAGAGGACACTTTAAAGTAACAGAGATCCAGAGCTTGTTGAAAAGAACAATAATTTCTGTTAATGAAAAATGCAGTACTAAAAACTCAAAACTCATTTTCCCCCCTTACCCCACCCCTTAAACTCATTTGTTGAGTTTAACCATAGATTAAGCAATTAGGCAAACCCCAAGAATGAATGAACTGGAATATAGATCAGATCATTCAGAATACAGCTCAAAGAGACAGAAGTAAAAAATGTAAGAGATTGAGAGACACAGAAATTAGAATGATCAGAATGAGAAGTTATAGTGAGAAAGTCTAATAAATTGGAATTTCTGAAAGAAGTAGAGAATGGGCAAAGCAATATTTAAAGAAATAATGAATGAAGATTTTTCATTCCTGGAAAATCTACCAGTACTGGTGGAAAGACACCAATCCACAGATTGGTTATTCCTTGATTGCTCAGTAGTAGTTCATTGTGTAGATAAAATGCAATTTGTTTATTCACCTGTTGATGGATATTTGATAGTTTTCAGTTTTTAACTATTTCAAACAGACCTTCTATGAACACTAATGTACAAGTCTTTGGATATCTGAGTTCTTTTTTCCTGAGTAAGTACTTAGGAATGGAATGTCTGCATCATATGGTAGGTATATGTTTAATTTAAGAAACTGCCAAACCATTTTATATTGCCACCAGTTGAATATGAGAGTTCTGTTTTTTCCACATACTTATAAACACTTGGAATGGTCAGTCCTTGCAATTTTATCTTTTTAAAGTATTTAGTATTATCTCATTGTAGTTTTAATTTGCATTTTCCTAATGACTACTGGTGTTGAACATGTTTTTGTGTGCTTTTTTGGCCACTTGCATATTTCTTTGAGAAGTGTCTGTTCAAATCCTTTGCCTATTTTTAAATTGTGATGTTTTCCTTTTTATTGTTGAGTTGTAATAGTTTTATATATTCTGGATATAAACTCATTATTGGATTTATGATTTGCTTATTTTTTTCTCTCAGTCTCTGAGTTGTCTTTTCATTTTTTTGATGGTGTGTTTTGAAGCACAAAGCTTGATTTTGTTTAATTTTGATTAAGTTTAATATATCAAAATTTTCTTTATTGCTGTGCTTTTGGTGTCATACCTAAGAAATCATTGCCTAATCCAAGTTCACAAAGAATTAATTACTCCTGTTTTCTTTTAGGAGTTTTGTAATTTTAGCTCTTACAATATAGATTTGTGATCAGTTTTGAGTTAATTTTTGTGTATAGTGTGTGGTAGTCATCTCATCCAAATTCTTTCTTTCTTTTCCTTTCTCTGTCTCTTTCATTTTTTTTTTTCTTGCATGTGGATAGTCAGTTGTCCCAGGACCATTCATTGAAAACACTGTTCTTTTTAAAGTCTTTTGGCACCTTTGTTAAAAATCAATAGACCATAAATGTAAGGGTTTATTTCTGGGCTCTCAGTTTTGTTCCATTCATCCTTATGCCAACATCAGTCTTAATTACTGTAGCTTTGCAGTAAATTTTGAGTTCAAGAAGTATATCTTCCAACTTTGTTCTGCTTTTTCAAGATTGTTTTGGCTGTTCTGTGTCATTTGCGTTTCCACATGAAGTTTAGGATCATTGTCAACTTCTGTAAAGAATCAGAAGGGATTTTTGTGGGGATTGTGTTGACTCTGTAGACAATTTGGGGGAGTATTGCCATCTTGATAATATTGTCTCCCAATCCATGAACATGGGATATCATTCCATTTATTGAAGTCTTCTTTAAGAACTTTCAATAATGGTTATAGTTTTCAGTGTACAAGTCTTGAACTTCTTCTCTTGTTAAAGTATTCCTAAGTGTTTTAAGTTTGTTTTTTTAATGTTATCATGAATGGAATGGATTTTTAAATTTCAGTTTAGATTGTTCATTGTTAGTTTATAGAAATAAAACTAATTTTTGTATATTAATCTTATGTCTTGCAACTGTACTCAACTTATTTATTACTTCCAGTGGTTGTTTTAGTGAATTCCTTTGACTCTTTTTATTAGGTTGTTGCAAAAGAAATTGTGGTTTTTGCAGTTATTTTTAACCTTTTAAACCACAATTACTTTTGCACCAACCTAATATTTATAAGATCAAGTTGTCTGTGAATAAAGAGAGTTTTATTTCTTCATTTCCAGTATGGACGCCCTTTATATCCTTCTAGTCCAATTGCTCTTGCTAGAATCTTCAGTACAGTGTTGAACAGAAGTGGTGTGAGTGGACATCCTTGTCTTTTGTCTGGGCTGAGAGGGAAAGCATTCAGTCTTTTAGTGGCTGCTATGATGTTTACTGTAGGTTTTCATAGATGCTCTCCATTATGTTGAGAAGATTCTCTTCCATTCCTACTTTGATTAGCTTTTTTTCTTTATCATGAATGAGTATTGGATTTTTTCAAACCTTTTTTTGGGGGCGGAGGGGTATCTATTGAGATGATCTTGTAGTTTTTGTCCCATATTCTATTATATAATGTATTACATGAATTGATTTTCAGATGTTAAACCAATCTTGCGATCTGGGATAAGTCTCACTCGGTTATGTACATTCTTTTGGTATATTCCTGGTTTGCTAGTATTTTGTTGAGGATTTTTGTGTCTGTATTCATGAGGGATATCCATCCTTTTACTTTTAACTTATTTGTGTCTTCATAGGTACATTTTTTGTAACCATGATATAGTTGGGTCATGCTTTTTTATCCAATCTGTCTCTGCCTTTTAATTGTTATATTTAGAACATTTAAACTTAGTGTGATTATTTGTGTGGTTAGATTTTAAATTGATCATCTTGCAGTTTTCTGTTCATTCCACCTGTTCTTTGTTCCTCCTTGTTCAGTCATCTTGCTATTTGTTTTCTATTCATCGCAGCTGTTCTTTGTCCCTCACTTATTTTTTTCTGCTTTAAAAAAACCATTAATTGAGAATTTTTTTGGTATGATTCCATTTGATCAACTTTGGGCTTATTAGCTAAACCTCTGTTTTTTATTTTATTTTAGTGGTTGATTTTGGGTTTTTAGTACATATCTTTCTTTAACTTTGCATCGTCTACCCTCAAATGGCATTTCATACCACATCACATCTAGTACAAGGACCTTACAATGGAATCCTGTTTCTCCCCACATCACCATGTTATTATTTTTGTGTAAGCATCAATAATCTTTTAAAGACATTTAAATAATAATCAATCTTATACATTTATAGCCATGATGCTCTTGTGTAGATTCACATTTCCATCTGGTATAGTTCTTCTGCATGAAGAGTGTCCTTGAACACTTCTTGTGGTGTGTGGATCTGCCGGTGGTGCATTCTTTCAGTCTTTCTGTGTCTGAAAAAGGCTTTATGACCCTTTCCTTTTTGAAAGATTTTCTCCCGGTGTCAAATTCCACATTGACAGGTTTTTTTTTTTTTTTTAGTACTTTAAAGATTTTTCTCTGTTCTTTTCTTGCTTGTATTGTTTCCAGTGAGAATTATGCTGCTATTGTTTCTTTGTTCCTATAGGAGTATATAACACATCTTCTTTTTTCTAACTGCTTTTCAGATTTCCACTTCATCACTGGTTTTGAGCCGTGTTATTATGATGTTTGTTGGTGTAGTTTTCTTCGTAATGCCTGTGCTTGGTGTTTGTTGAAGTTCTTAGATAGATCTGTGGTTTGTAATTATCAAATTTGGATAATAGTTTCCAAATATTTTTTTCTTTATATTTATTCTTTCAGTCTCCTTCATGGATTTCAGTTACATGTATATTAGGTTGCTTGAGATTGTCCCATGGGTCACAGATGCTGTTTACATTTTGCTTTCTTTATTCTTTCTTCTCTCTGTTTTGTTTTGGATAGTTTCTATAACTGTGTCTTTAAGTTCATTAGTCTTTTCTTTTGCAATAGCTAATCTGCTGTTAATCCTATCCATTGTATTTTCCCATCTCAGACAGTATAGTTTTCATTTCTTGAAGTTGAGTTTGGGTCTTTCTTTATATCTTTAACGTCTCTACTTTTTGAACATACAGAATCCAGTTATAACTGTTTTAATGTCTTTAACTGCCTTGTCAATTCTGGGTTAGTTCCAGTTGATTAATTTTTCTCCTCATTATTGCTTATATTTTTTTGCTAAATTTTGTTAATGTTTTATTGGATGCCAGACATTGTGCATTTTACCTTGTGTACTACATATTTTTCAATTTCTGTAAATATTTTTTGTTTGGGGAGATAGTTAAGCTTCTTGGGAATAGTTTGATATTTTTGAGCCATGCTTTTACAGTTTTATAGGTGGAAGCAGATTAGTGTTTAGTTTGTAGTCTAGGGTGATTTGTTCCCCACCACTGAGGTAAGACCTTTCTGAGTACTCAGTCAGCTGTGAATTACAAGAGTTTTCCAGTCTGGTTTGTGGGAATGGCATGACCATGTTTCCCCGAAAATAAGACCTAGCCGGATCATCAGCTCTAATGCATCTTTTGGAGCAAAAATTAATATAAGACCTGGTCTTATTTTACTATAATATAAGATTAGGTCTTATATCATATCATATCATACCAGGTCTTATATTAATTTTTGCTCCAAAAGACACATTAGAGTTGATGGTCCTGCTAGGTCTTATTTTCGGGGAAACAGGGTATTACTGACCTTGGTGAGTGCTCGTTATGGTTTTTGTAATCGTTTCTGGTGGTTTTCCTCCAGCCTTGTGTAGATTCTTGGCAGGCATGCTCTGATCTGTGTTCTGCTGAATACCTGAGGGGGACCCTCTGCTCATGTCTGGTTCTCTCTGTGTGCACCTCTGTACTGTTCTGTCATGCAAACTCTAGCTGCCTTATTCTTATGCATGCAAATCAATGTGTTTCCTTTTCTGCATCCCTCCCCCATCTTCACCAACTCATTTGGGATGACTTAATGCCATCAACGTGGAGGACTTTTCCCCCAGAAGTAGGAATCATTTTAACGAGTCCTCCCACATTCCCTTCATGATTAATGTGAAGTATTTGCAAGCTGACTGGGGTCAGATTTGTAGTCTGATGAGCACGTTACTTGTATTTATGTGAGCTAGTTATTGTACTTTGTTTCCTTATCTATTGACTGTATATTTGCTGAGTTCCAGCTATATTCCCAGCATCATACAGGGTGCTGAATGTTAAATAGAAAGTGAGTACAATATTGTTTCTGAACACTTTATATTCTAGCAGGGGAAATAGAACAGGTCTCGGGTCTCACAAATGTCAAGAAAAATGTAATTATTTTCTTAAGTTCACTAGATGTTTAGAGATGAGAGAAATTTATATGACTTGAGAGGTCAAGGAGTGCGCTAAACTGGGGCCGTAAAGGGCTTTTGAAAATGTATAAATTTTTTAAAACAGAAATCAGTTATAATATGTAATGGAAGAAAAGGTGCTATTATAAAAGCTAAACAAATTTTATAGGCATATGATTAACAAGAAAAGTTCAAAATTTATACAATAAGGAAAACTATGAAAACTCCCAAAGATACACAGATTTGAACAAATGTAAAGATATACCTATTTATGGGTAGAAAAACTCAACATCCTAAAGATGTCAACTTTTTTCTAACGAAATTTATAAATTTAACATGAACCCAGTGAAAGTACCATTAGATTTTTCCTCCTAGGGCTAGAGAGGTTATAAAGTTCATTTGCAAGAATAGCTAGGAAAACCCTGGAATTGCAGATCAATAAGGATGGGAGGCTAGCCCTACTAGATATTAAAACATATTATAAGCCTTTATAATTAAAAATATGCGGTGTTGGTGCAGGAAAATACAGAGCAATTGAAAGCAATAGAAAATACAGAAATAAATCCAATTGCGTGTAGAAATTTAGTCTATAACAACGGCAGCATCCCCTCTCTCTCGCTCAGTCTGTCTTGCATAGCAGAAAACACCATCATCAAAGTAAAAAGACAGTGACAAACTGGAAGAATGTTGGCTACTTATATCACGGACAGTGGGTTAATCTCAAATATATGAAGATCCTTTAAAAATTAGTAAGAAAAGAAGCGATAGCTTTATAGAAAGATGGGCAAGAGATAAGAGCGAGGTCATAGAGACAGATACAGGTTAGCCTTAGATGAATAGGTCCCCAGCCTCACTTCTTATGAGAGAGATGCAAATTAAAACAACATAAGATAGTATTTCTTTTTGAAATCACGTTGGCAAAAGTCCAGCATTTTGACACTTTGCTGGTGACAGAAATAGGTACTCTCATACATTGCTAGTGGGAATGCAAATTGGTGGCACAACTTCGGAGAGAAATTTAACTATTAAAGAAAATTACACATATCTATCTACCTTTTGACCCAGTAGTCACGTCTCTAGGACTCTGTATTACAGATATACACTGGGAAATATCTGAAAATATGTGTGCACAAAGCTACTGTCACTATTTCTAATAGCAAAAGACTGGAAACAATCCATATTTTTATCTTGATTTCAATGAAACAACTATGAAAAAATTTGACACCATAGGAGAAATTTAAACACTGACTGGGGAGGATTGTTTAATTAAATACTTTAGATATGATATTTCTATTATGGTTATGTTTTTAAAGTACTTTTAAAAATATTTGATATGTTAGCGTCCATTATAGTTACTATTTGTTTTGATGCTGAAATTGATCCATCTTTAGCCTCTTGAAGTTCGTGAGGTCCTTCTGCCACATCTTTTAGAGAGCATTACTTAAGTATTTATGGATGAAATTATATGATTGGAATTTGTTTCAAAAGAATCCAAAGGACAAGTTGAGTGAGGAAGTAGAGCTGAATTAAGATTTGCCATGAGTTGATATTTAGTTTGGGTCATAGGGGTTTTATTACACTATTCTGTGTTCTTTTGTATACATTTGAAATTTCCCACGCAATGTACAAAGTTTAGGTAGGCATAAATGAAGCGAGTGCATTTAGAAAGAAGTCATTGAGAGCAAGGTGGGCAATTGGACATGAAGTTCTCATATAATTTTGTATTTCTGGTTAATTTAAAACAGACTCCCTTTATTTCCAGTATATCATGTTTGTGTCTTAGTTTGCTGGTAACATGTGTGATACAGTGATAACAGATTTTTTTTCTGTTAGTGTAATTCTAAACATTAGACTAACTCATAAAGTATGAAGTTATTTATTGGCCCCCATTATGGGGCCTTGGGGTTTACAAAAGAATTGATTTGAAGGAAGTGAATTTTTTCTCATACTTTTTTTAAGAGTACCATATTATCTTTCAAGTTTTGCTTGGATGTCACTTTCGATAAACGAAGCTAAAGAGAAAACTGAGTGGAATTTTTCTTTTTTTCAGATTTGACATTGCGATTGTTCATTTAGTAATTTTTAAGCATGTCATCTTATTAATTTATAAGGAGTCCAGGTTATACAAAATTACAAGTAGGAGCAAAAATCTATTTTGCTGTGAACATTTGAACTTCTTAGAAAGACAGACGATATTTATTTAGTGATACTTAATGGCATTAAGCATGATCATTTTAACTTGTTTTCTATTCTACCAACAGATTAATATTAAAATTGGAAGCTTACATATTTTGCTGGATATTGGAAATTGAATATAATGGCAACAGAGTTCATAAAGAGTTGCTGTAGAGGATGTTTCTATGGTGAAACAGAGAAGCACGGCTGTGAGTTTGTTTTGCTTTGACTTCAACAAACATTTAATGTTTTCTTTACTTGTGGCATTTTGTAGTATGAGGATAAATGAATCGCATTTCCTAACTTCGTGGGGGAGGCAGAAACATAAATATAAGGCACAATAGGTAAGAAAATACCCGGGAGCATAGGGGAAAGAGAGATGAATTCAACCCAGGAGACACCCTGGGGCAACACCACCAAGAAAATGGCATTTGGCGTGGAAAGTCTGAAGAGGATTTTAGCCAGCTGAGTGGGAAGCAGGAAGTAAGAGAAGGTGAGGACTGCACAGGAGTGTTCCAGGTGGATGAAATAGCACAGGCAAAGGCGGGCAATGACGAGTGGTGGGTGTGTTTGGGGGACAACGTATTCTGGCAAATGTTTTAAATGTTTAAAAAATGCCTTTCGTGAATGACCCAAGGGGAGAAGAGACCCATAACTTTATTAGACCCACATTTATCAAGGACTCCTGGAGATCACCCTTTTCGTTGCATGGTTTCCTCATCTCTTCAGGGTATGCCTGGAACTTTATTTTACATGGACTCTTTCTTGTATTTCTTAGTCTAGAGCAGGGGTGTTCAAACTGCGGCCCGCGGGCCAACTGTGTCCCGCGATCCTTTTTTTATTGGCCCGCAGCAAATTCCAAAAATATATTTAGTTTACTTAAATAAACCAGGTGAGGCAATACGTACTTCACCTCGAGTGAGTGGCCCGGCTGTTTGTGTATTTTACCGAATATGGCCCTCGGTGAAAAACGTTGAAAAAAGTTTGGACACCCCTGGTCTAGAGCATAGTGTCCTAGTATATTTGAGTACAAAGACTTCTGTTTTGCATGAAAACATTTCTTACATTCCTGCACAATGGTAGTTGTATTTTTATCCATTCTACAGACAATACTGTTTATACCTAAAGATTAACTCTGGGTGTCCCTTACCTCCCCGTCCTAAGTCATGCATTTTAGGAATTACATATCGTTCTAGAGAATGGACAAAATAGGTCAGGGAAGCTAGCACAAGGAGAGTTGCTGTTATATTAGGGTATGTGTATTTTATTTTGTGATTTGGTGAAGATTGACCTTTAGCTTCTTTCCAGAATTGCTTTATGTATTTAAAACTGCTGTTAACCATTAGTGTTGATAACAAGAATTGCTTTGTTGAGAATATTTTTAAACAACTAGATTTTACTTGAAAGTATTGTGGAATTAGCTACAAAATAAACTTGTCTTCCATCTCTGAGCTCTTGTGGGAATGAGACTCTTGAAAATCTGCTTTTACCATTACGATAAGTTAATATACTTTGACAATAGTCTATTAATTGCTCAACTATTGGCTGGACAGAATTAATGTGGAGTCCAGAAGTGCTTGATAGGACCCAAGAGTAGTTCATGTATCAGCAGTTTCTTCTAAAATGATTAAATAAGTACCAAAGCATGTTAGGTTTAGATTATTATTATATAAATTTACGTGCATATTGGTAATTTTTTTCTTTTTTTCTCTCCTTCTTTTATATGCAGTTTCCGTGGAAAAAGACTTTAAAACAGCAGTCTCAAATAGCCAAAATACAACTGTCTGTATAGCTCCACTGACTTCTGTTTCTGTAAAGCCTCAGCTGGGCTGTACTGAAGATTATTTACTTTCCAAATTACCGTCTGATGGCAAAGAAGTACCATTTGTGGTGCCCAGGTTTAAGTTATCTTATATTCAGCCCAGTACACAAGGAACTCTTTCACATCTGGAAGAACTTGAAGGTAAACAATGAAATGGCATGGTTTAAAAATCAATAGGCAGCATTTAAATGCTGTTACTGCTACTGTTTTGTTCTTTCGTATCTTCAGCATAAAGATGTATTTTTTATATGCAATTTTACCTTTTGCTTTTTATATGGTTTGCTCTTCCTATAGAGGAACTTAATGTGCAGTATTTTTGAAAGGTCCCATTATGAAATCTGATCATAATACAACACATTTGTGTGTAGATTTGGCCTTTCTTAAAGGAATAATGTAATTATTAGGTTGGTGCAAAAGTAATTATGGTTTTTGCAGTTATTTTTAACCTTTTAAACCGCAGTGACTTTTGCACCAACCTAATGTAATGCATCGGTTATCCTTCACTGATCTAGAACGGAAAAAAATAGAGGAATTATTCTGTATTTGATCAGTAAATATAGTAAACATTCCTATCTACTATTTTCTAAAATTTTATGTAAAGAGAAATAAGGAAGCAATGAAGTAGTCCTTCTTCCTTCCTTTTCCATCTTTCTTTACAAAGATGATTTATAGACTTCCCAGTCGATAAATACACTTTCCAATCTAAATACACTTCTCAGTCTAAATAGCTGCTTGAATAAGGTAGATGCATTGGCTGAGTTTTGTCTGATGTTGTAGAAGCCAATGGACTAAGGAAGAGGAAACAACATGTAACTCTTGTGGTATTTTAAAAATAATTTTAGTACATTCAAATACTGTCAGTCATTATGATTTTTCCCCTCAAAATTTTATTATGAAAAATGTCAGACATACAGAAAAATCTGAAAGACCTTAATGGTGAATACCTATACATCTATCACATAGATTCTTTCATTTACATTTTACTGTACTTGTTACCACATTTCTGTCCATCTATCCATTCCTCTATCCATTATTAATCCTTTTTTTGTGGGGGAGAATGCATTTCAGAGTAAATTGTCGACCTCGGTACAACTCCCTCTTAATACTTAAGCATGTGTATATATCATTGACTAGAGTTCATTATCTGTTTAGGTTTCTTCTTTCAACATTAACTTTACACACCATGAGCTGCCCAAGTTTTAAGTGTGTATTTTTTCGGTTTTGACAAATGTATATACCAATGTAATCCAAATCTTATCAAGATCTAGAATATTTCTTCAAATATTTTTTTCTGCCCCTCTTCTTTCCCTCTTTTTCTGGGATTCCACTTACTCATGTGTAGGACCGTTTGATGTTGTTTTTATGTATCTCTGAGACTTATTTTTTTTTCCAATCTTTTTTTCTCTCTCTCTTCTTCAGATTGGATAATATTAATCTATTTTCAAGATCATTGTCTCTTTCCTTTGTTATCTCCATTCAGCTGTTAAGCCAATCAGTGAATTTTATATTTTAAGACATTGGGTGTTTTTGTCGTAGAATTTACATTTGGTTCTTTTTTATAGTTTCTGTCTTTGCTGTGATTTCTTGTTTTGTTTTTTATTTTCATTATTGTGAGCCTGTTTCTTTCATGTCTTTAAGCTTTAACATCTTTTGTCTGCTAGTTCTACCATCTAGGTCATCTAGGTTTAGAGTCTGTGTATTTTTTCTGTGAGAATGGGTTACGTTCTCCTGTTTCTTTGTGTTTGAGGTGACTTTGGATTGTATTCTGAATGTTGGATGTTATGTTGTAGACTCTAGAATCTGTTATATTACTCTGAGGGTTTTTATTTGTTTATTTTTTTCAGCAGGCAGTTAACTGGGTTGGACTCTGCAACTTGGTTGGTGGCAACTCTTACCTCAGCTTAGTTTTATTATCCTTAGTTGGAGGCTGTCCCACACATGTGTGGTTGAGGGATCAGCCAGATATTTGAGCAGTCTTTACTCCCAGAATTTGGGGCTCTCTTCTTTCCAAGATTCCCAGCATACGTTCTAGCAGCTGTGATTGCTCTGAAGTCTGCCTTCTGGTTTTTCAGGCCAGAAAAACTGGATTTTCTATTGGAGTTTTACCTGCCCAGCTCAGTGCCAACTATGGCCCGCCCGCAGGCTAAAAGTTGTTAAAAATGGGTAACTAACTTTGTGAGATTCCCCTTTTTCACAGAGTCAAATCCTGTCCAGAATCTGCATTGCTTTTTTGTTCACTTTCCAGTGCCATCACAGTTTTTTGTTTGTTTTATTTTGGTCTAGAGTTTAGTGTTGTTATCTACAGGAGAGTTGGGTCTGGTAGGGATGACTTTTTTTTTTAAAGAAACAAGGAAAGATGATCTTAGTGCCTTGTTTTTCATATATCAGTAGTGTCTTTAAAAAAATAGTTTTTAAAAGCTCTGGCTCACAGGATACTATGATCAATTGACTTTTCTCTTTCTCTCATACTTGTTTAACAACGCTGGTATTAAACTATATAAGTAGTTTTGTAATTTTTTTTATTCACATAATGTATTATGAACATGTTTTCATATTTATTGCTTTTTAATGGCTCCATAGTATTAAATCATATGGACTTACCATAATTTATTTAATAAATTCCCTATTCTTAGACATTTAGAGTAGTTTACGTTGTTACCTTCATATTCAGAAAACAAGTAAGAAACATCTACCTGGCAATATGTGATAGTTTTTCTTTTGTCTTTTTTTTTCCCCTCCTATCAATAGAACACATTACTTTTTGAGTGAATGAGTTAGAAATTGGTTTATGCTTATAGGCTCACTGAGGATGTGGTGAAGCCATCTGATTTTTAACATATTGGAGAGAAAATTACTTTATATAGCTAGAATCAAGAAAGTATTCCTGGTACCTAATTATAAAAGTCAAATGTGTGCAAGCTGTATGTGCGAGTGATGGGCTGATGTGGTGATTGTGAAAAGATAGGGGAGACCGCTATCAATAATGACTAAAATTATGTTTCAAATATTTGGAATTCGTTTTGTTGCATTGCTTACTTGCTAATGAGTCTGAGTACAGCTGTAGCTTACCGCTTTGGTAACAATTCTAGCATTATTTTTCTGTGCCTGCTTTATTTATTATCTATCTACCTACCTATCTATCCATTAAGAGAATGCATTTTGAATTAATATTGAAATTTTAAATAGTGCTTTTGAGAGGTGTAAGCAATTGTGTAACTTTACATCTAGTTTTATAGCACTGTGGTTCTGTAAATTCCTCTTGAACTTAAAAAATGATATCACTGTCTACTGAGGGGAAAATTGGAATTTTGTAGTGGCTTACTTGCAAAGGAAAAATAAAATCAGAATATTCTTTTTCTAAGTATAGCATATAAAGGTAGTGAGTCATTTGTGGTGCTACCACTCTTGACAGTGCTGTTCTCGTTACCATAAACAGACTGTTATAGCAGCGTTTGTGCGCGGAATGATTTACGCCTTAGCCTCTGAGGGCGCAGGCTCTTTGTAAGGCTCTGGCTTCGTTGCTCCCTCTTGGCACCTTTCTGCCTGCGTACAGTGCTTGGAATGGACACGTAGGTATTTGAACCAGGACGAGGATAAAATCTCATAACCCCGTATTTTTTCTTTTCTGAACTCAGTGTGAAGCTACCAGTTTTGTTTAGCCTAAAATTCAGAAAAGAGTAGTTTATAGTGTGGAGTCTGTTTTAAGTGGGACAAAAAGAATTAAAACATGGCAATAATTGAAACATTTAAAAAACTTTATTTTATGTGTATATATTATTTCCAACGTGATTAGCTTCAAAAGGAATTTGATCTATTGTTTCGTCCTTTTAAAACTGTGAAATATAAAACACATGTAGAAAAAAGGAACAGAAGTATACAGCTCAGTGATTTATTACAAAGCAAAACATGTGTATAGTCACCAGTCAACGAAATAGCTTATTACCAGTAACCCCAAAGCTTCCATCTTCCCCCTTTTTGTTCATTCCAGAGTAATCAATCTCCCAGTAGTTATAATCATCACTTTCTTGCTTTCTTAACTTTTTACCACTTAAGTACATATTCCAAAATATTATAGTTTAACTTTTTCTGTTTTCTGACCTTTATATAAATGAAATTTATATATTCTTTTGTTTATGGCTTCTTTCATTCAACATTATGTTTGTGAAATTCATTCATATTGTTAGTAGCTTCAGTTTGTTTTCATATCTGTACAGTGAGTGTATTTATCTGTTCGATTGTATTCCAAATGGCATGATACACAGTAGTGTTTCTGTAGAGCATTCTGTAAGGTATTTTTATGTAGTAAGTATATACTACAGTTCATCTGTTTTGCTGTTGATGGACATTTGAGTTTTTTCCAATTTTTGGCAATTATGGATAATGATGCTTATGAACATTCTTGTACATATCTCTTGCCGCACATGTGCAAGTATTTCAGTTGTGTGTATGTCCCAGCATGACATTATTGGATCAGAGGGTATAAACATCTTCTGCTTTAGTAGAAATTAGCAAACTGTTTTCCACAGTGATTGTATCGATGTACATTTTTACCAGCAGAGTATGATAGTTCACACTGCTCTGCTTTCTTGCTACCACTTGGTATTGTCAGGCTTTTTAATTTAACCATTCTGATGAACAGGTAGTGGTATCTTATTGCAGTTTTAATTTACATTTCCCTTGTGACTAAGGAGATGGAGCACCAGGTCATGCTTATTGGCTATTTGGAGAGCTTCTCGTCTGAAGTGCCTGCTTAAGTCTTAAGCCAATTTATATACAGGCTTGCTTGTCTTTTTCTTATTGATTTGTGGGAGTTCCTCATTCTTGCTGGATATGAGCCCTTTGTCAGTTATATTTGTTGCACATATCTTCTCTCACTGAATGGGTTAACTCGTCTTTTAACAAATGGGAAATTTCAGTTTTAATGTAGTTCTGTTTATTAACTTTTTTATGATTAATGCTATATTCTATTTCATTAATTGAGAGCTACAATCCATGTGGAATTAATTTTTTGTGACTATGCTTAGTTGGGATGAAAGGTTTTTTTTCTTCTTCCTATATCAATATCCAATTGTCTTATCACCTTTTAGCAAAACGATTGTTCGTTTCCCACTGTTGTGCAGTGCTGCATTGATTATAAGTCAAGTTTCCATAAAGTGGGTGTCTCTTTCTGGGCCTTCTATTCTGTCCCATTGATCTTATAATTATGCCAAATTCTGTTCTTAACACCCAGTAGAGCAAATCTTTCAATCTTGTTTTTCTTCTTAAAGATGACCTTTTTTGGTCATTTTTGGTCCTTTGTGTTTCAATATAAATATTTTTCTATTCAATTTGATTTCTAACTTTATTGCATTGTGGTTAGAGAACATATTGTGTGTGATTTCAATCGTCTAAAATTTTTTGAGACTTGCTCTGTGTATCTCATCATGTGGTCAGTTTTTATAAATGTTCTGGTATTTGTGAAAAGAGTACATCTCCGAAAGAAGAGGATAATCTAACTTAAAAGATATCCTTTGTATAAGTAGAAAAATAAAAGGAAACTGATTACAAACTACAGACTTGTCCACATTTAGGAATATGGACAAGAAAATATGCCAAAAATTTACCAGACTGTCTTGAGAGCAGGGTTCATGGCTGATCTCTGGCAGGATACGCCACACAGTTAGAGCTCAGTAACTCTGCTCTTTTTTTTTTGAGATATCAAGTGCATGTGAGTTAGTATTACTCGAGACAAATTTTTTTTTTCCTTTGCCTTGAATGGTGTTGGCTAATAACTCCAAGAAAAGGATGTTGTAAAACTTTAGAATCCTTTGCTTTCAGGATCTGCCAGAGCATCTTTTGGAGACCGAAAGGTAGAACTTTCCAGTTCTTCCCATCATGGATCCAACTATGATGTATATAACCCATTTTATATGTATCAGCACATTTCACCAGATTTGAGTCGGCGCTTTCCTCCTTGTTCCGAAGAGATGAGATTATATGGATCAGGTTTGAAAAAAAATTTTTTTCCTCTTTGTGTTTCTCTTTTAACAAACGTAGAAATCAAATTAAATCTAAGGCTCTGGAAGAAATTATTCTTATTATGAAAAATTTTTTAAAATAAGAGAAAAGCAGTCTTCAGAAGTGATGTGACAAACACTATGACTTCCTTGTAGTTGTATATCTAATAAAAAAATGGAAAGATTAGTAAGTTATATGTGTTAGTAGTTCCAAATTCAATTTTATTTTTCCTTTTTTGAAAGTTTTGTTTACAGATTATTTTGTAAATTCTATAACAGATATTTACTAGCTTTTTCCTTTTCTGCTCTATTCGGTGAAAATGGTGAATTTGGAAACTCATGATATGATTAGAAATGTAAACAAAGAAAATAGAAAATGCCTATATGATTTTAGAACTTTCTTAGTTTCATATTTGAGACTACATCAGCTATAGTCTATCTTGTATATATCTGATTCACAAAATTCTCAGTTTTTCCTGTCTTTTATCTATCTATCTATTTCAGCCCTGAATTCAGGATGAGGTAATAAAAATAAAGCAGAAGTATTTATTTAAATATTTATTTCAACACTGTGCTAGAATATACAGTTAGTATACAGAGTTCCATTCTTCCAGTATTTTGCAGTTTAGGAGGGAAACTAGAGATACAGGAACATAGTAGGATTCAGTATTGATTTTTTTTTTTTCCTTTTATAAGTGCTCATTAAATAGTTGAACTACATTTAGCACAGAGGACTTACATCCTCTTAGATTTTTCTTCTGGGGTGAAGAATTGGGGAATGTAAGGAAAAAGAATGAATTTTCCGAAAATGCATTGTTCGATTTATGTTGGTTTCTGTTTCAAACAAACATAAAATAATTGAAAAAAGTTTTTAAGTTCGTTAGAAGGCTTTATCTCTTATGTTGATTTACATATAATATTCATGATATAAATTAAGTAGAATTCCAGTGTTTCTTCTTTGTTATAAAAATAAGTAATTTTCTCATGTACCTTTGTAGTCTGTGATTTAAGGACCAACAAACTCCCTGGTTCTCCTGGGCTAAGCAAGTCTATGCTTGATCTTACAAGTTCTTCTCAGCGGTTCATCCAGGTAAATTGTTTATATATAGTTAATTATATTCGATAACTTATTTTCAAGCTAAAAATTCAGAAATGTATGAATTACATTAGGGACTACATATTGTATATCTTTTGTAGATGTATCTATTCTAATATCTAAAGAATAAACACTTGGTATTTCCCATGTGCACTATTTTAGGAAGACGTCACTTAAATACTAAAAGGCAGTAATTTGTCTTTCTTTTTTTCTTCTTTTTTTTTTTTTAATGAGTCTTACATCTCTCAGTTCGTACGCACTCAGGCAATTGGAATTTAAAATATAGTTAAAAGTGCTTATTGATTTAACTTTCGTTATTGAAAAAACTACCTAGTTAGTAAAAATTGGTATTTCTGTTGAGATGTAGGACTTTAGGTATTCATTAATATTAGCACATTGTCCTTCTGATTTTGAAATATAATTGAGGATATTTTGATATCAAAAATATATATATTTTTTAATACAAGTAAACTGTGATTATTATTTAAAAATTAGAAAGTAGATTTAAGCAAAGTAAAAAGACAAATCACCTGTAGTCCTATAACTGAGAGAAAATATTGTTTATATATACTTGTAGACTTTTTTTCATGTGAATGTATACACATATTTTATTAAAATGGAAGTGTATTCTAAATAATCCTTAATAATCCCCAGTTGAGTTATTTTTTGGTAGACTTAATCCTTTTTAGTACCAGTTCTTTAACATGCATAGAATTGTGTGGAGAGCTTGTTAAAATACAGATTGCCAGGCTTCACCCCCAGAGCTTTTGGTTAAGTAGCTCTGCAGTGGAGCCTGAGTTTGTATTTCTAACAGTGGCCCAGGTGATGCTGACGCTTCTGGTCCAGAGGGACCCTGCTTTGCTAACTGCTGCTTTGCAGGTTTTAGGTAATAGGGCACTTCCAAATATATTCTGATTTTTATTAATAGTTTCAAGTATGAAACATAAGTAGTCATCTCTTCCTCTTTATTACCAAACCAAACCAAAACCAGCAAAGGCTTTCCCATGTGTTATCTAGTCAGATATTTAGGATTTTCCTGATAACACACAAGTCTTTTTTCCTCTCTTCTATCTAAAAGTGGGAAATTTTGATGAGTAACACTGTCAAAATGTTAGCATGCAGTTTGATACGAGGGTATGTATTTTTTCAGAATCCTTAAAGTCTGATACATAATTTCTGACTAAAGAATTTCATTTGTAGAGACATGATTCATTGTCCAGTGTTCCCAGTAGTTCTTCGTCGAGGAAGAATTCTCAGGGGAGTAACAGAAGCCTGGGTAAGGAATAAAGTATTCTCTTTTTAATATTCTTAATGGGATTACTTCTACCCAGTAGTAATTTGAAAGTATATATGATAAGGTAAAAATACTCTAGATGACTATATCTATGTTGGCAGTGTTGTCTGCATATGAATACACAGATCAGATTGTTTAGTTTTTAGTGTTAAGGCATGAATGAAACTTTTTAAAAAGTAAAGCAGTTAAATATTGTTTCTTTGTTTGTAACCATATAGCGAAAGAACTTCCTGAAGCATACAGTATGAAGGCCATATCAATGTTATTTGGGAAAGTTTTTCTTAGTTTTAACGTAAAACCCTCAGGTTATAATTGGGTTAAGTTTTTAAGCCATGTACCTTTTATAGTTTATCTTTCACCAGCACTTCAATAAAACATTGAAGTGTGATTTTTGTCTTATTAAATTGGCAACTTTAAAAAATAATCGTAGCATTTTTCATTTGTACCCATAAAATTAGCTTGTATCAAACTTACTTTGATTAGAAGGATTACATAGCTTTCAAGCATCTTTGTCCTTTTACAATTCAGATACTATCACTCTGTCAGGAGATGAAAGAGATTTGGGGAGATTGAATGTGAAAGTGTTTTATAATTCTTCAGTAGAGCAGATCTGGATCACAGTTTTACAGGTATGTTATAGTGAATACTAACTTTTCTTTCAAAAGAAAACAAATCGATAGGTATGATGGAAGTATGTTTGTTTTTAACCTCAAGAAAGAAATTGATGTGATGTCTAGAACATTAAATGTCTAATTATTTTACTTAATTTTTAATGTTAAATTATTTTAATGTAAATGAAACAAGAGGTCTCAGTAGATTAAACTTTTACAGTTTTTATCTAAAGTCATTAACTCAAGAAATACATAAAATATTTGTATAGTCAGTGTCCTTTGTAAAATTCAAACTGTATTTTTAATTTTTTTAGTGCAGAGATTTAAGTTGGCCCTCTAGCTGTGGAGACACTCCTACTATTTCTGTGAAAGGGATGCTAACATTGCCCAAACCAGTGCATTTCAAATCTTCAGCCAAGGAGGGCTCCAATGTAAGTGACTGTTTGTGCTTGAATTCTTTTTATGTTTTTCTTATATTTGTTATTTTAATTGGAATAAGAAAGTGTTTTATTTTGGGGAAACTACAAATTATGCACCCGTTGCTTTTTAAAGACTATTTTGAGCGTCAGAAGTATGTGATATTTCATTGTCCGATATTAAAATGCATTTTAAAATAGAATTTTAATCACTAAAATATATAGAAGATGAACATTATTTAAGAAAATTTTACTTTTCTCTTATGAAAGGAAAATATAACTGGAAGACTTACAATCCTGAATTTGATTTTATAGATTTTAGATTTCAAATTAACTTAAATATATTATATATCTCCATATTTGTCTTTTGATACGGGTTGAAAAGTTAGGGCTTTTCCATGAAAAAGAAAGGTATCTTCTATGAGAACATATTTAAAAAGAAGGTAATTCAAATGACTCATAAACATGAAAAAAATTTACTCTCACTAGTAATCATAGAAAAAAAATTTTCAATTACATATTGCTTTCTCTTTATTTTCTATCTTTCTATCTTTTTTCGTTTATTAAAATTAGGAAAAATTTTGTAAGTACTCTAGAACATAAAACTTTCTGGAAGTTATTTTAATAACAATACACATCAAAACCTTAAAATATTTATACTTTTTAACATAGTTATTCTACTTGGAATCTCTTCCATGGAAATAATGTTTTATATATATATATATCTTTATATTTTGCTCTTATGTATAAAGTATACTTGGCAGTTTGTTCATAATGGAAAAGTTGGAAATAATATAAATGTCTAAATGTCTCATATAGGGGAATGATTGAGAAAACTCGTGGAATACCATGTATGTTAGTTTCCTAGGGTTTTTGTAACTAAGTACCACAAACTGGATGGCTTAGCGCAATAGAAATTTATCTCTCACAGTTTGGGAGGAAGTCTAAAATCAAGATGTCAACAGTGTTGGTTCCTTCTCTGAGGAACCAACTCCTTTCCCAGCTTCTGGCAATGGCCAGCGATCCTTGGCCTTCCTTGGCTTCACTCTAACCTCAGCTTCCATCTTCACGTGATGTTCTTCCTGTCTCTCTTTGTCTTCACATGGCCATTTTCTTATAAGGATACCAGTCACTGAATTAGGGGCCTCTGTACTTCATAGGACCTCATCTTAACTTCACTAATTTCCAAATAAGGTCACGTTCTGAGGTAATGGGGGTTAGGACTTTAGCATATCTTTTTGGGGGGATACAAATCAAACCATAGCACCATGTAATAGAATACTAGGCAGCTATTAAAAAACGTTTAGGAAGAGTTTTTAAGGACATGGGAAAATGTTCCTAATAAGTGAAAAGGCAGAAGTCAAAATTGGTGTGTGTGTGTGTGTGTGTACCTAACTTTATGAAAATATGCATTATGGAAAGTCTAGGTGGAAATAAATCTTAACTTTGGTTATACTCCTGACACTTACAGATGAACACTTCCTGAATTAAACAATTTTACTTTTTGCTTTTCAAATAAAACTAAGTTAATTTAGGAAAAGATAGGGAAAAATGTTCTCATTTAAACTTGCATGGAATATGACTTTTCAAATGTGGTATTTATCAAGCTGCTTGTGACACCCCTGTTGTGGCAAAATGTGAAGTAAACCAGCATACTTGCTTCATTTGTAAGCTCATTGCATTTGAATTTAAAAATTAAACATTTTATGTATACCGTATCATTGGTGTGATTCTATGGCTTGAGACTGGAAGAAAAAGAAAGCTTAAGTGGTTGGGAGGCTCTCAGAAACACAATTCTGACTACACAGATATAAACAATTACAATAGAAGAAAAAAATATCTAAAATATTGTTAGTTGCTCAGATATCTTGCCTTTTCAAATGTCAAAAGAAAAAGCTCCTTTTCAAAAGGATGCACTAGGGACTGTGTGTAGCAAAGAATGGTCTAGTGTCAAGAAGACATTAGCCCATGGTAAGCCAAGGTTTTAAAAATACTAAAAGTAACAAAAAGAACATTAAACATATTTTGAGCTTGGAAAAACATGGACTTGTGTGGGGTGGTTATTTGTAAGAGAAGGTAGAACTTTATACTCATATTTTCCTTTGTCATCTTTGTTAAGGAGATTGATTTTTCAGATCGGAAAGAGTGGAACAAACATCACCAAAAGAGAAATTGAAGCCCTAAATAGGTGGGAAGAACATTAGACAAAGAGTCTCTACTTTAAAGAAAAAATTCAAGTCTCTTAACGTGGACAAGTTAGATTTTGGGTACTGAGAGAGCTCGCATGAGACTCTTGAACCACTCTTATTTACTGTTGAAGAATTGTGGTGAATAGCTGGAAAGATGCTCCAGACCAAAGATCGAAAACAGCCTAATTTTTCAGAAAGGGGGCAGGCTGTATTCTGGTACACTTGCTGTTGACATTGATTTGAATTCCTGACTAAGTAATTCAAAGGATTTGTGAAATTAAAGGCAGTATTGTATCCAGGATAAATTCTGGAAAAACAAGTCATGGCCATTCTCATTTTCATTTCCATTAAAAGATATTTTTTGTTGTTTTAAAATAATTAAATCTACCTTTCCCAGATTATAAAATGTTATTTTTATTCACTTTGTAATGGCATATCACCCTTTTTTCAGTCCTTTTATTTATATCTTTTATAATTTCTTGGGTTTGTTTTTTTGTTTGTTTGGTTTTTAGAATTTTGAATTTATGGAAACCTTCGTATTTGCCATTAAACTCCAAAGTCTACAAACTGCAAGGCTCATATTTAAGATTCAAACGCAGACTCCCAGGAAGAAGACCATTGGCGAATGCTCTCTATCACTCAGAACTCTTAGCACACAGGAAATGGATTACTCTTTGGATATAACACCACCTTCAAAAATTTCTGTAAGTGACAGCAGAATGTAATGTTAAAAGTCAATTACACTTTTAGAATTACTGGATGAGTTTGTGTTTGTTGGAGCATAACTTGAACACTCTAGAATATATCAGACGATCAAGAAGACGCTCAAAAAGCAATAATAAGAGTATAAACAATGTCATTGTTTAATATTTTAAAAATAATCGATAAAAAGAATAACAGAGCCCCTTTTCTTTCACCATTGGAAAATAACTTAGGATGACCTTTGCATACATTTTGATTAATGTTTTATACTTCAGGAGAAAATAATCTTGAAGTATGAATAATTTTAAATTATTAATTTTTTTTAAGGTTCTTTTTAGTAGCTGGTCACTTAGGAGAAGTAGGAAATGATCTTAAACTCCCAACTCAATTAGATTTCCTTGAAATAGATTAGGAAAGTTGTTTTAATCATGAGTAAGCTGTATGTCCAGGAATTGGGTAAAATGGTGGTTCTTATAGCTGGTGTCTTTTTGTAAAGAACTTCATTATCTATAGTGCTGATTTATTTTTGAGACCTGACATTTGCTTCTCTGAACTACTGTGTTTCCCTAAAAATAAGACCTAGCTAGACAATCAGCTCTAATGTGTCTTTTGGAGCAAAAATTAATATAAGACCTGGTCTTATTTTACTGTAATATAAGACCGGGTCTTACATGATATGATATGATATGATATATGATACCGGGTCTTATTTTACTTTAATACAAGACCCGGTCTTATATAATACAATATAATATAATATAATATAATATAATATAATATAATGTAATATAATATAATATAATATACCAGGTCTTATATACCAAAAATAAGACCTAGCCGGACAGTCAGCTCTAATGCATCTTTTGTAGCAAAAATTAAAATAAGACCTGGTTTCATATTATGTTATATTATATAAACATATATGTCATATATGTTTCATTATATGTTATATGTTTTATATATATATATGTATGTATATATATGTGTATATATATACATACATATATATATATACACATATAAAATATATATTATAGTAAAATAAGACCGGGTCTTATATTAATTTTTGCTCCAAAAGACGCATTATTGCTGATTGTCCAGCTTGGTCTTATTTTTGGGGAAACACGGTAGTTGAACACTGCCTTTAAGTTGTTCAGGAATCCCCAATAATTTAATTATATAGTTTCTGTGTCAAGATAACATGTACCATATTTTGCTGTGTATAATGTGCACTTTTTTTGCCCAAATTTGTGAGGGAAAAATAAGGATGTGCGTTATAAATGGTAGTACTAATTCTGTATATATATATAAATATTTTTAATTCTTTTATTTATGCTTATGAGTTAAAAGTATAACTCTAGAAATCAATAACGATATCGGTATGCAAAATAATACCCTGGAATACGATAATTGGTTTTGGTGAACTTATAAGGAACTTGCAACGACTAAGAGTTCTTGGCCTTTTATGATGCATAAATATCGTGAACTTGTTACTGGTACATAAAATTTCTTGTACCTTGTATCTGTTCTTGTGTTTTGTAATTATTTGGTATGTGAAATTTCTTGTACCATAATATATTGAAAAATAAATGCTAAAATTCCTTTGTAATACAAAAAACAAGTATCTAAATGTAAACAAGTAAAAGTTTGAATTAAAAAATTAAAACGAAGGATTTTTTCCCCTGAAAGTTTGGGCCCAAAATGTCAGTGCGTGTTATACACTGGAGCACATTACAAACAGCAAAACACAGTATAGTGATCAGCCATAAGCTTTCATAAGGTCAAACCTATATGTGATTTGAAATTTATATAGGGTTTATGTTTTACCTACTTAAAAAATACTTAAGATGACTTGAAGTGGTTCTCAACCCTGGCTGCACATTAGAACCCCCGGGGGAGCCTTCAAAAAATACCCACACCTAAACCAATTAAATCAGAATATTATGGGGGTGGGGCCAGAGGCATCTGCAGATTTCCAAAGCTCCCCAGGTGATTCTAAGGTGTAGCCAGGGTTGAGAACCACTGAATTGGAGGGGAAATTAGGGATTAAGAAAATAAAGGATTTCTGTACTTGATCAAGAAGAATGGAAATTTCTTGATCGTTATTTCTTGTCTACTATTTTCTGTCTCCAACCCCAATATGTTTTCTTTATAGCATTTATTACAACTTATAATAATTTTAAGTTACTAGTTTTAAACAAAACTAAGCTTGAGCATCCATCTGCTTTCTTTATATTTTACTGTACTCTTAGTAAGGGCGTGTCATATTATTGGCATTGAATATTTGTATGTAGATAGATATGAAAGAATAAATGATGAATGAAAGCATGCTAAATTAGATTATTTTCTGTTAGAATATAGCAAATGTGATTTGTAACTGTGACAGGAGTTTGTCACTTGCATTTTTGAAACGAGCTTAGTAGACAATCTGCGACCATATTTTATAGAAGGCACAAATATACTATTCAAATGGATAATTAATATATTAAAACTTAGTAAGACTAGAAAAATACATCAGTTTGGTATCTCAGCAAAGGTATTTTCTGGGGAATTGAGACATTATAATCTTATCTGCCTTGGAGAATCTGAATGAATGATATGGTTAAGTTTCTCCCAAACTATATTTCACTTACCAGAGGTCTTATAAACATTTGTATATCTGTTGTGTGCCAGGTGCTAGAGATACAAGAATTAATGGCCTGAAAGAACAGATTTCAGGCTATACTGGACAAGCACATTTATATTAGTGAGTGTGAATGTTTCATATCGGCCAAAGCAAGAATAGTATGCTTTGTTTCCTGTTGATGAGCAAAATTGGTGTTCTAATTGTGACCCTGAAAAAGCCACATTAATATTCCCCACCTCCACTCTGACAATTATTTCATCCTGAACAGTAGAACTTTCATGTACAGCTAATATTTTCCTCAGTATAGAGTTCTTGACCTTGACAAATAGTAATGTAAGTATTTACTTGGAAACCCAAATTTCTGTGTTGAATGATGTGAAAGAGACAAGGTTTGCCTGAAGAAATAGCTGACACTTATAGAGACGTACTGTACAACTGACTTGATCCTAAGCAATTTAGTGCTTACGTCAGACTTACGAGCCTGCTGCTCTTTTTATCCCTCTTATGGAGACCATGACATTGAAGCCCTTGCCTGGGCTCAGAGAGCCAGTAGTTGGGGAGCCAGGATTTGAACGGAGGCATTCTGATTCTAGAGGCAGCTCTTTTACTAAGTATTGCCCACCGAAGAACATATTCTCAAACATCACCAGATCATGGTTTTCTCTAATTATGCTTAACATTTCACTTTTAACAACAATTCCAGGAAGGCTTACAAAGTTTTCTTTAAAAAATGATACATTATTCAGGAGCAGAGATCATACATACCTTCTATCATCCACAATTTTGTGTTCATTAAAGATGCACTTAATTTATACCTACTAATTGATTGGAATTTTAATTTTTTTGGTTAGTACGAGATTGAAAACCACTTTGAATAGTTTTTTCATGATCTGAATAATATTCTGCACCATAATTGAAGTTGTGAAATAATCTTGGCAAGAAAGAAATGGTAAACCCATTGCCAAATGCTGTTCTATTTTATGAAAGTGAACTCTGCAAGTGTGTACACTAAGAGTTCTGCCACGTGTTTTCGTAAGTGTTATTACATTGTAGGTACAAAACCATAATGAAAAAAATAATGAAAAATTTAATCCATGGTTTCCTTTGTGTTTTTGGAAACAGTAAGTGAATGTATTGTTTTTAAATGCCAGGGAAAGCCTCAGCAAAGGTTTTATTTTATATATGGCTACTGAATTAGTTCACTTGAAAAGATTTATTAATCCAGTCTTATTCTGGTTAAAAGTAAAAGCAGTACATTCACTTATTTATTAGAATTCAGAGTTTGTTGCCCAAATAGACAAGGTTTATCATCATTTTAGAGTTTTCAAGGGGGAAATCTAACCTCAACAGTTGAGTTTATGCTTTTAAGTGATTCACTTTTCACGTGAGTGTATCTTTTGATTTCTTATGGCATGACTAATTTTAAAACACAATCATGTTTTAGGAAAAAGCCCAAGATTCAGTCAATGGCACATACCTAGAAAGGTTCTTTCTTAGTGAGCCAAGAACCAATTTTGGGGGAATACTGGGCGATTATCAAATATAAACTTCGTCATAAAGTGTCATTCAGCTGTGCTGTAGCTTTGTTGGAATCAGTACTAGCACAGACGTTTCAGTCTGTCTACGCTGAGTCCTGTGAGATCTGTTCACATTATGTTCTTGCTTTAGTCCCATACTTACTCTTTTCAACATGTGAAGAGTAATGTTTTTGAGTTTTGGACAACTTTATGTTTCTCTCTTATTTTTCACTCCAAGGACCTTGGAATCCACATAAGTAGGCTGGCTTGTGCTCTGCAGACAAATTACCAACTTATTCTGCTGTCAGTCAACAGTACTGAAGAGCACATTTTAACTCTCCCCCTCTCTTAGTCTCCTTCATTTTCCCATTTGCCTCAGGTTTCCTTTGACTTTCTTCTTATTTACTGCCTTATCACTTTCACTAGCATTCTGCTTGCCAGCTCTCTTCTTTGGCTTGTTTCCATTCAGCAGAGTCATTCAGGTCTCAGTCCAAAAATCTGTTCATTGAAGTAATCCTTTGTCTTCTGATTTGGGTAGCACTTACTCTGATTTCTACCATGAGAAAAAATAGTAATGATTCTCATGTATAACATTTTCAAATCATATTTCATATGTTCTCAAAAAAAATGCAAATGACTACATTTAAAGTCTGATGAAAGTATCCTTGCTCTTTTGGTGTTTATTTCACTGATATTTTCTCTAGAAAAGGTGCTTAGGAATTTAATTTGTTTTTAATTTGAATTGTCTTTTGGTCTTCTTGATTTTGAAAGGTCACTATGTAGTTGTAACTTGCATTTTCAGAATCCATGACAGTGAGCACCTCATATTTATAGAATCCATGACATTTATCTTCTAAACCTTTTGTGATAATATATAGCTTTGTGGTGTCAATAAAAAGCAGTGATGTCAAAATTTCTAATCTTAGCTCTTTATTTTTGAATTTTTGAAATATCCCAAAGCTTATCCTTAACTACCCAATGACACCTTTTTGATATGCAGGTTTGCCATGCAGAACTTGAACTGGGGACGTGTTTTCAAGCTGTCAACAGCAGGATTCAGTTACAAATTCTTGAGGCACAGTACCTTCCAAGCTCATCAACACCTCTGACTTTAAGTAAGTATATCAGTGGTTCAAAGTAGGTCTTCAGAAGATATTAGTAAAAGATCGTTTTTTCCCTGCATTTCTTACAGTGGAGATTAAAATCTTAGTTATATTTATTATTCAACTTAAATACTTATCTTTTAACTTAAAATCACTTTATTGGATTTCAAATTTTAGCCATTGTGTCTACCTTACTTAATCCACTGGTCTCTTGATTTTTATCCAGTTGTGACCTCCCTGCATTTGAGGTAGGATTTCCAGGAGGGAATTCCCGCCCGCTTTCAGGAATTTTTTTCACTTTCCTGTTCCCGAATCCCAAGATATAAACTGTTTTCTGTACTCTGTGATGAATCGTTTCCACAGAGTGGCAGCCGATACTATCAACCACCTGGGTTCAAGGAGCCGATTTTCCCAATTTCCTGACCAAATTTTCTCGGGATTCAGGAATGGAAAAGCGAAAAAAATTCCCGAGAACGGACGGGAATTCCCGCCTGGAAACCCTAATTTGAGGCTTTTCTTTATTTTTTTCCTCATTAGTTAATTTAGGTTGAGTGTCCAGAAGACTGTCAGATATGTTTCACTAGCCTTGATAATTTATCCTCTCTTTAGGTCTGTACCCTTCATTGGATAGTTTGCTAACTAGAAACTTAATTTTAAAAAAACCATAAACATCAAACACAACCCTTGCAATGCTTGTTTCTCCTTGCCCTTTGGGCACAGCAAGGCTTCTGATGGTTTGGTTGTATAGGCCGGGTTCACAAGGCCACTCTAGAGCTGGAGTTTTGAGGTCAGACCTACCTAAAGGGCTTAGAGTTGAAAAAGAGTACCCTTTTTCCTCCCAGAAGAAGAGAAAATGGGGCCGGCCCGGTGGCTCAGGCAGTTGGAGCTCCGTGCTCCTAACGCTGAAGGCTCCCAGTTCGATTCCCACATGGGCCAGTGGGCTCTCAACCACAACGTTGCCAGTTCGACTCCCTCAAGGGATGGTGGGCTCTGCCCCCCTGCAACTAACAGTGGCAACTGGACCTGGAGATGAACTGCGCCCTCCACAACTACGATTGAAAGGACAACAACTTGAAGCTGAACGGCACCCTCCACAACTAAGATTGAAAGGACAACAACTTGACTTGGAAAAAAGTTCTGGAAGTACACACTGTTCCCAATAAAGTCCTGTTTCCCTTCCCCAATAAAATAAAATAAAAAAGAGAAAATGTCTGGAGGCAGGGAAAAGCAATGGATGTTCACTGCAACTAGAGAGACAAAATAAATACAACCAAGCGTACAATTCAAGAAGCTAGAAAAACAGCAAACCCAAAGGAAACTAGATGTAAGGAATTAAAGCCAAAGTTGAAGTTGATAGATACTGAGACAACAGCAAAAGACATAATCAATAACCAAAAGCTTTTTCTTTGAAAAGATCATTAAACTAGACAAACTTGTGGTAGGTTGGATTAAGCAAAAAATAAAGCATGAACAAGGAAGAGGACATAATTTCAAATTCAGAAGAGATTCAATAATAAATAAGACCATACCATTTATAACTATACCAGTTCGTTTGAACATCTATATAAAATAAATGATTTTCTAAGGAAAAAAAACTGTTGAAGTTCTCTAGAGAAGAGTGGAAAACTGGATAAAACAATAACTACGTAAAGGTCGTTAAAGAGCTGCCTCTAATAAAACCACCCAGCCAAGATAACTTTACTGGCAGCTTCTAGCAAACTTTCAAGGAACATATGATTCCTATTCTATGTAAACTGTTCCAAAGCATAGAACAAGTAACTTTATGAGGGTAACATATTTTTGATATCAAAACAGAAAGAATGGTACACACACAAAATAGCTAGACTACCCTCACTTATATAGATAGATGGGAAAAATCATAAAATAAGAAATAAGCAAATAAAGTCCAACTTGGCATTAAAAGAATAGGCATTAATAGACCAGACTACAAAGGGTAAATTCTAGGAAACAAGGACTATGGTAGAAATCCACAGGTGCAATTTATTACATTAACAGGTGTCTTCCTTTAATCAAATTACCAACAATCTTTGTTTTGTAAATCTAATGGATTTGTTTCGTAAATCTTATGTTTTGTAAATCTAAAGTGAGGAGGTCTTCATCCTCACTTTGCAGCTCCCTGCTTTTTGGAAATTCCCTCCTCATTTTCTTGCCTCCCTGGTAACCTTAGCTATATCTGAGATTTCCTCAAGTTAGTCGGACTGTCCTTTCTGCTTGAGCTGTAGGCATTGTGTGTTAGACTTGGGAGAATGCTTAGGGGAAAAGCTATATAAACCTGAATTTCACCCAGTGCAGCTCCCATCTCCTAAGAGTTGACTCTCCAGTTTCTTCCTGCTTTTGGTCAATCTTTAGTGTCTTAAACAGTTGTTTTTTATATTTTTCCCGGAGTTTATAATTGTTATCTATGGGAAGGTTAATTTGTACAAGCGATTCTACCATTACTGGAAGCTCTACGTTTCAAATTTATTTAAAGGATAGATTTTCTCTAGTGGGCATATGTTTAACTTCTGGAGTCTCAAGTAAAGATAAAATTGTGAAAACAAATATATAAAATTTTATAAATGTATAAAGTTAGTTATGCCTACAATTCCAAACTTTAATGGCATTCAGGTTAGAAGAAGATTAAATTCATTTGAGGTGACAGTAGTTAATGATAAAATATGATAAAAATTATCAAGTTTACTAGAGCTGTTTTCTGGTACGGCAATAGCTAGCTCATCAGATCTTTAAAAGTGGCTTATTTATATTTTTACAACAAACGATATATAGATGCAAACAATACAGCAATGTATATCTTTACATGGTATTTTCAATAAAATTTTATATATCCAAATTTCCTGTTTTTTAGGTTTTTTTGTGAAGGTGGCAATGTTTAGCTCAGGAGAGTTGATTTATAAGAAGAAGACACGCTTGCTGAAGGCCTCCAATGGAAGAGTAAAGTGGGGAGAGACTATGATTTTTCCACTTATACAGAATGAAACAGACATTATTTTTCTCATTAAGCTTTATAGTCGAAGCTCTGTAAGAAGAAGGCACTTTGTGGGGCAGGTTAGTTGGGAGTTTTTATCTTAATTTTTTTCCTTGTACTTTTCTATGCATTTAAACAGTTAGTTAACAGCAGGAATATAGGATAAAATTGAAGTTTAATAGAATGAAATTCTTCAGCACCGTAAGTTAAAATTTAGTGTTACCACAAAAATCAAATCTTGTCAGACTTTTTGCTTTAATATATATATTTGGAGCAATCAGGCTTATCTTAAAATAAGTCTTTTTTTCTCTCCAAATGACCTTTACATTTTTATTTGGGGATAAAATAAGACTTTTTCTGAGCTTTTCAGTTTTAAAAACTGTAAGAAAGATCAATTTTTCAGTACTACTGACTCATTCCTTGTGAAGGAGGGAACTCTATTTAAATCAAATTTTGTAAGGCTTTTGATATCCAACTTTATTCTGTTTCATGTTTAATTTAATGTTTAACTCTGCTATTAACTGAATTATGTTAGATGTGAATTTGCAGAAAACATCAGTTTTAACAGTGGTTGCGATATTTTGATAGTCAATATTGGTGTCTGGATTAATCCATTTAAAAATTCTTAGTAATTTGTATAAGATAACACTTTATCTAAAGTTACATAAGTGATAGGTACTATGAAATCATTTACTGTGGGTCAAGAATGACTTAGATTTCAGTGAAAATGATAGTTTTATTTAATGTACAAGATGCTTAAAAATGCACATTCCTTACGAATCTAAGACATGGTTAGTCTGAGTTAATCTTTACAAAAATGTTTTTGAGTACATTTGGGATCAATTTTAAGTTGAGCTTCTAGATTTATTGAATAATAATAGGATACTAATAACTGGGGGGAAAGAATTTTGTAATACATCACCTTGAATTTTTAAATTGAATTGGATAATACAAAATAGTCTTCAGAGTGAGTAAATAGGTTAAATGTTTTCCCATTTAAGTTTCCAATAGAGAAATCAAACAAATGTTTGGAAAAATGAAAAGATGTTTAATTGAAACCAAACTTACAGTTGTCTCTCATTTACCGTGTTTCCCTGAAAATAAGACCTAACCGCAAAATAAGCCCCGGCATGATTTTTCAGGGTGATGTCCCCTGAACATAAGCCCTAATGCATCTTTTGGAGCAAAAATTAATACAAGACCCGGTCTTATTTTCAAGGAAACATGGTATAATAGGAATAATAACTGTGTGAACTCAGGTGCCATTGTTCTGTTAAGCGAAATAATTGTATTGTTCCTTTACAGATCTGGATAAGTGAAGACAGCAGTAATATTGAAGCAGTGAACCAGTGGAGAGAGACAGTTACAAATCCAGAAAAGGTTGTGATCCAGTGGCACAAACTAAATCCATCTTGAAGATTTCACATATTAATTTGCTGAAGAACTTGACATTCTTTTAGAAGACTTAGGATTTTTAATTTGCTACCAGTGAGAAGAGACAAATCAGTAGATATGTCAACTCATTTGTGGACATCATAATTCTAAGTATATGACAGATCTGATAGAAATTAAACTTGATATGAATTATGTCAGATATCCAAAATAAAAAAAAATGTTTTAAAACTGTGCCAAAATAGTCAATGAAACAAAAGGGTAGTATTACTAGGGCAATTAAATAAATTATAAAATCAGTGAGAATATCAACTGTGGATAATTATTGCCACATTATGTTTATGGGGTTTTTTAAAGCTTTACCTAGCTATTCAAAATCTAGTACTGTTAGACATTTAGAAAACTTTAACACTGACTATTTCAGTGCTAGTCGTCATTGATTGTATCTTGACTTCAATGTTTATGTCTCGCTACATATTTTCTCAGAAAGCAAAAATGAATTGAACTACTTCAACTTCAATATTTGGGGAAAATTTATGCCCTGTGTTTATCATTTCTTACCCATAAGGTAGCATACTTTGTAAGCTATTGATCTCCAAGAAACCTCAGATATAGAAAACTACATTTTGGCAAGAATAATGAAAACACCAGAGATTGAAGTTTAATTGGAAATTCAGTATCACACATTTTGCTATGTGTTTTTCCTCCCTCAAATATTTTACTCGTGGTTTTATTTGAAGTTGAAATAAGATTATCATGTATATGGCCCATCCTAATGAGCAGAATTAAATGAGCTTACGTAGCAAATTTGATATTTTGTGATAATCACTTCCTTGTTTTTAGTTTTTTAAAATATAGATTACTTGTTCTGTAATTCACAATGTTAGAGTATTTTCCTATTTAAAAAAATCACCATACCTGATCAAACTTTGTAGCAAATAAACATGTCCTATTGCAGTTTCTCTCAGGTACTCGGTAGAACTCAGTGTGTGGGGATAATTGCAGTTTAGTTGGCCATACAAGCTATGGCCATCAAGAACAGCTGTTTGAAGAAATAAATAAGACCATCCTTGATCTTGGAAAATTTGACTTTATTTTTGCTAGTGAATAGACCGAGTACTCTGTATTCATGGTCTTCCATTTTTATTTCTCTCTTAGCTTATCTCATACATGCCAAGAAATAGATGGTGATATTTTAGGCCAGAAGTGTACTTTGCTATATCGTAAGCATGCCCTCTTCATTCTGGTTATATTCTGTGTATCTTATAAAGATTTTCCCAAATATACACCGAATCCCCCTTTTCCTAGGTATTACCTCCTCAAGCTATACGGGCCCTTTGCTTTTACTACCTAGCATTATGGTACACTGGTGGTGGTGACAGTTACTGTCTGCATTTTGAAATAAATTTTTTTTTTTTGATTTGTGAAAAAATGGGATATTGATCAGTACTCACATGGCCTTTTAAAAGAAATCACCCTGTGGGGGGTAGTCTTTTGAATCTTTGAGACAACTGGCAACTATTTAAAAAAATTTTTTTAATAGACTTTAATTTTTAGAGCACTTTTAGGTTCACAGCCAAATTGAGTGGAAGGTACAGAAAATTCCCGTGTAACTCCTGCCCCAAATAGGTACAGCCTGCCCCGTGTCAGCGTCTCACACCAGAGCGGTATGTTTGTTCAGATCAATGAACCTACGTTGACGCATTATCACTCAAAGTCCATAGTTTATATAAGGGTCACTCTTGGCATTGTACAGTCTATGAATTTGGACAAATGCATAATGACATGTATTCACCAGTATAGTATCATACACAGTAGTTTCACTGCCCTAAAAATCCTCTGCAAATGCAACTATTTTGATAGGCACACAACGAAGAGTATTAGCTTTTAGATAATAAATAGCAGACTATTGTTTTAAGAAATCTAGAATTTTATTTGGGCAGTTTTTATGTTCTATTAATGCTTTCAATTCCTACATTTATGATATGTAGTCATGTGTTTAATTCAGTTTTTAAGTATTTAATTTTTAATATTTTTCCAATATGTGTATAATGTATCATTTGAGGGAAACCTATGACTTCATGGTTTCTTGTATGTTTTAGAATCCTAGGTAAATAAAACAATAAAAAGAAAACCTTTCCATTTAAAAGTTCTTTCAGTTAGAGAAGTATTGACACACTAAGATCCCAAATACTTTAACTCGTGTTTACTTAAGCCTTTTTTCAGGTGAAGAGCTACTGAATAGAAATAACATTCTGGTTGTTTCTTTGAAGCTTTACGTGGAAATATAAAAAGAAACACTCCTAATAGCTACTCATTATGAGAAAAACTTAGAAACTGGTAATAAAAAAGAGATTCCAAGCAAACATCACTTCTGTCTGTATTTGCGTAGGCATTTCTTGACCTTTGCTCACTTATAACAAAGGGAAGGGAACCAAGTGATACTGAGTGACCAGAGAAAGCCATGGAAAGGTTCATACTGAGAGCTGATAGATTACACAGCGCTATTCCCTGGCACTGTATTTACTTACAAGCTTTCAGATTAATGCAGTTAAATAGCTGCAGCCCATGTCAAAACATAACATCACTATTTGGCTTTCATTTAGTTTTGCGTGATTTATTTAGCATAGCTCATAGAGAAATTGCCACTGAAGTCTATCAGTTCTAGCTCTTATCACACTATTAAGAAGGAGCCAGTGGGATTTTCAACATACGTTGTATAATTGTGGTCTGAAAATAACCTAAACTGAACTTGTGTTTGAATAGAGTTATGGGGATTTCTCTGATACTAATGTACTGAAACTATATTTCCCAGCAAAAATTCCATTGTTTGTTTAATCAAATAATTGCCTGTTTATGAAGAATTTCAGAAATTTCCAATTAATGTCAACTTTTTATATCATAGCAGTCATGGATGTTTCGAAGATATACATTTCTTCTCTTCTCACTACATTATCTCTCTGGACAATCTCATCTACGCCCATGGCTTCAGATGCTGTCTACTGGCTGAAAGACTGTCAAATTTGTATCTCTACCCAAATCTTGCTGTTGAGCTCCACTGTCATTGGGCTAATGTGGGTATCTTCCCTGAACATATCCCAAACCAAACTTTTGATTTCCCATTTCTACCACAAATCTGGCCTTCCGTTTCCCATCTAAGTAAAAGGAACTACTGTCCACCTGGTTGGTCATTCCAGAAACCAAAGTCACCTTGGAACTCCTCTCTCTCTCTCTCTCTCTCTCTCTCTCTCTCTCTCTCTCCCTCTCCCTCTCCCTCTCCTTTTCCCTCTCCCTCTCCCCCAATAACGTAATCATCATATTCAGAATTGTACATCCTAAGTAGCTCTTGAATCCACCTACTTCTCCATCTACTGTGACTTCCCTCGTCAAAGTCAATATCGTCTCCCTTTAACTGGTCTTCCTGCCTCCCTCTTGTTTTCCTCTAATCCACTCTCCATCCAGCAGCCAGAGTGATGTATTTTTAAAATACAGATACGATTATCACTCCTTAGTTCCTACTGCTCTTGGTGTGAAGTCCAAAATCCTTAACACGGTCTGCAAGGCCCTGCACAGTCTGAGCTCTGCTTGCCATTCCAGCTTCATCTTGAACTGTTCCCACTGAGTGGTTTTCAGTTCTTGGAAGACAATACATCTCTAGCTTCCTTGGAATCCTTACACACAGTGTTTCAAAGACCTGAAGACCAGTAGTTTTCCTCTTTTCTCTTTGGTGCCAGCTTAAATGTCTGTTCTCAGAATTTTTCTTTCCATCTTAGGTAGTGTTAGGTCCTGGTTTTATATGTGATTTTCCCTTACAGCTTTTGTCATAACTGTGATTAAATAAGTACATAATTTTTATCTAATGTATCTCTTGCACTGCAATTTTCATGAAAGCTGGGTCATGTTTCCTGTTGCATTCCTGAGGCTAGCACATTACCTGGCAAATAAGAGGTACATAGTAAGTATTTGTTCATTCATTCATTCATTTAACTGATAGGCAGTGTTTGGGGTGTTAGGGATATAGGCATAGCAGTGAAGAAACAAAGAAATGAATGAACACTTTGTGTCATATTTTTTTATTGCGTCAAGTGGTAGTTTGAGGCCAGTATCTTGTTGAGAGAGCTTAATGCTGGATTATACATTGTTAGTACATTTACTTTTAAAATTCATTGACATTAAATATAGAAAAGAGAAGTATGACAGCCGCACATTATGAGTTATGGCCTACGAAGAATAAGCCTAGAATAATAAAGCCTAGAAAAAATTTTTTTCTGAAATTCTGAGCAGTGTTTATAACACATAATTAATGCTAAATTTCATAGATTGCTGAGGTATTCATTAAATTTTACCTTATTGTTGCATATTAAAAGCTAAATACGTATCATTACCAAGCACAAAAATTGTATTACTTTATTTAAAACATTTGTGGGTTTTTTTGCAGGGAACCAGGTAAGTTTGATTCCTGTATAAAATTGGAAGGATATTTAAATTGTGTCCAGCTTTGAGAATTTCATGTAAGATGTAAATAACCTATTTATTTACCAGCCTAAATGGGATTCATAAGACTTCTTTCTGTAAAGAAGAAGATGAGAAGAAGATTGGTTAGGTGACAGTTCTGTCGGGAAGGATAGAATGAGAATTATGGAGACCTTTTCTGATAGAATTTAAGAAAGAGACTCGGGAGAGGCTGTAAGAGAAGCAAGCCTAACCCCATATATATATGTCTCAGTACTAAGAACATGTCCTCGCAAATAGTAAGTATGGAGATAAGGAAGGTGGGGAGGATTGCTGAGTCATGTTTTCGTACTCATCATGAAAAAGGAACCCTGGGAAGAACAGATTGGCAGCCCCAGAAAGACGAGAGGCCTATAAGAGGAAGAAAAGCTTATGGAGAACAACGGTTAAGGATGGATAAGTAGCAAGGTAAGGTACAGTTGTATAGTGAACTCTCGGTGAGTTGCCTATATGCTTTATAATACTACATATTTTTTACATAAGTCACCTTGTCGTAATTCAGATTTCCTTCCGAAGAATGTATACAAAATTCTTATACTATCCCTCCCTCTCCTCTTTCCTTCCATCCTTCCTCCATTCCCTCCTTCTTCCCCCTCTTTGCCTTCCCTGCTGTTTACCAAAATTCGTGCTCAAGTTTTGCTTTCTTCATAGAAAATCTGGAAACTAGTTTGATCTATGATCATAAAGTCATTGACTCTTGTGTCTGGAAAAGACCTGAAGAGTCTTCTAGTAAATGCCCATGTGCCTAGAACATAGGAGTATTTATTCAACAAATATTTATTGGGTAGCTACTGTGTGCCACTCATTTGAGGTGCAGGGAGTACACCTAATTAGCAAAAGTTCGGCCCTCATAGAGCTTACAGTGAACATATCAGAACGCACAGAAGATTTCCTAATACAATTTGATGGATTCATGTACTGAATGAGCAAATGGAAGATCAGAAAATCTGTTCCTGGTCTTCTGTGTGACTGTTTCCTATACTAATTGTCATTGTTTGATTCTTCTAAGTTCAAATACTCATGTTCATATTATACTGATGAATTACCTAGGGTTTTTTGTTTTGTTTTTTAAGGTACATTTAAAGGTTTTTCCTTGAGCTACAGTGACCATTTGAAAAGAACCAACCTCAGAATTCTTAACCTGGGGAGAATTCTGGGGAAAAATAACTGATTATTTTAAGAACAACCCACTTGTAAATCAATTTTTATCTGGCTTTAAAAGATAGAGATAACATTGATTTTCTAAATGTGATTTTGTTTTTATTGACTTTAGATAAAAAAAAGACAATGGACGTCTTTGTATTGTAGTGGATTATTTCTAGAGTATTTGGGAAGGCCAAAGAGAAAATAGGCTCTACTTTCTGCATTTACTTTCTTCGTGTGTGTAGATTCATATTTATACTCATCCTCAGTGTAGTCACGTATGATAAACCTTTTTCTATCTTTAAAGGCTGGGAGAAGAAAGGAAGGAAAGATAAAAGGCATCAGAAATATTTTCTTAAAATGTTAAAATTAGATTGTTTATTAACTAAGTATAGTTTCTTCTCTGGGATACTGAAAAAGTACTACTTGAGTCTTTTTCTAAAAAACATTTTTTTTTTTAAAGATACTTTTAATTTTTCTGAAGCATATGGGCAAGGCAAAAGGAAGGGTGGGTGGGTTAAAGGCAGTGGGCTTTTGCAGGGAAATGGCCACATCAGGGGTCAAGAAATTCACATTAAGTGGTTGGATATGGCTTATTTTGTGTGTGTGTGTGTGTGTGTGTGTGTGTGTGTGTGTGTGTGTCCGCCCGCCCATGCTCACAACACACATGTCCTTTATCTTGTAGAATTAGGAAAATAACATCTGTTTTCTTGAAAGTGAGGGGAATAAATGATTCCAACAGTGTTGGAAGAGTGATGGAAACATTATGACAGATTTGATGAGAGTCAAGTTTGTTTCTTTTCCCAGTCTAGGGGGGAAAAAAAACTAACCTTGAGAAATAACAAAGGGGAAAAGTTTTCCTTTTCCTAGTCCAGAAAAAAGAAAGTAAGTTGCAGAAACAACAAAACAGGAAAATGTTTGTAATAACGGCTGTGTTTGTTTTGGCTTAGAGTATCTAGTTGCGAGGGCAGGAGTTGCTCATTGTGCCTAGCATTCTATGTCTGCTGTGGAGATAATAGTAAGTGCTCTAGGGGTTCTATTCCTGGTTCCCTCTTGAAAGCTGAAAGAGTTAAAAAAAAAAAAAAAAAGAAAAGAAAAGAAAACCCTTTTTTCCTAATATTACTTGGGTATATGAAACAAAGTAATTGTTTCAACGTTTTTTCTTCCCCAACCTGAGAGTGATGACACACTTTCATCACTAACAGTGAGTCACGGTGGCAATAATTTGCACCCAGGTTGTGAATCTTGAAAAAAGCCATTTAGGTGATTTTGTTAATACCCTTTGTAGAATTAATGAAGTAGGTAGACCACAGTGAAATTCATATACATACCTAGGCTATGTAGTATTGTGTGGGGGGGCGGGTTCAAGTTTTTTAAAATTACGGTAAAATACACAACGAAATGTACCGTTTGATCCATTTTTAAGTGTATAGTTCAGTGGTATTAAATATACTCAAAGTTCTGCCAACATCACCACCATCTATCTCCATAACTTCGTCTCATGAAACCCAAACTCTATACCCATTAAACAATAGCTCCCCATTCCTCCCTGCCCCACCCCCACCCCCTGGCAACCATCATTCTACTTTCCATCTCTATGGTTTTGACTACTTTAGGTCTCTCATGTAAGTGGAATCGTATAGTATTTATCTTTGGGGATGGCATGTCGTCAAGGTTGATACATGTTACAGCATATGTCAGAATTTTTTTTTCCTTTTTAAGGTTGAATAATATTCCGTTGTATGTATGTACCACATTTTGCTTATCCGTTCATCTGACATTGCACACTTAGGTTGCTTCCATATTTTAGCTGTTGTGAATAATGCTGCTACAAGCATGGGTGCACAAATAGCTCTTCGAGACTCTGCCTTCAATTCTTTGTGTATATACTCAGAAGCGGAATTCTGGATCATATGAGAATTCCATTTTTAATTTTTTGAGGAACCACCATACTGTTTTCCACAGTTGACATACCACTTTATGTTCCCAACAACAGGGTGGGAGCAGGGGTTCCAATTTCTCCACATCCTCACCAACAAGTGTTTGATTGATTGAGTGACTGATTGAGTGACTGATTGAGTGACTGATTGAGTGACTGATTGATTGATTTAGTGGTAATGGCTATCCTAATGGGTGTGAGGAGGTACCTCACTGTACTTTTGATTTGCATTTCCCTAATGAATAGTACTGTTCAGCATCTTTTCATGTGCTTATTGGCCGTTTGTATATCTTCTTTGGAGAAATTTGTCTTCAAGTCCTTTGTCCTTTTTTGAATTGGGTTTTATTGTTGAGTTTTAGGAGTTCTCCATATATTTTGGATATTAAATCTCCTGTCAGATGTATGATTTGCAAGTATATCCTCGTTCTGTGGGCTGCCTTTACTCTGTTGATTTTGTCTTGATTTTTAAAATTTTTGTGAAGTCCAATTTGTCTGTTTTTACTTTTGTTAACTGTGCTTTTGGTGTCAGATCCAAGGAACATTGCCACATCCTTGGCTATGTAGTTTTATCTCCAGGCAGTTCACACATTAAAATGTAATTTGTCCTTTTGAATTTCTGGAGTGCTTGTTCCTTACTAATATTATTGTGTAGATTGTTTCATATCCTAGGAGTGAGGAAAATACATTAGGTACATATATTTTATTTTTAAAATAGGATGTTGGAAAGGTTAATCTTTTGGTCTTTGGGCCACATTTAGAAAATACTGATTTAATCACTCAAATTATTCCTTTGTCGAGTATAATAGAAATGACTCTTTTCAGGACCTTGCATGATTATTGCTGCTTGCCATAAGATAGTAGATAAACTGGATTGCTGTTGGAGAAGCGAGGTGGGAATCACTTGGGGAGACCAGGGACACCCAGGATGGGTCCACATGAGTGAAGTCGCTGAGTGCAGCGTCTGGGCCCACAGTTTGGGGCTTGAATTTCCATTCTGTCAGAACACTAATAAATTAGAGGAATCGGCTTTGCTAGCAAAACTTTCCAACAAAGTTTTGTAGAAAGTTTGTTTGCTAACAAACTTTGTTAGTTTGCTAACAAACTACAATACCACTTCACTACATTACCTATTTGCTACATTTATAAAGGGAGGATAGTCCCTTCCAATGGCAGAAATATTTGTCTACCTCCACAATCAAACTCTGTTTTGTGTCAAAGCACCTACAGAATTGAATTGTCGGAGGCAAATAATTATTTAAAGAGCATGAAATCAAAGCCAAGGGAAGTGGATTGTAGACAGCAGTATTATCCAGGCTGTCATATGACCATGTTAACGTCCTGCCCCAAACAGGAAATCCTTACTGTCGGATGCCCATATTTAATTTAGTGTCCTCCTGGAGGGTCCTCCCAGTTTATTCAGCCTTTACAGCTTTCGCATTTGCTGTGTTTCATTCTAATCATCCCCATCTAATACGCAGTCTTTAGCCTGGCAAGTTATCATTAAATTGATGAAGTTTCAGCTTGCTAAGTTAGAATCACATTTTATGGTGTCTCCCAGACGTACCCAGGTCATCTGAAGTGCAGTTTTGGGAATTTCCCCCACTCTTTGGTAACATATAGATGTATGTTTGGTAATATGTAAATGAAGTCTCTAGGTTTGTAGTTGTTCAGTCAATAGCATTTGAAGTATTTGACACAGTCGATTTACTCCTTTTAAAAACAATTTTCTTCATTTTTGAGAAACTTTTTGATTCATTTATTACTGTATTAGCTGGGGTAGCTATAAGTACTGTAGGAGATACAAAGGAAAATATAGCACTGTCATTCAAAGGGTAAGGAAACCCTAGACAGGGTTTATATGTATTGGGCTTGGTTGGGTGGCTACATAGCACCTCAAAGGTTAGAGAAAATGATCAGTGCAGTATTGCTCTCTGGCTTATCAAAAACATCTCGGGTCATTGTCATTCTCATGTGAATCTGTATCCCAAGAATATTGGTTGGTTTGGGATTTGGATGACTGGAGCTCTAGAGTTTCCAAATAGTGATCTGTTTTCCAAAGATAAAGAGAAATTGTCATTACAAAACACCTGTCTCTGTCTTTGTGTGCTCCTCAGTTCTCTAGCAAGATTTCCATTTTTGGAAATGGAATGGAATTGTCAAATGCAGGGTCATTTGAAAGCATTAGAAGTGTACTATTGGTACTATCTGGCCTCTTACTTTACTTATCTGAAAGTGACAATGTTCTGTCATTTTTCTGCCTTAGGGAGAAAATAATGAGAAACAGCTTTTTCATTCCAATTATGGTGTACAACTGTTTTGAAAAAAAATATTCTTATATTGGTGTTGTATTTTTAAAATTTACTGATATTTTCTGTACTGTCACAATGTTTTCTGCAAGTTTCATATTACAGCAGTGTTTGCTAGAGAAGTTACAATTCTCAGAGCTAAAGCTCCTGAGGAATTTACTTAATCAGAGATTATTAACCTTTTAGCTTATTGTCTTTAGGACATGGTTGCAATTACAGAAACCAATAATTTTACTTTTTGGTGGGGGAAGAAGTGTACCTATAAAAAAACGGCCAGAAGCTTACATTTATGGAAAAGGCTGTCATCGGTTAAAATTTCAAATAATTTCATCATGAGGTGGAGTTGTAATGAGGAAACACATACAAAGTTCTAGCTTCCAGGCATGGAGAAAAAACAGGAGTAAAACATCACTTACCATTACCAGTCAGTTGGTCCTAAGTATAATTATGTCCATTTGAAGAGTTGAATGCCCATACCCAAAGAAAATTGTAGGCCCTTGCGAAATGGTTTATCTTACATAGATGAAGGTCTTAAAATTCATCCAGGTAAATGTAGCTTTCAAATCAACTAATATATACTGGGTATGTATGTATATGGGATTCAGAGAAGACTATTTCTGTGTTTTTTTTTTTCTGTTTTATAATTAAATCTATGTGCCAGTCTTTTAAAATTCGTAATTTTTCATTTATTTGGAATGTATTTGTATGCTACCTCACATGCATGTCTACCATGTTTTCCCGAAAATAAGACCTAGCCGGACCATCAGCAATAGTGTGTCTTTTGGAGCAAAACTTAATATAAGACATGGTTTTATATAAGACCGGGTATTACATTATATTATAAAGACCCGGTCTTATAGTAAAATAAGACCGGTCTTATATTAATTTTTGCTCCAAAAGATGCATTAGAACTGATGGTCCAGCTAGGTCTTATTTTCGGGGAAACACGGTTGGAGAAACTGGTGGGAAGAAGTGCTGAGCTGACTTTCGTGTAACAGAATGACCATTAGTGGTTGGATGTCTTCCAATTTCATCTGACTCAAGTTAAATAGCAGTAGTTAATATTAACTAAGAGAGATTAATTACATGCCATAAGGTTCTTGAAATAGTGTGTCCTGAGAAAAAGAGAAGTAATTTGGTGATATGTAAATCCATGTTCTTTGGGAATGCTTGTTTCTCCTTTTCTCAGGATACAGAATAAGAGACAGACTCTGATAAAAATCTCAATACCTGGTATCATTAGCTTAGGTCTTGGGTTTTACATGTGGGTGCCTCATATACATTCTTGTCCTATCGGCCTGTGCTTATGTTGTTTTCCAATGACTAAAACACCAGTCAGTACCTTCCTCTTTCTTGCCCCACTTCAGCTATCTAATTGGTATGTATTGTGAGATTCAGCTTAGAACCATTTTCTCCAGGAAACCTTCAGTATAGGGTTCTCTAGAGAAACAGAAGCAATGGGAGATATATTATATATATATATATATATATATATATATATATATATATATATATATATATCACACACACATATATATAATTATAATTATTATAAATTATATTAGTTTATAATAAAATATTTCAATTACATGTTCAATATAATTGAAATATTTCATTACTATATTTAATAAAAATGTTTTAATTTATAATGAAAATAATTTGATATATAAATACATATGTATAAATTATAAGGAATTGGCTCACACGATTACGGAGCCTGGAAGTCTAACATCTGCAGTGTGGGGTGGCAGCCTTGAGACCCATGAGAGCAGAGGGTGCAGTTCCAACCCAAAGGCCAGTGCGTGAAGACCAGGAGAGCCGATGCTGCACATGAAGTCCCAAGGCAGTTTGCTGGAGAATCTCCTCTTGTTCAGAGAGGCTCTACTTTTTTTCCCCCACCATCAGGCCTTCAACTGATTAGATGAGGCCCACCCACATTATGGAGGGCAATCTGCTTTACCCAAAGTCTGCCAAGTTCAATGTTAATTTTATCAAAAAATACCTTCCAGGTGGACATATAAATTCCCCATCACACCATCCTTCTTCTCATCCTAAGCCAAGTTTGGGTTTAGGTACCTGGATGCCTGAATTAATATTGTCAATGCTATACCACTTTTGCTTCTGAAGAAACATTAGAAATAGCTTATTTTATAAAATTAAGAAATGGCAGCATTTCTGGTTTGCAGTTAGACTGAATGTTTTAGGTGTGATCTGACCAGCTCATAGCCTTTGCAATCAGATTATTCTCTTATGTGATCTAGCTGCTGTACTTCTACTAATGTGACCCAAGCTATCTTTCATTTTAACCCATTGTATCACTCTTTCAATTTGCAATTAAACCACTTTCTTTTTCTCTACATGAACTATTGTTAGGATGATTTCCTTCCTCCAATCCTCTTTTTCAATGATTGGCGACATTTAAATTTTCATAATTATAAATTTTCACAGTATAATCTCTATTTTAAAATATTATTTAGCCCATCTGATTGACCTTAGAACTATAAAAACGTAGAGGCAAAATGCACATTTTTTTTTAACAAAAACTGGGCCCCAAGTAAATGTTGCATAAATTTATCAGCTAATTAATGACAGAACTGAATCAAGGATTCATGTTTCCTGATGTGTTAGTCTAGTGATCTTTGACTCAACAGACCAGTTCCGTGTTATAATCTCCAGGTAATGTGTTAAATGCTGTATTTTGGTTAAAATAATTTTACAGTGTATAAAACCTTTATAAGTTACTGCCAATTTCAGTTGTAAAAGAGGAAATACTGGATATCGAATGTTATCCATGTAATAGGCCTATGTGTTTCTATAATTCAAAATTTATCATTTTGTTATAGTGATTGATAAAATTCTTAAAGTAGCCAAGTTAGAGATGTTGCTTTACTGTCTGCTATCAGAAGCTGTCCCTTTAATAAGTAGCCGTGTTTCCCCAAAAATAAGACCTAGCTGGATAATCAGCTCTAACGCGTCTTTTGGAGCAAAAATTAATGTAAGACCTGGTTTTATTTTACTATAATATAAGATCCGGTCATTAATAATAATATATAATATAATACCAGGTCTTATATTAATTTTTGCTCCAAAAGACACATTAGAGCTGATTGTCTGGCTAGGTCTTATTTTTGGGGAAACACAGGATGTTTCATTTATTTAACCAATTAGAGATCTACCTAGTTAAATTGCTTTCATTCCCTGCCCTGTGTCTTTTTGAGTAATGAAATAAGGTAACTTTGTTATGACTGGAAAAGAAACATATCTTACTATGAGGGTATACCTTGCCTTGACTTTTTATTATTTCTATGTCAAGTAATGTTTGACATGTCAAACTGTGAAGGCATGAAATTTTGTTTTTAGTAGTTTTATTATTATTTCTTACAGGCTACAACTGACAGTAAAATAGCCTTCGTTTGAATCAGTACCCTCAGTTGCCCTTCCCTCTTCAAAAATAAGTGCATTTTACTTAAACATATTGGAATATTGGAGTTGAATCTCAATAAATGTTAATTCAATTCTCTTTGATGATATACAGTGTTCCCATGCGATGAAAGGTGTGATAATATGGGTTTAAAAAATAATTGCTATTTAGTTTTAAAATTTTGAATTTAGTAACTGTAAGCAGCATGAATCACAGCTTAAAATGTCGGCTGCTGATTGAAACATGAGCAGTTGTATTATTGAGAGCAAATACTCCACTTTGAGACCTTGGATCTGAAAAACCAAATCTCCGTATGTCTGTTAAACGTAGTGGTTTGTCAGTTGATAACCAATCGTCAAAGTGCCTGGTGGTGTTGGTTGGGTAGATGGTGTCTAGGCCCCCGCCCCATGATGGGAACTACCAAAGGTACCGGAGGGGAGAAGACGCCTCTCCTTGCCTGTTTGCTGCTGAGCAAGACTTGGGTGAAGGCAAGGCACAGGTCGCGCATGCCGGGAGCCCAATGAAAACTTTGGGTTCCATCTCAGCTGTCACACTACCTTTATTGACGGCAGCTAGCCTTTCAAAAGTTTAAGCACCTTAGATTTTCTGATGCACATTTCAACATATCGTTATCCAAGATGAGAGAGAATTCATTATGTCAAGACCATCTTCAAAAATCGAAGCTTGTTCTTAAATCACTTTGAAAGAAATCAACAGTCCAGGAATGAATGTTTTCCTTTTAGACTACCTACTGGGATCCCTGGAACAGGGCACTTTTATGATAATGAAACTGAGGAAACCCATTCATTCCTGGAATTTCCTGTTGGGAGTGTTGAGTGTTCTGAGCAACTGTTGGTTAGTTCTGCAAAGTGTTGGGTTTTACTGCCAGCTCTTTGTTTAATAAGGGTGTGAGAGGTTTGGGCGAAACTGGAATGTGAAGTCCAAGTTAAGTATGGCGTCATCTTGCCACCTGTCACATGAATAAACCCGGATTCATAAGCAAATATGCTGTACATTTAAATTTTTTATCCACTCAGATAAGCCAGCTAGAAGTAGTTTTCTCTAACTTTTACCTGATTTGGAGAAATTTTTTCTTGTTTGCTCCAGGAAAATATTTAGAGGACAAAACTTGGCCTTCAAAGTTGTATCCACTGGTTAATGGACAGGTGAGGGAGGTTTCTTCTGTAACTGCAGGGGGGAGGGATGTGTACTCAGAATATTTCAATCCCAATATGTGGCTGGAAGTTGATTCTTCAGAATAATGTCCAGTTCGCCAAGATTCTGGCCCACAGCTCTCCTCTTGGATATATGCTTGGTTCTGCCACATAACACTTTGAGATCTGTTTAGAATAAGCCCTTCCAATAAGCCCTATAGTCTTTGCTGCTTTTTTTTTTTTTTTAATTGGGGAATATTGAGGAACGATGTGTTTTTCCAGGGCCCATCAGCTCCAAGTCGTTGTCCTTCGATCTAGTTGTGGAGGGCGCAGCTCAGCTCCAAGTCCAGTCGCCGTTTTCAATCTAGTTGCAGAGGGCGCAGCCCACCATCCCATGGGGGAATTGAACCAGCAACCTTGTTGTTAAGAGCTCGCACTCTAACCAACTGAGCCATCTGGCCGCCCTATGCTGCTTTTAAGGATGCATTTAGAGACCATGCTACAGTTCCTTCAATAACACATTGCCTTGTTTAATAATGAAATTCCAACCGTCGAGAATTCCTTCCATTACTATCTGTCTCTGTAAGACAGGCTTTCTCAGCCTCAGCACTGCTGACGTTTTGGCTGGACAAGTCTATGTTAGGTGTGGTAGGACCGGGGCACTTGCCTGACTGATCATTGTAGGTGTTTAGCGGCATCCTTGGCTTCTGCTCACCAGATGCCAGTAGCAGCCCATCCCCAGTGTGACAGCCAAAAATATCTCCAAACATCGCCAAATATCTCCTAGGGGGCAAAATTGCTCTGATTAAAAACCACTGCTCTAAGACAAAATAGAATGTTAGAGAAAAGACCTTAGCGATTATCTAATTTTTATTTCTCTTTTTTTTCCCCCTGTGCAATGATTTACTTAGGGTCTTAGGACTTTCTTGTCTCAGAGTTGATTTGGGTCACTAACTTTTCAGTTAGTTTCTTTTCCTACCATACCATGATTTCTTGGTTTGGGTTTAAGATACTCTGACCCTCTGCTTACGGGCTTGTCCAACTACGTGGATTTCGTGAAGTCACAGCCAACCATTTAGTAACCTACTCCATACTGTGTACATAAAATCTGTCGTTTTCCTTAAGTATCCACTTGTACATATTGCTTTGGGTTGTTTCCCGAAATTCAGCCCCGAGACGAGAGGTTTATTAGGACGTGTTCTCAGGAAACGATGGTAGGGCGTGGAGAAGTGGACAGGGAAGAGAAAAAACCAAACAAGGACACAAGAGCAGGCAGACTTCCAGCGAGGTCGGGAGAGCTCTGGAGATGGTGTAGATCCTGTCCCAGAATTATCCAGATCGGGTACAAGAGAACCGGAGCATTTCCACTTCCCTGCCCATCAGTCATTGTTTAAGGTGGACTTTCTTAACCTGGACACTTGCCATTTGGGGGATGGTTCTTTGTTCTGTATTGCGGTGGTCTGGTCTCGCATCGTACGGTGGTTAGCAGCTTCCCTGGCTTCTGGATACTAGCATCCCAAACTCCTTTCAGTGGTGACAACCAAAAATGCCTGTAGATATGTTGACCCCTTGTTGTGAGAATTGCCCCGAGTTGAGAACCACAGGGTTAAGGGTCACCCCTGAGGAGGGACGAATCAGGAATTTCAGGCTATCAGGCAGAATGGTCTTCCGCAGCCTAAGAGCAGTCAACAGGCAGAGACACAGGTGCCAGCTGTGAGGAGTGAAAGCACACCAGGAACCCTGTACAGGAAAGGTACCCAGTGGATGTGGGTGCAGCACTGACAGCTGCACGTATGTGAACTTACTGAATTTCTACTCTTCAGCTACTTGAGCAGGGGAATAGGATGTGATATGAAGGCCGTTTTCCTGTAAGGGCTTGTCCTGGATGGACAACCAAGTGTGAGCATCTTGTGGTCAGCCCCACTGCAGCGGAACACGAGTCACCCTACCGCTGCCACCATGCACCTAAACTGCCTCTCCACTAGGGCTTATTTTTATCTCTGGAATTGGTTTGATCGGAAATCTGTTTTGAGAAATTTTAATAATTTGGAGCCATCCCTGTAAAACTCGAATTTCTTATTTTTGTTTTGCAGAAAATCACCATGGTTTGGCTGCATTTTTCTAATCTTGGGCCTATTTTTTCTCTACCTTCCCTCCTACCATTTACTTATCTCTACCCATCCATTCATTCAACACCGGTTTATTGAGTGCCTAATACACTTTGCTTCCTAGGTGCTAGGAGTACAAGAGGAGATGAAAGAGATGTGGTCCCTCTGTTTATTGTGTTTTGTCTTGAAGGGGAGAAAGATAATAAGTTGTCATCCAAGGAGCAGGATGGTCTGAAAATGACCATGGGTTCTCACTCGGGGTTTCCTGGACGTGAGAACAGTGGGCTCCTTCTCCCAGTAGGAGTGTCTGTGCCCAGTTCTTATTGGCCTGGTGACCCTGTCTTCCCAGGAGCAGCGATAGTAAGTTTGCAGGGAGGCTGGCATTCCTAGGCAACTCCAGTGAACAACCTGCCTGGCTGCCAAGTCAGACTGCCTGGAACCGGGTAGTTTGTGCCTTGCTCTAAAGTAAAGGCTCTAGAAACAGAATAGCAGGGGCTCACTGTCTCTCTACTAGACGCCAAGCCCAGCAGAATGGTGGTTTTTGGAGGAGGAGAATGTGATACCATATCTTTTCTTCTGCATTAGTCTTGGCCTTTTACTTGTAGGTTTTCTATTTCCCCAATGAAGCCTGTCTTTTACCCATGATATTCAGTGTGGAATTTGTCTTAAAGCCTACCTAATGAGAATTATAAAGGAAATAAAGCAGATTTAAAGGAGATGCCGCTGTGTGCTTTGGATTATTACAGTGATCACAAAGTCCTGTTTGAGAAAGTGACTTTTTTTTCTTAGCATAGGTAGGTGATGACTTTTTTATTTTTAATAGTTTTAGGTGTATAAAATGACATAGTGATTAGAAATTTATACACCTCCCAAAGTGATAACCCCAACAAGTCTATTACCCATCTGACACTGTACATAGTTATTACAATACCACTGACTATATTCCCTGTGCTGTACTTTACATTCCATGACTATGTTTTTTAAATTATAGTTGACATTCAGTATTATGTTAGTTTGAGGTGTACAGCGTGGTGGTTAGACATTGATATAATTTATGCAGTGATCCCCCGATAAGTCTAGTGCCCATCTGACACTATAGCTTTTATAATTTTATTGACTATATTCCCCATACTGTATGTCACACCCCTATGACTATTTTGTGACCAATTTGTACTTCCCAATCCCTTCCTCTTTCTCACCCATCTCCCAACCCCCCTCCCTTCTAGCAACCATCAGTTTATTCTCTGTATCCATGAGTCTGTTTCTGTTTTGTTTGTTCATTTATTCTGTTCTTTAGATTCCACATATAAGTGAGATCATGTGGTATTTTTCTTTCTCAGTCTGACTTATTTCGCTTAACATAATGCCCTCTAGGTCCATCCATATTGTTGGAAATGGTAAGATTTCATTTTTAAGGTGGAGTAATACCCTATTGTATATATGTACCCTAATTTCCTTATCTAATTGTCTATTGATGGATATTTCAGTTGTTTCTACATTATGACTATTGTGAATAGCTCTGTAGTAAACATAGGGGTGTCTGTATCTTTTTCAATGAGTGTTTTGGATTTCTTTGGATAAATCCCCAGAAATGGAATTGCTGGATATTATGGTAATTCTTTTTTTTTTTTTGAGGAACTTCCATACTGATTTCCATAGTGGCTGCACCTATTTGCAATTCCACAGTGCACTAGGGTTCCCTTTTCTCCACATCCTCACCAACACTTGTTGTTTGTTGATTTATTGATGATGGCCATTCTGACAGGTGTAAAGTGATATCTCATTGTGGTTTTTATTGCATTCAAGACAGTAAATCCTGTGAAGACCTAGGGGAAGAGCCTTCTAGGCAGACACTGAAGATGGAAAACCCCAGAAGTGGAGAAGAGCTCAATGTGTTTGAGAAATTGAAAAAAAGGCTAATGTGGGTGGCTGGAGCATTGTGATTGAGGGAGGGAGAGAATGAACACGGCATGAAACGAAGTTGGAGAAGTACAAAATACAGTAGGGACTAGGTCGTAATAAATGGCCTCATTGGCCATGGTTAGGAATTCTTGTTTTATCCAAAGTACAATGGGAAGCGACTGATTTAGGTTTTTAAAAGATAAGTGTTGTTCCTATATAAAGAATGGTTTAGAATGGGAGCAAAGTCAGGAAATTGATGTAGTCGTCTATTTGAGAGGGTGATACCATTGGATAAGGTAACAGCAATTGAAGTGGAAAGGAGTGGAGAGAACTAAGATCAATTTTGGAGGCACAATCCACTGGACAAGTCAGCCAACAGGATGGAGGGTGAGAAAGAGAATAAAGGATGACTGAAGTTTTTTACGTATGTTACTAGGTAGGTAAGGAGATGGTGGAAATGCCGGGGGCAGTGGGGTGCAGGATAAAGACAGCCATTCATAAAGGGATTCCAGACAAGGTCTGGGTAGGAAATGGGAGTTTTGGAGTCATTGGCATACATGTGATGTTTAAGGCTAAGAGCCTGGTTAGGCATCGTACTTTGGCATAAACAGAGGGATTTGCCCTGGAACTTCACTCTGTGGATGTCTGCCCAAGGTTTTTTCACTCTTGGGGGGCCTTCAGCTGTGATTTTTTTCCAGTAAGATATTTTGCTTGAATTATCTCTGACTCTACTCACTACAATCTTAGTTATTTAAAAAAATTTGAAACATTCTACCTTCGTTATGGTTTTATCTTGTTGGGCTTTATTTTTGATTATGATGGTCTGATATGATTTTTAAAGTTTCTGCCTATGGCAGATTTGTCAGGTGTGTTGTGTTGTTCAGCGCCCCCTATCTTTGGGACATCCTTACATAGGAGTCTTGGTGTGAAATGGAACCCCAAATGCCACGTAGTTGGTATCTCAGCCTTGTTGGCAGCATGGGCCCAGGCATATGACCTAGGTTTGATCAGTCATGTCCACCCACATGGACTTTGACGATAAGAAGCAGGGGGAGGAGAGAATCTCGGCAACATCCAGTTTCCAGAGGTCGTATCCAGCATCAGTTCCAGTGGCGGTCACATTCACGTGGTAAGTAGTAGGTGTTTGGTTGTTTTGGTTGCAGCAGCAACAGTGTACTCATGGTCTCTTTTATGGCCTGATGTTTAGCCATGATGTGGGCTCCTGTGAGCCTGTCCAGCAATTCTGTGGGGCAAACAATATCCTTCCGGTTGACTCCTATTCTCTTATTTCCCCCCTCATAGCATCATTCCTTCTTGTACGTACAGTTGTCTTTCTGGGGACCTTTTCTTTCTTGAGCAGTACATACTTGAGCAGTTCCCAAAGCGTGGAACTCTTCACAGCAAATTCTGTTTTTATCTGCAAAAGACTATTTCACTCTCATTCTTGAAAGATAATTTTGCTGGGTATGCAATTATAGGTTGACATTTTCCTCCGCACTTTGAAGGTCTTTTCCTATTACATGCTGGCCTTAATTATCACTAAAGAAAAGGCAATTGTCTTCTTTTTAAGAACTGAAGATCAAATTGATTGAGAGGCTCTAGAAATTATTAGAAACACATTGCCCAGTAATGTTCCTAATAGCCGTCTTGTTTTAGTCTGATTACCAACCCCAGTAGCCAAGGAATCCTGCCTCATATGTAAAAACTGGTTCAATTTTTATTTTATTATAATTCTCTCTGTCACTCCTTCACCCTGATACCATTTTTGTATTCCATTTTTCAAACAGTCATCTACATTTGTGTCTACTCTCAGAAATCTACTACCACAACAATTACATAGCTGCTGATTCTCCATTTGGCCTTTCCCCCTCTGAGTCTATATTCAAAATCGGTAGGTTAGGGTGTAATGAACTGAGATGAACTGAGCCTATTCCAGGTGAATGATATTTATAGACCAGCAACTGTAGAATCAAAAACCCATAAGCTGCAGAAGACTAACAATGCATCATGCTTAATGAAGAATCATTGGAAGCACTTCCCGTAAAGTCAGGCATGAGATAAAGATGAATTCATCATAATTATCTTTGTTCTGGAGTTATCGGCCATTGCGATTAGACTGAAGGAGAAATGAACAGTGAACAATAAAAATTTTAAAAAGAAGGGGATTAAACCAATATTTGCAGACCCCAGGAAGCAACTGAAAGTCTGCATGGTAGGATAATTCAATAAGATCCCTGAGGCTGAGAGCACAGAAATAGAATTTCATATATTCAAACAGCAACCAGTTAGAAGTAGAGATGGAAGAAAGATCCCATTGCATAGCTTTGAGAAGACGAAAATAAAGGAATAGACAGCACGAAACATGTAGAATCTTTACTCGTATGAAGAAAATTGTAAAACACCATGGAGAAAACAAAAAAGAAGACTCAAAGAAATGTAAAGCCACTGTCGCATTTAGATAAGATAATTCAACATTGTTATAATATCAATTTTCTTTAAGTTACTTGAACTAACCCCAACAGGGTATTTTTGGTTTTTGATTGGAATTGGACAAGTTGATTCTAAAATCATGTGGACAAAGAAAGAAATAATTACCAGGAAAATTCTGAAAAGAGAGTACTAACTATACTAAATGTATAAAATAAAAGGCTACTAATTATGCTAAATATAAAAACTTATTCTGCAGTAATGAAAATAATGAGATAATGGAACATGAGTGGTTCAACAATTCAAAGGAACAGACTAGAAAACCCAGAAACAGAGCCAGATATACACAGCAATTAAATAAAGGTTTTATTTCAAAACAGTGGAGAAAGGAAGGATTATTTAATAAATGGTGTTGGGAAAACTGAGTGGCCACCTGGAAATAAAAAATTGGATCTCTACTTCACAGATTATACCAAAATGATTTCTAAAAATGATTTAAAAAAAATGAAACCGTAAGTTACCAGAAGATAAGAGAAAATTCATTCAACTACAAAAAAAAAAAAAGACAAAAGATAGATGGAGGATATTTTTTTTGTAATTCACCTCACAAAGGGCTACTACTTAACATAAAAATGCTTACAAAAAGATCAACAATCCAGAAAAATGGGCAAAACCTATGAATATAGACTTCGGGGAAAAGGACGTATATAATACAAGAGATGCAAGTGCAATAACAATGTGATACTTCCCAGGACACAACAGCATTTCGTGGGTGATGATGTGGAGAAACGTACACGCATGCTGGTGGCAGGAGTGCACATTTCTACCACAGCAGTGATGAGCAATTTGATAAAAGCACTTTTTCACCCAGCAATTTCATTCCCAGAAATTTATCTTACAGCTATATTTACCATGTGACATGACATCATCGAGAATATTCTTTGCAATAGAAAAAGACTGGAAATGACTTAAATGTCTTACCAATAGGTGGCTGGTTATATAAGTCATGGTACATCCACACAATGGAATAAGAGGCAGCCACTCAAACAGAATGGCGCAGCTGTAACAAAAGAGCTCCAGGATAAGATGTATTGTTAGTTCAAAAGTATAGAGCATAACAGGGTGTGTGCAGTAAGCTACTTTAAATAAGGGAAAGCAAAAGTGTATATATGTATACACACGTACACACACACACACACACACAGTGTGGAATAAGCCATAGTATAGTCCCATTTTTTCAGATAAGGAAACGGAGGGTTAGAGAGGCAATGTAACGTTTTCAAAGTAACACAGTTAACAAAGACCACAACAATAAGAACCCAGGAAATCTAACTGCAGAGCCCCTACTGTTTACTAATCTGTATTGTCTCCAGTGGGGAGGACAATGTTTATTTTCCAAAAGCTGCCCAAATGTTTGCTTTCTTTGGAGACATACAAACACCTGGTAACAAAGTGGCACCAAAAAACTGATGAAAAGCAGTTGTTCAAGGCACCACTCAGTTCTTGCTTTAGCCCTCCTCTCCAGAGGAAAGTTTCTGTGTTCTTGCAGTGATTCCCCCCCATAACTTTATGAATGTGGTGATCTCTCTATTTTTTTTATTAGTTTAAGAGGTACAAAACAACATAATGATTAGACATTTATACCCATCAATTCCTCTATTTCTTGATTTGCCAGACTGTGCTTTGTCAATAAGCTCAGTTTAAATGTTGGAACCCAATAAATATCATCTATATTATCATGTCTATCAGAGTTCAATGGGAGAAGCAGGACCTGTAGGAGATTATATATCTACATCTCTATCATCAATCTGTCGACCTACACACACACACACACACACACACGTATGCAGACACTCGTTTGTTGTAAGGAAGTTGCTTATGCAACAGTGGGGGCTGGATAAATGAGCCTGGAGTCTGCAGGGCAGGCGATGAGAAAGGGAAGATCACAAGCGGACAGGAACCCGTGAGCACAAGCTGAAGCTTGAAGACTGAGCTGATTAAGTTATGTCCATCCAGGACATAACATTTCATTTATTTAAAGTCAACTGATTAGAGTCTTTGAACCTGCAAAATCCTATCACAGCAACACCTAGATTAGTGACTGATTGAGTAACTGGGAGAAGGTATGTGGATCCTACAACATGGCTGCTGCCTCCCCTTTTGTCCTCCAGCTTGAGAGAGAATATCCCCTGTAAGCCCAACCTAATGAGAAACATGCTAGAAAGGGAATTCTGGGGAATACAGCCAAACTGACACATCACAAAGTTATCACAGTCCAACCTGGAACCCATACACATCTACTTAGATCACACTTAACGTCCAAGAAAGGCAGTGACAAAGTCATACTTCCATACTAACATGATACCACTATCCTGCGCACAACTGAACAGGCTGACTTTTCCCTCGAAGGAGAACAGAGTCGTCCGGCGATGTGCAGTCTTCTCCTTTGACATCCTGTAACTTAAATACTGAGACATAAAATTAACTCTGATTAGCACATTTTAGGAGATAAGAGGATGAGAGAGAGAAAGCCACAAAAATATTTGGTTAATATACGTGCAAACATTCATATTACAATAAGGAGGGAATACTCATGACTATTAATGTCTTCACTTCTACCACTGGTCATCTAGTCATTACGTAGAGCTACTTTCTCCTGCTACCCATTCCATATTTCCTTTGCCCTCAGCAAGCACCTCAGCTGTCTATAGTTTTTATTTTTACTAGTGGGGTGACCTTACCTTCATTCTTGAAGGGTCTGACCTATTAGCAGTCCTACCTCAATTGGGTGGTAGTTTTCTATGGACTTTAATCACAAGACAGGGATTACTAAAGGATGCCCCGGGGGAGTCTCCTGTAAGCCATATATACTCCTGCTTACCCTCCCCTCCTTGTGTAGTACCCACCTAGTCTCCCGCTGGTAGTCCAGATCAATCACCCCAGTCAGTAGAGGGACCTCCTCCTTCACCTCTTGATTCAGAGGCACGAGAGGCCAGCATGGCAGGGAGTGGTCTCAATCTGCAGTTCTAGGAGATCATTATTGTGACCTGTACCAGCTCTCCATTGCTGCATAACAAGTCACGCGAACGTAGTGGCCTAAAGCAATATATATTTATTATCTCATGGTTTCCATGGGACAGGAGTCCAGACTTCTGGTTCTTTGTTCAGAATCCCACAGCACTGCAGTCGAGGTGTTGGCTGGGCTGGTTTTTCATCTGGAGGCTCAACTGGGGGAGAACTTACTTCTAAGCTCAGATTGTTGGCAGGATTTATGTCCTTGTGGCTGTGTAAGGGAGGGCCCTTGCTTCTTATTAGCTGGAGGCCACCCTAATGGCTGCCTGCCTTTCCCTGCCACGTGACCCTCTCCACAGGCAGTTCCCAACATGGCTGTGCTTCTTCAAAGCCAGTAGGAGGATCCCTCTTCTTATACAATGTCTCAGTTTTCTTATATGATGAAACATAATCATGGGAGTGACATCCCATCACCTTTGTCCTATAATGTCACCTAAATGAAGGAGTGATAGCTCATCATCTTTGCCATATCCTATTGTTTAGAAGCAATTCACAGGTCCCACCCACACTCAGGGGGAGGGGCTTCTACAAGAATATGGATCACTGTGGGTCACCTTAGTCTATATCCGCCACAGTGTGTAAATACTGTTCACTTCCAGGCCGAACAGTGTGCCAGGATTGTATCTTCTCTTTTATGGTTTCAATGATATGATATCTAGACCATCAAAAAGGGGATGTTCCTAGATGGATGATAGCCAGAGTTAGTGTGGTGATCATTTCGCAATGTATATAAATATTGAGTCATATTGTACACCTGAAACTAACATAGTGTTATATGTCAATTATATCTAAATTTAAAAAAGAGAGAGAATGTTCCTAGCACTCAAATCAAATGGATTTCTTTTGTATTACCCTCCATCAATTTTATGATGTTTAAATTCATGATGCATTTAGGATTTCTGTGTATTGGTTTTTGAGCACCCATGTTTACTCTCATTCCTACCGGACTAAACACTACAGGGATTTTCAAAGTGGCATAAACCCATAAGGATAGAGAAACCTGGAGAAGTGACAGAAACAAATTTAGAAAGCTGCAAAGCAGATGGGTAAGTGGTAAGTGAATTAGCAGACCTAGGAAAGCTGAGTTCTAAACTGGCACTGGGGACAGAGCGGAAGCAATGGGATTTATATTGCAGAGCCCCAAAGAGCTCAGGACTTGGCAGCACTCTGGAAGTGGAGATGAAAGTGGGGCGAAAAGTAGGATCGTTTGAATACCCATGGAAGACATTTTTAGATCCTCTCCCCGATACCCTGCACCTAGCTGCTGCCCTTTCCCCACCCAGACCGAGCCTGGACGTTTATTTTTGTTGGAGAGTAAAACAGGATCTTTGGAATGGTGGAAATCAAGCACATTTGAGAAACGATTACCATACTGAAAGCAGGGAGAGGATGAATGCTTACATGCTACCATAAATACTGACACCCCAGAATGCTAGCAGCCAGGCCTGTACTCTGAGGAAGGAGCTTGGAAGTCCTAGGGAAGTTTGAGAAGCCGAAAAGAAAAGACCTAAAAACACTGAGATTGTTCCTCAATGAAACAACGTCTACAGAATACGCTACTGTTTCTTACCCCTTTTCACAGTTGATATATAGACCATTCTCTTGGATCCAGAGCTTCAAATATGCTTGTTAGCATCTGATTTAAAATCTGAGAAAACAACCAAGGATCATGAAAAATGTTGGGAAAGTTTCAAAATTGAAATACTGAGACCAGGAAAAAAACAACAAAAAAAGGAAAAATGACTTGGAGGAATCAAACTAGGCAAGGAGATTTATAAAAAAGAAAAGAAAAACCACAGCACCCTGTCATTAATAGTCTCAGAAAAGGGAGAATGTTATGTAAGTGAAATAAAAAAAAAAATAGATTCTATAAAAAGGAACATTTTGAAACTAAAACAAAAATGTTAAAAATAAAAGTCTTACAGAAATTGTAAAAATATAGAGGGTTTGGAAGACAAATTCAGAAAACTCTTAGAAAATTAAACAAAATGACAAAGAGATAGAAAATAGGAGTGGAAAGAAAATTAGACCAAAAACAGACCCAAAGACTGTTGGTTAATAGAGGAATGGAAAGAGTGCATGTGTGTTGGCAAAATGGAGAAAAGGGGAGTGAAATCCTCTTCTTGCAGAGTGGAAAGTCAATAGGTAATGCCTAAATCGGAAACAAAACAAAACAGCAAAAGACTGAAAGTGATTGTCTCTGGGAAGGAAAAGTGGGGGGAAGAATGCAAGACTTTGCTATTTTTTGCAACAAGGCTCATGTAGAATGATTCGGCTCTTTAAACTATGTGCATATATAACTGATGAAAAAGTAAAACAGTTTCTTTAAAAAGTGCCAGCTTTTATTATGATTTATAGCATTACTTCATTATAGAGCATTTTGTTTTTCCTAGAGTTTTTTATTCATTTCATTTTTCATTATTGACAAGAGAATAATGTGCCTTTAGTATCTTCAAGTTTTCCAGTCTGCTTGGTCATAACTTCATACGGCATGGGGTTCCTCTTTTTCTTTCTTTCTTTCTTTCTCTCTCTCTTTCTCTCTTTCTCTCTTTCTGTCTCTCTCTCTCTCTCTCCCCTTCCTTCCTTCCTTCCTTCCTTCCTTCCTTCCTTCCTTCCTTCCTTCCTTCCTTCCTTCCTTCCTTTTTTTCTTGTTTCCCCCCACCCCCCCGCAGGAACCCTCTATCACCCTGTTCCAATCTGGCCTGCTTACTTTCTAGGCTTGCTGCCCACTTGTCATCACCTTTCAGTCTCCCAGATTGACTCCAATGCTTTCTGGATCCCATGTCTTTTGTTTTGTTTGAGTACATCCTCAAGTAACTTCCAAAGAATGATTCATGGCATGTAAATTTCCAGTTCTAGTTGTATCAGTTAGATACTGTGTAGACCATCAATGCGTACCTTCAGTATTGCGCAGGTATTTCCATTTTGATGCATTGTTGGAAAAGACCGTATCACAGTGTTGCTACAATGACTGAAAACTACACCTTGCTTCCATTCAAAAGCCTCATCTTCGCTAGTGGGAACCAGCAACAAAAGAGAGAGCCCCGGGTTCCCAGAAACCAAGTCTTTATTAGGAGAGAAATTTTGTTGAGTTCTGTACATTATTTCAGATTGAGGAGTAACTCTCTTCTTTAGGTCAAAGTCACCAAAAAAGGTGAGAGTATTTCTTACACACACTCTCCCAGGAACAGATGAAATCCAGATACCAGCTTTCATGACCTGAGCGTAAAGCAAGTTATATGTGGCTACGTGAAGGGACTTTGGAAGGAGAACATGAGTGTAAAACAGTTTTATCATCATCATTTAAAGCTATTTGGTAGCCTCTGTGACCATTCATGACTAGTCAGGGTACTGAGTAAGTTAGTAAGATTCAGTCTCGGCTCACTAGCCAAAGGCTGCCTGAGTGGGTCTAAACAACCCCACAAAGGACATTCCCACAGCAATGAATCTGGAGAACAGAGGCATGTTATTTGGTCCTACTGATTCCCAGGCACACACAGCTGACTCCTGTCTTTGTGCTTGGTGTATTATCTTGTTTGTCAGTAAGGTCTTTTCTATTTTTCTCAGTCCCACTCTTCCTACAAGACACAGTTATGAAGCTCTTTTTGACAGATTTTCTTCTCTTAAACCTCACTGCACATAGTTGGCATGACCTTTTAGCACGTATGTTTTTCCTCGGGCATTCTACAATCCCGCGACGACTGAAGTGTTTTATAGACGGTCTCATATAGGTTTCTGAACCTTCCTAGGTGGATGTTAAAGACGGTAGGTTTTGAGAAACTCCACTGCTTGTAGTTTTTTAAAGGAAATGACCCCTGGTGCTTTGAAGGAGGCAGTTAATTGGAAATTCCAACTGCCTGTCCTTTAGATTTTCTAAGCAGGCTTCTGTACTTGGTAGCAGCTGATTGGCTGTTCCCAAAGTTAAGTGGACTACGAAACCAGTAAACTGAAAACTCAGCTCCTGATTTTGGGTCTTCTTTCTCAGACTACGTGGGAGAAAACACACACACACAAAAAAAGTGCAACCAGTCGGGCATCCCATTAGGAGGGACAGAAAGAAAAAAGGACCCTACTGTAGTACGAATTTACAATGTATGACGATTTCATGGAGTAACTGCAAATGAGCCAGACGGTGGAGGAGGTAGGCTCGTTCTTTGGGGGCAAGTCCTAACATTCATTTGGTGCCAGATGTGTCCAGATATGTGACACATCTGACAATTATGTAAAACTCAATAATTAAATGGGAATGAGAACTGGGGGTAATTTAACTGCTTACGAGGGCGAGTGGGGAGAGTGCTGAGGATAAGACGTTGCTTCCGTATATAAAGATATGGATTCAGAGCTAGTATTTATTATGGGCTTATTTTGTGTAAGTAGCTAGTAGTATTTTAAATGTAATTCATTTAATTCCCACAACAACCCTGTGAAGCACTCTCCCTATTTTACAGAATAGAAAATGAGCTCGAAGAAGTTAAGTAACTTTCCAAAGATTAAACATCCCAATGGGCAGAGCCGATCTTAGGCCAAAGTGTCTGCCTTTCCTCTACCCATCACATGGTGGTTGAAAGAAGGTAGGACCGAACTGAGAAAAGTTGTAATACTGAAGAATGAGACCAATGTAATTTAGCAGTTTTCGTGACAGTTCAACTCTAATTAGATGCTTAATATCTCCACGTTTTAAAATTTTCATTTTGTGGTGTCTTTGGATGCTGACTAGGTCTGTTCCATCTGGAGAATTTGGTTCTAGGCCAACTTTGTCACTAGCTAGTAACAGACTTTGAATATATGTTACTTAATTCCTCAGATATCAACTCTAAAGTACATTTCATCTCAAAATTACACACACACTCACACACATAGGCTGCATTGCTAGAAGAAGGGGACGTGCAGCTAGTGGCAAAGCCGAAACGTTGCTCCTCAGTTGCCTCTCCCTGGACTTAGGCCCTCTCAGGTTTCCTTTCCTTAATGAAAGCGTCGCAAGGCCTTTCAAAGTAAGTTTTTCGTTCTTTCGTTAAAGATAGATACAACCAAATCCATGCGAATGAAATTAGAGATCGTTTCGTATTTATTCGAGAGAACTGAATTGAAATAACAGTGAGTGTAACTTAATAACGGTCATCCAGATGGGGGCCTGGAACACAACACGTTTCAGTCAGTCATTCAGCGATGAGCAAACACCGATGGCTTCCAATCATGGTGTTATGTCACTGAATTTGAATGTTTAGCAAAATAATACAAGATATTTCCCGGTAAGGGCACTATTTTCAAAGTTGGACTGTGATAAGTTCTCTATTTATTGCGAAATTCATTCTTACACCCAAAATATAATTGAGCACAGCAGCAATGCCGATAGAATGCTGATGAACCATTTACTTCTTCTGGCCTTGTGAAAACAAGTTGTTCTCTCAGATGATTAAAAAAATTGCACTTAAAAAGACACTCCCCTAACCATGTGATAAGGATGGTAAATTTAAAACTGCAACAAATGTGTGAGCTGTCTATTGTCAATTAACTGTGTTGAATCAAGCAAACCGATGTTGAGGGAGGAAAACATCGGTTAAATTTAATTTACTCAGCCGCTGTCTGGAGCCACACAAGATCTGGTTTTTACTCTAGCTGCAGTGCGTAAGTCCGTTTGTCACTGTTTTGTGGATGCTGGCAACAGACAGAAGACGCCTTAGCCAGAAACAAGGACTTTATCACTCATACCAGAGCCGTAGCCAGGGCGAGGCTCACCGCAGTTCCCCACGCCTCCAAATCCCATGGGGTAGATGTCTCTTATGGATGCTGCATTTATTTACGAGGGCCACTATAGCAAAATCCCATTGACAAGGGGGGCTCCACAACAGAAATGTATAGTCTCCCAGTTCTGGCGGCTCCAAGTCTGAGGTCAAGGTATTGGCAGGGTTGGTTCTTTCTGAGGGACGTGGGGGAAGGATCTGTTCCAGGCCTCTCTCCTTGGCTTGTACATGGAAACCCTCTCCCTGAGTCTTCACATCATCTTCCAGTGTCGGAGCGCATGTCCAAACTTCCCCTTCTTGTGAAGACACCAGTCAGATAGGGTTAGGGCCGACCCTAATGACCTCATTTTAATGTAATTGCTTCTCTACAAACCCCATCTCTAAATAAAACCGCATTCTCAGGTATAGGGCTTTAGGACATGAATTTTTGCAAGGGGCACAACTCAGCCCATAACAGATGTTTGCTAACTCATGTAGTGGAGAGGAGAGGAACAGAGAGCTTGGGGAATTCACCACGGAGACAAGCCTGCTCTTTTCCAGGGGAGAAAACCTCATCACCCATCAAGGTTTCTCGTTGCAGACAAACCTGGGGAGAGTGGTCATGACCTTGCCCTCTGGGCACACAGCAAGAATGGGCCAGGATGCTCAGAAGTCGTGTGGATTGTCTCTCTCAAGAGCAATGCAGTCGAAATCTCAGGCTAAGGTACAGCTGTACTGTCCTCAGCCTCTTTAGCAAGTCGGGTTCTGCTGGGCACAGCTGCAGAATTGCTCACAACTCTCCAGCCGTTACCTACATTGAAGAAAAGCCTGAGCCACAGCTCTTTAGTTGGCACTAATGGTATTTATAAATACTTTTCATACCAATTAGGGAGTAAATGTTGAGCGTAGCCAACTATGATGTTGTCAGCTTTTGTCACATAATGAGAAATAGTTTTAAAGGAAGAGATGATTTTTTAAAAATTTGTAGTTGTTTCTAGCAAAGGAACTCGAAATTGTGTTTAGAGTCATTGAATGGAAATGATTCTTATTTCTTTCAACAGATGGAAGTGCTGCTTTTACATGTTATAATTCTCCTTTTGAACATGTTTGATTTTTCATCAGGAATAATATATAATAAAGGTAAGTTTCAGACTCTCTTACTCTCTCTTTTCTTCTAAGGAGTCCTCTTTTATATCCATTCCTCGCTAGCAGTTAAAATATGTTTCTTTTACCGTGTTTCCCCGAAAATAAGACCTAGCTGGACCATCAGCTGTAATGTGTCTTTTGGAGCAAAAATTAAAGTAAGACCTGGTCTTATTTTAATATAAGACCGGGTATAATATAATATAATATAATGTAATATAATACTGGGTATAGTATAATATAATATAATATACCAGGTCTTATATAATATAATAAAATATATAATATAATACCAGGTCTTATATTAATTTTTGCTCCAAAAGACACATTAGAGCTGATGGTCTGGTTAGGTCTTATTTTTGGGGAAACACGGTAGTACTTCTACTTATGTTTCAATTTTCCCAGATATTATCTATCTTTGGTTCAAAGGTTTCTAATAATATCATTGGGAATCTATTGTTACTAAGTTGGGTACACAGAGACTTCTGTTACAGTATTTCACTACTTATAAGTCATAGAGTCTCTTCATGTTTAAGGAGAATTTTATATTTGCAAAGCTTTATTTGAATAGATGTTTTTCATTTTTCCTCCATGAATAGTTTCATATAGTATGAATTATAAGCTGAATTATAAGGCTAGTAGATTGAGACTGAAGAGAATTTTCCGTAAGTAATATAGTTGACCCTTAAACAATACGGGAGTTAGGGGTGCTGAGCCTCCGCAGTACAAAAGTCTGTGTGTAACTTTTGACTCCTTTCAAATTTAGCTACTGTGGTTCCTCAGTCTCTACAGGGGATTGGTTCCAGTACCCTCCATGAGTACGAAAATCTGTGCATGCTCAAATCCCTTATGTATACAGTTGGCCGCCGCATCTGCAGATTCCGAACAACAGATGGAAAATACTATTTTTGACCCGCAGTTGGTTGAATCCCTGGATGCAAAACCTAGGAAAACAGAGGGCTGACTGTATGTTTGTTAAAAAGAAAATCCATGTATAAGTGGACTATGCAGTTCAAACATGTGTTGTTTAAGGGTCAACTGTACATGGATTAAATTAGTCAATAGGACTTGTGTGGTGGGAAAACTGTGCAAAAGGAATAAGACAAATCCACCTTCATTGGGGTAGATTGTTTAGATTCTGTAGCATCTTGGACTGGATATATACTAGAATATAGCAGATGCTCAATAAAAAAAAACAACTTGTTGACTACAATGGAATAGAAATATTTCCAGCTGTCTACCTTCAAAATGCTTTCTCCATAGCATACATTTTTTTTAAGTACTTAATTTCATGTTCATTGTTCAAACGTCACCTTTAATTTGAAAGGACAGATTAAGTCCTGATTTACTTTTTTGAAAATAGCTGCCAGGCAGCTTATTCCTGACAGACATTTGCCATTTCAGAAAGATCAGAAAATTCAGAACCCATTCTGCATTTTTCAGCAATGCAAAAAATCTCGAACTCATCTTTAAATTGGACCATTTTTTAAAAGTAATTTGCCATTGAGTACCATCAACATCATGTTTGCTTCCAAAGGTGTTCGTAGTCACCCTCTAGTCTCACTTATGATGTCCTGTAGTATTTTGCTGCTTCTGGCTTCAATGTCACTTCGTCAAAGAAAACCAGAGCCGGACAGTAGTTAAGGCTGTAAGAACAGACTTTATTCGGGAAATATTGCAACTGGGAAAAAGAGACCTCGGTGTAGACTTGGGCTCGTTTCCAAATACAGCATGGAGAAGTGGGGATTTATAGCCAAAGAGCCGGTTGGGGAGGGAAGATGGGTGGATGGAAAATTACTAAGAGGAGACATCAAAGATAGGAGGGATTCTTGCTAAACTGACTAACAGGATTCTTGCAAACATGGTTATGCAGATCGAGCAAGGATGGGGCCTGGTTAAGAAGAGGGCTTGGAGCGCCTGACTGAAGTTTCTCTAGGACAGTCTTTGTCAGTTGCTGGAATTGTGTAACTATGAACAGAGCAGTGAATGAATTTCATAAATAGCAGTTCTCTTCCTTTGTCCCAGAGTGATTTTCTTACTCTAGTCAGAACAGACATCCAATCAGGGATTACAGTTTCCCTTTATATCATGATTCTTACGAAAGTCACACACACTGTTAAGAATGTAACTTCTCTGGCTTATCTTTCCTTTAGAAGCTCACAAAAAAGTAGTTCTTTTTGTATTACATTATTAAAACAATCTGGAAAACACTATAATCTGAGAATTTCTAGGCAAAGGTAAGAGGGTTGGCAATAGCTTCTGTCTCTCACCTCAGCATCTCTTATGTTTTCCCCTGCCCTCCTCTTTCACAAGCCAAGCTCAAAAGATCCTGTTAACTCAAGGAAATAATTCACAAAACGCTACCAAAATGGAGAGGAAAAATTGACTAGTCTTGCTGAGACAAGTGTTAGGAAAAGCTTCTATTTGAACCGGATCTTAAAATGTGTTAAAATTCAAGGTCGAGCATGGAAACAGTGAGAACCCATGTGCACTCCAGGAGTGCTGGAGTGTAGGTCGTATGCAGGGACATCTGAAAGAGGGGCTTGGTTGTTCACAAATTGTCTCACAAGGTGAAGAGGATGGTCTTAGAGACAGAAACATCTTGGTTCCAATCTGACACACTGTTGTGAGCTGGGTGACCTTTGAGCAATAGCAGTGTTTCTGAGTATTGGTCCCATCTTCTTTAAAGAGGAAACAATAAAGCATGTGGCACAAGGTGACATATAAACCCAGAGTCTGACTCAAAGTATGTTACTCAAAAGGGGTGAATTTCCTTCTGCTTAGTTTCTCTTCCTTTAAGGAGTTTATTCATTAGGCAATGGAGTGACAGTAAAAACTTTTAAACAGAGGAGTGATTTGGACTTTAGAATCAAATTATAGCTTTAAAAAATAGATCTGGCAGCATTGTCAGGTGTGGGCAAAGTAAATGTATAGGTTGAAGAGTACTTTGAAAACTGTTTAACATTATAACGTCAAAACGTAACGTCAAAACATATTTTAAGCTGCATTAGTGATACTTGCATTAATATGTTTCAGAATAGCATTGAACTGTTACATTGTACAAATAAGATGAATAACATGCAATCATAATGGAAACTTATTTTTACCTCCCACTCCTTGGGGCTCCTCCTTTGTCCTTGGATGCATGTTTGGGCAGACACACACACACACACACACACACACACACACGGTGCCAAAACAAAAAAAGAAAAATGTATAAACATTTTAAGAAAGGAAAACTGTATTAAAATTGTAATATTCAACATATACCAATAACAAAAGATGAATACAAGTCACATTTGACTTCTGCAATGACAAGAGGTGCTCAAAGTGGTTAGTTACCATCAGCGTCCAGACACTTCTGATTATGGCGAACTACTGCTTGAGCAATGTTGACAAAGCGTCTACTTGTATACATTTTTTTAGCACCCCCAGTGTTATATTACAATTAGGTGGTTCAAACGGTTCTCCAGTGATTTCAAATTACAAAACACAGATTTGCATTCTAATTAAAATACCCAAGCCCACGCAACAATCATAACTGAACTCTTATTTTCTAATTGAAGCTTCTTGCCTTATTCCTGATTGGGCCAGAGCAGATGGGAGACCTGTAGTTAGGGAAGAAGGGTTCAAGTCAGTTTCCTTTTTCTCCTGGAGTTTAGTTTCCTTGTCACCCTTTTGCTAACTTTGAGTTTTGACCCTTCTTGCTACAAGGCTGTAGGCAGGGAGAGAGAAGAGTGTGTGTGGGGGGGGGGGACATGAGGGAGGATACAGAGGTAGTTCTTACCTGATTCTAAGGTGACTGTCCGACATCAGCCCTCTCTGGATCCACTAGATGTGTAAATTTGAGCCTCAATCTGGACACTTACCCAGGTCCTTCAGCGCCCTGTCCCTTCCATTAGATTGCGGGGAATCTCTTATCTACAGTTCTAACAAGGACAAAATATTCTCTATTCCGATTGTCCATTGATTCCTTTTCCAGCTCTTAAAATCCAGCTGTGCCTTCAAATTCTTTCTGTTGAGACCCCGCTGCCACCCAGAGACCTTTGCTAACAGGACCCCAGGGAACTCAGTGCTACCGTGTTTCCCCGAAAATAAGACCTAGCCTCAGCTCTAATGCGTCTTTTGGAGCAAAAATTAATATAAGACCCAGTCTTATTTTACTATAATATAACACCAGGTATATAATATAATATAATATAATATAATATAATATAATATAATATAATATAACATAACATAATATAATATAATATAATATAATATATAATATAATACCGGGTCTTATATTACTTTTTGCTCCAAAAGATGCATTAGAGCTGATGGTCCAGCTGGTCTTGTTTTCAGGGAAACACGGTAGTTCTTTCTCACAAGTGGCCCACAGAAAGCGTTCACACATCTTTTGCTCCAGAAGATTTGGACTCCCAGCATAGCCCCCTGGCATGGCCACTTCCTTCCCCTCAAATCATCTCCCATCCTCTTCACCAAATCATTTCTTGCCTTTTTCTAAGCAGGAGTCTGAGTTTTTACCCCCAATTAGAGGAATACATGTTATTCCTCTACATGAATGCATTGTTGAGTGGTCCCATCAAAGCCATTTTCCTCAGACTCAGGATAAGGAGAAGTGATAGAGGATTCTGGGTGGATGGTGGAGGAGAAAGTAGAATCTGTCTCCCCACCTAGACAACAATTGCACTGGCAGAATCCATCTGATGTAACTCCGGTATCTTGGAACTCTGAAATCTATTGAAGGCTTGCTGCTTCCAGAGGAAGGCTTGGACAGTCAGTCGCAGTTCATTTTAATCATTATCAACTCTTCTCACAGTAGAAGCTATGCATCCCCCATGACAGGCAGCTGTGCCTGTGTTCCTAGAGCAGTGGCACACAGCTTGCAGAAACCACAGTGGGCATAAAGGACCCTGTCTTCCAAATACTGGGGATCTGGGTGATTGCCGCTGCTGCTTCTGATCAAGAGGTGCCCACGAAGAGGCAGGCAGCCATTGTCATTAGCCCCCAGCCCCATTGTTGCAAGCCTCTCCCCCTCTGGCTGAAATGATTAAGGGGGTACTTAAAGGGCCAGTACTCTTTTGCCCCCACCTTCATTTTTCACTTTTTTTTTCCCCTTCTGGGAGCCAAACATTAAAGACCAGCACATTCAAAAAACAAAAACAAACACACACAAAAACTGCATGCATGGGGGCAAATTAGAAAGTGACCGTGCATGCCCAGGGAAACATGCAGGATCAGAAAAGACCTAAGAAGACCTTACTTACCTTTATACCTCAGCCTGATCGTGAGTCAAGAACTGCTGTTTGACCACCTCTGAAATACTTGCACCATAGCCTAGCATGTGGCATATTTTGTTTTAGTGTTCAATCAGACCTTCCTTTTTAATGTCTGGATTTTGTATCTTTAAAATGAAAAATGATGGAAAATTTTAATTTTATCTAGGGTATACAATTATAATTTATATTTTAAAAAACATTTTTACAGTTTTAAAAATATGGTTCTTTTCATAGAAGTTCAGTGACCTACGATATATATTTTTTGTATTATTTAGGTGATATGGAGCAACACTTTGCTTGTGCTAGCCAAGGGCTCCCCAAAAAGAATGAAATAATCAAGTTGTATCTTACCTCAGGTGACTTGGTAAGGTCTACTAACGACATGTTACAACCCTTCACATTTCTTTTAACTTCACGTGTAAAAACCAGTAGCATTGTATTCTTTTCCAATACTTTCTATATGCTCAGACTTGGGGAGGTGACATTCTATATAAATAATAATCCTTTCTATTCCATTCCACATGGATTAGGTAAAATATTTCATTTAGCCATTGAATGCCCTGCGTGCTTTTGCTTTTGCTGTTTTTCCGTTTGTTTTAAGATGCCTCCTCCTCCCCTTTTTAAAAGATCGGCTGTAACGATCTTCACTTTTTATGGATCCCACTTGTCCTTTTGAAGTTTGACAGATGTAGCCTGTTAGAGGAAGAAATGTATCTCACATGACCTTGAGAAAGAATCTTTCCCTTTTATAACAACTACCACATTGCAGTTGTCAGTTTGGGTGAGGGTTGATTTGACTCCTTTGATTCAAAAAATGGCAGACTTTTGAAAAACACACCAAAGTAAAATAAAACGTAAGATAGCCATGTAGCAAATGCTAACAAAAACATGTTAATAAAAAATGTATAGATCGTCTGAAACTCTATGATAAATATAATAAAAACAAAGAAACACCCCATGAGAACAAATATATTTATCCCAAAGTCTGTTTTGACTTAGTTCCCAGTTCCTTTTTGATATGCCAAATATATATTTGACTTTTTATTTTCAACTATTGTAAAGTGCATGCCCTTTGAGTCAAAAATGCCTTTCCTATTTGTCATTATATATTATGGGGAAAGAGAACGGGCTTTGGAAGTAGAGAGAACTACAGATGTGGAGTCAAATCTTGATCATTCTAGGTATGGTCTGTATGCCCTGGGGCAGGTTACCTAACCTCTCTGATCCTCAGTTTTGTCCTCTTAAAAGGGGAATTATAACCTACTTTTCAGATAGTTGTGATGTAGTAGGTCTAGAAGTGGTATTAGTACAAATAATAGCTAACATTTATAAAGTGTTTATGTGTGTCAGGCATTTTTCAACGTGTTTTATGTTCCTTATGACATTTAATCTTCTGTAAGATAAGTACTGTAGGGAAGTACTGAACCTGTCCTCTCAGGTTCATTGGCTGTGGCCTGTAAAATAAACGGACAAAAGACAGATTAACAGGAGGGAAAAACAGAGTTTATTTACACAGGCAATGTGTAAACCCATGGGAGAAGGTAGTGATGAGTAGCTCAAAGGGGTGTTGAGAATTGGGGCTTATATACCATCTTCACAAAGGCAATAAATGGTGGAGAGTGACAAGACAAAGGAAAAAGTGTTTGGGTTCATCTTCCTGCCAATCCTCATTAAAATGTAAGTTCTGCGAAGTCAGAGGTTTTGGTCTGTTTTGTTCTCTTCTGTTTCCCCAGTGCCTACGTCACTGCCTCATTTGTAGAAAGGGCTGAGTAAGTATTTTTGGAATGAATATGTTTCCTCATTTCACAGATAGGGAAACTGAAACTTAGGCAGGTCACTTACCCACAGTGCTCTTACGTACCACCGTGTTTCCCCGAAAATAAGACCTAGCTGGACAATCAGCTCTCATGCGCCTTTCAGAGTAAAAATTAACATAAGACCCGGTCTTATTTTACTATAATATAAGACCGGGTCTTTATAATATATAATATAACATAATGTAATATAATGTAATATAATATAATATAATATAATATAATATAATATAATATAATATAATATAATATAATATAGTACTGGGTCTTATATAATATAAAACCGGGTCTTATATTAAGTTTTTGCTCCAAAAAATGCATCAGAGCTGATTGTCTGGCTAGGTCTCATTTTCAGGGAAACATGGTAAGACAACTAAATGAGTTAAAACTCTTAGTATCTATCTATCTCATGTTGGGCTTTGGTAAAATCCACCGTTTGTGATTGCTACATTTTCATATACCTTCTCAAAACTGGGAAATAGCCAAATATCCGATATAATGCAGTAAAAGTAAGTTTTGCTTTGTACATTTGTTTCTTTTTTATTTAGACACAAAACAATAATTTTAATAAAACGGATTTCTATATAAGATAGCATGTGGCTTTGATTCTATGTTTATTAAGTGTAATAATTTTATGACCATTTCTATGACAGAAAAGATTATTATAAGGATGAATTGAAATCGATCATGACACCAGCATAATAGGTTACTGAGTTCTGAAAGTATACTTTTCAAAATGGACTTTTTTCCTACTTAGAGCCTGGAATTACTAAAAAGGTAGAGGTCTTTAGCAGTATCTACTCTGCGTAGATTTCTCCTCACTTTTAAATTAATGTGATATGTTTCTTTCCCTTGACTTGTCATGACTTGTTTTTTTGTTTTCCCTCTTTCCTAAAGGATATCCAGTGTTTTTTCCAATCTGAAAGTAAGCTTACTTCAAAGGAATTTCTAAATGTGTTCACATCAGGAGGACTTGCTCCCAGTTTGGGGATCATAAATAGTACATATACTGGCATCTTCCACTTTAATTTAACTTTGGTAATTACATTTTATTTTATTCTTGTTTTTTAAAAAAATAGCTAGTCCAGTAACATTACATCTGTATATGTTTTAAACCCAATAATAAAGTGTTATGCTTTTTGCTTTAAATAGTCAAATATGTTTTAAAGAAATTAAGAGAAGAAGAACACTCCCTCTCTCTCTCTCTCTCTCTCTCACACACACACACACACGCACACACACACACATTATTTTTTACCTACATATGTACTATTTCCACTCCTCTTCATTCTTTCCTGTAGACATAAGTTGCCATCTGGTGTCATACCCTTTCAGCTTGAAGAACTTCTTTTAGCATTTCTTACAGCACAGGTCTGTTGGCAACAATTCTCTGGGAGTTTTTCTCCTTGAAAATGTCTTTATTTCACCTTCATTTTTTGGTAACAACTTCATTAAGACATAATTTGCATACCATACAATTTACCTACTTAAAGTGTACGATTAAATGGTTTTTAGTATATCCATAGAGTGTGTAAACCCTACTCTTCTAAAAAGTTCCTAGTTTTACCTTGTACATTTAGATTATTGATTGATCCATTGAGTTTATTTTTGTACATGGTGTGAGATCAGTGTCCACAGTCATGCTTTCACCTGGGGATATCCAGCTGTCCTAGCACTCTTTGTTGAAATTATTATTATTCTTTCCCACATGTTTTGTCACCTTTGTTGGAATCAAATGACTGTAAATGTGATAGTTTATTTGTTGATTCTCAATTATACTACATTGCTCTATACATCTATTTGTATGCCAGTACCATGTTGCCTTGGTGTGAATTTTGAAATTGTAGTGAGTTGCTTTGTAATGAGTTTAGAAATCAGGAAGCATGAGTCTTCCAACTTTGTTCTTTTTGAAAATTGTTTTTGCTACTCCCCACATTAATTTTGCTAGTTTTTGTATGAATTTTAGGATAAGTTTGTCGATTTTTACAAAGAAGCCAGCTGGAATTCTGATAAAAATTGTGTTGAATCTGTAGATCAATTTGAAGATTATTGCCATTTTAATAATAATAAGTCTTCCACTCTATGAATATGGAATGTCTTTCTATTTATTTAGGTTTTCTTCAATTTCTTGCAATAACATTTTGTATTTTTCAGAGTCTAAGTGACATACTTTTTTGTTAAATTTATTTCTAATATTTTATTCTTTTTGATGCTATTGTAAACGAACACACTTTCTTAATGGCATTTTCAGATTTTTCTTTGCTATTGTGTAGAAATGCCAATTAATTTTTGTATATTGATCTTGTATCCTGCAACCTTGCTGAACTCGTTTATAAATTCTAATAGGTTTTTAGTGGTCATCTTAATTTTTGAATGATAGTTTTGTCAGATGTAGAATTGCTAGTTGACTTCATTTCCTTCTAGCATTTTGAATATGTCATTCTGCATTTTAAATATGCCACCTGACACTATTGTTTCTGAATGAGAAGTCATCTGTTAATTTTATTATTTTCCCCTATATGTAATATGTCACTTTTTTCTGGATGCTTTTAAGATTGTCTATTTGTATTTACCCTAATTGGGTTTCTCTGGGCTTCTTGGATTGTAAGTTTGCCAAATTTGTAAAGTCTTCTACCACTGTTTCTCCCCCAAAATGTTCTGTCCCTTTCTCTGTCTCTTTTCCTGCCTGGGACTCTACTTATGCACATTTTGGAAACTGTGATATTGTTCCACAGATATCTAAGTCTCTGTTCATTTTTTACAAATCATCCTCTCCACCTTTCAGAATGGATAATTTCAATTGCTATGTCTCTAAGTTCACCTGTTCCTTCTTTTGCCATCACCAGTCTGCCATGGAACTCATCTGATAAATATTTTATTTCAGTTATTTTACTTTTCAGCCTCATTATTTCCATTTGATTTTATTGTTATATTTTTCACATATGTGCTGGGATTCCTTATCTATTCTCTCATTAGGACATTTTCCTTAAATCTGTGCACATATTTGTAACTGCTGCTTTGAAGTCTACATCTGTTATCTGGACTCACTCTGAGTCAGTTAGTTTATCATCTACTATTTCCCCCCCAAATATCAGTTACACATTCCTATTTCTTTTCATATCTTGTCATTTTTGGTTGAAAACTGGACATTAAAGATAATAAGTTGTAGCAACTCTGGATTCTGTTATATTCTTATGAGAATTTGCTGCTATTCTTGTTGGTGGTGGTCTAAAAGGTTATTACTTGCTTTGACAGGAACTACAAACTGTCTTACCTGGTTTCGGTCTCTGATATCTCTGTTCAGTTCTTTTATATTCCATTGCTGATTTTTTAGCATGGCTTCTATGGATTTCCTCTGTACCTGTGTAACCCAAGGATTTGGGAAGGGTTTATATTTAACTCTTATATCACCATTCTTGCAATTTTTTTGCTCCTGGATTGTCCTCTCAAATTCCCAAATTCTCTGTTAATACCAAGCTCTGTCCTCTGATACATCAAACCAGTAATGCTTCAGCTTTGTGCTACCTGAGATTGACTGTATAGTATTACACTTTGTGGCTATAGTATTATACATAACTGATGAACATTTAAGTTATTTTCAATTTTCTACTATTACAAATAATGTTGAAAAATATTCTCGAGCACATTTTCCCCCCACACATATGTGAGTATAATGTAGGATAAATTTCTAAGAATAAAATTACTGGGTAAAGTATATATGCATTGGGTGTTTTGTTTTTAAAAGATAGGGTAGAATATGCTAAAGTAAGTGTTGATATTAACATTTAAAACACTGTTTTATGATGTCTTCTTTATTCAAGTTCAGTGACCGGGTTTACTGGTTGATTCATATTCCTAGAGAAAACATTACAAAAAATACAGGTAAGAGTGATCTGAATTAATTCTTTTACCCATGGATCTAAATTGCCAAATTTAGCAAATAAAAATATTTATTATATTAAAGAATTATTTACTACCCCATGTAAATGTCTCATATAGCATTTGGGACATACTTAGTAAAAATTATTTGTGGTTAATCTGAAATTCAAATTTAATTGAAGTTTCTGTATTTTATCTGGAAACTCTATTATAGGTAGATTGTTCTGACATATATAACATTTATATTATTCTTTATTTAAATTAAACTCATTTTCTAGAACTTGAAAATTGGAGTATCGAGAAATTCAGCTGCCAATTAATTTTACTGAAACTGAATCATTAATCTTAAAATGTTATAGATTATAATATGTAATACATTCTTTTACTATGGAATCTACTATTAAGTGTTATGTGGCAGCCTAGCTTTACATACTACTATAAATATCCAGATGGAAAGAGGAAGAAAGTCAAATTCCAGGAGCTGTGGGTATTGAGCTAGTGGACTGAGCTAATAAATCTTCTGCCATGAGATATATTCCCATAGTTTAAAGATGATAGAAGTTATACGCGTATTATTTTAATATGGTAGGTGCAAGGAACAGAAGAAAGAAACTAAGGAAAAGAAGAAATTTATTTTTGTCATGGAACCCAAAGATAAAAATGCAACCAGGTTATAGGAAGGAATTTGAAATAAGAAATGGAAAGACAAGAGGAACCCAGGGAATGCTTTCACCCTTTTTCTCTCTTCTATATTTCCTGTTAATCTACATTTATTTTTCTTTCTTTGCACACTAGTTTCCTAAAGCTGCATCACTGCCATCAAATTTTTACATATATTTCCTAGGGGCCAGCCCAATTCCAAATTTCCAGGATATCTTGGCGTAGTGTTCATCTAGCGTCCACTTGTGTATCAGTCGAATATTGCAGGCACTGAGGAATTGGGACAGTGAGACAGAGGAATCATACAGGCCAACCCCTTGAGGTTTGGGAGTAATTAAAAGACATACAAAATTGTGTGTCCTACAGAGTAAAGGGGGGGGGAGAGGTTAGAGTAAGGCAGAAATGACAGAAAAGCTCTTTATAAAGAAGTGTCAAAGATAAAAGTCTACTAAAGAAGCCTCAGTGCTGAAACAGCTAATATATATTACCTTTTACCCTTTATTAATCGCAATTATTTAAAATCTATCTATTAGAACTTTTAGCGACTTTTTTAAAGGAATTCATCCTGAAAATTGTACTCCTTTTTTAAAAAAAATCTAACCTAACTCTCATCAGTATAATGATGGATTGTTCTAGCCTCTTGGCATAATATTGACATTAGTTTCACAACTGTAGAAGTGAAGATCACTTGTTATTTTCACTTCTTCTATTTACAAACTTGAATTTCAGAAATGCAATGATTCCAAGGTCACCCAGACAGGAACAAAAATGATCTGAGAACTTAAATATTTTATGGAAATAGATCAACTGAACTCTGTCTATCCTGACACAACTCCCTGGACTGAGTAAAAAATGTATATATACAGAGGGTGCCAAAAAAATGTATACACATTTTAAGAAAGGAAAAAACTGTATTCAAATTGTAATACTCAATCTACACAGGTAACAAAAGATGAATACAAGTCATATGTGTACATTTTTTTGGCACCCCCAGTATTTGAAGTTGTAATGTAATAGGTTTGTGCAAAACTAATTGTGGTTTAAAAGGTTAAAAATAATTGCAAAAATCGCAATTACTTTTGCACCAACTGAATAGTAATATTAACGCATTATATGGTAAGTGTAAGTTTAACTTTATAAGAAATTGTCAACTGTTCTCCAAAGTAGCTGCATCATTTTTGCACTCTCATCCCTAGGTTACCTGGATCATGCAAGCACTTAGTATATATATATGAATGTGTGTGTATGTTTACACACACACACACACACACACACACACACGCTGTGACAATTAAGTTCAAGAACTTGCCACCATGTGCTTACATTGGCAGCACTGTACAAACAACTCAGTTTCGTAACCTTGGTATATTAGTGTCTCACAGCTGTGTTTGTTGTGTCAACATGTGGCGGTGTCTTGCTGCGTGGTGTTCATTATTGTTGTTGTGTGTTTTGTGTGCCATTGCAAGAATGTCTGGGCTTAAATTAGAAGAACGAACAAACATTAAGTTTCATGTTAAACTTGGCAAGAATGGAAGTAAAATCAGGGACATGTTAGTCCAAGTTTATGGGGATAATGCCATGAAGAAAACAGCAGTGTACAAGTGGATTGAACGTTTTTCTGAGGGGAGAGAACACATCACTGATCAAGAGAGGTCAGGGTGACCAGTAACGAGCAGAACTGACGAAAACATTGCAAAAATTCATCAACTTGTACATCAAAATTGTCAGCTGACTTTGAGAAGCATAGCAGAGCAAGTAAACATCGACAGAGAAACAGAAATATCTTAACTGAAAATCTTGGCATGAGAAAGATGTGTGCAGAAATGGTCCTGAAGGAGCTCACTGATGAACAAAAGCAAAGTAAAGTTTGCCAAGACTTTTTGAAGAGGCACGACGATGTTTTGGACCATGTTATCACTAGTGATGAAACATGGGTGTACCAATACGACCCTGAAACAAAGCGTAAAAATACACATTGGAAGTCAGCCAAGTCTCCATGACCAAAACCGTTCCATCAGTCCAAATCAAGAGTCAAAACGATGTTGCTAACCTTTTTTTTGATATCAGAGGGATTATTCATTATGAATTTGTACCAACTGGACAAACAGTTAACCAAGTTTACTATTTGGAAGTGCTGAAAAGACTGCATGAAAAAGTTAGACGACCTGAACTTTTTTCCAACAGTTCATGGCTTTTACATCACGACAATGCACCAGCTCACACGACACAGTCTGGGAGTGAGTTTTCAGCCAATAAACAAATAACTGTATTGGAACACCCTCCCTACTCACCTGATCTGGCTCCCAATGACTTCTTTCTTTACCTGAAGATAAGGAAATATTGAAAGGAAGACATTTTGATGATATTCAGGCCATCAAGGGTAATACGATGACAGCTCTGATGGCCATTCCAGAAAGAGAGTTCCAAAATTGCTTTGAAGGGTGGACTAGGTGCTGGCATCAGTGCATAGCTTCCCATGGGGAGTACTTCAAAAGTGACCATAGTGATATTCAGCAATGAGGTATGTAGCACTTTTTCTAGGATGAGTTGCGAATTTAATAGTTAATTGTCAGAACTTGTGTGTATGTGTGTGTGTGTGTGTGTGTGTGTATAAAATTTTAGCCATTCTAATAGGTGTCTCGTGGCATTTAATCATGGTTTTAGTTTTCAATTTCCTAATAATTGACACTGGGCATGTTTTTTGTGTTTATTTGCTATTTGGTGAATTAACTATTCAAGTCTTTTGCAAGTTTGTTACATATTCTGGATACAAGTCCTTTATCAGATACATGATTTGCAAATATTTTCTCCCAGTCTCTTTGTACTTTTCATCTCTTAAGAATGTTTCTTAAAGATCAGAGTTTTAAATTTTGATGAAGTCTAATTTATCAGTTTTTTTTATTTTATGGAATGTACTTTTGGCATCATAGCTAAGAAATCTTTGCCTAACCTAAGTTTATGGCTCTAGGTTTTATATTTAGGTTAATGACTCGGTTAATGGCTTGATTTCAGTTAATTTTAGTACATTATATGGACTGAGGTTAATTTTGGGCGAATATGGATATGCAAGTATTCCAGCACTATTGTTGTAAAAACTATTTTGTCTTCATTGAATTGCAATTTCTGGGCTCTCCATTTCTTTCACCAATACCACAGTGTCTTGATTATTTTAGCTTTATAAAATGTTCAACTAGTATAGAGAAAAAAAACATTCAAGAAGTGGAATAACTATGGTGCTATTTTACAGAGTGGGACACCATCCCCTTGGTCACTTATCTAATGGATAAGTCTTCTTTACCCAAAGTAACAAGGATTTTAACAGCCAGTCAGCCCTCTTTTCTATAACTCTTCATGCAGTTCTGTTGTTCTCACTGAGTTCTTGGCTAGCATGTAAAACACGTGAGGGTACATGAACTACCTGAATATATTTGTCTGGAGTTTTGGCATTGAACTCTTCAACTTCCAGGTCTACCAGTTAATGCTGTTCACACAGCCTCTTGGCTGTTTCATATACACCTTTCACTACCTTAGCCACATTACAGGTGAGAGTCATACTTCCTATGTGTTTTGGATGAGCAGGATTAGTATTACTACCAAACAGAGTGCTTGGTGGTTAATAAGCATGTGGAAAGAGATGCAGTTGGTATAAAACTAATCCAGAAAATACTGGATGTTACTCCCAATGAAATTATCAAACCCATACTTTTCCTTATATTCAATCACTCCATGTACCATTATAGGAACCACATCATTGTTTCTATTTTTGACTTTCATCAAGACTTGTAAAAAGTTATCCAAGACCCATGGATCCTCAAGACTCTTATTTTCATGTTTTGAAAGTTCAAGAAAGTTGTACATATTCCAACTTTTATCCAGTTTCATTGAAGGCCAGTTATCTATCAGAAGATTGACTTCTCATTCCGCTGGCCAGTTGTGCAGGAAACTCCTTTTGTGGAAACATATATGAGGTTTCTCACACCATGTTTCCCCCAAAGTCCAGCAATTGCTTGATAGAGAGCAGTGACAGCAAGAAGCCCAAATAACACTTGATCTACTTGGGTACCAGGTGCTTCAGCAGGTACCAGAAGAGCCATATCCTTGCTGAGGTGGTGCATGAATCCATCTGAATGAAGGCCTAGGTGGACCTGAGAGCTTGTGCAGCCAGCTGTTTGGGTCAGGCATATTTTTCATGAGTGCACCCTGGTTTCAGCCTCGGCCTCAGTCTTGGCTTGTGGGTGCAACTGCTGCAGCAGCTCCCAGGCTGAGTTCATCATCCACAGCTCCCCCAGATCCCACACATGCTTTCACTTTTCACTCCTCTGTGCTTTTATATTTAAAGTGGGTTTCTTAGAATTAATATATAGTTCAGTCTTGATTTTTGCATCTGATCTGGTAATCTGACTTTAATTGGTATTTTTAGACCATTTATACTTAATGTAATTGTTGGTATAGTTGTACTGAAATCTACCATCAGGTTGTTTTTTATTTGTTCCATCTGTTCTGTTTTTACTTTTCTCTTCTCTTTCTGTCTTCATTCATATTAATTAGTTTTATGATTCCATTTTTCTCCATTATTGATGTATTATTTATGTTCTAAAATGTTCTTAGTGTTGGCCCTAGGATTTACACTATATATTTTAGTTAATCACAGTTTACTTTCAATATTATACCACTTCACGTGAAGTACATAATATGCTTTTTATCAAGCCATAATTGTTCTCAGAGAAAAATTATTATCTAACATTATTATCTGGATTCATTGCTGTGGCATAAGGTCACTTCATAATTCTTTTCCCTTATTGTATTACCAAAATGTTTATAGGAAGAACATGGGAAACCTTATCCATAAATGCAATCAAAGTAATTGGGAAATGAAAGGTAATCATTGCTGGTAATGTTCATATAGTCTTAGATTTCACCAACATGACATACTAAAGAATAGTTGCTTATTTGCCTTTTGTTTTCAGATATTGCAGCTGTAGAAGAATGGTTAGTAAGGATTACGTTACACCATGGATTAAATATTTATACTACTGAAGGAACACTGTTGGATAGTGTTCGAGGTAAATGCCAACAGATAAAAGTAAAATGGAATTCTTAATTTTCTCTCAACAAACCTTATAAGCTACTATATGCCCGACTCTGTGCTAAGTACTAGAGATAAATAAGAGCTGATCGTGAACCTTGAGGGGCTCACAATTTGATGAGGCAAACAAAGAATTGTGGGTGATTGTTAATGGAGGTCTGCTATAGAAATATGAAAAATATATATTTTTCTTTAGCCACATTGTGGGGCGTAATAAACAACGGCTTTATAAAGTTCGTTTTTGCATCTTTTATGAAGATGTTATAGAAGAAACTGTTTATTGCATCACAGTTTTCTTTATGAGGACCATCAGCAAAAATTCTTGTTCAGTCACAGTGAGAAGAGCATTTGTATTTTGTCATGAAAAATTGGTTGTTTTAAAGTTATCAACACTGGGTAATATAACTAACTAAGCTTCTCTTTTCCAGTTGTCTGATTTATAGCCCAATTTTTGAATCATCTACAGCACTATAGTATAAAAAATGTTTTTTAATATCCTCAGTCCTGGATCTTATATTTATCTTCACTTTTCTCACCTTCCTTTTTACTTTTAGTCTTTTACTTCTACTTTGATATAGTGCTGTGTAGACTCCAGAGTAAAAATAAATATTATGTTTTATGGAAAGAATCACCTGGGTAACTTTTAGGGAAGTAATGATGTCTCGACCCCATCATACACCAATTAAAATCTGATCTGTATAGATGAGACCAGGCAGCTGTAGTTAAATACAAGTTTTCCCAGGTGAACCTGATGAGCAGAGGATCGAGAACTGGTCTAGAGAAAAAGACATAAGTGCCAAGAGACACATTCAAATCTATGTAATGCAGCATTGTTTAGAATAAGAGAAAACAGAAAACAACATAAGTGTCCACCAACAAGAGAAAAGACAAACACACATTATTGTATTCTGTTAAAATAAAGGAAATAGACCCATATATATCAACAAGAACAGAACTCAAAAACATTGAGTGAAAAATCAAGTTTCAGAGTAGAAGAGCATTTATCTAAAGTTCAGAAAAATGCATAAAGCAATGCTATCTACAGTTCATAGATAGGTATATATTGTAGTAAAATTACAAAACCATGGGCTAGAAATATACACAGCAATTTCATGCTAATGGTTGCATTCAGGGAAAATTTGGTAATGGGACTGCGGAGGGGAGCCGAGGTGTCTTCAATCATATCTATATTATTTTATTTCTTTAGCCAAAATTATCCTATCTGAAACAAAAATGATTAAATGTTAGCTTTTCCTGTTTTTTCATAGTATCCAAAATTAAAAAAGAAAAGTTAATTATTCAATTGTTGTTGCAAGCTTTTGAGACTCTGATATTTTGATGTCCTGTGCTACTTTGAAGTACTAAAATAACATTATAAAATTATTTCAATTTTTAAAAACAATGTGAATTATTTACAAATCAATATGTATTCAGAATATCATATATTGCGTTAAAATTTTAATGTACACTTATTTAGAATGTACGGAGCTACTGTGGCAGCAAGGAGCTTCACAAATTAGTAGTTCTTAAAGGTTCCAAAGGTAGAAATGAGATTCATCTGTTAGAAAAACTGAAAGGCAAGCAGTGTTGTCGAAGTACAGTAAACGACAGGCAAACTGGTATATAATGAGCTTGGAGAGACTGGCAGAGATCATGGTAAAAGTGTGGATTTTATTCTACTTAAGGCCGCTGGAGTGTTTTGAGCGGGAGAGTGATAAATTCTGATTTATGCTTCATAAAAAGATCACTTTGACTCCTTGCTGTGTAGAGAATTGACTCTTGGGGAAGGATGGCAAGAATGGAATAAAGGAAATTGGTTAGCAGCTGTTGCCATAGTCCGTCCACTGAAGAGATACTCTGGAAGTCCTTGGGCGGTGGATGAGCAGTGCAGGTGATGAGAAGTACGCGTCTTCAGGATGTGTTTTGGAAGTAGAGCTGATAGGACTTCCTGGTGGACTTGGGGGGTGAGGGAAACATGTATCAAGGATGAATCTTAGATTTCTTACCTGGGCAATCAAGTGGATGATGGTATCATTTACTGAAATGCTGAAGACATGGGGAGAAAACATTGGGGAGTGTCAATCAAGGTTAAGATTAGGTTAACAGTTGGAAATCTTTATTCACTACTGAGTCAGAGATATTTAAAAATGTCCCTACTTCTAAATCTCTGGTCCATACCCCAGACTAGTTCACCAGTCCCCTTCATGTTTGTCACTTTTCTCTCTCCCTGTCAGCTTCTCAGTGGCAGTTAAGATTTTTAATCACTCCCTCCTTCTTAAAACATTTAAAATACAATATCTGACTTGAAGGAGATTGTGAATAAGAGGTGTTTTCAATTCAATGCAGTCACGTCCCAGATGCAAGTTCAAATCTCCTTGTCCTCTAAGATTTGGTTATGAATTGCCTGCACACACATGCAACGCTCTGGAAAGTCAGCTGCCTTGCCCCAAATTTCTTTAACTTTTAGAGCAGATTAGTTTGGTTATAATTTGTGTCTCTTTCTTTTCTTGGCTGTCCCTACACTGTGTCAACCCAGATGGAAATCTAGCTCCTTTCCTGGCTTTGCACAAAGTGAAAAATATATCACATACGGTTTTTGGTTTTGTAGCAGATTTTATGAAAAGTTTGGGGAGATGTAGGAATTTACATAAACAGCTAAAGAATTGATTACTAGATATCTCTGTTCTTTAAAGTCCTTTAACTATTTTTGAAATTCAGACAGCGGTATTCTATCAAATTTCCCTGGCTTACTTTTGGTACTCTCTTTTCTCATTTTTTTCAGAAGAAAAGAAATCCTCCCACCTTCTTATGCATTAAAAAGTTTGACTTTATCCAGCCCAGTCCTTCACATAGCCAAGAATAGATTGCTGGGTTGAAGATGTCTGACCTCTGATTGGCTTTTCCTGTTAGTTTTACTCCAACTTCTTTATATCTTCCAGAAATTCCTCTAAGTGTCTTGGCCACTAATGATAACTTTCCCTGTTCTCCGCTGTTATTCTGGATTTATTTTCATTATTATCTACTGCTGTTTAGATGGGATTTGGGGAAGAGAACAGAAAGTAAATGTGTGGGCTCTTGAGGCAGAAGTTGTGCTCTAAATTATAAATCTGCATAGCCTGTGATCTAGTAATTCCATTTCTAGGGATAGATCCTGTGGCCAATTATATTTTCCAAAGATGGCGAAAGCAGTATATTCCATCCCACATGCTCTTCTGCAGTGTGACCTTGCCAGCCCCCATCAAGGACAATTAGGCTTCATTCCTCCTACTCTGAAAAACAGAGTTGACCTATTTTTAACCCATAGAGAGTGAAGTAATACCCCCTTTGGAACACTGGAATAGTTCCTTTAAAACCCTTAATGGAAAGCAGTCGTGTTCCATTTTCAAGAGTACTGTACCACAATTTAAACACCTAAACTTGATTTCCACAGAACCAATTCTTCAGTGGAATCTTGGGACTAAAATGACAAGAAACATCGTCAGTAAATTGTATCCTCATGTGATAGATCTAAAAGTGACAAAATGCCCCTGTGCCAACGATGTGGCATTACTTGGCTTCCTTTTGAATTCGACACTTGATGGTAAGTTTAATGGCCTTCTGGAATGTTGGAAGTGGCGTTTTGTATTTTATAAGTGCCATTTAACTGGTAGTACATGCTAAATGCATAGACATAATGAAGTAAAAATGTTTCCTAAAAATACCTAACAATTTACTTGTTGTCACTTCACCTTGTCTACTTACAAGTATGATGCACTATTTTTTTCTTTGTGAGTTTTTGTCATGTTAATAGTGGCGTCAGTGTCTTTCCTAGTTTCCTTGATCCTCTGCCCTCCACTAATAAATACATTATTTTCTCCCAGAGATTATTCATTATGATTCTAACCTGTACGTGGATTTGTATGTGGCTATTCCTGCCACGTATAAATAGATACTGTGGTTCTAAGATATCACAGTATTATTGTATTTATTTTGTCTGTGTTTCCCCATTGCTACTGTAATATATAAAATCATCCTGATTTTGTCAGTCACCACCAGAAACCTAAGCCTCCTGGGTCACCCATGGTGACCCTAACCCACAAACTGTTCTGATTTCCTTTCGTTTCACCCAAACTTTTGTCCTTCTCCATCCACCCAATCCTCTCATTAGAATGCGTGCTCTCTCATCAGCAAACTCCCCATACTTTTTACCTTTTCTCTGAATGGCCCCTTAACTTCCCTTCCCTGGAGAGTAACCTGGCCATTCCCACTTAACATTCTTTCCCCTGCAGCCCTCTCTCACATGCCACATGTCTCAGAGCCCAAGGGCAGGGTTATCGTCCTGGCTCCTTAGGGCTACTTCTTACCTTACTCCTGTCTTCTCCTTCAAAATGCCCGCTTCCTTTGAACTCAGACTTTGTCTTCTTGATGGCCAGCCTACGGTGACCTTCCCATCACTCTCACTCACTCCCTGAGGAGGTTAGGCCCTGGACCCCTGCCTGCTTCTCCCCCCTATTTTTGTCACCATTTGCGGTGACTTCCCCTTCCATATGCAATACTTAGTTCCATGCAATACTCAGTTTCAAGGCTTCCTCGCCTTCAATGACCTTTCCCCCATCTTTCTTCTATGGTCATATTCTTGACCTCGTTGTCTCTAATGACGTCATTACTACAAGCATCTCATGCCCTGTCCACTGCCTCCTAGTCTCTCAGTCTCCTCTCGTCCTCACACTCCAACGTTTCTGTGATTCCATTGCGACTTCACTGTGGTTCCCTACCACTTTTTTCACTACCCAGGATTTTTACTTTCTTCTTTTTCCACCATAATTTTCATAGTCCATCCTTATAAATACTTCTCTGACTTCCTTGCCTTTCTCCATCTTCCTTACCTGCACAACCCCAACTCTGGTTAAAACCACGTCCCCCCTGTACTGGAATAGCAGGATATTACTAGAAAAAGAAAAAAAAGGCCCACTAGTGTCACTTTCAAATTTTACCGAGTTGTGTCCCTGTAAATTCATGATCACAGATCTCAAGTGGGTACTCAGCACCGCCCAGAAATCCTCTGTCTTCGCTGGTATATTTATTTTCCCACTCTGCAAAATGCCCTTATCACACTTCTCCCCAGTCCTCAAACACTCGACATCACCTTTGTTTTCTTTTCACTCTCAGATGCGCTTCTCATACTTCATGTAGGAGATCAGGATTGACCACTTGGAACTCCAACATGGCACCTGCACTTCTGCTGTTCTGCTTGCATTTGTGCTCTCATGTGTTGCCCTTTGCCTGTGGCTTTGTGAGAAGTGTCTCCTGCTGTCAAAGACCGCCCTGACCCCTTGTGCCATGGATCCCATTCCCCCAGCCATCTGAAGAATCTTGCTCCTTGTATCTATCCTGAAGAATCTCACCTTTCGCTCATGTCTGTCTGCACTTCCGTCTTATCCGATCGGATCATTAGCACAGAAACATACCCTAATATCCCCCATCTTCAACAAAATCTTCATTTATCTCACTTTACTCCCATCCTGCATTTCTCTGTTTTCCCTCAAATAAAAATTTCTGGAAAGAGTTTATTGTAGGCAGTGCTACATTTTCCAGCTCTCATTTTGTCTTCATTCCACTACACAGGAGACGTGTTCCCACCACTCTACGGAGACGGTTCTTCCCGAGATCACCCATGGTCTCCGTATTGCCGGGTCCAGCAGCCAACTCTCTGTCCTGCTTTCTCTTTCCGCCGCATTAGGCACCATTGACCACTCTCTTCTCAAAACATTTATTCTCTCGGCTTTCTCGATACAACCTTCCATTGCGTTGGTCTTGTCTCTTGGTCACTTCTTAGTTTTCTAGATTGGCTCCTTTCAATGTGACCCTAAAATGTGGATGAACCCAGGGCTTTGTCCTTGACACTCCTTCCTTATGTAACTACTTTCTCTCCCTGGCAAACCTAATCCCGTCTCATGGCGGTAATGCCATTTTCAGGCTGATCATTCCCAAACCTACATTTCTGGTGCTGACTGCTCCTTTGACACCAAACTCCTATGTTCAATGGTCTGTTTTGCGTTTCCTCTTGACGTCTAATGAGCTTCTCCAATGTAACAAGTCTAATCCAGAACTCTCGATTCATCCCCCTCTAAAATCTATTCTTCTCCAGTATTCATTCCTCCTCCCAATTAATATTCAATTACTCAAAACTAAAATCTAGAACACACTCTTGACCTCTCTTAACTCTCATGACATTCCAGGAAGGTACTATACCCAGCGTCTATCTCCATTGTGACCACTTCTCACCTCTGCTAAAAGTCTTATGTCAAGTCAACATTGTTTTTCCACAAGGCTAATTGACGCCTTGGAAGTGGTCTCCCTGTTTCTAGTCTTGTCCTGCATAACTCACTCTCCATACGGCCACCAGAGTGATCTTCTCAGGTGTAAGTCAAATCACATCACTGAGCAACTTTAAATACTCCAGTGGCTTCCCTTTGCCCATTAGGATAAAATCCAAACTCTTCACAATGGTCTATGTCAGCTTCTGTAACCCTAGGATACAATTGTGGCCAGTTGGACATAGAAAATGACGTGTAACTTCATTTCAGTCTAAAATATTAACCAGAATGAAGCATTAATTTTCATGCTTGCTCCTCCATTTCTGAACTTTGCTGGAGTCTGGTCACGCGATATTTTCCTGGACACTTATCATCATCCCCACTTAGAATATAGTATTCTGCTAACTATAGTAGAACTATACTTAGTGCTGAGAAAGGCAAAGCTTATCTTTAGCTTCCTGGAAAAAGTAGATGATAACACTTCTTTCTACCTCTTTCCCTACACAGAAAAGAGCTGGGAATTAAAATACCTCCTTTACAATATGACTGATCCTACATTCATCTTTTGGAAACAAATTATATGCAGTAGATTATGAACTGTCTTCAGGGCTCCCATTCCCATTCCATCCCCAAAACCCCAGTAGTTATGACTCGTGACTAGACTTAAAATTAACATTCCATATTTAAAACACAAAAAAACTCAACATTCCCAGCTGTGGCCAAGGGAAGGTGGGAGCAGGGAACAAGGTACCTTCCGTATCTGCAATATGTTCAGTCTTTTTAATAGGTTCTCATGAGGCATTAGGAATTTTTTTTCCTATGTTGAAAATCACAAATATTAAAGTAAATTGTATTCCTGATATAGGAACACATTTATGCTTAGAAGGGTACTGTTAGAGAGGAAAAATTCCTCACCTACTTTCTTAGGTTCAGTCTGTGAATTAAACTATCAAAGATTACCAGGAGAAAAGGCATGCAGTTTTTATTAACATTTACATTCATGAGAGTTCACAGAAAAGAAGTGAAACTCAAAGAAGTAATTAAACTTGGGAGTTTATATACCATTTTAACAAAGGAAAGGGTCTGGCTTTAAGGGAAGATAAATTGTGGGGAAGTGACTAGGAAATAAGTGGGGGGACTGGGAAGATAAGTTATTTTGTAAGGTTTGCTTATACCAATGTGTCTCCATATCAACTCACATCTCTGGTGGTAAGAGTGCTCATCTCTTCCTGTTAGCATGGGGGCACCTTTCTCAAGGGGAAATTTATGCCCTGCTTTTAGGCAGGTAAGGGGAAGACAGAGAACTCTTCTTGTATCTGTTGATTCTTCATTGCCTCCAGCTCAGAATAATCCTTATTCTGGGGTGGCGTATCCCGATACCCTTCAATATAAAGCAAAGTACTTAATAATTAAATCAGATGATTGGCTAAAATCCTGTGGTGTTCCGTGAAGTTACTTCATTTTTCCAGTGCTTGTGGAAGTGAGATTCATATTGAGGGGAGTGGAGTTGAGGCGGAGCATAGAATGGGTTTGAAGACCTAAAGACCCAGCATCACAAAAGGGAGGCACTCACTTTGCAAAGTTGTCTGTCTGGCCTTAATTTTCCTTTTCTCTCCTGGTAGGTGTTTACATAGGCCTCAGCTTTTCTGGATTTTGGAATTATGATGATACTACGTGGTATAACTTGACAGATATGATCTATTCTCGAGTTGGAGAAGGTAATTCTTCTAACGGTGTCTTTATCTTCAGTATTTCATTTATATCAACGTTTGATGACTAGTTCACCTTCTCCTTACTTTATAACCCCTTGTCTAATTTCTTTCTTTAGATCACACAGAGCTGTCAATGGTGGATATGGTTTTAACAAATCATTTCTTAGTTATCCTCACCTCTTTGGGTCTCTTTATAAGCCGAGATCTTCGTTACCCGTCATCCCCTGTCCTAATGGTATGCGAACTGCTTTGTAATTAATAGTTAACCTTAAATACCTTCCGTGACATAAAGTAGAAACATTGGATACTTGAGTTGTGTGTGGTATGTCTTAGAATTGAAATGCTTCTTCCTTTTAAAAAATGTAAGAGTATAGTATAGTAACTTCTCCATTTGCCTTATAGTGTTGAATATATTCTTTAGAAATAGTGCTAGTTTTATTGCTATACAAATTTACAGTAACTTAAATATGTACAAGTAGAAAACTATCTATCTTAGTGATATATGTTCCCAAAATTCTGTAGGGTCATTTATAAAGCTAAATATAGTATTCTAAAGTGACATAAAGTAACTTTTGGGATTGAGGGAAGGGGAATATACATTTTGGTGATGATACACAATATACATGCAATGAAATTCTTAAGCTTAAGCTTAAGAGGTTAATAAATACCTCTCAAAAACTACCCCAACAGAAGTAAGAGTTCTAACAAAGACTTAGGAACAGTAAGAGAAAAGATAAAGGGAAGTATGAAAGGGTCAGTGGTATTGGTTGAGATTAATATTATTTTTATTGTATTTTATTTTATAATATTATTGTAAATATTATTTACAATTTGAACTTTAAAATTGAGAAACAGGTGTTTCATATACATGGTAGTTATTATCTCTCTTCAGGTATACGGATATTCTCAGCCTCTCCTCCTTCCTCACTCTGTCTGAGAAAGTACTGTTTGTTATTCTGACAACTAATAGATCTGGCCTTCTGTGTGTTTAGCATGTGATTGCTAACGCAGGGAGTTGAAGAAGCCAGGAACAGTGACTTAAGTTCAAAGTACAGAGCGCTGTACACTCTAGGCCCTGATGTAAGGGCTGGGCTGGGCTGGGCAGAAGGACAGAGAGGCCATAGAGAAACTGATAGGCTGGGGTGTGTCTCCCTAATCCCCAGGGGGTGGCAGACCCAGTGTGTTTCTCCACACTTCTTAACTCCTCTACTTAAATCCTTAAAGGAAGGCATAAATAAATTCATCAAATGGTGAAACAAGGCAAAGCCTGAAGGGGTAATCTCCAGGATATTGCATAAACGACTTAAGAAGCTGGTTCTAGTATGACACTCCTAACTGCTGCGGTATCAAATAGCATAATTCAAATTCCTGTGTTGTTATGCCTTCTCATAGACAAACAAAAATTAAAGTTTCTGTTTTTCTTTTCCTTCTAGTTTTCAAGGGCAGACTTTTGTGGTTTTGAAAGGGTAAGAAGGTTTACATTTCCAAGGGTTGGTTAGAGGATGTTTCCTTGGTGACTTAAGATGAGAGGCAAGACAAGAGCTTACCATATAGATGATTGCTGTTACTGTAATATTATTTACAATTTGAACTTTAAAAAATGTATTTCTACCAACCATTAAGCAATGATCTTCTCTTCTGTTTCAGGGACAAATTGCCCCTCCTTGTGTCAAAGGCTGCCCCCACTCCTTCTTTATATGTTCTGTCCAGGATTGTTGTGGGTGTTCAGGTGTAGTCTGTACAGGGCGCCCTGTTGAAAGGAGAGTAGGGGCTGAAATCTGGCTAATGCTTTCCTTCCATCTGTTCCCGCGCAGATCTGTGCCTACCTGGAGAAAGGAACTCTTTCGAATTTGCACCAAAATGCCATACAAGCTAGCCACTCCTCTGCTTCTTGCTTTTGGGGGGAATTTTGTTCCATCAGTTATTTCCTCTCTCTGTGACAAGGTCACGTTTCGTGATTCAGTAGGTCATTTCCACCAACATATAAGCATGCTTTCATTCAGAAACCACAACAAAAATTTTGAGTATTCCTAGCCTTTTGCCATGTCCCTTCCCCATACAGGCTGTGGGCACACATGTGCATACTCAAAAGTGAGATGATTCTTTAACATATAGGGATTTACCTTTAGATAAGAGCTTTTTTATAATCAAAGAAGGATAGTAAGAATGGGATGTATGTGGCTTTTTGGGCAGGTAGTTGAAGGAGTTAATACTTGATTGTTTATTCATGTACTTATTCATCCATGCTACATATATTTGTTGAGTACCTTCTAGAGTCCATGCTTGTTTAGACAAGGAAAATTCCATAGTGAACAAGACACGGCCCCTACTCTCACGTAGCTTACCATTCTGTTGAGGGACGTGGACCGTACACCGATAAATACATAACGTGATTGTAGACAGTGCACAAGGCTTACTGAGATTAAAGCAGGTAAGGGAAGCAGGGAACAAAGGGAAGGCAATATTATATTTTAAATAGAGTAGTTATAGCAGGCCTCTCCAAGGAGGTGAAATTTAAGCAGAAACTTGAATGACTTAAGAAATGATTCTGACCAAGCATGTTCCGACAGAGGTAATAGTAAGTACAAAGATGCTACATGGGGAAATTGGCATGAGGAAAAATCTGTTCGTTAGCCGCCAAAATCTGTTTAGTGGAAATAGCAGGGACTTTGGCTTGTTTCTTCAAGGATAAAATTCTAACTTTTGTGACACTTGTAACAGGAAGGTCAGGTCCTTCCCTACCTTTTTCCTCCTTGTCATGCCTGCCGGTCACCTCAGCCTTTTCCAGCTCTTAGCTTCATTCTCAGGAAACAGTTGGTTTTCTCCAATTGTTAGTAAGAATAGCCGCCATGTTCATAAGCAGTCAGTTTAGCATTCCCGAGAGGAATACAGTGTCTCTTTTCCAGTAGTTCCAGCAAGCCGCAGGGCCAGTTCATTGACCTGGCTTGGATCATGTGTCCATTCCTGACCAATCTTTGTGGCTCTGAGTCAGGCCTGGGTCATGAGCTCATCCTTAAAATGTGGTCAACCTGATCAGATTAACTTATCCTCAGATATATTGACTGGGCTGTTACCAGTTTGATTCCAAGTAGGAACAAAGCATGAGAAAGAAAAGTCAGGGCCCAATAAGGATTCTTTATTAATGGCCCAGATATTAAAAATGGTAATTATGGTATCCTGCAGACCTGAAGATTTATATGAAAATGCAAAAGTTTCATTCGCTCTAACACCTTAGCTTGAAGATACCACACCATTCAAATAAATTGTTGTTCATTCTGTTTTAAAAAGCTTTTTTTTTATTTGTTCGTTTAGCTGTTTTATCAACATATCATTCATATAGCATAAAATTCATTCATTTAAGGAGTACAGTTCATGGGCTGTTGTGTATTCACAGGGTTGTCCAGCTGTCACCACTATATATTTTAGGATGTTTAAAAGGATTATAATGTACAGATTATATAGATTTTATTACTGACCTATAAAAATGTAAGAAGGTCTCCCTTTTGTTTCAATAATAATTTGAAAGTCAGAATCTTCCTATAACAATACTATCTCAAGCTCTTGCATATCATTGATATCCAACATACACAATCTCCCTTTCTTAGAAGCTTCTCTCTTATGACCAGTTTATCAAAACTTGTATTTTTGTGGCTTTGGTCTGACTGCTCTTTGCTGCTATCCGGCTTCTGTGAAGACTCCTTAAGCCCAGCTGCACCTAACGAAGAATAAAAGATAAACATGTGATCCATTTTGACTGTGATGAAATGTTAATCATTGCTGCTGGCTTCAAAAAGACAGTTCAAAGACGGGAATATCTTTCATTAACACATGCTAATTTATGTGAAAAAAACTTTTTATTCTTTTTTTGGTCTGTTGTTCAAAAAGCCTATTCTTGTTTATTGTCTTCATTCTATAACCTTTTATTTTATTTGCGTATCATTTTTCTCTCTTCATTTGCCTCACAGTCCTGACCTATCAAACTTTTAAATTTTTAAATGATTTTCCTATCTTAAGCCTGAATTAAGTCCACACATTACCTAAACCAATTAATTAACTATATATGTATTTATTTATTTATTATTTATTTGTGTAGGTTGACTATGTCAAAGGAAAATTGTGGTATAATGAAAGATGCTTTGCAAACAGAGAACTCTTTGAAGGTAAATTTTAGTTAAAGCAATATTAACAGGCTTTTTTCAGCATCCATAGATTAAATAAAATGACATAAAATAAAAATAGAATAAAATGTAGAGGTAGACTTTGTTCTGTATAAGTTATTGGCGTAAAACTAAAGGGAAAACATAAATGTAAATCTGAGACAACAGGCACGATCTGACGCAAAGGTAAGGAAACCGCTTCGCTTGTACTTAGCGGTACGCTGAGAAATAGAGGTGCCGCTTGTAATTCCCGTACCTTTATATTTTGTAGTTGACTATGTTACCATCACCTTTGAGAGAAACAGGACCTTAAGTGAGGTATGGCATTGAATATTTTAAAAGGTAAGAAATTCTATCGTCCATGATTTCATGGATTGTTGTTAATCTAAAAACTGGCAGTCCTGGGGCGGCCAGATGGCTCAGTTGGTTAGAGCGCTGGGGAGCTCTTAACAACAAGGTTGCTGGTTCCATTCCCGCCTGGGATGGTGGGCTGCGCCCTCGCCCCGCCTCCCCGCCCCCCCCCCACATCCCGCACAACAGCAACTGGACTTGGAGCTGAGCTGCGCCCTCCACAACTAGATTGAAGGACAACAACTTGACTTGGAGCTAATGGGTTCTGGGAAAAACACATTGTTACTCAATAAAATTAACAAAAAAAAAAAAAAAAGAAAGAAAAAAAGGCCGTTCTGCAGACTGAAAGGCTTAACAACGACTCTGCTCCCAGTGTTGTCTCTACTTGGGTTTAATGGTAATTACCTAATTATGCTAAATCTAGACCTACACAGTGGTTCTAGAAAAACAGTCCATACCGGAAAGGGATGCTTTGCAGTGTCACATTGCCCAGAAGAGAACCACAGACATGAAACGTTTACTACTGTTATTTGTAGTCAGTCAGGACAACCCCAGTGGTTCATTGCTTAAGAGAACTCACTAGAACTTATATGTCAAAAACGGCATTTACAAATGTCAACTATAATTTAATATATATAGATATATATTGATATATATCTATATATATATGTATTCACAAGGAATAGAGACAGTGAAAATATAACGGCTGTGTGCGATGTCAGAGGGATAGTAGATTGGGGGAGGGGGGCTATTACTTTGTGAGGGGTATAAATGTCTAGCTATTACATTGTTTTGTACACCTGAAACTAATAATAATAAAAAAAATGCACTATGTACTTAAGTATACCAAAATACCTGAGAAGTCTAGCAGTAAATTGTTTGCAAAAAAAAATAAAAATAAAAAAGAATGGCATTAACTTTTCCTTTCTCTTTTTGTAGGCAAGCTCTTGTTTTTTTAGTAATGAGCCATTTCTTGAATGGTTACCTTGCTTACCTCGTATTTCACACGGAATGAAAGCTGGTCTCTCAACTGTCATCACCTTTCTCGTTGACCAAAACCACAGTTGTGGAGTCTACCTCTTAAGTCTCCAGGTAGGCCTTACAGCCCGGAGGTGAATACTCTTGACATGACAGTAATGAAAATTTACGGAAGCAAAACTTATTTAAAAAATTCATGTGATCTTTGGCAATAGAGGTTGACAAAATTAGCCACAGCAAAATTATTTATGATTAAGAATACAGATGCTTTACAGATGCTTTAAAGATTTCTTGCCTCTGATTGTTATTCAGTTTGATGAAAATGAAGACTATGATGCTATTTGCATAGTGATTCTTCTTTGCTTTTCTCCCGGAGAATATAAGCTGAGTTAGGTCTGTATAAATTTAAGGTTTCATAAAAGTGGTTATTTTAGAGGAACAAAAACAATAAATTGCCACTGATCTATATTTTCTATTCCAAAGCGTCTTAACACCAGCTGTGAATTCGAATTTTTCTTAGAGCCATTAAAAATACATATAAGTTCAGCGCTACCCTTATGGTTCTAGAGGAAAAAAAAATTAATTTGTCTCTACCCTCTTAGGTTCAGTAATTGGGGGCCCTACAAATTAATTTGGTGGAAGACAGCATAACAGGAGAAAAGAAAACAGTTTATTTATGCATACGGTGCACATACAGGCGGCTGAAAGTCAGTGATGAGTAGCTCAAATAGATGATGAAAATTTGGGGGTTATATACCATCTTAATAGGATAAGGGGGGATGAGAAAGGCACTGAAGGAAAAACAGATGAAAAGATAATGGGTTTATGGGAGAACAAAGAGGAAATAATAAAGTTTATGATCATGTTTGTTTATATAGGTATGAGTGGTCTCTCTGTCTCCTTTGGAATGATAAAACTTGGGGAATCGGGGTAGGTTTTATTTACATTCTCCCTTCTGGGAGTAGATCTGCCCTGAAGAAAAATTTATGACAGTCTTATTTTCTAGAAGTTGCTTCTTTTAGTCAGATAAGGAAAGGCTTTTTTCTGCATCTGTTGGATCTCAAATGTCTTCAGCTTAAAATAATCTTTATACCAAAGTGGCATATCTCGGGGTGCATATTCTTGTCCCCTTTAAGGTCACGATCCAATAGAAGTGTGGCCCAAGTCTCCACACTTTTTTAAGTTTGACATGATAGCTATGAGTGTGGACACTGGAGTCTTTCTGCCAAGTTCGATCTTTCTGTTATTTATTATTGAATCTTGGACAAATTATTTAGTCTTCCAAACTTCATATTTGACAGCTGTAAAATGGATGTATATGGTCGGGGAGAAAGAGTAAAGAGATCTCGATGGTTACTAATCCTTCCAGTTCTAGACTGTGTCAATGCATGTATCCCTATCTAAAAATTGGAAGATAGACAAGTATTATTCATGGAAAAATTCTTATGACTTGCTCATGCTTTATGTGTTTCTAGAAAGAGATTGCTGTCTCTATACACACCCTAAGAAATAACAAACCAAGATTAAAACGAAAATATCCATCTTTCACATTTCCTTCATCATTCTCTTCTCCTGTTGGAATGATGTTCCACCCCCGAAGCCATTTTCTGTACGTTTATGGTAATCAGGTGAGTACACATGACATTTCACACGCTGGGGTCGAGTGGCTCTTCCTCGATGCCAAGTGGTTCTACATCAAGTAAAGAACAGTCCCTGTGATGATCAGAGAGGTGGAAAGCCCGATGAAAAGAGAATGAGAGGAGAGGAATTAGGGACAAGGAACGCAAACAAATCTTTTGCAAAGTTTTGCTGAAAAGTGGAGCAATGAAACGGGGCAATGTTGAAGAAGGAAGGGTGGTCCAGAGGAGTATTTTAAAAAAAGATGGGAGGCGTTACGCTGTGTGCTGATGGAAATCATTCAGTAGGAGGGGGAAATTGATGATGCAGGAAAGAGAGAGGGGAAAAATTTCGGGAGTGATGTTTCTGAATAGGTGAGAGGAGATAAGAGTCATGACCTGGTGGAGAAATTGTCCTTAGGAGGATAATTATCATACAGTACCAGGAGGGAAGGAAGAGTCTAGCGGTAGATGCCGTGATGGAAGGATGTGGAAATGTATCTTCTATTTTCTCAACAAAAAGTAAAAGTTATTATTTGAGAGTGAGGATGGAGGAAGAATGTTGGGGATTTGAGGAAAGAGAGAACAGAGTGATATAGTTGCTAGGAGAGTGAGCTGGCTGAGGGAATGAAGGACGATGGCTTGAGCTTCGTGCTCATGAATTCAAAGTTTGACCAGTTCATCATTATAGAATGTTCTTCTCCACATTCAATTGTGGGGGTTCGCACGTAATATAGAAGACAGAGAGTTGTATTTAACCACATTGGAATTCTACCAAGAAATTATTAAGAGGTAAAAGAGTACACAGAAGGAAATGCAATAAGACAAAGAAAAAAATTAAGAAATTAGAGTCACGAATATTAAAAAGTAGCAAACTATTTACTTGTAAATGATATTTGATTGTCTATATAGAAAATCTAAAAGATACATACAATTTACTAAAAAGAAGGAAAAGGAGAAGGAGGAAGAGGAGGAGGAGAATTCTGTTCATTAAAGACATTGTAAGAAGTGAAAATACAAATTGGGAGATGACTTGTAACACATTTAACTGAGAAAGAATGAAATGTAAGAATATATAAAGAATTCCTACAAAGCAACACAAAAAAGACAACCCAATAGCTAAATTGACAAAAAACTGTATTAAAATTACGCTGATGGGAACCACTTTGAGCACCTCTTGTAATTGCAGAAGTCCAACGTGACTTGTATTCATCTTTTGTTATCAGTATATATTGAGTATTACAATTTTAATACAGTTTTACTTTCTTAAAGTGTATATGTGTTTTTTTTGGCACCCTCTGTATACGAATGTAAATGTGTAGAGTTTTCAACCTGATTACGGTGGTTGCCTCTGGGAAGGGATGGAGGAGACCATGATTATATCAGATCAGGTCTAAAAGGAGAATTATTTGGATGGTGGTCAAAGAAACTTCAGCCACATTATAATGTTTTAAATTTAAGAAAAGCCTATTTTCAGATATAACTTGTCATTAAAATTAATGTTTAAAAAGAAATTTAAAAACCAGAAATCTTCATTTGAATAAAACTGAGACTATTAAAAGGTGTACCAAGCAGGATTCATCCAACATATGATGTGATTTATCTTCAAACAACTCTTACCAAAAGATGAGGCACTGGAGAAACTTACATACCATAGTAGAGTACATGTGAGTATTTAGAAGGTTCCCAGGACACACCCTTGCAACTGTTAAGGAGCTTTTCCCCACAAAACATGTTTACATACATATTTGCCAGATGCCTACCTAGAACTTGAAGTCTCCTGTCAGGATGGGGTAAACTCTCTCCCCCATATTCAAATACACCCAGTACCTCATCCTTGTATGATGAGAACAACTTCGTTCTTTTTTACATTCACCATGCATACTATGTAGACCTGAGACTACCATCTACACTGTCATACAAACTCTAGGAAGGAAATAGAGAATAGACCAAGTAAGTGAGGAGTCTCTGTGTGTGTGTGTGTGTGTGTGTGTGTGTGAGAGAGAGAGAGAGAGAGACAGAGAGAGACAGAGAGAGACAGAGAGAGAGACAGAGAGAGAGACAGAGAGAGACAGAGAGAGACAGAGAGAGAAATACAGATGTGGGCATATGGGCAAAGCCATGCTGCATGAATTGTCTTACGTAGGAAGATTAGGCAGGTAAGTAATTGCTGTTACATGGCTGCTGTTTAATGTGTTGTTATGTTTTTATTCCCTTAGGTGTGGCTTTCAATGGATGGTGGCCACATTTTCGAATTATTGGCTGACTTTCATGATGACATCATAAAGAATACTTATCATAGTTTTTATACTTCCGATGTTACTTTTGTTTCCCAGAGTGGAAAGGTTTACTTGACGAAAGCCGGTGAGGAATTCACTTTTTTTTGGTGTAAGCACTATTGTGAGCCAGGGATTAGAAGATACATGAAAAAAAAAAAAATCTGCCATATTAATCAACTAATCCTAACATCTCAAACTTATTAGGGGTGATAGATTTTTTAAAATATTTTTTAATTGTGGTAAAATACACACAACAGAAAATTTACCGTCTTAACATTTTAAAGTGTATGGCTCAGTGGTATTAAATATATTCAAAATGTTCTGTAACCCTTACCACCATCCATCTCCAGAACTCTTTCTATCTTGTAAAACTGAAATCCTGTACCCTTTAAACAGTAAATCCCTATTTATTGTGAAAAAAATTAAGTGCTTCCAACTCTTCTGAAAGTGATTTTATCAATTTACTGTCCTACCAGTAATATGAAGGAATTCCAGTTGCTCCCCCTTCTCAGCAATTAGTATTGTTAGTCTTTTAAATAGGAAGCCATCATGTTGAGTATGTAACGTTATCTCATTGAAGATTTAGTTTGCATCAAAAAATAATGTTGAGCACACTTTTATATGATCATTGGCCAATTTTATATCTTTTTTGGTAAATTATCTCTTCAAGTTTTTCAATCAAGTTTTAATTGGATTGACTTTTTCTTATTGATTTTTATGAGTTTTTTTTATGTATGATGGATATGAGTCCTTTTTTTAGAAATATGACTTGCAAACATCTTTTCCCAACCAGTTGCTTGTCTTTTGTATTCTCTTCATGGTGTCTTTTGATGGACAAAATTATTAATTTTTAAAAGTTAAATTTATCAGTCTTTTATGGTTCGTGCTCTTCGCTTCTTATATCCTGTTAAGAAATTTTTGCCTGTTCCAAAGTTATGAAGAAAGTCTCCTGTTTACTTCTAGCAGATGCATTGTTTTTGATGTCTTGTATAGATCTATGTAAAACTTCTAATTTTGTGTGTATGGTGTGAGGTAAAGTTCTGTTGTTTTTTTTTCCTGTACAGCTGTCAGGTTCTTTACTCTGGCCTTGAGTTGGGTAGTGAAGGCCATACGCTTGTTTTCTTCCTTTTTTTTTTTTTGGTAAGCTCTCCAATATATGCATAAAAGTCATATCACCCCACAATCTTTGTAGAAAACCATGATTGTCATTGTAATCACGTACAGCCACCCCATTTCATCTCCTAAAGTCTTGCCCTCCACACGCCCTCCATCCCATGCTACTACCAGTAATAATGAGTAATTGTGATGCCTTTGCTTGCTATGCACTGCCAGTGTCACAGTATCCACCAGACATAAGAAGTCTTCTGTGCATTCCTTAAATATGGGACTCAGTCCCAGAATCCCACCCGGTTATTCTGGTTTCTAGGGACATTTCTGGTAAAAAATGCCTTATCGGTTACGGTCCTGGCAGGAAACATAATTCCATTCAAGTGTTTCACCTGAGAGGGCACTATTTGTAGAGCAGTGAACAGAGTTAAAGGAACCAACAATAATATTAAAATATCCAGAGACTACCAATGGGAGAAAGTGATTACAGTCCCTTTGATTAAAGGGGAAATACAAATAAATAGATGATGATGATAGATAGATAGATAGATAGATAGATAGATAGATAGATAGATAGTAGATAGACAGACAGACTTCTCTCTCCTTCCTTTCTTCTTATCTCCTGTTAGTGCCTTTCATTGGCGAAACCCAATCAGAAGCCAGCTGGAAAGTACTGCAATTCATAGAGGTTAGCCTTCCAGTGCACCAGACATGAAAGAGAAAGCCTGAGAATGGCTCTGAAGGAATTGGCAAATAGAGAATAGCACATACTGTGAAACAAAATCAAAATAGACTAAGCAAGATGACTTTGGAAAGAGTAAAAATAATAACACCTAAGAAAACTGAACTAAGTTGGCAATATACATTCTAAACCCTTACAAATTATAGATATAAACTCTAGAAACATGTCCATGTGTAGAATGAATAAGTACGTGGAAAGAATCAAAAATGACAAATATAGATGATGATGATTGAGAAGCTGCGAGTCGTAGAAATATCCAGTCATGAGCACAGGTGGTGGCTCTGTGTTTTTCTCTGTTACTGAAACTTCCTGGCACACTATAGCATTTTGATATGAATGAATGGATAAATACTGAAACGAAGGCGAATAAAGGAAACCAAGAATTGATAATGTCTAAAATTAATGTCTAATGCCTTATTAGACATTAATTTTTTAAACCAAAATCAAACCCAATAATAAAAGCAAAAACACTTCTGAATTATTTGAAACAGAGAACATAAATCAATTTTAAAGGCACAAAAAATCAAGCCAGCCTTGGATTTCTCTGCTGCAACAATGAATAATATCACATATTCCTCTAAAGAACTTTAAGAGAAAAATAATATTGCCCAAGAATTTGGAGGCAACTCACCCAGTTATTCATAGGCAAAGCCAATAGAAGAATGTTATAAACACTGTAGTTCATCAAATTGGAGGTTCGTTGATTATAAGATGCACCTTGTTCTATTAACACAAAAAAAGAAAAACTCTTCCAATTGAACTTGAACACAGCGTTTGAACAGTGATCCTGGTGGGTGATGCATGGATTTCTTTCTGACATTATTTCCCGTGCCCGTAGTTGCACTGGTTGGTGTGTGATAAGACAAATTTTGCATGTTATCTCAGTAACAAAACATAATGCAATGTCATCTACTTGTGGATTTCTTCCTTCCTAATGTCCTGGAAAGTAGTCGGTAGTGATCATACAAGAAAATTTGGAATTGTGATAATTCTTCCAGTCCCATTTTGCTTTATTGACAACTATGAGCCCCACTGTTTTCCTGTCTTGCTGCACCCACCATAACTGTTTCAGTGCCTAATTATAATGTAATATTTTTTAAAGCATTTTAAGCAGCAACGAAACTCAATATGTCCTACACCAGTGATTCAGGAAACTCAAAGTCATGGCAATATAAAGAGCTGAGATGACACACATGCGGTTGTAGGCAATTGACCACAATGGCGTGAGTGCCACCTGGCGGACAATGATTGTAAGACACTTCAGTTATAAAACGTGTCTCAATTTACAAGATGTTAAACCTTACGTTTATAGATGAAATAGGGCATATTGAATCTTAGCAATTGTAATGGTTAATTTTACGTGTCAACTTGACTGGGCCAAGGGGTACCCAGATTAAACATTATTTCTGGGTGTGTCTGTGAGGATGTTTCTGGATGAGATTAACTTTTGAATCGTGGACACAGTAAAGGAGACTGCCCTCCCCAATGCGGGTGGGCATCATCCAGTCCTTTGAGGACCTGAGTAGAATAAAAAGGTGGAGGAAAGAGGGATTCACCCTGTTGGCTTCCTGCCTGTCTCCTTGAGCTGGGACATTGGTCATCTTCTGCCCTTGGATGGGGACTTACATGAGTGGTCCCCCAGTTCTCAGGCCTTTGGCCTCTGACTGGAAGTTACACGGTCAGGTCCCCTAGCTTCCAGATGGCAGATGGTAGGACTTCTCAGCCTCCATAACTGCATGAGCTAATTCCCCATGACAAATCTCTTCCTATATGTCGTACTGGCTTGTAGAGGGTGCTAGCGGTACAAGTGGTTAGGTTCTATGTGTATTCTGAGGGTAAACTCAACAGGACTTGTTGATGGATTAGCTGTCGGGTGTGCGAGAGAGAGGAGTTAAGAATGACACCCAGGTTTCTGGACTGAGCGGCAGGCATGGGGCAGTGGCGCTGATGCGCATGAGGAAGACTAAGGATGGAAGAGGTGTGACGAGCATCAGGACGAGTTCAGTTTGGGATGCCTGGCGACATGGACCTGGAGCTGCCGATAGGCAGTTGGATATGTAAGTCTGGAGTGCAGGGAAGGGAATGAGGTGGGAGCTTGAAATTGGGAATCAACCACATAAAGATGAATTTTAAATCCTAAAACTGGACGAGATCTCCAGAGATAATGAGAGAAGAGCTATAAGAACGGAGTGCTGGGCACTCCAGCGTGTAGGGGTCAGGGAGGGGACGATGGACCTCTTGGGAGAGCCGGGCTGAGCTAGGGCATGTTAGGTGGGCAGGTTGTGTGTAGAAATCAGCCTTTACCATCCTGAGACCTGAGCTTTCACTCGGGCTCCATCTTCCATTCAAGGGGCTTTCTCTTTCTCTGGATCTGTGTTTGTTTGGTTAAGTGAACGCTGCTGTCTTACCACATGACTCCCAGAACCTCCCACCGTGCTGCCCTCAGGCGTGAGAGCAGCACAGGACACCAAATTTGGATCAACATATTAGTCGTCTTGTAGTTTATGATTCAGTGGTCTCTACTGCTAATTCCCCTTGCTGTCCTGAGAGTTGTTTTCTCATTGCCTTCTACCTGTCGGGAACCTGGCTTCGGCAGGTAATTAGGGAGAGACTCATTACCGGGGAGCTGACTTCTTTCCCTCCAACGTCTTTAACATCCGCTCACTCTATCGATCCTTCACCTACTTCAGCGACCAGGTTCTGTAATGAATTGGAGCCTGGAAAAGACTTTCCAGGGACTCAACGGAGACAAACATCTATATTACCACTTCTGGCATCTCAGAGACCTACCCCCACCCCTTAGTTTAAATGAAGGAGTTTTTGCAAAGGATAGTATTAAAAGTTCTCTAGTTGTGTTATGTCAATGATCAAGAGACCTCTGTTTCTTTCCTAATAGGATTGGAAAGATATACTGAAATTGGATCTATTACTGATAAAATTTTCACATTGTACTATGACCACATGGGAGTCATACATAAACTGACTCCAGAGCGTTTTGAAGCTGGCAGATCACTTGCAGCCTTTGGAAATGCTAAAGGTATTTTTGGACAGGTCAGTGATATCATGCATTGAAATAGTTTGCCCTGTTTTATGAATAGACGCCACGTTGTATACACAGAATAATGGGAAACTAGGAAAGCAGATTCCTTGGGACAAACTGTTATTAAGGCACCTTGCTTTATTTAACTAAAGGGAAAACCTCCATACTTGTGTACCAGAGAGCATCTGCCAAACCTTCCAAGTCCCATACCGGGTTATACAGATGTAACTCCACCCAGGGTATCTTTAGACAAATATCTACACAGCAAAACCCAACCAGATATTCCAAGCTAGACCCATTGCTGCCAACCCAGGTACATGGCGGGTTTGATCTTTTACCTCCCAAGATTGACCGGAAGAAACACGAGTTCTGTTTTTCATACTGGTTTACCGTTCTCTTTTATATTAACCCTGCCGCCCTCATTTATTCCTTTTCTAATGGCAACGTGGGAAGGAGTTATTGATGATACTACATACAGATTTTTCTAATAATTTTCATGTATACTATGCTACTTGTGAAGGCACATATGCCTACAAACTCATCCTGTGTGGACGGTCGTGCAAAGGGACTCTCATCGATACACTGGTAAAGAATCAAACAGATGTTTTGGCTGGGGTTTAATGACATCTGCCCTTTGGCCTAAAGGAAATAGAAAAAAGCATGACTAGTTGTAATAGAACATTCCCAATGACCAGGCCAAAGCGGCAGCTGAGAGGATGGTGTTTTCATTTCTTTTGTCTGAGATATTCATAGAGGGTGACGTGGGACTTCCTTGTGACAGGAAGATGCCACCATGTGACTCCCTGTGTATTTGCCAGTCTGTGGTGTGAGCTCTGCTGAGATACAAATCCAATGACATGAACGGGAGAATAGAACTAACCAAAAAAGCAGTCGCCGTAATTTTTCACCCACTTCACAATTTGTAGGACATAGCTTAGCTCTCTAGATGAAAGTTTAAATTATGAAAATCGAAAGCCAAGAGAGGTTTATACTCAGGATGAGTTCAAGGAACTCACACTCGATACTATCTCCCAATACTATCTCCCTTCCCCCAAACAAACTATGCGTTCTGTCTGGATAAAAAGAATTACTAGCCTTTATTTGACCGAGTCTGCCAGACACTGTTGTGAGCTCTTACTCTTTGTGACAACCATGTATCCTTATTTTATCCATAAAGAAGGGAGGCAGAGGAAAGCCAAATAATTTACCCCAAATTTCCTCTATCACACGATAGTTATTGGACTCAGACATCTAACCAGGCCACAGGTCCCAGGGCCTCGACTGTACTTTTTAGTCACTATGTTACCTTTCACTGGACTTGCACACACTTTTCATGGGATATTCTTGGCACCCCCAGGCTAGAATGTCATACAGAATTCTAAAGCATTTGCAGCCTTTTCAGAGTCCTTAAGCCATCTGTTCAGTCCCACTTTTATTCTCCTTGCATCTGTTTCCCACTCTCTCCCCTTCTCAGTGGGTTCCCAAATTTAAGAGACTAGGGAAAAAGGCCTAGCAGAAAATGGGTCTTGGAGCCCATTCTGTGATGATTATGCCCCCACCCAGCCTGCACTACCTACCCCTCCCTCCTCATCTCAGAGTAACAAGCTTAGCTCCAACATGCCCGTGGGGGCTGGTCTCCACCTCTCTTCTCACCCCCTAAAAGTTCCCAAAGCGACAGGATCAGGATGGGAGAAGGGTGTGTTAGAAAGAAGACCTACGGCCCAGAAATCTGAACCACAGATGCCATGTTGGCTGCAAGGGAAAGCCTTGTGAACTGGAGGAAATGAGACGAGCAGAAGCTACTAGAGTTGGGGACTCAGACAGTAGCTGTGCAGTCACTCTCAGGGCACTGGGAGTAGCAGCTTTCCAACGAAGAGACGTACTTCACAGCTCCTTTCCTAAATAAAACTCTAAATGAGAGCTGAGTTTAAAATCTGCACCTCCAGATTCCCCCCCCGCCCCCACCCCACACACACACAGCAGAAGACACCGAAGTCTCCATACACCCTTCCGCCTCAGCCTCCCACAAAGGGCACAGGAATCATAAAGAGAACCTCACTCCTCAGAATTTCTTTTCCTCCTCAACAGAAAAATGCATCGTCCGTTGCATACACATGGATATTCAAATAGAGCATGCTGAGATATTACTCCTACTGATAAACAACCAGTATTGTTTTGATGTGAACTGGAAATAAATGTGTTATTTGCATTCTGTCATAATTAAAATGTAAAAAGTACATGTAAATGCAATCTATTTTTCTCCTACTCCAGGCTCCTGATATGGGCTTTGAGACCGCACTTGCTCTGCAGTATATCACCTTAGATGAAATGATCTTTTATGCATATGTACCTGAGAATGAACCTGAGAAAAGCAGATACACCAAGCAATTCAACAACATTCACTTGGGAAAAGTGATACACTCCGGGTAGGTACTGATTTGCCTCACATTTATTTAGATTGCACACTGGTTTCTAGATTCTAAATTTTGAGCCTACTTTTTTGAGTACTTTTCTTGGTCAAATAGAGTAAGTTTTTTTGACACCTCATGAGGCCAAATGTATTTGGAGATGCCAAGGTGCCTTACATGATGCCACAATCTCAGGAACTCAGGGCCAGGTATATCAGCACCCTCAGGCCAAGCTATAGTAATGTGCATTTGCCTTCTTGAGTGTGAAAATGTTCTGGGCTACACTGGATACTGCTTATCCAGTGTTCACTCACATGGCACTTCTCATATGTCCAAAAAACAAACACATCTAATGTAGCGAAGGCCATCTTGCATGAAATACTATGTGACAGGTATGCAGAATTCTCAGGAACGTTTATTTCTAAGACATCGGCAAGAGCCAGTGACCCTTGAAGTTATCTTCAAGGTCTAAATAGTCTCTTTGAAGAACATTATGAGTTCTACAACCCCTCAAAATCCAACAACCAGAAAAGGAACAACTTCAGATTACTAGAAACTCACCCAATCCCAAATATGGTGGGCCCTATTCCACCAGGGTGAAATCTGTTTCTTACACATGTATGGGGCTGTTGGGGCATACCTGTCCCATAACCAGCAACCCCATGCACCCCCGGACAGCTCACTTGGAGGTGGGCATGAAGACTGGAATCAGACATAACAAATGCTGGCAGTAGTGTGTTTTTTTTTTTCCCATGAAGACTGTAGAACTTTCTGTCTCTAAGAAAAGTACCCATGATTTCTACAACTTTTTTATTTTCAATAGCTTGTGTATGTGTGCCACTCCAGGTCACTCACTTCATGTTTATACTATAGGTATGGCCTTATAGAAAACATACAGAATCACTTTTTAAAAAATTAACATCTTCATACCATCCTAATGTTAATCATTTCTTATAACCTAATTATTTTTAAAACCGTGTGCAGATTCTCTTAAGGATCAGAATATGTGAGAACCAGACCAACACATTCTGTAATCAGATGTGGTCACTTTGCTCAGAAGCTAGGGAACAGGCAAACCCCGGGCAGGAAATGGGAGCAAAGAGCCAGGATCAGAGAACTGGAGGCGAGAGGAACTACAACTGGGGCGGTCGAGGGTTTGGGAGTCCAGAGTTATGAGGTCAGCAATAGGCCAAAGGCAGATATCTAGATATTGGGGGGCGGGGTGCCCTTCATTCATCTCTTCCACAATTACTTAGCACGTATGTGTGTGCAAAGCACTGCGGTTGCTGCTGTGGTAGAACGGCGAGGAAGACATTCCTTATTGTACTCGAGCACTGGAAGTAGACAAGTATGTACTTACAGTTGACATAAGTCTACAGCGGAAAAGCATGGAGCATTGAGAGAGTGTTTTCCTGGGGGTTGAGGAGCCTTTGTTTGGAGGATCTTGGAAGGTTTCTCAGAGGCAGTGATACTTACGATGAGATGGGAAAGATGAGGATGAAGGAAGGGATGGGGGTAGAGGAAAGGTTCCAGGCTGAGAGAACAGCGTGTATAAGGCCCCCAGGCCAAAAAGCATGATGTGTGTTTGAGAAACCAAAAGAAACCTGGAATGACTTGTGTCATGAACAAAGGAGGAAAGTCATTCAAGAGAGTGGAGCCAGGTCAGGCAGGGACTCTGAGTCCCAGTAAGGAATTTGGATGTTATTCCATGAAAGCAGGAGGCACCGAAGGCTTCTAATTAGGTGAAAAACTGGATTGATTTATGTGTAATTTGTCTACTAAAGAAGCTAGAGAAACCAACTTTATTTTTCTTCCTACTGTGTCTCTTCAAATCCCCTTTGGGGGCTTACTTTCTTTCCTACCTCTAGATGAAATATCAGGCAAGCCCCATAGCTTTTCCCTTAGAGAGTAAGTAAATATTTCCTTGGCTTAAGAAAAGTAATAATCACATGACTTAAAAATCACCTGACTCTGTTCCTGTCTAGTGTTTTTCAAAAAACATCAAACTCTCATCCAATTTAAATTTGTTTCCCATACTCTAATTGGAACCTGACCCAAACTGGGAAGCCTGGACTGTGGGGAGAGAGAGTGTTTCTCATTCTCATTGTTTTCTGGTTCATAGCTTCCTCCCTTCAGCTTATGATTTATAGCCCTTCTAGATTGGTGAAAGAAGGGAGGTGAGAAAAAAGGCATGAGAGGTCCTCCTGATGGAGACCTCCAGAGTCCTTTAAAGGGGGAAGTGCCATTCTTCTAACTGGTGACAACTGTCCCCATCACCTCCACGCCTCTGGAAGTCTACTACTCTCCTGGGGTCCCTTCGCCCTTCCCACAATCTTTCTGGACAGCATTCCGGTTTTTTTTTTCCCCTGCCTTTTTTCCCCCAAACCCAATGCTACCTACCCCATCCTCTAGAGATAAGCATTGTCTTGAATTTTGGGTGAACATTAAAGATATTTTTTTCTTTATGACTTTAACACATGCATATGTACCAAAATGTATTGCTTAGTGTTACTAGATGTATTACATAGCTACGCATGCCTTCTCCTGGGATTTGCCTTTTTCATACAACATTATGCTTTTATGATGACCTCAGATACTTCCTAAATGACTGGATATGGATGTCTGCGTCTGTAAGTCAATTTCATGAAAATACCACAATTTAATTATTCTCCTATGTTGTCTGCTGGTAGTTTTAAACTTTGCTTTTTTTTTTTTTTAAGTTTTTAATCTATCTAGAATTGATGTGTATGGTGTGAGGTGGGAATCTGATCTCTTTCTTTCTTTTCATACATATATAGCCAGTTGTCCTGTGACTCTCCACTGGTCTGCAGTGTCAGCCCTGTGGTCTGTCATAGGTCCTTCCATTCATGCCTTTGTCTGTTTCTGGTCTCCTATTTCATTGCTCTATTTGTCTTCCCTTTGTCAAACTACGTGTCTATAACTTATAACACGTTAATGGTACTCCCTCCTGGTTTTTCTTGGCCTTTGTTCTTGTATTCAAATGTGAGATTCAGCTTGTCAAGTTCATTAAGAAAAAACCCCCCACAACGACCTGTTAATAAAATAACCTCTTGCAGTCAAATTCTGCCTTATATCTGCAGTTAGATGTTGGATGGAAATTCCTGGCTCTTCTCCTAACGGTAAGATTACTTCATTCTCGTAGAATTGGAGGCCCAAGACAGCTTCCTGACCCTCCTGAAGGGGTAGAGAGTTATTATTTTATCCTTCTGTTCTCCATGCTGTGTCTTTGCCTGTGCCCCATGGATGACTGGCTTTGCTCTCTCTCTCGGGATTTTAAAGCTTTTGCTTCATGGGGAGAGGGGTGAAGGAGAGAGGGGGCGGGGCTTCAGTGCCAGTACCCGCCAGGTCCTTTCCTAGCTAGTGATCACGCGCATCGAGGCTTGTGTACTAGAATGTTTGATGCCCAAGCCCTGTGGCTTAGGCTTTAGCTTTCTATGAAAGAAGGTTCAGGGAAGTGGGTGATGCTTGATGCCTCTTTCCTCCCCATCTTCTGATGCAACTGCCCCCCACCCTCACCCTCCGACCTGCACCACCAGCAGGGGTCTCTTTCCCACCCAGTCTTTCTCATGAGACTCAGGGGAAGCCCAGGGCAAGGACCTTGCAAGTGAGTGCAGACTTTTCTTTGAAGGGTCCCCCAGCGTTTCTAGATGGACATGGCAGCACATACTTGGCCTTTGGCAGTTCTTTTTTTTTTTCTTCTTTCTTTTTCTTTTACTTTCTTTTTTTTTTTTTTTTTTTTTTTTACAATTTTAGCGAATTATTACTTGTCTGTGTTGTGATCAGCACTGCATTTCTTCCTCCCATGTTTTTACATAGGTAAGACTGTTCAGTGTTCTCACCCTTCATGGAATGACTTAGTCCCTGGATTTCTAGTTAGTTGGTTATCTTCTGGCCTTAGTTCTCTGATGGGCTTAAGGAAAGTGATCACTTCATTCTCTATCTGTTTTTCTTGTTGGGCTGCATCTTTCTGCTTCTAAAGCAAAAGCAGAAGTCTTGTAATGGACTTTTGTATATTACATTTTTCAAATGTGCTACTTTCTTTTAATAAGTCCGGTACTTTTTCTATGTATTCCTCTGGGTTTTCTGAGTAGATATGTTTCTGAGTAGATCATCACATCACCAAAAGAATTTGTTTGGTTTCTTCCTTAACATTTCTTAGCATATTAAACCTCTTTCCTATTACAGTGCCTAGGACCTCATTAAATAGAAAGAAGATAGTGGGCACCCTCGTCCATTTGGGCTCCCAAATCCCACAGACTGGGTGGCTTATAAACAACAGACATTGATGTCACAGTTCTGGAGGCTGGAAGTCCGAGATCAGGGGGCCCATGGCCGGTTCTGCTGAGAGTTCTCTTCCTGGTTTGCAGACTGCCAACCTCTTACTGTCACCTGGCATGGTGGACGAGCAAGGGAGCGCTCTGGAGGCTCTTTCCCAAGGCTACTCATCTCATCCACAGGGGCTCCCCTCTTCATGACCTAACTCACCTCCCAAGAGCTCCACCTCGTCACAACATCACCTTGAGCATTAGGTTTTCAACCATCTTCATTCAGGTGCTAGATAAGCTGCAGGTTCCAACTGTCCCTTTGACTTACCGCTGAGTTTCCCGTGTGTAAGCATGACACGCGTGTTTCCTATTGTTAATCTGTCTTTTGTCAGTTTAATTTCTAGGATCCCAGGCACAGAACCTTGGAGGGTAGAAGAAAAAGAGTTGTTTTCCCTTCCCCTACTGATTATTTTGGATAACAGTCTTTTATCAGACATGTCTCTTGTAAATATTTTCTCCTGGTCTGTGGCTTGTCTTCTCTTTCTCTTGACGCAGACAGAAGTTCTGTGGAATTTTTAATAAAATATGGCTTATCAAATTTTTCTTTCATGGGTTGTGCTTTTGGTGTTATATCTGAAGTCATCAGTAAAATCCAGGTCATCGGATTTTCTCCTGTGTTATCTATCTTCTAGGATTTTTACAGTTTTGCATTTTATATTTAAATATATAATTTATTTTGAGTTAATTTTTGTGAAGGATATAAGGTCTGTGTCTAGATTTTTTTCTTTTGCATGTGGATGTCCTAGGTTAACATTTTAAATATAGATTGTTTTTCTTGATTATAAAGTACATGTCCATTGTGGAAATTTCTTAAAACACAGCTAAATTTAAAGAAGAAAATTGAAATCATGACTGTTAACACTTTGATGAATTACTGATTAGCTCTTTTAATATGCATTTTAACATTCTTCACCTTGCTTCTTTCATTTAGACATTATATATGACCGTTTTCCTTATATAATTGAAAACTCTGTAAACATCATTTTAATAGTTGCATTTTGTCTAAGTAAATCATGTATTAACATTTACCTAATTTTCCCATTGTTGGCATCTCTTATTTCTACCTTTTATCATAATGCTGTGATGGACATCTTTGTGTGGAAAGAATTTTATCCCCTGTGTTTCAAGTGATTTCCTTAGGATAGAGCCCTACTGGTAGATTTATGGAATCAGAGGGAAAACAAAGAATGCTATCACTCTTACTGAATACTTTCAAATTGCTTTCTGGGAAGTATGCACCAACTTAACCCCCATCAGCAGTGGATGAATGCCTTTCTCCACTCAATTCTTGCCATTCCTGAACCCTATCATTTAAGAATCTTAGCTAATTTGATAGGTGGAAAGTTGTATCCCATTACTGTAATTGGCATTTCATTGATTAACTAATGAGGTTGAAGAACTATTCATCAAATGTTCATTTGTCAGCCATTTGTGGTATATTTTGTTTGTAAATTATATATTCATAAACTTGCTCATTGAGGCCACAGTTTTATCCAAATTCCTTACTGTGTGTTTGTTTGTTTAGGAAAACCGGAACAGCTTACATAAGAAAGATACTGAAACATAACACTCCTAAAGGATTTTTGTCCTCAGTTATTGCAGAAATGACAGACCCTTTTGGAGTAGAAGACGTGAGTGAGAGCTCTTGTTTGTCTAGTTCCCTTTCCATCAATCAAGATGGAAACTTCTATAATCTTACTCTTCAAATGCAAAGTAAGTATAACAACATAACATAGCTCTTATGGCTAGTAAAAATAAAAAGTTCTCATTTGAGAAGACTGTTCGTGCTCATTTATAGAACAATAGATTTTTAAATTTAGTCCAACTGGTAATCTGCAGAAGTCTACATCTACTAAAGTCTAGAGGAATTTTTTATTTCTGATACAATTAAACCTAGCTATAACTTCATTGATATTTCATCAATACTAGGACCTATCATTTATTCCCACTTTTTTGTATTAACCAGTACTCAGGAGAAATGAAAGAAAACAGGAAGTCCATGCAGATTTTGCCCTCCATAATAAAATAATTTTGAATCACTGTTATGTAGGGTATCTCCATTTCAAAGGATTATGTGATGGATATACGTACATAGTAAAAGCTAGTATAGTTCATTATAAGAATTTGGGTTTTATTCTGAGTAAATGGGAAGCCACTGGCGGGGTTTTGAGCAGAAAGTGACATGATTGGACTTAGGTTTTAACAAGATCACTTTAGCTGCTGTGTTGAGAGTAGACTGGGCAGGTGATGGAGAGAGGACAAGAAGGGAAGCGGAGAAATCAGGAGGCTGTTATGATAGTTGGGTGAGGGATCAATAAAGACATCTGGACTGGAGAGAGAAATTTGAGTGGTCTGCATATATGTGACAGTGCTGTGACACCTGCCAGGAGATGGGAAAGAATCAGTGAAGGAGATTGGATGGTCTGCTCTGAGAACTGAGTGAAGATGTTTCCAGAAGGAGGGAGTACTCCTGTGTTAGATGCTATCAGTGAGTCAAATAAGACGAGAAAAGAAAATTGGCCAGCGGATCTGTTGTTGGGAAGCTTGACAAAAGCTGTTGTTGGGTAGAGTGTTGCAGACCAACGTCTGATTGGATTAGGTTCAAAAAGTTAGAGAGGAGAGGAACGAAGACGTGAATTAAGGCAACTCAAGGAATTTCGCTACAAAGAGGAGGACATTATGTGGCAGTTGGAGGAATTGTAAAAAAGGATTTTTGTCTAGAATGGGAGACATTAGAGCATGTGTGCGTCATAAAGGGAATTAAGGAGGCTCTCTTGACTACTTCTATTTATTTTTTCAGAATGAGGTATTATTGATGTGTTCCAAGACCTATCAAAATCATGTGGTAATGAAAAAAAAATGGAAACGTGATCATGATGCCTTCCCTCTCCTAGAAACCCCCTTCTTTTGGCTTCCCTCATACTCTCTGTCATGGATTTTTTCTAATCATTTCTTCTTTGTCTGCTTAGTGGCATCTTTTCCCCTTCCGTTCCTTAAATGACAATCTTCCTTATGCCCTAGAGCCTCTTTTCAACTAAATCTTCTTGCTCTCCTTAAACAATCAATTATTCATCCATTCAGCAAATATTTATTGAGCAGCTTCTATGTAATAGGCAGATCTTTAGGTGCTGGGGATACATGATCCTTCTCTTACAGAATCACAATAAAGATTTTAGGTTATTAAGCCTCTTGGCAGTTGTATAGTAAAGAAATCGGGTTTCTTATAATTGCTTAGTCCTACATGGCTTTTTTTTTTTTGCTGGGAATTTTATAGAATCTGTTTCATAGTAAAGGGTAAAACATAGGTCTGTGCTTGACATAGTCATGATACGTTTTCTATAAAATAATTTGAAGTATCACCTGAAATCTGGCAATCGTGTTCTATGGTTAAGACCACAGTTTAAAAACTCACGTAGTGCATTTCATCAGTTTTGTCCTCCAGGATGTTTGGAGAACATTGGCTCTTGTATTTTATATCAAATCATTCCTGTTTTAGCTCCAGGTGTTACGTCCTCATTTCAAGAGTCGGATGTAGAGAAGACTGTGGTCATTCCCGGTTACAGCAGCTTCCTCATCACGAGAATTGTGGATGCTAAGAATGCGTTAGCTATTGCTACCATGCCTGGAAGGGTACCCAACGGTATGACTTTTGTAAAAGACTCCTGGTTCTTATACAACTTTGGGCAGAGGAATGGCCGAACATGGACTATATATGAAAGACCGTGCAATTATTGGTTTCAGCAACATGATGATTCACTGTCTCTCAATGTCCTGAAATACATTGATCTGGGGAAATCTTACTCTTTAAAAGTCAAGGTCATTCCTAATACAAAAGGTAAGTTATTTGTGTTGGGAAACATCAAAAGGAGATGTTTTGCTTTCCTTGAATGTGAAATAATACTCTTTGTGATTTTTTTTTTTTATCTTTGGTTTCCATAGCATTCTACTAATACCAGTATTAGCTCCTAATTATTGGGCACTTACTATGTGTGAAGCTCTGTATTAAGTTATTTTTTTATACATCTTTTAATGTTTGTAACAACTCTAAAAGGCTAGACTATAATCCCCATTTTACAAATGAGGAAAATAAGATTAAGTTAGCAGCCCAAGTTTACAGGGGATTTCAGTTTGGATTTTTGCTTTCCTCTGAAAAGAAAACCTTTTAAACATCTTGAATTATCATAATTATTTCAAGTGTTGATTGTTAGCTAAATAATGGCTTTTAAGTAAAATTCTATACTCTTCCCATTTTTCCAGGTATTTATTTTATTTATTTATTTATTTATTTATTTATTTATTTATTTATTAGCAACATAAAGAACTTATTAACAATGATGGAGCAATGGCATAGTGAAAAAAATACAACAAAAAGTTTTAGTAAATAACTGAGCTATAATAGAAAAAGAGGAGGGAAAGATGGAAGGAAGGGAGGGAAAGAGAAAAAAGTGTTGTCACCAGAAATGAAGAGGTGACAAGGCAAAAAATTAGCTAATGTGTGGCTGCCTGAAAGACATGAGGCTCAGATGTAGACTATATAGGCAGTGGATGGATTTTAATGCCCCAGCTTTGGCAGAGACGTGGCTACTTTGTGATAACAAATTGGAACTGAGACCATTACATAAAGGTGGTACTGTTAAACCATGAAGAGGGGATCAGGAAAACTACATACCAACCCCCAAAAAAGGAGCTAGGGAGATTATCATCTTCCTGGGGCTCAAAGTGGAGAAAAAGAATCTCCTGTAAAAACCCCAAACTCCAAGACTGTAACACCAGAGAGTACCCACCAGATGCAGGAATCTTAAGCTGAGAAGTAATTATAACCCCTGGGCACCAGCATAAATCAGCACAAAACCCTCTGTAGGAATATTTTCATAACCCAGGTTATATAGACTTCCATGAAAAAAGAAATTATTGAGCATAAATCAGGAAAATAATTTTAAAGCTGTGTAAGGAAATGACCCAAAAGGCATAAGAAATTTAATTTTCAAGAACTTGAGATAATAGAAAAATCAGGAGAACACTATAAAATAAGCACATGTAAAACTCTTTTTATTTTATTAATTGTATAATATTGGAGAACAGTGTGTTTTTCCAGGACCCATCAGCTCCAAGTCGTTGTCCTTCAATCTAGTTGTGGAGGGTGCAGCTCAGCTCCAAGTCCAGTCACTGTTTTCAATCTTTAGTTGCAGGGGGCGCAGCCCACCATCCCATGCGGGAATTGAACCAGCAACCTTGTTGAGAGCTTGTGCTCTAACCAACTGAGCCATTCGGCCGCCCCATGTAAAACTCTTAAAGAGGAAAAAGAAGATACATGAACCGTAATGAAAGGACAAAACACTGTTTCTAAAAGAGGCTTATTTGAGAAACAGAACCAAATACAATTTATATAAATGAAAATCATAGGCTTTGAAAAAAAATTGGAAGACGTCTATTTCTATTTCTTTCATACTGTGAACTAAATATCCTGAAAAACTTCTTTCTGAAACCCTTAGAATTCTTTCTCACTGATTATAATACTATTTGTCCCTATTTCCTTCAAGTAATTTTAGAGTTTTAATTTTATGCATTTAACTTTCCAGTTAATTCTTTAATTTATCTAGATTTTGCTTTGGTGTATTGTAGACGGTTTCCTAGTTGTTCCAACATCACTTATTGCATAGTGTATCCTTTCTTCACTGATTTCAAAATATGACTTTATCTTGGTATACAATTTACCTATTATTTTTACCATCTCTGGATATTTAAATTCTGTTCCTTTGTTATCTCTTTATATTCCAGTCTAAATCCCACAATGTTCTAATTATTTCAGCTTTAAAATGTATCAAATTAATTGTTCAATGGTGCAATCACTTTTACTCGTTGACTTTGATGGAACCAAACAGTAATCAGCAAATTAACTCAATCACCTTCTTGTGAAGAAAAGCCTATTTCACGCTGCTAAAGGAATGTCCCTGGTCCAGCCACATCAGCAAAGCCTGGGGTGCTTATTAGAAATGCAGGTTTCTTGTAGTTCTATATGAATTTTACGTGTTGTCTTTTTTTTTCTGTTTTTGTGGAAAATCCGATTGGGATTTTGATAGGGATTGCATTGAATCTGTAGACCACTTTCGATAGTATGGACATTTACAATATGAATTCTTACAATCCGTAAACCCAGGTAAATGGGTTTTTATTTTTATTTATTTATTTATTTATTTATTTTTTAATTTATTGGGGTGACAATTGTTAGCAAAATCACATAGATTTCAGGTGCGCAACTCTGCATCACATCATCCATAAATCACACCGTGCGTTCACCACCCAGAGTCAGCTCCCCCTCCATCACCATACACCTGATCCCCCTCACCCTCATCCCCCACCCCCCAACCCCCTTACCCTCTGGTAACCACCAAATTACGTTCCCCAGATTAATTTTCAAACCCGTGGCCATCCTGTGGTCACCAACTGCCCTCCAATCCCCTCACCCTCCCCCCTACCCCCCACCCCTCCCGCCCATCTAGCAACCCTCAGTTTTTCCTCTTTGTCTCCAAAACTGTTTCTGATTAGTTCATTCACTTATTCTTTTCTTTAGAATCCGCAAATAAGTGAGATCATATGGTACTTATCTTTCTCTGTCTGACTTATTTCGCTTAACATAATGTTCTCTAGGTCCATCCATGTTGTTGCAAATGGTAAGATTTCTTTCTTCTTTATGGCTGCGTAATACTCCATTGTATAAATGTACCACAGTTTCTTAATCCAGTCATCTACCGATGGGCATTTTGGTTGTTTCCATGTCCTAGCTATTGTGTATAGTGCTGCAATAAACATAGGAGTGCATAAAGATTTTTGAATTGAAGTTTTGGGTTTCTCCGGATAGATACCTAGGAGTGGAATTACTGGATCATAGGGTAGTTCCATTTTCAGATTTTTGAGATACCTCCATACTGTTTTCCATAGTGGCTGCACCAATCTGCAATCCCACCAACAGTGCACAAGCGTTCCCTTTTCTCCACATCCGCGATGGAGTAATGACAGTCTATTCAATAAATGGTGCTGGGAAACCTGTACAGACACATGCAAAAAAATGAAGCTGGACCACCTCCTTACACCATATACAAAAATAAATTCAAAATGGCTTAAAGACTTAAATGTAAGGTCTGAAACCATAAAATACCTAGAAGAAAATATAGGAAGAAACTTCTCAGACATTACCCGGAGTAAGATTTTTACTGATATATACCCTCGCTCGAGAGAAGTAAGAGAAAAAATAAACATGTGGGATTATATCAAACTAAAAAGTTTTTTCACAGCAAAGGAAACCATCAATAAAACAAGAAGGGATCTTACTGAATGGGAAAAGATATTTGCCAATGATATATCTGATAAGGGATTAATATCACAAATCTATGAAAAACTCACTCAACTCAACTCCAAAAAAACAAACGATCCAATTAAAAAATGGGCAGAGGACTTGAAGAGACATTTTTCTAAAAAGGATATACAGATGGCAAACAGACATATGAAGAAATGCTCAACCTCACTAACCATCAGAGAAATGCAAATAAAAACCACAATGAGATACCACCTCACCCCAGTCAGAATGGCTATCATCAATAAATCAACAAAGGGGTTTTTAGACCTGACTTCAATGAGGTGGGAATTCTCCACACAGCAAACAATGCTCCAGGCACCAGCTGGCTATTCTACAATTTCACTCAGTTCCGACACTATCTATCCAGAGATAGGATCAGATTCCACAGGTTAACGGTTCAGTCCCACAAAACTGCCTCCGCCCCCACCCCCACCCCCACTTGGGTTTCCAGTGGTAAATCCAGATTGTTTCCTGTGCGTCTGACTGATTGGCTACAGGTTGCAGGTTTCCATGACCCCCTCCTCAGGTCCGTTCATTTGCTAGAGCAGCTCACAGAACTCAAAGAAACATTTTACTTACTGGATTTCCAGTTTATTATAAAAGCATGTCATAAAAGTTACAGATGAACACCCAGATGGAAGAGATACATAGGCCAAAGTATGGGGGAAGAGCACAGAGTGGCACAGACACGCTATTCTCCTGGCACCTTCATGTGTTCACCAACCTGGAAACTCTTCAAACCTCGTCCTTTTGGGGTTTTACGGAGGCCTCATTACATAGACCTAACTGATGAAATCATTCACCATTGGCAACTGATCCAACCTGAGTGTGGGGTTGGGGTGGACCTGTTTACCCCAACCTTCTGATTAGGTGGTTGGTTCTCCTGGCAACTGGGCCCCATCCTTAGGTGTGGTGCAAAAGTTACCTTATTAACATAACAAAAGACAGCTTTATTGCTCTCTTCACTTAGGAAATTCCAAGGGTTTAGGAGCTCTGTGCCAGAAATGGGACAGAAGACCAACTATGTATTTCTTATTATAAAGCACAATATCACATTGGGTATCTTTCCATTTAGTGTGTCTTCTTCATCTTTCACTGATATCTTACAGTTTTCAGTATACAGGTCTTTCACCTCTTTGGTTAAATTTATTCGTAGGTAGTTTATTCTTTTTGATTTTATTATAAATGGGATATTTTTCTTAATTTTTCTCTTTCAGAGAGTTCATTGTTAGTGTGTAGAAATGCAACTGATTTTGGTATTTCGATTTTGTATCGTGGAACTTTATTGAACTTGTCTATTAGTTCTTTTTTTTGGTGAAGTCTTTAGGGTTTCCTATATATAAGATCCTGTCATCTGCAAACATAGGCATTTTCACTTCTTCCTTTCTGATTTGGATGACCTTTATTTCTTTCTCTTGACCAGTTGCTCTGGGTAAGACTTCCAGTACTATGTTGAATAGAAGTGGCAAGAATGACCATCCGTCTCTTGTTCCTGATCTTAGAAGACAAGATTTAAGCTTTGGGTCTGATGAATACGAGCATGAGTAGGATCACATACAAGTATGATGTTAGCTATGAGCTTGTCATATATTGCCTTTATTGTGTTGAGGTGCATTTCTTGTATGCCTAATTTGTTGAGAGTTTTTATTGTTAATGGAATTGAATTTTGTCAGACGCTTTTTCTGCATCTATTGGGATGATAAATGATTTTTTATTCTTCATTTTGTCAATGTGGTGTGTCACAATAAAGACTCTGAACATCCAAAGCAATCTTGAGAAAGAAAAAAGCTGGAGGCATCACACTCCCGGATTTCAAACTATATTACAAAGTTATGTTAATTAAAACATTATGGTACGGGCATAAAAAACAGACACGCAGACCAATGGAACAGAATAGAGAGCCCAGAAGTAAACCCATGCATATCCAGTCAGCTAATCTTTGACAAGGGAGCCAAGAACATACAATGCGGAAAGGATAGTCTCTTTAATAAATGGTGTTGGGAAAATTAGATTATTCACATGAATGAAATAAGACCCCTATTTTATAACACTCACAAAAATTAACTCGAAATGGATAAAGACTAAAGGTAAGACCTGAAACCATAAAATTCCTAGAAGAAAGCATGGGGGAAAAGTTCTTGACCTCGGTCTTGGTGATGATTTTTTTGGAAATGGTACCCAAAGCAAAGGCAACAAAAGCAAAAATAAACAAGTGAGATGACATCATACTAAAAAGCTTTTGCACAGCAAAATACACATAAAAACCCACCAATCAAAAAAATGAATGGGTAGTCTATGGAATGGGAGAAAATATTTGCAACCCACCTATCTGATAAGGGGTTAATATATAGAAGAAACTCATACAACTCAATAACAACCACCCCCAATAATCCAATTAATTGGCAAAGGATCTCAATAGGATTTTTTGCAAAGAATACACAAATGGTCAACAGGTACTTGAAAAGGTGTTCGACATTTCTAGCCATTGGAGAAATGCAGATCAAAGTCACACTGAGATATCACCTCACAGCTGTTAGAATGGCTATTACCAAAAAGATAAGCGTTGGTGAGGATGTGGAGAAAAGGGAACCCTTGTGCACTGTTGGTGGGAATGTAAATTGGTGCAGCCACTATGGAAAGTATGGAAGTTCCTCCACAAATTAAACGTAGAACCACCATATGATTCAGTAAACCCACTTCTGGGTATGTATCTGAAAAAACGAAATCAGTATCTCGAAAAGATACCTGCCCTCCCATGTTCATTGCAGCATTCCTCCCAATGGCCAACAGATGGAATAACATAGGCGTGCATCAATAGATGAATGGATAAAGAAAATGTGGCATAGATACACAATGGAATATTATTCAGCCACAAAAAAACAAGGAAATCCTGCCACTTACAGCAACATGGCTGAACCTGGAGGACATTATGCTAAGTGAAATAAGCAGACAGAGAAAGCAAACACTGCATGATGTCACTTCTGTGGGATCTAAAAGAAAGTCTAACTCATAGAAATAGAGGGTAGAATGCTGGTTGCCAGGGGCTGGGGGTGGTGGGGGAAATGGGCAGATGTTGGTCTGGGTACAAACTTCTAGTTATAAAATGAATAAGTTCTGGAGATATACAGCTTGGTGACTACCATTAATAATATGTATTATATACTTGAAATTTGCTAAGAGAGTAAATCTTAAGCATTCTCATCACACACACACACACACACACACACACACACACACACACACACATAGGTAACTATGTGAGGTGGTGGATGTGTTAATTAACCTAATTGTGGAAATCATTGCACATTGTATATGTATATCAAATCGTCACATTATACCCTTTAAATATATACAATTTTATTCGTCAATTATACCACAATAAAGCTAGGAGGGGAGAGAATATGGAATCTCAGCCCCCACCTCAGACCTGCTAACTCAGAATCTGCATTTTTTAAAAATCCGCAGTTATAGCTTAGGAAGCACTGGCCCGATCACTGGTTTAACGGCAACTGTGGCAGGTGAGACTCAGGCAAATCATTTACTATTTCTCATCCCTGATTTACTGATTAGTAAAGATGGCACTTAGACTACATGGTCTTTCAAATCTCTTTTTCCATTAATTTCTCAGTATTGAGAGACTGCAAACTGGTGACATGCAGGCAGAAATTGTCCTGGTGACATTGTGTTAACTGCCTAGGAGTTTTCTCGTGGTAACAATGGCCTGACCACCCTTTAAATTGAGCATGCACTCTTCAGTTTCTCTACCGAGTTATCTACCTCAGTGTGACCTAACCAACTGACCGTTTGAGAACCTTGCTGAGGGATGAGGGATGGTGGGCAGCAATATTTCTGTGAGAAAATAGGAGAAAATATTTGCGACGTTAACTTTTTCTAAGAACTATTAAAGTTAACGCTATATAAATTCCTAACTATACTTTTGCAGCCATTTTGCAACCTTCATAAAAGGTTCTGTAGGTATTCTGGAATCCTGATTAGTCCATTATTATTAAATTGTTTAAATTTTTCATGATTTAATATTAACTGTTGGCCTTGTTTCTGTAGGTGTTCGAACACTTGAAATACCATTACTGAAAGTCATTGTTGGAAACCCAACTCTGATGGAATTTGAAGCTGAAGGCTCTTTTGATGATGCTGGTAGTTATCTAATGGAAATTTCCATAGCTAGCAAAACTTTACAACAAGTAAGATTTTCTTTAATTACAAAAAAAAATGTATGAATTATAGAAAATTTAGAATGTAAGCTGAGAAAAAGAGGAAAAATTACACATCATCTTACCTATGAAGGATGACTGAGTACTTTTAGGTATTCCAGAAAGGCGGTGTGACAGAACGGAATAGAGGTTAAAAGGGTGAGCTCTGGAAAGGACTATTTGAGTTAGATCTCATTTCTGGTACTGTCTGTGTGAACTTGGCGAAGTTATTTACTGAGGCTAAGTTTCCTCATCTATAAAATGGAGAAGACAATAATAACACCTACTTCATAACGTTGTTCTGAGAATTAAATGTGATAATTCAAGTAGGGTGTCTAAAACATTGCCTGGCACATAGGAAATGCTCGTTCACTATAAACATACAGTATTTTCTTCTTTTTTTTTCCCTAAAACTGGGAGGGCATTGTATATACACTATAAAAAATGTCCTCCTTTCACTTAACTACACGTTTTAATCCCTTTGACTCAATAAATACTTTTCTACATATTCTAAAATTTTTTATCATAAAAACTTTAAGATATAGAGAAAAGTAGAATTTCCATCTAGCTCTCTATGTAAATTCAAATTAAACAATAGTCAAGATTTTGCTACTTTTGTTTTATCATCCCTATTTAATTTTGTTTATATTCTGACATATTTTTATTTTTTTTTTATTTTTTTTATTAATTTATTTTTAATTTATTGGGGTGACAATTGTTAGTAAAATTACATAGATTTCAGGTGTGCAATTCTGTATCACATCATCCATAAATCACACTGTGTGTTCACCACCCAGAGTCAGCTCCCCTTCCATCACCATACATTTGATCCCCCTCACCCTCATCCCCCACCCCCTAACCCCCTTACGCTCTGGTAACCACCAAATTACGTTCCCCAGATTAATTTTCAAACCCCGTGGCCATCCTGTGGTCACCGACTGCCCTCCAATCCCCTCACCCTCCCCCCCACCCCCCCACCCCTCCCGCCCATCTAGCAACCCTCAGTTTTTCCTCATTGTCTCCCAAACTGTTTCTGATTAGTTCATTCACTTATTCTTTTCTTTAGAATCCGCAAATAAGTGAGATCATATGGTACTTATCTTTCTCTGTCTGACTTATTTCACTTAACATAATGTTCTCTAGATCCATCCATGTTGTTGCAAATGGTAAGATTTCTTTCTTCTTTATGGCTGCATAATACTCCATTGTATAAATGTACCACAGTTTCTTAATCCAGTCATCTACCGATGGGCATTTTGGTTGTTTCCATGTATTCTGACATATTTTTAAATGAACAGCAGACATTGTGTTGTTTCATTCCTATATGCTTCCATACACATCTCTAAAAACAGGTGTATCATCTCTCACATAACCACAATACCATTATCATTCCTAAAACTTTTAAACTAAATTTTTGGTTTAAAACCTATAAATTCAATAAAAATTAGTCTACAATCAAATTTCTTCAATTTTCTCAAAAAATTTATAGTTGGTTGTTTTCAATTGGGATCCAAACAAGATTCACACAGTATGTGGATTTTCATTTTTATCTTTTAAGTCTCTTTTAATTGAAAGGTCCTACTCCATTTTCTTCCCCTGCCATTGAATTGTAGAAATTGGGTCAGTTGTGTTATAGAATATCCAGCATTCTGACTTTTTCTGTTTGCTTCCTTGTCTTTTACATAATTGTGCCTCCCACCCCCAACCTCGTCCCCAAATTTACTTTAATAATATAACCCTGGTTGGATTCTGGTTCAATGTGTTTTGGCTAAAATTCATGAAAAGCATACCATTTTTAGTGGCTACAGAACATGGGGATAGGGGTAAAACTACCACTACCAGAGTCTACTACACCATTATAGTCATTAGTATTTCTTCATTTTTAAAATTCAATGTCAAACAGAATTTATCAGATTTTGTTGAATGTTTAATATTGTTCAAGATTCAAATACATTTATTATGCACAAATTCCTACGAAGAACACATCTTGGTGAGATACAGTAATTGCTAAGTGAATAATTTCCTTTCAAAATGTATACCGATAGGCATTATTTTATTCATATCATCAAAGCAAATGTCCCTCAGTGACTGGGAGAAGCCTCACGGATGTGAGTTGGATGTAACGATGGTGTTTATTTAGTAAGGCCTTCTTGACTCTCGCTCGTTTCCACGTGTTGCCCACATCCAACGAGATTGAAATGTTTTTCTTCCTGGAAAAGAATGTCTTTTCTGTAACAAGTTATTCTCAAATAGATCTTCATGTCAAACTTATCACTCTATCTCTATTTTCTATCATCGCTCTTTTTCCATTTCTTTTCTTTTTTCTGTCATTAGTTTACCATGGCCGTCATAACAAAACGCCACAGACTGAGTGGCTTAAGTAACAGAAATTTATTTTGCCATAGTCCTCGAGGCTAGAAGTCCCAGATGAAGGTGTCAGCAGGGTTGACTTCTTCTGACGCCTCTTTCTTCAGTTTTCAGATGGCCCTCTATTCCCTGTGTCTTCACATTGTCCCCTCTCTGTGTGAGTCTATGTTCAGATTTCCTCTTGTTATAAGGGCACACGACATATTAAATTAGGGCCCACCCTTGTGACCTCATTTTAACTCAGTAACCTTGCTACAGGTCCTACCTCCCAATACAGTCACATTCTGAGATCCTAGGGGTTAAGACATCAACATATGAATTTTGAGTGGATACAGTGCATCCTATAGCAGTTACTCTAAATAATCTTCATTTTATTTGGCTATTTTCAGGGTTCAACTTCACTCGCATTTATTGTCTGGGGAGCATCACTGGACTGCTTTGTGACAACATTCGTGCCAAGAGTGAAAAGTAGCTGTAGTTATCTCAAATCTATACATCACATTCCTAGTCAATACATCCCACTGGAAGACTGGATCAGTGGAGTCCACAAAGACAGTCAGGGTTTTAATATGATCAAAACTTTGCCGGTAAAAAAACCTCAGCAGATTGTTTTAAGGATACCAGCAATATATTACTTTTGTGTGATTGGCTGGCCATTCAGTCTTAACATTTCTTCCATGATGTGCTCGAAACATTCTAGTTACTTTTCAGTCCTCATATCATTTCGAGGCTATGATGATGATTTAGTTCTAAAATGTAAAACTTTCTGAAATAATGATTTCTCTTGGGAACTTGGTCTCATAATTATTAATATCATTTATGCTATATTTTGGCGGCATAATCTTGGGCTTTTGCCATATATGAAGCTATTTGGCCTTGTGTTGTCCTGTCCTGAGTTAATTTATCTTACTGGCCCCATTTCAATATAGTAACAATTTTAATTTTTGCCTTATGAGGATCTTTTTTAAGACATAAATTGTTACTCCGCTAACTTATAATTTTCCTTGTGACAAAAAAGGCAATTACCAAACTTGAAAAATTATTTACTAAATACATCACTAGGACTCTTTATAAAGTGTTGAAACTTTATTTCATTGACTTTCTGACACTATTTTAGGTACTAAAAATTTTTTCACTTATTTACAAAGTCCAAGTTGTATTACCATGGGATGAGGTTGTTGAAATTCCAGAAAATACTGAGTAGGGAGCGTAGGATGAATAGAACTTTATTTTAATACCTGGAACTAAAAACAAAATATTTGATTTTAATGTTTTTCTGGAAAATCAAGATATTTAAATTAAAGATATAATAAATAATAATGAATTATACATTTTCTTTGCTTAATCACTTGCAGATAAACTACAGGCCTCCATCTAATATGGGAATCGCCATTCCACTTACAGATAATTTCTATCATGCAGATCCCAGCAAACCTATACCAAGAAATCTATTTCACAAGTCAAAGGTAAATCATTTTTCTACAAATAAACTAGTGTTTATTTGAATTCAAGAAATCATTCAGTACAATTACAGATGGATGTAGCCGGGGGGATTAAATGAGAAGGTACATTCAGTACCTTGCTCCATCTGCCCGATATTTCAGCGATGGTGTTGATGGTGATGATGGTGATGATGGTGATAAAGGTGATGATGGTGATGATGGTCATGAAGGTGATGATGGTGATGAGGTGATGATGGTGATAAAGGTGATGATGGTGATGATACTGAGGAAGATTACTACTACTGTTACCCGTTCTTCCTGCTAGTACTGTAGTCCTCTCTCCTCTTACTGTTACTCCTGAATATGGTTTTGGGATGAAGATGTCTAAATTGACTTTTCCCCCTGACCTCTCTCTGGCTCCCATTTGGATTTCAAAGGGGATAGATAGGGTCAAAGCATCTTTTGTCAAATGAAAATGGACCCCAGGCCCATCTCACATCTCCAACTCTGTGAAAAGAATGGTGCCCAAAAGAAAAGAAGGGTACTTGTTCCAAAATCGGCATGTTTAAATTCCTGCCAAGGTTCTGCCTAGAAAATAACTCAACCCCAGCAGAGCTCTGCCTCTCTGGAGCGTGGAGTGAGCAAGGTAGAGAGAACAGACTGTCACCATAAGCTTCAGCAGAAAAGTACATCATGAGGTAGCTTCTCAAGGAAACCTCATAGATGCCTGTGGAATCTCTCTCCAGATAACAACACCTACCTGCCTATATACCTGTACAGAAAGACTTTCTTTTCCATTCATTAGCATGCACACACACAATGACATAAAATTGTTTCTTTTGTTTAAGGCTCTCCATTGCCTTCCCATCTCACTCAGAGTAAAAGCCAAACTCTTACAATGGGTTATAAGGCCCTCAGTGATTTGGCCTTGGCATGGCATCTGACCTAGTTTCCCCCAGGTCAAGTTGTTCTAGCCACATTGGCCACCTTGTCAACAGTGACAGCATATTCTTCAAATATTCCAGAAATGTTTCCACCTCAGGGCATTTGTGGTTTCAAAAAACTTCCTGTCTGGGGTGCTCTTCTGCCATTTGTCACATGGTGCACTCTGTCACTGTCTTTCGATTTTTGATTAAATGTCCCCGTCATTGGGGGGCCTTTCTTAACTACTCTATTTAGAACAGTAATTCTCATCTCCGCTGTTACCCACTCCCTATCCCCCTTCCCTGCCTTATTTTTCCTCATCATACTTAATACAATTTTACACATTTTACTCATTTATTTTATTTATTGTATTTCATAAAAAGGTAAGCTGCATAAGGCAGGGTTTTGTTTCTTCTTTTGTAAATCTATTTTGTTCTCCATTGTATCTTTGGTACACAGAACAGTGTCAGATATATGGAGGACCTAAACAATTGTTGAACAAAGTAATAATACATATTTACACTCAGATTGTTACACACACACACACACACACACACACACACGAGAAGGTTGACTTCTTGTTGAATCTTGGATTTCAGGGTAAGAAGCTCTGCTCCTTCGAGCAACTAGAATTAGAATACTGAACTCTTCTTTAGCTTCAGTGTGTCCCAAAGATAAACCCTGTTGTGTCACTAGAACCAAGCCTCTTCTATTGAAATAGGGCTTTTCTATATTTGTATGAAAATCCTTAGTTTTTTGGGTTTTTTTCAGGATTTTCTTTGGAGCTGAATAGGAAATGTATCTAATTTACACCTAAGTAAATAAGAGATTTTAATGCACCTTTTAAAATTCAACAAATGCTAATTTCAGCATTTCCAGTGTTGTCAGGTGCTGTTGTCCTACAGACATCCTCTGAGGACGCAGCAATGAACAAGATAAACATGTTACCTTCTTTGATCTTTACTCTATTGGGGGAGAGCAGGCATTAAACCAAAACTTATGCAGTCTAAATGGTGCCATCCAGGGCAGCGTTTCTGAATAGCTTGGTGCTCCATAACCTGAACCAGAATTATCTGGGAATATTTCTACAACGCAGCTTTCTCATTGTCGCCTCATAGCTCCTGAATCAGAAACTACGGGTGTAATCCTGAAATCTGCATTTTAAGAGATCTCCCAGTTGACCCTTATTTACCCTGAAGTTTAAGAGGTAGACAAATAATAGCGACAGACATAAAACACACAATATGACTTGGATCAGGGATGCCTAACTAACTTAGTCTGAAAGATGAGTAGAGGATAACCAAACAAAGGAAGAGGGAGGAAGAGTCTACACAAGGGGAAAAGGGAGACAAATGCTGAGGAAATATCATGCAGAAAGGACAGAGATGGGGAAGGGCTCAGTGACTTTGCTCAATATTATTAATGATTAGGGAAGTGCAAAGCAAACCACCATGAGGTACCACTTCTTACCCATTAAGATAGTTATAATACCTTTTTTAATGGAAAATGACAAGTGCTGATGAGGATGTGGAGAAGTCGGGACCCTCATACACTGCTGATGGGAACGTGAAATGGTGCAGCTGTTGTGGAAAACAGTGTGGCAGTTCTTCAAAAATGTAAACATGTGGAATGACTATATGACCCACCCCTCGATATGTATCCAAAACAATTGAAAATGTATGTTCAAACAAAACCTTCTTAGCAATATTATTCATAATAGCCCAAAAGGGGAAACAATCAAATATTTGTTAACTGATGAATGGATAAACAGAATATGCTATGTCAATACAATGGAATATTATTTAGCCATAAAAAGAATGAAGTATTGATTCATGCTACGACATGGATGAACCTCAAAAACAATATGCTAAGTGAAAGAAAGCAGTCATAGAAGACCACATAGTGTATATTTCCATTTATACGAAATGCCCAGAATAGGAAAATTCGTAGAGATGGAAAGCAGAATGAATTGACATGGGCTGGGAGACGGGGTAAAAGGGAGTATTAATGTACCCAGGGTTTGTTTTTGGCGTGATGAAAACGTTCTGGAGTTAGCTAGTGGTGATGACTGAGTACTATTGTGAACATACTAAAACCCACTGCATTGTACACTTGAAAATGGTTAAAATGATGAATTTTGTCTCAATAAGCAAAAGAAAAAAAGTAGCTGGGAGGGAAGGGGAATGGTAATCCTAAAAAAACAATAATAATAAAAATAGAAAGAAAGATAATATTTTAAAAAATAGAGTTGATTATCAAAATCCAAAGCCAGTTCTTTGAAAAAAATGAACTAAGTAAACCGATCTCTAGCAAGAGTGATCAAGTAAAAATCGAATGACAAATGGGCAGTTATAGTAGAGTTTAAATAGCATTAGTGAATGCTATGAGGAAAGACAAGTATGAAATAGTAGGTATGGAGAGTGTTCCACAGCGTCTGCAAACCATAATATCAAGTCCTCTTCTCTTAGGCCTGTTTTCATGCCCACGATGGGAGGGGCCAAGAGCAGGGAGTTTGGCAGTCCTGAGACGCAGCATTCAGAATGACACAGGCTTTCTAGGTCCATACATCTTAACTATCAACCGCCCTGACATAAACTGGCAAGCAGCTGAGTGATACTTGCGTTCAAATTGCCAAGCGAGGAGACAAAATTCAGAAATAATATACATTTGTTATTAATGGATTTTTTCCCCCTTTCTTGAGGATTTTATTCATTCAGGGAACAAATATTTACTTAAGATTTACTCACTTTTCAGAAATCCAACCAAACAAAAAGAGCCCAAGTCAACCGATATTAATTCTATTTGCAGAAATCTGGTAAATTCAAACAGTGTGCTAATAAGTCTACTCGGGAGGAATGTAATTGCACAAATGATCAGAAGTTTTCACATGCTGTTGCTTTCTCGGATTGCAGAGAAAAGGTAAGATCATTTTTAATTACCAGAAGACAGAATACTTTCATGTTAATAAGATGATGAAATGTGCATTTTGGTTAAACACGAAAACTAAAACATAGAAATAATATTTTATTATGACATAGAACTAAATACGACACAGAGCTGAAGAGATCTGGATTTAAATGTCCCCAGACAAGTTAATTAACATCATATGTAAAACAGAATAATACTTGCACTGCTCTGAACATTTCACAGGTTCTTATAAAGATACACACACACACACACACACACACACACACACACATCTATAGTTAAACAATTTGTAACTTGGCAAACACTCCACTAAATTATGGTGAATATTGATTCATTAAAAAAAGTTTAGTATCTAATATATAGTGGGTCCTGGCATAACAGAAGGTGAAATCCTTATAATCAGGAGCTCAGTCTGGTAGTAGTGACAAAATAGAAGACAGTGTAACATGTTGGTAAAGACAATGGGTCCTGTGTCAAATATTTCATTCTGTTAGTCTCGATGCATTCAAAGGTATATCAAGTTAATATTGGTATTTGCATTAGTCAAGCTGAGTGTGTACTTGGTATAACTTTCAAGTAACTCTATTTCAAAGGCCTTGTAAGACTATAGATAGCATTATATTAATCAATGTGGGGCACAGAGTCATATTCAATGAACTATGAGGTTGTTATTATATACCTCTGCAACTCCACCCTTGCTGAATTACAGTAATATTTCCTGAGCATTTACTACCTGCTAAACACTGCTCTACGCCTTCTCAATGACTTGTCTCATTTTGTTTGAGACACAGAGAAGCCAGGTAATTTGCCAAAGATCACATCATAATATGTGATGGAGCTAGATGTGAACTCTGACTCCAGAGCCTGAGTTTAAAGAGCGCGGCTGCAAGATCATGACTGGCGGGGAGAAAGGTGGTAGGGAGAGACAAGATACAGTCCATGCCGTGCCTTAGGGAATAGCCAACAAAGTCTGCACAGCCTCATAGTAAAAGGCCTGTGGAAAAGGCCCATGGGAAGTTACGAGTCTTGTTACCACAACATTTGTATATTACTTTTGGAGTTCACATTGATTTTTCTGTAAGACGTATTTTTTTTTCATGCCCTGAGAAGGCAGAAAGCTCAAGAAGCCCATTTCATTTAGAAGAGCCAAATTCTTGGGAATATATCTATTCATTCTTTACCAGGAAATCAAATGAATACTGATGTTCCAAAGTTACATTCATTCTTGGAATTTGCATTTTAGGTTCCTCGTTTTAAGTTTCCGGTTACACAATACCCAATTTCTTTGGAAATTCACAGTGAGGATGGACATATGCCAGTGGAAACTCCGTATCTGGTTACTGTAATGGAAGTGAATAGGAGGGAAAACTGGGAACTAAGTAGGATTTGCTTTCTTCTATAATTATTTTATCTTATAAACAATGTTGTTATTACTTAGATAAGTGGTTTACAGAACTGTTTGCATCAGAGATATGTAGCCAGGGGTTCTTTGGAAAAGAATTTGAATCAGTTGGCACATTGCTGTTCATTCTGCTTCTATTGTCTCCCTCTTATTTCATCACTTCCAGTGACCTGGATTTTATGGCATAAAAGCATTTTTGAAGAATTTGAGCTGTAAAACATTTGGAAGTCATTTTGTAGATGCAGCAAAAACGATTGAATTTGTGCTACATGTTAGTCTAGCGTCTCCTTTCACCAGTTATGCAGTGTTGCAGAGGAGGTTATAAAAGATACTGCCTTTTATAGTACTGAGTTTCCCCGAAAATAAGACCTAGCCAGACAATCAGCTCTAGTGTGTCTTTTGGAGCAAAAATTAATATAAGACCCGGTCTTATTTTACTATAATATAAGACCCGGTCTTATATAATGTAATGTAATGTAATGTAATATAATACTGGGTCTCATATTAATTTTTGCTCCAAAAGACGCATTAGAGATGATTGTCCAGCTAGGTCTTATTTTCGGGGAAACAGGGTATCTGTCTTCTAATTATATGAGTAAATTTCTTAAAGATTTTACGGTAAGATAATTGAAAAGATGCAGAAATATTTTTAAATAAGAAAAGTGAAATTTACCCTACCTCATTTATGTTAGGTTGGTGCAAAAGTAATTGCGGTTTAAAAGGTTAAAATAATTGCAAAAACGGCAATTACTTTTGCACCAACCTAATATAATCTTTTATTATACGTTTTGTGTTTGTTTTTGTATGAATACGTCAAGGTAATAGACAGATCGATAGAATTAAACAAAATTTTGATCAATCATTAATGTTATCAAATATGCAGATATTTGATATTCAGTGAGTCTTACTATGCCAAACACAGGCATTTTTGGAATGAAAAATGCAGTAAAGAACACTACTAAACATTTTGCTTTAACTAACATCCCGATTTTCTGTGGTGTGCTGGAGGCTGTTGTTACTAACTTTTGAGCACTGATTGTTAAATATTCAAGCATTTTGCACACTAGTTGTTAAAACGTGGATAGCTTGAAATTAGCCATGGTGAGAATATTTACACCATGGGAAATGGCAAATGCTGCAATCAGAGATTTGGGTTTTTTTTCCCCTTTTGCATCCCATATTCCATTACACCACTGCAATTTCTAAATCCAACACAACATACCTGGTTTTAGAAAGAATTATAGGAAAGGCAGGAGTAACTGATCACTTTTTTGGGGAAAAGATTTTAGTGATCCTATTGTGAAACTTTTCTGCCACCTTATTTAAAATCACTTACCAACCACTAAGGTGGTCCTGAAATTATCTTATTGCCAAAGACACAAAGTATGTGCAGGTCAGAACTGGTCATGAGCATGGAGCTGCAAGGAAAGGTCAGCCTGAATTAAGATGCTTTCCTTCTTGACACCTCTGAGCAGATGCAATGAGAGATACAAGGCTTAATCACCCCTAAATATATCTTCCACAAAGTCTAGCAGAACTAAAAGCATGGGATAACTCGGTTATGTTATGGAATGGAATCTTTCCCTGTACCTTAATGTATGTAACATGTTGTGTGCAAAATGAGAAAATAGCAGACATGTGCTTAAAATATACTTATGTACTTTTAGCACACACTGTACCAGAAAATGTAAAAAAATTGAAAGATTACCTAGAATCTATTCTTCATGCTCCAGTGTACAATCCTTCGGGCCTCAACTTAAGTATAAGGGTAAGTTGGCAGCATTTTTGTTTTTCCTGTTTCGAGTTTAGATCAAATATATATGTCTAAACTAAGATTAGTTTTAATTTTAAAGTATAGGTATCCATGAATGGTGGAAACAGCATCTTTAAAGTATACGGAGAGTGTTTATGTTTCCTCCATTTCCCTCGATGTCACTAGTTCCAAAGGTATCTGAAAGTTGAACATTGACTTACTGTGTTTTGAGCTGATAGGCATCATGACTACATCACCTACTAAGGTAAAGCAGAAAGGGTGTTTCTAAAAGTGAGGGGGAAATAGGCTCAGTATTCTTCACCTGGATATACACCGACACGTCTTCCGGTTCCGGCTGTCCTTAAGAACATGTGAGGTGGATATAACCTAGGTAATTGTTGAGAAAGCCAATCAAAGTCAGGGGACATATCAGAATCATGAACAGGAGGATTGCCCAACGTATGCATGAAGGTCATGGTAGGTTTTATATTGCTGTCTCTTCATTCTAAATATCAAGTGCAGTGTCAGCTATCGAATCATTCTGTTTCCAATTTTTGTCCTTCTCCCTCCATTTTTATTTTGAAAACTAAAGTATATACCCAAGAGCCTTCAGGGGATTGGAATTTTTTCATGCAACATCTCTAGGGAAAGTGACCATATTTTTACTTAAGGGAACACACATGTTGACACCGCTAATGACCGGGTATGTTTTTTCCACAGGGCTCTGAGCTTTTTCACTTCAGAGTGTCCGTTGTCCCGGGGGTCACTTTTTGTAACTTAGTTGAAGAATTTCAGGTACAGTGCCTACACAGGTATCAAATGGGGTGATGGCTGGGGATATAACATGACCAGTGTCAGTCCAGGAGACACTGAAGATTAAAAAATGGCAGAATTGGTGTGATGGACAAGGCTTGGAGACAGGATCCTGGAGAATAGTGGTGACATCAGTAATGATGCAGTTAGAGCACGTGACAGGTGGCAGGGCTGATCCATGCTGGGGAAATTCTACTAAGTGCCTATATTTGTTGTTGTTCCCTTTCCACCTCCCACATTTAGCTTGGTTTTCTGACTTTTGATGCCCTTCCCCTCACCCTGACCTTCCCACAGAGACACATATGTCACATTTTAGTTTCCAGTGTTAGCCTCCCTTTGGTTATTTGCATTATAATAGTAGAGTCTTAAATACTCCCAAAGCTATCAAGATGCAAAAGAATTTGGAACCAAAATCAGTCTCCTCGAATCACCCCATGATATGCAATGACACATTTTTGCTTATTGCCATAATGACATCTGCTGCCTGTGAAGGGTGGAAAGGAATAAGGAGTTGATTAAATTGATTGCTGACTCATTCATTGTCAACTACCGGTACCGCATTATCAAAAACGAAATCAATCCCACCCTTCTTTTCGTTTTTTCTATCCTGGCGCTGTCCCAAGGCCGGTCCGGTAATGGGTCTGCACAACTACAAGACTGGGCAGCCCTGGCAGCAGTGCAGACACCTAAGACCATGAGAGAAAATCCCTCTCACTAGATAGAGGAATCAGGAAAAGAGGCACCTGTCATATGAAGAGCGTGAGACAAAATTCCCATTATTTTTCTCTCTTTTCTCACCTCTTGGTCCCAAAGGCAGCCTCAGTTTCAGGGACTCGCACGATAATACAGGGAGCTAAAATTCTCCTGGACTCTCAGCTTTCTTTCCAGAGGATTAGGAAAAAGTGCGTCTGGGAGTAGAGAGTGTGGGGAATACCCCTAAGAGAAGAGAACGGGCGAAGGAGATTCCTAATTCTGTATATGAACTAGCACAAGTACCAAGCAGCACATGAGCAGAACACACTGAAAGACGCATAGCCAACAAATAAAACTATACTATAAACACCACGTAAGTTCCAGAATAACACGAGTGGCACAGGAACCAGGAAGACACAATAGCGTTGCAGAGGCTTTGAACACTCAGCTGACAGTAGAGCCACCACCCACAGAGAATGAAGCATAACTTGTGATCTCAATCCAATCAGTCTGATCAACTGCTAAAACAACAAAAAAAAATCAACAGTTTCCAGAGACTTTTTAACAGTAACTGGAGTGATCGATGGCAATGCTTTCTTGCCATCGAAGTGTCCTATCTGCCTACCTCTGCCATGAAAGACATAGGCTAAAGGCATAGGATAATACATAGACTTCTTTTCCCTGTCTACTGCGTTACTTTCCAAATTGTCAAGAGACTGTTTCCAAGCTTTGTGAATGTTGAATGTTGTATAAGTCTGGGCAGAATTTTACTAAATGATTGATAGTGTCTGCACGAGGTGGGAAGCATGTAAAGCTCAATGTTTTGGAATTACTAGACTCAGAAAGCTTAAAGACTTTGCTTTTCCTGTTGCAGATTTACGTTGATGAAGTGCCACTGCCATTTCCAGGACACCCACTTATTGCCATCGCATTTGCTATAATGTTAGGGGGATTAATTTTTCTAACATTTATGCTTCAAATACGTAACATCCACCCGTGGGATAAGTGCCGGAAGTTGGTGAGAAGAAGCAAAGTGAAGTTATCAAATGTCAGCGTTAGTCAGCTGGCTAATAGATGAACATCTGAATAGTGAACATATGATTATCACAAGTTTCTCTTTATTTGCTAGTTTTATTAGACAATTTTTAGGATACTATATTTAAGTGTTATTAGAAAAACTAGATAAGATACTACAGAATTACCATTATAACTCAAATTGCTATCTGTCAATATGTTTATCCTTCCCTTCTGTAATTTTAAAATATGCAGAAAATGTCTTAGGTCAGCACTTACATAGAGGATTTTCCTTAAGGTGTTTAGAAAAATAAAAAACGAAGGTCATCGTCTGTGTGAACTGGGTTTTCCGTTGTTCAGCTTTTATTAACTGGAGCCCATTCTGTGTGTTCAGAGCCTCTCGGCCTTTATAGATGAAATCATCCGGTTTCTCAAAGTAACTTCAAAACTGGACGGTGGTCCCCAAGGAGAGGGAAATGTGACTCCTGTCATGGAGGTGTCGCAAGAACACGGTGACTGGGCGAGTATTGGTTTCCAAGCCTCCATGCAGCGCGTAGGATTCCAAAAGCTGTGCCCCTCCGTGTGCTGACGCCGCGTACCTATTCCCAGGTAGTCAGGAAATGGGCAAGGCATTCAGAGATCAGACCGTCAGTCTCCTGGACAAGCTTAGGCGGAGAAGCACACTGCTTTGACAGCGTACAGAGAGGCCAGGCGTCTGGTCCAAAGAGCCCGCTTCTCAGAGCTGTAAAGCAAGGCCGTGCAGCATATCATGGAAGTTGTTCTGAGATGGCTGGGGGCAAGGTGGATACGAGAAACAGACCCAGGAGCCAGACATCTCAGGTTCGCCACCACTTCCTAGTTGTGTATGACCTGGGCAAGTTAGGTACTTAACTTCTTTGTGCCTGAATTTTTCCTCTTGTAGAGTGGGGATAATAATACCTACCTAATAGGGTTACTGAGAGGGTCAAAACGAATGAATACACTTAAAGGACTTAGAACAATGCCCAGCTCTGTGAATACTATAAATATCAGCTGTTTTAGGTGTTGTTAGGTTGCAAGTAATAGAAAGTGATTCTGATTATAATTTAAAAAAGGAAATTTATTGCAAGGATAGTACAGAAAGTCAGATAATCAACGCAAAATCTGGACAATCAGTTCTTGTCACAGGCAGGAGTGAAACCTAGGAAACAGGAGTTTGTCAAGTCTTCAGAGCGTAACTTGGGCCAGGGGTCTAGAGATAAAACATGGCATAGTGGTTAAAAGTGTAAGCTCCAGAATCTAACAGCCTGGTTTTTTTTTTTTCTTTCAACAAACTTTCAAAAATTTTAGAATAGTTTTAGATTGACAGAAACATTTTGAAGATAGTGCAGAGGGCCCCTATGTGAGCCACGCTCAGCTGCCCCTGACGGGAACACCCTACAGCCTGATTTTTCTCTGGCTCCATCACTCACTACTGTGCGGCCTTGGGGAAGTTATTTAGCCTAAGGTTCTATCCTGTGGTCCAGTACATGTCACCCTTTGGCCAGTCAGACTTTAAGCATACAGGTCCGTGCTGGGCACACATCTGTCTTCCTGTACATGCAAAGATAACCCAGCCATTCTACATACAACCACAAATTCGTTCACCTACTCCCCCCCCCAAAAAAAAAAGAAGATCCAAAGTCATGTATAACTACGGGGTTTAGAGGTAATGTTGTAGAGCCACTGTTCTTGGGAGTCTACACATCTGTAAGTGCTATGAATTTCTCTTCGTTTCTACCCCAAAGGGGAAAAAGTGGTGATAATTATACTTTATCAGAAAAAAAGAAATGTGAGTAGAGTCCACGGCCCTTGTTTCCATAGCTAATATCAAGGGTGATGTTAGGTTTCCGTCTCCGTCCCACGTTCCATGTGCTCCCTGGCCTGCGAACGGCAGCTCAGCGGATTAGGATCCTGTGCCCAGGAACACAACCGTTTCATTCCTGAGGGGTCTGAGCCTTTGGTAAACCTACTCTCTGGTAATGGGTTATCTATCACTGTGTCTGTTATTTTCCACTGACCTTTCTCCTTGGGTAAGTGGCCCAGAACCCACGAAATTGACCTTGGTCCTCATTGTACTATAGTGTCTTCATTTTCCCCAATAAGATCCATTATCTTCTCTTTTGCCTGTTGTTTTAATATGCCAAGAATCAAACATGGCTACAAGGCAGTCTCGGTTTCCAGGTCAGTGGCATCATTATTGCATTCGCTGGTAGAAGCATTTCTACACTGGTTAGATAGACCACGTGACTATCTGAGCCCAAAGTTGAGAGCACAAAAAGCCAAACTTCTTGGTAGAGGTTTATTAAGTGAAATATTAAAAAGAACCATTCACTCTCTACCCCCATGTTCCCCAAATTAATGTGCTCTAGCCGTAGGAAGCATCCCTGGATATTGGATATTACTGACATGGAACATATATTTCATCCAGCCGGAGAGATCACCAGTGTCCAACGGGCCACTGTGCATGAACTTTCAAGGGGCCTTCTTGTATCACCAGGTATGAAGACCACCTGTCTCTGGGTGATAGAGTCCACCATAATGTGACAAATCCCCCAAGACATCAACGTCTTGCCTCTGTTCTTTTTGTGAAGTGACTGAGGATTGGGTCAGAGACACATGGTGAGGGATTAAAACATTCAGAGTCCCAAAGCACTAAAAAGATTATGGCATCTTGCCATGTGTAATTTAAATTAAAAATTTGATATGGTCTTCGTCAGTTTCCACCATGGCCAGGGCCAAAAAGTGAGAAGGTGATGGTGTAGCCGTCAAGCTCACCTTCAGATGCTTGCAAAATAGATCTTGGATTCAAGTGTGGCTTTATGAGCTCGTGAATATGCGGAGAGAGGGTTGTATCGGTGGTTTTGATGGGTATATATACCTCGTATTAGATGGTATATAACAGTGTCATTCTAAAACAAAGTCAAGAAAACAGCTGGGCGGGTCCTGCTGAAAAGAGATAATATGACTCTGCTCCAAAGTGTCTCCTACTAGAAACGATTCATGAAGTGAGAAATTGTTGCGAAGGCAATACAGTGTGTGCTTTTTTGGTGTCCTTTGTTGGGATTGTAGTCCTACAACATTTATTCACATTGTTTTGATTACCCTTATGTTATTACCAGATAGCAGTAAATGCTGTGGGATTGGTTTTATTTTAAAAAACTGATATAACACAAAACTTAAGTGCACGTCAAAATTAGAATAGCTTCTTTATAGATCTTCTCATTGGAAAATTCTAAATAAATTCATCAGAGTTTTACTATTCTCATGTTTTCTTTTCTTTCTTTCTTTCTTTTTTCCGGTTACCCCATTCCTTGTATTTGTACAGAAAGTAGCGGAGATGAAGAATTACCATAGCAACCTATAAGGCATTCAGAGCAAATGGGCAGGCGTGCTTTCTGTATAATAAAGATAATGTCTCTTTTCTGGAGCAAAAGGCAACATGCTTGGGGCCCATCATAAAAGATTGGGATTCCCTCAGCTCAGAGTTCCTTTCAGGTAACAAAGCCCACCATCTGTGCACCTGTCCTCTGGCCCTCTTTGTATCAACCTGGGGCACAGGTGCAGGGTGGGGTGCAAAAATGCTGTTACTCTAACTGCTGCTGTTGCCGAAAGTAACAAAGAATCTGATGTTTTGTCCCAGGAGTCTGTCTTCAACCAGCATCCAGGAAACCACTTTGTTAGTTTGCAAGGAGGTGAAAATCGCAGACCCTTCACAGTTGTTTACAAAATAGGACAAATGTGTTGACAAATCTTCTGGGTCACCAGAGAAGAGTAACCATATTTGTACCGCAATCTGACCTGGGCTAGGCCCCACTCAAAGCTGCCTACTTTTCAGCCAGCATGCATTCGAGCAGAATATTTTAAATGACCACGTTCCCTAATGGTCTGCCAGGGTATTCTTCCTCTTCCTTAGTGGTAGAGAATGCAAGGTGCTCTGGCCTGGCCTGGCCTTTGGAGTGGGAGATCCCCACGGGCTCCACCATAATGAATTAACCCAAACTTTGCTACAGTGTATTCTTGCTGAGTTTGACCTCCTACTCCATCACTGTTTATCTTACCAAGACAGCTTAAGAAGTTGCTTCTTCATGCTCTTCAGGCCCTTGCAACAGAGTGTTCTATAGCAAAGTGAGGTGGTCAGCTCACACCCCTAGACTGGGGCCAGAGCCAGAAGTGGGAAGTATATGGCTGCCCAGACAGGGCAAGGCCTATGCTTGAAATGGAGCAATACGCCACAGGCTTCATGGCTTGTCTGTACCGCGATGGCTGTGTCCACTCTGCCGTCATCATAGTGACCACACCGGGCCTGGCCATCCGAGGCACCTCTCATTTCCAGCGACATCGGGGATCTGATTTTAACCGCAGTACTCCCCACCGTCACCCGGTCCTACCATACAGTGTGACATGTAAAGGCTTGGGGTCCAGGGTAAGGACATCTGGAATGGAATGCCGCCTTTGCCAGGTTCTAGCTGTGTCATCTTGGGAAAGTTATTTAACTTCCCCGTGGCTCAGTTTCTTGGTCCGTCTAATGATGATTGGACTACTTGGGAATTGAAGCAATTAATACACATAAAGTGCTCAGCACAGAGCCTGGCACCTAGGAAGTGCTATAGCTGAGTTAGCTGCTGCCTTTATCAATCTGCTCCTAGTGACGAGAAGGGGGGAGAGACTTCTGCATGTTGTCAGTCTTTGACTTCTTCTCTCTCCACTGGGTCAGGTGCCTCCTGGCCTTCCAGGGTCCCCCAGCAAGGTGCAGATGTCGGGCGGGGTTTGCAGTAATCAATCCAGTCCCTTAGAACCCCAGCTAGCAGCCTGAGCTCGCATATGGAATACAGTCTCAGTATGACAACGAATTAAGACTTGAGCACATGTTATGTTCTTCAATCTTTGATCACGCAGCTCAAAACTTCTGGCCCGTAAAAGTTTCCCCCGAGTTTTGACACTAAAATGAACACATTTCTACAATTTGCAAGTCTATGGTGTACCGCTTTTCAGTTCCGCTTATGCTTAACACCCTCCCGTTTATGTGGAGTCAGAACCCACCATTCGGCAGAGAGTGCGGCCGACTGGAGGGATGTTAAGATCTAGCCCTCAAAGGAGGCACGTCAGGAAATGGCGATGATTTCACTGAAGGAAGAACTGAGATGATACTTGGTTGATGAGCATTTAGTCAGTTTTTTCAGCAGCAGCAACCCTCAAATCTCAGCTCTCCGTGGCTTGTGACAATGAGCTCACTGGTCTGTGGATTGCCTCTGGTGGTTCTGCTCCAGGCGGGTCTGCCCCACAGGTCTGCCCTCTGGAACACAGGCTAAGGGCAGGAGTCACCCTCGCAGCTCTTTTCATGGCGAAGGACTGGACATGAGAGACGCAGCCAAACCCTCTGAACTGTCTAAAGCCAGGGATGCGCTTCGTGTCTGCTCGTTTTCCATTAGCCAGATCAAGTCACGTGGCCAAGCCCAACACGCCAGCAGGCCAGGAATATGCACTGCTCTCATTGTAACCGTTGAAGATCCCACTCTTACCCGGTTGCTTTGTTATCTACTGCTCCACAATTTAGTGACTTAAGACAACACCCATGTTTTTTGCTCACCATGGTGTGGTCTGGGCTGAACTTAGCTGGGTGGTTCTACTGGTCTTCTCGGTGGTCATTCATGCACAGCCTTCAGCTGGTAGGTTGGCTGGGGGCAGGGCTCAGCCATGTACCTGATGTCCGAGCTTTCTCTCTCCGTGTAGTCTCAGGGCCTCTCCTTTTCAAGAAATGTCTCCACATGGAGTCTCTACATGGCTTCTCTACGAGGGCAGCCAGATCAGCTCAAGGCTCCTAAAATGCAAAAGAGGGAGCTGCCAGTTTCGCCTGGTACTGACACAACAGCATCTACATTCTGTTGGCTACAGCAAGTCACCAGCCTAGCCCAGATTCAAGAGAAGAGGTCTATGCACACTCATGAATATTGACAGGTGAGGTTCACTGAGCGCCACCAATGCAGCTGACTACCAGAAACCACCCTCCTCAGCAAACCACCCTCCTTTGTATGCTGGGGCTAGAACATCCAAGATGACTTCCTAACTCCCATGCCTAGCTCCTCAGCTGGGTTGGCTGGAACAGAGGGGGACTGGCCAGGCAGCTGTCTCCCCACGTGGCCTCTCCATGGAACTAGCTTAGGCTGAGTCACAGACCTGTGGTACATTGGTAGGTGGACTTCTTGCATGGCGACTGGCTTCCCCCAGAACACAAAAACAGAAGATGCCAGATTTTAATACCTGGACTTTGAATTCTCATACTGTCAGTTCTGCTTCATTCTCTTGGTCAAGATGGTCCCAAGGCCAGCCCAGATTCAAAGGAAGGAGAAAGAGACTCCACCTCCTTCAAGTAGCAAGGTGATATTGCAAAAGAGCCTATGCTTTGGGAGGAATTCTTGCAGTCATCTTTGGAAATATAATCTGCCACTTCGATGTTCAGCTAAGAAATCTACTTGGGCTGTGAACTCAACTGGCAGTCCACTTCAGAAATCCACAAAATCAGTTGTGAACCAACTTATCATCATCTCAGCTTTCGGCCACAGGCAATGAAAGCTTCATTCAGAAGGGTCACAAAATAGTTCTGACCAAGGCTGTTTTGTCTAGACCAATAATTTTGGAACTTGAGTCAGCATCGTCAGAAAGAACCATCCAGACCTGAAGCTGGTACCAGCATTCCTCTTTCAGTAGTCAATTCATATCCAGCCCTTCCTCCCCGCCCAACCCCATGGCCTGTCACACCCAAATAGTCCAGGACCCTGCACTAACCCAGGCAGCTCAAGGCTGCAGCAACAGGAGTTCCTGGCCAGACCTTTTCACACTCTGCTGTCGCGTGACTAAGCTCCCAGCCACCATCACCACCACCACTTCCATCTCTGGGGCTCTGATTGAAGTTAAAAATCCTCAGCAAGAAACTGGCTGAAGGAGTCTAAATCAGATGGTTATCCCTAGATCAGTCAGCTGTGGCCAGGGAAAGGGTCACACAACCTGTCCTAGCCCTTCTGTTCTTTGGGGCAGTCCCCAGAGAAGAAAAATACATCATTTTTTAGCTTGGCAATGCCCCCGATTGGTGAGGAACACGAAACCTTGTACTGAGATGCTTAGATGCAACTATAAACAAACCAGGATGCTTTGTCTTCAGGAGCTCACAACATAGTGGGAGCCTAAGACGCACACAAACATAATTTCATGTAAGACAGTTATGCAAAGCATAGTAACAGAGTAAGAAGCAGGTATTATTGGGGCATAGAGGAGGAAATAGTTGGGTGACCTTTTTTTAAATTGGATCTGGAAGGATGATAAAAGTTTCGAGAGGTCAAAAAGAAAGTATAATTTGGGCAGGAGATACATTAGAAGATACATCAGAATTTGGGCAGAAGATACAGTAACAAAGAAGTTGAAGAAAAAATTTCAGGGAAGTAAAGGAACATCGAGTAGCCTCGTATAGTACAGGAGAACGTGGTAGGATGTGTGCGAACCATTTCAGGTTGTCTATGGATTTGAGTCTATTAAAGACATTATTTACATTCAGTTTGCATGACTAAAAGAAGAAAGCAACACAAAAAGTTGTAAGGTTTTCTAACAATGAATATAATGTGATTTTTTTTAAATCCAGGCTTTTTTTTCTTCCTGCTCTCCCCTGCTCCTATGCTAAATGGAAACAACCTTGTGAAGATCCTTCTATACCTTTCTTTCTGTTCATACATTGTCGGTCCCCACCCCACCCCACCCCCCATTATAAATTGGCAGAATGGGTATTAAAAGAGTGATTCTGGAAGTGAGGATATAAAGGATTGCAGGCTCTGTTCTCAATGATCTGGTACTTTTTCCATGTGAACAAAAAATTTATACTGCAACATCTGTCAGAAAGCCCCTAAATCTCGAGCGTTCACTTGGGGTCAAAGACCTTGAGTTCAATATATTTAGTAGGACCTGTACATTTAAACCTCCCAATAAAGTGGCTGCTGTCCTCCTCATAGAAAATGTTCAAATTTACCCTCAAAGTCAAATCAATTTTAACAAGTGCTTATCAGGCACTTGTGCGTCCAGCACTGGTTTGGTTCTGTAGGGAAAATCAAAGTTGGGCAACAGTCATTGCCTGTGAGGAGTTTCTGAGTTAAGTTTTATGAATAAATTTTGGTTCATTCCATATTCAAAACTATTCTCATGTATGATTTTTTTATGTCACTCTTGGTAAAAGAGTGACATCATGGGAACGCCTTTAAAACCATGGGAAACACAGACAAATATCTATTATTTAGAGACATTTCAATTTTTAGCAGAGTGATAAAACTTGAGACTATTTAGGGTAATTACAGTAATGGTATAAAGCCCTTTTTTTTTCATGACGGCTAACCTTATTCCGTTTGTGGCAACCAGTACTCACCAGTACTCTCCTTTCTGAAATGGCAAACATTTCCCCCTCTTCATCAAGAGCCAGCATTACACGGGTGTGTTCAGAAGATCGGCATAGCAGCTGGTGAGCCTCAGCTGAGCCCTTCTGCTACATTCTTCCAGTGTCTGTAGTGAGGGAGGCATCTCCTCTGACCTTGGAAAGGTTACTAGTTAGTTATGCTGACTGCAGGCTCTTGAGCACGTTGAAGTAAAGCTTTCTTTTTCTGATGGCAAAGTTCTTTTCTGGCAGAGGAAAGTTATAACCACAGTCTGTATGCCTTCTAGACTCATAATTTGACCTTGCTTGAACCATTCTTGCATTCCTAGACTAAACCTTACTTGATCAGGATGCTTTATTTTTCTAATACCCTCTTGAGTCTGGCTAGCTAATATTTTATTCTGGACATTTATGACTGTAAATGTAAGGGAAATGAGCCTATAATTTTCTTTCTGGTACTGTCTGTATCTGGTTTGGGCATAAAAGTAGTTCAGTCATAAAATGAGTTTGGCAGCTTTCCTCTTCTCTTTTATGGAAGTGTTGTTCACTGAAGGTATGGATTTTCTGTTCCATAAAGGTTTTATTAACTCACTAATAAAACTATCGACGGTAGGCCTCACTCAGCTTCACTCTTTTTTCTACTTTATACAACCTCCTGGATTTATTTATTTTTAATTTTACTGAGTACTGACATTTCATTCCCATTTTCTAATCCAATGCCTTCTAAAAACATCTCTTGGTTTTCCAGCTTACTATGTTCTTCTAAGCTATCCATTTGACCATTTATTCCCATATATTGAGTTTCTTGATTTGATATTATTCATTTATTGGACGAATATTTATTAAGTGTCAGGCACTGTTCTGGGCACCCACTTATCTGTATAAACCTTTGTAAGAGATAAGGAGCAGATTTTCTCCCTCCTCCAATAGGTCTTTTGTCCCTCAGTGATGGAAGAGACATTTTGTTCTTTAGTTGAGCTTCTGTTTTATATTAGGATAGATATGTTTATTTGTGGTACTTTGGTCTTTTATTTTTATCCTATACTGAAGATACCTCTCGTTTTTCCTAAGACCGTAATGCATATTTCAGCTTTGAGGTGCTCGTTTTCTTTCACTTTAGAGTTTAGAAATAGCATATACATCATGAAGCCACAAAACTTTTGGATTCTAATAGTTTGTTTTAATTTGGTAGAGATAATTTCCTCTCTGTTTTCTTTTCTAGCTTGAGCACATTAATATCTCTTTATTCACACACATTCGTTCATTCATTTAATAGGTAAATATATAATATTTGTTGTTTGTTTGTGTAGTAGTTTATTTATTTAGTATGTTCTGTGTCCCAGGCCACATGCTAGGTGTTGGGACTATAAAGATGCAGAGAGCACATCCTCTTCCCTTGTACAATCTGGAATCTACCAGATGGAAAGAACATACAAGTTTAACCAAATACATTCAGGTGTGGTGCCATCACAAAGAAGTGGTTATCAAGATAATTAACTTAAAGGAAAGGAGGACTTAAAAGCAATAAAATTAGCAGAGTTTGTGTAGGGGAAGGACTTGCTCTATCTATAATTCAGGGAATGGTGTGCAAATGAGGGGGATCTTGAATATGAAGAAGGAAGGGCAGTGACATATGGGAAGAGTAAGTCATTATGGTCATTGTTTTTGCTTTTTCCTGATGGTATTTTTTTTCCAGATTACAGTTACATGTGAAATAATGTCTGGGCCTTGTTCACTTTCCTAGAAGTAAAGAGACTCACAGGTTTATAAGCCACCCCTCCCACCCCCATTCATGGTAATGTTGACCATCATCATGGACGTCTTGGTCATTCTTTATCAAAATATGTCTCCCCCCACTCAATTTATACAGAACAAAAGAGTAGTGCTTGATATCTGATTTATTTACTTTTTAACATTTTCTTCAAACAAGTGCCATTAAGATTAGAAACGCTTTTTATACTGTGTTCATTGTTAAAGAAAACTGGTGAGCTTACATCGTTGATTGGTATTCCAAGGGAAAACATCAATGATAATACAGGTAAAAATTATTTGTGTTACTTCTCTTACAAGTAGATTATAGTTTAAATGTTAATAATACATGTATAGAGACTTATTTGTGAATTGAACTATTTTGAACCAAATTTTGAACTTGATAAAAAGGTTAATAATTTGTTTTAATCATCTATCAATGCTAAATTTACAAAAATTCAGGCTAAATACTTTCATGAGTATATCTACTAAAAAAGTGTCATATAACCTAACTTCCTATACTATAAATATTTCCATTTGTTCTCAAAGGTTTTTAATCCAACAATTCTGTATGGACCGATAAAGAGACTAATTTCAATAAAAATTTGTGTTAATAGGAGTAAAATTAAATAATCTTTTAAATGCTAAAGGAAGTGATGATAGTTTTAAAAGCTCATTTAGTTATTAATATAAAGGAGCAATAGAGAACACAAAACTTTGAATGTAAGGTGTTTAACTTGTCAGAATTTTATTCAGAACGAAAGACAATGGGGCAAAGAAGAGTAATATGGAATTTGTTACTTGAGGAAATAATCATTTGGAGTTACTGAAGTTCTGAGATGCATAGGACGTTAACATTAAAATCTAACAAGAATTGGGAAAGATTGAAAACATAATAATACCTAGTGTTCATGAGAATAGTTGTTTGAATGTAGGTTGGTTGAAACTTATAGGAAGGTAATTTGGTAATATACGTGTATTTCAAAAGCTTTGGATATATTCATACCGTTTGTCCAAGTGGCACCACCTCAATGAATTTATCATAATGAAACAACCTGAACTACACATAAAAATTAGGGTTAAGAAAGGCTGATATTCAAAAATTTAAACAACCACTATGGCATAGGATCAACTAATCAGTGTGAACACCTATCTAACCATTTTTTATACCAACACATAGGAGCCAAATGTATAAACACCCCGCAGGAGTGTTTATAATAGCAGTCAATTAGAAACCAAATGTATAGCAATAGGAAATCAGTTAAATTAGTTTTCATTTATGGTAGAATACAATGAGGTTATGTTTTAAAGGAAAAAATGACATAATAAACTTGTCTTAATGCAAAGTTAAGGAATAAAATAATTATAAAATACTATATACTGTGTGATCCAAATATACTATCCAATCCAACTTTTATGTAAAATATACAAACTAAGAAAATATTGCAAAATTACGAGCGGTTACATGCTGGGTAAGAGAATAAGAGCTGCTTTTAATTTTTTTGTTTTGTAGACTTCTACAACAAACTAGTTTAATTTTATAAAAGATAAATGTATTTAACAATATTATGACAAGAGATGTTTTTCATGTTTTGTTTTTTCTTTAGGGAATCAGACTTTATTTGAAGACACTGATGATGAAAGAAATTGTGATGATTCCTGATATACAGTGTTTCCTTATTACTGAAATTAAGGGTAAGCAGAAAGCTTTGAAACTTGCCACAATGCTTTAAAAAGTGCCAAATGCAAAGATCTTTCCACCAAAGACTTGACTCTTATATGACTTTGGATGTAAAAATGACATTAAATAGCTGGTTTATTCCAGCAAATGTCAGCATTGGATTAAAAAAACTCTTCTACAGAATGCAGTGGTCTTAAATATATTAATTTGGGATCATTTCAGGATTTTAAGACCATCTCAGCTGGTAAAGGTGAGCTTGATACCTGTCCCCTATCTTTCACACCTACCCCAACTTTATCCAAAAATTATATTTACTATGTTTACGAGGTACACAATGAAATTCAGTTGATCTTAGATTAGTTCTAGCAGTTACAATTCCTTCTGAAAGGACATTTTTCTTAGTCTCTTGAATTTTCAAATTTTTTTTCATATCAAAGTGCTAGTATTATTTCCATATATAGGTGACTTTTTAAAAACAGCTTTATTAAAATATAATTTATGTACCATAAAATTGACCTGTTAAAGTATATAGTTCAATTATTTTTAGCATATTTAGAGAGTTAGGCAACTATCACCATGATCTAATTTTAGAATACATCATCACCTCAAAAAGAAAACTCATGCCCGTTGGCAGTCACTCCCCGTTTTGTACTTCCTGCCCTAGGCAACCACTAATCTACTTTCTGTCTCTGTAGAGTTGTTATTTCTGGACATTTCATATAAATTGAGTCACACAGGATGTAACCTTTTGAGACCTGCTTCTTTCACTTAGCATCTATGTTGTATCATGAGTCAGTACTTCATTTATTTTTATAGTATCCTATTACATATGCCATGTAGTATTCTCTTACATACATATGGATATTTGGGTTGTTTCAATGTTTAGGCTATTAAGGAGTAATGCCACTGTAAACATTCACACCCAATTCTTTTTGTGGCTATATGCTTTCATTTCTTTTTGGAAGATACCTGGGAGCGGGATTGCTGAGTGACTCTAGGTTTAGCATTTTGAGGATCTGCTGACTTCTTTTTCAAAGTGGTTGCACTGTTTCATTAGGTTGGTGCAAAAGTCATTGCAGTTTTTGCAATTATTTTTAACCTTTTAAACTGCAACTACTTTTGCACCGACCTAATACATTCTCACCAGCAATGCAGAGTTCCAGTTACCCCACATCCTTGCTAACACTTTATATTGTCTGTCTTTTTTATTATAAACATCCCAGTGGGTGTGAACTGGTATCTCAGTGTAATTTTCATTTTCATTTCCTTAATGACTCTGATGTTGAGAATCTTATCATGTGCTTTTTGGCCACTTTGATAATCTTCTTTGGGAAAATGTCTATTTGTTAAAAGACCATTCTTTCACATAGTTGACTTTTTAATAGTAAAGTTGATTATACATGTCTCTATTATTAAACAATGTAAACTTGTGGACAACGTAAAAAAATACAAATGGGAATATAGAAGAGAAAAAAATCCACATTGCTACTACCTAAAGACAACTACTTTTAACAGTTAAAATATGCAGTATGTGCATATATATGTATATATATTTAACTTAATTTTTATAGGATTATGCTATACATTTTATTCTGTTTCTTCTTTTATCATTCAACATTCGGCTTTGTGTACATCTAGTCTGTTGCTTTTAACGAATGCATAATAATTCATATTATAAATATGCATTTACCACATTTATTTCCCTAATGGTAAAACTTAGATTGCTTCCAATTTCCCAACCATAAACACCACTACCACAAGCATCTCAGTACATGTCACCTTCAGAGCAAAAGTAGAAATTTTTCCGATACATATACACCTAGAGGTGGAGTTGCTGGGTCAAAGAGAATTCACATTCTTAGTTTTGTTAAGTATCTCCAAATGATTGTTTCTAGAGTGTCCTTACCAGTTTATGTTGTCATTAAAACTGAGTGAGTTCCCATGTACCCCATCTTCGCCAACACTTAGCAGCATACATCTTTTTAAAATTTTTGTCGTTCTGGTGAGGGTAACATGGTACCTAAAGTTTTCATATGTATCTCCCTGAGGACTAGTAAGTTAGACCCTTCTTCATATACTTGTTAGCTATTCAGGCTTCCCTGTCTGTTTAGTTTCCCCTGCCCAGGTTTCTATTGAGTATCATTATTTCTTAGTGATTTGCTTGAGCCTCTTAAATATTGAATGGTTTCCACTGTTTTGATCATAATCAACAGTAAGAAATATATTTTACATCACAACCAAAACATATACTTTATATAATACATTAATATATAAAAATTAAACTAGAACACATTACTAATTATGTATTTAGTGATTATATCAATAATATTTAATTATATATATTAAATATAGGTAATTATATATTATATATAATTAAATATATAAATATTAAATAATATATATTATATATTAATATATATAAATTATATATATTAAATGTATATTACATCTATATAATTAAGTATATAATTAAGCATATGTTAATATGTATTTATATATTATACATGCATAATTAAATATATGTATATATTTCCAACCAATATACACTGGATGTATATATGTATATTTTTTAATTTAATTTATATTATATAACAAAAGGTTGATGAGATATTCCCCGAGTACTTATTAGGCACTATTCCATTCTGCTTTATATTTTTAAATGTTGATTGCAATCCAATAAATTGAATTTATCACCCAACAATGGTCTACAAATCATAGTCTAAAGTCGATTGTCCTTGATGTAATCCCTGATCAGTTAGATATGCAAGCATCTCCCAGTCTGTCGTGTCTCTGTTAATTTTGCCAACAGACTCATTGTTTATCGGAAACGTTTAATTTTGATGTACTGAAATTCATCCATTATTTACGTCTTGATTAGGAAATTTCCCTCCACTTCTAGTTCACAGAGGTATTCTCTTACATTTTCTTCGATTCAATTCAAAACTTTATGTTTTGAATTTAGGGCTTCAGGTTGAGACCCACCTTTTTAATTTAATATAAGGTGGGGAATTCAATTTTATTTTCTTTATTTTTCTCCGTAGAGTGTACTAATTAGCCCAGTACCATCAACTTTTTTTTTTTTGCCATCCTTTGTGGTACCTTATTTATCATATATCAAATTCCCACAAAACATAGGTTTATTTCTGTTTCTTGGTCCATTGGTTGGTTTTGCACAAGTACTCTATTGTTTGGTCACTTTCTCATGTGACTTATATCAAAGATAAAAATTACACAAGTAAAGAGATTGATTTATTTTTTTTTCAGGCAATCAGGAGAACATCCAAGATCCAAATATCAGAGAGTCTCAGGAGGGTAGTTTTGCCTTAGATTTTTAGAGGGAGGAGTAAACAATTGCAGACGGGGTGATTTATAATTGGGGTTGTTTTTCAAGCAGGAGAAGTCTCGGGCAGTTATGTGAACAGGAAATGTTTTCTCTCTGTGGTTAGCTAGTTTCAGGGGACAAACAGTTTTCATCTGAGCAAATCAATCATGAGACAAAGAATGGGAAGTTGGAAGGTCAGTGTTTGGCCTTGTGAGTAGGTTCCGGCAAAGGCAGAAAGTTCTGCATTTGGCCTTGTCAGTGTCCCCTCTTATTCCAGACAAACATCATCTGTTTTAGAACAATCTTAGGGATTAGAGTAATTTCTGCGGGGCTTTGGTCAAGGCTCAGTGAAATTGTCCATGGAGTCAGCAGTTTCTCATTGGCATTCTTCTGAAGCAATAGCTGCACCATCTGTTGAGCTCTGGTGGTGGTGTGTAGAAGCTGAGAAAGGGTTCTGGAGACAAGGCATGTAATGAGGAGGATACTTACAAGATAAAGCAGAAAAATGATTATTACATGTTGTATTAAGGAGTAAAACCAAGGTTGCAGTGGGAACCCGTCAGGTGGATTCCAGGAAATTAGTGTGGAGAAGTCCTTCGATGATGGCGTTAGGACTGTGGTCACAGGCAGTGACTTTCTTGGTTATAGCATCTCAAATGTCCTTGATTATGATGTAGAGGTCAGAGGAGTTTAGGGGAACAAATATGCAAAAATTGAGAGCCCTGAGTGTGTGTAGGTAAATGAGAAATAGAGAAGGACATGATAAGGAGAGCAAAAATAAAAAGGAAACGCAAAGGTGTGGCTCCAGAAAGTCCTGAAACTAATGAACAACAGAAAAATGAAATAATGATGAAAAGGACATAAAAGAGGCATATGGAGGGGACTAGATAAGAGAATCCTAGGGAATTACGTTCCAGCGTCATGGGTAGAAGCTGCCTCTCTTGTGATGTCACCTGCTTGTTCCAAAATTCGTGAGAAAACAGTCTGTCTCATGTCATAATCTGCTTCTGGAAGCTCTCAAAACAGTCGCAGTTTTCAGGTCTCCTGTTGGGGTGACTTCCCCCAAATTCAAAATAAAACCATTTTTAAAATTGTGAAACAGGAACACAGGTTGTATTTCTTGTTTTGCAATAGTGTAAGTGGTTAGAAAGACAGTATAAAGGTACCTCCCACCTGGGTCCAAGACTGGTCTTTCGGTGGTATCTTTTCTAGAAGACTAGGTCTTCAACCTGAAGATAAGGGCTGAGGCGGGATGGCTGCGGGAGAGGCAAATTTGAACTATCGGTAACAAGTATGCGGTACCGAATAAGACCGGGGCAGTGTTTACGAATATCAGGCTGGATCAGATTTGAATCTCCTATGGCCCAGCAAGAGAATGGCACCCTCATTGGCCTGATAGCAATTATTTCATAAGGGGATAATCAATATTCAGAGGACAGTGAGGATCGAAGGATCATCAGCATCAATGGCAAGACGTTGGGCCAAAGCAGGTTGAGTTTCTCAGAGCTTGGCTAGTTCGGGTGTACGAGCACCGCTGGCCCATTCTAGTTTTTGAGAATTGAGGTTGGTGAGGACAGCACAGTTTTGTGAGAGTGGACGTGCTCTCTGAGTATCTAGAATAACCTTAGCAAGAAAGTGAGCTCCTCCATCACTAGAGAGGACCAAAGGGACTTATCTCCCAAGTGGGGACAATTCCTTCTAGCAGCCACTTAGCGAGAGCCGGGCAATGGCCTGTTTGCAGGAAAGAGCTCCCAACCACTCTTTTTGGTTAGAGCACATGTGCACCCATGAGACTTTAGGAATTTAATGAAATCCATTTGCCAGACGAGAAAGGGACCTGAAGGAGCTGGCTGTCAGCCTTGCTCTTCCTTGACATTTTTACCCAGGATGCTGTTTCTGGCAGATGAGACATATTGAGGTTACCTGTTCAACATGAGGGCTGAAGAGTTCCCGCCGATATTTATGGAGGACACCTTTAAGATTTCCTCCATTGTAATCTTACGCAGGCTGTGGATCATTTTGGTCACTATAAATAAAAGGGAAGTGCCTGAGCCACTTTGTCTAAAGTGAGGATAAAGTATCAACAAGGCTGGTGGCTCGTGTTCTTGAGTAAGGATGCCTGAAGCCTGTCCTTCCCTTTCATGTTTATAAAAGGGAAAAGGGTGATGGGTTTTCACTTAGAGTCCTAGAGAAGTAAGGCGGGGCATCGGTAAACCCTTGAGGCATGACAGACAGTCCATGTATATTGTTGGTTTGCACGTGTGAAGGCAAAAAGGTATCGCGAGTTGGGGTGAAGAGGTATATTGATAAAAGCAGACTATAAGTCGATGACTATGAAGTAAGTGGTGCGTGGTATAGAGGCCAGAATGACATGGGGCAGGAACTAAAGGAAACCTGGGTTCGACATTCTGTTTCTTGTCCATACGCCTTGCACTGGCCAGTATCTCATGGCGGTAAGCTTCTTTACCAGGAGTAGGAGCTAGCGCAGGGACTGGCTGGTGGGGACTAAGCGGCCTGAAGTGATAGATTAAAAGCTATGGAGAGCTTCTGCTTTTAAAGGGTACTGTGGCAATCTTAGAAGTGACATGGAAGAGTTTATTCCTACTTTGAGAGATCCAGCCTCCCGGATTTGGCCTGTAAGTGGAGTGAGCAAGTCCAAAGGGAATCAGGTATTTTAGTTAATGTAGTTGGTACTTGCCTTACTCTATTTGGGCTGCTATAACGGCGTACCATAGATGGGTGGCTTATTTTTCACAGTTCTGCAGGCCGAGAAGGCCAAGATCAAGGTGATGGCATATTTGGTATCTAGTGAGAGCCTGCTTGCTGGTTCATAGATGGCCAACTTTTAGCTGTGTCCTAACATGGTGGCAGGGGTAAGGGAGTTTGCTGGGGTCTGTTTGACCCCAGCAAAGCCCTCATGATCTAATCACCTCCCAAAGGCCCCACTCCCAAATCCCATTGGGGGTTAATTTTCCACATATGAGTGTTGAGGGGATAGAAACATTTAGTCTATAGCTGTACTGAAGGGAGCCAAAGGAGTTTGGGTACAAATAAGTTAGATCGTCAATGAAAGTCATTAAAGGGCAAAGGTACCGGGCACAGAGTCAAGGACCTTGAGGGTGAGGCCCTCAGGAGAACAAAGAATTCTGAAATTCCAATTGGAGACTAAATATCTTCCCAGAAGGTTTACTGGGCCTTGGACCCCAGCAGAAGGCTAATGGCTGTTTTCATGATCTTGATTGTGGTGATGCTTTACCAGGGTGTACATTTGTCAAAACTTAGCAAATTATACACTTTATATATGTGCATTATATTACCTCTCAATTATATCTCAATAAAGCTGATAAAAATAAAGAATGAAAATGTGAAAGAAGACATAATCACAAATACTACCAAGATACTTTTTTTAAGTGAGAAACTTCATGTTCAGCTCAATGGAAAAAGCAAATTTTAAAGCTGGAGGAAATGTATACTTTCCTAACAAATTTTAAATTACCAAAATAGACCCTTTGTATATAATCGTCTATGCACTAAGAAAGAAAGAACCTTTGGATAAACCAATGATCATAAAAGATAATGGAAAGAATATTAAACAACTACCACTGAAATAAGAGGGGTTAACAGCTGAGATTTACTTAAGCTATAAGGAATAGATCATTCCAATGTTATTGAAACATTTGCACACCATAGAAAAAAGTGGAAACTGCCCAGTTCCTTTGATAAAGCTTTTGTAACTTTAATAATAAAAATGAGCAAATTCACTTTTGAAACTAATTGCAAAAATTCCAAATAAAATATTAGTAAATACAATCGATCAGTGTAACAAATGAATAACGCAACATGGTCCAATAGTAGATTCCAGAAATGCAAGAATAATTCAGTATCAGGAAGCTATTTCATTACAATTGCATCACCAAGTTAAAAGAGAAAAATTATGGTGATGGAAGGAGAACTGACTCTGGGTGGTGAGCATACAACGTGATATATAGATGATGTATTATAGAAATGGACACTTGAAACCTATGTAATTTGACTACCCATTGTCACTCCAATACATTTAATTAAAAAAAGAAAAATTAAACAATCGTATTTAATCCTTAAAAGGCATCTGATAAAATTTGGGAGTTCTCCTTTTAAAAATAGGAATAGTTATGGAAAAATTGATAGCTTATTGTTTCTTTAAATGGCAAAATACTGAAGCCACATCCATGCAAATCAGGAACATGAACAAACATTTGTGGAACAAAGATGCTAAAGACACCCTCCTCCCCGCCCTGGCAGCCCTTCTAAAATGTAGGCATCCTGCACACAGGGACACTGTAATTATCATTGTTTACAACTAATCCAGAATTTTTTAAATAATAGGGATGCCAGTTTATGGCCTCTGCTCTAGAATTTTGCCACTGAGTATAATGTTAACTTTTTTTTAGTATAGTTACTTTTTCATTATCTTACCATGTAAATGTTAATAGTTGTTCTTAGTTCCACAGCAGCTGCTGTTGTGTTATATGTACCATTTATTCAAGTGTTAGTTGGAAATCCAAATGTGCTTGGAATAAAAGTAAAAAAATGATTTGGATGATATGGACAGCTACATAGTGGAAAGAATAGCTTCCATAAACTCCACCATCAGGCAATGCATCTGTCTAAAGTGATTATTGATCACTTTAGAAAGAATAAAATGGCCTTGGTAAAGATTCTGGATTACTTTGGTCTAATTCTTAGTTTTAGTTAAATTTTCTCATGATTTTAGCACAGGAAATTTTGGTCTAATTCTTAGCTTTAGTTAAATTTTCTCATGGTTTTAGCAAGGGAAAACAGATAGATGGATGAATTAAGGAAAACAATTAAGGAACTTCGAAAGTGATATAAATTACACAACCTAAGAAATTTTCATTCTTTTGGAGTTTGCTGAATTTTTGAAACCTGCTTTTCTTGCAGATGTACAAAAAAAAAATTTTTTTTTTAAACGGTTCTGTTGACTCCTCTAAAATGTAGTTTTCTGTCTTGGCAGCAAGGCACTTACTAATTCTCCTAAGAATAGTCAGAAACGTAAGGTCTACAGGGGCCTGGCATTAATAAGGAAACAGGAGAGCATATGACATCTTGCTCCCCAGAATATGACATCAGTTTTGGCTCAAATAAACTCTTACAAAAATTCTCTAAAAAAAAAAAAAAAAAAGAAGAAGAAGAAACAGGACAAGTGAAACCTGACAGATGTGGTATACCCTTTCCGAAGTGTTTCTACTGTATCACCAGCCCACTGTTATCCAGTGGGAATATGAGCAAAGTGGCCAGATTTCCCAAGCCCTCAAGGGAAGTCAGAAATCCAGACTTTTATATAAAATTTCCCAATTGTTAAACTACGCAGACAAATTTGATAGGTTTGACCATCAGATTAATAGTTTGCAATCTCTAATCAGAGGATGAAAAGGTTCTCTTGGTAATGGACGTAAGCGGTTAGGCATGCAGGAATCAGAAGTATGTTGACTATTAAATTTTAAGTGACATTAGAGGCCCAGTGGTGCATTGGGCCATAAACTGTTCTTTTTCCTTCCCCTTCTCCACGTTTTGAAACATTCTCAATTTCAAATCTTAAAAATGCAGCTCTAGGCCAAGCATTTTCACATAGAATTTATCAAAAGAGCTAACACTCTTTAAGTGTATTTTCCTGTTATCTAACGGTTTAAAACTCATTATGAATTTTCAGAAAGCTGACTCCCAATTTCGAAAAGAGAAGGCTGAGTTTCCTCCGTCAGGAGTTGTCAGAGGGTTATTGAGGGAGGACCATTCCAGTGAGCAACACCGCCACCTTCTGGCTTAGATAGGAAATGCAACAGAAAGAGTATAGGGAGCCACTTGGCGCAGAACAAAGATTGAAATTCTTTCGAAATTAGTATAAAGTTGGAACTTAAGTACATATACATTTTGACCAACTGCTTACATAGAAAGTTCTGAGGATGGACACTGACATTTGATTCACTCTGGCAACCTATACAGGAGGGTCCTCGACGTATTCTGAATGGATATCCAGTTCTCCCCAGTGAAATTATCGCTCACATTTCAGAGATAACACGCCCCATTTCCATGCAGACATAATAACCATGTAATCACTCTCTTTGGTAACTTGTTCTGAAAGGAGGGTATAACACTCGTGGTTTAAGTAAAAGACCCGGAGGGAAAGTGGAAGAATGAAAAAGTATAAAGAATAACTTGGACACTTTCCAATTGGACCTAGAGCAGCGCGGACCATGTCATGCAAATTATCTTGTGAATCTTTTAAGCATGTGTTCCATTAGTTGTCAATCTCTATTATAAACCAGACAGAAAGATAAAGTAAAGGATACCCAAGTACTAGTATGCCATGCTTGTAATCCTGTGATTTTTTTCAATTTTAAATTGTATTCTTTAGAACTCTTTGGGAGGTTTTAGCTTTTACTTATCTGCTACGAGGAGAATCCCAATATTAAACACTTGGTCAATAGCAAAATTGTCATGTTGAATCCATATTCTGTTAAAGTGTAAATCTGTTGCTAAACTATGGTAGGATGATACAAAAAAATTTTTTTTTTTACTTTTAAAATAAAGCTTTCACATTCCCTCTATTTATACATCATATTAACAAGCAATAACAAACTATAGCTTTTTAAAAATTAAGAAACAGAATGTACTTAATACTCCTGTGTGTAATAATATATGCTCTGAACAAAATGGCTACTTTAGACATATTGTAGTTATTATTTGAAGAGGAAAGGCTATCAATCTTTTTGATGAGGCAGTTTCCATGGTAGAAAGAACACTGAATTTGGGGTCCAGAGCCCTGCCTTCAAGTTTCACCTTCTCTCTTGCCAGCTATGAGAACTTTGGGTAAGTCCTGACCTTCTCTCCATCTCTTCTGCATCAGTAAAATGAGACACTTGGATTTCATGACTTCTGAGTTTCTATCCCACTGTAATTACGTATGTTTGTATTTATTTTTATTTTTAAGAGTGCTTCCTAGATATTGCTAGGCTAATTGATAAAAACTGTAAAAGAATAAAATACCAATCATTTTTTTTAGCAGAAGACCTATGGGATATGACATTGTGAAAACTCCTTTATCCTTTGAGCCATCATCTCTCCAGAGAATGTAAGTACAATCATCACAGGAAGAATCCCATGAACTATACATATCAATTAAATTCTTCATCAAAAGTTACAATATTTCCAGGGGTCTTTTCTTTTCTTAAGTAAAATATCTTCACATTAACAGCGCAATTTAAAATTAAATATGAAAAATTTCAGATATTCAAATAGTTGCTGAACATAAATTTCTATCATTCATAGGCTACTAAAAGGATGACAACTTCTGAACACATTTGTTCACTATATTTGTTTTGTTTTTCATTAGGTCTCTCAGTGGATTTGTGTTTTTATATTACTATGGCTACATAATTTAGACTGCTAAAGACATGATATTGTTTAACAGATGATTTCTAAAATGGTGTTTATAAAAACAGGATTCTATTTGATCATAGCAGTTAATTAATGTTTAACATTCTGTTTCCAGTTAATTGATATTCTATATCTTACAATTTGCTATCTTACAATTTGCTAATGTTTAGTACTCAATATCCTTTTTCCTAAAAAAAAAAAAAAAAAAAAAAGAATGACCTTACCTTTTTCACAATAAACAGTCCTAAAGATATCCTTGCAGTCAAATTTTTTATATTAAACTTTCTCTTCCTTAGTTGGCATTAAATGTAATTCAATTATGACTATTTCCCAGAATTTATCATCACTTGCCTTGGTGACATGATGTTATCATCTAAATGCTTTGTATCAACTATTGTCTCAAACTTGAAAAGCTTTGTAGTTACATTAAAACCTGACATTTCATTCCCAGATATTTTATTCCTTTAAGTGATTGGGTTAGGGGAGTACACTGAAATTCTAATGGATTCAACATGATCAAAACATTGCTAGCAAGAAATCTAAGTAAATTTGATTCAGGTAAATTAGTGATGTAAATACCAGGCTATTGTAATTTAGTTTCTTTTCTTTCAGATACTTAAAACCCTTATGACTATTACATAATATTATATATATATATATATATATATATATATATATATATATATATACATATATATATATATATAGAGAGAGAGAGAGACAGAGAGAGAGACAGAGAGACAGAGAGACAGAGACAGAAACTTTTTAAGACTTTCCGTTTAACTAGACAGAAAATAATAAAACAATATTCAAATTGATTTGCTAATGGCTATTATTCATCTTAAGATATTATCACAAGAATAGTTCTATTTAATTTTGTTCTGTTTGTGCTCGCTTCAGCAGCACATATACTAATTTTGTTCTGCATCGTATCACCTCTATGGGGTCCATGGTGGCCCTTAAAAAAATAGATCCATGTCCTAATCCCTGGAACCTGTAAATGTGACCTTATTGGGAAAAAAATGGCCTTTATAGATGCAATTAATTTAGGGATGTTGAGATGAGGGGATTGTTCTGGATTATCTGAAGGCGCTGTAAATGTCATCACAAGTATTCTTCCAGTTTATGGCCTCTGCTCTAGAATTTTGCCACTGAGTATAATGTTAACTTTTTTTTAGTATAGTTACTTTTTCATTATCTTACCATGTAAATGTTAATAGTTGTTCTTAGTTCCACAGCAGCTGCTGTTGTGTTATATGTACCATTTATTCAAGTGTTAGTTGGAAATCCAAATGTGCTTGGAATAAAAGTAAAAAAATGATTTACTTGGGTAAATCATTTTACTTGGTAAATCATTTACTTGGGTAAATCAGCAAAAGAAAAGCAAAGGGAGATTTGATAGACACACAGAAGAGAAGACACAAGGGGGTGGGGGCGGGATACTGCAGCCACTAGAATAGAAAAGGCCAGGAACGAGTGTTTTCCCCTAGGGCCTCTGGAGGAAGTGCCATTCTGCTGACATCTCCGTGTGGGACTTCTGGCCTCTGGAACTGTCAGAGATGGATATCTGTTCTCAGCAACCCAGTTGGTGCTAATTTGTTACTGCACCTCTAGGAAATTAATATATTATCATAGTTACACCACTTTCTGATGTATTTCTAGAACATCAACTGCTTCAAAATTTTCTGGTCTTCCATAGTTGCATATATTTATTTGTTTTAATAATAGAAACTTGAAAGAGCACTTCAGGAAGGATTATTATATTTTGGATTCAACGATGTTTTAATCTGTGATGACACGTGATAATATTTCCAGGGATTCTCAAAGGAGGTTTTAGTTGTGGATTGTTTTATCAGATCACATTGACTATGTAGAACTTTGTAGCTATTAATAAAAGAAGATACCGTGTGTCATTCTATCATGGCAGGCTAATTTATATGGTGAAAACAAGTAACATTGGTGAGTAAAACATTTGTAAAAATCTGAATAGCATTTCAAAATGATAATACAGTAAGAAATTATAAATCCAAAAGTGAAGAGAAGCCAATTATCCAATAGGAGAGAAGGACAGACTCCCAAGATATTAGGACGAAGTCTAATAGGACAGGATGGACTAAAGGTGAAACGGCCCTCACGGATTACACAGCGTGTTCAGATCACGGAGGTTGACAAGAGTATCTCAAGCCTTCAACTTGCTTTCAAGTAATTCTGAATTGGTAGGAACCTGGCAAAGGCAAATGCAGCTCTTCTCTCGTTCTTGATCTCAAGTTATCTCTACAAATAATTTTTCAAATACAGTGCCCAAACCACAGCCAAAGAATATCAGGAACCCCCTTCCTTGCCCCCTAAATCAGACTCTGAGCAAGAGGAAGCAGAAATAACAAGCAGAAACAGACCCACAAAGACTTCAGGCATTGGATTTACCAGGTACATGCTATAAAACAGCTGTGCGAACTAAGTTTAAGCAAACCAGAAACAAGTTTGAAGATCTCTCTAGGAAAAGAGAAGGTTAGTTCATTGGGCCATAGGTTGTTATAATTAAGCAATCCAGTTAAAGAACAAAGAATGTCAACGAGATTAGAGAGACAGAAAGATGGGAAATACAGAAGTCATGGTAGACTTAGAAGAGGCAAGAAGAAAATCAAAATACAATTAGATGTCATCCCCCAAGGGGAGGGTTAGAGGGCAGAGGGCAATACTCAGAGTCCTTTTAGAGGTTTCTCAATTTTATCGATCTTTTAAAAAAACTCACCTCTTTTTTTCATTGATTTTTCTCTATTATTTTTCTGTTTTCAGTTTCATTGACTTCTTCTCTAATCTTTATTATTTTCTCTTTCTTTCATGCTGTGCGTTTATTTTGTTCTTCTTCTTCTAGGCCTAAAGGTTAGAGGCTGGATGATTGATATGAGACTTTACCTCTTTTCTAATGTATGCATTAAGTGCTATAAATTTCCCCTTGGTGCCGCCTTAGCTGTGTCCTACAAATTTTCATGTACGATTAAAATTTGTGCTTGAATTTTTGTTCAGTTCAATATTTTAAATTTTCCCTTGGAACTTCCTCTTTAATACACGGGTTATTTATGAATGTGTTGCCTAGTTTCCCAAGTGTTGGAAACTTCCCTGTTAAATCTTTCTGTCATTGATTTCTAGTTTGATTTTATTGTGATTGGAGAACATACTCTGTATGACTTCTTTTAAATTTGTTGAGGTTTGTTTTATGGCCCAGGATATGGTCTATCTTAGTGTATGTTTTGTGGGCAATTTGTTTTGCCACTTCCTTCTGGCCTCTGTGGTTTGAGATGAGAAATTTGCTGTCATGCAAATTGTTTTTCCCCTGTAGTTTCTCTGCCTGCTTTCAAGACATTTTCCTTGTTTCCAGTTTTCAGAAGTTTGACTATAATGTAAATGGTGTGGATTTCTTTAGATTTATCCTATTTGGATACACTCAGCTTCTCGAATCTGAAGTTTTATGCATTTTGTCATATTGGGGGAGTTTTCAACCATTATTTCTATTTCAGCCCTGCTTTCTTTCTACCCTCCTTTTGGGTCTCCAATAACATAAATTTAGATCTTTTGTTATAAACCCACAGGTCTCATAGACTCTGTTCATTTTTTTCCAGTCTATTTTTGTCTGTTATTCAGATTGGGTAATTTTAACTATTCTATGTTCAAATTCGCTGGTCCTAGATTCTGCTATAGAGCTCTCCCATTGAGGGTTTTTTTATTTTATTTCATTTCAGTTACTGTATTTTCCATTTCTAAAAATTTCTATTTGATTCTTCTTTATAGTTTTTATTTCTTTGCTGAGACTTTCTATTTTTTTCACTTGTTTCAAGTGTATTCATAATTCCGTGTTTCCCTGAAAATAAGACCTAGCTGGACAATCAGCTCTAATGAATCTTTTGGAGCAAAAGTTAATATAAGACCTGGTCTTATTTTACTGTAAAACTGGGTAATATAATATAATATAATATAATATAATATAATGTGATACTGGGTCTTATATTAATTTATGCTCCAAAAGACACATTAGAGCTGATTGTCTGGCTAGGTCTTATTTTTGGGGAAACACGGTTGTTAGTTAAAACATTTTTATGATGATTGTTTTATAATCTCTGTCAGATAATTCTAACCTCTCTGTCATCTCAGTGTCGGCATCCATTTATTGTATTTTTTTTTTAAATTTGAGCTCTACCCGGTTCTTGAAATCACAATAATTTTTCAGTTGAATCTTGGATATTGTGGGTAATATGTTATAAGACTCTGGATCTTAATGAAACCCTCGTTTTGTCTGGCTTTTCCTGATACCACTCCAGCAGGGGAAGGACGCACTGCCTCATTACTGCCAGGTGAGGGTCAAAGTCTAGGTTTACACTTGGCCTCCTCTGACATCCAAGCTGGGATGCTCATTACTGCTGGGTGAGGGTGGGGGTCCCAGCATCCCAGTGGGCCGCCACTGATACCCTTCTGTCTGGGAGGGGCAGGAGTACTTGAAACCCATTCCTCCTCTACACTCATTAGAACTGCTTTAATTCAAAATGTAGTTATTTCTTGCATGGTCTGAGACAGTTAATTCATAAATGGACTCCCTTATTTGGATATCACCTCTCCCCAATCCTTCCTCCCTAATGCTTCCAGAGCGAGCTTTTAAAAACAAATCTAGGCATCACATTCCCTACTTAAAATCCTGTCATGAATCCCTGTACCCTCCAGAATAAAATCCAAAACAATGAAAGGCTTTCAGGATTTGTTCCCTACCAAATTCCAGCACCGTCTCACTCCACTATCCACCGTTGCATTCCAGCCACATCAAACTACTTGTCCTGCATGTCAGGCCCTGACAGAACTGAGGCCCTGAGGCAAAAAGAGAACAAGAGAAAAAAATACCACACAAAAATGAAAACCACGTTTTCCTTCCATCTCCTCCCCATCAACAATCTCATGCCATTCCTCTTACTGACTGAGCCCGACCAGAAACATAAGCCACAGGGCAAGAGAGCCTCAGTAAAACACTCCGTGGGGATCAGTCCCCAGGCCCAGAGCAGGGCAGGGAAGGACAAAACATGGATGTGGCCTGGGAGGGGCAGCCAAATGGAAAATATCCAGCACACTGAACTTCAAGTCCACCTAACTCCTCGAGAGGCTATGAACCAAAATTGTATCTTCCCAGATGCCATTCTTTATCCCCCAATTATCATGAAATTTTCTGACAGAGTTCATCAGTGTGTGAATTCCAGCATCCCAGGTCTCAATTCAAATAATGTTAAGTGTGTTAGACAAAACTCCCTTTTCTTTTTATGGATAGTACCATTCCTTTCCTCTCCATGGTTTCAAAATTCTTCATAGCTCACAAAGGAATTAGATAATTATACCCATAATCAGAATCTGGTTGGTGTAATACAAATGGTTAAATACATGCCCGACATCTTTTCATCCCATCCATAATAGCCATTTCTTAGAATGTAGAATGTTTTTATAATTTTCAGGAAAACAGTTACTCTTCAGCGCAATAATTGAAATCTACCCCAGGGGCTTTTAAACAAATAGATATCCTTGCCATAATATGTGGTAACACACTGCACAATAGTGGCCGGAAGCCGTAAGTAGGGCAACTTGTACGAAATGCTTTGGATACTGTTAAGCAAATATTTAAAATGTGTCTTAAAAATAGCATGGTGCTATGTAATAAAATGCTTATAAATGTCATGAAAATGCTAAGGTGTGATCATATTGGCATCTGTCTTTATGGAGAGAATTTAATGATTCTATTATTCTTACATTCATTGCTGCACACTTACAGAATGTGAAAGCCAGAAGTGTTGTTAAAGATCATCTCATTGGGATTAGAAAACTGAGGCCCAAAGGGGTTAAGTGTTTTATACGAGGTCACCAGTTTAGTGGCTGAACTCTTATAAGGGCTCGGCTCTTCTAACGGTTGGTGCCATGCCCTTCCCCTCACACAGATACCATTATCTTCACGTCCGATATGTTGGTCATCTGTATGGACGGGCATTCAGGAGTCCAGGGACAGCATTGTCCCTGTCCTTTCCAGGGTTTTTAGCAACACTATAAAAGCAGGCAACACTATAAAAGGATAAATGCAACATGGACAAAGGTAAGTAACATAGAGTAGGTATAAATATTGCATAATGAATTGGCTCCACTGCGTGTGTTACAAGTTTATGTTCTGCATGAAGGGTTCAGAGGAAAAGCTTTATGTTTAGAGCGCAGGAGGAATCAGGATCTTATTTAATCCTTACAACAACCTTCGAAGTTATTATTATTCCTATCTTATGGAAAGGTTAAGAAACTTGCAAATGTCACACAGCTACTAAGAGGAGCTAGACTCAAAATACAACACCCACACTTGACCACTGACAGTGTATCTCAACCTTTTGTGTTTTGCAACCCCCCCCCCCCCCCCCCCCCCCCCCCCCCGTTATTGAACTCCATTAGGAATTTTCTTAAATTGTATCACTATTTGTGCATGGTATAGGATTAAGTGGTTTTAAACTATTTATTTGCCACTGTGATAGTTTTGTGTCAATTTGGCTAGGCAATCAATAGTATCCAGTTACTCAAACAGTAATCTAGGTGTTGCAGTGAGGGTATTTTGTAGATGTGATTCACATCTTTGACATTAAGTGAAGATTATCCTAGGTGATCTGGGCGGGCCTCATCTATTTAGTGGAAAGACCTTCAGACCAAAACTGAGGTTTCCCTGAGGAAGAAATTCTGTCTGTGGACTGTAGTGTCAGCTCCTGCCCAAGAGTTTCTATCCTGCTGCTGACCTGCCCTGTGTATTTCTGATTTGCCTCACCATACCCCACTATAACATAAACAATTCCATGACATCTGGGTAGATGTATCCTGCTGGTTGTTTCTCTGGTAGAACCCTGACTAATACAACTCAACTGTTATTTAAGATTATATTAAACAGTTCATTTAAATATAATTGTCTATATTACTTGTTACATATCATTTTAAATTTTTTTCATGTAATAAATAATTCCTATTTAATTTACCTTAAAAGTATATTATAAGGAAACATGATCTTTCCACAAATCATTTCGTTTTTGGTTTGGGGATCAAATAAAGTAACGTGAATAAATTTAATGATGTCTTACTGTGTCAAAAATGGACAAAATTGTTGCTACCTCCTCATGCTTGAAATTATTACATTTTACTTTTTAGAAAAAAATTGCTTTTTTTTTTTTTTTTTTTACAATTTCTAATTTTGCTTATAAATGATGAACGTCTCAGGCTGCTCTTTGCAAGCACTTCTTTGTATTTGACGTGGTAGGGGAGGAAGGTCCCAACTTCTGATTTTAAAACTGAAATCCCACATCCTGGAAAACCACTCAGCCCTGGTCATGCCATCCAGGCCTCTTTCAGAATAGATGGGTATAACTCCAACTACGTGGCTAGTTTGAATATGAAATTCCTGGTAACGTTAAGCACCTGAACATGCCATAACAGTAGCCACCAGCCACACATGGCTGCAGAGTGCTTGAAATGTGGCTACAGGAACTGAATTTTATACTTTATTTAATGTTAATTAAATGGAAAAAAACCCTGATACTTGATTCATTTTTGAAAACATTTTAAGTATGTTTGAAATAATTTGAGTATGTGAATCTACTTGTTCAATAGTAAATTTTAATGAAATCTCATTACACATCAGGTATTTCCAACGAAAATTTAGTATCCAAATAGAAATTTACACTAAGGGTAAAACACATACCCCATTTTGAACTTAGGACGAAGGGAACTTAGTACGAAGAAAAAGAATGTAAAATATTTACTATTTTATTATATTGAAGAGATTGCATTCAGTAAAATGTTATTACATTTCAGAAATTTCTTACTTTTTTTAAAAAAGTGGCTACTGTAAAATTTAAAATTACATATATTGCTCAAATTTTATTTCTAGTGGACAGCAATGACCTAAATAGTCTGGCAAATGGAAAAAGCCCCCAAAATGGTGGCTATTATCTGCATGAGAGGAATGAGAACGTGATTTTTGAAGATTAGCAGTGCTTAACATGTAATGTCGAGAATTATTCATCGTGATTTTACAGTATCGTATGTTTTTTGTAAGCCCCTCAAGTTCTTTTTGTAACATGGAGAGCTGGAAGATAACTTCTGAAAAAGGATAAAGAAATGGAGGTAGCAGCTGGATTGTAAGGTGGTTGGTTTTAGACTTGGCACTTCCTAGGTTTGGTCCCAGGCCCAGAAAATGCAAAGTGTCCCACGTTTCTAGACTCGCTCGCTACACCAGTACGAGCCCAAAGCAGCTCCCAAGACCTGTGGCTGATCTCGTTCCCAAAACCTGTGGCCCTTGCCGGAAGCTTTTCAATGTATTCCCAAAGGAGAAATGGCTGAAGTCAGCGAGACTCCAGCGCCCCCAGAACTGCGCGCTGTGGATGCCCCAGTCCAGCCCCAAAGGCGGCCCGGAAAGCACAGTCGGGAAGCGGGTGTCGGGAGCGCAGCTGGAGGGCCCCAGGCCGAAGTGGCCCGGGGGCTGCACAGCGAGCCACGCGGGGAGTCGGCGGGCAGACTCAGAGCCCAAGACACTAAGCGCGCGGCGGGTAAGGAGCAGGCCGGCACAGGCGGCCACAGGCCGGCTCCACGCCCCTTCCGAATCCCCAAGCTGAGCTGATGACGAACACAGGGTGCGACGGACGCACACACCGCCCAGCGCCCGCACGACAGTGCGTGCAGGGAGCGCGAGGGAGCCCCGGGCCGTCACCGGTGCGACCAGCGTTCCGCCTCCTTCGCACCCGGCGCTCCCGCCACCTTGGCAACTCGGCGCCCGCCAACCGCCTCCGTCTGAGGCTTTCGATGCATTGAGGCTCCCGGCCTCGCTCCTGTCTCTTTAAATGGTGGGACCAACGGGCCGCCCCTGCAGCTGCTGCCTGGGTGGCCCCGCGCGCCGCTATTGAGGGGCGAACCAAGATGGCGGCGGCTTTGGCTCTGTGAGGAAGACGGAAGAGGCGGCGGCAGCGGCAAAGGAAAGGGACTGCCCGCAGCCACGAGCGCTCGGCGCCTGGGGGCTCTTGGAGTCTCCCGCGCAGTGGTAGCAGCTGCGGCAGGAGCAGGCGCCCGTCGGCGTCGGACATTTGAAGCAGGGAAGCGGAGTGGAGCCACCGGCTACGGTGGCAGGGCCAGGTATAAGGAAGGAAAACATGGCGGCGGCGGCCTGAGGAGGCGGCGGCGGCGCGGGAAGCGGCTTCGCGGAGATCATGGCGGAGGCGGGAGCAGGGCAGTGACCGGCGCCCCGAGTACCTACCGCGGCGGGACGAGAGGCTGCTAAGCGCTGCGCGCCCCACTCGGGGCGGCCGGGCTCGCCGGGCCTGGACAATAGCGCCGAGGCACCAGAGGCGAGGAAAGGCGGGGGTCCAGAGCTCGGGCCCGGCAGCGGGCCATGCGGGCGGCAGCGCGGCCCCGCGGCGGCCAGCGACGGCAGTGAAGCCGGGGACCCCTGCGCTTGCGGGCGTCCTCCCGCCTCGGCTCCCGCCTCCCCCGGACCCCCTTCCTGGGCGACTCCGGCGGGGCCTTTGCCCCGGCTCCTGGGCGGCACGATGACCGACACCCGGCGGCGGGTGAAGGTTTACACGCTTAACGAGGACCGGCAGTGGGACGACCGTGGCACCGGGCATGTGTCGTCCGGTTACGTGGAGCGGCTGAAGGGCATGTCCCTGCTTGTCAGGGCGGAGAGCGATGGTAGGTGAATCCCTGCTCCGCGGGACCCTCGCCTCCCCCACGGCCCTCGGCCACGGCCCTGGTTCTTGGGGCCAGTGTCCCTCTCCGTCCGTGGACGGAGGGGGCGGCTACCGCCTCGGTGGTGGGCGGGCCACGGGTACCCCAGTCTTCACCGAGAGCGTTCGAAACGTTTTTTTCTCCGAGTGCCTGGTGGCACTTGCGAGCACGAGTGGAGCCAGGCACGTCTGGGCTGTTGCCTGAGAATGTGGAGGGGTCGGAGACCTGGGATCGGGAGCCCGCACGGGGCTGTTCTTTTGCACTAGAGTGACCTTGAGAAAAGGCACTGATTAATCCGATCTGCCTCCCTAGGCCACCCATCTGGAAAGCAGGCATGAAACTTTCCTCGGAGCTAAGAAAGTTCTTAGCTGTTTCACTCTTGGGAGAACATTTCCCTGTGCTTTACTTGAAAAACAAACAAACAAACAAAACTGTTACATCTTGCCGATCCTGTTGCAGGTTGGCAACCCTGGTGCGTGGTTCTGGCAACTACACTCGGCCGAGAAAATGCTTCTTTGCCGTAAGAAGATAGATTTGTGTTCCCCAGTGTTGTCTTTTTGTTGTAGAATCTTCTGTGCAGTTTAACTGTGGAAACGACTTTCAAGTTTGGAATCGTTTTATGCGAGCTTTATTGACTGCTTAAATGTATATCCATAATTTGGTTCAGTTAACAGGTGGGGAAAAGTTTGCAGAGCGCTTTAAATCCGTGTCAATCTGCCCTAGCGCCTATGCTTCGCATATTTGGAAACAGCCCTCCAGGTTCAAAGACCAAGTTGTTTGGAAATAAGCGTTTCACATTTTTAAAGACGTAACTCTTTTTAGGGATTGCTCCTTCCCTCCGTGGCATGTTCACGTCAGGTAACACTATTTTCAAGTTGTTTCTTCTCAAGTTGAAAACCTGTCTTGTTACATTAATCTATAGTCTTGTTACATTAGTAGCAAACTATTTCAGTTTATTATGATTGTGGTTGCTCTGTATCTGAATTATTACGAACCCATTTCAAATTTTAATAGGACTCACCTCAAGCCAGAACTGCAATTGCATGAAAAACAAACAAGACTCATCGTTGTGTAACTGAAGACTTCAGGGACATGATTTTCAGTTTGAATTGAGAAGTGGTAATTGGGAGTCGATGGCCCACAGGTTATCCTAATATGGCTGCCAAAATGACTTAAAACTGGAGGAAAATTGTTTCCTTTTAGAGGCATTTAAAGGGTTTTGAATACGTCGAGTATATTTTTCTGAGGTTTATTTGCCTCTTAAAATACAAGTTTGTTAGTGTGCTCTTTGTACATGACTGTCAGAACTATACCCTGTACATCTTTGGATGCTTGGGAAACTTAACAGTGAATTGGAAGGTACGGGCTTTGTATGTTCAGTTGACTTCTTTTGAGATGAAAGCATGTGTAGATTTGAGATCACTTCTTAGAAATCTCATAATTTGAAATAAGGTGTATAATTTTACTTCACATTATGTGTTTAATTGGACTTATACAAAGTTTTTAAAAGTATTTTTAAGCATTATGTCTCAATGTCATACTATCATAGGAAATCATACTCTTCTAATACAATAATATAGGAATCTGGTTTTTTCTCCCCATTTTTATTTTTACCACTTTAGAAATAGCCGCTAATCTCCTTCCTTCCCTTGGGAAGGTTTGGGGTCCTGCAGTAAAGCAAATTGAATGGTTGAAACAAAATAGATTTAATTTTTATCTAATAGGGAAAGAGATGAAATAAATTAACTGATGTGCCCTTGTTAAACTTAAGTTGTATGGAGAACTAAATCCAAAGAGTGCGCTTAGAAAATTCTAGAATACTTGTGAAATGATCTTTAGTTTGACATTTTTTTAACAGGAAAGAATAATCAAAATTTACTGAGTGCCTACTATGTGCCAGAGACTCTTTACTTGTATCCTCTGGTGTAGGAACTATTATTAACCATATTTTACAGATAGGAAACTGGGGCTCAGAAAGGCTAAATAACACAGCTTGGTTAAGAAGCAAGATTAGCTTTCAAACTGGGTTTGATTAACTAATAGCTTGAAACTAGTATTACCAATTATTTATTATCATTAACTGTTTACAGTGTGTTTTAAATTGCCATATTGCTGTCAGCTTGCATTTGCTGCTTTATACTTAGACTCAAGGTTTATCTCAAAGAAAATGAAAACAATTTTTAGCTTAAAGATGTTTAAAATTATAGTTTATTTCCAAGCCACACATGGGAGTTTTTGTACTGACTGCTAGTTTGGGTTATCCATTGTGTGCTTTTCCCAATTCTCCATTATAGGGTAATTGAGAATTTTCTTTTTATTGTGACAAGCAAAATAGAAAGTGTTTCTGATTTTCTATAAAATGCATCATTTATCTTTAGAGGAGCTTATATACTTATCTGAAAGTATAAGTATATACTTGTACTTCTGGATCAAAATCAGGAGTGCAATTTCTGAATGGAAGTACTTGTGGCCCCCCTGTTAACAGGCACATCTGTCTGGTAAGTATGCTCCTTCCCCTAAAGCTGAGTGGCCTGGCAAAGTTGTAGCCCACCTTGCCTTGGAGGAGATAGATGTCCCACCAAGCTACTGAGCCCATTTTCTGGATTGCATCCTTATTCAGTGGGTTCCTACTGGCAAAATATGTTGTAGGAGGACTTCCATAAAGATAGGTTACCTCATTTCTCAGGGGTTTTTTGTAGCTATATACCTGCAAAGTTCCATCTTCCAATAAAGATCACTTAGTGTTGTTTTTTCAGTATTGCTCTTTCAGCTTTTGCTGTACCTGTTAACTTGGCTGAAGTGAGGGTAATGTCTGTCATCCCTTACATGCTGTCTCATTTCACATTCAAATCATTCTACTCTTCTCCATTATGGTTTTTACCATCTCCACCTGGCAATTTTAGAATTGATAATAAAATTGGGATTTCTCCACACACTTAAGGATGTCTTGGAACATGAAATCATATCCATGCTCTTTACTCTGGATTACCTGCCAAGCATCAAGAAAGAATAATGTTCTTATTTTTTTGGTTTTTACCTTAAGTTTTATAAAGTATTTCTGTACATTTCAGAATAGTTTTATGTATTATCTGACTTGACTATTTCATAGTTAAAAAGGGTAAATTCTCATTTTTATTTGAGGCATGAAGAAAATGAGACATGGGGAAATGTTCTGTTCAAGGTAGCACTGCTAGCTAATGGTAAAAACTGGAATCCTATGCTTCTGCTTCTTGATAGAACCTGGTTGTAGGTACATCTGCCTCTACGATGATTAGAAAAGGAAGTCAGAACACTTTTGGTGGGAAAAACTTTTTTGTTTTGTTTTGGCTGCCGTGGTGAGAGAAAGAAACAAAACAGCATTTTTTTTCCCTAAATTGCTATTCTTACCTATCAGTTAGTAAGACTCTTGCATACGAGAAGCATTCCACATGTTACTACCAAGAAGAGCTCAGTATTAGTACTGGGAGAAATATTTCATTTGAAAAGTTGATTTAAACACTTTTTTTCCTTGTGTAACCTACTTTGTAGAAAATTAATAGGCTTAGGGATAACCAAACCCTTAGTTACCAGCTGTTGCATGTGATAACTGCAAGTTTGAGGGCCATCAACTGCTTTGGGTGTCGGTGATGGGGCTCACGTGTAGAGAAGGCTTGACAGGTGTGGAACCTTTTCATGTAATGCTATTATGTTTTCTAAACTTTTGTTTCAGTTTTTAAATGTTATATGTAATCTGGACCACAGAAATCAGGAGAGCGGGACTTGGAACACAGACCTGCTATAGGTTTAAAGCATATACAAGTCTCCTATCCAGATGAGATTTTTGGACTTCCATTAACTCATTTTTGATGGTGTTTTCTTCCTACTAATGAAGCACAGTATCCTGACCTTAGCTTTGAGCGTTGATAACAATATACTGGAGAAGCCCAGAAGTTGAACTGCTTATGCAGGAGTGACAGAGCAGGAGCTGTTCATTCTGAAATCCTTAAGTATTTATCCAAATCTAAGCTGAGGCCTTAACCCCAAACCAGATATTCCCATACTACCTGAATCAGATTGGTTGGTTGATATTAAAAATATCCTCATTTTAATATTTCCTCATTTTACAGTTACAGAAACTATAATATTTCATTTCTCCAGTGAAAGGAGATGGTATCTTCTAAACAAGTAAATTTTCCAACTAAATAAAACTGTACCAGAAGATTAAAAATCTCAGCAATTTTCATGGAATGTTTCCTAAATGTACGCTAGCATATTTTTCTTAAGTGGTATAATGAACCTGTGTTGGGTAGTCTTTCATTTGTTATATATTTCTGGATCATCGTTACCAATAATTTTTCTACTATTTAACAGTACAGTGATGCCAGTGAAATGAAATTCTGTTCATGCACTAAAAAACAAGTATTGAGTCCTGGTTATGTACTAGATACTGGAATAGGCACTTTAAATACTGAGTTAATACTCAAAGCAACCTTATGAGGTGTTATTTTTTCTGACCGTAAGTCTTGGTGTATTCATTCTTTGATTGAATAGTTTAGTTTTGGGGTCTTTTCCTGCACCCGACCAGAAATCTAGATTTTTCTAAGATGTAAAATCTTTCCATTTAAAAATATTTGCATGAATTCAGTGTATGAATGTTTGTTAGATTAGGAATCAAACAAGCTGTCTGCTGGCTGGTTTAAATCCAGGCTGATTTAAACTCTTTTCAAATGATATTTTAGTCTGCACTACCAACAACCAAAACAACCCCGGAGGTGTTTGTTTTGTTTTGATGGGGTGTATTGGGGGTTGGCAACACGATACCAGAAAAACTCGCACATTTCATTTTACAGGAGGAACCAAGATGTCATGAAGCAGGGAGTGAACATTTTTAATGACCTAATTATTTATACTCATAATTGTCCTATTGTTACTTTTTCTTGCTGTCAGTGTTTGACAGTTTTTATCTGCAGTTGTCTTGGTGATATTCTGAGTGGCATTTCCTCTCCTATACTATTGTTCCCCGTTTCCTGCGTGTATAGACCTCTTTTTGTCAGTATATTTGGGGCATCTATTTGTGTCAGGATACACAGATCTATCTCATCTAAAAGTAGTGTTGTATTCCACTATATATTTATTTCACATGGTACACTGTTGGTGGCAGAGACTAGTATTTCTCTAACTTTTTTCCTCAGGATATACCGTTATACTCTTAAAATGGAGGATTCCTAAAAGCTTTTGTTTATGTGGATTGTATCAATTGATATTTACCATATTAGAAATTAAAACTGAGACTTTGAAAAGCTTTTCTAAAAGAAATTTAGTGAGAAGAGTGTCACTTTACATTTTGACAAATCTCTTTAATGCTTGGCTTAATTTGTTTTTAAAGGAGTTTCATCTGCATTCAGTCTGTTGCCACATCACAGTATGGATGGACACAGAGAAAAATAAGTGGTCTGTGGCTGGAATGCAAATACCCTCTTAGTAATATGAAAATAGTTTTGATTTTCCAGACCCCTTGAGGTCCCCACAGTCTGAGAACAGCTAGCATAGAGATTGTTTCTGGTTTTTTACCATTACAAACACTGCCAGTGATGTCTTTTTTTTTAATGTTTTTATTCATATACTTGGCACCTATGTGAGGATGTAAGATAATTCCCTAGAAGAAGAATTGTTGGACTAAAGAGTACGTAGTATGTGTTTAAAAGCTTGGTAGATAAAGGTAAATGGCCCTCCAACAAGGGGCTGCTGATTTTCAGTCTTAGTAATAGTAAATGAGAATGAAGGATCCTCATTTTTTTGAAGAATTTATGTGCAAAGGTGGACTTGGAGACCTATTAATATCAGAACTTCTCTGGAATTGGCTCTGACAAGTATTTGCTGTCAGAAGTACTCTTTAGTTCACCTGAGGATGGTTGATTTTGCTAGCTGTCTGAATGAATGATAGATTCTGCAACGACAAACTTAATTACATGTACTGATGCATCTCCCTTAGTTTGATCACTCTTGACTTTACTTTGTGTCTCCATATTTCCTTCCCAATCGTTCAGGTTGGAAGTGGGAAGGCCTTTCTCAAGTCTTGATATTGGAGTTTGCTGTGTAGAGTTGTCTTTCTTTGGTCTGTGTGACAGTGTCTTTCTCATGTGTGAGAAGGAAGTGTCACTGGGAGGGTGAGTGTGAATTCCTCTTGGGGATAAGGGCATCTATTTTACTGGAGAGGATGAATGTGATTCTCAAATAAGTTGGGGTGGGGTCTGTCTTCCGTATGTGCTTCAGTTATTGTTAAGATACACTGGACCTACTGCTTATCAAAAGCACGTGTACTCCGTACTGAGAACCTTTTCTACCTCCCTTGATGGTTAAGGTCTCCTACTAAGGATCATCTTCCTCATTTCTCCCGTTGTGTCTGCTACCATGATGTATGCCTGTCACCTACAGTTGAACTCTGCATCCATCCATATCCATACCCATTTATCACTAGGATGGAACTACTGTTCCCAGTACTGTGGCTATAGAGACGGATACAAGTACATTTGTTACGGGGAAGGATTGTATTAATGCATAGTAATACTCAGCTGGGTCTTTTTCAGTTGATTGGAGAAGTGCTCATAACTTGGTCTGATAGAAATGAGATGGGGGTGAGGAACCTAATAGATGGACTAGAAATAGGTCTTTTTATTATTATCTTACTCAGCCCCCAAAGGAAAAGGCTGTTTGACATGTTCCAGCCTCTACAGCCTCTGCTGCTTAGGGAACATGGTATTTGGGAACTAGAGCTGGACTTCTAAAGTGTATCTTAGGCCAAGCCATGGTCTGTCGCTGGAATGGGTTTCAGGAAAGATATTTACCTCTAACATCTTAGCGACCCAGAAAAAAAAGGATCAACTTGCCAGCACCAGTATGTGCTTATTCTTGTTTTAGCCAGGGCTTTGGGAGGGAACGCTTCAGACTGGCAACTCTGATTTTTCCTTTGTAATTACCCTGAACCTGTACCACTACTGACAGAGTTTTGAAGCAAGTGCAAAAGGAACTGGTACTTAAACAATAATATAATAGTTATACCACTGCCAGTTTTTTGTTTTGTTTTAGCAGCTGCCAAATCAGTGCTTTCTTGAAAGCACATCTTGAAAGAACTCCAACCCCCTGTGCCATGTGTTGTTTATCCCTTCTCTTAAACTTAAAAAAACTTTGAAGTATAATATGTACATCAAAAAGATACACAAATCATAACTATTCAGCTTGATGAATTGTCACAAAGCGCACAGATGAAGAAAACATAACCGTCACTCTGGAAGCCTGTTTCATGTCTCCTCTCCGCTCCCCAACTGCTAACACTATAAAACCACAACCTAACTCCTGACACCATAGATAAGTTTTTGCCACTTTTTGAACTTTATATAAATGGAATTATATTGTATATACTTTAGTCTGAGGCGTCTTTCATTCATGTTTGTAAGGTTCACGTATGTTTTATTCACGTTTGGTTCATTCATTAACATTGCTAAATGGTATGCCTTTTATGAGTGTTTATGTACACTTTAACTTTTTACAACAGCATTCACATGTCATATGATTCACCCAAAGTGTATAATTAATGTTTTTTAGTATATTCACAAGGGTATGCAACCATCATTAAATCTAATTTTAGAACATTTTGCCCTCTCTCAAAGAAGTACCGAACTCATTCGCAGTCACTACCCATTCACTCCCCCCCTCTTGGCAGCTCTAAACAACCACTGATCTCAGACCTTTCTCTAAGTTTGCGTATCCTGAACATTTTACATAAATGCAGTCATACAGTATGTGGTCTTGTGTGAATTGTCTTCTTTCACTTACAGTGCTTTCAAGGTTCATCCGTGTTACAGCATGTATCAGCTTCATTTCTTTCTATAGCTGAACAGTATTTCATTTATCCATTCCTTCATTTTGGACATTTGGATTGTTTCTACTAGGGTTTCCAGGAGGGAATTCCCGGAGAAATGAAATGAAATGAAAATTAATGTCCACACAAATACATGTACACGTATGCTCACGGCAGCATTATTCATAACAGCAAGAAAGTAGAAACTAGGATTTCCAGGCGGGAATTCCCGCCCGTTCTCAGGAATTTTTTTCTGCTTTTCCGGTCCCAAATCTCAATGAAAGTTGGTTGGGAAATTGGGAAAATCGGTTCCTTGAACCCAGGTGGTTGGTAGTATCGGCCGTCACTTTGTGGAAACGATTCATCGTGGAGAACAGAAAACAGTTTATATCTCAGGATTCAGGAACGGGAAAGCGAAAACAATTCCTGAGAACGGGCGGGAATTCCCGCCTGGAAACCCTAGTTTCTACTTTCTTGCTGTTATAACGCTGCCGTGAGTGTACGTGTACGTGTATTGTGTGGACATTAATTTTCATTTCTCTTGAGTGTATACCTAGGAGTGGAATTGTTGGTAACTAATTTTTTGAGGAACTGCCAGACTGTTTCTAAAGATGCCTTTTTAATACGGACGTCCCCTGTATAAGCAAAATGTGTGAGGGCTCCAGTTTCTCCAAATGATTGTCAACACGTGTGTCTGTCGTTGATTGTAGGCCTCCTGGCTGGTGTGAAATGGTATCTTATTCATGATTTGTATTTCCCTAATGACTAGCGCTGTTGAGCATCTTTTCATGTTTGGTGTCAATTTTGTATATCTTCTTTGGAGAAAGGTATTCAGATCCATTGCCCATTTTTAAATTGGATTGTCTTTATTATTGAGTTGTAAGAGTTCTAGATACCAGTCCCTTATAAGATACATGATTTCCAAATAATTTCTCCCATTCTGTAGGTTATCTTTTCACATTTCTTGATATTTATAGCACAGAAGTTTTTAATTTTCGCTCATGTCATTTATCAGTGATATCCAATTTTTTTCTTTTGGGTAGGTTGTGCTTTTGTGCAGTTTAACTTTTAAAGAGGCATTGCTTACTCAGTTTGGTTCAATGTCACTAGACATTGTGCATCTTCTGAAATATGTCATAAAGTAATTCAGTTGCTTCCTTCACTCTGTTGTCTTATATAGTTTTCGAGAGAGATTGTTTTTGAGGACATTATATATTTCAAAGAAGGTTTTTGGAATGTATTTTCTCATAGAAGCCATGTAATTGTATATATATGCCATGACTCATCTTTAAAAAGTAAGTTTAATCCATAATGTACCTGACATGCTCTGATTTCGTTGGGAAATAATAGAATACAATTTTTGTTCTGGTAGTTAAAACAATGAAAGAATATTTACAAAAAGAATTGGAGACTTTTAATACTTTTAAGGGACTCTAGACATTGAGTTCATTTGCTTGCTGCTTTTCTTGTTATGAATGTATCACTATGACAGTTCTTAATAATTACCAAACCAATAATTGTGCATATAAAAAATTGAAGGGGCACTGGAAATTTTTGATTATTCTGACAAAAGTTAGAAAAAGAGGAAGAAGGTCAGACAGTATTTCCTCTAGAATGTGAGAATATTTGTCTGAACCTCAGCCAAGAATAGTAAAAAGGACCTAAATAAATGGGGTGTTGAGGGTACAGCTGGGAAGAATATGGAGACTGTTTAGTTACCTTAAATACAGAAAGGAAAAGAGAAAGATGTTGGGTTAAGCAGTGCTAGACACAGTGGGAGGATTAGAGTGAGGTGGAAACTGTTCCTGTGCATAGGGTGTGTGGAAATTAAGTCATCGCAGCTTGGTAAATGCTGGTTTTTTTTACCATATTCAATATGAGCACTGTTATCAGCTCACAGTAGTAAATGCTCAGTGAGTCACTAATATGGGACAGTATCATAAAAGTAGTAACCAAATTTTAACATAAAAGCAAGCTGATAAAATCTGGAAATGTTAAAAGTAGCCTTTTCTCAACTGTCTAACCAGTATTTGGAATGGGAAAGCAAAATGTGTTACATGAGAAGAAATGAAAGCTTTGGATGAGAGACAGATGCAGAGAAGGCTTCTGCTTAAGCATTTTGGGTCAGAATCTGTCTTTAGATTAATATATTGGGGGATAAACTGGAACTTGTTGAAGAGGGAAGAGATGTAAGGTTAGTCTTAAATTTTGCTCTTTGTCACAAAGCAGCACTTGTTTTCTAAATCTCATTAGTGTTACTATACTGCCAGGATTGGGGGCAGAAATGTGTACCGTAACTTACTTTGAGAAATAAATTGAGTATTTGAAGATGGAGAAGTGTAATTCCTATATTAAGAAACAGAAATACGAATCTTTCTGAAAGTGAAGCATAATTTGGAGATGTACTTGAGCTATGTATGGATCATATCCTTGATGTTTTCAAACTTTTGCAAATGAATTCTTATTTCCAGTCTTGAGAGAGAGATCGGATTCTATTATAGTGCTTCCTTGCATTTTTAGAGTGTTTTTCTAAGTAATACTGTGTATCAGAGATTTAAACCCCGATTATCTGGCTTCATGCTGTGTCGTTTCACTACCCTGTGCCGCCCATAAGTTGTTGGATTTCTAGTACTCACTATTCAGATGATTTTTCTTCCTAAAAGTAAACAGGTACTGGGCGGTCGGATGGCTCAGTTGGTTAGAGCGCGGTGCTCTTAACAACAAGGCTGCTGGTTCGATCCCTGGGCCACTGGGAGCTGCGCCCTCCACAACTAGATTGAAACAGCTACTTGACTTGGAGCTGATGGGTCCTGGAAAAACACACTTAAAATAAATAAGTTAAAAAATAAATAAATAAAATAAATAAAAAGTAAACGTACAAAGCAAGCCTTTTTTAGTTTATAAATTATTATACTTAAGCTTGTATTTTTAAAAAATATTTCCTTAACTGAAGTTGTACTCATATGTGTATCACATGTTCTGAAAATCAAATATATGTGTATATAAGGGAATATATAATTTTGCTGCTTTGCAATTATATAATGGAACGTCTTCTTTTTCTGTTTCCTAGGCTCTCTACTTTTAGAGTCCAAAATAAATCCTAACACTGCATACCAGAAACAACAGGTAAAAATTGGAAGATGTGTTTTATCTTACATATCATCCTCGCAGTTTGGTGATTAAATGAAAATTTACCACTTGATTGCTTACAATGCAAAATTCAAAACAGGTTACATGCTTTGCCAGTCTAATTCTAAAATGTGATTTCTACCAGTCTCTCTAGTATATAAAGCAATAATTTTAAATAAAACTTGATGTAAGCTAAGTTTATGTTCCAGATAGTCTAGCAACTGAGCCTTAGTTCTCAAAAATTAAAACTTAAACAAGTTTTCTTGTTTCTACCTAAAGTAAAAAAAGTGGCCACTGTTGTAATCAGCTACTGACACAACTTAAGACTAGAAATGCCTTCCTTTGCTGTTGCAATTGTTAGTGCAGAAGAAATATTCATATCCCTTTGTAGCAACTCAGTGAGGACCAGATTCTGATTTCTTAGCCTGAAAAGGACCTTGTAATGACGTTACAGTTTTTAAGAGATCTTTCGATTTGAGTATACTGTTTCTTACACCCATCTGATATACAAGAGATACCTGAAAGTAAATCTTTCTCTCACTTAGTACCTACGAGGTGTGAAAACAATACAGTGAATGTTTAAATGAAAAAAAAAATTACAGTAGAAGACACATTGCCATTGATCCTCCTCAAAATATTCCCTCACTTCAAACACACTTACCCATCGTTCTTGCCACTCTCTGAAGCAGTTCTGGAAATCCTCTTTCATAGTGTCTTTAGTTGCGCTGTTGTGGCTGCCTCAATGTCCTGAAGAGATTCAAAATGTTTACCTTTCATGGTCATTTTGACTTTGGGGAAGAGCCAGAAGTCGCATGGTGCCAGATCTGGTGAATAAGGTGGATGAGGACACTCTGTAGTGTTTTTATTTGACAGAAATTGCTGTACCAGAAGCTATATGTGACACGGAGACTTTCTGTTGTGATGATAAAATATAATGAATGCTGCTGCTGAGTGCCATCCAACAGAAAGGCAGGGATCTTCAATACGGGAAGTGGCACGTCCAACCTTAGTAACTGTGACAAGTTTCAACATGTTTGGTGCAGTCAGTGGGGTATGAGCTACGGTTGAGAGAAATTGTGTTTTAAAGTGTGCCGTACACCTTCTTCCATCATGACAATGCTCCATGTCACACATCACTTCTGGTACAGCAGTTTCTGTCAAAAACATTACAGTGTGTCCTCATCCACCTTATTCACTGGATCTAGCACCATGTGACTTCTGGTTCTTCCCCAAAGTCAAAATGATTCAGGACATCAAGGCAGCCACGACAGAGCAACTAAAGACACTCACGAAAGACGACTTCCAGAACTACTTCAGAAAGTAGCAGGAATGATGGGAAAATTGTGTTCGAAGCGAGGGGGAGTATTTTAAAGGGGATTAATGGCAATGTGTCTTTAACTGTAATAAATTTTTTTTTTTTAAAACATTCATCATACTGTTTGATCACACCTCGTCATCAAGTGGTATATATTCAGAGCACACATGTACACACGTACTGAATGCTCTACAAAGCAATGAAATCAGTATCGGTCCCCTCATTACCCTGAAGGTGCAGAGATGAAATAATTTAAAATAAAGAATTTTACCATTAGTCATATGTATTCTTTTATAAACATATGCATGTATTTATAAATTTAAAGTGTTTTGCTTTATCATTAACACTGAAAAACTACTAGAAAGAAATTGGCTTTGAACATTAGGTAATGGCCTAAAGTCTGTGACTTGCTTGAGGTCACATAGATAGTACATAGGAAAACTGATAGTAACTCCTAAATTTATTTAATGGTGATTAATTTGTCCAAAAACATTGGTACAATATGAAATATTTTCCTGATAGTTTAATGGTCTGTTAACACTATTGCATTTAGTATTCTTAATAAAACTTTTAGATTTGATTGGAATGATGGGAGAATAGAGTATTTGGCTTTGATATACTCAAATACATACATTCATTTTTTGAGGTTTCAGTCAGCTGAAGAGTAAAAGCATACCCTAAGAAAAAAGAAAGATCGCGTCTATTTTGAGGATGAATGAACAAATCCATGTCATAACCCATAAGTTATTGGATGATAAGCAAGCAAGTGATTTGGTGAAAATTAGGTTCTTCAAGGAAAACAGAAAAGTGAATCATGAAAATTTTTCTAACTTCCAAATTTGTTAAATGGGTAATTAAGAGTGTATGTCTAGCTGTGCCCTGATATAAGCCTCCAAATGATTCTGAATATACATTGTAGCAGAGCAGTTGTTTACAAGTATATGTTAAATCTATCTTATTACTAATATGATACTGGTTTTAGGCTTGTTTCAGTGGGATCAGATTATCACCAATTTTCGTAACAGTATGCCTTATACCCATTTTAAATATGAAAAGACTGAGGCTCAGGGAGGTTACCCACCTGTCTAATTTCTGCCATTGATATTACAGTGTTCATGTAAATTATTTTGACCCTGAACAAGCTACTTAATCACTGTGGAGCAGATTGCCTGCCTGGGATCTATGATCTCTAAAAGTCCTTGAAGATAGTAGAAAGGTGTCTTGGAGTTCTTTTTTTAAATTCTGACTTAAGATTGTGGATTTCCCCTATCAGTAATGCTTCATAGCCCGATCAAATGATCATTTATGTACTTCTGGCTAGTGTCACTTCAGTTCAGTGAGAGACTATTGGTCTAATGATGGACAGTTATATACTTGATTGAACAGAGTTAATGCAATTTAGCAGACAAGTTTTTAAACATGGGTTCCATTTGTATACAACAAAAAGTGTCTTTGATAGCAAAGTATTAGAAACTGCCACCTTAGAAACTTAGGTCATTTAAGGTCTCTTAAAGATAAGGTCCCTAGTTATGTTTCCTCCTCAATACATGAACTTTTATCACCCTGATAGACGCTCAGCCAACCTCTGCTTGGTTGGCTCCTTTCAGTTATTTATTGGTCGGATTGAATTATTTTTTTCTTTATATAGTACTCAAATCCGTCTAACTCTAACTTCTCCTAACTCTTCTCTTTAGAGCAGCTTGAAAAAATGCTACCTGGAATGTATTATGTTAGGCTTCTTTTTAAAAATGTAACTCTCCCTAGTGCCATTCAACATTTCGTACAGAAGATGACTCACAGACCTCTCAATGAGAGGGCCTTTTTTTTTTTAAATGGTTGATTGCTGTGAAACAGTATATATGTTTATTTACAGTCAATATGTTTGAAAAGATACCTAGATCCTGTAAATATTTTTATTATACTATGCATACTGTAGAATACATATGTTGCACCACAAGGAATATAAAATGGTCTCAGTATTGTTAAGTGTAGTGTCTTGCTGAGGTTACATCTTAATAAAATCTGTTGAACTGTATTAAACTTACTATCATTAAAAAAATTAAAGTGTTCGAATAAGAGTAAAGGGGTAGTAGGCTGTAGAAGTGTCTTACTTCTTGAACTGCAGCACTGGTGAAAGTTAAAAGACCTCTGTCTAGATAAATGCTCACATATTACAAATTTAGCCAATAACTTCAAGGGCTTCCTGGCCCCTGTGTGCCCCAGGTAAAGAACACTTGATGTTGACAACAGAAGGAGGAACTAGGTTTATTAATCCCAGCCTCCTAACATGCCCTGGTTTTTATTAAGTGCCCAGACTTTATCGTTAGGCATTTTGACTAGAGCATAAAACGTAACTTAACTGTGCAAGCATAGGTTTGATATAATGTTTACTTTGTATCTTTTAGTACATTTAGATTGTGTGTCATTTTGTAATGATTTTCATATACTGGTTAAACGTTTCAAGGAAAACTGTTTTCATTTTATAGATTGGATAAAGTGAGGTGTAAAAAGGCATTGGTCATTACCAATGTCAATGTTGCAAAAAGTAAAAATGGGTACTGTTCTCACTTCCTTGTTGCTTTATCCATTTGCCTTATACTTTGAAGTAATTAGTGATAATGTATATTAATCAGAATTCTTTTCTCTTAAGGATACTTTGATTGTGTGGTCAGAAGCCGAAAATTATGACTTGGCTCTTAGCTTTCAAGAAAAAGCTGGATGTGATGAAATTTGGGAGAAAATATGTCAGGTAATTTTAAAAATTAGAAAATCAACATATTCTCTTAAAGTATTTTGGGTTTTTTTTTTTTGCTATGCTTTCAGTTAATGCCCAGGATTTTAAATAAATAGACAAATATTTTGTATAGATCTCTTAAATTCACTGCTTTCCGTGAAAAAGCTTGATTTATAGGAAAGTGCAGCGTATTAACTCCAAACTATCCAGACCTTCGCTAAATGCCAGTGTTTTCTATCCAGCTGCCTTGGAGAGCTCCTCTGTGAGTGCTCACTTGCATCTCAGATGCAGTAGTCCAAAACCAGACATAATCTCACTTAGATCTGTTCATTCTCCCATCTCCCTCATCTCAGTAAATGCCATCCAGTTGCTGAAACCATAAACATGTGGGTCGTGTTTATCCTTTCTTCACCTGTTATACCCATTCAGTCCCTCAATTACAAATCTTAAATCCATTTACTTATCTTCATTTTCACTATCACAGTTTTACTAAGTCACCATCATTTCTTGCCTGGTTTATTGTTTTTATCTTGACTGGTCTGACATCCATATCACAGCTAGAGTGATCTTTTTTAAAATGCAAGTCTGATCATATCACTCTTTGTTCAGTAACTTCTTGACTTTCTACCTGTTCACCCTCATCTTGTATATTCAGTTGATTCTGGAATTTCCTGGTGACTCAAGTTCTTTAGTGTAGTGACATAATCTCCAGTGTTTTTTGTGCATGGGCATTTTGTGCACTCTAATGGCTTAAGCGATTGGCTCTTGTTATGGACTCATTTAGACCATAGCATCCTAAACACAGTTTCTCTATCTCCATATTAATTTTAGCTGGAGAATAATGTTCAGCAGATTCCTTAATTCATTGGTTCTCAAGGTGTGGTACTAGCATGGCCTGGGAACTGATAGAAATGCAAATTATGAGACACCCCCACCCCACCCCCCATCCCAGGTCTACTGAATCTGAAACTCAGGGAGTAGGTACCAGTAATTCTATTTTAATTAGGCCTCTAGGTTAGGAACTCTGTGTAAGAAGCGAAATAGTAAGTAAATATTTTAGGGTTTGTGGGCCAGTTTAACAGCTATTCAACTCTGTTGCTTTAGTGTAGAGATAGCCATAAATAAACAGAGATAAATGGGAGCGGTTCTCTTCATGTAAAACTGCATTTATAAAAACAGGTGGTGGGCCAGGTTTGCCTATAGTTTGTGAGCCCCCGCCTTGGGGGATTCTGATGCACCCTGAAGTTGGAGAGCTACTGCCTTCATAGAAACCAGTCCTTGAGGCGCAGTTTTTCCTTAACTTGTAGAATCTGTTTCTGCTATATATTCTACTCAGCTGTGCTTTTCATAAATTAACCTGCCTGTTAAGCAGGTTAAACTCCCTTCCTTAACATGTCAGAGCCTAACATTTATATCTGAATGCCTTCTTCATGCTTTTTCTTTGCTTTCTGTCCCACACAATTGTTTTTACAGCATATTCCTCTAGATTTTTGTTCTGTAGAGTTCTCCCATAAAAAGAGATGAAATTAATGAGCTCGGGGTATGCTAAAATTATTAGCACCCATTATTCAGACAAGTCTTACTCTCCTTCAGCATTCTGAGTTGAGGAGTCCATACATTTTTCAATCATCTTCACTTGGGGCACAGGTGATCACTGGCTATTTTGTTCTGTTTTGATCTTTCCCTGCAACTTTTACATAGTTTATGTTTAATATTTCATTCTCAGTCACTCTTTTATGATCCTGTCTGCACTTCTCAATCATTATTTCTGGATCCTTGCTTATTCTCGATAATTCATTATATTTTGCTCTCTGAGATCTTACATGTTCCTCAATTTCTTGACTCACCATTCTTTCTAGAAAATTTAGAAACCATTTTCTAGTATACTCTTTTGATAGCAGTTATGTTTGGGTGTATCTTTTTCCCTTGTATATTTTTCATGGTCTTCACATTCTCATTTTCTTCATATCTGTCCAGACTGACTTCTAAGACTTATCCTTCCCTTTAATGAAAGCTCTCTCTTTTAGCTTAGTCTGCCTTTCTTTTGTTTCCATTTTTCCATTGCTCCTGTTCTGAAAGACAGACTGAAACATATTTGTCAAATTGCACATTTCCACCTTGATTCTCTGAGCAGATCAGATTCCAGGAGTATCCTAAATGCAGGGCTTTTTGATTACCTTCTTAACCTTCATATTTGCAAATTAGCTCAAGAAGATAGCATTTTCATTATAATAAGGGCTCTCGTTCTTTTCATTTTTTAATCAGATGCTACCATTTTTCTATAGGTAAAACCATTGCTTGAGTATTAGGAATCTAAATGTATGAGAGCTTTTGTAATTAACAAATCCAGAGCCAACTTGAGACTATGCCAGGTACAGGCTGTGGATGTGCCTAGTCTCCTTTCAGTGGTGCTGCCCACTGGGTTAAGGGCAAGATGGTATCACCTTGCAGCGTATTTCAGAACATGTTCCAGGCCTTCTTCCCTTCCAGTATCCATCAGTAATATCTCTCAACTATACTAAGCTATTTAAGTTTCTTGGCCATTACAAATAAGACCTAATTTTTCTGTACCCTTAACCTTCAACTTGGCCTATTGGGCTGCTTTAATGGCAGTGTCTCAAATTGTAGGGCCAAGAAAGCAAAACTGGTTTCATTTCAAAATATGTCCTTGACCTTTTGCAAAAATATTCTTTTACAACTTAAAATGTATTCATTTGTGAAGACTTTTAAGTTATCTTTATATAATGAGAGCCCCTACACTGACATAAGGGTGGGCTTTTATGAGAAATGTTAGGACTTCTGGGGGATCATAAAAGCTACAGGTTTGGGTTTGTAGACAGGACAACTTTTCCATGGTTTGGTTACCTAACTTTTAGCAGATATTTTTGGGGGATAGCTCTACTACATAAAGTTGCAGTTACTTTTCTGTAGTTTCATTTTTGTATGGCTGCATTTGTTTTCCACCCAGTTTTTTTTAATCATATTTTTGGGCTACCAACCAGTGTTAATAGCAAATCAGTGACCCACTTTGGTCCAAAGCCAGTTGTACATGCTCTTTGGCCCTTGATTTCTAGATTTGAAATAAGTATTTTCCTTGTTGCTTACAATTCATATATTTTCTATGGTCACAGCGTTATGATATTGTTATTTGTTTAAACTTTGAGGAGTTGGGCTGTGCTGGAGCACAGTGCTACAAAGGTATCCGGGACTCGCCCTGGGTTGTGGGAAAAGAGGGCCATGGGTGTAAGATGTGAGTGGATGGTGTAGCATCAGGCCTCTATGTTGAGGGTCTTCAGGGCACTTTTTCTTCACAGTTTAGCATATCCTAAAATGTTTGTTGCTGGTAAACCTTGAACTTATGAGGAAACTCATCCCACCTCTGAACTTTGAACTTCCATCTTTAAATTGAAAGTATATATTATCTGTACAAATGTAACTTAGAAAAATAGGCAGTTGGGTCAAGTGTGAAGGAAAGAGCCTTAAACTTGAAAATTACCATTATAGTTTTCTTATAACATCTCTTGTATTCATGTAACAATATCATTTAAACTTGCTGACTACATTGTGTCACTATTGTGAATCTGATTTAATAGGTTCAAGGAAAGGACCCTTCAGTGGACATCACTCAGGACCTTGTAGATGAATCTGAAGAGGAGCGTTTTGATGATATGCAATCGCCAGGTTTAGAATTACCATCTTGTGAATTAAGTCGCCTTGAGGAAATTGCAGAACTTGTGGCATCATCTTTACCTTCCCCCCTGCGTCGTGAAAAACTTGCACTAGCACTGGAAAATGAGGGTTATATTAAAAAGCTCTTAGAGCTTTTTCATGTGTGTGAGGATTTGGAAAATATTGAAGGACTGCACCACTTGTATGAAATTATCAAAGGCATCTTCCTCTTGAATCGAACTGCTCTTTTTGAAGTTATGTTCTCTGAGGAATGTATAATGGATGTCATTGGATGCTTAGAATATGATCCTGCTTTATCACAACCACGAAAACATAGGGAATTTCTAACAAAAACAGCCAAGTTTAAAGAAGTGATTCCCATATCAGATCCTGAGCTGAAACAAAAAATTCATCAGACGTACAGGGTCCAGTATATACAAGATATGGTTCTACCTACCCCTTCAGTCTTTGAAGAAAATATGTTATCAACACTTCATTCCTTCATCTTTTTCAATAAGGTAGAAATTGTTGGTATGTTACAGGTGAGTTTGAGCATTCTTTTTTCTACTTAAAAATATACCTACTCGATCGGTACGATTTGAACTGTTAATAGTTTTTAGCAGAAATAATTTTCTGTTCCCTTTAATTACCTAAATTTTCTTTTTACATACGGGATGTCCAGTCTCTCAGGTCTGGTGTTTTAAGGTGTTTGCATCAGAATTGCCCAGGCTACAATTTTCTGGATTCTATACACATACACACAAAACAGATTCAAAATTTCTGTGAGCTGGCCAGTTATCTGCATTTGTAACACCCCCAAAGTCAGAGAACCTCTCAGTATATTATCCCATAGTGTGTGAATTAGTCTATTCTAAAGGACAGAGAAGTCTGTACAGTGCAAAGATTTGTGAGTTGTATAACTCCCATGTTTTTTTGTTTCTTTGATGCCCATAAGAATTGTAAGAATAACAGATATATGACATGATTTGAAAGATATTATCTAATAAAGCTATATTTAGCTCTACAAACAAAATAATTATTTGAAACCTGGATTTGTTAAAATAAAGGCAGGCAAATAAGAGCTGTTTGGCAGCATATGTTACAAATAAGGCAGGAGTTTAATTTTCATGTCTTCCTTTTTAAAAAATTCCTGTATTTTCAGTGTCCTTAACCTTTGTCACCCTTAAAAAACAATAACAACAACAAAAAACTTAGAAAAGTCAATTTTACCAAAACTGCTTTCCTGGAACTAGTAATAATTCCAATTCATGTTGACTAATTTGACATGTTTTCCATTCATTTAAAACAGATGTGTAAACAAAAAATATAGGCAATACAGTCTGCTAAGTATAACAGTTTTCCTCTGTACAGTGTATTTCGATTGATAGTGGAGGAAGGAGAAGGTTTTGGTACTAATTTCCATTTGTTCTTTGACAAGGAGCTAGTTTTTGCTAGCTACCTAGTAGAGCCTCTGTGCTGGCCCAGTGCTGGTCCCTGTTTTGCTTGGATAGTCCGGGGTGCTTCTCTTCTGGTCTTTTAGTTCCGCAAGATTCTCATGTTGTGCGGTGATTTGTTACTACTGCTTTCTTGGTCATTATACCATACTTATTAAGTATGAATAATTTCAAGTTGTTAAATCCTGCTGTAAAGAAAGGAGAACTTTACAATCTTTTTTGAAAAGGAGTGATTGAGGTATAATTTAAAGTTACTTAAATTATACTACCTTAGGTACACAGCATCCCTTCCCATTGGCTACTCTCTACCTAACATTATTAAACATTCTTATTCTCTCTACTTCTATACCCCAAATGCAGCATTTTAATCATTTGATTTCCATTTGGTGGGATACATTATATCTGCGATGCATCTTGAAATTGGATGCCTTTGAGGTATGGCTGATGTGTACATTTTAGAAAACGGTAGGAATACCCAAACTGCCTTAGTACCACAGAAAATGTTTCTTAAGCACCTGAAAAAGAGAATATGGAATTCATGATCTAGTGGGAGATTGTATACATACACAAATACGTATGTATATTTAGACTTAGACATATCTGTAGGGCTGAAGTAGTACTGAATTTACTTCTACCAGCTGAGGTAGTATAGAAGTAAAATATGACAAAATCTTAAAAATAGTAATGGAAAAAATTGAACAAGCAAATCAGGAAGGCTCTACTACCTGCTGTGATTGGACTTTGGGTAAGTTTCTTAATTTGTGTCAATTATAAAATAAGGTAAGATAACATCTGAGTGTCTTTCCAAGTTCTATACTCTGACTTATTTGTCGAGATCAATATCCTGTGAATATCTTTTGAATCCTTTTAAAAAAGAATTTAATACACATTCAATTATTGTATGTATGTGGCTATCTTCAAATAATAGATGTTTCTTTAAAAGCTCTGAATTTAACTTTTTTTAAAAAAGACTGGTTTTCTATGTCTTTAAAACATGAAGGAAGCTTTATCCTCACTTTAATCTTCTTTTGAAAGGTTGTAGAACCTTAACGGCTAAAGTTAAGATTATGAAACCCTATGAAAACCAGGGGTCTGTAAACTATGGCCAATACCTGTTTTTGTAAATGAAGTATTTTTTTTTTACATGGCCACACTAATTTACATACTGTCTATGGCTGCTTTCTGCCCTAACAACAGAGTTGAGTAGTTGTGGTAGGGACCACAGCCTGAAATATTTACCGTGTGGCCCTTAAATAGCCTCAGAAAATAAAAGCCTTGCCAAAATACAAAACCATCTTTCTGTAATTGCTAATTTATCCTTTAATAGCTTGGTTTTTCTTTCTCTTAATAAAACAGCATCACCAATACCATCTTTCTTTTTTCCAGTTATCGCACTTTATAACTTCTATTATAGCTTCTTCAAAATATTTTATTATGTTCTTACTATTAACATAATTTGTCCTTGATTTCACAGGAAGACGAAAAATTTCTGACAGATTTGTTTGCACAACTAACAGATGAAGCAACAGATGAGGAAAAAAGACAAGAATTGGTAAGAAATTTGATATTATAAAGGACATGAAGCTAAAACAGACCTTTTATATTCACTTATCCTTTTTCCTAATTTCAGGTTAACTTTTTAAAAGAATTTTGTGCGTTTTCCCAAACGCTACAACCTCAAAACAGAGATGCATTTTTCAAGACTTTGTCCAACATGGGCATATTACCAGCTTTAGAAGTCATCCTTGTAAGTTTGTTTCTCCTTATATTTAATTACCATTATATTTTCAAACCACAAAAGTAATATATTTTTAAGTACATGCAGGTATTTGATGATAGCCAGTATTTAATGTTAGCTGTGTATTACAAAGTTAACAAGCTATAAAATTCTAGTATTCGAATTCTTACACAGTACTGAAAGAATACTCAGGAATTTTCCTTATTTTTAATAATTTGTTAACTTGGCAGTCTATTAGTTGACATAGTAAAGTAGAAAAGCAAACAGGAATAAAAGTGTAACTTCATAGCACAAGGGTTTTTACTTTTACATGCAGCAGAATTTCCTTGACCTTTTTTTTTATTACAATATTTTCTTACAATTTGTTAGGTTTTGGATTTACGTAGCTGTAAGTTCCATATTTGCATAATGATCGGAGAAATAAGTGCTTTTTGTCTACAGGGAATGGATGATACACAGGTGCGAAGTGCTGCTACTGATATATTCTCATACTTGGTTGAATATAATCCATCCATGGTACGAGAGTTTGTCATGCAGGAGGCACAGCAGAATGATGATGTAAGTAAGAAGTTAACAGAGCAAAAAATAACCAACAAGGTAAATATTATCTGCACTAACAGTAAGTATTTGTACATGGGGAGCTGTAACTGTATTTACTTAAGATTTAAATAGTTCATGTTTGGGAAAAGTGTAGCCATAATATCAGATGGCTTATTCTCCTAAGTTGGCTCCTGTCTCAGTTTTAAAGTGTGTCTCATAGTAGCTATTAGTTAATGCTCAACTTAAATTTCTTTTTAAATTTTTGAGATCAAGTTTCTTAATTCTGAAGTTAACTTGCTGTATTGTCTTATTTAAATCATTCAATCAATAAATTGTTCTATATGTGGAATTATGAATAACTTCCCTAAGAAAACATTGACTTTGGTAGGGATTGATTCTCAGAATCATCAAGAATGATGAAGTGAAGCACAGGCCCTTGGAAAAAGCACAGGGTGCCTTTACTACCTAACCATAGGGAACAAGCTGTTGTCTTGTTCACACACACACACACACACACACATTTTAGTTATGTGAGAGAATGTATCCTGGTAATGCCAAGGGCACTCCCAGAGTATATGGTACATGGCATATGTGACAGCCCTGGATGTGTGCGCTCTATTTTATTTTCAGATAATTAAGCAATGGTTCTGATTTTTCCCCTTTCCCCTATAAAATACTGAAAGTAGTTTTTTACTTAATAATAAACTAAGATATTCTCCCCTCAACTCCGTAAGGAAAGGAGGAGAAAGACACCCTCTTAGGCTGAAATTCTGTATAGATTTTTTTTCTCTATCATATTTTTACAAAATGAGAAAATGGACTTTTACTTTTTATAAAAAGTGACTAATGTGCTGTGATGTCAAAATGAAGTCATGCCTAGTAACATCTATATTTAAGGTTTTTTTTTTTTTTTAATTGTAGTGTCAGGGTAGGTGTAGAAAAAGTACCAGTTTGAACTGTTGAATATTACTATATCATGTTTTTCTTTTATAAAATAGTCCTATCTTGAAAACCAAAATATCTGTATTATTAAAAACAAAGGCTCTTCTTGTTGGCCCTTCACACACTAGTTGAACATACATTGATGTACTTGACTCACATGCAGTAGGTCTGTTGGTTTCCAATCTTGATCATCGTTTCCATATACTGTCTGCATTTTCTTTCGGTCCATCCTACCATTGCATATATAGGCAAGAGCAGGGATTTTCTCATTGAATCCCTCTCACTTTTTATTTACTCCTGGGGCCAGAAACACCAGTCATAGGCCCTCGGGGAGACTAGCAGTTTTCTGTGACATTAGGAATCTGTATCAATATGCTCGTTCTCCTGTGTGTCCTCTAAATACTGAAACCTTGTATTCCCCAATTTCAGATATTCAGATACCAACTAGAACTTATTTTAAATGGAAACTATATATCATTTCTGTAAATGGAAAACATGTAGATTATCATTTGCCACAAATAGAAGGAATCTATAAAAGTGTTGTGAAAATTGAACAATGTTATAAATTCTATACTATTAAAGCTATCAACTAAGGCCCATTAGCTTTCTTCAGGAGGGATACTTTGTTTTCAAGAGGTATAAAGATCTATTAGCACCAAACTGAAACTTTGTTTTTGCTTTAATCAGAGGGATTTAAAGATAGTAGAAAAAGAAAGCAACTCTTTTCGGTACTATTTAGTGTAATATGCCTGTACCACACTTTAGGGAAACAGTGCCATATATCCTATTAAAGAAGGCAATCATTTCATTTTGTTTGTAACAAGATAGCTAGAGCTAGTATAATGCTGTAGTATGTCATAGTATGTGCTTTTTCCATTCTCTCCTGTAATGAGTGATCCTTATTATGTGTATTTTTCTCACCAGGATATTTTGCTCATCAACCTCATTATAGAACATATGATTTGTGATACAGACCCTGAACTTGGAGGAGCAGTCCAACTTATGGGCCTGCTTCGAACTTTAGTTGACCCAGAGAACATGTTAGCTACTGCCAATGTAAGCCACGGGCGTTTTTCTCTTTATTATACTAGTATATTGTTTATTGCTGGTAGGAACCAATGCAGTTAAAAGTTCATGGAATTGTTTTTGATTTCTTAGAAAACAGAAAAGACTGAATTTCTGGGTTTCTTCTACAAACACTGTATGCATGTCCTCACTGCTCCTTTACTGGCAAACACAACAGAAGACAAACCTAGCAAAGGTAAGATAATGCAGGTTGGTAGTTCAGTTCTTTGCTGTTGAATTCTGAAACTCAAAGTTGTTGTCAACATGGAGGTCTAATGTATTTTCAAAGAAGGTATTTCAAGTAAAATTTCTTTAAAGTGCTACAATCAGATAACACACAGGTAAATAAAAGATATGAGATAATTGTTGCTTTCAGAATTTTAAAACAATTTTTTGTTAAGGCAATATTTGTATTTTGCACTTACATAGGTGAAATAGAAGGAAGTAGCAATGAAAAATTCATTTTTAGTTATTTGTATTCGTGATGTGTAGTAGAGCGAAGCTCGTGCTCAGTGTTAAGCTGTTTTTACTTGCATTGAAGACTACTCCTGTTTTGATGATTTATTATTTCTGCATTTTATTCCTTTAGCTTTAGCTTGTATGTGTGTCTGTTTAGAGTAGTTTTAGGGTCTTCACTGGGAAATCCTTATTGAAACTGAGAATAAATATGTTATTTTGTCATGAATTATTAATATAGTATATTTAACTTATAACACCACTTAGAAAAGGAATGTTAAATTTACCTTTTTTTGTGACTCTAGAATCAAGTGTTTGAAACTTGATACTCATTTTTCCTGTCTACTTTATTCATATTAGGTAAAGTTGAGGCTTCTTTCCAAACCCACATGTTCAGTTCATCAAACATTGAGAACCTATTGCATGGGAAGAAGCACTGTGCTCTAATCTTTGGGGGCTAAATAGGGGAATTGAAAAAAGTGAATAAAATACTTCAGAGGCTTGCTGCCTGGCGAGGAAGATAAGCCAATATTTATAATTCAGTGTGGACTCATGATGTGTGGTAAAGGAGACACAAAACACACTGGAATCATAGGAGCAAAGAGAGTAACTCCACCAAAGACCAGATGGTGTCTGGCAGGACCTCTTGTGCTACCTGTACGTCTGTTGTAAGAAGGGTAGAACATTCCTGCACTTTGGAATAAAGCAGATATAATAAATAGATTTGTGTCTCATCTCTGCCTTACTAGCTTTTCAGACTTGGGTCTTATGAAACTAATTCCTCATAGAGGTGTTTAAGGAAAAATGTAAAGCATAGTTTTTGGCACATGGTAGACATTTAAGAAATTTTTCCTTTAGAATATTTGGGTTCATAGAAGGGATTTTACTTGATTGGAACTTGGATTCTTACATTAGGGAGGAAAAGAATATTAGCCATTAAATGTAGTTGTGTTTTATTTTAGATGACTTTCAGACTGCCCAGCTGTTGGCACTGGTACTGGAATTGTTAACGTTCTGTGTGGAGCACCACACCTACCACATAAAGAACTACATCATCAACAAGGACATCCTCCGGCGAGTGCTGGTCCTCATGGCCTCGAAGCACGCTTTCTTGGCGTTATGTAAGTGTTGCTTCCAGTAGGATTATGTCTTTTCTATAGATTACCATGTTGTTGGTGTCTTTAGGTCTCATTGCCTGAAAGGAAAGTTCACTGACTTCAGGTCAGGAGACCTAGCTTCCAATACGGAACTACACTGAGCATGTCCTCGGGTCACACTTTGAGCAGGTGACTGTCCTGACTCTTCCTTCCCATTAGTACACAGCAGAGGGGTTAGAGTGCATCTCCAAAACATAGGCAAGGATTATAGTCCATCAATAATAGGGCACCTTACATCCTTTTACCTCTGCTATTAATTTTTCAACTTAGTACGACATTACAAGTCAGGCATTCTTATGAGACTAGAGTATCATGAAATCATGAAGAACATTTTCGTAATGTGGAAAATTTATAGCTAATATAACCGAGTTCCCAAAACACATTCTTTCTAAGTTACAGAATGCCTAGTACAAATGTCTACAGATGGTCCATTTGTTAATCCCACAAATATGTTTTTCCCAGCTTTATTACAATACATTTGAATATTACATTGTGTTACCTTAGATATTTTAGAGCAGGGGTGGCAAACTACCGCTGTGGCCAAATCCAGTCTGTGGTCTCTTTGCACAACCTGAAAGCTGGAAAATGTTTATGTTTTTTAAAGAGTTGTTAAAAAAAAAAGCTATAGAGACCATATGTGGCCCACAAAGCCTAGAGTATGTACTGTATAGACCTTCATGGGAATAGTTTATCAACCCTTGAGAGCAACCTATAATATTTTAACAAGGGTGTTTTTCGTTATACATATTTTTCAAAAATTGACTTTTACGGTGTTCATAAGACCCTAGCTTGTTGACGAAAAAAACATTTTCCTGAATTGGAAATAGGTTAGTCTAGAATATTATGATCATGTAGTAGCCAGCTTTCTTTGATAAGTTGGTAGACCAATTTTAGGGGTACCTAGAGCTCAGTAAGAGAGGTCTACTGGTAATTAAGTTTTGCCTTTTGGTTTTTATAGTTAAGTTCGGTTGTTTTGTTTTTGTTGTTTAAAGGCATCATAATCATACACCAATTAAAGGCTTGAATATGCATCCATTTTTGCCATCTTTTTTTACTTCATCTTAATTTTTTAATTAAAAAAAATCCTTAAATTATAAAAACATTGTTTATATGTCTCTAATGTTGATTTGTTCTACCAACATTTTATCTTTGAAATAGTATTAGAAATGTTTTCTTCTAGAGAATACATCTGGTCAGAGTATTTTTCCAGTCCTCAGATATTTCTATAACTACTTTCTGCTAATCGCCCAGAACTTTTGATGTTATCTCAGTAATCTTTTTCAGCGAAAATAGATGATACTAACCTAGCATAGACTGCTAGGGACAGCAAAAAATAAATCCATTATTTTGGTTCTGCCTCACTATTGCATGTATGTGTGTGCTTGTTAGCACATGGAAAAGAAGGGCTTTTAAACTCGTGTTCATTTTCCTTATATACCTATCACAGCAAAAGTGAGAGCCCCAAGACCAAGTTGAGAGGAAGTTTATAATGAATGCTTCTTTGGATTGTTTTTTCATGTTGACAAATGTTTTGTTTGAGTGGGAAAGGGAGTTTGTGAGCAGATGGGACAGAATGAACAGCTGAATAAATGAATAAGTTAGTCTTATTTCAATAAATGTATTAAACAATCCACCACTATATTCTATTGATTCTAAAATATATATTTTTATGCATTTATCATTTCTCAAATCAAGGTGAGTCTTAACAATTAATGGCATGTCATGATTGATAGCTCTTTTTGTTCATTTTGCTTTCTCAGTAGCTGAAAAGATAGTTTTGTGCAATCAGTGGCATCTTAGATTTGATGAAGTATAGGAAAATGAAGTTGATAAAGACCTGGACTCAGCTGTCAAGGGGATCAGAGTTCATTAGGAGACAGTCTATAAAAATCAAAACACACAGCATAAGCACTGTATTGTGATGTGTTTAGAAGTACAGCAGAAATGGTTTATTCTACAGGAATGAGGCATATCAGGGAAATTTTGCCAAGAGTTCAGTTGAGTTTGTCTTGGTCATGGGAGAGTGTGACATTCTTGTCTGACTACATAGCTAAGACGTGCAAATGTGAAAAAGTGTGGTGTGTGTTTGGTATAAGTGAAAACATGAGTCCAGTGGGAGAGTGCCAGGAAAAGAAAGGACTTTTTTCCTTCAGTTTTTCATCTCATTTTGCTTGCAATATTGAAAAAAAAATTCTCAAAATTTAATGAGAACTATGAAGAGAATCATTACAAGTTAATGAAAGTTTATATTGTAGGAAAATTAAGCATGCTAGAAAAATCTTATTTTTCTCATTGTTTTACTATTTTCCAAACTAAGTTCAGTTATCATTAAATCTGTTTCTCAAGTGATTCTCAGTGTGGCTGTCTTCCCAGGATTGAGGACATGAGTAGCTTCTGAAAGATGCCAGCCGGTCATTAGGAAGGAGGTCTTGAGGACCGGCTTGGCAGCGTACAGTAGGAGCCTGGGTCAAGGATTTCCAAAAGACCTGAGTGTAAATTTGAGAAGATTTAAGATATTTTCCTTCTTCTGAGAAGGAGTCCATTGAAATAAAATACTAGTTATAGTATTTAAGGGAGGACTTTATAAGTAAATTTAGATGCTTACTTGTAAGGACAAAGGATGATGAGTGGTTGGTTAAATGTAAACAGTTTGGGGGCTTAGGGAAACTGTTCATTTTTTATATCTGCTGCTTCTAATTAGTATACTTTAGGCAACTAATCGAGTCCGTAGGTGAGACCAGCAGTCTTTTTAACAGTTTAGCCTTTATAGGTTGTGTGTGTGTGTGTGTGTGTGTGTGTGTACAACGTATACACCAGTTATATATCAGTCTTATTTCTTGGCCTTTTCAGGATTCTTGGATCTTACATTGTAGCCTTTTATTATGTTGTCTGGTTTTTTTGTTAAAAATACGGAAGTCTGTAAGAGGAATGAAATAAAGAAAAATTGTTATAGATGCTTTTATTCAGCTATCATTAGATACATATGAGGCAAAAAGTCCCAAACTTATTACATGAAATCTCATGTTGTATCAGGTAAAGTCCAATTATTTGTTTTAGAGATGATTGAAACTAAACACAAGAGATTCCCGGCATGTGAATGACAGATGTGAGTGGAAGCAGAGTACACTCACTCTACATTGAAAATCCTGTGATTATGACAATTCGACCTACTCCAAAAGCTTTGTCTAAAACCTCTTTGAGCAACTTCACTTCATAGAACTCACTGGTAAATTTTTGAAAGCAACTTTTTATTCAACAGCAAATTGAATTTTTATTCAACCCGTAGTGGTTGGATATTTTTGATGCAGGTTTCTTTTTGGGGAGGGCTTTGAGTGGAAACAACACAGTTCTTGCTATAAACAAATGAGGACTAATGGAAATGAAGTGCAAACAAAAAGACCATTAGAACTACCTTCTATCCGTGGCAGCAGTTTCTGTACAGAACTGCTCTGGAGGAGATAGTGGTGCCATCTGCACACCCAGGTCTTAGTGAATTCCAGGAAGGGAGTTTCTTTCCACTTACCTAGAAACTGCGTGCAGATCCCACAGGATTCAGCTAGTGTATGTTATGGTAGGACACAAGTCTCCACGAAGCCTGCAGAGCTGGAGGACCAATTCCTAATAGCTCTGGCCTCAGTTACTAAAAGCTTGAAATTTGGCCTTATTAGCATAAACTCTAAACTGTTGATTTTTATTCTAACAAATAGAACTGCCTCACTAAGTTCCTTTGTCTAGTACCATTAAAAGAAAAACCAAACTCTTTGAGACCATTGTTTTGGGAAAATAAACCCTTATTCAGGTTCAACTTAAAACAGAGAAAGATGCCTCTTATTGTTTCAAATGTTTTATTTCACCATGCTTAATGTATTTGAAAATAGTCAGTAGTTTAAAAAATAAATTGCAGTTAGTATTCTATAAACTATTTTGAAACTCCCTGCCCAGAGTGTCTCTTAGAGAGCGACACTCTTAAAGTTGGATTGTTAAGGCAGTCTATAATCAACTGTACCTAACTGGGCATTCACTTGTGGACCTCTTTTCTGCCAACTAAAGAAAAATTGAGCTGCTTTACTCCTCTGCCTTCCCACCCAGAAACCGTGTCAGCATGGTTGCCTGGCTACCTGCTCATGAAGGACTTGATTAATAACAAATTGGCAATTTAACGAGCCACTTCCATGAACTCCAAAGAAACCAAAATACAAACACAATATTTAATCTTGCCAACCGAAGACGATGTGACTGCATGAAGTGAGTATGCTTTTTTGAACTGTTTACAAGAACTGGGGCATTAACTTACTGATAATTCCATGTAGGTAAATAGGGCTTTGTTGAAGTCTAGCTGTCTGCGTATATTTGGATCTTGATGAATGGTGACTTAACTCTCCATACCTCAAGATGTAAATATACCTTTTAATCTGTAAGTTAAAGCCTAATTGATTATAAAAAGGAAAACTAGGAAAAAAATTAAAAAGCATACTCGCTGCAATAAGCATAGAGGACCACATTTTAAAAACAACATCCTCTAAATTTGTTTCTAAACTATGGGAAGGCAAAATTTGGATTGTGCAGATTTTTGTGGGTTTATAGCATTTCTACAAACACATCCACCCATAAACCAGTGCAACCCATGAATTCTGATGCAAAATAATAAGTGCCCCAAAATAATGAAGATCAAGTTACACAGTGGATTGCCCTAATAAAACAATGGTTTTTCTATTGTTTTGAAGGTATATGTAAAAGGATATGTTTAGAATTCTCATCTTAAGTAGTATGATAGGTTAATTCATTTATTAGCCCTATCTTAGCTCCTATTTCAAATGTGAAATACATTTTGATCATTAGTAACTTATTTCCAGAATTTTTCTGGCTCTCTTAAGACTTGTGTTCTGTGATGACATACACTACTTTTATAATGTACTTTTCTGATAACCCTCCTGTAATCCTTATCTTTAGGTTCACACTTCTGGAAGCAGTAACATGACTGCACGAAGAAATTACATTTGTTAAACAGGTCTATTTTTGTAAGTCTAAAATATGGAAATGTGGTATGTAATTTTCTGTTTCAGGTGCTCTTCGTTTTAAGAGAAAGATTATTGGATTAAAAGATGAGTTTTACAACCGCTACATAATGAAAAGTTTTTTGTTTGAACCAGTAGTCAAAGCATTTCTCAACAATGGATCCCGCTACAATCTGATGAACTCTGCCATAATAGAGATGTTTGAATTCATTAGAGTGGTAGGTTCTGTACTTTTTAAATTAGAATTTTGGTTTTAATTGTTAGACAAACTTGAATATACATTATTGATATTTTGGCTGATTTGGGGTTATACGAATATTTGTAGAGAATTTTTAAAAGAAAACCAGTGTTACCAAAAGCTTGTGAGAGATTCAGTTCAAACGAATAAAAACCAAAATAATCTCTCAGCATCTGTGACCCCTTTCAATAGGATAGTTTGAAAACTGATTTAACACTGTCAAGGTAATCATTTTAAGAAAGTAAATTTACAGTTCAAAGATAGGTATTTGGATGTGTCTTTGGTTGTTTTAACTTTGAGATCTCTGAATTTTTATTGACTTTCTCCCATATATTTCTACAGAGCCATTTCGTAACAAACTCTTCTTGATTCTTTAATCATACAGCCGGCTGTGGTTCTCAAACATTGGTGTCTGTTAGAATTATCTGTGGCGTGCTTTTTCTAAAACTACGGTAAAATATACATAACATAAAGTTTGCCATTTTAACCACTTTTAAATGTACAATTCAGTGGCATTAAGTGCGTTCACATTGTTGTGCCACCATCACTACCGTCCATCTCTAGCACTTTTCTGTAGTGTGATTTTAAAATATGCACGCCGCCCCAGACGTACAGAGTACAAATCACCTAGGATAGGACCTGGGCATTTACTTTGGAAAGGTCCATAGATAATTCTAAGTTCTAAAAATCAGGGGCTGTTGAAGTAGCCAGTATGTTACGCCCATTTTCATTGTTTGATTATCTCTAAGATTGTATAATAATTTTACGAAGTTAAACTATTTTGGGCAAGTTTATGAGTTCATTACAATTAAGTCAGATCTTTCTAAATTAACATTTTCATCTCATTATTATAATTTTTTCCTATAGGAAGATATAAAATCATTGACTGCTCATGTAATTGAAAATTACTGGAAGGCACTGGAAGATGTAGATTATGTACAGACATTTAAAGGATTAAAACTGAGATTTGAACAACAAAGAGAAAGGCAAGATAATCCCAAGCTTGACAGGTAAATTACCACATATTTGAATCTATTCATTCAGTGACAAGTTGTATGGTGGGGGCTCTTTTTGCTTGTTTGATATTATCTGGCTTGGCAGGGGAGGAGAAAATAGCAAGTGAGCAGAAGTTTTAGTTTTCTATAATGGTCAGTGTAAATGCTTTCCTGAAAGTATAGGTGAATATTAGTGTGATCGGTAGACTTCCTCGGGCATATATCAAACTAGATAACGGAAAAGAAGCACCAAAAACAAAACAAACAAAAAAACCAAATGTTTACATGACAGTGAGGCTTCATGTGTCCAAACAGATCAGAATATTATCTTAATTGCTTTGAATTACTTTAACATTATAAATTATTTTAAGAAATCTTGTACATTTCCCCAAATACCTGAATTCACATACTTAAGGTATATTTTAAAATCCATAAGTTATGGCTTGTTAATTCCTGATGTTAAGTTTAATAAGTGATCTGTAAATAGTACGATTTTGATAATAGGAAGTTTGATCCCAGTACTTAATCTAGATATGGCAAAGTGTGTTTTTTAATTGTACGTTGGGTAAAATCTGTTTCTGTCAGTTTCTTTGTTTATAAATCTGTTTTATCCCGTTGAGCTATAAAGACTACATCTTATTCAGAGCAGTACTTGAAGACTATCCAATGACATCTTTATGAGTGTATTTACTCTACCTTCTTATCTTTACTCGTAGTATGCGTTCCATTTTGAGGAATCACAGATATCGAAGAGATGCCAGAACACTAGAAGATGAAGAGGAGATGTGGTTTAACACAGATGAAGATGACATGGAAGATGGAGAAACTGTAGTGTCTCCATCTGACAAAACTAAAAATGACGATGACATTATGGATCCAATAAGTAAATTCATGGAGAGGAAGAAATGTATGTCAGAAAGATGGGCAAGGGAAAATGAAGTCTTTTGCACTATAGGTTTATCCTTATTCGGCAAAATGATTAGGATCTAATTTGTATGTGTCATGACATAGATTTAAAGACTGTTGCTGTATAGAGAGAATTAATAGCTCTGTTGGGAAGGTATAGACTAAATTTTCTTAAGTTGACTTAAGGAGAAACATACTATTTCAGGAAGGGTAGGAAAACTGCATATAATACGGAAGGTTTCATTCCTTCTCAGTGGTAAAATCCAGTGGATACTAAGCTTTGTTCAGAAATTATCTTCGGTGTTTCTCCCTAGCAGAAGAGTAAGCTAGTTAATTGTGTTTTATTGCCACCTCATTTGGGGGGGGGACTTTAAAAGGATGAGTATGACAACTATTGACAGTATTATTCTTTTTAGTAAAAGAAAGTGAGGAAAAGGAAGTGCTTCTGAAAACAAATCTCTCTGGCCGGCAGAGCCCAAGTTTCAAGCTTTCCCTCTCTAGTGGGACAAAGACTAATCTCACCAGCCAGTCACCTGCAACAAATCTGCCTGGTTCTCCAGGATCACCAGGGTCACCGGGGTCCCCAGGCTCTCCTGGATCCGTCCCTAAAAATACATCTCAGACGGCAGCTATTACTACCAAGGTACACTTTTGACTCCCAGGCCTATCTAATTTAAGCTTTCTTAACAATAATTGTGACTGAGACTCCCTTGGGTTACTGTCTTTCCCTTCCCGCCCTCCTCTGCTCTCTCCCCCACCCCCAAACTCTGGTTCAAGCCATTGTTTCTCAGTCTAGTTGTGTAGGACACAGCTCCCTGGCCCATGATGGTATTATGAGCCTTGCACTCCCCCCGGCTGCGGTAGTTGGTCGCCAACTATCCAGTGACGTCTTTATGAGTCTATTTACTCTGCCTTCTTTACTCATTGTATGCGTTCCATTTTGAGGAATCATAGATACTGGCGTGCAGGCTGCTGAGTGCTGCTGCCGGCCACTCCTCACGACAGCAGCACTCAGCAGCCCATGCGCCAACCTCCGGTGCTCACGGCAGCCCAGCTCTTGTTCACAGTCTTAGCTATAGAGGGCGCAGCTCACTGGCCCATGTGGGAATCGAACCGGCAATCTCAGCCTTAGGAGCACGGCGCTCCAACCACCTGAGCCACCAGGCCAGCCTGGTTACTGTCTTTTGAAACTGATTTAACATTTGTGAACTTGAGAATAATTCTACTACCACCTGAACTTAACTAAAGTTGAGAAATTTCTGAAATGTTTTATGACAAATACAGAAGTCTGAATATATCCTAATTTTGGTTATTTGCTCAGGTTCATATTTGTATGTATCAAAATATTTACAGAAATTTAAATTTTACGTTAATTTTATATTAGCTTTCCCAACTAATACCAAGATAAAAGGCTTTGTGGGGGAGAGATAATCTAAATGTCTGAACACTTCTAACTTTATTTTGCCAAGTAACATTTATAAAAGGGATTAACTATTAGTAGCATTTCATACAAGAAAAGATAAAAATTTTAACACCAAAAGTAGGAAAGACATAATCTCAGAATGAAAACCAGTTCTTTTATTTGCTTTATGCGTCCCTCACAAGCGTAACAGACTGGCATTTGGGATTCATTGATCTAAATCAGGAGTATAATGTCCGTCTCTGTCCCTTTCCCTCTGATGTGAGCAGGAGACCCCTAAGGGCTCAAAGTGAATGTGAGAAATGTTGGCATTAAGGGGCAGGCTGTGAACAAGGGTAATGTGAGTTTCGCCCTGGCCATTTAAATAAAGTGAGCTACAGTTGTTTCTGGTGAAGGAGCAAGGCTAAAAGGAAGCCAGAGGGGACAGAGCAGAATCATTTTCCTAACCTCTAAGAATCTGTCTGCCTTTATTTCTGGTGATCTGTTTATCTTCTGTAATTTGTTTTGATACTAATATTTAGAATTTGTTTCAAAATTTTGAATGCATTGTTAACCTTTGAAACATTTGTAATGTTTCCTGGGTGATTTGCTAGGATTATAAACTACTAAAAATTTTTGTTTTACTCTGGAAAATTTAGGAAATATATAAACATAATGAATTTCAGTTACACAAAAACTCATCACCCAGAAATAACCACAGTTACTATATTGGGGGTCGGGGGTCTGGTCTATGACCTTTATCCAGACTGAAAACATGTATTTGAAAATGCAGTGTTTTCTTTAAATAATTGTTGTTTCTGAACAGGGCGGCCTTGTGGGGCTGGTAGATTACCCTGACGATGACGAGGACGACGATGAGGATGAAGACTCGGAGGACGCCTTACCGCTGTCAAAGAAAGCCAAGTTTGAGTCCTAATGACGGCAACTGCCTGCAGTCAGCACCTGTTGAAAAAACTGGTTCTCGACCCCCCCTACAAAATCCACAGCGGAGCAGTGGTCTCTTGTGAATGACTGGCAGAGCAGCCTTGCACACTTGACTGCTGCTCATCAAGTGCCAATTCAGTGGAGCAGGAGGAGGGGATCACGTGGGGGAGACAAGCCTTTGGGCTCTGCAGCTTGGACCATACATTGCCCTTTTCTCAGGGAAGGAAATGGAAACATAAAGCCAACAGGGCAGGGGTTTTGTAAGTGGAACTCTGCATTGACTGCTCAGTTGCTACAATCAGAATATGCTTTCTCGGACCATGTTTGAGACTCAGAAGAATAGGTCTTTCGGCCATAATTCTTCACTAGTTAAGAATGCCAGCAGTTTCTTTGTATAAAGAGACCTGCCTTTAAAATCCTACATTCTGAACATTTTAGTCAAGCTACAACAGGTTTGGAAAACCTATGGGGAGGGGCGAATACAAACTTTCCTCTTTTTTATCTGTTCCCTTTGCCCTTCGAACTGCAGATTTTTTTTTTAAGTGGGGATTTGTCCCTGCTTGATTAAAGATTGAGTGGAATTCTAGATGTGGTCATTTGTGTCATAATTTTTTTTGTTTCATTTTGTTTTTGATTTTTTTCTCCCCTGAGTGTATGCTTAGTTGTTGAGTATATATATTTGGGACCATTAAACCTTTTTTTGATGTAATATATCCTAACGTTGTGCTGGTACCTGTTTTACCATGTGTAATTTTTGTTCCACATCACAGTTCTTAATTTGTTTAGAGTTTTATGAAAGATGGTATAGTTTTTATTGACAAAAGCAAAGTAATCTTACAACTATGTGCATACAAAAGCAATACTATTTTGTGACTAAATATTTTATATGAAAATTTACATCAGCAACTGTCTTGAGAATTCAGGGAAGTAGAGTGGAATTTAAAATTTCAACAGTTTTGTTAAACCTAGAACCGTGAAATTAGTATTCCAAAGAGATTCTGAAATTTCATATCTTGGCAAAATGACGGTACATTAAATCAAAATCGAGGATGGATGATTTAAAAATAACATATCTGACTTTTGAATAATAAAAAGAAAAGTGAAGAGTAAGAGAAATTGTATTAGTTGTATGTTTCTTTTTTTTTTTTTTTTTTTTAAACTACTCCCTTTGGAACACAAGCTGGAGTTGAAAGCGGTGGTTCCTAAATAAATACCTGGCCAAAGGACCATCAGACATCACTTTAGTAAAACAGTATTTTTTAATAGGTTCTTTTTATTGTCTTAGGTGTACTAAAATTCTTTTAAAGAAATGAAATCTCAATTCCACATACCCTCACTTTAAGTGAAGATTTTAGAACTTAATGAAGAATGTATTTGCAACTATGAATAAAAGTTCATATCCAGGAAAGGATACTGTTTTAAGTATCATATAGTAATACTTTGAGTATCTCCTAAGCACTGTGTGCTTCTAAACTTTTCTTTTGCTTAATCCTCAGTAAATCCTAACTTGTACCAAAAACAAGGTTATGTTGAATAGTTGGACATACAACCAGAAAGTGACACTTGGTACAATCATGAAAAGAGTTTGGTTGTTGGCTATTTTTTTTTAACAGAAACTTTGCATGCATAATTCACTAAGAGGTTAAGTGTACTTCACTGCAGTATCGACCTACTTCTGAGTCAGGATTTCTGGCTATTAATAATTGAAGTTTATCAGCTTATCCTTGCAAATAAAGAGAAGAAAAACTCAATAGGATCTGAGTTAATTATATTATGTCTTTGTTACCTAGAATGTCCCATGTGAAATGTTTGTGCTTTAAACATACAGTTTAAACTCACCGTTTGGACTGACTCTTGGAACACTTATTCGCCTTGGTATTCTGAGGGTTCTTGAGTAGACAGAAGAAGCATCCCTTGCCTTCACAAATTGAGGTCCACTATATTTAAAAAAGAAAGATGTTAACTGTTGACCTTCAATATTTAAGAGCTGTCCTTACATTGATGGACTGTTGTGTTTCCTCAGTGACTATGGTTACTGAAGCAAAACTAGACACAAGTTGCTATAACAGGAGAAACGAGATCTAAAATAGCTCCTCGTTTTATTGAAGAAGACTGTCAGCACTAAATTAGCAAAGACTTAGCTAGAAATATAACACTTGAATTGACAAGAGTTCCTTCCATCTGACTCGAGTCCATGCTGTTAAGCCTAGATACTGTCTTGATAATTTATGTGAATACAATTTTGTGAATAGAGTATTTTCCATTTTAATGATATATATTGGTTCTTTTGGTCATTTTGCAATGTTTAAAATGGAAAAAAATTCACTTCTTATAGTGATTACCCTACAATTTCTGAAAAGACGTATTTGTTGTAATTGCTGTAGGAACACCTTGACATCCTGTCTTGTCTAGAAATGCTACCCTGGCATTTTTTTGACAGAATGAAGCCTGAGGGTTTTTCCTTGCCTGCTTGTATTCAGATCCTGCACCTTCTCCAGGAACTCCAATTGGCAAGCCAATTTTTCTGAATTTGGAAATGAAGAGCCTGGGAGGCATAGATTGGGGGCAAACATTCTTCCTGGTTTTCTTAATTGATTTTAAATAATGGTGTCTATAAAGCTCGCAAGATTAGAGCAACAAGTTTAAACTGGAAGATTTCTTTAAGTGGAAAACTTTTCAGGTTGTCAACAGATGCCTAGTATTTACCATAAACAACTGTTTGAACAGCATTGTCAGAATCCCTTTTGGAAGAAAACTGAGGACCTTCAAAATTCTTATACACAAGACTACATTAACTATTTCTGCCATAACATCCATTTTGAGCAAGAAGATTATAAAAACAAATTTTTAAGAAATGGATTATTATTGTTTACCATTATACTGGGACAGTGAGACAACATGAGTCAGTATGTTGTGATACCCAATGCTAAAAGAATGTGAGTTTCCTTGGCTTTAATGCTTCATCTTGGCTCTTTAGAATAATAACTCCAAAAGGAAACTTAGAGAGCCTCTCCAGCTACATAAATGTCTTAAATACCAGAGTCCGATGTCTTGTTCCTTAAAATAACTCTGGTTGGAGATACAACTTTCCTTGACCTTTCTACTCTCCTAGGTAAGTTCTTGCATGGACTCAGCAAATAGTGATTTCTTCAACATGGTGCTAAATGGGTTTTTGTTTAACTTTCAATTCTCACCATTTCAAAGAAACTACCTGGTGTAGGTCCCATCCTACCAGCCAATTCAATGGAACGTAGCCATGAGCTATAGATTTCACAGACCACTCATCCGTTGGTCTGATGTTTATTAATCTCACGCTCCTGGACTTCCTGGAATGTAGTTCCTAGAAGGCAGGCCCAGGTTTACGTGATGCTCTTCGTACAGCTATTAGTACAGCAACATAGATGGTGGTTAGGTACAGACGTAGATTGGTTGTAGATAGGTTAGGCAGATAGATTTCCTATGTTGGTTTCAATGGACATTTTTAACAGGAATGGTAAAAGGAAGGCATTTTCTTCATTTCCGAAAGGATAACTCATTTTAGATAGCCTAAAAAATGTGACCACTCAAAAATTATAGTACTTCATTTCTAGCATTAAATACCTTTTATACAGGAATGTCTTTCTGCGGTCATACAGGAAGAAGCAGATTAATTTTACTGGAATGCTACTGTAATTTAAAAAATGCTATTTCAGGTGTTTTCATCCTAACTTCTAAAGCACTGCTCTAGAGGAAGTTGTGGGAATAATGACACACTTTATTAACCAACCTCCAAGATGGTTGTTTTTGCTCACACTGAGAGGAGTCCCACCAAAACTAAGAGCCGAGGAAACTTTGACTTTTAGAATTCTTGGGTGGCTTTCAAAGTTAGGGTAGCGAATATGAGGAATTGTTATTAGTGAAAACCCTTCAACCAACCCCTTCCACCACCACCACCACCACCACCATCTGAGTCCTTGGAGGACTTATTTTGGAAGACCAGAATGGGGAAGGGGATAGAACAAAACTAAAAGAGGCTGAAGGAGCACTCAGGAAACCTCACGCACTACGTGCTCCATGCATGTTGAGTTATCAGTTGGTTCTAAGAACTGATTTCCTGGTAGAAAGTGGTGAAAAGTTGTGACAGAGACAAAGTGTAATGGCAATGGCATCGTTAGAATGGCCTGGGTTTGAATTCTCACTCTGCTACTATGACCTTCGCAAGGTCTTTGAGCCTTGGTTTCCCCATGTAAAGGGAGTAGCATCAGAAGACAAGTGTGAGGACGGCAGACTAGATGTGTACAGAAAGCAACCAACGGTCGACAACCACTGTTTACTAGAGTCTAAATCTAAAGGGTGACGGTTATGACCAACTTTAAAACCTGAAACCGTTTTTAGGATTCATTCACAGCTTATGCAGTGGGCGGATATACAGTGTATCCTTGGGGGATGCATTCCAAGACCCCCAGTGGATGACTGAAACCATGGGTAGTACCAACCCGTGGGTAGATTGTTTTTCCTTATACGTACATACATGCCTATGATAGTTTAATTTATAAATTAGTCACAGTGAGATTAACAATAAAAATGAACAATTGTGACAACATACTGAAATAAGTTATGTGAACGTGGCCTCTCTCTCAAAATATCTTACTGTACTGTATTCCTCTCTCCTGATGTCATAAAATGCCTACGTGATGAGCTGAGTGATGTGAAGTGAATGAAGTAGGCATCATGACGTCTGTGAGGTTACTACTGACCTTCTGACAATAGTAACAAGCACTTTACAGCTTCCCTTTGGCATACCCGCATTGTCTAATCATTAAGGAAATGCAAATCAAAACCACAATGAGATACAACCTCACATCTGCTAGGATGGCTGGTATCAGAAAGGTAAGAGACAAATGCTGCTGAGGATGTGGAGAAAGGGGAAATCTTGTGTACTGTTGGTGGGTGTGTAAACTGGTAAAGCTACTACGGAAAACAGTATGAAAATGCCTCAAAAAATTAAAAATAGAACCACCCTAGGATCCAGCAATTCCACTTCTGGGGATTTATCTGTGGAGAATGAAAACACTATGTATGTAAAGGAGATACATGCTCCCCCATGTTCATAGCAGCATCATTTACAATAACCTGGAGATAGAAACAAGCTAAGTGTCCATCAACTGATGAATAGAAAAAGAAGTTGTGTATACGGACACAGAGAAATATTCAGCCATAAAAAAAGGGGAAATCGGGCAGGCCCAGTGGCTCAGGCGGTTGGAGCTCCGTGCTCCTAAGTCTGAAAGCTGCCGGTTCAATTCCCACATGAGCCAGTGGACTCTCAACCAAAAGACTGCCGGTTCAACTCCTCAAGTCCCGCAAGGGATGGTGGACAGCACCCCCTGCAACTAAGATTGAACACGGCACCTTGAGCTGAGCTGCCCCCAGGATGGCTCAGTTGGTTGGAGTGTGGGCTCTCAACCACAAGGTTGCCGGTTCAACTCCCCCAAGGGATGGTGGGCTGCGCCTCCTGCAATTAGCAATGGCAACTGGACCTGGAGCTGAGCTGCGCCCTCCACAACTAAGACTGAAAGAACAACAACTTGACTGGGGAAAAGTCCTGGAAGTATACACTGTTCCCCAATAAAGTCCTGCTCCCCTTCCCCAATAAAATCTTTTTTTTTTTAAAAAAAGGGAAATCCTGCCATGCTAAGGGAAATAAGTCACAGAGAATGACAAATACTGTGTGATCTCACTTATAAGTGGAATATAAAAAAACTCATACAAAAAGAGGACAGATTTGTGGTTACCAGAGACAGGAAGTAGAGGGAGGGGAAATTAGAGGAAGGTGGACAAAAGGTACAAACTTCCGGTTATAAGATTTGTAAGTACTAGGGATGTAACGTACAATGTGATGACAATTAACATTACGGTTTGGTAGATGTGAATGCTGTTAAGAGGGTAGATCCTAAGAGTTCTTACTACAGGAAAGTATATTTTTTGTATCTACATGAGATGATAGATATTAACTAAACTTACTGTGGTAGTAAGTAAAATCATTATGCTGTACACGTTAAATGTATACACTGCTATATGTTTACATCAATAAAACTGGAAAAAGAAATTTTTAAGAAACCTAATACAAAGCTACAGTAATCAAAACAGTGGAATTGGCTTAAAGACAGACATCTAGACCAATGGAATAGAACAGTCCAGAAATAAACCTCATAAATGGTCAAATGTTTTTTTTTTTTTAATAAGGGTGCCAAGACCTTTTAATGGGGAAAGGTTTTTTTCAACAAACATTACTGAGAAAACTGGATATTCCTATGCAAAAGAATGAAGTTGGACCCTTAACTCAAAATGGATCAAGAACCAAAAAACATAAAGCCTAAAACAATAAAACTCTTAGAAAATGTAGGACAAAGGCTCACGGTACTAAATTTGGCAATGATTTCTTGGATATGAAACCAAAGGCAATGGCAACAAAAAGAAAATAGACAAACTGACTTCATGAAAATTTTAAAATTTTGTGCACCAAGAGACACTACCCACAGAGTAAAAAGGTAACGCACAGAATTGGAGAAAATATTTACAAATCATATATCTGATATGGGATTAATATCCAGAATATATAGAGAACTACTACAACTCAACAATAGAAAAAACAAATTCCCATTCAAAAATGGACAAAGGACTTGAATAGACATTTCTCTAAAGAAGATATATGAATGGCCAATAAGCACAAAAAAGGACACTCAACATCACGAATCATAGGGAAATGCAAATCAAAACTACAGTGAGATAACCACCACAAATCCATTAGGATGGCTACTACCAAAACAAAAACAAAACCCAGAAAACAGTAAGTGTTACCATTGAGCACTGTTGGTGGGAATGTAAAATGGCGCAGCCTCTACGGAAAAGTGTGGAGGTTCCTCAAAAATAAAAACTAGAATTACCATATGATCCAGCAATCCCACAATACCCAAAAGAATTGAAAGCAGGGTCTGAACAGGTATTGTACACCCATGTTCACCACAGCATTATTCACAATAACTAAAGCATGGAAGCAACCCATTGTCAGATGCATGGATCAGCGAAATGTGGTACACACATAGACTGGAGTGTTCTTCAGCCTTGAAAATGAAGGAAATTCTGCAATATGCTACAACATGGATAAACCTTGAGGATCTTAGGCTAACTGAAATAAGCCAGTCACAAAAAGACAAACAGTAGTGCTGCGCAAATGCTTACATGAGGTACGCAGAGCAGTCAAAATCATAAAGGCAGAAAGTAGAATGTGGGTTGTCAGGGGCTGGGGGGAGGGGGAGAATGGGGAGTTAGTGTTTTATAGGTACAGAGTTTCAGATTTACAAGATGAAACAGTTATGGAGATGAGTGGTGGTGATGACTGCACAACAATGTGAATGTATTGAATGCCACTGAACTGTACACGTAAGACGGTAAGTTTTATGTTATGTGTATTTTAATACAATGAAAAAGAAAAAAATTATGAAAGTAATATATGCTCATTATAACAAAAATCAAACAGAGATACATTAACAAATAGCCCCCCCCCCAAGTTGTACAAATAATTTAAGTTCCTATCAAGTTACATAGACATGCCATTAGCTTGCACTGCTAAGCCAGCATTTTCTGAGAGGGGTGAAAATTCCTTTATCAGAATGAAAATCAGTATTATAATACTGCTTCTGTCTAGGAAGCAATGTATAAAGCACAGAAATTACTTTTCTTGCAGAAATGAAAGGAAAAAATTTAAAAACAAAGGGTTAAATTTCAGACAGAGTGAAAGTCAAGGGGTGTTCTGGGGGGTGTGGGAGAGCGCTGCTTAGTGGTTAGCAGACGGTCTATGTGTTTGCTTCCTGAAGCTTTTGCCCCACCCAACCTGACAGAGATTTAGGGGAAATAATTCGTATTAAAGTAGCGGTAGAACGGGGCAGAAGATGAGGAAGAGACAGTGATTATAAACCCTATATGCATTACCTTCAACCTCAAATTTATGAAGCCATATAGGGAAAGCGTTCTTATTCTGATTTTAGGGGTTAAGAGACTTTTAGGAAGTAACCTGTCCAGGTCATCCAGCCCACTGAAGCCTTCCAACCCTGTAACCTGGACACCATCCAGTTTAGGTGACCCCTTGCCTGGCAGGGAACAAGGATGCTGAGTCAGCCTTTTCTGAATGTGAGGTGGGGTCCAGCCAATGAACTGTTGACACATCAATGATCAAGAACTAACACAGCAGCTAACTGACCCGAAAAACAGAAATTCCTGACCTGGCTGTGGCCCCGGGGGACTGTCAATACCCCCAGGGACAAATTCTTTTACCACAATGGGAAAGGTCTCACTAAGACTGTCAAGAAGCATTTGTGCAATGTATTTCTTACTGTGAAAGATCATGGTTATCAAATAACTTTAAAGATCCTTTCCTGTCTTTCCGTAAGTGTCGGGATCAATGTGAAAAAACTTCTGGCTGCACAGATACCCTTTACAGAACAGGGGCCTTCTAAACAAAGATGGGTGTGAATACAATTTATAGCTATTTTCCAACCAATTGTACGATATGGGCAATTAAGGCATTAATTTAAAAATCAATTAATTAGAGGTTCCTCTGCAGTCTCCCACTTTCTTTTCCGTCGCTCTGACTTCCACACTTCTCTTTAGGAACTCCTAACTTGCTCGCTTCGCTTTTGGGGCCACAATCTCACCTCCTCGCCTGTCCAACAAGGTGCGACACAACGCGGCTGCAATGCCACGATTTACCGGCAGATGCCGCAGCCCTAACACTTGACAGAGCCAACTTTCAAATTACTAACCCAACCGGCAGCCATTAAGTGCTTACTGTACACTTGCCGAGCATTACATTAGGCGCTTCAGGTCAACTCCGCACCGGTAGGATCAGGTGGATAACGCGTAAGGTTTAGATTAGTTAAACCGATTACAGTGCTTTGAACAATGGCTAAATTAGAGTGTGAAATCATTACCCGTATAAAGTGAGGTGGCAGAGACCGGAAAGAACTCGGGTCCACGGTAGCTGTCTTAGCAAGGAGATCTGGCCCCAAGGCGTGCTTTCCATCTAGTCGGGGCCCTTGTCCTTTTTCCTGTCGCTTGTCACTCAAGCTGCTGCTATGTCCCCCAAGTTGGAAGGTAGAATTTAGCACCTCTCTGGTAAAGTGACGGTGGTGTTGGGGGTGGAGGGAGTGGGACCAGGTCGGTGCGGCTACATCACCAGCTTGCTGCAGGAACTTCTAGAAGGCAGAGAGCCCAGGAGGTGGCACCGTGGGGCGCAAGAGGTCGCGCTCCGACGTCCTAAACTCTACCCAAAGTTTACTCCTTTGACCTCCGGGCCTGCGCTCCACCTGCCCGCGAGACCTACCCCAGCACGTGAGATGCGCGGGCTTGGCTCTCCCGCCACGGGAGCGGGCGGGGCCTCTCTGCAGCACCCAGGGCTGCGGCTCTGCCGACGGGCTGCACCTGCCCGGGACCCACAGTCTCGGGGTCGGCTCTGCTGAGCCCTCCGCGTGCGGCGGGCCGGAAGTGACCTCGGAGAGCAGGGTGCCCCAATCCCCACTCGCAACCGAAGGCACAGGCGGAGGCCAGGACCCGCGCGCTCCGCTCCGCGCTTGGCGCGGGGCCCTCGCGGCAGACGCACGCATGCAGGGAGGTGCCACGTGCTGGGGCCCCGGGCGCGCAGAGGCCGCGCTCGCCGTAGGCGCGCGGCGGCCAACCCCCGTGCGGGCAGCGGACCCAGCGCGCGGACGCCCCCTCTCCGCACGCACGTGCGGACCGCCCCGCTCCCTCCAGGCACCCTGCGCAGCCCAGCCCGCGCCGCGTCTCCAGGGCCCGGCACCGCGAGGCGGCGCGCAGGCAGCCTAGGGCTGCCGGTTGGGGGCGGGGCCGCCGCCCGCATTGTTCCTCCCCGAGCGGCTGGCCCTCCCCTTACCCAGCCCCGGGCGGGGCGCGGGGCCGCCGAAGCCGCGGAACGTGGGCTCGCGCCCCGCCTTTGTCTCCCGGGCGCGAGCCGCCGTAGCCCCGCGCCGGCCGCTCGTTGCCGGAGCCGCTTTGTGCCGCGGCGCGGCGGACGGGGAACGTGGGGCGCTAGCCGGCGGGCGCAGCCTCAGCATGGACCTGACTGTCTCGGAGCTCATGGAGCTCTTCCTGCAGAGCCCGCTGGTGACCTGGGTGAGTGCCCCCGGCTCCCCGCCCCATTGTTGGTGCACCGGCTCCTCTCCCGCCCGCCTGCGGTCTTCGCAGACCCGACCTGTCCGGGCCCCGGGTAGTCCCGGGACGCGGGGACTCAGCAGGTGTTCCCGGCCGGGGCCCGCGCCCCGGGGTCCGAAGGCGTTTTCAACTCGGGAGCCGGCGCGTCGGGTGCAGGACCCCTCGGCGCTTCCGGCCCGTCCAGGGGCTGAGCGGGTACACCTGTTCCCGCCCGGGCGCTGAGCTGCCCCGGGGCAGACCGGGTCGGAGTGGTCACCCCGGCCCCTGTGGCTTAACCAATCGGGAAAAGGACCCACTGCCCCAAAATATCCGTGTGTAGTTTTTGAACCCCTGAGACCAGCGGGTAGATGTCGGCGCCGCGTGGGGGGTGGGGGGGTCCGCGTAGGAACGTGTACAGGGTGGAGTGGACGTAGTGATTTCTAATGGATTTGACACATGCGAAATTTATTGAAAAGTCCGTTTTATTTTTGTTCCGGCTCTGGGACGTTGGGCAAAAGTGGCGAGGAAGTTTTCCTCCTGCTGTCTCGCGTCTGTTGCCTGGTGCAGGGAGGGGGGGAGAGGCCCTGGAGAAGGGCGGGCTTGGTGCCTGCTGAAGCATGGGTGGGCGTTGGGTGATCCCCTTTGCCCACACGGGCTCTGCCGGCCTTTGCCCTGGAGAGCTTTAGTATGTGCGTGTGGGGTTGACTTTTCCTGCCTTTCTCTCCGCATCCCACTCCGCACAGGTGAAAACTTTGGGCCCGTTCGGAAGCGGCAACCAGGACAACCTGACTATGTACATGGATTTAGTGGATGGCATCTTTTTGAACCAAATCATGTTGCAAATGTAAGTTATACTCACGGAGGAAGGGAAAAGAAATGATTCAGAAATGTTAAGTTTGTAGAAATGGATCGTGAGTTTCAACGGGTGGCTTCTTTGCATGTGGGGCTACTGTTATCTCAGTATTAAGTGCCTTTTCACTGCCATTCGTTGGGGTATGAAGAACTCCAGGACAGCGAGTTGGCAGCGTGTTTGATGAAGGACATTTGGAATTGAATGTCGTCCACATGGTGTAGGTAGTACAGTTCAGACTCAGGTACATAATTGTGGTTTAAACAATGAAATTAAAAAAACAAAAACAAAAAACCTCTTTGGGGGCAAGGAACTGTAACGAACAGTGTCCGGTTACAGGAAGTGTCGGGTGGGTCGGAGGCATCCTGAGTGACTATAAAGTTTCTCTTTAGGTTAGGACGCCTGTGTTTCTGAGCTCTCTTTCATTTCATCTTCCATTTTCAGCTGCCCTATGGCAACTGCAATTGGTTAAGTCGCTTCTCATGAACTGGATTTAAAGTCACCGTGTTAGGAGTGGCACTGGGAGTCAGAAGGCTGGGGTACTGTTTGTTTTGGAGCATGCAGCCTAAACAGGGTACGGTGGAAGTTACTCTTGCTAGCATGTATGTCTGACCACATCCTTTCCTGTTGCTGTATTCTGCAGAGCCTGTCTGCCTGATTGACAGCTTGCCACATACAGGTGTTGGCTCCTAGGGCTGCATTCTGTTCTTAACTCAAACTGCAAGGGACATCTTGGCACTGCGTGTCGGTATGATTCACAGGCACTCGAAGCAAAATAAAACCTCCTGATGTTCTCTGTGGATCATCCCCTTTTGTTCACCTACTCACCTGCAGTGAAGCCAGTTGTCACAGTTGAGCATAAACCCTTTGTGGCCCATGAAGGAACGGTTAGCTATGGCATATTCAGCAAGTGATTTACATAGATTTACCTAAAAAAGGCCTGTTTTAAAAAAAATTTCCTAAGAACATTGCTCTTTTTGTTTTAATAAGTCATTTGCTGTCATGGTGTGAGAGAGACACTTCAATCGTAATGATTATTTATTTTTTTTAAGGCACTACTGTTCTCACCAATCCTGTGTTTGATTAGGTTCTAAAAAGACACATCTGTTGTCAGCTTTGGCAGTACTTCTCCAAGAATTGGGAGGAAAGTGAGGTTTCCTGGGGCAGTCTCATTGCATAATCAAGTTCTGGCAGCTCCCCCCGCCCCATTCTGTTTAGACCCTGAAAATTACTGGGTTCCATTGGTGCAGCCACCAGTGGAACTTCAACCTGTCCTTACCCAAGCCCAAGACTGTTTAATTAAAAAAACCAGCAGTATCCCCAGCGTTTTCATTCAGCTTTTACACCCGGGCAGAGGGGAGAACAAAAGCCCTGGGACTGTTTCTCTTTCTTCCCTGACCTTTGGAATTCCTCAAGCGTTTACCACTTGCTTGTAAATCAGGAAAGCCTGTTGGACGTTCCTTTGAGAAATGCCAGCTCATCACTTGTTCACACTTGGCCCGTGGCTAAATTCAGTTGGAAGGGCTTCTCCTCACCCCTTGACAACTTCTAACGTTATTTTCTCCTCTGTGATATGCCAAAGTATTCATTCTGGAAGTGGGAACTGATAAGTTTGCAGATCTTAAGGTGTCAAGCAGTGCTTCTGGGTTCTTCTGCCCAAGTGAGGCACAGAGAAGGGACAAGGGGAAGCTGTGTGGGTGGCTTCCCAGAAGGAGGAAATCAAAGAGAGAGTGGCACCAGCAACACATAGTTTACTGATTGGGTGATCAGAATAACCCTGCTCCTGGTGATAGAAATGAGAACATTATTTGCCTCTGGAAGTAGGAGGGAATTTACTGGAAAAGGGGGGACAGGAGAACTTCTGGGGGTGGTAGAAATGTTCTGCATATTGACGGGAATATGTTTCATTTTTCAAAACTCATCAAGCTGTAACTTAAGATATGTGCATTTTACTCTACGTAAAAACTCCCTCGATTAAAAATAAAAAATAAAAAAAAGAATGCAGCCCTGGTGTGGACAGCCTAGATAAGCCTGCCTGGGTTTGAACTCCAGGTCTTTCTCATGATAGCCATGTGGTGCCGGGCACATCACTCATCACTTCGGTTTCCTCATCTATAAAATGGGAAGTCAAGTACCTCCCTTAAGAGATGGTTGTGAGGATGCAATGAGACGATGTGTTAGCATTTAGCACAGTGCCTGCCACTTAGAAGGTGTTAGTGTCAATTACTTATCTATATACCATCTTAATCCAGAGGGGACTTGAGGCACCTCACAAAAGTTCTTATTTTTTTCAGTCTCTCTTTCTCTCGCATTCTTAGCCTCCTAGATTACTGCCTAATTCTTAGCCTTAGCCCTCTCTCCATGGGATCTAAGGCAAAACTGGACTCTGGAACCCATGTCCGAGCCCCACGTCTGACACTATACTTAATTAAGCTAAGCCTCGGTTTTCACTTCTGCCAAATGGAGAAATGGCAGGCTAACTAGTAGGTAAGTGATAAAGCTCCTCTGCTTTATTTCCCAGGCTAGTAGCTCTGACTCTGAGCTATTCAGCTATTTTGATAAATTCTCCCCAAGTTGGTAAGACCTGAGACAGTGACCGAAAGGAGTATGCTAACCGGGTTGCTGGAGCTCAGATAAGAGGCATGTCACCTAACACTTCAGAGCCATATGGAGCCTGGCAAGGGGTCACGTGACTGCACCTGGGCATTGTCTCTGGCAACTGAAGAAGGCTGCGGTCGTAGTCCCTTGGCCCTGGCCTCCCAGTGACATCAGTGCCTGAGAGCAGGAAAGCCCTGTGAGCTCAGCTTTCAGGGGAGGCCCAGGTCTAGGAGAATTCCTGAATGAAAGTCCGGCATTGAGTGGCTGGCTGGAGTTCCATGGGAAAACTTGCTGAATAGCTCCTCTGTACGTGCAGAGTCTCTGGGTACCTATTGGTACCCAAGGGAAAACAAGGTGTCTGATCCACTTTGGACACATTTTTCACTATCTCACAGGACAATTATTTAAGAGCTTGGACTCTAGCATCAGGCAGACAAGTTCAAATTCCCTCTCTGCCGCTTGCTAGCTCTGGTACTTGGTGCCAATTACTTAAACTCTCTACGCCTCAATTTCCTGATCTGTAATAAGGAGATGGTATTTTATAGATTTGGGGAGGATTAAAAAGGATTATGCAAATGGAAAATGCCCCCGAAATGTCAGTCTTCGTCATTGTCAGAGGGAGGCCCAGAACTGGGTTCCCATGTGTGCACCTGCATGCGTGTGCTGGTGTGCATGTACTTATGAGAGCAGACACCTGATTTGACCCAGAGCAGACACAGTGGCTTTTGTTGGATTTCCCGCAGGAGCAGAGGTGGGGGTCACGCAGTGCTAGGCAGAGTGGGGCATAGGCCTCCCTTTACCAAAGTTGAGTTTTGATTTGATTCCTAGTAACCTGTCTCTACCCTGAGAGCCTTAGTAAAAGGAAGGAGTCCTAAGGATCATGATACGTCATCTAATTACACACATAGGAAATAGCGAGGCTCTTTTGGAGTGTTGTTTCAATTGGTGGTTGCTCCTCAGAACTGGTGAGAACAAAAGCAGAGATGATCAGAGGTTTCCCTGCTGTCTCCCAGGCTGCGACCCTGGGAGCATGCAGTCCCTTTCAGGTGCAGTGGCCATCCACACGTGTGCCGGCGTGCTCTGGCTCCTGGCTCTCCTGGGGTGTTCCCATCTGACTTAAATGCAAGCTGGGAGTACAGTAACACCAAAACAGAAAAAGCCCTGCATGTTGTCTAGGTTCTGCTATTTTAAGAGGCACATTTGTCACTTTATGAAATTGCTTGTCATATCTTAAGGTGTCTATAGTCAAGGGAGGAAAATTGCACCTTTAAGATAAATTCTTTTGTAATGCTAGGTACACTCCTATAGCTAAAAATGCCTCTGCGGTTTAAATTCTGAATGCCGCCTCTACTCCTAAATTAATTTCCACTGAACTGCTAACCTTTATTTTCTCAGTAATAAATGGCTCCAAGAGAGACATGTAATGTGTAGGTGGCTTGGCCAGACTCCACTGCTGTGTGAGGACAATAAGAAATGTCTGTTACGTGACAATTAAAAAGAGGTCCTCTGGTTGCCCCAAGGTACCCACGCGACCATTTCAGGGGATACAGGATGATTGAATAAAATCCATGACTGAGCCCTGCATGTAATGTGTAAAGGGGTTTACACATAGTGCCGTGTGGGGACTCCCAGTGTACCTCTCAAATATTTACTTAATGGTTGAATTTTAAATAGCTTGTATTTTGTTGCTGGTTTGTTGTTTTTTTTAATTCTTCCAGTGTACATTTGGAATGATTTCTATTTGTAGATTTTTGTTCTATTTGTCAATTTTGTATTAATTATTGATTTCGATTGGGCGGAATGGCGTTGAGATTGGTTTCCTTCATGCCCAAACTCCCCTTCCTGTGCTGCTCATTATGGAGGGGTGTTGCCCAGGAAGGAAGGAGAGGCCTGCCTCTCCTCCATCATGCCAGCCCCCAGGAGGCTCAGTGCCCTTATCACAGGGCTCGGATGACAGATGAAACCGTGAAGACAGCCCTCATTTGAATTAGACATCCTTCCCAGTGTCTTGGGACAGTAACACGGGGGGAGGCCTTTGTTATGAAAAGCAGAGTGTGGTCCATAGAGAAGTGGCAGCTAAATCTGTTCTAGTGAGTACTGTTCTCTGCAGATAGGAAATCTTTTCTGATACTGAGAATTTTGAGAAATGTCCTGTCCATGTAGAGATGAGTGAAATTGTAAGTCACTTGTGTCAGATTTCTCGTTTCATCACAACCAGACCTGACTTTTGCCTGAGACGGGAAAATAAATGACACTTGGGGGGTTTCCCACATGCATTATTGTGTCTTTACTCTTAGCATTTCTCGTAGGCTGCGTCATCATCCATATAGTGTCGCAGGCTGATAATGTTGGTTTTTCAAGATAGAATTGTGTTCCTGGAATGTAAATCCACAGGCAGGCCCAGTCCAAGAGCAATGCGGGTGACAGAGGAGGGGAACCCACGCAAAATGGAACATTAATGAGTTTTTATTAATTTAAATCAGAAAATGTACCATTTTTCCCTCTTTTCTGTCTTTTCCTTTTTGTGGGGGGGGAATACTTAAGTTTTAATGCCAACACGTGAAGTGAACATTTGGGGTGGACTAATTTTACTGTCTCTTGATATTTCACACATTTTGGTTTGTTCAGCTTTTAATCCTTTTAATCTTGAAGTATATTTTGGGGTAGTTTGTTGATTTTTGTACAATGTAACCTTTTGGGTCTGCATTGACATTTCGTGGTGGTTTATCGGTGCAGCTAACAGTGGGGATGGGAATGACGCTGATTAAGAGTCTTTGGTGGGGGACAGGAGGGTGACGTGGGTCGTCTGACGCCCACCACTCGAGCCATACTCGTCACAGCGCCACATTAACCTAGGCTTGGAGAGGACAAAAGGCACTTGATTGGGAGACGCCATTCCCCCTCTTGTGTGTCTTCCCCTAGAGACCCCAGGCCTACAAATCAACGCATCAACAAGCACGTGAACAACGACGTGAACCTGCGCATCCAGAACTTGACCATCCTGGTGAGGAACATTAAGACCTACTACCAGGTAAGGGCAGCTCTCTGTTCCCTGGCGCTTTGCTGTGCTCCTGGTCGTGTCGTCATTCGAATGGCTTCCCCACAGGAAGCCAAGAGGAAATGGTGTTCGTGGACAGGCATCTGCTTGATGATGGCTTGATGCAAGTGTGTTTTCCTTTGTATCCTTTTTTTTTTTTGGCATTGTGAGAAGGCTCAGTTATTGGGTCACTTTACTTTGTCCGGCGAATCACGACCGCGCCCGAAAGCACGCAGTTGAATGGAGAGTGGCTGGAATGGACTGGGGGTGGGGGCGGGGTGGGGGGGGGACCTTAAAATGGCTCCCGTCTGCAGCTCAGTGAGTCTTTGTGCAAGAGCAATTCAAAAGGGTGAGGGAGCTAAGGGACCACAGAAGGGTTATGTTGGACTAAGAATGTAATTGATGAGCCCCCATGTTGCAGACAGGAGCACCGGGGTTCATGGTGTAGAATCCACTTGTCAGGCACTCACCGTATCTTGTTAGCAGATAGTCTGTGGGTCAGGAAGGGGCCCTGGTGGGGGAGGGCTGTTACAGTCCCCATCCCAGCCTGGGAAGGCCGGGTAAGAATCTTCGATCACGTTCCTGGTCTTTATATGGCCAGCATTGCTACATGTGGACTTCATCTGCCCCGCAGAGGGTGGTTTGCAGACTTTTTCTCAGCAGTGAAATGTTCCCCCCATGTGATTTTTCTTGAGATCCCAGGTGAAGCCCTTTGACTGATTGACTTGGGAGTTGGGGGACCCTAATGCCCTCTGCTCAGCCCCGTTCTCTCCTTCCAGGGCATCTGTGTGGGTTCCCAGGACTGCAGGGAACGTGGTGTGAGAACCACTGCTCGAGCAAGTCCTTCCCCGATTCATGCCAGGCTTTCACTGCGACCTGGGCCATGTTTGCCTCTGAGACCTGTTCCTAGCACTCAGCTTTCTGGGCTGTAACTTAGTCTTGGTTTGGGGTTTGGGAGCAAATCCTTTCTGCCCTCGTGCAGTGATTGCTGGTTCTGAGGTCAGCTCAGGGCCCTCTGGCTAAGCGGCCGAGGGGGATTTGGGCTGTGGTGTGGGGGTCGAGGGCCCAGGTCTTGCCGAGGCCTGTGGTGGCTGCAGGAGCCCTTGCTTCTGACTCAACTTCAGTTTGAAAAAGGATGGGAGAGAGAGGGAGTGGACGGTGTCCTGCGTTTTCTGAGATGATTGTTTCCAACCTCCTCTCATTGGGGTCGGGATGCAGGAGGGGGTTTGAGGTGCTTGATGCTTTGAGTTGCTAAACTTCAGCAAGCCACCTGTGCTCATTGCAGGGGATGGTTGGTAGCACAGCACTGTGGGTTCTCTGAGAGCCCTTGGAGGCTCACAGCCAGCCCCTTCCTTTTTGTTACAGACACCAGTGGGCTGAAGAGGGGCCAGGGCTCAGGGAGAGGCCTGGGAGAGCTGGATTTGTGGGGCTAGCGAGTTCGTTTCCTTGTCGGAGGGGAGCCATGCTCAGGGGAGGGCGTGCTGTAGGCACACTCAGCTGATGCTTCTCTGTGACGGCTGCAGGCTCCCGGGAAGCTGGGCAATGGCGATGGCGCTGCTATTGAACTTGGGTCTGGGTGTGGCAGGAGCTGTCTGGTGGCTGTGCTGGCTCTTGATGCCTATCTGCTGGCACCATTTGTGGTAAGCAGGTGCTGTTGATGCTGTGTGCTAAGTGCCAGGGGACGCAGACGGTCCTTCCAGTTCAAGAGGCAGGACCCCTAACTCAGGCTGCGTGGCGGGGAGTTGGAGGAGGTGACAACTGAGTGGACTTTTGGTGGGCAGTGGAGTTTCCAAGTTTGTGGGTTTGTGGGAAGGAGAGGAGGGGAAATGGTGATGAGGTGGGGGGAAGGCATGGAGGCACGAGACAGTCCTGTCCTCCAGTTGCTTGGCTGAAGGCCTGTTCCATCGAAGTTTCAGATGAATCAAAACCAGAGAGGAGGTCAACATGAGATACAGAAATTCCGGCTTCAAAACAGGCTTGCAAGGCTGGCTAGAGCCAGCGGCGATCGTTCTCAACAGAGGCGTGTTCCACTTAACAGAGGTGTGGCTGGGAGAGGTGATAGTAACCCCTCCTTGATGGCGCTGTGAAGGCCTCAGGTGGAGCTGAGGTTTCTGAAGCTCTCCGTTAGCAGCTTGGAGCAGTCGGGTTCTTGTGCAAGCTGTTTGGCCATGCAGACGCTTTCCTCTAATCTTCCTGGCTGAATAGGCCGCACGCAGGTGACGACCGGCAGCTCTGCTGGTGCAGGTCTGGGCCGGCCAAAGGGGCCCGACACCCACGTGACACTATGTCAGTGTGGAGGGAGTTTGCTACTTTGGGGGGCACTGTGTAAAGTTCCAGAAGATGGGAGGCGTCAGAAGAAGGAAAAGATGGCTCTTCCATTCTCAGGGCCCAGAAAGACTCTCAGGTGGAAAGGAGGCCCCCGGGTCCTGGCTCGCTTTCTGCAGTGTTTGCTCTCTGATGGTAGGGCTGCTGTGCCCGGCCAGCTCAGAGTAAATGTTTGCTGAAAGCACTTGCCAACGGCCACAGGGCCATCCCTTCCCTTAGTCCTGCTCACGCAGAAAGCTGGCAGGACACTTGCCTCTCGGGTTGACACAGGTTAGGTGTGGGTAGTGGTGTGCTGTGTATTTTTTCCTTCCGGTTTATTGTAAAACAAAGTTAAGTTTTGGTCATATAAGTACTATGTACTTTTTATAAACAGGTTGGAAAACAAACAAGTAGCAAGAAAAAAAGAACCACCCATAATCCCACCACCCCAAGACAATCACTATGAACGTTTTTAGTGTTTCCTTCCAGTTTTTGCATGAATAGTTTTTGTTTTATGCCGTTGTGGTCGTGCCATATATACAATTGCATATCCTGTCTCTTTCCCCCTCCCTCCTGACATTATAGCATAAACATAATTGGTTATTATTGTAAAGGAACATGCAAGAAAGTTTTCCAAAAGAAGTAGTCCCCAGTGTCCCCTCGCTGTGAGGCTGGGAATGAAGTGAGAGAACGTCCTGCTTACTCTGACTGGGATGGCCACAGAGGGCGAGAGGTCACCCCCAAGGAGAACGGGACTCCCTCTTGCTGGTGGCTTTTCAGTAGCCATGTCAGGGTCCCAGGCTGCAGCCCTGGGTCTTGTTGGCCAGGCCACCCTGGCTGTCCTTTTCTGGGGCAGGCACAGGTAGGAAGGAGGGAGCCGTCTCTTGAATAGCATGGGCTTGTTTCACAGGGAAGCACCAGTTTTGCCTCTGAAACAATCTGTGCAGACAAAGGATCCTTGACCTTTTTCCGGGGACAGAAGACAGGTGTTGGGTGAACACCAGCGTGGCCAGGTTCGGTCTGAGCACTGGTGTCTCTTCCTGACCTGGGGCTTGGACTCGCTTAGGGTCGGGGCCGGGAATCAAACGCGTCTTCAGAAGCTCCCCCAGGGGTTTGAGTCTGAGCAGCCTTCCCACAGCAGTGGGAGTCGGGGGGCTAGAGCGGTGCTTCTCCAAGTGGGGGCCCCAGAGCAGCATCACCTGGGAGCCTGTTAGAAATGCAGGTCGTCAGGCCCCTCCCGAGACCTGCTGTGGACATCCTGCTGTCTGTCTTAATAAGCCCTGCAGGGGATTCTCATGCTCCCTCAGGCGGGAATTGGGTTAGAGAGTTTCGAGTGGCATCTAGAAGAGGCATCTTCAGCCAGTTCTGCCAGGGCAGAGAGAGCACAGCTCGTACCAGGTGACCCCTCTCCGTCCCACACAAGGGACACACATATCTCATCTGCCCGGGATGGGAAGGCAGGCTCCTGGCAGCCCTGGGAGGAGAGGGGACTGGAGGGAGCAAGGGGGATATGGGGAGAGTTTCTGGGAAGGGACAGAGGAAGGCAGAGATGGACAGGGCCTTGGGGAGAGCGCCTGGGTCAGTCTCGGCACGTTAAAGAAGAAAAGGCTGATCAATCTGAGGGGTGAGGGTGGGGGGTGGGGCACCAGCTCCAGAACGAGCACCCCCAAACGGGACATCTGCTCAGGCCTGGAGGGAAGACGAGCCTGGACCACAACTGCATGCTGCCTCGAGCTGCCTGGCTGGTCAGCTTCGAGCCCAGTGTCACATGGTGCTTGTTTTACTTGCTCAACAGCCAAGCTCTTTTTCATCTGACTTTTTTTAAAATTAATTTTTGGATTTATAGAATGTTTTCTTTTTTACATTCAGAGGCTGGAGTTTTTACATTAAACGCACGTTCATTTCGTAGTGGAGCCAGTAGGAAAAGAAGGCTAGTATAGCAGAACCCCCCTGTGCAACAAATAGCTGACAGGTGTTTATTCTTCGGGGCTGTGCCTGGTGTCCCACTGCCATTCCCTGCCCCGGACACCTGCAGTCTTGCTGCTTCTCCCGACAGTTAGGGGCTGCTTGTCCCTAGTTGCTGCGGTGTGCCTGGCTTCATGGTGGTGGGTGGCCCTTCACCCCGCAGCCTGGTGTATTCCCCATGTCTTGATGGAGATGCATGTCTCTGTTGTCAAGTCCACGTAACAGACGTCTGTCCTGATATCGGGACCCTCAGATGGATGTGGGGACCTCCCTGCAGGACTGACTCTGAAATGGGAAATTTGCTGAGTTTCTTTGAGCACCCCTGCACCCCAGTTTGCTGAGTTTCTTCGAGCACCCCTGCACCCCGTCTCTGGCCGCAGTGCACGGGACAGGCTGCGTTTCTTCTCTGGGCCTCCTGAGCTCTCATCTGTCAAGAAGGGGTCAGGCCCCCGAGGGCCTGAAATTCCCAGTCGCCCGATGGCCAGAGGCGACCAAGGTTTAGAGATCAGATCACATCAAGGACGTTTTGTTGAACGAGTTCGAGGAACTCGGCTCTTCAGACTTCTGTGTCTCACCATGGTCAGAAGGCCGGGCAGACCCAGACGTTGTTACTTATCTCAGAAGAAATATTCCGGGGTTGCCTCTTGTTTTGTAATCTCTTTTTTCCTTGGTTGTTTTGAAAAACTAAACACACGACAGTACAAATGGTTATAATGCACACCCATGTATCTGTTGTTCAAAATAAATATGAACATATGTGACTATTTTATATTTACTTGAGACCTTTTTTCCTTAAGAAATACAATTTTTCTGATAGAAGTCCCCAGTATGTCTCTACTGAGTCCAGTTACCCTCCCCTCCCTTCCTAGAGATAACCTCTATCATTAATTTGCTGGGTATCCAGCTCACGTTTTTATACTCTTGGGGGGGTGTGTGTGTGTGTGTGTGTGTGTGTGTGTACATACACACACAAACATTGCTTTGTGCGGTATCTTTATACAAAACTTGCATACATTGCCTGTACCTTTTTCCCACTCAGCCCTGTTTGAGATCCATCAACCTCCTGTGGCAGTTGTATTAGATAAGCACGGGCTGAGTGCTACAAATTAGAATTATCTTTAGAAAAGTGCACGCTCAGTTTGAAAAATGAAAGACTTTTGTCAAAAGTAAGAATAGCAGGAAATGTACATTTGACATTGTTGGTGGGAACATAGTAACCCACGGAGCTCTGTCTCCTTCGTGTGGTCTGGAGGGTCTCCTTAGGTGGGTGTGACCTAAGGGCTGTGATGGATAAGGACAGTATTCAAGGGAATTTCTACTCTGCTCAGGCCGCATCTGCAGGTACCCCTGGAATTTGCTTTACGAATAATACATTGTATTGAATTTGCAGAGGAGAAATTCCATGCTCCACTTCTGACTTTACAGGTTCAAGAGGCGGCAGTGAGATGGATACTCTTGATTTTTGTAGCTTATGTCTATGTTCTGAGGAAATTAAAAGTAAGATTTTTGTTTGTGAAAGTATTTTCAGATTGCCAACTGAGAAATATAAAGGAAATTAAATTCAGCCATTATCTCACCACCTACGGGTACCGGTGTTAACATTTTGGTGCTTTCCGACCCTTTTCCCACGTGTATGTGTGTGTTTCAAGGTGGGGATCATATCATTCATTCTACGTGTAACCTTCCTTTCCATGGACTGTGTAGTGAGCATTTTGCCATGTCATTATGTGCATTTGCGTAACAAGGACTTAGTGTCTACCAGGCATTTCATCGTGTGGCTGGCTGGTCGGCTGTCGCCGGTACTCTTATTTCTGTCTCGGAATAATCAACAATACCACCATGAACATAAATCTTTCAGCAAGTGATTTTATTTCCTTAGGATAAATTCCTAGCATGGCATTCCTGGGCCAAAGGACACGAATACTTGGAGGACTTTTGCTACTTACTGCTCAAATTGCCTTTTGTACAGGCCTTTTGTTTGTCTTTGCGGGCTGCCCGTTGGTGCCGTGGTGAGGGTACCTGTTGGAATGCAGGGTTCTGTGTGGCTGTTCAACACTGATTTCTGTGTCTCTGCCGTGTGGGTGAAGGTCTGAGATGACTGTACGTCTGGACAGACTTCCTTGTGTTGGAGAATCATTGGATGCTGGTCTGGAATCTCCAGCAAGACAGCGGCAAGTGATTGTGGCGAGAGGACATGGCCATGAGGCTGGCTGGTCCAGCCAAGGACCTGGGCCTTCATCAGAGAGGCCCCCTGCTGGACTCCCTGTCAGCAGTGGGAGCTCTTTGTCGGCCAGAAACTTGACCCAGGAGCTTCCCAGCTTCGCTGTGAATGTCCGCTTTCAGTCTAAAGTTCGAAAGAGAAGTTTCCAGACTCTGTGGAGGAGTGGGCCTGAGGAGGGCAGTGGTCTGCGTGGACCCCTCCTTTACTTTGGCCCTTTTCTCACTTCCCGTCTGCCCATTCTCTCCAGTGTAGTGATGAAATGTGGGAAGAGGAAGCGCTGGTGGCCCAGAGAGGTGGGGGTGGCTCACGGGGATCACCCAGTGCATTTTTTCTTTCTTTCTCTTTCTTAAGGCTGTTCTTCTGCCTGAGATCCTCACGTCTGGGGTGGGAGGGAGGCCAGGTAAACCGATCGCTGTAACCCCTGTGTGTGCACAGGACATGGGGACGGCATAGGACGCAGGAGGAGTTCCCCAGCCTAGGAAGGGCGAAGCTGATGGGGGCCTTTCGAAAGGGGCTCACACTTGACCTGAGTCTTGAAGGATTGGCAGGGAGCTGGACGGGCAGAAAATGGGGTGCATGGGGTGTCCCGGGAGAGGACTAGCACCTGCAAAGCTGTGCAGACATTAAACAGCCTGAGGACTGATGAATTCACTTTAGAGGGGCTGGAGGTTGGGGTGTCTGTGGGAAGTGGTGATGGCAGAAGCTGGAAAGATGACAAGTATCCTGGGGGTGGATGCCATGCTCCCGCATTTGCACTCCGTCCTGAGCCCTTGGGTGTCCTTGGAGAGCTTTTAAAAGGCAAAGTTAAAAAAGAAAACATTGGTGCCCATTTGGAGAATGGCTAATGTCAGGAGGGAGGGACACAGGGGAGAGGGGACAAGTTCTGAGACTCACGTGGGATTTGGGCCACAGGAGGCCGTGGACAGCAGTTTGCTCGGTGCCCCACCTGGAGCCAGCATCTGAGGGGAGGATAAAACACTTCCAGGCTCAGGGAGGCGGAGCTCTGCAGACCTACTTCCCGCCTGGCTTCAGGGCAGGGCCCCAAAGGAAGCTGAGTGTGGCGGCTCTGGGTTAGCCAGACAGGGTCCTCAGGAGGGTGGCAGCTTTCAGGGCCACTAGAATTCTTTCCTATGCTACATGGAAGGGTTTCCTCCTGACCTGTGAGGCCTCCCTGTCCTGTTGGCTGAGGACACCTGGTCATGGATTGCATGGTCCCAAGGCTTTCCAGAGGCAGGTTTTGTTTCTGCAAGATGTGAGACTGCCAGGTGAACTTGGTTTCCTTTTTTCTCTCTCTTTTTTTGTTTTTAGAAGAAAAGCTGTCGAGGTATATTGAATGGCAGTCAGGAACTTTGGGACTCAGCTGTGCCCCTGTCAAAAGGTTGAGAGAAAATGACTGAATGCCTGCTGTGAGCCAGGCATTACGCTAGGAGCTTTCTAGCCTCCTCCTCGTCGTTGTGAGGAAGAAATTGCCATCTCCATCCTGCAGAGTAGGAGAGCGAGGCTTATCCAGTGAGATAAGGAAACAGCCCCAGAGAGCTGCACGTGCTTTGGTCATCGGCTGCTTGGGGCAAGTACTTTCTAAAAATCCAGCTTTCTGTTAGGTTGGTGCAAAAGTAATTGCGATTTAAAAGGTTAAAAATCATTGCAAAAACAGCAATCACTTTTGCACCAACCTAATACAGTCAGTCATGTAGGGAAATAGCTTGCTGCTCTCTGTGACGGTTGGCAGGATCTGCACTGTCAGCAAGACGGGATGGCCCTTTGCCTGCTTCTGGAGGGTCTGCTGCTTGCTGTCCCCCCCGCCCCCCGCCCCCCTTGTTAACCAGATTGCACACCAGCCAAGCCCCAGAGGAAGGGACTGGATTGCTTCAGGCTCCTCTGAAACCAGCACTTCCTGGGTTGGGCGGTGGGTAGGGCCAGGGAGCAGTTGGCCCCAGACTTTACCCTGCACCCCCCTACCCCCCGCCCCCCAGAGCAGCAGGAAGCAGAGAATTGGGCTAATTACAGGGGCTGGGGAGGGGTGAAAGGTGGGTCTGATGTAATTAGCAGAGCTGGAATTCAGCCAGGCCCTGGAGGCTTTAAAGCGGGAGAGGAGAGGGGAAAGCGCGTGTGTAGACACAGCCTTTCTGGTCTCTGTGGACTCCTCCTCCTGTCCTTTGAGTCCAAACCTGGCATTGCTGGGGGTTCCCCGTCCATCCCTGAGCTGCCACTCTCCCTTGTCTCAGTGGAAAGGAAGCAGCTCTTACTTAGCTGCAGAGTCTTACCTTTTGCTCCCAGGGGCCCAGGATGCCACTGAGGTCCCTGTGGGCTGCCACCTCTCTTTGGCCGGTTCTGCACAGACTGAGCCCAAATGCCCAGTACACAGTTGGCCCAAGACCCACTCGAACCTTCACATTTACAAGTCTGGACTTTCTCGTCTTTCTCATACGTGTTCTCTCACCATGTATTTACTTTACACCTTTTGCTCAAGTTTTCTCTTAATTCGTGGCCATTCATTTAAAAAGCGATGTGTGTTGGAGCCCTTCACAGAAGATTCGTGCTCGGAAGAGAACAACAGCTGTGTCGGGGGTGGGAGCCTGGGCCGGCTTCGGCTCCGCGTCATCGGGCAAGAGGTCTGAGTTTGTGCTTCCAGGAATATTAGCGAAAACCATAAAAGCTGGGCTGCTTTGGGATGGAGCTAGTTGGCTGCATTTTCAGTTAGGTCTGGTTGCCCGCGTGTTCAGAGCTGTGCTCGTGAGTGGCCTGGTGTGTGGCAGTCCAGAACTGTTGGGTGAATGAAGTTAGTGACACGACGTATAGTCCCCTGAACACCAGGCAGGTTGCGGTGGTAAGAGGTACCAGATCTGCTTGTGACAAAAGGGAGGGAAATGGGTTTCTGAAGCTTTTCACAAGAAACAAAGTCTCTCGTTTGCCGTGGGTTTTGGTGTTAAGTGCCAAGATAAGCCCGTTTGATGTTATAACTGGTTTGTCAGAGGCAGTCTCGGAAGAACTTGCCCGAGCAGGCTCTGCCCCTCCGTGAAGCCGGCTACGTGGCTCCCGTCCAGGGCTAAAAACAGTTTTTGGTATTCAACTGTTCTTTTGGAAAGGAGCAGTTTTCCTGCTATTTTGCTGTGGCATTCAGGGCCGTGGTCCTGTACGATATAATTTCAGTCCTGTTTTTGTACTAAAGAGGAGAAAGAAAGTCATGAGGATGAGGAAGTGCTTGTCTTACACTGGTGGGTTCGGCCAGAACTGTAGGGGTTTTGGGAGGAAGAAAGGTAGTGAGGCTGCCAGCCGTACGCTGCAGGGCTTCCATCGGTTTGGGACTGGGTTTTAGGAGCTTAAGGGCAGAGGGATGGTGTTCTAAATGTTAGGGTCACTCTCCATGGGAAGAGATCAGTGCAGTGCAACGTGGAGTGGGGGAAGCCCCCTGTTGGCTTCCATTAGCTGCCACCCAGGGCCCTGGCGTTGGCTCCCGAGGGGGGAGTCAGGTTTGCTTTCTCAGCCGGGGGTTGGAGCTTAGCCACTGCCCAGTGACAGTGGAAGAGCTAGCTCTGTGAGCTGGCTTCTGTGGTGTTCTGGAAGGCCAGGAAGGTGAAGCCAGAGGGAGAAGAACAAGATGGGAGGTGGGAGGGCAGAAGTAAGGGTGCGCTCCACTGCTTTGTCAAGTTGGGTCGTTTTAGCTCTTTCAAGGGTCCAGAAACTGTGTGTCACCGTTACTGGCAAGGCGACTTACAGTGCATCAGATAACTTCATCAGTAGAGTACGGGTCATACCCTAGTGCAGGTTGTGAGGCTCAGATGAAATAGCACCGAGTTTCTTGAGTCAGTGAAGCCTCACAGCGATAGCTCGTGTTTGCAGGTTGAGTCTGCAGGGGCTGCTCCATTTGGTCTGCACTCTGCAGATGGAGGGGCCAAGTCACTTGTGCCGATGGAGGACTTGGGAGACACAAGTCCAAGTACAAATAGAGAGTAAGAAAAGCAACCCCCAGCTCTGTGTACAGAGGCAGAGGTAGAGGCGTGGGCTCCTTGGATCTCAGCACTCAGATCGTGGCCTTGGGTAACTTCAGCTCTGACAGTAGCGTCTCCCTCAAGAATTGTAGGGAGGATTGAATGGAGCCGGTACAGATACCATGCCGATGGTGAGGGTCAGGTGCCCCTGGTCTAACAGAGGGGTCGTGGGCAGGACCTTCAATCTGGGCCATGCTTCGTTCATCTATTGGTGAGCGGGTGGAACTTCCAAGAGTTCCACCTCCGAGTTGTTTGGATTAGTCCAGGACACATGCACATGTGTGCTTGACTTCCGCCCGACACGTTTCTCCTGTGTGAGCTTTTGTCGTAAGCTTGCTATGTGGTTACAGTGTACTGAACATCTTAGATGTAGTCTCTCTTGGCAGCCTTTCTCTGCCACCAGTAATGAAACTCCTTAAAAACAGGCACTGCGTCTTTGGGTTTGTCCCTCACCATCTCCTGTCAGCATGTGTTAGTGACAAGATACAGAACAATAAAAGCCATGACTCATTGGAATAAGTAATTCAGAGACTGAGTTATATTCAGAAAACACAATATTGTACTGGGCCTGGGCCTGGGCCCGGATCCTATCTCTAGGCCAACGTGAGCCTGCAAAGGTCCCCGACCTGTTGTCCTTTCCAGACTGTTGAATAATTGGAGCACAAGGCCCTGCTGTATTCATTCTGTGTCCCTTGAGTCCCTGACACATATCAGGTACTGTGCAGTACCTGACTATTCAGGGGGTCAGTGGGAGCAAAGCAGGACGGAGATGCAGTGTGTGTGGAGGGGTGCTGGGGCCTTTGAATCCCACTCTTAGAGGGTCCCCTGCTGCCTTCACACCAACCTGCAGGCTTTGCATGTGGTGTTTGCTTTGTTGATGGAGATGCCATATGTCAGGTACGGGAGGCTCAGGCCCTGGGGGGTGGAAATTAACATTGATTGTTTTCCATGTTGTCTAGCCAGCATGGCTCCCTTGAGCTTTCCAGTGTTTAGGCTTAAGGACTTTAAAAATAAATGCCTCCTTTCCAAACCACCATAACTAAACAGGCTCATTCTCCTGTTCTGGTGGCCAGGCAGAAGAGTTCACGTCCCTTTAAATCAGGGGTGTCCAAACTGCGGCCCACAATTCATTTTTAATTGGCCCGCAGCAAATTCCAAAAATATATTTAGTTTACTTAAATAAACCAGGTGAGGCAATACGTACTTCACCTCGAGTGAGTGGCCCGGCTGTTTGTGTATTTTACCGAATATGGCCCTCGGTGAAAAACGTTGAAAAAAGTTTGGACACCCCTACTTCAAATGGTAGAATTGTGGCTACTTACAGCATCAGAAACCTGAAGCAGTTTTGGCACTTTTTGTGCTACGTGGGTCTTCCACCTGTTCCCCTTATTGGGGTGAGAAATTGTGACGTTCAAATTTTATAGAGTAGAGCTTACAAAATTGGATTTTCCTTATGGAAATGGACTGAGTCGCAGCTGGGGATGTCCTAAGCTAGAGATGGCCAAAGGAAGAAGGGCTGCGGGTTTCTAAGAACTCCAGGCTCTTCTTTAGCCGCCTGGGGGGTAATCGAAACAGCTTGTCCTGACTTTGAGAGGAAAGCAGATGAGGATGGTATGTGGGTCACCTGGGAGGACAAAGGTGCTTTGACCGGTCCTGCTTCTCACTTCATCACCTCCCGTGGCCCTGGCTTCTTCCTTGGGAGGTGAACGCTCAGCCTGCCTCTACCAAGTCTGCCCCTTGCCCGACTCCCCAAGGGCCTCCGGGCATCGCCATCCTGTCCGTCCTGCAAACCAGGGGCTCCTCATTTTCTCTGCACAAGTCGGACTGGGGCAAGCAGCCAGGCCTGACCCCTCCAACCTGGATCCTTTGTCGCATGGGGATGATAACTGGACTCAACTCCCTGGGTTGTGAGGGTTCAGAGAGAGACGAAGTGTGCGAGTAAAGCGCTTAGCGTGGTGCTCACTGCAGAGCTGGAGTCTGTGAGCATGGACTGCTGTCATTGCCAGAGACGGTACCGTCTCTGCGCCCTCTCTTTACACTCACGAATCTTGCCGTGGCACTTTCTCCTGCCTGCAGCCCCTTCCCTTGTCTGCTTCTTCCCTTGTCCCTTGAAGCCCGTGCAGGCCGTCTGAACCTGAGTTTAATTATTTTTATTTCCACCATCATCACATCTTGCAGCCCCTCACCTGCTTTCTCTGTGTCCCACACCAGTTTGCAGGCTTCTCGGGGCAGAACTCCGGTGGGCTGTCTTTGCCCCCCAGGGTCCAGTAGCACACTAATTGCTGGCCGAATGGCTGTCTGTATAATACTTGCCATTACTTTGCTTTCATTCCCCTGCTGTGGTCCCACGAACTGTGTCTGAAAGAAGCCGCTCAACTGGCTGGACCGTGCCTTCCGGCCCAGGAGCCTGGTGCCAGGCTGAGAACTCCCCAGGACAGGTTTATGTGACGGGCTGCCCTCTGAGATGTTCCTCCTCTAATGCATCACCTGTATTGAAACTCTGGGTCTTTATTGACCCTGGGGTTCAAAAGGTGGGGTACATTGATTTCTAAAGGCAAAGCCACTTTGACAAGCCTTTTAATCTCGTCCTTTTAAACTCAAACAGCCTTTTTAAACAGAAAGTAATTGGAAATGTGACCAGTGAAGCCTTCCTCCTTTCTTTTTCCCCTTTGAAAGGCTTCTCTAGTTCTGACCGAGGTCTTCTCCTCTGCTCTGGTGTGGGGGAAGCGGGGGACGTCGATGTCAGGACCTCAGAGTTCCATGTCCATAACCCACCCCCATCTCCAAATTTACTGGGCTGGGTTTTTTGCGGGGGAAAGGGCACATGGCAGGAAGGGGTGATCCAGAGCCAAAGGTAGGGCATTTACATTCCTGCGTCTGTTTGCGCGCTTTGTAGGTACCGTCTCAGGAAGGGAGAGCTTGAACCACTGGAGATAGGCCAGGTTGGCGGGAACAGGGTCACCTGGGAGCAGCTGTTGTGGTGGCCCCAGAGGGTGGGGAACGGCTAGATGGAGGTGGGAGGTGGGATGCGTGATAGGACTGTGAAATTCAAGTGTATGTTCAGATCTGGTTGGAAAGAGTTTAGAAAGTGTGAGGGGTAACTGGACTTTAAACTCCAGAGTAGACTGAAAATAAAAAGACATAAAAAGGAATGTAGTATGCTCAGGAAATCTAGCTTTCAGTCTTTCAGGATTCCTGCTACCTGATTTTAGAAATCATCTTTGACTTTGAAAAGCAAGGAGCAACAACACCCACGTTCTAGGCGCATTCACAAAAGCCAAAAGGTGGAAGCATCTATCAGTGCACGTGAACAGATTAACAAAATGTGTATATACACAGTGGGCTATTATTCAGCCTAAGAAAGGAAGGAAATTCTGAGACAGGCTACATACAGCGTGGATGAACCTGGAGTATATTATGCAAGGTGAAATTAGCCAGTCACAAACGACAAATACTGTATGAGTCCACTTATATGAGGGGCCTGGAGTAGTCAGAGTCATGGAGACAGAAGTAGAATGGGGGTTACCAGGGCGGGAGGAGGGAATGGGAAGTTAGTGTTTAACCCACTAAAACCGGAGTTTGGTTTTGCAACATGAAAAGAATTCTGGAGGTTGGTACAATAACGCGAATGTACTTAACATTGCTGAACTTGACACTTAAGATTGGTTAAGATGGTAAACGTTACTGTGTATTTTATGTGGTTTTATGTTATGTGGATCCTGCCGTAATTTTACCAGGAAGAGGATTGAACTCACACCCTTGCTTTCTGGAGGCCCCTGTTCTCTCCACTCTCTGGTTCAGATCTGTGACCTGTGACTCAGGGAAAGGAAGTAGGATGTGTGTTTCCACTCCATTCTCTGGGCGTCAGGAATCTCTATGTTGATCTCTATGTGGTGGTTCTTGTTTTTAACTCATGTAGGCTCTGGGAAACTAGTACTACAAGGAGACCGGTTGTTGGCTGTTTGCATATGGTACCTGGAAAGTGGTTCTGCTGGAACCTTCAGGAGGATGGGGCAGGTGTAGCTATGACCTTTCCCTCCTAAGGTCTGGTGTGCGGACTCGGAACAGCCAGTTAGAAAACCAGGAGGTTGGACTGATGCGTGCTCTGGGGTAACCTTTGCATTACAGCCCCAAGGTTTTCTGCAGTGGGGGGCTTAAAGTGACACCGGTACCTCTGGGAGGCCACTTCTGTGACACGCTCGCAGTGTTGCCCTGAGTTGGATGGGATCCCACCTTCTGTAATATGGTAATGAGATGGAGATGCTAAAAGCATAAATTAGGAGGATAGGAGGTTTTTATGGAACATATGGCTATGTGCCAGATGCTGGTCTCAAATATTTTCTGAAGGAATGAAGAGGGCATCCAATGTGGATGTACGTGATGTTAGTTACAAAGGTCTCGAAACCCTGGCTCCGGCTTTAAAAGTGGCTAAGGGACCGTGCGTGGCTCGCTGAGCAGGATCAGTCAGCATTTTTCCTCCCCCCGCCTCCTTCTTTTCTTGTTTGTTTTAAAGGAAAAATCTTTTCCCTTGGAGTCAGCATAAGGTTTTTTCCACATCGAAGCAATTAATCTTAAGTCCCGGCGGCTGAGATACTCCTGTTGATGATGGATAGTCCGGAATGTGAGGGCTTTTTAGACGTTCATGCTTAAATCAAACCAGGATTAAACTGTCGGGCACGGAAGCGTCCCTTTCCCCCTTGAAGGCTTTTGGGTGGAGGTCAGTGACTTTAGCTTTGAACTTGGAATCACATCTGCCTAGAAGGGCAGTTGGTGACTTCCCCTGACGCAGCCGGGGAGGGTGAGGAGGAAGGTGGTAGCAGGGGTCAGGGCACATCGTCCCCCGTTCCCTTTTGGGGTCTGGACTTGGAGGGAGGGGTGATGGAGCCATTTTTTTCTTCCTCACCTTACCTACCCCTACCTGGCCTGTAAAGGACCCCCTCCCCTTGGCCATTAGCTGCTGAGGCCTTAGAAGGAACTACTCTGGCCCTTGTCCGGGCGGAAGACAGGACTGCCCCCTGCGAACCTCGATTTCCTTGGATCACTGCTGGTCTGGCATCCAGACCCAGAGCCCGCCTTGGGCTGGTGAACACTTGCTGGGGGAGAGGTGCTTTTCCACCTGGAAATGAGCCTTCCCCCCTGAAGGTGAGCCTGGCCCACTGCGCAGAAGCAAGAACCTGTATGCTTTATTTTCTGCCTTCTATTTTTATCACATAGATGATAGTAATGGAACAAATCTGCACAAGAAGAGAGAAGGCAGATATCCCCCCGCCATCCTGCCACCTCAGCACATTAAAGTGGGTCAAAGTTCACTGTCCGTCCGAGCCTGTGGCCCTTCCCTGGGAAGGGAATCTGTGGCTTTCGTGGGGACAGCTGAGGGCTATTAATACCGGGAGGAAGTCCTTCACACCAGCCCCAAGGGGGAGGAGTCGACGTCTCTCTCCCCAAGGGCGCTTCTGAGGCACAGCCCTCTGTGAGAACAGACCTCTGTCTTTATTTGGTTGAAATGTCATGTGTTGGAGTGTTTCAATCCTTTTTTGGTCATTTTCTGTGTTTTACAAGTGGCTGACAGCTTGCCACGTGTATTTCTTGTTTACGGATCAGTTTGAGAGCTTACCGTGAACATCTGAGTTAAGCCTGAGCAGCAGACACGGTCACGCAGGAGCTTGTGTGTGTCACACAGGCCAGGCGGATGCCCTCAACCAGGAGCTGGGGACGCTGCGGCAGAGCCTGACAGGCAGCTTAGCCCAGGCGTGTCCAGAGCAGGCGCTGCCTGGACCTCAGAGTGCATGAGGCCCAGTGGTTAGCGTCTACACCAGCAGTGAGGGAAAGTGGGGCTGGGGTGGCCCAGAGCCACAGGCCCAGTCCCCTCGTTTTTCACGGAGAGGAGGGTGGGTGGGACAGTGGGGGATGGGAGTGGGGCTTGGCTGTGGCCACACAGTGAATGACAGCAGAGCTGGATGGAACCCAGCTCCCATGTGCCATGACAGATCCAGTCATACGTTGATTGGGACTCACCTTCCACCCCAATCCTCTCCCAGAGGCACGGTTGGGACATGCCTCAGGCTACAGTTGGGACATGCCTCGGGCTTGATAAGTGTTCCTCTGTGTTGTTAGGGCTTCACTAACATCTGTGTGTTAGGGTGACTCTAACAAGTCCTGATGGAGTGTGGCTGGCGTGGCCCAGTGTGGAGGTTCTCAACTCCCGTGGACCCCTCCCCCCAGAGTGAGAAATGCTGATTTAACTGGTCCAGTGGGCTTGGCTGTCGGTAGTGCTTAAAAGCTCTCTTAGATGCTTCTAATTAGGTGATTCTGACGGTGATTCTGACGTGCAGCCGGGCTGAGCACTCATCCCCTTCAGACTGCCACTCCTTTAACAGTGGGAAAACTCAAGGGGCCACTGACGGGGTTTCTTTGGTCCCTTCAGGGATTCAAAGGTGAGTCCGGGACCTGAGGTCTCGGCTCCTGTCCCCTAAGGTCACTTTCTCCCCTCCCTGCCTTGTTTCCCATCCGGCCTCAGCCAGGCCTCTCTGTGAGGCTGCAGTAAGTCTCTGGGGTGGCTCTGGCCTGCTCACGTATTTGTGGACAGATCCACTGGAGAGCCTCCAATTTTGCTTCCTGTGCCTTTTTCCAGCCTAACGAGGCAGCTTGGGTTTTTCTGTTTGCATTTGGCTTTGGAACTTCAGAGGAGGTAGAAAGAGAGCGCTCAGACACAGGGCCCCAGAGAGCTTTTGTCTAGGGTGTGATTCCTACGAGCACGCTGCCCAGGGGGCTTCTTTGCCAGACCTCTCTGGGCAGACCAGGCGTAGCCTCCAGGTGCTCCCCTAGCAGCACAGGCCTTTGAAACTGAGTGGATTGTCCTAGAGCCCCAAAGATTAGGCTGGGAAACATTCAGTTGTTAGAGACCTTGGAGGTTGTTTTGGGGGTGAGTTGATTGCTCCTGATTTGGTTGTCACATTGTGTAATTATCTTGTTTCAAGCTTCGACTATCCAGAGAGGTTGTTCCCAAGCGTCAGAGGCTTCTAGTCTGTGGAGCCTCTTCTCCTTTGCAGAAAACCCTGGGCTCTCCTTGTCCCCCACGCAGCTCCAGGCTGGCTGCCTCTCACAAGTTCTTCCTTCCACTAAGCGCCAGTTGTGTGCCCACCACGCGGCAGCACCTTCACCAGGTTCAGAGCCAGAACTACCTTGATGACAAATTCCACAAACGAGTTACATGATCTTTGCATAAACATTTTGGGTTTCCAACCCTGTGGTTCATTTGCTTTTCCAACACAAGCCCTTGCATCAGAAATTGTACATTTTTGATGTAAATGGTTGCACTGAAAGCTGATATTACCTTGGTCCTGGTCACTCTACTGCTTCGTGCCTCGGTTTCCCCATTTATAAAATGGGAATCACAACAAGATTGGACTGAGGATAAATAAGTCCGTATATTTAAAATACTTAAGAAGAGTGCCTGGCACTTAGTATGGAAGTGTTGGCCGTCACTGCCAGTCTTGCCTTTGGTGGTAGAGGATGCCCTGAGCTGGCCTGCTGCGGTGAGTTCTGGCCACGTTCTCTGGCAGACGTGCCATGGTTGTAAGGCCCCTCAAGTGGCCTAGGGGACTAGACTGGTTCGTAGCCCACGACAGCAGCGCCTTGGATCCCCCTGACATGGGGCACGAGGAGGAAGGGTACTGGCCCTGGGAGTCGGCAAGGGTTCCCTCCTGTTTGCAGTCCTGTCCCACACCAGCTGCATGGGCAGAAAACACACAGACTGGCTTCCAGAACGGAAACTGTCAGCTACCAGGGCTGTGAGGAATCAAGATGTGACCGAGAGGAGGGAGTGTGTGACGCACGTCACAGGGCCTGTTGGCCCTGACGTGAGTCTGCTGCTGTGTTTACTTTTTAAATTGTAGGCTCATCATAGGAGAGAGAACGCTCAGTCATCCAAAGATGTATAAAATGTATGAGTTAGATGGTTCCGGCCTTCTTACCCCATTTTACACATGAGTTAATGGGGCCCTGCAATGGTAAGTGGCTTGCTCAGGGGCACGCACAGTAAGTGGTGTCAGACCTGAAATTGGAACCCAGGCCTTTCTGCTCCTGGTGCAGTGTTATCTTTTGCGCTGTGTGGCCTCTGAAATAACAATGCATGGGGGTCGTTTTCTAGGAGATGAGGAAAGTGGGAGGGAGGAAGTGGGTGGAGATGTGCGGTAAACAGGAAACTCCACTGAGGACAAACATGGCCCTCTAAAACCCCAGAATATCCAGACCCCGGTTTGGCACACCCTGGACTACCCAGGGAGGGCACCAGCTCCTAGCTTCAAAGCCACCCACCACCTGACCACCTCAGGCCTGTCTGCAGACGTGGGTTTCCTATGGGCCAAGTGGGAATGAAAAGTCCCACCTCAGGGGATGGACATGCAAGACACCTGTCACTTGCTGGCTCCCTTCGTCAGGGAGGCTGTGAGAGGCTCCTATCTATGCTGTGTGCCTGGGTACCGCTGTCTGTCAGAACCGGAGGTGGTGTGGGCCAGGGGCCTGGTGGGGTGGGGGTGGTAGGGAGCGCAGCCACGGGGGCATGTCTGGTGTGCACGTGCCTGGTTTCAGTGGGACAGGGGAACTCTGGGTACGGGAGAGAGATGGGAAGGACGCTTGGACCCTGACTGTGGTTGGATGACTTTTTTTCCCCCAGATTGTAAGGAATATCCCAAGTCCGACGGCTAAAACTCCTGGTCTGCACTTTGCAACAGGGGTTCTGTGCTTTGGGTCCTGCAGACCTACCAACCTAAACCTCAAAGCAAAACCAGCCCGGGGAGCTATGCTCCTGGCGGATGTTTTCTGTGTCAGAAAGGGAGGATTTGTGGGTGCTGGTCTCACCATGAGCCCATTAGAGGAGGCGCTTGAGAATCTAAGTGATCACATTGCGTTGCTTCATGGGGAGAAGTTACTTTGGGAAAAACACACACAAAAAACAAAGAAACCATTTGTCTTTAGAGAGTGGGGACTGTATTGTCCTTTGATGTTGGGTGGATGCTGACCTGTGGGGTGGAGGGGGAGGGTTCGGGGCATCACCAGATGCAGCCCTGTGCTCTCCCCTGGGGTTCTCTGGTGATTGAGGGCACACCAGTGGGCCTGGATCCACCTGGGGGCTGTGTGACCAGGCAGGCAGCGAGATGAGGACGGCAGGGCCAGAGTCCCGCTTGTGGTTCGTTAACGCCACGCTGATGCGAGTAATTCACCAGCTGGCTCTCCGAGCTGCTGAAAGCACAGGAGAGAGTGAGTGGCTGGTGGGGGTCCCAGGTCTGCGGTGAGGGGAGTGAGCTGCGCTTGCGTCCGTGTGCTGCTGTGTAGTCCACAGCACAGTAGTGAAAGTCAGGGTCTCTTCTCCTGAGAAGTCTTGGATGATCCGCATGGCTTGGGTTGGATGCACCGATTCTCTCACCTCAGTCTTACTGGAGGCATCAGTGCACTGGGCCAGGTGTGGTGTCCTCAGAATGTCTTCCCAGGATGCACCAGGGCACGTGGTCCCCAGGTATGCTCCCGAAGGCCTTCCTTCACACGGGTGCAGAATTGCCCTTCATATTGGGAATAGAGGGACGCTGCCTGTCTTCAGGTTTCACAGCATCACCTGTTACTGGATGTTTACGCACTCAGATACATTTGTTTCTGTCTCACTGAAAAAAAACGGGCATGGTGTGGTTGGAGGCGATCGCATTTCGGTGGTGCATCCTCTCCATTGGCGAGTCCAGCTCCCCGTCTCAGCACGCAGCCGACAATAAAACGGTCTATAACCTGCAGGAGTGCTTGTGTCTTTTCCCAGCACTCATGTCCCCAAGAATGGCGCGGTTCCCAGGGGTGTCCGGTTTCCCACCGCCATTCACTAAGCCCCACACCATCTTTAAGCAGCAAGAACTGGTTTTGCAAAGTAAACAGATACCTCCGTGGGTATCCTCGGCGAATGAGGATGAGGGCTCCATAAGTTCCCGGACTTGGAGGGCAGCAGAATGACCCTGGACTCCTCCCTTCTCGTCCCCACCCCCTTTTCCTCGGACTCCTAAACACTTGAGTGCTAAACACTTGAGTGCGCAAGGAGAATGGGGGAGGCCTTGCCTTTCCTTGGTGTTGGGGAGGAGGGCTCATCAAAGAAAGCCAGTCCTGCCTGGGGCCCTTTATGGCCCCTTGAGTTCCTGGCCTGACCCCCCAAGGAGCAAGGCTGGCCTGGACTTTAAGCAGACTCCTTGGGAGGTGAGCTTTTCTGTCCAGCTGACTGCTCCGGGCACCCGGCAGAGTCAGGGCACAGGGTCACCCTTTGACCCCCGTCTCCAACTCAGAGCTGATGGTGGGGAGAAGGCAGCTGTGGACTTTTAGCTTCTCGTGGGTGAGGGAGGAAGGCCCCGGAGCTTGAGAGTGTGACAGGTGCGGAGGAGGGGGTGCAGTGCAGTGTGGAAGCCACAGCCAGGGCGTCCGTCCGTCAGTGGAAATCTGACCTGACCTTCGAGACTGGTCAGTGTCAGGAGGAGCTTCAGGGAGGGAGGACAGCCGCAGCCTTGGAGAGGAGAGGGCAGGGATTTGAGGACTGCTGGCCTCATTCTCTCCCTGAGGGGCGGAGGGCGACCTCCTCCTTTCTGGCCTGTGCCACAGACTGTAAAGTGTCGTCACAGTCAGGTGATGCCATGTGTCCTGAGTGGGATAAATCAGGATTTACACCTGGCGGCAAGGGCCAGGTTTGGAGGATGTGCTTGTGTCTGTGCCTTGTGTCCCAGAAGCCTGTGGTCTCTCTTCCCTGAATTTGCTGCAGGAGACTAGACAGTGTGTGGGACCCGAGGACTCCTGCTCTTGCCTGCACCCACTTCTCAGGCTGAAGGCATACTGTCTTCTCCCCCTTTCTATGTTCTCTCCCCCTCGCCTGCTGGATGGCTTTCTTAGGGCCCAGCACGGTTTGGGCTCGGCCCTGGGCCCTGTGCAGGGACAGAGAGACAAGCAAACATCGTCCCTGCTCTGAGGAGTCCAGGTTAAGATGCCATAGAACACGGCTGAGGCAGAGGCTGAGCTGGCGATCAGATGGCTTTGTAAGGGCTTTAATTGGAAGAACGCATGAGTCTGTTATTCGTACCAAAGGCAACAAGTCAGAGTCCGGATCCTCTGGGGAAGGATTCACTGTTCCCGCTTTTTGCGTAGTCTCCTAGGTGTTGTGTTGTGGGGCCCACCTATTGACCGTGTCCTGAGGAAGCCTCTCTCGTCCATGGTGGATAGGTTTACTCTGGGGTGCAGATGGATTAGTTGTGGCTGCCAGAGTGCTGTGTTGAGAAGGGTCAGGAGGCCTTGACCTGGGATCCGTGGGAAAGAGTGCTGTAATTGATTAGTGCTGTCTGCCCGGGAGGTGGGGTCAGGAGGATGGTAGTGAGGGTCCCTGCGCAGTTTCTCTCTGAGTTTACAGACGAGACACTAAGGCCCAGAGATGCGGTGCTTGGCCTCTGGGTTCAATGGTGGGTCTAGAACTGGCACCTGAGGTTGCTGCATCTCCACCCAGTGCTCTCTCTCCTGCCCTGACCCTGAAGAACCCATCCTAGCTAGAGAGGCCTGATGTGCAGTATGAATAGGGACAAGAAAATACCAGACTGGCCCTGGTAAAATGGGCTGTTCATAAACTACACCACAAAAGGAATCAGGAAGGAGGCAGGGAGATGGGCTTGGACGGGACAGAGGAGTGAGCTGGGTCTTACAGGGGAGGCCTGATGTGGATGGAAGACAGTTCTGCCGTCCCCCCGCGAGGGCTCCCTCTTGGCAGGACTGGCCGCCTGCAGCAGAAAGTGCAAAGGCTGCCACCTTCAGCTCTCTCCTGATGCGTCAATAGCAGGAAGAGTGTGAAACCTCACGGGCCTAGACAATGCAGAGAAGATAAAGTCCTAACTCCCAAGATCCTTTCCATGTTTGCTGGCTGGTTTGTCACACCTGCCATGTGCCCCGCTCCTGTGCACTGGTGTTTCTGACACTTAGGGTTTTGTTCCCCTTGTGGACCCGTTGGTACTGTGTGATGGGTCTGGTGGCTCACAGCCCCCTTCAGAGGACAGGTGGGGGGGGGATGGGAGACTCGGACTCCCCCCAGAGAAAGCCCTGCACTTGTGACTTCTGCACAGCCAGGTGCTTCTCTGTGGGAGCCATCGTGTGAGGCAGGCGTCACATTTTCCACGGTGGGAGCAGTAGCTCTCAGCAGGTTAAATAAAGGGTGGATCAAGGCACACACTGCTTCCTGTCCCAATTTTCAGCTCATTTTTCTCGCTGGACAGGGAGTCAGTTTGGCACTTCACAAGAGTTGCTTGATTTTTTTTCACCAACCACGTGACTACGCCCTTGCGTGTTGTCAGTCCCCCAATTTCACGTTCTCCTTGGCCAGCGGTTAGAGTCACAGGAGGGAGAAAACAGAAACCTGCTGGGGGCGTGCAGATCAGAAACCCTGCCTGGAGCGCGCGGGCCTGCCTGCAGGTTTCCCTAAAGCGGATTCCGTATGGGCTTCTCCCTCCCTCCCAGTCCCCTGCTCTCCCACTGCTCCGCTGGCTCCCCTCCAACAACGTGTACAGCGTGCTTCGCTTTGAGAAGCACATAGGGGGAAATGTGTAATGCGTGTGATTGTGGTTATGTAAGAAAATGCCAGAGATGCATTCTGACGGAGGGGAGGAATGACGGAGGGGAGGAATGACGTGATGCTGGAGTTGCCTTTAAAATTCTCTGTGTTGTAACAAAGGGGAGGAAGATGGATGAAGCAGCTTTGCTCATTGTTGCGTTGGAGTGATGGGGAGGCGGAGGCTCACTGGACTGTTGTCTCCTCGTATTTGCATTTGAAAAAATTCACCACAGCGATGTTTTAAAAATGTAAAGGGTTCTACTGAAAACTTTTGGGCTTGTGTATAATTATGGATGCTCTTTCGTAAGCCTGCTGTACCTACTTAGAGATGCACGTCTGACTCATAACGCCACACTTTGCGCTTACTTCCTTGCTTCCTCCTCACACGTCTTTTTTTCTTTCTTTCTTTCTTTTCTTTTTTGGAGAGTCAGATGTATTCCTTTATGTAACATTTTTCTGAAAACTTGCAGTATATTCATCCACCCCCAAGATGACTGGAACTATCAGTAACATTTGACGGGTACTCTTGTATAAATAGTAATATGAGTTTTTGTTTGTATTGGACAAACATTTATTGAGCATCTGCGTGTGAAGACAAAGACAGGCAGAAATGAATGATGTGGGGGAGGGGTCCTGCCAGTCTCAAGTTCACACTGGAAGCTGGAAGGGGAGCCCCAGGAGGAAGGTCCTTTTAGGGTCCCGTCCTGTAGCACGGAGGTGCTGTCTCACAGCAGGCCTGTACAGTCCCCAGGCATCTCAGCCCGTTTTGATATCCCCATAGCACTGATATTCAACCCCAGGCCCCTTTGCCTTCACTTAAATTTTCTCATCCCAATCACAGGGTAGACCCGTTCACTAGTAATTAAACTTCTTAAGGGCAGAGAAAGTTCAGTTATTTCGTGTTGGTTTCAAGCAGCCTCACTGGAAATGGGGAACGAGTAAGGCATGCCAGTAGAAGGCGCAGGTACCAGTTAGATGCCAGACCTGGCTGTGGAAGTCCATTGCTGGCACCTGTCTGTTCAGCCAAGGGGAGCAGGTGCCGGAATGGAGTAGAAGGAGGTGAGCTGGCACAGCAGCCCATTCTTGTGTGGCTCTGTCAACATCCTGCTCCTGTGGGCATGAGTCAGGGAAGTAAATAACGGAGTGAGAAAACACTGGCCATACAAGACCAGTCAGTCCTCACAGCGGCTCATGCCGTGGGCCCATTCCTAGTCCTGGGGGACAAAGGCTCGATCCTGTACAGACTGGCCTGGGGTTGTCTGTGTTTTAGCCCTTGACTCTGAACTTGACCTGTTGAGGTGTCCTTCTTGATGTAATCCTCGGCCTTCAATGTCATTTGTGCCCTTTCAGCCTTTCCCTCTCCCAAGAGTTGGCCTGTCCGAGTGGCTTGGTGGGAGGAGCACTGGGTTTTAGTCACGTTGGCTGGAGGTCAAGACCCACACATTAGTGTGTGATGCTGGTCGGTGTTTGCTCCCAGTGAGGGGGGAGGATCAAAGCTCTTGGGGGAACTCGAGCGTGTAGTTAGTGCTGGCTGCTCTGTTTCTCATCCCCTGCCGGAGGGAATGCAAATTGGTGCAGTCACTTTGGAAAACATTCTGGTACTAACCACGCCTGAAGTTCACCATCCACATACCCTCTGCCCAGACTGTTTTGTACCTAGGTGTATACCCGAGAGCAGTCCCCGGATGGACGCCGGGAGACTCGTACAAGGGTGTTCACAGCAGCAAAAGCCTGGAAACAGCCCAGATACCCATCAGTGGAGGGATGGGTGAACACACTGAGACGTGACTGCACAGTGGAATATTATACAGCTGTCCAAACAAATTAACTACCGCAACATGCCGAGATGCAGATGGGTTTTAGCGATATCATAAATATTAGGTAGAAAGAGCAGGTGCTCCCAGTAGTGCTACGCACTGTGATTCCTTTTCTTACAAAGTTAAGAGCACCTAAAATAAATGTGCTTTTGGGGAATATATTGACTGATGCAGTAAAACTGTAAAAAAGAGAGCGAGGGAATGTGTACTTCTGGTTCAGGACGATGGTATGTTGGATGGGAGGAGACGGGGGTGGGATTGGGGTGCCTACCATCTGGTTAGATGTAGGTTACTGTCAGGGTCCCAGCCTGTGTTTAGGGTGGTGGTTTGCAGGTGGTTATTACATTGTGAAAAGTCACTAAATGAAAGAGACCATGTGTGACGACAGATGAGTGTCATGAGCCCAGAATTACGATTAACGATTAACCCAGTTCTGGGCACGTTGGGTGCGACACCCCGCCTTCCCGCCAGGTCAGTGGTAGCAAAGGCTGTGAGGGCCCGTGTTCCCTGGAGGTGGGGTGGGGTCTCCCTGCAGTAGCCTCCCCTCCGCACTGCTGCTCCCTCTGCCCTGCCTCCTGTCCATCCAGCTCAGGTCTCCCTCTGGTCACTGTGCCCGCTGGCTGGAGTGACCTCGGCCCCTGTGGCTTTGCCCTTCCTGAGCCACTTGTTTCCTTACTGGGTCACAATCAGTGCCTTGTTATAAACGGCCTCACCCACTAATCATTTCCACATGTGTGTATCTTTCTAACGAGATGGTAATTTCCACAAGGCCAGAGGGTGTGTTTTATCTCCTCTTATGTGGCGGGTTACTCTGTTTTTTTCTCCTCTAGCAAATAGCAGTTGTCTCAGTGGACACAGGCTGAGAGTCCCCCTGTGCAGAGGGGTAGGTGGCCGTGCTGGTGCCAGGCGAGCTGTGGAGGGGGCGGCTTGTGTGTGTGGAGCTGCAACCAGGGTGGCCAGCTGGCCAGCCTGCCCGCCCGGAGCAGTTCTGTACATGCCCACTATCTGGCCTTGTTTTTCTGGATCTGGGTGGCCAAGGAGCCACAGTGTGACTGTTGGCAGAAAAGGCCTTTCTTACCTTGGCAGGCCTGGGTGTCCAGGGTGGCCAGTTGTGGGCGGAGCCAACACTGCAGCCTGTCCCCGTCACTGTCGTCACTTGGGTCCCGTGGTCCCGGCTGGGAGGATACACACGTCCCTTTCTCCTGCATCTTTCCCCTGCTCTTGGATGGGAGAGCTGCTGGCTTTCCAGCATTTCTTCTCTCCTGTGCTCTCATGCAGGAAACATTTGCTTACCGCGTCCCCATGCCCGACCAGGGCCCGTTCCTGACTCCAAGCTCGCTCGCTCGCTCGTTAGAGTGGTTGATAAATGCCGTCTCCACCATGAGTCTGAGTTCCAGAGGGTCAAGGATTTGGTCTGCTTTCCCTCGCCATCACATCCCTGACTCCTAGCGCACTGCATGGAATGGACCCGGGCTCAGCAAACACTCGAGTCAGTGAACAAATAGATGAATGAAGAGTATGAGTGAGGCAGTTTATGAGTGTACAAAGCACAGAAGACCACGGCTGAGGGTGACGAGGCAAACAAAGAACCCCCCGAAAGCCAGGTGTGCAGATGCCCTAAAAGAAGCACTTAGGTGTTTTGAGGCTCTGAGAGGACAGGACACAGTTGCTCAGGGCGAGAAGCCTGCCGTGTTTACAGACAGCCTCTCCTTGGGCACCAGCCTGAGTGACCAGTGAAAGCCTCTCCTGGCCACTGCAGGGTCACTGACTGCCACGCCTCTCTGCCAGTCACGTGTGAACTCCCAGGATTGGAAGGTGTAGACTCGGGGGGCCCCAGCTTGGTCACCACTAGCCATGTGACGAGGTGCGTCCTGACCGTGGGCATCTCAGTGTGTTCCTGGGCGCAGGTCAGGCACTTACCTGCCCCACTGAACACAAGACGTATACAAACTGGGAAGTGTTGGAGCAGAGTGAGCTGTTCTTCCACCACACACCCCACATCTAACAGCTTACATAGTAGGTGCTCAGTTAATGGGCAGAGTTGAATTCTCGTCTCATTTTCTTTTGGCTCAGCTGGACGAGTCCCCTTGCCGTGGTGGCGGGGTGGGCACCGACTGTCATCCTGCTCAGTTTGGGCTCAGGAACAGCTGGTGAGGGTGCCTATGTTTGCCTGTAGTGTAGGCTCTCAGCTGGCCTGCCTTGAGACCAGGTGCTGGGACAGGTCTGCAGGCCTTAATTTTCCTACCTTCTCCCAAAGGTTTTTTGATTCTCATGGCCCTCCTATGCACCTGACCCACATCTGAAGGAAAACTTCCCTTTTCTTTTTGAAAAGAAAAAGGGCTTTTCCCCCCACCCCCAGCTCAGACCCTTACACAGTAGGGGCCCCATTGGCCTAATTGAGGGGCCGTTGTTTCTGCCTCTGTCCTTTGGGATCCACATTTAAACTGTTGACACAGTGAACACATGTGCCAGGGCTGGGACTTGTGAGCCCGTCCTCCTGCCAGGCCTTGGGCAGAATGGGGACGGAGGTCATCCAGGTCCCCACCCACGGGACGCACACCTGGGTGACGAGCCTTGAAAAGTGAAGCTGGCTTAGCAGTAGAAGCTTGGTCCACTGCTGTGTAACTAGTGACAGAGAATCACTAGTCCTTTCCTCACATCCCCTCAGCATTTCATTCCACAAACATGTTCCAGGGCTTATCACAGTGGGTGACACAGGGGAGCGCCACTGTGTCTTAACTCCTGGCTCAGCCACACATTGCTAACCGATCGTGGCTCTCTCTGCCTCTGGCTGGGCCCAGACCTGGCTTCAGAATCCTTCTCAACACCGCATTCCAGAGAGCTGCTGCCAAACACCTGTGCCTGACACCCAGGCTGGAACGCTGTCTCTAACCGCTAGGATCACAGAGAGGGACTCATGTGAGAGCTCTTGGTGCCTCCAGAGGCTTCAGGATGGACGTCTCCCCACAGGAAGCATTTCGGAGTGTTGGCATTGGCCTGCATCATTAGGCTGGGCCACCTCCAGCGTCGTGCGCGGTAGGACTGCACGGCATGTTGTGTTTTTCTTCTTAGCACTTAGTACTTCCTGGCACATACATATGCCTATTTATGTACCTCTTTATCTCCCTCATTTACTACAGTATCCCCAGCAATCAAAACATTTTTTGATCAAATGGATCTTGTTTTGGCCAATTGCTAGAGGAGCAGGAGCACCACCTGCCCGTTTAGAGTAAATGAGATAGTACACGTCTAGCCTAGCCTCTGACAGACACTGCATGACGTACAGTTCGGCTCTCTGATTTCTCATCGTTCACACGAAGCTGTTCTCCGCACTCCAGAAGGAGGAGCTTGTGTTCAGTGGCCTGTCCGACGTTCTGAGGCAGGGTCTGTTCTCAGCAGACCCTGCCTCCCTGTGGTCAGTTGGTTCGGTTTCGCCAGCAGTTGGTGAGTATCTGCTGTGGGCAGCACATGCAGAGGCCCAGGTTGGGGGGGAGCAAGGAGGGTTCAGAGCTGAGCACACCACAGCATCTGTCCCCAAGACCCTGAGGGTCCCAGTCACCTTAAATTTGGGGTACACTATACCAAGGCTTGGAGGGAATAGAGGATGAAGTGATCATTTCCAGCCGAGGGGCTTGGGTGGGGGAAGGCATTGGAGGGGAGGGTTGTCGGGTGGAGAGGATTGCATCAGGTGTTGGGGGACTCCAGCCACCACCAGCCCCTGCCCACCCCCCAACATGGGCAGCTGCCGATACCATCTGTTGAGATTTTCACTTCCTGCTGAGATGTTAGTCATTACAAACTTGTCGTTTCTTAACCTTCCTCCGCCCCAGTTTTTCAACTGTGTCCTGAGTTGCCCTCCCCCAGTTTCCTGCTATAGAATAAACTCTAGGTGATGAAAGAACCATCCAGAGTTTCTTGCTCTCTAGATGAAGCCTGATCATTTGCTGCACACATCCATGGTGAGAAGTGATCGGCTCACAAGATTTCTTTGCTGGTGCTGTTTCCCCTGCAGCATTTTTGGAGGCATGAGCTGGGGTGAGGGGGGCAGTACTGCAGTCTAACCTCACTCACCTATCTGCTGTGGAGAATTCGCTGTTCCTTCCGAATTCACATAGAACTTGACCCCCTTCTCTTCAGCCTTTTCCATTCTCTGAGGCACAGATTCTGCACCTGTGCCCGAGGCAGGCATCAGTAATCAACCAGGCACACATTCCCCGGAGCCGAGGCTGCCCCTAGAATTCTCCGCACAGCACCCTGCCAGCCCTTCCCAGTGCAGGCTCTTCCTCTTGAGGCCAGAGGGAAGACAGAAAGCTAAGAGTAAAGAGAGGACCGGTAGGGGTTCCTGTTCGGTCCTTCCTCCTGCTTTGTCCTAAGCCCTGAGCGCTGGAGAAGGAAAGGGCTCTGGACGAGCCTGGGGGTGGGTTCCTCCATTGCTGAGGAGCCGGAGGTGAACCCCATGCCCAAGTAGCTGTGGCTGTCTCCCTTTCTGGGTTTCACTTTCTTGTCACCATAGGCCTCCTGCGTTTGTGCACTGCAGAGCTCTTCTAAGCTGGGACCCTTGAAGCAGGAGGCAGGCAATTGTGTTCTCCCCAAGCGTGTCTGGACCAGCACCCATGGGGGGCACATGCCAGGCTCTGTGTTCAGTGTCCTATAGGTGAGGTGTGATGCCTGCCCACCCAGCCACCTGGAGACTGGCACAGGGGCTGAAGCAACAACAGGCTGGTGGTAGACCTGGCCAGGGAACTCCAGAGCCACAACTGCCACCTTGGAGATAAGCACAGCGTGGGAGCTGGCCCCTGACTCCCTGAGCAGGGCTTCTGCTGCCCTTCGTTCTGGGACTGCAGTGGCGGGGCGGGGGGTGGGGCGGAGGGGGCAGGGGATCGGGGGTGGCTCCAGTGCCTGGTCAGGAGACACAAGATGGGGGCGTGTCTTCTGCTTCCTTTGCCTTTGTTGCCACCTCTCCCTGCCACGTCATGACCCTGATTGGTACACACATACCTGGAGGGTACCTGCTCCTCTTCGGTCCCAACTCAGCTCAGCAACACCTCCTCCTGGAAGCCTTTCTGGATTGGTCCCTCCCACGTGCGCCCATTGTCTCCTGGCTCAGGCGCCTTACGTCCCCTTTGTTAGGGCACCAGATTTGCTGGTGGGTCTGTGTGTGGCCAGGCTGTGGGCTCTGCCGGGGCAGGCCCAGCCCTGCATGCACACCCTGAGCACCCTCCCTGCTCCCCGTCAGTTTTGTTGAGTTTGTCTGCATTGCCTGGATTTGAGGCCTTGTAAGAGGTCTTGTCTACTTACAGCGCCCCCTTTAAGCGCCACACCACCTGCCACCCAGGAGGTGCCCAGGAAATGCAGTGGTGTCAACAAGAGATTGAATGGCTGCCTGTCTGCTCGCCCCGCCTGCCAGCCTCCTGCCCTGGGGAGTTGGATTTGGAGGCCTGGCTGACTCAGGAGCGTTGGTGCATTTCATGTTATGACGCTCACGCTGTGGGGTGCTGGGGTGGCCTGGCTTCCCGGCCTGCCTTTCCCTGCCCTCTCAGGTCCCAGCAGGCTGCCACCTGCAGCTGGACGCTCCCAGGCATTCTGTCCTTCCTCCAACGTGTACCCTGGGAGTGGGAACTGGTGCAGCGCTGCCAAGCAGCGGGTGTGGCACGCAGCCCTGTCCCACCTGGGGTGCATGCCCGCTGGCCTGGGATGACTGGTGGAGCAGAACATAGAGGGACAAAGTGGATGAGTAGATGCCATGTTACTCTTGGCCCAGCTCCTTGCTGAGATGGGAAAGCCACAGCTCTCCCACCAAGCTCCATGGCCATGCCCAGGGCAGACGGTGCCTGGGGAATCGGCCTAGAGCCCCCCACTGACAAGGGGGCCGAGGAGCAGTTTGGGTTCCCTGGCTGGTGGTGGTGGTGGCTCTTCCAGCAACATGTGGCGGGTGCCCCTGGGCTGCCGTGACCCCGGCAACCTGCACTCTGGCTAGCCGGTGAGTCCTGCCCGCTCCCTGCATGCCCACCAACAAAAATGTTGACTTTTTCAAGAAGCTCAAAGAAAGGAGCTTTACAACTGCTGATTCAAAGTTGTTAGATTCCTCACCGCCATAAAATAGGGCTCCTCACATCACAGATGCTGCTGTGTGAGCCTGAGGACAGGCCCAGGCAGCCCTGAGCCCCCCAGGCGCTGAAGTGCGAGGACAGGCCCACCCCTGGCCTATCCTTTTGATCCTCCCTCCCCCTCCCCCTCCCCCAACTCCCCTTGGGAGGGGGGGCCTGGCACGCAGTAGGTCCTCAGTAGCCACAGTGACATGGGAGTGAGCTCCTTGGTGTGGTAGAAAGAGCCCTAGGGCACAGTCCCCGGATACCTGGGTGTCTAGACCTGAATGTGCTGCTGCGTCCCCCTGAGTTCCTTCTCCAGGCCTCAGTTTCCCTGTTCTCTAGATAATCCATAGGCTCTTCAGCTGTTGGCTGGGGTCTGTGTGCACAGATGTGCGTCCGCCTGTGGGTCCATCTTGGGCCCCATGTCCACCCCCCCGACACCTGTGTTTGCCGATGGCATCACCGAAGAAGTTCATCCTGAAGCTCAGCTTTGGCTGCTGGGGACCAGGCTTGAATTTAACCATGTGTAAGATGTTCCTGAAACACCATTTATGGGCAGCCGTTCTTTTCAGAGGAGATGAAAGCGGTGCCCTGCCCATGCTTCCGGGGCTGCCCCCCACCTTCCTAGTCCCAGCGACTCAGAACAGGCTCTTCCTAGTATCAGATAAGACAGCTGCACCCGCAGAGCAACCCCAGGCACCATACGCCCTTCAGGGAGGTTGGCAGGTGCTTGCAGGGACACTTGAAGTGTTCTCCTGTCCCATCGCTGTGGGGTTTTCCCTGGGTTCTCCCGGGAGGCGTGGGCCCTTGCTTGTTTTGAGAGTCGGCAGCTCTCTGTGAGTTACTCCATGAAGATGGTCTGTGCCCCTCTGTGCCAGCACTAGGTCCCCTTTTCCAGCCCCTCCCCTTCCGAAGGAGCCATGCGTCCCTTAGGGATGGCACTAGGCGCCATAACAGATGAGGGTGTGGCTCAGAGAGGGACTGTGACTTGCGGAAGTCACACAGCAAACAGCTTTGCCCACACGTGGTGGTGTTTGAGTTTCCAGGTGCTGCTTGACACAGGTCTCCTTCTTGGTCAGCTCAAAGGAAATATTTATTTTCCTTTCCGCAGACAAAGAATGGGCTTGGTTTGTTTCTGTGAACGTAGCCATGAGGACAGGCGGTTATGAAGGGTTCCCCAGGAAGGGGTGTTCTGAGGATGTGGGAACTGTGGACAGCCAGAGTTGGTGGCCTTACATTGCTGGGTCCTGAGCAGTGTGGCCTGGTTAGGAGAGTTGGTGCTAGGGGCTCGTGCAGATCTGAGCTGGTTTCAGGCCCTGGGGACCCTGGGATTAATTGAGACGAGGTGGAACAGATGGATTGAATCTATCAACAGCTTTACGTGACAGCCTCTTAACATAAAAGCACTTCATTACCCACTTATTTTGCCAGGCCCCCTGCCCCAGTCTAAGCGGGAACTCGGCGGACAGGAGAGGTCCTTGTCCAGATGGAATTACAAGCACAGCCCGGTGGGCTGGGCTCCGGACAGGCAGCCGAGGATAAATCATCAGGCTTCCGTCTCCTCTCAGCAGCTAAATGAGAAAATCACGCTCCCGGTGGGAGTGTCCCAGAGAGTGGGCTGCAGTGCTTGGTTTGGGGTCAAGTCCCTGTTGCTGTCAGATGAGGTGACACTGTGTGGGAGGCATGACTGGCTGGAGGGTGGGCAGCGGCTGTCACTAAAGCGAGTCACTACGGAAGGTGTGAGGCGTGAGGCACAGCGGCCTTAGAAAGTGCCCTGGGTTGGGCCATCAGGAGATTGGTGTGGTACGGGGGGGACAGCTCACCAGCCCAGAGCATCCAACCCTGACCTTGCTCTGGGTCCTGGCACCAAATCCTGTCGCCAGCATCAAGCTACAGCCCCCTCAGATTGAAAATTCTAGTAAATTCTTCCCTGACCACCTCCCTTGAATGCTGGGAGGAGGCGGAGATGGGACCCTCCCTGTGGTTGGTGTGTGTTTGCCAACGCCAGGTTGTCAGCAGGTTGTGTTTGGGCCAAGGAGCTGTAGAAGGGCATTCAGGACCCCCTCTTGGCCAGATCTGGGTGGGTGGTGCAGGGTGCCACACGGGGGAGCGCTAAGTGATCGATCGCACGAGCATAAACCTCGGGTGTATAGGGGCCCTGGAAAACTGTCTGACTTCGTCGGCCTCCCTGGGGGGTGCCTATGGGTGTCTCAGCCTTTGGGAATCCCGGAGGCATCTCACCTGTGAGCCTTGGCTAGGGCTGTGCAGTTTCCGGCAGTGTTATCGCGGTGGGGTTAGAAGTCATTCCTCTCTTAGGGCCCTGGGGTCGGCTGGGAACACTGGCATCCCGTCCTGTGTGTCGCTTCTGTCGTCTGGGAAGGTAACCTGACCCTCGCTTTGCTTCCTTTGCTCATAAAACTATCACAGTTGGGTTTTTACAGTTGGAAAGCACAGTACTCAAACCAGCATTACAAATTCCCTTGGAGATGTTTTTAACTTGCGTTAACATCTGCAGTCTGTGGAATCTTCAGGCATATGATGGTCGATTTTGCCAGGTTTCAAGGCATCATAGGAAGGAAGGAACTTCACAGAGGAAACCGCCATCACGGTAGTGGACCAAAGCCGTTGGTTTTCAGGATTTGGTTCCCTCATTAGTGTGTGAGAGAAAGAAGACACCCTTTCCAAAAAAGAGATTTGTTTCTTTAAAAAAACAAAAAGACAAAAAGCTTTATATTCTGATCATTCTAATTTTGTAAGCTGTCACTGTTAGCAGCTTTTTACTGCTTCTGAGTGGGAAGTTGATTGACAAGGCAAAATGTGAAAAGTGCCACAGAAGTGAGCAGATAAGCGTTAGGAGTTGAGGGGAAAGGAAATCATTAAGGGAATCGAGGGTGGCTGCGCAGAGCAGGTGGCATTTTCACTGAGCTTTGGAGCTTACGGAAGGTTGTAAGTGGTGGTGATTAGGGCCAGTGATCCGTGAGGCAGAGAGTGCCCCAGTGGACACCAGTGAGTGTATATAGTACAGTATCACCTAAGGCTTGACCTGCTGGCCACACTTAGCACTGAATACATCCCTCTGTCCTGTCCTCCACCTGCTGGCTCCTAAGCGTGCTCCCCAGCCCAACCCAGCCGCCACCTCCTCTGCGAAGCCTTCCCAGACTTGTCTGGACAGAGTTTGTCAGTGCTCCCTGTGCTGTGCTGGGATTGTCTACCTGCCTGCCTTCCCAGCAAGACTGCGAGTTCTCAGCTCAGGGCACGGTGCACAGTGTGCCTTTGGGATATCTGAACCCGACCTAAAGGTGTGCTGTTTGAGTGCTGTGTGCACACTCTGCCGCATCACTCATGTTTGTGGTTTTTCAGTATCGACTCTAAGAACGTGGGTAGGTTTCTTTGGCTGTAGGGGAGGCACATTTTGTTGTCTGAATCATCTTGATCTCCTTGGCAACCGTGAACTTCATCTTCCTCCTGGAGGCCTCCACTTAACTTTTCTGGGATTTCCCCCTCGTTACTCTGCATTAACAGCTCCTGTCCAAACCCCCATAAAGGGTCATTCCGTGGACCTAAATTCTTGGCCTTCAGCAGAATTTTTCCTTCCCGGCAAAATGTGAAGACACAAAATTCAGTTTCATTTGGAGGGAGAAAAAGATTTCTTCCCATTTCTTCACAAAATCCTTGTTCTTAATCCAACAGTCTCAGTGTTTGGAATGGAAACTAGATAACCGTGTGTGCAAAATCAAAAGTGTTTACATTCTGCAACTTTTCCGGGATCTGGAATTTCTTCCTCCAGCGGAAAAGATGGCCTTCTTTTTGAGCAGGCACAGAGGTCAGCATGGCTGTGGCAGGATTCTGAGTCTTTTCCCTGAGGCTCCTGCATCGCCTCAGGCGGTGGGTGGATCTGTGGGATCCCTGAGCCTCAGTCTTCAAGGGGCTGGTGCCCTGGGAGCCCCAGCCTCCCGCTGCAGGGCCCAGGGCTGTCAGCCGGCCCCTGCCCCATCCCTGGTCAGGCCGCCTGGGTTCTGCTGGCTGCATCTCTTCTTCCCCAGCTGATGGAGGCTTTGCACTTCCTGATGGGAGGTGCGGGAGTACGGTTTGATTTGGGAGGAAGTGTTTTTAAAAAAACAGTAATCCACATCATTTTTCACCGTGGATATATGGTAAACTGTCTCAGAGAAAAGGACTTAAAAAAAAATTAGTGGACCTATTGTCTTCACAGCTCAATATCTGATGAATAGATGCTGCTGACTATAGTACGTTTTTTTGTGTGAGGAGCCGTGCCACTGGGTCAGAATGTTTTAATTTAAGATGATATAACCACATTACAGAATCTTGAGGAAATGTTGGGAAAGCTTGTTTCTGTCCTGATCACTCTAATAAAGAGAGCTCTATCATTTTGGTTAATGTCCTTTGAAGGTTTTCTTTTTTAGCATATCGTTAAAACTGTACGTACAATGAGGTATCCTTTATTTAGACACTTTTTGTCGTCTCTCTAACTGGGGTGAGTGGCATATGGGCACGACCGGCCCCTCCACAGCGTGTTTGCAGCAGGAGTGGTGACGCGCTGGTCCATCCACACAGCCCTGTCGTACTTTGCATTTTGAGGTTTTGGTGCAGGCATTTTGGGGCCTCCGTTTACTCTTCTGCCATTGGCAGTTTTACTGTGAAGGACACAGTTTACTAAGAGTTGGGGTACACACACTTGTTCTCAGGTGAGTTGAGGGGGTCATTTTAAGGGGCCTGAGCTGAGTCTCCCCCTGTTGCTAAACCAAGGGAGGAGGTCCTGGGAGAAAGTGTGGGCTCACGTCAGGGCTTTTGGGACCCTCAGCCGCCAGGGTAGAGCGGGTACACTACTTACAACTCCTGGGTAGGGATGGCTAACAAGGAATTAGGAGGTTCATCCCCCTCAGGGACCCAACAACTTAATGAGAAGTGACTGGACAAAATGCAGAAAACGGGCTTCCTCTCTAAGCGCTGGGAGCTATGGGGTCAAGGCAGGCAGGCAGACCCGGTGGATTGAGGCATCCAGGCCTCTTGGGGGGCCCTCTGCATCCTCCCAGCCCCTGCTGTGCTGCCCCAGGCCTCTGCCTGCCCCTTTGTATCCCGGTGGGGACTGAGCACCGCCCACACCCACAAGGTGCAGACTCTCAGGAAACTTAGAAGCTTCCTTGGGAGGAGTGGGGTTTGAGGGAGTTTGGGAGGGAAGGAAGTTCAGACTAAGGGCTGGCCTGTGCGAAGGCTTGATGACAGGAGGGGATGACAGGGCGTAGTGGGACCTCCGGGGGCCAGCTTGAAATTGCAGTCTGCGTGCCCTGTTGGGTTCTGAGACAGGGAGCAGTGCTTGCTCGGTGAAGCTGTGGGCCTGGGTGCTGGCCTCGGTTGCTGTAGGGCGGCTAAGAGGTCCCGCCGTCCACTTCAGCCACTCGCTTGGTTGTAATCAAGTGTGAGTTTTGCATGTAACCAGATGCCTCTGGAATCTGCTCAGCACCCTCCTCTGTCATCCTTCCTGTCCCTGGCAGAGCTGGATGACCTGTGAAGCCTGGAACCGGTACCCCGTCCGTGTTCTGCAATTTTCCCACCGAGAACATTTGTATTTATCCGGAGAGGATTCTAGTGGGAAGGGCTGTTTCCCTCCCACTCGTCTTCCTCCTCCTGCTCTTAGAACTTCTCTCCACCTCTGAGAGCCTCTGCCGCAGGCCAAGCCCGGCCACCCTGCACTCCCCGTGTCCCCCTCCATTGCCTCCAGAGGGCCAGGGTCAGGAAGCTGGGAATCTGGTGGCTGGCCGTGACTGGCCCGGCTTGTTGACACCATGTGCCAGCACAGATGCAGCCCCTGGGACCCACCAGCTGGGGTGACAGACGCTTCCTGGGGAGCGTCCTGGCCCGTCTCATCCCTCCCCTACATGTGTAGGGCCGTGTTTTTATTGTGACAGCCCCAGAGGGACATTGAAATTGATAAGATCCCAGATTTGGATTTGCAGCCTGGGGGGTGTACATTACAGAGCACTTTCCAGCCCCCCTCACCCCCGCTGAGAGTCCAAACACACCCACCCTCCTCTGATCCACTTTTGTGACTTTTCCTTTGGTTTGTTGAAAGCGGTTACCCGCGGCATCTTTCCAGGATGCACTTGGGGCAGTTTCATTTATGAACCGGAGGACCTGGGGTGTCCCCAGCATCTTGAATTAGGATCTGAGAGCAAACTTGAAGGGGATACAAAGTCCGCCCTGGATCTCAAGTTGTTAACACCCCTCCACCCCCTCTGTGGGGGGAGGGGCCTCCAGGAGGACGCACTTCAAGCCTGACCCTTCTCTCCTGCCTGAGGGGCCACAGGATTGGCTGCATCAAGGCTTGTGTGCACCCTCATCCGTGCCCGGGGATGTGAAGACCTGGGTGGCACCAGGAAGTGCCAAATTTGTGGCTGCTCTCCAGCCCCGCTCTCCAGCCTCTGGGCTCACGCTCTCCAGCCTCTCTGGGTCCCCCCCCATGCAGCCAGCTGGGGTGTGACCAGGTGCCCGCCCAGCAGGCCAGTGTCAGCTGTGGCCTCCACAGTGGCTTTCTGTTCCCAGTGCCAGGTGGGAGGGTCCCCTTGTCAGCAACCTCCTCACGTCCCCACTAGATGGAGGGCCTGGCCTGTTGCCCCGGAGGCCCCGCCACCCTGACGGGACGAATTCGCTTGGCTTTCCTTTGCGACTGCCGGCTACCAAGTCTCCTAGTTACTGGTGTTGGGGACCGTGACAGCCACCAGCCACACGTGGCTGTTGGGATCTCCAGATGTGGCTCGTGTGGCTGAGGAATTTTGCATTTAAGTTTTCAAACCGATGCTCGATTCAGTTATTGGAAAACTCGTAAGTGTGTTTGGAACAACTTGGATATGCGAAGCTACATTTTCAGGTCAAGTGTTTCCAGTGAAAACGTAGCATCTGAATGGATTTCAGACTCATGCTGTGGATTTCAGACTCATCAAAAGAATGGGAAGTAACTCATTCATGACTTTGTCCATTATGTGGTGAAATGATAATACCTGGGGTGTACTGGCTTACTTAAAGTACATTACTAGAATATTTTCACGGCTTTCTTTTTACTTTTCTTAAGATAGCTACTGGAACATTTGAAATGAATGTGTGTCTCACATTATTATATTTCCACTGGATAGCTCTGCCCTCGACACTCACGCCTCTGAGCCCGCCTCTGCTGGAAATCTGATTGGTGGTCCTTTAGGGGGAAGAGCTCATGGCTCCAGAGTGTTTTGGCCACAGGATTAGATCTTAGGAGATCCATGAGGTTTTGAAGGGAACAAGTCAAAACGTAAAAACATCGTCTGTTCATAAAACATTACTTCTTAATTGCACAAGTGACATATTGCTTGTGGAAAATTAGAAAGTCATGATTAGACAAAATTAAACATCCTGTTTTGGAAGGAGAATACATGGGTTTTCTAGCAATATTTTCTAGCAATGTTTCCAGCACTCGCTTTTGCTTAGATAATCATTAGCATAAAAATACCACTTTACATTATTGCCGAGATCTTTAAGGTGATTTCACGTGCTGTGTCTCCCTGATAAATGTGTGTGTCCTTCTTCAAGCACCCTGATAAAAGGGCTGGAGCTCCAGACACTGGGGCATCAGTGGCAGAGGGAAACCAGCAGGACGTCAAAAAGGGCTGTCGATGGCTGGATAGTGGTAATAAGTGAAGCGTCTAGAAGTTGGGCTGAGCGCTTGAGTTTCATATTGCGGTGGGGTCGGGACTCCACGCCTCAGGCCTCAGCTGGTGGGAGTCCTTCCTTGCTGGATGACCAGCTGGAGGGAGGATTTTGCCGATGTTGCTCGTGGCGTGTGTTTTGCTGCAAGGTGGGACTGTGGAATCCTTTGGTGAGCCATTAGTTTTTTTGTGTGTGGAATTTTTCCAAGGCCTGAAGGAGGGCTGAGGCCGTTCCACAAGTCAGACTTCTGTCTGACACAAGTATTTACCAACTGAGACATGTTTGAGAAAACATCAGCCATCTCTGATGTGGTGACATGTGAGCCCAGATAATAAAGACTTTCTCCAACACTGAGTGGAGAGGGACCGGGTATGTTTGGAGTGGGGTGTGCCTCGTGGTTTACCATCCCTTTCCAGTTTCTGCTGTGGACAGGAGCCATAGAAAGATAGTTCAGGAGGGAGGATAAAGTCATCCCGTACGTTCTTGGGGGGCTGCCCTCTCCTCCCAGCCACCATCCTAATCCGACGATTCAGAACTTGTTTTGGGGTGCTCTGCCGGGCCCTGTGGGATTAGCCAACTATGTGATCTACCCCCTTTCCTTCATCAGCGCTCGTTGGCAGGATACTGGATGCAGACCCCTCACTTACGCTATAGAGTGGTGGCTCCTGAAAACTTTCTCTCAATGGGAACATTTTTTTTTTTTAAGGCCCAAGAGCTTTTCTGGTGAAGCATTTCTATAGCCACCACCTTTGGTCTTTGTAAGACCAAGAATATGTATGAAACCCTCCCCTTTATTTTCCTTCCATAAAATTAGATTTTTATCTTCTGATTCGTGGAAACACAAGGTCCATCCGGGCAGGGAAGGTGCCCTGCTCTGAAAGTGGTGGGCGGGCGACGAGCCGGCACGCTCGCAGGAGAGCTTGTTAAAGACACCCAGACAGGGGGCATGACTGATGGCTGGTGCCTGGCCTTCTTTCAAAGCCCCTCGGTGTGAGGGCCAGAAGGCAGCTCGTTTCCCGCGCCACCTCTGTGACGGGCGCAGATTAACGGTGATTTATCCCTATTCCGGGGAAGTCGCTGTCAGTGAGTGCGGTCCCCTCATTTCCAGCTTGTACCAGAGACCTGCTGAACACAAGCATCCTGAGTCATCAGGTCATAGAGACCCAGTCACATCTCTTTCATCTTCATTGTATATATATTTTTTTAATCGCACAAGCAGATTATACCATAAAATTAAAAACAACTTTTAAAAAGAAACTCGTACCTAATCCTGCTATCCGAGTATGTAATATATCTTCTTTTTCCCAAGGTCTCTGTACTTGTGCAGACGTAATTTTTATTTGGTTATGATCAAGGCAGTAGCACAATTAGCTCTGACTTTTCACGTGTGTTTATATCCTAAGCAGTCCTTCCTCTTCTGTAGTATCTTCATGGTCACCATATAATGGCTGAACACTCATCCAGTGACTTGATAAACGGCAATTTTCTTAATCGTTCTTTATGTTTGTTTCCCGTTTCTAACAGTATCTTTCCCCCTCTGTTTCTGTAGGAAGTGCTCCAGCAGCTGATTGTGATGAATTTGCCCAATGTTTTGATGATTGGCAAAGACCCGCTGTCTGGTGAGTGAAAGCCGCCCCCCGTGGTGCTTGGCCAGTGCCATCGGCTCTGGGCAGCTGTTGACCCAGAACTCTGGCTGTCAGCTTGGAGCCAGCACAGTGAAAACACACGGTGGTTTGGGTGAGATTTTAGAGCGCGGGTTTATTGCTCTGGGGCACTAAGCCAAGAGCACATTTCCTCCTTAAGAATGGATCTTTGCGACCCCTCGGATACGCGTGCGAGGCAGGCGAGGCACTGCTTCTCTGGGCTCAGGGGCCTGCGTCGTCGTAGGGAGGTCTCTCCAGGGGTCCCTCCTGCTCAGTAAACATGGAATCAGTGACACCGTCACGGGGCGGGTGCCTCCTGGTAAGACAGTAAGACTCTTTGGTTGGAACTCACGTCTCTTCCACTGGGATTCTGTGGTGGTTTATTCCCTCCACGGTGGATCTCACCAGGATGTCCTGTCATGTCTCTGTTTCCACGTCTCCCACTGGACTCTGAGGCCGGAGTGGGCCAGGGTTCCAAGCCCTAGTCTTGGACACTCGGTGTGACTTTGAAAGACTGAATGAACTGTGCCCCTGGATGTCCCCCAGGAAGTCCGAGCTTAATTCATACCTGTCAGTTAACTCACTGGGTGTGTTACAGACACAGGGTGACGGATTTCTTCCCTTCCATATTAGTGTGTATCTACCTGCACCCGTGGCTCATGGACATAAGCTCACAGGCCCCAGGGACAGACGTACCACTGGCCGGCACTTCCCTTGCTCCGGTGGGGACGTTGATAGTGTTTTAGAACCACAGGCCTGGGGCCTCCTAGAAAGTGAGGTGTCAAGGGATGCAGGAAGGAGCCTCATGTTAGAGGTTTTACAGAAGGAACGGACGCTTCCGTCTGCTGGCATCTCTCGTCCTGCTCTCACTGGAGTCTGGCCATCCTTGTTCCTGTCCGTATGGCAGTGGCTGACGTTACCTTGAGACCAGAGGAGAGTACACTGAGTGACCAGCCAAGGGCGTTACTCACAGACGAGCACTTCTCGTTTAGTGCCATCGCCAGGAGAGCAGCAGCAGCGGCCTTGGGGGCACTGGGCCAGGTGTGGGTGAGCGTTAGTTAAATCACTTTGCTCGGGGTGGGGTGGGGTGGGGTGGGGTTCCTCCTGGTCCCCCTGGTCGATGTGGCCGCCTTTTCTCTGCGTGCCAAAGGGAAGCGATGTCCTTGACCTCCTGTTGTAGCCTTCAGTGTGCTGGCCCGTGAACACTCACAGCCTTGCACACTGGCTGTGCAGAGTCCACAGAGGCCCACCTGGGGGCTCCTGGCAGTACATGCCCTTCCCCCACTCTGTGAATTATTAAGTGGATGCAAAAGTAATTGCGGTGTAAAAGGTTGAAAATAATTGCAAAAACTGCAGTTACTTTTGCACCAACCTAATAGGAACAGGGAGCCTCTGGTTTGCTTCTCCCAACTTCCCGCTTTGCCTTTGGGCCATTAGTTTTCTGGCTTCATTTCACGGTTCCCCCAGATAGAAGATACCAGGTGCAGCCTATCCGAGCCACAGTCCCAGGGACAGCTGGGACTTTTGTGATTTCCATAGTAACTTCGGGAAGGTGGGGGCTCCTCTTTGCTGAGCAGAACTGTGCTACCTCTCTTGATTTATTTGGGGGCTGGTATTAAGGGGAGAGAGGACAAAGGTGCCTAGAGAGGCTGGTGGTTCATGCTTGGTTCTGCTCTCCCACCAATCTGGAGATGGCCACATAAGGTGACCAGAGGAGGCAGCGGCTCAGGAAGGAAAGAGGAGCAGACGCTCACTTCTTGAGCCCTTGGTGAGCCCACCACACGGTGGACCTTGTACACGTATTAAAAAGTGGAAATGAAAATGTGCTTCTGGGGTGTGGCTGTGCCATCCCCAAGTATAAGTGAATTTAAATGACAAGCCCTCAGTCGCTCAGCCCTTAGGCAGGAGGCCTGACTGGAAGCTTGCTCCGTTCAACCTCCGAGCCTGAGTTCCCCCTTTGCATCACACATGGACATGTAAGTGTTAGGTTGAGCTGTAGGCAGTTGCCAGTATTCAACCACTTTAACCTATAAAAATGGCAGTGGCTGTGGTTCAACCTAATGTTAAACATGCCAGGCCGGCCCGGTGGCTCAGGCGGTTGGAGCTCCGTGCTCCTAACTCCGAAGGCTGCCAGTTCGATTCCCACATGGGCCAGTGGGCTCTCAACCACAAGGTTGCCAGTTCATTTCCTCAACTCCCATAAGGGATGGTGGGCTCCGCCGCCTGCAACTAAGGTTGAACACGGCACCTTGAGCTGAGCTGCCTCCCGAATGGCTCAGTTGGTTGGAGCGCGTCCTCTCAACCACAAGGTTGCCGATTCGACTCCCGCAAGGGATGGTGGGCTGTCCCCCCAGCAACTAGCAACGGCAAGTGGCTCTGGAGCTGAGCTGCACCCTCCACAACTAAGGTTGAAAGGACAACAACTTGACTTGGACAAAAAGTCCTGGAAGTACACACTGTTCCCCAATAAAGCCCTGTTCCCCTTCCCCAATAAAAAATCCTTAAAAAAAACCACGAAAAAAGCATGTCACCCTGTGACCTCATCTTACTGCATAGCTTGGTCACCTTCCTGTTGATGCCCTCTTCCCCATCCTTGTCAGTGTCCCCACTTCTGCTGCCCTCTAGGCACCCCGTTCTCCACCAGGCACTTGCACATGCTGAACCCAGCCTCCAGCCCTCCCCGCAGCTGAGTTTGTTCCAACCTCCTTGTGAAGCCCCCGGGACGTAGAGGTTATCTGTGTGCAGAGAACACAGGTCCCCACCTAGGGTCACAGAACAGCTTTAGTAAGATATAATTCGCGTACCATAAAATTTAACCCAAGTTAAGTTTACGATTTAGTGATTTTTTCCCCCATAAATGTACAGAATTATGCAGCCTTCACCACGATCCAGTTTTAGAACATTATGGGGAAGCTGATTTTAAACTGTGACAGGTGAATAGCGTGTCCCCCTGGCACCCAGCACCGTATCGGATCAGTACACATCCGTCAGAGAGGTTGTGGCCCCGCTCTGAAGAAGCTGGAGACCTGAGACCCTGAGCAGTGAGCAGAGGCTGGAGGCAGCAAGCTCAGGGCCCCCGGGCTGTGCGGAGGGGAGGGGCTGCCTGACCGTGCTGTCAGGACGAGAAGATGCCAGCTGGGTGCACCCATGGGTAGGTTTTGGCAGAGGTCCTGGGGGCCTCCCCAAGCAGAGGGGGTTGGCAGGCCCACCAGCAAGATGACGCAAACGTGAGTGCCCGAGGCGGAGGGGCATAATTACGGAATCATGTTTTCTGTTTTAAACTTTCAAAATAGATGTGTGAAGCATTTGGGGTTTATCTGTAAATAAAGAACAAAGTTAGTTTCTTCTGTGTGGTTGCCTGGAAGTCGGGAGGGGGAGCTGCTTTTTTAGTAATTCTGTCACACACATTTCAGGAGCTTGCCTGGGCTCTGTTTGGCTGATGTTGACAGTGTGTTGTTATTTATAACACTTCACAGTTCTTGGTTATTTTTCGTTTTTGTCAAATGCACCTCCGTGGACTCAGGTGCCAGGGGTGGGACAGCTCCCAGCAGAGCATCTAGTCCACCCCCTGCCCCCGCTGCACACACTGAAGGTTTTTCTGTTACGTCCCACTTACCTCCTGCACCCATCACTCAAAAAGAGGATGTTCTCTCTTCTGCGCTGGGTGGAGTTTGTGGACAGCTCAGTGAATGTGAGACAGCCCTTCGTACACTTTAAATTGCTTTTAAAAGCCCTCTTCCGTGTCTGCCCCCTTTTGCCCCAAATCCTCATTCTCTAATTTCTTGTCTGGTACCTCGGATTGGCTCTCTGGATTTCCTCTCTGATCGTGTGAGGTTCAGCTGTCTCTCAACTGGTTACCTGTCCCTGGGGAAGCTGTGTGTCCCGTGCCTCGTTACTGCAGCCCCCACTTCATGGACCCTGCTCTGGACCCTCCCCTCACTTGCATATGATGGCTCTCAGCAGAAAAGGGTTTCTCCTTGGCAGCTGGCCTGTGTCCAGACTCCCAGACTGGGTGTTATAGGGTGTCCTTTGTTTTGTTTCTCGCTGGCCAAATCTTATTCTTTTCTCTTTCCCCACACCCGTTCCTTCAGACAGGTGCCTTGGCTCTGCTTTCAAAACATTTGAGCTCTTCTCTCGTCCTGCCCGACTGCCACCCTGCTGCTACCCTGGTTCCAGCCCCCACCCCCGCCATCTTTCACGGGGCTATGGGTCAGGGTCTTCTAACCGTCTGCCCCTTCTACCTTTGCCCCCTGCAGTCTGTTCTCCACACAGCAGCCAGAGTAGTACTCTGAGAACGTCGGTCAAGTTACGTCATTTTTCTGCCCCCACCTCCCGGCACGAGAGCCTGTGCACTGGCTGTTCCCTCTGCCTGGAACGCTTTTCCCTCAGATACTCATAAGAACAGGTCCTTCAAGTCCTTGCTCAAATGCCACCTCCTCAGAGCTATCCACCTGACCTCTGTATCTCCAGCTACAGCCTCTCCCTCAGGACTCCCTCTAATCTTGCTCTGCCTTCCTCTTTTTTTCATAGCATGTATCACCTTCTAATATACTCTAACATTTACTTACTTTTTCATGTCTATTGCATTCCTTATGTTTTCCCCTCTAGAATGTAATCTCTCATGAGGACATGAATCTTTGGGGAGTTTTTGTTGTTGTCGTTGCTGCCAGTATCTTCTAAGTGTCTGGCACATAGTAGGTGCTCAATGAATGTAGCGTAAATGCTAGAGACCCACCTTTACCTCCGTCTCGCTCCTCTCCCACTTCCCTACTCCCTCAAGCTGGTGTTCCTTAACCAGTGTTACCCATGTGCTCTCACACATACACAGGTCAAAGGTCACTGGTCAGGGTCAAGTGAGAGTCGATCTGTGCTCAGCACCATGTGTGTGGCATCCCTCGGCCGGAGAAACTGCCCTCACGCCACCATCTTGCCAGCTGTGCATCCGTTAACATATTTACGTGGTTTATCGAAGAGTATACACTATAAGAAATCGTATTAGATCGTGATGTCTGCTTTATGTGTAAAGTGAGGGCAGTTGTTGGATTAGAACTAGACCAGCTCCCTGGTCCATTCGAGCCCTGATTTCTCAGCAGCCAGGCCTGTCACTGACACACACACACACACACACACACACACACACACACACAGAGATTTGTCTGACAGGAAGCCAGGAAATTCATTTCTGCCATTAATCATAGAACATTCATGCTGGAAAAGAGCCTTGTTTTTTCGGCCAAGGTTTGTATGCAAGTGCAATAGTGGTATTCAGACTTGGAAATTGCTGATCCCACCTAAGCCCTTTAGAACGGATGGCAGAGAGTCACAGAGGTGCAGAAACCCAGGCCAGAGAGGGGAGGGAACTCATTCAGAGGCACACAGCATGGTGGTCCCATAGGCAAGAGATGTGTTTATCATTATAAAGTGCATAGATGGTTATATATGGGGACAATAGCCGCTGGTTCCCAAGCTGTGGGACGAGATACCGTCATTGTCCTGTCTGCTGTTTCTTGGATTCTAAATGTCAGGCAATATTCCTGGGTGCATGGAGGGGCTGCACCATATTCACACCCTGCAGGGTCTTGTCTGAATACAGCTGGAAACTCTGAGAACAGCGTGGGGGTTCCGTTAATTGGCATTCAGCGGTCTGGCCCTCGGTGCTCTGTTTTCTCCTTCTTGTGGCGGTTACAGACGGGGCTTCTGGGGACAGAGAGAGCACCTCATGGACACAGAGGCTATGGGTGTCCTTCCTTCACAGCTCAGTGCAGGCCACTGTCTGAGGGATCCAAAGGGCCACTTCCTGACCCTCCAGGAGAGGACCCGAAGGCCCTCACGCCCTTCCTCCATGAGCAGACTGTTCCCAGCCAGAGGCTCGCAGAGTAGCTCAGCGCAAGCCTATTCTCCAGCGTTCACTGTCAAATGCCCATTGTGCTGGGTTCACGGGCCCCAGAAGCGTACATACAGGCTGCCTCTGCTCCAGAAGCTGCCAGTCTGCATTGGGGCAGGGAGGGGAGGAACACAGTGTCCAGGGTGAGAAATGGTGTGAGCCTGTTCCACACAGAGTGCCCAGCAGGTAATGAGTTCTGCCTGGGCAAGTCAGGAAGACTTCCTGGAGAAGGTGGTGTGTGACAAGGCTTCGAAGAACAGGACAGCAGAGGGAAGGTGTCCCAGGAGGAGCTCAGGAGAGTGCTGGGAATCCCATGGGGAGTGGCAGGCTCAGGGCACAGGGAGCCAGTCTTCTGTCACAGCTGAAGTTTAGGTTTCAGAGACTGGAGAGAAACGGGACTCTTGACACTCCTTGGAATTTAATATTTAACCCTCTCAGTGTTTGCTTGCTGTTCTGTCAAGGGCGTCCTTGAAGTGCTTTTCGGATCCCATGGAAACCTTTCCTCTCAGTCCACACCGCACAGCTTTGCCTTTTGATGATTGGGGAAACTGTGCCCCTCCCCAGTGGCAACCGGGGACAGTGGCTCAGAATCTGGTTCATTAGAAACAATCTTCTCGCCACTGAGAGTGTTCTTTTAAAAAGCAAAAAGACTGTCTTCCTTCCCCTGCCCTCCCCCTGTGGTCCTGCCCTCCCCGGTGCCCTGCTTGCCTGTGACATGGTGGGTCAAGGTTCTACCAGCATGGGGGGCGGGGGGGTGAGGTGGTGGGGGCTCACGAGCCACTCCTGTGTTCTTTTTCTCAACCTTACTTTTCTCCACTTCTTAACACTAATCTTTTTATATATTTTTTTTTCTTTTTGCATTTGCAAAAGGCTCAGTTCCTTTGAATGGGGAAGGAAAAAGTAAGAAAGAGTAATTTTGCAGGCATTTGATCCTGTGAACATTTCCTGTTTCGTCCTGGAAGGAGCAGGTTCAGAAAAGCGCAGAAATGCTATTTGGAACAAATGGCTCGCTCCTTTGCTTCTGTGCTGCGGCTGGATTCAGAAATGAGTCTTTAGTCCATCTCGAATGCGGGGGTTGCTGGGCGCTTGAGCTGAAAGCCAGTGCTTAGCTTTTCGAGGAACGTGAAAAGCTTGGTTAACACCAAGCCCAGGCGGGCGTGACAACACGGCCAAATGCCGGCCGTGTGAACAGCCTGTGGGATCTGCCTAGATACCAGACTTTGTTTAGTAAACTTGTTAGCGATGGCCTGTACACAGAGAGAACGCTCCCTGGCAGCGGTGCCCACGCCATGGCTTCCAGCAGGACTGTTCTCTGTGGCCATCCGAGGAGGAGGGACGAGATGTTATTTGTCAAAGGTCTCTGTGTTTCCCGATTATATCTGGGCTTTGAGTTTTCTGCCTGGTGGTCGGGAGGGACCCTTTCTCACTCAGATCTCCTGCCTGTGCCATCACCTCGCCTGCAACGAACCAGTCGCGCGCTGAGTTCTTGTGGTTGATTCTCCTTTTCTGATCTTTAGTTGTTCGGTGCTAGGAAGTGAATTTGCACACAGCTTCTGTGGCCCGGGCTGGCTGGTGGGGGAGGGAGCCATTTTGGGTGAGATGCTGTGTCAGGGGCTTGATGTGGCTGTTTCAGCTTGTTCTGCGTAATGTGGGAGAGCTGCGTTGTATCATGTGGGCAGAGGCTTCTCGTAGCCCACGCACGGTTGTGCCGGGGGTGGGGGCAGACTTGATGTGGGTGATGGAGAGATGCTGGGATAAGGGGGCCACTAGCCTAGGTGCACTCAGGAAGCCCGGGCACCCTTTCACATGGACATTTGACTCGGTGCCTGCCACAGTCCATATCCGATAAATGTTTGTTGAATGACTAATTAAACAAATGGGGCAGTGCCTGGTTATGGTAATGCCTTTTGGGGGCCCCATGTGTGACATCCTTAGTATAAGAAGTCTAGGTGAGGGTTTCACAGAGGTTGTGCTCCAGGCTGTGAGGTAATGGGTAGAGGTGCCTCCTCATACCCCGTGGACCAGGACAGAGACGATGGAGGGCCCGCGTGCGCCCGCGTGCGCCTACCCACGAGGACTTCACTGTCCACACTGCTCCTCAGCAACAACAATAAGCAGTTGTTCTGGCTATAAGCAGAGCCCCCCAGGAGGGGCGCTGTGCACCTGTGGGTGCACCTGGGGATGTCGTTTAACATTGAGGAGAAACACACACACGGGGTCACGTCCAATTTTCAAATCAGTGAGATAGCCCCGTAATCATCCTTATGAAATGACTGGTTTTTAAATAAGAAACCAGAGAAAGCACTGTTAGCAGCTGACTCTAGCACGTAAGTCAGAGAGCAGAACGTAGAATTAGTAAGAAAATAAACGTATAGTAAGTCCTCACTTAACAGTGTCCATAGGTTCTGTGACTTAAAGCAAAACTCTGCATAATGAAACCTGTTTTACTGCAGGCTCATTGATACAAACAAGAATTAAGTTCCTACAGCATCTCATCACCATTAAAACGAAAGGATGTAGAATGAAACGACTTATTGGAGGACTTGCTGTGTGTGTGTGTGTGTGTGTGTGTGTGTGTTCTCTTTGTTCTTACCCTGGGACTTGATGCGCATACTGAATGTCTGTCATTCAGTCAGTAGGCACTGGTTAAACACCGTGCTGTGGCAGTAGGATCAGAAGCTAGACAGGATAGAGCCTTGCTCGGGAAGGAAATGTAAATAAGTAATGACAGTTTCAGGGGAATGGGGGTGGCAGAGAGTTAGGTGCCATCAGATGGTGACGGAACTGGGACCCAATCTTAGTTCTGTGACTCAGCCTGTCTGACCCTGTTCTTGTTTGTAAAAGGGAGATTTTGGCCGTTGGACATTGCTTTGGAGATTAAATCAACGCTAGCATGTCTGCTACAGTGCAGTGATGGTCTGTGGGAGCAAAGGGCACGTGGGGAGGGCAGAATTAACTACTGATTGGGTCCATCTAATTACTCGTAACTCAGATGGGTCAGTCCTGCCAGGGTGTGAGGCTTAAACCCTCAGCCTACCTGGGGACTTGCACATCTGGACGTCAGGCTGTGGAGGGTGGGTTAGCGAGACAGAGGCGTCAGTCACTGCTTTCCTCTGACCCCGTCTCCGCAGGGCAGTCACTGCGCCTCCGACCTCAGAAGGGCGCACTGTGTGCAGGAAGAGCTCCCTCTTGTAAAGGGCTGTTTGCCTTCCTTTACCTAAATCCCCATTTTCATACCTAAGTATCATTTACTTTCTGTATCTAGAGACCAGGAAGTGTCAACATTCAAATGGCTGCTACATCTTAGAGAGTCAAAGAGTAGAATCTGAAAGGGCCCTAGAGACCATATCCAGGCATGGAAGGGGGGTTTTGTTTCATGTGATTGGCAGTGGCTGTTGGCAGAGTGCTGTGTTCAGAAGGATCCTGAGGCCTCATTTCAGGCTCAGTCAGAAAGGGTTGTGATCGATAGCCATGTCTGCCACAGACAGGAGATTAGAAAGTCAGGGAGTTTTACAGCCCTGATCTAATCCAGCCTGCACATTTTAGAAGTTTGTGTAGTTTAATTATCAACTACATTTCTGTATCCATGTCCATCCTTACAACACATGTGACGGCAGATAGTTGCTCTTCTGTTTTGGGAGCCGATGGCTATAAACATCTGTAGGTTTATATGTGGCCTAGGTAGCTTTATATGTGGCCTGCTAAGAAAGACTGGGGTGAGCTTCTGTGCGTCAAAACTCCAGGAAGCAGATAGTAAAGGAAGTCAGGTTTTTCTTAGACACCCATTAGCTCAGGGATTCCCCCGGGTTTGTGAGCTTGTGGGATGTGGAAGGTGTCTCATATTTCTTTACCTTCCCCCATCTACTGGTTGCTTGTGACTCACTCAGCATAGAAATCTACGTTGCTTCCTACCCCATCACCCACTTCTTACCCTGAAAACCAGGTCTAGTAAGCGTAACCACAAAGCATTTATAATTCGACAGCCACCACGTTCTCTTACCCCAGGGCCTTTGCACATGCTATTCCCTGCGCCTGGAACGCTCCCGCTCACCTGCCTCCTGACGCTCTCTTCTTCATCTGTGGGTCTCAGCTCAGAGGAAATTTCCTTTAAGAAGCCTTCCCTGATTCTCACTGCAAACTAGATGTCCTTCTTCTGGTTCCCGTAGCATTTGTGAGCTTGATGGCATTGCTGGTTTGCTTTGTCTGAGCTCAGAGGATGGTGATGTTCTCAGCACCCACAAGAAATCGGTGCTTGGGAAGGGACTTTTCTGTAGCTTTGTTTCTTCTTTGCCTGTTTGATTGTGTCACTGAGTCAGTCTTGCTGGCAGGGACCCCGTAGAAAGTCTTCTGGTGTGTTTTGAAACTATTCAAAACCGACAATCTGGGAGATTTCTGAAAATAGCAGTAGTTCTTACTACTGAAATCCTGAGAGAAATTGGGAACTTCTGCTTCTCTCTCTCTCTCTCTCTCTATCTATCTCTATCTCTCTCTGTCTCTCTCTCTCTCTCTCGTTTGATAGGAATCTCTGTATGGGGTAAAAATCACAGGATGCATTTGTGATAAGCAAATGTTTTTATTCACTCCGCCTGGTGAGAACAAGCACAGCATGGCTTCACTTGAATGAGGGCAATGAGGCATTTCTTAGTACCCTGGTTAGCACCCTGTTCATCACCCAAAAGTTGATTTCAAATAATTTTTTTTCCATAGATATGTTTCTAAAATTAATTCTCTACCTTTAATACTTTTTTCCTCCTCTGTTACAAAACTTAGCAAATAGAAATTCCGTACTTCTCTAACAGTGCTCTGGATCAGTTTTCTTGACGTCTGATGGGTGTGAATGAATGAATGATTGTCATTGTGTGTGAGTGCAGGGTGCTGAGGGAGCAGAAGCCTTTGCTCTGTCACCAAACAGCCTCAGACTGTTGTGTTGAGCCACGTGTGTGTGTTCAAGGGCTCTACTTTCCTCTCCTATCAGACAACTGGCTTATGCTCTTGCTACTAGCAGTGGGCTTGTCCTTTGCTTTTCCCCCTTTTAATTTGCGGTTTTCATCTGCTGTGGGCTGGGAAAAGGGATCATCAGAGCTGTGTAAATTATTTGAAAGCACGATATAATTAGGTCCTTGGGGGCCTTTGCTGTGAACAGAGCACATAAAGATGTTCTGTGGGACTCTGCCTTCTCTTTGGGCTGGTCCAAGGCCCTTCAAATGCATCCTCCCTGTGTGTCAGCTCTGCTGCTTACAGCAGCAGGTACCTGGCCTATGGAAGGTGAATCGCTGTAGGAAGAGGAGCTGACGAGGGCTGGGAGGGGTCTGCACCTGTTTTATCCACCGAAGGGCTTACGAGGGCCACTTGCCAACCATCTGGGGACTGACTGAGGGGGCAGAGGTGACGACCATCACGTGGGCTGGGTGTGAGCTCTGTGGCCAGGGAACGTTTCCGTGAGACTGATGGGAGGTTTTCAATAGTCAGGTGGTCCTTTCCTTTGCTTTTTATCAAAACTGAAATGGTGGCTGATCAACAGCTCATCGTTAACAGAGAAGTGAGTCAGTGTGGTGCTATATTTACTAATGTCTGTGGATTAGAGCCTCTTGGGCCAAATAAAAGGCCTCAAGTGAAAAAAAAAAACTCGTAAAAGTCTTTGAGAATTTTTCCATTTCTCAAACACTAATGAAGTTCTACACTTATTAGCAAAGAGAAGGGTTTGACCATCGTAGATTGATCTCTAACGCCAAGCCTTGTTCTTAAGTGTATTCTAAGACTTGTGTTGAATCTGAGCAGCCTGCCGGGACCCTGGAGTCCAGCCCCCACCCCTCCCGCCCACCTTCAGGCTGGGAGGCAGCAAGGAGGGTGAAGTTTGGGTCGAGTGAACCCAGCCCCCAGTTCTGAGTCTTGACTCTGATGTCATCACCTCAGAAAAAGCTTGTTTTAGCTACTTCTCAGTTGGGAGGTGTTCGGGTGAGGTCGTATGTTACTCCATACACACCTTATACCCAAAGACCCAGAGTGAACCTCAGCATTAGTTCTTGGGACACTAGTTGGTTCTTTTTCATCCCAGGGATCACTGGTGATACTTCGGGCCATTTTAGCACAGTGCAAGTGGGTGTTGGTAAGTCTTTCAAGAAAACAATGCTATTTCTGACAGGTCCCTTCTCCCCCACATGGAACAGAATATAATAAGAAAGGCAATAAACCATAGAATTTTTTTAATTTTTTTTTTATGTGAAAGCCACTCTGCACATCACCCAGGTCAGCTTTCTCCATTTCAGAGATGTGGAATCAGGCCAGGGGACCGAGGACAGCTTGTTGGGTTCACATGCTCCTGGTGACCAAGCCAGGTGTAGAGGCCCGGTATTCTGTTTACTTAAGTGGTTGAGACTCGTAAACGATAAAGACACATTCGGCCTCAAGCCTAATCGAAGAGACAACGTAAAATGATGAAATAAGATTTTTTGGCCTGTGTGATCGGCAGAGCTGAGAGAGAGCCATAAGACAGTGTCGGCCTGGGTGTGGGGAAACGGGGCTTGTCGAATATTGGTTGTGAGAGAGTAAAATGGGAAAGCCTTTCTGCTGAGCCATATGGCCATAGGAAAAGCATGGAAGATGAGTTTATTCAAAGTAAAGGAGGATGTGCATAAAGAACTAGCCATTAAGATGTGCTTTGTAGCATTGTTTAGATGAAAACATTGAAAAATTGAACCTCTGGGAGGGAATTGGTTGGATACGTTTGTGGTCTTTGTACAAAGTATGGGACCATCCAAAATGATGTGTATATGTTGCCCGGGCTTTGCTTTGGAATATTCCAGCCATCACTGGAACTGAGAAGCAAAAAGGGAAGGAGGAGGAAATGGAATGTATAAAACGTGGGTAACGTGAAGCTGGGTGATGAGGAGGGGGGTTTGTTACACTGTTCTCCCGGTCTGTTTGAAATTGTGTGTGATGAAAAGGTAAAGTCGTGCAGCCTTGTTTTAGTGTCGATTCTATTTCCTACGGGGCTGATTCTCTCCCATTGGACTTTCCTTCCCGCACGCACTGAGAAGGGGTGCAGATTTGAAGCTCATTAATCATGGAAAGGTAGTTAGGATATAGTTGAATGGAAGGGGCTAGGGACCACAAAGTTATGTGCAGAATCCTCAGTTGGTTCAAAAAACAAACCCACACGTAGAAAACAGGTGGAGTGTGTACACCTGGGCGGGTAGCACTGGGTAGAGGGTTACCTGATTTTCCCCTGCCGCAGACGCGTGTGCCGTCGGTGCGGCTCCCTCAGCGGTGGAGCCTAATTAAACATGCTGCTCTTTTGCTTTAGGGAAGAGTATGGAGGAAGTGAAGAAAGTGCTGCTGCTGCTGCTGGGCTGTGCTGTCCAGGTAGGCGCTGGGCTGGGGATGGAGAGGGCTCAGCCGGAGCCACCTGTGTGTGCATTTGTGGGGACAGAGCGCCCCTGAGGTGGACGTGACAGAAGGTCGCTGGGTTCCTGGGAGAGAAGTGACCCCTATCATAGGTGGCAGTCATTTCTAGGGCCAGGTCACCTTGGGCAAGAAGCAGGTGGGGTCCCTCAGGCCAGGGCCATTAGCATATCGTGCCCAGTGTAGGAACGTCCAGAGCAGGGATCAGCAGACGGCAGCTTATGAGCCAAATTAGACCCACGACCCGTTTTTGTAAAAAAGTTTTATGGGAACACAGCCACGCTCATTCTTTACATCGTCTCTGGCTGCGTTCACGCCACAGTGGCAGAGCTAAGACCAAATGTTCCAGAGTCTAAGGTGTTTTTTTTTAACACCCTCCAGCCTTTGCAAATAAAGTTTGCCACCCCCTGGCCTAAATCAGGTGTCCTTGATCTTCACTTGTTTAAAAATCACCTGGACAGCTTGTCTAATGTGCAGATTTCTGTGTTTCACCCCCAATATTTTCAAGCTGGAATAAGCTTTGAAAAGCAGTCGCCCCGGGTGATTCTGAGTAGGTGGTTGGAGCAACTTCTAGAGAAACCTCAGTCTGAGGTCCAGCAGAGGGGACAAGGGAGGACACTCTCTTGGGTATAAAGGAGAAAGCCTGGGGTTGGGTGGGCGGTTCACTTGGAAACTTGCTGTGGCTGTGATGGTCCCAGGTTACCTCACTCACAAAATACTTCCATTAACACGTCTAACCCTCTGCAGTGTGAGAAGAAAGAGGAGTTTATTGAAAGAATCAAACAGCTGGACATTGAGACCCAAGCCGGGATTGTGGCCCATATCCAGGAGGTAGGTGTGTGTGTGGCTTGGTGTGGCTTACCGGCGGGCCACCGTTCCCATGGCAACCAGGAGGCAGGCTGTCTCCACCAGTGAGAAGTTGAAGGAGTGCATCACCCATTAGTGATTTTGCCAATGTTAGGTTTCAGACACCACAGACCTATTAAAGCTATTTGGAAAGGTGGCCATCAGCAAACTAAAATAAAATGGGGGTAAAAATAAAAAATTAAGAAAACAACAACACACGCACAGCTCAATCAAGCCTTCTTATTGCCTCTTCTTCTTACCTAATATGGACTCAGACTATTTTTAAGAGCTGTCAAGTGGTTTAGGCTCAGATTTTGATTTACAGGCCCTGAAAATGTATTCTGGGAAATGTCATCCTGCTTCAAATGGTTGATCTTTATGGAGAAAGATTCTCCGTTTCTGTCAGTGACATGGCAGAGAAACAAGCTGCCACCATTTGGGAAGTTAAAAACTGGCAAGTCCCAGAAGGGCTGTCTCCAGAGACTAGTCTGTGGGGTGGAGGCAGGTGGGCTGGACACTGGGGGCAGCCCCTCTGTCGTTGGCGGGCCTTGGCAGAGGTGGCCTCAGCAGAGAAGGTGGTTTCCCTGGAAACAGGCCTGTGGGGACAGGCACCCACCTGAAAATGTGCTTCCCTGACCTGCTCTTCCACCCTCCCCCCGCAAGCAGCATTGTGTGTTTTAATTATCTTAGAGGATATGGTTCAGCCTTCAGTCTAATTGGACAGATGAGATAAAGGCATGAAAAAGACATGAGCAGGAGGAGCATGCAGGAGCAGGTGTGTAACTGGCAGGGGCAGCTAAGCCCAGGGCACCCCACACCAGTGCCGGGGGCAGGCTGTGGCGGGCTGATGGGCCTCCCCACCACCAGGCACTGAGGCGTGGTGGGTTCTGAGTCAGGTCGAAGCGGGAGATGGATGTGGCTTGTTTCGGGGGAGGGTCCAGTGAAGCCCATGTCGTCAGGGGAAAGTCAGTTCTGTAGTCAATATTCTCAACCATTCGTGTCAGTGAATGGCTACCTGGTAGCCGAACAACGAGGCTGCCTTTTAATTTTCCTTGTGTCTCTGTTTTGAAAATGTATCTGTTTAGGGACTGGGTCCTTGAAATTAGCCAGTTCTTTGTGACTCACTGTCTTTCCTGCCCAGCCAGCAGGATATTTACCAAAAAAAAAAAAAAAAAGGGCGGGGGAGGATGCAACTGAAAGAGTCCTGCGTGATTATCAAGTTCACGGGCTGGCAGTGGGGACTGGGCGTCAGAATTCGTTGGGGGCTTCTTAACCATTGAGGCCCCACAAGAGACCCACTGAGTCAGAGTCAGAAGGAGCAGCATGAGCCTTTAACAGCTCCTCGTGTGACGGACGTGCAGCTGGGGTTGCATCCTGAACCCCCTTTACAGACATAAAAGTCCGTTCCCGAGCATTGGAGCAGGTCTAGGACCCCGCCTCCGAGTCCCAGGTCCGAGCCTTTGGGTGCCCTGCCCCGTGGGTTGACATTTCTCCTAAGTCTCCGAGATCAGCTGAACCCCAGCTTTTCCTTTGTGAGGTGTCTTTTGAGAAACTGAAAGGCCCTATTTGTTTGTTTTAAGATATTCTCTACCTCCATTTACTGCTCTAGAAAATTTTCAGGACTTTTTTTTCGGTGTACCTCCCTGAAGTATATCGCTGATTTCCTTTTGTTTTCCTCCTGGAGGCCTGAGTGTGCTCGTACTCATCTTCCCAGACTGAGAAGGAAGGGGCTTCAGTCAGATCTTCTGCCTCTTCTGGCGGGTCTGGGGGTCGGGCTGAGAAGGTCAGGTCGGCAGAGGCTGCCCAGGTGGGGCATAATGTGTTTCCCCAAAAATAAGACTGGGTCTTATATTTATTTTTGCTCCAAAAGACACATTAGGGCATATTTTCAGGGGATGTCTTGTTTTTTCATGTACAACAATCTACATTTATTCAAATACAGTCATGTCATCTTAGGGAACATCATATTTAGTCATAACGTACTAAATGCATCCGTCTGGCTGATGATCTCAACTGGGGCTTATTTTCAGGGTAGGTCTTATTTTCGGGGAAACATGGTGGCTATGGACCTCCCCTCAGACCCATGGAAAGGGAAAAAACCAGGTGGCCTTAGGTGGCCTGTGGGGATGAGATACATAGGCCTACCTGGAAATTGTTTTAGATCGTGAAATATTTCCCCCAAACAATTCAATTATTGTGTACCTAACACTCTGACATAAGAGTTTTAACATTTTGCTGTATTTGCATTAGATTTTAAGTAACACAGCTCCTCTGCTAACCCTCCCACCCTCCAAAGCTTACCTTCTTTGTGTTATAAATTGATGGTGTGCCAATAAAAATATCTGAGGATGGTTTAGGGAACTACTACATTGTAAGGAGTGCTTTCTGGTGTTTTAAAAAACGGTCAGTATCCTCTTTGAACCAGTGTTGAAAGCAGAAGTGGTTTGTATGAGCAGAGCTCGGCTGCAGAGGGTTTAGCCACACTTGCTTAAGGAGCCCCCTGCCTGCCACAAAGAATTTGTCAATGAAGAGTTAATAACATCAGTGAAATGGGTCAGCTGTGAGAGAGTCTCTTCCTGGGCCCCCTCGCACCCCTGCTGCTTGGCCGTGGGAAGATGGGTGCTCTCAGGATCCCGCGGCTGCTCCCTGCCTGGCCTCTGCAGTGCTGGACCTATGTATGCCCACAGGTGACCCACAACCAGGAGAACGTGTTTGACCTGCAGTGGTTGGAGGTCCCGGATGTGGCCCCAGAGGAGCTGGAGACCCTTTCCAGGAACATGGTGTTTCACCTCCGGAGGCTCATAGATGAGCGAGACGAGCGCACAGAGGTACGTCTGCGGGCGGCCCAGCTGCCGGGGGGCGTGGTGCAGGTTGGGGAGGGACGTGGGTCTGGGACCCGCCGGGTCATGGGCTGCTTTCCTCGGCCTGACTCTTCCTCTTCCTCTGCAGCCTGCACGCCTCCTGGCCGTTTCTCCTGGGGTTGGGATGTGGGCATTTTATTTGCAGCGAACTGGCACCTCTGAGATACCTGTGGGAGGATAGGAATTCATCGAAATGCTGAGCTTGGGGACCCTGCTGCATTCACACGCTCCTTTCTGTCTGACCGAATAGTTCATCTCTTTTTCAAAACTTACACCGCCTTTCCCCTGCCTCCCTCCGGGTTTCTTCGTCTCAGCTGCTGTCTCCTCTTTTCCTTTCTTCTCATCCTTGGATCGTTTTTCACCAAGTCCGAGCACAGTACTGTGCCGGGCGCAGGAGCTCGCTGGTGAGACCCCTCTCTGCCCTGCTGCAGCTGATCGTGGACCTCACTCAGGAGCGGGACTACCTGCAGGCACAGCAGCCTCTGAGCCCCCTCAGGCCCTCCAGCTCCGAGTCCACCCCCAGCCCGACCAGCAGCCTCTCCAGCGAGGACAAGCAGCACCTGGCCGTGGAGCTGGCGGACACCAAGGCCAAGCTGCGCCGTGTCAGGCAGGAGCTGTGAGTCCTAGAGACCCCGGCTCTTCTTTTCTGCTTTTGTGCCATGTGTCGCGAACACGTTTCTGGCACGTTGGCATGTTCAGTTCACTCTCATGCAGTGCAGCAAACAGGAGAGCTCTGAGTTGGGCCCCTGGGTCAGTTGGGCTCTGCGCGGAGCGCGGTCACTATTTGAACGTTGACTGGTTCCCTCCCTCCCCGGGCCTGCACAGGGAGGGGTTCTGCAGTGTCTGTGGGGCGCCTGCCAGCCCCAGCATTACAGATGGTCTACAGAAGCAGCCTGCTGTCCACCCTCAGGCCCAGTGTGGGGCTCCAGTGACCCCACGCTGGTGTGTGTTTTCCTGACCAGAGAGAGGGTGCATTTCAGTTGCTCTGGTGAGCCTGTCTCCTTTCAACTGGAGATGTCACTTTGTCCGTCACCTCAGGAGTTGCATCCCTGCACCTCCCTGCCAGTGGGCCAAGTTACCTGCTTGCCTGTGTGATGGCCCCTGTGGTCTCCTGGCCTGTCCCACTCCCTCAGTGTGATGGTAACCCGGTATAAACTTAAAAATGGAAAAGAAAAAATTTGAGTCAGGAGCATTTTTGAAAGCCCCACATCCAGATTCCCCTCCTCCCCCCCAGACACCAGGTTCCCTTTCCTTCCCCCACGGTGGTCTCGCAAGGTGGTGGGCGGCTTCCCAGGAAGCCCCCTCAGCCTCATGTTCGAATCACCCCCAGGGAGGAGAAGACAGAGCAGCTTGTGGACACCAGGCATGAGGTGGATCAGCTGGTGCTAGAGCTGCAGAAGGTCAAGCAGGAGGTGAGCAGGGAGGCGTGAAGGTCAAGCAGGGGTGGGGGGCTGGCACCCCCAGTAACTGTGGCCCGAGGTCCAGGAATGCAACAGCGGGAGCTTCCAGCCAAGGCCTCGGTTTCCTTCCCACTCAAAGTGGTGCTGCCCCAGAGCCAGTTGTCCTGAGAACTGTTGTGGGATGACATGTGTCTCAGTGACAGCAAGTGGGGACCCCATGCAGTGGCCTGTACATGGAGCCGCTCAGCCTCCGGGTACTGGCTCCTAGGACTGCAGGGACTTAGCCCTCTCTTCCCCACCCCCGAGGGTGCCCTGAGCTGGGTCCGCTGCCTTTGCCCACCCCCAGAACATCCATCTGGCGGCTGACGCCCGGTCTGCTCGTGCCTACCGCGATGAGCTGGACTCGCTGAGGGAGAAGGCGAACCGTGTGGAGAGGCTGGAGCTGGAGCTGGGGCGCTGCAGGGAGAAGCTGCACGACGTGGACTTCTACAAGGCCCGTATGGAGGTGAGCCTGGGCCGTGCGGGTCTCTGGCACTTCCTATCCTGGAAGCTTCTAGAGAGAGAAGCTCTGGGAGTGCCGCAGCTGATGCTTTCCCTGCACCCCCTCCTGTCTGCAGGTCTCCTAGAGGCCTCCCTCTGTGAGGGGAAGGAATATGGCTGGGTGATGACAGCCATGATTGCTCTTAGGAGTTTTCCTTCTCCCACTTCATGCCATAGTGATGGTCTTCTAGTCACAGATCGGTTTTTTTAAGACTAATTGCAATTTCCATGGCTGAATCTTGCCCCAGAACTCAGTTTCCTCAACGATAAAATAGATACACTACTTCGTGAGGTGTTTAGGATGGGAGGTAAAATACCTGGTATTTGGGCAAATCCCATAGCAGGCCCTCAGTGGTGGAGCCTGTTCTGACCCCGAGGTTATGGGGAGCAGCAGGGGAGGGGTCAGGGCTGTGGGGCGATGGAGACCAAGACCCAGGTGGGGTCAGTGACACTTTGACCACTCACCCCACTGCCTCATTTCAACAGCAGGTTCTGGGACCTTCTTTTCTGAGGATTTGGGAATTTTGCCCGCATGCCGATCCCAGGGCATTTGGAGGTGCCTTTAATGAGCTGGGTGAAATCAGGATATCAGCTCCTACCAGGTGGGCCTGTGTGGTGGTCAGAAATCATCCCCATTGCCAGCCAGGAGGCTTTTGAGGGGACTGAATACAGGTGTGGGGACTGAATACATGCGTTGTCCCTGTCCCTGCCGAGCTGGGCAGGCAGGTGACCTGGGGGAGGCTATTTGCCGGAAGACCTCGAGTGCGCTCCTGCTGCAGGTGGGCCCTGGGGGCCCTGGGCCAGGCCGAGGCGGCTTGGGGGTGGTTGTGGGCCAGGTCTGTTTGTTCCTCTGACCCACTCGGGGCGTGTCTGTTCCCCAGGAGTGTTCGTGGCACACTTGGTGCTACCCCCTGTGGAGAAGGCGCTCTGGGTGCTGTGTGACAGCAGCCTGGCCCGAGGCTGGGTGGGTGTGGGAGACCAGCTCTCGGCTTTGCCGGAAATGGTCCACTAGCCCTGCTGGTGATGAAAGGCATGAATCTCCAGCACAGACAGGTTCTGGGACCCGAGCACATACCGGGGCTTTTCATCACTTACTGGAAATGCCACAGTTGGGCGAGTCAGGGACACTCATGCACAAGTTTCCCTCGACTGCTGCCTCAGCTACCCCTCCTGCAGCCCCCAAATGGGACCATGGAGGGCGTTTCCCACATCTCACCCAGTTCCCTGCCCCGTGGATGGGGTGAGTTTCAGGGCCCCGTCCCTCGGCCCCGTGTTTATTCCTGGCCTCATCCAGGCAGCCTCGCTCGGTCATGCGGACATGGTGGTTTCGTGCCAAGCCCTGCACCAGCAAGAGGAGATCTGGACACAAGCAAGACTCGCTCCCTGCATTCGGGGAGCTTCTGGACTTTCAGAGGGTTTCACATGGGAACTTCTTTTGCATATTCTCAAATTTCATGCCTGTGGATAGTAACAGCCGTGCTTTTCATGTTGATTAGTAATTCTCAATTTTCATAGTGAAGTTACTATGACATTAGTAATGCCTTAAATTTTACGTTCGATTTCTGAATCACAAGGGAAATAGTGTGTCTCTGCAGGAGACAATTCCTTAGGGCCAGGCAGTGACACATGTGGCTTTGCCAACACTTGGCAGCTGAGGCTGGCCCGGAGTCCAGGCCATGGCGGAGGATGACTCCCACTCTTCTCAGAGGCTCATAGCATCAGGGCTCAGAGCAGCGTGGAGGACAGGCGTGCGTCTGCACTCGGTCCTGAGACTGGGGCACTTGAGCAGCGCTGCTCAGTCTGCAGACCGGCCGGCAGCCCCGCACGGCCACAGGCTTCTGTGTGGGCCTCGGGCCTGAGCGCCGCTGGGTCTCATCTGACTGCATGCCTGGGGCCTGGCACACACAAGGCACTTGCTAATCACTGCACAAGTCAAGTAAAAACCCACCTCTCAGCAATGAAAAGACTTAACGACCTTTGGGAAATGGACAGGAAAGAATCGCGAGTTTTGTCACCTTTGAAATGTTGACAGTGTTGGCTGTGATGGGCAGTAGAGCAGAGAAAGGAGCACGACTCGCACGTTGGTGCCGGCTCCCATTTGTGGACACCCACTGTGTGGGGGATTCTCATCTTGGCACAGAGAGAGTGACAGGCAGCCACGTGCCCTCCACAAAACCCTGCCCCGTCTCCACTGAGAAACACAGAAATGCGTGTCATAAAAGGGTGAGTGTTAGTGTCACATGGGAGGAAAAGTTAAAGGACTGGGGGTTCACGGTGAGGGCAAGGTTAATTTGGGTTAGAAAAATAGGGACCACAAAACATTTCCATGTTTTGTTTTCAAACTTCTGGCAGCTTCTGTGTGGCTCCTAGTCTAGTTTACACAAGGGTTAAAACAACAAGAAGAGGCCTGGGCATCCCGAGGGACAGTGGGAAGGGGCGGGGGCACGGGCCGGTCCTTGACTTCCCTTTGCAAACAGTCGCCCCACCTCACCGCTGCCAGGGCACAGGGGCTGCTGTCCAGAGGGCCACGTGGGAGCAGGACAAAGGCAGAAAGAGACTGCCTGGAAGGTTCCTCTTGCCCCATGTTTGGTCATTGGCTGAAATTCCTAACAGCAGAGGGCAGATGCGTAGGGGCCGTGTGCATTCTGAGCAGGGTGAAGACACGGTGGGCCAGTCTCTGCCCCTCTGAGCGACTGATAGCTTCCTCGGCAGTGCTCCCTTCAAAATAAACAGTCCGAGACCTAGCAGGGCACCGTCCCGGCTGCTACACCACTTTCTGGGTGCTGGGCAAGCCCTGTCCCTCTGTAAAAGGAGGGGTGGTCTGGGCGTCTCTCAGACCCTCGTGCCCTGGCATCTCATGCATAGGTAGGAGCATGTTTCCACTGAGCTTATCCTAGCGAGACCCTGTCCGCAGAGATGGGGGCCCCGGATAGATCTGTGCAGGGAGGGATAGGGCGGGCTGTTGGCAAGGCAGTTAAGAACTGGGTTAATGGTCAGTCCTGGGAACCGTGCAGACACACCTTCAGACGGCCCCCACGGTGCCCACGTTCAGGAGGGGGAGAGGTGCTGTGGGTTTGGTCTGCCCTGCCCATCCAGGCCTGGGAGGTGGGGCCTCGGCTGCACTCACCCTCCAGCCAAGGCAGAGTCGCTCACCTGTGCCCTCGGGTTTCAGCAGCTCTCCCACCAGAGTGCACTTCCTGGGCAGAAACCCTTTTCTGTAGGTGAAGGTGCTCAAGCTGTATTTGTTGATTTGAGTCTAATCTCTAGGTTCTTCAGGACATTCCCGCCCTTAATTACAACCCTCCCCATTCTACCCTGTCCCTCCAGCTATCCCAGTCCATTCCAGAGCCTGCTGGAAAGAGGAGAATACCACTGCGTCCTGCATTTCCTCACTTTCTCACCCACCCCTCCCTGTCTGCGCATTCTTCTGCCACCTCCCTTCTACTCACCTGGAACCAAGCTTGCGAATGGGGTCACGATGCACTTGCCAGGTCCAGTGAGCACTTCCAGCCTGCCTTGCGCGCCCTCTGTGGCACAGCCACCTCCAGTCACCTCCGCACCGAGCCCACCTCACCTCACGCCTGGCTTCCCTACATCCCTCACTCCACCTTCTCGGGCTCTTGTGGCAGCCACCTTGCTCTGCCCACCCCCAGATACCGGCCCTCTGCTCTGCCCTCTGGGCTTTCTCCGCACGTCCTGTCCCCCTCCCGCCCCCTCTAGCTGGCACAGACCGACAAGCCCCAAATCCGTCTGTGGGCTGGGTGTCCCGTGTGCCGGGTCTCAGCCCGTCTGCATAGTCCATAGGAACCTCCAGGGTCAGCGTGTCTAAATCCACTATCTCCCCCTCCCCCAACCCTGCTGGAGTCACCATCCACCTACCCAGGCACCTCACCCAGAGCTGGTTAACCTCGATGCTTCTGTCTTCCTCCCCACTCCACCTGCACCTGGCCTCAGGTGCTCCCCAACCTCCAGAGCCCACTTCCCCATCTCCTGGCATGTCGTTGGCCGGAGGCAGGTGTTGGAGGGCAGTGCTGGCCCTGTCCGCCATTGCTCACTCATACTAGTGCAGTGAGTAATAATCTCTTCCAGAATGCCCGCACAGAATCCGAACTGGCCGTTCGCCTGTCTCTCCTCCTCCACATCCCTGTCCTGCCGCCAGCTGGTCTTTCTAAGTTCCTCAGGCACCTCTCTGCTCCTCTTAGGATAAAACCCACTCTGCCCTCTTTTCTAGCTCTCCCTCACCTTTGGTCCCCAGTGGAACGCTGCTCCCGCCAAAGTGAGCCCCCTTCAGGCCCCTCAGCGCCCTCTGAGGCCTCCTCAGCCCAACACATCTCTGCCGGCACCGGCCCCGATGAGCGGTGGATGGGCCAAGCGGTACAAGCTTCACCCCCAGCCCCGTGCTGCATACGTCCCGTAGACCCCATCTTACTTCCAGGCAGCGCTCCCCACGTGGCATTGTCATGATATATCTTCCTGTCTGTTTTCCTCCTGCCCCGGGAGCTCCTTGAATACGCAGTCTGTATGTTTCTGACCTCAGGTTCGGGTCTTCGGTGCCCAGCAGGGATGGCCAGACTAGTCAGTGTGTCTGGGGGTGAAGTCCGGCCCACTGTCGGCTCTTGGGATGAAGGTTTATGGAACCCAGCTACACCCCTTCGTTCACATGTTACCTATGGCGGCTTCTGGTACGCCGGCAGAGGGCGTGGTGGTGACACACTGCTGACCTGGGCTGAAGGCTTTATCTCGGGTCCCTTACAGACCTGGTCTGGCCCACAGGAGGCGAGGCCTGTACAACGAGCAGTAAGAACGGGCGCTTCTTCCCCGTGCACGCCCCGTGTTTAGCTCTTAACTGCATCACCACGTTTAAGCGCCCGATGGCCCTACAAGGTTTAGCAGCCACTGTTGGACCCTCTCGTTTCTTCAGATGAGAAAGCTGAGGATGAATGAATGACTTGCTCAGCATCACAGGTGGTAAGGAGGTGGACCTGGCATTGAAACACGTGACTGCCTTCAGGACCTCAGCCTCCCTGAGAAAGAAGGAAATACGGGGCGGGTCCATGGAGACAGAGACGGTGCAGGAGAGAGGAGAAACGGGGGTACTCGCTGGGGGTGATGGCGGCCACTGCCTCGGGTGCCGAAAGGGCTGCGGGAGGGCCCAGCCTCGAGCACGTCGTGTCGGCCCTTGGACGTTACGTTAAAATTCAGGGAACTGACGACCTTGAACACCTGGATCTTCTGTTCCCACTTGGGACTTTGTGTTTCTTAATGATTGTACAACGTTTAGACAGTAGACTAAGGAGTCAGAGCAGGACAGAGCTGCTGTTGGTTTATGGTTCCGTCCCCCACCCCTCCAGTCAGCTGAGGCCTTACAAGGAGGGTCTTCTGTGAAGCTGCACTGACTGCGGCAGCCGGGTGAGCTGGGCAGTTCAGCAAGGGGCGATCTTCACTGAGTAGGAGGTCTGCCCGCCCTGAGCCGCGTGACCCCATCTCCCTCCTCGGCGGACACAGCTGGGCTGGACACCTCAGATCCGCGGGGGGGTGTGGTCCTGAGCAAAGTGGGAAGGCACCAGTTGCTTCCTGACGTCCCTCCACCCCACGCCCTGCCGTGTGGGTGCTTGTTGGGGTCAGAACACACCCCTGGAAACAAGTGTCTGCCTGTGTACAGGTGCATGCTCCGAGTGCTGGACTGGACAGTGCCTTACGGGGGGGACGTGGTGATGGCAGCGGCCCACTGACTGGGCCCCGGGGGCCGTGCCCAGAGTATTTCACGTGCAACATAATGTCAGCCCTGTTGTGCCCGCCGTAGGAGGGGGGATCCCCAATTGAGGGACATGCGCTTGCTTCACGTCCTGCAGCTAATCATGCCTGTGGCAGGCCTGGGAGGGAGCCTGTCAGCCCACATCACAGTGGCACATTAGTGGCAGCTCCTGGGCCACTTGGGGACCAGCCGTCAGGCCTGGCCTGTGACTTCCTTAAATGCAGTCCCTCAGCTGTTCACTGGGTTGAGTCAGGCCTTTAAATAGCCTCCTAGTTCAGCTGGGGTCAGGTCCCCAGGGGGCAGGCTGGCTGTGGGCAGCTGCCCAAGGTGTGGAGCTGGGCTTCTCCGTCCAGGCCGCACCCTTGGCCAGCTTGAGGACTCAGGCATGACTTCTGGGGGTCTGGTCTCTCACTTCTGAGATGGCAGCGTGCACAAGGCAAGTTAAGATATTTCTGTTGCGTAACATATAGTAGAGGTTGGTGCTTCCAGAAAATTGAGACTTAACTTGAAAAGTAGCTAGAAATTGTCCTGTTCTGTGCCGTATTCTTCTTGTGGACACTCTTGTCCATCCCTGCCTGTCTCCAGTGTTTTCAGGGCCCCACGTCTGACTCCCTCTCATGGCGCAATTCAGCCAACAAGTGTTCCTGAATACTTGTGTGAGGCCCACAAGAGCGGAAGTAGAACCGTCTTGCCCTGTGCCTTCACGGTTTAGGGAAGGAGAGCAGACCAGCTCACTGTTGGGCTCCCAGTGTGCCCAGTGCATTTTGGGAGCCCAAGTACCTGACTTAGTGGGCAGGACAGAGTGGTGTTGCAATCACTTCTCAGAGGGGGCAACTCAGGCTGGGTTTTGAAGGCTGAGTAGGAGTTGGTTGTGAAAATGAAAGGGCATCCTGTGCTATGGGAGCTCAGGGCCTGAGAGTGTGGTCCCACTTTCTGGTGGGTAACTGGCTGGAAAGCAAGGTGAGAACGGTGGTGGCACTGGCCACAGAGGGAGGGCCAGGCCTTCTTCCTGCTTGAAGCCCCTCTATGTGCTCTGGTTCACATCGTTAATAGTCGTCTGGGCCTCTTACCCATGTGAGCTCCGTAAGGATGGGTTGCAGGCAGCTGAGGACAGTGGAGAAAACACAGGTCTGGAGCTCTCTGTCCCAAGTTGAAGCCCCAACTTCACCCACTGCAAACTTTGTGACGTTGGGCTCATTCCTTAAGTTACCCAAGTCAGCCTCTTCATCTATAGGAAGGGACTGTCCCTGCCTCCTCCTTGGAGCTGTTGTGAAGAGTGAACGAGGCAGGGACAGGGGAGCCAAGTGGAGGGCCAGCCACATGGGGCTGGCGACAGGCAGAGAGAGGGCACCCAGGTAACTCCAGTCTTAATGACTAAACCCTTCACAGCTGCCAGGCTTTGATCAGAACCGTGTGCCCTGACTGGAAGGTGCATGGTTTCCCCTCTCCCAAGAATCTTGGATTCTGGCCCATGCAGGGAAAACGAACATGTGGCCGGATGAGCGGGAGCTACCGGCCCCGCTCCAGTTGTCAGGACCCATGAGTGGGGCAAGGCTTGGAAAACTGACATACGCCCCTGTGTGCGTGTTCGCAAAGTGTGAAGGCATTCAGGGAAGACTCCATCCCCCCCGAGACAGTGAGTGGTCCTAGGACTGCTCCGGGGGGGGAAGAAACCAAGAAGCCCTTTAATCAGGAGGAGCAGAGATGAGGTGAACGAGCTGAATGCCTCCCCCATGTGTGCTAGGCGCCTGGGACAGGAGTCAGAGACCAGGGGACCTCTTGCCCATGAGGGGGCCTGCGAGGGACCTGCCATTGCAGCCCACTCCCAGTACATGCCTGACACACAGGAGGCCCATGGTCCTTATTTGTGGGGTTCACGTCTGCTTGTGATTTAACTGTCTTAAAGACTCATTTCCAGGAAACTGCCAAGAACTGTTCTTCCAAGAGTACCTATGTGTGTAAAACGTTCGAGCAGGAAATGTGTATGGAACAAAAGCTTGTCCCAATAGCCATTTTGTCCTGTGACCCTGATCAGTGGCATGAATGTTGAATTGAGAAGACTAGACTCAGCCCTTGAACCCGGGACTCTTAGCCCCACCCCTTCCTTGTTAAGGAAACGGGGGTGCCCAGCAAAGTCCCATATCTGTCAGCAGAGTCCACTTGTCCAACAAAAGGGAGTTACAAATGTCAAATACCATCGCACCGTGGCCGGCATAAAGCTGACACCCACCGACAAAGTGTTTCCTTCCCGAATTTAAGTATTTTCTTGATTCCTGGATAGTTTTCTTTCCGTAGAGAAAGCCCATTTGCCCTAGCCTAACGAAAAAGGTGCAGGTGCTAAAAAGTGGAGACAGAACTTCCCGCAGCAGCAGCCTTATCCCTCGGTTGTTGGTTTCGGTCCAGATGCCTGGAGGAGCGTTGATCTTAGAACGCTGACATCATGAACCGGGTGCCTTAATCTGATGGTTCTCATGTATGTTTTTGCTGACCAGGAGCTGAGAGAAGATAATATCATTTTAATTGAAACCAAGTCCATGCTGGAGGAACAGCTGACGGCTGCTCGGGCCCGGGGCGATAAAGTTCACGAGCTGGAGAAAGAGAACCTGCAGCTGAAATCGAAGCTTCACGACCTGGAATTGGTATTACAAGCTGTTGTCACCACATACAAAGCTGACTGGGGCAGTTTCAGGTGTATGCTGTGCCCTTGTCTGATTTTCAGCTGCAGGGTTTCCCGCCGCTGCCGACACAGTGACTCGCAGACGACCGAGGGTCGCTTGCTAAGCTCAGCAGGCTCACGTGGGCACCACTTAATTCCACAAAACCGATACCACAACTTGATGCTTTTCTGTATTGCTTCTCTGTAAGGATGTATGTATGTGGGTGTCTGTTGCAAACAGGATCTTTGCTGGCGTTTGTGGTGTGGGTTGAGCGTAATTCTGAGTCTCTACGGCCTTTGCAAGGCGTGTTCGGCCTGCTGTAGGGCGCCGTCATCACTACTTGCTTTAAAGCCCTGCACCATGTGTCACTTTGTTCAGACACCATGCAGAGACCTTGGGTCGCTTCATCACCTAGGTCAGAGGGTCAGCATATCTTAGTGGTATAACTCTCACAGCTGGGGCCTGTGTTGGAGTCATTTCTGTGCAGCTGAGCTTTTTCGGACGTGAGCAGGCACGTGGAGGTCCTTCATTCTGGGGGAATGCGGGTAGATGCACAGGGCGGGCCTGTGCAGAGGGTGCTCCCGGCCGCGCTTCCTCACCCCTTCCCTCTTCCCGCACTAGGACCGGGACACAGACAAGAAGCGCATTGAGGAGCTGCTGGAAGAAAACATGGTGCTGGAGATCGCACAGAAGCAGAGCATGAACGAGTCCGCCCACCTGGGCTGGGAGCTGGAGCAGCTGTCCAAGAATGCAGACCTGTCCGACGGTACGCAGCCCCTGTGCCTGGGAGCCAGCCTGGCTGTGGCGTCTTCCTGACCCGGGGAGCTGAGCCCTTGGCCTGAATTTTACGTGTCAGTCCGTCCCCACTCCAAGTAAATAGGCTTTCCTTCAAGGGCCATTTGGAACTGTTTCCTCGCAGTTCTCCCCAAGGAGAACATGAGGGTTCTGGCAGCCTTGATGTCAGGACATGAAATACAAATTAAGTGTTGCCAGGTTTCTCAGTTCCCATATGGACAGTGCGAGGAGCTTCCAGATTACAGCATGCTGACACCCAGAGGACATCTTAGACTTATCTATGGATGATTGAAAGCTCTAGATGGCAGGAGACGTCCCCAGTGGCCACTAATCCCCACCATAAATGTGCCCTGGGCATTATTTCCTGTGTTCGTTTGCATAATTGGGCAAGATGGATGCAGTCTGTTCTCTGTCTCCCTGGATGAGGGCTGCTAAGTGGCTGCTTCTCATGGGACCCAGGCCTCTTCCTGTCCCTCCTGTGCCTGCACCCCTGCCCAGTACCCGAGATGAGGTGCAGTCAGCCAGGGGAAGGTGGGTGGGGCAGCCGTCAGCAGTGCAGCAGGAAGCCTCAGTGCCCAGCAAACAATAGCCAATTCCTGTGTTCAAAAATAGCACATGTGCACCTGAGAGAGCAAGTTACTGTTTGCTCAGAACTTTACAGAGGCAGGAGGGCTTTGGGCTGGATTGGGGGGGCAGGGGAGGTTGCTTTTTCAATTCTGCTAAACATCCCTAAGCATAATGGAAAGACTGTTGAAAGCAACTGGATCTTCAGCTTCTGTTCAAGGGGTCCCATCAGTTTTAAACCTAAAATCGGTTCATTAAAATATCAATCTGTGTGAGAAGATAGTTCTGCCCGTGGTTTGGTGCCTGGGCACCGTGCTGGGGCCCAGGGTGGGGTTACAGGGATTCCCTGCTCTGGGAATTCAGGTCTGCCTGGGAGGACACTGCCCCTTGGTGGAGCAGAGAAGTGGTGCAGACTGTCTAGGACCGTCTCCGACTGTATTTCTGTTAGAGACCAGGGTGGCTGATGAGGTTGGAAAGCCTCACTGATTCAGACCACTCAGTGTAGATTGTGAGCCCTTTCAGGTCAGTGACCATGATTTATTCTTGGTGTTCTCAATTCAGTCCTTAGTTGACAGCTAATGAGTGAAGCCTGAGTGTACTTTTGCATGTATGGTGTGGGGGCTTCTTGAGTCAGAAAGACCTGGCTCCAAGTCCTGGCTCCTCTACTTGTTAGCTAGGTGACCTCTTTTAAACCTCAGTTTTCTTATCTGCAAAATGGGGGTAATGAAGCAGCCTCACAGGATTGCTGAGAGGAGACAGTGAAGCATTGCACTGTGCCTGGCCCACGGGGTATAATAAAGGACAACTGTTTTTATTGCCTTTGTCTGATTAAAATACATCCCATTACTCTGGTTGTTTGGGGTGCTAGTGAGCATAACACCCAGTAAAGAACCATCGGTTGTTTTCATAATAAACTGTTGTGTCATCGTGATAGTCTGAGGCACTGCTTTTACGGAAGAGGAAACGAGGCTTGTAATCAATTCCATTGTTTAACTTGGAGAACCTTCAGAATTATTCTCCATGAGTACAGAGTTTCAGTGTGAAATACTGAAAACGTCTAGAGGTGGATGGTGGTGATGGTTACAGAACAATGGGAATGTATCTCACTCCCCAGAACCGTAAGGTTAAAATGGTAAACTCTGTGTGATGTATATTTCACCACAATTATTTTAATGTTATTTTTTAAATGAACGCCGATCCCAGGTTGTGAATTAGTGGAGTTTTAGTTTCGGTTAGTGTCATTTGTAGCCGAGTCAGGACGGAGCCCTCCACGTATTTTCGTATGTTGGCACCATGTGTGTATGTGTGTGTGTCGGTGCTGGGATGGTCCGTCCACCCCACTGCTGCACGGCCTGTTGTCGCCTGGGGTCTTTAGGATGTTTGGACTTCTTGGGTCTATACTGCTCTCCTTGGTGGGAGGTGAGAACTGAAAGCGGATGCAGACACCTTTTTGTCCTTTTGATCATGCCGAGGAGCTGAACACACACATTTTGTTTCCAGCTTGATGTGCTCGCTATGAAAGCCATCCCCTCTACATACCTCCAGCTCCTGGGGTGATGAATAGGAGGCAGATGGGGGCGCAGCCATGTTAGCAATACATTATAACAAGGCTCCCAGGGCTGAGCGTGTGGTACTGGTGGGGCAGCTGAGGGGGGCAACCCTGACCCCTTCTTTCGTGGGCTCTCACATACACTCATTTTTCCTCCTGCAAAAGCCCAGGACTTAATCTAAAGTCACGCACCTGCTTGTGGCTGGATGGGGCCAGGAAGCTCATTCCTCTCTCAGGGCTGCACTCCCTTCTCTGCCTGCTGTTCCAGCTATTTAAAAGCAGAGTAGATAATCTGCCTTTTTTCTTCTTTAGCCTACAGTTTCATCTCACTTAGAGCTTTTAAAGCAATTTTCATACACTGTCTCATTCTTTTTTCAATAAATTGTAAGATTAGAAAATGAAATCTCTGTCCAAAGGATGGCAAGCACTGGCTGTGCGTGCCCCATAGCCTCTGCCATCTTGGCAGAATGACCAGCTGATTATCCCAGCTGAGCCACCCAGTCCCCACTGTTCTCAGAGCTGGCCCAGAAAATGTCCCCTATTTGCCATCTCTGTTATTCTCTAAAATTCTTGACTTGTACGGTCAGGCTGGCAGCTTGGTTAAAAAAAAAAGAAAAGGTTCTAGCAGTTACACAGTTTTTAACTTTTGTGTTGGCTTTTCTACCATCACCAGCTTTCTTCTTAAGCTCTGGGTTGCTCCCTTTACAGACGCCACCAACGCCATCACAGGGGTCCTAAGTGCCTGAGGGACCATCGGGCACTAACAGCAACAGCACCCTGTGAAATAGGGAGGGCCCCCCGCTGACCCATGGGAGTCCTTCCTAGGCCCCTCAAACGTGGGCTCGGGGCTGGTGGCCGAGTCGGGGCCGGGGGCAGAGAGTGGACACGGGGTGGGTGGGGGCAGAGAGTGGAGGTGGAGACCCCTGGACCCTGGGCTCTGACCTGACTTGGTGCTTCAGCCTCCAGGAAGTCGTTTGTGTTTGAGCTGAATGAATGCGCCTCCAGCCGCATCCTGAAGCTGGAGAAGGAGAACCAGAGCCTGCAGAGTGCCATCCAGGGGCTGCGGGACGCGTCGCTGGCGCTGGAGGAGAACAGCCTCAAGTGCGGGGAGCTGGAGAAGGAGAACCAGCAGCTCAGCAAGAAGGTAGCCCTGGCCGAGGGTTGTCCTCCCCCAGCCCCACCTGTGACCTACAGACGAGTAGGTGTCCAGGTGGAGCATTTGGGTATCGGTGAGGACGCGCAGCTGGGAGAAAGGCAGGATCCAGTGCAGCTACAGTTACAATAGTGGGACAAGAGTACCATTAAGTGTCACAGGGCAGCATGACGTGTCCCTGTGCCAGTGCCTTGAGTCTGTGACTCGGACACCATTGACCTCTGTGTACCTTGTTTTCTTCATCTGTAAAATGGGGTTAATGACGTACCCACCTAGTAGGTATCATAGGATCGTTTGAGTTAGTGTAGGTAAAGGGTCCGGCAGGTGGTAAGTGCTTAATGAAGAGAGAGCAGTGCAGGGTAGAAAGCATAGGGTGGGGCTTGGGGCGAGAAGCGTCATGTAAGACATGCACACGTGTGTGCGCACATGCACACATAGGACCACTGGAGGTAAAACAAGAGCTGTGCTCACTCCTTCCTTTTGGTTTATGGGATGGGGAAGAAGAGGTGGCTACACTGCGTTTGCCTTTCAGGTCAACTGCTCGTCTTGTCAGTAGCACAGCAGAACCCGGGTATCTGGGAGTGCAGACAGAGGCTTACAAACCAGTCTTCGTCCTACAGTTACGAGGACCCCCTGTTCACATGGAGGGGCGCAGTCTCAGGTGCAAGAAGGGTTGTCGAGAGGCTAGGGATTGCCTCCGTGTCCTGGTCATTCTGGGGCAGAGGGCATCAGTCCAGAGCCACACTGCAGCTGGCACAGTCGCATGGTGGGCTCTGAGCACACCTGGACCAGTGGTCAGAGTCCATCTGAGGGCGAGGGCAGGAGCACTCTCGCTTGCGGAGCACCACGCAGGACTGGTGCTTTCGCTGTCTGGGTGTCTGTCCTGCCCTGCCCATGCGTCCTGGCAGCGTCGTTTGCTAACCGGCCGTGGGAGGGACGTGGCTGTAGGCAGGAGACATGGGCTCTGCTGGTCTCGGCTCTGCTGGTCCTTTATCTCTGGGTGAGGCTTGGGACAGCCCCCTCCTGTGAACTGGCTTCTCCTGTCCCCCATGGGACCTCCCAGGCTGGGCCACTCACTCACTCTTGTCCCCTCGAGGCATTGTGTGTCTTGTAGCTGGTTAGCCGCCAAATAGTTTGTCCTTTGTTTGTGGGACAATAGAAAACCCCGTCTCATGCATGTCTCTGGAGGAAGAGTAGCATGGGGAAAGCGACTAGATGGTTTGGGTTTTTAGGTTCACATGGGCCTGGCACAGGAAATGTCTTTATAAACCTCAGCCAAGATAAAAAAGAATTGACCTTTAGAAAGATGAGAGCTGCCGACTCCGCGGGTCCTCATGGGTCTGCCGCAAAAAGCCTGCAATAGAACCTGTCTGGCCCGGCTCCCAGCAGGCCTCAGAGACGACCGATGACGCTTCTCTCCGCCCTCGTGGTCCACCTCAGCCCCTCCTGTACACAAATAGGACTGGCGGTGGGTGCTGCCTACCCAGTATGACTCCTTAGCCCCCATCTCTGAGGTCCCACCCTCCTGCTTCCTTTCTGGATCGGTTCCCTGGTAGTACCCCAGCCCTCTCCTGCCCCTGCCCTCGGGAGGCAGGCCTTGGCAGTCCCTGGTACAAGGGAGATGCCGCAGTTCCCAGAGCAGAGCTGTCCTGTGTTGGTGCCTGGAGCCTTGGGAAGGCGGCCCTTCTGCCTGCGAAGCGCTTCCCCTCCTCTCCTGCCCCCCTGCCTGCCTGGGGCCTGGCTGGGTCTCCCTGGCCCAGCAGAGCCTGGCACATGACGGGTATTTCCTAAGATTGGGTGGATGGTGGGTCTCGGCCACCAGCTGAGCACCAGTGTCGGGACACGGCTCCAACACTGACCATCCTGAAGCAAGGGCACACACAGCCTTGGGACAAGTTCAGACAACACAGCCACTCTGAGAGGTGTCTGAGAAGGAAACCAGGGTCAGCCAGGACACAGTGCCTGGGGGCCCAGGACCCCTAGTGCCAGCCTGGCTCTCCCACCTCCCCCAGCATAGCCCATGCTGCAAGCTGATTTTGGTCTGAAATGTCTGTGGAAAGCATGGTTCCCCAAAGTTAGCATCCATGCCTCTAACTCACAACAATTCTGTGGACCTTGGAGAAGGGGCCTCCCTCCCATGTCTGACTCTGTGTTGATGTCGTAAGAGTTCATTCTTTGAGCCAAGAAGTAAAAAATCCTTATTGTCAGAGAAAGAGGGGCAACCCTTTTGGGGTGTCATCATGAGAGCAAGGACAACCCAGGGCCTGAGAGGCAGGTCCGTGCACCCACATGCTCTGGGGACCCCGAGGCTCACACATGAGCTTTCCGCCCGAGCCCAGCAGTGGGAGGATGGGAAGGCCCCTGGGGCCAGAAGGTCTGCGGCCAGCTCACCCCTCAGCCCAGGGCGCTTGCCCCGGGGCACTGGCCTCCTTCAGGGATGAGCAGGAGTGGGCGCTCTGGTTCCACGGCAGACAGAACCAGAAAAGGAGAAAGATGGAAAGTGGGAGTTGACCAGGAGCGGTGGGTAGGACATGGGGAAATCGCATTTTCAGACTAGAAGCAACAAAGATCAGAAATGCAAAGCTTGGGAGAACATTCCTTTCTCTGGGAGAGAAGTGGCAGCAAGGTGAAGTATTAACAGTAGAGCATGGGGTGAGCGGTGGGGCAGGGGACACACACCACAGGCCTCCACTGTGAGTGAGAGTAGGGCTGGGTCGGCCGGTGTGTGTCCCGGCTCTGCTTCATCCTCCCTGTGCGGCCTTGGGCAAATCCCTCGGCCACTCTGAGGCCGGTACCTTTCTCTCTGTGATGGTTAATAACACCTCATGGCCACTCTCTCAGGTGTAGGCACTGTCGTCAGAGGCTCCCTGCTGAGTCCCAGGCCTTGTGCTAAGAAGTGGGGCAGAGATAAGGATGAGAAGGGTGCTCTCACTTTTGAGAAAGACTCGGACACGTGGCCTGTTGCAGTGCCCTGGACACGTGGCCTGTTGCGGTGCCCTGTCAGCCCTGGCTGGGTGACACTCCCCCGTCCCAGGGTCCCCATGTTGGGGCAGGGTGTTGGTGCACTGACAGTATGATGAGAGAGCGCAAGTCTGATCCCTGCTGGGCCTGACGCGCCCCACTAGTGAGGAATAAGCTCATCTGGCTGCTTCCTCCAGAGGAGGCTTGAGACAGCGCACAGACCTGTGAGGGAGGAAGGCAGGGCAGCCCCTCACCTGGAGAGAAGTAAGCAGCGCAGGTGTTAGAGCAGTGACCCTTCTGGGAGCTTTGTAAACCTACCCGTGCGAGGCCCAGCCCCGACGGGTGAGTAGAGCAGGCTCTCAGTCCTGGCTGCTCACTGGGTATCTCAGGGTCCTACCCTCAGAGATTCTCATTGGCGTCCTGAGGTCTGGGGTCTTGCAAAGCTCTGAGAACCGTCTGATCTTTGTTCTTAAAGATCTATCGTTTAGAAAGTCATCCCAAACCAGCAGCATGAGGGGCACAAGTCAAACTGCAGATTCTTAGGCCCTGGCCCAGACCAACTGGGTCGGAAGCTCTGAGAGTGGGTAGGGCCCAGGGCTGGCACTGCCACCTGCCAGGTGTATGCTGAGCACATCACACTGACAAGCTCACGACGATGCCGCCGCTGGCCCAGTGTCAGTTATGGAAACTCGCTCGTGGCCACATTGTCAGCAGGGAGGAACCAGGCTGTGAACCCTTGTCCCTCTGATACCAGAGTCGGTGCCTTTTTCCCAACTCCTGTCCCAGCTGACAATGAGTTCGGTGTCAGTGGGAAGGGGCAGCTGTAGCTGTGAAGCCTTTGCAACACAGACAACAGCATGGGCCTCGCTTGGGAATCAAATCTCAGGTCCAGGCCTGGACCTACTGAGTCTGAATCTGTGGTCATCGCGGTGTCCGGGTGTGTGAGTCGGCAGTCATCACGGTGTCCGGGTGTCTGAGTCTGCGGTCATCGCGGTGTCCAGGTGTCTTGAGTCGGCGGTCATCGCGGTGTCCAGGTGTCTTGAGTCTGCGGTCATCGCGGTGTCCGGGTGTCTTGAGTCGGCGATCATCGCGGTGTCCGGGTGTCTTGAGTCTGCGGTCATCGCGGTGTCCGGGTGTGTGAGTCAGCGGTCATCGCGGTGTCCGGGTGTCTTGAGTCGGCGGTCATCGTGGTGTCCGGGTGTCTTGAGTCGGCGATCATCGCGGTGTCCGGGTGTCTTGAGTCTGCGGTCATCGCGGTGTCCGGGTGTGTGAGTCAGCGGTCATCGCGGTGTCCGGGTGTCTTGAGTCGGCGGTCATCGCGGTGTCCGGGTGTGTGAGTCAGCGGTCATCGCGGTGTCCGGGTGTGTGAGTCGGCGGTCATCGCGGTGTCCGGGTGTGTGAGTCGGCAGTCATCGCGGTGTCCGGGTGTGTGAGTCTGCAGTCATCGCGGTGTCCGGGTGTGTGAGTCTGCGGTCATCGCGGTGTCCGGGTGTCTGAGTCGGCGGTCATCGCGGTGTCTGAGTGTGTGAGTTGGCGGTCATTGCGGTGTCTGGGTGTTAGGCACAGAAGACCTTGGTGTTGGGGAGGTGATTGGGCAGTTGTCCAGGCGAGATGGGATGTGGTCTGGCCGGGGGGCAGCGGGGGTCTGGAGGGAGAAGCAGCACGGGGAAGAGGACAGGACTTGGTGACAGATTTACTTGGAGGGTGAGAGGAAGGAGAGACATAATCAGAAGAGCACCCTGAGCAGCTGGGTGAATAGGGATGTCACCAACCAAGTGAAGTCCTTGCAGGGCATCCAGGGGTGGTGGCTGGTGGCCCCAGAGTGTGTGGTCTGACCCTCCGGAGAGTGGACACAGCCTGAGATGGAAGTGAGTGACCTGAGGGTGGTTGAGTACATGGCAAAGGGGTGAGGAGAGGTGGTCTGAGCCGTAGGCTGCCCTCTGGGTGCCCATGACCTTCTTCTCTACCCTGAGCTGGAAGTGCAAGTCCTGGGCTAAGAGTTCATGGTCAAGGGTATGAGGGGTCACACAGAACAACGCCTGGGCATTTTTCTTGGAAAAAGCCCTGTTCAGGTATTCCGTGGGGCTGACAGGTTTTTAGTTTGTGGCACTGATTTTTGCATGGGCTGGGTTTTGGCTCTGCAGATTGAAAAGCTACAGACCCAGCTGGAGAGAGAGAAGCAGAGCAACCAGGATTTGGAGACCCTCAGTGAGGAGCTGATCAAAGAGAAAGAACAGCTACAGAGTGACATGGAGACCCTGAAGGCTGACAAAGCCAGGCAGGTAGGCACCTCCAGCGCAAATGCCTCTCCTGGACCCCCTGTCTGCAAGAGGGAGAGGCCAGGATCATTGGTAATTTATCAGTGATACGTACCTTACCGGTCCCCTCGCTTAGCTATAGCTCAAACCAGTAATTCTCAACCAGCAGCAGGGGAATGGGGGCCAGATTTTGCCTCCCGGGTACGTTGGCAGTCCTGTTTCTGATTGTCATGACTTGGCAGAGGAGAGAGAAGGTGTTCCTGGCGTGTGGTGGATGGAGGCCAAGGATGCTGCTAAATGTCCAGCAGTGCACAGGACGGCCCCGCAGGACACAGAATGATCCAGCTCCCGACGTCCAGTGTCCCTCGGGGAACTCTGGCAAACCTCCAGGGTTTATCCGCCTCACACTGCAAGGGTAGACAGTTCAGTGCTGGGGCAGTGGCTCCGTGATGCCAGGCGGGAGCCAGGCTTCTCTCTTCCTGCTCTGCCAGTCTCAGCAGTGGCTGCTGCACGTCCCCAAGGAATGGGCAGGAAGGAGGTGGGGGTGAAGGGGCAGAGGGAAGGCCTCTCCAGGATCCTCTGTTGACACCTCCTTGACCAGACCTGAAACATGACTACCCATAGCTGCAAGGGAGGCTGGGTATCAAGTATTTGGGTTTTTCAGCCTCTCTAGAAGGACAGAAAAGTGGGGGTGGGATGGTGCTATGTTTGGTGAAAAGACAGGGGGTCCCCCACCCAGATGTGGCTTACAGTCTGTAGAATAGAAGGACGGGTGACAAGGAAGGTGATTTCAGACGTGTGCTGCTGAGGAAATAAACGTGGTGCCCAATGAGAGACCCCTGCTAGGTGCAGGGCATTTAGAGTCGTGATGCAGGGAGCCCTGCAGGATGAGAAGGAGCCAGAGATGCTGAAGGCTGAGGGGTAGAGGGTGGTGAGTCTTTAAGGCAGAGGGACGGTCACGTGCACTGTCTATAGGCAGAAAGTAGCATAAGGAGAGGCTACAGAGGCAGATGGTCAGCTCGTGGGCTCCTGCCCACCAGGATGAAAAGTACCAAGGGAAATCACTTTCATTGTTTTAGGTAAGAGCGGGAGATGTGGTTTACGTTTCTGCGTCATCCTGGCTACTAGAATATGTTTGGACTTGAGCTGTCTCAGTAGGGGATCTCCATGTCCTGCCCCTTGGATCCATATCAGGCCTCTGGGCAACGTTAGGACTTCCATTGGGTGCCCAGTGGGATGGTCTTTGAGGACCTACACTTTAGTCCTCCAGTTTGGACCCAAATCGCTGAGATACCTCCATGCAGCTGCCTGTGACGTTCCCATTGTGTTTTTTTCCCTCAGATCAAGGATCTTGAGCAAGAAAAGGATCATCTCAACCAAGTTGTGTGGTCGCTGCGGGAGAGGTCGCAGGTGAGCAGCGAGGCCCGCGTGAAGGACATTGAGAAGGAGAACAAAGTCCTCCACCAGACGGTGACGGAGACCAGCAGCAAGCTCAGCAAGCTGGAGTTTGAGAAGCAGCAGCTGCACAGGGACCTGGAGCAGGTGAGGGAGAAGGTGGAGCGGGTGGAGGAGCTGGAGAAGGAGCTGCACCGGCTGGAGAAGGAGAATGAGAAGCTGGCCACGGAGGTCTCCTCCCTGAAGGCGGCCGCCGAGAAGGCGGACGTCCTGGAGCGTGAGAGCCGCGGCCTGACGCTGGAGAACCGGACGCTGAGGAAGTCGCTGGACACCCTGCAGAATGTGTCGGTGCAGCTCGAGGGGCTGGAGCGAGCCAACAAGCAGCTGGACGAGGAGAACCTGGAGCTGCGTGGGATGGTGGAGACCATGCGCTTCACCAGCGCCAAGATGGCTCAGATCGAGAGGGAGAACCAGGAGCTGGAGCGGGAGAAGGAGGAGCTAAGGAAAAACGTGGAGCTGCTGAAGGCCCTGAGCAAGAAGTCGGAGCGCCTGGAGCTCAGCTACCAAAGCGTGAGCACCGAGAACCTCCGGCTGCAGCAGACCCTGGAGAGCAGCGGCCAGAAGGCGCAGGCGCTGGAGCGCGAGCTCGGGGAGCTGGAGGCAGAAAACCGGGCCCTGCAGCGGGACCTGGAGGCCCTCCGGCTCACCAACCAGCAGCTGGAGAGGGCCGAGAAGGACAAGAAGACCCTGGAGCAGGAGGTGGCCCAGCTGGAGAAAGACAGGAAACTGCTGGAAAAGGAGGTGAAGCGGCTGTGGCAGCAGGTGGAGCTCAAGGACGCCGTCTTGGACGACAGCACCGCCAAGCTGTCTGCTGCCGAGAAGGAGAGCCGGGCCCTGGACAGGGAGCTGGCCCGCTGCAGGGACGCGGCCACCAAGCTGAAGGAGCTCGAGAAGGACAACAGGGACCTCACCAAGCAAGTCACCATGCACACAAGGACGCTGACGACCCTGAGAGAGGTGAGCGGGGGTGGGGGGCCCTCAGGGGGGCCCATTGGGGTGCTCATGTCGAGAGGGGTGTGCTTCCAGAATGGGGGGGGACTATGCACGTCTTTAAGTGTTTTCCCTGATTCTAAACAGGATGCTGTTTAGAACCAAGTGAAAATCCCCTGTTCCCCCCTCGCTGCCCAGAGAGAACTTCCACTGCTAGTAGTTTGGCTTATTTTATTTCATCATTTCCCCTGTGCATGTACACACACACACACACAACACCACACACACACACACACACACAACACCACACACACACACACACACACACACACACACACACACACACTTGCTACCCTCCTTTCTACATCCTAACCCTATTCTGGGTTTTACTTGTGTGCATTTTCTCCTTCTATTAAATAGGTTTCAAGACACAGTCTCTGATGACTGCAAGGTACTAATCCAGTCGATTTACTGTGGCTACTTTTTGGACATTTAGTTTGTTTCCAGTTTCCCCCCCACTGTTGTCAGGGACACTGGACATCCTTGCCCACGGACACCTTCACAGATGTGTCAGTTTTCTTAGGATCTATTCCGAGAAGTAGAATTACAGGCTCAAGGGGCATGAACGTTTTATAGTTTTTCGTTAAGTCCGCATTCTACTTTTTGCTGGTACTTTTTGCATGGGTCCTCTGGGCATTCGTCCCGTGTGCTATGGTGAATAACTGCCCTGGTAAACGAGTTCAGCACCTGACTGACCCAACACAGAAATCGAGTCTCCCGCATGTAGTGGTCAGTGTGGCTATTCCCAGGTGGACGTAAGTGCCGTGCCTCGGGCACCTGGCTTCTCCCTCCTGTGGCTCGTCCGTCCCATAGTGGAGCCCCTGCAGTCGGCAGGTGGACGAGGAAGAGAGTGAGTGAGAAGGACCACACTTCAGTCGGTCACACTAGCTGGAAGAAAGGGAAACACACCTGAACACAGAGGTCTCTGTGTTAGGAAAGGAGTGCAGGCAGATAGTGTGCTGGGGGACAGAGAGAGAAAGCACAAACACAGCGCACAGTCCCTGCCCCTGTAAGCGTGGGTCAGGTGACGCCCCAGTAGCGGCCGACCCCAGAACTGCAGAGGCTTCCCACAGCAAGGCTTACGTCTCCCACACGAGAGTTGAGGTGACTCTCCTGGGGCCTGTCCTCTGTGCTGTGACTCAGCCGTCCAGGCTGCTTTGATTTATGGCTCCACCATCTCAACATAAGGTTTGGGCGGTTGCTGTCATAGGTGAGAGGCAGCTAGAAGGTCACACTCCAGCTCTTCTGTGCTGTACTCAGGAAGTGACCACACGTCAGTCGCACACCCAGCTCATTGGTCACAGCTGGTCACCTGGCTTCACCCAATGGCCGGGTGGCTGGGAAATCTGCAGGCAGCAGATTGCAGTTTTTGGCGAGCCCACTCTCACACTGCTCTTCCAGGCCTTGGGATTTGGTGGGGGGAGGCCTGCGTGCCAACAGCTGTGACACCAGCCAGGAAATGGCAGCAACCTGGAGAGCTACTGATTGGGGTGGAAGTAAAGTGGATCAACACCACTTTTGAAAAGTAAATCAAAACCAAGATGTAAAATGAAATCTTTCTCCTTTTCATACTTTTTTTCCGTGTTCCAAATTCTCTGCAATGAGCATTTAACTACATTACTTCGTAGAGAAGGCAATCATGAAGAATTCAAATCCCCTACCCAGAGGTCAACAGAATGATGTTTCAAACACATGTTTGGGTGTGTTTGGAACACACATGATCCATCCTGACGAGTAGGTCTGGGCGTCTACCATGCCAGGGGCCTAGAAACGTGTGCTCATCCCTTCTCTTTGGAAGACATCCCTGGGGTTCACCCATCCCCATCAAACCTCCTACTCAGTGCTCGGGACACCTGAGCAGCCATGACTGGGGAGGACAGTTGCTCAGCCTGGGAAGGGCCTGCGCCCGGCCCCCCCTGCCGTTTCTGCTGGGCTCCCGTCCCACGCTTGTCCTCTCACTGTCCTTATAGGACCTGGTGCTGGAGAAACTGAAGAGCCAGCAGCTGACCAGTGAGCTGGACAAACTGAGCCAGGAGCTGGAGAAGGTCGGCTTCCACAAGGAGCTGCTGTTGCAGGACGACGACAGCAACAGCGATGTGTGAGGACCCCTCCCCTGTGGTCCACACGCCGTTACGGCTCACACCACGTCCCACGTGCTCCACGCCTTCAGCTCTACCTCTGTGTGGACTCCTCTCAGCTTAGGGCGTGTCCTTCGTATTCCAGGTCTTCCCGGAGGCTCCCAAGGGAGAGTGGAAGGAAAATCTTTCATCCAACAAAAAGGCTTCCTAATTTTGTAAAAATAGATTTTATTTTAGAGTTTTAGGTTCACAGCAAAATTGAGGGATAGGTACAGACATTTCCCATACACCCTCTGCCCCCCGCCACGTTGCATGGCCTCCCCCACTGTCAGCGTTCCCCACGAGGGTGGTACCTACGTTACAATCAGTGGACTTAACACGCCGTCGGCACCCAAAGTGTATAGTTTGCGTTACAGTTCACTCTTGTTGTTGCACATCCTGTGGGTTTGGACACGTGTAATGACGTGTGTCCATCATTATAGTATCAGAATATTTTCACTGCCCTGAAAGTCCTCTGTTATTTATCTCTCTCGCCCTAACCCCAGCCCTTTATTTCTTTACTTCTTTATTTATTTTAACTGTTGCAGACTTGGCCTGCAATGCTTTGTTAAATGACCTTGTTTTTCAAGGAATCCAACATCTTAGACTTTTCCTGGAGTTGTACCCGACTAGATCCACATGCTGGATAACGTGATGCCCGTTTGGTGCAGTGTGACTGCCCACTCACCTAGCACTGTGGCCTTGGGCACATTGCTTACCTTCTCTGAGACTCAGTTCTCCCATCTGTGAAGGGGCCCTGATAATGCCTCTATAAGACGATGGCTATAAAACTGCCCCAGGGACGCTTCCTTTGAACATGTCACAAGCATGTTGACGTTGGGAGTCCTGGGCAGGGCTCTGAACGGATGGCTTTTGGCTCCTGTAGTTCTGGGCCCAAAGCTGCCAGCTGCCAGGTGCTGAAGGAAACCAGCTTCAAGGGGGGACGCATGTGTGGCAGCTGGGAGATTGGGAGCCTGTGGGTGGAAAAGGCCGGCAAATAATACTTTATATCTGTAATTTTCAGAAAATACAAGATTTTGGAAGGCAGGAATGAGTCAGTATTAAAAACAACACTGGCCATGAAAGAAGAAAAGATTGTGTTCTTAGAAGCACAGATGGAAGAGAAAGCCAGTCTGAATCACCAGTTACAGAACGAGCTCCAGGTGGTAAGCGCTGGCCCGTTGGGATGAGCTTTGGGCCCCTGCCTCGCCTTTTCCAGCCCTGCACATGGGTAGCAGAGGGACAGCCTGGATGCCCAGTTCCTGGAGCAGGCGTGCATGAGCTGTTGGGTTCTGAGGGAGCTACACGTGGACAGAGCCAGAGAGTGAATCAGAGGTCTTGGGGGGGAGGAGACAGCAGCTCAGAGCAGCCCCGCGTCTACTAGGCAAGATCCGGGGACACTGATGACCAAATGACATTGTGGGCAGCAGGCACCAAACAGGCCGGCAGAGCCTCGCGAGCCCCTCAGATGGGACAGACACAGTGCACAGGGGTCCTGTAAGGTCAGTGCGTACACACGCTCTCTGCATGCTTGCAGACAGGTGCTCCCCACACACGTGCACACAGGTACTCTTCCATCCATCCCTCCTTTCTGAACCCTTGGCACATTTCTTGGCTGCACGACTGGATAAGGAATCTAGAGCATAGTGGTTCCAGAGCTGGAAGGGGCTTTATAACATCACCTGGTCCGTATTTCCCGGGTCCACCTCTATTATATGGAGCAGCCAGCTGAGGCTCAGGAAAGTGGGAAGACTTGCCACTGTCACGTGGCTAAAGTTGGGGCTGAGGCAGGACTGGGTCCCAAGTCACTGCCCTTTGTGTCATTTCTGGAAAGAGGGAGAAACATGCGGGACAGAGGTTATGTGCACTCCCCCTAAAGCAAAAGCTGGGTGTCTGGTTTGTCATGTGCTAGTGCCAGGTGAGGGCTGGGGTTTGGTGTAGGGCCGTCCTCTGGCCACTAACGTGGGCTCCAAGCCGGGCCTCTTCCTGCCCCAAGTCTGCTTTCGTGCTTCCCGACCTGCAGCTAAAGAAGGAGTGTGAGATCCTCAGACAGACCCAGGAAGAGGGGAAGCACCTGCAGAATTCTTTCAAACACCCTGCGGGGACGTTGGTCTCTGGGCACCAGGGAAAGGAGAGCTGGGGGCCGAGCCACAAGGAAGCCACCATGGAGCTTCTCCGAGTGAAGGACCGGGCCATCGAGCTGGAACGGAACGTGAGTGGGCTGCCCGGCTGTGGTCGCTCAGAGAGAGCATGCTGTTGATGGTCCAGGGATAGAACGCCGTTCCTGTAAAGGACTCGGGATGGCAGAGCTTGATCTACATCTAGTGGGACACTTCTTGAGTTGTCCTGGCAAGTCCTGGAGCTCCTTTTCATTTGCGGTCCCTTCTAGCATTTCTAACATGAAGGGGCGTATTCACATTTTCCATGGTGACTTGCAGTCGGCCTGTCCATCATACTTGGCCTGCAGCTTATGTCTGTAGCATTGTGTGTTTCAGTGCTCGTACTGGGGGCTGGCAACCCATGGCCCACCGCCTACTTCTGTAAATGAGGTTTTGTTGGAACACAGACATGCCCTTCTTTTATGAGTTGTATGGGGCTGCTTTTCCAGCAATGGCAGGGCTCAGTGGTCGGCGTAGAGACCACATGGCTGGCACACCCAAAAGTATTTACTCTCTGGCCCTTTACAGAAAAAAGTTTGCTAGTGCCTATCTAAAGCCCTGATTTTATCTGACTCTCCAAACAACTTTGTTAAGTAGATACTGATGAGAAAGCTCAAATGGAGTTTAAGAGACCTGACCAAAGTCCCATGCGATTTAAGGTAACCTGTGTTACCGTGTAACCCACGTGTCCTGGCTCCTCACCCACGTGGTGGCATCTTGTATGAGGTCTTGCCCAGCCTCATGGAACGTGGGCGGCCTTATTCTACATGCCATCACTCCCGAGTAGGGTGAGGCTGTGGCCGCCGCAGGCTTTCACTCCCATCCTTTGTAAGCAGCACACAGAAATGCACTGTCAGGTGTCCAACAGAAAACCAAAGCATTGCGGAGAGAAAGGACGAGGCGGCTGTAACCCCAGCTTGCCGTCACCTTGCACACGTACGTGCAGGTTCTGTGCACCATCCTTTTCATGTGCAGGCTTTTCCGAAGCACATACCCCTCAAAGTAGTTATGTTCTTTTTTTTTTTATTTTTCCAATTCTGCTGATCTTGTTTTCCAAGAGGGAAAATGTTACTTCTCTCCCCTAGTGGACCTTGGCTTTGGCCCCCAAAGCCTCAACTCTTGAGGGTCCCTTACAACTCAGGTGCCATTTCCCGAGCCGGCGTCTGATGGCCTCGTGCTTCCCCACCCCTAGAACGCGGCTCTGCAGGCTGAGAAGCAGCTGCTCAAGGAACAGCTGCAGCATTTGGAGACCCAGAACGTGGCCTTCAGCAGTCAGATCCTGACGCTGCAGAAACAGAGCGCCTTCCTGCAGGAGCACAACACGACGCTGCAGACCCAGACGGCCAAGCTGCAGGTGAGGCCACGGGCATGTTACCTGGTCTCCTGGAGACCAGCCCTGGGCTCCCACTCAGTAAGCAAGATGAAGCACGGGAGACGTGGGGGTTGGTTTTGTTGTATTTTTAATAGGCTCATTGTAAACAGCGGTTCCTCAGGATCTTAGAAGGTGGTGGTGACGGGTAAGCCGCTGTCAGTGACTGGGCATATGGCTGCCTGAGTCATTACCCTGCTTTTACTCGCAGTCTTGTCTGTTTCCCAAATTCTGTTTCCTGGGACATTGCTAGAAACGACTTGTTAAAGACGTTCTGGGATCAGCTAGGTTTAGTTCACATTGTTACCCAGGTTTCTTTGTTGTAGAATGTGACAGAGCCTTTTTCAGGTGAATTTTTCCTCTCCCCGGAGGAGGTAGGGTGGAAGCTGCCCCAGGCGGCTGAGAGCAGAGCTAGTTCTGGGCCACGTAGGTTAGGATGTAGGGTTTACTTATGGTTCACAGATTGTGGGAAAATGAGTGATTCATTAATGCAGTTTCTGAGAAAAATGTTTGAAAATATGTAGCTGTGGGTCAGGGACAATGAACAGGAAACCATTTGGCAAAGACGATGGGATTTGTTCTATTAAATGAAGTAGGATATTGGTTTATAGTTTTGTTTTTGTTGGGTTTTCGTTGTAATGTCTTTGTCTGGGTTTAACATCGGGGTGATTCTGGCCTCGGAATGAGTTAGGATGGGTCCCCTCCTCTTCAGTTGGTAGATGTGGATGTTGTCAGATGGGTGGTGTGTAAATGCCAGCTGGGGTAAATTGGTTGGTGTGTTCAGGTATTCTGTATCGTTACTGATTCCTGTCTACTACTTTTTAAAATATCGGCTTTGAAAAGTAGGCAAAGAGGGTACCCAAGGGCATAACTTGCCCCAAAAGGTCACATTTGTCGAGAGCACCACATGGCAGCTCGTTTATGTCATCGGCCGTTTCCCAGAGCAGTTCCCTGAGGGGCCCTGTTACTTCAGAGTCTGCCCTTGGCCTGCTCCTGGCCCCTCCTCGCATCTGGGGACACGGGTCTGTGGCGCCCTGGGGCCCGCACGTGGGCCAGGCAGCCATGGTCTCCTCCTCCCTGCCGCAGGTGGAGAATTCCACGCTCAGCTCGCAGAGTGCCTCACTCACGGCGCAGTACACACTGTTCCAGAACCAGCAGGCGGCCAAGGAGAGCGAGCACGAGAACCTACAGAAGCAGCAGGAGCGGCTGGCCGCCGCCTACGAGGCGCTGCTGCAGGACCACGAGCACCTGGGCACGCTGCATGAGCGCCAGTCGGCGGAGTACGAGGCCCTCATCCGCCAGCACAGCTGCCTGAAGACGCTGCATCGCAGCCTGGAGCTGGAGCACAGGGAGCTCGGGGAGAGGTGCGTGCCCGCAGCTGTAAGGGAGTCAGGCGGCCCCTGGGGCTCGTGTCCCACCTCCACTCTGCCCTCCCATTTCCTCTTGGCCCGCTGCTTCACTGTCTGGGGCACCAGAACTTTCCCAAAGGGAAGTAAGTGTCACCCTCAGTGATCTGGAGTTTGTGCAGCTGGAGACCGAGTGACAAGAGGGTCCCCGAGTGCAGAAGGCGATGTGTGTGGCTAATCCCGGCTCGGGGAAATCTAGCGTCGGGCTCGGGGTCCCTGCCCCCCTAAGGATTCCTGGCCGCTCTTCCTTTTCTGTCCAAACCAAGAACGAGGAGGCGGAAGTTCACCTCAGCTGTTGGCTTACAGTGACATGACTTACCCTAGATCCCCTGGCCTTTTCTTTCCTGTCAAGTTTTGGGCTTCTTTCTTTTTTTAATCCTTTAAGTTTTGAAACTTTTAGATACATAGGAAGTAAACAGAATAGTATAGACACCCTCATGTATCCGTCACCCGGCTTCAGCAGTGATCAATAGCAGTATTCTGCCGTGCTTATTTCATCTGTACCTCCCACTCTGCACTCCCACACACCTTTTTTTTCTTTTTTAATGGAAAATTGATATGCATTGACAGGCACAAATCTTAGCTTTGTGCTCTTGTGCATTCAGTCAGACCTCATCGCCTGAGCTGCTGCCCTGCAGATCCCTGATTGTTCCGGACCCTGGCCAGGTGCGCAGGGCGCAGAGCCTGGGCAGGTGTGATGTGCGCATGACTCGAACACAGGAGAGAGAGGCTCTCAGACACTTGGAGCCGCGTAGGAGAGGCCCAGGAAGGTTGAAAGGTGGTGCCTAAGTCACCGCCTCGGACTTGGGGCAGCTCTTGTGTCATCTGTGAACACAGAAGGTTCCAGCAGGCGGGAGGAACAACCGGGGCTCGTCAGGGACTCCATCCTTGTGCTCTGCTGCCCTCCAGAGATGGCTAAAGATTGAGACTGGAGAAGAAAATAAAAGGCCCAAGCTGAGAGTGAAGTGTGGGGGAGGGTGGAGCTGGTTGGGGGGTATTGAGGAGCAGGAGTGGGTGTGCGTGTGAGTGTTTATGTGTGTGAGTTGTGTGTGTGTGTGCGTGCATGCATGCGTGAGTTGTGTGTTAGCGTGTATGCACGTGTGTGTTGTGAGTATGCACGTGTGTGTGCATGTGTGTGCACATGTGCATGTGAACACGTATGTGAGTGTGTGTATGAGTGTGTGTGAGTGAGTGTGAGTGTGTGTGAGAGAACAGCTGGCCTCTGGCACCTGCTTGGGCCCCACCAGGCAAGCCTTTGCCCCCCACAAGGGCTTACTAAGGACATGGCAACGGGTTCCCCAAGGGACAGCAGAGGGCTTACCCTGTCCCCGGGAAGGAGAGAGTACCTGCTACGTGCGGTGAAATTCGGCTGTTTATTTTGTGGTTACTTTTACATCTGTTTGTGCTTAGTGAACCACCTCGTCACTTACCTATAACTCCCTAAGAGAAGGCCGGGAGTTCAGAAAACATAGTTGTGGTATCCCAGGTGGTTAAAGGAGGGGTCAGAGGGGCTGTGGCGGGTGGAGGAAGAGGCCTCAGCCCCGAGCTGCAGGGACCCCCGGAGCCGGCCCGGCCTGGGCACTGGCCTGCACAGCTCTCCCAGCCGCCATCCTCCTGTTTCTCCGCTGTCCAGCCCCGTTTCCTGTCCGTCCCCTCAGCTCTGCAGAGAGAAGCCTCCAGGAGAACCCCCTGTCCTCACGGGAGGCTTTGCAGTCTTCTGGGGTGTGCATTACTGTAGGAACAGAAGGCCCCAGGCAAGCTCCCAGCGGGTGTGTTCCCCTCCGACAGGCACGAGGAGATGCTGAAGCACAAGGCGGAGCTGGAGGAGCTGGAGAAGGCTCTGCACACCGAGCGGGAGGCTCTGCAGCAGGAGCAGAGGACCAGTGCCATCGCCGCCAGCGAGAACCAGAGGCTGCAGGGAGAGCTGGACAGGTAAAAACGCCTGTGGCGTCTGCCGTCGGGATTCCCTTCAGACCAACTCACTCGGCACCCGCTGAGAGAAGATCAAATGCGTCCTGGTCATCGTGCGTTTACAGACCCTGTCATGTTAACAGCTGGATGGTAACAAGGGTAAAGGGGACTCTGGCTGGTGGCTGGGCTGGAAGGACTCAAGTGACAGCTGGGACCATGCATTGTCTGAGTTTGGATAACCTCACCTCCACGCTTGTGACAGTGACGACTGTATGAGGCACAGGCACCTTTGTCATCTGACGGGAGCCACACAGCGACCCCACGAGGGCGGTACCGTCGGTCCTCACTAGTCACACCTTCCCACTGGTGAATTCAACCTCCTTGCTGAAATGTATTGTAACCCCCAGACCGATGCCCACGGCCTCGTGGACGTGCCCAGGCTGGCAAGGTATTTGAGTTGCCATTTGCCGCAGAGTTTGAACAGGGCCTGTGACCTCTGTCTTCTTGTTTCATTATTCACACTACAAACAAGCATCCTTTCTGTGGTCCATTTAGTGCCATGGTTTTCGTATTTCTGTGCTTTTTGGTGGCAGTTTCACTGTTTAAAATGGTCCCCAAACAGAGTGCCGAAGTGCTGCTAGTCTTCTCGAGTGCAGGGCTGTGATGTGCCTTATGGAGAACGTACACGTGGTAGACAAGCTTCATTCAGGCCTGAGTTACGGCTGTCGGCTCTGAGTATATTACATAAGGTGTCATTAAACAGAAATCCGTGTAAAACAAGGGATGTCTTGATCAGTTGACAAAGACGTGACCAGAGACTCACAAAAACCCCTGTGTTTTCCCTAGGAACAGTGGTTCTGTATTCGCTAATTCAGTGTTCGAGGTGACTTTATAGCTTTACAGCACATTACTGCTGTGAATACGAGAATCAACTGAGCTATTACCCTTTTTTTTTTTTTTTTTTTTGGACAGATGAGGAAACAGGCTCAGAGAGATTACATGACTTGGTCAGTGCTTCTAGTTAATGGCATAGCAGGATTTGGACTCAGGTTTTGTCTTATCCCAGAGGCATGGCCACATGAAGCGGCTTCTTCGCTGTGTCCTTGTGTTAATGGCTCCCAGGGCCTACAGACTGGTGCCTCCCGCGGCCAGGCAGGTCAAGCACGTGGGGGAAAGAGTGTCAGCGATAGACCAGACGGTGACTTGGAGAATACTCACTGTCTAAAGATGGTCAGCTGGGAGGCAGGCCTGGGGCTGCCAGGTCATCCTTTTGTTTATGCTTTTTTTCTTACAAGAAGCTGGACATAGGAATGTTGATGTGAAACTTTAAAATTTTTAAATGTTGATAAACCAATTAAAAAAAAAGGGACAACTGTATAGGCCAAACAAGACATATCTGTGTCCAAATTGAGTCCACGAGCCTCTGCTAATTTGAGCTTTCTGTTATAAATCTTCCCCCACGAAACCCCAGGTGGGTAATAATCATGATGATGATTTCAGTGATTTACATAATACCCCAGCGTGTCATATTTTATTTATCTCAGGGGTTGAAATTAGAAAGGGGGTTGGAATGGGAGACAGAGCTGGGCATAGACTTAGCTTTAGAGCAAAAATGTTCTGATTTCATGATTTTAAAAAGTGTTTTAATAGCAGCACCCTTTTTCCAAGCAGGCAGATATGCCAGAGCCTTAAATATAAAAGAGATTATAGCAGTGGTGCTCTGAGCCTGCCTGTGCTGTTCCCTGCAGCCCAATGTGGGGGCACCAGAGGTACCTCATAAAACCCCAACAAACACAGTTAGAAAAGTTGGCTGATTTTGTTCAGCCCCCTCACTTGCACATGAGAAAAATTGAGGCCCAGAGAGGTTGTGGCTTTGTCTAAGGTTGCACAGCTGGGACAGAGCTCTTCAGCCCCCGACCCTGCGGCTCTCCACCCCCAGGGTCAATTTCCTGCACCAGCAGCTGAAGGGCGAGTACGAGGAGCTGCACACCCACACTAAGGAGCTGAAAACCTCGCTGAACAACTCGCAGCTGGAGCTGAACCGCTGGCAGGCCCGTTTCGACGAGCTGAAGGGGCAGCACCAGAGCATGGACATCTCGCTGGCCAAGCTGAACAACCACTGTGAGGTGAGGCCTCAGCCCGGGGGGGGGCCCGCGGGACCCTAGGGCGTGTTCCCGGGGCTCAGCTGGGTTGTGATGGGTCCCGTTGGCATCTGTGCTCAAACACTGTATGAAGGTCACACTCAGGCCAAGAGGAAACCAGAGGCGAACATTGAAGGGGGCGAACATTGTGATGGGTCGGGATGTGTTAGAAAACACCTTGCATCTGACCTTTGCTTTCTGCTGGGTCGGCATAGAAACAGCCCTCTCGGCTGGGCATTTTGCTCCATGCTTATCCTGTGTCATCTCATTACCCTCACAGCGGTTCTGTGCGCTGGGCTGCCCTCCTCGTCCCTCCTAGGCTGTCTGAAGCCGATGCTTGTGACTTGCCTGCTACGCCAACCGTGATGGTGTTCTAGAGCAGGAGGTGGCGGATCTCCGCCCACAGTTCAGATCAGCTACCCTCCCCGCCCCACCTGCTTTATATAGCTGTGAATCAAGAAAGGCTTTTACAGTTTTGAATGGTTGGGGAAAATCAAAAGAAGAATATTTTGTGGCAAGCGAAAATGATGATAATTTTAAACATCAGTGTCCATAAGTAAAGTTTTTGTGAGCACAGCCATACCCATGCGTTTACATTTCTTCTCTGGCTACTTTCCTGCTGCAGTAATAGTGTTGACCAGTTGAACAGAGACCACCGTCCTGCCTGGAAAGCCTAAAATGGTTTACTACCTGGCTGTTTACAAAAAAAAACGAATCTGCTCACCCTCTTCTAGAGCAGAGCTGTCCAACAGAAATATAATGCAAGCCACCATGTGTAATTTAAATTTTTCAGTAGCTCCTTTAAAAAAGGAAAAGGAAACAGGTGGGATTAATTTTAATGTTATGTTTTTATTTAGCCAGTGTAACTAAGATATCATTTTGACATGTAACCAAAAGAGCATGTTAATGAAACGTTTTAAATCATTTTTAAGTCTTCAGAGTCTGTTGTACATTTGCTCTTGGGGCACAACTCAGCTGCTGGTTGGGACAGTGTCACTGCAGAGGAGCTCGGCCATCCCCACGTTGTCGGCTGTTGTCCCTCCACGTTTCCACCAGTGCCGCGGATCCTGGGATGGGCTCTCTGTGGACGTGGCCTGGCCCTTCCTCTGGAAGCTGGATTCCCATCCTTGGAACTCGGGATCACACAGTGTTTGACACGTTGTCGGTCTGTGTTTTAGCTGCTGTCCCGTCTCAAGGGGAACTTGGAGGAAGAAAATCATCACCTCCTGAGCCAGATCCAGCTCTTGAGCCAGCAGAACCAGATGCTTCTGGAGCAGAACATGGAGAACAAGGAGCAGTACCACGAGGAGCAGAAGCAGTACATGTAAGGGGCATGTGGGCTCCTGCAGGCACTTGGGCCCTGGCTTCCGGCTCCACGCCTGGCATCCTGGGGGCAAGGGGACATGCCAGCTTACCAGCATATCCTCTGGTTTTCCCTGGGATGGTTCTAGATTCCTGCGAGGGGTGGTGGTGGCTTTTGTTTGCTTTCAAAGGCACTGCCCACCGCCAGAAGCTTCTTAATCTGCTTTCGGAATTAAGCTCATTTTAAAAATACGACAGCGCTGAAGCGAGGTATCTCAGGGAAAGAGTGCAGGTGAGGGGCTGAGCACAGGTGCCGTCGCCTGTCCTTTTCTGTCTCTTTTCCCCTGGGGGGTCTGGACAGCAGGTAACCTGTGTGCTGTGGTTGCCCCCTCCTCCAGGCAAGTATTTGTGAAGTGCCGGCTTCGGCACAGCCCCTGCGAGGGGCACAGACGCCGCTCCCTGGTCGCCAGGAGCTAGTAGGTGATGGGGTGTGAGCAGAGCTGTGTCCACACCGACACGTGTTGGGCTATATGGAGGCGCAGACGGAAGCGTGGTACTAGGAGTGGGGGTTCTGCTGCTGGCACAGGATGGGGAGACAGCAAGCCAGGCTGGGGGGCGTGGAGGAGGAGCGTGGCGTGTTGTGGGTGCGGGGAGCGTCAGGAAGGAGGCGGATGCTCAGCCGTGGCCGGTTGCTGCCTGGCGGATGAGCTTGGATTCACTGGACGTGTTTAAGGGATGCTGGCCTACCAGGGTCCAGGAAGCTGCCAGCAACGCGGTCAGGAGGGGGAGCCTTAGCGCTGAACCCCATGGGCCTTGGAAGTCACGTAACCACCTCTAGACGAGCCCAAGATGCATCTCGTGGGTCCAGGGTGGTCGCCACCCGTCTGTGCCTGCTGGGTGGACCGTCCTTCCCTGTGATCAGGAGTGGGTGGTCAGTGTGGGAAGGCAAGAGGAGACACGCTGGCAGTGAGACCTGGTCACAGTGAGGTGCTCTCCCAGCTCCCTGACGTCACAGTTGCCTTCCTGTGCTCGTCTAGAGGTGGCTTGCCGCCTACGGAAGGATGGTTTACACTGGAAGCCACTGTCATTTGGGGTAGAAATGACCATTGCCTAAAGGGGTCCCTCTGTAATCCTGCTGATGGAAATGGAGTGGAAGCCTGGTACCCGCAGGGATGATCTGATCATGGTTTGCACTAGAGAGAGTCTGCAGACGGCCAGAGAGTTGGCAAGCTTCCAGAGCCTGCTCCGAGCCGAGTACCTCCCGGGCCCTGGAAGGTTCTCGTGTCTGCCCTCTGTGAGTTTGCATAACTAGACGGGGGTCTGACCCAGACGGGAGAGCACTCTAGTATAAGGCCAAACAGCATGGCTGTGAGCACAGAGGAACACAGACATCGAGCCAAGGAGGCTGGCAGCAGAGTGGGGTTGCTGGTCAGGAGCCTGCTAGTTTGAGAGCTGTTGCTTTTCACAAGGTGCTCACTTCGGGGTGAACTCGTGGGAAACTCTTGGGTTTAGGCAGGGCCTCGGCAGCTTCATGATCCAAGGAGCCTGAGCAGTTGCCACTGGTCCACCAGGGGTCCGAGCTGTCAAGGCCACACCAGTGGTGAGAGGCAGGAGCCGGCAGCGTTGTATAGAGTGGGCAGTGTTGTATAGAGTGTACCCCTCTCCCCTGACTCCCTGAGATAAAACGAAAGCATGCCCTCTGTTTCAGGAAGGCCAGAATCTCTCCCAGTGAGCAACGATACCTTCTGACAGCCCAAGGTTTAAGAGGTGTCCCTCTGGTCCTTTCTGTGTTTTTGAAAAGGTGAACTGATTTCCAGCATTTAAAAATCAGGAGATTTTGCTTCACCAGCTGAGTTTCTCGCTTCTCTGAAACACTGAGAAGATCCGCATCCCCAGGGCCTGCCTTCGTCCCCACACGGCAGTGATCTGCTGGCATCGCAGCCGTGCCACAGCCCCCAGCACCCCGTCTGGGCTTCTCAGGCCGCGTTGCTCATTATCTTCTCTGCCTGGCCCCCAAAAGCTTTTGAGTTTGCTCCTGTGTAGGTGTTACCAGAAGCCCAGTGTTGGGATGGGTCCAGGGCAGAGGTCTGACTCTTTCAACCCTGGCGGCCATCTAACTCACTGCAGGTGGACCTCTCCCTGCCACCAAGGGCGTTGACCTCACCCTCAGGGGCACGCCGTGTTTGGCCCTGAGTGACCTGGCCGGAAAGTCCTGGGGCTTCCTGGAGCTTGACCTTTTAGGTGGTTAGGGGTTTGCTCCCTTGAGTTTACTTAGAGCCAGACTCTCTAGGTGCCTTAGCAGGTCTCCTCAAGGCGTCCGGGCCCCTGGAGCCACGTCAGCTGCTTCATTCACACGTTCCCAACCCAGCAGTCATGGTCATGAGAACCCGGGTGTGAGTCCCAGAGAAACAGCGGCCCGTTCAGGTCCTAGGCTGGGCTGATAAGTCAATTCATGTGTCTTATTTAAAACTGGATCGGTTGTTTTTCTTTCTCCACTGTTTGCAGAGACAAATTAAATGCCTTACGGAGACATAAGGAAAAACTGGAAGAAAAAATCATGGATCAGTACAAGTTTTATGATCCTGCTCCAAAGAAGTGAGTTGATTTAAGTTTCAGTAACTGAAACACAGCACAGAAAAGCTTGCTTTCTCATGAGTGGGGTGAAAACTGGAGCCGTTAGAGCAGTGCCCAGCTGCAGGGCCCGCATCTTCCTGTAGGGCCTGCATTTTCCAGGTCCTCTGCGTGTGGGCCTCTCCCACCACAGACAGAATTTAGAAGTTCAGCCCCAAGGTGAAATTTCTTTTAGCCACAAGCCTTTTTAAAGGCGCAGAGAGGCTGTGCTTTTGGAGCCATTAAAGCAGGACGGAAGGGTTGTCTCATCGGGTTTTGTCTCAAGAGTGAACAGGATGTAGAAAACCACATTTTCTGTTTTGGGAAGGAAGCTGGGAAGAGACACCAAACCAGCAAACAGCACCCACGGTCTTCAAAGATGGGGACCTTTTGGCCTTACCCACATTCCTCTGGATTCACTGGACCCCAGGGTGGCTTCACACACACGGTTCCTTCTCCAGAGAGTAGCAGCCCCTGGTGGTGGGGCTGGTTCAGTCCCCGAGACACTGGCTTCCATCCGGTGGGCCCCCCGGTTCTGGACCTGACCCCGGGGCCGGCCCTTCAGACTGTCCTGTCCCAGCCCAGCCTTGAGGTCACAGTCACCACGAATCCTTCAGGGCCTCTGTGTTGAAATCCCAGAAGCACAGAATTTTAGAACCTCCACCTGAACCTTCTGCTGACAGAGAAATCGAGGCCCAGATGAGGAAATGGAAAGACCTGTGTAAACACAGGGCTGTTTAGTGACAGAGCCAGGATTAGAACCCACATGTGGTCTCTTTATTTTCACTTTAGAAAGCCTCCATTTCCAGTTAGCTGCAGCTGTCGCGCTTTCCCCTTAAATTCAAACAGTGTATCTATCCTTCCTGCCCTCTTGCCCTCGCCAAGATTCCTCAAGGCTAAGGAAGGGTCCGGGTATGCCGGCTCACTTCACTGATTAACTCCAGCAGAAAACGAGAAGATCCCTGTCTCTGTTCCTGAAAATGGCATTTGGTCAAAAAAATTGCCAACCGATGAGTTTAGCACAGCACCCCTTCTTTTATTTCACAACGATAATCAAGAGTCGAGAGCTCTGTTTGAAGTTCTCTTTTCCCCAGAGGTTAGTGAGGGCTTCTGCCATGATGCCCACTTTTACTACTCCAGGTTCTGTGTGAATTAACTGCAAATCATGTTATACTTCCCGAGCCCCAAATACGGTGATCAGGGTGATGCTGAAGGTGCTGTCATTCTGAACCCCACATCAGTGGTCACGTCCCAGGCTGGTGCTGGGAATCCCAGCTCACGTTTGGGTGCCCAGTGACCTGCTAGAAGGTCAGGGAAGACTGATTGTATCCTAAAAATCTACTTCCGACTAGGAAAAACCACTGGATTGGAGCCAAAGCCTTAGTCAAACTCATCAAGCCAAAGAAAGAGGGTTCCAGAGAGCGACTGAAGTCAACCACAGACAGCCCCCCCTGGCAGCTGGAATCCCCAGACCCGGCCTCGCCCTCTGCTGCTCAGCCTCTCAGATCACAGCCGGAGCCCCCCGAGACCACCCCGTCAGGCTCAAACTGTGTAGAAGAGCGAGACGCCCACAACGGGCCCACAGGGAAAGGTAGGAGGGGCTGACCTGGCTGCAGGCAGGACGTGAAGGGGATCTAAGGACTGTTGTGGACAGGGTGGAGACGGCGTGGGGGTGTGCACACGGGTGTGAAGGACCCTGAGGGGTGGCTGCGGACACACGCCTGCCTTCTTAGGTGTGTTAACAGCCAAATAGAAAATAGGCCTGGTCAGTGCTGTGGTGGTTTTGTCCCGTAACAACTGAAAAGCTTCACTTACTGTGTAGACTGTTAGGAACTCGAATACCCAAAGCTGGTATCTACATGGACACCACAGAGACGAGCTCCGTGTACGTCTTTGGGTTTCCCCCGTGTGTCACAGGTCTAGAGTAAGCCATTTCCACAGGGACATCCCAGTGCATTTAACACGTCGTGTCTATATGCAAGATCTTGAGCAAGGTCTTGTGTGGCTCTGATCTTTTTATCACTTTGAAAACCAGGGCAGCTGTTCTTCTCCAGCCTGATCTGGCCTTGAGTCCTTCCACCACAGGGTGCGGTGTACCTTGTCTCTGAGGGTTGTCATTCGGAGTTTGCCAGAGGTTCTGAAATGGATTTCTAGTGATATGTGCTGTATTCCATCGACTCTCCGAGGCTGTCCATTCCAAGCTGCACAATTGTTGTGCACACAGATAAAAGGAAAATATGAGCAAACAAATTGGTTGTGACAGTGACAGTTTTGTGAGTTGCCACCGTCACAGTGGTGACTGTGAGATGCAGATTGACTCTGAGACCTCCTGAGCTCAGACGTGTTAAGGTTGGGGGTGGGCGTGGAAATGTGCATCTTAGAACCAATGAAACCCCACAGTTGCCTTAGACGTTTTCAAATTTACTTTTAAAGACCGCTTTATGGATTATTTTTCCATCAACCTGCCAGACCTACACCCTGAGAAATTTAACTTTTTATGAAGTTAAATTTAACACTAAGACTTTCTGAAGATCAGGCCCATGCCTGAGGCTTGTGCATACCCGGGAGCTGACATGACAGCACTGAGGGTCAGTGACACAAGCCACCTTCTGAGTGTGACGGGTACACAAGCCTTTCGGGGGTGACATCCACCACTTCAAATCTTGTTGTGTCACTTGAAATGCAAAAATGAAATGTGTACACATGTACACATTGTTTGGGGGCTACTGCGTTCCTTCCTGGTCTTTCCAGGAGATAAATTGGGTTAAAGGCTCATATGCAGGTAAGTGATAATGAAGTGTAACATTTGTTTTATTTAGAGGGCTTCTGTTGCCTCAAGTTTTCAAACTGGATAGTTCCATTTTCTTTGGACATTTATTACCTCAACTTGCGTTACTGTTTAAGGTGACTTAAGTATAATCAGCCTAGTAGAGTTAGGAAAACTTTCAGAGGAAAGAAATGCTTGACTGGTCCAAACTTGTGCTGATCCGTGAAGGAGCAGAGCAGTGATAATTATTAATAATAGCCAGGTATTGGGCATGTTCTGTGGTCCCAGCACCCTCTGAGCTAATTTCCCTGCCTTATCTGCCTCATTTAGTCCTGACTGCCCTGTGAGGTAAGCATGAACTAGCCCCTTTCCAGAGCTGAGGCAGTGAGGCCTGACAAGGTGCAACACTTGCCCGTGGAATAAGTGGCAGAGCTGGGATCTGAACGTGGGTCTGACAGACTGTGGAGCCCGAGCTCCTAACCACTAGGAGCACTGGCTGCAGTTCAAGCAGCTTTGGTCCCCAAGATGCTGAGCAAGCCTGGGGCGCCGGCATTGAATCAAGTCGGTCCCTTATACTGCAGTGTGCGCTTCGGGCACCAGGTGGTGCTGTGGAGGAAGAAATAAAGCAGGTTCTGGCGTCAATTTTAATCCTCAATCAAATTGGGTAAATCAGTTATGTTAACTTGTGACATGTTCAGAAAGTTAGACCAGTTGTCTGCTCTGCTAAGACTCTATAATTTCAAGGTCACGAAGTCATGAAGTGTAGGTTTGGAATAGAGGACGTGTAAGAGATTTAAAAGGGAATCATTCTTCTTGACGTTGAGGGGTTTTTGGTATCCAAGAGAGATATTTTCATTATTTTTAAACTCATCCTGCCAACAGGTATAATTTTAGATGTACAAGGATTATTAGTGAGTTCCGGTAGATTGTTCCGGTAGATTGTGTCATTACAACAGGCCAGAAATATATCATTAAGTGTTTCCAAGGTCTTTAAACAGGAATAAGAGTAGTGTGTGAGCCGAATTGTCAGGGAGCCTGTCATTAAAATGGATGAGTAAGAAAAGCCGGGTCCTAAATTAATAAACATTCTTACTTAATAATTTAACACACTGAAATTGGAAAATAGTCTAAGCCATTGGCTCTTCGAGCAATATATAATTCTGCTCACGTGCTAGGTAAGTAAAGTGCTGGCAGTAGATGCCACTAAATTAATTAAATTGAGTCAGAGCATAAATGATTCACTGAGTCTTGATTCTGTCACATCGTGGGTATTGTTTCCTGGGCTGGACAGGATTCTGATTTCCTAAGTACATTTAGCTCATGTAGCATCATTTGTTACTGTTACTCATTTCATTTATTTACTGTGTTTTTTTTTTTTCCTTCCTTCCTCTGTTGGGTTATCCGGGGGATAACAATTTAGCAACTCCACGCAAAAAGAGCCCCTTTTTGAGAAGCAAAAGTAAAGACAAAGAGAAGTCTCCAACAGCGGCCCACCCGGCTCTCTCTAAACGCCTGCGGTTCTGGTCTTCCTCTGACATGCCCTCCTCTCCTAATGAGCCTCTCCCTTTCTCAGAAATTGGAGATTTCTAATCCTTTTCCTTTATCAGTGTCTTCACCACCTACCCGCCTTCATTTCTGAAATTCAAACAAAACAAAAAAACAGTACCTAAAGGCCAGATGACCCATAGTGGACCCTTCCTCCCGACCCCAATTCCAAGCCAACCTTAAAGTAGCCAGCGTGGATTCTGATTTCAAAAGAGAAGATGAGTGGTCACACGCCCAGGAGCGCACGCCAGCACAGCGCAGTTTTAGGGGAGCCTCGGGACCCCCATGCAGGTCCTTGGGCCAGGATGTCCGTGCTAAGTAAGTCCAGTGGCCGCGTACTGCCCCCGCTCTCGCACCCGCAGGCTTCTGTCAGAGCGCGTGTGTAAAGCAGAACTGGTCAGTTGTCGCTATGCTTCCTAAAACGGCCTCTGTCAAGTGAGTTGTTTATTTTTTTAAGACTTATTTCTAAGCAGCTAAATTGAAAACGGCTGCCCTTTTCTCCATGTTGTTGTCAGAGCACTGAATGGTTGGCTTTTGTGGATAGGGCCCCTTTTAGGTGTGTTCTGTATTCTGAAGGATTTATCGCTCCATTCAAGCACTTTGAATAATTGGATGGATGTTGCCGAGCCAGACTTCAGCCCAGAGTGAAGTTTTCTGACTGTGCTGTCGTCCTCAGACATCTTGGATGCTGATGTTAAAACAGCAGGGGACAGGACATCAGCACATAAATCATGCCCACAACGGGGGATGCTGGTCCAGGAGAGAGAGGCCTTTAGCTACTGCCATCTTTTCTGTCTTCAGCCATCCTTGTACCACCTGCATGATTTTTGCCATATCTTTACATCACCTGTGTGCTTACTGACATGTTTTCCCCTGAATTGACTCACCCTTTCCACTTAAATTTATTTGGAAAGATTATTATCAGTACCGTAAATGGAAAACCAGTATCACCGTAAAAACAAGGTCACCACAAAAATGAATACGTAACCATTAAGATGTGGAGTCGGCTGATGTGGTGCCAATGTCGTCCCGGGTACCTGCTTTGGGATCCCTGGGCGGCCACGGGCCTGGCTGTCTGGCCTCGCTTCCCAGCATGCTATTGGAATCGTGCCATTTTTCTGTCATTGCTGCTGCTTGCCCCTGTCCGCCTGCCCTCTGCTCCTCATTTTAACTTCACCTAGTGGATGCCTGTCCTGATTCATTCCACCAGACTTGAATCTTGCTTCTCATCAAGGTTATTTTTCAAAATCCAAAATTTCCCTGGATTCTGAGTTATAAAAGTTGGGTGCCTAAAACTTCACAGCCAGTCCAGAATCTGACTGAGGGGCTGGAATCTTGACAATGGGGGTGGCCCTGGGTCCAGGGCCCTTGGGGTGCCCCGAGTGAGACATTGTGCAAAACAACATTGTCCTAATGCTACGAGGAACCCCGACTGCATCAATAGTTAACTTGTATTTGGAGAGCCCTTCCCGTCCCCCTTCCTACTGCTAGGTACTTGGAGGGCTTTTTTTGTTTGTTTCTTTTTTCTTCCCAGCGTTTTTATATAGGATTTTATTTAACTTTGACAAAAGTGTATGTTCACAGTAGAAAATTCAGAGATTGCAGAAAAGCACAAGATACCAGGTAAAAATCATTCTTGCCGTCAGTCTCACCATGCGGAAATGCAGGCTTCTTAAACACATTGTCAGGGTGGCAGTAAACTTCTTTGTCAAATCAGAAGCGAAGCCCCTTGGTGGGATGTACTTGCTGGAGCTTGAGGGCCTGCACTGCAGGTCTGGACTGATACTGAGCAGGCACCTGTCAGGGTCTTTTTAAATCAGAGATTTGAGGTACACACTGTTGCATAGCAGGTGTGCCCTATAGGTAGTATGTCGGACTTCTACCAACATTTCGTTTAGGCTCTTGAGTTCTTCCTTTATTTTCTCCCAGCTGTGCAGGGCTCGCGTTATGGCCCATCGTTAGAGGCAGGGCCGGCAGCCCAGGGCCTGCAGCCAGGCCCTCCCGTGCAGACACAGCCCGTGAGGTGTGCAGCCCAGCTTTGTCCCTGCGGTCTGTGTGCCCTGCTGCTCTTGCTTCTGGCCTCAGTGTGGTAGCCTGGCCTTGGCACAGGATTTTACAGTCCCATCTCTCAATGTCCTTGTCTGCCCCAGGCCCTGGGGACCTAAAACCAAGGCGAGGGTCCCCGCATGGAGGCAGCCTTGACCACGCGGATGCCTCCGCTGACCCTGCCGTGAAGCCCTGGCCCTCAGAGCTGGGCTCCCGGACCTGTTCATCCTCAGCCGTCACTACAGCCCCTTCCAGCTCCACCCCCATCTCCCGGCACCCAGGCCGTACCAAAGGTGAGTCACGGGTCCCTCCAGAACCAAGAGGTTTGAGTATCTGGGGCCCCAGGTCCTTTCTGAAGACCCTGGGCTCAGAGGCAGGCAGGTGGTCTCTCATACTGAGAGGTGGTAAGCAGAGCAGTTACGCTGTGCTCAGGCTTTGGCATCACATGCGCACAGGCTCAGACCTCAGCTGTGTGACTTAAACAGATGAGTTCGCCGTCTAGAGCCCCAATCCTAAGCCACTGGGGAATGCCCCGGAACCCCCTCCCACCACCACCATTTAGGAATTGGTGGCACCCAAAGATTTGGGGTCTCTGAACTGAAGGTTTGTTGATTGGGTGGAGGGCAGGTGTCCTAAACTGAAAACAAGGGCATTTGGGGAAGAAGGTACAAACCAAACATCCTCCAGGATGACAGTGGCCATGTGTGTTCCCACCTTCAGACGTGAGATTAAAATGGTCTTCAAATCATCTGATTGGTTTGAGAAACTCCCGACAGAACAGCTCTCTCAGATCTTGCCACGTGAAGCCCATGGAATTTCAGGGACCCCAGCACCTGAGGAGAGCTTGCAACACGAGAGACCAAAACCAATGCGATGGGCAGCAGAGTCGGCAGACATTAAGCAGAGACAAAAGCTTTAAAATGCCCGCCATTAGTATTGTCGGAGATAAGTGGAGTTGTACCCATGAAACAAGAACAGGATGCTACAAAAAGGAGCAGTGTGTGTGGGGGGCGGGGGAAGCACTTGGAAATTTTTAATATGCAAACGGAAAAGATAAAGCTTAAAACTAACAAAGACATTCCGTTTATAATTTACAGATGAAAATATCCAAAGAAATAGTGGAAAGACCTGAAAGTAATTGCCCTAAGGGTGTTAGAAATTGAAGAGAACAACAGGGGGTTATTTTTCATGATAACACCCCCCACAGGACTCCTGAAACCACGGGCATGCATAACCTTGGTTTGACAAAGCAAAGGCAGCAGGGTCCATGCCTCTCAGGCGTGCCTGGCTGAGCTTCAGGACCTGGTCCCAGTTGTTGACAAGTGGGAAGCACCCTCAGGAGAGGATAAGTGGGCAGCCAGCAGTCCTCCTTTGCTCCTGGCCAGACACTGGAAGTGTCAGTCGCTTACTGTTGGATGTCAAGGCAATTGGACCAGGTGCTGGCTGGGACAGGCGTGCTCTGAGGCCCGTATAGCAAGGGTGTGTGTCGTCAGCAGTCTGCCCCAGTCTCCCAGGCTCTGGGGTGCAGGAGCACTACCTGGTCTGGGGCAGGAGCTAGCAACACCACCTCCCCTCAGACTTCTGTGGCCTGTGGCTCCAGGTCCAGCCCTCCAGGCTAAGCCCCGGGCTGTCTCAGCCTGGATCCCATCTCTGAGCCAGAGCTCAAGCCTGGAAACATCACTGGCCGTTCATATGCCTGCAGAGCCTGCACACCCAGCACTGTCCATGGTCATTGCCTGGCAGCCCAGTTTTCACGCTCGGGTGGACGTATAATTCTGCAAAATGGAAACCCTGTGGTCATTTTAGAGGGAACCCAGGATCTGCCGTCAGAAAGAAACCAGAAGGCTTGAGGCAGAGGATATTTTAGTCCTTGTCAGGGGAAGGTGTTACGCAGGGTGTCAGGCGGGGGTCTCAGCTCCCGCTCCCCACATAAGAACACAGGACGTGGTGAGGCCAAAAAAGAACACCCACGGAGCCACAGATAGGGGAGTCATACCACTATAGTCTCACTGGCGGCTGGGTTGGAGACACGCGAAGCAGGAGCCACACTATCCCCAACCTGCACTCCACCACTTACTAGCTCAGCCACCATCTTCATGCTGGCCCCCATTTTTTGCTAGTGTAGCCACAGCAGTTATATTAGTGACCAATGGCTCACTGGTTACAGCTGACGGCTATTAAATCACAGTTGATGGCCATTTACTACCTGAGCCAGCACCTTTCTACGTGAGGCTGAGAGCCTGGAAACTGCACGCCTGGCTCTGTTCCCACAGAAGGGCAGTTGACTGGTGACCCACGGACCCCGGGACTGTTTCTGGTTAGCAAGCAGCTGCTGGTGCAGGGTTCAGTCTCCAGAGAACCAGCGTCCTCCCGCAGGTGGTGGGCTCCTTCCTTTTTCTGCCTCCAGCCACCTGAGGATAATGAGCCCCTGGAAGAGAATTGCTTTCATAGCCCTCTGCTCTTGGTGCAGCTGGCCTTCGAGGTTGGAAAGGGCTCCCAGGGGACTAAGTGTTCGGCTCCTTTGTCTGCATCCTCCTCAGGCCAGAACACTGCTTTCATCTGGAGTCCCAATCATTGCATAGGTGGAAGGAAGTGTGATTTAAAGTTAAATCGAATAAGAGTCGGAAGTGTGAGGCTATCCCAGCAGGAGAAATGGGAGGATTGGTACAGGGAGATCTTAAGGGTACGGACCACACACCCCTCCCTCACCTTCAAGAGCTGGGCACTGCCACAACTCAGGTGCCAGGAAAGAGTCAGAGGTGGCCGTCTGGCAAAGGGTCTGGGTTTCCCCACGCATGTTCCAGGAACTGTGACTCACCAGCCTTATTTTCACCGTAGGCTATAATTCAGATGACAGCCTCTGTGAGCCGTCCCTGGAGCTCGAGTTCACCAACCACAGGCAGTACGGTGAGTGGTCAGTTCTTTGTGCCCGTCAGCCTGGGTTCTCACACTTGTTTTCATAAACAGTGCTTTTCCTTCTAAGTCCTGTGTGGAAGTTCAACACACAAAATAGACAAAAGTGGAATTGTTACGTTGAAGTTGGAATGGGGGCGTTCACAGTTCCTCACAACTCCTTCCTTGCCTTCCCAAAGGCCTGAGCATGCAGCTTCTGCTTACATACTTCCAGTAATGGGGAAGTCACTACCTACCAAGCGTCCTGCTTCTGAAGGCTCTGACTCTCCTTTAAAGGAAGTTCTGGTGAGCCACACAGGGAGTATGGATTGCAGGAAGGTTTCCTACTGTCCTCACCTGGATTTTGGTTGCCCAGAGGAGCTCCAAGTTGTATTTCATCTTAGAAATTATCAGAAGCACTTGCCATCTGATTTAGGCATATTGTAAATTTCTGCAGAAGGGAAACAAAGTAAACCTGACCTTTCAAAAATTAAAAGCTGCTTTGAGTTTTTATAATTTCTGAAAAACTAAATTCTAGGAAGGTGGGAAGCTAATTCTTTAAAGGGAAAAAAAAAAAAACCTCAGCGAGTTTGTATGGAATTCAGCTTCCTTCTGAAGTGATGAACAATAAGTGTAGGTAGGAGTCAACATCATCTCTTACCCTATCCGTTGTCTGAAAAAAGGTTTCGTGATGCTGACATTCGTTCACACAAATGCAGACATTTCCAGTTTATATGAGTAAAGATCGGCTCTGTGGTGAAACAGTTGGCCTCAAGGAGCCCTTGTATCTTTCCACTGAGTGGAGGATAACAGGAGACGAAGAATCTGCTGCTGTTCTTGGTAAATCTCACCGAGTAGCCAGATTTCTTGCTTAATCAGCTGACAAGAAGGATTTTCGTCCTAAGTGTTTTGATTCCTCAAGCTTCTCTTACCATGAAAAAGGAGGGAGGCAAAGGGATTTGCAGACAATCCTCGAATAAACCAAGGCGGTTTTCAAAGCGCATTGATTTGTATTACAGTTGCCTTTTGGTGAAACTTACTTCCTTTTTGGAGAGACATGCATTTCTTTATTTCAAATTTTTCCTTCTCAAAGAGGGGACTTATTCTGCTTCTATACTATTCATGAAAAACAAGTATTTCTTGGCTCACCCCTGAACCCCTTTAGCTGACAGGTTTTTTCCAGATGCATGCTATTTGCAGAGTACACCACCAGCACTTGGGAACGGGGTGCCCTGGAGGCCCAGTAAATCCAGAACAAGCTTTGCTTGGTGGGGCGGGAAGCAGAGCGTCTCCTGGCTCAGCTCTGGTTCTCGCTGCCATTCAGCTCAACACCAGCTGTGTGCAGGGGTGACGGAAGCGAAGTCCCTGTCCCCCAGCCCTTTGTCCTGCAGCAGGACAAACACTGATACAGGGCTGGCTGGCGAGGGCCGTGATGCTGATTGTGCTGGTGGAGAGGTGGTCTGCATTCCTAGAAGGGACAGCGGCCCTTGCAGGGGTGGCACCGCCCTTCCTGCCATCTGGCGCTCGCTCACCCTCTGATCCAAGGGCTGCCACAGACAGCACTCAGCAGGCACACACAGCTGCCAGGAGGGCTGTTTATCCCTGGCACTTGTGACCGTAAAGGTTGGTTTTCCCCTTTGGGGCAGTTGTAAATTTGAGACAGATAAAGCAAAGGAACTGACGGAGAGCAAATGACCAGGAAAAGTGAGCACTTTCTTTCCTCTGGAGGGCCCCAGCTCCCACTCCCGTGGACCCCCCAGTGCACAGACACATGCTCCCTTGTGCACACGTACCCCTGCACACATGGCCATTTCCTGGCTCCCGCCCTCTCCAGGTTACACTGTCATAGTCTAGGCAGCGGTTTCCACATGTGTTCCAGAAAGCTCCATGCAGTAATAGGGGTGGGCTCTCTCCCCCACAATGCTTGGCTTACCCAGAGCAGCCTTTTTTTGTCTGCTTTTTATACTGGAGTTCTGCATGAGATTTCCTTTGTTAACAAAATTGTTTTAAGCCACAGCCCTAGATCTCATAAAAATAGATAATACAAGCTATCATTCTGGACAACCTACTGTGCGCTACGCCTAGCACTCAGTGGGTGTAGCTAGACCTATCCTGGGAGAATTTAGAAAATCCGAAAGTCCATTCTTCCTAAGGCCATTCGCCTTAACTTTGTCACAGAGTTACTTTGTTACATAATTTTTTTTTCAGATTAGATGGCTTAGTCTGGGATATACCTGGTCATCGGCCACTAAGTTTAAATGTTGTCTTTTCAGTGTCCCGGCCAGGTAGCTTAGAGAGCAGTAGAAATGCGTCCAGCGACAGCTCACCTCTTAACCTGAAAGGTAAGTCGGCATTACCTTCTGTGCACTTTTTACTGGATTTGGATCTTTGGCTCTGGGCTCATATTATTTTTATAATCTAAAAAATATAATTAACAAGATTCTTAAATGCATTATGCATTTACATTCAGAGGCCACATCTTGCCGTTTCAAGCTCAGGCGTGGGAATTTTAATAGATGGAGGTTCAAATCCCTTCACCTCCACCGACTAGCTCTGGGCACCTGGGCAGTCTCCATCCTGTGAAGCCGAGCTACTTCATCTTCAGAATGGGGATGGCACCAGTAGTTCTGTTCCCTTGTGGTCAGAAGACATAGGGGATGGCTTTTGATTCCTTCAAAGTTTTTAAAGTTTGTTTTATGGTACGGAATGTGGTCTGTCTTTACAAATGTTTCCCGTTCATTTGAAAAGAATGTGTATGCTGTCCCAAGAGAGCCAACTAGTGGGGTGCCTTCCAGCAACTCATTGAGACGTTAGCAGAAGCTTTCCACTTTTATCTCGAGCTATTTTGTTTTTCAATGCCAGTGGAATTCTTCACAGTGGAATTGGTAAAGAATTCCACAATGTCCTGGACATCTGAAATGCCTGCCTGGGCGAAGAGCTCCCTGCGTTTTCATGCGGGGCTCTCCCTGTGTTTCCACTGAGCCAGAGGCAGGAAGCACAAAGCCTCCTAGAGGCAGGAAAGGCAGAGCGGGGACTGACGTGTGTCCCTGTGTCGCCTTGCCCTGACTCCCAGGTTCGTCCGACCAGCTCCACGGCAGGTCTGAGAGCTTCAGCAGTGAAGACCTGATCCCCAGCAGGGACACAGCGACTGTGCCCCGGGATACCAGCACCCCAGGACGTACCGCCCTCGGCCGCCATGAGTACCCCCAACCCCGGGAGAGGAACGGGCCTCTCCCCCAGGAGGGCATCCAGAAGAGGGGTGCGGCCCAGCCCCATGGCGGGGTGCGGCCCTGCTCCTCCTCCCCCAGCAGCGAGATGGTCACCCTGGAGGAGTTTCTGGAGGAGAGCAACCGGGGCGCCGCCACCCCCGTGAGTGGCCCAGGGACTGTCTCTTCCCTCTGTCCTCGGGTGGACTGGGACTGTAGGTCACAGAAGGAGATGGGGAGGGGGCGGCACAGGCTGGGCGCAGAGCTGGCTTGGGTGGGGGAGCGTAAGCACTCGCCGGCCAGTCACCGAGTACGGGCGGCCAGCCCAGCCCTCGGAGGCTGTTCTCTCCGTCTGTGAAGTGAACACGCAGAAAGTTGTTGCCTGCGTGGAGGGTAAGGATGGCGTGTGCCCACCACCTGGAGCTTCCGAAGGAGATGTGGCCAGTACCACTTGCAGGGTGAGGGTCACACGTGAGGTTTTGTGGCAGAGCTCTGAACATCCACTTCCCCTGAGTCTTCGCCAGCAGAGGTTGGGGAGTTTTTCTGTAAAGGGCCAGATAGTAAATATTTTAGGCCATACAGTCTCTGTTGCAACTACTCAACTCTGCCGTTTTGGCAGGAAGCAGATGTAGACCATTTAGCAATCAGCAGCGATGGCTGGGCTCCAGTAACACTTTACTTGTGGACAGGGACGTTTGAATTTTATGTAACAAAAGACTGTTCTTTAAAAACAACTTTTTTTTCAGTCATTTAAAAATTTGAAAACTATTCTTAGCTCACAGGCCATATAAAAATGTGTGGCGGGCTGGAGTGGCTCACGGCTCTGGTTTGCTGAGCTCCGTTCTGCAGCTCTAGCCCCCTGAATGTCACCTGTATTAGGAAACCCTCCCCTGTCACCCTCCCAGTGTCTGGTTCACCTTTCCTGAAGCTGCATGTACACCTTTTACACACTGTGTCTGAACTCAGTCACATGAGCTGTTGGGCTATTGAACAGATGAAGCACACTGTCTTCAATTGAGGCCTTGCAAGGATTTTTGATGCTTCAGGAGTTCTGTCTCATTTCCCTTCAGTGTACACAGTTGAACTTTTCTCCAGCCACATAGGAAACTGTAACTGCGTTAATAAAGCCCAGTGACTCAGAGGATACAAAATATTTTTCAGTGGGTATTTATTGAGCACCTACTATGTGTTAGGCAGCATGCATGATGCCTGCCTGCTCTAAGAAAGCAAAGCACAGCAGTTGATGAGCAGGTTTTTATCACATACTTGCTAGGTGCCCTGTCTCTTGGGCGGACCTGAAAGGAAATACAAAACATGGCCGTTGCCCTCATTTCATTTCTGATTCTGTCTGCAGAGCACTCAGGTGGGTGGGAGCTGGAGAAACACAGGGGCCCTGCCCTTAGCGTATGGTCTGATGTGGTCGTTCTCAAACTCCAGGGTGCGTCAGGCATCTCGGCCTGGACACAGGCTGGACCCCCAAGTCTCTGACTCAGGAGGTCTGAGGTGGGGCTTCCCGAGACTTTGCGTCTTGACTGAGTTCTCAGGTGATGCTCTTGCTGCCGTCCAGGCATCACACGCTGAGAAGCACAGATGTGATGGATGCACGAGAGCAGTCCCCGAATCAGGGCGCCTGCACTTGCAAGGCTGCCCTGCTCAGCCCTCTCTGACTCTGTGCCTCGCACGTGAGCCTCCTTTCCCTTTGCGGACATCAAGGCGGGAGTCCCGAACAAGGGGCAGGGCCCCTCTCCACTTAGCTTTAGACCTGTCCTCAGGGTCACTGTGGCGACAGAGCAGTTTCCAGGCTCTCGGCCTCATGTGGAAAGGTATTGGCTCAGGTAATAGATGGCCGTCAGCTGTGGCTAATTGACGACCATCAGCTGTAACCAGTGAGCCAGTTAGCCACCGATATAACTGCCGCAGCTGCAGTGGTGAGTCAAGTCAAGTCAGTCGGTCGGTTGGCAGGCAGAGAAGCGGACGGCAGGTTGCAGGTCGTGTGGCTCCAGCCTCCAGAGAGAATATAGTGGTCTGACTCCCCTATCCATGGCTCCGTGGGTGTTTCTTTTTGGCCCCATCATATCTTGCGTTCTCCTGTGGGGAGCAGGACCAGAGGCCCCACAGGCCGCCTCGCACAACAAATGGCGGAGTGAGCAGGGTCTCCCCCACGACAGTCACCGTTTCTCACGCTCCATATTGTTACCTGTCGCTTTTCAGCCTAAAGGAGACCAAAATAATCTCGCAGCAGCAGTTTGTTTTGGGAGCTGATGCTGGGCCCCCGAGAGCTGCCCCACCCCCCTTCATCTTCCCAAAGTGCTCACCCCCACTAAGCTGGCAGCCCCCCGCCCCTGAGTAGGCCTGAAAAAGTCCCAGCAGCGCCCCCATCCACGCCACCACTTCCTGAGTGCTGACGATGCTGGGGGTGGTATAACAAGGTGGGGTCCCTGTGGTCTCGTGAACGTGGGTGTCAGACTGGATCATGCAGAGGGGAGCCAGGGGTGGTGTGGAAAACAGCTCCACAGTCACAGCTGTGGGTTTGAATCCCTGACTCCCACTCTCTAGACGTGAGACCTGCTTGACTGACCTCTGCGACCTCGATTCCCTTACCTGTCAAAGGTGGTTTCAATACAAACTTAAACAACCTTGTAAGGTTGCTCTGAGAATTCAAGGACTTTTGGGGTGTCTTTGTTTTTGTAATGACACCAGTGTTTTCTAGCACAGTGCCTGGCACGCGGGGAGCAGTTGATAAATGGCACCCATCGCTACTGACAGCAGATTGCATCTAGCAACTCAAGTGTCCAGATGTCTCATGGGCCAGGAGTTGTTGGCAGGTGCCGGTGGCTCCTGAGCTGCTGAGCTGTCTGTCCTGCAGATGGACACTCCCTGACACAGGTCACAGTGGGCCAGGGTCAGACCCCATCAGCTTGTGACCCCTGAGTCATCTCCACATGAACTCATGTCCTTTCCTCTCCTTATGGCGTCCATCCGCCTCAGGAGACACCTGCACATGGCTCCTCTAGGCTGGGAGGTGCTGGCAGGAGGCTGCAGTTTCCAGCGCAGGGTCAGACCTTGGCCTCTGGTGGCTCTGCCAGCCCCCAGAGTGGTGAGAAAGGGCGGAGCCCGGCCTGGGCACAGCTGCTCGGCTGGGGGCAGCAGCTTGAAGGGAGCAGTGTGGCGAGGTGGGCCGTCCCCTGTGCAGCCTTGAGTTCTCTCGGGTGGTCTGCCTCACTCGTTCCCACCCATCCCTGTTGTACCGCTCTCTTCCCTTTTCTCAGATCAAGAGAAAGATCTGGGTGGCAGTGAGGGTCTCGAGCGCGATTGGTTCTGGCTTTGGGAGCTGGTCTTGTTTCTCTTCCTCGTGGCCAAAGATGAAGCCCTTGCGATGCGTCCGAGCGTGGTGGCCTGAGAAGGAAAGAGGGTGCAGTCCAGCCAGTTAGCTTTTTGCCTTTTGCTCTGCTTGGCGGCACAGTGAGGCATCCATTGAAACTGCTGGCTGTGGTCAGGTTTCCAGCCCTGGCCTTTGCATAAAGTGGGTAATTTTGTGGGAGACCATTCCCCTCTCTGGGTCTGTTTCCTTGCTTATAAAGTTAAGGGGCTGCATGAGTGATGTCAGGATTCTCTCCCCCCGATCTGTGTATTGCCTCCCCCACCGTCACGACCAGGGGCAGTGTGTGCGGTAGGGGCAACGTGAGGCCTGACGAGGTGGAGCAGGAGCAGGAACCTTCAGTCCTGGCCAGGTGGACTGCACAGGGGCCCTCCTGGGTGGGGGGGGCGGACTCTCCAGGGACCCCCCTGGCTCACTCCTGCCTCAGCTCTTCCTCTCGTCTCTCTAGGACACTCCCAGTTGCCGGGATGACCTGCTAAGTGACTACTTCAGAAAGGCCAATGATCCCCCGGCCATCAGAGGCCAGCCGGGACCACCTGCCAGGAAAGAAGGGGCCAAGATGCCCACCAGCTTTGTGGCCCCCACCATCAAGATGGCTGTCAACACCTCTGAGGGGAAGCTGCTGAAGCCTGGGCAGTATGTGAAGCCAAGCTTCAGACCTAGTGAGGCTGAGGCCTCACCCAGTGCCCCGCTGCGGCAGGTCCAGCCTCCCCAGAGCCTTTCCCTGGGCAGACCCCGGCCGGCCGCTCTGCCCCCGGCTGCCCACACACCTGCCAGCCGGAGCGCTTCCCTGAGCCGAGCCTACAGCCTGGCCTCAGCCGACCTTCTTCGGGCCACTGGGCCAGAGGTCTGCAAACAGGAGTCCCCTCAGAAGCCAGGGGGTACAGAGGCCTCCGGGAGCAGAGAGACGGGCAGCCATACCCTGCAAAGCCATACAGCCCCCAGTTCCCAAAGCCTGGCCCGGGAGCGGACCCCACTTATGGGAAAGGCTGGTGGCTCCTGTCAGGGCCCGGGCCCCCGAAACCGGCCGCTGGACCTGCGGCGCTTCTCACTGGCTCCCCCAAAGGAGGAGAGGCTGGCTCCCTTGCAGCAGTCCGCCACGGCCCCAGCCCTTGCCACTGGAGGTGGCAGTGATGGTGGCTGTGGCAGCAACTCCCAGCTCCAGCACTTTTCACCTGCTGCAAACCCAGCTGCCAGGACTAAGCCGCAAACCCCCCAGCACTCAGGGGAGGTGGTCGCCGTCACCCCTGTCCGGGCAGGGCTCAGCCTCTCAGAGGGTGACGGGGTCCCAGGACAGGGCCACAGTGAGGGGCTCCCTGCCAAGAGCCCTGGCAGGTCTCCTGACTTGGCTCCCCACGTCAGCCGGGCCCCTGAGGACTTCAGTCGTGGAAACAACTCAAAGAGCACCCCGGCGTCCCCAGAGCCGGGTGGGGACCAGCAGACTGTGTGGTATGAGTATGGCTGCGTGTGACTCATCTCCTGGCCCCATGTGACTCCTGAACCTTAAAGCTACTGGCGCGCCTTCTGATGACAATGGCCTTGTTTCCTACCTGCCTGTGGTGCCAGGGAAGGGTTTTAGAATAAGGAAAGGGGTTCCCTGCGTTTCTTTTGTTTGTTTTGTTAATGAAAACACTGTGCCAAGCCCTAAGGGGATCCCACTCCCTGGTGTGGAACACTTGTCTTCCGTATCCGTAGCCTCCAACAGCTGGTATCTTTTGAACAAATCCACTTTGGCCTGGGGACGCTCATAACGCAGTGAGAAAACTGACTTGCCCCAAAGTACACACTATTTGAGCGTGTCCCTTAGAACACTTGTTTGCAACTTGTTGACCTCCATTAAAGTATGCGTGTGTGTGTGTGCACGTGCGTGCACGCACACACACACACACACACACACACACAAGCTCACAGGGCTGAGCCCTAGTGGGTCTGGAAACTCTACTCCCTTTCCCAGAAGCCATTTGACCTGGGATAAGCCCAGTCTGGCCAAACTACAAAGACCATGAGGCTCTAGGTGGACCCCAGAGTCAGGCTCACTGTTTAGAGCTAGGAGTGTTGCCCTGCTATCCCTGGGGTCCCATGCACTTCCCTTTACCTCAGGGCCATAGTGGCCTTCTAGGCAGGTGACAGGTGGCCTGACACATTTGCCTGCCCTGCTTTTCCTGGCTCACTTTTCTGCAAACACTGGATCTGCTGGGCCTGGGAGGTGGGGCCGAGAGAAGCCCCGCCCCGGCCTCCCTCCTCACCCCCAGCAAGTATACATAGTGTATAGAGGGTAAGCGTGTGCGAGAGTGAGGTGCACGCCTGATTTAGGTGGCTGTAGCACTCCAATTTCCCCCATCTCGAGTGAGATGCTGATGTTGTTTCTGAATAATTTCTTACGGTAGAAACCAAATTTCTTTTAATATATTACTTATATGTGTACACACTCGTGTGAAATACATATGCCCTGAGGGGGGAATCTATTTATGTTCCATTGGGAGTCATTTTCCACCAGGAGTCTCACCTGCTGCTTTGTGTATTTGGTCAGATTCCTGACTTGTTTTGTTTCCTACTTAGTAAAGGTGCTCTTCCTGAACCTGGTGATTTTGGTTTTTGGGGGGTTGGTTTTGTTTTTTAAGATTTATTTTCCTTTTGATTTAATACACTGAGAGAGAAGTGGTGTTAACCCGGTCAGTTTTAGGAGTGCTTTGGGTTGAGTGTTAAGTAGCCGTTTGTTCTGGAACACAAGGAAGGCATTGTAATAAAATGCAATGGAACAGAATAGCTTCCTCGTTTTTCTCACCACCCATCACGGGCAGCCTGGACTGCACATTTGGGGGGCTCTCTGGGCTCCCTGCTGCAGCACCCCAGCCTTCCCAGACCACATCTCCCTTCGTTGAGAGGTCAGAGGATAGGAAATAAGGTTTTCTTGTTTACTATACAACAGCTTTTTTCAAGACTTGGATTTAAGTTAGTATGAATTGAATCCCAATTTGATACAGGGTTTATGTCACAACAGGAGCTCAGCTTAAAGTGGCCCTTTGGATTTTCCCAAGCTACTCAGCTAGGAAGGTCCAGATCTGGAATTTAGATCTCAGGGGCCTCAGATAAGATGCTTGAAGACGGAGGGAGGGAGAGAGTAAGGGAGGCATATAAATCCCCATACATGACAGAATCTTCTAGCGGTTTCTGTGCAGCTCCTGTCTCCATGTCTCCTTCCTTCCTCACCAAACTTCTGTTTTAAAAGTGTCTCCTCTTGCCTCCTCCCTGTTCTTTCCCGAGGATCTGCAGTCTGTCGTGCCTAACCACTTGGCAAGGGCTGCCATCCGCAATTCTTTGAGCCAAACTGAGCAGTGGCCACCTTGTAGGCTACGTCCCGTGTGGACTTTGCAGGACTTAACACCTGGCCAGTCCTTGAAGCTCTCAGCCTGTCTCGTTATTCTCTCCCCTCTGGGACAGCTCCTCAATGCTCAGACTTGCCAGAATCTCGTTCGTTCACTCATTCCTTCCACAAACATTCACTGAAAGCTTCCTCTGAGCTAAGTCCTAAATGCCACCTTGAGGCTTCTCCTCCCTCCATGCCACCCCTTCAGGGCTGCCCCACCCTGCTCCCCTAGCACTGACCACTCCTGAGCTTCAGACCTGAAGTCAACTGGAGGCTTCCTCAACTGTCCCTGCTTCCTGTGGGCTGTCGAGCTCATCGGCCAGAAGCCTGTGATGCAGTTGGACCCCTCTCTCCACAGCCCACATTTCGTAAGTCACCTGGACCTGAGAATGTGTCTGGACTCTGCCCCTTGTCTTAGCCAGCTGTTCTCATCCTAGGACACATGACCCTGGGTCTTAGCAACAGCCTGCCAGCTAGCCTCCTGTCTCAGACAGTTCAACGCTCATGGTACCTGTTGGGCATTCACCCCAGGTGACCCTTGCTGAACATTCCCTTATCCCGGCCTCCACACGAGCCACACCCAGCCCACTGTGGTCTAGGTGCTCTGCACATCTCACCCTGCGGTGCACTCAGCCCTCATCACTCCCTCTTTCCATACCGGACAAGCTCATACACATCCACAACTTTAATTACAATCTTCCAGAAGGTTCCATACATCTCTCCAGGCCCAACCTCTCCTTAGGACCTCCGGATCTGTTTCCAGTTTGTCCCAGAGATGTCTCCAACTCAAAATGCTCAATACACGGTTCACCATCCTCCTCCAACTAAAGTCTCTGTGCTGCTGCTCTTGTCATATCTGCCCCCTTACATCCAGACGATGTTTGCTCTCCCCCTCCCTCTTCCCTGTGTCCTGTGCATTAATCCATCAGCTGATTCCAGCCAGCTCTGACACCTCACATACACGTACCCAGCCAACCCTAGGCAATGGTCCCTCCTGGGCAGTACCATGGGGTCCTGTTGCTGAGGGGGCCTCCCAAATCATGCCCCTCCTGAGCTCCAGGTCCCCAACCTCTGCAATGGCCTGGGAGATGTGTGACTGGGTACCTGGGAAATACCCAAGTGGCAGCTGGGTATTCATGGAGGGAGATTTGGGGTCATCTGTGGGACAAGAGGGGCTCACCCTGGGGAGAACATTAAAATAAGAAAGCATCCAACAAACATTAAATATTCAGCCAAATGTTTACCAAGCAACCAGGGGGAGGGGAGGGAATATATATATTTTTATATCTCACCAGTTGATTCTCTTAGCTCACGTTGAGTTTTGCCAGAGTTGTGTATTATAGCCAACTGATATTTGCAACTGACAAATGAGTATAGTTCCAACACGAATGTTGGTTGATAATTTTCTTTCATGTTAACAAGTAAGATGGAAGTCAAGCTGAAGATGTGACAACATCACTTATTCGTTGATGATGTGACTGGCCACTCAGGTAGTCGTTTTCTGAATGCCAGGGAAAGTTCCTCAATTTCCTCTGCTATTTGCTTTGTAATGGCTACAGACACTTTAAAAAAACAAAAAGAAAAGATAATTTACATACCATGATACGCACCCAAGGCACATTTTTAAGTTTAATCTTCATTGCCGTGTTTCCACGAAAATAAGACCTAGCCGGACAATCAGCTCTAATGCATCTTTTGGAGCAAAAATTAATATAAGACCGGGTCTTATTTTACTATAAGAGCGGGTCTTATATAATACCAGGGTCTTACATTAATTTTTGTTCAAAAAGACACATTAGAGCTGATTGTCCGGCTAGGCCTGATTTTCGGGGAAACGGTATTAACTTTACACAATATCACCTCCATACACATATACTACAATAGATGTAAATAACCCCAGCATAAATAACCCCAAATAAGAGCATAAGGAACAGTAAAATAATGACAAGTGGCAAGTTTTGAGTATTACCTTTGTTTTGAATATAAATTATTAAATCGCGGGTTTACACACGTTAATTTTTAGTGATGACTGTTTCACACCTGGCTTGCAAAACTCTTGGAAACTCACGGATCTGCTCTCACAAGCCGGTACAGGCTGGCTCCAGCACAGCAAAGGGAGCGTCCCCTTTAAGCATGGGCAAAAAGGGAAGAGACAGAAGAGCTGAGAAGTGGCCAAAGAAGAAGGAGGGGCATGTGAAGAGCAGAGCAGCTGGGCCCTGGGAGCTTGCAGAGCTGATGGCCCTGGTGGATGTTCCACGTGTAGACACAGTGATCGTGCCATATAGGGTGCACAGAGGTCACGTGGGTTGTGGCCTCTGGAGTCTGGAGGCTGAAAACTCCACCCAGACTTCTGTCTCCTTCCATCCTCCCTCCCTGAGCCTCTCCAGGTGGGTAGAGTGGAAAGAGTGGGCCTGGGGAAACCATCACCTCCCCATGTGTGAAGTGGGGCAGAGTGGACAACAGAAGCCAGGCAGAAGACGGGATGGGGGAGGTTCCTGAAGGGCTCTGAAATGTCCTCCCCTTTCCAAGCTCTGGCTTTTTGTTCCAGCCCAACACGCATGGCACGTGCAGTCTGAGAGCTGGCAGAGGCAAAACCAGCCACCTGCTCCCCATCTCCCCATCCCCAGAGACCCCAAATACACAGAGGGGAGGAAACCGCTGGGCCCCTCCGTATTCTCCGTGGGAGAGCAATGGCCCTATGAACTCTTCTGGAAGCGGTACCTACCCTCCTCCCAAGTCCTCTGGGGCGGCCGCTCTGTGCCGGCCTGGAGTGAGCCTAGAGCTTCCGCCCCTCCGCCGCCTCCAGGTGGCGGCAAGGCTAGTGGGAGCCACAGCGCACCACGCCTCCGCCCGTCCCCGCCGCTGCTGCCGCCGCTGCGCGCCCGTGGTCTCCCCTCCCGCCGGCGGGGGCCCGGCTCAGCCAGGCGGGAACGAGTCGCGGCCCGGCTTCCTGAGCCCCGGACCTGAGAGAGGTGAGTGCGCCCGGGCGAATCGGGTTGGGGCCGGAGCGCCGGGACAGACAGCGCGGGCATGACAGTGGCTGCCAGCCTGGCCAGGGGGCATCACCGACCTCAGCAAGGCCGGCGCCCCCACATCTCCTGGAGTGGAAAATTCAAATCCATTCTCCGAGATCAAGGCCTTTGGGGGCAGTGGAAGAGTAGGGCTGGGAAGTAGGGTCCAAATTGATAGTGCTTTAGGGGTCCAGGGACCTACCAACACGTGGGTGGCATTTGGGGCGCAGCAGGCCAGACCGGGCTGTCCTGCTCAGGGTCCCTGGGGTGGGGGCAGATCTCAAAAGTCCAACACTGTCCAGGGCCCTAGAGGACATGCTCTGACCTGCATAACTGCAGTGAAGGCCCAAGGAAGAGCTCTGGGGGAGGAGCCCGAGGACCCAGCTCCAGGAGGGAGGCTCTCCTGGGCTCCATGGCATCCAGTCAGGTTTGGGAATGCCATCCTGCCCTGAGGGGTGAGGCACGGACAAACTAATGGCTACTGAATGCCTGCTGGTGCCTGATACTTCTGCATTATCCCCTTTAACTGTTTCAGGTGACCCCTGTATCCATTCCCTTTTCTTTATTCAGCAAATAGGCCCTCTGCTGGGCTTCCTTCCGCTCCCACCATCAATATTCCGTATCCACTGCACCGTACACACCAGTCACCGGGCGTTCCCAGGACACCTCCTACTCCCCTTGGAGGTGTTAGAATCTCCTCTTCCTGGAGGACTGCCCTGGCTGCCCTCCTCCTCATCAGAGGCTTTGGGACTTTGGGATCCCACAGAATGGTCCCTCCTTACCCATCATCCTCCAAACATAGCTGTTATCAGAGTATTGTAATTGCTGTGTCAATCCGAGTAGCCCCTTCTGAATCAGCCATTCAAATTCCATTTTATTACATATGTGGGGAAGAAGAAACTTTCCTCTACCCTCCTAGCTTCTTTGGCTGGTCTAATAATTAAATCTACATGAGACAGATCAGCAAGAGAAAATAACCTAATTTAATTACACATGGACACATGGGAACCCCAAATACATGAGAGAGCCAGAGACCCCCACATACATACGCGGTTCAGAGACAGACAGGGAAAATGAGGTATATATGGCTGAGGATGAAGTAAGGTGCCTTGGAGTTTCAGAGGGGGAAGGTCATTGCAGGATGATAGGAAGAGCAGATGTTCAGTAATTAATAGTTTGCCCTGCCCGATGGATCAGTCAAACAAAGTTATTTCTGGTGATAACTCTTAATTATGGGCAAGACCCCATAATTCTTCTAGATAGTTAAGAGGGGGCAGAAGTTTCTCTTGAGCCCACAGGGTCTCCGTTGCCTTTAGCTCAAAATAATCTGCATGCCACAGAGGAGGGAAAGGGACAGGGATTCGTGTCCCACTGTGCAGCCTGCCACCACTGAGGTCCTCACGCTGTTGATTATCTCTCATCTCTGGCCAGCCTGCACTGGCCCTGATATCCCATGTGGCCCTTCTGAGCACAATGCAGAGTCCCCCAGAGGTCCCCTGGGACCTCCCTGCTGTCCAGACCCTGACAAGGTAGCCGTGGCTCCAGCACCATCTCCTCCATGTACCATCAGCCCCTGCCGCTGCCAGACGGCCCTCCTGGGTGCTCAGCTCCTCTCTTCCATACCCACTTGGCCACACAACCCTGCAGACAAATGGCTGTCTCCTGGCTATCTCCACTGGCTCCTGCTTCTCTCCAGGTTTCTGTTCTTCCTGTCTAAGAAGGCACGCTGAGCAGATTCGTGTGTCCCCTCTTTCATCAGATGTCCACCCAGGAATGGACCCCTGGACTCCTTCTTGCAGCAGTCCCACCCCAGCCCTAGGACAGTTCTCTTGGAGAATGTCGCAGCCTCTCAGTGCTCCCCTTCTGACCCAGTTCCCAGTCTGCACCCCTCCACACACACCTAGTATTGAGTGTGTGTGTCGGGGGTGGGGAGGAGGATGTGTGGTCAGGCCCATCGCGGAGGGACACCTAGTGCCCCTTTGTCCTCAATGGGACTCAGTGGTCAACTCCAAGTCACAAGGAAGAACCTCTACTCACTCCTGGTTCTATTACACATAAGTTCACTTTTTTGTGAAAGCAAATTGTGTTTCACTCCCGGAAGTGGAAAATCAGTGCCCCATGCCACAAAAGGAAGGTAATTAAACAAATAGAAACAAGGAAGGCCAAGCAGTGTTACTAAACTTTAACTAGCACCTGTTGCCTGCAGAACAGCCCAAGGCCAGCTCTCTAGGTCACAAGGGAGGATTAGCAAGAATTAAAGTGATGCTCAAGACATACTAGCACCCAACAGAGGCTTTCTCCTTAGAGTAATAAAATGGACTAAGAAAGAATTGGACAGGGAATAACAAAATATGTGGCAAAACTTCTGTCAGCACCTGCTGATTGCAGAGGACCACATAGAGCCCAAAGCGATATAGAACAAACCTTCAGTTCATCCTGTAGCAACTGAAGGGTCACTTCCTCCAGGAAGCCCATCCTGATGTGTCCGCTTAACAACTGTACTTCTTCCTCTGTAACGCTTGTCATGTGTTATTGAAATGGTGTATTAGCTTCCACTCCAGAGTGGGCATTCCATAAGAATAACCACAGGTCTGGGTCACTCACTTCACTACCCAGGTACACCCCACAGGGACTGGAGCACATGTGTTGGATGAATGATGAATGAATAACTGGGTTGGCCTTCTTGACTTTGACCCTGCTGGGCCCCTTCCAGCAATGCCCTTCCTTCCTCTTCCTCCTCCTTGCCCACACCCCACACCTTCCATCCTTTAAAGACCTGCTGACAGTCCAGCTTTTCCATGAGGCCTTTTTTCAACCAATTGATCCCTTCCTGATCTTTCCTGCCCCAGAATATTCCATCCCTGGCAGTGCCTGTGCCCAGGGGACATTTCAGTTCCATGATCCAGTCCATTCCTACAGCCCCACAGGGCAGCAGTATGGATGACATTCAGGTGCTCAGTAACTACTGCGGACTGACTAAGCGTGGTCCCTCCTTCAAGGATGCAACTGTGTTGGGTCTTGGCCACAAATGCAGTGGCTTAAAACAATACAAATGTATTATCTTACAATTCTGGAGGTCAGAAATGGGTCTGAAGGTGTTGGCATGGCTGAGTATTTTTATGGAGGCTCTAGGAGGGATGTGAGGACAGAGTCCCAGACAGCACTTTCCAGGCTCGGCCTCACGTGGAAAGGTGCTGGCTCAGGTAGTAAATGGCCACCAACTGTGATTGGATGGCCATCAGCTGTGGCAGGTTGGCCGTCAGCTGTAACCAGTGAGCCATTGGCCACTAATATAACTGCTGTGGCTACGCTGGCAGCAAGTGGGGGCTAGCAAGAAGACGGTGGCTGAGCTAGCAAGAGTGGATTGCAGTTAGCACAGCGGATTGCAGCTAGCAAGTGAGGTTGGTTGGCAGAAAAGTGGACGGCAGGTTGTGGATCGTGTGGCTCCTGCTTCCTGTGTCTCTAACCCAGCCGCCAACGAGAATATAGTGGTCTGACTCCCCTCTCTATGGCTATGTGGGTGTTCCTGTTTGGCCTCAGCATATCCTGCATCCTTATGTGGGGAGTGGGAGCTGAGACCCCACAACACACCCTGCATGACAAGGGAACAATCCATTTCATTGCCGTTCTCAGCCTCTAGAGGCTGCCTGTATTTCCTGGCTCATGGCCAGCTCCCATCTTCAAAGCCGACAATGTCTGGTTGTGTCTGTATCACCCTGCGTCGCTCTGATGCTCTCCCTCTTCTGCCTCCTGCTTTCAGCCTTGGGATGATATTGGGCCCATCTGGATAACCCAGGCTAATCCTCCCATTTCAATCAGGATCTTTAGCTTAATCTCATCTGCAAAGTCCCTTTTGCCGTGGAAGGTGACATATTCCTAGGTTCCGGGATAGGACATGGACATCTGTGAGGGGACCATAATTCTGGCTACCACAATAGCTACGCCTGGTAGTCAGAAGGCACTGGCAGTGTATTAACAACAGCTGACATTTACTGAGCGCTTCCTCTGGACCAGGAACTGCTCCGAGCACATTACACAGCAAACGCTGTACGGCGTAGATGCTGTGTTACCATCCTCAGTTTACAGGTGAGGTACTGAGAGGTGAAATAAGGTGACAAGTGGCAGAGCTGGGATTTGAACCCAAGCAGTCTGGGTTCCCGGGCTACACTGCTTCTCTGGCACCATAACCACCCCCAAGACACCAGCTGACAGCCTGGGAGCAGGCCAGGGAAGGTCTGAAGCCTGGCACACAGGGAGAATTTTCACCAAGATTTCCAGGTGAGGCCCCTGTCCAGGTTACAAATTCTTTGCCAGTCCTCTCCCATGTCAGCCCTTTCTCACCATCCTACCAGCCACATCTATTAGAGGCACCTAAGCGTATCCAGGGAAGCTGCAGGGAGCGTCCCGTGGTTCTCTTTAGGGGCTCCAGGCAGGCACGTCTGGAAGAGTTCCACTGAAATTCCAAGTACTACTCAGATTCACTGCTGTCCTCCCCCAGATCTACACCCTGAAGTAACATGAGTCTTGTAAGAGGCAAATCTTAAATTTTTTTTTTAAAGATTTTTTTATTGGGGGAGGGGAACAGGACTTTTTTGGGGAACAATGTGTACTTCCAGGACTTTTTTTTTCCAAGTCAAGTCATTGTCCTTTCAGTCTTAGTTGTGGAGGGCGCAGCTCAGCTCCAGGTCCAGTTGCCGTTGCTAGTTGCAGGGGGCACAGCCCACCATCCCTTGCGGGAGTCGAACCAGACAACCTTGTGGTTGAGAGCCTGCGCTCCAACCACCTGAGCCATCCAGGAGGCAGCTCAGCTCAAGGTGCCATGTTCAATCTTAGTTGCAGGGGGCGCTGCCCACCATCCCTTGCAGGACTCTAGGAATTGAGCTGGCAACCTGTGGTTGAGAGCCCACTGGCCCATGTGGGAATCGAACCGGTAGCCTTCGGAGTTAGGAGCATGGAGGTCTAACCGCCTGAGCCACCGGGCCGGCCCCGAGGCATAGCTTATACATCGGAGAAAGTAAAGCACAGTTCCCCAGCTCACCACCACAGAAGTCTGCATACTTGAGCAAGAGGGGAGCACACAAGCTTTCCACAGGCACTGGATGAAGAGGCCGCCCCCAACATTTGTTGAGCATTCACTCGAGTAGTTCTAAGAGTTTTATACTTACTAACTCATTGAATACTCACAACAACCCTATGCGGTACTATTAATATCCCCATTTCACAGATAAGGAAACTGAGGCAGAGAGGTTATGTAACTTTCCAAGGTCACATAGCCAGTGTAAAGAGCCAGGATTTGATCCATTCTCCATAAGCAGGAAGCCAAGGCAGAGGCTGGTCAAGGCTGGTTGAACAGCCCCAGCCCGGCCCCTATTTCAGTCAGCCAAACAAGCCACCTTTCCTGCCTTCCCTGCATAACCTGTGCCCTTTGCACTGGCTAGGCTGGGTTCTGGGTTTTCCTCTGTCAACCCAATTTCTTCAGAGCATCTTTGTATTTCATTCTTGTACCGATCTTCATATTAATAACCCCATTTTAAAGAAGAAGAAACTGAGGCCAAGGGAGGCTGCATAACTTGCCAGAGCTCTAACAAGCAGAGATAGATTTGGGAGGAAGCCAGACATTCGGATACTACCCCCTCTCCCAGATGCCACATCCTGAGCAAGCCCAGCCTGAAGGCCTCCTCCAGGAATCTGAAGTCCAGCCAGGCGGGCAAAATGGGGTCCCCGGCTCTCCAGATGTGTGTGTTCACGCTTCGCCTAGACTTGATCTGACTCTATACCAGCCTCAGAGTTTCCCGCCTTCGGGTGTCCTCATTAGTCCCATTCTGTCTGAGAGCCGCGGATTGTCATGGGAGCGGAAACAACGTCGCATTGTTAATCAGGTCACTCTTGTCTGAGTAATCACTCAGGCCCAAGCCTGGTTGATGCCAGAAAAGATGATTCTCAGAAAAACCAGCTTCTTGCTGCCTGAAACTGGCCAGGGGAGGGGATGGACAGGTGGGGGGGTTGACTCCGTGCGTTGGGGAGTATTTCTCAGAAGGAAAGTTGTCTACCCGAATGAGGAGTTGGGAGGCTCACGGACAGGAAGCACAAGACCATCTGCAGGATGAGGCCTGGGGCTGAGCAGGGAGAGAGATGAACCAGAGCCGGAGCCAGAGCCAGCGCCAGAGCCGAGTGAGGGAGTAGGGACTCCTTCTGTTGTTTGGGGGATAAAGAGTGATTGATTGCTTCTGAGGCTGGCCAGCTGCGCTAACTGGAAGACTGAACTGAAAAATCAGTAATTTTTTAAAGTAGGTCACCTGTGTGCCTTCTGAAATATGCACACATTGTTCCATTGAGTTTGCAGTGAAGACCCATCTGATACATCCACTCCTGTAGCAGGCAGAGTCTTGGCAGGAAACAGAGGCACAGTCAGGCAGGGTGACTGAGGAGAGGTTGACAAAGGGACGGTTTTCGAGGGTATCGATTGGGTTCAGGGAACCAGCCCAGGTCCGCAGATCCATGTGGCTCCCTGGGACTAGCATTTCCAAGGAGCTGTTACCATCCCCGGGCCTGGAGGTAGAAGAGGGGAGGGCAGTGCAGGAGAGGGACTGTTACAGGAACTGACGACTTCAGTAAAGGGACGCAGCCAACCTGAAGCCACTCTGGTGGGTGGATAAATACTCCCCCGACCCCACTCGCCTCCACCTTCTGGTCCCACTTAGTGCTTCCATTGGCCAAACCCAGCAGAAGCCAGAGGGCATGGGACCCCGTGATACAAGCGATAGAGTACAGAGTAGACTAGAGAAGGCTGAGGAGTGGATCTGGACGGGCAGTAACAGAAAGCCCTCGACACACTCTGTTGCCGGGTGCAACAACCTCTTTCATTCATTCCTTCGGCGGCCATTTCTGAGCACCTGCCGTATGCCTCCCTGGGCTTGACACTGGGAATATGTGCGTGCCAACGCCGAAACCCACGAGAGACTGGGAAGAAAGAAAGGACATCAGTGTCACTGTACCGGCTGTGGAGAAATTCTGATCACATCCTAGGATTCCAGCCCAATGCAGAAGGTGATTTTTGTGGGCAAGATAAACAGTTATTAGTGCAGTGTCTCAACTCATCATCCATGAGCACGGGCCATAATTTACCATTCTCTAGGTCCAGGAAGGTTCTGGAAAACAATGCATGCTTCATTTTAAGTCAGTGAGCTTTGTTGTTTATAAGTCCAATGCCAGGTTTTGTTTACAAAACAATAAATTCTGCTGCCCCTGCCAAGGACTGAATATCCTGACACTAAGAAACACAGCAACGTCTGGCCAAAAGGCGACTGTGCAACGAATCTCTTTGTTTCTCCAAATTTAGCACTTTCTTCCAAGAGCATGACCAGAGGTGCCAGGCCTGTATTCCACAGGCCAATTCTGGATCTTTAAGTAACTGGTATAGGTGCCATGCTATTCTGTCTCTAAAAAATGCAGCATAAATAAAAACGGAGGGTTGTTTTAATTGAAGAGTATTTAGACTGTGAAAGGTTCTAGGTATGTTAGGACCTCTGTACACAGAGACTGTGGGCTACAGAAAGAAAGTCAGGGAGACAAGGCCACCAAGGACTGTGTACAGTGTCCCCCTCCCCTGGGTTGTGTGATGTGACAGCCCTGGCAGGAGTCACTTTGTAATAAGCATTCTACACAGCACGACTGTACCCCTGAGAGGCAGAATTCTGGATCTCGCCACTAATGATGGGTTTTAAAACACCCCACTTCTTTCCTGCGGGATAGGATGAGACAGAGCATAATTGCTGCAAGAAGCACCTTCATAGTCAGGACTCCATGTAAGTCCTGGTTCAGGCACTCAGAACTGAGAACTGAATGGCCTGGAGCAAGTCACTGAACCTCAGTTTCCTGACCCGTGAAAGGGAAATACTAAAACTACTTGGGATGAGAAGACCTCACACACAAGCACTAAGAACACAGTAAACATTCAAAACGTAAGAGTTGCATATAAGAGGCTATTGGAGTGGACAACAAGAATAATAACAGCCAACTTCTATTGAACCCTAATATGTGCTGGGTGTTGAGCTGTGAACTCATGTAATTATCTCAAGTCCCTATTGAAGCCACGTCCCCGTTTCACACGCGAGGAATCTGGCGCAGAGAGGTTAAGGGATTTGTCTAAGGATCCCCTACTCGTAGGTAACAGGTGGGATTCCAACTCAGACACTCTGGCTTTCAAACCCAAACTCTTAACAACTACTTTCAGTCTGGCCATTTTTAAAAATTGTGTGCATTTTTATAGCATGAATAGTTAATCCAGAAAACTCCACATGTGAAGATTTCGCAAGAAGGAGAAATTTAAAAATGAGGACCAGCAGAAGAGGCAGAGCCAGCCTCACAGAAGAGCCTGCTGGGAGGTTGCTGGGCCTGTGCCCAACAGAAAAAGCAAATTTCCCTGCGTCTCCCACCCCCCTGCTCCCTCTGCCTCCCCTGCCGGGGTGTCTTCTCACGTCTTGCCCGCTGTCCATTTCCTTCCAGAGATTCACCTAGGGGCCCAGTCACAAACTGTGGAGCTTCGAGCCACCCAGAGGAGTTAGCAGAAAAGGCGACATCCATGTCTCTCGTTATCTCCCCTGCCTGCACTCCAGCTGCCCTCCATCCCTAACCCCCAACAATCTGTCCTGGCAACCAAACACAAAGCTTCTGCAGACTCCGGCAGTGACCAGTCCCAGACACTCCGTTTACAAGCAGGAATGGGGAGCCCTGTTCTGGGCCAGGCACACGGCCAGGAAGGAGGGCCATGCAGGGGGACAGCTGGGGGCCAATGACCTCAGTGGGCCGTGCAAAGAAAGCCGGGCACCAAGGGGGCTCAGCCCAAATTGCCTGGGACAAACAAGACGGTTCGATAGAGGAGGTGACCGGGGAGGTGAAAACTGGGGCAGGAGTTCAGGAGATGGGGGCCAGGAGGTGTTTTGAGTGGAGCGGGACATAGGAGTTAAGGTAGGCAGATGAGACAGAGCAGAAGGTGCTGAGAATACAGCTAAGGGTGGCTTCGGACAGGAGGCAGGTGCTGAGGACGGCTGTGGGCTCCTGTCTGGGTTCCAACCTCAGTGTTCGAACCTCTGCTTATTATTACCTGTGTGACTTTGGGCGTGTTATTGGTTCTCTGTGTCTCATGCCCACGTATGCGGTGGGGATAATACTACTATCGACCGCACAGAGTGGCGAGGATCAAATGAGTTTATGCATTTAAGTGCTTATACGTGGTGCCTGGCCCAAAGTACTCAAAAACTGGGAGCTGTGACTATTGTTACTGTTATCTGTGAGCCCGTGGGGCAGAGGGACCCTCAGGCCTCCTTGAATTCTCAACAAAACCAGGAGGAGGTGCCCCGTGCCGCTCTTGGCCACCGCTGCCTGCGGCACAGTCGGGCCTGGGGAAGCACTAGGGACCCAGGAGGCAGCCAACTGCAGCCTCCTGAGGTGGCAGAGGTGGAGACAGGCCTGAGCAGCAGTGGGACGCTGCCTTTACTGCGGGCTCCTGATGTGGTGACACTGGGGACACTGAGATGACCTGTATGGACAGATCGCTTCAGGGACTCCTCCCAGCTTCTTACCTAGAAGCGGGTCTGGATGTGGCTGGAGAACGACCCTCCTCCTTTTGCAGCCAGGCCCAGTCTGAGCCCACCCTGGGGACAGCAGGTAGTTGGGGGTGGGGAGTACTATACCTCCAGGTGGCTGTGCCACCGCGATTCTTCCTGGCTGGCGCCTCGTCCGTGGCATGTGGTCAGGGTGAAAGGCAGGGTGCGGAAGGGCAGGGCTGGTTGTGTCAGACAGGGGCGTGGCGGGGGTGGGAGTTGGAAATCGGAGCACAACGTGGCCGGGTGGTCCGAGGAGGAGGGCCTGGCTGGGAAATGGACCTGCCCGCGCCCCCGGCCCCCTCTGCCAGCAGCCCAGGACGCAGTGCCCACCCCGCCTGCCGAGCGCCGCCGTAGGAGAAGGCGCGGGCGGCCGGCCCCTCGCCGCGCAGGACGTCTCCTCCTCTCCCCGTCCTCTTTCGCTCGCCACGGTCTCGGGGCCCCGGTGCAGCAAACCCGGGAAACCGCGAGTGCGCTGTGAGGGTGTAGGCACGTGGCCCCCAAGTGTGCGCGCCCGGGGCGGGGCGGCAAAGTGCAGGAAGCGGCAGCACCCAGGCCCAGCATGTGTCTGCCCCCAAGCTCCAGCGCGTCCGTCCCCCATTTGGGTGGGGTGTCTCCGCTGCGGTTGTCGCCTGGTTTAGCAGCCACCCCCTCAGCTGACTCCATGACAACCTGGTCATTACTTACCAAAAAAAAAAAAAAAAAAGAGTGAGACAGCTAACCTTTCATTTCCTAGAGCTCGGCAACACGGGTGCCCCAAAGATTTCCTTTCCTTCCCGCAAATCTGCTTGGTTCCTCTTAGGCGAAGGGCTCCCCAGAGCCCAACAAGCACCCCCCCAACCCCCACCCCCAGCGAGGGAGGACAAAGCTGGCCTGTGCTTGTCCGCAGGAGCGCCCGGTGGGGTCGCTAGTTGGCCGCCCCCTTCTTTCCCCGCGTCTGGCAATCGAGTGGACCCAGGTCATCCTCAAGCTGGAGAAGAGTGACCCGATGGCGAAAGGCACGGGAAGTCTCTTTGGGATTCAGCAATGGGCAAAGGAGAGAGCGCTGACGGAGCTAGAGGCTGTGTGGCTTCGGGCAGGTCACTTGCTGTGGCTGGGCCTCTGTAAAATGGACGTAAATACTAGCCACTGCCACCTCACAGAGGGGTTGAGAGGACAAAAGAGATGTGAGAATGGTTTGTAACTATATGCATCTGAGATGACATGGTTACGTTTTGCTTCACCTCTGCCAGAAGCCCACTCTGTTTGCTGGGCTTGGGCCGTAGGAGGGGCTGTGGGCATCTGTTGGGGTGACTGTGGGATGTACACGTACCCCCACCCCCCACAGTTAAGTTTCCCTAAGAAGAAAGAAGGGAAAATAATTCTGAGCTTAACAGAGGTGGCCTGGGTCCAATTCTTGGCTCTTCCTCCTTTTAAAGCTATTACCTTGGGGAAAATCATCTATCATCTTTTTAGGCCTCGGTTTCACTTGCTGTGAAATGGGCATGATAGTAGAGCCTACTTCCTAGGGTTATAAGATCACATAGGTAAAGATCTTGCCTTGAAAGCCTTGCAGTGCCCCTAAGTGTTAGCTCTGAGTTTCCTTGTTACTGTTATGTTGCACCCTCTGGGTATGGCTCACTCTGTAGGAAGAGAAAACTCATCTAACAGGAATCAAAGAGTGGAAAACAGATTTCATCCTTTCTAGCTGGCTGGTCTCCAACAAGATCCCTTACCTCTCTGAACCTTAATATCTTCATGGGGAAAAAAGGAGATTATTATATCTACCTCATAAAGTTGTTACAAAAATTAAATTGAAATAACCATGTGAATGAAGCCAGCACGTGATAAGTTCTTAAGTGATTTTGGAGAAAAAGGATACTTACGTCCCAGTTACCGACTGCTGCATTACAAAGCACTTCAGAAGACACTGGCTTGAAATAATAGTACTCATCTGTTTTGCTCATGAATCTGTGATTTGGGTAGGGCTGGGTGGCAATGGCTTATCTCTGCTCCTTGCAACATCAGCTGAGATGGCCGAGTGGGGGCTGGTGGATCCTCTTCCAAGATCACAACCTTGTGGTGAGCAGTGGATCGTGGCTTCAGCTGGGGCTGTCAGCCAGGATTTTGGTTTCTTTCAATGTGGGCCTCTCTTGGGCTTCCTTTCAGCAGGGCACCTAGATTACAAGAGAAACATCCCAAGAGACAGGAGGTGGGAGCTGCCAATCTCTTCAGACCTGGACGCAGAAGCTGGCACTGTGTGTCTTCCGTTTTATTCTATTGGTCGAGTAGTCACAGAGCCCACCTGGATTCAAGGGGAGGGGACTTAGACCCCACCTCTCAATGAGAAGAGTATTGAACACTTCCAACCATCTTGAATCTTCCAAAACTTGAAAATCTTCCCTTTTGCTTTTGCTTCCCTTTTGCTTTTTTTCTGGGTGCCATGGTAACTAATTCATCCTTGCAAAGGATGTAAGGTTTCTGGAAAAGACCAGCAGAGATACAAATATCCTTTTGGGTCAGGATCAGTTTCTTTGTGTGCTTCAGGGCTGAGGGGGCAGGCATCCTACATGGTAGCTTCTCTAGTGTCTGTTTCCCTGGAACCTGTGAGGCTTCAGTCCTCAGCTCTGCCAACCCCAAGCCTTTACAACAAGAGGGAGATGCTAGGGAGAGAGTAATTTGGATTCAGACAGCTAGATTTTAGCAGGTAGCCCAGGCTGAGTTAATGAACATCTCTGTGGCGCTCAGTTCTCTGGAGAAGTCTGTTTGTTTTTCAAGAGGACTGCTGCCTGGGTGTTTGGAGTGACTGTTGTCATACATTATTAGGTTATTAATTGATGGGTTGCAGCACTCTGGGTGAGGAGGCAGGAGGTGGAGGTGGGGGGGCAGCAGGCCTGGGGTTGCCATGACAACATGCAGGCCTGTTGTTTGTGCCTTGGGCATCAGTGCAGGAAGGATGTCCCACTGGTGAATTGGCAGCTCAGACCTTCTCAGACCACAGACTCTCCAAAAAAAAACGAGATGAAAGTCTTTCTTTCAGCAGCAGGCTTCTGTTGTTCATTTTGCATTTTCACACATAGCCACCCACCCATGCCCTCAGAGTCAAAACAAACCCTCTTCCTGTTGCCTTGTCCCATATCTGGCTGTCTCTGACTGTCTCTCCCAATTTGTCAGCTCCTAACTTCAATTTCAGCCACGCTGCCTACCAGATGGGCTGCAGAAATAAATGTAGTTTAGATTCATCTATTTAATCAAACATTCAACATATTTTGGTTGTGCATTTATTTTGGGCCAAACCACCGTCCTCCCTGGCAGAGACCAAAACAGACCCTCCTGCTTCCTGATGGAGCTTACTGTGTAGAGGAGGAGAGGGACAGCAACAAATAATTGTGCAAACTCCCACGCATTGCAGTGGTGATTATTCAAGTGCAATTCATTCAGACCTTGACTTGGACACCAGTGCTGCCACTTAGCAGGTGGGCCCAGTGTGATCGCAAGGGTCCTTAAAAGTGGAAAGAGGGGAGCATGAGGCGGGGAGTCAGAGAAGGAGACATAGGATGGGAGCAGAGGGTGGAGTGAAGCCATGCTGGAGGGACTCAGTTTGCCACTGGTATCTGTGAAGACAGGAGGGGCCACAAGCCAAGGAATGCCAGAAGCCTCTAGAAACTAGGAAAGGTAAGGAAGTCCATTCCCCTCCAGATGGAATGCAGCCCTGCCAACACTTTGATTGTAGCCCAGCGAGACCCACGTCAGACTTTTGACCCCTGAAGGTAAGGTGAGAAATCTGTGTGGCATTGAGCCACTGGGTTTCCACACCGTGGTCAAGAGCCCCATCTTTGGAGTCAAACAGCTGCCGCTCCCCGGCTTTGCGACCCTGGGCAGGTTACTGGCGCTTTCAGAGTGTCTCAGTTGCCTTGTCTATAAAATAGGGATAGCCCTGCTTCGCAGGGTCTGTGCAAGGGTGGAAACAGGAAACACTGGGGAGGCCCTCAGCGCAGTCCTGGGTACAAAGTGTGGGCACCCACGATGGCAGGGCATGTGCTTCTTGACCCTCAGTTGCTCACGCCTCCTCTCCAGCTGCACCAGGGCTGGGGTGCCAGGCATTTGGGGGGATCTCTGTAAGTGCTGGGCCTCCTCCTGTGCTCGACACCATTCTTGATTCACACCTGGCCCCTGGTGAACCTGCAACAATGCAGCACCTTGCGTCAGCTCCTCTGACGGAAGTACGTGCCAAAGTGTGAGGCCTGGGGAAGGTGGCCGGCCTTCAAGACACAAGTCAGGGAAGGTCCCTGTAGGCAAACAGCAGATGGCTCCCGATGGAGCTTCTTGTACTTGTCAGAGCCCTCAAGGAGCCGCCACGGCCCCAAATCAGCAGCGTTGCCACGAGAACAAGGTAATGTGCCCTGACGAGGGCCTTCCCATGTTGGCCTGCCCATCCTGTCCTTTGCCCAGTCGGACGGCGGGCAGGACCTTCCAGCCTGAGGGACAGTGCTGTCACCACCACCATCCTCCTCATCACTGCATCCTCACTGACACTTACCAACAGCCTACTAAGTGCCAGGCACTTGCGGACCGCTTTGATTCTCATGGAAGTCCCCTGGTTATCCAGGAATGCGATTTCTCAAGGTTACAAAGCCAGACCGTGGCAGCGTGGGGCCTGCCCTCACAGGCTGGCCCAGCGCCTCTGCTCTTAACCTCCCTGCGGTGACCACAGGGTTGCTGCCATGTGCTGGAGGACTTGCATGATGCCACTAGCTCAGGGCAGACTCCAGAGCCCTCCCTTTGATGCTATCCATGCTATTTGGACCTCTAGGAGCCAATGGGTGCCCAAAGGCCTTGTGGCCTGGGGTTCTGGGGCCCTCAAAGTAGCCTCCAAGAGGCAGCTCCGAAACGTCCATCAGCCCTTCGGAGCCCAGGGCCCTGGAGCAGATGTTTATGCTGCGGGCAGACAGGGACACCCAGAGCTTAGTCCAGTCTTTTGGGGATCAGTAGTGCTGCCCTGCCAGTGGGGGTCTGATGCTTCATGACTGCTGTCATTGGGGCTGAGAGACGGAATGAGGAAATGAACCCAGGTGGTAGGCCTGGCCCAACTGAGGCCCAGGATGGAAGGAGCCAGAGGTGGGCGTGGGCCCTGGCCGCCCCTATGAGGGCTCGGGCACCCCACAGGGCTCGGGCATTCTCATGCTTCACTAATTGCCTCCCTCAGCTCAGGGGCAGCTCCCACATGCTGCCACTCTGGACTTAAGGACAGAAGTTTGAATGCGGGGAGGTAGGCCGGGAGCTTCTCTTGAGGTTACGTTTTTATTCCAAGATCAATCCTTTTACTCAGTCGTAGGTTTCCTTGGAGAGGTTTGGGGGAAGTCAAGGTTATGGGGTCTGTAGGATACCTCAGGCCACTGCCGGGTGCTTGGTGTCATCACGGCTTCTCGTTCTCCTTTCCTGTTTTAGATTAGAGACAAAATCCTAGCACTGAAGTGGAGCACAGCTCTTTCTTCTCTGGCTGAGGGGGCATTTCACAGAGGACATGGGCTCCGCTGATTTGAGTAAACCTGGTCAGCTGCATCCTGGCTGTAGTCCCAAAGGCCCAGGGGGCGGGGAAAGGGAGTCCCTGGCCCTGGAGAGAGGAGGGCTCCCCATGCCAAGTGAGGTACGGTGTATACGTATTGTCGGCAGAGGGGGCTGGGCAGCCTGGGGGCAGTTTGGGGGTCCGGGGGCAAGGAGGGGCACAGTGCCATCAGTGCTTTTTGCAGGTATAGACAGCTTTGGTATAGATTTGCCAGGGTGTGCGTGTCCTGTAGGCTGGCCCACCTGCAGAGAAAGCCAAGGGCGCTCTCTTTGGCCGATGTGTTGCAGGAAAAGCCCGGCGCTGACCACTACGTTGACCCTGCACTCCTAATCCACTGGTCCTTCTGTATGACATTGGGAAAGCCGGCCACACTCCATAACGCAGGAATAGCATGTGTGTCTTCATTCAGACTTCTGCACCATGACAAGCCACAGCCTTTTACAGCATCTAATGTAGGAGACCACTGAGAAGTGCCGCCTGTGTGTGGAAGCATTTGCTTGGAGGGCCCAGGCAGCTCCGAGGGGGACGTTTTCTGGGAGCTCTACCAATACAGTCCCGACAGGACAGTAGTGATTTGCTCTGGAGGAGACAAGTGCCACTGACCACCTAACAGAGCAGGGGGTGCAGAAGTCCTCAGGCCCCCATGCATGGTGGGCACTCGCTTCCTGGCTCCAGCAAGGCTCCAAGGAGACTACCCCCGAGGGAGGAGCTTACGCCAAAAGAGCAGGGCTCCTGAAGTCGGCAGCAGGTTTCTAGAATCACGGCTCTATCATTTAGCTATTAACACCCTGGTCAAGAGCCTTCGAGGGGCTGGGCCTGAGTTTCCCCACCTGCGTGATGAGCAGGCTGGGCTAGGGAACCTCCAGGGGTGCCGTCAGCCCTGCTCTGTGCTGAGGGAGTTTAGTAACTGCTTCTGAGAGCCAGGGGACCCCCTGAGGCCAGAGCCCTATGCTCACTCCTGGCTTGGGGCTACACTATTCAAAAACACTGATGCCGCCTTATTTATGGCCCAGCACCCTCCTCGTTTGCCCTGGGTCTGCTGGTCTGCAGAACAGGACCCAACCCGCCTCCAACACATCAGTGCTTCTCCACTTGGCTGCCCGCTGAAATGGTCCAGAAGCTTTTAAAAACATTGGTGCTGGCACCTCACCTCCAGGAAGTGCGATTTAATTCGTCTGGGGTAGGGCCTGGGCGTCCGTTCTATTTTTTATAAGTGCCCCAGGCGGTTTTCTAAGGTAGGTGGGACCCACTGACCCAGATGTTGGTTGCTCGTGACTACAGGGTGACAGCCTGGGGTGGCAGTAGAATCAGTCCGCTCCCCCCCCCTTGCCTGCTGTCCTTTCTCGCTGGGTCCGCGGTGTAGTCCAGTTACCTGAGTGAGTGTCAGCCTGTCTGAGGGGCTCTGGTGAGGACCCCTGGCGCAGGGGTTCAACTGCCTGTCTCTCTCATCCGGGTAGCCTGTAGGTGCCCAAAGGTGGTGTGATGGGTAGAATTAGTGCACCCCGCTCCTCCTGCACCGGCCCCCCAAGTCCCCGAGGTCCTCTGTCCCTAATTCAGGCTTTAACATTCCCCTCAGGGTTGCTCCCTGCCTCTGGGGGGTGTGGAAAGCAGGCTGGGGCTGGTGGAGGGAGCAGTCCTGCCACCCTCTCCTGTGGCTGGCGAGTGTTCCTGGGCAACCGCCAGCCTGACACCAGATCGGACTGACGGTGGCGTTCACATGATTCTGCCTCAGCTCTGGACCCAGCAGCCTCCAGCTGGGGTTTTCTAGATCAAGCTGGGAGGTGCTTCTGTGGGAAATCGCTGGAGGGGGAACGTGGGTCCTGACGGCAGGGGTGCCCGCGTGGGGGGTCCCCCAGGCTGGGCTGGTGCTTTCTGCCTCCTCCGCCAGTCTCCGTCTCCGTCTCCGTAGAGCTGCTGAGGAAGCCGGGCTGTTTGAGGTTTGAAGTCAGGCAGAACCTGGGATTCCCCTGGGACGACTCCCCCTCACCTGGCTGTAGAGAGTGTCGCCTTCCTGGGGTCCAGAGGCTGAGCAGGAGGGGGCCAGTCCAGCTGTTTCCAAACCAAGGATCGTGACCCATTAGTGGGTCAGGAAATCAATTCAGTCGCTCATGACCTGCGTTTAGAAGAAACAAAATAGAAGTGCGTGCCAATGGTAGGGTAAGTACTGCTTTGGGGAAGTTTGTCTCTGTATGCACGCATGTGTGTGTAGAACGTCTGTGTGTGCTGGGTGACAACGTCAAGTGTATTTCTTGCTGTGGCTTGTGGCCAAAAGAGCTTAAAGGCAGCAAGTTGATGCCGTGGCACCTGAGTCCTGGATTCAGATGCACCTGACTTACTGTGTGAACTTGAGCAACTAGGTTCGCCACTCTGGGCTTCAGGTTCTGTGAAATGGGTTAGCAGTGCCAGCCCCGCCTGATCTCAGTGACTTCGTGAGCTCAGATGGGATTGAATTTGGATACAGTTACGAGGGCTGTAGAAATGCGATTCTGTCTCACCGCTGTTGCTGGAATGAAGCTATCTGGGGGAAACTTGGAGACAGGAAAAATGCTGCCTAGTTTCTACCCCTGCCCCAGGGGAAAATATCAACAGCCTCTGAAACAAATGTTTCATTTCATTTTAGGAAATGAAACAGCCTTGTTTGAAACGTGTGGCAGTTTGACCAGCTAAAGAAGGGAAGCTGGGCGTGCAGGAAATTCCCCGGTCTTTGGGCTCAGGTCTGTGTGCCCCTGGGCACCACACAGCAGAGATGAACGGACAAATGACGGGTTAGATCACTGGTTATGCACCAGCTGTACTTCAGCGCTAGGCACCTCCTCCTGGCTTCGAACGTTCGTTCAAGAGGCTCTTACCTTGCGTCAAAGAGGCCCTTCCTTCCTTTCGGGGCTTAATTCTCCTGGTCATTAAAGCCCTCAGAGATACTTCTATGCTGATAAGCATTTGTCTAAAGGTTTGCTTTTAGGTGTTGGGTTGCCTGTGTGTAGCCTCTCAGTTTTCTTAGCTGGATGATAAAGTGTCTGAGGTAGATGGCAGCGGCTCCTTGTTTTGATTCTTTGCCCCACCCGCTCTGCCTTGGGGAACTACAACTAGGTGCACAGGTATTCTTCAGTAGGTGTTAAGGAAATGGTTGACCTGGCAGAGCATCCTCCAGGTGCAGGGAGTTAGCCCAGGACTAAGCCTGGAGGCCCTCATGGAAGCATCTATAGGGACTGGAACCTGGCGAAGCCTGAAAGTGCAGGGTGGCTGCTCAGTGACAATCATGACAAACAGAAAGAGAGCACGGTGTAAAGAGAAGTGTGGGCCAGTCTGAGTTCAAAAGCTGGCCTACCACATTGTAACTGTGGCAGTTTGAGCAGGTTGGTTCATCTTTCTGAGCCTCAGTTTTCTCATCTGTAAAATGGGCGCTGATGAGAATGGTGTTGACAGAGATGTGCCTGGCACGTGGAGGGCTCTCAACAGATGTGGCTTGATTCTTTCATCCCATCTATGCCTTTCCATTTACAGGACACTTTTGTATCCACTTTGTCCTTTGATTTTTGGGGAGCGAGTTTCCCATGTAGAGCGTGTTGAGGAGGGACACTCCTGGCAAGGTGGAGTTTCCGTCCTGGGGTGCCTGTCCTCACAGACTGGTAGAAGGGAGAGCTGGCTGTGACAAAGTCTGGGTGAAAAAGCAGGACACTCTGGCCAGCTCAGGCAGCTTGAGATATGCCAGGCTGCTGGAGAGGAGGCCACAGCGATTCCTCCTTGTCACTTTTCTGTTTCTATTAATGCTATCTCCACTGTCCTAGCACCCAACCTCAAAACTCCCCACCTGTCTACCAACCCTTCATCCATCTATCTACCCACGAACCCATCCATCTATCCATCTACCCGTCACCTATCTAGCTGTTCACATACCCCCCCGTCCACCCACTCATTCATCCATTTATCCACCCATTTACTCACTTCTGTCCATCTACTCCCTCATCCATCCAACCACCCACCCACTTACCTCTCCACCTATCCATCTATCTAACAAATAATTTTTGATGCCATGTAAGAACTAAGCACTGAGGAACACCTCAGTGCTTCCCGATTTCCCGCCTCTCTAATTAGTTGTTAGTTACTACAGCTTCTTGTTGTCTCCTCTTGTGCCATCCCCTCCACATACCTAGATCCAGTCATGCCAAGCTACTTTCAGTTCCCCAAAGGTGCCCATTCTCTCTTGGATTTGGTCTGTTGCACACATTGTTTCTACAGGGAGAAACTGCCCTCTGCTCAGGCCGCCCTCCCCCTTCTCCTTGTCTCAGCATACTGCTGCTCAGGAAGGCTTTTTGGCTGGGTTAGGTCACCTCTGATGAGCTCCCTGAAAATCCTGTGTTCTCCTTAGGAGCAGATTCTCTTATCTTCTCCCCTCTCCTGTGAGACTAACTGGAGTTAGAGTAGGGGCCAGTGTCCAGTGCGGTCCCTGCCATAGAACAGAAACTCAGCAGTAGTTGTTGTGTGAATGACTAAGTAAACGGGCGAGTGGGTGGACAGACGGACGGATGGATGTTTGGAAAGCCAGGGAAGGATGTGAAGCAGGAGTGATTAGGTTAGATTTGTGTTTTCCAGGATGGCTTTGAGGGTGGTGGGATGGAGGCAGTGAATCCGAGAGGAGGCCGTTGCACAGTGAGCTCTAGGTACCAAAACCCTCCTTTCACTCCACAGTGAACGTAGGAAGCACTTTCTAAACATAGTAGATGTTTCTTCTTTGCCCTGCGGGCTTGACTCTTTGTGACTTTGGTTGCCAGAATTCACTTATTGTTGGCCTAGGAAAGAGGAAGCTACAAGCCGCTGTCCCAGCCCACCCTGCACGTACATATACTCACCACTGATAAACAACAGGCTTCCGGCCCGGTGACTCTCAAGAAATTCTTAAGACCTGACAGGACGTGTTTTTGCTGTGGCTTCATTTGCCCTGTTCGGTTGGCGCCTGGCGGCCTATGTTTCTGAATGAATTTTATCTTCCTGGGGGTGGATTTTATCTGGACTGTGGAGAACCTGAGGTAAATTCAGAGACGGGGTTAGTTGGTTCTGGTTGGGTGCCCCTGGGGACGGTTCGGGGACCTGTGCTGCTGTCAACTTCCTCATACGTAAGCCAGGGGAACCGTTTGGTCCCACAGGTGGGGCTTGGGATTCACAGACAGGAGAGCTGGCAAGAAGAGGGCGAATAGGGCCAAATTCTGACTCACTGAGCTGTGGACAGTTAGGGGTCACAGGTCTCAGCTGCCCCTTCTCCCCTTCCTCTCACCATCGAAACATATAAGCAAAACTCCAAATCACAAAGACAAAAAAATACCCAGTGCATTGTTGGTAGGAATCTAAACCGGTGCAGCCACTATGGAAAACAGAATGATAGTTCCTCAAAAAAATTAAAAATAGAATTACCATGTGATCCAGCAATTCCATTTCTGGGTATATACCTCCCAAAAACTGAAAGCAGGGACTCAAATAGATGTCTGTACATCTGTGCTCATAGCAGCATTATTTGCAATAGCCAAAAGTTAGAAACAACCCAAATGTTCACTGATGAATGAAAAAACAAAATACAACGTATCCATATAATGGAATGTTATTCAGCCTTATACAGGAAGGAAATTCTGACACGCTATAATATTGATAGCCTTAAGGACACTATGCTAAGGAAAATATGCCTGTCACAAAAAAGACTAATATTGCATGATTCCACTTGTATGAGGGACCTAGAGTAGTGAAATTTATAGAGACAGAAAGTAGAATGGTGGTTGCCAGGAGCTGGGGTAAGAAGGGAATGGGGTGTTAGTGTTTAATTGGAACAGTGTTTCAGTTGGGGAAGATGAGAACGTTCTGGAGATGGATGGTAGAGATGGTTGTACAAGTGAATATACTTAATGCTACTGAACTGTATATTTAAAAATGGTTAATGTGGTAAATTTTTATGTTATACACATTGAATCACAATTAAAAACAACAAGAAACACCCCTCTCCTCCACCATCACTGAAATTCCAGGCCTGTGTCCTGGAGAGGTTAGGAAGGTAAGCCCGACTGGGTGTCCTCGTCTTCTGGGGAGTGAGAGGTTGGGGGTGAGTCTCACATGGCGACTGGAGGTGTCAGGGAGGTGGGGCATGGAGAAAGGAGACCTGGATCTAACACCAAGTCTTCCTTCCTCAGGCAAGCTTTAGGCAAGTCACTTCCCCTTTGGAACCTCAGTTTCTTCACCTGTAAAATGGGGAGGTAGCATTCACTTATTCCTTCCAGGAGTATTCATGAATGCCTGGGATATGCCAGGCATTGTTCACGGTGCACAAGGCTTCTGCCCTCTTGGAATTTATATTGTCGTGGAGAAGATGGACCATCAACATGCAGACAAGTCAATAAACAACAAAAATCTCAGATATTGATGGGAGCTTTTGTGGAGTGATCAGCTAGGATGATGTGATGGTGACTGGGGAGGGGTCTGCTTGAAGTGGGTGGTCAAGGAAGGCCTCCTGAGAAGGTGACATTTAAGCTGAGATCTAGCAGAAAAGGAGCCAGCCCTGAAATGGAGGTAGAGGTGAGGCAGCATTCCAGGAGACGAAGCAGCTGATGCAACGTCTGAGGTAGGAGGGAAGTGGGTGGCTGAGGCACAGAAGGCTGGCCAGCGTGGCTAGATTGTGGGGTGATGGGCAAGGTGGGGGAGCTGGGGTCAGACCATATTGGGCCTTGGAGCTCCCATAAGGAATTTGGTTCTGCCACAGGTGTGATAAGGAACAAGGAAGAGGATGGTCTGGTTTGCAGTTGAGGTGTTGGATGAATAACGGTGAAGGGCATGAATGGGTGAGGGTCTGGCCACGCAGACAGCCCCAGGGAGTCCAGGTGAGAAGGGGACAGCTTTGGACCAGACCCATCTCTTGCTCATTTTAAAGATACTTATGAAAGCTACAGGCCCTTCACCCAGGAAAAATGCACATACTTAGCTACTTACAAGATTGAGCATTTGATTTCAGGAGAACCCCTCAAATTTATCCTCCATGAACCTCACGACTGGACCTGCTGTGCTGACGTTTCTGGGCCCCTTCCCGGCACACTGTACTCTGACTCAGGTGGCCACAAGGACAGGCAGGACGGAGGTTGCTGAGGGAGGGGCCCTGCTCATTGGGTGATGAGAGGTCGGTCATGAACTCTGAGGGGTTTCTCTTCCGTTCGGAGAGTCCCAGCTTAACTATGGTGAAGAGAGAGCAAAGGGCAAGGCTAATCTGCTGATACCAGAAAACAGCCTAATTCAGACCCCACGCCTTCAGAATTTGCAACCACATAGAGACCATGCATTCTCAAGGGAGGGGTAGAAAAAATCTCACATACCGTGTTTCCCCCAAAATAAGACCGGGTCTTATATTCATTTTTGTTCCAAAAGATGCATTAGGGCTTATGTTCAGGGGATGTCATCCTGCAAAATCATGCTAGGGCTTATTTTCCGGTTAGATCTTATTTTCGGGGAAACACGGTATTACAATGATTTGCTACCTTCCAAAGGGTCATTGTACATAAACAGATATGTAGTATACCTGGGGTATTAGGATTTCATGGTGAGGGAGGGGAGAAAATAATGTCTAAAAAGGCTCCTTGGGTGGATAATTATGAAAAAAAAAAAAGGTTAAAAAATCCTTATTTAGACATAGCCAGATTTTTCATCTGAACATCAATAGAGAAGCTCAGGCCTTTCATTTTGATATACTAATTTATAAAGTAGGTTTACAACATAAAAACTTTATTCTATCTTGTTCAAATGTATTTGTACACATAGCATTTTCTTTGTTAAGGGCTCAACAATCTGGACTTTCCGCCAGTGTAGGTAAAAGTACCATCTTTTCCTCTGCCTTTTTGCTGCTGGAAAAATATTGCCATGCATTTTGACATCCATCATCTTACGTGGCCCCAGTTCTGACCCTGAGGGCAGGTGTTTTTATCCCCACTTTACAGATGAGGAAACTGAGGCTCGAAAGGGTAAATGACTTGCACAGCCTGGAAGTGGCTGAACCTGGCCTGGCACTCGTGTCTGTTGGTACCTGGTCCTGGGCTGTCCCCCATGCTGGGTCTCCAAACTCTGTGGAGGAGAGAAGAGATAGCATCTGCTGACAAGAACCCAGGAATCCAGGCAGTGCCCCGAGGGAAGCTCAGCCTTTGTTTCCCGCCAGTGCACGGTGGGATGTAGACAAGGTTGGGCCTGTTCACTGCTGTCAGGAGAGGCCCCCAGGAGGGGCTGTGGCCTCACTGCTGACGGACCTGGTTGGTTCCCATGAGCAAGTAGGAAAATGTGGATGACACTTCCTGCTGTAGGAGAGAGTGGCTGGTCCTTCACTGTTGCCTGTGGGTTGGAATAGATCCTTACCTCTCCTTCCCTTGGAGAGCTGGCCTCAGGATGGGCTGTGCTCACAAGAGCTCCTGGCCTTGCTCGCTATCAATGAGGGACCAGGAAAATAACTAAGGGGCAGGAAGCCAGGGGAGGAGGCTGGGGAGACATAAACCACGTTCAGATATTCTAGTTGGAGCTGGGTCATCTTCTAAAGTAAGTGAGGCACTGAGAACAGTCCCTGACACACGGTAAGTGCTATATAAATAAATGTTAGCTCCTATTATTCTAAGCCTTTCCTGCCTTTGACTTTCAGGGGCTCACTGCACCAAGGAGGTCCCGCCTCTGACACCCCGTGACAAGATGCAGCAGAGAGACAGGCCCGACCCCTGAGCCCATGAGGGGTGAGGCCCCTTCAGGCCCAAAGATGGGGAACGTCACTGCCAACAACGCCTCACAGAACTGCACCATCGACCACACCATCCACCAGACACTCGCCCCGGTGGTGTACGTCACGGTGCTGGTGGTGGGCTTCCCGGCCAACTGCCTGTCTCTCTACTTCGGTTACCTGCAGGTCAAGGCCCGGAACGAGCTGGGCGTGTACCTGTGCAACCTGACGGTGGCCGACCTCTTCTACATCTGCTCGCTGCCCTTCTGGCTGCAGTACGTGCTGCAGCACGACAACTGGTCGTACAGCGACCTGTCCTGCCAGGTGTGTGGCATCCTCCTGTACGAGAATATCTACATCAGCGTGGGCTTCCTCTGCTGCATCTCCATTGACCGCTACCTGGCTGTGGCCCACCCCTTCCGCTTCCACCAGTTCCGCACCCTGAAGGCGGCCGTTGGCGTCAGCGTGGCCATCTGGGTGAAGGAGCTGCTGGCCAGCATCTACTTCCTCCTGCAGAAGGAGGTGGTGGAGGACGCGAACCAGCACCGCGTCTGCTTCGAGCACTACCCGCTGGCGCCATGGCAGCGGGGCATCAACTACTACCGCTTCCTGGTCGGCTTCCTCTTCCCGCTGTGCCTGCTGCTGGCCTCCTACCGCGGCATCCTGCGGGCCGTGCACCGCAGCCACGGCACCCAGAAGAGCCGCAAGGACCAGATCCAGCGGCTGGTGCTCAGCACGGTGGTCATCTTCCTGGCCTGCTTCCTGCCCTACCACGCGCTGCTGCTGGTGCGCAGTCTCTGGGAGTCCAACTGCGACTTCGCCAAGGGCGTCTTCAACGCCTACCACTTCTCCCTGCTGCTCACCAGCTTCAACTGCGTGGCCGACCCCGTGCTGTACTGCTTCGTCAGCGAGACCACCCACCGGGACCTGGCCCGCCTCCGCGGGGCCTGCCTGGCCTTCCTCACCTGCTCCAGGACCGGCGCGCCCAGGGAGGCCTACCCACTGGGTGTCCCCGAGGCCTCCGTGGGCAAGAGCGAGGAGCCCGAGTTGTTAACGAAGCTCCACTCCACCTTCCAGACCACTAACTCGCCTGCCGGGGAAGGGTCCCCCACGGTCAGGCTGGCCTAGCCGGGGTCACCCACATGTGGGGTGCAGAGAGGTCTGAGCTGGCTGGCTGGCTCCTGCCTGCTTTGCCAAATGCAGGTACCTCTTTCTGCTGGAGGGAACAGTGGACCAGGGTCAGGGAACCCTGGGCCTGGGTGGCAGCAAGACCTCACTGGTTCCAGGGAGCCTGCTGAGCCCAACGGGGCTGTTGAGTGTGGGATGAGCTCTGTCAGCTCATGGGTGTCTTCTGCTGCAGGCTGGGCTGCTGGCGGGAGGAAGACGGTGAACTGCACCTCCAGGAAGTTGTCAAAGAGAAGCTGGGTCGGGGAGTGCAGTGTGAGGACAGGAGAGAGGGGGGTTGGGAGATGGGGGTGGGTACCTGGCTGTGCACCTGCCCTGGCCTTCCAGTGCCATTGTGGTCACAGATGACACCTATCCAGATGCACCAGTGTTATCTGAGGAGGTGAAACACAAAGCTGTATTGTCATCGTTAACCCTTGAGCCCCAACCCATGAAGGGACAGGAAGGAAGATGAGTGGGGCCAAGAAGTTGGATTGGGAGAAGGAAGTTGGAGAGGCATTTGGGACACTTGGAATGTGCGTTGGGGACAGTGAGGGGAGTGACAGAAGAGAGACCCCAGGTCTAGACATGTCACAATTTCATAGGGAGAGTTGAGCAGATTCCCCAAACCCCAGGCTGATGTGAAACAAATCTTGGGGCTCCCTTAGCTGATGTGTGTGGGCCTTTCAAAAGTCAGTACTGAAGAACCAGTGTTAGTCCGGAGGCCTGAAGCCAGTGTGTTTACTCAGGTTCCCCCCCACAGATTCTTCCTAATAGTGTTCCGTTTCCATCTGCCCTGGAACACCAGACACGGAAGCCTGTGTGTGTGTGTGTGTGTGTGTGTATGCCTGTGTGTCCATGGTGAAAAGGCCAGGGTCTTCGTGACAGCTGTGTGCCAGGACACTGAGGCTAGAGTCATGTGACTATTGGCAGTGTCCCCCCACCCTGCCTCCACTTCCGTCCCCTGCCACACCCGCTATGGAGTGTCTAGCAGTCTCCGAGAGGAGCATGACATTCTCCCCAAGTTCTCAGATACAACAAAACAGTGACATATTCTATGGCGTCTCTCAGCCCAAAGCTCCACTATGATTTAAACAGCCCCCGTGACAAAGAGAGGAAGTGGTTCCGGCCTTCTTTGTTCTCCAGCACTGCTCCTCTGCCAGAGAGGCCACCTCACCCACCTGGAGAGTGCTAGTGGGCCCGTGGGCCATTTGTAGCTTTTGTCTTCTCCTGGAAGTAGCAGCTCTCCTGCTACTTTGTGCTGACCCCTGCCCTGGTGACCTTACCAAGGGCCAGAAGAGCCTATTACTGCCCCAGGGACCTGCCGACCTTAACAGAAATTCTCGTCCTCCAGATGTCCTGGTGGATGGGCTGGGCCCAGCTCTGACTTCCCTGGATTTCAGCTCTGCACAGCCAAAGGGAAAAGTGGGACAGGGATGGGGAGATAGACGCTGGCATCAGTAGAACATTTCTGGAATCTGCTAAAGGGGGGGCCAGGGAGAACATCTTCAATCTCTCTTGCCCTCTCTGCCCACTTCTCCGAGAGGTAGATTTACCCTGCGTCTCTTAACCCTTCCAGCAGGGGTGCCCAGAGGCAGACCGCCCAGGCTGGATTGCCCCAGTGAAGTGGGGTCCCGGGGCACGCTTGGCTTTGACTGGGTAGTACCTGCCCCAGCTCCTTATGGAGGGCCTTCTAGAACCTGAAGAGGTTCTCCTCCCCTTCCTAGGGGAGGAAGTGACCAGGTCTGACGGTGGTGGAAATGGCCACGCAGCCAAGGGCAGTCTACCCGGCCCAGAATCTTACAGGGGCAATGTCGCTGACTGAGCCCTCCATGCCCCCTCCTTCCAAATGTCCCCCTGTTTTGACCTTAAACATGGGTGTTCCCACCGGGATGGACTGGGATGAGCTCAGGGCGGTCCCATTTACTATCAAGAGTTGTGTTTTCCTCTCTTTTATGCCAAGTATGTGTGTGTTGGACTGTGTAATGGATTTATGTAGCAAACTAGTCTCCGAATAAAGCAAAGTAACCAGCCACAGCTGGAGTGCTGCAGTCCTTATGGGGAAGGAGGGTCTTCTATGATAACACCAGGGGGTCTAGAGGGTTCTCGAAACACCCAGTGGAGTCAGGAACGTCCAGGGACTGACTTTCTCACGGAAAACTTGAACAGAGAAATGAGGGGATTGACCCTTGATCACCTGGCCGTGTCCAAGAGGGATGGAGCCCTCAAGGGAAGGAACGTCTCCTCTCCCTTCTCTTGAGACTCATAGAGTGTCTTCAGCTCTTGGGCACTGTTTGCAAATCCACTCTGGAACTTGGTCATCTCCCCTCTGAGGACGGAGCCTAGCCCTGTGGTTTGGAGAGTATCACTCTTTCTGTCCTTGGACACATGACCTCTTCTACACGCTGAATAGCTGCCAAGCGAGGGCTTACTCAGACCCTCCTTACCAGGGAAGATTGCCAACGCAGAAAGGCCTGCTGCAGTCATCTGTCGGGGGTTGTCCTGTTTTGTCTGGGGAGGCCCACATCTGTTGAGCAGCCTTTTTAGGCTGGAGCATCTTCTCAGTAGTGGCAGGCTCCATGTTTATTGCTAAGGATTAACTGCATCGTATGAAAATGTAAATTTGGTTTTGGTTACTTAATCCCTCTCTGGGTCAGATTCCTGGAGTCCTGAAGTGTTCCGGAAGAGTCAATGCTTCTTCCAAACAGAATGAGGACATTATGGGAGCTTAAGAATCCTTTCTCTCCTGAGAGAATCGGTGGAGGGAAAGGTCCATCTGGTTTGGACGGAGGTGGGAGAAGCCATTAGATCCCTTTCTTGTTCACCAGTGTTGCTTAGCTAAACGAGGCTCATCTTCCTGTTTATAGAAAACTGGGCTGTGGGTCGGCCAGACAAGAGTGTGAGAAATTTTCAGCATAGTCCACATCCTCATTTGCTGAGAGAGAGAGCCAGTATCTGTCCCTCTTGGTTCAAAGCTTTTCAGAAAAACCTGCGTTTTATGGCTGGCCCTCCTGTAGTCCCCCTGAATTCATCTGGCAAGACACTGGCGTCTGACAACAGTCACCCTGAGTCACAGTGGTGCCCAGCACTCTGGGGACATGGTGGGATTTCAATTCCATTTGCTTCAAAATTATCGTAAGGACACTGTGAGATGAGACACTAGATACCAGTGCTGGAATGGACCATAGAAGCCATGATATCCCATTCCCTCTACATGATGTATGTCCCCCAAAACGATAGTCCAATTTCTCTACAAATGCCACCAATGACACTAGTTTGCTACTACCCAAGGCGAGTCATGCCGAGGTTGGGAAGAATCCCAATGAGCCAAAGTGAACCCACTTTTCCTACTGGCCTTAGTTCTGGCTCCTGGAGCCATGTGATCGTGTAGGGACTGATACTTGAAGACAACTCTCATCTCCTATTTCTCAGTGTTAAACCCCCCAAGCTTGTATTAGACACAGCTGGATTGTATTGCAGTCTATCCCCGCCAAACCACAGTGCCTTAAAACAATAAAAGTTTCTCTCCTGTTCATGCGAAGTCCATTGAGCGGCTGCTTTCTGACAAGTCTTTCTCCAAGTGATGGCAGTGAGTCAGGATTCTTCCATCAGGAGGCTCCATCATGGGGTCTTCCTCTTCCATCCACACAGGTAGAGGAAGCTGCACAGAGAGACTCTCACAGGGTGTTTACGGCCAAGTCTGGAAGTGGTTGCTATCTCTGCTACTCACATTCCATTGGCCAGGTCCCAGTTACATGGCCCCAACCTAACTGCAAGGGAGGCTGGGAAATAGAGTTTTCCTATGTGTGCCGGAAGAGGAAGCAGAATTGGTGAACATCCGGTTAGTGTCTGACAGACAGCTGTCCAAGCCACCTCCACTTACTAGGTTTTAAAGCGGTCACCATCCTGTACCTCATCTGAATAAAACCCACTTCTTGAACTGTGGTGCGTGGGTCTGAAATGAGACTAAGTCAGCCTGATCTGCACGGAGGAGGAGGGGACCTCCCACTTACCTCCCTGTGCTTCTGTCGATGCATTGGCTTTTCCGGCCGCACGTCACACCCATCGCTGACGTACACTGGTTCTATGTGAGTTGCCGTTAAGCCACAACTTCTCCATCCTGCTAGAGCAGTGGCTTTGGGATCGGAGGGTTAGGCTCCATTGTGGGGCCAGTGGAGCCCACATGGAGTTGGTAGAAAGGAGCAAAACGCAGGGGGCGGGCGGTCAGCAGAGCCTGTGCCATGAGACTAGGCAGTTCCTCAAGGGGATGCCTGGACCAGCTGAGCGACGGCGGCACTTGGCCCGAGGGGCTAGGGAGCCCCAGTCCCCTTAGCTGGCTCGCTTGCCTGTAGGGTCTGTGGGGCATGCACACCCCAATGTGACCAGGGCCTCCAGCCCCCCTTGAACACCAGCAGAGCACCCCCAGACACTGTTTCTCAGGCCTCCTTCCCCCAACATTCCTGGAAATGCCCTGGGATGCTCCCGTCCCCCAGGAATCCATCCTGGTGGACGCCCCAGCCCATCTCCAACCCCACCATTCCCTGTGCAAGGACAGGGTCACCTCTTGTCCCCCTGTAATCAGCTTCTCCAGCTTACAGCCACGCTCACCATGCCACCCCACTTGCAGACACAAGCCCCTCCCCAAAGCACAGCCAAGACCAGGACAAAACTGAGTAAAACTTCACAAAGGCCTGAGCAGGAACCATGCTGTGGAACAGGACAGCATGACAGCTGGATCCTGCACGACCCTGCCAAGGGCCCTTCTCCTGGCCCTGTCCCACACCTGAGTCCTGCCGCTGGGCCACAGGCCGGCCACTCCCTGCAGAGGGGCCTTTATACACCTCACTCCACAGGGAGGACCCCTGCACAGCCTTCTCTGGACTCCACTCAGGTCTCAGCCTCTTTCCCAAATGACTTAATCGTTTCCCCACAAACTTCTGCCCGCAGCGAGGGGAACCTATTACATGGTCGTGCCTCAAACTTCCCTGGGCCGAAACACAATCGCTAGTACTGTAGCAAAACCAAGCGCCCATTAGTGACTTCTCCCAAATGTGAGTCAGAAGAATGCTGGCAGCTTTACCAAAGTGATGTTTTCTCTCATCTAGCCATCAAGATCTCAAAAATTCCAGGGCCTACTCTCAATCAGAGGCCCCCATTACGTGGAGCTCTGCGGTCTCAGGTCAGAGACCAAAACTGGAAGTGGAGGAAACGTGGCCAGTGAAGCTTAGCGCGGAGGTGGGTTCCGGGAGCTGTGAGAAGCTGCAGATGGGGACTGTGAGCTCATTCCCCTGGGCGCACCCACCCTGATGCCACACCAGCAGAAGCACAGACCTGGAGGTGGGGACTCCCTGTCAGAATGACACAGGGAGGCCTGGACCGTCCCGCCCCAGCTACTTCTGAGCAGGGGCTCCCCATGCCCCTGTGTAGGGAGCGCTGGGAGTTAAGCCCAGGTCATTCTCCGATACCCTTCGGCATTACTGCTGAGTGTACAATTAGAGGGACTGTCTGTAGCATGTGTTCCATACTTTACAACTAATGCTCCTTAAAGAATCAAACGAGACATGTTTAAGGAAATCAAACAGCAGGCTCAGTAAGTATTGGGGCCTCGCTGGGAAGCAGGACCACCCCATCTGGATGAGCCATCACGGTCCAGTATGTGAGTTAACGGGATGTGGTCCGTGACGCTGCTTCTGATTCTGTTGGGAAATGCTCCGTGGGAGGGTCTAAGAAGACAGGGCAAGCTGGCTCGAGTCGTCTAGGAGGCTTCTGGGAGTGATCCAAGCCCCGGACTGTCTGACCCAGCCCCAGGCTCCAGAGACATGACCACCCTCCTACACAGGGAGGGCTAAGCATCCAGCTCAGGCTGGGGCGAGCAGAGGGGAGGAGGTGGGAGAAGTGTCAGGCTGTCTGGGGGCTCAGGGGGTGTGGGGTGAAGGGAGGTAAAGGGCAGAGGGGAGGCAAAAGTGGAAAATGTAAGGTGGAGGGATCTTGAGCCAAAGAAAACAAAATGCTGTTTGAAAAAGAAGGCATTTCAAAGGTATAAATATTTTGGTAGTGGTGGTGGTGGTGAGTAAACCTTTAATAGAGTCCCAGAGCTTCATAAACATACACTACACATTTGTACGGTTTATTATTTCTTAATTAGCCTTGGGGATTGTTCTATGGCCGTGGTGACGCCTGCTCTTTTGTCTGCCTGGTAGGTAATTGCTCACTTTTGTCCCCATAAGTGACTGGTCAGAAGACTCTCAGAGCACACCACTTGGGTGGCCTGAAGAAGCCAGGGCGAAGAAGGGTTGAAATCAATGCCTCTAGCCCTTTAAGCATAAAAGCAAAAACTGGAAAACCCCAGAGAAACATTTCCTTGGTCCACCTGCAGTACACCCCCCGCCCCCCGCCCCAGGAAGTGGGCATGCAGTGTCCAGGGCAGCGTACAGAGCTCACCCAGGGCTGGGGTTCGTTTCAAAGCTGGTGTAGAAAGAAGCTGCGGTCCTCGGGTGTCCTCCCCAGATCCAGGCGTGGCCATCTGGTACGCACTCCACAGGCATGTAACATGTCTGTCACACGCTCACCGAGGTGACGTCCAGCAGCTTCTGGATGATCTGGGTGTGTGTGCCGTGGAAGGGCAGCCCGTCCACCTCCATGCCCACGATGCCCGAGACGCCACTCCGGACTTTGTGCCTCACCAGGATACCCAGCATTTTTTCTTCCTAGAAAAAATTATGGCAGAGATAGAAATAGTGAAGGGGGAAGAAAAAAGAAATACAAATGAGTCTCAGAGAAAGAGCATTTGACTTGACTGGTCTCTTTTTCAAAAATACACTTTTGGTTAAAAATACTAATGCCACTGGGAAACTCATAATGAGAAAAACCTGTCCCACGTCATGCCTCATCGGCCCCCAAACCCACTCCCAGAAGCAGCCACTTTGAACAGTCTGGGCTCTTTCTTCGGCTAGTTATCTTCATGTAACCAATATGCTTTTTATGGAAACGTGCGCTTTCGAAACAAACACAAGAGAGTCACTCCTTTTCCAGCTGCAGCCTGGGCTACTTCCTGCCAACCTCGCCCCTGCCCAGCTCTGGATTACCTGCTACTGGTCTTTGTGCCAGGAAGGCCCCCATTCCTCCTGAGACCCCCACTGTTAGCCTCCTGTGGGGCATGCGCCTAGTCCTGCTGCTGTCATCTTCTCGATGTTACCTGGTGTAGATGTGGGAGCATCTGCCATGAGCAGAGCCATTAAGGAAAAGCAGCCCATCCTGACGCTATAGCCCAGGGTCCCGCAGGCAGAGTGGTTTGCTCTGACAGATCTGACTTGGATCTTTCCTGGCAGGTGTTTTAACCTGTCTGTGCCTCAGTGTCCTCATCTGTATAATGGGCAGATCCATGATAATAATAATGCCACCTTCAGAGGGTTGTTGGGAGGACTAAATGAGATAATACAAATAAAGCACCTAGCATGGTCCTTGGCACACAGTAGGTGTTCATGAAATGAGACAGGTTATTATTAGCAGGACTGGATCCCTGGTCTTTAGCCCAGAGGTTTCTTAAGTAATATGATTCCCCTCCTTCTCTCTCCCTCGAAAAAGGTCCCAAAGAACCACTTGACTAAGCCACTAAGCTGTCTGTCCCAGCTGAATAGCTATCATCCCCCTGACCATGGGGGGTCTTAGGTAAAGATAGGAAAGAGGACAGTGCCTGAAGGGCAGAAGTCAAACACATCCTCTCCCTCTTCCTCCTCCACAAAAAGAGAAGGGGATGAGAGGAGGGGACCAAGGAATCTATAACAGGGAGATCTGACAGATGTGAGAAGGGCTCTCCCCTTCCTGCTCAGCCATTTCTAATTCACTCCATCGCCCATGGAAGTTTTACTGAGCACCTGCTATGTGCCAGGCCCTGAACCAGGGATACAGGGGTGAATGTGACATGGTCCCTGCCGTCAGGGGGTTCACAGTCCAGATGAGTGCTCAAGTAGGCACAATCCATGGGGATCATAGCACAGAGCAGGGGTACCCAACCCTGCTTATTGGAGTGACTCGAGGAAGACTTTCAGGAGGAGGGACACCTACGACCACAGGTGACAAAAGAGCAGAAATGAGCCAAGTGAGGGGCTATGAGGAACATTCACTGAAAACTTTTCAAAACAATGGAGAAAGCCTTGGCAAATGTCATCTGGGAACGTCTCTACTCTCAGCTGGCCTGAGGGCCTATATTTCAGTCCTGCCCTGGGGGACAGGGTGGGAGGCAGGCCCAAGAGCATTTCCAGAAAGCTGTTTGTCCAACAAACAGCTTTCCAGGAGCCACCCAACCCAGAGTGGCATTTCCTGCCCTTTGTTTGGGCTTTATTATCCCATTTCTCTTCTCCATTGGGTCATATCCTTTCTTTATAGGGGAATGTTTCTGGGACCATGGGGCCATTTCCTCCCAGCATACTGCCTGGCCCCACCACTCATATCCTTCTGGGTCCCAGGGAGGGCCGTGGGGTCCTGAGGGTTCACGTGACCAGTCAACAGGAACTGGCTGGCACACAGCCTCTACGAGCCCCAGGGATCAGCTGGGCCAGCAGTGACTGCCTGCCAATCTCCAGGAATCGCCATCTTCCAGGAGGCCTCTCCAAGTGGAGGTGGTGGTGATCGGGGGAGAGGGGCTGGAGTCAGAGCGCCTGGAGGCTGCTACAGCGGCCCAGGCTGAGACAGTGGGGCAGGGGTGGAGGGATGGAGGCAGAGTGTACCAGGCGTGGGGCCTCGTGCATTGTGAGTGGGGAAAGGGGCCCCAGGATGACCTCTGGGCTTAGAGCCCGAGTGTGTGCGTGGTCACCAGGGAGTCACATTGGGAGCACAGCAGGCTGGCGTTCATGGCTCGGTGATGCTGCTGTTCACAGTGGGGTGGGAGAAAGGGTCCTGCTTGGAAGCTGGAACTGCTCTGGACGGTGATCTTGGTGATGGCTACACAGGTATATGTATTAGGTCGGTGCGAGCGTAACTGTGGTTTTCGCAATTGTTAACCTTTTAAACCGTAATACTTTTGCACCAGTTTAATATATGTAAAAATTCATCCAATGTACACTTAAGGTTGATGTATTTTACTCTGTCAGTTATACCTCATAAAAAAATTATAAAGAAAAAAAGTAGAGTGAGATGAAAGTGCTGGAAGAGAACGGAAGCCCAGGATGAAGCCAGGGACCATGTTCCTACCTGTCTATATTATCCATCCCTCTATTATCCTCTCATCCATTGGTCTTATCTTCTCATCCATTCATCCATACACCCACCTATCGATCCACCTAGCTAGGCAGCCAGCAGTCCCTCTGTCCATCCATCCATTCTTTCTTCCATCCATCCATCCATCATCCATCCAACCACCCTTAGTCCCTCCCGTAAGGTGTCATCAATCAGCTCTTGGGCCCCTGACAAGGTGTGGGGAGTGCTCTCCAGACATTTGCTCTGCCCTTAAGTAAAACTCCAGGGCACAGCCAAGAGCCTTAGTGGGCAGGGTGTGGCCATCTTCCCTGGGCTCCTCAGCACAGTGCCCACTCCTGATACAGTTACGATTAGACTCCTAAGAACTGTCCCTAAATGTGGGAGGCCCTACTTACAAGCAACTCACAGACTAGAGATGAGGGACATTCCTTTGCCTCCCACCAATGAAGCTTCACCACCATCTCAGGCCACCGCTCTGCCCAGCATCTCCTAATGATTCAGGGACCCCCATGGAGTGACCCACAGAATTTTATTTTAACCATTCTAGTTATTCTCCTGAATGCTGCACCACATCCTGGCCCCACACCTTTGCTTATGTGGGCCCTGCTGCCTGGAAGGCCCTTCCCACCCTTCCTTACCTGACTACTTATATCCTGCTTTCCCTCTAAGACCCAGCTGAGTGCCACCTCCTCCAGGCAGCCTTCCTTGTACTCTCTGGATGAGTTAGGTACCCGTTCTCCGTGTTCCCGCAGCAGCTGCTGTGCACATTTCCATCCTTGCTTCTGAAATTACCTTTCCTACATTGTCCCTGCTGTGTGAAGTAGGAATATTTTTCCTGTAAGCCCCCAAATAAAGGAGGAATATGTCTCTGTGAGTACCCAAATGATGTAGGGGACTTTGGAGTGAGTGAGTGCCAGGATCGTGTCTCATGAGACCAAAGAATGGAAACACGGACCCAAGGGAGGCAAAGAGTTTTAAAAAGAGGAGAGTTTATTGAAAGCAAAGAGTCAGAGCTCCCGAGCGGGAGGGGGTCCCTAATGGGGGTGCTCCATGACTGAGGCAAAAGCTCGTACTTTTATACCTTCCCTTGCCTGCTTGGGGAAGGGGAGCTGTTTGAAGAAGGGAACTGTTTGAAGAAGGGAACTGGCGCCTTCTAATTAAATTTGTCTACCAGGTTTGTTCTGCTTGCCCATCCTGAAGGAAGTAGCAAAATAACCCAGTCTTATCTATCAGATCTGCTCCATTTGTCAGGCCAAAAGGAATTTTATGATTAACCTCAAGGCGTTGTTACATTTTGCCCTGGCACGAAGGAGTGATTTCAAAACCTGGAGTTGTAGGATATGGCTGCCTTTGTTTATTCCACCAGGGACCTCCCTGTCTACCTAGGGACATGCTAGCTAACCTGTCTCATGTGGATCCAGAGTTCCCCAGCCAGCGGCCAGGTCTGACCCCTGACTGTCTCCCAGAGCAAGCCTAGGTCTGGCCCAGAGGAGGGGCTCAACAAACATATGTTAGTACTTTTGCTTTAAAAGTGTTCCTTTTTATTTTCTTTATAAGGGTGGTGCATTATTAATACATTTATGAAGGACTGGGTGGAAACATGAAAGGAGAATTTTCCATCCCCAGAGGGTGTTTGGGCTGTGTGAATGTGTTTGACCGGTTCATTCTTTTGTGTCTGTGTGAATCAGGAATCATGTGTGACGCAGAAACCCCCTGACTGGTTTCTTTTTCTTTCTTTCTTTTTTTTTTCCCCCCAGTTCAGATCCAGGAAGTGCAAAGAAAGCACAGAGGCCCTCTGGGTCCATGTAGGGCAGAATATTTCCCCTGAAAATGTCACTTCAGCTGGCGAGCCCTGCCTCTCCTCTCCCCTAGGGCACCCTGGCTTTACCAGGAACTGGTGCCATTACCAGGAACTTGGAAACTTCTGAGCCACGTTGGGAAGAGCCCAGAGCATGGAGTCAGAGAGACCCAGACCCAGATTTCATCCCTGCCTCTTAGCTGGGTGGTGTTGGGCAAGCTACCTCCCTTCCTGGAGCCTCAGCTCCCTCGTCTGTAACAGGGAGACACCACCAATCCAGGGAGGTGTCGGAGAGAAACAGGGCTGGTGGGCAGGAGGGAGAAAGAGACAGAGAAAGAAGGAGAGACAGGCAGAAGGAAAAAGGGATAGGAAAGGGTGTAAGACAGTGTCAAATAAGAAAAGAGGCAGCCAGAGGCTGTGGATACAGACCCTTTCCAGAAGTGAGGGGCTTTGGGGCCTCAGCCATTGGCTAGCTGGGGACTTGTAATAACCGCCCGCTCCATCTCAGCTGCTATCCCCAGTCTCAATGCTCAGGAACCTCCCTGCCTCTGGGATTGCCTTCCCAGAACGACCCTCTTCCCTGACACTGAAAACCAACCCTCTAATCCAGGGTTTCAAAGTGTAGCCCCAGCAGTGGCAATGTTACCTGGGAACTTATTTTTCCAACAGCAATGCTGATGGCCCCCACTGTACAGACAGGGGCAATGAGACTCAGAGAGGCTAAGCAACCTGCCTAATGTCAAAATAGAAGGAACATGGTCATTTACACCGGGACTTCCATAATCATTTAGGATCCCTAATCGGTCAAAGGTGGTTGCCTGCTGGGAGACCTCTGGCTGTTGATGGGCAGCGGGGTGCTGGCCCTGGGCTTATTTATGGCTTGGAACACGAGCCCTACACCGCATCCAGGAAAAAGGCTGCTTCTACGGGAATGGCCTGTGGGGGGGTCTGTTACCTTAGTGATGGAGGGGAGGGCCTGAGTCCAGTTCTGTTCCCCAGGTGCTCTGGAGGGTCCAACTGCCTTCCTCAGGTAACATTCATGGACCTCACATGAGTTCAGGATGTACAGAGCACAGGCCAAGGCATAGCCCCCCCAGTTAGAAACACCTAGAATAAAAAAAAAGATTTCGACATAGAATTGGAAAGGTCATGCGTTCCATCACCCTGCCTCCCAGCATCAGAACTCCCGTCAAAGGATGATCCGAAGACCAGGAGCACCCGTGGTACCCGGAACGTGTTGGAAACACAAATTCTTGGGCTGCAGCCCAGACTTGCTTAATCGGAAACTCAGCAGGGGACTGGGGAGCAAGCTGAGTTTTAATACGCCCTCCAAGTGATTCCAATCCAAGACAAAGTTTGAGAAGCACTGATCTGAACCATCTGGATTATGTACTGTTAATGACCATCAGAGAAAAAGATTCAGGCTACAACCCTAGGAAGCCATTCCAGAACTCTCCATATGGCCACCCCGAATCCCCCCGCGGTATGGCAGCCAGTCCTCAAAGGGGCTAGGAAACAGCTCCATTATGCTGTGTTGCGTCACCTCTTCACGTGCGAAGTCCGCCTCGCTTCCCTTCCTCTTTTATCAGCCAGCCCCAACAGGCTATTTCCCATTTTAGGGACTACCTCCTTGGCTCTTCTCCGAAGCCTGCTTGAGTTAGTTCTCCATTCAGTTGAAGAAGGATTGATTAAGGACCTGGTAAGCGCTAGGGGCTAGAGGATCAAAAAAGAAAGAAGAGCTCCCCGCCAGGGGAGAGAAAAGCCGTGCACACAGCCAACCACAGGGTGGGGCCACCGTGAATGAGACGTTCACGGAGGATCATGGGAGCACTGAGAAGGGGCACTCATTCTGACTGGTTTAGGGAAGATTCACAGAAAAGGGTCATTTAAAATGGGCCTTCTAGGCTGGGTAGAATTTGCCAGAGGAAAGGTGAAGGTAGAAAAGAATCCAAATACCCAGTGAGTACAAAGGCACATGGAATGAAAATACAAGGCATATATCAGAATACTGTGGGTGACGACCATGCTGTATTAATACTGTATTTCACGGATTCTAAGATGTATTTTTTTTTTACATTGACATCTCTGAAATTGAGATGCCTCTTACAATCAATGGTTTCTTACAGTTATCATTGGCATTGTTTTCCTTTCTTAGTGGAACATGAAAGAATGGTAATTTTTGTCATCGATGCCATCTTATAGTCAACGGACTAGAATAACTTGCTCTGATTGAATGCTTATTGTAGTGCAGGGGATCCTGCCGACTTCGCCATGTGTCATGCGGGGTGTCAGGCGGGGTCTCCGCTCCCGCTCCCCACATAAAAACGCAGGACATGGTGAGGCCAAAAAGGAACACCCACGGAGCCATAGGTAGGGGAGTCATATCTCTATACTCTCGCTGGCGGCTGGGTTGGAGACACAGGAAACAGGAGCCACACAATTCTCAACCCTCACTGTGCCGCTTGTAGACTCAGCCACCATCTTCTTGCTAGCTCCCATTTTCCTGCTAGCCTAGCCACAGCAGTTATATTCATGGCTAATGGCTCACTGGTTACAGCTGACGGCCAACTAGCCACAGCTGCTGGCCATTTGATCACAGTCGATGGCCATTTACTACCTGAGCCAGCACCTTTCTATGTGAGGCCGAGAGCCTGGAAACTGCTTTTTGGGGCTCTGTCCCCACACTTACAGTGCGTGGCACTGTTCTAACGCCTGACATGGATTAGCTCCTGAAGTCTTTACAAAAAGCCTGTGAGGTACAAGTAGTAGTATTATCATCTTCATTTACAAAACTGGGCAACAGACACAGAGGGGTTAAGTAACTTGCCTAAGGTCACACAGCTGGTAAGTGTGAACTTGAGATGTGAATTCAGGCTGCTGCCTCCAGAGCCCATACTCTCTTTCTAAAAAAAAAAATAATTTAAAAATATTTGATTGTGGTTAAAAACACATAACTAGAACTGACCATCTTCACCACCTTCAGGGCTCAGTAGTGTTAATCATTGAGCAACTTCAGGGCCCATTCTCAATCTCCATGCAAGTGTGGAAAATAAAAACGTATTTGGGGAGTAACATTCAAGGGAAAGAGAAGCATTTAAAATGCAGCTCTACCAGGTAGAAGTGATCTAAAATGGGTACGTGTTGAGTCAGAATGAGAAGCTGACCTGCAAAACTGAAAACGCTGATTGTGTTATGTTGAGATGACGGTATTTTTGCCCTCTTCCCATCACCCTTCACCACCTGCCTTTTGAAAATGTCTATTGTATCGTAGTTACATCATCTTTTCAAGTAAAAAATAAATTAAACCCATGGTGTGTTTGAGCAATGCCAGTGGCCACGCATGGCTGTATCACGGGGTACGTTGGGGCAAAGAGGCTGAGAGGGGCCCCAAGACCAGGAAAGCGGGCTGGACTTGAGCCCACAGGCAGGGGCCCTGCTCTGGGAAGCCCCGTGAGACCCGAGTCCTACTGCTAGCTCTGATTTCTCTGTTGGCTTGGGATGTAGACACCAAACACTAGAGGACAGCACACTTTGGGTCCAGGGTGCCATGGGTTTGTGGGCCCCGTGGTGGGTTTTCTCTTATCCCTTCAGTCAAACCTGCTTGGCTGTAGTTGGGCCCGGAGAGTGGCTGACCTGCCAGGGCTACCTGCACGCCCGGTGTCAGGAGCCGAGGATGGAGTGGGACAGGGCTGCTGCACCCCTAATTCGCTCTCCTGGGAGATCCCCCTGCTTCCCTATTGCCTTCTCTTGACCACCCAGCCTGGAACAAGAGCAGCAAATCTGCTGTGACTGCCCAGCCAGGGTGCCTTTACAAAGGTTTCCTCTAATTCTCACAGAGACCCACGTTATGGGCGATTACAGCAAAGTTTGGAAATAAGAGCTGCTAACTGCCTGATTCCAGAGCCCTCGGTCTTTCTTGTCTACGTTGAGCTGAAGGAACAGACACAGTTCTCTGGCTTCAAGTCCTGGCAGTTCCCAGCCCCTTTTCATCTCTCAGGCCCAAACCCGCAGATTTTCATCCAAAGCTTTCATTCTGAACAACCCCTCTCTCCCCACAGCCAGCTGGGATCACCTCCTCTCTTTAGGGGACACGACCTGCTGTTAAAATCACATCAGTGATGCAGCTGGCCAAGCCCTTGGGGTGTGATCAATTATACAAAGAACCTACATTCTGGGTGGCAGATAAACTTGAGGAACTCTGAGGACTTCCAAAGAGATTCTCCAGAGGCTCCCTGCCCGCCTAGATCCAAGATCCCAGGATAAAGGAAACTCACAGATAATGGATCTGCCAACAGCAAGCAAACTCTGGAGGCCTGAGGGTTTGTTTTTCCTTTTCTGGGTGTCCCAGCTGAAAATCTAATGCAGAGTGGAGACCAGAGACATAGTGTGTCGAACATATTTTCATATGCTTACTTGCCATCTCTATATCTTTTTTGGTGAGGTGTCTGTTCAGGTCTTTTGCCCATTTTTTCATTGGGCTGTTTCTTTTCTTATTGTTGAGTTTTAAGAGTTCTTTGTTTATTTTGGATAACGAGCTTCTGTCTGGACCGGCTCAAAGCCAGGTCCCTGCCCCTGGGCAGCCCAGCCTGACGGACAAGCCATCCAACCACTCACCAGCGATGACAGCAAAGTCAGCCTCCACATCACAGGCGATGACATCCCCATTTCGTATGTGGCGCTTCACAGCCTCCTTGACTTTGCCCATCCCAAGCTCATTACCTCCATCACCGACCCCTGGAGGGAAGGGAAACTGAGTCAGTATACAGAATCAGGTAAAATGGGGGTGGTTGTGAGGCAACCCCTTCACATGTGCCTCATTGCCTCAGGGAGGGGAAAGGGGTTGGCTCTGGCTATATTTTCAGACAAGTAGGAGATGTACTTCTGCTTCGAGTATTCTAGAAACTTCTCTAGTTAAAAATGAGTGTGGCTATATCCCCTACTGGGTTACGTTCTCTATCACAGATGGAATGCCCTCTCTGTTGACGAGGGTATGGTGACACTCAGGACTTCCTCTCCTTTCCTGAGTGGCTCCTGCTCAGGGAGGGGCGGCAAGTCTCTGAGCCGCATTATTATGACCAGGTGGCATTCCTTTGGTGGAAAAGAAGTGGTATGGATTTTTAAAGTCAATTCTGTAATTTCCTTTAAAGTCTTCGGTTTAAAGAATGTGAAGTGCACCCATGTCAGTTAATTTTAATCAATGCCAACCAGAGGGGGGCCCCGTTAAGATCTGGAGCAGCTTAATGAGGAATACACACCCCAGGGCTGGTTGGTTAGCATCTGAAAGAGACCGGTCTAAAGGCCAACCTGAAAATCAGCACCAGAGTGTTTGGTAATGCACATAGACATGTTAGAACAAATATGTCAGAATGAATAAATGTTAGAAATTCTTTAATCCATTGGTGAACTGAATGGTTGTCAAGATAGGTGAACTGGCTGAAAATAGGAGCTCTTCAATGTCATCCCCACCCACAGCCAGGTTCACCTTGTTTGCCATCCCAACCACAGCTGTGGTGATTTCTGCATCCTTCTCATCCTTGGAAAATCCTCTGACGTCACTGACAAACCTCTGGAATGTTGTCTTCCAGATGCCATTCATATAATCCTTGGTGACATCAGCCCAAGCCCAAGCAAGGTTCTTGATTTAGTCATAGATGTTGTAACCCTTCCAGAATTGCCACAGTGTCTCCTCAGTGTCTTCCTCAGTTGCAGCAATAGTCTGGACAAAGGTCCTCCTCAGGCAGGAGGCCTTAAAAGCTGCTGTAACTCCTTGATCCATTGGTTGGATCAAAGCAGTCGTGTTTGGGGGGAGAAGCCCCACTTTGATATTGGGATGAAGATCACCAACTAAAGGATGATGTCTGGGAACATTATCAACATAAGAAAAATCTTGAAAGGTATGTTATTCTCCAAACACACATCTCCATTTAGCTGGTACAGCAATCCGGGAGGGCATCTTGGAAGAGGAGCTGGGTGGCCCAGGACTCCTTATTGCTCCTGCAGCACACTGGCTATGTGTGCACTGGTATGCTTCACGGCCCAGGGTTCTCACTGTGTCAGATCACACAGGGTTTCAATGTGTCGCCTGCAACACTGCCCCGAGCAAGACTGTTGTCCTGTCCTTAGAAGCCATGAAACCTGGCATTGACTTGGTTTGGATAAAAGTCCTTTCAGGCATCCATTTCCAAAAGAGCAAGTTTTCAGCCATATTGAATATTTGCTCTGGCAAGTCATTTGCCTCCACAATCATCTTATCTAGAGTTTTCAAAGGTCCTTCAGCTGCCTTTACACGAGCGCTCGCAGACTCGCCATTCGCTTTAACATAATTGAATGAATAACAATTCTTGAATTGTTTAAACCACCCAGAGCTGGCAGTAAAAACATCATAGTTGGGTCAACATCGCAAACAAATGCTTTGCTTTGGCCGTGATCGTCATGGTGCTGAAAGGGATACACTTCTGTGTCTGGTCTTCAATCCAGATTATTAGAAGTTTCTCCATGTCTGACATAAGCTGTTCTTGAATTTTTGTTAGTCTCATTGCCTCCCCTTTAACAGCTTCTGTCACTGGTTAATGATCTTCAAGACTGTAGCTTCGGTAGAATGGGACATGTCTGACTGGCCAGCAACAGCCATCACTGATTTTCCACCTTCGTATCTTTAATCACTTTTAATGTCATTGCCAGGTCAATCACTCAACATGGTCTCTGACTGGCAACATTTGTAAGGGCTTTTGTATGCTTGGGGCCATGGTGAACAAGAAACACAAGATTTAGTCAAACACAAGAGAAATGGCGCAATCGAGAGACGTGGTAAATACCAGACGTCAGAGGCTGCTGCCGGCATAACATGGCATTCGGTTTTACAGCAAACTTTTATATATATATATATATATATATATATATATATATATATATATATATATATATATAAAGAGTATACTCTAAAATAACGATAAAAGTGTAGTAATTACTAAACCACGAACATAGTCCTTTATTATCAATATTGAGTATTGTGTCCTGGACACAATTGTATGTGCCACACTTTTATATGGCTGGCCGCACAGTAGGTTTCTTTACAGCGGCCTCACCACAGACATGTGAGTGGGGCATTGCGCTGTCACGTTAGGATCGCTGTGATGTCAGGAGGCAATGGGAACTTTTCAGTTCCATTGTAATCTTATGGGACCACCGTCACATACGTATGTGGTCCATGCTGATGGAAACATCATCACACCATGCATGATCGTATGACACAGTTTTTGCATCTGTTTCTACAAAGGCTTGGAAAATGTGGAAAATTCCACCAGGGGTTAGCGTTCAGTTGTAAGACGGTGGAGAGGAACTAGAGCTGACCCAACCTCGAGCATAAGAGAACTGGACGCGGCCAAAAGAATCAAACAATTGTGAATGACAAAGTTCCTTAGGTCCACACCCTGAGGATTTTTCTCAGGACAGTTTTCTCGATCGATGACAGCCCAATGAATGGAGAGAAATAATAACAACGTCTCGCATTCGTGTTTTGTCTATTTCTGTCTCTTCTCTTTTGCATTTTATGAATTTCATCCTGTTCACGCCTTAGGCCAGTCTCATCCGTGGCCTTGTTTTTGTCACTGAGCTCACAGAGTCTCTGAGAAGGGCAGGATTTGGGTAGTAAGTGGAAGGTGGGTGCCTTGATTCTCAGTTCAGTCCTACATCCACGACAAGGCAGCTGCCTGGGGAAACGAGGAATGAGGTGTTGATGGAGCAGAGGTGAGAAAGGACATTCGGGGTGGGAAGCCACAGAAGGCGCTTGGGCATCCAAGGGTCCACAAAGAGGGCAGTTTGAAGGTGCAAACAGCCAGCTCCACCTGCTTCCTCCGGAACCTTGGGAGCCTCATTTTGGGGGTGGGGATCAGCACAGATCGCGGGTCTGTTTATGAAGAAAAGAGCAGCTCCTTCAGACCCTGATTGCTCCTTTGGACTCAGAGACCCTTTCCTTCTCCACCCTGGGAATGCCTCCCCCAGAGCTTAGGTCCTGCTCCTGCCCAGCCCAGAGAGACAGGCAGCACGAAACCAACTGCCCTGTGGGGACCACACCCAGGGCCTCTTCTGGGAAGACCAGAGCGGTTTGCAGAAATTTTCTACGTAGCCCGGAAGACTTTCATTGTCTCATCAAAACCTTAAAAGCCTAAGGAGACTAATGAGTCTGGGAAACACTCTGAAGAAAACAGATAAACACAGAACGACAAACATGCCTTAATGATTCCAGGGTCTGATGCCTACCTACCCCCAGGGGGTTCTCCTTAGGAGTTACATCAAGCTTTTCAGAAATTCATAGATTCCATGCAAAGCATACCTGGTAGTGTCTTTGGAGTCTGGGCTCTGCTCCTAATTCTCCTTGCAACACTAATTAGCTAGGCAACCTCAAGAAGCCCCACTAGACCTCACACATAGACACTACACCCTCTCTATCTACCCAACGGGGTTTTAAAGAGGCTTAGACAATATAATGAATGTGAAACCTCTTTGAAATCTATAAAAGTCTGTACAGATACAATCACACTACTATATCATTAGCAAGCAAAATATTGCCCTAATCATATATTTATGTTAAAAACTAATGTGCTTCATAAGACGATGCTTAGAAGCCCTGCACATGCATCCTATATGACCAACGATAATATGGCATGCCTCCATTTTATTGTTACTGTTTTATTATTAGTTTTAATATTTTAGAGTTGGGCAAAGGGAATATACTCGGTTACGTGTCATTTCCCTTCTTGCTTGTGGGAACACTGGATTTCTAAATGACGGTGGCATTATTGTATGTACGGACCACAATAAACAAAGGCCATCTCTGGAGTGGGAAACAATGGTCTTCACAGGACTCTTTCCTGTCCTCTGTCCAACAGTCAATAAAAAGGCATTTAGTGAGGGCATGTCCTTGTTGAGTTCTCGGTGCCCCTTGCTTACCAGTTGATGAGATTCCAGGAATCTTCTGCGCAGCGAGGAAGAGATCGTCAATGGGGTCCACCAAGTGCTTGACGTTCATTTTCCTCGCGTTGTAGTAGCCGCCGTCCGCAGCCCTTCCTGTGCGCTCTATCGCCACCAGGTGGTCGAATCTGCCAGGAAGCGAGACACAGGGTCCTTACGGAGAGGGTGGCCGCATGTCCGCGTGTGTTTGTGTGAAGGGCATTTCATTCTCTTTGATTCTTTCATTCCTACAGAACTTGGCTGAACACCTACTACGTGCCAGGGCCGGTGTCGCGGGCTAGTCTATCAGGTCATTTTAAGACATAATATCACAATCTTTAGCATTTTATTAGAGTCAGAGGCTATGAGAAGAGGAAGGCTGATGGTCAGGGGGACCCTGCTGTCCCACCCAGATGGCCATTAACCAGTGGGGAGCCAGCACCCAGGGGTTGGAGTGTTGGCTGCGACCGGCCCGCCGCTGCCGTCTTCCAGGATCTTGTTAAGTTTACAGACGCAAACAGACTAAAAAGGAATTGAAATATTAGACAAATGAATCTACCGCAAGATAAACTTCTTTAGACAGAGGGAGAGAGATAAGGGGCACGGAGAGCATGGCAGTAAGAAGGGGGGTTGTGGAATTGGGGCCATGTAAGTCCTATGCCACTGGCCTTGGGTACGTCGCTTAACCTCGCTAAGCATTTTCTGCATCTGTCAGATGACCTAACAACAGTGCCTGTTTCGCACAGTGTCGAAAGGGTTAAGTGAGAAAATGCTCCAGAGGTGCTGAGCGTAGGGTCCCACACCTGCTCAGTGCACACAGGAAGTGTTAGTGGTCGTGGCGGTGGTTATTAGGAGGAATATTGTTTTGATCATCCAATTTAAGAACATGACAATTGTACTTTTATATCTCTTTAAATCTCCCCCAGGATGGAGTTCTTTAAAATCTCAACTCTGAAAAAATAAATAAATAAATAAATAAATAAATAAATAAATAAATAAATAAATAAAATAAAATCTCAACTCTGCTGTGGAAAACTGTGTGGTGGTTACTCAGAACATTCTAAATAGCATCACCACGTGATCCCGCAATTCCACTCCTGGGAATAGAACTGAAAAGAACTGAGCGCGGGGTGTCGAAGAGGTATGTACATGGCCGTACTCCTAGCAGTGTGATTCACAACAGGCAAAAGGGGGAAGCAACCCCAGTGTCCATTAAGGGACAAACAAGCAAAATGCGGTGTGTACATGCAGCGGCATGTGATTCGGTCGTAAAAAAGGAAGGAAATTCTGACATATGTACCAACGTGGATGAATCTTGAGGACATTTTGTGAAGTGAAATCAGATTATCACAAAAGGACAAAAACTGTATGATTCCACTTACATGAGGTTCCCTAGAAGAGTCAAATTCATAGAAACAAAGTAGAATGGGAGGTGCCAGGGGCTGGAGGCCGGGGGAAGGAGGAGTTAGTGCTTAATGGGGACAGAGTTTCAGTTTGGGAAGATGGAAAAGTTCTGGAGATGGAGGGTGGTGATCATTGAACAACAGTGTGTATGTACTTGATAATACAGAATCACATGCTTAAAAACAGTAAATTTTGTGTTATGTATATTTTACCACAATAAAAAAAAATTAGCTCTGAATGCTTTCTCTATACATGCTTTTTAAAAACAAAGTCTCCATAGACGGCAGGATGGCTCAGTTGGTTAGAGCGCGAGCTCTGAACAACAGGGTTGCCGGTTCGATTCCCACATGAGCCAGTGAGCTGCACCCTCCACAACTACATTGAAGACAACGAGCTGCTGCTGAGCTGTTGGAGGGGTGGTCAGATGGCTCAGCTGGTTAGAGCGCGAGCTCTCAGCAACAAGGTTGCTGGTTCCCGCATGGGAAGGTGCACTGTGCCCCTTGCAACTAAGATTGAAAACGGTGACTGGACTTGGAGCTGAGCTGCGCCCTCCACAACTAGATTGAAGGACAATGACTTGGAGCTGGTGGGCCCTGGAAAAACACACTGATCCTCAATATTCCCCAATAAAAAAAAAAAACACAATAAAAAACAACAACCAAGTCTTTATGCCTGTCATGCAGGGTGTCATGTGGGGTCTCAGCTTCTGCTCCCCATATAAGGATGCACGATATGGTGAGGCCCAAAAGGAACACCCACGGAGCCATAGATAGGGGAGTCACACCACTATATTCTCACTGGTGGCTGGGCGAGACACATGAAGTAAGATCCACACGATCCACAATCCACTGTCCACTTTTTCGCCTGTCAACCAACCCACCAACAAGTGCAGTCACGGCAGTTACATCAGCAGCCAATTAGCCAACCGGCTACAGTCAACGGCCAACCAACACCCAAGCCAGCATCTCCCCACGCGAGGCCAAGAGCCTAGAAACTGCTCTCTGGGACTCTGTCCCCACAATGCCTGTCCATGTCCTTTGGTTGTTGTGGGGACAGAGCCAGCAGTGCAGTTTCCAGGCTCTCGGCCTCACGTGGAAAGGTGCTGGCTCAGGTAGTAAATGGCCATCAACTGTGATTGGATGGCCATCAGCTGTGGCAGGTTGGCCGTCAGCTGTAACCAGTGAGCCATTGGCCACTAATATAACTGCTGTGGCTACGCTGGCAGCAAGTGGGGGTTAGCAAGAAGACGGTGGCTGAGCTAGCAAGAGCGGATTGCAGTTAGCACGGCGGATTGCAGCTAGCAAGTAAGGTTGGTTGGCAGAGAAGTGAATGGCAGGCTGCGGGTGGCTCCTGCTTCCTGTGTCTCCAACCCAGCTGCCAGTGAGAGTACAGTGGTCTGACTCCCCTACCTATGGCTCCGTGAGGGTTCCTCTTTAGCCTCACCATGTCCTGCGTTCTTATGTAGGGAGCAGGACCAGAGACCTCGCCTGACACTCTGCATGACAGTTGTGCTAGAACGCGGTGGCATCACCTATGCTTGAGCGGGTGCTGGAATGCGTTCCTGAGGTGGCGTGCCATGCCCAGCACAGGAAAGGCAGCCCCTGAGAAGCAGAACCAAGAGGAAGAGGAGGGAGCTGTGACCCTGAGTTTCCTCCAGACCTACGTCAAGCGTGATGAAAGGCAGGGGAGGACAAGAGCTCCAGTGGAGATCAAGCAACCTCTGTCCTGGAAGAACTCTAACTCCCCGTTTCCCCTGGCCCCTGGCAACGACCATTCTACTGTTTCTGGACCTTCCCCCCAGGAGAACTCAGTGACATTCCTTGTGAAGGTGGGCTGATGTTTTTAGGCCAGAAGGGTCTAGTTAGCTTCTGCAGAAAGGACTTCACTTCTGGGAAGACTGCTCCCTGGGAAAAGTTCATGCCTCTTCTCCAAAGAGCAGAGTCCTCTCTCCCCACAGTCAGACCTGGCTTACCTCCCTCCACTCGGCACACAGAGCAACACCTGTGTTATCTGACATCAGGGTCCCACCCAAGAGAACTTTCCAGCTTCTCCATGAGGAGCCAGAGTGTTGTTTGTATGCCAACCACTCAGGGAATGTGAACATTTCTAACATGCATCACTCACATGCTTGCAGCTTTAAGTGGCAATCAGATCCACAATCAAACTTTCCCCTGGAGACTCAGGGTTCTCATTACAAGCACCTGGTTCTGTGAGAGCAGCACTACAGCTCTGCCCTCCAGGCCTGTTGGAGCAGGGTTCTCAAAGTCTAAGTGGACACTTGTTAGTGGGCTGTGAAATAGATTCATTAGGTCGGGTCAGCATTTTCTGAAAAGCAGATGAGAATGGTAGAATAAAATAGTAGAGAATAGAATAGAATAGACTGGCATAGAAAATATCAGAGTACATTGCACATAGCAAGAGTAAATATTGTTTTTTGACACTTCTGTTTCAGGTGTGTGTGTGTTTGTGTGTGTGTGTGTTTTGCAATGCAAAATGTATTACTCTGGATTGTGGTCAAAAAGGTTTGCCAAGCAGTGTATTAAAAGTCATAAGGTCTGAAATACATCCTATATACAATAGAGTTTTGCAAAATGTTTGAACACAACACTTAGTAAAAACTATACACACATACAGTGTCACAAGCAAATACTTGTCATTACTATACAAGATATACAATATTTCATTTTCCTAAGGTGCTGGTTACCCCCACTGAAACGATTTTATCACTTTCTAATGGATCATGACCCAGTTTGAGAAACTGCTAGTTTTTGTTTCTTATAATTTTCCCTTCTTCTCCCTCTGTTAAGAAGATGTGCCATCTCTCAGGGACCTGCTACTTCCAGAGACCCCCCCGTGAAGCCTCCAGGATACTGCGCAGCCCCCAGCCTCGCTGGTTCCTCCTGCCCATTGGCTCCCCCAGGTTCATGACTTTGTTGTCTCTGGAGGGCTGAGGTGCGCAGGGACGTTGCTGTCAAAGTTGATAGCACGTGGGGTTTTCTACTGTCCCCCACTTTAAGCCGGAAGGGGACACACATACCTAGGAGACTTGGGGTCCCTATTTTCGCAGAGAAATGCCTGAGCTGCTTCCGCAGATCCACCTTGGTAAGTTAATATTGGGGTCTGTGTCTTCATAACACCTAGAGAAGAAAGGCAAAGGGGAGACCCATCAGCCCTGGCACTGCATTTTGGGAATTCGTGTTGGCTTTTGAAAAGCTTCTTTGGGGATGGTCCTTTCCATTATTGAATGACATTTACCTGTAGGACAGTTTGTTAGGGAAGCCGAGACCTCGGCCCAGAGGACACTTAAGTTCACTTGTAGTCCTGAGTGAAGCCTAACTGGAGGGTGGAACTGGACCAGTGTCACCAGTACTGTGGGCCAGCAAATATGCTCCACGTAGATGCCACAATGCCATTTGAACAGAGGCCTGTGCTGGGCCACTGTCATCGTGATTGCTGGGGACACATTTAGGTGCCCACAATGACAGTGAGCCAGCCCTCTGCTAAGCATGTGACACACACGCTCTCATTTAATTTTCACAACACTTCTGTGTGATAAGAATCATTGTGATCCCCATTTTACAGAAGAGGAAAACTGAGGCTTACAGATGCTAAGTCACTTGGGCAAAGTCAAGTCCGTAAGTTGGTGTCACAACACCAGTTCCCAACCCAAACAGGGAGCCTAACAGGGTAGGGAACATAACCCTAGCCCCAAGTGGGGTGCACATGGGGGAGAAAGCCTCGGGAAAGGAAGGTCAGGGCAAGATGAGACCCCCCCACACCTGAGCCACAAAGAACCAATTTATCAATATGGACAACTTATACTCAAGACAGGGAAGAAATGACTGCTTTTTTTTCTTCTTTAAACATTTCCCAGGCCTCCATTATAAAAAGGACTGAAATAATTTTCATTCAAAGGTCAAATCTCTTATATTTTCTTCGTCCACACATCATGAAAGTTCTGTAAAATCCAGCACAGTACATCATACCCACTAAGCCACCGTGTGGGTGAGGCCCAGGGCTGAGCCGAAGGCCAATGGGACCTCTGAGCCTGCGACCAGATACGCAGGAAGTCAGAGCAACTGCTGGGAAAGTGCTGGCTAACCACACCCACCAAACCAGCTGTTAGACGGAAATGAGTGCCGGCCTGTTGGCGGCGGCCGCTGGCACAGTTGGCCGTCCCTTCTCCTTGATGACAACACGGTCCCTTGGCTTTCCTTGTTCCTTGGCACTGCTCCTTCCTTGTCTCTCTGCTGACTCCCCCTCTTCTCCTCCACTTCTTAACGGGGAGCATCCCACGGTGCAATCCGGGGTCCTTTTCTCTGTCTCCACTTACTCCCTCGGTGATCTCATCCAGTGTCTTGACTTTAAAAGCCATTAATACGCCAACCGCTCTCCAATTTATCTTTGCAGCCCAGACGGCTCTCCTGAACTTGACTCGTAGATCTAACTGCCTGCTTGACTTCTCCACGTGCGTGTCTGGTAGTAGCTCACACTTTCAGTTACCCAGGCTCAATCCTGCACTCTTTCTAAAATTGTAATTGTAAAATACACATAACGTAGAATTTGCCATCTTACTCATTTTTAAGTGTACAGTTCTCTGCATTAAGGAAATTCATGTTGCTGTTTCACAGTCACCACCGTCCGTCTCCAGAATTTTTACATCTTCCCAAACTGAAACTCTGTCCCCATTAAACACTAACACCCCATTCCCCCGACCCCGGTCCCTGGTACCCACCCTGCTACTTTTTGTCCTTATGATTTGAATGACTCTAGGGACCTCATGTAAGTGGACTCAGGCACCATTTGTCCCTTTGTGCCTGGTTTATTTCACTTAGCATAACATCTTCAAGGTTCATCCATGTTGTAGCATGTGACAGGATTTCCTTCCTTTTTAAGACTGAATAGTATTCCACTGTACGTTGATGCCACATTTTGTTTACCCATTCATCCACTGACAGACACTTGGGTTGCTTCCACCTTCTGCCTGTTGTGAATAATGCTGCCATGAACGTAGGTGCGCAAATATCTGTTTGAGTTCCTGCTTTCAGTTCTTCGGTGTATACCCAGAAGTGAAATTGCCCAATCATACGGTATTTTTCTATTTTTAATATTTTGAGGAACCACGTATTGTTTTCCACAGCAGCTGCAGCATTTTAAATGCCCACCAACAGCGCACAAGTGTCAAGCCTGCTCCGCCCACCGTCTTCCTCACCCCAGTTCTCAGCAGCTCCATCCCTTCAGTTACCCTGCCAAAACCTACAGCAGCCCCCAATTCTTGTCTCACACCCATGTCCAATCCACCCAGAAGTCATGACTCTGCCTCCAAAGTACAGACTGCTCTGGCTACTTCTCACAACCTTCACCTGTACCATTCATCTGTGGGTCCCCCTGAAAGCAGAGTCTGAGACAAAGACTTGGGTGCAGGTGGCTTATTTGGGAGATGACCCCAGGATGCAGTTGGGAGGGAACAGGTTAAAAGAGGACGGGAAGGAGGAAAAGTCAGTACGAGGGGATGTGCATTTTCAAGGTCACTGCTCTAAGCAACGAGGTCTCATTTAATTGGGACTGGTGTGTCTCCAAAAGACGAGAAGCAGGGCACTGGCCCCCATCCCCTACTGGTTGAGGGGGCCCTGGAGGCAGTAGCCCACAAACTTCTGGGCTGAGTGGTTTTTCACAGCGTTGGAGAAACCTTGCAGAACACTGGCTTGTGGTGGACTGGTCAGGCCAGCGTGACTCAGAATTTCCACCCCCGTTATGGCTGAAATCACAGGGCCCAAAGGGACGTGTCATAGGGCACCCACCCACTCTCATCCACCCTCGTCTCCTGCCTACAATAGTCTGGCCAGTCTCCTGTTTCTACCCTTGTTCCTACAGCTACCCAGGTGATCCTAAGCCAGAACATGGCCCTTCTCTGTTCAGTGGCCTCAAGGGCTCCCTGTCTCACCCAGAGAAAAGTCCAGGTGCTCACAGTTTCCTGGAGGCCCTTCCTGGTCTGGCCCCTGTGACCTCTCCATCCTCCTGTCCAGCTCCTCTTCCCTTCATCTGCTCCAGGCTAGCCGGCTGGCCATTATCTTCTCTTAAACCTGCTGGGCCCCCACTCCACCTAATGGCCTCTGCCCTGGCCATTGCCACAGCCTGGGACGCTCTTCCTCTAGCCAGCCATGGTCTCACTCCTTCATCAACCTCAAGTCTTGGCTCAAATGGCACCTTCTGCATGAGGCTTTCTCTGACCATCTTATTTAAAATGGCAGCCCACCACCTGAGCTGTGTACTTTACATTTCCCTGTATTGTTTACTATCTGTCATTAGCATATACACGTGCCATGAGGGAAAGGTTGTGGTCAGGTTTGTTCACCGTTGGATCTCAAGAGCCAAAAATAGTGCCTAGCACATAGTATTTGCTCAATGCACGTTTGTGTGAAATGGATTCCATATGGTCAGATACAACCTTTTTGAAATTTCCAGTGTAACTGGTGCTTTAGGGTATACCTTCCTGGTGTTTTAGAGGCCACAGACAAAAACATTTCCTGAATCATGCACTTTGAGGGGCATTGATAGACAGGAGGTAGGAAGCCAGTGAGAGTCACCAGGTTCCCAGCTTACGCCTGAACAGCACCTGCAGGATGGAGGAGAGGTGAGGTACCTGAGACCAGCCTGGGCGTCCTAGCCTCACATCAACGTCACTGTAACTCTCATGTTCGTTTGGATGCTGCAGAAACCTGGGCAGCGTGGAGCATCCCCGCCCATTTGGGCCACATGGGATGCTGCTGTCTGAGCCTCTCGACCACTCTATTCTCGACCACTCTATTCTCGACTATCCCACCTCTAACTCTGGGGGTCCAGCAATATCCTGGGTTGTCTGTAGGTCACCCTTGCCTCTCATAGGGTACATGGGCTCTGAGGCCTGGTGGACCTGGGATCAAATTCCGGCTCACCATTCCCACCTGGGTAAATCACCTCTCAGAGCCTCAGTGTCTTCATCTATAAAATGGGGATAATGTTGCTTATACCTCAGAGTTGTTCTGAGCTGTAAGGAAAGCGCCCCAAGCCAAGTGCACAGCACAAGTTCCACAAACGCTGATTCCCTCCACCGTCCGCCCTCATCTCATGGCTCACCTTGCTCAACAGCCTCTTCAACAAGCTTCTCGAATAGACTCAGGGCTCTCTGGTCAACGACCATGGAGACACCCTTCTCCAAGGCTTGCAGGAAGGTGGCCAGAGCGATGGCTCCCGGGGGGCCATCTGTCTCTTCCGGAGGTTCGTGTTTGAAATGCGTGGGGAACCCGGTGGTGATGAGCACGGAGTGGGCGTGGGACAGCGACAGAGAGGCCCTCAAGAGCTCATCTTTACAGAACAGGTGCCCGATCCCCCTGTTGCCTGAGATCACAAAAAATATAAAATTAAAATTACAAAACAATGTAATTGTGTTTCAAGGAGAAGCTTAAGCAAACTGTAGTTTGGTTTTGCTTGTTTGTTTTTGTTTGTTTCAGAGGTGGATTTGAGGGATGTGCCAGAGACTAATTGTTCCCCAGAACGTACTTTCTTCCCCCGCCCCCAGCAGTGAAAGGTAGCTGGGTACATGGCTGGCCAGCCTCTCTTTCAGTTAGCTGTGGCCATACAACGGTTCTCTCTATGTATAGAACAATCGAAAGGGAACACGAGTGGAACTGATGTGTGTGGCCGCCTCCGGGCCTGGCCACACACCTCCCATGTACTCCTCCAAGCTCTTCCCTTCCTGGCAGCTGGGATGTTGACAACTGGCGCCCCCTTGGGGGTCTCACGATGTGATGGCAGATGCTGGGTGCCTGAGTGACTGGGTGGAGCAGATCCCCCTTCCTGCCGAACAAAACCCTCACCCTTGAAGTCCCGCCTGGACTGTTGCTTGAGAGGCATATATTTCTATTGTATGTGAGCAAAGCATCGTGGGGTTTATTTGTTGTAGCAGTTTAGCAAACCAAAATACAAGGAATACGGAAGGAAGAAGGGACACAGTACTGTCTTAGTTGGAGATTCTCCCCGAAACAACTTCAGACAACGGCTTGGGTGCAGCTATTTCAGTGGAAAGTGAGCCCAGGAAACCAATCAGAAGATCCAGGAAGTGAGATAGAAAAGCGAGAAGAAGCATTAAAGGATGTGTGAGGGAGCAGGCTGACTCTGAAGGCAACTGGGCCTCAATCGTGCTTGAAATCCTCTACAAGAAATGGTGTGGGACCCATATAAGGAAGGACAGAGAAGCTGGGCATTTCTGCACTGGCTCCTGTCCCCTCTTGGGTGAAGGTTGTCCATCGGGATGTTAACTCCTCGGCACTCCTGGGCTGTGCCTGCTCTGGTCGAGCCTATGGCGGGAGCTGCTGCACTGGGAGCTGCCCACTGCAGCTGGGGTTTGGGTGGCACAGCAGCAGCATCTGCTACAGATGCCTCCAGTGGCTGCACAGCCACCAGACTCTTGTCACATACTGTGGTGCCCTGTCTATTCTCGGGTCTCCTCAGAGCATATCTGTGCGGTATAAAGGCAGGATGTGACTCAGAACTCCCACCCCAGCTGTGGCTGAAATGAGAGGTGGGCCTCAGGGACATGAGAGGATGCCAGCTTGCATTTGAGGTGCCTGGAGAATATGAAGGGACACAGGGTTTGGATTCCTGTTATGGAGGAAAAGTTCCAGATTTGGAACCTGGAAATTTACATTCAAGTCCAAGTGTTGGCGCATCATCATAGATCTGTGACCTTGCCCGCATCCTTGGTTGGTCTGAACTTCAGGTTTCCTCAATGGAGCATGGGGGTGGTCCAGGTGGAGGAGGGCTGTGGGGAAATGGCCCCTCCTACAGTGCCAGTGGGAGTGGAAACTGCCACACTGTCTGGAGGGTGATTTGTACCTTAGATATATATATTCCACTGGAGTCAGCAATTCACCTGTAGGACTTACCCTAATAAAGTGATCATGGGTGTATACACAAACATCGTCATAAAGATGTTCACTGCAGCATTGTTTATCGTGTCAAAGAATTGAATTTAATAAAATTGGGAGAACATTTGTGAAATGGAATTCTACGCAAACATTAAAAAGATGCTATAGGCCGGCCCGGTGGCTCAGGTGATTGGAGCTCTGTGCTCCTAACGCCGAAGGCTGCCGGTTCGATTCCCACATGGGCCAGTGGGCTCTCAACCACAAGGTTGCTGGTTTGATTCCTCCACTCCTGCAAGGGATGCTGGGCTGTGCCCCTTGCAACTAGCAAGGGCAACGGGACCTGGAGCTGAGCTGTGCCCTCCACAACTAAGATTGAAAAAACAACAACTTGACTTGGAAAAAATCCTGGAAGTACACACTGTTCCCCAATAAAGTCCTGTTTCCCTTCCCCAATAAAATCTTAAAAAAAAAAGAGTGATAAAGTGGTTAACCCAGAACATTAAAAAAAAACTGTAGAAGACTATAATTAATGACATGGAAAGATGTCTACAATGTGTTAAAAAGTAAAAAAAAACAAGTTCTAAAATAATATCACAGCATGATTCATATATCTATGAATATTGTCATATACTAGGCCTGCCAAAAAATGTATACACGTGACTTGTATTCATCTTTTGTTATCGGTATATATTGAGTATTACAATTTTTATACAGTTTTTTCCTTTCTTAAAATGTGTATACATTCTTTTTGGCACCCTCTGTACATAAAATGTATGTAGTTATTGTTTATTTCAGTCTTATTGGTTGAAGACTAAAGATAGACTTTAAGGGCAAACATAAAACTGTTAATAATGGTTAATTGTGATGGGACTCTGATCGTTTTTATTGCTAATTTACTGTCATATATTTTTCCGATGTTTCTACGATGAACATGAGTTACTGTTGACAAAGGGGGAGAAAAAATAACATTTTTAAAGAAAAATACTGGACTGTAACCTATTTCATAGGATGTGTTCAGCAACAAAAGAGAGAGGAGGAAAGAGAGTACGCTGCCAACTGTAAAGCGGTCTGTTCATTTATGATGATTTTATCTTTAGTGCAAACATTATTATTGTAAACCTTGTATGCCTTCGTATTCTCCAGGCCTGTCAAAGGCAAACCAATGTCCTCTTAAAAATAACTGAGTGGCTCTATTATTATGCCCAGTGAGTAATGCTCGGTCCATTGCCATTAATCTTTTATCTGCTTATTGAATGTAGCAGGAATCAAAAGCATCTGTTATTCTGGAGGATTAAAGCTGTTCCTTAATAGATGATATTGGCACATCCGGACAGCCATAAATCTGCCTTTACTCTGAGCCTCAAGCTTCCAGCCTTGACACACAGTCTGCGCAAGCACCGAAGGGAGGTGTTGTGGACGACCTCCCAAGTCATTTTTATTAAGCCATGGGCTCACTGCATCTGCAGTAAATTTACTTCCCAGTTACTTTTCTATTGGAGCGAATGGCAGAGTCAATGCTTCATCTTCCTTCATGCCCCTGGTGTTGAGTGCGAGAGCAGCCAACATGGGTAAGACTGTTTGTGAGAGAGAAAAGTATTGCAGAAATTTAAAAAAATATCCACCAAAGGGATCAACTATGTAAGAGTCTCCGTATCTGTATACAGAGCTATGAGCACTCACCTCTTTACATCCATATGTCCTTAAAGGTGCATCTGAAGGGGTATGTCCCAAATTTACTGTGTGTCCATATTTTGAGGAAACCATATTTTTTGCAGAATGAATAAATGAATGAACAAATGAATGAAATAAATAAAAACCTAACAGACAAACAAACAAGCAAAAAGCTATGTCCTATGGTTTCACAGGAAGTTTTGCTACGGCAGACCCCTCTGTAACTAGGGGGCAGCCTTTGCTCCCAGGCCCAGGGGAGCGATCGGACATTTTTCAGGCTGGTCTGCACCATCAGTTTCTGGGCCATGGTGTTAGCCAACACAAAAGGACACCCAGGCTGTCTGCTCGATGGCCCTGACAAGGCCTACTGTTCTCTACCGCTATGTCACCATGAGCTGTTTGGGTTGCAGGAGTCGGGCCTGGAGGGTGGACCTCCCAGGTTGGCCTCACTCCTCGGCTCTCCACAGGTGCCCCGCCACCACCCATCCAGATGTCTGCCTGGGGAACAGGTGTTGGTGGGCCAGCAGGGAGCCACGTGGGCCTTCTCCAGACAAAAAGCAAAGAGCACCCAGGTCTAGAATCCCAGCCCATGAGAAGGGGCAGAAGAGGGAATGGGGGTATGATCCAGGAGAGGCTGCCTGGCCCAGAGTGAAACTCCGTAGATAATAGCTATTATTCGTATTACCCATCACAACCCTGAGGTTGTTATTACTCCTGTGATACTGATTAGAAAACTGAGGTGGAGAGTAGCTGTGAAGTCTACACCTTAATTTTCTGTGAGGCTTCCTCAGAAATAAAAACAAATCAAAAAAACACCCATGCACAATGGCGCCCTCTACTGAGATTAGAAATTAGGCTTTTAAGTGAAGATGCAGCCAGAAGAGCCCCTCAACCAGCTTTTGGCAAACCGCCTCCTAATTGGAACCGGCAGACCCCACTGTGATCCCAGTCGCCCTGTCCCTGTCTGGAAAGCCAGAGGCTCACAAGCCACAGAAGAGCTGTCCTTTCTCTGAGATGCAGTTTACAATACACACGTCGGCTGCAAACTGTTGTCAGGCTGTCACTGCAGGGTCCTGCCCCACCAGGATCCCCCAAGAAGTAGCAGTCCAGCCCCTCCCTTACCCCTGGCTGCTGGTACAAAAAAAAATCTGTTCTATGTCCAACTCCAGGGCAATGACACAGATGGGAAGACTGGGGCCATTATTAATACGTGGATGATGCTTAGACGGTGGCACTTGACTACCTAGGATCCAGTCTCTCTTTTTTTCTTACCTCCCCTAACCCAATTTACTTCGGGCAATGTGCCTAACTAAGAAGCTCGCCTCCCAAACTGCCTCACGATGTTGAAAAATTTGAAGGGGAAAAAAAGCATAAAGAAGAAAACAAAAATCACCCATAAATCCCACTCCCCAGGGATCATCCATCACCATCAGTATTTTGCTGTATATACTTCTAGCCTTTTTGGGATTCATACAAAGTATAAACGTTTACAAAAACCATACTGTAGAAGCAATTTTATGGTGCCTTTTTCACTGAAAATTACGTCAGAGATGGATTTCTCCAGACCTTTGAGACGTGAATGCTGTGTTTCTTACCTGGGTCTACAGCAATTATAGTTTCTAGTTCTCTGATCTTCTGAGCAGCTGAAGCCGATGTGATGCTGTAGTGCAAAGGATCCTGGGAAATGAGATGGACCTCTGGAATTCCCTCAGGGGTGAGACGATTGGCGGGAGACTCCATATCCTTCAGGTCGGTCATAACTGTGCAACCCGGTGCGCTCGTGAAAGCCAGCGGGGTCTCTAAAACACACAACAGGAGGAACTGAGCCCGCCCACTTCATCAAACCCAGTCCTTTTGCTTCTAGCCCACTGCTAATGGACAAGATGCACTATGCATCAACTCTGGCAATAGCCTTCCTTACACTGCTTGTTGGCCCCAGGTCAGGCTTATGGCAAAATCAAATTCCCCTTAAACAGGTGCCTCCAAGTTTTAGGAGAGTGAAGATGAGGTGAGAGTGGGAAGAGAAGTGAGGTACAGCCATAGCTTCAGTTGGAGTTTCCATTAATTCAATCCCATGGATATCAGAAAGTACTTACTGAACTCTTACAATGTGCCAGGCCATCTTTCTTTACTCTGCAGCAAATGTTAGATTTGCTAACAAATAGCTCTGAACATAGTTTCTGTTTTCCTCAAAGTACTTATATTTTGCTTTGGTTTATGATAATTTTGTTCTTTAAAAAACGCTCCCCTACGAGATTACAGGCAATGTGACGCACTCTAGCAGAGTTATTAAGAACATGGCAAACACACTTGAGTTTGAGATGCAAATTTATCCTCTCTAAACCTGTGCCCTCAACTATAATGATTATGCCTCATATCAGAACTAAATGGAAAATACCCATTGGGTGCTTAGCACGTACTATGCTGAACTTACATCTTCTGCTTTCTTCAGGGTCTCGTTACCTCTGAGTCCTCTAACCCCACTCAGCTGTGGGCTCCTGGAGAACAGGGACCGTGGCCTACTCATCTCAGGATCCCACGTGGAGCCTTGCACATAAAAAGTGCTCAGTGAATGTAGATGTGAACTGACTAAATAACAATGTCTTGGATTTCACAGAAAACAGTTAAACGTCTCAGATTTAACAGAAAGCCAAAGGCAGCGAACACTTCCGCAGAAAAGCCTACTGATCGACACATACGGCATTCTGAAGGACTTTTAGACATGATGTTTAAGGGGAAGAACTAGGGATTTCGGTGAAAGCAATCATTGTTTTTCTGTGTTTTGGACAGCACCTAAAATCGGTCATTCTATAAAGCCAGGTACACATCAGGACAGTCGGCTCAGAGTGTGACCCGGGGTTTTGTTTGGCTCCATCAGTTGTGAGGCGTGCAACAATGAATGATTTGCTAATAGAAGTTTAAATATTACAGTTGGAGCATGATTTTTGTGAATTAGAATGCGTCAAGGATGTCCCTGACCAATGATGTCATTTGTTCTCATTTACAATCAAATATGCTATCGCAAGTCAGAACTAAAGGGCTGGATGTGCTGGGAGGTCCAGGGCACTGAAACCTCTTCTGCAGGGCACCCCCCATGGCTGGGGCAGGAGAGGGGTGAGGTCACCACGCTGGAGGGTATTTACCGCATGCGTGTGGGTGTGTGTACGCACGCGAGCACACGCACACTCGGACATGACCACAAACTCCCTGAGAACTGCATCTTGTCTTGGGCAGCATTTTATTCTTAAGAGCTAGGCCTGTGCCTGGCACACAGTAGGTGCTCAATACATTTATGTTAAATAAACAGAATGCCATGGGTCCCGGTGTTTATGCCTCATCATTACATTAGAGATAATCTTTTCCTATGATGAGGCCATGCTGATAGCTAACGTTCCACGAATGCTTTCAAAATAAACTGAAAGTAACACTAACTTCTATGATTTGTAGTGTGAGTGTGGCTGACCTGCCTAGAACTTTCAGGTGTCTATGAGGTGGGCTGCAATAACTATTATTTTTAATGTTTCCCTCACATCCCTTCCTTACTGTGAGCTAGTTAGGGCGCCCTCGTGTGTCTCTTCATTGTAATATCACCCTAGGCCTTTGGAAAAATGTACTGACACAATATTTCTTGCAACGACCATGTGAAATGGTTTGTTTAGTTGTGTAGCTCGCCTTCACCTTTGCTTTCAAAGCCACACCAACCTACAAAATGTCTCAAAAGGTTAATCTAACTATTGACCCTTAGAATGGACGGTAAGCCTTCTACAGAGAGAAATATATTTAATCAACACATATTTGAGCTGAAGGACAGGACAAGCTGATCTGGTGAGACCCAGCCCTGGGATGAATAAAAAGAAGCCAGAGATATCTTCGCTGTAGGCTGTAGGTCTATGTTGTCTGACTTTATTCCTTAAATAATTGCACTGTAAAAGCCTATCTTTTCAAGAACTAGAGACCCCCAGTTTCTATCCTAGGCCAGAGTAATTGCCCCCTTAAGCCCGGACGTACTGCAGCTGCTGACAGCTTCGAGACTGGTCAGCCGAGAAGGCCAGAACACTGGGACATCCCCTGGCTGACACACCGCAGGATCCCCGTAGTCAGGTTTGGAGAGATCTTTGATTCCCAACAGTTCTGCAGATGGAAAAAAAAAAAAAAAGTTCCACTAGGTCCTGCACTGGCAGCTACCATCCGAGTTGAACACGTTCAGTAGGTGATGGTTCTTTCTCCGGGAGGAACTCTCGTCCTAGGATTGCTGTGGATGGTATTGGAGAAGGACGGGGAGGAGAAAAGGAATCACCATTTAACAGCTCAGGATTCTTGCTGACTTCTAGTCTGTTTTGAGTGGTACAGAGTCATGAATCCCTGGTGTGACGACTGGAGGAGTCTGAGCACGTTCAGCCCAACGCCCCCATTGTGTGGCACGCTAACGGAGCCAGTGTTTTTGAGTTTATCTTGGTACAGGCTCAGTCACATGACATGGACCTAAACTCTGTTGCTTGACCACAAACACTGCCCCTTCCCCTGGCCAGCCACAGAGTGCTCATGAGGACAGCAAAGGTGGATGTGTTGGGCCCGACCCATGCCCATTTGTGAGAAAACAGTGAGCAGACACTTTGGTGTGGGTGGTCCTGAGACATCACCATTCTATGAGGAAGGCGGCAAGTGCGGATTGCATTGTCACAGGATGCCAGGCTTTGTCTGCTTTTGTTGGTTACACAGCTGAGCAAGTTCAGTTACACTGAACGCTGACTCGCACCGAGGCCCCATCCCAAGCTCTCACCAGGCCCTCTGAGAGCCAAGAGGCCTGAGAAGCGTCCATCCTTGGATCTCCTCTCTCACTCTCAGATTGCGTTCAGACGTGGGGGATCAATGGATTTCAGGTCAAGTTAACATTTGGGAGGAAGCTGTGTGCTGCCCAAATGTGCTGCTAAACAATAGCCTTGATTAGAGGCTGCTCTGAGCTCAAATCTCAAGACAAATAGCTCTCCACCACCTGCTTCCCGTACCCCATGTTCACCTGGAGATCACAGGAGCTGATGGGTCAGGTTGACTCTTTTGTCAAGGGTAGCACCATTAAACCTGAGGGGCATCTAATATGGCTGTGGGAGCTCAAGAACATAGCAAGCTGCCTTCTTCTTGGGCCGAAGTCCAAAGGCAGCTGTCAGAATCATAAACGAGAGTGGACACTGACCTGGGTCACCGATATGAATGGGTTGTCCCACCGTAGAGCAACTGGCCTGCACCAGCCTTTCCAGCTTGTCCTCGGGGATAGGCCTCATTGTGACCACCAGAGGGCAGCAAAAGCCAGCGATGTGGACGCACGGCACTGCTGTCTGCCGAGAAATCAAGTAAAAAATGTTAAAAATATGAACTTAGCACAGATCGAAGCGCTGAGTACCAAGAGGTCAAGGCAGTGAATGAAGTAGGTAGGAGGCCCAAGTACCTCGTATAAAAATACAGCTGTTACTTTTATGTGACATACGGATGCGGAACTTTGCTAGTAATTAGTGAACAGAGACCTAAAACAGAGACCCTGGCTTGGTCTATGCCGCAGACCCCTTTGGTAGTCTGGTGCAGCTCCGTCAGAGCCCGGTCAAAGCAACATTTTTAACGGCTTAGAAGGAAATGCATAGGATTACAAAGGAAACCAGTTCTATTGCAAATGCAATTTATCAAATTATGAAAAAATGTGACACAGCGATATGTATGTTTCTTCATTAACAGTTTAAGGAACAAGATGTCACATCTACCATTATAATTTTGAAGTTCTGACCAACGCATAGGATATTTTTGAGCTATCGGGAAGAACTGTAGTGTGATATGACAATATCTGTGACTTCTTTGGGCAGCCACAAAATCACAGGTTCTGCTGATACGACCGCAGTTTGTTGCCTGCATTCATAATGGAAGGAAATGCTCAATTTCCAATTGAGACTATAAAAATAAAAACATAATTGGTTTTCCCATCCCTCTGAAGGGACTCTCTGAATTTTTTCCAGGGAACTCAAGGGGCTGGTGGACCACAGGTGAAGACCTCTGGGAGAACTGAGGCAGACGAGCCCAAGGCAGCGAGAACCTCACAGGAGGCAGCGGGGTCCCCACGGCCGCAGGCGTCCACACCGGGGATGGCGGCCCTCGCCCAGCTCCCACTGGGCCCTGCCTCACTGACTCCTCCTGCCTCAATAGACGTTGCCCAGGATGACCTGCGTGACTTTCACTGGTGATGTTTTCTCCCCCCCGAATGGTTTCTGGTCCCTGCAATGGGGCTTATGAGAGATTTAGGACAAGGCCAGGATGATAATCTGCTGGGACGGTCTTGGCGGCCGCCTGAAGGGCTTGCTGTCAGCACTCTGGCAGCAGCAGGAGGGAACCTCGGCGTGCCTGCCAGCTTGGCATCTGAGTAACAGCACGTGGGAGGGGGCGCGTGCCAGGGACACCCCCGGGAGGCAGGCAGCACTCCCCGAGACCGAGGCGCCTCCTCCTTGGGGTGCGCTTTGTCCCCTCAGGGCTGCCAGCGGAGTCCAAGATGGCTGCCTGGCCGTTTCTCCCGGCAGCCAACGGGCAGAGGCGTCGATATTAAACTGAAAGCTATTTGGTGACCATGGGGACAGAGAAGAAGCATGGAAAAACCATGGCTCTCCTAACACTTACTATGGGCAGTGATGAGCACCTTTATGCAAAGCATCTTTTAATTGTCACACCGCTATTGACATTTTACAGAAAGGAGCCAGGCGTCCTGGGTTCCAGTCTGGCTTTGGGACTTGGGCAAATCCTTTAGGCTCGCTCGGCCTCGGTTTCCTCATCTAAAAGGTAAGGTTGCATGTGGGCTGTGAAACCCTCCCAGCTCCTACATGCTATAAATGAAGGTGTGTTCTGGGGCCAGACCCTGCCCTGGGCCCCTGCCAGCAGCTGCGGTTCTGCTCCCACGCTTCCCTACCTTCAAGAAAACCACTCGGGCACATATTTCCCACATGAAAAGCAGCATAGACTGTGGGCAGCTTTGTTTCTCGTCAGAGGTATCTCAGGTCTGTCTGGCAGGAGCCCAGACCAGCAAGCTTTAATCAAGTCCCTGAGCCCAAGACGAAATCTGCAATCTGAGTCCTCCATAAAGAAGCCTGGCGCGGGCTGCTGATGCTGGCTGACCAACGGTCCAGCAGGCCACCTTCTCGGCCTTCACACAAGTGTCCCCGAAGGGGTCAGTGGAATGAGGAATCCAGTTCTTTCCCCATGACAAGCAGTGGCTGGACTAAAACCTCAGAGACACAACAGGGACACAGCCCCTACCGGTGGGCACGTCCCAGGAGCGGAGACCATACTGTGTTGGTGACCACCAGTGGCCACCTCTGGCCAAGAACATGACCCAGCTTTCTTGACAGAGACACAACCCAGTAGCTAAGGGCCTGGCTGAAGCTCTGGCACAAATCCCTGGGCATTTACACAACGAGGCACATTCTCACAGATGCCAGGAAGTTTGAGCCAGGCAGGATTTTCAAAAACCTCACCGAGATGCCCTAAGTTAAAGGAGACAGACAGACTCCAGACAGGTTTGGTTTATACAGTCACAGTGATTTGTCTAAAACACTGTGATTTGATTCACAGACTCGAGGCCGCACTGAGTGCTCACAGCGATCCCAGAGATGGGGAGGAGAGAGGCTGGTGGTCCCAATTTTCAGATGAGTAGACAAGCTCAGCGAGCTTAAGTGCTTGTCCTGGGTGGCACAACTAGAAAGTGGCTGAGCTGGGGCCAGAGCTTAGGTCTCCAGCCTCTTGTGCCAATGTTCTCCCCACCACAGGAAAATACAGGGCCATCCACATTTTCAAGTCATTCTGCCCTGTGGATTGCGTTCCTACCTTGTAGGCACCCACGTGGCCTGCTGGGTCTCTCCTGGGGAGCCCCACCTTCTCCAAGGCCCCCTCCAGGGAGAAGCTGCAGCCCAGGAAGAAGGTCACCATGTCCTTCAGCTGTTCCGAGTACTCCTCCAGCGAGGCCAGGCTACCCGTGCAGGCACCGAACTCATACTTCTGGAACTGGGGACATCCCGTCCTGGGGATACAAGGGAAAGTTCACAGACCCTTCCTCCCAGACTCAAAATGACCCCTGACCATGCATTTTTATAAAGGACCACAGAGAGAGAAGGGGACATCTGGGGCTAAAATTTCAGGCACTGGAATGTAGTTTTGGGTAGAGGACCTTGCTGGCGTCCTTCAAATCTTGCCAGGTCGAAAACTATTAAATCAGCATATATATATGATGTAGTTCCGCCTCTACCCTATTATAGTTCCTGTAACCTCAACCCAAGACCAGTCAAACCAGCAAGAAGAAAAACAAGGGTCCGGCCCAGTGACTCAGGCGGTTGGAGCTCCGTGCTCCTAACTCCGAAGGCTGCCAGTTTGATTCCCACACGGGCCAGTGGGCTCTCAACCACAGGTTGCCGGTTCGCCTCTTCGACTCCTGCAAGGGATGGTGGGCTGCACCCCTGCAACTAAAATGGAAACCGGCACCTTGAGCTGAGCTGCCGCTGAGCTCCTGGATGGCTCAGTTGGTTGGAGCATGTCCTCTCAACCACAAGGTTGCCGGTTCAACTCCTCGACTCCCCTGCAACTAATAAGGGCAACTGGACCTGGAGCTGAGCTGCGCCCTCCACAGCTACGATTGAAAGGACAACAATTTGATTTGGAAAAAATCCTGGAAGTACACACTTGCCCCAATAAAGTCCTGTTCCTCTTCCCCAATAAAAAAAATCTTAAAAAATAAAAAATAAAAAGAAGAAAAAAAACAATGGTGTCCCCTGAGCCATCAAGGTAGGACCCTCAGACCAAAGGGACAGAGGGCACATATGTCAAGGAAGGTCTCCATGCTAGCAGTGAGGAGGTCCTTCTCTGTCCTTAGAGTGAGTCTCCTGTGGTTGAAAGACTTTGGTTACAAGCCTGATCTTCATTCACCCCAGTGCCATGTTGTGGAGCCACTCCCCAGGCCAGGCACAGGCCAGGTGACGCGGTATAATGATGGAGAGGACACTGGCCTAGCCCTTAAGAAGCTTGAAACCCTAGATTGGCAGGGGACTCCATTGAAATCGGATACTTGCCAAACAGAGCAGTGAGTGGTAATGGTCTAGGTGGAGGAGTGACACAGGGAAAGGGGAAATCCATTCTTTCCCACAAAGTGGGAGGTACTAGAGTCAGGATCTGAAGGATGAATAGGAGTTCATCAGTTGGACAACGGGGAAAGCACCCCTAGTCCGAGGGAGAAGAAGTGTGGTGACATCAAGCACCGTGGCCCACTGAGCCATCTGCTCTATGAGTCCCTGGGCTGGCAGAGGGGGAGGTGTGAGGGAGAAAGGGGCTCCCCTCGGCCCAGGGGCGGGGGGGGGTGTCTCTGAAGGGCCCTCCCACCCCTGAGGCCACAAAATGATAACAGCAGAATGTTCCTGGGGAGCTTTCTCTCTGGGGAGAGGGCTGGGGAAGATTGGAGTGTCAGGGTTTGGGGCAGACCCTGGGCCGGGCCCGGTCACTATGGGTGTTGATACGAGGCTAAGGCGTGAGCCACAGGAAGGCACTGAAGAAGTTGAAATGGGAAAGTCACATGACGAGATGCAGAGTTCAGCAGGGACAGTAGAAGGTGGGGGTGGTGTGGGAGGAGGAGAGGGTGAGAGTGGGTGAGGAGGCCAGTTCCGTCCGAAGAGTTTAAGCGTGAGAAGACGGGCCCAGAGCTAGGATGGTGGGAGACGTGTGGGCTCCCTGAAGCAGAATCGGCTGGGCCATTTATTGGATACGTTGTATTTTAAAAGTCTGGGAGAATATACATCACAATACTAACAATGGCTACCTCGGGGTTTTGGCGATGTAAGTGTTTGTATTTTCTTCTTCATCCTGTGCAGACAGGTTTCTGGCTTTGGTGATGACGTGGGTGGATGGCACTGTTAGTGGGATTTCTCCAGGGCTGGATTTTCTTGGTGATCCCAAAGATGTTACCCAGGGCAGGGGCAGAGGATGGAGACAGGACTAGGAAAAGGGGAGGGGAGGGCAGCTCCTTCAGCAACAGTCACGAGTGAAGCTCCGTGCCAGGCACTGTGGGGTCCCAAGGCTGGACAAAGAGGTCCCTGGTGACAGAGACCCTGGTTGCAGGAGCTGGCCACTCCCAAGCTTTAACCCGGTGACCCGCACGTTTACCTGGCGTCTGGGGCAGTGCCCAGGGTGGGCAATGTCCACTTGCCTGGCTCGCTTCGGCCCAGCAGGGGCAGAGGGCCACTGTTGGCTTGGCAGAACTTTTCAAAGGCCGGGGCAAGGGACCTGTGCAGGACCACAACGCTGGCAGGTCGGAGCCCTAGGTTTGGGGAGAGAAGGGACACACGCGTAGTCAGTGCCTGCCTCTCGGTAGAGCCTTCTTAATTTAACTGTTTATTGCAGCATAACATACACCCAGGAAAATGCACGTAAGTGTACAGCTGGATGAATTTTCAGGAAATGAACACTCCTAGGTAACCAGCATCCAGGTGGAGAAACAGACTTATCGGCACTCCAGAAGCCCCTTACCCCCCTTCCAGTCATCAGCCCTGCTCCCTTCTCACCCCCAGGGTAGGCACTACCCTGACTCCTCACACCACAGACGACTGACTTTTGCCTGTTCTTCGTCTAGTGGAATCATACAGTGTGGTCTCTTGAGTCTAGCCTCTCTCACTCCACACTCTGTTTGGGAGAACCATCCATACTGTTGTTTCACAAGTCAACTGATTCTCACTGCTGTGCGGTACGTTCATCACCACAGGGTATTCACCCAAATCATTGCAGATGGGCATTTGAGTGGCTTCCAGTGTGGGCTCATTACAAATGGTGCTGCCACGAGCCTTTTCGTGCACTTTGGGGTACGCACATGTGCACTTCTATTTGGCATACACCTGAGGTGGTAGGGTGTACACAGGTTCAGCGTTGGCAGACACTGCTAACCAGTTTCCAGAGTGGTTGTACCCATGTACACTCCCACTGGTGGTGTGTGCGAGTCCTTGGCTGCTCCATCTCCGCTCCCGTACTTGGTGTTGCCCGCCTCTCTCATTCCAGCCATCCTGGCAGGTGGCGTGGCATTGTGGTTTCAATTTGAGTCGCCCTGATGACGAATGTGGGTGAGTGCCTTTCACATGTTTATTGGCCATTTGAGTATCCTTTCTGGGAAAGAGACGGTTCATGTCCTTTGTCTGGGCAGGTTGATTCTCGACCGAGCAGGCTCACAGGATCCTTGACTCTCCCTCCAAAGACACGGCCTTCATGGAGCCATAGAGGAAGAGCCCTGCTTGCACACCAGGACCTTCTCAGGGGAAGCTTTGGAGGCCAGCAAACCCGGCTGTGCATCCTGATTCTGCTTCTGACCAGCGGTGTGACCCTGTGCTGGGTTCTCCCATGGGTAAAACGGCGGTAATCTCCCGACCTCAGAGAGAACTCCGTAAATCCATTCCTGTGTGTAAATCACAACACACAGGTGTTCAGGAAGTAGGGGCTGGAGTTACAGTCATTCAATGGAACCTTGTTTATACACTTAAAATTATAATACAGAAGAATACTTAATGACATTAAAAGATGTGTTTGGGGTGTAGCATCAAAGGAACAACACTAGGTAACAAAATAGGTCAGCATATTCCCCTTTATATAAAATCAATGAGACAAAGAAAGAACTAGAAGGAAATACATCCACTTGTTAGTCATGGTTAGCTCCAGGTGACGAGACTGTGGGTGATTTTAATTTTTTTTCTCTTTGTGCTTTTCTTACTATTCTAAAATGTAGGCAATGAATAGGAATCCTTCTGTTGACTGGAGAAAAAAACAAACAAGAAAAGTTATGTTTCCAAACAAAGAAAAGAAAGATTGTTTCCTTTAAAAAGACCATCCCAAAGAAAAACATAATTATGCTCTTTTTGGAGAAATAACCTTGGGGACAATTTTCCTAAATGCCAGATTTGCTCATTTCTACAATAATACTGTCAGCTACTATTTCCTGAGTGCTTAGTATGTGCCAGGCTCTCTGTGCTAAATAATTTATATACGTAATCATCTGTATTTTACAGATGAGGAGAATAAGGCCTTGAGAGATGACGGGACTTGCTCAGGGTTACACAGCTGGTGTGTGGCACAGCCAGGCTTGAAACCTGAAACAGGTGGCCCGAGTCCCCCTGACGTCACCACTGGCACCGGGCCCCCCTAGGATAAGTCCACCATTACCTCCGGCTCCTTCTTCTTGAGGGTGGTGGAGTGCAGCAGATGCCACTGTTGGCAGGGAAGAGTCTAGGACTGGCTCCTGCTCTAATTGCCTAGAGCTCATCGTCTCCAACCCTCAGTGGCTGCCAATGCTGCAAACAGACTTCCAAAGTGAAGACAGACTGCACGCTGCCAGCAGCCGAAAGCCCAAGGAAGCTGACTGCATGTCTCAAGCAAGTCCAGCGTGCCTTCGGAAATAATCTGGAGTGAGGTGGCAGGGAATTCGGCCAGCCCAGAGGCCTCGGGTTCCCTAGCGACCCCCTTTCACTTCCAAAGCCCGTTGTGAGAGCAAATTGGAATTTTCAGTACTGTAAATCAGGGAGCTATTATGTGCACAAAGCTTCTTTGTTTCCTTTTTAATGAAATGAACTTCAGAGGCACAGCGTTTTGGTTTTGTTCATCTCCATTTCTGGTCACAAGAAGTCCCCATTAGCAATAGGACACAGAATACAGGGCTTTTGGAGGGGGTGGTGGATGCACGCGGGGAGGGTTCTTTATGGTCTCCTGTAATATGTGCGTCCCCTGGGTCTCTCGGGCTCCATCTAAGGTCACAACGCTTTCTCTGTGTGCAGGGAAATGAAGTGAGTCCTCTGACTCCTCTTACCTGAAAAGCAATGTTTTCCCTTTTTGCTTTTTCTTTTTAAACTGAATGACAAGAGGGGGGAAAAATCCTTTAATGCTCCTAATCTGATTTGAAGCCCCAGAAGACATAAACCCACGCTGGAGTGTTCAGTTGGTCTGTAGAACGAGCTGTTTTTTTGTGACAGTCACTAACGCAGACTGAGCACCTGACCTGTGTTAACTCAGTTACTCCGCCCAACAAGCCGACAGTGCGTAGAGAAGATTCCATTGCTGTTATTTTACAAATGAGGCTTAGAGAGGTCACACAGTCTAAGCAGCCAAGTTGGGGCTCACACCCAGGCTGTCTCTTGGTTCCCCAAGGTCCTAGCATGCAGGGACTGACGTGGAGTTAAGCTGGTGTTTGCTGGAACATCATGTGGAGGATGGGAAGTGGTAGGCATTGTCTTGTGGTTTTCTATAAAGCATCTTTCACCACTGAATAGCCCCTTCTCCATTGCCTCTGACCTGGGCCACGTGACTTGCTTTGGCCAATGGGACATTTGGAGGTATGATGCAAGCAGAGGCTTAATATGTGCTTATGCACTAGGGCTAGTCCTCTGGCACACTCTCCCTTGGAGTTCTGGCTGTTCCAGCCAGCCCAGTGAACACTGCAGACATGTGAGGAGAGAGCCATCGTGGAGGTCTAGCCCCAGCAGACACCAGTGGAGCAGTACCACCCAGTTAAGCCCAGTCTCATTGCAGAATTATGGGAATTACTGTTTCACTCACTAAACATGGGGTGCTTTGCCATGCAACAACAGATAACTCAGTTGGCCCACAAAAAGCAACAGAGGCCAGACCTGTCACTCAACAATGCAAATCGCCCTCGTACCTCAAACCATGCTGCTGGTTTTCCCTTTGGCACTTCCACTGTAACCTGAAAGGTCTTTCTTATCATGAAATTTTGCTGGGACTCAGGTCAGTGACAACTTTGATATCTGTTTTCTCTTGCAGGACCTTTGAGAACCTTGGGTGTCACTCCTGGGAGACAGTGGGGAGATAGTTGCCACCCAGAGGAGATCAGACCAAGGTAGGGAGACTTGGTCTGAATCAAAACCGGATTAAACTACAGCGTAATCTGGGGGGCACTGTTCCAGGAGGGAAAACCCTTTTATCATCCGAGGCCATTGGCGGTTCTCCCTACAGAACTGTGGGGACCAACCAGAGCTGGACTCACCTGAGTGATAAGGATTTTACACGTGAGTCTGGCCCACGTGCCGATTCTTTCTGGGACGCTAAGTAGTGATCAGAGCCACTGTTGTTCTGTTCTTACTCTCTGTCTTCCACGCAGAAGCTGGACGCCTCAGATTCCTGGGTCCTACGACACTGGTATTTCCAGGGATTTTTTTGTTTTTTTAAACATCCAGCACCACTCACCTCCAGCCGTGCTGGACATGTTTCTGATGTTTGGTTTCTTTTGTGGAATCAAACTCCTTACAGCAGAAGGAGCGCAGGACTTCAGGTAGTGTATGAAGGTCATCACACGATCCTTTAATGGGCCACAGAGAATCTGGATGAGGGGACGCAGGGGAACAAATGAGAAAGGTGGTAGATTCGGCATCAGCTACCACCTCCCACCCAGTTCTGGGGTGCTGTGGCCCTGACCTGGGATGGATGTTGGTTGGACAAAGTTCTCCCCGGCCCTCTTTGTGTCTCAGTCTCTAATGAGAAACTTCTAACACTTCAAGACCTTTGTTTATGCCCTTGCCCTGCCCTGGACTGTGCTCCCTCCCTTCCATTCCTCAGAACTGGTTCAAAATCGTCCACTTCTGTGACAGCCAGCTGGCTCTCATGGGCTCACGCTGGGCCTCCTGGATCCCCACGGCATTCAATGAGCTACTGATTTTGGCCCGGACTGCTGTTGACCTGATGTTCTACTTGACTCTGAACCCCCTTCTCTCTCCTGGGGAGACCCTGAGGTGCCTAGAGGGCAGTCCGCACCTTAGGCCTCTTCCACACACCCCAGAGTGCCTACTGCTGTCCAAGCACACAGCACACACCAAAAATACTTACAACTGAATGAATGAATGAATGAATGAATGCCATGTGTGATCACAAATGAAATAGCAGGCTGAATTTTCTGTCCATATGTGACTTCGATTTTTGAGATTTAGACCCTAGAAGGAAGAGATTTTTCTGTTTTCTGCTTTATATCTCCTCCCTGCCACTACTCCAGGTAGGCACAGTGGCTTACACAGAGTTTGGGGGAGTGAATAAATATTGCAGCTTTTGAAATATAGAGATGGTCTCAAAGCTCCAGGAAATTACATTCAGGAAAGAATCCTATAAGCTGACTTCTTATACTATAGCAAGAGAGGTTTCCATGTGTTAGCAAAATCTAGGTCATATCGTGTTGGCCTTCAAAGCACAGCTCATGTCCTCTTCGTCTAAATATACCCAGAGCCTAGCATAGTGCTCGGCACAAAAGTGGGGGTTCAGTAAGTGTTTGTTGAATGACTGGCTGACGGTAGGATGGACAAAAGCACAAATCAAAGGCAGTGTTCATAATGAAGGCTCTGGACAAGCCTGATTTTCCACAACTCTTTTCTATTTAAAGACAGGAACCCAATGGGATTCTAAACCACCCATGTATGTTTCAGCTCTAATCTCAGAAACACAAAACTATGTAAACCCTGTGGCCATTTTAATGAAGAAGTCGAGATGGTATAAAATCTCTAACAACAACAACAACAAATTTACAACTATTGCCCTGGGAGGGGTAGAGATGTATTTAAAACTGACATGTATTTAATAGCTGCAGGAGCAAAGTGCTATGAGGACACAGAGGAGAGAACAGTTGGTCCTGGCCGGCTGGGGCAGAGCATGCTGGGAAGGTCAGGTGAGGTTGGGTTCCATACTCCAAGGTGCTGAGGCTTAAAGCAGCTGCTTTGGCAAGTCAAGCCCATGCTTGCCTGCTGGACAAGAGAGCCAGCCTGGGCCTGGCAGACCTGGCCTCTTGGCCAAGCAGCCGAGGCACCGGCTAAGGTCCTGAATGTCTGTGGTTCCCCATGGTCACCGCGGAGGGCTTAACACCTCAGCCAGGCACTCAGCGAAGGTCAAAGACAGAACTACTCCATAACCGTGTGGGGCCGGGGGCCAGACCCCTCTGATAATTGTTCTCACTTCATATCTGGAGGAAAGAATGAAGTTCACCCCAAACCCAATGAAATAAGAGACCCCACAGATACTTGCTAGCCTTCGCCCCCCATTATTACTTGACAGGATGGCAGGGACAAGCTGGGTGCTCTTTTATAGATAAATTGTAGCCAGAAGACCAAAATCTGAAAATGATTGCCTTTCCTTTATTTACTTATTGTTTGTAATATAAATTCAAGTGGATCTAGGTCGTTCCTGTAATAATGTTGCTTTTCTGGCCTGGAGACAAATGAGTTTAGCTAGAAATCCTGCCCTGTGCAATGCATGCTGGGGTGTGCCAGGTGCTTGAATGTCACCCACGTGCATGCTGGGAGGGAGAGAAGGCTGAGACCCCTACCTCACAGAGTCATCTCCTGGAAGGCAACGGTCAAACAGAGCACCAAGTACATGCTCATTGGCTCCTGCCAAAGAAATGCCCTCAATATACCGACCCGAGAATGCCCAGTCATTGACTGAATAATAGCAACTCCCACCCTATGTGGGGACCCTCTGGGGGCCAGGTACTCTGCTAGGCCTTGCACCCTCTGGCCCAGAGTACCTGGCTCACAGAGGATCCCCACGTAGGGTGGGAGTGTACAACCATTGGTTCCTCACTACCACCCCACAAACAAGACATTGTTAATCCCATTATAGGCAAGGAAGCTGGGGTTCAGGGAGGTCAAAGAAGCGACCTAGTGTGAGGTAGAGCCCACACCCGAAAGTAAGTCTAAGTTCGTGCCTGTCTGATCAGCATTTACCTCTCTATGTTTGCCCATCCATCCATCCATCCATCCATCCTGTGGTGTTAACAGGAATGTCCTCATGTAGGAATAGTGGGGACCTTCTCCTTTGCCCCAAGGTGATTCTGGGGCCAGAGTCTCTTGAGCTCATATGTTTCTTTGGGGACTAAACTCTGAACTTCTCTGGCTTTCCACCAGGGTCTCCAGTGAACTCACTGCTGAGATGCCTTGAGTGGTTCAGGTGCTCATTGCCCATCGAGGTTTTCCTTTAGATGTGAGATAAGATGGGATCTCATCAGTACGCTGTGGTTGGACTTCAAGAAGCCCCCTTTCTCCTGTGAGTTCTTCCTTTTCTCTTTAGATAATAACACACTATCATTCCCCCGCATCGCATATACCAGAGAAGGGGTACACAAACAATCAATTCCTTAGCTGGATCTGACACAGCCCAAACCGCAGTATCAAAATTTCTCCTCTATACCTGTCACTGATGACTGAAATTCCACCAGTAGGAAGTCATTCCAAGCAATCCAATTCTAGGAATGTATCCTACAGATGTGCTCAGACAGTGGGCTAAATGATGCCAGCACATGGCTGAACTGTTTGTAAGGAAACCATTTAGAAACAACCTAACAGAGGCTGATTACATACCGGTTAAACAGAGGAATAAGTAAACTATGGGACATCCATATGATGCAATGAGATACTACATAACTGTAATTAAAAAGAAAGAAGCAACTCTCTGTACAACTCATATGAAACAATGTCCCAAAGATGTACAATAAATAAGGCAAGGCGGAGAATTCTATGTTGAATAATACCCCCATGAGCCATTCAAATCCACATGGATCATGTCTGAAAGGATGGAGAGCTTGGTAGCAGTGGTGCCTGCAGAGGGGGAGATTGGGTAGATGGGGACCTGAGCAGGAGCAGTGGCTGCCACACCATTATTTTATGTGGCTGCGCCCTCTGGAGGAGTGCCATGGGGTGGCCCTGCTGGAAAAAGGACTGTGTGTTCTTTATCCCTTCTGCAACTTTGAATAGGACAACTTGTACGTATTACATATTTTTAAAAAATGGAATTTAATTACAAATATGTAAGGAAAGTATAATCAGGTCCAGTGTAAAGAAATAAAACACTACAATACAATGTCATCCCTTCCCGTTCTGAGGATGTGGGTTGCTCACAAGTTGTTCTCCTTCATTCAGGAAATATTTATTCAGTCCCAACCATGTGAGGTCTGCTGAGTAAGTGCACAGAGTTGAGTAGAACAGAGCTTGTTCCCAGTTTAAATGGAATGATGATAAGGCAGCTATCATTCCCTGAAGGCCTGCGAGGTACCCACCATGCAGATGGCGGCTTGACCCCACGACAACCCGTGAGCTGGGCCACTGCTACTACCAGTTTGCAGAGATGGAAGCTGAGCCGAGAGCTCAGGCAACATCCACTGGGCTGGGTGGCTCGGGGTTCAGAAGACCCCAGAGCCATAAACCTGAGGGGCCTGGGGGAGCAGGGAAGTCAGATGCCTTTTAAGATTGTCTACCTGACATACACCCGGCTCCGGGCAAACAGAGGAAGCAAAATGCACCTGGTTTCCAGTATCTGAAAAGTCATTCTCCAGAGGACAGGGGCCCAGGATAAACAAACAAAAAGATGGTTCCCAAAGAAGCTGAAGAGGGAAGCGGGAAGGTATGAAAGGTTCATTATTGTCATGAAAATGTTAGCCGACTCATAAAAATGGTTCTTAGACATTAAAAGTCCTCTGCTATATATTGCTTTGACTTGACCAAAGTCAAACCTTAGCCTCTTTTGCTATTTCAAAACCCAAAGACCACTGTTGCTTTGAGCTATACTCTAATAGCACTAAATTAACCTCTCTTCTAATCTACCTCCTCTTCTCACAGACTGTAATCTCCTCAGGGAGGTCCTCTAGGCCCCCATTGCTCCCTTCCCCGGCCCCCGACCTCCACACGTAGTAGCCATCTCATTTTCTTTCCATTCCTCCCACACAGATTCTCACTTGGGCCCAGCTCTACGCACTGGCCTCCAGACAGAGGATCAACGCCCATCCCGCCCCCATTTCTGCCTCTGGGACACACTTTCTCATGTCCTCTCCCATCACACGCATTCATACACACCCTCTCCCAGCTTCTTTTCTGGCCATCCCCAGGCTCTCCTGGTCTCTGCCCCAAAGCCTCTCCTTCCCTGGCATCTCCAGGCAGCTGCAGAAGGGGCCTGCCGTCTCCTCCAGGCCTTCTCTCATGCCGGTCCCTCATGCCAAAGCACTTCTCCCTTTCTGACCCCTGAGCTAACTCCACTGGCACCTCTTCATCTCTGCACTAATTGCTGGGTGCTGGGGGCACAGAGAAAGGTGGCCTCATGTGTACTCTGAACGGAGTGGGGTGGGGGCTTGGGCAGTGCTTGGGGTCCAGTCCCAAGCTCCCTCTGAATACGTTCCCACCGGCCACAAAATTAACTGTGTTCGGGCACAATCCAGCCTCCATGAATTCATTCAGCAGGCATCGTGGCACAGAGCACAGATTCAGGGGTAGAATGTCTGGATTCTAAAGCCGCCTCTGCACTTAACCTCTCTGTGCCTATTTTCTCATCTGTAAACAGGGACTAACAGCAGTCTGTACCTCACTGAGTTGTGGTAGGATGAAATTAGCTAACACATGTGAGGTTCTCAGAATAATCCCTGGCTAGGTCTACAGTTATGCCACGGAAGCACTGCCCACTGTGGGGGAGAAGACAGCCAAAGCCCACGCTCACAGGGGTTCACCTCCCCAGGGACAGGCATTGACCATATAATTACCATTGTGTCTGTCTCCCCGGGAGGGGCAGGAAAGTAAACAGGTAACTGTAACATCGTGTGCTGAGCCCTTGGGGGCCACAGGGACTGGATGTGGAGGAGGAAAAAGCGCTGAGTCTAAAAGGAAGAGGAGCTGGCAGACTAGCAGACGGGTGGGGAGGGAGGGCACTCCAGGCCAGGGGACAGCGTGAGAAGGCAGGAGACACACAACGGTGGAAACTAGAATAGCTTCCTGGGTGGAGGGAAGAGCTGTGACACAAGGGCGGAGGTGGGGAGCAGGGCTGGGAGGGTTAGCAGAGGCCAGCTCTTGAATTTGGGTTTAGCCTCAGAGCCATGGGAAATCACGATGGTTTTCAGGGGTGGAGTGACTTGGTAAGACTTAACCTTATACGAAGATGGCTCTGGCGGCAGGTGGGGGATGGACGGCAGGGCAGGCAGAGTGAGAAAGCTGGCAGGTGAGAGGGGAGGCCAGGCCAGAAAGATGAGCATTTGGAAAGTGTCCCTCCCAGGAAACAACCTTGCAGGAGAAAGGCTGCCTTAACCCTTCGTGTGCCCTGCTGGACCAGCCAGTGCTCAGCACACTCAGAGGTGGTGGACACACAACACACACACACACACACACACACACACACACACACACACACACACACACGAAGGTTTTCCGTTTCCCTTCAGTTCCACCAGGGCAGGACTTTCGATCTGTTTTATTCCTTGCTGTATCTCTAGCACCTACAACAGTGCCTCACACATGGAAGGGGACAGGTTTGGGCAAAGCAAGGGACACCCACAAAAACATCACTTGACCAAAGTCAAACCTTAGCCTCTTCTGCTGTTTCAAAACCCAAGGACCAGTGCTGCTTTGAGCTATACTCTAATAGCACTAAATGAACCTCTCTTCCAATCTACCCTCTTCTCACAGACTCTAAACTCCTCAGGGAGGCGTTCTAGGCCCCCAATTCTCCCTTCCCCTGCCCATCCTCCACACACAGTAGTCATCTCGCTTCTACTCTCTCTATTTCTCTCACACAGATTCTCCACTTGGGCCCTATGCATCTACTCAGTGGCCGCCACAGTAAGGAACAACTCCCATGCCACCCTCATTTCTGCCTCTGGAACACTCACTTTCTGCTATTCTCATGCCTGCCCTCTCCCGTCTCATACACACACACATACACACACACACACACACACACACCCTTCCCAGTGTCCTTTCTGGACATCCCAGGCTCTCCTGCCCTAGGGCCTCTCCCTCCCTGGCTGACTCCAGGAAGTTAGGCTCACCCATTTCTGCAGGAGGGGCCTGCCCTCTCCTCCACACCCACACACAAGGTTCCAGGCTTTCTCTCACGCTGTTCCCTCATGCCAAAACACGGTGAAGCCATCACAGCTCTGTGGGCCAACAGGCACGGGAGCACCTTGTACGTATGCAGGAAATGACCTTGAGGCATACAAAAAATAACAGAAGACACAGCCCATTTCCTTGATACTCATAGTCAAGAGCCAAGACAATCACATTATCACAAGCATAAGCAATTCACGGTATTACGAAAGTCCATTTCTGGTGTCTGTAGATGTCTCCTGGATCACTTCCGCAGAGTCCTACACTTGATAATGGAAGAACAGAATAAGTAGGTGTACAGACCTTGTCTCCACTCGTTAATTTTTGTGGTGGGAGTTGCTCGATGTTTGCCAAGACACTTGCTGGTGACAGCCTAAATACAACTGCAAATTTGCAAAATAGTTGTTGCCGTAAGGAAGAAGGCATCCTAACTCTATAAATACTTCATAAAAATGTTTTCATTAAAATAAAGGAAGCAAAAAGTTGGGGAAATGCTGGTAGAACTGCGTATTCCTTAGCATTATTGATTAGTATTTATTTAATAGTTGAGATACAAGTGCTCCCAATATGCAAAGGATTGTTAACCAAAGAAATTTTTTCAACCAAAGCCAGTGGTGGTCCCTTCTCCTTCCCCTTCCTAAACGACTCAGCCCTACTGTCAGGAGGGTGGAGCAAAGCGAGGTAGGAGTTCATGGTGGCCCAAAGCAGGTCAGCACCCAGGTGATGAGAGGACATCCCCAGGGAGGGTGGTCTGTCCTGTGATGTCACAGCCTGATCAGGGTAAGGAGGGACTCTTCAGAGGCTTGGGGAACGGCAGCCTGGCATGTGGTATCAGAGGGTAAGCAGTGTGTGTGAGTGAGTGTGTGTGTGTGTGTGTGTGTGTAAATTTATAGTCCTTCGCTCTGCCTGGGAGAAGCAACATTTCAATAGGAATAGGCACATCTAGTGCCAAGATCTTGGATTCCAAATACCATTTCCCAAGAAAATAAATCAAGACTCCTCCGAGAAATGGTTGACTCCACAACTGGGGCAAGGAGTCAGAAGGATGAGCCCGGGGCATCTTGTCATGTCAGAAGGTGAGGATGTGCTCACACTATGACAGGGCCACATAGAAAGGACACAGATCAAAGGGGCTCTCACTGGTTCAATTGGGGATGATGGGTGCTTCCAAATAAATAATGAAGCGAATGGAGTGTAACTTACTAATGTAGGAATCCATAAGCCCACGTGAATATAAAAATAATGAAGTTAACGAGGAATGGGGTATTTACATAGTTTCAAAGTAACTCTCCATAAAAAGACTGTTCGTTACAAAGAGGAAAAGACTATCTTAGAGAAACCTAGGTCACGTGATCCCCTTCGTCACATGATCAAAGGGAACGTCTTTAGCACAGGAACAAACTAAATGGTGAGCCCCTTGGTAGGGGCCAAGGAGAAGAATGCAATGTCACTGTTAGCCTGAACCAGATCACGAGGAAACACGAGACACACTTTAACTGAGGGACATTCTACAGCATCCGTGATCTTCCAAAGTGTCAAGGTCATGAAAACCAACGAAAGCCTGAGGAGTTGTTTTTCCAGACAGAAGGAGACTAAACAGACATAACGAAATGCAAGAGTGACTCTGGACTGGATCCTTTTGGGATAAAAGACACGATTGCGATAATTGGTAAAACTTGAGTGGAGTCTGAGGCTTCGATGTTAGTAATGAATCTGTGTTAGTTTCTTGGTTTTGATGATTGTGTTGTGTGCCAGTAGGAAAATGTCCTTGCGTGTAGGATAAACAGGAAAGTAATGTGGCATCAGGGCTACTTATTCTCAGAGAGTTCATGAAAAACAGAGGGTTTTTTTAGTATTGCCCTTTGCGATTGTTTCAAAATTTTAAAATGACAAGGAATAAACTATAGAAAAATTAAATAGTAGTTAAACAAACTCTGATATATACATACAGTGAAATCTTATTTAGCCTGCAAAAGTAAGGAAATTCTGACAAATACTACATCATGGATGAATCTTGAGGACATAATGCAAAGTGAAATAAGCTAGTTGCAAAAGGACAAATACTGTGTAATCTCACTTATATGAGATACCTGGAACAGTCAAATTCATAGACACAGAAAGTAGAACAGTGGTTGCCATGGGCTGGGGACAGGAGGGGAATGGGGAGTTAGTGTTTAATGGGGACAGATTTTAAGTTTGGGGTGGTAAAAAGTTCTGGAGATAGATAGTGGGGATGGTTACACAACGTGGGTGTACTCACTGCCACTGTATGCTGAAAACTGGTCGGGATGGTAAATCTTATGTTATATATATTTTACCACAATAAAAAAGTTAAATTAAAAAAATTAAACTGTGATTGTTAAGGCATATTCACATTAAATGTTTAGTTTCAAAATGTTGGTGTAAAAAGTGAAACCAGGGTCGATGCGTGTCTTGAATTAAATATCAAACACTCTCTAACTCAGGGGTCCTACTCTAACTTAATGAAAACGAGCTCAGCTTGGGAAAGGAAGGTTTTTGTGTGCGTACTTCACATGGCCAAACATCAACTTTATGACTCTATGAAACTTGGGAAAAACTCTTTCTGCTAAACGTGCCTGCAAATGTTCATTCTTTGAAAGTTATAGAATATTTGAAAGGCTTGTTCTTCAAAGCAAATCTGCTTTCTGTTACTTAGTCAAATAAAGCAATTCAACCAAGTGGCAAAACACCAAGTTATGACACTGCTATGGGATAGAAAGGAAAGCCGTTTTGTTTCACAGTTTGCTGGGCCTGTAAATCTAGAGCACGCACGTTTGCTTATTTAATTCAGAAGTTCTGCAATGCCCTGCCAGACCGAGCACATGCCTGTAACCACGAAACATGACACACGGATCCGATACAGGGTAAGACTATGATGCCACATGGCTCCATGGGTGAATCCTGAGGATAAACCAGGCAGTTGCTGTAATGTCTACTTCCACTGCACAGCTCAACCAACGACATGACCTCCAAGGCTACTTCAAGGTCACTGTGAGCACCACTCCCTGGTTAGAGGAGCTGGAGGCTCCATGCACTTCCACCGCTGAGAAAGCGCTTGCCATGACCTGACACGCTGCCTGCACACACAGAAGACAGGCTGAACTAAACAGCAAAGCACCTCGACGCTTTGGGCCTTGGTCTCTTTATGTCAAATGCCAGACATGCCAGGATAGACATTTCTTCAGGGCCTTCCAGTTCTATGATTTTCATAACCTGTAACTTCGTAGGCAACCATTTATGAGTTGATGGTGGTAATAATTGTTAACGTTTTAAAAAATTCCTTTGTTAGGGGTATATGCGTGTGTGTTTCTTTAAGTGAGAGTAAAATTAACTCTCAGTTGGTCAGTTCTTAGAATTATTGGTCCCGGAACCATACGTTAGTCCAGAAATATACTTGCCCTGCCCCGAAGGAAGTATGCCATCTGATAGCATAAATGCATAAAAACAAACATATATACAAGAGCCCCATTATAGAAGTAGACATACTATAATGGGGCTATAGAAATAGCCCCATTATAGAAGTAGGTTTGAAGGGCAAATATATACTATATGTGGATAACATGTCAGAAGACAAATAATTGGTCTAAATCCAAATAAAAAGGCAGTAGGCTCAACCAGCTTCCCTTACATACATCCACATGCCAAGATGGTTCTGTAAATGCTATGCAATGGCTCAAGCAGTTGTTTCAAAGGGTCTTTCAGGCCAGTACAGCCCTTCAGAAGTCGTTGAGGCTAGGCCTGTGCTTGTACAGCCTGAGGTTGCAAAAACTGAAAACCGCAATCTCAGACGTGATGATGTGCTTCCCTGCTGTGCTTTCTGGTTGAGACCCTCTGAGATTTTGTTTTATGAGTGTTCCTGACCGCCAAATGTTCAGGACTCAGAGGATCCAGTCCCTGCTCCACACACTCTTTATTACATAAAACCAGTATTAAAACCAGTAATAAAAACCTGTTGCATAAAACCAGTGACAGTTCCACATCTAGGCAGGACGAGGACAGTGTGATCCCAAAGGTGGGGACAGGACCTCGGGTGGAGTTAGTTGAGAAACCACTGTTGGCTGAGAAGGTCACCGTGCTGTGCAAATTGGGCAAAGCCTCTGAAGCAAGTTCCCTGGAAGGACTCAGGCAGAAGGCCCCACGGGTATGCCATCAGGGGCCTCAGACAGCCAGAGGGAGAAAGCTGGAAGAGTCAAGGGGCCATCCTGCAGTGGTGCCTCCTCCCGTGGTCGGGGGGCTAGGCTCTTTGGGGGGTCCTGTGGTGTGCAGCAGCCAGAACACGGCAGAACCCCAGCTCTCCTCGCACTTGTGCATTTCCATGGGAACAGCTCGCAGCCCTGGGCTGGGTGGTGTGCTCCATCTATTTCTATGGCACCTATCACCATGGCACCTACTTGCTCTGAAAAACACAGGCTAAAAACAGAACATAAAGAAAAGGGGGCAATCCACTTCCCTGCCATCACCTCTCCTGCAGCTGTTGTACTTCTGAAGGCTCACGTGGACCTTTTCTGCTCCTAGTTTCCGTGTTTTTGGTGTAGGTGGCCTTAAAAACAAACGGCTTACTATCTGCATCAGCATCGTCTTGGGGTGATGTGGCCTGACGCTCCAGGAGGGAGCCCACACAGGAAGTGGCTCCTCCCAGGGCTTTTTCAGAGCCCCCCCCAGAAGGAGTTTGGGGAGGGGGGAAGAAGTGGGGAGTCAGGGAGGGGGACAGTTACATCAATACACACAGATGACCCAAAAAAAGGACCTGTGTTTATTACAACAATGGGACCACAAGCTCTCTTGGGAGCAGATGGGACATTCCTTTTAGGCATGGATCCACAGGCCAAACAGCCCCCCTAAAGGTTGTTCTTAAGTGATAAAGATCACCCTTCTAGTCTCTGGAGTCAGACAGAACGTGGGGTCGAATCCCGACTCAGTCACTTGCCAGCCATGTGAGGTCAGTGGGCACCCTCTCGGAGGTTAAATGGACTCGTCTGTAAAACGGGGAGAAGGACACACCCCTGCCCCCCAGAGACAAACCACATGCTGCAACCTCAGCCTTCATGCTTGTCCCTTGGTGCCTATTTACAAAACGGGGAGAATAATTGCACCTGCCTCGAAGGAACTTGGTGGTGGTTGGAAGAGACAAGGTATGGAAAGTGCTGAGCAGAGCACTCCTGGAGAGCAGGGTGTGGGGTGGAGGACGACTTCCCTGGGCCTGACTTCCTGCCCTCTGTCCCGCTGCCCCCGGACTCCACACCCCTGAAGTCCTTGGCCACAACAAATGTCACAGAGGACAGGCTCCTGCAGAAGGGTCATCAGCTGGGGTGCTTGCTGGGGCACACCAGACAACGGAATTCTCACAAACTGGAAAAATCGCAACCTGGTTGCCTGCCTGTGGGCTTTGGAGTCAAGCAGCCCTGGGGGCGCCAATCTCCCTTCTCCTGCTTATGAGCTGAGTGACTCTGGACATGTCACTTAACTTCCCTTTGCTTCTCCATCTGTGAAACAGGGTGACGCCTCTTGTTTCAGAGGGAAATTGGGAGCATTAAAGGAGAAAATGCAGGAAAAGCCTCTGGCCCAGAGTCAGCACATGGTGGGTGCTCAGTAATTGTAGGCTCCCTTCTCCTCTATTCACCACACTGAATGTTTTAAGGCAAAGTAAATATTTAATGACTAAAGGATTAGCTTTTATAATAAAAGGAAACAGGCCCTTTTCCTGAATTTGCTGCTGGTGCTGGTAAATGCTACAGTGAAACTGCCAGGCTCACTCCAGGCCCCCTCCACGGCCCCCACTGCCCTCTCAAATGCCATTTCACAGCTCCCTCTCAGGAATGCTCTGCTCGGCCAAACAAGACTGTGGGCTCACTCTCAGACACAACTTACTCGTTCTTTTTTTACTGTACAGAAGCAATTTCTCTGTTGCAAGCATTGTGGCTGTCTCCCTGCCAAATTCCACCCCCCATGAGCACCCAGTTTCCATTTGGGGATCCATGTGCTTCCAAGGACCTGGACTCTACTGCAAGGTTCTGGCAGTGGAACATGTGACCTCAGTTAGGCCAATCACATAATTCCATCCCTTGCGTTCAGGGATTCGTTCATGTGGCCTAGGTTGGTCCAATCAGAATGACTCTCAGGACTCTTCCTGAGGTGGGGGACAGAAGGTCTGCAAGGGCTATAGCTGTGAGGCCTGGACTGCTCCAGCCATTTGACCATTGTAAGCAAAGCCAGCCAGTAGGCAAAACTGACACATGCAGAACACCAACTAAAAGCACTGCCAAGAACTGTAGCTGGAGCTGTTACAGCATTATGAATACCTAGATTGAATGGCATCTCAAGCTTGTCCTACTTGTGAATTTCTTAGTTCCATGAGTCAATAAACTCCATTTATGTTCAAACCAATTGGAGTTGGATTTTCTGTAACATGAGGATAAAAGCACCAGGAACACCTCTTCCTCTCTGCCATCCCAGGGCCCTCACCACATTCAGAGTTTAGTTCCAAAGTTAGGTCTTAAGGAAATCCACCTAATTCTATTTCTTCCTTTACCCTCTGCCACGGTGCACTGTTTACTAAGGATTGACCATGTGTGCAGTCCTAACACTAAAACCCTGTCAGATCGGTAGTATCTCCATTTTTCTGACGAAGACACTGAGGCCCAAAAAGATATCTTGTCATTTTTTCCAAAGCCACACATTTCGCGTTGGTAAGATCAGAAGTAGCAATGAGGACCCCTGGGATATGCAGATTATTAATAAATTTTGATTTCTTTTTCTAAATACTATATTCTTTCAATTTCCCAGTTGGATTATCAATTTCTTGAGTCCAAGGCTATTTTTTTCTTCCTATTTTGACCATCCATTGTAGTTACTTGCGAAACATTTGTTATCAAATGGTTACTGGAACCTGACCCAGGGGCCTGACAATGCCCGGAGGTCTGCTGGGTACCAGGCACTGGGCTAAGCGCTCTCGACATATGTAACCTCATTTTTTAAAGTGGTTCATTGTATTTACGTTATTTTTGGACCCCAAGGCAAGTGGCTTTTCGCCAAGGCCTGTGAACGGAACCTGTTTGAACTGGAAAAGGAGGATCTGTTCCAAGGCACAAACATAGAGGGCGATGGCCCCTTACAGTGGCGCACGACTGCGTAGAAAGAGCAAGGGCTCTGGGTTTGACTTCTGGCTCTACTTCTGATTATCTGCGTGGTCTTACACAAGTTATTTGTGTATTTGTGCCTCCATTTTTCTCATTTGTCAAATGACGACATAATCCCAACACCTCACTGGGTTGTTGGGAGATTAAATCATACCGGTGAACCCCCCCAGCACAATGCTGGGCAGAGTTTTGTTTTCCCCCCACTATGTTTCTTCTTTGCTGGACACTAACCAGTGGCCGGCCCTCACAGGCATGTGTACCCTGGCCCCTGTTTTGTGGATGACTGCCAACCCTACCCAGGAGCCAGAAGCTCAAGAAAACACTAGCCACCAGGTGCAGGGAAGTTTCCATCCCATTCCTTGCCAAACATAGATTTGCTGGTGGAAAGCCAGAGTGGGCCAAGGAATGGCTGTAGCCCAGGCTGCTTTGTTTCACTACAAATTCGTTGTGTTTATATTATAACTAAGCCTTTTTCCTTTTGTCTCTGCCTAGCAAGCCATAAACAGGTCCAGATCTGACAGCCTGAGCACCAGGTCTGACTTATTAAGAAAGGAAAGGGGAGGGCGGCCGGTGGCTCAGTTGGTTAGAGAGCGAGCTCTAAACAACAGGGTTGTCAGTTTGATTCCCACATGGGATGGTGGGCTGCGCCCCCTGCAACTAAAGATTGAAAACACCAACTGGACTTGGAGCTGAGCTGTGCCCTCCACAACTAGATAGAAGGACAACAACTTGGAGCTGTTGGGCCCTGGAGAAACACACTGTCCCCCAATATTACCCAATAAAATTTATAAAAAATAAAAAAGTAAAGGGGATTTGCCAGGTGGCTCAGTACACATTTTCAATTAGGATCAGAAGTATTCTGAAGCTTCAGAATAACCAGTCTTCCCTGAGATTTTGAGTGGTTTCGCTCAACTAATTGGTGTATACTTGCTCAGGACTCTCTGTCAGCACAGGGGAATGTTACACCTCTTAAGGTAAATCTGACTCAGCTGCACTTTTCTTGGGCTTAGGTGGGGTTGGGTAGGGTGGGAGAAGGCTGAGGGAAAGCAAGAGATAAAATGTCTGTACATTTTATCACCTCTTCTAATCTCCTTCTTACTCAAAGAAGGCAGCTAGGCCCAGCATTTTGTTCTACCTCAGAATGCGGCTACTGGTCTTGAATAGCTGTGTCCTGCAGTTTAGTTTCTAGTTATGGGAGGCAGTGTTCTCCAAATGTACCTCCCCAGAACACCTGCATCAGAATCCTGGAGTGCTTGCTAACTGCAGACTTCGGGTTCCACACCATTCTCACTGAATTAGGCTCTGTACACAAGACTGAGAAGCTTGGGTCGCAGTTAAGAACACGGGCTTTCGAGTCACATAAACACAGAGGAACTCCAGGCTCCGACTCCACTACCTACTTCCTGTGGACCTGGGGCAGGGTGTTTAACTTCTGTGGGTCTCAAGTTCATCACCTGTACCAAGGGAAAAGTGAACAGTCAAGGAAGACGGAGTTCATGTGGTTGTTACAAGGAAGAAATGAAATAATACCTGTTTAGCAACGCTTGGCACATGGTTCAGTGCATGGTAACTCTTCTTTTTACATAATACCTGTACTCAAAAAGTCTTAGGACCCTACAGGAAATACTAAACCTGGCCATCACAACCAGTGTTAAGATGCCTGCTACAGCACTTTCCACTAGACGGCTTCTGACAAATCTACAGACCAGCAACTAGACCTGAAGGTATCATGAAACCACATGAACCCCACCAGGACGCACATCTGATCCTCAACAACCAGCCGGCCAGCAGAGGGCAGCAAGAGGGAGCCAGAGTCTTACTGCGCAGCCGGCCGAATCACAATGCCTGGGTGTCAGGGGCATTTGCCCCCAGTCTGGTGGGTAGAGGAGTGGCAGCATGGATTACCAGTGGGCTGTGTAGCTGACTCTTGGCTTTCATAGGTTATTTACTTTAGGAAATCACACAAGTGTCACTATATTCTAGAAAGCAACGAAACTTCATTGAGATGCAACTGTTGGGAGATAGACTAAGCCAGGGGTTGGCAAACTTTTTTGTACAGCCTGTGATCTAAGAATGCTTTTCCAATTTTAAAAGGGTGTTTAAAAGGAGTGAGCAGAAAAGGAGGTCTCTGTGAAGGAGATGGAAAAAAATGTCCTGCAAAGTAGAGTGGAAACCTAGAACCTAGAGCCGCCGGGGGAGAGGCTCGAGGGATGGAGCAATGCAACAAAACCAGCGCTCGAGAAAGATGGAGTCAGACCAGAGGAAAAAGCACCAGCTGGACCTGGATGGAGTATGGCTGTCTTTCACGACTTTTGTCTGGGCATTTGATCATGGGACCCGAAACCAGATTGCAGTGGGTGATGGAGGACTGACTGGGCAGGAAGGCAATGTAAACACAGCCAGCGTAGATCATTCTTTCAAGAAGCTTGGCTGTGCAGGGAGAGAGAAAGGAAAACTGAAGAGAGGAGTTAGACAGAAACATGGGACCAAGAACAGGGTATTTTTCAGACTGGAGAGATTGTACATATTTAGGTCCTGATGAAACATGTTGGTAGAGAAGAAGCTGAAGCTGTGAGCCAGAGAGAACAGTGAAGGGAGGAAGGTTCCAGGGGAGTTAGGAGGGCATCTGAGCACAAGGGGGAGGTCAGCTGTGGCAGGAGCACACCTCTCCCTGGCGTGGGACAGATGGAGTAGAAGAGTAGGAGATATGCTGCATGGTTTCCAGGGAGGACCTTGAGAGAGTTTCCCGAGGCCTCAGTTTTACTCAATTTTATCAATGAAAAGGATGGATTCTCTATCAGTGACAAGGAGACAATGAAACAGAGCTTTAAAAAAGGGTCGAGAAAAGAGGGACAGTCGGGAGGAGCTGCCAATGGCAGTGAGGCAGGGAAGTATCTAGGGACATCTGCAAGGGTTTCCAGGCAGCCTTGGGGACCCAGGGCTGTAATGGCCCAGATAGGAATGGTGGACCAATCCTCCAGCAGCAGTCAGCACGCCAGGAAGAAGCAGGGCAGAAATGTCCCCAGAAGCGGGGTTCAGCTGGGTGGGTTCAACAGAGAAGGAGAAGTGGACAAAAGTGGTTAGAAAGAGATGCAGGATAGAGAGGACAGCTGACCACCGCGGTCAAATGAAGTTGTCCCCTGAGTTGACAGTAGTCATTGGTTCAGGTGTGTAGCAGAGGGGTTAAGGTCACTTCTATATATAGACTAGGTTCCCTCTTCAACAAAGAAAGTGAGCCGAGGCAGATGAGGTAAATGAAATAACAGGAATTTTAGAATCAGACAGATGGGGGTTCAAAATCATCCGTACCATTTCCCCAAATAATGTTTTGTCTATAAAAAGTGAAAAATACATGCTTTGTAGAACTTACAAAAAAGAAATGATTAATGTAAAGTACCCTGCTAGGTGGTAAACACCATTAGGTGCCTGTCTTTTGTTATTTAGTATTCTAACTTCTGCTTCTAGTAGATGCCTGGCACATAGTACGCCCTCAACAAAAACAAATTTCCTTCTTCTGTTAGGCAATATTCATCAACGCACCTTTTCTGGTCCTGGAATAAGCTCCCCTGACACAACTGGTATTCCTTTCCTTGACCTGTCCAATCTCAATTCTTGCAATAATGAAATGGAACATTGATCGATACTTTCTTTCACTGAGCCAGGCTGTTACTGAACTGAGTGATTTCAGGAAAGTATACATCATGGGAGCTGAACTCGAAGACCACACAGATGCAGGATCACGTGGCTGCTCATCCATCCACCAAACAAATGGCTTGGCTTCTTTATCACAGCCCTGTGGCCTCGCAGATACCCTCTGATGAGGTGGGGAGACGGTTTCCACCTCAACACGTGCAAGGATGGACTCCAAGGGAATGGAAGGAGCACAGGTACCCTTTCTTCATCAGCCACCTAGACCCAAGCTCACAAGAGACAGTGACTCTCTTGAGGAAAGGGAGTATGGAGTTTATATTCATGATGAGGAAGTTGTCAAAAGATCCAAGATCCAGAAGAAAAAATAAAATAAAATAAAAAATAGAGCCAATGTCACTCCCGCTGGGAGGCTTGGGCAGTAAGGGGACAGGCTGCCCGACCCAGTAAATCGTCAGTCTGACCAGTGCCACCAGAGGTGTTTATCTGAAACATAGGGCCAAGAGCCATCCCTGGATTTTGATAAAGAAGAAATCCAAGAGTAGATCAGGCATCCAGTCGACAGGAATTAGAGCACAGGTGGGCTGAGAAACTGGTAGACTGAGAAGGCATTAATGTCAAATGCAGGTCCAAAGCACATGTCTGTAGCAACATGTCACAGAGACTATGAACTGTTCCCGATTTCCATTCTCCCTTTCTTCCTTTCAGTAAGACAACTCCTAAGTTTTAGCTGGGAATATTTAGTTGACCCAGCTAGAGACTACACTTCCCAGACACCTGCAGCTAAGTGTCCTCAACTTCTGGCCAATGGGATATGAGGAAAAGGACAAGTTCTAAATCACATCATTTAGAGGGGGCTCTTTGCCCTTCACCTCATTTTCTCCTCTTCCTCCAGACAGGTGTGAGTGATGTTGAGCCAGCTTTGACTGTGCAGGAGAGGACAGCATATGGGATGGGGAGCAACATGATGGAAGGAACCTGGGTTCCTGAATGACCCTGTGGAGCAGACTGGTTTACCTGTCCTGAACTGACCATCTACCTCTTAGCTATTAGGTGATAGAGAAATATACTTCTACCCTTTTTGAACAAACGCATTTTGGGGTCTTTTTGTTACAATTCAGCCTGTACCCTACGTAATACAGAGTGCTTCCCAAAGGTATAGCTAATCATAATTTTTGTACTGATAGTGATATTTATTGAAAGCTTACTGTGTGCCAGGCATTGTTCTAGACACTTTACATGTATTATCTCATTTATTCCACACAACACTCACTAGATGAGGGCTGTTATCCCCATTTTACAGAAAAGGCCACAGGGAGATTCAATACTTTTTCTTAAGACTCATACCTATTGAGCGGCCTAACCACCAGTCAGACAAGTATTCTGGAGGAGCTCATACTCTTAGTCACTATATTTTACAAAGCATAACTTTTTATACTCCCATGCAGTCAAAAGGACACCACTTAGTTTTCAAGAGAGTTGTGCCCAAATATTGACTTTTCTTCAAAATTACTGCGGGACCAACGCAAGTCATTTAGTTTCTCTACTAGTTGGTTTTCTCCAAGAGAACACAAGAAGGGTACCCACACTAGACCTCGTAGAACTGCTGGAAGGATAAAATGAACTCATGTGTACTTAAGAAATGTTTTGAAAGCTATAAAGTGTGGTATAAATGCAATGTTTGCCTTAAGGAAGGCTGGGAAATCCTTATAGCCAAAATAACAAAATGCACTCAATTTTTAAAACAGGCAAATACCGTCGAGCAATTTGGATGAGCGCCTGGAAAGGCTGCCGACATCTGTTAAGGAGAGGAGTACGTTTGGTTTTGTGCATCTGTCATCCTCAACTGAAAAAGGGAGAGGTTAATTGAAATTAATTGAGAGAGAGCATAGCTGTGTTTCTGGTGTGCACATGTGGGCACCCACAGGTGTTCTCTCTCTCTCTCTCTCAAGAGAAGCATTAAGCATTATTATCAAGGGAGGAGTGGCAGCAATCTGCAATGCCTGTGGGAACCAGGCAGGTACAGACGTTGGGAGTGGCATGGGGCATACAAAGTGCCAAGAGTGAGTGGGAACTTTGGTGAACGGGAGCTCCAGATTTCTCTGCCCTGTTGCGATGTGAGTCTGGTGTTGCCAGACCTTTCAGTCACATGGGGAATCTCCCCATTTTCCAAGAATGCTCAAATTTCAAATTTAGACATCCAACATGTCAAGGGCCACCAGCGGGTCTCCTGGGATCTAGCCCTGCAGCCGGAAGTCACATCTGAGTCTTTCTGATGCTTCATCATGATTATGTACAAGCCACAGTGGAGGTTTCCCTCAGCTCACCCCACCCTGCCCTGCCCTGCCTCACCCCATGCCACCTTGCTCTTCCTTCTTCCTCCTCTTAACTGCACCCCTCCGGTGAAGCCAGCTTTCTCTTTGCTTTCTACCCTCTGACTTCTCCTCCCTTTCCTTGTAGCTTGTACCCCGTTATCTTGAAGACACAAAATAGCCCCCTCCTTTGTGCGCCCATTAATGCCAATGTTCTTCTTCCTGCCCTACATAATCTCAACCTGCTACCCGCCCCCAACACATCATTTTTGCATGCGTTCTCATGAAGTAAGGTAATTACAGTCCGCGCCCCATTGTCTGTAATGAGGAGGTGGCCGGGAGGCAACGATGAGGCCTGAGAGGACACACCCAAAGGTCACGTGGTTTTGCCTTTCGTGTTTGGTGGTGCACAAGTAAGAAAGAAGTGACTGCAAGTCACCTGCTCCATCCTGGTCCTGGCTCCACAGTGGAGACGGAGACAAGCAGATCCCTGGTCTGGACAAAGCCTTGAAGGGCATTTACAGAGTTCGACCTCCAGCCAAGGTGGAGGCGATGACCTGGCTGCTGCCTCACCTCCCCTTTCCTCAAAAGTCCCTGCTTGCATTGTTTGGGTGCCCAGGAAACTGGGACCAGTTGGCTGCCCCTGTGTCTTCCACTGCCTGGAGTCCTTTCACCCCCACTGCCATCCCCCTTTTTGGTCATCAGCTTCATCACATCATCCCTGGCAAGCTGCTGGCCCAAAGGCTGACAGATACCTCTTGATAGGTTTCAGTTTTGTTTTTTTTGCTTTCACATGACCTTGGGGCTTCTCAGGGCAATGACATGGCCCACAAGGCCCACGCAGGAGTGAGGACCGAGAAGAGAAGCACTACCTACACCTGAGGCATGGTCAGTCACCACGTGCTACCTGTCAAGGCTGAGCTCCAACTTTGCAAAGAGAGGAACAAAGCTCCCCCGCCCCCCTTGGAGAATTTCAGGGAATTTTCTGCCCTGCTAACTGGCTGTGCCCTGCCAGCTCCTGAGCTGTCTCTCTGCAGAACTTTGGCTCCTCAGGCCAGGAGTGTGTGGATGTCACCTGGTGGGAGGTGGGAGGGCACGTCTGTGGTGTGTTCCGTGCCCTCCTGACTTACTGTTTGCTTGGGACGTCTGGATTAGGGCTACAAACAGTTCTTCTCTTTGTTTCCACTGCCTGGCAGAATGTGTGCTCCCCTCAGAAAGGCATAAAGCTCCTCTTTCTTCAGCTCCCCTGTGTCACCTGGCTTGTTCTGCAGGCCCAGGCCAGGCCCCAGTGCAGACTGTCGCAGCCTCACTCTGCAGCCTGTGCTCACGTGGCCTGTGCAATGGCGGGTGGCCTCCTTGGCAGGCAGCCAGCCCCAGATCTTAAAGCCACAGAGCCTCGGCGGCTGCGTGGGCTCTGCGAGCTTGTGTCCTATCCTCCCTGCAGGAGTCAGCCTGCCCTCCCTGGAAACAGGGACACACAGGGACGGGTAATGCAAGGGCTTAGCTGACACTACTTTGGGAACTTTGAAAAATCCTGATGCCAGCGTTGCAGCCCCAGAAGTCCTGATGTAGTTGATCTGGGAATGCAGGCTGAGCACCAAGGTTTGCTCTAGGCTTCAGTTTCTCCTTCACTCACCTCGGTTAACTGTAGTGAGGATTAACTGAGATAACAAGCACTAGCGCAGCGCCTAGCCCTCAGGACGTGACAATAGATGTTGGCGCTTACAATTTTCAACTGGATGCCTCTTTTAAGGAAAAACCAGGATCTGCTTTCTTCTGATCGGTTCTCTCTGGCTTCAAAGCCTTCAGGACTTCCCTTTTGCCCCCCCCCCCCCGATTAAGCCCAAACACCCCCACAAGGTCACTCACCACATGGTCCCTGTGGCTTTACCTTCCCTACCTCTCCTGAATCTTGGCATCCCCACCTCAAACCACAAGTCACACACCTGAGCCCACTGCAGGTCCTCCCTTTCAGCTCCAGCCCTTGCATGTCCCTTCCTGGGCCTGGTTCACTCTTTCTGCCCTCTCTCTCCATCTGGCTAACTTCTTCCCTCCCCTTATGACTTAGCACAGTTATAACTGCCTTTTTTTTTCCGACTCCCGAGTACAGGTGAGGTGGCCCAAGGGTTCCCATAGCACTCCATGCATCTCCTCCCACAGCCCTTACCCCTGGGCATTCTCTCTGCCTCTGCTTGCTGCAAGCTCAGAGTGGGCAGGGTCGATTTTCTTTACCACCACTGTTTAATAATATTGGAATGGCTGTGAGTGAAAGATAAAATGAATGGGTTTAATTAATTGAATGGATGAATGAATGCATGTTCTCTTTTATTACAGCATCAGAAACGTTACGTCGTGCAATCCCACCCACGCAGGGTGCTGTCTCTGACCAGCTGGACCCTCAGCTATAGTTCTGCAAAGGTCCATAGCGACTGCAGCTCCCCATCCTTCACTCTCTCCAGCCCCAGCTTGCCTACAGAGCCCTGCGGTTCTGTTTGATGTCTTATTTCCAGAGACTGAAATAAAGTAAAAGGTAGTTAAAGTGGTAGGTCACAGAGGAGCCATATCTGTTATATTGACCTTTATTAGACAAGAGCCAAAAGATAGAAACAACCTAAGTGTCCATCGACAGATGAATGGATAAACAACATGTGGTACACACACACACACACACACACACACACACACACACACTCACACACACACAAACACCGGGGGTCCCCAAAAAATGTATACACATGGCCTGTATTCATCTTTTGTTATTGGTATATATTATTACAATTTTAATACAGTTTTTTCTTTTCTTAAAATGTGCGTACATTTCTCTCTCTCTCTCTCTCTCTCTATATATATATATATATAAATATATATATATATATAAATATATATATATATATATATATATATATATATATAAAACGGAATATTATTCAGCCGTAAAAAGGGAAGAAGTTCTGATACAGGCTACAATATGGATGAGACTGAAAGCCTCATATGCTAAGTGGAATATGTCAGACACAAAAGGGCAGATGTCGTCTGATTCCACTTATATGAGGGACCTGGAATAGGCAAATTCATAGCGACAGAAAGTAGAACGGAGGTCACCAGGGGCTGGAGGAGAGCAGAATACGGAGTTACTGTTTATTGGGTACAAACTGCTATTTGGGATAATTAAAAAGTTCTGTAAATGGATCGTAGTGTAGGTTGCACAACATTATGAATGTACTTAATGCCACTAAATTGTACACTTAAAAGTGATTAAAATGGTTAATTTTCATGTCATGCACATTTTACCATGAAAAAACCCCACTTTATTAGAAACCTAAACTGTGGCAACACCCTACCCTGCACCCTCAGGGAATGACTGTTTATAAAGAAATCGAGCCGGGCCTGAAACATGCCTGCCTGGCCTTTCCTTTCCATTTTTCTTGAGGCTTAAAGCCAAAATGCAGAGCCCCCGAAGGTTAAATGGTGTGGATAAACAGAGGTACCAGGAACGCCAAATATTTACAGTTGGTTTCTTCAGTGGGTGAAGGCAAACTGCTAAGGAAAAAATGCTACAATATTCAGATGGTGTCAGAACATGTTTTGGGAAAGAAGTAATTGCTTGTGTCAAAAGAATTTAGAAGTATAATCAAGCATTGATTGCAATTGCTTAGCTAAAATGAGGCCCCCATCAAAAACAAAACAAAACAAAAAAATTAAATCCAGGTAGCTATTGTATACCAGGTAATTGTAGCTATTTAAAAGAAGAAAAGGGAAGGCAATTGAAGGAACTCAGCGGGTGATAAAAATAAGAATTCAAGATGCTTTTCCCAAAGATGTGCCTCAACCTGAATTAGGTATGAAGCTTCCAGAAATGGTCGCCTCTGAAAGGTAGGGCTGAGGAACTAGTCCCCCCCAATTGATTTGGCTTCTAGGTGAAATCGAGGTTTCAGAGAGATCAAAGCCCACTTCTTGTTCCAGCTCAACTGTGCTAAAGTATCCAGGCCCTGCCCAAAACCTGAAGGGGAAACCATCAGCCACCAGCCAGGACCCCCTTAGCATCTTTCTGCTCATTTTTAAGTCAGCCCAAGGAAGTTTAAGTTAGGACAGGAAAAATGTAAGTTCCTGTCTGCTGGGTCCATAAAGGTAGCTGGGAAGGACCTGGATGCGGGTTTCCGGCTGTCTCCTGTTCAGGCTGGGTCTCTAGCTGGGTCCTGGCCCTCCCAGGCGTCATGCCGCTTTTCCTTTCTGCCAAGTGCATTTGCACATTTGATCTCCTCCTACCTGCTCGAACTCTCTAAAGGAAAGGAGGGAAGGAAATCATTGAATATTACAATCTGAATCTTACATCTGGGGGATGAGATGTGCCCTCCCTCCTGCCCCCCCGCAAAGTCTAGGGGAGCCAAGGCATGAAGACAGCCAGGCCTCAGAAGCTCTGCAGGTCCAGGGACGGACATAGGGACAGACTTAGTCACTTCCCTCATCTTCAGATCTCAAATCAAGCTTTACTTCCTCCAGAAGTCTCCCTGACCCCACAGGCCAAATCAGCACTTCCTGTTTTAAGTTCTCATAGCTCCCAAACTTTTCCTTCAAAGCACTCATTACTTTATGGCATTCTAAATTCATAAAATTATTTGATCGTCTGACTCTCCCACTAGACATCAAGCTGCTCTAGAGCTGGAAGCATGCCTGTTTTGTTGACTGCCATGTCTCCTGGGCCTAACAAAGTGACCAGCACATGGTATGACTCAGTCACCATAGTAGGTGCTCAGTAAATACTTGTTGACTGGAATCAATGGGAGCCAGAGGAAATGGTAAACATGTTCTGAAATATTTCCTTTTCGTCCTGAAAATTAAACTTGCTCCCCTGTTTATTTTACTTGATCCTTAAGCTGTGTTAACAACAGCGACCATTTCCAACCGTACTAGTAGTTCTAGTAACAGTTATTGAGATTTTACGATATGCCATGTTCATGGTTTATCTAATTTAGGGGTTTGTCTCATTTGACCCTGACAGCGTGCTCTGGAGTAGACACTATTGTTATTCCCATATCAAAGATGAGAAAACTGAAGCTCTGAGATATGGTGGCCATACAGACATCAAGTGGCAGAGCTGGGCTCTGACTATTGTTGGGTCCTTTAAGATACATAAATGCATGTCATCCTCAAGGAAGCTCTGTGATGGATCTGGGGCTCAGAGAGGTTGAGTAACCCGCGCGAGGTTATACAGCTAGGAAACCACAGAGTCAGGCTTCAAACCGGGCTCTGACTCCAAAAGACTGCTCTCCAAAAAAATGTCTCCATGCCTTAGTAGATGTCATTTTAGAAAATGAGTAGGAAAGTCTGTTGAGTGAGGCCACCAGGATGAATCCAAACCAGAAATTTGGATTCCATTGGACAGAAGACTGGAAGATTCTGCTGAAGGAGCTGCCCGCCACCCCCCACGCCCACACCAGCTTGGTGCCCATTGCACATTCCTGCCTGCCTCTGTTTCAGAAAATTACCTTGCCTCTGAATTTCCCCAGGCTCCAGCCACTACCTTGGATCGAATCCTTTATGTAGGACCAAAGCCTGGGGCAGCGGAGGGTTTCCTGTGACCTCCCTGTAAATCTCCCCCTCTGACTTCGCAGCGCACTCAGCCAGCTACTCTCCTCTGTGATGCCAGGGCCCACACAGCTGGGCGTCCCCGAAAGGCTAAGTGACCTTGTCCCCTGTCTTAGGAATAGAGCAGCTCTTGAGTCCATTCTGCTGGCAGGGCAGGGAGACATCACGGCCCGTTGGGATGGGGCCCATCCAATGGGAGACTCCATGAGCACAGCCTCGCTGCAGCACAAGGGACCAGTGGTTTTCAGAGTTTTCAAAAGTACCATTTCTCAGCCACAAATAATGCCATTGTCACGGTAGCACTTCCTGTTTTTCACAAATCAACCATATTAAAAACAGAAAGAGGCAAAAGTCTGGCATTCATTGCAATGGCTCAGTTGTTTGGGAAATGTTGACTTCTGGGATGGTTCAGAGGCAGACAAGACACATGAAAGGCGCGGGGCTGCCAGCTTTTCTTTCCACTGCCTTCTGTTCCAGTCCCCCGGGCGTGGATCATCACAATATGAGTAAATTTCCTGATTGGTCCTGGCATTCTGGTCTCTTCTCCTCATTCTCCATAAGGCTTCCAGACCAACAGTCCCCAGATGGTGTTTGGGTGACATCATTTATTTGCTCAAGACCCTTCCGTGGCCTTTCCACAGACCACAGAGTAAAGTCTGAGTATGTAGCCACGCATCCATGGCCCTCCTGTAGAGACTCTGCTTCCGGGGCTGAAACCAGGGCGGAACCTAGTGCAAAATGTAAGAGGGCACCAAATAACTCAGGAGCCAAGATAAGTACTGATTTCAAACCTAATGCAAACAGTCCACGATGAGAAAAATACCAAAGTTTCACATAAAGACATGGTCAGACCCTGCTCTTGCATAATCTTCCACTCGCCTGTTCCCTGTCTCCTGTCCCTGCCCAGCTCCTGACTCCTCCTGGCCTGTTTTAGTTTTGTCATGGCACTGAGTTTATTTCTTTCTAGTTACTGAGCTAGACTCTAAGCTTCATGAGAACAGGGCCAGATGTCTGTTTGCTCATGGCCGAGTTCCAGAGCCTAGAACAGGGGCTGGTATATGGCACATTCTCTACCTCTGTGTTTCTCTCCTGTGGACTCACTGCAGAGAATCGCTCTAGGGCAGGAAGCCTGCCTTGCACCTCATGAATCTCCAGCCATAGTACCATGCTTGGCACACAGCTCATGCTCCTGCAGTGTTTGGTGTTTTTCAAAAATTAGATTGAACTTAACACTTCTCTTAACTTGATGTGGCAAGGCCTCAGTATCCATTCTGAGCTCTCTGGTGAAAAGTAAAAACATATGCCATTTTTATGTCATAAAGTCGTAAGTATAAACAGTAACAGCTAACATGAGCTAAACTCTCTGCCATGAGATTTACTTGGATTTCCTCATTCAGTTATTATAACTCTGTGCAGCATGTGCTATTATTATCCCCATTTTACTGAAGAAGAAACTGAGGCTGCCAAGTAACAGAGAAGAAATTGTTAATATGGAAACAGCTGGGAAGCTGAGAGCTGGGACTCAAACCAGGTAGTCTGGTGACAGCGCCAGCTTGGAAATGGTATGAAGGCACTGGATGGACCCATTAGGAAGAGAGAGGAAAGGTAAATGTAATATGAGAAGAAAGCCCAGGGCTGAGTCAAGTAGAGGAGGAACGTGCAAAGGAATGGCCCAAAGTTAGTGGGAAACCAAGAGAGAGAAGTGTGACGAACAGAATCCAAGAGAGAAGGGCTCAGTGTGTTGAGCACGGGAAATAGTTTCTCAGACTTGGCATCATGGAAGCTCTTCGTAGCCTTGACAAGAGCAGTCTCTATCAGGCTTTCTCAATGGCTGCACTAGTGACATTTGTAGCCAGATAATTCTATGCTGTGGGGGACTGTCCTGTGCATAGTAGGATGTTCGGCAGCCTCCCTGGCCTCCCCCCACTAGATGGCAGTAGCACCCCTCCCCGGAGTCGTGACAACCAAAAATGTTTCCAGACACTGCCAAATGTCTCCGCGGGGACAAAGGTGCTCTGGGTTGGGAACTACTACTGCTCCATGGAGTGGTGAGGGCAGAAGCCAGATTGGAATAAGTAGAGGAAAGAATGGGAGGTAAAGGAGAGGACAAAGCCTGAAATAATGAGGTGGGAGCTGGAGATGGGAGGAAGGCCAAGGGAGATATTTGTTGTTGTTGTTTTTAAAATTCAATATATATATATATATATACACACACACACACACACACAATGAGAGACAGCAGAGGAGGTCTAAAGGTTAGTGACAATGATCCAGGAGAGAGTAAAAATGTGTTAATGAGAGAGAGAGAGAGAGAGAGAGAGAGAGAATGAATATGGTTTTCTGGAATAGGCAAGAAGGAGTCGGATCCAGACCACAAGCTGAGGGATTAGCCTTCGGAAGGAGTAGAGACACTGACTCCACTGTAAGAGAAGAAAGAGAGGCCTGTTGCAGGAGTAGATGTAGGAAGGTGTGTACATGTGGTGGTGGCAAGGGGAGGGAGTTCCCATCTGTTGGCTTCTATTTTCCCAACCAAGCATGCGGCTCAGTCAGCAGAGCTGGATGGAGAGCAGGGCGGAGGAGGGAGGAAAGGCACAAGGCTAGTGTTGGAGCAAAGCAAGCTGAAGGGAGAAGAGGGCAGGATTACCAGGCAGTGTCGATAGCCCATTTGCAGTCTGAGGCCAGGCGTTTGAAATGAAGCCAGCGTATGTGGTGTGAATATTCTCCAGCCACTTCATCTGCGCTGGGGACAGCATGCAGCAGGTGGGTGAAGCCTGAGGGACTGGCGACAGCTCGCCCAGGCAGCCTGCAGGAGCAGGGCCCCAATGTTTGGCTGTTCTTCCTTCAGCCGGAGGGAAACGTGGAGGTATCTGTGCACCTTCAAGATCCAGACAGAACTGGGGGGGCCCACAGCAGCCTTGTATCCCCAGGAGCAGATACACCCACCTCCAGGCCCATAATGAATTCCTCCAGTCCATGGAGCTTCCTGCACATGCGGCTGTGAGCCCCTCCTCTGTCCCGCCAAGCTGTAATTAATAAAGTCTGCTGACCCTCCACATTCAGCCAAGGGATGTCCCCGAATCTTTGCAAGTCATGCCCGCCTCCCACTCCCAACAACATCTGCCTTTTGGCTCCTGTCCCCAGCCCGAGAGAGGGCAGCAGATATGAGCAATGATTTCAGGTAGAAATCAACATGCAAAATTCCGGACATTATGATCTGCTCATCTTAAAATGAGGCAAGCCCTCCCTCTACTAGACGTGAGAAAAAAGGAAATTTCCATTCACCCAATACCTCCTTCCAAAATCCATCCATCTTCTCCCAGGGAACTTTAATAGAGTAAGAAAGACAGCCAGAAGTCTGGAGCATTGATCACTTTTTTGGAGCCAGAAAGTCAAATTAGAAAAACAGTCTAGGGTGGTTTATTTAGACTTGACTCAAGAATGTTTCGATAAGCCAACTTGATGATTTGTGTGGCATTTGGAACATCCCTGAAGTGTCAGGAAGTTACCCCCAGTGAGGGAATGAACGGTTTTCAGTGTCCTGGTGGAAATATCCTATCATTGTGAGGACATCAGGACTCTTGGCTTTCTGAGGGTCTCCACAGTGGGACTACTGACCAAGCTGTTGCCACAAGGCAGCCGACCACCATACAGCGGTTCTCCAACAGGAATGTGTATCAGAATCCCCAGGAGGGCTTGGTGGGTCCCACCCCCAGAATTCTTCATGCAGTAGGCCTAGAGGGGGACCCAAGGGTTTGCATTTCTAAGCTCCCAGGGGACGCTGATTCTGCTGGTCCGGGAACCACACTTTATAACCACTGACATCATGGAAGAAGGTGTTGATGTTAGATTTGAGTTCGAATCCTGAGTCCATCGAACTGTGGAAGCCTGGGCAAGTTACTTCTCTGCTTGCGTAGATGATAGGGATCACACTGCACACCCCGAGAGCTTGTTTTGAATATCAGAGAGAAGTCATGTCAAGGCCAAGCCCAGTAGGCACTCAGTAAAAGAAAGTGGCAGTTATTTTTATCACCATTGTAACACACCTCCACCATCCAGCTATTTGGATAGGCACCCAACACAAGCTTCTACTTGGCCTCGGGAGTCGTGAGGAGGTTACTGTGTTGGTGATCTCTCCACCCTCTCTTCCTCCTCTTCTGAACATCCAGGCACCAAAATAGCCCCCAACACCCACCAATGCATTGCCAGCGATGACATTTCCAAGTGGAGGAGATAACTGATCACTTTCAAACTCTGTCATATTTTAAGTACATTATCTTTAAAATCTAGGTCAGGATGAGCAATGAACTTGGGCTCATAGATTGTTAGAGCTGAGAGGAAACTTCAAAAATCATCTAATTTTCTTGTTCAAGGTGAGGAAGTTAAAAGGTGAGGACAAAGAGATCCAGAGAGGGGCGGTGACTTGCCAAAGGTGGCACAGCAAGTCAAATGGCAGGAGCAGACCTGGAGCTCAGTCTTTCACATCCTGAGGGTGGTGGGAGGTCATAGAAAAACAGCGCTGGACTGACCAAAAATGTTATACTTTCATAATTAAAATAGCAAGCCCCTTGGACTGGTAGGGCCGCCCAGACCTGCGTACGAACGCTTCTCACCCTAAGGCAATGGCACACCTTCATAGAAGGGTAGATCACAATCTCTGAAAAAGAAGGCAGATTCTTACGCTTACCAGTGAAGGGAGTGGGTTAAAAAAGAGCTTGGAAACACTGACCGCCCCCTACCCGCCGGACACACACCATGTATGTCACCTCTCTTCTTAATTTGTTTGTCTCTTTGGTAGATTGGAAGGTAGACCAGTTTCTCTGCCTTGATTCTTCTAAACCTACTTCCTGCTTCCTGCAGGCTCTTTTTCTGCTCTTCATCGTCTCTCGTTTTCCTCTAACATTACACCCCAAATGCAAAGAGAGCTTGCCCTGTGCCCAGGGCAGAACAGACATCTTTTATTTAACTTATGAAGAGGAATAAACTGAAGACTTATTTGCATTGAATTTTTCTCTTATTCCATTATTTCCCACTGTCGAAGCAGCCAGTATTTTCAGAAGCCTATTGTCTGCCAAGTACTCTTGAACTGCTGCCGTGGTTACAAAGATGGCCCCTTGCTCTCAGTCAACGAACATGTACTGAAATTACCTGTACGTGCTGGGCAGTGGGCCACACGGATGATTCAATGCTCAACAAGGTGGGCACTGTCCCTGTCCTTGAGAGTGTCCAGGCTGCCTTCTGAGAAACGATGTATTTTCAGCAAGAGGGCAGGCATGGTCAGGATGAGATGGGTAGGGTGCGAGAGCCGGCTCATACAAGCCTGTAGGAGCTGACAGGTAACTTTTCAGGGATTTCTGTGAGCCAGTGGTTCAAGGCAGCCATTTTCAGAATTAAATTACACAAACTTACAATACAATACATTTAACTAAAGACAAAGGTGATACACACTCAAAACTCATCACTTCCTAGTAATTTTACGAAGTCCTACTGTGCTCTTGAGGTTATTTGCAACTAGATATGATAGAAGTGTTACACAATGGTGTGCTCTGCGCACTTCCCAACTCCGAGTTCAGACATCGTGTTGGGTAGCTTGACACTGGCCATGACGGGAGTATTTATATCACCGAAATCAGAAAATGCTGCAAACTAGGCTTCTCTATGTCTCTTCCTGGAGAGCTGGTTGTTAAACATATACTAGCACACCACTGCATACAGCCGACACAGTATGAGGTAGAAGAACCAAGGGAGCAATTAAGAATATTGGGGGGGCTCTGAGTTGGTCCTCGAATCATAAATAGAGCGAGATGGGGTGAGGGTGGGGGGGGGCAAGTATGCCCACACGCGTGTCTTGAGGTGGGGGACTGTCAGTGTTGAATTGTTTTTGGAGGGAAAGCTGAGGTTATTGTTTTTTTTTTTAAATAGCTTTACTGAGATATAGTTCACAAACTAACACAATTTACCCATTTAAAGTATACCGTTCAATCATTTTTAGTGTATCCACAGAGTTGTGCTACCATCACCACAACCAACTTCAGAACGTTTTCATCACGCCAGAAAGCAAGCCCTGTACCCATTAACAGTCACTCCCCATTTCCCCCCCAGTTACCTCCCCTTCCCCTCCATGTCCTAGGCAACTGTTAATTTACTTTCTGCCTCTAGAGATTTAGGCTGATTTTTAAAGCTGACACAGAAACTAGAAATTGTATGAGTTACTCTTAGAGAGCACTTCCCGGGTAACATGCTCTGCACCAGTTCAGTAACTTATCCAATTTTTCCAGGGTGAGCTCAGTAAAATTGCCGGCTGACCATCGCTGACCCACCCCTTCCCAGTGGACCAACTGGTTTCCCTGGGAAGGATCAAGGTTCGTACAGAGGAGCAAAGTTGTCATCAGAGCCAGCCCCAGGCGGAAGGCGCAAGCTGTCGTCTTGGAGGTTGAACAATTCAGAGAAACAAGATTGGGGCTGGGGAAGGGTGGAGGGAGGGAATGCTCACCTGAGCAGTGGCTTGAATGTAGGTGTGGACCCAGAGCATTCCAAGGGCAGACAAGCCTCTCTGGAGAACTGTGCTGTGCTGAGTCCCCAGGCCTTTCTAAGGAAGCCCAGAGCCTGTGCAACTGTATATACTGCTCCATAAACTGTGGAGCCGGTGGCCCCAGGAGGAGTAGAGAGAGGGTCTCACTTCCCAGTTTTCAACTGTGCATCGCTCCACTGCTTTGGTTGGCTATTTGTGCAACATAACGTCAGGGCATGATGAAGACTCAAAAATAGGTCCACCACCAGCCCATCACAGCACCTGAAATCCCCATCACAGAGCCTGTGAGGTACACCCCTATCCCCAGACGCCACAGGTGAGATTCTTGTGAGGGGACTTGGATGGGATGGAGGGGCACGAGCACCTACAGGTAGACGGACTCAGGTAGGGTCCCCGATTTCACCTTGGGAAGCAGGTACTTGCATGCAGTGGGATGCTGGAGACGTGAGGTGTGGATTGAGGTGGTGAGTGGCAGTGATAGTTTTAGATTATAAAGATCAGAAGGTGCGTTTTGGGAAAAGGTGGGCCCCCGATTAGAAGCTGGGGAGGGTGCGGTGAACCAATGGAGAGCACCACGGAAGAGACGTAGAAAGGATAGGGCCCCAGCATTTGAGGAAAATTGGAGGCACCAGCTTTCCTCCCTCTATTTGCATAGTCTTCTTCCTCTTCTCCCATCCCACACTACAAATAATTGCAAGTTTTTGTTCTTTGCCTTTGTTCTCCAGCTGTCGCCACATTTCTGAACTGAATAAAGCCTCTCTTTTGAAATCCACAAAAGAAACTGATTGAACTGTGTGTATTTTTTTTTTAAGAGGCTTGACTCCAATTAGGAGAAAAACACTCCCTTGCAACAGAAAGAACACGAAGTACATCTCATACTAGTCACTTTCCTTCACGCACAAAGATGTAGGAGTGAGCACACTCTTACGGGCCATGTGCCTTGTTGTGGCCGGAGGCAAGACAATGAGAGGAGGCCAGAAGAGGAGCTGTGCCGTGTGAGGATTCTGAGAACAAGCCCTCTTCCCTCCTTATGCAACTCCCTCCTAGGAAACAGTATTTTCCAACCAGGTCTCCTGGAGGCTCTTCAGGCAGGGGCAGATTCATTTCTTAGCAAGAATCACTGTTTTCGTGATACTATGGAAAGCAGTTCCAGAAGGCAGGACTGCCGAGGCTCGGCTGCTCTGCGGAGAAAAGCAAGCCGTGTATGGGGTCCAGTTTCAGGGCCAAATTAATTGGCCAAAGACCTGGAGGGGTTTTGTCATGGTGCCATCTCAGGAGGGGAGAAGGTAGCTGAGTTTCACGTGCCAAGGAGAGGGGATGGGCAACTGGAGACCCGTGCCCAAGGCTCAAAGTGAGTGGACTTCATTACAACTTGTGGTGGGTCCTTTTACAAAATTATATGTTCTTTATACTGATGCCCATGTGGGCCAGCTGATAACCTGGTCTCCTGAGAGCACGGCCTGGGCTCTCACTCCAGGCCTGAAGAATCTCTGAAGCATTCCCATCCGTGGCCACAGGCTCGTGATGTGCTTTCTGAACGGCCACCCCGCCTCTGGGATCCTGTTTCCATGTGGGCTGTGGCTGCTATTTTGTTTGTTTGTTTTAAATTGTGGTAACATACACATAACATAAAACTTACCACTTTTAAAGTGTATAATTCAGTGGCATTAAGTATATGCACGATGTTTTACAATCATCGGCACTACGTATCTAGTTCCAGAACTTTTCATCACTCCCAACGGAAACCCTGTACCTATTAAGCAGTCATTCACCATTCCCCGCTCCTCATGGCTCCTGGCAACCATTAATCTGCTTCTCTCTCTGTGGATTTGCCTATTCTGCACATTTCATATAAATAGAATCCTACAACACGTGGCCTTTTGTGTCAGGCTTCTTTCACTTAGCACAATGCTTCAAGGTTTATCCATGCTACAGCCTGTGTCAATAGTTCATGCCTTTTTAGGGCTGAATAATATTCCATTGCAGGGATAGACCTCAATGTGTGTATCTGTTGTTGCTGTTTTTTTTTTTTTAAAGATTTTATTGGGGAAAGGGAACAGAACTTTATTGGGGAACATTTGTGTACTTCCAGGACTTTTCCAAGTCAAGTTGTTGTCCTTTCAATCTTAGTTGTGGAGGGCGCAGCTCAGCTCCAGGTCCAGTTGCCCTTGTTAGTTGCAGGGGACGCAGCCCACCATCCCTTGCGAGAGTTGAACCGGCAACCTAGTGATTGAGAGCCCGTGCTCCAACCCACTGAGCCATCTGGCCACCAGGGAGCTGGGCAGCAGCTCATTGACTTCATTCTAGTTGCGGAGGGCGCAGCTTGCTGGCCCATGTGGGAATCGAACCGGCAGCCCCATTGCCCAGAGCTTGCACTCTAACCAACTGAGCCACCCGTCCGCTCCTGTTATTGCTGTTTTGCATCTCATCTACCCAAGTGCAAAGCTTGGCCCCTTCCTCATTTCCACAATGACCCTCACTCGCAGTTTCCCCATGGGAATAATAATACTTCATAGCAGTCTGTGAAGGTTAAATCATGCACAATAGGGAGTGACCAAAAGCACCTAGCAATTAGTGCTCAATAACGTTATTAGTATTCCCATTACAAGTATATGGTTTCTTCCTAACCCGTTTTCTGCTGCATCGATCCATTTGTTTCACAAAATATCTTTATGCAGTCAGAGGTTGATAGCAGCAGAGTGACGACTCCTGCATTAAATCCTTGCAAGGATTTTGTGGAAAGCACATCCCAATGGTTCCCAGTCTGGGGGCCATGTGCCATGGTTCTTTGATCTACAGTTACAGCAACACATTCCGCAAGCATTCTCTACTACTCAGTGGCTACTCTTACTCTCCCACACATAGAGGCTTGACTGTTTCTCAACTATGTGTAGTCATCGTTGGAATGAATAAACGACAAGTCATGCAAAGGCCTTTTATCATCACGTGTCTTCTCAATCTAGAAATACTCAGAATACCACTCACCTCATGAGGAGGTCTTCATGTTTGATATTAGAAACCACAAGCACACTGCAAAACTAACAGAAACCAAAGCATTTCAACTCAAGCATTTCAACTCACTGTGGAAATCAAACCATCAGCAAGAATTTGTTGGACAGCTACTATGAGTTTGGCACAATCCTAAGCACCGAGGTGGGGGAGTGGGGCTAAGGAGAAGTAGAAGGTACTTCCTGTCCTGAATACTTTGTAGCTGAGAAGAACAGGTCCACAGGCCAGGGTAACAGTAAAGAATGTGTCCACGTGAGATCAACTGTTGAATTAGTCACATGGATGATAAATGAACTCAGAGTGGACTGACGTCCTTAGGAAAGGCTTCAAGGAAGTGTCTGCCATGAAGGACAGGCAAGGTTTGCAAGGGGCAAAGGGCTCCAGGCAGCTAGAGGCACGGATGAGTAAGGGGAACAGGAATAGAGACGTTGCCTGCCTGGAGTCCAGGGTTTGATTTGGGAGATGTGGTCAATTTCCACAGGTAGAAGATCAGGGGACAGAGCACCAGAGTTGTAAGGCTGACTGATAGGCAGCCCAAAGCCACCAGAGTTTTAGATGGGAAGAGGGTTGAATGAAAGCTGTGTTCCAGGACACTCAGCCTGGCTGAAGCAGGAGAGCCTGGAGTCAGGGATGGGTTCAGGGGACTCAGAGACATTTATTCCAGGATGCAGTCATTACCGGGACTCCATCAGGGATGATACTCACAGTGGCCTCTTCTGATAGGACCTAGGTGCCTTTCCCTCTACATCAACCATCGTCTGCCCCAGACGCGCCCATTTGAATTGTCCAGACAGGCTACGGACCTTTGCCCTGTTGCTAGAACTTCTTGCCTTATCGCCAAGTTCAGGAAAAGGACTATGCCCTCTGGCGATGGACAAGCGGACTGGAAATTTGCCAGGCTGGTTTTACAGATGTCTTCCCACACTCAACACTCCTTAAAGCAACTGCCCTTCACGTGGTAAAGTCCACTCGCCATGCCTTCCTCCCACTCTTTTTGAGGGCAAAGGATAGAAAAGTAAGAGGCCAGATGATTAGAGAAGCCAGAGGAACTGGTGGATTTATGCCTGAGAATGCAGCCTCTGGGCAACCCCACGCAGTGACCCTGAAGAGCCCCTGACAGCTCCCACTCAGTGACCCTGAAGGATGGGGCCATCACCCCACTCACTGTGCACACTTCCTGGGATTCTGAGGACTGCACAGAGGGGACAGCCTGCTCCATAGAAGTGTGGCCACCTGTCTCCCTCCGTGTCTCCCTCTTCTCGCCTGTCCTGCAGCGCTGACGTGTGATTCCTCAGACGGCACCAGATGGAGTCGCAGGGGCTGAGTCACACACCCCATGGCCACCAGAGGACTTTCTTTCTTGACATCCACAAGCTCCTGCCAGTGGCTCCTAGTTTCCTGACTAGGACAGATGTCCTCCAGAGCATAGGCAGGACACGCTGCCCCACCCTCGGGAACTCGATGTCTCCCTCAGCTCAGATGTGGATTGACGCTCACGGTCAAAGGAACCTGGGAGGGAAGGTTTTAAAAACCTCCAGGCAGGTGGTAGCTGAGGAGGCGGCAGCATCTGAAACAGGAGAACAGAGACCATGGGGACAACATCACCGTCATCCAACAGGTCCCTCCACCCCCCGCCCCATGTTTTTGGTTGAGGAAACCAAAGTCCAAAGAATTAAGCGGTCCTCATCAAGATCCACAGCTAGGAAGCAACCAGTCTGGCTCCTAATCTGTGGGGTTTCCCTCTCCCCCGCAAGAACCCCTTGCAGTTTTGAAACGGGCTTGGAAGAGGCATCTTCCTCTGTATGGTGTAGTGAAAGCATGGCCAGGCAGTGGGAGGGGCGGCAAAGGTACCTGGGCACACAGTCTGCGGCTGCCAGGGAAATACCTGCACCGTCAGGTGTCCCTCCGTCTTCACAGTCCCACCTGCCACACCTCCACGCGGGACAGACTGATCTGCCCCACCATTGTATGACTGGGTTATAAGGAGGGTGAGCAGAGGCTCGGTCTGCCTGGGACTGTCCCGCTTTACATCTGCTGTCCCAGACTCATTATTAATAGTGAGCTCTGTCAGTCATAAAATGTCCTGGTTTGGACAATAAGTTACTGGCTCGCCCTAGCGATGAGGGACAGACTCACGTAAAGCATGAGGAGTAGCTTCGGCTTTGTCACCAGAAGCACAGGCCAGTCGGCCACAGTGGGGACCAGGAACTCCACCGCGTGTGGCTCTGTCTCTCCTCCCTGCGTCTTTCCACTCTTTGCCTTCGGATGCTTTTCTCTCTGCACCATCACCCCTGTCTCACGACAGAGCTGCCCCCAGCTCCTGCGTGGTGCATCTGACTGCTTCCAGCATCAGAGGGACACTGACTTTCTCAGCTGCAAGCCCACATATATCCCAAAGAAGGGATTTGTGGCCGCATTGTGGGCAGGAGGGCCGCTCTCTCCAGGGAACCAGTAAGAGAAGGAAGGAAGACGCAGCGGTCAGAAGGGTGAAGGGTGAAGGGTAGGCAGTGTCTTCAGTGTCCAATGCAGCCAACATCACATAGTTACTGAGAGACCCCTGTGGCATTTATCTGACTACTTGTTGTTACTCACATACCAGAGAGGAGTCATGTTCCTCCTCACTCCCCAGACAGAGATGCCCTTCATCCTGACGGGGGCACGGAGCTGGACTTGGACCAGGACAGTAAGGGTGCTTCCTTGCTTGGGAGGGAGAGGTTCCTGAGGAAAGATGCTAGTCCCCAGAATGCTTGTGGCTTTAGGTTGGAAGGCCCTGTCCCTGGGGGGTGCGAGTGTGTGCCTGTGTGTGTGTCTGAATGTCTGTCAGTCTGTCTTCACAGGACCTGAGCCACTAGGCGCTAAGGTCCACTGTGATTGTCACATCCCTTGCTGAGGGTGACCCTGTGGAAAACAGGCCTCTTCTCTCGCTCCCTCTCTGCCTGAGCACAGCCCACATCTCCGTCCTGGAAGCACTTTCGTCCTTGGACGGGCTCTGCCCTGGGCTCTCATGTGTCGGCAGAGGCACCGCTGGCAGCAGCAATCACAGGGAGAACACTAGCCTCCAGAGGGCTCCTCGGCTTTTCTGATTTTCTCTCCAAGACAAAGTGACACTAGGCCTGCTCTCAGGGTTGCGGAGGGCCCTGGGGTTGTGAGAATTATTGTGGAAAAAGGAAGTGCCCCAAGAAGGGAAGAAATACATTTGAAACATAGTGGGGTGGGGGTTCAGAAATATATTCAAACTATCATCTTCTTATGTATGTCCCACACCTACACACACAAGTGGTGAAGTGGAACAGCCTGTTGTTTATTTCACTTTTCACATATCTTTTACTGTAGATCCCTTGAGGCCAGGGGACCTGTTTTCTACTTTAGTATAATCCCAGAGCTGGGAACAGTGCTTGGCACATACACTGAATTCTCAGTAATTATTTGCAATTCCCAGGGGCCCTGTTCTCCCCAGATTCCAGTTGCCTTCTCTGTCTGGAACATCTGCCTCTGGCCCTTTGCCTGCCTAACTCCTCGTCGTCCTCGTCCTTGGAGACCCCACTCAGATGTCCCCTCTCCAAGACGCCCCCTCTAGCCCCCAGGCGGGGATAGAGGCTCCTCCCTGGGGCTGCCTTGAGGCACATATCACGCTGTACTGTTGGGGCTGGTTATAGGTCTGTCCCCTCTACCAGGCAGGGGGCTTCTGGAGGGCAGCACAGTTCTTGGCACACAGTAGGCGATCAGTAAATGCTTTTTGAATGGACAAAGACGATTTTGTAAGCAACGCTTGGTTCTAGGCATAGATCAGATGACTAAGACATTGGCTGAGTCCCTTGAACTTCTTTGGGGCTTGACTTTTTCAGTCTGTGACAAGGAGACTGGGTGACCAGATCAGCTTATATCAATACTAAATCCATCTGTGTCTCTGACTTCCAAAGGCGGGTTCCATGAACTGCAGCCATTTGTAGATGCAGCCCTGCTTTGGACCCTGGGATCAGACCTGCCCTGGGTCAAGGGAAATTTAAGGAAGCCTGTGTTCTTTATTTATTTAAAAATGTTATGAGTGTTATGGACTGAAGATCTGTGAGCCCCCGCACCCCAATTCATATATGGGAGATAAGCTTTTGGGAAGTAATCTAGGCTTTCCAGGCGGGAATTCCCACCCATTCTCAGGAATTTTTTTCTCTTTCCTGTTCCTGAATCCTGAGATATACACTGTTTTCTGTTCTCCACGATGAATCGTTTCCATAAAGTGACGGCCGATACTACCAACTACCTGGGTTCAAGGAGCTGATTTTCCCGATTTCCTGACCAACCTGTCTCAGGATTTGGGAACGGAAAAGCAAAAAATATTCCCAAGAATGGATGGGAATTCCCACCCAGAAACCCTAGTGATAAACAGGAAAAATGTCTAAGAGATACATTGTGAGTGGTATGTTTATTTCCCATTGTGGGTATTACTGAGTTCAGGAAGCAGATTTTCCCAATTTCCTAACCAACTTTTCTTGGAATTCGGGAACAGGAAAGCAAAAAAAATTCCTGAGAACAGGCGGGAATTCCACCTGGAAACCATAGTAATAATGTTTAGATGTGTTCATGTGGGTGGGGCCCTGGTCTGATGGGATTAGCGTCCTTGTAAGAAGAGACAGACACCAGAGAGCTTGCTCTCTATCTCTCCACCATGTGGGGACACAGCAAAGGAGGCCCCACAAGCCAGAAAGGGAGCCCTCACCCAAACTCAAGTGTACCACCACCCTGATCTTGGACTTCCAGTCTTAAGAACTGTGAGAAAATAAATGTCTGTTGTTTAAGCCACCCCGTCTGTCATATTTTCTTACGGCAGCCCGAGCTGACTGAGATACTGAGTGCCCAGCCCTCGGGAGCCACCCAATCTGATGGGGAATCTGAACAAGCACAAAATAACGACTCACCAGAGCTGCGGACACAGTGCTATGGGGACAGTTAGCTCTCCTGGGGAAGGGTACAAATATGTGGGCTTTGAATGAGCCCAAGAAGAGGGGCTGGCATTTCCCCAGCAGAGGGAGGAGGGAGGACCTGCGTGGGGAAGGCACTAAGGGGTGACTTCATGACCTGTTTAGGAGAAAGAGCAATTGACAGCTCTTTTAGCTTTAAAAACCACACTCTACCCTCCTTGACAAACTCAAAATCTCTGGCCCCTCTTCACAATACTTGACCCAAAAAATTAAATATTCTGAGTACAGAACAAAGCACAGCTAGTGGAGAAGCACTGCTTTGCTTTGATTTCCATCTGCACATCCTTACCCCTACCCTCAATTCCAAGGTATCCCCCTGAGGTGCCCCTCTCGGCCACCATATTGGAAATCAGCACATTGGTTTCCATGGAGGGCCAGGGAAGGGAAGGCTTATAAACAGAGAAGCAGCATGGTGAGGTTTAGGAGGAACACTTGGTGACAGGGTGGGATAGAGACGGGGGCCGACAGAGCAGTTATGACCATCGTAATTGTCTGAGGGGCTGAACATTAGTGCTGGGGGCAGGGGCATGGAGATGCAGAGATGGATTAGAGATGGGTGATGGACGAGAGAACTGCTAAGGCTTCGAAGTCAATGGATGTGGGGCATGCAGCAGCTCAGGGCCTTGGCCCAGGCTGCACCGCTCATTTATTCAACAATATGAATTGCTAGTCCTACTGTGTGCCAGAAACTGTGGTAAGCACTGGGGATACAGCACAAAACAGTACATGGAAGCCCCCCATTTCCATGGAATTTGCATTCCAGTAAGGGGGAAGACGGGCCACAAACAGGCAAATAAGTATATGACTAAGATCATTTTAAATAATAGTCCATACTATGAAGACATGAAGTGGGGTGATGAGATGGAGAATGATGGGGGTGGGGCAGGGTGGAAGGAGGCTTGGGGGTCATAGAAGTGACTCTAAGTGGTGACAGCTGAGCTGAAACCTGAATAATGACTCAGCAGGGAGCCATGGGAAGACCTGGAGGCAAAGCCTCTATGGCCCCAAGGTGGGAACATATATTTCTCTGATACCAAAAAAGAAAAGAAAAATTTAAACAAGGACATTGCTGCATCCTGTTCTCAAGTTGACACAGAAGCAAGCAGAAATCTCCACTCCCCAGGAAGGAACGTCAAGAAGCATATGGTCTTGCTTCTTATACTCTTGCTTGCATCTCGATTAAGGTCGGGAGACTCACTCTTTTCTGGGTTTTTCTCTCTTTGTTCTGTGAGTGTGAGGCAGACCACAACCCTCAATGTGTTGAAGGTGTAAATGTGCTCAGAGCAGGCCCACAAATGAGGCTCTCTCCCCTATATTGTTCCCAACATGTAGGTTTGGGGATGAAAGCGGGCACGAGGCATGCAAAGTCTGCAGATCTTTCTAAATGAAAGATGAACAATCTCTCTCTCCAACAAAGTTAGCCAAAGGCCTGTGCCGGAGACGATGAAGTCTGTACCAAACATGAACTTCATTGGGGTCCCCCAGGTATGTGAAACATAAAAAGCATACAATATACAACTACTAGAAGAAAATATTCCAAATTAACAGCAGAGGTTGCCCCTAAATGGTTAGATAGAAGGTTATCTTCCCCCATTTCTTTATTACTCTGTACTCTCCAGTTTTCTTCAGAGAACATGTATTACTTGAAGACCAAAAACCAAAACCCCAAAATGCCCCAAACCCCAATACTTCAGTGTGGCATGTTGCTTGTTTATTTGGGGCTGCCACATCCTGCAGGGTACAGAGCTATCTTCTTTTCTGACAACTGCTACTTTAATCCTAGTTGTTGAGGTCAATCTAGTGTTTTCAAAAAAGAGGCACATGGTTGCTTATAGGAAGACAAGCTGATCAATTCAGTGAATGAATGAATGAATGAGTGAATGAAAGCATAGAGGGAGAAAAGGACTTAAAGAAAGAGACCCACTGTGAGGAAAACCGTTTCATTCTTCCTTACTAGAATAACCTTCTTACTAGAGTAACCTCACCAAAAAAAAAATTAGGTTCTAAAACCACAAGTTTTCATTTTCAGAATAAAAAAAGACGAGCAAGTCCCTTGCAAGTAGATGCAGGTCAAACTTATTAAATCCAGTTTTTGAGAGGAACTGAATTGCATACCATTCAAAGTGGCTTTTATTGCCATTGATATTGCCTTTAAAAGTAATGAAAACAAAATAGCTTAGTTTTTTAAGGCCCGCCAGTGTTTACTGCACCAGAAAAACACGATACGCAGCGTCGGTTTTGCAGGAGTTATTAAAAAGAAATTTATTTTACTCTACCATCACTGATTTCCCAACTCCTGTGGGATGGCTCTGGCCCACGGCCTGGCATGTGACTTCCCCCCTGCGTGCAGCCTCCTGGCTCTGGGCATCTGCCGTCCCCAGAACTCCCGGGATATGCTGTGCCTTTTTGGTTTTGCTCTCACTGCTCCTGCCTGGAATGCCACACCATCCCTTGCCCACACCCACTCATTTCTCAGTCCAAGTGTCGCCATCCCTGTGAATTTTCTCTGACCCATCCCTCTGTGGCTTTGAGCACTCTTCCATTTTCAGCTCCATCAGCTTCTAAACAGGCGCCTGCCTATCAGAACCCCAAAGACTCTACTGCACATTCTTGTTTTCATGTCTGTCTTCTCTTGCCCAGCCACAAGCTTCTTAAGTGCACACTTGTTTGTGATTTCTCTTTACCTAGCACACAGAGAGGGCTCAGGAAAGACTGTTGAATATATGAGGAACCCAGCACTGGGCCGAAACCGACTGCTTCTTTGGTGGTAGCAATACCTGACTTAACAGAAGATATTATAAGGCACGTCTGGTCAGGAGAGAGGCGAGCCCTCACGTCACTTCCTCTCTCCATTCCCACGGTCAGCCAGCTGCAAAGTCAGGCCATCCTATTCCCGAGAACCAATGAGCTGTCTCCTAACTAGGCCCTCTGCCACCTGCCTCTAGGTCCTGACAAGTCACACTAATCACCCATTGTCTCTCCCATGCACACCCTAGGGGTGATGAGATATACCACCTGAGGATACCAACAAAAAGTTTAGGACTTTTATTATCATCCCCTCATTTTAAATTCTTTTTTGTTGTGCGTGAATTATAATCCTCCTATCATTTTGAACAACTCTTATTTAGCACTTACTATGTATCAGGGACTGTTCGAAGCACTTTATATATATATCCACTAATTTAATTCCCACAACAATTTAATTCCCTCCCCCCAATTTAATTCCCTCCCCCCAAAAAAGGTACTATTATTTATCCTCATTTATCAGGTGAGGAAACTCAGGCATGGTGGTTAGGAAATTTGTCCAATGTCCTAAAGCTAGTGAGCGGCAGGTCTGGGATTTGAACTCAGGCAGTTTGAGTTCATAGTTCTCACTATGTTCACTAACTATGCAGCTTGTATACATCACTAGTGCAGCACACAATATATATTAAATAATATATGTATACAGGACATGCATGGCCAGACCTTATTTGCGAGAATGTACAACAATAAAAAAAATATACTCCATAACTTTTTTGAATCACTGACTATGTCACGGGTGATAAAAATTTTTATGTAAAAGGCCAGATAATAAATATTTCAGGCTTTGTAGGTCAAGAGGCAAAATCAAGGATATTATATAAATACTCATATAGCAAGAGAGAAAACAAATTTTCACAAAGTTTATTGATAAAATCAAAATATAATAATAATAATAATCATAATAGAATATATTTTGTCATACCTGTCTACTGATGAGAAGTATGGCATTTTTTTCTATAGATAATAGAAAGTTTTCACCTAAGTGGGGTTCAAAGTTAGTGTTCCCCATCATCAGATCAATTGTGAATGTCATCTGTAAAAACCATTCTTAACTCATGGCCCCAAAACAGACAGTGAGCACATTTGGTCTGCGGGCTCTAGTTTGCTAACCTCTGGAATAGACCATTATTGCCCAAATTAGTGCAAACTCCTCCACAGTCCAGGCCCAGATTTCTTTCTAGCTTTGATCGCTGCTGTTCCCCGATGAATATTTTTCCCATCCAACTGCATTACTGGTGTTCCTTGGATATTCTCTGGTTTCTCCTGAGAGGCCTCACGGTCCAATAGAACAAGCAGAAGTCAACAAGATCTGCATTTAAATCTGGGTTCTGTCACTTCACAGCTCTATGTCCTGGAGTAAGTGATTTAACCGCTCTGTGCCTTAGTTTCCCCATCTGCAAGTAACCTGGTTTTCAAGCCTCTACATGATGTGGGCAAAGGTGGAGTCACCAGTTTCCCTGGTTCCCTGGTTCTTAATGAAGCCTCCCTCAGTGACTTCTGGGGGTCCACCTATATAAGCCCATGCCCACTAAACACCACCGCTGTCCAGCCAGGCACCATAGACTCCACTGGTGCTGCTGTGTCTCCATGGGCACCGTCACTGATGTCCTGGGGCCAGACCCCACGCATGACACCAGAGCAGTTTGGGAGGGAGGTCGCCTTGTCCTGTCAATAGTTCATTGATAGAGGGGCACCAGAGCAATATTACTCATGGCCCAATATTTAGAAGTTTCTGGTAAAATAATCCTTTCCACGTCAACTCCCACCCCACAGAATTCAGAGAGGAGATCACTGGGGCCTGAGCCAGGAGACTGAAGTCAGAACAGCCCTGCCTCTCAGAGGACACGACATTCTTATCAGGGAAATCTCTTTGTGCCTGGCTGGGCTGCCGCTTCTCCCTGGCCGTTCACTCCAGAGGCTCTTTAGCCCCTCTGAGAACATGACAACAGTCCTCTGTTAAGCTTATCCACTTCACTCACTTGGATTTGAGGTAAGACCCCCCCGCCACATTACACATCCCAGGGTCAAAAATAAAAGCAATGACTCAATTTCCACTTTCTTTTGCATTAAATGACAGCTTAGAACAAGCAAAGAGTTCTGCTTCCACTGATACATACAGCTAAGTTCCTCCTGGATCTTTCATTCCAAGTCCTTGTGACCTGGTTTTTCTAATTTGGGATGGCATCAGTGATGGGGGCAGTGACCCTATATGCAGCTTTCTCAAAAAACATGCACTGATGACTTCCGAGGTTTTCCTCAGGTGCAAGTGTGCATAGATTAGGCAGGGTCTGGGGCACCCATTTCCCCTGCAAGGTTGCCAGATGTGTCTGCCTGCTGTGAACAGCCCCACCTCTGACAGCTGCAGACCTCACCTGTTCGTAGGTTGCAGATGCTCACCAGCCTTGCACAGCTGTGCTGCCTTATTTAAAGTCACATTTCCGTGTGGTCTCAGCTGGCGTGTACTGGGCAGAAGTAGGGCTTCTTGTTTGCCTCAGTCCCGTCCAGCAGAATTGTAATACATCTGCGTAGTTACCATTCTCCAGTGGGAACCACTGTGCAGATACACTTTTAATGATACGATTTATTTAAACATTCCCCTATTGTTAAGCAAATGCCATTTTCAAATTCTTTGCTCTTATGAAAATTGCTCCAGTGAACATATTTGTGCATGAATCTTTGTGCCATTCAATATGAAGTGTACATAATAATGAGGAAACTGAATGACAAAGCAGACATTGCCTGAGTAGTAGGTCAGAATCTCCCAATCCAAGGAAACTGACAAGGCCCTGCTTTTCTGACAGCTGACTTGAATTAGCAGCCAGTGTGGCCTTGACCAGTTATCTGTCGGATTCTCAAAAGACTGTAAGGTATAAAGGGGATTCTCGGGGAGAAGACCAGAACATATAAGAAGTTCCTGAAAACTGAGGAGGAGTCATATCTTCCGGAAGTGCTCTTCTCATGCCGTTATCTGGATACAGAAGTCAGCTTACGTATCTGTGGGGACAGAGCCCCAAAAAGCAGTTTCCAGGCTCTCGGCCTCACATAGAAGGTGCTGGCTCAGGTAGTAAATGGCCATCGACTGATCAAATGGCCAGCAGCTGTGGCTAGTTGGCCGTCAGCTGTAACCAGTGAGCCATTAGCCATGAATATAACTGCCGTGGCTAGGCTAGAAGAAGAGGAGAGAAGAAGGAAGGGGGAGCTAGCAAGAAGATGGTGGCTGAGCCTGCACGCGGCGCAGTGAGGGTTGAATATTGTGTGGCTCCTGGTTCCTGTGTCTCCAACCCAGCCGCCAGTGAGAGTATAGTGGTGTGACTCCCCTACCTATGGCTCCGTGGGTGTTCCTGTTTGGCCTCACCATGTCCTGCGTTCTTGTGTGGGGGGCGGGACCAGAGACCCCGCCAGACGCCCCGCACGACAGTATCCCAAGCACTTCTGATGACAGGCTCACCTTCTTTTCCAATGTATCTTGTTATTTCAGGTGTCGTGTTATTTAAATAGGTTTAATTAAATAAAATAAACTGCAGTCCATTGCATCAGATGAGATGACATCAACCCTGAAAGGACTGGAAATTTCATCACAGAGTAACCTTGGGATATTTCTGAGTTGTGTTTCCTGTCCCCACCTTGTACAATTCAAATGTATTCTTCATTTCTCCAACAGAGGTGATGGTTTATTTGCTGTCACGATACCACCACCTTACATACTATGTCATTTGATTCTCGGAACAATACTCTGAAGTATGTACACAAACAGCTAATTTTATTATCCCAGTTTTATCGATGGAGAAGCTCAGACTCAATAACATTAAATCTGGTCCATTTCCCAGTCTCCAGGAGGGCCTCTGGCTAAAAACTGCCATTTGTCACCACAATATGCAACATAGCAAAGCGGCTACGCTAGCACCAAACCACTTCTCAGGGTCTCTGATCTTAGCCTCCCTCCCCACCCTTTTCAATACCTGCACATAGTATTCATGATGGGTTATAGGCTCTGTCATCCAAAAGGAGGAAGATTTCTTTGAGCAAAATGACTCGAGAGCAGAAAAGGAGAGAAACCAGCAACTTAGGATCTAAGAGAGACAGGGAGGCTGAATGTTAAGAGAGGCAGGAAATGACCCCCAGACCCACCTCCCAGAATGTCTGGGCTCAGAGAAGACCCACTCCTTGGTCTGTCCTAACCAGGCTTCTGTGATTGGCTGCTGGGTCCTGTGATGGCTTTCACTTTCTATTCCCTCCACAACCTTGTTTCAGGTTTTCTCTCCCACATGCAATGTGTAGTCGCTGCCTTATTTAAAGCACAGTTGAACTTTAAAGTGGTTGAACTACAGCCACAGTTGAACTTGAATTATTTGCCAACATTTAAAATCATTACCTAATCACATTACCTAATAATCTGGATTTTGATGTTTCTTGAAAAATCGAAGATTAGGCTATGGTTGGCCAGGATTCCTGTGTGGCAGCAGCTGACTGCAGCTGAGGAGTGACCGCCATGGGGAATGAGGTGCGTGTACCCTCCTCCCCCTCCCCCACTGGCCGTCACACTTCATCTCTCTGGCCTATGTAAGGATTTCAGTTCGAAACCTTTGACGGAAAGAATATGATGCTAAGGCACTGTAAGCACTTCAAAGGGAACCAATCTTTGACATCGTTCTTGTTTTTCAGTCCGTAACCACGCAGTTGCTAGAATGCTGTGGTCAGTGGCAGGGACCTCAGCTTTGAAACCAGAGAGTGGGTCTGTGTCCAGGCTCTGGCACTCATCTGGCACTCATGCCTGAGAAGAAAAAGTCAGTCTAGATGAGCGTTGAGCGTTTCCCCAAGTGTGGTAGAACCATTCAAGGAATGGCAGGAGGTTTGGGGACTACTGTGGGGAGTACTGTCATGCAGGATGTCATGCGGGGTCTCTGGTCCCGCTCCCCACATAAGAACGCAGGACATGGTGAGGCCAAAAAGGAACACCCACGGAGCCATAGGTAGGGGAGTCATACCACTATAGTCTTGCTGGCGGCTGGGTTGGAGACACACGATCCACAATCCACATTCCGCCACACTACACGCTTGCCAGCTACCATCTTCTTGCTAGCCCCCATTTTTTGCTAGTGTAGCCACAGCAGTTATATTAGTGGCCAATGGCTCACTGGTTACAGCTGACGGCCAACTAGCCACAGCTGATGGCCATCCAATTACAGTTGATGGCCATTTACTATCCGAGCTAGCACCTTTCCACGTGAGGCTGAGAGCTTGGAAACTGCACTCCTGGCTCTGTCCCCACAAGTACCCACCGAGAGACTTAAGGCGGGAGAGGGCTGATCTTCTGAGCTGACTCTCAGAAGCTCAGGTGTGACAACACTAAATGTGACAGAGAATGTGAGATACAGGGCTGAAGACAGGAATGAATTGAAAGCCTGCCTGTGGAACAACTGGGCCTTCCCACCTCACACCTTCCCTGCAGTATCCCTGAAGTTTCTATGGAAAGATACTGTCAGATTCCTCTCTTAAAAAAAAAAAAAAAAAAAAAAAAAAAAGATGAGTATCTCCAGAGAGGGGAAATCAGCACATTCTATGTCTGGGACTCTCAGGTATTTGGAGACTCCCGATCAACAAGGCCTGCTACACAGAACTCCTAACAACCTTCTTTGGGCTTCACTCCTAATTCTGAATGGACAAAGAAGAATCTCTAGGAACGTCAGGAAAAGACCTCATCATAAAAGAGACCAAAATAAACAGGAAAAAAAGCAACAGCCCTGAAGAAAGCAGTTATTTTGAGGAAGAGAACCCAAATCAAAGCAAACTAAACGAAAAAACTCCAATTAATATATTCAGAAAGACTCCATAAAAAGAGAATAGCATGTCAGGAAAAAGGACAAACACAATAAGCTCTTATAAATTAAAACTATGACTGTTAAAGTTATAAAGAATCAATGGAAAATTTGAAAGATAAAATTACAGTACTCTCTCTAAATGTATAGGACCAAAAGAGAGAGATTTTTATAAAGGCAATGAGGACTAAAAAAGACAGAGAAAACAAATACAGGATGTCCAACATCCAACTAATCGGAGATTTAGAAAGAGAACAAAGAAAATCAAGGGAGAGGACAATAAAAAAATAAAAAACTGTTACAAGAGAATTTTCCGGCACTGAAGGCTACAGATCTCTAGACAGAAAGGGCCCATTAGTGGTAAATATAGAGTTTGAAAAAAAGACCCACCAAGTCATATCAAAGAACATCAAAGATAAAGAGAATAACTGAAAAACTTCCAATTAAAAAAAGATCATCTATAAAGGAATAAAAATAATAATGAAAATTAAACGACTTCTCATTGGCAAGACTGAATGTTAGAAGGCGCAAGTGAAATACCGTCAGTATTCTGTAGGAAAATGACTTTCAACCTATAATGTCATACTCAGCCAAACTGTCATCTAAGCGTGATTGTAGAATAAAGATCTTTGGGGACAACATAATGGTATAGTTTAAGAAGTAGGGAGACATGGAGGTTAGAGAATCTGGAACTGAGGCAGGAAAGCCATAAAGGGAAATCCCATCACATCAGCTGTGCAGCAGGAGGATGGTGGGCCCCAGAGGGGAGGTCTTAAAAACTCAGCAGAATACCTTACGGGATGAAGAAGTTGGGAGAAAAAAATGAGCTGGAATAAAGAAAACAGCAACAAGATAAAGAAAAGACAAATAGATAATCCAAGGGGGAAGAAAGTTGTACATAAAAGAAAGAGCAATCTTCATGAACATTTTACCTCTTGAGAGAACAATATTTACAGTCACACAATGTAAATGCTGTGTAAGTGATTTTCATTTTTTGAGAATCAATTTATGGAAGAGTTCATTCTAATTCAGAATAGAAAGTAAATGTTCTTATCCTTAAAATTGCATATGGCAGAAGTTGGGGGGCAGACACAGAAGAGAAGTGTAAGAAGGCTGTCACATTCATCTTAGAAAGTGAGCAGTCAGGAGATGCCGCCCCTTAGGTGATGGAACAGGAAATAAAGGTGTATCAGTGTAATACAGGTAAGCTACAAAGAAGTTATGTAACTATGGTATATAAAGAGAAAAGGGAATGCTGGTGAAAATGAGCTTAATCCTCATTTATCACGTAAGGAGGAAAATAGATGAGGTATAAAACAAATCAATCAATAGTGATAGAAGCACATTATTTAGAGGTACAGAGATAACATCAGAAGAAAGACGTAACGGGGGGAGGAGGGTTGTCACTGTGTGAGGGATATAAATGATAAACGATAAATGTCTAACTATTACATTGTTTTGTGCACCTGAAACTAATAAAAAATAGTAAAAAAAAGAAGAAGAAGAAATATGTAAAAGAGTTAAAATGATTGTTTCTGCGGAATGGGACTGGGAGAAAGCTCAAGTGGGGTGAGGGTATTTTCACCGCTTTTATCTACTTAGTCTCCCACCACCGTGTGGCTTTCCCATCCACCACCCTGCCCTTTCCCAAACCTCTCCCCTTCATCTTTAGATTCCTGGCCACCACTTGTCTATTTATTCATTTAAAGCCATTTTTTTGTTGTTGTTGCTGTTTAAAAAGTCAGCTAGTACAAAAGGCATAATCTGATTCAAACTCCCCACAAACGAGTAATCTCAAACTGGAGTCTTCTAGCTGTTACACAACATGGCCCATTTTCTCACAGCACATTTGGGGCTTCTGGAGATATTCTGAGCTCTGCAGATCCAGAAGTGATAAGGACCTGCAACAGGGTGAGAATGGCATGGGGGTGATGATTCCGGATTCTGTAGGCCCGGCAGAGAGGAAAAACACTTAAAACAGCTTGGATTAGTTTTCTATTACTGAGTAACAAATGACCACAAATTTACCAGCTTAAAGCAACACTCATTTAAAAAATATATATATTTTTTCTCAGTCACAGTTGACATTCAATATCAGTTTGTATCAATTTCAGGTGTATAGCATAGTGGTTAGACATTTATATAATTTATGTAGTGATCACCCCCCACCCGGCTTAGTCTAGGACCCACCTGGCACTACATATAATTGTTGTAACATTATCTCTATGCTGTACTTTACATCCCCATGACTATTTTGTAACTACCAATTTGTATTTCTTAATCCCTTCACCTTTTTCACCCACTTCCCCAAACCCCTTACCGCTCTCTGGCAACCATCAGTTTGTTCTCTGTATCTATGCGATTGTTTCTGTTTTGTTTATTTTGTTCTTTAGATTCCACATATAAGTGAGATCATACAGTATTTGCCTTTCTCAGTTTGACTTTTTTCACTTAGCATAATACCCACTAGGACCATCCATGTTGTCGCAAATGGCAAGATTTAGTTCTTTTTTATGGCCGAGTAATATTCCATTGTATATATGTAACACATCTTCTTTATCCAGTCGTCTATTGATGGGTACCTGGGTTGCTTCCATATCTTGGCTATTATAAATAATACTGCAATGAACATAGGGGTGCACATATCTTTTCAAATTAGTGTTTTGTATTTCTTTGGATAAATGCCCAGAAATGGAATTGCTGGGTCATAAGGTAGTTCTGTTTTTAATTTTTTGAGGAACCTCCAAACTGTTTTCTATAGTGGCTGCACCATTTGCAATCCCACCAACAGTGCATGAGGGTTCCTTTTTCTCCACATCCTCGCCAGCACTTATTTGTTGATTTATTGGTAATGGCCGTCCTGACAGATGTGAGGTGGTATCTCATTGTGGTTTTTATTTGCATTTCTCTGCTGATTGATGACGTTGAGCCTCTTTTCATATGTCTATTGGTCACGTATATGCCCTCTTTGGAGAAATGTCTATTCAGATCCTCTGCCCATTTTTAAATTGAATTGTTTGGGGTTTTTTTGGTGTTGAGTTGTATGAGTTCTTTACAAATTTTGGATATTAATTCCTTAGCAGATGTATCATTGGCAAATATCTTCTCCCATTCAGTAAGATCTCTTTTCGTTTTGTTGGTGATTCCCTTTGCTGAAAACAACACCCATTCATTATTTTCCAATTCTGTAGGTCAGAACTTGCCAGATCAAATGGATTCCCTGCTTAGGGTCTCACGCGCTGGAATCAAAGTGTAGGCCAGGCTGGGTTCCTATCTGGAGGTTTCGGCAAAGAATCCACTTTCCAGTTCATTCAGGTGGTTGGCAGAATTCAGGTCCTGGCAGTTGTATGGCTGAGGGCCTTGTTTCCTTTTTGGTTGTTGGCAAGGGGTTGCTCTTAGCTCCTAGAGGCTGCTCTCAGGGCCTACCCATGTGGCCCCCTCCATCTTAAAGGCAGCTACTGGATATCTCTCTTGCTTTATAGTCTTTTTATGCTTCGAATCTCTGTAACTTCTGCTACCAGCTAGAGAAAAACTCTCACCTTTCAAAGCGCTCATGTAATTAGACCCATCAGGTCATCTCCTAATCTTAAAGACAACTAATTAGTAATCTTATTTAATGGCACCTGTAAAATCCTTTTGGTGACAAAACATAATCATGGCAGTAACACCTGGGGACAAAGGTCACGGGGGCCGTTTTAGTGTACCACACTATTCAGAAAATGACTATTATTTTTATGTAGGATGTGTTTTATGATAAAAATACCATAGAAAAGTATAAAGAGGAAGTTTTTTTAAAAAAACATGCCCAAAATCTCACGTTCCGGAAACAGCCATCAACATTTGGAATATATCATCTCAACCGGTCCTTACGCATAGAAACAGAGCAGAAATATCAATAAACAACTGTGGGATTTTACTCTGCAAATTACTTTTAAGTGAAACGATTAAAATCAATTTTATAGAAAAAGAAACTGAAGGAAAATAAAAGATGCTGAACTTCAGCTAAATGTGTGTCTACCATAAATATTCTTAAAACATTCCCTTGAAAGATAAGAAAAATTAATATAAAAATCATCAAGAAGTTGGAATCAGGCTTGCTCTAAAAAGCTGCAGTTCATGCATTTGATTTTTTAGAGAGATTATTTCCCTGCCATTAAAGATGAATAAATTTACATACTTACAAGTCCTCCTACTACCCTTCCCCCTCACTTCCCAATTTTTGTTAGGTACATAATTATTTTTACAGGGTAAGAGTTTGCAAGGGTTACAATTTGTTCTTAAACCATAAATTCCAAAGCTGTTTAGTCTTAATTCTGTACTTAAAAACAATTCAAAACTCATCTCCAGTATTTCGTTTAAAATCCTCAATTCTCTTTTTCTTTTTTTAAGGAGGGTGCAGCTCACAGTAGCCCACATGGGGATCAAACAGGCAACCTTGGTGTTATCAGCACCACACTCCAACCAACTGAGCTAACCGGCCACCCCCTCAATTCTCCTCTTGATTTTGATTCATCCCTTAGTTGACTGGGTTTCAGCATAAAGAATTGTTTTCAAGAATGTGGAAACCCTGAGTGCTTTCCTGCTTGACAATGACTGCCAATAATCATTACACTTATAGGACAATTGGGTAGACTATAAAATCCATGAGTCACACCTTCATGCTCTTAACTTTTGTAGACCTTGCTTCGTTGTCATTTAATATTAGGTGTTGCTTTTGATTTTTTTATCTAGTATATTTTATTATTGATTACTCTAAACAAATTTCACCTCCACACAGCGTGCACTTTCTACTTGCTGACCCAAGGTTTCCTTTCAGTTAAGTTTCTTCTTTTGTTCCATTTGTTCTGAGAGCTTCTTCAGGAGTGCCAATTATTCATGTCTTGGATCTCCACTGTCTATTTTCCACAACGACCGTGTTTCCCCGAAAATAAGACCTAGCCGGACAATCAGCTCTAATGCGTCTTTTGGAGCAAAAATTAATATACGACCCGGTCTTACTTTACTATAAGACTGGGTCTAATATAATATAATATAATACAATATAATATAATACCAGTTCTTATATTAATTTTTGCTCCAAAAGACTCATTAGAACTGATTGTCTGGCTAGGTATTATTTTTGGGGAAACATGATATCAAATTTTTATAAGTTTTAACATTTCTTTGTTCTCCATATTGTTCCACTGTGTTTTTACTTGTGTTCATTCTATTTTGGTTTGACTGTGAAGCAGCTTTCCTTTCTTGAGCGCTGCCACTCAGTTTTATCCTCTTTTGTTGCTCTATAATTCCTTATTTGTACCCCTGAACCTCCTCTTTGAGATTTTATTTTAAGAGAGATAATTTTGAAATTTCTCCGATGAGATGGAGACTTGTTCGTTAAGGAACAGCATGGGAAGGAGTGGAAGAAGGACACTGAGGCACTTGGCCAACTTTACTCTGGTGTTTCCAAATCTGTTCATTTCTTCTCCACGAGAGTGTATCTCTGAGGTTCTCAGGTGTGGGCCTTCAGGAAGCTACGAGGCCCCTAGCATGGCCCTCTCAGGTTAGGCTCTCAGGTGATAACCCAGCTGCTTCCCCATCTCCTCACCCTCTCATCTCCAGGAGACCAGGTCACAGGCAATAGGAAGAAAGAACTACCAGCCTGGTTTCTCCTTGATATTGACCTACCCTGCTATCATCCTAGTTCTTTGCAAGAACACTACCTGTTTCTCCTGTGGGGTCCTTAGATCTTGTTACTCGAATCTAAATTTCAGCCATTTGGGTATCACTTCTGCATTTTTTGCCTCCTCTGCCTGTCACCTCTATTATAATCAATATTCTTCTTTGAATCAATTCCCAATTTTCACTTGTTTAAAAAGTAGACATATCACTATCATAAATGCAAAACCAGTATCACTTGCCATAAATAGGAAGTAACTATTAACATAAATGCAATGAAAACAAAACAATAAAAGTTCTAGCTAGATGTAGTTGTCTGTTGGAAGTTGAGTCTGAGGTCTGTACTTTTCTGGCTAGAAAGAGAGATTAGTACAAATCAGAGGTAAGTTAAAGACCATTGGCACCCAATGAAGACTTTCGTTTTGATATAATCACAAATGAAAGAGAACTCTAAATGAATCACCTTTCATTACGCTATTTGATATAATTAAATGGCTGTCCATGTGCCTACCACCTAAACTTATCTCCTGTTCCCCCAGTAATACAAGTCGCCCTCACCTTTGGAAAACCCCACTCCAATCCAAGGATCAATGGTTTGGTCCCCTGGGACTGTTACACTCACTTCTGAGGAAATACGTTTCCTGCTTATGGCTGGAGGCAGTGTACGTTGGCTCTCAGCATTTCCCCAATCTTAGTACAGATTTTATAATATTTGGCAGGCATACTTTATGGTTTGTGGTTTGAGGTATTGCGAGTTTCCTTGTTTCATTAAAAATGGGGCTTTTTCTGTGTTTTTGCTTTGTTTTGCTTTTCGCTGCTTCCGGACGATTTCAGGGTGGAGGGATTGGGAGGAGGGGGTGTAAAGATGTCTTTCCTATCTTTAACTGAATATATACGTGATGTGCACGCCTCTAAAGTCTCTCCCATCTGTGCCATCACTGGCACAGGTCCACACAGCCTGATCTCAGGCCAGCTCTTCCAACTCAGCTGAATGCTATGGATCTGGCACATCCAGGGGGTTACTAAGCTTCGTAGGTACGCTCTGGGATATCACAAGGTAGAGTGAGAAACTGCCTACATGCTCCTGCCCCCCACACAGAATCTCCTTCCTGTTTGTGAACTCGAGGTATCACAACATCCTTTGTGGGAACAGTGGCAACATGCCAACTTCAGCCGTGGATGAGTGTCTTCCAAGAACGCAAACTTCACCCTCCCTAACTGTTGGTCTCTGCATCCGACAGTGAGTCCCTTAAGCTTACTGGATCTGCATCACACCGGGAAGGTTCTGACAGGGTCAGAGACAGAATCAAGATGTGGATAATGTCGTTTTTGATTTTTTGATTTTTTGATCTTTCTTATCTGGATATACAGCTGTGTGTTTTGATGGAGTCAGTTAAAGGGGGGGGGGCCTGATCCTAATTCTTATAAATCCAAAGCTGAGGAGCTCCCACTCACACTGCATGAACAGTGAGTTCCTGAAGTCCTAACGGCTCACACCAACAGGGCCGTCCCCACTTTGCTTTAGGCCTCCTTCTCCCCCTCCCCGTGCTAAGGGTCAATGAAGCCACATAGCACAGTGCCATAGATACAGGCTCACTAGATAAGGAGGTGAGCAGAGGGCCCCACTCCTGTGCCAGGTTCCAGCAGGCCTGGCAAAAGGCAGTTTCTAAGGGAACAAACGTATTTTCAAGCTTTTTTCTCTAGTACTCTTCCCGGCTTTAGGAAATACGTGACTTTCTCCTGGACACGTTCCCTTTCCCAGCCCGTTCACGGACAGACCTGCCCTCCCTACTTGCCCGTCTCTCAGGGCAGGAGGGAACAGTGATATTTCCCTTAATTCCAGCAACTATGTTCAGACCACCGTCCATTATCTCACTCCCCTTCAACAATTTTTCCTCCTTTCAACCCCAAGCCATGACCTCAGATCACTGTCTGATCAGTTAAGCTCCCCCACCCGTTGTTTTTGGTGCCTTTAGCCCCTGACTTGCAATTTTTCCTCCTAACATCTTTACTACCTCTGAAAAGTTGCTGTTGTTTCAGAACTCCAACTTGCTCTTACTCACCATCCTCTCCTCTGTTGGTTGTACATCAGAGTTGTACATTACAAAACTGGTTCTACGTTATAATCACGGGAGGGAGGGGTGCTTTCAAAAGAATTCTGAAGTCTAGGCCCTTTCCGAGACCAATTCAGTTGCACTTTTCAGGGGTGGGAGTTGTTGTTGTTGTTTTTAAACATCCCAGGGGACTCCAATGTGCAGCCAAAGTTGAGAAATGCTGTTTTACTCCTTTATGTTAATTCACTCCCGCTCCTGGACTCCAGCCTGTTCTCCCAGGCTAGCAGTTTATCCTGGGCTTCACTGCCTGCTCCCTCAGCTTAGGCCCCAGGGTCACTCATTTCAACCAGGCTGATGCCCAACTGCTAGTCTCCATCCCCAAGGGGGAATGTAAGTTGCTAGAGGAAGATATTAAACTATCTGATTCAGGTTTTCTAAGTCCACCTGGGCCCCCAGTGTTAGGCAGCAATTACCCAAGCTGGCTTGCTATATTTATTTTTCACAGTGACTGTCCCAAACTGTTTCCACCATCTTCAGTTCCCAGGTCCATCTCTTCCCATCTCCCCCATCACTCAGCACAGGGTTTGCGTCTCTGAAATAAAGTCTTTGCTACATGAATGAACATCTGAGTGGGTATGAACTCTCAACAAGTGGGATTAGCTCATAGGGCTTATTCCTGCTTTACTGAGATTATACCCTAAACTGGCTCCTCTTTTTATATGTACTCTTTAAATGTAGGTTTCTGACTCTTTCATTCGTTCATTCATTCAACAAATATTTACTGAAAGTCCATTTTAAGCTAGAACCTATTTTACATGCCAGGGATATCGAGATGACATGGCCAAGACACCCCCAAGTCTATAAGCTGGTCCGTGCCTGCCTCTGGCTCCTCCTCTCCCTCTCCTTCCTTGGTGAAGGACGTGGCGCCTCCTCCCATCAGAAGTAAACCTCTCAGCCAGCTCAGGCTCCCAGCCCCGCCCACTTTGTCAGAGATTCACTTCAGTGTTTCTCAACCTTTCCCCCATCCACCCATCTCATCACCATTCAAACATGTTCCAGCATTTCTCATCTTAAAAAAGCCATCAGATAGAAAATTACCATTAGAATGTCGCAGCCATAACTGCTGTAGGCAATATCCACCAGTGGATGTTAAAATTAGTGCGGGAAAGTCTAATGAGAAACAGGATATTTGCATAGTCTAAAAGTATCTCACAGGCCTCCCAGTATTCATTAATTACAATGGGAAAAACAATTACTTTGGAGTAGAGAAACATAGCAAACACCACCTCAACCAAGTGCTCGAGGTTAACCCCACAAGTACTAAGAATATACATTTCTTGTACCCAATCAGATGAATTGATGAAGACCCCATCACCTCTGTAGCACTCTTGACAAAAAATGTGCAACTTCAATTTACTCACAGGAAAATATCAGGCACACCCAAATCAGAGGGCAGTCTCCAAAGTACTCGACCAGTATTTTTCGAAAGAGTTTAGTTCATGAAGTTAAGGCAAGACTAAGGAACTGCTACAGATTGGGAGAGACCAAGGAGCCATGACAATTAAACATAATGTAAGGTCCTGGATTGGATCTTGGCAGAGAGAAAGGGCATGGTTGTGTTCCAATGAAACTTTATGGACCCTAAAATGTCAATGTCACATAATTTTCACGTGTCACAGTACACTCTTCTTTTAATTCTTTTTCAACCATTTAAAAATATAAAAACCATATTTGTGGAAAAAGTGGTAAAATCTGTAGAGTCTTTATTTAATGATATGCCAATGTTAATTTCTCAGTTTTGATGATTGAACTATGGTCTGTAACATATTCACATTAGGGGAAGCTGACTGGAGGGTATGTGAAAATTCTGTACTGTTTTTGCAACTCTTCTGCAATTTTAAAATTATTTAAAAATAAAAAGTAAACAAACAAAACCTCCTTCAATCCTTCCTTCTCTATTTTCCTTCAGAGACAAACTCCTTGAAGAAGATGTCCACACACACTGTTTTTATTCCACCTCCCATTTTCTCTACCGAAACTGCCTTGGATATTATCACCAATGGCACCGAAGTTGGCAAATTCATGGGCTCTTTCCACACCTCATCTTATGTGACCTTTCAGGGCATGTGACCACTCCCTTCTTCTTGAAACACTTTGGCTTCCAAGAAACAAACTCTCCAGGTTTTTCTCCTACCTCTCTGGCTCCACCTTTCATTCCAATGTCACAACGTGAAAATTCCTTAGATTTCAGTCCTGTGCTCCTCGTCTGTCCGCACATTCTCTCCCCAGGGAAGCTTACTCATATTGTGGCCTCAGATAGCATCTATATGCTAATGATTTCTCTATCCTATATCTCTCTGCAGTGCTCCAGACTCATATATCCACATAGCTACTTAATATTGGCATTGGATGTTTCGACAGGAAACTCTTGATATTCTCTCTGATATGTGCTTTTCCTTTAATTCACTGCTCTCCTTAAATGGTACCACCACTCTCTTCCATCTACCCAGTTGCTCATGCGAGAAAATTTGATTTCAGAAACCCTTTTATCCCTCACCCATCAAATCCAATCCTTTATGAAGTCCAAAATGTATATCTAGAAACATTCCATTTCTTTCAATATCTACTGTATCCACTGTCATCTTTTGCCCAGAATACAGTGATAACCTCCTAACTTGTCTCCCTGTATTTCCTCTTGCTCCCTCCAGCCCAGTGTCCAAACACTAACCACAGTGACCTTTGGAAAATACTACCCCAATTATACCATTCACCTGTTAAATTCCTTCCATTCCTTCTAACTTCACAGAGGAAAAAAAAATTCCAAAAATATTAATAAGTCCTACCATACACTTTGTGATTGGATATCTGCCTGCCTCCCTCACCTCATCTCTTGCTTACTGTGGACCTGTTGGCTTTCTCTCAATCCCTAAAATACAATGGGCCCTTTGCTTGCCTCACGACCTTGCATCTGCACCTTCCTAGAATTTTATCCCCCCAATAATTCACTTGTGAAATCATCAAGGTAGGCTAGATTATGCTTCGTTAGCAAGCAACCCCAACATCGCCATAGCTCATGCCTGATAAGATTTATTTATTGCTCACATGACAGTCTGATTGTAGGTCAGGGTGGCTCTTCTTCAAGACTCAGGGGTTCAGGGGTCCTCTAAATTGTGGTACCCCGACATTCGAAATGCAGCCTTTGTAGTTGCTGTGGAAAGAGTAAAGAGCGTGAGTGATTATGCATGGGGCTTTCTCTGCCGGGCTTGGAAAGGCCCACATCGTGTCTGTTCACACCCCATCGGGCCGATCACGTCACATGACCCTATCCTAACTTCAAAGGAAAAAAAAATTGTAGTTTTTCTGTGTGTCCAGGAAGAGGAAACGAGATTGGTGAGCATCAGGCCAGTCTCTGCCACTTCCTGGTAAAACCTACTCATCTTTAAAGAATCAGCTTAAATAATACTTCCTTGTAAAGGCCTTCAAGTTTTTCTGACCTAAATTAGACCCCCCTGATATATTCTATTGTAGCACTCTATGATTTTCCTTTGCCTCATTATCACAATCGTAAGTTTCCATTTCCTTATGTAATGATTTAAGATTTATTTCCATTTCTAGATGGGATTGCATGTTTTGCTTTCATGGTGCTTGTAGCATCTATCACAGTACTTGGTAGATAATTGGTGTAAAAGTTGTTAAGTGAACAAATGAACAATTGCACACAGTCATTCCCTGGCTACAAACAGCTCACTACTTGTGAAGAAGAAAGACAAGTATGTAGACAGTCATGGTTTAGTGGGATAAATGTTCCAGGCAGGTAAGCCCCAGGAGCTGAGGGCAACCTGAAGAGGCTGTCCAGACGTCTGTGCTTTATCTTCCATGGCAATCTAATCCAGGAGTCTATAAACTATGGCCTGCAGGCCAGGTCTGCTTTACAGCCTGTTTTTTTTTTTTTTTTTTTTTTTTATGGCCCAAGAGCTAAGAATGGGTTTTATATTTTTAAATGGTTGAAGAGAATTAAAGGAATAAGAATACATTATGACGTGACAATTATGCGAATTATAATTTCAATGTCCATAAATAAAGTTTTGTTGAAACACAGCCATATCCATTAGTTTACTTATTGCTTATGGCTGATTTCAATAGCAGAGTTGCATAGCTGTGAAAGAGACCACATGGTCAGCACAGCCTAAAACATTTACTATTTGGTCCTTTACAGAAAAACTTTGCTCACTTCTGATCTAATCCATGCTTAGTTTAAAAGTTCATTTCTATGTGAATTATGTCCAAGTTTCCATCTTTAATCCTCTCCTTTTCCCATTCTCATGTCCACTGCCAGAAATCAGGCCCCCCTAAATTCTGTCTTTGCAGGAGTGTTTTTGCCCTGCTATCTTTCTCTTCCTCCCTTCAGTCTATCCTTCTAACTAACTTCTAAGAGAACAACTTTGATATTTGTAATGGAGGGGCTCAGCTCCCAGCAGGTGAACGCAGGATATGGTAAGGCTGAAAAGGAACAACAACGGAGCCACGGATAGGTGGTTCATACCACTAGATTCTCGATGGCGGCTGGTCGAGACATGGGAAGCAAACATCCGCCAATACCTTAACCAGGGGTCTTCCTGCACCACAGTCTCGATGGTGGCCGGAGGAGACACAGGAAGTAGAATCCTCAAGACCTGCACTTGCCAACGTAGCCGCTGCAGTTATATAGCATACAGAACAATAGTGGCTGGCGGCCAACTGGTTACAGCTGACGGCCAACTGGTTCTAGCTGATGGCCAACTAATTACATAAGTGCTTGCATGTGCGGGTTACATAACCAAGCCAGCACCTTAACTAGTCTTTGAGGCTCCCCATCTTTAATTAAATAAAATCTGCACTGTTTAGCCTGGTAGTCAAGGTTCACCATTATCTTACCACATCTTACCTTTTTAGCAGCGTCTTCTACATCGTACTCCATGCAGCCCATCTTTACTTAACCCATCCTTTCCTTCTTTACCTCCAGGCCTATGTTCAAAGTTACCATCTCTGTAGGAAATGTCTGCTTCTGGTATTTCCGTTTTCCCCATTCTTTAAGTTGGTTATTTCAAATGTCCCCTTTCCCTAAAAGCCTTCCCCACCTCCTCTACCGAGAATAATTATTGCCATCTGTGTAATTCTCTAACAGTTTGAATGACTGTTTTATTTCAAATCCAGCTCTATGGTCTCCTGTATATACAGAAAGATTGTCTGTTTCTCATGTCCTATTGAAAGTCTCTCAGGGGCAGGGATTATATTTTATTTTATTAATCTCTGTATCTTTTTGGTGCCTAGGATGCGTCTTGCACAAAATGGAAATGTCTATCCTTTGCAAAAGTTCTGGAGAGCTGGGATTGTGAATTTTTGCTAAGAACTACCTGTATTTAAGTACAAATCCACTTAACTTCTTTAGGGCTCACTAGAGCGAATAACACCTTTTTAAAGACACGTTGTCTTCCAGCTGTCACACATCTGTGTATCGCTATCTGGGACCCTCAGGTACGTCTGCAAACACGTGTGTGAGAAGCACTTCCCCTCCCCAGACCACGCCTCTGTCCACGGTGATTGGCAGACCAAACATTAAAATCAGCCCTCTCCGCCCTTTCAGCATTAGCCAATCAGAGACCCCGAGATCCTCCTGACTACTAGACACTATTTACTAACAGATCGAAGCTGGGGAATAGGGGTGTGACCATTCTGGGGAGGTCAGGGAAGGGAAGGTCCCGACTGCGCGTGCGCAACAGTGGAAGTGGGCGGCGCACAATCTCGATTTCACCAATCGGAGTGGTCGCGCTCCTCCCTCTCCTGCCTCCCCGCCAAGCAACAACAATTCGAGGAGCGGGGCGGGGTAGCTCGAGAAGCATCAGAGCGGATTGCCCAATGGAAGCCGGCGTTGACAGATGCGCGCGCTCTGTGCCCAATAAGCGATGGCGGCTCGAATGGCTCCTGTACCTTGCTGGCTGTGGGCGGAGCGGCTTGAAGGAGGAGGCGGCGGACCAGGGGGCGGTTTGGTTGCGCGGTACTAGCGGTGCCCGCCGTAGGGGGAGGAGGCGGAGGAGCGAGCCGTGCGGCCAGAGCGGGAAAGAGACTCGTCTCTGCGTCCGAGTGCTGGAGCCGCCGCACCGCGGCTCCTGGGGCTGCAGCGGGAGCTGTGAGGGGCCGGGCGTCCTCTGTCTCTCGGGTCCCCTTGTAGAGCCCCGCGGGATCGGAAAACGGAGAAGATGGAGGAGGGCGGCAGCGGCGCCGCGGGGACCAGCGGGGACGGAGGCGCCGGGGGAGAGCAGGTCCTCACTGTCAAGCACGAGCTGCGGACGGGTGAGCGACCCCGCCTTCTGCCGGCCGGGCCCGGCGCGGGGGCGCGCCCCGAGGGCACGCGGGTGCCCGCGCGGGCCGGGGGGGGGGCGCGGGGCTGGGCAGTCGCCGCGGGGGGCGGGCCCGGGGCGGGGCCTCGCGGGCGGAGCAGGAGGCCGGGGTCCCGGGATGTGGGGGCGCGCCCAAGGGGAGCGGTCGGAAAGTTTTCGGGAGCCGGGGAATGAGCGGCGGGCGCTGGGCGTTGGAGCCCGTGGGGCAGCCGACAGCTGCCTGTTGGCACTCGTCTCCGAGGATGTCTTCGGGCCCCCTTCCCGCACAGGTGACACATCTGTCACTGCATCCTGTTTGGGGTAAAAGGTGCGCCTTCCTCAGTGTGGGGAGAACGACACTTTGTTTTGGAGCGTGACTCACTTCTCCACCCCTCTGCTTCCCGTGAGGTGGTCCTGGTGGGGCTGTGTGGAACCATCCCCTAAGGTGCTGGGGTCCTGTACTAGATAACAGGGAGGCTGTCCCAGCGCTTTTCAGGCGTGCATTCTCCAGTGAGATAAAGAGGGATCGCAGGCCCCGGGGACTGAGTGCTTTTATTTGCAATTGTCATGAAATACTATACTTGGCCTTAAATTTCTTTCAGAGGTCTCTTGAGATGAAGAGTCTATAAATTTAAAGCTCTAGGTAAAAGCGACTAGCTAGCCGGCTTAAGCACTTACGTTCTGATGTTTGAGATCACTAGAGTTGTCCCAGCTTTATACTTGTTACTTTATTCGTTGTGTGGGTCAGGGTTCCTATTAGAAAATGCTTATTTGGACTAATGAGTAAGTTTGAATTTATATCTGTGGAGCCCAGTTTCATATAAGAGATTCTTTTTTATTTCTGAACAGATACTACATTAGTGAGTTGTTCATTATTACTATTAAATATTCTTGTGGACATTTATAAAGGTTTTTGATGGAGCTACTTTGGAATATTGGATATTCTTTGATTATGTAGACACAAAGCTTATACAGCAGGTTTCAGGTGCACGCTTAGGACATCTTGTTACTGTTTTGAACAGATTGTAAAGTTCGATCTGTCGCTATTCTTTTAGTTTTTGTTATTTCTAATTTGATTGTCAGTTATTCCACGGAGTGCCAAGTGGTGAGTTGGTTTAAGAGGATGTCAAATGCATGGTTACTAATTTCAACATTTTTAAACATTGTTTTTTTGGTCGTTGTGAATTTATGTATCTTGAGTCAGTTACTCCATAATCTTTTTAAGTTCCTAATATAACCTGTGTGGGTTTGGTTGGTTTGATTTTTCTCTCTCAATTTAATAGATAACTGATGTTTTCAAAGGCCTATTAAAACATGTATTCAGTATTAATATCTGATTTGTGCCTGGCTCAGGGTTAGGTGCTTTCTTGTGTGGAGATTTTTAATTTCTTTTTCTTAGCTTACGTAACGAGTCACTGATTTATATATGTAGAATCGTGCTGTACTGCAAAAGCTACTTGAATCATACGCTCCTTGGTCACTGACCATAGTGCAACAAGCAGCTTTTTGCTAAATGACCAAAGAGCAACTTATTTGTTTTTAATAGTCAACCAACTGCTCAGTTTCTGGGTTTTGCAAACAATGCTAGTTTTGGAGAAAACAATGAGTACTGCTTTATTTCCCCTTCTCTACTGTGTGAATCATCAGCTTCAAGTTTGCATTTCAGAAATTTTTCTGATGGATGGTGAGATTACACTGAATTCATTAGTACTGTTAACTGTCAAAGGAAATGAATAGTCATTTTGATTTATTGCTGACCGGATATAGTGGTCAAAAACACTGTTAAAATGTAGCTTGAAAAATTCACTCATCTTCAGCCAACTGTGCTCCTGTCAGCACATGATGCTATAATAGGCGCCAAGGTAATTTGATCTGATATGGTCCCTTGCTTCTCAAAATGTGGACAAGTCTATAGTCATATCAAGTTAGCAGTTGCTGATTGCCCATCTGTGGCCAACACTGTATGGTATGCGGTAGGATGCATGAAAAGGCAATGAAAGTCACATGGAAGGGCATGGAAATTGTTGCAGTTGTGTAGACTGGACCTGGAAGACTTCGTTCTAAATCCCAGCTCTGCCATTTTATAGCTGTGTAGACTTAGATGAGTCACTTTACTCTTTCAGACTCACTTCTAGCATCTACAGAGTGTGAGAAATTGAATGAGACCCTGTTGGAAAAGTGCTACGCAGGTTGCTTGGCACGTATTAGGCACTCAGGAGATGTTGGCTGAATGTCAACCTGAAAATCACTCCATAACAGTGTCTTTTCTTCAAGTGTGTGAATTAGTCTAATATCACTTGGAAAACGAATCGCTCATTTGTGGGCAAGCTATGCCACATTGCCTGCCTATCATCTTTTTCGGTACGTGTCTTCTGAAGTAGAGTGTTAACACCCCACAATCCCTGCTGCTGCTAAGCAGCCTGTGCATGTCTCTTTAATAGCATTTCACACAAATACTGTATAATCAATCTACTTGTCTGTGCTAGAAAGTAAGGCCCTTGAGACCTTGTTCTTTATTCTTTATCCATGTCCTTTGTCTATTTTCAGCCCCTGGTATATGGTGGGCACTCACATATTTATTGAATGAATTCACTGAATGGATGAAAATGTAAGATCAAGTCTAACCATTTATTGTATTCTCAGTACGTTGGACATATTAGCTGGTTGATAAATTGATGACAGTGGCTATAAAAGCTGAAGGAATGAAGAGTAAAGAATTGATTAGACTGGTTAAGCATGTATTTCTTGAGCACTTTATGTTTTCTAGACTAGATGGTCCTGATGATACCAGAATGACTAAGAAAACGTCTTGCCCTCTGATAGCAGGGGAGGAGGCCATGTAAACCAGTCATTAGAATATATTGTCATAAGTATAATATTAGAGGGATATACAGAGTATAAAGGTAGCAAAGAAAAGGTTAGGACTTTTAGGTTTCAAATAATCGACTCTAATTCTGTTGAAAAACAGCAACAAGAAATGGTGGGGGTATTATTGGAAGGGTACTGGGTTATCTTATCCATTCACTTATTCAATAACTATTTCATTACCTCTTATGTACTGAGTGCTGTTTTAGGTACTGGGGTTGCGTATGGTCTTCCCACTGGAAGGATAGAGTTGCATCAGGAATCGCTGGAACCAGAGGCTTATGTTGTCTGTACTCTCTCCGTCTTTGCTTGTCTGTGTGTAATGACTTTATTCTTCTCCACTGCTGTCCAACTTTTCCCACATGGGAAAGAACATGCCTGCTGACAGGCCTCAAGTTTTAGATCTTACAGCTTCAGGTGCTGGAGAGACACTGCCTTTTACTTAGCTTAAGGTACGTATACAAATCAGGAAAGGACATTATTGGCCCGACTGGTCAGGTGCCCTCTTTTGGATCATTCAGCTGAGGCGGGGGAATGGGAGTATGTCCGACTAACGTGACAGCTATTACGGGTGGGGGTGAAAAGGAACTCTTAGAAGAGGGAGGGTTCCTGGGAAGACACTTCCTTAGGTGTCCATCATTAGGAGAGAGAGCCTAGCTGAGGAGAGGGTTAAGGAAGGGGTATTAGTTATCTATTGCTGGGTACCAAATTACCCCCAAACTGAGGGGTGTATAAAGCGACGTGATTTCGGCGTTGCTTAGCTCGATGGTTCTGACTCGGAGTGTCTCATGAGGTTGTAGTCGAGATGTTGGCCGGGGCTGCAGTCTCCTGAAGACTTGTTTAGGAGCTGAGGTTCCCCTTCTAAGACGGCTCACTCATGTTGTTGGCAGGATGCTCCATAAGGATGGCTGAATGTCCTCATGACAGTTGGCTGCCCCAGAGCAAGTGACTGAAGAGAGAGCAAGGTGGAAGCCACCATACCTTTTTCGTTAAACCACTTTTTCTGAGATATAATTTACATACCATAAAATCCACTTCTTTAAAGTGTACAATTCAGGGAATTTTATGTATTTATAGAGTTATACAACCATCAGCACGATCTAATTTTAGAACATTTCCATCACTTTAAAAAGAAATGTCTTACCCGTTTTATATCAGTCACTCCACATTTCCACCACCCATCCCCAGCCCTAGGCAACTGCTAATTCTACTTTCTGTTTCTATATATTTGCCTAGGAACACTATAATATAATAGCGTTTTACAATATGTGGTGTTTTATGACTGGCTTTTTTCACTGAACATAGTGTTTTCAAGATTCATCCATGTTGTGTCATGTATCACAACACATGTTTTTAAATTAATGGTATTCCGTTGACGGATATACCGTATTTTGTTTATCCATTCATCAGTTGATTGACATTTGTGTTGTTTACACTTTTGGCTATTGTGATTAACGCTGCTATGTACATTTGTGTACAAGTTTTTTGTGTGGACTTACGCTTTCATTTCTTTTGGGTATGTACTAAGAGTTAATTACTGGATCACATGGTAAGTCTGTGATTAACTTTGTAAGTTTTCCAAAGTAGCTGCACCACTTTACAGTCCCACAAGCAATGTACAAGGGCTCCAATTTGTCCACCTCCTGTCAACACTTGTTATTATCTGTCTTTTTGCTTATAGCCATCCTAGTGAGTATAAAGTGGTATCTCATTATGGTTTTGATTTGTATTTCTCTAATGACTACCAATATGGAGCATCTTTTCATGTGCTTTTGGGCATTTGTATATCTTTGGAGAAATGTCAACTAAGATCCTTTGCCTATTTTTTAATTGGTTAATTTGTCTTTTTATTATTGTGATCTGAAAGTTCTTTATATATTCTAGATAAAAGTTCCATATCAGATATATGTTTGTAAATATTCTTTAACGAAGCGAGTTGTCTTTTTGTTTTTTGGATGGTATCCTTAGAAGCACAAAGTACTTTAATTTTGACTAAGTCCAGTTTGTCTACTTTTTATTTTGTTTCTTGTGCTTTTGGTGTTGTATCTAAGAAATCATTCACTAATCCAAGGTCATGAAAATTTACGTCTCTGTTTTCTTTTAAGAGTTTTATGGTTTTAGCTATTACATTTAAGTTTTGATCCATTTATTGAAAGACTAATTCTTTCCTTATTTTATTGTCTTGGCACCCTTGTCAAAATCAATTGATCGGAGAGGTATGGGTTTATTTCTGGATCCTCAGTTCGAATCCAGTGATCTTTATGTCTGTCCTTATGCTAGTGCCACACCATCTTGACTATTATACCTTTTTAGTAAGTTTTGAAATTGAGAAGTGTGAGTCCTCCAGCTTTGTTCTTCTTTTTCAAGATTGTTTTGGCTGTTCCAGGTCCCTTGAATTTCCACATGAATTTCTGCAAAGCTAGCTGGGATTCTGGTCGGGATTGCATTGACTCTGTAGAGCAATTTTGGGAATGTCGCCAACTTAGCATATTAAGTCTTCTGATCCATAAATGTGCAGTGGTTTTCCATTTATTTAGATCTTCTTTCCTTTCAACATTTTGTAGTTTTCAGCATATAAGTTTGCATTTATTTTCTTAAATTTATTCCTAAATATTTTATTCATTTTGATGTTCCATTGTAAAAGGAATTATTTTTTAAATCTAGTTTTTGGAATATTCATTGCAAATGTATAACAACACAATTTGGTTTTGTATCCTGCATTGTTGCCGAACTACTTTATTAATTCTATTAGTTTTATTTGGTGGATATTTTAGGCTTTTCTGTTTACAAGATTATGTCATCTGCAGATAGAGATAGTTTTACTTCTTCCTTTTCAATCTACGTGCCTTTTACTTAAAACTCTTGCTTAACTGCCCTGGCTAGAACCTTCAGTACAGTGTTCAATAGAATGGTGAGAGCGACATCGTCTTGTTCCTGATCTTAGGGGGAAAGCTTTCGTCTTTCACTATTCAGCAGGAAGTTAGCTGTGAGTTTTTTGTAGATGTCCTTTATCAGGTTGAGGTGTTTTTATCATGAAAAGGTTTTGGATTTTGACAGATGCTTTTTCTGCATCTGTGGAGATGATTGTGAGGTTTTTTTTTTATTATTATTATTGATATGGAGTATTACATTAATTGATTTTTGAGTGTTAAGGTAACCTTGCATTCCTGGGTTGAATCCCACTTGGCCATAGTATATATTTCTTTTTAAATACCATGCTGGATTCAGTTTGCTAGTATTTTGTTGAGGATTTTTTTGTTTCTATATGCGTAAGAGATATTTGTTTGTAGTTTTATTTTTTTTTGTGATGCCTCTGTCTGGTTTCCCCAAAATATGCTGGGTTGATTTTTGCCACCAATTAAAGATCTTACCTATTTGGCTGCTGGCATCTCTACTTAGGGTCTTGTAGGTAAAGGCTAACAGATTTCTAGCTAAATGTATTTCTAGCTCTGCTCCCAACTTGCTGTGTGACCTGGGGGAAGTCATTTTAGCTTTCTGAGCCCAAGTTTTCTCATCTGTAAAGTACAGGTGTTGGATTGAGTTATATCCAGAGTACTTACCAGCATTAAGCAGGTGTTCTATGGAATGTCTATGGAAGCCTTGGTATAAACAAAAGTCAGGAATGGTGATTGACTTTAAAAGATAATTCTGTTTTACCACAGGATTAATGATTGAATCTCACTGAAAACAAGAGTTCCCTGATGCTCTTTGAATGTGATTCCATTTATATTGATTTAATTTATAATTAGCTCTTTAGGAACATAATTATTACCTACGGTAAGAGATTTTGAAAGAGTTCAGTGGAAATCTTAGTTATTTGTGAGAACAGTGCAGCTCTCCTTTTCACGTTATGCGCGCATAAATATATATTTCTGTCTCTGTGTGTATATTTTTTATAGTACTTTTCCATTTATTCACACTTTCCTTGCCTTGAGAAGAGTAGGCAGAACTTGTGCTCTATCTTTAGTTTTATAGGGTACATTAGGAAGGTTAAAATTATAAATAGGTTATTGATAGTACCCTCGTTTAATTCCCTAGAGCCTAGACCTTAAAGGAAAATCCCTTCTTAACTTTCTACCACAAGTTTTAGAGATTAAGAAAATGATCTACTTGGGCCAAGAAGGTGGCCTCTCATCCCTTAAGTCAGGGAGGATTTCAGGTATATTTTGTATCTGTAGTCCCGAAGGGGAAAATCCTTCTTAGGTGGCAAGTCTACTGTTGTATCAAGACTCAGTGTTCACCTGGATTCCAAAGCAAGGAAGAACTTGAGACCTCAGCTACCTGGAGACACAAGTGGTTGGGTGGGCAGGATTGACTTCTTCCCATGGAAAAAAAGCTGATGCTTGGTGAAAACGCCTCTGGGGAAAATCTAACATAATAATATCATATGTTGACAGAAGCTTCACAGTTAAATGCACTGTTGAGAGATGTCAATCCCAAAATGCAGTGGGAGGGAGGGGTTGTCACAGTTACCTCCTTTGAGCTCCCATAATGATTTACGGATCTCTGTGCACCTCAAAGTTATGAGCACTCCTACATACCTCTTGTTTGCTAGGGAAGATGAATAGGGTCTAAAATAGAATCTTGCCCTTATTTTTGTCTCTAGCGATACCCTTCTGGGTCAGGTATAGCTATTCCTCTGAAAATCATGTAAAGTCTCTGGACTTTGTGTGTATATATACATATTTCTAAAGTTGCCACTGAGTTGGCGCTCTCACTTTTTTTTTTTTAAAATATTCCGTAGGCATCTTCCCCTGTGCCTGCAGGGAGGATACGCAAAGTTCTCAATTTTTAGTATAGTGCTTCGTATTGCAGTTACTTTATTTCACACTCAAGTTTTTGTGTAGGTGTGCTTTTTATATAATCAGTGTGTTCCTGACAAAAAGTTGTGTAAATAGTATTTTTGTAGTATATCAAATTATTTGGAATATAAAAGATATAATAATTCTGTGATTAACTCTTGAATTAAAAATTTTTTTGATTAGGTTCTCCATTTGTGGCTTTACGCTCATTATGTAGATTTGGCCTCACCTTGCTGTTTTGTGACACCATCCTTACAATTTAGATAGCTGCAAGCAGGTATATGATGAGGTCTTGTGTGGTAGGCTGAATAAAGACCCCTTCCCCGCAACCAGTGTCCAGGACCTACCCCTGAAACCTGTGAATGTGTTTCCTTACATGGCAGAGAAACCTTGCAGATGTATTTAAGGACTTTAAGATGGAAGATTATCCTGAATTATCCAGGTGGGCCCAGTGCAAACCCAGGCCGCTGATAAGAGGGAAGCAGGAGGGTCAGAGTCACAGAAAGTGAAGGGAGGATGGAAGCAGAGAGAGAAAAGGAGATGAGATGGAAAAAATAGGGATTGTTGCCAGTGCTGGAGGGGCCACGAGCCCAGAAATACGGGCAGCTTCTAGAAGCTGGGGAACAGATATTTGGAGTGTCCAAAAGGAACAGAGCTCTGCTGTCACCTTGAGTTTATTTCTGTAAGACCCGGTATCAGATTTCTCATCTCCAGTACCATAAGAAAACAAATGTGTGTTGTTAATAAAATATGAAGTTTGTGTTAATTTTTTTTTTTTGCAGCATCAATAGGAAACTAATACATCTTGCTTAAGATTGGGTAAGCCAAGAGATAATTTTACCCCAGGCCTGGGTAGCTAAGTATGAGAACAATGTGAAGCCGTCATTGTTTTAGTAGAAAATGGTTAACAAGTGTCGTGCTTAGTCGAAGTAGAATGGTGTCCTCTCTAAGGAATCCAAGAAGACATTCCTTTCTGATCTTAGTCCCAAGCCTAGATAAGCTGCTTTTGACCAGCTGTTCTGGTTTTCATAGGCGTGCTCTGAAGTGGGTCCCTGAGCAGAACTCTTTTGTCAAGCTGGTGCTTTTGTCAAGAGATTTGAAGAAAGCTTCAAATCTCAGGCCTACAGCACGTAAAGTTGTGGTCTGGCATGCATCTCAAATCTCTTCCGGGTACCGTTTTATGTCCCTAGACTTTATTTTTCCTTCTTTCTTGCTTTGTTATGCTTTAGTTAAGCCAAGTAATTTACCTTAAATCTTTTCTGGACCAAGGTAGGGATTAGGTAACTATATAAGTAAGTAAAGACACATTTGTAAACATATATATATATACACCATAAATAATATGGAAAATATGGGAAGAAATTTGACTTTCTGTCCAGTGTTTTGCTTCTTAAATAAAATCTCTGTTGTATGGTGTTTATGTTATTTTTATATTTTTCCTAAAAAGAAAAAAAAGTGAGGTCTCTAATTGATTAATAGCACTTTTGTTTTTTTCCTAAAAAAAGCATAATGAGAAATCAGTAAAATAGAGGCATATTTTAAAAGAAGAATTCTAGTAGGCGAAAGGTGGAGAGAGTACACAGGGCTGTCCTTGTACCAGGCCGTCTTCTGCATCAGTGGAATATCCCATCGTTACCTGGAAAATTTTGTCAACTGAAGCACTCTGTCCTCTAACCACATCAATAGTCTGGAGTAGAGTTCTATATGTTTTTCTTAGAGGAAAAGCTGTTTAAAATATGTAACAAGGATCATGTGTCACTTCATGTCTAAACAGCGTGCTGCATTGAGAGGGCATGAGCATTGAGACTTGGAGGTAGATTTGCAAGAATCCTTTCCTGGGAACTTGCCCTTGCTGTTTCTTTAGTATAAACGTCATTTGTTTGTAAGGAAACACCATAATTAGGGCTAGATTAGGATGAATATAACAGAGCCACACACGTATCAAAACTCATAACTTTGACCCAATTCTGCCATGTCTAAGTTGGGCAAAACCACCACAGTTTTATTCATCCATTAGATTTGTTGAGTTCAGGGACTGTACCAGATGCTGGGTTTTAGTAGAGAACAAATTAGACATGGCTTCTGTCCTCATTGAACTGTACCTAAGAGAAAGACCTTTAATACATAATCATACAACTAACTATTAATATACGATTGCAATTGTGATAAATTCTGTGAAGAAATAGTGGGTGATGTGAGAGTGTCTAACAGGGTGACCTGGCGTTGGATGAGGGCTGAGGGAAGGCTTCTGTGAGGCAGTCATGTTCAGGGAATGTCCTTGTTCCTATGGGGGCATAGATCATTTCTGCCAAAGGAAGCAACACAGATGACCCCAACGGGAAAATGGCTTGGCACACCAGGGAAGAAAGACCTCTGTGGCTTGAGTATCCTATCCAAGCATGAGAATCACAGGAAATGAGACTGGAAAGGTAGACAGGGCTATTCTGTGCATGGTTTTGTAGGTTATGATACAGGTATTATCCTGAGTGCAATGTCAAGCCATTGAAGGATTTTTCAGAGATGCATTTTGCAATGTGAAAACTAAGTCCCACTGCTGGGGGGAGAACGGGAGGAAAGACTGTATTAAGGAAGACCAGGCAGGAGGCTGTTGCAGAAGGTCAGGTGGAATATACGGGTTTGGATTAGGTAACAATTAGAATTAAGAATTGTGAATATATTTGAGATGTATTTAAGAGAGAGAATCAACAGAACTTGGTGTTATATTGTTAATGGGATTTTCTGGCTGGAACAAGTGTGTTTGAAGGTGCTGTGTGTTCAGATGGTGTATTAATTTTCTATTGCTGCATAACAAATTACCACAAATTTAGTGGCTTCTAATAGTACCCATTTAGTAGCTTACAGTTCAGTAGGTTAAAAGTTCTCACAGCATGGCCAAAATTAAGGTGGCAGCCAGACTGAGTTCACATCTAGAGACTCTGGGTAAAAATCCACTTCCAAGCTCATTCTTGTAGTTGGCAGATTTCAGTTCCTGTAGTCATCAACTTGAGGTCCCAGTTTCCTTGATGGGTCAAATCCTTCCCATGCTTTGACTCTGACTTCTAGATCTTCTCTGACCTCTAGGTCTCGCGATTAGGTCAGGTCAACCTAGATAATCTTCCTATCATAAAGTCATCTGATTTGGAACCTTAATTACGTCTGCAAAATCTCTTTATCACAGGAGTAGTATCTTCTCATATTCACTCACTGAAGGGCAGGAGGTCATGCAAAGGGTCATTGGGGTCATTTTAGAATTTTGCCTAGAATTCACAGATGGTGAACCAGGAGTGATGCATGTAGGGCAGGTGGAAAAGGAAGGATCCAGTTTTATACGAAGTAAGTTTGAGATGCCTTTCACATATTCTAATGGACACATGAAAGTTTACTATATGGACAATGAAAGCTTACTGTATGCTACATAGCAGGTGCTTTCATCAATTCATTTAATCCACACAATAAACTTAGGAAATGAGTACTGTTATTTTTATTCAAATTTTATAACTGGTCACCGACTTGCGCAGGGTTACCCAGGAAGTAAGTAGGAGAACTACGTTTGACACCCATGCAGTCTGGCCTCAAGGCTCGTCTAAACTACTGTGTTTTATGTCATCAGTGGAATATGGGTCTGGAGCTTGGAAAAGATATATCCAGGCTGCAGATAAAAATCCTAGCATATGGGCACTTAGGTGATATTTAAAGCCCAGGTGTAGAAGAGATCACCTTAGGAGACATTGTAGAATGGAGAGAAAGGAAGAGGACTCAGAACTGAGCCCTGAAAAACTCCAAAACTTGGAGGATGGATAGAAAAGGAATTGCTAAGAAAGGATACAGAGGAGGAACAGCCAGAAAAAAACCCAGGAGAAAACCTAGGAACTCGTGTTATGGAAGCCAAGGAGAGAAGGTGCCTCAAGGGGAGTTTGTCAGACATGACTAACCAGCTAACATCCTTGTCAATAGCAGTTTGGGTGGAGATTTGACCGGAAGAAGCCACATTGGAATGGGTTGAGGAGTGTATGCAAGTGAATATAACTTTTTGAGAGACTTGTTTCTGGAGGGGGTTCAAGAGAGAAGCTTAGCCAGAGAGGAATGTGGGGTTTGGAGGTGGAGGTGTTATTTGTTGTTTTAAGATGAGTGATGCTAGAACATGCTTAAATACCACTAGTCTGGATCCGTGCCAGAGAAAGTGATTAAAAGTATACAGACAAGGGGATAGCTGATGGCATCAAGGTCCCTGAGAAGGGGGACATAGGATAGTGGTGGTGGCGGGGGGCAAGATTGGCCTCTCAGAAGGCCCACTGCTTCTATTATAATAGGAGAGAAGAGGGAAAGGATACAGGTGTATTTGTAGATTTGGTGGCAGGAAGATAAGGAAGTTTTGAGCTCCTGGAGTGTTTTTTCCTTCATGAATTGTGAAGAAAAAGCGATTCTTTATTCAAGAAGGAAAACTAGCCACATTAGTTTAAAATATTGTTATTCCGGTCTTTAAAAATATTTTAACTGGAAAACCACAAGAAGTTGACACAAAATTTACATGCTACAAGATAAAACTTTTTAGAATACTATATAATGACTTATAGGAAGATGTTTTCAGGCAAAGCCATGAGAATGCTTCTGTGTTTTCTAGAGGTCGGTTCCCTAAACAGGTCTGCATCATGCCAAAATTCTTAGTAAGCATTATGTTCTTTTTCTTCTTTCCGAAATGTTTTATATTTAGTTCAGTTCTTCTAAGTTAAAATTATTTGGTACAAGTATTGGGGAAAAAGGTCTGCTTGTTCCTACTTTATAAGCATTTGTTATTGACTCAGTTTTCGTATTGGCTCAATGTAATCCCAAAATCAGTTGGATAAGTAAACACTGCTGTTTTATGCACCAAAAGTACAGTGAGTCTTGAAGGTAAGTGATCCCGGCAGTAAAAGAAAAGTGGGCAGCATTGTTTTAAAGTACACAGATATTAAATTTAACTTTGTTCTGTCTCCAACAGAATGCTGTCCAGAGATGTGGTTTGAGGCCCAACCATAAATCTAAACAGCTTCAGAATAGCTTACCACCTGGCAGTTAAAAGGAACTTAATGTGCTAGCGATTTAGCTTATTTTCAAGCTTATTTTGTAGAACTGCGCTAATTGGACCCTGCAGACAGAGATCAAAGATTTTAGATTTCAATTATGTACGTGCTGTCCATACTATGCTGGGTACCTCCTACATTAGAGCTTATCTGGTAAATTGTTTTATAAATAATGTACTTTGCCCTGACGAAAAGAAAAATAAAAAACTGAAATAGCAGAGAAAGGGTTCTTTCTCACTGCATACAATTGTCACCTTTTGAATGAAACGCAATTAGTCCAAGAAGCTTATGTTTTTGTAATGGTGAGTAAGAAAAGACAAGGTTGGGGCTGGCCCGGTGGCTCAGGCCGTTAGAGCTCCATGCTCCTAACTCCTAAGGCTGCTGGTTTGATTCCCACATGGGCCAGTGGGCTCTCAACCACAAGGTTGCCCGTTTGACTCCCGCAAGGGATGGTGGGCAGTGCCCCCTGCAACTAAGATTGAACACGGCACCTTGAGCTGAGCTGCCGCTGAGCACCCAGATGGCTCAGTTCGTTGGAGCGCATCCTCTCAACCACAAGGTTTCCAGTTCGACTCCTGCAAGGGATGGTGGGCTGCGCCCCCTGCAACTAGAAAACGGCAACTGGACCTGGAGCTGAGCTGTGCCCTCCACAACTAAGACTGAAAGGACAACAACTTGAAGCTGAATGGCACCCTCCACAACTAAGATTGAAAGCACAACTTGACTTGGAAAAAAGTCCTGGAAGTACACACTGTTCCCCAATAAAGTCCTGCTCCCCTTCCCCAATAAAATCTTTAAAAAAAAAAAAAAGAAAAGACAAGGTTTTATAAGGAAAGCTACTTCACAGCTTTATTAGGTTGGTCTCAATAAATTAGATGCTAAATACATATTTCCTAGGTGGTCTATTAAAAACAAAGCCAAAGTATTAAATAAAGATAATTGAGTCAGATTGTGCTCTTACATCTTGAAATCTTCTATTTTAGATCTTGGAGAACTTATTTTTTTTGTCTCTCCTTTCCCTGATCCTCAAATTCTTCGTCCCACAAACACAGTTGAATCTTGTAAAAAAAAAAAAAAAAAAAGTCTGTCCCTCTGTCTAGTTTTTTGCTCTTACTCCCTTTTCCACTAGCTTTTGAAAAACCAGTTTATGCCTTTACCTCCCATTCACTCTGATGTGCTGTACCATCAGGCTTCCATCTCAATCACTCCATGGAAACTGTTCTCTGTAAAGTTACTACTCCCAGCTCCCTGCTTTCCGAATCAGGTGGAATGTCTCCAGTTAATCTTAGAGCAGTGGCTGCTGGGTCGTCAATACTGTCCTCCCTTCACCCAGTGACACTATGCTCTGCCGCCTGGCTCTCCATCACTGACTGCCCCGTCTCTTTCACCCGCCTCTGCCCTTCTGCTTGTCTCTTAAATGCCGATAATCCATTGTCTGCCTTCTTTTGCTGTCACTGTACACACTCTTCCTGGAAAATCAAGATATCATCATGGCTTGAACTACCATCCGAGTCTCTTATTTTCACCTTAGAAAATAGAGTTTCTTGTCCGTTACTTCCAACTGCCTACTGCACATAAAACATTTGCATAGCCCACAGGTACCTTACGCTCTGAAGTTGAATAATGCTTCTCCCTCGCTGTCTGTATTTCATTTAGTGTCATTGCTATTCTCCACCCTGCCAGGACCCTAGCTAGAAGCAGGCTGGACTTCTTCCTCTCCCTTCCTACGTTCTCGCTGCCCACCAGTGTGCTCTCTCAGTTGTGTCGATTATAACTCGGAAATATCCCCCTGGTCTGGATCTTGTTTAGTGTTACTAAGGATACTACACAGTCTTAGTTCAGTGTCCAGCTGAACGATAATATCATAGCTATCGTTTATCGAGCTTCATGAGTTAGGTACTCTGCCAAGCATTTCGCATGTCTCCTCTAATCCTTGCAACACACAGCGACGTGATTGGTATCGTATCCGACACCGCTGGTGCACAAGCTCACATCCCACTGCGGCAGCGACAGTTCAGTGTGGGCAACAACTCACTTCCAGTTGATGACATCTCATTTCACGCATGCAGGCTGCACATTTTTCACTTTCTGCCCCAGGACTTTGACTCCTACTCCAAGATTTAGAACCTGGTAGGAGCTGGCATGGCAAGTATGGGTGCACGTCCCAGAGTGTAGGGTGTTCATGTCCCCCTGGGGTAACTCTCATGGGGTGGGGAGTTGATAATAAATACTTCCTTTATTGATCGTAGCGTAGAATAGAAAATTCTGAGAGGCATTCTATACGTTCCTCAAAAGGTCTAGATCAAATTGAGTTGACCATGCATCCTGGTGTTGGCTTTTTCTTCTTTCCAATTGCAGTTTCCTGAGTTCTTCCTCCTTTTCACTGGGGTTACCTTCCAAATAAATTGCTTGCACATGAGTCCCAGCTAACACAGGTAGTTAAAAGTGGCTCTTGAAAGCATTCCTTGGATAGGGTACTGGAGTGGCTCACCGGCTGGTGAGGCTGTAGCAAGGGCCCCATTGCTGGCGGTAGTCGTGGTGGTAACCCTGGCAGGTGTGACAGAACAATTATGAAGACTCCCACCTGCAGGAGTTGGGACTGGCGTTGAATAGGAGGTGGTGTGTTGGGTTATGTGATAGCCCTGGGACTTCAGTGGTATAGGGACAATGGTAATTACGGGGACTTTAAGGTTTACTGGCTTCTTTTACCTTCAGAAAACTTGAAAATAAGAGAATGACAGATGTCAGCCAGCCAGTTCTCAGTGCAGGCATCTCAGAAAGGAACATCTAGGTGGATGAACCTGAGCATCTTGAACTCCGGACTTTCCCTGAATCCCTCTGGGCAGGCAGAATCAACACCTTGTTAGAAGAGAACAGCCTTTCCTTTTTTGGAGACCACACAGAGATCCGACTGAGGTGGATGCCTCACAAGATAATGCTTGCCCGCCTTCAGCCTGTTCCGCTCCATACCCGTTCCTTCCAGAACAATAACTAGATGCAGTTTCAGCATAATCGAATTAGGCCAGGGATGTTCATGTTGGGAGGAAATACAAACTCAGGCAGAGAATTCCAGGACCTGGCCAAATACGTACCCATTGGGATCGGAGGAGCATGTGGGGAGTGGCATTGGACCAGGTATTGGGCCAGGAATGGCAGAATAATAAGGCTGGAGAGAGGAGAATTTATTAATATGGAGCACTTATCATAACTCAGGATTTAACTTCCTAGTAACCTGGTCCTAATGTGCTGCTGCTGAGATGGTTTCTTGAAGCTTGGACATGAATATGACTGACAGTAGATTAGATAAATATGCAAAGATTGCTTTGACAGAGTATCAAGGTCAGAAGTCTCAGAGAAGAGAGACTATTCAACTGGATTTATTATGTGAGATGGAGAACACACCACCTGACCGTGTTCCTTAGGAGGGTACAAAGAAAACATTTCATTTCCTAAGGATAACGAATGCACTGCTGAAGGAAAACAGGCTGGGGTTGATAGGAGACGCTTCCATGGCACTGGATTCCTTAGTATTCATAGAAATGATGGGATTCTGGAATAATAGAGGCCAGATGGTGGTATTTACCATCAGGGTCGAGGTGGATATAATTACCATAATGGGCCAGAGTGGCATTCAGGGTGCCCCGACCCACAGAGCTCTGTGGCAGTGGCTAATAGGTCATAGGGCAGGAAAGATGGACAACCAACCAGGATGTTACTTGACTTGTATGATGAAGACCTTCATCTCGGAGGGATCTGAGCCTTCAGTTACTTGCCCCCGTGTTGGATTATGGCCGCTCCAAATGTCTCTTCAGCGTTATTCACCAGGCATAGAAGCAACAGAAACAGTAAATCCCTTGAGTTCAAGATAATTCCTCCCCGTCACCATGTTTATTAGCTAAGCTAGTTCCTTTGTGACAACTCAGTGACCAATGTATTTATTTCTTCTCTAGCTTTATTGAGGTCTAATTGACATATAACATTGTGTAAGTTTAAGGTATACAATGTGCTCATTTGATACATATATGTTCAACGACAGAGGCAAAGGGGAGTTTGAGCTATTATATATTCCATCAGTGACCTCTGAAGTACCACTTCACATTATCTTCAGACTTCCGTGCAGGCTTCAGCTCACTTTGCCTGACAGTGTCTTGTCTCAATTATATTTCCTGTGCATCTTTTCTTTCTGCCTCACAGCTTCTCCAAGGCTCACCCAGCAGGAGATACAGGTCGGAGGGCACAGAGCACGTTCAGCCTGGATGTGCTGGGAGGTTAATGCTCCCCCTAGGGGCCAGGATCCAATGGAGACATGCTTCTCCTGTCTTTGCACAGACAATTCTAAGAGCTTTCTAATCATTCCGTAGAGTCTTGGCAAGACTGAGCTCCCGTTGCCCGCACCAGTGAGTATTTTCGTAAGGTACCCTTGTACTGGCTCATGCTCCTTTCCAGTGTCACCCTCCTTGGTCCTTTACCCAGGCTCAGACAAGTACAATTGTTTGTGTGTGTGTGTGTGTGTGTGTGTGTGTGTGTGTGTGTGTGTGTGTGTCTGTGTCTATCCATATGTCTACCTACCTGTCTGTCCATCCATCCATCCAATCAGATTACAAATAAAGGGCATAACATGGTCAAAGTAGCTTCTCTCAGCACAACTTTAGGACATGGTAGAGCCTGAGTCCTAACCTGAATTCATCTGAAGACCAGACATGTTCTCTTCATTGGTTATACTGCCTTTTCACCTTTGAAGATGGAATCTTAGCTTGTCCTTCCAAGTCCTCAGTGGTCTGGCCTGACCTCTTGTCCATGGGGGCTGTTGACAGTTCTGCCGCCAAAAGTTGTCCTGTGCACGTTGTGCCCTTCCCTTTGCCACTAAATTCCTTTGTTTGTCCTCGTGCTGCGTTTCAGAGAGATGCACCCCTCAGAGTCTATTTGGAAAATGTGTACTTTTTTTTCTCTTTCTTTTTGGCATTCAACTTTTTGTTTTGTTTCTTTCTCTTTTGGGTTGTTTGTTTGCTCATTTCTGTCTTAGTTTTTATATTTCTGCTTCAGGATTTTCCTTTTTTTTTTTACTATCCCAAATGGCTTGTTTCAAGATTTTAAATTCAGTTTGGAATGTTGTGTTACCATTTTCTTTAGCTCTGTGAGTTTTCTTTTGGAGGAGGAGGGATTCATCAGCTGAAATGCTTTTATTAGCATTTTCTGAGTTTTTTAAACAGTAGTTTTCTGTGTCTGTGGTCTGCTTTTTGTGTATCTGTTCATTCCCTACTGAGAGAGTTCCATAGCATCTTCTCTGTACTCTTCCTTGTATGGAGGTGTTGTGGGAAGGGTTGGGATATGTCTTGTTTCTCTTTAGTTTCTGTGGGATGCTTAATGTTTCCCTCTCGTTCCCTTTTTTCCCTTCACTGCCATGTCTCCAGTGGCACCTCCCCTCGTTCTCTCTCTCTGCTTTGCTCTCAGCAGCTGTCCTTCGAGGCTGTCATTTCTGTCCAGTCCCACTGATCCTCAAGCTTCTTTTCTGGCCATGCTCTAAACTGCAGGTCCTAACCTGCATGGAGCATTTTGGCTTTTATGGTTGCACCTTCTCTGGGGATGATCTTGTCTTTGTCTAAGCCCTCAGAGCTCCTCTACTTTTTCAGTATCTCGTAAGTGTATCTCCGTGTCTCCACACCACACTTGGTGTGGGGGTGGCGGGAGCGCTGTTGGCATTTGGTCTGTTTTTCTGTTACAGGTCATTTGAAGGTTGCATTCTCTGTCTTCTAGTATTGCCAAAGGCACGGGTCATAGGTGGTTTTATTTCCTCTCTTTGTTGGTTTTATGGTGTTTTTTTTGTTTGTTTGTTTTGTTTTGTTTGTGTGGTTTTTTTTAGTGAACTGGAAGATTTGGAATGGGGCAGCCTTCATTGTCCCCCAAACCAAGAAGTTTCTCTGTACTTTTAAACACTCAGCTCAAACTTGACCATCTTCTCTTTTGTGATAGTTCTTTATTCGAACTTGGGGTGGTTGGGTTTGCTGAACTCTGACTTCAGCGTCGCTGTACCCTGTCAGCAGTGATGATAAGCTTTGGACGCTGGCATGTATTACTGTAAATCAGCATAAAAGTTATCTTTTTAAAACTCCAAATTACAACTTTCTAAAGTTAACTTTTTCTCTTTTGGGTTTCTGAGTGTTGCTGGAGCATAGAAATCTTTCTGATTTTGCATGTTTGGCTGGGCCCCCACTCTGCTTAACATGGCTTGTTGAGTTTTTATGTTCACATTGACTGTTCTGAAACATTTTTTTATTTATATTCATGTATATATATATTTTTCTTTTTCAATTACAGTTGACATACAATATTATATTAGTTTCAGGTGTACAACATTAGACATTTATATGAGTTACGAAGTAATCGCTCCAATAAATCCAATACCCATCTGACACTATACATTGTTATTACATATTACTGACTGTGTTCCCCATGCTGTCACCCTACATCCCCAGGACTGTTTTGTACGTACCAATTTGTACTTCTTAATCCCTTTCCCCCTTCACCCATCATCCCAACCCCTCCATCTGGCAGCCATCAAAATGCTCTCTGTAAAGCAACCAACCAAATGGTTTCTGTTTTGTTTGTTTATCCTGTCCTCTAGATTCCACATATAAGTGAAATCATATGACATTTATTTTTCTCTGTCGGACTGACTCCGCTCAGCACGATACCCTCTTTCTGTCTCAAATTATGTCCATCCATGTTATTGCAGATGGCGAGATTTCATTCTTTTTTATGGCTGGGTAATATTCCATGGTATATCTGTACCACCTCCTCTTTATCCATTCATCCATCTACGGACGCCCAGGCTGCCTCCACACCTTGGCCATTGGAAACAATGCTGCAGTGAACATATGCAGTGAACATATGGATGCACACGTCCCCTCGAAGTGGCGCTTTCGGTTTCTTCAGATAAATACTCTGAAGTGGGATCTGAAGTGGGATTAGTGGGTCCTTCTTTGTCTATTTCTGTAGCCTTTGTTTCAAAGACTATTTTGTCCGATGTAAGTATTAGTGCCCCATCTTTTTTTTCCCCCATTTTTATGAAATACCTTTTTCCATCCCTTTACTTTCAGTCTGTGTGTGTCTTTCAATCTGAAGTGAGTCTCTTGTAGGCAGCATATGTAGGGGTTTTGTTTTTTTATCCACTTAGTCATCCTATGTCTTTTTTTTATTGGGGAAGGGGAGTAGGACTTTATTGGGGAACAGTGTATACTTTCGGGACTTTTCCCAGTCAAGTTGTTGTCCTTTCAATCTTAGTTGTGTAAGGCGCAGCTCAGCTCCAGGTCCAGTTGCTGTTGCTAGTTGCAGGGGGTGCAGCCCACCATCCCTTGCGGGAGTCGAGGAATCGAACTGGCAACCTTGTGGTTGAGAGGACGCGCTCCAACCAACTGAGCCATCCTGTTCAATCTTAGATGCAGGAGGCACTGCCCACTATCCCTTGCGGGACTCGAGGAGTTGAACTGGCAACATTGTGGTTGAGAGCCCACTGGCCCATGTGGGAATCGAACCGGCAGCCTTCGGAGTTAGAAGCATGGAGCTCCAACCGCCAGAGCCACCGGGCGGGCCCCATCCTATGTCTTTTGATTGACACATTTAACCCATTTCATTTAAAGTAATTATTGATAGATTTGTAGTTATTGACATTTTATTATTCATATTTTTGATCTTTTTTTTTTCTTCTTAGAGAAGTCCCTTTAACATTTCTTGTCACACTGGTTTGGTGGTGATGAACTCGTTTAGCTTTTTCTTGTCTGGGAAGCTCTTTATCTGTCCTTTGATTCTAAATGATAGCTTTGCTGGGTAGAGTAATTTTGATTATAGTGAAACATTTCTTATTCCCCTATTGCTTTGGACTCCCTACTGGCATTAAAATTCTATGGGGGCAGGGATTCTGTCTTTTGTTCACAGTTGTATTTAATCACATAGAATCATGTCTGAACTATAGTCAGTAACTCAGATATTTGAGGGAATGAACAATGGATTGAATTCCATTTTCTTTATTGTTAGTAACAAACCCTGACTTAGTTGACTGAAAAAGTAGTAAGGCTATTTTATACTTGTTTCAATCACTTATTTCTGTCTGAAATTATGTACGTTTTCTTGTCTTTCTGTTTTTTTGTACTGTGGAAAAGATGACTCTTATTCAACATTTATCCTCTGTAGTTTAAAAAAGTTATTTTAACCATGGAATAGCTTAAAAATAATAATTATAAAAAATATATAAAGTGCCAAGAATGCTGTAGTAATTCTCCATGTATCACTTCATTTATGAAAAAAAATGTTCCTTTTGACGTACCTTAGAGACCACTCCCCAGTTCCCTCCCTTCTTTTTCACAGGGGGAATCATCTTGATTTTTGTGTTAATCATTCTTTTGCTCTCTATGACTTTATCATGTATAGGTCTCTAAACAATATAAACATAAAATCCTGCTGTACGCATTCCTCTGCACCTTGAGTTTTTTCAGCTAGCCTCCTGTTCTCAAATTGATCCATGTTGTTGCATTTAGGTGTATTTTAGTCATTATTACAGTTTTAAACTATTATATATATGAAGATTACAATTTATTAATTTTAATTCTACTTTCAGTGGACACTTGAGTTGTCTTCTTTTTTCTCTAATAACATTATTGCTGTGAACATTTTTTGTTATATTTTTTCTGGTGCATGTGTATAGTGCCCCAGATGGTAGTATACACGTTTAGCGTTGCTGGATAATAGTGATTTTTTGTTGTTGTATTAATTTCTACTTTTGCCGTCAGTGTGTAAGTCACTGCTCTTTATTCTGTCCAACAGTTTTTATTGTCAGATTAAAAAAAAAAAATCTTTGCCAGTATGGGAGGTGTGAATATTACTGTGATCTAATTATAATTTTCAATTTACATTTCCCTGATTACTAATGAGGCTGAACATTTTTCATATATTTATTAGCTTTTTAGAGTTCTGTGAAGTGCTTGTTTGTGTCTTTTGCCTGTTTTTCTATTGGATAGTTTGTCTTTATTATGAAATAGGATTCTTTTTAAATTCTGAATAGTAATCTTTGTCCGTTATATATATTACAAATATATTCTCCAGGGTCACAAACCTGGTAAATTATATGGTTGAGATTTGAAACTAGGTCTTTTGAACTCAGAAGCCCTTGTTTTCCTTGCTCTGTACTTTCCCTGCACATTTGTTTGTCCTATTTCTTTAACATTGTGTTAAATAACAAAAATTCATCTGAGTAAAATTTAAAGATCTTAATTGGCTTTATTGAACGATTAATGGTTTGAACAGCATACCATCTAGCAAGTAGAAAGGCGCTCCAAGAAGCTGTAAAAATGGAAGGCTTTGGGGGAAAAGAGTAGATTGTTTCAGGCTTAGGTAACCTATCTCTGGGGGTCAACAGGGGGCTGTGAGGTGGATTACCTCACTAGTGCTGACCAGGAAATTCCAGATTGACTGGTTAAGATTACATTTCTGGGAGAGGCTGAAATTGCAGTTAGGTTAGGTATTAAGTCTCTCTCAGTTTGGTGACATAGGCTTAGCAGAAGTGACTCCATTTTGGGCCTGTTGTCTCTTTTCAACACGTGGTATATACATTTTTGTTAAAACTCACTCAGATCTGCAGGACTCATAGCAGGCAGCCATAGGTTAGTAGAAGCTTTCCCTCCCGTTTCAAGTGGATATGATCTCTCCTTTGATTTCTTACAGCACCGCATTTTGGCAGTAGCGTGTTTTATTTGGTATTACAGTTGTCGATTATGTTTACTTTATTAGATAATAAACTTTTGGGGAGAGGAACTGTTTTCTTCAGCTTTGTTTTCTAGTGCTTATCATAGTACTAGTATGAGAAAACTAGTTCCCAGTTCCTATTTCAGTAATTGGTAAGAGAAAACTCAGCTTCAGTGGTTTAAATAAATAGGATTTTAACCTCACATAACAAGGAGTCTCGAGTCAGGCAGCCCACGCCTCTAAGAATCTAGGCTCTTTGTGTTTCGCATTCTGCCAACCTTAGTGTGCCTTTTGTCCTCAGTGTTGACTGCCCACAAATAGGAATATGTTCAAATAGGAATATGGGGCAGGAGGAAAACATTTTCTGTTTGTGAGACATTTTCTTTCTCTGCAGGGTTTGAAATCCTCTTTGACTTTTCGGCATGTTTTGTTTTGGACCGTAAGGTGTTATATGGCCCTCCTGCAAGGGGGATTGTGAAGTTGAATAGTTAGCTTCCCAACTTCTCTAGATAAGAAAGAAGGTGGTTGAGAATGGTGTTAAATGGGCCAGCATATAGTATCTGCCATAAAGAGAATTCAATAAATATTTTTTATTTAACTTTAAAAAAATTTATCAAAATAATTCATGTAGATATTTAGTCAAATAGCAGTACAAGGCTTACACCAAAACCAAAAAATCAGCAGTCCTCATCTGCCATTCCATTTCCAGTTTCTAATTCTAATACTATCTTCCAATTTTAAATGACATTTTAAAGCTCTTGAGTCATCAATTTTAGACCTTTATTTCTCTGCCCATCTACTTTAATGAAGTTATATTCTGGTTGAATTCATATTCAATCTTTAACGGCTATATTCATTGCTGAGACAGGTATTCTGTTTTTGTTTCCTTATATAATTTTTTTGTTTTTCCTGGAGTTAAATTACCCCAATCTTTTCATTCATTTACTTTTCTTTGAATCTTTAAATGTGTCCACATGTTTTAACAGCTCTGTAAAACAGCTTTTCCATATGATTTTCTATAGATGAGATAACCCATCCTTGAAGACATTTCTTCCGGAACCCTCTGTCCTCTTCCATCTGGATTGGTTGCTCTCTCAGCTCCTGCATAATTGCCTATTCTTCACCATCATCTTGGGAATGATGTGCTTAACTCTGTTTCCTGGATCCTGTGGCTTTCTTTTTCTTAAAGATTTTTTAAATCTTAAAATATCTCCATTATGTTCTCATATGTGTGATAGGTTGGCTTGGTATAGAATTCTAGATTGAATTGTCACTCAGGATTTTGAGTCATGGCCCATTGTCTCCTAGCTTCTAATGATGCTGATGAGAGAAGTATGACACCATTCTGATCCCCAGGCTTTTGTGTGTGACCTAGTTTTTTAATCTCAGGAAGGTTTTAGGATCTTTTTATCCTTGTTTTAGGATTTTGGAACTTCAAATTTTCATGGCTTGGTGTAGACACTTTTTTTATTCATTATACTAATTAATGAGTGTACCCCTTAAAGCTCAGTTTTGGGGGATTTTTTTTTTTTTTACTTACATGTTTGATAATGCCCTCTTATTTTTTATGTTCACTCTTACTAGAATTCTGTTAGATGTTGGGTTTCCTAGATTATTCTGTAATTTTCTTATTTTGCATCTCCTTGCATTTTTTTACTCTACTTTTAGCCTATTTCGTTAACTTTATCATCCAGATCTTTAATAGACAGTTTTTTTTTCAGATTTAAAAAAATTTCTAAGAGCTTATTTTATTCCTTTTTAACTGCACCCTGTTTCTGTTTTATGGTTAAAACATCTTTCATTAAGGATATTAATTAACTGTACTTTCTGTAAAGTTGAGTTTTTTTCCTTATACCTAGAATTGCCACTCTTTCTTCTGAATTCCTTTCTTGTTTATTTTGATGTCTTTTGTGTTAGGGATTTTTCTCAATTATCTGGTAATGATTGACTGTTAATATGAGTAAGACACTAAAAAAGTGGTTAGAAACTCTTGTTTGAAAGATACTTACCTTGCTAGTCAGAGCTTATTCATTGGGAATCCCACATGTCAGTATCCTTAAGTTTTTTACTCAAGGTTGTCCATTTCTCCAGAGAAGGGTCCCCCAGACTTGTACTTGGGAAGCACCAACTGGGCCCTCTGTTTTCTGGAGCCCGCAGGGGAATGTGTGGACTTCTACTTCATTCTTTGTTTTTAGTCTCCTACCTCATCCTTGTCCCTTGCTATGCCTGGTTACCCCAAATCTGGTCTTTTCCTCCTGAAATTATCCTATGTTGTGTGAGTGTGGAGACCTGGGAACTAAAACTCCTTAAAGGCTTTCAGACATTTCCCATTTTTGTTCTTCACCTCCCTCCTTCCAGTCCTCTGCTGTCCATGGGTATTGGTTGCCTCCATGTCCTGAGCCTTTTGGGGGTACTCTGGGGGTAATTTGCTTGTTCACATGTACAGTTCCCTCCGCGGGCATTATGGCTTGACCTTTCCTCCCCTTTGCTGAGTCATTTATCATTCTTTCAGATGTTTTCTATCCTCATGTGTTATAGCTTAGGGTATATAGATGTTTTTGGGTGTCATTGAAAGTGGAGTGTTTCTTTTTACCTTGTGTGGGAGCAATGCTTTTTGAAAAACTAGGCTATAGAAAGGTCTGATCTTTACTCTCTTGAAATTGGAAGTCAAATTATTTCCTTTCAGTGAATTGTAGCAACAGTTAACATATAGTATTGTGTACGTACTGTATATGTGGCACTGTTCTAAGTGGTGTGTATTCATTATCTTATTTAATCTGCACAATATCTGTTTGTGCCACACACTGACTTTCTTAAGAATTTTGAATATTTTAATTCATTATCCCCACAACAAATCCTATAAGGCTGGTACTATTAACATATTGATTCTACAGATGAGGATACAGAGAAAGAAAGAAGTTAAGCAACTTCTTTTAGAATGCACAGCTAATAAATGGAGCCTAGATTGTGGGGCTTTAAGCCACTATTGTTCTAGATAGCTCTACACAGGGCCTACATGTAATTAAAAGTTGTTAAATATTTGTAGAATAAATACTTTAAAGGATACTCTGGGTTTTAATTTTTAAATTAAGATGATATTTTTATAGATACACTTTTTGCTTAGCTACTGACTGCTTGCTGTCCTTGTCTATGAAATCTTAATATCTTTCTATTCTCCCATTATTTTTGGAGTCAATTTCAATATCATAAATAAGGACACCTTAGTAAAGTGGAAACTACTTTTTAAAAGCTAGTATGTTTTTTATCCGCATTTTAATAGTTATAGAAAATGGAAGGCGATAATGAAGCAAATAATGGGAAAGCAAAATTGAATTTTTTATATCTTTTCCCATGAGGAGTCTATGGGAGTTCAGTTTTTTATTCTTGTAATATTCTTTTAAAATTCCCTTTTATAGGTACACAACAAAGAAAAAATAAGTTTTTCTGTGGGTTAATCTTCTTTCACTGTGGGTGTCCTTGAATTAAAAAAAAATATACTTATGCTTAGCAGTGTACTGTTGTCCAGATTTTATAGCTACTTTAAAATTTCCTTTTTACCTTCCATATGTATAGCGCAAGTTAAGAATTACTATTAATACAAAATTAAATAAATACCTTCCTTTGTGTTTACCACCCCTTCAGATATGCTGATATATTTGTGCTAAGTAAGAAGGTAATTAATAACATTTAAATCTATATGTAGATAAACATCCGTGTGTATGTAAATGAAAGCCTATGTGTATATATATTAGTGGTTCCCTTTATTAAAAACCATGCAGATTGTCTTCATAAGGATATTATGGATACAGTCTTTAAATTATCTTCCATAATTTAAAGCTGGCAATAGCTAAATTTGTTCTCTGGGAACTCTAATTAAAGCATTTCAGTTTCCGTCGTTTGACCAACTGAAATATTACATGTATTTGACAGATCTTAGTTGGATTTACTGCATGTCATTTGAATTTCATTAGAACTTGTTTTTTAAAATTTTAGTATTAAGAGGCAATCTAGTTTTCATATGCTAAGAAGTATATTTCCTTATTTCTGTTAATAGGAATATGAAGACATATTTTGATTTAAGATGAAGCTTCAATTGTAGGGATTTCTGGTTTTTCTGCTGGCATGAGATAGGTCTGTTTGTGGATGGGTGGAGTCACATTACTGGTTCTGGCCAATGAAATTGATCAGAAGTTATAGGGAAGACTTCAGGGCATTCACCTGCTGGGTGACACCCTTCAAAGCTTTTATTCCCACGGCTTCAGCAACTGGCAGTACTCTAGATGGGGCTTCTCTGTGCTCCTGGGTACTATAGTAAGGAAGACCTGGAACAGAGCCCCTAGGCAGCTCACATGTAGACTCAATTGGCATTTAGAATGAGTGAGAAATAAACTGTTGTTTTTAAGCCACTGAAATTTAGGGTAATATGTTACTGCGATATAATTTAAATGATTCTGAGTGATTAAACCTGCTGTAGGGAGTCTTGTATGAGACCTCTTAGAATTTTTTAAGACTATGAAGCGTCAAAGAATCCACCGCCCCACCTTTATTCAGAGAAAAAGGATAGTGGCATTTAACTTTCCGCTGAGGGTTAGGTGGCGATGGGGTTGGAGGGTTTTAAACTCTGGGAACATCTCTAAGAGACTCCCTGACCAAGCTGGAAACTTCCAGTTTGCCTTGAGGATTTTGGGGGATCTCCAGAAATGACCTTTTAACAACAAGCAAGGATAGACATTCTAGGTCTGGGGGATAATGACAGTTGCCTGATTCCAAATTTCCAAATATACCCCCTGCCCCCCAAACTCCATATACATCAATAAGGAGCTCAAATAAAACCACCTGTGATCCACACCTTCGACTTACTGGGAGATAGGGAATAGCATAATCTTCAGATTACATCTAAGTAGGGTAGGAAAAACAGCACCAAATTCCAATAGATCTCTTGTTGCCTCAGTCCTGTGGGGTATAGAGTGGGAAAGGGGAGTCTTAAGAGACTCTTTTTTTTTTTTTTAAGATTTTTATTGGGGAAGGGGAACAGGACTTTATTGGGGAACAGTGTGTATTTCCATTATTTTTTCCAAGTCAAGTTGTTGTCCTTTCAGTCGTAGTTGTGGAGGGAGCAGCTCAGCTGCAGGTCCAGTTGCCCTTGTTAGTTGCCCCCGGGCAACCTTGTGGTTGAGAGGACGCTCTCCAACCACCTGAGCCATCGGGGGCTCAGCGGCAGCTCAGCTCAAGGTGCCGTGTTCAATCTTAGTTGCAGGGGGCACTGCCCACCATCCCTTGTGGGACTCGAGGAATTGAACCGGCAGCCTTGTGGTTGAGAGCCCACTGGCCCATGTGGGATTCCAAACGGCAGCCTTCGGAGTTAGGAGCATGGAGCTCTAACCGCCTGAGCCGCCAGGCCGGCCTCTTAAGAGACTGTTTTAAAAAGAAGAGAGAGATGGAGAAGTCTTAGACAAAACACCGGCAAAAATAATCCTCAGGAAGAGAAAGTGTCAACAGTATGTGTCAAAATACTGATCCCCATCCTGGGACTTGATAGCTCAAGGCTTTGGCTAAGGAAAAGGACTTAAAAGTGAGCAGGACAGTGGAAATGTAACGGCTGTGTGCAATGTCAGGGGGTAGTAGATTGAGGGAGGGAGGTTATCACTGTGTGAGGGGTATAGATGTCTAACTAGTACATTGTTTTGTACACCTGAAACTAATTTAAAAAAAAGTGAGCAGGATCAGAAGTGGCAGAGTTAAAGAAGCATTGCCTCTAGAGGAGAAAAAATATGAAAGTGGTGGGCACCCTGGGAATGTGGCCAGTGAAGAGAAAGAAAGCAAAGGAGGAAATTACATATCTTGCAGAAACAAGAAAAATTACTCACCTGTCCCTCACCATCATCCATTAAACAAAGTGAACCTCATTACTGATAAGACCCTCTTACCCCAGGAACCTTGTATGCCAAATGCATAGAAATGGAAAAGAAATTCTTTAATACGAAACTACTGTAAAAAGAAAACAGTGTAAATCAAAACATTCCAGCCAATGCAAAGTCTCCCCTAAATCCAACTTTATGCAGAAGAAAAACAGGAACACAGTATTCCCCATGGAATAGATATCCTTAGAAAAGCACTAGGTGATTTTAAAAAAATCACGTTGAATCAGTTATTCAAAAACTAAGAAAGAAATGGACAAAAAAAAACCCAGGAGGAAATGTAGTAAGAGTTGATAGAATTCAGGGGAAAAGAGTGAAGAAAAAGACAGCATCATATTAGAAATGAAGACTAAATAAAAAAGGCCCCGAGGAAGAATAGATTCAAATGAAAATTTAATAAGAGGCATTGAAGAAAAGCAAGGAAACAATTTTTTAAAAATTAGATACAGAAAGAAAGAAAAAATGTCAAGAGAAAGTAGTTGAAAGAAATGGAGGACAAAGAAGATGTAACATGTACAATTGGAGTCCTTAGAGAAGAAAAATAAACTGTCCAAGAAATGTAATTCCAAAAAGAAACTTAATTTTACACATTGAAATGGCCACTGGGTACTGGGAAAAATTAATAATGTAATGATTGGCTCCCATAATGATCATCTTTGAGACATATCCTAGTAATATATTAGACTTTAAAGATAAAGGTCTCAGAGCTGCAGGCCAAAAGATCAAATAAATTACACTATGGTAGGATAATTAGCTGGCATCAGACTTCTTGAAAGCAACATTACAAACCAAGGCAACACTGGAGAACTTTTTTTTAAAGAAACTACAGGAAAGAAATTGCAAACGAAGAATTATTAATATATTCAGTCAACTGCCTTAAAGGTTAAGGGTAGAGAAAAGTTTTGAGTATGCAAGAACTCAGAGAATACCCTACACTAGTGGTCTTCTTGAGGAATCTGCAAGACAATGAGTTTCATCCAGACAGACTGGAGAGAAGGACTGATGGTGAGCACTTAATATTTATTATAGAGTTGAGACTGAGACAAAGTGGGGTCACAGATAGAAGAATCGTTTGTAAACCTAAAATTATATTGTATGCATAACTATTTGTAATTTGTATTGCATAAGTGTGCTTAGAGCATAAGTATGTCTTCATGTTTGCTCCCAATGTTAGATTCAATTTCGGTTTTACTTGAGGTCACAGCGAAAATGTAGTTCTTTGAGGTATAGCACACAGAGAAGCAGAACTAAGAAACCACACAAACCCTGTAAACATTTGCAAATTCAAATTTCCAAGCTAAAAAAGGTGGTGGGAAGGGGGATAGGACTTGACTCCTCAGATTGCTCAGCCTCTTTTTCTGCTTCAACGGCCACCAGCTGTCCTCTCGTTGCTGACATTCTGATGTTTCAAGGGGGAACACGAGGAGGTGAGCACACAGGTTGTTTGATGAGAAGTGGCTAGTGATGACGTGGCAGACCATCTAGGGACATGGCCGTTATGGATGTACTTCACATGTCATCGGTTCAATGCTGTAATATTTGGGTTTCATCATTCAGTTAGAGCATTACTCTTGTCCTCATGCTCTTATTTTTATGGGTGAGTTGGCCATGTGCTGTTGGTTCATTTGGGATGACTTAAACCAGTAAATAAATTTAAGGTCAAATAATTTCCTGCATTAGGAAATTGTAAGCGAATAGTTATAACCAACTGAATGAGGCATCTCTTACAATATTTTGAAACTCACATACCACGTACATGTATAACATAAGTCTATGTACAGTGTAAGTCCATGTGTACAGCAGATTTTAGTACATATAAAATGACGTAAGTATACATTTCCGAGCTTTGTTCATGAAAGAGCCTGGAAGGCACAATATCCCAGTAGTAATGAGCACGCCTGGCTTGGTTTCTAATACCATTTCCAATTAAAAGGAGTTAAGACTCCTTATAAAAGAAAGCAAGGAACTGCTAAACAAACGAAGGAGAAGGAGAAGGGAAGGGAGGGAAGGAGGAAAGAAGGAAGAAAGGAAGGAAAGAAAGAAGGAAAGAAGGAAGAAAATGAAGTGGTCATGTTAGAAGGACACAGAGGCCACCTTGAAGATTCTTCCACTGACCAAATCCTGGTCAATTTGTGCATCAAAATACTTAAGGACAGAAATGAATTTTAAAGCCATTGAAAATAGTAATCCATGAATAGTTTGCCGATGGATGGATGGATGGATGGATGGATGGATAGATGGATAGATAAGAAGGAAGGACTCTTCTCAGTACAATGCTGGAAGAGTTGGAAAATTATTATTTTGTAATCATTATAGTAAAGATTGGTTCAAGCAAGAATCATTAATGGAGGCTAGATTTAGGTGTGGGCGTTTGATGAGGAACAGGATATTTTAATGGCCCTATCGTATTTCTCCACAGATTGCTTATTGCAAGGGGAACATTAGTGCCTATATAATGAAGAAACTGGACAGGACCTTGACTTGGTGATCAGAACTGAAGTCATTAGTGAGGGACAGACTGACATTGTATGCTTCTGGTTGTGATACCCTGAGAGGCACACATAACTGAAGTGGTCTTCTAGCTGGGCACGCTTAACCTGAATCATGAGGAAACTTCAGTCAAACAGGAAATTCTGTGTAAACAAACTAACAAAAAATCATGACCTCTATTCTTCAAAAAAGTCAGAAAAGACAGAGAAAAGGTTGAGAAAGTCTTCCAGATTAAATGAGACTAAAGAGACATGACAAAATAAATGTAACATGTGATTGTATACTGGATTTTGTACTCAAGAAAAAAGTGCTATTAAAGGATGGATTAGTCAGGATTCTCCAGAAAAACAGAACAGGATGGGTAAAGATTGATTGTAAGGAATTAGCTCATGTGATTATGGAAGCTAATCCAAAATCTGGAGGGAGGGAGGGAGGGCCCGCAGGCTAGAGACCCAGGAGAGGCAAGGTTCTAATTCCAGTTTGAAGGCAGTCTGCTGGAAAATTCTTTCTTCCTTGGGGAGACTGGTCTTTTTGTTCTATTCAGGCTTTCAGCTGTTTGGATGGGACCAAAGCACATTATGGAGGACAATCTGCGTTACTCAAAGTCCATAGATTTAAATGTTAATCAAACACACTGCCACAGAAACACCCAGAATAGTGTTTGACCTTGTCACCAAGTATCTGGGTACCCCTATGGATCTCCTTATATCATACTTAATCTCCAAATAAAATCAGTAACAGGGTCATCCTTCCAGCTAATATGACACAAACATCCTGTGTACAACCGAAAACACACTAATCCTTTCCTCAGAGAGGATTCAAAATCCTAAGTGGTGTTTACTCTTCTCATGGATCTTAAATACTATCCTATAAAGTCAATACATCAGACGTTACATGATGAGGGGATAAGAGAGGGAAGAGAACAAAGTTATGTGTTATGTATATGTACTCGCATGTATACATACACACACACACAAACATTAATAACAAAATAAGGAAGAAATAACGCATGCCAACTACAGTTTGTTTCTGAAATGGTCACATGATTTCTTCACGACTGCCTTAAGGAATGTCCCAGAAAGGAGCTGTACTATTGTAACTGTCCACTTCTGGATGGTGCCTTCTTGCTGTGCAGAACCATTGTAAACCACTCCTGAGTCTTGTCTTTTCTGTCTTGACCTTGGGGAACTTCCCATGAGGCCCGAGGTGCAGGCTGGGAGTGTGAAGGAAGTGTGGTAGGAGTGGGGGCCATAGGCATTTGAGCCACTTCTTTATGCAACTTACTTGTGACCTCAGGGCCTGCTCGGCCCCAATCTCCTGTGTACCACTTTTATTTGGAGATGGAGTGTTGCTGTAAACACCTGACTCTATGGAGGGCAATCTGTTGTACTCAAAGTCCATGGTTTAAATAGTAATCTTATCCAAAAACACCCTCATAGAAACATCCAGAATAGTATTGACCAAATTGTAGATGCCCTGTGATCTAGCCAAATTGACCCATAAAATGACCTGTCACAAAGAACATCAAACAATTAACAAATCAGAATAGGGACGATAGATCCAAGTGTTTTTATCAATGTTCGTTCTTTTGAATTTGATAACTATACTGAGCTTATTTCAAAGAATTTTTAGGAAACACACACTGAAATATTAAGGAGTAAAGATGCATAATGTGTGCAAACTACTCTGAAGTAGCTCTGAAAAAATAGGTGTGAGTGTGTGTGTCTGTGTGAGTGTATGAACAAGAAAGAAAACAAATGTTAACAGAATGTTAAAAATTGGTGATTATGTACATGTGAGTTGTCCATTATTTTTGCAACTTTGGATTTTGAAAGCATTTTAAGGTAAAATAAAAACTGTAAATGACCAGGGAACATTATAATTGTGTTTAGAGGCACAAAAGATCTGTAACTTTTTATATGGCACGATAATTGTGCTGATATCCTTGTGATAAAATTGAAAGCATTAGTTGCTTAACTTGATTTCAGGGGAGTGTGTTACACGCTTCATGCTTGAATAAGAAAAGGAGGGGGCGGGGGGAGTGGCCCTCCTCTTAGGGTTCTAGTGCCTGGAAGTCCCTCCACAGCACACCTTGACTTTTTTCTTCTACATCACAGATGTGGTGTTGGAGCATGGTTGTGGGGGAGAAAACACAGTCAAAACTGAAACAGGAGAGGAAGGATGGGACAGGACTAAAATTCATAGGGATGAATTTAGTTTCTTTGGTCCCCAAGTGTTCATAGTATTAGATCGTTCACTATGAGTTAAAATGGACATTTTTAAAAAGTAGGATTATTCTTGAAAAACGGGTTGGCAGTGGCCCTATAAAAGTTTACAGCTGTGAGCACAAATTAATGCAAACTTATACTTGATTCAAGGCTGCTACGTTTAAGTGCTAATAGAAACCAAACTGGCACTATTAGCAGCATGTAGTCTGGAAAACAGAAAAAGGAAAGGGTGTTGATATAAAGTCCCTTAGCACAATAGAATTAAGTGTAGAGGTGACAATAGAATTGCAGTGGAAAAATGAGGTTATGACTTAGGAAAATGCTGCTGCATTTTCTTACATCAAATTGAAATCTGATACTTGGGAGTGTTACTTTGTTCTATTAAAAACCATTTTATGTCTTGCATGGAAGGTATCATTTAAAATATATCAACAAATGTCAAAATAATTTTGGAAGCTGGAATGTTTGCCTTGCTGTCATGGTTTCAGTTTTTGTCATAAGTTACCTATTTGTTTGCTTGCCAAAATACTGAAGTATGCCTTCTGTTGTAAATGAAGGTATACACCTTAACTGAAGAATACGGAAAGCTGTGCTGAGTGTAAATAGTACAACTGTTCTTTGTCTGTCTAGACTTAGGTTCAAAGCAGCATTGTCTTTAAACTGTCAGATAGCTAATGATTTATAAACTAGTACTAAGGGAACTTGCTTTGGAAAATAATTCTTCTAAAAGCTTCTGTGCAGTCCTTCTCATGTGCTATATTGTTCCCTCAATTATCATTTTCTTCACATTTTTGTGTATATTAACTTCAGTCACATGCTATGGTCTGGAAATGAAGTATTCTAGGTGACTGTTCTTTTTTTTTTTTTAAGTTTTTTTTTTTTTTATTGGGGAAGGGGAACAGGATTTTATTGGGAAACAGTGTGTACTTCCAGGACTTTTCCAAGTCAAGTTGTTGTCCTTTCAGTCTTAGTTGTGGAGGACGCAGCTCAGCTCCAGGACCATTTGCCGTTGTTAGTTGCAGAGGGCACAGCCCACCATCCCTTGCGGGAGTCGAACCGGCAACCTTGTGGTTGAGAGGACGTGCTCCAACCAACTGAGCCATCCGGGAGCTCAGCGGCAGCTCAGCTCAAGGTGCCTGTTCAATCTTAGTTGCTGGGGGCGCTGCCCACCATCCCTTGCAGGACTGGAGGAATCGAACTGGCAACCTTGTGGTTGAGAGCCCACACTCCAACCAACTGAGCCATCTGGGAGGCAGCTCAGCCCAAGGTGCCCTGTTCAATCTTAGTTGCAGGGGGCGCAGCCCACCATCCCTCGTGAGAGTCGAGGAGTTGAACCGGCAACCTTGTGGTTGAGAGCCCACTGGCCCATGTGGGAATCCAACCGGCAGCCTTCGGAGTTAGGAGCATGGAGCTCTAAGTGCCTGAGCCACCGGGCCGGTCCGTGACTGTTCTTTTAAAGCTACATTGTCTAATAATTGTGTATTTTCAAATAATCTGACTACTGTGAGATCCTTTACCGTCCTTTGGCCATCTTCATTTGGAAATTCCGTAGACATTTCATGTACTTAGTTTTTAATCGTCAAGGTTTATGTTCACCAAATCCATCCACACACATAGACCCACAGCTGCGTGTTAAATAGCGACATGCTGCTCGATCATCCGTTATCACAGCCAGGCCAGAGGAACTTGTGGCATTTCAGAACAGTGCATTAATAAGCAAATAGTCTGTTTTATAAAAACAATTTGCTTAGATGATACGGTGTGAGATGTCTCAAAATGTGTGCATTTTGAAAAATAAGTTTTAGAAGCTTTATATGCTATTAAGAAGTATGTGACTTTTCTAAAAAGTAAGCATTAGCTTTGATAAGTAAATAGCTTTGTGTGCAAAACAGTAACCAAAGAATCATTACGAAAATCCTTGTTGAATCTAAAAGTTTCTTGATAATATTAATGTTTAAAAATATTTTTATGATTCTTACTCTGTAGCCCTAATGTTTTTCTATCGAGGTATAGTTTACATACAGTAAAATTCACTCTTCTCGGCATGCAGTTCTGAGTTTTGACAAATGAATGCAGTTCATATGAAACTTTTTTTTTTAAAGTTTATCGCGGTGACAATTTTTAGTAAAGTTACATATGTTTCAGGTGTACAATTCTGTATTACATCATCTGTATCTCACATTGTGTGCTCACCACCCAGAGTCAGTGAAACATTTTGAAAATTGTTCTTATCTTTTAGTCTGAGTATCTTGTGCTCACTTAAGGATTTTCAGTTTGAACATTAAAGATTGCATGATAGTCATTCAGAATTAAATAATTTTAGTAATTTCCGACGTTTTTGCTTTGTGCGCAGTGGTGTTAGTGAATAACATGGGAAGGAATTTACTTTTTCCTCTCTCCCTGATTTCAGTGCCTGAGTGTAGCCTTTATTGTCCCTGGTCTCGACTGAGGCATCAACCTGTGGTCCCTGTGCTGTCTTCACACGACTTCCTCCTCACTCACCTCCCACCCTGCTGCGGTGGTCTGAGGTACAAAACTGATTATCTTAATCTGACTCTGCCTGAAATCTTTCACTGGCTCCCCGTTGCCTTTAGAAGACAATAGGTACTTTTTCAAGTCAGACTTCCTTTGATGAACCAGCTCCTGCTGTGTCTTGCACCTTCTTCCCTGTCCTTGGTCCGCACGGCCACCTGCACTGTGGCAGAGTCCCAGGTTTGCCCTGTTCTCTGGCTTCTTGGTGCTTTCATGTGTGTCTCCTTCTGCTGTGTAGCCTTTTTTCTGTCCTGCTCTCCATCAGTGCCCGGCTTCCCCAAACCTTCAGATGTTTTTAATCAACAATGGTGAGATGCCCTCCTGGTCTTCTGTCCCTCAAGCCTAGTTACTGGTGCTTGCACCTGGAGTTCTGTCGCTTGCCTGATGCCTCCTCTGGACCCCGTGCTTTTTGGCGTCACGGAGTGTGTCTGCTCCAGGCTCGCCAGTGCCTTTGCACAATATCAGATACAAGTCAGCATCCATCATGCCTATTCAGTAAGCAGACTGGGTAGTTCTGTGTAGAGTATGGTGATTACATAAAACCTAGGAACTGGGTAAGGAGAAGAAAAATGTGTTATCAGAGCAGTAGGCGCTGGAATTCCTGGTCTGGAGGGAACTGCCTGCCCTGGGGGCATTGCCTGGATGTCAGGCTCACTTAGGGAAGTGAGTATGGATGGTGGCGGTGGCTGAGAGGGCAGAAGAGGAGGAAGCTTTGTGACAGGAAACAAGGGGACAGTTTTGTTGGTTTTGTTCCTAATAGGGAAGAAGAGAGAGAAAAGGAGAACAGTCAGAAAAATGATTTGAGGCCAGGGAACAGGTGAGATAAAGGCCCCCTCCCCCAAGGTTGGAAGATGGAGAGAAATTAAGAATAATTCTAGTTCCAATTCCCTTTTCCCAGGAATTACTAGGAACCTTGGGGGAGAGCGAGGCTTTGGACTTGCACAGGCTACGGCTCTGTGGGCTTTGAATCCATTCAGTCTAGATTATAAAGTGCTGGCAAGCTCCAGCTAATAACTGGGATTCATGCACAAGGAGAGACTGGAAATGAACGCACAAAACAAGGGTAGCTGGTATTAGGATGGTGGGGCTACAATCGCCCCCACCCCTGAGACTTTCTCTGTTATAAAAGAAAAGTTTTAAAAAGTGAAAACTGACCAGAACATTGTGCTGTGATCTTTTTCACAGCAGTACTTGGAAAGTAGAGGTTAATGTTGACTTCTTAAATGTTGAAGGTGCTAGAAAGGGGAAGGTGAAACTAATTATTGAGGAATAGGGAATTTGGGCCAAGACTGAAACTCCTTTCTTTACCAAAAACAGGAACTTTTTAATTAACTTGTTAGGCTTTGTTTCTATCTTTAAAAAAAAATCTTTTTTTTAATTGATGAGTAGTGTTTCAAAGAGAAAAAAAAGCATCTGTTAAGTACCTGAAAGTTGAACAAGGTTTCGTGTAGACAGTGTTTTAGAAGTTGATAGTGTTCTGTAGATCACAGATTTTATAATAAATTATGGCTTAATTATTTCAGTTTCAGCTGCAACAGCTGTAAGTTTCTCTACTTCCTGTTGTATTCACAACTAAATCTCACAGTGTTGCTTTTTATAATTGTTCTCTTTTTCTTCTGAAATGAAACGAGTCAGAAAACCATTGACAAGGTAATGGTATAGGACTGCAGCGTCTTGTGTATGTTGCTGTTAGTTACCTGTTCCTTGATAGTGGCAAATAGGATTCAATGCGGGCTCATTACGCTGTTCGCTGTTCGTGTTTTCTTTTCATGCTCGGATTTCATGCTTGTAGCTATAGTTACAATCACAAAAGACTGAGGTGTAAACCCCAAATGGCACTTTACCAACTTAGCGTGGGAATACAAAGAAACAAGTACATGAAACATTTGTGTTTGTTTGATCAGTGCATTTTGCCTTTTGAGTAAGGGTGTCAGGTTAAAATTGGTTTGCTTGGTGAGCATGGAACTCAGGAAGGAAAACAGGAAGGTGGTTGTGTATTCCTATAGCTAAAGGCAAAGGCTCGGGAGCACAGTGCAGCCATGTTCAGGGTAAGGGTACAGCTGTCTCCAGGATGGGGTTGTACCTGGTATTGGAAGCTGCTGAGGAGGTTGTCCCCTGGAAAGTGCTAGAAACACATTACCCAATTTGGCATTTTATTTTTTAGTTTTCATTTTTTCCAGTCTGTCTTTTGTTGTCCATTCTTTAAATATTTTCGTTCTTTTGATTAAGATAGTTTAAATCTTTCTATGCTGCTTGCAGTGACTTTTATCTTGTAAGGAGACTTTCATAGCTCTCGTTTCATACTCTTGTATATTTCAGCCAAGCTGATTTCTGAGACATTTTACTCTTGTTTCAGTGCACTGCCTCTCTGCTATTTCCTTTGGAAACCGTTTGTGCCCATTAGAAAGGCGATAATCTTTTTTTCCATCCTTAACACCCTAATGTATATTTATCCTTCTCTCTGCCTTTTAATCCTTCTCTCTAACCCTTTCTGTCCTGGTTCCCGTTATTTGTCACTTTCCGAAGGATCTGCTCTCAGGAACCACCCCTGCCATCTCCCCTTTGCCAGCCTTTCCCATATTCCCTTTCTTCATCGGCCTTCTCTCTCTGCCTTCTAAGTTGAGAAAAGCTTTCATATGATTCTTTGGCATTTTCCCTCTATTCCTTCCTTTTACATCCCCATTTCTTGAACAGAATTATCTCTATCTGTTGTTTTTAAAGATTTTGTTTTGCTTTCCATCCCCATCCTTAGACCCTAGTCTCCCTGCCTAGACTTGAGGATACAACTACAGCCTAGTGGAAGAGATTCATAGGGCAAGGTATTAATGGGGGGGATGAAGAGGGGGTGGAGAATGTGGAACTTCCATGACCTCTCAGGGAGCGCCACCATCCCAGAAGCTCTCCGAACCATTGTGTAGGGGTTTTAAGGAGTGCTCATTATGTAGGCATGATTGATCAAATCGTGGCCATTATTGATTAACTTAATCTCTAGCTCCTCTCCCCCCCCCCCCGAAGGGGGAAAGAGAGAGGGTAGGGCTGAAAGTTTTAGGTTTTTCTAGCGACCAGGCCCCCATCCTGAAGCTATCTGGGGGCTCCCAGCCACCAGTCATCTCCTTAGCATACAAAAGACACTCTTACCGCTCTGGAGACTCCTAAGTTTTTAGGAGCTGTGTGCCAGGAACCTGGGACAAAGACCAAATACAGGGGTGCCAAAAACATGTATACAAGTGTACATTTTGGTCAGCATTACTCAAGCAGTAGTTCGCCGTAATCAGAAGTGTCAGGACGCTGATGGGAACCACTTTGAGCACCTCCTGTAATTGCAGACGTCAAACGGGACTTGTATTCATTTTTCGTTATTGGTATGTATTGGGTATTACAATTTTAATAGTTTTCCTTTCTTAAAATGTGTATACATTTTTTTGGCACCCTCTGTATATAGGTCCCATTGTATCACAGTTTCACTTTATTGCTAATCAGTTTTTTATTGCTGTTCTGTCTTTCCTTGGATTCTACGTGCCGTTTATTTTCTAATCATTTCTCTGGCTCTTTGTCTTTTTGCGTCCCAGCTCCTGGTCATTATCAAGATTCCTCCTTCTTTTTGGATGGCCTCCTGAAGGGCTTTCTTCTTGAAGCTTTAGCCATTTTCCTCTTCTTGTAACCTTGTGTTTTGTAGGGAAGGAAAAATATCTTTTCCTCTACCTTTCTAAGTTCTTTTAGGGACCCCTGTAACAAAAGACATTAATAAGAGAAAAATATACAAATTTATTGAAGATAAGTTTTGTGTGACATAGGAGCCTTCATAAGGAAATGAAGACCTGAAGAAACTGTTAAACGTGAACATTTCCACATTAGGTTTGATGAAGGGTGGAAAGTTGTGGGGAAAGCGTATGATAGGACAGATGGTATGAGGTAAGCGTAGTCACCTGGGGGATACTTGGCAGGCCTGTTTGCTCAGACTCCTCTCTGCATCCTTTGTCTTCAGAGCTAAGGATGTCCTTTCCTCTGGGTAGAGGGAGGGCACCTCTCACAGGAAGACTTTATGACCTGCTTCGGGGGAAGGTCAGAAAGTCCTTCTGCACATGCTGTTTCTCAAATTCCTTCAGTTTAAAACATTCAGTATGCCAAGGTGCTGTATTTTGGGGGTAGCAAGTTGAATCCCATCAGTATGCTGTCTCTGCAGAACTTCAGTTCCTTGTCTAGAACTGCCTACATGGCAGCCCTTTGAGGAGGTTCTGCCATCACTTCAGAATTAGTGTTGAAACCCCAGAACTTCCCCTTCCAGCTTTCCCTTTCCACTTCCCCTTTCTACAAAATTCTGTCATTTAACACTAACTACCATTCACCACTTTCCTTTCTTCTACTTAGATATGGGGCCAGTGGGGGGACAATGGAACAGAAGTTCAATTAATTTGTCCTTGAAACTGGGGACCCTGTCCTGTGTGCTATTGTAGTCTCAGCACCCAAGTCAGGTGTTAAGTGAATGTTTCTTGAGCTGAGTATTACAGGGATCCTTAGGTTCATTTTTCCTCTTCCTTGTAGTTTCTACTCAGACCACAGCCTCTTAGCACACATCTAGTGTATTGCAATAGCTTCGCCATCTTTTAGCATTAATCTTTCCTTGCCGCCGTCCACGTGACACACTACTGTCAGGGTATTTTTCTAAAACCTTGCTTTCATCCTGTCAAGTTACCACTGCTTATAGATCCAATTAAAACTAATTAGCATGGCATTACAGATTTTGAATCAGCTAGTTTCATGTACTTATTTGATGTTATATTTTTACAAGTTTTCCCACATAAACCAATTATAGTTAATTAGAACAGTCCTCCTATTATTCTCTACTAGGAAAAGACTTATTCCTATTGATGCTTTTGCTCCAGCTGTTCTTCTAGCCCAGAATTCCTCAGCCATTGTCTCATCTCTGCCGGTTTAAATCCTGTACTTCTTAACTACAGACCCAACACCTAGTTCAGGTGTCAGGAGGCACTCGGTGAAGGGGGGCCTGGATACTAGCTTCACATGGTCATGATAGTCCCCTTAATGTCCACAGACTCCATAATCCTTACTGTTAAATTTCTCATAGCTTATTGCAAGTTTAATGTGTGATTAATTCATTGAATAAAATCTGGTATATGCGTGCCTTAATCATGTACTAAAAAACTTAAGTGAAATGGCTCTTTATTTCTACTTTAATTGTAAAAGTGCTTTTAAATTAAGCCTTTACTTAGCTTTAACACAAATGAATCCTTGGATCTAACCAAATGATTTCAGCATAGGCTCTGTGCAATACATTTGTGCAGCTTAGCAGAAACTATGGCGACAGAATGAAAAAATGTGTTTTTACTGATTGTTTTCCTCCATTAGAATAGGAAGTTCCAAGTTAAATATTTCACAACTTTAAAAAATCATAAGTAATATGCATTATAATTACATTTGGTAATAAAATTGCCTAGAAGGTTGGGTTAGAAACTGTTTATCAATCATAGGTTTATGGCTAAAATCCTAAAAGAATATGCCAAGGATTAAGAATAACTATCTTTGTGTGGTGGGGAATATGGGAAATTTTCAAGGTCTACTTTAGGCCTATTTATATTGTCTATTTTTTTAAAAACGGTGAGCCTAGATTAATTATTAATAATAATAATAATGCAACCAATAAAGCTATTTAAATTTGGGAGAAACGATAATTATCCTTTTAGTTTAAATTTATTATTTTTAAAATCATATCAGTCATATTTTCCCACATTGCAGGGAACCATAGTAATATTATACAAGGAGCTAAAGGAATGTTGTTACAGTGTAAGGAACCAAGTATCTTATATGCATTGTATGATACAAGATTTTTTCTTTAACTACTGTCAATAATTCAGACTGTTCTCTAAAGGTAATCATTTAAATATTGAAATTGGTTTGCATTTTGGCAAACTTTTTTTTGTTAAATCCATGGACTTCTTGTAAAGGGCTTCAATTCAATCTTAAAAGTGATTTCCTAACCAGGAAGTATGCATTATACGATAATAATATTAATCAACAAGTGAAGGGTTTTCAATAGTATAGTTTCTAATATTTTAATAAGAAAAAATTGGTTAAAATTGCTTTGTGAAACCATTAAAAGTGTTCACACCTACCTTTCCTAAATGAATAAATTTAGTAATGCATTAATATAAAAAAACTATAAGTACTTTTGATCAGAGGAGACTGTCTTAGCTGATTAACAATAGAGATAGGCCTAAAGTAGACCTTGAAAAGTTTAAAAGTATTCGTTTTAGTCCAGGTTTACTAATAATAACAACTCCTATGATGTGGGCATCAAAATAGATGTCAGATACAAACAACTGATACGGTCAAACTGTTATGTACCGACTCAATAGTTCTAGCCTAAGATTTTAAATTTTGTTGATCACCTTTGTTCTTTTATATACTCGTGAAGAGTTTTCATAAGGCATTTTTTTTGTGGGAAGAAGTTAATCTTTTAAATGAGGATATAGGGGCTGAGAGCGAGTTTTTGGTGTCATTAAGCTGTGTAGTCAGAAATCCAGAAATGCCCACACTCTGCCCAGGCAATCTTCTCTTGTCCTCAGGCGTCGTGAGGGAACTGTGTACGAGGAACCAGTGGGACTCAGAGTACCAATTAAAGAAGCTGTGCCAACTTCCAACACACCCGTGAAGAACTCTTCTTAAAAGCAGCATTGGTCATTCAGTTTATCTTCAGCCCTAAGTGAGGACTCCTGCTTCCCCCCAATGCTATCTAATTACAAGCTCGGGACCAGCATGTTGAGGAGTGTGTTAGAGGGTTAGAAGGGAGAACAAACTAGTGAGTGGAACACCAGGCCCCAAAAGAACCTCTGAATCCGCTTAGTGAACTGCTTTGTATAGTGAAGGGAGAAGTGAACAAGAATGGCCTTTTGGCCTCAGGGGGTCAGGCCCGGACAGAAGTTTGAGGCAACAAACAAACAAACAAACAAAGAAACAAAAATGGACCTTGTGTGGAGACTGTTCTTTTAACACAACGATTCTACCTACTACTAACTGTGCCCAGTCAGAATTTTGGACTCTTGAATAATTAGATTAGTAATCTCTCTTGCCTTTGGGCAAAACTAGACAAGGGGTTGGGCAGAGACATGCCTGGCACAGGAAAAGGAGCAACAACCACAATAAAATGCCAGTTACTTTCATGTGTGGCGAAAGACAATGGACAATTCTCTCTCAATACAATAGTACAGGCCTGTTTCTGGGGCAGTCCGGCCCCAGGGATGCAGGTAGCTTCACACCATATGATCAGCGTATTATTTTGACTTTACTAAGGCATGTAATGGCTCAGAAATGCAGATTTCTGTAATTGGCGATGTTTAGTTCACCTCTAGCGTGAAGTAAAATATGTAAATATTTTAAGTCTTGTTCTAATAAATGTTATTATTGTTGCTGGGAAATTTGAGCTCCTGATCTTAGGTTAACAGTTTGATTAAGAGCAATGTAGTTTATTTTTAGGCTTTCATACTTAAAGGCTTCTAATTACAATGACAAATAATAGCATAGATATGAGAACCATTTGGACACCTAGACTCACGTGATTGAATGTGTTTGTCATTGCTTAGGATTCTGTGTAGTGTACGTTTCCTTTTATGTGTTTTGTCACATGAAAAAAATCTTTATAATTCACAAATACTGACCCAGCCAAAATATGACAGACCTACCTACTGACTTGCTTCTATATATATATAAACACTTCCTTTGCCTAACAGATGTAATGTAAAAGAAAGAATCATATGGATAGTAAGTTTAAGATCCCTGAGATGGGCCTATGTCATATCACCTTTTTAATTTTATTTTACTGTTTGAAGTTAACTTGTTAGGACAGTCATTGAAGTAAAAGAAGAAACTACTATTCTTGATTATAGGAAGACTTTTGCTTCTTATAATGTCAGAATAAGACCCCCTACTAGAGATTCCTTTGTAAAGAAATAACTCTAAAGCCTGGACTTAATACAAAAAGCAACTACGGAGGGTACCAAAAAAACATATACACATTTTAAGAAAGGAAAAAACTGTATTAAAATTGTAATACTCAATATATACCAATAACAAAAAATGAATACAACTCATGTGAATACATTTTTTTGGCACCCCCGGTATTTAAGACGCTTGGGAGTAAACAAAAGCAGAGAGACTCTAATGGGGAGTACATTCGAGAAAAGGAGCTATAGGAAATAACTGCCTTTTCACTGACTTGAGCTTCAGGCAAAGGACAGTCCATATTCAGGGTACTCTGGTGGAAAAACAGTAATCTGGCCAGGGAAATTAGGAAACTGAAACCAGCAAACCCTGACTACTAAAGATAGTGGAGGAATCGCAGGAGAAGAGCTAGAGGAGGGAGAGTCCTCAAATTTTGTGTGCTCACATCTCTGACTGACCTCTGAACTATGCATGAGTACAACAGACTCAGAACAGCTCAGCAAAAGACCAAAAAAAAAAAAAAAAAAAAATCTGAGCTGGCCTAAAGCTGCCTCCTAAGAAACAGAGCTTACAGTTCAAGCCAAGCCACGATATTTGCCAGCTGAAATAAAAGAAACAGCTCTCATTGCAGGAAAAAAATAACAATTTAGAGTCTTCACAAATTAACATTTATGTTAAGGACAATCCAAAATTACCTTGTATATAAAGAATCAAGAACATGGAACATACCCAAGAAGAAAATCAACTTGAGTCCTACCCTGAGATGAATGAGATAGTAGCAATAGCAAATAACAATTTTAAAGCAGCTATTACAATATCTTTGATGAAAGAAAACAACATGCTCTCAGTGAATGAAAAAAGAAATCTTATCAGGTAAATAGAAACAATGAAAAAGAATCAAACGGAAGTTCTAGAAATGAAAAATACAATACTTGAAATAAAAAAATTCACTGGATGGGTTTAACAGTTGAATAGAGATCTCAGAAGGAAAAGGAAATAAACTTGAAGATGCAGCAATAGAAATTAACTAATGTGAAGAGCAGGGAGAAAACATATGGGGAAGAAATGAATGTAGTGTCTCAGGGACCTCTTAGGTAGTATCAAAGAATCCAACATACATTTATTAATAATTGGAATCTAGAAGGAGAGGAGATAGAGGATGAGTTAGAACATAAATTTTGTAAAATAAGGCAAACATTCCCCAAATTGGATTAAAACCAGAAATTTACAGGTAAAATATACTGAATGAACACCAGGCTGAATAAATGCAAATCATGGTAAAATTATTGAAAGCCAAAGATAAAGAGCAAATGTTGAAAGTGGTAAGAGGAAAATGACACATTTCATAGAAGTAGTGATCTATTTAATGACTGATTTTTACCTGAGAAACTATGATGGCCAAAAGAGAGTGGAAGAACATGTTTCAAGTGCTGGAAGAAAAAAAAAAAAAGCCTGTCAACTCAGAATTCTATATCAAAGGGAAGTATCCTTCAAGAATGAAGATGATTCCAGAATTAGATAGTGGTGATGATGGCACAACCTTATGAATATACTAAAAACCACTGAATAATACACTTTAAAAGGGTGAATAGTATGAGAATTACATCTCAATAAGAAAAATTTAAAAGAAGGTTTAAAAAAAATAACTTTTTCAGATAAAGGAAAACTCAGAGAATTCTGCAGTACAGGAAGTGTCAAAGGAAGTTCTTCAAGGCTGAGGAAAAGTGATACCAGATGGAATTTTGGCTCCTTGGAAAAGAAAGATTATTAAAAATGATAAATATCTGCAGAAATGCAGAAGTCTCTTTCCTGTTAATTTCTTTATAAATCATATCATAAGCAAAACTTATTGTCTTGTGCAGTTTATAACATGAATAGAAGATGTTATCCTATATAATATATAACAACTATTCCATAAAGGATGATTGCAAGTTTTCTTTTGTATTTTAAGTGAAATGGTACAGTACTAACTATAATAGGACTATGAACAGTAAGAAATGTATATGTAATCCTTAGAACAACAACACACTAATACAAAGAAATAAAGTTAAAATGTCAATGTGAAATTGAAACGAAATTCTAAAAAGCACTCATGATTTTTTGAAAGATGGGGAAGTATGAACATGGAAACAAACAACAGAAAAGACAAGTTAAAAACAAATAATAAGGGGCAGGCCCGGTGGCTCAGGCGGTTGGAGCTCCGTGCTCCTAACTCCGAAGTCTGCCGGTTCAATTCCCACATGGGCCAGTGGGCTCTCAACCACAGGGTTGCCGGTTCGACTCCCGCAAAGGATGGTGTTCTGTGCCCCCTGCAACTAACAACAGCAACTGGATCTGGAGCTGAGCTGTGCCCTCCACAACTAAGATTGAAAGGACAACAATATTGACTTGGAAAAAAAAAAAAGTCCTGGAAGTACACACTGTTCCCCAATAAAGTCCTGTTCCCCTTCCCCAATAAAATCTTCAAAAAAAAACAAAACAAAAAATAACGAATAGTAAAATGGTAGATCCAAATTGACCATATCAATAATTACATTAAAATGTTAATAGATTAAACTATTAGCCTAGCAGTTTATATTAAAATAAATGTGAATAGATTAAACACTCTAGTCAAAATCCTAGCAGGGTTTTTTTTTTTTTTTAAATAGAAATTGAAAACCTAATTCTAAAATTTGTGGGAAAGTGCAAAACAATCTTGAAAAAGGAGATCATGGTGGGAAGACTTATATTACCTGATTTCAAAACTTACAGTAACCAAGGCAGTGAACTACTGGCATAAGGCTAGATGTAGACCACTGGAACAGAATAGAGGGTTTTGAAGTAAATCCACACTTACGTGGTCAATTGATTTTGACAAAGGAGCCAACATAAATCAATGGTGAAAAGATAGGGTTTTGTTAAATGCTATTGGAACAACTATATGAGGAAAAATCTATATGAGAAAAAATTCTTGATCCTTACCTCACATCATAGAAGAAAATTAACTCAAAATGGATCATAGACTTAAATGTAAGAGCTAAAACTGTTAAACTTCTAGAAGAACACAAAAGGGAATATCTGTGTGACATTAGCTTATGCAAGGATTTTGTAAACAGAATCCAAAAAGTATAGACTATAAAAGAAAAAATTTGATAAGATGGACTTCATAAAAATTCTTTTTTAAATTTGCTTTTAAAAAGGCAAGCTACAGAATTGGAGAATACATTTGCAAGACATACATCTGACCAAGTATTTTAATTCAAATTGTTTAAAGAATTCTTACAACTAAACAGGTAACTCACAAACAACTTAAAAAAAAAAAATGGACAAGAAATTTGAACAGACAAGTCCCCCAAAGAGATATACAAATGGCCAATAGACCCATGAAAAGATACTCAAAATCACTTGTCATCAAGAAAATGCAAATTGGAACCACATTGAGAATGTAGAAAATTTGAAAGAATAGACTGAAAAACTCCTGGAACCTAATAAGCAATTATAGCAAGGTTGTAGGTTACCAGCTTAATATACAAAAGTCAATCGTTTTCCCATAAACCAGCAATAAACAAGTGGAATTTGAAGTTAAAAACACAATACCATTGTGCTCGCTTCGGCAGCATATATACTAAAACACAATACCATTTACATTAGCAACCCCCAAAATGAAACACTTATGTATAAATATCACAAAATATGTATAAGATCTATATGAGAAAAACTACAAAACTCTGATGAAAGATATCAAAGAACAAAATAAATGGAGAGATATTCCCTGTTCATGGATTGGAAGACTCAGTATTGTCAGATATCAGTTTTTCCCAACTTGATCTATAGATTCAGTGCCATCCCAATCAAAATCCAAGCAAGTTATTTTGTGTATATCAACATACTGATTCTAAACTTGACATGGAGAAGCCAAAGACCGAGAATAGCCAACACAATATTAAAGGAGAAGAATGAAGGCAGAGACTTACACTACCCAACTTAACATTTTACTGTAAAGCTACAGTAATCAACCCAGTGTGGTATTAGAGAGAGAATAGACAGATTGATGGAACAGAATAGAAAGGCCAGAAATAGACCTCCATAAATATAGTCAAGTGACAAAGGACTATAGTGTCAAAGGACAAAGGAGCAGAGACAATACAATGGAACAGAGAAAGTCTTTTCAACAAATAGTGCTGGAAAAATTGGACATCTACATGCAAAAAAAGTGAATCTAGATACAGACTTTACATCCATCCCCAAAATTAACTCCAAATGGATCACAGACCTAAATGTAAAATATAAAACTAATGAAACTCCTGAAACAAACAGACAACCTAGATGACTCTGGCTGGGTAGGGTGATGACTTTTTAGATACAATACCAAAAGCTCGATCCATGAAAGAAAGAATTGATAATCTGGACTTCATTAAAATTAAAAACTTTTCTGCAAAAGACAATGTCAAGAGAATGAGAAGACAAGTCATAGACCAGGAGAAAATATTTTCCAAAGTCACAGCTGATAAATGATTGTTATCCAAAAGATACAAGAACCTTTAAAACTCAACAATAAGAAAACAAACAACCCAATTTAAAAAAGGGGCCAACAACTTGATAGACACCTCATCAAAGAAGATACACAGATGACGAATAAGCATATGAAATGATGTTCCACATCATGTTATCAGGGAAATCCAGAATGCTGGCAACACCCAATGCTAGTGGGGATGTGGAGCCTCATTTTTCTTTGGGATGCAGAGTGGTACCGCCACTTTGGAAGAAAGTTTGGCAGTTTCTTACAACACTAAACATACTCTTACAGCATGCCCCAGCATTTTTGCCACTTGGTATTTACTCAAAGGAATTGAAGGCTTATGTCCACACCAAAACCTGCATACGGATGTTTATAGCAGCTTTATTCATAATTGCCCCAACCTGGAGGCAACATGTCTTTCATAGGTGAATGGATTAATAAGCTGTGTCACATGCAGACAATAGAATATTTTTCAGCACTAAAAAGAGACAGTGAAAAGATTAGTGGGTGCCAAGGGTTGCGGGGAGGGAAGGATGAATAGGTAGAGCACAAAGGATTTTTAGGACAGAGAAACCACTCTGTACAATGCCAGATATGGTGATGGTAGTAGATACATTTGTCCAAACCCACAGAATGCACACCACCAAGAGGGAACTTGATGTAAACTATGGACTTTGGGTAATAATGACATGTCAGTGTAGGTTCATCAATTATAGCAAATGCACCACGACAGTGAGGGATGTTGATAATGAGGGAGGCAATTAATGAGTGGGAGCAGAGGGTACATGGGAAATCTCGTATCTTCTGCCCAATTTTGTCATGAACCTAAAACTACTCTGAGAAATAAAGTCCGGGAACAAACAATTAGGTACCACTTCACACCCACTGGAATGGATAAAACTAAAAGGTCTGATATTCCCATGTCCTCAAGAGGATGTGGAGCCAATGCACTTCTCATATATTATTGGTGGGAAGATAAAATAGCAGAACCCCTTTAATATAATAGTATGGTACACAGGTAGATATGGACGTACCATATATGCAACAATCTCATTCCTAGAGATTTACCCAAGAGAAATGAAAACATATCCACAGAAATTCTTTATCATAGCCCCAAACTGCACATAATATAAATCTGACCAACATTGCCAATCCATCAACTAACGGTATAGCAATGCTATAGAATATTACTGTGTAATAAAAAAGAATGAAGTACAAGCACACACACACCCCTGGATGAAACTCAAAAACATTAGGCTAAATGAATGAAGTTGAATGCAAAGAAACTATGTATTGTATGGTTTCATTTATATGGAATTCTAGAAAAGTTAAAACTACAATCACTGGAATTAGGTCATTGCTTGTCTGAGCCCATGGTCTGGGAAGGGATTGGCTTCCAGAGGACATACTGAAAATTTTCAGGATGATGCCACTGTTTTATATCTTGGTTGTGGTGGAGATTTCATGAGTGTACACAATTACCAAAATTCATCAAACTGTTCAATTCAGTGAGTGAATTTTATCGTATGTAAGTTATGCCTCAAACTTAAAAATGTTCTTTGTAGGTATTTAGGGCTCAAATATCTTCAGTTAATTTTCCCTTTGAGCAAAAAATTGACCCATGAGTGGTTTGCTTCTGTTTGTCAGCACTTCAAAAGAAAATAATAAGAAAATAAAATAAAAATCAGGGTTCAATGGTGAATGATTTTGTTTTTGTTTCAACACTAGTGAAATTGCCATTAATTTTTTAAAATAAAAAAGTTACTGTTTTTCATATCCTCACAGTGAAAGACATGAAGCAAAGGAATGTTGTCTGACAATCCCAGATAATAGCTTTGAGGACTAGTCAGGATAATGATCTCTGTATCCTGTTCTCTTGCAGTTACTGCTGCTTGGTCCCCAAATGAGATTAAGACAGAAGACAAAAGGAAGTAAAGGAGTACATTATGACAAGCTCCATCTTTGGTACCTAACCCCAAACTGAAACCTTGCTGTTGGTAAACTGAGCGGGTCCACATGGATCTGCTTATGATTTATCTGTCCCTTTGTCCTAAGCAGGTACTAAACTTGTTCACTGGAGTCTCATCGTTCTTAAGCAAGAAAAGGCCAAGAAGGATAAACTCTAGGAGAAACTTGGGGTAAAAAAGAACATGTTTTGATGAGCCCAGGGCTAAGATCTTTCAAGCCCAGCATTTTTGGGTTTTCCCAGGACTTGGAAAAACTTGAGGTTTGAGGAAGGGAAGAACCTCTCCCAAGTTCTGCCTTACCTCACCAGCCACCTGGGAACAATCTTTATAGAAAAGCAATACACAGACTAAATAAACTCTCAGCAGTTGCGCCAAAGAGAGGAGAATCCAAAGAGAACATACCTTGAAGAAACCAGAGCTAACCTCGTCACCTGGATTCTTCACCACCACCCCGTCCCCCCAAGTACGGATGGTGTCATCAGTTCCCTTCATCTTGAGCCCTGTCCATTCTTCTCCCCAGGGAGTAGGAGATTGGGGAAGCCTTGAGTTCCCCTTGCAGGCAACGTGTTAATTTATGTCAGGAACCAAATAGTAGAGGTAGTAGATGATGAACAAAATCAGCCCTTCACAGATCATCTGAAAGATCTTGGTGAATGGCCAGGGTTTCCTAGGTGGTCTACTTTGTAGAATAAAGAGGAATTGATCTGTGATCTCGTAATTTCCTATGAAAGCAATTCTGTGTTTGTGAAGAAAGGCTGAAGTGGCTGTGTATCAAAAGATACCTCCTTGTTGTCCTAATCTAGCTGCAAATATAGTTATGGGAGAAACAGAGGCCAAGTACAACAGTGCATTTGGAAAGCTAGGCCTTTACGTATCTCACAGTAAATAAAAAGTGACTTCTAATAGTGAGAAGCAGGAGTAATAATTTGTAACATTTTCGACACATGACTCTTTAATGATGTCTTAAACTTAAAAATTTTTTGCATAATAAAGTAACAGAATTTAACATTCAATTAGAGGAGAGCCAAATCAATATTTCAAAAGTGGTGGTTTCCGATGGGCTTGGCTTTTATTATAACATAACCTGCTTTACATACTACAGGAGGATATACTATTATTGTGTGTTTACTTTAAGATACCAGCTATGTTTTTGGTATTCATTTTAGGTCTGTTTGATGTCAATGTGGACTCAAGGCCTGGGCCATGTAACACTGATTTTATGCATTAAAATCACTAATATAATGCACTAAAATTATGCATTAATAGTCAAACTCTTGGAAACAAAGTAGATGCTATTTCTCAGGGGTTGGGGGAGAGGGAAAAGAGTTGTTGTTGGATGGACATAGAGTTTGTTTTGCAAAATGGAAAAGTTGCAGAGATCTGTTGCAGGCAATGCTCTACATGGAGTTAACACCACTGTATTGCACGCTTGAAAATAGTTAAGGTAGTATATTTTGTTATGTGTTTTTGACCTCAATTAAAAAAATTATGCATTTAGTTAAACTTTGGAAAGACAGTGAAATTACTTATCCCCTGAAACTTTTAATTCTAGAAGTTCTTAGTTGAGTCTGAAAATAAATTTTCTTGAAGTTATAGTCCCAAAGCATTACTTTGTTTATAAACATTTATAATAAGGCTTATTGGTAAACAAGCACTGTATAAATTTATCTTATTTAATCTTCATCATAATTCAGTGAGGTAGGTATTTTATTTTCTGCCAAATTTTATTATGGACATTTTCAAACATACAGAGAATTTGAAAGAATTATATATTGAACACCCTTATACTATCTAGATTCTGTAATTAACATTTTGTTGTAATGCTCTATCACATATCTGTTCGTACTTATATTCATCCATTATCCACTTTATTTTTTTTATGAATTTCAAAGTAAACTGTAGACGTCAATATGCTTTAAGGGTAGGTTTTTTATTATCCCCATTTTACACTAGAGGGATCTGAGACACAGAAAAGATAAGTAATTTGTTCACGGTCACGCAGCTTTTAAGTCAGGGGTGTCCAAACTGCGGCCCGCGGGCCAACTGCGGCCCACAATCCATTTTTTATTGGCCTGCAGCAAATTCCAAAAATATATTTAGTTTACTTAAATAAACCAGGTGAGGCAATACGTACTTCACCTCGAGTGAGTGGCCCGGCTGTTTGTGTATTTTACCACGTATGGCCCTTGGTGAAAAACGTTGAAAAAAGTTTGGACACTCCTGTTTTAAGTGGTAGACCTAGGATTTAGACCAAGCCTCCTTAACCACATCTACAGAATACTGGTTCACATAATATCAATAGGTATTACCATAAAATGTAGCTGTGTGGTCCAGTAAATTTGTCAAATGTAATATCTCACATGCATATTTTCATGGCACATAATCTGTGAAGTTCACCAGTGAAGAAACCCATTTAACTTTGTTTAAGCCAACAATTTTCAAATTTATTCAACGTGAAAGCACTTTTCCCCCAAACATAACACATATTAACATCTCATAGGATATGACCAGAATTCAATGGAATGTATTTTGGAAAATGCTCATTTATAAGATAACCTTATTTTGTTTATTTAGGACAGAACATATTTTTGAAGAATTTTGTATTTTTAAACATAGTCCTAGAATTTTAGAGCTGGCAGAGATCTTAGAGTTTACTGAGACCAATGCTTTCATTTTAGAGATGAGGGAGCTGGGTGGCCAGGTGACTAACACAGGCTAAATCATGCTCAGGTGCTTAGTGGCTGAAATGCGAGTAAAACTCAGTCTATAACCTGGTGTTGGCATTTAGTAGACACTTAGTAAATATTTGTTGAATAAATGAATACATCTTCTAAGTCTGTCCACTTTTCTTTACATATCTATCTGCATATCACAATTTGTATTTTTGGATTATATTGTTCAATAGAGAGTCACTTTATTTTTATGTTAACCTTGATACACATGATAATATAGTTACTAAATTCTAATAAAAAGTTTTGTTGGAGTGTATAGCATACAGAAAATTACATAGAACATAGCTGTATAGTTGAACAATTAATTATCAAGTGAATACTGCTGACCACCCAAGTCAAACAAAACATTGCTCATATCTCAGGAGCCTCTTCCTGTTGTTGGTCCCCTTAATTCTTTTTTCTCTTTGTTTTTTAGCAAATTTAACAGGACATGCTGAGAAGGTGGGGATTGAAAATTTTGAGCTCCTGAAGGTCCTAGGAACTGGAGGTAAGTCTTAAGTTAATTCTTTTTTAAAAATAAAAGATAGTTGTTATTCCCATGACAAAGGATTGATATCCCAAACACAGAAATCAGCTAAAATTGAAAAAGCATAAGGAATCCGGTTGGAGAACTGTCAAAGAACACGAACAAATGAATCATAGAAGATTTACAAAAGGTAAGATTTAAAAGAATTAGCAAGGATTTAGCAAAAAATCCATCTCTCTTACTCTGCTGTTCGGAATGTAAATTAGTTCAATGTTTACATACGAGACAATATTTTTAAAAATCACTAACATTTATAGAAAACTTGTTACTTGCCAAGTACTGTGTACAGTGATATATACTGATTGTCTCATTAAACCCTCACTTAACTTCCTTGATATTCAGTGATAATAATTTTTAATAATTAAAAACTCAAGATCCTTCAGAAAGCTAACAATATGAGTTCGGTTAAATGGAACATGGATGTATATGTCCTATAATCTGTACAAAAGATTGAAATGATCTGTATTTACTAACATTTTTGAGAGCTCTCCATATTATAGTAAGTTAAAGAAAAGGCTATAGAAGAGAATGTACAATATTACCATTTCCAAAACAAAGAATTGTATGAGTCAGTATCTATATGTGTATATGTATATAGAAAAATCTCTGGGATGTACACCAAAATGATAACAGTGATTGTCCCTGGGCGGTGGGATTTTAGATAATCTTGACTTTTCTGCTTTATACTTTTCTATGTCTTCTGAATTTTTGCCACTACTGTTTTGCTGCTCACAACTCAGGGCCTCATGAGTGTCTAAGCTGTGCAGTTGCAGAGATCCCACACTTAGAAGAGCCCCACGTTTGGTTTCATGCTCTGCTTTCACTGTTCTGAAATTGTAAATAATTCATGAACAAGGCACCCCACACTTTCATTTTAACTGGGTCCACCATTTCCGGAGCTGGTCCTGTCAGGCGTGCACCTCGTCTCTTCAGCTTTTCCCCTGGAATGTGTTGCTCTGCGCTCACCACTGCTGAGAACGTGCTGCTTCGTTTTCCTTCCTTCAGGCAGACGGGAAAAGCAGGACTTTCCCTCTCTTTGTCCATCCTCAGCAGGCCTGTTGTCTCTTTCCCTGGAAGGGGAGAGCGGACCTCAGAGGACAGACCATTCTTCTTCCCCACTAAAGTTTAGCTTCGCACTCTCAGGGGCCTGTCTACTTTCCTAGATTCCCAGCCCCAGGTGGATAGATTGCTGCTCTCCATACGAGGTTATTTCCCATACCTTCCGAAGTGCCAAGCCTTCTAGCTGGAGAAAAAAACCCTTTCTTTTGGACTTCCACAGTCCATCCCAACCACTGCCCTGGCATGCTCATGGGTATGCATGTGTTCAGGTTCACATATGTACTATGTCTAGGTCATTTGGTAATGAGCCTTCATGCCTTGGGCCTTGCCATACAAGGTCTTCATAATTTCCCTGTTTAGTATATTGTGTAGAGCCAGCCTTTACAGCTGCCTGTGTTAAGCCCTATGGTTCACTATCATCAACTAAGTATTTTAATTTCAGGAAGGGTATAGTGTAATTTTCAACTTGGAGATTTTATTGTGCATTCTCTCTTTCAGGTCATTTGCAAAGATGTATTTAAAAAAAAAAACACAGAAAAACTATCCCACCCCACCCTGTCACTATGAAATCATACTTTCAAAATATCATAATAACCCTTTTATCCCTCCCTTTGTTTCTTATTCTAAAGACAGTATCTCCTCAAAGGGGAAAGCGTCACAGTCCTGTGGTGACACAGTTCCCTCAGAAATAGCGTCTGTGCCATCTTGTCAAAAGCTGGTTCAGGTCAACTTATATTAGAGCGCCAGAATCTGTTTCATCTCTGTGGTTTATGTTTTAATAGCTTTATTAAAATACAATTTACATGCTATACACTTCACCCATTTGAAGTGTACAAATCAGTGGTTTTAATATATTCATAGAGTTGTGAAACCATCACCACAATTTTAGAACATTTTCCTTAGCTCAAAAAGAAACTATGAACACTTTAGCAATTACTGCTTACCAAACTCACCGTCCTCCTAGCCCTAAACAACCACTAACCTACTTTCTGAATCTAAATGTCCTTTCTGAACATTTCATATAAATTGAATCACATAATATGCAGTTTTTTGTGTATGGTTTCTTTCACTTAGCATAATGTGTTGTAGGTTCATCCATGTTGTGGCATGAGTCAGTACTTCTTTCCTTTTCATGGCTTAACAATATTCCATTGTATGGATATAACACATTTGTTTATCTATTCACCAGTTGATGGACATTTGGGTTATTTCCACCTTTTGGCTATTACGAATAATGCTGCTATGAACATTCGTGTACAAGTTTTTGTGCGAACATGTGTTTTAATTTCTCTTGAGCACATACTTAGCAGTGAATTGCTGTTTCAAATGATAATTCTATGTTTAATTTCTTGAGGAAGTACCAGACTGTTTTCCAAAGTGACCGCACCATTTGACATTCCCACCAGCAGTGTATGAGGGCTGTGATAACTCTACATCTTTGTGAACACTTATTATTAACTACTTTCTAACTTTTTGTTATAGTCATCCTACTGGATGTGAAATGGCCAAGGTTAGTTTTTAAGAATGAAATGTCCTCCTTAAGTAATTAAATCATTCTGGTCAACTCACTCATTTCCCATTTTCTGCTATTTTACATGAAGTCATGCATACTTAAATATTTTTAATGCAAGGTTATATAATTTCCCTCTCAAGGATCACTTGATGTACGAATGATCTTTGTTTTTGCTGCAGTGAGGTATAGCAATTTGTAAGACAGTAAGAAATCTGTGACAGAAGAGTATTATATGTTTAAACTTAAATTACACTCTATATTCCTTGAGAACTTTGTAATGTTTTGGCCTATTTTATTTCAATCACAATTCATCTCTTAATAACATAAATCACCAGGAAAATAGGATTTGGATAAATAGAAATTTTCTCAACAGCTAAGTTTTCAAGAGTAATGCCTTACACATAGTAGTCTCTAAATAAATATTTAGTGAATGAGTGAATAAAGGAATGAATAAATGAGTACACTCATTCCATATGGTAAGAGATTTCTGTAAAATTCTTAAATATTAGAAAGCAAATTGCTATTTTTATTTGTAATATTTATGTTTTTCTATGTTCTAGAGATTAAAATTTACATTCTTGTCATACTAAAGTTTCAGAAATGTTGTCAGCTTTTATGCTTTTTTACCAAAAGCAAAAACTTAATAAAAGTACTAGCACAATTGATCAAATGAAACTACTGTTTACATATTTTTGCTTCTGCTTTTGATTAATCCAGTTATTATTGATTTTATTTTTTAAATAGATTTGTAGCAATTGTTTTTAGAAAAGAAGTTATAAAAATTCAGACTTAGGTCATCTTTTATTTCAGATATGGTCAAAGCCCCAAAACTTTTATTCAATAGTAACATAACTCTCTATAGCGAAACAGACATAGAATTTACAGATCTTCTCATGCACACTATTAAAGTTTAATGTTAATTAATTTTTATCACTGAATTTTATAATATGTAACAAAAAGCCATGAAACTAATTGTGTTCCTTGATTTGTCAATTTTATATTTAGCAGTATATTCTAAATACATAAGTAGAAATAGAAAGGCAGTTTATTTTCTCTTTCTGATAAGATGACAGCTTATATATTCTGGAAAATTCTCCTCATTTAAACTCCTGAAGTGCTGGATAAAATACCTTAAAAGGGTACTCAACTGTATATATCAACTGGCAAGAATAAGGGAAATCCTTATTGGGATTTTTAATGAAAATGAGAGCAGGAATCTAGAGAAGTAGATAAGCTCCCTGAAAGCAGAGGTTGTGCTGGGGAAATCTGCCAGTGAACTGTGAGCTAGTTCTTGAGATTTTCCATTTACATGCTTGGTATGGGAGACAACATCTAAGGCTCACAAATGGTAGAGAATGCTACTTCCCAGTAAAAGACAAAATGAGAAAAAAAAAAATTCTAGCCTGCAAAGGGAGATGGAGAGGAAACCTTTCTGCCTTGGCATTGGCTCTGGGTGAAGGGAATAAAAAATTAAATGATAGGCTTTCCTGAACATTCACAACATAAGTCAGGCATCATGCAGGTTTGCAACTTGAATTTGTATACATTTGTCTGATCCCAAAGAACAAAAACAAGTAAGAATTTAGTTGGTAGTTCCCAGGTGTCTAGTGAAAGCAAATGTAAATTGTTTTGGAAAAATAAACTATTATGCAGATCTTCAAGAAGTACCAAAGAAAGTTTTACAGACATGCTCTTACTGTCAAGAAGCAAGGCACCGTGAGTGAAAGAAGTGGAAACAATAAATAGCAGAACTAGACTCACAGAGACTTGGAATTATTAAATATGACATATATGACATATATGCATGTTTATATGGTTTTAAAATTAAAAAGAGAGTTGAATGTTAAGGAACGAGGCATGCTACAAAATGACCAGACAGGTTTGAAAAAGAATCAGTAGTACTTCTAGAAGTGAAAAAAATATATAAACCATAATCTCAGTAGGTGGTTTACTAGCAGATGAGATATCTAAAAGAGAATGAGGAAATTGGGAAATGGATTTGAGGAAAACATGCAAAATATAGAATGGAGAAAAAAGAGATGACATGTATAAAAAAGAGATTAAGATATAGAGGACAGACAGAAAAGATATGAATTTGTCTAATCAGAATCCCAGAAGTAGCTGAGAGAGTAGGGAGAGGCACAATCCAAAGAGACAATAACTGAGAATTCACTAGGATTGATTGAACATATGAATTTACAGATTTAGGAAACAGCAAAACCCAAGCAGACAAGTATAAAGAAATTCTTACATAGATACTTCTTAGGGAAACTGATGAACACTAGAGACAGAGAAATATCGTGAAAGCATCCAGTTCCTTATTTATGAAGGACCAATGATTAGATTACCTAATGACTTTTCAACAACCACCACGAAAGCCATAGGAGAGTGGAAGAATATCTGCAAAATGCCTAGAGGAAAAAAACTGTCAATTTAGAATTTTATACCCAGCAAAACTATTTTCCAGAAGTGAGGGCAAAATAGACATTTTCAGACATACAAAAGCTGAGTGTGTTTTCCACCAATAAATAGGTCCTCACTAAAATAATTTCTAAAAGATGTAGGGAGAAGAAAAGTGATCTCAGGAGAGTTTCTGAGATGCAGAAAGAATTGGTCAGTAAAGAAAATCTAAACAATATTGTCTCGGTAAAACCATAGTTGTAATGTCAAAATTGTAGGGTTAAAAAAAACTGAAATATTAGACAAAAATAGCATGTAACTTGGGAGATCATAGGAGGTAATGTTCAGAGACAGTGTTCCTCAAATTTTAACATGCACACAAGTCTTGAATGTGCAAATTACCACAATGGTTGAAAACAGAATAGAAAACCCAAATGGTCCTATAACTGGTAAAGAAATTGGTCAGTGAGTAAAAATCTTCCTGCTAGGAAAACATTTGCTGCAGTTTTAAGAATGATTGCTGCCAAACATTAAAGGCATAGATAATTTTAATCTTCCACAAACTAAGAGAACAGAAAAAGTGGGATTATTTCCTCCAATTCATTGTAAGAGGCTAGTACTATAACCTTGAACAGAAACAAACCTTCCAAAAACCTTCCAAAAACAAACAAAACAAGTATGAGGAAGGAAAATTATAGGCCAGTTTCACACATGTGAAATTTTAATATTAAATTTATAAAACCATACCTTATATTTCCTTTCAACACATTTAATAGTTTGTCTCATTATTTACCTCGGCCTTTTGAGTGGTTTGATCACAGGTCTTTAAGATAATTTTGCAAAGGTGAGGAAAGAGTAATGTTTTAATTTTGTATCTCCATTTCATGGTTCTCTGCTGTTCTATAATTGGTCTATTGTTAGCCATAGATACTGCTTTTCCTTTTTTGTCAGCTTGCAGTATACTTGCTTATAAGAAGATGGAAAAATTAAGAAATGTCACTGTAGGTTTTTCTGTATTTAAAATCAGTTTTGATGACTAAATGGAGTAGGTGGAAACTTTTATTATGAATATAATAAAATCTCAATTTTTATTCAAAAATTTCACCACTAATCTTTCAGTTTCATAACCCTTTTAAGATCTTTTTTTTTTTTTTACATGAACTATTTAGGATAATAGAAAAGTCTCATCAGATGTCTTTATGTGTCATGTCGGGTTTTCTTTGGAAGTGAAACTGAAAACTCTTCTGATGAATTAATTTTTATATATTTTGAACTAGAAGAAATGCTATTCATCCACTATATTGAAGACTTTATGGAGTATCGGAATATGAAAGATTTGCTTGTTGATGTGATACTTAAGTGCATGTAATATTCATTAAAAAGATCTCTCTTTTGCTTCAATTTATTTCTCTTTTCAGCTATCTTGTTTCTTTTGGCTTATCACTGATTTCTTGATCAGTTTTCTAAGCTTGGAAATAATTTTTGATTCTTCTCTATTTTGACCTTTTTATTTCTTGTTTCCCACAAAATCCTATAACTTTTCCTTCAAAATGACCCTTGGATTTACCTTTATTCCTTGTGCCATCACTCACATTACCTTATACATGCATTGTTATTAGGGTTTTCTTAACTGGTCTGCCTTTCTGCAAGTTCTCTCTTCAATTTTATGCATATTCTATTATAAATAATATGCAGCCTCATTAAAACTCAACATTATTGCTCTGTTCTTCTGTTTCAGAACTCATAGTGCCTTTTTCCCCGGTTAATTATTCACGTTCAAATACTTTCTTCGCTTTCAGGCTTAGCTGTTTTCTCCTGTGGTTTCTCTCCAGTTACCCTGATATTCCACCTGCTTTCTAGTCCGGTGAATTTTCTTTTACTCCCTACAATTACGTGTACTTTCCCATCCTCTGATGCTCTGCCTTATCATGTTCTCCCATCTTAGCGCTCCTCCTCTTTTCCGCCTGTCCAAGTCCTGCCCACACTGCTTCATTCTCTGAATTGTGGCACTGAAACTCCTTTGCAGAGAACACAGCACTGAGTGGTCTGAGTGTCCCTGCATGTCTGCTGTTTTTCTACTGGATGGAACCTCTTAAGGTCATCCCTGTTTGTTTTTCCAGCCCTGTTGTCCTGCCCACTCCCCATATCCATAACAGTATGAGGTATAATAATAGTCTCACAAGTATGTAATTCATACTCCTGTCTCTAGCATTATTCTTGAGATTGATACTCCCAAATCCAGGAAATATCTTTGGTTCATCTTTTAGAATTATTTTGTTTCAGGATGAGTTATTGGGTTATTTGTGGGAATAATGATTCTGTTTATATTTCGCCCCTTACCATGTCTGCTGCCTTTCTTCTGATCATTTTGCTTTCTTTGAGACCTCTGTCCAAGTCTAGAAGAAAGTTTTCAAACGTCCACATTGTGGGCATCATTAGTAATTCTGACACTTAATGAAGTGGAGCATGAAGGTCTCAGCTAAAAGACTTTAGTATTCTCTTTGAATTTTCTTTATTCATCATACATGATCCATACTTTGGGCATCTTTTGTTATTACGACAAAAAAAAGATAAATTTTGCTGTGTAACTGTAAAGGGTATGGCTGAGTTGATTTCTTCTTTCAATTTTGGTGCATTCACAGTTGTGAAGTATTTGGGTATCGAGGATGACTTAGAAGTCTCACGTTTGAACCTTGACATTATCGTGGCCTACTTGCATTCTGTGGGTAAATCATACGAACCCCGGGAGCCTAAGTCCCTATTGGCATGAGTTAATAATACCTATATCACAATGTTGTTATAAGATTTGAGATAGTGGATGTGAATTGTTAATTGCTAGATAACCATCAGTTGTGGTTATTTATTGAACAGGGAACTCCACTGTAAAGCTATACCGTAATTTAGAAAAAATTATTTAGGACTTATTCATAAGAATAGATTTATTAGTTTTTTTTTCACATAGTCAGCATATGTGGGAGTAATTTCAACTAAAGTTATATTTCTATTAGTAATGAGAATCTAACACATGAAAAACTATTTCATAAATGAAATGTTGCCATTTTCTTAGCATTTATAAGAGGTTGATTTGTATATTACCTTAAAAATAACATGCCAAATGAACATGTATTTCTTTCTTATTCTTTGTCTTCTCTTAACTAGTCAAACATTTTGGTTCTTAGTAGCCCTTCTGTATTTTAGTTCAACAATCTTATACTAAAATATACATAAAACAAGTAATAAAACATTTAGATTGCCTGATATGGTAAATGCTATATACATTCTAGCTATTTATGTAACTGAAAGGGAGAGAAGCCCATCTTTTAACAGAGTTAATATAATATATTACTAAGGTCTCAGATTAGCTTGATACGTAAGTGAATGTCGTTTCTTAACAAACATTTTATTGTAAAGCCTAAAATATGTCCAACAGTAGGGAAATGCATCTACCAAAAGACCTGCCAGGTTCAGGCTGGTCTCCCCCAATCCATTGTCCACACGACAGCCAGAGTGATCTTTCTTAAGTGCAGGCTTGATCACGTCACTTCTAAAAACCTTTCAGTCCATTCCCGATGCTCTTGGAATTCACTCATTTGCATGGATTTATCAAGAGGAAAGTACTGTTTTGGGTGCTGGGGGTAGAATAGTGAGCATACAAAAAGAAAAGATATGTTGTTAGGTTGGTACAAAAAGTTGCAGTTGAAAAGGTTAAAAATTATTGCAAAAACTGTAATTACTTCTGCACCAACCTAATACATACAAACTTACAAATTCAATAATGTGGATCTGGTCTTCATTTAATGTGGCATGACTTCTGGGTTTATGAAACCTGGGAATGAATGCTGGCCCAGCATAGAAATTCAAAATGCCTTCCTTGCCTCCAGTAATGTCTGATGAGCAACAGCCATTTGTGCCTGCCTGTCCCTGGTGCCCTCATAATCAGGTCACTTTTTCCTTATCAGGTGGATTGTTGTTGTTGTTGTTGTTTGTCATCGTCAACAGCAGATCTCGAAAGTTCTGTGGAAATATTTTTTGTCTAGTAGAGCCTATATTTGGGTTGCTCACCCGGCCTCAAGTGCTAGCCTCACCATGTTTACTCTAATACTCTTTACTTTTTAGTCCCAGGTGCTATGAAAATCGTCCCTGACAGGACAGACTTTAAAAAAAAAATTTTTTTTTCTTTACTGCAGTCTTTCCAGAAACACATTTTATTTATTAAGACATAATTCTAGTTCTCCTGGGCAATTTGCCACTAGAGGGTGCTAGACATTGCAGTAGACAGCAATGACAGCTACTTTTTGGTGATGCAAGAAAGGGGAGAAAAGTTTGATTGAGTCATGTAAAAGACTCTTAAAAAATATGATGACTTAGTCATCATTTGTCATTTTTTTCTCTTAGGTGTTTGGAAAGTAACCCTATTAAAATAGTACTTTTAAAAGCATGTGTTCATTAAATTGTCAAAATTGTCATTCTAAAAAAGTTTATAACTTTGCATCTGCGTATACCCACTCCACCCTGTGCTTTAGTGTAAGCCTACAGTGTTTATGGAGCTCTGAGAGGTTAAATGTTCGTGATGTTTTATGCCATAATCAAAAGAGGATTCCATATGAAGATGTTGGTTGCTATTGTCTCCCTGGTGTAAATACAATCCAGTTTCTTACTGACGCTGTCTTAGGTCATGTTTGCTAGAAGCAGAGCCCGGGACAGGGATGTGGCCATGTGGTTTATTGCAGCACGCTCTCAGGCGAGAGTGAGGGAAGCAGCCAGAGCTAGGGGAGAGCCTAAGCAGCCTGTGGTCTGCGCTGGGGTCTGGATTCAGCTTGAACCTATGGAAATTTTGGAGCAAGACAGAGGAGGCAAGCCTTTTGTACCCGTTAATCATGGGCTGCAGGCTGTTGGGGGGCGGGTAGTAGGGAATGGTGGAATGGAACCTCCTAGGTGACGTCGTAACTCTCTACCTTAGGCCTTTCTCCAGAGAAGAGCTGTGGGCTGTTAGCAGCTGTGTATGGGTGTACCAGCCTGTAAAGGTATGACTTGGGAGGGCATCGTTCTTCACATCTATGACAGGTGGTCTTTAACACTGGTCATTAAGACATAACTATTTAGCTAGGCAAGCACCTTGTTTGTTGAGGTATAAACAGAACAATTTAGGAATGTGCTTGCTTGTCCTTATTTCTTTGTTTTCCTGTATTTTTCTGTTAGTGAGATCCTCTGGTAATCACAGCCGTGGTGGTCATTTACAAGTCCAGATCTCACAGTAGGACATGGTTTCCTTTGCAGCTTTTTATTCTTTCCTGCTTGACCAGAATCTTTAGTTTTCAAGTCATGTGGGTCCAGGGGTAAGAAATGGCCCACATGGATCACCTATATGGAGATAGAAGTTGGCCTCAGCCACAAACATACATACATGTAATTATGAGCTGGCTTAATGCATGTGGTCTTAGCTTTCTCTGAGACCTCAAAAGTGCTCATCCAGATCATTATACAGTTAGTCCTTAATTATGCAAGCTAATGCTGTATGCATAGTGGAATCCATGGATAGTTAATCCTATAACTATGTTGCATTTTCAACCTTCTAACATGTTAAATCTTTTCTTAGAAGCTGTCACTGTCCATGAGAAAATGTACTGATTTGTGTTCCTGATTCAACTGCACAACTGTTTTCGACTATTAAAGTAGTTAAGCAATGAGTCAAATGGCCCTGGTTAATTTAAAAACTAAAATTGGATTAGATCTAGAATGCTGGCACTTTTATTATGTCTTTTCCAGATCTTCTCTATTACGTATCTTCTAGAGAGGATATAAATGTTTATGCCTAAAACAAATGGCCTACCTCAGTCTCTTTCATAAAAGTTATTGCCTATGATTTCATATGCTTTTATTGTCTATTTTGTTTACTTGTAGCATATATGCATTGAATCAAGCATGTTTTGGGTTCATATCTTTTCCTTATGTGTTAGAAGAATAATCTGTTTTAATCAGTTTACCTTTATTAAATGAGAAATTTTGTTTTTATGATTTTACAAACCCTGGCAATGGTGGCTAACGAAAAAAAGTTCTCTCCTCTTTTATTTCAAAATTATGTTGAAATACTTAGTTTAATCGGTTTTTTCTTTAATACTTGGAATTTAGTTTGCAATTAAAATATCTGTCATATAAAGGAATTTAGGAATCAGTGTTTCTGTTTGATAAACATAAAAATCAAGTACATTTTAACAGTGTTTTAAATTTTACCGATTTTCAACGAGATTTAAAGGCGTTTTCAAAGATAGGGGAAAAAGGAACCTAAAAAATAAAAAGAAAACGGAACAAAAGCCAGATAAAAGGACAGTGAAATCAATATTATAGACATCGGGAATGAGACAGTTGCTGTGAGTGAGTCTTAAATTTAACTCTGAGGTTACTAAAAGGTAGAAATAAAGGGAAAATTCTTTGGCCTACGTAATTTTTTTTTTTAAAGGAAGGCATAGAAATTCAATAGAACAGTGGCTTTCAAGCTTTTTTGACTATTACCTATAGGACGAAATAGATACATTTTTATATTGCAGCTCAGAATGTGTGTTTATGTATGGGTATAGACATATAGACAACACACGTTTTTCCACTAACACTTACATAATGTTTGTTATGTGCTAGGCCCTATTCTATGCTTATATTAAGTTATTTAATCCCCAAACCATGTGATGAAGGAACTATCACTATCCCTAGTGAGGAAATTGAGACACAGTTATGTTAACTATTTTGCCCAAGGTTTCTAAATAACATATCTAGGATTCAAACCCAGGCAGTCTGGCACCAGAGTCTATTTTTAACTATTCTGTACTGTGCTTTTTTTCCCCTCTCCCATGTTCCAAATTTGTTTACATTCATATAACGTGTGTGTGTGTGTGTGTGTGTGTGTGTGTGTGTGTGTGTGTGTGTAGAGAGAGAGAGGGGGGGAGGAAGGAACAGGGATGGAGAGAGAGAAAGGGAGTGGGGGGGGAAACAAGTTTCATGAAACACTTTTAGTATATTTGGTTTTATTTTAGTTTTTTAAAATGTTGGTTGGACCCACTAAATTGATATCATCATCCACTAATGGGTCACAGTGCACAGTTTGAAAAAACTAGAGACACTTTCAATAAACACTGAAGTTATCAAATGGCTCCCATATCATGGACATGAAATAATATGAGAATAGCATTTTTGACAAAAGATCCTGTTCTTGAAAAAACTGCTTTATGTAGTCTCTTTAAAAAGTGACACACAGAAGATTAAACCTCAATTTACTAAAAGTCGTTCTGAGTAAAATTGAGCAATGTCTGTGGTCCAAGTGAGGTGTTCTTTGTTGATCTGTCTTAACACAGGGTGGATTGTAGAGAATTACTGGGATGGACAGTAATGTTTCTTTTCCATTCTGAGGTCTAATTAATCAGGTTAGAAGTTCCAGATTGTGGTCAGTTTCACCATTGAGCCCTGAGTGTTTGCTTTCTGTGGCCTGGTTGTGCTGTAGTAACACAGACATGAAGCTGAGAATCCTTTAGATGATGGTGGTTTTCCAGGGGCTTGACATATACTCTTCTCGCGTCACTTATCATGTACATTCTGCTAGCCAATTTCTAAGGGCACGACAAATGGAATTTAGAGTTCCATTTCTGCCACTGCTGTCTTAGGGCAAATGAAGTTCTACAGGGGAAGAGAAAAAGGGAAGGCAGGTGGACTGTCAGTGCCCAGGACATATCACATGTGGAAAGATAGAAATCTTTCCCCAAGTTAAATTATATATGAGGAAGGGATGTGGCCAGGCGTTGTAATTAGTTCTTATATAGTTGTGGCAGATGACAAAGCAGTGGCCATATATAGATGTCACTATGTTAAGATATTTTCCTGTTCTAGAATGGTGACAGCTAAGTTTTTCAAGAAACTTTCACCAGGGAATATTGCCAGGAATCATGTTTCATACACAAATGAAGAGGAATTAATTCATGAAAGCTCATTGTTCCTTCCCTAACTGGAAAGAATTGGCTAGCTGTAGCTCTGGACTATGGATCTGTGTTGCTGGTTCCTTCAACTCTAGATCAAACTTGTCAACTGAAAAGAGGTGTTTGACTCTATGCTGTAAAGCTCATTCTTTGGTCTTTTCCTGTTTGCTAGCTTGTTTGTTTGTTGTTGTTGTTTTCCCATGAATTCAACATTATTTGAGTTTCCATGATGTGCCAGTTCCAGAGTTACTGGCTAATGATACAAAGTGACTAAAATCAGAAGTAGTCCATGATGTTGTGGAATTTACAGTCCAGTGGAAGTTAGATAATGAAGCAATCACACAAATAAATGAAAATTCATGTTTCTGATCATTTCTGTGACAGAGTATGCATGGTGTTATGAGAGCATAAAATTAGAGGAATTGTACTCGTCTAAGATGTCAGGAAAGTTTGAATGTCTGAAGGAATTAGCAAAATGAGATGGTGAGAAGGTAGAGGAAGGTAGGTAGAAGCTAGATAATTTAGGTAAGGCTTCTCTTTACGTTAAGAGCAATGGAAAATCCAATGTTTTGAGCCAGAAGGGTTATATTTTTGTCAACAATTTAGATGACAGCACGAAAGTTATATTTACCAGATTGAGGGTGAAAGCAGCTAGGAGGCATAGCTAGTCTGGCTGCTGGTCAAGTCACCCTTCAACAAGATTCCAGTAACCTGGAAGGATGAGAAGGGTGAATTCCAGCAGTGATGAATGTGATCCTTTAGTTAGTGGAAAACTCTCATATGACATGAGTCGGTGCTGTGGTTAATCCAAAAACACTGGTTAAAGGGGAAAATTGTTTTAAAAGGATATATAAAAATACATACTTTGAACATACTACTTTTCACTTAAAACACATAAATATGTATTCACTTGCCAGTCTGTGGATGTAGGCACAAGACTCTTTGAGAATAGTTTCTTAAACAATGGTTTATTTTGCATAAACCACACTTGTAATGTATCACCTAAAATTAAGTTTCGGACTCTTTAAAGTGGAGTGAGACCCAGACACATTAGAAGTAATCTGAGTACAAAGTCCTTTTAGATGTTTTCTAATTTTCTCCCCTAGCCTTTATAGTTGTTTCACCCACACTTAATTTTTCAGCAGTTCCTTTTAAGTGTCTTGCTTTTATCTAGTTCTTCCAAAGCTTTCAACTTCATGTTTTTCTTTTCACATTTACATGTCAGTGGTTATGTGATATTTAGTTAAATTATGTAAGAAGAAGAATATATGCGACAGGCATAAACAGGTAAGGCAGTGAGTATCAGTGACTGATGTGAAGCAGAGCTGAACTGCCTGGGGACCGAAGTGCACAGGTGAAGTTATAGGCGTACAGTGTGTGGTGGTGTTTTATGGAAGGAAAAGGGATTGTCACTCAGTCCTGGGAGTTGTCTAAATGGAAGTCACTAAAAGCGTGTTTGCTGTTTTTTTAAAAAAAGTGTAGTTCAAGTACAGTAGTTTATGCTGCAGGTTTGGTATGGATCCACTTGTGTGTACAGTGTGTAGGCAGTGTGTAGAATGTATACACTTTTAAGCAGCATTAATAAAAGTTGGACAGGAAACAGTGGTCTTACAGTGGTTGAGCCATTCAGAACTCCGTGGGAGCATCGTGTTCTATGTGAGCTCTGTAATAAAGGAAATGAACCAGAGGCCTTCTACAACAGCGGTTCTTAATCTTTTCCTCCAGAATAATGTATGTAAACATATACAGATTTTGCATGCATTTAGTTTATAGCATCGTAAGTTGATGGTTTTATAGACATTCTATAAAAATATTTTTAACAAATTGATCTGATCATTTAAATGCAAAGATTAAAGGCCACTTCCTAAAATTTTTTTAATGGATGCAAATTTTAGAAATAAAATGAAAAGATTAGTTTAATTATGCTCAAAATAAATTTCAAGGAGAAAGCTGCTTTTGTTTAGCTTGAAAAGGTATTTGAAATTGTGCAGTGGCTTTTGACAAGGCAGGCAGCACGCATGCCAACTTGTTTTTAAACTGTCTTTTAACTTTTATTTATTATGACAACTAGTGCTAAAAACCTGATTCATGGTGATAATTGTGGCAAATGGAGTAAGAATACCACATTTGGAAAAACAGAGATCTACTCCAAGGAACAAGACATTTTCCCCGACACTGTTTAAGTTCATTTTACATTATTTCCTTTATCCTCCAGCTGTTGAGATCATTGTCAGCAAGGTTTGTCAACATTGTGCTATGTAAGGTAGCATAGAATTATAAAAGCACGTTTCAGTTTGAACAGAAGTAACCTTCATGAGATTCCTCCAACCTGTGGAAGTCTTTCTCCTACTTTGGAAAAGTTGACATAGCTGCGTTGCTCCAATTCTCTCTTCTAAAAGTGCTCTGGTTCCAAGAGCACAGACGTCTTCAGCAGAATCCAAAATGGAGTGTCCGTAGGACCTAGAGTTGAAAGATTTACCTCATTCATAGGGTCACAGATGTCTGTCAAGCTAAGTCAGGAATTAATCCTTCTTGTCATTTATTCGTAGAATTTACTTTCCCTCAGTCTCAAAATAAGTAGAACTTCTACCTCAAGCTGAGTCAAGTGCTGCAAGGCTAGTCCTCTGGAAACCCTCTTCTGCTCACATTTTTTGACAGAGTATCTTGTGAAATCCATGGCTATGATGAATTTGATAAGATACACAAGACTTCTGTGAAGATGGCTAAGAGTATTTGAGGCCACTGCACATGGATGCAGAAATTAGAGTCTTGCTAAAGCACGAAGCTTAGTCTCTTTAGCTAGGTGGCAAATGCAGATGTGTTGCCAGACATCCATTTTGGGGTTCCATCTGAGCAGGAAGTACTGTTATTTATCTTTTCTGGCCAGAAGAGTTTTCACCATGCGTAGCCTTTGCAGTTCCCAAAAGATGCTTTCAAACTAGGAATTCTTTAATGACATAAGCACACACATAATGAGTGAAAGCCAGGAACTGGCTGCACTGAAAGGCAGTCAGTCATTTCATCTAGGTGCAAACTAGAAGGAAGTAATATTGCCACCAATTCCTGTTTCAATGGTCCCTCTTAAAATATGGGAAAACACAGGCAATTGTGGAGTGGGTGGCCCTGTTCGACAGAAGGACTGCTTTCCTTTCTCTGTGTGCCGCTCTGCAGGCCAGCTTCGCCAGGCCAGGGGCGTGGTTTTTCAAGGTCTCTCCAGTAGTCAAAGTGTTTTCTTCCCCCTTTGCAGTGTGATAAGCAGCCTATGGGTGCTTCCAAAACAAGGCTGCTTGGAGGCAGCTGTGTTTCAGTTAGGCAGCCTACTTATAATTAAGATCCTGTTTGTCTGAAATATTTGTTGTTTGGAACGTTGTGAGGCACTCCTTGAATTTTGTTGGCATAAGTATCTATTGGCACTTACCACGGGTAGCTTGAGTTAGTCATGGCAATTATAAAAGTAAAAACAAAAGATTTATGAGCTTCATCAGACTTCTTCCCCTGGACTTTTCTGATAGATAAAAATAATTATATTGGCAAGATATGTAGTCTGCAGCTCAGATTATTGGAAAACTTGTGGATATCGTCATGTGGCAAGTTTATTTGATCATACTGCATCTAATGTGGCAATAAGGATGATTTCTTATTTGACCATGTATGTTAGCATCCTACGTTCATTTATTTGGAGTGAAATAGAACATTTTTTAAAGTAACAGGAAAGAAATCAGAAAATATTTCCCAACTCACAGAGCACAGCAGTGGCGCCTCCTACTGGTGAGAAGTCTCAAAGTCATTTACTTTAAGAATGGTTTAAGGAATAAAAGGGCGTTTGGCATAGATGAGATGGCATGATCATGTTTTTAAGTATTTAAAAAGTTATAGAAGAAGGGTAACATTCTTTTATGTAAGTCCAGAGGGTATAGAAGGACCAACAGATGAATATTATTTTGAAAAGGCCAGTTTCCAGTCAATATAAGGAATAAATTCTAATGTTTAGATCCCCCCACCAATGAAATGGGCTACTTTATAGAACTTTCTTCTCTTGAAAGTAGTAGCACCTTGTGTCTTTGCCACCATGCAATACCTAATCTGCATTGTGACTTCTGTTGAATGGCTGGCTCCTAATTTATTTGCCTATGAGGTCATTTACTTAAGGGAGACAGCTGGAGCACCGCTGAGAGTGTCGGCTCAGGAGTCAGGCTGAATGGGCCCGTGTGACCTTGGGCAAGTGACCCAACTCTTCTCCACTCCAGCTTCTTCGTCTGTCAAATGGAAGTAACCCTCCCCTCTCACAGGGATGTTCCAGGAAGCGAGTGAGTTCGTATCTCTCTCAAGTGCTTGATACGTACTAGATGTCAGGCACTCAGTCTCCCGCGTGGTCAACACCTGTGCTGAAAGGCAGCCATGGGTGCTAGGAAGAAGCTGAACGGCATCTTCCGGTGGTGGTTTAGAAAGATTCTCTTTATTGGAGAGGATAGATAGATCCAGAGACTCTGGAGATAGGACTCTCAAGAGGGCAGGCATTTCGGGTAGGCCATGTGCATAAAGGGAACACAAGCCCCATACTTGTCGAGGACTTGACTTTCTCCCGAGTTTCTATGGGGATAACTCTGTGGAAGGTACACTTCATTGGAATGTTCTCTAGCTTCATTTCAGTGCTGCTGAACATGTTAACTTGTTAGGTTCTAAAAGTTGTCTTTTCTTTTTTGGTTCACTCATGCCTTATTAAAATCTCAATCTATAATTAGTTTATTTACAATGATATAAGATACAAACATTTTGTATTTACAAAATTTTGTATTATACAAACATTTTGTATATAAGATACAAACTTTTTCTGTATTCCAGAATGTGCTCAGTGTCATGCAGGGTCTCTGGTCTCGCTCCCCGCACAAGAAGGCAGGACATGGTGAGGCCAAAAAGGAACACCCACAGAGACATAGATAGGGGAGTCATACCACTATATTGCCGCTGGCGGCTGGGTTGGAGACACAGGAAGGAGGAGCCACACGATCCGCAATCTGACGTCCGCTTCTCTGCCAACCAACCAACTCCCCAGCATAGCCACGGCAGTTATATCAGTGGCCAGTGGCTAACTGGTTACAGCTGACGGCCAACTAGTCACAGCTGATGGCCATCTACTACCTGAGCCAGCACCTTTCCACGTGAGGCCGAGAGCGCCTGGAAACTGCTCTCTGGGATTCTGTCCCCACACTCAGTATGTTTATGGTGTTGATTTTATTAAAACCCAGAGCATCTGATTTCTAACATTCGTGAGGAATTGAAATTTTTATTCATTTATGGTTAAGAGTGTGGTCTCTGGCGTCACACTACGTGGATTTGAATCAGTTCTGCCAGTTCTTATCCAAGTCTTTTGGCCACTTCCTTAAGTATTCCGAACCCACTTCCTCATCTGAAAAATGCGATCACTAAAAGTTCCAACACTGGTTGTTCCAAGGGTTAAGTGAATCGGTATGTAGCACAGAGCCTGGCACAGACGAGTCCTTAGTCAGCGCTGGTTTCCCGCCTTCTCGGAAGTATTGCGGTCGTTCACTGATCTGTTGTGTATCATGTATCTGTTCTAATTTACTTTCCGAAGTACTGAATTGAATAATGTACAGGGTACAAGAGCCCTTCCTTCAAAGCTTTCTTATTCCAGTGGGCGGATTAGAACAGAATTGTGTGCTAAATACTGGAGAGGTGTGGGCATAGTATATGGAAACACTGCTCTGGGTCAGACTCCGACTAACTCCAGAATGGTCTGATGAAAGGGTTTAACTTCAAAAATGAGGCTGGGCTTAACCATCCCGGGCCGTGTTTGCATTTTTAAAATGGAAGAGAATTTATACCTTGTACGGATGAATTGGAGACCTACGCCTTCCCTCTCAGTGTTTTAGCCTGCCCTTCCTTCTTCCTCTTCCTCCCACCTCTTCCTGCACTCTCATCCTTTCTCTAGGGAAACAAATGTCCCTACCTGCAGCACACATAGGAATTACCCAACTGAGACCTTATGTAGAGAGAATGTGGTGAGGCTGACCTGCTAAGCTGTGAATTACGGCCCAGAGATGTAAGGGGGCTCTGTCAGCTGTCTGCAGACTTTTTATGGGAACAGTTTGCTTGCAATTTAAGATCTTCTCATGTTTGTTTTTTTAAAATCTGAAGATTTTGTTTGTTTACATAATGTCAGCTTATGTTGCTTATATTACTTTTTAAATAAGTATAGAGGCGTACTTGAGGTACTTGATTCATATGTGTGTATGAGATTCTTATTAAGAACTGTTTTCCTTTGTTTGCATCAGTAGCAAAACCTAGAGGTTTTATCTGATGTCTGAAATGCCCTGGTTGTTCCAGAATTGGACTGTGGTTAATTGACCATAATAACAGCTAGTTTCCTACAGCTAAAAATATTGAGGGGAGAATAACAGTAAAAGAGTGAAAGCATAACTTTGCTAACAGTGGTTAGATATGCAAATACTGAGGGTTGGGCCTAGAAATAAGTATGTTGGGCATAAAATTGAAAAAAATCTGTCAAAAGAACTATTTGAAACAGCACTAAGTATACTTTTTCATTCAGAGTATTTTTTGGTGCGTTGTAACTTTCAACTTCCAATAAATTACCATTCTGCCTGTGTACCATTTTAATTCTTTTAATTATTATTTTTTTCATTTTCAGCTTACGGAAAAGTGTTTCTCGTTCGTAAAATAAGTGGTCATGATGCTGGAAAGCTGTATGCCATGAAAGTTTTGAAAAAGGCAACAATAGTTCAAAAGGCCAAAACCACCGAGCACACAAGGACAGAACGACAAGTCCTAGAGCACATCAGGCAGTCGCCATTTTTGGTGACATTGCACTACGCCTTCCAGACAGAAACCAAGCTTCATCTCATTTTAGGTAAGTGTCAGCTGTCTACAGAATTTTTATGGGAACAGGTTTTCAGGGTGTGAGGGTCTTGAGTTACTGTAATGCACTCAAAGGGTACCATGCTTCAAACTTAGGAGAAAATACAATATTTTGACTTTTATGTTTCTGTTTGTGGTAGCATTTCCTTGAATATCATGATTTGCTCTGGATTTGGGACCTCCCGACCTGCAGGAATTTATATGGTTCTATTCCACACTCCGCTATTAATCTTAAATCCTTGAGTCATCTGCTTCCCTGGGCAGTGTGCTTCCCTTCGAACGTGAGGAGCTGAATAGTGAAGTGGGCCCTCGTTTCTGCTGTAGGAGTTCTCAGGAATGTACAGGTTTGGGCTGCCAAAGGGATAGTTATGGAAATCAGTAATTGGGAAAAATATAAAAGAAATAAAAGACTTCTATTCTTAGAGATGCTTTGCTTTTCTAGTGACAAACCTGCATCCCCACCAATCAGACAACCCTTTGATTACTCCCGTTTCTACCCACAGGCACTTTCTGAATTCTTTCCTTTCCCAAGTAGACTTGAACCATTATGTATACACTTTGGAAATGTCCTCTGTGTGTATCTCCAGATTGCTTTGCAGAAAAGCTACACCATTTTCTGTTCCTACTAAAAGTAAATGGCAATAGTTGCACTCTGCCATCATTGAATATTTCATCTGTTCCAATTTCAGTCCCATTATTGTAATAATTTGCATTTACGTAATACGAGCTCCATTATCAACCTATTCTGAGGATTAGATGAGGTAGAATTTCACATAACGCTCTGTAAGCTTTAGCTATTTCTTGAGCACCTGCCGTATGCCAGTGCTCAGTATTATCCACAGTATTACTAACCCTCACAGCAGTGCTGCCAGAATCAACTCATTAGTGCTGCCGAAGGTTCTGGAAGCTGCATTTCTTGATGTTACATATGTTGTGTCAGCTTGAGGATGAAGATTAGAACTCAGTCTGACTCATATCAAAGATTGCCACACAGTGCTGCCTGCATTCTTTTATTATTGGTAGTACAAACAGGTATTCAAATATATATTTGGCAATTTTATTGAATGCTCTCATTTTGGATATGATACTTTTATCAGTGAAGTCTAAAATTGCCTTTAGTTTTTGAGTCCTAAAGTTATACTTCAGGTTCATTTTGCAATGCTCACCACCAACTAACACTCCTAAATATTTTATACATGGAGGCCTGTCCTGTCAGAGTCCCCACTAGTGTGATCTCTGCCGTTTCCAGCAAGTCAGGATCATTTGGCCCTTTATTCTGCCTCCTGTGTGTATCTGCTCGGCTACGTTATTTTCTGATTTTTATGAACATGTATTCCTTCAGAATTTTTACCCAGCGTGTTGTAGGGGACGGAACGTTTTAACACAATGGTTTCAAATATTTTTAGCCTCAAAGTGCTTCCCTCAAGTGAAAACTCAAACATTCAAATGGAAAACAAATAGAACTGAGTAGCTCTGCTTGAATCTGAACTTAAGGGCACCAAGCCCTACCAGCTCCTCACCCTACCAGAATTTCCAAGGAAGTCCTAGGGAGTCCGTGAAGAGTGGTTGAGAAATGATTATCTTGTTTAAGCTTCTTCCTTTACAATAAAGCAGCTCATAAAAGTTAAATCATGCACCTGAGATTGTAAAGCTAGTAACGAGCCAGAAGCAGTAAGAACCCAAACTCCTGGACTCAGCACACCACACTATAGCTTCTCTTTTTTCTGTTCTCTGACCTAACTGTACTCAATCTTTTTTAAATTGTTTATTGTAAATAGTGTGGTTTTTGTAAATAATGTTTTTAATTTAAAAGTAGGTGAGTGAAATATTTTCTATTTGATTAAAACACTATAATCCTTGCTTAGTGTTGATTTTCTAGTTGTTTCTTTATTATTTTTGTTCTTTGTCAGTGGCCCATAAATAAACAAATACAATACACAACAAAACCAGAAAACCCATTTCTTGTGCCAGCTTAAGAGTAGAATGTGGACTAGACAACATATTCCATCATCGGTGAGGCAGCACATTCAGAAAGCATCCACTACCTCCTCTCTACATACATTTAATTTCTCTCTGTGCATGTTTATAGTTGTTATTTGACTTTAAAGGCAAAACTTTGCAGAAATGTAGACCAGGCCTTTATTACCGTTCAGTGTTTTTGTTTGCAGTGCTTAGAATGCATACCAGGTCAGTTTTCCAAATACTGTGCTATACGGTTAGACCCTGCCTTAGTCGGCTAGGGCTGCCATAACAAAATGCCACAGATTTTTGGGCGGCTTACACTACAGAAATTGATTTCTCACAATTCTGGCAGCTGGAAGTTCAAGATCAAGGTGCCAGCAGGGTTGGTTTCTCCTGAGGGCCATAAAGAAAGGGTTTGTTCCAGGCCTTTCTCCTTGGCTTGCAGATGACCACCCTCTTGCTGCCTTGTTCCATGGTCGTCCTTGTGTGCATTCACACCCCTGGTGTTGCTTTTCATGTAAAAATGTCCTCTTCTCACAAGAGCACCAGTCAGATCCAAATTGGGCCCACCCTAACCTCCTCATTTTAATAACTTAATTACCTGTTGAATTGCCCTGTCTCCAAATATAGTCACGTTCCGAGGTACTAGGGGTTAGGGCTTCAATATAAGAATTTGGGGGGGACCCAGTTCAGCTCATAACTGTCTCACTGTCTCTAAAGGTTTACTGAACTGACTTTGTTCAATTTTTGTGTGCTTTAGAGGCTAATGGCAAGAATTTACATGTTGCGCTCTTCAGGGACCCAGTTGACGTTTTTGTCTGATAAATAAGTAAACTTTATAAACTTTAAAAAGAAATATTTTAGAAAACTATTTTATTACTACAAAAGCATATATATGCATATAGAACATACAGAAAAGCAAAAATAAGAAAAGAAAAACTTATTTTCACTACTCAGAGTTTACGTCATTGTATATTCATAATTACTTTATATTTATCCTTCTACATCTTTTTGTGTCTGTATGTATGTATGTTTTATTTCAACGAGGTTGCACTGTGCATACAATTTGGAACCAGATTTTTTTTTTCAATTAATGATGTCAACCTTTCCTGGTTCATAAATTTTCATTTCATTTAATACCCAGTGGTACAAGTTATTTACTGCTGAACAACAAACCACTCTAAAATTTAGTTGCTTAGACAATAACTTATTGTCTCATGAGTCTGTGGGTTTGCTTGGGGAGCTCTCTGCTGCTTTTGCCTGGGCTCCACTATGTGATTAGCTGGAGAGTTGTCTGGGCCTGAAGGGCCAAGATGGCTTCACTCTTGTGTCCGGCAGTTGGTGCTGGCTGTTGGTTGGGGCATCTCTGTCCTCCTGCACGTGGCCTCTTATCCTCCAGTGCAGTATGCCAGCTGCTTCCTAGCATCGTACGGCGGTCTCAGAGCAGCTCATGAAGACTGCCGCCAGGGCCGAGGAAGAGGCAGCACGTCCTCCTGAGGCTGGGCTCTGGATGCACTCAGCTTCGCTCCCCACACAAAACCAGCCCAGTGTCATGGGTAGGGAAATAAGACGTAACTTTTCACATTTTTGAAATACACATACATTATTTTAGTTTCAGGTGCACAACATCATGAGTTGCTATTTGTATATATTGAAAATCTCCCCAGTAAGTCCAGTGAACATCAGTCACCATACACAGTTGCAGAATTTTGTTGTTGCTGTTGAGATGAGAACTTTGAGGATTTACTCTCTCAGGATTTTCAGATACACAGTATTATTAATTGTGGTCACCACGCTGTACATTACATCCCCATGACTTATTTATTTTGTAACTGGTTTGGACCTTTTGACTCCCTTCACCCATTTTGCTTATTCCCTACCTGCCCCCGCAGCTCTGGCAACCACAAAGCTGTTTTCAGTGTTGATGAGCTCAGGCTATTTTTTCAGATTCCACAAATAGGTGAGATCATATGGTATTTATCTTTTCTCTGTCTGACTTATATCACTTGGGATAGTGCCCTCAAGGTCTATCCATGTTGTCTCAAATGGCAAGATTTAATTCTTTTTCAGGGATAAATAATATTCCGATGTGTGTATATATGAGTGAGTGAGTGTGTGTGTGTGTGTGTGTGTGTAGACCAATACACACACACACACGCACACACACACACACACACACACACACACACACACACACACACCATACTTTCTTTATTCATTCCTCAGTGGGCACTCGCGTTGGTTCTCAGGTCTCCACAGCATGCTATTTAGTGTGTATGGGTCTCTTTGTCACTAAGTTTTGCTGAGTGTAGGTCAGTGGAGAGTCACAGTCATTCTTGCTGTTACTTGAAGACATTTTGGGAGCAGATGTGGAGATTCAGCTCTATGTTGCTGTCAGGCTCCTACCGGGATTCACGGCTCACTGGAGGTTTTTTGACCACGCTTGTTGTTTTAGGATAAAATTTGCCTGATTGGCACAGGCTTCTCTAAGTGATCAGAGGAGTATAATGTTATTGTTATCTTGACAGATGCTTACCTTTGACATTTGCCAGATAGGGAATATAGCATTTCTGTCAGAACTGTGTGTGGTTGTTTCCTGCAGTATGCTTCGTTTGGCTGTAATTGCCTTCCATTAATTTATATTGTTTCTTCTGGCCTCTAAATCGGGGTCAGCAGCAGTGGATTAGATTTGTCCTCTGGGCTGTAATTCATTGACCCCTCATGTAAACCTATCTGTTAAAAGTCACATTTAAAAAGAAAATTCTACATCATTAATATATTTTTAGGCTCTGTTTTAATTTAGATCTAATAGCATCATGTGGATTTGATGTGTTTTCTCTTTTATATACATATATATACTTAGCTTTTCCAAATCTTATAACATGGAGACCATACCTCCTTTTGTAACTCTTTCTGTACCTCTGCATGGTTACAATAAGAAATATAAAAATATTTTTATCTATTCTATTCTCTTAAAAATTGTATTAATTCAATTAACAATGGGGAGGAATTCTATGTGGAAAATAATCTGTAAAACACAATTTTTTTTGGTGTTCTCTGATCTCTGTCAGTAGAAATTTTGTCAAAACACCAACTGATCTATGACTGTTTCAACTGTCAGATTAATCAGTAGAATTTATAAGATGCTAAAGAGGCAAATCACAAAGTTATTTATAAAGGTGATGCTAAGTAGCATTCTGAATAATGAAGGCCACCCCAGCATTACAGACAGTTCTGTCATGATGAGTCATCCTTGCAATAAGTTAAAAGGTATTTAAAAAATTAAAGTTTCACTTTTGAGTATTAATTTCATCTCAGAAATTGCAAGGGGGAGGATAGTTGCTGAGATGGTAATAGAACGGTTCGTGATACATTACAGCCTGTTGTACATAGCAAAACAGACAACAATTGAAGGCACTTCCTTGCTTTGAAGTAAATATGATTCATTCACAACACTGATAAAAGATATGTCTTAGTCAGAACTTTATGATGATTTATATAAGCTGGAATGCATTTGCCAGGAGGTGCTGTTAGAATGAGCTAAAACCCAAAGAAAAAAGTGACGACTTTGGCATGACATTAAAATTACTTTCAGGTGTGTGGTACATCATGTTAAGACTGCAGTTTAGATACAAGACAAGAAAAAGGAACAATCGAGAGATTTAGGTGGTCTGGAGGAGGAAGAGTAGGTGGAAATGAGACCACAAAGTGTGGGAATTCATGTACAGACGGCATATCTGAAGGAAGAGAAAAATTTGTAGGAAAAAGAATGAAAGAAGACCAAGGAACAGTACATGGTGGTGGGGGGGGTGATTCCGGTGGGGGGTGATTCCGGGGGGGGGGGGTGATTCCGGGGGGGGGGGTGATTCCGGGGGGGGGGTGATTCCGGGGGGGGGTGTGTTTCCGGGGGGGGGATTCCGGGGGGGGGGTGATTCCGGGGGGGGGGATTCCGGGGGGGGGATTCCGGGGGGGTCTGAATCATGGGGAAACATGGGACTAATAGCAGTTAGCTCTTTGGAAGGTGCCGCCGTTAGAAGAACTGCAAGCGAGAGCAATTCTCAGTAAGAGAATTTGAGACACGTAGGTTAGATGACCAGAGATCAGTCAGTGTGTTACTAGGAATAAGTCGGTGCGTGGAGAGTGAAAGGAGAACAGAGTCTTTCCTTGAAAGCTGGAGATGTAGGAGTTAGCCCTTCTTTCTGTCGGTTAACTCTGCTGCTTCCTCCCCTGCCAGCTGGCGTCCGTGAGATGGTACGAACAAGATCTAGCCTTAAAAGGTAGACGAGCTCTTTCCATGGTATCCTTTCACATCATCAGTGGAAAACAGTGCTGTTTAGGTAGTTTCTCTCCTTTTCTATAATACTTCAAGGCTCATCAAACTCAGTATTTCTAGTGGATTACAGTGTCTCCGTTTGTGAATAGAAGCATGTGTAAACTGTGAACAGTGGAGAAGTTTCTGGGTCCAACATTGAGTCAGGTCAGATGTGCAGAGGTCTTAAGCAGCTGCAACTGTCCTCTGCCAACTAATAATGTATGTTCTTTTTAACAAAGCAAATTTGTTCCATGTTCTTAATGTGCCGATACTGTGGCTTTTCACTAGTGATGTTAATAGTGCAAATAGGAAAAGTTGTTGCAAGTACTTACAAATGACTTTGAACACCTAATTTTTTGTTTTGAAATGTAAATATAGTTGACCCTTGAGCAATGCTGGAGTTAAAGGCGCCGAATCGTGCACAGTTGAACATTTGCTTCTAACTTTTGACTCCACAAAAACTTAACTACTCATAGCCTACTGGCGACCAGAGGCCTTACTGAAAACATAAACATTCGATTAGCACATATTTTGTATGTTTCATGTATTATATACCGTATTCTTACAATAAAGTAAGTTAAAGAAAATGTTATTAGGAAAATCATAAGGAAAACAAAACATGTACGTATGTTTTATGCATCCATGATAGTGAAATTATATGACCAAATATATAGAATTATTGGGTCTAAGCCATTTAAATATTTGAAGGACAGAATAGTTAATCTTAAGGCAGTTTTTCTGACAGTTATTAGGAAGACCAACTGCCTGATGAGGCTGTTCCTGGAAGTGACGGTAAAACCATATGGAGAGGGGCAAAAAGTTCTGACTAAGACATATCTTTTATCAGTGTTGTGAATGAATCATATTTACTTCAAAGCAAGGAAGTGCCTTCAACTGTTGTCTGTTTTGCTATGTACAACAGACTGTAAACGTAGCATAAAAATTGCTGTCTTTGGAGTCCTCCTGCCCCTTCATACTCCTTATTCTCCCCCTTACAGGATATGCTACCCTGGATAATTTATTTAACCTGAGTTTCACCGTTCTCTAGAGATTATCGTGTTTTTCTCTGGGGTTAATACTGTTATGATAGTACCTACCTCTGCATTATTTATGAAGATCAAATTCATAATCATATCTGAATGGAAAGGCACATAGAGAGCGCCCTGTGTCCTTAGTTACTACTTCTGTGTCTAGTCTCGAAAGCAGTGAGCTGTAGTCATATGCAGATTTTAATGGAGGGCAGCCCAAACTGTTTTACATCACTGCCTTCTTACCTGTCGGGGGCCCTTTCTCACCTGCCCTGACTGAAAGGGGTTATTAAGATGCTGCTTCCGTTCAAACCGCAGTGTCCAGGACTGTGTACTGAGCAACCCCTTTGGCCCATTTTCATCGTGATACCCACAGAGGCAAAAAATAAATAAAGCCTGAGGAGTATCAGTAAAAATGAACACTCCCATGCTGCTGCTGACAGTTTTCCTATTACAAAGGGAAGGAAAAGAGCCAGCATTGGCTTTAAAAACAAAAAGCTCACGCTTGAATTTGTTATGGAAGAATTCGTCAAAGACTTGAGAAATCTGATTTCTAGAAATCTAATGAATCCATGATTTTGACAGGAAAATTGTTGAGGGCAGACAAGTTGGCATTGGCTCCAGAGCCCGCCAGGCAGAGTGGACCTTAAATACTCAACAGTTCTAGTAGTAGAGAGTTTCCACTCACGTGCTTTATTCAGTCTGAGCTTTTTCATAAATCTTAGGTGAAGAAATGTAATTTATGCCCAGTTGGAAAGGAAGGGGGGATTCCTTGAATTATAAAGCTGAGAAGAATCTTCCTGTCAGGTGTCGGTGAGGGTTTGGGTTTTCCTGACCCCACTGACCTTACCGACCCGCTGCTCGCTGTATCCCTGAGTCTGCACCATTCCTGATTCCAGCGTGCTCTTTTGAGAGAATACAATTTGTATAATTCCACTCAAATGTAGTAATATCCCCATATCATCTTTTCTAAATTTCGTTGTATTTGTTATTTCACTGCCTGGCTAAGTTTTGGCTTTCAAGGGCAAGCCCCAAAACTTTGCCCTCACAAAGTTACTAGATCTAGAGCTAAACACAGAGGTGTAAAGACACCTGAAATGCAGTTCCAACCCACCCTCCGTACCCAGAGATCTTGTTGAAAATGAAAAACCCCTTGCTCCGTTTCGCTTTTTAAAGCTCTGAACCTTCCCAGTCCAATTCTAAATACAAATAAGCTCCAGGAGGGCGATGCCAGGCCAGAGTCGAGGTCAAGGAGCGGTGAGCTAAGTGCTCAGGAGAAGCTGGTGCGGGGGTGTGTGCTGTGACAGACAGTTTGTGGGGCTGGCGAGCTGTAGGACACCCCTCAGAAGTTTCCTAGTCAGCACTCATTGGTGGTTTTGTAAGTAGATGCCATAGGAACTTTTCCGTCGAAATTTATAATGCCTTTGTTAGGGTAATATTCCTTAAAGTTTTTTTGGCTTACACATCCTTGGGGAAATGTGCTGAAAGCTGTGGGCCCTCTCTTCTCAGAAATAGGCACATACGCTTACGTATACTCAAAAAAATTGCACATAATTTCAAGTAATTTACATGAAGCACTTTCAGAATGGTTCATGGAACTTTCTCTTAGGGCCCTAAAACTGGGCAGAAGAAATCTGTCTCCCACTTCCTTTGGCAGGGTTCCAGTAGGGCTCTCTTGAACCTCTTAACGGTCTTAGGATGTATAATTCAAGATGATGGTGATAACTACCATTTATCGAGTTCTTACTACTTGTCAGACACTGTATTCCTCATGTCCAAATGTGAACACTGGATTGTCCCTTCCAAACCTATTCTTCCTGCAGCTTTCCCCGTGTCGGAACACCAGCTCCGTCTTTTCAGGTGCTCAGGAGGGCTGGGTCTTACCACCACACTGCTGTCACCTTTCTCAGTGCCACCATCTCTCACCCTGTTGATTTCAAGCGATCTCCTTGTTTCCACCCTTGCTGTTCTCAACACAGCATCCAGAGTTGTTGATCCTGTTAAATGTAAGTCCTATCATACCACTGTTCTACCCAGAATCCTCCAGAGGTTTCCCATTTCATTCAGAGTGGAAGATGAAAGCCTTGTGATGGCTAGAACCTCCGTGCTGCCCAGCTCCAGGGGCCACTGTTTACTTGCATCACAATAAGTTGTGCAGTGCATGGCGTCTGAGCAGCCCCAGTAATGATCTGCAAGGACCTACGCGGGCTGCCCCAGTACTCACTCACTACTGTGACCGTGACTCTCCTCCTAGTTTTCCCTCATTCACTCTTCTAACCACGCTGGACTCCTTCCTGATTCTTGAATGCACCAGGCCCCTCCAGCCTCAGCGCCTTTGCACTTGTTACTCCTGCCAGGAATAGTCTTCCTCCAGATACCTGCTTAGCTCAGGTTTTCACCTTCTTAGAGTTGTTGCTCAGAAGTCACCTTGGTGAGACATACACTGACCACCCTTGTTAAAATGCGTTCCTCACCTCTACCCTGGCACTCCCTATCTGCCTTTATCTGTGCTACTTTTTCCATAGCAATCATCCTCTTCCAACATATTAATAGTATCTAATTTATGTGGGTCTCTTCCCACTGGAATGTGAGCTGGACTAGGATGCAGATTATTGTCTGTTTTGTTCAGTGCTTTGTGTTCCGTACAAGAGTGACTGATATATAATAAGGGCTCAAATATCTGTTGAATGAAATGAACAAACCCTAGGAAAACATATTGTTCTTTTTTTTTTGTAAATACGATTTTAGATTCAAAGAGATTAAGCAGCTTGCTTAAAGTCACACAACTGATAAATAGCATAGCTATGATTTTTGCACTTTTTGACATCAAAGACCGTGTTCTTAACGACTAGAAATATTTCTTTCCAAGAATGTGCAAAATAAGAGGTCAAAATATAGTCCAGAAGTGACAGTCTTACACGGCTGAAGAGTCAGAATTCTGAGCTGCTAACAGAGTGGCTGCAGATTGTGGGGATGGGATTCTGAAAGAAGGGAAACAGAGATGAGTGAGGCAGTTCAAAAGTCCATGGACTTCCACGGACTTCTCAACAGTGCATGCATGGGGCGCGAATCTAAGTAGCCAGTAGCTGGAAGAGCCAAATAAAGATTTCAGCGGCTGTCACCTCAAGGGAGACAGTTTAGAGCTCAGTTCCTCATAAGGTACAGGGATTTCGTAAACACCACAAGATTTTCGTCAGAATTCTAGAAGAGCCATGCCTTAGGAGTGAGAACCATATTCTCAGAATCAAAAATAAATAATAGTAGTGAATTTTAATCCGTTAAGTCAAATAGGAAGCTGTGAGTCCATTCAGACGTAAATAAATGGAATGTTTGATGTGGATTGGGATAGTTTCAAAGTACTTCTCGAAAGTTGCTTAGTAATTACAGAGGTGAAGTAGGTAACTTACGGTAGAGGGGCATCTGAGAGGATGCACCAAGAACTGGGTGTCACTTGCATGATTTTCCTCCCAGTGATGCATGTCTCAATACGGTCACGGAGGAACATCAGACACACTCAACTTGTGGGGCCATCTACAAAATACCAAGGCTGTACTCTTCAGAAGTGTCAAGGTTATGCAAGTCAGGGAAGACTGAGGGATGACTACAGATCGAAGAAAATAGATATGTGAACTGAAATTAACATTTGATTCTGAGCCAGAACCTTTTGCTATAAAAGATATTTTGTGAACAACTAGGGAAACTTGAATTTAGAATTGAGGATTAGATGGTAATAATATAGTCATGTTAATTTCTTGATTTTTAAATGATTATGTCGTGGTATGAAATACAAATGAAAGTAAGTATACATGAGTGATGGCATATTGAGTTGGCAACTTAGATGGTTCATGAAAAAAGTTCTATGTACTAACCACTTTTCTGTACATTTGTATTAATAATTATTTCAGAATAAATATTTTTAAAAAGTTGTATTATATCCTCAAACAACTAGAAAGTGAAAATTTAAAACATCCTTTACAGTATGATTTTTAACCTAAGATACTTAACAATAAATTTACTCTGTAAAGTATGATGATACATTGCTGAGAGAAATTCAAGAAAATCTGATTAACAGAGAAATATACCAGTTCATGGGGTTGGAAAACTCAATATTGTGAACATGTCAGTTCTCCCTGAATTGAACTATATAGATACAAACCTGTCAAAATCAAAATCCAAGCAGACATTTTTTATAAGCTGACTCTAAAATTCCTATCCAAAAACAAAGGTACTACAATAGCCCATCCAGTCTTAAAGAATAAGTATGAATGTGGAAGGCTTAAATTATCAGATTTCAAACTTATATAAAGTTATAGTAATGAAGACAGTATGTATGAGACATATATGTCAGTGGAATAGAATAGGGACCTCAGAAATAGACGCACACTTATGTGGTCTTTTGGTTTTTGACAAACGTGACAAAGCAATTCAATGGGGAAGGAAGTCAGATAGTGCCGGAACAGCTGGATGTCTGTATGGAAAAAAGTAAATCCAAACCTTTACTTTGCTCTGTACCTGAATATTAATTTGAAATGGATAGCTAGTTTGCCAGACAGAATACCAGAGAAATAGTCAACTATGAAGAATCCTTCTGAGGTCAGAACAAACCTCAAACAGTGGCCTCAAAAACTAGCCTTGAAGGAGCCTGAATTTATTGGATGAAACTGAGGAGTAATTTAGGCCCTAGGACATTACCAAAAATAATGCCTAGTCAGCCAGCAATTAGTGGAGCCTAACAGCTGGGTGTTAGAGCAAACAGAGAGGCAGAAAACATAACAGATCAGGGAAAGACTTAAAAAGAGTCCTGTTAGAACGATTGTGGAATGCCCTAGGCTGTGCCCTCTGAGGAGCAACACCGAAAGCTCTGCTGCAGACGAAACAGAACTTACTAGAATCCTCCAGCCAAGTAATTAAAGGAAGAAAGAAAAAATAACAATAAAACAAGCCTGGGGTGGGGGTAGGGGTTCAGAATCAGATCATAACTGGATTCCATAAGAAAAACTACAGAGAAACAAAAATGGTAAATAGGAAGGTTAGTATGACAAACTATAGTAAGTATACACCTGGTCACCTGTCTTCTCTCAACTTCTTTGAAAGACATAAAATTGTGTAAAGTAGTAATTGTAATATGTTGTTTGGTTTGTAACATATATAGTTGTACTATGTATAACAGTAATAGCACAAAGAGGAGGAAGAGAGAATAGAACTATATAGGAGTAATGTTTTATGTATCACTGGAATTGAGTTGGTATAAATCCAAAGCTGTTTCTGATAAGTTAATGTGTATATGGTAAGCCTTAGAGCAACCAATAAGAAAATACCAAAAAAAAAGTGAAATTTATTAAAGTGATTAAAATGTAGCTGAGCACCTGAAGAAATGGATGGAGTTGATATTACTTGAGATGGGGAAGGCTGCGGGAAGAATAATTGTAATAATTTATAGTAGTTATTACTCCCATTGTATAGATAAAGAACTGAACCTGAGAGAGATTTAATTTGCTCGAGCAGGACACAGTGGAGCCATTGTCTGTCCAGGTCTCTCGATTAGAAAGCCCAGGTCCTTTGGACTATATCCAGTGGCCTCAATGACAAAAGTACATTGGATTTTCTTTTCAATGCACTTGCCTTTGAGTCTTGGAGTAATTTTTTTCTGAGACTCTATTTAATATTTATTCCAATATAAAGAACTTGTGTTTAATTAATGATGAAATAATCATCTGTGAGTGCTTACTGCATGCAGGGACTATAGAGACGAGTACCATTGTTCCGAACTTTGAAAAGCTTAGAGTTTAGCAAAAGAAAGCAAGCATACAAATAAACATTTTTAATACAGTGAAATAATTGCAGTGGTAGAAGACTTTAATAAGTACAATGATAAAGATGAAAGGAAGTGATGAACTCTGCTGGAGTGGTTATTCAAGATGAGATAATTGAGTAGGACATCCAAGGACGCATAGGAGTTTCTCAGTTGGTCAGCTGACTTATGGGTGCCTATTTCTGTGTCATGACTAACTACGGAAATCATTTATTCATAAATACCAGTATTTGATGTAAGTAAATAGCTACTTAAAGGTAGGAAAAAAATTCATTGTTAGTTTGCAGGAATGCTGTGTTCCTTTACACCTTTTCAATAATTAGCTTTGTGTTAAGATATAATTAAAACTCCTTGGCCAAACACGGAAGCCTTAGAAGGGCAGTACTTTTTTGCTGGCATGTGCTTTGTAAAATACATTGCAAAACAACCAGCTATTAAGAGTGCTTTCATTCTGTTGCATGTGCTTTTTGGAATTTAAAAGTTAAATGGCCAAGATAAAACAAAAATTTGTGAGTTCGTGAAGATTTTGCTTCGATATTTTATCAAGTTGTGATAAACTCAACAAATGAAAATTCTTGGGATACATGCTTTTCAGATTTTTTGAACTGTATTTGAACTGTATTTGTGACTATTTTCTAGGTATACTTTGTTTCTCACAAACAAGTGTGTGTTAAGCTAGCAATGGTTAGTTTCTGGTGGAACGATTATCAGTTTACCAGTAAATGTCTTGTTAGAGCCAATTATGAACATAATTGTGCTGTGGTTTTTATTATTATTATTATTCAGTTCCCTCATTTATTTCTCACTGTAGTCTTTTTGTCTATTTCATTATTCCTCTCAGAATAAATAGGGCAAATTGAAAGGGAAATGGGAGTCTTTTAGTTTCAGGTGTTTTGATTCGGCCATGTTGTGCTACTTTTACTTTGTGGCTCCGAGGTGCGATAAGAGGGCTGCCTGTTACCTAATACACCTTTTTGGAAGAGTACATAGAAAATTCTGGAAAATAGGGAATCTACTTCAAAATAGCGACTGGCAACTATTACAGAGGAAAGGCTGGGATTTTTGTGTTTTGTTTTGTTCTGTTCATTTTTTATTTTGATTATTGTAGTGGCTGATATTTTGGCACTCCGCAGCAAGTTAAGTATCGTATGGCGATGGCAGAGACTTCTGAAATGCTGTATTTGGGAAACTGTATTTAACTATATGCAGATTTCATGTAATAGTTTTAATGGCAGTGCTCTATGCAAATTCATTTGCTTGTAGTGTAGTGTCGTCATTCTCTTATGAAACTATATTACCAGATGAATTTAGTAATATATTCCATATGAAATTATATACTATATACTAAGACTTGTGCAGAAAAATCATATATTAAAATCAGTGCCGTGTGGTTAATCCAAAGTGATTAAAAGGAAATACTTCCATTAGTTTATGAATACAAGTCAAAGAAAGAAAAAATATATTTCATTTTTAGATTATATAAATGGTGGAGAACTTTTTACTCATCTTTCTCAAAGAGAGCGTTTCACAGAGGATGAAGTGCAGATCTATGTCGGAGAGACTGTGCTCGCCCTCGAACACCTCCACAAGGTAAGACCTTAATCTTTGGGATTTCTGGTTTCGAAAAATCTGTTAACAGACGTAATGATGGAGCTGAAAGAACGAATGTTTTTAATGTGTCAGTGTCTTTGTGGAGATTGTGAAAACCCTCTTGCAGACTGTTAGCCAGGTTTCTCAAATTCCTCATGCCCTTTTTAAAAATCTACTCTCCTTTTGTCATCCCTGTGATGCAGATTTAAAAGGTAGAACCTGAGCAATTTTTTCGCTTTTGTTCATGAAAAATCCTAATGCCTATTACAAAGGAGCACCAGAATAAAAATTTTTCTTCTTAAAATGAACTTTAAGACTAAACCACAAGTCATAATATGTGTTTCCAGAATTGTGACTTCCTTCGTTGTAGACTCTGCCTGTACATCTTCAGGGTATAGTTCCTGATTTGGTTGGAGAATATGAGTTATTTGAAAGAAGCATCTACCTACGCTGCCCAGCTTGCCCCCTCTGACTTTCTTTTCCATTTGTTTTGTCCCAGAGGTCCTCTCTTACTCCCTCCGCCTCTCTCCTCTGTTGCTTCCATGTAGATGGACTCAGTTACTAAAAACTTTAAATGAAATTCACGTCTATGATGCTGTTTGAACTCTATAAAATGAGTTTAAACTTTTTAAAAAATTCTGTTTCAGATACTACTAATCTTGATCCAAGAAACTGACTGAAAAACCTTTTTTTTTTTAATGAGGAAACATTATTGTAGAAGCAAACAGTCATTATATGGACAAGGTTTGTGCCTCAGAAAAAGAAAGTACTAAGGGAATTGTCTATCCCCTCGGCGTGTGAGACTGTGAGGAGACCAGTATGGCTTGAGTCCCTAAATTAGGATGATGCAGGTACATCAAAAAGTCACTGTTCTTCTTTGTCATGTATTCAGATCCTACACTCGATTACAGATAAACAAAGTGCTGATTATGAAGCATAGAAAAGAATGGAGAGGAATGAAGGGGAAAAGGCAGGGAGAAGGATGAAATTTTTAATCAAAGGGGCAGGGAGACTAGAATTGCAAGATGGAGGCAATGGATGGGAGAGGCTGTGAGAAAAAAATGATAAGATATAAGAAAAGAAGGGAGGGATCAAGAAAAGGGTAGACCTGGCCCAGAGCAGAAATGAGACTGAGCAGGGGAGGAAGATAGGGTTCAGAACAGGAATCTTCAGAGAAGTGAATGAAAAATGTATACGAACAGGAGGGAAGGAGAAAAGGCCCTGGGTGGCAGGGCTGCAATGCCATGAAGAGAAAGGAAAGAGGAACAATAAATAAGGTAGGGAGCTGAACTGAGACAATTCTCCTTTTGAGAGAATTGTCAGTATGGTGACAAGCTTTATGCTTATGGTTATTTTGGGGATATAAAATAGTTAGAACGTCTCTTTACATGAAACAAACTGTGCCCAAGAATAAGCTGAAAAGATCATTGCATTTTATGCTGAGGGGCATTAGGTATAACTTTTTATAATATAAAAATGATGGTAGAAATCGCCATCAATTCCAGACTAAAAACTAACAAAATACAAAGCTCCAACCGGAGAGCTTAGTAAATTTAGTTTGTAATTCGTGTGAAAGCTTTAATTCTGTTTATTAAAGGAAAAATCTCTGAACATTCATTATTATTAAAACTGGGTAATCAGAAACACAGAAGTAGAGAACATGATGAATACTGGGTACAAATGTAACTGATACGGAGTGAGAGTAATATCGCACATCAGATCTCAGCTAAGTTTCTCTTAACCTTACTACTCTGAAAAGATAAATACAAAGAAGTATAAGACTAAGCCAGTTTTATTAATCCTGATAGCACTACTGATACTGTTTCCCAGGAAGAGACCAAAATGGGAGTTTATTTGGAAGTAATGAGGTAAAGCAGATAGTAAATGATTTATTCCTAAAATCTTTTCCAAAGAGATTGTTAAACAAAAAAGTTGTACTAGTTAGATGCTGGTTAAGGCTTCAAGTCAAATATCTGTTCAATAGACAGCAGATGTTTCCTTTCTCCATTTCTTGTAGAACACTGAGGTTCTTGGAGGAAAATTGCCTAGCATTTTTTTTGCTATAATTTTTAATTTCAATTTTAAAAGAATATTAAGAACCTGTTTTTTTCATATATGTTGTGTTGAGGGACGCAGACTTTCTAAATTTAAAAACATTCGATTCAGCCTGACATAACATGAAACAGAATTCATGTATACCGAGCACTTCTTATATGACTTGGGTTGATTTGTGTTACATACCTGACGTGTTTTACTGTAAATAACTTACATGCAAAACAAAATGAAGGGATATATAAATATTATTTAATTGACTTACTTTGCTTATTTAGAATTAAAGATCGACTAAAATCAACCTATGCTCTTCAATCTTTATGTTTAGAAGCCTATTAATTACCTATTTGACACTTGACACTGTGCTAGATATTAGGTAAATACATAAAAAGTGAAAAAATAGCATTAGGGTATGGTTATATCAAAACAAACAGGAAATACTTAGAAAATAACAGTTATTTTTAGGTAAGTACAATGTCAATAGAGGTGTTGTAGGAGTCAATACAAAGAAATGACCCTTGTGGGACCTGGTTAATCTGGAAAGCCTTCTGAAGCCATTGGGGAAGTGATGGGCGTGAACTGCTAAGAGAGCACCTGCAGATCGTCTGGAGTGAGGATGGAGTCTCTGAGGAAGAAGAGAGACAGGAAGAAGCAGTAGTCAACGAGGAGACCTAAAGAAGCGGATCCAACAGGAACGGACCCTCATTACATAGAGAATGATGACCTGGTTGGAGGGGTCCAGGGAGTCCAGCACCGAGATGAGGAATTTCCACTGGCCCTGGCCAGGGACTGAGACCCATTATAGCACCCTGAACAGGACAGTGCCTTTTTGTGAGGGGTTGATTTTTAAGGTAGACAAGAAAGACTCTCCTAATTTATTTTTTGGAAATTGTTATTTTTAAATGCATATGTATTTGTTTTTGCAGTTGGGGATTATATACCGTGACATTAAGCTTGAGAATATTCTACTTGATTCTAATGGCCATGTGGTGCTGACAGATTTTGGTCTGAGTAAGGAGTTTGTGGCTGATGAAGTGAGTATTATATTTTAATTTGAAGTTAGTAATAACAGAATATAAACAATGATGAAAAATTAGCTATATAATAAGGATTTAATGAGATAGTACCATATGGATTATGGATTTTTGTGCAGGTTTGCCTAGAGGAATATTTGGCATGAATGACTGTAAAGACTTTTTGGTTTAAAATGACCATGGAACCATCCTATTAGGATTGCAGTAAACCTTTGATGAATATAGCAGAATTCCCCAGTTTAAAGTAAAACAAAACTATGCATTTAAGTTTCCCGATAAGAAACTTAAAAATTACTGAAAAATTATTGAAAAATAATTTTATTTATTGAAAAATTTAAATAACCCTTTGGGGCCTTTAGGAGAATTATGGCTTACGTGGTAGCCAATAGAGAATTACGAAACAATATATGTACAGTTTACACTATAATGAATAATTAGGACATGTCACGTTGTGATGGTCCTTTGAATTCACTTGACAATAATGACGAGAATCTACTAGACTTAATTCTTAAATCTTGCTGTTTTTTTGCTGACATGAACTAAAATGCAATAGCTAATGTGCAGATTTTAAATATGGAGGACTTTGCATTTCAGTATTGATTAGATCTTGTTTAATATTATAAATGTGTTTAATAAATTTAAAACTGTACATCTATTAGTTGTAATTAAATACTATTATGTAGCAGTTGTAAAAAAATTACATTTTTATAATAATAGTTACTCAAGATAACTAAGTAAATATGAATGCCAGTTCATTTCTATCCAAGAAATTATTGGTATAGAATGCAGAATCACAGTAAAATTTTTGTAGTAAAGGACTTTGCTATAAAATACATCATTCTTGGGTTCCAAAATACTAGGTGTATCTATTTCTGATCGTTTGCTTTTTGGAACATTACCAAAGCAGTCTTAGGTGAATTAGACAAGTGCTGAAATTATAAAAAGTGAAGATCCCAATTTTTTTATCATATCTATATTCACTCATTCAGTAAATATTTACTTATTCAGTAAATATTTATTGACCACCTCTATTATACTAGGTACTGGATAATACGACGAGTAAAATGGAAATGGTGTCTGCCTTCATGAAGCTGTGATTATAACAATATATTGTTATCTTTGATAGAAAGATTATAGTTATAGATTAGATGAATTTTGGGGAAATTTACTTCAAAGTTTGATTTTTAATACCTTTTCTACTTTGTAAAAATTTTAGTTGCAACTTCAGTAAAATGTGACTGATTAAATATATTTACAGTTGCTTCCTCACTGATCCCCACTACAAGTAAAAGTAAAGGAATAAAATAGGCATACACTCAAAATGGGGAGAAGAAAATAGCAACCAGATTTTGGAACATGAACAGCAGAAATACTAGTTGTAACTGATATTCACTTATATTAAAATATCTTCTTTCTTGGAATGAGTTTCCTTTTTGTCCATTCCTATTCTACCTCCTTGGTTTTCAGTTTAAACTAGCATCCTTGATCACAGCTGAATCCTAAGCCAGTAATGTGAGAAGCCCCAAAGCAGGCTAATTTGTACCTCTGACCCCCAGAAGTGTTCAGGAATTGGGGGCACCAGGTGTCCCCCAAATAGGGGTGCAGGGGATACACGACAGAGGAGGGTTGGTTGAAAGTTTGTATAAGAACTAAGTAGCCCCCAGATCCCATGTCTACTCCCTTCACTTAGGCAACCAGGCCTTCCTCACCCTCAGGGAAGACTGAAAAAGTTAAGCAGACAAGACTGTGGGTTCAGGGGCGATGGGCACAGCTGAGGGTGAGGACGCCACATGGAAACTAGTGGGTGAAATGGAAACTGACACACTGAGCTGTGGAGCTGCCATGGCCTCCTTCTGCCACTTCCCTCTGAGAGCAGTGGCTTCCTAGACAGGAGTTTGCAGGATTCCTCTCTGAGAAACAGAACAGAACGTCTGCAGCTGCTGTCAGTTGGTGGTTTTGCCAATGAACCGACCCAGCCACGTCTCCCTACAGAGATGCCTGTCCCAGGCCAAGCCTAGGCCACAGAAGCATGTTTGTGATGATGTCACAATTTCTTTTTATGTTTTGATTTCAATAATTAGTTTCCCCTGTCATACTATACACTTAAAAACACGATTCTGTGAAGGGGTCTGTTGGCTTCAACAGCCTGCCAAGGGGTCCTTGGCATGTAAAAGACCCCTGCATGGAAAGAATTGGTGATCACCTTTCCTCTCTCCATGGAACCTTTCATAGATTTGCTCCTTCACTCTATCAGTATTTGCTGAGGGCCTTTTGCCTGCTAGACGCTAGGCTAGGTTCTGGTATTGCAATATGAAAGAATAACCTCATGAATCCTATGTTTATGGACATGTGTAACTGATCATTCGGCAGACGTTGGCCCTGGGGAATAGAAAAATGTTAGGAACCAAAACAAAAATCAAACATGGATCAGAGCTGTTGGGTTTTAATACAACTTAGTCAGATAATGCTGTGACTCGTCATGTCAACAGCCACTCCTCAAGGGAAGGAAGGCAGTTCTCATCGGAGGCCATAACTGGGGGCACCTAGTTGTGTGGCCACAAAAATGAAATCCTGGGATTCAATCTGAAGTGGAGAGGTGATTTATAGATTCTCTTATTATTCACTGAATACAGTTCAGCTGTATTTATTTAATATAGTTATGTATTATTGTCATGTGCTATTAAGCTTTACATTTTGTCTATCTTTTACCGTCGAGACTACCAGCTGTTAGCTCTAGAGAACATTCTGTCATGCTAGGCTTCAGGTTTAATTCCCAGAGCTCGGGAAGCTTTTCTGAGCCCCCTAATACTTGATCTAATGGTCCTTTGTTCCCCCCATTCCACTAAGCCCTTGCTTAGCAAGGTTTCCTACCTAGATTCTTTCCACCTTAAAAATATTTCCATCAAACAAACGATTTCTGTTTTGATTAGCTAGCATTTCTTTTTGGTTTCATTTCTCAGGCCAACTCAATTATACTGAAACATCATCTTTCTTGGAGTGAGTTTCCTTTTGTCCATTTCTATTCTACCTCCTTGGTTTTCAGTTTAAACCCCAGTCTAAGGAGTTTCTCCTTGGTTTCCAGTTCATATATAGAGATTATATATCTCTATCTCTAACTGATCTCTCTCCTTTTCGACCTCTTCTTCTTCCTCTTGGACCATTTCTGTAATCATTTAAGCATACCTAGTCTCTCCTGTCTTAAAATTTTTTTAATGGAGAGACGAATGGATGGACTGACTGATAAAAAGAAAACCTCAGAGTCCCATATTCCCTCTGAGTTATTGTCCTGTTGTTCTTCTTTGTCAGTATTTGTTTACATGCTCTCTCTACTTACCCACACGTCTGTCACTTCTTAGTCTGCTCTAATTTGACTTACACCCCCTACCAAGTGGCCGAGATTGTTCTTGACAAGGTCACAATGGACTTTAATCTTAGATGCTTTTTATTCCTCATCTTACTTAACTACCTAGTAATGTTGAACTGGAAATTGCCTCTCACCTCGGCTTCTGTGACACTCCTCTGACTTTCCTTCTCTGTCTTTTGTAGGTTTTTCCTCTTCTACCTGACAATTCAATCCTAGGTTCCTCACAGCTCAATTCTAGGTACTCTTCTCTTTTTCTGCTGCACTCTCTCCTTATATGCTAGTGATTCCCAAAAATATATGGCCAACCCTGACTTCTCTTCCGGGCTGCACACCCAATCATGTCTATAGTGTATTTCCACTGGACTCTCTTTCACAGTCTTCTCAAACTCAGCATTTCCAAAACCAAGCTAATCTCCCACCCAAATTTGCTTCTCTTTCAGTATATCGCAGTTTTGTGTATTACAAATTCTGCCCTCATTTGCTCTGGGAAATGTATTTCTATTTGATATTCAGGAATCTATTTTTTTATGTAAGTTTGAAGTTTCTGCTCGTGGTGTAATACTCATCTTTCTTTTTGTTAATTTAATAATTCAACAAATACTTATTGAGTACCTACTATACTAGACTCTAGAAATACAGTGGTGAACGTAACAAATTCCTTGCCCTAATGGGCCTGTATTCTAGAAATACTCATTAAACATTCATATAATTTAATGATGAATTATTTATTTAATTATGAATTATTTCTAGATTGTATTTTGCTAAACTGGATTGTATACAGGATAAATTTTATTTTAGAAACCTTAAAAATGTTTCATATGATAATGAACACTTTTCAAATTTGATACTTTTACAGATATATTTTTCCTCCATCACAGAATTTGATAAACCCCTTGGGATTCTGAGAATAAAAGAAGACATTTCTAAATATCTTCAGGCTACTATAAGTCCTTATAGGATTTTTTGAGAGTACAGTTCAGCAAACATTTGTTGAGTTCTTACTGTGAGTCAGACAATCCGCTAGGTGTTGGATATATGATTCTAACACTGAAGACCTTAAAGACATGAAGGGCATCTGTTCTTACCTATTTGTAAACAAATAATGTGAAAATGATACATTCATGTGTTATTAATTACCCTATACTTAAAAATAGTACAGGCAATCCCAGTACAACACTTCTATAACATGGTTTCACTCTAATACGGTTTGAGAATTAGAGAAATCCCCGAACAAAGCGGAGTGTAATAAGAGCTTTTAAAAGCAAAAGATATCTCATTTGAAATTTTTCATTCGAGCGTGGATGTCATGTCAGATTTGACTGCAGGATTTTAAAATTTATTAGAATTTTAAATCCATTTTGTTCATGGAGTATTAAGTTCAGAGGATGAAGATACCTTGTCAAAAAGAAAATGCCCTCTGTTAATGGTGCTTAGTAGTGATGACAAAAACATTATTTAATACATATTAATATGTTATACTTTGGGTGAAAATTGCTTTAATAAAGATATTTCTCTTAATTATAAAAACATAATAGTATGCTTTTTTAATTTTTTGAACCAAACCCCCTTTTTTTTTACTAGTTCTTTTTTTTATGTAACACGGATTCGCATAACACGGCATTTTTAAGAACCTAACAACCGTGTTATATGGGGGTTACCTGTATATGGATTGTACATTTTCATAATTTGACATTGTACATTTGAAAATTTTCACAACAGAATATTAAAATGAATCTGCAGATAGATAAATAAAACTAGAAGAAAGATGACACCCCCAACATTTAAAAACAGAGGTAGCTAAGTTAATTATAACCCACTGCCATGGTAGCTGTACTTAAAAGGAAAAGGTCTATGGGTTTGTGACTATTTTCTCTTTCCAGAAAATAGAAAAATGCAACTTTTGCTCAGTTCACATGATGTTTATTCATTATTATTTTTTTTGAACATATAAGAGGCATTTTAGTGTAGTGGAAAGAACACATATTCAAGATGGAAGATCTTTTTCAGTTCTTTACTTCCTGACTCTGTGACATTGGGCAAGTCACTTAGTCATTAACCTTTGTCAGTCTTGGTATAAACAATGGATGTCATATCTAGTTTATAGAATTGTCATATGGTCACATTGAGTTAATGCTCATGATAGTACTTTTTAAAAATAAAATTTATTCATAATAGTATTTATTATTTTAAGGTAGGTTCAAGTACAAGTTCAATGGGCAGATTTGATGTAAATTACATCACAGAATAAGCAGGGACAACTTTTGAATTGAGATTCAAAAATATCAAATTCTACTTGTAAGAGGTGCTACTCCTATTACTCTGAGCGAAATGAAACTATACAAATGAGAATCTTAAGTTACTCTCCCTTAATTTTCTTATTTGTAGGAAAGTTTTAAATTACAACTGTCTCTAATAAATGCCTAGTTAATATTATGTCATTTACAGGATTCTCCGCTATAACATATATCTCAAGATGCCTACGAGAGGATCAGGATACATAAAGAGCGTGTTTGCCATAGGAATCACATAACCCAACTCCCTAAGGCAGCTCTTTTCGTTATCCCTGTCTCCCTTCCAGATTTGTAGTGACGTGTTCATGATTCTTTTCATTTGCATGTGTTCCAAGGGAGCATAGTAGGTCTCTGTAAATAAAGTCCTATCATTTGCCAAAATCAGTGACTCGAGGGTAATTTTAGTTTTTTTAAGGTAAACGTTGAGATGGAAGTGTTAAGAAAGGGAGAGATCTAGAAGCTTGTCAAAGTATTCTTCTGTTGCCCCAATATTTCCTCTACTCAAACAGTATTACACAATATTCATATACTAACACATTAGCTCCCCACATTTGTTTGTAAAGTTTTTTGCTCCAGATATCAGAGCAGATCCCCTACCTTTGGACGGGGGAGGGGGAGTTGTCTGCCTCACAATAACTTTTCTTATGGTAGAAATTATTGGCTCTGGTAAGATTTATTCATAATCGTATTTATTATTTTAAGGTAGGTTCAAGTACAAGTTCAATAGGCAGGTTTGATGTAAATTACATCACAGAATAAGCAGGGACAACTTTTGAATTGAGATTCTTTTCACAGAAACTTCTATCGTATATTCTATTTGTTCAAATAATATTAAATACATATAATTTTTATTTACTTGAAAACTATATTTAGCAGTCACATTATTCTATTAATATAGAATATATTAACCTATAAAAGAATAAGTAATATATAGATTATTTTGACTATTTTCTAAGAAAAGAGGGAAAATGATTTAAAACCATACTAAGTGTGAGAGAATTTCAACCCATAAGGGGAATTTAGGAAAAGATATGCTGGAGTACTAACACTGCATAAATGTGGTTATAAGGTATTTATATTTTCCAAATTTCTTTAAAAACTTTTTATATCATAAAATATTTTAAATATAATAAAAATAGAGAAAATTATGTAACAGAATCTGTGCATCCACTATTCATATATGCAGTTATGAGCATTACCATGTTTCCCCCAAAATAAGACCTAACCAGAAAACATAAGCCCTAGCACGATTTTTCAGGATGACATCCCCTGAACATAAGCCCTAATGCGCCTTTTGGAGCAAAAATTAATGTAAGATCCAGTCTTATTTTTGGGGAAACGTGGTATGTGGTTTTTTCCCACTTATTCAGCAAGTATCAATTGAATGTCTACTATGATTCAGGCAGTGTTCTATGTAGGTGTTGGAATCTGGCAATGAACAACATAGACAAAAATTTCTCCCCTTGACAGGGAAGCAGACAATAACAGGTACGTAGTAAAATATGTATGGAATATATTAGATAGTGGTGAGTTTCAAGAAGACAAGTACAGTGGGAAAGAGGGATAGAAGTATCAGGGTGAGCAAAGATTGTCCTTTAAACCAGGTGATCAGGAAAGGCCTCGCTGAGATGACAGTTGAGTAGAAACATGAAGGAAGTGAGAGCTCGAGCCATATCAAATCTTAGGAAGAGATTTCTGTGTAGAGGAATCAGCCACGGTTAAGGCCCTAAGGTGGGACGATACGAGGCTGTTTGTGGAACAACGAGGAGCCCAGTGCGGGTGTGCAGAATGAGGGAGAGGTAGACTGGCAGGAAATAAGGACCACTTGTTGGCTACTCATTGAGGAGGTGACCGAATGAAGGAGGATTATACAGATCTGACAGGACACTGAAGACCCCTGTAAGGACTAGCTTCTCTCAGAGAGTGAAGTGGGGAGCCACTGGAGAGTTTTGAGGAGAAGAGTGACATGATGTGATTTATTTTAGAGGGTAATTCTGTTTGCCAAGCATGACCGTCCTGTAGCGGGACAAGTCTAGAAACAAGGAGTCCAGTTAGGAAAGCGGTTGCATTGATCCCAGCAGTGAGTCTGGAGTTTGGGAGAGAAGTCTCATTTAGAGAGAAAAATTTGGAATTTGCCAATATATAAGTAATATTTAAAATCATTAAAGTGAATGAGAATATCAACAGAGTAAGTGCAGATAGAAAAGAAAAAAAGGTCTAAAAAGAGAAGAATAAAATAGAAAAGAAAAAAGACCAAGCTCTAAACTCCAGGCTATTCCAACATTAAGAGACTAAGAAAGGGGGAAGAGCTAACAAAGGAGACTGAGAAAAAGGGACTGGGAAGTTGGGAAGAAAACAGGAAAGTGTGTTGTCTTGGAAGCCAAATGAAGAAGTGTTTCAAGGATGAAAATGATTAACTATGTCAAATACATTGTTGTCAGATCAAGTAAGATGAGGACTGAAGATTGAGCATTGACTCAATTGAAACCCAAGGAGAGAGAATGGGAAAAGACATACTATTGTCGTGTACAAATACAGGCAACTCTTGTGGTTTCCTGTAAAAAGCAATACTGTAATTCTGTGGAGAGCATAGCAGAGGAGGATGTGGGGTCAAGAGAGGTCTTCTTGTTTTAAGCGGGGAGAACTGACAGATGTCGCAATGCTGGCTGGCACCATCCTGAAGAGGAACTGGGGGTAAATGTAAGAATGTAACGATACAAGAAAGAAGCAGGGAAATTGCTGCAACACTATCCTTAAGAGGAATCCACTTGAGTGCACAAGTGGAGATACAGTAGCTAGTAGCTTGGTCAGGTCATCCTTAGAAACGGAGGAGAAGGTTGAGTTACTGGGCACAGACGTGGGTGGCTGTCAAGTGGTAGGGGAGCTTCCGGAAGGTCTTTTCTGGTTGCTTCTGTTTTCTTTTTGAGAGTGGCGAAGGGAAGAGACACTGGAGGTTTGAGAAGAGAGAAGATACAAAATAAGCAGCTAAGACGGGGAGAGTGAATGGGTTAGGAAATGCGTGTGTTTGCTGGGCAGCGTTAGCATTAAAGACTCACTTGAGGTTCATGATCATGAAGTGAAATCGGTCAACCTATTCTGCTTTTCTCTCCAACTACATTAGGCTGCACAGGTTCAGGCCGAGTGGATGGTGGATTGAATTTAATGTTGTTTTAGTACCCTTACTTCACATGTATATATCCATAAACAATATATACTAGTAGCTTGTGTTTATAAAATTTATGTACATAAATGGCGTATCATATTGCAAATTGTTTTTTGTTGGACTTATTTACATATTTGAAATATTTCCAAGTAGATAAATATGAATTTTTCATTCATTTTAGCTGCTGTAGAATACTCTTTTATATGGATTATCCAGTGTTTCCATTCTTCTACTGAGATATATTTAGGTTTCTGTGTTTTCTCTATCAGTGTGTTACGTTTTTTTCCTGATGTTATTGATTTGTTGGAGTTCTTTCAATATTCTAGATAACCATCTTTCATAATTACATATTTTGTGAATTTCTTTTCCAAGTCTCACTTGTCTTTGACTTTGTTTAATGGCGTGTTTGCCATTCTCACATTTGACATTGTAATGTAACCAAATTTACAAATCTTTTAGGGTTTACATTCTTTGAATTTTTTTATAACTTTTAATTGTGGTAAAATACACACAACATAAAAATTACCATCTTAATCATTTTTTCAGTGTATAGTTCAGTAGTGTTAATTATAGTCATCCATTTGTACAACAGAGCTGTACAAATTTTTCATCTTGCAAAAATAAACTCTATACCCATTGAACAATTCCTTATTTTCCCCGCTTCCTAGCTCCTGGCAACCACCATTCTACTTTCTGTTTCTATGTGTTTGACTACTTTAGATACCTAATATAAGTGGAATCATACAGTATTTATCTTTTTGTGACTGGCTTATTTCAATGAACATAATGTTTTCAGGCTTCATCCATGTTGTAGCATGTGACAGGATTTTCTTCTTTTTTAAGGCTGAATAATATTCCATTGTATGAATGTATGTACACATTTTGTTTATCCATTCATCCACTAATGGACATTTGGGTTGCTTCCGCTTACTGGCTGTTGTAAATAGTGCTGCAATGGACATGGGTGTACAAATATCTCTTTGCGATCATGCTTTCAATTCTTTTGGCTATATACCCAGAAAGCAGTGGGATTGCTGGACCATGTGATAATTGTATTTTTAATTTTTTGAGGAACCTCCATACTGTTTTCCATAGCGACTGCATCATTTTACATTTCCACCAACAGTGCACAAGGCTTCCTATTTCTCCACATCCTCACCTATGGTTGTGATTTCTGCTTTTTTTGATAGTGACCTTCCTAATGAGTGTGAGGTGATAACTCGTTGTTTTAGTGACCTTTTCTCTAGTGATTGGTGATGTTGAGTGCCTTTTTATATGTTTGTTGGCCATTTGTCTGTCATCTTTGGGGAGATGTGTATTGAAGTCCTTCACCTAGTTTTAAATCAGGTTATCTGCTTTTTTATTGATAAGTTGTATAAGTTCTTCATATATTCTGGATATTAACCCCTTATTAGGTATATCATTTGCAATTTTTTTCTCCCATTCTGTAGGTTTTCTTTTCACTTGTTTCCTTTTATGTAAGGAAGTTTTTAACTTTAAATGTTGTCCCATTTATCTATTTTTGCTTTTGTTACCTATGCTTTCGGTGTCACATTGAAGAAATTATTGCCAAATCCAATGCCATGAAGCTTTCCCTCTGTTTTCTCCTAGAAGTCTTGCAGTTTTAGATCTTACATTTAGGTCTTTAGTCCATTTTGAGTTAAATTCTGTTTTTGGTGTAAGGTAAGGGTCCACCTTTATTCTTTTGCTTGTGGAAGTCCAGTTTTCCCAGTGGTATTTGTTGAAGACACTGTCCTTTCCCCTTGTGTGGTCTTGGCACCCTTGTCAAAGATCACTTGTCCATATGCATGAAGGTATATTTCTGGGCTCTCTATTCTGTTCCATTGGCCTATATGTCTGTCTTTATTCCAGTATAAAAGTATTTTAATTACTGTAGCTTTGTCATTTATTTGGAATCAGGAAGTGTGAGACTTCCAACTTTGTTGTTCTTTTTCAATATTGTTTTATCTATTCAGGGTCCCTGAGATTCCATTTGAGTTTTAAGATTTTTCTATTTTGCAAAAAATGGCATTGGGATTTTGATAGAGATTACACTGAAACTCTAGATCACTTTGGGTAGTGTGGACAATTTAACAACATTAAATCTTCCAGTCGTGAGCATGGGATGTCTTTCCATTTATTTGTCTTCTTTAATTTCTCTCTCTTTTAATTTCACTCATTCTCCAACCTCCCTCTCCTTTGGCAACCATCAGCCTTGTGTTTGTTCTGTTTGTGGGTTTGTTTTTGTTTTGTTTCTTTGTTTTTTTTTTAGACTCCACATATAAGTGAAATAATACAGTATTTGTTGTTCTCTGACTTATTTCACTTGGCATAATACCCTCTAGGTCCATTCATGTCACAGATGGCATGATTTCTTTTTTATTGCTGAGTAATATTGCATTATATATATATACTACATTTTTATTCATTCATCTATCAATGGACTTCTAGGTTGCTTCTGTATTTTGACTAGTCTAAGTAGTGCTGCAATGGACATAGGAGTGCATATATCTTTTCAAAATAGTGTTTTTGTTTTCTTCACATAAATACCCAGAAATAGAATGGTGGGTTTTGTGGCAGCCCTATTTTTAATTTTTTGAGGAATCTCCATGCTGAAAGTATGAGATGTCTTTCCATTTATTTGTATCTTTAATTTCTCTCATGATATTTTGTAATTTTCATTGTCAGAGTCTTTTGATCCCTTGGCTAAGTTAATTCCGAAGTATTTTATTATATTTGGTGCTATTTTAAGTGGGATTTTCCCCCTTGATTTCCTTTTTGGATTGTTTATCATTAGTTTATAGAAACGTAACTGATTTTCATATGTTGATTTTTGTATCCTGTCACTTTGCTGTATTTGCTTATTAGTTCTAATAGTTTGTGTGTATGTAATTTTTAGGGTTTCTACATATAAGATCATATCTGTGAGCAGAGATAATTTTATTTCTTCTTTCCCAACTTGGATTTCTTTTTCTTCCTAACTGCTCTGGCAGGACTTCAGTGCTGTGTTGAATAGAAATGGTTAGAGGAAGCAGCCTGACCTTGCTACTGATCTTCAGAGGAAAAGCTTTCAATTTTTCCTACCATTGAGTATGATGTTTGCTGTGGGCTTTTCATAGATGGTCTTTATGTAGTTTCCTTCTATTCCTAGTTTGTTGTTGAGTGTTTATTTTCATGAAAGGGTGTTGAATTTTGTCAAATATTTTTTCTGGATCAATTGATACAATCATATGGTTTTTGTTCTTCATTCTGTTAATGTAATGTATTCTATTAATTGATTTTTGAATCTTGAACCCTACTTGAATTCCAGATATAAACCCTACTTGGTCACAGTGTATAATCCTTTTAACTCAGTTTGCTAGTATTTTGAAGTTCAGTTGACTAGTATTTTGTTGAGGATTTTTGTATCAGTTTTCATCAGGAATATTGGCCTATAATTTTCTTTTCTTGTAGTATCATTCCCTGCTTTGGTATCAGGGTAATGTTGGCCTCATAAAATAAGTGGAAGTGTTCTCACTTCTGCATTTTGGGTGAAAAGTTTGAGGACGATTGGTCCTACTACTTCTTTAAATGTTTTCTAGAATGTTCCAGTAAGCCATCTGGTCTTGGACTTTTCTTTGTTGGGAGGTTTTTAATAACTAATTCAGTATCCTTACTGATTATGGTTCTGTTTAGATTTTTAATTTCTTAACGATTCAGTCTGATAGAGTGTATGTTTCTAGGAATTTATCCGTTCTAGGTTATACAGTTTGTTGGTGTGTAATTATTCATGGTAGTCTCTGTAATGTCTTCTCTTTTGTTTCTGATTTTAGTTATTTGAGTCTCCTGTTTTTTTCTTAATCTAGCGAGGAGTTTGTCAGTTTTGTTGATCTTTTCAAAAACCAACTCAGTTTTATTAATTTTTCCTCTTGTTTTCCTATTCTGTTTCATTTATTTTTGGTCTAATCTTTATTATTTTTTTCTTTGTACTAACTTTTGACTTTGTTTTTCTAGTTCTTGGGGTGTAAAATTAGGTTGTTGATTTCTTTGAATATTTTTAAATGAAACCTCTTCCTATTTCAATGTATTAAGATATTCCCTTCCATTTTCTGTTCAAAATTAGCACTTTGATATCTTTAATTTACTAGGAATTAATTTTTGTATATAAAATGGCATGGGGATCTTACTTCATTTCCAATTGACTGAACTATTCATCGAGTATTCAGTTATTCCTTTCCCTACTGATGTGAAATGTAACCTCTATCATATGCCAAATTCCTATGTGTGTTTGTGAATCTATTTCTAGGCTCTTCACTCAATTCCTTCTTTCTGTCTCCCCGAGTCAAAATCAAAACTCTTAAAGGCCATGATTTTACAGTAAGTCTTAAATATGGAAAGGTGAAATCTTTCTCTTCACTCTTATTCTGCGATTCCTTCCTTCTTTCCCCCGACCTTCTTCCTCCCTCTTCACTGTCTTCTCTATTCTTGGTCTTTTGCTCCCCCACATGAATTGTGGATTTGAATTTATGAATGCATTTGGAGAGAACTACAATCTTTGGATATTGAATCTTCCAATCAATGAATTTGCATAAATAAATATTTATATCTTCCCATTTATTTTGTTGTCTTTCGTCTCTTTCAATAATATTTTAGAATTTTCTTTGTAATGCTTTATACATATATTATGTATATTAGCTTTATAACTTTGTTCCTATTTACAAAAATTAGAATATCTACGTTTTTCTTAGCAAAGCATAGGAATGTTGTTTATCTTGAACATAACAGTGCTACTGAATTCATACTAGTTACATTAGTTTACAGATTTGCTTGGATTTTTTATGTAGATGACTATAGTTAAAGAAAAAAATCAGAACTACTATTTGTAAGTAGTGATGGCTTTATATGAAGTGAATTTGGAATAATTTATTTGAGATAGAGATCCTATTTCTCTGGAAGATTCCTTTGAATGCTATTAGGATATATACGTATATTTTTCTTTTTTTCTCCCCCCTTCTAGGTGAGTGTGATTGTCTTTTCAATTAATGATTTAATATTTTAAAAATATTTGTAGTCATGTTTAAGTTTTCAATTTCTTGAGTCAATTTTGGTAAGTTATATGTTTACAGAAAATGCTATATTTTTCTTTTTAAATTTTTTGGTATTATGTTATTCATAGAATTTCCTTATTTTTTAATCTCTATTTTAACTGTTGCAATATTTTCTTTTAAATTAATATTGTTGATGTGCAACTTTCCTTTTCTTTCTTTGATCAATTTGCTAGAGGTTTATCCATTTTATGAGTCTCTTCCAAGAAACAGATTTTGTCAAGCCTCTCATTTCTTTTCTCTTTGATGATGTTCCTTTATTACTTCATTTCTTTTACTTTTTGTAAGTTTCTTTCATATTCTTTCCTAAACTTTTGAGTTGGACATCCAGCTCACTAATATTTAATCTTTCTTTTATAATCTTTAATTTTCTAAGACCAGCTTTAGATGTATCTCACAAATTCTTACACATAATATTTTTATTATTACTCTAATCTCTAATATTCATTGTGGTATTTTTCTTTGGACTATGAATTATTTAGAAATGGGTTTTTAAGTTTTTAAATACATAGGATTGTTTTGGTTATCTTTTTGTAAATGAGCTCTAATTTTGCTTTCTGTTTGGAGAAAAAATATATATGATTCTTTTGTGTGGTATTTGAAATTGATTTTGTGACCTATTACATGATTAATTTCTATAAATGTGTCATGTATACCTGAAAAGACTGTGTATTCTCTAATTGGTAGATATAAAGTTTTGTATATATTCATGAACATGGGTCAAATCTTCCATAGCTTCACTAATTATTTTCCTGTTTGATTGGTCAGTTATAGAGGAGATATGTTAAAATACCCACTCTGATTGTGGATTTGTCCATTTCTTCTGGAACATCTCTCCATTTTTGCTTATATCGTTTATGGCTCTTCAGAAATTTTTTATGATTTTCAAGCTTGGAATAGTGTTTTTCTCTTAGGGAATTGTTCCTTTTATTATTATGTAATGACTCTACCCAATTTTAATAATACTTTTTACCGTAAAGTTCATTTTCCTGCTATTAATAAGATACTCCAGCTTTCTATTGGTTGGTGCTGGTCTGATATATCTTTTCCTGTCTCTTTCAATATTTTTTTGTCATTATGTTTTAGTTCTGCCTTTTACAAATAACGTGTAACTGGATTTTGTTTTTGATCCAGAGAGTTTCTGATTTTTAACTGCTGAGTTAAATCTATATATTATGACTACAGATAAATTTTAATTTATTTTTATTATCTTATTGTGTGTTTTTCTTTATCATAATTTTTCCTTTTTTCCCCCTCCTTTTCTGTCTTCTATTTATATGATTAAGATTTATTTATTTCATTTGCCCCAGTGGCCTAAAAGTTATATATATATTAGACTGTATATATGTATATATATATATATATATATATATATAGTCTATTTATATTCTGTTAGTCATTATTTCCCTAAAATTTTTAACTTACATACTGACTTAATAGAGTCTAAAATTAACCATTATACTATGATTATCATGACTACTACAAGAATATTAGAATGTTTTAACTTCAATTATCCATCTCATCTTATATATTTTTGTTACTTATTATTTTAGTCCCACCTTATGTTATATTTCTTCAAATTAATCATCATGTAACTATTATTTTTGTTTTATAAATTCAGTACTTGTTTAGATCTTCTCACATGTTTACCTGTTTCCTCTGCTCACTGTTGCTTCTTACACCTTGTTCTTTTTCTCATGAGTTCAGTTTATTTCTGAAGTGCATCCTTTAGATGTCTCTTTAGCAAGAATCAGTGAAGAGTAAACTCTGTCTTTGTGTTAATGTGCCTTTATTTTGTGTATTCAGTGATTATTTAGCTGGATGTAGAAATATCTAGGAAGGGACTAGTTTTCTTTTTATATCTTTTTATTGTAAAATAAAACAAATAAACGAAATTATGGCTTAGTGAATTACTATAAGGCAAACAGTCTTATAACCACCACTCAAGTTAAGAAATAGAAAATCTCCACCTATGAGTATATTTTTATTTAGTTTGCTTGGGACTCTTAAAACATTCAGGATAATTTCCTCAAATGTATTTCCTATTTTACAAATTCTTCAGGTGTGTCTACTCTGTTTAATCTGCCTATTTTTTAATTACCATATTTCTTCATTTATATAGTACTATTTGATTCATTTTCATATCTTTCTAATCTTTCCTATGCTGTTATATTGTTTTATGAATATTTCCCTTCTATATCTTTCATCTTGTATAACGTACTAGTCTTTTATGGATTATTGTTCTACTCTCTCAAGTAATCCTTTTGTTGTATTTATGGAGTCTAGTTTACTTATTTAGTAACTTTATGTCTCCAGGGTTTTGTCCGTGTGAATCCTAGGCCAGCTAACCTGGGAATTTCTCTGATTCTGTCATGTGTTCCAGAGTATCACGACATTGGACCAGAGTTTCTCACTTTCCCATAGCATGGGTAGCAAGAGTAAATTCAGGCCCCAAATCTATAAGAGGCACAAGATTTGATTTCACAAGAGGAACATTTATTTGTTTTTTTTTAATTAAATTTATTGGGGTGACAATGGTTAGTAAAATTACATTGGTTTCAAATGTACAATTCTACAATACATCATGTGTATAGCATATTGTGTGTTCACCACCCAAAGTCAGTTCTCCTTCCATCACCATATATTTGACTCCCCCTTTACCCTCATCTATCACCCCTTTGCCCCCTTACCCTCTGGTAACCACTAAACTGTTGTCTGTGTCTATGAGTTTTTGTTTGTTTGTTTGTTTGTCTTGTTCCTTTGTTGCTTTCAGTTTATATGCCACATATGAGTGAAGTTATATGGTTCTCAGCTTTTTCTGTATGATTTATTTTTCTCAGCGTTATAATCTCAAGGTCCATCCATGTGGTCGCAGATGGCACTATTTCATCTTTTCTTATGGCTGAGTAGTAGTCCATTGTGTATATATTAGGTGGGTGCATATATTAGGTGGGTGCAAAAGTAATTGAGGTTAAAAATAATTGCAAAAACCACAGTTACTTTTGCACCGACCTAATACATATTTGTTTGTTTTTTAAGTTAGGGCCTAGACAGAAACAAGCCTGTGCCAGTGACTTAATTTTATTTTTCTAGACTTTGCATTAACTGAGGATTCAGCTTTCTTAGGTTCTAAGGTTTACACAAGAGTAGGTAATTCCAGTCCACCCCATTTGAACTGAGGGCCTCGTCTTTTGTCCTCATTAGAGTATCAAAACAAGCTTCTGGATTGCTGAGACCTGTAACAATTTACCTCTCCCTTTGTGCAGCTGCAGCGTAAGTCATATGTCCACCCCCCTGGTTTTCAACACCCTCTTCCTGGCTGGCACCTAGGACTTGCCCTTTCTTCTGAGCACAGTCTTGGGTGATTGGCAATGCAATATTTTTTTTAAAATCAAACATTTCTAGATATTTGTTGTGAGGAGATTTGTCAAAATTAGGATTAGAAAAAGTAACAGGGTGCGGAAAAAAGTATTTTCATTGCTAATTTTATACTTAACTCACAGGTTTATCTATCATAAGTGGAGAAGATCAGGATAAAACATTGGCAAATAAAAAGTAGGAATTATTTAATCAAGTGTTTATTGAGAAATACCTGAGAGTTTGGCAGTTGAGTTCCTGTTTGGATTTTCTTAAAAAGGAAACCAGTTTTTTGGGTTTTTTTGTCCAACGTTATCCGGTCCTTCCCTCTTTGATCAGCTGATCACTTAAACACAAGAATATTCCATATTATCTGCCAAGATGGTGCACACACATTGCTTTTACTATTTTCACATTCAAGTAATTTGCCATTCTCATTCGCAGTCTTTTGACTTTGTGGTAGCTTTAATAAGTAATTTTGCTTATAAAATAGTATGGACTTAAAGTCTAAATTGCCTGTCTCTCTGAGAAAAATATTACTGTAGAGATATTTTGAAGAAATAAACAGTAATTACAGTAGAATTTAGCCGTTATCCTAGCCTTTTTATATCATACTGTAGTTCATAAAATATGACCTTGCAATCTTTCCTGCCCCCCAAATAGAAACCTTCCCTTGTCATACCTCATCAGTTTGTAATCTTGGTAGAATTATTTGAAAGACACTACAAGGTAGAAAGAACCCATTGGGGCGGAGGAAGAGGAAGCCTATACAGAATTGTAAGGGACTGAAATGGCAGTGTTTTCAAAAACCAGAGAAACTTAAGAAATGCTTTGTCTTTGTTTACTATTATTCCTCTGTGACTGGACCTTCCCAACAATTTCAAGCTTTAGTTTTTCTGTCTCCTGGAATTTCTATCAAATAAATAATTATGTATTAATTATTTATTAATGTAGGTACTACCGACTCCCTCCCCGCCAAAAAAAACCCCAGAAAAGCCAAAGTGAGTTAAAAGAGAGCTTGAAGGTGGAGGAAATACCTTTGAGCGTTTAATGTGGTTCTCAGCTTCCTGTGTGTTGAGATAATAAAGAAGTGAGCTGCACAGTTCCCAATGTCAGATTACATAAGGCGTGGAAGTGGTTGTAACTATGAGACCTTTCAGATAGTAATCAATAAAATCTATGCTTCCTACCCTTTCTACACTAAACTTTTGCATAGCTAGTGTTTTGAAAAAGAGTGTGTAGATTTTCATGACTTTAAATTTCTAAATTTAATCAGAGTCACACTTAGAAGGAAATATGCATAATTTCAAAATGGTTTGTGAGATGCAGCTGCCTATAAATGAAAATTTATATTTGCTAAAAAGACTAGTTTTCTAAGTAAAAATTTAGAGCGTCAATGAGTCAAAACCCATTGTCTTTTTGCTCACAAACCATTTTGGATAATTATGTTTTCGTATACCTAAACTTGAGTTAGCATATGTTTTAAAGATGAGGTTAAATGATAAATACTATAACTTAGTAATTTTTATGTGTTTCTTCATATCAGCTATACAGTGATTTTTTTTATTTAATATACAAAATAGGATTATTACATAATAAATAGTACATTAACTACAAACACTAGTTTTATGAAGTTTGGATTTTTAAAAAAAGTATTTTTGTAGTATTTTTTAAATAATTCAGTGAACAGATGAATGCTTCCCAATACACACATTTTTTTTAAGCATGTCTAACAAAATGGTAAAAATTATTCATTACTTTTTATACACAAATTTATATGGAATCAATTTTATTTAGCTTTAATCTTTCTAGTAGTTTGATACAAAATTAACATTTGATACTGAATGATGAAGCAGAGAGATGATGACATTTGATATATGATTTATATTAGCTAGTCAATAACATTCTGGTAGCTAATAAAAAATTTTTCTGCAGATCTACACATAATTGAATTATTTTTTAGTTTCTAAGGGGATGTTAATCTTTCAGTATATGTAGCACATAAAAAATGAATTATAGACCATATTTTATTAATATATGTCTATATATATTACAGTTAAGTAGTTTTAATACATTTATTACCACAGTGTTTCAATAAGTTTATTACATCCACTGTCTCTGGGCTTAACTTTTAGCCAACAGAGAAGGGGGCTTCTACCACTTCTGTGACATTGCTTGAATAGTGTTCTTTACGTTTAAAATTGGTAAATAGGAGGGATGCTTATTTTTCTTGAAACTTTGCTAGTGGAAGAAGAGTAAAGTGTAAACTGAAAAGCTTCCTCTAAAATAGTTTTGTAAAGTATTTTAGTGGCACCAAAGTACTTTTAAAAGTTTCAGATGTAGCCATACGAATGTATATTATTAAAGAGGACTTCTTTGTCCCTACTTACTATATCTGCATTACAATTTAGATATTTACTCTTCTTTGTTACATTGGGATGAGTCATATGACACAGTTGGTCATTTAAAAAATTAGTTTTTTAAATTAATTTTCAGCCTGATATATTAAATTAGCCCTTTTAAAAATTCTGCAAAAGAGAAACAACTGTGTTTAAGAGAATCTTTTTTTAAAGACAGTTTTGTTCATCATCTCTAAACACACCATTAGCCATGCCAAACCTAGACAAGATAGTAAGGTAGGAAAAAAATGTTTTCGTTTTTGGGTTCCCTGTTCCCCTTCTTAGCTTTTGGTCTACCTTCCCCCTCCACGTTTCCTAATATTTTCCCAACTGTGCCCATCTGGAAATAAAGACATCCATACAATAAAGTATTCGACAGTCCATGTTACCTTACTATGACTATTTTCATTCTTACAAAAAAGAATGATTCAAGAATCCAGTAATTGAAATGCACATATACAGAAAAGAAGAGTAAATGAATGGACTCATGAGTGGATGCGTGGTTGAATGAAGGATGGTAGGGTTTCGGGCCTGGGAAGTCTCTCTGACAGGACATAAGTGATGGCCTGTCCTCATGAGAAGAGGTTTCTGCCAGGTAGATCCTACCACCACTTTGCTTTGTTGTGTGTAGTAATCTCAACCACTGACATGTAGTATGAACTTTTCTTTTTTTGTTACTTGTCATAGTACCTTGAAATCCAATCCCTTTTTGTTTGTTTGTTTGTTTAAGGCTGAAAGAGCATATTCCTTTTGTGGAACTATTGAATACATGGCACCAGATATCGTCAGAGGGGGAGATTCAGGACATGACAAGGTATGTTCTATTTTTGACGCTTTTTTGTATATCTCTATAAAATGTATGATAAGAATCCTAGTTAATAACGTAGGAACAGTCTCTTCAACAGTCCTCTTTCTGGCGTTGTCTTACCTTCATTGTTTTCTTTACTTTGCTTTGTATACATGAACATATTACATCTCGTGTTTGGGAGGAAAGAGATAATAGAAAGGTTAGGACACTCCAGATTTCCCTTTTTTCAGGTTTTATTGGTGAGGATAATTTTTTCTTTTACAGAATAACACTCTTTGTTAAAGGAAGCCTCAAAATCAACCAACTCTTCAAATCATAATTTTTGTTATTTCCATTAAAAGAGTCTATATCTTGAGCAAAGCACCAGTTGTAACTATTTAAAAGCAAAAAGCATTCTTTTTCTGTTGTGCGGGACCTGCACTGTAGGACACAGCTAAGCCACATGCAAGACAGCGGTGTCACCGAATGCATCAACCCCACATTGTTCCTGTCGGAGTCGTGCTGAAGGAATTTGGACAGTGCTTCTTGGCATTACTGGTTTTTGTTAGAAAAACATACAGAAACATATAGTTGACTGACACCTTTAGTTCATATTTGCTTTCTAAGATTTCATTGAAAAGGAATGTTTTATATTTTCTTATTCCCAATTTCAGCTTTTAACTTCATAGAGATACCACAGACGTGATTGATTATCTCTTCAACAGAAATAACCATTGTTACAACGCTTGCAGGAAAAAAAATCCAGTTTTAAGCATTCAAGATAGTCTTAAATTTGTTTTTCTAAGCACTCTAAAGAACTCAGTTTTTTTCTCCTCACTTTCCTTTGTATGTGCAAAATGAAGACTAGAAAATGCTTTCTAAGTGATTATGTTCTAAAATCTAGGTCACATGTTTTTTTCTTCCTGTATTAAAGGGTACAGATTTGTTCAGTTCTTTTGCTTTATTAATAACTTTCTCCAAATAAGGAATTCTGACTATTTTTTGCTCCTCATGTTCCCCTTTCCCTCATCCCCTTTAAAAATCTCACATATGCAGTCCAAATATCTTAAGTGTGGAGAATGTTTGCTAATGACTGATCATGTAATTCAAGTCTATTCTTCAAGTTTTCGTGACTAGGAATCTGTTGCAGAACTGTATCAATTTAAGAGCATGGTTTCAAGTCCAACAGCAAAGCTTTCGGAGGGTCTTGACTCAGATGGCAGTAAAATTGTATAAATGAAAGAATTGAATTGCAGGTTTTGTTGGCTTTAAGGTATTCTTTGAAACTATTGGGGAATTTCGTAGGAATTTATAGCGTTAAAATGTGAAAATTACCTTGAAAATAGCTCAGGGCTCATAAATTTTGCATCATTTTTCTGAAACCTTGGCCCTGAAATTGGGAAGCAGAGAGTTTAAAATTTTAGCATCCAGTTAATATCTCATTGGTGTAAGCTTGTATATTCAACCGTTATTGAATCGTGATTTGCCTAATTATAAAAGAAGTAATTTTCAACATATTGTGAGTCTTTAATTTATATGTAATTTGCTCTGTTCTCAGTTCAGGTAACTGCATTTGTAAATTAGTTTGCAATTTAGATCACATTTTATTTTATGTTACTTTAAATCTCATCATGCGTCCCACAAATGAAGACTCTTAGATTTATGTGATACGTTCTATAAGAGGAATTGATTTAGGTGTTATGAAAAATAACATCTTTAGATGGGATCTTTTTTATTTTTGTTCTTTGATTTTAAAGAATTTTATAATATTCATCGGAGCTGGATAATTAATAAAAATGCTAATTTATACTTATTTTCCCTTATCGTAAGTCCAAAGATTTCACTTACTTAAAATTTTTTTAGTTTATTTTAAATTTAAAAAATTTTAATTAATCAAAGTAAAACCATTACTAGTTTAGGATACTGAAAACACTTTTAACCCCTTGATTGATGGGCTAAATGTTTAAGTTCTATGTTTAAATTTTGTTCTGAGGATACCTAGATAGTTCTCTAAATGTCTTTCTTGCATGTGCTAATTAAATACTCTTTGCATAGAAAGCTATGTACAAAATCTTTTTGTTAAAATATTTTTCAAATATATAGCTTTATTTTCATTTTTTTTCTTATGAAATATGTATTAGTTAATACTCTATCAAATGAAATTGTTGTTTTGCAGGCAGTAGACTGGTGGAGTTTAGGTGTTCTAATGTATGAATTACTAACCGGAGCATCTCCTTTCACTGTTGATGGAGAGAAGAATTCCCAAGCTGAGATATCTAGGTAAGACTTAACAAAGTAAAATAAATATATTGTTACCTCAAAAGAACTGATCAAATTTCTGCAGTTAGACTGATGGAAAAGAATAAATTTTTAAATGGTGATAGACAAAATTATGTGCAAGTGGTTATTTTCCATTTATATTCGTATAGGATATAGATGTATAACCTTTATATTTCTTTATGTTATATGTGCCCAATTAGATCTTAGGTTTCATAGGGATAGTGTCATAATGTTTGTGTGTTCTGAAGTACTTAGTATATTGTTTTAACCTAGTAAGTACATCATATATTGAGAAGTTTATTTGATAGATACTTTCTTCCCACTGTAATACATACTTTGTGACTTTAATATAAATAAATAGTAGTGATACTTTTCAACTCATGAATGTAGGCTCAATAGAAGCAAGCACCATAAAATCACCCTCTTACAGGTCATCATAGCATTATTCTATTAGTTTCCTTCACAGCAGCTGTCACAATTGCAGTATTACATTTTTGATTATAATTATTTGGTTAATGTTTGTCTGTCCCACTAGATTGTAAGCTGTGTGAGAGCAAGGGACATATCTGGCTTTGACCCTCAGCGTTGTATGCTCAGGTGCCAGCACAGTGCTTTACTATGCAGAATTCAATAAACATTTTTGGAATGAAATGAGTTAATGAACAAATAAATGAACAGTGATAACACATACTAATTACTAGTTATGTTTCTGTCCTGTTTTTACTTGAATTTTATAACTTTGAGAACAGATTTGACGTTAAAATTTAAAAATTGAGACTTCCACTTACCAAGATGGAATAACAAGAACCAGATTTGCTTTCCTGTCTGAAACAATTTTTTAAATGGGCAAAGTATCTGAAACAACAGTATTGAAGACCTTGAACATCTAGCAGTGAAGGACAGTGATCACTGGGAGATGGGAAGCACGAGGTGAGCCCTGGGACTGCCCAGCTCTCTGCCTTGAGAGAGTGTCCAGGCTGAAATCCAGGCGGAGCTGAGATGGAACTGAGAGTCTGGGAAGACCAAGGCAGCTGGAGTGTGAGGGCAGAGTGTCGGAGAGGAGAAAGCTGCAGAGAGAGGGAGAGAGAGAGAGAAGTCTAGAGATTTGAAGAGGGTGCCCCTCAAGTACTCAAATAAGCACAGTGTGAGGAAACTACTCCGTGGAGTTAGTAGGTTATTTCTCTCCAAGTTGTTCTATAGATTCAGCACAATCACAATCCCAGCAGGCTTTATTTTTCCTGGAAATTGATAACCTGGGTCTAAAATTCACATAGAAATACAGAGGACCTAGAATAGCCAAATCACCTTTGAAAAAGTACGCCAAAGATGACTTCAAGACTTATAAGCTACAATAATTAAGACACTGTGGTGCTGGTATCAAGATAGACAAACCTCATCAATGAAATAACATACAGAGATCAGAAATAAAACTGCACAGATACAGGCAACTGCCTTTTTTTAATTACAAGGTGTGAAGTCAATTTGGTGGAAAAAAACAATAGTCTTTTCAACAAATGATGCTGGAACCATTGGCTAGCATGTGGGGGGAAAAATGAATTTCTATAAATACTTAGCAACATATAGAAAAATTAAAAGCAGATCATAGACCTAAATGTAAAATCTAAAGCTATAAAATTTCTGGAAGAAAACATAATGGAAAAATCTTTGTGACCTTGGATTAGGTAAAGATTTCTTAGATACAACACAAAAAGTGTGATCCATAAAAGAAAGCATTGATAAATTGGACTTCTTCAAAATTTCGCTCTTTGAAAGAAACTGTTAAGAGAATGGAAAGATAAGCCACAGACCTGGGTAACATTATAAATCATGTTTGATAAAGGACTGGTATCTAGCCTTATATAAAGAACTCTCAAAATTCAAGGGGAAAACAACCTTCATTTTTGAAAATGGGCAAAAAGTTTGGACAATTCACCAGAGAAACCAGAAAATCTATGTGTGGCAGATACGCACATGAAAAGATGATCAACATCATTCATCTTTGGGGAAATGCAAATTAAACAACAATGAGGTACCACTGTATACAGTGGACTGGCTAAAAATAGTTAGACTATATTAGGGTTCCCCGGAGAAACAGAACCGATAGGAGATATATGTGGAGATCTATTATAAGGAGCATACGTTTATTATAAGGAATTGCAGAGAATCAGCTCACATGATTTTGGAGGCTGAGAAGTCCCACGATCTGCCATCAGCAAGATGGAGACCCAGGGAAGCCTGTAGTTCCAAAAGGCCTGAGCACGAGAGGAGCCAGTGGTGGGCCTGTGCAGAGCCTTCTCTTCTGGGCATTGGGCCTCTTTCTTGGTTGTAGGAGGGTCAGATGCAACAACTTATCCTTCACCTTAGACAGGATATCTTGACATTGCCCCCCCCCACCGGATCCCCAGAAATCACTGAGGTAGAAGGTCCCTGAATTTTAGTCTGATGTGTTTTCCCCCCTTTGACACAAATGTCTTACCAATAAGTCTGGAGTAGTTGCTGCTGCTTGCTCACTAGGTCCAGTCAGCATAAGATCATCAATACGATGGACCAGTGTGATATCCTATGGAAAGGCAGGTGATCAAGATCCTTGCGAACTAAATTATGACATAGGGCCGGAGAGTCGATATACCTTGTGGTAGGACAGTGGGGTACATTGCTAGCCTTGCCCGCTGAAAGCCACTCCTTTTGGCGGGCCTTATGGACAGGAGTGGAGAAACAGGCATCTGCTAGATCAACAGCTGCATAGCAGGCACCAGGGATGTGTTCATCTGCTCGAGCGATGAAACCACATCTGGAACAGCAGCTGCAATTGGAGTCACCACCTGGTTGCAACTCCCAATGAGCCCCTGTCATTCTCCAAGATCCATCTGTCTTCCACAGGGGCAAGGAGGCGAATCGAATGGGGATGTGGTGGGAATCACCACCTGACATCTTTCAAGTCCTTCATGGTGGCACTAATCTTGGCAGTCCCCCAGGGATGCAGTATTGCTTTTGAGTTACTGTTTTTCTAGGTCAAAGCAGCTCAGATAGCTTCCACTTGGCGTTTCCAACCGTAATTGCCCTCACTCCACAGTTCAGGGAACCAGTGTGGAGATTCTGCCAGCTGCTAAGTATGTCTGTTCCAATTATGCATTCTGGAACTTTGGAATATCCACAGGATGGCTTCAGGAACTCACCAAATCTACTGTAAGATGGACTGGAGCTAAATCTCCATTGATCACCTGACCTCCACAAGCCCCTACTCTGAATGGTGGGCCACAGCAGCATTTTGGGTCTTCTGGAATTAGTGTCAGTTCAGAACCAGAGTCCAGTAGTCCTCGAAAGATCTGATTATTTCCTTTTCCCCAATGTAGTTACTCTGGTAAAAGGCCAGAGGTCCCTTTGGTGAAGGCTGGGAGAGAGAGTATAAATTTAGTGGTTCCTTCTTCAAGGCAACCCACCTCCCCTTCATTCAAGAGGTTCTGGGTAATACAAACTGGCTCAAGTGTGGGAATTGATTCAGGGGTAGTTGACTGGGGGGAGGGCAAGATTGATGACAAAGGGACACAAGGAAACTTTGGAAGGTGTTGTGTTTGTTCATTATCTTGCTTGTGGTGATGGTCTCACAGGTGTATACATATGTCATCTTATCAAGTTGTATGTATACTTTGTATGTGGGAAGTTTATTGTACATCGATTTTACTTCAACTAAACAAAAAATTTTTAATGTACCTTTTACAAGACCGGTTAGGAAATAATTTCTTGCTGTTCCAGCTATTTAATATCAAAATTAAGTGATCAGGAATATTTCTTGTTAAAAATCACAATAGAATCATACCTGCGATTAAAAATTCTAAGTATGATGTGGCTTATTTTAAACGGGCTTTTTGAAAACGTTTCAGTATTATAGGAAACCTTGGCCATACTCTTGAGAATATGGGTCCCGTTGCAAGATCATACCTGTCATTGTGGCAGGTGAGGAGTGGCCTTAACTTGACAGCATTAAATAGTGGCTCCTCTGACTGATGCCCCACTCTCTGAGGCCACAGACACAAGCCATCTTCTTTTTAGTTTCCTTTCTACCACAGGTCTGCCTGTAGGGAGATGGTATATTGCTGGTTATGATGGCAGGAACATTTTGAACCAAATATTATTCAAATTTAAATTGCTTTTATTGCCGTTAGATCAATCCGTTGGCATTTAGAAAGAGAAAGAGAGCCTGAATCAGATTTCTAAAATCTCAAAACTACAGCAAATTTTTCAAGAATTTAAATAGAATTTTGTCCCTTTAGTCAATTAATTATCCACTTTGTTTTTTATTTATATTTTGTTTAAAGCTTGGCATTAACTTATGATTCCATGTTTTTTTGTGGGATTGTTGTTGTTGTTCTTGAAATTAACAGAGTGTAGTGACTGAATTGTCTTACGTTTTCCTTTCGAGATAGTCATTCTGATTGTCTTTCCTGGTGTAAAATCTTTCATAGTCTGTTCTTTTAAAAATATGCTCCATTAAGATAAATGTGTCATTATCTTGCCCTCAAATGTAAATTAACGAAGGCTTTTTCTCATCCTTGAATTCTTCCATTCCTTAATTATTGTAATCTTCCCTGAACTCTGCATACTTTTTACAGTTTTTACTTGAGATGCTTCAAAGTAATGTATTTTCCAAATTATCTACTTACCTCTTGTTGTCTACAGATAGCCTAAAATCAGAACAAAACTGTTTTTCCTGTACATCAAATTTCCAAATAAAAGAATGTAGAGTAAGAACAAAACCTTGCTCAGTGATACACGAATCCCTTCGTGAGTGTCCCTGACAGTTACCTGCTGTCTGTCTGAGGGCTGTCCCTGAACGGGAGGTGCGATTGTGTACGGTATTCTCAAGGAAGCCCCTTCCATTATTGATCAACTTTAGTTGTGCGGAAAAATTTCCGCCTTAAAAGAAGCCGAAATTAGTTTCCTGTAACCTCTTCATGTCCATCCTTAGAGGATGGTTGCATCCTCTAAGGAATGTAGGAAAGTCCTGTTGTTTCTCCCAGATGTTGCTTTAGGTGTTTGAAGATCCTTTTACCTCAGGTAACCCTTCCTAGTTCTCTCAGCTGTTCATATGAAATCATTTCCAGGTCCCTCACATCTTGGTATCATTTTGAATAAATGCTAAATTGTCAACATTATAGATTTGAATGATTGCTCTGTGGCTTTTCTGTGAGTCTGATTTCTTATTTCCTGTATGTAGCGTGTGCTTTTCTTACTAACGTGTCTCCTGCTGGTTTTTATCGCCTTTCGGTGGAGAACTTTTTTATGTATGTTACTGCTGCACGGGAAGACGTCCTCCGGGTCACTGGTACCTCTGCACGGGAAGACGTCCTCCGGGTCACTGGTACCTCTGCACGGGAAGACGTCATCCGGTCACGGGTGCCTCTGCACGGGAAGACGTCCTCCCGGTCACGGGTGCCTCTGCACGGGAAGACGTCCTCCCGGTCACGGGTGCCTCTGCACGGGAAGACGTCCTCCCGGTCACGGGTGCCTCTGCACGGGAAGACGTCCTCCCGGTCACGGGTGCCTCTGCACGGGAAGACGTCCTCCCGGTCACGGGTGCCTCTGCACGGGACGCGTCCTCCCGGTCACGGGTGCCTCCATCAGGTTTTCTGCCTGCCCCTCCAAGAAGGAGCCCTTTGCTTGCCTGGGGCTTTGTGAACCATGATAACTGAATACATCCTCACCTGTCCTGAGTCAGGACACAGGTTCTGTTCGCAGCTCTTCCATCTCTCATAGGGCTGTTTGTCTCACTTTCTCTGTCTTTGAAATGTAAAAAATGTTTGCCACGAGATGTTTATTTGGTGGTTCATTGTCCATCAATAAAACATGCTTTCTTAATGTGTTTCATTATACTGTTATAAACATGATGTTATATAAATTCAGGTTATCAACATAATGATTTTAAACAGAGCTCAAATTATATAATTCAGGTCAGGGATTGACAAACTAGTCATACAACCCACAAGCCACACCCATTTTCCTCCTGTTTTTTTGTGTGGCCTGTGAGCTAAGAATGGTTTTTATATTCTTTAATGGTTGAAAAATGTCAAAAGGTGAACACTATTTTGTGACATGTGAAAATTATACAGAATCCAAATTTGTGTCCATCAGTAAAGTTTTATCGGAACACAGCCACGGTCGTCCCTTTGCTCATCACCTCTGGCTGCATTCGTGCTCCCGCAGCACGACTGAACAGCTGCTCCAGAGACCGTGTAGTTTACCAAGCCTGAAGTACTCACTGTCTGGCCTTGTATTCGTTATCTGTTATCCTGCTAAGTACCAAATTACCTCGGAATTTAGCAGCTTAAAACAACACTGATTTATTATCTTAGAGTTTCTGTGGACCAGGAATCTGGGCACAGCTGAGCTAAGTCCTCTACCTCAAGGTCACTCCCAGGCTGCAGTCGGGGTGTTGGCTGGGCTGTAGTTCTCTGGGCTCAATCGGGAAAGCATCTGCTTTTAAGCGCCTGTGGTTGTTGGCAGCATTCAGCTCCTCAGGGTTGTTGGACTGAAAGCCTCGGCTCCCCACTGACTGTTGTCTGCAGACCACCCTCAGTTCTCCACGTGGGCCTGTCTCCTTGAAAGCGTGCAGCCGGGAAGGCAGTAGAGAGAGTCCACCAGGAAGATGGGATGTTTTGTAACCTAATCGTGAAAGTGGTAGCCTGTCATCTGTAATATTGGTTATAAGAAAGCCTCAAGGTGCAGCCCAGCCTGAGGGGAGGGAGGGAATTACGCAAAGGCCCTGAAAGCAAGGAGACCAGGATCACTGGGACCACCTTAGAAGTCTGCCTACCATGCGTCTTGTACAGAAAGTTTTAGGTAACTAACTTCTCTGTCCTCTAGGTAATCATGTTAATACACTGATTTTGTGTGATGTGCTATAGTATTCTAAAACAAAATCAAGCAGTAATTTGTTGTAGTTTGTGTTTTATCCACATGAATTAGTAACACCTTGAATTAGCTCATTTGTATTTAAAACTTTCTTCTGTATCATTATAGGGACGTTGCTTTTAGAGTTATGTATAGAATAATTACAGGTATCATTTCTTGCCTGGTTTTAAGATGAATTGAAATTTACTTTTTTCCTGGCTTTCTTACCCTTATATCTTTATGATAAAATCCTTTATTGGCATATTTTATGAAGCCTTCTTGATTCCCAATATGCTGTTTGGTTTTTTTCTTTTCTTCCGTTTTAGTTATTTTTGTTCCCAATAGCAGCATCTATGTTTCCAGGGTTTTTTTGACTAGTTACCCCCCAAACCTATAAATGTTTGTCGTAATAGCTATTTATCTGCACATTCTTCTACGTGACACAATTGCAGCAGCTTCAGACTGGTGTCCAGTGATGGGAAGCCTATAGCAAGGAGAGGAGCAGGGTGAAAATGACCCTTCCTTTGGTACTCATGTTCCCAGCTTCCTGTCTTACTTGCTTTCATCATCCTTTGGATCCGTTTACTCCTGCCTCCCTTGCATCAGTGTGGGGTAGAGCTGAATCATACTGTGTTATTAATTTGCCCTCTGAAGCACTCCCTGGGGGGCGGGGGAGGGGAGTAGAGGGTTTAGAGCCCCGAATAAAACATAGATCTGGGAGGACCGACAGAGTTCACACAGGCTGAGGGTAGAAGAAAATGCCTTTCAGACGGTGGGAAATACCCACAGGGGCCTGCAGATGGGGGCTCAAGACTCCTTGGCATCCTTGGCAGTCTATGTACTGCACTCAGTGGGTCCGTGGTCTTGCAAATGAAGTTCATGTTATTGTTCCTGTTCTAAAAGTAATGTTCATTACTGTGTCAAACATGCCTAAGGGGAAAATAGTAATAACACCCAGAGACAAACACTGCTACGACATCTTTTTAGTCTTTTTCACCTGTATAATGTTATGCTATACTAGAAATATAATTTCCTGTTTTACAGTTTTTGTCTCAATTTGAAAGCATTATGTAATTACAAACCTATCATAAACATAATTTTGTAATGGCTATATGTTTTTGAGTAGATACGCCATAATATGCTTTATTCCTCTAGTGTTGCACAAAAATTTAGAGTAAGTGACGTTTACTGAAAACTCTTTCTAACTCAGGTAGGCATGTAGGTAGTTCTGTAATTCTGGGACCACATGGGAACCAGGAAGTGAAGGTCAACATCATTAAGTCACAAAGTAGGAAAGAATTGTGAACTTTTAAATGGAGGACAAAGAGAAGCAACCCATGAGAGTGCATGCCATCCGCAAAAAAGTGAAAAAGTTATCGCAGGCCTCTATTGAAATTGAGTAAGAAAGATCCTGAGTGAACAATGGAAAACAATCAGACACTTATTTGTTCAGTAAATATTTGTTGAGGACTTGCTATGTGCTAAGGAATGTTCTAGGCTCTGGAAATAAAGCAGGGAACAAAAAATGCTTTTTAAAAAAAAAAAAGTCCCTACTCCTTTAGAGCTTACATTTTAGTTGGGAGAGATAAATAATGGCACATAAATAAATAATAGTCTATCATTTCCATGAAGAAAAGTAAAACAAAGGAAAGGGATAAAGAGTGTGGGGGGAACAGCTAGTTTTGTTCGGATGGTTAGAGAAGGCTACTCTGATAAGGTGACACTTGAGCAGAGACCTTAGTGGAGTGGAGTGACATGATGAGCACCGCCCGTTATGTTTGTGCTTACGGTCACTGACACTTTTTTTTTTTTGCGACAGTTCTTTATTGCTCTATTTCAGTGAACATACAAAACACGTGTGCAAAATTTCATGGGTTCACTTTTTCCATCACATTTTATTATGAAAAATTTCAATTAACCTATTACAGTGGACACACATATACTCACTGCCGTGATTCTATCATGAATATTTTACCATGGTTGCTTATTACATCTCTACTTATCTATCCACCCGTCTCTCTGTCACAGGTTTAATCTTGTTGTCCTTACCCTTTACTCCACGAGTTAATTGTGTATTTCTTTTACCACAGGGGTTTTCAGAAACTTAACATGTATGAATAGGAAGAAATTTTATATTAATTTCTAATATTATTATAGACTTTAATTTTCTTTCATTTTTCTTTTTACATATAATTCCTCAGTCCATTCGGGTTTTACTTGGGGTTCTGCAATAAGGCAAGGGTCTTGCCTTGTTTATTTATTTCCCAAAAAACTGGTCTCCCCAGCACATTTATCAAACAGTTCGCCTTTCCTGTGTTGGCTGGTCACTTTTTAAAAGCGATATGAGTTTTTCTAGATGCCTAGGTATTTTTCAAGTTGGTTTTTCTGTTCACTTGATTTGCCTGTTAATTTATTTTACTAGCACTTTTTAAAATTTTGTTTTATAATACATTTTAATATGTAGGCACATGCTTCCCAATTATTTTCTTTATCAAAATTTTCTTAGCTATGTTATATGGTTATTCTTGTAAAAAATATTAATATTATCCGTATTCTAAAATACCTGGTTGAAATTTATATCCATATATGTATACTTCTTCCTTGCTTTTCTGAAAGGAATCTTTCCTCATCTGTAAAACAGGGATAATAATAGCAGCCTTTTGATAGGATTATTGTAAGGATTGAATAACAGGCGTGACGTGTTCAGCGTGATACGTCAACTCAGGGCCTGTTCTGATTTCACAGAAGGCTCTGTGATTTACTTGGAAGCAAGGAAAAATCGTGCTAGGTTATAACCAATTCAGAAGTCAAGCACATTGGAAGAGGTGAAGCACAGCAACCCCTGAAAAGTGTCTCCCCACTCTTGTTGCACGACGCTCTGGTGTGGTTAGGACAGGATGTCCCAGGACTCCCTGCCAGCGTGCTCACTTCCGCCATGCCCATCCTGCAGAGCCAGTGGTCTGGGGTTCAGATTGCCATTCATACAGGGCATCTGGCACTAGTTTTCCTTAGCTTTCTAGAAGGACACAGCATGACAACATCAAATCCGTCTTCACTGGGGTCCTTCCAACCACCTACCTGGTTTCCCAGCCCAGAAAGGATGCACTCAGCCATTAGGGATGAGACACATGGCTGGGTGTGGACCACCCCAGCATGGGAAGCTCAACACAGGGGCAGTATTTCGTGCCTGAGACAGTTTCCAGCATCCCACAAGGACAGCCTTGGGGATAAGGGGTAACACACAGAAGCTTGTATTTTCTGAAAGTGTTTTAAGTAGTCCTGGACCAGAAAACCCTGAGGGCCTACGTGCCTGCTCAGACGTCAGGCCGGGCGCAGGTCCCCTCAATGGTAACCTCCCAGTAACCCGGCACGGCCGACATGTCACATTTATCTTGGCCCAGTAGGTTTCAGGGAAACAGTATAAGAAGGTAAATCCAAGATTATCTTCCCAGGAAGATTTAAGCCTTCTGTGAGCTCTTTCTCCTTACCACCCCAGCTCAGTTTCTCATCCTCTTTCTGGCATGCCGTTTCCTCACAGGAAGAGGCTTCAGAACTCCGCACATGCTAAGGAAACCCTGTGCTGTTCCGTTCACAGGGAGACAGCAGGGAGCCTGAGTGTTCTTCCTTCCACAAGTCTCCTGCATGGCTCCTGCTTTCACCTCTCCAAGTTGGGTGGGTGCTCACCACCATCTGCTCGGGTCTACTCCTGTTGGTCTGGCCATGTCCTTTTCACTCAGGAAAGGCAAGGTTTGGGACGGTCACAGGAGGTTCTTGGTGTTCCGTCATCAGCACTGTTTTCAACAGGAATTCCTTCAGAGTTTTACTCAGGTTTTCCCTGATCTGATCCCTGCCTCATCCGAATCTCAAACTCTAGTTCCCTGCACAGAGCCCCTGCCACACACCCAGCTTACATACCGGGGCTCGTCTGTGTGCCCAGAGCACCTCCCAGAGGCATACACAGCTCTCTCTGCTCTTCTCTCCGGTCTTGGCATCTCTGTGGGGCCATGCCTGATTTCGGGTGCTCTCGGCTCTCTTGCTGCTCCTCCTCTTAGGGCTGAACCCACCACGGTCAACATGACTGACCATTCCTTCTTCCAGTGCCTGGAACGAAGTAGACTTCTATAAATGTCAGATGTCTCAGGTTTAGGAAGTCATAGACGTAGTGTCAGTACCTCAAGTGACGTCAGCCAAGTGCTTATTTATGTTTGAAATTCATGTTCAGAAAAAAGAATGTCAGCAACCACGTATTGATAGCCTGATCCTTTTACACAGCAAGTTCTTGCCTGCAAAGGTACATTAAAGGTGGGGAAAATGGAAAAGACTACGCTTATTATTCCCGGTGAGACAGGGCTCCCAGTTTTCTGTCAGATATGCCCGCGCCTGATTGGAGGAGAGGATTATCTCTAATGCTGAAAACTCTGCTGAGTAGTGAGCAATGGGAGAAAGCTGGAGAATAAAAAAGAAAAGAGGGTACTGCTTATCTTTTTACTTGTTCTACCATCGTTTTCTTAGATTCCTAGGTTGGAGTGCTAGAAGTAGAATTTACTTTGAAATGAACAACACCGCTGGAGTTTTCAATCAAACATTACAGTTCCGCTATTATTTCACAGTTCCTCAGTGGCTGCTTGCCACAGTCTCTGTGTTTCTTTGTGGGTTGCCTAAGGAGGAGGGAGTATAACAGGTAGTAGCTCATTTTATCAGACACTTGCTGTGTTCCTGGTGCTGTGCTTAGCACTGTACACCGTGTCTGAACTTATTTAAGCGTCATAATACCTGTTTCAGGTAGGTACTGTTGTTATCCCCATTTTACAGATGAGGAAACCAAGGTACAAAGAGATTAATTAACTATTTCAAGGTCAAACAGTCAATAAGCAGCAGAGCTAATTGCACTCTGAGTTTGAACTCAGTCTGGCTCCAAAGTCTATGTTCTTATCACATTATACTGTCTCTTACAAATTTGTTGTCTGTTTTTTTGTTCCATAACAATTACTCATATTTTAATGCACAACAGGGGACTCTTTTCCAAACCCAAGTAATGGAGTAACTGTTTCTCTCCATGTATATGCTGTGTTCAGCTTGTTAATTTTAATCAGTCCCTTCCATTCTTTCTTTCTCATTAAATTTTTGATCTGGCTTTTAAAGGGGGGCAAAAGTACATTTGGTTTGGATCAATTTCTTCTGTGACCTTAGAATAAATTCACATATTTCATCAAGAAGCTGGATTATCTCAATTTTTTATTTTCCCTAATGATAAAAAGCCAACTTGACTCCATCTTTGAATGCCACTTGCTTTCTAGGGCCTGCCGGTCTGTTTTATTGTAGCAGGTCATGAAGCAGATGCTTTCATCCCATGAAAAGCCCGAGGTCTGGTGTTCACTTTCAGATATCAAGCATTGAGCCATATCCACGTGGTTTCGATTCTCCCTGTCTCCGTCTTCCTTGCTTCTGCATTCCCACTGGCCCCTTATGTTCGCTGGCACACAGGGAAAGAGAACTGAGGCAGGCATGGCCGGGGTTCTCTCTTGTGCTTTCAAAGCTGAGTAGTGAGCTCACTTCCCTGAATTTATTAAGAGCTGTCTCCGTTAGGAAATCTTTAATCATAGAATCTAGTCTATAGAGAGAAGATCTAATCTGCCCCGAGCCTTCCTTTTTTATCACCCCCAACTAAATATTTGGGATGGTGGCTTCTTGTTAGGATTGACTTATGTTGAAAAAAGGTCCAATACTTTTTCTTTCTGCTTATTTGAGTTTCAGAAATTTGATTTCATATTTTAATTATTTTTATCTCCATGTTTTACATGTAGTTCAATTTCAAAATGTGTTAAACTATACTTGTTTTTGCTAAGAATACCATCACTATAATTTCATCCTCTGGTTGTTTTAACAGCAAGTTTTATCTGCTTACAGGAGAATATTAAAAAGCGAGCCTCCATATCCCCAAGAGATGAGTGCTTTAGCTAAAGACCTCATTCAGCGTCTTTTGATGAAAGATCCCAAGAAAAGATTGGGATGTGGTCCACGTGATGCGGATGAAATCAAAGAACATCATTTTTTTCAGGTGAAATGTATTGCACAGGTGGTTTTTTTTTTTTTATGTGCCCTGCTGTTTTGGGGGAGTTTGAACATGGTCCCTTTTGTTGTCAGTTTCTTCCTATTTTCACGTATATTCTGCCTTTTTAAAATGACAAGGACCCTTCCAGAAGGATCATAATTCTACTTGTAGAGACCTACACGGTCTTTTTCTCCCTAAATGAAGCGGGAGTGGGAAAGATCATAACATTTGATTTTCTAAGTACTACAGTTGACCCTTGAACAACGTGAGGGTTTTTGACCCCCCTGTGCAGTCAAAAATCCAAGTGTAATTTTTGACTCCCCCCAAACTTAACTACAGTCATCTCTCAGTATCCTCAAGAGGATTGGTTCCAGGACCCCACCCCCACCCCACCCCTTCCTCGGTCACCAAAATGCAAGGATGCTCATAAAATGGCACAGAAAGCTGCATACAGTCGCCCTCTGCATTCGCAGATTCCCAACCATGGATCAAAAATACTGTTTTGATCCGTGCTTGGTTGAATCCTTGGATGCAAAAACCAGGTTTAGGGAAGGCCTACTGTATATCTATTGAAAAAAAATCCACGTGTAAATGGACCCACACAGTTCAAACCCGTGTTCTTGAAGAGTCAACTGTAATTAGAGTTTCTGAGTCTTCATTTCCATTTATGATCTCAAGATTTTAGGCATACGGACTGAGGAGACTTTTATTATATTTTTACTTCTCTCTCAGTTCATGTTTTATTAAACCTTTTAGATAGTGATTTCATCTCTTGGTTTCCCAGGAGAAATCTTAGAAAATTCAAAATCTACCTATTTCTCATTTACATATCTGCAACATGTAGAGAATTATTCATTTATCTTCTTTGTCCTTGAGATAGTGCTTTCTTATTCTGAAAAAGCTTAATGAGAACGTTCTATAGAACAGAAACACATTTGCTCAATTTAGTTTGCTTAATTTAGTACCCCCAAAAGCACCAAAATTTTAGATAACTGGGGGGAAAAGTTAAATTGACTGAGTTGGCTTGTTATTTCAGTCTTAAGTAGTCAACCTGGGATACTGTGACCTTGCTTTCTAAAACCCCTGAGCTTATGACTTTGAAATAATTTAATCATATCAACAAGCATGACCTAAATATTTATGGCCTAAAGGGACTGTCCAAGTTTTATTTTTATTCTGCAAACTGAGCTTTTACATTATTAGCACCAAAACAAATGAAAATAGCATACTAAAACAGAGAAAACTCTGCTGTAGAGTAAGCTTTCATGTTGTTCTTTATTGTTTTTTAAATATAGAAAAATAGTGATTGAGAATAAGAATTATCTGCACTTCTGTGCTCCAAAAAGAGAACATTTATTTCAGTCTTTCAGTATAACCATTTAAAAAAATTTTATTGTACATCTTACAAGAAGTTCAGTAACATAGTGAAAAATACATTTAGAGTAAAATTAATTTCTCGGTATGGGTTCATAGGTTCATATGGCTCGAAAAAGTTAATGTTTGAAAAGATGATTTCATATATCTTACTGAGAAGTTTGGCTTAAAAATTAATAAGGTAGAATTCAAGAAAGTATTCAAGCAAAATGCCCCTGCCCATCATATTTTCCTAGGATCTTTTTCTCCATGGTTCCGTGTATTTGTGACTATTATATCCTTCATAGTAGAGAAATTTCTTTCTTCTGTAGTTTGGAATAGTAATTTTAGATTATTCAATTTAATTATCTTGACTTTTTAAATGACAGGGACACATTAGGGAAACCCAGAATTTGACTTGTAAAGACCTAAATAGAATAGAGGTGGAGAGGATCCTAACAGCATTCAATTTTGTGCATACTCAGTGTTCTGCTAACAACATGTTTCCTTAAATTACCCCTTTACTCTAGAAGTGTCTCATAGTGTATGTACAATAGCCAAACACAAGTCATATGCTTATAATGAATACATTACAGCTGCATAGAGGAAAGAACACTAGAAAGTAAAGAGAGTGTTCGAATCCTGACCCTTCCACCAGCTAAAGTTTAAGGGAAAAGGTTGGTTCTTATTTCTGGGCTTTAATTTCCATCTGGATCAAATAAAGGAGATAAACTAAATAATCTCTAAAATCCATTCCAGCTGAAATTTTTGAAGATCTGTAATTTTAATGATTTTATATTTATTGCCTCCACAAGAGGGCATAATAAAACATTTTTACGTTAGTTGATTAAACGTACTGAATGCCATCAACCTAGAAATGCAAGTTTCACATTTTACCATCTCTGAAATCAGTATACATCTTACAATGGACAACATCTTACCATTCTAATTGGTAATGTTGTGTCTTTCTTAATTGTACATAAATAATGGTATGTTTTACTATAAAAAATGACATCTTAGATTCAAAGAAATATGTTAATAGGATATCTGTAGGACTCAAGTAAGTATTATCTGAGGTTGTTTTAAGTGATAGAAGGAGCATAAAGAAAACGGGAGGGTTGCATTTGAATAACATAAAACAGCAATTTATCAGATTTTAAGTATCTGACATGGTGGAAAGGGGCCTTGGATTATCCCATGGGGAAGAGAACAGGCAATGTTTATAATGCTTGAATACAGTTGAATAAGGAAAGAGTGGTTACATCAGTATGTTAGTATCATTTAAACCTATAGATGTAAACAAATGCATGACTTCTACTGAGTTTATTTTCTAATTATCCAGATGACCAGGAGGAAAAGCAAGTACAGGAGGAGTTAACACTGCCTCTAGAAAATAGGAATCTGCCTTTAGACTTAATGTTCATAGCCACAGAGCATTTTAAAGCCCTTTATTACAGTTTTGTTTTGGCTTGATACCTTTTACAGGAGGCTCAGACCAAATGTAATTTTTGTTATTCCTAAAAGTAAACTAGGTGTCCGGGTGCCCCCCAGAGGACAAGCTGAGACTCCACCGTGACGTAAAAGGAGTCTCAACTTTCAGACACAGCCTTGGGTGGACCTACAAGCTGCAGTTAGAAAATGTACTCATGCTTATAAAAATATTTTTTAATCATTAATTTGAAATATATGCCCCTCTTTCTAAGGTCAATTAAAATCCTAATCTGGCTTTGTTATTCTTAGAAAATAGAGTTTACCTTTGCCGATTTCTACTTTGTACTAATTTTCTTTCTCTGTTTTAGAAAATCAATTGGGATGATTTAGCTGCCAAAAAAGTGCCCGCACCATTTAAACCAGTCATCCGAGATGAATTAGATGTGAGTAACTTTGCAGAAGAGTTCACAGAGATGGATCCCACCTACTCTCCCGCAGCGCTGCCCCAAAGTTCCGAGAGGCTGTTTCAGGTAAGCCCCAAGACGGCACTGGCCAGGTGTGCTTTGAAAGAAAAGGTTAATTTTCCCATATGAAAGCTGTTTTGGCATCTTCAAAACAGGATTCTCTAATCTCTTCAAAATTATTAAATACAGAGATATTGCAAACTGAAGCTTATGATTTGTTAAACAGCAGCCATTGTTTATGTGTTTATTTTTGAAATAAAAATGTGTTGATTTTATACCTGAAATTTTATTTCTGTTCAGGCTCCTATAGAAAACACAATACTACGTTATTTTACCTCCATTCATATATAATATTCTTATTTTTTTCCAATTATAGTTGACATTCAGTATTATTTTATATTAGTTTCAGGTGTGCAGCATAGTGGTCAGACATTTATGTAATTTATGCTGTGATCCCCCGATTAGTACCCACCTGGCACTGTACATAGTTATTACAATATTATTGACTATATTCCCTATGCTGTACTTTACATTCCTGTGACTATTTTCTAACTACTAATTTGTACTTCTTAATCCCTTTACCTTTTTCATCCAGCCCCCCCCCAAAGCCCCCCTCCCACCTGGCAACCATCAGTTTGTTCTCTATCTCTGTGAGTCTGTTTCTGTTTTGGGTTTTTTTGTTTATTTTATTCTTTAGATTCCACATATAAGTGAAATCATGTTATTTGTCTTTCTGTGTGATTTATTTCACTTAGCATAATACTCTCGAGGTCCATCCATGTTGTTGCAAATGAAAAGGTTTCACTTTTTATGGCTGAGTAATACTCCATTGTATCATATATGTACCACATCTTCTTCATCTAGTCGTCTATTGATAGGCGTTTCGGTTGCTTTCATATCTTGGCTATTGTAAATACTGCTGCAGTGAACACAGGGGTGCATATATCTTTTCAAATTAGTGTTTGGATTTCTTTGGATAAATACCCAGAAGTGGAACTGCTGGGTCATAAGGTAGTTCTATTTTTTTTTTAATTTAAATTTATTGGGGTGACAATTGTTACTAAAATTACATAGATTTCATACATTACATAGGTGTGCAATTCTATATCACATCATCTATAAATTACATTGTGTGTTCACCACCCAGAGTCAGTTCTCCTTCCATCACCGTATATTTGATCCCCCTTACCCTCATCTCCCACCCCCAACCCCTTTACCCTCTGGTAACCGCTAAATTACGTTCCCCAGATAAGGTAGTTCTATTTTTAATTTCTGGTGAACTTGCATACTGTTTTCCATAGTGGCTGCACCGATTTGTGATCCCACTAATAGTGCATGAGGGTTCCCTTTTCTCCGCATCCTTGCCAGCACTTGTTTTTTTGTTGATTTATTGATGATAGCCATTCAGACCAGAGGGAGGAGGTATCTCATTGTGATTTTTATTTGCATTTCTCTGATGATTAATGACATTGAGCATCTTTGCACATGTCTGTTGGCCATCTGTATGTCCTCTTTGGAGAAATGTCACTATAGGTCCTCTGCCCATTTTTTAATTGAATTATTTGGTTTTTTGGTGTTGAGTTTTATGAGCTTTTTATAAATTTTGTATATTAACCCCTTATCAGATGTATCATTGGTGAATACCTTCTCCCATTTAGTAGGATCTCTTTTCATTTTGTTGATGGTTTCCTTTGCTATGCAGAAAACTTTTTAGTTCGATGTAGTCTCCCATTTGCTGCTTTTTTCTTTTGTTTCTCTTACCCGAGGAGATATATCCAAAAAAATATATTACTAAGAGAAATATCAGAGTTTATTGCCTATGTTTTCTTCTAGGAGTTTTATGGTTTCGGGTCTTACATTTAAGTCTTTAATCCATTTTGAGTTTATTCTTGTATATGGTGTGAGAAGGTAAAACAGTTTCATTTTTTTGCATGTATCTGTCCAGTTTTCCCAACACCATTTATTGAGTAGACTGTCTTTACCCTATTGTATATTCTTGCCTCCTTTGTCATAGATTAATTGACCATATAGGCATAGGTTAATTTCTAGGCTCTCTATTCTCTTCTGTTGATCTGTGTGTCTGTTTTTATGCCAGTAGCATGCTGTTTTGCTTACTATGGCCTTGTAGTATAGCTTGATTATCAGGTAGCATGATACCTCCAACTTTGTTCTTCTTTCTCAAGATTGCCGTGGCTATTCAGGGTCTATCATGGTTCCATATAAATTTTAGGATTATTTGTTCTTGTTCTGTGAAAAATGCCATTGACATTTTGATAAGGATTGCATCAAATCTACAGATTGCTTTGGGTAGTATGGACATTTTAACGTTAATTCTTCCTATCCATGAGCACGGTATATGATTGCATTTATTTGTATCTTCAATTTCTTTCTTCAATGTCTTACAATTTTCTGAATACTGGTCTTTTACCTTCCTGTTTAAATTTATTCCTAGGTATTTTTTTTTATGCAATTGTAAATGGGATTGTTTTCTTAATTTCTCTTTCTACTAGTTAATTGTTGGTATATAAAAATGCAACCAATTTCTGAATATTAATTTTGTATTCTACTTACTGAATTGATTTATGAGTTCTAATAGTTTTTTTTTTCTTTGGTGGAATCTTTGGGGTTCTCTCTATACATACAATATTCTTTTTTTTTTTTTTTTTCAACTTCCAGTATCATTTATTTTTCCTAGAATCTGTATACAATTAACTGTAGCAAGACAGTGTTCAGTATTAACCCTCATTTACTTAGGCATACAAAATTTTATATGCAACATGTGGACTTTATTACAGAATTTGGCCTTTGTAAACTAGCTTACACATCAAAGTTACTCTTTGCTTATCTGTCCTAACCTATTAATAAGTGTTGTACCAACAGACCCCCTCCCATAGCTTTATGTAAACAGATGATTCCTCCCCTTAAAACAAGGTGAAAAAACCCCAAGTTCCCCACCCAGAAAATGTTAACCCCAAATTATCAAATTCTAGTTTCAGCAGATGTAACACCAGAAATAGGTTATAGGCAACTCTAAGTCTTACCTAAGTAGTACTATATGGGAAGTTACAGTGTTGACCAAAAGAACACACAGGTTTCTCATTAAACTTTGTTTTAATGGGTCTCAAAATTCTGTGACAGATTTTTGGTCAAGTTGTTTCCATTAAAAAGTACTGATTTTAAAAACTAATAACTTAAAAACTGCCACACAAAAAAACAAATGGTCCACAAAACATTCTCCTTTCCTTCTGAAGGTTTTACGATGCATTGTAATCATTAACCAGTCTTTTACTATTACACTTAAATGGCCAATTGAGACAAACAGTTCTGAGACCGTTCTTCCACCACTGATTAAGACTGGGGTGGCAGGTATAAGGGATAATATTCATTTAGCCTTCTGAGCTTTCTGGGCAGACTTGGTGACCTTGCCAGCTCCAGCTGCTTTCTTGTCCACTGCTTTGATGACACCCACGGCAACTGTCTGTCTCATGTCACGAACAGCAAAACGACCAAGAGGAGGGTAGTCAGAGAAGCTCTCAACACACATGGGTTTGCCAGGAACCATGTCAACGATGGCAGCATCACCAGATTTCAAAAACTTGGGGCCATCTTCCAGCTTTTTCCCTGAACGACGATCAATCTTCTCCTTCAGCTCAGCAAATTTGCAAGCAATGTGAGCTGTGTGACAATCAAGCACAGGTGCATATCCGGCACTGATTTGGCCTGGATGATTCAGGATAATCACCTGAGCAGTGAAGCCAGCTGCCTCCATTGGTGGGTCATTTTTGCTGTCACCAGCCACATTGCCACGACGAACATCTTTGACAGACACATTCTTGACATTGAAGCCCACATTGTCCCCAGGAAGAGCTTCACTCAAAGCTTCATGGTGCATTTCAACAGACTTTACTTCAGTTGTAACATTGACTGGAGCAAAGGTGACCACCATGCCGGGTTTGAGAACACCAGTCTCCACTCGGCCCACAGGGACAGTGCCAATACCACCAATTTTGTAGACATCCTGGAGGGGCAGACGCAAAGGCTTGTCAGTTGGACGAGTTGGTGGCAGGATGCAATCCAGAGCTTCAAGCAGTGTGGTTCCACTGGCACTGCCATCCTTACGGGTGACTTTCCATCCCTTGAACCAAGGCATGTTAGCACTTGGCTCCAGCATGTTGTCACCATTCCAACCAGAAATTGGCACAAATGCGACTGTGTCAGGGTTGTAGCCAATTTTCTTAATGTAGGTGCTGACTTCCTTAACGATTTCCTCGTATCTCTTCTGGCTGTAAGGCGGCTCAGTGGAATCCATTTTGTTAACACCAACAATCAGTTGTTTCACACCCAGTGTGTAAGCCAGAAGGGCATGCTCACGGGTCTGCCCATTCTTGGAGATACCTGCTTCGAATTCACCAACACCAGCAGCAACAATCAGGACAGCACAGTCAGCCTGAGATGTGCCTGTAATCCTGTTTTTGATAAAGTCTCTGTGTCCTGGGGCATCGATGATGGTCACATAATACTTGCTGGTCTCGAATTTCTACAGGGAGATATCAATGGTGATCCCACGCTCACGTTCGGCTTTCAGTTTATCCAAGACCCAGGCATACTTGAAGGAGCCCTTTCCCATCTCAGCAGCCTCCTTCTCAAATTTTTCAATGGTTCTTTTGTCGATCCCACCACATTTGTAGATCAGATGACCAGTAGTGGTAGACTTGCCGGAATCTACGTGTCCAATGACGACGATGTTGATGTGTGTCTTTTCCTTTCCCATTTTGGGTTAGATTCAGCGGTGGTTTTCACTACACCTGTGTTCTGGCGGCAAACCCGTTGCGAAAAAGCCAATATTCTTTAATTCATGAACAGTGTTACCTGATTTTTTATCTTCAGTGAATAATCTTAACTGCTTTTCTAAAAAAATATAACTGCTTTTCTAAAAAAATATTTAGAACGGATTTTATATTTAGAAAAGGCTCTTTCTCAGACTTAAGATGAAATATTCTAACTATTAAATGATATAATAACCTCACTTCTTTGATTCCCATAGTATACTATTAGCATGCTTTAATCTGACCATTCAGACGCGTCTCTAGACATTCGCGACACTGATGTCTCACACTTGTCTGGCCACATAGCAGATATTTTAAAAAATGCTCATTGAATGAGTTAGTGATTGTTCTAGCTTGAACAGGAATCATCCATCATTATATCACTTTTGGTTCACATCATTCTGACACTTGATTTTATTCTTTTCCTAGAACTCAATTTTAAGTTTAATTATTTTAGGAAATATAATAAAAGTCAGATAATTGCTGAATTAGAAACCAACTGTAATGAAATTTACTTTTTTTTCTAGTTCGAAAAGCACTTGGACCACTTTGCTTAACTCCATCTTTTTGGAGAAGTTACTTGTGTTTATAAACGAACTTTTATCAGCAAAGCAAAAGAATTACAGCTATGAGTCAGATGTGGGGAGTCGATAGGGAGGAGATATTTTTCTGCCTCTAACTTTGAATTGGTTTAATTCTACCAGAAGATGGCATTATCTCCTTCAAAAAAGCATTTTTCTATTAATTTGAAATAACCTTGCATTTTAGATTACAAATAAAATAAAATTAGATTCACCTTAATAGCTATTTGAGCATTTTTTTATTATATCCATTTATTTAGTCAAATCTGTGCTAAACTGGAAAATTGCAAATCCATATTGTCCACCTTTCCTTTTGTTTTTTAGGGCTACTCCTTTGTTGCGCCTTCTATTTTGTTCAAGCGCAATGCAGCCGTCATAGACCCTCTTCAGTTTCACCTGGGAGTTGAACGTCCTGGGGTGACAAATGTTGCCAGAAGTGCAATGATGAAGGTAGATAGATGTGGTTAATGAAATGGCCTATTTATGATTTGAATACTAACACTGATTCTCAAGTCCAGTAAATGTAATAGACTTACCATTCAACTAAGATAAAATTTTAAGAAATGAATAACTGAAAATAGCAATATGTACCCTAGGGAACCATTAATATCAATTTGAATGAGCTCCTTTTTACAATGACAGAAAATTATGCATCTTAAGTAAATGATATAAATGAACATTGAGTGAGCTAAAGATGAATTTTAGAAGACTATAAATGTAGTCTGTTCGGATTTATTAACATTAGTGATGTCCTGTTACTCTACAGTTTTATTTATTCCTGTGTATTACGGATATTTTCTTAAGTTAAATGATGTTGGTTTCTTATCAGGACTCTCCATTCTATCAACACTATGACCTAGATCTGAAGGACAAACCATTGGGAGAAGGAAGTTTTTCAATTTGTCGAAAGTGCACACACAAAAAAAGTAACCAAGCGTTTGCAGTCAAAATAATCAGCAAAAGGTATAACCAAAAGGTTTCTGGCAGTCTCTCTTACGTATTCATCCTAGTCAATGGATTCTATAAATTAAGATTTTTATTTAAAGGGAAATCAACGACATATTGTAAGGTTTTTCACCCACAGGTTTAGCCATTCAGCTCCTCAGTTGATCTCTATGTATTTGTGTCTCTAATAGGTATTTTCTGATAAAGTCATCCATTTTAGACATAAATCAGAGTATAATAGGCCTTTGACTTTATTATGAGAAAACTTCCTTGTGGCAGTGATATTTAATCAGATTTGCTTAGTGAGTTCAGCAGCTGTTGCCATTCCTATTTGTTGTGTATTTGAAATACTTTTTTCCTGAAATTATTCAGCAATCTGCTGGTAGCTTTGAGAGCCATGTTGTTGTTTTGATAACCGATTATTCCCTCCATGATTATATACTCTTATTACCAAATTGTCAGGTAAGTAGGGCATCCATTTCTTCGTGTGATTAGCTTTTTTCTGACTTAGAAATAATCGTTTTCTCAAAAATAATGCATTACCTGTTCTGGTGGGTGGTTTGACTCATTACTTTCATGGAAAACTCATTCTGATACTTTGACACTCATATTCTGAATACACTGTAAATAAAAACAGAATTAGGGTTGGGCAATACTGGCATCAAAACTTGGTGAAGAAGTTTATAGAGGCTTATTATTTTATCTTGTAGGATGGAAGCCAATACTCAGAAAGAAATAACAGCTCTGAAACTCTGTGAAGGACACCCCAATATTGTGAAATTACATGAAGTTTTTCATGATCAGGTATTCCACATTTTTTTTCTCTGCATACTAATTCACATTCAAGTTTCTACTTTTCACCAGTTTTGTTGGTGCTACTAGGTCAGAGTCGGGACTATGGGACGTCATCCAAAGGGCAGAGAAACTACTGCACATACACTCTTACCCACCGCCAAACCCATGCATCCTTTCACTTCTGCTTTTCTCACTCGATAGTGAGAGTGAGAAATGTGTGACCTCATATGTGACCTGGAAGGACGACAGAAGGACAGGAACTCCGTACCACTGCCACAAGCTGCGTTGTACTTACTGCCAGTTCAGCTGCTACCACCATAGCTGAATCACTCGTACCTCTCAGGACTCACAAATTTTTAGCCTTCAACTTCCCTTTCATTTCTAGAATAGATCAGAGAGAGCTTTAAGCATGATTCGTGCAAGCTAAAGAACACACAGGAAGCAAAAGGGCAAAGATGCTCCCCTTTCATCTTCTTATTCCAGGTGGCAGTTTCTGCTCAGACCACAGCCATGTCACACTGCCCCCCTTCTACTCCCAGTCCTGCTTTCTAACAGGAAGCTAACCAGTGGATATAACTTTGGATACGGGAGGAGTGCCCTTGTATCAGGTCCTTGTGGCCTCCCCAGTTCCTGCACTTCCCGCTTCCTTGACAGAAACTGCTCCATTGCAGTTGTCTTTCCCCCTGGGACTGGGTGGGATAACCTAGCCCTAATCAAGACAACATGCTGGGCACAAGAGCTAAAACCAGTCATGGGTGGGGTTTGCCCTGACTTTTCCAAAGAAGAAACTGAGATTCGAAGGATCATGAGACTTGTCCAAGGTCACACAGCAAGTCAGTGAAAAATCTAGTTGGGAAAACCTGGTCTCCGGTTCTGGGCTCTCTTTGTTGTACTGCTGTGACATCCATGTCCTAGGATAGCTGTGGCCCAGTTCTCTACCACATGGAAATTTACCCAAGTGCTATGCCCACAAATGATCCATCCTGGTGAAACCAGGCAGCGGCAGATTCATAACTGTGATAACTGCTGCCATTTACTGTCACATACCTTATGTGGTCCAGATACTCTACACGGATTACCTTATTCAACCCTTACAGTAACTCTATGAGGTGAGAAAACGGAAACTCACAGAAGTAACAGGGTATCACAGATTGTAAGTGGTAATGCTGGAATCTGAACCCAAGCAGTCCAATTTCAGAGCAAGCTTTTAATTACTTTGCTCTGCTGCCTTAGGGGAGGCAGAAACACACCCTGGCTTTCACCTCAGGTGGCTGAGCAAAAATAAAATCATCGTCTTCTTGCTCTTTGGTTCTCACAGCCAGACAAGGAACATGTTTGTCACAGGGGCTCGGTATACACCTCTCCTGCCTCCACCTCACTGGGCTACTCAGCCACAGTGGGGGTAGTGAGTCCCCTGTCCACTGGAGGTGCTTGAGATGAGCCTGGACAACCTCTCCGTGAAGAGGAGTCCCACATTAATCAAGGGATTGGTGGATGACCTTCAGCGCCTGCTCTGTGGTTTTGCAGCAGTACCCCAGCTACAACCCAGCAAAGACTGGATCTCTGGCCTTCAGGCTGCTGTCAGATCCCAGGAACTGCATCCCTAATTTTTTATGTCACGAGTTAAATTTATTATTTGCTATTTTCATATAAATTGTTTCCTGATATAATCACATATGTACTAGTATAAATACATTATCATTCTAATATGCAGTTGTTGATATCTTGGGTTGTTTTTTCCATGATGGTGACACAGTTGCCTAGATCATCCCCAATTCACACAATCTTCCTTTCAAGTAATGGGTGAAATGGATTGAGGGTGGGTCTTCAGCCTCTGACTGTACAGCAGTGTAGTCCGTTGTGTGTACCATGATTTGTGCTTTACTACTCTCTTACTTTACTACTCTATTGCTGCTATAACAAGTTACCATAGAGCTAAAACAATACAAATTTATTATCTGACAGTCTGACTATCAGAAGTCCAAAATCAGTCTCACTGGTGTAGTCAGGGTGTCAGCAGGGCTGGTTCCTTCTGGAGACCCTAAGGGATAGTCCGTTGGCCTTTTGCCTTTTTAGCCTCGTAGAGATTGCCCACGTTTCTCAGCTTGTGAGCCTTCCATCCATCACTCCAGTGTCTTGTTTTCTTAGCCCCCTCTCATACTGCTGACTCGGATGGATAACTGAGATACCCTCCCCATCTCCCATTCCTCAGTCACACCTGCAAAGCCCCTTTACCATGTGAGGGAACATCCGCAGGCTCTGGGGAGTGGGATATGGCATCTTTGGAGGGCCATTATTCAAGCTACCACACATACATTTTCTCAGTGTCACCTGCATTTTATTGGGAAGGGTCCTAAAGTTCATAGAGGTAAAGGAACATCCCCAGGGTCCTAAGTGAGGAGCAGAACTGGAAAAAGGTCCAGGTTTGACTCCAAAACCTATCTTTTAAACCCCTGTAGGTATTGCCCCCATTTCTTTTAATGCTTACAGCACACCTTCATCTTGGACCTCATTGTCTAATGTAGAAACTCAAACTTGCTTGGTCTCTCGTAGTCTGGGAACAGTTCTCATATTAAAAGCGTTGTTCACCCATTACAGTCTGCACAATATGTGCAGGACGATGTATTTATTGTCTTTCTTCTGAAGCAATTCTGGATTTTGCTGATTCGCTGAAGTAATGTCGGTGCTATAATGCATAGCACTAAATCTGAATATTGATTGGATATATCTCTTTTTAAAGCATTTGTTTTTATTTGAGAGCTGATATAATTCCTTTGCTTTTTGATACCTCCTATGTTTTCTTTACGACAGTGTATGCAGAGCATAGTAAGTATATAATCATTTGAACTATTTAAGCTAATGTCATTGGGATCAAAAGCGATTATTTTTTGAAAGCCCACAGTGAGTTATGAGTAGGTGTTAACATGAACCCTGAAACTCATCTGTTGAGCCCTAAAAGGAGGCTTAAAGTGACATCACCAAGCAATGCCTTTTTTAAAAAGTACATTTGCCATCAAATGTGTGTGTTAGGTCTCCCCGTGGCAGCTGCTCATAACCCATCAGTACCCTTCCATATTATTTAAAGCAGTCAGTTTCACATTATTATCAGCGCTAGGTCACACTTTAAAAAGAAAGCTATGTAAACTTGATAGAGAGCATTGGGATGGAATTCAAATGAAAGAATTAGTTAAGGAAAGGATATATAAAGATTTCACTGCAGTACTTGAGATTTTCCATGACCAAAATAGAATGCTAAAAAAAGCCACCTTATACTTCAGCCCTTTCCTCTAAAACACAGGGGTTGCTAATGATTATTTCAACAAGGGATTATTTAAATGTATCAGTGCTAGTTAATAGTCAGTAAATGTTTCCTACGGCCATAAACGTGTCTTCATCAAGGCCTTGCACTTGATTCTTCCTCCTTTTCTAGCTTCACACTTTCCTGGTGATGGAACTTCTGAACGGGGGAGAGCTGTTTGAACGCATTAAGAAAAAGAAACACTTCAGTGAGACAGAAGCCAGCCACATCATGCGGAAGCTTGTTTCCGCCGTAAGCCACATGCACGACGTCGGAGTGGTTCACCGAGACTTGAAACCCGAGGTAGACGCGGACATGTCCTCTCACGTAACCCAGTCAGGTGTCATTAGCGAACGGCCCCCAAATACGTGTGGGCTTTTTTCTTTCTTTCTTTCTTTTTCTTTTTTTACTTTTGGAGCTTTCTGCTAAATAAGTACTTGCAAATATCATGTTTCTTGGGTTTTTTTTCTTTTCTATTTCAGGCCAAAAATAAATTTGTCCTTTTTTTTGGCCTGCTGATCATCCTGAGGTTCTATTTGTAAGTGTGAGAGCCTTTTATGGAAGAAATACTTTATGCAACAGTTGTGGGCTAAAAATAGCAATGGAAATTTTTGTAATGGAAAATTGTATCACTTCTATAGGTGTACCATTTTAGAGGGTTTTTTTTTTTAATGAAGTATTTTGGAAGCTTATTTTTCACATTTGTAATCAAATTGATTAGCTCAGAAATAGGAATGTATATAATTCTGTTCTAAATATTTAAACATAAAGAATTGTCTTTGTTTAATTAGTTATACCATCCTTATAGATGCTTTCCTTTGCTCGTGTACTATAATATTTATAGAACTGTGTAGCAGTGCAGAAGTAGCAGCTTTTATGTTTCTTCTTTGAAAAGGTTAATAAAGAAGGTTCTAACTCTAGAATGATCCCTTTATAGTATCAAAAATATGAAAATTCCTCCCTTTTAGAAAATCATCAAAATAATAATGAAAATTAGAAAATAAAACCCAGTAATTTATAAAAGAATAACAATGAATCATCTTTTGCCATCTGCAAAATTATACATATCCCCTCTTTAAAATGGAACTTCATTTTTAATTAGTGTGATTATAATGCATTTTTAAGTATACTTAAAATAATAATTTATTTGGTGTTTATTTTTTGTGTTAGACCACAAAAGAGTATTTTTCATAAAGCACCATTTTTGCCTTTTATTTAAGTATCTTGGATTATTGGTAGGAAGGGGTTGTTTTTAAAATGGAATTCTGCATTCAAATATTACTAACTGATTCCTGAAGTGAACTTCTGTCTTTGTACTTTCTGTTACTGTTATTCACATTACTAGCAATTAATCAAAAGTGAATTGTGTTTTGTGAACTTGCAACTATGATAGCTACCCCTCTGCTTCCTTCATCATAGTTCTCACTCTCCTACATAACGCCCACTAAAAATATGGTGCTCTGTACATTGGAGATTAGCTGTCTATTTTTAAATGTGAAAGCACACCACTTAAATGTTTTCTTGATAGACAAGGAACACGCATGTAATTTTTTTAATTGAAAAGATCTGTTCCATGACTGTATAGAATTCATTTTCACGTTTTATTCTTTGATAACTGGCCATCTGTCATCTCATGAGTCTCAAATGATGCAACTATCCTCCTGAGCCTTTTTACTGATGAAAAGATACTTACATAGCTTAATTCTTTTTCTTTGTTATAAAACTTTTCTTTCAAATAGTCATTTGAAATGAAGAATTGTCAGATTCTTAAGGCCATTCCACTACAATTATAGTCCTCTATCAAAGTATTTTTTTGGAGAAATGAATGAGCTTTGTGCTAACATTTTCATAGTAAAATAGTTTCACCTTGACTTTTAAATGGCAGAGTATATTATTTCCAAACTAAAAAAACCGTTCCCAATGATGTAGCATTTTAAGATCCACTTACATATCTTTTGGTAGATATTTATGTGGCATTTGTTTAGGCAAAATCCTGAATTCTAGGTGAGAATCAGAAAAGTTTAGAAGCTGGCTGACATTCTTAGTAGGCTTAGTTTTATATTTTTCAAACTGGTCCCCTTACTCTTGAAAGATTAATAAAAAATATCCCAAATTATTTTCAGACAGAACTTGAAACGAGGATAAAAGGAGATTGGTCACTCCCTACCATTCCTGACCGTTGACACCTAACTCCACTTACTGTTGGGAGAGGAATGGAGAAGGGATGTCACATCCCCTCCACTTCAAGTTCTAAGGTCAAAAGTCCATTGCTAGTCTTCATATAAAATCAGCTGAAGTCATTTCCAAAGAGTGAGTAGACTCCATGACGAAGGGACCAGGCGTGCCTCCCTCGCTACCCTGCCTGTGGCACAGTGCCTGCCCTGTGCACGAGCTCAGAGGTCATTTGCTGAGCGACACCTCCCAGGCCAGGTACATGTCCGTGAACCCCACCTGTGACCTCAGTTTGGTGAAGCCTTACATTTACTTATATCCACCTCTTAATTCCATCACAAATTCAGGATTAAGTATTGTATGATAGAAAAATTTTAAGTTCTTTTCAGGTAGTTGTTTTGCTTTTCTTTCCTGCCACTTTATTTGTTTTTAACTCTTGAATGGAAGGCTTAGATTTTTCTTCTTTGTACCAATGAAGCCTTCTATGATGTCTTTTATTTCAGTTAGAATACTATTGACAAAACAAATGATGTAGCAGAGCTGGGAAATGATTTAATGAACATTAAAGGTGTAACAGATTTTGTTAGAATGTCTAAAGACATAGTCAGATTGACTTACTCTGAGTACTAGCTTGATGTACTAATAAAAATGATGTGTGCATCAATAAAGTTAGCATTTATTAAGGATGTAATAAATACAAAAGTTAGTACAGTGAAATCTTGGTGGATGAATAATTCAAAATAACAATGTTTTCGGAATAATTGAGGGATAATACCCCTAAGTATCAAAAATGTTTAAGTATTAACTGTTTTGGAGAAAATAGTTCTGAAATGTAATGTATTTCTCCACCGTGTCTTCTTCAATAGGCTATACTAGATCTTATATAACTATTTTATTGATGACTTCATTCAATGGACAAATATTTATCAAAGCACCTACTATGTGACTGTGCCAGGCCCTCGGGATAGAGTCAGACATAAGGTGGACACACAGTCCCTACCCTGATGGAATTATGGTCTGATGGGGATGAAGACATTGAACTGATAATGCAGAGGTGATGCTAGGAGAAAATATAAAAAGTCCTAACTGCAGGTCGGTGGCGTGCTACGGATGGTATCTCTAAATGAGGAACAGCGAACCTGAGCCAGCTTGGAAGGAGGTTGGTGGAGGAAACAGAAGACAAACACAGTCCGAGTTCCAGAACAGCATAGACAAGGCTCTGACATCACATGAGGCATGGTGCAGTTGAAAAATGTTTCACATAACGTTGTAAAATTGAACTAATACAAAAAAGTACAAAGCAGCGTACAGCAGTACACTGACGCCCAGCACCCATCCCCTCCCGGTCAGACAGCACTGTATCAGTATATAGATACTTTACACACATGGCATCACCAAGGGCCATGACATTTTAATGAGAGACTAATTCCAGTGTTTGTATCTTGCAGAATTTATTGTTCACTGACGAAAATGACAATTTGGAAATTAAAGTAATTGATTTTGGGTTTGCACGCCTAAAGCCGCCCGATAATCAGCCTCTCAAGACACCGTGCTTCACTCTTCATTACGCTGCCCCCGAGCTCCTGAATCATAATGGCTACGATGAGTCCTGTGACCTCTGGAGTTTGGGTGTCATTCTGGTGAGTCGTTCCAGCAGAGCCGTTAAACCTACTCAGTTCTTGGATGTCATCTGGACCTACCTCGCTCTTGGCTGCTTTTCTTACATTCGTGAAAAAAAAGTGGCACATTGGCTTCTTTTCTGTGCAACCAATTGCCGGCCTGACAGAAAACTATTTTCCTTTCTTAAAATTTACATTAGAGAAAATGTAGGAATTTTGATTTTAGTTTATTTTGAAATACTTAAGGCAGCTGTATTTTATGTGAATAGAAGAGTTATATATATATTTTTTAAAGAATCAGTAATATGGTCTCAAAAGATTCATAATAGATACAATGTAAAAAGTAGCAAAGTGATTCAATGGAAAAAACATTAGAAAACATATTCTTTGAGGTTTTCAGACGAAAATGTGACTAAAGAATATCATTTAGGATAAATTAACTAATAGATAAAACTAGAACTATTATAGTAACTTATAGTAATCATGGTAAGCATGCTTTTCACAAAATACCCTTTGTTGCCATGATCAGAAACAGAACATTAAACTAGAAACAGCTCGGCATGTCTTTTCTCAAAATAGCTTGACATTTTTTCAGCATATAATTTGTAATGCGTGATCTTAGGGAGAAATTTTCAGACACTACAGAAAGATACAAGAGGCAAAATGGAAGCACTTGTAATCTTGTCAGACAGAGAGGATGCTGTACAGGCTCACGCTCCCTCTGACTCCCCTGCCCCCCCATGTTTTATACGCTTTGTATCTTTCTATAGGTTTCTCTATATACATGCATATATATTGGGGGTTTTTAATAAATGAGATGATATTATACATGTAGGTTGAGCCTCCAAAGTTTATTTAACCACTTCTTTACTAATGAGCAGTTAGCATTTTCCAGTTTTTTACCAATTTTAAACTACACAAATGACTATCTTTTATATATGAGTTTGCGTTTGTCTCATTATTTCTTTAGAATAGATTTCTAGGAGAAAGATTTACCCATCTTTATTTTGACCTATCTGCCTAGATTTCTTTCGAGAAGGCTTAGCATATCATGTTCTCATGAACTGTATGCAAATACACTGAGTGCCGTCAATTTCAATCTTAAGTTATTTCCTGCTGATGTTATCATTCTCCTGCATTTCTTTGATGGATATTCAGCTTGAGCATCTTCATGTATTTGGACATTTGTATTTTTTTCTTTTATTAATTGCCATTTATGAACTTTGCCCACTTTCCTGTAGGAAATTTTTTTCTTAATGAATTTTAAAACTCTGTTAAAGATTTTAATCCTTTGTCTGCCATTAATATTGGAACTGTTTTTTTCTGGTTTGTCATTTGAAAATTTTGTTTATAGTAATATGGTATTTTAATTTTGTTTTTAGAAGAATTTAAATAGAAAAAAATGTTTTTATTCTTTTAATTAAATTTATTGGGGTGACAATGGTTAGTAAAATCATATAGGTTTCAAGTGTACAATTCTACAATACATTATCTATGTATCACATTGTGTGCTAACCACCAAAAGTCACTTCTCCTTTCATCACCATATATTAGACCCCTTTACCCTTTTTTGCCATCCCCCACCCTTACCCTCTGGTAACCACTAAACTGTTGTCTGTGTCTATGAGTTTTTGTTTCTTTATTTGTTTGTCTTGTTCCTTTGTTGCTTTCAGTTTTATATCCCACATATGAGTTAAGTCATAAGGTTCTCGACTTTTTCTGTCCGACTTATTTCTATATAGTAAGATATGTCAGTCTGTTCCTTTATGGTATCCGGCTTTAATGTCAGATTGTCACTCTACCCTTACCCCAACTCAAGGTTATATAAATAGTCTCCTAAATTTTCCTCTAGAAATATATTTTAGTTTTATACTTTAATCTGCACTCCATCTGGGATTTATTTTGGTTTTTCCCCATTGGCTAGCCAGGTGTCCCTGCAGGATGATTCCTTTTTTGCTTTTATGCTTTATATAGTTTTCATTTCAGTAATTTTAAGTCATCAATTTGCAAACTAAAATTACGTATTGATGAATAAGATTTTTTAAATAAAAATAAACAACTGACTTCTGTAGATTTGAGTTTTATTTAAGAACTTAAACTGATAATATTTTCATTAGTAGCACTCTCCTAAAAAATATGTCTAACTAAAGAAGAGCCTTCATTTTTTGTAATATTGTAAGATTACCCCTTATAAAAGAGCCCTTGCTTTAAACATAGGACAATATAGGCCATTTTAACCATCATACATTTTAAAAGACTCCTAGACATGAGACAAGTATTTTAGAGCTTCCGAATGCTATCTCTATGGAAATAACTTTGTGCAGTGGCATGGATAGAAGCCGTGCTCCTCTCTAGATCTCACTGTCAAGTTTTTAAGAAAAACAGGACGAGGAACAGGTTAAATGATGCTACGGGAGTGCAGTCACAATATCCAGACTATATGAGGTCTTACAGGACAGACAACTCAGTTTCTCCAGCAAATAAATTATAAGAAGAAAATAACATGGGAACCTGTTGATTAAAAGACACTTAAGAAACAATGTTTGCATCCTACTTGAATTATGATTCAAAGAACTTTTAATTTCAATTATATTTATTCAATTCAAGCTAAATCTAAGTCATACAGATGTAATTATAACATACAAGGTGTATAATGCAGTTGGAGAATTTGACTATTGATCGGGTATTGAATGACACAAAGGAATTACTGCTAATTTTTTTTAGGTATGGTCATGGTGTTGTGGTTGTGGTTTTTAAAAACCCTTGCCTTTTAGAGATACATAATGAAATACAAATGAAAAAGTTAGCACCTGCATTAAACTGTCAAAATAAAAACAGTGCTTTGCAAATGTTTCCACTTGAAAGAATGCATATCTCCAGAGGGTCTAGATACAAAGCCTGAGTCATCCCAGAACAAGCACAAAATTTATTCGGAGTCTCCTGATTTGCCTTAGAAATATATGGCCCTTTTGCATGTTGCACCCAGTAGACATGAATGTGGATATTTTAATATGAAAATGATTTATATTACCCCCACTGAACAAAACAAATACTTCAGGAAGATGCATCACGCAGTATCATGTGGCTTTGATTATGACCCAGTCTACCTCAGGGATGTGTGATCCCGTCGTAAACATCCAGGACTTTAATCAACACAGAGCTCACACAGTCTTAGGCTGCTCGGGCCGCCATAACAAAGTACCACAGACGGGGTGGCTTCAACAACAGAACTGCATTTTTTCACAGTGGTGGAGGCTGAAAGCCCAAGGTCAACGTGCCAGCGTGGTTGGTGCCTGTCTGGTGAGGGCTTCCGCCTGGGTTACCTGCTCGCTGACACCATGCAGCTCTCTGGCTGTGCACAGACGCAGTTACGTCCTACATGCCAGCCAGCCCACCACCAGTTACAGCTCCTCCCGCCACCTCTGCAAGGTTGTAAGTTTCAGTGAGCCGAGAGAAAACCTTCCAAAAAGTTTAAAGAATCACTTTTCAAAAATCCAATCTCTGCTGCAAGGACAAGCCTTAGCTTTTTGGTTTTTCTGTTGAATTTTAAATGGCAGAAACCTTGAACATAAATTTTCCAACACATGGCTACAATGAAATAAGGTTACTGTAGAGAATTCATTATATTTAACACAACAATGAGAAAAATAAAATGGGGATGATTACAAACAAAATATGGCCTAAATATGGTGTCTTAAAAGTTCTTAACCATAGTTAATGTCCTAGGGAAAGAACGTGTGGAATTGGATATAAATTCTGAAGGCAGACCCCCTCCGTTCTGTATTCTTTTTGTTCTGAATAGGTTTATAAAAATGGTTTTAGATCTTCATGTCATAATAAACCGTTTCTCTTTATTTACAGGTCTTTGAAGTGTATTGGTGGTTTTAGTGAATGTAGTCATGTAACCTTTCAAACCCAGTAATGCTAATTGTAATATTTGGTAAATTAAGCTGATGAAACATTCAGTGAAATGTTTTATGCTTTTTTTCTCAATAGTATGAATGAAAACATTATGATTTGTTCCCTTTTTTTTCCCTCCATAGTATACCATGTTGTCAGGGCAAGTTCCGTTCCAATCTCATGACAAAAGTTTGACGTGTACCAGTGCAGTGGAAATCATGAAGAAAATTAAAAAGGGAGATTTCTCCTTTGAAGGAGAAGCCTGGAAGAATGTATCTCAAGAGGCTAAAGATTTGATCCAAGGTAAGAATCTAATGAAATTTTGCATTTTATGTGATGTGCAGTGATTGAAGTGGAATCATGCGTATTACACATATGTTTGTTTAATTACTCAGGGAAATCCACATGTGTTCTAACAGGTCTCCCGGCTACTCTGCTGAGCCCTCTTTTCTTCTTCTTGGAATGCTCTCCCTGAGTAATCGTATCCACAGTCAGCACATGAATTAGCAGTTGCATCCACCAGCCTCCCAAGCTAACACCTCCGTAACACACCTGTGCTTTTTCACTCTCCTTACCCCCCAAACATGTGCCTGCTCCCATCTCCCTCCTTTGCACTGCCAAGAAGCCAGATCACCAAAGAGAAAGCCAGGCACCATGCTCACTCCCCGACGTCCTCGCCTTCCACAGCCCGTCCCTCTGTCCTGCAAGTTCAGCGTCCCTCCTAGCTGTCCCCCTCACCGGTCACATGGCCACCACCTTAGTTCTTGTCATCATTGCTCTTTTAACATCTTATAACAGCCTTTCAACTTTTCTCACTTCCTCTGACTTTACCTGGCTGTCATTGATCGGCAGAGTGCCCTTCCTAATACCCAAATATGATCACGCCTCTCTCCTCTTGAAATCCTGCCAGAATCCGCTAGCTTCAGGTCCAGCTCTGTAGTGGAGCGTTCAGACCTCAGAGGCCTCCGTGACCTGGCCCTGCCTGCTTCTGCATCGTGCCCCCCTCGCTGTGCCATTGCAGAGCACTTGACTCCTCACAAGTGCCGAGCTCTGGGATTCCTGAACGCCTGTGCACGTGCCCTTCTTAATCCCTGGGGTCCGCCCCCTCGATCCCCCAGACTCATCTTCTGGAAGCCTTCCAGGCACCCGCACTCCCTGGGCTGAGCTCGTCCCCTGGGCCCGCAGACACTCTGTGTGTGTGGGTTTTGCTACTGCCCTTATCTCCTGATGGTACAATAACTGGGTTTTGTCTATGTATCTCCTCATAGCTTCTCTGTGAGTCTCTGTCTCCATTTCTCTCATGCCTTACTACCTTCCCTGACCTGTAGAAGGTGCTTGGACGTGAACGAAGTAGATCTAGGTACTCTCTCTTCATTGGAAGTTTACCCAGTCACCAGTGGGTGTCTTTGTTTAGGGCGGTTCTTTTCTCCTGATTGAAAAGTCAGTTAGCCTGTAGCATCCAGTATTCACTAGGGGGTTTAACTGCATATGAAAAGACAACTGTTTTTGTAGGAGGTTGACGCCTTATAGAAATCATCATGTCATGTGAACATAATTGGGATTTATGTCTGAGGTTGATTTTAAACTATATTTGAAACGACAAATCATAAAATAAAACTATTTATTCCCATAGGACTTCTCACAGTCGACCCAAATAAAAGGCTTAAAATGTCTGGCTTGAGGTACAATGAATGGCTTCAGGATGGCAGTCAGCTATCCTCAAATCCTCTCATGACTCCCGATATCCTGGGATCTTCAGGAGCTGCTGTGCACACCTGTGTGAAAGCCACCTTCCACGTAAGGCCCTGGGTTCTGCACATGCGGGGCTGTTTGAAAAGGCAGCAGCCGTTCTTACTCTACAACTCAGAGACACACTCTTAGTAATACATTTATAATAATGTGTGCTTTTAATTTTAGCTATGTTTTCATAAATCCCTTCGTGATACAAGTACATTTATAAGCAGAAATTGCACGGGGGACCAGAGTCACTGCTCACCCACAATATACCTGTTTGACCTTTAGAATAAGTTTGAGAGATGGGGTCTGATGTTTGAATAGTTGAGGATCTTCTGTAGGTAATGCAGACAGTATACGTAATGTTAGAACTTTGCTCTCAAGCTAAATCATTCTCTTTAAAAACTACAACTAAACATTAGGGACTTTGACATGTAAAAGTCTATTTATTCAACAACCATTTTGTGCCTAATATATTCTAGAGACCGTGAGAGAGAAGAAGTACATTACTTGGCATTGAGTATAGATTGTGTATGTGAAAGGCCGAGACTACATAGCAATAACTGTGGATTTTGCACATTTGTACCAAGCAGATACAAATACATTAAGGTAATTGTCTAAGGAGTAGATAGGTTAAGGAGAAATAAAATTACCTCTGAAGGGATTATCTTAAGAAAGGAGAAGGGATAGCTTTTCCTCTTCAGCTGCGGAAATGGATTAAAAAATTAATGAACCAGGATCTGGTGAGGTGTGAAGAGGTTAACTGCAAGAATTTGTAGCAGATGAGCCAAATCTTCTCCGTGACACATGATGCAAGGTTGTCGGGGCAACCGCAGTGATGCCTAAGTTTGAGTCTAAGCACAGACAGGCGCTGTGAGGAGAAAGCCCGCCCGAGGTTTGGAGAGCTGATCTTCTCTATATGAAGTGGCCAAGATAACACCCAAATTGCGCTGAATCAGGTATAGAGAGCAGGGGCCCAAAATGGATTGAGACTGCTCTATGTTGGGACTTTGTGGTCAGAATTTTACATCTCAGACACAGAACTAGTAAAGTAATGGGGGGGGGGCGTGTTCGGGGGGGTTGGGGGGAATTAGGTTTGTATGGTGTTTAGGAATTTCCAGTCAGTCGATGTTTTTTTATTGAGAGGTAGCACTACTTCAAAAGATGTATTAGAACCGTGACTCCTGGACAGCCTGGCTGGTTTGAATTTACACAGAGCCTGAGACATCTTTCCCACTAACCTCTGTACCCTGCCAGGAGGTTTGGATACAACGGTTTTTAGGACTTGGTTCCCCACACAGCTTGGAGCTGTGGTTGCCAACTTCAGGGTGTCTTCTGCTGTGACTGAACACTTGAGTCTTTTTACCTTCACTGGGGGTCCCCTTTTTTTTCTCCCCTAGGCCTTTAACAAATACAAGAGAGAGGGGTTTTGCCTTCAGAATGTCGATAAGGCCCCTTTGGCCAAGAGAAGGAAAATGAAAAAGACCAGCACCAGCACAGAGACACGCAGCAGCTCCAGCGAGAGTTCTCATTCTTCTTCCTCTCACTCGCACGGTAAAACGACACCTACAAAGACCCTGCAGCCAAGCAATCCTGCTGACAGTAGTAACCCAGAGACCCTCTTCCAGTTCTCGGACTGAACGGCACAGGAATGGTAGGAATGTCGCCTGTGATCCTTTGCACCTTTAGTCCCCTCAGCGTATGCCTGAGGCGAGGTTTTGTGCTTTTAAAAAAAACGTGTCCCATTGGTCTCATTGGAATCTGCCTCTTAGGGAATTTTTTCAGGAAAGCCCCGTTGGTTATCCTTGTCCACAAACACTGGACGGAGAATGTTACTGTGAATAAAGCACGTGTTACACTGTGTGGCGACCTGTCGTGATGCCAGCAGGACTATTCTTGAAAGAGCAAAGGCACTTACAAGTGTAATCAGAGACTGGCTAGATTTGAACTGTGCACGGAATGAGTCACAGGTTTTGCAGCTGTCTGCCCGCAAGAGTTACTCCTGCGATGAGGACACCTTTTGCTTCGCCTTGTGGATTTTTAAGAGATTTGCACTTTTGAACAGTGATTTATCAGAGAAAAATGTCTGTTTTCAAAAAGATTCTGTAGTGAATTTTATGTGTGGCATATACTTACTTCTTGAGAGAGGATTTTAACTTATTGTTTTTATTTTATGGTTACATGGTGATAACCTGTTATGAATCTTTCTAAAACGTAAAAGAAAAGATGTCAGAACTTACAGTCCCAGGCGCTATATTCGGGACCCACCTGAGACGCATGCTAAGCTACATATGTTTTTAGTTTTGCACTGCTCTTTCCTGGCAATTTGTTCTAATGGTTACTGCAAAACATTAAGGTACAGGTGTCTGTTTTAAGTAATATTGCACTTTATAAAAGAATATGAATAAAGCAAACTGTTTTATAAAGTGCACTGTTTAAAGCATATGTACTGTATTTTTGCATTTTTTCCATTGTGTACTTTAAATTTGTCCTCACATCCCCCCTCGTACTTGGTTTGCAACAAAGAGAACAGGCCGTGTGGTGTAATGTCATCTTGTGCCACTTAGGTTCCGATGTGAGGAAAACCTGAAGGGAAATTCTTTTAAACACTGTGCTTCATATTTGTACACTGTGTTGTGCGGCAGTGAGGCATTTCCTCCTGTAGCCAGATATTATGTACATAATATTTTAGAATTATAACTATAACTTGTTTTGAAATTTTTCTGTTAAATTTTAAATCCAGAAAGCCTATTTTATAAACTTATACAGAGCACTTTTATTGCTCAAAAGTTCTGAATTCATACAGAAAACAAGTGCTATGTGATGAAGACATTTTACTGAAAGATTGCTGCATTTTAAAATATGATTAATTCATTCCCTATGCAAAAAAAAAAGGAGTGGTAGGATTCGTATATTACATTTTCTTTTAAAGCCATCACATGAAATGTCAGGACTGAGAAAGGTGGTATTTGTTTACAGGAATCATGCTTTAAAAATAATGCCCAACATGTGCATTTTATAGTTTTTGTTAATGATAACTCTGGCACATTGATTTGGAACTTGGGCATGATATTTATTTATTCCTTTCTTGAGATAATAGCAGCATTAATTTCAGCCAGTTATGAATACTAAAAATATTGCATTCTATGTAATAGTAGTATATTTATTACTAAATCAATGTATATATTAATAGCACAGGCAACAAAAATGGCAAATATTAAAGTATTTTCAAAATATTGTTTTATCCTGTTCCCATTTTTGTCCACAATGGTTATTGGAAATAACTTTTTATACTTTTCAGTGGCCCAAATGGCTACATAATTCTCACTGAGACAGTTGTATTCCTAGCTTTTTCAGTCGCTCCTTGTAATGATAGGAAATCTTACATGAAGTATTACCAAACTATATATATAGCTAATTCACAAAATGTGATTCCATCATGCACAGATTTATAGTAATTAAGAAAATGTCCATTTATACCTATAGTTATGTAGACTATATTTGGAAATGTGTGACTTAACTCGAGTCATTTTTAAAACTGCATCCTGTTGGAAAATACTAATTGTAAACTAGAAGGGCTGTGTTGGTAATGGAAAGGGATCCAGAAAAATGGTCAGTGTGCCCTAATGATTGATGATGTAATTGACTCATTGTGAAGATTGGAAATCAATGGGTTTCATTGTCATTTATTTTCCTTGCCTTCTCATCTGGAGGACATGACAGAAAACGAAATGGGTGAAACAAAAGGCAGATTAAGAGAAAGGAAAGAGATGTCTGAGACCTCAATTTATGAGCCTCCCTGAATAATCTAGTTTGTTTGGGCTTTTGAGAAAAGCTGGAAAACACTGAGTACTGCCCTCTTGTCGAGTGTCTTCTATACCAGAAAAGACAGCATCTGATGCTAGTTTATAGCAGTTAAGTTGTGTGCAGGCTGTTCGGGAATAGTGAAATGCACTTTAAAATTCACAGAGTTTTCATTTTGTCACATCAAAAATAAACCAAAAAGTGCTTCATATGAAAATGTTAAATTAAAGGGCTCTTTTGGTATCAGGAGTGAAATAGAAGTAGATCTAAGGAAAAAAATACACATACATTCTCTTTATAACAATTTTGGAGATAGAGCCCAATCACCCCTTCCCTTCTTCCCTTATTGATTTTATTCTATGTTGTTTTCATAGCATCATAAATCTTGACTCATATCATCTATTTTATAACTACATATGGCTGATTGAGAGACAAGATTCAGAAAAGGAAGGAAATACAGGAAAGAAATTTTAAAATACCAGTTTCTTCTAATTACTGTGCCAGATCCTATGGCTGAGTGAGTTAAATTAGCTATTTTGAAAATCATTAATTCTTCTAAACCTCCATAAAATAATAAATCACTGAACCACTGGAATAGAAAATCAAGTCTCGAATTAATTTCAACATGCTTGTTTGTCTTGAAGTTGGAGATTCATTTATCCATGGAAAACTGCCTTTTAATTTTTTTACGTTTCTGCTGATTTCTTCAATAACTATAAAAGGTGAAATTTTAAATATAAGGTAAGTTATTTTAAAGAAATCTGCTAGAATAACAGCGACTACTTTTTTAAATAGGGAATTCCTTTGTATCTCATTTTATTTTTTAAATATGTTTCAAATACTTTATAAAAATATATAATTTATTGCCCACTTGTTCACCTTGCCCCCAATTCAAACACCAGTTATTGTCATATTTATTAAATCAGGGTCCCTCAAAATAGTGAAAAATTTCTGAATCATTGGCCCTGTATGTGTCTTAGACCACTTAATTGTTTTGGATGTTCTCCCAATGACCGATAATAACATGATTTGGGTATTTGTGTTATCTAATATTCTTTGAGATCTAAGTAAAAAGGTTAAATTCTGATACGCCGCTTATACTATATCAAAATAATTTTCTTATAGATGAATTATTGTAATGATGAAATATGTTAAAGTATATGATTTGGCCCCTCAAATGTCTTATACTGTGAACACCCCAGTTTCTGACTTTTGATTACTCATAACCCCCCCATGAGTGTCCATCTTCATTTGATACCTTTATTTAGCACTAAAATGAATGTTGCAGGCTCTAATGAAATTCGGAATTTAAATGTGATTATAAAACTCAAAGAATGGAAAAGTAATCACTAAGATAACAAAGCAATTATGCATCAATTATTGTAAGTATAACCTACCCAGAGGACATAGCTGCTACAGCAACATAGAGGTTTTATTCTGTCTTGTTAGGTGACTTCACTCCAATTTGTGACATTCCTTAGAACATTTTCCTTAAGAGTAGTTATTTAAATTTTGTCTATATAAGGAAAAACATGTATGTTCAAGGGGGCAACAATTTTCGGCTTCAGGACATTTGGTTAGTCTCATTTCATTCCTCATCTTCAGCATTTCTTACTTTTTGGCTTTCAAGATACTGTCTTTGTATGCCCAGCTCCCCGTTATGTGATTAAGTAATCGATGCTTTTCTTCCCCAGGGCAGTCATCCACCTTTTAGTTCATGAATCTGTGGATTAAGCAGGTGCCAATATTTCATATTTTGCTTCTATGAGACAGAAAAGGAGTAAAAACCTAAAGTGACTCCCAAATATATCCTTCTTGACCTTTTCATAGGAGTGCAAAGTAGGTCTGGTTGCTGGCCAGCCATTTCCTTTCTGTTATTTCTTGTGATCGCATGGTAAACGCTTGATAGTTTGCATTTAGGAGACTTGGGTTAAAAGGCAGGATTCTTCGGGGTTATTGATCAGGCTTAATTTTCCTGCAGTATTTCTGCTGGAGTAGGTGGAAGCACATTTTGTAATATTTTTCTAGTTAGAGTGATGTTTAGGTTATTCTAAGGAGTTGACTACTTCAGATAAGTTGAGTTAGTATTTACTACAGAGCTGTTCTCCAGAGCACAGGATACTGGGATAATACTTAGCATTAAGTTGTTCGCATTACTCTTTTCCATTGCATTAATTTATCATTTGTACAGTTTTATAAAATTTATCTCTTAGCTAAAAAAAAAAATTCTACTTTTGTTCTTGTTCCTTCCTATATTGAGCAGTTTTTATCTTTTCACTTATGTTTGAAAGTCCTCCTATGTTAAAAAGAGAAGAAAACAGAACCCCCAAAATGTCATGACAAAAGGAAATTTCAGTGGTAGAAACAAAATACTATAGATTTATTCTCTGGCATTTCTGCTTGTAGATGGATTGAAAAATCATTGTTTCTGTTGTTTCCTTTGTTTGAAAATCCAGTAAGGTCAAGGAACTTGACACTCTTAACTGCAGTTTCATTTTTAACTTTATAAGAGGTAGTTATGTAAGATGTGCACTGTTTTGTTGGAATGGATATGTGATCATTCTCTTCATTAAAGACCTGTTGCTGTGGTAGACATCTGATTACTCATAACAGTTTATTTTAGGTACTATAGTGCTATTCTAGTTGCTCAAATTATAAATACTGGTAAAGGGGGAGATCAAATGTAAAATAATTCTCATTCTTTTGATGAATCTAAAAGGAAATATAAAGGTGCTATATTACATATAAAGTTAATGTTTTAGTAGTACGATTTTGAAAACTATCCCTCCAAAGTTTACTGGCATGAATTTTTATAAAGAAGAAGAGAAAACCACATATATACACACTGAGAGGAATTTTTAAAAGACTGGCATTTTAACGTGTAGCTGGTATGCTTGTCTAAAATGGCATTCATCCTTAGGTATTGACAATACTCTAAGGGGCAATAATCTGTGTAACTATGTAAATTCTTCCACAGCTTTACATAAAGATTGGAATTTGTCTTACTAGAAAATCAATGGAAGATAAAAAAGATGAAAACCATTGTTTTTCTTCTGTTCTACATGGACAGTTCAAAGTATAGTCAAGCCACAGTTCAAACATATGTCTTTTCCATCCATTGCCATGTGTGCTGTCTTCATTAGCTGCAGAAAAGTCATACTTTTTCATGCATCGCTTTTTCTGTTTTCCAGTTACCCGACCTCACACATGAATGCATCCCTACACTGAAATCTCACTCACTACTTCTTCATGTACTGACTAATGTTTATAGGTTGTAGTTAAGGTCAGAGAAATTACTCCATTGGGACAGACAAGGGAAAAAATGGGGATGAAAATGACGTAGGAATAAGGAGGGAATGACACTGTGTGAAAAAGTGAGCACCTTACAACTCTGAGACACAAACATAGGGCTCCTTTACAAAAGTGCTATTTCAAAGGCCATACAGACAAATCTCTTTTAAAAATTGTATCTACTATGTGGATAAATTAATGTATTTAACATGTCTACGCGGGCTTTATAAGGCGGTCGTTGTCTTCTAGGAGGCCCTTGTGATAACTTTCTCCTCTATTTCCCTACTTTCTCCTCAACTATTCCTGCTGCCTTCTGCCCACACCACTTCTACCCTATGGCCAAAGGGACCAGTCCAAATGGAGCACGCAGACTGCATACAGTGATCATGTTTTTTAAAACTTGTATTGCAGTTTGTAGCATGTAAAGTGCCCAGATCTTAAGTGCCCAGCTCAGTGAATTTTTACATTTGTATGCGCCCATGTGTGTAATCGCCATCTAGATCAAGCTGAGGCTCCAGTCCATACTCTGACATCCCCACCATGCTGACTTCTGTCACCACAGATGAGTTTTGCCTGTTCTTGACCTTTTTTGTAAATGGGATCGTACAGTCTGTAGTCTGTTGTGTCTGGTTCTAGTTGATTGTCATTATGTCTGGGAAATTCATCTTCATGGTTGCCAGCAATGTGCTCTGTTTCGTAACTGTCGTATTCTGTCAGATGAGTGTATCACAACCTGTCCGTTCTACTGTGGATGAGCATTTGAGTTGTTGAAATTTTTAGCTTTTCTGTGTAAAGCTGCCATGAGCATTCCTGCATATATCTTTTAGTGGACATGTGCACTCATTTCTCTTGGGTTTATACATAAGAATGAAACTAAGTTATAGGATGGATGTATATTTAGGTTATAGAAGATACCACCAAATAGTTTCCAACAGTGATTGTACCAGTTCACACTCCCACCACAATGTGTGTGAGTTCCAGTTATTCTACGTCCTCATCAATACTTGGTACCATCTGCCTTATTAGTTTTAACCATTCTGGGAAGGGTATGTTTCATTGTGGGTTTAGCCATTTTGGGAAGCATATATTTTATTGTGGTTTTAATGTGCATTTCTATGAGAAGTAATGACATGTGGAACACCTTTTTATATCTTTACTAGCCGTTTGGATATTCTCATTTGTTCAGCGCTGTTCAGGTCACTTGTTCATGTTTTTGGGGTTGTCTTGTCTTTTTCCTGTTGATTTGCAAAAGTTCTTTACATATGTTTGGTATGAGTTTTTTTGAATAATCTATTATTATAAATATCTTCTCTGTGGTTTGCTTTTCCACTTTCCAAATGGTTTCCTTAAAGGATCAGAAAGTAATAATTGTTATGAAATCCAAATTATCAACCTTTTATGGTTAATGATTTCTGCGTCCTGTTTGATAAATCTTACCCCAAGATTAGGAAGATATTCTTAAATTCTTCTAAAAGCTTTATTGTCTTACCATTCACATTAGGCCTATGATCTGTCTAGCGCTGATATTTGTAGTGTGAGATAGGAGCCAAAGTTCACTTACTTCCATATGAGTATTCACTGGACCCAGCACAAGGTATTGTAAGGCTCAGTGCATCGCAGTTGCAATTTTTATAAAGGCTTCATATCTGGGAATGTCAGACCTCTAACTTTGATCTTTCATATAGTCTTGGCTATTCTTAACCCTTTGCATTTCCATATACATTTTAGAAACATCTTGTCGATATTCCTGTGGGAGGTAGGGGAAGGAATATCTATTAGGATTTAATTGGTTTTGTATTGAATATACGAAAAGGTCAGACAATCAAGTTCACGAACTTTCCACCGTGCACTTAAATGGTGGAAAGTTCACAAGCTAAATTGTCTGACCTTTGTATATTTCAGGAGAATTTATATTGTCTCAGAGCGATATACAAACACAGTATATCCCTCTGTTTACTTAGGTCTTCTTTAATTTGTCTCAGAAATGTTTTAAGATTTACATGTAGAGGTTAGACTTATTTCTAGATTTTTTATTTGTTTGTATTTTATTATCTAATCCTTTTTTATTAGTATAAAGAAATCTAATTGATTTTTTAATTGCCTTTGCATCTAGCAACTTTACTAAATTCACTTTAATTATGATAATTCTATAGATTCTTTTGTATTAATTCACGTATATAATCATTTCTGCCGTAAATAATGATAGTTTCATTTCCCCCTTTTTCCAATTTTACTTTTCTTGCCTTATTGAGCAGACTAGGACTTCTAGCAAAATGTTGGATAGAAGTGGTGACAGTGGACCTCTTTGACTTGTTCCTGAACTCAAAATAAGAATTCAGTAATTCACCCTTCAATATGGTGTTTGCTATAAATTTTTAATAGATACCATTTACCAAATTAAGTGGGTTTTTTTTACTCCTAGTTTTCTGAGAGTTTTTATTAAATGCTTTACTACCTCTATTGAGATGGTCATGTGCTTTTTTCCCTTTATTCTCTTATAGTGACAAATTACACTAATTGCTTTTCAAATACTGCATTCCTGGGATGAACCCTATTTGGTCATGTTATTTTATTCTTTTCATATATCAGTGGATTAAGTGTGCTATTAGGTTGTTGCAAAAGTAATTGCGGTTTAAAAGGTTAAAAATAATTGCAAAAACCACAATGATTACAGCAACAACCTAATAATATTTGGCCTGAGGTTTTTGAGTTGTCTTTTAATTGGAGTATCTAGTGCATTTACAGTTAATGTAATTATTGATTACTGGTTTTAAATCTATCATCTCAGTTTGTTTTCCATTTGTCCCATTTCCTTTTGTTCCTTTGTTTCTCCTTTTCTGCCCTTCTTTTGAATAAACCAAGTATTCTCTATTACCATTTTCCCTACCATGTTAATTGTTGGAGAGTTTTTAATTCATTCAGCAGTAAACTTCTTTTGAATAAACCAAGTATTCTCTATTACCCATTTTTTCCCTACCATTTTAATTGTTGGAGAGTTTTTAATTCATTCAGTAGTAACCTTAGAAATTACAACATGCATCTTTGACTTACCACAATCTACCTTAAATTGGTGCATTGCTGCTTTCCAACAATTTAAGAACTTTTTCAGTTTAAATCTGTTTACCCCCTCCTTCCTTTTGTGTTGTCACATATTTTACCTCTGTATTCTATATGTATTTTAAGCCTCAAAACACATTTGATTATTATTACTACTACTATCTGCTTTACAGAATCAGAATTCGGTCTTATTTACCCATGTTGACTCTTTATGATATTTTTCATTCCAATCTGCTTTTCCTTACTTTTATCTGGAATTATCTTCCTTCGGCCTAGAGATCTCTCTTTAGTATTTCTCTTAGTGCCAGGCCTGCTGTCAATGGATTTTCTTGGCTTTTGCTTTTTGAAAACTTCTTTTGTTTTTATTACCTTTTATAACACCTATGCTGAGTTAAATTCACATATGCCATTCACTCAAAGTGTACAATTCAACATTGCCTTTAATTTTGAAGAATATTTTTGCTGGGGATGAAATTCTAGGTTCAGCACTTTCAAGATATCACTCCATTCCTTAATTTCTGTAGCAAAGTCAGTCATCAGTCTTCCTGTTGCTCCTTTGCAGGTCATATGTCTTTTTTCCTCTGTCACTTTTAAGATTTTTATCTTTGTCTTTGGTTTTTACAATTTGACTATGATATACCTACGTGTGGTTTCTTTATCTTTCCTAAGGATAGTAAATTTGTTGAATCTGTTGGTGGATGTTCTTCCTCAATTTTGGAAATTCTTAACCAGTAATTATTCAAATAATTTTTTCCAATCCATTCTCTCTCTTCCCTTTTCTAGGATTCTTCCAAACCTCTTCAGCATGTTCCGCATATGTATTTTACAATCTTTTCTGTGTTTTCCATTTTTATTTCTTCCTGTACTTCAATCTGTGTAGTTTTCACTGACGTGTCTTCTAATTCATTTTTCCTCTGTTCTGCTGGATCTAATGAATTTGAATTTGAATTTCACATATTGTATTTTAAGTCTAAAATGTTCATTGACTTTTTTATAGATTCCAGGTCTCTGGTGAAATTCTCAGTCGTTTTCTCTATAATGTTCTTGAACATATTAATTTTCAAGTTCTTGTCTGATAAATCCAAAGCCTGAATTACTCCCTATTGATTGTTTCTGTTGTCAATATATGTGTATTTTCTTTTGGTTTTCATTCATTGGGTCCAGCCTCATAGGTTTGACTGACTACTATACATTGTGTAGTAGAGATTGAAGAGGCTCTGCGTGTTACCTTCCTCCTAAGATAGTTATGTTTCCTTCTGCAGGTAGTTTGAGTATAGGCGGATCCCATAATCCTACTGAACGTTGATTTTAGACTTTGTTAGGGCTGGTTTCAGTGTCTGCCCTTCTTCCTGGCACACAGCCTCTTTGGGTTCTCCACTGAAAATCCAGGGTGTTTATCAGGGCCACTTTACCTTGGTGGCTTCAAACTCCAACCACTGTCTCCTCGGCACCAAGAGCTGCTAAAAGCTCCCAGCTGCTGCTGCTGCTGCTGCTGCGTTTCTGGGGTCTCCCCTTGTGCGCGTGGGTTAGGATCGGCAAACACCTCCAGGAGACAGTGGAGCAGCATTTCAGACTTGCTCCCCTGAGGTTTCCTTCTCTCTGGGACTTTGCCCCTCCAGTCCGAGCTACTTTGGCAGCCTGAACTCCAACCTTTGTCTCCAACCAAGTAGGATTGCTGCTTTGCGCTAGGAATTTATTTCCGGGGCCAGGAGTTTGCAGTGCCCTCAGAAATCTGAATGAGTGGGGCTCACACCAGGGTGCTTCCCTCCCTTCCTGTAGGGACTATAGCTCCTTGAGTTCCCCCTGCATGGGTTGCTCCCGATGCCTATAAACAGATGTGATGGGTGTTATTTAGCTTTCATAGTTTTTTTTCAGTTCCAGTCACAAGCTATTCTGTTGTTGCCACAAGCAGAAATCTGGTGGTAATCATTTCAATCATCGTTGTTATTTCCCCACAGTGGCTTCACGCAGTTGACAACTTGGTTGTCACAGGTTCAGGTGGGAGGGCACCAGGTTTATTCACGTGTTCCTTCATACACTAGATATTTTTGGAACTCCTAGTCGAGCCAGGTACTGTTTGAGACTCAGGTACCACAGCAGTAAATAATAAGATCTCTCTGCCACGTTGGGACTTTTAGCCACTTGTTTTGTAGAAAAGCTACTAAAGGGTTTCTGTACCATACTTGTACTAATTAAAGACTTTTCTTATGTGTGACTGAGAGAGGACAGGCTGAGACCAAGACCTTTTGGATTACAACACCTTTCTATTTTATACAAATGTCTTTAGCCTTTTTATAAACTCTGCACCTTATTCACGCACAGTGCATCAAACCTTGGCCCATCTTTTGAAAGCTAAAATATTCTGCGTCATTCCCTATCTGTGAGTTTCTACGTCATGCAGACAAAACAGACACCTGGAAAACTCACTCTTTGGAGTGCAATTATATGACAACTAAGTTAAAACTCCAAGAACTAACTTATGGAGAACAAACTTAGCTCTGAAATCATTCTATGAATGTCAACATGAGATCTGGTGGAGAACCAGCCTACTTGTGGTTTCTCATTTTAACCTCAGTTCCTAAAAAACACTTCACATGCTGCAAAGCACTATTTAATGCTTTGAGATACTAAAAATGCCTTGGTGTTCCCAGTCTTCCAGAATAGCTTAAATGTCACTGTTACCAAGAGAAAAGTCTAACCTGGGCACACGTCACTGTTTATAGACATTACGGTCAAATCAAGAACTTTTTTCCTCTGTTCTTTGTTATTCTCTCCCACTTCTGAAAGTTCACATATTCCAGAGATGATGATTTGTACTTCCAATTATAATCCACTTTTATGTGATCAAAAGGCAGTCACAGAACTAGACCATCATCATCTATACGAGCTCTGTAGGAACTAGGTACAGTCAGGGACGGTCAAGAAGCTTGAGCGCCTGGAATCCTTGGATCAGAGCCCTTTGGGAAGGGTTTAAGAACTCCCCGTGAAAGTCGATGAAGCCAGACACAAAAAGTCACATGTTGTATGATTCCATTCACAGGAAATGGACAGAATAGGCAAATCCATAGGGACAGAAAGTAGATTAGTGTGTTCCAGAGGATGATAGGATGGGGAAATGGGGTGTGACTGCTTCATGGGTGTGGTTGATGAGGTTTTGCGGTGATGAAAATGTTCTGGAATTAAGTGGTAGTAATGATTGTACAATGTTGTGAATGTACTAAAAACCACTGGATTGTACACTTAAAATGCAGAATTTTATGTTATGTGAATGTTCTCTCTCTCACACACACACACACACACGCACACACATACACACACGAACTACCAGCGAGAAAGCATAGAGTTATTTTGAGGAAGTTAGTTCTAACACCCTGCTATTCAGAGAATACCGTCCCCAGTCCTCTTTTCTTTGGCAAAACTGTTTGAAGCATAATTGATATTATGGTTGGAAAATCTTATCTTACAAACAGAAATTAAGTTCTGGGGGACAAAATGAATTTGTTTCTTGCAGGTAACGCCAAAATCCCAGCCTAACAGAGAGAGGGCGCCTCCTTTGGTCACGTTCCTCACACGCCGCCCAGCCCCCCAAGTTGAATAATGGAGTAATGTTTGGATAGATAGCAAGGTGCCCCGTGCTTTAATGATAATCTCATTCAGTTTGTCGTTACTTTTGTCTCCGCTCTAAGGGTTAATCCTTTGCTTTTACCCTCATTGTCATAGTGGGACCACCAGGCTCTTGCTTTACATACATTGTTCTTGGGTGATTGCTTTTCTCAAATCTTTCCTTGTCTTACCTATATTAACTTTCTTTCAGAAGCAGGTTCATTTGTGCATTTACTGAAATGTTCTTTATTCATGAAGTCATTTGGAGCAGATTTCTTTTTCTCAAACATAATACCATTGAAATTCTAGAAAATTATGCTGCTCGTGACTTTGCCATTTTCCTAAGTAGTCAGAGGCTATATTGTCCCTTTAACTCACTGTGTACAGTTAAAAATCTTTATCTGTGACTATTTAGACTCGTTGAATGCAAAAAGTTTTGTCAACATGAGAGCGAATGTATAAATCTTTTTATTCACCAGTTGAGATAGCACATGAATCTTTGCTTTTGTTCCTGGCAAAGATGAACTCTATTGAAGAAAATGAATTAGACTTTGAAATTTTCAAAATGCTTTTTATAGCAAATGTAAATAAAGTTGTTTCAAACTGCCAATTGTTTTACATAAAATCTCTCTGTGAAGAATACATATTGCAGCGCAATAAGATTAGTACTTTTTATGCATTTTGAATATAAATGTTTTGAAGGTATTTTTAATAGTAACTAGCTATTGAAAATTCTTTCTTATGGTATTTAGAATAAAGCACACCTCAAATGTATGAACAAGTATGAGTATTTTGTATCAGTAGTCAAATTGTTATGTATGTTTTAAAACGAGTGGGCTGGGAAGATAAATATTTGTTTATAATTAGCATTTTACTAAGTGGTTTGGATATATCTTTTAGATGTTTGAGTAAAGTCTACTGTCAGAGTATCCCAGATTTTTTTTATTTCAGCGTCTGTGCTTCTGAGCCTAGAGTTGGCTTTTTAACATCAGAATACTCAAACTCTACTTACCTAAAAAGTCCAGAAAACTTTTTCTGATAATGAATACATTCAGTGAAAAACTTGACTCTTTAAAAATTCTAATTAGAATTTATACTGACTTATTTGGACCCTGTATATATTATGAAACCTAAAAAGATAACTATTTGAGACTATTGATGTATAATCTTCAGTATATAGGCTTTTTAAAACATTAGTTTCTGCATTGGTTTCGTGTTAAGTGTTTTAGATGTTAGCAGATTAGAGTTAAGGGTTCGTTTTAAATCTAGTAGCATATTTAGGGCTTATTAAATTACAAGTGTCAATTTCAGATCTTCATACGGCATTATAATTACTTAAAATTAAGTTGCATTAATACGCTATCTACACACATACCTTCGTTTGGAGGAAAAAATATGATTCCATTTTTTAGTTACTTAACAATTAACTTAGTTGTTACTAGTTACTTAATAGTTTAATATTGTGAAATGTACCTGTGTGTATGTGTGTGTACACACATATATTTGTAGCTTGCACAACACTTAATAAGACTCATTCCTTCGATTGACTATGCACTGCTATGACCCATCTATACTGAAGGGATGTGAGATATCTGCATTCGTTTCTTTTTGAATGAAAGATATGGATACAAATAGTTCAAACTAGTTACACCAGATAGTTTCCTAAAGAGCTAATATAGCTGTTACAGGGCACACTTCCAGAGTTCTAGGGTTATTTTAACGCACCTTTAAAGATGGTTAGGGTTTTGATTTAATACAAAGGCTTCACAGTACTAAACTTTGGGTATTTAAAACACCCATGAATAGTAGGTATTTATTTGTTTTTTTCAAAGATTAAGTAACGAATGTCTTTTATTTACTTGATTGATTTTATCTAGCCATTACAAATGTGATGCTTATTTTCTTAATAGCTACTTAATTATTTGTGTCTTAATGGGAAATTTTCATTTGATTAGTAAACTGCGAGGTTTTGGGTTTTTGAATTTTTATGGTTGGTTTGGGGGATTTTTGGGGGGCGGGGAGGTGATAACCTAAGAAATTTCTGCAGTAGAAAATATCATGAAACTATATATGTCCCTTATAAAGTTGTGGCATTTAGAGGAATATTTCAAAGATGGGAGATACGGAAATTAAACAAAGCAGCATCACTCTTTTTTCATAGTGAATTCATCTTGTACATGGAATGACAAGCATGTTTAGCAGTTTTTGCTCACAGTCTGGGCTTCTTTTCATTGTTAACTGCTTTACAAACTTGATAATGTTCCTCACTGATAAGAGGCTCCCTGGTATTTATTTTTGTTTAAAGACAAATATTTTTAATACAGAGAAAAAAAAAGTTGCACATATGCCCCCATATGGCAAACTCTCAACTAGCAGTACCACATGGCAGCATTAAATACCAGCTATACCAACAGCATGCAAATACACTGTCACTAAAACCTAGCACTTTACGTTGCGAGTGTTTTTAGATCTTATTGACAGATGAGATTGTAAGATCTCTCTTACATTGAGAGATCAGATCTTACTGAGGTGGGTTTCATGTGATTGGACAAATACATAAATATTTGCTCCTTGGAAAGTATTTAGATAGTAGACATGAATGGTCTGCTTATGAACCATAGATCTGAGAAACCGTTTTAGATGAAATTTCCAATGTTAACGTTTTTGCAGATGAATTGCTTGGGCAGACTGCTATGTTTCTCTGTTCTAGGACCGGTACTGGATAATACTATTTATCTCTTTAGGCCACCAACATACTATTAAATTAGCTCCTTTTTGTTCCAATGAGCGCCGAGTTGATGGGAACACTGTGTGGAAGGTCGGTGCATTGTTGACCATTGCACAGTGAGCCTCCGATGAGAACTGCGTTTCAAGAAGCTACGAGTCATGAAATATAAAGCCCGTCAATCATGTCTAGCTTAGTTCAGGCCCCAGCTTTATTTCTCAGCATTCAGTTTTTAATAATATCAGCATCTTACAAAAAGCACATTTGTCCTCTAAAAGGAAACATGGTTACCAAGAAAAGCTTTTTCTATTCTTTCTCTCTTACCTGAACCCTTGGCTTTAATTGAACAATAAAATGTATCATGTATGACGCTTTCCATAAGTATTGCTGATGATTTTGCAAATAGGAGGTGGGCAGGTGGTTTGGTACTGTATTTCCAGACTGGTCACAGACATGGTGACCCTGAGCAAGTCACTCAGCCTCTCTGTGCCTCCGTTTTTTCATCTGTAAAATGGGAATAGTTGCTGTCGTTCCCCACCTCAACAGCATACTGAAGGATCAGTCAAAGAAGAGGGAAAAAAATCTATAAGGTGCATTGATCCCAAAGATGGGCAGAATATAGATGTAGCGGTTAATAAGTAATGAAGACTTTGTTATATAACAACTTAATTTAAAAAGTGTCTTTGCGTGGATCTGAATATCAACTAACATTTTGAAGTATAACTTGAGAGTAGGTAGGTTTGAAATGAAATAGATTTTTAGTGTTTATGGTCACAAACAGTGTTAGTAAATATTCATAGTGTCTGTTATAGTCTGAGTGTGGGTTAAACTATCTCATTGTACTAAGCTGATTTGCAGCACATCTTGTTCTTTGAGTTCGACTTCACTGATTTCAGAGGACTACATAGTTAGATCAAACCATAGTCATAGCAGTATTTGTAGCGTATCCTAGAATCTTAGCGTTTCAGAGCCTTAGCGCTCCCTCAGTGCAATTTCCTATCTGAAGCGAGCGTCCTCCTGGTGACGTCACTGACAGGTGCTCGTGCAGCCTCTTCCTGAAGACTTTGGAAAATGGGGTGTGTTGCTACCTCACTACTTCGATGTGTACCTTCTGTTCAAAAATTTCCTAAAACTTGGAACTAGTCACTTGTTACATGGGAAGAGGCAAGCATTTTAACTTTTGTATCTAACACCGTCCTCCTATAAAGGACATAGGCTTACAATATTTGCCAGGTTTTATTTTTGGCATGGTTTCGATTTGGTTTTTTCCTCCATTTTGTTAATAATTTGAAAATATCTTCTTCCCTTTTTATTTGTATCTTCTCCCATTTAGTATTTATGGTAGCAAGGAGGGAAAGGATGTCTATTTTTAAAATGGACTGAAACCATGGGCTTCTGTTCTTATCTTACTATGGCAACTGCAGTGATTACTATCTCTCATTTAAAGATTCTTCCAAATGAGAAGCCATTCCTTTCAGGTCAATGCCTGAGAAGCAATTTCAGGAGCTCTGGGGGCAGGGAGGCTGATGGGACCCTAGAGTAGAGAATAGGGTCTGAGAGTGTCCTTCCAAGGGACATACATGGCATTTGACTGCAGTGCTGGCCACCAGGTAAGAAGGCTGTGAAACAATGTGTCAATTTTCCTTTAGCAAATCAGGCTGGGGAACCTCCATCCCATCTTTGGAAGAGAAGCTGCGCTTGATCTTGTTGCAATCCAGCTTACCAGGTGGCCATGTCAGGATGAATCAGCCTCAGACTCTACACCCTATAGCAGTGATTATCTGTGCGTAGCCACCAAATGAACTATTTTAGACGATTTTAAACAGCTGTTGGCAGTCCACTCTCATCAGCTATGGTCCAAGGTGGCCTTTCAGGCAGAAGAATCACCAGCCAGAGTGGATGTTTCTAAAATAAAAGACCTGTACTCCATGCCCCTTTTAAAAACGTCTGTTTTCACACATGGTCACACGTTCATCTCGGGCCAAAACTTGGTTTTAAAAGGCCTGTTTTCTGAAGGTGTCTTTGTAAGCATTTCATCGCTGGCTCTGTTAGTCGCCTGATAAGTAGTAGCTAATTCATCATTCCCTCAATATGAGAGGAACATCTATTATATTCAGACCCCCAGGCTGCCTCTGCAACCCGGCTAGGACCAAGTCCTCATTTGTCAACTGAGAACATAAACCTGTCATATTCATTTGTCACCAAGGGAGGAAACTATTGTATTTGCAGAAAATTTGCTTGCATTTTTCTTTGGTTGGTCTTTGCTATAGTCTGCTCGGCTTAATGAGGTTTTTTACCTGCCTATCTGTTTGTCTCTCCCACTCACCTTACACCAAATTTTCCAATAGGGAAAATTCATTTTTATTCAAGAAAGGAGCAAAAAGTGCTCTTACGTGAAGCCTACAGATAGTGCTTGCTTTGGGAATAGATGATATCTTCTTATTTTGGTTGTAAACATCAATTTGAATGGCAATTAGAACAGGTTTTTAACCTCTTTCAAAAAGCACTTCTGTGGCAGACCTTTGATGGAGTTACTCAACTGGCATGCAATTAGAATTTTATTTGCATGGCTTTTTTTCTAAGTCTCTCTAAAAGAGCATAAAACGTTCTTAAGATTCAAGAAATGAAGTTATTCTCACATCAAGGATCAATTGTATTTTATATCTGCCTTTCATGCCATCTTCCTTTATTTTTATTAGTATTAATTCTCCTCAAAGGAAGTAATTTTTATTTTTTGCTGCATTTAGTGGGTAGTAGCAGCTCTTTACCTTCTTTCCTGAACCCCATATTTATAATACTTTATGGTAGATTTTTAAAATTGATTAATTCTAGCTGGTCTGGAATCTTCAAGTATTAATTTATACTGAACGTTCCCTCTTCTGGTATTATTTAGACTAGCTAAACATTACAATTTTCTTTTGTTGCTATAAATATGCGTAGTTATTTCCATGTTCTTTGGATGCTTTATTATAGTGATTGTTGGGGCTGCTATTAATTAAAGGTAAACTATATGGAGTTAAGAATTTTTATACTATGAACTATTTATTGAGAATTTTCAGAATTCCATAGCTACTTGTCTTTAACACTTGTAAGAGGCATGCATTTTTCTCCCTTCATGGTCTGAAAGTTAGTTTTCCCTTTGTTCAGGCAGGTGTCAATGAGTTGTATCTACTGGAAAACACACATGTTTCAAAAAGTGGATGTATTGCAGAAATGTGATGTTTCCTTGCCTCGTAGGGAGTTTGGCCAGAAAGTTTTATGTATGGGTTTCATTTTTAACAAAGCATAAGGGCTTCCTTTTTTTACCGACTTGTGTGTGTGTGAAGATGTATTTGTTCAAGCTTCAAGAAAAGAATAAACCTGTCATTGTTCAAATACTTGACATTTGATTTGGATTTGTGGGGTGTTTTTCTTGGGGGGAGGGTTTTACAGTATGTTGTTTTTTGGAATTAAGTAAGATTGTTAAACACAACAGTATATTCTTGTATCAGTAGTTTTGTGTCTTAGAGGAATGACTCAAATTATAACTTGGTGATATTAAAAGTGGGGGTAACTGAAGGCAGAGTTTTCTATTGTTCTCTTATCTGCACTTGTCTGATCTCTGCAGTGTCTTGAAAGGAGAGGAAGCTACCCCTGTCCAGTGTTCGCTAAAGGTCAAGCCCTCCAATTGCCCATTCATCACTCTTTCCTGTCACATGACCTGAGGGCTCCAGAAGAAACCAGCCCTCCCCCAGCCCCCAGCAGATCAGAAGGAAGGGAATACCTGGGTCTTTATTACCTCAAGTCTTGGCAGCGGGTTCCCCAGTCCCCTTGGCTGCCACCCACCCAATCTTCTGCAACTCAGACCTCCCTGACAAATGGACTCTCCCGGCTGCTACCTTAGCAATTATCCCTCACCTTTATCCTCTGAAACTCAGCCCCTTTCCTTCCCTCAAGACCAGCTTCTCTCAATCTTCCAAAGAAGTAGTTACCTCATTTCATTCTTTTGTTGGCAGCCGCAGTTGATAGGATGAGCACCGGCCCAGTGCTGTATTAGTTACCTGCTGCTGCATAACAAATAATCCCAAGCTTAGTGGTTTAAAACAGTGGCCATTGATGAGTTTACAGTTCCTATGGCCCAAGAATTGGGGAGCAGCTTAGCTGGCTGGTTCCTGCTCAGATCAAAGTCTTCCATGGGTTGCAGTCACGGTGACTGCCATATTGGAAGGCTTAGCTGGGGCTGACAGATCTTCCAAAATGGCTCACTCGGCAGACAGCTTGCCACTTCGGTCTCTCAATAGGGCCCTTTGAGTCTCCCTACGATGTGACAACTGGCTTCCCCTAAGCTAATGATCTAAGAGAAAGCAAGGAGGAAACCACAGTTTTTTTGCTGTCCTAATCTCAGATGGCACAGGCATTACATTCTCTAGAAGCCAGCAACCAAGTGCAGCCACACTTAAGGGAAGAATTAGGTTCCACCTTTTGAAGGGAAGAGTACTGAAGAATTTGTGGACATATTTTTAAATCTCTGCACGTGCCAATTCTTACTCCCCCATTTTACTAACCATGTGATATAGGGCGAGGTATACCCCGAAGCCTTAGTGTCTTCATCTCTACAATGAGTATAACACGATCTCCTCAAAGGGTAGTCATACGGATTCAAAATGTTTAAAAGCTCCTACCACAACCAAGCTTGACACACAGTAGGTGTTCAGTAAATGGTAGTTATTGTAATGTGGCAATGGAAGAAAACCTAGGCCGGAGTCTCTGCTGACAGTACAGGTGAAGATGGAAGCCCCCAGCATGGTGGTGAGGGGGTGTCTGGGGAGGGACCCTTTCCAGACCCTCCCCTGCAGCCATATCCTGTGCTTCTGGCCTGGTACAGTGAATAAGCTAAGGTGGCCACTCGTGCAGAAGCACAAGCCTTTCGTCTAGAGGCCAAAAAATGGCCCAAACAGTGCCGTCTCCCAGTGCCTTTAGTTGAGCAAATCTCTCCCCCTTCTCACCTACTTCCCTGAGTGACCCCGCTTGAGACCAACACCCTTGAGAGCTTTTCTCCAGACTTTGTGATCTTGAGCCTAACCAACTAAAACAAAAATTTGAGAGTGAAATAAATGTGCCCTTAACTTAGAAGCTTAGCTTGTGATCTGGTCCGGGAGTAAAGCTTCATTTGTTTATGGTTGACTTTGAACTCCCTGTAGCTGGGCGGTGCCCACCCCACCGTTTGTGTACAATTTGCATTAAGTTTGCAACTGCAAGGTATCTTTTTAAGGCTTTGTTTCAAACTGGATGCGTAAAAGAGAGCCGTGGGTTTTTTATTTGCTGAGGGGGAAGCTTGTTTGCTCCGTTGTTCCTGATTTTGGAGCCTGCTCCATTTACAATCTTAGTCCTTTCTCATTTCTTAGAAATAACAGCCCACCCTTGTGCTTCCGGAGCCCTGTTCTCGATCTCTGTCCCCTTCTCCTGCCTCTCTCTAGGCTCTGAAACCTACTGACCAAATGGAAGAAGTTTACTTTGGCCACAAAGAAGCACCAGAGAGCGGTGGAGTCTCCACAGCACAAGGGCCTGTGGCCACGAGGGAGGGATATGGGAGAATGCCGACCGGATGGCTTCGGGAGACCTAGCCTGCGCATGTTCCGGGCTGTGATCCATGCTCAAACCCCGGCAGAGACTCAAAGCCAGACTGTGCTTCACATTTGTTCCTTTAACTTTGGTCAGCTCTGCGGTGTGTGCCCTCAGCTCAGACTGGGACAGTCGTGACTCTGCAATCTTAGGGCCAGCCCCCTGCGTTAACAGCTAACCCAGGCATGTTCTTCGCTGTTTATAAGACAAAGAAATCCCCCGTGTAAAACCAGGCCATCCCGAAGGCCGGGGACTACGTGGAGGTGCCTCCCGCTCGCTGCTGCTCCACCCATGTGTCTGCTTTGTGGAAGGTTTGGCTGCAAATGACCGTGAGCCACACATGCTCAGACTGGGTCAAGAATCTCATTTTTGTAAGATAATGTACGTAAAGCCGCCATGGATGTTTCTAGTAAATAGTAGTAGTGTTTATTCTGTCTGACTTCCATAGTCATGGATGATACAACTGAGCAAAAGCAGCAGTCTTTCCAAATTGCACCCTTGTGGCAGTTTAAGGCTGCCGCTGGAAGAGATGTGGAACTCACAGCAAACACAGATTTAGGCCGCCCAGGTCCCTTCACTGAACAATGTGGTATGACCATGAGAGGTGGGGGCGGGGGGCGGGGGGGAAGCAACCAAAACAATGGATGGACCAGCCTGGCAAAAAAGTCGGAATCAGCATGTGGTAGAAAATTCCAGGGAAGTGGGATACCACCCCTCAATATTGCCTGAGTTCCCAGCACCGGAGAGGGTCAGACCTCTCTGGGCCTCAGTTTCCTCATCTGCAAAATAGGGGTAATGCTGTGATCCTTTAGTAACTTTCTCTCTGTAACAGGCCCTCCGGCTGCAGAAGACTGAAACATTCTCGGGGGTAATTTTTTATACTGTAAATTTTATAGAAAGCGTCTGATACAGACAGAGTGCTCAAAAATGGTAATGGATTTTGACAGGTTACAAATATTGAGGGAGAGTCTAAGGCCAGTCATACACTGCACAGCTTGAAGGAGGGCCTGGAGCGGGGAGAGTCAGCATGACCTGAACGGGCTGGGCCTGAGGGCCCTGCAGGCGGCTGGGCGGAGAGGAAGGTCCTGGCTGATAATAAGCCGCACCCTCCACCTTGACTGTGTTGTTATTATTAGGATGAGAAGACGGCACAGTGGGCTGATGTCAAAATTTCAACTCAACACAGGCCTGCCTGTGCTGCCCCATTTGAGATGCAGAAAAATACAGCAACGGGGATAAGGATTGGTGAGCAATTTTCTCTACCCGGTCAGACACAGAAGCTATGTTGAATGGCGGCCACCTGGAATTGCTGTTGATTGCAAGCGTTTGAGTGCAGGCTGCGGGGCCCTGGGTTAGTTCTGGGGCTCCTTACGGAGGCATTTGCACGGGCAGCTCTGACTGTATTGCCAGTGTTTTATTTCTTGAGCTGAGTGGTAGCATGCACGTGTGTGTTGTAGTGTTCCTTATTCCTTTTTGCACATGGGAAAGATCTCACAGTGATTTTTAAAACGTCAATGCAGGCCTCGCCCCACCAGGAAAGAGCAGGCGGTTCCTGATCACATAACCCGGAGGTGAGGAGCAGAGACACTGTAAGAGAGAGCCGCAAGCAACAGGTCGGCATGCCAGCCATTCCGCTTCAACGAGTTTTAAAACGTTCCCTGGACAACTGGTAAGGGAGACAGTCTGCCCTGAGCACGCTGAATGGTGAGAGGAGGCCCTGCAAGGCTTAAAAGCTCAGCCCAGATGATCCCCAGGGTGAGTGAGCAGATGGAACAAAGTTCAGTGTGAGAAACTGTGTGCTCACTCATGCAGGCCGTCAGGCCTTCGGGGACGCCTGGGCCTGGCAGGACGAGTGACCTAGAGAACTGAATCCATCCACGGGCCCACTTGGGGACTATACTGAACATGCAGGGAGGCGGGGTGAAGAGCAGGGAGGAGATAGTAAGACCTCTGTTCATCTGACCACCACAGAAGGGTTTCCTTCCATGCTCTCCATGTTCAGGGCAGTCTTGCTTCTGTTCTCATCTCTCTGCCTGGGCCTAGGCTCTGGGTAGTTCTATCAGTCTCCCTGAATGCTGGCCATGTTCTCTAATCTTTTCCAACCCTGATGGACATAAAAATAATTGGCCAAGTGTCCCACTCAGGTTCTTTGTTTGAAAGCAACAAAAACTACCTCTGATTAAGTTAAGCAAAAAAAGGGAATGGATGACAGGAAACGGGAGAACCGCAGGACCAACGGAACAAAGAACCAGGTGTGGCAGGGTGGGAACCTGGGCTGGCTCTTGGGTCTGGGGAACAAAAGGTGGTGGACTGTTGGATCTGGGCCTCGGTGCTGAAGGGCGTCTGAAGAGGCATAAGTATGTGTGTTTCTTTTGTCCTTTATCCTGTGTCCCTCCAAGCAAGACTCAGCTACCTGGGAGGAGGGTTCTAGGTGCATGGGGGATCACGTACCAGCCTTGGCTGGAGAAAGGCTGGGCATCTCCCTGACAGGCACTGAGTAGATCCTTGTTTGAGGTCATTCATCAAAGGCCAAGCAGGAGCATGACCAGAAGAGGGACGCTGGGCAGAGACCTCCGCCATAGCCAGTCCCTTGCATCGCCTCCCCTGCCTTGTTTTCTTGTCTCGCCTTCTTCATAATCCATCTGTTTCCCCGGCGGATCCCAAACTCCAGGCGGACAGGCACGGTTTCCTCCTCCTGTGTTTCCTTAGGAGGAGTGAGGGGTGGGGGGGAGCTCAGCACTGTCCTGAACGCTCAGTAGCTGCTTATGGAATTTAATTCAATGAAATCAAAGAAAAATGTTAATGTAGATCTTTTCAAAGTACGTTTTTGTATTCTAAGGGGAATTGGCAAGGATGGCATATGTCAAGCTGGCTTTGTGTTTCGAGGCCTCTTTGCCCTGGAAGCTACTTTATGCTCATGGCCACCCCCCTCCCCCTCGCCGGGCTGGGTGATTCCCTGGTGGCACCGCAGAATAATGGAATAATTTTGCCATTTATTGGCAAGACACTGTGTCCAACAAGGGCGGTTTTATTCTGAGATAAAGTTTGAAAAGAGGCTCATAGATGCCAAATATTAATAGATTCCATCTCTGAGGGAGAAAGGAATGCAGATTGCAGCAAAGTGGTGCTGACTTAATAAGTCTGTTGGTGCTGGAGCCCCCTGTGTTTCCATTCACGACTTGAAAGAATGTGACTCATTGTCGGAGGTCGCATACATTCTCCCAACGGTTAGCACACCTTACTTTCTGAGCAGTGATGAGGGAGCCACTGGAATTAGAGGCCGGACATTCTCTCTGAGAAACTCTCACTGGGGCCAACCCAGGGGTGGGACTTCACGGGGGCATCACTCACAATAGCCAGAAAGTGAAAACAACCCATGTGCACAACCGAAAAATGAGTGACTAAAACGTGGCATCCACACAATGGAACATTATCCGACAATAACGTTGAATGAAATCCTGATACATGCTGCAGGGTGGAGGAAACTTGAAAACATTATGCTAAGTCAGAGAAGCCTGTTATAAAAGAGCACATCTTGTATGATTCCATTTCCGGGAAACAGCCAGAACAGGCAAATCCATAGAGACAAAAGGTCAATTAGTGTTTGCCAAGGGCTGGTTGGGGAGGGGGATGCTAGGATGGGGACAGCTAACGGTCCGGGGTTTCTTCTGGAGTGACAAAACGTGCTAAACGTGATTGTGGTGATGACTGCACCACTCCGTGAATATATTAACAACCACTGAATTGTATACTTTAAATTGAGACTGTGTGATTTACATCTCAGATTTGTTCTAAAAATCACACATTCTAACACACTAGTCAGATGTGATAGGTGGCCTCTCAGCGTGACAATTCCATTCAGTCTCAGCGTGACAATTCCACTCAGCGAAAGTTCCTTCATTCAAAAACATGCCAGCCATCGAGCCAGGTGACATAGGGGATGATAAAGTGACTGAGACCCAGTCTGGACCTTTCTGAGACTCACAGTCTATTCAGAGAAGCAAACACCCACATGCCTCTGACAGGAGAGTGATTGCAGATATCTGAGGTAGTAGAAGCACAACGTGTAAAGCAAAGCGACAAAGGGGAGAACTGGAAATCCCAGCTGCTCCTTTCCCTTGGGGAAGGAGATAAGCCTCCTAAAGAGGGAGGTTCAGCAGGGATTTCCTCCCTCCCTCCTCAGAGACACCCCTGTTGAATGGATGGGTGCACTGGTGAGCCCAGAGTGGCTGGGCGTCCTGGGGGTTGCATGGAGAACGAAAGCCTAGGCCACATTGCCTAAGAGTCCACAGCCCACCAAACAGGGAAGCCATGAGAAGCTGGCCCAGAGCCGAGGAACTGCAGAAGGCAGCAGAGCATATCACAGGCACTGGTTTGAGTGCCTAGGATGGTAAGTGTCTCAGGAGTGCCATGTCCTGCTTTGGCTCTTTCCAGATATGCTCCTCAAATCCCCGTGTGTGGGCAGAGGCTTCGTGGGCCTGTCCACGTGGCTGTGCATGCAGGTCTGTGTGGCAGCTGATAGTTTAAACCAGGTCAGGGAGGAGATGACAGGCCCACAGCCCGTCCCTGAGGCCTGTCTGTGGGACACCTGGCTCTGCACCCTCCTCCCCCCCACACATACTTTTAGAAGCCCTTCCCGCTTCCTCCACTTTCTTGTCCAAGTACCCGAGCAGCAATTTACTCGGTCAAGCCCTGTTCCCAAGAAAGGTCGTGATCCTGGGTCCCCAACTGTGCACCAGAGCCTCCCACACGGGGTGAAGCACCACTAGAAGGGCCCCTCAGCCACTCCAGAGTGGTAACACCCCCACCCCCTCCCCAGGCTCAGCCCATGAGCCCCTTCTAACACACACACAGCTGCAAGGGCCCCTCCCCGGGAACCTGTTGCTCAGTCAGAGGTATAAATGGAAGAGCTGTGCTGGAGGTGGTGGATGGGTGTTTTAAGCTTGATCTTTCGTTGGAAAAAGCAAGTCCACCCCTAGTTAATACAGTACTTTAGCTGAAGGACTTAGCTTTTTGGGCTCGAGGCCAGGGAGCACCCTGGGACTTCCCAGTGAAGCCAGAGAAACTGCTCCTGATGACAGTGAGATGGTTTAATTTTCCCTCCCAATCCCACCTCCCCTTCCATGGGGAAAAAAGCCCAAGGTTCTTGAGTGAAACGCTCAGAAAGCAGCAAAGGGAAAAAAGCCAGACTTGCAGGAACACCCTCCCGCTCATTCATGATTCCCGTGACCCTTGGTAACCCCGCGAGGAGCTGGAGGCCTCCGGCCAGCTATGTGACTCACTTCCCTCTGCACAACTTGTTACTCGGTCTGAGGGACAGAGGTGCTGTGGCACCTCTCCCTGCTCTCCTGTCGTACCCTCTGCCTGGGTGCCTGCACCCTCTCTTGCCCCACCAGTGCCTTGCCCTCCATCAGGAAGCCCTCCCTCAGTCCTGCTCTCCGTCACAGGCCACAGAAACCAACCCTCGCTGGTTTAGGCAGAAATGGATTAATCTCAAGTGGTTCCCAGCTACCTGATGGGACCCGGCTGGGAGCTGGGTAGCCAGCGACGAGGCTGGAAATCTTCCTCACGGCTGGTCCAGCAAGGAGAGAGAGCACACACCACTGCTGGGCTTGGACACCCATGGGCACTCGCACCAACTCCACCCATACCTGCCAGGACAACCTCGACCAAGTGGGGACGCATCTGTCCCTGAGCTCTAAGTGGCGTCGGCCCGGCTGAGCTGAGGATGCCCGCCCTTCATGGCAGCCACAAGGGAGTCCGGCACTGGGAGTGCCTGGCATTTTCACCTTCTCCAGTGGGAGCAAGGTTGTGCCTGATGAGCAGGGGCCTTCTCCAAATACAGAAAAGGAGATACAGATCCCAGGTAGCCACAAAACAGGACAGATGGCCATTCTGCCTTCCCCGAGTGCAGGCATCTCATTCCACTCTTTCTGCTCTCTGCCTTCCCTGACCAGCGTGATCTCTGATCTGATAACCATTATTCAGGTCGTCATGGCCGAGTCAGCCATTCAACCCGCATTTGTTGAGGTCCCAGGCCAAGTACAAGGCTCCTAGTTCCTTGGGAAAGCTCCTTAGAACAGTGTCCTGCATGAAGCATTTAGGACTGTTGACCCCTGGGCAAAAGGGTCAGCTTCCCTGGACTGCAGCAAAACAGAGGCGGTCACACAAGGTCATCTTTTAAAGGATGTCCTTTTACATCTTGAAAAAGAAATCTGGGTAGGGCGAGGACCAGTGATTATGTGTCATGCTCCTTGAGCAGCAGAAATATTCAAACCATCCAGTCCATTGTAGTTCATCAAAAAATAAAACACCTTCCTAGAATAGACACTGCTGTCGGCATCTTTCTGCTGACCACAGGCTATTCTAGGCAGTCGTTTGAAAATGAAACTGACTTATTTAAAGCTTGCAACAGGAGGCACAAAGGTTGACTCTACTGCCTGGCTGGGGGGAGAGCCCTGGGCTGTTGATGGAGGAATATTTTCCTGTGAGTCCCCAGATGATGTTGGATCTGCCGGCAGTTTCTGGGTGTGGGCCAGGATCATGTCCCGTGAGACCGAAGAATGGAAACACGGACCCAGGAGAGACAAAGAATTTTAAAAAGAGGATAGTTTATGGAAAGCAAAGAGTCAGAGCTCCCGAGCGGGAGGGGGTCCCGAATGGGGGGTGCCCCGTGACTGAGGCAAAAGCTCTTACTTTTATACCTTCCCTTGCCTGCTTGGGGAAGGGGAGCTGTTTGAAGAAGGGAACTTGTTTGAAGAAGGGAACTGGCGCCTTCTAATGAAATTCGTCTACCAGGTTTGTTCTGCTTGCCCATCCTGAAGGAAGTAGCAAAATAACCCAGTCTTCTCATATCTGCTGCATTTGTCAGGCCAAAAGGAATTTTATGATTAACCTCAAGGCCTTGTTACATTATGTCCTGGAGCGAAGGAGTGATTTCAAAACCTGGAGTTTTAGGATATGGCTGCCTTTGTTTATTCCACCAGGGACCTCCCTGTCTACCTAGGGACATGCTAGCTAACCTGTCTCACTATGATCCAAGGTCATGAGGGTGAGTCCCCTGAGGTAGCAGCAGTGGCCTGAAAGCTTAGTTCTCTTGTCCCCACTGTCCCACTGACTGGCCACAGGACCCTGGACAAGTCACTAGGGTCTCCGTTTCCTTATCTGTAAAACAAAGCTGAACCCTTTAGGAGTGCTTGGGTGGTGTGAAAAGTAATATAAATGGAGCCACTTCAATATGGAGTTGGAGCTGCCATCCCAGAGGAACTGTCTTACTCGTCTTATTCCTCAACACTTTGGAATGTTTAAACTGGACAAAATAACCTTTGGACGGGGCCGAAAGCAGCACGGTACTCCAAACAACTGTTTGCAAAGCTAACAGGAAAGCAGACATCCTGACTACCAGACTGAAAAAAGAAGATATTTCTTTAGAATCAGCACCACCGTGTAAGTTTAAGAATAACTTAGCTTATTTACACCTATAGAAATTCCCTCCTTGACTTACTAACACCAGTAGAAATTCCTTTCTTCTATTCATGTCACTATTCCCCTTCCCTTTCTCGTTGAAACTCTGCCTTGACCCTCTAATTGGAACACCATTTGGATTTCTGCCTGAATTAGTGCTTCCCAAATAGCAATTCATTTGGATTGCAAATAAATGTTTGTTGCCTCTTACTTTCACCTTTTATTTTTAGGTGAACACTGGCAACTAACAGGAATCCACCTGGGCCAGCTAGGAGGGGTTTGCTATCAGAAAACACGGGCTGGGGAGTCTCCTGCAGCCTGAAGACTGGAAGGCAGCTGGGCCTCAGGAACGTTGGGAAAGTGATCTTTCCTTCAACTAATGTTTATTGAGCTGCCACTATATACGTCGGGCCGTGGTCAAGGCCCTGGAGATCCAGGGAAGAACAAACCCACAGGATCTTTGCTCTCAAGGAGCTAAGGAGGAACCAGTAAGCAAATCTGTGTGATCGCACTGAAGATGACACATACAGTAAAGGCACTACAGCAGGCTAATGTGACACAGTGTAACTGGAGGACGGGCCATGTTTGAGCATCACTCTGGGGAAATGACATTTAAGGACATTCCTAATTGTCAGGAACGAGGCAGAATGGGAAAGATAGGGGCAAGAGTTCCAGGCGGAAGGAATAGCATGCCAAAGTCTCAGGTGGGACCGTGCAATGCTGGCTGGAAGACCGGTGTGCCTGGAGTCCCATGAGCCAGAGCGGGTGACCTGAGTTAAGTCTGAGAGGGAGGTAGGGGGCTGGTGGTGCAGGGCCTGGGGGCATCTTAGACTGGAGTCTTTCTCCACCTCCCATCTCTGGCCTGCGTGTCTGCTTCATTCCTCTTCTTTTTGCAGATTGGCTTCCTCTGCTCCCTAGGCCACCTGGCAGAACAGGGCTGCCCTTGAGTACAAAGTTCACCCTTAGGGTCTAGTGGCTTTATGGGGACCATCTCAATCAACTTCCAGGAAAAGAGTCATCACAAGTGCATCTCTGGTCCAATTACCTGTAGCCAAAACCAGGGTAGCTGCTGGGAGCCCTGGTGAGGCCCAGAAGGTCCATGGAAAGAACAGGGTCCCCTGACACGGTCTCAAAGGCTGTAACGAGTTGATTTAAACCAGTCGTTCTCAAACTTGAGTGAGCCTCAGAATCACGTGAAGGGCTTGTTAAAACACATGTGGCTGGACCCCACCTCAGAGTTTCTGGTTCAGTAGATCTGGAGTGGTACAGACATGCATTTCTACTGTATTTCCCCGAAAATAAGACCTAGTCGGACCATCCGCTCTAATGCGTCTTTTGGAGTAAAAATTAATATTAGACCCGGTATTATATTATTATATTATATATTATATTATATGACCCGGTCTTATAGTAAAATAAGACTGGGTCTTATATTAATTTTTGCTCCAAAAGATGCATTAGAGCGGATTGTCAGGCTAGGTCTTATTTTCAGGGAAACACATTCTGATACTTTAAATGTGTAGTTTCTGAAAGTGGGGCCCACACCCCTGGCCCTGCCAGTTTCTTCAACCTTCGGGTTCCAGATTCAGAAGGAGAATGTGGTATGAGGTCCAAAGTGTGCGACCAGTATTCCGGATCCCTCTGTACATCAGGGTTTCAGAATCACAGTTTTAACATGTTTCAAAACGTCAGAAATGTCTTTGTTCCCAACCTTGAATGTCACTATGGGGGAAATAAAAGGTGACCAGCCAATGGACTTTGCTCAGTGTCCTAAATGGTTAGTGGTTAATCAGTGTGTTTCACTGGATTAAAACAAAACCAACCAACCTTCCACTTTCACCAAAGAAAAGGAGGTTTCCCCCAGAATAAGTAAACCCAGTCTCTGGAGTGGGTAAGAGGTCTTTTCTCTGTGCGTTTTTATTTCTCCCTGCAGGAGACCGGGTCCGACGCTTTGCGTGGCTCACTGCTCAGGGTAGATAAACGCTGGGAGAAAGTTTGGGGACTTGTCTTCCCAGCCCGAGCTCCCGCCGGGGGATGCTCCCCACCCGCCGGGCGGCCAGCGCTGAAGCCTTGCCGGGTCCACCAATGAAACGCCGAGGAACTCCGTGACCTCATCTGGAGGCTCTTTCATTGGCTGCCGCTGCCTTTAGCGCTCCGGAAAGCTGCGCGGGCCTCACCCTGATTTCCTAACCGGGTCTGCAAGCCTGGCGGGCTTCTCTTCAAACAGATCCCTCAGGAGGAAATTCTGCTCTCGGACAAAAACTCGAGTGTTCTTTTTAAACAACCAAAGAACTGGTTTCCTGCGCTGACCTTAACTGATGTGCTGGCGGTTAGCCGGTGCCTTCACCTTCCTCCTTCCTTTCCTAAGTACCCGACACACCACACTTATTTCCCACTTATTCTAATCATGTATTTTAACGAGTTTTGTCTTGCTTCTCAGTGGATGAGGTTCTCAAGCCCCGTTACTGCAAAATGCTAGTGATCATTTCCCACACAACTATTGAACGTGAGATTTAACTAACTGACCCCCAGAGAGGGCATGTGACTTTCACAAACTCACACAGCAGGTTCGTTACAAAGAGGAAAATCAGATCCAAGGCGCCTAACTCCAAGTTCAGTGTTGCATACCTTCTCCCCCTCCCAACCCCCAATCTGAGCTGCCTGAGAGCTGAGAAGGGTGCTGCAATCCAGGAACCTCCGCTTGTGGGAGAACCTACACACCAATAAGGGATAACGGGTTTCCTCACATTCTGGCAGCTGCCTAGGTCTCACTTTGACAGGAGAGGGTCATGGATGGGAGCCCAGGAGCCTCCTACAGCAGAGCTCTCATTTTACAAATGAAGAAATTGCAAGGGACCTAGTCATAAGCCGGCTGGTGATGGGTAGAGGCAGAACTTGCCCCAGGTCTCTGTCCTTCTCATACAGTGATGACCCCCACATGCCAAAGCAACGGAATGCCCACAAGTCCCAAGGGAAAGGTCCATGCAGTCAGCATGGTTATCAGACTGCAAGCATCTGGGGGTAAAATTTGGGGGTAAGAAAACAATCAGAAGTGTTCATGCTTCTCTGACTGGCCAGCAGGTCAGACCAGCCCTCATCCCAACCTCTCTGACCAGCAGGTGCTTTGTTACAGGAAAGGAGACCAAGGTTGGAGGTTTTCTCATCTGACGGTGGGGTGGTCGGGGCTTGATGTGTGTGAATGCTGGAACCTTATTTTGAGTCCAGGGTTTTTGAAAACTCAGGACCACTCTGTTAGATGGTGGGAGTTGGCGAGCATATTAGACCTAAAATCCTTTTTGAAGGCTTGGCTCAGGGGTTACCTCCTCCAGAAAGACTTCCTGAAGCACCCCGATGGGTCAAGGTTTCCTCTGCTCCCTTGGTGCTCATCTGAATCCAGCTGCAGTGCTGTTGTTCACTTCTTTGTTCCTTTTCCCAACTAGACTGTGAGTTCCTTGAGAAATGAGATCACATTTTGTACAATGTTGTATCTCCAGGGCCTAACACTGGCACATAGTAAATGCTCAATAAATGTTTGTTGAATTGAATTTGGTAAGCTTGCATGCAATTCCAAACAGAAGCAGATTCAGTATATATGAGGCTCATTCACACAGAATGAGAATTACCTTTTCTTTTTCTTAGTAAAGTGCGTTACTAACAATTTGTTAGTAAACTATTTGCTAACACAACAGCCAGATCGCTTGTGCTTACCAAGTTCCTGATTGCCCTTTGAAATTCCAGATGTGTGAACCACTGCATTATTCAAATCAGACCACTGCATGTATTTTCTTCTGTGTCTGGCCTCCCAGGAAACTCAAAAATCAGTCTAGTCACACTCATAGGAACAGTCTCCTCTCTTGTAGCAGGTACAATACTCTCCCCTGTATCCATATAGTTTCTGATCTTTGTTGTTCATTTACACGTATAAATGCATATTTTATCATAAGCCACTCCGTGCCTTTATGAAGGAAAGTAGGACAGGTGGTATATAAAGTAACAAGAAAGTGTCCCTAGAACTCTGAGTGGAAAACAAACAAAAAACACTCATGAAGATAAGGGATTCCTTCCACATAGGCTTAAACCAAAAACCAACTTGATTTGTTGCATGGTGTCCAAAGCCTATGCAAAGTCGGCATGCATGGAGATGAGAGCTGAACATTCGCAGAGCTGGTCCAGCCTTGTCCTAGGCAGGAGGACGCAGGTCTAGGACATGTGACTATTCTAAGTCCTGGAATGGTGGGCTCAGGAATGGGACCAAGACAGCTCACAGAGCTTTCCCAGGGCCTGGATGATGAATTCCTTGAGACTTTCCCCCCTCGGGTTCCAAGTCCATGTTCACCAAGCAACCTCCTAACAACCATTTCAGCTTCGTATGCATCCTGACACTGGGAACGGGTCTGTGGGTATGGGATGCTGGGGGTTGGTCCTCCTCACACACGAACGTTGGCGTGGAGTGTAAACAATGCTCTGATGGGCTTCCTTAGCGGGAGTAGGTGGAGTACCCTGGAGCACCCATGCGTTTCTGGGCTTTCGGAGCTGAAGGGCACGCTAGGAACATGGTTTCTACATGTGGATCATGCTATGCCCAGGCTCTCCTTGGCCGGCCGGCCAGCCTCCCACATTTGGCTGTCTCTCTCAAATGGCAACAGATGGTTAAGTTAGAAACATCAGCTTTATTGCCTGCGGCTGAGTTGCTCAGTGAGGCTCCCACTGGTTTGTCCCTACAGTGGGAACCATGGCTTCAGATAGTAGCAGGTGGTCCTTGGGAAGAAAGTCAGGGAACCCCCCGTATTTCAAGGGCGGGGGAGGGGCACAGAGCCATCTTGAGTCATCCTCAGAAACCCTGCTCCAAACAACAGTACTGGTGCAGCCTTTGTAGACAGCAGCCTTATTCATAACAACAAACCCTGGCACTGGAGATACAAACCTGGATGATGGATAATTCAAGTGTGGTAGAATCACACCAGGGAGTACTACACACGAGAAAAAAGGAACCACAGTTACAAGCAACAAGGACAAATTCAAGAATATAACAAGCAAAAAAGCAAGTTACAGAACATGATGCCATTTTCAGAAAGTGTGAAGCCAAACAATATCATGTATAGGATTCTACATTACACTCATATTACAATAGGTGGCAGAAGGTGAGTTTGGTGATAAAACCACTTTTTTAAAAAGCAAGGAAGGGTGTCATAAACACAAAAACCAAGCTGGTGGTTAACTCGGGGTCGTTGGTCGGTTCCCTGGTGTTCATTTTATTACTTTATTACATAGGTGCCTCTTGATCATATGTGTTTTTGTAGGTATCAAATATTCCATAATTAAAAACCGTCCAAAGGCACTGCAGCTACCATTCCTCCAGCCCCAGGCCTGCAAGCTGTGCTGTGGCTTCCAGGTGCCTCATGAGCTGTGCCTGCCCAAAGGGCCAGCTGCTCATGGCTCCTACCTCCCGGGCTCCATGGGTCAGGCAGCCAGATGACAGGGTGCTTCTCCTCATGGCGAGGCCAAAGGGTAAAAGGGACTGTCGTGTTAGCATACTGACACCCTGTGCTTTCCTACTTCGGGATTTCCATCTCCCCCTTAAATCTGACCCATCTGCTTCAGCAAGCTGACTCCCTCTTCTCTGTGGGCCTGTCCGCTGGGACGCTCAGGCCTGGAGCACACCTGTCCAATCCAGCCCCCTCCACCTTCCTTCTACGCATTCACCCAGTCAACAAATGTTTACTGAGCACCTACTACATGCCAGGCACTGTTCTCAGTGCTGGGGATGCGGCAGCGAACGAAAGCACACAAAAATCCCTGCCCTCATGGAGTGTCATTCTAGTGAGGGAAGACAGACAATAAATACTAAATTAATAAACATAAATCAGGTGAAAACCATAGCATGGTAAGAGGATGGGGAGTCAGGGGGTGGGTTTGGATAGGGTGGTGAGGGAAGACCTCTGAGAAGGTGACCTTGAGGCAGAGACCCGAAGCAAGGAAGGGAGGACCACGTGGATATCTGGGGAAGATCATTCCAGGCTGAGCTGTGTCTGCTTCACCTGGAGCTCCCCACGCTACCACCACCTGGCCCACAGCCTCTGTCAAGCCCTCTCTCCCTCTACTCACCTCTTCCGCTTTCTCCTAATAAAGGGAACCTAAGCCTTTGGAGAAAAAGGAACAGGAGGTTTCCAGACCACGAAGGCAACCCCATTTGCACTGACCTTTGCTCTGGTCCTATAGCTTGGTCCCAGAGCTCCTCGCAGGAATTAACCTGGAATCAGACTTTCTGAGCCATCTTTCACTCAGCTTCTTTCCTGCGGGCATGGCCAGGCCTGAAGGCTGTGATTTTTCACATCCTTGTCAAACCTGTAATACCAATGCCTGGAAAAAAGATGTTGGCTTAATTACTATTGTTAGCACAAATGACTTCCTACTCCTGAATTTTCCTGAGTACCACCTGCAGGTAAGGTCACCTGGGAAATCATTTGGGGAGCTTCTCATACAATCACTTGTACATTTCTATGATGGTTGCAGCTACCAGAGCAGCCCGGGCAATGGGTGAGGATCAAAACCTCGCAGATACGAGAATGAGCCCAGAGACTGAAAAGCCCTGCTTTCTGCCTCCACACAGTGAAGGCCCAGAACATTCTTTCTTTGCTGGATCAGGCTGACAGTGTTTGTCAGACTTTGCTCTCAACCCCTGTACCCCAGCAACCTCAGCGCTCAAGCAAATGGTCTGAAGTGAACTCTGGTAGGTGTCAGCCACTTCCATGGTGGTCTGCAGGGAAGGTGGAAGCCTCAAATGTAGTCACTTATATTTATTATTGTGTTAAATCCTAAAGAAAAACATTTGCAGGTTGATTCTGGACCTTGGCGATTCATTCATTCCTTCACTCTCTCATTCAAGCTCCTATACTTTGCCAGGCCCTACGCTGGGTGGAAGGGGTACACGGACACAGAATGACAGCTCACATTTATTGCACTCTTACAATACACCACCACTATTCTAGTGCTTTACCTATACTTCCTCATTTAATTCTCCACCAACTCCATGGGGTAGGCATTACAGCTGAGGAGCTGTAGGTATGTAAGGCAGGCAGAGGTTAAATGCCTCTGCCCAGACAGCCCATGATGAGTCAGGGTTCACGCCCTACTTTGCCCTCATGAAAACACAGGCGTTGGCTTAAAACTTACCAGCTAGGGGGGCAGAGTGATAGAGACCAGTAATTTTCACTACAGTGTGGCAACTGAGGCAGTATAAACAGTCATTATTGCAGCAAAATTTGCTATTAGAAGTCCCATCACAGAGGAAATACCACAGCTATGGTATCACACGGGTCTGTCAGATGTTGAGCTAAGGCTTCCCGATGACCTTTGGCCTGAGTCTCAGAGAATGAACAGGAATTTCCCTCCTGGACCAGAGAGGAGAGAACATTCCAGGCAAACATCTAGACAGCCAGAGCGCTACGCTAGAGTTGAGAGGACAATATGAGGGGTTGGGAGAAAGGGAAATAGATCCTGTGGCGATTCCTTCTACTTCCCTTTCAGTTCGCGCTTGGGGTCCCCTGTTGAAACTTTAATATTCTATTTGCCCCTTCCTTGGGCTGTCTACAGCGTCTGAGGCCCAGCAGTTCAACGTCCATCCCCTTGCAGCGGGGTGGGGCTTCCTGCAGGTTATGCTGGTCGCTTTAGAAACCATCTCCTGATCTTCTCTCCTCACATCTCTGAATGTGTGAATTCCAGCTTCCTCATTGGTAAACTGGGGATCACAACATCTGTTCTCCCCAAGAATAGCCCAGGGCTGCTGAGGGGATGAGAGACCAACCTGCATGTGAGAACTCTTGGAAAGCTGGAGGAAGGTACCTAGAAGGCATTATGCTGACGATGACTTCGTGTTTCCTCATACCTGGTGCTCCAGACTGTCAGCTCCATCCTCAAATGGATGTAAGCTCTACCAAGGCAGGAATGTGGTCTATCCCTGGCACCCAAAACATTGCGTAGCACATAGTAGGTGATCACTACATAGTTACTGAATAACTGAAAGAACGCACTGACTGGACACCTGCCCCCAACTCTTAGTCTCAAGGTCAAGACAAGGAAACCCCACCGGTGACTTTGCATCCTTCTCAGAAGGCAAGGGAGCTGGCATCTGAGCCGGAAGCCGTCTTCACTTGGCTCAGTTCAACTCAACAGACATTTATGGAGCCCCTGGGCAGTGCTCTGCCTGCCTGGGACGGATGACTCTAGCCCACCTCCGACTGGGTGGCCCATATGGCTGCCAGGGGCAGAGGGGGCCTTCTAAGGATCATAGGCCGACCCAGGCCCAGAGGGATCTCCTGGCAACCTGATACAGCAGGACAAGCTCAGGCAGGCTTGCCCCTCACATCCACCTCATACCAGACTCCAGGCCACTACGTCCTGCCAGGCTGGTGACCTTTCCCCTGGTCCCTGCCCTCTCTAGGCCCTATTCCTGAGGATCCGCCCTGCTCCCACCCCCAGTCTCTCCCTCCAGCCTCCCCCCAACCCCTGCTCCAGTCCTGCCCTGACCCCTACCCCACTACCGCGCCCTTCCTCACCTCCCTCCACTACCTTCGGATCCCTCACACCTTCCACCCCAGCCCCCCTCCAGGTCGCGCTCCTCGGCCTCCTTCATCTTCCCTGATCTCCCCCCGCACCTCACCCTTCCTCGCGCCCCCTCCCGGGCCCCGGCCGGGGTCCCGACCCCAGCCCGCGCTGCGGCTCCGGCCCTGGCCGGCAGGGGCCGCTCCTCGCGGAGCCCGGGGCCCCGCCGCCCGCCGCCGCCGCCCGCCTCCCCGCCCCTTCCCCAGCCGGCGCTCCCGTTACGCCGCGGAGCCGGGAGCTGGAGCCCGAGCCCGCGGCGGCAGCGGGAGGCGGCGACCGGGGCGCTCGGGCGGCGGCGGCGGGGCTGCGGGGCCTGCGGGGCCTGCAGGCGGGCGGGCCGGGCCCGGCCAGGCCGCGATGGCGACCAAGAAGGCGGGCTCGCGGCTCGAGACGGAGATCGAGCGCTGCCGCTCCGAGTGCCAGTGGGAGCGGATCCCCGAGCTCGTCAAGCAGCTGTCCGCCAAGCTCATCGCCAACGGTACGCGCCCGGCGCGCCGGCCGGGGCTGCGGGGGGCGCCGCGGCCTCCGCCGGGCCAGCTGGGCCCCCGAGGCGCGGGACGCGGGGCGCGGGGCGCGGGCAGGGGCGCGGCTGGGCCGCGAGGGCTCCGCGGCGGGGATGTGCGAGAAGCCAGGGCCTTGGGAGCCTGGGGTCCCGGGAGTCACACGGTCGGGCGTCCGGCGGGCGAGGACTTGTGCCTGGCCTGCCTGAGTCAGGCGTGCAGAGCGGGCTTCTGTGGAGTCAGGTGTAGGAGATTTCAAGGAGTCGGATGCTGTACCGGGGTCCCAGGGGGTCAGGGGCCGGCCTTGGGGTTCTAAGAAGTTAGAGGTGATGGGGGAAGGTGCTTCCTGAGCACATGGGTGTGAGTGTATGGGGGATTCCAGGGTGTGTGTATAGTGCACTCAAGGCGTCGGGATGTATTCATAGGTTTCCTGCGAATGGGGTGTTGCACAGATACCCCTGAGAAATATGGTTTGTAAACATATGGCTTTGAGGGGCTCCAGGTGGAAGCTCAGGCTTGGCGTGTGTGTGGGGTGGTGGTGGAAGGCAGGTTGAGATATTGGAGTGTGCCGTGGGGTTGAGAGAGTAGGATATCCAAGCTGTGGATCTAGGGAGGTCAGGTTTGGGAATATAGAGGTAATAGTCAGGAGAGTCCTGCAGGACAATATTGTAGAGAGAGGTGGGAATATGGTTGAAGAATGTTGAGCAGCTGGGGTTGGGTGGGTGAGGGTTGGTGCTTAGAAGAGGAGAGGGTCTGAGGGAGCCACTGATACTTGGACTTCGTCTATGATCTTGTTGATTGACTTGGTTGTTCCCAATCGAATCACAATTGCATCCGAAAATCCCATTTGGGAGCACAGCTCCACGTGGCCTTATTTGTTTTGGAAGCAAGTATTGCTAATATTTGCTTGTCTTTTAGTACCCGCCAAAACCACGGGCACCAGTGGACTGGCGAGAGGGCAGAGGTTTTGTCTTATTTCATCTCTGGCTTCCTGAGTCTGGGTGAGCACATGTTGGCTGAATGAATGAATGAATGAATGAATGACACTGCTCTAAGAAAGGACATCTGCACTGTTTTCAACCTTCTCACCTCAACTACCCAGAAGTAGGGATGTCAGGTGTCATCTTCAAGAATGGATTATATTTGTGCCTTTTATGGTATGCATGCCTTGAAATAAGGACGGGGTTATGTGCACTCTCAACTGTGGTGCCTTGCTTTGGGTGGGTATTCCCTGGGCTAATGCGAGTGCCATGATTTTGCCAGGGGTATGGAGGAAGCATGGACCTATCTGGGCTCAGTGTGGTGGAAATGGACTTAACTGAGAAGAACTCAGTTAAGTTCGCATTTGAGCAAAAGGTGTTCAGTCTCATGGGCCCCCACAGCAGCTTGACCTTCTGCTCCCCGTGCAGCTCACCAGCTCGTCCTTTTGCTTCTCCTCTTCTTACCTGCAGCATTTTCTCATTTCTTCTTGGAGTCGGACAGTCCTTGGAATTGGGTCTCCTTTGTTACTTCCCAGTTCCATGGACATATACTAACTTCAGAGCAGGTTGAAGTTAGGATTCACTGGCTTCATTTGGGAGCCCCCTGGTTCTTTCCTTCAGAACCACTTGTTTCCGGCTTGACTGACTCATCCATTCAACTAGTCTTTGCATGCCCACTCGGGCCAGGCAAAGACAGTGGTGAGCAGCACTGACCAATGTCCTATTCTTAGGCACTTACCCTCCTCTGAGGAGACAGATAATAAGCAAATATGGAAATCAATGCACGAGATAGTTTCAGAGAGTAAGTGATGTAAAGAAAACAGACAAGGTAACGTGATTGGGAATGGCCAGGAGGGGAGGAGGGCCAACTCAAATTACGGTGGTCGCTGGAATGAGAGGGGCGATGGGCTTTTGGTGGCTTGGGCCCGTCTTACTCACCTTCGGGACCTCCCTGGGCTCGGCTCCCTTCCCAGGGCCCGTTCCCTGTGGCCTAAGCCACAGTCACTAATGGAGCTTGGCGGGGCGGGGAGTGGGTTGTGCGGGGCATGCGTGAGGGGCTTGATGCCTCGAGGAGGCGGAGCCACAGGTCTGTGTCTACGTTTGGTTTTGGGAAACTCATGAGAGGTCGATTTCTGCCTCGGAACCCACATGGTGAGCAGCCGCCATGGATGGCAACTGGCCACCCAGACTTGCAAAGGTCAAAGAGATAAAATAAAAAAACATAGAGCAAAGAAAAAGATGAAACAAAACCAGAATTATTGTGGCTCTCTTGGTGATTCAGAGACGTGTTTCAAGGAGAATCCTTCTCCTCCTTTGGCTGATGGGGGTCTCCCTTCGGCCGGTGGGGGGGACTTCCTCCTGGCTTTGGGAGCATCCACTTCTCTTTAGACCTTCATGGGTGCATTGGACCTCAAGTTCTGGGCAGATTTGGCAACATTCTTAAGCTAAAGCATTTGCTGCTTAGAATAAGGAAAGCAAGGTAATGTCATGTTTGTCAGACTAAGACAGTTCCGGTGGAGGCAGCCACAGGCAGAAGAGAGCACAATCTTTAGAACTAGCCAGACCAGTGCCTGAGTCCTGCGCCTGCCACTTCTAACTCAGTGTCCTTGGCCAAATCCCTTAACTACTCTGAGCCTCAGTTTCCTCATCTAAGAATGGGGATTAAAGGACTAACCTTGCACAGGTTGTTATGAAGATCAGAGGAGCTAATGACTCCTAGGCTGAGCCACAGAGCCTGACGCCTTAGGAGGCAGGCCATTCATTCATTCATTCATTCATTCCATAGATGCTGAGTTCTTGCAATGTGCTAGCCACTGTTTAGGCACGGGGAATATAGCCGTGAACAAAACAGACAAAGATAGCAGACATCCCTGCCTTTGCCAGGCCCACATTCTAGTGAGGAAAGGGCAGGGAGACAGATAAATAAGATCATTAAGTAAAATTTACAGGATGTCAGATGGTGGGAGGGGAAGAGGGAGAGGTGCTTTGGGAGTCGGGGGGGGGGGGCTGGAGAAGGCCTTGTGGGAAGGCAGCTTCTGAGATGAGGCCTAAGGTGGGGGGGAAATGTGTTCAGGGAGGGACTTCGAGGGCAGAGGCCTGATGAGGGCGGATGGGTGGGGCCAGGTCACGTGGGGCCTCGTGGGTCATGGGTAAGGCTTGGCTTTTCTCTGCATGAGATGGTGCCACGGGAGGGTTCTGGCCAGAGGAATCCCTCATTTTCAATGCTCCCACTTGCCCTGGGCCTCCCCACCCTGCAGCATTCGCTTATGGGAAGTGGGCCTGTCCGTGTCTCCTCCTTAAGGGCTCTTAGTGGACCTTTTCAGAGCTCGCTGCTCCAGCCTGACTCCTCTGAGATAGTTGGTTCAGACAGGTTTGCCAAGGGGTGGGTACGGAGAAAAGGGCAAAGGCCAAGTGGTAAACAGAACTCAGAAATCCGTTTTCTGCCTCATACTCCACCGTAGTCAGCATTTTAATCACTCCATCTCAAAAAACTAAGTGTGTGGCAACTAGATACCAGGGTCCGGTGAGTCCCAGCCAAGGGAGTGATCACACAAGTCAAGGGTGGGACAAAATGGCACTTGAGTCTAGGCTGTTGCTGCCTGAGGTGTGGTCTGGGGACGGGCAGAGTGGGTATCATCTGGGGTCATGTGAGGAATGCAGACTCTCGGGCCCCACCCCAGACCTGCAGGGTCAGACTCTGCATCTTGACAAGGTGTCCAGGGCATTGGTGGGCACAGGGAGGTCTGAGGTGCCCTGTCCTGGAGCTGAGGTGGCAGCCCAAGGGGGTCAGGGGTAAAGGTGGATAACCACGCACTGGCTCCTTGTTGGCTCACAGGTAAGTCCTGGCCCTGGGAGGGCAGTCCCTGCTGCCCTCTGTCCCCAGAATGTCACCCTCCAGCCTTCCAGTGGCAAGGTGCACTGCTGTGTGGGGAAGTACAGTAATCTGGCTCCTGGGCCTGAATTGAGACTCTACGTATAGCTGGCTGGGTGACCTCGAGTAGTTACCTAACGGCTCAGAGCCTGCATTTCCTCACTGGTAAGATAGGGTTACTAAAACACCATCAGGGTGGCTGGGAGGATGAAACGAGGTGATCTATGGACATTTCGGTCCACGTAAAATGCCGGTGACCACTTTCTCCAGCTGACTCAGTGTAAGCCTGGGCTAGGCAGGCCCAGTCCTAGATATCACCTGGGTGGGAGAAAAAGAGAGTGGCAGACCTAGAAAGGACACACCTGAGCTCAGGCCTAGACTCCCGTGTATTTCAATGACAGAAACAGGCATTTCGGAGGCCTGTATCAGCCCCAGCGGACAGCCACTCCCTTTCTGAGGCAGTGTCTGTTTCTTCTCCCTCCCCCAGTCTGTTAATCTTCTTAGGCACGAGCTCAGTTATGGAGCTCACTTAGAATAATTGGGCCCTAGATGGTAGTTTTTCCTTGAAGGGATCATCACCTTTTTGATTATGTGTGATTTTTGAGACATTTTAATTACCTCTTGGTGATGGATAGGTAGGGCAACGATGCCTGAAACAAAGATTATTTCCGGGGGAAAGTTTGGTTATAAAATGGATCTCGACCACTGAGTGGGAGTAAAGTTCTTGCATTTGCCAGCAGCTGATATTCCGATGACACTGTTGCCTCCAGCCCCGTGGCTTCCCCTTCTGGAGGCAGGCTGGGTTCCGGGACTGCTCCCCGGTGTCACTCAGGCCTCTGGAGTCTTCCCAAAGAGGGGGCAGTTAGTGGACAGGGGCCTCCTGGCCGGCCCCAGGGTCTTCTTTGGAAACAAGGCCGAAGTTTACCTGAGAGTCTGCTATGCGGTGCGGAGGCGGCACTATTGTTTAGAATAGGTTCTTTGGACATTTCCGGGGTACGCAGACTCCTGGGAGTCAAACTGGCCTCAGTGGGGAAGGACACCCATGAGACCTTGATGGCTCTCCATTCTGGCCTTCCCAGGGCAGCTGTCTTGCTTTCAAACACTCTGTCCTATTGTCCTCTGAAGGACATGCTTTTGTGGCAGACCATATGTCCTGATTTTTGGATTCAAAAGATTCCCTTATTCGACAGTAACACATGGATAGCTCTGAGCTAGGCTGTGGGTCTCATGGTGAGCACAGCATAGTCCGGGCAGAAGGACCTGTTTGCACCCAGTGGGGCCAGGACTGTTCGGCTTTTCCCTGGCCTCCTGTTTGGAGGGATTTTAGGCTCTGAGTTGGGAGGGAGGAGGGTTCCTGACATTCATCTGCTTGACCAGCCAACCTTTCCAGCACGTCCTCGCGTCACCTGGCCGGTGGGGCCTCCTGGGCCCTCTCGCTCACCTCGCTTAGTGTCTCTCCACCTGTGCTCATGTTGTTTGGCTCTGGAGGCCTCTCTGCAGGTCAGGGACTGGTTTAAGGCTGTCCTTTCTTCACAGAAAAGGCTGTTTGCCTTAGAGAAGACAACCATATGTTGTTAAAACCAGATGGGACCTGAGAGAGCACATTGTACGGCAGTTTTCAAACTGTGCCGTCGACGAACCGCTCTGGGAACATGCTTTTGGGTCCTGGTGGCTGGGTGGGCGGGTGGGCCTCGCTCACTGGGGCAGTGACACTTTTCCTTATGGTTTCTTTGGAAGGGAAGAATATGCTTAAAAAACACATTAGAAACCGACTGAGCTAGTCCAACCTCCCCATTTTACAGATGGGAAAACAGGCGCAGAGAGAGAGATTTTTTTTCCTTAAAGCCACCAGCTGGCGAGTGACAGAAGCAAGCAGAGCAGGTCAGAGCTCTGGCCTCTGCGTTCAGTTGTTTCAGCTCAAAGAGTGGTTCTGTGGTTTCCTACCCAAGAGAGGTATTTCACTCATGAAATCCCATTTGTACAGTGGTGACACACATCCAGAATTCCTTTTCTGAAACCCTTGGGGCCAGATATATTTCAGAGTGCAGAAATTTTCAGAATATGGTACGTATGCTAGACATTATGTGACACTCCCAGTGGGGTCAGGGGCAGCACTTCATTACGAAAACATGTCAGCATTTCTGCATCTAAACATGTGAACAGTCATTGCAAAGGGATAAATAGACTATAAATAGCCTCGTGTTGGTTCAGTTGAGGTTTTGCTGCCCAATAAGTTAAAGCAACAAGAACCTGCTTTTGGTTTTTAGAGAGTTCTGCATTTCAGAAATTATGGTTAAGGGATTGTGAACCTGTAACAATAGTGCCCAACTTGGAGGGGGTTTGTAAGAGCCAAGTGAAAAAACAACAAAATGCCTAGAAGAGCTTAGCGTGGTGCCTGCACAGAGTGGCTATCAGCTGCCGTCCCATGGGGGTGGCTGTTCCCATCTCCCCTTTCCCAGTTCAGGGCTGTTCCCCCTCCCCCCACACTGCCTATCTGGGTGTGTGCCTTGTCTCCCCAGGAAGGTGGTCAGCTTCTAGAGGACAGAGGGGTGTGGTTCTGCTTTAATGGGTCCTATGCTCATAGCCCATTTTTGGTGTGCTGTGTTGAATTGGCCCAGGCTTTCATGCGGGGAGGCCTCCCAGCAACTGGAAGAGGCCTGAGGAAGTAAAACTGAGGGCCTTCCAAAATGGAGTGAGGGCCAAAGCACAAGTGGCGACTCTCTCCCTGAGAAGTGGTGTCCCGCAACGACTGATGTTTCCCTTTGGGGCTGCTGGCATCAAGTGAGTTGGGTCCAGCCAGAAGCTCCCTGGTTGTCAATGCAGCATTCTCCGCCTCCACTCATCTTCCTCCTTCCTGATTGAGCCCAGATTTTGTGCAGCTCTCAGTCCCTCCATGTGCCATGTGCTTCATTTACTGTAGGCGGGTCCTGACCCCCAGTGGGTCCACTCCCTTGCCTGTGATTGGTTGAGGCATGAATATGCGACTTCGTTTTAACCAATGAGACATCAGGGGCATTTGCTGTGGAAGGGGCTTCTGGGAAAGACTTCATCATGCTTAAGAGTGACATAAGAGTGACATAAGAGTGGAATTGTTCATGTTTTTGATGCCTGGAGCTGCAGCCGTCTTGAGGGCGTCCAGCCCGGGAGTGAGGCGGCACAGAGATGAGAAGAACATGGCCCCTGATTACATTGCTGACCTTCCCTCGACTTATTATTATGGGAGATAACAAATGCCTTCTCGTTGAAGCCACATTGAGTCGGGTGTGTGGTCATTACTTGCTGTTGAAGTCATTCTAACTGGTCCACCTCTTTACTTACCCAGAATACCCCTAGCTGCCCCCAGTGTTGCACGGGGCACTCTCGACTCACACTGACGTCTCGTGGGTGGATTCCCTCCCCTCTGGATGACCTCACACTTGTCAGACGGTGGACAGTTACAGGCCTTTGACTTGTGTGAGAACCAGTGTTTCCCATCTCAGGAGCCAGAAAGAGGAAAGAGGTTTTCTGAGATCTCTCAAAAGCATTCCATCAGCCACCAAGACATGAATAGCAGTGTTTGGCAGATGAGTTAATGGAGTGCCACATGAAATATCCAGAGCAGCCATAAGCGACAGGAAGCCTGATGGCGTGGCTATAGCCCCTGCCACCCTCCAGGTTTGTCTGTCCCTCTTCATCAAGTGTAGCGGGAGTGGAGGTCCCAGAACTCCACCAGAACAGTGGTTTTTGGTCCTTTCAGAGGCCGGCCAGACTTGGAGTCAGAATCCCCAGGCATTTCCCCTCCTAGTGACCGGCGTGCGTCACTTGATCCTGTGAAACCTTAGTTTTCCTGACTTCACGGGTGTTAAAATGGTGCCCGCAGGAAAGAAGAATGAACAAGCATTTCTTGAGCTTCTGCTGTGTGCCGGACAATAGGCGTGAACTCCTAGTCAGTCATCACAGCAGCTGCAGCAGGAAGGGGGTAGGGGCCGTGATTCCCATGCCTGGCCTACGCAGGCTGAGGCTGGTAGATAGTCACCGAGCCAGATTCTCTCCCGTTTCTGACCCGAGTCCATTATTCCTTCTACTACACTAATGTGTTTCTAAACTTGTCTGATCACAGAGTCACCAAACTGGCTTGTTAGAACCCAGATGGCCCCACTTCTAGAGGCAGCAGGTCTGGGGAGGACCCGTGCTGAGTAGCACTTGCTCTGGGGAGCCTGGCCATTACGGATTCCCAGACCTCTCTGGAGGGGTGGTTCCCTGGCTCCCAGATGGGGCTGGAAATCTGCATTTTTAAGTCGAGCCTCAGGTGATTTGTGTGATCAGGCAGGTCTGGTAGCCCCAGCTCTCAACCACACCTCCTGTGGGGGGGGCCTTGCCCCAGAAGAAACAGAAGGAGCAGGGCACTAGCCGCAGGAAGCTTATAGCTCAGGGCAGTCACTTAACCTCTGGGTGGCCAAGTCACCTAGGGACTGGTCAGTCACTCACACGCCCAGGCTGGGCCCAAGCTTCTGCTAAAGGACGTCTTCAAGGTGTTGGGGTTGAGGAAGCAGGCCAGGTAATGGTGGTGCAAGGAGTTCCAGGACCAGACATGGGCCATGATGGGGGACAGAATGTCACCCAGCAGCCTGAGGAAACAATGACAGCACCACTTATAAGGTTGCAAGGTACACCTGGGTTCCTGGGGGGCTTATGTGGCAGTGGCCTGGCAGAGAGCCAGGAGGAGGAGCTTGGGCAGAGCGTGGCTTGGGGTGACTGACTCATCCTAGTCTGCTTGAGACTTTCCTGGTTTTAACACGGAAAGTCAGTCCTGGACAGCAGGGTGGTAGTTCATCCTGTTAGGCGCATGCAGAAATTTTTAGCAAAGGGGAAAGGAACCCCGGTGCAGGAGAAAGCCGTGAACTTTGCCATGGCAGACCCAGGTTCAATCCCAGGTCTGCCCCTTACCGCTAGTCTGGCCCTGGGTGAGTTACTTAGCTTCTCTGAGCCTCACTCTTTGTCTCAAATGTCGATCGTTTTGAGGAGTAAATGAGATCATGCAATTTCCAGCATCAGTGTTATCAGAAGCAGCCTGACTGAATCAGGACTATTGTGTGTGGAAGGAGGGTCCGGACACTCAGTCTTTTTCAGGGGTAGAGGAAGCCAGCAGGATAACTAAGCATTGACAGCAAAGGTGGGGGTGGGGTGGGGTTCTTCTCCTGAGCTGTGAGGAAGGCCGAAGCATACGACAAGTGGTAGTAGCTGGGTCGTGGAACGAGGGCTTCAGCCCAGGTCTGACAGACTCCCCAGGCTTCCTCTTCTGGCCATTCACTCACCGCTTTAGTGAGCCCAGGATAGGATGTGGGGGTACTGTGGTGTGTAATGGGGACACAAAGGTGCATGAGACCACTGAGCTGTCTGCCCCATGACGCAGGGGTTATTTTTACTCTTGTGTTCATTGCTAAATCCCAAGCACCAATTACATGTCTGGCACACAGGAGGTACTCAATTAACTGTTAAATGAACAACTTGGCCTCTGCCCTTCAGTTAACTTGGATTCATTCACTCGTCAAACACCTGCTGAGCACCTACTATGTGCCAGCCCCTGTCCTTAGGACCTGGAATGCAGTGGTCATTAAGACCATCCTTACGCTCAAGTCTAGTGCATAGAGACTTGGCATACATGTGGTCAGGGCTGGAGTGGCAGAGGCGCAGAGCTGTGGAAGCCTATGGGAGGGAGTGTCCACCTGAGGCATGGTCCCACATCTCAGAGGTTTGGCGTCGTCCTGAGGGTGACTGTCCATGGCCCTGCCTGCTGGGGCTCTGGGTGAATTCTGGCTGATGGGTGGCTGTTTGGGCTGACTGACTGCCTGTGACCTTCTCTTCTGTTTCTTGTGCAACTGCAGGGTGGACACTTGCTGAGTGGCCCTTCTCAGGGAGGAGTTCCGGGTCCCCTCCCCTGCCCTGTCTCCCTTCTGTCCTCACACACGGGACAGCTCAGCCCCTTTGCTGTGAGCCCTGGCTCCCTTGAGGAACTGCTCTCTCTGGCGCTTGCAGGTTCTACGCCTAACAAGAGACAGTGTTTTCTCTCAAGTTAGCCAGCCTTGGAGGAGTGCCCAGTGGGTGAGGAGATGCTGCCAGGGGTGCCAAGCCCAGGGGACCTGCAGTAAATGCCACTTTCCTTTCCCTGGTCCACCAGACCATGGGAGTCAGCTCTCCAGAGTCTTGGGCCTGGAGGCTTGGGAAAGTAGGTCTCCCAGGCCTTCGCAGCTGCCCCTTCCCTGTGGCAGCCTTGTCCCTGCCCCCACCCCACCCCACCCTACACACCAATCGTATCCAGTCTCCCTTCTGCCTGGAATCTCACTTGGAGAAATTCCTCAGGCCCAGCTCAGACCTCACTTGCTTCTGACACCTTTCTGAGTGTCCCTGGTGGTCTTTTCAAACCACCATGCCAGGACCTCGTGGTTCTTATCTCCCCTCAGACCGTTCTTCTTGAGGGCAGGGACTGGACTGGGGCTTTGAATCTTTAAGAGATGCTTGTAGACTCTGTGGTTGTGTACTTACCATGTCTGCATGGAGCAGACTTCCTGAAAGAGCCATTTTCAAGCCTTCTGGGCTGATCTGATAACATCCCCCTGCCCCGGGAGAGTCACTTCCTGCACTTCTGAGCTCTGGGGACAGGCCAAACCAATTCCAAGCTACTGACTTTTAAGTTACCATTTTCTGTTCTTAAGCAAGGTTTCTCTAGGGTGTGTGTGTGCGCGCGTGCGTGCGTGCTGGGCCAGTCTACTTGTCTGTTCTGCCAGCACAGCGGAATCATTGTCTTCTGTTCCCATATTTTACTGTCCCATCCTGTCCTTCCAGCTTCTGCATTGTGTGTGGACATGGGGAGGAGGCTTTGGCATGAAGCCTGGACTCCGACTACTAAGATTTTGCCAGAATATCATTTCTGCCAACTTCTTTTGAGCTCTTTCATTTTTGACTTTTGCCATTTTTGTCTTTTAGTCAAGAGTTCCAGATCGCCGGGCCCTCTGAACTGGATCACGATTTAAACACATAGATAGTGGAGGGGAAACAACAGGGGCCTGAGGTAGAAATATGAAGGCCTGGACCTCTGTCAGCAGTCGGGGCCCCCTACATGCCAGGTACTCTGGGGAGGTGCTGAGTCTCCGAAGACTAAGGTACTTGGTCGGGCCCTGTCCGTGACGGGGCGGCATGCTGATTGGTTGAGTCCTTCCAGAAACATGTATGAAACACCTACTATGTGCTGAGCCATTGAGGCAGAGCATGAATGTGAGAGTGACAAGTTGGAGGTCAGAGAGCTAAGGTGATAAGGTGTAAGGATTTTGGCTTTCACTTTGGGTGAGATGGGAGCCCTTGGAGGGTTTTGAGGGGAGGGGTTTCATGATATGACTTACATTTTCAAACAGTTATGGGGACAACTAGTCCATATTTTCTAGTTGAAGTGCGTGCCCTTCTCTTCTCCATCCTGCCGCTGGTCAGCGCCTCTGCCGTGCGAGCGGCCGAGCAGCTGCGCGTGCCGCTGGAGGACAGCCCTCGGCCTTGCCGGCCACCTGCACTCGGTGACCAGTAGCCTCAAAGACACTGCCACTCTTCCAGTGTGTTTGTGTCCCACTTTCTAAGATGTCTGTTTCACATGTTCTTTTCTGGTCTTCGACCTTTTATATCCCCTGACTTTTATATCCTCTCCCTCCTAGCTCATGACCTTGCCACAGACTTTGTTGAGGAAATAGAAACAATGAGGAAACCCGCTGGTTTCTTACCACCCAGTGTGCCCGCGTTCTTCCTGTCACTGCCTGGACGTTTCCGTTTTTTTTCAAAAGCCAACAGCCCCTTCAGCTTTGCTCAGAATCCCTTCTGTTCTTGCTTTCTCAGGACTTCACTACTGCAGCCATCCCTTCTTCCTCCTGGATACATTCTCTGTGTCTGTCTCTTCCCTGGACCATTCCGTTCAGGGTACACAGAGGCCCTGGGCTTGCCTGTGAAAAGCTTCCTGAACCCCACATTGCTATCACCCCATCTCTCTGTCCCTTCTCAGCAAAGCCTCTTCAAAGAATTGTCATCTCCTCAGCCTGTTTTAGCTGGGCTTGTATTCCTTGCACATCCCCGAGACTTCCCAGGTTAGGATCACCCTCCGATATTGCCAAATCTAATGGTTATGATGGTGCTCTTCTCTTCCTTGATATTCCAGTTGCTTTTAATCCACTCGACTACTCCCTCTTTCTGGAAACATCTTCATCTCGGTTTCTGTGACGTAGTCCTGGTTTCTCTTCCCTGGCCTTTCCCATTCAGTCTCCTCCAAGCTTTGATCTGGACTTCCAACCATCGACTTGATCTCTTGACTTGGAAACCAAGTGTCAGTTAACTTGGTCAAAACAGGACTCTTGCTTTTATTCTCCGTCACCTCAGTAAATGGCAAAATGGTACCACTATTCACTCCACCGTGCAAAGTCTAGAATTCATCTGTAATCCCTCTCCTTTCCTCATCCCTAATGCATTCGTTTCCTATTGCTGCTGTAACAAATTCTCACACGTGTACTGGCTGAAAACAATGCACATTTGTTCTCGTACAGGTCTGGAGGTCAGAGTTGGAAATGGGTCTGATTGGGCTAAAATCAAGTGACAGCAGGGCTGTGTGCCTTTTGGAGGCTCTGGGGAGGACTCTGTGTCCTTGAATTTTCCAACCGCTAGAGGCTGCCCACATTCCTTGGCTTGTGGCCCCTGCTTCATCTTTAAAGCCAGCAGTTTTGCTTCCTCCTGTCTCTCTGTGACTGCTGCTTCTGTCACATCTCCTCCTCTGGCTCTGACCCTCCTCCTTCCCTCTTCTAAGGACCCAATGTGCCCTCCCAGGTAATCCTCCCATCTCAAGACCCTTAACTTAATCACATCTGCAAAGTCCCTTTTGCCATGTAAGGTGACATATTCACCGATTCCAGGAATTAGGACATAGACATCTTTGGAGGGGCTAATTCTGTTTTCCGCTCCTCCAATCTAATCTATTAATTAGTCTTGTTCATCTTATCTCCAAACTGTGTCCTCACTCAGTCTTTTTCTCCCTTTCTACACTATTTCTCCCTTCTCACTCCCCCGTCTAAATGTCTGTCACCTTTCACCGGACTACCGCAGTGACTTTCTAACCATTTCTGCTGTTGCCTCCACCCAGCTCCAACACGAAGTTCATTCTCCACACAGCAAACAGAGCTTTGCAAAACCTAAATCAGATCATTTCATCCCCCTGCTTACAACCTCCCTCCCCAAGGACTTCCAATGGCACTTAGAATGAACGCCAGACTCTACCACAGTCTACGAGAATGTTCGCACCTCTCTGACTATCCCTACCCCATCTGTTCCCTCTGCTCCAGCCACTCTGGTCTTCCCGCTGTTCCTGGAACACACCAGCTGTGTTCCCATCTCAGGGCCCTCCATGAGCTGAGAGAACGCTCCTTCCTCAGCCATTTGCACGGCTGACTCAACTTGTCACTCAAGTCTCCTTGGAGACTTTCCCTGATCTGACTACCCAGTCACTCACTAGCACGTTTTAGTTCTCTGCACACGTCTTACCACTGACTGGCCTTTTCCTGGTTTGTCTCTTGATCTCTCCTGTCTAGAAATGTAAGCTCCCTGAGAGCAGGGGTCTCGTTCACTGCTCTGGGTCCCTGGAGCTAGCAGGTACTGAGTGAATGCTGGCTGATGAGTCAATGTGCCAAGTGCTGTGAGGAACATTTAGCTCAGCCGAGAGAGCTGGGCAAAGCTTCTCCAAGGTGACCCTGAAACGCATCTCACATGATGCCTGGGCTTCTGGCAGGAGAAGGGAGGGAGGTACGGCATGTCCAGGCAGGCACCCTCAGGTATGACGGATTGCCTTGGCCTGGAAAGGATGCTGAGGGCCTGCGGAATGTGTGCGTGAGAGGCTAGCGGCCAGGGAGAGCCAAAGAGGGGCTCTCGTTAATAACCGCAGACTTCAAACTCCTTCACTTTGTTCCGAGATGATGGACTAGGTCACGTGAACCCCTCTGTGGGTAACTAGGCCAGCTGCTGGAGGTTCAGCGCGCACTGCCACACAGGCCATCTTCTTCTTTTTAAATTAGCTGGTTGTTTTGTGCACGTGATGAGTGTACATGGTAATAACGATCAAATAATATAAAAGGGTGTATAGGGAAAAGTAACCTCCGTCCTACATTATCTCCGCGTCCTCTCGCTCCCTTCCACGGAAGCGACCACTCTTAGGATTTTCCTGGGGGTCCTTTCAGACATATTCTGTATATCTGTACATTTGTAAGAAAGTTTGTTGTTGGTTTTGTTTTTTAACACACAATAGTGATATACTATACACCCTAGATTGTCTTTCTCTCTCTTTGAGGTTGTTATCTATTCCTGTGTAACAAACTATTCCAAACCTTAGTGCCTTTAACGGCCGCCGTTTATTATTTTTCATGATTCTGGGTCTGCCAGGGCTCGCGCGTGCATCTGCGGCGAGCTGTGGGTCAGCTCCGTGACGTTACTGCCCGTGGCTGGGCTCTTCCATGGCTGGGCCTCGGCCACGACGACTCAGCCCTGATCCTTTCAGCCTCCTAGGACCAGCCTACCCTGCGCGTGTCCTCCTGGTGGTCACAGAGAAGCAAGAGGGAAGCAGAAGTGGACAAGCCCTTTTCTGAGCTCTGTGTATGTCAGATTTGCTGCTGTCCTGTTGATCAGAGCAAGTCATGTGGCAATGCCCAGGGTCAGTGCGAGAGGCCACAAAGCATGTGGATTCAGGGAGGCCTGAAGACCTGGGGCCTTTTGTGCAGTCCGGCCACCACAGAGGTGTGTTTAGATCTGTTCCCTTTGTTTAGTGGATACACTACATCCATCGCATGGGGTACAGTGTGTCATGGTGTCTGCCCTTTGTATGCCAGTAGGGCTGTATGTGCTAAACATCCCTATATGTGCATTTCTGTGCATGTATCTGGCTGGGTAAGTTGGTAAAACTGGACTTTCTGGGTCAGACGGTACAGGAGCATGCATTGTTTTGTAAATATCGCTTAAGTGTCCTCTGTAGACACTCATGCTAATTTATACTCCTACTAGCACTGTCCGTTGGTGTCTGCTTTCCTGTCAACACTCTTTGCTGGGCAGGGAGATGACAAGTACTACAAATATTAAGTTGTCTGTGACTTATAAAAGAAGGCAAATAAACTAGGGGATGAAATTCACCGAGGTCATACTGAGACTAAGAAATGGAGAACCTGTCTGTCTTTGCTGGGTAACAAAGAGGACACTGCAGAACCAGTTCCTGCTTGAATAGGGGTTTGTTTTTCCCTCTTGGATTGGAGCCCCAGCAGGAATGGGTTGAATAGACCTAAATGCTTCTCTAGTGACATATAAACCACCTTATGGAGATTTTTTTGCATCGATATCAAGTACTCCCTGAAATAGAGTAGGAAACCTAAGTTTTTTTCTCCATCGTCTGATCAGATCTCTTGTGTGAGCTGCTTGTCCTGCAAGGGAGAAGCCTGCAAGGAAGGGGCCGCCACCTCAAGTGGCAAAGGCCACAGCCCCTCCTTCCCTGAGCGGAGCAGGGAAGCCGAGGCCGCCTGGGCATTGAGCTGTGCCAGCTGTGAGGCTGACAGGGCCGGGGATTGTCTGTCTGGAGATGAGCCTGGGGATCAGGGGCCCCTCCTGGGGGCTAAGTCCCATGCTCTTCTCCGTGAGGGTTCTCGTGGATGATTTCTCCTCGGCTTCAGGCTTTCTCCCTCTAGAAGTCACTGGAAAGCTGGTTTGTGCAGCCTCCCTTAAACCTTCCAAAATGCCTGTGGGAAAATGAAGCCAGCTCTGGGCACCCCTGCGCCTCTCCTCACTCCGGTCACCCGAGAATCCTAGCAGGTGGGGCAGGAAGGGGACTTAGAAGCTGCCTGTCTGGCCCCACAGTGGAAGGGTTAAGTGGGTTGGCCAGGGTCCCACGGCAGGTTGGGAGGGACGCTGGGCCCCTTCTCTCCATGGTTTGTTTTTGGCAGGCTGGGGAGACAATGTAGGGAGACTGCCTGCGTTCAAATCCCAGCTCCAGGACAGACTGGCTGTGACCTCTCAGGCCCGGTTCCCTGCCTGTGCGATGGAGAGCAGAACAGTATGACCGTCCTGGTGTTCGGAGGACTAACGGGATGAAGGGATGTGCTTAGAACACTGTGTGGCATTTCCTAAGAGCTCAGAGTGGCTTGGCGAGTCATGACTGTGGCACAGCATTCATATCCCCCAGGGGACTGCAGCCTCTGGAGCACAGGGATTGTGTCCCCTAGAGCTTTCTGGCCCCACTAGATCCAACATAACATTCTGTGAAATAGTATGTCCTAAATGAATGAAAATGACAGTAATAGTAACGAACCTTTATTCAGTACCTGCTTTGTACTCTATGCATTACAGATATTATCTTTAATCTTCATGGTAGCTGGGTGAGGAAACTGAGGTTCAGAGAGGTTTAGTAACTTGCCCAGTGCCACACAGCTAGTAAGCAAAGGGGCTGGGATTCAAGCCCAGGGCTGCCTGAGGCCAGGGCTCTTTCCTCCACATTGTGCTGCTGGGCCCCTCTGTTCTGGAAAGTACATCCTGGCCCCACTTTGCAGGGTCGTTGCTCCACCTGCAGCCCTGGAACGCCCAGCTGTGCTCTACTCTGTGCCTGGTGAGTGTGAGCAGGCCAGCAGGGGGTGGGGTTGGGGGGAGTACTGAGATTTAAGTCTTCCTTGAGGCAGAACTCTGACGTAAGTGTTCCCCATTCCCATGTTGCTGCTGGAAACCAAGGCAGGCGTAGGGCAGACCTCGTTTGTTACTCAATTCTCAGGGGTCGTCCTCGGTTACCTGATGTCCAATGTCTTAAAAACTGTCTTCTTCATATATTCTGTCATATTTTTGGGGTTTCCGATGGGAAGGTGAATTCGGTCTGTCTTGGCTGGAAGCGAAAGTCTATTTTTAATATTTTGATCCTCTTTTATTTTATATGTAATCCTTTAATCCCTCTGGAATTAATTTCCTTGTATGCTGCGAGGCGCTTTTTCCCCTGTGTCTCCCTGTCCTAGCATGTAACAGGAAGCACCGTTGAGCAATCACAGCTGGTCAGGTGCTGTCTCTTTTGTTGCTGGTGGATTTCGCACCAGGAACCCGTGAGGTCCCTGGCAAGTGCAGCCAGCACCTGTGGAGCGCGGCTCAGGCGGCCGAGCCTCCCTCGCCGTTAGGCCTGAGCCTTGCAGCCTCTGTATAGTGTCTCTGGCATGAGCTCCTTGAGTGTAAGATCTTTGCCCTTCTGGTTAGCAGAGTGAGTGGCAGGGAAGTCACCGTTTTTGACGGGGAGCAAAGAAAACGTTATTTGCTTGGAAGACTTATCGGAGCCTGGAAATTTCAAAAATGATTTCGTAGCCACCATGCTAAAATTCAAATTAGATGGTAAGCGCATTGCTCAGAGTGTGCAGCTCCTTCCAGAACCGAGGAGTTGATCCTTGCCTACCTGGCGGGAAACTCCCACAATCATTCCCCTCTCCCTCTCCCCGCCCTTCATGGTTCTTCTCTAACAAACTACTTGGAGTTCCCCGAACAACTAGGCTGTGCCATGCCTTTGCGTGTTCTGTTCCTTCTGCCTGGAATGCCTTTCCCCATATTTTCTGCCTTGCAGACATATGTCTGTCACATTCTTGGTGACGGTTTTGTCTCCTCCTCCACCCATTGAGGACGGTACATCTTCATTAGAGCCCGTGTCATGCTGAACGGTCCTGAAGGACCAGATCCTGTATGAGGGAAGGGGCTGTGTCTCTGAATTTGAGGAAAGCCTCTTCCTTTCACCTGAACCTTTCCCAGGGCCCTCCCGGTTGTTCCAATAGAGCTGGCGCTCTCCACACCTTGACAGCAAGACTGGGGCGTTTCCCCAGTGTCATGAGATCAGTTAACTGGAGGGATATAGATTCCCACATAGTACAACGGTAGTGGTTTTTACACTCCTCTTTCACTATGCAGCCCTTTGTTTGCAAGCCTGGGATGTAAAACCAATGAAACAGGTGAGACGAAGAGTCCGGGGGTTCTATCAGATCCCGGGGGTTCTATCAGATCCCCCGGTTGGGTTCTGGTTCTGCAGAATCTGTTTAGAAGCTAGTGAAGGGGAGATGGGTGTCCGTAAATTGTCCTCAGTGGTTCTCCACTTAACGCCTATTTCGTGTTTGGGAGATTAGTTAGGGTACCAGTTTGGCCATTGTAACAAAGGTTAGAGTAACAGTGACTTAAGCAAGAACAGGTAGAAGTTAATGTTTCCCTCTCATGTAATGATTGACCATAAGCAGCAGTCCAGGGCTTGGTGGTGGCTCCCGGGTGATGGAGACCAAAGATCATTATGTCGTCTGCTTTGCCATCCTCAGCAGATGGTTTGCATCTCGTGGTCCAGGACGGATGCCGCATTTTCCATCAGCACAGTCACATTCCAGCTGGTGGGGTAGGGTGAGGAGGACCTGGAGGGCAATCTCATTCCCTCGAAGGTCACAGCCCAGAAGCTGCCTGTAGCCCTTCTGCTCACAGTCCAGCAGCCGTGACTTAGCCACAGGCGGCATGTACCATAGCGCCCAGGGAGCCTGAAAGCACAGTTTTTACCTAGGCAGCTATGTGTGCTGATAAAACATGGGGATTCTAATACTGAAGGAAGGAGGGGAGAAGGAATATTCAGGAACCACTGGCAGGTTCTGCCACAGACAGGACCAGTCTAACCCTGGAGGATGCAGTCCAAATGCCTTGGCCTGTGATTGAAATCATTCACCATTTATTGAGCACTGTGCCAGACTTTGTGTTCAGCCGTGGGACTCAGAACTAAACACACACAGATTCATCTTCATGCCTCTCTGGACTGTCTGGAAGGGGCAGACGGATATGTAAACACCAGGTGAGGGAGCTTGCGGTTCCTGGGGCAACTGAGGGCGGCTCAAGCTGGGGCAGATCAGCGGTGCTTGAACGACCGGTAGATGTTTACCCAGTGATGGCGGGTGGTGTTCTCAGTGTTCCAAAGCACTGCCACCACGTGAGGAGGCCACTGGGCTGGTGCATGCGGAGAACTTGGCTGGGACCTTGACCGGGAGCCAAGGGATTTGCACATCATCCTGTGGGGACTGGGCTGAGGAGGGAAGTGGGGACAGGGAGGACCTTTAAGTCCCCACGTTCTGCTCGCAGCTCGAGTCTCCGTTCTGGTCGTCTCACTCACCCACACCCCACTCTCCAGCCACTTGGGTCAGTGTTCTTTCCTCTCTTTTGCACCTTTCTTATGCTATGCTGTTCCCTCAGCCTGGTTTGCCCTTCTCTGTGCTGTTTGCCAGTCCAGATCCCACTCATCCTTTAAGGCTCAGTTGAAAGGTATGGTCCCTCCAGGCCACCGTGTTCCACTCCCTGCCCCCCTCAGAGACCATTAGCTCTAGTCCCCAGTCTTGCTATGTTCGCCATATTGTTCCCATTTGATAAACGGAGGAGTTGATGCTTTAAGTGGGTAAGTGATGTGCCCCTGTCCTGCTGGCCTGGGAGACTGCTCAGGGCGCCACGTTCAGGTGAAGGTCAGAGGCGACTGCAGCAGGGCGGTGAGCAGAATAGAGGGGAATACTGTGGAATAATGGGGAGAGAGGAATGTTTAGCTCCGACGTACAGAGGGGCTTTCTTAGAATTGCCTCCCCACCCCAACACTGAGATGACATCACAGGGCCAAAGTCACAGAGTGCCAAACTGAGATTTAAACCTAGGACACTGAACTCATTGTATTCTCTTTTCTTTTTTGGAAATTTAAAATACACGGAAGAGAAATCCAGCATACACTGATGGTAGTCCACTCAGAAGTAACCACTGCATAATTCCAGTTTTAAAAGACGTTACAGTTTTCTCTAATAGCAATATAAAATGATTCTACTTAATAAAAATTATTCAAATTACAAAGATGAGAATTTAAAAATTGTCCCGAATCCTACCATTCAAAAGTTCCTGTTGTTTACTCTAATGGTAATCATTCTAGGTATCTCGGGATATAGACAGATATCAAGATAAGTTGACATACTTTTATGAACAGTGGTCGTTCTCTTGTCCAGTGCGATGGCCACTAGCCGTACGTAGCTACTGACGAGTTGAAATGTGTCAGGTTTGAATTGAGATGTGCTATAAGTGTAAAATACACACTGCATTTGGAAAATTGAATATGAAAAAAGAATGTAAAATATCTCGATAATTAAAAAATATCAGGGCCAGCCCCATGGCTCAGGTGGTTAGAGCTCTGTGCTCCTAACTCCGAAGGCTGCTGGTTTGATTCCCACATGGGCCAGTGGGCTCTCAACCACAGGGTTGCCTGTTCAATTCCTCGAGTCCCGCAAGGGATGGTGGGCTCCGCCCCTTGCAACTAACAACGGCAATTGGACCTGGAGCTGAGCTGCGCCCTCCACAACTAAGACTGAAAGGACAACAACTTGACTTGGAAAAAAGTCCTGGAAGTACACACTGTTCCCCAATAAAGTCCTGTTCCCCTTCCCCAATAAAAATTTTAAAAAAATTAATTATTTGTAAAACTGATAACACTGTGGCTATATTGAGTTAAATAAAATACATTATTAAAATTCATTTCCCTCATTTCTTTTTTTATTATAGCTACTAAAATTTTAAAAATAGCATATGTGGCTTGAATATATTTCTATTGGACAGTAGCACTCTTTAAAAAATAGGTAGTAATAAGTATTCATAGGAAAAAAAGAAACTAAGGGGAATCTGAAGAGATTGTTGAGCTCCAAATAAACACTTCACCGTGTGGCATCACTTCTTAAGAGTCCAGTGAAGTTTTTAAAATATTGTTGTCACTAGACTGAGAAAACAACAGCTTGAACCGGAGTGGGGCGGCGGGAGGGAAGGGGAGTCAGAAGAAGGGGGAAAAAAATACTGATGTCATGCTTTGTTTGTTTTTTTTCCTTTAACTACACAATGTTTTCAAAGATGAGGGCATGGCCCTCTGAAGCCCCTCCCAATTTTTGATATATTACTGTTTGCACTGTATTGGTTTATAACAGTCAGATTCTGATTGTAACTGTAATTCTTGTAAGCACTGAGTGTCCTCTGTGTAAACGCCCAGACGCTCACCGTCAGGCCTTGCCTGCACGTCCTCCCTTCATCCCTGAGCCTTGGATTTCTTTATCAGCTGGATTTCATTCTCAAGGAGAGCTCATCCTTCTGGAAGGATGCTGTCTCCTGCCTTCATACCTGACTGGTGTTTCGCTGGGTCCAGTCCACTTGATCACACTTTGTGTCCTTGTGCCCTCTGCAGACATTGCTTCATTGTCTTCTGGTGGCGGACACTGCTATGGGCCCTGCCTGATGTTCTCCTCCTCTTGTAGGCGATGTGCTTTTTCTTCTTGGACAACTAAAAAATTCTTGAGTTCAGTAACTTCACTCAGCCCTGTTGTGTTGCTCCACTCCTCCCAGGACCATGGTTCTCATCTCGAAAAGATAATTTTTAGCTTCCCAGTACACAAACAACGGCACTGCTGAGAACCATAGATTCGGCAGCTTTGGGTCACTCACCGGAGGACTTGCAAAGCCTCTTGTTGCATCTCTCAGTCTTCAGTGGACCTACCTCCCAGAATCTCAGTTAATTTTAGATTGCACAAATAATAGACATATCTGTTCTTTTTAGGGCCAGAATATTAAAGATAAAGCTAAAGTCTATTTTGGCAACTAACCCCAGTTAAGATTCTTTCCCCTGGACCCCAGTGGTAACTACTGTCGTGAGTTTGAGGTCTATCCTTCCAGACCTTCTAAAGCTGCTTTTGTATTTTAGTGCAGTTATGTTCTGTCCCATCACAGAAGAAATAGACCTTGCTCAGGCTGGTGTATGAATTGTTGGGGTTTATCCAGAATAGTCTGGATGTGTGGATTCATAAGAGCTGCTGCTGGACTGAGTTTTTATTCTATTGACGAGCCAACGCAGATATTAACAAAGTTATAACTATAGATATTAGGAATATATCTATATAACTATAGATATCTTAGGAATAAAGCCTTCACACAGACGTTCCCAGGTACCAGTGTCTGCATGGTTTGACTTTTAGACAAAAACAGACTGCATGCATTCAGGTCATTTTGACACAAACTCATTTTAAGAATTGGACTGTACAAGACATTCTACCAGCTCATATCCATGTACGAGGCCATAGAACATGGGAGAGCTGGGAGGTTTCACTGCGTCACTCTTGGAAAAGACCTAGCCATCAGGCTTTGTGTGTGTTTTGTAAACATCGTACTGAATAAATCATAAAATAACTTCGTGTTTTTTCTACCGAACTGGAGCTTTCTTCATGTTGATACGTATCCATCTTTCTAGATTCATTAACTGTATGACAAAGGAATGACTGAATGCCTGAGCCGCCAGCTGTTTGAGTACATGCTACTGGAACATTCTTTACGAATGAATGGAGTTCACTATAAGACGGTGGCTACTCGCACCCCTTCTGAGTTTATGAAGTTCCATAAGGGCCTTGCTCGGGTGTGGAGCCAGGGCGGGGTGGTTCTGGGGTCCTTGGGGGGGGTTCCCAGCACACTGACCATTCCTCGGCCCGTATAGCTTCTCCCTTTGTTCTTTGCAGATGACATGGCGGAACTCCTCCTCGGGGAGTCGAAGCTGGAGCAGTACCTGAAAGAGCAGCCCCTGAGACAGGGGGCTAGTCCCCGAGGTCCCAGGCCCCAGCTGACTGAGGTCCGCAAGCATCTGACCGCTACCCTGGACCGAGGGAACCTCAAGGTACTGTGGGCTTCTGGGATGAGGAGGGCCAGAGGGGAGATGCTGGCTCCACCTCCTCTGAGCTGTGTGGTTGGGGATGATCCCCACAGACCTGGGCAATGTTCAGAGCACGTCTATGCTGCCATGGTTTGTCTTGTTGGAAGCAGGCCAGCTCCCTGTGCTATTGGCCTGTCAACCCCTAGGCCGGCTGACCACCTTGTGGGGTCTTCGGCCCAACAGAGTCTGATGAGAGCCTTTAATGACACATTGTCCTGAAAAAGGGCACTAATAAGCTGTTACCTGTGGCCCAGAGCTCAACCTGACCCTGTTCCACTATAGGAAAGAGAGAAGTTAATCAGGAGTGCCACTTACTGCACAATTTCCTTCCTGAAATATATGGTCCATGAGTGCCAGGCTGCTGTGGCCTAGAGCTGCGTGGGGTTTCATACTGGTGACCGCAGGCCTGGTGCTTTGGTGTGGGGGGCACTTTCCTCTGCCCGACAATGACTCAGGAGACCTTAAGTCCTGCGCCCATGTTCATCTACCCTGTTCTCTATTTACACCCAGCTTTCCCTCTCCCTCTCCTGTCTTTCCTTTCTTGCTTCTTTTGATTCCCCTTTCATCTCACCTTCACTTGCCCTGCATTCCCCACCCCCACCCCCACCCCCAACACCATCCTCTCCGGCTGCCTATTGTCCTGGCTTCCTTTCAAGAAATGCCCAGAAGCGGGCCACCGTGGCTGGCACGGCTGCTTCGCCATGCTCTGGCTGGTTACCTGTGTGTTCTCTGCCCTGTCACAGCGATAGATTACAGAATACATGCTTCCATAAGCTGAACAATCTAGCCTTGTGTAGCTTGGGTTCCAAGGAGAAGGCCTAGGAGAGGGTGATAAACATTTCCTTATATAGATGGCTGGGTGTCCTCTTCTTTCTCTGCTATGAGTGGGGGCTGGGGCAGTGCGGAGCTGTGGCTCCAGGCTCGTGGCTGTGGCCTGGGGAAGCCAGCCTCTCCTGATTGGACAGGAAGGAGAGCCCGTCGGAGGCCTGCTGGAGCTTGCAGCCTCTGGGGAGAGGACCCAGGGTCAGCAACCTTAACAAGCTGGAATGGCTCAACGAGAAAAGTTTGCCCCTGGAAAAAAAAGCAAGTCCTGATTTTTGCACCAATTTGGAAAGCCTCTCTCCTTGGGTTATTTGGGTTACACTCCCAATGCAGTGGGCAGGACACACTAGGACGCCTGTGGAAACTTCCTTTTTTGAGAGAGGTGCTCATAGGTTTTGTTCACAAAGCATTCCTTCCATTTTTGCCCCAGCCCAGCCCAGCCCAGCAGCCTAAGGGTTTTTGTTTTGTTTTGCAACAGCTTTATTGAAATATATTACATATGTCATATAATCCACCCATTTCGAGTGTATAATTCAATGGTTTTTAAGATACGTACAGAGTTGTGCAACCTTTTCCTCAATTTTAGAAGATTTTCCATCACCCTCCAAATAAACCTGTAACAGCAGACTTCTCCCATTCCCACCCTCCCAGCACTAGGCAGGTGCTGATCTACTTCCTGCCTCTGTAGATTTGACCATTCTGGCCATTTCATATAAATGGGAGCATACAATATGTCGCCTTTCGTGCCTGGCTTTCTCACTTGCTAGACCGTTTCTGAGGTTCATCCAAGTTTCAGCGTGTATCAGTGCTTCCTTCCTTATCATGCTGAGAAATACTCCACTGTGTGACTAGACCCCGTTTTGCTTGTCCATTCTTCAGTTGGTGGGCGTTTGGGTTGTTTCCACGTCTTGGCCGCTGCGAACAGCACTGCTGTGAAGGCTTGTGCGCACACTTCTGTGTGGAGAGCGCCCACGGCTGAGCCCCCACGGAGCAGCGCCCATAATATCATAGGAAAATGTTTTCTTCCCTCCTTTTCCTTCTAGTCAGAATTCCTTCAAGAATCCAATCTGATCATGGCCAAGCTGAATTACGTGGAAGGAGATTACAAAGAAGCTCTCAACATTTACGCCCGGGTGGGCCTGGATGACTTGCCGCTGACGACTGTCCCTCCATACCGGCTGCGGATGACCGCAGAAGCCTACGCTACCAAAGGTGAGGCGTGCGCGGCGCTCCGTGAGCTCGGGCGCTGCGCCGTTTGGAGCCAGCAGAGCCTCCCTGCGACCAGCCATTTGACCCCTGGGCCCTGTTTGATTAATTCCCACCCCTCCCCTCTCCCATGGGGTAATTGTAAGCCCAGCAACACATGGTTGCCTCAGCCTCAGTTCTTCAGTGACCACTGAAGGAAAGGAAGGAAAATCAGTTGTTTCCTGATAACTAATATGCAATTTAAGCAGGGACTTCTCTCGGTCATTAAGATGCTGCACAACACATACAGGGTTTCTTATCATATGGCCAGTTACCCACACGGCTGACCACAGTTTTACTCATTAATGGCACCTCTGGGTTAATTAAGGCTAAGTGGTCGCTACACGTGGAAGTCAGTGTAACAGTCAGTCATGCAGTGTTTATGTGTCTAGGGGCTCAGGGCATAGAAGGAAGGGTAAGTGTCACCCGGTCGCTATGAAGGCGTTTTACTCTAATGTGAGAGTATGCAGTCCCATGGAAAGAGAAATGACAGAGGCAGGACACACACATTATTTGACCTTTCCAAGTTGCCACTTCCTCATCTATGAAATGGGTATAATTATATCCACTTCCTAGAGTTGTGAGGATTAAGTCAAATAATGTTTGTAAAGCACTTACACAATACCTGCACATACTAAAAGCTTACTAAATGATATTTTAAAATGCCAGTCCCAAACAAGGCAGCGAATGGTAAAAACAGGGTGTGGGTAACAGCTTTTCAGAGGCAAGGGAGGTCACTGCAGGGCAACAGGGCCAGGAAGGCTTCCTGGAGGAGGAGGAGCACTTTGAATTGGACTTTGAAAGGTTATGGTAAGAAGGGGACCATCTGAAGCAGCTTCTCTCCCTCCTGCCACCAACTGTCCAAACCATGGATTGTGACTGACTGTGGCCAAGTTCCTGGGTGAGTTGACCCTCCAGAAAAGCAGGAAACTGGCCGCTTGTGCTGTCTTATGCAGTGGTGGACAGAGACCCAGCCCAAGACACACGTAAGAGTTTGTGATGGGGGTGACATAGTCATCCAGTTCCCTGGGGAAACTCGACTACTGCCAGGTTCTTCTAATTAATCTTCTAAACATCCCTGTGAGCTGGGAAAAGATCCTGTCACTCCTGATAGCCACGCCAGCAGTTTAATGGGCACAGTCCTTTGAGGCTGTCTCAGGGGTCTGAGAACACCTGTCCTGTGTTTGCCTCTGTCTGAATCAGGGGGTGTGCTGGGGTCTGTGCCACATAACTGCCCTCTTCTCTCTGGTGCTCACTCAACTACCTCATGTGCCTTAGGCTTGTGGGAGGGGTGTGTGTGTGCGTGTGTGTGTGTGAGAGAGAGAGAGAGAGAGAGAGAGAGAGAGAGAGAGAGAGAGAGAGAGATTGATTGATTTCAGGCCAGGAACGATATTCTGCAATGAGAGCAAAGCTTTGTCTGGCAGTTTCCAGTCACCTGATTGACTGGGGCCTGGTGGATTGTAGCCAGGAGTTGGTTTGCTAGCTGGGGACGGGCGATGGCTCTAGACCTGCTTAGGTAGCACCAAGAGCTCAGGTCTTAGTATTGGCTCTGATAAATCCTGGTGGTAGCAGACTGTCTAGAGGTGGCACTGCCAGCTTAGTCTCGTGGCTGTCATGCAAAGTAGGCAAGGAAGACGGGAGATTTGGTCCTGAGTCAGGCCCTAGGGTGATTTGTGGTTAGCAGTGGGCCCCCAGTTATGGGACTAAACCACTTGGCTCTTGGGACACACTAGCTGGCTCATGGGAGACCTGGCTCTGGCCAGTTGCTGACTTCTAGGCACATGCAGAGTCACACATGTACAGGGAGAGAGAAGGGTCTCTTTTGCCTAGAGCAGGTGGCCTGCAGCCCAGGAGGTCAGGGGAGAGGCAGCGTGGCGTGATGGTTGTGAGCACCAGTGCTGAGCTATCTGCCTTGGTCCAACTCCCTCCTCTTAACTTCTCTGTACCTCATTTTCCCCATCTACCGAGCTCTTATTGGGTTGTGAAGATTCCCTGAGACAGTATATGTAAAATGCTTAAAACATATGTGGCACATAGTGAGCCTGATGTAAATGTTAGCTTAAAAGATAAGTGTTCGGTGGGGGGACCACTAGAAGTGACTTAGTAAGAAGTGACTTAATAAGAGAACATTGCTCCTCTAATTCATGGAGATGCCCAAAGAAAGGCCAGCTCTCTGAGGAGTTCAAGAGGCTCTTGGCCTAGCTCTATGTAGGAATATTCTTGGCTGTTCTTTCTTCATCAAGATCTTTGAGAATTTTTAAGGGGAGCTTGCTGACAAGGATTAGACGCATGTTAGTGCACAGAGTACTCTGAAATTAGAAGCTGTGCACCACTGGCCAGCCGGCACCTGAGGCAACGTGTGTATAGTCGGCTCAATGTTTCTAACACTTTTGAATTAGTTATTATACTAACATTTCCAAATTGGGAACACTTAAAAATGTGGCTTTCTGTCTTCTTGGGAAAGAAGGCTAGAGCTATCCCTCATTCCTCCAGGGTCAGACCAGGCTAGAGCTGAGCACACCTGCCCCGTGGATGGGGGTGCACCCAGCCCACGCCCCTCCCCATGCCACCTGCATGCTGCTGTAGGTGGTGAAATTGACCTGCCCACTTTCATAGATTCCCCTAAACTATTCCTTAGTCACCTGAGGTCTGACTTGACTAGGGCTATCAACCAACTCCCACATCTAATTCTTCCAGCCGTGGCCGGGAGCTCTTCCCCCGGCCAGGTTATGTTAGCCATGGTTTATTGGGAATCAGAAGGCAACATCATTACTGAGACCCTCCTATGGGCTGACACCATGTTAGGGCTTTACTGCCTCTTTAATCTTCTAAATCCCTAATTTACAGACAAAGGAAATGAGACCACGTGTGGTTACTAGGAATGATATCAGCGCCTACTATGTGCCAGGTGCTGGGCCCTTTATTTGGGTGTCTCAGCCAGTTTTCACAACCACCCTGTGAGGTAGGCACTATGATTATTCCCATTTTACAGATGAGAACACTGAGGCACAGAGAGGTTAAATAAGCTGCCCAGGGTGCTGGGAAGTGGTAGAGCTAGGCCCCGACCTCAGAGACTGGTTCCCGAGCTCATGCTCTCCTACTGAGTGGCAAAGGGAGACTCAGTCTGAAGAGTGTTCGACTCCAGAGTCCATGTTCTTAACCACGCGGCCCTACTGGCATGTGGATTGGAACTCGCTTGGGGTCAGGTAAGGTTTCCTCAGCTAGAAAACATTCAGTCCACTAGAGAACATCCTAGATTTGTGCCTGTTCCCCTCTTCTCATCCCCACGCCCCTTTTCCCGCCTCCTTAACCTCTTGCCCTTGGCCAGGTTTCTTCCTATAAGTTCTGTCCTTCAAGCTCACATGTCCTATCTTCTCTGAAACCCGCCGGGACTCCCCCATTGAGAGTCAATCATATCCAGTACTGTCATAGCAGTAGATTAGGATTCCGTGAAAGTCATTTTAGAATTCGTTGTATGATTACCAGACACCCTGCTAATTGGTGAGTTCCTCAAAAGGAAGAATGCTGTTTTGTCTGTCTGCCAACCTCAGAACTTAGCACAGTGTTGGCACATAATTGGTACTCAATTATTGAATGAAATTGACAAAAGTTCCCTTGGCTTTCTACTGAGATGCCCATCATGTAATCTGGGTGGTTCTGGGTACCTTTGCTCCTACCCGTCATGGTCAGATGGGTTTTCTTTGCTTATAGGTAACATACTGAGCATATTTCGATGATTTAATCATTCCTGCCAGTTATGGGGAACACCTGTAAGAGCATGCTGACGTCACACCATAACGCACCTGACATGGATCTTTCCCAAAGGTTGTGCGTTTTTAGTTCACTTCTGTTATCAGGGAGCTCCTAAGTGGATCTCAACACAACTGCTCTCCCTGCCGCTCCCCCGCCTCCCAATGCCTTCCTTCCATCTCTTAAACCTAACAGAGAATGGGAATAGAAGAAATGGAGAAACTCGTTAGCTTCTGGAAGTATTGGGTTAATCAAGTGAGTAGAGATTGTTGCTGTGGGATACAGATTGAGATATCAATTGAAATCTCCAGGACATTTTGAGTAGCCATAGATATTCCTTTCCCAAATAGGGAGGCTTGGAAACACTGGACACGTGGCTGCTGTCTATTTGGGGACTTATATCTACTGGACATTTGGGACTTAGATTTACTACAGCTGGGGCAGTGGGAGCTGGAAGTAGCTTGCCTTCCTAGAGATGGCCTTTATAAATGCCGTGGTATGTACCCTGTTGTCCTAAAGGGACCAAAATGCGTTGGCTCCAATACGAGTGAAGGCCTGTCACAGTCCTGGGATGGTCCAGCTGGGCAAGGCGGGGGCCAGCTGTGTTCTCTGAGGTTACTGTGCTCCCCATCTGCGAGGGCACAGTACACATCTGTGTGACTGAAGCTGGGCTGCTGGAATGTCGCAGCTCAGAAAAGGGGAAGGAGAGATGCCTAGGGTGAGTGGAAGTAACACACCTCAGTTCTGCCGACAGTCCATTGGTGAGAAGTCACTCAGGAACACAGAGGTCAGGAACCTCTGTTAACATTTTAGTCATTTTAGTGTATTTCTCTATACTCATCATATGTATGAATTTTTTTTTTAATACAAATGAGATTACACCACATATACTGCTTTGCGACCTGCTTTTTCCACTTCACTACAGATCATAAACACTTTCTGGGACAAAAAATACAATTGTGCAACATTTCAGCAGCTGTACAGCATTTCATTGTACCATAAGCTATTAGGTTGGTGCAAACGTAATTGCAGTTTAAAAGGTTAAAACTAATTGCAAAAACCGCAATTACTTTTGCACCAACCTAACATAATATATTGCACTAAAAAGCCTCTATTTTTAGACATGTAGGTTGTTTTCAGCTTTTCACTTTTATGCATGAAGCTGTGATGAACATGCTCCCAGCCTGGGCTTTGCGCTTCTTCTCAATGATTCCCTAGGAGGGGTTACCGGAAGTGGAGCTTCTGGGTGGAAAGAGAAGTCTTTCCAGACTGCCCTGCAGAACGCTGCCCCTGTGTGCTTTCCTGTCGCCTCTCGTTCTGGCCAACACTGAATAGAATCCATTTGACCTGAAAGGGAACATTATTCTTCAGTTGTTTGTTGAGTACAAGATGTTTGGAAAATAACGAAAAATACAAAGCAGAAAATAAAATCAGTCACCATACTGCCACTCAAGCTAGTGAACCACTTTTAAAGATACACATATCTTTAAATATATATAACAGGTATAAATGTATAAGCATATACTTACATAATATTTTATACATAGGTAGGATTATTCCCTATATACTATTTTATATCCTACTTTTTTCACTATGTGTATATATGTGTATGTACACTTATTGTTCCATGTCATTAAGCATTTTTGAAAACAGTTTTTAATGACTGCACAGTCATGTGCCTTATGGGTATTTTGGAACCAGTTAAACCATGGAACATGTGTGTTGATTCAGTTTTTCATATTGCAAATATGTTCTATAGCTTTTTAAAAACTGTATTGAGATAGTCACGTACCATAAAATACATTTTACAGTGTACAACTGAGTGGTTTTTGGTATATTCAGAGTTGTGCAGCCATCACCACCATCGATACTAGAGCATTTTTTTCATCACCCCAGAAAGAACCCTGTACCCGTTAACAGTCATTAATGCCCGTTACCTGATTAATGCCCCCCAGCCCTAGTCAACCACTAATCTACTTTCTGTCTCTACGATTGCCTATTCTAGACATGTTGTATAAATGGAATCCTATGATACGCGATGTTTTGGGTGTGTCATCTTTCTAAACTTAGCATGTTTTCACAGGTTGCAGCTTGTAGCATCCCTTTTTGTGGCTGAATAAGGTTCTGTTGAATGGATTAGACCACACTCTGTGCATTTTGTGAACACATTCATCAGTTGATGGGCATGGAGTTGTTGCCACTTCTTGTCTATTGTCAATAATGCTGCTGTGCACATCTGGGTACAAAATTTGGATGGATATATGTTTTCATTTCTCTTGGGTATATACTTAGGAGTGGAATTACTGGGTCATGTGATAACTCTGTGTTTAACTTTGTAAGGAACAACAAACTGTTTTCTAAAGGACTGCACTACTCTGATGGTTGATGGTTCCAATGTTTCCACATCCTTGCCATCGCCTTATTATCTGTCCTTTGGATTACAGCCATTCTAGTGTGTGTGAAGTGGTCTGTCATTGTGCTTTTTATTTGTGTTTCCCTAATGACTAATGGTGTTGAACAATTTTTATGTGCTTATTGGCTATTTGTATGTCTTTGGAGAAATATCTATTTAGATCTTGTGCCCATTTTTTAATTGGGTAATTTGTCTTTTTATTATTGAGTTGTAATGGTTCTTTATATATTCTAGATACAAATCTCTTTACAGATATATGTTTTTAAAATATTTTCTCCCATTCTGTGGGTTGTCTTTTTACTTTCTTGATGGTGTCTTTTGAAACACAAACGTTTTAAATTTTGATTAAGTCCATTTTATCTATTTTTTCTTTTGTTTCTTTTGTGCTTTTGGTGTTGTACCTAAGAAACCATTGCCTAATGAAGGCAAAGATTTACCTTCTATGTAAATCACAAAGTAAATCTTAAAGATTTACTTCTATGTTTTCTGTTAAGAGTTTTATAATTTTAACTCTTACATTTAGATCTATGATCTACTTTGAGTTAATTTTTGGATATAGTGTAAGGTAGGGGTCCAGCTTCATTCTTTTGCATGTGGATATCCAGTTCTTATAGCACCATTTGTCGGAAAGACTATATTTTTACCCCATTGAATTGTCTTGTTGAAGTCAACTGAACTTGAATGTAGGGGTTTATTTCTGGACTCTCAATTCTATTGAGTTGTTCTATATGCCTATTCTTATGCTAATACTACACTGTCTTTATTACTGTAGCTTTGTAATAAATCTTGAGATTGGGAAGTGTGAGTCCTCCAAATTTGTTCTTTATTTAAATGATGGTTTTGGCTTTTATGGGTTCCTTACATTTTCATATAAATTTTAAGACCAAATGGCCAATTATGCCCCCCCCCCAAAAAAAAAGCTTGCTGGAAATTTGGTAAGGTTGATGTTGAATCTGTACATCAATTCAGAAAGGATTGCCATCTTAACAATATTAGGTCCTCTAACCCATGTTTTGTAGTTTTTGGTGTACAAGTCTTACATTCCTTTGGTTAAATTTATTCCTAAGTATTTATTCTTTTTGATGCTATCATAATGAAATTGCTTTCTTAATTTTATTTTTAAATTGTTCTTTGCTAGTGTATAGAAAATAAAACTGATTTTTGTATATTCATCTTTTATTCAACTAATCGTACTGAACTCTTTATTAGCTCCAATAATTTTTTGTGTGGATTCTTTAGGGTTTTCTATATACAAGATCATGTCATCTATAAACAGGATAGTTTTATTCTTCCCTTTTCAAACTGGATGCCTTTTCTTTCTTCTTTTTTTTTTTTTAAAGAAGTTTCCATGTAATCTTTTTTTTTTAATGGTATATTTTGTGTTATGTATATCACACTTTTTTTTTTTTTTAGATTTTATTGGGGAAGGGGAACAGGACTTTATTGGGGAACAGTGTGTATTTCCAGGACTTTTTTCCAAGTCAAGTTGTTGTCCTTTCAATCTTAGTTGTAGAGGGCATAGCTCAGCTCCAGGTCCAGTTGCCGTTGTTAGTTGCAGGGGCACAGCCCACCATTCCTTGCAGGAGTTGAATCGGCAACCTTGTGGTTGAGAGGACGCACTCCAACCAACTGAGCCATTTGGGAGCTCAGTGGCAGCTCAGCGGCATCTCAGCTCAAGGTGCCGTGTTCCATCTTAGTTGCAAGGGGCGGAGCCCACCATCTCTTGCGGGACTCGAGGAATTGAACTGGCAACCTTGTGGTTGAGAGCCCACTGGCCAATGTGGGAATCCAACCGGCAGCCTTCGGAGTTAGGAGCATGGAGCTCCAACTGCCTGAGCCACCGGGCCGGCCCCCTTTTCTTTCTTTTTGTTACCTAATTGCATTGGCTAGAACCTGCAGTACAATGTATTACGTTGGTGCAAAAGTGATTGTGGTTTTTGCAATTAATTTTAACCTTTTAAACCGCGATTACTTTTGCACCAACCTAATAGAATAGAAGTGACCACAGCAGAGATCTTTGTCTTAGGGGGAAAGCTTTCAGTCTTCCATCAGTAAGTATGATGTTAGCTGTGGATTTTTCATAAATGGCCGTTATCAGATTGGAGTTCTTTATTTCTAGTTTGTTGAGTGCTTTTATCATGAAAGGGTGTTAGATTTTGTCAAATGCTTTTTCTATTGAGATACTAATGTCATTTTTGTTCTTTATTTTTCTAATATGGTGTATTACATTGATTGATTTTCATATGTTAAACCAGCCTTGCAGTCCTGGGATAAATCCCACTTGGTCATGATACATAATCCTTTTTATATGTCACTGGGTCTGGTGCACTAACATTTTGTTGAGAATTTTTACATCTGTATTCATAGTGGATACTGGTGTAATTTTCTTGTGATGTCTTTGTCTGGCTTGGGTATCAAGGTAATACTGGTGTCATAGAGTGAGTTGTGAAATGTTCCTTCCTTGTCTACTTTTTGGAAGAGTTTCTGAAGGATTGGTGTTAATTCTTCTTTAAACATTTGGTAGAATTTACCAGTAAGTCATCGAAGCCTGGGCTTTTCTTTATTGGAAGTTTTTGTTTACTAATGCAATCTCTTATTACTTTATTGCTTTAATAGATTTTAATAGCCTTTACTAAAAACAGAAATAGCCTTTACTTGTTCTCCACTTTCTTGTACATGGCATCTTTTCTCTGGAGTCCTGAGCCTCTCGATCATGGCAAACAATCCTGGTCAGAAAGTCATGATCTTTAGCTAGTTATCAGGTTTAGGGTGGAATAGTCTCTTCTACCGTAATATCTTGAGTAGCAGCTCAATCATGTTATGAACTCAGTATAGTCAAGGAAGCAGCATCTCCTGTACTTCCAATTGATCCACAAAGTCAGCCTGATAGATGAGTCCTATTTTTTTCCTGCCAGGGAACTGCCAGCCACTGCCAGGTTTTAAGTTGGAAGAAGGGTTTAATTAAGTTTACGAGCAAGAAAGATCTTTCTTCTAATGGAGAATAGACTAGAAGGAATTAAAGATTATGGGGAAGGAGACTGGTTGGAGGGGTGAGTTGGCTTTGGCCCTTCCCCTCTGTTGTTCTACATGTCAGGGGTGCTGACTTCTGCAGCCTGTTTCTGAGGTGCCCACATCAGTAAGTTTCTGCCTGGGTTTGGCCAACAGGGAACACTGGCAAGAAATGAGAGCAAGAGGAGAGAGAAGCCAGGCTATTTTTCTTTCTCTGCCTCAGGCAACACCTCTGACAGCAATTGTGTCTCTTCAGTTGCTCCACCTTTGGTCAGACAAAACTTCCCCAGTAGGTTTTGGCTCCTACTGGGGAGCTTCTCCTGGATTCTGTCTCCCACCCAATAGCTGCTTCGGGGCTCTTGTAACCCCACCTCCTCCCTCTGTCCTTTCCAGCCCCAGGCATGTTAGTGGCCTTCTGCTGTTGCCGAATTCTGGGCTGCCACACCATCCTCTTTGGCTTCTCATCTATTTTATCCCTTATGTAGACAATTATGTACGTTAAATTCTCCTTTATTTGAAAGACCTAGAGTGATTTATCCCAGCTGGATCCTGACAGATTTTGCAAAAGCCTGGGTTGCAGTGGGCCATGGAAGCAGTATGTATGTTATGGAGTTGGTGTGGGAAGGTGGTTGAGGAGGAATCAAGGTGACTGTGAGATTTTTAGCTTAGCTCACTAGGCAGGTAATGATGTCTGTAGTTAAGCCAGGTAAGGCGTGCAGGAGGAGGAGCCAGTTTTCTTTGGAGTTGAACGCGATGACACTTCTTGACCACAAGGGGGCGTGTGCAGGGACCTATCCCAGTTCTGGGGCTGCTGCTTAGCTAAGGGTCTCTAGGCTTTGGTTTGTTGTTGGTCAGGATTCAGGAATTGTCTGTTTACAGAGTTGGGTACAACCCAAGAATGGCTGAAGCTCACTCAGAGGACCACAGAGAGTGAGGAGCGCAAAGGCTGAGCCTGGCGCCCAGCGAGGTGCCGGCATGCAATGGGGGACCTCTACCTGTAGGCAAGGTGCCTGCCGGGTTCTGGGGAAATGAAGGGGAGGAGGGACGCAGATGACACCAAGCTTTCCCCTGCAGTTGACAGAGCCTAAAGCATGCGAGCATTTGTACATTTGTGGTCGATTTACAGTCTTAAGTAGGTTGAAGGTGAGATGTGGTGAAGGCAGGAGTAAGTAGACAGCGGCCTGTTTGTCAGGCCAAGTCTGTCTGAGGTTTAATGTACCACGGAAAAACCACACTGAGGTAATCACGAATAGACCCTTCCCCTCGCTCCCCCAAATCATCTTTTTCCTTATTGTTGAAGTTCAGGTTCCTGATGGGTCCTCCTGCTAACTGCAATACGTGTTGGCATGGCTGTGCATTCTTCCAGGTTTTGGAGGCCATGTCCTGCTCAGTGCCACCCACACTGCTCCAGGCTGCCTGCCGGCCTTTCCGCTCCTCTACCCTTGCCCCTACGAGGCCCATTCCCCACCTCTGCTTGTCTCTTCCCTCTAACTCAGGAGTCCTCCTCCACCCTTGTGACACCTCGGTGACAACTGTCCCAGCTCAGCTGTCCACATCAATCTCTCCTTCTGTTCCACCTCTTCTTATAGTTTGCATCATCCATTTGACATTCAGTTTTTGTTGAATTATTTCACATCTGCCACTTGCCTCTCTCAAACTAGATTGTACAATTAAATCAGCAATTATGTGGGTGCTCTGAGTTGGACTCTGGGGCTGTGTCACATTTCAGCTGCTTGCTTTGTACCCCTGCGTTTGCAGCAGGACAGTGGCTGCTGCACAGGCGTGCTTGTGATGGATGATTCCTTAATCACGTGTCCCCGGCATCCAGGGGCACACTGTTGAAGATAAACTGTATCTAGGTAACATACGAAGTGCTTAAGCAAAACTACAGTGTTTTCAGTATATTCTGCATCCTCTCCCTTTTAGATGAAAATAGATTTCGTTTGGGGGCTGATATAAAACAAATACTCTTGTTTCTAACTCTTCTTCTACCCACACTCAGCTTCAGGTTGGATCATCCCAATTTGTGGTCTGTCTTTCATGTTGTTTGGCTCTGAAGAGTCCATTTCCATGGCTCATTTTCTTTGATAGCCGGTGACTCCTTAATGTTGTTCTCCCCTTGCACCGTGTGCTAGCTGCTGCTGTTTTTCACTCATAGGATTTGGGTCCTTCTGGGATCTCCTTGGGGCCTAGACCCATACAAAGCTGGCAGGTTATAAAAGATCGCCTAGTCCAGACTCCCATTTAGTATTTGAAAGCCAGGACTCGTGACTCCTAGTCCAGTGCTCATCCTGCCACCACGTATCACTTGGCTGCCATCATTTCCAAACCATGTCTGGTGTTCATTTTCTTCCCCCAAATGTTCCTGAGAAAAGTATCCATATTTGGAAAGCTCAGAGCTCTCTGGGGGTGGGAGCAGAGCACAGATTGTTCTATGAAGAAGGAGGGTGTCAGAGCTGGCTCTCCTGGCTGTCCCCGTCACATTGGGACTGGTGCAGAAGAGCAGGAAGCTGTGCTGGGCTGGGTCTCCCTGCACAGTACCTTGACCCGTGAACCAGGCAGAGGTCTGCAGCTGCCCTGCAGGGCACACTGCAGCCTCGCACGGCAGGGAGAACTCAGGTTTGTTGAACTCCTACTATTGTACCAGATTCTGGAATAATATAATAGTAGTAAATTGTTAGTAGTAACTACAGCATTAAAAAAGAGTCCCTCCTGAACACCCGCTAAGCTCTTGCCCCTTAACGCCCTTAACCGTCACCTCAACCCTGTGAGAGGAAAACAGGTAGGCTCCCCATTTAAGAGGAGTTAAGAGTGGATCCCCTGTTTCAGCCCGGGGTCTTTTTCTCATTTGCAGTCAGGTGCTTGTTTCGTAGATTGAGGCTGGCGTGTCATATTTGTAGGAACTCCCAGGTGCAGAGACTGCAGCAGCCAGACTGAAAGAGGCTAAGTTGACCTTGGGGTGCTGCGAGGTGCCCTGGTTTGTGTTGAGTGGCTCCCAGAACCAGTGTGGACGTCGCAGGAGTCTTGGAGAACTTCTTCTTGAACAACATACGCAGCACTCCGCCTTGTCATTTAAACAGTTTACTCTGGGCACGTTCAAAAACCGGAATTCCACAGAAAGAGCAACAGCTCCGTCTGGGGCCACACCAGTTGGGAGTCATGACTAGCAGCCCTCCGAGGCCGTCCCTGGAGTGCTGGCCGCTTCCACCAGGGGTCGCAGGAGCTGCATCCTTACAGGAGCGCTCACGCATGCGCAGAACTGCCCCAGGACCAGGCGTCCCGCCCGCCGGCTCCCGCCTGTCGAGGGTGCCCGCCTCCTCCGGGCGGACTCGCGCGTTGCAGGTCCGGAAATTTGGATCATTCAGAGATTCCACTGGAGGTCAGGGATCGGAGAAGAAGGGCGAACTTGCCAGCAGTCTTTATTAACCTTGGATCAGTGAGCCTCCTAAGGGAGTCCTGGGCAGTTTCTAGAAAGCTGTACCTTCCGTAGGCATTTACACGCAGGCCTGGCTGGCTCTTAATTAGGCCTAGAGCTGAATCTCTGCTGATGTGCGTGTTTATTGTTCTTTGAGACGTTTACAGAGACTCCCACGGGAGTTGACAGCCGTTCAGTACATTAAAACATGCAGTGAACTTATCATTTGTAAAGAGAAAGGATGCACAAGTATGTATTCTGGTAGTAGAGGTTTAACAAGAGTTGATGGTCCTTTTTTCTCAGAGATCGAAAAATTCCTAGTAATAAGGACTGTAGAGGCCCAGGGAAGATTTTCGTGGCGTATTTCTTAGTAGATGAATGTTCAAGTCTTGAAGTGACAAAATCTAATCCTGACCTTTATGAATTGAATATTTGCTAATGGCCATGACCTTCTAGGTTTCCTGGAGCAGGACAGACAAGTAACCACAGGCAATGCTTCCTCCTTGGCAGAAAAATTCTTCAGTCTGTTGGGGGCCGTGTCCCAGTTGCTTGGACCTGCTGTGGTTAGTTAGCTCATTGGATCAGGGCTGAGGGTTTTCTCTGCCAATATCCCCATGTGACCTTGGGCAAATCACCAACCCTCTCTGAGCTTGAATTTCCTCCTCTGCAGAATGAGAAGAGGAGGAAAGATAGGGGATCCAGTTTTTTTCCTTCAGAAGCTGCTTTTCATTTTTCTTAAAGTCTTGAGATTTCTTCAGGTGTAGTGAAAAAGGTTTTATAGAAAAGCCCATGAGTGGAGGGGACGGAGTGGTATAGGTGGGACCAGGGGAGGCCTTGCTAAGTGCTTTTGCCATGTGCAAACCCCAGGAAATGTAGGAGTAGGGGTATTGAGAGTGACGGAGCTGTGAAGCCCTCGGCCTGCTGGAGATCTGCTGTGTAAGCCTTGTGCTAGCTGTTTATCTCGACTCTGATCTCTTCCCAGCTCGATTTATCAAGTCTGCAAATGGTGGGAAGCTAGATGCTGTAGTGCATGTAGCCACTCATCTCAGGTTGCTAGTCAAAGCTTCCTGTTTATATTTAGACGGTGTAAGAAGAGTAAGAACTCTTTTATTGCCACTGACCCATATTCATATTTAATATTGATTGTGTCAATAGACTCCTGATTGGTTCTCTTTTTGGAAGCAAGCAGAGACTCAAAGAGTCCAAAGAAGGCTTGTGGATTGAAGTCTTTGGTGAAGGTCCACTGAGGTGTTTGTTTTCAGTTCTTCTGTGATACTGTGTCCCTCTTAGTCATGTACTTTTGACATTGTTTTGAAAATGTCTTTCTCCTCCTTTCCAGTAGAGGTGGAGCTTCTTGAAGGAGAAGACCATGTCCTGCTCTGTGAAGCCCAGCCCTCATCAGAGCACTGCACACAGATGGTGCTCAGTGAGAATTTGTTGAATGAAGAAAGGATAGGCACATCTTTTCACTGGCAGTTGTCATTCCTTGCTATAGTTGAGGCATCCAGCGGCTGCACTTCACATTGGAGGGATCCCTTTAGGTGATAAGTCTACTCTTTTTTGGGAAACAAACTAGAACCAACACCAAAGTTTACATGGCATTATGTATAATTAAGGTTGAGGGTCTGCGCTGCAATGTTGACTGTGCTTAATTCAAAGTGGTAGGAATATGGGTGATTGTTATTTTCTCCATTCTTTTTTGTATTTTTCAGGCACCCCTAAAAAAAATTAAGGAAGATTGTTATTTAAGCCCCCAGGAAAGGTGCTTATTAATAACAGTAGTTACTATTTATCAAGTGCATACAGTGGTACCTCGGTTTTTTAACATAATCCGTTCCGGAAGACCATTCGAGTTCTGAAACGTTTGAAAACCGAGGCATGATTTCCCCATGGAAAGTGATGCAAAATGGATTAATCCGTTTCAGACCTTTAAAATCAACCCCTAAGACTGCAAATTTAGCATGAATTTTACTATCTAATGATACCATAGTTCCATAAAATTTACGGTGTTTGTAAACCGAAATGTTCGTCAACGGAGACATTCGAAATCCGAGGTACCACTGTACTTGTTGTATGCCAGTCACCGATCTAAGCCTTTTAGTAATCATTCGGAGCAAGTGCTGTTATTCTCATTAGCTTGATGAAGAAACAGAAGCTCCAAGTGCTGAGTAGCTTGCTCAGAGTCACAGAGCCAGCAAGTGGAGAAGCAAGGGTTTAAATCCAGGTCTGTCTACTCAAAAGCCCGCGTATTTTCACTTCTTAATATTTTACCCAGCAGTTTGGCAGTTACACAATAGGTGTGATTTTTAGCACAAAGATTAAAAGTAACAAAACATAGGATTATCACATGACCTTCCATTCTAGGTATATAGATGAGATGTGATCAAAAGGTACAGTGAATGTTTAAAGTTTGTTAGAGTAAAAGACACATTGCCATTAATCCCCCTCAAAATATTCCCCCTCACTTTGAACACACTTATCCCGTTGTTCTTGCCACTTTCTGAAGCAGTTCGGGAAGTCCTCTTTCATGAATATCTTTAGTTGTGCTGTCGTGGCTGCCTTGATGTCCTGAATTGATTCAAAACATTTTCCTTTCATGGTCTTTTTGACTTTGGGGAAGAGCCAGAAATCACACAGTGCCCGATCCGGTCAATAAGGTGGATAAGGGCACACCGTAATGTTTTTGTTTGACAGAAATTGCCATATACCAGAAGTGATGTGTGACATGGAGCGTTGTCATGAGGAAGGATGAAACTGTTTGTCCATTTCATGTTAATGTGTTGTTCGTGATCCATGATTTATGGCACACTTCTCTCAACCATAGCTTACACCCGACTGACTGTACTGAACAAGTTGAAACTTGTCACACACTGTTACTAAGGTTCTATGTGCTGCTTCCCGTATTGAAGATCCCTGCCTTTCTGTTGGATCGCACTCGGCAGCAGCTTTCACTGTACTTTTCAATCACACCTCATAGTATATGTCCATACAAAAACCAGTACATGGGTATTCATAGCAACATTCTTCATAATATCCAAAAAGTTTCAACAATCCAAATGTTCATCAACTGATAAATGGATAAATAGAATGTATTACATCATCCTTACAATGGAATATTATTCAGCAATAAAAAGGAATGGAGTGTTTGAAACTAGATTCAGATGGAGATTGTACCATATGAGGTCTTACAGTTAAGTCCGTGAACTTGCTGCAACGATGTTGCTAACCTTTTTTGATATCAGAGGGATTATTCATTATGAATTGTACCACTGGACAAACAGTTAACCAAGTTTACTATTTGGAAGTGCTGACAAGGCTGCATGAAAATGCTAGATGACCTGAACTTTTCGCCAACAATTCATGGCTCTTGCATCACGACAATGCGCCAGCTCACACAGCGCTGTCTGCGAGGGAGTTTTTAGCCAGTAAACAAATAACGGTATTGAATACCCTCCCTACTCAACTGATTTGGCCCCCAATGACTTCTTCCTTTACATGAAGATAAGGGAAATATTGAAAAGAGGATAGTTTGATGATATTCAGGACAGCAAGGGTAATATGATGACAGCTCTGATGGCCATTCCAGAAAGAATTCCAAAATTGCTTTGAAGGGTGGACTAGGCACTGACATTGGTGCATAGCTTCCCAAGGGGAGTACTTTGAAGGTGACCGTAGTGATATTCAGCAATGACGTATGTAGCACTTTTTCTAGGATGAGTTCGTGAACTTAATTATCCAACTTTGTTTTATGAGTGTACTAAATGCCACTGAATTATTCACTTCAAAATGGTTAAATTTTATGTTATATGAATTTCACCTCAATTTTTTACAAAAGTAATGAAGTTCTAATAACTTACTACAATAGGTGTGAATCTTGAAAACATTATACTAAGTGAAAAAAGCCAGATATAAAAGGTTGCATATTGTTTGATTACATTTATATGAAATAACCAGAATAGGCAAATCCATAGAGACAGAAAGTGGAGTAGTGGTTTCCAGCATCTGGGGGGAGAGTGGGATGGGAGTAACTGCTAATGGGTATGGGGTTTCTTCTTAGGGTAATGAACATGTTCTGGAAATTAGCTAGTGGTGATAGTTCCACAGCTATGTGAATATACTCAGTAAATTGTACACTTTAAGCAGGTGAATTTTGTGTTATATGCACAATATGTCAATAAAACTGTTATATATATATATCTATATATAACATATATAGATATATCTCATATATATATCTATATATATATAGATATATATATAAATAAATAAATAATATGACAAATGAATAAAATGCTCTCACTTGGAGGCCTTCCAGCCTACTGTTATCTAAAGAGCGATGTGAAGAATAATGATAGTTACTGTTTTCTGAGTCCTTCCTATATGCCAGGTACTGTTCTAAGCACATAGCATTTTACATATAGAGTCTGCTGTGGATTAGGGACCTGGGACCTGGCTCCAGAGCCCACATTCTTAGCCACTACATAGCATGCTTTACATATAAAGAGACAAATCAGAGCTACGAGAGAGTGTAAAGGCTAAGAGCAAGAACTTGGGAGTCAGAGAGTCTGGTTGGAGTCCTAGCTCTGCCACCTACGAGTTGTGTAATCTTGGGTGAGTCACTTAACAGCTTAGTACCCCAGTTCCCTCATCTCTAACGTGGGGATGACAGTAAGTCCTCCCTCGTTCTTCTGAAGGTTAGAAGAATCATATCAAACTGAGAACAGTGTCTGGCATGTAGTTAAAACTCACTACATGTTATTACTATTGTGTGGTTACTAAGTAGAGACTTAAAGAGCATAAATTCCAATCGCAAACTCTCATTTCGTGAGCCTTGCAGGCTGAACTAGCATCTCATTTGCTCACAGAATTATGGAAGGGACATTGAAAGATCATCTGCTCTAGCAGGTGAGTGTCTAATTCAGGGCCTGGCATCCTCTTCTTTTATGAGTGTGTGTGTACTCGCACACCTCCTGAGAAGAATATGGTGACTCTGGAAGGAAGACAGCAATTTCTAAAAGCACTCAGAAGGGGCCAACCTTGGCTTCCAGCCCAGAGACCACCAGGAATCATAGACCCTCAGGACTGGTAGGGACTTCAGAGGAGAGCGAGGCCAGCCTCCCTCCCCTGCCCCCAGCGTTTGGTGGCTTCCATCAGCTGTCTCCACTTTACGCTTGCTCAGAGGCTTGTCCTCCCACTGAGTTGAGTATATCTGACACTGTGGGAGCGCAGCCATTCTAGAGGTGAGAATTCAGAACCAGCAACCTGGGGCTGCCTTTGCCTGGACTTTGCTCTGAAGATCTCAAATCTCTTTTCCTGAGTTTCTTTTCAGCCTTAGGAATTGAGATCCTTGGAAATTGTCTTACTGTCTTTGAAGTCCATACCACAGAACTGGGTTCTTAGAGACATGGTATTATAATAAAGTTTTTCTGGTACTTCCAATTATAAACGCCCATGTGGGTCATCGTACAGCAAAGCTTCAGGGTGTACCTGTCCTGGGCTTGGCTCCCAGAGATGTGGTTAAAAAAAGGAGGAAACAGTGCCTGATGTTGTAGTACATAGTTCACATAATTATGTTTTATAGCCTTTCATTGTGCTGTGTAACTTCATATGAAATTAATTCTCTGTTCATTTTAATGTGTTTCTAAATATCCAAATATTTGTTTTGATGTTAGTCTTATAAAATTATACAGCTCAAGATGTACCGTGTTTCCCCGAAAATAAGACCTAGCCGGACCATCAGCTCTAATGCGTCTTTTGGAGCAAAAATTAATATAAGACCCGGTTATTATATTATATTATATTATATTATATTATATTATATTATATTATATTATACCGGCTATTATATTGTATTACATTATATAAGACCCAGTCTTATATATAATATTGTATTATATTATATTATATTGTACCAGGTATTATATTATATTATATTATATTATATTATATAAGACCCAGTCTTATATTAAAAGAAGACCAATCTTATATTAATTTTTGCTCCAAAAGACGCATTAGAGCTGATGGTCTGGCTCGGTCTTATTTTCGGGGAAACATGGTATGTATCCCAGTAGTTCAGTCCTTCAGGACAGATGAGGAGTGGGAGGCGCTCGGATCCAGGGAATTGCCTGGGGCAGTGCAGCTCTTGGTGGAAGGAAAAATCATGCCCTAGGGCCCTGGACTTTGATTTCTGTGCCTTTCCGATTTGAAGCTCATTTTTATTGTCACTGCAGTTACCAGACACTGAATTTGTTTTCGGAGACTCAGTGAGACACAGGATATTGTGAGCAGGCTTTTGTAGTCGGATAGACCAGGGCTCCAAACTTGGCTTTATCATTTACTAGCTGTGGAACCCTAAGTTCAATCTTAGCTATAAAACACTGTTAACACTTTCCTTGCAGGGTGGCTGTGGGGATTATAAATGGTGTGTGTCAACCCCAGGCAAGGTGCTGGATAGCACCTTGATAAATGAACCTTTCTCATTATTGAAATAGTTCTGTCTTACACATACCCAGATCAGTGTCCTAGCAGAGGGACCCTGAAAGAATTTGGGGTATTAACCCCTCAGTGATCACTGCATTTTTGGCACTGAGATGTGTAGCTCTCCACTTCCTCAGCCAAACCTCCATGGATGGATGGCCCTTGGGGAAATAATATGGAGCTTCCTTTCAGAGATGATGAGACCTTGATGTGGAAGGAAACAAAGGGTGGGGTTCAGTTTGCTGTATTATGTTCTGTAAGTCACACTTTCATAGAGCAAGCCAGAGGCTCAGCCTTAAGCTTTGAAAGAGTCCAGGGTCCTCAGCTGCCTAGTGCCCCTCCCAGCTGTGAGGTCCCGCTGGCCTGCTGGCGCCTGTAGAGTCCCTTTGCTTTGACACTCTACCCTGCCTCCAACTCAGCAGGATTGTTTCTTCACAGGTATCACCCAGGGCAGGATACATTTGTCCCAGCTCCTGGCTCCCTTATACTTTCCAGTTCTTGCCCCTGCACAGACCTTAGGCAGGTCACTTAACTTTCCTGACTCTTTCCACACCATTGGAAGGAGGATAGTACCTATTAAAGAAGACCAAATAGGTTAGTGCACTCGGAAGAGCTTCAAAAGCAGTCAAGTATAATCTAAATGATTTTCTCATCCTTAATTTATTTAAAATGTGTTACCCATCATAGAAAGGACCTTTCAGAAGTGAGTCTGTCTGTGGGAATTTCGTCCTGTGGCCGGGGGATAAATTTTGGGTCCCTTGGCTCCCCAGCGTTCTTTTAATCACTGCACGTGTTCAGCCACTTTTTTCACCCAGGTTTTGAAGTTGGCCTCGCTGATTGGTTGGGAAGCACTGAATTGCTACTCTTTTTGTACACAGTTTTGATTTTTGTACCTTCTGATCTTATCGAGATGTTCATTAGGTATACCTGTCGTACCAGTTATTTATCCAGTCTGCTTTCCGCTTTTTTTGGTCATTCACTTCTCTGGAAAAAAGAAAGTGAAAACATTATTGATAAAAGCTTTCCAAACTGATAAGGCATCATCTGACATTTTAAAGAGGGCCAATTTGGACCATGACCTCAGGACTCTGCTTCTCAGACAGTATTGATCTGACCCCAGACACTTGAAATTTTATAGTCCAGTCCAGAGGTCCTGTAAGCAGCTTTTGACAGAGAATTCGATATTCTGGAACGAGCTGCACAGCCATGCACTGTGGTAAATCCAAACTTCGCTATTGCTCTGAGATGTGCCCAGTGGTGCGTGGAATGAATGTCAGCGCATTTGGGAGAAGGAAAGGAACAATATTTACCATAAAGAGCCTTCCTACACAAGAATGGACTCCCTGCTGGGACCTCATTTGCCAGCCCAGCCATTAGATGTTCATGTACCTGCCTAATTAGAACACAAACCCACAGAAAACACCTGTTTCTTCTCACTGTTGAGGACCAAGTTGTATAGCTGGTTTGAATATTCTTACCAAGTATGCGTGGCCATGGATTGTAGCCCTCAGTGACTGGGTTTCAGTCTTTTAGAACTCAAAATACAGATGATAACCAAACTGTATTGAGCTGGATTTGGCTTTTCTTCGATTCAGTGGGTGTGGCAGGTCCCGAAGGCCTTGGTCATTTTCACGAAGATTAGTGTTCAGAGTCTAGCCTGCAGTAGTACCAAGTGCCAAAGGGTAGACCCATTTTTTTCTGGCTCCTTGACACAGTGGAGAATTTATTTTCTTTATATTAAATCCCTATTATCAACTTGCATATTGTTTGGTTGCTTCTCATATAGCAGAAGGCATATTATGAAACAATTTGTCTCTTTTTTGTTGTTTGCTGATGGTTTTAATTTTGCACAATTGAGTCTCACATTTCGGGAGCTCCAATCAAGTGCTTGCTTTTGAGTGGTTCTGGAGCTATTCTATAAATGGTGAATTTGTTCAGTGTATCTAGTATTCACTTTCAAAGAAAATTTCAAGAGGTTGTAACAGAGTTCACAGTGGAGACACTGCTTAATGGTGTTTTTTTTTTTTTTGCAACTGCATAAACAATTTTGGCTGAATATTTAGTACCTAGGACTAGAGGAACATCAAAACCATTATTGTAAGTGTATTACTTATGTTCAAACAGTTTAGTAGAGGGCCGGCCCGGTGGCTCAGGTGGTTGGAGCGCCGTGCTCCTAACACCGAGGTCGCCGGTTCAATTCCCACATGGGCCAGTGAGCTGCGCCTCTGCAGCTAAGATTGTGAACAACAGCTCTCCCTGGAGCTGGGCTGCTGTGAGCAGCCGGAGGTTGGCATGAGCTGCTGTGGGCTGCTGAGTGCTGCCATGGGCTACTGCGTGCTGCCATGAACAACCGGCAGCCAGCATGAGTGGCTAGCAGCCATCATGGACAGCCGGCGAGAGTTGCCGCGAGTTGCTGTGAGAGACCGACCGACTGCCTCAGCCTGAAGGAGCACAAGGCTCAAAATACCAGCATGGGCCAGGGAGGTGTGTCCTACACAACTAGACTGAGAAACAACAGCTTGAACTGGAGTGGGTGGGGAGAGGCAGAAGGGGAAAAAAAGAAAAGTTTAGTAGAGACATAGAAGTTAAAAGTAGACCCAAATCAAATTTCCAGAGATAAAAATAACAATGTCTGAGTTGAAAAATACTCTGGATGTGATTAAAGACAGATTAGACATTGAAGAAAAAATTAGTGAACTTGAAGACATAGCAATAGAAACTATCCAAAATTAAACAGAGAAATTTTTTTTTAAGTGGAAAGAGCATGAAGTATAACTTCAGGTGGCCTAATATGTGTATAATTGGAGTCCCTTAAGGAAAGAGGAGAGTAACAAAAAATTTTGAAGAAATAATGACTGAGCATTTTTCAAATTTTATGAAAACTATAAATCCTTAAATTCAGAAAGCTCAGTGAAGCACAAGAAACATGGGGAAAACTAAGCCAAAGCACTTCATAATCCAAATTGCTCACAACCAGTGATAAAAGTCTTAAAAGCAGCCAGAAAAAAAGACAGAGTATGCACAGATGAACAAAAATAAGGGTGACAGCAGATTTATTGTTCAAAACCATGCAAGTGAGAATAGAGTGACACCTTTAGAGTTGGTGGGGGTCAGGGGGACAGAGGAAGTAAACTGCCACCCCTGAGTTCCACACTCAATGAAAATATCTCTCAAAAATGAAGGCCAAATAAAGCTTTCTTCAGACATACAATGGCTGAAAGCATCATGAACTGAACTTCACTGTAGGAAATATTAAAGGAATCCTTTAGGTAGAAAGAAAATGATACCAGAAGGAAATATGAACCTACACAGAGGAATGAAGAGCACTGGAAACCAGAATTGTATTGGGGGCTACATAAGTTTTTCCTTATGATTTAAATGCCTTTAAAAAGGTATTTGACTAGTTCAACAAAAATAATAATCATGTAGGGTGTCATTTATAACTTATGTAAAAGTCAAATGTATGTAATAAGAGAATAAAGACTGGAAAGAGAGAAACGGAAATATGCACTTGTGATGAAGTTATACTATATGCGAAGTGGTGTAATATCACTTAAAATAGTGAAACCCTGAAAGCAACCACTGACAGTAATGCTTGAGGCTTCAATGCCTCTGTTTCAATAAATGATAGAACAAAGAGACAGATGGTCCTCGAGGGCATAGAAACCTTGCAACAACACAATCTATTTGTAAATAAAAAAATATTCACTTAGCTATTTCTTATGAACATATTCTTATCATACAATTCCAGCAATTGTGCATCTTGTTATTTACCCAATTGAGTTGAAAACTATGTTCACCCAAAGACCTGCACAGGAGAGTTTATAGCAGTTTTAATCATAAATGCCTGAACTTGGAAGCAGTGGAGATTTCCTTTGAATAGATTAATGGGGTAAATGGAATATTCTCTAACAAGCAAAGGAAATGAGCTATCAGGCCACAAAAAGACGTGAAGGGAACTTAAGTGGGCATTGCTAAGTGCAAGAAGCCAGTTTGAAAAGTTAATATACTGTATAATTGCAACTGCATGACGTTCTGGATAAGACAAAACTGTAGCAACAGTAAAAAGTAGTTCAGGGATTTGGGAGGAGGGATGTAGGGATGAGTAGGTGAAGCAGGGGACATTTTTAAGGCAGTGAACCTGTTGTTCAGAGTGCAGTAATGGTGGATACTGGACATGACCAAAACACGTGTCAACACTCGTAGAACTGCACGACATGAAGAGTGAACCCTAACGTAAAGTATGGACTTTATTTGATAGAAAAAAATAAAAATACCAAAATAAAAACAACGGCAACAGAACCACATCATGGTGAAACATTGAACAAATGTGGTTTGTTCTATGCCAATTTTACGTCAATGAAGCTGTTAAAAATGTCAAGTCTTTGGCTGAGCTTCACCTTCTGTGACAAAGTGGGAACCTCTGAGCTCCCAGCTGCACTGTCCTCAGCCGATGGCTCCTTGTGAACAGAAGTGACTTGTCCTCCTTCCCGTGCAGCACTGCCATCTCGCGTGGCTTTCTGCAGCCTGGAGTGATGACGGTTGCTGTGTAAGAGCAACTCGGATGAGGCCATTCTCCAAACGATGCACATGAGCTGCTGGGTCATTTTCTGATGTTGAGTGTGTCTGATTCCCTCTCTGTAGTGGTGTCCGCTCTGAAAATCAGAGAGGCCAAAGACCTGGCTTCTGATTTCTGTTATGCCGTTAACTGACTATTCAGTTTGGAGCAAGTCACTTGCTTTATCGTGGCAGACCTCGGCTTCTTCATCTGTAGAATGAATGGGTTTTCCAGGGAATTTCTCTGGCCCCTTCCACTGCAGACGCTGTTTCTGTTCATAGTAAACCTCACACTTCTATGTGGAGTGGAACGTGTGGGGTGTGTATACACAGGTATCCCAGGGCACTTGACACAGCAGCAGCCCTACTGTGTAAAGAGGACCTGGAGACCCTCCCCACAGTCTGGTTGCCAGGGGCAGGGGCAGTTTGGTGCTGGGTTCAGGATACAACTGCTCATCTCTGCCTTTCATGCTTTCATATGTCCCAGCCCTGAAATCTCTCTTGGCAAAGAGTCTCTCCTCTACCTCCAAAGAAATGCCCGTAATGCAAAGCTCTGGGTGTTTTCTTAGCTTAGAACTGAGAGGTGGCCTGTGGTGTAAATGTTACTCCAAACGAAGGCTGAGAGTTGGAAAATTTTCCTAGTAACTGAGTCTCCTGGGAGCATTTAAACATTTTTTTATGTTCAATTGGTTAAATGTACATTTTGGGATAGATATTCTTTAGGTAGCATTGTGCTGTGAGCCTGGCTCTACTTACCTTTAAAAGCTTCTTTAAGGACCTTGGGGCCTAATTTTTTGAGAAACTCTGTTAGGTCTGAATGGGGTCACGGTGAAGTACCCGATCAAATTCTCAGCTTGGATATCAAAATCAAACAGTGCTTTGGGTACGAGGATGTGTTGGGGCCTCTTTCATCTGTAACTTACAGATACTCTTTTGGTGCTCCGTTTTGATGTTCCATTTCATCCTTAAAGAGAGAGGGCAGAGGACAGACCATCTGCTTCTCTGACTGATATCCTGGGACCATTTTCTGGCCCTCTACAGCAACATTTAAAAAATTGAAACCCATGAAAAGCAACTCACCCAGCTTTTGTGTTTGATTCCTTTTAGGACTTTGTTTAGAGAAGTTGCCTATTTCCTCTTCTACCAGTAATCTCCACGTGGACCGGGAGCAGGATGTCATCACATGTTATGAGAAAGCAGGAGACATCGCACTCCTGTACCTCCAAGAGATAGAAAGGGTAAGTGAGGACCATGTGTTCCTTCCACTTGAGAATGTTTTAAAATTTCATATCAGGTCGTAGAGAACTCTGGTCACCCTCCAGAAAACCTTCAGCCTGTCTGCCTTTGGGTACAAAGCTTTACTTATACTCTTTAGTGCCGAGGAGAATATGGTGGTGATTCTGGCCCCTTGTGAAAATAGATAGGTCAGTGTTTGGGAAACATTTTAACATCCTCTGATCAGAAATGACAGCATGCATCTCTTTACACCCTCAGCGCCCTGAAGCGGCTAATTAGTCCCATTCTACACAAAACGTGTCGACCTTTGTATTTGCGTGCACCATCTGCCAGGATAGTGTACATCCGCGTTTGGACGCCTTTCTCTCTGTGACTAGCAGGTTGTGTATTCCCTGAGACCCTTTGGGATGGTTTCTGCCATCAGTCAGTGCCCTGCCTGTAGTGTGGGAAAGTGGAGACCAGCAGCGGACAAGAGTGCCACCTGAGCAGAGAATGTGTGAGCCAGAGACCCCGAGCTCACACCCTCGGGAGGAGGAAGGCGGAGGCCGGAGGGGGCCAGCGCGGGGTGCCTAACCGGTCTGTTTCGGATTGCTGTCTTTGGCTCTGCTCTTTATGAAGTTCCTTCATTTCTCAGCCTCAATTTTCCATCTGTAACAGGAGCATAATAATAGTTCCTACTTCATGGAGTTCTTGTGGGGATTATAAAAAATCATGTAAATAAAGGCACTTAGCCCAGGGTTCTTGGCAAATGTCAGTTATTTTTACAGTACCAATAGCTCCTAGCCATCTCTGCCTCCAGCAGGGTTTTTTGGAGTTCTAGCCGAGGCTTCACATTGATTATTTCCCCCTTCAGACCCAGAGATGTATCCTGTCAGATCGTTTGAAATGATTCGAAATCCTGGGAGACTTAGAAAATAATCATAGTCTCGTTTCCCATCAATTTTATGGGTTCTCTTTTTCCATAAAGATTAAAACAGAGGGACTACCAAAGTCTTGTTCTTTTGTTATTTTATAAATGTACAGACCGTATGTTGATGTATGTGAAGTCTGGGAAAATAGCCTTCCTTACATGACCACTGGGCTTGGTGGAAGTTCAAGGGTTTTTATGAGGCAAGATAATGGGTGCTGTGCAGAAGATACCTGTTTGGCCTATTTGAAAAAAAAAAAAATGAACGTAAATGATTTTTAAGAATTATGCTAAATTGAAAACAGAAATTTTAGGGAAATAGAGTCTGAAAGAAGTACAAGACTGGGGCGAGCTTAGGTAAATAGTGCTTTAGTTTTCTGGGTAGGCAGCCCTGTTAAGTGGAAAATCCCACGTGTTCTGTTCCTATGTTTGTTCTGCTGGGCAGAGGCAGTCAGTCATTCAGTGTTTTGCCCTCATTTCCCAGCCATTCTATATGAAGAAACTTCTGTTTGCCAGGACCTTTTGGCATTTTACTTATTAGTGTTGGCTCTTAACTTCATTCACTAGCAGGAATAAAATTGGGGGAGAACTTCTGAGGACCGTTCAGAGTATTTTGGCCAGTGTTTTTTCATCATCTGGGACCACCGAATTGTGTTTCTGAGGCAGTCCCGTTCTCTGACTTTCCCTAAGAGTGGGTTCTGTTCCGTGATGTTACAGTTCTTTGCTTCCTGAAGGGCAGTGACTCTTCAGAGAGGGAGCTGACCTTGGCTTTCCCTCGAGCTAACTTAAGCTGTGAGAAGCAGCAGAGCACAGCTGCAAAGCGACTGCTGATGTTTTGGGATCCTGGCCTTGCCACCTCTTAGCTGTAAAACTTCAAGCAAGTTACGCAACCTCTCTGTGCTGCGTCAGGATCCTCCTCAGTAAAACAGCAATAATAATTGCTGTAAGGTTGTTGGGAGGATAAAATGGTTTTACTCATGGTTAGCACAAGGTTAAGTATTAGTTTTGTTGTCATTATCTGTTCCTATGTCACCTGGCAGTGAGATCTTTCCTAACTATAGAAGATTTCAGATATTTCGATAAAAACTGGAGTATTATAAACAATATTTTATTTAAAATGTGAAAGAACTTTTAGGGCAATGTTAATGGAGTAATTTTTTCAGGACAATTTTGTTTTCTTTGTCTTGTGTGGAAGATAATGGGACAACATTTTGCCTGGAGTCCCTATGTTATATCTGAGTTCCGGACTTCTGTTCATCTGACTTACTGTGGTTCAATCATTTATTTCTGTGTATTTCAGCTTTCTGTTCTCACGGTGGGGCTAATCCTACTACCTGATTTGTCTAAGGCCACAGAACCAGTGAGCTGCCAGGGTCCCCTAGCCAGTACATGAAGGCAGGGCCAAAGAAAATTCGAATACACAAAAGCAGTGCGCGTTAAATGTTTGTTTAGTTGTCCTTCGTATATTAGGGTTACAGAGACATCTACTAATAATTTGTTCTCTGACTGAGGCATAAAAGATCCCTCTAAAATCGTGCCTATAAAATAATTTAATCAAGTCCAATCAAATTAGAGCAGATAGAATTAGTGAGGACATAGGATGGCCTTGATTCGTTTATCTTCAGATGGCGGCATTCTGCCAACAGTAAACAGTGTTATCTGCCCCACAAGGAGATTCTAGTGGCGCAGTGACAGGAATAAAGATGACTTCATCCTTGGGTATCAGAGTGCGAGCCCCGCTTTTGGCGAGTGAAATCCTCCCATTCTGCCCTTTGCAGGCATCAGCCAACCAGCCGGTTCTGGCTTTCTTCAGCAGAAGCCGTGCCAGAGTGGAACTTTACCTTCTGCTGACAGTTCATTCCTTTACACCCTATTTTAGAAAAGAAGTTAATGCTAGATTATGGGACATCCATAGACTTTTTATGGGCTGTTTCAGTGATCAAGTTTTGAGAAGAAACAACTGGACCCCAAATACTGTAGGGCCCAGCCCGGGTTTCCTCTGTTTATCGGGACTTGTTCACTGGTCAGCCCGGCCATGCCTTGAGTGTTTTACGTCCTCCTCAGAGGAAGAACTTGCAGTGACATAGCTGAGGTGTTGGCTTCAGAACTGGATTAGATTAAGGTTACTGTGTGTCTTGAATTCAAATCAGATGTCCCAGGAAAAGCACTCAGTGCTGCTGATGAGAAAGGCAGGGCATGACTGGAGGTTCACGTGGCCTTGCTTTTAGCTTTAAAATGTGGGACAATAAGGAAAGGACAGATTCTTTTTTGCTTACCCTTTCTATTCCTTACTTTTTCACTCAAGCAAAACAGCAGGTTACAGGTCCGAGCTTGAGGTAGTATATCTGAACGAATACTTCCTTAGAGACATGTCAGGAAACTGGCCAGGCAGTGTGCTCTTGCATTGAGCCTGCCTGGGGTAGGAGGCTACAACACACTTAGAACTGAGTTCAAAAAGTCCGGAAACCAGAAAAAGAACAGTAGCTTATTTCAGTCTTTGTATATTCTCATTCAGTCTTTGCCCTCATAATTTTATAGCGTTAAAGGGTTTTATATCTGGCTTTTTTTCACTCAACATTATGTCAGAACCTGAACGTGTTTTCAAGGCTATATAATATTTCAAGTGAATGGCCTCTATGATTATATTTAACTTATGGTTGGGTTATAACCTGTTGTAAATACTGCTACAATGCCATCTTCCTTCAGGCAGCTTTTTCCTTTGCTTGCATTGTTTCCTAAGGGCAAATTCCCAGAAGTGGGGACACTTTTTACTATTCTCATTACTGCATATTGTGTCCAACTGCTTTCAACAGGTCATACTACCTTTGGCAGTACAGGAGGGTTAGGGTTTCTTTGCAGTCTTGGCAGGGTTGCTCTTGTATAAACGTTATTTTGCCAAACTGCTGGGTGAAAGTGGTAACTTACAGTCTTAGTTTGCACTTCTTTGACTGTCATTCAGGTTGAAATTGTTTCCATCTATTTGCTTACTGGTTATATTTCTTTTCTTAATTGCAGCATTATTGAGATATAATTCAGATACCATACAATTTATCCATTTAAAGTGTACAATTCAATGTTTTTTAACACATTCAGAGAGTTGTGCAACCATCATCAATATTTAATTCCAAAACATTTTCATCACCCCAAAAAGAAACCTTGTACCCATTAGTGGTCACTCCCCATTTACCTCCAATCTCCCAGTCTCTATATATTTGTATATTCTGCTAGGTTGGTGCAAAATTAATTGCGGTTTAAAAGGTTAAAAATAATTGCAAAAACCACAGTTACTTTTGCACCAACTTAATAGACATTTCATATAAATAGAACCATACAGTATGGGGTCTTTTAGGACTGGCTTCTTTGGCTTGGCATGATGTTCTCAGGATTCTTATATGAACTGTGATCGAAAAATACAGTAAATGTTTAAAATAAAAATATTTATTACAGTAAAAGACACATTGCCATTAATCCCTCGCAAAATACCCCCTCACTTCAAACACTCTCATCCCATCGTTCTTGCCACTTTCTGAAACAGTTCTGGAAGTCCCCTTTCATGAGTGTCTTTACTTCATCCTCCATCATGACAACGCTCCATGTCACACATCGCTTCTGTTGTACGGCTGTTTCTTTCGAATAAAAACATTACATGTATCCTCATCGACCTTATTCACCAGATCTGGCATCGTACAACTTCTGGCTCTTCCCCAGAGTAAAAATGATTCAGGACATTGAGGCAGCCACCACAGCACAGCTAAAGACACTCATGGAAGAGGACTTCCGGAACTGCTTCAGAAAGTGGCAAGAATGATGAGACAAGTGTGTTCAAAGCAGGGGGGGGAGTATTTTGAGGGGGAATAATGGCAATGTCTCTTTTAGTGTAATAAATTTTTTTATTTAAACATTCACCATATTTTTTTATCACACCTTGTATGTTGTACCATGATTCGGTACTTCATTTTCTTTTTTTTATTGCCAAATAATATTCCATTGTACGGAAATACTACAATGTGTTTATCCATTAGTCATTTATCATTTGGGTTGTTTCCACTTTTTGGCTGTCATAATAATGCTGCTATAAATACTTGCATACACTATTTTGTCTCGACAAATGTTTTCCTTTTTCTTGGGTATATCTAGGAGTGGGATTGCTGGGTCAGATGGTAACTTTATGTTTAACTTTGTTATATTTCCGTTTTGTCTGTTTGTACTTTCCGTTCAATTTTTGCATATAGGACTTTTCTTACAATTTGAAGAAAGTCTTTATATCATAAATATGTTAACCCTTTATCATATTTGCTCTGAATGTCGTCCCGATCAGTAATTTTCCATTTTTAAGTTGTATATGGTTGATTTTTAAATCTGTATATAGTTGAATTTGATTATCTTTTTCTTACATTTATTTCATTATTTTAAAGCTGAACTATTGGGATAAACTCCCTCTAGAATTTAGAGTTTTCAACCATTTTCCATATTTTTAAAAATAACTTTTAATTTCAAAACTTCTGGGGATTTATTTTGGTGTATGATATTAGATATGACTCTAATGTTTTCCCCAAATTTTAGTGCCTCTTTAAGATGATCTCATAGCTCTTTCATGTTTTCTGTCATATATTTTAAGACATTCAATAAAATGTTAGATACAACAGTAATTTCTGGCTTTACTATTTTGTTCTGCTAATCTTATATTGCACCAATATGACACTGCTTAATAAAAATTTTTTTATTATGATGGTTTTAACATCTGAAAGATTAATAACTACTTATTTACTTATTTATTTCAAAATATCCCTTGTCCTTTTCTGTTGTACTTCTGGATGAATTTTAGAATAATTTTGTTGAGTTCTAGAAAAATCCTATTGGGATTTGGCTGAGTTTTTGTTAACTCTATACATTAATTTGGGGAATTATGCTTAGTCTTCTATCTATGACTGATATGTCTTTCCATTTTACAAAACTTTTGGTATAATACAGATTTCAGTAGATTTATTTTACTCCTAGATCTTTTCTGTTTTGTATTGTCTGTGTATAGGATTGGTATTTTTTTTTCATTATATTTTTCATTATATTTTCACCTATAGCGATGCTTTTGATTTGTTAATTCACTTGCACAAACATTGATTGAGTTCCTTCTACGTTCTGCACACTGTGCTTGACACCAGGGCTACTGGAATGAATAATCCACAGAGCATGTCCTTAGGAAACTTATGACCTCATGAGGACGCAGGTCCATAACCAGTGTAGGGAGTGCTTTGGTGGGAGAACTGCAGAGAGGGGTATTGGGCCCGTGCGGAAGTTCAAGGTCGGCTCCTGGAAGTAATGACACCTGAGCTGAATCTTGAAGGCTGACAAGAATAGCAATATAAGATTATTAGCCACAATACTGACTTCCTCTATAAAAACAGAGTTGATTCTTTTCATTTTTCTAAGAATACAAATAGATAGATACATAGCAGAAGAATGATTTTTGTTGTTATAATTTCTTCCTTTCTATTATTTTCCATCTTATCTCTCTCATGCCTGAGTTCCAGACTTTCTAAACCAATGTTAAAAAATAAGGGTGGTGGAAAATATCCTTATTTTGTTCCTACTTGAAGGTAATTTTTAATGTATCTCCATTAAGGGTTATAATGTTCATATTCTCATTAAGTTTCTCATTTGCAGTTCATGTGAGGTGTATGTTATTATTCCCATTATACAGATGAGGACGATGAAGATCTGAGAGATCAAAGGAGTTATCCTAAGTTCACAAGTGGTGAGGATTTTCAGAACCAGATCTAGAACCTGGGTCTTTTGACCTAAAATCTTTTGCCCCCGTCCCCTTGCTATTATGCTTCCTCAGTCATTGGGTGTATGCTTTTGCCAACCAGGCTGTATTTGTTAAGGCTACTTGTTGGCAGTACTCTTACAAGGAAGTGTTTATCCACAAACAAGTGGTGGCTTCAACACCGCCAAACAATGCTCCTGCCCAGGCCTGTGTTAGAGGCTCTTTGTGAGGAAGGGATTAAATCCAAGACGCTTAGAGCTCAGGGAAACCCTGAGCTAAGCTATTCTCTCCCTTGCATCTAGATTCCTACTTTCCCCATTTATTACCAAACCTTGTCCTGGCTGCCCTGACCTCTTGTCTTTTAGACTTTGTTCTACAAGCAAACACAGACTGATAAGACAAAGGAGGGAGGAGCTGGACTGCAGAGTCAGGCGGACCTGAGTTTCAGCACCAACTGTAACACTTGTAAACCATGTGATTTGGGCAACTCAATGGAGCAAAGTCTCAGTTTCCCCTTCAATAAAGAGAGAATAATAGTGTGTATCTTAGTGGTTTTCTTGGGGGGGATAAACGAGATAACCTGTGTATCTACATAATACCAAATGCATAGTAGGTTGCTTTCTTATTGCCTTTATTCTGCATTTCTGATTGGCCTTGCAAATTTATTCATTCATTCACTTATATATTGAATGCTTCCCCTGCCTGACACATTGCAGTAGACACTGGATATATTAGTAAATGGAGTAGATGAGGCCCCTGACTTTGTAGAAGTTGCAGCCATGGAGGTAGACAGCCAGTAATCAAGTTAAAAATACATTGATAAATGCAATGAAGGATGGAATAGGATGCTGTAAGAAGGAAAAATAGAAGCAGACCTACTTTATGTTAGGTAGTCAGGGACGGCCCTTGGGAGAAGGTGACAGTCAAATTGATACCTGAGAGATAAGAAAGAGCATAAGAGTAATAACATGATCCAGATTATGTTACAAAACATGATTCAGGCTGCTTATAGAGAGTGGCAGGGAAGTAAAGGAGCAAGAGAGGATGTGGAGACTCCATTTAGGAGGCTGTTGTAGAAATCTAACAGGAAGTGATGGTAGCTTAAATGAAGTAACGTTTGTGGAAATGGATAGATACAAATGTATTTGAGAAACAGTTAGGAGGTAAAAGATTAGATGTAAGAGGATCAAGGGATCAAGGCTCGCTCCCCAGTTTGATTTGGGCAGCTGGGTGGATGACGTTATTTATTAAGACGGGGTGATAATAGAAACCTCAGTTTGAGGCTGAACCTGGACTCTTAAGTGTATAATAATGCTCAAAGCTTTCCTGGGGGATGGAAGTTAAGTGGCTCTTGTCCCAGGAAGGCATTCTAGGAGTTAGCAGGGAAATGCCCAGAAAGGTACTCTTGAGAATGAGCCCCATCTCTGAGGTCCTGGGATTTATAACATAAAAATAAAATGTGTGACTATAGTAGCAAAGAGGATGAGGGAGGAAATGATTGTATATTACTATAAGGAGTTTATAGTACATATGAATTGGTATAATATTATTTTAAGATAGATTGTGATAAGCTACAGCGCTATATTATAAACCCTGGGACAACCACTAAAAAAATAATAAGAAAAAGATAATTAAGCATTCAATAGTGGAGATGAAATGGAATCATCAATCTAAAGAGAAAAAGAAGAATGAGACAGAAAAAAAGAACAAAGAACATATCACTCAATACAAAACAACTAGCAAGATGGTTCCAGTCATATCAATAATTACATTAAATATAAATGGTCTAAACACCCCATCTAAAAGGCAGAGATTTTCAGATTAAACAAAAAAGCAAGACCTAACTTATGCTATCTACAAGAAAACCATTTACATAATATATAGGTAGACAAAAAGTAAAGTTATACACTATGCAAATAATAATCAAAACAAAGCTAGAGTGGCTGTATTATATCAAAGTAGAATTAAGAACAAGGAATATTATAGGAGATAAAGGGAGATAGTACATAATAGGAGTCAATTCATCAACAAGGCATTGTAATCCTAAAAGTATGTGTACCTAATAATAGAGCTTCAAGCAATATAAAACAAAAATTTAAAAAATATAAAACAAAATATAAAAAACATAAAACAAAAATAGAATAATTTATAATATTAAACGCTTATCTTAGAAAGAAAACTTTCAAATCAATGATCTAAGTTTCCAACTCAAGAAACTAGAAAAAGAAGAACAAATTAAAGCCAAAGCCAGCAGAAGGAAAGAAATAATAAAAATCAGAACAGATTTCAGTGAAATAGAAAACAGATCAAAGTAGAGAAAAATCAGTGAAACCAGGAATGGATTCTTTGAAAAGATCAATAAAATTCAAAAACTTTGAATAAGATTGAATAATAGAATAAATGAGAGAAGACACAAATTATCAATACCCAGAAAAGAGGAGATAATTATAGACATTAAAAGACTGTAAGGGAAAATTATGACCAACTTTATGCCAATAAATTTGATCACTTATAGAAAACACACAAATTCCCTGAAAGGCAAAACTACCAAAGCTCGTTCAAGAAGGAATAGATAACCCAAATATTTCTATATGTATTTTAAAAATTGAATTTGTAGTTAACAGCCTTCCCACAAAGAAACTACAGGTCAGGTTGGCTTCATTGGAGAATTCAGCCAAACATTTAAAGGAGAAATGTTTGCAATAATATAAAAGCTTTCAGAAAATAGCAGATAAATACTCCATAATTCATTTTATGAGACCAATATCTGTTATGAATACAGATGCAAATACATCCCACAAAATACCAGTAAACTGAATCCAGCAAGATACAGAATGATCAAGTGAGATTCATTTCAAGAATGCAAGGTTGATTTAACATACAGAAATCAATTAATGTAATACAACATCAGTACAATAAAGTACAAAAGCCACATGATAATGATGATCTCAGTAGATGCAGGGAAAGCAATTGACAAAAATCCAACACCCTTTCATGGTAAAAACACTTAACAAACTAGAAATAGAAGTTAACCTGATAGATGTCACCAATGAAAAAACCACATCTAACAACATCTAAGATGGTGAAAGAGTGGATGCTTTCCTCCTAAGATCACTAAGAAGACAAGGATATCTGCTCTTACTATTTTAGTTTTATTTATTAGAGGTTCTGGATGGCACAACTAAGCAAGAAAACGAAGTAAAAGGCATCTAGATTAAAAAGAGAGAAGTAGAAGTATCTCTGTTTGTAGACGACATGATCTTGAAATCCTAGGAATTCACACATACACACACAAAACTATTATAACTAATAAATGATTTCAATAATATTATAGGATACAAGGTCAATATACAAAACTCACTTTAATTTGTATACACCAGCAGTGAACATTCTGAAAATGGAATAAAAAAGCAATTCCACTTATATCAAAAGGTTAAAATATATTGGAATTATAAAAAAGAAGTACAAACCTATGCCATAAAAACTACAAATCAGTGTTGAAAGAAATGAAAGAAAACTTAAATAAGTAGAAAAACATGCTATGTTCATGGATCAAAAGACTTAATTTGTTAAGATGGCAATACTCCCCAAATTGGTCAACAAATTCATCCCAATCTGTATCAAAATCTCAGTTGCCATTTTTGCAGAAATTGACAAGTTGATTCAGAAATTAATATGGAAATGCAAGGGACCAGAAGAGCCAAAACAACCTTAAAAAAGAACCAAGTTGAAGGACTCACAGTTCCTGATCTCTCAACTTACTACAAAGCTGTAGTAATGAAGACAGTATATACAATTAATATTCCTGAAAAATAAATGGAAGAAATGGAATAAATAAAAAAATACAATTATTCTATCAAAGAGAAATTCTTCAACAAAGTAAAACTATTGAGCGTTTACTTTGTGCTAAGGGTTCTATCCACTCATTGTCTGTTTTAGTCCATAGGACTATGCTAAGACCATGTTCTCTTGCCACCTCCATTTTACCAGTGAGAAAACTGAGGTCTAGAGAGGCTGTGACTTGCCCAAAGTAGGGGGGGCTGGGTTTTGAGCCCAGAATGGCAGCCTGACTTCAGTGCATTACTTTATACTACAGATCTGAATTCGTAGATTGAAAATTATGCTGTGTTCTCAGGAGAACTGACAGAGAATGATGAATGGCAAAATAACTCCCGGTAGATTTTCTAGACTTCAGGGACAAAAAGGAGTGCTGTTCGCAGATCATCTGCAGGGAGAAGAATAAGGCTGGCTTCCGAGTTCTCCACAGCAACTTTCAGTGTCAGAAGACTGGAGAATCATCTGCCACGTTCTAAGGGCGAGAAAGTACGAAATCCAAGAATGTCACCTTCAGTCAGGTTTGGAGGAATAGAGACAAGAGACAGACGTTCTCAGACGTACAAGAATTCAGGGCCTACAGCGTCCCTGAGCCTTTTTGTGCAATATTCTACCAAGAATTGATTCAAAATAAAGAATTCAAGAAACAATGAATGCATTTTAATATAGGACTGAGGCAAAACAATTGTGGAGTAGGACATAATTGTTGGGAACCTTGGCAACGTTAGAAGAGTAATGTAACAAAATTAGGAGGCTGAGGAGAAGGCAGAAGCAGAAGGTAGTATGAATATGTTAATTTCTTCATCTTTACCATGGGGTCAGTAGACACTACAGTTGAAATATGTAGGTAAAAGAATGACTTCTCTCTCTCTCTCTCCCTGTCTCTCTCTCTCTCAAGTAATAACTCTGTACATTGACAGATGATTACTAGACTTGCTATGGTGATCACTTCGTCAGGTGTTGTCAAATCACTATGTTGTACACCTGAAACTTATATAATATTGTATGTCAACTATAATTTAAAAATAAATTAATTGCTCTTCCTGTGAGCTGCCTGATGTGACCTCTGAAAATGGTTCACTATTCCCTTGACCCAGCGAACCCCACAAAATCATGTAAACCAAGAGGTTCGAACCTTTGTGCTCAATTTAAGAACACTCGTGAAACTGCCCAGGCCATCAAGTGTATGCATATCCAAAAAGCCACCACGTATCTAAAGGATGTCATATTACAGAAGCAATGTGTACCATTCTGTCATTACAATGGTGGAGTTGGGAGGTGTGCCCAGGCCAAACAGTGGGGCTGGATGCAGGGTCAGTGGCCCAAAAAGAGTGCAGAATTTTTGGCTGCACATGCTTAAAAATGCAGAGAGAAATCCTGCACTTAGGGGTTTAGATGTAGATGCCCTGGTCACTGAGCACAGCCAGGGAACAAAGCTCCCAAGATGCAACGTGGAACTTACAGAGCTCACGGGCGGATGAACCCATACATGAGCTCTCCCTGCCACACTGAGCTGACCCTCACTGAAAAGGAGCTGACGGCTCCTAAACCAGAAGAAGAGGTCGCACAGCAGAAAAAGATCTCCATGAAGAAAGTGAGGAAACAAAAACTTAAGGCCTGGGAGTTAATTCAGCATCAAATAAATGCTAATAAAAGAAAAAGCAGGAAAAAAATAAATCCATTAATAAAAAAGAAAAAAACGTATTTTTCTGAAGTTGAGTGATTACTTTGGTCACACTTTAGTTTCTTGTGTTTAATTAAAATTAAATGTAACGGTTTAAATTAAAACTAGCATCTAGAACACAATCTGAGTTTTTGTAAAATGACTTTTATCGTTCCTCTTGATACATATGGATATAGAGAGATCTGGATTATTGTTCAATCAGTATTAACCGGTTTTTTCTGTGTGGTGGAATTTTGAGATGGTTTTTAATTTTCTTTTTGTATTGTACTGAATTTGCTTTAAATAATCATGGCATTTTTTTAAAAAATGAAAAACTATTTTCAAAAGCAAGTGAAGGATAATTTTTAAAACTTTCAAAGTTGGACCTTCAAGTGGAGACGCCATGGAGGTAGCTAGATATAGAGTCTGGAATTCAGAGAGGGAAAGTCTGGACTAGAGATTATAAATTTGGGAGTTGGCGGCATATAGATGAATTTTGAAGCTCAGAGGAATGGATGAGATAGCTCACCTTGAGAGAGACTTACCGGAGAACGGACAAGTGCCCAGGACCCGACTCTGTGTCTCCAGCACTTGGAGGATGGGTGGGGGATGAGCCTGCGTTAGAGCCAAAAAAACGACAGTCCCCACAGGTAGGAAGAACATCTGCCTCTTAGCGCTTGCAATGCTAAGTCGTGAAGGAGCCAGGCAGTGTTGACAAGGTGTTGGGATGCAGTTTGAATACAAGTGTGCCACGACAGACTCTTCATTGTGTGCTTTCTACTTTTCCATTTCCCAAAGCTCACAAGTTAGAGAACTAGCAATTGCTTCAACTCCATTTGGAGAGTAATTTCAAGACCTCTAGAATATTTGGGGTTTGGCTCACAGCTGGGTCTTTGAAGAGCTGCAGACTTTTCAGCAAATGTGGACAGTATGTTTGGAGAGCACTTATATGGTTTTTTCATGGGACACAGTAGCTTCTGGTTGATAAAGGCTTTATGTGACTTTATGTGAGTTTAAAGCGAGTAGCCTCTGTAATAGTAGACCCGTACTTCTACTTCACTTTAACCCACTCAACTTGCAAGCCTTTCTCCCGATTAGTTGGCAGTCTTTCTTGCAGGGCTAAAAATTGAAACCTTTGAAACCTCGTTATCTGTGGACAAGAGGTCGAGTTTGGGAAAGAGGGAGCTTAGGTTGTTTTTCTCAGCTCTCCCCTTGAGAACAGATAAATGACTGCTCCTCAGTCCACTGGCCTCAGTTTTATAGCCTGGAGAGTTTGCCCTCTCTGGTTAGTCTTAGGGCTGGTGCCAATCACGGCACCGAGTTCCCAGCCCTTTTTGGAGCTCCTCCAGCTCAAAGGGCTGAAGCTGCAGTTGGCTAGTCAGTGACCTCAGCCATTGGTGGATGATGACTATTTTTTTGCCCGTTGCTGGGACCTGCTTCTGTGTCACTGAGCCTCTCTGTCAACATCCTGGCATTCGGCAGAGCCCCTCCAGCTCTAATGCTTCTCCTGGCACCATGCACGCATCAACACCCTTCACTCAGCCCTTGGTGCCAGGAGGGCCGCATGTGCCCCTGGGTTGCTTGGGTTCCCTGGGTTCCCTGTCTCATGGAAGCCGTTCTCTCTGCTTTCCTGACCCTGGCCTGTGCACTGATGTTTGCATAAGGTAGTTGATTTTTCAAATTGTGCAGTGCATTTAGCAATAGGGTTTAAAGGAAGTTGAGGTTGGATGTGGATCTGATTAGTTTTCCGATTTTCTCCCCTTCTAGGTAATTCTTACTAATATTCAAAACAGAAGCCCTAAGCCTGGCCCTGCTCCCCACGATCAAGAACTAGGTTTTTTCCTAGAAACAGGACTTCAGAGAGCCCATGTCCTCTATTTCAAAAATGGGTAAGCCTTCTTCATTTTTTAAATCAAGTTCCTAAAGAAGGAAAATAGAGAGTCTTCTAATGCTGTCTTCAGTTTAGTTATTATAACATAAACAATTTTAAAGATGCACTGTAATTGGAATTTTTTAAAAAGAAAGAACATAGGCTCTTTCGTCTCTTCTCCACCTTGCTTTCTTACTTTCCCATGAGATTTGAAGGTGGGAGAATGGAGTCGGGGGGCTCCTATGTGAGTCTGAGTCACAAGGATGGGGCACCAAGACGAGTGGGGTGGATGAGAAGGGAGCCAGGCTGCCCCTGCCCTTCCTCCGCGGCAGTGGTACTGCACACGCCTCCCCACTGTGATGCGGGGGAGAGGGAATGAACTGGAGACCCTGGCACCCAGGACCCTCTCCCTTTGAATGGCTGATCAGTTCAGAGAATTGGATGTGCCAAGTCCCATATGGTTTTTATGAAAGTGAGTGTGGATCTAATGCCACACAAGAACACTTCCTACTTGAGCTGCCTTTGAAAAGGGTTTAAGAAAGGTTAAAGAGCCTGACCATGTGGGGTGTAGCTCTCTAATGCATTTGATGTTTGTTTTACTCTTCTGAGAAATGCGACGATTCTGTTCCAAATCTCTTCAGCTGTCCCTTGTTTTGACCTTGTGCTGCAGGATAGATGTGCATGAAGACCAACAGTAGGTACCGGTTCCTCTGTAGCTCCTCCTAGGCTGTGCATGGGAGGCCCCTCGAGGCCCGTTCCCTTCCTCTCGGAAGACTCAAGTAGTGCTTTGAGCAGCCGAGGGGACGCGAGTCCCAGCCTTCGGATAAATGAACAGTGGAGTTGCTCCCTCTTCATTGTTGAGAGCTTCAAACCTTGGGGTGTAGCTCACGGAAGTGGGTTTCATCCTCCTGGTGGCCCAGAGCCACAGGCGGCCATTTTCCACTTGTTGGGAGTGAGTGCTAATTTCCCAAATCCTATTATACTGTGGGCAAGGCCTGCTTTGCTCCGAAGGCCACTGGTTCAGAGTGCCATGGCCCACGAAAGGCCACAGGAAACACCCCAAGGTTTGGAATGGCTTGGTGGCTTTGGCACAAAGATGTGCTCAAATTTGATCTCATCTGCCCCTGATGGAGATCGACTGCGCGGTGGTGCATGTTCCCTCTGCTGAGTTTTGAGTTCTGTTTTCTTTACTGTTTTAAATAAAGGGAGAAGGGAGGGAAGTGGGATATCTTTCTAGCGATCTGTTTCTTCTCCCTTTTCACAATAAATGGTGGTCATCACAGAGGAACCTCCCACCGTTGCTCTCTCTCCCTCTAACCTGTGAGTGTCTGGTTGATGTACAAGTCCAAGTACAGGAGTGAATTCCCTGGGGGCTCTCGAGTGCCACACCACGACCTGCTATTGGAAAGGCTTTGCGTAAGATTGATCAGGGTGGGCTGCATAACGCATTCTCATCTGAAGCCTAGTCATGGAGGAGGGAGAAGCAGGGCTCTTGGGCTCAACCTCCTGTCATGAAACGTTGACTGCCCACTGGAAACTAACTAGAAAATAATGATGAAGAGAGGTTTATTATTTATCATAAGATGATGGATTACACGCTGGGAATGGCTTGCTGGCTCCTTTCTCATTTTTACAAAACAAGTGCAAGGAGATACCCATTGGCGTATCAAAGTTAAGGGATTGCTTAACTTGGAAGCCTTTGCTCCTCTTTTCTTGTCCTCTCGCCCTTCGCTCTGTGCTCTAAAGACCAGTGATGGCATTGGGCCAGCCACTCAAGACGGTTCTTGCCTGCTGCAGTGTCCTGAAGGCTGGGAGCCTGCAGCAGTAAGGAGAGATTACCTTTGGGTAGGTAGAGGTGAAGGCCACTTTCGAGACCACAAATTATGGAAGAAAGGAGAGGAATCTGTGGGAGGTTTTGGACAAGCCAAGTGCTGTCAGGGTTACTCAGGGCCCAAGAGCCACATCTGGGGGTCATTTGTTAGGGAACAACAACAGCCTGTGTCTCTGTGGAGCAAGTGGGGGCAGGTGGGGGCAGCTGCTTTCTCTCAGCACCAGTGGCTTTCCATAGTTCCAGCTCCTGCTGTGTTTGCTCCTTTGTTGTCTCACTCCTTTTCTTTGTTTTTCTGCACTTTTAAAAATACGTATTTGGGAAGATAAAATGGACAGGGTTTGACTGATTTTCGGGGATAGGGAAATGTATTATAGAAGGGTTTTGCAATAAGAGATAGAAATTGATAAAGCACATCTTTTTCTTTAGAAACATACTTAACGATATTCAGCTGTGGTGTCATCACTGAGGACTTAGTGAGATATAATAATTACTTCTATTCATTTATAATTCGCCATCTTTTCCAAGAGCGAGTGCCAAACTGGCGAACTTGGCTCTCGTTCACAAAGAACATAACTCCAGGACCAGTTCCTGGGCCCCTCCTAACGCCTGAGGCCCCAATGATGCTTTTATCTTTACCATTAGTTTTCCTTCATGGACACTGATCCCCATGGCGGCATCTCCTTCACGTCCCCTGTTGCCTACGAGCTTGGCAGAATAAGTAGAATTGATCCTCTTTTTCCCACGGTGACCTGGCTTCCAGGTTTGATCTTCAGTCCTTTTAGCGCTGCACCACGGCAGGGGAAATGCTGTCACTGTGTGGAAGGGCTTGGTTGGACCCCCACATAGCGGCCTTGTCCAGCGCCCGGCCTCTCTGTGACGGAGCTTGACCCCTAGTACAGACGTTGCCAGGGGAAGGTTCCCAGGCTCTGCTGATTGGTGTTTTCTCATCACACTTGTCCTCATGTCTCATCTACAGCATGTCACGAATCATGTTTCTTCTCTCCTCCCCATTGTCCCCCTCGTCCCCTCCCACGCCCCCTCTTCCTTCCTCTCTTACCCCTCCTTTTCCTCTCTGTTTCCTTCCTCTCACCCTCTTCCTCACCCTCAGTTCCCATTTCCTTCCCTTCCCTCTCCTTGTTGCCCTCTTACCCCCCTTCCCCCACGCTCCCTTCCTCCACCCTCTTTCCTCCTTGGAGGGAGAGAACGCTCGGTTGCCATCCCAGCCCCAAGTGCTCCGGGCACGATGTGACTTGGAATGTACCCACATCTATTTCACATCTGTGTCTCTTGTCCCTCTGGGTGGCAGCAGCAAACCTGTTAAGGATGAAAAACCTCTTGCTCAGGTTCTGCAAGGGTGACATCAGAGAGCGTTAGCCTCAGAAAACCAGGACTGCTGCCTCCAAGGTTCTCGAATTGCCTCGCTCACGGCGGGCACTCGCTTGAGGGGCCCTGGGGCCAGAGGACCTGGATTTGGAACCAGGCCTCTGCTTGCTGGGTATCCATTTCTTTATCTGTGAAATAGAGCTCAGACCTCCTACCTCAAGAGCTGTGGTGAAGCACAGACAAGAACATGCGTGCGGGAACACTCATGAAGCTCCAGGCAAACAGCAAGTGGCCAGTTGTAATTTCCCGTGATGGGGATGCCCAGCTGACTGTCCCTGCTGCAAGTGGGACCGGAGGAAGGTCAGGCTACAGCTGAAGTGGAAGTTCGCAGAACAGACGTCCGTCCGTCACGCATTTGGTTGCTGAGCCTCACACCACCAGAGTTTTCAAGGAAGAGCATCTGTTTAGACTGCTGGTTTAACGAACTCTGCCCAAAATGCGTGACAATTAGCTTGGATAACATCTAATAACTGATGGCCATGTCAGTGTTTCAGAGAAGGGATGTGGCGCTGGCTCCTCTGACACAGTCGCATTGGGTATTCTTTGGCTCGTGGCCAGGAAATGGCCTCAGCAAGGGGCTCCCTTCAGCCTTCTAAGGAGAACAGAAATGTTAACCCCCCACTTGAGTTTTTGCAGCTGGAATTGCCAGAGAGGCGTGGGTCTGGGATGCCTATTATTTCCTGCACATTTCAGGAACCTTTAACCATCCCTTATAAAACGAAGGGTGGCAAAGGATATTTCAAATAACTTTGCCTCTTGTCAGCCATGTCAGGTGTACTGGTTGAGCAAAATGGATGGTAGTGTGTTTTCCCTGGTTCTGAATTGGTTTTAATTCAGGGAGGGTGGGGATATCTGAAGCAAGAAGGCAAATGACTGTCAGTACCTGGGAGATGTGCCCATCGAGTGGTACTCTTTCTGAGGCTGCATGGCTAGGGTGCCTCATGGAGTTCTGCCAGGGAGACCCTGACGTGGAGAAAGTAGGAAGTCAGGAAGTACTCGTATGGTCAGACATGGGCTTCCCTGAGGTACTTACAATCAAGCCAGGGAATAAAGTGGTATGAGAGCTCTTTGGAGTTCTGCAAAGACGGTCAGTCGCCAATACGAGCTGGCTTTAAATAGACCACTATTCATCACTCTGCATTGGCTTTAAAAAGTTTTTAAACTTCCCCATGCATCTTGTTGACCTTTACACCTGTTCAGCCCTGCTCAGGGTAGCCCAGAATTAGAAGGCAGAAGAAGGGGCCGTGAGGCCCACAGTGTCCTATGGGTTCCTGAGTAGGGGCGTTTCCTGGGTTTATAGCCTTCCAGTGGCAGACAGGCTCCCACACTCCATGGCCAAGCTGAGAGGGTGGCTTTGCTCGGTGCACCCATCTCTCCAGGCACGGGGGCAACTTGGCATTGCCTTTGCATTCTAACTGTCTTCTCGCTTGCAGTGATAAGAAGTGTTCACTTTTTTACTGCACACTACTTTTCACATTATGAGTCACATGCTGTGAACATGAGAGAATTCAGACACGTTTCCAGCAAGCATTTAACTTTTGGTACGTGACATTCTTCAAGAGATTCAGAGATGGAAAAGAAATGGGTGTGCACGCTGGGACATAGTAGGAGAAAAGCAAAAGCATAAGACAATAACATAAGTAACTTTAAAGGTGACATTTTGGTTGCATAAAATAGCAAACAATGAGAGAACACCTACTCGCTTTAACTGAAGTCTCCAGGCCCACTTATTTATTAATCCTGGAAGGTCAGTTATTCATTCATTTAATGAGGATTAATTGGACGCCTGTTAGGAACCAGGCTCTGTGTCAGGTACTGGGGGTATAATGGTGAAAAAGAGGGACCAAATCTCTCCCCTCCTAGAACTTAGTCTCAGAGAATTAAGAATTAAAACAAGCAGTTTCAGGGTAGTTTCTACATGTTGTGGCAGGAGAAGTTCAGGTTGCCACAAAAGCAAATAAGGAGGCTGTGTGTTGAGACTGCTGCCTTATTTGGAAAGGGGAGTAAAGCTTGAAATGATACACGTGCAGATTGGGGAGAGCCGGGCCCGGGGAGGAGGAGAGAGAGGTGGGGGACATTCCAAGTAGTTGGTAGAAACACGGAGTTAGCACTGCACTCAGTATTGTATGTATTCTGCACAGCTGTGAGGACACCATTGTGGTTGGAGTGAAGGTTTATTTAGAAATCTGTGAATTTTTATATATACTCTCAGCACAGGACCTGGCATGCAGTACGTTTGGTCAGTCATCCAACAAGTATTTATTGAGTTCTGCTATGTGCAAAGAACTGTGCTTGGTACTACATTGGTGAATTTAAGAGACATAATCCAGGCACTCAGGGAGGATACAGTCTAGTGAGGGAGACAAGTAATAAAAAAGTAATCCAATGTATGTGAGCACAGATTGTAAGAAGTACTAGGAAATGAATGGGTACAGTGAGAGCAAATAACACAGGGCACCTGCTTAGAGAGGGCGCTCAGGCTGGGCCTCCTGAGGAAGTGACATTGAGACCAAGACTTGAAGGACGAGAAGGAAGTCACCAGGCCAAGGGCAGGAGAAAGAGTTGTAAGAAGAGGGCCCATATGTGCAAAGGTCTTGAATGAGGAAAGAACTCTGTGTTTAAGAATCTGAGGCAGAATCGGAAGGGGAGAGTCACAGATGCTCTCGGTCTGGCTTACCCTGAAGAAGGCAGGTCGACTGCAGCATACAGTGGGAGTGGTGATTGTCCAGTGAAAAATCCCCAAGTCACCAGGGCAAAGGCAAGGTCATGATAGCTGGACAAAGCATTAACTGCTCACCGGAAAGATGACAGTGGTAGGGGAGACCAAGAGAAGTGGATGGATTTGGGAAGTGGGGAGAAGGGAGGGAAGTAGAAGAACCAGAGATGACTCCCCAGTTCAGTCTTGAGAATTGGTTAGATGGAGTGGGGACAAGGAGAGGATCAGATTTGGAAAAGGGGAACTCAAGGATTTGCCTTTGGATATGTTAGGTTTGAGATGCCTGTGAGATGTCTAAGTGGAATTGTCAAAGAGGAAGACACAGGAGCACCGAGGGGAGGTCGGAGCTTGAGTTATAACATGGGAGTTTCAGCAGATTGATTGTATTTGAAGCTGTGGACTGGATGACATTAGTGAGGGACAGGGTGTAGAGAGAGCAGTGAAGACAGCCCAGGACTCAGCTTGGACACCTGCAAGAGTTAGAAGTAAAAGAGGGGGAGGAACCTGTGGAGGAGCTGCCCGAGGTAGGAGGGACATCAGGAGGGTAAGTGCCTGTGAAAGCCTGAAGAGGAAGGTGTGCTGGGAAGGAGGAAGTGATCACCTGCTTTGGATGCTGCTGTGTGTTAATAAGGATAAAGACCAAAGCTTGCTTTAGATAACATGGAAGACATTTGTGACCTTGAATAGACTTCTGGTGGGATGGTCTAAGAGCAGAAGCTAGATGGGGGAAAGAGAAGAACAAAAGATACAGGAGGAAGTGTGGCATTGTATGTAGATGACTTTCAATCATTATTATTTCCTTTTCCATTTTCTTTTCTAAGATAGAGTTCTTTCTGGAAGGAAGGATGATAGAAAGATGGCGGAAGACTGAAAACCAGGCTAAGGAATAGAGTTCTGTCTCCAGGTATGGAGAAACCATTGAATCCCCAGGTGGGGTGTCAGAAAGGGCCACGGATAGGTAGTCCATTTGCAGGAGTCTAGTGCCAGCTGAGTCATGTTCCCCATTTCAGTTGGACTAGGCTCATTTTGCTTGGTTTTTGGCCAGAGACTACATTCTGACCTCAGCAGGAACCATAGTAAGTTATGCAGTTGACTGAGAGAAAGATAGGGGTGATGGAGGCAGCGATGGAGACGGGAGGGAGTCTATGTAAGAGGGCTATTGCCTTTGCTGCAACAGCTTCCAAAGGGAAGTTTCTGGAGCAATGTGAGTCCTGCAGCCTGACCAGCCAGGCCCACCTTGGTGTTGCCACATGTCATTACATGACTGGAAGACTTTTGATCCACCTAGCTTACTGTGCTAAGCACTTGACATTAGTTTTCCTAATAGTTGAACTGATGGTGGGGTGTAGAATCTGAAAATCTTGGAGCTCAAATGTTGAGAACACATTGGTTTTATTCACTGTCCTTTATAGATGAGGAATCAAATCCAGAGAAATCACGTTCAGCAATCATTCAATAAATACTTACCAAGAATCTTACTAAGGTACTTAGGGGCCAAACATTGCCCTAAGTGAACGAGTCAGAGCCAGTCACTGCCTTCATGGAGTTTACATTTTGGTTGGGAAAACAGTCAATAAGAAAGACAATATGATTTATTCGGTGTCGCACAAGTAGTTGGTGGCAGAGCTGGGACCTGCTTATCCTTCTCTGACACCCAGTCCCGTTTTCTGACCACTCGGACCACACTGACCATGCCCAGTTAGTTCTCTCTTCTTGAACATGGAGCACTGAGCAGCGTAGCTCGAAGGAATACATTGCAATTAGAAAATAAGGGCTTTTAAAAGCCAGTCTAGATGTCATTATTTATATAATAAAAAGTATCAGCCGAATTTTCTGTTTTGTTTAAATGTAGACTGGGCTCATCCCATAATGCCATCCAAACTTTAGTATGGAAACAAAGAAATATCTGTCGGTTTAATTACAAAACTCCAAGACCACTTTCAGAATGAATAAGGAGGGACAGGTCGTTGCTTCCCTTGTACTTCATAAGTGCCAGCCCTTGATGAGTGTTCGAGTCCTGTGCCATCTGGAAGCTTTATCAGTGTTCAACAAGGCGCTGCATCCTGTTTGGATGTCCTTGGCGTCAGCTGACGAACCTGCGACGTCATCCTAGGTTTCCAGAGTGCAGGGGCATCGGGTGGGGTGGAGCCTAGTGAACTAACTGGACGTTCCTTGCTGCTCACAGAGGCCCCCCCTCACATGGATTTGCCCAGCCGTAAGCTGCTTCCTTTAGCCACCACTCAGAATTAGATTCCCTGAAAGATGAAGTGGTGTAGGAAATGATTCCAGGTCTTCACATTGGGTTCGTCTAGGGTAGTGATTTTCACTTTAGTGGGGGAACGAGGGAAGGGGCTTATTCATTCACTTATTTATTCATCCATCAAACATTTATGTGCTAGGAGCTACGGTGACACAGCAAATGATCCCTGTGGATTCTAGTCCAGCAGGCAAATAATTACAAGAGGGCTAAGCCTGAGGAAAGGGTAGAAAAAAAGCTTTTTTATTTTTTTTATTTAGCTTTTCACTTTGCAAGTTTTCCTAAAAAGAGATGGTTATACAATAAGGTGTCTAAAAATCAAAGTTAACTTAATATTTTGATATTTCTCAATAACTCTTGATATGACTGGAGATTGGTCCCCTGGGATTTATTGACCTAGATGGCACTGTTTGCAGGCCTGCTCTGGGGCCATGCTCTGGGTGGGAGTGGCACGAATAAACAGACACAGCAGGAACACGCAGTGTGGTATGAGGCATACGAGCCACCTCTGTTTGGTTTTAGATGACATGTGACATTGTTCAGGCGTTGGGGATAAAATGGTGAGCAGCCAGACGTGTTCCCTGCTCCCAGAGATCATTATATTCTTGGATGTTTCGCTACACCCTGAGATAGTACTCAGGAGGAAAGGTACCCATTTGTCTGAGAGTCCATTTTAAAAAGAAGTTGACCTAGATTTGGTGGTTAGGGGAGGTTTTCCTTGGGACATGACTGAGCAGAAACCAGAAGATGAATCAGGGACTAGGGGCTAACTAGCAAAGGCAGGACAGGGTGGGAAGTGTGCTCGTTACTGTTCAGACCTAAAAGTATTCTCAGAGGCATCTTGTCCAACCAACCCATCCTTTTTCTTTGCTTTATTTTTCTCCTTAGCATTTAACTGGCATCGAATATACCATAAACAGTACTTACCAGGATCTTCTTAGGTTCCCTTAAACATTTTGACCCGTAAGACTTTCATTGGCCAGAGCTGGCACCCATCTATTTAGAAAGTTCTAGAACAGAACCACAAATTGTCAGGGATTACTCTTCTGTATAAACTGTGCTCTCTGCAGTCCATAGGGCCACCCAGAAGCTGTTCTCTTTGCCCTGCTCCCCTCAGGTGCCAGCTCGGGTGCTAGAGAATGAGCTTCACCTTGAGTAGGTGTTCAGGGTCTCCCAAGGGATTTGCTCACATTCAAGGAAGCCCAAAGCTATCTTGTCCCCATCAGATATTTATAGATCCTTCCAGTCCAGATGCAAGTTATCAATGAAGGGTCATTTAAAAACAAACATTTGATTTTTCTTATTTTTATAATTTATTTTTTATTAAATTTATTTGCATAACATTGGTTAATATTAATAACATATAATTTCCAGGTATACAAGATTATAATTTGACATCTGTGTGCTCTGTTGTGTGCTCCCCACCCAAAGTCTCCTTTCCTTTCATTACCATATATTTGACCCCCTTTACCCACTTTGCCCTCCCTGCAGGCGTCATTTTTAGCATAAGCACTGTTGCCTAGTAACATAATTGACATTTTATCTTTATTAGGTTTCCAGGGAAACAGAACTGGAAAGTTAACCTAAGGTCAAATTCTCAAGCAGAAGAGGAAGGGAACTTGTTAACCCCTTGCCCACTTGTTTTTTTTTTTTTTCTTCTCTAAATTGTTTATTGTCTGTCTTCCATCACTGGACTATAAATTCCTCCTGGGCAGGGATTTTTGTCTGTTTTGTTTGGGAAGGGATCTGTATCTAGAGCAGAGTTGGGTATACAGTTGTATGTGAGGGAGTGAGGGAGGGAGGGAGGGAGGGAGGAAGGAAGGAAGGAAGGAAGGAAGGAAGGAAGGAAGGAAGGAAGGAAGGAAGGAAGGAAGGAAAGAAGGAAGGAAGGAAGAAACTTTTTATTTTCAGCTAAGGTAGCTGTGGCTCACAGATGCCTAACAATTGTGTGTTTTCTTTAAAATTAGTTAATGCAACATCCATTTATTGAGAGCTAAGTGATATATTTGGTGGACACTGTGCTAGGTGCCAGGGATGTAAGGTTGAACACGACCCCCGGGACTGGCTTCGTGGAACCCACTGCTGCGGTTACTGCTTCTGGGTGGTAAAGAGCGAGATGTCCACTGACCACCTAGGTCTGCCTGCATATGATATCCTTCTGTTAAAAGAGGGTGGAGGGAGCCAGGACGAAATAATACATTTTCTGGGAAGATCCTAGGGACCTCTGCTTTCTGCCCGGTCTCTGCGACTGGGGGGTATTTACAGTAATGGTGGCTTTTTATCAGAAACTCCTTCAACAGGCCCTGGCAGACTCTCATTTCTGAGAAGCTCCTTCCGTGGTGGCATTTTGGGGCCTGAAAGCCTCCTCACGTAAGCCCAACATGGAACGCATCCGGATGGGATTCCAGAGTTCCCCGCAGGAAAGAGAAGGAACGTCTCCTGTGCTTTAGTGGCCTGAGAACATTTGCTCCCAGAGCCTCCCAGACCGGCACTGTCATGAATATGTAGCTCTTCAAGCTGAAACCGCACAGGGTGCAGTTGGACACAGAAGCATGTGAGAGTGTTTCAGTGTGGCCCTTGGAGGCAGCCCTTCAAGGGCAGATCAGTGAAATGATGCATGTGTGTCGGGAAAGAGGAATTCACATCCTGTCTGGTCAAGATGGAAGCCAGATTTCACCCTTTCTGAGCCTGTCTGACTGTGGGGAGTTTTCTTGGTTATTTAGTGACATCTGCACCGCAGAGCAGGTCCTGATGTATCTGCCCGGGACGGAGGGTGGATGGGAGGGAGGGTGTGGGGAAAGATCCTGTTCCGGCTCTTGGTTAACCTGCTTCTTCCCTTCCCTGGTTTGGGTGTCAAATGCATTAATATTTTACACGAGGGCAGGGTGGAGGTGGAGGCCCTACTCTTTTCCAGGGGTACTTCCTATTTCTTTTTAAAATGGTTTTTCTCTCCTTTTTTTTTTTTTTTTTTTGCAGAAGTATTTTTAGTCAACTCTTAGAGTTGCAGAAAGAGACTGAGCTAAAGCCCAGAAAATGACTAAGACATCTTTGGAGAATTTCTGACTTTTCTTAGGATAGGAAACACTAGAACCTTCTATTGAAAATGAGAGGGGCCATACATATTCTTACAACTACCCGCCTTGATATTTGTATGACAATATCTGCCATAGATCTGTACACCCATGAAGAAATCTACAATATAATTGTATGTCCTCATAGCAAAATCCTGCATTAAATTACAAGATTTAAAAAAAAATAATGAATTATTTTTTTCAATTGATGTTTGGTTTTTCCACCTTCCTCTCTATTTTAAGTTTGAATTTTTACGTTTTATTTATAAGTGACTTTGGTTCTCTAGGCTTGGCACAGACATACTGTATCTTTCTTCTGCCAGCTCTTCCTTCTGTATCCTCTCTCTGCTGGCAGGTGCGTGGTTGGTGGGTATGGTAACTGGTTCTCCTTTGAATCTGCCTGACAAATTAGCATCAGACTCAGCGGTGTCTGCATGTTGGAAACAAGCCGTTAAAATATCAGGAAAAGTCTAGTGCTGTGTTTCTTCTGAAGAATACCCAGAAAAACTCATTAGCCAGACTAGGTAAAATCTCTGAATTACAGATTTTTAAAAAGATGAAATTTTATTTCTTTCAAGTACAATGTGAGCTAGTTAAACAAACAAACAAACTATTGCCTACTCCATTCTATGAATGTTTATTGAGAGCCTGCGAGGCATCAGTCACTAGGGTGAGCTCTGGAGATAAGAAATGAACAAAAACATGTTCTTTGACCTCATGGGATGGCAAGGATGTCAGCAAATAATTATAACACCTGGTGAAAAGCACTATCATGAAGGGTGGGCTGGGGGAGAAGGAAAAGGGAGGAGAGGAAGAAAGAAGAAGCCACCTGCCTTGGGTGAGTTCATCAAGTTTCTTAGAATTGACATTTGAACCTGGTCTTCGAGGGAGGGGTAGGATTTACCGTCTGACGGGTAAGATTTCCCTGTTTTAGGGAGGATTGTGGTACAGGGATGGCAGTCATGGTTGAATGATAGCTCTACAGAGCAGAGATACACTTTATAAGCTCTTGAGAGTCAGCATTGTGTAGTGGTTAAAGAGTGTTGACGCTGGGTCCAGCTGCCTCTGTTTGAATCCTCCCTCTTACATCTCCTATTTACTAGCACTGGAACCTTGGCAAGTTACTTCCCCTCTCTGGGTTTCAGTTTTCTCACTTGTAAACCGGGAATAATAATAGAACCGACTTCATAGTGTTTGTTGTTAGGTGGCTTAAGTGAGTTAGTCATAATCATATGCTTGGACAGTGTCTGCACGCAGTAAGCACTCTACACGGGCTAGACAAATCAATAAATAAAACCCTACGGAGTGAAGGGTTTGTCACCTCCCTACAGGGAAAGGTAAGACTTGGCAGCTGAGAAATCTGGGAAGATGATAACAACGGAGGCAGCATAGTTTTTGGATCTTTTCTTATATCCATATAAAAAGGGAACAGTAACCAGATAGGAAAATCAAAAACCCACGGACAACACTTACAACAAAACTAGATGACAGGGTATACTCATAAACCCCAAGGTACAGGCTGATGAGGACAGAATGCCAACAGTTACAGACTAGCTTGTTATTTGCACTTGCATGGGTGAGAGCAGAAGGAAGCAATGGGGCATCTGATAGACCTGTGAACAGGAGACCCTAAAATAGCCAACAAGTATTTATTGGAAAGCTTGTCCAGCCAATTTGAGATTTAGCGGCTGAAAAGGAGAGGGTTTTGCCAAGTAAGGCCAAAGGAAGGGGCTAGAGAGTCTGGCCCTTCCGAGGACTTGGAACTGACCCACTAGAGCCCCATGCTTTGACTGAGCCCCACATTGAGGAGAAACTGCAGGGAGTGGAATGAAAATTGACCAGGAAGGGACACAAGAGACAAAAGAAACAAAAGGTAGAGATGAAAGTCGGGGCGAGGGAGATGGCCAGGAAACAAGCTGCTATATGTTTTAGCAGCTTTATTCAGATGTAATTTATATATCAAAAATTCACCTGTTGTAAATATACAGGTTAATTATTTTTAATAAATTTATACAGCTCTGCAACCATCGACACAATTCAATTTTAGAACATTTCCATCCCCCTAAAGAGCTCTTCATGTCTATTTACAATCAGCCCTCACTCCCACCGCCAACCCCAGACAACCACTTGTCTGTTGTTTGTCTCTATAGATTTTCCTTTTCTAGAAATTTTATGTAAGTGGAATCCTAGAATATGTAGTCTTTTGTGTCTTGCTTCTTTCACATAATGTTTTTGAGGTTCACCCACACGGTAGCATGTATCAGGAGGTCATTCCTTTTTATTTCTGAATAGTTATTCCATTGTGTAGATACACTACATGTTGTGTATTCATTCACCAATTGATGAACATTTGGATTATTTCCACTCGGGCTATTGTGAATAATATTGCTACGAACATTTGGCTACAAATCTTTCTGTAGACGTATGTTTTCATTTCCCTTAGATAGATTCATAGAGTGGAATTGATGGGTCATATGATAAGTTTATGTTGAACTTTTTAAGAAACTGCCAAGCCATTTGCCAAAGTGGCTGTACCATTTTATGTTTCTACCAGCCGTGTATGAGAGTTCCAGTTTCTTTCCATTCTCTTTAACACTTGGTATTGTCAGTTTTTAAATTAGAGCCAGTCTAGTGGGTGTGAGGTGGTATCTCATTGTAATTTTAATTTGCGTTTCCCTAATGATTAGTCATGTTAAGCAGCTATGCATATGCCTGTTAGCTGTTCTTATCACTTCTGTGGTGAAATACCTATTCAAATATTTCGCCCTATTTTCAATTGAGTTGTCTTCTTATTATCAAGTTATGAGAGTTCTTTATATATTCTGGATACAGTCCTTTATCAGATATATAAATTGCAAATATTTTCTGCCAATCTGTGGCTTGCATTCATTTTTTAGTGATGTTGTTTAAAGAGGAAAAGTTAATTTTCATGAAGTCCAGTTTATCAAATTTTCTTTTTAGGTATCATCCTTTCGGTGTCATATCTAAGAAATTTGTGGCTAATTTAAGAACACAAAGATTTTCTCATGTTTTATTTCAGAAGTTTTATAGTTTTAGCTTTTACATAAAGGTCTCTAATCTATTTTGAGTTAATATTTGTGTATGGTGTGAGGTAAAGTTCTGAGTTAAATTTTTTTTGCACCTAGATATCCAGATGTCTAAGCACCATTTGTTGAAAAATCTATTCTTTTCCTATTAAATTGCCTGACAATTTACAAAAAATTAATTAATTGCACATAAATGGAAAGATTTGTTTCTGGAGTCTCTGTTTTGTTTCATTGATTTATATGTCTATCCGTAAGCCAATACCACACCGTCTTGAATATATAGCTTTATAGCAGGTTTTCAAATTAGATAGTATAAGTCCTCTAACTTTGTTTATTTTCAAAATTATTTTCTCTGTTTTCAGTCCCTGGCATTTCCATATAAATTTTAGAATCAGCTTGTCAATTTCTACCAAAAATGCCTGCCAGGATTTTGATAAGGATTACAGTGAATCTCTAGATCAATTTAGGGAGAATTGTCATATTAATAGTAGTAACTCTTCCAGTCCAATGTCTCCATTTATTTAGATCTTTAATTTCTCTCAAAAATGTTTTGTAGTTTTTATTGTACAAAAAAGTTTTGAATTTTTTGTTACATTTGTTCCTAAGTATTTTATTTGTATGCTATTGTGAATGAAATTGTTTTTTAATTTTATTTTCAGATTATTCTTTGTTATCATATAGAAATACTGTTAATAGTGTTGATTTTTTTTATCTCTATATTGTATCCTACAACCTTGCTAAACATTAATTAGTTCTTATAATTTTTTAATAGATTACTTAGGATTTTTATATATGGGATTATGTCCTCTGTGAATAAAAACAGTTATACATTCTCCTTTTCAAACTGTATGTCTTTTATTTTTCTATTTATTACCTGATTGCACTTTCAAGAACCTCCTGTTGAATAGAAGTGGTGAGAGCACACATCTTTGTCTTACTGCTGTCTTATCTGTGCCTTCAGTCTTCTAACCATCAAATTAGATGTTAGCTGTAGGTTTTTCATAGATGCCTCTTTGTCTCTAGTAATACTTCTTCACGTAAAGTCGGTCTTATCTGATATTAATATAGTCACTCGAGCTATCTTATGGTTACTGTTTACATAGTGTATCTTTTTTATCCTTTTACTTTCAGCCTGTTTGTGTCTTTGAATTAAAGCACCTCTCTTGTATATCTCTTATACATTGCTTTTTTATCCAGTGTAAAAATTTTTGCCTTTTTGTTGGGGTGTTATTCCTATTTAATGTAACTATTGATATGATTGGAATAATGTCTGCCATTTTGCTCTTTGTTTTCTATGTGTCTCAGGTCTTTTGAATTCTTTGTTCCTTCCTATTGCCCTCTTTTGTGTTAAAAAATACTTTTTAGTATTACATTTTAATTCCTCTGATTTTTTTTTAACCGGTACTTTTAAAAAAAAATTATGATGATTTCTCTATGAATTACAATATACATCTTAAATATCACAATCTACTTCAGGTGGATACTGACTTAATTTCAGTAAAATATACAACTTGGCTCTAATATAGCTTCATTTCCTCCCCTTTTTGTGCTATGCATGTCTCTATGTGTTATAAATACCACAAAGCAGTATACTAATTATTTCCTCATACAATCTTATTTTTCATAGAAATTAAAAGAAGAAAAGATTTTAAAATATATTTATACAATATTTTATATTAACCCACATATTTACATTTCTTGTACTCTTCCTAATTTATTACTGTGAATTCAGATTATCCTCTGTTGTCATTTCTTTGTAGTCTGAATGACTTCCTTTAAAACTTTGTATTGGGCATGTCTGCTGTCTACGAATTCTCTCACTTTTTATCTGGGAATATCTTTATTTTGCCTTCATTTTTGCATGACAGTTTTACTGTATATAGAATTCTTGGTGATAGTTTTATTTCTTTCAGCACTTTGAGTATATCTTCCATTATGTCTGAGAAGTCACTGTTAATCTTTCATTGTTCCCTTATATGTGATTGTTTTTCAATTGTTACTTTCAAGATTATTTTTCTTTGTCTTTCAGCAGTTTTATAATTTTGTGCCTCTGTTTTTCTTCAGTCTTTTTTTCTCTCTGTTCTTTGGATTGGATAATTTTTATTAATTTACCTTTACGTTCAATGATTTTTCTGCCATCACAGAGGCTGCTTTTGAGCCCATTAAGGGAATTTTTAATTTTAGTTACACTTTTAACTCTAAAATCTCCATTTGGTTAATTTTTATAGTTTCTATTGCTCTGTTGAGATTCCCTATTTGTTTAGTCATTGTCATCTTATTTTCTTCTAATCTTAAACGCGGTTTTTGTTAATTCTTTGATCATACTTATAATACCTTCTTTGAAGTCCTTGACTGCTAAATCTAACATGTGGACCCATTCAGAGTGAATTTACATTGGCTGTTCTTGTTTCTGAGCGTAGGTCATGCTTCCCTATTTCTTTGCATGTCTCATAACTGATATAGTACAACCATAAATTAAAAAACAGGAGGAGAATGCTGATAACATGTGCAGAAGAGAAGTTTTTCATTTTTTGGTAATCATGATGATGGTGGTGTTATTAGTATTGCTGTTCTGAAGCATTTTGTGTAACGTAGAATAAAGTAGATGAATACTTGTGAAACGTTCTAATTCTATTATCCCCTGGTCCTTGAGAACCAAGATTCTCGGTGTGGACGAAAGGTGAAATAGATTTAAGATAGAAGAAATCAAGGAAAAACTCTGTAGTCCTGAACTTGAATGATTGAATCGGAAATATCAATATGAAATCATGAGGTATCTGAGTGTGTGTCTATATATGTATATGTGTGTATATGTACACATATATACATGTATATGTGAGTGTATGTGCATGTGTGTGTGTGTGTGAGAGAGAGAGAGAGAGAGAGAGAGAGAGAGAGAGAGAGAGAGAAGGGGGGAGGGGAGGGGAGGGGAGGGGAGGGGGAAAGAAGGGAGAGGAGAGGAGAGGAAAAGAGTGGAGGGCATGGGAGGGAGGTCTGCCTTAGTGACTGACCCAGTAGCTGTGAATATTTCTTGCCTAGATTGTGAGCTTAAAGTATCATTTTCCAGTAAAAGAAACCTCATTCCAGTTCTGGGATAGGAAATAAATAAGATGAGCCTGGAACACCTTTACTACCCGATTGCAAGGACACTACCCAGATTTATTGGGTCAGGTTAAAAGCATTCAGGCCAAATGTGGGACAATTTGAATTTCAAGAAGGATAAAAATTGCAACAGACTCATCAACTATGGTTAAATTCATGAGTTCTAATTCAGTACCTAGCAAAGTAAATAAAAAGAAAGACCCAAACATTTATCCTACTTTTACTATGTGAACTGGAAAACCAAATATGAGATAAAAAGGAAACACCTCCCTATAAAATTATTCCAGTGAATAAATGAACATGTAGAAAAGAATTCGAATGTCACCATTTTGTAAACTCTCAGTGAATTAATGTATCTAACTATTGAGCATCAAGGGCTGCTAACATCCAAAAAAGAGTGACAACCAGACGCGATGTGCCTCCTGATAGAAGAGTATGCGTGCCACTGACAAAGTCTTGCAAAGGGATGAATCTGAATTGGTCACACCTCGAAATCCAGCTGCCAGTTGCAAGAAATACAGAGAACAAAGGAATGTATCTCATTGTCCCACGACTGTGCAGATTTCCGTCCCATGGGAAACTCTACAGGTCAAGCAGTTTAGGTTCTTTAACAGGTAAATTGTAAGGAAAAGAAAGAGGTCGGAAGAGAACCCATAAGAGAGATTTTAAAGACTCATCAAGTAAGAAAAAAAAGTGGCAAGACTAAACTGTGTGTAGGGATACATACCGGAGTGATGACGCCATAGGAAATGGAGTGAAGCAGTAGCTGTAAAGTCAGGTAGCAGGTACCTTTGGATGGAGGTGGGGGCCTGTTAATTGGAATGGGGTGAATGACAGTGGTCGTTTTTGTTTGTTTGTTTGTTTTTTGGTAGTAGTTACAAAGATGTTTGCCTTATAATGATTCCCTAAGCGATATATTTGTTTTATATGGCTTTCTGTATCTATATTTTATACTATACAGAGGTTAAAAAGGAATGGGACGGGGGAAATGAAAGGTAGGCTAGAACAATGCCCAGCAGAGGGCAGAGGAGGGGTCCCTGCATTGGGAATCGAGGGGCCAGGGTTCTAGTCCTGCCCCACTACTCACTCACGGAGCTGTTGGGCAGGCCTCTCCCTTTCCCTCCCTGGGACTCAGTTTCCCTCTCTGTCAGTTGAAGATAATGAAGTCCAGCCTGCCCCACTATTGGTGGGAGAACCATCTGGAGCAATGGGCTGGGAGATGGCATGTTCGTGTCATGTCAGACGATGATGGTGATGGCTAGCACCTACTGAGCGCTGGCTGTTACTCTCCTGTGAGGAGCAGGTGTGCAGCTGGGTCTTCTCCTGCCCTAGCGTGTGAGGACCCCGTCTCTGTCCTGAGGAGCCGAAAGCCTCGCGGGCTTTCTTGATAAGAAAGTAAAATAACTTTTAATTATCTTGTTAGTGGTTTATTAGTAAATGTCAGCTCTTCTGGATGGCTGAGAGGGGCTTTAAAATAGCTTATTCCCCTGAACAAATTAAATATTCTCCCCACAGATCACACTTTCCCTGCCAATGTGCTTAGAAAAGCTTTTTTTCTATAGATGGTGCCAAGGTTCAGTTGAGCTCACCTTAGAGTGAGTAGTTGTGAATTTTGACGGGGAAGGACCAAATAAATAAGGCATTATATGATGAAAGAATTTAACGTGGGCGCTTGTCGTAGTGACTGGTGGACAGACCCATTTCTGCATTGTCATCATTTTGTCCCTGTTAGTCCCTTTGCCTGACACTGTCTTACTTCAGCGTTTCCACTGTGTCGCTTCGACCACTCAACAGAAATTCTGCTGTCCCTCCCTTTGTCATCCACCCTCACTGGGAAGGGCCATGAATCCCGTCCCTTTAGAACCCAGTGTGTCCAGGTAGAAGCTTCATCTGTCCGTTGCTGCTCCCAACCTTTCTTGCTTCTTTCCTGCCTCTGTGATGCTTATGTGTCATGGGAGTTAGTGACAGTTCCCAGTTTGTTTGTGGGCTTTTGCATGACAGGAGTCATCTTCAGCTTTTCTGAGCACGGGAATCAGATTGGGCCTGGGTTCAAATCCCAGCTCTTCTGTTTGTGGGCTGTGTGATGATCGCGTGCATGTTACATAATTTCTCTGAGCCTTTGTTTCCTCATGTGTAAAACTACAGAAGCTGCTAAGTAAATACTTGTTAGTTGAGAAGAAAATTTTGACATAAAATATAGTAGAAACCAATTCTGATTTTGCACTGTTTTCTGCTAAACCAAAGGTATATGAACATATTAGTGGCTGCTTTTGGCTTTTACCCAATAAATGTGTATCTGTGGACTGGAGGGCCAGATGGTGGGTGGTGGGAGGTAGCAGGTGGTTGGGGAATGGGACGATTCACATGATGTTGGGTGCTGGGCCAGGAGCCTTACAGGTGCCCTCTTATCCAGGCATTGGGTGTCGGCATTAGCCCCATTTTATGAGAAAATAAGCACAGAGTCGTGAGCCCAGCACCTGGTGTTCCCCCTTTTGCCATATTTCCAGGGTCTCACATTCCATTCTCCCTTCCTTTTCTTCCTGTCATGATCACTCTCAGCCTTTGCTCTTTTCTATCCCCAACTTATTAGCCTTTCCCAGGCCCAAGCAAGTTGGGGCATGACTCTCGAGAATACGTGAAAATCCCGCACAGCACCATGCTGCCTCAAACCGAGCAAAACTGCCTTGTTTCCCCAAGAGCAACACTGGAGGCTTTTATTTACCAACTTAGTGGCACAGCCTCTTCTTTCCCTATTGAGTGTATGTGGCCCGGGTTTGAACAAGACACCTTAGGCAGGCCTGGGGCCTGGGCACCCTCACAGGTGCTGCCACGTCCCGCCCTCTCACAGCCTCTCTCCACCCACGCCTGCCGCCTGCTTGCCTCCTGAAGCTTTTCGGACCAGTGACCCCTGTACACTTAAAGGTCTTTTTGTGTTCTTTATGAAACTGAGTCCCTTGGAATTTTTCTCAGTAGTTATAGCTTTTGAAATATTGTCCCCAGAGGTTGTTTTGGAAATGTCATTCCCCTGTTTTCTGCTAATTGAAATGGAAGTGAACATTGCACTCTTATCCTTGCACTTAACTTTCAGCTCAAGTACTGTGTCCTCCCCTGGATGTCCTTTCTGCCTTTCTCTCTCTCCACAGCGCAGTTGGCTGCCTGAACAGGGTAGTCAGAAGTCCTTTTACCGATGTGACTTTGCTGCTTAGACTTGATGAATGTTTGAAGTTGTATTGTTAGCGAACCATTTCTACCTCCTAGACTATCTTCCTCGTACTTTATTATTGACTTTAAAAAGGAATAATAAATTTTCCTGGTGCTCGTCAGTGTTCCATGTAATTGTATCCCTTCCTATAAAGCACGTCATTTGGAGCCCCGGCCACTCCTGCTCTCCTCATGTTAAATTTGCCTATCTCCCAGTTCCAGCTGGATCTTCGGTGGCAGTAAATGATGTTGGTGCTTAGCTCTTCTCTTGTCAGCGTTGTATTACACTCTTATAAAACTCTAGTGGGTGGGGGGAGCGGCTGGGGTTAGCTCAGTTGGTTAGAGCGAGGTGCTTTTAACAACAAGGTTGCCGGTTCAATCCCCGCATGGGCCACTGTGAGCTGCACCCTCCACAACTAGATTGAAAGAACTATGATGGGTCCTGGAAAAATACACTTAAAATAGATAAAAGTTCAAAAACAAAAACCAAACAAATAAAAACCTCTAGTGGTTCAACAACCCAGACCACCAATTTGAGGCACTAAACCACCTGCAGTGGCTCAGCCACCTAAGTTCATATTTTTGAGTTTGGAAAGACCCTTGTCAATGGATTCAGAACAATGTCCAAATGTTTGCTGTATGGACTGAGGTAGAACAAGAAGGATTCCAGTGCCAACACCCTCAGTTCCTCTACTTCTTCTGTGTTGTATTTGTCCCTGCCCCTCCCCTAGTGGCCTTCGGGGGAGACTCTGCACTCCAGCACTCGTAGGAGATGTCACCTTTGCTTCCTGGGACAGTGACCACAGAGCCCCAGAGAAGGAGCTTTTCTCCATCCTCATCTGACCTCAGTTATCCTTTGTCATTGAGGACACGGTAGGCTTTCAATACATAGTGGAGTGAATGAATGGATCCAACTGGGGAGTACCTTTTTTATTCTTCAAAATTAAATGACTCCAAAGAAGTAAAACAGACTTTCACGTTCTACACATTGACTGGAAGGTAGATTCCAGAATCCCAAAACCATTTTGAGCAATGGCCGGGTTTTGAGGATAATAGAAATACTACTGGTGAACACTGGAAAACTGCTTACTACATCTATTAATTCCTTTAATTTTTGCAGCCAGTCTGTGAGGTGGGTACGTTTATTACCACCATTTTACAGAGTGAGGAAACTGAGGTACGGGCGTTTTCCCAAGATCAACAACTAGTGAGTGGCAAAGCTTCGATTTGAGCCCGTACAGTCTGGCTCCAGAGTCCCTGTTCCATTCTGTGTCTCTAAGTCTAAGTATGTAGATAAGGACGTGGGTCTCCAGGTGACTACTTTGAAGAGCAGCCCTGATATGTTAGGAGCTGGTTTGTTTGTTATAAGTGTTCTCAGGTTGAGGAGTTCAGCTCTGTGTTAGATACTGTTTGTCCTCTAGGATTCAGTGGAGCGTCGTTACACTACAAGTTCACGAGGAAGCACGTTTGTTGGCTGGCTCTCTGTTGCATCCCCTGTGTCCAGTAGGCCTTCAACGTACATTTTTTGAATGGGATTGGTAGCCTTTGCTCGATTCCCAGAGGTGGTGGGGGGGAAGGACATGACACGGGGCCAGCCAGTCATTGTGTCTGTGTTTCCTCAGAGACTCAGGGGTTGGGGGCGCGGAAGGAACAGCTAGCAGGCTGGGTTGTTCCTTTGCCGGAGTTGTCCTCTCGTCACAGTTGTGCAGCTTTCCTCTGTAGGCCTTGCGCGCGCCATGTTGGAAGGAGCTGTCCCATGTCCCCGTTGCGGCTCCAGGAGGCTCGCTGTGCCCTGTGTGCCTTATGCCCCCGCCTCCCGGTCCCCAGTGCCTGCTCAGCGTGCTGCCTGCCGCCGGGCCAGCTGACCAAAATGCCTGATTCACTCTGCTTTTGTCACGAGGAAGCCTCCGTTGCTGAGGTAGTCAAAAAAATGTTGTTAAGCCTAGTACAACTCTCATTAGGTTTGAAATGAGACTTGGGAAGCTTCGCCTGCCTGTTCACCTCCCAGCGTGGATGGTTGTCACACCCTCCGTCACTAAATCTAGGCTGCAGCTGGCTCGCTCCGTTGATCAGAGAGAGTCCTTTGCTAACGAGGCCAAGGTTGTGGGTTTGATCCCTGGCCCCAGACTGCAGCAGCCATCTGTCTTCACAAATGCATGTCACTGGATACGAGGCGAGGAGTGTGCATAGAGGGAACAGAAGCTGGAATCCATTCTGGGAAAAAGCAGCTCCCTGACAGCCGGCCAGAAGTGTCCTTTCGGACTGTGAAGGATGTATTTTTCTTCTTCCACTTTCCAGCTCTGGATATCTGGTTTTGATTTCAGACTTTACTAAGTAGATACTACGAACAGTTATACAAATGAAGGAGAAGCAGTGCCCCAGCCTGAGAGCTAAGAGAAAGTGACCTAGAGGTGCATGCTCTGTTTCTGTTTTTCTAGTGTTCTAAGAGTTGACAGTGTCCAGAATGACAGTGGGCGTATCTCATGAGGGAAGAAGTATGTGCATTAGTCGTCCCCTTTGCAATCAAGAAAATTCTTTTCAACAAGGAGGATGGGAAAGGGATTTCAGAATATAAGATTTTGCTCACTCTTTTCTTTGGTGGGGGAGTGGTGGTGGGTGCACAGCTTACTAAGTGTCGCTGGGTGTCTGGTTGGCTCTGTGAGACAGTTGGAAAAGGAGAGGTGGGTACCAAGAGAGTGTGTGTTCTCAAGATGATCACAGTGTGGTGGGCAGACAGACATAAATACAAATAAAAATCAGTGTGTCAAATGCAGTCAATGCTCAAAACAGGTGCAGATCCTGGGAGCACCCAGGATCAGTGCCTTTGCCTTCTTGGAGAAGCCAGGGAAAGGTTCCCGAGGGTAACCTTTGACCTGGGTCTGGAAGGATGACCAGAAGATCCTCCGGACACCTCAGACAGAGAGCAGCACGTGTAAAGGCATATGGGCAGCAAAGTTTCCCTGAAATGTATGGCAGGCTTTTGAAAATCTCAAAATCCTCATTATCTATGCAGCTGTCTAGAAGCTGCCAAGCCAGGCTTGCCCAGGGATGTCACTTGGTACAGATGTGGCACTGCTCCCCCAGGCAGCCATGCGACAATGCCACCAATTGCCTATGAGATGTGTTCTGTTTAAGAGAGTGCTTTGAAGTGTTGCCTGCTCGTCCATGTGCAGTGAGAAAGCAGGGGACAAGAAACAGCTAGAAAACGTGTCCCCTTGTCGTCTTGGCTCATTTGGTTCATCGTAATTCTGAATTTCATTCATTCAGTAAGTATTTTCTGAGCATTTTCTGTATGCCAGGCTCTGTTTGAGGGGCTTGGGATATGTCAGTGAGCAAAACAATGATCTAGGTCCGCAAGATGCTTCCGCTTAGTTTCTTATGGGGGATGTGAAGCCATCTAAGCACCTGGAGGCAGGGATGGTGGCCCTTGTTCGCCAGTTGTACCTCAGGGGCGAGCCTAGGACCTGACACCTAATAGAGCTCAATAATTGTTGAAATAACATACTGCTTAAGAGCTTCTGGAGTACTAATTGGTAAGAAAGAACATGGAAAAAGCCAAACAAAGTGATCTAGTGTGTTGACTTGTTCTGGAATTAATCTTTAGTTATAAAGTTCTCAACCACAGAGAAGGAAAAAAATATTAAACATACTCTAGCAAGGGCACCTTTCCCTTATTATCCAGGAATTTGACATCCAGTATAAAAAGTATTTTATTCACATCGGAGCTTTGAGTTTGCATGACAATGAAAGTTGATATTGAATTTAAGTGTATTGGTGGCCTGGGCCAAACTCTGAGGTCAGAAGATAATTTGGAAGGACAAGTGAAGGGGAATTGTATTTCCCCATTGTACTCCCAAGAAATGAAAAGAGAAATAACACAACATATTGAACTTGCTGTTGAAGTAGCCACCCATCATGAGGTGACGTGGTTCTCAAATCTTTGAGTTTCCCCAGCCTTGGTTTTCCATTTTGATTTTGATTTTTGGAGCTCTGGCTTCCCTCCCATACACATTTCCCCCCTGGGTTTGATCATACAGCGGCCCAGGTGACAAGTGTGAAGGAGCTGAGAATGTGGTTCAGAGTTACAGAACAGAACAGGATAAAGCCAGGCGAATGTAAATTTCAGACACCAGCTTTCAAAAGTGCTGCTGCAGGGCCCAAGGGGAGAAGAGGGAGGCCATGTGCTGGCAAGCCAGTGCCCTCCCTGGGTGTCTGTAGGAAGCCATACTTCTGCAGTGACCTAAGGGCAAGCAGACAAGACCTGGAAGGAGGGGATTCAGAAGGAGGAGGATGAAACGAGATAGAAAAGGAAGAGAAGAGAAAAATGAAAGTAGGTCAAGGGAGGAGTAGAATGTGTCTCCGTGAGAAGTGAGTGGGCTTTCCTGCCAGAGACAGAGCAGTAGGGTGCCTGGGTTTAATCCCGAGCTAGGCTGTGCAACACTGGCCTGAGCTCTCCCTACTGGGCGGGGCACGGGCAATGATGCTGGAACGTGAAAGCGGGCTTTGGCCTGCTTGTCAGGCTGAGCAACCAGCTGGTGCTCGAGGTCCTTGCAGACCCTTTCTCCTTGGTAATAGCTGAGCTGTGTGGGAACTGTTCCAAGTGGAGGGAAATGCACCCAGCTCAGGAAGCTTGCCGAAGCAAGGTACAGGAGGTGAACCCCCAAGTTCTGACAGCTCGCCAAGGTACCCGCTGCTCAAATGTTGGCAGGAACATTCATTCTGAGAGTAGTTTACCATAATGAATTCTGACATCATTGCACTCTCCGTCAAGGGTGTTGAAATGGAATAAGTGACTAATGTCAGGGGTCTGTGGAAACCCTCAAAACCAGGGACGTTCATTGGCTCTGGCTCGCTTCTCTTCATTTTGAGTGGAGTTTTTTAGCAGTAATTCCTACTAGATATTTATTGGATCTCAGCATTTTAAGAATAAGCTAATAGTTCAGAGACATAAAAGCAATCGTGTGACTTTTGTTTACTTCTCTCAAATTGGGTTATTTCATAGCAGTTAGAATGTAATTCTTGCAAGTTAATTTCCTTTTTTTGTTCCTTTTCTGTCATAATTATTCATCTAGATTAAATAATATTTTTCTGCTGTTAACAGTGAAAGTGATTGGTTGAATAAAATTATGTGACTGAAAAATGTAGGCATCAATGAGAATTATGTTTTTGCATTTGATATACTTTTTCCTTTTCTAATATTTAAAATGTGCAGTCTTTCACCTCCAGCTCCCCTCCTTCCTGCTGTCAGACTGACCTGTGGTTGGACCACCAGCTTCATGGTTGTCCGATGGTGCCACACTTATTTGACGTAGCACAGCCCCAGGCCTACTGAGACATTCTTGGTTACCGTGGAGTCTTTGTTTGCAAGTGGGATTCTTCCCCGTTTGTGGAAGAATTTTATTCTGAATCCTAAGCTCTCTCCAGAAATAAACTAGAAACAGTTTGAGAAAAACTTGTATCTGCTTCCAAAGCAACATCGGGGCTTTAGGAATATGCCCTCACTTGCTGCTGCTGGTTTTGCCTTATCATGCGTGTGACATCCCTTCCGTCCGAGAGACTTCCTCCAGTTCTCCACCAGAGGGCCCGGGTGCTGCACGGCAGAAACCATCCGGTGCCTCACAGGGGAGGGAATTTCTCTATCCATCGTTTCTCTGGTAAGGCAGCCGAGCCATTACCCTCGGACACCGGAGTGCTTCATCTGGGCCAACAGGATTTTCTTTCCAACTCTGAACCGGTTCCTAGGAGTAGCTCATTAGCTGTGATCACTGGAACGCAGGAAATTTGTATTGTGTGTATATATATTAAGTAATTTGCATATTAATGATTTAAAAAAATGTAGACCTGAGCTCTTGTATTCATATTTTGTTCTTTCTTCAAGAGCTGCACTTCAGTCTGAAAACTTACATTTCTTTAGCCCAGGAAGGCGATCGAGTAGGGTAGAAAGCTCTTGGCTCGCTCTCTTGCTAGGTTTGTGAACCACAGCAAACCATTTCACTTCTGTGTCATAGTGATCATTTATAGTTAGAATATTCTGTGCTTCCGTAACTGCATAAGTGTCTCATTCTTCAAGGAGGAGGGCACAGGGACATTCTGGATGATCAATTCCTACCTCGTAGCCTTCCCTGAGTAATCATACTTAGATTTGATACTGCCTATTCAAGGCCTAATTTCCACCCTGGTAAACAGCCCTCTAAACCTCCGTCTCCACTTACGTTGTCTCAATCCCACCCCCACTTCACACAGTTCAAAATGCCATTCCTTTGGTACGTAGTAGGAGTTTAGTCTGTGATTCTGGAATAAGATTAGACTACTGTGTCCTACCCATCCCTTTTTCAGCCGTAACTGTTTCCTTCCCTCCCATGTTACTTAAGAGAACCCCACGTCACTCCAAAGCAAATGTACTTTGTTGCCTGCGAACACAGATCCCATAAAAATAAATGAAGAGGAAAGCAAAGTAGATTGCATGTCCCAGGGCCTATTACCTAATTTTTATTCACGTCTCTGTTAGATTGCCTTTAGCGTCGCTTGGCGTCCCGAGCTCAAGCTTCCCTTTTTATGCCACCATAAAGCTTCTGATCTGATATCATCTGATATGTGTGGGTAAGAGGAATATGAGAGTATTTATGTATCTCTGCCAATAAACCACTATCTTCAAGTTCTGGGGCTGTTCTTGTGAATGAGAGTCCTGGGATGTCACGTAGGTATAAGATACGAATTAATAGTCCTTGTGAGTGCTTGTAACGTACAGAACCCACATTCAGTTTGATTTAATACCTTTGTGCAATTTAAAATGTCATCCAAGAAGAGAGCCAAATACCTAGAGCTTCTGCCACAGCCTGCAGGGCTGGCTGACAAGTTTGCACCGGCTGACCTGCTCTGCGGCTTTTTGGAAAGACGAGATGTGTTCTAATGAGCAGGTTATAAATATCACCGAGTTATGTCATAGGTGGTAGCAGAGCTCAATGTGAAAGGACCGGCTGGGAAGTGCTCCCAGCTGAACAGGCCAGGCACAGCTCTCGGAGAGGACGAGTGGGGCCTGGATATATCGACCAGGATGTTACTAAAGAATTATTTGTCCCTTAATAAAATGTGTCACCAAACATGTCTCTGTGAGGTGTGTGGGGGAATGAGATGAGATGTGTTCTGATTACAGTCAGGCAGCTCCAGGTTCCATATTCATATGCTCCCTTGCAAGAAGGGGCTTTTGACCCTTTGCTGCTTTTGTCAAAAAAGAAAGTGGAAGGGGGCGGGGTGGCTTGATGGATTTCCTGGACAGTGATTTATGTTCTCAAAGATGCAGAGTGGTTGCTTGGTGGAACCCCTCATTTTTCATTCCTTTTATCTTTGTCTTGCCCATGAAATTGCAACTTATAAGAAGCCTGTACCCACATTGCATGCAGTGCCTTGTTGATATTCCTATGCCCCTTTTACCACCAACCTTTTAAATGAAAAGATAGATTTCAGTACCGCTCAACAGAGCAGGAAAACTACTGAGCCATTATAAGGTTGGAGGTAGACTCTTGCAAGGTAGTTTGCTTTTGTTTGTTTGTCTGGCATCAGAACTGATTTTCCGACTTTTATTTTCTTGAGAAAATTTGATTGTGGAAACACAGAAAAACATCAATCCAGGTCAAAATTTTCAGAGTTGAACAAAGATGGACAGATATGTTCAGAATAATTGTTTGCTTAACATCTAGACAACAGCTTTTATGTAGACAAAATGCATTGAAATATGTGTATAAAATATTTAATATTAATACACACCAGATGGAAACCCTGTCAAATTCTGTATGCACACAGGAACTTGACAAGAGGAGTTGGGAGATTTAGAGAGCTCCTCAGAGCAGTTGAAACGAGAACAACTCAAAACCTGCGAATGGTAAGTGTGATTAACGACTTGATTGAAGCCCAAAGGGCCCTTCATGTGTTTGCTCTCTCTCATATATAATACTTTACTGAGATACAGTTTATGTACCATGCAATTTACCCACTTATAGTCATTCGTTTTTAGTACATTCACAGAATTATTCAGCCATCACTAATATTTAATTTCAGAACATTTTCATCACTCCAGAAACTCCACACCCACTAGTTGTTCCTTTTCCCCAGAAACTGCCGATCATTCATTTACTTTCTGTTTCTACAGGTTTGCCTACTTTGGACATTTCATATAAATTTAGTCATATAATACGTGGTCTCTTTGTGACTGGCTTCCTTCACTTCAGCATAATGTTTCAAGGTTCATCCATGTTGTAGCCTGTATTAGTACTTCTTTCCTTTTCATTACCAATAATGATATTCCATTGTACAGATACACCACATTTTATTTATCCATTCATCAGTTGATGGATATTTGGGTTGTTTCCACTTTTTGGCTATTATGTATAATGCTGCTATGAACAATCTTATGCAAGTTCTTGTGTGGATATACGTGTTCGTCTTTCTTAGTTATATCCCTAGGAGTAGAATTGCTGGATCCATGATAACTATTTTTAACACTTAAAAGAATTGCTGGACTCTTTTCCAAAGTGGTCACACCATTTCACATTCCCACCAGAAGTTCTGAGGGTTCCAATTTTTCCATATCCATGACAACACTTATTATTATCCATCGTTTTAGCTGTAGCCTTCCTACGGGGTGTGAAGTGTCGTCTCATTGTAGTCTGGATCTACGTTACCTGATGGCTAATAATGTTGGGCATCTTTTCAATTGCTTATTGGTAGTGCTGTCTCTTGAAGCATAAGAAATGCATCCTGTAAGACAGGTGGAATGGAAGCCCTCCCAGATGGCAGTGTGGTGAAAGGGTTGTTTGTACGCCTGTAATTCATACCAAAACCCAGACAGAGCAAAGCAGATTAGACCCTGAGGAGTACCTAGTTGTCTGACTAATTGTATCGGTGATAAAATTTAGAAGAGAAATATAAAAGCTCGTTAAATAAACTGGTTGATCAGCAGCTTGGCTTTCCTGTTGACTTGAATTTTCTCTCATCCTTTCAATCCTTTCACTTTCATGCCTGGCGAGGCTCCTTAATTGCACCTCCACAGCTCTCCTTTCAGAGCCATAAGCGTTGAGTATTTGGGTGCAGGCCTGGGGCTCGCTGGTAGCAACCCCATGTAAGACGACAGTTTCTTTTCTCATCCATGTTGCTCTCCTCCTTGAAATGCTGTGGGAGAGTATTCAGTTGGGCAAGACTGATAGATTCCTGTCACGGGAAATGAGGCAGTATCTTTTGGTGTCTCCAGAGTTTTAGGTGCAAACATACAACTGACGGGGACAGATGGCTAAGCCATAGGCTTGCCTAGAATTATGGCAGGGGGTTAGGGGGTGAGAGAAGATGAACAACTTCACATACACACCCCACCAAGAACCCACTTGGTCTTCAGTCTTTATTAGATATCAGTGTGATTTATAGGTGCCTTGAGAAATTCAAGCAAAACGTTTTGATTTGTAGACATCTTTAAGAAAAAAACCCTGCAAAACAGGGATAAAAGTTGTTGCCAAATGTCCTTTCTCTCAAATCAATCTACTCCCAACGTTCCATAAAACTTCTCAACTGGTCAGTACGAACAGCTTCATCCAAGATTTAGAAGCACATTAAAAATAACTATTATATTGGCAAATGTTCTTATAATTGTTTTAAAAGCACATTTAAAAAGCCAACCTTTCAAAATTGCTTAAATGTGAAGCATTTGTTCATATTATTATTGACTCTTAAAAATATAAACATATTGATTCATTAAGGAAATGAATGAATGGCTTTTCCTCATTAAAAGGAACAAGTGCATTGAGTGTACTGTTGGAATCTGATGCTGCTTACTTCAGTTATTTTTCAGAATTAGAGCATTATAAGGTTTATGATTTTTAAATCAACGTATTTGAACTTATAAAAATCCTGTGACGTAGGATTCTGAATAGCGATACGTTAGGAAGGAAGAGAGTTCTTAGATTTTTTTTCCTTTTTTCTGAGAAGTGCAGTGAAAGGCTTCTAAAGAAAGTCTGGGTAGACTGGAGCTGCCCCTGGATGTTTTCAGCTGTTAACTGGTCAGTGTTTACACGAGGGGAGTCACTTCCCACTTTATGTTGTACTGAGGTTCAAGTTGACTTTTGGTCTTGCTTGATCATCATCAAGTGACCTAAGTTAAACTGTTTCTAATTCCTTGAGCGCTGAACCAAAGGTGTGCATCAGAATTCTTGGAGAAGCCTTGAACAAATACCCATCCCTATGCCTGACGCAGCAGTGCCAGCCGAGGTGGTCTGGGGCAGGGCCTGAGAATCTTCTTTTCTGGTTTCCACAGTGATTCTTTGCCACCCTAGTTGAGAATTGCCTGGTATCTTTTTTTATACTGGACATCAGAAAGCTTTTCAAGCTAATGCCATTCACAATCCAGTGTTTCCATCAGCCTTAATAACTACATGGTTCTTTTCAGATTAACTGTTAATTGTAAATTTGTGATATACCGATGAGATGGAAAAAATTGCCTTGTAAAACTCAGTCTGGTGTGAGACCATAGCAGAAAAGGATTTAAAAGTACATTTATAGCAACCCCGCTCTTAAATAAATACCCTTGAGAACTGAAAGCAGGTGTTCAAACATTCAAACAAAAACTTGTATACGAATGTTCACAGCAGCACTATTCACAGCAGCTAAAACATGGAAACAACCCAAGTGCGTATCAGCTGGTGACTGGATAAGCAAAGTGTGGTCCATCCACACAATGGGATATTATAAAAAGAAATTAAGTACTGATTCATACTGCAACATGGATGAACCTTGAAAACATTTTGCTAAGTGAAAGAAGCCAGACACAAAAAGACCATACATTTCATGATTCCATTGATAGGAAATACCCAAAGTAGACAAATCTATAGACGCAAAAAGCAGATTAGTGGCTCCCAGAGTCTGGAAGGAGGAGGAATGGAGAGTGACTGTTGAAGAGGTATGGGTTTTCTTTGGAGATAATAAAAATGTCCTGGAGCTAGGGAGTGGTGGTGGTTACACAACACTGTGAATGTACTAAATGCCATTGGATTATACACTTCAAATGGTTAAAATGGTGAACTTTATGTTATGTAAATTTTTACCACAATTTAAAAAATACTTTTTTTTTTGAGATACAAAAAAAGTGCATTTCATGACCAAGTTTGTATATAAACGTTCAAGTCTTCTTTCAGGCCCATTTTCCTCCCTTCCTTCCTTTAATTCAGAAGTTATATGACTGTTACCTACAGTTCTTAAACCTTTAAACTGCAAGCTAAATAGAACCTTAGTATAAAAAATAAAAGGTATAGATTTTGGTGAGCTTGCTGATAATTTCTCATAATCTGTTCTGAACTTCATTTGAGTTTTCAACGAGCACAACCAAATATCCTTTCTAATCAGTAGGGCACCGATGAGGTGATGACTTTATAACATGCAATCACATGAAAACCTCATTTTAAAAGTCTGTCTGATAGGTTAATACCCTGCGGGAAAATGAGATCTAGCATGAGCTGTCTAGTGGTGGACAAGTCAATTGTTTAGGGCAGAAATTTTTATAATTTTAGAATCCCTTCCTGGCAGCTCTATCCAGAAAATGAAGTTCCTTGTTCATTTTTTTTTCCTTTAACGTTTTTTTTTCCCTCAGCTATAGTGAATGGAGGTAATTTTTGTCAGTTGACGCTTCTAGCAGAAGTCATTAGCTTATATGACTGCAGTGAGATCAAAATGAAACTATAACAGAACGTTTAAGAAAACAGTTCAGGAACTGTTTAGGTCCTGGAAATTGTGTTCTTATGAGATCTTTACAGATGGCTCAGCTGGGGATGATAGAAGTGATTTAATTTCACATTTTTGTAGACATTTAAAGCCAATGGGTCTTACTTGAGAATAATCAAGAAAATTTGCCTTTACCCAGTGATTATCAGAAACCACTAAGCTAGTGATTTGGTTGCATTTAAGTTTCCTTGTGGTGTTTTAAGAGATTGCACATGGATGAACGCCTAGAAAAGTTCTCTTCTGGAACATATTTATTTTAAAAAGGCTCTTTCTCAGGGAAGATCAGCATTCTTTGTCTGCACCTTGCAAAGAGTGCTAAAACCTGTGGGAAAACCTGCTGGTTGAAGTTTTATTTTGCCACCTCTGGCTCACTGTGGGGTAGCCTGGTCCACCCTGTCGCGCAGTACGACTGTTTTCAGAGAGATTTTTTTATTTCTTTTATCTTTTTTTTTTAACCTCCTCTCTTCTTTGTCACTGGAAGATTCTGAGGTACATGAACTGATATGCATCCGTCAACAAAATACTTCTGAGTAGATGCCACACGCCGTTCCCCTCATCCATCATACATGGTGCCGTCCTGGGCAGTGGAGTACACAGAGTTTGGGGAAGCATAGTGACCGGCTTTTAACCTAGGAGGACGAGGTCCAGCTATCCCTGGGTTTTCACACCGAGAAAAGGGATGCCTGTTCAGCTTTGAAAAAAGGTCTTTCTTGAGCAGTAGCCAGAGTCCCTACTTGGCCTTCTCCATTGTACAGACCAGGGGAGCTTTCCGGCCGAAAGCCCAGGGTACCCGAGGATCGGGCTCCCAGGTGCTGAGTCCCACAGTGGGGCCACGGGGGACTGGCCCTTGGCGCTCAAAGAAGGAAGACATTCTAAAAATCTATAGTGGACATCATCGATGAAGAGATTTTTTTCAGGGATAACATCATCTAGGCTGAGTGCTGGCTTTTTGCCAAGTTTGGGCTTTAGCAGGCATCAGTTGGGAGGTGATATTTGCAGTTCACCTGTTATTTGTAAGGGCTTTTGGAAAAGAGTTTAACTAAAATTTCAGTTGTTTTAGATATAAAAAACATGTTTAGTGTTCCAGTGTGCAACAGAAGCAGGTGGCATTTGAAGGGTATGAATGTGTTTAAAAAAAATTATTCAAATATCTTAGTGTCTTCTTTTTTGTCATCAACAGATATAATATCATCAACAATTTTAAATTATGAGTCTTGGAATAGTGCCAAGCACAAAGTGATGACTGAAAAATATTTATTAAATGAGTGAATGAGTAAATGGATGAATGAGTGAATGATACAAAATAGATCCATGGCTATGCCTTTGCTCCTTTGTGTTTCCAGACAATAGCGAGGCAGTTGGCGGAAATCTTGTTGAGGGGTATGTGTGAACAGAGCTACTGGAACCCTCTGGAGGACCCACCATGTCAGTCACCTCTGGACGATCCCCTCCGGAAAGGAGCCAACACAAAAACCTACACCCTCACTCGGAAAGCCCGCGTCTACTCAGGAGAGAAGTATGGGAGTTGATGTCCTCATTTGTACGTTAGGGGATGGGAGGGAAACTTTGGGAAAATTCAAGGCTGAGTAGAAATTCAAGGGTCGATTTTCCACTGAAAGAGAACCAGGTGAACAAGTCTCATTTACCAACTTAATGGAGATACCTCATTACTTCTCACACTTTTAGCAAATGTCTTTGTACCAGTGAGGACATTTTACACAGGAAAATGCTCTCATTTCAGCCATCACTATTGATTGGTCTTTGGGATTCTCATTCCATTTATTAGAAGAACCACAGCGTTATAAAGCAATCAGCGACAAAGCTATTTGTAAACCAGAGTTAACCTTTCATTTCTTCAATTCCTTGACCCTTTTCTTTAAAAATTTGTTTGAAACTGAATTAATTTTAAAGAGAATTAAATAATTTGCAAATGATTCTAAGGTGATGCCTCTTTAGAACTTCTTAATTTTTTAAAGTTTTAAATTTGGGACTTGATCACCTGTGAGGAAAATGGGCTAGTGAACCACTTAGTCTCTGCATGGGTCTTCCCCAGGTCAGGGGAAGGAGGAGATAGGAGGGAGAGAGACCATAACACGGGTGACGAGACAGGAACGATCCTTAACTCATTCTTAATTCCTCCCCTCAGAGCCTTCACTTCCCACCTTTGCCTGTTCTTACAAGGACACGGCATGATAGCTTTTCAGAATCTCTGTATAAAGAAAAGGGGATCACGTATGAATAAATATGGAAACCCTCTCTGGTTGTTGTCAAATTGTAAAAATGGCTGAGAGACTGCAGGCTGTTGCTTCCGAGGCCCTAGAAAAAGCACTGATAGACCTGGGGTGACTGGATACGTACTACCTGTGTGGCTTCTGAAAACGTTTGTTGCATTGTCAAAGGGGACATCATTTCTCAAGGCGGCCACCCCTTATTCCTCTTAAGGTGACCTTGGCATCTTTCTCCTTCATCATCTTGTTCAGTTTGCATTTCTTGTGTGGATTCAGACAAGGGAGCATATTCTTAACTTTTCCCCTCTGCTTATTTTAATTTAGTGTCCATCCTCCTTTTTCATGGCCTTGTTGAGCCATGAGTTTGCTTAATTCACAGCCTATGTTTACTCCTTAGTCCTTACCTGGATTCTAGAACATCTGTTCTAGTAATTGCCAAACTCTCAATTTGAAAATGCCGACCCCCTCCTTATGAACTATTTAGAAGCAGATTTGGGCTCATTTTTAAGTGATATTCATATGTTAAAAATAGACCCTATTTATTTATTTTTTCTGCTTTAGGTGCTTCTTAATAGATATTATATAAGATGCCAAATATATTGAAGAACTCAGTTCTTGCTCTCTCTCCCAATCAAGGTGGACACATGGCTGGAGCTCTGTGTCTGTCTGGGTGCTAGTCCACCGTGGCCACACTCCTGGAAGGCGATCAAACTCACGGTGCTGACCCCTTCTCCTGTATTTCTCGAACCACTCAGTCTTTGTCACTCCTCTGACACCAGCTTTCCTATCTGCCCCAGGAGAATTACGGAGGCAACATGCAGATCTAGAAAATGTGGTTACTAGTCAAAGGGAGCATTCCCTTACCAGGACTCGTTACCGAGTCACAAGTTTCATTTCACACAGATACACACAATTGATTTTTTTAACCGTTTTTTTTGAGATGTAATTCACGTACTACACAATTCACTCATTTAAAGTATACAATTCAGTGGTTTTTAATACAGCCACATAGTTGTACGTCCATTGCCACAATCAACTTTAGACCATTTTCATTACCCCCAAAACAAACCCAGCACCCCTGAGCTGTTACCCTACTCCCATCCCTTACATTTTCATATGAATTTTAGGGTCAGTTTATTCATTTCTGGGGAAAAAAAGACCAGTGGGATTTTGAAAGGAATCGCATTGAATCTGTAGATCATTTTGAGTAGTGTTGCCATCTTAACAATATTAAGTCTTCTGAGCCATGAACATTTAGTTAGGTTTTCTTTAATTGCTTTCAACAATTTGTAGTTTTCAGGGTATAAGATTTGCACTTCTTTTGTTAAACTTATTCCTAAGAGGTTTTTTTGGTGTGTGTGTGTGTGTGTTATTATTTTTGATGCTATTATAAATAGAATTGTTTTCTTTGTTGCATTTTTGGGTTGTTCATTGCAAGTATAGAGAAATACAATTGATTTTCTTTATTGATTTTGTATACCGCAATCTTGGTGAATGTTATTCTAATAGTTTTTATATTCCTTAGGATTTTCTATATACAAGGTCATGTCATCTACAAATAGAGATTTGTTTTATTTTATTTTTTTCTTTCTAACCAGGATGGCTTTTAGTTCATTTTCTTCCCTAGTTGCTCTGGCTGGAACCTCCAGTACAGTGTTGAATAGAAGTAACAAGAGTGGGCATCCTTGTCTTTTTCCTGATCTTAGGTGGAGAAAAGCATCCAGCCTTTCACCATTAAGTACGATGTTAGCTCTGGGGTTTTACAGATGCCTTTTGTCAGGTTGAGGAAGTTCTTTCTATTACTAGTTTGAGTATTTTTATCATGAAAGGGTGTTTAATTTTGTCAAATGCTTTTTCTTCATCTATTGAGATGATCATGTGGGTTTTGTTCTTTATTCTCTTGATATGATATGTTACATTAATTGATTTTTCAGATGTTAAGCCAACTTTGTATTTCTGGGTAAATCCTACTGGTCATGGTGTATAAGCCTTCTTATTTATTGGTGGGCTTGATTTGCTAGTATTTCATTGAGGATTTTAGCATCAGTAGTCATAAAACATACTGAGCTGTAGTTTTCTTTTTTTGTGATGTCTTTTTCCAGTTTTGGTATTAGGGTATTAGGCCTCATAGAATGAGTTGGGGAGTTTTCCTTCCTCTTCTATTTTTTTGAATTGACATTCATTTTTTTTAGAATGTTTGGTAGAATTCACCAGGGAAGCTCTCTGGTCCTGGGCTTTTGGTTGTGGGAAGCTTTTGAAAACTACTTCAATCTCTTTACTTGTTATAGGTCTATTAAGATTTTCTATTTCTTCTTGAGTCAGTTTTGGAAATTTGTCTATTTCATCTAAGTTATCTAATTTGCTAGCATACAATTGTTCATAATATTCCCTTATCAAGTTTTTTATTTCTCTAAGGTTGGTAGTCATGTTCTTTCTTTCGTTTCTCATTTTAGCAATTTAGTTTCCTCTCTCTCTCTTTTTGGGTCAGTCTAGCTAAAAAGTTTATCAAATTTTGTTGATCTTCTTGAAGAACCAAATTTTGGTTTTGTTGCTTTTCTCTATTGTGTATGTACTTTCTATTTCATTTATTTCTGCACTAATCCTTATTCCTTCAGTTAATACCATAGTTTTTGACTTTCTAGTTTTGCATGTTCACAATCCTGCTTCTGGTTTATTAGTTAAGAGAGAAACCCTATTGAGTTATACTTGTCTTGGGGCTTCTTTATTACCAAGGCAGAACTATCTGATCAATGAACTCTGTGGCAAAAAGGACCTTATCACCAATTCAGTTATGCTGGTTGGGACGTGAAAAAGGGAATCCATAGATAATGATTAAACCCCGTTTTGGACAGTAGTCCCAAACTCTGTCTCTTATGAGAAATACGAGTACAAAGCAGACCTTAGGTGGCACAGATCTTTCCAGCTTCAGCAGACCTCAAAGATCATTCAGAATAGTTGGTCATAATAGAATGTAACTGCGGCAAACTCTCCAGAAAGTTCCACTCCCTGTCTCTATGACCTGGAAGTGAAGTGGAAACAGGATGCTTGTTCTCTCCCCATCATGAATTTTAAAACAAAATAAAATGTTGACAATCCTAGATACAAAAGAGGGGAGGGACTACATGTCATGGCGTTCTTTATTTCCTGTCTTCTAGGTCTTTCGGTGAAGATTTTTGACTTTTATGTACTGCTTGCTTTTTTTTTTTTACAGTAGGCTTTTTATTGACACCTACATTAAGAAAAATACACAAGTCAAAAGTATAAAATTTGATGAATTTTTACCAAGTGAACACATCCAGGTAATTAGCATCCTGATCAAAAAATAGACATTGCTAGAATGCTAAAAGCCTTCTTTGTCCCCGCTCCCAATTACTACCCCCTACCCACGGGTGAATCTATCCTGATTTTTATCACAATATTTAGTCTAGCCCATTTTTAAAATTTATACAAGTGGAGTCATACATTAAGAACTTTTTGTTTAACTTCGTTTGTCTAACATTGTATTTGAGAGATTTGCCCATATTTTTGCATGTAGTTGTTGTTCGTTTGCATTGGTGCATAGTATTCCATTTTATTAATATACGCCACTATGTTGATCTATTTTATTTGCGATGGACTTTTGAGTTGTTTCTCATTTGGGGCCAATAGGAATAGTGCTATGAACATTCTTATGTTTCATAGGGCACATATGTGTGCATTTCAGTCAGGTATATTTTTTTCCTCGTGTTCCTCCTTGTAAAATGCATTTGAGGTGGCTTAGATCATTAAACGCATATTAGACTTTATAATTACACAAAGGATATTTAAAACCACTGTTGTGCCAGGAAATGGATAATGAAAAGATTTATTGAAAGCTAAGAGTGCCAGATATTGTGCTGAAGTTCTTTGTAGGCCTAGGAGGAGAAGGTAATGATCATGGAATACTAAATGCAGGTCTGAGCCTCCTGGTAGCCAGTGCAAAGGTGTTTGGGAGGATGAGGACACTGTTGAAAGGATAAGGATGAGGGATGTTAAGGGTCAGGAAGACCACTTGGTGGCAGAACTGAAGCCATGTGAATGACCAGCTGTGCCACTGGTTGCCGCTCTCTCCTCACCTCTTGTGCACACGGCCCACCTTGAATCATCATGGCTCACCAGGAACAAGGAAGCCCTCATGCAGGGTGATGTGCTTTGTAGGATTCACCCAGTCCACTCACAGCTCAGCTCAGTGCACTGGGGCAGATCTAAGTGAAAGGCCCCTCTTTTTTTGTCATGAGGACATCTGACCAAATGGATTGACAACAAAATGGAAGAATTATGTAGAAGCCTGAGTAATCCTCAGATTGGATCAGCTGATCCCTTATAAGCAAGAGGCACTCTTAATGCTTACTTTAAATCCTTTTCCTCTCTTGGAACCCTCATCCTTCCACATATACCTGAGACTGACATCATTTTCTGCCTTGGTGTATTTAACAGACAGTGTGACTTGAGGTGGGGGTGGGGCTGGGGATGCAACCATTGTTGGCTTTGATTTTTTTTTTTTTTTAATTTATTGGGGTGACAATTGTTAGTGAAATTTCATAGATTTCAGGTGTACAATTCTGTATTACATCATCTATAAATCCCATTGTGCATTCACCACCCAGAGTCAGTTCTCCTTCCATCACCATATATTTGATCCCCCTTACCCTCATCTCCCACCCCCCATCCCCCTTACCCTCTGGTAACCACTAAACTATTGTCTCTGTCTATGAGTTTTTGTTTCTCATTTGTTTGTCTTGTTCTTTTGTTGTTTTTGGTTTATATACCACACATCAGTGAAATCATATGGTTCTCTGCTTTGTCTGTCTGACTTATTTCGCTTAGCATTATACTCTCAAGATCCATCCATGTTGTCACAAATGTTCCTATATCATCTTTTCTTACCGCCGAATAGTATTCCATTGTGTATGTATACCACAACTTCTTTATCCATTCATCTATCGAAGGACATTTTGGTTGTTTCCATGTCTTGGCCACCGTAAACAAAGCTGCAATGAACATTGGAGCACACGTGTCTTTATGTATAAATGTTTTCAGATTTTTTGGGTAGATACCCAGGAGAGGGATTGCTGGGGCATATGGTAATTCTATTTGTAATTTTTTGAGGAACTTCCACACTGCCTTCCATAACGGCTGTACCAGTCTGCATTCCCACCAACAGTGTATGAGGGTTCCTTTTTCTCCACAGCCTCTCCAACACTTGTTACTATTTGTCTTGTTGATGATAGCCATTCTGACTGGGGTGAGGTGATATCTCATTGTGGTTTTCATTTGCATTTCTCTGATGATTAGTGATGTTGAGCATTTTTTCATATGTCTATTTGCCATTTGTATGTCCTCTTTGGAGAAATGTCTCTTCAGGTCGTCTGCCCATTTTTCAATTGGGTTGTTTGTTTTTTTGTTGTTGAGTTTCATGAGTTCCTTGTATATTTTAGCCCCTTATCGGAGGCACTGTTTGCAAAAATCTTCTCCCATTCAGTTGGTTGCCTCTTTATTTTGTCAATAGTTTCTTTTGCTGTGCAGAAGCTTTTAAGTTTCATATAGTCCCATTCATTTATTTTAGCTTTTACTTCCCTTGCCTTTGGAGTCAAATTCATAAAATGCTCTTTGAACCCAAGGTCCATAAGTTTAGTACCTATGTTTTTTACTATGCAGTTTATTGTGTCAGGTCTTATGCTTAAGTCTTTGATCCATTTTGAATTAATTTTGGTACATGGTGACAGATAGCAGTCCAGTTTCATTCTTTTGCACGTGGCTATGCAATTCTCCCAGCACTATTTATTGAAGAGGCTGTCTTTTCTCCATTGTATGTTTTTTGCTTCTTTGTCAAAAATTATCTATCCATATTTATGTGGTTTTATTTCTGGGTTCTCAGTTCTATTCCATTGGTCTATTTGTCTGTTTTTCTGCCAATACCATGCTGTTTTGATTATTGTAGCCCTGTAGTACAAGCTAACGTCAGGGAGTGTGATACCTCCAGCATTGTTCTTTTTTCTTAAGATTGCTTTGGCTATTTGGGGTCTTTTGTGGTTCCAAACAAATCTGATGATTTTTTGTTCTATTTCTTTAAAAAATGCCATTGGGATTTTGATGGGGATTGCATTAAATCTGTATATTGCTTTGGGTAATGTGGCCATTTTAACTATGTTGATTCTTCCAATCCATGAGCATGGAATGTCTTTCCATTTCTTTGTGTCTTCTTCAATTTCTTTTAAAAATGTCTTACAGTTTTCAGCATATAGATCTTTTACATCCTTGGTTAAGTTTATTCCTAGGTATTTTATTCTTTTTGCTGCAATTGCAGAAGGAATTGTTTTTTGTATTTCTTTTTCTGAGATTTCATTGTTAGTATATAGGAATGCAATGGACTTTTGTACGTAGATTTTGTAGCCGGCAACTTTACTGTGTTCGTTGATTGTTTCTAATAGTTTTTTGGTGGAGTCTTTAGGGTTTTCTATATATAGCATCATGTCATCTGCAAAGAGTGACAATTTAACTTCTTCATTCCCAATTTGGATGCCTTTTATTTCTTTCTCTTGCCTGATTGCTCTGGCAAGGACTTCCAACACTATGTTGAAAAGCAGAGGTGATAGGGACAACCCTGTCGTGTTCCTGAACATAGAGCAAAGGGCTTCAGTTTTTCACCATTAATTATGAGATTAGCTGAGGGTTTGTCATATATGGCCTTTATTATGTTAAGGTATTTTCCTTCTATATCTATTTTATTAAGTGTTTTAATCATAAATGGATGTTGTATCTTGCCAAATGCTTTTTCTGCATCAGTTGATATAATCATATGATTTTTGTCCTTTATTTTGTTTATCTGATGTATCACATTGATGGATTTGCGGATGTTGAACCATCCTTGTGCCCCGGGGATGAACCCCACTTGGTCGTGATGAATAATCTTTTTAATTCATTGTTGTATTCGATTTGCTAGAATTTTGTTTAGGATTTTTGCATCTGTATTCATCAGAGGTATCGGTCTGTACGTTTTCTTTTTTTGTGTTGTCCTTACTAGGTTTTGGTATCAGGGTAATGTTGGCTTCATAAAATGAGTTAGGGAGTACTGTCTCTTCTTCAATTTTTTGGAAGCGTTTGAGCAGGATTGGTATTAGATCCTCTTTGAAGGTGTGGTAGAATTCACTAGGGAAGCCATGTGGACCAGGACTTTTGCTTTTGGGAAGGTTTTGGATGACTGATTGAATTTCGTTACTGGTAATCGATCTGTTTAGATTTTCCAGTTCTTCATGGTTCAGCCTAGAAAGGCTATTTGTTTCTAAGAACTTGTCCATTTCTTCTAGGTTATAAAATTTGGTGGCATATATAGTCCTTCATAGTATTCTTGGATGAATCTTTGTATTTCTGTGGTGTCCGTGATAACGTCCCCTTTTTCATTTCTGATTTTGTTAATTAGTGTCTTCTCTCTTTTTATCTTAGTGAGTCTAGCCAAGGGTTTGTCAATTTTGTTAATCTTTTCAAAGAACCAGTTCTTTGTCACATAAATTTTTTCTATTGTCTTTTTATTCTCTATTTCATTTAGTTCTTCTCTGATTTTTCTTATTTCCTTTCTTCTGCTGACCTTGGGTTTCATTTGTTCTTCTTTTTCTAGTTCTTTAAGGTGTAACATGAGGTTATTTGGGATTTTTCTTGTTTCTTGAGATAGGCCTGTAATGATATACATTTCCCTCTTAAAACTGCTTTCACTGCATCCCAAAAATTTTGGTAGGATGTATTTTCATTGTCATTTGTTTCTATGTATCTTTTGATCTCTCCTCTAATTTCTTCTTTCCCCGGTCGTTTTTTAAAAGTATGTTGTTTAATCTCCATGTATTTGTGTTTTCTCCTGCTTTCTTTTTGCAGTTGATATCCAATTTCAAAGCCTTGTGATCAGAGAATATGCTTGGTATGATTTCAATCTTCTTAAATTTGCTGAGGCTGATTTTATGTCCCAATATATCATCTATCCTTGAGAATGTTCCATGTACACTAGAAAAAAATGTATAGTCTGATGGTTTAGGATGAAGTGCTCTATATATGTCAGTTATGTCCATTTCATCTAATGTGTCATTTAGGGCTGCTATTTCGTTATTTGTTTTCTGTTTGGATGATCTATCCATAGCTGTCGATGATATATTTAGGTCCCTTAGCATACTTGTGTTTTGGTCAATTTCTCCCTTTAGTTCTGTTAGTAGTTGCTTGGTTTATTTCGGTGCTCCCTGATTGGGGGCATAAATATTGATGACTGTTATGTCTTCTTGTTGTATAGTCCCCTTTACCATTATGAAATGTCCATCTTTGTCTCTTGTTACCTTTTTCACCCTGAAGTCTGTTTCATCTGATATCAGTATGGCTACAACTGATTTTCTCTGGGTACCATTTGCTTGGAGGGTCAATTTCCACTCTTTCACTTTGAGTCTATGTTTGTCCTTGTAGCTAAGATGTGTCTCTTGGAGACAGCATATGGTTGGGTTTAGTTTTTTGATCAAATCTGCTACTCTGTGCCTTTTTATTGGTGAGTTCAGTCCATTTACATTTAGGGTGATTATTGATATGTGAGGATTTCCTGTCATTCTATCTTTAGTTTTCTGGTAAGGCTGTGTCTCCGTTGTTTCTTTGCCTTTTTGTTGTGGTGTATTATTTCTGTGTGGTGGTATTCCATGATGTTTCCCTCTGTTTCTTCTTTTATTACAGTATATATTTCAGTTCTGGATTTTTTTTTGAATGGTTACCTTGAAGTTTATGTAAAAGAAAGTTTGATATTTAGAGTATTACATTTTCTTCAACATGGCTACTTTCTCCATTCCCTCGTTCCAGTTCAGGCCTTTACTCTCCCCCTTTTTATATTGTCCCTGTTGATGGTGGTCGAATAGCCTCCTTTAGTATTTCTTGTAGTGCAGGTCGTGTATTAGAAAATTCCCTCAGCTTCTGTATGTCTGGAAAGGTCTTTATTCCTCCTTCATATCTAAAGGATATCTTTGCTGGATATATTATTTTTGGCTCATAATTTCTCTTTCAATAGTTTGAATATTTGGTTCCACTCCCTCCTGGCTTGTAGAGTTTCTGCTGAAAAATCTGATGATAATCTAATGGGCTTTCCTTTGAAGGTTACCGTCTTCTTTTCCCTGGCTGCCTTGAGGATTCTTTCTTTGTCGTTGATTTTAGACAGCTTCAATACAATGTGCCTTGGAGAAGGCCTGTTGGGATTGAGGTAATTAAGTGTCCTATTTGCTTCTTGGATTCGAGGATCCAGTTCTGTCCACAAGTTTGGGAAGTTCTCATTGACAATTTGTTTGAATATATTCTCTGTTCCCTTCTCTCTTTCTTCCCTTTCTGGTATGCCCATTATTCTTATATTGCTCTTTCTGATGGAGTCAGAAAGTTCTTGTAGAGTTCTTTCATTTCTTTTAAATCTCAAGTCTCTTTCTTCTTCCATCTGTGTAATTTCCAGGTTTCTATCTTTGATGTCACTGATTTTTTCCTCCATCTGGTCAACTCTAGTACCTAAGCTGGCTATTTCATTCTTAATTTCTTCAATTGAGTTCTTAGTCTCCAGAAATTCTATTTGGTTCTTTTTTTAAATTTCAATCTCTTTCATAAAATGTCATGTTGTTCTTTGATTGTATTTCTGATTTCATTAAACTGCCTTTCTGTGTTTTCTTGCATCTTGTTGAGATTTTTCAGAACTGCAATCTTGAATTCTCTGTCATTTAAGTCACATATTTACATATCTTTAAGTTCCTTTTCTGGAGACTTTTCACTTTCTTTCTGAGCTGTCTTGTTTCCTTGGTTATTCATGGCAATTACTGATTTATTATTTCTCTTCCTGGACATCTACAGGAGTAGCTTCTGCAATAGATTGATAGGAAGAGGTCTTTCTTTTGTTTTCCAGTACTTGTTGGTAGAATGTTTTATTTTCTCTCCGACTGCAGCCTGTTTTTCTCTCTCACATGGTAGTGCTATGTTTTCTCTGCACTGTTCCAGCTTCTCACACAATGGGGGGATTCCCTGGGATACGGGCTTCTCCTCTGTTAATAGTTTGCCTGGGTCACAGGGCGCAGTGTCCATGTGGGTATGTAGAGAGCTTTTGAAGTTCCAAAGCTCTTCCTGCACCAGATTCAGAGCCCATGTATTTCAGCAGTTCTATTTACTCCTGCAGGGATCCGCTCAGATATGTGGGGCCAGGGGCAGGGTGAGTTGTGAGAGGTGGCCCAGAGCAATGGCGGCGACCACCACCACAGCTGGTCCTGCTTCCACAGCTCCCTCCCCTTTGCCGGAACTAGTTGGGCTGTGAATCTATCTGCGGTCCACAGTTCTCAGAACAGCAAATATTCTGTTCTTTTGATCTGACACTGCTACTGTTCCGCTTGTAGCACCGGCCAGGTGGGGGTGGGGTGACCTCTGGGAGGGTTGGGAGGGGGCGGCTAGTCTCAGTGCCTAAGGCTTCGTTCTCTGCGGCTGTGACGGCTTAAACTACCGTTTTCAGTCTTCTTCCCTCAGTCTTTTCTCCGAGGTCTCTGCCGTGAGCGTTGGGTTCAGCTGTGTTATATGATGTCCCCTCAGCCCTGTCGGCCATATGGGGAGCCTTAGCAGTCCGAGTGCTTCCCTCTCCCGCAGCTGCGGTAGCTCCGGGATGCAGCGAGCTCGGAGCACTGAGCCAGGTCTGCATCCTGTGCCCACGGGACTCTGTCTCCGCACTTCTCCTTTCCCTCCTCCTCCGCTCGCACGACTCGCCCACCTTTCGGTGAATTCAGTAGTGGGCCTCTTCGTCTTGCCTGTCTGCTGTGCAGGGAGTCCTTTGTGGAGTTATAGTTGTTCCATTTGTTGTAAATTCCAGGGCAGAGTTACAGAGGCTCACCTCACGCTGCCATTTTGATGACGTCTCGGCTTTGATTCTTTCGCTCTTATCTGTCTGTCTTTGGTTCAGAGGTTGTATTTCTCTAGGAATTCCCTCGCGGTATTACAGCCAGGCATATTAAAATTATAAAGACACCCTTACTGGGCCTTGCAGTTGATGTTGTCATTATTTACATATCAACTTACTTTCTTCTCAAGGCCCTCCTTGCACCTATGTGAGAGTCTGCTTTGACTCCTGGATGGTGCCGTTCACCTTTAGACATCCCACTAGTCATTGGGGGGGTGTTGTATAATAACTAAAGGTGACAGGTGAAATGCAGTTGGATAAATTAGGATTAATTTCTTTTGTGTGATTGCCTCTACCCCATACAGTGACATTTTTCACCTATCTGGGGAAAATTTTAAGAAAGGGCTATTATTATCTGAGAGCCTTGGCAGGATCATGGTTACTATTTATAAGTGAGGATTCTCGCCCATGTTCCATGTGTCTTCCGTAGAATCAGATAATGAGTTGGGAAATTCATCCAAAGTAAGAAAAGGAGCAACTTGCCTAAAGGTCAGACAGTGAGTTAATAACGTGCCCAGGATTAGATCGCAGCCACCACCACCCCCATGTCCCCCTCCCCACATTCTTAGCCCAGCGGCCCTGGCACTACCCCGCCTCCGCCAGGCCCGCCAGTCCAGCTCATGGGATCTTGACCTCACTGCCCGCTGAGCCCTGTTTTCTCCCTGGCCTTTTCTGATCTCCCACCTCTTCTTTAGTCAACTTCCTATGGGTCTAGGGCCCCACTTTTCCAACTCCACAAGGCTGAGATTTGAGCACCCCAGAATCTCCTCTGAGGTGTTGGTCCCCAAGAGGAGAATGTCACAAAAGAGAAGGCCTCAACCATTTGGACTGTTGTTCATCCTGAGCTCCACACATCCCTGAACAGGGAAGAGGAAAGGAATGGCTGAAAATGGGTCTAAAGAATTAATTATTACCAAGAAAAGGCATTCCAATGTGTCGGTTTTTAGGCATGTCTCTTAATACTCCCCTTCTTCCTCCCCTGGCCCCACTTCTTCCTGCTAGCCCTGACAGTTTGCAGTGCTCCTGAGTCCCCATCTTGCCTGCCTTGAAAGGACGGGTAGAGGAAGTGGAATTAAAATCAGTTAATGTGCTACTTGTTAGCAGCTCTGGTAAAAATAACACAACTTCACATTTAAGCAGGCTGAATGGCTCAGATGGAATTTGGGGATTATCCATGGACTGAATTGGCTGGTGTTAAGTCACAATTAGCATGGGCTATCTCTCTTTTCAATTAGTCTGGACAATGCAGAACTAGCTAGCTATGAAAAAATGGTTAATGTTACTGCTTTTTTGTAAGGTCCCAATACATGTAAGCATAAGCCAGGATATCAGGAAATGATTGCTGAATTGCATGCGTGCGTGCGTATACACACACACACACACACACACACACACACACACACACACACAAGCTCTTTCTGAATTTAAGGGGAAAGAAGTTTTCCATCTTCCCCAAATCCAGATCACTTCCAGCTGCCTCTTTAAGGAAGTTACTGCCGATTCCAGAGTCTTGGCCCTTGCTTACAAGCCAGGCTTTTCATAAAATTTGAGCCCTGAAAAAGCAATAGGAACCATCTCACAGGTGGATTTCTTACCTCTGGGGAAGCCAGAGTTGTAAAAAGAGTACCAGCCACTGTACTGTTTCTGTCTTACTTTTCACGGTCCTTTGATGCAATCCAAAAGTTGCCAAAGTTTCAAAGAGAGCAAGTATTTATAAGGATTTGGAAAATACAGTTTTACCATTTTGGGGTAAGTATCCCATCTCTTAAATTAAATGATTGTAATATTATCATTGGGAAGATGTGAATCTAGTCTTTCTTTAGTCATCTCTAAAACATCCAGGAGGCTTTCTTAACCCACTTCATTTTTTTATTGCACTCCTCTTCCGTTCCATGAAAGAGTTGAGTTTGGCCCAATTGGTGATAACATTCACAATTCTACTCAGAGGATTCTAGAGCTTCAGAACAGGAAAGAAAATGCTACAAATCTTTTAAAATGCTCAAAGCACAAAAAATAGGATACAGAGAATGGATGTTGGGATTATGTTTGGTGTTTGTTCTTCTCTAATCCTGAGCTACACTGAGGTTTAAAAGCTTTTTCTTTTAATCCAAGATCTTTGAGATCAGCCAAATTCCATAAAAATAGATTAATAAAGCTCTTGCATGCCACCCCGTAATAAAACGTATTTAAGTAAGATAGTTCACTAAATTCTTACAGTATTCTAGAAATTATTCAAACTTGAAAATTTTGAAATCCAATCTTATTTCATCTAAAGGATAATATATGCCAGTTAGCAAGAAAGAGATAAGAAGAGTGCTGTTTACTGAAACGCCTGCAATTAACACCTCCATGATGGTTTCAGGAGAAAGCTAGTATTATTTAGGTAATGTTACTTTGTAGCGATTTAAATTTCTGTTTCTATAATAGGCATATATATTCTTTGGGCTTTTAACGTGTTTTTACAGCTTTACTTCACCTGTTTCCTGCTATTAAAAATGCATAGTTAGAATGTATAAATTCCATAGATACCATAGAAATAAGCAAATTCATTCAAGTGTCCAGATTATATGTCCAGTATTTTTTATGGGTTCTACATAAAAATCTAGAAGCTTTTAGCATTCAGTTCTGCTCATAGTTAGTGGATTTGTTGTTATTTTGAAGTTGCCATATATCAAAGTTGATTTTCTTTATACAGCATTTTTTGTCCTCAAGAAAATACGGAAGAAGCCCTGTTGTTATTGCTGATTAGTGAATCTATGGTAAGTAGAATGTGTTTTATTTTTCTTTCCCCTGTTCCTATAGTCTCTCTTTTGATATGGCTGCTCCATCAATGTAGTGACTCTATAGAGGGGATACCTGGGAGGGGGAAAAATAGAGGTTTAAAAGGAGGGATGTTTCTTAATTCTTGGACTGAGCAGAAGGTTGGTTGGCCTAGAGCATGGAGCTTCTCTTCCCATATCAGTTAGCAGACATCTGAATTCAGCCCTTTATCCACCAAGTATTGATTGAACACTAACGCAAGTATATACTATAGGTAAACTACAGCTAAAATGACCACCAAGGGAACCTTGGAAGGAAAAAGAAGCTCCCAAAGAGTAACCTTTACAAGCCTTCTCCATTTGCCTTGGTAGGAGGGAGAGTTTGGGGATAGATCACTTGTTGTATACATGAACCTCCAGTTTTTATAGAAAGAGCCTGATGAAATTGCTTCGTCCTCTTACTCAGGCCCCTTCCCCGAGCTCCCACCTGCTCCCCAAACATTGCCCAGTCCCAGCCATGAGAGGTCACTCCTGTTCCCTGGTTCTGCTGTTGTGAGGGATTTTTTTTTTTTTTTTTTTGCCAGACCATTAGCTTCCTTTGAAATGTTTTCTTCGCGTTTGGCCAGGATATCAAATTTTAGGTCTATAATTTCATTGTTCATCTACATATCATTAGGCGTGGCCCTGGCTTGAAACTTCTAGGAGCAATGTGTGTCATAGGAGTTGATACCTTGGCAAGTCAGTGTATGTGCTGAGCACCTGAACAGAGTGGCAAGCTCCTGCAGCTCGAAAGGACCTAGAGGTCCTCACATCCATTCGCTTATTTTATAGATGAGGAACGTGAAGCCCAGAGCAGGCAAAAGGTTTGCATCATGAAGTGGTCTGTTGCTCTTTCTAGTAGATCATACTGCCTCTTTCCATCTCTCCCATCCCTCTGGCAGGCAGGAGGAGAAAGGAGGAGAAACAGGAATCGTAACGAATTTAAGAGAAGGTGTTTCCCTTCTTGCCCAAGCATACAGTTTAAATGGAGGTATGAAATACACTTAGGCGAGAAAGACTTATACAGAAAGGCAGAAGGATATGCGTGTGCCGAGCGAAGGAGGGATCCGAAGAGGCTGGGCTTAGTCAGGGAGGGCAGCTTTCTTGCCTGAATGTAAAGCTCGGGGTTTTGTTGTTCTGTGAAATGGCTCAGAGATGTTTACAAGAGCAAGACTGCTTGAGTTACCAGTCTTTTTATTTGGAAGCTCTTTGACGTCATTGGCCTTTTTTCCTCTGAAGGAAACAGGTCGCCCCATTGGCTCATCTTTCCTTCACTGTCAGCTGTAACTTAGGACGGTGTCATTTACAGTCTCTCCTCTGCCTTGACACGATCAGAGACGGCGTGTATGTGAACAGGCTGTCACTTGGTGGCATCAGTAACGGTTTTTCACATGAGCAAGTCTCACCATGCTTTGTCCTCGGTTCTTTATGGGGACCAGCTCTTATTGGCCTCCTAGCTAACATTTCCACATGCTAAGCTGGACTCTTCCCTACTTGGGAGCTAGTTTCCTTTGGGCAAACCTGGTTTGTTACTTTCTAAAAGTTCTGAAAGCTGATTGAAAATAATGAATTCCATTGTCAGATCATGTGTTCCAGTTTGGAATTTGGAAAACATGGTCACATCTCTAAAATGTTTGTATCTTGGGAATGAGGTCTCCATATCTCCTGCTCCTTCACTGAAGTGATAGGAACTAATAGTAAATACTGAGAAAGTTGGGATCCCTTTGAGACAGTCAGATTTGGCTCTGTGGTATTTCGTTTCCTAAAAATCTCTTTAGGGCTGGTGAAATCCAGTGACATCATCAGGAAATATGAAGGACTAGGTTTCCAGCCAAAATGATTATGTTCTCCCTGTAAATCATTCCATAATTATAGGCGGAAATCTAAATTAAGTTACCTTTGGAAGCCTTTTTTCATGTTCCTTGAGTCCTTGATTTTAAGTTTTAGACAGAAAAAGAATGTGCTCAATTTCAGAACCAAAATGAGAGTTGCTGTGTTTTTGGGTTTGTTTGTTTGTTTTGGTGTTTGGAGAAATTGTGTTCTTCGTTGGTTCTGACTAACTTAGAAGCAGAAATTTGTCCACAGTCTCTCTGCCTACAAGAACTCATTTGGAATTCTACTGCTCTCTCACCTCAAATCAAGTCAGTTTTCCCCAGGAGAAAAAAGAGTTATCTGAACTATATTTGCACAACCAACACTGCTACAGTATTCTGGGATATTTATTGTTTGTGGATCTGTTTGAGGTTCTATATTATACCTTTTTAATCAAAAGACACTGATAGACTTTCTCTAAATGTTTTTTAAAAGAAGGCATTTGGCATAATTTGAAATTTTCTCTTACATAGTATTTTGTTTTGTTCTCTTCCAGGCATTGGTCTTAATATGGAACATTTATAGCAAATAAATAAAATGTGGCCACTTACAGCAAGCCCTATTTCTGTCAGGACTTCTTTTGTTGGCTTAAAAGCCACCCTAACAAGAAAAACTTAGAATAAAATCTTCAAAAGTAGGCTTATTTCCATGAGAGATGACTCACTTTGTAGGAAGTGGCCTGTCTTATATATTCTTATTTGTCTTTGACATTTAAGAGCAAAGAGTTTTAAAGTGAGTAAGTACTGATGTGTGGCTAAAAGTAAATGCCTTGGACTCACATGGAAAGAAAGCATTTTGTCTCATTAGTGAGAGAAAAGGTGTGTGCCTAGCCTTTCCAAATGTCAGGCAGAAGATAAACATCAGCGTGCCTGGACCAGTGACCCTGATACTCATGTAACCACTTTCAGAGGAAAAACTGAGTGTCCCTTTCCATGCTCTTAGAGACGGATAGATATGGAGACGTCTGTTAATTGGCAGGGGAAAAAAGATCGGCAAAATCTAACTTTATTGATTCTGAACTCCCTATTAGGGAGAAAAGGAAAACGAGCTAGTGGTTAGAGGCTCTGATGCATGGGGTATGTCTGGAGGAATCTGAAGAGAAATTACATTTCAAAAGTAATGAAAACAAGTTGCTGCAGAGAGCATCTGATTTCTAGTTAGATGAGATTAACAAGCTTGAATGTGCCTGCTGTATTTCTGTGCTAAACAGTGAAGATGTGAAATAGGCAAGGTGTTCTCTTGAGTCCTCTGTGGTAATATGTTTAAAACAAAAATCTGTTTGCTTCTTGCTTTCTCTTATGCATGTGTTTTGTGCTTCCCTCAACAAGATTGAATTAGTCTTTGTAGTCTGTTCCAGGGAAGATGTCTGTTAGGGATTTGAACGTCGTTTTGGTGATGGAGGAAAAGTCTGATGCGTCTCTGTAGGACTGATGGAACTTGATGACACTATTTGGTGGTGGGAAGCGTGGAGCCGGGAGTTTTCTCCTACTCTTTAATGTAGAGCAGAAGCAGGATCTGCAAGTGAGATGCAGCAGGGCCTCTCGGAGGAGGATTCTACTGCTCCAGAGCACAGCTGCATATGCAACTGTGCTGTCTGTGCACCTGAGCAGGAGAAATCACCCTGCTTTGCACTGGCTCCTCACCCTTCCTCCAAATACCTGCTGGCAGGTACACGTGCCCTCTAGGATCCCGCTTCTAGGGCTTCCATGTTTGGAGAATACCAGGTACCACGTGCTTGGTGCTCTGGGGACTGTGAATAAACAACCGGAAGTGACAAGACCCTTACTCATTCCCGCCCTTTTCTCCAGACCCCCGGCGAGCTGTTAGAGGTCAGGGGGCCTGGATGGCTTCTCTCCACAGAGTGATAGCTGTGTGCATGGGCTGGCTCACCATCTGCTTCTCTCTTCCGGGTTGTTTCCAGGCCAACCGGGATGCCGTGCTGAGCAGGATACCTGAGCACAGGAGCGACCGCCTCATCAGTCTGCAGAGCGCGTCTGTGGTCTATGATTTACTGACCATTGCTCTTGGAAGAAGAGGCCAGTATGAGATGCTGTCGGAGGTACAGCCTTGAGTCTGGATGACTTCCAGGGGGCGGGTGGTGCTGGTGGTTTAAGCCCTGGGCAAAGCTATGGGACCTGGTCCTGGCCCCCCTCTGTCACTGGCAGCCACGTGACCTCCGGCCCATCCTTAAACTTTGGTTTCCTCCTCCTGTATAATGGAAGTGGGCTAAATGATTAGATGGTACAGTTCTTTGGCGGTCACTTCCTACCAGTGGTCCAAAAACCCTACTGGCTGTGATTTTGTATGTGAGGCAAGGCAGTCATTTCTCAAACAATTTTCTCTTTCAGGGTAATTTCCACAACAAAAAATCTCCCCTCTGTGCAATGAATTTTCTTACAAAAACACGTTTTATTTAAAGTGTCAGTGTGTAACTCCTGGTAACATGGCAACTTCAAGCACAGAGTATTGTTTCGTGAGCTGGCACCGGCTCCCATGTAAACAGTGCCTTCATCCAGGGTCTTCTGCTTGTTTCGGAAGAGACCCTAGTTGATTGTAGATATTGTGCGAGGTGCTGTCATGTAACAGTCCCTCAGCTTCTGAGAAACATTTAGGGTGGAAGCTTGACTGTTTTCGTTTCAGAAGAAGCTGGTTAACCTTGGGCTGCGGTTATACGTTATTGAGTTGCCACCCAGAAACCCAAATTCCACGGTGGTAGGTAGGGGCTAAATAAATAACAAGATCATTTTATCTTTTCTTTAGTGGAGTAAAAGGAAAGAAAACAACTCATTTTGTGAAAATGAACTTTTCCCTGTTATTTATCTTTCTTTTTCTAAATTTATACACATTGCAACAGCCTCTGGGCACGCGGACAGGGCATGAAATACAGTAACAGATTGGCTGAAATCAGATAAGCACCCGACTCACCCTGTAGCCTGCCGGTGCCTCATCACATTAGGCAGGAGCCCGGGGAGGAGATGAGCCTGCGTGGCTTGGATCTTTTTTTAGTCTTTCGTTTGGTGACTATACAGGGCAGTGGTTACTCAGTCTTCAAAAAAAGCCCCTCACAATCCAGCTAGATAAAGCAGTGTGTCCAAATGTCCTGTCACACACGGTCCACCTCCTGGGACTCTGTCCAGGCTTGGGATCGGCCCAAATCCGTCACTGCCCTGGATGCTGTGATTTCCTAGGACACTCTCCCTCTGGCTAGCTTAGTTCCTGTCTTCCATGTCCACTGCAGAGCCTGTCTGTGGGGACAGTGCCACCCAGCCTGTGGTTGAGTTCTTTGAAGATGAACTTTTTCCTCCAGACAAACCACTAAACCTCTCTCTGTGTCCAGGCTGAGAGTGGTTTGCATTTCTGCTTTCATCCCATCGTGTAGCAACATAGCCTTTTCCCAGCTTGAAATTGGCCTATGTCTGAAACAGGTGTGAGGAGCTTGAGGTGGCTGACTTGGTCCCATGCTGCATGACCCCTGCCCATGGACTTCTTGTCATGCCATGAATGACTCTGGGGGACGGCTGTCACCTTAGCAGCATTCCTCTGCAAGCCGGCAGCTCCCTGGCATGTGCTTCCTCCTGGCACGGAATGCTGGGACCTTGTTTTCACCCAGATGACTTTTATCTTGATGTCACATTTAGCTTCCATCTTGTGCTGATGACCTGACGCCCAAGTCGCTGGGTAGCCTGCTTGGTTGTTGGAGGCCTTTGCAATTTAGAATTTCACTGCACTAGTCACAGTCAGGACAATGGCGACAGTGCCAGAGGTTGCCTCCAAGGTGCTAGAGTTTACTCGAGGGTAGGAGAAAGGGAAGTTGATCATTGTATATCCCTTGGAGCCTTTTGAATTTTGAACCATATCTGTGCTTTATCTATTAAAAATATAGATCAGTTGATAAAATGAAGGACATTCATGTCTTGAACATACATATCTGCAGTCCCCTGTTGTGTGCCAGGGGCTGTGATGAAGGCCAGGATATAGCCTCGAGTCAGGCACGGTGCCCACTGGTGTGGTTGGGGATGAGGAGGCTTCCCTGCAGGGTCTGCACCCAGTAATAATGATTTGAATACTTGGCTGAAGCCTTTCCTGCTGTTTCTACTTAGTTTTGCAGTTGGAGCTTCTCCCAGCAAACATTTGATGGCCATGTTGTCCCAGATCTTCTAAGTAAAACAGGACGTGTCATAGGTGAAAGGTGAAAGTGCACGGCACCTCGAGGAAGAGGTTGCATCTTCTGGTAGCTCGGTTACGGAGGATAGGGGCTTGATCCGCCCTTGGCCTAGCGTGGACCCTCTCCCCCTTAGTCTCAGGCCATATCTTACTTAGATGTCTGTCTTCCCTCATTTATTGAGGCTATCTCTCTCTCTTTCTTTTTTTTCCCCTTTATTTCTCATCTGCTCAGCTTCCATTTTTCTTAGGACTTTAGGTTAAAAGGCTAACTGGATTTTTTTTTTAATTGAGGTAAATTCATATAACAAACTTAACCATTTTAAACTGTACTGTTAGTGGCGTTTAGTACATTCATACTGTGTACAACCATCACCTCTAATTCCAAAATATTTTCATCACCCTAAAAGGAAACCCCGCCCCCATTAAGCAATTGTTCCCCATTCGCCCATCCTCCCAGTTCCTGTCAACTACTGTTCTGGTTCTGTGGATTTACCTGGTTTGGGTATTCCATATAAATGGAATCATCCAGTATATGACCTTTGTGTCTGGCTTCTTTCACTTAGCATAGCAAGGTCATCCACGTTATGGCATGTGTCAGTAATTCATTCCTTTTTATGGTTGAATAACATTCCATTGTAAGGATATATCACAATTTGTTTATCCATTTTTCAGTTGATGGGCCTTTGCCTATGATGACTAGTGCTACGGTAGGGGAACTGGATTTTAAACTTCCTGTATTACTCCTATGGGCCCTACGAGCATTAACGATTACCATTGTTATCATTTATCATGGTGGGATGTTGCGTTTCCCTGTCTTCATCTCCTGTATCCTCACCGGAGTGATCTTTCTAAAACACAGAAAGAGGCGTGCCACCCTTCTGTTCAGAAACATAGCTCGTCCCCTTTCCCCTTCTTTTTCCCGCTTTTTATTTTGTTTTACTTTTTCTCTCATCATGAAATTGACTTCATTGTTCGTCTTTCTGCCATATGCAACAACCCAGCCGACTCCTTGAAAAATCAAATACATACGAACGTGGAAAAGAAAGTAAAAGTCACTTGGAATCCCACTGTCCTGAGATCGTTGACGACCCATCGACATTTCAGAGACCGTCTTTTTATGTATCTCTTTATGAATAAATGCTTGTAAACTTCTGTAAGTTTCAAGGAACGGGATACGGTGGCTGTTCCCCGTCACTGCTCTCCCCCCTGTCGGCACCCCACCCCTGTCTCCTCAGCCCCAAGCCCAGACCAGCTACCTCGTGTGTCCTGGGCGTGCCCCCCAGGGGAGAGAGCTTGGGTTTGAGTTCCGGTTTTGTGATCCTGGAAATTATTAACCTCTTCTGCCCCGGTTTTCCTTCTGTAAAATAGGGGTAATAATCATACTCAGATCATTGTGAGGGTTATTCACTAATCCTGGAAAGTGCTCAGAACAGAGCCCAGCAGAGGGCTTATTAAATGGCAGCTGTGGGCTTCTGCACTGTTCCTACCTCCATAGGCACAGGAGTTGCAGGACAGGGGAAGCAACAAAGTATAATAAATTAAATAAATAAATAAATAAATAAATAAATAAATAAAGGAAAGGTCTTTGGCTTCTAGAAACTTCCAGTCCAGTTAGGGAGATAAAATAGACACCCTGAAAAGATAACTCCAGCTGACCCTTGAACAACCGGGGTTTGCGCTGCGTGGGTCCGCTTACACACAGATTTTTGTTTTCAATAAACACCTGTCGTCTTTTCCATCCAGGGTCGGGAGTCTGCGATGCAGAGGGCCGGCTGTCTGCATCGGTCTACACCATTTTATACAGGGGACTGGAGCGTCTGTGGAGTTTGGTATCCACAGGGGGTCCTGGACCCGATCCTCCGCTGATACCAAGGGGCAACTAAGTTTTGGGGGAGTCAAAAGTTATATGCATAGTTCTGACGGCGCAGGGGTCAGCACCCCTAACCCCCATGTTGTTCAAGGGTCACCCGTAATTAGAGAAGACTGGGTAGTGCAAGTCTAAGAGCAGAGGGAGGCCCTTCATTATCAACATCATGGAGGTGTGAGTGCGTTGGGCGGAGGGTCTGGGAAATGGAAGCTTGTTCTCAGGGGAGAGGACACTGGACAGAAGCCTGATTGTCAACCCCCCACCCCATGTCTTGGTACAGACTGCTTGTGGCCCTTGCTGATGGCGATCTGGCCACCTCACCACCTGGCGGGTCTGTGAGCAGGTCCTCTGCCTCAGCGATGCTGCCCAGATCTCCCTGCAGACCCGCTGGAACCGTGTATGAACAGAAGGTTACAACCACCAGGCTATTGTGAGACAAAAGGTCTCACCTCCTTCTCATCCTATTCTTAGACTTGCCTTCCTTCTCTTGTCCCCAGCCTGCGTCAACACGTCCACATCAGGATGCGGCGTGTTTTTCTTCTGGCTCATCTCCTTGGCTGACCTGAGCCCTAGGCGTTCCTGTACCAACAGGGGAAAGGGTCGTGGGGCCCCAGCTGCGGTTCCTACCATGTCTGTTTGTCTTTCTCCTCCTGGCACTGACACCTTTGGGTGGGTCGTGCAGCAGTGGGCAGACCCAGGCTTGTAAGAACTATGTTTACGGGGAAGCAGAGCCACTTTCACACGAAAACTGCCCTCTCTGTCTTTTTCTTCAGTTGTGTTTATTCAAGATGGAAGTCTCCTCTCCCATCTCAAGAAGATTGGCTGCCTTGTATGTGTCCACATAATGCCTTTCTTTTTTTTCAGGGCACTGTTCAGCCAGTTACTGGGCAAAGGCAATATAAACCAAAGGTTTATCACATCCTCATTCTGACAGGTTTAAATATAAGCACAATGTTTACCATATCTCCAGTGCTATGAGTTTTCTTGTTTTTTAAAGACTAATTGTGAGCTCTGCTGAAAAGTTTGTGTGGGAAGGAGCACTTCTTTTTTTTGCCCCTTCAATTTAAACAGCAGCACTTGTTGGCATGACGACCCGCGCTATTAAAAGTAAAGCAACAAGCACTGCTTCCTCTGTTTTTAGAATGAACCCAAGCTGCTAAGGAGGTTTGTTTCTTGAATTTGGCTATTAATGGCTCCATTTTGACAGAATGTTATGGGGTCCTTTTTGAAGGGAGTATGTGTCCCCTCTATGTAGACATGGCAGCTTTAAAGACAGAAATGGTATTTTTATCTTTCCTGTTGAACTCCTCCTATTCATTTGTTTATGGGAAATCTCAACAACATTATAGTTCTGTGAGTAGTACTGTCTGGCTAGTGGTTGTACCAAATGGACATTTTCACATCCCTAACCAAACACTTATTAATCAGGGAGTACTGTGGAAAACACTTGAACATCTAACCAACTCTGTTTAATAGGCCTACCGTTTGTTAGTTTACATTAGGGTTTGGTACTTCATGCAACCCCACTTGTACTGTAGAAATTCAGCCTTGACCTAGGGGCCAGGGTCCCTGGAAGGCATCTATGTGGCCTAACACAAAAGGAGCTGCAGACTTCCGAGAAATCAAGGCAAAGTGTTTGGTTCAATGTAGGTGGTCAATAAAAACCTGCTGAATAAACCAATGCTTCGAAGCCAATGTACACTTTCATCCTGTATCAGACTTCATTCCTTTTTTGGCTGAATAATATTCCATTGTATGTATATGCCACAGTTTGTTCGTTCATCTACTGATGGACCTGTGGATTGTTTCTGTCTTTTGCTATTGTGAATAATGTTGCAACGAACATTGGCATACATATATCTGACTTCCTGTTTTCAGTTCTTTTGGGTATTTATCCAAGAGTGGAATTGCTGGATCATATGATAATTCTATGTTTAAAATTTTGAAGAACATCAAACTTTTTTCATAGTGGCTGCACCATTTTACATTCCCAGCAATAAGGCCCAAGGATTGCAATTTCTCCATATCCTCACCAACACTGGCCACCTCACCACCAGTGGTTATTTTTTGTTTTTGTTTTTGTTATAACAGCCATCCTAGTTAAGTGTGAAGTGGTATCTCATAGTAGGTTTGATTTGCATTTCCCTAATGACTAACGATGTTGAACATCTTTTCATGTGCTCATTGGCCATTTGTGTATCTTATTTGGAGAAATGTGTATTCAAGACCTTTGCCCATTTTTAAATTGGGTTGTTTTTGTTGTTGAGTTACAGGAGTTCTTTACTTATTGTGAATAATAAACCTTTAACAGATACATGATTTTCAAATATTTTCTCCCATTCTGTAGTTTGTTTTTTCATTTGCTTGATAATGTCCTTTGATGAACAAGATTTTAATTCTCATGAAGTGTAGTATATCAGTGATTTCTTCTGTTGCTTATGCTTTTGGTGTCATATCTAAGAATGTATTGCCAAATCCCAGGCTATATATTTAGGTTGTTGATCCATTTTGAGTAACTTTTTGTATATGGTGTCAGGTAGGAGTCCAACTTCATTCTTTTTATGTGGAAATCCAGTTGTCCTAACACCAGTTGTTGAGAGACTATTCTTTCTTTCCCCGTTGAATGGACTTGACACGCTTGTCAAAAATCAATTGGCCATAGATGTGTGGGTTTATTTGTGTGATCTCAGTTCTATTTCAGTGTCCTATATGTTTATCCTTATGCCAATACCACACTATTTTGATTACTGTAGCTCTATTGTAAGCTTTGAAATCGAGACGTGTGAGTCCTCCAACTTTGCTCTTTTTCAAGATCGTTTTGCCTATTCTGGACCCCTTGCAATGCCACATGAAATTGAGGATTGGCTTTGGCGATTCTGCAGAAAAGACTGTTGGAGTTTTGATAGAGGCTGCATTGAATCTGTAGATCACTTTGGATAGTATTGCCATCTTAGCAGTATCTCATGTTTTGATATCAGAGCTGAATTTGAATTTCAGTTCTGCTACTCTACATCTGGCCAAGTATGAACATTAGCAGATTCCTTTATCTTTCTAAACCTGTCCCCTTATGTGGAAACTACAGGTAATAATAGGAACCTGCAGAGATTATCGTGATGAGTAAAGAGATGGTGTATGCAGTGGGCTTGGGACTGTTCTTATTGGTGGTGTTGATAATCTGCTTTCAAATGTAAAATCCCCTCTGTAATAACCCTGGCAGATGACCCTTGACCCTTAGTAGGGTCTTTCATTGCATAGTGAAAAAACTCAGCCCTGGAGTTAGACATATCTGAGATCAAATCCTGACTCTCTCCTTTCCTAACTGTGTAACTTTGGGAAAGATATTTAACCACTCTGGACTTCCACCTCAGAGACTGTTGTGAAGCTCAGTGAGAGGTGTAAAATAGCCAGCACAGCTCTTGGTGTATATGTAATACATACCATTCCGTTCTCTTTGCTTACTCCAAAGGATTGATCCGAAGTCTGTCTCCTTGTAACTTTCACCTATTCTATCTCTTTGGAACAATAGGGCAAGTCAGTCATGCCTCAGTGACATAAAGTGACCCATTCCTTTCGTGTGGGGGTTAACAAACTTTTCTCCCAAGGACCAGGTACTAAATATTTTAGGCTTTGAGAACCAAGAGGCAAAAAAGGTATCGTGTTGGTATAACAAGAGAGGAAACACAGTTCCACAAAATTTTTATTGATTAATTAAAATATGATAGTGAGTACAATGTTTTGTAATACGGGTACGTTAATGAGAAGAATGGGATTGTTCGGGGGGGTAACATTTCATTTAATTTGGACTCAAAGTTACTATTTCCTCTCATCAAATGCTGGCAAGTGTTCAACTACAAATGACTGTTAGCTTTGGGGCTCTATGAAAACAGGCAGCAGGTCGGAGCTTATCCCTCAGGCCTCAGTTTGCCTGAAAAGCCATCATCTCCAGAATCTTTGCATTTCGCGGCACTCCCCACGAGTTTTCTTGTTGGTCTGTGCCCCTCCCCCCCTTAAAGGGTAGTTGAAAGAATGGATCCTAACACTCAATCCATATTTACTCCTTCGTTGAAGCATTCATTGAGCACCTATTTTGTACATGGCACACCCCTGGGCCGCTATACTCTCGATTCCTTCCCTCCCTCAGTCCTTTCATGGATGAAGCAGCAGCTGTGGTTGAAGGGTTAAAACCTGGTGCTCTAAGCCAGCGGAGGTAGGCTGAAAACAGACAGAGACCAAATGGTGAGAGGCAGTTGAAGAGGAAGGAGGTAGAGGAATGAAATGTCTATTTCTTGAATTGAGAGATTCATTTTGCAGGAATAACAAAGAACAGCTAGCTACCTCAGCAAAACAGCCAATGGAGTATGTAGTATTAGGGCAGGACCCTGGAGACCCTCTACTTGCTCTGCAGACTTGACCAAAGTTGCTTCCTAGAGTTGAGCAGAAAGCATGCCGGGGGATGGCATCCAGCGTTCCATTCTGTAATAAAGCCTGTGACCTTTGAAAAACAACCCACTCTCTACTCCTTCCACCATGGCCAGAGGTAAGGATGTCCCTTAATTTAAGCATTTGGTAAAGCAATAAAGCTTTGAGATTCCTCTGCTTGGAGCAGTATTGCTGCTTTAAAGCAAAAAGAACTGGGAAGGGGCACAGATGTGAGTTTTGCTCTTATTTTATTTTCAATTTCAAGGGAGAAAACCTGAGCAAAACTTGATGGACATTGTGTTTTATCCAAACCTGGGTTGGGGGTGCTTTTATTTATAGCTGAGAGCCCCCTAAGCATGCCTTTTTAGAAGCTTTTCCTATACCCAGACTCTTGTAGAAAAGATCTCTCAAATTCCACTTTAATTTGTACTTTTATTTTTAGTTAATTTAGAAATAAGGCCGTGAGCTGAGTGAGCATCATGAGACCTGGGTTCTAATTTCAGGTCTACCACGGTGTGACCCTGGACAGGTCCTGTCTCTTCTCGGGGTCTTAGTTTTCTCATCTGAAAAGTAAGAGTGGGACTAAATAATTTTAAAGGTCTCAACATGCTCTCTGATTACGTCGTTCTGTGGGTCTAAGATAATGGTCCAAATTTCATTGCTGAAAGTAAAGACACGAGAAATGTTATCCACATACCACGTTAAATTAAAATAAGAAGAAGAACATTGTTGCACAACTGCTAGGAATTACATTTATTCACTGACTCATTAAGTACATATGACGTAGAAAAGAAAACATTCCTAATTGATGGAAGGACCTGTGTTATGAGAACTCTTAGGATACGGCCAACCTGTCCACAAAGGTGACTAATGAAGGCAATTCACTATGGTATTTGTTCTGTTTTAACAGTGATGAATTTTAGACTTCAGCTCCAGGCTAAATTTGAGGCTAAATCTGATTATTTTCTTCCTGCCCCCTCCTCCGTGGGTTTTTAGATGCCAACTCTCACTCTTGAGTTCCAAGAATAGACTCTGGCTTCTCCTTGCCGTGGTATTACACAGCTGTCACTGCCATGCGCCCAGTTCATGTAATTGGGCTTTGCGTCCCAGGAAGGTACTTGCTAAACCTCGTTCCTGTGCCAGGGGCGCTTCTCATCCCTGGAGCCCCTTCAGAAACGGCTGATTTATGAAAAGCCAAAATAAGAGACTGGAAAGGATAAGCTTTTGCTACCGAAGGAAACACTTTTTGCAAGTGACATTTTGACTACCACTCAAATGATTAGGATGCCATTTAGACTCTAATTATTGTTCTACCAGATATTCATGGTATTGAATGAATGTTATCCGGGATTGGGAGACGTGGCAGCGGTATGATGATTACAGCAAATGGGCCTGTGTTTCCTGGCAGAAATAATACTACTGCCAAACAAATCTTCTTTTCTGGTAAGGGAGGTGATTTGGAGATGTCACCTGCTGTTTTGTGTGGGTGACTCAGGGATCTACAGACCTGGATCGGACCCCATCTTCCTCTTCCCAGGCCCTCACTGCCATCTCTCCACTGGACACCAGAAGTGAAAAGGGGCCACGATCTAGCTCTTATCTCTCCCTTTCCACACAGAGGCTTGTCTCCACTCTTTCTTTGCCACCCACTGACACCCCCACCCCCACCCCAGGGCTCCTCTTTCTCACCTTCATTCCCCCTTCAGGTTACCCCAAACCCCACAGGATCTGCTACTTCTTTGTTTCATAAAAACAACATCAACGGTGATATGTTTATACATCGTTCTGTAGCAGACACTCCTGTAAGCGTTTCACATGCACCCCTTCATGGGGTCCACAAGCACCCTGCGGCTGGCGAGTGAGGAGTTTGGCCCCGGAGCCAGTGCCGGCGTATGCGACTGCTGTCCTCAGCCCCGTGCCCAGCCCTGCCTTCCCTTTGCCAGCAGCAGCTGGGCAGGGCCTGGGAGATGGAAGCAGCCTCTCAAATGCCTCCACCATGCACAGAACGCCTGTGCTTCTTTAAAGTCCATTTCATCAGTACTTCTTTTAGACTGGAACCATTATTATTAGTATGTGAATGCTTTTATTTTTATTTATTGTTTTTTTTATTTTATAGCATATATTCTGTTCCCAATCTCCCCTCTTCAGTAAAACTGGAATTGTTTTCACTGTCATATACAGATATGAGTAGGGTGCTTATAAGAGGTAGTGAAACAACTGGGGAGAGCAGACACCCCACCGAAGAGGCAGAGATTGGGGATTGCAAATACCCCCAGTGACAGCCCAAGTTCCTTTATTTTCTTAGGGACATTCCTTGGGAGAGGGCCTCCTTTTGTGATTGAGGTATATTGACTTGAGCTGCTTAGGGAGTTATGTAACCCGGGTGTTTACAGGAACATAGGGGAGGGCATGTGATGTATCAAACAGTGTGCTTGGCATCGAGGTTTCAGGAGCATCTGGAGCTGTCTGGGTACTTTTTCAAAGCCAGCACCATCACTGTGTATAAGACACGAAGAAGCCACAGGAAGACAGAGCCATTGGCCATGATGCCAAAGCTTGGACACCTCTGAATTAGGGTGAAGGGCTAATTTGTAATTGTTGACTTGTATTTCCTAACTCTTTGTATGACATCCCGATGGCTTATTATGGGATGTGGGTTGTTACAGTTATCACCAAGAGGCCCGAGCTAGGAGGGGTCTGTGAAAGGTTCGGCAGTGTAGAGGAAATGCGTGACTCGGGTAAACTGAGCACCTTTCAGGTGGGCTGGGGACGTGGCTTCACCGGTCGAGTGGGTATCCTGGGATCTGTGAAGTTCCTTGAAAATTCTGCAAGATGGAAAGGCCTCAGTCCTTAGTAGCCTCGGGGATCCCAAAGAGGCCATGGGAGCAAGGGTCCCATTAGCAATAAAAAATCTTGGTGAATCACAGAAATAATGCAGGAAACCTGTGGCATTCTTAAGGGCCTTTTATTTAGCTATATTTTGCTTTACGCAGCATGAACGGGCCTGATAAATTAAGTGTGAGTGGCATGTCTGTAATTAAAGTCTCAGAGGCAGTCCAGAATTATGGTTAAGTGCTCCGACTCTGGCACCAGGCTGCCTGGATTCAGATTCTGGCTCTACTAGTGTCTGGTGGAGACCTTACATAGTCACGTGGCATCTGTGCTCCAGTTCCCTCCTCTGTAAGTGGAGGACCATAATAGTACCTACTTGTACCTTGTAGGATTAGGGTGACCAAATGAGGCAGTTCTTGTAAAGCAGTTAGAACAGTTCCTGGCTACGTTGCCAGGGTTATCCAAAAGCGTGTTGTCGTAGTCTATCCGGGCTGCTGTAATAAAATACCATAGACCAGGTGGCTCATAGACAGCAAATGTCTATTTGTCACAGTTGTGGAGGCTGCAAGTCCAAGGTCACGGCGCCGTCATGTCTGGTGGAGGTCCGCTTCTGGGTGACAGGCTGCCAGCTTCTCTGTGTGCTCACATGGAAGGAATAACAGATCTCTCCTGTTTTCTAAGGGCACTAATCCTATGCGTGAGGGCTCCACCCTCGTGCCCTAGTCCCCTCCCCACAGCCCCTCCTCCTAACACCATCACGTGGGGGTGAAGTTTCAACATATAATTTGAGGGGGACACAAGCATTGAGTCCATACCTCTTGTTAAGGAAATAAATAACAAACATAGATTCTAGTCTGCTTCTGTCAAGTTGTGCACTCTTTTCAAGGGTCTCAGGTTGAATCCTTTTCTAAAATGAGGAAACATTTTGTAAAGTTCATCATTATTTCTGATGTAATGCATTATAAATTTGAATTTTCATATTTTCAATTTGGGTAAAGTAATAGGTATTATGCAGTTTTCTTTCTAAATATAAGAATGTTAAGTTTTAAAAAAGACTTTATAGCTCACCTTTACTTAGCACTTATTAGCCTGTATCTGAGGTTCTATTCCCGTGGCTTATATGTATGCGCTAATGCAGTCTTCCTGATAGCTCCACATTAATTACGACAATATTTCCCATTTCTTAGTGAGGAATCTAGGTATAGATGGTTAATTGGCTTGTCCAAATTCACACACTTAATCTCTAGTGGTGCCTAGATTATCTCGAGCTACTATTCAGGTTGTGAATTCCCTATTCTGGAAGGTTCTTAGGTAGAAACTGCTTGTTCGGAGCTAGGAAGTAGGGGTTGTTCTAAGAGGAGCCTGAAGCATTTGATTTGGTGTACCTTCAGGGCCTTGGGTATAAGCAACAGCCTGACTGGTTAACTCAAGCAGAAAAGGCATTTATTGGTGCACACTGCTCACAGGATCCACAGAAGGCTAAAGAATGGGTATGAACAGAAATTAAGGGGAAAAGGTCCCTGCCCCAGTTTACCCTGGAAGGCCTCCACCAACCCTACTGCACCTGTGGCCCCCAGTTCTGGCCCCTGGGAAGAACAACCAATGGTCTCCCGCTGCCTCTCTAACTCCAGTCGCATGGCGCTGACGGGAACATCTGATTGGCTGTGCCGGGGTCATGTGACACATTCCTGTTGCTTCTCTTCTTTACTCACCCTTAGGCTTTATTACTGGGAAGCAGAGAGGCCACTTCCCTTCTATCTAGGGTGCCTCCCACCCCCGAAACAAAAAATCAGAAGAGTTTTAAGATGATAGGCAGCCAAAATGACAAACGTTCTCTCCTTAGGGGACTTCAACTAGATGCTTCCCAAGTTCCCTCGTAGCCCCAAGATTCTGAGTCTACTCTTTGTGAGGGCTGGTATTTTCCTGCAGCACCTGGAATGGAGCTCTCTACCAATTAGGTTTCCAGGGTGTATTTTTCACTGAGCATAACAAGTATATTAGCCTTTGGCACAAAAGAAAATAAGGATGCACACTTATTTATAGCATCTAGCTTTTGCTTCAGAACAGACTGTTTCAGCTGCTGAGCTCCTTTTGTTTATCAGGAAAACAGTTAATATTTATCATTCCTCTTAGCAAAAGGAGGAAGAAAAGCATTTAAACATCTAACTGTTTCTGTGTATATATTTAAGTACTTAGTGGTTATATTGCAATGAATTAGTTGAGTAGAGCTGTTAGAACAAACCGCAGTTTTGATCGTCCTCTACCTCTTCCCTCCTGAGAACGGCTCCTTTGCCTGACCCTGGCCACTGCAATTAGCGTTCTTGTTTCCTTCTTCATCAGCCCTTGTCCCCTTCCCTAAATTAGTTCCTAAGTACTGGTAGCTTTTCATTGCTTGGTGTTCCCTCCATAATACCTGTCCTCCCCCACTTACTCCCAGCCCATACCACTCCACACCTGAATTAAGTCTTCCCCCAGCACCCCATCTTGCCTACTTGATTTTTTTTCAGCAAGCTGCTTTAGTATTTTTCCCCACGGTGCTTCTTAAAGACACAGTAACAGGTTCCTGGTGTTTATCAGTACAGCAGAGCAGTTAAGAGGACTCTGAGGTCAGGTTCAGATCCCAGCCCTGCCATTTAGTGTCTGTGATAGTGAGAGGTGTATCCAGATATAATTAACAAAGCAAACTTAGAGTGACTTAATCAAAGATGAGTTTATTTTTTCCCCCGTGGCAAGAAAGCTGGTGAGAGGCTGCGGAGTCTCATGGCATCAGGGGCCTTGTGCTTCCTTTCTGCTCAGTCATTGTAGAGAGTGGCTTTTGTGCTCATGCTTCTCAATTCCTGGCTGCACCCCCTCCATTACGGGGCCTGTGTCCCTGACAGAAGAAAGGGCCAGGGCTGAGGGCAAATTGTACCCCAGCTGAGTGTGCCCTCTTCTTAGTGGGCTCTCCTGGAGGCCTCACCCAGTGACTTCTGCTGACGTCACACTGTCCACAGTGGAGTCGCGTGTTCACCCCTGAGATTGCAGCTAAGCATGTTGCCAGTGAGCTCAACATGAGGGACCCAGTGTTCATCTTACTTAGCACCTGCAGATATCCATCGTATTTCATCACTAGGCATATAGTAGGTGCTTATTAACTGCTTATTGCTTCACTTTTTAGTATACCGGGGTGCCAAAAAAATGTGTGCACGTGACTTGTATTCATCTTTTGTTATTGGTATATATTGAGTATTACAATTTTAATAGTTTTTCCTTTCTTAAAATGTGTATACATTGTTTTGGCACCCTCTGTATTTTCATTTGGATGGGTTTTCACAGTAAACCAGCTAGCATAATATTTACTATGACCATCTCTGTAAGTTCCATTTAAAATGCTGGAATTCTTTTCTCTCCTTTCCCACCACCTTACTTTACGTTTATTATGTCCTCCAGTTTGTCACCCTCTCTGTGGCTCCTTTCTCTCTCAGGCCCCAGCCACCAGTCCTCCCTCCTTGTCCATCCATTAATTGAGAATCCTGCCATTCTCCTCTGCTCCTGGGCTGGCCACAGAGCATTACTAGAGAACAAATGGCAGCACAGTGCTGTAGGTGCCACTGCTTGTCCACAACAGTCTGTGAGGGGACTCTGACGTGAGCTTTCTGTCCCTTCAGGGTGAAGTTTGTATCGTTGTTTAAAGCTCTTTTATTCTTTTCAAAAACTCCTAACCCTGTTGTTTTTCTTTCCTCCCAGCAACCACCTCATTCCATCTTTACAGAGAAAACAGTGTTTGGGTTGGCAGCGCCTGAAGGGTCTCTCCTCTTTATCTTAAGGAACCTGCCTCCATAAGAAAGGCCTTCCATTTGTTCCCGGGACCTGGCTCTCCCTAGTCTTCTGGGACCTCATTTATCTCCTCAGTTTGTCAGAATTTCCTTTTTTCTTAAGGCCGAATAATATCCCATTGTGTTTATATATCACATTTTGTTTATGCATTCATCCATTGATGGACTTGGGTTGCTCCCGCATGTTAGCTATGATGAATAATGCTGCTGTGACTGTCCGTGTACAGATAGATATCAGAGTCCCTGCTTTCAGTTCTTTGGGGTCTGTCTTTATGCCAGTACCACTCAGTTTTGGTTACTGTAGCATTGTGGTAAGCTGTGAAATCAGGAAGTGTGAGTCTTCCAGTTCTGTTTCGTTTGTTTTTTGTTTTTTCTTTTAAGATTATTTTGGCTATCTGGAGTCCCTTGAAATTTTTAGGATGAATTTTAGGATGGGTTTTTCTATTTCTACCGAAAACACCATTGGGATTTTCATAGGGATTGCACTGAAACTATAGATCACTGTGAGTAGCACTGACATCTTCACAATCTTAGGTTTTCCAATCCACGAACATGGGAGGTATTTCCAATTGTTTATGTCTTTTTAAATTTCTTTCAGCTCAAATGTATGTGTTTTGTTAGATCTTTCTCTTGAGGCCCCAGATTGTCTCTACTTATTTGCAGTAAATCACCACATGACACTCACCATATTCATACCAAACTCATTAATAAAACACCTTTGTTTCCCATTTTTTTATTCTGAAAAACAAACTCTCATAAAAACACAGACGCATATGCACACACATGTAGGTTTGCACCCATATGCACAAACATACATACACAGCAGCTGTCTCTGCCATAGATTTGCTCCCAGGTATAGAGGCCAGAGACTTTGGGGGCCTCCTTCAGGCCCTACGCCTCACCAACTACCACGCCTCCTCTCCTTCCTTGGTGACCTGTCCTTGCCGATTCTGAGTCATGCACATGTCTTAGTTCTGTCACTTGGTTCTGAAGTCCCTGGACCATTCTTTCCACCTTATTCCTAGCCTGTCTCCATTCTGGTCTTACACCCCCTGCCCCCAACACATTGTGATCTTCCTAAAGCTCTGATGTGATCGTGTAACTCTGCGGAAATGCAGAAGTTTCCTCACTGACAGAGGTTCCTCACTGACTGACCGTGAATGATTTGTAGATTACCCACCACGGGCAGGCACTGAGGAGACAACGAGGTCAGGATTTCTGCCCTTGATAATTTCTGTGTGGGACTGGGCTGGCCTGGGGCAGGAAGACTGTCACACTAACATATAGTTAGGAACTTGAGGAGCACAGAAGAGGGAGAACAAAAGCTGGGGTGGAAGAGGGAGATGGAACAACTTTGAAAAGGAGCCGCCATGTCAGATGCTCAGATGTGGCCCCCGCCTGCGCCTGCCTTCCAGCCAGATTCTCCCCGTTCCTGCCTGAGTGTCCTAGTCTGGGTTTATCCTGACCCCTCCCTGTCCCCAAGTCAAAGCACACACTGTACCTCCCCGTCTTTGCTCACACCCCGTCTTCCTGGACTGCCATTTCCCAACCATAGCTGTGTGTTTTTGTTTTCTTCTTCTCATTAATCAAGGCCCTGCTCAAATACCATTCTTCCGGGATACCTGAATCCTGTGACCACTTTGCCACAGTGCTTTCTGTTTCCCGTTCTTGGGGCACTTGTGAGTTTGGGCCTTGTATTTGAGCTGATTGTGTACCTCCCTCCTTCCTTGTACTAGAATAAAAACTACTTGAGATCAAGGACTGTGTTTTAGTTATCCTGGCTTCTGGCACAGCGCATCCTGTCTGGTGGGGACTCCGCAGGACGGGTTTGGTGGAGGATTGGGTTGTAAACATTTGAGGGAAGCAGATTTTGTAGAACTCAGTGTGCGTAGACACAAACTCATAGCTGTAACACTGGCCATTCTCAGATGTCTGCATTTGTTCCTCTTTCCAAACCAGTGCTTAGAAAGAGCCATGAAGTTTGCCTTTGAGGAGTTCCACCTCTGGTACCAGTTTGCTCTGTCACTCATGGCTGCTGGAAAAGTAAGTCCCCCTTCGTGATGTGCAGTTCTCTGTGTCACTAGTCAGTGTTTGAATCCCAAGAGGTGATAGGATACCTAGTTGAAGTCTACAACTATTTGACACTGTCTTGTGTTCATTTATAAATGAACAATGAAATTTAATTATTTGAGGACTAACATGACACGTCCTTAGGCAGAAAAATTCTTAAATATTTGCCTTTTTGTAGCCATTGTAACTTCATTATGTGAAGGTGTGGCTTAAACTAAGGCTAGTTCTTTACACTGACCTTTTTACTTATCTGAGAGTATAAACTTATTCCTTGATGGAGAAATCATTTCATTATCTTTAGCAATGCTTTACATTAGGCAGTGTATGATATTAGCTGGAAGTGTGGGTTGTGGAATCCAAGTGCTGGAGTTGAGATTTAGGCTGTCTGACCCAGAGCAGGTCACTTGGTATCTCAGTTTCCTCCTCAGTAAAACGGAGTAGTAATAGCACCTACTTCATGGAATTGGTATTAGATAAATGGATAATACCCATAAGGTGTGGTCCACAATAAAGTTTGTAGCCACTGTCATTCTCGTTAATTTGGGCTATTTAAAGAATCTGCTATTTAGTGAATGGTTAAGTTTGTGATATAAGATTATCTGGGCTAAGTGGAGACAAATTTAGTATGGTATGCTAAAAATTGTACAGTATATTTTTTATAATAACGTGAGCCGCCACTGTCTTTAATTTTTTCTAATTTTTTTCTAACGTTAAGTGGCTACTTAAGTAGGGAAGAAAACTAGGGTGATTCTAGGGAAGCATTTCCGCTTATTTTAACCACAGTTTACTCCCCTGTCACTCAGGAGCCCCAACCTCTGGTTTATCGCCGTCCCCAGGCTCCTGTGTGGTTGGGCTCAAAGTTGGAAAACCTCATTAAGAAGGCATTTTACCAAGAATCCCTCTGGGAAGGCTTTAGTGTTTGGTTCTGTCAAACAGTTTGAGTTTCACAGAAATAATCTCCTTTTGCCAAGTCTGCCCGCGCTGTGAAGGTGCTGAGAGAATGTATCCGTCTGAAGCCCGACGATGCCACCATCCCACTCCTCGCGGCGAAGCTGTGCATGGGCTCCCTGCACTGGGTGAGTGGGGCTGGGCCTCTGCTCGCGGGCAGGCCTACCAGCCTTTGTCAGTTCAAGGCACTGAGAGGAACGAGTAGTGATTCCCCAGCCACACAAACACAGGGCTGTTCAGAGCCCTGGCCTGGGCCACTGGCCTCCTGGGGCCTCGCCGACTCACCCCCAGGACAGAGGGAACCAGTGTGTTCCGGGGGAATCCAGGTTTTTCTTTTTCATAGGAATGTGCTTCAAAAGTGGAAATGGTAGGATAGAAGTGGAATTCATACTCATATACATCTTGCTGTAAGAAGGTAGCATTGGACTGAAAAGGTGGTATATGCCCTAAAGGATTCATTCTCAGCAGAGCCTGTTTCTGTGTAAAGCAAAGGGTCTCCATCTATTTCAGCTCATGTGTAAACCCAATGTTCTTCATTCCTCTTCTTTCACATACGCTTTCCTCTTCAGATATTCTTGTTCACATTTAAATTTGGGAATAGCCTAATTTGTAACGCTTTTAGTACCTCGAAAATATACCATTTGAGTAGAAAATAGGAAACTCAGACTAGTTGCTGAGATTGGTGGCATAGATAATTTCCACGTAATAATGGAGTTTTAATTTCCTTTCTGTAACTTCATATCAAGATTGGCAACAAGAAGAACTTGCTCAAAAGACTGAGGTGCCTTGCTAAGGTTTTTTTTATGGTCCTTGCTGCCTTCCCCCCCCCAACCCCCCATTTATTCTCACCCAGCAGGACAAAAGTAAGCCTTGTGCAGAAAGTGTTCTACTTTTGTTAGCTTTTACAGGGTAAAATGTGGAAGGAAAAAGACATTTTGAAAGAGCAGGCTGTCGCCTGAAACACAGCTATGAAGGCATTGTGTGGTCCGTGCAGGTTTTGACAATTTGGTGCCACAAGCGAGGGAACAATGCCGGCAGGCCCCAGGAGTGGGCGAGGAGTGGACCAACCCTTCAGTTTTGAAAATGCCAGCTTCCAGCTGTGACTATGCTGTATTGCCTCCAATATGGCCTTGTTCATTACTGCAACATGCGTTTCTCTAACGCCTAAAATAAATCCGACCTTTTTTTTTTTAAAGATGAGAGTAACAAATTTTTTCTGTATATATTTTTTACATTTTTATTATCAAGCTTCCAAACACTACAGAAGTAAAGAGTATAATGCACTCCCATGTACTGTCACTCAGCTTCAATAACAGCAACATTTGCTATATTTTGAAGGAACAAATCTTATTATTTTTGCCTCCGATGAATTGTGCAAAAGGTCTCGTTGTGGGTGTAGTTTACAGGTGCACATTTTCTCACTGGAATCTGCTGAGGCGAGGTCCATGTGCTGTGCGCTGTAAAATAAGTAGATGGAGTTTTGCCATTTTTAACAGTTTGTGGGAAGGAAAATCCAAGCCTAAATGGATTCATTATGTCATTAAAAAAAAATTTAAAAAAAAGACAGACCCAAACGCAAAACATTTCAAGAACTTTATTATTTACATATATGTATATATGTGTATATATATATGTATATATATATATATTCAATTTCTAAGTACTTTGCACAACCTAATTACAGAACCAATCAATAAAATGTAAATAAAGATGAAAAGGATAAGAGCCCCACCAAGAATGAAAGTGATTTTGGAAAAGAAGGCAAAATGCAATAAGGGAAACTTTAAAGGGAAAATGGAAGGTAGGATCCTGAGGACTGTGAGAGGGGCTCAAATAAAGAAAACAGAATCACGGGAGTGGAATTGGAAGATCTGGGAGTTATTTTCACAGTGACTCATCAGAAATCTGTTTTTGGCAGCAGATGCTGATGGGAACTTATGTTAGAAATTCTGCAGGTTGTTGTTTTTCATTTGTCTGATTTTTCAGTTGGAAGAGGCTGAGAAGTTTGCCAAAACAGTCGTTGATGCAGGAGAGAAAACGTCCGAGTTCAAGGCCAAAGGCTACTTAGCTCTGGGGCTGGCATACAGTCTGCAGGCCACTGACGGTGAGAGAAGTTCTACCCCGCGGGATCTGCTGAGCTGCAGGGCTGGACTACCTGTCTGCACTGCAGGATTCCCACCTCCCTTTGTCTTTGGAGGGCGTATGAGCTGGGTCACTGGTGTGCCATCCTGTGGGGCCCCTCTGCTGCTGCCCTCTTTGCGTGGACTGTTTGGAGAATGGGAGGGAAGGGACCCTCCCATTGTGCCAGGGCCCCTAAGCCTTTTTCCAGGTGCATTGGGCTGGTGGTGAGCAGGGGACCAGCTGGCAGGTGCAGGGCACATGCCGATGAGCAGGGGGCCTTGATAGATGATTCCCCCAACCCAGCCTGTACCCACCTCTGCCCCAGCAAGGACTAGGCTAGCTACCAGGGAAGGGTCGCTGGGTCTTAGGCACAGGGAGGCAGGACACTTCAGGGCCAGCCATTCCAGGAGCTTCCTCCGATTGGTCAGGACCTGCCTCTCCCTTTCTCCATTTTCACATTTTAATTCGCAGGTATGTACACGTGAAGTGCAGCAGCTCACTGAATACCCATCCTCTGAAATTCTGTGTTTTGGATGTGCTTCAAGTTTTGGTGGTTAGGCTTCTGGCTAAACAATGTTTTGTATAACTTAATGAAGTTTTCAGTTATATGTTTGCAGAAAGTATAAATAGATAAATTGTTTTTCTGAACTCTACTATTTTCCCTTTACATTTGTATTGTTAAATATAACAAGAATATTTTAAAAATTCAAAAATATATAATTTAATGAGTTAGTATAAGGCAAATATCATGGTAATTGCTACTGTGCTTAGGAGATGAGACCTTGGCAGCACCCAGGGTGCCCTCCCGTGCCCCTTCCCGCTCACGGGACCCATTAAAAAAAAATACTATCCCTGACTTTAATAATATGCACTTCCTTTATAGTTTTATTTTTAACAAATTACCCTAAATCTTTCTTTCCACTGCCTGAAAATTTCAAAGACCCTGGAGAAGTTTTACATATCAACTGATTTTTTATAATGGATTTTTTGCACGTTTTTCATATACACATGATCTATTGGCAATACCCAGCACATTGTTTTAACTATAGGAGACTTGCGGGGAAGGGTAAATTTAGTGCCATGTAGTTATCCAGGTAGATGCCTAGTTTGGACTCTGTCCCTGGTTAGCCCGGTAACTTTGGGCGAGTTGCTGGACCCTGGTGGGCCTCATCTTGCATTCGTGATTCAGTTGGGTCACCTCTGCGGTTCGCCCTAGCTCGGTCACTTTTCTGTCAGCCGTGGGTTACAGCCACATCCTGGCTCCCTGGGGCAGCCTCCCACCATTCTTAGTGTGACTGCCATGTTGGATTTGTTAGATAAGGCCCTCCTCCATCCAGTCCCAGCCTTAAACAGGTGCCTCCAGGACTTCTTATCTTGCCACAATAAAATGTACCTTTTGAATTCCGACGGCAGACTCGAAGGGATCCATTTCTCACACGCTCTGTACAGGGGGTGTGTTGACTACAGCAAGGTGGCCTCACACTTTTGAGCTGATTTTGCAGTTTCAGTGTGGGGTTTGCCTGGTTTATCCCTTGTAGTCATATCAAGGTACCAAAGGTCCTGGCCATGGCACAATGTGAATTAAACTGTCCTTTCATGGCTTCAAGCTTGGCCTAGGATCGTAGCCTCTCAGTGCCAGTAGGACCTTGAGGGCAGTCCAGTTAACACCATTGGTGACCGGTTCTCTTCTTTGCCATTCTGGTCGCGCCCATCCCATCATCACCCAAAAGTTATGTGCCTACACTTGAGAAAACAGATGTGCTCCTCTCTGGAGTTCCCAGCTGGTCTTTGATGACGGCCCCCTATGCCTGGGGCCACCAAGAGTCACCATCCAACTCACACTCTCCCCTGGCATCGTTCCCCAGTTAGGCCCAGCGAGTGCAAGGGTCTTGGGTTGGCATGGGCTGCGTTTCCTATCTTCAGCAGCGCCTGGGGCAGGACAGAGCATGTGTCACTTTGAATCCAATGGAATGTATGGTTTGGGTGATGAGTTTTGCATTTGTCAGACACTCCCTGATCTCCTGTGCCACTGACTAATTGAACCCTTTTCCCCAGCTTCTTTGCGAGGGATGCAGGAGGTCCTGCAGAGAAAGGCACTTCTTGCATTTCAGAGGTGAGTGGGAGTTCATCTTTTCACTCGGCTGTACATAATGACACCAAAGTATGATAAGTATAAAAAGAAGAGATATTTATAAAGATTATGTAAACAGTGTTTTACCCCTGGGAGTCTTTCATCTTGAGCACTGAACATACAGTATCAAAACTTGCTGCGTCATTTGTTGCCATGTAAATCTGCATTCTTAATCTGTTCATCCATTTGAGCACATTTTATTCATTCCTAATAAAGCAAGTTCAGCTCTAAGAAGACAGATACTGTGTATGTCTAGGGAGATGATTCCTTTTATTAAAGACATTTGTCATCATCCAGAAAAGGGATCGTTCATTGCTTGCTTTTAAAAAAAAAAAAAAAAAAAACAACTTGTCAAGCTTCCGATTTTTATGTTAAGAAATGAAAAAGCCACATTTTAGGACAGTCTCTGACATACTATGTTAAGACAGTCAGGCCAGCACGCCCCAGGCCCCTTGACCTGTCATACTTCATAACACCTTGTGCTCGTCTCCATCATTGTACCTTTTGTGAAATTTGGAGAATGCTTTAAAATTAGAAAACACTTGAGTGTCATAGTGTTGTTTCAATCCCTGACTTGACCCCATCCTCAGTCCCACACCAGTAAGGTAGACAGGTCAAGTAGTATGTTTACCGCAGATGAGAGACTGAGATGCAGGGGTGAAGAGAATTACCAGAGTCACATAGCTGTTAAGGTCAAGATGGAATCAAGTTCTCCTGTCTCTAACCCAGCTTTTCTGGTACCTACTATACTGCCCTAATTTTATTTTTATTGCAAGTATACAAAATCACTAAAATGAATTGTTGCTTGAAAATATAGCCCCATGGTATCAAATCTATAATTGCTACGGATCCTTTCACTTTAAATATATCTGAGTTACATTTATTTCTTGGACTTGTATTAGAAACTTACTTACACCAAAATGTCATGAGGGACTCTCAATACCCAATAACCTTTGTTAGATTTCTTTCCTTAGAACTGGGTGGCCTACAGATTTGTTGCAGTGTGTGGATTCCTTTCTTCATGAAATCATTGTACCTTGGTTTCGGTTAGTCTGAAACTCTTTCATCTTATTTCTTTCTGTTTCCTAGCGGGCTCCCCAATAGTATTCTTTACCTTACCAGTCTCAGACTGGTTAATGACAAAAAGTACCAATTGACAGCTGCAAACAGATCTCCTATCTCTGTGCTAAATAAGCTTTTGTTGACAGCATTTCCATTTCAAGTGATTTGGAATTTTAAGTTCTCCAGTCCTAGTCTGTGATACACACACACACACACACACACACACACACACGAATGCCTAAGAAAGTGGTCATTACATCTGTTTCCCTTTTCTTAAATCAGCACATCTTACTGGCTCTCCAAACACAGGCCTGGTGGTGGTCTGCCTTGACCCGCCAGAATTCGTAACTTCATGTTGTGTAACAGCTGTTCCATCGGCCTGAGTTCCTTTTTTGGTTCTTTTACTTAGGTTTTAATTCAAAGAGATTTTTAAAATATTAGTTCACGTGGGAGTAAAAAGGAATAAAATCCTACTAACCTATGTGATTTATTGGGGAAGGCTAACCAAACTTAGTATTTGTGTGAAATAAAGAGTATTTGTCAAAGAAGCAAAATTATTTTATTTCACGAACACCTTGAGTAGCACCATTCGAGTGCACTGTAGACTTCATCGATAAAGGGAAAGATTTTGAGTAAATAAGAATGATTTGTATTACTTCTTAAATGTGTTACTTCTTTTAGAACCACATGGATGAGAAGTACTTTTTTTACTATTTATTTTAAATCTTCTCCCCACAATTCTATTCATACTATTGTTTGGCAATTTTTTGTTTGTTTGTTTGTTTAAAAAGAAAACAGTATAACTCAAAAAGGGGTGGGGTTGCAGATATATTAGTCCTTAATTATGCCTAGAGTCAGAATTTGGACACATTTGCTCTCCGGTGGATTCCAAAAGGTGATTTTTTTTTTAAGGCATCCCAGTTGCATGACTGCATCTTAACATTGAGACCCTTGGCTGTACGTTCATTCGTAAGCTCAGCCCAAACAGCGAAACCGATTCATCCGCCCCATACAAAAGTATAGGGAAGGAAAACATAGTGTTGTTTGCAAAGCTTTCTGAAGATGCTGAATTGATCTGAGTGTTTGCCTCTGTGGGCTCTCACATCCCACAGAGAGAAGCAAGCCCAGAAACAGCTGAGAGCATGTTTCAGTGACTTGACCCCCGCATGCAGGAATCTGGGCTGCTCCATGAGGAAGAGGTGGCATGGTGACACTCACGTTTATCACTCAGTGTGACACACAGTCTGTGTTATTGTCCTCTCCCCCTCCTAGCTTGAGCTTAAGTTTGAATGTGGTATGATTTGTGTGTGAAAGAGTGACCAACTATCGCGGTTTGTCGGGAACTGAGCCGTTTTCCAGAGCATGGAACTTTCGGTGCTAAATCCAGGAAATTCCTGGGTAAACCAGGACAAGTTGGTCATCCTATGTGTGTAATTAATGGGATCTTCCTAAGTAATAGATTTAACCAGGTTTGTGTATTTTTTTCTTAATAACACACTAGTCACGTGTCCACTGTAATTAGGACGAAAAGGGACTTCGAGGAGAATTGGCTTAACAAGAGAGCAGGGTGACATGGCAGAGAGACCAGACCTCAGAATTTCATTTCTAGCTCTGTCTCTTGCTGGATGTTCTTGGAAAAGATGCTCCATAAATTGTAGTTATTATTGCTACAAAGTATGTGTCTGACGGACCAGAGTCAAAATTGATCAGCCTTCTTTCTATTCTTGGTTCAGCTCTAGAGGACGTTAGAACTAGTCTAGGAGACCAGTATCCTGGGTTCCAGCCAGGTGGTGTGGGAGGCCCATCCTGTGCTCTCCAATGGCAGCCTGGCGTGCCTCTCAGGGCACTGTGCTCACTGCACTGTAAGGATCACCATGGATCTCCCCCTCTGGTGGGGAACGGATGCTCCTCAAGGAAGGGCACTTGTATGATACATCTCCAGGCTCTCCAGAGTCTAGCAGAGGCCTGGCATCACAGTAGGTGCTGAGTAATGTGGGTGGGTGGGTGGATGGATCGATTAATAAGGGGATGGATGGATGATGGATGGTTGGATGGATGATGGATGGATGGATGGATGATGGATGGATGGATGGATGGATGGATGGATGGATGGATGGGCGGCCTGGTGAGCCGGCAGTCTAATAATTATTGCCTTATGGATAAGAGTTGAATTAATGGATGTAGCAGTATTTTGACAAGGGATGCACTTTGTGAGCATCGCTGTGGTGACATTTTTAGGTCTCTAGGTTTCTCTTAGCAGCCCCACCAGGTGCCCACCATATGGGGATAGGGCTTATGGGGCTGCTTTATACTCAAGTGCAGAGTTCAGCAGGCTTACAGTTTTCAAGAACACTTACATCTTTCCTCTCACCTGTTTTGCTTGATGATATCTGTCGAGCAGGTTGGCTGTGGGCAACATCAGGGTGCTTTTGTCACAGAAAACGTAGCTGCTGAAGTTGTTCTGCACAACTGGAGTCTCATGAGATCGATACCAGGCACTTTTTCTTGTTTTCTTGGGCATTCCCTTTATTTTCTTCCTTTTTTCATAGGCTAATGTAGTGAGTTGGACGCATGAGCCCAATTATCAAAATAAGACTTTTTAAAATATATATGTTTAAGTTGTGCCTCATAAGAAATTTGGCAATTGGATATCCGTTATCAGCCAAATGTTCAGATGTTGCCCTACTACACCCCAGAAATGCCAAGATTTCTATTTCACAGTGCTGTGGCTAACAGTTAATAACCATTTGATAAGGCCCTGGTGGGACCTGTGGTCAGAACTATCCATGTACCCATGGCTCTGCATTCACCAGACCATTACCAGCGTTTCACTTGGTTGGTCTTGGGTGGAGGCAACCATGATCTGATCTAACTTCATTTGTAGAAAAATCTAAACTGGACTGAGAAAATGATAGCTCTGAGGAATTCTTTCTGAGGGTTGTAGAAACCTGAATTTTATTAATTATGGAAGAAGATGAGATAAAGAGTGCTAAATAATTCAAAGTCTTTTCATAATTAATTTGTATTCAATTTCCCTGAATAATTGGGAGAGACAGAAACTATGACATTCCAATCTCACTTCTTGTGAACACCAAAGAAGAACATTCTTTGATGTACAAATTCATGGAAAACCAATACTTAATGAAATAATAAAAACTGGAGCGTACTGGTGGAAACAAGACATTTAACAGGGCAATGCAGACATGGCCTCTTTCACTAAGGTGAGAAGGTCCTAAGGCTGTGTCTTGAGGCGGGTTACTGAGGTGGGAGTTTAGGGGCTTTGCTGTTAAGATTAAGAAAAAGACCAATAAATTAAAAAATAAATAATAAAAAAAAAAAAAAAAAAAAAAAAAAAGATTAAGAAAAAGACGAGACCCTCCCAACCCCCCACCCAGTCCCATATATGAGCTGCCACATGTGCCCAAAGTCCTGGATTGTTGGACTTACGTCTTCTGGGCGGCAAACAGCTGGAAGACTCCTTGGTCTTCCCCCCCCACAGCAGACGGACAATTCCATTAAAAGGCCATATTATTGCAGGAAGCCACTCTTGGCAAGTTTGCCACCATTCAATCCATAATGATTTGCCTTTCTTTTTTATCCTGAATTTGTTTTCTGCTGGTAGAAGATCCTCTTTTAATCACAGAATGTTGACAGAACAGCAGAAGTTTTGTTTACTATCTGGGTCCCACCGTTTGTAATTAGTCTGCTCCACAGTGGCCTTTAAAGAAAGTAAAAGTTTGTTTTTCTCTTCCCTCCAGGCTGTTAAACACAGAATTATGTTTCTTGTATAGTCACAGTTTGAGTTGCTCATGATGAAACACAATTCACTTCCACATAAAAGCAAGAATGACATTCGCAATCAATTTAGAGGCCAGTACAGCTTCTTCCCATCCGGTGTCAAAGGCCAGTTAATGAAAGTAAACCTCGTGTTTGGCCACAGAGTCTTACAAGTAAGAGTTACATGGACTAAATTAGTAAGCTGCGTGGCACTTAGCAGAAGCTTCAAAAGACTGTCTACCCGTCTTTTCACCCTAGTGTCCATCAAAACCCAAAACCTCATTTTACAAGCAAAGCCAGGGCTTGGTTTTCATCTGGTTTCTCTGAAATCCAGAAATGTAGACAAAGTAGCATTAAGCCCACGCCAAAACAACGTAAGCAGCCTCGCTTTGCCACGTGCCCTCACAGATTCACCGTGTCCATGCATGACACGTGGCCTCTCCGCCTCAGGCTGCAGGGAGATCTGGGCTCAGGGCCTGCGGGGTCTTCACCTCGGGCTCCTCCTCAAAGCCGAGGGTCACTGGCTGCCACTTGAGTGTCTGGACAAAACACAGAAACAGGCTCCCCCTGTGTCATAGCTACATACTACAGTGAAGAGGAAAATGTGTTACATTTGTCAGTGAACGAAGGAGATGAGTCTCAGTGAAACATTAAATAGTTAAATACGTGACCTTGGTATAAAAATGCACATGTGAATACTCTCCCATGTACTAATAGCCATAAATACTTTTTCAGGGCCCACAGCCTGTCACCTACCGATCACCAAGCAGCTTTCTACCTGGCTCTCCAGCTTGCCATCTCCAGACAGGTCAGTTTCTCTAACGTTTCCTAAACTATCTCGATCCAGTTCCGTCAGTGCCTTGGTTTGAGCTAATAGCTGGTCTTCCATTCACTGAGGCTGACCTGGAGCCAGAGGCTCTTCCCAGAGGATGCTGACCCCTCACAGTGAGGACCCTGGTGTTTGCTCAGTTTGAGCATAAGCTGTGAAGACACCAGCATGCCAGGCTCTGCTTTTGGAGGTTCATTCCACAGATCTGGAAGGTCCAACCTGGGGTCGATGGCAATGGATGCAGCACATGGCACGTACCCTGATGCCAGAAGTCATTGGAGAGCAATGTCCCTTGCCAACAGAGCCCAGCACTGAGCTCTCAGCATGGTGGGGATTGAGTCACTGGCTGAGGCCATAAGGGTATTGGTGATTGACGGCAAGATGCCAGCAGGCATAGACCAAAGATACCAAATTCTTTAAAATACGTAGAAGATATAAACAGTTACACATGGTGGCTCCTCGAAATAGGAGACTCAACAGTATTCTTGCTGGAAGGACAAGCTTTGCTGGCCTTCATCTTCCCAACGGTAGTTTCCAGAAGCTGCCTTTGCCATTCTCATCCCCTCCCAGCTGTTCTGGAGACTCTGGCTACACGCCTGCCTGCCTGCCCACCAGGTGCAAGACACTAGTGGTAACCCCAGCACATTCCTGAGTGCTGACTGGAGGGTGAATCGAAGGCCAGTTCTCCAGACATGCCATTCCCCTGGCAGCCCTACGCTGTAGGCATGCATCTCACTTCCCTGAGGCCTGCGAATCGCGTTGAGACGTGAGTCCCATTGACAACCTGGGGACTTAGGAAACCAGGTTACCGCCTCTATAAAGGTCCTCTCACCTGGCATGGTGTGGCCCCCAGCTGGACCGAGCAAGAGCTGCTGCTGCAACAGCTGTAGGCTGGTGACCGGCCATCTGGCCTCTCTCCTCCAGCAGGACCTCATCTCACCTTCTCCGTGGAGCCTCCTTGCTGCAGGATCCTGTACTTCTCCTCCCTCGGGCTCAGCTCTCTTGTTCAGTGCCTTTCTCACTACAGTTGAGGTGCCACGAGGGCAGGAAACCATGTCTGTCTTCGTCACAGCTTTACCCTGGCAGCTGGAGCACTGCCTGACAGGTGGCAGGCACTCAGGAGTACCTGTTGGTAGAGGAACCAGCTTTGAGTTCCTTTAAGTTAACTGTCCCTTGAGGACATCATTTTGAACTCTGTGTCTGTTTTTCTCGGACTGTTCTGGTCATCCCTGCAAACTGGCACCCTGCGTATACCCTACCTTCGACCCTCCCCGCAATCCCAGGCCGAGAGCCGTTCACACAGTCGGTTGTCAGTCTGAGGAGTGGATAAGCAGATGGAGAATTGGGGGTGTCAGCAGCCTTCGTGGGCACGCAGCATGGCAACACCAGACCTCTGTGGCAGGAAGGAGGCTGTGGCCTTCTTATCTTCAGAGCCAATGCCATTTGACTAGGAGGAGAGGATGAAAGAGGAATCAGAAGATATAGAGCCATTCAGTAGCTGAGTGACCTTGGTCAAGTCATTTCACCTCCTCTGGACTCGACTTCCCTCCCTGTAAACCAAGGATTGGGCCGTATGAGCGCTCTTCCAGCTGCGATAGCTGTGATTCTCTGCTTCAAAGCACAAAGCTTCTATAGCCAACCTTTACAGCTTAAATCCATCAAAAACAGAATTTCAGAGAGGAAAACTAACAGATTTGGGAAAGACAGAAGTCGTGTCCTCCTACTAAGGAGTGAGGCTATTGATGGTTTGGGAAGAAGCAGGAGAGCTGAGAGGAGGTCCAGCACCGGGATTGGAGTTGGAGGGGAGACCGGAAGGAGTCTGCGGGCAGTCGTGTAAGAAGCTTCACCCTCGAGCTCTGTTTAGAAGTCCAGCTTCAGGTTCTGATCCTCACTAGGTACTGCTACACCTGCATGGGATCTGGGGTGTTCAATGTTCATTGACCTTCACACAATATTCATACGTGCACTTTATCAGCCATTGTGCTTGAGTGATTTTGAAGAAAATCTGGAACAGCTGCTACACATAAAGGTTAAGGTTGTGTCTGGACGTCTGCTTTGTATGTGGCATTGCAATTTGTTTCTTGCATCAAGTTATTTTGGGTTGTAGTTTGGGAAGTTAAGTGGGTTGTGTTTGTTTGCTTACGTATTTCCTTGATGTCTAATGGAGATCCAGGACAAAGGAACTTGAAAAGAATCACAGGTGTCTGATCATTTGGAAAGCTGTTAAAGGCTTTATAACTTACTAAGCACTTTCATTTCAGTAATACTTTAAAAAATGAGAACAGATCGGCAAAGGCAGTTTAATTCCACTAAAAACCAATGGCAATTTGTATGTGTCTCCATTTAGAGTGAACGTATTAGGCACAAACAAAAGTAGATCAGTTTTGAGGGCGAGGCGGGGGCGAGGAGGGAGTGTTTCCTTAGGGAGAAACAAAAGATTTGGTATTGACTGGCAGTTACACAGAGAGACGGGGTCTCCTCCGGTATCACTTCAGTGGTAAGACCATAGCTTGAAGACAGTAGGTGTTTCCACGTTGGCAGTTAATATCCTGGGGTTTTCAGGAAGACTTGCCTTAGAGTCTGAACATGGTACAAGGAGAAACAACTCTTGGTATTTTCAGAGAATCAGATCTTGAAATGGTGGCTTCGTGTGTGTGTGTGTGTGTGTGTGTGTGTGTGTGTGTGTGTGTGTTTAAAAATTCTTTTGGGTTTTGTTTTACACCAGATACCAGAGGCTCTGGGATACGTCCGCCAAGCTCTTCAACTCCAAGGTGATGACGTGAACTCCTTGCACCTGCTCGCCCTCTTGCTGTCAGCACAGAAGCATTACCACGATGCTCTGAACATCATCGACATGGCCCTGAGCGAATATCCAGAAAACTTTATGTAAGTGGTCATAGGTGTTGGTTTTCCCGTACTCAAAAACTATTCGATTTACTTCTCCCCAACTTCCTTCTCTCTAATCTACTTAATTTAAATCCTTCATGGATATCCCAAGGGCAAATAGTACACAATTTCCTTTACTTTTGTTTCTTCAAGATGTTTAGAAACAAATAAACAGTTGACCCTTGAATAACATGGGGGTTAGGGGCACCAACCCCCTGCACAGCTGAAAATCACATATAATTTTGACTCCCCCCCAAAACTTTACTCCTAATAGCCTACTGTTAACCAGAAGCCTGACAGATAATATAGTTGATTAACACATATTTCGTATGTTATATGTATCGTATACTGCATTCTTACAATACAGTCAGCTAAAGAAAAGAAAATGTTATTAAGAAAACCATAAGGAAGGGAAAATAGGTATATTTACAGTATTTATTGAAAAACATCCACATATAATTGGACCCTCATAGTTCAAAGGCCAACTGTAGTCCGTTAGGTCATCGTTATCAAGGTACAATACTTTATCCATTTTTTCCATTGTGTACTCTTGGGGCATACAACATGGCTTTTGATGGCTTGTGGATGACCATTTTTATTTTAGTAGTTATACATTTTTTAATGTACATTAGAAAAAATATAACTGCATATCAAAATGTGATTTCATGGAAATTATTGATCGGAGGGAGACTAAGAATTTGTTAAATGAGTTGTTTTAAGTCAATTTAAAGAAAAATATTAAGTAAATAGTCATGCAGATAGAGCCGGATATGGCAAAAGTTACACTGAACAAACTCCAATGACTGAAACTTGGGAAACTGCTTCAGAGCCTGTTTGTCCTTCGTTACCAGGGGGTGTCACTAGCTTCAGGGGATTTTTTTTTAATTATTATATTTTAAGCCATTTTCATCAAAATTCCTGACCTCTTGAGTTTTATTCTGTAGGAAATGGAATTCCTTAAATCAATCACTCGGCATTTGTACATAACCTAAGAATTGTCACTATCAAGTGCCACATGCTTGAATTGTCTATACTTACCATCACATCTTACCTCCAAGGCCCTGAATCCAGGCCTGTGGGTTAGGCTTTGCTGGGAAGGACAATCTTGGGGACTACTCGTTTCCTGTTATCCTCTGTGGAGTAGCCTAGTAACCGGTACACAGCGGCCAGAAATAGTGAACAGTCCTGCAGGCTGGCCGGTTCTAATTGTCTAAGGGGCAGGGGCACTAATAGGGTGGGGGCGGCTTTGGGCAGGGGGAGGGGAAGGAATGTAGCCGGTGGCCCAGGTTGGCTGTCTTCACTTTCAGAAATAAGTGTAATTGCAAATTTTAAGTGGATCAACTTTGGCTTGCTTTCTTTCTCTGCCTCATCACCTCACTGTGTTTTTAATCAGTGCGTTTCAACAGCTCTTCTTGGAAAATTGGTTCACACATTTCCATTACAAACATTTCTTTGTCTTCATGTGAAAAGAGCACTTCTCTTCTCCCCTTGGAGAAAATTCTCATTCTAATCCAGGAAACTTCTGACTAGAGATTTCTTTTGTAGGTTCGGCTATTTATGCAGAGGGAATTAAAGAGCTCTGCCGCAGTGCTTTACTTCTTGCAGATCTCACACTTGCTCTTTTACATACCGAGTATATTTCTGGATTTTGTCCGAAGCCCGTTAGCCCATGGAAACCTTAAAGTGGTTAAAGCTCTTTAAAAAAAATCTTCAGTCCTTTACCTATCAGTGAAGTACAACCTGATGCAATTGAATTCAGTTTCTCTCATCAATATTTATAAAAGGGCCTTCCCTGCCTCCCACCCCCCAACACCTTCCTTAGATGTTAGACTCCAGCATGTGGCTCATAGACAGCCTGGAGCATCATCTGAGCACAGGCTTATTATACTAATAGCTACACCGCACAGTAAGCAGTAAACAGTGGTGGCTAATATGGTAATGCCTCCAAGTGACAGCAGCTGACAGCCTTTTCAAGTACTAGTAGAAATAAGGAACAGCAGTAGAGATAATTTGAGGAATGCAAGCCTGTTATTTTAATGTTAAGCCTGAAGCTCAGAAAAGCAAAGCATATGGCAGCAGGTCTGAAAGCAGGCGATGACTTGTTTGCTTTTTAAATATTTGTATTTCTTCCTTTATGATGAGAAACTTCTTCCCAAGAATATTTTATTAAAAGTTGGGCCCAATGTAGCCAATCGATCCCGTGGTTTCTTCCCACCCAGTAAAACATTGCGACATCAACCTCTACAAGATTATGTGGACACCTGTCATGTCGTATTGTCTGTTTGTGACAGGCTTGTCTCCCGCAGATCGGTAGACTCAGAAGCCTGGCAATGCCTCGTGTTGTTTGTGTCCCCCAAGCCATACCTGCCACAGACTGAGTTCGTCTTTGATGTATAGTCAGTACCTGCTAGTTGGAGGTGAACCCTCTTCCCAACTGTCGAACAGTTCAAACTGTTGAGCTGAGAATTGATTTAGCTAGCCTCTTAGCCTGGTGTAGAGAATAACAGAAAGTTTTGGTCTTTGTTAAGCTTATCCATGGTACACCAGCTTTTCTCATTTCATGGTAACAGTAATGATGGGTAAGGCAGGAAAGACCAGCTGCTCCTGCAAGGGCTTTCAGCTGTCCTAGCTGGTGCAGCTAAGGTATCTGTACATGTTGATCACTTAACAATTCATAGGAATTATTATTACCACTACTACAGTGTTTTCAAATACAATATTTTAGATCCTTTAAAATTACTATTAAGTATTGAGTTGAAGAAAAAGATTATTAAATATATTTCAAATAATACAATAACACATGTATGCCCACGCTTCATTTAAGAAAAAGAACATTAATAGTGCCTGTGAATTTCCTGTATACCCCCCACTAACCTGTCCCTTTACTTCTTGCGTCACAGGTTATCTACCCTCCTGAATTCTTTGTTGAGCTGTCTTGTGTTTGTGTGCCATAGACAGAGGGTGCCCAAAAAGTGTATACACATTTTAAGAAAGGAAAAAACTATATTAAACTTACGCTGATAGTAACCACTTTGAGCATCTCTTGTAATTGCAGAGGTCAAATGTGACTTGTATTCATCTTTTAATATCAGTATATATTGAGTATTACAATTTTAATACCGTTTTTCCCTTTCTTTCCTTTTTCCTTTCCTTCCTTTTTTTGGACACCCTCTGTATGTCTGTACTCCTAACTAACAAAAATTCTAGTTTTGCATGTTTTAAAATTTTAAAAGAATGGAATCACACTGAGTACATATTTATACTACTTGCTTTCATTGCTTAATGTTATGTTCCTGGGGTTCATCTTTATTGCATGCAGCAGCAATTTATTCATTAGACTGATGAATAGCATTTTATTATGTAAATAGCCCAAGGTTTGTTTTTCTAGTTTACTCTGAGTGGATATGTGGGTTGTTTTTGGTTTTCGGCTATCAGGAACAATGCTGCTGCAAATGTCCCTGCACAGGTCCACATGTGCAGGCGTTTCTGAGAGTGACATTGTTGGGTCATAGGACCTGTGCATCTTCAACTCTACCAGATAATTCCAACCTGTTTTGTAAGGTGGTTTCCACGCCCACCAGCAGTGCCTGAGAGCCCATGTGGCTCCGTACGCCACATGCGGTGCTGTCATACTTATTTTGGGCAATGTGGTTGCTAGTTAGTGGTATCACACTGTGAATTTAAGTTGCCTGTCCCTCATTATTGATGAGGTTGAACACCCTTTTGTTTGGTTCTTCATTTAGCTTCTCTCTTTTGTGAAGCATATGTCGCATTCCTCTTTTCTAACTAGGTCGTGGTCTTCATACTACAGAACTTGTGGGATTTCTTTATATATTATGGTTACAAGTGCTTTTGTTGGTTGTATGTGCTGCAGAAATCTTCTCCCAATCTGTGCCTTGTCTTTGATTTCTCTTAATGATGTCTTTTGATGAACAGAAGCTCCTAATTTTAAAGGAGTTAAATTTATCAATCATATTCATGGCTAGTACTTCTGTGTCTGGTTTAAGAAACTTTTGCCTTCTCCAAGATCATGAAGAGAGTCTCCTAAATTATCTTCTAAAAGCTCTCTCGTTATCTTTCGCACGTAAAGCTAGGAATCCATCTGGAATTCATTGTTTTATGTATGTGTGGTGTGAGGGATCCAATATAATTTTTTCCCATATGATACCCAATTGTCCCAGCATCGTGTCTTGAAAAGATTCCTTTCCCTGTTGCTCCATACTGCCACTGTTGTACTAAATCAAATGTCCAAAAGTGTGGGGGGCTGTTGCTGAGCTTTCTACTTGGTTCCATTGGTCAGTGTGCCCGTTTCTCTGTGATTGCCACTCTTTCTTCATTCTTACAACTTTATTATATGGATTAGCAAGATCCATCCTTGCATCTTGCTGTTTCATACAAATTTTGAACTTTCATACAAATTTTCAAATCAGCTTGTCAAGTACACAAAAAAAGCTGTTGAGATTTTGATTGGAATTCATTTAATCTAATAGCACACTTTGGGGAGAATTATATATTTATGACAGTGGGTTTTCTAATCCATGGCATTATATCGCTAATTATTGACGCCTTTAAAAGATACTTCATAAGTGAAGTTTTATAATTTACTTCATAAAGATTTCACCCATGTTTTACTAGATTTATTCCTACTTACTTGAAAAAAATTTTCCATGCTTTCCTATTCAAAAGTCTAAGAGGTTAAGGAAATTTCCTTCTTCCTGGTTTGCTAAGGGTTTTTTTTTTTTTTTGGTCATCAATTGATATCAATTCTATCAAATGCTTTTTCTGTATTTATTGAGATGGTTATATGATTTTACTCCTTTAATCTGTGAATAGTGTATATATTTTTTATTTTTTTATTATTATTTTCAGGTGTACAAAACAACATAATGATTAGACATTTACACACCTTACAAAGTGATAACCCCAACAAGTCTACTACCCATCTGATACCGTACATATCTATAACAATACCACTGACTATATTCCCTATGCTGTACTTTATATCCTGTGACTATATATTTTTTTAAATTATAGTTGACATTTAATATTATTTTGTGTTAGTTTCAGGTGTACAGCGCAGTGGTTAGGTATTTATATAACTTATGAAGTGATCCCTCCAATAAATCTAGTACCCATCTTATTGACTATATGTGAATAGTATATTAATTGTTACTTTAAACTGTTACATTAGCTTTGCATTCTTGGAATAAGCCCAATCTGATCATGCTATATTAGCTTTTTTATGGAATCGGTTTACTAATTTTTTTAAAGAACATTTACATTTATGTTCAGGGCGAAATCCTTTGTCATTTTCCTTTCTCATTACATCCTTGTCAAGTTTTGGCATCAAGGCTAAGCTAGCCTCATAAAATGAGTTGAAGTAGTTCTTTTTTGTGTGTTTTGGAATCATCGTGTGAGATTGGAATTATTTGTTCCTAGAATAATAAGTTTTGATAGAACTTGTTCGTAAAACCATCTGGGACTGGTCTTTCTTTCTATGGAAAGACTTCTGATGCTTTTAAAACAATGATTGTAGGATATTTAGGTTTTCTACTTATTTTAGTAAGCTATTGTAATATATATTTTAAGGCTTTGTCCATTTCATCTAAATTTTAGATTCTGTTGGCATAAAGCTGTTCATAATGTTTTTAAACTCTTTTTTGTCCTACATCTGTGATTAAGTCTTTTTCATTTCTGATACTGTTAATGCACCTTCCTTTTTTTTCTTGAACAGTCTTGCCAGAAATTTGTTACACTGATCTTTTCAAAGAACCAGTAGCTTTTTTATCATCTCAACTATATGTTTACTTTCTCTTTTATGAATTTCTGTTCTTATTTTTATTATTTATTTTCTTTGAGTTTATTCTGTTTTATTTGGTTTTCCTTCTGAATCATTTAAGTTGGATGTTAAGTTCATTAATCTGTTTGCCTTTCTTCTTTTCTGACATAAGCATTTAAGACTAAAAATTTCCCAAGTACTGCATTAGCTGTACATCACAAGTTTCGTTATGTAAAATTTTTGTTGCTGTTCAGTTCTAAATATTTTTAAATTTCCATTATTTTTTGACTCATTAGTTATTTTAGAACTGTGTTTTATAATTGTCAAATATGAACTTTTTAAACCTATCTTTTTTTAATGGGCTTTTACTTCATTGAATTGTGTTCAGAGACTATAATCTATATAAATTTAAAATTTGTTAAGACTTGTTTTATGGCCCAGCATGTGGTTACTTCTTGTAAATATTTCATGTGTGCCTGAAAAGAATGTTTGCTGGATTTGGGAGTAAATTTTTATGTATTTTATTAGGTTAAGCTATTAACTATGCTAGTCGGATCTTCTTTATTCTTACCAATTTTTTCGTGTCTACTTTATCAATTATTGAGCAGAGATATGTTGAAATCCACCACTGGAATTGTAGATTGTTCTGTTTCACCACATAGCAGTTTTTGCTTTATATATTGTAAAGCTGTACTATTAGGTACGGATACATTTAGAATTGCTGTGTCTTCCTGGTAAATTCAGCCTTCATCATTATGTAATAAGTCATGTAATTAATTTTGCCTCAAAGTCTACATTCATATATCCACATACATGTGTGCATATACATATCTACACACATACAAATTGCGTGTGTGTGTGTGTGTGTGTATGTGTGTGTGTGCGCTTGGGATATGTTTCCATTCTCTTTTTATATTCTTTTATTTTACATATGCTCTTGTGCTCATTATATATAGCTGATTTATTTTTTAACTCAAGCCGACAGACTTACCTGGAATATTTAGTCCATTTCCATTTATTGTAAATACTGATGTATTTGTCTCAATGTCTACCATCTCATTTGTACCTTCTATTTGTCCTGCCTTTTTTCATACCACATCCTCTCCCTTCCGACCTTCTTCTAGGTTATGATTTTGTTACGTATTTTTCCTTTACTAATTTGAAAAAGAAACATTCTGTTTTGGTTGTTGTTGTTGTTGTTGTTTAGTGATGACCCTAGAAATTTTAATGAGGGTCTGTTTCTGGCAAACTTTCTCAGTTAGCATCTAAAAATATATTTGACTTTACTTTCAAAAAGAGATTTTCAAACTGGACGTATCATCCCAGGCTCATCTTTTCTTTCTTTTTTTTTAAATATTATATATATATATATATATTTTAATTAGTTTCAGGTGTACAAAACACTGTAATAGTTAGACATTTATCATTTATACCCCTCACAAATCTACTGTCCCTCTGACATCGCATACAGCCATTACTTTTCCACTGTCTCTATCCCATATGCTGTACTTCACTTCTTGGGAATATATATATATATATATATATATATATATATATATATATATAAAATTATAGTTGACATTCATTATTATTCAGCTTCAGGTGTATAGTGCAGCCAGGCTCACCTTTTCTCACTACACAAGTGGTCTTGCTCTTTTGTAGTTGTTGAGAAGTCCACGGTTTAATCTTCATTCATTGTTGGGTCACCGGTCTTTCTCTGGCCTTATTGCCTTTGTTGCTAACGTTTCACATTTCACGACGATGCAGCTAAGAGTCGATCCTGCTTGCAATTCACTGGACTTTTTAAACCTGTGGATTGGTATTGTTTGTATTCTTTATCATTTCTAGAAAATTCTTAGCCATTATTATTTTAAATATTTCTTCTCTTACAGATAACATATAGTAGGGTCTTGCTTTTTTATTTAATCTGATAATGTCTGCCTTTGTCGCAAGTGTTTAGGCCTGTTCACATTTAATATAATTCATGATGTGGTTGGATTTATGTCTGCCATTTCTATACAATCTTGTCTTTTTTTGTTCCTCCTATATTGCCTTCTTTTTCTGTTGGAAAAAAAATGTTTTTAAATCCGTTAACTTTTAAATACCTAAACAAAAGGATGAAAAATTGATATTTGCTGATTACATGTTAAATGTCTCTAACACATAGTGAGTTTTTCCCAAACTATAATTTAATAAAGTACACATTTTTATGAGCAGTGGTCATAAATTCTAATAGATTCACTGTCTACGGTACTTGGTATAAGAACCTCGATCTTTCTTCTTTCGAAATACAACTTGGCAAAAATTTCCTAATTGATTAATACATTTTACTTAATAATTTTCCTCATTGGCCTAAAGAGGTAGAAGTAGGTGTCAGGTGTCTGTCGGCCAAGGCTCTGATCAGACCCTCGCAGACTTTGTTTCTGCCATGGAGATTCCTTTGTAGGTAAAATACTGGGATGAGAACTGACTGTTACTTTTTGTCTTTGGAAAATATATCAGATAGTGTCATAACTATACTTACTGCGGCATTTGGAGACTTTAGTACAACTAAAACAAATTGTTCTAATTCGGCAGGCCTTACAATGGCTGCTAAGGGCAGGGCAGCCACAGCCACGGTAGAGTTTCTTGCCCTGAAACAAATTGAGGTTGTGCAACTTTCCTGATTATAGATTTTTAGTTGATTTGAATTTTGCTTTTTCCTATTTAAACAGAATATATGCATGTCCTTTTTCATGTGCTCTCAGAGAGGTCATCAGATGGATGACCAGCACACTTAAGAAACCATCAAATGTTACTATAAAGCACAAGAAAGTAATTTTTGAAACCTCTTAAGGATATAAGTGGGATCGTTACCGGTTTGAACAACTTCTTCAAGTGTGTTTTTTGATCCATAACTTTGACACATCGGAAGGTGCTGAAACAAATCCTCAGTCACCTGATTGGAAGACCGTAGGCTCTTCTACAACACTCTTCTTTGTATGTGGTCTTCTACCCTATTATGTGAAAGCAGATTTTGTCAGCCACGTTTCTTTTTGCACTAGCAGGCACAGTGTGGAAAGAAGTGAACAAATATAACATTCATTCACTTACTCATTTAGCAATTATAGTCACTAGCATTTATATACTGCTTTGTTATAGGCAACTTAACGCATTTTTAACTAATTTAATCATCGTCAGAATCATGCTAGGTAGTAACATTATCATCCCTATTTTACAGATAGGGAAACTGAGGCACAGAGAGGTTAAGTAATTTGTCGAAGATTATGCTCCTAGTAAGTGGTGGAGACTTGATTTGAACCCAGGCAGTCTGGTATTGACATCTGTGCTCATAACCTTTGCCTTTGAAGCACTGAGTTCCTACTACGTTCCAGGTGCCATGCATGCTAGGTATTTGGATGCTGCCATGAACAAGAGAAAGACAGTTAGTGCTCTCTTAGAGCTAACAGTTCAGGTGAGCAGGATTTTTATGCTATCTCCCCTGTTAATCTTATCAGTAAACTAGAAAACATGGTTAGGATCATTCTTTACTTGAACGGAGTCTGTATCTGGTTTAAAAAAAAAAAAATCCTTACTTAGCAAGTAAGATTGTGTCTCTTTCGCACTCTGTCTCACTTCTACGCACACTCTCAGAGAAACTCAATTTAAGTCGAACTGTCATATTGAATAATGTTTTGATGTAGTGATTATTGAGAGGCCAGGTGTTACAGGCTATTTTTATGTCTGAGCCAAGTGATGGAGTAATGAACATGCCCATTAAATTGCATTTGATAGAAAAGTTGGACCACAAGGAAAGAAGTCGTTCATGTCATTAAATTAGAGAAATGATCCATGGATACATAAAAGGGTGTCTGGGAGGGCTGAGTGCAAGATAACCAACCCAGGGATGCGCGTCCCTTGGGGAGGCGAATCTTTGGGCAGAAGAGAGTGGGTGGCAGGCAGCCTGAAAAGCACCACAGATCAAAGTGCAGTGGATTCAGTGGTGCAGTAGCTTAAAATCAACTTTCCAGAACAAAAAAAAACAACCTGAATAAAAAATGGGCCAAGGACTCAAATAGGCATTTCTCCAGAGTAGATATTAAAATTGGCCAATAAGCACATGAAAATATGCTTAGCATCACTAATCTTTAGGGAAATGCAAATCAAAACCACAATGGGATACCACTTCATGCCCATTAGGAGGGCTATTATTTTTTTTTTTTAAAAAAGTAAGTGTTGATGAGGCTGTGGAGAAACTGGAACTTTCCTGTGCTGTTGGTGGAAATGTAAACTAGTGTAGCCACAGGAAAACTGTGTGACAGTTCCTCAAAAAATTAAAAATAAATTACTATACAATCCATCAATTCTACATCTGGGTAAATAGTCAAAAGAATTGAAAGCAGGAACTCAGACAGATAATCCTTCATTCAAGTTCCTAGCAGCATTTTTCGTAACAGTCAAAAGGTAGAAGCAACCCAGTGTCCACGGATGAATGAATGGATGAAATAAGTGGGGTGAATCTAAATACAATGGAATATTATTCAGCTTTCAAAAGGAAGGACATTCTGACCCGATGCCACAGAACTATGTACACTTAAAATGGTAAATTTTATGTTAATATATTTTACCACATTTTTTTAAAAAAAATCAACTTTCTGACGCCTTGACCTGTGTGGCGGTGGAGGGTTCCCCCGTTCTTGGAAGGTTGAGATTAGATGGCTTGGGGTTCTCTGATTCTGGGTCCTGAAGCCGCCTTTCTTCCTGGGGGGACTTCTAAAGCCGGGAAGCAGCGTCCCACTGCACCAGCCTGTTCGTGGAGTCTTTTTGTGAGGCCTTGGTCTGTGCTGTTGCCTTCCGTAAATGCAAGTGTTCGGCAAAAGAGACAGAACCCCCCAAAGTCAATGAAAAATGGCTTAGAAACGGAAAACTGGGTTTACGAGGCAAGGGCAGAAGAGGAAATGGAGGAGAACTGTATTTGAAGCCAAGTTTGCTCACGAGAGGACCTTCCTGTCTCCAGGGCCAGAGCCGCTGTGTCCTCGGGTGGGGAGTTGTGCTGGCCCATGCTTCTCCCCATTTCCACGTGACCAGTCCTAGACATGCATGTGACTGTCTGTCCCCCACACAGGAGTGTCTGGCTTCCTTCCTAGAGAGTTCCCCCTTTCCTGGTTATTTCTGAGTAGGCTGGAGAGAAAGCCTTCAGGTCACGGGGGTTTCCTGTCAGCCCGGGAGAGGAGCTACTCACAAGGCCTGGCAGCTGGGAGAGGCCACGCTGGGGCCACTGCACCAAATTCCTCCATCCCCAAGGGTGGCATGCAGGAGGTTTATTTACCTGGTGCTTTTCTGTATAAGATCTCAAGTTCTCCTAACTGTCTCATTCAACAATTCAAAGTATGGAGTATCATCCCCAGACATGTGCCGGTGTTTCCTGTAAAGCTCTGGATTCTCAGCACCTAGCCCAGTTCTTGGCATGCTGCAAACACTTACACGTGTTTGTGCAATAGATGGTTGAAAGTGGTGACCCTGCTGAGTAGCCTGGTAGCCTTAGTCCACAGCTAAGCATGCGTCTACCTGTGTTTCTTCTATTGTGCATTTTGGTTTTTACTCTGCCAAGTCCCACTATGTGACCAAATGATGGTGTCCTTGGACTTTCATGCAAGTGGGTCACATAAAGCACTTGCTAGTGACCCAGCCAACTGTGAAAAAACATCAAACAGTACCAATACAGTTGAATGTCAGTTCATTCGTAATGGTCTTTTGCATTTTGAGGTAATGGAAGTTCACTATTTAAAAACAAAGCAAAAATATCTGAGAGCAAAGAGGAGAAAGTAGAGAATCTCCAAATTTATCCCATAATTATTCTTGTGAGGATTGATAACCCAGTGGGAGATGATCAGGTTCACTGTCCTTTGAACATGTCCCCTACTTTCATGGTTAGAGAGCCCCCACTTTCTACCAAGTGTGTGCCAGGCTTAGGAGAGCCATGGCTGAGGAAACTGGCCCTGTCTTCACGCAGCTCACAGAGCTATGTGGAGGAGAATTACTTTGGATGTGCCAAGTGGCTAAGAAGAAACAAAGATCACCACTGCGGCCACCACCACCCACACTGTCAGGGCGATCAAGGGGGGCCAGGCTTGCTGGTAAAGCTCCAAAGGCAGAGGTCCTGCCTTTGGTCTCCCAAAGGTACCTCTGAAAAAAGCCAAGCAAAAACAAAAGCAAAGCCTTCATGAGTTACTAAGTAAGAACACCCAGGGGTAAAAACAGAGCATGTGGGACATGGAACACAGGCCAGGACTCACAGGGGCAGGTTTCTGAAAGTGCAAGGACTCAAGGTCCCGATCCAGGGAGATGTGTTGTCCTCCTCTGGTCCCAAAGAGCTGGCTCAGCTTCTAGCATTCCGCGGGCTTCTTCCTTCCTGGCTCCCTTCCTGACTTGGAGTGGAGGGGGCCATTTCTGTCTTACAGAATTTCAGGGATTCCTTTGAGTCCATGTCATATCTGGCCTGGGCGCTTTCCCTTCTAGGTCTAGGTGAGTGAAGGATTTCCATTCTTTTAATATCAGCCATTGTCCACTGAAATGGGCCCAAATGTCTCATTTCTCCACTTGAGCTCCCATCCTCAGACTTAGAATGTGGGGAGATCAGGGCCATGGGAGTTGAGTCAGAAATAAAGATGGAAACCCTCCAGAGCGATGGCCTTTGGGGAGCGGTGGGGCAGTAGACTTGCTTTGGGTTCACCCCTCCCCCATTTTAGAAGTGACCAGTGCCTTTGTGGTTCAGGAAGAATAGATTATTTCTGTTTAATGCCTGAGTAGTTTGATGGGAAGACTTGCTTTCAAATACATTCTGTTCACACATTTACTTACCAGATGGCTCTTTGACACTTACTGTGCCGAAGGCACTTGCTCAACTACCGCTCCCCAAACCCGAGGGCAGGTTCTCCGCCTCCTACTTACTTTGCAGCCCTGAGCCCCCAGCACCACCCAGTGACACAGCACTCAGGACACTGTCGTGACTGTTGGTGTCCACACCCTGTTGCTTTGTGGGCATCACTAAATAAAATGGCCCCCTTCATAAAAGTGTCACACTCAGGCGTGGGAGGAGGTCTTTGGAACACGGGCGGTGTGATTCCAGAGGTGCTTTTAGTTCATCCCACCCAGGCCATTTCCAGCTTAGGTGCTGGCTCCTAGCTGAAACAGGAGCAAAAAATGAGCCAAACGCGGGTTTCTTGAGGTGATTTATTTCAGTTAAATATGTCAGTTGTTTGTTCTAAAAATATCACCAGAAGGATGGGGGCCGTATTCCAGATTGTTGACATTTTGACTGCAATGAGAAACAAAATGGAACTGATATGAGATCTAACGGGGGTTCCTGCCTGTCAGAAGGAGAGGGCGGGATTAGGGTACCATGCGGCACAACGGAATCCTCAGAGAAGGTGGGGACCGTCCCCAGAACCCGTCACTCACAAGCAGCCTCCCATCCAAGGATGAGGGGCTGCTAAGTTCTGTAGCACGATGTCTGCTCCTGGAACTTTCTTTTGCTAAATAAATATGGTGTGGGTTTTCCCAGGAATCAGCATATCTGGAAGGCTGGGCTGGGATAACGGTCTCAGAAACAGCGAGGCCAGTGTGGGGGAAATGCTAAGTGACCTCCCCAGACTTGCCGGCACATTGTGTGGCATCTCCTTCTCGAGCAGCCATGGTCAGATTTCTAGAATTTCCTCAGTGGTTAAAAACTCCTGGACAGAAGTTCTCCAATGAGCCACCCGGGTCAGTTGCTGGACAGGACTTTATTCCTAGAGAAGTTGCACGTATGAGAGAGAAGAGCCATACTCTTCAAACCCTCCCTTGGTTGTTCTTTTGCAAACAGATCAGGAATCCATGTGTGCATTTGGGTTTTGTAAAGTTACTCAGATTTGAAAAGCTTGTAGACTAGGGGTTTCCTTCTGGTGGCCAGTGAGCTGACGTCTGCTGGTAGAGTTCCATTAGGTCTGCGGACATTTCAACAATGTTGGGATTTGATTACTTTTAGAGTAGGCTGGCACAACTCCAAACACTCCCTGATATCTTGAGCCCAGCTCCCATTTACTCGCCTGGCTCTGGAAGACATTTGAGTTTTTCACCCCCGAGAAGGACCCACAATGGCAGTGGATGATTACTCAGTGCTCCGCAGACTCAGGAGGTGCCCCTTGTGTGGGTGACAGTGTGAATGGTACCCCCTGAATGGGTACAGTGACCGTCACTGGAGACACTTGGGGAGGACCTAGATGGAGTGATAGTGCAGCCATTGGAAAACCAACTGGGAAATCACTCCCAAAGGAAGGGAAGCGTTTTGTTCAAGACCAAGCGTGGAGGTGCCCTTCATGTGTGAGCTTAATGTAAGTGATTGATCAGAATTCCCACTGAATTTAAGAACAGAACACTCCCACAATTCTTTTGGGAAGGAAATAAACACAGGTAGAATTTCCAAAGTGTAGGGGCTATGGGCACTCTTTTCCGTGGAGGTCTTTAAAAAAGTATCAGACCGTTGAAGGTTAGGACGGAGAGTTAGGAACTAGAGTGGCGCTTCTTGATCTAAACTTGCACACAGATCACCTGGGAACCTTGTTAGGTGAAGATTCTGTTCCATTGGGTGTAGAGTGGTGGGTGTCCTGCATTTCTCACAAGCTCCCCGAGGGTGCTGGGGCTGCCTGCCCCGGACCACACGCTGAGTAGCAAAGCTTCATAGGACCTCTCAGGGTCTTTTTCAGCTTTGGATTAGTTGGGAAAATCCGTATTTCTTCTAATAAGCCAATGAACAGCCTGTCAGTGCAGCAATTAGGTAAGCCAGGTGATCAAAGGCATTGTGTATTTCCTATGTAACAGTGAGCAGGTAGACCGTTCGTTCCGGTGACATTTGTTGAACGTTCACCATTAGTGACACCCCAAACTACATTTGAGATCTAGTGGGAGCAGTCACGTGAACTGTTCCATTCCTCCCCATGCTTCCAGCTGTTGTCAGAGGATCCTCAGGGTGGTCTGAGTTCTCGGCTTTGGGGCTTGCACACCTGTAAACCCAGTGTCATTGTCTCACCTGGTAGTAATTGGGCTGTTGAACTGTGCCAGGCCAGGCAGCTCACAGGCCAGGGACAGGATTGATTCTCAATGACAGTGTCTCAGCCCGGGACCACAGGCTGCTTTTCACAGAGAACACCACCTTCTACTATTGGGCTGCTTGGGAATCCCAGCCAGGAATGCAAAGGCTCCAGGTCCAGCACACAATAGGTCATCAGAAATGTTGTTAACAATGAATTGAGATGGATTTCCTCAATGGAAGCCACACTGGGACCTGAAAGACACTCCTCATTCCCCGCTGAGGGGTCAGTGAGGTGTATCTGCTCCCATGACCAGCTATGGCTGCTTCTCCATCCTTTCAGACTTGGTTGCCAGCTGACTCCTCTGGCTTCACATTTCCATGTCTCTTCTCCTAGTCCCCACGTGCTTCATTTAACACAGCTCTTTTTATTTCTCTTACCATTCTGATCCGTGGCTGCCAAACCATCTCTCAGTTTAAGATTTCATTTCAACATACTTGCATCCCATCTATAGTTTCTTTTACCTGGAAAGATGCTCACTTTCCTTCGGATGTTTGGCAGCCAACCCCGTTCCAGCTCTCTGTCAGGCTCCCCAGAAGTGAGATGTGGAGACGGTATTGAAGCCCCCCAGGGCTTTTGCCCCCCCCTTGAGCCAATAATACCACGTGCTTTTCTGCACAGCTGTTTTGCATCCCTGCCTACACTCAGCAGACAAATACCAGGTTTCTGGCACGCTGAGCCCAGGCGCGTACATGCACAGATCAGCACAAAATACCACATGTCCAGGGTACCTGCCATTTTTTTCTGACTCAGCTGCCTTGCATACAGCATTTACGGATCCGCTAATTAGTGAGGGTTTTGTGTATTAACATGTACATTTCCTCCTTGTTGTACTTAATGAGTGTATTTTTATGCTGCCAAATAAGATTGGAGGGAATTATTATTATACTTTAGTATTTCTCCAAACTTTTCAAATTTATGTTCATTGAGAGTTCCTCATCAGAAAGCTTTGTGAGACACACACATATTAGATTTCAGAATTTAGAAATAGCTGCCCTTTTAGCTTCATCTTGGGCCCCAGCCTTATATCCCAGATTTCAGGCATCATTCCTTGAACTCATTTTGGACGCTCGCACCTCCCCGCCTATGCTCTGGGTGCTCCAGCTACCTGCTTGAAGGCCTTGAAGGCCCCTCCGATCCCAGCTGTGAAAGTCCCACTTCTCTGTCGTCTTCCAAGGCCCCCAGGCAGAACCTGTCTCCTTCTTTTGTGCTGCCAAAGCGCTTTGTGTTCATCCCTTATTGTGCGTCTATAAGACTAGACTGAGCTTTTGAGGGGAAGGTACCATGTCTTATTCCCCTTTGGAGCCTCAGGGGCATAATAGGTGCTTTTAAAGTGGTTGACAAAAGGATGAACAAATTCAGATTCATTATCGGGTGCTGTCATATAGGTAGTCACCTGTACAAATATGAGAGGAATAAACAGGTTACAAAATACATTTTATACACATGCGATGAGGAAAGAGATAGATCCTGCCTAGGTTGGGGCGCGTGGAAGATGCAGACCATGGGATGTTTACAGTTGGGCAGGAAGGGGCGCTGGGGAGCGCCTTCCAGGCAGGCGGGTGGACCACCATGAGCATAGATGTGGAGCCGTGAGGCCTGCGATGAGCTTAAGGGATGGTGTGTGGAGCCTGGGACGCATGGGGGTGGGGCCCCGAATAAAGTTCAACTAGAGCGAGAGACTAGAGCTGAGTGTCTAGTAGTTGGGGACAGTTTCCAGGGAGTCAGGAAAGGCTTCCTGGGGCTGATCATTAGACATTAAACCTAACTCTGATGCACTCCCTAAGGTGCCCAATGAAAAGTCACAGGGCCACATGCCCCAGAGTTTCATTGGGGACGTGTTGTCTTCCTTCTAAACTAATCAAACATAGTTGTTGTTTCAAGAGTTATCTGGGGATTCTCTAAAAAATTCCAAAAATAGGGTAAAGTAGTATTTCTATTTGTTCTAATGAAAAATAAAACCTTGATTAACTGGGTCCTTCTAATGACCAGAAAATTCTGTGTGTGCCTGAACTTTGGGTGAAAAAGGCAAGACACAAAAAGTACAGACAATGTGATAGTATTTTAAAGAACGATGTTGGTATATCCTAGAAACAGTAATACCCCAGCAGCCCTGTTCTCCAACAGCCCTGCTCAAGTTTCAGAGTTGTAATCTCCCTAAACCAGAAATCCTGCCTAATATTTTTGATCATGTATTTTCTTCTGATTGGACTGTAAACTTTGAGGGCAAGGGACTATATTTAATACTACGTTCTGTTCCACACAGTGGCTAACACAGATCTTTGCACATTTTAGGGTGTTACATATTTTGCAATGGATTCGAAAATACTATACGTACGTGTATGTCTTCCTAAGTGTCGATAGCGTGGTTAGACTATGTTAAGTCATTCTCCTCTGTTTCCTGTTCAGTGCCTTGGAGTCTGATGGGTTTGGGTTTACATTTCTGTTCCACCAATGACTGGCAGTGTGAACTTGGGCTAGTACTGAATTCTCAACCTAACGTGCAGGGCTGTCTGTCATACGAATCAGTGATTAAATATTTGAAGTATCTGACAGCTGCTGTTGTTATTGTTATTTTACTTGTCTTGAAAGCAGAAGTTTCTTGGCTTGCACCTTATTATTCCACAGTTGAAAGCTCTTGTCGTTTCTGGAATTGCCTTTTCATTTCGAAATTGATAGCTCCTATTACTCAAGGATGGCTTCCGTGAAGGGGTGCTATTTGACCTGAATCTTGAAAGATGAGTAGATGCTTAAAAAGCAGCAATGAGTGGAAAAGGCATTCCAGACACAAGGACAGCGTGTGCAAAGACCGAGGGGCATGAAGGCAGGTGACACCGGGAAGAAGTTGATCATGGCCAGAACGGGGGCTGTGCGTGATGGGCAGTGGGCAGACCAAGCTTAAGCACCTGGAGCCAGATCATGACAGGTATTGGGTAAGACCTTCGATTTGGTCTCTCAGTAACAAAGATGGGTATTTTAGCAAGTTTCTTCTCTTCTTCGTTAATTTCCTGTAAGTTTTCAATGAGTCTCTGAACAAAAAAAAAAAAAAATTCAATTAATGAACTTTGAGCCCGGGACAAGGGATAGGAATAGATCATTTTCCCAGCAGGTGACTTCTTCTTATGCTTTAGAGAAACATCCTATTCATGGTTGGACTCAGGTGACGCAGCCAGCCAACGGTTCTCAGCTTGGCCCTCTCTTCTGCCCTCTCTGTCAGAGTGACAGTTCCACATTTTGAAATGCAGTCGATGCTGGTTTTTTCAAAACAAGTATTTTCTTGACTTGTTTGTTTGCCTCGGGGTTTCCTCGGTGGATTGAATTCATACTATCTTTGGACATCAACGGCAGCCAATTAAATGCTAATCCTTGATTGTGTGCTCCTCATTTCTGTGCTAATGTGACACACACCCAGCCAGATATTTTCCAACAGTCTTCAAATGTGTGAGCAGGGTTCGGCAAATATGATGACAAGTATCATTTGGTCTGTTTTTGGTGGTGTTCTCTGCCTCGTGAACAAGCTGAGGTTTGGGGAAATGGTGGGAAGGAGCACAGTCTCTTTGAGGCAGGGCCTCTGTCTCCTGCTGTATTTGTGCTTTCAAGGGAGCCTGAGAATTCGGCTTGTCAGGGCCTTCTGCCCATTGTATGCACACCTGAAAGAGGCTGAGAGCCTCGGCTTTTTCTCCCCTACCTGTTTTTTCCAGCTCCTTTTCCGTGCCAATCTCTTTTTCATCCTGTTCCTCTTGCTTCACTTCCAGGTGCCTTTTCCATCATTTATGCTCAGCAGTTCTGCTATTGTTCTTCCTGTCTGATTCCCTTAAATCCAGCCCACACCTTATCAACTCCATATCCTGAGTCAAGTGTTTGAAAGCTGTTATTTCATGTTAATTAGAAGTTCTTTTTCCAGCCAAGAAGCCTTGCACAGAACTGTTCCCCCAAGCTGAAGCTAGAGACAAGCTCTGGCATTTGGTACTTTGGGTACAGTTAAAGGACTCATGGGTAATTGCTCTTAGAGCCACACTGCTGCCTGCTGTGCTGGGAAACCTGCCCCACCAGCTCCTGGCCCTCCCGGGGGCAGGCATGTCCTGAGCTTGGCTAAGCCAGAGGAACTCGGTGTGTCTCTCAGAACCACCATGGTCCTGGGCGGGGTCGCCCCTGGCCAAAATTGCTTGGCAACCAGCCCTCATTCAGAAGGGTCTCTGGCCTCCGATAGGTCACCAAAAGCTGACAGGTGACCCTTTGGCAGCTTCTCCTTCCTTTGTAACACATTTCCCACTTGACCACATTGGTGGAAGATTTGGATGGAAAAGTACTCCAACCACCTTCTGGACTCATGAGGATAGCAGCAGGAGTCAGCTTCTGGCTCCTTAAAAACCCCTCCAGACACCCTGAGTGGCTGTCATTCCTTGTAGGTGGTCCTGGAAAGGCCTCAAGGAATTTCTACTTCTTCAATGTTTTTGAGCAGAAGCCAAGTCGTATTCTCATGTCTGGCCTCGCTCTTTATGTCCACCTGCTTGTAGACCAGGAATTGCATCCTTCTCATTGCCTTGTCCATCATCCCATCATCCCAGGTTAAAGGAAGCTGCCACCTAGACACCCCCCTCGGGAGCCCCCAGCGTCCCCTGGGGCATCTTGGGTTCCATTCAGAGGGAGTGGTTGGTGCTAACCCATTCCTGAGCTTGGGTGGTAAACGGGTCAAGACCACCCTCATTCTGTCTCCCTCACAGGAAAAATGCCTTCAAATGAGGCCTGTCATTGAGGAATTCACCTTTGTATCTAACTCAAATCACTGGAAACATTTCGTTATCTTCTGTGGTTTATAGAGAAAGTAGTCAGTGAGCAAATGCTGATTTAAGGCCCACTGACCTCCAAGCACAATTCTAGGCACTTGTGGAAGTGAGGCGAGAGAGAGAGAGAGAGAGAGAGAGAGAGAGAGAGAGAGAGAGAGAGAGAGAGAGAGAGAGAGAGAGAGAGAGATTGGGATTCTTTCATTGAGGGGAGAGAAACACCACCTACTGAGAAGGGTTGTTACAAAGAGGAAACTGCTATTGTTTGCAAAGTGCCAAGCGCAGGGCCGGGCACACAGGGGGCCTTTCACAAACAGGAGCGCCTCCCTCTCTTTTTCTTCTTTTTCTTCTTATTAACAACAAACACCAGCTAACACGATACATACTGAGTAGAGACTATAACAGTGTAAACGTGGTGTCTGGGGAGACTTACTTGATGAGGTGGGGCTTTAGCTGAATTTACGAAGAATCAAGGAGAGATGTGGGTGAGCAGAGACTGAGATTGAAGACATGGCACATGAATTCATCGAGTTATGAAAGAAGCATAGCCTTTGGCCAGTAATTCTATTGGTCCATCGAGTGGGATGCATGGCACAGTGGGATGGTGAAATAGGAGAGGCCCGTGGGCGGAGTGCCTTACAGGACTCAATGAGGAATTGTGACTTATTACAGACAGTAAGGACGCGTTGTAGTTTCTTGAGCTGGGAATGAAAATGATTTGGGGAGATCTTTACAGTACCATTTCTTAGAGCCGGGCAAGTCAGGGGAGAAGAAGACCCTCAGGAAAGTGTCTGGGCTCATGCTAGGCCTTTCACAAGGATGGCAGTGATGAGCCCAGGACCAAGAGAGCTGATGTCTCTGATGTCTACAGAGAGACATACATAGACTCTCGGGATGGGCTGACTCTGAGGGGCCGAGAAAGAGAAGGGTCTAAGCTAAGCGCTCACGGGTCTGGATGGAGGGTGAAGCCATTGGTAGTAACAAAAATAGGGAAGAGATAGTGGTTGTAGAGTGAGAAGATTGAGTTGGTGAAGTCCTAGCCCCTAAATAGCAGGGCTGGGGAAGAATAAAGAGGGGTGGGCCTTAGCCAGGTGCCCCATCTTTACGCACCTTCAGTTCAGGCTTTTTGAAGCTTACGAGGTCTGTTCACCATCACACGATGAGGGTCATTGTGGAAGGTTATCTGTAGATATTTACATCAACTGTTTAATTTTGTAAATAAATCAGGATTTATTAGACAGGAGTCACATCTCCTGTGTAATTCTGTAAGTAAGATTGGCTTTTAATGAATTTTTGAAGTTTCGCAGATAAATTGCTTTTGTTCTTAAAAAAAACATGCCCTTTGTAAAAATCCCTGTGTTCTGAATAAAATTAGCTGCTCTGATGCCTGTCACCTGACCACAAATGGTCCCGTTGTGCCTGCTTTTGCCTTAATGGTGAAACAGGCAAAGCCATATGTTGAGGTGGGAGTCCTGGAATCCTTGGCCCTGCTACCACTGCTTCCCTTAGATCCAACTTTTGGACAGTTCATTCCACAATGAGTACAACAGCTTTCCGGTCTAAGCCAGGCCATGTTGTTCCATTTGGGTGGGGACTGTCTGGCTTAAGCTGTGCTGTTTTCTCCCTTTGTCTCCTCACCACAGACTACTGTTTTCCAAAGTGAAGTTGGAGTCTCTTTGCCGGGGCCCAGATGAGGCACTTCTCACTTGTAAGCACATGTTACAGATATGGAAATCCTGCTACAACCTAACCAACCCCAGGTAAGAGGCCAGCACGGCCTGTTTTGCGTGGTTTTGCATGGGCCCCTGCCTGTCAGTGCCATCTCTGATTGGCATTTAGCAGCCATTGAGTCTGCCCCACCGTGTACCACCGGGTCACCATGAACAGCAGATAACAGCTGTGGAACTTCCCATGTTCCATTTTTAAGGGGATTTTTCCCCCAGTGGCTGATGAAATCTCCAAACCATGGGTTTATTTTGCTTTTGCTTCCATGGTGACCCACTAGGCTCAATTCCCAACTGATAGTTCTCTGATTTCTCTTAACTTCTTTGACATGTCTTTCATCTTTCTGGTGTTTTATAGATAGACTAGTCAGTTATATATTCCAGATGGGATTCTTATGGTAATATTTAAAGGACCTACATAGACAACAGGCCACATCCTACTAAGGAGAGTAGAAATCATGATTGGCATGATAAAGTATAATTTTCAAGAGCTGAAATTATGAGTCAAACAAATAGAAAATAAGCGTGTGGTAAATTTTTTATTTGCTTCATTAACTAGTGAGGGAATCAATGAAATGTTAAGGCCTCTTCAAAGAAGAATTTGAAAAATAGATATGCTGAAATTAATTTGCAAATGAATGCAAAAACATTATCTTATAGGACAATAAAATATACTGTTTGGGGTTATCTTTACTGCGGGGTGGAAATCAGTTGTCTCTGGACCAGACAAAATTCATTTGCCTGACTGTCCATTCCCTACAGGCTAACTCTGGCCTGCAGACCTGCTAAATTGCCTCGTCGGTCCCAGTCAGTCCAAGGGGATCACCCTACAGAGGCAGATAATCTGGGAATGGTCCACTAGTCAACCCCCAGCAATGCCACTGAAAAACACCCCATAACCTATTGTGCCCATTTTCAAGTCTTGAGCAATTTTTCCTGGCATATGTTTATATTACTAAGTGTGCCTTGCCCTATAAAGGAAGTAATTTAATAAAAAGGGATGTAATGATTCAAGTGAATTCAAACAACTGCTCATACACTCAACATATTTTTCAAGTTCATAGCAAGATGCATGGATAGCCCACATTATGCTCTGAAAAGTCAGGAGCCTAAAAATGTGTAAGTCGAATCATGAATGTGTGCTAATGGTGTGGCTTGCCCAGTCCAGTTCACCAGGAGGTGGGCACCTGGGCTGGTGGCCAGCGACTGCAGCTGCTGCCCTGGGGAGAGGAAAGATGGGATGGGTGATAGGGAAGCAGCAGAGAGCAGGTGGGGTTCAGTGAGAGATTTTGTTTTGCAAAGTTTCTGTAGTTAAAAAAAAAAAAAAAAACATTCAAAATCAGGGCCCTGGGTTTTCGTGAACTGACATTAACAGACCTGTGACTGCAGGCCCCATGGGCAGTGCAACTGGAAGGGAGGGAGCTCATCCTGGAAAGCCAGCCCCCTGTCCAGTTCCACGCCCAGCAGGCAGCCACATGACCCCTTGCGGAGTTGGGGTCACAAGAGTTAGACGAGAGTCCCCTTCATACCTACAGCCTGTGGCACGTCACTCTGCCCCATGCTCCATCTTCCTCTTGGTGAAAAGATAGTCGTGAGACTGGCCTCTCCTCTTCTGTGGGTATGTTCTGAAAATAAAGGTCATTTTAATTTTTTTTAAATTCTTCTTTCCTAAGTCTTTAAGCAGAAATAGAAAATGCCCATCTTTACCCTCCCAAAAAGCCCCTCACTGCTGCTGGCCTAGGAGACGCAGCAGGATTTGGGGGATACTCCGCCACAAGCCCTGCTAATAGGAGATAACTCCCCAAGCTGGCTGCTTCTGTGCTGGAGCACATTCCTTTGACTGTACTGCCTTTAGAAATGAGAAAATAAATCCATCAGCTTTCACATTGCCAATTTTCCCTCAGTTCTCCACACCTCTCCCACCTCCCCACATTTCCTCCCACTTAGCAACCAAGAATATTGAATGTGAGGAGAAAAAAAATAGCAGAATTGAAAGCTTTTTAAAAATACTTAACCAAATGCCTGGGCTGTGTCCGTACTTCCTCCGTTTCCTGAAGGATCTTTCAGGGGCCAGAGCAGGGAGGAATCTGGCTCCGGGCGCAGAGTCTGGATGGCAGGTAGGGGTGGCAGGAGGACGACCCAGGCAAAACTCCCTCCAGCTTCTCCTCTACCTGCTACTCAGAAAGCTTTGAGGGAGGGGCTGGTAATGAAGCAGCCCCTTATTAAAGGAGCGTCCTGTTTGTTTGTTTGTTTAACTTTATTGTATCTGGGATATGAGTAACTGTTTCTCCTGTAGCCCTTACCATTGTACAAATTTAGACATCCTGGCAAGAGAATAAAGCACCGTGGGGCGGGTGTGTTGACGGACTGCACACTTCCCAGTCCTCCAGATAAAGGCAGCTCTGGGTCCAACAGCCTTGAGGCTGCCATCAGGTCACACTGGCTTCTAGAAAGGGGTAGAATCTCATGAACAAGTGCGTTATCCCCGCTTAAAAAAAGAAAAAACAGGAGCAGAAAGTATCTTGGCAGGAGGCGGCTGGTTTCCCCCTGGAGAAGGTCCACACTGACTTCCCGAGCCTGATCAATTGTGTGGGCGCCTCTGTTCAACCTGTCAAGGCTTCCCATGGCTCCCCACCCCCTCCCAACTCCATCCTGAGGCTGACACGAGCCTCCGGAGCTGAGCGACTAGGAGGCACAGAGGATGACAAGGGCAGTAATGGGGCCAAACTGAGACTAGGCCCAGCTTCATGTTCTCTACAGCTCGTTCCTCCTCTTTATTTTTGCCTGAAGGAAAATCACTATGAGCTGGTCGCTGAACTGAGCCTTAGACAGCTTGCAAAGAGCGTTCCACCTGTCGTCTGAGAGCACATCTCTTGCAGTGAGCAAACTGGTGGGTGGCGTTCTCTCGAGCGTACATTTGGCAAGGTATCTGTCATTTCAGAAGCCCGTTTTTCTTTCCCCAGGTCTGCAGTTTGGCTTGCACTAGAATTTCACTTGCATAGAAATCTGTCTCATGTCTTATCTTTTCTCTCTTAGTGGTGTACGAGGCCCCCCTCAGTTCTGGTGCATTTTGACTTGGCCACTTAAGGCAGTGTGACGTCTGGCCAGAAGGTCCCAGCAGCCCCTGAACTGAACCTGAGAGCATCCAGCTAGGGATCGTGGTCCCCTTCTCTGCCGGGACTCTACTAGGCCGTGTGTATGTGATCTTCAACCCCGGCCTTAGCCTTTCAGGGTAGCTACCGCCCTTTCCACTTCATGGAGAATAAAATGGAACCTGAACAAGACTAAATAAGTTGCCCAAGTTTTCCCAACTAAGTAAGTCATAGAGCTATGATTCCAACCCAGGTCTGTCTCACATTTAAGCTCCCTCCACCATGCATGTTCCCTCTCTGAGGTGACAACCAACTTCTTTTGCTTTGTTTTTATTTCCTTGTTTCCCCGAAAATAAGACCTAGCCAGACAATCGGCTTTAATGCGTCTTTTGGAGCAAACATTAACATAAGACCCAGTATTTATTATATTATATTATATTATATTATATTATATTATATTATACCCAGTCTTATTTTACTATAAGACCAGGTCTTATATTAATGTTTGCTCCAAAAGACGCATTAGAGATGGTTGTCCGGCGAGGTCTGATTTTCGGGGAAACACGGTTATTATTGGTAACCACACCTCCCATTGCCTCTTGGGCCATCTCCGTCCTGTAGCCATGAGATTGGAAGAAAATGTATTCTTCCCGATTCTTATTTTAGTCACTTAATAATGAATACCATTTAAAGTTGTTGGGGTTATTTTTAAGACGATTGCTTTGCTCTGAGCCCAGCCGGAAGTTGGACACCCCGTTTCACGCTAATAGTGAACAACCGTTTTGGTGGAACTTTTCCTTTTACAAGGTAGGCTCTCATTTTATCTTCAAAGTAGCCCCATAAAACAGGCAAATGTCATGTTGTATCATCTCCACTTTACTGATGAGAAAGTTGAGGTTCAGGGATGTTGGGTACTCGCCTTGACTCTTACAATCCAGCCATAAGAGTCCTGGAGAAGAACAGGCGTTCCCTCTCCCACCTGCTCCCCTCCCGTTTCCTATCCAAGGCCCCTCTCTTACATCCAGTATTTACTGTGTGCCAGGCGCTGTTTCAGGAGCTGGGAAGAGGCAAAGCTGTGACAAGAACTCCAGGGTTCTGACTCCTAGCCCACCACCAGCTCGCCTCTTGTTTTTAACCTCTGTGTGGCTATGGACGATAGAGGATTTCCAAGAAAAACTTCCAATTGCCACTATAATTTTAACCATCACTACAATTTACTCTGAATTTTCGGTCCTAATGGGGAACAGAAATTACCTGGTTGTATACATCTACATATGTGGGTACCTTCAGCCTGTGTACCATGGATTTGGGGTTCCTTCCAGTTTTCTCTCCCTAATCCCTCTACTAGAATGCCTAACCAGGATTGTTTTTCCTTCTCTTCCTGCCGTCGTCCTTGGGGGTTGCTCCTGGCAGCCTAATGGCCAGACAGAGAGATGGGGAGAGAACTGGGCTGTGATGAGGGACATCAGGTCCACAGGAGGGACCCAAACAGTCAGTGTCCCAGAGGGAGAGAGGAAGGCAACCGCAGGCTTTCGTGAGAGAGATTGGCCAGAGTGAGAGAGTTAAGGAAACTCAAAGGCTGGCCGAGGCCTCCCTTTGCCCCTTCTTCCACATTCTTTGGGTCATGGTAAAGGCAGATCTTGATTGGTTAAAATTCTGCAACCTGTAAATGAAGAACTGAAAACTGTTTAAAGTGTCCAGCAAAAGTCTCCATCAGACACGACGTTCAGAATGGAAACAAAAGCACCTCCATTCTGAATAGTTAGTTATCCACATGTACTATTCTCAAAAGGAACTATGGATGATAAACTAAGGGATGTAACTGAACATGGTTTCAGCAGGTTGAGGGGAAATAGATGCTGCTGTTACCAGTTGGTGAAGTTCGCAAGTTAAGGGCTTTTTTTGTTGTTTGTTTTTTTAAATAAATTTTATTGGGGAACAGTGTTTTTCTCCAGGGCCCATCAGCTCCAAGTCGTCCTTCAATCTAGTTGTGGAGGGCGCAGGTCAGCTCCAAGTCCAGTCACCGTTTTCAATCTTTAGTTCCAGGGGGCGAAGCCCACCATCCCATGCGGGAATTGAACCGGCAACCTTGTTGTTGAGAGCTTGCGCTCTCACCAACTGAACCATCTGGCCGCCCCACAAGTTAAAGTTTTGGTTTCAGTTGGGGTTTCTAACTTTGGAGTTGCAGGAGGTCCTTACCTCAGCTTCCCCATACCTACCATTACACCAGAAGGCTGGCAGTAAGTTGTCTGGCAAAATGAACCAGCCTGAGGAACCTCAGGTGCACGTTTGTAGGTATGTGTGTTTATAATGACACCTGGCGTGTGCCTAGGCGTTAGAACTCCTCCGAAGCCTCGTGACCACAGTTTACACAGTTCTATATAGGAAGATAATCCTTATCCTCATCTGACAAGGAAGTCACTGAGGCACAGGGAAAGTGGCCTAGCCCAAAGGGACCTAATTGTTAGAGGTTGATGTAGGATAAGAACCCACACGTTCCAGGACCCAGCATCACACATGGCAGCCAACCCTGTGCTCTGAAACTTGGTGAGATGGAAAGCCTGCAGGATCATGGCTGAAACAGACATTTCTCATCCACTTCCTCAGATTTGGTCCACCAAAAAGCCAGGCAAGCCAACACCTCATGGTGCTGTGTCCTGGAATCCCCAAGGTGATGAAAATTAGCAGTCTATTTTGAGATAATGTCTTCTGGAAAACTCCTAAGTGGAAAGCCATTGCAATATTCAGATCTTTTTTTTTGTAATATTTTTGGTAATGTTTATATTAAAAAACACGTACATGAACAGAGCAATGCTAGAAATATTTAGTCAGTAATATGATTGATGAAAATTTGCATGGACGTTTATGTTGCTTTCTGCTCAGAAATATGTATTGTTTCTAGTTGTGGAAATAATGAATAGAACAGTTTCAAAAAAACATGTACCCAATGATGTAATAAGTATAGGCTGACAAGTAGTCTGTAACTAAAGCAAGTTTCCTTCTGTTTCCTGCGGATTTCTCTAACTACATCACTGAATGTGGGAATTGCAGCCTGGAAACCATATTATATTTCATACCAAATCTTGTTTGTAACCACTTTTAGCAACAGCTGCCTAGAGGAAGGAAATTGTGTCCCTTTATTGTAGAATTTGAACTTCTTTCAAAAAAAATGTCACTCTTAGAGCCCCCAGATTGAAAAAAAAAGGTTCAAAGAAAAACATGAAGGACTCAAAGCTCAAGAGACAGATATGCTTCTTTTTGGAGCCTCTCTGATGCAATATCATGATGGAGGAAAAAAGAAGACTGCAATTGTTTTTGCTTCTTAGAATTAAAAGCAAAACAAGAAACAAGGGTCTGTATGAGCTAAGGTCCCTTAACTGTTTCATTCCAGTGAGGCCTGATGTGGCCCTGCGTGTGGGAGCAAGCTGGGCACGGGAGCGGGAAGTGGGGAGGGGCACCTGCCTGCCGTCTGGCGTCAGAAGCCTGCTGTCTTCTTTCCACCCGACCTTCTGCATCTCTGGAGCCCTGGATGGGGGCTCTAGCTCCAGCTCATTTTGTGACCTCACACCTCCTGTTCCTCACCTGTTATACAGGAAGGAGTATCAGCCATGCAATTATCTGAAAGGCCTGTTCTGAGACACAAATGAGGCCATAGCTGTGCTCGCCCTTTGAAAAGTAGGGGCCAGGGGTTCTCAAATCCAGCTATACATTAGAACCATCTGGGGAGCTCTGAAAAATGTTGACTGCCCCAGAAATTCTGTGGGTCTTTCAGTGTGCTGGAGTGGGACCTGGCCATCAGTGTTTTCTAGAAACGCTCTGGGTGATTCTCCTGTGCAGCCCGGACTGCAAACGCTGGTGTCGAGTGTCCCGGGTTCGTAAGAACTACTTGAGCTTGGGCTTCATGAGTTCTCAGACTTCGCAGCATAGAATGCCATTTTCCGCTGCAAAGTGGATAGACAGCCTGGCTTGTAGTTTTCATTTTTATATCTTATAATGACTCAAGAGAGGCTAAAATTAGCAAGAGTCTGTGGATGTGGTTTAAGCCGTGTTTGTGGTATTGAATGCTGAAAGGAATCCCAGCCCAGGCTGAGCAGGAAGCAGGATGCCTTGTAATCAATGGAAAGGTGCTGAAGGACAGCAAAAATACATTTCAGGGGTTTGTATTGGTTGATTCTGTTTCCTCCCCGCCCACCCTTCGAATGACTGACATTTGTAGCTGTGTTTTGCAGTGATTCCGGACGTGGGAGCAGCCTCTTAGATAGAACCATTGCTGACAGACGACAGCTTAATACAATCACTTTGCCAGACTTCAGCGATCCTGAGACAGGTGAGAATAAATAGCCAGAGGGGATGGAGTGGCATCAACTGCGGGCACGGCCCCAAGAGATGTGGGGTGAAGACAGCCAGGGACTGGGGTTGGGAAAATTCTCATGCAGGTTGGTTAAACTCTCAATTAAGATGCGTTTTCTTCAGTGTCTTTCTCAAGTATCTGTTCACAGGGGGGGAAGTAATATTGCATGCCCAACAGAACTCTTTGAAATCTATTTTTGCCCTAGCTCTTGGAGCCTAAAATTCAAACTAAAATTAGATTGTTCCCATCTCCATCAAGCTTCCCCTCTGCTTTTCTGTTTCTCCCTCTCGCTTTAGATTTCAGACCTTACTGAAACCGAGGTTTTGATTTCTAATTAGTTGCACATATGAACACACATACATCCAGCAAAAGACCCTGTAGGGAGGCAGGTGGGTTCCGAGCTTCTGGTTCTACAGGTCCCACATGGCGGCCTGTGCACTCCCTGCCTCAGAGCAAATGTTTACACCTCGGCATTTGTGTTTCCACATTTGCCTAAGTGCAGAGGAATAAATATACTTCTGTAATTTCCAACTCTCCAAACATGTAATTCTAATAGTGATACCGACTATTCAGTGGCAATTTGGAGGACTCGACAGACCCACAAAATGTAAAGAAATTCATTCTGCCTTGAGCCTCAAAAGTAGTTTCAGTGCGTTTGGAACCTGGTTCTGTTGCTTTTCCCGCTGCCTAGGGGCCTGTGTGAGGCTTAATCTCTACCTGGGTGTGCCTGGTCTTTTATGGGCTGGCGTCATGAAAGGAGCCTCCAGCTTCTTCTGCCCTTATGCCAGGTCCCAGCTCTTGACCAAGCCCTTCCAAAGAAAGCTAGAGAGTGGCCGTGAGGCATACACAGCCATCTCCTGGAAAATCCTCTGCTGGGATGGGAGAGCGAAGGCCTCTGGGAGCCAGGTGTGATACTCAGGCCCGTCCTTGCAGCTGCCTGTGGACTGCATCTCTGTGCCAGGCTCCCTTTCACCAATTTAAAGTTGGCTTAAGAAGTGTAATCCCAGGGCCCTGGTCCTCCTAGGTCAAAAGAGCACTGGGCATTAGTTGGGAGCAGCACAAATCGCAAATTAGGGCAGTTTCACATAGCTGGCTGCCACTGCTCAAAATGCGGACTGACTGAGCCATAGAGAAAATCTCCCCCTGCGATGGCCCGACCCCTGGAGGGGTTGATCAGCAGTCCTTGGTGGGCTTAGACTGCAAGCAAGCTAGCCAGAGACTCTGACTTGCAATAGCACAGCAAAGTGCTGCTCGTGGATCTGTCCAGTCCTGCTAGAGACACGGCTAACCATCTTGTGGCTGGAAAGGGAAGGTCAGGCTGTCAGGACGAGCGCCTGCAAGGCGAGGCTTGATGCCCCAGAGAAGAGGAGGTGATGCCGATTCAGCTGCTGTGGCTGCCCAGGGCTGTTTTCCTCCTGCAGCCCCTCCCCAGGGTCCTGTGAGGACAGTCATACTAAATTCAGACCCCTTTTCCTCCTCTGGCGTGGACCTTAATTTCCCCAAGACTTGAAATCACATCACAGTGAATACAGATAGTGGCAGAAAGGGAGTGAGGCCCTTGTTATCCATGCTCCCCTCTGCCCCTTGGGACATGTTCCCTGGGGCCCTCAGGAGTCTCCTTCTTAGGTGACACCTCCGATGCCATAGTGTCCAGGTGAGGTGTGTCTGTGTGGCACAGTCGGGGCCGCTGCCCCCTTGTCCTTAGTGCTGTTGAGGCCCTCTGCTCTCTCACTCACTTCAGGAGCCCACGGGGTTGGAGTCTGGATTGCTGGTGGAGGCGCCCTGGAGTCATAGGAGAAAACCACAGCTTGCCAGGCACTGGCCAGCGACCGTTTTCTTGTTGTGCTTGTTGTGGTTGTACTATCCACGGGAACCCCTCTGAGGCTCCTTTCACCAGCCCTGGCCCCAGAGCCCCACACTGTTGGGTTACACACCAACAGTTACTTACTCAGAAGCCCAGGGAATCAGAAAAATGGAGGCCCCGTTAGCCGGCCTTATTGATTACAGGCCGGTTGTAAATGAGAGTAAAACATTCTGAAATGATCATTTCAATCAGAGACTTAAAAATTAGGGAAGCTCACCTTAAAGTGGACAAAAATGCCTCCATCTTGATTAATAAAACCCAGTACTGTAAGTTCGGCTCAGTAGGCAGTGCAGGAGGCCAGCGCATTCTTACTTTACACCTGTAGGGACGGCCTGTTTGCAAACGACCCACAGGTTTTGTTAACTCTAACTCAGAAGGTACAACAGAGAAGTTTTGCATCTGTCCCTGCCCCTCCATCTCGTCTTTCCCAAAAGGTAACCATTTTTATTAGGTTTTCTGTTCACCCTTCCAGTGGTTTTTTTCATGCAAATAAGCATAGATATTATTTCCCATGTCCCCTTACATAAAAATTGCATGGTCCATATGCTGCTCAGCACCCGGCATTTTTCACTTCATAGCGTATCCTGAGGATCCCCCCATATCCATGGGTAGAGACTGTCCTCATTCTTCTCTCCAGCAATGACGTATTTTATGAACTCAGATTTCACATTCCAGAGTTACCCATCCAGCGTGATCACAGCCATTTTCCTGCTCTCTGTCACAGTTGTCAGTGCATGTGGTGCAGAAGGAGGCTGGCTAATTTTGAATATCCACTGCAGCACTGCTCATTTAAGAAAGCAACTGGGTTAGAGAGAAAAAGAGAAAAGGAACTTATCCAAGGTAACAAATGGTTCCGAATCAAAACATAAGTGAGTTTGAGGTCAGTTGTGGTCCGAGAGAACCCAGCCCTGGCGGGTGACAGCTTATCAGTAGCGTTGGGCCATGCCACACCCAGCGCTTCACTGCTTTTCTGAATTCCCTAATTTAACGGCACGAGCAAAGCGACACGAGCAAAGCCATACAGTGTCGGCATCAGCAAGGACCGTGGCCAAAGCCATGGCAAACTTCTCCGGCCACGAACCTGCCAGTTCTGAATCGCCCACTATGTACACTGACTCCGTTGTGAAGCCACAGGCCCTCTTGGATCACTTGTTTTTATATTCCAGAACTAAAATGTATTTCCTATTTATTTTTTAATTTTCTATTGTGGAAAATTTCAGATATACCAAAATATATATGAATCCCCATGTGCCTACCGCCAGCCTTCAGCAATTAGCATTCTTTCTTTCATTCATCTCTCTTAGCCGACACGTAGTTTTGTAAAGTATTTTAAAGAACATCCCAGATATCATATCTCACGTTCACAGCTTCAGCATATGTGTCACACAGATAAGAACTATTTCAAAATGTAAGCACGATACCATTATTACACATCTGGGTCATCATTAAGTGCAGGTTCAGTTTCTTGATTTTGGAAGTGGTTAATTAACTAGCATATGGTTTCCTACCTCTGAAATTGTCCATATGCAGATCTGCAGACTCACATAAGGGGAACCCACGTCCAGAAGCTTTGGACTGGCCAGTCCACGGTGGCTAATAGAGTGGACATTGTTTTTATCAAATGAATGTGGCAACCTGAAAAAGCCCTCCTTGAAGAACATAATTTCCCTTCTGATATCACCTCTGGCTCTCCTGCCCCCACCTCTGTCATCTGATGGTCCCAGCCATCAAAAAAGAGGAATCCGATAGAGTGACAGTCGTAACTGCAAAGCCATGAATCATCGTCCTTTCTCTGGAATAGCTGGTAGTTCCTTAAATAGAAGATGAAAAACTGTTTTTCTGCCTTTGGCCTTAGAAACAGGATGTGGAATAAGGAGATTTACCTTTAATCACTGGTAGATATTACTGGTCACCTATCCAAAGCAAAATAATTCCATGAACTTGAAAATGTGGTCTATTTTGTCTGGGTGGTGTCTCAGAGGTGGTCTCCCCATCGCTGGGTGTCTCTCCAGGTGTAAGACACGAAGGTGGCAGCCATGGCTTCCTTCTCAAGGGCCCAGCCAATGCACCCAACCACAGACCAGCTCAAAAAACTTAGCACGCTATTCTCAGTGTGCTGGGACTGTGATATCTTGTTGCACCTTAGTATCTACACCTAGGAAATCCTTAGTTTTCAAATAAGCTTCATGTGAGTGCTTCTCATTAAAAAAACAAATCTAAGAAAAGTCAAGTTCTAACCCTTTCCAACTGCAAAGCAAATAGTTTCCTTCAGAATGTCCTGGATGTTGTAGATTAAAGATGTGTTCTTTTCAGTGGAACGTCCTGCTGAATCTGGGCTCAGGTAAATCTGAGTTATTTTTATCCCATGGTGTTGTGGCCGAACAATTAAATAACCAGTGGAAAAACAACCAAGTGGTTTTCTTCAAATAACACTTGTATTCTATTGTCAAAAAACACTTGTATTCTATTGTCAAGTAGAGGAATGATTGTGTATTACATGACCTCATTTTCTTTGCAGCTTATGTGAGTATATTAAAACCTAGTTTATTTTTTTCTTTATGTTTCTAAAGGTTTTTTTTTTTGCCTTTATCCTTTTTTTTTTTCTCTTTTACTTTTTTAGTGTCAGATTCCTCCTCCTCTTCTTCTCTTTCAAGAACCGAATCTCCTCTCCACCTGTTTGTATCTTCTCATCTTCATTCTCATCCCAAACCCGATACCTTTGTGTGGCCCCCAGCAGCTCAGTCATTCAGTGACCCAGGCCCCCGCCAGGAACACTCTCTGTGTAAACATGGTTTATGGTTTTTCCTTTCTTGTTAGACCTGCTTCATTTGCCTGATGTTTCATTTTCTGATAATCTTCCTAACTGATAAGCTGGATAAGAAACTGCATCAAGTCCATCTGAGCGGAAATCCTTGCTAATTTGAAAATCCGAAAGGTGTTTGGGGCAGGAGGAGATATTGGTGCCCAAGTTCCAGCCTCCTCTTTGGACAGGAAAGGAAACCTGTTTGGAGCAGAATAAATAGAAGCTTTTCTAGAATACTGCTCCTAGTCCTCGGGTACTTCTTGCTTTCCTAGAGTTGATATAAATACATCAAAATTCTGTTTTTGAAAAGGGCAAATTAAAACAATTGGCCAATGATAATGTATTCCTAAATATTTCTGGTTTCCAGTTTAGAAATTAATTCGACAAGTCTATGGTAATCAAGCTAGTATTCTGAAGATAATGACCATATGCTTTTGAAATACGTGGTTCTCTGTGTGCATTAAAACCACACAGAAAGCTTTGAAAACTGCAGATCCTCTGGGCCCCACCCCAGAGTTTGGTAGGCCCGAGGTGGAGCCCAGGAATCTGCATTTATAAAACGTCCTCTTATCATTCTAGTGCCAGTGGATTAGGCACCACATTGTGAAAAACAATGTTATAAATTGTTTTCCATTTCCAAGGAAGGAAAATGTGGGATTTGTGTCATGAAACTATGCAGAAAAACGGAGCATTATTTTAATCTAATCCTGCTTTTAAATAATAGAGAAATTTGAAAGTCCATTTTAGGATGTTGGGGAACACGTCAGTGAAAACAAAATCCCTGTATTAAAATGAAACAGCGGTTGACGAAATCCTTAAATGGGACCTAAATATGGATCTCACCAGGAGAGTCCACCCTGGTTTTCTTTCACTCATTTATTTAATAATGTTCACTTTACCAGCAGCACTGCCAGAAAATTTAATCTCTATATTCATGATTTATAAGGGCTCATCTTTGTTCCAAATGCAAGGTTATATACTGAACAAAAGCTCATTGCCAGAAAGAACTACTTACTTTCTCTAAAGTGTTCATCTTTCGTATGGCTAACCTGCTGTGTTACACACACACACACACACACACACACACACACACACACACACACACAGAGTCAGGGCCAGAATGAGGCTATCACCTAAAACACATCAGCCAAACGAACAAACGCGATGACCTTGCTTGTCTGCATACTCCGTGTTCTGACCTTGGCCTTAAGGGCAATCCTGGTTTTTATGAAATGGAAGATGAAGAGAATGCTTATAAACTGCTCATGTGGTTTTTAATCCACTTCTTAAAATAGACATTTTCCCTTAAAACAATGCCGAGGGGCAATTGCCAGCTACAGTTCTTCCAGAAAAATTGTTTTTTACATTGACTTTTGACCAGTTTTTTTAATCATAAAATGGGCTCTGACTGTTCTAGAAGAACTTTATATGTTCTCACTGCCCCGTCCACTCTTGTGGGCACAACAAATCCACCAACCTCCACACCCTGCCAGTATTCATCGCATTGCATCCCAGAGACCCTGTGTTCCTTTAAAATCAAAGTCCTGTCTCGTCCAATGAGGCACTTATGTCAAATTAATTAGTAAACTGTCAGGGTGATGAGCACCCACTGGGCTTTTTGCTGAATGTACGGCGTCCTAGGCAGTGTTCATTTGTTTATATTTTGTGCAGCTCATCTTCCGTCCTGAGGGAGGAACTACCCAGTAACCAGGTAGTTTAACTAAGACTGAAGTGCCCATTAGTTAGAGAAGGGGGAAAACATACCATATGTTGCTGAGACATATAGAATTTCCTAATTAAAATTGTTATGAATTTGAATCCCAACTCTTTCCATTAGGACAGATAGCTAAGACCTAAAGTTTTATGAATTTCTCTCTCCAATCCTTTGACCTAACAGAAATGAGAACTAGCCCAGCCCTACAAACTGTTGAATCATAGAGTTAATATGTGGAAAGACCTGAAAACTGTTTGATTACTTTCTGCTTCCCTTTGGAATTTCCCGCTCTGGAAACAAAACACGTTACATGAATTGTTCAGCTTTCATGTGTTGGGTGAGCATTTAAAATACAGAGGGGAATGCCCAGTTGGCCGTTCTTTGGTTTAAAAAAAAAAAAAATCATTGCTAGTGGGGAAATGTGTCCCATTTGAATTGAAACCTGATTCCAGACAGCCAGACTTGCAGTTGGAAGGTTATTAGAACTCTATTTGCTTTTTTAGCCTTAATTTTGATTTTTCAAATGTTTTGTTTCTTGGTTTTAATTTTTGGTTTGATTTGTTGTTCCAAGGCAACTCTCCAGATGTATACTTTCATGGTTTTCCCTCCCTTTTTTCAGTTAGTAAGTAGTTTACCAATCTATCTGTTAACCTCTCTGAGGGTCTCCAGAATCACGCTTCCCTCCACCCTGGAATGTCTGTTGTGGTTGTTGGTTGTTGATTGTTGGGAATGTTGAGCTGCCACCTGCCTGCCCACCCTGCCACCTGGGGCTCATCTCTCCTGGGATTCTAACGCTTCCGCTGCAGCTTGGGTTTAAATGCTGAGGAGGCAGTACTTGTGTGGGAAGGACTACAAAAGGAGGCAATGCAGGGAAAACGCCGTGGATGAGAAGTGTGGGCACCCGTCTCCCCAGTGTGGATTGCCTGTAAATTTGGGGTAGAGGCAATCAGTTGAATCTTGAAATTCCTTTCCAGTTCAACCATTATTGCTCCATAGAAGAGCAATTCTGATCATCAATTTTCCTAAAATAAGCTAAACAGACATCATAAAACTTTATCTACATCTACCAAGATTTAGAGGAGATGAAGCAATTCCCTGGGTGTAGGCCTAGTGTTTTCGGCAGTATTCTTTTAACGCATTAGTGATTTATCACATTTCCAAGGGATGTTTCTTAGACCACTGGTTTCCCTGGTCAGATATCTTGGGCAAATAGTGCATCTCCCTCCTAGAGACTCACAGTTCACATTAGCACATTAAAGGCTCTGAGAAGTCCAGCAGTTTAAAAACTTCAAGGCTCTCTTCACTTTGACCCAGTGTTCCCCAGCTGATTTCATCATTTTCTACCCTGTGGAATCACTGTTTCAGGGACTGCATCTTGGGAAATGCTAAAGGGTATGATGAGCCAATGTGCTTGAGGTCTGAGTCGTTACTGCTTCTGGCAAACATACCCCAGGGAGTTGATTTCCCCTCTGAAATCCAGCTCAGCCTAGCAGTGACTTTATTTTTCTTTAAAAAATCCATAACAGAAAAGAGGTATGTGTGGTATTGCCCTCATGTTAGGGTTTTTCAGGGGGTAAAAAAAAGGTTTCATTGCCAGGGTCCTTTCAATATCAGACTCCGCAGATACCTTAAAAAGATTTGATTTTCAGAAAGTCAGGTTACATTCAAGTCATCAAGCAGCCAGCCCTTGGTAGTTACAGTCAGGCTTCGTATTTTTTTCCTGAGGTTTGATATATTTATACAAGGTACTTGTACTCTCTATTTTCCATAGAAGCAGCTCCAACTCTCTCAAAGGTCAGGAAACCTGGTTCAAGGGCCAGTTCTGCAGAGGGACCCAGGCAACTCACTTAATCTCCCTGGGCCTTAGTTTCCTCTTCTGTGAAGACGTAAGTTTACTGATTCTTCTGTCCACACATGCCTTTATGGTTTGCCGCTCGGTGATCCCGATTTCAGGCCTAAGTTGGGTACGGTACCCTACTCCCCGAGCTGCAGCCCAGGCAGCTGGGGCTCCCAGGGGAAGGTGACCCGCCGGTGGGAAGAGCCGCACTGGAACACAGCCGCATAGGGCTCTCTCCACAGGCCCAGCACTGCTTAGACTTGAGGACCCTCGGCGCCCCCCACTCTTGAGTGCTCTAGTAGTCATCATTTTGGAGAAAAATGTGTGCTCACATTTTAGTCTCTTCTCCAAGAATGTGCTAAAATCACGAAGGCCGACTCGGGTTCTTGGCTCAGTTTTTCATATCACTGGTTCTGGTGAAAATGCTGCTTTCTTTAGGAATGCACAACAGGGAGAAGAGAGTAAACAGGCTAATGAAAAAACACACCTCTCAAATGCAATAAGTTGAGAAATAAATTCAAGGAAGTCCTTTTTTCTCTTTCCATTATGGCCGGCATTTTGTTATTGACTTTGCATTTTCTAACATTCAAAAATGTATGTCATGATCAGGAAGTGACTAGTCAGGTGGTCGATTTCACCCTCTGCTCCCGCTTAATAGGTTTCTTTTCATCTATAGATGAATAAGTCCTCTATTGATGACCCCGCGGCCTCAGAGGGGTGGCAATTTGAGAAATTCAGCCCTAATGATTCAAATGTAAACCTTTTCTTGTTATTTTAATTAAATTAAAGTCTCCTTAATTAGTTCTGTGGTGTCTTTAAATAAGATTGAACGGGATTTTAGGAGATTGACAGGTCAATAATAACTGGCCCTCAGATAGAAGTTCAGGAGTCTATGTCCAGTAATTAGAATTCCGCCCAAACCGGGGAAGCTGTTCCCACACATTCAGAGACAAACACAGCCTTCCCCAGACAGAGGGACACTTCAGTCCAGACACACAGACTCTTGAACGTGCACCGGGGAGGGTTTCAGTGGGGGTGGGAGCACCTGCCCAGTGTGGTCCTCCAGAAGGTACTGTCTCCGGCCAGAGCCAGGGCGCGGCTCGCTGACAGCTGGCATCTTCCTGCATGCATGTGAACGGCTTCCCTCCACGCTTCCGTGTGATCGCCTGGCCCTGCCAACACCGGCCAGCAGCCTGCTGGGCTGTCCCCGCATGCCCACTGGTGACCACATATCCCAGCCTCTCCCTGCTTTTATGGGATCCTTCCCTAAAGCTTTCCCTGGAAAGAACTTTCCCCTTTCAGGAGAAGACACATCCTGTCAGGTTTAAACTGTGCTTGATACTCTGTTAAAGTCATTTGGAAATTGTGACCTCGTCTGGGGACCGTGGGTTTGGCTGTCCTGACGTGTTTAGCTGTCTTAATCTCTTTTCCACTCAGTGAAGAAAAGGGAGTCTCTACTAGCGTGGTGACCACAGTTATTTATCAGAGGAACCCACAAGCAGGAGGCCTCATGGTCGGTGGGAGTTGGGTAGGACCAGGCAGTTGTCCGTGAAGCCACGACAGTCCCGGGCCCTTGTCACGTGGTCGACACACTACCAAGAGGGGAGGTGGCAGCTCTCCTGGAATTAGAAAAGCGGAATGGAGATCTCACAGTGCAGTTCGAGGAGCCCACCACCCAAAATCAGCTTCCTCAGGATCACAGGACTTGATAGGACCACCAGCAGATGGAAATTGTCCTAACACCCATGGGGGGTAGGGACAGACCAAAATGTTTAATATTAGGTAAAAAAAAAAAAAAAAAAAAAAAAAACAGAGAAAATATGCCTAATTTGAGGGTTGGAGTGACAGTGGACTCTCATATCTCTCCTCTCCCTTCAAAAAGTGAGAGACAATCATCACTAGCTACTCAGCTGCTACCTCGTTCAGCCCAGAGGACACTGGTCCTTAACACAGGTGGCAGGTGTGAGAGGGTCACTGCGCTGCCAGCAGTCTGCAGTATTGGACTGATTTGCTTCCAAGCCCTATCTTGAGAAACAAATTCTTTTCCTGCTAAAAAAGAAAAAATTGTAAGCACAGCTCTGTGACAGAATGCTTAGTCATTTAGATTGCTATTTAGTATTCAGGCCCTTTAAGAGGTGGAACTGCTGCTTTTTTTTTGTTTCTTCTTATTTTAATGGTTTTTGAGGGCACAGCTTCTAAGAACTGAAAGCTGAATAAACTCTATTGACAGATAACATTGAATCACTTCAGGACCGAGGGAAAATAAATACAGAGGTTTATTCGCAGCGGTGACTCCGCTGTTTCTTTTCAGAAAACACAGGGAGGGCAGGTGTCTGCGGTGGCGGCATCAGGCAGAGAATGTGGGTGACAGAGAGATGGGACTTGGGGTGGGGCCACGTGCTCCATCATTGTCCTATATTCATGCTCAGGAAGCTCCTGAGTTAATTCTGGGACCGGGAAGCAAAGAGCCACCCCGAATCCTGAGCACATATGTGAGATACGTGTACTGATGTCTCTGATGGAGGATTTTTTTCCACACATTATGTAACAGTTGTCCCTTGTTCCTGGACTGTAATGCTTGCCAAGTCACTAGGTGGGCAGAGTTTCATCGGAGATGCAGTTTATCTTGTACATGCTGTGAAAGATATGAGGGGACAGAGAAGGTGGACTCCCTTCAGACCACAGCCACTGAATGCCACCAGTCGGAGGACAGCTGGAATATAAATATACGCCATGCTTTCAGTGACCCTGCTTGTGAAAATGCAGGGTTATCAAACATAACCAAGTCACATACTTGATTATGCCTTTGGCTTAACAAAATTGTTGGCTCTACGATCCCTTTGGTGAACTTTGGTGAAATACGCTTTCCATGTGATTGCCACGTTCAAGGTCTATGTGAAACTGAACCACAGGTATAGTGTGCTTTGGAAAAAGGATTTTTGTAAAGGCTTCAGCTGCAAAGGCAATTTGAGCTGGCTGTTCCCAGTGTCCTACTTGTGACAGGGTTTCTCAACAGGCTGCGGCATATGATAGGAGCATGGGTCAGAAAACCGTGGTTTGGGAGGGGTTCAGAGCTTGACTCACAGCTTCCTGGGGTCGGTGTCTTGGTTTCTGGTCCTCTTGGCATGTGAGCAAATGCCTCTTTACCGTAGCTCCTGGGTCCTCGCCTTGTCTTCCCCGCCCCCCTCCCCCCCACAGGGTGGTCCAAGGGGAGCCCAGATGAAAACCCTGGGTGTAGGATCAGAACAGTCCTTCAAGAGTCATTTTGCCTTCATATCAGGTGTCCAAGATAACATTTCCGCTTGGGCATCTGGGTGAGGGAAGAAAAAGCAGTCGGCTTGAGGAAGTACCCATCTCCTCAGCCCTAGGGCCTCTGCCCTCCCCCACCCCACCCCCTGTACCATTGGGGCAATTAGGTCACAGAACCTGGGCCAGATTTTAGGGCGAGCTCTCACTGCCTGCATTAGCTCTCAGTTCCTCTCGTTTCATAGTGGCTTTTCAGAGCCACTGTGTCCTGTGACAGGGACTTGCTGGGAGCACAGCAGCTGCTCAGCCCTCGGGGTTACAGCAGTGATAAGCACTTCTCGAATGAATGTGATAAATAAGAGATGGGCAGCTGGGGACACTCGCCATCGCTTACCTGTCGAGCCTGATGACTAAGAAGCTTCTTTCTCCAGAGCCTTGGATTTCAAATTAGAAATATATCTTATGTTCTTCCCTCTAATTCCTTTCTCAAGCCTCGATTTGTCCATTTTTCTTAGGGTAATTATCCTCTCCACCCCATGGACGCTGTAGGAACACATTTGTTTTGGTGAGAAAAGGGTTGCTTTAAAACTATGTTAGCTAGACTAGCATTTCTAGCTGTTTACCTACATAGATCAACATCCAGTAGCTATTTTAACATGAACCATTTTAGTCCTATGACACAGTAAGATACAAGTTGTTTTCGTTATATTTTTTAATCAGATACATTCATTCTGATTCATACTGATGTTTATCCTTTTTTTCTTCAAATTCTAATCCAATGGAAGAATTTCACTTGTGTGATTGCCAGGAATAGTAGGCATTACCTATGAAATAATTTTACCGGTATTGTTAGTTCCCTGCTATGCTTAATAAATATCTGAATTCTCTCATATCCACCCCTATTTAAGACCACAAAGGATCTCTGCCCTTATGAAACATCTATAAAAAGGGGTTGACTAGGAAGGAAAAAATTATTTCTGATAAACTTCAGTTATGTTCCATATTCAAATGAGGTGGTTACATTCGAGATGGGGGAAGTCACTAAATGAGGTGCAGTGTTTAATCTAACTAGGTGCCACTGCCATTTTTAGTCTAGGTTGTTGGATGTGATGACAGCCACAGTGAAAAGCCCTTTGAGACAGTGAAGATTCTGGCCTCTGAGCCATTATTAGAGAAGGAGAGTAGAGTATCCAAAAGAGGGGACCACTCTCTTCTAAATTTTGTACAGTGACATGTCCATTGACAGTATTCATTCATTCATTCATTCATTCATTCATTCCACAAGTATTTACCACGTACCTGGCATTGTTAGCCCCTGAAAATACCTAAATGGAAGACATGGTTCCTGTTTTCTAGAGCCGCACACAATCTAACAGGAGAGATAGTTATATTAACTTTAACATAAAACGGCGTGGTCTGTGCAGTGATAACCATACCCATGGGGGGTTATGGGAGCACTAAGGGCCCAAGGCCTAGCTTTTTACAAGGCGGTGATAGGGAGAAGAAACGGAAGAATCCCAGCAGCCTTCCTGGAGGAGGTGGTGTCAGAGCTGCATTTAAAGGCTGGATTTGGAGTCAGGCTAGTGTTTGAGTCCTGGTTTTGCCACCTGCTGGCCATATGACTTTGGGTAAATTACATAACCTCATTAAATCTCAATTTTGTCATCTAAACAATGCAGATAGCATTGTTACCTGCCTCAAAGAGTTGTTTAAAGATTAAATGAGATAATATATATATATACATTATCACAGTGCCTGAAACGTGGAAGGTTCTCTAAAACTGACAGCCACCACTACTATCACTCATCATTGTCATCCTTTGCCAGAATTCACAGTGAAACATTTTTATGAGGAGAATTAATTTAGCTGTATATAGATATCACAAAGAGAAGGAACTTTGGCAAAAGTTCTGGTTTGTTCATTTGTGGACCAGACAAAACAGTTAATCCAAAAAGCAAAATTAACCCCTCCAAAAGTCACAAGTCCGTGTAGCACAGGAGCCACGAACCTGGTAGAAAATTTGCAGAATTTTTCTAGAGCAGTAGTGTAGTGTATGTAGTTACTTGTAAATAAATAGTGACTGTTTATCTTAAACATGTCTGTTTTGATTTCGAATATGGTAAATATCAATAGATATAACTCATGTAAACAAAATCTCTTTAGTGTTCTCAATAACTTCTCCGAGTCTAAAGGGATTCAGAGCCCAAGAGGCTTGAGACACACGGTTCCCCAGATTGTTGAGTTACAACAGGGCAGAAGAGCTCATGCGGGCTGACAGGTGTAGAACACGCCTTCAGGCTTTGTTTGACCAAATGTTAGTAACATCTGCTTCCTGTCTGTCCAGGTCAGTGGGTCTCAGTCTTAGCTCCATTTTGGCATCAGTTGGGCGACTTAACAAACACATGCCCCACCCCACCCCTGGAGCTAGTGATTCAGTTGGTCTGGGGTGTGGCTATGGCCTCATGAATTTTGTAAATCCCCAAGTGATTCTGAAGTGAAGCCAAGGTTGAGAACCACTGTTCAAGACAGGGAGAAAGTAAGCCAGCTTGGTAATGTCAGGGTATAGCAACAACAGCCTCATTGATTTAACTGATAGTTGCTACTAAAAGTCTCAGGGAAAGTATGTCAAGTCCTTGTTACCCGAGTTAAAATATGATTTTTCCATAAAAAAGGTTAAACACAAAATAAGGCCCCCAAAATCGACAGCAGTTTAATCAATGTTGCTGTTAAGACTTTTTTTTGTTTTTTTAAGTAGTCAGACACACTTTGTCTAAGCACAGTTGATTTTTGCCAAACTTTATCAGTTCTCCTACAGCAGAATGACATCAATTAGTGACTTTTAGCTGGGCCTCACGTTCCTCCTTCTTGTGTGGCAGCATTCACTCTGGAGGACTCAGCGGTCCTCTCTCAGGGGCACACGCCTCCTGCTGGTCCCCTCGCAGGACATTTGGTCCTGTCCACAATGTCCTCTAAGATATTTCATGCACGCCAAAAGTTACTTGATACTTGGTCCTTTCCAAAACATCCACACTTAAAACATCCCTGGGTTCCAGATTTCAAGGATCTTCTTGGCAAGGACCAAATGTCTCCATGGAGCTTTCAGATAGGAGCAAATGTGACCGAATGTCAAGGACCTTTTGGCGTGGACCAAATGTCTCCATGGACGTTTTGGACAGGACCAATGTCTGCAAATCACTAGTCCTCGCAGGCAAGCTGACCTGTGGATTACCCAGAGAAGGTGGATCCCATTCTGGCTTCCCTCCACCTCCCATGACTCATGTGCACCGAACCCCCACCGAGGGATTAGAGTGTGTGTCAAGGAATCCATGTTTCCTTCACGTTGGAACAGTCAAAACACAACCTCATTTGTTCCCAAAACACAACATGGATGGCCAGTCTAGTGCTGCAAATACTCTTAAAATGAATAAAGTATCCTGCTTTTCAAAGCCCCACAGAAATCACTTTTATGCTCACAACTTCGACTTATACAGAGTATAACCAACTCGATTTATTTCAGTGGTCAGCACCTGTCTTTATATCTTATCACTGTTTTAAACCTTCTGATACGTTGATAGTCACCACTAATGATGTTGCAATGTTCATGTCCGTATTAAACTTTATGATGAATTATAAATTAAGAATATTACCAGTGAATATAAATATCAACAGTTTTAAATTTGAAATAACTGAGACCCCTGCTCTCAGTTCTGAAACCGTACCTCCCAGAGTGAATGTTGGGAAGAGTGGGGAACAAGCCCTGGCTTGAAGGTGGTCTCCAAACACGACTCGTTTGATTTCTGAATGGAAGTTTTTTCACCACATTTCTTTGACCAGTGAATGTGCTCAGTCTGCTCCCATCCTTACCTTTCAGAACAGTAGGATTCCCGAAAGAGTTAGGCAGGTGCAGCTTCTCAGCCCCAGGCGTCTTTGCTGTCACCCGCCCTCCACTAGCCTCGTGGTAGCCTTAAGAATAGACTTCTGTTTATGCACAGGGCAAAAGTGCTTTCCCTCCAGTTAAGTCTTGTTCTAGAATATGGTTCCAAATCTAGGGGTGTTGCCTACCTCCTGAAGGCCAGGGAATGAACTAAAAGTTGCTGGTTTTCTCTTGAGAATGGCCCCCATCTACTCCAAGTACAATCCCAGGAGGCCAGGATGACTCCTTCCGCCACCCCACATTGTTTCTAGATTTAGGCCCTTAGAGCGGTGCTTTGTAAGTTCGCTTTGTAGACTTTATCTATGCCATGTTTTAACAGGTGCGTCATTGCTGTGTGCTAGCTATACCCCTCCCTGCCCCCAACACTCACACGGTACAGTCTGAGCTTCTGGAAGGGGCGCTGGGCATAGCATGTGCTCTGGTTGTTGACTAAGAGATTAGCTAAACCGAGGGCAGAAACTAAGGTTCCAGCTGTAATCATTGTATCTTTATGGACAATAAAACTTAGAAACATCCTGGGGAAAGGGGTATGTGTATGTCTTGAACTCATGTCTGTGTGTGGGAGGCGGCGGGTGGTTGGTTGGTTGGGTCTGTCCTTTCACTTCTGATGCCGTCTTCTCAAAAACCTCTCACAGGCTCTGTCCATGCCACATCGGTGGCAGCCTCAAGAGTGGAGCAGGCCCTGTCAGAAGTGGCCTCATCTCTGCAGAGCAGCGCCCCCAAGCAGGGCCCACTGCACCCCTGGATGACGCTGGCACAGATCTGGCTCCATGCAGGTACCGCTCTGCCCCCACGGGGCCTCCCACCCCACCCCACCCACAGCCAGAGGCTGCAGGGTCCTGTGGGCATTTGCCTCGTTAGCCTACAGCCCTTCATCAGGAGACACCAAAACTGTAGTCACACACCAAAATGGTACTACAGTAACCGCGCCCCTCATCCACAGGGGGTATGTTCCAAGATCCCCAGTGGATGCCTGAAACTGCAGATAGTACCAAATACTACATAGCTATGTTTCTTCCTATATATACACGCCGATGATAAAGTTTAATGTATAAATTAGGCCTGGTAAGAGGTTAACAACAATAACTACTAATGGAATAGAAGCACTTTCTGGCTTCTCTTTGGCCTATCAAATCGCCATCATCATGACTCCTGTACTCTGGGGTCATTATTAAGTAAAGTACGGGTTACTGCTCATAAACTCTGCGATACCACAACAGTCGGTCTGATGACTGAGATGACTACTAAGTGATTAACGGGTGAGTAGTATATATACATATATGTAGCGTGGATATGCTGGACAAAGGGGGGAGTCACATCCCAAGAGGGACAGAGCAGGACTCGCGAGATTTCATCATGCTACTCAGTACGGTGTGTGATTTAAAGCTTTCTTTAAAGACTGGTTTCCTTCTGGAGTTTTCCATTTAACATTTTCGGACTGCGGTTCACCTCAGGTAACTAAAACCACGTGAACACGTGGATAAGGGTGGACTACTGTACTTCCGTGCAGGAACCGTGAGTTACCCTGTACCTGCCCATTCCTCCCTTGCCTCAGTACCCCGATCCAGAGCCTGGCACGGAGCAGGCATCCAGGGAACATTCTCTGAATCAGACTTCCTGGATCCCAGGGAGCTTGCTGTGTGGGGTGCAGGGTTTGTATTGTAGCCAGAGCCAGAGAGCTACGCCCTAGACTTTCTTCTCAGGACACAGCATAGCACAGTGTCCCGAGCCCGGAAGTCTGGGAGTCCTGCAGACTTGGAGTGGAGTCCCAGCTCTACGACTTAGCAGCTGTATAAACTTGAGTTAATAGCATCCCTCTCAGCCTCAGTTTCCCCATCTGTGCAGTCGGGTTAATAGTGCCTATCTCCTAGGGCTGATGAGCATAGTGCCTGGCACACCCTGCAGTGAAGTCTTGGAGTCCCCGGGAGAGGGGACAGGTGTATAGATGACACAGGTGTCTTTATCAAAGCCAGAGGACGGGCGGCGTGTCCAATGTTCCCACTCTCTGATGGCACTCCTGGTAATTCACGGAGAGGGAGGTGGGTACAGCAGCTGCTGAACTGGAAACTCACCTAGGAAGGTACAATTGCCCCTCCAGTTTCACGCGGCTGTTTCTGTATAGCTGGAAATCCCAAAAATAAATCCAGCACACAGGCATTTTAGCAATGAGAACCCCACTGTACAGCCTCTGAGCCGGTGATGGCTGTTGATTTACTTACATATTTATATTTCTACATCAAAGGTAACGTCTCTCCCGTCACGTATCACTTGATCAGCAAGACCCCACCTGGGCCTTCCAGGCTTGCCTTTCAGGGTGGGTGGTAAAAGCCCAAATTTGGCTGAGGAAAGGGCTTATTATCCACCGTTGTCCATCTGTTTACTCCTTTTTTGCCAAGGCTAATTGTATGATGTTCAACCTTGTGTGGACCGATTGGCAGATCTTCATATGTGAAAACATGGTTGGAGTTACCTGACTTTGGCATGTCCCAGAGCCAAGCTCAGCCAGCCTCTTCTATGTCATCATCTTTAATTGAGCCATAACAACTACCGTAAATTAACAAATGATATTCCTCTAAGCCAAAGTACAAAAGAAGGATGATTCATGAGGGTGCTGACTGTTCTTCCTGCACAGATGCTTGCCAACATTGGGCCTCTCCCGGGTCCTCCACGAGCCAGGGCAGGGCCGCAGCAGTGACGCCTTCTTCCACAGCTCTCCTGCGGAGAAGCCCTGTCCCCAGGCCAGGCCTGTCTGTCCTAGTCAGTCGCCTTCACGAGTGACTGCAGAGAACAGAAAGGACTATGCTTTTAGTGTCGGGCCACCAGAGAGACTGGCTGAACCTGCAGAGCCAGTGTAGGGACTCGGCTGTCTCTCAAATTGGGCATGAAGTCCAGTTTCTGAAGGGCCAACGTCTAAAACACCAGAAGGGCCGAAGGCTTCCTTCTGGGCTGGAACTCGCCCCCTTGAGCTCACGGGCACTGCTTCTCTTGCTTGCTTCTGGGAAAAGTTAATCCCTGAGTGAGAGTCACTAGTGGCTTGCTGCCCCTCACTCAGTTACCCTCTGTTCTGTTCCCCTTTGTGAGTCCTACCATGACTCTTGGGGGGAAATTTGGTAGCCACTTGTTAGAACATTGGAGCTATCCTCGAATTTTTATATAATCATGTAACATCCATGTCTCATTGCTGTAGCCAATAGGGCAGAATAAAGCTCTCCCGCTAGTTAACAGGTATGGCTTTTAACATTCTACAAGTTGATGGAATTGAACTTAGGGTAATCGAGTGTCATACCTGCCTGGTAAACTCTGGGCAGAATATGCGTGTACTGCTTGCATGCATATAGTGAATATTATATGTAATATGAATGGATGGAGTAAATTAGAATCTTTATAGGATTTGTGCCGTATTGATTCTTTCAAAGCAATGACTTTGAGTCAAGATTTAGAAGCCTGTCACATATTTGCATAGTCTTTGAAGAGGTAAATTCAGAAGAAATTCAAAAAGACAGCCTCACTGAACTGTAAAGTTTTACCATATGTAGTTTGAGCTCTGCTGCTCTGAGAGGCAAAATAAAAGTGACCCGTGTTTTTTGACAGCCTATGGAAACCAGCTAACATCTGCGTCCATCAACAGCTCTAGCAGTACTGCCAGATTCTGTAAATTCTGCGAGCTCTAGAAGAAACTAGTTAGACCAAAGCCTAATACCCAAGGCCCTGGTATTTCTGTGGTGTTGGTGGGTCTCTTCTCTCGGTTGTTTTTTCTGGTGAGGTGGGCATAGTGGGAACACGTGGTGGGAGCCCCTGGGGGGTCCAGATTTTAGGCTCACTGGTCAGGTCACTCTGAGACGACCACAGATTTCCACTCTATTGTATGAGAGGGTCCCTGGGCCACTTGTATGCCCACTTGAATGGCAAAGAGATCATGAATAGGACACCTGAACCTCATCTGCTCTTTGAGGAGTCTGGCCAAAGGCCAGAGGGGAGCACCAACCGAGGTAGACCAGGCATGCTTGATCACACAGCGTCACGCCTTCCTATGTGATGGACCTGAGCCCTGGGCTCCCTCTTCCCTCAGGCCTTCCTCCTCCTGACCTGGACTCCTCTGGTCACTCAGTGACCGACCTGCCTGGTTCGCACATGTTTTGTGCGTTGGTTTATTTAGACCTACGTGACAATGTTTTAAAAAATATTTTTGAATAAATAATACATGAATTTGTTACACAATTGAAAAGGTAAAAAAGACATAGAGTAGAAAGGCTCCCTCCTACCCTGAGCCTCCGTCATCCTCACCCACAGGCACCCACTGTCAGCAGTCTGTGTACCTTCCAGAGACGTTACACACTCTCGGAGATCACTGCTGACCAGCACGTAAGGCCCACTCACACTTTGTAGCAGCTGCATAGTAGGAACCCATTGCATGAATTTACCATAGTTTAACCAGTACTCTCTTGATTTAACACTTAGATTATTTCTAGTATTTCGCTGTTCCAATGTGGGTAATGCATCAATAAGTATCCTTACATGTATTGCTCTGTATCTGTAAGATAAACTCTTAAAAGTGGAATTGATGGATCAAAGGGTATATACTCTTTAATTTGATCAATGTTGTCAGGTTGCCTCCACAGAATTTTGCCAATTTACATTCCAGTCAACAGTGTGTGAATGCCCATTTTCTCACGTCCTTCCCACCCCACAAATTATCCAACTTCTGGCTCTTTGCCAATCTGAAGGTGAAAATGGTATTTCAGTTGTCTGTTCATGGCTTCTGCCCATTGATCTTCTTAGATACTGAGTGTTTCTTTTTGATTTGTAAGCATTTATTATATGTCAAAGAAATTTGCCTTGGGTCTGTGATATGTGCTAGAAATAGTTCCCGTCTTTTTTATTTTGTTTGTGTTTTCTGTCTTCTTGGCAGTTTTTTTAAATACAGTTATCAATCTTCTATTTATGGTATCTGGGCTTCATAGGATATTTAGAAAGCAGCTACCCATTTTTATGGTCTCTTTTCCAGAAAGTTCCAAGTATCTTCCAGTGCCGTTTGTATATTCATCATTGCATGAAGAAGGTCAGAGAGGTAATTTCCTCTGCTTTGCAGGGCAGCAGGAGTCAGGAGACTGAATCAGAGCATTCGAGGGGAGATTACACCTCAAAACACATCTCACTAGGGCCATCCAACTTCTTTAGAACGCAACCCTTACTGTTGACCGCTGGAAATTCAGTCACAGTAATTCAGAGTTGAATCAGAGCCTCTCCCAAGCCAAACAGCTTCTTGGTGCCCATCTTTCAATTTCCACACTGGGATGGCAGCTAAAAATGCCTCTGCAGTAGGTGGTTAATTTCTGCTTGTTACTTACTAATAATTATAGCTTTTACTTTGGCACCTCTCACAGTCGAAACCAACGGCTATTCTTAGATGTGCAAGATCAGATTTTCAGATTTCTGCTGGGAATTTAAAGCTGTGATACTCTCACGAATTCCTTGGCCCTGGCCTGGCCTGGCCTGGCCCCTTCACCCCTCCCCCTACCAGGCCCCTCCCAGCCACCAGGGGCTGCCTCAGCAGGGTCCAGGGACAGTCCTGTGGCACGGCCACCCTGAGGCCACCCTGATGAAATGAAGACAGCTCCCAGGCAGGTGGTGTGTTGTCACCGCACAGGGAGTACCTGGGGGAGGGAACACGCGGTGCCCAGGGCTCACGCCTGCCTGACCCAGAGCCAGCCTTGACCAGTCAGCCCCGCCAGACCTGTCCCTTCCTCTGCCCTGGGGGGTTTAATGAATGGGCTACAACTTGCAGGTGACTAGGGTTTATCCAGGACCATGCATGTGTCAGACCTTATTCAATGGACTTTGTCTTAGCTCGTTTAGTCCTCATGGCAGCCTTAGGAGGTACAAAGATCCTGTTCATCTCATTTTGCAGATGAAGACACTGCGACACAGCTGTCAGTCACTTGCCTAGGGTTACCTGGCTAATAAGTGGAGAGGCCGGAATTCAGACCCAGCCAGCGTGGTCCCAGAACCCCAGCTCTAGCCCAAGCTGGGCTCTCCACTATCCCTGAGCATCCGTTTGCATGCCACAGACAGAGCTGGGCTCTGGGGTACAGTGGTCATGAAGACAGACAGCGTCGCTCCTTTCATGCAGTTTACAAATGCGAAACAAAACAGTGACAGGAGACTTCGTTCCCACTGTGCCGAGTGACATGAGGGAACAGAGTGGTTCCCCGTGAGAAATGGCAGCAGAGGTCTTCCCCAAGTGGGAGCCGGTGGCGGCCCGAGCACGTGGGAGCAGGGAGCTGAGGCATGCTGGGCAGTTGGTCAGGACAATGGTGGGAGGCCCAGGACCGCACATGGAAAGGCCTGCAGGCCCCGCCCGCGGAGCTGGAGCTGCGTGTTCGAGAAATGGCAGGGGCCCCTGGGGCTTAAGCCTAAAGAGAAAGCAATAAAGTGGCCCAACGTGAGGCAGGGCCATGCCAGATCCTTTAATCTGAAAAGCCCTGAAAAGCTATTGAAGGACTTCAAGCGGGTGAGTGAAAAGATCAGACTGAGGTTTTAAAAGATCACTTCCTAAATGTGGAGAATGGAATGAAAGGCAGCCAAAGGGGAAGCAGAAAGAGCAGAATGCAAGTCAGGGATGCTGGTTCCCGTGAGAGGAGAGCAGCTTGGCTGAGGTGGTGCCGGTGGAGGTGGGAGGAATAGGTACCTGGCTGCTTCCTGAGGTAGTCTGATAGGACTTCCTGATGGACTAGATGTGGGGGTGAGGGAAGAATCCTGCGTTTGGGGCTCGAGCCCATGGGTGGCCTGTGGTTCCATTTTCTGCAGTGGAAGCCAGGGGGAAGAGCAGATGTGTTGGGGTCAGGGAGGAAGAGAAGCCTTCAGTCCTATTTGAGAAATGTTGGTGCCTGGGGACATGCAAGTGAGGAAGTCAGGCAGGCGCTGGGTGTTCAAGCCTACACTTAAGATTTGGGCTAGAAACAAATTGGGGGATGGGGATTAAAACCAGGGAGTGTGATGAGAAGGCCTAGGAAGAGAATGTCGATGGAGGAGGGCGAGGGCTGGGCCAGGGACCTGAGCCTCCCACCTCCACATTGGAAATCTGGGGAGAGGAAGAAAGGCCAAAGAAACAGAAGAGAGTGGTGAGCACGGTGGGAGGAGACCGGGAGAGGTGGTGTGGAGGCCATTGGAGGGGGTACAGAGCAGCCTCTAATCACCAGTGGGGAGAGTGGAATCCTGGTCCCACCTGGTCTGCACAGCAGGGTGGCCTGGGCAGCTTATTCCTAATCCCTCTGAGTCCTAGTGCTCTCCTCTGCAAAACAAGGACAGTTGGGACAGTGACACAGGATAATGCATGGGGAGTGCTCAGCAGATAGCAAGCCGGTAAAAAAATAACGTAAAAAAGTAACTGTTTGTAAGGAGGTGTGACTGGTAGGATATGCTGTTGAGAAACTGAGCCAGGTGGAGACAAAAGCTTTTGCTGGACTCTGCAGATGGGATTTGCTGGTGACCGTGACAACATAGGTTTTAGTGGCATGGTAGAGATGGAGCCCTGCTGACGCGGGCTGCAGAGCGGATGGCAAGTGAGGAAGAAGAGGGCGGCCGGGTGTACATTCCTTGTAAGAACCCCTGTGGAGCAGAGTGGGGACATGAGGGGTAGCTGGGGAGGAATGTGGGGTCGAGGAAGGGGGTTTAAAAATGGCCAACACTGGTCACATTGATGGCTGATGGGGCGATCAAGTTAGTATTGAGACCCTTGTCATCCAAAAGAGAGAGAGGACGTGTGAAGGCACAGACCTCTCACGAAGGGACTAGACTGGTGGGGTCCAGGGCACAGGCAGAGGGATTGGCCCTCGGTTATAGCGGAAGTGGGGCAGCGTGGATGGACAACCATGGGCTTTTGGGTTTGGTGCGAGAAGAGACGCGAGGTCAGCTCAGCTGGCTTCTGTTTTCTCTTGGAATGATGAGTCAAGGTCAGCCAAGGGGGTGGGGGACTCTGGGAAAGAACTGAGGAGTCAGGAGAACAGCTGGGCGAGGCCTGGGAAGGGATAAAGTGTGTCGCAAATGCAGAGGGGATACGGAGCTTGTCTCTCCGTCCCAGCGAGCCCCTGGGAAGGGGTCACTGCACAGATTGACAGCCCTTCACATCCTCGGAAATGAGTATCAATCTGGCAGCTAAGATCCTGCCGGAGGCCTTGGTCAGGCCCTCAGTGAGGACAGGACCTGGGCTCTGCTCCTCTTAGGGACTGCAGACCCCAGCTTGGGCCTGGGCCAGAGCTCAGGTAGGACCTACGCATGAAAACAAAGTCACTACCTCCTTTCACTTCCAGAGTCCCCAAACAAAGAAACTGTAAAGACCAATTCCAGTGAGAGTTGGTAAGGATGAAGCCCTCCTCACGATCTCAATGACGGGGACTCCTAAGGACATCTGACCCCTTTTCTCTCTGGCCCTTGTGCTGATCTTGATAGGAAAGAGTGAAGGCATGAAGACACGGGAGGTATGCCCGGAGCACCCGCGGCTCCTGGCACACACCTGTGTTCCCCTGGGGACTACTCCGCCCTCCAGGGGCAGGGCGTGTCCCAGACCAAGTTGCCAAGGTTTGCTTCAAGTCCCGCCTACTTTTTAGGGAAGCAGGGTTTGGGGTAAAAGAAATGGTTTTAGGGGTCAGGGAGTCTGCTGGCCGAGCTCCCTGCCTGCTTGCCTATAGGCCTGGCCTGCAAGACTGGGGAGGACCTGACGACACACCAGTCCTTCCTTCCTCCCTGTTTGCCGGACCTCAGGTGGATTGGCAGGTGTGATGGCACCCACACGGTGTGCAGCCCTTGGGGTGCCTCTACCATTTTCTGTGCCTTTCTGTGAGTTCCATAAAAGGTGTCCTCCGAGTAGAATTAACCCCAGGGAGCAGACCTGGCTAGCCAAAGGCACCTTTGTGAGAAGAAAAGAGCTTCCTCATATTTCTGGACAGGTGCAGCCCAGTGCCAGGCACACAGCCTACCAGTGGAGTCGAGGCTGGATTTCAGCCACCCTCTGCCCGGCGCCTTTGCACAGTGCACAACCTGCACAACCCAGGCAGGCAGGTCGGAGCCAGTTCCCAGCCTTGCTGCTGAAGTCCCCCAGGCGGGAATACCTCTTTGCCTCGAGGAAGCAATAGTCCTCAGACCTTCACAGCATAGCTCAGACCTTCGCAGAGCACATCTTTAGTTTGGTTTAGCAAATAACTTCAGAAAGCCTTCTGTGCAAGGCAGAGTTAGGGGAGTGGTACAATGCAGAGATGGAGCCAGCTTGATACCCGCCTTCCAGGAGCATGGCATCTAGTGGGACACACGCAGGTCCCTGCAGTACAAGGCAGGCTGGGTGAGGGACTGCCCAGAGCACCCATAGCGTGACAGAGACATGGTTTACCCAGGAGCATCTGGGGAAATCGTGTGCAGGGTAGAGACTGGCAGAGCCTGGAGTGAATGAAGAGTGTGAGTCTTCCACAGATGACAATTCATGAAAGGCATTTGGGGCAGAAGGGATCGGCACCAGCAGAGTTGTGGAAGTGAGACCATGAGCTGAACAGAGAGGGAGGGATTTGCAAAGGTGGCAGGACCCTAACAGTGAATGCGAAACAAGCATGTTACATTCACCTGCAGCAGGGAACCAATGAAGGTCTGCAAGCAGAGGAGGGAATTTATTTGCAACATTTCTCATAGTACCCTGGTGACAGGGACAAACCAAGGGATTCATAGAGGAGCCAGAGCTTAGAGGCTGAGCTCTCAGAACGAGGTAGAAAGGTCCGTGACCCTGAATAGCCCCTTTCCTTTAGTTAGACGCTGTCAGCTGCCAGCAACCAGGACAGAATCTTCATCCCTGTGACTCCTTCAGGGAGTCACCTTTCAGAGCCCGCCCTGCAGCGGGGAACCCTGACATCGTACTAGTGTGTTACTGTCGGCTTTGAGTTCCCAGAGCCAGCTGCCCTCTGTGTTGTTGTTCCTTCTGTACAAGTTCTTACATCTCTTAATAAGCTCACGAGGCCCTCTGTTTATTTGTTCTTTTAACTTGAATTTAGCTCCTGGTGAAAGGGTCAGGGAAACTTCATTTGCTGTTGCTTCTCTGGTCTCTGACTTTCTTCACTGACCTGGGCCACTGAAGTGGTTGCCCTCCTCTAACCCTCATTCAGCATTCATTAACCTACAAACTTGTCTTGAGCACCTACTAAGTGCTAGAGCCTGTGCTAAGAGACGCAGAGATGATGGTGGCTGGGAGTTGCTCATAGTTTTCGTCAGAAAAGATAATAACTGATCATATTTTGGAGGCTTTAGGAAAGTATGAATGCTAGTCCTCTCTTTACCTCCTGAGTTCTGAGCCAGTTAAGAAATAGACTGGGTGGGGAGATGCAAATCAGACTCCCAGCTTTGTTACTAGGGAGACTGAATCTCGGAGGGTGTGGCTTGACTTCTGGTCTCAGCTGGGCTCCCTAATGAATGGCAGCTGAATGGAATTCACCCGTCCCAAACCGCTGGCCTCCGTGTTGCAGGGGGAGAGCCCAGTGTCATGCCTGTAAGAACAAACCAAGAATGCAGGCATCCAAGGGACAAGGCACTAGACAGAGCTCTGAGGGGCCACCATGAGCAAGCCCAAGTCCTTCTCCCAAATGCACCAGTCCGATGGGACCTAGGGGAGCGAGTGGGGGGGGGTGGCTGTGGCAGATGGGCATCTGACACAAACAAGAGGCAGGATTGGAGGATCCCCTCGCACAGATGCTGTGCCTGAGGGGATGGTAGAAGTGACACAGGTGTTATGGAAACGCAGAGGAGGGATCAGGGGTAGACATTTGTGAAACCCTCTTCTGGAGAGATGTTGGTCCTTGTGGGAGCTGTGGACTCACTCCCAGGGAGGAAGGCTTCCCAAGCAGCAGAAGCTCATAGTAAATGCCTGCATGGCCTCCATGTATTCTAGGGAACCAGCATGTGCCTGGGTGAGAAGGCCCCTTGGGGATTTCCAGGAAGGCCTTTCCTTCTCCTCCCCTAACCCCATCCCAAAGGATTTGATTGATGGCAGAAATCCCACCACTAAGGATTCATTTCTGGAGACTTTGTGCCCCATTAAGATGTAACGTCCTCATAAAGGGGGGATGCCTACTGGCGTACCTCGCTTCGTTGCACTTCTCAGACATTACATTCTTTACAATTGGAGGTAAGCCTGACCCTCAACCAGCAAAAAGATCGCGATGAAGGCTCAGGTGACGGTTAGCATTGTTTAGCAATCAAGGATTTGTAATGAAGGAGTGTACATTGTTATTTTAGACCTAATGCTACTGCACACTAACAGAGACTACGGTGTAGTGTAAACGTGAGTTTTATGTGCACGGGGAAACCGAAAAATGTGTGTGACTCGCTTTATTGCGATATCAGGTTTATTGCCGTGGTGTGGAACCCAGCCTGCAGTACCTGCCAGGTAGGCCCGCATTCGGAGCCATTGTCTCAAAGGAGCTCTGGTAAAACAGAAAAGCTGGACCTGCATCTCCCAAACACAGACTCGGCCAAATAGAGGACCAGGCATTTTACGTAGTGGCACCTTAGTTTCCTCACTCTGCACCCTCGAAAGGGTGAGGCCGACTGAGCCTTACCCTCGCCATTTTCAACCCCTCTGGGCTCTGGGCTTCCCTCCTGGCTGATCCTTACCGCTGCCCAGGGAGAGCTGTGGGCCAGCATCCTGGCCCCCTCAACGGTGAACAGGCCCAGAGGGGCTGACTGCCTTGCCCAGGGCCACACACAGGCCCAGGTGCAGGAACCACACCTTCAGTGTTCTCATGACACTGTGGCTTACATGGTGTGTACCCTAGAACCCGGAGGTCCCCAGCAGTGCCTCAGAGGCCGGGACAGGGGCCCAAGCCAAGGGGGAGGCAGGAGGCACAGTCTTAAGATCAATTTGGAAAAAAGAGCCTCCATGGGGGAAAAGGTTTGCACATCACTGCAGTACACTGTGCCCTACGTCCTTGCCTTTGACCTTGAAATGGAGGGACCGGGAGCAGCATAGGCCATGCATTTGTCTGCCTCAGGAGCGCAGGCCTCATCAGTGACTTGGTTTCCTCCTCCGACTTCTGTGCCATTGAAAAGAAGCCCTTGGAGGCCTGGATCTTTCTCCCACCTTCGTGATCATGGCTCCGCTCAGCTCCGCCTTCCATTTCCTCATCACATGAAGGGAGCTAGAGCTCAGATGTTTGGCTGACAACGACACGGTAGCCTCACAGAGGACTCTCCATGCACAGGACTCACATGTCGTGTTGGGGTGTAAGCCCCCCCCCACTTGAATCTTGGTACAAAAATCCCAGAAGCATTGAATCCCCGCTCTCTTAGTTGGCCCTTTTCCTGTAGTGATGCAGAGGGAGAGGCCTGGTGTGTCTTACCTCTTACCCACCCACAGACCGTAGGCCCTGGGGAGCTTGGGAACGGACATAAATGCACCCCCAGAATGGAAGCACGTCAGGAGCAAGTGTGCAGGGAGAGGAGCGTTCCACACAGCTGTCCCAGAAGCTGCTGCGCTCAGGTAACCTGAACCCGCCATGGGCACACGTCTGACTCTGGCAAGAGCCGGAAAGAACTGTTACTAAAAGACATCGGCCCGCCCTGCGGTGTCACTAGGAGGGTGTTTATCTCCCCGGAGGGCCCAAACCAGAGCCCAAACAAAGATAATGTATTTGTTCCTGTGGAGCCCCATGTGTAGTAAGTACCTCCTCAGTCAGTACCAGGTGAGCCAAGTCTCCAGAGCAGGCGAGGCAGGTGCGGTGCCGGCTTTGCCACCGTCGGGGCTCTGTAACATGCTGGAGTTGCCTGAGTTTCCATGTCTGAGAGGCGCTCCGGCCTCTCCTCCCCGGGTCCCTGGGCCAGCCCTCCCCTCTGTGCTCCCTGTTGAGGGAGGCCAGACAGACAGAAGACCTGACAGCGGGAGCTGCAGCGTGGGTCTGGGCCACAGCAGGGCCACATTCTCCCAGGCTTCCTCTCGGCCGGAGGAGTCATCAGTGGTGTAACTGGTCACCAGGGAGCTGAGCAGAGAGGCCATCAGGCTGGGCAAGGGCCAGAAGTCAGCAGCGTCAGCCAGATTGCAACCCTGTGACACCACCTGGGCTTTTCCCGTCTCTGGGCTTAAAGGTGGGGGTGGGAAGCTGCAAAGATGGATCCACAGCAGAGCCTGCTGTCCAGCAGCAGACCCAAGACCCCTCACAAGAACACACCAGGGACACAGCCACAGAGAGGTTCAGAGGCTGGGCTCCCCTCTGGGGGGAACGGTGGGGTCAGAGCAGGCGCCCAGGAATGGTGACAATTGAGCTAGGCCTCGAAGAGGGTTGGGGGATTGATGGTATCATAAGAGAATAAACCAAAGCGTGTGTGGAAACAGCAGTGCTTACCATGAGAGAGCCCGGGGGTTCAGGGAGCAGTAGGAACACAGGTTAGGGGGGCAGGTGGGACTGGTCACCAAGGGCTCTGAATGCCAGGAAAAGGGACCTGGATATTATTTGGTGCAGGGGAGACACTGTTCTCTGTAGAGGACGATAACATAGGCTCCAAGCCAGGCTCTGCCCCTAACTTGCCCTGGGACCTTAGACAAGTCGTTCAGCCTCTCTGTGCCTCAGTTTCCTTGTCTGTATATTGGGCTAAAATAACAGTACCTATGGGATCACTGTGCAGAGGCAAGGGAAAATGAGAGCCTTTCTTGGCACAAAGCTCCTGTTTCCTGAACTCGTTAACCACTGTTATTTTTACTGTTACCATTCATTCATTCATTCATTCATTCAGCAACTGTTTCCTGAACAGTGTTCTAGTCAATGGGGACCCGGCAGTGAACAGCACACTCTCCCTGCCCTTATGTCGCATATGGCTTACGTTCTAGAAAGGCAGTAATGAGACAAGATAAACCTACCAGTTGGTATAGGGAGGAAAAGAAAGCAGGGAAAGGAACTGGGTCGTGCTGAGTGGGTGGGAACGGCAGGAAGGCCTTCAGAAAGGAGTGTTTTTTCTGCAGGGGGGCGACCCAACCAGAGCTTTGCCTCAGGGGCAGCAGCTGGTGGGAGGCAGGAGGTGGGGGCTCAAGGAGGCCTTGCCTCCAGGACACACTCGTCGGGTGCGCAAAGAAAATAGTGCAAGTTTTCTACTTCTTCCCATTGTGTTCTTCTGCCGTTTCTATGTTTGTGTGCATTATATTATACACAGTATATTAACATACGTACAAGTAACTTGGAGAGACAGGTGCAGACATCTGTGCCAGGAGTGGAGGCCAGTGGTCAAGGCCCGGACGGATGAGGAAGGGGCTGGCCTGGAAGGAGGAGGAGGGCTCCGTGGGCCCAGCGCACAGCGGCCGCCTGGGCAGGGCTCTGGGCTGGCACGGCTGAGGGGCAGGGAGAGGAGTCTGACGTCCTTGAAGACGCAGGCCCAGCTCTGGGAAGGTGGTGGTCCTGTGATGACAAGGTGAAAAGGAGAGGAGGGCACTTGCGTGTTCCTGACAGACAGGTGGCAGTTGGACCTGTGTGAGGGGCTCTTTCGGGGAGGCCGGGGCTGCAGAGCCATTTGTGACCCTCCACATAGAGTTGGGAGGGTTGAGGCCTGAGATGGGAGGAAAGGTCATTTTCCTGCTGTTTTGACAGTGACAGCTGGGTTTTCCAGAGGGCTTTGTTGATGTTTCCTGGTTAATAGTCTCCAGGGTGCAGTAACTTTCCCAGGTCGGAGGGCGGTGTCTGATGGGACAGCCATTTTATTTCACGCCCATAAACATGTAAGCCACAGTCTGCTGCTCTTGTCACATGTTGTGGCATCAGGGGAACGGGCCGGAGGGCAGAGCTGCTGCCCTGGGAGGGGCTGTGTGCCTCTGGCTTGCTTGTCCTTGAGCTCATTCCAGCCGTTTCTCCGTGGTTGTCAGAGCAAGGGCAGGTGTCCCAGATACCCAGGTGTTCTAGATGGGTCCCGAGGATGGGTGAGGCGGGGAAGGACACAGACAGGCCTCACTCCCCTCTCGTTGGTGGTGACACATGTCCCCTTCAAGGTTCCACAGTATGAGTGACTCAAGTCCCTGTGTAACTGTGGGCGTGAAAGACTGTCAGCCTGCAGCCGTTTCCACTCGGGGTGGGGGATTGCCTGGCTCTGGGCCCTGTGTATTCCAGATGGACCCCTGCCAGACTCCCGTGGGGGGAATGTAAATAAATGTCCCCAACCAGAGTCACAGCCATTCGCAGGGCCTCTGCAGGGCACTGAAGCAGGAAAGCATCTGCCTCTTCTGTCTTCCCCACAGCTGAAGTCTACATTGGCATTGGAAAGCCCGCAGAAGCCACAGCCTGTACCCAAGAAGCTGCCAACCTCTTCCCCATGTCCCACAACGTCCTGTACATGCGTGGCCAGGTTGCCGAGCTCCGAGGGAACCTTGAGGAAGCCCTGCGGTGGTACGAAGAAGCCTTATCCATCAGCCCCACCCACGTGAAGAGCATGCAGCGACTGGTGAGTGACCTACGGCGGGACCCCCACTCTTGGCTGGGGCTCCGCGTGGTAGCGCAATACCCTCCAACCCTGTTTTGGTTCCAAAGGCCTGGAGCATTATTAGCTTGCCAGGCTGTCCCAGTGCACAAAGCCAGCGGCGCCGTCCCTGCTGTGGTTCATGTAAGTGGAGGCACTGGGAGCTGGCAGCCATACCCGGTGGTCCTCTGTGGTGAGGGGAGAGTCTGAGTCAGGGGGCACCTGGCCAGCAGCCCAAGCCACCCTGCGGCTCTGGGCTTCATGAAGACATTCTTGTGGCCCTGGGCACTGTCATTGTCATCTGGGTCTCCACCTGCTTGTAGCAGCCACCTTGGGGGGTGTCCATCCCCCGGGGACACTTTAGTACAAAAGTCAGAGCACTTTACAAATGGGGGAGCTCTCTTCCCTGGAGGGAGCTGGAGACTCCAGCTTGTCTCCGAGGCCACTGGCTAGTAGGGTCATCCTGTCAGAGAACGGAGGAGGATCCAGGTAAGTCACCCCAGTTTCCACACTGTGTGGGGAATTGGCTCTCGAGAAATGTACACATCCCTCTTCTGGATGCACGGGCCAGAAGCCTGGGGCTCCCCTCCTTCCTTCGCCTTGGGGTTGGCCACCTGACTACCTCGGTTTCTGTGGGGTGGGGGAACAGACCTACCAGTCTGGAGGGTCTCATCTGTTAAGAACATATACTGAGTTCAGCTATCAGCCTGCTGTTGTCTTCCTGTGAAAGTCTGAATTGAATCGCGCAAGTGAACCGAGTCCAAAGAGCTGGGGAAAACTGTCCTGCTTTGTCTGGGCCTGCATGCTAGGCTCCGGTGCTGCGTTTTTGTTTCATTCTTAGTGGTAGGACATCTTAGTGGTAGGACTTAATGAACCAAAGGAAAGGAAAGGTAGTAATGAACCAGAGGTGCCCTCTGTGTCGGCTGCCCTTGGGAGCCCAGCATCTGTCATCAATGGTGTGTGATACAGAAAAGTGAGCACTGGACAAGGAGTCCAGGGGCAGAGCTGTGGCCCCAGCAGTGTCACTCTCTGGCTCTTGAACTTTGGGGAAAGCCCATGAACCCTCTGCACTCAGTTTCCTTTCTGTAAAATGAAACGTTCAACTCAATAGGCTGTGAGTTTTCATCTACAACTAAGATATGGTTTTGTAACAAAGAAGTAAAATGTTCTCCGAAGGATCCCAAAGCCTTCGTTCTCTTGTCATTTGTCATAGTAACATTGCAATACGTACAAGAGCTGAGCAGTAACTGCTGGTTTTCAGCATTAGGCATCGTGGGAAGAGTGTGTGCTTCCGAGTCACATCTGGGCCCAAACTCAGCCCCAGTCCTTACTCCTAGGGAAGCTCGGGCTTGTCACTTGGCCTCCAGGAGCCACCATGTGTCTGTGCAGTGGGTTGTGACCTACCCAGGTCGTTTGCAAGAACTGAATGCAATGATTTGAATAACAGGCCTAGCAGAGTTCCTGGCACGTAGTAAGTGCTCATTAAATAGAAAACGGATAACAGTCATTTTCAGGTTTAAAAATCAGTCAGACCTTATAATAATTACAGCTACTTCGTTTTGTTTCACCTCCCCTTTGTGAGCATTTTGTATCTCAATACAGCTTTATAATTTTATGTATTATCCAAACATTAGTTTGTTTGATTAAAAATATTACATTGCTTTTAGTTTCTGTCTCACTATTGTAAGAGGAATTTATAAGTGCTTTTGAGATCTGCGTGCTTTTTCTAGAGCATCGCAGAAGAGGTATACTCAATGCCGTGTACCCAGCCTTTTTATTAAAAAGAGGCACCGTGTTTCTACCTCGACGCCTATCAATTATTCAGAGAACTATTTCTTGTTCGTCCCCAAAGGGAACACATGAGACAAAAGATCAAATAGGAAAATCGCACTGGGAAAGTTTTCAGTTTCACCTTTGGAGCTTGTCAAGACACCTGAGCTCCCTGACAAATGCCAGATGCTTTCCTTTCTGAAAGGAGCAGTGGTGGGCCGGGCATGGGAGAGCTGGTGAGCCAGGGCCCTTGCCTGCTGGGTCGTGGGCAACAAGTGAGCTTTCTCTGACTCAGAGACACTGGCTGCTTTGGAGGTCTCACCAGTAGAAAATAATAATAACAATAAACTCTTAAGTGCATCCTGACATATTCAAAACCCGTCCAGACTGGAGGCAAGCTGAGACCAACAAGCCTACAAGTTTTGAGGAGTTAAGATTTTCGTCATCTGAAGCCAACCACTGACCGGGATCAGTCTGACTCCCAAAGGGTGGCATGGATGGTTCCTTCTTGGAGCCCTTGTAAATGATGCACGCTGGCCTGTGTACTCCAGCTGTGCACCCCACAGCTGGCAGGAGCCCCACTGGTGCTGTGGGAACCCCTGGTGCCGTGGAGGGTCAGTCCCTGGAACCCCAGGCCCTCCATCCCTGAAACATCTCAGCATCTCTTTCCTGCCTTCCTTGCGCTGTGCAGGAGAGCTGCGTTTCTGTGGCTTTGGATGGAAGAAGGGAGGAAGATGGCCTCCCACACCCTATGCAGGGTAAGGAGGAGGCTCCTGGCCACAGAGGCCTGGACTCGAATCCCAGTTCTGTCACTTACTGGCTTTGGGACCTTGGGAAAATTACCCTCTTTGTGCTTCAGTTTCCTCAGCTATATAAATGTGTGTAATATTAGCACCAGACACAGATTAAGCAAAGAAACAGAAAATCTCTTACTGAGTCACAAAAGGCCCTGCCTCTACCCTCCTGGAAACCAGACTGGTTTCTAAGCTCCTCGGTGACAAGGAAGGGCTCAGCAGCAGGATCAGAAATGGTCTTTTTTACCAGATCCAGGCCTAGGAAAGAAAGAAGGCTCCAGATTTATGTGGCAGAAGGAGGCAGGGACGGAGATGGGCGCCAGGCATTCAGGAAGAGGAGCTTGCAAGCGAGGGTGGGCCAGGGACACCTGCCCGGGCCAAGGCTCGGAAGGTCGGCACTAGGAGCGTTCAGAACAAGAGACCACCAAGAACCAACCACGGAGGTTCCAGCGCAAGGAACCCATTGCAGGCTGATTGGTGGTGGTTCACAGGAAACAGAGCAGGGAGAGTGTGTCTGCGTCGGCACTAGTGCTCGTGGGGAAGGAGGGGAGCTGGGGGCACAGCCGGCAGGAGCAGTTGCGAAGGCGGAAGCCACGTTGTCTGATCCAGGTGGAGGCCAGGTGGCCGATGGTGACTGCAGAAAGCTGTGAACAGTCAGGAGCTCGCGCTTGCTCCATAAGGAACAATTACTTGTCAGTGTCTAGGGGTTATAAGTGGGAGCATGTGCCAGATCGCCTGACCCAGCTTGGAGGAGAGGTACAATTTAAGCAGAAATGCAAACACATTAATAGTTAAAAAGCAATAATGACTTGGCAGATGGTTTTCGTTAAAGTTAATAGAAGGTCAGACTTAACAAGAGAAACGTAAATTAACTCTCAGTGAAAAATGACAATTTTCTAATAGTTTTAGCCATCATATATGTATTTAAATTCACATAGAGAAGGGAGAAGAAAAATAGTATTTAATATTAATGATGAGTGAGCACAAGACAAGAGAGGCAGAGGCAGCAGAATGTGGGCAGGTGTTAGGGATGCAGTGAGCTGAGCGGATGGGAATTACAAAGCAATGGTGTTGACAAGGGGAGGAATTCGTAGACTGATCAGACTTTTCCCAGAAAATCTAAAGTCATATTATCATATCATCTTTGCATAAGTGTATAAATTTACATATATTTGCATGCTATGTTTAAAAGCCAGGCGCTCCCAGTACCCAAAATGAATTAACGAAACGGATGGAGGGCAACCTTTCCCCACCAGTTCTTCTGCGATCTGGAGCCGGGGTAAAGGAGAGAAACGGGGCTCGCGGCAGATGGAGGGATGGCATCCCTGGGATGTGCTGCCCAGGCCAGGGGCAGGCACAGAGGCTCAGGGCAGCCAGGGACCATTCCCAGGAGGGCTCTGCAAACAGGGAAATCTGCTTGTCCTCTGATAACGTCGGCCTGGGCTTTGGAGAGCAGAGTGTGAGATGTGAGGGGAAGAAAGGAACGGACCTTATAGGAGAGAGATGAACGTGGAAGGGAACACAGAAGGTTGTGTGGAGGGGGTTGATAAGGCCAGAAGGGGAAAGTATTGTTGAGAAATAAACTTATCCTCGAATACATCAGCAGGATGCTCAGGTCTCCCTCCAGTGCACTTGACAGGCTGAGAAAAGGTGAGGAGCAGAAGCAGATGGCGGGGGTCATCAGGACTTAGCGAGTGGACAGCTTGTGGAGAGAGGGGGCCGTTTCCTGGAGAACTGTGAGCTGGAGAAGGACTGGGCCGAGAGAAGCTTGGGAAGGGGGCACCGGAGAGCCAGAGCCCCTGTCCCTCCCTGACCCCTGCAGTGGGGAGGGACGACAACTGCTCTGTCACCATGACGGGATACCCTTCAGCTAAGGCGAGTCTGGCAAGAGAAACAAGGACATTTCAGAGCTGATGTGAGAGGTGGGGAAAATGGAGATTAAAAGCATGAGAGGCCATCCCTTTTAATGTCAAAGGTCCCAAGACAAGGCGGAGGGCGGGGCAGGAACAGGAAGAAAACCGTCAGTCATTCAAAGCATGGTAGCTGGAAGACTGGGGAAAAAGTGGTAATTTCCAGCTGCTCTGCCAGAGGACATAGTGAGAAAAGACCACTGGAAAGAAAAGGGAAGATGACTGGGAGGCGACACCTTGGAGGTGATGGGTTTGGCCCAGGTGATTCTCCCAAGGAAGTGTGGCCAAGGCGGGCCTGCCCATCTGGGGAGCACCCCCAGGATGCGGGCTATGGAAGGGGACCACAGCGAGGTTGGAAGGGGCTCCTGCTCAGGGGAAGAACAGTGTTGAGGTGACTGTGAGGAGCCAATCTTATAATAGAATAAGCTTTTTGTTTGGGGCACGATGGGTCCACAAGTGCCCGTTTGTCTCTGGATGGATTATACGAGGAAAACCCTGCATTCAATCAAGATGGCTTCGGGCTAAAGATTTCACACACAGGCCGCCTTTGAGGCTTTCCTCCATTATCTTGTGTTTTCTGAAACATTAGAATCCTGGAGGGACGTCGAGCATAAACACTTTACAAGTGGTATTGTCGTTCCGTTCCAAGGGAACGCCTTCGTAGCAAAGACAGGCAGAGCGAATGGCTAAGCTGTTTGAAAAGTGCATTTTCCTGTGAAATACCCAAAGGCACGCCACGTGGATGGTGGGTTTGGAAGGACATGGGACATTCAGTGCAGGGGGATATAGCTGGCGGATTCTTAGTACATTTTAAGTTGTTTTAACAGCTTCCAAGATTGGTCCTGAATTCATCACAGCAAGGCTGACTCACTGACATTACTCTGAGAAGACTGTTTCGAAGTTCAAAGAGGGGCGTGAAGTCCGTGCTTCCTTTAAACTGGCTTCAAGCTTGCACGCTTATTTACGGTGGGAAAATGCTTTATCCCACCATCCGTGACAAGCCAAAGAATGGTACAGAGGGTTTGAATTGAGGGAAAGCGGTGTGCTCTGGCTTGCCTAAGGCAGCTTGCACTACTAAATTATGAAACTGGGGTGTTTTTTTCTCTCTCCCATCTTTTAAAGTGTCCATCTGTTTAATGAGATTTGGACAAAATTGCTTGAGTCTCATATTTTATTAGTTAGCGGTATGTTTTCTAGTCTGTGCCTCTGCTGGAGTAGAGATTCAGCCTGAAGTTGGTGAACTTTTCAGGGTTACTCCAGAGACTGGTGTCTGTGCATCGGTCTGATTTATCCATCAATCTAGTAAGGGGGACCTGGGGCCACAAGCAGCCCAGGGCACAGACAGACAGGACAGGGTCACACATCCTTCCCCTGGAGAAACCAGGCCTAAAGAGGGGGCCTTTGATCCCTCCTAGTACTCTGGATAAGACCCGGGTACAATTAAGCTAATGAAACAGAACCAAGGTACCCCTCCCCTTTCAAATGCTCATCTGTAGGAGGGATCTCTTTCAAACAAAGTATCACTTTTCTTTCCGTACTTGGAAAGAATGATTGACAGGAAATAAAACTTTACCGTAGTCTAGTGAGAAGGCTCTTTCATTTATTAATTATATTTTATTTTCCTTCAGGATGAAAAAAAAATGCTTTTAAAATTAAGGAGAACAAGTTTTTTCTTTAAAGAAAGACTCATGAACTATTTACTGCCCCCCCCCTTTCCTGTGCTCCCGTGTGCTTGTTGATAGCAGTCCTTGAAAAGTGTACAAACCTTAATTTCCCTACTATCTTTACTCGCCATAATTGGCATTCAGTCCAACGGTGCAAAAAAGAGTGCGTTCTGTTGGCTGTCTGGGTCTCTGTTCTTCGTTCCCCCTTCTCTCCCTTCTTTTAATGGCATGCACTGCGTGTTAGCTCCTTTGATAGCTGGAGGCCTTTTCAAGAATTATTAATACTTGGCATGAATATAGCTTTAACCTCTACGAGGACTTTGAAAACCTCGAATGCCACACCTGATGTGTTTGTTCTCCCTACGTGAGGTGAAACGGAGAATGTCTTTTTTACTGACAGGGAAACTGCTCTTGGCAACCTGCCCCAGGTCACACTGCAATTTAGGAGCCTCGCAGGCCTGGAAGATACTGAGATTGGATGCTAGTGGAGTCATTGAAGCATCTGAGGCTTGAAGAATAGGGCAGCAGAGAGGCTGAGAGCATGGCGCTGGGGCCACCCTGCCCGGGTTCAAGTCCCAGCTTTGTCACTTATTAACTCTGTGACCCGCACTAAGTTCCTCAATCTCCCTGTACTTCCATTTTCTCAGCCGGGAAGTGGAGATGATAATAGTGCCCCCTTAATGGTGTCATGGTCCCGGGTACATGAGTACAAACAGGCTGCGTTATCGCTCTGTAAGTACTAGCACTGAGCATTACTGTCGTTCTCTCTGATTTCGGTCACACCTGGGGGAAGCCCATCTGTATCCTTTTGACAGTGAGGGAGACATCTTTCCAAGTGAGCTGACCATGGGTGGGCTTTCCTTCTGATCTAACGTGACCAAATTTCAGCAGTTGGAGGAGCAGAAATGCGAATATATCATGGCCCATGGTTGACCAAAAGCATAGTACTTTTGCTTTTAAGTATTACTTTCTGACTGTTTCTTTGGAGCCTGTGACCCAGGTTATTAAGGGTAAAAGGAGTTGAAAGGAGTGGGTAGAAATCCCAGCTGGCATGAATTACCAGGCAGAGACCAAAAGCTGGGCTCAGAGGGGAGGCTGAATGGACCAGACTAGAGTTGCTGTCGCGGACGGGCCCTCTGCACGGCCAGGCTGGGGGTGGGCCCTCGACCTGAAGGACAGGGGCTGGTCAGGCAGCACAGGTCAGTCTGGGCAGCAGGAAGAGCAGAGCCTGTCATGGAGCCCAGCTCAGATGTCACCCTGTCTCCCACCCAACCCCACCCCAGAGGGACCCTCAGCCCTTGGACCCATGTCTCTTGAAGCACTTGAAGCAACATGGATCTGTCTGCTCCTTGGGGGAAGGCGCCATGCCTAAGGCAGCACAGTGGCCTGTGTAGACCAGAGATGGCAGTTGGGCACGGTGGGCTGGGGACCGAGAAAGGGAGAACAACTACAAGTGAATTTGACCTCGACAGGTGTCCTTATTCCTCTTTTACAAATGAAGCCCCCCAAATACTGGGTACTGTTTCCCTTGAGATTTTGAACAGATGTCATTGGAACACGCGATTTTTGAGTAGTCAGATTAACTATTTCTTTGTGCAGAGTCCTTTGGGTGTTTGTGGGCCTGGCCTTGGCACAACTATAAGTATGGGAAGTGGCGTGGAGGTGGGACTGGAAAATGCAGCCGCATGGTTTCCCGTGACATCGTGGAGGCCATGTCGGAGCTAATAAATAGAGCTTTTCAGGACAATGGCATCTCCTTGTGTTCCAGGCTGGATGTCAGAGAGCACGTGAAGGCCTGTAAGGTGGGGCTCCTGTCAGGTGTGCTGGCAGACTATCCCAGGGGCTGATCGTGGCAGGAGGCCAGAGGGGCAGCCCTTGGCTGAAGAGCCCTGGGTGGGGACAGTGACCACCTCTCTCAAGTTGAGACACTGTCCTGTTGTCCCCAAGCACGTTCTTCGTCAGATCCTGTTCCCCACAGCAGTCGCCATCCCTAAGGCAGAGACGGCTGTGGAACAGTGTCCAGGAGGCCCTGCTGGTGTCTGTGCTGGTCTTCCCAGGCTGATGTGTGTCCCCAGGCTACTTGCTCTCTGTCCCCAAGGACGGTGCTGCAGTGAGAGAGGCCTGGAGCAGGAGAGGGACTGCCTGACGGTAGGTGTGCCCGGCTGCCAGGCCTCCAGGCTCGCTCCGTTTGGTCAGAGAGGATCACCCTCTGGGGAACTGACACACTCGTCAGGCCCACGAGAGATCTAGTTCGAGACCAGAAATCAAAATGATCACTTATAAAGAATTGCACCTTTCCTGGGTCGGGCCCCCATGCTCGCTCTTTCCCTCCTCCCCAGAGGAGCTCACCCTCTACGCTGAATGCCAGGCGCCAAGTCCTGACCCTCAGACAGGGACTGGGGAGGCTGACATGGCCACCCCTGGGCAGCCCAGGGTGCCCAAGCAGATGCCAAGGATTGGGGCTGTGACGATCCTGGCAGCAGCCCCTCCTCTGCCACAGACAGCCCCTTCCTGGGGCCCCAGACTCTCCCACCTGTCACGTACCCTTTCAACCAGAGCCTCCCGCTAAGGTCCTGTGGTTACAGACAAGCCAAGAAGGGACAGGCTTGGGCCTCAGGAGAGCCAGGAAAGGGGGGAGCTTGTCATCCTGGCCTAGAGCAGCCTGGTTCTCTCACCCCTGTGTGCCAAACAAATATCATTAAATAGCATTTCATGTTTGAAAAAAATAGGCACCCAAGCCCCACTCCCTCAGGTCAGACGCGAATTCTCTTACAGTAGAGTTTTGGTTAGTAAACCCCCGGTCATCTCTCCCCAAGGACACACACACATGCACACACACACGGACACACACACACGGACACGCACACATGTGCACACACGGACACGCACAGAGACACACACATGCACACACGCACGCACACTCACACACACGGACGCGCGCGCGCGCGCGTGCACACACACACACACACCGTCCCTTGATGGGGACCCGGAACACATCCTTGGCCCCTCCCTGCGTGGTTCCCTACCTAGATTGTCAGTCTAGTGTCCCATTCAGGGCGCGACATTCTGGACTTGGTCCTAGACTTCAGAGTCTCTTCTTTTGCCCCCACCTCTGCCCCAAAGCCAGGTTAAAGCAGCTCCCCTTATTTCCACGGCACCAACACACCTTCTTGGCTCTCATGTCCAGCTTAGGGGGGCTCCTCTGGGGAGGAGAGAGGCAGCCGCTCTGCTCTGACTGGGTTTGCTCTGTGCCTGCGCCATCTCGGGGAGGAGATGACAGCGGCAGCAATAACCATCAGAGTGCCTGCCAAAGCTGGGGTCAGAGGTCGATGCCAGCGGAGAGGACATTTGGTGGGGGAGGTATTGGAAATTATTTGGGGGAAAAAACAGGTTATTGAAAAGTTTTTTATGACACAAGCTATATCCTCATATCCTTTTGAAACTACATATTTTTAGTTTAAGACATTATGTGGTCTGAGGTACGTGTGTCCTCCTTGGAGCAAGAGGAGTGTCACCTGGGAATCTGGAACTTCTGCTGTCCATCCACACGACTCCCGTGTGACTTACAGCCCGTGTTCTTGCCAACCCCTCCCCAGAGACACCCCCACCCCAAACAGCATTGTTTGGTGCAGACATTTTCTGCTGGGTTTTTGGATTCCTCTTACCACTGCAGCATTTTCTCAGAATTGGCCAGGGAGACATGTCGTCAGGCCACCCCAGCTTTCACCAAGGACTGATATCACGGCCCAGAGGCAACACAGACCCCCTGCAGGCTGAGAAATGCAAGCCATGTCACCAGGCGATCCTTTGCTGCAGCTTAAGGAAAAAATTAATTCTGTGTTTATTTCTATTTTCTGTTTTAGAGTCTTAGATGACTAATTACAGGCACTGCAGTTCAGTGTCACATTAGTAATTATGATCTAAGGTTATTTAAAATCTGACACACTCTATCCAAACCATGTATTCTTAGAATTCTGCCCCATTATTCCAGTACGATTTGACATTATGCTTCCACTGCCTTTCTGCCTTGCCGTAGTTACTGCTCCCCAGCTTGGAGCAGGCTATCTGATCCAAGTTTTCACTTATCTGTATTGTTCCATGTTCTCAGATACCCGTCCCTAATTCCCCTCCTTAGTCTGAGCCCCCACCTCCCCCCCACCTGGATTTTAGTTCTGCTGCATCTCAAATTCCTCCTCCTCTGCGTTGCTTGGCTACCTCCAGCCCGTCGTGCCTGAATTCCTTCCCCATCATTTGGTGGTGATCCCAGAGACTCCTCCCCTGCCCCCCCGGCCTTCCCCCCATGCTCCTGGTCTCTCTGTGGGCCACGTCCACCACATGTGTTGTCTGGACCTTCACACTGAGCTTAACAGGCTTCTGGAGGACATTCGGTCCCAGGTACTGCTTCAGCTTTTCTTCACCCACATCAAGGATGAGGGCCTGAAGTACATAGCAGATGAAAGCCTTTGACCAGAGAGTTGAAGGTATTGCAGGATTTAAAAGGCCAGTGAAACCCTCTACTCCAAGCACCCCCTTTTACAAATGGGGAAGCCGAGCCAGACGGGAGAAGAGACTTGCCAAGGACACAGAGCATTGTGTAGCAGACCCACCAGGAATCCTGACTCCATCACTTTTGAAGGTTTCATGCCCATTTTCCCTATCTGTAAAATGGGATAACAGCACCTACCTTGTTGGGTTGGGGATGGGGGTGAAAGAGATCAGGGCCTCTGACTCCTCCAGGGCAGACCCTGGTCCTAGAGAGCTCCCCACCCTTGCTCTGCTGGGGAACAGTGGAATTTTCCACTGTCTTTGGGGACTGGAGGCTCCCACTGTGTCTTGAGGTCAAGCAGTTTCTGCTGAGCTGCCTCCTTTCTCTTTTGCTCCCACCGAGTAAAGTCTTGGTCTCTTCTTGCCTCCTACCTCGCCTGGAAGTGTCTCTCCCTCCCCGAGCCCCACGTATGACTGAGTCACCAGCTTCAGGACTGATTTCTGAGCCCAGCGGGGTGCAGCAGAGTTTCCAGGTTAGCCTTTGGCTCCCCTCCTGTTGCCAAGGGGTTTAGGATGAGGACTTGCTTAGGAGGAAGGAATGACAAACGTTCCAATGACAAAAGTGTACCAAGAATCACCAAGTCTAAACCCTCAGGCTCTGGGAATGTTCTGACTGGGAACCAAGGCAGGCCCCTTCCCCCGCACAGACCCACCAGAATCCTGTTCTGGGGCCCTGACCTCACAGACTCCGCGTTCTTGGAAACCAGTGAACGCTGCTGCCCAAAGCGTGGGGTGGAGGTGTGCAGAGGCTCCATGCAAGGGCAGCACTGCTGAGAGCACTGCCCAGGGTCCTGAGGCAGCCTTGCCCCTGATGTGCTTCCCTGGGGCCTCAGCAGCCTCCTAGTGAGAGGACAGAACCACAGCCCAAGAGCCCCACCACCAGCGCTCTGACCAGGGCCCCCGCATCCAGAAAGCTCCAAGTCTCAGAGAGCTTTAGCAAAGCCCTTTGAGAGCCTCTTAGCTAGCGGGTTTCTCTGCCAAGGTTCCAGGGCTCCAGAGCGCTTTGCCCTGGCCGCAGCTCCGCCTCCCCGTGGTTCCTTTGCCTCTTTCACTTCCCGCAAGGTTCCCTGACCGATCCCTGATCCCTCTCTCCCCCCTCCCATGTGCTGCCTCCCTTTTCTCCTCTGCTTGGCATTCACGGAACACCTGTCTCTTAAACGACCTTTGCAGGTACTGTTTCTTTGAAAGCCTTTCAGAACATCAACTGGCTAGTCACCCAAAAGGCTTGTGAAGCAGGAAAGGACTCCACCTGTGAGCACCGCCTCTGGGTCCGGTAGTGTTCCATCTTTTTCTTTAGCTTCACATTCAGTCACATTGATTCAGCACACAGTCTCTTAATAATTGTCATAAGGATTAAATGAGATGATATATGTAAGATGTGTGGCACCTGGGTTTGTGCCAGAGCGAGGCTGGATCCTGAGGCTATAAACAGGCTGCTTCTTCAAGTCCCGAAAGTCTGGAAGGAGAGACGTTCGCATATAGAAGTCTACTAAGTGTAAGGCAAGCCACGGGCACTCTGATAGGCAGAGGGGCAGGGCACAGCTGGTGTGTCCTCAAGGAGGTGGGAGACAGAGAAAGCTCCACAGAAGGTGTGACCTGGGAGCCAAGTTTCAGCAGCTGGGTAGAGATGGAGACTCTTCTGCAAGTTAGGGGACAGATGGAGTTTAAATATATAATTCTTAAAAAGAGCTGTTGGAGATAAGTACGGGACAATTGGGGAGATCTGAATGTGGGCCAGGTAGATGATGACGAGGCACGGTAGCTTTTGTTAGGTGTGATGTGGTTGGGTGGTTATATAAGAAAACATCCTTATTTTTTAGAGATTCCTGCTGAAGTACTTATGGGGGAAACGTCGCAATGCCTATAATTTACTCTAAAATACTAACCCTTGCCCCGAGAATCGATAAAGCAAGTATGAAAAATATTAATGGTTATTAAATTTAGGTGGTAGGTTTATCGATGTTCGTTATATGAGCCTTGCTACTTTTCTGCAGGTTTAAAATTTCTCAAGATAAAAAAGTTCAACAATAAGAAATGTGATCAGGTTTGCATTTGGGAGAGATCATTCTGGAAGCTGTGGAGGATAGGTTACGTGGAAGCTAAGAGACACTAAGACTGGACTCAGCTAATAGCACATAGACGGTCCAGAATAGGACATACTGAGAAGGTGGACTCAGTAATTACGACATAGTGAGGGAATTGGAAGATTCTAGGCCAACTCTCAGACACCTGGTGCAGGTACCTGTATAGATAAGGTGCCTTCACAGCAGGAGGCGGGGCACAGGAGGAGGAGCAGCTCCTGGGAGAAGAGGGAGCCAGTCTGGCCGACCATATTGATATGGACAACCTCTGTCCATCCAGGAAGAGATGCCGCTTGGTGTGGGGCTGCGTGGGGCTGAAGGTGGGGGCATTTCTGGGGCTGGAGCCATGGCGGGGGGCAGTGGCCTATAGGTGGTAGCTGAAGCAATTATTAGGACGGCATGACACTGCCTGGGATGTGACTCACAGCAGTTAAGGAGCAGGAGGGAAATTTGACTCATGAGGAAACTTAGGTTCTGACAGTGTACAGTTTTTCCACGTCCATCCAGCGAATCCCAGCTGTAGCGGGGGATCGGGGCCTGGCTCTGCCAGACTCTCAAGCCCTCTGGTTTCCACAGCCCCACTCTGCTCTCAGCTTTGGGCGATGGCCGGCCCTGTGCCCTGCGTGGTGTATGTGATGGCCGTGCAGCCGCCTGCAGAGGAGGGGTCTCAGTCAGCAAAGTCACTTCTTGATACGTGTCAGGAGCAGAGTGACTTGCATTAGAGACACACTTCCACGCAGAGGAGCCGGGCGCCCTGAGCTTCTCTGGGCCTGTTTCTTCCTCAGTATGTGGGGATGATGGTGTCCGCCCCACCAGGCTTTGGGAGAATTGGATATGATCACATGTGTGAGCCAGAAGGCCTTTGATGGTGTGTAACCATGAACGTGTGCCTTCGTTCTTAGGAGACATGTGACCCGACCCCAGAATCTGGTCTCTGTTGGACCAACAGAGACCAGATTCTCATGACAGTCAGAGGGTGGGTGACCCACACTGATAATAACAGTGACTGTTTCTGCAAAGAATCTTGCACATACGTGTACACACACACACACACACACACACACACACACACACAGCCTGGGATCTGGCCTTGCCAAGAGGTCAGTCTTGATTAAATCCGTAATTGAAATGCTGGCTGATGTCCTTCCAAATAAAACAGAAACTGCTGGTCCACCCCCCACAGGGAGCCTATAGGACATGATGGTGTGTCTTTCTTTGTAAATAAAGGAGGGAACTGTGACTAGTGCAAAACACAGCCCCTCCCCTCAGGCATCCGTGTCCCTGCAGGTTCCCTCTCATCCTCTGTGTCCGGCAGCAGCATCCAGACAGATGCATGGGGCTAGAACCAAAGTGCAAGCAAGCGATCCCTGCAGAGATCTCCCAGAACAAACTCGAAGCACAATCTGCTTCTTCCTCAGACAACATGCATTTTTCCAGGCCTTTCACGGCCAGGCAGGTCAATCGAGTTATAATTGGCTCTCTAATTAGAACTCCCACAAGCTGTTAAATTCTTTACCTGCTGCTCGGCATCTTACACAAAGGTGACAAATCTGCTTCTGGCTTTGGAATGATTAAAGAAAGCCGGCTGCAATCAATCCCATCCTCCTTACCCACAGCAGCTGCCTCCAGCCACCCCTAGCACTTCACGGACCCCCCCACACCCACGAGGAGGACATGGGACACAGCCCAGTTTACAAAAAAATTGGCTTGAGGGAAATCAGGCTCAGAAGGCTGTGTCACTGACTGATCTTCTGGAGACTGAGTGGGAGAAGACAATGCCCCCAGCCCCATCTTCCCAGATGTCGGAGGTGTTCTGAGGGTGTTTCAGTGGTGACGTAAGCTTCCCCAAGTCGAGTTGCTGGATGACAGAAGAAAACCTATCTCCTTTCTCCCTTTCGTATCCTCAACCCTGAATAAACAGCATTTTTCTGCTGAGCCCCTCAGCCAAGATGGCAAGTGCCTTGGCTGACAGAATGGCCATCCGTTAGGGCACCAGCACCGCCCACGTGTCCTGTGGCCTCTGCTGCTCCTGCCAGCTAGTGGACCGGGCAGTGTGGGCCAGAGCTCACAGCCCACAGCCCAGTCTGCTTATCTGTTCCCAGCTCCGCCTGCAGTGACATCACGGGCAGCTTGAAATCAGCCATGGTGGGAGTATTTATACCATGGAAACTGGCGAGTGTTACACATCAGGGCTTTTGTTTTTCTTTCGGAGAGCTCGTTTACCAGCGCACCACTGGACTCACAGACCCGGTGGCTTAACAGAAGGATGGGAGGCAAAAGAGATGGGGGTGGGGGAGCAGTGGGCGTAGGCAGAGGAGAACACAGGTGTCTGAGTCCGGACTTCCGGGGTGGACAGTGCTTGTGGCACAGGTACAGCACAGCTGACTTTGCCACTCTAGATAGAGAGAGAGCACCCAAGGGGGGCGCCGGGGAGAAAACAAGACTTGGAATTGCCTGGGCAGGTGGCAGGGAGGGGTTATAGTTGGGACACATTTTGGAGCAAAAAAGAATCCCCCCCGCCCCGCCACGGGAGCCTACGGGATATGCTTCTGCGTCTTTCTTTATAAATAAAGGAGGGAAGCGTGCCTCGTGCAGAACACAGCCTCTGCACTGGCGATTTGTGTGACTTGGACGTGTTATCATTCAGGAAGGAAAACCTCACCCTCACAGGCTCTCGTGAGGGTCGAATGCAGTTCTGAGCACCTGACCAGCACAGACTCATAAACTCAGCCGAGCAGATGTTAGTTTTCTGTGCCTTCCCTTCTCCCAAGACAGCATGGCTGCGAGAATCGTGTGGAGTGTGAGTTCCCCCAAGACCATGGAGGATGGACATCGGGTCTGCCCCGGGGCCCGTCCTTCCCATTCTTTGGGAGGAGGAAAGGGCTCACTTCTCGGCGAAACATCCCAATCGGAGGGCAGAGGTGCCCAAGTAGGTTACAGGGAGGCTGAGACCTCAGCTCCCGGGGCAGCCGAACCGCCAGGCCATCACCCCGGGCTTTGAGCTGCCACCTGGGTGGACCCCAGTGAGCAGTACAGCATTCCCTTTCCTAAGTCCACACGGTGGAAGTCACGTGAGCCTAGCTGCAGAAGCAGCATTCGTTGTGGCTTTAATTTACTCTTCCAATTTCCGCCGTCTCCCTCCAAATGGTTGTTTAAGTCCCTCCGGGATGCATTTTGGAGTTCCCTGCGCAGGCACTCGGCTTAGAGCAGGCTCCCTGCTCCTCGTTAGCTGTGGCCCATAAAACGGCAGGTGGCCAGCACATCAGCTCCGCCCCCAGCGCCTCTGTCTGTCACCGTGCTCTTCCTGTCAGTGCTGACGGGGAGATTTTTGAGGAAATGGCTCTAATCTTGATGCTGATTTGTTCCATATTGAAGTGGTCAAGGGTAAGAGCTCAAATGTGTGGGAGAAGAAAGTGCCAGGCTCAGTCTCTGTTCCATTTCCACAGCCGCTATGCGGTTCCCTGATGGCAGCTGCTCCCCACGCATCACTGCTCCAGCCCTGGGACGAGATGGGGGGCGGGGTGTGCCCTGGGGAGAAAGTTTATAACCAAAGCCCAGGACTGAAAGGACTGAAAGTCTGCATTTCCGAGCAAACGCCTTTCTCTTTTCCTCGCTGAATCATAGCTTTGCTTTCACTCTGGCACACCAGGAGTGCCGTGGGGTGTGAGGGAAAAGCAGTCAGGGTCAAGGCCAGCAAGCCCCCCACCCCGCCTTTCTACCCAGATCCCAGGCTGTGAGTTCTCTTGTTATTTGTGGAGAAAAAATTTCTAAGGCTTATCAATTCCAATCCTCCCTCCATCAGAAAGTATCTTATCATTTCTGTTTGTTCCTGTTTAAAAATGGAAAAATAATTCATGCCAGACGCTGGCAGCGATCGGGAGGGCACTTGCCAATACGACCACATTCCCCGCGGCCCGTGGTGAATCACTGGCCTTTATGTCTGGTGGGTCGACAGAGCTGTTCCTCTCCAGCTGCGCCACCAGCTCCCCTGGAGCGGGCCTTAAGTGGGCGGCCCCCAGCAGGGCCTCTTGAAAACTCAGACTTGGGCTTCGTGTTATCCCACCAGCTGCCTGTGTAGTTGGTGTTTTCCATGAAATCCAGATGGAGCCAGCATCCCAAGGCGGACTTCAGGGATGAGAACCTTGGTGGCTGTCCTGGCTGAGAAACACGCCCACCATCCACCTCCCAGATAGCACCCTCTCCGCTCCGAAGCCAGCCCGCCACAAGCACGGGTCCACTGTGCCCAGAGGTGCAAGCTGGCCCAGAGGCATGGTTTCCACACCCTTCTCATAGTGGACCCTGGGCCGAATGGGCATGGCTGGCTGGCGTGGGGCTGTGGCACCCAGGCCATACTCGTCTATCTATTGGGTACATACAGCAGCGTACCCAGCATTTGCCAGGGACCGGGAATGCCTTTCCATCCACAAGCATTTACTGAGTGTCCAGTGGGTCCCCAGGACCACCTAGGTCTCTGGGGATTCAGGGGTGAGTCCCCACAGGCTACCTCCAGGAGACCTGAATTTTCTCCAGTAACTGTTGTCCTCTGCACTATTGCCTTTTTTGAGCTTCCCAGAGTTTCTGTAAGTCCAGGCGCCTTCCAGTACTCCTCCGTGAGCCTGTCTTCTGTCACCACTCTGCACAGAGCCCCGGCATCCCCAGCCACGGGCGGCCTTTAAAGAGTCAGAGAGAAAGCTGCCTGCACTGCTCAGTGCGCCCGCAGTAGCCACCCTCCACACCCGGTCCCATCCAAGCCTGCTCCTCTCTGTCCCTGCTGTGCTGCTGTATACAACGGGGAGTGTCATTCCAGAGCCACTCCCTTGGTGGTGCCCAGTTTTGTTGCTGGAGGACAGAAGCCAGCCTCTCCTCCTCCAGGCAGCCCCTCCCAGCTACATTGGCCACTGCCCCTCGCCCCTTCCTGGCCTGGTGTGGGTACCCTAAGCCTAGGCCAGAGGAAAGGAGGCGGCCCTGAGTATTTTTGGTCTGTTTCTCCGATCTAGGTCTCAGCCCCGAAAGAACAGGTACACACGGGATGTGAGTAGGTACTCCAAAAAACACTGGTGGGTGGAAGATTTTACCAAACCCTAGAATTTTCATCTGCAGATCTACTCCACCCCTTTGTTTCCTAGGCTGAGAAAGTGAGGCTGAGAAAGAGAGCTCTGCCTAAGTTGGCCAGTCCGTGGTGGACCACAGAGCAGGCCTGACCTCTGGCATGCCCTCCGCCTGCCCTGTCCTGCCCCAGGGAGGGCCAGGACTTGTACTGGAAATACTGGGACAGGTGTTTGCTTTCAGCCTTTGGTGACAAATGGTCAAAGCACAGTGACCCCCCCGCCCTGCTCTGCATGCTCGACCGGAGCACAGGTTGAACCAGAGGCCTGATGAGGGTCTCTCAGGGTCACTGGGAAGAGGTCCCAGCCCTGGACCTCAGGAGTGGGGCCAGGGCTTCTAGGACCCCGTCCTCCCCCCCCCACACACACACACACACTCTAGGCTTCTCCCAGGAAGCCCCACAGCTCAGCTCTGCGGTGTCATGTTTAAATTGTTTTTCTGCCCCTGAAGAACCTCCACTCCCCCACCAGAGCTCTGAGATTGTGTCTCTACCCCCAACCCTATCCCCACCAGCTTCAGGGAGGCCAGGCGGCTGCCTGCGCCTGTTGTCACCCTTGGAAGCCGGGCCCCAGGGCCCCCAGGGGAAGCTCACTCAGCGCCTCCCTGAGGCCCACGCCTGTCTAGCTGGGCGGGAACACCATCCTCCCACAAACACTCGAGGCGGCAGTGGCCTCCTCTGAGGGTGGGAGGCTGGGCCTCAGCCTCCAGAGGGTGATTAGCACCAAACTTTCCGCTGCGTGGATAGCTCGGGCCATGGGGAAGCGCCGACTTCCAGGCTGCCCTGTGCTGTGGTCCTTGTGCTTAGGGAACGTGGATAAAACTAAATAAATAAGTCGACCAGGGAGATGTATAAATAAGTCAACAGGAGTCTCTTGCCCATTACGAGTGGAAAAGTAGGAGCAAAGGGAGCTCTTTTGGCACCCACAGAAAGTGCCGGCTGGGTGTGGCAGGTCCCACAGCACCTGGGCCACACTGCGGCTTTCTCTCTCCCAGGAGCTGGTACCTAATATTTCCTGTTCACATCGAACCTCTGAGCTAACACTCGTTGCAACAACAATGAATGTAAGTGGCGAACTTGGGGATGGGAGGCTGGAGATTCATCTCGAATGTTACCAAGAACTGTCTCAGGCTTCAGAGTGAGGAGGATACCCCGCGTCCCCACATCTTTCAGGGACCCCGAAGCTTCCTCCTGTGCCCCCTGCGCCCCGCATCAGGGACCCCCACCCGGCCTGAGCTGCACAGAGGCTGACCTGAGGTTCCTTCTCACTGATGTCCTCTGGGGTCGCACAGGACTCGCTTGGTCTGACATTTCTTCAGTTAGGTCACAGACCATGCAGAGTGTTGGAGGTGCTTACACTGGTGTTCCTGTATGTGGTCTTGGATTCGTGAGTTCCTTGCCTCGAGCCGCAGCCGGCAGGGAGCTCCCCCCATCCCACCCACCCCCGCCCCCAGCACGGGATATCCTGTCACCCTGCGGCCTGGTCTCCTTAGATCCTGCCCGTAGCAGCGTGGGACACTCAGGCATTGGGACACTGATAAAAGTGATTCAACTTCCAGAGCTGGGGGCGGGGGAGCACTGGGGATGAAGAGAGGGAGCAGCTCCCAGCCGCCTTTGTGCTATTTTCCAAGGAGGAAGCAGACATCGCTTACGTCTTCTGGTGCTCAAGTCAGAGAGGAGCTGAGACATATCGATGTTGAGGTGAAGTCATCCTTCCGTTACCATCCGTCCTCCCTCTCTTTTTCCTGACTTGCCAAATAGCTACACCGTTCATTCCAAAGGGCAGCAGAGGGACTCAGGGTTCTAGCCAGTGGGGTTGGAGCTAGAGCAGGGAGACTGCCAAGGGCACAGCGTACCCCATCTCTGATTTGGAATTTGACCAGTTACCTAAATGACCTCATCTTCCAGCGAAGATTACAGATGGCGGGTTGTTGTAAGATTAGCACCACAGACACAATGCTGGCTGGGGACAGGGGTGTCACAGGGCATGGAGCTCGGCTGCCCATCCCGTCTGCTCCATGTGGCAGAATCCAGACTGTGAAGGGACTGCTGTGTGCGTGACCCTCCCGGCCCCCTTCGGGGGTGCAGCGTGGGTGGGCATTGTTCTCATCACTCTGATGTGAGCGGGCACCCCGTCAGCCCCTCTCCAACCAGGTCCTCCGGGGGTCCCCTGGGTCTGGTGCCCCTGGGATGTGGCAGCCGCCACATGGAGGAAGGGCCAGCAGCTAACAGAACTGGACGGGGAAGTCACGTCCCCAGAACTTCTCCCCTAAGGAGGATTACTTCCTGGGCAGCCCAGCCGACAGCCATGGAGTCCAGAGCCAGGTAACCCAGAGAAGGCCTCTGGGGCCCCTACATGCCTCTCTAGAGACCCTGGTAGCCTGACATGGAGCAAAGAGCCCAGAGCTGGTCCTCAGGACACCTAAGTCCTGAGACACAACTTGGCCTTTACCTGGCCTGCTAACTGAGCCAGGTACTTGCCCTCCCAGGTATGGCTGCCTGAGAGATAGGAACCTGCCCCATCAGGTATAATCAGGAAGCAGCGTCTCCTCCAGGAAGAACTAGATGCGCAGGACCAGACATCTGTTCACAGGAAGCTTTTAGAGGCAGAGGCGGCAGATCCGATTTGGGATGGCAGCTCCTCCTCTGTAGCTGTGTGGCCGTGAGCTTCAGCCTTCTCATGTGTTTTAAAAGGGGGAGGGGAGCAGCCAGCTTGTTCTCTCTTCTGGGATGTCCTCCTTATCGTCCTAACAGGCCTCACTCTGCTCCACACGCTGGGCGTCCACACGGGAAAGACAGCCCTGCCCAGCTCCGGGGGCTCAGTCTGGGGCAAGACCCACAGCAAACCCCTCCAGGCCAGAGAGGGCAGGAGTGTGGCCGGAGTGACAGCCTATGCCACCGAGTGCCCAGTGCCGGCACAGTGGTTCCCGAATGGGCACAGGCACTCAGAGCTGGAAGGGAGGAAAGAACTAGAAGCAGCTTTGATTGTAGCAGAGAGAAGGAATGCCTCCAGCTGGAAACCTGGGAGCCGGGATGCTGTCCTCAGCTCACTCCGTGACCTTGGCAGAGTGCATGCCCTCTCGGGGCCCCGTTTCCACTTGTAAAATAAGAGGCCTGGTCCTTTTGGGAATGTTCGCATGCCCTTCTCTGCCATCCCTGACCACCTTCTAGGCACCTGCTGCAGAGAGAGGACAGGCTGTGGGTCTTTGCTGCTTGGAAGCTGCTGGCAGGCTGGCTGTAATCCCTCCCCTAAATGTCCCACCGATCCCCAGTGACTGTTCTCTAAAAGCCACCACAACCTATGGATATTTTGGTACTGATGCTGAAGCACCAGTTTCAAAAAAATTAGGCCAGAGGAAATTTGGGGCCCAAGGGCCTGAGTCTGTATGAAGTCCACTTGAGACGGGACAGGCTCTTTGGCTTATGGCCAGTTTGTCTCATCCTCACTGCTGGTGTTTACTGCCCTGACATCCCATTGCTCTGCTAATTGCAGGGTAACCTCTTCCAGAACATTCCAAGACATTCTGGAAGAAAGCAGCCTTAAAAGATTCTTCCAGTCAGATGCTTTAAAAAAGAGAGAGAAAAAGAAAGAGAGGAAAGGAAAACCACACTCACGTTTTCCTGGGGCTCGATGACGCCTTCATCTGAACCCACAGTGAGGTCTCCTTCAGATCCTATGTTAAGCAGCAGAATTCAGTGAGGTGGGAGAGTAGGGTGGGAGGCCTGAATTTCCCATTCCTCCAAAGCCGGGGAGTGAGTGTGTGTGCGTCTGTGCTGTTCTACAAGCTTTCTTCAGATTCTGAAGGGCTGTCAGGTGGAAAAGGGAGGGGACTTTTCTGCCTGACACCAGAGGACTCAGCAAACATCACAGAGTGGGAATCAGACAAAAGGGCTAATTAGGACTCCACATTTTTAACCAATAGTTCCGACTGCCCACTAATGGGGTGGGGTGCTCAGGGAAGTGGTGCGCTCCCCATCACTGGCGGCTGCGTGCCTAGACGGCAGCAGGGGTGTGTGCGTCACACAACAGAGGCCCAAGCCCCACCCCCTCCGAACCCCGAGGATTTCTGCTTCCAGAGCTATTTGGCTGCTGGCTTAGAAAAATAAGAGGTTTTATGAAAAATCGAATTTTGTTTCCTTCTGAGTTGAGTTCAATGCTGGAAAGGTCTAGTCCCCAGAAGGCACATTTCTTCAAATAAAACATTTGACCTGGAAAAGGGGCCCCAGGAGAGCACAGCCTCCTGCAGCCATCAGATACCCTGAGTGAACAAAGGTGCGGGCAGCGTTTCGGGCTGCTTCTGGTCATCCTTTGCGTGGGTGAGGGAGGGGAGGGGCTGGGGGTCTTTTCCCTTCTGGAATAGTCAGCACCAATTCACAGCATACACTAATGAGGGAACACCTCCAAGGGGTGTCGAGTGCCCAGGCCTGCTCCAGTCTTGCCTACTGCCTGAGACCAAAGCATCTGCCCCAGACCAAAGCATCATTCTCCCTGCTTTGGTTCCTTGGGCCACAGGCTTGTCCCTGGGGCACTGCACCCCCACCTCTGCCTGGGGACATTGGGGCATTTGGTTTAGTTAACTTGCAGGGAATTGAGGGAAGGAGCCACCGTGTTTGCTTCTGACATGTGAGCAAGGAGAATGGGGGATGTGGAGGAAGGGGCACAGGGATGCCAGGAGATTTCCCTGTAATGTTGTCTCCGGCCCCATCACAGATGGAGAAAGGCCAGTTACCGTGGGAGCTGGCTCCTGCTCACCTTCTCCGGAGCCCTTCTTAATCCCAGCCGGCCCTGGTCAGGAGGGGCCGCTCCTCCATGGAGCACGTCCAGGGACGGGTCCTTCATCAGAAGCGACGTTTTCCCTCCTCCTCTGTGCCTCCTCACGCTCCTCTGTCCAGGTCCCCAGAGCGGGGCACCAGCAGCCCTCTGTTGCGCTGAAGGTCTAATGGCCTCATGAATGTTCTGTCCCGCCAGAGGGCCGGAGGCAGGATGGATGCGACTTGGAAACCAGCAGGTGACAGTTGTGGCAGCCACATGTTGCTGGGGAGAGCACCACAGCATGCACAGCAGGGCACCCTGCGGCTTAGATGGGTGCAGAGTTGTCAGGAATGGCTAGCTTGGCCTTTGGGGAAACTGTGTCAAATTAAGCAAAAAGGCCAGAATGAGACCAGCCCCACACCAGTCCCCACCCAGCACGTGTGACTTGCCAAGAGGGAAATGGAGTCGCACCGACTTCCAGAGGGTCCTTCTCCAGGGCATCCTTCACTCGCTCTTGACTGACCTAGTGAAAGAGGCTGAGTTGCGCTGTGTGAACCTACCCCACTCCCCGTGGGCCTCGGCCAGGACACCTCGGACCGGCTCCTGTGGAGCCCCTGGCCTGCTTCGGCAGGCCTTCACGGCGGGTGGCGCTGGCAGGGCCACGCACTGGGCCCCTGGCAAGCCAGTGCAATTTCTAAGCACTCAAAACAAACAGAACGAGACACAAAACAGAGCCCAGCATGGGCCAGGCCTCACCCGGAGCTGCTGGAATCCAGGTAGAGAAACTGGGCATGCCCCACACCCCATCTGTGTGTGTTTCCAGTTCCTTTTCAAGTCATTGTTGGAAAGCAGGGCGGGGCTCAGGGCTGCCCCCTCAGCTGCACCCACAAAATGCTCATGCTCAGACTGACAGTGCCTGTGGTGCTTGCCAGAGAAGAATGGGCCACTCTGGGAAGAAGGCAGGCAGGGGGCTGCCCAGGCTTTGCATTCCCGTTGTCACTGTTCCGAGGAAATCCTTTCAATGCCGTTGTCTCCTGTGGCCTTCTCAGAGTGGCACTGGTTTGCAGTCTACTTGCATTCCGATGTAAAAGAAAAATGCTTCTGAGAACGGTATCACCCCGCTTCTCCATTGCATCCTCGGGAAGGAAAATGCAGGTACCTAAAAAGAAATGGTGACAGGAGTGTGCTGGTTCTTCTCATTTGATGCTTATAGTTCAGCTCGTGCAGACTTCCAGACCAACCAATCTACGGCTTCTGAGAAGGGGCAGGAGCTCGTGTGGGGTCCCCGTGCCCTCTAGGGTTCTGGAAGCCACCCGGGGGTCCCAGGTAGCTTCCAGAAAGCTCTCATTCTCCGGGCACGTAGCCTCCGGCAGGATCAGCAGAGAACATGTGGGGTCGAGCACTGTGCTCAGAGTCTAAAGCTTGCACACCTGCCACATACCAGTGACACACCAGGCCCTCCTTCTGGTCCCTTGACCCTGAGTTGAATAGGGTCAAGGCGTTGAGCAAGGCTCTTTCCCCTCTGACCCTCTGTTTCGTCATCTGTAAGGAGAATAGGACCAGAGTCTGTAGGTGGGTTCTGGAGTTTTCTTGGGGAGCGGTGTCAGGTCTGTGGTGCGCGAGCAAGCGGCCTGAGGGGAGCCATGGCAACACACTGGGCTCCTGTGGGAACAGAGCCCCTCCTCCCACAAGGCTGTTCCCGAGCGTCCACCTTGCTAATGTCCCTGGAAGGCACAGGAGGCTCTGAGTGGCCGGGGTCTGACTTGGGAGCTTGGACGAGGATGACCCGAGGCCAGAACTTTCAGGGGCTCATTGGTCGAAAGCACTGGCAAGAGGCCACGCCCACTTCTCCCCACCGTCACCGTGCCATCTGCTCCGCCATCCTCCCTCCATTCAGCAGACGTTCACCAAGAGCCGCCTCTGTGCCTGCCCGCTGTGGGTCCCTGCTGTCACTGAGAGCCGGTCCAGAGGAAGACAGACAACGGTGAAGTTATCCAACCGTGGGCGTCATGGCAGGGCCGCCCCTCCCCTCGGTCATTAATGGTACTGACAGTGATCATAAACGTGATATTGATGATGGTGACCATTCACCAAAGGTTTACTCTGCTGAGTGCTTTGCAAACTCTGCCTCATTTAGGCCTCACGACTCTCCTGTGAGTTGGGGTTTGTACCCATTATACAGATAAAGGATCTGAGACCCAGAGGAAGTTGTCCAAGTCAACGGTGGAGCTAGGATTCAAAGCCAGTCCTGGTGAGCCCAGACCCACACTCGCCCCTGTCTGGGAGAGCGTCACGCCTTTCCCCTGCGGCCGGCGGTCCCTCTAACATGTGAGGACCCACAGAGCCCTTCTCGCCCCTTTCCTGGGTCCTGAGCCCCTGCTGTGCCATCTCCAGCCAGCACAGCTCAGAGCACAGCCAGCTCAGCAACTCTGTCACTGTCCCAGACAGGCTTTCCTTGAGCTGCCGTCACAAGCCCAGGCTCCTGACAACCTATCCCACCACAGGGAGGCTTATGTATCTTCGTCCAAAAGACTCAGAGGTGCTTGTTTGGCTCTAATGGCCCCAGCAGCTCGGTGCAGGCCAGACCCCGGGAAAAGCTGCAGATCTGCTCAGCAGCCCCTATCAGGGCCCCTGGCTCATGGGTGCTGGGAAGTTCTCCCCCCTCTCTGAGGCATGTCGTGTGCACTGGAGCACAGGCTCTGGACTGAGCAGGCCTGTACTCGGTCAACGGGGGATTTAAATGTGATTCTTGCTTCTTAGATATTCGGGGTCTGCTCATTTCATTCACTCTGCCCTGGTTACTGCCCACCTGCTCGGCCTCAGGCCTGGCAGTGCAGAGATGACCACAGCTCACCCGGTCCCTGCCCTCCGGGCACTCACAGCAAAGCCTAGTGGGGGAGCAGAGGTGGGATAAGCCACCTGGGCTAATGCAGTTAGTACCTGTCTCAGCACAGCTATGAAGGCACTTTTAAATCAGTGAAACATAACAGTGTGTTGGTTACAATCCTTTGCACACTAATAATTGAGAGAGCCTGGTGAATCCATGTGTTTGTCCTCCCAAGTTTATTTGTATTTTGGTGGGAGCCTCCTGACAGCGCTGCCCTAAGCTCCCACCCCCACCCCCGCAGTGGTGTGATGGTGCAGTTTCCAACCCAGGATCGGGTCAGAAAGCTTTTGAAGTGCTCCAGTCCCACCCCTGACACCAGATTTTCTTCCCCACCCTGGCCTTGGTGGTGCCCTGCAGCCTCTGCAAAACCCAGGCCAGCTCTGACGCGGCAAGGGCAGCTTACTGCTCTCTGCTCGAGGAGCCAAGCCAAGAGCAGGGCCTGCGGGGTGGAGTCTACAGCAGCAGCCAGGCCTGGCATGGAGAGCACGAGGGGTTGGGCATTGCCATCCTGCTGCTGAATGTTTGATTTCCAGAGCACCGTGCCTGGGAAAAAGCAACAGCCACAGAGAGAGAGAGACCACTTGCATGAACCCCAACCAAAGCTGAGCCATGTGACTTCTTTTTAGTGATGGCCTGGCTTTGGGAAGGATGCTTTCTTACAGGGACATTACCTCCCTGTGCCCTAGAAGGACAAGCTGTGGTCTGTAACATGCCCTTGAGCCCAGAAGGGCTGACTCGGCACTTGGGCAGAGCACCATGGGGATGTCTAAAATCTCCCCAAGGGGCTTTTGTCCTGCAGCCCCACTATTAGCCTGAGCCAGGGCTGCAGCAGGAATTCTGGGGCACAACAGCCTGCCCGGGGCTCCTGCACGAGTGCCCTCAGCATGTGGCAGCATGCTTAGTCCTTGAACATCAATTCTCTCTCTCTCTCTCTCTCTCTCTCTCTCTCTCTCTCTCTCTCTCTCTCTCTCTCTCTCTCACACACACACACACACACACACACACACACACAGGCATGCATGAGGAAGAGGCTAATTGTCCTGAAACTAGCTAAGTCCATTGTGTCTCATTTGAAATAACGGGTTTCATTTAATCCCTTATTTCCAATTTAGTGCAGCACTAAGACCTTAAGGTACAAAACACCTGATTATAATAATTACAAGCTAAGCTTGGGAGGCTGTCTTCATTTTGTCTGAAGAACGGGGCTAATAAGGAACCTCCTCATTATTATATTCCCCCTTCCACGGAGGCCACCCCGGCTGGCTCCTCACTGCAGTGGCTCCAGAAACATCCAGGCCCGGAAAGGTGGTATTTGGGCTTCCTCTCCAAAGGAAGGAAAGAAGGAGGCCTGGTGTTAAGAGCACAGGTGCAGGAGTGTATGTCTCTGCTCTGCCACTTACTCCCTACAAAGATCTTTGGCAGATCGTTTTTATACAGCATTATCTGCAGTAGCACCAAGTCGCAGAGATGAGGGAGGGTTACATGAGATCTTGCCTGCCTGTGGTGTAGCTCAGCGCCTGGCATAGAGCAATTGCTTGGTGGAATTAGGATTGTCACTGGGCCCCAAGCTGTGAGCGCAGTCCTGCTTCTTGCCCTCCCCTGTGTCCCTAACACATGGCTGAGGTCTGGGCAGTCGTTCAGTGGGTTTCGCGGAGTATGATGTGGGGGGAGGGCGGGGTATTATGGTAATGAAATATGTCGATCATTGAAATCTGCTTCCTGCCAGCCTAAGGGCTGGGCTCAGAGCTGTGTGCCTCTAGGTGGCGCTGCCTAAGGGAGCAGTGTGGTCTGGGCTCGGGGGAATGGAGATGGTCGGGGCTTTGGGCAGATGGACTAGAGCTCCACTCAGGTGACCGCAGGCCGGGACTGAGATCAGGCAGGAGGGAGGGGGCTGGCGGCTGCAACCTGCAGATATGCCTGGGCTGTCACCAGCCCAGCTGAACCCAGGGGCTCATACTGGGAGACAGTGGGATCCAGCTGGTGGTAAGAGCAGGGAAATGCCAGCCTCAGGGGTTAAGCTCTGATCTTTGGAGAAGAGACGAAGCCAGGCCTGTAGAATTGAAGAAGGTGTCAGGGTTCTAGTAGCTAAGAGCCAATCAAAGCCAGGGAAAGCCTCTCACAACCCAGAGCGGCTTGGGTAGTGAGTCAGTCCTGACGGCCAGCCATGCCCAGGTCCCAGCCCACCTCAGACCGACCTGCCAGCAATGCTGGCACCAAACAGTGACTCAGACCTCGGCCAGTGTGGGTGCTGGTTGATCTCGTGTGTGACTGACTGATTTCTGAGCTGCTCTTGCTCGCTGGGGCACTGAGGAAAGACCAGTTTTTCTTTCCCTTGCCTGGCCTGAGCTGGCAGCCCCTGGCAAGTCTGCGATGTCTCCCTGAGCAGCCTCAGCTTTAAGAATTAATTCCACTAAACAGATGGCTCAGGAAGCTTCAAGGTCATCTAGAAATGCAGCCTATTCCTACATGCGGCATATACATCCAGCTATGGGCTGGAAATTTCCAAGCCCACGAGAACCCTAGAACACTAGCGAACCACAAAGACTCTTAGCTGCCCATCACTGAGGGTGATGGGCCAGATTAGCCCCTTGGCTGGTTCGCTGTAGGCTTCTGGGAGCTGATAGCCATGCCCCCTGCCTGAAGCCTTCATGGTCAGCTACAGCCACATCCAACGGCCTGCCACTTTCTAAACAAAATTCCCAGCAAAAGTACTGGTGTCCTTGTCACCGCTCCAGCAGGGTTGGGACAAGTCAGTGGTGACCACTGCGTCTCCCTGGGCCAAGGTCCTGCTCCTCCTGTGTCTCCATGTCTCATTGGTCCACTTTCTGGCTAACGGGACCCCCAGCCCTTTGCTGGCCTGAGCCATCTCCAGCTGGCCTGAGGGCACCACAGGGAGACAAGGGGCCCTCCTAGGCCTTAAGCGAATCTCCAGCATGCTCCAAACAGCAGGCCGGGCCAGAAGGGAGCTGTGCCCTGGACGGGAGCCATGTCTCAGACACGAGCGTGGGAAGGGGCAGCAGAGTCGGTGATGAGAGGCTGGAGAAGTGGAAGGGAAGACACAGCAGGGGCAGATGCCCGTTTGCTGCTGTGCAGACGTAACTGGGTTAGTGCCTGAGGGTCTCCAGGCTTGTCTCCTAAAGTGACAGAGGCAGCAGCAAGAGGGTAGAAAGACGTGGTGGAAGGAAGGATGGAGGCTTTGGCCTCAGGCAGACCTGGGCTGGCCTGCAGCTCCACACACGCGGGCCCTGGGACCTTGGGGAAGACATTTGGCCTTTCTGAACCTCGTCTCCTTGAACCTAAAGTGGTGCTGATATGAGACGGGCCAAGTCCAAGTGCCAAGCGGAATGCCGATGGGGACAAGTCACTCCATGCAGAGGAAGACAATTGGCCTGGGGCTGGTTCTACGGTGGTGGCACCTAAACTACAGTCTCCACCTGCAGCCAAGAAACCAAAAACACCTCTTTCTGTCTTAGACAAGGTGGCTTGTCCCCCATCACCCATTTACCAAACAAATGCAGTGTGTATCTCCCTGCCTGGTGGAACCACTCAAAAAGGTTGTATGTATTGAATACTTACGATGAACCGAAAACGTCACACCTTCTAGGAGAATGATGGGACTCCTTTAGTCATCTTCTCATGCCACTTCTGGCTGCCACTACCCAGACCCCCTCCTGCAGCTGATAACCCTAGAAGAATGGAGGCAGGAACTCTAGCCTTTCCAACCTGTTGATTGCAACCTGGGAAAATGGCCTCCCATTCTTTCTTCCTGACCGTCAAGTTGGGAAATGAGGGTGTCAGGCTCTCAGATTGTCTCTAAAGGAGGACTAGAGTGGGAACAGCACCACCCTAGGAGATGGATGTGATTTCCTTACCACTCCACCCTGAGCTCCACCCAAAGGGATTTCAGGCAGGCCCTAGGAGGTAGGAGGTGCAGGTTCTGGCCCAGCTCTGCAGCAGCTAACTATATGCCTGGGGGAAGAGAGCCTCCAGGAGCTGGTAGACCAGGTGTCTGGTTTACTTACCTGCAGAAGAGGAAAAGAACACTTAAGTCGTGGGGATTCTCTCCATCATGTCGTAGGTGCTCCTCCACTGTGAGCTCTTTCTCTGCAGCCATAAAAGCAGGACTTGCCTCTAGGTGCGTATGTGCCCTGGCCATGCCCTTGTGAAATTGCTTTGGGGTCCCCCGGTGAATTAAGGGAACTAGCACACATAAGAGCTTAGCATGGTGTCTGCTGTGGCACAAACACTGCGAAAGCACTTGCTGCTGCTACTGGTAATATTCATCCTGCCAGAAAGCCCTGGTCCAAGCTGAGCTTTCACCCCTGTCCTTGGCACACAGTTGCCTTGTCCCCTCGATGGGCAGAGAGTGGGGTCTGTGAGGAGAAAACCCAGTGAAGGCTGGGGCGTAGTTCTCGGCGGTGGCCTTGTGTGCAAACAGGTGGGGCTTGGGAGGCTTCTGCTGGTGGTCCCTGCAAACTTGACCTTGCCTAACCTTGGAAAGGCAGCTCAGACCCAGCGGTTCACATTGGAGGGCAAGAAGGCCTTGCAGTCTCAGAGAGCAAATTTCAGAAGCCAAGATGAAATCCTAACTGCAAGCACGGACTTCTGGCCGCTTCTCTTGTCCTACAGCTTCAGAGAGGGAGCCACCCTTGTCCTGTCCCTGGACACCCTCTCAGAACCCTTAGTTCTGGCAGATCCATTTTAGGACCTGGTCCTTCCTACCCAGGGACTCCAGGACATTGTTAAGGCCAATCTAGATGTCAATAAGAAAGGAAACAGGTGATTTCTTTCTGTTTTCCTCTCAGAGAGGGTAAAGCTGGCCTTGCATTCTGCTGTGCCTTGGCCAGGGGAGGGCAGCCTCTGGCTACCGGAGGCCTCCTCCGCCACCTTGCTCAGGAAGCCTCCCTGAACTGCCTCTCCCTCCCAGCTGGAGCTGTGGGGCGGACCCCTCCACAGCATCGCACACCGCACACAAGCTCCACCCAGGTTAGCCTCACATTCCCACGCCAGGCGCTTATCCTCGTAGGTGGAGACGATTCCCAAAAGTCAGGCTGCTTTTCAGACCCTCAGATGCCATGCCCAGGGCCACACTCCCTGAGAGAGGTCAGCCTGAGCCACCTTCAGAGCCCGGACACTGCCCACTGAAGGTGCCTCCCTGCCTTCCTCACAGCTTGTCTCGGAGAGCAGACCTCTTCAGAATGGATCCCATCAGGTCCGTCGGCACACATGGCAGCCCTCCGGCAGACCGTTTAAGCCCCTGCCCTAGCTGGTTCTGTTCCTGAGAGCCCTTCACCCCTTGGCGAAGTAAGGACTTGAGAACACCGGATGACTCATCAGCACACGAAAAGGAAGTGCAGGGCTTTCTTGGGAGATTTAGGGTGAGATTTGACAGATCAGCAGCCATCCCACATTCTTGGGCGGGAAGACCAAACATTGTAAAGATGTCTGGCTTCTCTTGTAGAAGGGCCCTGTTTCATGTAATAATTCACTATATAACAAAGGCAGAGACTCCCAAGAGTGAGTGGAGGGGAGGGTTAGCTAGTTTGTGTCTGGCAAAGATATGTGCTTAGATTCCTATCTGCCAAGGTAAAGCAGACCATTATGTAGAGAAAGTCAGATCACAATAAATGGAGTTGACCATGCGTCAGTTCTTTGAAAGGATGGCTTTCTAGGTTTTGTAAATAAATAAATAACCAAAGATCGATGAATTCAATTTTAAAAATGAAAAATTTTTGTTCAAAGAAAAAAAATCTCAAAACTCAAAAAACAGACTGGATAATTATGACAGCAGAGGCATAGCAATCAGTCTTCTAAAAGACTGGTAAACAAAGGCGTAGGAAGTATTTAACCTCAATTATTATTGATGAAATGCAGGGTTCAATAAGGAGGGGTATGCTGCACTTACAAAATTAGCACAAATAAAGAGTAATGGTAGTGCAGCAGGGGAGGGACCAACCATTGCAGCTCTGTTGATGGCCCAAGAAATGACAGGACCCTTGGAGAATTAAAATTTGCAAAATATTGGGAGAACCCTTTAAAAAAAGCCCTGTCCCCTGGTCCAATAACACTACCTTGGGGAAATTTGTCCTAAAAGAAGAATTTCCAAATGGTTGTCAAGCTGGTTCCACTCATCCAGGGCCTCTGTGAGGAGGCCGCAGGGGACTCTAGGCCCCTCCCATTGTCTTACCCCCTAGAAGTTCCTTTTTGTCTGTTTATACCCAGAATATGTGGGTGTGCTCAGTAAGGTTCCATTTCACCAAAGATTTCCAGGGCTATAAAAACGACTTGAAATCCGCTGATCTGAAAGAGTGAAGAGGCACCGTCTCGAAAGGTGTTCATTACAGAGTGATTGACAGTAGCAAAGAGACTGGATACACCCTAAATGTCTCCCCTGTGAGAGAGTGATTGAGTAAATGAGAATATGTTTATTGGATGAAATAGCACAAACACATCACTTGTGGAGATGTGCAGCTAGGAAACATCGTGATGATAAAATATTTGGGGACCAACGAATACACCCCGACTAAAACGGAAAAGTGACAACTGTGCCTGAGCTTGGAGTGAGCGGGCAACAATAAGATCAGGGGCTTGCTTAGGGTAGGGGACTGTGAGCAACTTAAAAAATTCTGTTCTAAGCATGATGATAATAATGCCACAAATGACATTTCTTTAGGTTAAAAAAAAAATGACAGGCAGTCTTCTGCGCAGGCAGGTGTCAGCTGGTACATACAGGACAGCCCATTGGCTCAGTATAGACCATGGCCATTCCCATTGGTTCACTCCTGGGTGTTAACTATTCGGATGAACTGCATGAAATTGCCATTTTTATCATTCCAAAATGGCGAACGTCAGCAACTTCCTTTGGTTTAAGCAACTATTTTGCCTACTGCCCCTGAGTGCAGGAAGAACTTGACCTCAGTGTGTGCCCAGCCCAAAGGAGATACCTGCCTCGCTCCAAGGAACTTGCTGACGCCCCAGGACAGGTAGGAGCCCAGAGGCGCCAAGTGCTTCTGTCTGACCGACTGTCTGTCTCTCTGATGCCCACAGGCCCTGATCCTTCATCAGCTGGGCCGCTACAGTCTGGCAGAGAAGATCCTCCGGGATGCCGTGCAGGTGAACTCAACAGCCCACGAGGTCTGGAACGGGCTGGGCGAGGTCCTCCAGGCTCAGGGCAACGACGCGGCCGCCACCGAGTGCTTCCTGACCGCCCTGGAGCTGGAGGCCAGCAGCCCCGCCGTGCCCTTCACCATCATCCCCCGCGTGCTCTGAGCCGGAGCCCACCAGCCTCACCACGCTCAGGCTGCGGAGGGGACGAGTGCGCCACCCCGAGGCCCTGCGCGAATGTGCGATCGGCCACAGTGAACTAACCAAACCAACCCCGAATCATCACTTGCCCCACGCGCACTTCTGTTGTTTTCGCCAACCCAAGGATCGTTTTTTGAATCTACTGACATTGTCGAAAATGGATTATGTGCCATATATTTTGTTAGTTGACATCTGAGTTTTAAGTAATATGATTATGGAATTAATCAGCAAATGTAGAAAAATATATTCAAAGTTAAAATTCAGTGGCAGAACAGATTATTTTTATCAACGCTGTAAAGAAAGCTGTTCTCTCCTCGTTACCACTCCTGCCCCCACCCCCTTGGCCCAGAAACCAAATGTGAATCTTCTTTCTCCCACCTCAGTACTAGTCCAAGCCAGGACACCAGCTGACAATTTTTTGGTTTCATTGTCAATAATTGTACCATGTGATGAATTACTGTCTTACTTAGAACAAAGCCTGAGTCCAAGAATATTTATATTTTACCAATATATGCCTGTTACAAGAGAAGGAAATATGAGTTATTTAAGTTTAACTTTTTTATGTGAATTCAGAGTTTATTTATCAATGGAAATATGTACAAAGGAGCTTCAAATGGAATATTTACCGACATTCCTTATACATGACAGACACTTGGCTAAATAGGAAGACGATGTTAATAATAAAATGATTTTTAAAGGGACCCGTGGTCTCTGTCGTTAGTGAAATACCATAGATCCAAGAGAGCTTAAGCCTCAGTACCTGGGTGGAGAGCTGTCTGCACTTGGGAGCCACTCTGGAGAAGTCAGCCCTTGGTACTAGGAGGCCCTGTCCTGATTTTAGTGTGGGAATTCACCTTTCCCAACTCTCCCCAAGTTATCTGTGATTGGAGCGTGTGACTCAGGCCTGGCCAATCAACATCTGGCATTCACGGGGCTACAGAATCAGGAATGAACATGTGACCTAAAGTCATCCAATCAGAGTGGGAGCTGCAAGGGAAGGCTCTCACTCTTCTACTGGACTCTTCTCGTCACCTGAGAGGTGAGGCCGGGACTACAGCAGACCTCGTGCCACGATGAGGGAGGGTGCATAGAGGTATAGGGGCCAAATGTGAAGCCGGAGACTATGCACCCCAACAGAGTGCATAGCAAAGACCAAGAACCACAAAGAACATGAGCAGGCCTCTCCAGTCCCCTGCAGCTGCTTCGCTGAGCAGCGGTGGGGCAGCCCCACCTTGCCAGGACCAGAGGAAACGTAGAGGACCTGAGCTATGACCTTAGGTACCCTAAAATCTCAAGGACCCCACCCAAGCGAGGCAATCAGGCAAGGGAGCAACTGAGGTCTGGGGAGAGAACAGTGAGCAGGAGCCTGCTGTGGGCAGAGCAAGAAAGCACCCCAACCTCAGCACTGACCTGCCAAGAGGCACCTGGGTTCTGGATGGTCATAAATCATGGTATTTGCAATGTGAGACACTGGCAGGAAAGGGCAGGAGCTTAGTGGAGCAGGGTCAACCCTTGCCATCCTGTGCAGAAGTGCAGGGAGAGGCTTGCCCAGATCAGGACCAGGAAGGCAGGAGGCTGAGGCCATCCAAGGATAATGGTCCAGGTACCATACCAGCCTCCATCTCCTAGGCCATCTCTGTGCCAAGCCCTTGCCTCGGAAAACCCTGTGTACATCAGCCGGTGCAGGGACACTGGTGATGGTTCCTATCTGCCTGCCCTCCATCTGTCCCCTTCATAGTTTCCGTCTCCCTTGAGAGACTCCTCTCCCCCACTCTCCAACCTCGTGGTTCAAGGACAGACACGTGGGTCTGGTCTTGCCAAACAGAGCTGAGCTCTAAAGCTCCTGATTTCAGTGACTGGTTCAGGTTTGGGCAAGTGGCCCAAGCTTGGCCATTAGAAGGCCCCCCACTCCTGGGACTTATGTTCTGGAAATATTAGCAAAAAGCCTCTTTCTGTTGGATTTGATGACTTGATAGGATTCCAGTCTTAGGGTTGCTGGTGGCCATGTGGCACTTGTAGGGTGGCCTGCCTGAGAATGATGGCAACTCAGGAAAAGGGGATGGGACCCAGGCTCACTGCTAGAGTGCTGGAGCCCTGGACTTTTCCATCACAAGCCAATGCACTTCCCTGTTCTGCTTAGAGCAAGCAGAGTGGGTTTCTATCACTTTATGCCCAAAAGAGGCCTGAGAAATGCAGGGAAGTACTGCCAGCCCCATCACTCCCCATTTGGGAACTCTTCCTAAGCTTCTCAGTCCTCTTCCTTGACCCCACCTGGCCACCCACCGACCCCGCATTCTGCCTTTCAGTAAGTCCTGTCATTTACCTTAATCACATCGCCAATCTCTCCACCTCTCCACCACGGTGGACCCAGCCCCAGCACCTCTCGGTGGACCACTGCTGTGTTTTCCCTGCTCCTACCTTGTGCCCTGCCATCCGTTCTCTGACAGCCCTGACAGTGCTCTTAGTGGTGAGGATTGGATCAGGCCCCTGCCCTTAGAAACCCCTCCATGGCTTCCCCAGTTCTCACTTGGAACCAGGCGCTAGGCTCCAGGAGCCCTATGGCCTGCTACTGGCTGGCCTCTCCTTCTTCCACTCTCTCACTGCTCTGGCCTTCCTCTTGCTCCTCTAGCCTGCCAAATTAATGAAGTCACTCATTCATTCATTAAGAGACGAGGGAGCAGAAGCTGAGCAGGTAAGATACCTGGAAGGGTCACGTGAAATAGTCTGGGAGAGCTGGGATTGAGACCCAGGCCTGAGGGACGAACCTCTGAAAGGTGCCCAGGGTTGCCTGACTGAGGCAGTTTGGGACAGTGAAACATGAGTAACACCATGTACAAGACGCCCGTGAAGCCTCCAAGTATGGAGGCAGCTGGCCAGGTGGAGCTGGAGAACAGGTGAGAATCCAAGACAAAGGTGTAAGTGTGGGAGGCATCAGTGAATGGGGATTGAAAGGCATGGGCTGTGCTGGGGCCATCTTAGGGACGAGGATAGACAGAAAGGGGAAACATCAGGGCTGAGTTCCAGGACCTGACGAGGTTGACAGGCTGGGAAAATGGAGAAGGACCAGCAAAGAACAAGGAATCACTGTGCGAGAGGAGGAGAAGCAGGAGAGTAGAGACTCAGAGGTCCAGCAAAGACCGAATTTCAGGGAGGAAAGAGGGTGGTTGGCCGTGTTCATTGCTCCCAGAGGTCCACAGGGCAGGCCTAAGAATTGACCCTTGGATTGGCCAATATGAAGGTCAGTGATGATCTTGACAAGAGATGTCAAGAGATGACAAGAGATGACAAGATGTGCCATGGATTGAATTGTGCCCCAGCCGAGTTCATATGTTAAAGCCCTAACCCAGGTGTCTGCATTTGGAGGTGGAGACTCTAAGGAAGTAATCAAGGTTAAATGAGTTCATAAGTGTGGGGCCCTGATCAGATAGGATTAGTGTCCTTATAAGCGACACCAGAGCTCGCTGTCTCTGCCATGTGAGCACACAACCAGAAGATGGCTGTCCACGGGCCAGGAAGAGATCTCTCACCAGAACCTGATTGAGCTGGAATCTTGATCTGGGACTTCCAGCCTCCAGAACTGTGAGTAAATAAATGTCTGTTATTTAAGCCACCCCATCTGTAGTATTTTATGGCAGCCAGAGCTGACTAAAACAAGCTATTTGGACAGAGTGGTGCGGTAAAGCCTGGTTGAAGTGGGTTCAAGAATAGGAAAAGGGGGTGAGATGTCTCTTTCAAGTATACCATGTTTCCCTGAAAATAAGACCTAACCAGACAATCAGCTCTAATGTGTCTTTTGGAGCAAAAAATTATGTAAGACCCAGTCTTATTTTACTATAATATAAGACCGGGTCTTATATAATATAATATAATATAATATAATATAATATAATATAATGTATAATATGGGTCTTATATTAATTTTTGCTCCAAAAGACGCATTAGAGCGGATTGTCCGGCTAGGTCTGATTTTTGGGAAAACACGGTATCACTGCAGAGGGGCTGCGAAGGGCAGGGGAGCAGGTGGTAAGGAGTTGTTTTCAAGATGGGTGCTCAATGCACACATTCATGTTTGCAGAGTCGCAAGTTAATGAGGCAGAAGAGCTGGGAACCGCTGGAGCCACATCCTTGAGCAACTGAGAGGCAACCGGCAGCCTCAGACGGGTGCCCAGGTGGTTCTTGTGGAATATTACTCAGCTGTAATAAAAGGAAATCTTGCCATCTGCGAAAACATGGATGGACCTAAAGGGTACTGTGCTGAGTGTAATACGTCAGACAGTGAAAGACAGTCATATGATTTCACTTATAAATGGAATCTAAAGAACAAAATAAATAAACACGCAACAGAAACAAACTCATAGATACAAAGAACACTTTGATGGTTGCCAGATGAGAGGGGGGTTGAGGGTAGGTGGAAGGAATTAAGAAGTAAAAATTGGTTGTTACACAGTAGTCACGGGGATGTAGGGTAAGGATAAGGAATACAGACAATAATATTTCAATAGCTAGGTATGGTATCAGATGGGTACTAGGTTTATCCGGGTGATTGATGCGAGGGGGGAGGGGTTGGGCTCAGGGTGAAAAAGGTGAAGGGATTAAGAAATACAAATTGGTAGTTACAGAATAGTCATGGGGATGTAAAGTATAGGGAATATAATCAATAATATGGTGATAACTATGTATAGTGCCAGGCAGCACTAGGCAGGGGGATCACTTCCTAAATTATATAAATGTCTGACCACTATGCTGTACACCTGAAACTAATATAAAATAATATTGAATGTCAACTCTAATTGGAATAGACCTCGGGGGTTCTCCTCCCAAGGCTCCCATTTCTCAGGCAGCTAGAGTGCAAGCTGAGGGTGAGGGTGGGAAGTTTGAGGACAATGGGAGAGCAAGTAGACCATGAGGGAAGGAGGAAGAAGGGAAGGGGAGGGAGGAGGCTCTTTAAAGGAAGCCAGCCCGTCCCAGCAGAGAAAGCTCTTGGGCACAGGGCCAGGATGGGCCCCAGGTGGCGGGGGTGGGGGGCAGGTAGGGCCCAGGCTCACTCTCAAGACTGGAAAGGGATGTGCGCTCCGGCTACCCCCAGGTGGGAACCAAGGTCTCTGTCCCCTGTGCCCCTGACTTGTCTTCATGGCCTAAGAGGGCATGTGTGTGACCACACGGAGCAACACCCAGACTCCTCCAGATGGTCAGTCAGATCTCCTTTGTGGTCACGCAGTCAATCCTGGTATTCCCTGGCCCATCTGCCTACAGGAAGTCCTGCCCAGGTATCCTCCCCATGTTCTCTGGAGATCTCCGCCCTTCACCCTATTTTTTTTTTTGATTGTTATTAAAATGTAGCTGACATACAATATTATATTAGTTTCAGGTGTACATCATAGTTATTCAACAGTACCCACCTGGCACTATACAGAGTTATTACCACATTATTGATTATATTCCCTATGCTAAAGAAGTGGTCACCAGCAACCATCTGACATTGTACCATGCTATCACAATATTATTACTCTTCCCCGCCTTTTTTAAATTTCCAATTAGAGTTGACATTCAATATTATTTTATATTAGTTTCAGGTGTACAGCATAGTGGTCAGACATTTATATAATTTAGGAAGTGATCCCCCTGCCTAGTGCTATCTGGCACTATACATAGTTATCACCATATTATTGATTATATTCCCTATACTTTACATCCCCATGACTATTCTGTAACTACCAATTTGTATTTCTTAATCCCTTCACCTTTTTCACCCTGAGCCCAACCCCTCCCCCCTCGCATCAATCACCCGGATAAACCTAGTACCCATCTGATACTATACCTAGCTATTGAAATATTATTGTCTGTATTCCTTATCCTTACCCTACATCCCCGTAACTACTGTGTAACAACCAATTTTTACTTCTTAATTCCTTTCATCTACCCTCAACTCCCTCCCATCTGGCAACCATCAAAATGTTCTTTGTATCTATGAGTTTGTTTCTGTTTCGTTTGTTTATTTATTTTGTTCTTTAGATTCCACTTATAAGTGAAATCATATGACTGTCTTTCACTGTCTGACTTATTACTCTCAGCACAGTACCCTCTAGGTCCATCCATGTTTTCGCAGATGGCAAGATTTCCTCCTTTTTTTACAGCTGAGTAATATTCCGTTATCTATACATATGTACCACCTCTTCTTTATCCATTCATCCATTCAGGGACACCCAGTTTGCCTTCTTATCTTGGCTATTGTAGATAATGCTGCAGTGAACATGTGGATGCACATGTCCCCTTGAAGTAGCATTTGGGGTTTGTTTGGATACATACCCAGAAGTGGGATTACTAGGTCCTTTGTCTCTTGTTATAGTCTTTGTTTTAAAGTCTGTTTTGTCTGGTATAAATATTGCTACTCCAGGTTTTTTTGTTTGTTTCCATTTTCATGAAATATCTTTTTCCATCCCTTTACTTTCTGTCTGTGTACGAGTATGTCTTTCGATCTGAAGTGCGTCTGTTGTAGGCAATATATGTACAAGTCTTGTTTTCTTATCCATTCAGCCCCCCTATCTTTTGATTGGAGCATTTAATCCATTTACATTTAAAGTAATTGTTGATAAGTATGTAGTTATTGCCATTTTATTATTAATTTTTTTTTTCATCTTTAAAGAAGTCCTTCTAAGATTCCTTGTAATACTGGTTTGGTGGTGATGAACTCCTTTAGCTTTTTCTTGTCTGGGAAGCTCCTTATCTGTCCTTCAATTCTAAGAGATAGCTTTGCTGGGTGGAGCAATCTTGGTTGTATGTCGTTGTTTTTCATAACTTGGGATATTTCCTGCTACTCCCTTCTTGCCTGCAAAGTTTCTGTTGAGAAATCAGCTGACAATCTTATGGGGGCTCCCTTGTAGATAACTAACTGCTTTCTCTTGCTGCTTTTAAGATTTTCTCTTTGTCTTTAACCTTTGGCATTTTAATTATGATGTGTCTTGGGGTGGGCCTCTTTGGGTTTACCTTGTTTGGGACTCTCTGTGCTTCCTGGGGTATATCTATTTCCTTCACCAGGTTAGGGATGTTTTATATCATTATTTCTTCAAATACGTTTTCAATTCCTTGCTCTCTCTTCTCCTTCTGATACCCCTATAATGCGAATTTTGGCATGCTTGATGTTGTTCCAGACATCAATTTTTTTTGGATTCTTTTTTCTTTTTGCTGTTCTGATTGGGTGTTTTCGACTGTCTTATCTTCTACATTATTGTTTCGATCCTCTGTTCATCTAATGTACTGTTGATTTCCTGTAATGTTTTCTTCATTTCAGTTATTGTATCCTTTATTTATGACTGGTTCTTTTTCATGTTTTCTATCACCATTTTTATGCTTCCTAACTCTCTGTTGAAGTTCTCCCTGAGATCACTAAGCACCCTTATAACCAGTGTTTGTAACTCTGTATCTGGTAGATTGCTTGTCTCCATTTTGTTTAGTTCTTTTTTTGGAGCTTTGTTCTGTTCTTTTATTTGGGACCTGGTACATAGTCTCCTCATTCTGGTTGCCTCTCTGTGTTTGTTTCTATGTACTAGATAGTGTTGCTATGTCTTCCGGTCTTAGTAGAGTTTCCTTATGTAGTAGGTGTGCTGTGGGGCTTAGTAGCGCAGTGTTCCTGGTCACTTGAGCCATGTACTCCAGGTGTGTCTCTTGTGTGGGCTGTGTGTGCCCTCTTATAGTTGAGCCTTGGTTGCTATTTGCATATCAATGGGAGGGATGGACCCTTTGGTTCATTGGTTGTGAGGACTGGCCATGACTACAGCGAAGGTATTGTGGCACCTCAGCAGGTCTCTGGCACCTGCCCAATCTGCCCCTTGGGTGTGTCATTCTTGGGGGTGGCTCAGTGGTGCTCCAGCTCATTTCAAAGCTGGCCACTGGGGGTGCTCGCCGCAGGACCACCCTGGAGGGGATCCACTGCAGGTCAAGTTCAGCTGCAGTCCATGCCCCACCTGGGGCCACCCAGCAGGAGCCACAGAGAAATCCACAGATGGCTGCCACCCTTCACCCTTTTTCTGCAGGGCACTTCGGGCAGCCTGTCACCCCAATCCCAGCCAGGCCCCAGACCAGTGGTCCTTCCCCAGCTCCCCCAGGCATAAACAATACTGGCTAGGATAGGCAGTACAGCTTGGCTGAAGGCCACTCCATGCCCTGCTATCTCCCTCTTCCATACCTCCCTGCCTACCCCCACCCAACCTCCCCACTAGGGAGCCCTCTCACTGCTCAGCTCCCTCTTTCCTTGTCTCCACCTGTCTCCCTCCTGCTCTTCTTTCCCAGATATCTCTCATGGAGACAGGGTGAGCATTGTCCAGTTTGGGCGCACATATCACATTGGAAATTGTGACTAGCATTCTCAGGCTTTGTGCTAAGTGGCCGCATGGTGGCCAGGCAGCCCTTATCCCTCCCTGCTCCACTTCCTGCCCTGTCTCCCTGGTTCCTCTCCCTGCTCCCTCCTGCCTACTGCAAAAGCATTTATACACCTGACCAAAACCCCTGAGACCTTGCATAGGCTCTGCCTTGGGGATTCAGGCAGTAGGCAGGCTGTGCTGGGCTGGGAGAACCCCATGCCCCTTGCCCCCAACACACAAGCAGACAGGCTGGTCCCCACAGGGCTGACCCTCAGAACTGCTGCTCCTGCCACCAGCCTTCCTCCCACACTCATGGTCACTCATTTCCAGCTGTCCCACCCACACAGAAGCCAGATAGGACCAGGAAAAGGACATCCTGTGAACGTCTCAGACAAGCAGACCACCTCCGGAAGGTCTTTAAGGGGTTAGGCTGAAGTCCCCTCAAGGCCATACCTCAGGAGACCCCTTCCAGCCCTGCACCTGCCTGGGGGCGACTCTGACTGAGTCACTGTCCTTCTCTGGGCCTCAGCATCTGATAAGGACAAACACCCCTGCCCAGCCTGCTTTCCGGACTGAGATGTGAGTCAGCAGGCAGCTGTAGGTGTTGTGAGATGCCAGGAAGGGGAAACCACCCTATGGGGCCACCACATGTGGCCTCGGAGCCAGCCTGCAGCAGGACCCCTCCTGGAGGCTCAGGCCCTGAGCGGGGTAGCAGGCAGGTTGTGGGTGCCTTCTGCAGGTCTATGTGGAGCCAGGAGCCCCAGCTAACCATCTGGGCTGCCCACAGCTTCCACGGCCTTCCCTGCCTCCTCTGTCTTCTGCTCATTGGCCCCTGACCCCTTGAGGACAATAGGGTTTCCTGGCGACCACTGGGCAGTGGGCCACACAGATCTGGCTGGAGTCCCAGCTCTGCCTGGTCACGGCACCTCCATTAGAGAAGGGCCTCCAGCTCCTATCTCGCAGTGGGGTCACTCTTTCCCTCACAGGGCTATTGGGTATGTAAATATAAGGAAGCGTAGGCCTGGGCCCAGGGAAACAGCACGGACGTGCTTCTTTCCTCCCTGCCTAGAGCAAGGTGGGAGGTGAGCAGCCCAGGGACATGCCAAGGAGCTCTGGAGCAGAGCGGGAGGGGACATGCTGACTCTCGTCCCCTTCTACCCACACAGAACTATTTGCAGCCGAGCTGGAAGCCACACAATGATTCCCACTGTGCTTCATTCATTTGCTCCTCTGTATGGAAGAGGAGGCGAGGGTCCTGCCCTGCCCATGGTGCCAGGTTGGCAGGGGTGCAGCTGGTGGCCTTTCCTCACCTTTGCCTCCTGGCCCTCAGAAGGTTGTTCTCAGGCCGTGGGTCCAGCCAGAGTCTGAGAATGGCGGTGAGACCCAGCCCTGCCCTCGTGTACTGTGGTCAGCTCACGTCTGCAGCGGGGCCCAGGCTGTAGGGCCAGCTGGCAGAAATGTGAATCTGGACCTGGACACCCACTCTCTGAGGATCTTCAGGGACTCACTAGTTCTCTCTGAGTCTGTTTTCTCATCTGTCAAATGGGCAGAGCAAGGTGGCTACAAAGATTCAGAGTATGCATGAAACACACAGTGCTGGACAGCATGTGTTCCATTAGTGGTCCCTGGCTTTGGGAACTGTGGTCTAGATGGGGACTGGAGAGAAAGAGAGCAAACAGAGGTATAATTAAATAAGATAATTACCAGATAGATGTAACTGCCCAGAGTAAGTGGATGGTCAGGGTACCCCTCTGTGAGGCAGTGATATTGAATGACAGGAAGGTCCCCCCCACGTCCCTGGAGAAATGTAGGTGTCTGGCATGCTCTACCTGAAAGAGTATCATGTGCCTGGCTAGTGGACCGAAGACAGGGGGCCATCCTCAAATTGGCAGCAAGTGTCTGACGACCTGGCCATGTGAAGAGGAAAAAGCGTTCTCTAAGCTGCAAACGTGATCCACTATAAATCCTCCCGAGGTTGGTTTTTTTCCTACTATGGTCATTCAAAGGTAACTAAGTCAATTTTCATTTATCCAATAGTGGCCTGAAAAACAATACAATTAAATAAGATAGCCGTTGTGTGAAAATAAACCTAGTTCACCCACAACTCTACTTTTGTTTATAATAACAAACAGCTTTCTCTTTTCTTTTGTGATTTTAAAATACATACCCACTGTATTAGTTTCCTATAGCTGCTGTAACAAATTGCCTCTAGTTTAGTGGCTTAAAACAACATAGGTTTATTATCTTAGAGTTCTGGAAGTCAGAAGTCTGACAGGGTCTCATGGGGCAAAAATCAAGGTGCCAGTAGGCCTGCGTGCCCCCTGGGGTCTCTGAGGGAGAGTCCATTCCTCGCCTTTTCCAGCCTTTGAGGCTGCCCACATTCCTTGGTCCGTGACCCCTTCCTTCACCTTCAAAGCCAGCAGTGAACCACTCTGACCTCTGATCTTCCATGTCACATCTCTTCTGAGCCTGACTCCTGCCTCCCTCTTGTACATGTAAGGACTTTGGACACACCTGGATCCCATTCCAAGATCCTTACCTGATCACATCTACAAAGTCCGTTTTGCCATGTAAGGTGACATATTCACAGGTTCCAATGACTAGGACATGGGCATCTTTGGAGGGGCCATCATTCTGCTGACCACATCTGCCACACACCCTTTCAGAAATATAAAGATTAAGGTCATTGAATTCCACCATCTAGTGTTCACCTTCTTAGCATTTTGGCCTATTGACTTCTAGCTTTTTCCTGAATATATATTTTTAATAAAGTGAAATCATACTATATGTAACACTTTATAGACCTTTTCACTTAATATTCCCTTGTCATTAAACTCTATAGACACTGTAAAGACAGCGTAACCTTCCATCACACGGATGCACTGTAAATTATTTAACCTACCCCTATTGTCAGCCACTTAAGTTGTCTCAATTTGTCCTACCACATACAATGGAATTGTTAAGGCTAGTTCACATTTATTGAGCATTTACTATGCACCAGGCATTGGTCTAAACAACCTACATCTTTTAACTCATCTAATCCTCATGACAACGCCGAGATGGACGCTATTATTGCAGATACTGGTGCAGGTGAGGAATGAAGGCTTCTGCAGATGAAGAAACTTGCCCAAGGTTGAGTGACTTTGTGATAGGATTTCAAAACCAGGTCACTTGACTCTGGGATCTACACTCTTAATTAGTCACATACACATTATTTTCCCCAGCATCTCGGATTATCTATCTTAAGATAAACTTCTAGGAGGGACGTTGGTTTGTGCAGGAACCACACAACACACTTTCTGTGGATTATCTCATTTGACCCTCACAATCCTATAAGGTAGTCTGTAACCTGATCGGAGCCCAGTTTGAACTGCCAGAATCTGTCCGGTGTCTCTGCGTAGAGGTCAATCACTAGCAGGAGTGGGGGTTATGGTCGCCTCCCCCACAAGCTCACCTTACCAGCGGGCGCCCCAGGGAATGTGTAGCACAGACAGGTGGTGCCTGCTGTCAGCAAGTAGGTGCCAAAGCAGGTACACTGTCTCCCATGAAAGGTCCACTCGAGCTGACGTAACAGGATTCTGACAGCAGGATTCAGGATTCAACTTCCCTACCGGTCAAGTCAGGCAACAAAATTGTCAAAGGCATCTGGACAAAGAACTAGATCTTTGGTCCTATGGTACTCCTGGACGGGTAGATGCTACTGGGTCCATCAGAAGTACCTGTATAATATTGCTAGCCAATCCACACTCATTGTGGATTAATCCACACTTTAACACCACTAATTTTACACATAGAAAAGCATTTCTCATATCCATCCTCATTTTATAGATGGGAAAACTGAGACTCAGAATGACAAGGTGACTCACCAAAGAGCATAATCTGTAGTCTTCCCATCCAGGATCCATTTGATCATCTGATTCTATGGCCTTTCCATGGCCTCCCTGCAGGAACCAGAGCAAAACCATTAACTTTTTCATGCTCTTGATATGTATTAATAAATTGCCCTTCCAGTTTACACTCACCCATAGGGTGTGACTATCTGCTCACCACGGGCCCTAGCTCTTTAGTGACTAGTGGGAAGGTCATGGATAGCTTAGCTGAAACCCCAAATCCAGCTTCCTCCAGACTTTCTATTGTATGGCCAGCCTGGGAAGGCATTTGAGGCTCACAGCAGGGGGTTGTCTGCCTTTGGGCATGACCCATTCTTGCTTCCCTGGTTTGTACAGGTAAATGGGAGGTCGCAGGGCTGTCCACATGGTCCCCAGAGAAACCATATTCAACAGACAGATGCCCACCTCACCTACCAATAAATGCCTAGTGAATGTCGATTCTGGGCCAGGACATCCTTCCAGATCTCCGCTCTGGTCCAGTGCCCCAAAACCATTTTCCTTCTGATTGTGGTGTGAGCATATGAAGGTCTGACAATTAAGTTCGTGAACTCATCCTAGAAAAAGTGCTACATACCTCATTGCTGAATATCACTACGGTCACCTTCGAAGTACTCCCCTTCAGAAGCTGTGCACTGAGTGCCTAGTCCACTCTTCAAAGCAATTTTGGAATTTTTTCTGGAATGGCCATCAGAGCTGTCGTCGTATTACCCTTGATGTCCTGAATGTCATCAAAATGTCTTCCTTTCAATATTTCCTTTATCTTTGGGAAAAGAAAGAAGTCATTGGGGGCCAGATCAGGTGAGTAGGGAGGGTGTGCCAATACAGTTATTTGTTTACTGACTAAAAACTCCCTCACAGACAGTGCCGTGTGAGCTGGTGCATTGTCGTGATGCAAGAGCCATGAATTGTTGGCGAAAAGTTCAGGTCGTCTAATGTTTTCACACAGCCTTTTCAGCACTTCCAGATAGTGAACTTGTTTAACTGTTTGTTCATTTGGTACAGCTTCATAATGAATAATCCCTCAGATACCAAAAAAGGTCAGAACATCATTGCAACAAGTTTGCGAACTTAATTGTCAGGCCTTATAAGTGAGTCACGTCCTGTCTGGGCCTCAGTTTTCCTCATCTGTAAAAAGGGTAAGAAAGGGTTTAACTAAATGATCCCTGATCCTTTGTAACTTTAAACATTGCCACCTTTAAGGATCATTGGGACCTCTCTCTGAGTGACACTGGTAAGGTTGGGGATTAAGCAAAATGTCAGTGTGAGGTACCTGGCATAGAAGATTCTCAAATAAAATTGAGGCTTGGGGAGCTTAAACACTTGAGTGCGGGCTGGATTTAGTGACTCCCATCCATCAAAAGTGTAGTTTGGAAAGGGGGAAATAGCAACATTTCGATGAAGGAAGCTGGCAGACACCACCTTACCCAATGACCAAGGTCAGCGTCACCAGTGGTAAGCCATGTGGACAGCATGGACCCCTGACAGGAGGGGATGAGGAGCTTCTCCCCCTCTGTGTCTGCTTCCCCAAAACCCACAATCCCAGGACAGTCATGAGAAACAGCAGAAAAACCAAAACTGAGAAACTTTCTATACAATATCTGACCAATCCTCTTCAAAACTGTCAAGAGCATGAAAACAAGGAAAGTCTGAGAAACTGACCAAGGAGCCTATGGCGACATGACAACTAAATAGAATGTGGTACAGTTTCCACGATAGGATCCTGGAATAGAAAAGGGACGTTAGTGTTATCAATTGGTGACATTTGAATAAAGCTTAGGATTTAGTCAATAATAATGTTCCAGTTTTGGTTCCTTAGTTCTGACAAGTGTACCGAGTAATATCAGGGGCTAACATTAGGGGAAACTGAGTGACAGTGTATGGGTATCTGTATTATCTGTGCAACTTTTCAGTAAATCCAAAATGATGCCCAAATTAAAAGCTTATTTTTTTAAAAGTGAAATCTGGGCCAACCATCACATGGGCCAACCATCACAACCATCACCATCATTAGTCCTGAAAGACATGCAAATCAAAACCACAAGACACCACTTCACACCCACTAGGACGGCTGTAATCAAAGAGACAGACAATAGCAAGTGTTAGCGAGGATATGGAAAACTTGGAGCCCTTATATGTTGCCGATGACAATGTGAAATGGTGTGGCCACTTTGGAGGCCAGCTTGGCTGTTTCTTAAAAAGTTAAGCATAGAGTGTGATCCAGGAATTCCTCTCCTAGGTGTTTACCCAAAAGAAAAGGAAATATCTGCCCATACGAAGCCTCGCACATGTCTGTTCAGAGCTGCTTAGTCATAATAACCAAAAACTGGAAATAGCTCAAACGTCCATCAGCAGATGAATGGATAAACACATTGTGGTATGTTCACAGAGGATACTACTGGCAATAAAAAGGGATGAACCACTATTCATACATGCAACAACATGGATGGATTTCAAAATAATGATGGTGAGTTAAAGAAAACAAAATCAAAAAAAGAGAAGATACTATATGATTCCATTTAGAGAAAACTCTAGAAAATGCCAACTAACCTACAGCGACAGAAAGCAGTCTAGTGGTAGCCGAGGGCAGGGAGGGACTGAGATGGGTGGAGGCAGTTGGATGGTAGGGGTTGCAATGAGGATAAAAAAACATTTGGGATGATGGATGTGTTCACTATTTTAATTGTGATGATGGTTTCATGGATGTATACTTAACGTCAAAACATATTAAATTGTACACTTTAAATATGTGCAGTTTATGATGTGCCAATTATACTTCAATAAAGCTGTTTTTTAAAGTGAAGTCTGAGGATAGGGACAAGGTCAGCATGGCCTCAGTCTCCCCATCTGTAACATGGGGTGATCGTGTGTGCCCCGTACCCCCTGGAAGCCCACGCTGAGAAGGAGGCCGAGGTGAGTCCTGCCCAAAGCCCTGAACTCCTAAACCTCAGGGCTGACCACTTCCCCTCCAGGGAAGGGACAAAGTGGGGCCCCTCCCACAGGGGCGGCAGGGGTGGGGGGAATCCACTTGCTCTGTCTCTTTTTTCTTCCTGAAGAAAAAATGCATGATGCTACATGTACTTTGGGGATTTTTCAACACAATTGTCTAAAAATAGCCTGGGCCACCACAGCCTGATTCCTTTTTAGGAAGGGTTTCAGCAGTCCAGCTTGTCCCAGCAGCCGGCTCAGGAAGTGGAGGCTTGGCCGAGCGGGGCCTGCGGCAAGGGCGATGGACCAGGCCCACAGGGACCCTTCCCTTCCTCAGGCCAGACCTACCTCCGGTCACCCACCTCATGAGAGCCAGTCTGCCAACAGCACGGGGTGCAGCTCCCCACCCTTACTTCTACCAGGGCACCACGCTCCCCAGGCTGGGCCCACAGCCCCAGTGCATTTCAGCTCCCTGCTACAGTGCCCTGCATGGCAGCTCTGTGCCTCAGTTTCTCCATCTGGGAAATGGAGTGCTCCACTCCCTTGCCCCGACCCCTTAGAACTGGGCTGTGCCTGCTGGGCCGAGCGTGTGGACTGGCCTTGAAACCTGTACACACCTGCCCTTTCCTGTGGTACAGTGGACAAGTCAGGCTTGGGAAGACCATTCCCTGGCCAAGGGCCCACCTGAGCCAGGTAACAAGCTCTAGCACCTTCCATTTCTTTTGGGTGCAGGTTTGTGTGCACCCTGTGCTGTGAGGGTTACCAATATCATGTGTGTCAGAGCCTGGACAGGCGGCAATGCCCAGGCTTGCTGGCTACATTTCCTGGTTAATAATCCTCACAGCAAACCTGCGAAGCTGACGTTCATATTATGACCGGTTACAGATTGAACTGTAGTCCCCAGAATTTGTATGTCCAAGTCCTTATCCCCGGAAGTACCTCAGAATGTGACTGTATTTGGAGATAAGGCTTCAAAGAGGGGATTAAGGTGTAGGAGGTCGTATGAGCGGGCCCTGATCTGACATGACTGGTGGATTTGGGAAGCAGGATGAAGAAATTAGGACAGAAACACACACAGAGGGAAGACTGCATGAGGACCCAGTGAGAAGGCGGCCATCTGCAAGCCGAGGAGAGACGCCTCAGAAGACACCAGCCCTGCCGACACCTTGATCTCAGACTTCCAGCCTCCAGGACTGGAAGGAGTAAATGTCTGCTGTGTAAACCCCCAGGTGAAATTCAGTAAACTGATAACATCATTAGACTTAGCTAGTTTGCAGTTAGAGCTACCCTGATAGTCAGCTGTTTCCTCTTTGTTTCGCCCCTCGCTGATTAACATAAGAACTCTGTTTTGTTTCCTTTCTCATACTTTGTGAATTCCTTTAATTAACAAAATCCTAACCTAGACAAGAGCAATTTCTTAATCCTCAGGTGCCCGGACACCGGAATCCAATTTACAACTCCCTTGCAGATTTTACTGGTGATGCATAAAAGCTCCAAGCTGTGATGGCCGAGTCTGAGTCCGGAGTCTGAAGATAACATTGTCTTCAAACGGAGGAGACCCCAGGAAGGATGTCAGCCCTCGGACCTGCCTGCCTGACGCCCCCTTTCCTAGCATATAAGAAAAAGCTAACCTGAAGTTAGATGCAGTTGTCTAAGACTCTGCCCCACCCCACTCCCGCCTCTCCACGGGTGTTTCGCTCCTTACTACCCCCGGCAGCCATCTATTTTCTTTAGACACTGCCATGGGCATCCTCTCTGCCCCAACTTTAAAAACCTTTCCTTGCTCTCCCACTTTATAGAGTCTTGTGTGAATGCTTTCACCTTCTGCGAATGACCAGGGGCCATTCTAAGCGACTACATTACAGAGGAAAAGGCCAAAGCTTTGGGGAAGTTAAGAAAGGTATCCAGGGTCACGTAGCTGACAAATGGCTGGGGCAGGACTTGAAGCCAGGACTGCCTGTCCCCCAGGTTCTTTCCACCAAGTTCTCTGGAAAGCAGATCATTGCTCTCTTACTGTCTGGAGAAGCACTGACCGTGAGGGGCTGCGAGGGGCTCGGCGTTCATGAGGCCCCGGTAACCAGCTTTCTCTCCTAGCGACTGGGGCAGGAGACTCAGGACACTCCACCTGCCCGACGGGGCTCAGCTGACCAGAGTGGGGTCAGGCCCAGCGCCCAGGACCCTTATCCTACTACCTCGCTGGTCCTCCCTGGTCCTCAGCCCTGCAGGGTCCACGCTGTGCCCCCGCCCGGGGGCCCCATCTGGATAGGGCCTCCTGCACAGCTGTTCAACTCTCCCAAGACGGAAGATTGCAGGTGAGCCAGGAGCTCTGCAGGACAGCACCAGCACAGAGTCCATCAGGACAGAGAAAAATATAAAATGCAGGCCCTGCCCCTCAGGCCAGCAGGAGTGACAAGGAGGGCAGGGGAAGCCTGGGCATGGAGCCAGCAGGTCTGGGGGGATGCTGTCTCACTGTTATGCCACAGACAAAACGTATCTGTCCCCCAGTTTCTTCAATAAAATGGGGGAGATGCTCCCTGACTCACAGGATTGTTGGGAGGATGAACCAAGGTGCCTTTTCCCTCCCCTGCTTTCCCCCTTCTCTCCCCTACCTTTTCCTCTCCTCCCCTCCCTCTCTCTCCCCTGCGAAACTCAGGGCTAAATGCTCATAGGCTGCAGAACCATGTGTACACAGAGACACACACCAAGGCACACACACCCCTGCTCGCACACCCAGGCACACATAAGGGACACGTACCTCCCTAAATGGAGGGGACTGGGCTGTGACTCCCCAACACCCCAGCTTCCTGCCTCCTCTCAGCTGTCAGTCCTGCCTCCCTGAGGTCTGCTGTTGCCCTGGCAACCAATACAGGCTCAGGGTCTGGAGCCAAAGGACCAGCTCCCCTGTCACCCAATGCAGGGAGGGGTTCTCTCTTTGAGTGCTCTGGCTACCTCTGGTTTTACAGAGAGGAGGAGGGCCCAGGGTGGTGTGGCGCCCAGCTCTGGCTGTAAGAAGGGACAGGATTGGGCTGAGGCTCAAGGAGGAGGCCCTCCCTGCTCTAATTGCCCCCAAAAATCACGCAGCTCCCTCATGGGACAGGTGATGGGGCCGGGCTTTCAGAGCAGAAATTCCAGAAGCCAGAAAAGGCCTGTGACCGGCCAGGAGAGAGGAAGCCATGGCAAGAGCCCAGGCCATTTCTTTGGTCACCATCATGCCCAGTCAGGACCAGGCTCCTGGAGGAAGCTGCTCCTCACCCCAGCCCCTGTGTCCTCCAACTGGTGGCTTCTCCTCCCACTACCCCGGCCAGTTTTCCCCGAGAGAGCCTTCCTCTGCACGCTCTGCTCTTCTGGTCCTTTCAAATTGTCCTAACTGGTCTCTGCGTCCTCACAAACACTGCCACCTGTCCCTCCGCCCAGAGGGGCTTCCAACTGTGGATGCTGCTTTCCACACAAACAACAATAGGGATTAATAGTTTGCCCTTCAACTGCGCCTACCACAGCCACGCACTGTTCTGAGTGCTCTGCGCAGAGTACCCCAGCCCCTCCGGTTCGTCTATGGGGGTGCTCAGCCGAAGCACACCCCATTACTGGGACTGTTCAGCCTGCCTGCATCTTGGTTCAGCATGAGGCATACCACAGAGGAGGGTCTGACACCGTCCCGCCTGGCCCAGGCGCTGGCCAGGGGGCAGAGGATGGACTGTGGCAGCTTTTCTCAGCCCTCACTGGAGGCCACGCCATGCACACCGGTGTCAGGCGCCCTGGCTTTGAGGCCTGACTCCACCGTGTGTCAGCTGCATGTCCTGGGTCCTGTCCCTGGCCCTCCCAGCTCACTCATCTGTCACTGGGAGGGTAGTAAAGGTTCCTAATTGATCAGTTTGTTGTATAAACCCAAGATGATCATGCACTGAAAGCTCAGAGCGAGGGTTTCCGCGCGGGAATTCCCGCCCATTCTCGGGATTTTTTTTTTTTTTTTTTTTTTTTGCTTTCCTGTTCCCGAATCCCGAGAAAAGTTGGTCAGGAAATCGGGAAAATCGGCTCCTTGAACCCAGGTGGTTGGTAGTATTGGCCATCACTTTGTGGAAACGATTCATAGTGGAGAACAGAAAAGAGTTTGTATCTCGGGATTCGGGAACGGGAAAGCGGAAAAACTTCCTGAGAACGGGCGGGAATTCCCGCCTGGAAAGCGTGCTCAGAGCACTAGGCCTCACAGGCAGTAAGCACCAATGACCGGCAGCTGTTTAGTTTACTGGGGGCACAATGCAGAGAAAACCAGATTTACATTCCAGCCCATCAGCATGCGTGCTCTGGGCCTCAGTTTCCCCAGCTGGGGCTGGGAAGGTGAGGCTCTTGAAGGACAATGTCTTTACTACTATGTCTCATATAGGCCAGTGGGGGATGGGCACGGGGACCACAGGGAATGTGGGAACAGCCCAGGGTGTCCTGACTAGTCATGCTGTGGTGTGCGCCGGTCACTCCTGCCAGGACTCAGTTAGTCTTTCCTGTCCTGTGAGAGGCTTGGGCTGGTGCTGTCCCCTCTCAGACACCTTAGTGAGCTGTAAGAAATGGCAGAGACCTCAGGAGGCCCTCCTCACTGGGGCGAGCTGTGTGCCAGGCCCCCGAGGCCCCCAACCCTACAAGGCAGCCATCTCCAAGAGGCTGGGTGCTCCTTCAAGGGCTCAGCAGGAATGGAGCTGGGCTCTGCACCCCAGCTGGACCATAACCAGCCATAACCACCCCTCTTCTGCTTCCCTCCCTGGCCCCCACCCTGCCTCACCCCCCAGCAGCTCTCTGGAGTTCCTGGGAGAGGGCCAGTGTCCTGGCGTGTGACAGTGTTTGGCTTTATTCTGTCAGAAGAGCAATTTTTTCCTCTCCTTGGCTGTACTTTCTTTTAATGACTTTTTGGATCAGCGCCCAAGCTAGATCAAAGACTCCCTGGGGGGAGGACAACAGCACAATGTGTTTATTGTGAGAAAATCATGGACGCAGGCCTGTGGGTCTGTCCCTCGTTCTCAGGGGCCAGAGGGTGTGGGTGGCACAGCAGGTGGGACTGCCCTGAGCTCTAGATAGGGGTGAAAGGCCAGAAACTCCTTCTACCAGAGATACAAAAAAGGTGAGCACAGGGGGCGAGGGGGAGGAGAAAGGTGCCCTGCAGGGTAAGGGGAGCACAGGAGGTGTTCCCAGCATGCTTGCCATGGTAACCTCTGGGCCCGAGCTGCGGACCCCTGTCGTCAGGGTAACCTGAGAATCTGCTCGGACTAGGAAGAGGGTGAGTGTGGGGGAGGAGCCTGGGACATCTCTCCAAGCTCCTGCTTCCTTCACCTTCCTCCCCTCCCACACAAGGCTGGCCCAGCTGGAGAAGCCTGGAGGCAAGCACCCCTCCTCTGGGGGTCTTGGCATCGAAGGAAAGGGAGGCTCTTCTCAGGAGCAGCTGCTCCAAAGCTTGCCCCCCAAGATGGCAGGAGGGGAAAGGGTGCAGGCCAGGCTGGAAATCACGCTTGCTGCTGGCAGCTTGGAGCAGCCCAGCAGTCTGAGGCCTGGCCGGGCAGTTGGTAAACAGGAGGGAGGAGGCTCCCCCCGGGAGCTGTGGCAGAGGCTGCTTGTTGATGTTGTTTTGGAGAAGAGGCAGGAGGCAGGCGCTGTGGAGGCCCTGGGGCATGGGGGAGCTGGAGGGAGCCTGTGCCTGCTTGTGTAAATATGCACACACGCCCCTCCAGACACCTCTGCTCACATGCAGTGGCCCATACCTTTGCACACACATCCCTATACATGCCTCTGCATACACCCCTGTGTACATACCCTGCACACACCCTGTACACACACTCTGCACACACCCCTGCACACACCTGTGTACACACACCCTGCACAAACCCCTGTATATACATACTCTGCACACACCTGTGTACACACACCCTGCATACACACATGCACATGCAGCCCTCCAACACCCGGAACAATGTGTGAGGCCACAGTGTGTAGTGGAGCAGAATATCTGGATAGTTTTACCATTTCGTGGCTCATGACTTTGGCATATCACATAACCTCTCTGAGCCTCGGTTTCCCCATCTGCCAGGTGGAGCCAGGACTCTTGCCCTACCTCTGAGTTATCTTGAGATTTGACATATTGTCAATTTAGTTAGTCGGCATTGTTCTCCCCATTTTGTTAAGGAAACTGCATCTCAGCGGGGTGAGAGGTGTGCCGCAAGGGCACAAGCCACGTCCTAGGACCTGGGCCTGAATCACATTCTGACCCCAGGAGTCACATGTACGTATACTTCACTCAGCCATTCACACGTGTCCATGTGTGTAAGAGACCGCATGTACACACGCCACTTGTGCACGCATACACACACCACATGTACACACACTACATGTGCACACACACGTACACACGATCGTGATAGTGGCCTTCTACATGAGCTCACACTGAGCTAGTCACACCTCACTGCCTCGCTGATGTGCTTGGCTACCAGTATCAGAATCCAGCTAAACCACAAACACAGTCATTGCTTATTTAACAAGGACCCTGGGCGTAGGGGGCTTCAGGGTGGCTTAGCAGCTTGGTGTGGTCACCGAGGACCCAGGTTCTCTTCATCTCTCTGCCCACCACCCTCAGGGTTCACCTGGTGCCACATACTTACAGGATGGGTGCTGCAGCTCTGGACGTTGTGTCTGCATTCCAGCATGAAAGAAGAGGAAAGATAGCCTAAGAGAATTCTTCTTTCGCATCTCTCCCTTTTATGAAGAAACACAAGTATTCCCAGATGTCCCTCCTATCCCCTCCCACAGATTTTTTTCCCCTTATATTTCATTGCTTGGAAGTGGGTCAGGAGCCACCTAGGGCAGCACGGGAGGCCAGGAAGAAAGAATCTGCCAAAGGGGCACAGGGCTATCAGTGAGGCAGGATTCATGCCCCTGTGCCTGGCACTCTGCTATTTTGAACAAAACTGGGATTCTGATGGCCAGGAAGAGCGGCGGAAGGGCCAGTTAAAATATCTGGCACTTGTGTCATATGGCCACAAGCTCCATCCTTCATTCCTCCTCCAAGGGGCAATGTGAGGATAGACGACACAGAAAGCACAGGGCTTTGAACTCCCTGAGGAGGGAGCAGAGGGACCCCAAGTTCCAGTGCATCTGTGCCCATAAAGACAGCAGCCCAGCCAGGAATGGACCTGCTAACGACAGCTTGCTGGAAGCAGGAGGGGGCCTCTTACCTGCTGGTGCCCATCCCCAGACACCAGAATCCTGACCATAATGTCTGTGTGCCCCAAACCCAGACATCTAAGGCTGCAACTCTCAGCCTGTTTCTTCCCCCCATGACACATCTGATGGCGGCACTGCTCCAGGGTCCCACTCCTCCCCAGCCCTGACCCAAACATCTGCCGGTCTGTGTGCGATGATGTCACAGGGCAGCCTGGAATCCCCTCTTACTTCAGAAAACCACGAAGTCATTTAGAAGCTCTGATGCTTTGGTGTGGCCCCTCTGCCTGCACCCCAGGACCCCAGGGACCGCTTGCAGCCCAGAAGCACTGAGGTGGCAGCACTTCATGAAGATGAGTTTTTGAGGATGGCTGGCTGCCAGGCACCTCCTAGAATAAAAGCGAATGTGTCTGCCCTTCAGTTAGCAAAGCCCGAGGACAAAGAGCCACGGCTGAGGCCTGGCGTTGGGACGTGGTCATCAGGGTCCAGTCCCTTCTCTCCGGGCACCTGTGACAATCCTTGTTTGGGACAAATGTCCCTGTCCTGGTTTTGTCCAAATGCCTCCTCTTTACGGTTCTGCTGACGCCTTGTGTGTCCTGTCAGCTCTGGCCCAGGCCATAGGTTCTGGGAAGGGGCCCTTCCTGAGGTGAGGCCCGTGTCTCTGTGAGCACAACATTTGGGAACTCTGAACCTGTGAAGCTCTGAGCTCCCTAGCTGGCCGGCCCCAGCCAGGCAGCTGTCATGAGCTTCCTTCCTTCAAGGTATCTTGTGCCATGCTGGCCACCTGCTTAACTAGAACGACTTCTTGCTTAATGTTTGGCCCTGCGGCTCCCCGTCCATCAGCAGCTGTCTTTGTCCCAAGCACTGGCAGAGGGAGGTGACGGAATCCTTTCCAGACCAGAATTTGAGATGTGCAGATCATGGCCCCAGGACACTTGCTGCAGGGGCCCCACACCTGGTGCCTCACACGACACCCCTGCGGGCTGTCTTCTCCCTGCACAGAAGAGGCTCCTCACCTACAGCACCTTCCGGCTGCTCCTCTGAGACTGGAACTCCGCAGACGTGCTTTTGGGTGTTCAGGGTGTAGCCCTTCCCTCTGAGGGAGCCCGTGCAGGGGAAGGCTGGGCGTGAAGGACGTGGAGCAGTGACCCAAGGAGAGGGAGTCCCCACCACGCTTGCTGGCTGCGCCAGCAGGGCTGGCTTCCCTGTGTGCACGGATGGGGTGGGGGCAGTTGCCTGAAAAGGTTACTAAAGTTTGTTTCACTCAAAGGATTTGGTTCTTTTCATCATGGCAACTTGGAAACCAGAGCTGGGGGAGGTGTGAGAACACAGTGGGGCTTTCGACTTCGTGGGCGGGGGGGGCTGTGCTCCTGTCTGGCTGCTACTGCTCTGCCTGCAGGACGGAGGGGAAGGGGCCGGATGAGGCAGCGTGGGGGGGGCCCCATGCAGCCATCACAAACTGCTGAAGCACCGTGTGTGAGCTGGAGCTATGGAGACCCTGCCCTGGAGGAGGGCTGATGCCATGTCGGTCTCTGTGGAGCCCTGGTTTTCAGCTGGGGGCAATTGTGCCACTCAGGGACCATCTGGCAACATCCAGGACATGTGGGTTGTTATACCTAGCAGGGGGTGCTACTGGCATCTAGTGGGTAGAGGCCAAGGAGGCTGCTAAACATCCCACACTGGCAGCTGCCCCCCACGTTCCCCCACACCCCAAACACACAGACTGACCCGAGCCCCAGAAGGTCACTTGTGCATTTCTGGACAACCAGAAATAGGAGCAGAGAAGCTCCTATAATGATGAGGCCACCTGGCAAAACCTCTAATCATGCCGCTGACAGGTGACTCTGGAGAGTGGCATGTGGTCTTCGTTGAGCTCTGGGTGGGGAGCCTGCTGACTACAGGAGGATCCAGCCTTTTCCTCAGGCCCGTGGGCACCAGCTCTCGTTGCAGGCCATGCTGTGGCCCAGGCCTTCCTGGACTGGAAGAGACTCAGTCGTGGCCGCAGCCTCGGCTGGTCTCCAGCAGAGAAGCCTTGCCTGCCTGTGTGTGAGCGTCCAGCTGTTTCCTCAGGCCGGGCCCCACCTTTCCAAGGCTTTCCTGCCTCGAGCAGTGAGGCCTGAATGTGAGCAACAAAAAAAGGGCAGAGGCACCAGGTCAGGGCCCCTGCCTCACCCCAACTCTCTAGCACCTTCCAAATAAAATGACACTCTGTCTCTGGCCTTCCAGTTGCTGTGACCTGGCCTCAACCTACTTTTCTAGCTGCCCCCACCTTGTCCCTCACCCTCTTGGACTCCTCCTGGGTCCTCCGCACCGACCTCGTGCCCTCCCCTGCCCTCAGCGCCTGCCCTTCATGGACCTTCTCAACGCCACTGAGAATCCCCAATTTAAGTCACTCCATGCCCTGGTCTCTTTCCAGACACAGACAGTGAGGCCTCCATGTTTCCATTCAGCACTTACTGCCTTTGAACTTGAAAGACAATGGCTTTAGTAAGCTTTCTAAAACATTATGCATGTTTGTTTGTATTCTAGTTTACAGAATACAGAAAAATGCAAAGAAGAAAATAAAAGCAACCTTAAGAGAGCACTCTAGGGAGCATCCTTGCACACATCTTCCAATGTGTGTACACGCATTTAAGTTCGTGTTTACAATTTCACAGAAGTGCAATCTCATTGTATCAGCTGTCACGTGACCTGCTCTTTCATCCATCAAGGTGACATGTAGACCTTTCCATGTCAATACAAACGCCTCCACCTTATCTGATCTAATTCCATTGGATGGATTATAATCTAATCATTCTCTTCCCTACCGTGTTTCCCCGAAAATAAGCCCCAGTTGAGATCGTCAGCCAGACGGACACATTTAGTACATTATGACGACGTTCCAAAAGAAGATGCCATGACTGTATTTGAATAAATGTAGATTGTTGTACATGAAAAAATAAGACATCCCCTGAAAATGCACCCCAATGCGTCGTTTAGAGCAAAAGATAGTATAAGACCCGGTCTTATTTTCAGGGAAGCACAGTATTAATGGACATTTAGATTAGTTCCAGTTTTTTGTTTTTGCAAACAATTCTTTGATGAATGTCTATATATATATATAGCTCTCTGCCCGTTTGTCTGATTATTTCTTTAGATCTGGATTTGGTGGGCACAATTAAAACAGGGGTACCTGTTTCCAAATTGTACTAATTTATACCTTGAACGTACAATAATAATAAAAATAAATAATAACTACCATGGATTGAACACTTTTCCCTTGCCTGTCACTGCTTTAAGCACTTTATACGGAATAACTCATTTAACCCTCCCCACAAACCGCGAGGTGAGTACTCTTTACTCATTTTACAGACAAGGAAAGTGAGGCACGGGAGGTTTATGTCAAGGCTTAGGAAGTGGCAGAGCATTTATTTTTGAAGGCGCCCATTTCCCCACGCTTCTGCCAACACTGGGAGAAATACTTCTAATCCTTTGGTAATCTAATGGAAGGAATAAAAGAAAATCTTATTGTTGCTTTAATTGGCTTTTTTGTTACTGGTAAGGTTGTTTTTTTCCCAGGTGTTTATCAGTGAATTCTTTTATGAATTACTTTTTCATGTCTTTTCCTCATTTTTCAACCAGGCCATGCATTTTTTTACTGATTGTGGGAGCTTTACCGTCTACAGAAATCAGCCTTTGGTCATTATCTGCCTTACCACACCTCCCCTGTTCACACAGAGAGGGCCTGTGGGGAGAGGGTTACCGTCACAAACCCTGTCCCCCAGTGCCTGGCACAGGGCAAGCTTCCAGTGGTGGGGCTCCTCACCATTCAAAGGGGACTCTGGGAGCAGCCAGCACCAGACAGGGAGGGACACAACTCATTTATCATTGACTCCTGGTCGCCTGTCGGTCTAAAATAGCAATTCCGTCTGTCTGAGCAGGAGTAGGATTTAAAGAATAAACAACCACATTGTTTGATGTCCAGGCAGCCAGGTGAGGCAGATGTGGTATAGTAGCCCCTGGTTACAAATGAGGAAACTGAGGCTCAGAGCAGCTACATAAAGTACCTAAGGTTTCCTGGCCAAGGCTGACATCGCAGGCCTGCTTCCTTGGTCCAAGGTTCACTCTGCTCTGTCTCTGACTGACAAGCCCAATGGGAAGAACAGGGCAGCCTATTTCTTGCCTGTAGAGGATAGGAGTTCTCGAGGGCCTGGCTCCCCAACACATTCCGGAGCCTCACACACAGCAGGGCTTGCACCCACTCCTGTCACCTGCCAGACCTGCCTCTTGGAGCCTCCGGGAGGGAGGGAGCCAAGGGAGGGCAGGCGGCACAAGGCTCCTTTGTGCCCGTTGCTAGGGCCTGGCTGTATTTACTCAGCCTTGGTAAACAGGAGCCCGCTCTGTTATGACAACGTAAAGAGCATTTTCTTTCCTTCCTGGGGCTGCTCACGGCCCTGGTTGCTGGAGGTGATTCCCCACATCACAGGGGCTTCCCCAGGGCTGAGTCGGGGTCTCCTCATGACACAGGGACAAAGCCGGAGGACATCAGAGAGGTCACTCAGCTCAGCCCCTCAAGGCTCAGAGCTGAGACGGAGACCCGGAGGCCTGGGGAGGTAGGGGCGGGGGTGCCGGGCTGGCCCAAGGTCACAGAGGAGGGGCTGGCGAAAACAGGCCTGGCAGCTGGGGCTCTGTCTTCCGCACAGAGCTGATTTGGGAAGTGCCCACCTGTCCCTCACGCACTGGTCGTCAGCACTTGGCTCAGCCCCCACGCCTCGCCACCTTCCTGCTGTCAACAAAAGAATGCCCAAACTTATATAAAAGTTTTATAAGAGTTTGACATACCCAGAAGCAAGATCTTGATGGATTGAGAAAACATGTCAGAGAATGGCAGTTTTGCAGCTTATTTTATAGATCAGAATCAAAGGAGGAGACGTAAGGAGGGTTCCATGAAATCCATTGGTGATAGATTAGGGAACAGGAGAAAGCAAAGCAGGGAAACCTCTGGGATTGGATAAGAAGCACAATGGAGAGACACATACTTCTTTTTCGTTGGTGGGTACAGGATGGTTAATAATTAACATTTACAGCACATAGAGAGGGTACGTGGGCAACAAGACACCAGTGAGGGGCTCTGTGGTCTCGTGCTCTAGTGGTCTTGAGCTTGGGTGCCGGCAGTTGTGGCCTGAGGGGTCTGGGAAAGAAAATCCCTCTGATGTTTCAAAGGTATGATACCCTAGACGCACACAGACAACAGAGAAGGCTCACTTAAGGTAAAAATTGACCTTCGCTCAGGAACCTGTAGGTTTGGGATGTGACTCCCCGCCATGGCCTGCCCAGTAAGTCGTGTACAATCAGACTTTTGGTCATTGAGCTTGTCAGGACTGCCATTGCCCCCCTCCCTGAGCTTGTCAGGTTTATTACGGAGCCCCTTTTTTATTCACACTGCCATCCCGGGGGCCCAACCCACTTGCCCAGCTGTCCACAGGACCAGGCCCCTGGACGTGGAGGATAACTGAACCACAGTCATTTTTAAGGCACTTTATGAAGACACCTGAAAATAGGGTTATAAGAATCATGATGCTATTTTTAATGGTTACAATTAATAAATGACCACTTTTAACCCCACTCCCAGAACAATATAGTGGTAGCTACAAGCTATTATAGTTATAGGATTTATTTTGCACGTGTACACGCTTAGGACCCTCCCTGGACTGCAAAATGAACTTTCTTTAGTCCTGCAGACATCTCAGTGATGCCGAAGGCTGTCACCTCCTTGGGAGAGAACATCAAAGGGTTATCACTGAGGCCCTCAGGGCACAAGAGACATCCCAGGACAGGCACAGCCCAAGGTGGCCCGCGGCCAGGGCTCCTGTATGACCTTCAGCCAGTGCCACCCTTCCTGGCTCCCTTTCTCTGGGGGAAAGGCAAACTGAGCTCTGGGCTCTGCCTTTCCTGCCCTAACTTCCCTGCTCAGCCTCACCTCACACAGGGGACCCAGAAAGGCTGGGGGTGAAGGCTTTGGGAGCTAAAAGTTGGCTTCCGGAGATACGCATGGCCCCTGGTCAGGTGCCCGATGGGCTTCTGCCAGGCTGGGAGCTCCTCCTGGCCCTACGCCCCTGCCCACACCCTGAGTTCCACAAACAAAGGCTCTGGGTACCTTGGCTGGCAGGACATACACAGAGACTCTTTTGGGGAACAGAGTAGATTTCCTCAAAGGTGGGGGCGAGCTGTCCTGGAGAGGCCTCCTGACCTGGCGTGTTGGGCCAGAGGGGCAGCGGGGACAGGATTTTCTCCTCTCCCTGGACTCACATTTTCAGCTCCAGGGCCTGAAGTTGTTCTGGTGCTGGGTGAGCTTCCCAGGCTCACAGGTAGGAGCTGGGAGTCAAAGACAAGCTGGGCCTCAGTTTCTCGCTGCTGCTGGTGGAGACAGCAGCAGGAGCCCAGAGTGGGGAACAGTGTCTGGGACAACCAAGATCCAGGACAGTGACCGAGGAGCCGTCGGCCTCGAGGCAGGAGCATCTGTTCTGTCACCCTCAGGCAGCAGCCTGAGGAGAGCCGTGTCCCCATGCCTCCCACGGCCTGGCGAGCATTGGCAGTGACCCCAGCAGACAGCCAGGCCCAGGAGACTCCGGAAGAGAGAGCAGACCTCACTCGCCTGCTCAGGAGACATCCGGGGAGCACGTGAGGGAGGCAGTGCCAGGGGAAATGCACAGAAACAGCAAGGCCCACTTGGAGTGGGGCTGGTTCCCAGAAAGGGGTCGGTGTCATGTGGGGTCCCAGCACAGGGAGGCAGAACGCGTGGGAATAACAAACAACACATCAGCTCATTCAGTGTTCTTTAGATAAGAAATCACTTTGGACACCTAATGGCTTAAGACAACATTGTATTACTATATCCCATAGCTCAGGTTCACTGGTTCTCACCTGGAGTATCTCACGCACACAGTGGCTAGAGCTGGAATCACTTTAAAGACTTCTTCACAAACGTCACATGGTTGAGGCTGGCTATCAGCCAGGACCTCAGCCGGGGCTGTTGGCTGGTGTATCTGCACATGGCCTCTCTGTGGCTTGGGCCCCCTCACACCATGGCGACTAGGTTCCAAGGGTGGACATGCCAAGAGAACTGGACAGAGCTTTGTCACCTTTTCTGACCCAGTCTCAGAAGTCAAACAATGTCCCTTCCGATATAGTCAGAGGCTTGCCAAGATTCCAGGGGTGAGAGCACAGACCCCAAACTCAAAGGGAGGAGTGTTGGCACCCTGCTGTAAGAAGAGCAAGTGGGACGGGAGGTATGGTGGCAACCACCTTTGCAAAATATAACCTACCATCTCCAGTAACGATTCATTGAACATCTACTATGAGCCAGGCACTGTACTAAACACCAGGGATACAGCAGTGACTCAAAGACTAAAGTCCTTGCCTCGTGGAGCTGACAGTCTAGTTAGAGAAGACAGATGACTGTCAGCCAAAAAAATAGGTAAACCAAAAGGCATATTAAGTGGGAGTCAGTGCCATAGGGTAGAGGGCTAGGGCGTGCTGTGCTGGACGATGGGTGACACAGGAGAGATGACCGCGAGGAGGCCTGAGGATGAGACTCCAGAGGATGGATCAGCCAGAGCAGAAGCACTGGGGTAGGAGTGTGTGTGTGTGTGTGTGTGTGTGTGTGTGTGTGTGTGTGTGTGTGTTGGGGGGTGGGGAGGGGTGCTCAGGAAGCAGCCCGGAGGCCTGCAGGGCAGGAGAAAAGAGAGAGGGGGAGGAGTGGGGGCCACAGGACCAGGGTGTACAGGTTGTCGGTCTTTGTGGGGACTTTGAGCAAAGCAGGAACCGCAGAGGAACCATGGAGAGTTTTGAGCAGAAGCTGAGGATCTCTCCCTCCAAGAGCAGGACTGGGAATTAAAGAACACCCAGCCCAATCCCCCCCATGCCCTGGCTTTTGCTTGCATACCTCTAAGAATGAGAAACTCACCCCTTTGTTGTTTATGGGGTTTGTCTTCTCATGAATGAAAATAAACCTCCTGTAGCTCCCTCTCAGTATGGCCCGCCTTTGAGACCACTGAGTGGGTCCCTCCTTCACTCAGGATGTTTTAAGGGGGGATGTCTAACTCTCCGAGTCTTCTCCATACTTCTCCCAGTTATTTCACTAATCCACATATACCTCAACCTCCTGAATGCTTAGCATACTGGTCATTTATGTCTGTCTTAAGAGGGATTCGCAAAATACAACCCAAGGGCCCAATCAGGCCCTCCGTCTGTTTTGTCAATAAAGTTTTATTGGAAGACAGCCATTTGTTTACTATTGTCTATAGGGCTGCCTTGTGCTGAGTTGAGTTCCTGCCCTGGAGACTGTATGACCCTCAAAGTTTAAAATATTTACTGTCTGGCTGTTTACAGAGGAAGCTGTCTGACCCGTCCTAACTGTGTGTGCCTTAAGTTTCACTCTGGCTGAGATGCTGAAAACAAACTATTAGAGGCAAGGAGGCCCATTAGGAGGCTGGACTCTTAAAGACGCATAGTAATAAAATCCCAAAGTACGGTATTGTCACCCTTTTGCTACGTATTCGTACAATTCAAATATTAATTTACACAAAAACATATTTTAAAATTAGCCTTTCTATCTAGTTCTCTGCAAAGGTTTCTAGGACTTGTCTTTGGTTGAGCAAATACAGATTTCTGTGTGTTTTCATGAATAATCAGCATGACAGAGCTTCAAACCTTACCTATATTGAGTCCCTTTGTTCTGCCTGTAAGGAGAGCAGTAGCTGGGAACAGAGCCGGATGGTGTCCTGAGGTACAATTAAAAACCACAGATTCTTAACTCTGAAAAATAACAACATTAAAAACCGCAGCAGGCGCGAGGCCCACAAAGGGCTGAGTGTCTGAGGCTGGCCGGCAGGGACTGGCCGATGTTTGCACCAGAGAAAACACGAGAGCCCACACTCTACCAGCCAGGCCGGCCTCCCTAGGAAATTTGGACTCTCCCTGGACTTTCCACAGCAGAGTTTTTTTCAGTCACTCTGGTCATGGAGCATGAAAAGAAAGCACTGAGTTGTTTTCCAGGAAGAAAGGGAGAAAAAGGAAACACTAAAATATTGCTGTTTCAAAAACAATATAATTGCTTTGTCCTTGGGCTGCTTTAAAGAAAACAAACATGCAGCAGGACTTATAAAATCAGACGGAGAAGCGAAAAAAAAAAAACCAAACAAAGAGTGAAGTCTTTATCTCTCCCTGATTGTACCTTTCAGAATCTGTGCCCTTCGGTAACTAAACCGTGTGACCTCTCTGACCCATTCTGCCCTGGGTACTGGGACTATATCTGTGTAGTAGAAACCTCCCAACAAGGGCTGCTAGAAGTCTGGAGGAGAGGGTGAAGGTGGAAGTGCCAGGGAGGTAAGCACCAGGTGTCCCAAATTGGGGCTGAATGTGGAAGGAGAAAGGAGCAAATGGCATCCTAGGCACGGCTTTCCAAGGTCATTGTTGCCCACACGGCATGCAGGGATGCAGGGCAGTGTGTGGGAACCACAGGTGTGCAAGCATCTTCTGGAACCTTCATTAATGAAGTCTGTGGTGAAAACCTAAGAAAGGGAGCAGTGAGTACTACAGGGGGACAAGGCTGGGGACACAGGTAGAGGTTCAGCCTTTGGACAATGACCAGAGAGGGCCGGTGGGGGGGGCGGCAGGGTGGCCACAGACTCCTCCATGCCCAGGCCCTGCTCTGGGTTTGATGAGGGCCACCCTTGACTTTCTGGCTCACCTCTCCCGAGGGTCCTCTGGAAACCGAGACGCTCTCTAATGCTGCTCAAATCTTTTCTGTGTCACAGCCCTGGCCGGGAGCCTGAAAGCTGGCACTAGACCAGAGTCTCTTCTTCCTGCCCCAAAGCGTGCTCAGGGTCACGTGTAGTGTGGAGAGGCCCCCATTCAGGCCTCCCCGGCCTCAACCCTCGGTTGAGGTCATTTCCTTTTCTCATTTGTTCCATGAAAAATCTCTCCTCAGGTTAACGGACAGGCAGGCACTGCTCAGAATGAGCCTCTGGGGAGAAGGTCTGAGCAAAGCAAAGAGCAGAATGCAGAGCTCTGGAGGGAGTTAGAAGAGATGGTTCCAGTTAGATCATCTCAGGAACTGGCTACGACCTGGGCAGCCTGCCTACACCCTCCAAGCCCCATTCCCTCTGACGCTCCCTTGAATCTATTGTACTGACTCACCTCTAACATTCTAGTTGTTCTTAATAACCACAAATAGGTGATAAGTTTGTCTAAGGTCAAATGTACCAGGTCAGGCAGCTGGGACCAGCTTCAGGAACTGACTACCTGGCAGGTTCACACTGCCTTGCAAGAAAGCTGATCAGGAAATGGGATGGCTCGGTGCGATGTCAAAGAGATAGTGGATGGGGGAGCGGGGGGTCCACAGTGTGAGGGATATAAATGATAAACGTCTAAGAAAAACAAACAAACAAACAAACAAAAAACAAAACAAAACAAAACAAACAAACAAAACTCATAGACACAGACAATAGTTTAGTGGTTACCAGAGGGTAAGGGGGGTAGGAGATAGGAGATGAGGGTAAGGGGGATCAAATATATGGTGATGGAAGGAGAACTGACTCTTGGTGGTGAACACACAATGGGATTTATAGATGAGGTAATACAGAATTGTACACCTGAAATCTATATAATTTTACTAACAATTGTCACCCCGATAAATTAAAAATAAATAAATAAATTTAAAAAAAAAGAAAGCTGATCAGCTCAAGTGGCACAAAAACTGTCATCTAAGCACTCATCCATTTACTCCTTCCATCCTTCTTCCTATCTTTCCTTACATTCTTTTTTACCTCTTTTCATTCTCCCATCCATCTGTCCAACCATGTGTTTATCCATCCATCATTTCATCCTTACTCATTTCCTTTCATCCTTCTATTCATCCATTCCATCCAACTATTCTTTTATCCATTCATCCTTTTTCTCTTCCTTCCTTCCATAGTTCCATCCTCCTTCTACCCACTGAAACTTTAGTCTACCCATCCATCCATCCACCCATCCATCCTTTATCCTTACATCAAATATCTATCCTTTCCTTCCATCCTCATTCCTTCAGTATATCCATCCATCCACCTTTTCTTACTTCCATCCATTCATTTATCCAGTCATTCTTTCTTCCATCCTTCAGTTTGTCTACTTATCTGTTCTTTTTTTTTCCTTTTTCAAAGATTTTTTTTTTATTGGGGAGGAGAGGACTTTATTGGGGACAGTGACACATCTCCAGGACTTTTTTCCAAGTCAAGCTGCTGTCCTTTCAATCTCAGTTGTGGAGGGCGCAGCCCAGCCCCAGGTCCAGCCCCAGGTCCAGCCGCTGTTGCCAGCCGCAGGGGACACAGCCCACCATCCCCCACTGGGAGTCGAGGAGTCGAACAGGCAACCTCTGGTTGAGAGCCCACTGGCCCATGTGGGAATCCAACCAGCAGCCCTCAGCATCAGGAGCACGGAGCTTCAACCGCCCGAGCCACCGGGCTGGCCCCTCCAGGACTTTTTATTGGGGAACAGTAGTGTGTTTTTCCCAGGACTCATCAGCTCCATCCAAGTCAAGTTGCTGTCCTTTCAATCTCAGTTGTGGAGGGCGCAGCTCAGCTCCAGGTCCACTTACCACTGTTAGTTGCAGGGGGCACAGCCCACCATCCCTTGTGGGAGTTGAGGAATCGAACTGGCAAACTTGTGGTTGAGAGGACGCGCTCCAACCAACTGAGCCATCTGGCCACCTGGAAGCTCAGCAGCAGCTCATTGACTTCATTCTAATCGCAGAGGGCGCAGCTCGCTGGCCCATGTGGGAATCCAATCGGCAGCCTTGTTGCCCAGAGCTTGTGCTCTAACCAACTGAGCCACCCGTCCACCCTCTACCCATCTTTTCTATCAATCAATACATTCATTGGTTACATATTTATGAACACCTACTAGAGCTAAATACTGCTTCTATTGAAATATGCACAATTATATTCATGTTCAACCTGAATAAACCATAAGCCTTTTCTAGAAATATCTCATAAGGGAGAGAGACATCTAAATACTTAAGGTACAACATGAGAAATGTGTTCACGAGCAGTTATGCACGTCTGAGGGGGAATTGCCAACCCTGGCGTGGTCAGGATGGTTCCTCGTATGTTCTTGAGGGACTTGAGGGAGAGATGTTTATTATGCAGAAAAGGGACATCTTTGCACATTCCAGGCAGAGGCATGGGGGCATGGCCAGAGGACGGCAGTTCCTGAGACATAAGGGGAATGTCGTGTAGCAGGAAGAGGGGAGTACGGAGAAGGAAGAGGCAGGGCAGAGGTAGGCAGGTGTCCAGATTCCAAGGGCCCTGTTAAGGAATTTGGACTCTGTTCTGAGGACAATGAACCCTAAACGAGAAAGAGGCATCTGGCTGCAGCGGGGAGGATGGAATGGTGTGTGTGGTGGGATTAGTGACCGGAAACAGACTAGTTGGGAGATCACTATGGTGGGTAGGAAGGGAGAGAGGCAGCGGTCTGGCTAAGGTGATGGAGTTCAGATGGAGAGAGTGAGTGGAGATGAGAGTTACTCAGGAGGTATAGGGAACAGGTGATAGGGGACGCGGGTGGTGACGCTGGGGGGCCTCCTAGCCGGTGGTCAGGAGCGAGGATATTGGAGCTGGGAATGTGTGAGGGGGCGGGGGAGGGCAGGCGAGGGTTCTGGGTTCAGCTGTGAAGAGTCTGTGTGTTCTGAAGGAGGGGTCCAGCTGCCAGGGTGTATACGGATCGGAGCATAGTCCAGGTTGGCCTTTGCTGCCTATCAGCTTATTTGGTGTCCACTGTTGCCCTCAGACCAAGGTTGGGCACTCATTCATTCATTCATTGACTTACTCGTAGGCCCTAGGATACACAGCCAACTGGCCATCAAAGTCCCCGGCTTCCTGGGGGCTACATTCTGGTGATAACAACTGCCATCGGAGTTTAGGAGTCTAAGAGGTGGAGCAACCTGCCCAAGGACACACAATGAGCCAGTGGCCAGGCCGGAGCGGAAGCTGAGGTTCCCAGGAGCTGCTGCGACGCAGGGGAATGGAATTGAGTGGGGGCTGACTCAGCTCTGCAGGAAGACTGAGGAAACTCCAAGATTGTCCCAGCTGCTGGGTGACTCAGCAAATGGCTTTTTTACTGCAGCCCAGGAGCCAGAGCCGAGGGGGGACCCAATGGGACAGCCAGGTGCCTGGGGCCAGAGCTTCCACTGCCCCTCGGGAGGCAGCTTCGTTTCCTCCCCCACTTCCTGCTGGAACCTGCCTCCCCTCCCCTCAACCCATCCTGTGTCTCCACTGCTTCCTGCTCCCAGCCCTAAGTTCCCACCACACCTTCACTGGGTCCCTCAGCGACTGCCGCTCAGACCCTGCGTTTGCCCTGGACTACCTACAGGGGCTGAGGAATGTCATTTGGCCACGGAGTGCCTTCCTTTCTTTCTCTGTAAAACAGGGCCACCTGAGCTCTTGGACAGGTTTTGTGAACCATGGCAGACCTGTCGGGTTTACAGGGCTGAGCAAGAAGCTGAGGCCAGTACAATGTCAGGCCCCGACCATAATAGATGTTCCCATTTCTTGAGCCCTTACCATACCTAGACTCTTCCAGGTGTTATCCCACTTTATCTTCAGAGCCTACAAAGTAGGTCCTGTTACTAATCCCCCTTGTCCGAAGGTGAGGAAACTGAAGCACAGAGGTGTTAAGTAATTTATCCAAGGTCACACAGCTGTGAAGTATGGGGCCTCGATTTGAATGCAGGATATCTGGTTCCAGTTTCCACATGCTTCTACACTAGACTACGTTCTCTCTCAAGGCTGTGCCCTGGGCACTGCCTTTTCAATAAGGAGCAGGACCACACTAACAGTGGTCGAGGGGTGTGTGGCAGGAGCTAGGCAGGCTCAGTATGGGGAAGAGATGGCCTGGGGAGAAGGAACTGGTGGGGATTCCAGGAATCCCTTTTTCCCTCTCATCACCTGGTGAACTTCTTCCCATCTCTTAGGACTTAACTCAAGGGTCTCTTTCCTGGATCAACCCCACCCGTGCTTCTGGAGTACAGGTGGTTCTCTCTCACTGGTAATTATCTTATTGCATCTAGCACCTTCTCTGCACCGGGCACCAGACGATGCATTCTCTCACTGAATCTTCAAGCCCTTCCGTCAGCACTTGGCTTGGCTGGGCAGGAACTTCTGGGGGCAGGAGCAGACCCCATTGGAGCCAGCTTGAGAGAAAGGACGTGTTTGGCGGCAGCCCCAGGGTGTTTTGGGGAAACCTGGTCTCACAAAGGACTGCAGTCAGACGGTAGGAAGATGCAGGAACCCATATATCTCCTCTATGTCTTACTCTGCTTTATACTCAGAGACCACGGTATCTTATCTGCATTTCTCTCTATGCTCCTGAGACCCCTGAGACAGAATTCTGCTCAGTGTAGGAAGAATATCTCTCAGTCAGGACTGTTCAGACCTACAGGGGCTGTCCCGGCAGACAGTGGCACTGTGCAAGCAGGGGGGAGAAATGTGGAGGGGAGATTGTGGGGAGCCATGATTTCTTGATGCTTTGGAACTTTGAGAACTGGCTCAGTTTATGATTAACTTGTTTCTGCTCCTGAGGCATTGTCTTGCCTGCACCTGGAGGGTGCTTGCACACTGCTGAGGTATGCGGTGGGAACGGCCAGTTTCTCAGACACAGATCACTGATGGCTATCAGGATATTGGATAGATTCTGTCATGGGATAATTGCTTTTGGGGAGTTCTTTAGTGATTTTGTAAGTTTCTGGGTAGAAGTTAAAAATTTACTTTCTGTGAGGTAATGCACACTTGTGATTGTTAAACTGCACATACTCAAAGGGTATATAAACGGTGGTAGTGAATAAAGACGGTGCTTCAGGATCACTGAAGACCGGCCGCATCATCATTTGTGTGAGTGTCTCTTTTTCATTCCCACTCCCCTTGTCAGGTACTGATCGATTTGTGACGGCTGGCTCGTCACAGGAGATGTGCCAGCTCTGATGGAAGCTTGTGCATCAGCCTTTTAAGGGCCCGTCCCATCTGAGCGACTCTGGGCTGTGAGGTCCAGAATCACACTTCCAAATACCTCTTCAGTGTCCCCACTGGGATATCCAATGGACATCTCAAAAAGAACACATCCGAAACTGAGCTCTTGGCTGCCCACCCACTCCAAACCTGCTCCTCCCACAGATTTCCCATCTCAGTTGATGGCAACTCCATCCTTCCAGTTTCTTAGACCAAAACTTCGGAGTCATCCTCTGACTCCGCTCTTTCTCTTCCATCATGCATTTGGTCCTTCCACAAATCCTATGGGTTCTACCTTCAGAATCTATCCAGAGTCTGACCTGTTAGCTCCATTGCCCTGGCTACCAACCTGGTGCAAGCTGCCATCCTCTCTCGTCTGGGTAACTGCAGGGGTCCCTTAGCCAATCCCCCTGCCTCTACAGTCCCTTCTAAACATGTCAGAGCATTTTCTTCCTCTGCTCAAAAGCCTACCTTGGCTCCCATCCCACTTGGAGCAGAAGCTGGACTTTACAATGGCTCCCCACGATCTGGTCCCCATTGCTTCTCTCACCTGTCCCCCGACTCTTCCATGCTATTCTTCCAACACACCAGGCATAGTCCCCTTCCCACAGCCTCTGCACTGGCTGGTCCCTCAGCCTAGAGCCCTCTGCCCCCACAGAGCTGCGAGGCCAAGTCCCTCATCTCCTTCAAGTCTTTGCTCGAGAGTTACTTCCTGGGCCCCCCAGTGGCTCAGGCGGTTGGAGCTCCGTGCTCCTAATGCCGAAGGCTGCCGGTTCGATTCCCACATGGGCCAGTGGGGCTCTCAACCACAAAGTTGCCAGTTCAATTCCTCAAGTCCCACAAGGGATGGTGGGCTCCACCCCCTGCAACTAAGCTTGAACACGGCACCTTGAGCTGAGCTGCCGCTGAGCTCCTGGATGGCTCAGTTGGTTGGAGCGCGTCCTCTCAACCACAAGGTTGCTGGTTCGACTCCCGCAAGGGATGGTGGGCTGCGCCCCCTGCAACTAGCAATGGCAACTGGACCTGGAGCTGAGCTGTGACAACAACTTGGAAGAAATCCTGGAAACACACGGTGTTCCCTAATAGAATCCTGTTCCTGAAGTCCAGTTCCCCTTCCCCAATAAAATATTTTTTAAAAAAAGAGTCACTTCCTCAGTGAGCCCCACTCTGACCTCCATTTTTAAAATTACAACTGTCCCTGCCTTCCCCAGCACATCCTGGGTGCTCCCAAGCTCTCTTACCCTGCCAGGTTTTTTTCTTTCCTTCCCCTTAGCACTTACCATTTTTAATGTACAATATAATTTTAAGTTATTTTATTATTTCTTGTCTGTCTTCATCCACTAGACTAGAAGCTGTCTGGGAGCATTGACTTTATTTTTCTGCTCATTGTTATATCCTAAACTTCTGGAAGAGTGAGTGCTCCAACATGGGCACTCAATTAATAAATATGATGATGGAGAGATGGGCTGCAAGTAAGTCAGGAGCCAGGGGCTTGGGAATGCCTCGAGCAGCTTGTCAGGGAGGACGGGGTCCGCCTCACACCTAGCTTGGGGGTCCAGGCAGATTCAGCCCAGCTTCTCTCTCTACCTGCCCTGTCCCCCTCTCCCACTCTCATGCAGAAGATTATACCCTTGCATGAGAGTGGGAGAGGGGGACTCGTTCTTAACTCTACCCATGGAGGACTAAGGCATGCTAAAATCCTCCTGACTTGTACCAAAACTTGAGGTTCACTTGAGGGCTTTCTTGGGGGGAGAGGTCTTTTTCTCCCAGTATCTATCACCTTCTGACATACTATATAATTTACTTATTTATAATGGTAGTTTCTAAAGTTATTCTTTCTTATTCATCAGATTATCAAACAGCTTTCTGATTTGAAACAGCTGAGAACCACTTGTCTCAATCACCCTGCTGCTTTCCTTGTAGCCAGCAGGGTTCCTGGGCTCCCAGGCCAAGGAGTTGTTCAGCAGGCTTCCCCTTCCGTCTGGGACTTTAACCAGTTGGAGAGGTGATAGTCGGTACCCTGGGCCTCAACCAGCCCCCCAGACTCTCCTTTCTCCACTCCCAACCTGCCGGTTCCCAAACCCCCACAGACCCCGCCCTTCTTCCCTTCCGGTCTTAGCCTGAGCTTTGCCCCTTAGGATTAGCAAAATCAACACGGTGGCAGGAAGGTCTCTGTGGTGCTCTCCGTGGTCCTGAACCACCTCACTGGTCCCTGTTGAGGATGAGGTTGTTTTTTGGAAAGTAGAGATGGGGAGAGGGGAATTCTGCAGCTCCACAGGACCCCTCCCCTCGGGGTCCTTTCCTTGAACTCTAATCTTGCTGCTATCGCTTATATTAAACCTTCTTATCTTTGAGGTCTTGGCTGAGTTGTCACCTCCTCAGAGAAGTCTTCTTGGGTTCTGCAAAACTGAGGATGGTCTCCTCCTGTGTGTTCAGATGGTGTCTTGTACATCCCACATCCCAGTGTGTGGGGATCACCTGTCCAACCCCATCGTTCAGTTATAGGCTCCTGGTCTGTCTCTTGCACTGTTGTATCCCTAACACATAAGTGATGAGAATAAATTTTGGTTGGACAAATAAATTCTGGTTGGACAAGAGGTTAGCATGGTCCTTCCCTTAAAGAACACATGACAGGTGGAGGAAATCACAGTGGTGGATAACCTAGGTCACAGTTTACACGTGGGAAGACTGAGGATCAGAGAAGTGGTGCAGTGCTACAATCACGTAGCTCAGGAGTGACAGAGGTGGAACCTAAACCCCTCTACCCCTTGGCTCTGTACCTTGTACTCATCCCCTGCCTGTGCCATCACTTCCCCCTCTAGATTGCAGTTTATGTCCCTGGGTAATGAAAAACTTGGGCTAAGTCTATCTCTAAGGGAATTTTCCAACTCCCAGGTTTCATGAAAAATTAGGACCCTGGGCGTAGTCTCTATTCTTTGGGTAATATTTCTGAGGCCACTAAGATTGCATAAGGAAAGCCCACTGCTTCCAATGAGTGGCTTTGTTGTCCAAGTCATATCATCAGGAAGAGGTGAGAGGCCTCTGCTGTCCAAGAGCTGGATGCTCAGCAGCAATCGCAAGAGACACCCAAAATGCCTGGACAGTCAAGGTCCATGGGAAGTGGGGCAGGTGGAGGTGGCCCAGCCTGAAATCAGTCTGATCAGTGACCAGAGCTCCCAAGACAGTCTACCTGCTACCTGCTGGTGAGTTGTAGGATCTGGGGGATTATCACCAAACTGGGGATCTTCACCTGTAGGGTTCTGAGGGGTGGGGACTCTGAGCCCTGAGCTAGTGCCAGTTTTCACTTCTTGTAACTACCCTACATATCAACCACACAACCACACAAGTTTGTGTCTCTGCTTCTGGGGCAGTCAAAGCCTGGGTTCTATGAAGCTTTAATGATCAAAATTGGGCTATGGTGAACATGGTTACTTAATAAAGGCTGTTTGCTAAAGGAATATGGGTTTTGAAAACATGGGGGCCGTAGAAGGAAAACCACACAGAAAGAGCTGGGTACATGAAAGGTAAGAGTCCTGGTTAAGCCAGGACCTACAAACCCTGGAAAGGGATAGCTGGCCTCCTGCTGGGAACCAAGACTCAGTGGGCTGGGGGAGAGGGGAAGGGAAGGGTCAGAGCAAGGAGCCAAGATGGGGCAGTGGGACTCTGTGAGGGAAGGCTAGAGGGTGCCTGCCACAGGCTGACTTGGTGACCTTCTCACTTTGGCTGAAAATTGGGGCTGTTGAGAGGGGAACAAACACAGCACCCCAACAAACCCCACCCACTACTGTGTCTGGGGGAAGTGGAGGCAGCCGGTGGTGCCCACCCCAGGCTCCCATTGTTTTCCTGCACACCCCTGGCTCTCAGCAGTTGGTCTGCCATGTAGCTAGTCGTCTGTCATGTCCTCGTGTGCACTGTGCCTGCTGGATTCACAGCTGAGCCCGAGAGACAACCCAGGGCAGTCAGGAGGCCTGTGCAACCTTGGAGGAATCCCCTCTGGGGCCCCATGGCCCACCTGTAAAATGAAATGGACTAGATGTTCTCTGAGGGTCCTTCGTGCCAGTCATGCCATGCCAAGGCTGCCGCCCAAGACTCAGTGCAGAGAGGGCTGGGCCTCCATGGAGAGGCAGGGCTGGCCTTGACTCCTGGCAGCAGTCGGAGCTGGCCGCCCACGCACAGGCAGGCAGGCAGGAGGCAGGGTGCTGCAGTCTCATTGCCAAGCACAGAGAACTTTCCACTGGGTCCGGGTTTCCATCACCATGGCAACTGTTGGGGGGAGGGGGCGGAAGCAGAATTCCTCAGACTCTGGAGAGATTACATGGGGGAGGGAAGAATAAGAAAGGAAACCCTGACCCCACTCAGTGGACAAGGCCAGCACCCAAGTGGGCCCCACATTTCCTCTCTGCCCTCTTGATTCCTCCCTCCCCCTCTTCTCCCTCTTTTGACGTTTCTCTCTGTATACCTTTTCCCTTTCTCTAGGTCCAGCTTTCCCTGCTCCTGTTCCTGAACCCTTGCTGTTAGGAGCAGTGGCTAATGTTTCCTTAGCACGTACTATATATCAGACACTGGTCCACGTGTTTGACATGCGTGCCCTCCCACCCCATGTGATTAGGTACTATGATCAGCCTCAGTTTACAGGTGGTGAAAGTGGAGGCCCACGGAGGTTGGGTGACTTGTCCAGCTCACACAGCAAATGGCAGACTGTGGAGTTTGGTTAGACTCCAGTGACCGCACCCTCAGCCACTATGTGTCTGGACAGTGTCCCTTGTCTGAGAAATTCCAGGTGCTGCTAATGAAATGAGGGTGGGGTTAGGGACAGACAGGGGACATAGGTGGCACATGTGCATGGTTTGGAGACCTCATGGGGCCTTCCCCACTTCCCCCTCCCCTCTGGCTGTACTCCACACCCACCTTCTTGACTGAGGCCAGGGCCCGGGGCAATGCCAGCTGCCCACAGTTCCCTGGCACTACCGTTGGCTGAGTCCCCCGACTTTGGCTAACCAGTGCTTGCTCTCTCGGGCCCAGGGAAAGCTTTTGGTCTGTAGATAGCACTGGGGGGTCCGGGGTCCCAGGTGCCATTCTCAGAACCAACTCGTTCCTCCAGGGTGCCCTGGGGAGAGAGAACCTGACTAGGAAGCCTGGCTTATGCCACATCGTGGTCCTCCAAGAGAATTAGTCAGAATTTCCAGACGGGTTCGCTGTTCTCCTCAAAACCTCCCAGGTGATTGTGAGAGGTTGGTGAGAGATCATATGTAAGGATATTGTGGATGCAGCAAAGATAGCAACCCCTCCAGGCCAATCACTTGGCATGACGTCCATCGTGAGCCACTCAACTAAGGCTTATAGAGACCAGACTGGGAGAGAACTGCTTCAGCTCTGGGGACAGAGTGCCCCCTAATCATGGCTTTAAGGATGGACGACCCTCCAGGCTGGCTCAGCCTGCTCCCCACTCCCTCCTGGCTTCTGTATCCTTGTGGCTCACGTTACTGTTCTCACTACCTTCAGTGCGATTTTTGTCTTTTGATCCCTCTACCTATTGTCCTACATTCTCTCCAAGTCTCTGGCTCAAATTCCCAAGAGAGAGGACTAGCCTGGACCTCTGGCACTCTGATTGGACAGAGCTCTCCCTCCAGACCATCCCATTGGCTGCTGACCAGGCTACTGATTGGCTGCACTGAGTCAGGTGCTTCCCCCGGTCCAATCACCTGTGGCCTAGAAGCCCAGCTCCCATGTTACTAAATAGTATTCCTGAGATAACGGATGAATTTCCCCATTGTTTAAGCCATTTGGAATTGAGAATTCTTTTATCTGAGCAGACACTTCATTAGCTTGGATTTAGGCCTCATGTCCTTGGTGATGTGTCAGTTGCTTCTCTGCTTCAGAATGGTCAGTTGAGTTGGGGTTTCTGTTACTCCCAACCAAAACTTCCTGTCTGGCTTCCCATTCCACAGGTTTATTGCAAGATTGAATGAGTCAGACCTATGCAAGATCAGTCATGACCTTACAGAACTGAGGTGGGGGATCCAGAATGTTGTCCCAAGAAAACTGAAGGTCCCACTTCTATTCACAAGCCTTCTTCAAGTGGCCAGCCAAAAGTGACATGGGAGGCTCGTGTTCCCATCTACAGTCACCAGTGGCTGTGCCCTGGCGCCAAGATGCCTATCCTGGAAAGAACCAGAGAAATTAACTCAACCAATCCCTTCCCACTAGTCTGGTCAGGGAAGGGCACAAACCAGGCTCTGAATGCTCAGTCCTGGGCCAGGCTTCTCATTTGAGGAGCCTGTTTTCTATCACCCATATGGGTGGGGGCGAATATCTGCAGCCAGAGGCCTCCCCAGGGCTCCACAGGGCTTCACCGCGAATTCTAATCAAGCCAGCCCTTCAAATGTCTCCCTGACTCCTGGAGTCTCATGATCAAAGGGACTGTGGCTGCATTTCCAATGTATTATCCACACCTCACTCTGGGGGTGGGATGTACTAGCTCAGCTCACTACAGAGCAAAACTGAGCATCAAAGAACATCCAGCCCCATTTCCCCCATCTTTCAGCCTCTGTTTGCATACCTCTGATGACACAGACTCATGGTTTTGTTGTTTTATGGGGTCTTCCTTGGCATGAATAAAAATAAGCCTCTTTATAACTTGCCCCCATTATGGTTTTCCCTCTGGGATCACTGAGTAGGCGTGCCTAACTCTCCACACTTCATTCCATCCAGTTCTTTTACTAATCCGTGTATACCCCAACCTCCATACCCCTCACCATACTAGGCACTTATGTCTGTCCTTTTTCTAAAGTAGGGGTTGGCAAACTACAGCCCAAGGGCCAAATCTGGCCCACCACCTGTTTTTGTAAATAAAGTTTTATTAGAACACAGTTACACTCATTCATTTACATTGTCTATGGCTGTACTACAAAGACCAAGTTGAATAGCTGAGATAGAGACTTTGTGGCCCACTGAACTTAAAACATTTACTGCCTGGCCTTTGACAGAAAGAGTTTTCTGACTCATCTTCTACAGCATCCGTGGTCACCTAAATGGCACAGGAGACAGGAGGTATGGCCTGACCTTCAGGATGGCCACTTTCCTTCCCCCTCCTCGGTCTCTATGTGTGACTGCTTGGTTGCCGTGAGGTTTCAGCAGCCATGGCTTCAAGAGAACCTGTGATCAACAAAAATGCCCAGGTCACTTTTGCAGAGCCTGTTGCTAAGGCCTGTTGCCAAACAAGCTCCCCCCACCCTTGAATTTTTCAGGACTTGCATTTATCTTGGTTCATTTCCCTTTGTTGCCTTTGTCCCAACCTCTTGCTTTACAGAGATTATTTTGAACCATACGTCTCTCATTCATCTATGAGCCAACCTTCCAAGTTTTGTGTTTTCCATGCATTTGTTTAGCTTCCTTTCTGTGTGTTCATCCAAATTGTTGATTTTAAAAGAGTCCTATCGCATGTCACTATTGACCTCCTTTCTGGGTTGTTATTGATCTACTAATCGATGCTCCTTAGGCATCACTAACCAACCTGCTGTGACCCCTCTCCACCTACAACCTGCAAGGTTCCATTTTACCATGTTATCAGTATGGATATTTGGGGGTATTTTGTGAAATATTTGGTGGATTTCTATTCTCAAAGATAGCTGCCCACCTTTCAGAAAATAGAACTGCAGAATAGAAGGGACTTTGGAAATCACGTCACTGATCCTCTTTTCTCACAGATGGTGACATTGAGGCCCAGAAAAGTGTCTGATCCAAGATGACAGAGGAAACTGGTGATAGAACCAGGAGTAGGGTGCTGTTTGTATGACACCTTGATTATTCAGACAGTGTAATAGTTAGAGTAGGCTATCTGCTGTAACAAATAGGCCCAGTCATGTAACAGATCACAGCAACAGACATTACTTCTGCTCATACTAGTCCTGGATAGGATAGGTATTCAGGGTGGTTGGTCAGCTGTCCTCCTCAGTGTCCTTCAGAGACCCAGGCTCCTTCCATCTTGTGGCTCTGCCATCCTGTAGGACCTTGTCATAATCTGCTTCCAGATGACAAAAGGAGACAGAGCCTGGGAAAATCCTACTTCAACTTTGCTGAAATCAAATGACTTTTTTCTGGCTTTCACTGCTCCCCTCACCCTGCCCTCGAGCCCTTCCTCCAGGCTTCTCTTAGCCACTGTGTCCTATGCTCAGCCCCTCTGCCCATCCAGGAAGGGCCTGGTCTGAAGTCAAGGCTAGCCATGTGGGCACGGCTGCAGTCCAAGTCACCAAGCAGAGGCTGGCTAGGTTAATTGAGCAGCTGGTGTGCATACAGTGATCTCCCATTCTGCGAGGAGGAAAGGGGGCCTGTTTCCCCCATACTGTGGCAGGAGGGAACAAGAAGCAGCAGCTGGCAAGTTCACAATTGGAGTCTGCCTACACAGAATCACAAATCCTTCTCTCTGAATTTAAATGTGCCTGGTGCCATGGCACAAGATGCAGTTTTCATCATGAGGAGAATCTTTCAGGCTAAGGTGTCTGCCACCCAGGTCCTCTAAGAGGTGGCCTTCTTTGTCACCTCTGCTGTTGTGGCTGAATAAGATTGTGAACCCCTGGCCCCGATTCTTAAATTCGGTGTCCACCAGACCCTTTCCCTGCTAGTAGATTTGTGGGGAATCTATGCTGGTAAAGTCTGAGCTCTTACTCCTAGCATTCGAAGTCTTACCCTTCTGGCCCACCTGCATCTCTTCTCTTCCTACATCTCCTCTAGCCCTGCTCTTTCCTGAGGCAGCGTGGCATCGCAAGTCTTTGGAGTCATGATATTCCTGGTTCTGCCACTTGCCAGTGGTATGGGCAATCTCTCTGTGACTCAGTTTCCTTATCTGTAAAATAGAACCAGTAATAAGTAGTTAGCAGGGATATTGTATCAATTAAGTGAAATAAAGATATGTAAAAGAGCCTAGTACAGTGCTCCATAAATATCGGTCTTCTCTGTGCCTTTCTCACCTGCGTTCCCATGGCTTCCTCTTCCTCTCTGCCTAGCCAGCTGTCACTTGCATCTCATGCTCTACCTCCAGCACCTTCCAGTGATTCTTGGAGGTAGACCTTCTCTGACCAGCTCATTCCCCAGCCACCTCTTTGTTGTAGTACTAGATGGGGGGAGTAGTTATACATGTGTAACCTGAATAAAGGGCTCCAGGTGAATTAGTCCTTGCATGAAGTTGCACTCAAAGACAGTCTAGCAACCAAAAGCAATTTTAAGACAGTCAATCTTTATTCTGGATTCTTACAGAACAATCAAATTCATAAGCCATAGCAGACGTCTCAGAAGTTCTTTTCCAATTCCTAAGTTCTCACACACTCTGAAGTGGCAGCGCCCACAAGCCCACCCCAGCCTTATTCCCTACAGTGTTTTTTCCATTCTCACCCCTTTAGTTCTTTCTTATGTACATTGCTGGGTGGGGGAGGAGAACGTGAACACAATTAGCGCATCTTGTCCTCTTCAGATGTGTGCGGGTTTCCAGGGGGAATTCGCTCCCTCATCTAATTGTAAACTCCAAGAGAAAAAGACTGTGGGTTTAGGGGCTTGACTTTTTATTTTATATCATTTCAAACAGAATGATACAAGGTTCTCCTTTATATCCTTGACCCAAATCATTCTCTCTCTCTCTCTCTCTCTCTCTTTCCTCTCTCATTCTCTACATATATGATAAATTTTTTAATCATTTGCAAGTAAGTCAGAGATATCATGCCCCTTTTTCCTATTAAAAAGAGAAAGAAAGAAAGGAAGGAAGGAAGGAGGAAAAAAAGGAAGGACATCCTCTTATGTAACTACAGTGTGCTTATAAAAATCAGGAAACTAAACATTCCAACAATACACTATTATCTATTCCACAGTTAGAGAATTTTCATCAATTGTCGCAATAATGTCTTTTGTAGTTCTTTTATTTTCCCAGTCCAAGATCCAACCCAGAGTCTTGAATTGCTTTTAGTTGTCATATTTCTTTAGGAAGAAATATTTTGTTTTTTTTCTCCCCGAATCCTTACTCCTACCCAGCAGTGCTTAGCACAGTGCTCTGAACTTAATAGCAATTCAGTAATCACTTTGAATTGAATTAGAAACAAAAGATTTAATAATAATAATTGCAGCTGCTCATGTTCTATGGCCAATACTGTTGGTTATGAACCAGACATTGCGCTGGGCTGATGGACGTGGCGGTGGTGGGGAGGAAGGATAGGCAGATGCATGTGTGAATAGATGGATGATGGATGAGACGGTGGGTAAATGGGTGGATAAGGAATAGTTGGATGGATGATAGATGGGTGGGTGGATGAGATCAGGTATATGGATGGGTAAGTGGAGTCATCAGTGGATTTGTGAATGGATAATGGATGGTTAAGTGGTTAAATGGGAGGAATTGGTGGGTGGATATTATTTGTACCCAATATTCAATATGATGTAATGCATCACAAGTACTCAGATGGGAGTCAGAAGTCCATGGTTCAGGCTCCAGCTCACCTCCTACCAGCTGGGACTCTTGGAGAGCTCCTTCCCCACCCAGGACCTCAGCAGCAGCCTCTGTAAAGCGAAGTTGCTGGACTAGTTGGCTTTTTTGATCTCTTCCAGTTTGGACCAATTCCTGTCTCAGAAACATTAAGTAATTTCCGCAAGGTCATGGAGCCAGTCCATGATAGAGCCCAGATTGGAATCTGGGCAATCTGGCTCAAAACTGCATGTTTTTTAACTATTCTGCTTCACTGCCACTAGTGGGACATCAGAAGAAAAGCTGGAAGGTCAGCCAGGGGCTCCTCCTTCCCCAGTACCAAGCCCCCTATCGCCATCCCACCAAGCCACCGTCCCAGCCAGTTGCTCTGACACCTTGCACGAGGAAGCACCTGGGTTTGTTCCACATACTCTGCCTCACCCAGAGCCCAAGGGATGACGCAGGTGGCATTTTCCACAGTTCCCTCCCTGCTCGCTTTCCTCCCTGCTCAGCCTCTCCATTGCCAGTCCCCTGCACCCTTTGTCACACCCTCACCCTAACACTAGGCAGCTTGCAAGACTCTCTGCCTCCCCCAAGCACCAGAGGAACTGGGGAGAGGAGACCTGGCTCCTTTCCAGCCACGTGTGAGAGAAGTTTAGCACCTACCCACACAGACAGGAATGGGGCTCCCCTCCCACGGATGCCGGGGACGCGCAGTTTTCAAGGTGCTTTCAGGTGAGTATAACTTGCCTCCTGGATCCTACAGCAGGGGGCCCAGCAGGTGCTGAACATGACAACAGGAGCACCAAAAATAAATGAAAAAAAAGAAAACATTTTTAAAGATTTTGATAGGAAATACTGTAAAAGCACTATCAAAGTAATAGTCATGAAAAAAATCAGAACTCAGTTGGACTATGGTATTTCCGGTACTGTTTTAATTTTGTCTGACTTGTAGGGTAGTGGCAGCCCCCAGAATCTCTTCCAAATATAGTGCCTCAGAATGCCTCTGTGTGGCTCTGCCTTTGGCAAGTTCGGAGCAGCAAGGCTGACTGGGCTCAGGTGGCCAAGGCAGGTAGAGCTGAGGCCCAGGTCCATGATTCTGACATTTTAGGAGTCTGCTGACATGAGTCACGGGACCTCAGAGAAGCCATCAGGCTGCCTCTCCCAGCCTCAGGTGCCTGCAATTCAGCTTCCCCAGGGCCACATTCAGGTCAGGAGGGTCCCTCCTCTTCACTCCCAGTTACAGCTCTCTGAGCCAGAGCAAAGAGAAGCTGGGGCTGGGGAAGGGGGAGGGGTGTGTGTGTGTGAGTGTGTGTGTGTGTCACGTCCAAGGCCACATAACCAGTTCCAGATAGAGCCAATTGGGACTTGAACCTTATGTGGTAGGAAATGAAGGTCCCATGCAACTTACGTCATTTGTACCACTGCAAAAACAGGAGCCTTTTCTAAGAGCTGTCCCTGGCTGTGACCCAAAGTTGTAACTAGGCCAACAGTTTGCTTTGAGACTTGAAGTTGGATGAGAAGGTTAATGCGTTATTGCAACATCCTTGTACAGACATCCAGTCTTTATTAGAACATGTGTTTGATGCATCTGCATACTGTACACTCATTCCTCATTCAAACCACTCACCTTGCTGAACACCAGCTCTCGGCTAGTCCTGGAGAAGATGTGTAAACAAAGAATTCACAGCCCCGTTTGTGACTGGGACAGGGTTTGTGCTAAGTGGCCTGGGAGCACAGAAACAGAATGACCCATTCATTTTGCCTGAGGAGGTTAGAGAAAGTCTCTCCAGGGAGCTGGCATTTTGAGCTGGGTCACGAGGGATGAGAAGGGAGGAAAGTAAAAGGAAGAAGTCATATTTATTGAGTATAGTATTAATTAGGGTAATGCTAGTTGCTGTAACAGGCAAACCCTGAGATGAACAATGGGTCAAACAGGATAGTTTACTATTTATTCATATAAAGTCCCGGATCATGTTTTTGATTAGAGATGCCTCTCCTTCCCTTTGGTGATTCAGAGATCCAGACTCCTTCAACCTTGCAGCTCTACCATCTTCACCTTCCTTGTTTGCATCAAAGTAGCAGAAGGATAAAGAACGTGGACAATTACATGTGGGAAGTTTCTTACGGGCCTTAGCTCGAAGTGGCACGTGTCATTCTTACCACAGTCGATCGGCTAGCACACGGGCACATGGCCACACCTCACTGCAAGGAAGGATGGGAAATGTTATCTATATCTATGCTCAGGAAGAAGGATCAGGTTTGGTGAGCAGCTACAACAAACACTTGTACGGTCTCTAATTGTGTTACTCATCAATAACCCCGGGAAGTAAAGCATTATTATCATTCTTATTTTACAGAGGAGAAAGCTAAGGCTGGAAAAAATTCTACAATCAGCCCGAAGTCACAAAACTGGTTGTTCTGTGCGAGTCCAGGTCCTGTTCACTTTCCCAATACCATCAAGCTTCATCTATGTCCAAGAAGGAGAAAGAACAGGAAGCAAACATGAGGATGAATGGAGGATGCTGAAAGAGCCATGGAGCATGAGGCAAAGGAAGCAAGGAGTTGGGGGTGTGGGGAGGGCATATTCTGAAGGTGATAACACCAGCCAGTATGGTGGAAGAAGAGAGGGAAGACGCAAAGTGAAGTTCATGGCTACCACAGAAGGGCTTAAAAACAGGCCCCACCAAGCTCATGAATGATGTAGATAGAAAAACCTTAAGTAAAATATTGGCAAACAAACAAAAATACTACCAAACCAAAACTAACAGTATATTAAAAAATAGGACATTGTGACTATTTAACATATGTTGGAGGTAATAGCCAATGCAATTAGATAAGAGAAAGTAAGTAGAGGCATAAGAATCAGAAAGGAAAAGGTGAAAACTATCTTTATTTGCTGGTGATATGACTATATATGGTTGGAAAAGCCAAAAGAATATGAAAAACTGCTATAAACAACGAGAATTTAGAAAACTAGTAAACTAAAATTAACATGCAGAAACCAACAGTCTTCATGAATATAAAACAATTATAAGTTAAAATAAAATGACAGCAGAGCAGCCTCCATTTGTAAGAGCAAAACTAAAATAAAATATTCAGACATAAACTTAATAATAAATGTGTAAAGTCTATAGAAGAAATATTTTGAAATTTCCCGAAAAGCAAATATGTACGCTTGAGAAAACTGATGTATATGCCATGTTCTTGGGTGCAAAAATTCAACATTTTAAAAAATGTCAATTCTCTATAAGTTAATTTGTAAATTTAATAAGATTCTCCCTCCCAAAATGCCATCTTTTTTTTTCCTGGAGCATCAGAGGTTAATCATAAAATTCATATGGAAGAAAGATTGTATGGGTAGCCAGGAAAAAAATCCTTAAATAGGAGAACAATAAAGCATCCTAGCCTTAAAAAAATATTAAATATATTTTAAAGCCTTTATAAGTATAGTAGTGTGGTATTAGTACACATGGATTAGTACACATTGATGGTGCATGGATTGAAAATACAAAAATAGATCAAAGTGCATATGAAATTTAATTCATCATTGAAGGCAACATTTCAAGTCAGTAGGAGAAAAGAACATTTTAAAAAATCATGGAAGGGGGTGGCCGGATGGCTCAGTTGGTTACGGCGCGAGCTCTTAACAACAAGGTTGCTGGTTCAATTCCCGCATGGGATGGTGGGCTGCACCCCCTGTAGCTAGGGATTGAAAACAGCGACTGGACTTGGAGCTGAGTTGTGCCCTTCACAACTAGACTGAAGGACTATGACTTGGAGCTGATGGGCCCTGGAGAAACATACTGTTCCCCAATATTCCCCAGTAAAAAAAAAAAAAAAAAATTAAAAAGAAAAGCCATGGAGCTACAACTGGACAGCTATAAAGAAAAAGATAAAATTGGATCCTGTCATGTACCATATGCCAGAATAAATTCCATTTGAATCAGAAATCTAATTGTAAAAACTAAAACAATACAAATAACCTTTATGACCTGGAGTTGGAAAAATATTTTCCTACCTATGACTAAAAATGCAGAAGCAATAAGGGAGGGAAATGGTAAATTTACTATGTTAAAAAAGCTTTTAAAGTTTTTACATTAAAAAAAACATAAGCACAGTGAACAATAATAAACTGGGAAAATATTTTTTAACTTTTAACACAGAGTTAATGTCCCTAACAACTCAGTAGAAAAATGGATAAAAGATATGAATAGACAGTTTCCAGAAAAAAATGCAAATAGCCACTAAACCTATGAAAATAGAAAAATGTAAATTAAAATTAAACCAAGATACCACTTTGTACCTGTGATATTGGCAAAACTCCAACATTTAACAACATACTCTATTGGAGATGTCTTAGGGAAGTAGGTACTCTCATACAAGACTGATAGGAAAGCAAAAATATGTAATCTCTATAGAGAATTTGGCAATATCTAACAAAATTATATAGGCATTTCCCTTTTGATCCAGTGATCTCATTTCTAGGAATCTTTCCCAAAAGTAAACTGAAAGAAATACAAAATGATATAGGTACAAATTCATTCATTGAAAAATTTTTGTAATAGAAAAAAAACAGGAAATAACCCAAATATTTATCAATGAGAAATTGGTTGAATACTTACTTATAGACTATGTACATCCATACAATGGAGTACTATGCAGCTATGTAAAAAAATGAGGGCTCTCTAAATCATGCTATAGAGCAATTTCCAAGACATTTTGTTATGGGAGGGTGCAGAACAGAGTACATAGTTTGCTGTGTTTTATGTAGAAGAGGGGGAAATACACATACTCACATGTATGTGTATTTATTTACTTATATTTTAAAAAATAGACAATTGAAGGAATTCTAAAAACTAACAAAAACAAGGGAGTCTGTTAGAACCAGACTTTCCTTAATGTACTTTGATTTATAATTTTGATTTGGGATCAAGTAAATAAAATGCTTTTGAGAACTTCATGCATTTCTGAGCACGTGTTTATTTAATCCAAAATTATCTGTAGATGTTTTTAAATGCTTATTTCATCAACCAAAGGTTTAATCTGTGTAAAAATGGCTGAATCGTGTGTAAGAACTCTGGAAAAGCATAGAATGTTAATAAACATTAGAGGAGCAAAGAAGTAAACTACTATTTCTTTGCAAAAGCTATTTCGTTTGAGAGCAAGAAGACAATATTAGAATCTTTTTTCAGATCTTATGTAAAATTTAGGAAAGAAATGAAGCTTTGTGAACGTTTCATTTATCAATTAACATCTAGGTTGTCCAAGGTCAGGTGGCCACAGTGTTGGGGGCAGTTAACAGAAGTACCTTTCTCATTAGTGTTTCAGTGTTCGGTAGTTGGGGTTTGCCCAGGCAACTGGGTTTGCAAAGTCTCTATTTTTCATTAAGTCAACTCTCACCAGGTGGGCAGATGGCTTTAAGAGACTCCTGCAAAGAATCTACAGGCTGAAGATAGTACTGATCACGTAAGCGCAGGAGAAAAACAAGCAAATGACCACGCTGACCCGCCTCTCTTCTGAAGACAACCTTTACTTTCAGCTGCATTGAGATAAAACCAGTGACAAATCTAACAAGCAATTATCTTTTGCCCCTAATTTGAAATTCTCAAGGAGACTGTTTGAAAAGTGGGTTTATTTCCATCATTGTGAATGAAAGCCCTTGCACTAAGTCTCTGTTGGGCCTTGAGATTTTTAAGTCCTGTGCAAAAGTAATTGTGGTTTTTGCGATTCTTTTTAACCTTTTAAACTGCAGTTACTTTTGCATCAACCTAATAGTTTATAGGCACTTAAATGTATGTATTGGGTGGGATGGAGCTCAGATATTTTGACTGGTGGGGGTACATGACCAAAAAGTTTGGAAACTACTTTATGATGATCCAGGCAGGCATATAACATCAGAGAATGGGAGGAGTGGTTGGATCTGAGAAGGCCAGGAGAGTCAGCTTAGCTGAGGGTCACTTGCTAGCAGCTTTACTTAACCTCTCTGTGCTTCTGGTTTCTGTAAAATGCCGATAATGGTTGTACCTACTTCATAGGGCTATTATAGGTTTGGATGAGTTAATAACACCTAAAACAATGTTAGCTCATAGTAAACGTTCCCTGAGAGTTTGTTACAGAAATTGCAAAATCCCGGAGGATTTCAAGTGGAAATACTGACTATGAATAAACAATAAGCCAGAGCATAACCTAGCATGTCACCAGTGTGAGCTATTGGGAGCAAGAGTCAAACACGAATGGCAGATGAATGGTAGATGCCAGGGTGGGTACGGGCGACTGGAATCATAATCTTTGGGCTCTGTGGAATGCACATGACATCACCTATTCTGTCAAGCCCCACTCTGTCCTGGGGTGACAGAGATGAAGAAAAATTGGGTGTTGCTGGAGCTGCCAGCCTGATGGTGGAGGTACTGATGCCAACAGACAGGACAACCCAATGAGACAGGGCTGGGACTGGGGAGGGCCTGGCCTTTGACAAGCCTTTCCATGGTTTATCTGCTTCCTTCACTCTGGCTTGGATAACTCTCCTGCTGACGTGGGCTCCCTCCCCCTCCCCCGCCTGGATCTCAGGGCATCAGCCTCCATAGCAACCAGGGTCCCTGGGGAGAGTTCTGACCTCAGCAACTGAAATCACCAGATAAAGCAGGCACCCCATAAGAAAGAGCCCACCTGGAGTCAGGTGAAGGCGCTTGGTTGCCAGGAATAAGGGACACAGGAAACAATGGCACCCCAGTGCACACACCCCGGCTTTCCAACATGACAATTTATTATTTATCCAGTGGTGTGGTCTGGAAGTCATTTCGTTCTACAGGAGCCCAGAGGGTGGGTGCCCTGTTCTATCCATCAAAATAATAACTAAGCAATTAGTACATAATAGAATGGAATTGATTTTGTAAAAGGCAGCCAGTTATGTGGCCCAGTGGGCTGGGACGATGAGTTTCAAAGCCTGGAGCAGGAAAGGTCCTAAAGAGGGCTGAAATCCTAAGAGGCTGGGACGGGAGGGAAGGGGAGGAGGTTGAGAGCAGAAAGGGGCAGGGGCCCCAGGCTGCTCTGCCGCCTCCTGTCCAGAGGCCCATGTACCTTGACCTTCCCTTATCCAGTCACACGCTCGGGCTGGGGCCACATGTCAGGAGCTGCTCATCAATATGGATCTTGCAGGAGGAGCTGGGGTTCCCTGTGGGATGGCCAGACAGACCAGGGGACACTCCAGCTACAAAGCCCTCCAGGTGCCTGTTCAGGGCCCGTCTTTGGGCTCTGTCCTGGGCAGTGACACCCTTGTGTTCCCAGCCCCCGACCTTGAGCCTGGCTCAGAACAGGAGCTCATCAAATATTTGGTGAGATGAACAAATAAAGGAATGTGTGCCAACTCAGAAACCAGAGGGACAACGTGGTGAGGGGGTTAATCACACAGTGTGGAACCAAACTGCCTGGGCTTTGTCATTTTCCTAGATGCGTGGCCTTGGATGTGTTACTTAATTTTGCTGTGCCTGTTTCCTCATCTATAAAATGAGAGAGCGATTAAATAAGGTACTAGAAGTCTAAGTGCCTGGCACACGGTAAGCACTAGCTTTATGATCCGCAGGACCATGGAACCCTGGTGCCGCTGCACATACACAAGCACTTCCACGACCTACCCACCTCCTGTGTGCCAAGTGTCACCACATCCTACCCCTGCGTCCTCCATGACTGATCTCAAGTATGACCCACCTCCCCACCTTCACTACCTTCCCTCACCCTTCACCCTTCCTTTCTGACCTGCTAGCCTCCAGACCTCCTCCTCCCTCTCGGTGGCAGTGAATGCCAGACCAGGGATGGGTGAGATCAACTAAGTCCCTTCCACTCAAACCATGGTCCATGGACCAGCAGCATTTTCATCACCCCAGACCTACTGGATCTGACGATCCCAGGGGATTCCTGGGCACATTTAAAGCCCGAGAAGCACTGAGAGTGGTCTCAACCCTGGTTTTGTGTTGGCATCACCTGGGAGCAGCCCAATCAGAATCTCTGGGGGTGGCTCTTGGTCATCGGTAATCTTTACAGGGTTCCCAGGGTGAAGAACCACTGACTAGACAATGCTTTCCCTGCTCAGAGAGGCTGACCAGGGCCCAATCTAGCCCGAGCAGAACAGACCATAGAACACAGGCTCCCTTCCTTCTGGCATGACAGTGTGACTGCTTGGCCACTGTTCTGGGCCCCGTGGGAATGATCACAGATGCGATATTTTCCTGACCCTAAGGTACTTGCGGTCTGGGGAGGGAGACACTTGAGTAAAGAGCCACCAAGACCATGGGGGAAGGGCAGGGATCTGGGTGCAACTTGGGGAGCACAGGAGAGGAGTGAAAGACGGGGACACCTGGAAGGAAAGGATGGGATGGAGGTTTCTGAGCCTCGTCTCGAGGTGCTGGGAATTTGGCAAATGAAAGAAGGGAACAACGTGGCAGAAAGAAGGAACAGTATTGCAACAGCGTGGACTCCCATTTGGGCTCCTTGGTGAGTGTAGGGACCGGTGAGAAGCTCAAAGGGCCTGAAGCCTGGAGCGTTAGGAGCCACAGGTGGGTAGGAGATAATGATGGAGATGTGGTCAAACAGAATCAGCCTAGAAGGCCAAGGAGGGGAGTCTGGACGTTATCCTGTGGGCAACATACAAACGCTGGCAAGAAGGCGCAAAGACAGAACCACATTTGACTTTTAAATCACTGGCAGCAGAGTTGAGAGTGGACGGGGCAGGCTAGGAGTGGGGGGCAAGCCAGACTGCTTTCCACAGTGGCTGCACCATTTTACATCCCCACCACCAGTGCACGGGGTTCCAGTTTCTCCACATCCTCACCAACACTTGTTGTCTGGTTCTTTGACGTAGGATGTGGCATGTCACTGTGGTTTTGACTTGCATTTCCCTAATGATTAGTGATACTGAGCATTTTTTCATGTGCTTATCGGCCATTTGAAGAGAGAACTGTTTTCTTGAGTGCGTGTGTATGTGTCTCTGTGTGTAGCTATCATTGGACATACCATCAAAGAAGTCAAAACAATCAGATTACAGAAGACTATGAGAGGCAGATTCAGAAGTATTCTTGAATTTGAGACACCAAAGAGCATTGGTTGGTTTTGGGGTGAGTGAGGGACCAGGTGACCACTGGACGTGGGGAATCTTGGCTCTGTAGTGCCACAGCAGTGTAACCAGCCATCCCTGTTCAAAGAAATCAGGAGTCCATCCAGACTGGTGTCCCCTCTCACGGGGAAGAGCGTCAGATCATAGTGCAGAAACACATGGGAGGTGGGAGACACTGCGCAGCCATCTTTGGAAAGTATACCTGACACAGGTATATCTCTTCAGCACTTGTCTCGTTAAGAATCCCTTTAGGGTACCGCCTTCTCTCTCTTAGCAGTTCCAGCCTGTTCAGACATATCAGGAGGCCTTCACTGTCTTCTAAATGGGATACACAGTGTGAACCTAAATTATTTATGGAAGTCAACTCTATCTTTGGTGGGAATTGTCCAAGAAAAAGCTTCTGTTCGTCACTCACCGTGCTTCACTCACCCTCTAAACCTCTACTCAAGCTGTGCCCATAACCTGAAGGCCTTCTCCTTGTCTTTTTAGCTATTTCCAATCATTATTCATCGCACCATTTAAGGTTAGACAGGACTGCTGTTCAGCTGGTTTTTAGCTGGTCTGCATTGATACACCGTGGATTGGTGGTTAAAATATTAAAATCCTTCCATTCTGGTTGGTAAATATCTGCTTCTCCAAGTCCCCCTGCTACTTCCAATCCCTTCCTCTGCTGCTCTAACACTATCGCCAGAGTCTGTTCTGATTAGTCAGTTCCTGTGCCATTTGGGTTGTTAAGTATTTTTAATAACACCCCTGGAATTAGGTTCAGCTGCATGTCACAGGAAAAGGGGGGACTTGAACAAGATAGAAGCTTACTACTCTTACTCAAAAAAGTAAAGAGACAGGTAGTCCAGGGACGTGATAGTGGCTCCGCTGTGTCGTCAGAAATCCAGGCTCCTATCATGCTCCATCATCCTTAGCGCACATTTTCTATCTGCAAGGTCAACTCACACTCCAAAGCGGATGCTGGAGCTCCAACCATCACATCAGCCTTCTCGACCAGCAAAAGAAAGAAACAGACACAAAGAGACTCCTCCCAGCTGAGTCAGATCCTTTTAAGCAGACTTTCCAGAAGTCCCGCCTAACACTGGTGGTTTCACTTCTTTGACCTGAACTTAGTCACCTGGCTATATCTAGCAGCAAGGAAGGCTTGGAAATGCCGTCTCAGCTTCGTTATTATGGGAAAGGGGGAGAATGAATATTGAGGGGGCAGTTATTAATTTCTGATTCTCTTATCCTTCAAGGGTTAGTACTAGGTTAGTACAAGGCTTCCCTGTGACACCAGCCTCCTAGATAGCTTATGCACCATCAGAACCACATAGTTTATATTCACTGTTAAACATTCAGGGGTTTATGTAGAAATAATAATAGTAGTAGTTACCGTTTATTGAGCCCTACAGTGTGCCAGACACAAAGTGGTTGAGCTGCCTTATCTTATTTAATCCTCACAAAATCCCTATGAAGCAGGTATTAACTGTCATTATCCCCAATTTGCAGGTAAACTGAGGCCTACATGGAGGTTAAATACTTGTGTAAGGCCACAAAGCTATGAAGAAGTGGAGTCAGGATTTGATTCATGAGCTTGTTAAGACAAGAAACTCTGTCACCTACAGTACGCAGCACAGTGGTCAGCAAAGAGAAGACAATAAAAGCAAACAAATGAAACCTGTTGGTTGGTCAAGTGATTAACTTGTGATGGAGACAGAAACGGTCATTACAAAGGGACTTAAAGGAATGACCTGGGCCTTATCCAGGTATGGGAAACTGCAAGTCTGAGAAATAGACAGGGGTTAAACGCCGTGGCTGCAAAAGCTAGGAGACTTGCAGAGGCCACAGAATGAAGTAGGACTGAAGTCCAGGGCCTGCCCCTGTGCCCACTGTGGGGTTTTCTGGCCAAAGTTCCTCTAGGATAATTTATGCCCCAAGAACATTCGGGTGCCTTCCTCAGCAAGAAGAATTTCCATTTGATGCCCGGTCTACTGCTTGTTTGGATTCCTTTCATTTTTTGGTTACTTACTGAGCAATGAAAACATCAGTGACGCCATCTTCTGCAGCTCAAACATGCCCAGGCAAGTTGTTGAGCGTTTGCTGTCAGTGACCAGTAAATTGTTATTATTATTAGTATTACTAGTTCAATAGAAATCATTCATGCCGGTGACAGCTGCCTCCCTGAGTTTTCATCTTTTCCCATGACAGTACTCCAGATGGTAGTGCCAGCCTAGGATACCACTTTCCTGGGGCAGAGACTCCTAGAAAAGCAGGCTTGCACCACTCCTTTTGCTCTAAATAAAGGAATAAATAAACAAACAAATAAACAAATATTTTATTATGAAAAATTTCAACCATACACCAGAGGATTTATTTGCACCCTAGGAAATTGCCATTTTAAAGGTGAAAAATGGTCAAAAATCAGCAATTTCATATGACCCTAATTAATAGCATAGTATAATGAACTCGTGTGTCTGTCATCGACCAGCGACAAATATCAGTTCAGAGCCAATCTCCTTTGATCTAAACCTTCACACCCTCCTGTCCACCATAGATCATTTTAAAGCACACTCCAGACGTCTTATTATCTCATCATGAATATTTCAGTATGTATTCCTCAACAATGAGGGTCTTTTTAAGCATCATCCCAATACCATTTTAATGATGTCAATGAATGATTTTCAAAAATTAAAAATCATTCATTGACATCATTAAATACCCAGTCAGTGTTCAAATTCCCCCAACTGTCTCATGAATGTCTTAATTATTGTCATTGTTGTTTTTCACTTTGTTGGTGAGAATCAGGATCCAAATAAAGCGCATTGCTTGATATTTCTCTTGAGCTTCTCTGTGAATGTATAAGTTCCCCTTCTGTGTCATTCGGGTTGTTTTATTTTCTTTCCTTTTATTCTTTCTCCTTGCAATCTTTTGTTGATGAATCCTGTAGCATTTTTCCCTAGAGACAAAATCTGGCTACATCCCCATAACTAGGAGTTACTTCTGGAGGCTTGATCAGATTCAGGTTTGATTTTGGCAGGAATATTTCATAGGGGGTACCATGGTCTCCATGAGAAAAAACATCATTTCCAGCTGTCTATCATTTTATGATGTTAGCTATCATTGATCACTGCCTCGATTCATTGTATTCTAAATGGTTGTAAATTGGCCTTGGTGACAGGCAGGTGGCATATTCAGTTAAAAGACTACCCTTGTCCCCTCATTGCCCCATCCTCTGCTGTGTTGTTTGAGAGAGAGTGATGAGCCTAGATGCTACACTTCCTGCCCACCTCTCCTCTCTTCTCCCGGTGCCCCCCACCCCCACCTCCCATCCCTGTGAGAAGCGCACCATTAATGGAAGACTAAGGAATTAGAAGGAAACTTGAGTCTGGGCCTAGTACTGTGGATGCCAGCCTGGGCGGTTGCTAGGATACGCAGATTCCAGTGCCTCCTCAGAACCCATCCTTCTGGAGCAGCTCAGACCCTGGATGGGCTGGTGTGCGGTGGGGAGAGGAAAGGAGAGGTGGCACCCAACAGATAGGCCTGGCAAGAAGGGGGAGGCCCAGGTCCCCCCTGGAGCTCCAGGGAGCTGGGGAAATGCCCCCACCAGAAGCATCTCTATATGTAGATTAATTCTGATCCCCCCCATGGTAAAAACCAATCTGAATTTTAAAAGTCCTCAGTCCTATCCTCCCCTGACACTTGCATTGCTTCTACAATATGCCCTTCTATATATAATCCAGAAAATATAACCTGAATGAATAAAATAAATGCCAGCCCTTTCTGCAGCCCCCGTCTCCCTGGCAAACCGCTGATCCACCTTCAGGCTCAATAGAGGGGTGTATCCTCATCCTCAAAGCAGGCCTCCGACTCCCAGGTAGACTCAGACACTCCCACCCTGTGCTCACACTCACCCACAGGTGGTAGCTATTTGTTAAAGTGCTTGTTTCCCCACTGGGTCTCGTTCGCCTCTGTACCCCCAGCACTTAGCTCAGTGCCTTGCATACGGTAGGTTAGTTTGGATGCATGAATAACAGGGATCTGCTTGCATGCCTCTGAAGACAGGGAGCTCACTATCACCAGACAGCTCATTCTGGGCAGCCTCAAAGCTCTTCTTTATGCACAGCTGAACTCTGCCTACTGGAAACCTCCCCCTGGGACACTTGGTGAGCCTGCCAGTGCCACACTGAGCAAGCCACCTGCCTCTTTCACAAGATCAGTCTTCAGAGCTGGATCTTTCTCCGTTCCCCCAGGCAGCACCCACCAAGGAATAGTGGGACATGGGTCATAAATTCACATTCTAAGTCACCGAACACTTGACTCCACAGAAGCTTTCCCTAAGGTTTGAAGTGTTCATCCTATTAAGCTCAGAACCTTCACTCTCTCCCTGGTCCCACTGAGACAGCACCCCCCACAGCCCCAAACTGTACGGCACAGACATGGCTGCCAGAAAGCTCAAGAGGATGGCACAGGTTGGGCCCACAAGTTTCCTGGGCGTGAGAATATCCATGCTCACCTTTTCCTGGTGCAGTTAGGGGACACCAAGGCCTAGAGAGGAGGCACAGTTTTCTCAACGTCACTCAGAGAATCTGTGCAGAGCTCAAGCCGGCGGGGAGGGGCAGGCAGGCAGCAAAGAGAAGAGGCCGCGGTGTGCCAGCATTGAATGCCACAGCTGGCCTGATGTGAGCCAGCTCACTGTGATCTAAGCACCACCACCCTTGGGGTGGCAGAAGAGCTGACATTCTTTCTGACATCTCAGGACCGAACTTCTCAAATCCCTATCGTCACACAGGCTCCCTGATGACAGACAGTTCAGCTGAATAGCCTGACCCTGACAAGCAGTCCAGGGAAGGCTCCTGCCAAAGACTGCCCGTCAGGTGGGGGAGCTTGAACCAGGCACAGAGGTGACAGCTGGCTATTCATTCCAGTGGCACTGGGATTCGGGCTCTGGAACCAGCCTGGGTGAGAATCCTGACTTTCCCATTCGCCAGTTCTACGACCTTGAGCAATCGGTTATCCTCACCCAGCCTCAATGTCAGTGGGAAGCGAACGTTTACAACATGGATAGAATAATATATAAGGCTTAGCAGTGTCTGCCGTTTTGGAAACACTCAGTTAACACTAGCCATTGGTATACATGTGCACATCCTGTCAGGCTCTGGGAAGGAAAAGGAGAGCGAGCCAGACAAGACCCCTGGCCCCTGAATCTGGTGGCCGGGCGGGAGTGGGGTGGGGAGGTTCAAGGGGGTGAAAGTGTGGTGCCAGAAGAAGTGGGGCAGAATCTGGTCCCAGGGAGTTTTGTAAAATAGTGGCAGTGGGGAGGATGCAGGAGTAGGAACCCTGTCCTCTGGCACTTGAGGAAGCCGACGCCTGGCAACACCGTGCCTCTCTCTCCTCTAACTAGTGGCAGAGCCTGGACCTCCAGCTCCTTCTGGCCCAGCGCTCTGCCCCACACGGGCCTTCTCTGCAAACCTGGCACCAGAGCTTTGGGAGCCCCGGGCGCAGAGAGGCCCATGGTCAAGGCTGGGATGAGGGGGTTCAGGGTGGAGGGGGGGGGCCTGTGTTCCCAACCAATGGGAGCCCACGGTGATTAGGTAATGCTCTAACTCCACCGTCATTGGCTGCCCTTCCTGCCACTCCAGGGCCTGTTCTGGCGCTGTGTTTTGCACCGCAGGAGGTTTTTCCGCAGAAGGGGTCATAGGTGGTGGTGGTGGTGGGGGGTGTTGGGAGGGAATTGGGGAGCTGAGGATTGAGCTGGGAGCCCTGGTTCCACCCTGAGCAGACCAGGGGACTGGCAGCTACCAGCTGCTGCCTTTACGGAGCTCAAAGCTCCTGGGGGAGCGCGGGGAACAGGTTCTAAACACCCCCATTCCAGCACCTCCTGGAGCAGAGCTAGCATCTTGGCGACTGTGGGCCTGCAAATCCTAGAAGAGTTAGGAGGAGAACTGGACACCAGTCCAGCCACCCGGGGGAACAGCTGGGTGCCCCAAGGGAGGAGAGCTGGACTGAGAGTGCTCGGTGGGGGTCTGGGCTCAACAGAAATAAAGCATGAGAGTCAGATACCTGGGACCTGCTCTGGACATATGGTGAATTACATGTCTGAGTCCAAATTGTGGGACCTGCAGCCTGGAGCTGCCCAGGACTTGGCTTTGCCTTGGAAATCGCTGTGATTTTTGTAAAAGAATCATTCAAATGGCCTGAGGGAGCGGGATTGGGGGAGTTGGGGTTGGGGACCAAAGCAGCTTTTACTTCTCTGAAGACAGGATGAGACACCAGTACTAGGAGCCCCTGTGGGAGACTCCTGAGGGCCCCTCTTGTCCTCTGCCCCATGAATCCAAACCACAGCAACCAGCACAGGAGGGCCCTGCTCCTCCCCCAGTCCCGTGAGGTAATTGCTCTCCTTATCCCCATTTCACAGAAGAGGAAACTGAGGCACAGAGAGATGGAGTGACAGAAAGCCAAGAGCTGACTCGGGGCTACCTGACTCCAACACCAGAACTCTTTAGCGCACACAGGTGCCCAGCCAAAGTGATCCAGACTGGGGGGAGGGTTCCAAGCTGGGCATGGGGAGCCGCAGTAGGAATCCTGGGACAGGGGGCCGGCTGGCTGGGGAAGGGGGGAGAAGGCAGACCTTGTAAACGTACTTCCAGCTGGAGCCCCAGAGTCAAGACACCAGCAGCTTTTCCTCACCCTCCTTAGCAACAGGGCAAAGGCCTCAGACCACTCATTTCTCCCACCCCAATTGCACTTCCTGGTGCAGAGAGGGAATAGAGCCTCCCTTCCAAACCCTCCCAGAACCCTGGCCCTGGTCCTCCAGCCTGGGTCTGAAGTAGCCCACTTCCTACCTCTGCTTTTGCCAGAGGTGGGCGTGCACAGAGTACACTGTGTGCCCTGAGATTTGGGTTTTGGTCTGGCCTTGGCCATTTTCCAGCTGTGGGAGGTGGCCATGGTCTTGAAGTGTCTCTGGGCCTCCCTCCAGCTCCTGGGGATCGCACCCACAGGGCAGGTGCGAAGGGCTCCTGGCATGCAGTCAGCTCCCCTAGATTCTCTGTGCCCCACTTGACAAATGAAGACCCTGAGCCCCAGAGGGACGGTCTTACCTGCGGTCTGCAGATGTTGAGGCAGTGCCTAGACTGCTGTCCGGACTCCAGCTTGGGCTCTTTCCATGCCCACAGATCCCCCCGTCACTGTAACCATGGTGTGAACTAGCTACAGGGACTCCTGTGCAAGGAGTGAGTGAAGGGGCAGGACAGGCGGGAAGGGGAAAAGGGTGAAGATGGACCATTTGTCTGGAGGTGGAGTGTGGGGAAGAAGGAAGGAGGGACTCTATTTCTCTCTTCAATGGTCCCTCTTTCTTCTCTAGGGGGCAGGCTGCCCGCACCCCAGGCCTTCCGAGCAGCCTTAAGACAGAAGTGGGGGTTGGTGGGGAGAGACCAAATACAGAGAAAGGAGGAGGAGAAAGACTGATGACTATAGTTATGAGTGAAGGGCATTTGGGGGCGTCCTGAGCTAGTATAAATGAGCTCACCGTCTACCAGGCCAGGATGCCAGACTGCCTTCTGTGTTCCACTCCCCTCACCCTTAGAAAGGAGCAAAGAAGGGAAGAAGGGGAAGCTTGGCCCTGTCAGTAGAGGGGAGATTTATGGGGGAGGCGAGGCAACGCTGGGCAGTGTGATGAGACCCATGGCTGGGGTTCCAGTCTGAGCCCAGCTGTGAACTTGCTGTGTGACTAAGGACCGAGCTGTTTGCCCTTTCTGGCCTTCAGGCTCCCTATTCCCATAGTAAGGGGTTAGACTAACATGTTGTAAGAGCCCATTTCAGCTCCAAGACCGGTGACCCCAGCAGAAGAGGAGACACATTTAGGACCCCTGTCCTTTCTTGCTCTGACCTCACCTTCCTGTGTCATCAAAGTCACCTGTAAGGCCTCCCTGCCCAACAACTAGAACAGTAGACATGGCCCTCAATACAACGGATATGCAGAAGGCGTCTCAGTCCACGCAGGCTGTTTTAAGAGAACACCATAGACTGGGTGGCTTATAAACAACAGACATTTATTTCTCATAGTTCTGGAGGTTGCAAGTCAGAGATCAGGGTGCCAGCGTGGTCAGGTTCTGGTGAGGACCCTCTTCTGGGCTGCAGATAGCTGTTTTCTCACTGTGGTCTCACATGGCACAGAGGGTGAGAGCTCTGTAGGGCGTCTTTTACAAGGGCACTAATCCCATCTGTGGGGGCTCCACCCTCATGACCTGCTCACCTCCCAAAGGCCCCACCTCCTAACACCATCATATTGGGGGTTAGGATTCCAACATATGAAGTTTTTTTGGTGGAGGGTGCAAACATTCAGTCCATAACAGAGGGCATGAGTGAGGTGCCTAAAGTTACCAGTGGGCAGAGCTGAGCTGCAGGTTCCAGGACTTTCTGGAACTTCTTACTCAGCCTCAGGAAAACACTGTCCTATGAGAAGACCTTCCACCAGGATCCACCGGGAATGTAGAAGCAGTCTTTTGGAAGCAGGAGTTTCAAAAGTCTGGCCACTGGCAAGTAGGAACAAACAGGTGGAGGAAACATCCCACAGGCGATCCCGTTTGTCAGTGAACCTGGCAGATGTCCAACCAGTCAGCTCATAAGACAGCAGTCAGGCTGGTGGCCAGTCAGCTGGGCAATCCATCATTTACCAGCTGGCTAGGTCAGCCTGCCCTGTAGACTTCAGGGCCGCTGGCCGGGGGGCACTCTGAGGCTACCGTGAGTCCTCTCTTGGGAACAGAAAATCTGGGCCACTCCCCCAGCCCCAAGCACCCTGCGCATTCCCACCTCTGCATCCTTGTCTTTCCCTTCCCTCTGCCTTTATTAAACACTGAATCAGTTCTCTATTGTCACAATAATGCTGCATAACAAATGACAAAACCCAGTGGCTTAAGAGTATGCATTTCTTTAGCCTCCAGGGGGTCAGCAGAGCAGTTCTGCTCTTAGCTGGTCGTCTCGCCCAGTGTCTGCATCTGTGGTCAGCTGGCAGACAAGCTGTGGGCTGGGCTGTCTCACATGCCAGGGCCTCAGCTGGGACAACTGGGCAACTTGCCTTTGCTCAATGTGGTGTGTCAACCTCCAAAAGCCTAGCCCGGGCTATTCGCACTGAGAAGGCAGGGGTCCAGGAGAACGAGTGGCAGCACACAAGGCCTCTGATGGCTTGTGCTCAGGACTGGCACGCTTCTGCTGCATTCTATCAGCCAAAGCGAGAAGCTCGGGCATCCCAGAGTTGGGGGTGAGAAGGAGCTACAGAGTCTCATTGCGAAGGGCGCGGGGACAGGGAGGCCATTCACTGGGGCCAGCGATGCAATCGGCAGCAAACACCGGCTCTGCCCCTCTTTCCTCCACTGTGGGCCTATTTCCTTCTCAGTCTAGTTCTTTGAAGACTTTCCTGAATGTCCCCCTCCCCATCCACTCCAGTACTAAAAAGGGGGCTTCTCTTTGCCCTCCTGACATTTTTTTGGTGCCTATCTTAAAGCCTCCAAGTCCCCGCAAGGCTGTGGGGTGACTTTCCCAGCTGCCATCACTGGAAGGCATTAAGTCCAGATCCCGTGAGCTGCAGTGGAGTCAGTCCCCTTCACACCTCAAAGACAGAGTGACATCAGGTAGGGCTGAGAGCTGGGAGGCCAGCCTGGTGCAGAAGCTCTGTGAGCCCTGAGCAGCCCGTCCTCCTCGGAGCAGGATACTATCTGAGACACTTGTGACCTTGGGCAAGTCAGTTCATTTGTCTGAGCCTCTGTCATCCCTACCTCCCAGGGTCACTAAAAGAGAGAGTGGCTGCCAGCGGATGTCAGCCTCAGGGCAGCAGCAGGCGTAATGCATGGTCGCTCCCTGTCTTCTGCCCTATTTTCCAAGCATGATGCAGATCCAGGCAGTGACTGCCTCTCCACACTCTGCTGCTGGGTCCCCCACAGGCTCAGTGCCCACTCACGTGTATGTGTCCTCGTTTGAACACACAGCCTGGCTACCAGGGACTCACGCATGCCCGCTTTCCTCCAGCTGGCCCAGCTGCCCCTCATCCTCTCTGCTCCCCTCCCTGCTCCCTTACCTCTCCCCAGCAGATGCTCCTGCAGAAATGCCCAACCAGGCCACCGGGGCCTTCCCTAGGGATGTCTCCAGAACCCAGAGGCAGCCGAGGGCTCCCAAAGGGCGGTCTCGGGAGGCACCACCATATGTGCCTGCCGAGTCTCTTCTCCCAGAGCCTCGCCAGCACCGGGCGCTCCGCCAGGGCTTCCAGGTGGCATCGTGACTTGGACAGGAGGGTCTCAGGCTGGCCCAGATGATGCTCTGCTGCCCACCCTCTCTCTGGGTTTCTATTTCTGCTTCTATTTCTCCTCCTATTCTGCTCTATTTCTGCTTCTATTTCTGAGGTAGTGCGGTGTCCTGTCCCCCTTCCCCTCAATATGTGTGGGGTCCCTCGAACTCTGAGCTTGTGAAATCTTGACTACAAAGATCGTGAGTGTGCAGCAGTGTAGGGCTCAGTGCTGAAGAGTGTGAATCCTGGAGTCAGAGACAGTCTCTGTCACTTTCCAGCTTTGTGACCTTGGGCAAGTTACTTAACCTCTCTGTGCCTTATCTGTAAAACAGGGATAATAATAGTACCTACCTCAAAGGGTTATTGTGAAGACTAAGTAAATGGAAACAAAAAGATTTTATTAACTGGTCCAGTTCATATAAAGTACTTAGAACTACTATGCCTGGTACCTGGTATTGCAACTGTTAGTAACAGGGCTGATGCTTAGAAAGACAGTGGCAACGGAAGAGGAACTAATGGTTTTGGTTTAAGATACACTCAGGGGACTGGGCCTGTATCTTTGCTCCCTTACTTCCTAGGTGTACCTACGACTTCTAATCAGCCACTCGAGCACTGTGAGCCCCAGGTTTCTTATCTGTAAAACGGGATGAAAATTACCCACCCTGTAAGTTGTTGGGAGGGTTCAATGAATTCAGTTTATACTTTGAACAATCTCTGTCTCTTTTTTTCAATTTATTTTTAATCGGAGTTGATATGCAATATTATATTAGTATCAGGTGTATAACACAGTGATACATTTATATACCTTACGAAGTGATCACCATTAATCTAGTGCTCATCTGTCCCCATGCATAGTTGTTACGATACTATTGACTATAGTCCCTATGCTGTACATTATAACCCATGACTTATTTGGTAACTCCAAGTTTGCATTTCTTAATCCCCTTCCCCTTTTCTGCCCATCCCCCCACTTCCCTCCCCTCTGGCAACCATCAGTTTGTCCTCTGTATCTATGACTTTGTTTCTGTTTCATTTCGTTTGTTAGTTTGTTTTGTTTTCTAGATTCCATATAAACCGTGTTTCCCCGAAAATAAGACCTAGCCAGACCATCAGCTTTAATGCGTCTTTTAGAGCAAAAATTAATATAAGACCCGGTCTTATTTTACTATAATATAAGACCAGGTCTTATATAATATAATAATATAACATAACATAATATAACATAACACAGCATAACATAACATAATGAGCTGATGGTCCAGCTAGGTCTTATTTTCAGGGAAGCACAGTAAGTGAAATCATCCCGTATTTCTTTTTCAGTGTCTGTCTCTTAATTCAGGATGCGAGTCCTTTTGTCAATATAACGCTCTAAAAACTTTATGGGTTCCCTGTGTCTTTGATTCCATTCTACTCCATGTGCCAAAGCTATTTCTACACAACAGATTCTAACTTTCTCTATAGTCCTTCTAATGCTACCTGCAAACTGGGCAGTTATCTTCTGAGCTCATCTCTTTTTTGTAGTATTTTATCAAATATAGCCATGAAGCCAACTGATGCTTTCAACATTCTGCTTGGAAATCTCTTTGCCCAAGTCCAAGAGTTCATTTGATAAACTTTGTATTTCCCGAGTTACTACAGACAACAGTTTTTCCAAATGATTCAGCACTATATAAAGTGGGTTGCCATTTTTCCAGCCTCCAATATGTAGCAGTTTTCTTACTATTTTTCCAGCCTTCCCTAATAGTTGACTATTGCCACCATCCAGTCCCCAAAACCAAAGCTACATATTTTAAGTTTTGTTAATGGTAGCACCCCATTTCTGAGTACCAGTTTATGTATCGGTTAGTTACTGCTACATAACAAAATATGCCAAATCTCACTGGCTTAAGATGAGAACCATTTATTATTTCTCACACGTCTGTGAGACAGCAGGAAGTTGGCTGATCCAGGCTGAACTTGACTGCTGTGCAGGTCTCAGCTGGGCTAACCTGAGTCTGCAGTTGGCTGGGGCTCAGCTGACCTAGGCTGGGTTCAGCTGGGGACAGCTCTGTTCCCGGTGTCTCTCATCCTCCTCCTGGGACCTATGAGCTAGCTTGGCTATGTCCATTTGAAGGCAATGGTAGCAGCATACGAGAGCAAGATCAACTCTGCGAGCCCTATTCAGGTGTCTGCTTGAGCCGTATCTGCTGTCATCCCAATTGGCCAAATCACAGGGCTGAGCTCAGAGTGAAGAGGTAGGGTAGTAAACTCCCACCCGCAGTAAAGAGGGTCTAGGGAGGTGTGACGAATTGGGGCCATTGATGTGACCTGCCACTGTGGTCAAAGACAAACACTCATTCGTTTCCAATTCTTTACACCTGCTTTTTCCTCTTCCTGGAATGTCATCCATATAATTGTGGTACATGAGCAATGTGAAGACCAAATAAGAGAGGTGAAGTCACTTCCTCAGGATCACAACAGCTAATAAGTGGCAGAGCCCACATTTAATCCAGGCCTGTTTGGGCCCATGTTCGGTGCCTATTAAATGTACGTGTATACGAAGTAAAAAGCAAATCATTTAAGGGATGTTTGTATCTTGAATAGTAGAACTTGATTCTGGCTAACAAGCAGTGGGGGCTGGGGTGGATAGCTCACACTGTGAAAGAAAAGCTGAAGACACGAAGGCAGGTCCAGAGAATTCTGTCAGAAATGGGCTTTGCGGGGGACGCTGTGAGGATGACTCAGGGTCCTTGGTCACTCAGCGTAAAAGTCAAATGCCTGGAGCGTCTGATTGGCCCAGCCTGAGCACTGCACCAGCCCTTTGGGTGGGGCCTGGTGACTGACAGGCCTGGGCCTCATGGAATGGGGCAGGGTGGCTTCTTAACAGAAATGCGGAGTGAAATTACCACAGCAAGAAGGGAGGGGTGGCCTGGGTGCATGGACTTGGGAGCCGAGCTGTCTGAGTTTTCAGTCTTGGTTTTCCCACTTACTAGTGGTGCTTAAAAGTTCACGCAGGGTACTTGACCTTGTTATGCCTCAGTTTTTCTCACGGGTAAAATGTCATCGCACAATAAAGGGTCAGCCTCATTGGGTTGTTGTGAAGTGTCAATGAACTCTCAGGTGCAATGAGTGTTGGCTGGTTGTATCACGGTGTCAGGAGCCCGGGAGAGTGGAGAGCTCTCCTCAGAGACAGCCAAGGTGGGCAGCTGAGGCCCGTGACACGCTGTGTCCCTTCTGGTCTGGACAGACGCACACTGCTGCTGGCCTCCTACTCCTGGGCTCTGTTTGTAGATGGAGGCACTCCGAGAACTGAGAATGTGGGTGCTGTTGGGTCGCCGTCACGAGAGGCTCCCTTAGAGAACGGGACAAGCTCACTGTCACATTTCTGAGTCTCATGTTTGTTGGCATGGCCTTTTGGGTACAAGTCCATATTAGCAGAGCATATGGCTTCCTGGGCTGGTACCGATGAGAAGGCAGCAAGGGGAAGTGGACCGATCCCTGCACGTGGCCTGGAGAAACCCTGTTGGAATCTTAGCTCCACCCTCCCTCGCTGTGTGAACTTGGGCAAATTACTCCAAGTGGGTTTCATCAGCTGTCCAGGCAGGGGGAGGTAGTGAGCTCCAAGTGCCATTGCAATTCCCTGATTCTGCCACTCAGAGCTCCATCCCAGAGCGGGGGCCAACTTTGCTCCTCTGACCACTGGGCCTTGTTTGTTTCCAGCAATGACCCGGTAGTTCTTAAGTGCCACCCTCTGTGGCTTATCTTTGCTAGTCTGCTTAAGCAGGCCAAAGAAAGTTGGGAGCAGGCTTCCCCACCCTGTATAGGTGGACCCCACTTTATGACCACCCAGTGTTACCCCACAGGGCAAGGATGAGAGAGGCCCGTCTTCAATCTCCTGCACAGCTCGTACAAGTCGGGCGCTGTGCCGAGGTAGCGGGTGGGGTGATGGTAAGGCCAGCTCGCTCGGCATCAGCTGAGCGAGGCAGAGCCGATTGGTCCAGAGAGACGCGAAGTGCAGGCGAGGTTCGAGGGACCCTGGCTCATGGCCGCTCTCCACAAACCGCTGGGCAGGATGTGCCCCCAGCCTGGCTGTTCTCTCATAATCTCATGATCTCAAGGAAGGAAATTAGGTTAGCCTGGCAGGCTCATCTTTTACAAAGCCGCTTGTTTTTTGTAAGCTTTGCTCTGTTGCCCTGTGTGACCCCAGACTCGGCAGTCAAGTTCGCAGAGAAGACCCACTGTTCTGCTGGTGGAATGGGAAGGACCATGGATGTCCCCAGTACCATCCCCTCATTTTTTTAAACTTATAAAAGAGAAAAAATGAAGTCAGACGCCAGTGTTCAAATCCTGGCTCCAGCACTCGATGGCTTCAAGCATGTTATTTAACCTCACCATGCCTCAGTTTCCCCATCTGTCTAAAGGGAAGAGTAATGTTCCCTTTTATGATAAAGTAATGGGGTGCCAATCAAATGTGTAAGGTCCCTGTGAACCTCAAATACGCTAACACAGGGGCATGCTTAGAGCAGAGCCCAGCACACCCGAGGGCTCCCCGACTCCCACACAGTGCTCGCTGCTCTGCCCAAGGCTGGGGGTTCCTGCGGAGAGCTCTGTGCTCTCACGGAAGGGGCCCAGGGAGTCAGTCACAAGCACCCCAGAGGACCTACCTCAGGCCAGCGGCTGTGCCAGACTCTTGTCCTCACCACCCTGTCCCTTCCCCGAGCACTGTGACCCCTGCATTGTGATTTTTTATTTTTAATTTTAGTTGCCATACGATAGTATCTTAGTCTCAGGTGTACAACACAGTGATTCAACAGTTAGAAATATATACCTCGTATATACCTTACCAAGGGGTCACCATCATAAGTCCTGTACCCATCGGTCACCATACATGGTTATTACGGTATTATTGACTATATTCCCCACGCTGTACATTACATCCCCGTGACGTATTTTAGAACTGGAAGTTTGTGTTGTGATTTCTAAGCTGCTCTATGGGGTCTTGACCTCACTCCTTTGCCCCGCGGTAGCAAAATTGAATAAAAAAATGGAAAGGCCTAAAAGCAAAGCAATGAGTGCCTGTAGGAGAGGGGAGCACGTGTGAAGGGGAAAGGGCCCTCACGGATGCAGGCTCCTTCTGTCACTCATTCTGTCTTGAGCTGGGTCGTTTGTCACACAGGTGTTTGCTTTACAATTGTTACAATGATTCGTGACACCTTATATTTGTTTATATCCTTTTCCCTATGTCTGCTATGATGATAATGAAGACGACGCAATGGACGTGTTTTTAAAGAGGCTTATAAACTGTGAAGTGTGTGCACATATCAGGGCTCATGCATTACCTCTCCCTCCTTGTCCTTTCCTGTAGGTTCATAATCCAGAACATTCAAACTAGAAGGGACCATTCTAGTCCTGCCTTCCATATCCATGTACAAAAGGGCAAAGTGAGGCCCCAGAGGGCAAAGGCATTATCTCCTCTTCCTTTTCTCCTACCCTCCCGGGGTTTCCAGCCCCGGGACCCATGCTTGCCTGGAACCTGAGGTTCCCTCCTTACCTTGAGCTGCCAAAGTGTTGTGTGTGAATGCACCACATCAGAGCATTTCCTCTCCTTGGAAACCTGTTCCAACACCCTCCATCTCAGGCTGAAAAAAACACTTGCAATTTCCTCCCGCCCACGACTTCCCTCAGATGTGCTCAGCCTCAGGAGTAGTAGGGAACTTTATTATTTATTAAAGGACCCACACACACTCTGCTGGGCTCACGGAAACCCTCGGATCATCCGTCAGCAAATCAATCCAAAGGAATGAAAACTGGCTGGGGAGAGCACCAGGGCCGCTGCAGGTGCAGCTCAGATCCCTGCTCTGACATTACAAGCTTCCAAGAGAGGCTCCCTCCTCTCCCCATCACCTCAGCAGATGTGGCCCTTATTTCCCTTCGAGTAAATTGCCTCCAGCTTGGAGCGGCCGTGAACTTTACAAGCAGTCCTGCTCCCAAGGCTGGTAATTGGCCAGAAATTAGCAGTGACCAAGCTACATCAGTCTGCCTTTGTTCTAGGCAGTGGGGACCAGCTTGTCCCGCAGTTTAATTTTCAGCATTGGTCAGAGAGCTGTGGACACAACCATCCAGAGGCTGCAGGCCTGGGAGCGGGGGGAGCTGCTCTTTGCCAGACATTTGCCTGTGTCCTCCTTGCCTCGTCCAGGCTGACGAGGAAGTATCATCAACTTTCCGTGACATTTGTTCGTCTTCTTTGTTTCCTTTCCCTCCCTGCCACTCCCCCACCTCCCTCTCACTCATCTTCCAGAATAAGAAAGAAACAGAGTGGGCAGACTGAAGGCCATTTTCACTGCTTTGTCAAAAACGGGCAGTTTTTCCAAGGATTGGTGAAATCCTCCAATGCCCTGCCCTCTAAGAGCTGGAGGGAAGGGCCACTCAAATGTGTGGACTTGCAACCTGTCCACGGTCAGGCCCAGCTGCAGCAACAGGACCACCACCCCATGGAAATGGACTCGATTTAATGGCAGTTGAAGCTGGGGCCTTGTTCTGCAGCTTATAGGTGAGTAACTTTGTACAACTAATTTCACCTCTGCATGCCTCAGTTTATGCATCTGTAGATTAGGTATGACAATGCAAAACAGGTGTATTCCACAGGGCTATATGAACAGGCAATGCTGCCTATATAACTTGCAGGACCCAGCACAAAATCAACATGCAGTGTCTGTTGCTCAAAAATCATGAAATTTCAAGATGGCAACAGCAGAGCATTAAACCAAGCATGGGGCCCTGTGAGACTGCCCAGGTCACATGCCCATGACACTGGCCCTAGGTGGAGGTATTCATTCAGCAAATAGGGGGGATTTTGTGCCAGGAACAAGCCATCTGAGCTGACAAATGTCGAGAGCTTGGCAGATCTGGGACCCAGTGGGTACTCAATAAAAGTGCCTTTTGTTTCATGTAAACCTCACAATATAATACAGCATGTAGTATTATCTCCATTTCACATATAAGAAACCCGAGACTGCAAGAAATGAATGCAGGTCCATAGCTACTAAGGAACCCAGGTATGACGCCTAGGCCGAGGTCATGTCCAGTTCCACAGGCAACCCCAGTTCCTGCTGCTGGAGAACCTCCCGGAATCACTGACCTGGCTGAGAGCCAAATGCTCAGGGACCCTTTGAGTGACTGCTTGGCAGCCTGTGGGTCACTAGGGTAAGAAGGGACATCAACAGGGCCCCAGGGAAGCTCTTGGTTGCCAACCTCAACATCCCAACCATTCTTAAAGGTGCAAGGGCAGGCGATATGGCAAGCCAGACTTGACTACAAAGCCGACTTTTGAATTTTGAAAATGAACCATCTGCCATTGAGAATATAAACATGGTCATTCCATGAATAAATCAAGTAAATTTCTTCCCATTCAAAATGTAGTAGAGATTGCACTGGGAAATGGAGAGGTTTGGATGAGAAAAATTACCTACTATGAGCTTGGCACTGAATAGGAGCTCAGTATGTATTAGTTAAATCTAAAATTGAGTTGGTCACAAAAGTGGACCAAAACCAGCCTTTTGGTTCCCAGAGCCAGGATTTGTTGGGTGTCAGGCTGTTTTTGCCTTGAAATCAGGTGCTTTGCCTTCACAGACCAGGCTGCCATGTACAGGAGTATAGGTTGTACACTGCACAATAGGAATGGTGTCCCCAGGATTATGCAGTACACATCACGCCAGGCAGGCCAGATGAGATGGACTTGCTTCCTAAACCCACTGGTAGACCCCGAATGGATAGCAATGGACCAGTGTCTCCACCCTTACCCCATAACCTGCCAAGCCCACCCGCTTCAGCTCCCTAAATAAAAATCTTACCCCGACCCTTCAAAGCTGGCAGTAAAGGGAGTTTCCACGTGGGGAGGGTGCGTGTAATTGTTGAGGGCCGCCCCGCCCCTTCTCAGGGAGTCCTCACTAGTCACCATGCTACCACCACGCAGCTCTGGGGTGGGGTGCTGCTCCCCCTTACCATCCGTCCTCAGTTCCCCTCAATTTCCCTTTGCCCATCCAAGAGTAGAATGAAACCCTTAACCAAGTCTTTGTCAGGAGCCCTGGGATGACAAAGGGGAAATAAACAGTTGCATGCAGCGGGGCCATCTGTCTGGCTTGCGAGCTACAGCTCTCTCCAGCGCCCTCAGGCCACGTCCCAGCCCCTTGGGTTCTGAGACTGTGCGAGGAATTCACCCACCAACTGCTCCCCTTCTCTCCCGCCTTGGGAACTTTTACACAGGAGGAGGAACCTCCGAGAAGCAACACAACTTTTCTTCATGAGGGAATTTTCTCACCGCAGCCCAGAGAAATAGAGGAGGGAAACAGACAGTCAAAATTCTCAGCAACCTGCGCCCTGTTCCTCCTATTCTCTCTCTGCCAACATTTTCCTGAAGCTTCCATCTCAACAGGCCTCAGGGAAGGAGCATCAGGGCTTAAGATCAAGAGTCTTGACTCTGCTCTGAACCAGCTGTGTGACCTCCGTTGAGTCACTTACTCTGGCCCTCGGTTTCCCCATCCATAAAATGGGGACAATGTTGACCTCTCTCACAGAGCTGCTGGGAAGATCCTGAGAATGCTGAGGGGAAATGGTTTTGTGTCTTAGCATTAAGGTCACTGAGATACCCTACCCCGTCCAGTGTGGATATTTTGGTTCTCTCTGGAATTGGATGTTGTCCCAGAGCAGGCAATTGAGGCTCAAAAAGGTCACCATTAGTTGTCAGCACCTTGTTAATGCTTCCCATGGAGAAACTAGCCACTAATGGCTCCCCTCCTGTTCCTATGGAGAGAGGACTGCAGGCCTTGCCCTGAAATTGGCACAAGGTCTGTTCCCTGTGATTATTGGTCTATTGGTCTATTGATCCTGATGGTGCAACTAGTAAAAGGGTAGCAACTGTGAATTCAGAGCAGCCAGCTCTGTTCCTATTAATAAAAAAGGAGGGAAGAACATCAGGGGATTTCCTAACCCAGAGAGAGAGATGGAGAAGGCCATAGAGAAAAACTGGGGCGTCAGGGAGACACACAGAGAGACGAAAAGAGACACAGAGAAAGCCTGGAACACTTAGACTAGAAAATGAAGATGAAAAAGAAAAACAGAAATCAAAATTTGCTTTCCAGCAGGCCTGCTGCCTTTCCCCTCAGTGTCTCAGGCAGGATCATTTGTGTGGTCTGTGACATTTGCATGGGGCAAAGGTGCCACGAAACATCAATATAACTTAAAAGAGATTCAAGGTTTTCTCCCTCATAGGGTCGCCCTCACTAACTTGCCTTCCCTAGGATTTCTGGAGCAGGACTCCGTGTGCCAAGAGCAGCACCCCCCCGGCAGCCAGGGGGTGCCTGTCCTCCCCCCACCCCATGGAATTCCCCTTCCTCTGAGCTTAGCCCACTCACTGCCTGCCCTTCGTGGTCCTCAGGCAAAGTGCAGCCTTCCTCCCGCCTTGGTCTGTCCTCCCCCTCCAGTCTTGGGCTCCCATGAACCCTCCTTACTGGCCTTGGTGACATGCAGGCTTGTGGGCCACACGTCTGGGTGTGAACAGGGTTCTGCCTTCCTGCCTGTGGCCCCTGGAGGCTTATCCTCTCTGGGCTTCAGTTCTGTCATCTCTCAGCGGGGATCCTAATATTATTATTGTTGCTACCAACATGGGTGGTAGAGAAGAAATGACTTCTCGTCTAAAGCACGGACCATGCCACCCGGCACCCAGTGACTGCTCTCAGTAACTGTTAACTCGTCTGTGCTGTCGCTTTGTTTCCCCAAAGGCGAAAGGAAAGGATTGGCAAGGCACAGTGAGAAATAGATTTTTACATCACAGTCCAGTAAACACAGAGGTGCTTATGTAGCAGAAAGAAAACGGATACAAACCAGCCCTCACCCTGACTGTGTGCGATGATGCATTCAGTGATTCATTTCATGACAAGTGGTCGGTCACAACTGCAATTAGAAGAGCACTGGGCAAGGGTCCTCAGAGATACTAAGAGGCCCACATTCTGGGGCGGAGAGACCCTCACCTTTGGGCCTTGTACCACCCACCTCCCCTGCCTTACCCAGAACAACCCTGCTCTTCTGGATTTATTCACTGGGCTTCCCCATAAGGTTTAGCTAGGAAATAGTGTTCTCTGGTTAGACTCCCAAAAAACAACAAAAGAGTAAAACCGACTAGACTGGCAGATGTTGGGTGATTTCGAGCTTTAATGGTCTATGATTCTGTGGTTTGAACTGAATTAAGCAAAGTGAGTAATTGTGAAAACAGAATAAAAATTTCTGGGAAAAGATGGGGTTAGAATTATTTCATCTGGAGAGAAGGATTTTAACTGATTTCAAGTAAGTACATGATTATTATGCATTAAATAAAATGATTACCTACATCAAGTGTATTCTATGTCCCAGACATTTACATTACTCAGTGTGGTCTTCACCACAACCTTGTGAGGAAGGGCTTCTTATGCCCATTTTATTGATAAGGAAACTGAGGCTCTGAGACAGTCAGAACTTGCCCAAGATCACACAGCCATGAAGAATATCTCACTCTCCCAATAGGAGAAGCTAAGAGGAGATACTCCTGAGCAAGAGAGAGCACCAGGGTAGGCCCCGAAGGGGGCTCAGTTTTCTCATTTGTAAAATGAAGGGATCTTAGCATTTACCTCTCAGGGTTATTATGAGGATTGTTTAATACAAGTGCCTGGCTCATAATAGTTGCTCAATAAATGGTAGCTATTGTGGTTGTGGTCCCTCCATTTGAAAAGCTAAACCCAACCCACAGAATACCACCACCCTAGCAACACACATACACACACACACACACACACACACACACACACACACACACACCATATGCTGATGCTAAAATCCTGCCCTATAGCTCAGTTTCCATGAGCAAGGGCTACAATAAACATGGTCTCTAGTCAAACAAACATCACAGTATAAAACTGCTCATACTACTTTTAACACAGTTTCTAAAAGGACAAGTCCACTCCTCCTTCACCACACCCCACACTTTACACCCCTCCCCGCTTGCAGATGACAAGAACTAAAAGAAAAACACTTTCATTCCAAAGCAGGAATCCAAAGCTCCCCGCATCTCTGAAATGGAAGCCACCATAAAGATCACCCAACCTCATCCTCCAACCCATTTTACTGGTGAGGAGACTGAGGCCCAATGAAGGCAAAGGCTCAACCTAAGGTCGCACCACATGCCTGTGGAAGAGCTGGCCCAGAACCTCAGAAATTCACTTTCAAGCTTTTAAGACTCCAAAGATGAGGCATTCCTGAGCATGCGTGTGTTTCCCAGCATGTTCACTGTCATGATTTGGCACCTCACCATCTGTAACCTCACCATCCCCTGATTTCCTAACAGCCTTCAGCTCAAAGAGCTCTGCCTGCAAAGAGGAGCAAAACAGATTTTCCTACCCAAACCACCAGTCTGCCCTTTTGCTGCCTCACCACAGAACCAAGCTTAGCATTAGTCCAGTCACACAGGCAGCAACAAGTGTTTGCCATTAACATGTTCTTCTTTGCCAGACCAAGCTTCCTGAGGGCAGGGACTGGGTCTTCCCAGCCAGATGATCTGGGGCCGGTTGCTTATCCTCTCAGAGGCTTAATTTCTTCATTTCTTCATAGCAATGATGGGAAAATGAAATAAGATAAAGAGCTGAGCACGATACCTGGAACCTAGTAAATGCTTACTAAATGTTAGTTATTATTTTCATTGTATTAATTTCTGTTATTTTTTGTATCCCCACCACCATATCACAGTGCCTGGCAAAAACGTAAATGTTCAGTACACTTGTAGGAAATAAACATGCCAGAGATGGTATCATTTATTAATCACCTACTATCTACAGAATTTCTACTAAGTAGTTGTATCAGTCAGCTATTGCCATGAAAAGCTGTGTAACAAGCTACCCCAAAACTCAGAGAATTACAACAGCCATCATTTTTCTCACGGGGGGGAGGGTCTGCGAGTCAACAGGGGCAACTCTGCCCCCGGTGTGCTCATTCTGGGGTCCAGATTAAAGGGGTAGCAGCAACCAGGGGAAACTTTCCTTGTGGAGACAGCAAAAGTGCAGAAAGACAACTGGAAATATGCACAGGCTGAGAACTGCACACTGTCGCTTCTGTCTAAAAGCCAGTCACACGGTCAGCCTCAATGTTGTTGGGGTGGGGAAATCTACTCTGCCTCTATGAGCCTATGGCAAGTGGGGGATGTGTTATATGAGCACAGGGGAGTGAAAAATCGCAACCAATCATCCTACCTGCCACCGTGCTGACCCATCAAGTCAATCTCTAACTTGCAGGTGACTGAGGGCAAGTCACCCTACCACTCTTTTCCTCCAATCTATACCCAGGCATCACTAGAAGGATGCGTCCCCACCAGGATCTTGGGGAGAAAAGAAATCTGAGACAGAAAATGAAATGTATTTTGAAGCATTTTGCAACTGTAAAATGTAAAGCATAAACAAACAGCCAATAATTCCTCTCCTTTTGTCCTCTGCAGTTAGGGATGTTCATACAAACCCTTCCTAACAGAGTGTTTAATTTCTAGAAACTGGAAATCAAGCTGACATTGTGTTGTTTACAAGCAAATTCCAGAGTCTGGCAGTAAAAAGAAAGCGTAGTTCAAGCCCACGGGTTGTTTTGTTCATTAGGATCAAGGCTCCATTTTAACCTAACAAAACCCCTCCTGTCAGGAATGTCTCTGCTTCTTTCAGGGCATTGGGCCCAGTCCCATGGGAGTGTGGAGAGTCCAGAGGGCAAGAGGCCAAGGGCACTCACTGATAGGGAGACAGGAGCAGCAGGAGCTCCAGGTATCCCCACGGCCTGTCCATGGGACACCCTCCATCCTTGGAGCTTGGTCCTCTCAGGCGTCCCCAGGGGACACTGGACAGTGCTGGAAGGAAGGAAGCAGAAGTGTCGAGGTGAGGGTTGTGGAAGGAAGCCTGCATTTGCTCCCTCGCAGCAGCAAAGACTGTTTACCTCCAAGTCTGTGTTTTTCAAGGAAGTGGAGACCAGCAGAGGAAAAACGCCCTTTTGAAAACATTTCCATGAATTTATGTTCATCTGGGGGACACAGTCCCTTGGACAGGCCTCTGGGATTTGACGTGGTCAGGATGAGGCTGGTTGCCTCTGGCGGCTTGGAATCCACAGCCATCTGGTAACCAGTCTGCTGGGTCCTCAATGGAAGAACACTGGCCAGGCGGTGGGCGTACCGGTGTCACCCTGGGCTCTGTGGCCAGGGGGCCTCCTTCCTAGAACTGGGAGTGGAATTAGCTCTACACGACCACATGCCTGAGACTCGAGGCTGGTGGCTCCTGTGGACACTCATGGAAATGTCCCCAGAAGGAGAGGACAGTAAGTATGTCCCACAAACTCATCCTGCCAACAGTGGGAAACTGCAGCAACGGGCCACTGGAGCAGCATCCCAAGGGCCCACGTGACACATTGGAAGGCAAAACCTATATTCGCAATACTGGACCCAACATTTAGGCAGTGGCTTAACGGCCTCCACAAAATAGAAAATTAGCTCAGTCTTCACTCACCCGCACCAGCCCCATGCAATACTAGAGATGACTTCTTCCAGGGGCTTACCTCTCAGGCCTGCAGGGGTGGGGGGTGGGGGATGGGACAGGGGGCTGGAGTTATGGCCCAGCCCATCACAGGGCTGGGTTCTGGAAGGAGCAGTGGTCCCGAGCCTCCCCCCAGACCCCAGCTCCCAGTTGATCCCAGCCATCAGCCCCCCTCGCCCATCCTCATGTCTTCTCTCCCTTTTAATCCAGCAAAAAACTTTTATCTTTTTTTCATCTGCAGTGGAGCCTGAGGGTGTAGATCTTTCGCATTTCAAATGTTTATTCATGTTTTAATTGAAACCCCTAAAACTAATTCTGGGGACTCCGTGCATCCCGTGGCCCCTTGAGATCCCGAATCCTTTTCTCATCCTTGTCCCCAGTCTCATCAGACGAATGTGGTACGATGGGATTCGCGTGTTAGTGTGTGTTTTTCAGAGAGGAAAAAAAAACACACACACAACAAAAGGGTTTTTGAGATCTTAAACTGTTGTTTTAGTGTTTTAAATTTTGGGTGGTTTCCATAGTAACTGGTAAGTTTGCTGCTTTGTTCTCTCCAATTTTCTAAAGAAGCCAAGACAGCTCTCGGTAGCTTCCCCAGTAGGTTTGGATCAAAGTCTGGGCGTCCTGGCGTGGGAGGAGTCCCAGTGCAAGCAGCTGCTCCCCCGAGGTGCCATCCCTGAGTGCTAGGAAGGCCCCCAGGTTGACTCCACTCCCCTTCCCACATCTCCCTGCGGCTCGGCTCTAGTCCATCGAGGTCCAAGAGGTCTGTGTGCTAGAAGCCCAGGTCGGTCCCTTGCAGGCTGCAGTCCCCTGGGGGTGGGGGCGTTGTCATGGGCACTGCCTGCCTCTGCCTTCCCAAGCCCCCCAGGGCCTTCCAGGGGTGCCTATCGCATGCTCAGACACCCCCACTGCCTGGGCCTCAGGAGAGCCATCTGGGGCTCTTCCTGCTGGGAGCCAGGCCAGAGTCACCCTCACTGCGTCTGTGGGCTCAGCTGGTTGTCCGACCTCAGCCAGGGTCTCTCTGTTGAGTCTGGGCGACCGCGGTGCTCAGAAGTTCTGCTCCCCATTGCAGCCTATCCTGGGGGTGAGCCTCCTTCTTGCCTGAGACGCTGGAGTCCCAGTTACTGTCATTTCTGCTTCAGGCCCTTTCCCCACATCTTCTAGAACAGTGCTTGTCAACTGGGGGTTGTAACACACAGGGTGATGAACCCAGCCAGGGGCCTGGCAGGAGACAGAGGGCCCCCCAAACAGGGGCGTTGCGACTATTGACAGGGTGTGGGAAGGGGTAAGGAATCCAGCACAGGGTATGGAAGTACCCAGGGCTGGACACAGCACCCGCCCCGAGGCCTCAGACAGAGAGCAGGAGCTGTAGGAAAGGGCTGTTCCACAGAAGCTGGGGCCCCTTACCCCCTTCACAGCCACTGGGACACAGCCACTGCTGGCTTGTGGCCCAGCAGCTGCCCTTCAGTCTCCATGGTCCCTCCTGTTGGCCAGCCTCAACCAGAAGCCAGCTGGCAGGGGGCCCATTGATGAACTAGAGACAGATCAGCCTCATTCCAGGCGTGGCGCGGGGCAGAGCGAGGCGGAGACGAGTCTGGAGGTAAATGAAGAGCAGTCAGCCACTAGACCCCCAGGCTCCCCACTGGCCACCCAGGTCAAAGGACTCCTCCAGGCCCTGAATCTGGGGCTCTTCACCTGTCCCCAATCTGTTCAGAATCAGAACACTCCCAAGGGGTCCTTGAGGCTTTGCTGCAGCTGGGACCAGCACCCAGCCCTTCTTCAGCAAGCACTTGCCAGCACCCCTGGTCTGTAGCCCAGGCAGAGCTGGGTGCCCGGTGGCTGCCCTCCAGGAGCGCTGAGTGGGCCACGTGAGTCTCAGGGCCCTAAGGCCGCCCTCCACAGGAGGCTCCCCTTCCTGCTCCCCTCCATTCTAAGCAGACCCACTTCCCTCTTTTCAGCCTCCTTCAACAAAAGTTCACCAAGTGCCAGCTCTGACCCTGGTCCTGCGCTGGGCTCTGTGAAGAAGAGACCATGGGACATGCCTGGGTCTCTAGGAAGCTCTCCGCCGAGCGTGTGAGGGTGGGCATGGGGGGTGAAATGTAATGGGTTAAGGCCCCACACACACCCAGGAGAGGGAATTCATTAAAGTGCACCAGTACGTTTGTCAGCTGGCCAATCAGGTGGACCCATGTGATGTCTGAGCGTAGGAGACCTGGCCACAGGACGGGTCAGTTATGGCAGCTGACGGAAGGCAGGCCTCCGGAATGGCCATGGGGCAGAGTCTGAGGAGAACACTGAGCCAGGTAGGCCGTTTCGCCTGGGGGGGCCCTGCCTAGGAGATAATCTGAGTGGGGATCCAGTCACCTGTGACTTGTTGGGGTAGAAGGTGCCCGTTGGGCATTGGGAGGCCTGAGTGCTGCCCTGGTCTTACCATCCTCTCCATGTGTTTGGTTGCTTCTCCTTCTGCGTTTGGGACCAGACCCTTTACCTGTTAAGTAGAGAACCTGAACAGTCACTCACAGCGCCTTCCCAGGTCCAACTGTCAGGAAAGCCAGCCTCAGCCCAACCCATAGGCCTCTTCCCAAGGAGGACTGTGGAGAAATCCTGCCTGGGGTGGGGTTTTCTCCCTGCAAATGTGTTTGGCAGGAAGGGAGCGCAGGGTGGAACCACAGCCACCTGCTGTGACGCCCGGGCCAGGAGGCCTGCAGGCCTGCCAGAGCAGGTGAGAGTTCAGGATGTGAGTGGGTTTTCCCCTGAAACTTCTCAGGCCAGAGCCCAGGGACAGATCAGCAGGTTGGCAGTGTGCCACCTGAGTCAGGCCAGCTCTGACCTCATTTGAGGAAAACTAACTGCAGGAGGTCAGGAAGTCTGGTGTCGGGCAGGGTGTATGTGTGTGTGTGTGTGTGTGCGCGCGTGTGTGTGCACCCTTGTATGTGCTTATGGAACGCAAGTGTTCACAGGTGTGCAACCCTGACATGCATCCTTGATACCTGACACGTACCTTCATGGTCCTAATAGTCTTAAGGCATTTTAAAATGTTCTTCCCTGCTGGTCAAAAGCCATTGTCCCAAACAGCCTGAGTGGCCTCTTGTTGCCCTGGACCCCGGGACCTCCCTATGAGCCTCCCATTGAAGGGTTAACTCCTGATCCTGCTCCAGTGCAGGACAGAGAGTGTTCGGTGGGTGGAGGGACCGGTGACCCTACCTGTTGTCGGTATCCTAAGCACCGGCCTGCATGCGTGTGCATATCTGTATGAAGGTTTACACCTACAGGCTCACATGGGTTGGTTTTGCAGAGGGCCCGCACATCACCTTTCCACAGCAGCTTTATAAAAAGTGTCTCCCTTCCATTACTTCAGAGGAAGGCATCTGAAGTTTGGGGGCAAGTGAACCAAGTATTCAGCCCAGCTCAGCTCAAGGGTCCAGGTGGGGAAAGTAGCTCAGAGAAGCTGAAAACCTGCCTAGATCACTGGGCCAGAACACTGAGGAGCCAGGATTTGGCCCCAGGCAGTCTGGATCACCGAGGCCCGGGGGCTTACGGGTCCAAGTGAGCGCCCCCTCTCCTCCCATCTCCCACCATGACAGCAGCCCTGTCACACAGGGGCCACATTGGTAAGAAGTGTCCCCGATGCAGCCCACCCCTGCTGACTGTTCGGCATTTCTGTCCTGTGTAACCTTCCACCACTTCAGTAGTGTATCTTTCACCAAATATTTATTCGATATTCAACAATTACTTATTTATGGAGGACTTCCAACATCCAGGCCTGGAGCTGGAGGCTAGGGATATTTTGATGAACCAGACCAACCTGGTCCCTGCCCCAGTGGACTTTATCTTGCACAGGAGACAGACTGTAAACAAGGGAGTCATGCCCATTATGCCAGTGTGAAGCAACCAAACACAGGTGCTGTGATGGAGACTAGTGAGTGGGCGTCTTATAGAGGGTGGTCAGGGAAGGCCTCTTGAGAAGGAAACATCAAATTTGAGACCCAAGGGCTAAGGAGGAGCCAGCCAGCTCAGAGTGGAGGGACAAGCATTGTGGCCAGAAGAAACAGCATGAGCCAAGAGGGATGCCGTGAAATATAAGACACACTCCTCTTTGTCAAAGAGGACAGAAGCCAGTAAGAGAGAGGCCACAGGGGAGGCCATGCTGGAACGTAGAAAGAGCTTCAGAAATGGGATTTCAAATTCTGGACTCAACACTCACCCTTTCCTAGCCTTGAGTCACTCACCGAATCTCTAAAATTCTCACATTGCTACTTCGTTTGCTGCCCTAAAAACTGTCTTCCCCATGCTGTACATGGGCAATGCATTCTGGAACCTCCATAAGACGTTACATAAATGCCTGTTAAATTCCTTGGAGCCCATCTTGCCAGCCTGAACTTTCCATATCCTAATTATGTGATGCAGGATGTTGATGTCTTCATCAAAGCCAAGCATAGAAACAGAGACCAGGACAGAGCCCAGTGGCAATCTAGTCGAGACCTTCTGCCACGTGGGAGTTGATACCTGACACATTTTTGGAGTACGGCCATATCGACATGCCAGGCCTTGTGGATTCAGACGTGAGAAAGAAAAGTCTTTGCTCTCAAAAAACTCACATTGAATGGGGCAGGTTGTATGTGAGGGAACACATGAGCAAGTTGGTTTTGCCACAACATAATGTGGCAGTGAAGGCAACTGGAGAGGTAAGCATCGCAGCTGATGGAGCCCTTGAAGATCGTGTGAATGAGGCTGGACTTTTCCCCTGGATAATAATAGGCAAGGAACCCTCAACTTCAGGGTTTCAGCAGGAGTGGCCAGTCAGATTTGCATTTTATGCAGATTAGTGTGGCAAGTGTGTGATGGATAGATTTGAGGGGGACAAGCCAGAGGCAGTGAGACCAGTTAGAAGGTGGTGGCAGTCAACCAAGAGAGACAGAGTGGAAGGTAATAGGATCAAGGAAACAGGTCAGGCCCAGGGGGCATTTTAAGAGGTAAATTGTCAAGACTTTCAATCACAGTTATCTCAAGGATTAAATAAGACGGTAGGGAAGAAATACGGTGTTTAGTAAATGCTCAGTTGGCAAAATAAGGAAAAAGATTGAGGTGGCTTGCAGGGTGTTTAAGAGTATAATCTCTGCAGCCAGTTTTCCTGGGTTCAAATCTTAGCTCTCAGCTTTCTGGCCGTGGGAACTTGGGCAAGTGTTGGAGCTTCTCTGTGCCACAGATTCCCTTCTGAAAAATGGAACTGATAAGAACTATTTCATGGAGCTGTTGCGAAGCTTATATGAGTGACTCTGTTTCAAGAGTTTAGACGAATGCTTAGCACAGACTATGTGCTATGTAAGTATTGGTTAAAATAATATAACCAATATTGCACAAGGGGGAAAGAAGGAATTATAAATGACCCCCATTATTTCTAGTTTGGGTGTCCAGTGGATGGCAATACCACTGAAGTGGGAAATTTTCATCCCTTCTGTGCAATGTTCCCATTCTGAGAACACCCGCATCCCCACGGTTCCCGTGGGAACTGCCCTGACCTTAGAGTAGCCCAACTTCCTAGTGATGGTTGATTGGTCCAAAGGTGAACACCTGATCCAAGCTAAGCCAATCACAGGCTGTGGCTAGTTCCTGGAACCTGTGAATATGTTCCATTACATGGCAAAGACTTTGCAAGTGTGATTAAGTTAAAGATCCTATGGTAAAAAGAGTATCCTGGATTATCCAGGTGGGCCCAATGTCATCACAAGGTTCCTTTTAAGAGGGAGGCAGAAGGGTCACAGTCAGAGGAGAATCAATGGGTGGAAGCTAAAAGGAAGCAGGTTTCAACCTATTAAGAACGTTCTCACTTAGAATAGCTCAAACTGGAATGTGCTAAATGGCTTTTATTAGAGAATTAGTTAACTAAATTATGCCATGTTGATATAGCCAATTTAAGTATGTGGAGAAATGTTGGGTATAAAAAGTGAAAAAAAGGTTAAAAAATTATGACTACATGACTCCACTTAATATATATATATATATATATATCCAGATCGGGCAAATCCATAGACACAGAAAGTAGATCAGGGGTCGCAGGGGGCCAAGGAAGGGGAGAACAGGGAGTGACGACTAATGAGCGGAGTTTCTTTTTGGGTTGATGAAAACGTTCTAAAATTAGACAGTGTTAATGGGTGCAAAACCATTGTGAATATATTAAACACCACTGAATTGTATAGTTTTTAAAGGGTTAATTTTATGGTACATGAATTGTATGAAGAAAAAAGTATAAGGAATAAAAAAATTATAATATATATACATATACAGTATGTAATTGTATATAATAAAGAATATTATGCTTAATTTTTAAAAAATACACATACAGATCCCAATTTTGTCAACCATGTCTCTGTAGCCATATGGTGAGAAAAAATTCTGGAAGGAAATTCAAAGTGTTAACTGTATTTTTAGGGTAGTGGGGTCATTTGATATCACAAATTTTAGACAACAGCATTTCTTTTAGAATCAGAAAAAACACTTTTGTAGAACTATGACCAGGCTGGCTGATGAGGTAACGAGCTTATCATGGAAGTTTCCATTGCCAAACGTTTGAGAAGTACCAGATACGAATATTTGCACTGGAAGTTTGACCTATAATGTATAACCCCGTCCTTTTAACTAAGATCATTTTATAATTACTTTTTCATTTACTATTAGTTTAATAACCCATTATTTCAAATCTTGACTCTGGTACCAATCTATGTGGGGGGAAAAATCCATCTTTTACTATAAAGCACAGTTAACTAAAAAAGATCAGTTTGAAGGGTATACGAAGACTCAGAAGAGGAAAAATGGTTTAAAAGCAAACTGCGTTTATAAGCAGCCAGGATAAAAAGATTGTTGTAACAAAATATGTAAGAAATTACCTAACTAGAGGAATGGGATTTTCCCTTTCATCTTTTATAAAAGTGAAAATTTTTAAATGTTTGAAATACTATCTGAATATGTAAATACATACTCACTCTAAAGGTTGCCGACATGCAGGCAGAACATAAATAATTCCTGAGAATTGCCACCTTTTTTTCTTACCTTTTTTTAACCCAAGTCCAGGGATTGTCGGCCATGAGATGGGAAAGCCAGCCAGCTCCGCGGCCTAGTCCGCTTCCCCATGGGATGCTGGAGCATGAGCTAACTCCTCCCACTCTCTGGCAGAGGACTGAGGGCAGTGGGAGAGAAGATGCACCAAGCTATTAAAAAAAAACTTGTTTTATTTCCTTCTAAGGCGTCCTGAGTCACTGGGTACTCCAGCCCCCAGTGCCCGGGGAAGTTCAGCTCAAATCGGAAATGTTTTCTGCCTGAGCCAAAGCTGCTGAAAAACCAGATGACACTGTCACTTGGACTGAATCTCTTGCAGGCTGAGTGGTAGGTTCCTACTTCCGTCCTGGGAGGAGGATGGAAGTCCCTTGACGATCAGTTTCTCTGACCCACGCTCCAGTATTACATCACAGTCTTAATAGCAAGCTTACCCTCCACACCACCGCCCAACGTGGAGCTGCTCAGACTTTTTAAAAATCCCGTTTGTCATCTCAAAGCATACAGCACTCCTACACTATTTTGCCTCCCACCCTTCAGGCTGCAGTTTCAATTTAAACAGCACGTGATGCCAAGCTTGAGGTGGTGAGAATCCTAGAAAGCCACAGGTGGAAGGTACCTAGTCCAATAATCTTGTTTTACCAAGGAGGAAACTGAGGCTAGGAGAAGGTAAGGAACCTGCCCACGCCTACAGAGAGGACAACCAAAAGTAGGAGCGAGGTCTGAAGTCAGAGCAGAGGGCTCTGTCCCTTGGTGGTGCCCATCCTTGTTGACCTAGGTCCTGTATACAGAAGGGGCTACTTAAATGCTCTCTGGAGATATGGCCAAAGCAGGAGCCGATCCTGTGAATGTTCCCCTCTTCAGCCCTCTCACTGCTTCTGTGCAGTGGGGAAAAGATCTTTCTGGAAACAAGCAGCCCAGAGGTAGCCTTTCCTGCTGGAGCAGCTTGTCTGGGAACCCGAGTCTGAGACAGGGCAGAAGCAGGGGCTAGTTTCAACTCCAAGGTTCTGAATGGAAGTTGCAACCCACTCCGTTTTTCTCACCTGCCCTGCTCTTAACATGGTAGAGGCATGTGCTCAGGTAATTTAAAATTCCCGTCTTATTTTTAAGTGTGTTTCTTTCCACAATTCCTGAAGAGATTTGGATTAACAATGAGGTGAAAGAGAAATCAGTCTTTTTTATGGTGTACCTTTACTGCATTAAGCAAGCCTGGCAAGAGATTGTGTTAAAATGTCAGTTACTACCACCTGAACTACTCTAAAACTAGAGTAAGGCTGCAGTGGGGTGTGTCTATGGTGTTTCTGGCCCCTTACACTCGCCTACCAAACTAGGGCCTAGGTGGAATTACATCCGAGGGCAGGTATATCTTGTTCACTGAGCAGAAGGGATTGAAAGCTATGCAGTCTAAAAACCTACACAGTTCGCAGTTAGAGATGAAAGGCTGCAAGAAATGTTTATTGAATACAGTGCCAGGTTTATAAATAAAACTTATTTACAATTTCCATAGACTTGGTCCCCCATCAGAGAGGTGGTTAAATCTCCAAACAGTTTATCTCAAGATTTACAGAAACGTTCAAGTACATCTCCTTTGCAAATCGCCACGGTGAAGGGTAACTTCGGTTACAAAAGAACTACCACCATCTTTGCTACAGACGTTGTTTAATGAACATCATAATAGATCTGGAGAAAGAACACACACTCCACCCGTGCCACTCACTACCTTCTTACTCCAAGGGATACAGACAGCAAAGAATTTCTGTCTCCTACAGGACAACTTCAAGGGATAAAAAAAAAAAAAAAAAAAATAGTAACTGCCAGCTGAAGAGAGAGATTAAGACACATTCGTGGAATCTAGTCACTGCCAAAAGGATAAATTTAGGATAGACAACAAAAGGATTATTTAGGATATACAGTAATTAATTCAAATGTTTAAAGTAATTGAAGGAACGAAGAGCAGATCGACCAAATTTACATTCTTTGTTTAGGAAGAAGTTCCCGGTGCTAAGGGGCTAATAATATGTTGCTACTCTGACGGGCCACAGCAGCCCTAGGCAGACTGGACAGCCACTCATTACAATATGGTTATAAGTACAGTCAGACATGCATTTATAAAGAGAATATAAAAATATGTACAGTAGCTAATTTTCAATGTGTTTAAGTTGCCAAAAGACACCAATTAAAGTGTGCAAAAATTCACTTGTCAAAAAATCAGAAAAAGCCTTCCTTGGCAACAGTGCATTAAAAGCCCATCTGAAATATCAAGATGCATTCACCTTGCTCAACACCTATCCCAAACAGATGGAGAACAAAACTATGAAAGTGTTTGCCAAGTACTCAGCAGTTTTTTATGGCAAGTCTCAGGCTCAAGCAGGATGCCAGTTAAACTAGTCACTTTATATATATATATGTATATATATATATAAATATATATGTATATTTATAGAGCAGTTAGAAGTAGGGGCAAGAGTTTACAGAAGGTGCTAACCACTTAGAGTACTGCCACAACATCCAGCTACTTGCTCACCAACTCACGCGTACACTGCGAACCCAACTCCTGGGCTGGTTGTCCCTTCAAATGCCAGAGGACAAAGACGACAGTGGACTCGGCTGCACCTCGGTGCCCAACTGGAACTCAGCATTCCCTGGGGGAAAGGTTTCTGGTTCCCATACAGGTTCTTGGCTACATAAGAATCTGGTTTTAAAGGTTAAGTCTTTTAGGAAGGACTGGGACCCCTAAAATGGAGTCCACCCAGCTTCTAGAAAAAGACTTGTTGAAAGGCTAAGATAGAAGGCAAAGTTTCCAAGAACAAATCAAATCACCCCCAACTGTCTTTGACCTACGAAGAGGTCACCTACCATAGGCCTGAGACTGGGTCAGCAGTCAGGCCACGGGATGGACCTCCCTGCAAGACACGCTCAGGTCAGTAACCTATCCAAACCAGGAGCCCTCGGTCCTCCTATCTCACCAGAACCCCCAAGGTATTCTTAGGTGTTCCTTCCAGATTCAAGGAATTATAAAAGCCAACCCTAACTCCGGGCTTTAATCTCTCTTCTACCAACCACTGAGTCTGAGCACCAGCCGCAGAGGCAGATGGGTGAGCTCCTCTCCACTGCTCTGACCCACCCCTCTGGCAGGAAATCTAACAAGCTGCAAAATGCCAGAAGGACAGGGAGTAGGAGATGGAGAAGCCAAGGGTCTCTGTAAATCAGCCCTTAATGCACCCACTTGGCTGCCAAGAGCTTCTCACTGCCTCGCTAGCAGCCTGCCACTGTTCCCTGGCAAATTAAAACCTCCCACACAAACACTCAAAACCCAAATCTCCTTGCTAATAGGATACAAGCAGTGAACACCCTGAAAAATACATATCCAGCCTTCATTTCCAAGAGTTCTGCACTAAATGCAATATGCCTTTAAGGGGGCTTTTTAAGTGAACCAATCACGCTGCAAAGGCCAGTACCAGCATCTCTTAGTTTTGACTACAGGTTTATAATTAGATACAAAATTCCCTCAGGGCTACAGTTTGACTTTCAAGCTGAGGGCTACGATTGGTTCTACTTGGGGGGAAAAAAGCAAAGTCAAGTCAACTTAAAAAACCAAAAACAAAGTAAAAAGGAGGCTAAGGTTCAGTATAATCCTCAATTAAAAATCGTGAATCAACAAGGTGACTGGTAGTGTCCTTTAGGCATGAAGAGACTGGCTTAGAAAAGTGACTACTGCTTCTACCACACACAGCGAAGGTTGAATTACAGACACACTAAATCATGTCTCCTGCACAGATGGTCTCAAGTAGTTACATAAAACAGGTCATCAGCAGCACAAGTGAGAACCCCTAAATACATGCTTGAGAGAAAGTGGTTTTTTTTTCGCTAAGAGCTCTACTGCCTGAATAATCATTAAGTTGCCATGATTCACTCTCCCCCTCCCCCCAGTGAAAATACAACAGACCTGCATGTCCACAAACACGACGAAGCGGTCGGTATCTGCCTGGTTTCAGGCGAGGTCTCAGGCTCACAGGTTGGTGCTTGGATATGGGGGAGGGGAGGGAGGGGAGGAGGGAAGGAGATAGGAAGAGAAACCCACTGCTGGGCTGGGAGCCTTTAGAGGTGCCTTGTCCCCATTTAGACCTCAGCTTTACAAAGCATTTAACACCACTTTAAGTTAATGGTCTTTTTATTGGAAAAAAATAAAATAAAAAGACTAGCATTTACAACTTGGAATGGACGTAAATTGTAATTTCTTGAACAGCAATGTTGATGGTTGTGCTGATGTCCACAGCCACAGCCTACCTCTGCTGGCTCCAAGTCATGGTTCAGAAGGTTTTAAAAACAGAGAGTCCAAAGATGCTCCCTTGGGGAAAGGGTCTTTAAAAATTTGTGTGACCGGTGACAGCCTGCTACCCACTGCGCTCTAGTACAATGCAGACAACGCTAAACCCACACACGTGGCCATGCCACCAGGGTGTGTCACCGTCACCACGGGTCGGGGCCCACAGAAGGACAAGAGGCCCATCCTGTTAGTGGGGCTGCGTCTAGACAGTTTATCCTTCACCCATGTTTCTACACACATCCTGAGGTAAACCAATTCTAAAATGTTTGCTTTCACGAAACCAGCGATGACCATTTATACTAACAGACTGAACCTAGAACCCATTTGAATAGGTTTTGAAGTTGTTTTTTTCATTTTTCGTTTTTAATACAAATGCCTGACTGTGCTCAATTGTCAAGCTGCATGCATGAAAAACTGGCCAGCCCAAACAGTGTGTTAATCGTTAGCAAATGGAACTGCAAGGAGCCCGCTACGTCTTCCCTATCGTTAAGGTAGTACAAGTATTGATACTGTAAAACGGATGTGTAGCTTGATCTTTAGGGGACAGGACCACCAACCAATACATGCAGATTTGTTTGTGTGTGTGGACAGAAGGTACTTTTGACATTCAGTTTTGCTATATAGAAACAGAATGAGTAAATGATTTTTTTTTTTTGCAAGAGGTAAGTAAAAGATTCAATTTGATTCTTCTAGAGGGGGGAAAAGGAGTTGAAAGTAGGTCTTCATTTTGCAGTCATCATCTGTACGAATTCTGAAAAGATAAATGATCATAACTCAGTTATCTTCAAAAGCAGCTTTAATGAACACAACATCTCTACTATGCATTAAAAAAATCAATCAGTGAATGTCTAGTGGAGCAGTGAACTTGTTTATAGATCCTACAAAGACTTAAAAAACTGAGCTGAAGAAACAGTGTTTTACCTTCATAGTTGACTTGTCCATCTCCATCGATATCTGCTTCTCTGATCATTTCATCTACTTCTTCATCTGTTAGTTTTTCTCCTAAGTTTGTCATGACGTGACGTAGTTCCGCCGCACTGATGTAACCATTGCCATCCTGTGAACATTCAGCAATGTTACTGACAGTGGCTGGTAGGGGCTCGGTGTGGGCACGTAAGTCTCGGACTTCGTTATACCCACTCGTTACTGCCACCTCTGCTCTCCAGTTCCCACCTCTCCCCACTACACACATGCAGTCAGCGAACTCCGAAAACACACAGGCTTTCCAAAAAAAGCTAACAAATTGAACTTAACAATCAAGAAACCTGGTTCAAATTTTCTGTTATTACGCTGACCCTCACTCAGTAAGTTTACTGTGACAAGTCAGGGTATTGGAAAGTGAGATTTCAGAGCATCAGGCAGTTAGGTAAGCGCTCCAACTGGAACAGATTGTTAAAGCTTTCAGAAACGATGGCAAAACAGCCACACTGAAGTACCCTCTGCAATGCAGAGGCGCGATTACCTTGTCAAAGACTCGGAATGCCTCGCGGATTTCTTCTTCACTGTCTGTGTCTTTCATTTTTCTAGCCATCATAGTCAAAAACTCTGGGAAGTCAATGGTGCCATTGCCTCAAATTAAAAAAACACAAAGCTCATGTAAAGGAAGTGCTCCAGGAAAGCCCCTCTGCAGTGATAAATCTTAGAAGCGCTTTACAGAATGGTAAGCACTTCTAGGACAAACTGGCAAATCATTTTATTAGGCTCAACCATTTGTAGGTCTAAACTATTGAAATACTTCACAGGGCGATTTCATATGGTTCCCAGAACTCAAACTAATAATCAGTGCCGTGGATAGCATTTAATGATGCAAAGGAAAACTGCACACACCGATTCCTGACCACTGAAGGGGGCTGTGCAGTTCAGGAGAAAAAAAAGCACAGGGTACTGCAGGCTGAATCTTTCCACTCCCAAGGGAAGTATTAGAGATTATCTCGCCAACCTCCACTCCAAGTTAGGGCGATCACTCTGGTCTAACTCTGCCTTGGCCAGTGATGCTAGTCAAGGCCTACATTTGCCCCCGAAAGTCTTCTCCAGGGGGCATTTCTCAGCCATGTTATGATAAGTTACCTAATCGTTTTCTCCTCAACTCGGTATCTTTATTTCCCATTAAGGGCAAAGCTCAAAAGTGTTTTCAGAGCTCAGCTCAGACTATTAACATTTATGAAACTGTCAGAAGAATCTGTTCTATGGCCAGTATTCCAAACAACTCCTCCTCTAAAACTAAGAGATAGATGAACACCCCAAAGACAAGCCACCGATTAACAACGTAATTTAAATTAAATGGAAATAAAGTTAAATTAGAAGGAAAAAAGCCTTAGGCTAAGTAAATCTTTTTCACCAGTACCTTTAAATCAAATTAGTAATTCAGAAATCCTTTCAAGTCCTTCTGGCCTCCAAAACTTGACAGCATTATTGATATTCAGGCAAGTCAAAATTAATTATTTGGAGTGCTAGCTCACAGCCACGCAGCGATGTCCTCAGGCATATTTCTTCACTGCAAACACTAGATTCTGTAGCCTGGGACAACCTCTCCCCGCTAGTTCCATACCATCTGAGGGCCTCATACATTTTGCCAGTTCCTAGGCCATGCCTCCCAGGATTCTCACAAAACAGGAGGAAGTCACCCCATGTTCCCAGATGGCTGATCATCTGAGCAAATGAGGGAGAACTATGAACCACCTTTTTTTCCAAAACAATTATTAAGTATGAAAAGCCTTTAGAAGTAGTTTGAATGGACTGAAACCATTGTGAAAGAGATTAACAAAAACCCCTAAATCTATTAGGTTGGTGCAAAAATAACTGTGGTTTAAAAGATTAAAAACAATGGCAAAAACCACAATTACTTTTGCACCAACAAATGTACGTGACAAGTATAACTCAGCTTTACCACCTTTTGATACCATAGGTTGTAATGACTATCAAGTCAACCTAGAAAGTCCTCTACATCCAAACTGTTTATTCTTCCCTCACCTTTAAAAAATCCACTATGTTCTACGTTATGCAATACATATACTAGTGCATATACAGGGTTTCCAAAAATACGTTTTAGCAGGGGAGGGGTACTCAAAAACTGTTTACCGATGGAAGTGAGCAATAACAGGTCTGCTGTCTACTAGAGCCGAGAGGAAAAGATGACCGATTGGTGACCCACTGCTACAGGGGTTACCGCTTCTTTCTTGCTCCATGCCTTATACATCTTCTCCTTCTGTTAGGTTCTACAGCTCTATTCCCTGCGGTTATCATGTACCCCACACCTCTAAGCCTCATGTGATCTTCAAAATTCTCTTCAACACACACATCTACAGCTCGCAATGTATCCAATTCTCCCTTAACGGCTAAGAGTGCTCTTCACCCACTTCACTTGTGGTTTCTCGTCTCCTCTTAAGAGACAATAAGCTTTTCAAAAAGGTCCATGGCTATTTTTAACTTCCCCATAGAACTCCGTGTGGACTCACGGGCCAATTGACAAATGATTGAGCTGTGGGTCACAGGAGGTATAGAAGAACACCACCGTGATCCGATCCAGGAAATGTTACAGACAGTGGGGGGGGGGAGGGCAGGCCCATAATCTTCTATTTTAATTGTCAATGGCCGTAAGGCAACCACAGAAAGGCTCTTTGCACATCTGCTTTGCTCTGGGGACCGAAAGGCAATCTTGTAACATGTCTGAACTTGAATTACACAACACTGGCACTCATTCATAGTTCTAAAGCCCTTACCGTCAGCATCCACCTCATTGATCATATCCTGCAATTCAGCTTCTGTTGGGTTCTGACCCAGTGACCTCATGACAGTTCCAAGTTCCTTTGTTGTAATGGTGCCATCACCATCTTTGTCAAATAGGGAGAAAGCTTCCTTGAATTCTAAAAACAAAAGTTTACCTTTTAGAATGAATGTCTTTACCCAATCCAGCCACAATACACTCTTCCCTGGGGTTTGCCCAAGCAAGCTGTCCAAGGTGTGCAGGTTATCAGAAACTGCCTGATCTTTATCTACTGAAATAAAAACCACAATAGTCCTGTTGGACTGGCCTTTATACAGCAGTCCATAAAGCAAACATTGCTTCTGGTAACCGGCTCCGTAAAACTACAATATTCTCCCTTTTTTAAAGAAGACTAAGCTTGAACACATTTAAATTAGACCTAAATCCAATCTGACAAGTGAAGATTGGTCCATGTATTCCCTTAAGGCCCCTTCCTGTTACATTTCTACAGCCATAAGAATGCCTTGTTTCACAGCAACATGAAGAGGTTACTAGAAACGTCCATTCCCAGGTAACCAGAGTTCTCTCTGCATGGTATTCAGAATTTTCCAAAGGCATTCCTGGTCTCTTAAGGAGAAACCATCTCAAAAAAGTCCTCCAGGGAATACTAAAAGCTAAAATCTAAACTAACACAACTCCCTTACCAATTGTAATCGTCCTAACACTCATTTTCACCCATTCCCACTGATTTTAGAATAGCAAGTCCAAGCTTTCATGATGGATTACTGAAAGACCTGTGGCACAAAAATTCTAAGCTAAATTTTTGAGTGGCAGACTCAGTGCAATCTCATTATGCGCAAAACCTCACACTGTGAAACAGTTGGCTACTACGGAGTGTAACAAATGGGTCTTCTTAGTTCCACTTCCTTTCAACATTATCTCCAAAATACCAGCAAAGTGTAACATCTGACCTAAATATTTCTGCTTAGCTTCATTTATATAGAGTCTTAGAAAATTGTTCAGCTTATAGAGGCGAGGGGACAAAGGAGTGATCAAAACTGAGTCATGCCTAGTTCTGGCCTACTGGGGACTTTGTGAAGTCATCAACTTACCCGCAATCTGTTCTTCGGTCAGCTGATCAGCCTACACGGAGAAAAGAAAAGGTTATAATTCAATCTACAACACTCTGAGATCAACATTGTTTTTCCAATTAAACTTTCAATAGTGACCTTTCCAAAATCAATTTAAAAAATACATATATATATATCAACTGTTTGAAAACTCTCACAGTGTCGTTTAATGAAAACAATTAGAATAAATGGAACGCTTTATGCCATTTTAAAAACAAAGGATGACAACGAAGTGACAACATCTCACCTCACGTATTCTCTTCTGGGCCTTCGGCTGTGTGCTAAGAGGTCTAACTAGGAAGGGTCAGTTTGTAATTTGAAAAATGGCACCTCTAGTGGCAAAGGGTCCCACAGCATCGGCTGCAGCAGCAGGCTCTGAGAAAGAAGAGCGCCACCTACTGCGCCAGGGACTCCGCAGTCCCTGCTTCCATCCAAGAAGGGACCCAGCCTGACGCTGCTGTCACCGCAGCTAGGATCTCGTCCAGGGGCAGTCTTTTAGCGCACCTTGCGCATTGCTGCGGGCGCTCCAAATCTCCAACCGGCATTACATAATAGCACTGGGTTGGATTAACAGGCTTTTCTATCCATTTTATGACACAATTAAGTGGGGAAAAATAAATATACTGCAATGTGTTACCCCACCGACTTCATTTCCATGTAATAAATGCTTTCAATCATTTAAATTAAGCAGTCATTTGTTAAAAACCTACCATTTACAATGGTCAAATTATCCAGATTCAGAAGCCAAGGGAAAAAACGGACCCTCCTACAACTGAGCTGTTAACAAAACTGAAAAAACTAAGTACACAGAAAACTGCACAATAATTATGAGCCTATACCCTCTTTTCTGGAGAGGAGAAACTTTCCTGGAGGATAATGTACTCTACTCACCTTAAAGATGACATAAGCTGCTCATAGTAAACATGCGTTACTAGAGGTGATAATGGTCACGAAGGTAATTCTCACTTGCATTATTTGGTTTCTGCAATACTGAACCTATGCCTCCAGCCAGGGGAATTAGAGATCCCAAGGAGAGCTAATATGTTATTTTTATTTTAATGGAGAACACCTAATGAAGCCAGTAACAAAAATCAGTCCTAACAGGAAGCCAAAAGGTGTTAAGTTTATTCTAACTCTTAAATGGAAACTTTCACAAATAGCAACGGCGTTCCATTATATTGAAAAACTTTCTTTTTCTTCAAATTATATATAGCTGGGTCTTCCTTGCTTTTTACCCCAGTGACTGCAAGTTGGTTTTCTTTGTATCAAATGAAGGAGACACAATGATTTATGTAACGCCAGGGCTACGTCTGTCTTGCACAACAGAAAGCGCTGCCACATCTCGCAAGAGAAGCAGTCACCTTACCGGGGAGAACAGTCCCACCTCGCTACAAAACTGTCGTATTAGAGGGGTTTATCAAGAGCATCAGCCTTCCTCGACAAAGAAATATCTCCCAATCGCGTTGGCCTTGGAGGTAAAGGTACTCTGAACCTGATGGAGCCATCTCCCCACCCCGACAAACCAGAAAACGCTGTGGGTGATGTCAGCCCTGCCCGCCGAGAGAGGAAGGGGGCTGTGGAAAACACACCCAGTGAGGCGCACAGGCTCATCTGACAATCTAGAAGCTGCAGAGAAAGCGGAAACGTGGAGGGCATCTCCCTGCGGACTGGGAAGTGGCGCGGAGTAGGGAAACGCCAAGCGCGAGGTCTGGCAGGGGTGCGTGCCGCGAGGGCAGGCGAGATGCCAGGGGCGAGGCGACCCCAGCGCCGGGATGGGGGCGCCGCCCCTCCCAAGCCAGGGCTACCTCCTACTCCTACCCCCACTCCGGGGCCGAGCTGCGGGTTGGGGCCCAGCCCGCCCCGCGCCTCCCACCCGCGTCAGCTCCCCCAGGCGGCGAGCCCGCCGCGCCGCCGCCTCCTCCCGGAGCAGAAACTTTGCGTCTCTAATGGAAACCGAGCCGCGCGCCAGCTCCCTCCTCCCCCGCCCCCCCCGCCCCAATTAGCGCCAGCCCAGTGCCTCCCGCGGGAAGGGGCCTCGGGGCGTATCAAGGCTCAAGCACGCCTTTACTGCCGCACTGAGTAGGGGGCTGCGGAGGTGCAAAATACGGAGACAAGCGCCCCGGCCACACCGCAATGCCCCACCCCGGCGCAGAGCGGCCAGCCCGCCGCTTCCGCCCTCTCCGCCCCCCACCCCTCGCCTTCCTGCCCCCACTCCACCCTTCCCCGGCTCCTTCCTTCCCAGCCCACGCCCGCGCCGCGCCCCCCGAGAGGGAGGAGGGGAGAGCAGCTGAGAGAGGGTGGGGGAGAAGCTGATGGCGACCCCCACGCCGGGGCCGGAGCAATGTGCGCCACCGGCTCGCTCTAACCCATTCATTCTCCCCGGCATGCCAGACCCGACGCCTTCGAGCCTGGGGAGAGGCCGGGGGGGGGGGGTGGAAGGAGCTAGTGCCCTGCCCCGCCCGGCTCCCCCGCCCCCCGGGGCCCCGGCCCAAGCGCTGCGCTGCGGGCAGCCCGGGTGCGGCGCGCTGGATGCAGTGGTGCGGGGTTGGGGGAGGGGGTGGATGCGGAAGCCCCGGTGCAGCTGCAGCCGGAGCCCCTGTCCCCGGCCAGCCAAGTCCAGCTCCAAGGGGACCAATATTTAAATGAGAATCCCTGGCCGAGGAAACCGATGCAAATCCGGAATGCATCCTTCTTAACTGCAACTGCTACGTAATACCCGGAAAACAGGAAAAAGCCCCCCCCCCCAAAAAAAAAAGCACAAAAAGGAAAAAGCGGACCAAACTAAAAATTTGTGAAGAAATCATGGACAGGGAGCTGCTACGCCGGCGTTTGCCACTCCTGACCTACCATGGTGCGAGCGAAGGGTGGAAGAGCAGAGGGATCGAGGGTGGCTGCACCAGCGCAGGGGCTGTGACGGCAGGGTGCCTCCGCTGCTGCTGCTGTTCTGCTGCTACGGCGCGGTGTGCGCTGAGCGTTGTGCCGCTGCCACCGCCGCCTGTGCCGCCGACCGAATGCAAGTAACGGCGCCGCGTCCACGAGACTCCCAGCACCAACGCCGAAGTGCGAGCCTGCGCTCTGTGAAATATATACGGCGCTCCGTATCCCTCCGCCGCGGCCGCCTCGCTCAGAGGCGCTGCGAGGGCCGGGCCTTGCCCGCTTGGCCCCACCCCCCGGCGCGTCGGGCCTCCCGCCGCTCTCTGCTCGCCCGCCGCCCCTAGCCCAGGTCCCGGAGGCGGACGCGAGGTGTTCGGGGAGAGGTGCGGGGTCGCCGAAGCAGGCTCCATCCTGGGCGGGAGCGAGGACAGAGAGCCTGCATAGTCCCGATCTGGCGCAGCCCTGGGCTTCGGAAGCCGTCCGCCCCTCACCCCAGCCCCACCCCACCTGTGAGATCCTCTAAGTCTCCTCCCGCTCCTTTGGGGTAGCGGGGTCCTGTTCCGTGAGCTGCGGGAGGTCCTGGGGCTTGGGGAGGCCGAGAGTTGCTGGGGACAGAGGAATTGACCGCACACCTTCAGCTGCCGAGGAGAGGGCTCTGGAAGGGGCAAAGCAGTTTTCCTTATGCAAGAAATCGATCGGACATTTTTCTTCTCAAAATTTGAAGCGATATGTGAGACAAATTATATATGCTCAGTTGCTAAATCTGTCGTGCTCATATGCTTTGCCATTCTTATAATAATGGTTTTACGTTTCCTCTGATTTTTTTTTGTATGCTTGAATAATAACTCTCCCCAGCTATTTTGTTCTTTTTCCTATGGAAAATACTATTCAACGTGGCTCCAGTCTTACTGAAATTAATGCACCTGTGCATCTTTTATAGACCTTAAAATGCATGCTTTGGCTTTTTTCTCTTAATTTTCCTGGTCCTGAGAGGGATCAGATCTTTATTCAAAAATCCCTAGAAACAAAGAAGGAAAAAATAGGTACTTAGAGTCCCCTAGCTTACAGTTGGAACACACAGCTAATTGGCTCTACTATGAAGCTGGACCCTATTTTACCCTACAATCTCGATTATATTCATTTTTAAATAGTATTTTAATCTTTAAATTTACTAATGTTTCCAATTTATTTGTAAACTGAAAAAAAAGGACAATTCCAGCTATTAATTGGAAGCCCAAAACTTAAAAGAAAAAAAAGTCTTGACAAAGTGCTGCAGTTGCTTTTCTTGCCAAGGCAGAACGCAGAATTGGATGTTTTGTTTACAGGGCCTGGACAACAGTTGCAAGTTATCATTTGCTTATTCTTTCAGAAAATGTGGCAAAGTGTGTGACTGACAAACTCTGCTAGAAGGGGCTTTGCTTATATTTGTGGCTTTGATAAAGTCCGCAGAAAGATGTTTTAAAAGATGGAAAATGTTCAGCACATTGTAGATGCCACAGGACTTCTGGGGTAACCTCAGACAATCATCTGTGGAGCTGCTCTTACTATGGTCCTTCTAGAATGCTGCAGAAAAGGTGAACCTGCTGTTCAATTTAAAGAGAGGCTGCAGCAGCAAGCCAGTGAATCTTCCCTCTGCAGATCAGAAAGACATTTCACTTCACAAATCTACCAATCATCATCACCATTCTGTGCTCATGGAGGGAAACCTGAATGGGAGTAAAGTGTATAGATTAATCGGAGAGTTGGAAATAGAGAAATAGAGGAAAGAGGACTAATACAAAATCGATTTAAAGGACATTCAATGATCCAGTGAGTTACAAGTCTAAATGCCAAACAGATCATTAAAATTGCTTCATTCCTAAACGAATTTGTATTCTTTTGTCAGGTTTCTCATATAGTAGTTATTATGATTAAATACAATTTAAAACATGGTATACATCGTAAAAGTAGGGAGAAATAATGGGAGAAATGAAATGTGTTTAATTATTAAGGATTCATTAGCTTCCAGTATTTTTCCATTTCTTAACATTATTTTGGTTAAATTGCTACAATCTCTAGTTTCGAAAACCAGGCATTCTCTAAAATAATATTTCTCCCTCTGTCATTTAACCTATTTCACCCAAATGCTTTCCATGATTTTACCCGCTAAAAACTACATTTCAGAATCATTTTACTTACAGGAAAATTCATTATTCTGATTCTTCGTATTTACCAGCTAGAGTTATCTTTTGGTAATTCTTTAACGTATCAAAGCGCATCTTAGATTTCAAGTCTGTTATGTTTATAATGAGGTCATGCTTTATTCAGTTTTATGACTATTTTGACACACTGAAATATAAGAAGGTCAAGTGACTTGCCCAAGATCTTACTGTGAGTCAGTGATGGAACATCAAATAGAGTGTGAGCCTTTGTTCAGGGCTCTAATCTTAGATTTATTAGTGAAATCAGTATCTGAAATTTTAAAACATGCAATGTGAGGGATTTGCCTATTTCGTGATGCAGATTCCTTTGACTACTTGGATGATCACTGGGTTTTCATTAACGTCAAATACAGTTGACCCTTGACCAACATAAAGGTCACAGTTGGAACTGCGAAGGTTCACTTATGTGTGGATTGTTGTCAATAAATACCTGTACTGTTTTGTTTTGTTTTTCACTTTTTTAAATTGATTTATTTGTGTTTTTCCAGGACCCATCAGCTTCCAGTCAAGTAGTTGTCTCAATCTCGTTGTGGAGGGCACAGCTCACAGTGACCCATGCGGGGATCAAACCTGGCAACCCTGTTGTGAAGAGCACTGCGCTCTAACCAGCTGAGCTATCTGGCTGCCCCCTATCTGTACTGTTTTTGATCCATGGTTGGGAGTCCGCAGATGTGGACGGAGGATTGTATATGCATTGTTCTACACCATTTTATATAGGGTAGGGGACTTGAGCATCCTCGGATTTTGGTATCTGTGGGGGGTCCTGGAGCCAATCCCCCGCAGATACCTAGGGACAGCTTAAGTTTTTAGGGCATCAAAAATTACACTTGGATTTTTCAACTGCCCAGGTGCCTGGCACCCCTAAACCTCTCTGTTGTTCAAGGGTCAACTGTACAGTAGCCCCCCTTATCTGCAGTTTTGCTTTCTAGGCTTCAGTTACTTGTGGTCAACTGCGGTGCAAAAATATTAAGTGGAAAATTCCAGAAATAAACAATTCATAAGTCTTAAATTGCATGTCATTCTGAATAGTGTGATGAAATCTTGCAGTCCCACTTTGTCCTGCCTCGACATAAATCATCCCTTTGTCCAGCACATCCACGCTGTTACGCTCCTCACGCTTTAGTCACTTAGTAGCCATCTGAATTATCAGATTGACTCTCACAGTATCAGTGCTTGTGTTCACGTAACCCTTATTTTAGTTAAAAATGGCCCGAGTGCAAGAGTAGTGATGCTGGCAATTTGGATACACCAATGAGAAGCTGTAATATACTTCCTTTAAGTGAAAAGATATGTATGTATAAGAAAAAACATATATATTAGGTTGGTGCAAAAGTAATTGCAGTTTACAAGGTTAAAAATAATTGCAAAAACCCCAATTACTTTTGCACCAACCTAATAGAATTTGGTACTATCCGCAGTTTCATGCATCCACTGGGGGTCTTGGAACAGAATCCCCACAGATAAGGGGGGGGGTTACGGTACACTCCTTTAAATGAATAAACTTCCTAACTTATGGAGAGATCAGCAATCAGGAAAATAAGCCACATTATTGTGGTATCTGAGAACCAAAAGTCTATGGAATATATCATGATATTGAGAGAAAATGGTTATTATTGTTATCTTAAAAATAATGTCAATCAGAAAAAAAGTAAAAAGAATGCAGCCCCAAAACAGAAATCTCAGGTTTGAATATAATTTCTGTTACTAAGATCACTCGACCCCTCTGAGTCTGACAGAAAGACTACAAATGCAATAATTGTACATACTCATGGGTACAACAAGAGGTTTGAATTCGATCTATAAATTCCTTCCGGCTGTAAAACCCTGTGCCTGAGATTATATGTAATTATAAAATATACATATATAATACACATCATAAATGTCATATACATGTGCATACATACAAATATATATGTATTGATGATGAAGAAGGCAAATGGAGAAATGGAAATAGTTTAAAATAAAAATAATATTTGCTGGGCTCAGTTGGTTAGAGCGTGGTGCTCTTAGCAACAAGGTTGCCGGTTCGATCCCCACATGGGCCACTGTGAGCTGCGCCCTCCACAACTAGATTGAAACAACTACTTGACTTGGAGCTGATGGGTCCTGGAAAACACACTTAAATAAACAAAAGTTTTAAAAAATAATTTGCCATCCTGTGAGGCAAGTATCCTTATGTGGAAACTGAGGCACTGACTCAGTGATTTGCCAAATTAAATGGTGGAACCCAAAAATGTAGCTCAGAGGACCAAGCACATAAGAATTACATTATATCTATTATTTAATAGAATTTATTTTTAATTTAATTTTTTATTGGGGGAGTGCGAAGAATAAGATTAAAATTTGATTTTAAAGAGATACTTCTTACCCAAGGATTTGAAATTAAAATCAGATCACAGGAATGTAGTAATAGCTCTATCTCCCACACAAGGAGTAGAGTGTTTGTGAAAGAAAACTCAAAGCAAAACATTTGCTTTGTGATGCTTTCTAGCAGGACATTTCTCGTCTTGCAGATGAGGCCCGCAGAGGTGAGGAGATGTGCTCACTGTCAACCATTCACCTGATGACACTGCTTTCCTCAAAAGCGGTGACGGGGGCTCTGGAATCCTAGTTCTGCTCCATGCTTTATCTCCAGGACTTGGCCTTTTAAATTTCTCTTTTACAAAATTGTCTTGGAGCAAAAGCTGATTTTAAGGCACCAATTAATACAAAACAGAAGTATAGCTCTGATTTTTATTTATATTCAGAGAATATATTTACATATCTAGATCTGCCTCAGAACAAGGCTCTCTTTAAATATTTATTGTACCCCACACTCTTCTAGGCACCACGAATACAGCAGAGAGATAGATAGGTAGGTAGGTAGCTAGATCTAGATCTCCTTGCCTTCATGGAGCTTACATTCTTTTGAGAAAATGAATGAGTGTGCAAGTGTGTGTGTGTGTGGGGGGGGGTTTGGGGGAATGTTTGATGGTTTCTACAAAGTATCCTCTCTAAATTCATTACCTGCATATAATCTATTGTCAGTTGTGTCTTCGTAGATGGATTATCTAGTTAAGAGTATTTTCCTTAAGAAATTGGTAATCCCAAACCGGAGCCCCTCTCCTGAGCTATGTCACAGGAAAGACATCTGGTCTTCCCACGCTCTGCCATGCCCAATGCCCTGCTCTCTGCCCATGGTCCAATAGCACCTTGATGATTACCCACCATTTGGGATTCTCTACCTCACAAGTTATCTCCAGTAGCCAGAGCAGACTCTTGCTGTTTGTGTGTAGATTTACATTTCATTAAATGTTATAGATTAAAAAAGCTTTACTATCTCTATCAACAACAAAATACTTCATTATTGTTTCATTTAAAATTCTGCTATTATCGTTTTTTGCCAGTATTTTTGATGAATGACTCATATAGGTAAAGAATAGAGTGGGAATTTTAACATTTAAATTTGAAAACATGTTACCATCAGAACATAAGCAAGTGTTAAGCCATGACTTTGTACCATGAGAAAAACATTATCAGTTTTAGCGCATAGGGTGTCTATTTTGTGTCCCATAATTTTAAGTGAATCGTAACCAGACACATGTCCAGCTTGCGGTGTTCATCATATATTTAGTTAACAGTCGAAAGTACAATCTCCCCAAACAACACCATTCAAAGGAAACGTGTGTCCTGTTCTTGTTTTTTTCAAATGCTTTCCTTTGTGTCGTCAAGAACACCTCTTGTCCTCCATTCACAGAGCTTGTGCTTGTTTTGCTAGTAGCTGTGGTGATGGATTTGCACTATTCCCTCTCTGGCCTGGTCCACCCTTGTGACCAAGGTCATGAATATGCAACACAGAAAGCTGGGGCCAGGGACAGAGAACAGAGCAAAATAATTGGCCTTTAATGAGACTGGAGCCATGACTTGGGCCTCAATAGCTCTATGCTTTAACCAACTGAATTCTTAAGTTACCGGCAGCCAATGGTTATTCAGACTTAGGGACCGAGTATGTGAATTCAAATTCTAAATGCCCAATGGGATAAGATCATAGTTTTTGTGCTTTAGTAGTTTACATTAAATGCAAGCTGATTTTTTTTTAAAAAGCAGCTGACCTACTGAGAAATGTGTTCTCTGTTATATTATTTTAGAAATTCTTGAATCACCATTTCCCTCATTAATCCAAAAATCAAGTGCAAAAGTAACTTTAATCAACATCAGAACAGTAACCAGCAACTTCTCATTTCTATCGTATGTTCTAGAGTGGGGAACAAACCAGAGAGCAGGTCTAAGACATCCATGCAACAATAGGCACTTAGCAGCTTACAAATGATTTAACAACTATCCAGTTGAAGGATATGTGGTCACAGTGGCAAACTAGAATGGCAGGTTTGGGGTGACTCAGTTTGCTGAAGAGCAGAGCCACTGAGTGGCACAAATTGATACTTTCACTGAGGTCTTGGTATGCAGAAAACTGGACCATAATGATAAATCAGATAAACTAATGTTGATTGTGGATTATACCAAAGAATGGGACTCACCAGTTCCAACAGAGAGAAAGGCTAGTTTGGTAACTGTGTGGTTTGGTTTTGAATCATAATGAAAAGCCTTTGTCCTACCTTCTAGATCTGTGCCGTCCAATACAGTAAACACTAGCCACATGTGACTATTTAAATCAAAGTTAATTAGGGAGAGGGTCCTAGATGGCAGATTAGCGAGAAAAAAAAATGCGGTAAAAAAAGATTAGAAAAATGTTCAATATTTTACTCTAGGACTATTTTTATTTCACTTTTTCATATTAAATTCTTAACACTAAAAAAATAGCCGAAGTTAATTAAAATAAAAAATTCAATTCCTCAGTTTCACTAGCCACATTTCAAGTACTCAATAAGCCCACATGGCTACTAGTTACCATATAGGCCAACATAGAATATTTCCATCATCACAAAAGTTCTATTGGTCAGCACTGTTCTAGAGATTTAAATAAGGAAAAGAAACATCCATGTTGGCTTGGATAGGGAATCTTCAGGGTCTCAAGTTTTTTAATAGCACGTCCATGATTCTTTATTCATCCCAATGAACGTACACGTCCCCTTCTGATCTATCCAGTACACTGCCACTAGATTAGTTTCACTGTTCAAAAACCTCCACGGGCTCCCCAATGCCAGCAGGAAATAAAATGCTAAGTTCTTGGGTGGCCGGTTAGCTCAGTTGGTTAGAGCGTGGTGCTGATAACACCCCGGTTGCCAGTTTGATCCCGACATGGGCCACTGTGAGCTGCACCCTCCTTAAAAAAAAAAAAAAAGCTAAGTTCTTGTGTCTAATCTAGCATTTGAAGCCCTTCAACAGTTTGTTGACCTACTTTTTCAGCATTATTTTTGTTATTCTACAAATATGAATTGTTTCAGACAAATTGGTTTACTGTCTGTCCCCTCAATATATACTGTGCCCTCTCATTGCCATTCCCAGTGTCCACATGCCTGCCCATATCTTTACCATCTCTCTAAATCTTACAGGTCTTTCATGCCCAGTTTAAATCCCCCATTTTCAAACATTCCTGATTATCATAGCTCTTTGTGAACATCTTCTCTCTGAATTCCTATATCTCTTATCCATTTCTACCTGGTATTATCTTTTCATGTATCTTACCTCCTCAACCAGATAGTAGCAGAAGTTACCATCTGACACTCTTTGAACTCATCATAGGACCTGAGTCAATAAATACCAAAAGATTATGTAATTGATCAGTATTGCGCTCAATTCACTCCTGGGACAGGAGAAGATAGTAGACATGAATTTACCAAAGTAAAGAGAAAAGGAAAAGCAAGTCCTTTCCTTTAATGCTGAACTACCTCTTGAAGCCAGTCTCCCTAGATTTGGGGGCAGGCCACACATCCTCAGGAACATGCTGGACTGTTCCTGCTTGGGTCCCAACCTATACCCTGTACGACCTGTAACCTCTGAGCAAGCATATACCTAAGCTGAGCCTTCCTGCTTTGGCAATTCTCTCCCCACTTTCACATAACTGGATCCATTCCCTGCTTCCTGTAACGGAGACAATATGGCCAAAGGCAAGTTGAACTTGAAGAGAAAAACTGGGACTCTTTCTGTCTAAGCTCAGTGAGGCTTTTGGAGTTTTATTCATTCTAAGTAGAAATTCTGAATCATTGGACAATAAACCAATTCTAGGCATCACAACAGGATGATTGGATCATTTGGTCACTGAAAATACTTGCCTCAGGAGAATTTTCAAGTTGTACAAATGAGTATTGGTGTGCCCCCTCCCTTCTCACAACCTCCTCCATAATAAACCAAGAAGATAGACAGAAATTTTGTTTCTTATTTCAATGAAAGGTTACTCAAGGCTTTGTTGTTTTTATTGTTTTGAAAACATTTATTTCCCAAGCAATCTCTTCCATAACACTGGAATATCATTTGCTAGGTTAAATGGCTGTTTCTTGGCCACTTAGCCACACAGACTCTGCTATCTCATTAGTAAATGGTTGTAATAATAACATACCTCAAGGGCTTGTGTGAGGGTTACATGAGAGGGAAAAAATGTCCAATTCGTTTGTAAACAATAAAACCCTAGACAAATATAAGGTGTCGTTGTTTATAATATTTAAAATATCAGTCAGCTAAATTGGCAAAGGTCATATCGGTTGTCAATTCCGAAGCAGTCAGGGAATCTGAGGCAGTAACCTAACGTCTGGCAGTGGCAAGATCCAGGATGGTCTTCCACTGTGCGCGCCCCCAACAGGCTGGTGCCGGGGCAACAAGCCCTCCGCAGCCTCCTGCTTTTCACCACTCACTCCAGCAGAATGCTGCTGAGTCATCACCCTCCTCTACAGCAGCTGAAGAGAGCTGTGACTCAGAGAACTGATTTATAGTTTCATGTTTCACTGCTCTAGCTCTTCCTTGTCACACGAAGTGTCATAACTACTACACCTGTTTCGCACATAGTTTGAAACTTCGGAAATGATCTCAAAACTGAACAAAACATACAAGCCAGATTTTAAATGGCCTATTGACTGACACAATGATTCTAATACAGGCCATTTCTGATTCTCGAATCCTCAAGAAAGGTGGAGAACGGACGCGAGCTATTCAGTACTGTGTACCTGCGCGAACTTTGTATTTTGGGACACTTTGAGGTTGGAGCATATATTAATACTGCAATGATACTTTGTAAGGTGATACCAGGGGCTCCCACTGAGCCCTTCTTACTGTCTAAACACATTTTGCTTGTGAACATTTGCTAGACAGCCAGCCAGGTTAGGGGGCTTAGGCGCTGCTGGAGCCATGGAACAAGGTTTTATCTTTCTGAAAGAGCACCATCTCTTAACAAATCCAGTCCATACTTGTTTTATCAGCTGAAGAAGAGAATCACATTTTTTAGAAGCAAGCCTGAAAGTTGCATAATTGGAAAACAGAACCATGATTATTTGTCATCAGCACTTTGCAATATCCTAAAAGAAGTACTTCGGAATGTTAGAAAAGAATTATAGCTGTATAGCTACATTTCTTTTCATTTGTTTGTTACCCATCTCAAAACATTAGCTTTTGGGAATAAGAAAGGAAAACACTGCTAGACTGAAGAAGACCTAAGAAAAGAAACTATGATAATGCTTAACAACAAGAAATGTCAGCAATTTCAACGGAGGTCAAAGATTTTAAACAAGTTGTATAGATAAGGCCTAGCACAGAGAACAATTCAGCACAGCCAAACCCTAAATGGAATAACAAAGTCCAAAGCAAAGTCATCTCAAGATTTTCCAGTCACTGGGAGACCTTGTGGATAGAATTCCTCCACTCCCCTTATTACGATTAATCTTTGATTAAAATGTTTTCAAAGGTCAAAGGAAAGATCAATTTAGTATAATTCCAAAGCCCGCTCTGTCCCTAACTAGTCACTTAGAACTTACCTGAAAAATGGAAAAGGTAGATCAGACGGACTTTCTCTGGTTTCTCCCAGATTTAGAATTTTATGATCCTAAATATTTTGCTTGTGAATTTTGTGAGGAACTTCTGCAGAATCCCCTAGTAAATAGAAGACCCCTGGAGATGTGGATATAAATAGAGCTATGGTCACAGGGACTTGACTCACAAATTACGTCTTTTTATAAATGGTAACATTTAAGATCATTGTAGAGTTCCTACTTTGTTGAAGGATACTCAATTAAAATACTGAGAACGGACTAACCCATGGCTACTCAAACTGACTGATCAATCCTGACATTTATTTCCAAAAATTACAAAAAAAAAGATCAAAAGCTGGGCAGAGGACATTATCTTTTTACAAAGAGCAGAAAAGCAACAATCGAAGGGGAAAGTGACAATTTTGAGTGAGTCAGGTTTTTTTTTTAATCATTTTCCTCTAAATGCTTGTATTCGTCAAAGAATTTAAGAGAAAACATACAAAGAAAAGCTTGACGATAAGTCCTGCTATTTAAGAAGACATTATTAGTATCATAATGATGATATTTCCTTAATTTAAAAATAAAAAGTGGAGACAACTCAAACAGAGAAAAAAAATTACAGTGTTAAAAAAAAACAAAAAAACCCTGTACTTCCTACAATGTAGACTCTCAATAAGTATTGATAGCCTTTCTTGGAACTTAAAAGGCTCATTCAATTCTTCTACCACAATCCTAATTATTGTTCATTCATTCTTTCAATAAATCTATTAAGTTCCTGGAATGTAAAATGAAATTTACTAAGCATTGAGAATATAAGGATGAATTGGCTAGGCCCTGTCCTTAAGGAGCTCACAATTACAGTAAACTAATTTGCTGACCACCAGAAAGCAGCAGGTTTGATATGTACTAGGATTAAAGTAATCAATAAGCCCAAAGGAATGTTTTGTGGTACACTGATTCACATTTTAGATAAATCTGGGACAGACTTTATAGTAAACATAAGTTCTTTGTATATGAAAACGCTCCCTCTAGAAACATTGTGAAGATTGAACATAAAAATAAACATTAAAGTGACTTTAAAAGCCTAAAGCACTATAAGCAGAAGCAGGTAAGCTTGATTATAATGGCACAATTGAGAGTCCAAATTCTTCACAGCAGAATCAAATATAAGAGCTGGAAGGAAATCTGGAAATCACCTAATCTACAGAATAGAAAACTGAGTTTTGAGAACAAAAGGACGTACCCAAGAATTCCCAACTTGTTAGTGGCACTGTCAGATCTCTTTTCTTACACCACCATCTGACTTGACACAAAGAAGTCACAGTACCTGTGCCCTATACCAGGTATATGGCAAAAGAAATATGATGTATCGTTTCTTTGGGCAGGTATTTTTATGGTGAGATGCTCGTGTGGATGTTCAGGTATTTGCTCACTTGGCAAACATCTTTGGGGATGACTACTAGCCACCTACAGAAAGAAAACCACAGCTTTTGAACAAGGCTTTGACTAAAAGTTTAAGAAGCAGCAATACACAGCAACTGGCAACTATGGCTTTCGATCCAAGAACGACTTTTACATGGTACAGTGCAGTCACCACTACTGGTTGTAAAACCTCAGGAAAGACCATTAATAGCATAATCTTAGAAACAGGATGTGACTATAGTTCATTCGATTATCCAAGCTCCTATTGTGCCAAAATCACAGATACAGGATGCTAACTGAAATGGCGGGTCTAGGAAATCCACAAGATTTAATTTTCTTAGATTCTTATAGTAGTGAGAATAACCAAGTAACATTTCTTCTCTTCTGCTTTCTCCTTAGGACACTGATTGAAAATTACGTTCAGAGGAAACTATTCCCTTAGTTCCTATACCTTCCTTCAGTTTTTCAATAAAGTTCCCCAAAGGCTTGAGTAATGTCACAATTGCAGTGCCAGCTCTAGAAGATGGGGTATTACTACAGTAGACACACACAGGTTTGGGAGACAGACAACCTAGATTCTATTCTGTGCTTTGCTACTAAATTGCACTGTGACTGTAAACGTGTCGATTGCCTTTCCTGGGTCTCGGATTTTTCACAGTACAATGAGGGCTGGCCGGTACCTCCTCGCACTAGACAGACTATGGTACCAGATCTGGCCCATCTGAGAAGTTGTTTCACTAAACCTCTATCTAGGAGGGCCCTTCCCCGGAAAAGTCCAGAGGCTTTCCACGGGGGAGGACAAGAGAAGCTTCCCCTCCGCCTACGGAGGAGCGAACCAGCGGCTCATCAGCAGCTCTCGGGCCACTGCCTGTTAAGCTACCCTCCTCCGGCCCGTAGCCCCCTGGCCGCGTCTCCTTCGGGCCCCCTTCTTCTCTCCCTGGTCGAAAACCCCAGCCCAGCGAGGACATAAGGAAACCACAGGGGCGAAATGGAAAATGGGCCCTTCTGAAACAACAGTGCCCGTGAGATCGCTTCTCAGGCGGCTGGGCCTGCGCTGGTCAACAACAGGAAGGGTCGGCTCGGTAGCAGCTCGAGTCGGGCTTTCGAGATAAGGGAAGGTTGTCTTACTTCTCCTGCCGGCAACTGTTTTCACCAAACATGCCGGATGCACGGCAACCAGCGCGTCCTCACTGAGCAAGGGGGCAGGGTGAGGGAGGTGAGAGCTCGCCTGTCCCGGGCCACGTACCGCGGCAAAGGGGTTTCGTATTGTTCTTACAACAACTGTTTGTCTACAGTCACTTGGCGTGGGAGAGAAGGAGCGAGCCTCGCGCCTAAGCTTTTCAAGCGTGCGCGGGCAGGCGGGGCGGGGCGCGGGCGCGGGTACTATATCTCCCGGCGGAGGAGCACACGGCAGCTTTCTCAGCACACGCCCCAAAACGCGCTCGGTAGCCGGGTGCTTAGTTGGCGCTGCTGAGGCTGCTTTCCTCGTTCAGTTTGACAAGGACGCTCTCATAGGCCAGCGCGCCCCTGCAGTGGTTGGCCGGAAAGAGCTGAGCCTCCTGATTGGCCGCTCCGCACCTGCAATGCGTCAAGCCGCGGCTGGCGTGGAGGGCTCGGCGTGAGTGGTGGTGGCTGGCGGGGCAGCCGTCGGCAGGGAGCGGCTCCGCCTATGGCCGCCATCTTTACTAGTGGCAGCGCGGAGGGGCCCCGGGACTCAGAGGGGCTTTTCATGGCGCGTTTTGACCAGTAGAAAAAGGCTGTGCGACGGAAGTTTTGTTTGGGCTTTCTTTTCTGTTTATTACTTTGCGGTGGGTTATTTTGTTTTTGCTCAGATCCGGAGGATGTGGTGGGGGTAGAATTCGAGGGCTGGCGGCTCGGAGCTCAGGGCAGAGTGGCCCCCCTAGCAGGAGAGGGTCTGACAAGAGTTTTAGCTGCTGCTTCAATAAAACCGCATGGTTTGCGTTTCACCGGCGTACACGGAGAGGGCGATTTGACTCCTCTAAATTTGTAGAAGCAAAAATGAGATTTGCTTCCTGGGCATCTTGCTGGAGCTGGAAGGCAATTCTGGAAAGCTCTCCCGAATACGTCACGGTTCTTGCTCTCGCTGTGCGCGGTCCCATCCGCGCGGAATGCGTGTTTTGTTTTTTTAGAACTGAAATATCAAACAGCCGTCTTGGAAACTGTTTTAGGGCTCCAGAAACAGTGGCCTGCAGGGGCAAAACTGAGCTTGCCTGACAGACATGCTACGAGATGTTGGCTGAAAAAATTTTTGATCATATCAAGCTCATTTGCCTTTTTAGGCAATTGTTATGTTTGTGTGTGCATCCGGTTTTCACTCGTCTCTACCCCCATAAAAAAGAGAGAGAGAAAAATCCTCTTACTGGATCAAAAGTGGTCCTTGTTCAGGACCACTCTCCCTTTAGGGGAGATGGGTGAACAAAATAAAATCATTATTATGTTCCCTGGGTGAGTTAGAGATGGGGAAACGGGAAAAGCCACGGTTGTCTTGGGTTGGCGGGAGGTGATGTCTTTGTTGGTTTTATTTGAGCTGTGTAGGTGCAAATTGGGTGGATTATGGATATACCCAAAGGTGAATTCTGGCCTTAATGTGGGTGTTGCCATGGCTACAGGGAGGGGTAGTTGGTGAATTGCGGGACCAATAAACCGAGCGAGGCCAGGCCTCTCTGATTTATAAAGCCTTAGCAGTAATTGACTACCCTAGTTTATGCATCCTGGCTTGCGCTGTGCCCATCCGGGTCGGAGATTCCTGTATTGATCCAAATCAGGCACGTGGGCCTGTCGAGTTCTGTACTGACTATAATACAGGCGCATTCACTGCCTTGTGTAAATTTTCTGATTAGATGCTGGGTATATGAGCATAGTCTTTTGATTTGCAAGTTATTGCTACTCTTATCTAATTTTACCAATTATGACTATTTAATTATTGGCTTTTATGCTTTTCCCCATACGTAAACCATCACTTTGCCTTAGGGTGTGTTCTGCCTAAAACTAACACCCCATTTTACTGTGTATCAACATAATGTGAGAACACTGAGTTCGTGGACTTTGCAAAAGAAAGAAAATTGCAGCTTTGCATGATCTCCATATAGCAACAACCACTCGTGTTTCTGTGGAGCACAAAGTAATTCAGTGTTCTTTGGCAGCTGAGGTGCTGCTTGTGAGATAGAGCAAAGGACTGAATTTTCCAGCGCCTGGGTTTCTTCTGTAGTATGAAGAGAATCAAATCTATCTCACAGAGTTCTTGTGAAGATTGCATGAGATGTGAATGTGCCAGCACTGTGTAAATTGTAAAACTATTGACATAATGCTGTTTGGTTACTAAAGCATTTATTGAGTGCCCATAACTATCTGACCTTGTGAAAGGATGATGATTTTCTTTCAAGATTTTTCTACTTTGTGGGAAGAACAGATGGACAAACTCAGATCTAAAATAAACCTTAAATGGCATAGTTTTTTCTTAATTGAAGGCATAATATTTACATAGTCTTACCGGCATATATCGCCACATTTAGGGGCTCTTGGGATCACTAGCTCACCACAAGTTGCATTGGACTTTCCTGGTTTTAAAAAGGCCCGTGTCCTAGAAAGCCCCTCTGTCCTGGGCAAACTGGAACAGTTGGTCATGCTTGGACTGTTTCCAGTGCCACAAGATGGGAGGATGAACAGAATGGGAAATGAAGATCCTTACTGTATAGAGGGATTAGGGTTCACTGCAGCTGTAGGTTACCGGGCGCAAGAAAATGGATATCCTTGTAGGGAAACAAGGCCCGACACCTGAAACTCAGCACATCCAAAGTCACAGTGATCATTTTATCCATCTTTATTCTTCCTTCTCTCAGTCCCCCCACATGGTTCTTTTTTAAAAAATATACACGTGTATATATTTTTAAATTTTCTATTCTAATCTTGATCTCTGGTAAAGGCTTTACCAAATTTTTAGTCACTTTAGAGTGCAGAAGTTCTTTTTTTATGCCATGGACCCCTTTGCCAGATGGAGCTTAATGCTGCTATGGTTTGTTGCCCATATTCATAGCTGAAGGTATACTACGTTTCACTTAGAGGTCAGTAAAAGCAAAGGTGTCCTACTTTTCCATCCAAGTTCACAGAGCCCGCTGAATTCTCTGTAGGGTCCAGGTTGAGAAGCCCTGCTCCTCCATTGCCCCATCACAGTTCTCTTTCTACTCTGTACCCTTTTAAATTCTTTCACCTTTACATTCCCACTGCCACCATAATCGTTCAAGACCGTCGCTGTTTTCCTAACTGTTGTACAAGTCTGTATCGGTTTCTCATGCCTACTTCCACCTCATGCTCAGCTGATGGAATCGTTTTTCTAAAGCACATTTCTGACTACATCATTTCCCTATTCAAACCCATGGCTTTTCCTGGCCTCGGGGATTAAATCCAGATTTTTCAGGAGTTCTTTTGGGGCGCTCCATAATCTGGCCTTTTCAGTCCTAATAACCTACTCCTCTGCATCGCCTAAATTTCAGCCATATAAATTATTCTTAAATCTTTGCTTTCCCCCCACCATCTTTTATTCACATTGGCCTAGATTAGTGATTTCCATCATCTCTGCCCAGCAAAGTTCTAATATCCTCAAAGGCTTTCTTCAGATGCAAAGTCAGCTAAAATAACCTCTTCCTCCACTGGGCTCCCTTAGCACTTTTATTTCCCCCTCTTCTGTTACCACATTCTACTTTTATTATGTGTGTTTGATTACTCAATTCCATAAATTTTTGTCAAGTACCTGTTGTGAGTGTGGCCCTGTACTAGGGGCCCGAGGGATATAAAATGAAACAGAGTTGTACCTTGGTTTTTGAAGGACATATTTTAGGCTGGGAGAGAATGTGAACCTAAGCAACAATTTTTCCAAGTAAAAGAAACGACAAGTATTTCAGGAATCCAGAGGGATGGAATCCCTCTCTCTGCCAGAGGGATGAGAGAAGGCTTTGTGGAGTTAGTGCATCTGAGCTAGCTTGGATGATCATGACCTATATAGATATCTGTAGGGAAGGCATTCCATGCCAATGGAATACCAGCAACAAGGCAAGGAGGCTGAAAAGAGCATGGAAAGGGGAGGGAGTTTAGTCTGTTATTAGGCGGTCTCATGAGAGACCTGGCTGATGTCAGGTTGGTTAAGGCTAGGAAGAGTGACCACACATTCTAGGCAAGAAGATAATACTACACTGTATGCATGGAATCCACTGAAGAGTTTTGAGAAGAGACTTAACAAACTCAAAGGTGATTTGGGCTGGCTGGTTGGCTCAGTTGATTAGAGCGCAGTGCTCATAACATCAGTGTTGCCGGTTCGATTCCCAAATGGGCCAGTGAGCTGCACCCTCCACAACGACTTGACTTGGAGCTAATGGGTCCTGGAAAAACACACTGTTCCCCAGTATTCCCCCCAAAAAAAAAAAGTTAAAAAAAAATCAAAGGTGATTTAAGAATAATTATGTCACAGCCAAGTGGGAGGTGAATTTTACATGTAGACTGATGAAGGCAATAATAAAATGGCTAATATTTATTGAGCACTTACAGTGTGCCGTGCAATATCTTTACTTATAATATTTATTGCTCACAAAACTCCTGTTATTTTACTCCTTTTCACAAATAAGGAAACTTAAGCTTAGGACAAATAACTTACCCAGGTTCACCTATGGAGACAGAGCTGGAAGTTGAACCCATTTATTGCGTATAGTAGTTGGTCCACAAGTTAGCTATAATCTGAGAGTGTTAGCTGCGGAATTAGAGAAGATCCAAGAAATGATACTTTCAGTGACAGTAGTTTCGTACTTTATGTGAGAGGTGAATGAAAAAGCAAACATCACTAGGATTGGGCTCAATTCCTAGAGCCCAGTACTGGTCTCATCCTGTATCTCCTACACACTTTTCTACAGGAAAGAAGACGTCAGTAAGCAAACTATTGCTCCAGTTGTACCTCACTTTACAAAACCGCGTAATACCAAAAATGAGGAAGGATATAGATTCCAGTGGGCCTTGGCCTTCTGGGACTTCTCAGAAACCTCACAGAAGGAAGTGGCAACAGCACTGGCTTGGAGGTGTACCAGGTTTTGCTTCCAAATATTCCTATTGGGGGTGTTTCCCAATTTGAGTTAGAATTAGAAATTTTCAAGGCATTTGCTTCTGGATGAAAGGCCTTTCTTGGCCTAGTACCCGTTTGAAGATCAGTCGAATGTTTTCAGGGCACTAGAGAAGTGATTTTCCTATGCTCTGATTAAATCAGCCTCTTCTACTTTCCCCTTGCCAATAACGGAAGGCTGTGAAGAGGAGCAGGGAAGGGAAAAGTCATTTATTACAAGTTCTTCTGTTCCACCTCTCCCTAACCTTTATACTTCTGGTCTGTTCCTGATTGTAGGTGGAAAAGTTAAACTTGTATATGCCAAAACCTTCAAACCTAGGAAAGACTTTCACCTTTAAAAATTCTAGTATAGGGTGGCTGGATGGTTCAGTTGGTTGGAGCGCAGTGCTCATAACACCCAGGTCGCCGGTTCGATTCCCACATGGGCCAGTGAGCTGTGCCCTCTACAACTAGATTGACAGTGACTTGACTTGGAGCTGAACTGCGCCCTCCACAACTAGATTGAAAGCAAAAAAAACAACTTGACTGGGAGCTGATGGGTCCTGGAAAAACACACTGTTCCCCCATAATCCCCAATTAAAAACAATTCCAGTGTACATTACATAATTCACTGACTACCTTTTTCCCTTTGCTAATATTCTTACATCATTTTGTGTATCTTTCATCATTCTGATGAGATAATAAATTCCTTAGAAGCAGTAATTACCTTAAAAAAAAAAAAACACCCCAACACCTGCACCACTGTCCTGCATGTAATAGTCTTGATTTGTCATTTTTCTCCTCTTTTTTCTGGTTTATCTTTTCTACTCAATACTTACCTCTGATGACAGCATCAGCAATTTAGTGATATTCTAGAAAAATAATGTATTCATTCAACAATGTTTATTGAATTAGTTCTAAATGTCAGGCACCTTAGATTGTGAGTTCTAATTACTCTTTCTTGGGGTCATGGTTCGTAGTGTTTTGGGGTCATCAACACTTTTGAGAGTCTGATAAAAGCCACAGAAAAACATACATGCATAAAATAATTCTGCAACCCCTGTTACAGAATCTAGACTTTCTGACTCCACCAAAACCAAAACAATTTTTTTTAATCCAAAAGATCCTCTTCAGTGTGATGTGTTTAGTGTTTACACTGTGTAATCATATATAATCTATCTTTATAAGTAACTATATATGTAGGCATTCATATGTAGTTAATCAACCATATAGTGCTAAGGGAACTATTTCAATACTTGAATTGTTTTTTGTGTTTTCTTTTAATCCTAAGACTTTAAATTGAAAAATGGCCATCTTCCTGCTACTAGAATTTGGAAGGCAAAATACATTATAGCATTGTTTTTTCTTTAAAGTAAGTGTTATAATTATTTACTGATAAAAGCACTTTTCAAATTATAATATGCCATATTGTTAAACCTAGTCTTTGAAAATTTTAAGTTACAGTCTCTTTTGTTTTAAATTTTATGCTACCTGAAATATATAATTAAATTCAACTGCGAACTGGAGTACATAAATGAGATTTTTCATAGAATATTTTCCCATGAGATTTAGCATAATTGTTGTTTCAATCAATGTTTGTTTATTATCTTGAAAAAATATTTATTTTCCTTGAAGAGAAGGAGTAGTAATTGCATGAGTTGTTATTTTCAGAACAGTTTACCAGTGGGTTTCTTTGTATTCTTTCCCTTGCATTGTTCTTCCTAATTAAGGTCAGCATTTGCTAAATTTTATTGCAGAAAGACTGATAAGAAGGAACCCTGTGTCTGGAACTTGAGATCTCTGAATTTTGTAAAACTTGTATGTTAAAGGAGACAGAGAGGGAACAAAAGTTGTCATTTGAGAATTTCTTCTCCATGTAAATAATTAATGATGGAATAACTGAACACAGAGCAAAATTTGCAGACATCCACAACTCCTTACCTCTACCTGGAAACCTGTTGCAATGATTGTTATTTCATTTCAGTAAGACAAGGCTGTTGGAGCTCCAAAAAGGATGAGATTCCAAGTAGCTGTTAGGAATCCAATAGGACAGATTTCTTTGTTGCTGGATGAAGTCTAGTTTAAACAGTAAAATGAGCTGATTACGATGTAAAGCATCTCTGTTCTATCCATAAAAAAAGATCTGTAAGTGGTACAAGCATCATCAATATCATCAGGGAACATTACTGAGGTTCTTACATGGGCAAGGCACTCTGAGAGGTTCAAGGGTTGCAAAGAATTATACACAGATCTGCCTACAGTGACTTAGATTGTAATCTGCATGAGGGCAGGGACTCTTACGTTGTTTTTTGTTACATTTATATTTGCTTACAGCGTCAGTACTTACAACCCTGTCTGGCATATAATCACTACTAAATCAATATATGCTGGACATCTGAATCGCCAACCATTAAATAGTTGGAGAGAAAAAGAGAAGTTACATGAAAGAAAGAAAGCTCTATTTTGTAAGGTAGCTTTTAAAAAGGAAAATATTATGTTCATGCTCTTTTAAAACACTTTTATTATGGGATATTTGATCCATACAAAATAATATATGTAGTAAATGTAAAATATTAAGCATAATGTTAAAATAAGCCACAGTGGACCTACCACCTATTCAAATAACTAGAAAAATTAGCAGTACTGTGGAAAATACTTGTGTACTTCCCAGTGTCATTTTCTGCATCCTCCCCAGCCCACACGCATTCTCAATTCAGAAGTGTTTTCACGTTGAGATGTATAAATCAGAAACAAGGATATACAGAAGACAAATCTATGTAATTATTAAGAATTATACATTTAGTAAGTGGCTGAAAAATAAATACATGTAGAAGATCATTTACTAAAGTCCCTTTGACCATGATCAAAAAATATTAAGCAAGGTTACTTCACTCTGCTAAATCCTGGAAACATCAGAACAGCCTACGCACACAGACAGGCATATACTAGAATTCATTTTCTAGTGTCTTCTTTTGCCCTTCCCTTTATTGGTGTTAAATGATTTTTAAATGTCATTTTAAAAAAATCTGCTTTAAATTGTTTTTCTGTTTGTTATATATAATATTTTCTATTTCATAGTCTCAAAACTGTCTTTAATCATTTTAGGTACGTTTTCATGTAGATTCTGAGTGAAACTCTTCTGTGAATTGTCTGTGAAGGGACTTTTAAGTTATAATACTGGCTATCAGTAAAGATTTACTCAAGCAGAACACAAAAGAACAATAAAGAGGCAAGCCACAAGCACAATGGCATTGTAGCAACATTTATCTTACCAAATAAGAATTCTCCACCAATGTTTACAGGTGCATTCTTTTATGCAATATACAGCATAGTGTATTGTGTCTAATATCTTAAACTCATAAATTCCCAAGAAATATAATAGTAAATGACAGGACAATTTAGTTCTTCCCATTAATCTTTCTACATCTGGTTTCCAGTGCAGTTCTGTATGCAGCCATCAAACAAGTTGTATTTCTGATTTCTTTCTTTTTATTTTTTTATTTTGACATAATTTCAGTCTTATAGAAAAGTTATAAGAGTAGTACAAAGAATTCTCCTGTACTCTCTTCACCCATATTTCCAAATGTTAACGGTGACCACATTGGCATACCTGCCCAGGTTCTCTCGTTGTCTCTCTCTCTCTCTCTCTCTCTCTCTCTCTCTCTCTCCCCCCCTCGGCAGACATGATGCCCCTTTGTTCCTAAACATTCCAGTTTATAATTTGAGAAATAAGGTTATTCTATTACATAACTATAGTACAATTATCAAACTCAGGAAAAGGACATAATAACCACTGTTTAATATTGTCTGATCTACAGTCTCTATTTGCATTTTGCAAATTGTCCCAGTACTGTTCTTTAAAGCAAAAAAAGTCCCAGGTCATCCATTGCATCCAGGTGCCATGTCTCCAGTCTCATTTAATCTGGAATCCTTCCTTAGTCTATCTTTGTTTTTCACAACATTGACTAATTTACTGATTTCTAAGCAATCAATATGCTGAGAATTTTTGAGAAAGGAAGTATATTTCAAGTAATTGAATTAATCACTGTCAAGATACACAGGAAAAGTGTTAGGTACTAATTATGTTACATTCATTAAAAAAGCATGACCAAAGAAATGGTAGAGCAAAGGGTGAGAAAAAACAATTTAGAATTCTAAACTCCCCCCCATACTAACCCAATCCACTATTTTTTATTAAAGATGAAAAATTAAAAGACAGGTTAGAAAATTAATCAAAAGTCCTCTAGCTGTCCTGATTCCTGGGTCTCTGTACTTTTCTCTATAGTATGTAATACTTAATGGGAAAAAAGTTATAAAACTCTGGGGGTGGACTGGTGGCTCAGTTGGTTAGAGTGCGGTCTCTCAACCACAAGGTTGCCGGTTCAACTCTGCGTACCCTACAACTAACAACAGCAACTGGACCTGGAGCTGAGCTGCGCCCTCCACAACTAGATTGAAAGGACAACAACTTGACTTGGAAAAGGCCTGGAAGTACACACTGTTCCCCAATAAAGTCCTGTTCCCCTTCCCCCATAAAAACCTTAAGAAAAAAAAAAAGCTCTGAAAGTAGTACGTGGTTTATTTTTATTAATTCCATCTATTATGTTTGGTTTGCCCATAAGAATTCTGCCTACCAGTAGTCTCTGTTACATACCCTGTACGATAGTTGGTATTTGATACATACTATAATGTTTTTAGTATAATGCTTGTCATATACTTGTATAGCAGTTAAATTTACCTTAGGACCATCTACACAGTATTTAGACAGCAGTGTGACAATTTATCTAGGACACAGTGTAACATAACCTGTGTGCTTCACGGAAGACAAGGTGGGCTCCAGGCAGTGTTCTGAAGGAGAGGAACCTTTTAAGGAGATAGTGCTTTAAAATTTCCACTAAAGTATCTCTGACAGCACAGAGGAAACCAAAAAGGTTTACTGGTGCAGGCACCAGCTAGTCTACCCAAAGCTACACGTCTTTGAAACTGTGTATTTCATGTTTAAAATTCAGACACATTTATGTTTATTTTAATTAAAAAGATGCTGCCCCCCACCAACAACAAAGACATAGGACTTATTTTTCCTGTGGCTTCAAATACCTCTGTACATCACCACACCCCAGTTTGAGAAATACATGAACACATTTATGAAAAGAGTTGTGTAATTGCATGCTTGGGTCCAGACAGAGCAAGGGTGGTAACTCATGAGTGACCCTGTAAAAGGCAGTCTGTGGAGAAGTGCAGACTCCAGAGCAACAAGTTAGGAGGGCAGAACAGTCGTGTGGACTTTCATGCCACCATGAGGAGTTAAAGAAACATAGTGAACAACAGGACAACTGCAGATTGGGAGGAAGGAAACCAGGATTCTGGTTCTCTCTGCTACTCTCTTTACCTTTTGACCTTGGGCAAAGCACTGAAATGGGGACTCTGGGTTCCTTATATGGAGAAAGGCAGATGGTTGTAACTTTCCTTCTGGCCATAGTATTTTGTGATTCATTATGAATGAATAGGATGCATAACTTGTTAATAGTTCCCACGTTTCATAATTGACAAACTTAATCTTATAGATGCCCTTAATATTATTACTGGCCACATGCTGCTGATGAAATGCAATGTCCATTCCAAGGCAACCAGTACATTTACGCTTTTAAGAATTATCACTGTGAAATCTAGGCCTGCCATCTTATGGATCCTACAGGGTACTACCGAAATACAGGGTGGAATATCTGTTAGTCTCAGGAGGTGATTTTTGCACAGAGCAAAAGAATCCCTGCTTATGTATATGTAGCTTATTTTCAAAGGAGTTTATACAGTATTTTGAAATTTATTTTCTTTGATAATTCTTAATTTTAACTCTCTAGGGAAGAATCCAAGTAAATCTAAGAAACCTCCTCCCCCCAATTTTAATTGTTTATGGGTCCCAATAATTATTTTCTAGGCAACATTTCATTTCTTTGCTTTTGAAATTGTTTGGAACAAGAGAATGGTTCTTTGAAGTGATTGTGCGGCAGTGCTGCAATGCATGTTTTATGAAAGCTGTGATCCGCTACTCGGCATGATTGTGAAATATAACAGTCTTACTTTTTTCTTTTTATGTAGCTGGAAAATGATGAGGCTAGGTGGTTTTCCATTGCGACGAGGATGCGTGTGGAATCCACTCCTTCCAGCCCCTGCTAATGCACTTTAACATTTATCTTCTGTCACATAAAGGATCCAAAACACAGAACTTTTGTTCACAGAACATGGGGGAGGTTAGACAGTAGGAAACATTTTTTCAACTCTTTCAAAATTGTAACTTTAAAATATTGCAAAGAAAAGATGAAGGAAAACAGACTGATTCTAAAGTGAATTATGGAACTTGTCTCTAATTAAACTTTGTTTGGTCCCAAACCGATCCAAATACAATTGTTTTGCCTTCTTTCCCACTAATATATTCTAAGGATTGCTTTTGATGGGCATCCTGAAATTTTATCTGGGGCAAAAATGGTAATTCTGTTTAAGGTTGCTGGTTTCATCAAGCTTTTTAAACTGCACTCCATTTCCCACTGGTTTTCAATTTATTTTCACTATGCTTCAGTACTTATGGAGGTTTTAATCCCTTTCAAGTTGAGACATGATTATTATAGTGCAGTAGAAGGTAGCATGTGGACATACTAGCAGACAGGGCAAGCACTTGCTGTAACTAATTTTCATCGGTACGGATCCTTACAGCTGAATCAAACATCACCGTCTCAATCATAGAGAACTATGGGGGACTTCTGTCCAAACCATTTTAGTTTCTTGGGGCTCCCATTTTGCTGAACAGAGATGTTGACAGAGATTACCTTCTTCCTGATGCTTCTTGGAACGTTAGTGCTTTTTCTAATCACTTCACAATTTAATTATCAGATCGCCTTTCTTTAGAATTTTCTCTCCTGTTGGTTTGACTAAGTTATTATTATTGCCTTTATAAAACAGTGTAAAGTATTATTTCCACATTGAGCCCCATCAGAAGACTGTGACCTCCATGTTTTTTGTTTATTTTGGTCATATATTTTAAGATTTTTACAAATATTTCAAGTGCTTTAAAATTCTGGTCAAAATTTAAAGTATTCTTTTGTAATCTGACTAACAGTTTACTTAAAATACATTGGAGATAGCTTTTGGTTTTTACTTCCAGTTTGTTCAATTCATGTTTCAAAATTTCTCAATCATCTACATTTGCTTTTACTCTTAAAACATGCCATCATTTAAAGATTATGTGACGATACCAAGTGTCAACAATATATTTTATAGAAATGAAATAATGAAATTGTTCACTAAAATAAATCACTATTGTAAAGATACCTCAAAAATAAGTATTTTGTGAGGTTCAAATTTCACTGAAAAAGATAAAGCTTGAAATGATTCTAATGCTGAAACCTGGTTTGGGGGAAGGAATGCAAATGTGTAATTTACATATTGAAACATAAATGTATAGCTATCTATTAAATTTCTAAGTTTAGTTTATTTTCACTTCTGCCACGGGAATATTCCAGTGGCCATAAAGCCAAAAAATAAAATCATTACCAATTCTGTGCCTTTCACTGAAGTATGCAATCACAATATTTTTCTTTAGGCAATTACTTTTGGAAAAATAAGGTACTAGTGAACATTTACATTGAGACAACTGGTTTTATAGAGTCCTGTAAAAAGATATTTTTAAAAAAGCTTTTTAAGCAGAAATGTTTAATAATGGAATAAGTTGGATAGAAAAGAAGTAAACTAGATAGTTGTTTGTGTGAAAACTCAAGCATAAGTTGGGGTCATTGTTGGGGATTTTGTAGGATATATTTTTTCACTGGAAGGGAGGTTGGAAAAGATAGATACTCCCTTCCAGTTCAAAAGTCTAAGATTTCAGTAAGTTTAGACTAGTCCTTTATGCAGTTAACCTGAACAATTTCAGAGCATATGAATGGGAGGCATTGGGGCGGGGGGTGGGGGGTGTTTAATCATTATTCTTGAAATATATCCTGAGTTGGAGCAACGGAGTAAAATCTGTTTCCCTTTTTGTTGCCATTAAAGAAAGGTATGTTGACAGTAGAAGAAAACTAACTGAACTCCTGTAGCTCTAAAAGTGCTTAATACAAGCAATTATCCATTTCAAATTTTTCTTCTATTTCTGCAGATCTCCAGCAAGTCTGTTTTAATAGAATGTGAGGATTATTTCCTGTCATTATTGGGTTCTGGAGTTTGAGCTCCTCCAAAATTCAACTGTCTTTGCTAACTTGCCGTGTATGGTGCCATGTACCTTGTAGGGTCTGGGTGTTGGGCAAAGGTCAAGTCCAGCAGGAGAAGCTTGTGATCAGAACCCACCGGCATGATTCTTCCCTTTTGGGTGGGTACCAGCTACACATCCTCTCACTGTTCCCCAGCATACATGTAGTTCCCTGGCTGCCAGTGCTGGCCAAGTGTCAGTGAAGCACGGTGTTAGAATTTCCTGGGAAGGGGTCTCGTTGACCCAGATAAGTAGTCAACTGGAGATTTGTTTCTAACCAATGGTAAGCTGACCCTTAGTAAAACTATGATATACGAATAAGATATATTTTACACCATTCACCCTGGTTTCCACTTTTTCTCCTCCCTCCTCTTCAAGTCACAGCTTCAATCTTCTGCGTCTTGATTTAGTATTCACCCTCCCCTCAAGCTTACTCTCTGGAAAGGATATCTTATTAATATGCTAATGCAAATTTAAGTTACTATCTTATCTCTCAGGGATATGTGCATTCAAACCTTTCTTCTCATGGAATGATGGAATAGCTGACAGAAGAAGTATTTGGGGCCCATCTGGAGATTATATCACGTTAAACTATCTCCCACCCTATCTTCTCTTAAGGTCTTCACCTTTAGCCTCATCTCCAACATGCCCTCTCATAGCACTTTCTCCAGCAAACATTTATAGATCTCCAGTGTGCGTCATACACTAGACTAGGCCCAGGGTGTCCCACAGTGAGCTTAAAGAAAGACTTTAGAGTCCAATGAGAGACTCAGACAATCAAATCATTTATAAAGAAATATCCAGTTATAACTGTGGTAAATGCTGTGAATGGAGGGAACACTTATGCTGCAGAGTGACCTCGCCAAGAGGTCCAGGACATGTTCCCTGAGGAGTTTTGGCTGAGCTGAGTGGTAGTTAACAAGACAAAAGGGATGATAGGCTATATTAGTTTCCCATGATTGCCATAATAAAGTTCCCAAACTTGGGTTGATGAAAACATCAGAAATTTATTGTCTCACAATTCTGGGGGTTAAAAGTCCAAAAATGGAAGTGTCAGCAGGGCCATGCTCTGTTGGATGGTTCTAAGAGAGAATCCTTCCTTGCTTCTTCTAACTTCTGATGTTTGCTGGCAATCCTTGGCGGTCCTTGGTTTGCTGATGTATCATTACTCCATGCACGTGGCCATCTTCTTTGTGTCTTCACATCATCTTCCTTTTACATGTGTGTCTCTGTGCCCAAATTGCCCCTTTTTAAATAAATGAACATTAGTCATATTGGGTCAGGGCCCACCCTAATGACCTTATTTTAACTTGATGACTTCTGTGAAGACCCTATTTCCAAATAAGGTCACATTCTGAGGTACCGGATGTTAAGATTCAAACACATGTTTTTGAGGCCACAATTTAACCCATAAGAGAATAAGGAGTAGAGGGGTAGAAAGGTGTTCAAAGGCAGGGGAAATAGCGCATGCCAAGGTCCTTAGGTGGGGGGAGCATGGCTTGTGTGGAGTGGAAAGTGAGGGGAAGCGTGGCTGAGGCAGCTGGAAAGGAAGTAAGGATTAGTTGTTAGGCCTACATGAGGGATTTGGGTCCTAATGTAAAAGCAATGAAAAGTTACTGGAGAATTTCATCAGGAATAAGACATGATCAGATTTGCATTTTGAAAAAAATCACCCTGGCTGCAGTGTACAGAATGGGTGGTAACAGCAAGAATAGATGCAGGTGAACCAGTTAGGACGCCACTGCAGCAGAGCAAGTGAGAGAGGAAGGGACATGGAATTGGTCCTAGAAAGTAAAATCAGTGAGCGGTAATGATAGACCAGATATGGGATGGGAAAGAAATGGTCAAGGATGATTCATTCCTAGATTTCTGACTGGTTTGCATGAATGCACGCAGGGGACCCTGAGAAAGAACCAGGTTAGGGGGCAAAATCGTGGTTTAGTTGGGCATGTTGGGCTTGGGTGCTCCTTGTAGAACTGTCAAATACATGTTTCTGGATCAGGAGCTTAGAGGAAAGGTCCCAGTTGAAGATGAAAATTGAGTCATTGGCATGTAAGTAATAATTGAAGGTGTGTGCCCTGGATGAGAGAGTCTAGAGGGAGAAGAGAAGAGGGTGTAGGGTAGTAGCGGAAAATAGGCCTACAAAGGAGATTGAGCCAGAGAGAAGGAGAGTGTGGCTTCACAAAAGCCAGGGGAAGAGGGAGTGTCAGACACAGCTGAGAAATCCGTAAATACGGAAATGGGAGGAAGCTAGACTGGGGGGTTTGAGGACGCAATGTGGGGGGGTGGGGTGGGGGAGACAAGGAAACGAAGACAGTCTGTACAGACACTTCCACTTTCCAAAAATTTGGCTGTGAAATGGTAGAAGCAGTGGTTGCTGGAAGCAGGAAGTGGGACTGTCTTAGCTCGAGGTGCGATAACAAAGTGCCATAAACTGGGGGACTTAAACAACAGACATTTATTTTTTTTTTCAGTTCTAGAGGCTGGAAGTCTAAGATCAAGGTATGGTTGGTTTCTGGTGAGAGCTCTCTCCCTGGTTTATAGTGGTCGCCTTCTCTCTGTGTCCTCACACACTTTTATATTTTTCTTCTGAGGCAGTAAAAAATAGTTATATAAATATTTTCCTGCCATGGTTTGTCAAGTCCCACCTGGAACAAAATTCATTAGGGTGATGACCCATTTTGTTGTATTCATCATTTCTGGCTCCTTTAATTTTTTTTCAAATTCTGGATTCAATTGGTCCTTAATAGAAGCATTCTTCGGACTCATCTATGTTTTCCCATTCTAATGTATTCTATTCTGCATTTCCTATATTAAGCTTTCTGTCCCGGGTATGCATTCGTGGTTTGGAATTCAGCTGTGCCTGCTCCGGCCTGTTGAAGCTACTGATAAAGAAAGACTGAGGGGTGGCTGGATGGCTCAGTTGGTTAGAGAGCGAGCTCTTAACCACAAGGTTGCCTGTTCGATTCCCGCATGGGATGGTGGGCTGCGTCCTCTGTAACTAAAGATTGAAAACAGCCACTGGACTTGGAGCTGAGCTGCGCCCTCCACAACTCGATTGAAGGACAATGACTTGGAGCTGAGGGGCCCTGGAAAAACACATTGTTCCCCAATATTCCCCAATAAAAAATAAAGCAAAGACTGAGTCCCAGCTGGTAGGTAACTAAGGAACACTAGTTCTTACTGGCCTAAATGGGCTTAGGATTTCCATGAAAGTTTTCCATTTATATTTTTATTTTTGTCTTTTACAAAAAAGCACATGAGCATTTTATATTCTTATTGTAAAAGATTCAAAATATACAGAAGTATTTAGAACAAGACATACAAGAAAAATTACCTGCCATCTCTTGTTCCAACACTCCATTCACTATTTCCTAAGTGGGATTTGCATCTTTACAATACATTTTGTGGGTACGTGTACCTAAATACTGTCTTCTCTCTCTCTCTCTCTCTCTCTCTCTCTCTCTATATATATATATATATATATATATATACATATGTGTGTGTGTGTGTGTGTGTGTATATGTATATATATATGTGTGTGTGTGTATATATATATGTATATTTATTTATTTATTTTTATATATAGTGTTTACATATATCAATATTCACACATTTTATATATATTTATATATTATATTACATTTTATATAGGTATATACACATATATGCACATTCATAAGATTTTTTAACCTTAGCAAGATCATATCATACATAGTATTCTATGACTTAGATTTTCACTTAATATGTTTTTGCAGTTTTTCCCTTCCTCCTCCCTCTTATTTTTTTAGCCACTGCAAAGTATTCCATAACATAGATGTATCATTCTGTAACCAAAGTCCTATTGATGATCTCTGCTGTTATTGATAATGCAGTGAACACAATTACCTTACCTCTTTGTCCATACGTGGAAGTATTCCTTTAGATTACAGTCAGAGAAGTGGTATCCTGGACAGAAGCATTCAAATTTGGGGAAATATCCTGTGTGGAGAACAGGATGTAAGCTGACAAGGTTCTTGCAGCCTGCGAGGTCATTCCAAGGGACGCCTCGCCTCAGCATCTTCCCCCAGAAAGACCAAGATAGCACAATCACAGCCACAAACATACAAGCTTGCAAATATACATAACAGAAAATTCTACTAATACTTTCTTAAATAGACAATTGTTCTAGACAGTATAAAAACCGTGTAAAAAATAAAAACTGTGCCACTGCTCTGCCATCCGTGGACAGTGGACCTCCTGATCCCAACTTCCCTGTCTCTGTGTTTTTCTTAGTCTCCCACCCTTCCCCCTCAGGCCTAGCCCTCCTGTCTGTGCTGGACGCGGCAGTCTGTGGTACCCTTTCTGCCTCCCCAGTTTCCCCAACTGGTATGGCCCTGGAACTCCTAGGGAAGGGGGGAGGAGGCTGTGAGGGCAACGTGGCACCCACTGCTGCCATATTCCTTTCAGTCAGAGAACCAAGAAAACTTGGAAATATGGCCAAAGCAAAGGGTCCCAGGAGGGGCTGCTGATATCTGTGTCCCTGGGTGTCCAGGGGCACAGGCAGATGCCTTGCTCTGGAAAGCAGAAACCTAAAATTCTGGGCTTTGAAGGAAGACACAGCACATGTTGCAATTTTAGTTTGCTTAAATACACATTAACACCTTTTAAGGCTTTACCTAATGATGTCAGGTGAGATAATTGGCTGACTTCTATTTAGAAAAAAAAAAGTTTGATTTCTGCCCTACATCATATATCAACATGAACTTTCAGGTGAATAAAAAAATTAGATGTAAGAAATGAAACTAGAATGTACTAGAAGAAAATTTTGGTGAAGATTTATATATTTATATATTCTAATCATGACACCAAAGTCAGAAACCACAAAACAAAATAAACTAATTTAACTAGAAGGAAATTATAAAAGCTTTCCCATGACAAGAAAATCCCATACAAACAAAAATTTAAGGTGAACAACAGCCTGAGAAAATATATTTATATACAATAGGCCTATATAATATCCTGTATAACTATGTATGAAGAATTCTTACAAATAAATAGAAAAAGACAAATTCTCCAATAGGAAAATGGGCAAAGGCCATGATTAAGCCATTTATCAAAGAGAAATACAAAGGACCATACATATTTAAGCATAAATTAGTACATTTCTGGAGCTAGTGTACAGCATGGTGACTATGGTTTATAATTGTATACTTGGAAGTTGCTCACCACACACACACACAAATGGTAATTATGTGAAGTAATGGAGGCGTTAACTAACCCTATTGTGGCAAACATTTCACAATATCAAATCATCACATTGTACGCCTTAAACTTACACTATGTTGTATGTCAATTGTCTTTAAATAAAGGAAAAAGACATAGTCTCCAGATCAACAGTTTATGTATAGTTCATCCTCACTTTTTTTCATTTTTCAATTATAGTTGACATTCAATATTATTTTATCTTAGTATCAGGTGTAAAGCATAGTGGTTAGACATAAATTATATAATTTAAGACGTGATCCCCAGGTTAGTCTAGTACCCACCTAGCAGTATACATAGTTGTTCCCTACGCTGTACTTTACATCCCCGTGACTATTTTCTACCAATTTGTACTTCTTAATCCCTTCGCCTTTTTCACTCAGCACCCCCATCGTTCATCCTGTCCTGATTCTCAACAACTCAGCGTTCTCATCTACTTAAAAGAAGGACTGTATCTTCTTGAGATGTCAGACTGAATTAGTCCCAGTCTTCTTCCAATCATATAATTTTGCACTTGCTGCTTCTCCTGGACAGGTACCAGGACAAGCCAACTGAGGGACACAAAAAGAACAATTACGACCCACTCAAAACCAGAGTTCGCGAATGAGTGGATAGCAATGCAGAGGGTGGGGATCTTTAAGTAGTTGTAACAACAATAACAACAGCAAAAATACCTCAAATGATTTCTTAGTAAAGGACACTGTGGTTCCAACAGACCATGGTGCTTTTTAAACTCTTAAATGGCAAACCGACTGATAGGGTCAAATGTTGACAAGCATTCCAAAGGGTTTTTTCTTATCAAATAGAGAACCTTGTTGCAAAATCATTATCTAATCTACCACAGTTGGTAATCTTGTTAGGAACCTAACTAAAAGACCCTCTAGTCTTATTTTTTCCTTAACTTCCCTTCAGAAATGGGTAACGTGGAGCGAGAAGTTACTATGGGATACCATGACTAAGAAAGTGGTTTACCCTGCGATAGCTAAAAGGGTTAGGTGGTTGATAACAATTTAGTGCCAACTGCCGGGGTAGTTGAAAATTAGAAGAATGATTTGGTGCAAGCTCATGAAATATCTCCAAGCATGATTTGCTCAGGTCCCCTTTCCAAGCAAAGGAGCGTGAAAGAAAAATGTCCCTGCACTTCCAAAGTGCCCCATTCAAGAACCCACACCTTGCCTGCCATGAGGAGCCGCAGAGAAAGGAATTTATCCCGAGTGGAAAGTTCATTGAACATGCTGCGCTATTTGAAAATTACTTGTTCCAAAAGCCCTTCAGAAACCAGTAATCCTATTAGCTTGGCTTCTGGAACAGTTACCTACCTGCAGTAAAAAGTAATTACAACTGTCAGCCAGCAAATAATTGCTCCGGTGTCTATGAAGAGGGAATCTTCTCTGGAAGGAATTACTGTTCCTAGGTGAGCAGCTTTGGCTGGTATCCCCCATGTCACTAACAGCTGGAAGAACTGGGATTCAGCAGAGACTACTCTGTGGGGTTTTCAGGTCCAGCCGTGCCATGAACCAGCTGCGCTGTTGGAGTGTACAGCATGGTGGTTCAAAATCCAGCTCTTGGATTTTCCGGGCCTCTGTTTTGTCACTTGTAAAATGAGAGGAGCAGTTATTGTTGAGGGCTGTGGTACTTGGAAATTCTCTGCTGGATTGGGAGCACTGTTGGGCTGTGTGGTCTGAACGCTGGCAGAATGCTGAAGGCAGTCAGTTCTGGGGATGAGGATTTCAGGAGCTCTAGGGAGCTTAATTGAGAAGTTTTTAAAGGGCTCCTGTGCATGGAGATCCAACAGGCACAGTTAAGCCCTGGGGGAAACTTACACATATCGGCTGCAGATTTGCGAGGGAGTAGATTTGTCAGGTAGAGACCTGGACCCATAGTAGCTGTGTGCCTAGAGGCTGGGGCCTGGTGCAAGTGAGCAAACTTGCTCAGCCTTGATATTCTTACCCATTATCCTCTGAAAAGGAACACTGAAGCGCTGCGGGAATGTTATCTTGGTGAGCAGAGAGCGAGTCCGCCCTCTGAGCCGCGAGCTTCCTGCTTGGTTTTCATGTCAGTAACAGCCAATTTGGCAATGCACAGGTGCCTGCGAAAATAACAGACTATAGGGTAGTTACGTAGCTGTACACCAGCCCCTGTGCTTTGTCCTCTCTTTAGCCCCAAGTTTAATATTAATATTGACTCATAATATGCAATGCCTAACTTAACTGTGGACACAATTACTACTTAGAAACCAACAATATCAGTTTAGAAGGTGTTGCTAAGAAGACATAAATTCTTTCCTAAATAATTGTGCCTGGGGTTAGCTGCATAAGTAACAGTAATTAAGCAAATGCCTGAGATAATTATTTACTAATTGTTAATTCAAAGTGTATTTTCTTTCTCCCTATTTTAGATTGACTTCATTATATCTATGAAAAATGTTAATAGAAAGCTGTATATTTAATGTGTACCTATTAAGGATGTCATTTGATATTTAGGGCACTGCTTATCAACTATAATGGTTTTATAAATACCAATTCTGATGCAAGGACTGGGGAAATAATTCACCTATTTTTTACAAAGCCCTTTGTTCAAAATATTTTGCAGGCAGATTTGACCCTAGGAAACTCCCCCTAGCCCGCATCAGATATGTTTTGTTTTCAAGGGAACATTCCCCATCTATTCTGTAAGCGTCTCATTGCCGAGGCCTGGGCTGGACATCTAAGTGCTGTAGAAATTGAGGATAAGCGCTTGACTACTTTCTGCTTTTATTTCCCTTGGAGAGCTCTTTTCCTTCTCATTGCTGAAACTTGGAAGCACTGGTCCTTTCTAAAGATTTTGAACTCGATGCAGACTCTCAACTCGACGTTTCCAGCTGTACAGGCTTCCAGGGTCACATCCCCACTCAGGTATTCTGTCATCTGAAACCACACTACGTCGCGGCTGATCTTCATCTGGATGGCTTCTTTTGCTGGGCCTTGAAGTATGAGATGTGGACGGGTGTGGGGAGAGGGATGGGGAGGTGTTCTAGGTAGGGGAGCAGCAAACAGAAGTAGGAATAAAAGTGGTGTGGTGGCGCCACTGTCAGGCGCCTGTGGACACGTCAGACTGGGAGTGGGAGAGAATCAAAGCAGTGAAACCGTGGGTTTGGTTGATGAAACAGTGGGGTGGTGTCAGTGTCCCAAATGGGCTGTAAGGAGGCTAGAAGCAGGGGGTTCAGCAAGGAGGCTGTTTTAATATTGCAAGTGTAGCATAATGATAGGATTGATTAAAATGACAGACTACTTCCGGGGTCATGGACCCTTTGAGAATAGAATGAAAACTAGGGATCTTCTCCTCCCCAAAATATACACACATGTACCAAGTATTATGTGTAATTTTAGGGGGTTCATGGGTCCCTGGGCAGGCTGAAATTGATGGATTTGGCATCCCCAAAAGAAATAGGAATATTTGCACAGTGTAACTGGTAGAAGTCAATGGGAGACTTGGAAAAGGAAGCTTTTGGGGGAAAAAGGGAACTGGTCTAGTTTCATACAACAGAACACATGGAGATGTAGAGATGTGTTTTGGAAAACTGGACATGTGACTGAAGCTGTGAGGAGAGACCCAGCTGCATGGCTGCCAGGGGAGATCGGAATCATTAGATTCAATTGCAAGGGTTTTACATTATGAGAATGAATGAGCTCCCTGGGTTAACAAAAAAGCAGAAAGCAATCAAGTATTTCCCAATATAAATAATGGAGCAATAAATATGTGGGTAATATTCCTAGAAGAGTTGGGGATCACTGTTTTAAAAACCATACATTAAAAAAATAGACACTAGGTGAATTCCTAAGTAACTCATTTCATGAATACTCATTATAAAGCTTAAAAGTTAAGTGTAAATTGTAAGAATCAAGATCAGAATAGAGGCTGACTATGTAAAGTGATAGTTATTAAAACAAGTTTAAGATGAACAGATATATCAAGATGTTTAAAATTTTCAAAATTGTTTTCCCGGTGTCTGTATGTTGCAGTGTAAGTCGTGCTGTTTTTAGCATGCCTCTGCAGTCCCAGGTTCTCTACCTGTACCACCCTGAACAGGCAGCTGAAGTAGCAGCCTCTTTGACTGACCCTGTAACCTGCATTCAAGTGGGGGCCCTTCGGAGACTGATCTCCCAGGAGTCAATGCCAAGAAGTAGACAAGAGAAGGGAAATGATATGGTTGGTTCCCAAAATATCCAGGCTGCTGCCCACTTTATACAAGAAATCATCACTCTGACATTTGGCTTTGGGAATTCACCAGTTCTTCTACCTGCGGCCAGCGTGCCACACCTATTCCAGAGTCTGAGGTGGCACACATCCCTGAATCTTCCCTTAGCCACGCTCCTGGGCTGTTGACACCTTCCCAACGGGTCTGGTGGTCACTTGACAGGCCATGCAGGGGACTTCATGGGTCCAGGCCGGGACTGATACCACTATAGCCGTGAAACACCCCGGAACTGAGCACTGGGTATGACTCTCTCAGAACCTACACCCTATTCACAGCAACCTACACTAGGTCTCTCTATGTAGGTTCTTCAGATAACCTGAAAGCAGAGACTTTAGAATGAATTGCTGGGGTATTTCTGGACAGAGTGCTTTATTTACCAAAATAATTGTCTGTGGCAGTTCAGAGGCCCAAAAATAATCTTGACTTCCCAGGTGCTATGTAGCTTTTGGGACCCATTGGGATAGCTATGACATAACAGACCTAAGAGACCTCCACTCCCCCAGAACTTACAACTACTGGAACCCTGTTGCTTATTTCTTTTTATAGCCCTTGTCTCTCATCAGAAAGTGTCAAATGACAAGAGAGGTGACTCCATCCAAGGATTTGTGCCTGGTCCTGTTAGCTGATGAACCATGTTACTGTGTGAACCATAACTCTATGTCGCCTTCGCTGACATTTGGAATGAGGCTCCTGAGATACACACCTGCCCTCATCATTGAGGAAAGACCGGGCAACAATCCACTAGGTCTTTAGAAGTGTTATTTACAGTAAGAGTTGAAACAAAACAAAATTTTCTCATTGGCTCCAAAAAGCAAACTATCCAGAACTACCTTGGTCTGCTCAGCTGGAGGAACCAGGGCTGGCTTGTGGGGACCTTTCCTGGGTAAGGTTTATACGGGCCTCATCAAAGGAATGGGTTTAAATCAAGGAGGATGCAGGAAGAAAGGGTGACGGGCCAGAGAAGTGTCCTGAACATCAGGTCCAAGGGTCTCAGAAAAGCTATAAGCAAGGAACAGTCTGGGGGCAAAAGATGTGAAGGGGCAGGCCACACAGATGCTTGTATGACAGACAAGTGAAATGGGACCATCCCTGTGACATAGGAGGCAAGGTCAATAGGGGGACCTATTCTAACTGGGGGTGTCCAAAGTGGTGAGGGCAGATTGGCCAACTAAGATATGCTGGAACAGACTAACCAGGAAAATTCTAGAAAATTCTAGAAAAATTCTGTTATTTTTTTGGTTCAGAAATAAAACGCCTAAAATTAGAGCTTGAAGTCTCCTTGTGCTATGAGTATTTTGTATAACTTCGCAAGGATGAATAAATGTTTATTAGTTACACAATTAATCGTCTCAAGCACAGGTTTCCTTCTGGTGTTTTGTGTGGTCTGGTCCCGGCCTAAGTAATCTACGGGCTCCCCAGCCTCTGAGAGATTAATAGTGCAGCATCTTGTCATCAGGCCTATTTTTTTTTTTTTTTTTTTTTTTTTGCAGAAAGGCAACAGGTCTTTCCTTCCTGCATTCATCCATACCATTGAATAGTAGATACCTCGTGCCAAGTGAAATGCTTCCCCTTCTATTGGCACATCTGAAATACCTATAGATTTCAGGTCACCATGCAGAGTGTGTTGAGTTGGCTGGAATAAGCTGGTCCTTGCATGGTTGTGTGTTTGCAGCGTCCAGCTGGCTTGTTGGTGCTGAATCTGGACTCCCACTGAGCCCATTTGCTGTTTCTGTCACCTTGCCAACGGCTTCTTCTCACTCCCCACTGCGCTTCTTCTGCTCTTGTGTGATGTGGGAGCAGTTCAGTGAGGCCGCCTCTAACCTTTCTCTTGCCTCCTCCCCACCTCCCTGTGAGTTTTTCAGCAGGGACTATGTTCTACATGGGTGCCCCTCCTGGGAATGACACAGGGTTTCCAGGAGATTAAAAAACACCCTACAGGAATGTCATCTCTGTGTTAGGTTCCCTCAGCCCTTAGAGCCCAGGACAGTTCTAGGAATCTTGTCAGTGACTACTAAAAGAAATATGAAAAGAAATCAAACACATGGACACATTTGGGTCTTGGTGCAAAGCATAACTTAATGATCACTTCTGGTAATTCTAAAAGTCTGTAGAATGATACAACATGATAGTACTTCCAAAATCTCAGCTGCTTCTTGCTAATACTTGCACACTAGATCCTAGAGATTTTTGCTTTTTGGTGCTGTAGCTAATGGTGGTTCACTGTGACTTTCATAGTTACTCGAGGGGAAAATACCAGGTTTTCCTGAGCGTTCTGATTCTGAAAGATTCGCTTTTAGAAGGTTCTTCACAGCCCACGAACCTGGAGTCCAGTGTCTCTGGCTGACATATTAGAGAAGTTAATTTAGTCTTCTGTCTTTATTACACGATCCCATTTAAAAGAAAAACTCCCCAGTGCTGTTCATCTGATTGCTTAGGGTCTCATGCCATGATGTATAAAGTTTTACTGTAATTGAAAAAGTAATAAATAACACCCCAGGCAGTAAATAAATCACAAAGTTCATTAATTCAAAGCATCGAACATCAATTTGTAGAACACTATAGCACAATGGAAAATATCATTACCTACAGTGTAAGAAAGGGAAAGTGGGAATTCATTTTATTTTAATTTTTAATGTACTTATGACTGCTCAAAAAAGTATTAAACATTAACATAATTTAATGTATACACTGGCACTTATTGAACCACTGATTCGAGAACAAATTAAGCGTCATGTATTTTTTAAGTATTAAAGAGTCAGTAGTGATAATTAACTTGAACGTCAACGAGGAAGCCATTATCAGCCTATTCTGCAGAATCCCCCAGAGATTGTGCAACCATACGCTGAAGGATTGTAAAAAGTTGCAATCAGTTTCTTGATAACCTCAGGAGAGGTTGAAAGATGTTATGTCTTCACTTGTTCTGATGAATCAGTGAGCCAAACATCTGAAGGTAGTGACACATGAGGAGATGAATTCCATCCTTGATGCCACCTTTTCGTCTAACTGGGACAAACCTGTTTCTCATGTTTCAGCAAATCGAGGTGCGTTATGGAGGCTCTGCCCATGATGGAAGCATCACTAATGATGCAAAATGGAGACCTACACCCGGAATGTTGCTTAGTCTGAGCCACGGTCACCACTGTGTGACATTTCATTGCTGAGGTCTTTGAATTTGAGGGACCTAACCTGATCTTTGACCCTGTAAACACAAAGACTAACTCAGAATAAGTAGCAAATTGGGATGATTTTTCACTAAAAGAAAAGAGTTGTCATTCCGGAGACTGCATTAGTTGATAAAACAGTCAGGTGCTAAACCAACATATATGGTTGTGTTGGTATTTTTCCTGGTTGTAAAAGTGGGTTGGTTTATCTGTGGAATTCCATTTGGTCGGTGTTGAAATTATACATACGATTCCAAACTGCTAAAAAAATAATTTACTGTCTTTGAAGTTTGTTAGTGTGTATGTCTGCTCTAATAGGACATTTTAGCCTAAATTATCTAGTCTGACAGGCTGCAGTGATCAAATTAACAAAATGATTGCTGAGTATCCACTAAGCACACCCATAAATTCTGTTGGTTAACTAATATTTATTTAGGTTCATAGTTTTCCCCCAAATTAATCACTTCCACTCAAGATTGTAAACTGCCTCATCTTACCGGCCTCTTTGCTGGTGAGCCCGGTAGAGCCACTTTGGCTCATGGTTTGCAATGAGTTACGCAAAAAATTAGTAGTCAGAAATTGAAATTTATTTAAATAATCCTGGAAGAAATAAATTTGGGATTGAACTGTCCTTTTGAAAAGAACTCTTATCTCCTTTGTTATAAAGGTAAAAATATTCATTATATATTGTTCATAAAATATAAATTTGAAAGTGTGTATTTCCCACAATTTCACTATCCAGATGTTACCTTGTTTACTTTGGGAAACTTTATTTTTCAAATGTGTGTATATATTTTTCCCAAAAGTGTAGTCACACTAAGCCTATTTGTTTGAAAGCCTTTTAAGAAACATGTCATATATCATGGCAGCTTTCTATGTTAACAAACATAAATCGACTTTATCACTTTTAAGGCTGCGTGATACTTTACTGTATGGACCTTTAGATTGTTTCTAATTTTTCACTATGTTATGGACAGGACTGTGTTTCCCCCAAATTCGTATGTTGAAGCATTAACCCAAAATGTGACTGTAGTTAGAGACGGAACTTTTAAAAAGATAATTAAGGTTAAATGAGGTCATGGGGTGGGACTTAATCCAGTATGACTAGTATCTTTATATGACGAGGAAGAGACACCACAGCAAAGGCCATCTGAGGACAAAAGGAAAAGACAGCTGTCTGCAAGCTAAGAGAGGCCTCAGGAGAAAACAACCCTGCCGACATCTTGATCTTGACTTCTAGCCTCCAAAACTGTGAGGAAATAAATTTCTGTTGTTTAAGCCACCCAGTCTGTGGTGCTTTGTTATGCTAGCCCTAGTAGACTAACACACACTACTATAAAGTACAATAGCTGCATATTTAAGATAAGTTCCTAGAAAAGGACTTTCTAGTTCAAAAGTGTTCCCTTAGCATCTCCTCTTCCCCTCAATCTGCCTTTATTTTTTTTTCTCTTTTGACTTTTTTACACATATTAGCAAATTCCCATCCAGAAGATTTCAACCTAGGTATCTTCCCACCATTGGTGTCTGCTTTCTGCACAAAGTGGGATTTTTACTATCATTTATTGCAGTGAAATTTGCATTTCTTTGACCATTATTAAGAACAATATCTTTCCACATGATTATTTGCATGTCTTCTTTTGTGAATTGCATTTTCATTTCATGTTCCCATTTTATGGAAAAGAGGCACATTTTTCTTACTCATTTATAAGAGCTTTTGATAATTTTAAGGATATTTGTTCAGATGATGGAGTTTAAAAAATTTTTTTGCTTCATTTTTTATATTTACGTAAGCTTTACATTTTAATCTAGTAAAATCTATTAACATTTTCTTTTCATAATTTCTAGCTCTGGTGTCATGTTTAGAAAAACTTTATGTGCCCCAAGATATTAAAAATACCTATATTTTCTTCTAGCTTTTGCATATGTTTTAAAAATATTTAATCTTTGCCCCAACTAAAATTTATTTGGTATTAAGGAGAACTAGGGATATAACACAATTTTTCCTCCAAATTAAAATTTATTTCAAGATCATTTATTGAATAATCTATACTCTTTCACTGATTTGAAATACCATACTTATGATAGACTAAATTCTGTTTCTGTACTCTATATTCTTTTTTATTATGTCTATCTAGTTTTAAACCAGTGCCATACCATTCAAATTAGTATGGATTATTATAGCAATATATTTTAAATCTGATAGAGCAAGTTTACTTGACTATTTCAATGGAATTTTCAGCTCTTATTACAAGATTATAAACTATAGTTTGGTTGTGATAAAAAGAGTGGTGCTATTACCAACTGAGTCTTTAATTTCATCTCTGCTGCAATTATGCTGAAAAAATATCTCTTTCATTGTCCTATCACATCATCTTATGAACATTATGTGCTAACGTGTGCGTTTCCATTCTGGACTATAAGATCCTTGCAGGCATCTTAAATGATATTTCCCTAACCTGGAGATGATATTGTATCACCAGAGTAGAGGACAGTACGTAGCATGCAGTCGAAATATATTCATGCTTTTTATTTTTTTTAAATAAAAAATAAGGATCTATTTTTTGTTCTCCATCTTTTTGGTAACTTTCACTTATTTTAGTTGATGAATGTTTTTGTTTGTTTGTTTTGCATTGAATCACTATTTCAGTATTAACCCAAAATTCTTATTAGGTGATTGTAACACAAAGATCTATTTATAAAACTATGATTTGGATGAGATCATCTTTGCTTTATAAGCCTACCACCTTTGGTGACTCCAATAGATGTTATTAAATTCATCATATATTCTATAGAAGACTCAAACATGTGATCTTGTAGGATGGACTCCTAGTAGAGTGTCAGAGGAGACTGAATGAAGGAAGGAATGTTTCTTACACTATGTTTTGGTCAGGGCTGAAACACGTCTAGCCCTGTGTCTAATCTTATTTTTGGAAATGGTTTTTCACCGTCTTATTTTTCTACCACAGTGAATAAAGGAGAGTAAATAAAGGAGGGTTCAATCTCCTCTCCCATTCTTAGGTGGGAACCCATCCTAGCTTGAGAAGGGGGCCAGTACAGACTAAGGGTGGAAAGAGGATGTGTGTGTGTGTGTGTGTGTGTGTGTGTGTGTGTGTGTGTGTATAAGACGTAAAACTCTGTCCTTATACCTAATTCATGATAATAGTTGCCTTTGGGGAGAGGGTGGAGAAGTGAGTTTGGGTTTGGGGAGGGGTACAGGGACTTCAATTTTAATCTATAATGTTTTATTCCTTTTTTTTTAATCAAAACTTTTCAGCCTCAACACTCTTGATGTTTCGGCCAGATCATTCTTCGTTGGGGGGCTGTCCTGTGCATTACAGGATGTTTAGTGGCATCAATGACCTCTGTCCACTAGATTCAGTACCACTCCCCAGTTATGACAACCAAAAATATTTCCAGACATTGCTAATGTCCCCTGGGGAGAAAAATTGCCCCTCCACCCTTGAGAATCATTGATTTATAATAAAAAAAACAAATAAACACAAATAGAACAAATTAAGAAAAAAGAAGATATATCAACATGTACTAAATTGGGGGCAGGAGTGAGCACACGATAATTTGTTGTGTTAGTCTGTATCTTTAAACTCTTCCCAAAGACTCAAAAGGAAACTGCCTCTTTCAATTCTTCTTTTAAAAGGTCTAAATCTTTTAGCTTGTGGATAATTGAAAGTGATCTTTCCAATAAACTGCTGTCTTCGTCCCACCACGGGCTGGACACAGCCTTACAGAACCAACCCCTGAGAATGCTGCCCTCTGAGCTCCCTCTGCACACACTTAATTCGCAGAGATTTGTGGTAATTCATCCTCACTCCTGATCCTGTACGTTGGCTCAGTTTATTGCTCCTGCCTGACTTCCAGCAAACCCATAGCACACCCTCCTTCATATTCTTCCCTGTCTAATCCATTCTTTACACTGCCACAAACTGATTTTTCTAAGTCACAAATGTTTGACATTCTCTTACTTAATATCCTTAAAACAAGGTCCAAATTCCTTAGCATGGTGCAGTAATTGCACTGTGGTTCCTATGCAAATCACCTGGAAGTAGCACAGACTTACAGGTTAAGGGCACTGTCCTAATAAGACTGCTCTCACTTCAGATGCTAGCCACAAGTTCAAGAGTCCTCATACTTTTGACCAACTGGCTACAAATTCAGGGATTCCTTCAACCACCTAAGGTAGGATGATTTGCTAGAACAACCCACAGAACTCTCAGGAAAGTCCTATACTTATTATTATAGTTTGATTAGAAAGGAAACACATCAGGACCAGCCAAATGAAGAGACACACAGGGCAAAGTCTGGGAGCAGCCTGAATGTAGAGCTTCTGAGCACTTTCCCTATGGAGTCAGCATGCCCCACCCTCCTGGCACATTGACACGTTCACCAACCAGGAAGCTCACTGGAGCCTTGGTGTCTTGAGTTTTATTTAGGTTTCATTATGTATGTATGTTTGATCGAATCTCTGGCCCACCTGCACTACCTAGAGGTCAGCTGACCAAAGCCCCAACCTTCTAATCATGTGATTGATCTTTCCAGCATGTTGGGTCCACATCCTGAATCATCTCATGAGCATAAACTCAGGTATGGCAGGGACTTGTCATGAATAACAAAGAATCACTCAGGAAATTCCAAGGATACAGTGTTTACCTCTGGGGAAGAACCAGGGACAAGGACCAGACAAATCCTTTATTGTACAACACATGACATCAGAGTTCTTCAGGACCTCACCTCAGCCATTCCTCCCAGGCTCACCACAGCCTCTTCACTGCTCTGGTTGAGAGTCCTTGAACACACCTTGCTGTTTCAGAACCAGGACTTCTGCAGATGCTATTTCCTCTGCCTCCGTTTGTTGTCTCTTTGGTCTATCCAGTGAACTCATTTGTCAAAACCCAGGTAAGCAGCTCCACCTCTGTGAGCCTTCCCAAGCAGTTAACCCCTCGTCCCAGTACTGGAGTACTCCTCCTTCACTTATTGATTTTCTTTACATTTGTGTCCTCAGGCCACAATTGTTTGTTGAGATAGCTGTATGTACTGTTGGCACGCAGTACAGTGACTTTACTGAATAAATGTTTCGTGGAGCTTTGCCTTTATTATTTGAAGTTATATTTGTCTTTTTTAGTAAGTGTCCTCTTGCCCTCTGGGCTGCCATTTTTGCCACCTCATTCCTCATGGTCCAGCACATTGGCAGGTCATCATTACAAACATCCCTCGTGGCTACTGATGAATGAGCTACGATTTAAGATGTTGTGGCTGACAATCCTGCCTAGCCATTTGTGTTTTGGAGAACTCATGGATGACAAAAATACATATCTAGACATAAGAAATGGTTAAGTATACTGTGATCCCATCTGTTGGATGAAACATTATACATCTAATGCATGTTTATGAGATTTGTAATAAAACAGAGAGGTGCTTATGTAGAATATTTGGAGGAAAAGTAATCCCAACTATGATGAAAAAATAACCCATAAATTAAGACACTGGAAAAGCATAAAACAAGAAAAGGCCTGCATAGAAATACTCCAAAACAGTATTTGTCTTTGGGTAATGGAAATTGGGTGATTATTCCCCATCTACTTTATACTTTCTTGCTTTTAAAACTTTTTCTGTAGGAAGCATGCATTGCATGCTTAAAATGGAAGGAGAGGCTACTTCCTCTCTGCGTTTCTAAATGGATGGGCAAAAGGTGAAATCCATTTAACTTACATACTTCCACCTGCAACTGGAAATTTACAGGTGAAAAAAATCTACTTTTGCTCTTTTTGGCAATGAGAGGAGGCAGACACAAGAGAGGAATAAAAGGGGGAGGAGATAAACCAGCCACGCATGCCCTACATGCGACCACAAGCCAGGAGAATCGCCAGAGACAAAATCAACAAGATAATAAAAAAGAGTTTTTAAATGGAGACTGAGACCAAACTAGTTCTCAGACTGTCACTTTCCTTGTCAAAGAAAGGTAGCCTGAATTACCTGAATACTGAAGGTACCTGAAGTGGGATTAATATTTGCTTATTAAAAATTATAAAAAAAATAAAAAGTTTATGTTGTTTCATTGATCTCTTTCATTATCAATGTAACTTATAAAACATCTATCACTTTCTGGAAGAGCTCTAATTACAACAAAAGCTGAAAATTCTTTCAGAGCATTTTGGGGAAAAGTGTTAGTTTAAGGGTATACTACCAAGAAAATTCATTTAACCTTTTAAACCTCTGTGGTTAAAATCACTTTTATCCAAGGCTCTTAAGAAATGCCCTCAGCCTGACTGCACCACCCTCCTTATAGGAGAGTAAACCTAAGTGAGATTCCTCCTAAAGATTTTCAAGATTGTAAAGGGTAACATCATTATCAAACGCTGTGGCTGACATCCTTTAATTTCTGCACAGCTTCTCAAATCCTTATGTACTTCAGATTCTTGAGCATGTGAATTGTGATTAGGCTCAAATAGGCTAGTGTAGCTATGATTAAAGAACTAGTATTTGGGATGGTGTCCACATACTAAACGCATTTCCAACCTAAGACATTCCCACTCTCCAGATCCCCCTCCAAAAAAAGAAGAAGAAAAATAAAAGGAAAGCAGATCACATCAATGAAAGATGAAAGGCTCTTTATTTCCTTGTTGGTATCTCTGGTTTCCAAAAGCACATTTTCTTTCTTTTACTTCACAGGGACTACCAGAAAATTCCTTAAGGCTGAGTGAGTTGCTAGACCTGTTTCTCAAGTTTGCCCGAGTTTGTGAGTGGGGATTCTTTCCTTCTTAAGATGAAAGGAGTTTGCTTTTACAAGTTCTGGGTAGATCCGTTTGAAAGTCTCAGTCAGCCCTGAAACTAGTTGGAACACCTCCAGACTTTGGGATTATGACCTTGAGCGTGGAAATGGTGTCATTTACTTTCATTCACTTTGTCATTCTGTATTATTGAGAACACTTGGTTGTATATGACAGAAAGTCAGCTTTCATCTGTTTTACTTATGTAGGGAATGTATTATAAGGATATTGGACTGTTTCCCATAATGCAGGCAGAGGAATGAGGTTCCAGAAACAACTAGAATTAGAGTTCCAAAATCTCTGGGACCCACTTCTCCAACTCACACCTGCTTTTATCCTTCTCCCTCCACAGGCAGGTTTCCTCTGCTCCTCCAATAGCTCCCGGGCTCTTACATCTTGCAGCCCAGACACACAGAGAGACCAGCTTCTCTTTCTCAGTTCTAGTTTCAAAAACTCCTGGAAAAGAACTCGGCTTGGCCTGGCTTGGGTCAGAGCTGGGTTGAGTCCCTGAAAACTTGGCCAAGTTGGGTCACATACTTACCCTGACCAATCAGATGGGACCAAGTTAGTGAAGCCACATTGTACTAACATGACCACTTTGTAAATTCAGAAAAGAGGGTGCCAATTAAAGGCGTCCACTACCTATTCTTTTTTCTATAATATCCTTCTCCAAAAGTAAATGGGAATTTGGTAGGTGCTATTCTGCCAACAAACATGTAATGAGCACCTGCCTGCTTTGTGTCTGATTACCTCTTGGCAATCCTTTTGTTCCTATTGTGTTGCTTTAAGCAATGGCATTGCCGAAAGGCTGTTTTCTATAGTTTCCACCTCCTGCTCATGCCTACCTCTTTGTCATTCTTCATGGCCAGTCTGGCTGCCTAATTTACTGAGACCAGGACTGTACATCTCTCATCCAACTCCTCTGTAACTAGAACAAAGCCTCTTTTCACGCATCTCCCCAGCCCAATTTGCTTATCTTTTCTTCCTCCAGCGTCACAGAAAAGATTCACTCTTGTCAGTGTCCAGAGGTGATCAAGAATGGTAAGAGGGATGCAGTCTAAATGAGAATACCCTAAAAAGTGAGAGACGCTAGAACAGCAACTTACCAATTCAGAGTGAGTAATCTTTGCCACAACGAAGTACTTAAAAATGGTTGAGTAGTGCAGTCTCTTCCTTTAGGCAAGCTACATACAAAGCCAAATTATCATTTAAAACCGGTTTTGGTTTATTTTAAGAACTCCCTGCCATAGAGGCACTGGAAATACCCAAAGTGTCTGTATGGTGAGATAATAATGATAATAAAGTGAGTTGTTTTCATGCCCTCTGGGGAGATTTTCCCTATACGGAAAAAAAATTATTCAAAAGCTTACTTTTAGTTTTGTCTAATGGTAAAAAGTTTGCAGGTGTCCTGCAAACTATGGCCCTGGGTCAAATCTCCCACTCCAATTTGTATGGTCCATGAGGTAAGAAAGGTTTTTACATTTATAAATGTTGGAAAAAATAGAGGGGAGGACAATATTTTGTGACATGTAACCTTAGTGCTGTTAGTTTATCTAATAGAATTAAGAATTACTAGATGTCACCTAATACTCTGTTCACCTCTTATTATTCCTCCATCTGTCTCCAAAAGATCTTTTTACAATTTGTCCAATCCGGAATCATAATGAAGCCATATACTACTACATTTGGTCTCTAAGCTCTTTTCATGTATTGCAATCTTCCCCTCCCTCAAAGCCACTGATTTGTTGAAGAAACTGGGTTGTTTTCTATAATTTCCCATACTCTGGATTTGCCTGATTGCTTCTGGGTGGTATGAATTCTTTAAATTGTTTCTTTATCTCCTGTATTTCTGGTAGTAGGCGTGATTAGATTTTTTTTTTTTTTTAGTCAAGTATACTTGATAGGTGGGTAAAGGTATTTTCCAAATAGCCAAGACGTTTGAACTTGATAGGACCATGCCTTGTCATTTCTAAAATATTTAAAATGGTAAGCCGATTGAAGTTTGGATATCCCACATTGCTTTGAGCTGGACCTGAAGTCACAACTCACATAATAGCTAACTTTCGGTAAGTGCTTTCCATGGGCCAGGCACGATCCTAATTAAGGCCCTTACATGCTCATTTAATTTTCTAACATTTTGCAGATGAGGACACTAAAGCTTAGAGAGTTCGATTGATTTGACCCCGTTAGTAAGAGATGGTGTGAGTTCAGGGCTGGAACTGGAATCTCAACTTCCTAGTATTTTCTGCCCTGAACAAGTCTATCTCCCAGTTTCAGCATTTGCCGGCTCTCACAGACGCGCAGGTATCAACTACGGAGAAGCGGTCCTGCCTCGCCCCGCCCCGTCGGGTCTCGGGTCAAGCCCGAGTGAGCGTTAGGAAAACCACACTTCCCAGAGTGCACCGCGATCACGGAGGCCTCACTACCGGCGGCCACTCGCCGCCGCCATTTATGTGGCCGGGAACGGCGGTGCGGCCTGTCATCATGGCGCTGTTTCCGGCCTTTGCTGGCGTTAGTGAGGCTCCCGATAGCGGGAGCTCCAGGAAAGGTAAGCGCACAAAAGGGATGAAGAAGGCACTCGGCCAGCGTAAGACGTAGATTCTCGATCCCAGGTCCCGGTCCTTGCCTTGGCTTTGTTTATCCACTAGTGTCCCAGAGTTCTCCGCGGCGCTGCAAAGCCTTCTGGGAAGGGCTCCTGTCCTTGTCCCGGCGTCTTCGGGACTAGAGTTGTAGAATCGTGGAGGGAGAACGAGCTGGAGCTGGCAACTTCCATGATATCATTGTTTCTCTGACCCCATTCCTTCTTTGAGCCTGTTACTTCACCTATAAAATGGGAGTAATGGTACTCCACATCTCAAGGAGACTCCTGAGGCAGATGCTGGGGGTTCTTATGCCCTCTTCCTTTCCTGTTTTACTTACTTCTGAAATGCTTATTGGGTTGGTATCTTTTCGCAGGCTTGGGATCTAGGATCCAAAGCCTAGGCAAACAGTTGCTCTCCCGACAGGCACAGCTGCTGGGAATAAGAACTAACATTTATTTATTGAGGGTCTACTGTGTGCCAGGGGATGGCATTACATATTTTATTTAAATCTTAAGCATTCCCAGAAGATGTGTTGTTAAGAACTGAGACACACACAGCTATATCTCGTAGGTATTGTGGGTTTGGTTCCAGACTGCCACAATAGAGTGAGTTGTAGTCTTTTTGCTGGTGGAGGGGGTCTCCCATTTGTAAAAAACTCAACACCTGTGAAGCTCCATAAAGTACAATAAAACGAGGTATACGTATAGTTAATTGTAATTTCAAGTAATCCTAAATCATGCACTTACCGTGTTTCCCCGAAAATAAGACCTAGCTGGACAATCAGCTCTAATGCGTCCTTTGGAGCAAAATTAATATAAGACCCGGTATAATATAATACGTAAGACTGGGTCTTATATTAATTTTTGCTCCAAAAAACACATTAGAGCTGATTGTCTGGCTAGGTCTTATTTTCGGGGAAACAGGGTTGTATGTAGCAGAGTCCAGTTGTGTCTGACACCTCCTTTATATCCACTCATGGCTCTTACGCCTGTTGGTAACACTTATCATAATTGTAATTTCTTATATTATTACTATAATTTTGGTCATCCTTTACTCACTGTAACCTCCATGTGATCAGGGATAGTGTCTGTTCATTGTAGCATACTTAGCCCCTAGCACAGGCCCAAAATGTTGTTGGCGTTCAATAAAAATTTGTTGAATAAGACCAACAGTAGGTACTTCAAAAAAAATAACAGTACAAGGTAGGATGCTACAGGTGTCACAGGTGAGCTACAGGAATAACGACTTCTGATGGGAGGTTCTAATAAGGCTTTATATAGGAGCTAACTTTTGGGATGGGTCTTTAAGAGGGTAGGATTTGGACAAATAGAGTTAGTGGGAGGGCGTTCCAGGGCCTTCACAGGCATGCAGGAAAGGGCTCCTGAGACCTGTGTGGAAAACTGTAAATAGTCCAATTTGTAGGAAAATACAGAGGCATAAAGAGGCATGGGATATATGGTTGGGACCAGTGGTGAGGGAGGATAGTGATTTGAATAACAATCCAAAGTTTTATCTCTTTATTTTGGGAGGGCAAGATGGAGAGTTTACAGGGGAGTGGTGGTCTTGTCATTTATCGTGAATGCTGTTTACCAGACATCTCTGGGTATCCAGCGTCAGGATAATGTTTGAGAAAAGTGCTCTTTATAAAGTACTGTAGTTCTAAAAATTTAAACACAACATTATCACTCATGATGAAATTATAATTCTTTACTATCACGTAATTGCCGGTCAGTGTTCAAAAATGGCCTTTTACAGTTGGTTTGTTCAAGTCAGGATCCAAAAAGATGTAATATTGTTCATATGTCTCTTAAGTCTCTTCCATTTTATGATTTATTTGTTGTGGAAACTGAGTCATTTGTCCTATACACAATTCCCACCATATCCTCATGGTGTCATTTAACATGCTTTTCTATCCCAGTATTTCCTATAAACTGGTAATTAGATCTAGAGAGTTAATTAGATTCAGGTCTAATTTTTTTTGTAGTTGAAAATACCTCATTGGGGGTGCTGTCTACTGGCTGTTGAATCAAATTGGTAGGATCTGCTGTCCAGTGATGTTAAGAATGATCAGTGGACTCATGGACAACCTGATTCATCTATTACGAAGCTGTCAGCCTTTCATGTAACGATTTTTGCAGCCATTTATGATTATTGCTTAGATCAGTTATTTCTTTGGGGTTACAAAATGGTTATTTTATAATCTTCGCATTCCTCCTATATTTATTAGCATCAATTATTTTATAAAGAACTTTTCCTTAAAACTACGCGGATACCTTGAAATACAGTTTAGGCAGAAAAGATACGAAGAATGCTTGATTTATTCCCTTTGTCAGTTTTCAGAATAATGAGTTGGGGGTCACTGTAGGAGGTGACCAGTGAGGTGTTTCTTTTCTTTTTTCCCTTTTCATTATGAACTCCTGAATTTTTAACAGACTTCTGTTTCAGTCCATTGCAGATATAATTTTTCTTATGCTCAAATTGTCCCATCTTTGGCCAGTGGGAGCCTAATGCGGTTGGTGCCTGTGTCTTTTTGACATGGCCCAGTTGTCTCTAATCACTTCCTTTCTGGCATAAAAGAGGCCCAGAGCTCATTGCTTGCATGTTCTGTTATGGACTGGAATTGGCTAATTCTCCAAGGAACCCTGGTTTCTTTTAGTGGAAAATGGTATGAGTATGTTAAAACCACAAATTGGGTGGGAGGAGTACTCATTGTCATTACTTCCAGATATTTTCATTCGTCAGAACCAGGAAGAGAAAAATACATCATGAATTCATATTGATATTCCCAGTCCAAATTTAAGATTGTGAGATTTTTAACTTAATTTAATATTTTTATTTCTTTCCTCTTACACAAAAAAATCTTAGTTCCTGGTGCTGTCAGTACAATTATGTATATGTTCAAAATAACAGTAATATGACTAATACTAAATAGTTTAATATTTCTTCATGGTGCCATTTGTTTTTACGACATATTCCATAACAGACGTACAGTCAAATTACTGTTTTAAAATCGCTTGAAATAATACTCTGTGGTTTTGTCACCAATTGATACATAATTATGTATATTTTCAATTTTTAGGGATTGCTTATTTTTCTTTTTGATTTATTTCCTCTATTATAATGTTTTGAAATATTTACATGGTTCTAAAGTTGAAGATATAAACCCGGGTATGTTCAGAGAAGGAAAAGCTTCCATCTCTATACCTCCAACTTGTTAGTTTCCTTCCCTTACAGGTTAGAATTTTTATTAGTCACAGATACCCTTTCATTTTTCCCCCCTTGATATGAATAACTACATTTCCCTTCTTTCGTAAATATGTACTATTCTGCATTTTACCTTAAATCCCAGAGATCACTGTACAGTGTTTATTTTCCTTCTGTTCTCACTGCCACTACCTGATTTTTGCCACTGACATCCCCATGTTATTACAACAGCCTCCTAAATAGTATCCCCATCTTTAGTCCTACCTTTCCTCTCTGAACCGCTCTCCACACTGTAGGCAGAATTTTAAAATGTGTTTACGATGTGTGATCAAACAATACGGTGAATTTTTAAATTAAAAAAATTTATTACAGTAAAAGACACATTGCCATTAATCCTCCTCAAAATACTCCCCCTCGCTTTGAACAGACTTATCCCATCGTTCTTGCCACTTTCTGAAGCAGTTCTGGAAGTCCTCTTTTGTGAGTGTCTTTAGTTATGCTGTCGTGCCTGCCTCCATGTCCTGAATCAGTTTGACTTTGGAGAACAGCCGGAAGTTGCATGGTGCCAGATTCGGTGAATAAGGTGGATAATGTTTTTCTTTGACAGAAATTGCCGTACAGAAGCAATGTGTGACACCGAGCACTGTCATGATGGAGGGTGATTTACGGCACACTTTAAAACACACCTTCTTTCAAATGTAGCTCACACTCGACTGCACAGAACAAGTTGAAACTTGTCACACACTGTTACTAAGGTTCAACACAATGCTTTCCGTATTGAAGATCCCTGCCTTTCTGTTGGATGACACTCAGCAGTAGCATTTACCGTATCTTTTGATCACAACGGAAAGGCTCCATGTCACACAACACTTCTGGTACGGCAATTTCTGTCAAATAAAAACATTACGGGAGTGGCCGATTAGCGCAGTTGGTTAGTGTGGTGTTGGTAACGCCAAGGTTGCTGGTTCAATCCCTCCATGGGCCACTGTGAGCTGTGCCCTCCTTAAAAAAATAAAATAAAATAAAAGTATTAAATAGATATTTAATAAATAGGTATTTAAAAAACACATACACACACATTACGGTGTGTCCTCATCCACCTTATTCACTGGATCTGGCACCATGTGACTTCGGGCTCTTTCCCAAAGTCAAAATGATTCAGGACATGGAGGTAGCCACGACAGAGCAACTAAAAGCACTCACGAAAGAGGACTTCCAGAACTGCTTCAGAAAGTGGCAAGAACCATGGGATAAGTGTTCAAAGTGAGGAGGAGTATTTTGAGGGGGATTAATGGCAGTGTGTCTTTTACTGTGATAATTCTTTACCCCCCTTTCTTTTGCCTCCCCCCTACTCCGGTTCAAGCCGTTGTTCCTATCTAGTTGTGTAGGACACAGCTTCCTGGCCCATGCTGCTATTATGAGCCTTGCGCTCCTTCTGGCTGGGGCAGTTGGTCGCTGGTCCTCGGTTGGCTGCTCACAGCAGCTCACGGCAGCTCTCACCGGCTGCCAGCCACTCATGCAGGCCGCTGGCCACTCACACTGGCCACCGGCCGCTCATGGCAGCACACAGCAGCCCACGGCAGCTCACCACGCCAACCTCCGGCTGCTCACCGCAGCCCAGCTCCAGGGAGAGCTATTGTGCACAATCTTAGCTGTAGAGGGCACAGCTCACTGGCCCATGTGGGAATCGAACCGGCGACCTCAGCATTAGGAGCATGGCGCTCCAACCACCTGAGTCACTGGGCCAGCCCTAATTTTTTTTTTTAATTTAAACATTCACTGTATTTTTTAACCACACCTTATATGTAAAAACACTATGTGCCATTCACTGGTCTAAATGCTTTACAGATATTATCTTAATGAATCCATAACAACCCTATGAAGTCTGTACTTACTAGTATCTGCATTTTTAAGGAGGAGGAAACAGAGGCCCAGAGCCAGTAAGTCACTCACCTACATCACATGGCTAGTAAGACTCAGCCAGGATTTGAGCTCAGGCAAAGTAGCTTAAAAATGTGTGCTCTTAAACACTATTCCCTGCTGATCTTTCCAACACTAGATCTGATATTGTCAGTCTTGCTCAAAGCTCTCAAGCATCTGCCCATTACTCTTAGGGTAAACTCAAACTCAAACATGTTTTTAAAGGCCCCTAACCTCTCCAGCTTTATTTTGCCTCACTTTGCCCTCCCACCCACCCTCCCTCCCTCCTGGTGGTCCAGCCATAACAGTTTCCTGTTGTTCCCAGAGAGTCATGCTTTCTCACTTGCAGGCCTTTCTGTAAGCCATTTCTTCTGCCTTGATGCTTCTTAGGGGCACATCTGCCCAAGTCCTTCTCATCCTTCAGGTCTTAACTGAGATGTCCTTCCAGGCAGCTTTCTCTGATCCATACCTGGTTTGGATTAGGGAACCTAGTTATGTGCTATCATTATACCTTGTATATTTTCTCTATCTCGGCATTTGTCACATTTTGCATATAAGTGACTGCTAGTGTGTTAGCTCCCTGAGGATCTTGTGGGGTCTATCTTGTTCGTTGTGTATTCCTAACACCGACAACAGTGCGTGGCTCTCAGGAAAAAAGTGCTGAATGAAAGACTCAGAGAGAAGTATTTTGTTCAGAGTTGCACAACTAATAAACAGTAAAGCCAGTATTTGAGCTCAAATTTTTCTGACTCCAGCACTTGTGTTATAAACCACTCTGTGATATTAGAATGTTGGGGTTTGGGTTGTTTTTATATTACCTTTGGGATCCCTGGCTCTTTTCAAATTGTAGGTTAACTCTGTGCAAGAGCTGACTCTGCTTAGGTTCTGTGTAATCACCACCTAAGCGTGGTGCTTAGCCATGTTTGCCACTGCTTTTTGTACGAACGTTTGTGCTCTAAGATTCTTTGTCAGAAAATGAGGATTGTGATAAAAGTGAAAAGCTTGGCTCATTCTTTTTAAAGGAACAACCCCTCCCCTAATGTATATGCCAATTTATTTATACAATCAGCCGTAGAGATGTCTTTTGAATATCATCCCTGGAGGTGTGGTGCTCACCTGAATTCACTTGAACAAACTAGTAATCAGTGCTATTTTGTTGTAATAGAATGGGGAGTGGGCGTAGAACTTGGATGTTCTATCCAACTGTGATTCGAAATTTGTTTTTAAAAACTTAAATCTATTCATGGCAATTCCTTCCTCCCTTTATCTGTAGTGGAATTGAATTAAAGCATTTCCACAAGTGATGGAGAAAGAGTTATAGAATAAATTTATCACAAAAAGCATTTCAGCTTCAAGTATTCAGTGATAATTCATTATATTATTTTCTGTAAAATTACACATGCTGTGGTTCTTCCAGATACCTGCCTGGTTTTTGTTAGGCAGTAGTTCTAAAGTGGTTTTTCTGCCGGATATTTCCACCCTTCTTCCTTTCTTAGATGTGCGTGCGTATGTGTATAGCAGAGTGCTACTTTCCAGGCGAATTTCAACCTGCGATTTATTTACTAACCTGCAGGGATAAATGGTTTGTCAGACAGCCAGCTTCTCTATCTTAAACCCTAGGCACGTGTCTTCTCTGTAATGTGTTACATCCTGCTTAGTATTGACGCTATCTAAACACACATTTGATTTCTATCAAGAGCACTTGTAAATTAGGTGAGGATGTGAGTAAATATAGAAAAGAACTTTGCAATCCGCTTAGTACAGCATCTTTTAGTCTCAGATAACTTTCTCGAGGATTGTGTGTTAACTAAAATTTAGTTTAACCATCCAAATGTGTTATCTGAACAGTTACGGTTATGATTAAGCTTAAGCACCATAGGAGCAAAGACTTGACCTATCTTCTTCACCACTGTACCCCCCGAGCCTACGGCTGTGCCCAGACACAGTGTAGATGTTCAATATTCTATTCTTTAGTGATTAAAGAATATTTACCATGAAGACTGGATGAATTGAGTTATAATAGATATACTTTATACCTAGATAATGGCGTGCTTTTGACAATCTCAAATTCCTTCAGTTTGTTCAGTAAATCGAGTGGTGGGCATACAAAGATGCAAAGATATGGTCCAGATCCGCATTCATTTTATTTATTTGACAAATGTTTATTGAGTCCAGTTACTTCGCGCCAAGGCACTCTGCTAGGAGTTGGGAATACAGGGGTGAGTAGTCATGGCTTTGGCCCTCACGTTGATTTTATTTGGGAAGAAAGGAGTAGGGGGGAGAGGAGGTGGGCTGGAAACTTGGATATAAGAGTTGTAAACCAGTTGGTGTGTTTGTTTGGCTGGCAAAATATATTTGTTTGTTTGTCTTTTTCTTTTTCTGTTGTCACTCCCTATAGTGTCACAGTAAGCATTACTAATCTGGTCCCTGTTGGGACTTGTGTTGTTGGCCTTTGACTTAGAATATGGTGAGAAGACTGACATGCAGATAATGAGATAACAGTATGAAAATTGCCATAATTGCCACATGTACTAATTGCAAGGCGATTGAAGGAAAAGCAGCTCCTTAGTGGAGGAAGTGAAGAGCAGCACCCTGGTGGAGAGGACTGGGTGGAGAGTCACAGACCCAGGTTCTGATGGGTGCCCTGGGCCACGTGACTTAACTTCTCTGGGCATCCACTTACTGATCTGTAAATGAGGGAGTGGCGTCTAGGCCGGGCTCCTGAGAGCCTTCTCAGACCCACCCCGTCCCTCCAAACCCCAGCAAAACACTTCTTGCTTTCTCCGGTCTGCGTGTTGGACTTCTTGACAGATTTTGTTTCGACAGCGTGTTTCTGGGTTTAAAAAAGTTCTAAAATCTCTGGACTAGGTGATCTCCAAAATTCCTCCAGGCCTAACATCCAATGATGAGTACTTCTAATATTCCAGGCATGTTCTCCGCTGATATGCTGCCCAAGAAAACAAGAAGCAACCTTTTTATCAGTTGAAAATACCTTTTGACCTGACAGAAGGTCATTTGATTGAGATGAAGGTCACAGAGGGTCAGTGATGGCTGGAGTTCCAAACGCGAGTTTTAGTTCTTTATAAAGTACTCCCCGCTCCCACAGTGATCCCATATGGTAAGGCCTTTAATGGCGTCCTCAGAAACCCTTTCTTGCCTCTTCTGAAGGACTTTGGAAAGTCACACACTTTATGACTTTTTTTGACATCTGCATGTTTTTACTTTTCCTCCAAGCTGTTATCATTGCGTAGAATATTTATGTACAAATATACTGGAATTATTTGAGAGCATCTCTCCTTGCATATTGTTTGTTCCATCTTTTCCCACTTTTCCTTCGTTCATTATAGAATCCAGTTATTGTGGAAATAATTGTAATCTCAGCAATAGGAACTATTTTCACACGCCTTCTGCCAGGAATTAGGCCCAAGGGAAAGGAACCACCCTCAGAAGGAAAAAGACAGTCGAAGAAAGATGGTGTAACAGTTGTGTAGCACTTACTGGGTATGACCTTACCAATTACTCATCCCTTTGAGCCTTAATTTCCGCTTCCATTCAGTGGCGATCATAATATCTCTCATAGAGGGTTGTTGTGAGGATGAAAAGATACAAGGATGCAGGGTGCTTAACCTGGTGCGTGGCCTGCAGTCAGCACTTAGTAAGTTAGAATCCTTCATTCCCTTTTTCCTGTGCTTGTTAATATACTTTTCCTCCTTAGGAATTTTCCTTCCTCCCTCCCTCGCCTCTTTTCACAAGTATTTATTAAACTCCTTCTGGTGTATGCCAGGCACTGATCTCAGTGCTGGGGATACAGCAGTGAATAAAACCAAGTACCTGTCATCAAGGAGCGTGTGTGCATTCTGATACCTCTTCTTCACTAAAATGCACTTACTGTCAGGGACTAGCATACAGAATATGGAACAAACTGTTACAACTCAATAATAAAAAGACAGTCCCATTAAAAAATGAGCAAAGGGTTTGAATAGTTGTTTCTGTTCAAATATGAATGGCCAATAAACATGCATACATGCTCAACATCGCCAGTAGTCACCAAGGAAATGGAAGTCAAAACTACAGTGAGAAAGCACATCATACCCACTAGTATGACTGTAATCTAAAGGGAACAAGTTGTCAAAGATGTCGAGAAATTGGAATCCTCATCATTGTTAGTGGGAATGTAACATGGTACAGCCAGTTTGGAAAACATTCTGGCAGTTCCGCAAAACTCTAAACATAGTTACCATATGACCCAGCAATTCTGCTCCTAGATACCTACCCAAGAGAAACGAGAACACGTGTTCATATGAAAACTTGCACGTGAGTGTTCATTGCAGCGTTATTCATAACAGCCCCAAATAGACCATATATTGTACAATCTTGTTTATATTAAATGTCCAAAATGGGCAAATCTATAGAGGGAAAAGATTAGCGGTTGTGTAGGGCTGGGAGTCAGGGTGGGAGAATAGGAGACGGGTGAGGGGTAGTTACTGCTAACGGGCACGGAGTTTCTTTTGGGGGATCATGAAAATGTTCTAAAATTATTTTGTGGTGATAGTTGCACAATTCAGAATATTCTAAAAACCACTGAATTATATACACTTTATGTGAGTGAACCTTATGGTATATAATGTCCCAGTACAACTGTTGAAAAGTGTAATTACCCTTCTTTCTTCTAACTTCAGCCATTTCCTGGGTGCTTTGTCCTTGGCATATGAATGTGCTTTGGCCTCCTATCCTGAAACAAAACAGGGCAAAATATAAACCCCTCCTTGGGCCCCCTTGCTACTACTGCCCAATGTTTTTTTCCTTTCCTACATAGCTAAAACCCCTGAAATAAGTAATTTAGAAATAGTTCATTGTAGAAGAGTTAGAAATTAATGGATAAGCAGAAAAACAAATTCAGATATTTATCTCACCACCCAGAGATAATCATTGTTAACATCTTATGTAATTTTAGCATTAATCAGAAGAGTTGACACCTTGTGTTTTTATTTTCAAAGACGAGTACTGTTTGTTATAAGAAAGGTTTGTGTTAAGTTGCTGTACTAAGATAGAACATTGCAATATTCTTTTAAAGAAAAATATCTTAATCTGCTGTAATAATATTAAGCATGGTGGACTTTTATGCATGATTTGATTTTTTTAACCTTTTGGAATTGTGTAAATCAAATTGGAGGTCATTAAAAACTAATGCTTAGGAAGCCTTCACGCTCATTAGCATGTGGATGGAATGCATGAAGCCGTGTTGACTTTTAGGCCACACTTGTTATATGGCTTTTGCTTAAGCTGCAGCCTGATGTCACAAGAGGATTTCAGCCTTAAATATTTTAGAGTGTGCTAAAGCCCCATGCCCTGTGAATAAAAAAATTCATGGATTGATTCCCTTTGGCTTCTGTGGACTGTTCTAAGTGTCTAGCTGACATTGGCTGTGAATTAGGATGTCAGCTGGTAAGATGGATTTCCTGCTTTAGAAATCATATTGAGCTAATTTCATTGATCTTTTTTTCTCTTTCGCATGTGCAGAATTAGACTGGCTGAGCAACCCAAGCTTTTGTGTGGGAACCATAACATCTCTGAGCCAGCAAACCGAAGGGGCCACAGCTCTTGCTTCTGAAGGGTCGCCACTGACAAGGTAGTATTTTTGATAGATGGATGTTTAGTCTTTGTCAATGTACCGTCTGTAGCTTAGCTGGAATGATGCTCGTTAGAAAAGCCTCTGATAAGAGAGCTAGGTAAAATTCGTCCTTAGAGTATTGCGGTGACCTGTGACTATTTTCCCTTACCTCAGTCTTAGAGATTATTTCTTCCCCCCCACATTGCATTGCAGTGACAATGATGTGACACAGGCACAGCCAATAATTAGGCCATGAGGGAGATGGCGTCATTGTGATTCTTAAGTAACTTTACTAACCTCGTTAGTAACCTTGAGACTACTGATAAATATAGAATTCAGCTATTTCTTTAGTTATATTTTCACCACTTTTGTAAAAATAGAAGGCGCTTGTGTAATATAGCGTGGGACAAGGGAGGAATTCCCCGCTCCCTCCTCCTCTTCTTCCTGGCTGGCCAAGTAATCAAATCAGCAGGAGGCAGATTGACAAGAGCAAATCAAATTTAATGTCATGTGCATGGGAACCCCACGTGCATGAGGGAGTCAGAGACCCCGCATACGTGAGAGGTTCAGAGATAGAAAGGGGGATTGAGGGATATGAGACATTCTGAGCTAGGGATGAGGTGATGCACCTTGGGGGCTTCAAAGCGTCATTGCAGGACGATAAGAGGAGCAGACCTTTAGTACATAGACCTTTGTCTTGCCCTATAGGTAGGTCAAAAGAAATGATCTCTGCTAACCTCTTAGGAGCAAGGCCCTAATTCAAATTCTTCTAGGTAGTTGGTGGGGGGGGGGAGGGGTAAGTGGGGGTGGGGGCAGAAGTTTCTCTTGAGCCTGAAGCTGAAATTGCCTTTAGCTCAAAGTAATCGGCATACCACTGAGGCACATCTTGGGGTGGCTCCTGCTGGACCTCCACAGTAACATAGGATAAAATCCTGTGAAAACTTTGTGGAAAGCAAAATGGCGTCCATCTCTACCCAGCTTTGAAAGAATTTTGTTCTAGATCATTGAACTGAGAAATGCGCTCTCTCGCAAATATAGACTAGATGGTCTCATTAATATGATGAACCCCAAGAAGCCATGTACTCTACCAGTGTAAGAAGCCTTTGGATAGTGAGAATAGTTGATGCATGTAGATATTTCTGTAATGAGGAAGAGCTCATTGTGACCTTTAAAAGCAAGGACCAGAATTGTTTGTTTTTTGTTTGGGGGATTTTGTTTTGTGTTTTTTTTTTGCGTTAAGGACATGCTGGTGTAATACGTAGGACTGAAAATAAACCTTTTACAACGATGCTTTTAAATACACTATAGTTGATAAAATAACTGATAGATTACATTCATTTTAAAGTATATAAATATGAAGGTATAGGTTTAGAAGCTATTAAAATTAGAATTTCTTCACCTGGTTTTATTTTCGATCCAACTCTTACATCTTTCAGGTGAATTGTAATCCAGGGAGATACTGTATAATATATGGGAAAATAGTAAGTCTGTGCGCGCATTTTTAGAATTTCCTTTTACGTATTTGTTTATCTGATTATTCATTTACATATTATTTTCCCTAATTCTCTTCTGAAAATTCTAATGTTGATTTTCCCAAACAGGAGTCCTCTGAAGTCAGAGCCTTCAGATGAAAGTGACACTAACGAAAAACTCAAACAAGCAAGCAGAAAAAAGAAGAAAGAGAAAAAGAAGAAAAGGAAGCATCAACACCACAGGAAAACCAAGAGAAAACATGGGCAGTCAAGTAGCAGTGGCTCTGAGTTCGATACTGATTCTGAAAAGGACCAGTTGTCCAGAAGCAGAGACAGTAAAAAAGAATCAGAGAAAGTGAAGTAGGTTTTCTGTTCTCCCATACCTATGATATTTTCAGTCTGTAATTTTCCTCCCTCAATTACTGCCACGAGTTATATTTTAAATGATTATTTAACTCATTATTTAATTCCACTCAATCAAAATGGAGTCAATAAAAGTCTCAATAAAGTTGGCAATAAAAATAGAATTCTACTATTAGGTCTACATAAAAAAAACAAAAACCAAAAAACTTGCATTAAAAAGGTTAGGGCCATGATTTAATTTGAGAAATGTTAATTAGGCACAGAAATGATTGTCTCGGAATCTGATTTAGACAAAAAGTCTTTGGGATTTTTGACACATGGCAAGTGTGCCACATGTGGGTCTATGGGCTAGCTCACAACACAGGTAAAAGTTCCATCTGTGGGGCTATTGGCCTCCAAACTTACAAAGAGTAAGAGAAAGGTCTTCTCTCATGGATGTATCTTCTTTTCAGTCACTCGCATTACCCCCCACTCTTTGGTTAAGGTTCATATAGCACCTAAAACAGCCATTGTCTTTGTCCTTATTTCACATTTGTTAGAACTGTGGGGCTGATGGTGTAGACTAGCTCGGAACCACAGTATTTCCTTTCCTTGGGGCCTTTATTTCTCCCCACATTGTGTGCTGCTGTCTACCTGGAGTATATCCCAGTCACTAGGGGGGTGACAGGTAGGCACTGAGATAGCTTTTCCTCTGCTCAGTCTGACTTCCTCCATAGGGAGGGAGGTGCTCTGCCCAGGGCTGGGACAGTCGGCATACGCTGAAACTACTTGGATTATTCCTCATTTAACTTGCGTTTTCTTTGTTCATGTGGTCTAGAAGAGAGAAAATTTGAAGTACCCGTCCAAGACATACTTAAAACAAATTAGTACTATTAAGATTTTGGGGGCTCTTCAGGGGTTGTGTGCTTGGCAGTCCCATTGATGTCACTGAGAGCTCTGTGTTGGAGGACGTCTGGAATCTTGCCCCGAGAGTGTCCACTGGAGAGGCAGACACACCATCTCCTGGGTCCTTCTGTGACTGAGCAGTTGGGAGAATGCTGCAGGCCTCTGGCTCAGAGGATGCAGATTTCTTTAGCCCTCTGTATGTCCCAGGTGCTATACCGGTAACCCAGACATGCTCTAGGAGGATAAAATAAAGGGGGCAAGCAAAATGGTTTTGAATTTGACTGAATTTATGTGGGTGGGAACCATGTCTGCCTCGCTTGCCATTCATTGTACCCCCCCAGCCTTGGCGCAGGGCCTGATACTTAATAACATACACGGCCTACGTTTTTGTGGTGTGAATGAATGAATGAATGTATTGACATTATTGATATTCTTGCTTTTTTGTATGTCTTCAAAGAAGACTATCTTAATCGTTATATCTTCTGAAAACTCACCTTTAGCTACTTGTCCTTTTCTATAGCCGAGGAAAGTAAGCTTTAAATGATTTCCTAACCGAGGTAGAAACCACCATTAGAACTTGAAAGATAGTTATTTTCAGCCTGTGCTTAACCACGTCAGAGGTGATCTTTGCAGCCTCTGGCTGGTTTTATGATCCAGACAGCATGTTTCAGTTTGTTGATATTTTGCAGAGTATCCCCAATAAGATCAAGGTAGAATGTTGTCTTTCTCTTTTACTTTCTTAGTATTAACTTCTGAGTCTCTTCCTGGGAACAGACCTGGAAGAATTGTTTGTTTCCATATTGACCAGGGCTAAGATATTAGTGAGTTGTGATTCTTTCCACGATGTCAGGAAAGTGGGTTTATGGGGGGTGATGCACCATATGTCACTCTAAGTAGGGTGATGGAAGGACCATTTCCCCAGAGGCTACAGTTTCTGACTGACCTTCCTTTCCTAGGATGACCTCTCTTCATCTTCAGGTAGAGGCAGCTCCTTCCTTGCAAACAGCCCAGACCACATCCGCTTCCTGACCTCAGTACCCAATAGAGGAGGGGTGAGGGCTTGTTTACTCCCCAGGGGGTGGTCTGCAGCTGGCCCTTCCTTTCTTTTTCCCCCCCAAGTTGGCTTCTCATTTCTTTCTGGAATGTATGGATCTTTCCCTGCCTTCACTGCCCCTTTCCTGGGCAGATAGCCCTCCACAGTTGTTCTGAAGAGGAATGTGTTAAAATCCCATATATTTTAACCTGAGATGTGTCATTCAACAAATATGTATTGAATAGCTACTTTGTGTCCCTGAAATACCATTCCCTGGTATTCCCACCCAAGAATGATTTAGAAGCCTGCAGAATCTTTATTTCTATTTGGCCAGAGGTAAAAGATGGAACAACAGTTAATGGCTGTTTTGACCACGTTGGCGGCTTCTTGTGTCAGCAGCATTATGAACTGATTTTCTTTAGACGAGGAAAGATGTTAGATTCCAGAAAATCCTTCCCTCCTTCTCACTTGACTTGGAGGGGAGTAGTTCCATCTGTATCTGGCTAAATAAGGGTCTTGTCTTACTTGGGCTCTCTCTGTCCTTTGTGTAGGAGGTCGATAGATACAGGCAAAACACTGTCCACAGAGCCCAGACTAGGAAAACAAGCTTTAGGCCAGGCCTTAGTAACGTCTGAGACTGAACCATTCAGAACCGTGCTTTTGTTGTTGTTGAGTTGGAATAAATAATCTGAGAACTTTCAAATAAGGTGAAGTAAGGGCAACCCACTTTTTTTTTTTTTTTTTTAAAGAAAACTTGTTTGTGGATTTATTTGAAATTCAAATTACAATCATTTCAATGATATACTTAAAAAGAACACCTGTGTCCCTCAGGTTACTTTCTGAGATGACCTCATTTTTTGGTAATGTGCTGTTTAGTGTCGACAATTTTTGCTTTATGTTAAACCTTTTTTTTGGAGCAGGGGTCCTCTGCAAAGCGATGCTGTGTGGAGTTTGAAATGTTTAACTTTTATGTTTCTGAAAATGTGAAATATGTAACTGGAAGGTTTCTAAGTGCCGCTCCCTTTTTCTTCTTCACCTCCTTTTGTCCCACAGTCAAGAAAAAGCTGCTGCTGCTGATATTGGACATTGCTTTATTTGGCTTGAGGACATTCAGGCTCTGACAGGAGAAACCTTCAGAACAGATAAGAAACCGGATCCTGCAAACTGGGAGTATAAGTCGCTCTACCGAGGAGATATAGCAAGGTATCCATGTCTATCCCTGGTTTTCACTGGTGGGAAGTAACTTCTCTCTCCTGCACTCTCTGCCTGTCTGTCCCTCCTCCCCTTTATAGATTCCGTTGGGAGTAAATCCATTGCCAAGTTGTTCAGGCATATGTCTTATCTCACATTCTGAAATGAAAATTTAAACCTTGAGAGCAGGATCCAGGTCAGATTAATCTTATTTACCCATGGTGCTTGGCGTGGCCTGGCATAATAGGTGTTCAGTAAATATTTGTTGAATGAAAGAATCTAAAAATACCTTGAGATAATTGTGACAGAGTATCCGGAAAACATTTGATCTAATCTACATGTAATTTTAAAAAGTTTTGAAAGCCTTTTATTTATCCACTGCCCAGGTATGTCATTTAAAAAATGACATTAAATGGTAGTGACTTTTTCAAAATGTTTCCAGCATCCATCACCAGATTATCATAAAAATAGGTGATGGTATTTGTTTCAGTAATGAATTTAAACTTTTCTCCTCTAATCTGTCAATCGTAAATGTTTGAATACTTATTAAAGCCTTTAGGCACTTAGCACTTTGTAAGACACTGTTGGGAACATAAAGAACAATAATACACAATGTCTGTTCCTAAACAACTTACAGGCAATGAAAAGGGAAGGTAGAGAATCATGGAGTAAAAGGCTGAGAGGAGACCTTGAAGATCATTATTTTTTATAGACTAATTACCTTTTAAAATAAATTTCAGTTTCCATCACTTTGCTGCACCTCCAAATTGTAATTTGTTTTCACTCATCATGACCTTATACCTCACCACATTAGCAATTCCAACAAAAAATTCCTATATGATGAGTACTGATCAAAAATACCGGATACAAACCAGTTATTTTTCAGTGCACATTTATATCTATGTACTATCTACTAAAACCTCATGGCTGAGAGTAAATGACTGTCATGTTTAAAATGTATTCATATATTTTAAAATTATTGAGTACTCCCTAAAATCTTGTTTGGTTTTCCAGGCCAGCTCAGTGTAGTGCTGCAGGTATGGTAGAAACCCAGTGACAGATGGGAGGCCAGCAAATGCTGATTGGGCAAGGAGTGTGTGCCACGATCCTGGCTCGTTCTTTCACTTAGATTCTCACGGCTGCTCCGAGAGGAGAGCACTCTCATTTTCTGAATGAAGAAACAGAACCTCAGGAAGGTTCAGTAATTTCTCAATGTCACGCAACCAGCGAGCAGCAGAGTGGGGATTTGAACCTGCGTTTCTGACTTCAAATGTTCTCTCACTGTCCACAGATAAAGATGAGACCGGTGGTGTGGTAGGACATTTTCTAGATTGGGAAACAGAGGACTCCGGTTCTCATTCTGACTTTGCCATTTATGGGTAACGTAATCCCAGCGAACCACTTAAGCTGTCGGAGCCTCTGTTTCTTCCCTTGTAGGTTGGGAATTGTAACTCTCACTATGCCGTACTCTCCAATATCAGAATTATTTTATGTGGAATTAGAAATGGGCGTGCAAACATAAAGGATTATTATTCAGTAATGGATGAGAAAAGGAAGCAATTGTTAATGATGAGTGGCTCTTGGGCCTCTGCTCATGAATGGCTCAGACCTTAGAAAGAAGGATTGGAAACAACTTCGTTATGCTGCAAAGGTGCTAGTCTGAAAGGCATAGGTCATGAGTGTCATTTCCTAGTAATTTCTAAAGTTTAAGCCAGGTAAGTCTTGACTGCATTAATACCCGGACGACTGGTCGTGTCCAGGTCTAGGCAGGTATTGATCTCAGGGCACTCTGAGCTGGTCAGAGCGCAGTGGGGATAGTGTGTCAGGTCTGACCTTTCACCTCGGAAGAGGGACCCTGACACACCAAGAGCTTTGAGAGGAGGGTGAACAGGTGACTTGGCTGGCACCCACATGAGGACTCCATGAGGCTTACGAATGTTTGGCCCGCAGCAGGGCTGTGGTCGTTGTCTTTGAAGCTTTGTCGGGCTGTCCTTTGGAGGGTGGGTTGGCAGCGTCCTGTATAACTGAGGACCATGTGTGGCAGCGCTGGGAAGTCAGATTTGGCTCAGTGTAAAAGCAGACCTGGGGGCGTGAGCACCCGGCAGTGCTGTGGTGTGTGTGGGAGATTGTGGTAAGCGGGTTAGGTTCTAAAGTTAGTGTGTAACAGTCAGAACGACCTTTGGAAAACTCCGTCGGACTAATACACTATCTGTCCGTGAAGTTCAGCTCCGTCAGTTTTTTCTCCATTTTTGGAATGGATTGTTGTTTCTTTGGCTATACACCAGATTAAATAGTTGGCTTATGTTTAGGAGCCAAGTTTTAAGATAAGAATAGTTTAAACTTATCTAGCCCTTACTATATGGATAAGGATTTTACATATAATTACTTTTTGGATCATCCCAGCAATTCTGTGACATAGGTACCATTATTATCCCCATTTTATAGATGAGGAAACTGAGACGCACGTGTGTGTGTGTGTGTGTGTGTGTGTGTGTGTGTGTATGTGTGTTTTAAATAACTGGATCAAGGTCACAGTCATAGTAAATGTTGGAGTTGGAATTCGGACCCAGACAGTCTGGCTCCATGAGAGGAATATGTGAATTGAAGTCATTGAAGGAAAGACCGTTTTCTGTTGCGCAGCCCAGCTCACTGTGGGGTTCAGACCCACTCAGTGGATTCAGGGCAGAATTATGTGCTTGATTGAAATACCCTCTTCTTCTGTTTTTCTTTTTTCTTTGTTTTCTTATTTTAATTTTGGTGGCCAAGTGCCTATAGCTGAATTTGTTTAAATTAAATGTCCATATGTTATTTACTGAACCTCCTAAGTGTGGGTTCCTACTTTTGAAATTATTCAAGTGAAGACTAGCTGATTATTTAATAAGGATTTCATAGCATAAATGCCTTGATTTGGGGGAATGTTGCATTCTAGGTCACGTCCAATTATTAAGATTCTATGATAAGTGATAAATTGCCTACAACCTAAATGTTCAACAATAGGGAAATGGTTAAATAAATCATGGCACACTCCCTCTAATGGACCAGTTTGAAGCCAATAAAAACTATATATATTTTTAAGACTACTGATATGTGGAAATGCTTAAAAGTAGGGAGGAAAGCCTGACGCTATATATCAACTATTTTAATACAGGATATGTGTGTATACATATAAATATATACATACACACATACCTGAAAGTAGACGCTTACTAATATAGACCAGTAAGACCAGTGAGGAAACATTTTTAAAGAGATTATATGAATATCTAAAATACTGTTCATTTTTAGTGAAAATAAGATAGTAATTAAAGAGAACAAAACTAATTTTTTTACTTAAAATTTGTTCCCTAGGGAATGAGAGGCTTATTTAGCGTTCTTATAGCACTGTTTTGTCTCATCAGCTGTTTGTTAAAGTTGTTTTTGACCCATGAATGGAATGGGGAGAGATCATCCTGAGGCAATCTAGAAAGAGTTGGGAGACAGGATGACGAGAAAGGGCTTGAGAGACAACTCGTACACATATGTGAGGCTCGTACATCCATCAACCCGTCTGATTTTTTGATGCATTTCAAAGTAAATTGCCAACATCATACAGTACCCCCTAACTACTTCAGCATGCGTGTCGTTAACTAGAGTCCAAAATTTTAATTTTTTTCTTTTGATTTAAAGTTTACATACAATGTAATATGCAAATCTTCATTTGCTGATTTTGACAAAGGCATACACCGAGATAACCCAGACCTCTATGAAAATACAGAACATTACTGTGACCCCAGAAAGTGTCCTCCTGCTCCTTGCCTGTCAGTCGACACCCCAGTTCCCCAGAGGCAATTACCATCAATTAGTTTGATCTGTTCTAGAACTTCATATAAATGGAATCATGTAATGTGTACCCGTTTATGTGGGTGGCTTCTTTCACTCAGCAGAAGGTTTCTGAGCTTCATCCATGTGGTGGCATTTATCAGTAGTTTGTTCCTTTTCACGGCTGGTAGTACCCATTGTGTGGCCATACCACTGTTTGTTTATTCATTCTTCTGTTGATGGACAGATGGACTCTTTCTGGTATTTGGCTGTTATTAATAAAGCTTCTGAGAGCATTTGTGCTCGAGTCTTTGTGTACACATGTGGTTTCCTTTTTCTTGGGTAAATACTTAGGTATAGAATTGCTGGGTCAGAGGGTAGGTCTATGTTTAGTTCTTCTAAGAAATTGCCAGACCTTTTCCCACAGTTATGGTACCAGTTTATATTCCCATCAACAACATATGAGAATCCTGGTTATTCCACAGATTACTCACCAGCATTTGGCATTGTCAGTCTTTTTATTTCAGCGGTTTGGGTGGCTATGTATCTCTTTGTGGTTTTAATTTGCATTTCCTTGGTGGACTAATAATATTGAAGACTTTCTCATGTGCTTTTCTGGACTTTCATGTTTTCTTTTGTGAATTCTGTTCAGATCTTTTGCTTGTTTTTTAATTGGGTTGTTTATATAATACACATACAGAAAAGTGCGCAGTTTTCCTTAGCTTTTGCGCAGATATTCATTCAGTGGTCATGTGTTTGTAACTCTGGGGACGCCTGCATGTTCCATAAAAGCATTTCAGAACCCAGCCTCTTTTCCTCTAGAGTAGAAAATAGCCAGATGTAATTTTATTTGACATACTTTGTTTCAGGATTAAAAAAAGAATCTTAGACCTATATGTTGTCTTTTGAAGTAGGGACACAGGACACTATTGAGGAAAAGGGACTGCCCTAGGAGACAGATGACTCAGTGTCACCTAAGGTCTCAGTGTCCTTATTCAGGAATAGTCTAAAAGAGGGGGTGATGATTTCCGCCTTGCCTGTCATATACGCTTGTGACGATCAAATGACGTGAGGTATATGACAGTACTTTAACTACAAAGCTCCAGGAAAATAGAAATTCCTAAGATCTGAAAGACAGGCATGATCTTAAATTCATGAGGCATTAACGAAGACTTGAAGTGCTAGAGGAATAAGTCAAACGGGCAGAAAAAGTTAATTGCTTATCCTCCTATTTCTGTAAATAGAAACAGTTTGAAGGTAAGGGGAATTTGAATATGTGCAGTTGTCAGCTTGCATGACAAAGGTTTAAGTCTGATGAGCCTTCACTTGTTCAGAGCTGGAGCACAATGTTTCCTCAGTAACTTTCTCTCTTTTTCAAATATCAGATACAAGAGGAAAGGAGACTCCTGCCTTGGCATTAACCCTAAGAAGCAGTGTATATCCTGGGAAGGGGCTTCCACAGAAAAGAAGCGTTCCCACAAGCACGCCGAGCGCTATTTTACGAAGAAGAACGTGGGATTGATGAAGGTTGACGGAGTTGCCATCAGCAGAAAAACCGAACCTCCCTCATCTGAGCCAGTCTCGTTTATCCCAGTGACGGGCTCCGACGATGTGGTCCCTTCTGTTACAACCTGGTTGAACCCTCTGGGGATCTATGATCAGTCCACCACGCAGTGGTTACAAGGACAGGGTCCTTCAGAGCAAGAGTCAAAGCAGCCGGACTCACAGACAGACAGAGAGAACGTGCTTCTCAAGGCCAAGGTGGAGGAGTTCAACAGGAGGGTTCGGGAGAATCCGCGGGATATTCAGCTGTGGATGGCGTTTGTTGCTTTCCAGGTAAGGGTGGCTCTCCCAGCTCTCTTACCTTACTCAGCATGACAGCCCTCGTTCTGGGCAAACCCATGTACTCCGTGGCACTTTCTGAGCTCCTGTAAGGAACTCTGGCAGTGAGCATAGAGTATAGCCAGTGCCCTGAGATTGCCCAGAGCTCACTGAGGAAGACTGACGTGTGGGGAATAAATGCAGTGGGCTGCAAATGCTTTAATGTGTGATTTGGGGCGGGACGTGGAAGCGACTTGCCATAGAGAGTCAGAAAGGATTCCAAGAGAAGGTGACCTCTGAGTAGAATCTGAGTACAGATTCTACTCAGTACTCAGTAGTAGATGCTCACCAGGCATGGAGAGACGTTTGTGAAGTACAGACGGAACTCGCAGAATGCACAGAACTGCGAAAGAGAAGGGACTGCTCGTTGAATTACCTAATTAGAGCTGTGTGCTCCCTTTCTAAAATATATGGATTTGTCTTAGTTTCACTTACTTTTTTTTGAACCACTTACACAACTATATTTTGTCCCACATTGGGTTGTTTTAATGATAAAGTTGACTCTTCAGAAAAGGTTTCCAAGGCATCACATGCCAGGGATACATAAATCTAAGTTTAAAATGACCAAGAGTAGACAGGTAAATCAGGTGAAACAAACACGAGGTCAAACATACTCGCTGACACAGGCATCCTGGGAATGGAGTTTCCGTTAAAAGAAATTGTGATAAACCAGTGGTTATCAAGAAAGTCTGAATAGCAATTCATTTCGAGAGGTGGGAAACCCTTTGGGGCTTGCAAGTAACTTTGTGAGCAGTGTTAAAATTCTGAGGCTTCCCCAGTTCCCTTTGCGTTTGTAAACCGGTGTCTTTGTTGTTGAGGATGAGGTCATGAAAAGTCCGGGCCTGTATGCCATCGAGGAAGGGGGGCAGGAAAAGCGGAAGAGGTCCCTGAAGCTCGTTCTGGAGAAGAAGCTGGCCATCCTGGAGCGGGCCATTGAAAGCAACCAGAGCAGTGTGGATCTGAAACTCGCCAAGCTGCAGCTCTGCACCGAGTTCTGGGAACCCTCCACGCTGGTCAAGGAGTGGCAGAAACTGATATTCCTACATCCCAACAACACAGCCCTTTGGCAGAAGTACCTTTTATTTTGCCAGAGCCAGTTTAGCACCTTTTCAGTATCAAAAATTCACAGTCTTTATGGAAAGTGCTTGAGCACTTTGTCTGCTGTGAAGGATGGCAGCATCCTGTCCCACCCTGAGTTGCCTGGCACCGAAGAGGCCATGTTTGGTAAGGAGGAGCTGACCCAGATCCATTTCCGTGGGAGGAATTATGCTTTTGGCTTTAGGTGAAAGTGAAGATTTATTTTAGAAAAGTCGAAATTGATAAAACCGGTTAATTGATAAAATTGATTAATCAAGCAAAAAACGATTGTGACTCCTTTTGAGCATAACAGTTTCTGCCCGCTCCAGCTTCTTGGTGGGGGGTGGGGAGGGAGGCGGGGACGTCAGAGCCAGTAGAGTTAGGAAAGGACCACGGACCAGAAGTTCCAGCTTTTCTGCTTATTAGCCTGGGAAGCACAGGCTGTGGCTGTGGGCATCCTCATCCATTGAGAGGCCTGTACTGCTCGTCACACCCAGTTCTAAGGTCCCAGGCGACATGTTTGCGGGGTGCCCTGACTGACTGGAAATCGTTGCATAGATATATAGGTTAATGATATTATTATCCTGTTAACATTTTGCTTGTTTTTAAGGAGGGCGCAGCTCACTGTGGCCCCTGTGGGGATCGAACCAGCAACCTTGGTGCTACCAGCACCACACTCTAACCAACTGAGCTAACCACTCACCCCCCTGTTAACATTTTTGATGTGTCCCAAAGGAGCCTAGAATATACATTTGGTCCGGTAATGAGATACCAGAGGCAGCGTGTTAGGCAGGAACTGGAGAGTATCATTCTTGGCTTGAATCCTGCCTGGGTGTGCCCTTCGTTGGTTCTGGTATGACCTTGGATAGGTTCCCTAATCTGTTTGAACTCCAGTCCCTCCCTCAGCAACAATAGTGTAAGACCTGGTTTACAGGATTATTGTGTGCATTGCGATACTATATGGTGAGTCCAGCTCGGTGCCTGGCACACAGCACACATTTGTTTGATCAAAACCCTGCTGTTACTATTAACTTCTAAAGATATAAATATATTGCTCTAGAACTCGTAAGCCTTCACCTCCCTGACATAAAGAGCCTCATATTTGATAACATTTGTGATATGCTCAAATAGCTTAATGTTACTAAATGGAATTGTACCTCAGTTAAGACAAAGTGAAATTTTCAAACATGGAACCTTGGTTTACAGGCTCAGACGATGAAAATTGCTGTTAAATAATGCCATCTAGTGATCAATTGAGTACAGATCTTTGCTTTCTGATTTAAAGAAATCTACTACGCCATCCTTTTCCTTAGAATTTTTCTTGTAATAATGAGCTTGTAGTGATAACCAATATCCAGACCAGCCTCTTGCCTTATGTTTATGTAACGTATGTAGTTTTATTGTTAACTTTTGTATTCTGTGATGGTCTCATATAAAAGTTAGAGTTGGGGTGGCCGGTTAGCTCAGTTGGTTAGAGCATAGAGATAGTAACACCAAGGTTGCTGGTTCGATCCCCACATGGGCCACTGTGAGCTGCTCCCTCTTAAAAAAAAATAAAATAAAATAAAAGTTAGAATACATATGACTTGATTACGTATTGTTGGGAATCCTTTTAAATCAGGACATGGAGGCATCACAGCTTTGAAAAGACAACAGTAATTTCAGGGAGAAGATGTTCTCGGTGTTTGACTGCATGTTTTTAGACGTTACGTTCCTTCCCTTTAATGGTGTTAACCAGGCTTCTTCCCCTTCGCTCTCTGCTGTCAGCACTCTTTCTTCAGCAGTGCCACTTCCTGCGCCAGGCTGGCCACTCGGAGAAGGCTGTCTCTCTGTTCCAGGCCATGGTTGACTTCACCTTCTTCAAACCTGACAGCGTGAAAGATTTGCCTACCAAAGGACAGGTACTTCTCAGCTCTGCTTGCATGTGTGCGCTCCCCTGCCTTCCCGCCCTCCCTTCCGTCCCTCCTCTCCCCCACTCCCTTCCTCTCCTCCACCCCTCCTCTCTCTCTCAGGGAGGGCTGTGGATTATGGGACTTGATGGTAGTATTTTTAAAATACCATATCCTCCTTTGTATTAGTCTTGCTGAGGATTGTTTCTCAGCAATATTCTGGCAATCCCAGGAAAATTCCATAATAAAAGTAGTGAAACATGGAGAAATCAAAGAATATTGTGCCCCCACGCCCCCCAAATATAAACACTCACTTATGTCCTTTTCTTTTTGTTACTTACTACCCTTGTTTAAATGCTAGTTACCCTCACCAACCAGGGAAACAGTCATACCTTTTAAACCACGTGTCACTCTCCCCTACCTTTGTGCCTTCGAATCTGGGTCTTGTGTCACTGCCCCAGTTAACCTTTCCACTGGCTGAAATCTTTGCTGGAGTCTCAAGTGAAATGACACGTCACACCGATCTGAATTGGGGAGGGGTTAATCATTTAGATGACAAGTGAACATTGCCAATATTTGTGATGTGAAGCAATAAAAATATCTTATCATAGAGCTATCCCTGTAAGAAAGCCTTCTTTTCCCTTTTTCCACTAAGAAAACTCAGTTTTCCTACTCTGCAGAGAGGGTCTGGTGGAAGATGGGTAGGATATTTGAATTTATGGCCACTTTTAGAGGCCTTTCTTGAGAGACTAAGGTCTCCATCTTGTGGAATTTTCATGAATTGCCTGTAAAGACTATTTTTATCTTTTTTATTCTAGACAAAATTGGGTTAAACAATATTGGTTAATATTGGTGTAACTGATTATTAGTACAATAAACCAGATAACACAGTTATTTTGAAACGTGCTTTGCTATCTTAAGACTATGCTGAGCGACAGAACTGATTCTTAGCCAACTCTGTGGAGCCAGGGGAGTGTGGTGGGGGGATGAGAAGCAGAATCGCCTGCATGCCCCCCCCTTTGCTGACACTCACAGTGTGGTGACAGCAGTTGCTCATGGGGGTGGCATGGCCCAGGCTGCGACCCACACTCTTGAGGTGTTAAATACTCACAGCACATGTAATTGCAAAGTATTTACCTGACAACTTGGAAATAAAGCTTTCTATTCAGTGACATTCCACATCTTTATAATGAGACATTGCTACCATAAACATAGTAGTATAACATAAAACAGGCAGTCTGGTATTACTGGTCTGTGTTTCTGGGGAATAAATAAATTGGTTATAACCATTCATCACACTTTAAAAAAAACCAAAAACCCTTCTTTTCCTTGAGTGCGCTTTCTTCCAGCCCTCTTATAAGAGCCAAACCTGTAAAGAGGGAGGGTAGTCTCCCCAGTTCCCCTCACTCGGAGTCCAGGGCCCACGGCGGGACGGTCACCCCGCCCTCCCTTGGCTCTCCTGGACCGTCCTCTTCCTGGCGTGCGAAGCACTCCCAGGGGCTCAGGCCAGATAATCCTGTGGCTCCTGGCCCGTGCTGTGCCCGAGGGAAGCCTGCTCATCCTCCCCAAAAGGGTTCTTACAAAAGCTGTCATTGAGTAAGTTATCGGCTCACTTTTACTATCCTAATCGTCAGTTGATAACCTGTTCGTTGCTGTGATCGCGTTCTGTTCCCATGTGCCATTATTTATTGCCACTGAACTGGTTTCCATACACTGCTGAGCTAATGTCCACACGAATGAGGGAGGGAGTGTGACCAGGAGACCAGGCTGGAACATGCAGACCTTCGTACTCACTGGGTGGCGGCCGTGTTCGGCTCGGTGCCTACAAGCATGTGCTGAGTCCCTACTGTGTGCTGAGCACTAGGCCAGGTATGAGGACCGTGCGGTTAGTTGAGATGCACTCATGTCCTCAAGACCTCAGAGTCTGCCCTGTTGAAACATTGAATCCCCTTCCCCTCAAACGGTCTTGAAAGCAATGTGACTTCAGGTATTAGTCAGGGGTCCCAGTGGCATTAGAGGAGCTGGCAGTGCCCCTGTCCTCTGTTAGACTGGCCTGCCAGGGTCAGAACTGGGAGACCATTCCTCTCCTGCCCTTCTCGGTGACCTCGGCCAGTCTTGTTGGAACCTAATCTTGGAAGTGTCATCCCATCACTTTTTGCCATATTCTATTTGTTAGAAGTCGTCACGGGGTCCAGCCCACACTCGAGGGTGGGGAGAGTAGGGGGGCTGTCGTGGAAGCTGCCTCTCACACTAGATAATTTTATTTTCTGTTTGGAGGGGTGAATCATACATCCACTTCAAGGACTGATGACAGGCAGGATTTCAAGAATCACAAGCCCCTCTGAGGCCAGTCAGCACTGATTTTGCCCAGTGACTCAGCAGTTTGGCACAAAGCAAGGCTCATCTCCATGTTTTACACCTGAACAGGTAGAATTCTTTGAGCCCTTTTGGGACAGTGGAGAGCCCCGGGCCGGGGAGAAGGGCGCCCGAGGCTGGAGAGCATGGATGCACCAGCAGGAGCGGGGCGGCTGGGTGGCCGTCAGTCCAGGTGAGGCGTCTGTCAGCGTGCGAATGCCCTTTGCTTCTGGGATTTGGTTTTACAGCTGCATGGTTATTTGTTTATATGTACAGGCCATTTATCAGTAATGTAAGAACTTTGTACAAACATCAAACTGTCAGAAATACATGAAGTAGATGTCCTGGGGGAATAGACTGTTTCTTTTTTCTTAGAGTCTTTAAAATGACCCACCCCCATCCCTTCAGTACATAACGCTTCGAGGGTTTCAGTTTTTTTACCAGAGGAAGTTACTTTTCCCTTTTCCTTTTATGGGCTACTCTTGAAGTAATCTTGTCACTAATCCCACCTCCCCCACCTCATTGTAGTGTGTATTTGAGAGTCTTTTTGTTTTCTTGGCAATGTCCAGATCCTTTGGGAAATGCTTGCCTTTTTAGGAATATTATAAAATAATTATTAGCTAGCATTTATATAACTGTCATTCTAAATAATCCCGACGTATTTTCCAGATTCACACTCTAAAACAGCACGGTCCAATGGAAATATCATTCAAGCCACATATGTAACTTCACATTTTCTGGTAGCCACATTACAAAAGCAAAAAGAAACAGGTGGAATTAATTTTTCTACTTGTTTAACCTATCATATCAAAATATTAACATTTCAACACGTAACCAATATTTAAAAATTAATGAAGAATTTTACTTTTTTTTTCCATAGGAACTCTTTGAAATCTGGTGTGTATTTTTCCATTCATAGCACATCTCAGTTGAGACCAGCCTGATGGGTACATGTCAGTGGCTGCCGCATTGGGCAGCGCACCTCTTAGCTGTTCATGAATTCCTTCACTGACTCGGGAGAAATAAAATATAGGATATCTTGCGTTGAATATAAGTTATAATCATAAGGCCACTGGCTAAAACTTCTTAAGAAAATCTCAACCAATAGTGTCATTAAATGTCATTTAGTATTCTAGAACTGCGTTGTGCAATGCAGTAGACCCTAGCCATCTGTGGCTATTTTAATTAAAATTAATTGAAATGAAATAAAATTAAAAATTCAGTTCCTCTACCAGCTCCATTTCAGGTGCCCAGTAAGTCACGTGTGGCTGGTGGCTACCACGTTAGACAGAGAGACGGGACATTTCATCATCACAGAAGATTCTGTTGGGCAGTGCTGTTCTAGAATATGTCATTCCCATTTTAGATGGTGTGATAACGTCAAATCATTTGATTCCACCAGCTAATCCGGTTTTTCCCTGGGCATTGACTGTGTTTATAGGAGAGTCCCTCAATGCCACTCAGTGTCGCGGGAGGTGACACTCATTGCTCTTGCAGGTGACACTCATTGCTCTTGCAGGTGTTGCCCACCACAGTAGCTGGCACACACGTTGCTTGGGTGTTAGCGGCTTTATTTGCTGGTCACGTGAGCCAGAAGTGTTGTTCTTATCTAGATGACGACGACGATGACCCCGAGGGTGATGAACAGGAAATCAGAGACAAGACGCTGCCCAGGTGGCAGGTGTGGCTTGCTGCTGAGCGGTCCCGAGACCAGAGGCACTGGCGGCCGTGGCGCCCTGATAAGACCAAGAAGCAAACTGAGGAAGACTGTGAGGATCCCGAGAGGCAGGCAAGTACCCCAGCCCAGGAGGGGGGCCAGCTGGGCTGCTTGCCTTCTCCGCATCCCCACGGGGCTGGGGGAGCCAGAAGAAGGCTGCTGGGCTCTCTGTACTTGCCTGGCTTGGGAGATGCCAACCCATTCCTCCCTGTCTATGGAAACTTCCATCTTACCGAAAACCAGTGTGGGATTCTGTTGGCAGCTAGTGATGGGGCAGTTGGTTCCTGTCCTCAGCTAGGAGCGTTGGCTCTCTCGGTCACCCTTCTGCAGACGGTCCTCCAGGTTATCCAGTTACTTTTCCACATGAAAGCTTGAGCGCTCAGGGTTTAAAAAGGCAGAATTACTGTCTCAGATTCTTTAATTGTGTCCACTTTCCCCGCCCTACTTTTATATCCTCAAAAATGTAGCAGATAGGTTTGACACCAGAGCACGAGGGACAGGATGTAGAGGCCATACGGGGACAGTCTTGCTGGGGAAGGAACTGGTATTTGTAACCTGTGCACCAGGCACTCAGCTTCCATGAGTTACCTGATTCACTGTTGCACTGCATGACCTGGTAGGTACATGGGTAGGTACATGCTACTCTGTGTCTGGCAGCCAGCAGCTCGGGAAGCTTTACATTAAAATAAAGGAGGAGATTCTATTTTGATACCTGGCATTGACCCAGGTCCACTAGCTAAGCGACTATGTTGCTTGGCATGTGACATGTTACAGGTACAGACAGAGGTTTTGACAGGAGTGAGGCTTATGAGGTTGGTCGTCTGACCCTCCCCACAAGTTACGTGCCTTCAGGGTGGGGATTTTTGTCTGTTTTCTTCAGTGCGTGGACCGTGCCCGTGCTTGCCCTTGGCGAGAGTTCAGTTAATATTCCTGGATGTTGAATGAATATGTGTTTGATGCTAGAGCTTCTGTTCTAGGCAGAGGGTCAGCGTGAATGAAGGCCTCAGGACCTGGAATGTTTGGGTGGGGTGGTCAGACAGGAATTAGGGCAGGAGAATTGGGAAAGAGGTGATCTCGGGGCAGGCAAGAGGGGCCAACTTCCAGGGAAATCTCAGCTCTCTGGAATGCCCGGTGAGGGCACTGTCGCGAGGGGAGTCTGTCCGTGAGCGCCCTTTCCTGGCTGAAGCTCAGTGTTTAGGGGAGAGTGGGGTCTTTTTTGTGGTGTTTGAGGGTTTTAAAGTTCACGACACCCTTCCGGAAGCTAATTCTCAAGGCTCAGAATTTCGGCAGTTTTCCTAGAAGCTCATTTCTGGAGTAAACTACTGCTGTGAGGAGTTTCTTGTCCTTTAGCTTTTTCTCTACTCGAAGCCTAGAGGAGAAAAGATTTCTGATTAATGGATGGTTTTGATTAGCTGAACCCCAGGTCATCCCTCTGATTAGAGCCATGAAGACCAATCAGATGAGCAGGACCTTGAGAAAAAGGGTAGTTTCTGTGCCTTACATTTTAAAGTTATTACATGCACTCAGCTATGAACATTTGCAGTTACTGTTAGGCTCTTATGATTGCTCTTAACATGGTCCATTGCTCCTGGAGGATAACTTCTTACCTTGCAGCTGTTTATTTTTGAGCCAGTTTTCATTGCCTGAAGCAATTGTGGACAAAGAAACCACAAACTAGTAAAGTTCTTTTCTTCTATCTTGAAAGAAAATAATTTCACAATTGTAACTTATCAAAGTAACTACAAAAGCAACGATATGTGCTTTCAAAGTGAATATGAGTCTAGATAGCCTACGACTCCATTAGGAGGCTTTGAAAGTTGTTGGCTGGAGCCTCCTCCCAGTGTCCCAGGCCTCCCTCCTCCTGCAAATTCCCAGGACGGTGAGAAGGCCAATAGCATTGCAGGGCTCTCTTGGGGAGGCCTCTAGCTTTTTTGCATCTTGCAGAAACCCTAGCTCCCTCCTATCTGTTTAAATTTTAATTTGAATAATGGTGAAGCATTCTATACTCCTTTGAAAAGAATTGTGGGACAAATGGCGAAGGCTTTTTTTGTTTGTTTGTTGGAGTAAATAAATAAACCTCCTGAATAGGTCCCTTTATTTGGTCTTTATTGCAGGTGTTGTTTGACGATATTGGACAATCCCTAATCCGACTTTCCAGCCAAGAGCTTCAGTTTCAGCTGATTGCAGCCTTTCTGCAGTTCTTGGGTGTGCCTTCTGGGTTCGGCCCTCCGGCCTCCTGCCTCTATCTGGCCATGGATGAGAACAGCATCTTCGATAATGGACTTTGTGATGAAAAACCATTGACTTCTCTCAACCTGTCATATTCTGGCGTCAGCTGTGTTGGCCGCACGGACCAGTTGGGCTGCTGGCGCTGGACCAAGGGTCACAACCGAGAGGGCGAGGAATTCATCCGTAACATTTTCCACCTTGTGATGCCTTTGTTTTCAGGCAAGGAGAAATCTCAGCTGTACTTCTCCTGGTTCCAGTACGAGATGGCAAAGGTAACCCCAGCTGCCTCTTCCCTGTGTGGGGACCTGTTCGCATCCATGTTTATAAATGGAACCACAGGCTCTTGGTCTTCAGGGTACTGGGCCACAGCACCTCCTTCTTTGGGGACCCTAAAGGCACCTAGTGTGGCTGCCTGGTCTGAGGGGGCCTCAGGGAAGAGAACAGCAGGAATGAGTCCAGCTTTTTAGCGATTAGAGTGTTTATTGTGTTGATTTTTGTATTACCAGATGTCTGTGATTATATGAGCAGTTAATGTTAAGAACCGAGCTTACGCAGGGTTAGAGGACTTAGGGGCTTATTAAAATAATAGATAAAATAAGCTACTTACCCTGCTCTTTATAGCTATCTGCTGGAAATTCATCTAGGATCGACTCTTCTGCCTTCTGCTGGCCACCAGTTAGTATTGGCTCTTAACACTCCAAGTGCTGATGCTTTAACTACAGGTTGCATACACCAGGTTGTATTATTAAAATAACGTCTGACAAAATTTGGTGACCACCTCTCTTTGGAGAAGAACATTTGGAGTATATAGGCCTTGTTTATAGAAGTTTCAGATGGAAACCTGGATGTGTTTATTGTGGGGTACCTGTGGCCTTGGTAAAATCCTGATTGGTTTCCTGGTTCATGGAGCCTACGTGTTTACCAGACACGCGATGAAGGAAGGAAATGCAGACACCCCAGTGTGGCTTTCTCAAGTTGGCAGTAGAAAGGGATTGCTTTAAAATCACAGCTCTTAGAGTCATTCTTTTCTTTGTAACCTCTAGGTCATTTGGTGTCTGCACACTAAAAACAAGAAGAGATTAAAGTCACAAGGAAAGAATTGCAAAAAGCTAGCCAAGAATCTCCTTAAGGAGCCAGAAAACCGTAATAATTTTTGCCTCTGGAAACAGTATGCACATCTGGAGTGGTTGCTTGGCAACACAGAGGACGCCAGGAAAGTGTTCGATACAGCACTCAGCCTGGCAGGGAGCAAGGACCACGAACTCTGTGAACTCAGTCTGCTTTACGCTGAACTGGAGGTGGAGCTATGGTCAGACCTCAGGGGCGCCCCCCCAGCCCGAGCTGTTCACGTTTTGACCAGACTGACTGAGAACGGCCCCTATGGACCCTTTACCGGGCCAGTGTTGGCCGTGCACATTCTGAAAGCTCGGAAGGCTTATGAGCACGCACTGCAGGACTGTTGGGGTGAGAGCCGTGTCTCCGATCCAGCTACCCGTAGTCGCCTGATCAGCTTGGCCAAATGCTTTATGCTCTTCCAGTATCTGACTGTAGGGATCGAGGCTGCTGCGCGTGTGTACGAGCAGGTATTTGCAAAACTGAAGGGCTGTGATGCCCCCGAAGGCCCCGGCCTGGAGGACAGCGCCAGCCCCCAGAGTGTGGGCGGTGTCCTCGAGGCCGTCACACTGATGCACACCAGCCTGCTCAGATTTCACTCCAGAGTCAGTGTCTGCCCTCTGGCTCCTCTGCGAGAGGCGCTCTCCCAGGCTTTAAAGTTGTACCCGGACAACCAGGCTCTTTGGAGGTCCTATGTGCAGGTTCAGAGTAAGTCCCACGATGCCAGTAAGACCAGAAGATTCTTCGATGCCATCACCAGGTCTACGAAATCCTTGGAGCCTTGGCTGTTTGCAATTGAAGCTGAGAAAATGAGGAAAAGACTGGTGGAAACGGTTCAGAGGTAATTAACAGACTGTCTTGTTCACATGTCCAGTGCTGACAGAACGCTTGCCATGTGCCCCGTCCTGCTAGGTCTCAGGAATCAGAAATGAGTGTGGGCTGGTACCTGGCGCACCTGCCGTGGGCGTTTGGGGTTTTATAGGATAACGTATCAAAAGAGGAATGGGACACTTGCAGGTAGCACTGTGTTGCAGAGAGGCTTCTGTGGCTCTCTTCGTAGGCCATGCCTTTTGGGATCTTGAGACTTGCATGGTGCATGGTGGTGGCTGGCAGGCCTTCTGATGTCTGCGAGGCTGTGCAGTAAAAGCGTCATGCTCTGGAGCAGAGTTCCGGACTCAAATCCCAGCCCTTCACCTATAGCCGTGTGACCTTGGACAGGTCACTTCACCTCTCTGTAGGTTCCCGAGAAGCAAGGAGTTGGTGTGTGACTTGTAGGCAGACTCAGTATGGTGTGGAAGCCCCAGAATCCTGGGCACTGCCTTCCCGGGCCTTGGAGGTGCCACATCACATCTGCACTCTACACCCCCAGCGCCCAGAGACCCGAGGGCCAGCGCTGCCTCGGACACACTCTCACACCCGTTATCACGAACATATCCCTTCCTCCCGCGTTGTCGGGGGCGAGGACTTGTCTCAGAGTTACATGGGCCTGTGTCTTGCAGGGTAGATGGCAGAGAGGTCCACACCACAATTCCTGAGACTGGCTTGACACATCGGATCAAAGCCCTGTTTGAAAATGCGATACGGAGTGACAACGGCGGCCAGTGCCCCTTACTGTGGAGGATGTATTTGAATTTTTTGGTAAGAAGATACTTAGCGTTTCTGTCTGTCTGTCTGTATGCAGCACTGTTTCTTCCTTTGTGAGTGAGAAAGTGCAGGCGTCCAGGAGCCGCTGTGCGGGAGAACTGGCCACCGTGAAGGTGCAGGCTGCGGGGCCCATGCCCTCCCGTTTGGGAGAGAATTGTCAACCCCACTGAGATCTGGGCAGCTGGCCCACAGCACGAGGGCTTTCCGTCCTCATGTCATGTGTTCACGAGGGTCTGTGCTCAGTCTTTCGTGTGTGTGAGGCTTAGTTCCCAGGCTAGTTCCGGAGACTTGTTGGCGGGATCGGAGGCCAACTTGGTGACCGCTACCAGCAGTTTTGCTCCTTCATTAGCTGTGTCTTCAGTTCTGTGCGTGGTCCCAGTTGGTGCGCTGAGACGCTCCCGGTCTGCCTGAGGAGACACACTTTCACCCAGTCACCAAAACGGGGTTAACGGGGTGCCGTGGGAGTCGCCCACTGGTGAGATTTCAGCCCCGAGTTGGGGATTTTACAGGGAGTCGTGGTTTGTTAAGATGAGGACATGTAGGAAGGTGAGGAAAGACGACGAAGAGAGCAGGTAGTGGCTCGAACGTTTCTTCCCATTTAAGGCTCTGCTCTAGGGAGAGGGAAAAGGTATGTACAAGGCCACGTCTTAGAATGTGAAATCCTGAACGGAAAAAAACAACGGTCACCACCAAGCGTGCACCTGCCGCTGAGCCCTGCCATACCTGATACAGCCAAGGGGCTTCTGGTGGCCAGTTGAGATCTCAGAGCAGTTCTCATCTGAGGCGGGCCAATTTACAGGAACCTGGATTTGCTGGGTTCTGGGATTATCTCTCTCACAAACACAGTGGTTGAGAAAGTATAGTGATACAATGCCCCTTTCTTCTTTCAAAAACGGGGTAAAGTCCTACGTTTAGTCAGTATTTTCAGAGAGGACGTGGAAGTAGTAATATTTTGGTGAGCGCAGGAAGGACAGCGCACACTGGCTCCTGGCCTGCCAATCCAGAGGTCTAGTCGCAGAGCGGCCGAGGCTCCTGCCATGGGGGAGACGAGTGCCCCGCCATGACACTGGCTGTGTGTGGCAGGCACTCGGGGGAGGTGGCGAAGGCCTGAACCTTGCCTGAAGCAAGGTTATCACACATGCTGGTTACAGCCCAAAGATAGTCTTGGTGACGGTGGGAGTTAACCGGAAAAAAGAGAAAAGGAAGTGAGGCTGACCTGGGTAGATAGAGCTCCGGAGACATAGATTGGCGTCTCTGGACACCATTGCCAGGGTTTCTGGGAAGTTGGCCAGCAGCCCTGACTGGCCCCATGCTAGATGCTGAGCATCAGCCACCTGACGGAGACCTGGCAACCACTAGAAGGTTCTCCTGTGGGAACGGGAAGTCTGGGGGTATGTGGGTGGAAAGCCCAGAAACACTTCAGCTCCGTGAGCTTGGCTTGTGCTAACAGCTGTGGATACTGGCCAGCTGGGGAGCTGCCCGCGGGGGCTGTGAGTGCCTGGAGGGGCCACCAAGCGACCAGTCCCTTCCTGGGACTTGGGAGAGGCCCCAGTGGGCACCGGCTTCCACAGCAGGCATGGAAAGAGAGCACATGTCTGAGTTGAGACCAAGGATTTTATACCTACAGTAGAGAGAAAACCTGCCGAGTATCTGCCCACACTCAGATTAAACGTCCTGACTGAAAGTGTACTTTCAGTGTTGCAGATTCTGGAGTCCTGGTTCTCTCATTTCTTTAAGATAGTTTTCAGAAAATGGCAAGTATGAAATATTTTCTGTTTCTGTGAAGTCATCAGCCTTATCGCACACATGGCCTCGGTCCAGGCACTGTAACTAGTGAAAGGCCTGAGGACCCACAGGAAAGGACATAAAGACGAGTCCAGAAAGGTCCCACGCTGGGCCCATTGGTGGAGGGAAACCACCCTACACAGCAGTGGCCCCGACAGCGTCCCGTGGGCCATCGACACCCAGTAGCCACTGTCACAGTGCCAGGCTGTCCCCACAGGCTGGCTGACTGCCGCTGAGGAGCCACCGTGTGGGTCAGTACGGGGTGGTTTCTATAGCCTTAGCCTCCCCATTGCAATTACTGACTTTTGGGTTTTTTCCCCTTACCTCAGGTTTCCTTAGGAAATAAAGAAAGAAGTAAAGGTGTGTTCTACAAAGCACTGCAGAATTGTCCTTGGGCAAAGGTAAGTTCTAAAGGCCATAGTACCTTCAGGTTTCCCAGGACCTTCCTGCCAGGTGTCAGTCCAGCCAGCGTCATCAGGGACAGGGCACATCCAGGCCTTTTAGTGAAGCTGTCCCGTGGAGCCTGACCTATGGGCATGTTTCCTCTCCCTGGAATGGGAGCAGCCGATTTCCCAGCATTTGCCCCGACTTCGGCCTGGATGCGAGTGTCCCCAAGTCTGCCATGCAGAGTGCACGTCAGGAGACGTTCAGAAATCAAATTGATGGCGACTGCAATGTCTGCCAGCAGCTTCTGGTCCCACGTTGGGAAGAGGTGGCCGCACGTGGCCACTCCCTTCCCCTCTGCCTGGGGGTCAGTCCTTCCTGCAGCGTGCATTTCGGACAGCGGAGGGCATTGCAGGCTGTGGAGGGGGCAGCAGGAGGGTGGGCGCGCTGGGGACCGCAAGTGGCTGGCTGACGGGCGGTGGCCCTCCCTGCCCTAGGTGTTGTACATGGACGCCGTGGACTACTTCCCCGATGAGATGCAGGTGGTCCTGGACCTGATGACCGAGAAGGAACTCCGAGTGCGCCTGCCCCTGGAGGAGCTGGAGCTTCTGCTTGAGGACTAGGGACCAAGGCGGTCGCCTGCCCCGTGGGAGCCAGGATGAGCGAGACGGGTGACACACGCGTGTGAGCGTGTTAGCAGACCCCTGCTTTTTAAGTTTTTCTAGATCATTTGTGTCTGGGTTAGCAGTCTCTCACCTCTTGCATTTTTTGGATGTGACACAAAAGCTATCATTTTACATATTATATATGTGACTGTATGTATGTACATAAACCATCGGGCCAAGTGATACCTGTTGTGGTTGCTGTGTCCTGCTCCCCCTCTGCCTAGCTAGTGCCAGCCCCACCGTGGTGAATGGACCTGCCCAGCTGGCATCCTTGGTGGTCCTGCCAAGTCCTTTGGGTTTTGCAGATAAGGTCTGGTTACTCAACACCAGGAGCTCCTCCCCCGGGGCTGGTTAGTAGGAGAGCAGATTTTGCCCTTCCAACCATAACAGTGGGGGGTCGTTTAAAAGTTGGTGTTCTGTCCTGTATCCAGTGTAGTTTCCTGTTATGCCCTGAGCCTTCCTAGGTGACGCCTGTGGCCCCACAGCCTCACATGGCAGCTTGTCAGAAATGCACTCAGGTCCCTCCCTGCAGAATCAAAATCTGTGCTCAAACCAGACCCTTGGGGACTTGTGTGCACATTAGGGTGGAGAGCATGACCTGAAGAAACAGTGTCCTGCCTAAGGGGAGCCTGCCAGCGACCACTGACACGGAGTGGAGAATGGAGCCAGCGGCTTCCCACCACAGCCAGCCCTGCCTGAGGTGTGCCGAAGGTATGCGTTCACGTGGTGTGCGTCAGTGCTCAGGTGGGACAGCCCCGCCTGGCCCCCACCTTGTTTTGATTTCTAAGGGTATCCGGCTTCACTCGGGCTTTTTAAAATCATGATCTGTAGAGTTGCTGAAGAAAAATTTCTTCGGCACCTCATCCAGAGAAGCCAGTGTTGTGGAATAGGACTTTGGCTAGAAACTGATGGACACTGGGGAAAAGGAGGGAAGGCGACAGAGCTGCAGCACTTGGTAGGGCGGTGTCTCGGAGCATCCAAGGAAGTGGGCCAGCCAAGTGGACGCTTGCTGCCCACTCAGTGGTGTTACGACTAAACTGTTCAGAAAGGAAAGTGCAGGAAACAGATGGAAAAAAGGGGAGAGGCCCTGACACATTTGTGGGCGCTCTTGAGCAAAATGAAGTTTCTGAACCCAAGAACAAGGACAGGCAGGGCTGGTATGAGATTCTTCATCCCTGACCTGTTGAGATTTTTGGGAAACCTCAGTCTCTTAGCACCGATATTCTTTCCTGCCCCCAGAGTGCTGAGAACGCACAGCTCCACAGACGTTCCAGAAGGGAAAGCTGTTTCCTTCGGAAGCCACAGCCACATGAACTCAGTGTTTACTGCTAAAGAACCAAGATAGCTGGTTCTGTGGTTATGATCATTTCTTTCCCATTAGCTGCTGTTGCACGACTACCGCCAGCTCTGGGGCAAGGCACTGACGTCTGCACGCTGTTACCACCTAGAAGCTTCCCTGATTCCCGATCACCCACTTAACTGGGGCTGAGGGGCAGGTGTGGCGGCTCCAGAACTAGGATGAACTGCTTGAGAAAGAGCGTGCTTTATTGGGCAGAGGTGGCTGCACATCATGTTCAGAAAGGTACACAGGAGGTTTTGCTAATGAAGAGCAACTGGGACGTGGATTCCTCTGGGCACCTTCCCCAACCTCATCCCTCTAAGGGGTGGGGTACCCCAACCATATCCTTGAAGGCAACTGCGGTTTGCTAGAGATAGAGCCCCTCAGGGGTGCCTTCCTGTTTTTTATAAAGAACATTTTCTTTAGATTTTTTGAAGTCTTCATTTGTTACTTTCATCCTACGTTCTCTCAAGGCCATCAGACCAGCTTCTGTACAGATTGCCTGTAAGAAAGAGCAGCATATTCAGAAAGTGAAGTACTTTTGTTCTAATAATTCAGAGAGCTACTGTAAGACTCTCAGGTTAAACTGCTCAAATCAATTTGGGGAAAAGGTTAGATTTTTGAAAACATTTTAAGCATTCTAATTATTTTCTCAAAGGATCTGACGTAGCTTCGACTGGAGTAATTAAGGAAGAGAACTGGCCAGGAATCGAGGGCCAGGGTTCTAGTACTGGCTCAGGTGTGAACCAGTTGTGTGGACAGGCAGGTCAGTATGTTCTCACAGCTCCACTTTCATTAAAGGAAGCAATACTTCTAGGAAATAGATGAAATTATACTCAAATTTAGAGGCAACATCGAGTGTACGTCCATTTCATTTACTTATAAAAAAACATGTATTATGGTTATATGTTGTAAGTTTCAGTATAGTATTCATTCTGATATATTTATTTTCTCAATAATTACTTGCCAAAAGTAAAACGAAGCAAGAACCCATGCACGAGATAAAAACAAAATGCTGGTACTGAAGTTTCTCTTTGTTTATGGCCATCAGGATATTGATTTCAAATGGTTTGGCAGAAAACGAAGTGCACAGGGATATAAATGGGCAAAAGGGTAACACTTGGTAAAGTAAGGCGATGGGTCTACGGGTGTTTACTATTGTTGCAACTTTTCTGAAGGCTTGAAATTTTTCAAAGTAAAAAAAGTTGGTGTAAAACTAAATAATTTAAATTTTAAAAAGAGAAACAAGCTTTTCCTTCCTAACTAAGACACTAATCTAGTTCTATAGATGCCAACAATATGCAGTTCGGCGCCATCCCATCCCTACCTAACCGTGGTATTTATGCCTGATGGAAACCCAGGTCTTCCTGTAAAAAGCAGGAGGTCCCATATTCAATGCGGCCAGGCTTTGCTCTGAATGCTGGTCAGGAGGAAACATCCTAACTTATATACGCATGTGATAAAACCAAGCGGTACAGTCCAATCCGGGTTCTCACCTTGATGTCAGCACCAGAGAGGTCATCTTTAGCCATGATCAAGTCATCCAGTGTGACGTCATCAGCCAGCGTCATTCTGCTTGTGTGGATCTGAAAGATGCGCTTCTTGGTCTTTTCGTCAGGCAGCGGGAACTCAATCTTCCTGTCGATGCGGCCTGCAGGTTAAAGTTCGCTCAGCCCCAGCCCTGTGCTGCCCCGGGCCCTGCCCCCGGCAGAGGCCTCAGCCCGTCTCCTCACGTGCACTTTCAGTCAGTGCTTTGGGAAGGAGGTCCAAATCTTAAAAAGTGAACATTCGTCTTGGTAGTTTGTAAATTTTTACATTTGAATTCATCTCACTTAAAAGAAATCCTCTCTGCTACCTTCAGAAAGAAAGTAACAGTTCCTGAATAGCACGGTTAGTGCAAAAGAGCAGATCAATCCTGTTAAAAATATTATGAAAAAGAGTAAACAAATTAGTTACTGCTGCTTTTGGTGTTACATGAATGTGGAAAATGAACCTGAACTATCAGATGAATTCTTCCGAAACATGTTCTTGAGGCTTAAAAGGGAGTTTTGGGCAAAGAAAAGATCCCAACACAAGATTGGAATTGAAAGAGCCAAGCTGCACAGACTACATCTGCTCTTAATTATAATTGAAGGGGACGTAATTTTGGTAAGTTATTCTAAGTTTGAGTGCACTATTTGCTTTTATATGTGTCATTTTATAATCCCTCCCAAAGAACACTTCTTACACAAATATGCATAAACACACACATTGATTCTCCATGATCAAACAAAAGCAAATTTGACCTGGTCTGATAAGTGCTGGATCCAGAGTTTCTATTCGGTTTGTAGCCATGATAACTTTTACGTCTCCCCTTGAATCAAATCCATCCAACTGGTTCAACAGTTCCAACATTGTTCGCTGAATTTCTCTCTCGCCACCGGAATTTGAGTCATATCTTTGGAAAAGAAAGAAGGAATGAAGACTCAAGTGATCTCCTACTAAAGGGGAATTATAATAAAACACCTCAACATTCTTGTCTCAACCCATGTCATACCCTGTTATTCCAGCAAAAACATCAGCATACACTCCCAATGGCCAAGTTACACATCACATTATTTTCTTTGTAGCAGTTTTCATGCCTGAAGTTACATCATTTATTCTGTCTCCAGGTTGGTGTCCCCCAACCTGACCATGAGCTCCTTGAGGGCAGAGTGGGTGCTCAAGGCACGGTTACTGACTGACCAAACTCCAACATTCACCACTCCTGGGTACTTGTTACCCAGTACTTGGGAGAGCAGAGCATCCACGGAGAGCTGTAAATAGTAGGAACTATGGCAAACCCATGTGCAGGCCACACAGGGAGTGTCCAATGAGCGCTCACTCAGAAGAGCTACGTGGTTTTTACCTCTAAAGGATGCAAATCAGGTGAAAGAAAGTACCTTTTTGTCCCAATGGCATCAATCTCATCAATAAACACGATGGATGGTGCGTGTTCTTCAGCAACTCGAAATAATTCCCGAACGAGTTTCGGCCCGTCGCCCAGATACTTCTGAATAAGTTCAGAGCCAACCACTCTCAAAAAAGTGGCCGAGGTTTGGTTTGCTACTGCTTTGGCTAATAAGGTTTTACCTAGTTTAGATTGAAAAAGACAAAGGCAAGAAGTCTCAAGTGCTGTTTTAACTTAAAAGCTCTTCTCATTACCACCTTCAACGGACATAAACAACAGGCGCTTCCTGTGGTGAAAAGGCACGCCACCACTCAGATGTCTGCTGTTCTGGTCTCCCAGGCCCTCCATGTGGGCCATCCCAGCACAGACCCTCTTGTGAACAGGGTTTCAAGTCACTCGTCAAATGACCGCTCTTCCTTTGTAATTTACGTAGCAGTGAACTGCCAAGTCCTGGACTGCACAACTTCCTCCGCTCCGTTTATTGCATAGTGAGCCAAATAAGTCCATGTTTTTTTAATCTTCATGCCATTTACTGATCCTATATTGTACTCAGTACCAATGGGCCAGGAGAATGAACCTAATCTGAACACAGGATAGCTCTTAAGTCAGTGGCTGTCCACAATGGCTCTGGTGCTTGAGCACATTCCAGATGAATCTATGAGAATCTTCAGGGATGGGACCAGGCATCAGTACTGTTAAAGCCGTGATTCCAATGGACAGCCAAGCTTGAGCACCTGGTGTTATTTATTCCTATACACTATTTTTAATAGACTCACATTACTCACATAAACACCTGACAGACTCACATAAACACCTGACAGTATTATGTTCCACAGCCTATACATCTCGTATGTTCACGTACAGAAGAGATCTGGGAGTTATAAATGCATTCACACTAAGCAGGCATTTTGGGGAGGAGTACTCCGCCCACTGCTGTGCTTCGTTGTAATCTGCTATTGTTTTTTACACATTAATTCTGTGCAGTCTACAATTTCAAGTCTAAGTTCAGTTTCTTAGAGCATCTATTATACAGATAAATCTACTTTTACGTAAGGAGTAGCTTATTCAAAAATCCCAAAATGTTGCTTAGAGCACCTGTTTTAAACTAGGGATCCTCCTCAACAGTTAAGTAACTAAATAGCTAATGCTGTTGCTCTGAGATGAGTCGAGTGCCTGCCAAGTGTCAACCACACAGCATACATACCTGTGCCAGGTGGGCCATAGAGAATGACCCCCTTAGGGGGCTTTATACCCATCTCTTCATAATATTCAGGATGAGTGAGAGGAAGCTCCACAGATTCCTACAGAAAACACTCAGTAAAAATGAAAGCCTTTCTTACTGAAGCCATCATCAGATGCATGAATTGGCATCATAAGTGTATCTCATTTTCAATAAAAATAAGCTAACATGTCAGTTACTCTTGTTACAGACAACGTGCTTGACTTCCACCAGCAGCAAGGACACACTGAAGAGACACCTGTCCCTACTGAGCTCCCAGCACCCATCCCCTTTCCTAACAGCACCCAGTTTCCTTTGACTTTCCAGCAAAGTGAACCTTGAGCAACATTTAAGCCCTTTCTCACAAACAGAACTTTAAAAAGCTAAAATTCACCCTTTGCAAATTTAAACTGTAGACAGAAGCTGGCAAGACTTTTCTGCCTGCTGTTACCACCTAGGCCGTTTCCCAGCTGTCTGAGACGTCGGTCACAGTGGAGATCTGTGATAGCTGAATGCCTCCCCTACAGATGAAAAAACCCACAGCCATCCGGAACGCCCACTTCCCCCAACCTCAGGATCAGGGCAGGGGCTGGGATTATGTTCTAGACCCCACCACTGTGTAAGTGCCACTCAGCCTACCCCAGACACCACGGGCACTTTCCAGATAGCCACAGCTTAAGTCAACACAATTGGAAACATTATATATTCACACAGGAAATTATTAAACATGTAAAAAGCATTAAGTTGCAGCTGCTGCAATATCATACAATTTATTATTTCTCTTACCTAACTGAATATCAACAAATACAAAACACAACTGGCAAGCTCTGAGTAAATTACTGATCTGATCAAAAACGAAAAAACAAAACATGCAAAAGCAAGCCCAATACCATAAATGAGACAGCAGTAAGAAACCAAAAGTTCAAACCCCTAGCACTGGCTCCTAGACATACCTTAATTTCCTGGATTTGGTTGTCCAACCCCCCAATGTCAGCATAGGTCTCCTGTGGGGCCTTTTCCACCTTCATCACTGTGACCAACGGGTCCGTGTCATCCATCAGCACTCCTATCACGGCATGCACCTAACACGGACGTTAAGCTTTAACACGGGCATGTGGGGATCACACAATTTGTTCACAGTAAAGCAGTACTGATCACCTGTGGAAGATCTACTTCACAGGACGGTGGGCAGACACAAGAGGAGGAAAAAGCTTTCAAGACTCGACTCACCTTGTGGTTGAGCAGGACGGAGCAGCCTGGCTCCAGCAGATCTTTGTCTACAAATGAAAGGATGCTGACATAATGTTCTGAACCCACAGATGTAGACACAATGGCGTGATTGTCATCAATGATCTCTTCCAAGGTTCCTACCGACATTGGGGTCCCCCTAAGATCATCCACCTTTGATCTTTCCTCCTGTGGAAGGATGCGGAAAAGGAAAAGCAGATTAGACCTATAAAGTGGACAATGCTGATAGTTCACTAGATTTACAAAGCAATTGGTGCTTTTAAGAGACAGCTAGTAATTCATAAAAGCCCGAAAGTTTCAACTACTTGAATTTCGGGTTTAAGTACAATTCAATTTGTAAAAATAAAACTTACAGTAATTTTTCAATTTACCTCTTGCTTTTCTTCTAAAGGCTTCATTTGTTCCTGATTTCTAATGAATTCTTCCTCCATGAGAAGAAAGTCTTTAATTCTCTCTAACTTCAATAATTTTAACCGGCACTGAGTGTGAGGTGTCACTGCAATTAAAATAAGAAGTTTTATTATACTTGAATCTTGAATCTTGAATCTTGAAGTTAGCAATTAATGCAATTTATTCTTAAGGGGAAAAAAGTTAAGACTTAGTTGGACAGACTCTTGAAAAATTAAGTTTGGTGACTCTAAGTATTTAATAAGCACGTGTTCCCTAAATGCCAAAGGGAAGGAGAGTTGGGCAGTTACAAGCAAGAATGTAAAAATGGGGATGAGGTCTGTGACCAAACAGCTAATATATATGAAATATGCTAACTAAATTGCCTATACACACACACACACAGAATAAAAAAGTCATTGATCCAAAAGATTGCTTTGGCTTATTACACCCCACAGGAGCTAATAAAAATGGGTAGACATGCTGTTACCTTGTTGCACACTAGCTGTAACACACCCTCCATTTATAGGAGGATATTAACGTATGTGGCAAACATTTTTTTCATACTCTTGTGTTTCTTTTGGCTTGACTTCTCATGCCACACAGGAATTTTAACATTTATATAGATAAACCTGTCAATCTTTTCTTTTGAGGTTTCTGGGTTTCTTATTTCTTCAAAAGGTCTCTCCTTCCCCAACGTTAATAAATTTATTTCTACATTTTCATTTATTTACTTATTTTTACGTGTATCTATAATCCATCTGGCAAAAAGCAAGGGGTCCAATTTCATTTTCTTTCAATAGCAAACATTAATAAAAGATGCCAGCCATTTATGTTAAAGAACCCATCCTCTTCCCTCTAAAATGTCACCTTTACCGTATAGTAATTAACCCTATAACTTGACTGTTTTTAGACTTTCTATGCTCTTCTGGGACCTGATTGATCTATTCTTTATCAATACCATATGCTTCATTACAGTGGATTAATGGCCATGTTGTTTTACTGACTTCATTCTTAACCAAGCACTATTTTTTAAATTATTTCATTTAAGCAGGAAGGGACTTGTTTAGATAGGGGTGGGGAGGTATTTGAGCTGCAGCCTGAAGGGACGAGCAGCAGGCAGCCATGGGAAGGACTGGGGAAGAACATCTGGAAGCAGTGGGCACGGCCCTGACATGCAGAAGAGTCAAAGAGCACAAGGCAGGGCAGCGTGACGGTCCAGCAAGGGCAGTGGTGGGGCTAAGGACGGGCACGGGCTGGGTCGGGTCACTTCGTCTGAGTTTTAGTCTGTGTTCAGTAGGAAGCCATTGACAAATTTTATGTTCAGGCATTCCATGATGTGACTTCCAATACAATGGCATTCCATTTCTTCATGAAATAACTGTGATTCTAAGTTACTCCAGCTCAGCCTGAATTTTCTAATCTCAAACTGTACTTTTAATACACTCGAGGAGCTGGTTAAAGGAAACTCATGGAGTTTCTTAAAGTGAGACAGTCATATACTGTTAAAACCAAAATATAACCTTTGTTCTAACCTAGAGGAATGCCGCACACAAGAGTTAGAATAATCACACATCAAATATATGGTGATGGAAGGAGAACTGACTCTGGGTGGTGAACACACAATGTGATATATAGATGATGTATTACAGAATTGTACACCTAAAATCTATGTAACTACTAACAATTGTCAACCCAATAAACTTAAAAAAAAAAATCATAGAACTAGAGTTTCAACCACGCCCCCCCCATTTCTGGTTTCCACATTCCCACCTCTAAGCTACACACACAGAGTCAATAATCGGAAAGACAGCAAGGAAGAACCATGACATTACCCAGTGGCAGTTTGCTGGCGGCATCTGGTCCCTTTGTTTTCTTCTTCTTTTTCCCCACTCTGGTTGGTACCGGAGGTTCATATTTCTTTTTCTTATCCTGAGTTATCACAACAGCAGGGGTGGGGGGGAAATCACAGAGAAGTCATATTAAAACAAATGTATTCCTTAGGACCATTACCAGATGATAGGATTTTCCTTTTAGGATGCTATTAAAAACTGTTCTTTAAAAAAATAAAACCTAGCTTTTACATTCCTACAATTCTAATATGTGAATGTAATTGATCTTTTTATTATACACAATGATAGATTATTCAGGAAGGAATAGAGAGGTCATAATTCAGAGTTACATGCCAAAACTTTGAGTCGACATAATTTGAGGCAATTCTTCACATTTCAGGATATTAAACACTAAAATTACAAGCAAGTTCTTTTCACACTTCTGTAATGTTACTACTTTTACACATTTAAAAATCATTAGTTCATAAATTCCTTTTTGACCGGTGAATAATTTTTCTAAAACTATCTGTAGGCCAGGCTGGTTAAATAACTACAGGATCATTTATTTTGCATTTTAAGATTCATGAATCCCCCTAGCTGAGATCAATGACATTTTCCACAGTTTACTCACATCACAGACATAGCTGCCTTATTTACCTTGTCATCCTTCTTGCCACCTCCAGGACCATGACCACCACTCTGACTTTGACCCTGTAAAAAAGTCAGAGGGTACAAATTCAGAATATGATCCCTTCAAAAGAACATCCCTTTGATTTTCCTGTGATTCTAGGATATTTCCCCCTCATTTCAACATTTCTGAACTCAAGGTGTACTTGTGCACATTTAGTATGGTAGAACTTCTTTTTTCCTGAAAAGCTGTTAGTAGAGTAATGGTGTACCTTGTAATTGATTGCATTTTAAATCAAGGACAACTCTATTAAGAAATTGATGTAACTAATGTATCATAATGAGGCTAAGAGTCTAAGACCCACCCCCCTCCTTGAGGGCAAGGTATAGAGCGTGGCATTCTTTAATATAAACTACCTGACAACCACCAAGAGTTTATTTTGTGGAATTAGGCCATCAAAACTAAATCATTTTACTGATTCAACAATTATTTATCATTCATTTACTCCTTACTAAGATCACACCAAGATACAGGAGACTTTCATTTTAATAGCAACTTATAAACCAACCCCCTCCCATCCCTAAAGCCAGGGGCTCTCAGGCGGGTCTTTTTTCCCCAATTTGAAAAACTGAATCGCCTTAAGGTATCAAGAACTTAAGTGTATTAATAATAAACTCAGTGGGATTTCTGGTTTTAGAATACCCTTCAGTACAGAACAATACTTAACGCAATGGCATTCTAAATGAGTAACAGTGAACTTCCTTGATTTGGGGGGCTCTCTCAGTACCCTCAAATCACTTCCATATAAGCACCTCTAAATTAATACATTGCCAGCTTCACTATCAAGACAAAACTACCTTATCAGGGTTACCTAAAAGAGTTAAGGTCAAATATAGTTCCCCATGTGCAGGATTAAAACTTGGCGGTTTATTCTGAAGAAGGTACTTAAGGGCTCAGAAATGTTGGGAAAGTTATACTGCAATAGGCTGTCCAAATTATAGGCCTTTAACAATTCCTTATACCTCTTAGGGAAGTAAGCTGTTGACTGGGGCAGCTGATGTTTGTGGGGTACCTACTATGTGCCCGAGTCTGTACTAGACCTTTTCCTTTACGGTCTCAGTAATTCCACACAATCCTTCACGGTAGAGGTCACCATTCCTACTTGCGAGATGAGGAACATGCGTGTGTTCTCTGCCCTTAAAAACCTTCAACTACTTCCTCCTGTAGCATTTAGTGTAACATCCCATCTCTTTAGCGTCGCATGCCTGACCCTTGTCAAACCGGCTGCAGGTTCATCTCCTTTCCAGGGGAACTTCCCAGGTTCATCTCCCTTTCTCATGATCTGGCAAGTCTTGCCCCACCGGAGGACACTGTTCTGAACGGGCCCCAAACGTTCTGATGTCTGGGGCATTTTACGTTTCTCAGTCTCCACTAACAAGTGTGTCCAGTACTGAGCCCTTACTATATGCCGCGCAGTGCACTAAACATTCTGCGCAGTGCACTAAACATTCTCGGGGTTGTCCTCTAATTCTTACCGACTCTGAGGCTGGCACTACCATCACCTCTAATTCACATAAAAAACCAAGGTCCAGAGAAGTAACATCGACTGTCACAAAGCTTGTTAGAGCTGTCCCCAGAAATCACACTCAAGTCTACTGGACACCAATATCTGTGCGTTTCCCTACTGCATGGGTATCTAGTGCACCACAGCGATGGCTCTAGAAAAGACAGACGGGGTTTGGGTTCTAGCACAGCCACTTACTGTGTCTTGGTTTCTTCCTTGGTAAAGTGAGGAGTATAGTAATTACCTCAGGGGACTGTTGTGAGGAATAACGAGAAAATGCTGTAAAGTACCTGGCACACGCTTATCATGCTTAGACTATTATCCCGAAGTCCTTATAAGGCTGTGGTCCGACCTTGGTGTTCACTACGGGGCTAAACACAGTCCCATCTCGGGCCCTCTGCACTTGCTGTTCCATCTCTCTGGGCCGTGTTTCCCTCAGATATTTGCAGGGGCTATTGTCTCCCTTTATTTTGCTCTATGCTCAAATCTCGCCTTCTCAGAGGGCTCTTTGCTGACACCCCACCCATGTGAAATAGCCACCCTCCCCATTCTATGCTTTTCTGTAAAACTGCCACATAACAGCGGCCACCCCCTCCACTTCCACCCCACTCCCTGACGCAGCACCTATTTCTTATTTTTTTGTCTGCCTTATCTAGAACGTAAGCTCCATGAAGGCAGAGACCGTCCATCGCGCTCCATCTCTACATCCTCTGCCTGTAGCATTTGCAGTGTAACATCCCACCTCTTTAGCTTGGCATGCCTGACCCTTGCCACACTGGCTGGTCAAAAACGAAAGGGGGCGGCCAGTTTGCTCCATGGTTAGAGCGCAGCGCCCATACCACCAAGGTCGCCCTTTGGATCCCCACATGGGCCAGTGAGCTGCACCCTCCACAACTGGACTGAAGACAACGACTTGACCTGGAGCTGAGCTGCCTCCCCCAAAACTAGATTGAAAAACAACGACTTGACATGGAGCTGATGGGTCCTCGAAAAATACAGTTCCCCAATAAAATTTTTTTTCTTAATAGTGCAGGTGTTCAATAAATATTTGCTTAATAAACTAAGGCACAAATGCCGACTGTTTTGATCACTAATGCACCACGGGACCTTTTCCTCCGGGTTCTGTTATAAAAGCGTCAGTCGTTCCGGCCTCCTTCAAACGCCCCACTCGGAGCTGTCTTCCAGGACTCACCCGGCTCTCCCCTCCTCAGCTGGAATGAATCCTTCCCTGCCTCCCTCTCGTCACACACCCCTGCACCTGGGCGCCTCAGGAACCATTCGTCCCAGTTACGGGAGGAGGCTCCCGTCCAAACTCCCCGCGCCCATCAGCAGCTGAGCAAAACCGGGCAACCTGACCCGCTCTGCAGCCCCAGTGACCCGCCTGGGGGACCCTTCGCGCCCAACCCCAACCCCAGGTCCCCCGAGCAAGGCCCGCTGGTCCGACCCGGCCCGCGGTGGACGTGAACACCGTCTCTGGGAGCCTCCGTACCCCAAGGAGACCGGGCCGGGGAGCGGGCGGGCCGCGTGCCTCGGGGCAGCCACCTCGTTCCCTTGTCTCGGGCTGCAGCGACTCCGTCGCACCGCGACCACCACCCGAAACCCCTTAGTCACTCACCATCTTGATTCTGCTGCTTGAGCCGCCGCTGCCGGAAGTGCATTCGCCACTGTGGTCCGTCAGAAGCGGAAGTTGCTGCTGACGGACGCTACGGGGGCCGATAGGAACCAAATCCCGCCCGGCGAAGTCGCGCTCCAAGGGTTCGTGCAGGCGGGTTGGGGTAACGTTATCTTGTAAGATGTGAACCCTATAAATACTTAACTTTTAAAAAATTTAAATCGCTGTCATTAGACTAGTATAAACAACTTAAGACAATGACCTCGACTGTCAAAGTACTAGCACAATTGTGAAAACATAAAACATTTGAAACATGCAAAAATCACAACTGAAGAATTTACTTATTGCTCCAAGAACTGGAAGGGCATTTGGAACTGCAAAGTTGACATATACTTTTGCACCCACATTTAAGTTATTATTTGGCCTCGAATTAATCTGCTTATCTGAGAGTATTTCTTTGTCTGATGAGTTACCTAAGTTTTGTTTTTTTGCTTTTTTTCTGATGACTTGTGATGATGCCAAATGTTTTAAAATCCTCATCTTGCATCTAATTGGTAAAGTTTGTCATTTATTACATCCATCAGGACACTGGAAAACCGGCAAGCATCCCTTTGGCCTTTGGAAACTTCCGTAATAGGTGCTCAAAATGCTGCAACTTGCTGAACTGGAGAGATAGATAATGTTTGATCTTATTTTTTGCTGCTCCAAATTAATTTCGGCATTTTAGTTATGAAACACTAAAAATACTTCACTAATTAATACACAATAGGTGCAAAATACAGGAAATTACTTCTTCCTTTTCATTAACAATAAAATACTATAATGGAAAGTCTTTTAAAAAAATAAAAATAAAAGTCTTGACGCTCGATCTCCGCTAACAAATCTGGCTTCTCCGTGATAGACGAGATGATGTGTTAGGTTAGGGGCACGACAAGTCTCCATGAATGCTGAAAGCAATGCTGGGTTTGTGTGGACCGTCTAGGCAACCTGTGTGGAACCTAAAGAAGTGTAGGGTTCCTGAGATTAAGAAACATAGGCTAATTATCAAAACTTAAAAAGATTTAAATTCAGGAGGACATGCATTAAGAGGTGGCTTCTTAATGCACAGCAAACATGTCCCTCTCTTTTCTCCCTACGGCTGACTCTTAATATTCTCCACCCAGCGTACAGCATCTCTGCAACTCTCTCTCTTGCTACTTCCAACCTCCCTAAGTGCCCCCAAATAGTCTTTCTAACCCCTCCTTGCTTTATTTTAGTAATTTATCGTGTAAACTTAACTACCCTGCTCTCCTTAGTTTTAGCTACATTTTATCAATCTCTTGGATTTCCCTGACAAAAGGGACATAGGCTCTGAGCCAGTCATGGAATATCCTTTTGTCTTAGAAAGAAGGGATGGAGCTGAGAAGAGGAAGGGAGGTTATGAAGAGTCACATTAATTACTTTTGTCTTGGTTACATGTGTGGAAGTAATTTTTTTTTTTTTTTTGGTAATTTGCCTAGGCTTTGTTTAGACTATTTAGGAATTTAAACAATATCGAATTTCCCAATTATATATATTTATAAATGTACAAGTTGTACATATGTTTGTGTTTGAATATGTGTATGTATTCTATCTCTGTGTATGTATGTATCTGTCTCTCTATATGTCTATATATCTACACACATATACACACATTCTACAAGTATCTAAACTGAATTTATCATCTTCCTTTGGGACCTGTTCGCCCTCACCTATATTTTATTCTGTCTAATGACACCAAGCAGAGACGTAGTCCAGAAGCCTCCCATCTCCCTCTCTCATCCACAGCCAGCTCAGTGGTCAAAGCTCATTGCTTTAACTCCACCATGTTTCAACATCTCACCTCTCTTTCATCGCAGCCTAGTTCAGAGCCCATTATCCCATCTCACCATTCATTAAATAATTTCTGAGCACTTACCATGTGCCAGGCTCTCCTCCAGGGTCTGAGGAGACTGCAGTGAACAAGCAGACAAAAATCCTTTCCCTAATCGATGTTACAATAAACAAGTAAAATACATAGACTGCCACACGATGATAAATGCTGTGGGGAAAATTAAACAGAGAAGAAGGATAGGGGTCATGCAGTAGTGGTGGCGGGAGTTGGTTTTGACTTTACATAGAATGATATGTGAGCAAAAACCTGAAGGAATGAGAAAGCTATTCAGCTATCTAGGAGTGGAAGGCCGGAAGAGAGCTTTCCAGGCAGAGGGGACAATCAGTGCAAAGGCCCTGAGGTGGGAGCTGTAGTGGATGGAGACTAGAAACACCCCATGTGGTGAGGAAGTCAAAAGATACGCAATTCCCAATGGATGCTCAGGGGTTAGAGTCAAAGCAATATCACCCCGCAATGACGAGAGCAGCAGACTTTGGCATCAAAACACCTGGATCTGAATGTGGACTTCATTACTTCCCAGCTGTATTGGTTTCCTATGGATGCTGTAAGAAATTACCACGAATGAAGTGTATTCCTTTCTGGGGGATCCGTTTCCTTGCCTTTTCTAGCTTCTAGAGGCCACCTGTATCCCGTCTAGCCCCCTTCTTCCATCGTCAAAGCCAGCAACATTGCATCTCCTTGACTCTCCTTTCAATATCACATCTTTTTCTCTGATCCCCCTGTGACTCCCTCTTCCATGTTTAAAGACCTTGGCAATTACATTGGGCCCACCCAAACAATCCAGGGTAATCTCCCTATTTTAAGGTCAATTGATTAGCGTCCACAATTCCATCTGCAACCTTACGTGCCCGTTACCCTGTAACCTAACATATTCACAGGTTCCAAACATTAGGACATGGACGACTCAGTGGAGGTCATTATTCCACCTAACACAGTAGCTATTCAAATGCAGGCGTGTCACCTCCCTCTCTGTGCCTCAGTTTCCTCATATGTTCAAGAGACTAATAATAATACCTCAGATTCATTCCTTGTCCTCTTCAGGCCACCATGTCAGCTGGTTAGGTCAACAATCAGCTCTGGTGAGAGCATGGAGGGCAGGAAATGGAAACAGCCTCCCTCTTGGCCTCTGGTGCCTGCGGCAGCAGCTGCATGTCCACTGTGGCTCCCGAGCTCACCAGTCAGGACTAGTGTGGATCCAGCTTCCACAGAGTGCCAGGCCCCGGGGCTCCACACTGCCATTGTCCTCCCCCCCAATGCTGACAGTGACTTCTAGCTGTTGCTAATCTCCAGGCTGCCTCCTGTTCTGTATTGGCTTCTCATCACCTGCAATAAGTCTGGTGCAAATGCTCAGAGTGACTTCTGATGTCCTGGCTGGGCCCTGGCGGATACAGCTTCCTCGGGGAGGCAGGACTCCAATCCCAGGAGCACAGCCCTCCAGGCAGGGAGCTACTTCAGAGGTGTCCTGCTGGGCACACGTTTGGAGCTCCTGAAGTATTTATTGAATTGATTTGGTGGCCAAAATCGTTCCAAGCCAAGCCTAGTACAACAACAAAGGACCTAGTTTGGGGAGGGGTACTCTTGGGGTTAAAAAGCCACAGTCCATCTGTGAAGGAATGTCTCTGGGCCAGGCCGAGTGTGGGAGGGCAGGTCCTGAGCCACATGCCAAGTCTCAGCTGTGTGACCTTGGGAAGGTCCTGAAGACCCTCTCAGCCTCAGTTTTTTCATCTGTGTAAATGGGATAATACCCACCTCACAAGTCAAAGACATCAAGAGAGGAGGACGATATGCTATTTTCAAATTCTCAATGTTTTTTTGCCACAAGTAGGCAGAATGAAGGCTGAGGTATGTGGCTAGAGGTCCCGTAGCAGAGGCTGTGTTCTTCCTGCTCAGCAGCCCCTCTCAAACCTCAAGGTGCATCAGAACCAGCCAGGCCCCCTGCTAAAAGGCAGATTCTAGGACGGCTCCCAGAGACCATGATTCTGTAGGCTTCGGGCAGGGCCCAGACACCTGCATTTTAAACCAACACCCCAGGTGACTCAGACAGGGCTGGTCCAGGGCAGTGGTCTGCAAAGCAGGATGTGCACACCCCAGCGGCCTGAGGGTCCATCAGCCTGTCGGAAGAAACCATCAGAATGTCTCTTCAAAGGATGCTAATTTTTTATTTAAAAAAAAAAAAGCAATTAAATAGGCAATCAACACAGCAGTCAGAGCGTGCCCCCCTCCCCCAAGTCTCCTTTTTGTCCTTGCACTAAAAAGCTGTGTGGTCCCAGTAAGCTAGCTAGCCCCTTTGTGCCTCAGTTTTATCATCTGTGAAATGGGGGCCTTCATAGTTCCTCTCTCACAGCATCCTTGTTTAAGGATGAAAGTGCCTAAAACAGTGTCTGGCATAGAATAATTACCCTACGCATGAGCTATGATTACTAGTAGTATTATTTTTAATACACAAATTGCTCCTGGCTCCTTCATTCTGTGCATTTATCAGACGGTCAAATATCCCTCACAAAATATATAATCTATTGGTACAGGAATCTTTGAAAACGTTTCCCTCATGTGTGCTCAAACATATTTTGCAAAACCATGTATTCTGTGACACGTATTTAAGTTGGCATCAAAATTTCACCAGTTTAAATAGCTGCAAACGATCCAATTGTCTGTAAATTGAAAGGTTGACATTTTACTGTCTACCCAGTGGAATCTACCATGATAGTTTGATCTCTAACATCATTGACGGGTTCTTCTTTAACGTTGAAAACTTGGCTTCCTTGTCTTTTCTCCTTGAATACACATTTCCATCCCACTTCTCCCACATACTTTTATCCTAATGTCATATATTTTTGTGCTTGAAAATATTTTTTTGGTCCACCCACCTCCTATACATCTCTGCAAAACTTTTATATAAGTTGGTATTTTAAGACGTATTCTATTTTCTGTCTCCAAGTTGCTATGTGTTAAAAATGTTTTCTGGATTAAGTTATGATCAATTATTAATAGTACATGCTTGGTCAAAATTATATATTACGTTATGGTTTGTGATAAATTAATTCTAAGGAATTAAAAAGTAAACTTTATTGGAAATGCATCTTATAATAAGCTGGCAGACACATCTTCCACCATTTCATCTATTCATGGATGAATATGACATTGTTAGAATGAGGCTGGGTTTGCTTTCAATTATATTCTTATTTGTCATTTTCATAGATGTTTGGGCTGAGAACTCTTATTTCCAGAAATGGGAAAGGAAAGAATTTAGTAATGAAAATGTCACTCAACCCTTCTATGTGATATAATCACATAGTGACCTGTCAGCAAAATCTATTATTAATGATAACTTGAATTAAGTCTTTCTTCCATGTGATTGCAAAGAACTAGAAAACACTGGAAGTACAAAAGGATTTGTTTGCCCAGTCATGAAAGTCATTCACTGTCTTGGTTTCTGGGAAATGCACCCAAAAATCTTTACCATGACATAATCAAAAGATTATCCTCTATCAAAAGTTACCCATTACCCCTTCACTCAGAGACCCCTTGTGTCGCCTACTGGTCTCAAAAAAATTGGGAAAAATTTAGTATAGATTTTATTATACTTTTGAAAATACCATAATATTTTTTCTAAGATTTTTTTTTTTATCACATAACCTTTTAAATATACTTTGTGAAAATTGTGGAGCATCAGAGATTTAGAGCATTCTGCTTGTGGAAACTGTCTAACTGTCAAACAACGCTCAACTTCAAGCCTTTCAGTGATGGTGGGAGAGGGAAGAGGGGGGAGGAAGAGGCAGGATGTGGTAAGTGCTGGAGCAAGCGCTGGAGCTCAGGAGGTCTTGTTGACAATGGTTGAGGCCTCTGGCCCAAGCGACAGCGACAGTGTAGTGCAGTGTGAGGGGCACTGGCCGGCAGTCAGAGACCCTGGGGTCAGGTTCTGGCTTTTTCTTTAGCTTTCTGTGTGACCTAGAGAAAGTCCCTTCCCTCACTGGGCCATACTCAGTAGCCTTACCTTAAAAAATATATCTTTTTTTTTTTTTTACATGAAAGAACAGTCTGGCAGTTCCTCAAAAGGTTAAACAAGGAGTTACCCTATGACCCAGTAATTCCACTGCTAGTTATACACCCAAGAGAAATGAAAACATGTGTCCACATAAAGCTTGTACACGTTCATAGCAGCGTTATTCATCATAATCTCCCCAAAAGTGTAAACAGCCCAAATATCCATTGACTGATGAATGGATGAATACAATGTGGTCTATCCCTGTAATGGAATATTATTCAGACATAAAAGGAACAAAGTACTGATACATATAACATGAATGAACCTTGAAAACATGTTAGGTGAAAGAAGTCCATCACAAAAGACCACATATTATGTGTTTCCATTCCTATGAAATGTCCAGAATGGGTAAATCTGTACAGACAGAAAGTAGATTGGTGGTTTCCTGGGGACGAGAGAGGGGTGTGGGTGTGACTGCTAACAGGTATGGGATTTCTTTTTGGGGTGATGGAAATGTTCTAAAATTTACTGTGGTGATGGCTGTACATATCTGTGAATACAGGTTCCCTTGCTATCTGAAAGTGGAGCGCTCCTATGAAAAATTGCGTAAGCTGAAATGGCGTAAAGCATCTATCCTCTTAGGACACATCATGCTATTTTCACTTTTTGCCCTTTTTTTGTAAAACCAAGAATCGTCTTTGGATTTTTTGTGGTTAGCGAGAACAGGTATTAATGTAGGTCTTTTGCAAAAGTGAAGTGGCGTAAAGTGAACTTTTAAAAAGCGGGGCATAACTGTACACTAAACACCACTAAATGGTACATTTTAAATAGGTAAATTGTATGGTTGTGAATTATATCTCAGCAAAGCTTTTCGATTAAGAAATGAGAGGTGATGTAGCCTAATGGTTAAGAGCACAGACTCTGAAGCAGGCAGCCTGCGTTTGACCCCCAGCTTGCCACTCACATGGTATATCAGTGTGTGAACCTAGACGTCAGCTTCCCCACCTGTAAACCAGTTGTACTGATAGACCCTATTCACAGTACCACCTGGAATAACACGTTAGGTGACATTTGTAAAGTGCAACAGTGCCTGGAACACGTAGTAAGCACGACATGTTTGTTAAATAATGTTCATTAAATAATTTTTTAAATGAAGCGTTTGGGTAAAATGACTTGAAGTTTGATAACCTGTTACCAAAATTAACCCCCAGCTTTAGCGCCCAGGCTGCTTCTTACTGTCTGTGTGTCTCCTATGCTTGGTGACTAATAAATGGTGGCCAGTTTCTGGGTGGCTGTTGGGTCCATGCAGTTCCGACACTCACCAGCAGACGGAGCCAAACAACCAAACACTGCGCAGTGGCCCGATTAGAAGCTCCTTGTGGAGCGGGTGCCTGCTCCTGGTCTCCTCAAGGGCCCTGGGCACACTCCCTGAAACTCCTTGCTCACCCACTCCCGGGTTGGCCGTCGTTTCTCATCGTGGCCCTTGAGCCCTTTGGCCGGGAAGGCTGGTATTTGGCCTCTATTAGGTTCAAACCCTGGCCCCTCAGGCATTGCTTCCGGAATCTACTTGCTGGCAACACCGTGGCCACCTTTCTTCCCTCTGTCCAGGCTCCACCTGGCTGGGCCACCCATGCGGGAGAGATACTGGCACTGCCCGAGCCCCTCTGGGTGCTGGAACCAGACCACTCCATTGTCCCTGGATCCCTAGAACTCCCCGTACCATCTCCCCTCATTTCTGCTCCTGTCCCCCCATTCCTCGCCTTGGGCACTTGATCCTCAAAGATGAACTAAAGCTAAAGACTTCGATTCTACCTACATTTACCGAGTGCCCACAACCTACCATTTTAGGCGTGGGCTCAGACGACACAACAATGCTTTGAGTTTAGTGTATTACCCTCATTTTGCAGATGAGAAATTGGGGCTCAGAGAGGTTAAATGACCTGTTCGAAATTATACAGCTGATGGGCAGTTGGGTCTAACTCAGACACTCTGGCTTCCAAACTGTATTTTCCATCACCTTTTTGTCTCAAGAAAATCCAGAAAGTTTTAGGATGGGATGCACCCTCAAGTTCACTCGGCAGCTTCCAATCCAGTTGTTCAGTGCCTCAGCCAGCCCCTAGGGGGCGCCATGACCTCTGCTTGGGGCATCTCGGCCTACTTTCATTGCAGGTCTCAGCTTAAAGACTGTGGGGACCCATAGAGTTGGTATGACGATTATTTGAAAACATTTGAAATTCAACAGATAGAGAAAGATGCGTCTCGGAGCTCCCCTTATCTGATTAAAAACAGCAATTTCTGAGAAATGAGGCTGCCATGAATTCCCTCTTTGGGGTGAGTCTATTTCCAGGAGAGAGACGAAAAGTGAACATACCATGAATTCCATCTCTGGGGAGTTTTATGGTCCGAAGAAGACACAAAACCTACTCATACGTGTATAGACAAACATCATCACAAACTTTCTTATCTCCCATTTCTTCTCCTAAAAATCCATTTGTCTTTTCTAAAAACACCTATTTGTTCTTCCCTTAGAAGTCACTTCTCCCTCCTCCCTTTTCCCTACTAAGTTAGGTATATAAGCCTCTAACCTGAACCACTTATTGGACTATTTCTTTTGTTAGCTCTCATATGCATATGAATAAACCCTTTTCCTCGTGTTAATATGTCATTTGTCAGTTTAATTCACATGTCATCTATCAATCACCCTCAGAGGGCTGTGTTTCCTCTCCCACAACCACATTCTACGCAGGTCATCTTCTCCCTAGCCCTCATATCGGATCCCCGCCCCCACCATACCTTCTCATCCTTTTGTCTGAGGCTTTTTAAGAGCAGTAGCTCTTTATTGGTGAGGATGTGGAAACAAGGGAACCCCTGTGCACAGTTGGTGGGAATGTAAATTGGTACAGCCACTATGGAAAGCAGCATGGAGATTCCTCAAAAAATTAAAAATAGAACTGCCATATGATCCAGTGATTCCATGTTTGGGTATTTATCCGAAGGAAAGGAAAACTCTAATTTGAAAAGATACCTGTACCTCCATGTGTATTGTAGAATTATTTACAACAGCCAAGATAATGAAAGCAACAGAAGTGTCCATCGATGGGGGAATAAAGAAAATGTGATATACATGTATATATATACATAATGGAATATTACTCAGCCATAAAAAGGAAATCTTGCCATTTATGACAACATGGATGGACCTTGAAGGAATTATGCTAAATGGAGTAACTCAGAGAAAGACAAATATCATATGATCTCACTTACATGTGGAATCTTAAAAAAAAAAAAAAAAAAAAAAAAAAAGAGCACCCAGACTCAGAGACAGAGAGAAGATTGGTGATTGCCAGAGGCAGGAGGTGGGTGAAATGGGTGAAGGGTGTCAAAAGGTACAAACCCAGTTATAAAATAAATAAGTCATGGGGATGTAATGTGCAGACAGCGTGTACTGTATTGTATATTTGAAAGTTGCTAAAAGAGTAGATCTTAAAAATTGTCATTACGTACACAAAAATTATAACTATATGAGGATGGGTACTAACTAGACTTATTGTGGTGATCATTTCTCAATGTATACAAATACAGAATCGTTATGCTGTACAACTGAAACTAGTATGTTATGTGTCAATTATGTCTCAATAAAAAATAAAATGCAACACACTCCCTCAAGGAATGCAGTTCAATAAAAGACTTTTGTAGCATCTCCTCTAATCCCTCCTCCCCATGCCCTGATACTGGGGGTGTCAGGAGCAGTAGAGTGGGAGGCAGAGAGGAAGTGAAAGGCAAGGCTCCGCCCCTTCCCCCACTGTGAGGTCATGAGCCATGAACTGGGTCTGTCACTGTCGCTTGGACCAGAGGCCTCAACCATTGTCAACAAGACCTCCTGAGCTCCAGCGCTTGCTCCAGCACTTACCACATCCTGCCTCTTCCTCCCCCCTCTTCCCTCCCCCACCATCACTGAAAGGCTTGAAGTTGAACGCTCTTTGCCAATTAGAGTTTCCACAGCAGAATGCTCTAAATCTCTGAGGCGCCACAATTTTGACAAAGTATATTTAATAGGTTATATGATAAAAACAAAAAAAGATTTGGGGGATGGGCAATGCTTTAGCTTGGACTGGACTTTTTAATCAGAGTGAGTTTTCCAAAATGTGACTGTTTTTAATACTAGAAATAACCCAAAATGCGGGAATCTGCGTAAGACATGCAGTGCTGAGAAGGAGGATTTCTCAAGGCATGGGTGAAAGCACAGGTTGGAGAAAATTAAAACCATTTCCAGTTTGAACTCTCTGAATTTTAGTAAACCAGTCGTTCGTTGGTTCATTCATTCATTCATTCAATATTCATTGAGCAACTATTATGGGCCTGGTTCTGGACATACTGATGAATAGACAAAGCTCCTGTTCTCACGGAACATACATTCTAGTTAGTGTTTCATTGTACAGGCTGTTCTCTCTACCTGGAATTCCTGGTTCTCTTCATCTCCCTGCACGTGATGAGACTCTTCTTCCAGACTCACATCAGGCTTCACCCTGACCTCCTGGGGAAGCTTTGGGAATCCCTCCTTTCCATTCCCTTTGTTATAACAAGTACCAGCCTGCTCTAATCATAGGCTCCTGTGCCAGTTCTTCTCCTAGCCTGGAGTCACCTCACTATCCACAGAGTCTCAATGAAAACGTGACTTGAATCATTAAAGAAAACTCTGAAATGACTGTAAGGTAACCGGGAGACTTTGCCTTCCTTTACTCACCATTTGCCAGCACTTTACACTATGAGATCCTAAGCGTGTTGTTCTCCACCTCGAAACCCTGGGCCTCACTTTTCCCACCTGTGAAGTGGGCTTATAATCCTTACCTCCTCAGGTGTTGTGCGGGTGGGATGAAATTGGGAAGAGTGGAAAGCCCATTATGGGGGTGGGGATGCTGGGTGCTTCAGCCCTGTGGGTGCTGGTGTGCTCTAGCCATAGCCTTAGCTGGACCCTTGCCATGCAATTACCATGCCTTCTGGGTCATCCATTAACGTTACAAAATCGGGACCCTGATGAGCTTGCAGGCATTTTCTAGTGCTCGTGTATTCATGGAAGGACTCCTCAGAGGAGATTATGGTTATGTATCATTTGTCTAATTGTTTCTTCCCTAATGTCCTGCTTTTCAGCCAAATTGCACTAGTTCTTGTTTCTTGTACATACCCTGGGATTCCCACCTCCCTGCCTTTACTCATACTTCTAACTCTACCACTAGCTGTTGAACTCCCACTCTACCCTCAAGCCCCACTCAGATGCCACCTGTCAATAAAGCTTCTCCTGTCTCCCCTGGAGGTTATGCTCCTGCTCTCCCTTCTTAATAAGGCCTTTTCATCCATTGACTTAATTAGGAAGGTTGTACATCACTCATCCCTTTTCTGGGCCTGGAAGCTTCTAGAGTAGGAACCAAATCTGCTTCCTGGGACCTGTGCCTGGTTCAGTGGCTTGTGTGTGAGGGGAAATGCAAGGGACTTTTCAGAAAATGGAACTGAGGTCATGGGGGGCATGGGGGGGTCTGGGGACAGGAACCAAGCGGCCCCATGTCTGAGCTGAGTTCCGCCTCCATCACAGTCTGCCTGAACTTGCCCCCATCGTGCCAGCACAGCCACCCACTCATGGGCATCCACTGCACACCCATTCACTCCCCAAGCTTCCTCCCCAACTCCCAGGAGAAATCAGCTTCATGTTCTTGGGGAAGTCCTTGGGGAGGTAAGATTAAGCGGAATTTATTAACAAGAGTGTTCACTAAACATCCAAACTTGGCTTTCTCTGTCTCAGCAAAGCCCTCTTGACAGAGCAAGCACCCTGGGGAAATGCAGCAAGCAACAAGTCCCTGTGGCATTTGAACAGCTGAAAAGCCAGCTGCTGGGAAGAGTCCAACCAAGCCGCAGCCAGCACATGTTGACTAATTTATGGAATCCGATCTGCAATATTAATAGTAAACACCAATACAATACCCAGGTGTGTAGGCCCTGCCCGCCGGGCAGTGAGCAGGGGGAGTAAGAGCCGGTTTTGGACAGCTGAGAGACAGACAGCCACCTCGCGGGGTGAAGGTGGGGAAAATCCTGACAGTCAGAGGACTTGGGGTCCAGGAACCCCAGGTTCCTTCTCCTTCAGCCCGAGTGATCACTGGGCTCCACGGCTGGGTGTGTGCCCACTGGAGCATTTACTGAGCAAATACCGTATGCATGGTACACTGGCTCAGGACGTAGGGAACCTGGCTCCGCTGTTTATGGGATGACAACCAATTTTGTCTCTCTGGACCTCGTTTCCTCAGCTGTAATGCGGGGACAGTGATGGTGACAGTGAGCATGACAGTTTCGACAGTAAGTCCTCACTTAATGTTGTTGACAGGTTCTGGGACACGGCGACTTTAAACAAAACAGCGTATAACGAAACCAATTTTACCCTAAGCTAATTGACATAAACGAGTTAGTTCCTACGACATATTTCTGGTCACAAAACCATCACCAAACTTCTAAATAAAGACCCTAGACACTTCCACTATTAAACATTGAAATAAATGTGAACGATACAGACATTTCAGAAAGATGAATAAAAACAAGTAAGATCATGATTTTCCAACCCACTTATTTTAGTTTAGGGTCGTGGGTAGCCAGAGCCTACCCCGGCAGTTCAGGGTGCAACGTGGGAACCCACCCTGGACAGGACGCCCTGCCGTTGCCAGGCCACTCACACCCACACTCACTCAGACAGTGTAGACACGCCAGCTCACCTCACGTGAACAGCTTTGGGATGGGGGAGGAAACCCGAGTACCTGGAGGAAATGCACACAGACATGGGGAGAACATGCAAACTCCACACAGACAGTGGCCCCGGCTGGAATTGGATTTTTTCCCCTCATCAACGTTATAATGAAACAACATTGAACAAGATGGTATTATTCGAGGACCTGCTGTATCTGATGAGCACTTTCAGGGTGCCTGGCTCTGTGCTCAGAGCTTTCCAGCCATGCCTTATTTGATCCTTATAACAACCCCAAATCTAGAAGCTACTAGCAGCTGCATTTTATAGATGGAAAAGGAAAAACAAGGCTTAGTGAGTGTCCTGGTGAGGCCCGTGTTCCTTGCCTGCCCCTCTCCTCCAATTCACGTCCTTCCTGGAACTTCACACTGTGACCTCACTTGGTTATTTGGAAACAGGGTCATTGCAGATGTCATTGGTGAAGTTGGGTGGGTTAACACTGGAACACAGGAGAAGAGTGGGTCCTTGCTCCAGTATGACTGGTGTCTTAATAAAAAGAGGGGTTCTAGCCTCCAGAACTGTGAAAGAATACGTTTCTGTTGTCTCAAGCCACCCAGTTTGTGGAAATTTGTTCCGATAGCTTTAGGAAACTAACACAGAGAGGTTAAGTAAGTTGCCCAAGACTGCATGGCTGGGAGGCGGACAGCCTAGGATTCCAAAGCAGATTCAGAATCTGACTCCAGAGCCCCAGTGGCGAGCAATCCTCTTTAATTAAACGAGTCAGTTGTGTAAATCAGTGCCTGGAACACAGCAAGGACTGAAAAAGTGCCATTACTGTTGTTATTAATTATACATGGTCCTAGGCTCGCTCCCTCCTCTGCACACTTCATGGAGTCGATGTGAGTGCCTTGTAATCTCTCAGGACCCAGACAACAGTGAATTGTAGTATCATTAATATTATCAGAGACAATAAGGGGAAGAAAAACTATGGCTAATATTTTTTCACAACCCACTGAAGGGTGTTTCCTCAAAGCAAGACCAGTTCATCCTGAAGAGAAGGAGGTGGGATGTCAACAATTCTGTTGTCTTCTGGAGAGAACTTGAAATTTTCCTGCTGCTTCATTTATGTCACCAAGTGCTGCCAGGTACAAGGAAGAAGAAGAGCACAATGACCACCACGTCTTTGGCCAGGTGGCTTTGCAGCTCCCCTCACTGCCGTAGGAGGTACATATTTTGATGCGGGGTTGACCTTGTGACTTACATTGGTCAATAGAATGAGATGAAGTAACAGTACGCTGTCATGCGAGGGACCCTGCTCGCTCCGCCATTTGTCATGCTGGGCGGCCTGCGGGGTCTCAGCTTCTGCTCCCCACATAAGAACACAGGATATGGTGAGGCCAAAAGGGAACACCCACGGAGCCATAGGTAGGGGAGTCAGACCACTATAGTCTCGCTGGCGGCTGGGTTAGAGACACAGGAAGCAGGAGCCACACGATCCACAACCCGCCATCCGCTTCTCTGCTAACCAACCTTACTTGCTAGCTGCAATCCACCATGCTAACTGCAATCCGCTCTTGCAGGCTCAGCCACCATCTTCATGCTAGCCCCCATTTTCCTGCTAGCGTAGCCACAGCAGTTATATTAGTGGCCAATGGCTCACTGGTTACAGCTGACGGCCAACTAGCCACAGCTGACGGCCAACTAGCCACAGTTGATGGCCATTTACTACCTGAGCCAGCACCTTTCCATGTGAGGCTGAGAGCCTGGAAACTGCACTGCTGGCTCTGTCCCCGCAATGCTTAATCTTTTGCATTTCCACCTGCCCTCTGTGCCTCTGTCATCACCATGAGAAGAGTGTTCCAGGGCAGTTTGCTGCTTCCAGGAGGAGGACGAGAGACCCTGGAGCAGAGCCACTTCCACTGAGCACAGCCTACACCAGCCAATCCCCAGCTGTAGACGTGAGCAAAATCAATACTCACTGCTGCCATTGAAATTCTGAGGTTGTTTACTGTGCACCATTATTGTAGCTAAAGCAAACTGATATAATGCCCCTCCCCCAGACTTCCTCTTTTACACACTCAGGTCTGCAAATGATGCTACCATCACCTGGACCCTTGGTCTGCTTGACCCCAGTGCCTGGGCTCTTTCACCATCTCACATAGATCCTTTATCTGGTGAACTCCTACACATCTTTCAAGACCCATTCTAAATGTGATCTCTTGGTGAAGTCATCCCTGATTCTCTGAGGCATCGTTTTCCCACTCCTGTACTCCCATTGTCCCTTTAATGTGATACTAGTTTGTGATTATTTGTTTACTTCTGCATCTTTCTCCCTTGGCAGTCCAAAGGCGGGGCATGCCTGGCTATACTCTGTTAACAATAATCTTGCCTCTTCCTTCAGAGATTGGGGCTGTGTATATTTAACTTCACTTCTGATTTTAAACTAATTTAACCTGTTAGCCTATTTGTTCACTTACTGCTGACATTTGTCACTAACCTGATTAGTGTGGAATGAGGATTCAGTCCCAGGGGAGATCAAGGAATAGTGTTCTTAGTGTCAAGTCCAGCTCTCAGCAATATTGTGGACTCTGCCTTCAATCACTTCCTGGCCCTGTTAACACTGCCCCTTCCCCTGGGGGAACTGAGGGCTCTCTGACTATGTATCTTTTCCCTCTTATTAGGAACATTGGCTAATAAACATTCACCCCAAGTTAACGTCCCTGGAACCATCTCTTCAGGGCCTTGCATTCAATTCAGAAATAATTAAGAGTGGATTTGCACTTGCCTGCTCTTAGAGCAGCGCTGTGATGTGACTTTCGTGACTGCTTTGCTCCATGAAACATATTACAAACCATATTTTATGACCGTATTGGTATAAAAACAAATATAATCCAGGGTGATCTATATTCATTCCCCTCCCTCCTTTTCTCTTTTGACAGGAGATACAGCTTTATTGTGGAAAAGCTGAGTTGGCAGAAGTCTGAAATAGCAACAGAATGTTGAACTCATCTAGTTACAACACACAGGGGTTTGGGGTTTCCATACAGAGCTGTACTGCTCTCCCTCAGTCCCAGACGTATTTATTCCCTTCAACAACAATCATTTCCTGCTTCTGGCCCTGGACCTGCCATTGGCCATGAGATAGGCACAAGCCTTCATTCAGGATGACATCCCATCATGTATTTCTCAGGCACCAGCTCCTAAGCCCTCAGGCTTCCTTCCCAGCGTCCAGCCCCTCTAGCACTCTGGGTGTTGGTGACTGTCTCCAGTGGTTTGGTCACTGCAGTGGCGTGGCAGTGGAAGAGGGAGGGGAGAAGGCGAGAGAAGAGGAACTGGCAAAGCAAACCTTGCTTGCGGAAGTGTGGCTCTGAGGGAAGGAAAGACATGAGGTAGCAAATCAAAGGATTTGTGTGTTTGTTTCTTTTGTACTTTGTTTTACTGGGAGTGACTCGAGTATGGTGCAGTGGTTACATGTGTTACACAGGTAGGTGTTTAAAGCTTTGGCATCAGCCAGACCTACGTCTTCCTTCCTCTAACTTTGGGCACCTTTAACTTCCATGACCTTGGACAAGTCACTTCTCTGAGCTCCAGTTTCTTTGTTGCAAAACAAGGATCTTAATTGTTCCTATGTCATATGGTTATTATGGGGACTACATAAAATAATGTATATATAATGCACTTGGCAGAGTTCCTGGCACATAGCAGAAACTCAGTACGTGTTCACGGTCATCACAGAGGAAGCTGCTCAAAGAGATGAAATGTACAGAAGAGAACGGGGTAATGATAGAGCCCAGTCCCTACATGGCCGGGCCTAACACAGAACATAGATTTTGGTTGCCCGATGCTGACAACTGGCCCATCTGCCTCGTTGAATGTTTTATGCATGCAGAGTGTGGTCAACGAATGTAGAAAGACGAGAGCTGGGACTTCATTGAGCTCACGGAACAGGCTGTATGAATGGGCTTGGGACCTGCACACCACTAAAAGTTTAATATGTGTTGAGACGTCCAGTGGAATTTGGTCTAAGACTTGCTTTCATGACTTCCTGGAAGCAAGGTTTGGTGGGGTAGCTAACTCTCTTTCATCTCAGAGTTTTCAGTGGTCGGTCACCATCATCTAGCGAACCTGGTCATCATTCTTAGAGAACCTGTTATGGGAAGTCTCAGTTCTTCTTGCCGACGCAGTGAAGAATCAAAGGTCAGCAAGCTGATTACTATGGAAGCAGGGTTTATTAGTGGTATGTTCTCAGGGAAGAGAATGGCCTAGCTGAGGTGGGGGAGAGGGAGAGAAAGGGAGGGGGAGAGAGAGATAGAGACAGAGAGAGAGTGAGAAGGGCGAGAGCGGGTGAGGGCCCTTGTCCGGAGGACTTACAGTTGCAGTGACCTCCCGAGATGGGTGGAGGTCGGTTGACTCAGATCCTCATCTTGCTCCAGACCACCTCTTGTCATCTACTGTAAAAACAGAGGCCTGGCTGGAGGCAGTTAATCAAAGCTAGTTATGAGCTTTTTATGTAGGCACTATGGACCCCCTCTACCCTCCTCCTCCTCCTCCTCCATTTTCTAACTTCTACCGAACAAACCTAAGAATAGTAAATGATCAGATTGGCCAAGGTCAGGTCCAACACCAAAAATGGGCTTTTGAAGTGAGGAGCTAAAAGGAAATTAATAGAATGGGAGAAGCAAGGGATCACAGAGACTGAGCAACAAAATGGATTGTCCAGGGGTGTAAAGGTGGTAGCACCTTCAAATGAGTCTCTTCATTTACCTCATAGTGGCAGCTAGAGGTTGCTCAGTGGCCGAAAGGCTACCAGTTGACAGGTCTAAAGGGACCGTGGGACCCGCCCTGCAATGCGCTGTCACAGTGACTTCCACTAAGCAATTTATCAAGGAACTTCATTATGACTGTCCGGGGAGCGGCATCCACACCCCCTGGCCCATTCTTTATACCTTCTGCCTGCAGAACAATTGAGCATTCTAAGTAAGGGTCCTTTTATGTAAGGCTTTGAAAATGGCTCTGATTAGGGGAACATCTCTTACATTTTTTTTTGGAGAGCCTGTGGGTCAGAGGCAATTTCTGTAGCTGAAGAACAACTGTCTCCATTCTTCCAGCACCGAGAATGGATACTTGAAACATTCAACAAGAAGCCGCCTGTCTGCTTCACACGAGGGGTTTCAAACCACGATATGATTCCACCCCCAACCCCCATCACTAATTTGAGAAAAAAGTAAAATAGGAAATGTTTTTGGATCAAAAACAAATTGACATTTGTCACTAGATATTCCCATCCCCAATAATTCCATATTCGAGAAAGATCTTTGACTTTAATATAAAACGACATCCTTATCAGCAATAATTTAGAAGAATTCTCCTTTGTGAACCTAATTAGACATATTTGTTAGATTCAGTAACAGACCCTTTTCTTATTGAAGGGTTACAATTCAAAAGGGACGGACAATGAAGAAAAGGAACTATTATAATTCTTCATAAAAGGTGAGTACTGGTAGTTCCCCAGAAAAATGCAGGAGAGGACGAGAAAGTGAGGTGGGAAGGGGTATTAGTCCCGGGACTCTAGAGAACAGAACCAACAGGAGATAGATAGATTTGTAGGAAGATGATAGATAAGTAGATAGATAGATAGATAGATAGATAGATAGATAGATAGATAGATAGATGATAGATTCTGATTAAGAAGGTCTGGGGGAAGGCCTGAAAATCTACATTAAAAACAAGTCTCCCTAGGAGATTCTCATGATTTTGAGGAAGGTGGTAAAATCTGGACGAAGCACAGTGCCCTCCGAGAGGTAATTCTGCAATGACTTAAATTCCAAGGCCAGCTGCTGGGAAGACTAAACAAAATCCAATCAGCAAATGCCCTAGGATGCCATAGAAATCTTCTACGCAAGGACAATCATGAGGCAATGTTTTAAAAAATGTCCCTTACAAATAAAAAAGCACCACCTTCTACATAAATCCAGGGTGCTAAATCATGGCCTTCATCTAATACCTTAGTGGGAGCATAGTTTCCAGAGTAGTTGTTTTGGTGTCTGGGCAATTTAAGATAATCAGAAATGGCTCTGAGATGCAGAAAATAGATTCAGTTCTTGGAGGCACTGGGATCTGGCAACAGTGGTGTAGCCTGATGGGGACACGGGCTAGGCTCCAGGGGAGGACCTCTTTCCTCATCCTTCATAGCTCACGTTCAGGACAGCATTCTCTATTGGAAAAAACAAATCCCCTGGAGAACTTGTTAAAATACAGATTGCTAGTTCCTTGTCCTTAGAGTTTTTGATTCCTTAAGTTGGGTTTGGGGCCTGAGACTTTGCATTTCCAACAAGTTTCCAGGTGTTGCTGTTGTTGCTGCCATGTCTGGGGACCACTCAGAACTACTGCTTTAGATCAATGGCCAAGACCTGCTTAGGACGTGAGAACTGAATTGGAATCACAGGTGTATGCTCAAGTCACGGCCCAAGTCAAGGTTGTGTGCAATCTTGAGAAAGTCTTGGTGTGTTTTTTTTTTTCATTTTTTACTTTAAGATTAATTTTAGACTTAGAGTTCAGTTGTAAAAATAGTACAGAGTTCGCATTTACTTTTACCCAACTTCCCCTTATGTTAACACCTTACATAACCATAGAGAAATCATCACAACTAAGAATTTAACATTAGTACATGACTGTTAACTAGACTACAAAAGTTACTGGATTTCACTCCAGTTTTCCCACTAATGTTCTTTTTATGTGCCAAGATCCAATCCAGGATCCCACGTTGCATTTAGTTGTCATGCCTCCTTAGTCTCCTTCAATCTATAATAGTTCATCAATCTTCTTGTCTTTCATGAGCCTGAGGCTTTTAAAGGATACTCAGTGATTTTGTAGTTATGTCCTTTCCTTTATGTCTGTCTGTTGTTTTCTTATGATTAGACTGAAGTCATGTGTTATTGGGGAGGATGCCACTGAGATGCTATACGCTTCTCTGTGCATCATTTCAGGTGTCACATGATGCTGGTATGTACTACTGGTGACGTTACCTCACGGGAAGTTACCATTTTTCTCTTTGTGATTACTAAATATTTTGGTGAAGTTCCTTTGAGACTACAAATATCCTGATTCTGCTTCAACTTTTACATCACTAATTTTAGCATCCATCAGTGGATCTTTCCTACAGCAATTGTCACTTTGACGTTCTCATGGTAATTCTCTAGTTCCCTAATTCCTTCTGTGTTTATATTCATTGGAATTCTTCTGTATAAAAGAGTTGTTCCTTCTATGGTTGAAGGTCTCTGACTTTGGAGCTGCAGAGCCATAAGTTCAAAGCCCAGGGCTGCTACTTAAGACACTTCTGCTGTCAGGCACTTCTGGCATTGTAAAAAAAATACTTGGGTTTGTCACCTGAAAGAAAAGGCAACTGTTGGGGGAGGGCTCTGTGGTGGTGTGGGGCTGGGATGAAGAGCCCGACTTCTCCATATGGACACTTGGATTCTCCTAGCTGTACACCAATCAGCCCTGAGAGCTCAGACAAAGAGCAATCCCTCCATGTTTTTGTTTCCTTGGGTAAAAAACAAGGTGGTTCAATGGGATGGTTCCTAAGGGTCCTCCCATCTCTGATGCTTCCTGCTCAACATTTCAGTTTCATTTGGCATAGATTTTCTCCTTTATCTTCTTTATCGCACCTGTCTTTCCCCATAATTTCTGATAGTGCTGTGTGTACACCACTCTTACCATAGAAAACCAACAGCCATTTCTTTTTAACTCTTCTCTCATCCCCAAAATGTTCTCTCCTGTATATACGAAGAAGACCAATAGCCCTTGCATGGATGCTTTAACTACCTGGGAGTTTATGTAACTAGAGGTGTTATAATCCCAGAAGGCAGAACCAAAACTGATTAGACAAGAAAAGCTAAATTTCATTTTCTGGCCTAGAATGTTTCTCCAGCCATGAACCCAAGATGATGCTCATCTTGAAGCAGGTTAATTTCCTTTTTCTCTGAGCGTAATAAATACGTGTTTAATAAGGCACCCCACCCCCACTATCCACAATGAGCACTCATGTACTCTTCGTTAATAAAATGAGAATTCATTCAACTTTCAGTTCTAATAAATAATCAGCCATTGTCTTTGCAATGGGCCCCAAGCCCTGGTAAAAATGACATGGACTCTGTGACCACTCAAAGGGAAAATGTTAAGCTATATTCTTTAGTTTCAAAGGTGAGTCTCCCCCACCACTTTGTTGCAGTTTTAAAGGCCTGCAGCTGAATTTAGTTTTCTTGTCACACTGAGGTCCCACAGACATCTTAGCTAAGCATTAAGATCTTAAAAACAAAAGAAAGGAAAAACAAAATGTAGAGAGGCAGGTATGAAGAGTAGAACAGATGGTTTTCTCAGCCAGGGTGCCATGGCAAATCTGCTCTGAAGGCAGCCCAGAGCCCAGACATATTTTCAAACATGTTCCCCTGTTTTTTTGAAAGGGTTGGCAAAGGTGGTGAATTCAGAGTTCCAGGGGGAAATTAGGATCTTCAGGATTTTTATTTCCCAATGAAGAACAGAGCAGCAGGAAATCAAGGCTTGCTGAAAACCCCCTCCCTTAGGCAATTAAGAAACCTGGAGCAGGGTGAGTAAAGAAACAGTGCAATGTCTTAGGCTGCTTCCGTGATTTGTTTTGAAAAGATTGAATTTAAAGTTAAAAGAATAAAGATACTGAGAAAGGCATTGAGGCTTCAAGTTCCCACAGCCTGAAAGCTGCCTGTTTGTTGGAGCCCAATGATGAGATTTCTAAAGCTGTGCTTGAGGAAGCTAGAAGGAACATCTCCTGAATGAACCCATCCACAGGCAGAGCTGAGCTGGATAACAGTCCCCTTGGTGGCCTCTCTCCCCTCCGCCTCCATGCCCAGCGTCCACTCCTCACTCCTACCTGTCCCCACTGGTCTCTGCCAGCCTATTGTTCATTATCGCAAAGGCTCCTACCCCCCCTGAGAATTCATTGTCCCGAGACAGCGTGCTGGTCTGGTGGGGGCAGCCATTGGCTGTCTCAGACAGCTGCTTCTGTAGGATGGCCAGCGAGACCTTGTTGGCGGCCAAGAAGTCCTTCATGGAGATCATCTCCCCTGAGGGACGTCGTCCATCCGTGTCGCTGTCCATCACCCCATCCGTTTCTATGGAGATGTTGCACCGGTTCTGGACATTGCCCGGCATTATCACATTCCTCCGTGACCGCGAGAGTCCACTTTGGCACTGCTGGCAGCACCCGCCATCCATTTTCCTCAGGATCCAGTTCATGGACTGTTTGATGAGGATGGAGATGACGTTGAACAAGGAGTAGATGCAGCAGACACCCATGAGGATGAAGGCAAAGTTGGCAAAGCGGTAGAGGCCTTGGCTCTTATACTGGGAGTTCTGGCTGCTGACCAGGTCCCCGAAGCCGATGGTGCTGAAAGCCACAAAGCAGAAGTAGAGCGAGTCGAAGTAGCTCCACCCCTCGATGGAGGTGTACATGGCCGATGCGCAGCAGGAGATAAGAACTGAGGCCACACACAAGATCAGCATGACATAGTACACGGAGGGCTTCCAGCCAGCCAGGCCGTCCGCCTCACGCTTCCCCAGGTTCTTCAGGCCCTCCTGGGGCAGGGCCCTTTGGCTCCGGAGCTGCTGCTGGTGGCACGACTTCATGATGTAGGCGATGACAGTGATCAGGCGCTCCAGGAAGAGGTTGAAGAACAAGATGGTGCTTGCGCACCCAATGAGGCCATACAAGATCAGAAAGGTTTTCCCTCCTACTGTCGCTGGAGTCGTCATCCCAAACCCTGCAGGAGACAAAAGTCAGAGGAGAGAAGAGTGAGGGAAGTCTTTGCGGTAACTGGTGTCAGGGTCATGGCTTTCATGGCTGGCAAAGGACCTAAAGAAACAGTTTCACAAATGCCCGTAGTCCTAGCCTTTCTAAGAATGAGAGGGAAAGTTCTCATTTCCTTTTGGAGATATCAAGGGTTGTTCAGAGCTGGGGCCAGTGCACAAATCAGAAAAAGACACCTCAGCTTGCAGGTGGATACAGCTCATGAAAAATGGCTTGGTGATGAGGATGTGGGCTGGATTTCAGCCTCTCCTCCCCAGCCAGCCAGATGTCTTTGTACAGTACACAACCTGAACAACCATACTTAACAGACATTGTTCAGAGAGATAAACCTCACACAAAGAAAGGCTTGTACAGTCTCACTGGGATTCATTTAACCTATAAAGTTATTGAGTGCCATTCCAGAAACGGGGGATATACCTGTGGAAAAGACAGATCTGGTCCCTGACCCCAGGGAGCTCTCGTCTAGTGAGGTGAGTACATGCTGTGTGGTGAGTGCTGTGGTGGAGGACATGCAGGAACCCGTGGGAGCTGCTCAGAGGGGAACCCATCTCAGACTTGGGGTTCTGGGAAGACTAAACAGGGAGATCTAAAAGCTAAAGAGGAGTTAAGCGGGCAAGGAGAGTATGTGTGTGTGTGTGTGTGTGTGTGTGTGTGTGTGTGTGTGTGTGGTGGTGATGGTGGTGGTGGTGGTGGTGATGGGGTTGTTCCAGGCAGAGAAATGGCAAATGCCAGCATAGGTAGAGATGAGAAATTTGCTCAATATAATTTCATTTTTAAGTAAAATTCTCCCAACATACACCTCATACTTTGGGAGTGAAAGCTGAGGTGTTGGTTGATAAAATATAAAATGTTTCTCTCACACCTTTGTCTCTTACTGTTCACAATTTCCACCTTCTTGATCTTTCAACCCATGCACACAGACGTGTGGCTAAGAATACCAACTGTAGGACAATGGGTGTCACTAAGAAAAAGGACTAATAGGAAAGAGAGCAGTGGTATCCTTGGCAACAATCAGAAGAGAACTTTCTCATGTAGCAAATGGTGTCTTTTCCAAAATCTGCCTTTCTGATCCCAGAGGTGACAATTATTTTCCTCTTGGAGAGCAGAGCAGCAGTTGTTGTTATGAGAAGTTCTCAGCCACAGGTCACAGCAATAATTTATTGAGCACCTGTTCAGTTCAAGGGCCTGCACCAGGTGCTTGAGCCACACAAAAATGATCTGGACCTCAAGGAGACCAGTATCTAGGAGGAAACAGGAAACTGCTATGTACAAAACAAGGCACAGCGATTCAAGGGCCAAAATAAAGGCATGATGGGGTGACCCTGGCTTCAGGGTCCTGAGTGCCGACTCATTGGGATGAGTGAGTTGGGTACATACAGGTGTGTGGCTGAAGTCTGCTGACAAGCCTGACAAGCTTAACAAGCTGATTTTTTCCAGTGAATGAGACTTCGGTGATTTTATGACATATTCCAGAGATTTACAATTTCTAGATTCTATCTTGTTTATTTGGTTTTAAAACATTCACTTTTATTTATTTACTTATTTAAATAAAATTTATTGGGTAATATTGGGGAGTAGTGTGTTTCTCCAGGGCCCATCAGCTCCAAGTCATTGTCCTTCAATCTAGTTGTAGAGGGCGCAGCTCAGCTCCAATCCCAGTCACCATTTGCAGGAGGTGCAGCCCACCATCCCATGCGGGAATTGAACCGGCAACCTTGTTGTTGAGAGCTCGCACTCTAACCAACTGAGCCATCCGATGCTCCTACGTTCACTTTTATTAAAGAAAGGATAACCCATGACTTTTGCTTACCTACTGTACTTGGTTGATCACTGCCACCATTTCAGTCCACAAAAATAACAGAAAATGGCTCAAGTGGTGGTGGTATCCATGGAGGCAGATGGGGACAGCCTCCTAATGTTTGCAGTTAGAGGTATTTCCATAGCTTTCACCACGCTCAGAACTTAAAAGTGTGTAAGCTAATAACACAGGCTTTTTCATAGAAAGTCTTCCCTTTTTGAACCCCAAAATACTGAGTGTTGGATTGTCTTGGATTGAGAATAATCAGCCTCAGGGTTCTCCTGGTGGGGGACAAAGACACAGGCATTCTCAAAGGCCCACTCTCTACCAAGTATTCTTAATTACTCGTCTATTAAGTCCCATGTGACAGATAAGAAGAAGAATACAGAATCTAAGTAACTTGCTTAAAGGTGTAAAGCTGGAATCAGAACCTAGATTTGTTTTGTCCCCCAGGCCTGTGCTTTTCCGCGTGCCTATGCTACGTGAGTGCCAACCACCATCAGGTGTACACATCAGAAGTAGAACTGAGGGAGGGAAATTAACCAAGCATCTATAGTTTCATGTTTTACAAAGACACCCAGACTGCAGTGGCTGCCAAATCTGGTACCAAAATCAGGGATTGGCTGGCATCGTAAGCTGAAACCTTACGAATCTTCACTTACTACAAACATATGTTTCTGAAGAAATGCATGTCTCTTCCAACAACTGATGTAAACAAATCAGTTTAAAAACCTGTTATGTCTCATGAATTTCAGTCTCCTTGTATTTCAGGTGGTGCTTTTCAACATACAATTTATTCCCTGTGCTTTAAGCTTCAAGTCATCTGATTTGTGTCCAACCCCTGAGTCTGGGAGCAGATGAGTTGGCTGATTGGGGACCAAGGGCACAGAAATTTACTTTGGAAGCCAAGGGAGCTCACCTGGCAGTCTACTCCAGTCTAGTTCCCTTGAACCATATCAGACCTGACTTAATGTGACTGTAACCACAGGCAGCTCCTGGGACCACACCAGGCTCGCTGGTGTCCGTGGGGTGAGGAATGAAGCAACCGGGGGCTGCCAGGGTCTCAGTCAGCCCCGACAGTGCCCTTCATTGACACCATGAAGAGAGGGAGCAGGCCTGCAGTCTTTTATGTATAGTATGTTGTCAACTACGTATTCTTTTAAAAATGTAACCAAGGTAAAAAATGTAAAAGCTTTGCATTATGGTATTTTCCAACCACACACAAAGGTAGAGAGAATGCTATTAACAAACGTTAATTTGCCAGTTGCGGCAACTACGTACCAACATTTTTGCAAGGCATGTTTCCGCTATCCTACCCCACCCCCTTAATGGGCTAGAGTGTTTTCAAGTAAATCCCAGAGATCTCCCATTTCATCCGTTAATAAGGAGCCATCTGTAACTGACAAGCACGCTATGTTCCCAAAATAACCACTATGCCATTATCACCCCTAACAAAATTAACACTAATTTCTTAACACCCAATAATATCCCGTCCATATTCAAATTTCTCAAAATTATCTTTTTACAGATCATCTGTATAAATCCGGATCCTAACAAGCTGCATGCATTTTTATCTTTTAAATCTCTTTTATTTGTTAACAGTCTCCCCTCTCATTTTTTATGCTATTGATCTGTTGGGTAAGTGTGTCCTGCAGACTTCAATCACATTTTTTCTAGAAATATTCGAAAACAAACAAACAAATGTATATTACATGAGTGCCCTCAGACATAGCAGCAAATCTCAAACAATGAGTGGGACGTATAAATTGGCATAAACTGTCTAAAAAGCAATTTGGGAGTATGTATCAGATATCTTAAAAAGATATCTTTCACTATAATTTTTTTTTGTTTTCAGGGATATATTCCAAAAAGTATCAGAAATGTGACTACTTATGTACACTGCTATTCACCATACCTTTACTTTCAATAATGAAATTCTCAGCAACCTAAGTATAATAGGTAGATGAAAACCTAAGAAGATAACAGGGAAATGACTAAATAATGTAGCCATTAAAATGATCTATACAAAGAGTTTTTAATGATTGGGAAAATGTTAAGTGGAAAAAAGCAGAGCCAAAGTGTGTCTCCAGAATGACTCAAGCCTGGGACACCTCATCCTCATTAAATACTTGCAGAAGTTATGAGTCCTTCCTAAAGTTAAGAATATTTTTGGAATTTACATTTTCAGGGTTATGACTCCTCATTTTAACAGTAAAGCATCTTTGACAAAAAATTACGAACTCATATCTAGTGAAGATTTAACTGTTTTCCTGGTAACTTCTGAACTAGGGGACATTTCTAGACTCTTTAGCAACAGTAGTTTACAAGTTAAAAATAAATTACTGCTACCCTAACTATAAAAAGTTGAAAACTTGGGTGTGACAAATAAGAATTCTTTCAATCATGTGCGTAGCTACAAGTCAGTAATTTTTATACTCAGAAGGCAACAAAAATTAGCCTCATGGGAATCAGAATACGTCAGCTCCCAAAGAGGAATTTTACAAACTTCACTGCCCTGAGAAATACACTTATTCACGAGGGCACTTCGCTCTGTGTTTCATGCTTTCTCAAGCCCCTTTCCTCCTCACAAACATCTAGCTAGTATGATGGTTGGAATAAATGCTGTCATTATTTCTGATTTTGCCTTCATTTAAGAGGGGTGGGAATCATTTGATTTACTTATCTCAAATAGGTGTTCCAATTCCAGTGCTACTTAACTTTTAAATCATGAAACTACTCCCTAAAAGCAAGTACTTATAATTATGTTCTCTCTCTTCAGCTCGATTGCCCTCCTCCAGACTACAAAGAAATGGTTCGATTAAGTAGAATGTTACCACAAGGCAGGGCACATAACTGATGAAAGGTGCCTTTTCTTCAACATGAATGTGAAGATCAGGCTGTAAGACGTTCTGAGGAATTCCGAGAATGATCTCTTTAGTTTGATGGCTCCCAGTCCCCTTCCCATAACCCTCCCTTCCCCACGGCAGCCTCTTAGCTCCTCTGTGGAATCACAGTGCTCCCAAAAATCCAGTTGGAAAGCCCAACCACTGGAGAACATCAGGGGCTCTCTTGTCTTTTATGGTTTTGCTTAGATGTATGATGTTGTAACAAGAACAAAGCATGGCCTGGGCAAGCTAAATGACAGAATCATATATAAGACTTAAGAGGCCCGGTGGCTCAGGTGGTTGGAGTGTGGTGCTCCTAACTCCGAGGTCGCTGGTTCAATTCCCACATGGGCCAGTGAGCTGCACCCTCTACAGCTAAGATTGTGAACAAGAGCTCTCCCTGGAGCTGGGCTGCCGTGAGCAGCCGGAGGTTGGCGTGAGCAGCAGACCGATGACTGGCAACTGACTGCCTCAGCCGGTCGGGGGAGCGGAAGCGAAAGGGAAAAAAAAAAGACTTAAGAAATGTGTTATTGATGATATCATAATCTATGTTCTTCCCCAGTTTGTATCTCTTCTCTACAATCTCCTGTACAAACTCATGAAGACTGAATGTTCGTGCTCCCTCCGCCCCCATTTGTACGTGGAAACCCTATGTATTAGGAGGTGATGTATTGGGGGTGGGGCCAACGGGAGGTAACTGGGGTTAGATGAGGTCATGATGGTGGAGCCCTCGTGATGGGATTAGTGCCCTTAGAAGAGTCACCAGAGAGGGCTTTCTTGCCCTCTCTGCTCTCTGCTGCGTGGGTACAACAAGAACCTAGCAGTCTGCAACCCAGATGAGGGCTCTTAGCCAAAACCCCCAAGACTCCTGATCTCGGACTTCCAGCCTCCCGAGCTGCGAGAAGTAAGTTTCTGATTATTAGTCACCCAGTCATGGTATTTGTTACTGCAGCCTGAGTTAAGGCAGTGTGTTACTATTGCACCATGTGTACCCTGCATTACTTAGAATTTCCTAGAAATATTTGGCAAACATCCTCACGTTTCCTATGAAAATTAGCTCTAGGGAACCAAAGCACTCTACAGAAAATCAAGTTTTCCTTTTCTCCCTTCTTTCCTTCTCTTTTAGTCTCCTCTCCCTCCCTCCCTCTCCTTTTCCCCCCTCCCTCCCTACCTCCCACCTCCCCTTCCTTCTTTCCATTTCTTCACAACAGTCTTTAGAGACCCACCACTCAAACCTTGTTCTTTTTAGAGGCACCTTCTGAGCTGTGTCTAAATGAATCATTGCTCTGCAATAAACTATTCTTTGAGGGGGCCCTTCTGGGGCGTCTTCTTAAAAAGATTTAATTTTGATATTATTAGTTCCAGAAAGCAGTCATCGCACATTCTTTTGCCCAGAGTCAGCAGAGAACCCGTTTCAGAGAGCACTGGAGCACAAATGGAATCGGTAGACTAATTTAACTGCCAGAGGAAATGTTTGAAAATATTGTAACACAATGCTAGTTTTTACTTAGTCATGGGGGAAGAACGGGCTGGTGCATTAGGATTTATTTTCCCGCCGAGAGAACCAACACTGAAGACAAACACCTCCCCTGAACTCAGGCTGTTAACCCAAACGCGCAGGTCTTTAGTAAATGGCGTATAAAAATGGAAACGTGCAGTTAGAATCAGAGAACAAATTTGAGGCACCCGGGGCAAGCCAGACTCCAGGTTCATCCGAAACCTGACGCGCTTCTCGTCAATCATACTGTCTATGCCGAGTGGGGTCAGATTTGGTGGCAAACACGTGTGGCTGAAAAAGGACAGTCACTGTTGTCCTCTGGGGCAAGGGAGAGGAGTGAGCAGCTGCACTTGCCGACCACAGGTTTAAACCCCAAACTTCATCTCAGAGACTCTCCCATCTCAGTGTACTCTCACTGGGAGCTCTTGGGAGCTGACACAGAGGGATTGTCTTCTTTGACGTCATTTCTAGTTTTACTGGCAAAACAGGCTCTCCAATAAAAGTTGACCTCATTTGCCCTTTTCCCCCTTAAGAATGTTCTATACCTCTACCTTTCCCTTCTCTCCAACGGGCCTCTGAAATGTTCCTTCTCCTTTTGCAAAACTGTAGTGTAATATCACAACCAGGATGATGACATTGATACAATCCATTGGTCTTATATTTCCTGATTTATTTGTACTTGCTATTCGCATGCGTGCACTTGGGTGTGTTTAGTTCTATACGATTTTGTCACATGTGTAGGCTCATCAACATCATTTTAAATAGTCCATTCTTCCTCCACTCTTTGGAAATGTCACTTGAATCAGAGGCAAAATTCTTACATTTTTTTCTGGATTCCATATTTCATTCTATTGATCTCTCTATGCTGGGACAGGTACCAAAAACAGTTCTCCGATTTAATATCCATGAAGAATTTTTCCTCTTGCTTCTCCCCTCTTCTCTACCTCCTCCTTTCTCTTCTTTCATTTTAAAATGTCGCTAGCTTATTTCATGTGCAATTGTCCCAATGAGTTTTAGAATCCTTTGGTTAAATTCCAGAAAATATATTTGGATTTTGACTGGGGTTGCCTTATATTTAGAGATTCATTTGTGGAGAAATGACATCCTTTTCCCACCAGGAACACAGTGTATCTCTCCACTTATAGAGCTCTTTTAAAAATGAACCTGAGAATTTTGTAACTTCTTCATATAAATCCTGCACAAATCTTGTCACACTGATTATTCCTATTTCATTTCATGTCTTTTGTAAAAGATGATGTGAACAGAGTCTTTCTCACTACCACACATTTTTTTGGTTATTTTATTATTAATTTTTCAATTGTGATAAAACATACATAACATGAAACTTACCATTTTAACCATTGTAAAGTATATAATTCAACGGTATTACATATATTCATATGTTGTACAACTGTCATCACTATCCATTTCCAGAACTTTTCATTATCCCAAAGAGAAACTCTGTACCCATTAAACAATAATAATGTCCTAGCCCCTGGTAACCTGTATCCTGTTTTCCGTCTTTATGAATTTGCCTATCATATAAACGGTACCTCATATAAGTACCTCATATAAGTGTAATCAGACAATATTTGTCCTTTTATGTCTGGCTGCTTTCATTGAGCAATAATTTTCAGGTTCATGCATGTTGTAGCATGTATCATTCTTTTTTATGGTTAAATAATATTCCATCGTATGTATATACCACACTTTGTTTATCCATTCATCTTCGATGAACATTTTGGTTGTTTGTGTTTTGGCTATTGTGAATAATGCTGCTATGACATTGGACAGGACAGCTCTAATGGGGTAGAAAGGGCCAGCATGAGTGAGTATAGCAGACTGTTTTTCCAGAATGAGTCTTGGTTCAATTCATATTCTGGTAAACTGAGGATTACAATAGACAGTAGATACACGTGCAATTACAAAGTTCATCAAAATGTGTTTCTCACATAAGTGCTGCCAGATTAAAGTTAAAACTATCGTTGATGGTGCAGGTGGTATTTTGGATTCTTGCAGAACATCACAATCATCAAAATGAGTACAAATTCTCTGGAGACAGCCCTGATGGATGTGTCTGATTATATGAGATTTCTTGCTGCTTGATATCCAGTAAATGCGTTTTCTACATTTATTTGTACACAGAATAAACCCTGGTTTGTCCCAAATCCAAACAGACAACATTCATGCAACATGAAAAGGCTGTATTTGACTGGAGCCAAATACAGCCAACTGGAAAGATGCTCTATTGTGGTCAGTGCTAAAAAGACCCTGCTTGGGGAAAGAGGAGAGGGAGAAATGTCCCACACCAAGAGGCAGTGATTTCACTCCATGGTGAAAAACATGGACTCACTTCTGCCTCTGCCACTCATGTGCAAAGTGACCTGGGACACGGTATTTAACCTCCCTGTGCCTCAGTCTCTTCATCTGTCAAATAGGATAATAATAATACCCCACAGGCTGTTGACTAGATTAAGTAAAATGAAGTATATAATGCACCCAACACTCCTTATTGTAGACCCTTAGGTACCCTCCCCCACATTCCTTGAATATTTTAGTCCCTGGCTCACAGTCAATCTCCTCAACACTCCTGTCACAATTCTAGGTGGTGTCAGTATTCATATAGAATAGAATGCTCCTTGCAATACCCTGGCATGGCCTCTCAATTCCTCCTTTCACGTATTGAATCACTTTCTTTATTTGGTTTCCAAGACATAAATCTCTTCTGGTTTTCTTCCTCATTCATTGGCTTCTCCTCAAACTCCTTTGCTACCTCTCCTTCATCTTTCTGTCCTTTAAGTGTCAGAGTGCCCCAGTCCTCAATCCTTGGGCCTCTTCTCCACTCTATATTCATTGTCTAGATGACATCATCTGATATCATGATTTTAAATGCCACCTCCATGCTGTCTTCTAGACTTCATCTCTAATCTGATCCTTTCTCCTGAACTCTAGACTAATAGATCCAGCCCTATTGTACCTTTCTACTTGGATATATAATAGTGATCTCCAAAATTAACAGGTCCAAAATGGAATTCCTGACCTTCATCTCCAACTTGATCTACCCAATCTTTTCTATTTCAATAAATAGGAACTATCCTTCCAGTCACTCAGACCCAAGACAGACATCGGACTTCCCTCTCTCTGACGCCTCTCATTTAAGCTGTCAAGAAATCCTGTTGACTCTGCCTTCCAGAATATAGTCAGAACCCAAGCATTTCTCATCACCTTGCCTGCCAGCACCCTGGCCCAAGATATTCTTATGTCTTCCCTGGGTTCTTATAGTAGCCTCCTCACTGGTGTCCTGCTGCTGTCTCTGCACATCCTACAGCAGCCAGAGCTGCCCTTCTTAAATACATCAGATCATGTACTCAGTGGCCCCAAACCTTGCCCTGGTCCCCATTCATCCGACATGAAAACCAAAGTTGATGCAATCTCTCCCCTCCCCAATTCCACCTGCAACTTCTCCAACTTCTTTACTGTTCAGTCCCCTGCTCCAGCCACAATGGCCTCCTTGCTGCTCCTATATCCCAGGCCCCGCTCCTGCACCCCTTGCTGCCTTTGCTTTTCCCCTAGATAGCTACAAGCCTCACCTCACCACCTCTTTTGGGTCTTTGCTCAAAAGAAATGCCAACCACCTATTTATAATGGCACTCGCCACCCCAGAACTTCCATCCCTCTTTTCTGCTTAATTTTTTCCTGTAGCAATTATTACCGTGTAACATACTGTGTGTTTTACACATTTACTTGTCTATTGTTTGTCTCTCCCCCATTAGAATGAGGACAAGTTTTTTGTTTGTTTTTTTAAATCATTGTGGTAAAAAACACATAGCATGAAATCTACCCTCTTAACAAATTTTCACATGCACAGTACAGTATTGCTAACAATGTGCAAATTGTTGCACAGTGGCTCTTGAGAATTTTTTTATCTTGTGTGGCTGGAACTCTGTCCTCATTGAACAACAACTCCCTATTTCCCCTCTTCTCCCACCTGCCCCTGGCAACCACCATTCTACTTTCTGCTTCTATGAGTTTGACTACTTTGTATACCTCATATACGTGGAATCATACAGTATTTGTCTTCTTGTGATTGGTTTATTTCACTTAGCATATCTTCAAGGTTCATCCATGTAGCATAGGCAGGATTTCCTTCTTTTTTCAGGCTGAATAGTATTCCGTTATATGGATAGACCACATTTCCTCTATCCATCAAGGGACATTTAGGCTGCTATTGTGAATAATGCTTCTTTGAACATGGTAGTGCAAATATCTCTCTGAGATCCTGATTTTAATTCTTTTGCATAAACACCCAAAACTGGGATTGCTGGGTCACATGGTACTTCAGGAGGACAGAGATTTTTGTCTATCTTGTTCACTGCTGTATCCCCAGTGCCTAGGACAATGCCTGAGACATAGTAGGTGCCCAATAAATGCTGTCATTTTATATGTAAACTCTGTATTAGCCTGATTCACTTCAACTCCTCCAGCACAGCTTCTGCAATCATTCCCACCGTGAGTTTTCCAATGCAACGTACCACAGGGAAAATAATGAAATCATCTAAGACAATAAGTGGTTTTCAAATGTTCTCAAACTAGAAACAACCATATAAGTAAACAATTGATCACTTTTTAATAAACCATACTTATTGGTGACTCTGGCAGTTCTGGATATGTAAAGTGTCCTGCTTAACTCCTCTTGTTACTAGGGCCAACCACACAATGACAGCTGAACAGGCTGACCACGAACCAGACAGCAGGCTGGGCTAGGCTACTGGAGCCCTGTGAGCAAAGAGCTGTACTGTGGGTAGGAGAGCAGGCATTGTGGGTAGGAGAGCAGGCATTGTGGGTAGGGACACAGGCATTGTGGGTAGGAGAGCAGGCATTGTGGGTAGGGACACAGGCATTGTGGGTAGGAGAGCAGGCATTGTGGGTAGAACAGCACAGCATTATGGGTAGGAGAACATGGCACTACGGTAGGAAAGCCCGCTTACAGTGCTGGCAGATATCACTCAGGACCATTGGCACAAACAGAAAATTCCAGCGGTTTTAGGCCAAACTAAAGAGAAGTTGTGCTACCTAATTAGAGTTGGGTAGAAGCAAAGCACAAGAATCCTGACAGAAGCCAGGGCATAGCGTCAAATCAGAGATGGAGGACCAGGTAGAGGCCAGAATTCTAATGGAACTAATCATACCAGGTGGCACGGTCCCTGCCAGGACCCACCCACCATCACCTGGAGATCCCAGGACAGACGCTGTTTGCCCTTCTCTAAGCACCTTCCTTGGTGGGCAGATAAGGTCTGCCAGGTGTCACTGCCCTTGGGAGAAAGGCTGGGCACACAGACGTGTGCTGGGGCCGCCATACCTGAAGACAGCTCCCTGCCTCTGAGTCTTCTTCACAACTCAGAGGCCTGCAGGCTGCAGCCTATGTTTTCTTCTCATGATTCCTTTTTCAGTTCTGATGACATCAGCTGGAAGACCTTCAGTAAACAGGAACTTTATACCACAATGGTCACTGAACGCCCACTGCATGCCAGGCTATGTGCTACACCCTGAGATCACAAAGAAGTAGTAAATACAGTCCCCACCTGCAGGTGCAGCGGCGAAGTCAGAAACACATCAAGTGTAAGTGAACGATGACGACGACGACGATGAGAATAATAGCAACACAGCATTTATCAGACACTAGGTGCCAGGCTCTGTGCTCTGAGCTTTACATGGATTATTTTACCTAATCTTTAGGAGCCCATGAGGTACACACTACTGGTATTCTTATTCCCATTTGACACATGAGACTTATGGGGGTAAAATAGATTGCCCAGAATCACGCAACTAAGATAAGAGGTGAAGCCAGTATGAGCCATACAATCTTGCTGACTCCAAAACCAGTAATCACTAACTCCTGCTGACTCTTGGGACGCTAGAGGGTATGCGGGTGGTGGTGGGGGGGGAACACCGAACTCTGATGGTTTCAGGGGAAGGACAGGGAACGGGGGCGGGGGGCGGGGGCAGGGATGTCAGACAAGGCTTTCCCTAGGAGGTGAGGATGCCTAAGCTGAGCTGTCTGGGTAAAGTGACAGGAGCAACGTTCCAGGCCAGGGAACTTCTAGTGCAGGGGTGTCCAAACTTTTTTCAACGTTTTTTATCAAGGGCCATCTGTGGTAAAATACACAAACAGCCGGGCCACTCACTCGAGGTGAAGTACGTATTGCCTCACCTGGTTTATTTAAGTAAACTAAATATATTTTTGGAATTTGCTGCGGGCCAATTAACAATGGATTGTGAGCCGCAGTTGGCCCGCGGGCCGCAGTTTGGACACCCCTGTTCTAGTGCATAGGAAAGGGTCAGAAAAGAGCATGTTGTACCCAGGAAAGTGCCAGGAGGGTGGGCATGGAGAGGGGAGCTGGGACAGAATGCCAGGTCCTTACTATGATGTAGTCCAGCACCGTCCTGTCCTGTAGGTCTCTCAGGCCTCAGAAACCTCCAGAATGAAACCCCTTTGACAGGGAGTCCCTGTGTCAATCCAACTGGGTTACTTATGAAGCTCTGCTTTCCGTAAGCTTCTTTCAAGGACTTCCCGTTACCATGTACACTTGCAGGTGGAAACTTGCCTCTCTGTAATTGAGACGCATCTTCCCTGTGTGGCTGGTTCCAAATATTTTTCTGGACTCTGCAGTGGGAGTGGGGATCTCACCTTTGACAAGAGAGCATAATGGTTGAGCAATGGGCTCTACAGCTGGACTCCCCAGGTTCAAAACCTGGTTCTGATACTTGTTTGCTGTAGAAACTTGGGCAAGCTACTCAACCTTATTGTCCCCATGCAAAAGACACAAAAGCTCCATTCACCTACCTGCCTTCTGAACCCAGAACAGCCAGGTGAGGAGTGCAGAGTCAGCCCAGACAAGCTCTACTCCCAGCCTCGCAGACCTTATGGTTATGCCTGAGTTTTCTCCAGGTCACACTAGATGACTGGGGAGCCACCCCACCCCCAGGCAGAGGGTAGGACTGCAGCGGGAAACAAAACCTTACCTTACCCTGGACCACCCCTGAATGAATTTTTACCTCCTTCTTTTCACCACCCAACGTTTCAAAAGTTTGATAGTCTACACTTGCTGTCTCCAGACGACTTTCCTAATTGTTCCTCAATTCATGTCAGTTTGACTTCTGGCCCCATTGCTCTTGGACCAGCGAGATGGCTGGTCCAATGGCTCATTTTCAGTCCTCACCCTTCTTCCCTGTTCTCCATCCAAGTTTTAATAAGTAAGAAGCGGGCCAACATCGCAGTTGGGTTTCAGGGAACCCGTTGGAATTTCAGGGAACCACTTGGTTCTGCCCCCATTTCTGTGGTCATCCTTCATTGGTTCCTCCTTCTCCATCCACCCGATAGAACTGGTGTTCCCCAAGGAATGCCAACACTTTGCTCTTTTGTCTTTTGCTCTTCCTGGGTTATTTCTCCTCTTTGCATGAGTTCAACTACCCTGCGTCCTCCTTGAGAAAACAGAAGCCAGCAGCTCAGAACTTCTCAAGAATCCTATTCACCTCCCTGCTTCCACTCCCTTCCGTTCTCTTCTGCACCATGGATGAGGTCCCTCCCCCATCTGAGGTTAATCCTGCCACCTGTGCCTCCTGTCTCCTCAGGGGCCCTGCTCCATTAATTATCTCCTTTTAAATCCTCAGTTCTCCTTCTCTAGACCCGGCTTACCAGTATTTAAACTTTTCAGGTCTCTCCCATTCCTTCCTGTAATCACTACCACTCTTCTTTCTCTTCCCCATCCCTGCCAAATGTCCCCAAAGAGCTGATCAAACCAGATAATTCCACCTCTGTATCTCCAATTCACTCTTCTGGAACCTCTGGAATATGGTCAGTTTCCCACCTCCAGAAAACTGTTCTCCGACGAGTCACCAAAACTTCTCGTCAGGACTGCCAATGGATACGTTTCAGTCCTCATCTTCCTTGGTCTCTGCAGCATTTGACACAAATGACCCCTCCCTAACTGAAACTCTCTTTAGCCTCAGTTGCTATGACACCACACTCTTCCGGTTTTCCACAGGCCTTGGGTCGGTCCTTCTTGTTCTCCTTAATGATCTCCTCTTCTTGTACCCCCTTCAATGTCGGTTTTCCTCAGGGCTCTCTGTGTTCTGTCCTTGTCTCATTTTTGACACATTGTGACAGAGTTAGCATATTCTCTAAGCTCTTCCATTACTGTCTATATCCTGATGTCACCATAGTATGTCTCAATCCATATTTCTCTGATAAGCTCCCAACCTGCCAGACATCTCCATTTAGATGTCCCACAGACACCTCAAATTCAGTGTGCTCCAAACTTAAGTCATGATGTTTAACCCACCAATCTGTCCCTCTCACTTGGGTGAAGAATATCCCCACTAACCCAAGACAGAATGCACGGGGTTGGTTTCACTGCTCCTCCTCCCTCATGTCCAACATCTGGTCAAACTTCATGTCCTGTCGAGTCCAGCACTGGAATATTTCTCCAATCCATCACTGCCACATGCCTGGTCCAGGCCTCATTTCTCTTGCCTGGACACCACCAGTCTTGCCCCATTCCTACCCATTCTCCATTCTACAAGCAGAACCTCAGTGAGCTTTCTAAGATACAAAATCGACCATCTCCTATTCCCGCTTCAAACCCTAGTTTCCCCAAGGCCCTCAGGATGAAGTCCAAATTCCTCATGTGATCTGGCCTCTCTCCGCCTTTTCCATCTCATCTCTTCCTACACCCCCCTCATACTCTACACCCCAGCCACACTGAGTTCCTGTGATTCCCCAAACAAGCCCTGTTCACTCCAACTTCATCCACTTACCTCTTTGGCTGGCTAATTTCTACCGTGTATTTCCAGTCTCAGTTTAGACATCGTGATTCTGTGAAATCTCTGATGACTGAGTTATGTGTCCCTCCTGTGAGCAACATGTACACATCCCTATGGTAGCCCTCACTCTGTACTGTGATTGCCAGTCTGCTTGTCTGTCTCACTTACCTACTAGATTCTAAACAGTTGGAGGGCTGGGGATTAATGATCACTGTTATGTTGCCAGGGCCGAGCACAAAGCCTGGCACACAGGAGGTGCTCTACATGGATTTGTGGAATAAAATTAGAAACCTCAGTTCCCTGATTTCAGTGTCCCTAAGTTCTTTCCCAAAAATACCTCCTGAATTCTTTCCATCACCATGGCCCTAATGGCCTTAGTTCAGGCCTTCATGTGTCACCGTTGCTTCTACTCCTGCTTAGCAATAGATAAACCTGAAAAGTCTTTCCTGACCTCATTTCAGCAGTGCACAGCTGTAACACATCACTATGATAGCACTTTTACAGTGTATTCGCAACTAAATGCAAAATGTTGCTTTCTGTATTTGACTGGAAACTCCTGGAGAGCAAGGACAGTGTGTTGTGATTTATTCATTTGTGTATCTACAGGATCTTACAAAGTTGAGCATATCAACAACGTTGATAAACTTCTAGAGAGACTGACAGAAAAAAAAAGACACAGATCACAAATAGTAGGAATAGGAGAGGGGACATTGCTACTGACCTAAGGATATTAAATCTAAGGGAATATTATGAACAGCTTATGGACAATAAATTCAATAAATTAGATAAAGTGTTTCAATTCCATGAAGGACACAAACTACTAAACGTCATTCAAGAAGAAATAGATAACAGGAATTGGGGTTAAAATTTTCTCACAAAGAGGTGTCAAGCCCAGGTGGCCTCACTGGTGAATTTAAGGAATTGAGAATACCAATTCTACAAAACTTATAGAAAATCAAAAAGGTAGGACTACTTTCCAACTCATTCTATGAGTTCAGCATTACTCTAACACCAAAGGGGTGGGGGAGACATAACAGGAAAACTGCACAGCAATATCTCTCAAAAACACAAATATGATGATTCGTAACATCATTTTAGCAAATCAAACCCAATCAAACATATATTAAAAATAATGCATCATGATCAATGGGGATTTATCTCAGGAATGCTCGGTTGATTCGGCATTTTAAAATCAGTGTAATTCACCATATTGATAGACTGAAAAACCAAAACCACATGATTACTTGGTAAATGCAGAAAAATCATTTGACAAAATTCAACATTCATTCATTGCAACAACCCTCAACAACGTAGGAATAGATGTGAACTTTCTTAAAGTAATAAAGGGTAAACACCAAAAACCGACAGCTAACACTGTAGTTAATAGCGAAAGACATGTTTTCCCCTACGATCATGAACAAGGCTGGGATGACCACTCTCACCGTTTCTCTTCCACATCATACTGAAGGTTCTAGTGCAATCAGGCAAGGAAAACAGATAAAAGGCATATTGCAAAGAAAAAAGAAAAACTGTTTTTATTCACAGAAGACATGGATTGTCTATGTGAAAAAAATCCAACAGAACCTAAAGAGAAATCCAGAACTAATAGACGAGTTTAACAAAGTTTCAGGATACAAATACAACAATTGTATTCTATATACTGGGTAAGAACAATCACGGACTGAACTAAAATACCATTTTCTGTAATATCAAAAATATAAAATACTTAGGGAAAATCTGACAAAAAAATATGCAAGACCTGTATACTGAAAACTACAAAACATTACTGAGAAATTAAAGAAGAACTGAAAAAAAAAAGGGGGGGAGAGATACCCCATGTTTATGGATTAAAAGAGTTTATATTGTTAAGATATCAATTATCCCCCCAAAGATCTATAGATTCAATGCAATTCTAATCAAAATCCCAGCAGCATTATTTTTTTTGTAGCAACCGACAAGTTAATTTTAAAATTTATATAGAAATGCAAAGGACACAGAATAGCCAAAGTAACTTTGAAAAAGAACAATGTTAGAGACTTGTACTACTTAATTTCAAGATTTATAACAGTTACAATAATCTACACAATTTGGTGTTAGTATAAAGATAGACACACAGATCAATGAAACTCAGTAGAGGGTCTAGAAATAGACCCACACATACATGTTCAATTGATTTTTTACAAAGGTGCCTAGGCGATGCAATCGAGAATTGAAAATGTTTTTAACAAATAATGTTAGAAATATTGGACAGCCAATAAAAAGGAACAAATTATTGACATGATATAGATAAATCTCAAAATGATGCTATCTGAGTGAAAGAAGCCCGTCAAAAAAAGAAACAGACTGTGATGAGAAGCAGTGGTTGCCACCCCCAAATATGCCCTTTTCTGGGATACGAATTATTTTAAACAGGTTATTCTTAAGGAACAAAGACTCAGAAAATAGCTTTGACATTCCCCTAACTTTGGCAGTTAGGGGAAGGTCGAAGGTTTTTAAAGACCTGAATTCTTTTCAGGACCTTCTCCAGGAAGGCAGTGATCATCGTAGATAATTATAGTTTAATATGAACTAGTATGATAGATGGGGACGAACCTAGCAAGGCCCCTTGGATCAAAGTCCTGTCTATGTCCCATTGTTAAAGAAGGTCCAGCAAACATGTAGTGACCAAACATTTGCTTTTCCATCTCCCCTAGTCCAGAATGGCACATAAGCCTGAACTGCTCAATACATCCTCAGGTCGCATATTCCTGTGGCCTGTATGTATATACGTAATGAATTTGAGGTTTTTCTTCCTGTTAATCTGTCTCATACCAATTTGATTATTAGACCAGCCAGAAGAATTTGGAAGGGTAAATGTAAAATTATTTTTCCTCCCCCACAGCAGATGAGTGGTCACCTAGAGACAGGGAAGGGAGGAATGAATTACAAAGAGGCGTAAGGAAACTTTGTGGGAATGATGGGTGCGTTCATTATCTTAATTGTTTAGATGGTTTCGTGGAGGCTTATCTATATGGCAAACCCCAGCCAACTGTACACTTTAAATATGTGCAGATTATTGTATATCAATTATATTTCAATAAAGCTGTAAAAGACAAAAATCTATGCTTTAAAGCGAATTGCTCTGGTTAAGCTGTTCAGCCTTGAAATGCAATGCTCCATTGTTGTACGTGATTGCTCTGGGGAAAACACTCCTCGGAATGCGATCAATATTAGAGTCGTTTCCTGGGGAAGCAGAAAGGATTGAGAGGGAGGGCCCTGGGAGGGCTGCTAGCAACAGCAAGCCCTCTTGGTTTTGACCTGAAGAAACTAAGATGTCCAGGAAGACCCCATCGTTGGGGGACGGGGTGGTGGGTGGTAGAGTGGTGTCCTCCCTTTCATTCACTCTTGGTAGGAGCTTCAATTGGTCCACTGAGAAACACCATGCCTTCCCCTAATGTGAGAGGTGCGTGGCTGAGAGCTGTGAGGAGTCTCAGCACCCCGGACCCCAACCCCACTGCTTCTAAGTTGCCATTATTTACTTACTTCCCAGGAAATGTCAGAGCTCTGCCAAAAGTGACCAAAGAAATGATCATAAAAAATGCACTGTCCCAGGGAGAGAATAATCCTTTACTGATTTATTTCTCATCACGGAACCTAAAACCTACAGAAGTCACTGGCAAATTTGTCTTCCGTTCCCAACTAATACCCTTAACCCTCAAACTCTACTAGACATAATTAATCTTCCTCTGACAATTCAGAAGGATCTTACAGAGAATCCTATGGGATTGTCAAAGGAGCAACATTACACTGAAACGGATTTCCATTTATTCTGTGCTTGTCCAGTTGTAGTACCAAATTTCTTTCTTTGGAGAGAGGGGTTTGGCATGGAAGGGGTAATGATCCCCGATCCCAGCCATCCACTGAGGTTTAACAATTAATAGCATCCATCATTCCTCAGCTCCATTTCCCCAGGATCCAAATTACTGCTTCGTAGTAAGGTGTGTTAAAGTGTTTGAGTTCATTACTTCTTAGTGGGCCTTCTTCAACCACCCGAATGTTCTTAATGGGAGTAGGTCTTCAAGAACCAGAAGTAACGAACAAGTCTGTCCAGCGTTTTTACTCAGTAGGTGAGACCAGGCACTGGAGAACCTAACTCTTATTTAAGAAGACCTACTCATGACTCAGAGGCTCTGGGGTGTGGTTTCCTGCTTATTTTTATAACCACCCTCTCAGCCCTAGTCTTTCTCATGATAGCCTCCCTGATTCCCCTGAAACTGTGGGTCCTTGTAGTGTTAACCCTGACAGCTGGGTGTTTTTTTCTTTCTTTTTTGTAATGCAAGTGCCTGACTTAAGCTTTGATGCCCAGGCATCCACGTCAAAGATGGCTATCTCCAAAGAACACATTGCCGGCCACATGACCAGATAAAGAGCAAGCTGTCACCACCCTTATCTAGGTCTTGGTTGATTTCAATAACTGACCATTTGGGCCATTTGTTTTTTTCTCTCCATGCATTAAATTCCCACTCTTATGTTTCAAATTCACCAACAAAGAGTGAGCCCATGAAACTCTAGGCTCCCACCCTCGACCCCAATAAAAGCAGAACCCCCGGCCTGCGCGCGCGCTCTCTGTCTCTCTCTACCCATGACCTAGCTGTGTGGCTATTTTTTTCAGTTTCTTGATGTAACCATGAGGAAGCGTGTTTTGCAATCACAAGAACCACAAGGGCTGTTCCAACCACCATATTGGTTATTGACAGGCTGAGACACAAAACAGTCCTGCATCCCTGGCACCTAAAATCTGATCACTGCTCATCTGCACAGCACCCCACAGCCCGGCAGCGAGGACCCCCAAGGTCCAGCAGCGAGGCCCCCCCCCCCCGCCCCAAGGTGGAGCGGCGAGGCCACTGACTGTGGGACGGCCGTGCAGACAGACACCCACCTACAAAGGCGTTTTCTCCCAGCATCCAGAGTTAGCTGTTAATTTTTCATCATTTTTCATCAACACGATTGTTTATATATATAAACGGGATGTTGTCACTCCCTTGCTGAAAATCCTTCCATGGCACACTATTGCACAAAAGAAAATAGCTCCAACTCCTCCCCTTGGCTTACAGGGGCCCTGCAGGCTCTAAATCTCCTGTCTCCAAACTCCTTTTGCTACACCCTCCCCTTGCTCACTGCACTTGGGCTACCCCGGCCCGCCGCAGGGCCTTGGTACAGTAGTCCCCTCCATCTGTGGCTTCACTTTCCACGGTTCAGTTACCTGTGGTCAACTGAGGGCTGAAAATATTAAATGGAAAATTCCAGAAATAAAAAATTCGTAAGTTTTACACTGTGTGCCATTCTGAGGTGTGATGAAATCTCACGGCGTCACACTTGGGACACGAATCATCCCTTTGTCCAGCACATCCATGCTGTGGTTTCAGGCACCCCCTAGGGGGTCTCGGAACATATCCCAGCGGACACGGGGGATACTGTATCTGCTGTTCTCTCTGCGTGGAATGCTCTTCCTCAGCTTCCATTCACACTGCTGACTTCAGGTCTCAGTTTCAATGCCGCCTCCCCAGACCTCTGGTCACCTAAGAATAGTCTGTCCCTCTGCCTATTTGCACACTAGCATCTCAGTCTGCTTTTTTTTTTTTTTTAACAGCACTTGCCCCGGTGTCAGATCATCTCCGTATGTACTTGTTACAATAGAATGAACTCTCCACGAGACGATGAACCTCTCTGCCATCTCTCCAGGGCCAAGCAGATGCCTGCACCAGTCTATCTCCCGTGAGTGTTTATCCTTCCAGCGTACTCTGAGCCACACTCTGTGTGATGATGGAACATAATCCGTATGCCTTGCTGGACCTTGCCGACCTCCCTTCTAAGCACTGCCTCTCTGCCCGGATGTGCTTCTTTCTGGCCCACCCTGCCCCTTTCCCCTTCTTCTGGGGCATGTCTAGAATCCAGAGCCCTAGGTCCTCCAAGTGCTTAACATCTGGCTGCCTGTGCAAATCCATCTTGCAGATGTTGCCCGGCTGCACTCTGGGAAGCCTTCTGGAGTGAGCAGGATCCCGTTTACGGGACTGCAAAGCTCCGGACCAGCTTCTTCAGGCTGATACTATGTTGTGTCCTAGGATATAACACAAGAAGCAACCTCTTACTCATAGTCAGATGGATGCCACTAGCTGGTAGGGAAATTTGTGTGCAAATCAGAAAGAGGCTCCCTCCTGGGTGCAGGGTGTGGAGCGCATGCAGGCTGGGTTTTAGTGCTCCCCTCAACTCCTTGGCTGGGGGTCTTTGAGCAGTGCACACGGCACATAGTTGTACATGGCATCTTTGAGTGGTCGTCTCAGAGATCCTGTGTCAAGCTCCATAGCATGGATTTCCAGCCTCCTTTCGGTAAGCCTCTGTTCTCTGACATTTTATATGAACTCCCAATTATCCATGGTAAATAGGGAATGGAAATATGAAAGCCAAAAACAACCTTCAAATCTTACTTTCATAAACCTCGCTGCTTACTGAGCTGTACCTGCTCGTATGCGCCGGGAGCTGGGCTAGACTTGTCCCATTTTATCAACCATACGTCAGCACTTTGTGAAAAGAAAAAAATAAGTTATAGAGTTCAATTGCTATATGATCCTATCAGAAAATCAAAATCAGTTATGTATGTATGAATAGATAGAACACTCTTAATAGCAGTTATTTGGGGAGAGTCGGATTTACAATGGAAATTTATACTTGATATATTTCCGAATTGTTCATTTTTTTTTTTACAATGAACATATAATTACTTTTATAAACAGAAAATAATAATAAAGATATTTCTATTCTGGAAAAGAACAGCAGGGATTAAAAACTGTAAATATCAAGTCAAATTAATTGCTTTGAATTTCAGTTTCTTTTATAAACAAAATAAAAGTTAATATAAGTAAAATCTTTTACTTCCCGTCATGGGTACTGATAAGCAGGGAAATGACTGCCAACGGCTGAATACTCAGGCCTGGAAATCTCCGCAGTCCACCAGGAATGACAGCAACTACTCAGGCAGAACCCAGCCAGTCTTCACACTAACGTTAAACCGCTTGCCTGGCTAACAGTGAAATCAATCTCTAATTATAAGAAGCTACAGGCTTTTTAAATGCACAATTGTGTGTGTAAGCAGCTCATTACCATTGTGTCAAGTCACTGAGCAAGAAAATAAATTCTGACATTTGCGGTTTGAATGTGGTAAGCACGCAGCTGAGAGTCAATTATATTGTTCATGTTTTTATAGCTCATTTATTTCCTCCATTTTTAGGAATAACTTAACAACTAATAGTTTTCTTTCATTTGTTCCCAGTCTGTCATGTTTTGAACAAGAATAGGAGCACTGGCCACAATGCAGAAAAGTGGAGAGAGAGAGAGAAAATCACACTGTTGAGAGTGTTCCTTGTTACTGGCAGGAAAATCCAAGTGGAATTAAATAGCCAGTGACCCCTCTGCAGCAAGGAGAAAGGAAACCAAAGGCCAGGAAGGCAGAAGAAGGTTTGCTACGTTTTCGTGTGTTTACTTTGGCTCTTTTTAAATGAGTCCAAACATTAAAAGAAGAAATATGAATCAGAAAAACTCAAGAACAGCTCTATGATCTGTGGGCAATTCGTCCTATAAACTGTACTTTCACTGCCTGTTTCGCTATTTTGTGACTTGTGCTTTGTTCTTCTTTTCATTTCTCTTTCACAGTCCATTTTAGCCAGAGAACGAAACACACGAAAGTACTAATGAAATTAGCCTTGTGACTTTAAAAACCTAACTGGTGGTAGCCTTTCACCATCCCAAGAAGTATTTAAGAGCTGACTGGGCCTGCAATCACCCACAGTTCAGCCCGGAATAAGGGGAGCAGAGACTGGAGTACCTTCCCTCTCTCTCCGGCCACCCTGCCTCCCCCTCCGCACCCCAGTCTATCCTGGAGCCTTCATTCAACGTCTATTCCGGCTGGACACTGAGAAAGGAGATGAAAGACTCCTGCCCTCAGACAGCTCAGAACTTAGATGGACAGACAGCCAAGTAAGAAAGTACTTTATTACACGATGCGATGTGCTGTGTTTATTATAATCTCAACCATTGGCATCGACTATTTTATTTCCACTAAAACCTTAGACAGTTCAGATTTTAGCAAAATTAAAACAAAACAAAACCCCTATAATCAGTGAGTGAGTTTTTGTCCTACTCTAAGGGACTGGCTTATGGAATGCTTTCTTGTTAAAGGCTACTCCCTTCTGGGTTCAGCATTTACTTAGTAAGAGTCTCCAGATTCCCTGTCCCTAGACCCCCCACCTCCATCAGTGGCACCTGCTCCCAGCTGCCTGTTCCTACTTAGAAGTGACCGGTTGCACCGGAACCACAAGAGCAGAAGCAAAGCTCTGTGCTGGGCAAATGGGAGACCTGCAGAATAGATCAGGGGCCATCTACTCCATCTAGTCTGTTTGGCAGGAAGTGGGGAAATGGCAGGCTAGGGATGTGGAGTGTACACACCCAGTGCGCACAAACTTCCTTGGTTTCATCTGTTTCATCCCCATCCCATCCACTCGCACCCACCTTCCGGTCACTTTTCATGACTCTCAGACCAACCTCCCTCGTGCGTAACATGTTTTTATTGCCAGACACCCCCTGGCTTGTCTGCCTACCCCATGCTGCCCTGGCCTTGGCTTCCTCAGGCCAGGTGTGCATGTCCTGCAGGTGGCCTGTGTCCTGGCCCTGTACTTCAGCATCCAAGGAGTGGTTCCATTTGTGCCAGGTTATGACAGCTGGATGTATGTGACCTCTCCTGGAGGAAGAAAGTCGCTTATCTGAATCCTCTGCTCTCACAGTGACCGTGGACCCTTCTGGTAATCATTTCAGGGATTTCAGGCCACTTCTTTAACACTCTGCGAATAGTGCCATGACCCTAAACTCAATTAGAACTTAAACACAGAATGAAACAACTTCCTTTTCTTGAAGAGGCCATCAGTACAATTGAGAGTGAAGTGCCAGCCAAGTGCCCTCCAACTTGTCTCAAAAGGCCAGACATTCCTCACGCCCACCTGTGACATTCCTCACGCCCACCTGTGACGCGGGAGCCACACCCCTCCGAGGACTTAGGCCTTCTCTCGATGCCCATCGGGTGAGCCAGTGAAAATCATATGCCACAGGTCGGTGAAGGCGGGAAGATCTCCTCAGACCTGACACTGGGCAGCCAGTGGTCATCAGACGGAAAACAATGGAACCTCAACAGCTTACTGTTTTGAAAACCTGAGAAATCACTTATGTAGCTGCCTTTATCAGCCTTGAAGCAGTGTGAGATGTCAGTGAACCTCAGCACCTCCCTTCCCTTGGTTCTGAGTGAGAAATGTTGACCACATGCCACGGCTGGCGACACGGGCTCTGCAGAGGCCCAAGGAGACGCTGGCTGGCAGCACATTTCCCGTCTTTCCTTTGCCAAGAAGTCATCAAGCACATGGAGGGTTTTCTTTCATGAAACCCACTTTATCCTTATCTTTGTTTTCTTTTTGAATGAGTCCCCGTTGTAAGATTAGGCATAGATTTGTGTGTTTTTATTGGAAGACCTGGGTCAGCAGCAGGAAGGTGAGAGCCCCCCAAATAAGCCGCGAGGCCCAATTCTTCTGTGACTTAACAATGTGTAATGTAATATGCTCACCGATGACTTTAAAGGTACGTTGGGATGCTTTAGTAACAAGCCCCGTAGCCAGGTAAAACTCTCAGGTCAGTCCTGTGCATGCGTAACGGGCTACCTTAAGCCCCACGACTCCCAGCGCAGGGTGGCCCTGTCAGCCAGAAAAGCATTTCTCCTCAGCTGCTGCACATTCTTTGGTTTGTTCTTAATAACGTTTAATATTGGTTATTCCTAATAATACATATTCATTGTAGAAAATTCACAACATGTAGAAAAGCGGAGACGAGAAATGAAAAACCACCATACTCCTGCCCCCAGAAAAGGATTCCCCATCGGTAAAAAGGGGACAAACAAGAGTATGAACCCGATTAAATGAGTTGATAGTGTAAAGAACACAGCACGAGTTACGAGCTAACGAATGTGAGCTGCCGTTGTTGATAATGTGTCTTGATTCATTTCCTTTCAGATTTTGCATGTGTGTTTCACAAACTTTGGATCTTTCTGATGGAGAAATTTTTCTTAAAATTCCTACCTGTGCCCAATCTCAGCTGGGTTCTGACTAATGCCTCTAAGGCTATGTATTTCATAAACTATAATGGGAAGAAAGATGGAGAGTCAAAATTAAGAAGTGTTACCTCTGTGGACAAAGGAATAATGTTCATGTCTAGCGTTTGGACATGAACTTGCAGATGTGTTTCCAGAGGCAGTAATGGATTTTTCTCAAATCATAGACGTTCTTATCTATTCTCCTATCTTATCAACCGCACAGGCTTTACCCAAAAGACTGTCTGGGATGAGATTCAATTTGCAATCACAGAAAAGAAAGCAATGCTCTGTGACCTGCATGGAGATTACACTGACCACCTTGGTCTCATTAGCACGAAGAACTTATCAGTCAAGCTCACCAAACCCAACTGTGTCCATAAACATGCCCCACACATGGCCATTTCACTCAGGAGTCTTGTGGAAGGGACTGGCCTGGGCCCTGTGATCTCAGCCACAGCATCAGGACTTGACACATGTAATCAGGCATCAATGCCAATACCAGGGATTATATGGCAGAAAGGACCCGATCTCTCTTTTCTAGAAGCATAGTTACACTGAGGAGGCAAACAGGTAACCTGCCTGACATGACACTGTAAAAAGCACTCTAGAGGAAGTGTTTTTAGGACAGCAAGGGCCCAGGAGAGGGAGCACAAAGGCTGCCTAGAAATGCAGGAAGCCTTGCTGAAGAGGTTGAGCTGAGCTGAGTTTTAATGGAACAGTTTGAGTTTGTCAAGCAGATAAATAAGGGAAGAAGAATCCAGAAGCATCAAGTGTGGACTTTGCACTCAATCTGCCTGGTTTAAATCCCAGCTCTGTCGCTCGCTAGCTCTGTAATCTTGGGCAAGTTCCCTAATTGCTCTGTGCCTATTTTGTTTTTGTTTTAAATAAGATTTTTTTTAGAAATCAGCTTTACTGAGACATAATTCACATACCGTACAACCCACTCATTTAAAGCTTACAATTCATTTAAAGTGTAACAGTCACAGAGTTGTGCAACCATCCCCACACCAATTTTAGAACATTTTCATTATCCACTAAAGAAACCTCATACCCACTAGCAGTTATTCCTCATTTTCCTCCAATGCCCCAGCTCCTGGCAACCACTACTCTACTCTCTAACTCTATACATCTGCCTATTCTGGACCTTTCACATAAGTGAAATCATCCAATATGTGGTCTTTTGTGGCAGGCTTCTTTCACGCAGTATAATGTTTCTGAGGTCTGTGGCTATTGTGTCATACATAAAGGAGAGTAATAATCTACATCTTAGATGAAAATTTGTTTTGGTGTGGTTAAGATGAGGTCAAACCTGCCCGGTGTCTGGCACAGATGTTTCTGGGCAGAGCCAAGGAGGGGAACAGGTTAAACATCTGTCCCGTCTGCTATGATTCCATTATCCATACATATATTTAGATGAGAGAGGGACAAATCAGCGCGCATGTCCACAACCATTCAAAGTTGAAAGCAGCGCACAGTGAGAAAGGTGGGACATAACTCCAGAGGTGAATGCAGCAGAGGTGAGGCAGGCCAGGTGGACGAACACAAAACGCGGATTATGACAATAGCATCCTCTAAGGGACCCTGAGATTAGACATGAAAAAGGGCTTTGCAGAGGGTGAACGCATGTAAAAGTGGCAATAGTTACTACTACAAAGCCTGTTTGAAAGGAAAAGAGATGGACACTTCCTGAGTGCCCTACGACGTGCTCTGTGTGCGTTAGTTCACATTAACCTCCAGAGCCCTGTGAAGTCGGCAGGACTGACTGCCACTTGGAGAGAAGGGAACTGCGGCTCAGGCGAGACCAAGAAATTTGGGCCAGTTCGCACACCACACCAAGGCTTTGCTTAGAGGAGCTGGAATTCAAACTCAGGTCAGGCTGACGAAAGCTGATTCTCCTTCCATCATGCTCTGCTTTGCCACCATGTGAGCGAACTGGGCATTGCCCCACCCAAAGCCATCCCTTCTTCCTTTATTTATTTTAAACACCCTTCTCTATCTTCTTCCAGTTCTGGCATGCGATACGTCAATCCGTGATCATCTGATGTGTCACAAATCATAAAATTTCAACTACATTTCTCCCAAGACGTCATCTTCTCAAAATGAAGTGCCTTTGGATTCGACACCATGATACTCTCATGGGAGAAGAGACAATGACTGTGCTATGGTGTCAGCTACGGTGTGAGGACCTTCTCCAGTTTTCTTCTGGCTACTTGAAATGAACCTACATGACTAACCCATCAGCTCTCCTGACTCTGGTAAAAGACGTCCTGTTCAAGTTGTAAGAACTGTTCACTGTCTACTTTCCTTGGCAAACCTGTTTGAGTCCATTCTTTTGCTTGTTACACCCAATGAAACATCCCCAAACAGTGTAAAGACCTCTGTCTTCTTTTTAAAAAGTGGAAAACATGCTTGTCTTGGTGGCTAAATTCTTTGCCTTCCCACAGTTTTAGTCACGTTTAGTGAATGTAGAGAAAGGACATGAATAATACCAAGGATTGGTGAAAATAGCTCAATGGAAGTTTTCTATACTCTCATGAGAAAATAAAATGTTATAAGTATGTAGGAAAACACCTGGGCCAAAGAAGCATGACATGGAATGTCGTCAACTGCAGCTTTCTCCTTGGCTCCAATATTATGTTTCAAAGAGTCATCTCTAGTATATGAAACCTATAAACGCAGTTCATTTGTTTCGGTTCTACATAGCATGCACAGTCTGACTATTGCACAGTTTGCTTAGCCAGTCTCCTGACTGGGGGCATTTGAGTTTCTTTCAGGTTTCTAGCGTGCTGATCCCACAAAGGACATTCCTGGTGACGTCCCCGGTGCATCCACAGGAGTGTTTACTGTGTAGTTCCCAAACGTGAGCGCGTGTCGAATTCCCTGGAGGCCTTTGTTAAACCATAGGTCACCCAGGTTGCTGAATCCCCTTCCCAGAACTTCGGATTCAGCAGGTCTGGGGCGAGGTCAGAGGCTTTGCGTTTCTTTTTTTTTTTTTTAAATTTATTGGGGTGACAATTGTTAGTAAAGTTACATAGATTTCAGGTGTACAATTCTGTATTACATCATCTATAAATCCCATTGTGTGTTCACCACCCAGAGTCAGTTCTCCTTCCATCACCATATATTGGATCCCCCTTACCCTCATCTCCCACCCCCCATCCCCCTTACCCTCTGGTAACCACTAAACTATTGTCTGTGTCTATGAGTTTTTGTTTCTCATTTGTTTGTCTTGTTCTTTTGTTGTTTTTGGTTTATATACCACACATCAGTGAAATCATATGGTTCTCTGCTTTTTCTGTCTTATTTCGCTTAGCATTATACTCTCAAGATCCATCCATGTTGTCACAAATGTTCCTATATGATCTTTTCTTACCGCCGAATAGTATTCCATTGTGTATATGTACCACAACTTCTTTATCCATTCGTCTATCGAAGGACATTTTGGTTGTTTCCATGTCTTGGCCACCGTAAACAAAGCTGCAATGAACATTGGAGCACACGTGTCTTTATGTGTAGATGTTTTCAGATTTTTTGGGTAGATACCCAGGAGAGGGATTGCTGGGTCATATGGTAATTCTACTCGTAATTTTTTGAGGAACCTCCACACTGCCTGCCATAGCGGCTGCACGGCTTTGCGTTTCTAATATGTTTCCAGGTCATGCTGCTAGTCTGGGACGATCCTTTGGGAACCCCTGTCCTAGGGTAAATACCTAGGAGTGGGATTTACTCTCGTTACGCTCAACGCCAAAATGAAACAATACATTGCTTAGGGTTACATACTTATGTGATGAAAGTATAAGTTTTGAAAAAACAGGGGACTGATTACCACACAGGGTGCGGTCACCTCTGGGGAAGGGCAGGTGGGTACATGTAGGTGCTGGTAATTTCCCGTTCTGAGGGCAGGTGGGAGGTTCCTGGATGTCGACCTTATTAGGAGGATTTGTAAATTACATTTATGCTACACATATTCTTCTGTATGTAGCAAATATTAAGTAAAAAAAAAAGGGGGGGTGCGGAGGGGATGAATTCTGCCAAGTACCAACCATACTCTCTCTTGCCTGATTAGGAGAAGGATGCTCAGGAAAAGTACCTTGTAAGAGAAAGAATGAGAAAATTCTCCAGAGGGGAACCCACTTGGAAGGACTGCTCACCTCAGATGACCGGTGGAGACGTGAAGGAGGCCACGGGCATTCCCGCCTCCCTCAACCCCCGTCTCCAGAGGGGGAATGCTGCATGTTGGTGCCTTTCCTGCCCTCACACCGTGTCTGGGTTATCCATTCATAACACACTGACCAGTCCCCGATGTGCAGGGCACTGGGAAGTCAGGGGCAGGGGGTGAGCTGAAAGGCAGTGAGGAAAGAGAAATGCAAGGGGCAGTGGCCTAGGAGGCCCAGGCCTGGGTAATGAGGCTTCTGAAATGGCAGGAACTAAATACTACATACAGGCGTTTCTACTGCTTACATTTTTATTTTTTATTTTTTGCCACCAGTTAATAAACTGCTGCATGGAAAATTGTCAACTTTTTGGAGATCTTTCATTTGGAGACAGAGAACTTAACCATCTCATCAAGTACCTGAACATCTGTGCCATCACGTCCGTAAAGATGAGCTACATAGTTCCTGTTCTTCCTCTGAGAGACTAGAGGGTAAAGAACCTATTTTCTATTCCCATGTGCAGACTGGTTTAAAATCGCCTCCCTATCCCGACGTGGAAAGCTATTCTAAATGCCATGGGCTATAGGGCTGTGTTCCTATGGGCCCAGGATCAAAACAGGTTTGCCTTCAACTCAGGCGATTACGAAACCTCCATCTGTTTTCTACGAGACATATTTTTCCTTATTTACCGACAGCATATTCAAAATGGTCACAGAATGTACTTTGCTAAAGGAAACATATACTGGGAACATCAAATGGTTTAAATATACTAGGAGTGAGTTGTATGAGAAGTAGAAAACGCAGTGTACAAAAAATAATACAGTATGCTGAGTGCTTTTACTTTCAAACTACTTGAATAAATGCTTCCGTCCCCCACCCCCAAAAGAGTTGCCTCCAGGCCTATGACCAGATACACACACACGGCACCGTTTTCTGCTCAGAAAATGCAGAAAGGTTCTTCGTACTCTATAGCACATGTACGGTACTCTGGAAGAAACACTTGTAAAGCATATGATTTTAAAATTTTCTTTCACTTGAAAAATAAGCTTTTAATTTTACGATAGTTTTAGAGTCACAGAAAAATTGTGAGGGTAGTACAGAGAATTCCCGTATCTCCTGCACCTAGTTTTCCCTATTCTTAACAGCTTCTATGAGTGGGGTACATTTGTTACAATTAATGAACCAATATTAATATATTTTTAATTAAAGTCTTTACTCAGATTTCCTTTGTTTTTACTTAATGTCCCTTTACGGTTGCAGGATCCCCTATTACATTTAGTTGTCATGCCTCTGCAGGCACCGCTTGTCTATGAGACTCACAGACTTTCCTTGTTTTTGGTGACCTTGAGAGTTTGGTGACCTGGTTAGGTATTCTGTAGAAATGTCCCTCAGTGAGGATTTGTGTGGTTTTTCTCGTGATTACACCGGGGTGATATGTTGTAGGGAGGAAGATCACACAGAGGAAGTGATATTCTCGTCACATCATGTCAAGGGGACTCACTACCGACATGACTTATCATGGACGAGGCTGAAACCTTGATCACCTGGCTGGGTTTCTCCACGGTAAAGATACCTCCACTCCCCGCTCCGATTTCTCGCCCTCCTGTGCTCTCGGAGGAAGCCGCTGTGGGGCGCTGTGCTCCATCCACTCCTCAAGGTGGAGCATCTGCATAACTTGTTTGAAATTCTTCAGGGGACATGAGTCTCCATCATTTACATATTGAATCATTTACTTAAATTACTACGGACTCATGGACTTTATATTGGGCTTATTATCCAATACTACGTTATTTTATTGCTCAAATTGTTCCAGTTTTGGCCTCTTTCAGTGGGCTCCTGATGTAATCCCCATCAATGTGGGTTTTTGTTGTTTTTTTAAATTCTTGAGCATTTGCTTACTTGGTGCATATGATTTGATCATGAGCTTTCATCCTAAAATTAAGGAGATTTGGGGGTTGAGGGTGGGAGAAAATAGGAATTCCTTGGAAGTCTCAGAGCCCATTATAACTATGATTTTTCTTTATAAAAAGCCTACTCTTTCTAAATGATCAGTCCTTTCTATATTTTCACCACAAAAATTTCCCTTTTCCTTCAATCTACAGTAACATGTCCCTCATTCTCCTTTGAGCTGAAACTTCCATCAAAAAGTGCAGAATTTGGACCTCACGTAGCACATAATGCCCAGGGCCCTCGAATTCAGAAACTTCTTGAGCCTAAGACTTGAGTTACTAAACACTTGATTTGTTTCTCCTTTTATAAATTTTGCAAATTTGAGTTGCTAAGCTCCATGACAACAGGGAGAATGTGTTCTTTTTCAGAGTTCAGCTGTATTAGTTTTCTACTGCTGCTATAAAAAATTACCACAAATTTAGTGGCTTAAAACAACACAAATTTATTCTTTCACTCTTCTCTGGGTCGGAAGTTCAAATAGGGTCTCACCAAGCTAAACTCACAGTGTCTGCAGGCTGCATTTTTTTCTTGGAGCTGCTAGGGGAGAACGGTTTCCTTGCTCATTCAAGTTAACAGAATTCAATTCCTTGTGGTTGCAGAACTGAGGGTCCCACATCCTTGCTGGCTGAGAGCTGAAGGCTGTTCCCAGCTGCCCCATTTTCCTGTTTGCTGAGGCTACCTACGTTCCCTGGCTGGAGGCCCCTTGTTCCATCTTCAAAGACAGCAATGGTGGGAGAGTCCATCTCATGCTTTGAATCTCTCCTGCTCTTCTTATGTTTGACTTTTGCTAGGACCAGTTCTCTGCTTTTAAGAGCTCATATGATTAAGTTGAGCTCATGCAGATAATCCGGAATAATCTCCCTATTCAAGGTTCCAGGGGTTAGGGTTTGGACCACTTTGAGGGGGCCATTATTCGGTTTATGACATCAGCATGGCGTCTAGCCTACCACAGGCCTTCAAGTAATGACGACCTTAATGAATGGAATGCTGCAAGCTAAATGTGCATGACCAAGAGACTTAAAATTGAGTTGCTGCTGATATTTTGCCAATTAGAATGCATTCTATATATAAAGCCCAGTGTTTGTTGAGCAGAATGCACGACAGTTTAGGATAATGAAAGCAACTCAGGTCTCTCTTCAGGATTTCAGTTACACAACAGTCTCAGTCTTGGATACACATTCAAATCACCAAGGAGCTCTGAAAAAAGAACCACCTTTGCCAGGGCCCTCCACAGACGAATCAACTGAGACTCTCTGAGGGCACTGCTAATTAAAAACCTTTCCAGGTGATTCTGAAGTTCAGCTGGTTGAGAGCCAGTGGTGTAGAATTAGTCATATTTCTTAACTGAGGATTTGCAATCTTCCCGATTCTATTACCTTTTGTTATGTGGAAGTCCTGACCCCTGGTACCTCAGAATGTGACTGTATTTGGAGACAGGGTCTTTAATAAGGTAATTAAGTTAAAATGAGGTCATTGGGGGGCCCTATTCCAATATGGCCGGTGTCCCTAGAGGAAGAGGAGATTAGGACATAGACATACACATGTGCGGACACAGAGAGAAGGCGGCCATCTATAAGCCAAGGAGAGTCTCAGAAGAAACCAACCGCTGACACCTTGATCTTGGACTTTGAGCCTCCAGATCTGTAAGAAAATTAATTTCTGTTATGTGGCTCTCCCATCTGTGGTGCTTTGCTATGGCAGCCTGAGCAAACGAATACATCTTTTGAGCATATGCCTCTGAGCTCCCTTATTAAGTGCAAGCTCCTGGGAGTGGACCTTGCCTTTTCACCTTTGTTCTTCCTGAGGCTTATCGTGCTGTTTTGAATATAACAGTAGTGCAATAAATACGATCAAAACAGTCCCAACCCTGGGTTGATGTCCCAGCTCTGCCCCTAATTGGCTGTGATCTTGGCTAAATCACTCAGCTCCACAGTCTTCATCTGTAACATGACATGACCTCATGCGACTGCTGTGATGAGAAACCTGCGGAGATCTTTCCACAGCCTGCGTATAGGTACCTTACGTATTGAATGAATGAACAGAGTATCACGGCGTAAGTCCATGCAAACTTTTCCTTCTTTCAGCTCAGCTGCAATTTTAAAATTTAGCTCTAACATTGGTCTCCAAGTTACAGCTGCTTCTTTCCCCCCACATGTATTAAATGCGTTGCGCCACTTTGTGAATATCACATTCCAAATAAAACCCAACAATTTCACACATGATCTCTAAAATATAAATGGATGCAGCCCTTTTGGAAAACAATGTGAAATTATGGGTGAAGGGCTGTTAAAATATTCATATCCTATTACCCAGAAATTTCACTTCTGTTAATCAATTGAGCAAAAGATGCTAAATACAGAAATAACTTTACTCATAAGTATATTACTCACAGCATTATATATAACAGTGAAAAATTGGCAACAACCTAAATGCTCAGTAAGAGTATAAATAAAATATAGTACATGATCAAGATAGACTATTATGAAGCTATCAAAATGGTGAGAAAGTTTAGATTATGGTGTTTACTTAAGAAAAAGATACAGAATACATAAGTGAAAACTGCACAGACGAAAGGATATCCAACGAGGTGCTAATAAAGTAGGTGGCTTAGGCAGTGGGAATATCTGTGACTTCCCTCCTTCCTTCTATTTCTCTGGAGTGTCTGACTTTTTTTCATAATGCATATATACTACACTTATCATAGGAGAAAATAAAATAGAGTTAAAATAAAACAACCAACGACAAGTAGCAGAAACAGGTCCTGGGAAACCCATGTCGCCTGGGGATTCAGCTATCCTATGACAATGCATGCAAATGGTCGCATGCCTTTGAGCTAATGACATGGCTCTGGCATGATGGTGTCCCTCGCAGAACACAAAGCACATCCTAAGGAAGTCACAGTACTCACAGGGAGGCAAAGGCAGGAGCTGCCAAGTGCTGCCTCAGCAACTTCTCTTTTGTCCCTTTAACAAAACATTCTCCTTAATTAATTTAACAGAAACCTGTCGATGAAAGTCAATATTTACATAAACTTGCGATTCTGATAAGGCTCATGTATTATTCTTACACTGCAGCATGCATGGCGGTGAGCGGCACAGCCACCCACTTGGTTCTGTGAGCCAGAAACCTAGGGGTTGGCTCACGCGTCCCTTGCCCTCTTTGCTGCACCAATTCTTCAAGTCCTATCGATGAAGGACTCCAAATCTCTGTGCATCAGTCCACTTCTCTGTGACTAATGCCACCACCATCTCTCCCTGAAGAAATGCAATAACCTCCTGAGCTACAGACTGCTTTCCTTTTAAATGCATCCTCCCATTTTCTATAGGAACAGAGCCTCCTATGGGAACTGGGCACAGAGCCACTTAAGAAAAAACTACATTTCCTTGCAATTAGGTGAGGCCATGTGACTAAAAGAAGGGATGTGGCAACTTGTGGATTATGTGTGTCCTCCTCTTTCCCCGTCCCCTTCCCACAAGCTGGAATGAGGACACAGTGGTCGTGGTTTCGAACTCTTTAGTTCCTCAGAGGATGTAACTAAGCTGTCAATTGATACTGCATTAGGTTCCTTCTGTTGCTGTAACAAATCACCCAAACTGAGCGGCTTAAAACAACAGTTCTGGAGGTCGTAAGTCTGAAAACAGTTCCAATGAGCTAAAGTCAAGGTGTGTGCAGGCTGGTCACTTCTAGCGGATCTGAGGGGAGAAAATGTTGTCTTTTTAGCTTCCAGAGCTTCATTCCTTACCCTTCTTGGTCACGACCCCCGCTGCCATCTTCAGAGCCAGCATCAGCAGAATCTCCCATCCTCAGGACAGCATTTTCAAAACTCCTTCTGCTTCCATCCTCACTTCACCTTCTTTTCCTCAAGGGACTCTTCTGGTGTCCCTCTTTTATGGATCCTTGTGATGACATCAGGCCCACGTGGATAACCCAGGATTCTCTCCCCTTTCAAGATCCCTGACTTAGTCACATCTACGCAGTCCCTTTTGCCACACAAGGTAATATCCACAGGTTCCAAGGACGAAGAAGAGATATTTGGGGGGGCGGGGTATTCTTCTGTCTTCCTAGTCATTAAATATGAGTTTGGATGAAAATGCACATGTAAGGTTTGGCATATAACTCAGAAGGCATTCAAAGAATTGAGTGGCATTGCTAAACAAAATTTCCTTCCACTCTCATTTGCCTGTTTATATAAACAAGGCTTCTTGGATGCTTAGAGTCAAAAGAAAAATAGGAATAGAATTTATTTTAGACTCAATTCTTTCTAGCAACAAGTAACAATTCATTCACTGACATATCAATTGGAAAAAATATCATACAGCTCCATTCATCTCATTTAGAGATGTATTTTCAATAAAATTTCACTTGTTTTTTTACCCAAATTTGTTACTTATTCATGTGGTTTTGATAAATTATGTACTATTAATAATCAAAGGATAACTGAATCAGGAAGAAATTAAAAAAAATTTTAAACCTTATGATTGTAGGAAATTAAAAAGAGTTAAATTTCAATTTATAATTTTTGTTGTAGGAGAAGAAAAGACATATATAAAATATGTTGTATTAGTATAAATTCCCTTGGGGAAGCAGAATGGATACACAGATTCCAAAAGAAAATGAAACAATATAAAATTTCTGACAGTTAAAGAAAATCTTGTTTATATATTTTTTAAGTGGGTGGTGGTGGGTGGGTATCAAATTGCGATGGCATTTAGATTCCATTGGAAGATTCAGAATCCATTTAGACAACAGATATGATAGTTTTGTTTTAAATATCTATATATATAATGTATCTAAAAATCTCTTTCCTATTTACATTTGTGAAAAAAATTCGAGACGTTGACTTAAAAATGTGTGAGTTTTCCCAAATTCTTTTAGGAGGTATATGAACAAAAAGTTTGAAGACAACTGTTCATGGGGCCTGCTTGTCAGGAGAGCACCATTCCTCTGTCCCTGCTGAGGATCTTTTGTTTGAGTCACAGGGCTGAGAAGCCTCCTTGGGCCCTGGGACTAGGTAAGAGAGTATCTCAACAGCTCTGCCAGCTCCATCAAAATAACAACAGAAAAATACCCAGAATCCTCTGTTGCCCAGCTCATCCATTCTCTTCCCTACAGTGCCCAGCCAGCGACATTTAATAGGTTGGTACGAAGGTAATTGTGGTTTAAAAGGTTAAAAATAATTGCATGAACAGCGATTACTTTTGCACCAATCTAATATTTGCAGTTAATCAGACCCAAGAACCTCACACTCTGGTTGCCAGCATAGCATGCCTAGTGGTAAGAAGAGACCTCCTGATGGCTACAAATGTTAAGTTCTGACCAGACATTACTGCAGGGCTGAACAGACGTATTGCCAACTCCACCAGGAGAAAAACAAAGTAAGACCCCAGCGACCCATAGTCACAGCTTGTTATGGGACTAACTACTTTTATGAGTGTGAGATATATAAGGGAATTATTTTGGGTAAACAAGGAGTAGATATACTTTGAAGTAAACTCTTAGAGGGGATTACTTGGTTATCTTCACTGGAATGGTGTAAGCATGCACACACACAGCACAACACAACAAAAATGTATACAACTGAAGAATGAGCAGAATCGAAACCAAGAATCAAAGTGTACCCAGCATGGGGTCTCTGTGCACCCAGTGGAAACACAACGCATACTTGGTTGACTTGAAAAACATATACAACAATTAATGAAAGAAAAACAGATGGCCAGTTATTTCAGTAGGAATAAAAAGGAATAAAGAAAGAGGGTGCAAATTTCCAAGCAAAGATAGACTTTCTGAATCAAACAGACTTCACCACCCATTTGATCCCGAGTGGAAAGGACTGTGGGGCTCTAAGACAGCCTGTTTAGGCATCTATCTCAGCTGTCATTTATAACCTCTGTGACCTTGGACAAGAAACCTAATTTCCTTATGCCTCAATTTCTTCAGATGTAAAATAGGACCTCTATCTCATAAGGCTGTTGTGAGGAATGAATGAAATAGCACTTAAGGCAACCCTAGTGATTACTAGCTATTATTCTTAAAAATGAATATTTCTTGAACACTGTATTCTCATCAGTGTCTAGGCCTTGGGATAGCGAAACGAAGTGTTGCTACCTCCTACCTCAGGGCTGACCACCCTGCCCAGATGGGCGTGTTCCAAAAGGCTTCCCTGGGGAATCCTGACATACCTCAGAGGAAGCACAGACAGGGGTAGGCCCCCACTGTAGAGGGGCACAGAGAACACTGATCACGGGGCAGTATCTAGGGGTGTGATGGGGTGACAAAATCTACCTGGCCAAGTAAGAAGTGCATCTGGGGCAGGTGATTCAGATGCCCTGTAAGGAATCTTACTCAAAGATGTAAAATCAAGTCTGGCATTGAGCCAGGGAAGACGGTTGGTTAGGGGGAGAGGGAGGATTTTTGCTGCCTCTCGGACATCAGTTATAAGCCAGTTGCTGTTACTGAGTTTAGGAAAACTTAGGTGAGCAGAAGACCACAGCTGTACATCACCACACTGCTCAGGACTCATTCATTTACAAGAAATGGACTCCCAATTCAAGCCAGTTTAAGCTGAAAAGGAAGACTGGCTCATGTGACTAGACCAAGAGAAAACCCAGCCCTTCTCTGGGACAGCTGGGTCTAACCCCTTAACTGTATAAAGACTGTTTTCATCTACTTCTCTCATCTCTGCCTTCTTCACATGTTGGTCTGTTGGGAGATAATTCTAGTATTTTTGCATATCTTCTGAGCAAAGGGCATTAACAGCTTTGTTTAAAGATGTTTCCAAAACTGCTCTGGGGCAGGGAGCAGATGTGCTTACATTCTAGGATCTGGCAAGGGCATCTTTGATGGGACACCAAAATCATAAGCAAAAAGAAATAAAAGATAGATAAATTAAACTCCATCAGAATTTAAACCCCTGGTGCATCAAAGGACATTATCAGGAAAGAGAAAGGACAGCCCGAAAGTGGGAGAAAATATTTGCAAATCATCTATTTCATGAGGATCTAGTGATTAGGGTTTTGTATCCAGAACATATAAAGACAAATAACTCAATCAAAAAAAGGGCAAAGAACTTGAATAGAACTTCCACAAAGATATATAAGTGGCCAATAAGCGCACAAAAAGATGTTCAACCTCATTAGTTACCGGGGAAATGCACATTAAAACCACAACGAGATTCTAGTTCATACCCACTCTGATGGCTATCATAAAAAAATGGCAAATAGCAAGTGTAGGTGAGGATGTGGAGAAATGGATTCCTTCTACACATCTGGTGGAATATAAAACGTTACAGCTGCTGTGGAAAACAGTATATGACTCACCAATTTCACTCCTAGATATATACCCCCAGAATCGAAAGCAAGTACTTGCATATGGATATTCACAGCAGCACTATTTATAATAGCCCCAAAGTGGAAACAACCAAATGCCCATCCACCATGCACACTGATACATGCTACAATATAGTGGAACCTGGAAAGCATTAAGTGAAAGAAGCCAGACCCAAAAGGTCACGAAGAGTCCATTTTTATGAAACAACCTGGGTAGATGAATCCATAGAGACAGAAAAGCAGATTGGCGGCTGCCAGGGACTGAGGGGAGAGACAGATTGGGGTGACTCTTAAAGGGTACGGAGTTTTCTTTTGGGTGACGAACATGTTTTAGAACTAGATAGAGGTGGGGGTGGCACACCATTGTGAATGGACTAAATGCCACTGAATTGTATACTTGAAAACGGCTGATTTTATGCTATGTAAATTTCATCACAATTACAAATGAAACAAAGCTAGTGTCTCCCTCTGGGAGAAAAGTTGAGCACATATGCTTGCAGCCCCTGGTAAGACGGGGGATTTCCTGCACTCTGGGTTCCTGGTGTGACACAACTCCGTGGGGTGTGCTTCATCCACCTGGGTCTGCAACGCACTGCTTCCATGGTTACATGGGGACCTATGGGAACAGGAAGCTCATGCTGCCAGCTGTGCTGAAACAAGCTGTCTGAATTCGCCTGGGCTTGCTTCCTTTCTGGAAGAATCTATGGAAGTGTGGGAAGCTGACCCAGAAGAGGCCGGCTGCTTCCAGGCTCTTCGAAAGGCCTCACTGCCCCTGACGAACGTGGACCAACACAGCAAGCTGAGCGTCCGTTCCAAGGGTGCCGTGTGCCCTAGCAACGAACACGCGATAGAACATTCTAGTCACATCCTATGCATGCTTTCACCCTGTAATGCCAAGAACATTCGCGGGCAAAACAAATGTCAAATACTCAGTGACTTAGTGACATCTACTCCAAGAGAATATAGATCTAAAAGCAGGCTTCCAAAAAACCTCATAAGGCTACTGACGGGAAAGGACAACAAGGGCCGCCCAAGTGTCTTACATTTTGAGCTGAGCGGTGGCTCCATGGATACGATACATGTGAAAAAGAGTGCAGACAGTAAATGTAAGAATTCATCAAGCGGTACATTCAAGATTTATACACTTGACTGCATGTATGTCATATCACGATAAAAAAACTGTTTCTTGCAAGGCAGGTATAGAACAATCTTGGAATCCTTCCATTGCATTAAAAAAACAACCAAGCTCTTCTTGATATCATCACTTCTCAGATTTTGTTGGATAAAAGGTGGACTTTTACTTCAATTCCTTTGTTACTTTATGAACCTTACTTCAAGAATTCTGTAACATGTACATTAAAGTTTATAATCACATGAAAAAAAACAACCAAGAGGCAGACTAAACATTTTATCAGAGCAAGAAAGACACTGCTCTTTAGAATGAGCTGTGTGACGATAGTGCACTCACTAGAGCAGTGGGTAATCCTACCTGACTGAAAACTTACCTGAAGAGCTTTAGAAAACTCCGATGCCTGGGCGCCACCCACAGAGGATCTAATTGAACTGGCCTGGGGAGATAAGACAATTTTATCGCTCCCTAGGTGTCTTATCAGGGGTGGACAAACTATGGCTCACGCACTAAAAACCTGATCTGTTTTTGGAACTAGTGTTATTAGAACCCACTAATGCACACTTGTCTATTTATGGACCGTCCGCGGCTGCTTTCACACCGCACTGGCCAAAGCAGGCAGCTGTATCAGAGACCATCAGGCCTGCAAGCATGAGATATTTACTAGCTTGCCCTTTAGAGAAAAAGTCTGCCGGTTCCTACATCAGCTCAGGATTACTGTCTGAATCACCGGGGAGTTTATAAACCATTCAAATAAATGTCCAGCACCACCTGGAACCTCCCGACACCAACACTCCAGGAATGGGGTTTGGGCACAACTTCTTTGTCAATTCCTGATTTTCGTGAGGAACGCTGAGTTCTGAACGTGTGCCTTTGATGTAGGGTGATGAGGTTGCAGTGGGGCCCGAGAACCAGCAGCAGCGGGCTGGCTCCCCCCGCAGCATCTGAGGAACTTAGTAAAACCTATTCCCAACCATCACCCTTCAGAGATTCAGAGACAGTAGGTCTGGGGGAGGGTCCATCAAGGGATCATTGACATCCAGGGGTTGAGATGAGACCAAGTCCCAGCCCCAGTATTTTAAAGGCACAATTCCACCTGGCCACTGGAATGTGCAGTAGGCTGGTAGAGTCAAGAGATTTTGATCTGACTTTGGCTTTATGAGCAGACAAGAAGTAGGCTCTGCCCAGGCCACACTGGGAGGGCACCTGAAAGTCTCTGCACAGGAAGTGATCAGGGGAGGACCAACTGCATGCAGAGCTAAGGCCACCTAGCGGAAGAAGCCACTGGTGCTGAGGCCATGCTCACCTAGCAACAAACTCCCCCAGGAAGGTCACGGCCATCTGATTCCAGAAGAGAAACCAGCAATCTAGTCCTCACTCTGGAGCATGACTCATGAAAATACCCCAGGACCAGGAGTGTGTGCCTCCTGCTGGTGGAGAGTGGGTGCAATATACATATTCATAATTAACCTGTGGTCCTGAGTACCAGGACAGGGTAGGGCTGCTGTGATTAAAGAAGGGCTTCACCAGGCTTTTCAAGGACCAACAGGATTAGTTAGACACTAGCGGTTCTCAAACGTGGCTGCACATTTGCATCCCCTGGGGATGTTTTGAACAGCCAGAAGCCCAGGCCGTGCCCCAGACCCTTACATCAGAATCTCTGGGGGTGGCAACCAGGCACCAGGAATTGGTAATGCTCCTCCGGGGATTCCGATATGCAGCTGCGTTTGAGCACCCTGTTCCACACACTGGGGAGTCCAAGGGAGCTGGTGCCAGCAATGAGCAACAGAAAACTGTTCGGAACCTGGGGAGAGAAATGGGGAGAAGCCAGTGGCTGGCGGTGCACAGGAATCTCCAAAGGGGGGCAGGAGTGGTAGTATCAGGAATGATTCCCTGGAAATAAATCAATGGGGCACAACCAGGGGCATCACTAAGAAGTGAGTGAGCCGCAGTGCTCATGGGAGAGTGCAGTGGGAATTTTGGGTTGTTCTTTTTCCTTTGGTCCAGGGCATTCTGATGCCACCACATTGGGAGAAATAATTTTAGACTTTCAGAAAAGTTGCAAAGATAATACAGAAAGTTCCTGTACACCCCTCACTCAGTTTGCCCTGATATTAACATTGTATATCACCATATGTTGGGGAAGGTCAACAACATGTCACCGCTGGTTGGACCCACAAGTGGACGCAGGCCATTGGAGCTTCCCCACTCCTTCCTGTGGGCTATGGAGTGTGCTTTCCACTTTCCCTCCCTGCTCCCAGAAGCTGCCCAAGGACACAGCCCTGACATAGTAATGCAGTGGTGAGACTCTCTGGACTGGCCCCCGTGAAGGCCCCTTGGGTATGTGAAGAATCCCAGTTAGGGCCTCCACACCAACTTTTAAGATTTGGCAGGCAGGTGCAGAAAGCTACAGTCATGCGTCACTTAATAACAGGAATACATTCTGAGGAATGTATCATTAAGCGATTTTGTGGTTGTGCGAACATCCCAGAGGCACTCACACAAATCCAGGTTACCGTCTACTGCTCACCTAGGCTCTATGGTGTAACCTATTGCTCCTGGGCTACAAACCTGCACAGCAGGTTACTGTACTGCATACTGTAGGCAGCTGTACCACAACAGTATCTGTGTAACTACACGTAGGAAAGGTACAGTAAAGATACGGTGTAGAAGAGAAAACATGGGGCACCTGGGTAGGGCACTTTCTGGGAATGGAGCTTGCGGGACTGGAAGTGGCCCTGGTGAGGCAGTGCGTGGGGAGTGAGTGTGAAGGCCCAGGGCATGACGACACTGCTGTGGACTTTATAAACACTGTCCCACGAGCCCTCCCCCTGCTTCCTTCTGCCAGGGTCAGAAATAGAACGTGGACGCTGTCACTTCTGCTCCATGAACGGGGATGTGGGCTCGATGGCCTGGGAATGTCAAGGAGAAAATGGCTGGGTCAGGCATGGATCACCATAACAGGGCCTGTCAGGAGGGAGTGACAGGTGTCCTGAGGCTCAGCAGGAATAAGAATCCAAGATGGAGAGCTGAAGGAACACAGGCGATTGTCATGACAATGTGGTTTGGGCTATTGCATGTTGGTGCTGCGGTTAGATAAAGGAGCTTTGTGTTATTCATAAAAAAAGAGAGGGCATTTCGTGGAGAGGGTGTAGAACTGAGGACTGAACATTTGGAGGACATAACTTTGGAAATTTGCTTTGGTTCCATTGATCCTATCTGGCATTGAATCAGAATAAATAAAACTCCTCTATGCTTCACATCATCACAACCTGATAGTATTTCCAAAGTACAGGGACAGGCTGGCTGCACACAACCACAGGAAGCTTTCACTGAAGCAGCAGTGCCACTTACTACGTGTGAAGGGAGCTCCTGTGGCCCTGTGTCCTTGCACAGGGTCTTAGGTTCTCAACAAAGAATTTACAGTCACGCACTCTGAAGACCAGCAGACTAGAGCTGGGAGGGCTGCTGCACCCTCTGAATATGTAGCTCTGGGAGGACAGGCTCCTTGGTGCTGAAACAGGCCAACAGCTGACTGACTGGGGTGTAATCTGTGCACTCAAAATTCAGGTCTGTGAGTGAGAGGGAGTCAGTTGCCAAGCTCCACAGATTTTGCTTCCATCAGAGAAAAAGAAATTCCTGCTAAAGCACACATCTTTCCATTTCTTACAGGTTATTCAGCCCCATTACAATCTTCAGGGACCACCATCCTGTATGCGGTCCGTCACTGACTGAAATGTCATTCTGTTCCACCTGACTGTACTTGTCTTGCGGTCCCCTGAGAAAAGCCTTGCAAGTTCCCTTATTAAGCCTGACACCTACCAAGCTGCAGTGGTCTGCCTCTCTCTTCAGTCTCTCCCCGACCTCTGAGTAAGGGGACCAAATCCAGATTATACCTGGGAGGGTGCAAACCAACACCATTGTACATTTGTCAAAACTAAAAAATCAACATCAGTACATTACTATTCATTGAACTCCAAACTTCATTTGGATTTCACCAATTTTTCCACCAACACGCTTTTTCTGTTCCAGAATCCAATCTAAAATGGCATTCAGTCATCTAGTCATGATATCTCATTTAGACCCCACCATTTTTTGCAGACTCTTTTTGACCCAGTTGGTGCTTTGTCTTTAAACATTTTTTGTTCTGTCTTTATGAATATATAGATTTTAATCTGAATTTTACCAACACTGAAAACATTTCATTGAGAAAGTATTTTCCTCAGAGAATTCCATTATACACCACTTTAATCCTCAACAATTTTTCCATTCTGTACTGTTAAACTATTACCATGTTATTCCATTTTAAACATTTCTTTTCAATAGGTTATTTTCTCTACCAATAAATTACCAAAAATATGATTCATCAATTATTTTTTGTCATCATAGCTTCTAGTAATCTGAGTTTCTTTGATGACCACATTTCTACCAAAATCCAATTTCCAGGGTCAAATTTTGCATATTCAGATTTTGCCAGGTTTATTTTTAAAAAAATCAATTTTACCATATGGCATTTTTCCTTCTGTTGGTTTTATTTTGTGTGGGTTTTTTTTCTATCACATCTAATTTTTTCCCAGTATAATTGTTGCACTTTTCAACCTTACCAAGTTTATATTCTTTATAGTTTCTCATTTGTGACAAATTTCATTATGCACAATGTTAACTGCTGCCGGTTTCATTTTACATTGATGATTTGTACTGGTAATATCTACAGATGACTCGGATAAAAGACAGATAATTTGTATTTTATTAGGTAAGCGATGGAAGAAGTGAGTGGTTCTTCTCAGATATTCCAGGAACGCTCTACTGTCCAGAATTAATCTATTGTATTGCTCATCTAGTTCTGAATGCTTGAACTCACTTCACATGCGGTGGACTGGCAGAGCAATAAGAAATGATAGGTCAAATGCTTATTTTAAAAATAGTTTTGGTTTCCTTCCTTCCTTCCTTCCTTCCTTCCTTCCTTCCTTCCTTCCTCCCTCCCTCCCTCCCTCCCTCCCTCCCTCCCTCCCTCCCTCCCTCATGCCTGTCCATCAGCAGGGCAGCCTTGCCCACAGAACACAATATAAATGGCACCCCTGGAGTTGTGCAAGATGGCACCCTACTGATGGCAGCCTTCCCCAGCTGGGGAAGGTCAGCAAAAGCCAATACACAATCACAAAGCAGAATAAGCAGAATAGGATGGCGGGTGGAACACCAGGCAGAGACACAGGTACCAGAAATGGGGCGGAGGCAGAGGCTTGGCCCAAAGGAAGGCGTCCTAGGTCTTGGAAACAGAGTACAAGGTCAGGGTGGGGCCAACCCCAAGCTTGTTTTGCTGCTAAACTACTGACCTAGCTCTTTGGACCCCACCTCCCCTGGAGGAGTGGAGTCTATTTCAGAATCTGGGGCAAGGCCCTATGACCCACCGATAAGGGCTGCATGAATGGGGTGGAGCCAGGAAGTTTCTAGAGAAGATTCATCGGAGGAAATTAGAAGCCTTATTTATGTAAAAATGTTCTCAGAAGGTTTAACTGTAATACTCTCGTGGTAGCCAACTGCTTATACAGAGGGAAGGCGGCTTTATTGCTGCAGCTGAGCCACCTGGGGCTGTGGCGCTGTGGTGAGGGAGAAGGGGGACATTCTGTGTCCAGAGAGAGAAGGACTCAGCCGCTTCTCCAGATGCCCTCAGATGGCCTTTTCCAAAGCAGGGCGGGTCAACACCCCTCTGCTTGGTCTCGGAACCAAAGGCACCGTTTCACTGTGTCTTCCACAGCCCCCTCTCCCACTCCCACGGGTAGAGTAGAATAAACGTAATCAACAGGAAAAGGGCACAGCTAGAAAAGAAAGGATAACTGGGCTGGAATGGTAAATAACAATTCTCCTCAGGTTTTCTCTGGGCTAATTGATCTCATCTACTAGTAAGCTGTCTGTGTGGAGGGGAAACGTAACCCACATTCAGAAATACACGCACAAATGGCGTAAACATTTAGGCAGCCACCACTGGCAGTTGGCTACCACGAGACTATTACAGTTAAACCTTCTGAGAACATTTTTACATAAATAAGGCTTCTAATTTCCTCCGATGAATCTTCTCTAGAAACTTCCTGGCTCCACCCCATTCATGCAGCCCTTATCGGTGGGTCAAAGGGCCTTGCCCCAGATTCTGAAATAGACTCCACTCCTCCAGGGGAGGTGGGGTCCAAAGAGCTAGGTCAGTAGTTTAGCAGCAAAACAACTGCCTTAAACATTCAGGCAGTCAAGAAACTGAAAATTCCCAGAACCCTGGATGACGGGTTCCAACTTTTTATTATGTTCCAGAAAAGGTTTCTGACTTAATAGCATCTGACATTTGGGTGGAGAAACTGGGCTTTGTTCCAAAAGATCCTTAAGACCCAGAGATATCTAGGTATGTACTTGGGGGTTCTCAACCTTAGTGGTTTCAGACTCAGGCTCATACAGTTTTGACAAGCACCACAGGAGATGTGATAGCAGAGGTCTGTCAGAGACACCCCACTCTGGAAAAACGCGCCCTGAATCGACAGAAGCTTGGTGCGAGAAGGTGTCGTGGGAGTCCTTTAGATCCCTTGCTACTCAAAGTGTGGTCCTGGACCAGCAGTAGCTGGAAGGCTGATGAACGCAGAATCGTGGGCCTGACCCAGAGCTCCTGGATCAGATGCATCTAAATAAGGTCCTTCAGGAAATTTGAAAGTTTTAGAACACACCTCTGGATTCACTGAAGACTGAATTCTCAACTGGGGCAATGCTTCCCCTACAGGACACCCAGGAAATAGGAGCTTGACAGGTGGATTGGCTGTCATGATTTGGCATTTCGTGGGCAGGGCCAAGGATGCTAGACCTTCCGCGATGACTGGGCTAGTCGGTGCCTTAAAAGAGCTGTCCTGCATCTTGCACGACTTTCATGTATACAGAAAACCCGTCTGTATTAATCCAAGCCTAGAACCTAATTCTTGTCTGTTTTACAAACAAGCATATTGTTTTTTGCACGATTTTAATATATACTATTAAAGTTTCCAGGATGCTACGGCCGTATAAATTGAGGGAAGATTCAACATTTACTTTAAATATTACCAAGGGTCGTTCACCATCTGTGAGGGTTCATTTTATGTGGCAACTTGACTGGGCTAAGGGATGCCCAGAGAGCTGGTGAAACATCATTTCTGGGTGTGTCTGTGACGGTGTCTCTGGAAGAGACTAGCACGTGAATCAATAGACCGAGTAGAGAAGATCCCCTCCCCTGTGTGGTGGGCATATCGAATCAGCTGAGGGCCTAAACAGAACAAGAATGCTAGGGAAGGATGAATTTGTTCCCTCTCCCTGATCAGAGACACCCATCTTCTCCTGCCCTGGGACATCGGAGCTCCTGGTTTTCAGGCTTTTGGACTCAGATCAGGAGTCTCTCAATTCTCAGGCATTCAGACTCCAACTGAATTTCCCCACTGGCTTTCTTGGGTTTCCAGTTTGCAGAGAGCAGACTGTGGGACTTCTCGGACTCCATAACTGTGTGAGTCCATTCCCACAGTAAATCTCCTCTTGTACGTATTTATCCAAGAAAAAACAAACTTTGGATTTGGAAGGCAATGGATTTTGTCGCTAAAGACCCAAAGCCTGAGACTGTAATCCCATTAATACACTATCACCGTCAATGACAACAATCTAGTGCCACAGGGTAGGTGGTGCCTCACCTGTACACATAGAGCGTCCCCACGAAGTGAGTCAGAACTTCCATTGCTCAAACGTGGGTTGTTCTGCCACCTGCTTTATTCTGAGTATGAAAATGAAGTGACACCTTTTGCCTCTAACACCATCATTTCGGGTAAGGGCATAGAGGAGATCAACGAGGGAGGGCTGATTCCCCAGAGGTGGTAAGTGAAGTTCTCATGTCTACAGGGGAGGCTGAAGGATGGTGAAGAGTTTCATGAAGAGCCAAGAGAAGGAGAGGTTAAGCCCAAAGGGCCTGAAGCAGGAAGGAGTTTGGGGGGTCAGAACAGAAAGGAGAGCAGTGTGGCTGAGAGAGACGGCACTGCTGAAGGTCTTAAGAGGTACGGATGGACCCAAACCCAATCCCCAACTTGCAAATAGCAAAATGTAGTTGGAAAGTAGTCAATCCCCAAGTTTAAGATGACACCACCTAATAAGCGATTCCCTGGGATTACCCCACCTTCCTTGCCAAACCTGGATGGGCAGAACCTCTCTTGGGCTCAACCTGGTCATCCCACGGGGACATGTGGCCCGAGATAGAAACAGAGGAGAGATATCACCCTCGTGAGACAGCTCTGGCAGAATTCTTCATATTACCACACAAAGGTTTTAAAGAAATAAAAAACAGGATAAAATTATCAAGCAAATCACAGAAGTCCCCAAACACGGTAACGTATGTTGTGACAATGGGCAATATGTCTTGTTGCCATCTGGGTGCTTACTATGCGAAGGGAGAAAACCGTCTTCAGAGAACTTGTCTTTTCAGTAAGGCTTCCAGAAATTCACCAAAGAATGGCCTACAGAATCATGGACTTAAAATAGTTTCTATAAAAAAATGTTACCACTTTCAAGGAAGTAAGGATCCAGAGAGAGCCCCAAAATGACTCAGTTCCTGACACCCAAGAATAAGGCAGGGAGCGAGCGGCTAGTCAGCATGAAAAGGAGAAGGCATGTGGGGTTGAGCCAGGCTTTCATTCTGCAGTGTCTTTGAGGAGGAACAAAAGTAGGAGATTCAACTGAGAAGAGGAAAACTGATGCAGAAGGAGGAGCGAGGGGAGTTGTCAGAACGGGGAGAGATCAGGAGAGAAAGAGTGGGGGATGACACATGGACAACAGCGGCTGACCCCTGCCTACCAGAAACGTGCAGAGACAAAGACGAGGTTGTAAGGCAGCTGACAGACTGGTCTCCAGCCCCTGGATAAGATCCACGCTTCATGTCAGCTAGGGAGAACGGAAGAAGAAAAGAAGTTTTCGGAGGTAGGAGATGCAACTTATAGATCTCTTGGGCCCAAGAACAGGAAAAGGACCCCTTTCTCTCTTTGGGGTGGAGAGGGTGCTCTAGTTTCCACATACTTTTCAATCTCCAAAAAATACCTGCACTATTTTTCATGGGGGAAAGCTCCAGTTTGCCATTAAAATTCCCAAAGTGTTACAACGCTCTGACCGTGTCTGGGTGGGGCAGGGCTTTTGGAGTCTGGCCATCCAGGATTGAGGTTTCTGCCTTTGCCGCCAGACATTTGAGCACATGCAAGAGTTTTCCTTCACCCTTCTGAGTTTCAGTTTTCTCATCCATAAATGAAGATATTCTAGTAAACGGAAGAGCTATGCGCCAAGTCTGGCAACCAGTGAGATTTCTCAACATTGGCAGGTATTTTCACCAGTACCTCTGCAGGTGTTCATCCCCACCTTTAACCAGAATCAATGGAGCACCCACATATATCCAGGAGTCCATCTCAATGGGCCATTCCTGAATGAGATCCCCACCTCACTGTCTCAGTACTGGTTTTGCCATATGAAGACAAAACACTCTCCTGGGATCACTGATCCAGGGCACGGTACCAGGATGGAGACATGCGGGAACTTCTGACAAAGATCCCAGGAAAACTGTCTCCTGCCCGTTCTGCACTGGTGAGCAAGTGCTATCAGAAGTAATATGGACTAAGTCCACTGAATGCCCACTGAGTGCGTGTGGTTCTAAATACCTTGCCTGTGTCATTCTTTTACTCCTCAGCTCAATTCTGTGAGATGTTATTACTACCAACCCCGTTACAGACGGAGAAACTGAGGCACAGAAGAGTGAAGCACCTTGCAAGGTAACGCCATTGATAAGCTCTAGCCCACTTACTTGTAAAAAATGTGGAGGCATCTGCCTGAGTCAAATATCTAACCTGAGAAGCAAGTAGGATTTTAAAAGTGGCAGCTCTTCAGAGTATTTTTCAAAATCATTCCACTGTTCCATGAGGATAAATCAAAGCTGTAAAAATAACCACTACTAATTTGATGAAATTACTGTTTTTCTTTGCTCAATCTACCACTTCACCCTTAGAGACCTAATAACCTTGGGCTGATTAGGCCTTTGTCTGCTCTGACGTACGTAATTTTCTCTCCAGGAAATAGAAAAGCCGTATGTCCGGGAGGTCAACTGTTCCAGCTACAAAGTGACTTATTAAGTGTAATTTCATTATGCAGAATCTACTTCCAGGTCAGGGTTCATTAGGCATCAACGATTACTGAGGTTTGAGACTTGGTCAATGACAAAGAGTTAAGTCACAAAAGTGCAGCCGTGGCATCTATTATGGGGTTTTCAGGGTGGAAAGTGAACTCACGTCTTTGTATCAGGGTTCCTACATGAAGCTCTTTTTAGTTGCATTTAGTATATGTTTTCCTTTTTTTGCTGTGGCCAAGCCTTAATTATCCAGGTGTAGATTGTCTATATTATTTAGAAGAGAGTGGGATTAACTCCAGAGAAATTTTATCCAAGCTGGTAGGTCCTTCCTCACATAGAAAAAGCAAATTAATTTTAATGTTGAGCTGCGAAGGGAAAGACGGGAGAAACCCAAGCCTTAGGGAACAGTGCTAATAGAACAGCAGCTCAAGAAAACTTGGAACTGCATGATAAGTCAGATGTGGGTACCTATCAGAGAAGGAAATTTGTCGGCGGGAAGAAACTAATCTTCATGTCAAAGCCAAATATACACAATCTTTGGACCATTTGTACTGCTTGTTTCCCCGGAAGGAAAAAGCATGTTTTTTATTGTTGTTGTTTTTTTTGGTAGGAGAAAATATGTGATCTAGAACTTTCTCCCTTAAGCAGATGTTCCAAACGCTTCTGAATAATTCTGTTAACATGCCCAACCGTTTCCCCCTTTTCCGCTACATGGTCAGGTTTCACAAATGTTGACTTGCTGCTTCGATCACCCAGAGTTTACCTTGCTCTGTGAGAGCAGCACTTTAAAAACTCTTAACTACAGTTCATCCTAAGCAATGAGGGCAAGAAATCACAGAGGCTTTGTGTGTGTGTGTGTGTGTGTGTGTGAGAGAGAGAGAGAGAGAGAGAGAGAGAGAGAGAGAGAGAGAGAGAGAGAGAGATATTGTGTGCTATTTAAATAAATACAAATTCAAATAAATGAATAAATGCCAATTAATTACCCATTAAAATACAGTGTTTCCCATGTATTAACTAAAATTATGTGTATCCCAGTGGCACTTGGAACTTGGAGAACCCTGCAGTAGGATTGTCCAGGTCCTCTGAATCTGTATTTTAAAGCCCATGTGGAACCCCCAGGCTGGAGCCTGGCACATGGGACAGTGAAGAGGAAAAGGTGAAGGAGACAGAGGAAGCCCAGATGGAGACCAAGAGACTCATCCCTCCTGAGGATCTACTGATGCTTCTCTCCTGGCACAATGAGAAGGGGTTGGCACCTTGTGATGGACTCTCTTTGTTTGCTTATCTGTGCTTTAAGGAGCCCAGTTTCACCTTCCTCTCCCTGGCCCTCAGGACACAGGATATACTCTGTACCAATGGGTGATAAATGGACATGATACCATGGATGTTCCCGTCCTATATTCCATTTCCTAAAGGGGAATTCTCTTAATTGCAGTTTTGTCTTGTTTTCCTTCTACTATTGCACATTGGGTAGGTTGGTGGTGGTATAACCTAATTGCTTAGTCCACAGCTGCCAGCTGGAAGGCGGCCATACCTGGTCCAGGCACTGTGCTAGGTGTAGACACACAGAAGTGAGTGAGATAGTCGTGCAGCTCATGGTTCCATGAAGACAGCAAGTCCCAAGAGGTACTCCCGCCCTTCTCCATGGAGTGAAAGCTGCAGCAGAAGTTAGGAGATGTGATGTAATGAGAGAAAGAAGCCAGTGGGGAGAGTGGTACCCACCAAATACCGTCACAACAAACCCCAATATGGCTCAGCCAATTATGTCATAAATCAGTATTTCCAAAAGCCAGACACTAGCTCATTTACAGAATAAGCACATTCAAGGTATTAAGATCCTGAACTGTATTCCAGAGTTCCATTACTGAGGATTTGACACAAATCTTCACCTGTGGGTGAGTAGACCTTTGAGTCTTCTGGGAGGTAGGATGGGAGGGACCCCACCCTACAGAACTGAGAGAGCTCACGATGTTCTTGACAAGTGAATGGGAGACAGGGATTCACAGGAAACATCAAACCACCCAGCACTATCTGCTCTCCTTGGAGCCCCTGCAGCCTTTTAGCAATATTCAAGCCAAATCTAATTTAGGCTGGCACATCCAACGGGTCACGGCTTCTTGTAATACAGCCTCAAAAATCTCCACCTTTCTCCCTGACTCACCCTCGATGTGTTGAAAATGCAAAGATGGCAAAGAGAAAGCAGAACAATGGTAACAGCTTTTATTTAAAAAAAAAAAAAAAAAAAAAAAAAAACAACTATCAAGGAAGAATGAAATCAAGTGGAAGTGGAGCTGACTTCATTAGTGTTTGGAGAATAGCAATTCTACACCAGGTGTTTGGGGAGCGTTGTGCTCAACTAATTAATTAGTTCACAATACAAGCTGTTGCTCGTGACACAGCAGTCTAGAAAAAGCATGGGCTTTGGGGCCAAATGGACCTGCTTCCCCTTCTGTGGCTGTGAGGCAAGGAGCAAGTTTCCTCTGTCTCAGTTTCCTCACCTGTGGAATGACGACTTCATCGTCTATCTCACTGTTGTTCTGAGGATCAAAAGGGAGAATCATAAATCTGCACTTAGTAGGTGCCTGGCGCACTGAAGGGCTCAACAGATTTAATTATTATAATCAGGGTGCCTGCTTGGAATGTCTGCGCAATCAGTGCCCAGAGAGTTGGCGTGTGGTACAAAGGAGGTCCCTTAGAAATGGTGGCTGTTTCATCTCGCTCTCCTCTTTGAGTGCATCGTGATGCTTCTTTAAAAACAAAGAAATGAAAATGCTCAAGCCTGAAAAGCTTGTGTTTGGTAACTTACATCCTACTCATCTTCTTTACTCAATGGCAGGTTTTCCTGCCTCTTAAAAATGCTTCCTTTGACATCTGTCTTCCTTATCTTCTGCCTGTAAACTTCAGGAGTTTTCTTTTGAACTGTGGCTTTACTGCATCTGTGTTTAATAAACGCCGTTAATCAGATAAACACCATCTCCTCTCTTCATTTATGTAAACTATTGGAAAGGAGAGCCTGCATACGTGACTGCCATTTAGTCCTGGGTCCCTATCTTCCTCCCAAACAAACGGGAGGTTCTAAGAACATAGAGAGTTTTTACAGAGGAGTCATTAAACACGTTTTACTGGGTTAATGTTCATGAAAATTGTCTTAAAAAAATGGAAGTCCCTTTCCCAACATGAAAGTGATTTTATTTTTAAGTAACACTCTTGCCAATATTTAAGTAAGTACATACATAATGCAGTTCTTCACCCCACTGCTTTTCTGACTGACCTTCCCTCACCCTCCAGCACGAGAAACGACAAGACCTCCACTTCGCCCCTCTTCTGAACTTCATATTCTTAAATCATGTACAGAAGCATCCAACCCCACCCAAAACCAGGGTATTAAAATGTCTAATATCCTTTATGAGTCCCTCGATACCCATAAATAAGGAGGCATTTATGCTGCAGTCTCTCTGGCAGGGTTGTTCTGCATTCCAGGTTTCAGAGCAGTCTCTACCCCAGACACTTGGGCATTATCCAAAAGCAACATGGATAATATCCAGAGAGACCTCAGATATGCCATTTTTCTTTTACTATGCTGTGTCAACTGCCTACACACAAAGCTTGATACGTCTTTAATTACTCACTGAGTTTCCTGTGAACTTGTCACTTTTCCACTTAGTGGTCTTCATTTCCCACTGGAGAACCTTTACCTGTCACAAAGTTCATGCTTTTCTGGTTCACTTCTCATTTATTAAATATCTTGAAGAGAAAATATGTTTGCCTACTGATTTGGGATGACCAAAGGGAAATCAACTAGAATGGAGTAAAATCTTCAAGTATCTCATCACGGAGAAACTTGACTGCCTCACGATCAAACTGCAAACAATTTTTAAAAACTAAATCATGTGGGACCCAGCTCTGCAACTTTCTGTTGTTTTCATGAAAAGCCAGGGGATGAGATTCCTTGGTTCTTATATCTCAAAGAGAAAAGAGGAACCTCAGTAGTGAAGCCAGGGGACAGGAAAGACGTCAACCACAGTGATGAGTAGCAGGTGACACTCAGCTAGGTGGGTAAGACCAGGGTACCAGTGGGCTCTGCAAAGGGAGTAGCCATAGCTCTTCTATGAGGGGTTGGCTTAGAGGAATGTGTGCCCCGCATGGCCAGAGTTTCCATTTTTCTAAGAGAAATCAGAAATCTACGTTTTGACTGGGACGTCTAATTTTTAAAAGTTGACAATTAATTTGAATTTTCCCAAACACTCTGAGGCCCAAGGAGCTGGCTGGTATAGGCCACAAGAGTTGATTACGCCCACCTTTTCTGTACTCTGCCTCCTCCTGCCTTCGCTGACTTCGGGTTCATAGCTTGCAACCAGCCGTTATCGGGAATATGTACACCACAGAAATAGATAAGCAAATGCTACAACTCAGGTTTTTCATTTTTTAAACTGGTATTTGAACATTTACCAGCATGTCATCATCTATAGGCCAAATAAAGCACGTTGCCTTTGACCAAAGCTACAGCTTTCAATTTAAATATTAAACAAGTAGTGTTAAATAGGCATAAAGAGTATTATATACTCCCAAATCAGTATTTACAACAAAGAGTACATGTGGACACTGCAACCACAGGGGAGAATCACGGGCTGAGTCAGAGAGACACGGTAACCAGCTGGGAAGGCAGAGATAAAGGAACAGGGAGGCAGCTCTGAGCCAAGTCTACCCCTGTAAGAAGAGCACTCTGGAAGAAGGACATTTCTAACTGTTTGCTGCTTCTCCACTACTCTGAAGAGTGGCAACTGAGGCTCCCAATGATGACCCTCCAGACGCTGCAACGTTCTGAAATGTCTTCTGAATCGTCAGGGAAAGGTGAGCTTATGCACAGTGATGAAGCGACAGGAGTGTTTCCAGTCAATTTTCCCGAGACAAGTGGATTAATGCCTTTCGCTAATCACACAAGGGGGAGCGACAGCAGCAGTTGTCGTTCCCCTTTCTCTCTTCCTTCACAATCAGCCTAACCGTGGTGTGGTTCTCAGTTCTTGTTTTCTGTTCCATGGAGCCATGGGCAGTGTGAGGAAGCTGATAGCTCCCTTCTCAGAATGTTTTTTAAATGAAAGAAACAATATGCACAAAATTAACACAGTCATTAAACTACGCAGCAAATGTGTGCTACAGGACATGGGCTGCTTTACTAAATCATTAAATAACAAGAACGGGTCTAATAACTACCATCATTTTGAAGTGGTGAGGAAGGAGGATCAGGGTAGCCTCTGCCACGCTGTCGAATAACAGGAATACATCTGTGATTTCTGCTGTGACAAAGCCACAGGTTCTCCTCAGGCTACCTCTCGGTTTTTGCCTAGATTCATTATTGAAGGAAATGCTACAAGTTGCTTGGTTATAAGTTAGTAAACGTCAAGATGGAATTATTTTCTCATCCAAATTCACAGACCCCCTGAATTCTATCCATGGACCTGGGTTAAGAGCCCCTGTAGTCAGGTTGGGCACATAGTAAGAACTCAATAAATTTCGACTGAGCCAAACTGAATTTTATACTTGATGTGAGATGGGCACTGGGTATGGTCCTAAGGAGATAAGAGGGGAGAAAAGACACTGTTCAAACCTAGAGTGGGTCACCTAGGTGTCTTTCTTATTGTACAGCCTGGCAGCCCAGTGTCTTCAAAACAATAGCTTACAAAAAATATTCATTAATAACAGCAAATAGAAATCCACTGATGGCAAAAATAAACACAAAATTAGGGCCAAAGGTTTTTACTCTAGTTTTCACTAGACTTTTGACTAGGCTAGCTTCTCTCCAAAATTTAAATCATGGCTGAACAAAGTTTGAATCAAAGTTCTACCACTTCCTAGCTGTGTGACATTGGGTAAGCTATTTAACCCTTTGTGCTTCAGTTTTCTCATCCATAGAACTGAGACAGGTTAGTTAACATGTTGTTAGGTAGACAGGAAGGTCCCTGGTGGAATAAACAAAAGGCAGCCATATCCTGAAACTCCAGGTTCTGAAATGGCCCATTCACTCCAAGACAAAAATGTAATGGTGTCCTGAGGTTAATAAATTATCTCCTAAATCCCTTTTGGCTGGACAAACAGAACAGATCTTATAGACAGGAATGGTTTATTTCGCTAATCCCTTCAGGATGGGCAAACAGAACAAACCTGATAGACAAATTCCATTAAAAGGAGCCGACTCCCTTCTCCAAGGAGGCAAGGGAAGATATAAACGTATGAGCTTCTGTCTCAGTCACTAGGCATCCCATTCGGGAACCTCCTCCCATTCAGGAGCTGTAATCCTTTGCTTTTAATAAACTATCCTTTTTTACAACTCCTCGCCTCTCCTTGGTCCATGCTTCCATTCTTCGGTTTCACAAGACACGATCCCGGTGCTCAGAGAAATTTCCTTCATCATTATTTGGAAAATAATAGTCCTATCATGTAGGATGAAAGATTACGTATCTAGAATGTTTGGTATAGCACCAAGGAAGAGGAAGACTACAGTACACGTGAGCTGTGAGAGTAAGATTCTTGCAAAGTGGTTAAGAGAATGTTTAAATTTTTAAATTCTCAAAAGTTTGGCAGTACCTATGCATATTTACAATTAAGAGTTTAAATATTAAAATTAATAATGTGCATTACAGAGTTGTTGTACAGACCAATAATTAGAAACAACCTACATGTCTTGCCATAGGAGGAAGATTTTCATTACCGGACACGCATATCACATGATGGGCAACCTCAGAAGGACATATAAGAACCATAGGTGAACACTCCCCAACTCATTCTATAGGCCAGTATTGTCCTGACGCCAAGACAAGACAAAGATATCTCAAGAAAGGAAAAAAACAGATGAGTATTTCTTTTGGATATACAGTCGAACCATAAAACAGCAGTTTGGTCAACGAGGACCGCATACAGAGGGTGGTTTCTGAGGACTATAACGGAGCTGAAAAACTCCTGCTGACTCGTGACCTTGTGGTTGTCGGAACATCGTAGCGCCCTAAATTCAACACTTTCAAAACTCAACTCAGGATCCCTCCAACTGACCCTCCTTGGTACCCTGTTTCTGATGACAACTGCATCGTCCACCAAGTGACCCACACTGGTGTGTGTCTGGGGACCATCCTTCCGCCTTCCCAACAGGTCTACCAAGAATCTTGGAAATTCTTCCCTTCTTTACTTTCAACGGCATACCACTCCAACATGTCCCTTCCTCCCACACCAGGAGTGGGTGTGTGACTTGATATTTGCTCTTGTTAAGTTTGTCATGCAAACATGACCATGCAGGGCCCTGTAAGGCTCCGTTCAGGGGCTCTGGGAAGACCGGGTCTTCCTCCTTGGACGCTAAGGATCAAGCCCACCTGAAGGTGCTGGGGCCAACTTCACTGCTCTGAAGCAGGCTCGGAGACTGGCGCTCACAAGGAAAAGCAACGCGGAGACAGCTGCAGAGAGACAGACCTAATGACAGGCTTCCAACCCAGAGGTCCAGCTTGTCTGACGTGGAAATTTCAGTTATATGTGTCAATAAATTATCTTTCCATTTCCATTAAACATTTTTTGTCAGAGAGCTAACTGTATTAATGACCTTAAGTTTAATAAGAAATAAAGAATTAAATATTCTTTTTCATTTGCATTGTTGTTTTTCCTTTGGAGACTAATATTGGTAATAACCTTAGTTAAGAAAAGCAGGAAGGAGGGAAGGGAGAGATGGAAGAGAGGGAGCTATGAATGAGAGGGAGGGAGAGGGGCTGGAGAGGGAAGGGAAGGGAAGGCTGGCCACCCAGGCCCAGATGAAGCAATGGAATCTGCTTGCCCTGAAGGACCCCGGTGATCAACCCTGCAGCCGGTTCTGCTCCCACCCTGCCTTGGGTAGCTCCCACTATATCCTGCTCTCTCCACACTCTACCCCATTCCCTGTACGAGGCAGAGGCAATTCGTTCTGAGCTCTGCATCCAGGCTGACCCAGGGGACCTTCCACCCTCCCTTCTCTGGCCCTCCTCTGCTGTTCCCTTGCTATCCTGGCACTCCTGATCCGGGGCTGTAGTCACAGCCTCCTCACTGTGCTCCCTGCCTCTAGACTCTTCATCTAAGAGACCCCATACACTTCTGCCAGATTAATCTCCCTGACATCACACTTTTTATTATGCGATTCTTCCCCAGTCTCTAGCAGCAGGCCAGCCCCACTGGGCAGAGCTCCCACCTGTGGCCTGACAGTTAAGGCTCTTTGTGATTCATCACTGATCCTATTCCTGTGACAAGCACCACTACGTGCCTCCAGTGTTCTTTCTCTCCTTATTCCTTAGTAATTGTTTCCTGACACATTACAATCTGAAATAACGACTTCGTTTCCCAGCCACTCTTGGAGCTGGGTATGACCATGTGACAAAAGTCTAAACAATGAACTCTAAGGGAAATATTATGTGGAATTTCTGGAAAGCCCCCTGTTGTGGACACCGTTTGTGCCTCACCCAGATCCCGCTAAACCCCTTGACTAGCTGTGTGTGTCCATCCCCAGCTGCTGCAGGATTGACTGTTAATAGCTGACACCTGTGGGCATGGACAGCCATGTGCCCAGGAGTTTTGGGTCCTACCTCCCACCTGGAGTCACAGCCAATGAGTGACTGGTGTGGGAATCTAAAAGCTCAGTTTCTTTGCCTCAAGATAATTTACATTCCAGAGCTCCACAAAATGAGCTTGGCTTCTACCTTTTTCTCATCCTTACTTCCCTCACTCTCCTACTAGTCTCTTCTGGAGGCACTTCCTTGATTATTTCCACCCAAATCCTTAGTCCAGTGTCCGCTTCTTAGAGAAACTGACCTAAGACATCTCCTTGAAAGGGAAAGGACACACCCTTCCTCTCCCTTTCTTGTACCTGTGGTGTGGATGTGATGGCCAGAGCTCCAACAGCCATGTCAAGCCCTGAGGACCAGGGCAACACCACAGGGAGAGCAGAGCTGGAAAGGCCTGACTCCCTGCTGCCATTGTACAGTCACCATACCAGCCCTGAACTGCCTACATGTGGTGCAGACCTCTTTTCTGAGACAGAGTAAAGCCTTGTGTGCTTTTTGAGTCTTGTAATTTGAAGCTGAACAAAATTCCTAACTAATATATTCCCTTACTTACCAGCTGTGCGTACTTGGGAAAGTTACTAACTCTCTCTGAGCCTTTCTTTCCCTAACTCAAAGGACTGTTGAGAGAATGAGCAGGCCATCAACTCATCCCGACCAGGCCCCAGACCTCATATCCTTCAGGAAATTTGTCTTAATTAATTAAGAAAAAGTGGTGGCTGTTCCTTTAAGTTATCAACTCTCAGAATTCAGTCTTCATACATCATTCCATTAAATGGAACACTAGTAGATCCCTATATGGTCAAAGCTTTTCACACATTTGTTTTTATAGGTGTTGGTATTACAATCTGACTGTCAAATAAAAACAAACAAACAACTAAGTCTAAAAAATATGGTAGGTCAAGAAATAGTATAGCATTCCTCCACACCGAGTACCCAAAATATAACATCTGGAGCAGAAAATATCAACAGCCAGAATTAATAAAATAGGCCTTAGTGAGGAAAATGCTAAATGTAACATAAATTCAGTTTTAAAATTTTAAGTCCCAAAGAAAGGTCTCAGGATTCTGCTGGAATGAGACTGGCTTATAAGAAAATAACCAGAGAAACTAAGAAAGGAGGAACCTCACAAATACACAAGATTGAATGAAGAAAATCTACTTTAAGAGAGAAAACAGAAGCTTTTTAGTTTGATATAGTCCCATTCATTTATTTTAGCTTTTACTTCCCTTGCCTTTGAAGTCAAATTCATAAAATGCTCTTTGAACCCAAGGTCCATAAGTTTAGTACCTATGTTTTCTTCTATGCAGTTTATTGTTTCAGGTCTTATGTTTAGGTCTTTGATCCATTTTGAGTTAATTTTGGTACACAGTGATATATGACCCTGCTGTCTTCCTCCTTCATGAGCAAAAATTTTCAGTCTAATAAAATGTAATGAAAGTTTAAAAAAAGAGAGAGAGAGAGAAAAGAGAGATAGGAATTATAAACCAGCAAAAGCAAAGGCAACAAAAGCAAAAATAAACCAAGTGGGATGACATCAAACTAAAAAGCTTCTGCACAGCAAAGGAAACCATCAACAACATGAGAAAGCAACTTAGCAAATGGGAGAAAATATTTGTAAATCATATGTCAGATAAGAGGTTAATATGCAAAATATATACACAACTAACACAAGTCAATAGCAAAAAAACAAACCCCAAATAATCTGATTTAAAAACAGGCAGAGGATCTGAATAGACATTTTTCTAAAGAAAACAGATGGACAATGATACATGAACAGATGTTCAACACCACTAATCATCAGGGAAATGCAAATCAAAACCACAATGAGATATCGCCTCATACCTATTACAATGGCTATTATCAAAAAGACAAGAAATAGCAAGCATTGGCAAAGGCTGTGGAGAAAAAAGAACCCTCATACACCGCTGGGATTGCAAACTGGGGCAGCCACTATGGAAAATAGTATGAGGTTCCTAAAAAAGTTAAAACTGGAACTACCTTATGATCCAGCAATTCCACATCTGGGTATTTACCCGAAGGAAATAAAAACACTTACTTGAAAAGATTATCTGCACCCCCATGTGCATTGTAGTATTATTTACAATAGCTAAGACATGGAAACCCTAAATGTCCATCAACAGAAATAAAATGTGTACACATACACTTACATGTACATACACACAATAGGGAATATTATTCAGCCATAAAAAGAAGGAAATCCTACCATTTGCAAAAAGATGGATAGATCTTGAGGACACTATGCTAAGTGAAATAAATCAAATAGAGAAAGAAGAATACTTATGATCTCACTTATATGTGAAATCTTAAAAAAACAGAAAACGAAAAACAACTCACAGCTGCAGAGAGGAGATTGGTGATTGCCAGAAGTGAGGGATGGAGGAATGTGTGAAATGGGTGAAGGTGGTCAAAAGGTACAAAGATTCCAATAATAAAATAAGTAAGTCCTGAGGATGTTAAAAAAATAATTGTAAGCCAAGAACTATAAAGATGATAATACAGACAGCAGGAGACTAGCAAAGAGCAACTTTCAATACTCATACCAGTGCCTGACATAGTAGGTCCTTAACAAATATCTTCTGGAAACACAGTTAAAACAGCAGACAGTAATCAGTGGAGAAAAAAACTAGTGAGCTGGAAGACAAATGCAGCGTCAAATCCAAAACATGGAATTAAGCAAATAGATGAACACAAAACAAAAGTACTTGGTAGGCTTTGAAAAACAGGAATATCCAAACTGAGACCAATAAGGGTGCCAAGATAAACAAACAAACAAACAAAGGATCATTAAGAAAACACTTGAAGAAAAAATTCCCAGGATTGGAAAAACTGATCAAGACATCAACTACTCATAGACTGTCTTCCAAAATAGTCCCCAAAGGAAAGATGCCCAGACAACATATGTTTTCAGAACATACGCCGTTAGGTTGCTCACACAATACTGTTGTCACCAACACTGTCCTTCTCTTCTGCCTCAATAAAGGAACCGTAATTATGTCCATGATAGTGACGCACTTCCAGGCAGAACGGGGTCAGGGCATTCTGACATGGTCTGGCCGACGAGATATAAACAAAAGTTGAGGCTTCCAAGAAAGTTCTTTTCGAGGGACCAATTCAGTGGGCATGTACCATTGCCTTTTCTCTTCTCCCTTTCTTCCTGCCTTTGTGGTGGTCACAACGTGGGGAACTGAAGGAGCTGTTTTGTAAGCATAAGCGAGAGAGCCGTCATCTAAGCCTGTCAGAGCAGAAAGACAGAAAGGGCCAGGACACTGGTGACCCTGGACTGCAGAGCTCTCAACTTCTTGCTACGTGAGAGAAGAACACTTCTAGTTTTTAAGCCATTGTCACTGGGCTTTTCTGCTACACACGCCCAATGCAATCTGTAGTTGATATATTTGTCATTTTCTTTTTCTTTTTAATTACTGAGACAAAGAAACAGTAGTACAGGCAACAGAAAGGAACAATACGATGTGAAGACTGAAGTGCTAATAAAAGTGGTTACAGAATTAGGAAGAAGAGCAGCCATAGAGCACAAAGCACAGAAGAAACAGGTGACAGATTGTTTCTTTTTCCCTCTCCACTCAAGTGATAACTAGGGCATTATTTTCAGAACACATAGGAAAGTAAATCTCTTCAAGTTTCATTATCTTGCCTTTACTTTCTGTTTGAAAGCAGAAGGCTTGAGATAATGCAATGGTGTTAAGTAAATTATTGAGCAAAGTCTAAAGGTCCAGAGGCATGAGAAGAATGGAACTTAAATGAAGAGGAAGATACCAAAAGGAGAAGTGCTAAGATCACTAAAGAAAAAAGGTTATGGAGGTGATGTGTCCTCAGTTATCTTAGAACACAACGCAAGTTCTAAGATAAAAAAGAAAAGAAAATGTAATTGCAAAAAGCTTTTCCAGAGAACAAGATACAACAACAAGAGACCTTGGAGACAGGGACAGGTAGAGGGAACGGGGCTGAACCCCAAAATGCAAGATTCCATATCATCCAGAGAAAGGGGTCTTAATTTTATTTATAAACATGAAAAATAGTGGCAAAATTGGTTTTTTATGTGCAGGAAGTTTAGATAAATGTCATTCTGATCACACATATTACAAAATGACAAAAAGGATACTTAATTCACTGTAATAGAAGGTACAGAATTGAAAAAAGAATAGAAAAACAAGAGAAGTACAGAACAAGAGAGGATGCTAATATTAAATATGCCAAATTCCCCTACAAAGAGAAAAGTCTAAAACTGATTTAAAAATGTACTAAGAGGTTTGGTTTACCTAAAAAAATTACTAAAAATTACAACTGGAGAGATGATCTAAAATCAGCAAATATCTGCTAATATATTGCAGGTATTTCGTATCTAAGTTTAAAAATAGATGTTAGCATATAAAGCATTAAGAGGTAAACAACAGTATTAATAAAATGATAAAAGTTACACATGTGATGAAATCAATAACTGAATTTATATGTCCCAAAACACACAACTGAAATGTTATTTTGGGTGTGTTTACTAGGTTTGGAATGTGTTTGGAGATTATGTTCTCTCCTGCTCCAAAATTCTGTAACATAAGAGAAAACCCAGCTGAACTATATATGGATATCAGGCTACAAAGAAACACTCAAATAGAAAAGAGAATTCTGTAAAATGCACATTCCCAAATTATTATGTGATAATTTTAGATATAAATCAAAGCATAATTATACAGCCAATCACACAAAACCATTTAAAAAGCAGTCTTTTTGAATAAAATTTGAGATGAGTTAGAGGTAAACAAAGAATGGATGAGACTATTTAATCTCAACCATGAAGAGCACCTGAATTTATCAAAAAACATAGAAAAAATTGCCAGTCAAATGACTGTATTTGGCTATATAAAAATCTATTCTAGATACCAAAAGTAATCAATAAAAAGGTGGCAGGATAAGATCAAATTTTGGACATAAATAAAAATAACAGAGATAAGAACTTGAGGGGTTCCCTTGGCCCTCAAGGCAGCCTTGAGATACCACAGAGAAACCCAGGGATCCTTGGAGCAGAATTTGAAAACCACTGCCCTGGGTGATCTGTAAGCGCATCAGATGCTTAATATGATGCAAGACCCGACTCAGATAACCTTGGCACTAACATGCCAAGAGCGCACAGGCAGAATTAGGAAGTGACTTCTGGGACCAAATATGTCTGATGTGGACAGACCTAGAGGTTATTATGCTAAGTGAAATAAGTCAGACTGCGAAAGACAAATACCATATGATCTCTTATACGTGGAATCTAAAGAACAGAATAAATGAATAAACAAAACAGAAATAGACTCATAGATACAGAGAACAAACTGATGGTTGCCAGACGGGAGGGGGTTTGGGGGATGGGTGAGAAAGGTGAAGGGATTGGGAAGTACAAATTGGTAGTCACAGGGATGTGAAATACAGTATGGGGAATATAATCAATAACGTTGTAAAAATTATGTATGGTGCCAAATAGGCACTAGACTTACTGGGGGGAATCACTACATGAATTAAATAAATGTCTAACTACTACGCTGTACACCTGAAACTAATATAAAATAATCTTGAATATCAACTATAATTAAAAAATACATACATAGCCATGGGATGTGAAGTATAGCAAAGGGAATATAGTCAATGGTATTGTAACAGCTACGTATGATGTCAGATGAGTAGTACTTATGGAGGTTCTCACTTTGTGAGGGGTGTAAATGTCTAATCATCATGTTGTTTTGTACACCTGAAACTAATAATAATAAAATAGATAAATTGAAATGAATTGAAAGAAAAAAACATGTCTGATTTGGAGATGAAAGTCCTGGGGGCAGAAACATTAGTTGTCATGGTGATGGGAGAAAGATTGCAACTTTGAGAGGGCTGGGAAATATTATAAAAGGAGGTATAAGCCTCCATTTCCATGGACTCCTGGTTGGTAAGCAGAACACTACCCAAACCTTTTACCCATGGAATTGCAGACCTTATAATATCACAGAAGGCCTGCGATCTGCTAACCAGACCATCTCTGTCTTCTTAAATTATCCCACGTCACCTAAGGACCACAACTGAAGAAAGAGGTCATGGTCCTTTAGTTGGCAACTCATCCCACACAACACGCCCCCACAGGAAGAAAAATGGCAAAGGAGGGGTGGTTCAAAGTGTTAAGCTTTGAAGGCAGGTTCCACACTACCACCATCTGGGTAACTCCGGACATTGCATGGAAGCTCTCTGGGGTGCAGGATTCTGGTCTGTGACGTGAGAATATTCATAGTATCTACCCTCCTGGGGTTATTAGAGAATTAACCATATATAAAGATGTGTACTGGGTTTAACCACGGTAAACACTCAATATATTTCATAAATTTTATTACATACAAGAGCAAAAAAAAAAATCATACATAACCCCCAAGTCCAACAATTTGAGGTTAAATCAACTATTCCATATTAATAGGAACACACATACTTCTTGAGAAAGTGTACAGAAAATCATGTAAAAGGAAAGAAAAACCCAGAATAGTGTGTACTATGGATTATAAGGTGAAGCCATGAGAATCAAAAGAGTTAAGAGAATCTAACTGCCCTTCGCTCCTTTTAGAAATTAGTGGTTACACAAGGTCACAGCTAATATGCTTGGTTCACCCTCTGCAGTGATCAAGTGTCATGCACAAACAGGTAACTAAGTGAACTGAAAACATCAAGATGCTTCTACTGACCAAGAAGAGTTAAGAGCTTCTTGTCCTTCTTGCTCCAGGGAAAGAAACCTGGATGGAGCTCACAGATCAAAGCTGTCCCTGGGGGACGCAAACTCTAGTTAAGCTGTTATCAGACCTGTCTGGCTAGGACAGTGCTGTGTTACAATTAGAAGCTGAATGTCTGTGGTGGGGCTGCTCTCTCCAGGGCACAGGCCTCGCTGCCCCTAAGTCCACTCCTCAAGTTACACTCCTTTGAAACATGGGTTCGCTGACCACAGGGTTTCCCTTCCAAAGCGGGGTGATCAATAGAAGAGACATGGGGGTTGATCAGAGAATGGGAACAAGAAAATCTGACCACTTATTATGCTTCTAAAGACGGCTCTCTGGCCAAATGAAGATGGGGCATTTCAGAAAAGCCTTATCACGTCTGACAATTCAGACTCAACAGAAAGAGGCAGAGCCTGGAGGGTGGGAGGGAAGCAGTGTCATGATGGAGATGCCTCCTGACAAGGTGTGTTCCCCGCTGTCCTCAGCAGGAGCGTGTGCTTCTGGGGCTGACACAGTCGTGTCCTCCTCCACAGGCTGAGAGTGTCCCCATGTGTGAAGTCACCAATGTACTGGTGATCACAATCTTCCCTGGCACTTCCTCCTTCCTCCTAAAGGGAAAGGATTGTCGCTTGCTGGGCCAACTCCCAGGGCTATCCTTGACTCTGGAGAAACCAGGTACAGGCTGAATGAGAGAAAGGTAAAGAAGCTGGAGAGGTTAAGTCAATCGTGATAACAGAGAACAGAGACAGCTGGGGGTGGGGATGAGGAGCGACAGAAAGACTTTTAGGGCTGCGAGGATTTGGGGAAGTTTTAGCGATGGAAGGCCCCAGAACTCCTTTGAGATATGAGAGACTGGGAGAGAAGAAGAGAGGGAACTTTCCTTTGTTTAATACATTGAAGATTCTTTAATATGCTTTAGAGATATGCAGGTAAAAATGAGGTTTCCTTTTTCACTGTATTGGGCTAAGGGACCGTGCTGCTTTGAATAGAATGACCCTTTGGCAGAACCCCAAGGAGCACAAGAATGAGTGGGGTTACCTTCATACCAAACCCGTCTCTACTTCCTAAAGAAAGGCATGGAGGGGAAGAGAGAATAGGATGGAGTTTAGGGTACCACAAGAGGAAATCACCATGTTCTGTAGTCTAAACAAGAATTTGTAATGAAACAAGCTGAGATTAACACGTATGTGTACTGGGATGCTAGACAGTGGAGAGTGAGAGCTATGTCCTCCAATAATGCTCTGATCTCCAGATACTGAAATGTTCCAAGTAGGGAACAAATAGCTCAACAAACCCAGGTTCACAGAACAGGCAGTCTGGGCTTCCCCATGAAATTTTATAAGACAGATCAGAAGAGAGATGGCCCTCTCACCCTGCCTCGGGTGAATGTAAATTCCTACCGACCACTCTTTCTGCTTCTCCTTTCCCCGTGACCATGCATGGATCCTTAGCTATAACCTCAACAGCACTCATTGGTCACATGAAACGATATGTTCAAGTGCTATAAAAACCACTGCTGTGTCTGAAAGCATAGACCAGTTGGGAAAACGCTGAACAGAAACTAGCACTCTTACAAGATCTGGATGGGAAAATATTTTCTGAGCACAAAGACAAGGGAAGACACCACCATAGGAAAAGACTGAAACACGACACTGCACAGAAATTTAAAATGTTTCGATAGCTAAACAATGAACAGGGACTGGAAAACAATAATGGATGGAAAGTATGACACAAACATGACAAAGCTCTAAAACCCTTAAAATCCAAAGCACAAGTATACAATGACTAACACAATATCCCCTTGCTCCCATCAGAAAAATGGGGAGAGGATTAGCTAGTTAATGCGGAGAAAATGAGCTATAGGTAACTCTAATATTTAAAATTAATCAACTTGAGCATAAATCAAATAAATTCTAACTATAATGAAATTCATTGAGCCTAATTACAACAATAGGCTCATGTTACAATGGTTATATGGAAAATAATCAAATTTTAAAAAATGATATATTTCAGTGATTTTGAGATACACCTTTTCCAACATTATAGCATCTTTTAAGTCAGGATGATTTCACAATTGCTAGCATGTTAGAATTTAATTGGCAGCATTCTTTTCTTTCTTAATGGTATTTAAAACAATGATGTATCTTAGATTCAGTAAAATCTTTAGCACCAATTAAATTAGCACCAATTAAATTGATATTATATAAGGTTTAATATAATATGAAGCACCAAACTGTTAATAGCGGTTCTCATTGATTGGTGGAATTATGGGTGATTTCTACTTTCTTATACTTTCCCAGATATTTCCAGTCTTCTAAAAAGAATATGTATTTCTTTTAGTAACAGAGGGTAAACAAAACAAAATCTGATTCTAATCCTGACTTTCCACCTTATAGCTGTATAGTTCTACATTTAAGATATTTATACTCTCTGTACCTCAGTTTCCTTATTGCCAAAATGGAATTAAAAATAACTTCTACCTCAAAAGGTGTGTGCGCAAATGCTTTGTAAAATGTGAAGTGCCTATTCGACGTGTGATTAAAATCTTGACACACATATGACATCCCCTAATGTGTGACATCCATTAATGTATCTGTGGGATGTTTTATTCTTTCTGAGTGCCTGTTCATCATATTTGATGTCAATTTCTAGCTTTACACTGTGAAATGGTGTTTTCCAGTACTTTATCGTTTGAACCTGATACAATTTGATTTCAAAAGCTCTTTCTTCAGTCTTGTTCCCATGCGGGGGGGGAAAAAAACAGATCCTGAAAACCATCAGTTCTGAAAAAACTGAAAAAATCAGATTCTGAAACATCAGTTCAATCCCACATAGATTTGCACATTGGCTCGGCTAAATCACATGCCTGTCAGCCCAGCTCCTGAACCCCACGAGAACTGTGAAGAATACTGCTACACAAGCACTAATGGTGAGCCACATCATGGGCCCAAAAGGGGCACCAGTATAATTACTTGCTCCATGAAAATGAATCATATCTGGTCATCCACTTTGAGCGGTCCCACGGAGGCGGGGCTCGGCGTCTCAGTGTCTGAGCTCCTCAGACCCACACGTGCCAGGTTCACTTTCTCAACCTGAGCCCACTGCGTCCCTGCACCTGGGCAGTGGTGCTCTAGGTCAAGTTGCTCCTCACTTACAGCTCGTAACTACCAGTTGGCGAGGAGGTCCACCAAGGTCACAGACGAGCCCATCTGCCCGCCTCTCCGTGCCAGCCTGGCCACCACCGGTGTGTCTGGGCTCTAAGCACAGAGGGCTTGCCCTCGTCAGCAACATCACAAAACAACAGCCTTCTAGACTCCAGGGCTCTCTGTCACGTGCCTAGCACTCACCTGGGCGTGCCCATGTGACTTGATTTGGACAATGAAACATGTGTGGAGGTGACGTATGTCACTTCCAGGTGGTGGCCATGTAATTGCTGGTGTTCCACTCTTCAGCACTTTCTCCCCTTCCTGGGCAGTCCTGGAAGTGTGAGCTAATGAAGAGGAGCCACAAAATAAAAGAAGCCTGGAACACTGGGCCCACACAGGGGACAACTGCCCTAGGAGTCACTGAGCTCACAGTGGGCTGTGTGTGTTCAAGTACTGAGATCTTGGGGTAATCTAAAGCCTAAGCTTACCTTGACCATATTATATGCGAATGACTTCAAATGCTTTTTTTTTTTCAATTTTTTACTGGGGGAATATTGGGAAACTGTGTTTCTCCAGGGCCTATCAGCTCCAAGTCGTTGTCCTTCATTCTAGTTGTGGAGAGCGCAGCTCAGCTCCAAGTCCGGTTGCCGTTTTCAATCTTAGTTGCAGAGGGCCCAGCCCACCATCCCATGTGGGAATTGAACCGCAACCTTGTTGTGAAGAGCTTGCACTCTAACCAACTGAGCCATCCAGCCGCCCCCTCAAGTCCTTTTTAGACAGTTATGAAACACCAGACAAACACAGAAATAAACTCCTAAGAAAAGCATATTGAAGATATTTATATAAGATCATTTACAGGATAAACTGTCAATCTACTTCTCTGAGGACTCTAAATTTATTTTTGCTTCAAGTCTGATCACCAGCCTCTTTTGGAATTAACATCCCTGAGTTGTGTTTTAATATTCTGCACTGGTTTTTTAAATTGTGGTAAAAACACGTAATACTTATCATTTTAACCATTTATCAGTGTACAATTCAATGGCATTAAATACATTCACACTATTGTCTAAACATCACCACTATGTATATCCCAAAGTTTCTTATCATCCCCAACAAAAATGCCATACCCATTAAACAATGAATCTGTTCTTCTCCCTGGCCCCTGGTAACCTCTGTTCTACTTTCCGTCACTATAGAATTTGCCTATTCTAGGTACCTCATAAGTGGAATTATATATTTGTTCTTCTGTGTCTGGCTTATCTCATTAAGTGACATGTTTTCAAGGTCCGTCCATGTTGTAGCATACATCAAACTTTTATTCCTTTTTATGGCTGAATAGTATTCCATTGTATCTATGTATATTTTGTTTATTCATTCATCAGTCGACAGACATTTGGGTTGTTTCCCCCTTCTGATTATTGGGAATAATGTTTCACTAGTGTTGTGCTTTTTGCAAGTGGAAGGGAAGACCCTCTACCAGCGGAAAGATGACGACTTGCTTTATTGCAACACTTGCTCTATTACCGTGGTCTGGAACCAAACCCACAGTATCTCCGAGGTATACCTGTACCAGTTGTCCACTCTTGTTCCTGCGTAATAGCATACCTATACTGACTTACTTCCCCTCCTTGTATATCAATTCCTCCTTCACGTGCTTGTACCCGTTGGGCCTGCAAATAAACTGCTTGCACTCAAATTCTGGGCGCCAGGTCTGCTTCTGAGGGAACCTGAACTAAGACAAAGCTCCTGTCTAGCAACTTCCTAGATCTTTTTGGTTTCCATTTTTTCCTTTTGTGTTTCCCTGGTTCTGAAGTTTTATTTACATTTTATGATTATTTTACTGTACACTGTCTTGTTGTCTGTTATCTCAAAGTCTTTGCAGAGTAAAGCAGAGTGGAACTAATTTTTAGAAGAAAAACACCATCATGTATTATTGTAATTAAAATACAAGATATACATGGCTTGTAGAATGTGATCCCAATTTAAAAAAAAAAAAAACACATACATATATGTATGTGTGTGCATAGGGAAAAAAGAACAGAAAGAAATGCACCAAAATGTTAACAGTGGTTGACTTCAGGTGATGTCATTATAGATGTCTTAACTTTTTCCTTCTTTATACTTTATTTTACAAAGACCATGAAACCTTAGTTTCCTCATCTATACAATGGGGATAATCACACCCAACTCAAGAAGATGTGTCAACAAACTGTGTGAATATAATAGAGCAGTGAGCTGTATCATGTATTTACAGAATAAACCCAGGATGTGCCTAATATGTACTCTAATAAAGGGTAGCAAGTGCTGTTATTACAACAGCTATTAATGAAATAAATTAAAATGTTATAAAGAGAAAGTTAAAAGTAAGCCCATAGGGCCGGCCCGGTGGCTCAGGCGGTTAGAGCTCCATGTTCCTAACTCCGAAGGCTGCCGGTTCGATCCCCACATGGGCCAGTGGGCTCTCAACCACAAAGCTGCTGGTTCAATTCCTCCAGTCCTGCAAGGATGGTGGGCAGCGCCCCCTGCAACTAAGATTGAACACAGCACCTTAAGCTGAGCTGCTGCTGAGCTCTCAGATGGCTCAGTTGGTTAGAATGCGTCCTCTCAACCACAAGATTGCCGGTTTGACTCCTGCAAGGGATGGTGGGCTGCAACTAGAAAACGGCAACTGGACCTGGAGCTGAGCTGCGCCCTCCACAACTAAGACTGAAAGGACAACAACTTGAAGCTGAACGGCACCCTCCACAACTAAGATTGAAAGGACAACAACTTGACTTGGAAAAAAGGCCTGGAAGTACACACTGTTCCCCAATAAAGTCCTGTTCCCCTACCCCAATAAAATCTTTAAAAAAAAAAAAAAGCCCATACTTACATAATGCCTTGTACTTTTTAAAGAACATATATGACCACTGTTCCTCACAAGAGGGGCCGGCGCAGGGGGAGGCGGTGGGCAAGAGATAGGACTAATATCGGGGTGCCAAAAAAATGTATACAAGTGGACACTTTGGTCAACATGGCTCAAGCAGTAGTTCTCCATAATCAGAAGTGTCTGGACGCTGATGGTAACCACTTTGAGCACCTCTTGTCATTGCAGAAGTCAAATGGGACTTGCATTCACCTTTTGTTATCAGTGTATATTGAGTATTACAATTTAAATACAGTTTTTTTTCTTTTTTAAACCATGTCTACACTTTTTGGGCACCCTCTGTATTTACTGAACAGCTATGGTGTGCGAGCCACGAAGGCAAACCCTTCGTAGACATCTCAGACGAGATGGACAGGGCTGAGAACAGTGAGGACCCTTGCCCAAGTTACACAGGCAGGATCAGGAGCACCCCCTTCAGACTCTCAGTCCAGATTTCCTCTATTCCACCAGGCTCCGTTATTATATTTTGCCTCTTACATGCCCACCCATCCATGATAGCCGCAGTTTCTGTGGCATTCATGTTCACCGGTCTATAACACACACTGCTCCTTCCTGTCTCTGTGTCCATGGAGAGTACCAAGGAGTGGCTTGTGGGGGTGGTGATGGGGGAGAACTTAGCCCCCTAATGTCCCATCAAAACCACCCCACATAAATATTCGACCTAAATAAAAACCCTGTGTTTGCTATGCACACACAACAGATTCAAGGCAAGTCCCGAATCAGTTTGTTCGCCCTTCATCCTCCCTACATAGAAAGTCTGGAACCGTCTTCTGAGACATGGGAGGTGACACAATCAAGAACTTAGGGAATTCTGCTAAGAGAGTCCAGTGGGGAATATGGGTTGGGGGAGAGAACTTCAGATGGTATGACTCCTTCTGTCCCCCTCAGCGTCCGGTGTTCTGGTCACCAGGGAAATTCTCTGTGAGTTTTTCTTGCCAGATACCCAGTTATTGTGGTATGGGCAGGGCCACCTGGGATGGGATGGGAAGGGGCCTGTCAGCCAGGACTCCCTAATAATGCCAGTCCTCTCTGCCTGGCCTCCTCCTCACCAAATGAAGCCCTGGGCTTCCAGACGAACTTTGGGAAATCTTTCTTGACTAATCAGCCCTAAGGCTGATCTGTTATATTTGTGCTCTTTCTTTTGGCAGAATGTTTACCTAAGACAACCATGTGTGGGAACTTCAAGGATGCACCCTGTCATGCCGCCTCACTGACAAGCTCTCTATAAACACAGGGCCCACAGCTACAGAGCACCTGCCCCCTGTGCCATTGGCCACTGTAAACCGTTACTGTTCCTGGTGGCGGGTACCCGGGAGCCACTCCCTTTCAGCATAGCCTTCAAAGCGACCACCTCCGCTCTAGCTCTCTTCTTTTCTCAGAATTTCCACATCTTACCCAAACCCCTTATCACTCGATTACGTTTTCAAGAGTGAACAATCCTTAGGGGTGTGGTGCAAAGACTCCTCACTTTTTCCTTCTGCAGGTAAAAAAGGTGTAACTGACAGCAGCCATGCCACCCTCTTGCTCAAAAACTCTCAATGGCTCCCAGTTGCCCTAGATGCGGTCCAGCTCCTTAGTCTGACAGTAAAAGCCCCCCTCCACCCGTTACCAGGAGACCGCCCTAGCCTTCCTTGCACTAATCTATGGATCAGTAGCTCATGGGGTCTTTGAATGCACTTCTCTCCTCCAGAATGCAAAGCACTTGTAGTCGCCAAACCCAAATCACACCTAACACTAACTGGTTATGCCCAAGGGCCACTTCTCCCCCCATTCATCCTGGTAGAAAACAGTTTCCATCCTCATTAGCACTTTTGCCTCCTAACTTCCAACTTGGTTGGAAAATTCAATCTGATTTTCTCCCTATAAGCTTGAAGTCAAGGACGGGCTCTTTTTAAATTTGTGCCTCCTCTTCGGATCAGTGCCTTGTGCGTGGTACTAACTCCATGAACGTTTATAGGTTCCTGTCCCAATTTGTAAGCTTTCTCCGGAAAGTTCCATGGACTCAAGCAATAGCTGACTCCTTAACTAGACTGAAAAACTCCCAGAGCAGAGCGTCTCTAATTTAAGGATCATTCAAGTCCTCTGGGGAATTTGTTAACTGCAGATTCTGACTCAGAAGGTGAGAGGCGGCGGGGGTGGGTGGGGGAGTAGGGGCGCGCTGAAACTGCATTTATAACAAGCTCCCAGATGATGCTAACGTAACTGATCCATGGACCACATTTAGAGACGCGGGGAGGCAATGTCACCTGTTGATCAGGCAACAGCTTACATCTGTGCAGCCAGGCTGAGCGCGGAGGTGATGAAGGCAAGGTTGAGAAGCGCCGTTCTGCCCTTCGAGCGCCCAGGCAGGAAAATGCCAGGCAATCCTTCCGCCCCTTCGCCCTCCCGTGGGGCTCACTTACCTATGGTGGACACGACGGTGCCCACGAAGTAGAAGGCGCCGGTGAAGTCCCAGCGCTGGCGGGTGTTGTCCACGCGGATGCCGGCCTTGGCGGCCTCCTCGTAGTGGCGGAGGAAGCCGCGTAGCTCGTCGCGGCTCAGATTGTGGCGGCGGCTGAAGTTGGCCAGGCGCTCCTCCCAGCGCTGCTTGGCCTGGAGCTCGTGCGCCAACTCCAGCGCGGAGAACACCGCGGCGCCGCCCAGCAGGTAGAGCACGATGAGCGCGGCGAGCAGCAGGAAGCGCGCGTTGTCCTCGTTCAGGTGGCCCGAGCCGCAGCCGCAACCCCGGCCGGCCATGGCCCGGCCCCCGGGGTCAGCACGGTGCCGGACGGCCGTGACCGCGGGCGGACTCTTGCCCAGGCCCCCCGGGAGATCGGGGCTCGGCCGGGCGTTCAGCCCGCCCCGGGACGCCCGACGGCCTGCTGGCCCATGGCCACCGGGTGCTACCCCGGGCCGCGCGGCTCCGCGGGCCGCGGCCTCGACCGCTCCTGCGGAGCTAACAATCCACGTCCGCCTTGATTCCTGGTTTCAGATCGCTTTTTCGCAGACGGCTCCGCCCGCCTTGGAGTTCTAACGCTGAAGGTCCAAGTGACAGGGCGCAGAGTCCGCTTCTGCTGGGCAGGAGGATGCGGACGCTGTCTCCACCCCGGCGCCCTGTCCGGGTCAGATTGGTTGAGCGGGCGTGGGGCGTCTTCAAGGCAAACTCCCGTGGACTTGACTTTCCCCCAGAGCCAAGATCGGGGGCCCTCGGTGGCTGGCGGGTAAGCAGAGCCTCGTGGACGCCGTCTCTTTGACCATCGCTTCCCAAGCCGTCGACGGCTAGGACGCGGGGTCTCAATCGGCTGGCTTTGCGGTGCCTGCCCAAGTAAATCCGCGGTGCTGAGTCCTAGTCGCGGCGTCGCGCAAAGCCTCAGGCCCCTGGGGTCACCGGCCTGGCTGCCGGGGCTTGGCGGCTGGAGCAGGTGCCCGGCGGGCGCACCGTCAGAGCGACTGTGCAGAGCGGCGTTGGCAGGTTTCGACCTCCCTCCCGGCCCCCACGCTGCGCGGCTTCCGGCGGGCAGAGCGGCTGGAGGAGGACACCAGAAAAGGAGATTGGAATAAGGGAGCGAAGGAGGTTCGGGGCATCTCCCCCGGGCAGCCTCCCTCGTCTGGCCCCAACCAGAACGCCCTTGGCCTCTGGCTCCTGCGCGGGGGCGTCTCCTGTCCCCACGTGTCAGCTCCGCGGGCGCGAAGCGCGCGCCGCAAGCCAGCTCCAGCTCCCGAAGAGGCTGCCAAGGACCAGGGGCTGGAGGGGCCCCGCGGCCAGGAGCTTGTGCTCTCGGAGAGTGCCATCTCCTCCACCTGGGCTTGGCTGCCTCGGTGCGTTCTAGAGATTTTGCGCCGACTGGGCTCCGTGCGGAGTGCTATCCCCCACCCCATGCAGACCAGAGGCAAAGCTCCCCAAACCGCGGGGGACCCCTCCCTGAGACCCCGCCTTTCAGGGGTTGATGGCGCCGCAGCCGCGTTCGAATCTCACCTTCCGGGGAGCGCCCCTCCGCTGGGACTGTCCCCAGCTTCCCTCCTCGCCGCGGCCCTGTCTTGCAGAGCGGCTCGGGGAACAGAGGTCTTTGCCTTGCCTGGCCGACGCGCTCCGACACTGCAACAGGTGGAGCTACTCGGCTGCCTGAGGCAGCGACTCCACCCCGTCTCTCGCCCCACGGCCGCGCGGGGCGGCCCCCAGCGCTAGTCTCCGCCCGCAGACGCCCGGTTTTCCCTGGGTCCTCAGGGGGCCGCGATACTCCCACCCCCTGCGCGCAGATCCGGGAAGTGGGTGCTGAAGAGGCGGGTCAGGTGCTTAGCGGGCTGTGTGGGCCCCTCCCGGACAAAAGAGGGTGCTCCGTCCCCTTCAGACACATCTCGCCCCCACCTGTGTGCCCATCCACACTCTGCCCCTGCGAATCACCAGCCCCTGGAATGTAGGAGTGAATAAGGATACGTAAAGGAATGGATGCGTGGGCATCATCGAGCTAAGAATTGCCCCGCCTGCCCAGAGAGGGGTCCCAGGCTCAAAGCCCACCCACCCACCTACACTCCCCAGGAGCAGAGAATTAAAAAAACCCACTCAGCTCTGGATTCCGATATTCAGGCACCAGAAACCCTGATGCTGCTAATCTTCTCAGCTCCGACCTCCTCCCCCGGTTTCGAATGCCCTCTTTTATGTAGCCTATTGGGGGCCAAGAGCTGTAGGGGGTAGTGCATAGGGGGACATGTGAATACATCCAGGGTGAGTCCTGCAATTACTCCTCCCCACCATTTTATTATGAAAAATTGCAAACAATGTTGAAATAGCATTACAGTGAACATTTTACTTGCTTTATTACATATCTATCTAACCCTCTTTCCATCCATCAACCCATTTGGTTTAAATTCATTTCAAAGTAAGTTGTAGACTTTTGTACACTCCCCCTCTCCCCAATATTTCTCCCTCCTTATTATTAACTAGAGTTCAATATTTACAGGGTTTTTTTTAGAGTAAAATTTATATACAATGAAATGCATAAATCTTAAGTGAACCATTAGATGCATACAATTTTGCAAATTAAAAAATCTACCTATCCGACCTCTCAACCAAATATCACCAACAGGTCAGAATTACCACATTCCTTCCCAGCAAATCCATGCCCACACACATTCCTACACAGGAAGTCACTGTTCATTTTTTTTCTGTCACTGATTGGTCTTGCCTTATTATAGCACTAAGTTGTTTTTTTTTTTTGCTTGTTATAGGTCTTGATAAAATTTAATGTTATATACATTTTTGTGTGTGTGTAAAACTTTTTTTTTTTTGATTGGGGAAGGGGAACGGGACTTTTATTGGGGAACAGTGTGCATTTCCAGGACTTTTTAGTGGGGAACTGTAGTGTGTTTTTTCCCAGGACTCATCAGCTCCATCCAAGTCAAGTTGTGCTTTCAATCTTAGTTGGGGAGGTTGCAGCTCGCTGGCCCATGTGGGAATCGAACCGGAAGCCTTCTTGCCCAGAGCTCACGCTCTAACCAACTGAGTCACCGGTCTGCCCCTTAAAACATTGTTTTGATATCCATCCATGTTATGTCTTAGAATTGGTTCCTTTTTATTCCTAGTTTTTCACTGTTTGACTATGCCATAGTTTTATTTATTCTCCTCCTATTGATAAAAACTAGGTCTGTCAGAAAATTTTGGCTATCATAAATAACTTAGGAACATTCTTGTATAAGTACTTGTGGATATGTTTTCCTACCTATTGGGTAAATACCTAGGAATAGAATTGCTGGATAGGGTAGGTGTGAATTTAATTTTATAAGAAACTGCCTAACGTTTTCCCAAAATAGCTGTACCAACCAACAATCCTTGTGAACATGTTACTATAAACATACTGGTGGATGTGTAGAGGAATGTGCTTTTTGGCCATTTGTATATCTGCCTCTGTAAATTATGTTAAAATATTTTTCCCATTAGAAAAATTAAAATTATTTTCTTTTGAATTGAGTTATATGGGTTCTTTATATTAATATATCCAGGACACCACTCCTTTCTTGTATCTCACAAATATTTACTACCAGTCTCTGGCTTGCCTGTTTATTTTCTTAAAGATGTTTTCTGATGGATATGTTTTAAATTTTGGTGTAGCCCAATTTATCTTTTGTGTTTGGTGCTTTTTATGTACTATGAAGTCATTACCTCCCTCAAGATTGCAAAGGTTTTCTGTTATTTTTTTCCTCCCCTAGAAATTTTTATAGTTTTAGCTTTTATATTTGGGTCTATGATCCATTTGAAGTTTGTTTCTGTATGGTGCGAGGTAGGGGTCACGTTCACTTTATCCATGTGAATATCTCGTTATCCCAGTGCCATTTGCTGAAAAGACAAAAAAGAGTGAATTTATTTCAGGACTCTGTAGCTTGCTCATTTGTCCATCCTTACGCTACATACCACAGTATTTTGTTTATCTGTAGCTTTATTGTAGGTCTTGAAGTCAGAAAGAGTGTGTCCTTCAACTTTGCTCTTCTTATCAAGATTGTCTTTGGATATTATAAGACATTTATTTTCCTAACAAAATTGTATAATCAGCTTGTTAATTTCATGGGAATAAGCCTGTGGGGTCTTGATTAGGATTGTGTTGGATCTGTTTTGGGAAGAACTGATATTTTAATTCGTGAATGAGGCATATCCCTTCATTCCAGTCTTCTTAGCAGGTTTGCATGTAAAGATCTTGCACATCTATTCTACATTCATCTTGAAGTTTGTGGGTTTTTTGGCTATTGTAAATGAAATACCAAGGTTTCATTTTCCAATTGTTTGCTGTAGTATATAAAAATGCAAATAATTTTTGCAAATTAACTTAGTTCCTACAACCTTGCTAAATTCACTCATTAGTTGTGGTAGTTGATTCCTTTAGGATTTTCTATGTAAATACTCATGTCATCTGAAATAGGATTTTACTTCTTCCTTTCTTATATTTATCTTTTCTTGTTCTTGTCTTACTGCAATGGCTAGGACCTCAGTATAATATTGAAGAGAAGTTGTGGAAACAGATATCTTTGTCTTGTTCAAGATCTTAGCAGAAAGCCTTTAGATTTTCACCATTAAATATGATGTTAATTGTTGGTTTTTCATAGACTCCCTTTCTGTTTCCAGTTTTCTGAAGTTTTTTTTTTTTTTAACATGAATGAGTAGTGAATTTTGTCAAGTGCTTTTTCTGCATCTAGTGCAATGATCATATAATTTTCTTCTTTACTGTTAATGTTGAATTTCATCAATTGCTTTTCTAATGTTAAGCCAAACTTGCATTTTGGGCATAAATTCCTCTTGAGATTTCTACTCTTATTTTTATTCTGCTACTTCTTTTTGGGTTTACATTGCTTCTTTTTCTAGATTCTTATGGTGGATACATACATCACTGATTTCAGACCTTTCTTCTTTTCTAATGTTAGCATTTTAAAGCTTTAAATTTCCCTGTTATCTGTGTGCTAACTGCATCCTAAAAATTTGGGTATATTTTCATATTATTTTGTTCAAAATATTTTTTGTTCTTTGACCCATTAATTATTAAGCAGAGGGTTGCTTAATTTCCAAATATGTTTTCTAAGACAAGTTATTTATTGCTAACATTTTCAATGTGGCCAGAGAACCATATTCAATGTCTCATTCTAAATTTGAGACTTGTTTTATGGTCCAGAATATGGTTGATTTTAGTGAATGTACCACATGTACTTGAAAATAATGTGTTCTTCAGTTGTTGGGTGTAGTGCTCTATAGGTGTCAATTAGGTCAAGGTGTTTAGTAAGTCTAATACGGTGACTACTGAGCCCTTGAAATGTGGCTAGTGGCTACATTTTAGCATACGCTAAGAGCATTTATGTTTAATGTAGTGATTTATGTGGCTGGATTTAGGTCTCCTTTTACCATTTGCTTTGTTTTTCCCCACTGTTTTTTGTTCCTGTTCTTTCTTTCCCATTTCTTTTTGGATTAATTTAATTTTTTTTTTTAAATTTCACTTTACCTATTGACTTTTTAGCTCTGTGCATTATTTTTTAAGTGGCTGCTCTATGGATTAACTTTTCACAGCCCTCTGACTTAATATTGTATGACTTTGTGGAAAATATAGAAAGCTTGCAGCTGTAGAGGTTCATATCCCACCTTCTTCTCCACATCTGTTATGCTATGGTTGTCATTCAAATCACATCTACATATGCTAAAATGCACGATACAATTTTTTTTAACTATTTAAACAGTAATATATTCTTAAAGAAGAGAAAAATGTCATCTTTTATATTTATACAGATATTTGCTATTTCCAATGGTTTTTTTCCTTACTGAATATTGATTTCTCTCTGGTGTACATTCTCCCTTTAGCCTGAAGCATTTCCTTCAGCATTTCTCGTAGTGCAGATCTGCAAATTCTCTTAGTTTTATCAGAAAATGTGGTTATTCCATCTTCATTCTTAAAGGATACTTTCATTGGATATAGATTTCTGAGATGACATTTTTTTTTTTCTCTTAGCATGTGAAAGATGTTGTACTGCCTTCCGGCCTCCAGAGTTTCTGAGGAGTCAGTGGTCAGTGGACTCATTGCTCCCAGTTCCCTCTAGATGCTTTTAAGAGTCTCTCTTCAAGTTTGGTCTTTAGTAATTTGACTATGATGCAACCAGTGGCATTTCCTTTGAATAATCCTACTGCTTATTCACTGAACTTCTTGAATCTGTAAATTTCTCACCACATTGGGGAAGTTTTAGCAATTATTTCTTCAAATATTTTCTCTGCGCCACACTTTCTCATCTTCTCCTAGGATTCCAAATACATGTTAAATTTTTCTACATTATCCTACAGGCCTCTAGTCATCATCCCCCTCTTTCCTTCACTGGTTCCTTTTTGTTCTTCAGATTGGATAATTTCTAGTGACCTATCTTCAATTTCCCTGACTCCTCTGTCATCTCCATTCTGCTATTAAGCCCATTTAGTGAAGTTTATTATACTTTTCAGTTCTAAAATTTCCATTTAGTTTTTAAAAATAGTTTCTAAAAATAATTTTCTACTAACCTGAAATTTACTGTCTTTTTACTCAATATGAAAATCTGTTCTACACTCTTGAACATAATTTTAATGACTGCTTTAAAATCTTTGGAAATTCTTGGGGTTAGTTTTGTCTTTTCTTTTGAGAATGAGCTATGTTTTTCTGTTTATTATTTGTGTATTGAGTAATTTTGGATTCTATCCCAGACATTGCAATTGGTATATAACTTACAATGTATTACAGAAACTCTGGATTCTGTTATGTTCCAATGAAAATAATTTATCATTATTTTTAAACAGGCAGTTAACTTGGCTGAACTCACCTGCAAAACTGTCTCCCCCATAGCAGGAAGTAGCTCAAATTTTAGTTCAGTTCTTTTAGCCTTAGCTGTGTATGCACGGTTTAGTGGTCAGCAGAGATTTGAGCAGAGTTTATATACAGAATTTGTGAATCTACTCTCTGGTTCTTTTCTATTTCCCTCTTCACTCTGAGGCTGTGGTTGCTTCAAACCCTGCCCTCTGGATCGTCAAGCCAGCAAGACTGCAGGTTTTTCCACCAGAGGTTTACTTGCCTTGCATGGTGCAGACTGAGACTTGACCTCAGGCCAAAAGTGGTAAAAAAAACAAAACAAAACAGGAAACTCACTCACTGTGGTGCCTTTCTTCATTGAAACTCCCCTCCAGTTTCTGCCTGCTTCTGGTCACTTCAATACCTTTAAGCAGCTAGTTATTAAAGAAGTTGTTTTCTAGAGCTTTTACTTTTTATTTGTGAAAGAGCTGGTTCAATAGGAGATCTTTGGCCCTGCCAGAAACCTGTTACTTGGTTTCCCCTACATTTTATTATGAAAATTTCAAACATTTCAACCAAAGTTGAAAGAGTTTTATAGTGGCAACCTTGATTATATTTAAATTTTCCTGTTTGCTTTTCATATGTCTATCCATTCATTAATACACTTTATTTTAATGCATTTCAAAATAAACTGCAGACATCAATACATGTGTCCCTAGATCCTTCAGTGCACATATCGCTAACTAGAGTTCAACAACTGTTTAATTTTCTTTTGATGTAGAATTTATATACAATGAATGCATATTCCAACAGCACATTCTTTGAGTTTTTAAAAATCAGCTTTATTGAGCTATACAGCAGATCCCTGAATAACGTTATTTCGTTGTAATGTTGATAAAATGCTATAGGAACTTAACTCTTGCTTACATCAGTTAACCTATGGTAAAATTGGTTTTGTTATCCATCGTTTCACTTTAAGTCCCAGAACCTATCAACGATGTTAAATGAGCACTTACTATAATTTACATACAGTGAAAGTTACCAATTTGGTGTGTAATTCAGAGAGTTTTGTAAAATGTAACCAATGCCACAATCATGATAGGCACATTTCCATCATCCCAAAAGTTCCTTCATGCAGCCAATCCGCTCTCCCCACTCCTGCACTTATTTTTAAGGTCACCCAATTCTGCTTTGAGCAGGTGCCAGGGTGTCACCCAAGAATAGGAATCAGAGACCAAGGGGAGAGGCCCTCTGCTGCCAAGTGTGTCGTGGAGTGCCAGAGAGGAAAGGAATGGAGATGTGGAGCCAAGGCTCAGGATGGGCTCTTCTGAAGTGTTTACAAGTTGTTCCTCGAATGGTGTTGAGTGGCTCATTGAGACCACATGGTCCATTCTCCTACCTAAAGGCAGACTCTGCCAATCCAAGTACAAAGATGCCCAGTTCTTGAGCCCATTACGGTATCAGAGTTCAGGAAGCAGGAACATGCGCTTATTATCTTCAAGAACGCAACTGTACGTAGGTAGGTTCACATACCTCTTTGAACCTGTTCCTTCATTTGTAAAATGGACTTCCTCCCAGGGCTGAAGTGTCAGCTCACCCCTGGGGCTCATATTAACATGTACTCCCCAGTTCCATTCCACCACCAGGAAGACCCCTCTCTCGTGGAGGCGGCAGGCACAGCAGCATGTAGGTCAGCTGTGTAGTGGTTCAGGTGTTTTAAGACTGGGCCCAGGGAGGGAGACTTCCTCCCTGGAAGGGCAAACAGAAACGCCCTTCCTGTGGAATCCAGAGGCCCACTGGGCACCCCGCTGCAGCCAGCACTCGTAAATTTACCTCAGTCTTCTAGAAACAACATGCAGTTAGAGTGTGGAAGCAGTATTTGTGGGAAAACACTAACTTTTCCAAAGACATGGGGTTTATTTTCTACACTTGACTTACCATTCTCTAAGTGCCCCAAAGACAGACTGCCACTTTCAAGCACTTTTACTTATTGAGAATAAAACGCATTGCCATTTATACCGGCAACAAAATGTATGCACATCACTCATATTCATTCATCTTTTGTTATCGGTATATATTATTACAATTTTAATGCAGTTTTTTCCTGTCTTAAAATGTGTTTACGTTTTTTTGGGGCATCCTCTGTATTTATGCAGTTCTTGCCAGTGTTTACCAGCACCATTTCATTTGCTTCTTACAACAATCCCACGAGGCAGCAAAGATAGATATTAGCCCCACTTAACAGATGAGAAAATGAAGACTCAGAGCCATCACATGACTTGTCTGAGGTCTCAGTGTGGAGGAAGCAGAGTTGGGGAGCTGGGACTGGTTCTGAGTCGTGAGTACTCGGGGCTGAGTCACCTCTCACATCTTGGTCTTATCTCCAGCTGTCCCCCAGGTGACCATCTGTTTTCATTCAGGGGAGTTGAACTAGCAAACCTGGGAAGGAATACATTTTATATTGTAACCCTGACCACACGCATGCAAATTGAAACAAAAATCTCACTTTGTGTTTCACAGACATTTTCTACTACATTTCATTTAAAAGTGCTGGTCATGACCCCCTAAATTAATTTCATGATTCACTGAAGGGTTGTGACTCAGTTTGAAAAGTCGCCGTTCTAGGACACTCAGACTATAAGGGTTTACTGATTCATGCAGCTTTTCGAGAAACTTGCACTTTAAAATTTCCTTCTTGGTTTCCTTTTGCTTTTCAATAAAATCTGCATGCTTGTACACATTATTCAAGAATGAGGCATAGAAAGGTTCCTCTGGCACAATATTAAGAGTTCACCTAGAGACGCTTCTTTATAATGAACCACAGGCATTTCCTGCTTGTCTTTGGAGAATTCTGCACCTGACCCCCTCGCCCCCCCCCACTCCCACCAGGGGCAGGCCCATGATCTGGACACGTGACTCCACCTGGCCAATTTGCTGGAGCTACTGGGAGAAAAGTACTTTTCTCTGGAATGACAAGGCGGAAGTCATGTGGGATCCTGGGGGTTGGTGGTGGGGAATCTCAGCCTCTAGCTGGAGAGAGCTTGCTTGACAATGATGTCCATATTCCGGAAAGCACAGCTGAGACTTGGCAACAGACGTTACATTATGACCCTCTGACTCCAGCATTCGTGGTACTTATGTTAAAGCCTCTTTCATTGCTTAAGGCTCATTCATCTCATTTCTGTGACTATAAAAGCATCCTAATGTATTCTTTCATAAAAATATTGATGAAATATTATTGAATAACAAACATTTAGGGGCTTTTAAATTTTAATAATGTCAATTATCTGGAAAAAACAAAACAAAAAACCCCACTCAAATCAGCATTCAGCTGTCATGTTAATTTCTAAAGAACCTGTGAGCAGAGTCACCCAGAGTATACACAGTGGCATTATCTGTGTCCTTGGGGCCAGAAAGGGACACACACTAGTTGTTTGACCTTGAACCTTATATTTTTCCCTCCTATAATATGAGGTTAGTTAGTATCACATGCCCCATTGTGTGATGATGTAAAGTTACCTACGATCATAACCTATAATAAATTTCCCATGGATGCAATTTCTCCTTTGCTTTTCCTTTCTAAGCTTCTCTTTACTCGTGTGTATTAAAAAGACTAGTCCAGGTACCTTCCAGCTCTTGATAAATTGCAGCGGGGCTCTCTGAAAACCTTGCTACAAAGGCAATAGGAGAGCTGAACCAAGTATCTCAGACCAGCCAGACTGAGTGTTCAGGGGAGCTTCTGGTAGGCCCAAAGGGAATAAAATGTAACTTAAATGCAGCAATTGGATGCTGCTTTGAGACGGGCTTGCTTGGAACTCTGTAAAATATGGACTGCAGATCACAGCCAGACTTACAGTGTGGTGGCCCGTGTTTGCCTCCCCCGTTTCATTATCTCCCGGCACTTCATTTCCTGGGCAACCTCGTCCTCCTCCCCCCACCCCGCAGCATCTTCTGTGCTGCCTTCTCTTCTGACACTCAGCCTGACCCTTTCTGCTCTGTGGTTTAGATCTAGTGTGTTAATGGAAACACCAGGTTTCAGTCAGAGGATTTAACAGAACGCGCTCACCATGGGAAAGCGTTCAGCCCCCAGTGCTCTCACTTGAAAGGAACCTGCTCCACTGGCAGGTTCTGGCTTTACTGATTCAGTGCCCAGTCCTGCGCATGAATGTAACACTTCGTGGTTGATCTTATGTGTCCTTGTTAGTCCTGTCATGCCAACCATGATTTGCTGTGACAGTGCATGGAAGGCACTGGTTTTACAGCCACAGTTACATATTAATACACACAGGCGTCCTTGGGTGGAGCTTGGGAGTATCTGCCACACTGGCTGTGTGGGTTCAAACCCAGGTCTGCCACTTGCCAGCTGTGTGCCTTTGGATCAATATCTTAATTTTACTCATCTGTAAAATGAGGATGGTAATAGTACCTCCTTCACTGGGCTATTATGAAGACGAAATCAGTGAATATACATTAGCATAGCATAGCAAAGGCGATTAAAAAATATCTTTAATTTTTTTTAGTGAGAAATGTTAATAATGACTACCACCAACATCCGTGTTCAAAAGAGTAACCTATGCAAAGAGTTAGGGATGCATATAAAACTTTAAGGGAAGTGAACACCAAGTACAAATGAGAACATCAAATGTTTTCCGCTCAATGTCTTACAACTTAAGCTTCATAGAACTTCAGCACTCAGGATGGAACCCACATGTTCCCGTGTGTATCTGGGGCTTTGACATAAGGAATGTTCCAAATCCATGGCCGATCTGGGGGGGGAGGGAAAAACATTACATATGTATAATACTGATTTGAACAGGATTAGAAAAGTATTCACCCACCATACAGAACAAAATCAGGCACGTGCTGGAATCTACAAATTATAAAGAACATGTTTTGAACCAACCCCAGATAATAGCCCATTTTAGACGATGATTTTTAGTAAAGGTTCAGGTTAAGACAGGAGTGAGTGAACAGGGAAGCAGGCGAGCAGAAACCTGGGGTGCATTCTGGCTTGCCAGTTACACGGACAAGTCACTTCACCTCTCTAAGCCTCAGTTTCCTTATCTGTACCTACGTCGTGAAGCTTGTCAGGAGGACTGAATGAGATAAATCCGTGTGGTGTGTAAGACACAGTGTCCAGCACAGAGACAGCCCAGCCCATGTACACGTCCTGCCTCCATCCTTCTCCACACCCTGCGGAGACATTCTGAATGTGGCCTCAGCTTCCTAATCTGTGCAATGGGACCTGATCGCATTAGCAACCTCCCGAGATTATTGTGAAACATAAACGAGAAAACACCTGTGAACGTTCCTGGCATGTTGTAAGTACTCAATAAATGTGAAGTTTTCTTCCTTTTACTGGATGTTTCAGAAACTGAAAAAAATCCATACTACTCACTTTTCACATGCACTGCTACTACTAGAGTCAAATCATCTCAAAAGAACCATAAAGAGATGGGCAGGGAGTCAATACATGGTGGGGACTAAAAATAAAGCCCCCTAGGACTGTCCTGATGGGTATGAGAAAGAACAACTCTGAGCCTGAGTGTTGATAGTAAGCTGGCCCCTGAGCTGGACCAGCCCACGAAACCCTGCGCTCAGCACTGCCACGGTGCCTGTGGCAGCCTTCTCCTCCTGAACAGGGGCCGATGGCAGCGAACATCAGCCCTGCTTCATCCCCACGGCAGAGGACACCCGATTCGTGCAATACGAGTAGTTCCTAGAGCGATTCTTCACCACTGCAGGGTTTGTGACGCAAACATTTGCCAGTCAGCAAGTAACTTCAAGACCACACTGCAGTTATTCCTCTCCCTTGAAATTAGGCCAAACAAGGACCTGGTAACCACCCTACCAGCAAATCCCCGATGCAAGTGAGCGAATGTCTGCACCTACAGGCTGTTTCTTGTGCTGGCGGGAAGGGCCTCCACTAGCTTGGGGGAAAGCCACTAAAAAGGCCAACAGGTAGGTGAAAAGAGGGTGGTTATGATTCTGCTGTGTCTTTTTTACCCATCACTACTGGAAATCAGCATTAATACTTACTGCTTAGATGAACGCCTGTTTTAAGCAATCTGCCTAAATTGTCCCCAGGAGAACAACTTGCCTCATGATATAGTCGTGCATGTATCTGAAATATTTGTTGAGTGCTGGGTAGATGCCAGGTACTTTGCCAGGCAAAGGTGAGGTCCTCTGAGAGTTCACAGCCCAGTGGGGCAGACAGACAAGCAGGCATGCCATGAGGCTGGAACTCTGAACGTCACCACGTCTGCAGAGCAGCTCCCTAACTGGGATGATGTGAGAAGTGCCCCCCCTCCACCCCCCAGAAAGCCTGTTTCAGTAGGTCTGGGCTGGGCCTGGTGATATGCATTTTACCAAGTTCTAAAGGTGATCTTGACACAATTGGTTTGGACCCAAGGCTAAAGGGAATGGGGACCTGTCTTTTTTCTGGAATACGACATGATCGATGTGCATGGCAGCCGTGTAGAGGGTGTCAGTGGGAGGGGGCTAGAGCCAGGGAGCTGAGCAAGCAGTACAGTCCAGGTGACACATAACGAGGCGTACACGGAGGACGTGGCAGGAGGCTGGGGACGAGGGGCCAGCCCGCGGGGTTTCCTGCGCGTCTCCCTAGCCTGCGGTCAGGGACTGCATGCACCTAGCACCTCTGTGTAACTCCAAAACTTAGCCCTCCATGGGGAGGTGCTATAGTGTAAGGGTAAAGGAGGCATTTATCTGTGAAGTTATACTGGTACCTGTGTCATGGGGTAGTGAGCATTCAATGACTCAATTCATGTCAAGTACTCAACAGCAGTTCCTGGCACACCGTAAGTACTTAGAGTGCTAGGTGCTATTATAATCTATTATAATTATATTATAATTACCACCACCTTCAACTCATACTGGGTGAAGATCGTCATTATCCTATATGCTGCGTAAGTCCTAACAGGTTTTCCAATAACCAGATAAACCCAAGTAAAGTAAAAAATCCTGTTCTATTAAGCTAGGTAATAAGCTCTCTCCTCTATTCCTCTAAGAAACGGCCCTTGGGTGAAGGACTTAAGACTACACCACTTGCCCCCGGGCCCAAACACCCATATGTACATTTCTCACTGTCTTTTTTCCAGGGAAAGTTGACAGACTACCCCCAGGAGCCACTGTCTCATCTGAGCAATCACTGTCTTCTTTCCTTAGATTGGGTGCAAGCAGATTGTGTGTGGTGTGTGATCCCAAAGAGATGAACCAATTATCGTAAGATTTCTGATGTCATTTCACTTTAGCCTACTCTGAAATCAAGGAATGGCTAAAAACACTTGCCAGCTTGAAATACAAAGGAAAGCTCCAAAATATTTTATACAGAGTTACCAGCCTAGTAGAATTGCAATCATTTGTAACTACAGTGTGAAAAATAACAGAAATGGAGCCACTTCAAGATGGAGTCGGCGCTGCCATCCCAGAGGAACTGCCTGGCACATCTTATCCCTCAGACCTTTGGAATGTTTAAACTGGGCAAAATAACCTTCAGACTAGGCCTAAAGCAGCACGGTCCTCCAAAGAACTGTTTGCAAAGCAGACTGAAAATTAAAGGCATTCTTTAGAATTATCATGTTTCCCCGATAGCTCCCGTTATAGTAAAATCAGACAGGGTCTTATATTAATTTTTGCTCCAAAAGACGCATTAGAGTTGATGGTCCGGCTTGGTGTTATTTTCGGGGAAACACGGTAGCATCACTGAGTTAGTTTATTTGCACCTATAGAGATTCCTTACCTTATTAATACCCACAGAAATTCCTTCTACTTGCGTAATTGTTCCCCTTCCCCTTCTCATAAATACCCCTTGCCTTTACCTCCTAATCAGAACACTCTTTGGGTTTCTGCCTGAATGAGTGCTTCCAGAATAGCTCTTCTGTTGGGTATCAAATAAAATAAATACTTGTTGCCTGTCACTTTGGCCTTTTATTTTAAGGTTTACAGCACTATCAGTGTTATCTGAAACCCATTAACACCCTTCTTTGTGAAGAACCCACCCATATTAATCTGTGATTAAATGAAGTAGAACAGAATATTCTTTCTTTTTTTTTTAATCGAACTGGCAACCTTGTGGTTGAGAGCCCACTGGCCCATGTGGGAATCGAACCGGCAGCCTTTGGAGTTAGGAGCACGGAGCTCCAACCGCCTGAGCCACCGTGCCGGCCCAGAATATTCTAACCTAGTGAGAGGAAGAATAATACAAATTGCTAAAAACCCAGTACTTATTTCAAGGTAATCTGGTAAGTGACTCTTTGATAATTCCAGATTTCCTCAAACTTTCTGATGATGAAGTCATTTTAAAAGCTAAGCTGGTATATGGTGATGGAAGGAGAACTGACTCTGGGTGGTGAACACACAATGTGGTATATAGATGATGTATTACAGAATTGTACACCTGAAACCTATGTAACTTTACTAACAATTATCACCCCAATAAACCTTAATTTAAAAAAAAAGCTAAGCTGGAAGTTTAATTTCAGCTTTCTCTTTGTGCTATAATATAAAACAAAAACAGATCATCTTAAAGGACATGATCAAAATCATGTCTAAAAAATTCTGGCTGCCTCATTTCAAAAAAAATACCAGCTCCTTAAAAATTAAAATGAAACATACCAACAATGATTTTCAGTGATTTACCTCTTGCATTTTCTTTGGATTAGAATATTAAATCAACTTTCTGTTTCCCTTACAAAGATATGAATCTGGACCTTACTATTCAGCAATAATGCTGATAGGTCTGCACCGAAGTTTATTGCCATGCTGTTTAAATGTAAGAAATTAATCAAACAGTAAGGGGAATGGTTAAACCATTTGGGAACTGAGGGGGAGCAGAGTTTGCCACCCCAAAATATGCCTTTTGGATATTGATTTTAAGCTGGTATTTTTAAGAAACAAAAGACTTGGGGAAAAACTTTGACATTCCCCGAACTGCCTCAAAGAATTCACAGAGGACCTGCTCCAGGAAGGGAGGATCGTCACAGATAACTCAAGTTTAATATGAACTACTGTGATAGACGGGGAGGAACCTACACGGCCCCTTGGATCAAAGTCCTGTCTGTGTCCCATTGTTAAAGAAGGTCCAGCAAACATGTAGTGACCAAACATTTGCTTTTCCGTCTCCATTAAATTGTGTTCCTGCTCTTTGAAGTTCAGACGCTCACCCCCACCCTCCTTACTCAAGATGGCATACAAGCTTCAACTGCGGTTTGTCCCTGGGTCCCAAATTCTCCTACAGCACCCCTCCCACCCCATGTACATACGTAATTAAATTCCCTTATTTTCTCCTGTTAATCGGTCTTATGTCATTTCAATTATTTGACCAGTCAGAAGAACTAAGAGAGGAAGGGGGAAAATTTCCAGTTCCTCACAGTACTCTGCTTATGTAAGAGGATGTCTTTATTTTTAGGAAATATATATTGAAGTGGTTAAAGTGACTTCATACTTGCAACTCTCTCTCCAATGGGTCAGAAAAAAATTAACATATGAGCCATAGAGAGAATTATGCAAATATGATAAAATATTGATATTTGGGGAACCTGGGTGAAAGGGTATACGGAAATTCGTTGTACTTTCCTTGTAACTTTTTGTAAATCTGAAGTTATGTAAAAATTTTGAAAGAATACTATACATATACCATGTATTTTAAAAAAAAGATTACTCAATAAAGTAAAATCTTTGAAGCTCGTATGGTTAATTACCTCTTAAACTTGACATATAACTTATTCTTTAAATCCAAATAAGATAGGCTTTACTCTCTCCATAGTATATCAGATAATGAAAGAACATAAGCTAAAAAGGGAGTGTAAGCAGATGCCTTTGGTATCGGGCTCAGGAGACAGTGAACACTTAACTATTTCACTTTCTCTTCAGGCTCAAGGTCACACAACAAGTGGGACTTATGGGAATAATTTACGTTAGATTTAAAATGATTATTTTGCTTTATAAGTTTTCTTTTAAGAATACAACTCCTATTAGTAAAATGACTTCGGTTAAGTGTAAGTTTACAGCATAAGAGTAAATGTAAACTCAGTGAGAGCAAGGATCTGGGTCCGTCTCATTCACTGACATATTCCGAGTCATTCCTAGGCGGTGTCTGCACACAGTCAGGTTCTCAATATATACTCGTGGAGAGAACGAACAAGCAGTGAACACTGGGCGAAGCAAGGTATACCCGTAGCCCAGATGTTGTTTCTGCTTTACTTTATTTGACCAGTTTCTTTGTTTCAAGATGTCTGGAAGCCTCTTATACTGAACTGCAACTGTGTTTTCCTTAAAATAAGACCTAGCCAGACAATCAGTTCTAATGCGTCTTTTGGAGCAAAAATTAATATAAGACTGGGTCTTATTTTAATATAAGACCTGGTCTCATATAATACAATACCTATAAAACCGGGTCTTATATTAATTTTTGCTCCAAAAGATGCATTAGAGCTGATTGTCTGGCTAGGGCTTATTTTCGGGGAAACACAGTATAAGACCCGGTCTTACTGTATTGTATTGGATCCTATCGTACCATATCATATGAGACCCGTCTTATATTATAGTAAAATAAGACCGGGTCTTAATTTTTGCTCCAAAAGACACATTAGCTGATGGTCCGGCAAGGTCTTATTTTCGGGGAAACACGGAATGTGTTCACAGCAGTCTTTCTTTTTTTTTTTTTGTCGTCTTCTGATTTAGCAAGATCTTACATGTGTTACAGTGGCTTGAAAGTCACTTTTTCAAATGAAGTGCTTTTGAAATGTTCTTAGCCACTCACTTGTCCAAATCTTGGTAAAATGCCTTTTTATCGGCCGTAGGACTCCCTCGAATGTTGGCTATATAAGAAATGGTGATAATCTGAATCACTGGCATTATTTTTCATGCTTTTAAAGCAGTGTGGTAGTAGTAGTGATTAAAAAATCAGTAGTAGTGATTAAAAATAAAACGCTACAGTCTCTCCTACATGTATCTTTCAAAGGAGATGCAGGAAAAAAAAGAAAACTCAGCTAAACCATGGAAAGCATCCTGCTTGCTGGCCAAATAAAAGATTTATCATTACTGGGTCTAAGACACTACCCAGCTATAAACTTTAAATTCTTGGGAATGTCGTTTCTATTGGGCCTCACGATATTTTTAAGGCTTCTCTATATCTTCCACTCTGCTTTCACAGTCCTTTGGAAGTTTGGGCTAAAGGGAGGGGGTAGAATTCCAGCTAAGATTCAGGGCTGGGGGTGGGAAATAAAAGGCCCAAGGCCAGACAAAAGCCTAAGGCAGTTACAGGTAGTCCCCAGGTCCAATGTTTCTTCCAGAGAATTCAGTTTAAAAACAAACAAACAAACAAACAAACAAAAGGAACGTGAAGAACAGAGAAAGGGAGGAAAGACAAAGGTGCAGCACAAGCCCTAGAGGGAAGGAGACATTATCAGGGTCAGTCTGTGTTGCTCGCAGGTTTAAAGACTGTCTTGCAGAAGCCTTAGGCTCTTTTCATCATCAGCTCACCAAGGAGCAGTGGAAAGAATGAACATCAATCCCCTACTATATGCCAGGAGCTAAACTGGACATTTTAGGTAACAGTGTGGATGAAAAAGCAGCCACAAATTAAACCTGATGAGCTCAGAGGAGGCCTGCATGGTGGGTCTTACAAACTCAGACACCGAAAGTAACCACATAGGATGGTCTGAACATACAAATTCCTAACTAAAAGCAAGTCCTGGCAGGCAGTCACGTCCTAGGCCTGTAGCTTCCTTGAGAAAGGTCAGTCTTTACCTGAAGTGATGCCTGTCTATTGTCTTTACATCTAAGATAACATACCTTTGAAATGTCAGAGTAATCTCCTTTTCTGGATGCCTCAGGGCACAACCACTGCACCACAGCCCCTCACTGGCATCTTGTTGCCCACATACCCTCTGAATGTGCTGTAAATGTTAATTGTTAACTATCCTGTACCCCCTAATGTAAAAGAAGTACGCGTCTCCATTTTACCTTTTATCCAATCCCAGAGATCTCCCTGCTTTGCTTTCTCCTGCCCGCTTTATCTACCACCAATGGTTTTCATGTAACCGCCCCCTTATGTCTCCTCCTTTGCTTCTAATGTATAAAATAAGCCGCAAAACTACCATTCTCTGGAACATTTTCTCAATCCAATGAGATTTTGCTTCCTGGCAATCGTTGTCAGTTTGGCTCAAATAAACTCATAAAAATTCTCTACAGGTTTGGACGTTTCTTACGTTGACAACAAAAACAATGGCTAACATTTACTGACTGCTAATTCTGAACTAAAACACTGTGTTAAGTGTATTACAGATATCTTAGTTTCAACAACCCTGAGGTAGGCATTCTTATTGTTTTGCAGATAGAAACACCAAGGTCTAGAGATTGCAAATAACTGCCCAAGGTCACTTAATAAGTTATAACGTTGCACTTAAAACAGTCTGGTTCTAAAGCAATGTTTTCCATTTGTGTGTGTGTGTGTGGTGTGGTCAGATTCCTTGAAATTCTGATAAAACCTACATAATATTGCTAGTCAAAAATGAATATGCATGAATACACAAAAATTTAGAGGACTCAAAAAAAAAGTACACAGCTTGAAAAGAAGGGGAGCAAAAATGCCTTTAGAAACTTCGTATCAGCACAACGGATCATATACAGAGGGTGCCAAAAAATGTGTACACATTTTAAGAAAGGAAAACTTAAAATTGTAATACTCAATATATACCGATAACAAAAGATGGATACAAGTCATGTTTGACTTCTGCAATGACAAGAGGTGCTCAAAGTGGTTACCATCAGCGTAATTTTAATAGTTTTTTTTTTTCTTAAAATGTGTATACATTTTTTGGCACCCTTTGTGTATATATAGTCAGCTGTAAGAGACCGGCTGGCACACCAGACAGCTGAGATAGGATTACATGTGAGATGTGTCAATACAATCAATCTAGTGTTATTTCCCCGAAAATAAGACCGGGTCTTATATTAATTTTTGCTCCAAAAGTCGCATTAGGGCTTATTTTCAAGGGATGTCTTTTTTTTTCATGTACAACAATCTACATTTATTCATTTATTCATGTACAAAAATCACAGTCATGTCATCTTCTGGAACATCATCATAACTCTCCAAACCCCGAATTCCGGCTTGAATTTCTTGCGACTCCATTTCCTGTAGAACCATTGGCCCCAATCTCTCATGTCCAGCAATAGAGCTCTCCTTGAATGAGTACTTCTTTTTCCACGTAGCCTGCTCGTAGTGCATGGGCAACACAGCTGTCAGTGATTTTATCCCATGAATTCTTCACCCAAGAAACGACTTCTTGCAGGCGAGGCTTCACAAAGTTTCCATGCTGATTTTTCTCCATTCTATTTCCAATGTAGGCATTGATTTCCATGTGCAAATTGTCCTTGAATGGCTTGTTTATTGCAATACAAGTGTCTGGAGATAGGCAATCATTCCTGTGGGAATCATTATTTGATCTATTCTTCTCTCTGCAAGAAGTTCTTCATGTCTTTAGCGCGGTGAGTGCTGGCTGATTCCTAGACTAGCAGACCTCGTTGGCCACCTCACAAAACAAGTGGCAGCATTAAATCAACCCACTTCCTTATAACTGCTTGTGTGCACCAGGCTTTTCGATTTCAAGAACATAAATGCCTGAAACACGTTCAATCTTACCTTTCTTGCCCTTAGTGATAATTAGAGGTGGGCTTTCTTTCCATCCAGACGAATTGCCAAAATACAGGTAACACGTGCACTTTGGTAACCAGTGGAGGGAATGTAGATTGATGAGGCCCCCCTCTGATCAATTGTTGTTTGAGATCCTTGGCCCATAAACACTGCACTTTCAACCACAGCAATCATGTTGGAGAGTTGTTATTTAGAAAAGTCGATGCCATCAACAAAGGACTTGAATGCAAGTGCATGTTTAATAACTTCAGTATCTTTCAGCTTGAACAGTGTTGTCAATCTTCTTAGAGACAGTTCATATCGTTCAAGGAAGCCATCCAGCCAGTGTTGTGATACAGATATCTTAGTTTCTGAGAATATTTCTTCTTCTGGGGATTTAATTCTTCTGGGGATATTTCTAACTGTGGTGCCATTGCAAGGGCAAATGCTTGACTATCAGCCCTGCACACAACCAAAGACTTTGCTCTCCTGTCAGCAATCCATTCACAGATGATGTCTTCCAACTCAGGAACTAATGGTTGCCGACTTGATCTACACTTGCGCTTCTTAGCATTTCCCTCATCCACCTGTTGACTGAGGTTATCATACTCTGCTTGCCATTTTTGGACCATTTGGAGATCCAACTTCTCTTTGCAGAAAGCCGTAAGATTCTTGCCCCAGGAGTCCTCCACGATTCCTTTCTTGTACTCGACAGAATAGCTCTTACTTTTTGCACTCATCTTGTCTGGGGGTCAAAATATCATTCCCTTTTAATCTACCATTAAATCAAGTGTTAATTGAAGGCTTACGAGACAGGAGTGGCAACAAAAATGATGACAATTAAGAATGATGATCCAGGGCTGGCCCAGTGGCTCAGGTGGTTGGAGCGCCGTGCTCCTAATGCTGAAGGCCACCGGTTCGATTCCCACATGAGCCAGTGAGCTGTGTCCTCTACAGCTAAGACTGTGCACAGCTCTCCCTGGAGCTGGGCTGTTGTGAGCAGCCGGAGGTTGGCGTGAGCTGCCGCAGGCTGCTGTGTGCTACAGTGTGCCGCCATGAGCGGCCGGCAGCCAGCATGAGCTGCTGAGTGCTGCTGTGGGCTACCGTGTGCTGCCATGAGTGGCTATGACCAGCGTCAGTGGCCGGCAGCCATTGTGAGTGGCTGGCAGCCGGCGAGAGCTGCCGACCGGTGACTGATTGCCTCAGCCAGGGGGATTGCAAGGCTCATCACACCAGCATGGGCCAGGGAACTGCATCCTGCACAACCAGACTGAGAAACAATGGCTTGAACCGGAGTGGGAGCAGGGGAAGGTGGGGGGGGGGGGGAGGAAAAAGAATGATGGCCCACACAAAAGCGACGAAAAATAGCAGGCACCAAAAATTCAGAAAACGTTATTTCACACAAGTGCGTTAAGTATGTCCGTTACAACACATGACGTCTTGAATTATGAAGATTCATATTAGACACAAACATGTCCGTTCGTTATCAAGTGCGCATGTTATTATTCATGTATTGTGTCTATACTCCGATTGGTCATTTGGCAATAAGTCTCAAGTTCATCTGTTTGCATAGGCACTTACCTCTCATCCAAAGGCGCCCGCTTGGGTATTTACAAATACTTAATTATAATTTATATTATCATTTATTTTAAGTATTAATGTCAATAATATTATTTATTTATATTTAATTATATATTAATATTATTTTATAGTTTAATACATCCGTAGTGTGTTGCAACAGACGTACTAAATGTGTCTGTCTGGCTGATGATCTAAACTGGGGTTTATTTTTGGGGTAGGACTTATATCACGAACATCTTGAAAAATCATGCTAGGGCTTTTTTCCTGTTAGGTCTTATTTTCGGGGAAATACGGTAAGAAATGGGTTCATCAGAAGGGGGGGTTTGGTTCACCACAAAGCCATAAAGGGCGGGTAAAGGTGGGGAAGTAGCTGGACCCCATCCATCACTGTCTCGGGAACAAAGGGACCCGTTGGGCTGACTGTTATGGAATCAGATATTTTGGAATTTTAATGGGGTGATGTCAGTAAACCCTTCCGATCAAAAATCCAATTTGTCCTGTTCAGATTCAGCATTCACTCAAAAACTATAGATTATAATTTGGCTATGCATATAGACCTCTGGAGACCTTCCAGGACAAAATATCCTGGTTGTGGTGATATGAGCATTTGCCATTTTAAATTAATAAGGATGGCCTGTGTGGGGGTTTAGACCGAGAGTGACCCCAGATGTGTTTTGAGCAGATTGTTTTGAGCTAAAGGCAACTTTAGCCCCAAGCTCAGGAGAAACTTCTGCCCCTCTCTTAACTACCTAGAAAAACTTGAATTAGGGGTCTTGCCCATAATAAGCTATTATCAGCGATAAAGCTCTTTTGACCTATCTATAGGGCAGGGCAAAATTTATTTACTAAGCATCTGATCTTATCATCCTGCAATGACCTTTTGAAGCCCCCAAAGTATATAACCTCCTCTCTAGCTCAGGATGTCTTCTTATACTCCCTTGTTCCCTATCTCTGAACCTTACAGGTGGGGTTTCTGACTCTCTCATGTCTACGGGATTCCCATACATACATATGTATTAAATTTGGTTATTTTCTCTTGCTAATCTGTCTCCTATCTACTTGATTAGTAGACTAGATGAAAGAACCTTGAGGGTAGGGGAAAGTTTATTCCTCCTGCAGACCTGATTGAGTCTGATAAGTGTGAATTTGCCTCAAAGGCAGACAGACATTCAGTCTGTCTGGCTGAGAAAAGCATAACTGCAGCCTGTGGGCCTGGGTCAGAGGTGGTACCGCCTACACCAGCTAGCAAGCCTTCCTCCAGAAACACCAGGAATCGGAACCAAAATTCCACTGACTTCCTATTGTGAAAAATACACGGTTACTGCCCTTAAGAAAGTCATAGCTTAGCCATTTTCAAAGTGTGACTTGGGTCCTCCCTTTTAAGGGGGACAGGGCTGTGAAGTCAAAATTATTTTCATCATAATTTTAAGCTAGTATTGGTCACTTTCACTTTCTCACTAGTGTACAGAAGCTACGTGACATGTAATATCATAACAGAGCAGCTATGAGACTCCAGCTATCTTCTGTCAACCAAGATAAAAAGAGGTTTGTAAAAAATATACACAATACCACCTTCCTCATTAGCTTTTTTCTTGGGTGTGGGGGGGTAGTCATAAAAATACATGTGTGTGTGTGTGTGTGTATATATATAAAATAATGGTTTTATTGCTGTTTTTTTAAGCTAATATATTCGAATTTCTTGGTTTTAATTTCTGTATAGTAACTATCAATGGATATAACACCCCACATATATAAAAGCTCCTTATGGTCCTCAATAATGATAAGAGTGCAGAGGGGTGCTGAGAACAGCCAGTTTGAGAACTATGGCGCCAGTGGCCCTAAACAGGGCAGTACAAGGGACAGACCCATACTTACAGGGTGTTCCATCAGCCAGCCTCCCACTAAGAGATCAGTGGCTTTTCCTGGGCCCTGTTTCTGCTTTGGTCCATAAAACCCAAGGTTTTCCTTCATCTGTGTCTCACCTTTACTTCCATACAGCTCTGGAGGCAGATCATAGGGCACAGGGAAGGAGGCTGTTGGTTCCTGGCTGCCTGAGAAGAATTTCTGTTTCACTTTGAAGCTGTCCAGGCCCTGCAGACACACAGAAGGAATCTATGATTACACCCATATTTTTGAAAAAGACAGACCTCAGAAGCAGTTGTATCTTTATGGCATTCACAACAAAATGCAAGTTATTTCAGAGCTACTTTCAATGTTCAATAGGTTGAATATATTTACACTCCTCCAATTATTTACACTTCCCCAAATTATTCTTTCTCAGGAATAAAAGAGGTTCAAATTTCAGGAATTAAATTATAGCCAAGTTTGCAAAAGTGTAATACAGGATATAAAGATACTAGAGTAAAACAACCTGGGATATTATAGTCCATTTCTACTAACCGCTACGTACGGTAGTTTACAGTGAGCATTTAGAAGACTGTAGAAAAATATCTCAAAATACTTTCAATATTGCTATAGTAACAGGCTGCTCACTCTGGTGTAACAAGAAACAAAAGCTGCTTTCATGTGAAATGAAAATATAACGTGACAGGGATAGAAAAGTGAGAGCACTTCAAGATCCAACAAAACGGGAGGTTTATTCCAAGAACTCCAGAATAGGGTGTTGATTTTGGATCTTAACCAGGGTGCAAATTCGGGTTCTGTATGGAGGCTGATGTCCGTAACTGTCATCCCCTCTAACACGGTCTGACGGAGTGCAGATGCTCGACTCGTTAGATTTGTTCTCGCCCCATCCCCAAACACTGGTCACCCCCTGGGTCCCTCTGAGGATTATCCTGGAACTTCGTTCGCGAGTCTGTCCATCTGTCTCTCATTCCTTCTGTCCACACATCCAAACATATATCCACGCTTCGTATCCTAAATCCCTATCAAACTGTGCTCGCCTCTTACGAAGCCACACAAAGAGCTAGGACTACAGTTCTTAGTCTGGGTGAGCACATAACTTAGGAGGGCAGGTCGCGGCCGCAGCACACGTAGGTCATGCTAAGAGCTGGAGTCATGCTGACCGTGAATTCTAGCCTTTGGCTATTTACTGAGCTGTGTGAATGGCTCATGTTTGCATTCGTTCATTCAACACATTGTTTCTGAGTCCCTCCTCCGTGTCAGGAAGGGGTGCCAGGCACTGAGTATCCGCCACTCTTCCTATCCTTGTGGGCCGTACAGTCTAGCTGGGAAACATTAAGCATATACATGTAAAAAGGTAAAGTAATTACAGTTAGTGATAAGCGTGATAAAGAAAAACAGGACTCCTAGAAGACAGAATAGCAGGCCTGTTTTAGACTGGGGGGAGAGGATGGTCAGTGGAAGCCTCCCTAAAAAATTGACATTTTAATTAAACTCTGAAGGCTGAGTAGGGTTTGGTCAGGTGAGCGTGGAAAAACAAAAGTTCTAGGTGGAGGAAAGAGCACCTGTAAAGGCCCAGAGGTGGCTAAGAGCATACATGTTCCAGGAACTTACAAAAGATGGTCAGTTGGACACTTGGCCACTTACGTATTAGGCCTCAATTTGCTCGTTTGTAAAACCAAAATGATAAAACGTCTGGGTATTATCTTACTAATGTTTCTCACTTTAGCACCGAGCACAAGTCTTGGCGCAGAGCTGGTGTTCAAGCAATGCTGAGCTGTAAAAACGGGATTAAAACACCTTCCCTGCTTACTTTATGGGCTTCTGCATTAACGCGAATGACATAAACGGCATGGAAGTGCTTTCTGCGTGTTAAGCTCTGGGAAGGTGGTAGGTTACAGCACCGATGAAGACAGTGGTTAACAGCATAGTGAAAGGTGGCACGTGATGGATGCCTAGACAAACTCTAGACAGAAAAGGAAGGAATGGCCGTTCACCAATTGCAGGAAAAGGAAAAGCCTAGTAGAAAATGTTTCAGCTGGGCCTTGAAAAACTGCTATAATTTTGATAAACAGAGAGGGCAGGGGAGAACATCTGGGGAGAGCAGTGTGACCGACGGCTGAGTTGGAAAAGCACAGAGAAGGCACGTGGGGGTGGGGTGGGGACTGTGAGTGAACTCAGGCAGAGCAGGAGCCCTGGGGAACTGTGCGGAGCGTTTCGAATGGGACGTAGCATGGACATCTGTGGTTGTACCCATTTAACAGAACCCACCCCCTGGCCAGTGACTTGGGATGGGCACAGGGCCCAAAGCAGAGGTGTCGGGGAAGAGGTGTTTCTGCTGGGGAGCTCATCAGGGAAGGTGTGAGCCCTGAGCTGCTGAGCGCCCTCGTGTCCATCCAACCCAACTCTGGAACACGGCCCAAGTGCCTGGAGTTAGCCTGACCTGAAGCAAGGGACTTGCCCCTGGGTTTGCCGTTTTTCTCTACCGTCACTTACAAGCTGAAGCATCTCAGGACCCCAGTGAGAGTGCGGCCTTTCCTGTGATATCCAGGGAGGAGTTGCAGGAGGTTTTTGAACAGAGAAGTTCCACTGTAAAGGCAGACTGACACAGACTGGAAAAGGGTCGGACTGGGATTGCTAGGGCCAGAAAATGGGAGCTGGATTGGCAAATGGTAATGGGGACACAAGTGTTAGCATCATCACAACCACAACTGAAATACAAACGAGGAGGTGAGTTTGGATGAGAGTTGGGCCAGGCAGTGGAAACAGAAAGAAAGACATGGATTTGAAAGAGACTGAAGGAAAAAGGAATAAAAACCAGGGATATATGAGGGCAGAGGAGAAAGGGAGCAGAGAGGCCAGGACACCTGGAAAAGGACCCTGCAGCCTGTCCTCTCCCCACACTTCCTCCCGCTCGGCACAGGGCTGCTGGGCCATCTCCTCCACCGTCAGCACTGGTCCCTCCTCACACCTTACCTTCAACACATTCTGGATCTAAGGACAATCTTAATCTCTTACATTTGTGTATTACTGATTTGCCGGTGACTCTAGGTAAGTTACTTAACCTTTCTGGGCCTCAGTTTCCTCATCTATTGAATGGCTATAGTGAGCATAAGTCATTTAGACTGATAACTGGCACAATTTAAATTAGTGTAACATAACTATATTCAGGGTGTTCTCTGTGATGTAATTGCTCCTGTTTTACAAAGGAGGAAAAACATTTGGAGGTTGAAGAGTTGCCCAAGGCCACACAGTATTAAGTGGCAAGGCCAGAAATCGAATCCTATCTTTCAGATGCTTGGTCCTGTGTTCCTTCCACTAAACGAGTGGTCTCACATTCACCCGCTGGGAGCCACGACAAAAGGAGAATTCCTTACGAATTTAAGAGGTGATGATACTAAGGCAGGCCAAGGCAGGACGGGCCAAATTCTGGAAACCTTAGTTCTTGACATTTTTAAAAAGAAAGAGACCAGAGGTTGGAAAGGATGCCAACTTAGTGGCTATTAAATACTTTATAGAGATTCAGGTAAAAACGACTTCCTTCTTCCTGGCTTATTTCTGTTAGTGCCTGGCTTATTTCTGTTATTTTCAAATGCATCATGGTGAAAGATTAAGGGTCTTTATGTCCTCGACCCAGATCTGATGGCTACACTTTGTGGCAGCCATCCGACTTCACAGACAAGAAGGTTTGAGCCATCCATGTCTGACAGGAAGCAACATGCTTTTTTTGGAATGTCATTTCTGATCCAAATTCCAGGGTATTAAATATATATAAAAAAAGTACCACTTTTCCCTTCAATGTGGATGTCAAATAATTTGAGGCTGTCTTCTAATTATCATTATTTATGTATCACAGTGGTATCGTTTGGCATTTTACAAAACAGAGGAAGGCACCCTCCCAGGCACGGATACTTACAAGACAGTTGGAACAATACATTTATGAACCACCAGGTGAGAGGGTGGACTCGTAGCATACATGAGAAATTACTGGCTTTTCCCTTCATCAGTTTTGGGAGTAAAAGAGCTGGTTATTTATCACTGTGACGGGTTAGGTTTAGCAGCTGAGCTCAATCACAGAGAACAAGAAATATGTTCCAAGTTCAGTTAGAGCTGTAATTGATTTTTTAGTTGCATCTACCGTGTTTCCCAGAAAATAAGACCAGGTCTTACATTAATTTGTGTTCCAAAAGACACATTAGGGCACATTTTCAGGGGATGTCTTATTTTTTCATGTACCACAATCTACATTTATTCAAATACAGTCATGTCACCTTCTTCTGGAACATTGTCATGACTGCATCCGTCTGGCTGATGATCTTAACTGGGGCTAATTTTCGGGGAAACACAGTAACTGAGTAGCATTCTCCACATTTTCCTGGGTGAAACAGTAATGGCAGCTGAATCTCCTAGAAAGAACACACTCAATCAAAGCTGGACTAAGTGACAAGGAAGTGAATTATAGGAAGGTGGCTGTCTGTCCGTCCTGGGAGGCAGTCTAGTTTCCAGCTCAGGGCTTCGGAGAAGCTTCATGGAGGAGAATAAACGTAACAGGGCCAACAAGGATGGGTCTTGGATGAGCAAAGGGCTGAGAGTGGAGGAGAGTGCTACAGAAGGAGAAAAAGCAACTGCAGATCATTGTGGGTGTGACGCCAAGATTTTGTTCACTCGAAATTTAGTGTCTGCTTTCCACCTTCCGTTGAACTACTGCTGCTGCTGCTGCTACTGCTAATACTAACTGCCACCTGCGCCCAGTACTTGCCAAGTACCAGGCACCGCTGAAAACACGTCGCAGGTCACAACTCTTACTTCCCAAATGATCCTATACTGTCCCCATTCCACAGCTGAGAAAAAGGAAGCCTACAGAAGTAAAGTGACAGGCCCAACGTCTAACAGCTTGTAAGCAGGATCCCAATTCCCTTCTCTGCCTTTCTGGCTCCTCCAGACCTGAGGTCCCTAAGCCTCAATCTGTGTGTTGCAGAGAGTTCTTTTTCTTGGTCCTTCGCATCTCTCCAATGTGTCTGTTTATATACTGTGTCTTTCCGAGTTCTTTCAGAGCCTCTGAGGCAGAGCAGTCGCACAGCGTCACACGAGGTGGCAGTTGCTGCCACAGCCTGCCTCACCTGTCCACTAACAAGCACTCGTGGGTAACAGAGCCCCAGGGTGTGTCAGGAAGGGCTGGGAGGCTGTTCCGGTTCACAGTGGTCCTGGATGTCACACAAAGGACTCTGGACATTGTCTTGTGGGCCGAGGGGAGCCCCTGCTCACCGGTAGGGGCAGGGGACCACAGACCCTGACAGGGGAGCAGAGACAGCCTCAGAAGTAGGTTGCAGCCGAGATGAGGAAAGAGGGATGAGATGGGATCAGTTAGTCCAGAGGACGGAGAAGACCATGACTGGCAGCAGTAGGAAGAAAAGTCTTGATAGGGCAGATGGAACAGGATGTGGCACTGGGTCTGGACAGGTGAAAGGAAGGAGAGTGAGAGGAGAGAGCAGGATGCCAGGGCCTGGCTTCATCAGCTGAATGGGAGAACGTGAGAGGCTACGAAGAAACACCACTCGAGACAGTGTCACATGGATGTGGCCTCCTGGGAAACCCTGAGAGCCCCCAACTGATGGGCGGGGTCCAAGGCAGGTCCTCAGAGGTGGTTCGGGGAACAAGAGGAGAGGGTTAAAGTGTGTGGCTCTTGTAAATTTCATTGGTTCTTCCAGCCAGAGCCACAGTTATAATAACTCTGCCATTTTTGGCAACAAGAGACAATAATCAGAACAGAGAAAAAAACATATTAGAGACTTTAAGACTGAAAATTCTTGGGGTTTGGGTGATTTTGATCACAGAAAAGAGAGAATCTGCCATCTTGGGGGCAAGTGAACCTGTGACCCAGAAGGGGGAGAGGTGGCCCTAAGACTGGGGCAGGGATGCTCAGGCTCCCTTTGTCGGAGGAAACAGTTTTGGACACAGCCCCGTGATTCTCAGATACTTATGTACATTACTCCAAGAGGTAGGAGGAATTCTAGCCTCAGAGTGTTCAGCAGGCTCGCACCTGACAAAGTACGTGCTCAATAAACACCAACATGCATGAAGTTCAATGAGAGAAATACTTGTATCTCCCTGATACACTCACAGATGCCTTAGGGTTTGGACTGTAGCTACTGATCTTTGAAATCACTGGCTCTTTCCTAATGAAGATTTTCAGAAGCTACATGAATTAGTCTAATCTAAGAGTTAAACACAGCTATACTAGAGGCACAACTCCCAAAATCAGTATACAGTTATGTGGAGGAGACTGCTCCCTGACGTGACTGCTATCTGTCCTGGGAGCTGGACCCAGGCCGGAATGGAGGCTGCTTTCTGCAAACCCCCCTTAGACACTATCTGGTCGTAACTGACGCTCATTCTGACATAAATCAGCACGCCTCCCCTACCTCCTGCTATGTGCTGGTTTCTGAAGAGGCTGTTATGCTGACCTGGTCAAGCATGCAAAGTAGTTTTCTGTACCTGGTAGCACTCACATACCCGTCCCCCACGTTACCCCTGACTGGCCCCCACGTTACTTCATATAATTCTTTGGTACCTGTCAAGGGATCCACTTGGTCTTGCAGCCACCGGAGACATGACTTGTATGTAAGTTTCCTTTAATAAACTCTATTAATTCCCAAACTGGAGTGGCCAGCCTCTCTCTTCGGTCTTTCCCTGCCCTCCGCTTACGGAAGCAGAGTTTCAGTCTTAGTCTTTCCCTGGGTCAGCATGCATGAACCACTTGGTAAGTTAATATTAGTCCTCAAGAGAATAAAGTATTCGGTTTAAGTTAACAAACATGAAGCACCCACTCTGGTAGCAACAATTGCTAAGTGCTGGGTACACAGGCAAAGCACCAAAGCTCTCGAAAGTGTTCCTCCTCAGAGGAAAAGTTACTAACTCTGCTCTGTGGCAAGTTAGGTTGATCTCCAAATGATGTGTTTACTGATTAATTCGTTTCAAAGAAGCAGAAAAAATGGTAACAAATCAGTTTTTGGTTACCAGGGTTTATCAGCTTCCAGATCAATTCTAGAGGTTTCCAATGGCATCTTTTTAATGAGTGGGAAATGCTGGCTCTCCATCTACTAGTTGTTAGGCCCTACAGAGTGTCACTTCATACAGTTCCCGAGTGACAGGTCCTTATCGCACTGTGGGAAAGTAGAGAGCTGCAGAGTCCCTACTGGGTGTACCTCCATAGTGTCTGAGGCTGTGCCATTCTGGGCACAAAACCGGACTGTTTGCCATGCTGGCCTCCAGTCAGCGTTCTAGAACACAATGCCCAGGACGGCCTACTGGGGAAGGACAAAAGTGGCAACTCCGATTGCTGATAACTCAGAAATGAGGGTGTTTTGGACAGTGTTCTGCCTAACAAGCACAGAGGTGGGCTAATCTCAAGTGAGGAACAGAGTGAAGAAATAAAATAAAGTCACTCTAGTCAAGCTGCTAAATTACTAAAATTAAGTAGGCTGAGGCATGAGGAAACGATTCTATTCTTGCTTTAACTAGCCTGGGAACTTAAACTTTTGAACTGTGCAGGCCTGCGTCAATGCCTGGATGTACATCAGACCTCCAGAGAGCCCTCTCGTTACCTCCCTGAAGGATGGACATGTCCAGTCCATTATCCAGACCACTGATGCGACCGGACCTCCTGGTGCCCACCCTCCACAGCCCCTGGCATCCATCATCCAGACCACCTGGCAGCTGACTGACAATCATCCTGGACCACTCTGAGGGCTAAGAATGCACTTTTTATTATAAGAACTCTTAACTTTTCTTTCTTCTCCGGAACACTCTGGGGTTTTTGCCTAGTTGTGTTTCCAGTTTGCAAACCCTAAAACCCTTGAACAAATCTTTATCATTCATTTCCAGCAAAGCCTCCAGACTTTGAGTTTGTTCAACACAAGAATCCAGATTCTGGATGATGTCCAGCCAGAACGACTACAGTACTGAGTATTAAGTCTATTTGGCAAACATGTAACTAAAAACATTAAAAGGCATGCCTTGCTGGTATTGAAGAGAGAAACCTAAAGAAAGAAATAATACTGACCTCATTTTACAGTAAACTCTGTTCTTGTCAGTAACTACTTTTAAGATTATGACTGATGCAGAAATTTTTAAGACATCTGTTAAGTGAATATACAGGGATTGGCATTTGTAAGAACTGCAGTTGTGTGTGCATATGTGTGTATGAGTGTGTGTGTGTGTGTGTGTGTGTGTGTGTATACATGCTTTAATTTCAACAAGATGGCTATAGGTGAGCTATTCCACACTGCAAACTGCTTACAAGATGTGTGAACACATTTAAGCACCTCATGCATGCAACACTCACTGGACTAAGTCCACACAGTTTCCCCAGCCACTGTTTCGCACATTTGTTCTCCTCACAGCAAGGGCAGGGTGTACTCTAGGAATTTACAGGAAGCGACATCAATCAACAGTTACTGAGCCTCCCACGTGCCAGCCCTATGAGAGAGCAGCTCAGTCTAGTAAAGAGCTACAAAGTCAAGATCACAAATGAGGAGATATGGAATGAGCCCCCATTTCTAGAAAGCTGTGGGATGCAAAGGAGGGGCACCTGAAGTGAAGGTAGGTGGAGTTGGGGTTTAGGGGTGTCACTCCTAACGTAGTTAGGCTGGTGAGAAGGGTGGTGTGATGGTTAACTGTGTGTCAACTTGCCTGGGCCATGGGATACCAAGATCTGTGGTCTACAAAGACCTTCTGGCAGCAGGGTAGAGCAGCTGGGAGGCACACAGGAAGTGGGCTGAGAGGCTGGAGTAGCAGGGCTCACACGCCCCAGACACAGTGGCAGCAGGGATGGCCCGAGGTGACAGGTTGTCAACAGCATTAAAGAGTTAGGAGGGACACAACTTGGTGACTGAGTAGAGATGGAGGTAAATGAGGAATCCGAGGTGACTTTCTACACTTTGAACTAGGACGGTGGGGTGGACGGTAACAGTAATTCACCAACAGCCAGAACTTTGTAATAGTCCAGTTTAAGTGACTAAGATGCCCTTATCCTCAAGCACCCTTTGAATAATATAAATTAAATTATAATTGGAGAGATGTTTTATAAGATTCTCTGAAAACTGACCCGATGAGACCAGCAACATCTGCTTAAAAAACGGATGGCTTCTCACTATCTGCGTGGGCCACGGGCCAACCCCACTGTGTCCTGCCTGTCAGTCTCCTTCAGAAGAGGTTCCAACCTCAGGGCCCACGCTCCGGCTCCTTCTCACGTTTGCTGTTTCTCAAATACAACATGCACTATTCTTGCTGGCTGGAAGCCTCATCTCCCTTGGACGATGGGCTAAGTTCATACTCGTTTTTCAAGACCTAGGTCAAATGTCACCTTCTTAAAGAAGCCTTCCCCAAGTCCCCAGGCAGATTGCACAGTTCCTCTTCTCAGTGTCCTTGTATTTTGAACGCCCCACACCACAGTTCTCATCACGTACTATAGTAACGGTTTCCTTAACTTATCCATGAGCTCCATGAGAACAAACACACCATTCTCATTCCTCCTTCTATTCCCAGGACCTACCAAACAGGAGGCACGGGTGCTTGCAGAGCCGAACCGAGTGTCTATGAGGTCATCCCCGACAGACAGCATGTTCAGTTATGGGCCTGTGAGACACCCTGAGGAGGGAACCACCGAGTTGTTCTGCTAAACCGCCTCTTTCACAGGCTAAGTGGCTCATTCTGTCTCGTATAACCTCAGCAAAATGACAGATTACCTCATGAAACACATCTTTGGGTTGCCCTCAAAGTCAAAATCATAAATGTCAATGCAGTGAAGTCACACGCAGGTCTACCAGCTGACGTGGTGCGCTTCCCTGCCTTCCCTTGTGCTCATGCCATCCCCCCACCTGGGATGCCCATCCCTCTCCACTTGCCCTAAATCATAAGCATCCTTCGATCCCCACCTACCCCCACCCCGTGCTCCCAAAGGCATCCTCCAGTCAATCACCCCAGCCTAAAACGTCAGCACTTGGCTGAGTCACTTACCACCTTGCAATCAATTTTCATGTCATGTTTCACAATATTTATTTCAATATTGTTATCAACTTTACCCAAAGCTGTATCTTCGATTGGTAACCAGGTACACTCCTTGAGAGCAGTGGTTCATCAGCGCAGATCACAAGGGTCCTGGGGTACAACCGGGCCACGCGACCTCCCACCCTCGGGCCGGCCATCCTGATTCTGGGGTACAACCTGGCCATGCAACCTCCTGCCCTCGGGCAGGTCATCCAGATTCTGGGGTACAACTGGGCCATGCTACCTCCCACCCTTGGACAGGGCATCCTGACTAAAGGACGAGAACATAAAAACCCAATTCATTTCTCAGGTGACCAGTCAGGCAGTTCCAAGTGTGAACTTACAAATGCTGAAGGGAGGAAAAGGACCCCGAGCTCGTAGGAGCGGATCATCAGCTGGGTGCCGTTTTTCTCTAACGCTCCCCAGGCGGCCTTGGACAGATTTGCGCTGCAGGGACAAAGGCAGAAGGAGGCGACTCAGCGAGGCATTTCAGTGCGGGTTAAACTTTCACAGCTGCAAGAACATCGGTCAACAACATAGATAGCCACAATCATGTTCATTCAGCTTCTGGCAGACTTGTGCGTTTTGGAAAATAGAATGTAAATCCTGCTGTACTACGATTCTTAAGATTTATCTAATTGCTAATTTATGATCGCTTCACCCTCATCTGCATTTTCCAGAGGGCAGCTATTAAAATAATTATCCTTCCTAAGAAAGGTTTCTTTTCCCCCCTGTCCAAAATGCTTTTTCTTTTCATGACCCTGGTGTAGCTAGGATGTTGGTTTTGTTGTGTATAAACGTAGTATTTAAGAGAAAACTACGTCAATATAATCTTACATGGTAGTATCCTAAGCTTTGTAGTTTTTGCCCTTTGTTTTTGGCTAGATAGTGCTCATTTCTACTTTCAATCTAAAGAAAAGCTCTGAGGGCAGTAGATTCAGATTTGTATCCATAAAGAAATGGTGCACTTAGTGTCATGTTTTACACACAAAGAGTTGTGGATGTGGCTAAAAATCACACGATGCAGCGGGAGACAGGAGACTGGAACTCATCAGATGGGAGGTACCAAGATGTTATCGGACGCTCAGGAGTGAAGATGACTAAGCTCTGAGGCATCGTCTTTAGAGATTCTCTCTTCGGCAGCAAATCAGGCTGAGAACGCTCCTCCACTACCTACCTAATGTAAACCCACTGTAAACAAGTTTCTTTCCAGTTAGGTTCACCCGAATTCAATTTCATTTTTTGAATGTGGAGTATAACCCCCGCTATGAGACCCTGAGAGCCTGATGTCATAGATAACCAAATATTTCAAGATTCATTCACTGAGGCATCGAGTTTTCTTCTGAACTAAATGCAGGAGCTAGTGTCGTGGGAATTGGAGAGTCAAAGAAAAACAGTTACCAAGTAAGGTGAAAAGAATGATATCTGTTCCAGGTTCCATGGGAACAGACACGAAGGATGACAGAAATCAGAGCTAAGGAAACTCTTAAAGAACTTAAACTAACTTGAAAAAAGAAGCTGCATTTATAGACCTCCCTGCCTTCTTTCACGGACTACACTGAGGAGAGGGCCTCTTCGATGCCACTCAGGAACATCAAGGTCTGTGATGTGTCACAAAGATATGCCCTCGATGACAGCTTCCTTTCAGGTCTCTCACCTGTTAATAAAATAAAGTGACCTTTGGGCAAAGACACCTGTCTCATTGCAAAACCAACCAGTGAGCGTGAGGTGGACGCAGTCTTTTTACAAATATTTCCCCCATTTTTCTAGATTATCACCTTCCTGATAACTACCCTGACTTGTCAGCATCTTATCGCCACAGGCCAGACGTGATTTCCAGAAGGGTTGCCCTCATTCCACTTTGGCAATCAAGTGTTATTATGACTCTCGGAGTGAATGTTTTCTTTCAAGTCCAAGGTGACAGCTTCCTTTCAGGTCTCTCACCTGTTAGTAAAATGAGGTGACCTTTGGGCAAAGATACTGGTCAAATTGCGAAACCAACCAGTGAGCGTGAGTCTTCCCACAAATATTTTTCCCATTTTCTAGATTATCAGCTTCCTGATAACTACCCTGACTTGTCAGCATCTTATCGCCACAGGCCAGAGGTGCTTTCCAGAAGGGTTGCTCTCATTCCCTCCTCACTAGTGCCGTTTTCCTCAACATTCCAAGACCTGAGGGCTAATTCCAAAATATAGATCAATGGAGCCCATGGGAACACTTCTTGAGATGGTTTCCTCCAATCCCTTTGTATTTAGCTTCTAATAGAACTCGAAGGAGCTGGAACCTTAAACTCTCACCTTAACAATGAGACTAAAAGTTACCTGTAGGTGAATCAGTAACACACGTTGAAAGAGCATCTTTAATGGTGTTTCACACTCTGAAAACCCTTTGGATCGGAGGTTCCCGGGACAGCCAGTACATGGGGTCCAACTTCCAAACTCTGACCCCGCTGGCTGAGTGTGGGGGGTGAGAACGGGCACCTCCAAGAGGCCAGCAGAAGCACAGCTGTCCTTGGTGAGGCAGTGACACCAGAGCTGCTCACAAGTTCTTTTGTTCCCGAAACTCCAAAGGAGCTCTAGTTTCTTGTCTCCTCCACTCAAGACCTCTGGCCACTACTTGTCCTGGCTTCTAGTGGTGGCCACTGTCAGGTTCACGCCCAGTTCCACCATATTCCCCATGTTTCCTGCTGGACTGAGCTGCGCCCCCTACCGCCTTTCCCAGTGCTGTGGTTTATTTTGTTGTTGCTTCTGGATGTTGAACGATGCTTTATCGCCGAAGAAGGTTGGGGTGTTTAGTTTATTTTGCGTTCTTTGTGGTATGGAACAAGTCTGTAAGCTGGAGAATTCCAGAGGGTAGGATTCTGGATGTATGAAGTTGCAATGTCCACCAGAAAGTCTGCCCAAGCCACTAAGAAAGTAATGGTGGGTAAAACAGTGGCTTGTGGTGGATGGAAGTGTGTGTGGCAGCCATGGTTCAACCAGAGAAAAGAACTACTAGCGGGGTACGTATGTGTGTGTGCATGCTCACACACGTGTGTAGTATGTATACAAAGATAAGTGTTTACAGGAATCTGATGTCACCTAACTGTGGAAGCCAGTAAGGCAGGCTCTGTAACGCCACTGTCTTCGTCCTGGTGCTGGAGCTTGAAGTCTGCGGGGCTGGCAGGGGCCAGGGAAGGATGCAAATAAAGCTGGAGAGCAACACGCTAGAACCACCAGCAACTAGCTGAAGCCACATGGCTTCGTACAGACGAAAACCATGTCATTTCAGGCTGCTTCTGGCATTGGGCATGTAGGGGTCCTGCAGAAGCTGGGCCGCTTCGCCACAGAGCTATACACACACACCTGGCGAGGCCCAGGGCTTAGAGAAGCTGAAGCAGGACCCGGGGGAGTCCGCAAAGTGACCACGCGTGCGTTGTAACAATGGCCGCTGCTCCATATCCGCCTCCACAGCTCCACAAGAATCTCCTCTGGGCCCACCTTCACCGAAAACATACAAGAAAGGGGATTCTGGAAAACGTGGGTTTTCCCTAGGCACGTGGAAGCCTAGGCAAAATGGACACTGCAAAACCCCCAGTGGGGTGTTTTTGCCTGAGCCCCCAGCTAAGTTGACCAAAGGTCAGTTATTCAAACGGGCAGTTCACAGGCCACTTAACAAGGAGCTTAACCGGTGGCAGATTTCTGTCATAGCCATGCGGTGTTATTACACACCTGATCTCAGTCATGGAAATTTTGCCCCAAAGATTAAGCCTTTAGGAGTCAATTTAAGCTAATAATGTATCATAAGAAGTTCCTAAAAGAAAGCACACATGCCATCTAGGGTATACAGAGAAGGAAGGCAAGCCAATGTTGAGAAAAGATCCCTGAACCCCAAATCGGGAGAGGGGATTTTGTCCCGGCTTCCTCACTAAGTGTGACACCCTACGGCACTCTTCTTCCCAGGTCTTAGTTTCCTGTCTCTAGACTGAGGGGTTTTAGCCGATGAGGCCAAACACCCCTTTCCAGGCTACAGTCTACAATGACTAGGGACAGCCATACTCACATCTAACTGGATGGCTCCCCTCCACCTCTGTATGCCAACCACAAAGACAAAACCCACAGTTTTCACTGGGAACTCACCACTGAGGAGTGTTTATTGGAATGTTCATGATAGTGCGTTGGGGGAAACAGCCATGCAAGAAAGGAGAGAGAAGCAATGAAAGTGGTCTCTGGGCCAAATCCTGCAACATGGATCTTTAATTAAAAGTCTAAAATTTGGTAACACAGTATTGTTATCTGCCACCTCCAGCCCTGGACTGAGCACCTGTTTGAGTGGCTGATAGAGTTCACTTTGAAGGTTTTGTTAGAAGGTGCACAAATCCCCATGGATGACTGCTGTTAAGGGAACATGTGTCCAGCGATAAAACATTTTTTTCCATCACTGGTATTTAATCTGGGCAGCAGCTGCACAAAGTGTTGAGAGATGACTAACAGACTCAGCTTCTCGCCACCCATCCTAGAGGACGAGGGGTGGGGGTCGGGAGCAGACATTTCCACAGACAGATGCAATAAACAGAATGTTGACTGTGGATGTGAAAGAAGACGAACACTGAGCAGCTGGGGTGGCGAGGAAGGAAATGAGTAACTAGCTAACGCTGCTGTCACCCGCGCCCTAGAACTCCACAGCCTGTCTCTCTCTCTCTCTCGCTCTCTCTCTCTCTCTCTCTCTCTCTCACACACACACACACTGACATTATAAGTTACTGCCCATTTCGCATTTGCTGTAGGTTTTCTTGTACAGCGCTTGGGCTCTGTTTCTTTTGATGCACTGAAAAAAAGCTTCACAAATAATGTGGAAAGATATTCTCACTGTAAAAGATTCAAGTTATACACAGGTACACACAAAATTATAATCTCTAAGTTTGATGGATTCTGTTAAATTTCCCTCTAAAACAATCTTTCCTGTTTAGACTATCACCGATGGGTAAGAGACTCTCCTCTTGGATCTTTGAGAACAGCAGGTAGATAGTGTCTATGAAAATATCTGCTAACAGGCAAAATACAGCTCATTTCAACTGAACTTCTCTGATTACAAATGGTGCTCAGGATTTTTAACCATATTTACTGGATCATCTATGTTTCTTAATTCTGGTGAATTATCCATTTTAAAATTATGTTATTTGTCTTTTTTACTGATATGCAGTGTGCATCAATTTCCTATTGCTGCTCTAACAAACTGCCACAAATTTAGTGGCTTAAAACACCACCAATTTTTTATGTTACACTTCTGGAGAGCAGAACTCTAAAATGGCTCAGCCATTAAAAAGAATGAAATCTTACCATGTGCAACAACATGGATGGACCTAGACGGTATTAATTAGGCTGAGTGAAATAAGTCAGAAAAAGACAAATACCGTATGATTCCACTTATATGTGGAATCTAAAGAATAAACGAACGAACAAAACAGAAACAGACCTTACAGATACAGAGAACAAACTGATGGTTGCCAGATGAGGGGCGGGGTTGGGAGGCTGGGTGACAAAGACAAAGGAATTAAGTACCGATTGGTAGTTACAAAATAGCCAAGGGGATGTAAAGTACAGCACAGGGAATACAGTGAGTAATACCAGTAGTCCTTATTCTTCTAGGCCAGTGGCTCTCAACTGGGGGCGATCTTTGCCCTGAGGGGCCAATTAGCAATGTCTGGGGACGTTTTTTTCATTGTCACAACTGGAGGGTGGAATGCGACTGGCTGGTGTTTGGTGGGTAGAGGTCAGGATGCTGCCCAACCTCCAACAACGTACAAGACAGTCTTCATAACAAAGAATGGCCTGGCCCCAAATGTCATTGGTGCTGAGGTTGAGAAGTCCTGCTCTAGACCTCTCTGCTGCCCTGACAGGGTATTGTCCACCTTCTTCGCGTCTCCCTTTCCTGGCTTTCTCTCCACGTGACTATTCAGCTTCTCTCTCACTTGCTATCCTTCCCACCCTGTACCACCTAAATTTACGCTCCGTCCTTGGCTCAGTTCCGTCTTCTCTTCCTTGGGGACTTTTCCGCTCACCAAGTGTAACCACTACTTTGAAAGGATGACTCCCAGACTTCTCCTGCTTTGAATGCTCATCAAATTTCCAAATGAGCATTTCCAAACACAAGCTGGATTTCTCTGTTAGGATGTCACACTGTCACCTCAAACCCAATACTCCAGAAAGTGAACCTATCGGGATGCCTTCCCCTCTGAAAACCAGCTCTCTCCTGAATTCCTTCTGCCCACAGTCTCATTCAGGCAGGCTCAGAAATCCCAGGCGTTTTCGACTTGTCTGCTCCGTGGGCAACTATGGACAACTAGGCACCAAGCTGTTTTATCCCTGTAACGTCCTTTCTATTTCCAATAAGGTCTCCCTCGTTCAGTCTTTTTCACCCTAGACTCTAGATCCAAATGGGTTGCCCTCTCTGGTTTCTCATTCTACATCTTCCTCCAGTGGTTCTCAGTAGCACTGCGTCCTTTCTATTTTAGCACACACAAAATAAATGCACAGCCTGGCACTTAGGACCCTCTACAGTCTGATCAAATGAATGCTTTTCAATCCTATCTTCCATTATGCCTTTTCCTGACCTACTTTTAATTTTCACTGAACTGATTTACTGACTACCTCCACGTCTTGCAGACATCATCTCCTCGTCCACATGCCTCCCCCCTACCTGCTCCTGTGGGTATCTGAGCCCTTTCCTCCTCCACAAACCCTGTTTTCTTTCAAGACGCTGTCTGGCTGTTCCAGCCCACAGGTGTCTCCCAAGTGAATCCTGTAGATGTTATGCAGGCAAGAAACATCTCATTAATTCACGAAAGGAGACTAATAAGCAAAGGCTTAGAAGATACAGTTTATCAAAATGATTTGCTCATTATCGTTAGGGAATTGAAAACTTTAAAGTCACGAAACCTAGAGAAAACATCTAGTGATTGACGATCAAGTACGAAGGCACAGAAGGGCAGTGGCTAGGAGCAGAATCTGAGCTCGCACGCATTTTATCAGTTAGTGCTAACGTTGCAGAGCCTCCATGTGGTAAGGTACCTGCCTCATAAAGGTGATGTGAGGACCATATAAGGTAAGGTGCGGAGAGTCCTTGGCATGTAAATGATGCTTAATACTAGTAGGTGTCAGCTATTACCATCACCAATACTTTGCTAAATTGGTGGGAGGGTGACTCTGGTCCTTCTCTCTGGTGTGAGTCACCAAGCAATGGATTCTCCAGAGGCAGGTCCATCCAGGCTTCCTGATCCTAGAAAGCGTTGGTGGTAGGTGGGTCTACAATGATTCACCAGATTGCTTCACTGATTTCACAATCCTTGCACAAGTCCCCACAGCAGAAATATAGTGAGCTTCTATTTTCTACAGAAAGTCAAAAGGATTTTGGTTCCCTTGACACAGATATACGCCCTCATTTTTAATATAGATATGAGTGATAAAGTGCCAGGAATTTAACAGCAGGGTTAAAATTAAACCTATTCTGCAGATGTCCAACAATCAAGTCAGATTACGTACCAAAGGGGATGCAACGTGTCAGCTGTGTTTGGGGGCCGGTATTAAGTTTTATAGATACAGTGTGTTAACAAAGAAATGCCAGCAGGAAAAGAAAAAAGGAAAATGATAACGACATGTTTTCCCACAGATAGTCGAGAGCAGAAAACAACAGGAGGTCTGATACTTGGGGGTGTGGGATTTTGCAAGTAACAATTCTGACAAATCACCAAATAAATTCTGAGAAATCTATCTGCAATCTGGCTTTGTTCCTCAGTCACAGGCAGATTACGGCCCCAAGCATACTCTTTCCAATCCACACTGAATCTGGACGGCTAGCTTTCATTGCAGGGCACAGTCCAGCCTCGCTGACAACCTCCCCTTTAAAAGGACCCATCTATACTTGATCCCACAAATGGAATTACACGGCTTTAGAAGCCATCCCATCAGCATCCTGAATCCAAAATGACAAAAAATACTGTCAAGCAGGATCAAGAGTTGCTTTGCAATCATATCAGGTCAAAACCAGTACTGAGAACACCCTATCAAAGAATTTCAGTACATATTCAACAGTAACCAATGAGATAACTGAAAACTGCTTAGTCCTTCCGTTTCTACTGATATGTTTGTTCCACTATTTTGGTCCATCTCCTATGGTGGACAGGCAATATGAAAACTTGAAAAGCTTTCAATAACAAAACTATGAAATGCTTGTTAGAATGGGCCCTGGGAGATTACTTCTTATAATGTGTTTTTTTTTAAACTTGGAGAGTCCTTTGTACGAAAGAAACAGTAAAGCAGACAGAAGGCGAGTATCTCTAAGTAAACCAGAACGGTGCCTTCTTCCCCTATCCACTGATGCAGTGGGCTCTGGATGAGGTTTCCAGAATTCCTGAAATGCCAAGGAAAATGGCAGGAAAAGCACTGATTTATCCCAACCCCTGGCCACGTACATGGGCAAACAGCCTGGAGAGCTGAAGGAACTGTCTAGAAGCAAAGGTGTGGTTGCAGACAGCGGACGGTTTGTATAGCCAGGAACACTGAAAGGTCCAATGTATAGCCGATATCTGGTCAATTTACCTTAGAGACCTTGAAAGGCTTTTTGAAGAAGAATGCTCCCCTGATCCTCCCCAAAACCTGTGAAGGAGGTGCCTTGCCTTTGTTTCCCTGGGTCCCACAGAGGCGTGGCCTGCTGGGGACCATGTTCGTCCTTTCGGAGCCTCACTGCAAACAGCAAGTGTTGGTGCTGCACAACCGACAGTGTTTCCACCAAGACCTCCCGAGACAGCTCAAGGAGCAACCTGCCTGGGGTTAGTGGCCAGCTCCGCAGGCCTGCTGGCGTCTGTAACTCTGCTAGACAGCGTCTGCTCACAGCTTGTTGGGTGACTGGATTCCTCCCGCCCCACTCTAGCCTGCTCTTGAGTCCTTCACATTCTTCTGTAAAAAACGTCTCTGTGTGAACGCCCCTCTGCTTTTCCATTCCACTGCCACCGGACAGTCCGTCCGGAATTTCACATCGTTCCCTCAGTAGGGCTTTCTGCTTCCATGCTTTAGTTCCTCTAACCCATCCCATAAGCCAACTCCAGAAAGAGTATATGACTTGGAGGAAACAAAACATCAGAGCTCAATTTCCACGTCAGCCATTTACTAGATGAGCAGCCTCAACTCTGTCTCTGTTTGTACCGTCTGTTTCTACAGTCATAAACTAGGTATTGTAATATCTGTCCTGTTTAGATTGCACAGAGCCCATGACAGCATTATCATAAAAACTACGTCAATTATAAAGTCTTGAACCATAGGCATTATCAGTCGTATTAACAAAACACTGATCATCTCACTCCTTTGTTCAAAACACTCACTGACTCCTACCTGAGAAGTCTCAAGTCCTCTGTCCGGCATTCAAAGCCCACAAGCCTGGCCCCATCACTTGATTGGGCTTCTCTCCCATCCCTCCCTACACAACACCCCACGCCAGCCCACACGACAGCTCCATCTCCCCAGCACGCTTTTTCTCAGGACTTCAAGTGCATGATTTCTTCTACGTAAAGTGCCCACCTCGGCCTACCACACACAGAACGTACTACTTCCTGAAGCTTTATCTAGTTATTTTATGCAGAAGTGACCTTCCTCTTCCATGAACCCTGTCCTGGATGCCCTCTACTGCTATAGGGTAAACTCCCCTGAACATATACATACACACCTAACTACATAATGATCAAGCTCTCAGCAGATCAGCAGGTCCAGCTATCAAGAGCCCAAGTTCAGGGATATCTGCAGGCCCATAGGCCCAGCATGGTATCAGGAATAGGTAATGACGTGTATTTGCAAATGGCAAGAGTAAAAGGCTGAATGATGATATGGGACTTCAAAGCAACATGACACAGATACATCCTGAAGACCCGGGCTCTGGTTGGCATTAACCCCTATGCAACGTAGCTGAGTTTGGTCTGAACAGAGTGGAGGGGCAGAAGCCAGAGGAATTAGGTGCTCAAGAAATCTGTCAGGTACCTGGATGCTGACTAGAAAACGGGAACTGGATGATCAGAATGAAGAAGTGTTTTAAGAGCCCTGAAGCTGTCAGTGCTGTACCCTAGCGAAGCCTGGCACAAAACAGATGCTTGATGGACTCAGAAGCAGGACACACAAAGTCGAAGACAAAGCAGCCTCGGGCTGTTCACTGCCAGCCACAGTCATCTGCGTTTGCTCAGCAGGGGCCACAAATGCCATCGTACGGGGAGGCACGGCTATGGCAAAGCAATGGGGAGGAAGTCAGGCCATGGGCGAAAGGCCAGGGAAAGTCAAGGAAAGGCCCGAGTCAGCAGCATTAAAGGGTGTTAGCAGGGAGGAAGGAAGACCTGGCAAGGTGCTACTATAGGAAATGGGGCTCCAGTGAGTTTCTGAGCTGTGGTTCTCTCCAGAGCCTCAGGCAGCAGTGCCAATCCCAGAGCAGAAGGACAAGAAGTTCCCGGTGGCAGGGACCCTGCCTGTCTTGTTCCTCATCCATAGCCAAAGCCTAGGCAGCACCTGGCTCACAGACAAGAATTATTCATGCTAGACTACACGGACTCGAATCCCAGCTCTACCACCTTTCCAGTGGGTCACACGGGGCATGTTAAGCTTCTATGCTTTAGTTTTCACATCTCTGAAATGGGGATAACAGCACTAGCTATTAATTGGGAAGATTAAATGAGTCAGTACAAACAAGTGTTCTGGCAGCACAGAGTAAGCACCACGTAAGTACTGGCTATTATTTGTGAGGGATTTCCTTTGGGGGCCAGCTCCGGGTAAAGGGCTCTCAAACAGTACCTCCTCATCTGAAGCCACAGGCACACTGTGACTAGCAAAGTCAACGTACAAAGGGTCCAGAGACCCTAGGTCAGGGGGTGTCAAGCCTTTCCCCATCAGGGACAATGATGCACGAGACCTGGCTCCCTGAGTCTGAAAAGGAGCACGCTCTGTCTGTGGTGTACTTGTACGGAACACAAAAAAGCAAAGGTGATGACATGACCTTGAATCACCTCTAATGCAGAAAGGAAGTCACTCGCAGACGTTAGTGCTGATAACCATTATTTGTAACAAAGTACACAAGGCATACCAACTAACCGCAGTATCGTGGAGCTGGAGCACCAGGCAACCAAGTCTACCCAAAGACATGTACAAATATTTTTTTGTGTGTGATCCAAATTGATTTTGGACCAAAAAACTCAGACAAAGGAGAGAAAGAGACTATTTGTTTCTGAATCAAAGGAACAGACATCAGAGAAGAAATTTTGCACAGCGATGTTAAAAGCAGAGCAGGGCAGGACGTCTTTTATGTTTCTTCAAAAAGCCATGGTGGTTTGGTAGTCAAGCGCTTATCTCATTTCCCCCCAAAGTGGAGCACCAACATTTCTGCTCATCCCAACTGTCCCACAATGCCTGTCAGTTGCTAGGAAACCTTAAGAGCGACTGCTCTCTGCCCACCCACAATGCACAGCTTTCGTAATTGTTCTCATTGGGTTTGCCAATTATTTGTAGGCACTATCTTTTCAGCCAAGGCTGCTTTGTCCGGCTCATCTTCTTGCCTGCTTAGCCCTGTGGTACAATTTAAACACTGTATTTGTCATCATGTCCCAGTAATTTCCATAACAACAGGCTGCCCATCAAACACAGGATGATTTCATAGCAGGATCAAAAACTATAAATAGCTTTCCATAAAAGCAACCAGCCAACGGGGAAACTGCCAGCCAACAAAACATTCTAATAAGTTCAAGATGAAGTGCTAGTTTTAAGTTTCTTTGAACATATACTTCTGGTTGAACCTATATGTCGATCACACAGAATAATTTTGACCCACTTTTAAACATTAAGTTTAGAAAAGGTTATATATTTATGGACAAATTTCTAGGCGGCATATAAACAAAAAAGAAAAGGTTTATAAGCTGTTTTCTCGAATCTCAAGAGGCTTAATGAGTATGAGCGCAACAACGTGTGGTTGTTAGCACCTACTGAAATCCAGCAGTTAGCTAATATTTAATACATCATACAGCTTAATAGGTAACCTCTACATATATTTTTTCCTCATCATCCTTGGACTATTTAATAAGTAAAAGCCCAGATTATAAAAATGACTTCCAAAATTTAAGTGACAAGGCCAGTAAGTGGCAATCCCAAATTCGGACATGGACTTCATGGACCTCTGGGCTCGACTTCAGTGCTATTTCCTCCACAGTATGTTGGCTGATTGGATATTATCCTCATCCGTGGTACCTGGGTTTGAAAATGGCGATGGGGTGAAAGCTAGTAAACCTGAGACCCTAGTAGTAATGGTTTGAAGTTGAGGAACAGCACAACTGGGGGCTGGGTATAGGAAGATGAGCTTTCTCTGCACACCTTTTTCCTATTATGGGCACATATTACGTATTTGGAAAAAATACACACAATGTTGTAAAGGGCCTGACTCAGACATGCACGGGTCACTGACCATGAGCCACGCACAGTGTTAGATGCTGAGGGTATAAAGATGGGTAAGATCTCGCCCCTGCTCTCAAGCAGCTCATAATATATTGACAAAAATGGGACTCATACAGAACCAACAAGGAAGATGTAAAAGCACCAAGAAAAAGTATACAAAACACACAGGAAAAAACAATGACCGTGTTTTCCCGAAAATAAGACCTAGCCGGACAATCAGCTCTAATGCATCTTTTGGAACAAAAATTAATTAAGACCCGGTCTTATTTGACTATAAGACCGGGTCTTATATAATATATGATAAGACCCGGTCTTATATTAATTTTTTGCTCCAAAAGACACATTAGCGCTGATTGTCTGGCTAGGTCTTATTTTTGGGGAAACGGGGGAGTTATATCTGCTGAGCTAGAAAACGTTGTACTAGGCACTACATTTTGTTTTGAAAGAAAATATGGACATTAAACAAATAATTATCAATAGTCAGGATGAGTCAGGAAAAGAAGTGTGGGCATTACAAACTCATTTTCTCCTAGAGTAGAATAAAAACTTCTAATGCAGAAAGTCCAATAGAACAAAAACTTCATTAAAAATGGTTTTAGTGGGCCGGCCCGGTGGCTCAGGCGGTTGGAGCTCCGTGCTCCTAACTCTGAAGGCTGCCGGTTCGATTCCCACATGGGCCAGTGGGCTCTCAACCACAAGGTTGCTGGTTCAACTCCTTGAGTCCCACAAGGGATGGTGGGATCCGTCCCCTGCAACTAAGATTGAACACGGCACCTTGAGCTGAGCTGCCTCCTGGATGGCTTAGTTGGTTGGAGCACATCCTCTCAACCTGGTTTGACTCCTGCAAGGAGTGGACTACGCCCCCTGCAACTAGCAACAGCAACTGGACCTGGAGCTGAGCTGCGCCCTCCACAACTAAGACTGAAAGGACAACAACTTGACTTGGAAAAAAGTCCTGGAAGTACACACTGTTCCCCAATAAAGTCCTGTTCCCCTTTCCCAATAAAATCTTAAAAAAAAAAAAAATGGTTTTAGTGCCTATTTTACAATGCTTGGTGATGAGGCCACTCTATACTCAAGTATGACCCAGGATCTGTGAAAAATGTTTTCAGTCAGAATCCCAATCACAATATATGAAAGAGGGGAAATGAAAAACTGTGATTTATGTGTATTTAAAAGGAAAAATAAAATGGAAGATGAAAACGATATTAACTTTTTATAACCATTTTTATGAGATGTCAGCCCCTGATCTTCAGTAGGCAGTTTCCATATTTGTGGAGTGTCAATCGGATAAAATAAAGTCCCCGTGACCAGGAAGCCAACATCCTCTATTTACGACGGGTAGGAAAATGACAGGTAAGAAGACAGGACGTTCACACTATATAGGAAACATGTAAAATACATCTCCAAGGTGATGAGTGTTTTTTTTTTAGATTAGGAAATTAGATCTTTGGGGAGCCTCCTTATCTTTTTATAAGACTTAATATTATTTTTAGCAACTCCACATACCCAAGTGAACGGCTCTCCCGTCAATCGTGCTGCAGTGTTATTCCCTTACTCCAATGTAGCTACCTCCTTTGGCTCCAAATAATTACAGAACTTCATTTCTCAAACAGCCTTTGGAGACTGAGCTTCACTCTTTGGAGTACATTCAAGGGTAGTTTTGCTTAACTATGGAAGATAAAACTCAGTTTTGAAAACAGCAAGGAACTATTTCAAATCGAGGTTGGAGAATAAGATGGATGAATCAACCTGGGCAGTAAACACAATGAGGCCTGCGGAAGGCGGAATTCCCGCCCCTGCGCTTGGTGTACACTCTGTGTACTCCTCTCCCCTTGAGCCCTTGAGTGTAAGCAAAAATTGTCAATACAATGGGATTTCATTCCTATGGTTAGGCTACCAATCAACTGAGTAAGTTGATCAAAAGGTTTGGAATAATTGTGGGTGGGCCTGACCTTATCAGGCGAGACCGTAAAAGAGGGACTGGATGCTTCCTGAGGAGAAACTCTCCTTTGGCTTCAAAGGAGCAAACAGCTATGCTGTGAATTATCCATGGAGAGGACCACGTGACAGGGCATGGAGGGGGCATTTGGGAGCTGAGATGGCCCCCCACTGACAGCCACCAAGAAAGCAACTGAATTCTGCAAACCAGTGAGCTTAGAGGGCAGCCTGAGCCTCGGAGGAGACTGCAGCCCTGACCAACACTGATCCTCTGCTTAAGCCACTCAGTTTGTGGTAACTTATCATGTAGCAACAGAAAACTAACATAAGGCCCAAAACAGAAGTGTCTATTTTTAGTAAAAGTACCAAGTTTCAAAAGGTGACCGACTACCTTGAAAGGCAACACTTCTTTGGATGTGCAGATCTGATTAAAAAAAAAAAAAAAAAAGAGTAATTTTCATATTGCTTATCATACATCTTATTACTGTGATAATTTTTTCTGAGAAATGTGTCTTAATTTTGTTGCATTTAATAAAGAGGGGTTATTCTTCCCAAATATGAACATTAACATGGATTGGTAATAATAAAAGTAGGAAAGTGTCAAAAAAAAAAGGTTAAATTTATGTATTTATCTTTTGCTAAAATACAATTCTTAAAACATAATACATCTGCCACTTGGTTGATGGACTGTTAGATTTGCTAGGCGTTATCACTACATTTGGACTAGAATCCATGGTTCTCCCTACGACCCGGCCTCATCACTCGAAAGTAGGGAAATGTATTAAATGAAAGGATAGCAGCACTCATCAATCAGTTGTTCAAAGTTCTGAATTTATTCTCAAAAGTGACAACATTCTTCACCAGGACAGACCATCTAGGGGACTGTGTGGCCGCTGGACCTCACCTGCCCCTCACCACCACTCCCCACAGCCACACCACTTTGTTGCTTCTCACACGCGACCCAGAATGCTTCTCCCAGGTATCCATGCACTTGGCTCCTCCCCTAAATGTCACTAAAATGTCAGTCAGGCCTTCCCTAACCACTCTATGTAATGATTAGCCTCCCGGGTCCTCCCTCACCCAGGTACTCACTACCCTACAGCATGGTCCTGAGGGTGTGCCTGGTTTCTTGTTTTACCTCTCTGTGCTTCAGGTCCCCCACTGTGAAGGGGACGAATGGCTACAGTGCAATTATTTTGAGGATTACACGAGAGTGTGTATTTGTGGATGAAATGTGCTTAGAACAGTGCCTGGAACCGACAGCAAGCACTACGTGTTAGCTCTGAATATCTAAAAACAACCTAAGCCAACTTTGAAATTAAGCTTTTATCCTAACTCATTTCATTTACTGGCACAGCTTAACCTTCCTGACTCACTGGGTGGCAAAGGTTGACCTAAGCTGACAAGAGGCTACTTGTAACACCACTAAGGATGTTAGTAGATGGCATATGTACCATATTATCTTTCCAAACTTCAAATATTGAACTGTATCTGGGACTGAAAATTTCAAGTAAAGAATTGGCACCTAAATTATTATTTGACTTTATTTTTTTCTATATAGCACTCATCACCACTTCACATGTACATAAAGAAATGTACTTGTTTTTTGTGTAACTCCCACATAACACAGTCAAGGATTATGTTTTATGCTTGTACTCCCAGGACCTGGAAGAGTGCCTGTTACATAGTAGGTGCTCAATAAATGTTAAAAGAATGGTTAAATTTTATGATGTCCAAAACAGAACGTGAAACATTTCTCTTCAGTAGAAGGAAGATTATTTCATGGAGAATGGTGACTAGTTGCTCTTTAACTCATGAGGAAAGGCTCGGATCCAATTCATTCATGAAAAGCCCACTTGATATTTATTTCCTGCATGTTCCTCAACTCCCAGGCAACAACCTTGTGCCACACTCTCCCCTGAAAAAGTCACAAAGGCTCAGGGTGTCCATAATCAGTTCTAAAGATAACTCCAAAATATACTTGATGTACGTACAGCTCCAATACAACAGCTCCAACAAACAATCCCCCTTGACAATGCCACCACAATAAAGCAATCTGTAATCAAACGGACAGTTGTCCCACTGAAACCAGTTCCATTCCTGGTTTCTCTATCGATGACACTGACCACCCCCTCTCTACCAGCCATACCCCAAGCCTAGGAATCACCCTTGAAGCATCTCCCGCCTTTAATGTTACAGCCATCATCCTGACCTTCACTTAGCTTCCTCCTTAATGAATCAGCACTGAGCTCCCCTACATGCCAGGTACTGGGTGTGCTGAATAAGACGGACATGAACTTGGCCCAGAGTCTGGAAGGGAAGCCAATCAATGATCACACAAGCAGCCACAACGAAAGGGAAAGAACACTGAGCATGCAGCAAGCCCAGGGTGTTATGGGATGCCCCAGGCTAAGGAAGAAAGGAGAACTCGCTGAGAATTTCAACATGGTTAAGGCCTTGCTGGGTGAAAATCTACTTATGCAGAATAGTCAGAAAAGCGTTACAACCATAATTAAATCATATAGGGCCAATGAGCTATCTGATAAAATCATTTTCATTCTACTGTGAATTCCATGAGCGCAGGAACCTCATCTTTGTTTCTCTCTCTAGCCCTGTGCCTGGACATGGGACAATGAGGAAAATCCATGTCTGAGAAAGAGGAGTGGTCATGAACAGCTAGGCCTGGGAAGAGGCCCATTGTGTGATGGGACAGCAGGTAGACAGGTGACCACTTCAGAAGTTCAGGTGGTTAAGTATCTGACCTGGTGGTAATTTCAGGGATTAGAAAAGAAAGTTTGAGATGTTTCAAGGATGAAAAGGCTTTGACTGCTATCGCTAAAGCATCCCTGTGCCCACCTCAAGCATAGAACAGATGTCTTCCTGTTCTAATTCTTCCTGTGTCTGGCTTCGACTTCTCTGAAACCGCGAGCATCTCAAAGGCACTACGTGAATCTTATTGTTTTCTCCTGTGTGTCCAGCATCCAGAGGAGGAAGGAGTTCTGCAGAATGCTCAAAGGAAGAACTAGGACAAGAGGACAGCCAGGCTGCATGCCTGATGAGAGAGTGGGCAGGTGCCCCTAGGGCAGAGAGGGATGTTGGGAAAGAATCACCTTCTACATAGGTGAGCTCGGTGTGGGATTCTGACTTTGAGATAAGGTGGCAAACACATCAGAAAAATGAAGGTGGTGTCTCTTATATTTGGGATCTACATCTTCTCTTATATGGAAGCGCCGACAGTAGGTCCCAAGTATTTTCTAAATTGTTATGTAAGTTACGTCTCTCAGGTATCCTTTAATCGTACTGGAATGCCATACGGGGAAAAGCAGGCAATGATTACATGCTCTACAAAGAGGTTAGTGATGGGCCTCCTTTAAATAAGGCTTACAGAAGACACACAGAAAACTAAGGACAATTCACAAAATCACTTCCTGGATCCCCACTCAGTATTCAGAGCAGGCGTTACAACCACATTTTAAAAATCCCTCCCATTAGGAATGTAAGCACTCTTTACCTTGTGACGAGGAACCAAGCAATCTGACTGAAGTCCGGAGAGGGTCTCATGTATGTCTTAATATGGGGCATGGCATTGCTGCGGCCAGATGTCTCGGCTGACCATTTGCTAGTGACAGGAAGACACAAGTCACTAATGAGAAAGTACAAAAGGCTCATAATGCTAATATCAGAAAACTCTGTGAAAAGCAAAATCCTATAATCTAAAAAATAAGGAGTAGAGAGCTCTCTGTGATATAACCTGTGATAGCTTCGTAAACTCTGTTCAGGTAACAGAACGCACGTTCATTCTAGAAGGTAGGTCTGGAGAAAAAAAATTTACTACCACCGTCAAAGAAAGCACGATAACCTTTTGGCTCACAGCCTTCCTGTCTTCTTTGCTTTGAGTACACATACATATGCATATTATATTATTTCTGTTGTGCTTTTAACAGCACCTGTGCACATCTTGTTTACTAGCTGGACTGTGAGTTCTCAAATGCTGGAATTGTCCTTCCATAGCACATTACAGAGTAGAGGCCCAGTAAAAGCTTGTTGAATGAAACAAAATACAAAAATGGGAAAAATATAAACAGCATGAATGTCAAAATGGAATGTTGTAGAAAAGCTGGGGGAATATTTCAGAAATACTTTAGTCAAAAGCTGATGATATTCACATATCCTGAGTTAGGACTGTAAGTTTCCAACATTGTCAGACTCAGGTTCCATGGGAAATAAAATGACCTATGTCATGAGGCAACAATCCTTACTTATGAATATACGTAGGGGGATGGTCCCTCACGAGAACAGCCGGCAAGAACAGAATCAGGATTAGGTAGGTCCATCATTAGATTATTAAATTCACTTGAATGAAGACACTACTGGAAGGTCCTCAATCTAAAGAAAAGTCCTTTGTAAGGAACAATCTCCAAAAAGCATCAAAGAAAGACTCAAAGTGACATACTGAATTACACTGAAAGTTACTGAAACGGAATCTGCCTTCATTTCCGTCTGTCTAGCAAAACAAATGCCTGTTGAAGCAAGTATGAAACTGGGATCAGCCTAGAACATACCAGATGTGCAACCGCTGTAGCTGGAGTACAAAGGACATTCCTTTCACTTGTCCATTCAACTGTTTACTGAATTCTTACAACAAGCCACATACTATACCATATGCCAGAGACACAGTGGCCAGGATTCTGCCCTCAGCAAGCCTGCCATCACACAGCATGTGACTGTATAGACAGAATGATTCTGTTTTATATATTGGAAATAGGACCCAGAACGTATTTATGTAAATTCTAAACTACCCAACATGCTATTTTTTATTTTTTTATTTTTTTTGCATACCAACATACACACAGAAACGTCACAGAGATAAATTTTACTCTTTGGCATTAAAAACCTATTCCAAAAAAAGTTCAAAACTTTGTTTTCAATTATTTCTATTACTAACATATGTAGATAAAAAATATAGCTATATTACATGAGGTTGTTTTAAAAACAATCTAACTGACATAAATAACATTCTTATCCCTAATGAAGCAACAGCAGCATTCTAAACCAATTACTTACTGAAAATAGGAATGAAGCCAATTCTGTTTTTCCGCTGTCTGGATGCTATAGGGAAGAGAGCCCCCAGCTTTCAAAAGAAGAAAAACAAATAAAAATCATGGAACATAATTTGAGGATCCTTCATTAAGAAAATCTTTAGGAAACAGTAAAAAGGTAAAAGGAAAAAGACCAAACAACTTCCATGATGTCATCTTATGGAACAGTTCTTTGACAGCAAATGTCTATACTCGTACTACGTAGGTACGTTTTCTCGATGGGATTTCCTTCCTGAGGAATGCATATTAAATAGTAAATGTTTACTATCTGAAAAGAAAAAGGTATTTAATCACACAGGGGGTGGCAATTTAACACCTATATTTGAAGTGTTAGAAAAACCACAGACAGAATCTTGGCCCATTCAGCCGAACTCATGAAGGTGAGACACCGTTGGCTTCGTCTTTCAAGGTAAGGTCTGGGGCACTTGTTTTTGCCAAGCCCAGGACACCTGGGGCAGAGTAGGAGGGAAACTCCTAGGAGAATTCGGCTCTCTCGCTTCCTTCATCTTTTACACTCTGCTACTTGCAGACAGACTTTGTGCTAAACACGTTCTTAAAAATGGAAGAGGATGGTCACTAATATGAAGGAAATTAAAATGTTCAGTAAACGAGTCTTACAAAAGGAATTCTAAAAGCCATATTCTTGTAAATAAATAAACAGATGCAAGTGAAAACACAATTGGAAGCCAATTTTTGTTCATCTTTGAAAGGAGGAAAGTTCCTCTGCAGACCCATCAGTCACTTCCCAAAGACAGGTTGGAAGTTCTCCGTAATAATCTGTATGCAAGGAGGGCTTTAAACGTCTCCGACTTACCAAGGGCAGCATGCTGTATATCCTACTGCAAGGAACTAAAAACATATTCAGGGTCTCAGGACCAGTTACAAAATAGCTTTATTGAAAATACCATGTTCAAAAGTATGCTTTGAATGGAGCTAGCCTATTGGAAAGTGCAAAAAGGTGAAGATAACAAAACAAAACAATCCACCACATCTGAGTCTCAGTGAAATAATTTCAGCTTTGCCATTAAAAAGCAACAAATGGGCTAAAACACTCCAAACCCTATGGTGATTTATCTGGCAGGGTCGCATCTAGTATGACAAGCAAAAATTGGACTAAATTAGTCTAATTCAGAGCATTCTGCTTCCAACCGTAAGCAAATGCCACTCAGACTTCCTTTTTTCCAGAGGCATACACTAGGTTTTTGGTTCTTACTTCCTGAATGCACAATCTGGGGACTGCTGGATTCCAAATAAAAGTTTAGTGTCTAGCCCTGGTATAAGGGGAATAGAGAACAAGGTGAGGTCTACAAAATCACCCTAGGCATTTACAGATGAAGTTCTTGAGAGATTAGTTGTTATCAACTAGGCTATAATCAAAGGTTGAAACTTAAGTCCTGAACCTTAAACATATCTGTATCTGGGCATCAAATCCACAAGAACCACACAGCACCACAGATCTAGGCAGGGAGGATGGAGACAGAGAGAGATCAGAGAGAGGCGTATTAGAATGCTATGGCAAGGTGCAGAGCAGTAGGGGAAGCTGGATCTATTTGGACATTTTGTCTGGGCAACCAATCCGCTGGTGGCAGAGGTGAGCACAGGCTTATTGGCGGAAATCAGAATAACCATCACTCAGAGGGTAGCTGTGAGGTTACATAACATACAAACTGCCCAACTGTGTGGTACCATCTTATGAACATATCACGGCTCACTATGACCTATTTTCATGATTCTTATCCTTTGAAGAGAGAATCATCTGCACATTTCTAACCAATACTTTCCTCATCTCAAGGAGGAAAGCATTCTCATTACTTGTTTTAAAAAAGTTTACCAGGGCTTTTATGAAATATACACAAAAAATACAATTCTGACAGTCACAGTCACCCAACCATTACCTGGATATCCTTCTAAGCTGGTTCGCACGTTTTCCACTGATGGGTAGATCTAAAAGTAAGTAAGGAAAAAAAAAAAGAACAATAAAAGTAGAAGGTACCATTTGAAGAAACTGTTCAAAGGAATGCTGATTAGTTTTTAAGAAAGTGAAAATCTCAATTCCAAATACTTAGAGACTTAGAAAATGTTTCACAATTTAAAATATTCCTGTCTCACTGGAAAAAAAAAATTGAACTTCTAGTAATGAAACCACAGGAAGCATATATATTTGATGAAAAAAAAACACTACACTTCGATTTGAGTATTTTTTCCTCTGAAATGCCAAATTAACATTGAATTGAATGCAAAATTAATTATTAAATCAAAGAGGTCTAAATAAGAAGGCTCCCAACTCTGCTGGCAATGCTTTACCAAGTATTGTTTCCTTGGCTTGCCAACCTGAGGAAGGAAGGAACAACTGCAGGTGCGTCCGCGGCTGGAATGGAGCTCGGCTGAACCAGCACCCTCCCAGCACCAGGTGATGTCAGGGCCACTTGATTACAAATGGCGATGCCATAACTGCTGTTTCCACCCAAACTCCACTGAGTAAAACATGGACGATGAGGAGGACTGAGTGTCCAGTCCTCTTCCGGACGAGAGAATCGAAACAATAATTAACTCCAGGAGGCAGAACACTCACCAGGTGAAGAGGAACAACACTTTTCCCGGGGGTCCTGCTTTCCTTCCCCAGCGTCACCAAAGTCTCCTTAAACTCGGAACACAACCACTTCGATTCATCAGCCCCCATGGAGCCGATGCTTGAAAACTGACCTACTATCGGCCACGCCTCCGCTCTGGGTGTGGATGAGCCATGTTCTTTCAGAAGCTGTGGAATAACAGTGAATGCGACAGTCACTCACACATATGGACAGTAATGCTGTCATGATTCAGAACACGGTTTTCTGCCCCTGAATTCCCTAATTAACAAAAAATGCTGAAAGGATTAGTGATTAATTTCTCATCCATGTATACATTTTTTCTTCTTTGGGAAATAGTTTTTAAAATATTTAAAATAAAATATTTTATTTTAATGGAGTACGTGGGTAGAAGTCCTCTTCTCCCAAAATTCTTGGATTTGTATTCAAACTAAAACCAGATTAAAAAAAATTTTAAAAGATCCATTTTAGTAGAAATGTCAGATAAGCCACCAACTTGCCTTATGATGTGAGATTATGTGCTTTGAAATCATAATTGTTCAATATACCTGCACAGTACATCAAAGGTCAAACTATTGTATAATTTGACTGCTATCATTTGAAAGAGGTTTAACACTTGGGCACTGTTGCCACTCAGCAGCCTACCGGTCTGTCTCCTCGTACCTGCCTCTAAAGAAAGGACAGTCTGTGAGACGGATCCTTTCAGGGACTTTTGCTTTACCTTTGTGCTTACACCTTGTGTCTCCCTGTTTGGCCCCAGAAAGATGGCTGGCTAGTCAAAGACGGGTACGACTCCACATGGAGTGGGGGCAACCCAAGCCAGACACAACCATGTGGGGTCCATCTGGGGAACTCGTGGGGTCGATAGAGGTGGGCACAGCCCTCCACCTACCCCCAGCTATGGAGAGCCTCTGCCTCTGTGGCTGCATTCCTTCCCACAAACCTGCAGGGGAAGTGACTCAATGATGTGCTCTCCATCTATTCATATGCATAAAGGTTTTGTCCCTTGGGGAAGTACAAACATCCTGAGACTTACAGTTCCACTGCCTGCAGGCAAGGGTGATTGGCTTAAATCAGTTTCCTATTGTAATGTATGGGATTCACAGATCTTGAGATTGACAAGCTTTACTTCTTTTACTTCCACACCTAACTAATAAAAGCCATGTATTGGCCCAATTGGGGGCTCAGCCCTTGAGACTTGAGTCCCTTGGCCCCACTTGTACTCTACTCTTGTCTATTCTTTCTTAAATTTGTGCCGCCCTTCTCGCTTCCCCCTGCTCTTGTCATGCTGGACGGGACATTAAGAGCTATTTTAAGATAGCTCTTAAAATGAAAGAATATATTTACATAGATGCATGATACTTTAAGCACTGCAAAAGACAGATCTGAATTTCCTGCTTTGATGCTTATGCAATGCTGCAGAAACAATTCAGGAAACATTCAGAAATCTTATCCACTTAAACATGTACTGAGTGTCTACCCAGAGGCTGGAGAGAGCAAGAAAAATATGCTGCAGTTCCCAGGGGAGCTCGAATCCTAAATGATGTCTTGTTTAGTTTCACATGTGTTATTATTTTTTAGTATTTTATTATCTAACATATTATCTAATATTACCACAGGCATTAATATTTATAAACAGTCTTACCAAAAAGCCCAAACAACTCTCAGCTCCCACTCTGGGTCCAGCATGGTGTCAGAACCAGGGCTGACCTGACAACTACAAGAGCCAGTGTCTATGTTGGTGCTTAGCCTGGGTGGGCTGCATGGTCCTGGACAAGTCTCTGTGCTTCCATGTACATGGCAGTGAAACAGAAGCCTGATCATCCCAACTTTCCTGGAAGGTCGTTGTGATGCAACATGAACCACTGTGTGCGAAACCTGTTTTTAAAACTTGAAGATGCTATTCACCTTCCGGTCAGCGTGTGACTCCACACGGCACGTGCTATTATCCAGCCTGTCTAAACCTCCAGTCTGGAAACAAGTAACCACTGACGCTTACTGAACACACAACATGTGTCCTGCACTCACGGTTTCATTTCATCCTTACCCAATTCTGTGAGTGAAGCACTATTGTTACATCTATTTTATAGGTGACAAGAGAGGCAGGATAAGGAGCAAGCCAAGGTCACGTGACTTGTAAATAACAGGTTAGGATTTGAACCCAGCTGTGGGCATCTACCTGCAAAGCTGTGCACTTAGCAGTGAGCTCTGCTCTCTGTCTAGGTCAAGGCATGAAGATGCTGGCTTCAAGATCTTGCCTGTTTTCAGCTTTGATCTCATTTTTAAAAAGATAAATTAAATTTTCATTAACCATGGGGAATTCTTAAATAAGCAATTTACAGAAAAAGATATAAGCTTTTCAAGAAAGGCAGTTTCGGGAATTTATTAAGGTCGGTAAACTGTCTCCTAAAAAGAAATGAAGACAACTTTAATCTTTAACTTGCTTGCTGTTTTATTTTGTTAAAGACCTTTCTTTGTTATTTTCGTGCTAGCAGCAAACGTTGTTTTTGTAGATAACAATTCTCTTAAGAGTGCTGGTTGAGTAAACAATACATTATAGCTCAGTTGTAACCTTTACTCAACACTATTTTCTGTTCTTTGTTGAATTTGTACATTAAAAGTCCTTGATATGCTGATCAAAAGCTACAAAATGTCTGCATGAATGAGAAGTCCTAATTATCTTTATTACAAGAAATATAAAAACTAGAAGTCCATATACTTTTGTCATTTAGAAAAGACTACAACTACAGAAGAGGCATAACAAAACATCAAAAACTGAAAACTGTTACACAATCAATTTGTCATGTGCCTACTATTCGCTCAGAATTGTGCTGCAAGTACTGTGATGCTGCCATCAAAATATACAACTATAAACAAAAAAGGAGAGAGAATGCACATTGAATATTTTTTTTAATGTTAAAATAGTAAAAATTCTCTTACCTTCCTAAGCCTAAAATGTCCCCAATTATCCTTCTGACTTCCTTGAAAGCGTCCTGGGGTTGATCCAACGAGGTAAACGCTAAAAAGATATAAAATATAAGTGACAGAACATAGTGATGTCATTTGTGGACCCCCAAATCACAAAATACACATATAAACTAACGAAAATCATGAAATAATTTAAGAGCCAACCCATTTTCTTAGGATGCTTCCTCAGAGGATTGATACTTAAACTCATTTTCAAGCACATCTACGAATGGTGGAATACCTACAAGGCGTAAGGTACCAGGCAAAGAACTCATTAATTTTAAGAGTACTCCAGTAGGAGGCTTAGGGAAAGGGGACGATTTACTGGCCTCCACTCCAGTGGCTGAGAACTGGAGATGCAGATGGTAACGGAATCTTCTGCTTTTATCGCCTCAGGAAGGACAGCCAAGTATCACTCAACCTCTTCCCAAGACCCCTGCATGTCAGACCTTGAGCGGCTCTCAGCGTAGTAACCTACTGTAAGCACCCCAGCTTGCTGAGATGACACATACTTTGTTTCAGAGAGATCGTGCTCCTGGATGATATCTATCCACTCCTTGAGAGCAGGGGCATTATAAGCCATCAGGTAGCTGATGAGATCAGCTTTAAAATGTGTTGTTGATTCTCCAGATCCGTGGGTTCCAGGGGCAATTCGTGGGTACAACGGGCTCAGCCATATTCTGGAATGGGAAAACGCAACTATTAACAGTCAGGAACGCAGCTCTTCATAATATCTCTGTCTTGATTATGCACTCACCCTAAGGAAGAGGTGAGTTCTCACTACCCACCTACAGGTCACGCTCACGAAACATAAACCTGGTCACACGGCTCAAAGAGCTTCCATCATATTCAGAATTATGTTTGAACACCTTATCGTGAGTTTAACACCCAGTAGATCTAGACTTGCCCACCTCTTCCAGTCCAATCCCTCCAGGCTCCCTCTCATTCATTCACACCTTCCTCCTCCTTCTTTCCTCACCCTCTGTATTGCTTTCTGAGATGTGATGACAAGTTCATAGCTCTCCTCTCAATTGTTACAGCAAACCCACACCACCAGTAGTAACCACAAGCAAGACTTTGCCCTTGACTATGTCAATGTAGCTCTTTAGCCAAGTGGAAAAGAATACAAGTTATCTATACTAAGAAAAATGTGTGGGTAAAAATGTTTTTAATAAAAGCTCATTTTCATGGTATGTACGCTGTAGCAGTTTGAGATATTTTCATATCCTAGACTTTTCTGGTGTCTGGAATGAGTAGATACCACATTTAATGAAATTAGATTAACGCTAAAACTTCAGACTTTCAGATATGGTAAACAAAATATTAAAGAAATCTTTCATCTCATCAATTCTTTCTCCCCAAAGGAAAACAATGCCCTTTGCCAAAGCTTCTATATTATATCCACAAATGGAAAACAATCATATCTAAACCCAATCCTTCTATGAACTGCTCCATGGTAAATTACAAAAAGGATACTTTCAAAACTCTTATGCTCAGTTTCTCCAACTGCAAAATTGGGTTAATCGTCCTGCTTCACAGGGCTTCACACGAGGTAATGAACTGTCCAGTGTAAGGAAACACTCAGGGAGTATGAGCTGTTCCTGCCTTCCCCCATTTTGCGGCTACCTCCCTCACAGTCCTACCATTAAGCCAAGAGAGAAACTGCTGAATTCTGCTTTTCACTTGGTGGCCCTCAAAGGAGACCAGTAAGAAAAATGACACTGGGGCACGAAGCATCCAGAACCACAAGGCTCCTGGCTGTGTGTCTGCTGACCTTTGTACATGTTTCTAGCAGGGTGGCATGTCTTCCTTTCCCTTCTCACCTTGAGGAGACCCCTCACACACGGAGTAACAACACAGTGGGACAAAGACTGGAGCCCAGATCTAACTGGCTGTCATCTGGGGCGAGCCCAGTAACCTCTCTGACGTCTGCCTCTCTGTGTGTAAAATGACCGCTGAGCTGGATGGATGTGAAAGGGCTCTCCCCCCACTAGTAACTCGGGGCCCACTGGCTGAGTGGGGCTCTTCCTAGATTAGAGGTTCACTCACAAGAGTGGCTCTGGATTAGGAACATGACGATGATTTTCTAAACCAGGATACTGAGGTGTCAGGCATTTTTAACATTTCACAAAATAAGATGAGAAAATTATCACCATGGACCAAATAATTTTAAAAGTGAGAAGTTAACAGGCGGACCAAGCAGCAGCTGAGAGGATGGCTGGACCACCTGTGCAACAGAAAAGGTCAGTAGCACCATGGTAGACCAGTTATGAAGATTATACAAACAAACCTTTAAATTTTTTTTTTTTTTAAATTATAACCAACAACGTGAAACTGCAAAGTCTCAGAAAGAGCAGACTCTAGACAAACTGGGAGGTACCAATGCCCCACTCTGGGTGGCTGCAAAAAATTGCTGGAGGGAGATTTCATGCCCTTGGTACTTTTTGAGTTTTAAACCAGGTGAAGCTACTATCTAGTCAATCATTTTTTTAAAAGAAACTTAAAAAAAATTTTTTTAATAAAGGAAAAGTAATTAACACCCGAGCCCTTACCCTTAACCCCTTCTCCCACAGCAGCCTTCCCCAGAGAAGGCCAAGGAAGCATGGCCACCTATAAACGCAAGCTTCTGACCACAGAAGGAGCAAGAGGCTGGGGGAGAGGTTCCCTGAGGCACGTAAGGCTGAGGACCAACTTGATAAATCCAGTTAGTTATATTAATTACGGTTGCCTTAAGAAAAGCTACAGTAATCTCATTTCCTTTTTGGATGGGGCTACATGTAAGTCACAAACCCAAAACCCAACTCTGTGGCTTAGAAGGTCTAGGGGTAGCAAAGGTGCAGTTAACCAGAGACTCAGTAGGTCAGGAGTCCTGTGGTTGAGGCCCTTGACCCTGAACCAGTCAGAATTACACTGCATTTTGAGATGCATGTATTAAGTGGGACAGTCAAACAAGAACATGTTTGAAGGAAAACTATCAGGCAGTGGGGATGCGGCTCAAAGCCACCTGCTGTGGTGGGGGAGGGTAGTGCAGAGAGGAAATAAGAAATCAGGCTCAAGGAACAGATCATCTTTCAAACTTGGGAGGGCTGTCTTAAGGAAGACAGGTAACTCTTATTGTACACACACACTCAGGTCGAAGCAAGGCCCAGTGGGTGGAGGCCGGAAGGCTCATCTGTATTTTAGCTCAACACAAGGTGGGACTTGGGTTTAGTGAGAGCTATTACGCCCCGAATTAGTTCTAGCCCAGGCTAGGCAATGGTACGAGGCAAGGTCGGCAGGAGAGGATGAGACAGCGGAGAAAACCTGGACCCTGAAAGGGTGCTAGAGGAATGCCTGAGTTTCTTCTAACACAGGAGACTGTTACCCGACTCTTCACCTTCTTTTTAAAAAAGGCAAAGATGTATAAAATGGCATAAATGAAAGAAAGGTAAATTAAAGCTAGTCATGAAGGGCTTACCGAGAGAGAACAATGGTTAAAACTTGATTTGAGCAAATCCCTAACGTCTCTAAAAATAAACCCAAACCCTCTCTTAGAAAAAGATCAGAAAGTAGATGTAGCAAATGTGCACCGAGGACAAACAGTAATAAAAAGGAAGCATGGAAAACCTTCATGTTCAGTTCTCCTGGCGAGGCCCAACCCTATGAACATACTAAGGACTTCACAAAGACACCAGTGTACCTTTGTTTTATGGGAAACTACACTAATTGGGGGTGAGGGGAAATTTTCAGCCAACAATTAACCCCCAAGTTTTCCTTTGATACCCAACGGGAAGTGGCAAGCGTGAGTACACAAGCATACAGGGGCAAGTGGGGACGAAGAAGGGCATCTGGCACGAGAGAAGGATGTTCAGACCTTTTATGCTGCGTCCTCTTTCCTGCCTCAACTACTTGGCGGTACTTGGCTGTGGAGGGTGTGGTGTGAGCCCATTTTTGAAATAACTAGGAAAAAAACTACTGGATGTAAATCTTTATCTATGTTTACCTGTATAATAGAGACAGTTGTGGATGATTGTGTTGTAAACTGGTAACACTGGTTAGTTACCTCAAGAGAGAGGAATTGGGGCGAGGGCGAGGGGGCATTTCCTGTTTACCTCTTTTCTATGTCATATGTGTGGGTTTTTACAATTAAAAAGAAAAAGAAAAAGCGTATGTTCTGGCTTTTGACCTTTCTCAACACACACAGCCCCTGCTCTGACGTGAACAGAACGCCACACACCCTTGGGTTTTCTGGTACCAGTCGGCATGGATGAGGTTGGACGTGTGGATGACAACCCGGAGGCCTTCTTCGTACAGCAGTAGCATCATTTTCCTTGAAAAACAGAAAAGGCATCAAAAGGCATTAACGGTACTTTCAAAATCTGCAATACGTTTGTAATATAAATGTAATAAAGGAATTGTTCACTCTTACATTCCCCAAACTCTTAACATTTATAAGCTCCCTTTCTTCCACATCTTACCACGATCAAGTCTGCGTAAGTGACGAGGAAGAAAACCACCTTCCAAAATGCTCCGAGTATCGGGTGGCCCGTGAACTTCGGAACCATCCCTCCCACGTGGCCAGTCCTGGCACTTCAGAACCCGCCCCCTGCCCCGCCCCCAATGTGGCCCCTTATTATCTATTTAGCATCATCTGTCTCTACTGGGGACAACAGGAACCTTCTTGTCCAGTGTTCTTCAAAGTCCCAACCTCTTGCTGTACCACTACCAGCACTTTTTAAGAAGTGCAATAGAATAAATTAAAAACTCAAGACTACGTTGCATATATGAGGTTCAGTACTGGTTCACGAAGCTTCTTTCGGCATGTCAGCATGGACATGTGCGGTAGACTGAAACGTCAAATGTATTTCTTCTTGTGGGTTTCAGTTTCTAAAACATTTGAAAGGGCTTTATTTTCATACTCCACAGCTGCCATGCTTGTCACCAGTGTGTGCCTGGGCTGGAGGTCAGTCTTCCCCTTTCTTCTCCATGAACTCAAATCAGGCCTGGCTGAGTCCCCTTTCTCACACGTCTCGCCCAGGCCTTCAGTCATCAGGCATACTTCTCTTATTTTACTTCCAGTGAGAGGATATAAACCAGAGCTTTCCATATGAAGTTGGAAGACCTACACTCCAGTCTTCATCAGTTAGAAACCATGTGACCTAAGCAAGTCATTTAACATCCCTAAGTCATTCTGGGTCCCTGAGCCTTGGTTTTCCACTTGTAACCTGAAGGATCAACCCCGTTTACTTCACAGGGTAATTGTGAGGATGAAATACAATATGCATTTTGTTAGATGTAGAACACTCCCAGGTATACATTCCCTTTACTCCTTCAATGCTTTGCTTTACTTTGTCATCAACTACTGGGTGATTTTTGGTCTCCTGATTGTTTTCTAATTATTTCAGAAAGCTAAGTTCTCTATCCCCAGCCAGAGATGTACTCCTCCAGGCCATAACTCTGTCTTAACTTATCCTCTCCACTGAAGCCAAAATGCTACTGAATACTTACTGATGTTAAGTCAGCTCACATCTGGGGAACAAAGTGAGCCGTGGGGTCTCTCAAGTAAACAGCAGCATGAACACTATTTGGATAGGACCGGGTTGGCATAAAAAGACAAGAAAGAATTTAAGAACAGAGAATGGATTTAGCTCTTGCCAAAATGAGAATTTAACCCAAGCTGGCAAACAGTAAATTAATGCAAAGATAGAGAAATGACAGCTGTTGAGCCAATCTTGTTTCCATCTATGACATGTGCGCTCTGAAATCTGGGCAAATTTATATACACAGTTACCAAATTAGCAGCTGATTGTAATTAAGCATAAGCCAGTTATGAATTCATGATACGAGTTTTACAAATATTTCCATTAATCAAGGCATCAATTATCAGGAAAATCTCACACTAATATCAGCGAATCCTATCAAACAGAACTGTGAACCAATCTAAGGGGAGTCACAGTGGTCCTTTCATAGACAAAATGCCATGTGCCAATAAGGTCACAATTAAAAATGGATTAAAAAAGGGGTAAGAAACGGGGTTTCTCTTGAAGAATGCTGACTTTGCATATTATCTGTTGAGTTGTGGGGGCAGCAAAAGGGGACACTTTGCAAGTTCGAAGCTATTTCTGTGTGGGGAGAAAGAAAAGCAACGTCCGCAGAGCACGTACGTGCCAGGCACCATTCCAGAAGCTGTAAAGAATGCCAGCAGGTGGAATCCACACGGTGACCCAGAGAGTGTCATCGCTTCCATTTACCGCTGCAGAATCTGTGGCTGGGAGAGGTTATGGGAATATCCGGGTCACAAAACGAGCCAGAGGAAGAGCTTGTTCGGATCAGACGTGCTAGGATCCTCCTCTCACCGTGCACGGCTTCCGTGGGGCTGGACCGGGCCACGCACATTTCATGCTACTAGGTGTGGGAGTGGGCGAGATGGGGACGATGCAGTCTAGGTGGGAAAGAGGACTCCAGAAGGGAGCGAAAAGAGGCCTGCCCGCCCATGCTGTGGGCGGGTCCCCGTTAGACAGGCACGTTGGATGGACACTGAGCTGCTCTGGCTTCCTCTATGGGTTCTCAGGGCCATCAGTGCTCTGCACGGAGCACACCGTCACGTGTCTGCTAAAGTGCACGCGATCTCATGGCCACTTCCTATTTACTGTGGTGGCTCCCCTCTGTCTAGTCGGGGAGGCGGTTTATGCTCCATCACCAGGGGCTGGAAGATTTTCTTCCTTTTCTAATTCATGTTTGTCTTGCCTCTGTCACCAAAAGACGAAAAGTTGCTAGAACAAAAACTATTACATCTCAAAACACTTTACAGCCCCCAGAGCTGTGTCTCAAGAATGTAACAGATATTTAATTAATAATTCCTAAAACATTTCAAAATGAGCAACTGCAAGTAATTGCAAGATACGAGTTCAATCTCCTACAAGACACCTGCATTTTAACAAAATGTAAACTACACAGATATGGGGTTGGGAAAGGTTCTATTATAATTACTCCCCTAGGCATTTACAGCTCTGAATGCAGAACTCGGCTGGGTTTAACCTGCAAAGTGTGTATGGTGGGGGAGGAAAAGGAGGCATGGACTTGCAGAGAGAGAGAGAGAGAAAGAGAGAAAGAGAGAAAGAGAGAAAGAGAGAGAGAGAGAGAGAGAGAGAGAGAGAGAGAGAGAGAGAGAGAGAGAGAGAGTGTGTGTGTGTGTGTGTGTGTGTGTGTACTGAGAGGCGGGGCGAAGATGGACCACAGGAAACAATGAGTCCATTTCAGCAGGGAGCAAACAAAAATAAATTAAAAACAAGTTAAAATAAATAGTTCTGGTCCTGTCTCCAACACTGGCCTGAGGAAAACTGCGTAAGTACTCAGGGAACTCTGGTCTCTAAGACGAAAAGGAAGGACCAAACAATTTTTGCATAGCATTAAAAAAAGACAGCAGCTCTGGGCTCAGTCAAACACCAGTTAGATCCTGGCCAGGCCCAGCACCGTCGGTCCCTCCCGGACAGAGGGACAGAGACGCAGGCATCCTGATTTGCTAGCAGATTAGGTGCAGTGTCACCCTGCCCATGAAATGCTGACTGCTGGCACAGAACGTGTGGCAAGCACAGGAACCGGGCACTGGGGTCCAGGAAATCATGCCTAAAACCCAAATAAATGAGAGCACTTGCCGAATGTATCTTAGAATTGGTAAGTTATTTATGCTAGGGTTCCAGCTAAGGGGGGTGGTGGCAAAGATTCATTTGGGGTTACCCATTACTGGCAGGTCTACCCATGGCAGATTGACTACTGCCACCCATCAGTATCTCCTGTGACACAGCTCGGGGAACCCTAAGATGCTGAGCTGCTTTATTCAAGGCCATTTTGTATCCTCTGCCCAAACTGGCATCCTGTGCGCTCAGCGCCATGTACGGAATAATTTACAGTGGAGCTGGGTACTGGATGGAGTTCACGCTCAACGATCCTCAGAGCCTGTCCTGTTAATTACACTGAAGCTACCCATTGGGGATGGTTGGTAAGTGCTGCAACTTTTATCAAGTGCATCTAAGACCAGATATTACAGAGCTGATGGGTATCCTTTTATAATATGATGGCTCAACTCTTTCTGCTGTGGTTCCCTCTTTTAAAAGCAGATTGGGAAAATTTAGTTTTAAGTGTACAAAGAGAAAGAAGAAGGGATGGCTTCACTTTAGGTCCCCGTACTATCAAGAAAACAGTAGTCACAGCAAGACTGGGGACAACTTCCCCCCACTCTCCCAGATTCGTTTCTGCCCTACAGACAGATGCCTGAAGCAGCCAGCTACCCATTTCCATTACGGTGTAGAAGAAACATGAGGTTGGGTCACATTCTTTTCATAAATCCTTTCTAGAGAAGTATGATTTATAAAAATATTGAAACGGGGAGAACCCTGTCTTATTCCTTATCTCATTTATAGAACCAGTTATGTAAAAGGGCTCAGCAAAAACAGTTGTAAAACTAACCTAAAACGGGAGGCAAGTTGACAATTGGGTATGACGTGCCAAGTAGGAAGTAACAGAAAAGTTTTTCCTGTCTGTGGTTTGCAATGTCTCAGAAAATCATTCTAAAAGAAATTTCTGAGCTGTCTTGAGCAGGGGCAGGCATCAGCCTGTCAAGTTGACAATTTTTTGTAAAATAGTTTTTCTTTCAATCACAGCATGGAGCTGACCTAACAATATTCTTTTTGATGCAACTCAGAATCTTATAAAAATATAAGACTTTCTTTAAAGTAGTGGAATCCACTGGCACGCGACTAACACATGTAGAGTTACCCATAACCATGGACCACACAACTGCTCTATTCTATAAGGAATGCCCTAAACAGAAATCAGAAACCACACCACAGATTCAGACTTCCAGGTTGAAAGCCAAATCCCAGTACTTTGACTTAAGGCTGTGAGAAAACAACTTCACTTCCTCTGCTTCCTTACTGACAGCTTTCTTTCCCCAGCAAAAATATCACGTGAGTTCTTATAAGGGCACTTTCTGAATTGCGTCCTTTGGTCTATTAAAATCATGCCCTCCCCCTTTCATAAAAATTGCTTACGTGTGGTGTGTTCCAAATGCAATATCCAACTTTGCCTAGGATGAAAAAGAAGTCAAGTCACTTATTTTAAATAAACCCTCAGTATCTTTACCTATTGGAAATTAGAAAAGATTCAGGTCAACTTGGCATTTTTAAAACTGCTTTTACTGCCCTCTAGTGGACAAGCCCTTGATCGACATTACAACTTTTATAATAACATCCAGTAAGGCTCATTTTTAAAAAAACTTACTTTTTAAACAAGTTACTCAATATGATTCAATACATACTGCATTTTTAATTATAGTAATTAAAATCAGAGAAACTTAATTTCTTTAGTTGTCAAAAAATGAATGAAAACAAAAGAGACTAAACAAAGTTCTAAAATGAGATATTTGACTAGCACTGAAATTAGTAGAAGCAAAAAGTTTTCAGAGTACATTTAAAAGAAACACTGAATGTCGTGGCAGCAGAAAGACTGGTGTTATGATGTTAAAATAGACGTTTTTTACATTAATAACAGAGCAAGTGCTGAAAATAGAGAGGTAATATGTTAAATCCATTTTTGTGTTATAAAATACCTTTACAAACAAATGGGGAGTTGGGTGAAGAAGTAAAACATTTTATCTAACACCTACTATAGCAAAAATATGCCCAATGATATGGTTAAGCACAATATGCCCAAGATTCAGGCTATGAAAAAGTTAAAATAAAATAGACCGGTCAAAATAGCAGTTAGGAACTCACAAATCCTAGCTTCACAACTTTGCATGACTTTGGAAAAAATTTAAATCTCCGTGCCTCACCTTTCTCCTTTTTAAAATGAGCATACTATTAGGGGTTCAGTGAGTTGTCAGGAGTAAATGAGAAAAAGTATTTGAAGTGCTGAGGAAAGGGGCTTGAGGGGGTAAACCCATGCTGTACCCTCCGCCCAGCCACATGACAGATGGGTGGAGCTGTTTGCTGCGGGCAGTGATGGGCAAACTGGCACACACAGGTGAGTATGACTCAGCCCTGTTTTGCAGATGCTCAGACAGGTGGGCCAGTTTGCTATGCTCTTACACTCTGAGCATGCTCCCAGACCAGCATGCATCATTGTGTAGTCTGGGCACAGATGAGAGAGCAGGGAATTGTAGTTCATGTCTTTAAAATTACAAAATCAGAATGAAGACTGCCACTCTGTAAACTGATTATTTGGCTCAGAAAAAGCAATGGTCAAGAGACTTGGCCCAATGTGTGGACGTTTTGCTATAAGTTGTAGGCTTTTGGGCAAGTCTAAGCACAAAAATAAGGATGGTGATAACTTCAACTGACAACATTTAACAGGTGCTCCTGGGGCAAAGGCACAACAACCCTGTGAAGAATAGTATTAGCAAGTTTGAAGATGAAGAAATTAGGCTTGAAGAGGGCAAGTGACGAGCCCAGAATGACACACCTAGAAGATGGAGAGCCGGGACCAAATCCCGGCAGTCTGAACCGTGACTACCAGAAGGGCTCAATCTGCGGCCTCCAGCCCCATATGTGCAAAATGGGAGAAGTGTTAGCATCCACTGATCCTTTGATCGACGTCAAAGTCAAGAATTCATCTAACAGATGAGATACAAAGATATTTCAAAAGATTAGGATGAGCCACAATCTTCCTGTACCTCAGACCAGATCAGGGACCTTCTGAACAGCTCCTGGCACAGGTTTGGGGGAAGGCGGCTCGTTTCGCCCTCTAGTGGCAGGCCTGGAGCATGCCATCAGGCTCGCCACACCCTCTCCTCAACTTTTCAGTACAGGTAGTATTTGAAAAATGCTATTTCTATTGATTTAATCACTGGTTTTCAAGATTCCTATTATCTTATTTTCTGCCCACTGTTAGTCTGATGAGAGCTATCCTACTGCAGTTTAACCTCTTCTGTTTTTTGGAAAACAAAAGCAAAACAATGGGATTTTAAGGAACCGCTAAGCAAAGACACCTCTGTGTAGAAGGTAAGCCCCGAACACGTTGGGAAGAGGAAAGTTTTCAAACTCCAACTACGTAAAGCACAGTGGTAAAATCTCAGTGCGGACACCCAGGTTTAGAGAGGCACACTGACTAACTAGAGGCAACCTGAGGACAGGTAGAGGAGAGGCTGGGAAAGAATGGTAATCCATGTTACATCAAATACAACCCAAGAAAGTGAGAAACCTAAGGGAGATAACTTCAAATATAAGAATCACTGATACATGCAAGGAGAAGGTTTATTCTACGTGGTTCCAGGGGGAAAAGTTAGGCTTAATGTGTGGAAGTTACAAAGAGGCAGACTGGGATGGTTAATGTTATACATCAGCTTGGCTAGGCCACAGGATCCAGGTATTTAGGCAGATGAGGCAGTGAAGGTATTTTTTAGATGAGATTATGATTTACATCAGTAGACTCTGAGTAAAGCAGATTACCCTCCACAACGCAGGTGGGCCTCATCCAATCAGCTGAAGGCCTTTAGAGGAAAAAGACCGACTTCTCAAGGGAAGAGGGAATTCAGTCTCCAGACTGCCTGTGGGCTCAGAGTGCACCATGGACTCTGCCCCGGGTCTCCAGCCTGCTGGCCCACCCTGTGCATGCTGGACTTGCCAGCAGCCTCCACAACCACATGAGCCAATTCTTTTTTAAAAAAAAACCTCTATGGGGGCAGCCGGATAGCTCAGTTGGTTAGAGTGTGGTACTCTGCACAAGGTTGCCGGTTCAATCCCCACATGGACCACTGTGAGCTGCGCCTTCCACAACTAGATTGAAACTACTTGACTTGGAGCTGATGTGTCCCAAAAAAAACACTTAAAATAAATAAACGTTTAAAAAGAAAAAAGAAAAAAATCTCTCTATATACATACATACCCACCCCCCTACTGGTTGTTTCTCTGAAGAATCAACCAGAGCTATCAGGTCAGTGAAAAGAAAAATCTTTCTAACCACACGGGCTCCCCACCAATAGGGCGGGCTATCTCAGGAAGTATTTGAGCCAAGGCTAGACAAATATCTGTTGGGGATGCTGGAGAGAGGGTTCCTGCACGAGGCAGGTGGAGAGACTAAATGTCTGAATTCCCTTCCAACTCTCAGACCAAGCATGATCTCAAACGGCAATACGCAGCTTACCTGGCAAAGGGAAATGTTTTGGTAAGGCTTTGCCTCAGCATGTAAATGAGCCTTAGCTTCTCGTTTATCACCATGCACAAGCAGGATTGGTTTCTTCCTGAAAAGAGACCAGAAGTATTTAAAATACGTTGTTCATAAAGCTGGACTCTTGCCCAGTGAAGGGACGCTGGCTTCCTTGTCACCCGACATGTGCTCCTGGCCTCTGTGGTGACTGCGCACAGGGCTCACACACAGCGGTGATCAGTTCATCTACCCTAACCAGTTACCTTTATAATGCGGCCGCGTGGCCTGAACTTAAAGCTCTCCTGGGACCCTGTGGGGCGGTCACTCAAGAAAGCCTTTGAGTAATGAATTACATTCTTTGGTCCCAAAGGGCATATAGCTAACTCTGGGTTAATGTGTTTAAATTCAGACAGATTAGAAGATATATAATTACTGTTGTATAGCATGATGCTCGTTTCTTTTCCTTGTTTTGGAACAAGCAGTGAATTACCTTGTTAGGCCTATATTCACCAAGCTCCTACTGTGTGCTCAGTACTGCACTAGACTCCCCAAGATACCAGAGTCAACAGGCCCAGGACTACGCACGATGCAGACTCACTAATAGGTAACGTTATATTTTAATGAAACAGAGTCCGAGGTACATGGAAAATGCTGTATTTTCAAATTCCTAAAGACCACGTAACAATACTCTCCTGGAATAGATCAAAAAGGCTTTTAAGAGAACTATAATCTTCTCCAGTTAATTTAAAGCAAGATAATCCTTAGAAATCAATATACCTTACAAGTGCTCCCAACAAAACAAAAATTTGGCTTTTTCCTCCAAAGAGCAGTCAAGATGAACAACTGTAGCCACTTCCACATTTATCAGTCACAGTGCAGGATGATTCTCTGCCATACATGAAGGGACAACTACGAAGAAACATTATCGAAAGTACACTTCCGGTATGAATGCCTGGCTACCTAATGAGCTTTGTTCTAACATATTAGGTGAAATAAAACGAAGAACATGCCTTCCCAACTTTTTTCTATTTGGAAAATTTTTCTATTTTACAACTAGAAAAATGGGACAGAATCATGTAAGAGACACTCACATATCTATCACCTATGTAGTGTTACCAGATCATCAGGACTTAAAAAAAAAATTAAAAAATTAAACATTGTTGCCAGAAGTTAAAGTCTGAATTCCTTAAAATTTATTGGCTCTATAAACTATCACAAACAGGCAGTGTTGTGATGGTTAATTTTATGTGTCACCTTGATTTGGGCCAAGGGGTGTTCCGATAAAACATTATGTCTGGGTCTGTCTGTCTCTGTCTGGGGGTTTCCAGATGAGATTAGCATTTGAATTGGCGGGCTTAGTAAAGCAGTTGGCCCTCCCCAATGCGGGTGGGCATCCAATTGTTGAGGGCCTGAGTAGAACAAAAAGCAGGGAATTTGTTCTGTTCCTGCTGCAGCCAATTACTAACAATAAATCTCCCTCTACCTGTGTCCCGTTGGTTGTTTCTCTGGAGAACCCACTACAGGCAGCATCTGAACGACCACGTCAGAAGGTATACACCGTTACGATCTGAATTTTTCTTTATCTAAGTTCTGCACGTTACCTATAGACCTTATATGTCTATAGGTCATTCCTCCTCCTGACAATGTTCCTGGTGGCATTCCCAAGGTGCCATCAGCAATGAGCGGGTGATGGGACAGGCAGGACTCTCCTATCCCTCGACTATAGTTACTCAGAGTCCTAGTTTGTACGAGGACTACTGTACTAGTTTGCTGGGGCGGCCATAACCAAGTACCACAAACTGGGCGGCTGAAACAACAGAAATCTTTTGCCTCACAGTTCTGGGAGCAAGAAGTCTGAGATCAAGGTGTCGGCAGGGCTGGCTCCTTCTGAGGGCTGGGAAGGAAGGATGTATTCCAGGCCTTTCTCCTCACTTCTGGGAGCCTCGGGTGTTCCTGGACTGGGAGATGGTGTTCTCCCTGTGCCTTCACTCTGTCTGTGTCTGTGTCCAAATCTCCCCTTCTCCCTTCTTATAAGGGCACCAGTCATGTTAGATGAAAACCCACCCTAATGACCTCATTTTAACTTGATTATGTCTTTCAAAAACCTTCTCCAAATAAGGTTCCATTCAGAGGTACTGGGGGTTGAGACTCCAACAGAGCTTTTTTGGGGTAAGACAATTCAACCCATAACAGATAGTAAACGAATTATACCCTATACTTTGGCCACACTTGAAAGGTGTGCCAATTTGATTCCAAGGTCTTTGAGAAGCAAAGGGACAAAAAGTAACAGTGGCAATACAACTCCCGGGGCCACTTCTGGCCAGGGGCCTGTGGCAGAGACTGCTCGTTGCCTCCCAGCATGCAGTCTCCCTTCTTTCCTAATACAACCCAGATCTTGTTCAGCACAAGGTGTGCTCAGCTAAGACTCCATTTGCAGCCTCTTTCAGAGCTGGTTATAACCGTGACTGAGTTCCACCCAGTGAAATATAAGCAGGTGCTGTGTGGGACTTCCAGGAAGGCTGCTCCGAGGGGGGCACCCCTTTTGCCCTTCTCCCCCTTTCTCCTTCGTGCTACCTGGAACACAGACCAGTGATCTGGAGCTTCAGGTGCCATCCTGGACCATGAGGAGACTCTGAAGACTGAAGTGACACACACACCGGGATGGTGGGAAAGAAAGACACAGGGGTGGCTAGGTCCCCGAGACCGTGGCAGCCCCCAATCCAGACCATGAATGTCTACCACCTGGTCTTCTTTGGCTGGAGAAATTTTTTCCTTTCTTTGTTTAAGCCACTATTATTTTGGGTTTTCTGTCACACGCGGCTAAAAACTCATCCTACGTGTGACATGTCAAATACAAGCTCTTCGTGCCAAAGCCACTTGGGAAACTTCACAGCATTTGATCTACCGTTAATGATGCAGGTTCCCACAGAGTGCTCCCTAAATGCACCAAGTTCTTTGAGGGCCCCGACAAATCATCTTCCCTGTAGGTGCATTCCTCTTCCTCGTTATGGATTCTGCCATGTACACGTGTCAGAAACCGTGTCACGCTACCTTCATTTGGTCTGCACAGCCTAACCTCAGGCTGAGGAACTGCAGGAAACAGACTGAAAATCCATCACCTCCATAACCTGGAGGAGGGAAGGTCCTATGACCGCCTTCATTAACTCCTGAACTACAGGAAGAACCATTTGAGACAGAGATTCTCAGAAGAGCACTGTGCGCCAAGTGAAGCGTTCCAGGCTGGCCACATGTGGCACGCTTACAGTTCTGCAAAGCAGGTGGCAGAGATCTTTTCCTTCACATTAACCCTGGACATCAAGTTGTCTTATTTGGGTTAGAATTTGTCCTTATCTACTTCTGGACACAACAATGGAGGAAAATGCTAAAATCTGTATAAGGAATGCATCTGATTAGTTAGAATACATCAAAAAATGCTGTTTTCCCAATAGACCTTAACATTTGTATGATTTTGATGGATTCAAAAGACATACTCATAAAAATGGTCGGCAGCTGTCTGAGAAGCACAGATCTTTGGTTTAAAGCCCCTTTACAGTTACGATGCACCTATCATCCTGTGGAACTCACCTGAACTCGGGTGGATACTGTTTTATGAGCCAGTCCACGTCAAAGCAGTAGTTAAACTAGATGGAGGGGAGAGAAAAGGAACTAAGTCACGGGTAATTTAGCCAAGCAGTCAATAAGGAGAACTGTCTGGCTATTAAATTGAAAGAAACTCTAAAATAACGATGAACTACGTCTCTAATTTATAAACCTGGAGAGATGCTGCAACACTCATAAACAAACCTAAAATACATCCTGAAGGGAATACATGGTTCAAGGACCTGGAATCAGTGCAGTGCATGAGAAAACAGGCGCTGAGGAAATGCTCTCTGCGTGCTTTGGCAGCGTTTGTTTTTGTTATTTGTGAGGGCTCTGATTAATTTAAATAACAGGAATTATAAATGTATCCTTCCCTCAGGTGATTATAAAAAGGACTCTGAGAAAAGAACATTTCCTTTCAGCCTAACTTATGAGCTAGCTTTGTCAAAAGGCATCTTGAGCGGACATTCACGAGGCGTAGAACAAGTACATCTTGGCTCCCAATTCTACACTGGGCTCAGCTATGGGGGATCCTCCCCACACCTGGGTAACCCCGACCCTCCTCCTGGACACAGTGACTCCATGGAGCTAAGAGAACTCACACAGCCACACCACCTTCCACCTGGAGACCAGGGTTCCCGAGGCCAGGTGGAACATGAAAGGTACAGAAAGGCTTGCGTGCTTTCTTTAGGGACATGGCCTTTTTTTTTTGACTATTTACTGAGAGCCTGGAGCCTTAATGTGATTTATCAACACAAAGGCACCAGCTCTGTCAGGCAGAAGCAAACATGCAGAAGTAGCCATAACTGTTACTCACTTCTTTTTGGTTGGCACTAGAAATTTCTTACTTTTCTAAATCAAATCAAACTTGACTTGGTTACACCACGGGTGGGGAGGGGTGCGAGGGGAGGGGCAGGGGTTGCAGAGTCCCATAAGATGATCAGTGTCCGAAACAGAAGTCCTTCAGGCTGTAATTTCCAAAGAGATTTCTTAGCCAACCCTTGTAGCCTAATCCAGAGCCAGGAGCTCCACTGATAGGGGCATCCATGTTCCATGCTGATGGCTGTGGATCCCACAGCGGCGGCTGTGCTATGTGCTGTCTTGGGGACTCCGCACAGGACTGAGACACAGGTCCCCAGCACTCACCTTTTCTTACGCAGTTGTTTAATTATTTGTCCCCTTTCATCCAAGAAGAAAACAAACAATAAAAAAACCACAAGTGTAAACTCACCTGTGCTGAAGATACAAGCGTCCCAAATAGAGGAGATAAAATATCTGAGAAGACAAAACATTTAAATCTAATTGGTATTTTGACAAAAATTCTCTAGTAATAACAATCACAACTGACTTATTAAATAGTCCCTGATGATCAAAGTTTGGCTTAGCAAACAGTGAACTGGGAAGTTACAAAGCTAGACTTTAATGTTCCATAAATGTTAAGAGAAAATTCCTCTGTGCTGTTTAATGAAACTTATTATGATTCTTTAATAAAATATAATGTAAAACTAAAATCTACAACTTCAATACTGGATGACTACTCCGTTTCAGAAATCGCCAGAAAAAGACAATGACACATGTTCTTCTTTCCAGATCTCTTATTGTCTATCTCTTTCAAGTACTCATTCAAGTCCCTCTCCAGGAAACCTCCCCGAGCCCGGACAAGATGGTTCTCCCCTGGAGCCTGAGAGCACTTGCTTCCTGAGGAGAGGGCAGAGGCACCACAGCTCTAAGCTCCCATTTCTAGCACCCCAGGTCGTCTGTAAGGAGGCCCAACCTCACGCGCATTCAAGCTTGACTTCAGGTAGGTCAGAAAGCTCACTTCTCATAACCTACCCCGTGAGAGGAAGCACACACTCATTCTCACCGTCCTGGGTTCTCACAGCCGCACTTGTGCAGGACCTACGAGGTACCAGGCACCGTTCTGGGCACTTCCCATGTATCATCTCCTATTCCCCACAGCCATCCTCTGATGCGGTCTGTCATTCCCATTCTGTCGACGACGAGTCTCTCCTTAGGAGGCTGCCCATGGCCACACAGCTAGGAAGGGGGTGATTGGATCTGAACCCAGGCTGTGTGACTCCCACACTTCTGCTCTTAACACCAAAGTGTCTCTGAGGATTCAGAATGGACTCATTCATTCATTTGACCTATCTTGCAGACATGAGCCAGACGCCCGGTACAAAGTTAAAAGAACAAAGAAATCCTCTTAAAGAAACTATCTTTAAGGAGAGTTGCACCATCATGAGACAAAATGCAGTACATTCCTTGACGGTGTCTTCTACTTTGCCTCCACTGGCCACTCTTTCTACCTCTCTAAATTTTACCTATCTTTTTTGGCCTATTTGAAGTCCTCTTCCTCCATGAGATCTTCTAAACCATCTACAGTTTGGTAGATACCACATGCACGACTCCGTATGTTGGAGCAGACTATCAGTTAAGAGCATAGATTCTGATGCCGAATGTCAGGATTCAAATCCCAGCTCTATCATTTACCAGCTCTGTGACCTTGGGTAGGCTATGCAACTTCTCTAGACTGCAGATCCGTCACCTATCCAAGGAGGGCAATTGTAACATCTACTCCCAAGGCTGTTGTGCGGATTAAAGTAAGTAATCTATACGAAAGCTCCTACCTTAATGTTACCTCCCTTCCTCAATATCTTGGTGCTAATAGTCGGTCTTTATCATTTTACTATACATAGCGAAAGCTTGCATAGTTCTCTAATGATTTCCTGTCAATCTCAAATAAAACAAAACAAAAACACTGAGATCTAATATTTCTTCAGCGAACCATTTTGAGAAGAGATTCTCAAAATGAAAAACAAAAACCATACTCCCTTACAGTATGGAATTAAATACACCAACATTTATACACCACACAGAAGACATGTAATATACATGTTTGATATGTAATTAAAACACTATCGATAGTGAACATACTCTATTTTTGAGTGTGGGCTAGAAAACAAGGTAATCTGAAATAAGGCTAATGTTTATTTTGTGTATATGCCACGTGAGTATATTATGCTGATCACTTCATGTATTTTTCTCTTTTTATTGAATCCCCAGTTTAAAGACGAGTAAACTGAAATTGGAAGAATGTTTGGTCCTGTGTTAATTACCCACACAGCAAGTGAATGGTGAGGCCAGAATTCAAATCCTGTGTCTTGGATTCTAGAGCACTTGCTGTTCTCCCTTAAAAGAAAACTTTCTCATCACCTGATACTTCTGACACCAATTGTATAGAGTTTTGCACACAGACCGATTCTCTAATTCTCGGCAGACAGCAGCTGGGTGTCCTACAATTTCATTCAATCCTGACACCATCCACCTGGAGTTGGCATCAGATCCCACAGGTTAAGGGCTCAATCCCACAAAAACGCTCCCACCTCAGACACCAATCACGAGTCCAAGTCCAGACCTCCTCTACTTCTATGAAGCTGTAACTTGGGGGTTCCCCCGATCTCCTCCTTGGGTTCGATAACTTACTGGAAAGCCTCACAGAATGCAGGAAAGCACTTTACTTACTACATTACTAGTTATTATATTATATAAAATATACATATTATATTAATATAAAAGGATACAACTCAGGAAGAGCCAATGGAAGAGATGCGTGGGCAAGGTATGGGGGCAGGACCTTCCATGCCCTCCCCAGGTGCAGCACCTCCGCGTGTTCACCAACCTGGAATCTCTCTGATCCCCTTGAGTTAGGGATTTTTTTTTTTTTTAAAGGTTTCATTACAAGGGCATGCTCAATTAAACATTGGCCATTAGTGATTAACTCAACCTCCAGCCCCCTTTCCCCTCCCTGAAGGTGAGCGGTGAGGCTTAAAGTTCCAACTTTAATCAGTAATTGGTTCCCCTGGCAACCAATCCCTCATTCTCAGGGGCTTTCGAAAAGTCACCTCATTAACACAAACCCATGTGTGGTTGAAAGGGGCTTGTTATGAATAACAAAATATACTTTGACCATTATTACTGTAGAGCCGGTTCAAGAGCCTGGGACAAAAACCAAATATAACCAGGGATGAAGGGCAAATATATACAATATCACACAGACACCCCCGGGAAATAACCCAAACCACCAAAGACCAGCTTTTGGTGCAGAACTGAAACATCTATTTGCATGCTGGCATTCTTTTTTTTTTGCTCTTCACCAGGAACCAAAACCAGGCTTCCAAATAGTGGTTCTCAAATTTACTTGGACATTAGAATCCCCTAAAAGGATTGTTGGGGGTCTCTGTTCCCAGAGTTTGATTCAATGAATCTGGGTGGTGACCAACAATGTGCTTTTTTAACAAGTTTTAGGTGATGCTCTGATCAAGTATTTGCTACCATTAATAGTTATGGATCAAATTTAATCTTTAACTTAAAAGTTAAACAATTCTAAACATTGCAGTAAGTGTGCAACTGGTTGGTTGGTCTGTGGGGCTGAGAAAAATACCCTCTGATTTCCTGACCTAAGTAAAGTTTGCTGTCCAACTCATGCATTTGGTTTCTCAAAATGGTATTTTTCTTTTTCCTGGGGAGTTAAGACCATGAAGAAGGGCTCTTGGAGATCATTCCAGGCTACCTGGTTTCTCCAAGGAACGCCAGCATCACTTACCCTTGATGTGGAGGGCTCCAGAGTTATACTTCGGCTTAATTCCCGAGACTCTAGTGAGGTAAAATTGGAAGGGGTTCCCTTCATCCAACATGTCCCAAATGTCCTGGCCCTCCCCTGATGTTTCATACTCTTCTTCCTCCTCTTTGAGCCCCTGGCAGACGTGATTTCCAGCTCTTGGGGTAGCACTGTCTTTGGGAGGGGAGCGGTCTTTCTCCTCTTTGATCACCACTTTCTTAGCCGGTTTCTGCTGTGTCTCTAGGGGCAGTTCATCGTCGCTGCTGGAGAGACACCAACCTAGGTCTTCCTGGGAACCACTCTTCTGCCTTTTGGGAGGTGAAACTTCTGGAACTGCATCTGTGTTGCTGAATTTCAAGGGAGACCTCTTCCTCCGGTGGGCGGCTTTCCGAGCCTCGGAACAGGTGTACCTTGGCTCATATGCTGCTTCCTGCTCAGCATGGACAGGAAGAGAGGTAGATGGCGTGTCCACTTTGGGCTTTTCCTCCTCACTTTCATCACTACTGGATATCGTCCACCTCCCATAATCACCTTCCTGAGACATTATACTTCCTCTGGAAACAAAAGATAGAAATATCATTATTTTCCATTCTTCTAGTTGCCACTGGCAAACTCTATTGCTCTCCAATTCCCGTCATATGAGCGTCTACAACACATACAGTGCACCTGATAACTAACTACCAGATGTTAAACCACATAACCAACATCAGTGACTTTATAGGTGTTAGGAAGCGTGTTATCGGAACCTGCTATAGGAATTTGGCAAATACAGTGATAGCAAAAATCCTGGTCACCTTCTCCTCCTCTCCCTTAGTCTTTCCATCTTGACCTTATTCTTAGATGACCCAGGAAAGGGGGTCGAGGCAAAGTCCAAAACAATACAAAATGTTTATTCTTGACCCTGAAGCTTCCAATAGGTGCTTGGGATTACGGCCAATTTAAAGAATTTCAAGAGTCATTCTGATTATGCTCAAATTTTAATTGACAGTGTGTCCCTTACCAAAGCACGGGAGCCCGAAGGACTTCAGTAACTATTTCTCACTTCCCCAAAGACAAGCTCCTTACCATAAAGCTTAACAAAGTCCTTGATGTGTCAAAGGATCAATTCTGTACCTGAGGACCCCGAGGACCCAACTAACTTAATAATTATCTTAATGGCCTGCTCCTAAACCTAGCTACTAAAACCTGCAGAGAAGAACTTGTACTGAAGCAAATCACTATTTTATTTTCTAAACCACACAGTTTAATTTCCAGTTGCTTGATCTCAGAAGAGGAAAACAGATGCCAAGAAGGATGAAAATCTGAAGACATTCTCCCACAAATGCCAACTTGGAATGTTAGAGCTTTTATCAAGGAGTTAAAAGAAAATCTGTGGATGCAAATGGGTACTCTTTAAAGCTGCCAGCTCTTCCTCTCCCGCATTACACCACATCCCGCGGGGTGGGGCAATCCTTTCCCACTCCCAGCTGCTTACAGAGCTTGCAGACGGTCAGTAGGACACAGGAGCCAGGTTCCTCAACTGAGACCCTGTGTGGCCAGTAGTGGGCAAATGTAAGTCCCAATTTCAAATCCAGTCATTACTAGGTGGTAAATGTACACGTGGGCAGGTTACGTAACTGCTGAACCTCAGTTTCCTCCTCTGTAAAAGGGGTATCATTCCTACCTCCTAGAGTTCATTCATTCAACAATTACTTATTCAGCAGCTACTATGTGCCCAGCACTGGGAATAAATAGTTAACAATACAGAAACAGTTTCTGCCCTAGAAGAGCTTATATTTTAGCGGGGGGGAACCAGACCAACACAAAAATAAACGACACCAACAAAAGCCAAGAGATATCTTTACAGACAGTCCTTACATTTTACAGGTATGAGACAGAATAGTGCCTAGGGACGCCTGCTGCAGGGACTCGGGGAGCTGATGAAGGCGGTGGGGATGGAGTGGAGAGAGTAGATTCGGGGTACGTTGAGGAAGGACAGCTGCTAACTTTTCTGTGCGCTTACGTCGGGCCAGGCACAATTCGAAGCGCTTCCCGGGGTATAAACTCACTTTACTCTCACAAGTCTACACTAAGTACCACGACTGTTCCCATTCGTGGGGAAACAACACGGAAAGGTGAAGTGCCTGGCATAGGGTAAACGCTCAACGTGCGCTCGCTATCACTCCTTAGAGCCGAGAGCACCCACCCACTACGTGGAGAGGCCAGAATAAGAACCAGAGCAGGGGGACCCCTCACGCCCACAGGCCCGGAGGACGCGGATGTCTGCAGCGCCTGCTGCTCGCGCCTAAGACGTAGCCGAGGCCCAAGAGGGAACCCCACCTCGTGCTGTTACAAGATGCTCCCCTTCCCTCAGGATCCGCCTCCAGCCCCACCCAGTTACTCACGACTTCGCGGGACGCGGCGCACCGCGACCGAGCCGGAAGAAGCAGGGTCGCGAGTCGGCTTCCACAGCCACAGGACGCACACCTGAGGAGCCGCCGGCCGGTGGCCGCCCGCGCCTGCGCGCAGTTCAAAGCCTCCCGGCCGCGGCGCGCTCCTCACCGCCCTGCCTCTTCCCCTTCCGGGACGCTCGCCGCTGGGTCCTAAAGATCACCATATCAAGAGGGGCTGCCGGGGGTTCTCCCAGGAGGGGGCTCACCTCCTGACCACTTCTACAAAGAGGGAAAGAGGAAAAAGGAGTGTTACCTCCTTTCTCCCTTAGTAAATTAGCAAAAGTCATCCCATTTAACAGGGATTTTCATAGACAGCTTCAGGCTCCTCGGGCTCGATGCTGGGGGTGGGGGGTGAGTTTGTTTTAAAGGCAGAGACAGGATCAACTGAGTTTCGAGGCAGCTGAGGGCTGAGAGAAGTCCTCTGTCCCGAGAGAAGCGGGCTCGCCTGAGGCGCACACTGTAAAACCTGCTGTGAAATAAAAGGTTAAATGAGCTCCCATCGGATTCGACCTGGAATGCCTGTTTGATACAGGAGTGTTTTAATCTTACTGACAGAAGGGTCTAAGATAAAGTCCTTTGTAAAACGGAGCCCTCTCCAGATTCCTTGCCTTTAATAAGGATGTTTGCTATGGAATTTAGGCTCAGTGCTATTTATACTATTTGTTCTCGGAATTTCTTTCATACCAGGCTCCTCTCCCAGAGGATTGAATGAAACAACTTGCCATAAACGTTCTAAGGGCTCAGTTAAGGCTTGCTTTGTGCCAGGCATCGTGCTAGGTGTTGGGGTTACCTGGGGGACAAAACAGACCCCGGAGGGTTGGACCCCAATGACTTGCTGATCTGTACGTGAATCCTGCACTTGGCTCGTTTTGTTTGGTTCCTTTTATGCTTTGTTCACACTCTCTTTGTGTCTCCTATAATATCACAGTGCCGTAGATCAAAAGTATCAAAAGTAATTTATTGCGAGGTGTGGGCAGAGAAAATGAATCACGCAGGAGACATTGCAGCAGCACCTAGGTGAGCGGGATCCCCAGCCGCGCGCAAGCAGTTAAGAGGACCAGACGGGGCGGAGCGCAGCGCTGGGGGCGGACCTGGGAGCCTCCTCGCCATAGGCTGTTCCAAGGAAACGTTGTTAAACAAAGCCTTTGGCCAATAGGACTGCGGGATCAACGCCAGTGGCTCTCAGGTCGGCCAATGGGAGAAGACGTTGGAGGTGCCCGGCCAAGTTCAGCTTCCTGAGGCGCGGTGAGCGTGGTCTGTGGTCCGCTGCACTTCAGGCTTTGGCCGCTGAGATCTCGGGTTCCGTTGTATTGACTTGGTTGTGGCGGTCGCGATGTTTTTCTCCCAGGCTGGGGCCCGGACGCGGACATGGGAAGCCAGCCCCTCAGAACACAAGAAGTGGGTGGAAGTAGGTGTCTGGGGGACTGAGTCTTGGATTTTAACTTGACTCGGGGCTCTTACTTTGGTCTCCCCGCCTGGGTCTTACTCAGCGTCGTTGCACAGACAAGGATTGGACTGCCCTTCCAAAGTGTCATGGTTAATGACTGAGCCTAGGGCTGCAAGGCTTCTGGCTCTCTGTCCAGTGTTCTGGCCACTTCTAAGTTTCTCATCTTCTCCACTCTCCAGCCCCCTTTACCTAAACTTCCTAATTCTGCGACCGAATTTTGGGTGGAATTTAACCCAATGGTTTGAAGGAATTAATTTGCGTCAGTTTAGCGATTAACTCGTTGGAGCTTTTGAGGGGTAAATTTTAGCCCATCAATAATATTTCTTGAGAATTAAAAATAGGATAATGAAAGTCTATTTTTGATCCTTTCTGTTGGTCTGAGTTTTAGATTTTTGAGATTCAAATCTAATAGAAACTATTAATAAAAATAATGCAACAAATTGTTTCGGTGTTAACTAAACATATTTTAATGTTCCTCAGGTGTTCAGAGCATGTGATGAAGATAACAAAGGCTATCTAAGCAGAGAGGATTTTAAAGTCGCTGTTGTAATGCTGTTTGGGTACAAGCCCTCCAAGGTAGAGCTTTCTTTATGTATTGGGGGATGGGGCAGACAATACAGTGATCCGAATGATGAATGGATCCTACATCCTACATATTTATAAAGTTAATCACTGCCTTATAAACAATTTCAGAGATGTGCCCAGTGTTGAATTTTACTCTTTCACCTTATGAACCCAACTAAGGGATGAATTAGAAAGCTGTCTCATTAGAGCCCGTGAAGCCTATCTCACCACCAGGCTGCTAATAATTATAATAAATAAGAGATGCTAGAGAGGTATCTAGAGGTAAGGCTGGGAGGGAGTGTTGGTGACAGGAAGAATTCACAGAGGAAGTGACATGCAGAGTTTTTTAAATTTAAACGAAGCAAAAAAATTTGCTTCGTTTAAATTACAGAAGTAATACATTTACATACAGAAAAATTCAAACCGTGCAGAAAGGTATAAAGTTGAATGTAAACTCCCCTCCCTCCCTACCAGAGCATAAAAGCATACACTACCACCACCACTACCACGTTAAAAAAACCAAACAGTTGCATAGTATGGGCATTATCCAGTTTCCTGTTTTTGGTCATTTAGATTTTTATTCGGTAACTGTGTTTTTTCCAGGACCATCAGCTCCAAGTCAAGTCGTTGTCCTTCAATCTAGTTGTGGAGGGCGCAGCTCACTGGCCCATGTGGGAATTGAACTGGCGACCTTGGTGTTAAGAGCTAACGCTCTAACCAGCTGAACCATCTGGCTGCCCCTCCCCTTATTTTTCATTCCTGCAGTCACTGCTGCAATGAGCATCCTTTTGTATTATATCCTTGTCGATGTGTATCTGTGGAATACCTAAAAGTACAATTCCTAGGTACATTGAAATTTTGTTGGATATTGTTCTCCAGGAGAGGTTGCACTAATTCACTAATAATCAGAGTTGAACTGAGCTTCAAGGAACCTCCTACTTTATAGTAGGACAAGTTTCCTGTTATCCCCATCTTTGTGCTGCTTCCCTTGCCTGTTATATCACATTCTAGAAATGGATCCCTTTTGTTAAGCTGCTGAACTGGAATGAACCAGAGGCAACATCTTGTCCAGGTTTAAAAACTTCATCTGTAGTCATTGAGCAGAGGGAGCGCTCAGGGCTCTGCCTGGAATGCCCTCCCTCGTGCCCTCATTAGACCGAACAGGTTGGCCATCACTTTGGCCCATTGTTGTTCATGAGTGGTCTCTACCTGTCAGATTGCAAGCTCAGCGAAGCCAGGGACTACGTGATGTCCCACTTCTCCATCCTTCGTTATGCTCAAATGTATCACAGCATCATGGTAAATATGGTCTGTTGACTTAAATAGGTTCCATGAACACCCCAGGTGGGTTCAGAGTGATTCGACTAAACTACTAGGGGATGTTAGTTAACTGAGAGGCTGATTGTGGGGCTCAGGGCTGGCTCCCAGAGATAGCAGCTTTCCTGTTAACATGCAATTATTTCAGCTGAAATTCCAAAGCAGGTCAGCGAAGTGGACTGGGCCTTTGAAGCATCGTATTTAACCTGGGTTCAGCTGGAAAGACATCTGGTCTCCTGCCTTTATCACCCTTGAGTCTCCTTAGTTGGTTTTAATTTTAGAATATAAGAGGAATTTAATGACAGATATAGGGATGTGGTAACTTATGTGTGCACATTCCATTAAATTTAACAGATTTCTCCTTTTCATACTTGGTTGAGGGTTTGGATTTTAGTTTTTAATCAAATGAAATGTTTATTGACTGCAAATCACTGAACAGTAAAGTGCTGATACAGCAAATCACCTATACACTTGACAGTCATTTGTACAATAAACTTAAATAACACTTAATGTGTGAAATTTAGCAGATTTTTACTTTTATACTAGGCTGAGGTTTGGGGTTTCAATTTTGAATATTGCTTTTAAGCAAATTAAATATTTACTGAATACAGGTCATGAAGCAGTGAAGCACGCCTGTAATAAGTCACTTATACACTTATGCAATTGTTGACAAATTTATTAAGTGTTCCTATTTAATAAAAAGAACACTTTGTAGTTGCTAGAGCTATAAAGATGAATAAAACATGGACTCTACTTTGAAGCAGTTCACAATTGAGTGTGGAGAGACTTATAAAACTCTGTGATAAACACTAAGCTAGAGAAGAACAGAAGGAACAGAAAGTGAGGGGACAAGGGGGAGGGTCTGAGTCTCGTGGTAACTGTCCTCGGGGCCCGGGTGTCATTGGTAGACGAAAGGAGCTCGACTCCTCTGATAGGAAGAGTCTGGGCGTGCTTGGTGGTGATGGAAGTTACGCCTTGGTGACTAATTCGAGGTAGTGGCGGTAAGACAGTGTGTGACACGAGGACTGAAGCAATAGTGATGCCACCAAGGAAGAAAATTCCGAAAGAGCAGGTTCATGGCAATGTCAGTAAGTTGAGATGGGAGCACATTACATGGGAGGAGGCTATGCGCCCACCAAGTGCAATTCTGTGCTTGTGAAATTCTGTGCTGGTGTCCAGGTGGGGGTGGTAAAGATCTCCCAGATCGTGCTGCTTCCCTTGGGTACAGGAATCTGAAAATGGGTGGACAGGTGCGGGCTGGAGACAGATGTGGGACTCCTCAGTTTACAGGTGGAAGCTCAAAACGGGGGACCGGATGGCACCGCCCAAGAAGAGTGTGCAGAGTGTGAAGGGCAGTCGCCTGAGGGTAGAACATTGGGGAGTACCAACGTTTAAGGGCATCTTCCGTGAAGAAGATGCAGTGGGAATCAGCTGGGGGAGGCGAGAGGGACTGGGAAAGTGCGGGGCGCGGAATCCAACGGGGAGAAACTGTCCGGTGCTGCTGAGGTTCTAGTTCCATAGTGTTTGGAATACCCTTGTACCAGTACGGAAATGCATATATTTTAATATTTAGTGAAGGCAGTTCCCCAAACGTCATATACAGTCTGTTCTCAAATATGTTTAAAATGCATAGGGGAGAAAAAAAGCAGGCCCCAATGTTAATGGTTTTCATTGAAGGCTGATTTAAATTTTTTTTGTTCATAATTTAAAAACATTTTTTGTGTTTTCTACATCATGTTACTTTTACAATAGAAAAACAAAAAAAGCCATAGAGTCCATGTCTGTATTTGTCTAAAATGGAAAGGTTACCTTTTAGGTTATGCTACATATGTGACAACCAAGTTGATGTTACTTAAACTGCTTTGATCAATGGAGTAGAGTTTTAGGGGGCATTAGAGTCTGTTACAGATTTGCATCTGGTATCTTACAGATATTGATGGAAGAGTAAAATGGCGTTATAGATGTCCCGTGATACTGCTTGTCTCCTGGGCTCAACAATGTGTTTTATGGGTTTCTCATAAAACACATCACTCCCCACACCCCAGGAATTAAGAATGTGCACTGTGAAAACATTTGATGAAATCATATGTCCATGTTTTTCTTTCTTCTTTCTAGATAGAAGCCGATTCTGTGATGTCTTCAGTAAATCCCAACACTTCCGGTAATTAATAAAGTTCATACTAATTTTTAGTATCCTTATTTAGACATTCATAAAACTAAAATTAAGAGCCAATGTGTAAGCACATCTTGTTTTGTTCTGTTTCAAAGAAAGAAGTTTTGGTTCTTTTAATTTTGATTAATTCATATATTCATAAGTATAATATATATTATAGGGAAATTTTAAACCATTGAAAAGCATAAAGAAAAAAGCATTGCTTATAATTTCAACGTCCAATAGATGACCTAGGTTTTCTGACTTGAGTAGCTGAACAGACAGAAGTAGCACTTCCTGAAAGGGGAAGATAGGAGAGATTTGGCTTTGGAGGAAACCAAGAGTTCAATTTTGAATATGTTAAATTTGAGAAGATTCAAGCAATGAGATCAAGGCAGTCGGGCTGTATGAATATTGAATTCAGGCAAAGCTCTGGGCTGAAGAAATAAATTTGGGAGTCATCCGCATCTAGATGGTGTTTGAAGCTGTGGGAATGGATGAGACCACCTAGCAAAGCAGAATGGACTGAGAACTTTAGGAACTGTAACCGTTAGAAGTCAGGTAGAGGATGAGGAAATGGAAAAGGAGACTTAGGAGGGGCTGAGGGGCAGGAGGAAAACCAAGAATTTTGAATCAAAAGCCAAGAGAAGTGGATATTTCAAGGAAGAGGTTATGGCCAACGGTATCAGATACGCTGTGGAGAAATCAAGTAGCCTCAGAACTGAAGTGGAGCCATTGGTGTTAACAGCTGTGGGGAGTTCGGTGACTTCAGCGAGAGCAGTTTCAATGTGTGGTGATGGCTGAGGCCATGCAGGAATGGGTTGAAGATAGATGGCAAGTGACAAAGTGTGACAATGTGAGTATGTGAGTAGATAAGTCTCAGTAGGACCAGAGTGGCTGTTAGCTTTTTTTTTTTTTTTTGGAACATAAAGATGTCTCTAAGGCAGAATGATCTAGTGAAGAGGGAAAAGGAAGATGACAGAGAGAAAGAGAGATGAGTACCTGTTTGAGGAGATAGGGCCCAGAGCATGCTGGATTGGCCTTTTAAAAATTACCTTTTAAAGGGATAATTTAAAATAGTACAGAGAATAGCTGTATACCCTTTACCCAGGTTCACTTATTGTTAACATTTTCCTCCATTTGCCTTCTCATTTGCACTTTCTACCACCATCCCCTTCTCTTGCCACACTGTGCATCGCCACAGCACTCTTATCAACTTCATAAATTTATATTGATACATTATTTTAATCTAATTTCCCGTCTATATTCCATTATTGTCACTTGATCTAATAATATCCTTTGAAGCATTTTTCCTTGTTTATTACAGGAATTTTTCTTTGATGTCGTGTCTCTTTAGCATCCTTTAATCTGGAATATCTCTGTAGAATTTTTTTTTTTTACCTTTTTGTAACTTTGGTATTTTGGGGGAAATAGCCCATTCCTCACTTTTTTTTTTTTTTTTAAGAACAGTCCTCATTTTGAGTTTGCCTGATGTTTCTCTGTAATTCGGTTGAAGTTTAGCATTTTCAGCCACAATACTATTTATGTGATATGTCGTTCTCACGGTGCCACATCTGGAGGCACACAATGTCCGTCTGTCTCTCCTAGATAATCATTTTTATCACTGGTGGAGATGTTGTCCAGTTTCTCCAATGTATTATTTCTTTTTATATTTTCTTCCCTTGCAACTAATAAGTAATCCGTGGAAGGACACATTTAAGATACTGCAAATATTCTGCTTCTTATCCAAGTTTCCTCCTAGATTTGTTATCCATTTATGATTCTTGTTTGATCCAGTTTTTGCTATAATGGTTGCAAAGTAATGATTTTCTAATATCAGTGCTTCTTTCAGTTAACTCTTGGTACTTTCCCATAATCAAGAGACCGCCTTTCTTCCCGATTGATTCATCTATCTATCTACCTATGAGTCTATCTATCTATATCTTCTCAGTATGGACTCATTAATTTGTATGTTTTAAATGATTTAAAATCCTTTACTGTATAGTGCTCAACTTGACCCAGATTTGGCCATTGAGTGCCTCCTCAAGCTGGCTCCTCTGTTCTTTTGACTGGTTTGACTTTTTCTTTAAAAAAAAAAAAATCTATTTATAAATGGTAGATTTACAAAAGAGTTTGCTGGATTGTTTTTCTACATACAAGGTTTGGTATCACATAAGAAACATGAAGTTTAGAACAATACTATTGCTAGGAGAACATGTTGTTTGCTTCCTCTCTACCTTGATGGAATTTCCACAGGTTATTCAAATATTGTTTCTTTGATGTTCAGTTAGTTGGAACTTCTCGGTTAAGCCTTCCCTACGTTTTTTTTCTTTGGGTACCTAAGTGAATATTCTAATCTACAAAGGTTTCTGTCTTCTGGGCATTTCCGTCATTTTTTGCATTGATTCGGTTTCTCTCCTGTAGGAGTCCCCTGAAAGCCAGTGATTCTGTCTAGATGCAGGTCTTTCTGCACTCTTTGTATTTATGTAGCGTTTCTCCATTTTGTGACTTGTCTGATATAGCAAGTGTGACTGTTGCTGAAGGCACCCTTACATTCATTATTCTCGTAGATTTTCTCCCTTATGTATAATCTCTGATTCTGAGTTAAGGATTTGACTTCACACAGGTTTTCTTTCCTTAACCAGTTCTTTGATGTACAAGAGAGGTGTTATTCTGGAAGAAAGATTTCCCACGTTCTTTACAGGGGTAGTAACTTCTCTGATGTAGAGTAAAGGTTAATTTCCAGCAGAACCTCCCACATTCTGTATCCTAAATTCCACCCCCCCCCCACAGGTATTATCTCATGTTTAGTAAGATCTGACTTCATGAAACGGTTTTTCCACGTGTTCCATTTGTATGGTTTTTCTCCTGTATGGTTCATCTGATATACAGTGAAGGGTGAATTCTGGCATTAGGGTTTTCCACCTTCTCCCCCAAGTGCTCTGATATAAAGTAAGGGCTGATTTGTGGCCAAAGGATGTTCTAAGTGTCTATTGTTATTTTCCTCCCATATGTTTTCTTCTGACGTTTGAGAGAGGGTTGACTTGTGGCTTAAAATATGCTCATGAAATTTATGAAATTTTGTCTCCTTTATGAGTTCTCTAATTCTTGAATTTTGACTGTACTTCGTATATTTGTTGCAGTGCTAGAGCTTCCATTTGATGGGGGTTCCGATGTACATTGGAGCTTTAGTTTTTGGACGAGAGCTCCTCTACGTTCATATGGCCTGTCCCATGCCTGAATTCTCTCAGAGATTACTCAGGCTGCCTTATGATGAAACATTTTCTCAAATTCATTATGGCCTAGCGATTGCTTCCTAACTGCAATTTTTTGATACTGAAAATTGTCTTCCCACTGAGGGCTTTCCGACTTTGATGATCTGCCCCTGGACCTGCTCTCGTATGCATTTCCTTGCAATTAACATCAAGGATATGACATCTACTCTCACATCCACTTCTCAATCAAATCATTAGGATGCTTCCTTTCACAGCATCTTTTCCTAATAATTAATTTTAAAATATATTTCAAAAGGTTACAAAGTAAATTAGTCATCTGAGAAATTCAGGGGAAGATTGGGTTGGAGGATTGAGATCAAAGTGTAGGTAGGTGTTTAGCACCTTGCTCCAAAATTACTGTGAAAGGACTCTTCTTAGTCTACAAGCTTCAGTCTTTTACCTTCCTCTCCTGGTCTCGATACCAATGTCAAAGTAACTTTTTCAAAGCGTCTCTTCATGATTTAAAGGAATAGACTTATAGCCAGGGTACTAATTCTCTAACTAGCTTCAATTCGTGTTCACTTGAAAGGGGAGACTCAAGACCACAAACATCCAAGAGAGAGAGTAAAATAGCCATCCTAGCAAGAAATTGCTGCTGAACTCTGATTACCGCTAACATAATTTTTTGCTACTCGAACTTTTCAATACTGAACCAATTTCAGAACATCAACTCCTTCTTATCTCCTTTTCAGTGACATGAGTCATATTTATATGTTCTTTTTCTTGCAGGAAGAGGCTTTCTGTAAAGATTAAATGTTTTTTCCAAATATACACAGTCTCTCTCTCCTTAACGTTTTGATCTTGAAGGAGAACTGAAATGTTGGCGTTGGCTTTCTGAGAGCTATTTATTCAGGTAATCAACTTTTCAAAGTTATTCTGGGTAGCTGTGACCTGGGAATTCTCCTGCTAGCAGTAGCTCTTCTTACATCCAAAGCCATGCCAGGTGTCCAGCATGCCAGGATTCTCTGTACGGTGCCCAGTTCCCGCCTAGCTTCCCGGGTGAAGTCCAAACGCCCCTCCTGACTTGCAGAGTCCTGACAATGCACATACCTCGTGGTACCTAAACCTGGATGCCCAGATCCTAATTCCCAAGAGCTTCTGGTCTCTCTAAAAGTGGGTCGTTTCTGTCGCGGTTCCTTGTGAGAATTAAGAGTGAAAACTTAAGTCGAAGCTATTAGAAATTAGAGTAGAATGTCTCAAGGAAAGTCAGTCACACTGGGAGAATTTGAGGGCAGCCAGAATGAGTAGCAAAAAGGTGCTAATAACCTTTGTATAGGTTTCTATAACCTAACAAGCAAATGAGTATTAGCAAAAACTGTTTAGGCACCAGAAGCTAGGAATTATATATGTGAGAGAAAAAACTCAAGTCACTAGTTTAAGGAAGCAGCAGATCACTGTTAGGGTTAGTTCCAATATACACGATTGCTGCCTTCTTTATAGGGTTTTATTTCATGACAACCCTGGTCCTCTGTGATAAATTTTATATCTTCTCTAAGTGCAGAGAATGAAAGAAGTTTGTAAGTAGATGAGACCTAGAAGCTTAGAGAGGCTAAGTAATTTGCCAAAGCTAGTAAGTAGCAGACCTCAGGGGTCTGATCGGCATGCTTACCCCCTCAACCATTCAATAGACCCTTCCCTCGATTGTAATAGTGCCATGGGTCTTATTAGTCACTGGGACAGAACTGAGGCCAGTGTCCATTCCCCCAGGAACTTAATTAATCAGTGAGTTGCAGTTAGGAGTGGGTCGTTAAACAAAAGGCTGGTTCTGCGCAGTTGCCAGAAGTTGATGCCACCTTTGGTTCAGAGCTACCCAGCGCTCACAGCAAATAGGGAATCACAACCAACAACAGTGATCAGTGTCCATACAATAGAAACTCCTTTTCTAGAGAGACGCAGTTTTGCGTGACTTGGGTTAGCTCTTCCACAGTGTCTCATAGAGAGGAGACTGACGAGTGGACGTTGACACCCACAAACTGTTCTGTAAACACATCAGTGAATGTTGTGAGGCTGTTCCTCACACTTTCTTCACCGTAGGCCAGTGTGGAACGCCATCCACATCTGGCCGTTTCCATGAAGGGCAAAGACTGTGTGTGATCGCAGATGATTGACTTCATTGTGGGATAAATTGTAGAGCATTTTATAAGAATCGCAGCAGCTGAGAACGACGTGAACATTGCCCCACTGAATCCTCCCACAGCTGTCTGTGTGTTTTTATCCCAGATCCATGTAAAATGTGCCTAAGGGGGAAACCAGCATAAAGTACATCAGAATTTTCTCTTAACTGGGTGATTAGATGGTTTTTTCCTTTTTCTATTTCTGTTTCCTTACATTATTGCCCTTTTAGAACAACGAACATATTTTACTTTCACACTTAAAAAAGAAAAAGCTTCCTAGGAACTTTTAACCCTTAACTTTGAATGATGGGAAAATCAAAGAGATTGATTCATCGTAAAGGTGATTATGGACTGTTTGGCTCGGTCATGCTATTCAGTGTCAGTTCAATTGAAAAGTAATTTATGGAGCCTGAGGTTAATGGCCAGTTGGCTTGTGTGCTTTTAGTTATTACTTTCTTGTCTGACTTGTTTTGAATCAGACAGTTGACTATTACATACTTTCCCTAAATTTAAATTTCCATTTTCTAGTCTTTTAAGTTCTATGTAAACACCTTTTGTCGTGTATGTTTTGTTGTTTTGGGCTCCTGCCTAAGTAGCTAAGGCCACAGTATAGTAAAGTTTTGTTTGTTCGACTTCAGATTTCAATTTACCTCTTAGTTCTTTTCTATAGTCAGGAAACAGTATACACATTAAGGTTACTTAACCTGTTCTTGAAATCATAACCCTAGGACCATTTTGTGGTATCGCCCAGATATCCACCCCCAAATTCATTTCTTTACCTGTTTAGAGGATGCTGAATAAGTTTCACTGTAAAGATAAAAAAGTTTAGGAGACACAGACACTGACCTAAAGACATTAAAAAAAAAAAATAGGGAATAAGGAAGATGAAAAAAGTATTGTCACTTCTTTTATGGCTGGATGTCACATGGACACTACAGACAAAACCTCTTGGAGTTCCGTGGAGGCCGGCCCCCCCTTCCTGCACATGTGTGGGCTGGAGCTGGATGTGGAAGGACGAGTGGAATGTGCAAAGGTGCAGGAGCGAGAAGAGAACATAGTGAATGAATGACGGCAGTGCGATGCCAGCTGCGAGCTGGTCCTCCAGCTGCTGGGGCGCTCTGCTCTGCCCGTGCCAGTGCTGATGCAGAACTCAGCTTGAATTTAGACCTAACCCACACCCTCCTATCCCATAAAAACATTGCCTGTCATGTAGACTTTGCTGAGGCATTCTGTTAAGTACAGAGAAGCGGCTTTATCACTCTCCACAGCTAGCAATCGAAAAGGCCAAATTGGGGCTTCCTCTTCTGTAGGGGCTCTTTCTGCATGCCACCCCTGCGGAGTTTCTCTCACAGACCTCTTCCCCTACCTTGTCCAGTGTCCACCTCAGTGGCTGAAATTCTTTCTCCCAGAACCCTGTCCCGCATTTTACAGTACCCCCTCTTCCCTACCCCACCTCAGCTTTGCATACCCAAAGCTATCAGCTGTCATAATGTGAATGAATCTACCGTAAACAGTATCCACTTTCCTTGGAATATTGTTAGCTCCTGAACCAGCCAGGAGTGTAGCGCATAGCTACACACAGTGTTCAGCGGAGTAAGCTGCCCTGCTGGAAGCTGAGAGTTGGGAAAGGAGGGTTGAGGACCAGTTTGCCTAGAAGGCATAATGAAGCTTGAAATTCCAGAATATGGTATCAGGACTTTGTACTGTTAATACTGAGGAACCTTTGAAGGTTTATGAGCAGGAGATGTACATAATAAAAAAGGTAACGATTCTTGTCCATTTCTTACAGAAATAAAGTAGGTTTTATTGGTTCAGATTTCTCAATTCTGCTCTAACCTCTTTTACTCTTCCTCTTCATTTCCTTCCCAATGATATAGTAAAACTTGATTTCTTCCATGAAGGAAGATTCCTTTCTCTTTATTCCCCTACTCTTATGTAAGACGCTGGAAGAAAATATTAGTCCTCTGAATTTACTTATCCATCTTCCTGTGATGACTCACCATCATCAATGCCACTTTTTTTACCTTCTGTCCTTACAATATTTTTATGTGAACACATTTCACCCTTTTTTTTTCCTCATGGCCTCCAGAAGACATAATCTGAATTTTATTTCTCAAACTAGAGAAGACTTGCATTATTCCTTTTAAAAGGTCACTTAATCCTTTTTAAACCCTCATTTTTAGGCATTTTCAATCCTTGAAAAACTTATTATGTGGCACAATAAGCATGATCCCTCCCTTTTGTACTAAATCTAGGAGCAGACTTACAGTCTAAATAACTTGGCATTTTGATTGTTTTCTCCTTCACTCTCCCCGGGCTTATTGCAGTTTCTAATTTAAGCTCACTGTGATAGCTAGAAACTAGACTAGTACTTCATTTTCAGGAGGATTTCTCTGTGTGCACTGACCCTGAAGCTTCGAACTGTGAACCACCAAAAAATAATATACATAATGAAACTTTCAAGGAAAATATTTATATAGTTTTATTGGACTTTCTGAATATATCCACCCTTGTAGTGAAAGATGATTATCCTCCTAGGAAACTGCTTAAAAACAAAAAAATAGAAAAGATAACATTCCTAGTATGTCTCTCTATATGACATATCTATGTCACATGTATTAAGTAGCTTGGAAAGTAAAATACATGTATTCATTATAGAACACAAAAAGGGTCCATTTTGTCAAGAGTGGATTATAAAATGGAAGAAAATGTTTCCAGTGATATGGAAAGCGCACAGACTTGCAGAAGTCTAGAAGGGTTTGTAAAGATCATTGGTCCCCGTGGTCTTTAAGGCATGATCCTCCATCCTGGGTCCTGTGGGGGCACTTCCAGGGGCACTGCTGGCCAGGCAATGGTGGGGAGCCCACCTCTCCCCAAACTGAATAGCTCTGCCTCATCTCCTCTACGCATTAGGCGTTCCTGCGGCTAAAACAAAAAAGTCTGCAAATTACTGACAGAGTCCAACTCCCCAGACAATTTCTGAACATCTTCTGTAGACAGATGAATATTACACTCAGATATTTATTCAGATGAATAAAACACACAGGTCTGTGGTTCCTGATGTTTTGTGCTCCTCATCAGTAAAGCGTGTTTAGGTAACTGATTAGTGGAACAGTGTACAGAGAAGACCCAATGTTGTATTTAAAATTAGAATGTTCTGAACATACTCTTTCCCTCCCAGGGTGGACACAGGTAATGCACGTCTCATTGGGTATGAAATCTGATGGCAACAGAATTACCATGTATAATGTGCTTCTGTGTATAATGTGCACCCCACGTTTTGGGCCCAAACTTTCAGGGAAAAAAATTTTTTTTCGTTTTAATTTTTTAATTAAAGTTTTTATTTGTTTATACTTAGGTACTTGTTTTTTGAATTATAAAGGAATTTCAGCATTTATTTTTTAACATGGTACAAGAAATTTTATGTGATTACAAAACACAAGAATACACAAGATACAAGAAATTTTTTGTACTGGTAAATTTATGATATGTGCACATCATACAGCTCTTTGTTGCAAGTTCCTCGTAAGTTCAAAACTGATTATCATATTCCAGGGTATTATTTTGCATATGAATATCGTTATTGATATTCAAAAGAGTTACACTTCTAACTCATAAGATAAATAAAGGAACTAAAAACTTTTATATACTAGCTATGGAATTAGTACTACCCATGTATAACGTGCATCCTTATTTTTCCCTCCCAAATTTGGGCAAAAAAGTATGCATTATACACAGCAAAATACGGTATTGCAAGTTTTTGTGAAGTGGTAATTTTAGGTTTGAATATTGTGACAGCAGGTGGAGCTAGTAAGAGGACCTCTATTTCTTTGCAGCTTAAAGAGCAGCAAGATTCATAAAACTTACATCATGTGTTTACATTTCAGAGCTTCAGGAATCGCAAGCCATTATGCATTGGCTTTGGAAAGAGGTCATGCTGCTCCAGTATGAGAGTCAAGCTGAAGAAAACCTCTCTGTCCTTTTTAGGGAAGGGGCTTGATGTATTGCTATGGAAGATTAGAACAAGTTAAGGGCGTGTGGGGAAGAGGGACAGTGGGGATGTGTTGACATGGTTTAATATTACGTAATGACCTTTAGAGTATTGACTTCAAAAAATAAGATGTATGATCCTCTGGGAAAATAGTATCAAAGATTTGATTACATATATACAGTTATTTGTGTTACTAGGTTGTTTCTCATTTATAAGTGGTGATAAACATACAGTTGAAATCCACATACATTTTCACCTAGGAAAAACCAAAGAACATTTGCTTTTTATCCCACAAGATTATGAAATAGAGACCTGAGGCCTTTATAGCTCCAAATCCCAATGAGTTTTCTGAATATGTAATTTAAAAGATATCAGCACTCATGCACTTTTTTTCTTGTGAATCACACAAGGAACCATGGAATTGTGCTTTTTTTCTTACCATTTCCCTAAATCAGATGCAATGATAAGTAAAGAGAAAATATAATCCATGCTGTTCCTTTACCTTTGTTTTTTGTGTTTACTATATCATATGCAATTGGGGTTTATGAAATGATGATTTATTTTGCTGGCTATGTGAATAAGAAGTGACCTACTTTTTGGCAGGACCATGTTTTGCCATGTACAATGAGCACTTCTTTGCCCAAATTTGTGAGGGAAAAACAAGGGTGCACAGTGTATAATACATGGGTAGTACTAATTCTGTATCTATCTAAATGTTTTTAATTCTCTTATTTATGCTTATGAGTTAAAAGAAATCAATAACGATATCTGTATGCAAAACAATACCCTGGAATACGATAATCGTTTTTGTTGAACTTATGACCAACTTGCAACAACGAAGAGTTCTTGGCTTTCTATGATGCGTAAATGCCGTAAATTTCTTACCGGTGCATAAATTTCTTGAACCTTGTATTTGTTCTCGTGTTTTGTCATTATTTGTTACCAAAAATTGCTTATACCATAATGTGTTAGAAAAGAAATGCTAAAATTCCTTTATAATACAAAAAACAAGTACCTAAATGTAAACAAATAAAAATTTGAATTAAAAAATTAAAACGAAAGATTTTTCCCCCTGAAAGTTTGGGCCCAAAACGTGGGTGTACATTATACATGGGAGCGCATTATACATAGCAAAATGTGGTAGCTTACAGAGTTTTAAGATCATTTAAACTATTTTAATGCTTTTTTGCTGAAAACTAGAAATAATATCTTCCTATTATTTTATTTATTCAACAAACATTAATGAATGCCTTCTTACATGCAAAGTATCATGCTAAGCACTGGGGCTAAAATTTTGAACAACATACAGTGTTTTTCCTCAGTGCGTCTCAGGCAGATGTGTGGCCAAATGATGACCAAAGGACCCAGTAGATTCTATGATTATGTTGTGAACAGAGGGCTCTTGAGTCACAGGAAAGGGACTCGGCTGAAAGAAATCAGAGTAGCCTTCAAAGAGCAGGTAAGATCGTTGCCTCTGAGAGGAGATGTAAAAATTCACTAGGAGGAAAAGGAGAGCGCACGTTCCAGGCCACGTATCCAATGCATGCAATGGTATGGAGGCGTGAAAGAGCCTGTTGTCTTGCAGAAATGTTGGGAAGTTTGCTAGGGAGGCTAGAAAGGTCGGCTGGGGCTAGATTGTGAAGGGCCTTATAAGATATGCTTTGGTCATTGAACATATTTAAGAATTTCAACTAATCTAGATGCTATTTAATTGATTAGCTTTTGGTGTTCATGAACTAGTTAGGGGTTGGATCCTGTGGGAACATGGCCTGATGACTTCAATTTTAAGCTCAGCTAGCAGTTTTAAATATGTTCTCCAACGGTGGTGAGCTGAGACTGGAGCTGCACCAATACACACCCTAACTACTATGGGGGAAAATGTTACATATGCTAGTTCTATACAACGCATGTTTATTCAGCACATGCCAAGCACTGTGGTAGGTGCTGGGAGGTAGGCCTTATTGCCTAGAATATATCCAGGTGCTTACTTGACTTTTGCTCTTGGTTGTCTCCAAAGCATCGAACATTTAAGTCCAAATCACTACTCTCATCTCACCCCCAACTCCTGTTCTTTCCCTAGCCTTTCTCATCTCTTTAAAATGACTCCTCAAACCACTGGGTACTCAAGCCAGAACGCAGGGGTTATTCTTGACATCTCCTTTCTCACCTGCTTCATCTAGCCCTTCATGTGTTCCGAAACCTCTGGAAACCTCCTCCTCTATTCTCACTGCCAGCACCCTAGCCACCACATCTACCAATAGGCTCCCCATGGTCTCCCGTTTACATTTTGCTTTCTCCCAGTCCTTTTTAGAGGCAACAGCCAGAAAGATCTTTAAGAAATCTAAGTCAGATCATGTCACTTCCGAATTCAAACCTTTTATTGACTTCCTGTTATAACTTAAATAAAAGCCAAATTACTTCCTGTGGCACACAGGCCTGTGTGTGCTGAACCCTGCCCCCCACCAGCCCTGCCTTGTATCGCTGTCTTGCTCACTACATCCAGCCACAGTAGCCTTTTCCCACCCCATCGTTTTGGCATCAGCTGTTTCCTCTGCCTGGAATGCTTTTCTTCCCCTCCTTTACCAGGTGGTATCTTCTTATCACTTAGTTCTTAGCTTAATTATTAACTCCTCTGAGAGCTCTCTCCTTCACCAGAGCCCTCTCTGCAGAAGGATTCCTGTGACTTAGAACCTCTCGTTTTTCCCCTCATTGCACATGCCACAATTTATAATTGCACATTTGCACAATTGCAATTAACCCTGTATAAGCACTGTTTCCACCACTAGACTAGTAAGTCCTGTGGGACTGAAATCCTGTGTGTTCTCTTTTCCCCTCTGTTTCCAGAGTTTGACACAGTGACTGGCACACAGTGGGTCCTAAACAGTTGTATGAATCATTTAAATACCAAGATAGATTGATTTTTTTTAGTTTCTAAATCTTTAACTACAAATAAGAAAAATGTGGAAAATTACGAAAAGTGTCTCCTGTTTTTTTTTTTTCCAACCATTGGAACTATTTTAGGAAAAGTATGCAGCTCAGTATCACCTCACCAAAAGGAAAAGGGTATGAGTTTTTAGAAATTAGCACGTGGTTATAATTGTATCTATTGGGGCTATTTTTAAGATAGTGATACAGTTTTTTAAAGGAACTCCTGAGTTACAAAAATGAACTGCTCTTTTTGTATATTTAGGGGTCAGGTCACTAAAATGTTTAAATTCTTGTCTCCGCTCTTTAAATCTCCTACAAAGATCACATTAGAATTCATTTTGATAGACTTTGTAAGCACAGTATCCAATCTCATATGATCACGCTGGGCTCTTTTATTATGAGAATCACAGGAAGCAGAGCCCGAGGCTGCAGAACAGTCATGGGGTGTACCCAAGGCTGGGGACGCTGCCAGCTCTATTGTTTATGGAACATTCTCTCCACCTTTATCTGTGGTGCGCAATTGGTATTGACTTTTGAGAAACTGCTTCTTCGCCCTGATCTCCCAGTTGGAAAAAAACCCTGCGGTAATGACATCTGGCTAGGAAAAAAGGGGATCAAAGAGGCAGAAGGAAAGAAAAATTATGAGACCTTGTTTAGTATGTAGTTTTGGGCCGGTCTGTTAGATCTGTTGTAGGGCGGAGTGTTACACTTTTTTTGAGGTCACCATTCCTTTTGTGTTTGGCTATCGCCTGATAGTGTCAGGCCTACTAAGCATTTAGCAAAATGTCTTTTCGGTATAGATCTTAAGGAATACATAGTTGTTCACCAAAATTAAGGCAAAATTTGTTCATGATAGGTATCACTTTATGTTTTGTTTTTTCTTAAAGAGGAAGACAATTTTTCCCCCCAACTTTTAGGTATATTACTTGAGGAGTTTTTAAATGTTATAAGGAAAAAGAGGGAAGCTCAACTATATCGGAACGAAACAAGACACATCTTCACAGCTTTTGACAGGCACTGTAAGTCTCTTTAAAATGTTTTGATATTAGAAATTGCTGTTAAGGCGTTAACTGTGAATGGGAACATATACTCAGTAAATCCCATAAATGTCCTTGGAAGTTTATTTTACTCATTAGCTATTACCTTAGATGTTGGTGTGAACGCTTTTCCCATCATGATCTTCAGTTCTTGACATTTACCATGGATGAAATAATATTTACAGTTATACAGTCGTACTTCAGATTATAATGGGGACAGCGAAAGGGCTGGCCATGTGGGGTATAGGTCATGAGCCACCTACGGACATGTAGGAGACGTGTGGCTTCTCCTTCAACTCCTGCTTGGACCCACACTGGGTGTGGCTGGGATTGAGGGGCTTCAGACCCTCTGCAGCACACAGATCACACACAGGACAAAAATACTTGTGGAGTCCAGGGTCGGTATCTTGGTTGCTGTTATAGTTTCCCTCTAAATATTGCTATATTGTAATTCTAGTACCAAGCAAGAAAAGAAAGTGAATTTTGAAGAATAAACCGTTTTGGCAATTTATAAAGACTGGAAGCCTTATGCTGTTGTTGCATAGTGTATGTCTCTGTAGTCCTTTTCCTGGGACTCAGAGCATCAGCAAATGATAGGACCAGAAGTGGCCTTTGAGATCACCTGGTACTGCACTGAAGGAGAGTATTACTAGATTCTTAAATTCTTCCAATGAGAATCTGAGATTACCTTATGTGTAAAATCAACTATAAATTACTGCTCCTCTCCTAATAATATATATTAAAGTACGCACGTTTTATGGCTAAAATAACAATTTGTAGGGTTAATAGAAGTAAGTGAATGTTTTATATTTTATTTTCAATTAGATCGTGGATATTTAACTTTGGAAGATTTCCAAAAAGCATTTAAGCAGGTGGCTCCCAAGTTACCAGAAAGGATTATTCTCGAAGTTTTCAGGTAAGCACCAAAACTTTCACATACACCCACCCCCTGATTTTCATTTCTTTTTACAAGTTTTAAATTTCGGGGACAACACTTCTTTATGCTGATGTTCCATGAATGAACATTTTCATCTCAGCATATTGTCATGATCCGGGAGAGAAATTTACAGTTAGCTATTAATGCACACTTACCCTTGTTAGTGGGGTGCTTGCACACGACGGAGGTGCATAAAAACCTCGGTAGGGTGGAAGAGGAATAGGAAAGAAGTAGAACGTCTTTGTATTTTTATTATATTTATTAACTAAAAAAAGGAATGAAGCTTGACTATTGAACATGGTTACTGGTGTTCTCCCGTGGTCTGTATTTCATGAGATGCAGGTTAAACATAGTTCTTGAGTTGTCTGGAGAGAAGAGATGGCATTGCTTAATGGTGGCCCCCTCGTTCATTTGTTTTCAAAGTTACTGATACACAGAGGCTGCAGCACACGCATGCCTGATACAGTAGCTTTACAGACTCTATTATGTCATCTTTACGAACTATTCCTGACTAAGTGGCCACGTGGCTTAAAAGCAATTTGTGTTAGAAAACTGCAGGCTGAAGATGGAATGAATACTGAGCAAGCACATGTTGACATGATAAAATGGTGGACTGACTGCTAGTGTGAGCTCTTCATCAACCCTGTCACCTGACGTGCTAGTTAGGGTTCGGTATTGCAGCAAGAGCCAGAAACCCCAAAATAATGAAGCTCAAGGAAGATAGCAGTGTGCTTCTCTCTCACATAAACATGGGCAGTGCCAGGTTGATCTGATGGCAGCGCAGTCAGATCTGGATTCCTCCTTTCTTGTTTGGGCTGCCTCAGCACCTGGCTTCTCCCTCTTGCTTCAAGGCTTGCTTCAATTTCAGCCATCAGACTTGAATTCCAGCTAGGTAGGAAAAGGAACAGAGATATGCTCCTCCTTTTGAGGCTCTGTTATTTCTACTTGCATCCCAGTGACCAAAACTTAGTTCCAAGGACATGTGTCGCTGCAAGGTGGGGAGAGGGATGGAAAATGTCGTCTTTGCTCTAGGCAGTCACATGCTCTCTGAGTTTCTGATACTGAGCAAGAAGGAGAGAATGGATTTGGGGGGACTTCTGGGGGGGTTCCCATTTGGGATAAAAGTAATTTCATGAAATCTGACCAGTAGTCAGCCTGACCCACTAGAAATGATCATGCAGCTTATTTGAAGTAAGGATTCGCACTCACTAACAGTGACATATATGAAATTCTTTAGCTGCATCATTCACAAGCAAGTTATTGAGCCAATGATGGAAGGAGAGCAAAGGCGTTAAAGCCACGTGTAGACCAAGTGTCATAGGACAGTATTACTTAGAACTGGCACAACCAGTTCTTTAAAATATAGTAGCATCTTTGTACTCTGTGATGAGGTGAGTAATGAACGTCAGTGTATGTATACCTCCCAGGGGTTGTGTTTAACAAAAGAACAAAGAATTGTTACTTCACTTTCCTTTTACAAAAAGATAAGTGTCAAAATTTGCTGACCTTTATGTGTGAAGTGGTTTCAATAAGAGTGGTTTCATAGAAATTTTTGAAAACACACTTAAATATAGAAGCAATGTTTTAACAATGAGTGAGAAAGTCACTGCTCAAGAGAAACCTGTGCTACCGGGAGAGCATTTTGAAAAATGGGTGTTTGGAAATGTGTTTTTTGTTGTTGTTTTTTTAAATGATGTGTGTCACCTAAAACCCTTCATATCTGCATGTTCAATAAGTTGAAAATGGAACGTCGTAATCTGGTAAAAAAAAAAAACTTGCAAAGTTTCAGTGATTTTTAGTTTTTATCTTTAGTTTTTAAAGATATAAAAATGTAATAGCTTTAATAAGTTTTGAAGAGCAACTAATATCAGGAGGGATGGACATTTACTAGCTGAATAACAAAATAATAATTTAGAAAAAAAACACCACTAAACCTTTTCCTTATCAGAGATGGAATTAAAACCCGAGGGACTCAGTGCCATGATTCCCTTGTTCCATTCTTATCTACGTATCTTCATGACATATCTCTGACAGCCATTAAAACCAAGTATTAAAACAAATTGTTCAGTCACAAAGGATTAAGATGAGATGTTTAGAAATAATGAAACATATTAAATCATGTTCCTGATAAATATTAATAATTTCTAGTGACAGCAAAAAGTCATTTGGTATTAACAAATACAATATTCGTATCTTTAATTTTGAGAATTTCTGTATTATGCTTTCTTTATAATGTATATAACATACTAATGTAGTAGCACATGTATATATAACCTATACGTAAATATATACCACTGCAAGTATACAAAACAAGGCATTTTAGTTCATTGAACATGCTCTGCTTAAGCTGAAATTTGTATTATTATTATTATTATTATTGCACCACAATCCGTAAATCAGAATAAATGATGCATAATAAGTATTAAATGAAGTTGTGGAACCAAAAGAGAGAAAAATATTTTCTCTAAGTGTCAATTGAAGTAGTCCGAAGAAACAGAGGTGTTTAACTTCCACACATCTCTCTGTTTTCGTGGTGCAAACAATTTTCAAGAATAAGAAGAAACTCAGCTGCTGAGGCTGTTAGTGATGCCGAATTACGTAATGTTTCTAAAGTTAGACTCTTCGTTTTTGAGAAGCTTGATTAGCCTAACCTTTGACATAATTGACCAGGGTGAATGGAGTCCATTACCCAGGTCCACAGTTACCCCCCCCCCCCCCGAACGAAGAACGCTGGTATCTGAAGATCACTAAAAGGGCACCTAGAGAGGGAGGCTTCTGATTAGACCAGAGTTATCTGTGGTTTTAATGATTGAAGAAGTTTTCATGATCTTCCATTCATTGACTGCCAGATTCTTCCCAAAGAAACTTCTAAAGCATCAGAGTGGTCTCTTTCAGAAGTACTTGCCCATATTGCACTTTCATTTTACATGCCAAACCAACCAACCGTAACAATAAAACCAACCAACCAAACAAAACAATTCAAAAAGACAGACTTGGAGCCTAAGGCATCAATGAATCATTTCATTTTATAACTTGATAGAAACACTAGTGTGTCATTCATTAAATCTGAGGGTGTTCCAAGAACTAAATGAGATGTTTTTATAAGGTTTGTGAATTGTTGCCTAACTACTAGTGGTGTTTACTTTAGTGATTTTATCGTAAATAAAAGCAATGTGGTTTTTAAATCGTATATATGTGTTGTCAGACCTGATAACATTCACATTCTGTTTTACGATCATAATCTCTTACGTTTTAGTCTTTGTTCTACAGTTAAATGGATTCAAAGCTCACCTCCAGGCCTTGTGCCACAGTTTCTGCTTAGCTGAAGTTGATCCTCTAGTAGGGATCTAAGAATCCTGGTGTCTTTCATATTCAAAAATGTTTATTTGGGCCATTGTCCTTGAATAAAAATACTTAATGGAGTGAACATTAACATAATCGAGTCACTTTCTTTTTCTTTGAGAGTGTTGATTATGCTTATGTTGAGAGTCCTTTTAATTTTTCGTTTATATTTCATTTGCTTGCTTTGGTCACCATGTTTCTTAGCGTATTTTCAGTAATACCTGTTCTCCTTTGCACTGTATCCAATATAGCTTTTTTTCCTATTATAGTTTTATTTTTCTCTTACATTTCTTCCTTGAGTTCTACCTGCTGATGTTTCATTTCCTTTTGTTATTTTTCTGTATGTCGTTATTTTCTAATATCTCTCTTAGCCTTTTTATATCTGCTTCCAACTCTTGTTTTATGGAGGTGTTTGCTTTATTGGGGGAAACAATGATTTCTGAGATTTTATTTTTAATGGATAATTTTTGGGGGGCTGCTAATTATAGCTTTTTTCATATAAATTAAGGAAAGTAAGTTTTCTACTGAGGGAAGGGTTTTGAGGAACAAATTACTTTCTTAAACCAAGAGATAATTATCTTGTGTAAAAAACAAAAATTGGTACTAGTTTATATTATTTCTAAAGGTATCATAAAATCTTTACTATTTGGATTTCAAAATTTGAGATTCCTTTCAGTATTTAAAATTTATAACTTTGCTTTCTACTTAGAGCTGATACTCACGATTTGTATAATGTGTTCTAAAATAACTGAGTGTATTTGTGTAACTAAACTAACTTTTCTCTACCCACTACAAATGGCAGAAGTTCAAGCGGTATAAGAACTGAAAATACTGTTTATACAATGGAGTTAATGTGATATAATAGGCTATTTCTTGCACAAAAAGGTTAAGACAAACAAACAAAAAATCTTTCCTTTTTAATATGACTAGCACTTACCGAAAACTTTGTAGTGCTATCTTTAAAAAAAACAACAAAAGAAAACTTTCAAAAATCTTCAATGACTCTAACAGGTAAAATTAAAACTATTTAACCTGGCTCTCCAACATCTGGTCACCTTTCCACACTTATCTTTCATTAGTCCCACATTCCTGTGTTTCCCTTGGCATAGTGTTTGTTCCTTTGAATGTGTGATGTGTATTTAAACGTCATTCTGTTTCCCTTGCTGGCAATGCCTTCCTCTACTCCCTATCTGTCTACCTTAGACCTATCTTTCATGGTCCTGCTCAATACAGCCTTTTTTCTTCACATCAAACAGCCTTGTCTCCTTGCTGTAAAGTTTGATAATACTTATGGTTGTGGATTCTTTTCAGTCACTTACTTGATAAACAAAAGTACAGTCTTTAGGAGTATCTCCATAAAATACTACAAACTCTTTGAATTTATGAGCTTATCTGCAACTTCCACTGTCTCCAGCCTATTGCTTTATGCATTGTAGTCACTTAATAAGTAAGTGTTGGTCCATTGTCACTCTAAATTCCCAGTGACGGTAAAATTCTCACTTAAAGTTTTCTTCATGGTTTTTATTTACTTCTTATAAACTAGAAAAGAATACATTAAAATGTAGTCAGGAGCTTTATAACCACATGTGGCTTTGCTTTCCATTTTTGTCTTTCTCCATGTGATTTTCATGAATTAATCTCTAATGGCCTCTCTTTGCTTTATTTTGGGGGCATTTTCAGCTCATGATTTAGCTTCTGCCGTCATCAGGAAGCTGGCTTAATGTTCCTCCTTGATTTTGCCCGTCATCAGCACCCTGTAGTGTCTCTGGCTGGTGTTTTTCTCTGTGTGGATGTGTTGACTTCCCCATGCCTACGAGCCTTCTCCATCTCGTCGTAAGCACTGAGATCTGCACATTCGCACCACCTGTCAGCTGGCAAAAAGCTCTGGGAAGCTTCTTCTGTTTCCCAGACATGAAATGAAATGTAGATGTACAGAAAGCCCTCTCCCTGACCCAGTGTGCAACGTTCTGAGTGTACAGGCGGGTTGTCAGATATCAATGTAATGTGGAAATACTGAGGCAGCATTTTGGGACACCAAAATGCTCTCCAGTCACAATAGGAGCTGTTTAAAGTTATATCTTATATTTCTGGTGTTACAGTCCCATTCTTCACATTGCATGGGGAAGGTCAAGAAATACAGAACATCTGATTCTCCTTTTTGAGGTATTAAAAATCGGTTGATAGTATAGTAAGAGCATCATGACTTGTTGACTAAAAGTTTTCAGTGTCAGAGTGTCAATGGGGCTTAGGAATGCATTTTTTAAAGGGAGTGATGGATATTCTTTTGGCAGAAAGATCATATATGCCTTATATTGCAGCCATTATAGAGGGAAAGGTCGTTATGAGCTTGAAGTAACAGACTCTTCTATTAAGCTGAATGGAAGAACGTCTTACAGAGCCGAGGGTCCTATAGGAAAGTGATTTAAGATAACATTTGTTTTTGCAAATCATTTGCATCTCTTTTGGAGTATTATTTTTCATTGTGTTCTTTAGCTTCCTGTAATTCCTTTCTACCAGCAGCCAACTTGTTACGTATCATTTTCTTGGACAATCTCTATGAAGAGAATTTCCCAGTCATTATTTTGGGCATCAGAAGGATTCTGTTATAAATGTAGTCATGTGACCTCAACAAGATCGCAGTTATTATAGTGAGGGTCTACTTGGGTGCATATGGTTATTGATCTGTAAGTATCTACATGCTGCTGTGTATAGAAAAGTATAAAAAAAGACTAGAAATCCTATCTCAATTCTTTGTAACCATACATAGATATGCACGCCTGGTGTGTGAGTGTAACGGCCAAAAAAGGAGACATCTTGAGTTTCCAGCTTTTATTTCACAAATTTTTGTATCTCCTCTGCGGTGGTCATGCTTTAGTTTTCATTTCAATTTTTTGTTTCAAAATTTTACAGTCAGAGATCCCCTTTTCTGATTATCCTTTTGCATGTGATCGCTGTGGGGAGTATGGATGTGTGTAGTCTTTACAAGTGACCTCACATTTCCTCTGGGGACTTTCACATGTAATATATGGAATAAAACTGTACTTTAAAAATCCAGCTATAGAAATAATCATAGTCTAATCATTTTAAGAAAATGCCTGTTTTTCAGAGGATTCTTAATCGATTTTGCTCCATGGACAAAAATCATATCCTTGCATTTGAGGATAGTCCGTTACCAGCATAAACTTTATATTGGTGACACAGGAATTGAAGCTCAGAAATGCACCAGAAAAGAAATATAGGAGAGTATTGACTTTATTACATGGACTTTCAAACAGACTGTGTTTAGTTTCTTCAGTTAAACTAATTTAGTTCATGTTATCAAGGGTATATTATTTAACTGGAAGGAATATTTAATCTCTTTCGCATGTAGGCTGTCCAGATTTTGTAGTCCTCTCTTGTTAAACCCCTCCCGATACAAATTCTATTTATCCTGCAAGGCCCTGCTGTTAAGGTATTTATCTTGAAAGCTGGCCTTACTCTACACCCTACCTACCATCTTCCAAAGCCCCCAAAAGGAAATAGTCTTCACCTTCTGCTTTAAACTCCTAATCTGTCATAAATATCTTTCTTGTTTATGTTTATACACAGTTATTGCTGTACATACATTATTCTCAGTATTAGAACGTGAGCTCGACAGGAGCAGTCACACTAAGCTATTCATCATCACGCTCCCCACAGCACAGTTTTGTACACGTTGAATAGATGACTACATTTTATGTAAATGAATGGCTTATGTAGTGAGCAGACTTTTTGTTACGCATTTTTGTTTGCCTCTCCCAATGCCACACTGGCGCCATATTATGGTTGGGTAATAGAGTCAGCGCCAGGGCTGGGAGTCAGGAGACTTGAGTTCCAGTCCCAGCCCTGCCACTTACCTGACTTCCCACAAATCACCGAAACTCTGTGGCCTGCACTCTCCTCATCACAGAAATGAAGGAATTGTGTGATATGACCTGGCAGGCTTCTTCTAGCTCTGAAACTCACTGATGGGTTTATCTATCATGGAGAGAGGACTGGCAGTCGCCTTTATTTTCTCCGTGTATCACAGATATTATTCAGAATCCACCCCAGTATGAATACAGATGTGGTCTGTCAGTGTGACAAAGACTGCTCTCGAGAGGAAATTACTGGGTTTGACAGCTACCCAACCCAGGGTTTAGTTTTTGAGATGTCACTATAACAAGTGTGGTGGCCAACGTATCCAATTTCTCATCTACATATATGGTTGAATACACTGTTCTTGCTGTAATAGCATGAGGGCTGTTTTTCTTTTAATCCAACTGTCACATAAGAAACGGCTGCCATGGTTTCTTTCTTTTGACCAAATGTTGCTAACCCTTTCACTCATCCTTGAAAGTTATTAATAGCTGCATATCATGAATGTATTCATGCCATTTTCCTTTATAGAAAAAGGAATGCATTTCTTAATGTTTTTCTTTTATAGTAGATAGCTAACTTCTGGGTGAAATTTTTGTGTGTTGTGTTTATAAAGTAAGAAAACTTGTTCTTAATAAAAGAAAATTATATTTTATATGCGATATTTAAATGAGCATTGTTTTAAGATGTCAGGAGAAAAATTGGCTCAGAATTAAGAGCTACACTTCAAAGTTTTGATTGTCTTCCTCCTTATATGTAGCCTAAAATCAGAAGCACATTTCCAGTACTGTGTTTTTATCTATGACCCTCTGAATTTGTTACCTCATGTCTAGCCATCTTGTTACCCACCTCCTGTGCAGTCATTCTCCTCCATCAGGCTACTTTGAATAGATGCATTCTTGTCATGCAAAGAGTGCTCCAAAGACCAGCAGCATCAACATTAGAGAGCTTGCTAGGAAAGCCTAATCTCAGACCTCACTCCAAACGTACTGACTCAAATGTGTTTAATATGATCTCTGGGTCATCCATAGTTTGAAAATCATTGGCTACCCTCTAGTTAAATTTTGGATAATGAGAGTAAACTAGCATTACTTTTTGACTTTAATAGCTTTTCATTGCCTGCCAGATAATGTCTACATTCCTTAGGCTGTCATACAAGGCTTCTGCACACACAGAGAGACCTGACGTGCCTTTTTAGCACATCTCCCAGCATTTCCCAAATCCAAAATTCTACTCCACTGTTCTGATGTACTTGCTATATACTGATCCTGTCTCATTTCTCTTCTAGCATTTGTGCTCATACTAGGTTCATGGCCCTCTATCTCCTCTGACTCCCCCAGCTAGATGTCTAAATGGTATCCATTCCTTAGAGAACTTAGCTGAACTCTGTCTTCTGTGCAGCCTTCCCTGATCACTGCAGCCCACAAAAATTTCTTCTTCCTTAGAACTCCTGTAGCACTTGCCACGTCAATGCATCTTATAATGGTAACCACAGTAACATAGGCAACTAACATTTAGTGAGTGGTGTGTACCAGACACTGTGCTGAATGGATCCTCACAGGAACCCCGAGGATTAGGCTCTGTTCCCATTTTGCAGAGGAGGGGAAATCTTGGCGAATTCAAGGGGCTGGCCCAGGGTCACCAACTGCTGAGGAATGGAACCAAGATCCATACTCAGGCAGCCTGGCTTCCAGACTTGTGCTCTGTTCTGTTCCCTTCTCAGTTCTTTAACAATATAAATGTCCTGAGGGTAGAAACCATGCCTTTTATCCCCACAGTGTCTGGCATCAACCTGAGGAAGAAGGCACGTTCTCTCTGCCCAGAAATGTTCCCGATAAACCAGTTGTGTCATTATATAGCTTTTCCCTTTAATATGAATTGCTTTGGTTCGGCCTGTTACGCTTGACATTTCATTTGGTTACCTGCAATATAAACAAAAGGAACTATTTACAAAAATGTACAAAAGAAAGCTGAGGCAGCATTTTATCACAGGAAACTGTAGCGGGCATTCCAGGTCAAGTTGCTTTGATAGGAACCCATGCGTTGTGTGCGTTGCCTTTAGAAGTCTATCACAATAGCCAAGTATTTTGCCAAATAAACTGGGAAAGCAAAATATTTAAAATCGACAAATGGGGTTTTATAATTTTAACTGGGTCAAGTGCTAAACTAAATTCGTGATTATCTCTTCATAAGGCAGGGTTATACTCTGATTCACTCGGAAATGCTTTTCATCAGTTGCTGCGAGTTGGGTGTTGTGTTTTGTCATTTCCAGCTTGCCCACATTATCTGCTTGTCTTCCCTCCTCGGTTGCAACCTGCTGCTGGAGAAAATCAGGGTGAAATAGTAATTAAATGCACCACAGACTTCGTGTGGCGCCTGTTGGTTCCTGCTCTTTCCCTCGCCTCTCTGCCTGTCACCAGAAGAGGCAGGACAGGCACCGACACTAATAACCTGTCCCTTTCCCTCCCCTCTCTCCTGCTGACCACTCACATCCATCCCTCTCCCACCCACGGGGTTGGATATACAAGCCCAGAACTGGATACTGGTGGCTAAACGTGGCTGCCAGACTCATGTTGGACCTCATCTGGCTGGTTCTTCCTCCCCTGGCTGTATCTTCTGCACCCTCACTCTCTTCTCCTTAACTGTGACTCAGCCCCCAGTATGTTTATACCACGTTCCCCTCCTCATCTCCACTTATAACCCAGGCCTCCGGCTGAGCCTCTGTCCAGGCGCCCTACCTCGGCTCGGACCAGCCTGCAGTCCTGCTCTGCGGGGCCGAGCTGACTGTGCTCTGGAACCTGGGCCTGTTCCGTGCCCGTCGGAGACCTGGAGTGAGCTTACCACGTGCCTCTTCCTGCGTGCATCTACCTCCTCCCCAAACACACAGACCACAGTCAGTTTCCCCTTCTCTCTCCTCAGGTCTAATGTCTGACCGCTGTGAGTCTGTACCCACCCTACCTTCCTGCATCCTGTTCCTTAGATCCCCTGCGGCCAGCCTTGATCTTCCGACTGCCTGATCTTCCCAGAACAGAACTTTGGTCTCAGTTCAGGCAGAAACTGTTGTGCCTGCCTGACTGAAGCTTTTGGACTGCCCGAGTCCATCTTCTGTACGCAGTTCCCCAGCCCCAGTCCCATGTAATTCGGAATGCTTTCCTTTTAGTGCCAAGGTCTGTTAGACCTGTCACTCAAGTCATGTCATACCCTGTTGCCATCCAGGAGAATCTTAACTCGTCTGTCTTCGATTCCCTATTTCTGGGATGGCAAAGAGTTGGCATGTTACCGTCAGCTTCCCATCCTGGACCCGTTGCCTGCACTCTTCTGATGAGCCTCAGATTCCTTTTCGGTGTTATACCCCAAGCCAGTTCCTTAGCCTTGCCACACAGGATGAGAGCGACTCGCTGTCTGTCATGGTTGTGCCGAGCCGTTCCCACTGCTGTGTGTTGGAAGTGGCCGTGCCTTCTGCATCACGGACAGGACCATGGCTCTGCCTGGGTTCCATTGCTTCCTCCTCTTCACCTCCGAAGTTCTCCATTATCCTTCCATTCTATTTCTAAGGAATTTGGGTCTTTTCTTTCTTTCTTTCTTTCTAATTTCTCTCCTTTGTTCTAATCTCATCCCCTGCCCTTCTTCTAATCTAAGACCTTTCTCCATCATCCATTCCCTCCCCTGTCTATAACTGCCATTCCCTGCCTGAGGTCTACTCCAATTCCCTCCAGCCTAGAAAGCAGCTCCCCCGATCCAGTTCCCTCCAGGTAGCCCCCTGTCCTTTTTCTCAGTGTTCATTCTTGTCAGCTTCTCAGATACTCAGCACTGTACCTGGGGACCCTGTCCTTGGTACTTGCACCTCCCCAGCTTTCCTGGCATTGTGTCATCCCCGTGCCAGTGCTGACGGTTCCCATCCACTCACACCTGCTAGTATTGACTGCACCCGTGCAGTGACCCGACACGTCAGCCGGTATTCATACCCATTCTACAGACCCATTTACTGCTAATTCCAAGCCAGACTGGACTGGCTTCTTAGTTATTTGTCTTTTGGTTAAAGAAGAAAAGGCACAGGACATGGACAAATAATCTGTTTTTTTATCTGACGGCAGTCATGGCGCTGGCGCTTGTCATGGTCAAGTGTTTTTGTTACACCTTAAAATTGTATCTTTTGATTTCCGAATACCACTGCCTAATCACAATGGGAGAGTAGACCGAAGTTACAGTTAAAATGTCTACACACACTTAGGTTAAGTATCATTCAGGGTTCATATTAAAGAACATATTTAGAAAGAAAAATACAAGTTACAAAATGCTTCTCTTAACTCGTCGTCTTCTTGTTAAGGTTCCCGGTAATCCTTTCATGATTTCAAATAGAAATCATCCCTGCCTCAGAGGTGGCATCGTGAGGCTCTCATCCAAGGGGAAAAGAGGGCAGTAGAAGAATCTCACTCTCGTTCCCTTTTTGCAGAAATTTAACTGTTTCCTGGAGAGCGAGTATTCAATGAATGCACGAGTGAATGAGTGAATGAATAAATAAATGAGCAAAAGAATACAATGAAGTTGATCAAAATTTGCATGTTCAAATTATGTGTTAAATTGGGGAGAGCAGCTGCCGGTCCATCATTTTATCGGGGCCTATGGCAAATTGTATCCTTGACTGGGTTTTCAGTTGTAGATTAGACCACACATTTGTATAGACATTTAAACTGCTATCATCATAAAATTATTATAGTAGTTTTAAACTCTATGAGAAAACGTTTAACAGACCCCTGCCATCAGAGTCAAATTCAATTAACCAGGTAGAACCTTTTTTCTTTTTCTTTTATTCACTGTCTAGCAGATAAGTTTCTGCTGTGCCCAATTTGTTGTAGCGTGGTGCCATTCATTCTGCTGGTTACAAATTTGTCATGACAACAAGTGGCTGGATGGACTTTTCATAGACAACTTGTATCCACAAATTGGTTGTTTTGGGGGAAAAAATTGGACAGACTTCTTCGGGAATACTTATTCTCATAGATTGGCTTATTGTATAGTGATCAGATTTGAACCCCAAGGGCCCAGTTGTGCTGTCTGTATACTGCTATCCGTTGCTAGATATGATTCAATTAAACAGGAAGGAAGGATAAATGGCAGCATCTATCCACATGTCGATGGCAGAATCCATCTTTGAATCAGAAGTCTTGGTGGAAAAAGCTCAAGTTTTTTAACATATGAAATTACCTCCTCATTTTTATTTACAATTAAATTCATGTCTTATATAGACACTGTAGGCTGGCATAGTATTCAATACCATTTAGTTTGCGCTCTCTCTTAGTTTCTAATTTTCATCATGGTTCTTAGTTTTGGCTTTTGCTAGAATAAATCAAATTAGCTTTACTGGATAGATTTAGTTTTCTCTAATGACTTACTAACCAAAGTATACCTTCTTATGTGAAAAAGCCAAAGTGGATTATTATTTATTTGACTGACAAGGAAAGTCATTTCTAATTTTATTTAGTGACTGAAATAAATTACTTTGCTGTAAGTTAAATGTGAAATAAATGTATGATCCTCTCTTAATGAACAAAGCAGATTGAGCCAAGCACGTTTGTAATAGATGTCTTTAACCAGTTGGTGGTGCTAAAAACTCTAATAAGAAACTAATTAGAAGGAGAGGTTAACCTGGACCCTTTCCTGATAAATATTATCTTATTCGTTTTTTGAAAAATTAGTACCAAAAATAATATGCCCAAATTACTGCATCTTCTAAACTTAAGAACCAAACCAAATCTCTTTGGTGGACAGCAGAATACGTTTCTAGTAAAATCATGTAAAGCTGTCATTGATTCCCATAATATTCACATTTTGGAAATTGCATCTTGTGTAACATCTGGCTCCATCCGGCAATGGCCTTTAGACTGCTCACTGTGGAATGGAGATGCGGGTGGTAAGGTGTGCTAGAGTGGTATTCCTGGTTCTATCTGGCTGCTGTTTTTAGATTTAAGAAACAATGATTTGTGTCACCACTACTAATTTTTTAGTAATAACATGCTTTTTAGGGGCTAGATTTGTTCCTTTAACCCTTTTGAACCCTGTGTTTTTAGCACCCAAGAAGGCCAATAGAAGAATAGTCTGTTGCTTGAATATGTTCCGAGAGGCGGTCAAAAGCACACGGAGGCCTGGATGGGAGTCGGGGAGAGCAAGTTTTGACTATCCCTACATATTTCATCACCTCACCTTAGTCACTTATATAAATTCTTTATAGCTCAGTTTTCCCAACTTGTAAAACGGGGATAATAATATCTTTTCGCCGGGGCTGGTATGAGCACTAACCGAGATAACGCGTGCTCTTTTTGTTGTTTACCCTCCATTCCCTTGTTTGAGGCAGAGGCTGTGACTCAGTTATTTCTGAGCTCGCACTGTACCTCCACACATAGCCAGCACCTTAGGACAGGAGGTCCTCTTTGGGTCTCAGAATGCCTCGTGCTTCACGAATGAGAAGATCTTTCTAGGTTGTAAAGTTCCACGAGGATTTTGTAAAAACTCAGACTCACAAAAGATATACTCACTTAGTTACATCTGGTTTTCAGGCATTTGACCATCTGTCCTGGGGATATTTGTGTGTTGGTCTGAATCTGCCTAAACATTGGAGATTGAGGAAGGGAAGACACGATTGCTGAAAGGTGAGGCAAAGGCAGCGCTCAGAGTTTGTTCATCCACTTATTTGTGCCACAAGCCTTTATTGAGTAAGACTGTTCCAAAGATGAGCTCTCCGAGAGCCACGGCATGCACATCTCCGAGAGCTGCAGACTTCCAAAAGCGCGATGCTTCTTGCTTGGCAGGCATTGATAGGTGACCCTTATCTACGTAACGGGAAGATTATGTACATTTAAATATTTTTATAATATTATAAAACTAGTGTAGAATTATCTGTAAAAACATTTTTTTAAACTTTTTAAAACTCTGATTGTTTTATTAAATTTTCCACAGCATACTCAGAACAAGGCTACAGTAGATGGCCAAATCATAAAACACTATTAATTAGGTGCTTTAGCAGTCTAGGATTTGAAAGTGTAACTGTGTAAGGTATACCTAGGAACAGCACATCTTTGGTTTGGTCTGACTGATAGATTCAGACCTCTGAGATTTAGAGATGACAGACTCATGGAATCAGGTGGTGGCGGAGTCTGGTCATCACCGACACCGTCTCTCCCATGTTATAACTATACGAAAACGGTGGCTCGGCGAGCTTCACGGCTTCCCCACGGTTACACAGACCTGGATTAACACTCCGGTCTCCTGATTCCCAGCTCAGTGCCAGTGCATTCTTTTTCCATCCTAACTTCTCCATGATGAGCCATTTTCATTGTAAACAAAAACAAGTGTATTCTTGTTCAGCCTCTAGTCAACTTTCATACTAAACGCGGCGTGTCAGTTCTGCCCAATTATCAGAATGGAAACCTCCACTGAATCCAAGGCAATCATTGAAGGTGTTCCTACACACATTTCAGAGCAGAACCACGGGAGGCGAACACACCAGGCACGTAATGTGCAGTCCTCAGCCAGGGCAGACGAGGGCCTACTTCTCGTTCCTTGCTGGGTGAATGGCGTCCTGTGCCGCAGGTGTGTTAGCAATTTCTGAGTTTGTTCCCCACTGAAAGTGACCTCATTGTTTTGTGCTTCTTTTCCATAATTATACAGTAACAGGAAAATAAACCAGCTCTGAGTACAGCCCACAGCAGAAATCTTGTGCTCTTTATGCAAGTTTGATTTATAGACGTGCACTGCAGAGCGGAGTGACTATGAAACATTCATCTTCCCATTGCCGGCTGCCATGGCAATCAAGTACACAGAGCAGTGTCGTTCCAGTCCTGGCGATGCCTGCAGTAGTTTATTCCTTTGTTGTTCTCGTTTCTTAAGCAACTGCCTAGCATTCTCTCATCATTACAATTAATCATGCACACGAGATTTTTTTAAATCGCTTTTATCTGAAATAGAAAGCACTAAAAATGTATGAAAAAAATAGGGAGAATATAGATATTTTTGTGGCTTTAAATATGCATGTGTGATTTTTTTTTTTACCCCCTCAGTCCCATTGGAAAATAGGTCATGTAAAAAAAAAAAAAGAAAAGGAAAAGCACATATTAATGTACAGAAATTTCAATAAAGAGAGAAATATAGAGTTTGAGGAAAAAGCAATCCTACGCTAAGGAAATTTTAAGGAACTTCGATTCTTAGATCTGCCAGCGTTTGGAGCTAAGTCTGCATTTTGGGTAACGCCAACCCAAAAACTCCCCTGAGCAATATATTATCAACTCTCCTTTTGTTTTCTTTTGTTAGTCTCCTTAGGGATTTGAGCAACCTGAATATTTGCCGGATAGATATGGTAGATATTATAAAGTAGGGGTCCTTTTTTCTTTAAAGGCTAATAAAGTTCAAGAATTTCTTTTACAGTATAAGTAAAAGGAATTCTAGTTAGTCTTCCTTATTATTTTTAAAGAAGAAACCGTCTTACCCCAGTTTCACTTAGCATAGTTCATAGTACATACCACGCCAACAAATAAATGCTTGTTGATAATCTGCCTTCTTTTCCTGGGCTTCTGGCCAGGTCTGTTGGTTAAGAGAGTTGTTCTAGAATAACCCTGTCTGGGTCTGAATCCCAGATCCTTTGCTTATTAGCTGTGAGACCTTTGAAAAGGGGCTCCACTTGCCTTGGTTTCCTTATCTGTAGAGTGAGCAGCTATAAAATGGAGGTAATGATGGTTTGTTTGGGGGGGAGGGGTCTCGAGGATAATTTATGCAAAGGGCCTAGCCCTGTGCCTGGCACAGGGTAAATGCCTGGCACAGGGGGACTGCTGTGGTGGGGATGGTTATTACTCCTAGAATTGCTGCGCTTGCCACTATGGCTACGCCAGGCCGAAACTGAGTGGAGAGCTGAGCTCTGAGGAGGCGAGTCCAGCGCCAAAGCCCAGGACCCTGTCCCCTCATCCAAGTTCACAGGTAATTGCCCATGCTTTGTTTTACTTGGGCTGCATGGACTCCGTTCATCTCAACCCTTTAGATACTAGGATGGTGACCTGGAGGTAGGTGCAGTGGTCCTTTCATCTGCAAATCGAGAAGGGAAGTCTGCTGCAAATTTCTCACCTGTGACCCGGGCTTGTTTCTTGCAACTGGCTGTATGTGCTAGAAGGAGTGAGCTGCCTGACTGTGAGTGTCTTGCTGGGGGAAGGTAATAGTGTTTGTCTACAGAGTCTGAAATAGCATCTGATCTGCCTCTCTGTTCTGTGTTCCCTGTGGCAGCAGTGGCTGCAGCCTTCCTTCAGCCTTTCTGGAATTGAAGTTTTCCGAACTGGTGGCAGAAGCATTCTTTGTTGAAATTCACTCTCTTTGGCAGCCCTCCAGGGCAAACGGCATTGCCTCTTTATTGGATTTAGCTTTTGTTTGGTTAGCCTTGTATTTTGTCTGTTTTGCTTTGTGCAGTTCTTCTTCCCCCCACCCTCAATTTTCATGTTTAAGGTCCTTGGACTTCATTTCTGTTTATTTTACTAGCTTGCTTCACAGTGTTGCTAAAAGTTGTTTGCTTTAAGCTATCACAAAATAAGTAGCCTTAGATTAATCTGTATTTTTTTTCCCCTAGCCTGATCCATAGCATGTGAACTAGATGCGTTTTTGTGAATGATTAAAATGAGATAGCCTTGATGGTTTCCCCTTTGTGACACTCTGACATTATAGCACAGGGTCCCCAGTTCTTGTTATGTAGCTCTTTGTTTTACCCTGTACTGCAATCAGTTGGCTCATGTCACTTCTAAAGAGGTAGTAGTGTAACCTTTCTGAATCCTTGCATTCTCTGTCTTTCTTAATTTCTCTCCTCACGAGATAAAAACCCTAGAGTCAGACTCTCATGTCTTCCAAGTGAAGCTCCCGACACCCGAAGTGACCTTGGTGCCCAGTAGGCACCTATATTCTTGTGACTGCTTTGGACACAGGTTGTGTAGCTTTCCAATCAGTGCCCAAAATGTAGACCTTCTCTAGATACATGGTCATGTTTGCAAATCCTCCCTGGATGACTGATTGCACGTGCCGCCTGCATTCCTGTCATCTCTTTGACCCCTGTTGTAGGAGGTGGCGCTGCCCTGTGCACTTCTACCCTCAGCCTTATGTCTTGCTTTGTTTTAGAAACAAATATTTGTTAGCATCTACTGCATTGCAGACATTGGGAATATATGAAAGTAAACAAGACAGACACTGCCCTGCCCTGTAGGAGCTTATAGTCTCATTGGGGAGGTAGACTCCAAGATGGTTAATCCTGCAAGGTGACCACAGAACACTGTGGGGATATAGAGGAAGGATGTTAATACAGGCTGGGGAGAGGGCACCTGGAAAGTGCTAGCCAGCGTGAGACCTGAAGGATGGAAATAACCAGTCAGAGAGAGGGGGCCTGTGTTCCTGGCAGAGGGCGCCTGCCTGGAGGTCAGCAGGAGGGCGTGGCACTTTGGATGACTGAGAGTTGATCAGTATACTAGCTATTCTGCTACCAGATACACTTGTTTCCCTTTGTCTGGGTGGGTGGGCGGGGCCAGAAGCATAAATGCAGGATGATGAGACTGGGGAGGTAGACAGGGGCCAGATCATGAAGGGTATTGTAAATTGTTGAGAAGTTTGACTTCATCCTGAGGACAATGGGAAACCATTGAAATGTCAGTAGGGAAGTGACACGATCAGCTCTGTGGTTTACCTGCTGTCACTTACTGTAGTGTGGAAAATGGATTAACATGTGGCAAGAATCACCTGTGTCTGGATTTGTCCCCGGGGTCATCTTCCCAAACTCACCTCATCCCCATCCCTACCGTGTGTCCACCTCAGCATGTCCAGCTTCCTGCAGCTTCCTGAGTACCACAAAGGCTTGTCCCAAACTCTGACTCCCCTTTCTAGCTTCCTGTATTGAACGCTAGGACTCTGCCTCCTCCCAAGCTCCTGTCTGGCTCTCGCCCTAAAGTGAATGTGTCTCTGGAACACCCTGGGTCCTCCATATTACCATTGCCCACCAGCCTGGATCCCCGAGGATTTGGGGGCCAGCTTGAATCCAGCCTGAGCAACATTGACCCCGGAAATTCATGGCAATTCATATAGTTGGCCCTTCCCGTGCTGCCAGACAGAGCAGACCTGCACCTGAGTCCTCTTTTTCCCACTAGCAGTTGAGTATCCCAGGTATTCCACACTGACCCTCACTGCACCCCCATATAGGACAATACATGTGGGAAGATGGATTGAAATAAGATGAGTTGAGCTAGCTAGTAGATTTTGGGAAAGTTACTTCTCTGTGCCTCAGTTTCCTTACCTATAAACTACGGATATTAAGAGAATCTATAGCGTAGAGTTGTTTGGAGGATGAAATGAGTGAGTACATAGGAAAACACCATGCCTGGCCTATAGTCAGCACTCACTGTACATTGTTTTTATGAAGGTGTCTAGACTATCCTAAAGAAAGAAGCAGGAGAATATGAAAGGTTTCTGACTGCTAGAATAGCCAAGTGAGTATTAATCTTGAAAGGTCCACGCTGCTCACCGTGGATAACTGAGAGATGACAGCAATACCACACCCTGCCCAGTGGGGTGGGGGTGGGGGTGGGGCGGTAATGACCAAGTCGGGTTTATTTTAAATCTGAGGTTTTATTCTGTGCTGATTTTGTTCCATACACTCTCTTAGTTTTCATGAAATTAAATGAGCTTTGCGTTTCATATATTATGCTTGATTCTGAAAGGCAGTCATGATGTTTGCCTCCACTTTGCAGTCTGGGCGTCCTAAGACCAGCCTTTCTTCCTTAATAAGAACCATGATAACAGCTGTTGGTTGATAAGGCAATGGAAGACAACTCGCTATTGGTTTATCCCACAGATCGTGACTGAGTGAGTGCCACGTGCGAGGCACTGAGAAGGGTACTTTTAGGGCTACAAGAACAAATCAGGCAGCGGCCGTCTCACAGAATGACCGTAACATAAGGTAGAAAACGGTACCTGCTAGGGAAGAACAAAGATGTGAGAGGATTGAATTCCAGCCAGGGCAACCCAGGAACTTAACAACTGAGTCAGAGTTTGAAGAATCCTTGGAAAGAAAGACGTTCAGGGAGAGAGAGCAGCACGGACAGAGTGGAGAAGGGGAGATGATGAAGCTGGTGATGAAGTACATGTGAAGAAATGATCAGAATAGCTAACACCTATTGAGTGCTTGCTGCATGCCAGGCCCTGTTCTAAATGCTTGCTTGTCTCAACTCGTTTGATCCACACAACAACCCTCTGAAGTGGCTACTGTTATCTCCCCCATTTTACAGATGAGAAAACTGAGTCACAGGGTGGCTGAGTAACTTGGCTAAGATCCCATTACCTGATAGAATTTGGCGTTGACCCAGACAGTCTGACTCCAGATCGGGAACACAAATAAGCAGACCCATCATGCACCGGGAACCTTTGCCTCCCACTTTTATGCCTTTTTCCATGTGCACCCTGAAAGGGGTTTTGAATCTCTTTATCAGTCAGATCTACTACAGTTTACAGATTTCGAAAGAATGATTTTTATTTAAGGGCCTTTTTCAGTTCAGTTTCAATAGAATAAAGATCTGGACAGCACATAAATTTTCACAGTCAAAAATAGAGCTAGAGAATCTATGGCTGTAACCCTTTTCATAGACCCAAGGCTGTGGATATATGAAAACACTAGCTGAATTGTATATTTTTCCCCCTGATTTCTGACAATTTGGTCATAAAATCTTTTGATAAAAATATTTTAAAAGCTCACACTGCAATACTGGAAAATGTGACTGTGTTAATGGCAAAAAAATCGTATTTTAGACTCATGAACTGTTTAAACATCATAATGGGAAACTTTATGGCTTAAATAATTAAAATCCATATTTCTCAGAATCCGTCTACTCATCTCAACCTCATGTTAGATCTCCAAACAAATCAGAAATTGACTGGCTTAAGCTTCTCCGTAGCTCTTCCATCTCCATGGTGGGGTAGTAGGGTACGCACGGGAGTGTTTGGTCAGTGTTCAGGCCCAGATCCCACATTAAGGGGGAACTGACCTTAGGCAAGTCTGTTAACCTCCTTGGGTTTCAGTCTCCTTTTCTAAAGGGCACCTAGCTCTAAATATCTTGATTCTCTGTTTCTGTACCTTTTGTCTACTTACTCTTCAAAGAAAATTGTAACTAATAGTACATGTGATCTAATGGCAGGAAATGATGAAAAGAAAAAGCAAATAATTTGGTTTCATCAATTGCATTCAGCATTATTTAACAAATTTTGTTAAGCACCTACTGTGTGCATGATAAGTATTTGTGTTTATCGCTCCAGTATTGCTGATAATTAGTGTTAACTTCTCAGACTTATGTGGGATTTACCTTCTCTCAGTTTCCCCATCTGTGGCTACATTATTACTATAGAATCTTATACTGTTTAATCTTGTTTTTTTAATATATCCAAAACAAGCAAAGCAAGACAGAAACCTTTCATCTCAAAGGAAACCCTTAACGTTACAAATTATTATTAAATCATGTACAATATTTTTCTTTCAATTTTTTCAATGTAATGAAGCCCCATTTAAACCCACTGGGTTATGCGTCTTAGGAAAAACCATAGCCATCAAATGTTCACATCTAATCCAGATGGGTCAGCTGACTTACTAGTTTTAATGGTTTACAGTGATAAATTTGTCGTAGAATTGGAGCCTTCTCCAGGTTATAAATTGCCCAGACCCAAACGCTGTGGAAAATTTATAAGGACTGCCATTAGAATAGAATGTTTTAAATTATCTGTTGTATTGAGGAAAAAAAAAAGGAGAGACCTGATAAGAGGTTTATCAGATAGTCATGAGTTCATGTGACAAAAAGGAGTTATTGGGCTATTTGTCAAATGATAAACTGGATAATGATGATGGCAAAAGTATCTGTCATTTTTTTTTAGTCCTTTAATGAGTGCCAGGTACCGCCATTATTTCATTCAATCTCACAGTAACCTAATGAGTTGTACACTGTTATTATTCCTATTTTACAGATAAGAAAACTGAGCTTAGAGAGGTTAAATAATGTTCCCAAAGTCACACAGTTAATAAATGACTGAACATGTTTCGAGTGGCTTCTTGTCACCTTCCGTTCATCATATTTAAGGTGAAAGTCATTATCCTTGTCCCCAAGTCAGCTCTCTTTCTATCTCTGTCAGTGATACCATGATTTTCTCAGATTTATTCTCGCCGTCATCATTGATTTTTTTTTTCTTCCCTGTCTTTGCTCTGATGGATTCAATCACCAAGTCCCTTTACTTGTTCAGGGTCTTTCTCTGTCAGCCCTCTTCTCACCTGGTCTCGTCTAGTCCAGGCAGCCAAGCGTCACACCTAAGTGTACAGGCTCACGGCCAAACTCTTTACTCAGTGTTCAAGTTTGGCTACCGTCTGGCTCCCACACTCTTAGGTTCTTCTCCTAACTTCTCTCCTGATGAGCTAGTTACCTAAACACATCACGCCCTTTCCCCACGTGCATGATAACTCCTTTCTGGGATGTACCTTCACTGCACCCTGTATATGGGCGCTGGCCCTTCCTCAGACACGCTGTGATCAGTCCATTCCTGTGACTCTTCTCAGTCCGTTCCCTCTTCTCAGCACTTGTGACCGTAGATTCCGTCTCTCTCGTTTTGCACTAAGCACGTGCCGTCTGCCTTGCCTTGCTGTATGGCTCTTCTTCCCATATCTGATCTGCGACTCTGAGGTGCCTGGGCGGGGGGCGTGGGGACACCAACGCCAGGAACATTGCTGAACGTGCGGAGGTTTCCATACCCTGTGTGCACTTGTAAGGATCGATATTTTTATGGTAGCTGTAGTAAATCTGTCACACTGAGCTCATTGAGTTAAGAGCGCAGCCATTCAGCCACTAAACCTTCTTTATTCAGAGACCCACTTCACCGGAAAAGGAACACTCCCATTCATAGGCTGTGTTGGTAGGTTGTTTGTGATGAGGGCCACAATGCTCCATCTCTGTGGTTAAGCCCCTTTGCGTACTGGCTGGACCCTCCTCCCGACAAGAGGCGGAGTTTACTTCTCCACTCTGAATCTGAGCTGAACTTGGGACTTGCTTTGACCAAAGAATGTGGCATAAGGTAGCCATTCACGACACCTGAGGGTGATCTTGGGAACCCACAAAGGATCCCATCTGAAGCCATCCATGCCTTCTGCGCCATCAGCTGCTGAGTTGTTGTCCCACTGTGTGCAAACAGGAGATATGGTTTGCTTGAGATGCTTCTTAAATCACAGTCAATGCATTTTAAAGTTCTGCCTTTCTATAGAAATGGTCTTGAAAATAGATAACAAATTGTGATTATTTTCATGCCCTAACATTATAATTCTGGTTTGTCTGTTATAATTTCCTGATCGTAATCCAAAGCTAACATTTATTTTTAAAATGCTAGTATTTTCACAACTTTTAAGCTTAAAAAAAAAACAACACCCTTATATTCTTGGTTTGTAAACACCTGGAATTTTCTCTCCCTTTTTCTCCTACCCATTATATGGAAACAAGCTCTATATTTGCCAAATAGCAAAACAGCCTATATATTTGACAAGTGTATATTTCATTTTTGTGCTACTGCTGTATCCTGGTAACATTTTCTTTCCTGGAAAATGACCACGGCTTCCAGGAGTATATGTGGTTTTTGTTTTGTTTTTTCCTTTCAAATGCATGAAGTTTTAAAAAATGAAACTTCATTTCAGACAGAATGATCTTTGGCTTTATAAACGTGGACTATTTTTTACGGTTCTGGGGTTGTTCATCATTTTAAAACCTATTAGTTGTAGCAGGTCAGCTTGAAAAATGAGGAGTTTTACATTTAACTTAGACAAAATACCTCAGGATAGACTTGGAAACTATGCCGGTAAAATTGGGTTTGAATGATTCTTGAATTTGTTTTTTAAGGGATAGCTTTCTCTTTTAAATGTGTATTCAGTAAAAACAGTTATTCAAATTCTAGCAGACGTGTAGGAGCGTCAAGTTCATGCACAACACAGACATGGCTCCGTTTGAGGGGCTTTTAGTCCTAACGACTGACCTAATGTCGTGTCTCTTTTTCTGGCTGAGGGAAGGAATCCCATCTCATAGGCACTTTATTCAGTAATATGTTCATATTGCATTTCACCTCTTACTGTTTCTCAGACTACAAGAATACGTGCGACATATTGAGATAGCTCATATCATTGCTAGAAAAGTGCATAGTAATTTGGATAGAAAATAATGTAATAGCTTTAGTAACAGAATATAATTAAATTAGTGCCTAGTGTAAAAATCAAGAAAGGATTTATATTTAGTTTTTAATGGATCAGATTAGTGTGATTAAAATATATAAATTAAATAACAGCATTTACTGCAGTGATCTTCTCAGTGACATCAGCTCTCTCTGATACTCATTGTAGGTAGTCCATTTTCTTCTACTCTGCCCCATTTTTCAGTAAATCCAGTATGAAAGGTTTCTATTTGCTAAAACAGGGAATGCATTTGTTATAGTCTTAGAAGCCTTGAAATTGAGGAACTTTAAATTGGGCAGGCATATATTCATGAATTCATTCAGTAAATGGTTATTGAGCACCTACTGTGTGCCCAGGACCTTTCTGGATGCGGTAGGTAGGGCTATGAACAAAGCAGATAAGGTCTCTGCTCTCAAGGAGTTCTCAGGTCAGTTGTAAGAAGGCATGTGATAACTGTAAACAAGGTGACTTCAGATAGGGAAAGTAACGAGTAAGTGAGAGGAGGGCTGAGAGTGGGGGGCACTTGTGGATGGGGAGGTGAGGAAAGGCGTTTTTGAGGGGTGACACTGGACTAAGACCGAAAAGATGAAAAGCTGACTGCCATCTGGGAGAAGGGCCACCCAGAAAGAGGAAAAGCAGTTGAAAAGTCTCTGAAGTGGGTACAAGCTTGGCAGGATTGCAAAAGGAAAAGAAAACCAGAAAGACAGGATTGTAATGCGTGAGAGGAAGATCTGAGGTGAGATTTGAAAGGTAGACGGGCATGGTGATGCATTCATTTTTCATGGATGCCACCCCACATTGTATTGTTATGTTCTATTACATTATATTATAATCACATCATACTATATGTTGTATTAATATTATTTATGTAACCTATGAGGTTGCAAACCTCATTAACAGTGAGATAAAGGGTTAAAGAGAGGTGTTAGGGTCCTCAAGACGTGCTCGTTTTTCTGAGCATTCTCGGTATACAAAGTCATGCTAGTGAGTTGTATTATCCTTTCTTGGATCTCCACCATCTCTCCATGTTTGTTTCTAATTATCGGTTAAATTCAGTTGAACAGATATTTCCTGAGTCCATGCTGGGCCCAAGAAATTGATGAGTCCACTGGGCTGTTATAGATGAATGCAGCAGAAAATGTGATCGATTTTCATGGGAAAGCGACTTTCCTGGATTGTATCTATTATTTCAGTCAAGGGTCAGCTACCTTTTCTAAGATCTTATTTATCCTTAGGTTACAAATTGTGAAATGATTTTAAGGACCAAATATCTAATCTAAATGTTAGTGATTTGTAATATTAATGTTGTCTTCATTTGTTCCTTTTCATTGGAGATAAAGTACATGAAAAAAATGATTTTGAGGCTTAGGTATGCGCCTGTCCAAAAAGGGTTTATCATTTGAGTACCTCTCTTCTGGAGGAAGGAAGTTGTTAAAAATGAACAATTTAGTAAAATACACAAAAGTTTTAAAAATATATATTCTTTTAAATGAAGCGACACAGATTTGTAGACTCTTCTATTATTATGGTTATGAGTCAGGGTGTCTGATTTAGACAACAGAATCAAGAAATAATAGAGACTATCTCCTTTCTGTGTGTCTTCAGACCGTATGTAGTCATAACATACTGACAAAATTTCCACTAAATTAAGCTTTCTAGTGATTTATAAGACATTGAAATGCATTCCTAAGAGCACTTATTGAATCTTCCTTCAGAGATAATTAATAAAAAGGTTTTTATTTTTAAACAGGCAATAGAGTAGATTTCATACTGGCAAAAGTAAGTTCCAGAAGCCTTTCCCTGGTTTGCTGCTAGTAATTCCCCTCTTTGGCTGCTTGTTTTGCTTTATTCTTCCTAACTCTCTCTGATTCTGTGGTTTCATAGGTTTCCCTCCTGTTTAGAATAAAACTGTAGAAGCCAGTGCTCCATGTAGTGTGTATCTCCAGGCATGACCAGCACCTCTTCCATTGGCTTTGTTCCAGGGGTTCTGGAAAAGAGCTGACAGCCTGACTGTGACAGGGCACATAGCTCTCAGAGCTTTGTCAGCTCTGCTGTTTTTCTGTACATGTGGGGTGTGTGTGTGTGTGTGTGTGTGTGTGTATGAAATATTTGAGGCAGGGGAAAAAATCCATATATGTTCTTCCCAGGTTAAGAAACAAAACATTCCATTCCAAACATGGTTGAAACCCCTTGGCTAGCCCTGCCTGGTTGCCTTTCCCTTCGTCTCCCCCAGAGAGAATCACTACCCTGAATTTTTTAAATCATTCATGTGTGTCTTTGTATTTTACGGCACAGATTTATGTATTTTAAATAATACATAGTATTGTTTGGTATATTTTTAAACCTTATATCAATGCAAATTACTTTTTCTGTTATCATTGTATTTTTAAGACTTATCCACATTACTACTACATGTGTCTTTATTTTCCCAGCTGGATAGTGTTCTTTTGGGGCTCAGAGAGGACAGTAAGTAGCAGCCTCTTTTACCACCTAGAATAAACAGAAATAGATGTGATGTTAGAGAGTGGTGGACAGAAATACCAGCTTTATTTGTGAGATAGCTCTTTCGGAAGGAGGGGTTTGCTAAACACTGCCAGAACTGAATAGGTTTATCTCTGTGGTCACAGACTATATAGTTAGCCTGGGACTCCCCCACAAGGGCGGCCCCTGTGGCATTGGGGAGCAGAGCACTGTGTAAGCCCCCACAGTCAGGTGGCTCTCAGAGAGAAAAGGAGGAGCGGCACCAATCAGATAAGTCACTCTCTAGGAGGAATGAGTGAGGAGGTGGACAGAGGCTGGGAATGTTACTTTGGAAGAGGTTCCTCTGCATGGAAGTGTAAAGACAGGAAAGGAAAGTTTTTCTCAGAACATTGTTTTCCATCATATAAGTATCCCATAATTGATATATCCATTCTCCTATTGATGGATTCATTTGTTGTTATTGCAAATGGTACTGTAGTGATGACTCTTGTCCACAAATGGGAGAGATTCTGTAGGGCACATATACATGGGAGTGGAATGGCTGGGTTATAGCATTGCCTATCGGCAGCCTGACTTGCTTCCTAAGTGGTCCTTCACATTCTCACTTATCAGTGCATTAGAATTCTTTTTCATCCCTATTCTCATCAGCACTTGTTTTCAAGCTCTTTAGGTTTTGCGAATCTGCTGGGTATGAAATGACATCTTACTGTAATTTTAATTTCCCTGATGAGTGGTACATTTCAGCATCATGTCTGCTAGCCACTTGGGTTTCCTGTTCTGTCCATTTCCTATTCATATTAGTATTGGCCCACATAAAAATATTGAGCTATTTCTTTTCATATTGATTTATAGGGGTTCTTTATATATTCTAGATACTAATCCTTTCTCATTTGTGAGTCACAAAAAAATCTTCACCTATTTGTGGCTTGTCTTTTCATTTTTAAAAATAGGTACCGTGTGGAAAAATATCTGATACACACACACACACACACACACACACACACACACACACACAATTTGGAAATACCATTTGACATTTTATATATAACTTTAAAAAATAGAAAGTATGGTATTCTTTGACATGTCCAAAGTCTAAAATTATGCAGCATATGTGTGAAGTATCACTTGAACACACCAATAGGGTCTGTCTTGTGATTGTTCTGCCTGTTGGAATGTTCGTATTATCTTTGAACAATTGCTAACCTTTCTTTCCTATATCATATTAGGCAGTTTGAATAATATTTCTGCAAGGTTTATCCTACTTTTTAAATTCTTTGGCATTATAGAATTTAATGCTTAATGTGTAAATCATAATGTTTAAATTATGAGTTTTTGCCTCAGTGTAGTCTCACGAAAACGCTATACCACTATCTCTGATCTACCAAAAACCAAATTTATCTACCACTTGGAAATAAAACTTTTCCATTTTAACTAGTCGTGAGGTAATGCTGTATTGATGCTTCATGGTCTCCTCAGAGCTTGTGGACATTGTCATCATTGAAAGACACTCGAGTGGTAAATTACATGTCATGCTTTAAGGAAATTGCATCATGATTTTGCTAATTCTTGATAAGAGTTTCTTACAGGGTCGTAGACTTTCATCAGTAAAAAGAGCCTTAAAGAGCAATTGCTACAGTCTTTTCTTTTGCACTGGAGGTTAAATGACCCACCCGAGGCCTCACACCTGGGCGGGCACAGGTCAAGGTCACGATTAGGACACAGGTCCCTCAGCCCCGGCACAGGCTGCTCTCCATTACAGCGTGTCTCAGTCTGTTGGGGCTGCCAAAACAGAAGACCATAGCCTGGGTCCGAAGCAACTGAAATGTATTTCTCCCAGTTCTGGAGGCTGGAAGGCCAGGGTCTCGGTGCTGACAGACTCGGTGTCTGGTGAGGGCCTGCTTCCTGCTTCATACCCTCTTCTCCATCTGTCTTCCTGTAGTGGTAGAGGCCAGGGAGCCCCACGGGTCCCTTTTACAAGGGCACTAAGCAGTTCCCAAAGCCCCCACTTCCCCAAGCCATCACATTGGGGGTTGGGTTTCAGTATGTGAATTTTGGGGGAGGACAAGCATTCAGTCTGTAGCAAATGGAGTCATAGCTTTATTTGGTATTTTTAAAACAAATAAAATATGTGTATTTTTACAGCGAGATGTCCTTGACTGATAGGTTTTGTCACATTTGGCTTTTTGTCGCTTGCATCGTTTTAGTTCCTTAGTACTGAAGGAATCATTTATCATACTTCCTTAAGTTAGCTTTATGGAAATGATGTATACTGTTTTCCTTTCCTGATTTTCGACTGGTGTTTACATGCTAGTCTTTCTAATAGGTTGTATAAATAAGTTAAATGTTATGGCAAATTATTCCAAAATGGCATATTAACAGTTTACATAAATTAAAACTATGGTGCAATAGTTCGAATCAGATTGTAACAAGATACAAATTTGTTAATGTGTGTAGTTAATTTTTTAAATATATTTTTTTCATGCATGACTGTTTTTTGGTTTATATGTTAGCATGTTTAACATTACAATGAGTACATTTAATCCAAGAATTAAAATATTACTGTTTCCTCATATACACCCATGTGCTCCTCCAGCCTGTCTTCCTGCTTTTTTTTCCTGCAGTAGGAACCACTATCCAGAATTCAGTGATTACTTCCTTGCTTTAAAAATACATACATAGGGGCGGCTGGATGGTTCAGTTGGTTAGAGCGTGAGCTCTGAACAACAGGGTTGCCAGTTTGATTCCTACTTGGGTCAGTGAGCTGTGCCTTCCACGACTAGATTGAAGACAACGAGCTGCCGCTGAAATGTGGGAGGGGCGGCTGGGTTGCCCAGTGGTTAGAGCGCGAGCTCTCGGCCACAAGGTTGCCAGTTCAATTCCCACATGGGATGGTGGCCTGGGCCCCCTGCAACTAAAGATTGAAAACGGCGACTGGACTTGGATCTGAGCTGTGCCCTCCACAACTAGATTGAAGGACAACAACTTGGAGCTGATGGGCCCTGGAAAAACACACTGTTCCCCAATATTCCCCAATAAAATAAAATTTAAAAATGTTTTAAAAAAATACATACATGCAAACACACATACACACATATATACATGTTTGTATATACACACACGCCTATTTCCCTAATGTTTCATCTTTTTCATTTTGAAACTATATAAATGTGTCAAGTGTATGTAGTCTTTTGTGACTTACTCTTTTCACTCGGTAATATGTTTCTAATATTTATGTCTGTTTTATATATAATTAAATTCACTCATCTTAAATGTGTATAACATTCCATTGTATGACATTACCATAATTTATTCTCCTGTTGATGGGCATTTAGTGTTTTTCTCCCCCAATTCTGTTTGGTTTTGGTCTTATTGCTATTACTGTATGAACAGTCTTGGATCTTAACTCTTGGTGCCCAGGTGCAAGTGTTTGTCTTAGGGGTAGAATTCCTGGGTTATAATGTATGCAAGTGTTTACTTAGATAGCGCCAAAATATTAAAATGCCAAATATTTCTAAATCATTTGTGTTAATTTTCGTACCAAATGATCTCTGTTGGGCAAGCCCAGAAGCTTGACTCCTGGTCTCTGCTCCCATGAAGCCACCCGACCAAACCTCCAGTGCAGGTATGGACCCCACCCACCGGGCAAAAGTGGCTTTGGCATGCCCACGTACCACTAACCTCTTTGGGTTTGGCCAACCCCAAGAATGTGGCTTCACCCCACTATGTTTTTAACTCAGTGCCTGTAAGGTAGTTTTGTTTTAGTGTCTTGTCCAGCATTTCTTTTTACCAGTGGGGGAATCAATCTGACAATCCAAAAACAGAAATTCACATGAATGATTAAATACTTTTTTTCTCAAATTTTTCTTTCTAAATTCTCTTTTCTAGATATTGATTTATTGAGCAGAACATTAGATTTATTAAGTGTTGGAAAACACTAACCACTCATTTGTAAGAGGTGTAGAAAATATATAAAATTAGTGATGAATTTCTAAAGTTTTGTGATTCTGGCATTTTCATTGTGCTATATCTTCTCTTGCTATTTGAAGGATATGCCCACTTGCTGTTTTTCTCTTGAATATCATTTAAAGGTGTAAGCTAAATATTTGTTTTTCATGTGACATAAAAGCATATTATCAGGAAATAGTGATATAATTTCAACGAACATGCCATTGAATCTCAACTTTTTAAATTTCATACATAATTTATGGGAAGAAACTATTCAATGTTTTCTGTTTTCATCAAGGTATTATATCTTAAAATCACTTTTCTTGAACTTGACTTCAAGATTTATTAAAATGCATTTTCTACTATATTTATACCTAGTATAAAATACTTAACTATGTCTGAGTGTGTTGGTGGGTCCCCAAGGTTTGGTGATTTGCTGAAAGGCCTCAGCATATAATTGTACTTAAAGCTCCAATTTGTCACAGTGAAAGGATATGAAGCAAAATTAGCAAAGGGAAAAGTACATGGGGTGCAGTCCAGGGGAAATTGGGTACAAGCTTCCAAGGACCCTCTCTCAGGGAAGTCACACAGGATATGCTTAATTCGTCCAACAAATGTGACAACACCTGTGAAATGTTGCCAGCCACGGAAGCTCATTAAAGACTCAGCACCCAGGGATGGTCATCCTGTCATGTACCAAAATTCCAGACTCCCAGAAGAAAAGCGGGTGTGCAGCATAAACCATATTTGTTGCACAGTCTCAGGCACAGTGATCCATTCTTATGAATTGATGGGAAACCTCCAGAAATCCACGTTCCCAGATGCCAGCCAAGGGCCATCCTTGTAAGCAGGATAGTGAGGCCTGCCATGTGGACTCTTTTCCGCACGTGGAATTATGCCTCAAGTTTTGAAAGCACTTACTGTGTGGCAAGTTCTGTTCTTTATTTATTTCATCCTCACAACAACCATTTCACAGATGAAGAATTGAGGCACATAGAGATTAAGAAGGTTTTCCGAGGTTGCACAGCTAATAAATAGTAAATCAGAGTTCAAACTCAAGCTTCAGAATCTATGACTTATCAAATGCTTTACTGGTGTTTCTGTTTTTTCATTTTGTTTCTCCTCATGGATGTTTCATACATTTCCATAAAACTGTGATGAAAAGAAATTGTCTTCATATAACTTCTTCTAATCTTCGATGTTGTTTCATGGCTCTTAATTTTCAAGTTTGGAAAATCATTCTAATTTTCCTACGCAAACCTTTCCTGATCTCATAGGCTTTTCTCAGCCTTTCAGTTTCTGGATTAGAGGATCTGAATAGTTTATTTCCATCTGCCTACAGAAGGCTTGTCTGGTCTTGGACCACAGTTAAGTTTCACTATTCCTTCTATGCCTCCTTTTGGTCTCTTCTGAGATACAGCAATTAGAACTGCAAACACAGATGGTATCCTCACTGCACTACGGTTTATAAACAAAGACAGGACAGCATTTCCTGTTTTATTTCCTTGTAATTATCAGCATTGTGTTAGCCATGTTGTCTACCTCAGTACGTGGGACCATGACTTAGGGAAGGGTCTTTAAATGCTTCTAGACGGCCATTGGGGTGCAGGTGGCAACTACTGTAGCTGGTAGAGCTTGCTTCTCTATTACTGTACTTTAGATTGTTTTTCTGATTGAAATGAAGAGATGAACCATTTGCTATATTCATTATCAAGAAAACACATTATAGCTTCAAGAAAAGTTTGAGTATTAAGACATGTGCTGAAATCTGATACAGATGTTTAATGTCTTATTCTAATATTATCTTCCTGTTCGTAGTCACCTGTTTTGATCCCTGTCTAAGCTTGCTTGCTTTATTCCATTAACACCTGTTCCCAAGAATATATTTACAGTCTGTTTTCTTTTCTAAATGGATGGTACATATGTTAGAAAAAGATTGATTTTTGCTAGTGTCATTCAGTAAATACCTTAAGGAGTCCTTGTTATTTTATTTGCAGTGTTATTTTATTTCAGTATAATACCATAATACTGCTTTTAGTTAAGTACCATAGAAGAAGACATGCTGTATGAGTGAGGTGTGATACTTATTTAAATGTTCCTGAATAGGAAACAAGTTATTTCTAGCTTTATGTTTTCAAAAAGAATTGTAAAACTTTCAAACTACTGTATGATGACACATGTCCTTGCATTTCTATAGGCTTAGATAGCTTCTGTCTAATTCATTATGCTTGTGGGTTCCTGAGCATCTAGTTGTTTGAGACATTTGCTACCTTCTATTCTGGGCCTTTGCATTTTTGGTTCCCTGTTTAAACATTGCATCATCAGAGAGGCCTTTCCTGTCCAAAGGGACTTCATCCTACCACCCCTCCCCCAACAGTAAATCTCTGCTACCCGGGTTTATGTCATTCATGCCACTTGCCAATCTCTGAGATGATCTTTTGTCTTTGTTTGTTTATTGCCTGTTTCTCACACTTGACTCTAAAGCTCCATGAGAGAAGCAATGTTATCTGTTCCATCTTAATTACCTCTGGATGAACAGGTTAGCACAAAGCACATGGTCATTTAGTTCTTGTTGACAGAATCAATGCATTAACTTATTAAAGACTGCCAGAAAAATAAGTTATGTATGTTAGCTATGACATTTGATCTTTAATGATTCAAATGTATCAGATTTTCTTTGGGTTTCTTAGAACTTGAAAAGGGTATCCAGAATGACGCTGGGTTTAGGTTCCAATAACAAGCTAACTAAAAAGTTAATATATATATTTAATCTCCAGGCTTGACTAATTTTTCTTTGGGCTCTGAGAATTGTGTACCTGCTATAAATCATCAAATCTACAATAAACCAGGGATCCTGCCAAATTTAAAGTTAACAAATGCATACTTTTATCTTTTTGTGTCCACTGGAAATATTTTATACACAAAAAGTATAAACAGTAATATAATGTAACACTTGCATTTCAACTGCCTAGCTTTATCCAGTCTTAACATTTGCCATATTTACTTCAGATTTTTAAAGAAAGAAAATATTACCTGCAGAGTTGAAAACCTCTATGCATCTTTCCCCGATTCCTTACCCTCTCTCTCTAGAGACAACCCTGAGGATCTGTATTTTGTTATTTATCAATCTTGTGCATGTTTTAGTATGACTGCTCAGATATTTATTCATAAATAATATGTTGCCTTGTTTTGCATGTTGTCAGATGTTATATACGTGTTACCATCTTGTCCATAACCAGGACCTTGATTTTTTTTTCAAACTTAATTGTTTTTGAGATTCATTCATAGTGATACGTGTAGCTCTTACAGTTCATTCGTTTTCATTGCTATGTAAAATCTCACTGAAAGGTAACGCTGCATATTATGTATCCAGTTGCCTGTGGATGGACATTTAAGTTGTTTTCAGTCATTCACTATTTCGGTTACTGCTGCAGTTTTCTTGTACCTTTCCGTTTGTATGTATGTGCAAGAATTTCTCGAGGGCAGTGCTTTCCAATCTTTTTTGCCTTATTGCACCCATAGACAATGAGGATATTTGTCAAGCACGTTTAGGTAAATAGACAAATTGCTTTTGGCTGAAAGTAAACTGCCTACCTGCACAAGAGACTTTGGGGTTCAATTTCTTGACCCACCTATAAACCATCTGTGGCAAGAGTTTTGGGAAGCCGTGTTCAAGGGTAGTGGTCTTTGTATTTTCCTAAAAGGATTCTTAAAAACTGTGTACTTCCTTGTGCATTTTCAGCCTGATAGCTGAAACTTTTCAAAGATAAGTTTAAATGGCTGCAAAGCATATAATTTCCAGTGTATTACAAATATTGACATTTAAAAATAAAAGTTATATCACTTCCTAAATTTCCAGTAGAATCTAAATACCATTACTGATTTGATACTTAATCATTTTTCTTTCAAAAATATGTGAACAAGCATTTTAAATGATGTGAACAAATTCTTCTTTAACAATTTGAATTACATCCTTTCTTTTTGAACTCACATTTCTATTTTCTTCTTGACTAAGTTTTATCTTAATGTAATAGTTTTTTCATCTTTTTGGCTTTCACTGACAGTATTTCAAAATTAGTTTACTGAGGCATAATTTACGTATCAAGAATTCTCGGTTAATAGGTATACAGCCATATGAATTTTAGTTATACAGTGTGTAACTAGCACCACAAGCAACATATAAAATATTTCTATCCCTTTCAATTCCCTCTCTCTACTCCCAGGATTTTGCACCACTGATCTTATTTCCTCCCCTATATTGTTGCCTTTTCCAGAATGTCATGTAAATGGAATCATACAATTTGTAATCTTTGATATTGGGTTTCTTTCACTTTGCATTATGCATTTGAAATTCGTCACTTCGCATTATGCATTTGAAATTCATCCACGTTGTTGCATGTATCAGTGGTTACTTCCTTCTAACTGCTGAGTTGTATTCTATCATGTGGATGTACCATAGTTTATCTATTCACCAGTTGATGGACATTTGGGTTGTTTCTAGTTTGGGGCAATTATGAATAATGCTGCTATAATCACTTGTGTTCGTGTTTTTGTTTGGATAGTTGTCTTCATTTCTTTGGGGATAATAAGTGTGATTTCTGGGTCACATGGTAAATGTATGTTTTAATTTTATAAGAAACTGGCAAACATTTTTTCTGAAGTGCCTGTACCATTTTGCATTCTCACTAGCAAAATATGAGACTGCCAGATGCTGCTCATTGTTGCTGGCACTTGGGGTATTGTTACTTTTTTTGTTTTGTTTTTAGCCATTTCTGATAGGTGTATAGTAAGCGGTATCTCATTGTGTTTTAATTTGTACTTCCCTAATGACTGACTTAAACAATTGTCTCTTGTCCTTATTAGCCATCCATATCTCTTGTAATGAAGTATATGTTCAAATCTTTTGCCTGTATTTTTATTTTATTTTTTTGTCAGTACTGAGTTGTAAGAGAGTTTTAACACGTTCCAGATACATATTCCAGGTTCCAGTCTGTGACTTTTACTTTCATTTTCTTTATACTTTCTTTTAGACTCCACTTGATTTTAGCTAAAAGGCCGAGAAGCGATATATACTTTCTTTTAAAGACAGAATTTTTTATTTTGACGAAGTCCAATTTATTAATTTTTTTATGATTCATGCTTTTTTAATCTTAGAAATCTTTGCCTAATGCAAGTGTGGTGGTTACTTTTATGTGTGAACTTGGTTAGGTCACGGTACCCAGTTTTTGATCAAACACCAGTCTAGATATTGTTGTGAAGATATTTTTCAGGTGTGGTTGACATTTAAGTCAGGAGACTTTGAGTAAAGCAGAGGACCCTCCATAATGTGGGTGGGCTTTGTCTGATTAGTTAAATGCCATAAGAAAGAAGAGTGAGGTCCCCTGAGGAGGAAGGAATTCTGCCACTAGACTGCCTTTCGACTTGAGAGACTGTAACATCAGCTCTTCCCTGGATTCTCTGGTACTTTGCATTAGTCCATTTGTCTACCCTGGGCCAATACCACACTTTCTTAATTATAGGACTTTATAATAAGTCTTGATATCTAGTAGTGTAAGTCCTAGAGCTTTATAATTTCTTCAGAATTTTCTTGACTGTTCTTAACTCATTGCATTTCCTTATGAATTTTTGAGTTTCTCATTCTTAACCACTATAGTCTACTGCCCTATAAGTACTACTACTTTTCATTTTAGTGAAATAACCAAGATTACCAAGTCAGCTAACTCAAAAGTCTGTACTCTTATCTACCTGCCTCGCAAAAACCATAGAGTTTATAGACAGACATACCTGGCACATTTTTATGATTTATTTTAAGTCATTAACATTTATTTTTTTCCATTTTATTATTTAGTTTCCATTATCATTTTTTAACTTATTATAAACCACCATCAAAAGAAAAGAAAATGGGAGTAAATTCTCAGTTTAGGATCAATTTGGAATATGGTAGGAACCTTTGAGTATGAGGTCAGTTAATCTGAGTCCTTCGTCTGGTTATGCAGTTCAGTGTTCAAGAGAAAGGAGTCACATAATAAATATTAAGAAAGCTATATTTGCGAAACCTAGAAGAAGTAGAAACTGAAAAATTATTAATAGACCAGATGTGAAAAGAGGGTATAGGAAAACTAATGTGTATCCATACACGTCTGACTTTTCTGATAGAGTAGCTGTGTTCCGGGGAGTTTATACATAATGAATCTTGGTTAAAATCCTCCTAACACTCTGTAACATCCCTGTGTTGTAATAGGGGAAGAATCATCACGTTTCTCGTGTAATTAGAAAAAGCCAGACCATGTAAGGTTATGGCCAGAGTGAGCAAGCTGAATATGAGGTAATCCTGAATCATAAACCCATCCACATTCTATCTAGAAATCATTATCTACAAGAACAGTGAGAGGAACAAGAGCCCATGTGATCCCTGCAGTAGGCAAGTTAGCATACAAAGTAGATTTGGTAAAGGTAAAGTGTGTTCTTCAAAAATATTTATTCAGACATGTAAATAAAATATAATTATGGTATATGTTTGTAAGTAATTGAGGTATTTGTTTTTTGGTTTTGACGCTTGGTTTTTTCTGGGAAATTTTTTGGGGCAGCTTACTATAACTCAATACATGGATTGTAGCTCATTGAAAAATTGAACAAATTTCAGTTGAGTAAGTAATATTGGTTTTATAGGGTTATACCATAGTTAATATTATAATCACTAAAGTAAATAAGTGAGATGAGGAAGAGAGCAATAACAGGTGTGATGGTACTGAAAGAAACCAACATCCAGAACAACAAAAGCAATAAAAGGAAAATAATAAGTGACCTAAATTTCATAAAAGATGAGGTGTCTTTTGAATGTATTTAAATACAAACGAAAGAAGTAAGATAAGGAAAGTAGACTAAAAATAAAAATAGTCATATGATATGAGTCTGTCCACCAGAGCTTAACAGAAACAATGGAGAATAGAAAAAAAATGAGGCTAAATATTGAATACAACAGCTATTAAATAACGATCAAAGGATAGGAAAATGGGGGAATGTGTTTTGGCAAAAGGAACAGTCAAAAAGAAAGCAGAAAATACAGTTTAGGTCAATTCAAATGAAGTGAAGGAATAGAGGAAGGTAAAACCAAGTAGACAACGTTCAAAGGTAATAACGTATAACCTAATGTTATGCACATTGCTTAGCAACAAGCAACTTTGTTTTTCAAAAGGGATGAAAAAGGAAGTACAAAAACCAATTAAAGGAAGAGACACAGGTCTTGTAAAGTAGTTGAGTACAAGGTGAAAATGAGAAAAGCCAAGATGAAAAGTGAATTTAGACCTCAAAGAAGGTTAAGATAAATATTCGCATTTGTTAATTGTCTCTTAGATCAATTTAAAAAAAAAACACTTAGACACTGAGTTGTTAATAGTCATTATAATAACTGCCCAAAGTAGATATATTGATTGCTATCAAAAATGTACTTCATAGTCTGTATAAAGCTTTGAAAATGGATCTAGATATTCATGTTTTAATATTTTAAGAAAACATTTTAATTCAGTATGATAAAAACAAAGCTGTGAAAATAACTTTTTAAAATATGATTTAGGAAGGCATTTGGCAATGATTTCCATCTTTCATTTTCTTATTTTGGATATAGATTGTTGCTTTGTACATATCTAACACTTTATTTAAAATGTTTGGACAGCAGGTAACATCCAACATGTTTGTAAAGTTCAAAAGTACTTTTATGTAAATAATAGCTTCTAAAGGCCAGTAGACACATTTAAAAATAAGCAAATAAATCGATTCATCCCATACTCAGCAGTGAAAATAGAACACATTTGCAATATATGAATTTAGATTTGACCTTGTAAACACTTGAAAATGTTGAAACCTTGAAAGCAATACAAACACCAAATACCACAGTTACCACAGGATTCATCTGGTAAAAGATTGCTGTCTCAAAATATTCTTTGGAACCATCTTTTAGTATGTCCCTATTGCAAGCTAGAATTTTCCTTCTATCTTTTGACCTAGTAAAGTCTCCAAGTCTGTTTCCCCCACTCATGTAGTAAGGGATCAGTCAGTATTCCACAGTGTTTTAATGAAAGCACAAACTTAATTACAAACATAGAAACAATTGAACAAAAAATGATAATCAGGCTCTTTTTATTACTGAGTTTTGGGACCTGCATGTCATTACTCATGGTACAGAATAACAGTGCTTTCTGCCAATTAGAGCTCTTACTGGTCATTGTTTTGAGAGTGGTAAATTGGCTCTCAGAATAGTTACTCAGTGTCTTACTGTATGAAGGGGTACCTTTGAGACACTGTTTTTAAGATAGTATAATACTTAGAATTTGTTTGTGTTACGTGCCGTCGAGTCGGCTCCGAGTCCAGGCAACCTATGAATGAGTGATGTGCACGGTACCCTCTCCTCCACAGCCCAGAATTTACCCCCTGCCAAAGCTGGGTCCTATTCATTAAAGCAGCGGATCAAAACAAGTACCACACACTTTTCTAGATTAAAATACTATATTGTTAAGTCTGAGACACCATTGATTCCAGGGTACCATCATATTATGTGTCACCAATGAAAGAAAAAATTCTGCCCGTTAAACTATGACACGATGCTAAGACAGCAATGACTGTAAGATTCAGTAGAAATTTTAAATTGTGGGTAAGGTGTCCTGAGAATCAATGAAATAAGGTAACATGCACCTTAAGCCCAAACAAACATTTCATAGCCACCTAGTTCTGAATTGTTTTCAGACTTCGTATGTTAAATACTATCGTCATCCAGTTTGCTTTAGTTTGCCTTGTAAAACCCTTCTTACCGTATTTCCCTGGGTGTAACGACATTGCTCAAAAATGGCGCTGGCCATCTACCCAGCGAGTTGGTCTCTGGCCATCTCAGTTGCACATCCCTCCCTGACCTGTCCCCGTCTCATGAGAGGGTGTAGACATCAGGCGTGGATACGCACTGGGCTCGTTCTCACCTTGTAAGCAGGACCTGGGCAGCAGGGCGTCAAGACCTGGCTCTAGGGCATGATCTCGGCACAGCCATGGGAGAGCTTTCATTCAGGATTGGCTGAGCTCCTCAGTGCCTGGCATTGTGTGGGTGCCCTAGGTTACAATACTGATGTATTGCTGCAGGCAGCACGCTTGCAGGCTGGTAGGAGAGTAAATGTGTAGAAAGGGACTAGAATTCACCTAACTTGAGCCATGGCAGACAGCTCTGTCGGGAGAAAGTTCCTTTCCACTTCCGTCTTGATTCGCTGTTCCCCCCTTTTCCTGACCCTACTTACCCCTTAATAATATCAAATGAATAGAATCTACCTCACATCGCATAGAAGCCTATGAGGAGTTACCCCGTGAGCATCCTTTGAACAGGAATTTGCTGTACTCCAAAATTGGGCACTTGCAGATGGGGGTAAGAACAACTCCTTGTAAAGGATGATGTTTGATTTCATCTTAGAGAGAGAACATCAGAGAGGCCCAGCCCCCTCTGACCTTAGGAGATGACCGCTGCAGCCCCCTCCGTTTCCCCCTCCTTCCTCCACCACCGCCAGCAGCACCACTGCTACTGATAATAACAGAACCCACTCGGGACCCTGCATCACCTCCAACTCCAGTTCAGCCAAGCTTCTTGCAAGAGTAATCTTGCTATTTTCATTTACCCCCAATCTTTTCACTTCTCAACTCAGCATGGCTTTCACCTCTGACAGCGCTGCTGACTAATTTTGCTCAGTTCACCAATAATCCCCTAATTGTCAAATTCAGTGGACGCGATTCAATCTCCAGCCTCTTTTCAACATTCTACCCTGACGACCACTCCCTCCTGGAACACCCTTTTCTGTCGGTTTCTGTGACAGTACTCGTTCCGGGGTCTGGTCCTACCCATGACAGCCATCTCTTTCCATCTCCTTCAGTGGACAGCCCCTCTGCCTGCGTGCCCCTTCCAACATTCTCTTCACCAATATGCTTTCTCTGGGAGATTTCACTCACAGCAACTCCCAGTTCCATGCCTTTATCCCAGTCCTGTTTTCTGAATTTCATACCCATGCCTTCATCTCCTACGTACCATCTCTGGGTGTCTCCGGTAACCCCTCAACCTCCACCTGTAGGAAATACTTGGTATTGTCTTTTACCTCCGAGCTGCTGCTATTTCTCTGTTTTCTTGTGTTACTTCTCTTGGTTCACGATATCACCATCGACCAAGTCACCCCTACCACAATCCTCTAAGGCAACTTCTTTGCTGGACCACTTACGGTCTTTGCTGGACCACAACTGGTCGCCCGATGTTGTCTGCTCTGCCATCCAGGTCTGTCTCAGGTTTCCCTCCTGGCCACCCTTGATCCATGCTGTATGAGTTTGCCATAACACATAACAGACTGGGCGGCTTGAATGACAGAAATGTATTTTCTTAGAATTCTGGATTCTAGAAGTCTGAGAGCGAGGTGTCGGCAGGGCTGCTTTTTCTGAGGCTTCTGTCCTTGGCTTGCAGAGGGCCCTGTGTCTTCTGGTCTTGTCTCTGTGTGTTTGTCCTAATTTTCTTATAAGGACACCAGTCATATTGGATTAGGGCCCACCCTAATGACCCCACTTCAACTTAGTTAACTCTTTAGAGAGCTTGTCTCCAGATAAATTCACGTTCTGCAGTGCTAGGGGTTAGTACTTCAGCATATAAATTTTAAGGGGACACAATTCAGCCCACAACCTGTGCTTTCATCATCTCCTTACTAGCTAATCGTGTGCTCTCCTAATTTGTTTTCCTACTTTCAGTATCATCTCCGTTCTACCGTATCCTCCATACCACCATCTGAAACATTATTCTGATTTCAAATATGAGCACATTCCTCTCCTGCTTAAAACTCTTTGATGGCTCCCAGTGACATTGCATATAACATCCAGATTCCTTCAGATTGCACTTTTGTGATCTGCGTCAGCACCCGACTGTGCTCCAAGCACTCCGAAATAATCTAAGTTCCCTAAAGGTTTTAGACCTGCACCTCTGTGCCTTCCACACGCAGCATTTTGTGTCTGGAATTTTCTTAACACTACCTTCTTTTGTCTCATCAACCCTACGTCATGACTCAACGGAGGTAGCACATTCTGTGGGAAATCTCACCTCAGAATAGCCAGGAGGAAATATGGCCAATAGCAAGTAATACACACTGAGGGAAATTGTCAACATGAAAAAGCATCTCTTTCGTATGGATGCAATAAAAGAGAATATGATAAAATGTAAATTACCTTACTTGTTAGACATTTCTCATTCTGTGGAGCCCCTGAAGCTTTCTTAAAGGACACATTAGAAAATTGCTATCTTCCTTTCGTCACTTCCTTAGCCATCAGCTCAGGGCGCAGCTCATCATATCTAATCACGTCCTAACCCCTTCCTAAATCGGGAGCCTGTCCAAAGGCCTGAAGTCCCAAGCACTCAGCAGTCTCTGTTCTTTAGCCCTGGACACACAGTAACAATTCAGCTTTCCCCCAGCTTTTCTGGAAAAAAAAAAAAAATGAGTGCAAATTGCAAGAAATGCAGCCCAAATTGTGAGCCATCAGTACATTAGTAGCCACATGGGAAATCTGATGGAGTCAAGGAGAAAAGGCGTAAATTACAGGATAACAGAAAGGGGATGCCAGCCCGTCAGTACTGCAAGGCATGTGATGGATTTAAAGAAAAGGTACAGATGACGGGGAAATGTACAGAAGAGGTCAGTACATTAGGAACGTGGGGAAACTGACAATTGGAGAGGAAAAGGTGCAAATTGTAGGATAATATAAAGGAGGGGCTTACCTGTAAGGATGAACTTCCATGAGACCAAGGAGGCTTGCCGGCCGCACAGACACTGGCTAGAACTTTCTGCATTTTTTTGGTTCTATCTCACAGCAGATCTTTATGTCTCTTAGAATTACTAAATCTCAAGCTCACATTACAGAGCAAAATGACTGTTCTCGTCTAACAGAGGAAAAAACTGAGTCAGATTCGCTTAAAACTTCTGAATGCCTGAACCTAGAAACCTCGTATTTGTCGACCCTGATAAATAAACACACACCTTTTGGGGAACCTTTTGCTGCACACAGACACACATTCCCTCCCAGAGGCTCTGTAAATAGGACTGTCATGTCTGGACTCCAGATAGAATTTAAAACAATTATACAATAAAAGGTGTTTTTAATAAAAATTTTGCAGGATAACAGAAGATGGGAGACTCTGGGGACTCAATGGACCCCTTTTGTTTCCACACACATTGTGAGTGAGGCACTGACCGCCCTTTGTTCCAGAATGTCTTTTCAAGGATATTTGTGTAGTGAACAGCCTTAGGAGACAGTTAGTGTCTCCCTCTACAACAAAAGGCAGGCACGCTTACCAACCATTTTAAAAGATCTGGGCTCCCTAAACTTGAGATTCCAGTGCGGTAACGCAACCCTTGTATGTACAGGCATCTGTCCGAGCCCCTAGGGTGAGGGAAGGGGAGCTGATCCAAGCATGCCGACCCTCATGCTACTTGCTGTGCCACCAGTAACGAAGTGCTTTGTCTGTGACCCAGTGGTCCTGCGTCTTCTGCCAGCATCCGTAAGGCTGTGTGGCATGCCACCTTGGTAACTTGCAAGGAGGCCGAATTCTCAGATTCTTCACAGTTTTACCAATGAGGATGGGTTGCTGACAGTGACGTGGCCTTCTGGAAGAAGGATAAGGAAATCATGGTCTCTAACAGGATTTGAAGGAAGTCAATGGGAATTAGTAACGAATACGTTGACCAAATTATATGGTCAACCAAGCAATCGTAGTCCTCTGCTTTGTTACTTGTTAATGACGAAGAATTAGGGATGTAGTGGCCGCAGACGCCAGACAGCATTGGGGGTGTCGCACCTCTCCTCCTCACCTATGTGGCGGTCAGCCTCGAGTCCACTCTGTGGCGACGACCAGTACAAAGCTTCATATTGGGTGGGCAGAAAGTTCTCGCTCCATTTCAGACAACAGCTATACAGACAGACACCTATCCTGAGTGAGAATGAAGGGAAATTTGTGACCGCTATGGGTACAAACCAGGAGAATCCTTAGGACTTTGGCTGCTTCTCTTGGGAGAAGAGGAGCAGGGCAGGCACACAATGTGTGTGAAGCTGAGCCATCTTATGGCCCAGCCCCTCCTTCCCTGTCTGGTGCAAACTTCAGATCCGTTTGGAGATAAGGTCTCAAAGTTTTTACAGTGTTTAGCCAAACTAAACCATATACATTTAAAGGTCCATGTTTTGAAAATAATTATTTTGAAAAGCAAGGGAGTGATAAATTCAAAATTCACGAGTGATTTTGAGAGTGATTACTTCTGAAGATGAGGCCCAGGGCGCAGATTTGGAAAGAACACACAAGGAGGTGAAGTCGTGTTGGTCATTTTCTAGTTCTTAAGCGGAGGGTGAGTTCACTAGTTCTGGTTTTACTATCGTGCTTCCTACTGTAGCTACTTGTTACATATAGTCTTTCTTTTGCATGTATCAACTATTACATAATAAATTTTTATGACCAGCTTTGGAAATTTTAGTTTAGAATTATTGGAATTGCTGTGAATTGTATAACATCTGTTTGATTCCTATGTGGATTTCTGTGGAGTAGAGGATAATGTTTTGTCTTAACCTTCCAGTATCCAACAGGAAAATGGTATATCTGCATACCTTCATGCAAGAAATCCTGGAGAGGTTCGGTGTTTGACCTTAGATAGTAGATATGTCATGAAATTATTGCAATTTAAGTGCTCTTGTATTTGCCTAAGCTAAGATTAATTAAAAATTATTTTAGCGTGACGTCTTATTCTAGATAGTTCATTTTCTTCATTCCTAAAACAGTCTGTGAACACTTTCTATATTTATAATGCTGAGGGGACATTACCCAGGTATTTGAGAAATTTGGGGAAATATTATATGTATTCTACCAACTTCATTGTCCGTGGGAATGGGGAAGCCCATTTTATTTCCTTTCCTAATTTCACCTTCTATCGAGGGGGGAGTGGGGGGAGAGAGAGAGAGAGAGACAGAGACGGAGACAGAGAGAGAGAGAAGGATTCTTCAAACCTTTCTCAGGTAGCAAAACTCTAAGGAGAATTTTATGCTTTTTGTGTCCCCCAAGAATGACTGCTTGGCCCAAAACAATGCCTCTGGGAGGTCTCCAACCCTTATCCCGTGTGGGAGGATAGCACACACCTTGGTTTGGCTGACCTTGAGGGTTCAGACACTAGATTCTTTGTCAAGTCACCCTTAGGTTGTTGTCATCCTGCTACTAGCTAAATTTTTTTATCACCTACTGGAGACCAAACATTTTCCATGCTTTGTTTCATTTACTCTTTACACTATCCCCAAGGTGGTTATTATCATCACCCCCATTTTGCATTGAAGCAGGGCTTAGAGAGAGGTGAATTAACTTTTCATGTTTTCCTCGTCAGAATTCAAACTTGTTTCTGCAGATCCTAAAACTCATGCTTTTAGCAATGCCAGAGCCTTGCCATTTAATCTATTTATTCTAATAACACCATGTGAACATATAGATTTTTTTTTTAACTAATGGAAGTCATAATGCTACAAGGTGGTAGCCATCAGAAGTTACGTAGTAAGGACAAGTGGACCAAGCTCTGTGGCCTCCTGGATGGAGACTACAATGGCCATTTTTGAGATCCTGTTACCCCCTAGTGAATTGCATACTTTTTCTTCCCACCGAAACTGTAATTGTCAGTATCTGGGTGGTTAATGTTTTTGGATAAGCTGGATTTAAGATTTCTGAAGTGTGACGAGGAGGGAAGAAGCACATGAGAGATATTTTTGTTTTGCTGAATGTGGTTGTAGTTCTTTACCATGCTGGAATGAAACCGAGTGCACATACATTTGTTTCTAGAAGACGGCAAGCAGGGTTTGAATTGCGTTTTGGTCTCTGGTATTCTTGTGAACGGTATGAATGTCATTTTCCTTCTGATTTATAATCGGTCTCTATGAGGGAAGTCAATGACTTAATGTGAAACAGGCTTCAGAGGAAGAGTTTGAAGTGTCTTTATCCTTAGCTTGCAAATATATCTTTATTCGGCTACAGAAAAAAAATAAACAAATACATACTTGAATCTGACTTACAGAGCACTTAAAACAAGGAACTGCAGTATAAAGAGAGTAGGAGGGAGCCTCCCTCGGAGGTACCTCAGACGTCATTGAAAATAAGTGTTCAGTGCTCGAGAATACCGGAAGAGAACCCCCAGGTGCAGTGTCTCCCCCAAGAGCATTTTACAGAAGACAGTTCACTGCTCAACTCTGTGGAGTACTTTTATCTTGATGAATACTTATGCAGGCCTTATTTTGGTGGCGCTTGATGCGAAATCAAAGTATCTTTCCTTGTGAGGACCACACAATCTCCTGGCTGTCATGGCTGAATGCATCATTTGAAATGTAAGCCACTCCAAATGACAAACTACATGAATGTCTTAGAAGAGAATCAAAAAGAAACCTTTGTTTTCATTTAGTCCTTCTGGGTTTCTTCTCAGGGGCCAGGTTCTCTGATTCCGTGATCCAATTGCACACTGTGGATCTGTCACTTTAACAGGTGTTTATTGCTCAGTTGTTACGGGCTTAGTTCAGTTTTCCCCTTTGGGAAAAAACAAAGAAAGTATAGTCCCCAGCTAAGAGTAGATTGGTTTCCAATGATTGGGAAAGTTACATCTGGAACCTGGAATGTAAGGCCCGACAAGGTAGTAAAACAGTGCTTCCTCTCCCAAGCTAGCCCATCAGGCATCTTTAATCCTTAATGTGGTTGACTCATACCCTCATGCTTGTGGGTCCTGTTAGAGTTCAAATACAGCAGGACAAGGAGGGGGAGGGAGACTTTGCCGAAAGACTCACCCTTTCGTCAGTGCGCTCCTATCTCATAGTTTCCCATGTCCATGTATCTCACCAGCCGCTCCTTCCCCCTCTCTCCACTGCATCCAAACTCTCATTTCCTCAGTGTAGCTGACCTCAGGTAGGTGTCAGTGGGGAAGCATTTTGATTTAACTAATTCATAATACAGTGTACATAACTGGCATTTGTATGAAAAGTAAATGCTTATTGAATGCTTATTAAATCAAACAAGTATAGATTATTCAGGGCAGAGAATACAGTGAAATAAGAGAAGTTATGTTGGGGGGGGGTCAGGACGGTCACCATGGAGACAGAATAGCCCCATGTGGGGTTTGTTTCCTCGGGAGAGCTCTCCGAAGCCAGTTCTGCTTTTCATCACTTTTTTCCTTGTGCGGCTTCTGAACTTGTTAGTTCTAGAAAAGGCCAAATGTGGACGTGGTGAGACAACTCCATTAGTGGAGGTGAGGTTTGGGGACCCAGGGGTGGCTGAGGAACCCAATGACCAGTTGTAGGTGTAAGTTATGCAAAAGCCAACTAGTAAATGGCATGGACACTGGCTAAGGAAGGAGATCGAGGAATCTCATGAAATAGAAAGCAGAAATCATGACATCATTAAGCAAATTCAGACCTTGTAAACTCCTGCCTTCATACTTAGGTTCAGTCGAGTCAGGAAAGAGTTAAGTAAACAATTACACTAAAACTAGATCTTCACAAATCTCTCTATCTGCTCATTAGAAAAACAAAGGATATCATGATTGATAACCAGAGCCCTGAGTGAGATGGGGGTCAGCTGGCTTCTCTGAGGGAAAGACATTTTAGTGAAGACCAGGAGATCAAGTCAGGTCAGCCAAATGAAGAGGGTGGGGAAGGCCAGGCCACGTGGAGAGCGTGTGAGGCAGAATGCATTGTGTGCAAAACCCAGGGAGCAAAGATTCTTGGCGCGTCTGAGGAGTTGCCAGTGAGGCTTGAAGAGGGAAAACCTGTGGGCCAGAGAGAGACACCGCTCTGTCCCCCAGGTGTTGTAGGCCAGGTCAGTGGCTTGGAACCTCAAAGGCTTGGGGCCTGACTTTAAGAATTTACAGCAAAAGAATGACAGGTTATACTGTGTAGCCCTGACTATATGTGTAATTGGGGTTTAGAGGAGGGAAATCTATTAGTGAGGGCCCCTCAGATCTGAAGGTGGCATACAGGGGGCCGTTGTTGCCTCCTATGTGTAATTTGAAGGGTGCCCAGCAAGGCCCCTGCTCAAACACCCCTGAAACAGTGTCTAAAATCCTGTAATTGAAGAATTCGTCTCTTCTAAAACTCAGATTCCCTCACAATCAAGGCTTAGGCAAAATTATGCATACGAGGCTTGACAATTAAGTTGGCGAACTTGTTGCAGTGATGTAGCTAACCATTTCTTGATATCAGAGGGATTATTCATTATGAATTTGTACCAACTGGACAAACAGTCAGCCAAGTTTACTATCTGGAAGTTCTGAAAAGGCTGCATGAAAAAGTTAGATGACCTGAACTTTTATCCAACAATTCATGACTCTTGCATCCCGACAATGCACCAGCTCACACGACACTGTGAGGGAGTTTTTAGCCAGTAAACAAATAACTGCATTGGAACACCCTCCCTACTCACCTGATCTGGCCCCCAATGACTTCTTTCTTTACGCAAAGATAAAGGAAATATTGAAAGGAAGACATTTTGATGACATTCAGGGCATCAAGGGTAATACGACGGCAACTCTGATGGCCATTCCAGATAAAGAGTTCCAGAATTGCTTTGAAGGGTAAGCTAGGTGCTGGCATCGGTGCATAGCTTCCCAAGGGGAGGACTTCGAAGGTGACCATGGTGATATTCAGCACTGAGGTATGTAGCACTTTTTCTAGGATAAGTTCATGAACTTAATTGACCTTGTAAGTAACATTTAAAATATTTTCCAGACCCTCTTCCTCCATGCCTTTCTAAATTGCCTTTTCCATTTCTACGTGGTATCTTTTCTCCCTTCAGATGCCCTAGCCTCAGTCTCTAAATCAACACCTGATTTCAAGAAAGACTGTCTGACATGTCTTATATGAACTTTATGATATAATTTTTGAATCGGTCTGTGAGATGTAACCATGATTGTAGCTCAGATACCTTAAGTGATAAAGATTTGTTGCTTTCACAGTTGAGTGCTGGAGAGGTGGGGTCGCGTTAGGTGTTACTCCTCAGCTCCGCATGTCTGGTAGGTTCTCTCCGTCTTACCCTCGCCCGGTGTCGCCCGTGATCTTGGCCAATGCCCATTATGGCTGCGACACTACGTACAGCAGTTCCAGGCCTCATACCCACAATGTCTAGGAGAGTTAGAGGTCTTGAGCTTCTCTCTGGGGTCGTGGGACACCCTTGAACCAATGACGAGGGCCAGGAATGTCTGCTAACCCAAGAAGCAGTCACTGTGGGTAAGGGGGCGTGTCCTACTGATTGGCAGAGCACAGCCCCAGAATTGTGGGCGTAGGTGGGGTCCTTCTCGCTCAGATCAGGGGCATCCTGGATACTGGCAGTGCGGGTCGGGTTGAGTGGGTCCTAGGGAAGCGCCAAACAACATAGGGGTATTTGTATGTTAAGCCTAGGTCTCCTTGCAGAATGTTAAACAGATGTGGGTGCCGAGCAAGCAGGTAGGAAAGGAATTATTTTCAGAGTGGACAGTGGGGCCATCTAAGGGTCCCTAAAACTTCTCCTCACACCAGCCTACCCCCCCACTCCACCCTCACACACACACACACTCAGTCACTTATCTGCTGGTGTAGCTCAGATTGTCCACTGATTTTTGTCTCTGACACTCCTATGCCATAAACATTTGAACCTGGGAGTCTGTGAAATTTAAATAGGCTAAGTGTGTAGGTATGTATGGGGAGTGGAACTCAAAAAAGATATAAGTGGTATTTGCCTAGGACCATTACGCATTATTTAAAAAGATTTGTTATTTCAAAAAATTTAAAGTGTTCCTCGTTGGATGTATTAGAATAACTTTAGAATAAGTTTGGCAGGAGAGGAAGGAGATGCAAATAGAGATTATTAGTTAATTAGAATAAATGAATCTTCATTTTTTTTTAATGGGAGTTGTTTCATTTATTACAGTTTTTACTTGCCTAATTAATATAAGGCTATATTGAATTCTTTAGAAATCTTGCCAAATAAGGCAAAATATATAGCATTTAAAAATTTTAACCCCAGGTCCTTTCCTTTCAACCATCTATATTTTGTTAATATTCACATAAATATTAATATCGGAATGAGCATATGTGTCCTCATCAACAAACATTTGTCATGGGCAGGGTGCTTCCTAGTTGCTGGGGATACAAAGAAATAGAAAGCACACTTCCTGTCCTCAGGGAACAAACAGCATATGATCTATTTGGGAAGAAAGGCAAAAACATGGAAAATAAATAGGTCACTCTCTGCCTAGTTCTACCAGGTGAGATGAAACAAGGAGATGAGGAAAGGGAACAATTATTGGGGTGGGAGGTGGGGGTAGGCCTGTGGGGGATGGGAGAGGCGTAGATATTGGCAAGGAAGAGGAGAGGTCCCAGGCCACCAAGTAAGTTTGCTTTTGCGGTTGCATTTCATTCTGTTTTTCCTAGAGTCATTATTAGAGCATTTTGTTTAATTTCAAGATTTTCTTTGTTGTCCATTTCCTGTATAATTGTTAGGATTTGGTCATATGCATCACTTCCAACCATTCGTGTATTTCCAGCATTTCTGTAATGATTCGCTATTACTATTTCAGAATTGTTTTGTGATATAATAATGATGAAGAAAGTATTGCCAAAAGCAAACTAGAAAATAAAAGTATCAGCAGTTATATTTCTTACGAAATAAGTGTGGGGACAATTTCCTACTTGTAGTTGCTAAAAACTCTTCCATCTACGCAGTCACTATTTTGCAATATCTTAAAGTGTTAGGGGGACTGTTACTCACTGTGGTCTTGGCCTGACACATTCAGACATGAAAATTTCAGAAAACTGAGTCTGTGATCAAGTTGGCAGAGTTTTTCACCAGCTTTGTTTAAAATTGAGTTGTTGAATTATTCTTCATTTAATAAATTTAGGACTAAACCTAAAATTTTCCATTTAGTATTCTTTCATCCCTTGCAGTTATTTCCTGTCCTTTACTCTTCATTTCTTTCTAGCAAGCCTGTGAGCTCCCGTATTTGGCTGTGAATTCCTTTTGGACAGGGATCATTGAATCCTTGGAGATTCGTACAGTGCTCCATAAATGCTTAGTGAATGAATGAGAATAATAGTCCACATGTGATTAGAAGGAAATAATGCAGAGGAAATTAAATACAAGTACATATGTGTGGTTTTCATTTTCACACATGATTTTGAAGAATCTGTCTTATGATAGCAACTTCCTGCCAGTTTTACCCTGCCAGGAGCTAACCTTGATATGAAGGTTGTACAATTTATAAGCCTAGCAAAGAACTCTTGAAAGTCAGTTATTTTGTAAGATAGACCTGTTACCTGTGACATATTGACACATTTGACAATGTGGATGCTCAAATTGTAAAAGATCTTTGGCTTCCTCTTCTGCATAATTAAGTTCTTCTTAGAACAGCTTACATATTATAGATTCCACACGTGGATTTCAGACTAGTCAACACAACTAAAATTTGATCGTGATTACCAGCTTTTCAAAGTCTTCCTTCATTTCCCAGCAGGCAGCTTCCTGTCAGAATTCATTTCCCATTTGGAAAATATCTCTCTGACCCACGGTTTTTTGGACACAAGTCATCCTTCACATATTTGAGTCTACCAGTTGTCATAAATCCTGAGCTCCTCTAATGCCAGAAGACCCCTCTATATTCAGAGTGATAAGATCTGTCTAAAACATCAGAGGAAAGAAAACTAAGAATATTTAAAGATTTTTAAAAACATGCTTTCAGTGTGTATCTATGTTTTTACAGTTTAAGAAATTAAAGTAATAACTGTTACAGTTGGAGCAAGATGTGCTTTCTGTGTTTCCCCTCAATCTTTATGTAATTAAAATTAAGATTTGGCAGAGCTGTGGTATAATTAAGTTCAATTTAGCAAACATTTATGGAGACCCTTTTGTTGGGCCCTCATTACCGAAATCTCTACAAGAACTGCCCTTTGGTTGCAGACAGCGAGTGTGAGAGACCATGATCCAGATGTGACTGCGAAGGAAATTAAAATTCACTGTGGAGGGGGGTTGTTTGGGAAGGCATCACGCGAGAAGCAATTTCTTGTTGGATGTTGGAGAAAGTACTAGATTTGACTTGCAAAGGGGCAAGTCGTTCCCAGTAAGGGGCACAAAGATTAAATTCAGCAGGGTATGTACTGATTCTCGGGCAAGGAAGGGACATGGTGACAAAGGTCTCCATCTGGCTTCAGTCTGCAGGATGTACCAGAGAATGGAGAGGCTGGTCCACAGGAAGCATTGTAACTGACTGGCTTAATTGATGAGGTCTTGTTTCGAGGACATATGACAGGAAGGTCAAATCGTATAAATGTTACACAGAAAGAATCTGATAGCCTCAATAGCTGGTTGGATATTAGAAAGTAATGCAAAGAGAACTGTCAAGGTTAGTTCCAAGGCTGGGGAGCCTAGACGAATAGGGGAATCGTGGTGCCATGTTAGCATAAATGGCAGATCAGAAAAAGAAGTGGAATAGGCCGAGCCTTGAGACAGTACCCCTGGTTAGGAGGGAAGTCAAACAAGGAGGGGTCGGAGCAGAGCCAGGCACCTCCCTACAGTTTCGCAGCAACAAAGGGAAGACAGTGTTTCAAGACAGGTGAACAAAGAAGTCAAGAAATCAGAGGTCTGAGTTTGGTTTTGGACTGAAGGACAAGTGTTGACCTTCGAGAGCTTCAGGAAAGTGGTGGAAGTGGATACCAGATGGTAAAGACTCTGAAAAGGGAGAAGAGTTCGTGTCATTGGTGAGACTATAATACAAGATCTTTCAGATATTTCCAGTACCAAATGCCTTTGAAGGAAACCCACTCCTTACCCGACTAGTGTTATATAACAGGAGGCCAGGATATTATTAGTACCTGTAGATTTAAAATGTACCTATTTCTCCATTGTAACCCAAAAGCATTAGTTTTACAAACCATTTGGAAGTAACATTTTTTATTTTCTTTGATTCTACTCTTTCAAAATTGTTCTTATCCCTCTCTGAGATTTATTCCTAGGTCATTGATTTGGATTCCAAAACTAGTGTTTTCTGTAAGCTTATTTTATGCTTACTAGAGTTTAAATTCAAACATTTTTCTGACAGTAGCAACTGACACAGCTTCAGAGACATTTTTTACATCTACCTTGCTTTTTTTTCATTGATTGTATCTTTCCAAAAATGCCCCAGATTGATAGGTTCTGAGATAGTATGCCTACAGTAACAACACAAAAATTGTGTTGTGCTTTTTAGAATTGACAAATACACTTTGGCCTTCTTCTGCTTCTTGAACACATCCTTTACTCCTCAAAGGAGCTGATCAAGAAAAAAGTGCATTAGAACCCGAGTCATGGGATCTAGTTTCTGTTCCCTTTGTTACATGACCTTGGGGAGGTCAACCCCTAGAGTTTTTCAGCTATGATGTATAGGATTTTTTAGAGGGTCAGTTAGGTCTCTTTCAAATAAAAAATCTCAGAACCCGTGGAAATATTCCTTTATTCTTTAACTTTATCATCAAGTCTACCATCTGGTATGATCCACATTTGAAGATGTAGTTGGGTTCCTCGAGCATGTGCCCCTCTGTGTTCCCTAAAAGTACTGCGTGCTGTGCCTGCGTTGGACCATCCTCTCCCCCTTCATGTGGCTGACTCTCTTATCCTTCTCACCTCATGTTGCCGATTGTCGAGCATATGATGGTGCCTCTAGCACCCAGCACCTGCTGTACGCATCAGATGCTCAGTAAAGATTTGAAGATCAAGTAAAAGGGCTGTATTGTATTATCGTCCACCCTGGACATCAGAATCAATTATAACTTAAAAACATGGCGATCTCCAGGTCCCCCCACCCCCACTACATTTGGTATTTGAATTTCTAGGAATGGGCCTGTGCATCCATAGTGTAAAATATCTCCATAGGTCGTGCTCATGTGAGAAGCTCTAGTCCATCCTCTGTGAGTTCCTGGAGGTCACAGACTATAGTTTCTATCAGTTCATTCCCAAGCCCTGTGTAATTCCTGGCAGAAATTAGGTGTATAATAAATGTTTGTAAATAAGTGAATGGAAATGTTGAGATAAATATAAATGAGAATAAAATGCCTTTTCTTTTGGTTGCAGATATAAACACTTAGAAACTTTAAATACTAATTCACACTACCCATAAAAATTTTGTAGTTTTAAATAAATGAAATAAATGATTTAAGTGATAAAATTAAAAGCTTGTGGCTTGTTACCTAATAATTGTGGCTAGGACAATTTTGCTCTGTTTGCCCAGTTCCTATAATTTTGTGCTATTTCTGAGTAACGAATTACCCTGACACTTACGCAGACGAAAGCAGTGAACATTTGGTACCCCACCTGTGGGTCAGGAATCTGGGCGTGGCCTAGCCAATGGTTCTGGCCCATGTCCTCTCTGGAGGTTACACTCGGGACATTGGCGGGGGCTGCACTCATCTGAAGGCTTGGGTGGGGCTGCCTTGGCTCACTCAGACGCCTGGCACGTTAGTGCCTGTTGCTTGCAGAAGGCCTCAGTTTCTCGCCATATCTCACCAAAGACTTTCATCTTTGAGTCGCAGGTGATTATCGTCAGGGCTACTTGAGTTTCTCCTCGGTCACAAGCAAGCGAGAGGAGACAGAGAGGGAGAGCGTGGAGGAAGCCTCAGTACCCACCCTCAGGCTCCACTCCTGAGGGAGGAACATCAAAGAATGTGTGGACATATTTTAAAACCACCACAGCCTATGACATAAAATACTGTTTGCTACCTTCGGTGCTTTGTCTAGGATCTGAAAGCATCAGTGATCCAAGTGATTTATTTCATTTCTTATCCATGAATAGAAGGTGGCTGTCAGAATTTCTGGTTTCTACTTCATTGTTTCCAGTGTCAACTTCCTTTTTATTTCCTTGTATACGATAATGAGACGCGGTGGTAAAAATCATGGAGTGTTGGAATCAAAAGATGTCATTTTCTCTCCGTGCTCCAGACCAAAAATATTTCCTGTCTAGAATGCAATTCGGAACTTATCCTCTCTGAGCCTTCTTACTGGAGGTGGGAAGTTGTTTAAGAACTCGGCTCGATTTCCCGATGAACCAGTGAGCACCACTTACCTGGCACTCACGGATGATTAGAACAAGTGCCCCAAATAACAAGCCTGCAGAGGAGCACCTTACAATTAAAGGAGAGCGTCTCCAAAAATGGAACCAATGACCATCAGGTATTCTTTTGATGATTTTATATGTGAACTTTAAGGAAGGTGAGATCAGTCAGGTCAGTAACAGCCGTAAGCCCAAATGGTGGGGTTAAAAAAAAAAAAATCAACCGAAAAGCATTTATTAGGTGGTCGTCCCAGGTGTCAGGCACTGGCGTTTTTATGTAATTGTCTCATTTCAAATAAGTTCCCTTTCAATTCTTCTCCATCATCCCTAGTCAGTCATCCTGCCTTCGTGTACTTTCTCACACATCTTGAGTCTGTACATAGGAATATTGTCACATTTCATGGTCTGTGTCTGTCTGCCCCAGTAGACTGGGAAGTACCCACGGGGCAGAGCTGTCACTTTCGTCTTTGAATCCCAGGGGCTCAGGGCAGTGCCTGGCTTTTAGTTGATCTTTATTGCTTGTTACTGAATTTAACGGGCCTTGTTTATAAGTAAATATCACTATCTCCTTTTTCTCTGTAAGACTGTATCACTTGACTGAAGCTGCATAGTACGAGACAGGGTTTGAGATTCAGAGCCACGTCTGTATTTTGTGCCTCAGCACAGAGCTCTCAGGAGGACTCTAGGCGGCGACTGTGTTGGGAGGTCCAAGTAGCATCCTTACAGATCTTACCTGGGGGAGATTCCTCAAGAGGTAGTTCTCTGTGTTTACCCAGAATGAATCACTGTAATTTGAGAGACTGCCAAAAGAAGACAGCTTGTTGATCAGATAAAAGGGTCTTAAGAATAAGCTGGCCTATTGTATTCAGGCTACAAAGGGATTTTTAGTGTTCCCTGATGTTCTTCCATCTCTAAGTGGGATGCTGAAAGCTCCTTACACCTAAAGTGCTAAGGGAAGGCCCCTTTCTCTTCCCTTTTTTTCCAGGCATTTTATGCTGGTTGATGAAAGAATTGAACATGGTATTTAGACATGAAGTGGGATGGGAGCTCAGGAAATGAGAAGATCGTGTGTCAGACACCCCCTGCCCCCCATCCCCGCCCAAACTCATCATGACTAAGAGGCCTCATTGCAAGAGTCTGGCTCCCAGACAGGGAGTGGTAGAAGAGCACATGCATTCAAATGATGTTTTAGGTCTTAATCCCCAGGACCCTGGTGACAGGATATGCAGTGGAGGGACATCGAGCTGGTGAGGGGACTCGTAGCCCCCTGGCCGGGGAGTTCGAGTGAATGGTGTCTCCATTCAGTATGACGGGACACGGGAAAAGGAGCAGTGCGGGGTTGATGACAACACCACTTTGGGATGTGTCTGTGGGACAACAGGGAAGGCGTTCTATCTAGAAATGGGCATGAAAGTCGCATGGTCCCATGAAAGAGAAGTTGTCCCAGGATATCCGGGAGAGAGCCTGAGCCTTAGGTGTGTGTCCGATGACGGCCACTTAGGGATGGTCTGATAGAAAAGAGGCAAATGGCCTTTCTTGGCTGTGCTGTTGTGTTGGGAATCCCTCGCTGTCTTTGTATCTCAGTGTCCTGGATGAGGAGGGAGCGGTGAGTGGCCTCTTATGTGCGGATACGGAAGGGAGCCTCGCCTGGGGGATCAGGGCCCTGCTCTCTGCGGAGTCCAGAGACTCCCCTCTCCCGTAGGCTGTCATAGGCTGTTACGTGGAGCTTGCTTCTGCTTGTTGGGATTCCACAATCTTCCGCACCTCCTTTTATGGGGGAGCGGGGGTTGCTTTCAATGTTGTCTGTATCTGTTTTGAAATGTCATTCATTTTTCTTTCTAACAGACAACCACAAATTCATGCTTTTGTTATACTCTACAAACTTTCCAGCTGATTCACTTTTTTGTGCTAATCTGAGAACATGATGAAAACATCTGACTTCAGTTCTTTCCTTACAAATACTTACTCTTCTGTCTTTAATTAACTGAAATTAATTTATGTAAACAAATAACAACTGCAGATTGTGCTTCCTACACGCCTTTCTTGTGGAGATTTAAGTGTATCCCTTTTTTGTTCAATTATAGTCTTTTAAAAATACTAGATGTGACATATTTTGTCATTTTGTATGATGCCAGTAGAAAACAAAGGATCGTGACTGTAATTTTATTCTTGTTCCACCTTTTATTTAACTTTTATTTGAAGAACCAGGGTGGCAGGTGGAGTGAGGAGGACACCTTTGGATTTGCACCAGCTTGAAAATCTCAACCCTGCCACTTCTCAGTGGTGTGGCTGTGGATATGTTGTTTGAGTCCCCTCTCTCTGCCTCAGTTTCCTGTACATAAAATGAAGGCAGATACTATTTGCCTCATGGATTATGCAGATTAAGTGATATAATGCAAGTTATGTGCTCAGCACAGTCCCTGGCTCATAGTAGGTGCTCAGTAAATGCTAGCAATATCTGTTTGTATACAGTAGAAGAAGCCCTCTTAACCAGTCCACCAGCTTAAAGGAAGCTTCAGTTCCCATGCAGAGCAATCCAATGATGGCACCGCCTGGCGAACACTTGAACTTGGACGGTTCTCTCCTGTGCACTCACGTGCTTCTCCTCCAGCCTAGGGAGGTGTATTTGTTCCCAACCCTGTTCATGTTGTTTGCTCTCAAACCTAGTTATGCCGGTTGAACTTGTTGTCGTTATGTAATTTAATTAAATATTAGGTAAAGAGAATGTAAATATTAAGTTTTGAAGGCTTTGGGAAGACTTACTAAAGGTTAGTCACCGAATTAAATAAAATTTTGAGGTATTTTCATAGAGACAGAAAGTAGAGTAGTGATTGCTAGGAGCTCAGGGGAATGGGGGAACCTGGAGTTAGTATTTAATGGGAATGGAGTTTCAGTTTTGCGACATAAAAAGTTTGGACGATGGTGATGGTTGCACAACAATGTGAATATTCTTCATATGGTTCAACAGTACAGTTAAAAATGGTTATGGTAAATATTATGTTATATGTATTTTATTACAATTTTATAATTTTTTAATCCGTCACGTTAGCTGTGGGTGAGACAACGTAAAGATTGGCGGGGAGATAAAATTTAGAGGGATTCCATATCCAGGTAGTTTTCATACTTTCAGGAAACCAAAATAGGAAATCACAGGTATTGTGTTTTAGGTGTAGTTTATGCGAGGAGAACAAAGCATGATCATCTGTGGGCCAGTTCTCAAAGATGAAGGCTTTCACATAGGTCCAAATATCAGGGAATACATGCATGTTTATATTTTAAGTTTTAAATGTGACATTTAAGTTAAGTACGTGCCTAGGAACCAGACTCTGAGCCAGATCTGCGTGCAGGAAGTTTGCGGGAGAGTTCTAGGAACCAGGCTGTGTGGGGATGAGGGAAGCAAGACCGACGGGGAATTGCTGCAGCCCTCAGCCAATCCCCGAGGAGCACTGGTGCCGAGCCCCCTTCAGTGATGTGACAGAGACAATCTGTAGTTTTTCTTCTGCCTTGGGAGAACAAGACACGGGGTGTGGGCTTTCCCAGGGGAGGGGCCATCATCTCCAGCAAGGCAACTTCCTTTGGCTGAGCCTGAGGCCCGCAGGTTGTCAACGGTGGACTCTCAGCAGTTGACACTTCCAGCTGGGGGATCTGATGGCACGCCACAGCAGCCACAACTGCGCATGTCCATGTTTTGAGTGTTTCCCCTTCCAACGGACTTTTAAAAATTAACTGATTGACTACAGGTGCAGAGTGCTTCAGATACGAGCATTTTCACGGTTTATGCGTAGTCTCCTGAAGGTGCCCTTGGTTTGGTCTTCCTTCCATATGCCAGTTGTCCCATTTGGGATAAAGCAAGACTGTGTAGCTTAATGGCAACTAATAAGCGTGTGTGATGTGTTTGAAGCTCAGCTGACTGTAGGACTCTATTAACTTTTAAATACTTTGCAGCATATATTTTGAGATTCGTGAAACTTCAGATTTTTGCTTCATAAATTTCCAGTCTTTTTTGGCATTTGATAATTTTATTTTATTTTATTTTTTGGTCAGACTCTCCATTTTTATGCTATAGGTCGTCTTCCTCTCATGCCCTATGACCTCTGGGTCTGATTCTGCATATTCCTCAGTTACTCTTCCATCTGCCACAATTAACTGTTTACTCTTGTTCCTTTTACTTTGCCATTTTCGCTTCAGACCTGCATCTCTTTGTCCTGATCCACAAGCTCTCAATGAGAACGATGGCCAGTCTCTAGGATGTACAAATTTCATTTTTAGATATACTCTTTAGATTCTGAAAACAGGAGTCCTGTTTCTGTGATTGCTTTGTTTTTACCATCTTAGCCACTTTTAAGTATACAGTGCAGTAGGGTTAACAATATTCATATTGTTGTATAACCAATCTCTAGAACTTTTTCATCCTGCAAAACTGAAACTCCATATCCATTAAACAACTCCCATTCTACCCCTACCTCCCCACAGACTCTGGCAATTACCATTCTACTTTCTGTTTCTGAGTTAGACTACTCGTGGTACTTCATGTAAACTCCTACAGTACTTACTTTTTTTTGAGTGACTTTCACTGAGCATAATGTTCTCAAGGTTCCTCCACTTTGTGTTGGAATTTCCTTCCTTTTAAAGCCTGAATGATATTCCATTGTATGTGTACACCACATTTTGTTTATCCATTCATCTGTTGATGGACACTGGGTTGCTTCCATCTTTTGACTATTGCAAATAATGCTGCTATGAACATGGGTGTGCAAGTTTTTGTTTATTTTTGAATACATTTTGTTTGTTTGTTTCTATCACCTTGTAAACGCTAAAGAGGAAGTCTGAATCCCTTTGCAAGTGTGACCACAAATGTAACACAAAGAAAGATACCCCACAGTGTCTATTTTCCTTTCTCGTTTTGGCGTGTTCTGACCCTATAGTGGGAATACTGTGCAGTCTCATTTATACCTAGCCCTTCATTTAGCCATGTTTTGTTGTTTCCTTGGTTTCAAATTTTATCTCTTTAGACGAACTGGGAAATGAAGCCTTTCATTTGACTTGTGATCTTGTGCATTTTGGAAGTGCATACATGTAATCGTGGAACAAATAAAGCAGCTGGAAGAAATCTTTCCTGAACAAAACCCAAGTGGGGCATTTGAGTGCGAGCCAAGATTTCAGCAGCTACAGAGGGAGATGTAAAAAGACTGCCTATATTACAACACCAACAAATCACTTCTGGCCCGATAGGAATGTCCTTTAGGTAATGATCAAACAGAGGGTAGAGACCTTTACACATTTAATTGCCTGCCCACAAAATAAAGTGTTTACTGTAACCTTCCAAGGTCTCTACACCAAGTTAATTACTGTGATATACCTGACGGGAGGGCAGCACTGTGACTCAGTGGACTTAGCAATGCAAGGAAATTCTGAGGCTGCTGTCTCTGAACCTGGCCTCCCGCTAAACTGCTGCATGGTTCTCGGCAAAACACTGCATGTTCAACTTCCTAGGTTCTGTTCCTCCAACTAAAATCCTGAACGGTAATGCAAATTTAGCTACTACACAGCTAATCATAAATGAAGCCCTGTTTTAATGGCCTCTTTTTTAGAGGGAAAACTTACTGTCCTACCATGATCAAATTAAGTAAAGTTTCCCTGGACAGTGTTACAAGATTGGATAGGTCTTTTTTTTTTTTTTTCTAATGTATATACATATGCATACGTCTGGACTGACACATACAAAATTGAAAGCTTGGAATGGAGGTAGGTTTAGAAATACAAAAGGAGTGTGCCAAGTTTTTAATCACTCGTTAGTTTATTCAGCCAACTTCAACGATCACTTAGAGTAGTGCTTCTAAACCATAGGAGCATAAGAATCACCTGGTGGGCTTTTTAAACCCCCTTTCTGGGGCCTATCCTCAGAGTTTCTGATTCACTGGATAGTGTGCACCCTTCCAACTTCATTCTCATTGTTTGACGTTTAGTCTGTCTCGAGTCACTTTCTACGGCTGATGCCCAAACTGAAAGTCGAGAAACAGAAGTCAGCCAGGCAAAGACAGTTTGGTGGAGGGATAGATGCTGCCGGCTGAGGGTACTTCTGGGCAGGCCCGGAAGTGAGGGGAGCATAGCATCTGAGAGGAGTGGAAAGTTGTAGCTCAGGCCTGGGCAGGGAGGGGAAGCTGAGGCGAGTGTAGGATGGAGAAATGAAAGCTTTGCCACTAACAGCCTGTAGTTGGACATACTAGAGAATAATTGGCCAAAATTAAGTTAGTCAGGAAAAAAGTTGAGGGGGAGTAAAAGGCAAAAAGAAAAATTCTACAGACTATCATTGAACAGTGTTTGTTTTCCACCCGATTGTTTTAACGCATTGTTGTTTTCACTAACTTGATTCTGACTAAGTTGTTTTTGGCAGATGGCTTTCATTCACATTGTCTAGATCCAAATTAATCGGATTTGGGGGCTTACTGGATCCAGTGTTGTGCTGGAGCCGCCTGTGCAGGCTGTCAAGCCAGTTCTGCCTGTCTTTCCCCATCTGGCATTCAGTGGTATCACCTTGGTAGGTTTAACTCAGCAAATGCTCCAACCAGGGAACTTTCCTTCCTCCCGCGTCCCCCCCCCCCCCCCCCCCCGTGAGAGCCGGGTCCCCCGCACGCTACTAGATGTAACTGATTGAGATGGAAGAAGTCCAGATGTCCTGGGTTTTGGCTTGGGACGTGAACATGGAAGGCATATACCAGTGCTAAGGTGCATGAACTTTGGAGCTAGAGGGTCAGGGTTTGAATCCTGACTGTCATTTTCCTGCCAGTTCCAGCAGAGTTGTTAACTTCTCTAAACCTCAGTTTCCTGCTATGTGAAATGGGGTCACTAATATTTCACTTATAGATTAGTTTTAATAATTAATCCTTGAGAGATAGAAGCTGTTATTATTACGTAATGAAGGAAGAACATAAGGACATTAGATTTTTTTTTTTTTTTTAATTTGTGAAGTTTGAGATGCTTTTCGAGTTTTAGGTAAAGAGAATCCTATAATAACAACTGCAATAGCTAACGTTATTGAGTATTAACTATGTGCTTCTACATGCCTTATTTCATTTAATCCTCACAAGAACGCTGGAGGCAGATATCAGTGATGTGATTACCCCATAGCTGAGGAGACGGAGGTTTAAGTGGATAACTGGCCATTAAGTGGATAAATGGCCAGACAGCTGGTAAGAGCAGACACAGGAGTTGGAATGAGAGTTTGTCTGAATTCAGGCTCTACGTTCTTAACCAATGTGCATATGGGATCTCCGCTCAACAGAGACATCTAAGCTGCATGGTATAAGTTTATGAATCTCATGAGTGGTTGCAGTCGTAGGTCTGACTGAGGTCACGCTGGAGAGGTCTGTTGAGTGAGAACCATACAGGACATGATGCAGCCCTAGGTAACACTGGTATTTAAAAGGCGGGATGAGTTCAGAGAAGGAAGGAATGGCCAACAGTTTCAGATGCCACAAGGAAGTCACCAAAGGTCAGAATTAAAGAGAATCCCTTGGATTTGGCGATGTGAAAAACATTGGTAATCTTAACAAAAGCAGTTTGGGTAGGATAATGGGGACAGAGGCCAGATTGCTTGGGGGGAAGGAGTCCATTGATGAAGAGCTAGAGAGAACTGGTGTAAGCTGCTTTTAAAGAATAAGATGCTAGAGAAGTAACTCGGAATCTAGGGAGAGATTTAACAACATGCATGTGTTGGGGAGAAATAGTGGGTAGAGTGAAGGTATAGGAACATGATTTCTCCAAGTCCCTTAGGAGGTGGGAGGAATGGGATCCAAAGCCTGATCAAAGAATTACGACTGGATTGATGTGGGGTTGGGTTTTGTAGGGTGGTGCCATGGGCTCTAGGCAGAGAAGAAGTGACACCAGACAGACAGTCAAAGACAGAGAACGAAGAGCGGTCAGGGTCCTGAAAGTCTCAAAGATGTTGAAGGGAAGTTGGGCATAAATGAGCAATAGAGTTGTAAGAATCGAGTCATGCACAGTGAGTGAGAGCTTGACAGTGGCCAGTTTATACAAAGAGAAGTTCTGGGTGGTTGACAAGATCCCTGGTCTAGCCATTGAAGGTCAATTTTTGAAGCAAAATGGAGTTGAAGGTCATCAGAATTGAGGAGATCAAGGGACTCGAGGCCTAGAATTGAGGTTGAGACCTCACACCAGTATCCTTTTGAGTCTTCACCTACTAAGAATACATCTTGTTAGAAGACTTGTTATTAATCCAAATGTTTATGTCTAGAGAGGTACCTCCCAATAAGGGTGGAAACTCTCCTCCTGGGCAGTGACATTTTCTTTAATTGGTGTCTGAGAAATCTGATAGAATCCTCAACTTTTTCTCAGGACCTTCTTTCTGGGATCGGTAGGAGAAAAATGTGAAAGTTCTAGATCCATTTCTTCCCCAGCTTACACTTTCAGAAGTTAATGATAATAAGAATGGCTGTCATTTGTTAAGCTCTTGCTACAGCCACTTTAGATTATGTCTGTACAAAACAACTCCACGAGAGGGGTACACTTTCCGTCTCTCTTTTATAGATGAGGACTCTGCAGATTAGCGTTGTTAAGGTCACTAAGGTCACATGAGTGACCCCTTGTGAAGGTCACTCATCTTGTAAGTGACGCAGCCAGTATTCAAATCCAGGCAATCTGCCTCCCAAATTCAAGATCTATGAAAACCTGCCTGTCAGTGGCTGGGGAGACCTAGGCCAGCGTCATGCTGGACGTCAGGGTCTTCCTGTTTGTGAAGGAAGAGGATGCCGTGTCTAGAGACGCACCATTGGGCCTGGCCCCTGACTGGACTCCCTCTCCCCACCACCCGTCTTCAGCCTGTTTCTCGGCACATACTTACCGTGCCTGTGAGCGCCCATCACCCCACACAGCGCTGCTTTCCCGGGACAGTGCCCCTCACTGCCACGGGCAGCGTGAGACGTTTTCCTGAAGCCTCCCACAAGTTAAAGCTCCTCTACTGTGGAGTGGCATGAAAGGCATCTCACTGTGTCCTTGACCCTTGGAAATATTGGAAGGTTCCCTCACAGACACTGTGCCTATATTGGAGCTCAGCTATTCAAAGTGCAAGAAAACCTTAGTTTCCTTGCACCTTAATGGACATCTTAGTTCACAAATGCTCAGGAAAGTAATAGAAGAGGAATGCAAGGAGACAAAAGCATTTATTCTGTAATGATAAAAATGAGTAATTCAATGAGAAGGAGCTCCTTGAAAATCACATTAATTTGCTTCTAAATTAATTTGCTATTTGCTGAAAGCTGTTTTCAGGAAATGATACTTTGTCCTGTGGATGCCCAATTCCAACGTTCACGTTTCAAAGATGCATTTACCAAGGTCTCGTACTTGGATGAACTCCTGTTGCATATTCAGAAAGTAGTGATGGAAGAGAAATGATGAGCACATGCTTTTAAAATGACAATACGTTGGGCATTTTTTTCAGCTATGTTCATTGACCAGATGAAGATTTTTATTTTGACCCTTAGCCGCAAGAATGAAAGAATATTGCATATTAGCTTGCAAGAAGAAACACAGCAAAATAGTTTTGTTTTACTTCTAAAGTTAGGTATATTCCTAAACAGCATCAGTTTTCACCAAATCCTTAATCCCCATGACCTCCCTGCCCTGCACACACAGTGCAAGACACAACGCTGGTGAGAGGCAGACCTGGCCAGTCTGAATCGTCCAGAAAAAACCACTACGGAGGGTTTGCCTTACTCCTGATCATGGGCCCTGAGGCCAGAGGCCAGACACCTACAGCCAGGTCCCAGAAATAATAACAAAAATGAAGCCAGGAAATTGAGTTCCAACCAGGACTTGCATTAAGTTCCAGGTGTCCATACCCATGGGTGGAGCCAACACCAGGTGTTGAGGGAGGAGACAACGGGAAGCCCAGGAGCAGAGAGCAGGTGACCTGGCCCTGCAGAAGGTGCTCAGGATGGATTTCGGGGTGAGTGGGCCGGTGCCCCAGCTGCCTCGTGACCTCATTCCCGTATTTCTCCATCTAACCCAGAGGTTCTGTACCTGTGATTTATGCTCCCAAGGGCTCGGTGAGGTCAGAAATGTTTTCCTGATGCTAAAGGCACTGCTTGCCTTGCTTCATTCCTTTGACGTTTGCGTTGATGATGCAAAGACTGCAGTGGGTAAAATGGCACGAATCGTTTTACCTGTGTTTGCGTGAATCAAGGCAGAAGCACCAAACTGTACTAGTCGTCATTGTATTCTCCACCACACTTCCCCTTGCCGTTAAAAAAAAAACACGGAGTTTCATGTAAGAATATCCTTGATGAAGCAATAAGAATTATTTTATTAAATCTCAATCCTCAAGTGCACATCTTTTTAATACTCCGGGAGGTATCCATACAGCGTCTCTGTTACGAGCCGAATCACGATGGTTGTCTCCAGGTGAAGCACTTGCACAGTTAAATTGAGATCTGAACTGGCCACTGTTTTAATGGAACACTGATTTTATTTGAAAGAATGACTGACAGACAAACTACCGTTATTCAGACTTGAGTGTTTGGTGAATATTTTCTCAAAAAATGAACGAAGTAAGCCTGTCATTTCAAGGAAAACAACTGACAGACAGTATTTGTTGCCAATTATAAAATTCGAGCTTTCAAGTGAAAATTAGAATTTGGGAAACTTGCATCCACCACCATGAGCTTGACAGTTTCTCAAGACTTAAAGACTTTTCTGATGAACTCAGTGGTGATATTAATAAATTTGATTTTTTAATATTGTATAATGAAATGTGTTAACATTTAGAAGATCTGTATAACTCAGTGAATTAATATTTTTCTGATAACCGATGCATGATGTTACAAAATCATGCTTGGGTAAAAGATCTATTGAAACTACAAGATATACCAGTGGATTTTAATGTAACATGATGTGAAAAATTAATTGATGTGGTTTCAAATTCTATATTGCAGCTAGGCTTTTAGAAATTACCACTCATTGAGTTATAATATCGAAAAAGAATATCTACAGTTACCTGAAAAGACTATTAAAATACTACTCTCCTTTTAGCTACATATCTATGTGAGGCTGTAATTTCCTTTCCATACTATACAAAGGGCATTCAGAAGCAGATATGAGAATCTAGTTGTAATTTATTAAGCAATACATTTAAAAGACTTGCAAAAATGTAAAATGATTCTCACTATTTTTTTGTTTTGGAAAATTGACTTAGTTTTCAAAAAAAATACTTAGTCAAAAGACAATGGACTTGTTATTTTTAAATGAATTAACATTTTGTAATTTTCTCAGTTTTAATTTCTAGTATAGTAAATATTGATAGGTACAACCCACATAAACAGAAGCTCTTTAGGGTTCTCAATTTTTAAGAGTGTAAAGGAATCCTGAAGCCAAAAAGTTCGAGAATCAGTGACTTCGTGTATATTGAGTGTGTGGCACATAGTGGGCCCAGGCTGGTGCAGAGCTAGTGTGGTGTACTGGACAGGTGTGGGCCTTCCCACAGAGCTAAGTTTCCTACAATCAAACAGATCGTTCCCACAGAGGGTGGGAAGTGCAGTGATAGGAGAAGCACCAGGTGATATGGGAGCACATTGCAGGGACACTTGGCCTTGTGTAGGGAAGACTTCCAGGAGAAATCGCTGTCTATACTGATTCTTGAAGAATGAATAAGAGTTAGCCAGGCAAAGAGGAGAGGTTGATTGCTTTGGGTATGTGGAGAAGCATTTAGAAAGGTCTGCATGCAAGAGAACATGGCTTCACTGCCGAAGTAGAAGAAGTAGAGTGTAACTGGAGCACAGAGCGGAGGAAATGGTGAGACTTGAAGCTGGACTAGAGGACAGCAGCCGGGTTATGAATGGCTTTGTGAGTTCAGGAGTTAGGACCTCCTCCTAGAGGAAATGGAGGCTCCTGGAAAGATTCAAGGCAGGAGAGTGACGTCAGATTGCATTTTAGACAGATGTCTCTGGCAGTAGAGAATGGATATCCAGAAGCAGGGAGACCCGTTAGGGTCATAAAGAGATGATGGAACCTGGGCGAGGGTATAGCTCAGGTGTCGGAGAGCTGTGGGTAGATTTATGAGATATTTTCGTGGAGAAGTTTACATATCTAGGTGAATAGATTGGGTGTGGTTAAAGAAGGAAGGGTGGGCCTCGACATTGAATCCAGGTCCTCAGGTTTAGACCTGGGAAGGATGATAATGTCCCCGGCAGAGGGAACACAGAAGGTGCAGGTTTACAAGGGAGAAGGAGGCATTCCGTGTGGGATACCTACGGCTGTCCAAGAGTGATGCGCCGTCAGCACTGGGCTTGTGGTTCTGAAACTGAGGCGAGAGATCTGGAGTATTGACACAGATGTAAGAATCATCAGCATACAAATGGTAACTGAAGCCGTGGGCTGAGTGAGAGCTTTCAGAGAGAGGATTTAAACAAGGGAAGACTGTCTAAGAGAGCACCATGGGGAGCACCAACATTTAGAGGATAAGCCAAGAAAGGAGAGTGTGCAGACATAGCTGAGAAAAGTGCCCAGAGAATTAAGAGAATCCCAAAACTATGTGATCATTGAAGGAAGGAGGGGTCAGTTTCTAGAAGGAAGAAGGAGTGGGAAGGAGGCAGGGGGGAGAGAGAGAATGAGGTGAGATTATTGCATTTCTGTGGGAAGGAGCCCATTAGAGAAGTTTCCATATATACAAAAGAGAAGGGGAAACCAATAAAGTGAGGTTCTCACAGAATCAGGAGGGGAGGCGATTTGGGGAATGGATGGAGGAAAGCCATGTCTCCAATAGAGAACCAAATTCCAATCAAGGCATGAGGTGGAGAGAGCATTAGCTGAAGAAGTTGAGAATGTAGGATAGTTTAATTATAAACGGAAGTGTGCAAGCGAAAGGTTTAGGAGAAGTGTGGAGGTTTAGATTAAATGGAAAAAAAACAGCAGTGTGAGGAAGAAGATAGGGGAGACTGGAAGTCCAGAGGGGCTCCCCAGAAGGACCAAGCATAACCGTTACACGAGGAGACAGGAAGGATGTACAGAAAACTGTTATCTTATTGGTGATTTAATTACAGCAATCTTATCCTTTTACTCAATAATGTATTTACATCACAACCTAAAAATTACTCGCAACGATAGTGATTCCTTTTTTTTTTTTTCTTTAACCACCAAAACATCATTTTCTGGCCAATTCAAATTATCCTTATGGTTGTTTCCTTTTATGTTCACCAGGTTAAATCTTCAGTTATGCTCCTGCCATTAAGAATTCCCTATGTAGAAAAATCTATTCATTATGAGCACATTTATTGCTTCATTGAGTTGCCTATTTAAAATGCAGAGAACCACAAATTAATTGTAGTGTTTTTCCATTTTGGAAAAAGCGGATGAATGGGTGCTATTTTCTTGAATACATCGTGTTTTTCTTCCAGTCCAGATTCATGGTTTACCAGATGCCAGTCCTTCCTTGGTTTGATATTTGTTCCTTATTGGAAGGGGTGCTTCCTAAGATTTACATGTGCCACTTTCTGCATCGGGGGAAATGACGAGGCAGATGTAATGGAGACAGTTGCTTTTGGGGGGCAGTTCAATGGTCAACAGAGAGGTCGGTCTGCCATATCTCTTTCTCTGAGGTTAATTATGCAAAGTATAAACCAATTTCATTGAAATTGTAAAATAAAATACCTCAAGTAGTTTCCGTATAAGATTAACCTATTAAGTACTTGCAGATTTCAAGTCTTAGAGCCCTCTACTAAACATTGTATTTAAGACTTTGGTGTTTGTTCTAGATACATTCTTTCATGACATAGTCTAATTTCTCTAGACTTCTAATTTGGTAAATGTGACTATACCTGTGTGGAATATGTGTAAGTGTGGACTGCCATAGAGTTACCAGGGCACTAAGTGAGACAGTTTAGTGGATCTGATCTGGAGGTCAGAGTTTTGTTTTGTTTTGTTTTGTTGTTGTTTTTCTTTTTTAGTTTAGTTTTGTTTTTATTTCTTTCCATTGTGACTCCGAAGAGGGATTGTGTTTCATTTCTTCTCATGTCTTACCTCATATAATGGATTCTCCTGCAGGTGTCAGAACTGTGGCCGACTAACCGAGAGCTTTGTCTTTGAGGCCACCTAATCCCACCAGGGTCACAGCACCACCATCGCTGTTAAAAACGGAAGCCTCTCTCTTCTCTCTGGTTGTCTCATCTCCACTCCACTTTGATCTTCATTTGTTTTGATGAGCCTCCATTCTTCTCTTCTCTTCTCTTCTCTTCTCTTCTCTTCTCTTCTCTTCTCTTCTCTTCTCTTCTCTTCTCTTCTCTTCTCTTCAGACTTTCCAAGACATCCCTGGAATCCTTTTTCCATGGTAAATGAACTTTCCTACATCCTTCACTGAAGGATGGAACATTGCATCTGCCTTCTTGCTTTAACTGACATTTGGCTCTTTCCTGAGAGCTCCAGAAACACAATGCCATTTGGAGACCATCATTTTCCGTCCCTTGGGAGACCCTGTTCGTTTGATCATCCTGCCATCTGACTGATTTTCCCTGGTACTGTCCACTGCTTGTCCATGACACTGTCATCCACCAATCTTCAGGTCACCTGCATGCAGCACATACGGCTTCCACTCAGACTCAAAACCCTGACCTCATCTGGGGCGCCCCCCAGCACTTTAAATTCTCACTTCCTTCTCTCTCTGTTCTAGTAACCTTCATCTCCATTACGTTACCTGTCTGCTCCCTTAGTGATCCCCTGGACCGTTACCAGGAAATGCACCATCTCTAAAATCTCACGTTCAGTGAACACTATTCCATGAGTCAGGACCTCTGACACAATATTGGGTAGCAGGGATGGTCGTGGGCATCTGTACTACGTTTCTAGCTTTTTATAGGAATGCTTCTCAAGTCTCACCATTGAGTGTGATGCTGCGATAGGGTTTTGGTGGGAGGGAAAAATCTCTTACATTCCAAATCTCCTAAATTTTTCCACTGTAAATAGGTGTTGGGCTTTGAGTATTTTTCCTACACATGTGAGATGCTCATATTGTTTTTCTCTTTTAACCTGATATTTGCAGCATTAAATATTTTCTCTCATCCATTTTTATTTTCTCTTTTCTTCTGAAATCTCTTTTAGTTTAACATCAGTGCTTTCCCTTACATCTTCTGTATCTCTTTAATTTTCCTTTTAGATTTTTTTCTCCTCCCTTTTTTTTAATCTCCTTGTACTGCATTCTGAGAGATTTCCTTAGTTCTGCCTTCCAGTTCATTAAATATCTCTTAAGCATTGTCATACTTGCCAATTATGTCTTTTCATTCCCATATTTTCAACTAGTTCTTTTTTATTTTTGCCTCTTCTTATCTTACAACCTTCTTTCAAATTTTTTAAAAAATTGAAGTGTAATTGAAAAATAACGTCATATTCGTTTCACTGATTTGATATTTGTGTACATTACAAAATGATTACCACAGTAAGTCTAGTTCCATCCATCACCTTACATAGCTAAAGAAATTTTTTTCTTGTGATGAGGACTTTTAAGTCGCCTTCCTTAGCAATTTTCAAATATGCAATAAAGCATTATTAACTATAGTCACCATGCTGTACTTTACGTCCCCATGACTTATTTATTTTATATACAACCTTCTAATTTCACAGTCTTGTTTGATGACTATTAATGTTCCATTATGACTTTGAAGATTTTAAAAGTCTTCGTCAGAGTATTCTGTTACACATATTTCCTCAGATGTGAATTGTCTCATGCATTGGCCTGCCTTTAATCAGACTGCACAGTCTCGGCTGGTTTGTAATTTTCCTTTTCTTGAGAGCACAATTTCCCTATACATTTACTCTCCAGGGGTGGCTTTGAGATTGCCTCCATCCCAGGTCCATGAGTTCCTTGGCTCTGAAACAAGCCATAAATTAAGCACGGCTGGGGAATCCTGCTGCGGGGAGGTAACAATTTCTGTGCCCACGTGCAGTGCAGACACAGCTGCCAGTGAAGTATTGGCATCTTATCTTCATTTCTAGTCTCGGGTCTTGACTCTAACTGAAAAAATGGAACTAATCTCAGACCATCCCCCCTCTGTCATTTGTGGGGCATATTCAGTCCCTTTCATTTTGCAGACACAGAGACCTCAGACCCCAAGTCTTGCTGGCACCTGCCCCACCTGCCATCTCAGTGACCGCAGGGACTTAGTCATCACTTCCACCGTGGGCATATGACCCTTTTTATTCACAGACTCTCTTTTCTGGGTTTGAAAAATGAGTGAGTCAAGTGAGTCAGTGAGTCAAGGCCCCAGCATAAAATAGAATATCATTCAGATACTTAACTTCAAAGGTTTTCATGACGGAACTATTTACAGAAGAATGGACAGGAATAAAGAATGCACCAAGGTCATTTGAGGTCCCCAGAGACTAAGCACAGCAGCTGGCTGTTACCAGGCTTCATCCTGAAGGGGCCGAGGAGGAAATGTTGTTCCTGAAGCCCAGGGAGAGCTGGCACTGGGGTGAGGGTGGGGGTTGGGGGGAGGGTTTGTTCTGGCAGAAGCTGAGTTTGGAGGGCAGTAGAGTAGCCACTGCCAAAAGGCAGGCCTGAAGCAGGGAGGGAGCAGGGAAGAAATGTCCTGTCCTGTCTTCTCCTATCCTCCTTTCTCTTGTTGGTGCCTGCTGTTGGCCAAACCCAAAAGGAAGGCAGCCAGCAAGGGAGCCCCGGTAATGGGGTCCAGTGGGGTGCAGAGGAAGGCAGAGAACAGATTGAGAGGATATGCAAATAGAGAATAAATAAAACAAGGCTTATGTGGGTTTTTTAAAATTGTATCTGTTATTTCTATATGTTACAGTGTGCTGAAAATTTTCAGCAAGTGTTTTACTCTGCCATGTTGACTCAGAGTCTAACATTTGGTTGGTGCAAAAGTAATTGCGGTTTAAAAGGTTAAAAATTGCAAATACCGCAATTACTTTTGCACCAACCTAATACTAATGCCTACTCCAAACCCTCACCAAGCTGCCTCCCTCATCAGACACCCCCCCTAACATTGGCACAGCTTGGAGCAAGAATACAAATGGAAGCCCACACGCTATATGTTTGTATGTAAAAATTATAAATCAAGGTAAACTATTAAATAAAATATGTTTCTCTTCCTACCTTGACAAATATCCTTTCATAACAAGCTAGAAGGCAAAGTTCTGATTTAGAAGTCATCAATTCCTGGGAGGTCCAGGTGGGACATGGGCCTTGGCCTGCGGGGAGTGCTGGCCTCTGGTTTCTGGTTCCGCTCCATGTGGTCAGGAGCCTTCCACGCACTTGTGTGGACACCGAGCTCTCCATCCGAGCTTAATCCGCATCTCCTGTAAACAGCCACCCTTTGCGCAGACCCCCAGGAAGAGGCCTGCACAGGTACTGAAAGTGGGTGTAGGGATGATTGGGCAGAGACTTCTAGGGTGCCAGGTACCTGAAATGTGGTCTAAGAGGTGGGGTGGTCACATGCTCTCGGTCCTGCAGACTCCTCATTCTGTGGAGAGGGGTGCAGCTGGAGAAGGGCGAGAGTGAAGCCCTGTTACAAAGCAGGGTCCTCTCTGGCCGGGGTGCTGGTCCCATTACACCTGATCTTCACCTTCATCAAGACCTGCAGTCCTTTGACCCTCACTTTTTCTCAGACCACGAACCTGTTGCACGACTCCCGTCTTTTCCTGTCTAGACTGGAGCCTCTCTTCCATCATACTCTCAGCAGTGCCCTCGACCTTCTAGCCCCCTTGTTTTTCCATCACACCTACCTAGCAAAGCCTCAACCCTGGATCACTCCCACTCTCCATCTTCCCACTTACGCTCCGGTTGTCGAGTGCCTGCACTGTGAATAGTGTAAGCAGTATACACGTGTCCATCCCAGCGGGACCTCTGTGCCACCAGAGCTCCTTCAGTTTCTCCCAGGCAGCTCTTCCTGGTTCCCACTGAAATCCTTTCAACCTTCGCCACTTTTCTCGGGCTCTTGCCCCACCATCCTTGCTGTCACTCTCAGCAGATGGCCTGGCTTCCTACTTCTCTAAGGTAATACAAGTCATCAAAGCAACAATACCTCTTACTTCCCGCTCCCCTCTCCAATTTTACTGTACACTGTTGATGGCGACGGGTAAGATGAGGAGGGTAATGGATAACATTTTTTTACCCCGTAACCCTTGGCCTACCACTATGACTCTTTCCCTCCTGTCACCATCTGTGGTGAGGTGCTGTGTCCCTGCCCCCCAGTCTCTGACATAGCCTTCCATCACAGCTTTGGATTCGGCCCTTTTTTGCTTCCTCTGGACCTGACTCGGTCACTTCTCTATCTAAAGCTCTATGTTCCAGCTGCAGTCACTCCTCTACTTCTCAAATCAAATCCTGGCTTGTCCACAGTGGTCTTATTTCTGCTCCAATAACTCAGCTGAAACCACTCTGACCAGGTTCCACAACGACGTCTTTGTCGCCAGTGGGTACTTTTAGTCCTTGACGGTGATACCCGACACGAGGAAGCATGCCTTCTAAACATGGTCTTTGCCCTTGACGGCCGTGCGCTTCCTGCTTTCCCAACTGGCTTCCCAAGTCTCCTTCCCCAGAATGTTGTCTGCCTCAGAGTTCTGCCCTCGGCTGCATCTCTTCTTTTTATACTCAGCACCTGGCCTGCAGAAGGTGTTCAATCAATATCAAATGACGTATGCAAATCAAGCTGCTGGTTTCAAATTCAAGCAACATACGCAAAAGTCTTTAAAAATTTGAACAAGAGGGAACAAACTTTTTTTGGAATGATACACGTTTCCCATTATAACTGATGTATTACTCACTGCAACTGGAGCCCACTGAAGGAAAAGAAAACCACATAATAGCTTGTCTCAGAACTAATATGGCTGGCTATACGTTAGCAACAGAAATGATGTAGCTATCTTATTAGAAATACAACAAAGAGATTACGGAGCAGCTGTCTCCCCACACTGTCATTTCATTTTGCTCTGTAGTAGATTGGCAGAGAATCTAGAAAAGGAAAAAATTATTAAGTCACTTTGTGTTCTCGTAGAGTAAATGATTTCTGCTCTTTTGAGAAACAAATCTTAAAAGGCAATGTATCTCCCATGTTTATTGGAAATAAAACATTTTCAAAGTTTCTTTTTTTTTTTCCTCAAGAGATAACTGATTAAACATTATGGCCTTTCCCCTTCCATATCTTGTGGTAAAGTTTCTCTTAACTCCTTATTCCACACTCAGAACTTGAGGGCCATAATGGGACCTTGAAACCCCACTTTGCAACAAGAATTCTGTAGAGAACTATTTAGTGCGCTCTTTTCATTGAGATAAAAAGATGCTACATGTAGAGCATTCATTTGTTTATTCATTCATCATTCATTCAACAAGTAATTATGTTAATAGCCACTTAGAGTCATCTTAGAATGGGTAGTATTTCATATGTGGAAAGATGCTTGGCAAACAAGATGCTGAGTTTATTTTTTACCTTATTAGGCCTTGACCTGCCAAGGTTTCTTCTTCCCACCTTCAGACTATTAGTCAGCAGGGCTTACTTTGCATAGCCACGTGTGTCACGTTGTTACGATTCCATCTGTGTCTGCCACAGTCATTTTATAATGATCCGGGTCATGTTTTCTTTGTGCTACTCTATGCTTAAGCAGAGGGGGAAAACTCTTATCAGTCAGGAAAAGAAGGAATTGATAAAATTAAATCAGAAGTCAGGGTTCCATTCCCTGCTGATTTGTATAGCTCACATTTTTACAACAGAAGTATGAACTGAAAAAGTGATATTGTGACCACTTTACTTTTTATTTACATGTCCAAGAAAATGAATATGGCCGTAAGGGAGCTAGATGAGACGTGTGGACTTCATGGGGAAAATTATTAATGCTCTTAATCTTCTGGGGTTACCTACCATGTTTCCCTGAAAATAAGACCTAGCCAGACCATCAGCTCTAATGTGTCTTTTGGAGCAAAAATGAATATAAGACCCGGTATAATATCATATCATATCATATCATATCATATCATCATATCATATCATATAAAATTGGGTCTTATATTAATTTTTGCTCCAAAAGACGCATTAGAGCTGATGGTCCAGCTAGGTCTTATTTTCAGGGAAACACGGTAAGTGCCAAATACAGCACAAGGCAGAATTGAACACGGTGCCTAACCCAGGGCAAGAGCTCATGCGTGTTAGTAGAGGAGTGTAAAATGATGTCCTACATTAACACAAATGTGCAGCTTAGGCTGTGTGGGAGGTGATAAGGAGTGGTGGGGCTTGTGGCAAAGTGGAGCACTCCCTGCTTAAAATGGCATCCATGCTTTAAACATTGGAAAACGCTGTGATAGCCAAACAAAACCATGTCTAGGGGTTCAGTACTTCTCCTAGCTTGAGTTTTAGCTCTCTGAATTAAGCCTGTCCTTTGCTTCATTTTCTTTCTTTCACTTTTCTTCTTCCTATCACCAACTGCCCCGTTATCTCTGGCTGCTTGCTGCCTCAGACAAAAGCTGCAAACTTTCTACCTCATTTCAAAGAACAACTTTAACAAAATGTGCCCGTGTTTGAAAGTGTTTGCTTACCTCTGAACCAAGCATCATTTAAAACACTTTTTAAAACTCTTCAATCTTTGTTAGTTTTTATATCACACACACACACCACACACACACACACACATATATATATGATACATGTTCTTTATTTAAAACTTCTAACAATATAGAAGTAAATAAAGTAAAATGTGTTCCTTTCATTTTCCCCTCTGCCGATCCCATTCCCCAGGTAACCTGTATTTACTATTTGGTGTGTATACATCCAGCTTTTTCCTGAGTGTATACACACACACATACTTAAGTACTTAGATTATACATAAATATAATCTTATTCAAATGCTACCATACCATTCTGTAACTTGCCTTTTCATATATGATTGACAAATTTTCCTAATAGTTTAATTGTATCACATTTTTGTTCATTGCTATCCTTTCAATGACTTACTTCGCCAATCCCTTTTGGTGACATTTAAATTGTTCCTCGCTTTTTTGCTATTTTCTGCTCTTACTCAACTCTCTACATGCATGTGTGTTCGGCATCTCCATGTTCAAAGCCAAACTCCTGATCTTCTCCCCCAAACCTGCTGCTCTTACAGTTTTCCCATATTAATGAACGGGAACTCCATCCTTTGTGTTGCTTCTGCCAAAGACCTTGGCGTCACCCCAAGCTCCTTTCTTTTCTTCCACTCCACATCCACTGTGCAGCACCTCTCGGCACCTCCACTACTCACCCCATCCAAGCCGCCATCTCCCAACGGGGCTCCAAGCTTGCTGCCTTTGCTCAGCAGTCTGCTGTCACCCTGAGGGATGCTTTTCAAATGTGTGTCAGGTCAGGCCACTCCTCCACTGCCTACCCTCCAGTGGCTTCTCATCTGCCTTGCATAAAAGCCGAGGGCCTTACAGTGGTCATCGAGGTCTTAATTGATCTATCCCCTTATTCTCTTCCCCCACCTCCCTCATCCTCGTCTATGGCTCTCCTGGCCATAACAGGTGCAGGATAGCTACTTATTGAGTGAGCAGATGTTACGAAAGTGTCGGCAGTGAACATCCATGTATGTATGTAGTTGCTCACATGTGGGGCTGTATTTTCAAGGTGAATTAGAGGTGGAATTGCTGAAACAAGGGGTATAACTATTTTAATAAATATTGCCAAATTGCTTTCCAAACAGTTTGTACTATTTGGTGTTTTTTATTTTTCTTGTAAAAAAGATGCAGTGTTAAAAAGAACTTAACCTGTATATGGAGCTGAGGGTACAAGTGAAAGGGACCTTTTCATTCAGGGATTCTTCATCTGGGGTCTGTGAACACAGACCCCCTAATGGATATTTAGCATCTTTTTAAACTAGAAATTTTGGTAACAAAACACAGACAGTTTAGCAGTATCTGTGACTTTGTCACCAACAGAAATCACAGATGTCTCTGTATCATAATACAAATGTAGCTGCCTTGAATTTCTGTTCCCCCTCTTCACTGCTTTGAAATGACCATGACCCCTCCCTCCCTGAATCCTCCCTTTCCTTTACTCACCACTACTTAGATGTTGTGCCACTAGATCTTGTTATTTAAGGAGTGAATAGAGAAGCACCTATGATACATTACTGTTAATTTATTTTTTAAAAATACTGTGATACCTATTTCGATACAGTTGGTTTCATTTTATCCCTTTAAAATGAGGATCTTTATCAGACTACCACAAGGATCCATGGTGCAAAAACACTTAAGAACCCTGTTCACTCATGGTGCCACTATTGGTTTGGAAGGAATAACTTACTTATCTGTAGGAATAACCTACAGATAATCATAAGGTATTTTATAAAATTAAAGTGGCACGAAGTGTCAGTACCAGAATAACCGGGCCATTCGTCCTCATAGCTGTCATGTCTTTCACTCATTCACCCGGTGTGTATTTATTACGTACTTCTGTATGCGATGCACTGTGTAAGGGGCCCTGGGGAATCAAAGGTGAAGGTGTGCTTGCTGCAGTGTAGTGTGGGACATTTACACTTACTCTCACCCAAGGCTCTTTATCAATGTTGCCCATCAAAGTCTCCTACCCAAAGCCTTTCCTCCCTGTACTCACTCTTCCTCCTCTGCCCACCTCAGCATGTTGGAGGGCTCAGGCCTTGCTCCTGGCTTTTTCCTCTCCAGTTTCTCACTGGGTGGTCTCATGCACAGTGGTAACATTTAAATGCTGGTAATTTCAAGAGTTACACTTCAGACCAGATCTCTCCGGAAGTCCCGGACTCAGCCATACTTAGCCATCTCTACGTGTGTGACTCATAGCATCCCAGACTTAACATATCCAAACATATTTGTCCCTACTATTTTACTAAGTGGACTCACCACCCACCCTTTGACTCAAGCTAAAAGGTGCCCAAGGGTCTTCCTTGAGTCTTGCCTTTACTCACCTCTCCTTATCCCACAACCAGAATGCCATTCATCAGCAAATACCAGTGGTTCTACAATATATTCAAAATACTTTATGACATGCTGCTCAGAGTGGGGTCTGCAGATTGGTGCTAGTCCATGACCTGTTTGTTATTGGCTCATGACAAGTTAGGTATAGAACTTGAGAGTAAGCATTAGCACCTTTTATAGCAGCTTGACATTGTCATGATGGCCAATCTCACAATGGTAAACGCATCTCATCGGAGAAGGTGTGGACCACTTCGGTATTGGCAGGCTCAAATGGTGAGTCATAGGTGGTATCAGTCATGTGATAAATAACCACATTACATTATGTGCTATTTTATGACTGGTTTGTCAACTACACCCTAAAAGTATAGAAAAAATCTGTGAAAATGTAAGCATTTATTATAACCTATTTACACATTTTCATTTTTAATCAAAAATTTTCCATTTTATTTAACATTATTAGTTCCTTAGGGAAACACATTTACATTAGTTGTTTGCACCTTCAATTTCCTGAAGGTAGAACAAGCCTCAGTGGAATTTTTGTTGTTGCTTTTATTGTTTTGGTGAGAAAAATCCTTAGATCTTTTGAATGTGGCAAGAATATAAACCAAATGGTGAAGGTAGAAGTGAGTCTGAAGAAACAAAGACCCATGAGTACGTACGTACTTGTTTTCCTTGAAACTGCGATCCCTCCACACACCGAGTTCAGTTTATATCATTGATGTCGACATCCTAGAAACAGTGTGTAGTTATTTATAGAGATGGGCTGGCTGTGAAGCAATGGAACCATCAAACGAATGGGGCACTTACTTGTGAAAATCAAGGGTAAACCCACAAGAATGTTTTGAAAGAAAGATTATTGGATTAAAAAGCTGATTGAAACAGATGTTCAGTATTTCACATATAAATGTTAGGGGCTTTAAGGGCTTCTTAGTAAGTAGCATTTCTGCTCGCCAGGACTGACATCCACACACTATTGCTGGGACCTTGGTGAAAAATTGTATCAAAGGTATTGGCTTGGCAGAGTTGGGTGAATCCACAGCAAAAGAAGGTAACGCGATGCCACTTCCAGGGCCCCCTGCTCAGCATTTTCAGGACCCCGCTAATGACGTGGAAGGCGGACTGACTCACAGAGCGATTAAAGCTGGCACTGTACTTTTTCATTGCAGCCTCATAATTTCTCTCGTGTTCCTGTTTATGTGCGATTTGACCATGATGGTGATATGAAGGAAGAATTCCTTTTTTCACCTCCGTGGCAGCCAGTCCTGAGTCTAACTGTACAAAATGAGGGAGAATTCTATTGTCAACAAATGTGGTTTGGAGTTTACATTTTGTGGAGGCGGGTGTTCTGATGGCGAACAAAACATCCTGGGGTTTAAAACCCGGCTTAAGGGGCTTGCATCAGAATGTAAATCACTGTGCTGATTCTCTCAGGAGAAAGTCCTACTAGGAGGAAGGTTGGTTGAGCTAAGCAGTTTAGTGTCATGCTAAAAATCATGACTTACGTAAAAGCTGGTGTTAAATTCTGGATTATTCTCTGATGTTATGTGATACTGTGGAAATGGGTCTTAAACAGCTGTCACTGCATGCTGAGGTATGATGATAATCAAGAAGACAAATGTTTGAGAACGTTTGATCTACAGAACAACACACCCAAAGACAGTTTGGTCTGGGCTTGTTGAAGAAATGAATTGGGACAAGCACAATTGCTTATGTATAGCTAAGATCTTCAGTACTTTTCATGATCTCAGTATTTTCATTCAAGGAAGAAATGCAACATGGCTTTTCAGCGGCAGATAAGATCAAAGGGCAAAAACGAAAGTTAGAATGTCGAGAGAACGGTTTCTACAGATTATTCTGACACATGTTCTATAGATTAACAATGATCAATATAGTTGATGATCTTGATATTGTGAAAAGCTATCACAAAACACCTTAAAATTCTGATACAGCATTTTGAATTTTGTTTTCCAACAAAAGAAGATCTATGCCTTAAAAATACATGGATCCAGAATCCATTTCTATCATCAAAAGGTAATTTAAATTTAACTGGAATTTATAGGATACATTGCTGGAACTGATTTCTAGTGGAAGGGTCTAAAGGACTCTGAAAACATAGTAGCGCTTTCTCCATTTTAAAATTTAAAAATGATTAAACTGAGCTCGCTGAAATTGCTCTAAAATCTTTTTCCATTTCATTCTGTGAAACTGGTTTCTTATCTATTATTATTATCATTATTATTTAAATAAAACACAGAAGCTGTTTTGATATACATTATCCCCTACAAGTAGCCTTGTTGGCAATCCCACCTAGATTAGATAAATTATCAAGCAAGAAGTAAGTCATTTTGTCACGTTAAAAACTTTAAACATTTATATACACTGTGTGTCCATAGACATTTACTATGGGGATTCATTTTTTTCCCTCAAAATGAAAAAAAGTTACATGTGTAATAGTGAGCCTATATATTAGTTGCCTGTGTGCATACTTTCGATGAATAAACAACATGAACAATTTCATACTTTATTCCTATATTATGTTTACCCTGGTAATATTTATTGCAGCATAATTTCCTGTTTGTTGAACTAATAATAATACAAAATTACAGCTTTTATCTTGTGTGTCTTTTTTTTCCATTTTGTTTTTCTAGTAATTCATTTTTATTAATTTTTACAAAGTATTGGTTTGCAACAGACTGGAAAAATTTTAAAAGGGTCCTTTACCACAGAGAATTTAAGCAGCACTGCCTTGTGGGACTGAATATAAAATGAGGCTTTTCTTCAAAACATTCCCCTCTGGAAAGAATTAGTTCTCTTACAAACTCTGTCAGACTACAGCACATGCTCTCAGTTACTTTATTTTGAAGCAGAAAGTAGTAGTTGAGCCTGAAACAGCCTCAGTCAATGAGAGGTTTTGATGCTTAGAGAGGTCACCTGATGAAACTGGCAAATAAAGGAGGAAAGAAAGTTAACGCAGATCTAGTTTCTACACCTGATGTTATAAAATCAGAACTGTAAATATTGGCTATCATCGTCAGCAAGCCTTTAAAAATCATTTTAAAGCAATACAATAAGCGGTTACATATTGGAGATCACAAATATATGTATCAGGTGAAATGGGAAAAAATGCAAAACACACCTTTTATAATGTTATGCAAATAGCTACTATGTGGCTTTAGGTACAAATTTCTAGTGTCAGTACCGGCCATGGAATTACAAAGTCCTTTACTCCAGACAGCTTTAAGAGATGTGACGATGACATGCCCTGGAAAACAGAGTTAACATCTCAGAAGTGGCTCTGGTGATCGTGCAAACATTTATGTGACATAGATGCGTGCCAAGAATGAATAAAATGGCTTCATAAGACATGATCATGGAAACAGCAGTGTGTGTTGTTGGTGGCTAAGCTATGGTCTCAGCCCCGAACCCACCCTCCCATACCCTGCGTGTGAGGCTGGGACTGACACGCTCACATCCACATCGTTTCTGTACCAGCTGCCTCTTCAGGTTCCGTCCTCTCTGGGTGCAGATACCAGACGACTGGAGGAGAGAGAAGCAATGGCTTCTTCCAGTCTACTCGGTTCCCGTGAGGGTCGTCCCAGCACCTGCAGGTGGTTCTAGCTTCCCATTGTTCCCACCCTGGACCCCTCAGACATACCAGCCGTAACCTCCAGCACCATCCCCAGAGGCCTGGGCTCAGTTTCCCTGGACCCCCCACCAGCCTTTTAGGTCCTCATAACCCATCTCTTCCCTCTGTTTCTTCATCCCTGATGATGATTTCCTGACTGGATCCTGTCTGGTACCAGCTTGGTACCATGATCCCGACTTGGTACCCGGTGTGGTCCCCGGTGTCTCGGGGATGGTTTGGTTGTGTCTCTAGCCCTGAATGCATCACTGAGCAGCTCGCCAGTGCCAAGTGGAATGCAGGTGCCAGCCTGTGTCATGCTGTGGCACCGTGAGTAATCAGGCTGTCCCCTGAAGTTGATGGTGATGAAGCGAGTTAGTCGAGGCTGCTGCACTGACCACTGCAGCTGGTAATGACGACCACGTAGAGTGCAGGGTGGGATGGCGTGTGTATAGGAGAAAATGACAAGCTTGGAGTCTTTAAACACTCAAGTCACATGTGGGCAGTCGGAAATGATTGCACTTCTCTGCACCTCCATCTCTGCCATCCTCATCTCTCCCCAACAGCGTCCCTTCTTCCAATCCACTTTTTCATACAGTGACCAACATACCTTAAAACCAGCCCCTCTGCTGAAAACCTCCGATGATATCTTACTTTTAAAATAAAATCTAACCTCTTCAACCTCATCGCAAATCCCTTTCTTCCTCTCAGTGTTTTAGTCTTTCTAGCTCTGTCTGGCCTTGGGGCCTCCCAGATTTATAGTTCCCTCTTGTTGGAATTCACTTCACTGTCATGTATTTTTAAGTTCTCTGGCTCTCTGTATGCCTGACTGCTTTTCATCATTCATATCTCGTATTCCCCAATTTCCCAAGCTTTCTTCTATAAAGCAAACCTTCAACCGTTTCTCCTCGTAAATATGCCTTCATGAATTCATTTCTTTCATAGCACTTACCAAATCTATGTACATCCTGTTCATTTCCTTGTTTGTCTCCCCCCACCAAACTACACTCCATTAGGGTAGAGACCTACCTGTCTTATTGGCTGTTGTGTTCGCAGGACCCTGCTCCAACACCTGTCACATAATGGATGATCAAAAAATACATGTTGATTGAATGAGTTTTGGAAGTCATTTTCCTTCAGTTAATTTAAAATTTTAGTTTTGAAGCATTTCAAGCGTGCAGAAAATACCATAATCAACCCAGGTACCAGCCAACCAAATTGAACAGATTTTGACATTTTCCATGTTTACTTCAGATTGCACTTTCTTCTCACTCTCTCATTTATTCAAGAAATGTTAAACATAAGAGAAACTTGTCCATTTCATTTAAGTTCTAATTATTAGCATACAGTATGCATAATATTATCTTATGATATTTCTAGTGATTGTAGGATCTCCCTCCATCCATCCTGATATAGATAATTTGTGGGTGTTTTCCTTTCGATCAGTCTATAATAGCTAGAGGTTTACGGAGCTACATTCCTTTTGGCAGACATTTAGGTCCTACTGGGTTGTTGCCATTTATAAAAGATGATTGTGTAAATGATTTTCTACCAAGAGCACTTTTTTGACATCTTTTTTGCATTATAATTGACATGCAATAAACTGCACATATATAAAGTGTACGATTCAATAATTTTTGACATGTATACACTCACGCGATATCACCACAGTCAAATAATGAAGATACCCATCACCACCAAAGTTTCCTTGTATCCCTTTGCCATTACTTCTTCCCAGCTGCCCCTTCCCACCTCCCTGCCTCCCCTTTACAGGGAACCACCAAACTGTTTTCTGTCACTACAAATTTGTTCCCATTTTCTAGAATATTATATAAATGGAATTACACAAAATGTACTCATTTTTGTCTGGCTTCTTTGACTCAGCATAATTATTTTGAGATTTATCCATGTTATAGCGTGTATCAGTAGTTCATTCCCTTTTGATTGCCAAGTAGTAGTCCATTGTATTAATATACCACAGTTAATTTATCCATTCACATGTTGATGGACATTTGGGTTGTTTTGGAGGTTTTGGCTTTTGCAAACAAAGCTGCTGTGACCATTTGAGTATAAGTCTTTGAATGTATATGTGCTTTCTTTTCTCATGGATATGGCTAGATTATAGGGTAGGTGTGTGTTTAATTTTTTAAGAAACTGCTTAACTTCTCTAAAGTATTTTCATTCCTGCCAGCAGCAAATGAGAATTCCAGTTGCTCTACATCTTCACCAACACTTGGTCTTTGTAAATTTAGCCATTCTTACAGGTATGCAGTGGTTCTCTCATTGTTGTTTCCCATTATATTTTCCTAATGACTAATGACGTTCAAAATCTTTCCATGTGCTTATTTTCCTTCTGTATATCTTCTTTAGGGAAGTGTCTGTTCAAGTATTTTGCCCATTTTTATTGTGTTGTTTGCTTTCTTATTATTGAATTTTGAGAATTTTCTTTGTATTGTGTTATCAGGTATATATGCTTTGCAAAGATTTTCCTCTCATCTATGGCTAGATTTTCATTCTCTTAACTGTCTTTTGACAAGCAGAAGTTTTCATTCTCTTAACTGTCTTTTGACAAGCAGAATCCACTTTCTTTGGATACATTTTCAGAAGTAGGATTAAATGGTCAAAAATATAATCTTGTGTATCTGTGGTTCTAGCTACCTGTCGTCAGGCTGCCTTTCAGAAGAGTTTGAAACACTGTCGTTGAATAGTATTATGTTCTGGGGGCTTGCTAATCCTGTAGTCTTTATCACTTGTCTTTAGAGTATAAAGTGTTACATTACAGTTTTATTTCACTCCACTCACCTGGAAAATTGAACATTTACTTAAATTTGGTGAATTTAAAAAAATTCCTTTTATAACTTTTGACCATTTATCATTGGAAATTTTGAGTTCTTCTTACTGATTTGTAAGAGCTTTTTATATGAGTATAATTTAGAAGTCAAAATTTGCATGTAATTTATCACAAATATTTTCATGTCAATATTTACCTTTTATCTTAGTTTTATACCCTCCTCCCCGCCAACAAACTAACACTTATTTGTAATTTCTCCTGTTTTTTAAACAGTAAATCTAAATGGCCACTTGGGATAAATATATTATTCTGTTTTCTTCTAAATTTGGGAAATTGTACATTAATTTTTTCTGTACTATAATGTTCTTATGGTTTGTGGTATAAAGTAAGAGTCTAAGTTTATATTTCTTAGTATTATTAACAAATAACCTCAGCAGTTCTCCCTTCTGTGGCACTCAGATTGTCATATATTAAATGCTCATATAACTTATGTCCTATTTCTAAATTCTTTACATTGTTTCATGAATTTCTGAAGTCAGCAACATGATTTTAATGTGCGTTGCTTTATGATACAATCTGATATTTCCTAAAGCAAGTTCTCCCTTATTGTCCAAATTAATCTCTGATGATTTTTGTAGTTTTTATGTAACAATTATCCTATTATTATTGGAAAATATATCAAATATATAAATTAACTTGAAATTTTGCCATGTTTTTAATATTTTTGTTTATTTTTTCTTCTATAAAATATTTGTAATTTTATTTATATTGGGCTGATATATCCCACCTTAGGTTAGTTACATGTAGGTACACAATAAATGTATATTAGGTACAGGTATATTTTGTCATTGTTAAAAGGGGAATCTATTTTCAAAACAAAACTTTTAATAGTTAATTATTTAAAATGCTACTGTTATTTTGGAATATGTTTTATATGATAAATATTCTTGAATTGTTTTATTTCTAAAATTCTTAGTAGATTTCTTTGCATTTCCTGGGTTCTCTAATCGTGACTTCAGCAGTTAGTGATGTTTCTTTCCTATCAATTTCTCTTACTTGTTTTTCCTGCCTTATCACTATAGCAAGATCTTCTAATAGTTTGTTAAATAACATGTGCGATAAAGAACATATTTGTTTGGACTTTGCTTTTAGGAAACATGCCACTAATTCCTGTGTCTCCACTCAAAACAGCATTGGCTTTTTATTTTAAACTTCGTTTTGTTTAGTTTCCAGAAATCAAAATCACGAATGTATGTCATATTTTATAAACTTTCCTTTTAAGCCTTCTAATATACAAATAATTATGAGTGCCGACCAAGTATGCTAAGAGCGAATTAGCTATATTATAAAAAGAACAGATTTCCTTTTTGATTACCTTCCATTTTGGTTCACAGATTTTACCTTTTGCTCGGTATTTTCCAAGATGTTGTTTTTGAGGAGACTAGCGCTCATTTGTCTTGTACCTAAGATTCACGCAGACTTCATATTCTCTTCTTATCTCAGCCCTGTCTCTAATCTGCTCATTCGACTTTCCCCTTGATACTCGTTGTTTTTTATTTTTCCAATGCACTGTCACATCAGTCAAAACTGTAAAAACTTTAGGATGTTCCAGGAACGCTTCGCTCCTCTAACAGTTTATTTCCTCACTGTTGCTCAAAGTTCAAGTTTATTGCTAAGTAGTATTAATAAAAAGGATTTTATAATGAAGTTCCTCTAATTTTGATACTCGTGCTTCTGTTAAATTCAAGTTTTGCTAAGGGCTCTTTTCTTAAAAGCACAACCCAGCATCTGTGGGAGAAAAACATAATTAAGAACTCTAATGGAAAATTTTCAAATATACACTTAATACGTAATTATGAAGTACTAATATTTTGAAATGTTTTTGTACTTTTTTTTCCCACCCCCAAATTATTGGAATGTTCTCTGTGCTATTCTGTGGAGCTCTGGGGAGGACATTTGACGTGAAGTCGTGATTAGGGTATTTCGGGTTCAGGTCGTAATCTGCATGGCCCCCCATAATTCTGCACGGCTGTGAAAAGCTTTGGACTGACTGCACAACACAGTGATCCTAATCCCAGTTTACCCCTTTCCCCCACATGAGAATGATGGAGGAGTTGGAACTGAGGAATCCTGAAGTCTTGTTCCCAGTGGGTGCATAGCAGTGGGTGCATAGCTTTGAGCTGGCTGTATTCTGTAGCTTGGCTTTTCTTTCTATGTAATATGGGACCAACATGGATTTTTTTTTTTAAGCCTCAAAATACTGAGGTTTTTAATATATGCACACACTTTTCAGTATTTTGGTATGAGTTTCTTCTGCACAGGCATATTCTGTTTATTGTGAGAAAGGGTTCCTCAACATTGGACTATGTATGAGTTTCCTGTTGCTGCTGTAACAAATTACTACAAATTTAGTGGCTTAAAACAACCCACATTAATTCTCTTACAGTTCTGGAGGCCAGAAGTCCAAAATCAGTTTTACTAAAGACAAGATGTCTACAGGGCTAGTTCCTTTTCCAGGGTCCAAGGGTAGAATCCATTCCTTGCCTTTTTCAGCTTCTCGTGGCCGCCATGTTCTTTGCCCTGTGGCCCCTTCCTCCATTTTCAAAGCAGGTCATCACTTCAGTCTCTGCTTCTGTCCTCACATCACTGTCTCCTATTCTGTCCAACGTGGATTTTTGACAAAGATCCCTGTGATCTCAGAAAGCCCAGAATTATTATTAGCTGGGCATAGGGCTGTGCTATGAATCAAGAGACCTGGTTTTCTATGCTGGTTTTGTTGCTAACTGTAACTTTAGGAAAGTTGCTTTATGCTTCTGAGCTTCAATTTCCTCATCTGTAAAATGAAAAGAACAGGCCAGGTGGCTTCTAAAGTCCCTTAAAGGAAAAAGAGACGAGTGCTATTATTCTGGGAGAGGGTCAGAATTTGGAAACGGGGTGGGCAGGTTAGAAGTGGCCTTTGTCACGTATACCAGCGCGTTGGGGCTGACAGGTGGCAGGTCTGAAGCCCTCAGCACAGCAGGTCACTTAGCTGTGCAGGGGGTGGTCCTGAGTTGGGATCAGAGAAGCCTCGGGGAAGAAAAGACGTGAAAAGTTCCAGTCTCAGGGTGTTTGTTCTGTACAGTGCTCCAAAGGTTGTAACACCAAGGGTGAAGTTCAGGGTTGTTTTATCCCTGTGGTTTGATTCAAACTAAGAAAAAAGCTTTGTTTTGTTTTCTCTCCCCCCCTTCCCCGCCCCCTACTAGGAGGTGTTTTCACTAAAACTTCCCTGCGGGAAAATATTTCTTACTAAAGAGTGCCAAGTGAGCCAAATAGACCATGTAGTCACAGAAAGGAAGGTACCGCTGAGGAATGTGTGTCCAGACAGGGCACCCCGAAACCCATTCCTCTCTACACATTCGAGCACACTTGTTTCCTGCAAAGTCCTACCCTGACATCTTGCTTTCATGCCTTTCTTATAAACTCATATTATGTAAGCCCTCAAAGTGCTAAATGTTTTTCCTTTGTTGGCCATCGCTCTCAAGATGATTTTATCAAACATGAATTTTCTCTCCAGTATCAACCGCATGCCAGGGGGAGCTGGCAAAATCGAGACGAGTCGGTTGTGTGCATGAGAGGCTGGGGCATTTAGCTCTGTGTGCCCACACAGGTGTGTACATGTGTGTGGGGTGAAGACGATCTGGTTACTAAAAACCAACCAAAGATAATCATTCTTTCTTTTTTTTTTTTTTTCCTGTTTCTCCATGTCGTCGTTAAAATAAATGATTTTTATAGCCCATGCTTTTCAATTATTTTCTTATGTTGACTTTATAAATAACCCTACAATATTTGTCTGCACTTTGAAGTTGTTTCCTTAGGAGAGGTTCCTAGAGAGTAAGAATTTATTTTATCATTTTTATGACTCCTGATTCTTCTTGTCAAGTCGCCTAGTTAACAAATTACACTCCCTCTCACATCTACCCTTTCCACCATGTTCTTGCTAGTGATTGAATGTTAACTTATTTTTCAAATACCAGTATTTTCTAGTCTAATAGATGAAAATAGTGTCTCATTTTTTGTTTTATTTCACTGATTGCTAGTAATATTGAACATTTTCATGTGTTTATTAGCTCTTTCTGTTTCCTCTTCTGTGAATTCTATTCATTGCATTTGCCCATTTTCTCTTCTATATGAGAATATTTACCTGTTATTTTTATTGTAACTTTTACCAGTTTATTGTTTTATTTTTATGATTTTTCGATATGCAGGAATTTTAAGTTTTCATTTATTCAAATGTGTGATCTTTTCCATCACAATTTCTTCCATTATTTTTATATTAAGACAGTTTTCTTCATCTAGAGACTAAGTTAATATTCACTTCCATTTTCTTGATTGGTTTGAATCTGTGGTTTGAATTGTAAGACTATTTAGCCCTTTAATGTATTTGGGATTTATTTTGGTATATAACATGGGGGTGATGATCTAAACATTTTTGTTCCAAAAAGCTTCCTAGTTTTTCCACTATTGTTTCTATTATCTCTTGAACTATAATGAATAATCATTCATTTTTTACATACTATGGGACCTATGCAGGCTATTCTGTTCCCTCGGTCTCCTTATTCTTACATCAAGGACACACGTTTTATCCCCCAGTTCTTATATTATGTTCTAAAACCTGGTATTTCTTGTTTTCAAATTGTTCTCGGCCCTTCTTGCCTGTTTATTTTCCAGATGAATGGTGGAATCATTTTTGTGGAGTTCCAAGAACCTCCCTTTGGGGTTTTGATGAAAATTGCATTCAACCCATAAATTAATTGGGAAGAATTTGGCATCTTTACAGTGTTCAGTCTTCCCATCCAGGAATACACATATGGCACGTCCCTCCACATTTTCAAATATCCTTTTGTATGTCTCAATGGAATTTTATAGTTTTCTTTATATAAATTCAACACATTCCTTATGAAGGTATTCCCAGATAATTTTATATTTTGGGTAGTTTTTTAATGGAATCATTTCCCCCTTTAGTTTAGATCCACTATTTAAAATTTTTTTATTTATTTTTATATTTATTTTTATCCTTGACATACAATATTATATTAGTTTCAAGTGTACAATATAGTAATTCAACATTTATATACCTTACAAAGTGATCACAATAAGTCTAGTAACCGTCTGTCATCATACAGTTATTAAAATATTATTGACATATATTCCCTATGCTGTACATTATATCTCTGTGACTAATTTTATAACTGAAAAGTTTGTACTTCTTCATCCCTTTCTCCTTTTCTGCCCTCATCCCCCATCCCCAGCAACAATCAGTTTGTTCTCTGTACCTATGAGTTTGTTTCTATTTTTAATATCACTTTTTCCCCCGAAGATTGCCAAGTACTGACAGGGATTTGAGTGAAAAGCGTATTTGTTTCTTTCCAAGCTTCTAGTTCAAAGATTTAGAACTAGAACTAACCTTAAACATATTTTCTTTTTATATATGATCAACTTGAGGTCATGAAAGGTAAAATAATTTATATGAATACCACATAACTTGTTCAGAAAGTAGCTAAATAGATGAATACTTCCAAATGTCCGTATTCTTTGTCTCAAGGACATGTACAGCTTAAATATCCAAAACCCTGTCGCTCTTTGGATTACAGCCAGAATCCTTCAGTGGCTTATGAGGTCCCGAACAGATCATTCCCGTTCGCCCTCTAACCTCATCCTCACTCTGCATTCTGGCCTTATGGCCTTCTTTCAGTTCCTTCAATGTCCCTGGCTCTCTCCTGCCACGAGCCCCTTGCACATGCTGTTCCCTCTGCCCGGAAAGCTCTTCCTCGACCTACCCCTCCCAAATAACTCCCTGCTCATCCTTCAGTTCTCAGCGCCATTCTACTCTCAGGGGAATGCTTCCCTGACATCCATGGCCAGTCCCTTTATCCCGCCCTCTCACAGTACCTCTGTCCCTCCTCCAGGGCACTGAGCACACTGGTCATTTTACTTTGCTTGTAGAATTATTTCATTTTCTCCCCGGCTGGACTAAAAGCTACAGGGAACAATGTTCTTTTCTGCTCAACCCTCCATGTTCAGAACCTAATGCAGCTCGCCCATCGTGGCCTCTTAGTGTGACTGAGGAATGAGTAAATGAACTCAAGAATCTATTTCTAAGAGTGAAAAAGCATTATTAATGAATGTGTTCTGTCGTGAGCGGGACACATGGCTATCAAAGTAGCAGTCTCACATACGTATGTGCCTTTCCACAATGTCAGACTTTATTAGAATAAAGCCATGGATCTAGTCCTACCAACTCGGTTTATCACGGGCATTAACCAAGGCTCCATCCAAAGGACAGCCTTCAATAGTCGGAGTAGAGCAGTTTCACACAAGAGGGTCATACATGTTTGCAAGCAATAGGGTTAGGCAAGGCGAACAGAGTCTTACGAGAAAGAAGGATGAGAGAATCCGGTGTTCAGCAAGAGTCCCTACAGCCGGCCGTGCGTAGCTTCGGTCGTCAGGCCGGGCTGGTCAGATGGTCACGAGGCAGGGCTTCAAGCGCTCCGTCTGGGATGAGTGCAGGTGTGGCTGTCAGCTCATCAGTTGCGGCCTGAGCGATGAGCCGTCAGAGGTCAGACTTTATGCGCAAGACGGTGCAGTGCACCCATCAGCAGTTTGATAAAGCCATGCAGATGGTCACACTCCATCCTGCGTCGGGAATTATCTGGTTAGGGTGTTCACTGAGTACGCCTTTCACGGGATGCTCTGGCATGGCTGTCTCTTTGTGACTGACACAGCTATCAGAATTATTAGAGTCCATTTTGTGTTCATAATCGATGCTCTATACAGTTCACTGACACATTTATAAAAGCAAAAAGACTGGGGTATTTTAAAAGTCCAACAAACAAATAAATTTGATAAACTTATATAGCACCATGAAAGAATGGAAATGATGAAGACTACAACAGTGGGGGCATGTTTATATTATGTTTAGAATACCAAGATACAAAATTTTCTTGTGTTAATCAGAAGGAGAAGTGCCCAAATGATCATAGCACTTGGTTTAAGATCATGGGATGGTGAGCGATGTTTCTCCCACCCCCAAACTTTTCCTGTTCACATGCGCACATATTCAGCACATGTTTCTTGAATGCCAGTGTGTGACAAGCTCTGTGTCAAGTGCTAAGAAAGGCACAGTGAACCAGGGGTACGTGGTTTCTGCCCACTGCAAATTTACAGCCAAGTGAGGAAGAATAATCGTCATAACACAGATGGCTCAATATTCATAGACTGTCGTATTTGAGAAAATATGGGTTCCTTTACCATAGTGTGCACCATAGGCTAAAGAAAATACTTTCTGGATCGGTTCCATTATTATTGAAGTAAAATTTTAAATTGTGGGGGAAATTGTAAGAGTACTATACCCATTTTCTTTATTTTGTAGGCTTTGAAGGAGACTTCCTAAGTTGTCTCTCCAATCCTTGACCACTGCTGTACACTCTAGAAGGAAACCGTCCGGGGTCAGGATGCACTTTTCCTGGTTACCTTAGTTCAACTGTATTTAAAAAAATGTGTGTAGGTGATCAGTAGGTGCCTCTGATGCCTGCCCCACTCGTACTCATTCCCAGTTGGGGTGTCCTCAGCTCCCACTTCTCGGAAACTGAAAAGGCAGTTATCCCAACACACATTCTCTTGGTTTCATCTTCTCACACTTAGGTACTCAATGGCTGTGCCTCTGTGCTTGGGCATAATGTAAATGCTTAATTTGTTTAATAAATATCCTGAAATAGCCTCTTTGAGTTGTTACTAGAAGGGCACGAACCTTTTAACTCGCTTAGCCAGCACAGATCAACACTTAATGTCTTTAATGATGATCCAGATCTTTCTTAGTGGCAGAGATGCTTTGTAATCAATGCTGTGGCCCTGCCTGGAGGCACGGGAGACTAGAAAATCGGCAGAAAATGTCACATGGGATGGGGCCAGTAATTTGACTCCCTGCAATTGGTGTAAGTGTGGCCATTGCTGAGAGGACACAGTTTCTCCCCAGGGCTGGGAAGAGCCCCCAATCCCTCTAATGTCCCTCAGTGATTTCCGTAGTGTGGAAACCCCTTACGGCCAGTTTCTGTTCTCAACCTGAAACCTCTGAAGATTCTTCTCCCCTCCCCCCAACCCACCCACTAAAGCAAATGCCAGCTTCTGGCACAGTGGCCACCCACCTTGAGAATGATTCTCAGTGCTGGGCAGGAGGGGAGAGGCCTGTCAGGGTTGGGGCAGGGGGGTGTCATATGCAATTTGTGAGACCTCATTAAGGGGGGACGTCCCCTTTTCTTCCCTTATCCCCATACCAACCGTAACAATTATTATTTCAGGGACAGAAAACAAATCATGTTTTCTAGCTGTTGTACAAAGAAGCATTTCCAGGTTTCAGTCCCAGAATATCCCCTTTGAACTTGTACTTGGAGTCTCTTGGTCTTAGCCTAGGGTTTGATTAATTTAACCGTGTTCACTCTTTGTTCATTTCATAATTTTCTAAACACTTGTCATGTGCTCTCTGAACCTTCATCTCTTTCAACTTAAATTCTCATATTAAAAGCCCTCATAGTCATTCCATTTGGTATGACTTTGTGATTATTGGTGGCCTTTTATTAATAGAGTGCTTCTGATAATCTGAGGGAATTGTTTCATTATGAAATGTTCATTTTCTTTTTACGTTATTTATCATTGTCCACAGACCCAGAGGTTTTAAATGCTGGGAGCATGTTGTAAACGAAAACATAAATAATTTATTATAATTATGCTGAACTAAGGCCAGGTTTTCTATTGGTTCAATGATGCACATCAATGAGAAATGGGCTGGGATATAAAAATCTTATTTTCCCAAATGGATTATTTAAAGTGAAAGTGTAAACAGAAAAAAAAACCAAAAACAACACTTAATTTTTGTAAATTCCTGCATCCTCATTTAATTTAAAAACAAAACAAAACAAAAAAAGTGACCTGATAGAATTTTAAAATAATGTTCTTCTAACCAAGTGGTGTAGAGTTAATCCCATGGATTACTGGTGAGTCTCTGCCAACACGGTGTGAGAGTGTCTCTCAGGATTTGGCCATGGCACAGCCCTAGAACTCCGAGTCGTGTCTGATTGCAGGGGAGGCAGGAAAATGGGCTTTAACTCTGTCCTGGGGAAGGAAAGGAAGCACATTTTGTCACACACAGAGCAGGCTCTGCTAAGGACTCACTCCAACACCCGTCCCAAAATGGACAGCCAGTTATCCCAGCTCCCGTACCCCCAGCCTGTTTCATCCCCACCAATTTGAAATGCCTCTTTTGACCTTTGCCGAATTCCTGTATACATATGTTCTCATTCATTGAGTCCTGGGTCATAATCACACTGCTTTAATTAGTGAGGCTTTATATCCAGTTTTTGTTCTGATATTACTATTTTTTTGCAAAATATTCTGAATCTTCTGGTGTATTTATTTTTTTCAGATAAACTCTCGATTCAATTTATCAAATTTCCTTTAAAAAGGTAAAACCAAATCAACAAAAACTCTACAACCCCCTATCATATATTACTAAAAGTACTATATTCCACTTGAAAATATTAAATATTATTAGAGAAAATAAGCATTATTTGACAATTGGTGTTTTCTCGCTCCAAGGAAATATGCTTTTGAAAATAGCAAGCGTCCCATCAAACAATGACTAACAGTGTTATTAGCAGGGCATGTATAAATGGCTTGATGTTTGTAGTTCATATTTCAACTTCAACTCTATTTGTTGCATTAGCGAAATGAAGCTCATTAAGCCTCATTCTTGTAGTCTATCTCTGCCAGCCTCTGAACCCACTAATACTCAGCTTTCTTGTCTGGAAGTATGTAATCTTTCCTACATTACACTTGAAAGAAAGTTCAGCTCATTCCTAAACCTCCAGTCAAGGATATGAACTTGTTGCTTTCAGAGAGGCCACATCTGTGCACTGAGCCATTACACCATCTGTTAAAGTGGTCAGAGTTCATTTTATTGCCTCCTTTGTGGAAGGACTTGTACTGTAAAAGTGTGTGTTATTGAAAACATAATTTTCCTCATCATTATGCTTTCTTTCTAGCCAGATCATAACCTGCCAGAAATCTATTGAGCATACAGTGAAAAGCTCTTCAGAATAGCTGTTCTTAAGAGATTAAATGATTGCCATCTCTGTCCCATTTCTTTTATCTCATAATCAAGTTCAAGATGATACTAGATATCTCAGCTGCAGTGATTATATATTTGAACTAGAAATGGCTTTATCTCCATTTTTCACACTGTTGAAGGAAGGATCGTTTTTTCCCCCCATTTACATTTATATACGCTGATGGTTCTTTACCACCGTCCACAGGCTTAAAGACTCAACTACTTTTTAAAGTCTGAAAATGGCCTATGGGAGTTGGGTTGCTTTTTAAAATTTTTCTGTTTACAGAGACACTGGTTGTATGTTAAGATCCAGCTTAGATGCATCAAAATGTCGAGCTGTATCGAATCATAGCCCAACCATTCAACCTGACAAGTGAGGAGCTTGAGATTCATAGCAGCTAAGAGACTTGTCCTGGATCACACAGCTCGACAACAGTCTGGCTGAGAGGAAAGCTCATGACTGGGCTGTTTCTGGTGGCCTGGCCTGCACTGCCTGCCGTCATTCGAGTCGACCTGTTACACAGATATGGCATTGGGAACAAGTGGAAGGACTAGTCACCCAAAAGTACAAGCAGCAGACTTTTATGATTAGTTCAAAGGTGTTCACTTGGCTTTTGTTCTTTATCCTTAAAGCTGTCTGATCTGTGTTATTGTCTTACCTCACAATTTCTATTCCAGAGATTCAAACTGAGAAAAAGGTCATGTCACTATTAGAGAAGAAATATGAAAATTTGCTGAAAATGAGACTTTGGGCTATCTGGTGATTGGATTTGTCACGTGCCCACAAGTAGTCAATAGTCAGGCATTCTTTCCTCCTTTTAAAATATTTCTAACTTTAACTAAGACTCCTCATTTTTAAAACCTAATAAATAGGAAAAAGTGAGTCATTATTTATGGTTGATCACTTTTGCCAGCTGTGACTGCATTTCACATCCATTTTTTCCTTTTTTTTCTTGGACTAGAGAATCTATCCTGTCACTCTTTATAGAGACAAAACCATATTGGTCCCATCAGTAGCCTCTTTTTAGGACATAATCACTGTTAAGGGACTGTGAACAGAGATTTTTCTTGGCTTCAGCAAGGAAGTTACTTCTTTAGAATGGAAAATAATCCAGAATCTTGGGATAGCACCTAAAAAGAAGTCTGACTTATTTTAGAATCCCTTTCAAAATGGAATCATTGTTTCAAAAATACGATATTTATTGAGTGTCTGCTGTATGTCTACCGAATGCCTGATACTGCAAGGCTTAGAAAAGATTTCAGAGAAGATACCTGTTATATCAGGATAGTTTTATTAGCAAGTAGCAGGAAATCCATTTAAGACTGCTATAAACAACCCAGGGGATTTATTGGGCCAGGCGACGAAGAGTTTTGACATAGAGCATGCTTCAGGCATGGTTTGATTAGGCTCCACTCACTCCGCTGTTCTTCTGACTCTCCCCCGCACTGTGTGTGGCTCTGTTCTCAGGCTGATAATTGGCATTTAAAAGCATGTGCATAAATTTTTGAGTCAATGCACCACTGGAGTATAGAACTGCTGTCGAGATTGCTCCCTTATGGTAGGAAAAGGACTGCTGTAATACCAAGCCTCACCTGTGCATACCAGCTGTCCAAAGAAAGAGCTTCTCCTTTCTCAACTCCCAAACAGAATCCTGAGGCTTCATTATGGTTGGTCCAGCCCTCTACCAATCAGTTGTGCCAGGGGAGGAATGCCATGTCCTAACTGGCTTCAGCCAATCAATCCTTGAACCATCACTGTGGTCAGGAGGGTGGGATTATAAGGATTGGCTTAATGCCAGTCAGATCCCACTTCCTGAACTTGAGAAGATCCGCCTACCCAAACCACACAGCTCCTGCATGGCCTGTGGGGTGGGACGGTTGCTGGGGAAGTAACCAACAACGTCCCCTGCATCTGTCATCTAATAGGCTGAGCCTCATCCTAATGAGGCCAAAGTCTTGCCTGGCTTGTGTCATTCCCTGTTCCTGGACTGGTCTGGTCGTCCTTGCATCCTTCACAGTTTATCCTAAACAGCCAAGTCCACTGCCTGCTCACCGCCAAGTCCATAGCTGTACCTCTGCGTCCAAAAAGCCAAAGAACTCTCTTATATTCAGGAATATAATGTCCTCGTGCTGAAGGGATACTCAAAGTCTAATAATACTATTTATTGTTGAAGACTAAATATTATAAAATAAGACATGTATAGTAGACAGGGAAAAGAAGACTGCTGCTTTCTTTTTCCGGTTAACTCTGACATTTCAATTGCCTAGAGCTTCAAACATCAGAGCTCTTCTTAAAGGAAATATTTAAGTTGCTCTTAAAATCATTTTCCAAACATAAGAACACTCTAGATCAGAGAACAGATCATTTCAACTGTGAGATCCCTTTCACTTGAAAGAGAATCTGACATGCCATGCTATTGCTGATGGCAATTTAAAATGTCCCGTGAGGGCATCATCTCACAAAAGAAACTTTCCACTGTGTGTCAGCCTGGGTGGGTTCTTCCTTGAAAGCAGAGCTTTAGATCAGGGTTTGCATGTTGGTTGTTTGGAAAATAACCCCAGTGAACAACAGCACAACAGCAGGAGGGGAAGCCAAGGCGAGGGTCTCTTACCCAGTTTGGTATTTCCAGGAAAAACTAGAGCTCAGTCTCACCAGAACCACGAGCCAAGAGATGACCTCGGAGGTGTGTACCTGCGGGACTGAAGGAGAAAGCAGTTCTCCACTGACTCCTGTTCCCTCATTGGTCAACGGTTGCATCTGTGTGAGGGCCACCTCCGGGTGTTCGCACAGTCCGGGCAAACCGGCCCCGGGACGGTGCAGGGCGCCGCCGAGGGGAGGCGCTCCCAGCAGTGGCTGGAGTGGAAGATGCTGGGATGCCTGAGAGGTGGCGCACGAAGGGAATCCCACGCACACTGAACAGCCCAACTCGCGTGGGAGCCTAGAAAAGACCGGAAATCATCGACATCTCTCTTTAATCTTTCTTGTGTGTCTGAATGGCTTTTCTTAACACATGTCTTTAAAAAGGTAAAATTAATAAACACATTACCAGCTGAATTGGGTAGAGCCCTGCGGACTTTCATCAACAAAGAGGCAAGCATGCCAGTGGGAAGAACCAGCGGGTTCCTCAGAAGAGAAGGCTGCTTGCGGGAGAAGCTGTCATCATCACATCTTCAATTGGCGGGGCTTCTCATCCCCAGCAGGGGCTCCTTGCTTGGAGGGTAATTTTTACTTTCAACGTTCAGTCAGTCTGACAGCTTTGTCCCTAATGTAATGGCAGTTTTGACTTTAGTTTAAATTATTCCATAAAGAATCAAAGAGAAAGAGAGTCTCTCTCCCTTTTCTCCACCCCAAAAATTCCTCTAAGAAAACTTTTCTCATTTCAATCTTTCCCTCCACATTAAATTTCTCGTTCATGTTTCGGGTAAATCAGTATGGTGTCAACTTTCAAAACCCTGTGTGACTATCACAGTGACTCGGAATAATTGCTGTCTGTCAGTGGATTTGCTGGGAACACAGATATGCCTGTCACTGGCTCTGTTATCACTACCAGGAGCTGGCCTCTCGAGTGGGGTCTTTTCTGGGCTCAATTCAAAACCTTAGTGATGGCAAGGCAGAGTGCTGAGGCAATTATCTGCATAATCCATCCAAGACACACGTATGCCTCGGCTGCCCCTGAAATCACTTGTTAAAAAAAAAGTCTTTAAAGCAATTATTTTAGTAAGTGCAGATGTAGCCAGAATGTTCCAAAGAATTGCCTCCAACTTTGGTTCCTCTAGCCCTGTGGTTTTCAACCAGGGATGATTTTGTCCCCCAGGGGACACTTGGCAATATCTGGCTGTCACAGCTGAGGAAGAGGGAGGATACAACTGACATCTAGTGGGTAGAAACCAGGGGCGCTGCTAAACATTCTACAGTGCACAGGACAGCCCCCGATAATAAACAGTTCTCCCGCCCAAAATGCCAATAATGCTGAGAAATAAGCTCATTTGTTTGGAAAATTCAGATTAAAAAGAAAGCAAATATTCCTTCAGTTGAAAAAGGTATAAGATAAAGAATAATTAAAGACAAAGTCACTCATACGACAAGTTTCTGTTTAGCACATTACCTTCAACTGCTGCCCAAGTGAATATAGATATGTATAAGGTTGCAATTATAATACAGAAGGTGCCAAAAAAATGTACACATGTTTTAAGAAAGGGAAACTGTATTAACATTGTAATACTCAGTATATACCGATAACAAGATGAATACAAGCCATGTTTGACTTCTGCAATTACAAGAGGTGCTCAAAGTGGTTCCTATCAGTGTCCAGACACTTCTGATTACAGAGATCTATTGCTTGAGCAATGTTGACCAGTGTCCACTTGTACACATTTTTTTAGCACCACCAGTGTATGCACTAGTTTGTATTCACTTAAAAATGTCACTTTTATAGTCTTTAAATCATTTTAATAGAGAATATTTCATTGTTTCAATGTAATGAAATTAACTATCGCTCTTTGCTTTTTCCCCTCCCTTCTCTTCCCTCCTCCCCCCTTCTCCTCTCCTCTTCTTCCCCTCCCTCTCCTCCTTCCCATTCTCCTCCTCTTCCTTCTTTTCCTTTGGCAAAAGCAAGTATTCCAGTCTGAAGTCTAGTTTTAGAGAGCTGGCCATGGAGAGCTCTCAAATAATTTTACAATAAAAACTCTTTTCCAAGAAATGACTACTTTCAAAACATTACAAGAAATTGTTAGGATGTAAATATTTTCATACAAAAAAGCATTTACTACTTGCGAGAAACATTTACTGTTTACGTATTTTTTTAAATTAAAAAAACAACTTATGTTTCTCCAGGCTGCATTAGAGCAACATGATGGCCTAGCTTAATAAAAGATTCACCGTGTGAAACCCTGGTTCCTTTGGGTGTAGACCACTTAGCTTCTGTGTCACAGGAGCACATCCAGTCTGGGCTGCCAAAGTCCCCACAGCATCACAAAAAGGGGGGAACACAATCTTGCCTAACAAATCAGGATATAAAAGATGCAAATGCTAAAGCTCATGCTGATGAACGTAATTATAATCGCTTATGTGATGAGTCAGAAAACATATTTTAACAGATATGAAAACTGTCAGAACTCAGCTGAATGAACTGAGTCTACCCTGTTTCCCTGAACATAAGATCTAGCCGAACCATCAGCTCTAATGCATCTTTTGGAGCAAAAATTAATGTAAGATCCAGTCTTATTTTACTATAAGACCCGGTCTTATACAATATAAGACCGGGTCTTATATTAATTTTTGCTCCAAAAGATGCATTAGAGCTGATGGTCCAGCTAGGTCTTATTTTTAGGGAAACAACGGTAATCCTGCTTTAAATTCTCAATGAGTGCCAGGGTCAACTGGGGTCTTCCTACACTTCAAAGTCCACATAGTATTGCCTGGAACCCCCATTCCATACCCTGTGGAATTTTAAAGCACTTCCCAAGACTTTTGTGAATTTCTGGAAGGCTTATGGCTCTGGGTTCTCACTTCTCTGAATTCATTCAGTTGGTGGATTGTCTTCCTGTTCCCCACTTGCTCTGCTTTACCTTCTCCTGCACCCGCTCTGACTGAACTCATTGCCTCACTCAATATTCAGCCCCTAACTTAATGCAGACACACCATCCCTCCTTAGAGTGTGTGCTGGGTGCACCCCTTGATGAAGATAGGGAAGAAGTTATAACCAAGTGATACAAACAACTTGGAAGCACACAGTAAATGCAGCAGATAACTAAAGGACTTCTGATCACTGCTCCACTGGGGACATTTTCCTGGGCCAGCTTCCCTCACATAGGACCAGCCTCCCCCCTCCCAGTCGCTCCCTCTTCCTGCACCCTCTCTCATCTTGCTCGTCATCCCCTTCCGCCCAAATGGTCTAAATTCTTCATACTGAGTTATACAGAGCAGTTCCGCTCTTTTTGAGTCCCTACTCCCAAAATCCATTCCAGGTCTTTTGCATCTCAGAAACAAGCAAACCAAAGTCCTTAACTGGACCTACGTTTCTAAAAGCAGTTATTATTAATAACAATTCTTGTTTTTCTTGTACATCTATACAAGCTTTTTTAGTTCCTTTGAAAAGTCGTTTCTGAAATCGAAGACTGTATATATGTCTACAGTCGACCCTTGAACAACACGGTTTCAACTGCACGGGTCCACTTAGATGTGGATTTTTTTCAATAAATATACAGTACTATAAGTGTGTTTTCTCTTCCTTATGATTTTCTTAATAACATTTTCTTTTTTTTCACTTACATTATTGTGAGTACCGTATATAATGCATATGACATACAACATATGTGATAATTAATCAACTGTTTATGTTATCGGTAAGGCTTCTACACTATTAGTAGTTATGTTTTTGGGGAGTCAGGTTATTCGTGGATTCTCAATCGCTTGGGGGTGCCAGCACCCCTAATCCCCGTATTGTTCAAGGGTCAGCTGCGTATCTACATTCACGTGTCTGTTAAAAGAGCAGCTACTTAACTGGCTTTAAATGCTCAGGCTTCAACCATAGGGCAAGTTAGTCCAGTGTTCTACTTTGGTGTCCAGTTTCCTGCTCTTTATCTCGAAACTGCTCAGCCTGCCACTCAAGGGGTTCCTTCCATCCATTGCTTTACTCTACAGCCTCATTTTCCAGAGTTCATCTCTCACTTGGTCTCTCTTGTACCTGGTCTCTGTTTACAAAACACAGTTGGGCGTGGAGACCATAATTGACCATTACTTACAGGTCCCTGAGTGATGGACCCTAGGTGCCTTCTTTAGTGTGTATTATTGCTATCCGGCTAGTAATTAGACTTCAGAAAAACAGTGGTGACATACTCTCTCCCTCTTTAATCCCTCAATACCTCCTGGGAGGCAGCAGATATTCCATAATGTTGTCAACTGTATCCCCAGATTCATATATTCCACAGATTTCATTCACTCTGCAAACATTTGTTGCCTGCTGTGGGCTAAGTAAGGACAGCAGTGAACAAGAGAAAGTTCTTACCTTCCTAGAGTTTATTTATAGTGATGTTGAGGGGTGGCAGACTGTTTTAGTGCTGAACGTATGTTCGTGACACCAAAACACACTCTAGTTTCTTCACTAGAGTAAAACTCCTCTTAGGGTTAAATGCTGTAAATGGAAACAATGAAACTTTTTTACCTAGTGACGTTTTCTTCATCGTAGCACACCACTGGTTCAACCCACCAGCCACATCTGCTCTTTGATCACACAATGATTTGAGTGTGGGTGCTGTGAAACCTTCCTGCTCCAGAATAATTCCATCTGCAATGAAAAACAGAATATTTTTGCTTTTTGAAATTATAGCTCTGAAATGTGAATTTCCTCTTCACACTTCTTGCGGCCATCAGATCTGCTGGTATGTATGTGTATGATGAGGAAGAAAAGTCGGAAGACAAAAAGTGTTTTACTATGTGTCATTCAAAACATAAACATGGTGTTCCTCCATTCATTATGTGAATAAAATGCCACCCCGCACCTTATGAATAAACCTTTCCAATGTTAACACCTCTCAGTTAGACTCGGCCCATTTAATGATGGGAAGCGTTGGCAAAGACAGCAAGAAAAATAAGAAGTTAATGCAATTTCAGTAAAGGTTAGTTACTGAGAAAATCAGCATGCAACATCTCAGTAAGTGAATAAACACACCAAAAGTAATGTTATCAGAAGCAGTTTATTCTAAACATTACTCTTCTAGGTTGTCCGCTTAGCTCATCCTCTGAGATGTAGAGTTAAACTATACCAGTTCAGAGAGGAAAGAAGAAAGGCCATGTATCTAATCCAGTTGCTTGGGGAAGAAATATTTAGGCAATATTAAGAATCTTCAATTATCTAATTTAATAAAAGGGATGAGTTCAATTTTGTAGGCAGTAACATGTGATACTGGTTATGTCTAATCCCTTAGAAGAGATCTGACATTCTGCTTTTGGTCTTGTAGAGCATGAAATTGTCATATATATTTTACCAAAAGAAGTAACAAGAGCAATGGCCTTCGCAGTCTGCAATCATTTTATGCTAACACACTGCAACATGGTTTTGCCCTGGGGCAGAAAAGGGGGGATTTTTCTCTACTTCAAAAGAATAAAAAATTATCATCGCTCTATCCAGAACCATTATAGACTTCAGAGACTTTGGCATGAAATATTCAGAAAGTTGATTTTAGAATTCCATATTTTAAAAGCCTGCTTTAAAACTATTACAGTGATTAGTGGCTCTGCTACTTGGGCCAGTCTTTGCTTTCAAAAGCCCTATGTCATGGTTGATACCATTTGTTGTTTCAATGAAATATAATTTGCATAAGGCATGCAATGCATTGTTTTAGAGTGCCCCCCAAAGAGGAACTGTGACCACTACTCATCAGTTATGCTTTCAAACACACTTTTTAAAGAAACATTACTTTTCCTGGTAACGGTTGAATGTGTTGCTTATGCCGTGATTTTGTCCTTCTGACATGCTTTATCCTACCTATGTGGAGTGGGTGCCATTTCTCTGCTCCCTGTTGGGGTTGGGGTCGGGAGGCAATGCTACTGGCTCAGAAGTTCTAGGGAAGCACAGGGCCACCCCAGCTGAGGCCACCCACACCCTCAGCCTTCAGCCGACCAGCCAGAGGCTCACATCTTCACCACTCTTTATAGGAGTCAGGAAAGTTGATGGGGTGTTTGTGAGGATTTAACAGAGCTTACAAGGCCACGAGTGAAGCCAGCGAGAACTTCTGGAGCTAGAGTTAGCCCTGAGGGAATTGCCATACAACCACTTTTCTCCAGAATATTCCATTTATGTAGGGAGGCAACGTTCTGCCGAGCACAGAGCCCTGCTTTTGGAATTTAATGATCCTGATTTGAGTTCCAGGTCCGCTACTTAGCAGCAGTGAGAGCTTGTGAGACTGCTGAATCTCGTTAAGCTCAATGTCTGTCTGTAAAATGGACCCATCCCAGCATTGGTGCGCAGATTCACTGAGACAAGGAAAATGTAATGCAGGACGTCCGTCATTGTTCGCATTCTTGTTTGTTCCCTAAACTTCTGTTCTCTTAGTGGGTTAGTCCTCCCTTCCGTTGGGTAATGCATATATATTTATTGACATATCACAGAAAGAATTTGCAGGATGACGAAAAACCGTTGTTCCTGCTTTTCTTATATAACTTGTGCATTTGGTTTCATTTCTTTAAATGTGGGGAATATATTATTTCTGTAGCTTTTAATAAATACTTTTTCCTTTCCTTCCCACTTAGCCATGTAAAGGAAAAAAATAGGCATCAGCCTTAGCCTTTAAGCAGATAAAATAGGTGCCTCTCACATAGACATGCAAAGAAATAAAGATTCTGATGTGCTCTTGATGTGTAAGTGTGATGAAAATAACCTGTAAGTAACTTCTTGCTTCATTTTTCCAGGGAAGTAGATCAAGACTCAGATGGTCATGTCAGCTTCAAAGACTTCGAATATGCCATGAACTACGGACAAAATGAAGCTTAACCATGTGAACTGCTTTTGGCAACTTCTGGGGAGACCCATAGATTGTAATGTGTTTAAATGTCAAACTTCACTCTACTAATGATGTAATGCTGCCTACCCGGGATTAAACTCTTCGTCATGGTTTTCAGATGCTGATAACTGCTAGCATCTCAGAATCCTAGAGGTAGTTTCCCTCCATGTGGCTCGCAACCCTAGAATCATTCTAACACAAGTGATTAGCAGAGAAGCTTAATAAAAATAAGGTCTTAAACCATCAAAAAGCAAAGGAGCCTAAAGAGGCATAATAGCTAAATGTAATTTGGTATTCTGGATGGTACCCTGGAACAGAAAAAGGGTATTAGGTAAACACTGATAAAGTATGGACTTTAGTTAATAATACTGCATTGGTGGTGGTTCATTAATTGTGACAAATATGCCATGCTGATACCGTGTTTCCCCAAAAATATGACCTAGCCGGACAATCAGCTCGAATACGTCTTTTGGAGCGAAAATTAATATAAGACCTGGTATTATATTACATTACATTACATTATATTATGTTATATTATAGAAGACCCGGTCTTATGTTATGTTATGTTACATTATATACTACCTGGTCTTATTTTACTATAAGACCGGGTCTTACATTAATTTTTGCTCTAAAAGATGCATTAGAGCTGATTTGTCTGGCTAGGTCCTATTTTCTGGGGAACACAGTAGAAAAGGTTAATAGCAGGGGAAGCTGGGTGAGGAGTATATGGGAACTCTCTGTACTATTTTCACAATTTTTCTGTGCATCTAAAACTAATCTAAATCTAAACCTATTAAATTTACACAATTTTTCTGTAAATCTAAAACTATCCCAAAATTAAAAGTTTATTAAAAAATAAAGCCTTATTCAAAAATTAGCAAACTGAACATTACGTAAAATGAAGAGAACTGAAAATCATTAAGAAATACAAATGAAATATTATTCCAGAAACAAAGTGGATCAGTGATATCATGTGTGTTTTAGAGCAAATTGTTCCAGCTGATGAAAAGCCCTTTCTGACTTTGAGTAGAGTTTTGTTCAGCATGTATTCTCATCATAAATTGAATAATTGAGTCATTGAGTCTCATCTCAATACATAAATGATACTGATTTTCGATTTTTTAAATGTCAAAATTAGAATAACATATCAATAAAGTGCCATTGTATGTCAGTAATTGCCAGAATGCCAGAATCTCATGTTGCAATCACTACGTGGACCTCATTTCTCTCGTGGAAACATGACAAGATAAAGGGAGGGGTCAGTTCCTCCGGCTGATGTGGGAGGCTGGAGGCCGGCTATGAACAGCTATTAGGCAGCTAACTCCCTTGACCTTAGATTAGTCCAAGTTCTTTTTGGTTTCGATGACAGAAACTTACTCAAACTAGATTAGACAGAAAGGGAATCGCTGAGAAAGAGTGGGTTAGCTTGTGAAGTCTAACATAGGAGGGCAGTGGTGCGGAGGGGTTTCCAGGATAGCTAGAAGCAGCATCTCCAGACTGCCTCTCTCCCATTGTCACTGCCAGCATCACGCCGTTCTACAACAGAATTGGCCCCCGATCTGTCCAGTTCCAAGTTCAAAGACCCCAGAAAGAGACTTTGATTGGATCCTGAATCAGTCAACTCTGGTTCACCGAGAGGGTCTAGACATAGCCACTGGGTACTCACCCAGGTGTCCTCGGGCTGGTTACGGGGAGGGGAAGTTGATAAGAGCTGGGCAGCCGTTCCATTTTCGTTCTTAGAAGAAAACAATATAGCTGGCGCCTGGTCTAGGAAGGAGAGCATCCCTAGGATTTGCTGCTTAGTAGAGCTCAGGCTCTCAGAGCACAGACCAAAAAGAAAAAGAGGAGATGAGAAGCTGCTCATGTCACCGTCTCCTCCTTATCACGTCCCCAAGCCCAGTCCAAATCCTCATCCTATAAACGTTATCCTGCAGCTTCTCTCTTCCAGGTCCCTGTCCCTACCCGCAAGCCACATGATGCTATCAGTACGTTATGACCTTGTGGTCTGTCCTCAGTTGAATGGCCCAAGGGTGAGTTGATCAACTGAGTCCCTTCCCTTGGAAGACTTTCAGAATGAGAGTGAGTGAGACATAGCAGCGCTCCTGAGAGTGGCTGAGTGAGTGGGTATGACTCAGGAGTGAGTGGCAGACATGTTTTCCACCACATGGCCTGGATATCCGAGACAGCTGGTTTGTAATGAGAGCAGAAAATGAAATAGACACCGAGAGGGGAACAAGAAAGAAGCTGGAGAAACCCTATGGTACTTGATTTCTAGTTAAAGCTTGTGTGCAAAGCCCAGTCCTTACCCTTTGGGTCCTGTGAGGTAACCCTGTATCCTTGCAATAAATCTTTCTGCTCAAGCCAGCTGGAGTTGCTTTCTGTTATTTGAAACCAAGAGAACCCTAACTGTTACGAGCATAGAGCCAAAGGACAGAGTCCTAGGTAACATAAACATTTACTGGGCAGCAGAGAAAAGAGTCCTCTAAAGAAACTAAGAAGAAGTAGTTGCAGATGGAAGAAGAAGCTGTTACCACTCCTCCTTCCCGTACCCCAGGCTCTACTTGACCTCTCACTGTCATCAGCTCCACTTTCCCCTGTGGCGACAGCTCTCAAAGAGATCACGAGTGATCTGCTGACGGCCGAACCCACCAGCCCCTCTCAGACTTTGTCACACTTGTCCCTTCTCCTGGGTCCCTCTCTCTTTAGCCTCCACTTCACTGGTCTGTCTCACCGTATTTCTGTGCCCATTTCCCTGCACTATCTTTTCCTGTATCCTCTCCTAGAACCATCCCGGAAGTGTCAGTGTTCTCCAAGTTCTTGTAATTGGCCAATTTTCTGGATCAACACATCCTCCAAGGATGATTTCATCCCAAGACTTCAGCTATCACCTTTATGGGTATGACTCCACAAACAAATCTTCATCTTTAGTCTTTTAGTCCTCAACCCCAGACCTGTTTTTTTGGATTTTTTTTTTTTTTTTTTTTTTTTTTTTTGCTGGGGGAGGCAGTTGTGGAAGGGTGCTTTGTTTTGTTCATTTGTTTGTTTTGAATCTGGAACATTTTGTAGTGCCAGAAAGTGAGGAAGTACTAAAATGAACAAACAAATAACAACAACAATAAAACCCTATGCCAATGGGGGCAATGTCAAAAGGTTACAAGAACCAACAGAAAGAGCTCCCAGTAGCCAAAGCTGGAACAAGTTGGACAACAAAATAAACACAGTAGTATTGGATTATAACCCAAAGTAGGAAATAAATACCTATAAGTCCATACTGATTCAAATAAATGACTGATTGAATAAATACCTAAATGGAAGAGTAGAGACAAGTCTCCTTTGCAGAAGAATTCCAAATAATTTATGTAGATATTCTGCCCTCAAAGAGAGGAAGCGCAGCCCTCCGTTCCTTCAGTGTGGACTGCAAGTAGTGACTTTCTTCCAAAGAGTACAGTATGGAATTGGAGGGCACAATAACAGTGGAAACACCTGACAGTCACTACCTTAGCCAGGTGACCAAGGTCAATATCAATAGTAGCCAATCATATTGATACTATGTATCCTTACGTGAGGGATGAAAGTGGTTTTCCTCCCCAAAACCCACAACCCCATTCTAATCAGAGAAAAACATCAGACAAATCCCAATTCAGCAACATTCTATAAATGCCTGACAAGGACTCCTCAAAGCTGTCAAGGTCACCAAAGGAAAGTCTGAGAAACTGCCACAGTCAAGAGGAGCTGAAGGAGACATGGCAACTAACTATAATGTGATAGCCAGGATGAGATCCTAGAACAGTAAAAAGACATCAGGTAAAAACCTAGGAAATCTGAACAAAGCATGGACTTCAGTTAATGATGTAGCAATATTATTTTATTAATTATAATAAATGTACCATATGAATGTAAGATCTTAGTAATAGAGGAAACTGTGTGGGGTGTATGGGAACTCCGCAGTCACGATTTTTCTGTAAATCTAAAAGTGTTCTAAAAAGTTTATATTTTTTTAATTTTATACCTTTATGATGGAAATTATATCCCTTGCCACTCTTTAAAATTGCAATAAAAGTTTAGATGTCAATTAAAAATGTGTTAAGGAGTACATAGCTTTTCAAAGTAACGTTATGGGCTACATTAGAGAAAACTGAAGACCACCACTTTATGGCACCTTTGTTGGACTCTCTGAACTCTCAGTGATAACCCACTGGGGTCAGACCTTTGCCCAAGGGAAGTCTGTTCACAGCCTGCTCTATAGTATGGGTTGGTTTCTGACAAAGAAGAGACCTCATATAGTTTAAAGTATCTGCTTTTGAATTACATTTGGAGAACCTTCAAAAAACCAAAAGAAAAGTCTCCAGCTTTCCTATTATACTGCTTTCAATATACATTTCAAGGGAAGAAATCCCTTAGCTTTGGATGTATTGAAAAGAAAGCCCTTTATACTTCTTTTGAACTTCCTAATTCCTCACAGCACTGAGAAAACTGTAAGGTGCCATCCACCCACAGGTGTGGTTCCTACATTCTTCCTGTGTCCAGTCTTAAAAGACCTGTTACTATAGCCAAGACATGAAAACAAGGTAAGCATCCATTGATGGATGAATGGATCAAGATATATACTTCTTTCAATACATACAGAATGGAATATTATTCAGCCATAAAAATGAAGGAAATCCTGCCATTTGTGATAACATGGATGAAGGTTGAGGGCATTATGCTAAGTGAAATAAGTCAGTGAAAGACAAATACTATATGTTATCACTTCTATGTGGAATCAAAAAAGCCGAATGCATAGAAACAGAAGAATGGTGGTTCCAGGGGCTGGGCCAGGGTGGTGGTGATGGTGGTGGAGGAAATGGGGAGATTTGGGTCAAAGGGTACAAACTTCCAATTATAAGATGAGTAAGTTCTGGGGACCATACAGCATGGTGACTATAAATAACAATACTGGATTGTATACTTGAAAGTTTCTACGAGAGTAAATGTTCTCACCACAATAAAAAATAAAGGAATTATATGAAATGATGTAGGCGTTAACTAATCTTACTGCGGTAATAACTTTGTAATGTATACATGCATCAAATCATCACATTGCATACCTTAAACTTATATAATGTTATATGTCAATTACATCCCTGTAAAGCTGGGGAGGGCAGGGCTGGAAATGCCCGCTAATGGATGGAGCACAGTAGCATGTGGTGACAAACTGTATCTCTACAGTCACGGCGCTCGGCCTTAGCTCGGCACTGCGTCATAGCCGTGGAAGCCAGCACGGTCATGTGAGATTATTCAGGGACAAGTTTGGTTTTACAAAGTTTATATTTTATTCATTAGAGTTGTAATGGTGTATTAGTCTGTCCAAGCTGCTATAACAAAATCACCACAGACTGGGTGGCTTGTGAATAACAGACATTTATTTCTCACAGTCCCAAAGACTAAGTCTGAGATCATGGTGCTGGCAGAGCTAGTGTCTGGTGACAGCCTGCATCCTCATAGATGCCCTTTTCTTCATTGTCACCTCACATGACAAAAAGAGTCAAGGGAGCTTTCTTGAGCCTCTTTGATAAAGGCACTATTCCCATTCATGGAATCTCTGCCCTCCAGACTAAATCACCTTCCGAGGGCCCCACCTCCTAATACCATTACTTTGGGGGTTTATATTTCCACATATGAACTTTAAGGGGGCCACAAACATTCAGACCACTGCCAATGGTAATAAGCCTAGTTCTTCCTGATATTTTCATCTGACATACAGATCATATTGTTTTGTTTATAAGTCCTGAAATTTTATTATCACTGTAAGGTGGTTTTTATAATTCTGTTACAATTCCTGAAGTTTTAACTGCATGTATAAATAGTTGGTGCAAAAGTAATTGCGGTTTAGGAGGTTAATAATAGCAAAAACCGCGATTACTTTTGCATGAACCTCAGAAGATACTCAGTTATCTTTTCTTGATTGGTCTTTCTAGGGGTTTATCAATTTTATTAATTTTTTCAACGTAAAACATCAACTTTTGGACTTGTTGCTTTATTTTCTGATTTGTTATTTCTGCCCTTATTATTATTTCCTTTCTTCGTTCTCTTTTGCTTTTTCCTTTTAGCTACTTGAGAGGCTAAGATCACTGATTTTCAGCCTCTTTTCTAATACTTATATTTAAGACTATAAATATCCTCTCAGCACTGCTTTAGCTGTATCTTACAAGTTTTGATATGTCTTAACATTCGTTATTATTACCTTCAAAATAGTCTCTAATTTCTGTTGTGATTTGTGCTTTGATGCAAGGGGTATTCAGAAGTGAATTGTTAAATTTCCCTTTTTTTTTTTTTTTAAATTTTCTAGTTTTCATTATTGATTTCTAGCTAATTCCATTGTGGTCAGAGGACTTATTTTGAATGTTTTCAAACCCTTGAATCAATTCTCTTTTAAGTCCTTCAATTCTCCCATGAAAAATATATCTTCCCATGTATTTAAATACATTTTTTAAGTGTAAATAATTAAACTCTATAATCTGATAAGTTTTAATTCTCTTGAATGTTCCAATACTACTTTTAAACTTGGATATCAACATAAAAGCCTAGCACTAAACCAACTTGCAGCTTAAATTGGAATCACAAATCTACTCGTCAGTCTAAAATTGCTGTCCAGGATGGTAGCCACCAATACATGTGACTATTTAAATTTAATTTTTAACTAATCAAAATTAAATAAAATTAAAAATTCAGTTCCTCACTGCATAGTCATATTCAGTAACCATATTATAAGTGTGCAGCAGCTCACTGATTGGCAGCTACCATATTGAACAGTGCCCAATAGGACATTTCCATCATTGCGCAAAGTTCTATTGGACAGAGCCCCCTAGACACTGGCCAGCCTTTGGATTGGCTGCTCTGGGTAACTGATCTGGATCCAATCAGGTGAGAAAGTCATGTGGCACCAGCATGGTGATTTATGCAAACAATTACCCCCTACAAGGGATCCATACAAGGGAACTCCTTAGAAAGGGATTGAGGGAAAGGACAAATAAATGAGGCAAGCTCCTGGTCACCCTTGAAGGCCCCAAGCCAACATCACCTCCTGTGTGACCACTCTCCTAACTCCTTTAATTAATAGAGATTAGTCATACTTTCTTCTGGACTCCCACAGCCGTCTCTTCGGTGTTCTCCCATGTTGCAGTGTGGTTGGTACATTTCCATATATCTGCCTCCAACTCTGGATTATGAGCTTCCTGAAGCCAGGCCTAGGAGTCTTTTTTATTTTTGCGTCCATAGTGTCTGACACCATGCCTGGTGCAAGGCAGGTCTGGGTTACACTGATGAATGAGGGAAATTTCTCTGGGAGGTAGGATTATGAATGAGGCAGAGCTAAGACTCAGTACACCTCAATCCTACTCTCCACTCTGTCCCTACCTCTTGTGCTCTTCGGCAAGTCAACCCCTTTTCTGGGGCCTCAGCTTCCTCCTGCTCAGTGATTTCAGTAAGGAGGTTGACTTAGATAAGGTTGCCCATTGCCTGATATACATAAATAAGTGTTATATGAACAAAGGGTGCCATGGCCAAGGAAGCTCAGGAAATACTTGGTCAAAGATGAGAAATGGGTATTTTTTTATTTTTTTTTTTTACTATAGCAGTTCACAGAACCTTTAAATGCTAAAGTTCATTACAGCACTCCAAGAAACAGGTAAAATGTATAGAGTTTCTCACACTTGTTTGATGGACCATAGAAATGTGTGTGTGTGTGTGCGCGCGCGCGCACGTCAAGAGTGAAAGTCATCTTAAAGAATTAGTGTTCCATGAATCGTTCCTTGGGAAATGGCTGATCAGCTAGTCTCTAAGGATCTTCCAGTTCCATGTTTTTATGAGTTTTATGAAGGCACTGCCCAGTCGTCCCATCCCTGGTGCCTGACTTGGATAGTCCTGTGACTGAACTCATAGAGCCACACACTTACCCTTCCACTCCCTCTGCCCCTGCTTCCTCATCTCTTCTTGCACCACCTGCCCCGCCCAAGAAAAGGAATTGGAGCAACTCTACTTGAAATGCCTTTCAGTGGGTCAGGGGCTGGGGTGCATGCACTTAACTTTAGCCCTCTGATGGTATGTCGGTACTAATCTAAAAGAGCAGCCGCTTTGAAAATTGAAGCATAAGACAAAGAGAAAGATTTTATTTTAATTTAAAATTGATTTTCTCCGATCTACCATATTTCTTTTACGTCATGGGTGTCACTGTTTAACATATCTAATTTGAGCCATAACTTCATATATCAGGCTTTTGTGCCCATGGATTCTTAAAGCAGCAATAGATTATTAATGTTATGTTAATAAGAAAGCAATAATGAAATATTATACAGAGTTTCTATTCCATATATTATTAATGTAGACCTTTTGTGTTTCAGTTGGCCTGATACTTTACAATGTGGTTGCTGAATAGATTAGAAAATGTTTTTGCCTTCTTAGCAAAATGGCCCCAAATTAGGTTACGTGACTAGAAAATATTTGCAACAGGTAACAAAAATGGCCATAAGGCATTGTGTGATAGGACGCGATGGACTTATTTTAATCTGCGGTTCCCAGAATAGCAACATTCTTGTTGCTCAAGAGTGAAACAAACAGTTCTATCAGATGCCTTAGAAATAAAAAGTATTAGGTTGGTGCAAAAGTAATTGCGGTTTTTGCAATTATTTTTAACCTTTTAAACCACAATTACTTTTGCACCAACTTAATAGAACAAAACAGGGTTTTCATAAAGCTTAGTCCTGTCCTGTGCTAAATTGCCACACGCACTGGCACTTACTAGCACTGAATGTAAAAACCAATGTTTTTTGTATGTCTGCCATTGGCTGGCACTGTTCTAAGCACTTTACATGCATGGTTGCATTTAATTCTTGTGGCAACTCTAAGAGGGAGGTATTATCTTTATTCTGAGAAGGGGGAACAAGCATAGAGACGTGAAGGGCCTTAGTGGTAAGTGGCAGACCCGGGATTTGATCCTGGCCAGTCTGAGTCCTGAGTCCATCCTTATAAGCTCAACACTGGGAATGGAGGCCCCTGGCCTTTCACGTGTGCGCTTTGGGTTTGGGGAGGCGCTGTAGGCCCCTGGCCTATCCAGCAGAGCTTCAAGCGTTTCCAGTAACAGACTCATCTGCCTGCAGCTCAGAGGTCACCACAGGTCTCACAGTGACCCCCTGTGGACTGTTCTGTGGGTATGGGTGTAGTGGCCTAGACAGTTACACTGTGACTCTATTAGAGGTGACCCCAATCACACACTCGTCTAAAAGGCCACTTTGTCCTTCGAGAGGCTAATATCACACCCAAAGATTGGTGACCTGTGAACATTTACACACTTACACCCCACCCTCTCCACGCAGCCTCCGCCTCCCCACACACGCACACATGTCTTCCATCCCAGCAGTCAGCCCTGTACTGCCCTTAACTGTGGTTCTCTCTGCACCTCAACCATTTCTCGGAGGAGACTGGCCCCCCTTTCCCTTGGCAGGTGACCTGGGCTCTGCGGACTTTGTTCAGAAAGCGTGGGCTGCATGTTCCCTCCCCTCAGCAGTCCTAGTCGTGTAGTCAGGGGGGCGGCATGCACACGCCTCGCCCCCCTCGGTCATGAGGAGGAAGAAGTTCTGTAACCCATGGATTCCATGAAGTTCTGTTAACCCATGTCAACAATCATGTCGCCATCTTGGCTTCTGCTCTGGGCTTTGCCAAACATTGAAATTCTGAAAAGCGAAACGTCATCTTCTTCGATCATTTGATTTTGAAAATGGGAGAAATGATACGAAGTTGACTTAGCCAGTGCCCTTTCTGTGCAGGTATGAAGTTCATGCTAGCTGTGATTTAAATACTAATTCTATGCCAGTTGTAGTTTTAAGGGTGTTTTTTTTTTTTTTGTTCCTTTGCAGAAGCAGTCAGGGGAGTGACTAAAAGCTTGTTCATTTGCAGGGTTTTTCTCTTGGAATTGAACATGCTGGCACAATTTTAATTGGGTTTTAGTTGTTGTTGTTTTAATTCTCACAGTGATGGCTTGGCTGTGTCTTTTGGGACTGCGGAGGGAAGCTGGCATCTGGTGTTTGAGGATTCTGGGGATTTGCACCATATTTATGTGTAATAACTATACAGTAAATAAACAGAATGAATAATTAAGTGAATAATGAGTTTCTCGGAAAAGAGGACTCCTCTGAAGACAGAAATTCTCACGTGTGTTCCATCCTCGCTCCTGTGTAGCAACTCCTCTCTGTCCTCACTGTCATTGCCCCCATGGAAACCAGAAAGGACATTTTCCAAACCAAAATCAAGCATGATCTTAATCAATGTGGTTTGATACAAACAATATATTTTTCTTCCAATTGCAAGGATGTTGGATTTATGTCTCTTGGAATTCTCTTTTTTACCCTAGAGAGAGATATTTGCCTCTTTAAAAATAAAATCCATGAGATTAAATTATATTGAACCGTGTTTCTCTGAGGGACTAAAAACGTGAAATTCTAGGAATTCGCTCTATCTAGCAAAATTACATAAATGCATGTTAATACCCATATTAGCCAATACAAGGTGCCCTTGCTTCTAGATGCAACCCAGGCCCAAAGTAAATCTTCCCAAAGGGAAAAACCACTGTACAGTGACTGTTTCTCTTATACATGTGTTCATCCATTTACACATATCTTTTATTCATTCGTGCAGCATTTAATGAGCGTCTCCTACATGCCAGGTACTGTGCCAAGCTCTGGTGATAGATACTGAGGTGAGCAAAACCAGGCCCGATTGCTGTTCTCGTGGAGCTTGCATTCTTATCAGGGAGCTAGCAATCAAATAATGAAACAAAAGTTAAACTGCAACTGTGACCGTTTCTATGAAGGAGAAGGTATTAGTTTGCTAGGGCTTCCATAACAAAATACCACAGACAGGGTGGCTTAAACAACAGACATATATTTTCTCATGGTTCTGGAGGCTGGAAGTCCAAGATCAAGGTATAAGCAGATTTGGTTCACCCGAGGCCTCTCTCCTTGGTTTGCAACAGGCACCTTCTCAGGGTTGTCCTCCCATGTTCACCCCTGTGTGTGTGAATGTCTGCGTCTAAATTCCCTCTTCTTAGAAGGACACCCTAACTACGTCCGTTTAATTTAGTCTTCTCTTTAAAGGCCCTACTTCCAAATACAGTCAGATTCTGGGGGTTAGGGGTTCAACATATGAATCTGGGGAGGGCCACAAGTCAGCCATAACAAAGAGGTGTCTCATACAAAGATATGAAAGGAGACAGGTCAGATTCCCGAGCAGGACACGGGGTGGGCTTGCTGAGGACGTGGGGACCTAACAGATGACCACGAGCCAACCAAACAAAGAGGAGGGAAGGGCATTGCCAAAGCTCCCCAGTAGGAGGGGCCTGGTCAGGAGCAGAGACCAAAGGGAGCCCGACCATGTACTGGGGGGCTGTGAGGCACAGCATGGGGCTAGGGTGGGACTGACTGTAGAGGGGCCAGGCCAGGCAGCGCTTTGTAGACTAGACAGGGAGTTTTGTCTTTTCCCCCAAGGCAATGGGAGACCATCGGAGGTTTTTAAGTGATGGCAGAAGCGGCAGGTCTAGATTTGCCTTTTGGAAATATCAGTCTGGCTGGAGTGTGAAGGACAGACGGGAGGGGTTCCACAGTGCACCCTGGCAGAGTGTTGGATACAGGAAAACGCTGCAGGCATCCAAATAAGAAATGAAAGTGGCTTGGATTCAGGAGGTGGGGTGTGATCAGAAAGAAACGAGTGTATTTGACAGCTCTATGGGGAGAAACAGATTAGACATGGTGCAGCACTGGATGACGGGAGCTGGTGATAACATAGGTTAGCTATGCTGGGGCCTGGGTGAGGGAGAAGGAGACGAGTTGTCTCCTGGATTTCTGACTTCCATAACTGGGTAAACAGTACAGTCAGTGGGATGGAGAACACTGGAAGACGCCCACGTTGGGGTTGAGTTTCGATCATATTGACATCAATGGACACCAAAGGCCCCTTGGTCCCTTTTTGGTCCTCAACACAGGTACCTCTTTCCCCTGCACATACTGTCCTGCGTGGAACATGGCTGCCTGCTTGTGCCTCACCAACCATTTACCTTCTCTCAGGCTGGAGGCCCACTTCCTCAGCAGCCAGGCCTCCCTGAATTCCTCAGGCTAGCCTACTTCTCCCTTTCACATACTTTTCCTCCAAAGCCATTGTCACAGGTAAAATTACATAATTATTTGTTTAAATTCTGTTTTTCCCACTAGAATGTGAAGCCTACGAAGGCCAAGACCATATCTATCTAACTAGTACAGTAGACTGGTGGCTCTGAGTTCTAATCTCAACTCCCCTACTTCCACGTGGTGTGAACTTGGGCAACAAATTCAATATGGCGGTGCTTCAGTTGCTTTGTGTGTAAAGCATGGATTATGATAATATATCTTTCATAGAATTGTTGGGATGATTAAACGAATTAGCATAAAGTGTTTATAACAGTGTATGACATATAATAAGCCCTCAATAAATGTTAGCTATTGTTGTTGTTATTATTATCAATCATTATTGTATCCTTAAGTATTTCATGTTCAGATGATCAGATAGAAGAATGGACTAATGAATGGGTACATTGAAAAATGGAAGGATAGGTAAGGTGGCAGGCAAGAAAACACAATTTTTTTAAAGCTATATATTGAGTGAGCACAGTGAAAAAGCAAGGAAGCCCAAATGGGTATTGTGAAAAGGAGGGCTGGCTCCATACATCAAGACATAGCTAAATTCCAAGACACTGGGTCTCATTAAGATAAACTCCTTTATGGTTACTGTCAGACAGGGCCTTAAGGAATCTCCATCAAGCCTTCTTCAATGATAAACCAAGTTATTTGTTTCTTGACTTCGGCAGAGAGAAAAAAAAATATCCCCACAATCCAGCCATTTCCTCCTTAATTGAACTGACGTCGTAATTCCCAACTTAACAGTGAATTTTTTTAAAAGGTATAATTTAAAAAATTAAGTTTAATCTCATGTAAACAACACATTGATTCATTCATTCATACTCATGTTCCTCCCTCAAGCATTGGTGGGATCCCTACTATGTGTCAGGTGCCGTGATAGGTTTGGGGCAGTTCCCCAGTCAAATAAGATATTGTCTCTGTTCTCTAGGAGCTGAAGAGTCCTAATAAACTTCATCAAGAGAGCTTAAATAAGTATTTATGATCGATATCCCTGATCAAAATAAAGCAAACCCAGAAGCAAAAGCTGGTTTCTAACTACAGGGCAGCAGACGATGACAGGCCATCGTCACCCTAACTGTGGTTCACCCCGGTTCTATCTACCCTGCCTTTCGTGGGTGGTGAAGCCGCCCCACGGAAGCCGAGGCCACTCCGCTCCAGCTGGAAGGTATTTTCATTGTTGTCACTCTATTTACGAAAGCCACTCCTGTCTGGTACCTTCTTTTTGCCCAAAGGATTCTCCTTCTGTAATTTATTACAAAAGTCAAGGCCATTTCATTAGGGAGAAATGTGCCATGTCATTATTATAATAACTCCCCCTATTTTTGTTCAATTTTGAAACTGACAATCTAAAGACTATTTTTAGCTCAGTCATGTGAGATTATTTGTTTCCTTATTATGAGTTTTTCCTTTGGACTAGTTAACATGAATTTTATGCTCACTTATTATGTCACATGCTCCAATTCAATTTATTTTAAAGCAGATTCTTTGGGGAAAACTGTAAAGCTAATTTGAATTGATTCTTCAGAGATTCCATTTTAAATGAAGTGCTATAAAACTGGCAGACAAAGTGAAAAAATGGAATTGAATTTTCTTCTTCAGCTACTCATTGGATTCAGAAATCTTGCTTTTCGACACTGCCAAGGGTTTTGATATAATGTTTTATGCCATTTTCATAACATTTATCTTAAACTCCACTGCTTTTAGTTTGGTTGTTCAACTCAAAATGGTTTCCTGATACTTCCATGGGAAAAAGTAGAGTTCTTGTGAAAGGATGAATCGGGTGCTTTTATACAAACTTCCTACTATCCACGGTGGTGCCTGGTGTGGGGACAGAGCCCCAGAAAGCAGTTTCCAGGCTCTCGGCCTCACATAGAAAGGTGCTGGCTCAGGTAGTAAATGGCCATCAACTGTGATTGGATGGCCATCAGATATGGCTCGTTGGCCGTCAGCTGTAACCAGTGAGCCATTGGCCACTAATATAACTGCTGTGGCTACGCTAGCAGCAAATGGGGGCTAGCAAGAAGATGGTGGCTGAGCTGGCAAGCGCGGATTGCAGTTAGGATGGCGGGTTGCGCGCAGTGTGGGTCCAGCCTCCAGTGAGAATATACTAGTATGACTCCCCTACCTATGGCTCCCGGGGTGTTCCTTTTTGGCCTCACCATGTCCTGCGTTCTTATGTGGGGAGCGGGAGCAGAGACCCCGCAGGCCGCCCCGCACAACACCCGGCTATGACACATCTGATATAAAAAGCACGTGTTTGAATTCCAAAGGGAATATTGAACATTTGTGGACAAACTTGCTGAGGGAGGTGTGGAATAAAATTGCATCCCCAACTTCCTCCGACTTTGCCCAATTTATATTTCCCCCTTTCACATTTCGCGCATTTACGGCTTGAGGAAAGCGTGGGAATAATATTACTAGGTAAGAGGCCTGATGGCTTAATTTCCTGTCCTCCCAGCCCCCAAGAGATGCCCATTGTGCGTCAGGGCAGCAGGCTCCAAGCTAATCAGAAACAGCCGTCCCTGGGTGGGGAACGGCACCCCAGGATCGGCCCATATGATTCCATTCAATGATTTATATCGGATTATTAACAATCTAATGGAAAATACATAGAAAACACATGTCTATAGTTTCACCTTGAGTCACACTTGTTTTCTTTGATGTGTTTTTAAAAATGAGGGTTTCGTTTCATGCTCATCTTTTCTCCTCAATTCCCTAACTAGCACCTGTCATTCCTGTTGACCCACATAGTCGTCTGCACACGCAGGCGCACGGAGGGTCTCGGGCCAAATCTGCCGTGCTACCACTGAGCGCACCAGCACGTACTTGGAGTTATTCCCCTCAACTCAGGTTGGTCTTAAAAGAAGCGAATCACTGCTGCCTGTGTTTTTGTTCCGATTACAAAAAAGATAATGTGTGAAGTGAATGCACCTGCCAGCCAGGGTTTGGAGGAAGAAGCCGGCCCAGGGCCAGCTTCTCCATTAGACGCACAATGCCTAGGGTTCCCCCTCCTTGTAGGGGCCCACAAAAGCTTTACTTTTCATGAAAATGAGTATAATGATGAATCCAGCCTAGATAGTATTTGTTTTTTATATCAAAATAGCCTTAAAATATCAATTTAATTTTTTTTTTAATGGAGGAAGGGACCAGCCCACGAAGGTGATGTCTCGGGCCCCGAAATGCAGCCCTGAGCAGGACTGCTGTGAGGGACACGGGATAAGGGATGACTGTGGGGTGAGACTCTGAGCGACTGTGGGAGCTGGCGGAGCCCTCTCAGCCGGTGCCGTAGGGCTCTGCGTGGCCTGAGTTTACCGTAGGTCACAGGCCTGCAGTTGGGAAGAAAAGCTGGATGTGAATGAAGGCAGCCATTCTCAACCGGGGCTAATTTTGCCCCTCCCCGCGCCAGAAAACATCTGGAGAGTTTGGCCTGGCACAACTGGGGTGATGGGGTGCTCCTAGCATTGAGGGAGTCGAGTCTCTGACGCAGCCAAGCATCCCACAATGCACAGGACAGCGGCTCAAAACAAAGAATTGTCCGGCTCAAAACAGCAACAGTGTCGAGGCTGAGAAAACCTGAGGTTAAGGTTAAGAAAGACTGGGACCAGCGAGGCCAGCTGGAGCCCAGGTCAGTCTCCGCAGAAGTTGCCTGTGCCCTTCACCATGGAGCTACGCTGGCTCCTGGCCGAGACCTTGGAGAAGCTGAAGGAAGGGATTGGGCGTTTGCTGAGAAGCTGCAGGCTGCTGCCCCATGCAGCTGACGAGCCGCAATGCACGTGAGCTGCAGCCGTGCGTGGTGCCTGCACCAGCCTTCCGAGTGTAAAGGCTCCTGCCTCACTGCCACCTCCCAAATCTCCTGCTAACTTCTGTGGTGGCCAACCCTAACTTGGAACATCACAGGGAAAGGGACGCTAGGTAATGTCATTCCAGCTTAGCTAAGCTCACAGAGTACACACCCTCCCCAGTAGACCACGTGGAGCTCTGCTCACTAGCGCTTTTTACTTAGGAAACGGCTTTTCCTTAACTCACTCTCAACCTTGCCTGCACTTACATTGGACTTGGTATTTCAATTGCTTTAATCTGCAAACACCAGGTGTGACTAAGATTGACAGTTGTGCACCAACATCTGTTCTTCCCTTCAGAAATAGAGTCATGGCTGGACAGACCACATGTCCCTGCAGTTAGATCTGGACGGGTCACTAGTTACTGTCCACACGACTGCAAGGGCAAGCAGCTGTGCCAGCTCCAGCGCCAGGCCCTCAGACACCGGCTGTGCACTGTTCCATGTGCTCCTTCCCACTTCCAGCTGGAACCCAAACATGGAGCCAGTTTCAACCATACACTGACAAGAGCTGAGTACAAGATGGAAAGATTCTGGAGGCTTTGAGGTGCAGAGAACCTTTACTTCAAGCATCTTTTTTCTTAAGGAGTTTTGAGTGAGCGTATTAGTCACTTAGGTTGTTGATGATAAAGGCCAACCCAAATTCACATAAGCAGAAAAGGGGCAATATATACTCACATAATTGGTAAGTTTGGAGAAATAGTTTCAGGCATAGCTGGATGTAGGGGTTCAAATGATGTCATTGGGGCTCTCCAACTCCAGGGGCTTTCTGCAGAAGTCTAGGGAAGATGGCCTTGAGAAATTCCAGGCTCACAATTTCCTTATAGCGCATGATCCAGAAGACAGAAGTTTCTCTTTGCCACGTGTTTTTTTAATTATGAAGAGCAAATGCTGAATGGCCCTGCTAGGGGCACAGGCTCACCCTCGAATCCATTGCTATGAACCCCAGAAGAAGAGAGATTGGAATAGACCTGTAAAATTAGTAACTGCTACCGTCCAGTCAGCAAGTTAACCAATAATATCAGCTGGGGGTCAGGGGAAGGAAAATCATGCTCAACTGGGGTAGTTATAAAAGGCTTCCCAGCAGAGGTGAGCTTTGAGCTGGGCATTGAAAGACTTAGAATTTAAAAATGGATAAAGAAGAAAATATAGTACTTTCATTCCTGACCATTTTCAAAGGCTCAAGCAGGCTCACTAGCCCTGTGGGATGGACGGGATCCTGTTGTGTTGTTTTTTTCCCCTTTGTCATTGGTTCAGGATGAGAAGCGTTTTGCTTTGAGCACCCAGTTCTTCCAGAGACTGACAAAAGAGGGGAAGAGTCTGGTTGTCAGGACACAAGTGTCCAACAACAGGCACTCCCACCCGCATGAAGCAAGAAGAAACGCTGTGCTTCTCCATAACCTGAAGAAAGGTGGGTAAATGTAATTGGCAGTTCCCTTAATCTGTGCAGAAAGCCTTGTTACATAAATAAATGATTCAAATACGAAGTGACTTACCGTAGGAAACAGGCATTTCTCCTTTTCGTTTTTCATGTTCCTAGGAAGCTTTCTTTCAGTTTGGAGTGGAATAGGCTTGTAATTTTAATACACATTGATTATTCCCAAACTGTCCAGTGTTAAGATTTTAGGAATACGGTTTTTTGTGAAGTTTCAAATAGCTGAGTGATTTTTCAAGCAATCAGGCAACCAGAGCATGGCTCATTTCTTCAGTACAGGGGTCAGTCCTTTGGGATGGAAATGTCCCTTTGGCCACGCAGGGTGCTCTTGACATTAAAGTGTGGTGGCGGTGGTGACAGTGTCATGAGCAGCCACCTCCACAGCAATCCAACATCCCCTGTAAGAAATTAACCTTTCCGTTTGTTTCTGTTTGTTGTTTATACTATATTGTTTGCTTTACTCTTTTATGTGGTTGTTTATGGGTATGAGAGAAAAGTAGGGTTGTAGGTACAGTTCTTCAGGAAACAGACTTTGAGGCAGATATTTATTGGGGTGTGCTATTGGCAACAACACCTGTAAGAGAGTGAAGGAAAGATGGGGCACAACAAAAAGTTGAAGTTCAAAGCAGTTGCAAAAGAGGCCTCAGCCCATCTCATGGGAAATTCTGAAGAGGAGATGGCCCTTCAGAGATTTCTCAAACTGAGGCAAGAGGCGGAATGTCTTAGTCCTTTGGGTGTCTCGGCAACACATCACAGTAACCACCAAAGATGAACTGAAGGATTTTGGCTGATTGTGGTGAGACTCTCGGGATAGTTGAATGGCTACGCCCAGGGTCTGGTACTTAATCTCTGAGACCCAGAACCTACATTTTCTTTATTATATGTCCATAGAAATGAGTTTTTCCATGACAAAGCCACACTAACTAAATTCAGACAAGACTGATGAATACATGGCAAATTAATTTGTTTACTATGAGACTATCCTTTTGCAGTGATTAAAATATTTGTGTTATTTACCTCTAACATCTCTTTCCCCACGTCCAAGTTAAAACAGAAAGTGAGTGGGCTCCAAGAAATCTCTCTGTAAGAAAAATTTAAGACATTCCACGTATTAGATGGAATGAGGAAGAAGCCGGAAATGTTTGTGACATGGTGAAGACAAATGTTTCTTCTCTCAACAACAAAAAAAGAGAAGTCTAGAAAAAACTCAAAAAGATACAAGAATATCATGGTCTAAATAGCGGCAAATTAAAAGGAACCATGATTTTCAGTCATTGATGGAGTGTAATAAAAAAAAGAATTAATTAACCATGCTACGGGGAACACTCTCCTTTGAGTCACCCAGGCGTTGTGACATCAGACTCAAGGAGAAGAAATGTGGTGCTAACAGAGTCCTTGGTTCCCCAGGGAACAAATCTGCCTACTTTAAATAATTTTAACGCAATTTTTGGTTTTCAGCTCAGAATTAACCTGTAGACCAAGCAGAGAGGACTTGTCATGGTTACAGAACAGAATGTAAAGCTGTCAATCAGAACAATGGAAAAGCATAGATCAAACTGACAGAACTGGAAAAGGGAACGTGGGGAAGCTGATATCTTTATCTCACATTGCGTGGAGTTGAGAAATATTGTGTCAAGTTCATGGAATGAGAAATAGAATTCTAAGGACATTAGCCAAAGTTGTAAGCAAAACAAGAATTAAACGTAATACGATGACTATCAAACTTTGGAAGAGAGAAGGGCAAGTGAACGCAAAGTAAGTAAACTTTCATTTTCAATATTGATAGACAATGTACAGTATTTACAAATTATGAAAGAGGGGAGTAAGCATATTATTTATGGTTATGGGGTAACCACCAGCAGACACAAAAACAAATGGTCAAGCGGTTGGCTTTGGGATGTGGTTGTCGGTGGAGGCGGTTAGAGGGGAGAAAATGTTATTTCTTCAGTATTTTATTTTTTTATCCAATATATGTATTCTTTAAAAATTTTGAAATATATACATAATTTAAAATCAGATAAAGCTTAATTATTAATCAGAAGGATGTTTGGCAGATATAGACTCAGCATGAGTCTCTTATATTCTGGGAAAACCCAGTGCAATTCCCCTCACCAGCAATGGAGAACACAGCTTCGGTGATCCCTCATTTCAGGACCTGTCTCCACCGAAAAGAGCTGGGTCCACACAGACACACTTAATTCACTGGATTCCGTTTTTTTTTTTTACTTACCACTCTTCTGTGTCCCAACAACATGAATCAGTTTGAGTCATCTGACTTCTCCCACAGTAACCTGTTTTAATCCTTTGTTGTTCAAAATAGGGAATAACTGTGGCCACACCTTAGGCTTTCTTGTAGAGCTTTAAAAATATATGAGTATCCTTGCCCAGGCCCCACACCAGACCAGTTAAATCAATGGCCCAGGCTTTGATATTAAAAACATAAATTCCTCAGGTGTTTCTATTGTATGCTTAGAGTGGAGAATCCTTGACCCAGTTGTCCAGTGTGTCACTCATCAGAGTATTGAAAACAATTCATGTCATGGTAACTCACATCTCTTTCATCATTGCAGTCCTTGCAAGAGTGGTCATATTTCTTCACAGCACAGCATTTGAACCTCCTGGCAACTCCTCCGATCTTAAAACTCTCTCTCTTTGTTTCCCTGATCCCCCCTCTCCCTGGTTCTCTCCCTCTCTGCTGAGCCATCTCAGTCTACTTCATGGGACAGCCCTCTCTTGCCTTCTTGGGACTGTCCTTTCTGTATTATTCATGTTCTCTCAGGGATTTTAACTGCCTTCTAGGCCATCATTATCATCACACTGAGGATGGCTCCCACGTTTCACCTCCGTCCCCTATGTCCTTTCTGAGCTCTACGACTGGGTCCTAATTGCCTACCAGACATCGCCGCTGTGATATCTCACAGGTACTTCAAACAAAAGCTGCCCCCAAATGGAACTCATCATCTATTGCCCAAAACCCTTTCTGCCATATTTCTTGCTGTGTTGAATGGCACCAGTGATCTAACCCGATTCCGTCACACAAACCCAAACTCCAGAAATTCCCTAGACACTTCCTGTTTCCTCCTCAGACCAACATCTGTTTCATTCTGAGTCAATCCCCTTTTGCTTTATCTCCACGGCCCAGCTTGGGTCAGTCCCTCATCATCTCTTCCTTGGATGTCTGCAATGATCTCCTACCCAGTCTCCCTGCCTTAATCGTGTCCCCTTTCGATCCTTACTTTGATCCTTCCAAAGCACAAATATGACTGTGTCAATCTCCTGCTTAAAACCCTTCAATCGCTTCCTCATGGCCTTCCAAGTCCAAACTTAGAAAGGCCCACCAGGCACATAATAATGCAATCCTCCCTGCCTCTCCAGTTTCTGCACCTGTTCAGCACCACAAGCAGATGCCTGTACATCTCACCACACTGAGCCCTGCCACCTCCACTCTCCATCCCTCTGACCTGCCTGCCTGCGTCCTCCCTGCTTCCCCTCAGTCTCCTGGGCCTGGAACGCCCTCCCTAACTCTCAGCTATCTCCCACTCACACTTTAAAACTTTGCTCAGCCTTCACGTCTCCAGGTCAACTCCCGCTCCTCGTTGCCTACCCCATGGCTTGGGAAACAGTAGGGGTGATCAAGAAATGTTTACAGAATGCAGAAACATACAATGCTTTGAATTTTGGAGAGGGAATAGAATTACTACATGAAGAAAGTGAAATAGAAAATTATAACTTATCTCTAATTCTCAAATACATTGACTTTAAAGGGAGGTTTAGAATGTACTCTAAAGAGCTCTGGGGTTCTCACAGAGCCCCTTCAAATACCCCCAGTGGGGATCTCCATTTTAAATAAGACTACGGTATAATTCCATTTCATCTATTTTATATGTTGGTCTTCTGAGAAAGGTCTAGTTTAAACAAAGTGTTTTGTGGCTAAGAAATATGTGAAAACCAATGATCTCAATTATTTAAATAATTAAAGGGAAGTGTAATTTCTATTCGACCCCCCCTACCTCAAAAAAGTTGTCAAGAATCTGTTTCCTTTTTAAGCAGAATAGCACAGAGATGTTTTCTACTGGTTTTACTTAGTATGTCTCAGTGACATACTGCCTTTTAAAATTTTTTTGGCTTTACAAAGAAATTATTATTTTCAATTGGTAATACATGCTTATGGTAAAAAAAAAAAAAAAAGAAAGAAAGAAAAAAGAAATTCAGTGAAATATTAACTTCCCCACAAACACCCACTCCACCCTCCCACCCCCTCCATCGCCAGAGACAATACTGTAGCCGGCTTCAGTGTGTCATTCCAGAGATTTTCATGCAGGGGTCACTGCTCTGGTGGGCAGGAAACACATTGCCTAAATGCCACTGATGGTTTAATCATTACAAACTCAGAGTGGTCCCGGAAAGACACCTGACGCTGCTATCCAATGACTGACAGGAAGAAGGGCTTAACCTCAACTCTTCCAATGTCAAAATCATTTTTGGCAGACAACCTATAGCACTTCCTTGGCTCATATCCAAATACCCATTCAGGTCAGCTTATTTACTTAACATAGGGGGATATTTTTCTCCTAGTACTTTTATTTTGGAGGTGTTATCAGGAAATTACACTACTTCAAATGAGACGGTCTTTCGGTACTTTCTGACTTTTTTTTTTTAACATCATTAATAGGTTTTATTTGTCACCATGAAAAGTCTGAACTTTAAACAGATTCTTGGATTGGGGTCTCATATCCATTAGTTTGTTCAGCTTTAGCACCTGTCTCATCCCCAGGAGCTTTTCCAGAACTGCTACCTTCACCACGAAGCTCCATGAGTTTTCCCAACTCAAACCTGAGCTTCTTCAGTATTTTGACGTTTCTTACAAAAACATTGTGGAGCAGGTAAATAGATTGGAAAGCCTTTTCTGTCTTTTCCAATGCTGTCTGGAATTAATTTATTGACCACTTCTTTCAAGTCATTCGTCTGCACCTCTCGGGTCATAATTTCCATCATCTTCTGGATTTGGTGGACTTGTTGATGCTGAGTATAGGTCTTTGGAATCTGATTGTGGCATTTTTTTGTTTTTTTGGTTTTTTTGTAAAATCAACCCAGAACAGGTGAAGCAAATAACCATGGGTAGTCTTGACATCAACGTGAGCTTTCCTCACGGTCTGCCATTTTTTGACCATGGAGCACATTTTATCACGGGTAAGAACAATGCCAAGGAAATTAATCAGGCAGTTTTTGCCCTGAGCATCCTCAGTAATTAGCTTGAATTTTCTAAATGCAACTTCATCATTCTGCAGATCAGCTAGGCTCACTTCAAACACACGACCCTTGAGACCATCAGATGCGATTTTGTTTCTTTGAGTTCTCGTGACTAGTGTTTTCCCAATATTTCTTATATTGAACAAAGTTGGTGCTTTCACAGCATACCAATATTTCTTAGAAAATAGGTCAAGCACTTTCTGCTTGGCTCCCTTTTTGCCATCTTTCGTAAGGCGCTTGTTCCTGCTGATCACCAAAAGGGCCTGATTTTTTTTTTTTTTAAAAGATGATTAGAGTAGGTAGTTGACATTTCAATAGATGGTGTTGGGACAATTGACTCTCAAATGGGAAAGAAAAGAAAATTCCTACCTATCACCATCACAGAAATGAATTAAATATGTACTGAAGATCTAAACGGAGGGAGGGGGGAGTACACTAAAATTATTAAAAGAAAATATGAGAATACCTTTATGAATTTTGGAGAGGAAAGGCTTTTTTTAAAAAAAAATAACACACACACACACACAAACTATAAATAAAGGTACATCTGATTACACCTAATTAAAAACCTTTTGTCAAAATTATACCATGAACAAGATTAAAAGACAAGAGATAGCCTGGGAGAAGATATTTACAAAACAGCTAGCCGACAGAAGATTATTATCTAGAATGTGTATAATTACCACAGAGCAGGTAGAAAAAGACATAGAACCCAAAGGAAAAAAGGCAAAGGATATGAACTATGAATTTACAGAAGAGGAAATAAGAATAGGCAACGCATGTATGCAAACATATTCAACTTCATATACAATTAGAGAAGTGCAATTAAAACAATAATAAGATTTTTTTCTTTTGCCAGGTGTTATTGGCACAAATTTTCAAGTTTGAAAATATCAAATGTTGGCTAGGATGTGGGAAAACTGGTATTCTCATTCACTGTTGTCGAGAACGTAAGCTGATACAGATGCTTTGGAGAGCAATTTGGCAGCATCTTGGAAATTTGAAAATGTGCCGCTCCTGCAACACAGCAATTTCATTTCTAGGTATTATTCTAGAGTTACTCCCACATGTGTGCACAAGGAGCCACGTGAAAGGATGCGTATTTGTGCTTAGTTTCCATCTAAATGTCCGCCACTAAGGCGAGTGGCTAAAAATATTGTTATCTGTAGTCTGTGGAATATTTGCCGCCTGTATTCGTTTCCTCAGGCTGCCATGACAAAGGACCACAGACCGGGTGGCTGAAACCACAGATATATATCGTCTCACAGATTTGGAACCTAGAAGTCCAAGAGCAAGGTGTTTGGCAGGGTTGGTGTCTGCTGAGGTCTCTCTCCTTGGCTTGTAGATGGCCGTCTTCTCTCTGTGTCTTCTTACAGCCGTCCCTCTGTGTGTGTCTGGGTCTTCATCTCTTCTGTAAGGACAGCAGTCTTATTGGATCAGAGTCCACCCTAATGGCCTTGTTTTAACCTAAGTATCTCTTTAATGACCCCATCTCCAAATAATCATATTCTGAGGCACTGGGGATTAGGACTTTAACATGTGAATTGGACTGTGTGGGGGGAAAGAGGGGTTACTATTTGTCATGCAGGGCGGCCTGCGGGGGGGTCTCTGGTCCCGCTCCCCACACAAGAATGCAGGACATGGTGAGGCCAAAAAGGAACACCCACGGAGCCATAGGTAGGGGAGTCACACCACTATACTCTCGCTGGAGGCTGGGTTGGAGACACAGGAACCAGGAGCAACACAATTCGCAACCCTCACTGTGCCGCTTGCAGGCTCAGCCACCATCTTCTTGCTAGCCCCCACTTGCTGCCAGCGTAGCCACAGCAGTTATATTAGTGGCCAATGGCTCACTGGTTACAGCTGACGGCCAACTAGCCACAGCTGATGGCCATTTGATCACAGTCGATGGCCATTTACCACCTGAGCCAGCACCTTTCTATGTGAGGCCGAGAGCCTGGAAACTGCTCTCTGGGGCTCTGTCCCCACACTATTCATTCCATGACACTGCCCCTACAAGGACTGGTTGAGATCCATGTGTAACAATGCGGCTCCATCTCAGAAAACAATGCTGAGTGGAGAGGGCACGAGGCCTCATGGTACATTCCATATGCGACTGATCAACACTGCGGGCATGAAACACACACAGAACCTACACAGATACCTTATGTATACACAGGAGTCCCTCCTTATCAACGTCAGTCATGGTCTGAAAATATTACATGGAAAATTCCAGAAATAAATAATTCATACGTTTTAAATTGTGCGCCGTTCTGAGTCGCGTGACGAAATCTCGCGAGTCCTGCTCAGTCTCGCCCCAGACCCCTCTGTCGCTGCCCACCAGTTAGTTACTTAGTGGCCGATTCGATCGTCAGATCGGCTGTGGTGGTATCGCAGTGCTTATGTTCCAGTAACCCTTCTTTTACTTAGTAACACACCCAAAGCGCCAGAGTAGTGATGCCGGCAACTTGGATACGCCAAAGAGAAGCTGTGAAGTGTTTCCTCTAAGTGAGAAGGTAAGCACAGCTATTTTAAGAGAGAAAGAGAGACCATATTCACGTAACTTTTATTACATTGTCTTAAAACACTGTTTTGTTTTATTATTAGTTATTGTCATTAATCTCTTACTGGGCCTGATTTATAACTTTAACTTTATCATAGCATGTATGGATAGTACAAAATATAGTACCGTGTTTTTCCGAAAATAAGACCTAGCTGGACCATCATTTCTAATGTGTCTTTTAGAGCAAAAATTAATATAAGACCCGGTCTTATATAATGTAATGTAACATAAGACCGGATCTTATATTAATTTTTGCTCCAAAAGACCCATTAGAGCTGATGGTCTGGCTAGGTCTTATTTTGGGGGAAACATGGTATATATAAGGTTTAGTACTATTTGTGGTCTCAGGCATCCACTGGGGGTCTTGGAACATAACACCTGGGCATAAGGGAGAGACTACTATATATAAACAATTCAATGTTCTGGGAGGATCAGTCCAAACGCATGGGAGGTTGCCTCTATGTTGCTTGGTTAAACATGACTTTTGCTATCGTGTTTTATTTCTTTAAAAAATATTGGCAGAAATTATGGTAAATATGAATGGTTTCTAATTCTGAGTAGTAGAATATGGGAGTTTGGTTATTATATTCCTCGTATGTTTGTATATTCTTTGTATATTTTTCTCTATCTCTTAAAGAAGCTAAAAAAAAAAAAGCAAAAGAATGACCAACTCATCCATTCCTCAAGATACTTTAAATTGATTTTTGGGTGAAGTCAAACCATGAAGGAACTGCAAAATAGGACTCCCTAGAAAAACATTGCTTCTTCTCCCTGCGTGTTGGGGTTATGCTACTGCAGGATGGTTTGGGGATCGGTTCTGTGAACTTCCTTTTGAATTTATTATAGGAAAGTGGTTGGTGACCTTGGCGGCTACCTCACACTCTTTCTCCCTTATGAGGACTCATCTATTCTGGAAATGTTGTCATGAGCTGACGAAAATCTTTTTAGATTGAAGAGGGGCATAAATAAATAAACGAGTACTATATCAAATGCCGTAGATTATTTCTCTGCTGGTGGATAACAGGCTCGTGTCTTTAGAAGGATGAAAACAACCTTTACTGAACTCCTACCATATGCCAGGCACTCTGCTAGAGGCTTTAAATAGTTGTCATTTGAATTTGAATTTTCATAACCTTATGAAGCAGGCCATAAGGAACAATGAGTTAACTCATCCAAAGTCACATAGTAAGTGACAAAACCAGGCTAACTTCCAATTATGATAGAATATTTTGAGGAAAAAATCTGTGGGAAGCCATAGTGTTTTATGATTGTACAGGGAATGAAAGAGGAGAGGAGACTAGTTTCTGTTAATTTGTTGAGAATCTACTTCCGGGGCCATAATCCTATGCACCAAAGATTTCTCATCCCAGTTCTGACACGAAGAGACTATAGAACTCAGAGAAGTGAAAAGAAAAAAAAAGTTCGCTCAAGATGACACAATAAATGAATCTATGAGGCAAGTCTATTTTCAGAATGAGAGAAAAGGTTCAAGGTAGTATATCCTGTTGTATTAGTTTGTAGGGCTGTCACAACCAAGTACCACAGACTGGGAGGCTGAAAAACAGAAACTTGTTCTCTCATAGTCTGGAGGCTGGAAGTCTGGGGTCAAGGTTTTGTCAGGGTTGGTTTCTTTTGCGGCCTTTCTCCTAGGTTTGTACATGATTGGCTCTCCCCTGTGTCTTCCCATCAGCCTGTTTATAAGGACACAAGTCGTATTGGAGTACAGCCCACACTAATGACCTTTTTTATTTTTTTTAACTTAATTACTTCTTCAAAGACTCTGTCTCCAAATACAGTCACATTCTGAGGTACTGGGGCTTGGGACTTCAACATATGAATTTCAGGGGGACACAAGTCAGCCCCTAACACCCATCATTCATGGTTGGGTTAAGCCCACGCTACAGAGGGACAAGATGTTTTTAGGAAGCTTCTGTAATCTGGAGAGCTGGTAGTCAGAGAGAGAGAGAGAGAAGAGAGAGAGAGAGAGAGAGAGAGAGAGAGAGAGAGAGAGAAGAGAGGAGAGAGGAGAGAGGAAGAGAAAGAAAGAGCCCGAAGTCATAGATCTCTAGAGGGATGATTAGGGCAAAAGCTGCCCTTTTCCTAATGAATAATTCCTTATGAAGTAGTCTTCATTTCAATTAATTCACATTGCATCCTACTTTAGTTATGCCACTGTTAAAGTGTTCAAACACAGCTGAGAAAAGAGAAACTATTTCTTCACTGCATGAATGAAATCATCGAACACTCAGATAAAAACAACTTGTGTCTCCTACCCAAATTTAACACCAGACTTGAAAAGGACAATCAAGTGTCAGCTTGAATTGGTGATTCTCTTTGTCATAAAGTGATCTATTTGGGGTGATGGGAGTGGTCTTCCATCTTCCCCAAACTAAATGGAATGATTTCTTATTTCCTGGGTATATAAATCTTACAGGAAAACTCTTCTAGTTTGCTAAACAATCAAGTGATTCAGTGACTATTTGCAAAGGACGAGAGTCTTTCTTGCAAGTGATCTATGTCTCTTTTGAGATCATTCAGCAGGAAAGAAAATCTTGCCCCCACCACTTCATTTAAAAAAAAAAAAAATCTCCATTTCGGAAGTAACACGTGGCTTGGGACACTGTTGTTCCTCACTTCTATTGAGTTTCTCTCTTGGCGCGTATTGAGTCTCACAGTTTTAATTATCACTTATATACAGATGATATTCAAATTTACACTTCATTTCCAGCCCTTTCAGATGATGTCACCCTTTGCCTTGCCCCAAATTTGGCTCATGTCTTGTCTTGGATGAGCCACAATTTTCTCTGATTGAATATGGATGAGATGGAGGATTTGCTGTCTAGTTGTAAATAAACTCTAAACACATTGGAGTTAATTTACCTCATTGATATCCTGCCCCTCCAGTTAAGAGCAAGGGTGTTCAGTGACTGACTCTGAATTATTCTCCTTCTTTCATCAGAGGTGACTTGGCCAAGGGATTAATCTTTACAAAATTATCTAAAGATATGTGACAGTTTCCATCACTCCCAATTTTGGCCAGCATTCTGGTTATCTCACAGCTGAAATTCTGCCATGATCTTTGCAAAGGCCTCCAATAAACCTCCTGTTCACGGTCTACTTGGAATATGGTTGCCCTTTGGCCTTGCTCTGTGTACACAATCCCAGGACACATTTCCCTTCAGGCAGCTGTGCTAGTTTCTTGTGCACTGAATAAAATGTTATTTGTCAAGATCTTGGCCAGATTCTCTGCCTTCACATAAACTAGCTTTTGAAATGACTTAAAATTATGGTCTCTCCTTTTCAAGACGTGCTTGCTGTTTTGTTTGGGGATGTGGTTGAAGATGTACCCTGCAGACTACCTTGATACTCATAGAATGTGCTATCTTAAACAAAAATTGTATTTGAAAACACTCAGAATATTTCATTATAATCATTAGCCTATAAGAACCTGGCACATAATAAGCGAAAAGCACTCAATAAATACTCATCAGAATAAAGACTGGGTAAATGAATTTATAATCCTTCGACCCATTTGTGGGTTTTGCTGCTGTAGTTATTTATATTTTATCTACCTCTTAGATTATTATGTAACTGTGTCTGTGTCATTATTATTTCAACTAGAACATATTAGAAATCTCCATTAATATAACTGAAAGGTATAAAATAGAATGTTTGGAGTTGTCAATTAGCCAATTTGTCTTGTGTTGCTTTTCTTCATTATTTCAGTGCAGCTAACAGTTCATTCAGCACATTTTAATTAAAAACAAACATATGTGGGTCTGCTAAGAACGCTAGTGTCTAGTAGTGTAGTTAGACAGCGATGGAAAATATTTCTAGCAGTGACCATATGATATCTTCCGTTCATCTCAGCAATAATGCTCCAAATCTAATTATTGGAAGGGTGGCAGCTGCACTCAGTTAGGCTTTTCTTTATTTTTACCGAGGTGTATTTTTTCAGCCTGTTGTATTGTAGAAAATCAGCTGCTGCTGGAGTCTTTTCCAAGGCTGAAATCTCAGCATCTATAGGACTTTCTCCAGTTGCTTTCCATTGTGACACTACCTATTTGTTCCTGCCATGTACCTTCTGGCCTGAAGATGTTCCAAGGAAAAGTATAGTCTTCTGACAAGATCTCTATCTGTTTATACAAATATGTTAGGTGTATTATTGTGCTGAAGGTATAACCATGGAGCAGGAGTCGCCAGGGAAGCTTTGTAGAATGATGTGGTATTATCCGCGTGAAGTCCCATTTCCAAGGTCTAGTCTTCGGCTTGGCGGACTCAGAAGCATGATTCTATCAGTGCCAATAGAGTAGCTTAGTTTCTTACTAACTGAGGACACAGAGGAGAATGTATTCATTTAAAATGAGAATTATAACAGCTGAAAGATATTCACTTATACCAAATGCTCCTTTAGTGAAATAATTGAGAACAGGGAGGCTGGAGTCTGACCATTGGGATTAAATCCTGTTGGTGCTGCTCACTAGCTATGTGACCTAAGTGTGGCAGCCAGACTTTAAGGGGCTCCGTGAGCCTTGCCTCCTAGCAGTTACAACTTGGTGTCACTCCCCTCTCCACAGGTGGGTGGGACCTGTGATGTGCGTCTAACCCATGGAAGGTAGCAAAGAGACTTGCATGGATGTATGTGATTATGTAAGAGCATAGCGCCCATCTTGCTAGAGTTTCCCTCTCTCTCTCCTTCTCCCTTTCTCCCTGTCCCTCTCTCCCCCTCCCTCGGACATGTGCTTTTGCAGCCCTGAGATGCTATGATGCCATGTGAGAAAATCCGCTACACTGCGGCCACCATACTGGAAGTGTGAGAGAAATGATTGTTATTGTTTTAAGCCACTGTTTTGAGGTAGTTTATTATGTAGCAATGGAGAACTTGAAACTATACACATACCCAAACTCACGTGTGTATGCATATGCATTCTTATATGTTCTGTTGTACATACACATAGTCACCAGTCTTGGTAACTAGTGGTGTCAATGCTATTGTCACATTTACTATTGTTATAGACACTTGCCATCCCTAGGGTCAGCATGCATGGTTTTGATTACTTGCAAATCCTAGATCCTTGCTATAGGGTCACTTGTAATTTTGCTGAGCCATGATTTTGAGTCATAGGCTTGTGGGAAGGACTGAGTGTCTCAGCTAGTGAGTGATCCTAGCTGGCCACCAGCTGAGGAAGCACTGCTTTGTTCTCTACTAATAGTTCCTCAGGCAGTGAATTTTAGGATGTGATTTTTAAAAATGTTTTTCTCCTTTGTAAACACACACAGAGCTCTGAAAAATATCAACTGATTGCTAGTCTTAGTGATAGAAATGAAGAGAAAACAAAGAGGCCTGAGAAAGAGATCCCCCACCCAGTAATAGAAATTTCAAAGAAGAGAATGTCATAGGCGATGGCAGGTTGGCTTTATAAAGTGAGAACAGTCAGCAGATGCAGTCCCCAAACCAGGGAGCCTAATTGATTAAGCTATTTTGGTGAGGACTCTGACCAGACATGGTAGTCTGTGAAGTCATTCAAGCCTTAGGCATCCTTCATATTTTTCAGTTTAAATAGACTGCATTTTGGGAGGAAATGGTATGCTAGCTATATTCACCGATTTGTGGGATATTTGAAGATGTAGGGGCATACAACTCTTGAATTTCAACAGAATGTAGTCCTTTGACTTCATATATGAGATGCTCTGCTAAGCGTGTGCAGCGTTGGAAAAGTATAAGGTTCCTGCCCTTGAGATGCATACACTTCATCCAGGTGATGGGTTTGGAGGGAGGAGGGGAAATAAGAAACAAAGGACAAGTTAAATATTATCACTCACACGTATGGAGGTGAATGTCACCTATGATTAGGTGGTATAGAGAATAAGGGCTGTTGTTTCAGGAAAAAGAGCGAGAAGTTAAGATCTCTCATAGGATCAAGTCCAAGCTCATTGGCCCGGCATTCAAGGCATACACACACACACACACACACATGCACGCACAACACACACATATATACAGAAGGTGGCCAAAAAATGTGTACACATTTTAAGGGATTTTAACACTTTGGTCAGTGTTGCTCAAGCAATAGTTTCCTGTAATTAGAAGTATCTGGACCATGATGGTAACCACTTTGAGCACCTCTTGTAATTGCAGAAATCAAATGTGACTTGTATTCATCTTTTGTTATCGGTATATATTAATACAGTTTTTTCCTTTTTTAAAATGTGTATACATTTTTTGGCACCGTGTGTGTGCGCGCGCGCGCGTAGAGAGAGAGATTTATTTTAAACAATTGGCTTAGGTGATTATAGAGGTTTAGCAAGTTGGGGGAGGCTGGCAGGCTGGAGACACAGTAAAGAGGCGCAATGCAAGTCCAAAGGCAGCCTGTTAGTGAACCAGGAAGCCAAAGCTGCACATGGAGTCCAAAGGCAGAATTTCCTCTTGTTCCAGGAGGCTGGTCTTGTCATTCTATTCAGGCCTTTAACTGATAGAGGCCCACCCAACATTATGGAGGGCAATCTGCTTTACTCACAGTCCACTGATTTAAATGTAAATCTCATTCAAAAACACCCTCATAGAAATATCCAGAATAATGTTTGACCAAATATTCAGGCACCATGACCCAGACAAATTCACACATAAAAGTAACCATCATAGGAAGATACTCAGTCTCTCAGTGCGTCAGTTTCCTCATCTGTGGAATGTAGATAATAAAAGAACCTGTCTTATTCGGTGAACATGAAGACTAAATGAATCAGTGCATGTGTTTAGAACAGTGTCTGCAAATAGTGCTCAGTAAGTGTTTGCTCTTGACTATTATTATTGTTTATTATTATTATTATTATTAATTACTATTGTCATAGGCTTTGGTTGTATTCTTCACTCTGATGAAAATGCTAAGAAAAAGTTTAAACAGGGCCACCGAGAGTAACCGGGTGTTTGGTTGGGAACCCTAATATGACAAGAGACTTCATCTGTTAGAATTCCTACAGTGTAGAAACTGGAGACTTGCATACAAGCATTTGCAGTCTATATTAGCCTGTGCTCCATTAGTCAGTGGCTATTTTTTTTCTTGTTATTTCATGAATAAATTTTAATGTATTCAATTTTCTCCATAAACCGTTTATTTACTGCTCATATGAATGCAATATGGCAAAAACATTTACATGGCTGGAATCTTTTGAAATCTACTAGTGCATTTCTCTTGCTTTTCATTCTCTTCATTTCTGGTGAGAAAATTCATTTTTTCTCTACGTGCTTTTAAATTTACTCTTCTCAGGCAGGCAGCATCAGCGTAAGTCAAAAGGCTGAAGTAGAGTGATTAAGCATCTGGTCTGGGGTTGGCCAGAATAGGGGTGAGCCTTTCCAAGCCCGAGCTTCTTCACAAAGGGTTACTTTGAGATTTGAATGGGGAGTCTCAGCACTATGCCTGGCACTCAGGAAGCACTCAGTGAGCGGGAACTGGGATGATTCCTTTCATTAGTATTTCTCTATATTGTTGTTACAATGTTCCTCCTCGAGCTGAAGAGATTTAGCCTCCTGGGTCCCTGAATGACTGTGTGGAGGAAGTCACTTAGCAACCAGGATCACCCCTGTCAAACTGTTTCATAGGCAAGAAGTAAACTGCTATTGTGGTTAACCTTTAAACTTGGGATTTCCGTATTATAGCAGCTAGCTTGTTAGGCACCGTGCATCATCACCTTAACCAATATGGTCAGTTAATATTGCAAGAAGGTCACTAACCTTCATGATGTCCTTTCCACTTCTGCAGACTTCAGAGGCCTTGAACCGTGGTAGAAAGTATTTGCTACATAGCTTATGTACTCTCTGTATCTACTAGTCAGTGTCAGTTCTTCTCCTTTTATGGAAATGTCCTGCTTCCCCTGTCAGACAATATCATTGGTATTAATTTAAGGGTGCAAGAAACGTGACTTTCTTTTATTTAATTTCTTTCTTGAGTTCCCATGTTACTGCCGTAGCAGAAAAGGAACTCTAGTTAATGTGGTGTTTCCCTAATTTATTTTGGATGTTGCATCTAAGTTCTGGGTTGTGGGGATGGGCCTCTGGTTTTCAATGTCATCATCTGATGTAAGCATCTTCATTTCTGTTTGGTATTTCATTGGCAGTTAACTGTAGGGTTTTTCACTCATTCTTTACTGTAAGGAGGCCTCCCTCCATTGGTCCAAGTCTCAGCATTTTCATGCCCCTTATATGTACATACGGATAAAGAAGCTTGTGTGACAGTCCAAGGCATATGGGAATCTGTCTATGGGTCAATGGGTAGGAGAAGGTGCTAAGGACAAAAAAAAAAGAGTTATTATTTTAATATTTCCAAACTATAATCCCACCACAAAAACAAAGCCTCTTGAGGGCAGGAACTGTATCCTGACCATATCCTGATACATTGTACAGCAAATCCAGTTTTCCTCTTTAAGTACTGTATTTGTTGCTGCCATTAAATGATAAAGAATAGTCAATGGGCCCTAGAAACGGGAAGAAAAGATTCCCAATCATTTTTGAAACAGTAACTTCAAGTATGGAAAGGCACTGTAATGGGCTAAATTGTGTCTCCTCCAAATTTATATCTTGAAGCCCTAACCACCAGTACCTCAGAATGGGACTGTATTTAGAGATAGGGTCTTTAAAGAGGTAAGTTAGACCGAGGTTACTCGGGTGGGCCCCACTCCAGTATAATAGGTGTTCTTAAAAGAAGAGATTGGGATACAGACACACACAGAGGGAAGATCATGTGAAGACATAGGGAGTTCCTTTAATCCCCGGCAGTGGCTGCCAAGACCAAAAGAAGGCAGCACTATATATTGTCAGTGTGGGACTGAGATACATCTTCAATTCTATCCTGAAGAAAGCTTTTTTAAAAGTCACGGTATGTAAATTTGTTTCTCAATATGCAAATTTGAACACATTACTTTTGCTTCGAGTCATATTGGAATAACCAGAACTACTTGTTTTCTTCTTGCTGTAAACAATTAAAAGACTGGCCAAAAAATATATACAATTATTTTTAGACATCGAACAGAAAGAGTATAATCCCTGAGAGAAGGGAAACGAAACAAGGTGGAAGAACCAACAGGGAGCTTACAAACTAAAATATTCTCAGCATTCACAATTATTTGGAAGACAATGGAGTTCCACTTAGTCAGTGTGGAGAAATCTCTCTGACCCCGGAATTAGTTATCCATGTCTGCTGTGACAATTTACTATACATTTCATGGCTTAAAACAACATGCATTATCTTACAGTTCTATAGATCAGAAGTCTGACACAGGTTTCACCGGGCTGAGATCAAAGTATTGGCATTGTGCATTCCTTTATGGACGCTCCAAGACATAAATGGTTTCTTTGCTTTTTTCACCTTCTAGAGGCCACCCACTTTCCTTGGACTCATGGCTTCTTTCCTCCCCCTTCAAAGCCAACAAAACTGAGCTGAGTCCTTTTCATGCTCTAATTTCCTGGTTCTCTCTTCTGCCTCCCTCTTCAGTTTAAGGATCCTTGGGCCCACCTGGATAATCCAGGATAATCTTCCTATTTTAAAGTCAGCTGATTGACACCTTTAATTCCAGAGGCTACCTTAATTCCCCTTTGTAACCTAACATATTCCTACATTCCAGAGATTAGGATGTGAACATTTTGGGGAGGCCATTATTCTGCTTACTAAAACCACTAAGGCCTTTAGTAAATACCTCAGAACAATGATTCCATAGTGGTAGAGATAAACTAGACCTAAAGTAATAGATACTCTAGGCCCGGCCTAACACAGTTTGAAAATAAGTGCAAGAAAATTAAACTGATCCACAAGTATATTAATGCTTGCCAAAATAAACTTCTATATGCTTTAAAGAAAGACAACAAAATCCAGACACAAAACAGTGTGATGTTTATAATCACAATCAAAAGTTACTAGACATTCAAAGAAGCAGGAAGATATGATTCATAAGTAGGATAAAAATTGATCAATAGAAACAGAACCAAAAATGACAGCGATAATTGCATTATCAAACAAAGACTTTAAAATAGCTCTTATAAATATGCTCAAGAAATCAAAAGAAATTATGATCATCATGAGGAAAGAAATGCAATCTATAAAAAAAGAAATGAAGGAATTACAACAGAACAAAATGAAATGAAAAACTCACAGGATAAATTTAACAAGAGATTGGACACTACAGAAGAAAAGGCGAGTGAACTTGAGGAAATTGCAAAAGAAACTGTTTAGACTGAAACGCATAAGGGAAAAAAAGAAGATGAAAAGAGTTTTAGACTTATGGGACAAGATCAAGTGGTCTAATGAATATGAAATGGGAGATTCAGAAAAGGGGCAAGAGAAAATCTATTTGAAGAAATAGTGGCCAAAATTCCCCCAAATTTAATGAAAACTGTGAAGTATAGATCCAAGAGGCTTAATGAATCCCAAGCAGAAAAAATACAAATAAAACACATCACAGTACCTCATAATCACATTGCTGAAAAACAGTGATTAAAAAAAAAAGTCCTTATGAGTAGCCAGAGAGGGAAAGACACATTACATTACAAAGACAAGGATTTCGACAGACTTCTTGTCAAGAACAACGCAAGTCAAAAAATAAAAATGCTCTGTCATAATGTCGAAGGGAAAAAAATTGTTAAAGTAGAATTCTATACCCAGAAAAAAAGAACTTTCAAAAATGAAAGCAAAACAAGACTTTCCTTCCAGGAAACCTACACTATAAGAAGTGTTAAAAGAAGCTTTACAGGCTAAAAGAAAATGGTACCAGTTGGAAACTTGAATCTACACAAAGGAAAGAACACTGGAAGTGGTGTATGTGTGTGTAAATATAAAGTATATTTTTGTTTCATTTAATATTTTCTTTTAAAAGGAATTGAATATTTAAGGCAAAAATAATAACAATGTATTATGAAGCTTAACTATGTATATAGAAGTAAAATGTATGGCAACAATTGCGTAAAGGACCTAAAGGGAGAAATGGAAGTATACTATCACAGGGTTCTTAGGTTATATATTAAGATAGATGTTATTTGAAAGTAGACCATGATGTTAAAGAGGCATGTTGTGAACTCTATGCTCCACCAAAAAATAAAGCAGGTGGATATAGATAATAAGCTAACAGAGAGAAAATAAAATCTAAAAAATACTCCATCCAAAGGAAAGCATGAAATGGGGGTGTGGGGGAGAGCAGATAACCAAGTAGGAAACAAAATGTAAGGTGGTAGACTTAAATCCAAGCATATCAGTTACTACCTTAAATAAAAACACTTTAATTAAAAGCCAGAGACTTTTAATTAAAGTCAGACTGGCTAAGAAAGCAAGATTCAATTAAACATTGCCTATAAGAAATCTAATTTAAATGTAAAGACACAGTTAGGTTAAAATAAAGGAATGGAAGAAGGTATGTTATACAAACATGAATCACAAGAAAGCTGGAGTGGCTATATTAATGTCAGAAAAGGTGAATTTTATAATAAAGAATATAACCAGAGATAAAGAAAGACAATTCGCAATGATAAAAGAATCCATTCATTAAGAAAATAAAACAGTCCTAAATGTGTACCTACCTATTCACAGAACTTCAAAATACAGAAAGCAAACAGTGAAAGAACTGAGAAAAAAATTTCAAATCCGCAGTTATGAGTGATTTCAAAGCTAAACATGTTTTTTTCTTTCAACAAATAGTGTTGGGAAAACTGAATATCCACAGGTAAAAGAACCACGTTAGACCCTAACTTTATACCATATACAAAAATTAACTCAAAATGGATGAAAGACCTATACTTAAGAGCTAAAAACTATAAAACACTAAAGAAAACATAGAGAAAATACTTCATGGCGTTGGATTAGGTGGTGATTTTATGGATATGACATCTAAAGCACAGGCAAAAAAAAAAAAGAAAAAAAATAGATAAATAGGTCTACATCAAAATTAAAAAGTTCTGTGCGTGAAAGGATACTACCTATCAACAGAGTGAAAAGTCAATGCACAATATGGAAGAAAATATTGCAAGTCATATATTTGATAAGGGATTACTATCCAGAATATATAAAGCGCTCTTACAACTCAACAGTAAAAAACAAACAACCAGATTGATTCTTTTAATATGAGGTTCCTAGAGCAGGAAAATTCATAGAGACAGAAAGAGGTTGCCCAGGGCTGGAGGTGTGGGAATGGGGAGTTAGTGATTAATGGGGATCGAGTTTCCTATGAGGAAGACAGAGAGTCTAGGGATGGTTGTTGGCCATGGTTGCACAACAACGAGAATGGACTCTATGCCACTGAACTGTGCACTTTAAAATGGGTAAGACGGTCAATCTTGTATTTTGTGTATGTTACCTCAATTATAGAAACAGAGGAGGAGGAGGCAGAGAAGGACGAGAAAGATAGGGAAGGATTGGGAAGAAAACCTCAGTCTGTTTTTGAGATGATTCCATTTTCTTTCTTTTCTCTTATTGCAGCCTGGCCCACGGCCTTGCAAGAGCGCTCCTGTGTGCTGGCAATTGGTGGGCAAGTGGGCCTGTGGGTGTGTAGGCTGGCATGTGAACGAGTTTTGTCCTACTTCCCAGTTTGATTAAGGGGAAGGCACTTCACCAAAGTGTTTAAGCAGGAAGGAGAAATTACCAGCAGTGTTATTTTCTCTTCACATAGCCTCAAGATTCAAGCTAAGCTACCATGATCCTTTTCCCTCAGTTCCTCTAAAAATACTCGTTTCCCTCGTGGGTTTCATGGAGAAAGGACTTGGGTTGGTTCCACAGGTACAGATGGAGCCACTGGCATCCTGGTCCTCCCAGGCTCTTGCAGTGATAAAGGACCCTACCTCCAGGACTTCTGTTAATCCTTGGGTGCTCCTCGCCAAGTCAGGGGTCGGGCCGGATCCCAGACGTGGACATTGACTTGCTTTCTGAATGACTGAATACATTATTAATTGATCCAATAACTAACAGACCCCATGGGGAGTCAATTCAACGTGGTCACGAGGCAAATCCGACACCAAAATGGTGCCTTCACGTAGAGCGACAGAACTCGGGCATTCACAGAATAAATTTTTAAATGAGAATAACAATAACAATGACAACCACCATTTGGCTAATATTTGAGGTACTTTTCCCATATTGACTTATTTAATACTCACAATAATGCTCTAAGGCAGGTTTTATGACTATCCTCATTTCTCAGGTGAGGAAACTCAAGCTCAGAGAGGCAAAGTAACTTTCCCAGACACACTTGTCCGTACATTTTTTATTCCTTTCTCTTGACAACTACTTTTACCACGGGGTGTTCCACTGAGAAGCAGACTAATTTGAGACTTGCTCTGTGTTGCTATAGTATTCAAATTATTTTGCTAGCAAGCCACGGGAAACCAACTCAAAATCTGCTGAAGCAAGGATGGGAATTTATTAGCGGTGTAACCAAGACAATCAGATGTATTCTGTTTCAGGCACAGCTGTATCCCAGGGACCAAATGGTGACACAAGTCCTCCCGCTCTTCCTCCTTTTCTTACACACACACCCACACACACACACACACACTTTCCACCTCTAGAGTCTGTTTGCCTCTCTGCTGACATGGCTAAACTAACTAGCATCAGCATACATCCAAAAGTTTAAAGTCTGGCAGAAAGAGAGGACTTCTTTATTCCTCAAGAATCCCAGCCTGAATCCTGGGATTGAGTCTTACGGACCTGCCTTGAATCACCTAATACCCTGAAACCAATCACGGGGGTCAAGTGGAAGGGAGCCTTCAAATGGCCTGGCCTGAGCCAACTGCCCATCTTCAGGTCTGGGAGTGGGGGAGGGGTCTGCCTTCACCTCAACCGTGAGTCAAGAGCAAGAAAAACAAATTGAGATGCTGTTATTATTCGAAAGAACAAGAGTACATGCAGGACAGACAAAAATAACAGACATTCACTGCTGCTGCCAGGAAAGCAGTCAACAGTGGACATTGGTTATTACCTGACCTCAAGGTGGGAATATAGTGAATCTCTGTATCCTTGAATGGGATGTCCAGTGGCCTGTATTTTCCCTAGAAAGCTGGCCAAGCAAAGTCCTTTTAAAGATTTTAACAGCTTTGAATTCATGACTCATGCATCACTCAAGAAACTGAATCACTGCCATATTTTCACTTTTACTTTGATCTTCATTTATTCATTCAAGAACTATTAATGGAGCATCAACTACTATATGTGAGAACCGTGGAATATAGAGGTGGATTGGCATCATGACCCTAGCTCACATTCCAGAGAGGGGCGTAATGTCCATTGTCATTTAATGTCGATTTACATGACTATGAAAATCACATGAAGCTTTTGCATATAAGGTTGGATTTTCCTGTAACACTATGGAGAGAATTTCAAAAAGTAGCAAGTAGTCAATGAATGTTTGCTGATTGATTATATAATGGTAGAGATTATTCTTCTGTATCATTATTTTGTCTCTATTGTTTACCTGTTCCTAGACCAATCAGATCATGAGGGATGGAAACTTACCAGCTGTGTTTCCAAGAATAATGATGTGATGCTATTCCTTATACATGGTGGAAATTGAAATTATTTGCTATGGGAACCCCATGTCTATTAATCATTTGTGTGGTGATGAACATGTGTGAGAATGGGAAGTCTCGAAACTGCCTTTCTTTCCTTTCTGTATTTTTGCTCCCTTTGATCTGGAATTTTAATCTTTTGGGGTTAAATTATTTCTGGAGAGGTGTTCAAAGACTTTCAAGCATCTCTGCCTTTTTGAATGTTAGCTTCTTTGTGTTGTTTTTTTCCTAAATATTCTAAATATAGTATAACAACCGTGAAAGCACAAAAAAACCCCACCATTTTATGTTCTTGAATTTGATTTTGTATTCACAGCTTCCACTTAGTACCTTGCTTGATATTAGGTTAATTTCGATGTCATTTTCAAGGTGCCCCCCAGGATTGTAGTCATTTCCATACAAGTTACCATACAGTTAGGGAATAAGCTGGTTCATTTGATTTAAACACAGGACCTCAATATCTGTTTATACGCTGCTCAAAGCTCCTATGATAGTTATTGTAGAGCCGGGCTACTGTGCATTATTTAATATATTAATTCATTGATCAAATATTTATTGAACACTTACTATGTGTCGGGTACTACATTAGACATCAGAATACTGCACCAAACAAGATAAAGTTCTGCTCTCGAGGAGTTTTCATTGTAGAGGGGAAGATAGATAATTAATATATAAAGAGGTTTGTATTACCATGTGCTATGAAAAGATGTAAAGCAGGGTATGGCGTAGAGTCAGAGGAGGGATTCTTAGATTGGGGGGAGGTGTATTAGTCTTCTCAGGCTGCCATAACAAACTACCGCAGACAAGGTGACTGGAACAGCAGAAATTTATTTTCTCTCAAGTCTGGAGGCGAGAAGTCCAAGCTCAAGGTGTCAGCAGGTGTGATTTCTTCTGAAGCCTCTGTCTGTGGCTTGCAGATGGCCTGTTCTTGCTGTGTGTTTGCCTAGTTGTCTCTCTGTACATGCACACATCTGGTCTCTTTCTCTCTCTCTCTCTCTCTCTCTCTCTCTCTCTCTCTCTCTCTCTCTCTCTCTCTCTCTCTCTCTCTCCCCCCTCTCCCTCTCCCCGAATCTTCTATTCTTATAAGGATACCAGTTGTATCAGATTAGGGCCCACCCAAACGAGCCCATTTCAACTTAGTCGTCTCTTTAAAGGCCTTATCTCCAAATACAGTCACATTCTGAGGTACTGAGGGTTAGAGCTTCAACATCTGGGTTTGGGAGGACGTAGTTTAGTCCCTAACGGGGTCAGAGTAACAGGGGATAAGAGAAGGTCTCTCTGAGGAGGGGTGACATCTGAACAGAGATCTGAATAAGGGAACACGTCACCTGGGACAAGATTGTTTCTGGCAGGGAGAACAGTGAGCTCAGGGTTGGGCTGAAGTATGGAGGAGGCCTTGGTGGCCGGAGTCCGGTAGGGTGGGCAGGGATGCCACAGCTTGAGGCAGAGGCCAGCTCATGGGGAACGGTGGAGACATGGGGGCACTGAACTTTCTTCTGAATATCACAGGATGTCATAGGAGTATTTTGAGCAAGGCAGGGACATAGTCTCACAAGTTTTTAAAGGATAATTTTAAATTTTACAAGATATTTTGGGTAGACTCCCAAGAATTCAGGGGGAAGATCATACTGATGATGAAACCCAGAAAAGTTTTTTGGAATAGTTAAGATGCAGACACCAGAGATTATTCTCCAATGATTTTCTAGGAATTCATTCCCTGGAAAGTTAAGGTATCAGCTAAGAATTATTTGGAATACTGGATTACTGCTGAGGTTTCTCCTGCCACATTCAATGACGCTGAGTTTATGACAAGAAATATCTGGCTCAATTTGCATATGTGGAAGAACGCCCTTTTCTTGAAGAAAAGGTTATGATGATTTGGTCTGTCGTAATTTATTTATAAGGAGTAATGTTAAATGACATCACTTGGGACAACTTGAGTCAGGGCAAACTCTGAGGTGGCTTTTCCATCTTTGACAAATGCCATCTCTAGACTTACATAAAGTAACAAGAGAGTGAATAACGATTACTTTGTGAGTTTTCAGCAACTTGTGTCAAAGGATAGGGATCTCCACAAAGCGGTTCATATGCTTCCTACCTAGACCCATTTCTGAATTGACCAAAGTCTGGGCTTTCTAAAGCCCCACTGCAGGAAATCTGCACGACATTGGATCATATCACCAACCATCAAGATATTTCTTAAGTTGCTTAAAATGATCATGTCCATTTTGACAGAGTAATTATCCTCAGATGCAAGCAATATACTCAATAGAAAACAGTCATTGACTAGATTGGTAGTCATTTTCATGGGAACTTGTAAACACAAGCCATCAATTTTTCCCTCTTGAATCTCCATTAAATGTTACTGAGGGCTGCCTTCCAGCATCTGTAAAGAGTTTCCTCATATAGAAGAATACTATAATGATATCTCTCTCTCTCTCTCTCTCTCTCTCTCTCACACACACACACACACACACACACACACACACACACAGAAACTTTCAACTGTAACATCCTGATTAGAGTTAGTAAAATTTTAGGAGAGATCAGTTACATTTGAAAAATAACAAAGACTTTTTCAGTCTTTCTTCTTTTTGAAACATAGTATCTGTTTTATGAAGGGGGAGATGGTAAATAGAAAATACATTTAACTTGTGTATGCCACAGAAATCATTTAGAGATAACTGAAAACAACTTTAATATGAATACGAAAGCTTCCCTCACCCCCACAGGGAGAGAAAATGGCCTAACCTATTCTGGTAAAACAATTAGAATTATACATGCGGGAATAAAGTCCTTACTAAAAGATATAATCTAATATGGATTTCTGTGTCTAAACCATGTTTAGACCGTTCCTCTAAAGATTGTCTTCAGGCACCTGAAGAAACCAAAGGCCCTCACATGACAACATGTTTTTCATTGAGTTTTGTCACTGACGGATAGAATGCAAAGCATAAGCCAGACTGTCTGAGTCAAGTTCTCGGTATTTTGAAGCTATCCTTGATGGCTGAATTAAAAGGGTAGCGCAGCGGTAATGTTGTTTCATTTGCTTTAATAAGCAAAGTTAGAGATTATTTATGATAACACAGTCATCAGCGGAATGAGGTCCTGTGCATTCTGAAAGCGCGAAGCCTCACTTTGAGTCTTACTATTAAGTCCTTGCTGTGAAGGGGTGGCAAGTGTTATTAAGTTGTTAGATTAGCAAGGTTCTACTGCATTTTCGCTTTAAGCCAGAGTGCTTTCACAGCTGAGCTGTAATGCTCTGAAAATGCCTACATAACAAGATCCAGACGTGGAGTTGAATCCCAAATGGTAAACGGCCAACGGCATTTATACACCATTACTTTGCTGAAGCCATAAAAGTCAGCACGTCTGAAAAGACACTCTGCCTAAATCCAAAAGCATAGCGGAAGCCGACACAGGAACTAGGTGGCTCTTTCAGTAATAACACACCTCTACAGGGTAGGAAGGCAGTTCTGTCTGCTGGAGAATACCAGCGTGAAGCCAGTGCCTTCTTAGGGACACAAATAGAAAGAACGAACCTAAATTATCCTATTGATGACTAAATGTTACCTTTAGCTCCCCGGAGTCCATGCTTGGAACAGAATTTCAAGGAATCACATTTAGTTAGCCTGCTGGCCAAGAGGGACGTGCATACTTGAGTAAACCCAAGGTTTCCTCATAAACTGCCTTTCTTAGAAATCTCAAGTACTAACATCCTTAAATTCAGGAAAATTTGAATTTCTCAGAGAGGCAGGAAAAGGGATCAAGTTGCAGAACAATAGAGCTAGAAAGAAAACCCTCATGCACCTTAGGGCAGAGAGCTAAAGGAGTTAGAGAAATTACATTTCAGAGAAAATACATTTCAGTTGCCAACCTATGCTCTAGTTTTTAAAGGTGCCTGGACCCATGACTAGGTTGAATCTTGTACAAGCCCTGTTTGCCTGGCTCGATGCTAAGTAGTCTGTGATGTTCATTTGTTACGTGATTGAAGCCTTTGACAGAGGTGCAGAGAACTATAAGACCTGGCTCTTAGCTAGAAGAGGCAGGGAGTGAACACGCACACCAGAAGCAAAGGTGACAGCATGGTGGTGGGGGTTTAGGGATAGGTTGTAATGAAGTTAGGAAGAGTTTCATGATTTGTGACCTGGATCAGAAAGGTCATTTTTTCCTTTGCTTGGTTACTCAAGGGAGCTTATCAGAAAGGTTTGGGGCAGGGCCAGTGATGCAAAAACAAGTTATAGTATCAAGAGTGTGGGTTCTAGAAAGATGAATGAAACTGACCTGCAACTACCTTAGCAGAATCCAGAGTCATACAGTGGGGAAGGGACTACTTTTTCCGAGGAGGATGAATGGTGACATTTGATTGACTACTGTTGCAAACTTTGGGATGTAAAAATGAAATGAAATCTTTACCCATGACCCAAAGGAGCAATCATTGTTTTAATAATACATATAAGCTCCATGACTGCTTTTGGTGCTAATGGGTCTGCTGTTTCATAGACCAAACATTTTAGTACATCGATGTCCTTCAGTATTACATAGAATTTTTTTTTAACGAGCAAGTTCCAAAAAAATAAGATAAATTTTACCTTATAAATAGAATAAATAAAAATAAGTTTCTGACTGTATACCTGTTGGTGCATCACTTAGGAATGACTGAGTAGATTTTCACTGTATTGGAAGACACGTTTGGAATTATTTGACTTAAAATAAGAGCTCTGTGGCTAGCACAAAATTTACTTGGAGTTAGGTACTGGAGAGCTACCTCGAAGAGAATGACAATCATCAAAGAGGTGGGCACTGACGGTGGGGTGCGATGGGAGTGTGTGTGACTGCCAATCACCAATGAAGAGATGTGCGTTGTGTATTATCTTAGGTCCGTTTCTCCCGGGAACGGACTTGGATATGAGGATTCATGTGCAAGGATTTTTAAAGCAACTGTGCCCTGGGGGAAATCAATGGGGTTGGAGGGTTTGGCAAGGACAGACAAGAGGGACAGAGAAGCCAGGGAGCCATTTAAGGCCAAGTCCCAGCTTCAGCCTGACCCCCTGGCGAGCCATGGAGTGTAAGTGATACCTCAGACGGTCCCAACTCCAGGCAGAGAGCTGAGCTTTCATACTGGGCACCAGCCAGTCTTTGACTAAGCATCCCCTACCCCCCACCCCACGCCTGCCAGGAGGATCTAAAGGCCCAGGCTCTTCTGGCTGCAGTCTTCTGAAAAGAGTTACTGGTGCTGACCAATGGAAGCAAACGTACTAGAAGCCAAGGGCAGGGCATCCAGAAATGGAAGAAGGATTTGGAGGGGATCAGGTAGAGCCCAGTAGAGTTCACCACAACCTGTGGACAGGACAAGAAACAGATATTTCAGATATGAGTCCAAAATTCCAAGGGTAGACATTTCAAACTGCAGAAGCTGGTTTACAATTGAGCTGCTTCTCACACGGGCAACTCTGTGCAGCTGGCAGCAGTCAAGATCTGTCTACCTAGTCGTGATTTTAAACCATGGCTGGTGATTCCCCTGGGCAGTGCTGGGAGGCCAGCTGCTGTATAATCTTCTGTGCCTACTGAGCTTGTCCCTCTCCTCCTGCTGCCCTTACAGGGCTGGGTGCCCAACCTGTGTCTGGCAGAACGCTTTTCTCTTTGACAAACAATTGGAGAGTCTGAGAACGTTCTCATCCAAAAAGACTACCTATTCAAGGGCTAGATTCTATGATACAAACACTGTAAAAGTGTCATGAAAATGAAGGTTAATTAGGACTAAAGGAGCCACGAAAGACGTCTTGGAGGGGATGAGACTTCATTTTGGCCTCAAAACTCAGCAGAATTCAGACAGGTGGAAGCGAGAAGGGAGGGCATCCTGACAGAGCGGAACAAATTGGGCAAAGACGCAGAGGTGAGGCCTGACGTGCCCTTTCGTGGCACAAGTCGAAGCCAGGCTTAGCTGAAGTGAGGAATCACAGCACAGAGCTGACTGTTGGCTGCCCCGGGCCTGGTAACTGGGTCATGGGTCTTAGGTCGTCTTCCCTTCTCCTGCTTATTCCAGCTTCTTTCAGATTCTCTGCCCAATTCCCCACTCAGCTTGCTTTCCATCAGGCTGTGTCGTGGGCTGGACCATCCTCCTCATTAATACACGCCGGGTTCCATGGGCTGACACACTTTCAATACAAAGAAGCAAATGCTACAAGCCAGGATGAGAGACAGAACAACATAAAGACAGCAGGGTGTGTTCTGAGGGAACAGCATCACGGATCGGGGGAATTTTGGAGATTTTTTTGGAAAAGGGGAAGCTTGATGTGTTAATTAGGAGTTTATTTCTGTAATAAGACTGCTTAGTGGAGGGTGATGAAACAAAAGGGGCAGTGGAGGGGACTGTCCAGGCAGAATGGTAGTGATGGGTGTAAGGAGAGGCGACAGTTTACTATTCTCTGTCGACTTACGTGTGTCTGTGGTCTGTTGGCTCCATGTGACAGAGGCCTTAGCCATTTGTGGTTTGCAAAGCACCATGAATAAAGAGCTTCAGGTATAAATAACAACGTGGTTTCTGCCCCCAAGACCCAGTTCAACAGGAGGCATGGCCGCTTCACCAGCTCCAGATGGTGGTGGAGTTGGGCTTTTTAGAGGATGTTCTACTCAGAGGAACTGTCTGCTGCTTAGATGGGCCAGTACAAGGGTTCCAAACAAGAGGAAGTGCAGCAAGGAAGTGAGCTGCCAAAGCACCACCAAAGGGGGCTTGTTGGGCCAAAAGCCTTCATCCAGCTTCAGCCCGCCTGGCTTAGGGGATTTGAGTGTGAGCACTGAAATCAGATGGGCACGGTTCTAACCCCAGCTCTGCCAGTTGCTGGCTTCATGGGCAGGTCTTCCAGCTGGTGCTGCTGCGCTGAGAAAAGACAGTCGATCTTCTACCCTGCTGCCAGATTCATTTCCCAAAGCACAGCTTCCAACATATCTTTCTGCTGTTCGGCACTGGCAGTGGCTCCCCACTGCTTAGCAGAGCCAGGCCACTGCAGGCTTTGCAGATCGCGTGAGTTAGTGAACCCTCCTACACCTCACTCTCTTCTTCTCTGTAGTACGGAGGATGAGGGTCACTGCATACGTGTATGCCGGGATAGGGTACAGGCATTGAATAACTGTTCAATGAGTAAGTCTTCACAAACGCTGTCTACCTGGTGGTGGCACAGGGAAGTGCCTTATTCATTAGAAGTTGGGCTGGAAATAGACACTAGGAGTCGTGTGAGCCCAGTGGTCCATGCACAAGACCTGGACAACACTCCCCTGCAATTAGAGGTTCCAGGTGGGAATTCCCGCCCGTTCTTGGGGATTTTTTTCACTTTCCCATTCCCGAATCCCGAGATATACACTGTTTTCTGTTCTCCACGATGGAGCCGACGATTTCCTGACCAACTTTTCTTGGGACTCGGGAACGGAAAAGTGAAAAAAATTCCCAAGAACGGGTGGGAATTGCCACCTGGAAACCCTAGCGATAAACAGGAAAAATGTCTAAGAGATACAGTGTAAGTAGTATGTTTATTTCCCATTGTGGGTATTACTGGGTTCGAGGAGCTGATTTTCCCAATTTCCCAACCAACTTTTCTCAGGATTTGGGAACACGAAAGCGAAAAAAATTCCTGAGAATGGGTAGGAATTCCCATTGGAATCCCTACCTGCAGTAATAGAAGAAGCCCCACCTGTCCGTGGGATCTTAGCAGAGCCTGCCGCCCTCTCTAGGGTTCTCTTTCATGGTTTGTAAGATTAGAAAGTTAGACCAGGTGATCTGTGTGGTTTCTTCCAGCTCTCACATCTATAGTAAGACCATCCAGTTAGTGACCACACTCCAGGATATGGTGTGTGGAATTCATGGTAGTAAAAGGAGATGCAGGGAAAGATGCTAGCTGAGTCCTGTTCCGCCTTCTCTATTTGATTTCAGAGCCTCTTGGAAAGACCAGACCAAGTGAACAATTCTTTGTCATCCTGGGCTCGCATTATCTTTTAATAAACTATTAGTTGTAATGTTTAGAGGTGTTTTTAAATTACCTAAAATTATAACCTATAAATATACATAAGGAAGAAATTTTAGATTCCATAGTCCCAAAACCCAGTGATTATCTCTGTTAATTTTTTGTATATATCCTTCCAGATGTTGTCTATGAACTTATATGCAGATTTTTTTTTTTTGTCAAAAAATGGAACCATGTTATATATCACTAGTTCTATATTTTGACTGCTTAGATTTTTAGGACCAGTTTTCCTTCCTTATTTGTTTCTTGATTATTTTTCTCTTTTTCAATCTTCAAGGTCTCTTCACAGTGGTATCTCAGATTCTGGTTTCATTGTAAGTACTGCAGCAAAGAGGCAGGGGTTTGCCTCAGTGGCTGGAGGAGAAAATTCAGAGGGTCCAAACAGAGAGCTCTTAGGAAGGTCAAAGCAGGAAGGATTTTTACCTAGGTGAACTCTCCCTCGGTAGTGGGTTGAATTGTGTCCCCCCAAAAGCTATGTGTATGTCCCAGCCCCAGGGACCTGTGCATGTCACCTTATTTAGAAATGGGGTCCTTGCAGATGTAACTAAGGTAAGGATCCAAGTATCATCCTGGAGAAGACATTTACAGAAGGGTGGGCCCTAAATCCAGTGACTGCTGTCCTTCTAAGAGAAAGGAGAGGGAGATTTGAGACAAAGACGCAGAGGGAAAGGCCATGTGAAGATGGAGCCGAGATCAGAATGAGGCTTCTGCAAACCAAAATGCTGCAAGGATTGCCAGCAACCAGCAGAAGCTAGGAGAGGGTAAGGAATGAATTCCCCTCGGAACCTCCAGAAGGGATCGGAGAGAACCTGCTGACACCTTGATGTTGGAATTCTTGCCTCCAGAATCGTGAGAGAACATGTTTCTGTTGTAAGGCGCCAAGTGTGGGGTAATTTCTCATGGCAGCCCTAGGAAGCTAATGTACCCTCTGTAGCTCATGCTCTCTTTCCCTTTTGTTCTTGTTTCCTGACTTGCTGACTGAGCCACTGAATGCCTTTTCAGCAAACCTAAGAAGTCAGTCCGTTAAGTGAGGTCAGGGCTACTTCAGTTTCCTGAACAAGAATGTCACTGGAGTTTTTCCCAGCATAAGAACTACATGATGTACAAATTGGGCCGCCTGGCTCTGAAAAGTCAAACCGATAAAGGCAGTTGAAGACTCTATAGCACCCCAGTAGTAATTTATAGTTTGCAAAGTATTTAGACCAAAGCCCATCCAGCTTCAAAATAAAAATAAAGCCAAGACTTCATCAGCTCCTAGTTCCAGCTGTAAAGCCACCGAGGTCCAATCAGGACTGTGACTAAATGATTGAGTCTCATCTGTTCTCTTTGGTCAGACTGTCATTGCTGCGGCTCATAGCTGAGGAGATACCAAAGAAAATAGTGTGCCCTGCACAGAGAGCATTCTGTGCTAAATAAATATCAGTGTCGCTCATAAACACTCTATTTTAGAAGAGTTCTTTAGATCTTCTTAGCTATTTTTCTCTCCTGTACTAACACTACGTGAAAGAAATCTTACTGTATTTACCCTTCCTTTTATTATGGCAGCAGTAAAAAAAAATGCATGTCATGCTTTCTAAGAAAAATTGCAAGGGAGGGTGAGAAACACATCATCTGTGTGGGTTTATCCCCATATAATGATTGAAAATAGATTGATTTGGAAGTCGTACTAGGGTCTAACGTTTGAGAAACATATTTTCAAATTTGTGCTTTAAATTATAGAAATGAATTTCATGGGGTTTAAATTTCAAATATTAGTTTTGTTCTCAGGAAATTTTCTATTGTGCTAATAGCTTTGATTTTACTCAAACTGTCATTCATTCTGAATGCAATTTACAAACCGTACTAATTGCAATTTAGATCCACCCAAAGCAAAGAAATGAAGGTTACAGGAGAGTAATGACAACATTCATTCAGCAGATTTTTTTATTGTGTGTGTTTGTCGTTTCTTCCATGAACCAGGCCCCTGTGCTGGGTTCTGAGGGTGCCAGCCCTCGGAGCTCACAGTCCAGCAGGAGAAGCAGACAGTTCTAATGAAGGGGAACCTTGGTGGTGTGTGCCTTGGTAGCCATAGCAACCCTGAGGTGGGCACCCAACCTCAGGACTGCTATGGCTTCAGAGGCTGTGGTATCTGAGTAGGAATCTGAAGAGTTGGTCAGGGCAGGCGGGTGGGGGGTGGGACAGGAAGGTGAACAAGACAGAAGGAACCACATACACAAAGGCCTAGGGCTTTGCAGATCAGAGAACATTTGAGAAACTGAAAATAGAGCAGGAGGGTGGAAATATGGAGACTGGGGAGTGGGGAAAACCTGTGAAAGTTGACGTCAGTCAGAAGAGTAGGGACTGGATGACAAAGCTCTTGGCTCATCAAGCCAAGAAGAGTGCTGTTTGTCTTGAGGGGACTGGGAGAGTCATACAAAGTTTTAAGCCAAGTGTGAAGTGACTAGACTTGGGTGGCACAGCTGGGATGGCAGTAAAAGGAGAAAAGCTAAGGAAATAAAGTTCAGTTGCACCAACCAATCTTATTCGGGGAGCAAAAACGCACTGAAGTACACGATGACCACATAGTTAGTGGAATTCTCTCGTACACATTTTGTCTGTGTAGAGAAACCAAAGCCACTTAATCATAAAACCTGTAACTGAACTATTATTCTGAATCTAGTACCTGAAAACAATGAAATATGAGACCAGACTTTAGCTTCCTTCCTTGCTCTGAAAACATAGTGTGGCGAAGGCACTTGGCATTTAAAGGAACCATCTTTCATTTCATGTGATGTAGACAGGCCTAATGAAGGGTGATGTTTGAACATTGCAAACCAAATTCTCAGTTGAGGGTGTTAAGCAACTTGTTATTTTAAACGATTTGGACAGATATTTGCATATGCGAGCAGCATATTCTTCGAACCAGCCCATTATATAACCTCACTTATCCCTGCAGGTAATAAACTGCTGTAAATGCAGAATTAGAAAAAATCTAGCGTGCATGTCTAGTCAGATCAATAAGAAATAAACACACTTGTTAGGGACAATAGCTGCTTTCCACTTTACTTACCTCTTACGAATTATTTCTGCTCTCAATTCCAAATCAAGAAAAACACATGCTATGTCCTAACTCGTGCTCTCAGATAAGTGCCAGAAGACCTAATGTTGATGGCAACTGTACAGAAGTGTGTTGGAGTGAGACATGTCTGCTGGTGTAATATCTAGAAATAGAGCATTCTCTATGTTCCCCTTCCTTTTCTCCCCACATCCTATTCAAGGTATCTCATTCATTCATTCACTCATTCGACCAGCTTTTTAAGGCTCCTACTCTAGCTATGTTTTTGCTATTAAAGGAGAGATTTCATGTCAAATACATTGCATTTCTGACCTCCAGCTGTTGACAACTCCCACAGAGGAGTTGGAAGTGTTAAGAGTGCATCAGAAAAGGACAAGTCTGTGTGGCACTGATCCCTATCTCTTCTCAATTCTGAGAGAGGCAGCAGCAGATCTCGCTCAAGCCAGGCTTTCCAGGGAATGAATCCCAGTTCTGCCTCTCACATGTGTCAGACCTTGGCAAGTTATTTGTCCCCTGTGAGCCTCTTTCTCATCTGAAATGGAAATCCTACTAGAGGCTATCTGATATGATTGTGGTGAGGATAAATAAATTAAAATTTGTACAGTGCCTAGAACAAGGCCTGACATAGTAAGGACTAAATCAACTGTTATCATCATAAATGCCTAGATTCCTCTCTAGGGATAATTTACTGTGTGACTACTATGGGCAGGGCCACACCCTTGCTGCTGCATGGGGACCCAAAGGTGGGCATTGCATTCTGGCAAGTAGCTGTACCAGCAACCTGTGCACCGATAATCATACATAAGGTGGATGTCCTCAAGCCTAGGGGCCAGTTGCAGAATTCTAGTATTAGTTATCTACTACTGCATAACAAATTGCCACAAACTTAGTGGTTTGAAACAATGTGCAATTATCTCACAGTTCCTGTGGGTCAGGGATCTGGGCTTGGCTCAGCTGGGTCCTCTTTTCAGGTTGTCACAGGCTGCTTCAAGGTGTTGGCCAGGGCTGGGTTCTCATCCGAAGGCTCAACTGGGAAAGGATCTTCTTCCAAACTCAGGTTGGCAAAATTGAGTTCCTTGAGGGCTGTAGGCCTCTTTCAGTTTCTTGCCATGTGAGCCTCTCCAACACAGCAACCTGCTTTATGAAAACACGAAATCCAAACACGCAGTAGAGACAGTCTACTAACCAGATGAAAGTCACAGCCTTACAGAATGTGATCGCAGAAGGCAGTGATCGGCTCAGGGCAGTGAGGGAAGCAAAACGCTCCACAGTGCCCTCTCTCTGGTGCTCTGATTTCCATGCACTGTGCTCCCCATCAACGCACATGGGGACCTGATCTTTCTGTCTCCCTAGTGGTTTGTTCAGAGTTAGATTCTGGGAGGAGGCAGAAGCTCAATTTCACTTACCATCTTGTCAGCAACCAGAACTCCATGCCAGTTGTTCATACCGGTATGTTAATCTTGACTCCTTTAGCAGTTGTGGTCCTCTGTCTAGATCCCTGTAATTCCCCCTTATTGGTTTAGTGTACCCATTCCCCAGTTTCTACAGGCTTTGCTCCAAAGAGTTCATATCTACAACTTTCTTCGGAGAGCTACCCTTGGTCCCCTGGAACCACTTCACTCAGATGACTCCAGAACCAAAAGAGCCTGGGAACTTACAAATCCCCATGGTGGCCTGTAGCTAATGACTAACTGGTGTAGACATGTAAGAACCTCGCTCCCTTACTTTCAGGCAGTATAAACTCTGCGGGGTAATTTATTCTCGAAAGTTCCTCAGGGGTTCAGTTTGAAGCTGGAACTTTACTTTAAAATCACAGCCTTGCCTGGCTAATTTTTGTTCCCTAATCTGCTTTTCCTACTCCCTTACCAATTTCTCCTGGGGTAACTTGCTTAATAAATTGCTTGCACACAAATCTTCTCCTCAGGGTCTGCATCTGCAGAACCTGCTTAAGACAGCTGGTGCCACAAGTAGTCCCAGGAAGGTGACTGTAAAGATGGGATTCTGGATGTAGCTCATTCACCAGCAAGATGAAAAGATAAAAACTGGGAATCCCATCCCTGGTGGTAAGTGGCATTTTGTGTGTGTGTGTGTGTGTGTGTGTGTGTGTGTGTGTGTGTAGTATTTTTTAGAAATTGGGCATATATTCCCTATGTACTGGGGTTGCCAAAAAAATGTGGACACTTTGGTCAACGTTGCTCAAGCAGTAGTTCGCCATAATCAGAAGTGTCTGGACACTTTGAGTACCTCTTGTAATTAATTGCAGAAGTCAAATGTGACTTGTATTCATCTTTTATTATTGGTATATGTTGAGTATTACAATTTTAATACAGTTTTCCTTTCTTAAAATACGTATGCATTTTTTTGGCACCCTCTGTATATAAAGGAAAATTGTACATAATAATATCTCATTTTATTTAAGAACATATATACAAATAAAACGTCAATTAGTACTATATGATAAAGTATCAAGAAAGCAGACTTTTTTATATACATGACATTAATTGTGGCATTCTGCATCTTTGTATCAATGTAGTTACTAAAACTTTCACTCTTGGTGAGCTGTGATGGGATACAAATGAAAGACGATGCACTGGCTCCTGCAATATCTCTACTTTTGAGAAATACAAAGGAAATAACAATTATAAGGACTATGTAATTGGGTGGAATTGGGCTCGAGCAGTTCTAGAACACATAAGTAAAATGCACAAAGAGGGGCTCAGACCTCCATGTTATTCACTAACCAACGCACTTATAGCAGCTTACAACTGTGGCTTCACAGCTTACCTCCCGTGACCAGCTGATAGAGGCAAGATCCCAAGTTTGGTTCATACATAGGTTGACTCGGTATATTGGTATAAACCAAAAACACACAGCTATGCACGATAGCGCCTCCCAGAGGTGGCTCTGAAAAGACCAACAAGGATAGATCATTGTAATAGGCAGAGCTTTGGGCATTGCACCTGGGCATCCACTTTGCATAAAGAGAGAGGTGGCCCAACCTAAGGGTACAGATAGACTATGGCAGTGGCAAATGACCCTCCTGGTTGGCCATGAGACTGGAAGGAGCACAACTGAAAGACGGGGCATAAGGAGGTTTGGGGGAAGAGGACCAATGGGAGTGAAGATCTTTGAGCTGCACATTTCTGCCTACCAGAAAGCATTCACTGCACAAGAGGCATCCAGCAATCAGATGGACAGAAGGACTCATCCAAAAGATGTCAGCAGCCTTTGTCCTGAGCTCCCATAGCCTTGTCCAGTACGCATAAGCCTATGAATGCAGTAGCTTCTGTGACAGAGATGAAGGCTATGAACGAGTCCAAAAGCACAGGCACCTTTTCACCACAGCTGGTCTAGCTGCTGCCACTGCAGAGTGTTGGACCTATCAGCAACAGAGATAGACTCTGAGTCCCCAGCAGAGTGCTGTTCCTTGAGGAGACCAGAGACTTGGTGGCAAATTAATTATGGAAGACCCCTTTCACCAGGGAAATGGCAGCATTTTGTTTTGCCTGGAATTGATACAAATTCAGTGTATGAATTTGCCTTTCCCACCTGCAGGGTCTTGGCAAGATTCACTATTTGAGGACACAGAACGTCTGATTTATTGATACAGGATCCCACAAAACATTTGCTGCCCATTTTTTGTCCAAGTATGGCAAGGTCAATTGATCCCACAACATACCACACCATTCAGAAGCCTCTAGCATGAAATATAATCACCTTTTAAAGGCACTAGCTTAGGAATGATACCCTGTGAGGATGCAGCACCATCCTTCAGGATGGAGTGTATGCCTAAACCAACATTATATATATTGTGTCTCCGGTGAGTAGAATATGGGAACCAAGTGAGTCTGGGAACCAAGGGGTGGACGGAAGGCTAGTCTGGCTCCCCTTCTTGGGGGATGCATCCTTCTTATCCTCACAGCCCTGGCATTGGGTCTAGAGATTCTAGCTCCCAGAGGGTGAATGCTTCACACCAGGGGACACAGGAAGAGTCCCACTAAACTTCAAGCTACAGCTGCAGTTCTATCATTTTGGACTCCACATAGTTAAAGAAAGCAGTTCCTACAATGGCAGAGGTACTTGACCCCGATTTTCATGAGAAAGTAAGGCTGCTGCTACATAATGGGGGCAGGGAAGAATATGTTTGGCACTCAGCTGATCCACTGGAGTCTTTCTTACTGTTTTAACTGAAAATGGGCAATTGTAGCAGCCATTACGTGACAAAGACATGGTAGTAAGAAGCTCAAACCCCTCACAGATGAAAATTTGGGCCACTCCACCATGCAAGCCATCTAGATTAGCAGAAGGGCTAGCTGAGGATGAAGGGAATCAATGGTAAAGAAGAGAGATGATCGGTATTAGTTACAACCTTAGGACCGGGTGCAGCAGCGTGAGCTGTGGTTTGTCCCACTAGATCTGTGACCCATAGAATCCTGAGTAAGTTGTGACGAGATGGAGTAGACTTAATGTGAGAAGCATGTGGATCTGAGTGATACAAGGAGTGGACTATGGTGGATGCTTTTGGTACTCTACCTACATCCCTTCAGACCCCCTTTACTGGTTCAGTGTACCCCATCCCCTGGCTTTGGGTGCTCCTCTCCGAATGGCTCACATCTCCAACCTGCAGAGAACTACCTTCCCTTCATCTGCATGAGCGCTTCACCCAGGCTCACCCCAGAACCAAAAGTGCCGGGTATTTATATCCCCCAGCCACTCCAGGGAGGCCTGCAAGCCAATGGCTGGCTGGTGCAGGGGTAGAAAAACCCACCTTCCTTGCCTCAAGGTGGGATCAACTCCCTGTGTCATTTGTGCTCCCAAGCTGCCTTTGGGTCAAGCTGAGGCTGGAACTTGACCTTCAGTCGCTCCCTTGCTTGCCCTTTTCTCCTGCCCTATTCTGCTTCCCTTACTCCCTTGCAAGTGTCTCCTGGAAACACTTCCTTAATAAATTGCTTGCACACAAATCCTGGACAACACAAAACAGTTCCCTAGTGGAATGTAAATTCTTTGTGGACAGACACTGTTTAGGAAAAAAAAAATATTTTAATCTCTCACAGTTTCTAGCACAGTATGGGATACCTACAGGAGTCAATATGGGTTTGGGCAAATTCTTTGGTTTATATTCTCTTTCTTTGGTAAAAATCTTAGGATCCTAAGGGGTGATTGCAGTAGTACATAACAGACTGGGACATCAGTAAATTATCAGTGATACAGCAATGTAAACCGTTTGTCCCAGGGTTTTTTTTTTTTTTTTTTTTTTTTTTGATAATCTTGATTTCAGATTTTCAATCCCCTTGTCAGACCACTTCCAGACAGTGTGTCCCGGTTGGTGTGGGAGCATGTGTTTTCCACGCTAAAAGGGATGACGGGTGAGCGCGAGCCAAAACGCAGCTGTGGGAGGAGACTTACGTGTTATAAAAAAGCAGGGACCTTGAAGTTAAGCAAAACTGGACCTCAAATCCTGGCTCCGCCCCAACCAGCTGTAAGACCTTGGCCACATTTTGTTCCTGTGCAAATGAAGTTACTACTCTACAGAATTGAAAATGAGTTAATGTATGCAAAGGATTCAGCACGGCGCCTTGACACAGTAAAGCTCAAGAAACGGTTCCTTTCGGAGTGGGGACAACCAGGGAGTCTGTCCTGATAGAGCCAGCGTGGGGAGAGGCAATGCCAAAGTGTTTTCATTCATTTTTCCTCCCAGGACACAGGACACAATACTTGTTAGCCAAAGGGAAAGAGGACGTCATCCGGGCCGGAAGGGCCGGCCTCAATGGAGAAAGGGCCCGAGCCCCTCGGCCACCACGTGGCTTCTCCGCTGCTCTCCCGACCCTCCCCCACCTCCTTCGCCGCCGGACTGATGTAGGTGAAGGGTGGCAGCGGAGACGCGCCGCGGAGGCGGACGCCCTTCGCCAGTTTCCTAGCAACACCCACCCCGCCCCGTCCCGCGGGGCTCGAGGCGCCGGCGCCGGGAAGGGGGGGTGGGGGGAGGAGAAATGGGCCACCGTTGCCATGGCGGCGCGGCTGCCGCGCCCGACGCCAGTGGTGCCTTTGGGAAGCTCGGGCTCCGGGCCCTGCGTGGGCTGCGGGACCGCGTCCCTGCCTGGCTCCTGTTCGGGTCCTGACTAACCCACGCGTTAGCCGGTAGCCACTGGGGCCCTGAGCCGCTTTCAAGCGTGGCGGGGCCACGAGGCCGCTGACCCCCGCTCACTCCCCCGCGCCTGGGCCCTTCAAAGGCCTGGAGACTTTTCATCTTGTCGGGTGGGGACGGAGTTGGCCATCCGGCCTGGTCTAGGCTGCGTGAATTGTTTGGGTTTTGGAATCTCATCGGACCTCTTTCCCACCGACACAAGAGACACAGACACACAACACATTCTCTCGATCTGAAGTCCCGTCCTTTTCTCTCAAGTGTTTCACCCGAAGGATCTTTAATCTTGGAAAGAGGATATGCAGAAAAAGGAGCGGCTTCCAAAATCAGCCTTTTCAAACAACACTGAAAATAAGTATCATATTTCTCGAGGGCCTTTTTAAATTGGAAACGTCCATGCCTGAGACGGTATTCTGGAGTCGGGACTTAAATCTGCATTCTTCTAAATCCCTCTCTGCAATGAAGGCCTTTGGTGGAGAATTCAGTTATGGGGTATTAAATTTAAACCTGTACCCCTCTAGCTAGTGTGATGATTGCTCTGCTAAAGGACCCACTAACAAAGACAAAGACACACGGATCTCAGTTATTCTCTGGCTTGAGAGTATTTTTAACAGAGGCGGAGGCAGTCACGTGTTTGTGAGTTTAATCAAATTGACAAGGGCTCTGAGCGAGAAAAGCTATCTAATGCAGAGACAGCGCTGGGTGCATAGAGATGCGTTCTATTTGGACTTAATTGAACCAGAGCTTTTCAAATAGAATCTTCTCTTGCATATATTTTTCTCAATCTGCTGCAACTGGAAAATTTAAATCAAAATCCTGTTTCTTATATTCATTTTTATGGTAAATATGTCTAAGCTGAGATTATGCATTTTCTTGATCAACAAGGAAATGTGCTGCAATCACTGAATTGAGCACCTTGCTGACTGAGCACCACTTGAACCTGGAGGCAAGAACGACCATAATCTTAGAAAAAGAATCCTCCACAGTAAATTTCACAAGCGCATTCGCAGCTAACCTTTTTCCACTCCAAAGGATGGTTCACTTGGAACTTTTTATTCTTCACTTTGTCAGAGTATTTAATCTCTTAGAAAACCACTTTCACGTACTTTTTAGTTTGAAAACTTGATTATAGTTGGACAAGTAATCATGTAATTTATAATATAATAAATTATAAATAAACTTATATATGTATTTCTATTACTCTTACTTCATTTTTTTCCCCAGTATGTAAAGCTTTAATTTTCACACTGGAGAATAGAGGATAAATTCTAAAAGTTAAATTAAAAAATCTGAAAATAATAGTTTCATGTTTAGCACTATTGAAGAAAAAAGAACCTATAAACTTATGTGTACCTAATAACTTTTTTTGTGCATAAGGCAAATCACTAAAATAATCTGCTTCTGATTTGGTAGTTTAAATGTTGCAATAGCAGACACAATAACAACGTATTTTGTAATAAAATATTGTCATTTGCACACATTAATTTTTATTTGGTAATTTTCATAGTGTCTGATTATTCATTCATTATCCAAAGTTTTATTCACAGAATTTATTCATCAGTATGAGCCCAGACCAACCTGACTGCAAGATATTGGTAAGGGTCCTCGTATGCCTGGCATGGCAAATAGAGCAGGCTAGGTCAGCTATTTAACTGGTTGGTTCTCTGTAGATAGAGGTTTAGTTACACACATAAGTTAGCCCAACCTTCACTCTTTAGACTTCATTGACCACTTTGGAGAGTTTAATCAACACCAGAGGTGCTCATAGAATTTATTGCAGGCCCTACCGTGTTTCCCCATAAATAAGACCTAGCCCGACCATCAGCTCTAATGTGTCTTTTGGAGCAAAAATTAATTTAAGACCCGGTATTGTATTATATTATACCCAGTATTATATTATACCCTTTCTTATATATAATATTATATAAGACCAGATCTTATATTATATTAAAATAAGACCAGGTCGTGAATTAATTTTTGCTCCAAAAGACGCATTAGAGCTGACGTTCCGGCTAGGTCTTAATTTTCAGGGAAACACGGTACTTTATTAATGATGTTTGTATGTTGAGAAACTCAGTAGATTTTCCATGTAGTTTGCTAATATGAGACTGATCACATAGCTGGTCCAGTTAGTTTCCAGTTTTGCAAGGTTTCTACCTTATTATTTATGGTTATTGTTTTCTCAGGAACTAATATTTATCATACCCCAGATCCATTTTGCATGCTCACCTTTTCCTCTCTTCCAAATAATCAGTGACCATAAGCTTTGAACATCTTATCGTATTACCGAATACCAGCCTCTTATCTAAACCTGCATTAAACTCGATTTACTGCTTTATCTATACTACTTTAATCTTTTAGAGGCTTATCATAATATGGACTCTTTAATGAAATAGTTTATCATAAGAACAAGCTAACCTTTCTCCATTTTTCCAGATTCTTCTAGTTTTGCTCATTTACCTCTATACCTTTATCTTTTTTTAAATATTCATGTTTCCCAGTTTCATTTCTTATGTAATGAAACAAACCAAAATGCTTATCTTGTTACTACAGAGGTGATTGTGTTACCACAAAATGTGGACTGTGCTTGTTCAACTCTTAATGACTTGTATTTAGTTCTCCTGATCTCGGTAAAATATAAATGCTTCTGTTGCTAGAAGAGGCCCCCCTCCTGAAATCTTAAAAATCTTCCCATCAAGCTGTAAGGCCACGTAATATTCTTCAAATCCATTCCTTTGGATTTGAAGAGGCAACATACATACTGTACCGTGTTCCCCCGAAAATAAGACCTAGCCAGACAATCAGCTCTTATTTTACTGTAAGACCGGGTCTTATATAATATAACATAATATAAGAGTGGGTCTTATATAATATGGCAATGGTGGCCCATTTCTCCCCCCCACCACCACCCTGGTCTTATATTAATTTTTACTCCAAAAGACGCAGTAGAGCTGATTATCCGGCTAGGTCTTATTTTCGGGGAAACACGGTAGTGATTAGGAGACAAGACTGGACTCAGACCAGGATTCAGGTCCTAATTCTAACTTACTAGGTGTGTGACTTTAATCTAGTTTTTTTTAAACTCTCTAGGCCTCAGGTTCCACATCTGTAAAATGGAGATAATAATAATACGTAGCTCATTAGGTTTGGGGACTTTTAAGGATTAAATGACATAATTCTCGTAAACTTCTTGGCATGCAGTCAACACTCAATAAATGTCAACGGTGGCTATCATCATCATTATTATCAACATTAAAACATCGCTTCCACTGTCATCAATTAACTTACCTTGAATTGGTTTATTAGATGAGACTCTCCACAGATAGGCAGAATTCTGATAGGACATAAAACAGGTATTTTGATTCAGGAAGGGAGGGGGACCCGGAGAAGGGAAGAGCCCAGTGCAGGAGCCGGTGCCTGGAAGGGAGTCCACAGAGACATCCTGGAAAGCTGAAGCACAGCATGGGGACACCAGGCACCTACGATGAGAAAGGGGAGTGAAAAGCAGAGCCCAGAGTAGACTGATGTTCATAAAAGTAGTCATGACATAGTCAGACAAAGCCGTAACAGGTGTGATTTTTAAATTTATGTAAGATTGTGAGACCTATCACATGGGAAAAATAAGAAAAAATGAAGGATTCTGATACATGTTAAAGACTTAAGACCTAGATGGGAAGAGTTTTGTTTGTTTGTTTTTTGTTTTTAAACCAGTCAGAGTTCCCTGGCAGAGATCAGAATCCACTTTAGGGAGTGTAAGCAGAAAGAAATTGATTACAAGGTGACAAATGACTGCCAGACTTGTATTTAGGATTGAGGGAACATTCCAGGTTGAGTTTTAGGACCAATTCTCCAAACTCCTACATAGAACCGGGCCATGGTAGGAACGGGCTGCCTTTTGTGCAACAGGAAACTGCCTGCCAAGCTGTGAAACTGCCCCTCTAGCAGCTAGCTTGGTAACCTCACTGCCACGGCCATGATCAGGAGTCGGCCACCATCAGGAAACCCCCACCATCAGGAAGTCTCCACTATTGCTGCCAGCTCCAGAGCGGTGGAACCTGCACCAGCAAAACAGATGCCCTCCTTTGACACCTATAGGCTAGTGTGACCACACGCTGACACCTGTGTGAACCCTGTCCAAGGAGCACTCAGTGGCTCCTTGACCATGCTCGCTGGTAGAAGCAGCAGAAGCCCAGAAGTGCACCTGGAATCGTACATGGTGAGAACATAAAGCACATCCAGAACTTTGCTACAAGGAAATCTGAAACGTGACTTTGGGTGTTCCCACCTCTGCAGTAGAGGAAGGCACCTGGAAAGGAGGCTGGAATGGCTATGAACACTAATCCTTGTCTACTGCCGGACAACCCTTTGGTGGTTAAATGTCCCTGTATTCCCTTCTTCCCAAATGTAAGCTTCTGAATGGTAGCAATAACAACAGATCCTCTGTAACATACGTACAAACTCACTTGCCCTCTCCCCAAAGGAAGGCCAACATTTCTCTGTATTGCTCTGTGGGTAATGTTAACTTTTCCCTTTAGCCAAATCAAAACCCGGTCTTGATGTCCCCCAACCTATGAACTGAATTGTAAAGTTAATCATGTCCTTAAAAACTCTTTGTAAAACATTAGGGCCAAAAAGGAGGGACTAGAAAGGGATGTGGTTAATATATGAGGTCTGACAATTAAATTCGCAAATTCATCCTAAGAAAAGTGCTACGTACCTCATTGCTGAATATCGATCACTATGGTCCGTTTCGAAGTATTCCCCTTGGGAAGCTATGCACTGAGGCCAGCACCTAGTCCACTCTTCAAAGCAATTTTGGAACTCTTTTATTGGAATGGCCATCAGAGCTGTCGTTGTATTACCCTTGATGTCCTGAATGTCATCAAAATGTCTTCCTTTCAATATTTCCTTTATCTTCAGATAAAGAAAGAAGTCATTGGGGGCCAGATCAGGTGAGTAGGGAGGGTGTTTCAATAGAGTTATCTGTTTACTGGCTCAAAATTCCCTCACAGACAGTGCCGTGTGAGCTGGTGCATTGTCATGATCCAAGAGCCATGAATTGGTGAAAAAATCATGTTGTCTAACTTTTTCATGCAGGCTTTTCAGCACTTCCAAATAATAAACTTAGTTAACTGTTTGTCCAGTTGGTACAAATTCATAATGAATAATCCTTCTGATGTCAAAAAGGTTAGCAACATTGTTGCAACAAATTCGGGAACTTAATTGTCAGACCTCATATGTAAGTGACACATAAAGAGAAGGAGAAAAAAACATGAGTAGTTACTGCAATCCTTGTTTGTGCTATGGTCACAAGTCTATAGTTGGTATTTATAACTTCCTTCCTCTGCTACCATTCCATGTAGCCTTTATTCCCAGTGAGCTGCTCAGTGGACCAGACTTCTCTGCCTGGTGGCATGTCCTAAACTTTCTTTCCCAAGCAGTCTGAGTTTCACGGTTGTTGGAGTGTTCTCTAACTTTTGCCGGCAGATGTGGCCATACTAGGAAGCACCCCAGAGAAACCACTGCAAAGCAGCCATCTTCATTTTCCCTGACAGCCATGGACCCAGTGACCATGAGGAACCCAATGACCAGGAGGAAGTCTCACCTTCGAGTCCAGTGGAACCGTGTGTTTCCTGATGGAAGATGTCACAAACCTCTAAATCAATAAAAACTCAAAGTCACAGAGACGCAAATTAAAATTTTTTATGCTATCAGGCTTCATAATGAGAGGTGCCTTTCCCATATCTACCCCTTGGTTTCCAAATCTATGAGACCTGGACTCCCAGCCTCCCGAACTCTGAGACAATTAGTTTTTGTTGTTTCAGTCACCGGTTTGTGGCACTTTGTTACAGCAGCCCTAGCAAACTAATACAGACTACATGACCACCCCTACCTGTAATTTATGGTGTCTTTCTCCTGGCTTATAAATGGGGCTCATGGGGGGTGAGGGTGGGGGGTAAAAAAAACAAAACAACAATCAATAAATCAATAAATAAAACTAAATGGGGCTCAGTGTGTCCCATCAGAGTTTCCCAAAAAAGTTAAGTAATTGTCTCCACTATTACTGATAATTGTGTAATATCCACCACTGAGAAGTGAACTCCCAAAACTATTTGGGATGATATAATTGTTTCTTTAATGAAGTAGCAGTATTTTAATTCTGAGATGATTTAGAATTAAGCATAAAAACATTTAAGAGGATCCAATCTATAATATTTATGTTTTATGTCAAGAAGAATTTGTTCATATTTCTTAATATTTGTTTAAGAGAATTTAGCCTATTAGTAAAACATGTCAGTCTTGTTATTCTAAATAAAAATTATAATTGATTTAGGCTTGTGATCTCTAAATTGAGATCTTTCCACATTTATGCAAAGTATTGGAACATTTAAGAGAATTTCAGACTCTTATTTTAGTTATAAGACTCCTATTAGTTGTAAGATTACAGTAATAATTATAAGATATAATTAACTTATAATCTACATAGAAATATATATGCATTATAATTATATTATATAATATCATATACATATAATTATCTATAAATGAATGTTATTTATAAATATATACACATTTATAAGATACAACGTGGCTTATTAGATATACAAAAATAATACAAATACTTGGGAATTTTTTTTGTTAGTTAAGATAGATACCTAAGTTACATGACAAGTAAATCTAATACATCAAGTATATATAAATGTAGTTAAAAATGTTTCAGGGAGTTTTAACTGAATTTAATAAAAGCCTCCTTAAAAATGGTTGTCAAGATTTGCCAACTTTATGTACAGAATAATAAGATCTGTATGTAAATCCAAGACGGGTTGGCAAACTTTTTCTCTAAAGGGCCAGATTGTAAGTATCTTTGGCGTTCGGGGCCCTATAATCTCTGCTGCAGCTACTCAACTCTGCCACTGTAGCGCAAAGACAAACTCTTAATAAGAAGGTATGGCTGAGTTCCAATAAGACTTTATTTTCAAAGACAAGCATCCAGCTAGATTTGGCCCATAAGCTGTGGTTTGCCAACCTCTTATCTAAAAGATTTAGATTTTCAAATGCAAGTTTTAAATTTATAACTTCAAAAAGGCAAATGTCAAATGTAAAAATAAACATAACCACTGGATAATCTTTCCTGTGCACAAAAGCCACCTTGAAAGGCCTCTAAAAACTCAGGTTGGAATGAGCTACAATGCATTTGGAAACAATGCGATGCAGTAGAAAGAGGATACATTTTGGAGTTTGAGACCTGGTTTCCAGTTGTAGCTCTGCTACTCAAGTAATTACACTATTTGGAGAAAATCACTCAGCCTCTGATCTTTGTAAAGAAAAGACTATAAACTCCATTGAACCTATTCTCACAGATTTGTTGTAGTATTCAAGTAAGACCTTACATTGAAATGAAAAAACATCTTTCAAAAATAGGGTATTATTATTGCAATCAAAATATAAATACATTTGCACAAAATTTTGGCCCACAAAATATAACAGGAATTTTGAATAGTTTCTTATCATATTTATCACATGAAAATTTTTCATCTTGGTCATAATTAATCTGTGGTGTTCTGCTGATCAGATTTTGAATTAACTTAATACTCAAGAATACTCTTTAACATCAAACATATTAAACATAGAAACTCTATAATTTCAACAGATTCAACATGGATTTTTTTTCTAAGACCAGCTTGTTTTCCAGGAAAAGCCCAATTTTAATTAAATTCCTGTTTGTGTTCCATAGTTTGCTATTTAATTTTACAGCTAGAAGTAATCTTAGAAATCATTCCATTCGCTTCTACAGCTGTTTACAGATTAAGCTACTCATGATTTGATGGGCTAAGTGACCTGCTCTAGAGCACATTGGTGGGAGCACATTTGTAACTCAACAATGATATGAATTAAAGCACAAAACCGATAATGATGGACCTTTGTATTTGTATGACCTGCTTATTATGCATGACCTGAACCTTACACAAATAATGTGCGACTAGAAAGAGTAGATAATGATTTACAGCTAAGCATGCATACTACAGTCCTTTCAGTCTATGAAAGTGAACTATTTGCAATCATATGTGTAGGAAAAAATGATCACTCATTCCTTTGGGTTCTTTATTTTTCTCATTTATATTATAATTCCTCAGTAGGTTTCCTGAGACATATTGATAGAAGAAAATAGTAAACAAATCAACTCCCACATTCTTTTTCAGTGTTTGTCCACAAAAGGTTTGCCTATTTAGTTTACTACTTTATTTTATTTAGTCTAATCAGGTCCCTGAAAGAAATACCACTGAGGAAGATTTCTAAGGTATATGTTTTCATGCTGGCATTGAAAAGCATTAATAGAAGTTAAATGTGGAAATCCCAGCATGCTGAGATAACTTTACAACAGTAAAATATAATTTCCTTCCAAGTCTTTTCAAGTCTGGAACGTTGAGAATGGCTCGTTAAACTCAAATTTTTATGTAGTTTTGGTAGTATCAGAGAAAATAACTTATTTTCATTCTTTCTTTTATCTTAGTCTTGTTATAGAGTTTACAACGCACTCTACTCAACTGGGTTTTCCTCAGTTCAGGGGACAGAGGTCTCACACAGCCACACACTTGTATGACTAGCATGGATTTAGGTTGAGAATACAGATATGTGTATGTGGTTTATTATAACATTGGCATTATGCTTTTATATTGTTGAGTAACCTGCTTTTGTCACTTAATATGGATGTTTTCTCTGATGATTAAGTGTTCTTTTGCATCATGGTATTTAACGGCCACGTGATACTCTATCAACCAGATGAGCCGTCATTAATTTACCCACTCTATTGTTGGACATTTGTGTTTCCAATTTTTCAATATTGTAAACAATGTTGTGATGAATATCCATGTACATAAGTCTTAGTGCCCAGTACTGATCATTTTTGTAAGATGAATTCCTAGACACAAAATTGCTGGTCAAGGAATATGAATATTTGTAAAACTGTCTATCTAATGATCACAATAATACCATTTATTGGACTCTCTATATGCTAGGCACTATACTATAAGCATAATCTAATTTAATCCTCGTAATAAATTTGTGATATAAGTACTATTAATATCCACACTTTTTTCAAAGAAGAAACTGAGGCTCATGCCCAGAAAATGGTTAATACATGACAGTGGTTGGCAAACACAGCATTTGAGAACAAGACTGATACTCTTAATTGCTACACTACTGCCACTTCCATGTTGCCAAAATATCTTCCAAAAGATTTTTACAATTTTGATTTCTACCAGCAATACATGAGTGTGCCTGTTTCCCTGTACTGTTGAGGATACTTTGATTGTGAGTGAAGCTAAACAATTTTTTTTCATATGTGTTGGCTGTTTGCTGATGTCATTCCTTTGCATAGAGTGCATGTCTGAAATCTTTTCTTTTGAGATAGAGAGTCAGATGATCTGAATTCTAATCACAGCTCTGTCCCTAATTAGCTAGCTATTCGATGTCAGGAAAAACACTGCAGAGTTCTGAGTCTCCATTTCCTCTCATGGAAAATTAAATGGTTAAATTAAATAATCTTGTTCATACCTAAAATTTTGTGATTCCATCCATCAGTCCACGCACCATTAGTCCTTGTGACTGGGTAATGTGAGAGGAAGTAGGAGGTCACGTGCATGGTATATTTTAATTTACGTATTTAAGGAAGCGCCTCTCCTCCAAAATATCTCTCCCAGCCCCTGGGATTCTCTGCCTGAATCCCACCCTTCACTCCCTGGGACTTTCATTTATCATTCTGCTGAGTCTCTCCTTTCTGCTTGAAGGTTTCCTGTTCTTTGGTTTCCCTTTCTTATGGTTTGCTCCTGCTCAGATTCCTTCTCAGGTTTCTTCCCAGAATATTGGGATTCCTCAGGTTTGCCTTTGGCTCACTGCTCTTTTAATTAGATCACCTTCAGCCATATGTATCCAATGGGGTTCGTTGAACACGCCGTGAGTCTCTTGCCTCTGAACCCTTGAACATGTTCCCTCTGCCAGGAGGCTCTTTCTCTCTTTCTTTACTAAACTGAGTCTGACTGTGTCTTCTGGAAAGCACCTTGGCTAAAACTTGATACATGGGTTTGGAGTCAGTCAGGTCCAGTGTCATGCAGGGTGGCATGTAGGGTCTCTGGTCCCGCTCCCCACGTAAGAATGCAGGATATGGTGAGGCCAAAAAGGAACACCCACAGAGCTATAGATAGGGGAGTTATACCACTATATTTTCGCTGGCGGCTGGGTTGGAGACACAGGAAGCAGGAGCCACACAATCCGCAACCCGCTGTCCATTTGTCTCTGCCAACCAACCTCACTTGCTAGCTGCAATCCGCAGTGCTAACCGCAATCCGCTCTTGTTAGCTCAGCCACCATCTTCTTGCTAGCCCTCATTTGCTGCTAGCGTAGCCACAGCAGTTATATTAGTGGCCAAATGGCTCACTGGTTACAGCTGACGGCCAACTAGCCACAGCTGATGACCATCCAATCACAGTTGGTGGCCATTTACTACCTGAACCAGCACCTTTCCATGTGAGGCCGAGAGCCTCCTGGAAACTGCACTACTGGCTCTGTCCCCACATCCAGGTTCTAAATCTACCATGTACTAACTTTGTGACCTTGGGTAAATTATGTATCCTTCCTAATCTCTATTTCTTCTTCTGGACAATGGAATAATGATAGCATCTATTTCTTAAGATTGTTGTGCGGACACGAGATGATGTATGCAAAGCGTGGCCCATGATGCGGGATTTTTTTAGCTTTCACAGCACCTCTGTGTACATCTCTTCTTGATGTATGTATGTACTACCTCTTCTTGATGGACACCTAGGTTGCTTCCCATATCTTGGCTATTGTAAATAATGCTGCAATGACTACAGGGATGCATATATCTTGTTTTCATTTTACTTGGATAAATACCCAAAGTGGAATTGCTGAGTTGTATGGTAGTTTAATTTTTTGAGGAACCTCCATACTCTTGATGTCACTAGCATCTACTCATCTTGAAGACCCAGATGAAGTGTCAGTTCCTCAAAGCATTTCATATACTGCATTCTGAATAGTCATCGTTTCATCTCCATTCATTCATTAGCACTGTGTCTGGCACACCATAGGGACTTGGCATCTGTTTGTTGAATCACACTGAAAATACCTCTCGGAGGCTTTTGTGTGCTGGTTGTTTTGTTTCTTATTGTTACTCTGGTTTGTTTATTTGTCTGTCTTACTAACACCCTATCAGGAATTGCTTTCCAACCTGACATATAAGGAAACAAAATTAATTCCCTGTAATGGTTAGATGGTTGGGGACCAAGGATGCCCAACCTAGAGAGGCAGAATGGTAACCGGATAAAGAGGTGAGAGTGCGTTGAAGACAAAGTTTACCTCTCTGTGTTTTCACTATGATTACTCTTCAGATGCCCTCATTCTCCTGCTTTTCTCCCTACTTCTAGCAGAACCTTTGGCATGTTAGTTCATCATCATGGTCTGGTTCAACTCTATCTGTACTCAGAGATACCTGACATTACCTGTTTATCTCTCAATGCAAGGTCATAGAGCAATGAGCGATAAAATATCACAAACCAGATATCGTCACTAAAAAAAAAAAAAAAAAAAAGCATACATATTTGGAAAAAGCACTTCCTGGGAAGGTGGCCAGAGCTTAGAGATAGCAGAGAAAGCAAGGATAAGTGCATATGGGAAGAGGGAGGTCTAGAGGTTTATTGAAAATTGAGATGTCTTTGGGGGAAGTAAAATCAATACGGGCTATGAATTTTTTAGTATAGATTGATAGTGAAAAGCATCACAACCTTTTTTTTTTTTTAAAGAATTTAAAAATAATTATCCATGCATATTAGCTGGTGTTTCTCTAAAAACAAAAGAACCTCACAAGCATTGTATTTCAAAAAGATTTTAAAATAGCAAAATTGCCTCCCAGGTGTAAATTGCTTTCTGCTCCATCCCTCAGGTGCTCCACAGGTTTATCATCAGCTCTGAGAGCCTCGGACATGGGGTTCTCATTAAGATTGGTTCTGGCACTTGCTTACAGTAAATCCCCAGTCAGTTTTACAGAAACATCATCTACCTTCCCTTTACCTCCCTGCCCATTTCCCCCAACCCAAGCTCTCTTTCTAATGCCTTTAGAAAATTGAATATATTTCGTTGACTTTTGCCCTAGGAGTGTAATGCCCTTTACTTGTCTCTTGCCTTCCCATATCTTGTGGTTTTCATTAGGTCTTCACGGTCAATGACCCTTCAAGATTGTGAATTATCAATACTTTGAATGGTAATTCAAGGCGTTCACACAAGATGAAGAACAAAGAGAGTGCGGTGTAGAGGTAGGTAATCCACTCAGCACAAATACTAAATTTCTGGCTTAAGAAATTCAAATTTATGGCAAGCCCAGGAATCACTCATGATATGGAAAGATACAGTCTAGCCTTCGACATATTTGTGTTCTTTATGAAAGCACATAGTTACATATTCTTTTGACATGTGATAAAAAGCATTTTCAAAACTTTTTCTTTTGCTACTAGGATTTCTAGTGTTTTCTCCTCCATCTTTTCCCAATTTGGATGATTAATTAAAAAAAAATAAGGAGGCTTGGTGTGGGGTTAAGAGTTTGAAGGGGACAGGAGGAAATGAACCTCTTTGCCTCTGTCTAGAATTCCCTCTTCCTATTTATTTATTTATTCATTTATTTTTATGAAAGTACTGTTGACATACAATATTATATTCGTTTCAGGTGTACAACATAGGGATTTGATATGTATATACCTTACAATGTGACCACCACGATAAGTCTAGTAACCATCTGTCACTGAAGATAGTTATTATCATATTATTAAATATATTCCCTATGCTGTAGATTACATTTCTGTGATTTATTTATTTTATAACTGGGAGTTTGTATCTCTTCACCTTTTTCACCCATCTGCCACGCCCTCTTCTGTGGCAACCATCACTTTGTTCTCTATGAGTCTGATTTGTTTGTTCATTTGTTTCATTTTAGATTCCACATAAAAGTGAAATCATTTGTCTTTGTCTGACTTATTTCACTTAGCCTAAAGCCCTCTAGGTCCATCCAAGTTGTTGCAAATAACAAGATTTTTTTTTATGGTCAAATAATATTCCATTGTATGATGTATCACCTCTTCTTGATGGACACCTAGGTTGCTTCCCATATCTTAGCTATTGTAAATAATGCTGCAATGACTGCAGGGGGGCATATGTCTTGTTTTCATTTTATTTGAATAAATACCCAAAGTGGAATTGCTGGGTTGTATGGTAGTTTAATTTTTTGAGGATGCTAGTGACATCCATACTCTTGATGTCACTAGCACCTACTCATCTTGAAGACCCAGATGAACTGTCAGTTCCTCTTAGGATTGCTCCTCAACTCAGCAATCTCTGTTAGACACAGCTCCTCTGAGCTTCTGGAACTCCATCCACACCTCCATCACATAATCTCCCCCAGGAGACCACCCAGTTCTCAATGGCAAGTCCTGGATTTTTCCTATCTCTATCCCTAGCGCAGTACCTGCGATATCCGACCCCTCCACTAGTATTTGTTAGATGAACAATGGAAGGAATGAATGAATGAATATTCAAAGGAGGAAAAGAAAAAGGTGGCAGGTGGTAAGCAGTCTTTGGAAAGGAAGAAATAAGCCAACACTCGTTCAGACAATTTAAACATGGAGAAGTCCTGAGATGAAATCTGTTTTTCAGCCTCCATTGAGATCGGTTAGACACATTCTGCCCAAAGTATATGTCAGTCCTGAGTCAAGTCCCGTCCCTGTCAGCGCTGTGAAATGACGAAGAGCTGAGGCCCACGTTCATGCATGCAGTTATAGCAGCTTGATTTAATACAGTAAAAGCTGTGTTTTTACTGTGATTTACCAGAAATGTAGCCCAGGAAACAAGTTCTAGGAGATACCTATTTCTGTATTTTTAAACACAAATATTCAAATGGGTGCATTAACCCACACTGAAGCAAATACATCTGAGGGATGTGTAGTGGTGGAAAAACTTAGATGGACAGAGCAAAGGCTGACTTGCTGAGTGGTAGTTTTAGCACCAAATGTTTTCTCTCCCAAAATGTTTCTTTTACTTTTTCAACCTCTCCTAGAACTTGAAATTACACTTCATAAGAAAGCCAGGGGCTTTGTTTGTTTGTTTGTTTGTGTTTGTTGTTGCTTTTTGAGGGTTGTCATTACATTTCTAGGGACTATTCAATTCAACTGAAGTTCAATTAAATTAACTTTTATTAGCTCCTAGAAATAAGGCACAAAGATACCCATTATAATACGTATCACCCTCGTACTGATTAAAGGGGAACAGGTAAGTTTTGATAAGATAAGGTGCGTGAGAGGCCCAGTGTACCTTTTCACACTGCGATTGGAAATATCCTCCTAGAACAGAGCTGATTATATCATACGCACCCCCGCCCCCTCCAACTCCAAGCTTTTGATGACTCTATCTCCAACAGAATAAATATCAGATTCCCTAATGAAAAGCCCATTTATCTGGCATATCCAAACCAGAATGCCCCCCCGCCTACCACAACTCTCCCCAATCCCTCCACTTACGTAACAAACATTCTCCAAACATTTTTTCCAGGACAAAAGTCTAGAGACCATACTGGTTGATTAAATAGCCCTTCTTTAAAAATCTGAAAGAGTTCATGAAATCACAGCAATAGACAAAAGGGACTATGGCAAAATTTCTAAAGAAAAACTATGGCTGATCTCACTGCATAATTACTGAACAGCATGTTAACAAGCTTCCATTGAAACAAAGCCTGTTACTGACAGGATCTGCGGTGTTCTAGAGTGCATTGTGGTGTCAATCACCTGCCTCTCTTCAGCCAGCATCCTCTATTTCCAAGGTCATTGTTCTTTGCTCTCATCATTGTCTGCAGTTCACTTCTGGAAACCTACGTCTGTCCACATGAGACTCGTCACCCCCTTTTGGTATTGGTGCTGAAATGCACCAATTCGTTGAGAGTGTTCAAACCATCTGGTCTGCACTTTCTCTGACCTCCATCTTTAAAATCCCGTCTTTGCCTCAAGTGCAGAGGGTTCATTAATATAGTTCTATAATCCACTCCTAGTTTTTATTGTTTTTGATTCTGGACAAATCCTATGAGGCACTGAAAGAGTGGGTTCTGCCGTACAGGGTCCTGGGACAACAGATTTGGTTCAGTCTGATGTTTAACTGTTTGACGCCCACTGCATGCGTGTGACATTAGTCAGTACTTGACTCTTCCTGCTGTTCTATACATGTTCCATTACCTCCCTCTTCATCCAACTGCCCTTGGGCACATCAGTGTGATCATTTTTTGTTGTTCGACAGTTATATCTAGAATGACAGCCACTTATTGACAGCTTTTTATGTGCCGTGTGCTTTCAGGAAGGCCACATGGGGTAGATATAGACTGAGGTTTAAATTGGGGCGCTATTACCTAGTATCATGGTGACCTTGGGCAAGTCTTTCAGAGCTTTCAGTTTTACTTTTTAGAGCTTTCATTTTCTTATCTGAAAAATGGAAATAAAAACTACCTTATGGTTTTGGAATATATATGCATATATGTGTATCTTATATATAAAATTGTTCATCTCATTCCTTTATGTTTAGTATCTTTGTTTTTATTGTTTCTTCCTCCTTCTGGAATGTTGTTTGTTTCTCTCCTCCACTTGTCATAACCCTACTCATATTTCAAAGCCCAGTGAAAATGCCACCTTTTCTAAGAAGCCCTCCCAGATCTTACAATTCGATCTCCCATGGTTCCCATGGCTCCCATATTACATATTTTGTAACCTGGGTTTTCCAGGGCAGGTAAACTTGGTATAATAACAGAGCCACAAGAACAATCACAACCAGTTTTTCTCCAGTCCTGTCCTTACCTGCAATTGTAGGAACCTCTCCAGCCAACTCCCTTTGCCCATTACTTCTTGCCTCAGGGAAGCATTTTATAATCTGTCAGATGACCTTGATCCTAACTTCTTTATACTTTCCCAGTTCTGTACTTTTCCTTCAGGGAGCTCACTCAATGAAATAATCATTTATGCACGAATGAGTTTATATACCTGTTTGTGTCAAGCAGACCATAAGCCTTTTGGGGCAAGGGCCAGTGACTAACTGGTTGGTGTGTCCCCAGGGTCTAGTCCAGTGCCCTGCACACAGGAATGCCCAGGAAATGGTTGAGTGTTAACGAATGCAGGCTCCATGGGTGCCTCAGGCTGTTCCTCTGCAGTTAGCCCTGCCCTCCAGGGTCTCTCATTCCCCCACCCTGTCACCCTCGTTCTGCTCCCTGTGATGCTGCCTGCTGCTGGAGAAGCCTTTCCAAGGGACTTTTATCTTCTGAAACCATCAGGGCGCCGTGGACGATCACAGTGGTAGATGCACATTGGGCTCCCCTATGTCTTCTTTGATCCAACTGTGGCAGGTCTGCCAGCTGCTTAAAACAGTGGGTCGGTGCCATGTCCGTATGGGCTCCAACAATAACCCCAGTGGGAGAGGAAACTATTCCCCACCAAGGAATCAGTGTGACCTGGGCACTGGATGCTCCTCCGATATGCTATTGATGGAAAGATTTTGCCCCCTTGGGGCCTCAGCCCTTAAGACTCAGGGAGATGGCTGAAGGCCATATTATACTCGACCTGTCACATTATCCTGACATAGAAGCGTTGAACTCACAGCCATCTTACGCATCTGTTCTCTATCCCCTTACGAGGACTTCTTCCCAAAAGACCTCTTGATTCATTGGGCACACTGACTTCTACAGGTGTGCCCCATGGGACCTCCAGACACTCTGAGACAAACCCTCACCGAGGGCATTTTCTGGTCGCCTGCCACACAATCACAGTACTTGTTACACTTGATATTTTATCATAACCTTCATATTTATGTCCCCTAGATTTTAAATTCCTTTAAGAAAGTTATTGTATCGTATTTGTCTTTTCATCTCTCTCTCTTTCCCTCCCTACAGTCTCCTCCCCCCCGTACATAGTCCAGGCTTTGCACATATTAGTTGCTTAATAAATATTTATTGCATGGATCAGTGAATCAATGGATGAGTAGTTATCAAGGGGGAACGGGTTTCACAGAGATCCTTGGAGTCCACATGAAATCTCGGGAGTGGGGGACACACAGAAGAAAAGGGGGGCAGAGAGCAAAGGAGCAGCCAGAGCAGATGTCTCTTCTACCTGACAGTTGTGTCTGTGTCAGAGCGTTTTCCTTAATCCTCTTGTTCCCCACAATGAAAAGGAAGGAAGGAAGCTGTAGATCTCTGCCTCGCAGGGCTTCTGCAAAAATCAATACTTTCTGTTTACAAATTATTTTCTTTCCATTTATGTATAGATCTTGAAAGGGAAAAGGAAGTAGAGACAAATAACCTGAGACTTATGGCTGGGGAGAGGTCAAGATGAATTAACCAGATTTGTTGGCCAGATTTTTGGACTAGTGAATGTCCCTCCATTCACCCAGGATCAGGTAACAAGGCTTTTACTGTACTAAGGTACCCATACATTTTCTTTCGGTCAAATATTTTTTTTAAAAAAATACGTTTGTCTAGAATGGTAGCTACTTTTTTGTTTGTTCGTTTTACATTTGCATGCACATTCATTCTGTTCTAGTAGGCACAGTTTACCACCATTATGCAATAAGTCTTTCACTTCTTTAGAAACACAGTCTATTTTTACAGTTCCCATTCTCTGTGGTGGATGTTAGTCTCTGGATTTATGTACCAGCCATGCTCCTGTTCAGGGGTTCACGGGGCACTGCTGTCTTCATGGTTTGGCAGGTCATGTGGATGGGGGAACTTATTTAACTTTATACTTGATCTAAGTTTCCTAATTAGAACACAATCTTTGTCTCATTAAAGTGGACATTCTTTAGAGCTGAGGCTTGGATTTCTACACAATAGAAAAAATAAATTTATTCTCCCCACCATTCCTTTTCTTTTAAATGTTTAAATTAAACTCCCCTTTTCCACTGACTGCAGCGTTTTCCCTTGGTGAAATGCTTGTGGTGACAGATTCAGAAGCCAAGCCGACTTATGAAAAAAATGGACAAAAAATATGTCTTTGACATCAAGTGTATTTGAATTACTGTGTTGTGTTTCTTAAACCTTCTTGAGAAATGGAAGACCTGAAATTAAAATAATGCAATCTGAGTCCTGTATCTTCTCAGCCATCCTTCTGATTTACTGTGCGTGCTTACACCTTAGTCTATGCCTGATGGTCGCCCATCTGAAAGAGAGGTGCTGGATTTCAAGGTAGGTAATGATCTGACATAAATTCTCAAGAACAGTAATGTTCTTTCTCTTGTTGGGTTAGAAATAGGACATACATATTGGAAGCAGGACTGAAATTTTGACCCTAATTTTTCACAGAATTCCATAGTATCTTCTCAGTGTCACGATCATATCCACCAAAAGAAGGTTTGAGAGAAATACAGATTATCCTTGAAATTCAGACTTACTGCTCATGGTTTCAAATATTTTGGCGTGTCGCCCTCTCCACCTATGCAACACTCTGGCAATTCGTTATGCATTTTCCTGACATTCTAACCCTCAGTCTTCTGAGATATGCAGAATTGAGCTCTGTTTGTACTTGCCCCTCCCTTTTGATTCTCTATCCTCTTCTACTTTCTCCAGCACCTGATTCAGAACTTCATGGTCTAGCTCTGTGATGTCCAAGAAAAATAAAATGTGTTAAACAAAAACTTTCAAGGCCAAACGTTTTTCAGAAAGAAAGGTTTTATTGAGCCATATGCTAGCCACAAAAAAAAGACCACGTCCTGGGGCATGCAGTCTAAACCACCTGCAGCAGGATGAGATGGGGGCCCAGGGAGCTCTTTTATACAACGAGTTTGGAGAAGAAAGATGGAAGTTGTGGAAGAATTTACATTGGCTATAGATAAAGCGGGTGGGAGAAGGGGAAAGGGGAAGAGCCCTGGGATAGGCGCATAGTCCATAAGGAAGAAGTGCTTACTGCTTTTGGATTGGTTGTGGACAACAGTCTGGGAAGTTGTGGGTAAGCAAGAGGTGGTGGCTATCTTCTCTAGATAAGAGCTGAAATAGCCACTTGAATGTTGATTCAACATTTCAACATACATTCAGGAATGTGAGCCGTCTTGTTGATTTTGGCCCTTGGCTCTGTTAACTGATCGCCTCTCTTATCTCTCTCCCTCATTCTCTGGCCCCCTGTAACTTAAGATAGCTCAAAAATTTTCTCTTGTCAATGTGTGCCACATATGTGATTTAAATTTTCTAGTTGCCATGTTAAAAACCGTAAAAAGAAACAGGTGAAATTAATTGTAATAGTATATCCCAAAGATTATCATTTCAGTATGTAATCAATATCAACATGTGAATGTATTTATATTCTTTTTTTTTACACTAAGTCTTGGACGTCCACTGTGTACTTGGTCCTTGTAGCACATCTCAGTTCAGCCGCATTCCAAGTGTGGAATAGCTATATGTGGCTAGTGGTTACCGTAACTTTATTGGACCATATAGATATAGAGCATTTCCATCACTGCGGAAAGTTCTGTTGGATAGTGCATATCGAGCCCATACATGAGGATTTTTATCTAGGAATTTGTCTTTCTGAAGGAGGCATCACCTGTTATCTTCACTTTCTAAAGAGTGTTAGGCAATGTCTTACTAGTCAGTAGAATAACAAGAAAGCCCATTTCTGGCTATTTGGACGTGTTTTTCCTCAGAGCTCAAAGTACACTGGATAGTCCCCTGAAAGCAATGAAAACACAGCCAGATGCTTTCCACCTGCCTTGGCTTATCTGCTCCCAAGAGGCAGCACCAGCCTCTCTGTTACTCCCTCATGAAAATTCTCACTGGTGTAAAAGTTAATTTACACATCATTCCTTCAAGTTCCCAGGACTCATTTTAAAAGGGCCTGTCTTCCACCCACCTTCAAAACTGCTCAGAGAAGCAGCGTGCTTGGAAATGCTTAACAATTGACCCTGTCTGGGAAGAAGCCCCGATTTGTAGCCTTTGCCAACTTCTGTGGTATAAACACTCCCACTGTGGTCAGTGATTTCAGGCTGCCATGTGACATCTCGGAACATGGAGATGGGCAGACATGCTCATAGTCTAGTAGGAGATGGCGCCAACACATCACGAGCATAGCAAAGAATAGATGCCCCCCCCAACCCCCGTTTTCAGGAATCTATGGAATGCATATCATAGAATATCCTTTACCTACAAAGCAAAAATGTCCAAAGGCCCCAGCATATTGGGTAAAAGTGAGATTTTAAACATAGTTGCGTTTAGTAAGATGGCTCACAAGTTAGCATAACTAAATATATATAACATTATATATTTTTCATTCTTATTTCCCACATCCATACTCATAATTAACAATACAGATCAAATCAATATTACTCTGTTTAAATGTAGCTGTAAGTGATAAGCAAGATAAGTCAGACAAAGACAAGTACTGTGTGATATCATTTACATGTGAAACCTGTAAAAAAACAGAATAAAATGGTGGTTACCAGGAGATTGGGGGATGGGAGGGAAAAGGTAGGGAAAAGAGTGATAGTGTTTAAGGTTACAAACTTGTAACAAGTAGTAAATAAGCCATAGACGTCTAATGCACAGTATAATGAGTATAGACAATAATATTGTAGTATAATTATGTAATGTGATAAATATCGCAATGTCAGCAATCATATTACAATATATAAATGTATCAAAGTAGCACACTGTATACCTTAAACTTACACAATGTTACATGTCAAATTTGTTCAACTGAAAAAAAAATGTAGCTGAAAGTGAGATCAGTTTTCATTAGCACCTTTTTATTATTCTGGTCAGATGACAACCCACTGCCTGTTGTTCTATAAAAGGAAACATCAAATACATAAATAGCTTGAAAATTAATTTGAGTTTCTCACTGACCCTTCTTCCAGAAAAAAAAAAATGTGTGCGTTGTGAGGCTGAAATAAATGATGTAAAGACAAGATAGTCACTCTTTTTTTTAATAACAACAGCTGACATTTATTGAGCACTTCGTATCTAATAAGCATTTTTAAGTGTTATCCCTGTTGTATTTCACTCATCCTCACAATACCTCTCTAAAGTAGATACTTTTATTATCCCATTTTTACAGATAAGAAAACTGAGGCCAAGAAGTCTATACTATAAGTCCATGGAATAGAAAAATCTCTACATAATGTGAAGTTCACAGGTAGATAGATAGTCAAGGGTTGATTAATTCAGTAATTAAATGATTTCAAGGCCGTTAATCAGCTTCTCTGCAATTTTCTTTTATTTTACACCATAGTTAGTCAACATTTATATACCTAAAGAAGTGATCACCATAATAAGTCCAGCAACCATCTGACACTGTACTATGCTATCACAATATTATTGACTATATTCCCTGTGCTGTATATTATATCACTATGATTTATTTTATACCTGGAAATTTGGACCTCTTATTCCTCTGTACTCCCCCACCTTTAAAAGTTTTCAATTGCAGTTGATATTCAATATTACTTTATGTTAATTTCAGGTGTACAGCACAGTGGTTACACATTTATATAATTTAAGAAGTAATCCCCCTGATTAGTCTAGTACTCACCTGGCACGATACATAGTTATTACCATATTATTGACTAGATTCCCTATGCTTTAGTTTACATCCCCATGACTATTTTGCAACTACTAATGTGTACATCTTAATCCCCTCACTTTTTTCACCCTGCACCCAAACCCCCGCCCATCTATCACCCTGATAAGTCTAGTACCAATCTGACACCATACACAATTATTACAATATTATTGACTATATTCCTTATGCTATACCCTACATCCCCATGACTACTTTGTAGCAACCAATTTGTACTTCTTAATCTCTTCACCCTTTTTAACCCTAACCCTCAATGCCCCTCCCATCTAGCAACCATGAAAGTTCTCTGTATCTATGAGTTTGTTTCTGTTTTGTTTGTTTATTTTGTTCTTTAGATTCAACATATCAGCGAAATCACATTGCACCTGTCTTTGTCTGACATACTCCACTCAGGTCCATCCATGCCACCACAGATGGCAAGAACTTATTCCCTTTCCTGGCTGAGCAATATTCCATTATATATATGTACCACCTCCTTTTCATCCATTCATCCATTGATGGACACCCAGGCTGCCTCCATAGCTTGGCCATTGTAAACAATGCTGCAGTAAACTTATGGATACATACATCCCCTCGAAGTAGCATTTTGGATTTCTTCAGATAAACAGTCTGAAGTAGGATTACTGGGTCCTTCTTTGTCTCTTGCTATAGCCTTTGTTTTAAAGTCTATTTTGTCTGGTATAAGTATTGCTACCCCAGCTTTGTTTGTTTGTTTCCATTTTCATGAAACATCTTTTTTCATCCCTCTACTTTCAGCCTTTGTGTGTCTTTCAATCTGAAGTGAATCTCTTGTAGGCAGCATATGTAATGGTTTTATTTGTTTACCCATTCAGCTACACTATGTCTTTTGATTGGAGCATTTAATCCATTTACATTAAAAATAATTTTTGATAGATTTGTAGTTATTGCCATTTTATTATTCATATTTTTTACCACCCCCCCTTTTTGTCTTAAAGGAAACCCTCTAACATTCTTTGTAATACTGGTTTGGTGGTGATGAACTCCTTTAGCTTTTTCTTGTCTGGAAAGTTCTTTATCTGTCCTTCAATTCTAAATGTCAGCCTTGCTGGGTAGAACAATCTTGGTTGTAGGTCCTTTCTTTTCATCACTTTGAATATTTCCTGCCACTCCCTTCTTGCCTGGCAAAGTTTCTGTTGAGAAATCAGCTGATAATCTTATAGGAGCTCCCTTGTAAATAATTAGTTGCCATTCTCTTGCTGCTTTTAGGATTCTCTCTTTGTCTTTAACCTTTACAATTCTAATTATAATGTGTCTTGGTGTGGGCCTGTTTCGGTTCATCTTGTTTGAGACTCTGCAGTTCCTGGGCTGTATGTCTATTTCCTTCACCAGGTTAGGAAAGTTTTCAGTCATTATTTCTTCACATAGGTTTCAATCTCTTGCTTTCTCTCTTCTCCTTCTGGTACCCATATGATGTGGATGTTGTGATGCTTGATGTTGTCCCAGAGGTCTCTTAAACTATCCTCATTTTTTAAATTCTTTTTTTCTTTTTGCTGTTCCAATTGGGTATTTTCTGCTAGTTTGTCTTCCAAATTGCTGATTCAATCCTCTGCTTCATCTGGTGATTCCCTCTAGTTCATGCTTTATTTCAGTTATTGTATTCCTCACTTCTGAGTGGTTCTTTTTTATGATTTCTATGTCCTTTATTTTATGCTTGCTCTTTCTTTTTTGACGTTCTCAGTAAGTTTCTTGAGCATCCTTATAACCATTGTTTTGAACTCTGTATCTGGTAGGTTGCTTGTCTCCGTTTTGCTTAGTTCATTTTCTGGAGTTTTCTCCTGTTTTTTCATTTGGTATGTATTTTTTTATTTCCTCATTTTGGCTGCCTCTCTGTGTTTATTTCTATGTATTAGGTAAATCTGCTACATCTTCCAATCTTTGCCAGGTGGCCTTATGTAGTAGGGGTCCTATGGGACCCAGTGGCACAGTCTCCCTGGTCACATGCTCCGGTGTTCCAGGAGTGTCCCTTGTGTGGGTTGTTTGTGCCCTCCTATTGTAGTTTAGCCTTGATTACTGTTGGCACATCAATGGGTGGGATTGAACCCTCATGCTGACTAGCTGTGGGGTTTAGCCACATCCAGATCTTATGGGCTGTTGTGTGGGGAGCTTACCCCACTGAAAGGGATTTGCCCCAGTGGGCTCTGTTAAGACCACCCTTTGGGTGTGTCACTTGTGAATCTGTGGTGCTCTGCTGTGGTCTGAAGCCAACCTCCAAGTATGTTGGTTCTGGGTCCTCTTGGGAGGGGCTCCAGTACAGGCCCGAGTCATCCACTGCTTGTGACCAGCCAAGGACTTACCTGATAGGAGCTACAAAGTGATCTGTTGTCAGTCACTGCCTGTGCTTCAGTCATTGCCTGTACTAAACCAGGAGGCACATGAGAGAGGCCACACTGCAAACTGGGGCTGGCTGCCACCAGTACCAAGCCTGGGGTAGCTCTGAAAAAGCCCGGACACCTGGAGGCCTTCTGCTACCTGCTGGCTCCCGTAAAGTTTAGCTGCCAAAAGAGCATCGTATGGTATGTGAGTTGGGTGAAGCGAGATCTCAGGGAGTAACCAGGGTGGGATGAGTTGCGTTCACCAGGTTAATGTAGATTCTGGTCTGTTGGCAGGACTGAGCCTGGCACTACTCAGCAAAAGCTTCAGAATACATCGAGACCAGTTGCTGCCCAACTGGGATTTGTGGTTCCCCCAGAGTTGTCAAAAATAGTGTAATGTTGAGGGGGGGGGGCAGCTGCTTGCTGAGAAAGTGCCTCTGGCATTGGACAAGTTGTGGGGGTTGGGGTTCCAGGGAGTCACCAGGATGGAGCAAGTGGGGCTCACCAGACAAATTCAGATTCAGATTTGGACACGTGGGGGAGGGCTCAACACAAGAAAGATGGCGCCTGCCTGCTGGCTGCATTGGAGAAGGACCCCACACAGGAAAAATGACAACTGTCCCTCCAGTCCTCTCCCCAGAGCCACACAACTCAGTCTCTCCCATATGTCTTTGACGCCCCCCTACCAAGTCACTGTCCCTCCACCAGAGACCAGGGTGAGCACCTGAGAGCAAGTGAATCTGTGTGCAGGCTCTTTAAGAGGACATCTGGGTTTCTCTCAGCCTTCTGTCCCACTGAGATGGTCAGAATCACCACTGTTTTTTACAGCCAGATATTGTGAAGCTCTTTTTTGTGCTTTGGGCTAAGGAGTCCATTGTGAGGTTGGGGTCCTTGGCTCCTCTGGGGCAGGGGGTGTGGTAATACCTCTATAACCAAGATATCTCTTTCGATTCTCAACTGCCACACACAGGTATGGGGCCAGCCTGTTTCTCATCTCTGCCTCTTCTACCAGTCTTGACGTAGGTTCTTCTTTATATCTTTAGTTACCAAACTTCTGTTCAGCTAGACTTTGGACGGTTCTCCAGGTTGATTGTTCTGTAATTTAGTTGTAATTTTAATGTGTCCATGGGAGGGGGCAGGCACCGCATTTACCTACTTTGCCATCTTGGATCCTGGCTTGATTGCTCTCTGCCAAGATAATCAATCTTAAATATGGTTAAATGTGGAACTATAAGTTACAGAGTCTGAACTACAACTGAGAAGCCATAGGATCTTGGGTAAATATTTAAAACTGCTCAGGGCCTCATTTTCCTCAGCTATGAAATTAAAGGTTGAGTAGGTCAGTGATTTCTAAATTTTAGTCATTCTTATGTATGACCATTACCATTTTTGTCATTTCCATATGGCTTCTGCACTATTATTTTCTTAATATTTTTCTTTAATAAATTCATCTCTTTTTACTTAACTCCTGAGCCTCTTCTTAAGTAATAACTTCTATGAAATCATAGCTTCAATATGTTAGTTCTCTTTTTTCTAATACACATTGATATACAAACATAACTGTAAATTTAACCAATATGTGTGTACTTCCATAAAATTACCTTGTATACCATACAAGGTATCATCCTATGAATGAGGTCATCTCTGTGGGCCCCAAAGCATTATTAGTTTGAGAGCTGTCATAATTTCAGCCACTTTAATGCTTACTGTGGAGATTTCAGGATTGATTCACATTGCAGTGACACTTGTCAGTCAAGAAGACGAGTGAAACTAATAGATCATCTAGCCATACTGTTGTCCAGGCCTCTCATTACAGATAAACATGGTTTGAGACGTCTATGCTGAAATGTATATATGTACTCCTGTACCAATATAACTTTCTTGTTCCATCAAGCAGCAGAAAAATCTGATCAAAAATGTAAATGAACATATTTTGCATATAATATTTTGGCTCTTACTATTAAGTTCTGTAAATAGGTTGAAATCTGCATATAAATTACTTATATTTGCCTAGTTGTCTCTAAGGGGGTTGCAGTGATGGTGCTTTAAATATCATGTGAAATTTTAAGTGATTGCTGGGTATGAGAGAGACTATGAAATTATTTTTATCAAAAAAATTAGGAATTAGAAAGCAGGACTTTTTTTAGAGTTGATGTGACTTAAATAATGTCAACCAAATGAACCATTGTCAATAATTTGCATTTAAAATATGATTAATTATGTTAGTCTGCCTGCTATTATACTAGGAAATTAAGATACCATACTTGTTTATAATAGGAAATTTCTCAATTGTCTTTTTAAATCCACTATGAAGCTGTACATTTATTTCCATAGAGGGAAAGAAAAATATATTATGCTGCTAAAGTAACACCAGTCTTTTCGAGGATTAAGAATCAGAGGATGGTTTGTGGGATTAGTGATTTCTATTCTCAAATGAATACCAAATGGGCCAAAATGACAACATAAAGAGTTGAGGGGAAAAAAATTGGCAGGAAAAGTCACATTTGATAATTACATTTGTTTTTACACCTTCTCTTATTTAATGAGATGCTCAGAAAGTTGATTTATAAGAGAATGTAACTCCTGAGTTCTGATTTAACCCAATAAAAGTTCACACTCTATTTTGCTTGAGAATAATTAGGTAACAATATGATAATCAAGTAGTTCTTTTTATTAGAAATAGAAAATTTTGCCCACAAAATGTTTCAGGAAATGTTCACCCTATTGTTCATTTAAACAGTTAATAATCAGTTTATGTATATGTTTATACTAAAAAATAAGGAAAACAAATTTAGTGTATGCCCTCTATTGTAAACATATTAGCAATACCTATGTAATTGCTAACCATGCATTTAAGTAATGTTCGCTGTTTCAGCACAAATTCAAGGAACTATGTTACATATGCTTATGAACTAGAGAGGAGAAGCAGTTGTGTTAATCACTGTGTCTTCCAGAGAACGTGATACTGAAGAAATAACCCATAGTTTGCTATTTAGTCTGGGTAATTCATCTAGAATCCCAGATTCACTGGCTCATATGTTCATCTGCACTCCCTGACGCTCGCCGTGAGTTGGGCTCTATGCTCAGTTCCCTGCAAGCTTTACCCCATTACTATCCCTCTTTTTCAAAGGCGCCTGAGGCTGAGGGGCTAAAGTAACTGTGTAGGTTTGTCCAGCAGTCCTACGTGGCAGAGCTGGGTCTGAACAGAGACACCTCGCAGTGGGTGATGTTCTGAGTTCCTGCTGCATGCCAAACCCTGGGCTGCGTTCTGGGAGCAGCGAGGATGAAGATGTGGATGAGGAGCTTAGGGAGATCGTGCACCATGTCGCTTAGAACCTCAGAAATCTAGAGTTGGAAGGTACCATGGAAATTGTCCGGCCAAACTTCCTTTTTATCACAGATATGAGAATAGTGGCCTAGAGAGCGTAAGTGTCTTATTCGCAGTGTGAACTGCAGATAAGTGTACAGATAAAAATGTGAAGATAAAAATTATGAACTGATTATTTAAAATGCTGCTAATATCATTTACTAAATACTGTAGATCTTTGTGGCTTAAATATATATAAAGTAGTACTTTAGCCCATTCTTCGCTCAGACAGATGGCAAGAATATAGCTGTCAATGAGTATTGTAACTATAGCTAAAATAGAGATTCATAAAATGAAATAACGTTCTGGTTTATTCAGATAAACAAATATAAATTGAGTGCCTGTGTACTGGGCTCAGTAGTACATGCTGATAAATATGAGCAAGATGTACAAAGTCCTTGCCCTTGTGGCTGTTGCCATGAGTAGGAGAGACAGATAATTAACATAATTACTGTTCAGTTCGATAAAGGAGGGGTCACAGTGTTGTTGACACATAGCAGAGACACCTAGTCCAGTGCAGGGACATCACGGCCAGAGGGAGAGTTGAGGGAGAGGGCAGGAAAGAGAAAGGTGATCCAGATAGAAGAATGTTCATGTGTCAGGCCCCCTTGAGAGATAGCTAGACCTGTTAAAGGTACTTTTGCCAGATATCTTCCATTTCCTCCTCAAGGTCTAATTTCCACCCTTAGCCCCTGCTCCCTGATGGCAGATTGACTCGCAAGGGCTGCATTGGTGAGCACCACTGTACCCTGTCGCTTCTAGTTGAGTTCAGCCATTGAGGAGCCCCAGGAGGAGATTTGGATGGAGAAAGGTGAGTGAGTCCAGATCCTCATGGGATGGTTTCTGCTTGGCTAATGGTGTTTAGGATACCTCTCCACCCAACTCTTTTCCAGGGTCCTGTAATTGCTTCTTCCTTCAGTTACTAATAGCCCTCAGTCACTACAATATCCCTGTGTTTTTCTACACACACACACACACACCCCTTCCCGCTCCTTTATACACTGCCCCATTAGCAAGCCTTCCTTGAATGATCCCAATTTCCTGTGCAGGGATTCCTGAAAGGGAAGATGCAGGAGAGGGGACGAGTGTCAAGGGGATTGGCAAGGTAGGCGGGCATAGATTCACCAGGAGCTTTATCATCTAGGTTAACAGAGTTTGGAATGTAGGCCAGGGCCAGGATCAAGGAGAACCTTGTAGGATCTTGGATTTTGCTTTTGGTGGGATGGAAGGGCTTTGAAGGATCTTCAGCAGGGGAGTCCCAACATCTGATTTATGTTTTCCAATGATCTCTCTGGCTGCTGGCTGGAGAATAGATTCTCCGGGCTAAGAGTGGAGACCACATGGGAGGTTTTGTCATAGCCCCAATGAGAGACTAGGGGATAGCTGGCAAAGTCATCAGAGATAGTTAGATTATGGATCTGGATTGAAGGTCCAGTTGACAGGGTATACTTTTAGATCAGATGTGGTAGTGGGTGCTGGGGATATGGAGAACTAAAATAGACATGATTGCTGCCCTTCTGGAGCTTTTATTATAGCTTTTATTTAATCAAACAATCACTCACCTAAATGTAAAGCTCTAATTGGTTAAGTGCTCTGAAGAAAAACCCAGGACGTTTGTACAGGGAATCTGATTAGCCAGGGGATGGGGTGTTGTCAAGGAAAACATCTCCTTGACAAGGTGGGTGTGGGTAGAGAGGAAACAGCATGTGCAAATGTCCTGGGGGTGGGAGAAAATGTTTTGGAGGATCCAATAGAAGGCCAGGGAAAGACATTAGAGGAAACTTGAGGAATTGAACCTGTGAGAGAGCGGTTAAGCCTCTGAGTAATATGAATTGAGAAATGGAAGTCAAAATGGAGATTGAGATGACATATCATGACTATTGAAATCATTTCATTATTAGCCTAACACAGGGATCAGAGTGGGAGATGGGGACAGGGAGAGTGAGACCTCTAGTTTTTTACAATTGGTAAACCAGTGATACCATTGTATCAACTCTATATTGATGATATTTTTTTCATTGTGCATACTTGTGTGAAAAAAAACACTTAAAGAAAAAATGATATAAAATTGAAGACATTTAGAAAGAGTTTTTAGTTGCCTGTTACTTTTATAGTCATTTCTTAGAATGCAGAGATGCACTTCTTAGAGATGCAGTCTGGAGCGTACATGGGATTAACTTAGAAACTCTATTTCCTGACCTTGGGTTTGTGCTGTGGACTGGCTTGACTTCTTGATCTGCTGCTGCCTCTGTCTTTGATCTCTGTTTTTCTTTGCATTTTTTTAAAAAAATTGAGGTGAAAGTCACATTACATAAAAGTAACTTTTGTTTTTTTAAAAAATTTTATTAAATTTATTGGGGTGACATTAGATAGTAAAATTATATAGGCTTCAAGTGTACAATTCTATAATACACTATCTATAAATCCCATTGTGTGTTCACCACCCAGAGTCAATTCTCCTTCCATCACCATATATTTGACCCCCTTTACCCTCGTCTACAACCCCCCTACCCCCCTTACCCTCTGGTAACCACTAAACTGTTGTCTGTGTCTATGAGTTTTTTGTTTGTTTGTCTTGTTCATTTGTTGCTTTCAGTTTTATATCCACACATGAGTGAAATCATATGGTTCTCAACTCTTTCTGTCTGACTTATTTTGCTAAGCATGATAATTTCAAGATCCATTCATGTTGTCACAAATAGCAGTATTTCATCTCTTCTTATGGCTGAGTGGTATTCCATTGTATATATGTACCACATCTTCTTTATCCAGTCTTCTATTGAAGGACACTTTGGTTATTTCCATATCTTGGCCACTGTGAATAATGCTGCAATGAACATAGGGGTACATATATCTTTATGGATAAATGTTTTCAGATTTCTTGGGTAGATACCCAGAAGAGGGATTGCTGGGTCATATGGTAATTCTATTTTTAATTTTTTTGAGAAACATCCATACTGTTTTCCATAGTGGCTGTAACAATTTACATTCCCACCAGCAGTGTATGAGTGTTCCTGTTTTCTCCACAATCTCTCCAACACTTGTTAGTACTTGTCTTGTTGATGATAGCCATTCTAACAGGTGTGAGGTGGTATATCATTGTGGTTTTGATTTTCATTTCCCTAATAAGTAAAGTTGAGCTTTTTTTTTTATATATATGCCTGTTGGCCATTTTTGTGTCTTCTTGGGAGAAGTGTCCGTTTAGGTCCTCTGCCCATGTTTTAATTGGATTGTTTGAGTTCTGAGTTGTATGAATTCTTTATATATTTTGGGTATTAGCTCCTTATCAGAGGTGTTGTTTGCAAATACCTTCTCCCATTTGAAAATTAACCATTTTAAACTGAACAATTTAGTGGCATTTAGTACATTCACCATGTTGTGCAACCATTCTATCTAGTTCCAAAACATTCCCATCACTCCAAAATAAAACCTCATACCCATGAAGCAGTTACTTTCCATTTCCCCCTCCTCTCAGACCCTGGAAACACTGATGTATTTTCTGTTTCTATGGATTTACCTATTCTGGATCTTTCATGTACATGGAATTAGTGGAATTTTGTGAAATGCTTTTGCCATATCAATTAAAACTATTCTGTGACTTTAATCTTTTATTCTGTTAATATGGAGAATTACATTGACTTTCAAATGCTAAACTAATCTTGCATTCCTGAATAAACTCAACTTGCTTATTACATGTATCACATTTTTATACATCACTGGAGTCAGTTTACTACTTTTGTGTTTAGTATTTTTGTATCTACACTTATGAGTAAGATTTTTGTCAAATTTTGTTTTCTTGTAATGTACTTTTCATGTTTTGGTATTAAGGTTATGTTGGATTTTTAAAGTATTGTTGGGAAAAAAATTTTTTGCTAGAAGCCATTAAGAATGGTGTTAGAACTTTCTGAAATATTTGGTAGACTTCCCCATGGGAACTGCATCTGGAATTTTCTTTGTGGGAAATAAATTCAATTTCTATAACAAATATAGGACACTTCAGCTTTTCTATTTCTTCTTGTGTCAGTTTTGGTAAATTTTGTTTTTTAACAAATTTATGTATTTTATTCAAAATGTTATAACCTATTGGCATAATATCATCTTATTATCTTTTTAGTGTTTATAAGGCCTGTAGAGATTTTACCTTAGTTCTTCATAGCTAATATTTGTCATTTGTGCCTCTTTATTTTTTTTCTTGTTCAGTATTGCCAGGAATTTATCTAAATTTTTGGACTTTTCAAAAACCAACTCTTTAAACTCTATTGATTCTATTATATGTTTATTTTCATCTTATTAATTTATGCTCTTATTTATGTTATTTTCTTTCTTCTTGTTTCTTTGGGTTTATTGTGCTATTCTTCCCTTAACTCCCTGAGATGATTGCTTAGTGAGTTGATTTTCAGCCTTTTTATTTTTTCAAATCTGTATATAAGGATACAGTTTATATTGCATATTCATACAGATAGATAGATAGATAGATAGATACATAGATATAGATAAAATTTCCTTCTAAACACTGCTTTAGCTGTATACTACAAGTTTTGATATGTCGTGATTTTATTGCTATTCACTTCAAGACATTTTCTTTTCTGCATTGTGCTTTCTTTTTAACCTATGCTAATTAGGAACTATGCTGTTTAATTTCCAAATTTAGTCAGGGATTCTAATTATTATTATTGTTATTAACTTCGATTAATAACAATAACATTCTCAACTGCAGTCTGAGAATGCTCTGTTTGATTTTAATTATTTTAAATTTGTGGCCTAACATATGAACACTTTTGGAAAATTCTCCACATGTGTTTGATAAAAATGTATATTCTACAGTTGTTGGATAAAGTGTTCTACATATGTTCATTAAGTTTCTTAATTCATGCTCTTCAATTAATTTATAATCTTACTGAATTTTTGTCTGCTGCTCTATTAGTTACTGAGTAGAGAATTCAAAATTTTTCCTTATGTTACGAATATCACCTTTCAGTTATGTCAAATAGAGATATATAACTAAGTATCCTTCATTACCTCCAGTAATGCTTCTTGCTTTAAAGTCTACTTTGATATTAGTATAGCTACATCAGCTTTTGTTTCATTGTGTTAGCATGGTGTCTATTTTTCTGTATTTTTACTTTCAACTATTCTGTGTCCTTATAGTTAAGATGTGACTATTGTAAGCAGTGTGTTGTTTTAATCTAGTCTGAAAATTTTCTCTTAATTGGAAAATTTAGTCAATTTACATTTTATGTAATTACTGACCTAAACCTACCTTCTTGCCTTTGTTTTCTATTCTACATGTTCTATGTTCCCTTTTCTCTTCTTGCTTGTCTTCTTTTTAATTAATTCCATGTTTATTACTACATTTTCCAGCTCTCTAAACTTATTATTTATACATTTTAACTACTTTTAAGTAGGTGCCCAATAGATCACGACATGCATTCTTGACTTATTGAAAGAATGATATAAATTTTTACTTTTACTTCTTCTTTGATAGTTCTTGAAACTTAAAACGCATTAACTCAATTTATCCCTCACATTTTGGGCTATTGTTCCCATGTATATTAAATATATTCATTATATACCAAGCCCCTCAAAACATCATTACTATTCACTTCCTACAGTAAATATTCATTTAAATTTATGCATATATTTATCCTTTATTCTTTCTTGGAAATACCATCTAAAGTCATATTCCTTCTTCTTAAAAATCTTTCTTTCATATTTGTATTACAGCAAGTTTGGTGCTAAAAAATATCTAAGTGTTTGTTTGTCTGAAATTGTTATTATTTTGCTTTCATTTCTGAGGAATATTTTTGCTGGACATAGAATTTTAGGTTGGCAGCTATTTCCTTGCAGCACTTGGAAGATATAAGTCCACCATCTTAGGGATTGTTCTTGTTGAGAAGTTAGATGTAAATCTTGTAATATTACTTCTTTGAAGCTATTTTTCTTCTGTGTGCTTTAAACTTGCATTTTTGTCTCTAATTTTTAGCAGCTTTACTATTAAGCATATGTATACACACACACACACACACACACACACACACACATAATGCTTGGGTGTCCAAAGCACTTTGTAAATCTGTGAGACCACTTACATCTCTGCTTGGCTCCCTATTCTCTCAGCCACATTCCACTTCAAATACCAAGCTTACCTCTCTTGGGTTTTCTTTAATTCACATCTTGATCATACAAATTATCTCTGCTTTTATATTTATATAGTATCTTCAGAGTTTTTGGCATGTGTATGTTTTAATATTCACTCCAGCTTTTCTAATTTTTCTGAGAAGGAGAGGGAGACTGAGTTTTATTTGATAAATATAGAGATTGAAGAGGAATTATATTGATTATGTCATGAACTCCTTCTCTATTTATGAAGTGCCTCTACCATGCTCTCCTGTGTACCAATAAATGACAGATGTGAGGAGTGGTAAGATGCTATATTTGGATGGCATGAGGTTCACAGAGGAAGAGACGTTCACATGAAGGTAGAGAAGTGGTGACTTGACTGCCACAATGAGAAACTTAGAGAATATGAAACCCTTCTTGCCCTCACCCCACCTCCCCCTCCCTGCCCTGTCACGTGTCAATCTTGTGAAAACAAACAACTTCTACTTGAGAGTCTTTTAAAGAACGTACATGTCCTCTAGAGAGAGCAGATTTCAGTTATAATTACGATGCAGAGCGACTATTGTGTGAAGTGATAGCCTATGCTAGGAAATTTGCTTAGCATTTAGCAGGGATTCCAGAGGATGAAATGGAGGGCTTGGGAGAAAGGAGAGTGTCCATAAAAACACTCTCATGCCATTTGAAGACTGCGATGATGAAGTTAGAGATGAGCTATTCTAGCAATCAATACTGAGGCCAGTGATGTTTCATGACAGTGGGAGAGTAAATTGAAAAATGGTTGCTGACAACACAGCATCCCTCAGATAACTTAGAGCCAAGGATAGCTCTACAGATGGCCCTAACCCAATTAGGAAATCAGTAACATAATAACAGGCATAGATTTTATAAATTATGTACCTGGATAAGAATAACTTAGACTATAATGATTTACTTATTTGACTTAAATTGCTATAAGAATAACCCCTTAAAGAAAAAGATGTACAATAGCATTTGGTGCACTACTACCGTGTTATATGACATAAATATTGAAGGCAAGTAATGGACCAAGCTAAAACGAAGAGCAACAGTTTTAAAATCATTCTGAATTCCATTGGACAAATAGAGGACATTTCCATCTCTAGAAAGTAACAAGTAGGAAAAACAAGACATGCACAAGACAACAAAGAGACTATGATCACATTAAGAGAAGGAAAGTTTTTCAAGAAACCATTGTTAAGAGGGAATGTAACCTAGAGCAGGAGGCATGTTTGGAAAAAGTGATCACTCTTTAGGAAGTTGCTAGTGCATGGGATCCTGTTCAAGTAGACATTCTCAGGCTTGAGAGCACCACTTTGTCTTGGAGATGCCAAGGGCTAATATCGCATTTCTAGAACAAGTGTGGCTCATGAGTGCAGAAAAATATAAAGTGCAAGTCATTGTTACATTCCCCCCCATCTTTGTACACCATCAAATTGGAAATTCTCAAATTGGTAATCAGTTCATGGCGGAGAGTTGGAGAGTAGACACAGGCATGGCATATAAAGACTTTTGCAATAACATTTTACAATCAACATATTCTTTAATTTTTTTTCTTTTTCTTTTTCTTTTTCGTTTTTAGACTAGGCTTTAACTTTTTTCCCTAGGAATTATTTTCCCTGTGTAAGTTATCTTTAAACAATAACATTCTTTTTTCTTACTAGTACGCACTGCTTGTAATGACTTCAATGAAACATTTAGGCCATTTGGAACACAGAACTGTTTTGTGATTCACATTATTACAAAATATGTCCCATTAAGATGATGCATAAGCTGAACTGGAGTTAATGAACCTATATTCTTGCAGGATAATTCAAATTTTAAAGGTGATATCAACTTAAATAAAATAAGAAAGGGAAGGAAAATCAGGTTCATTATACACCAGAGATCACGATCTTTATCTTCTCGGTCCATAAAAGCATATCTATTGCTCAGTTACTCGCAGACCATTATTAGCGTGGTTGTGGGGCACATATATGTTTATAATTAAGGGCCCCTCTGTGGCCATAAAAGAACTGCATGTGTTTCCACAGGGAGTGCATGTGGAACTTGATTCATAAGCTTGTAAGAGAGAGTGGGTACCTTTAACCTTTATGAAATGCTGCATGGAAATGTGTGGTTTATCCCCGCTTACTATGCAAAGCAAAGGTAGGAACACTATAGCCCATGGCCAGATACAACCCACTGCTGGGTTTTGTAAATAAAGTTTTATTGGAACACAATCACACCTATTCATTTACAGATTGTCTGTGGCTGCTTTCACCCTGTAACAGCAGAACTGAGTAGTTGCAGCAGAAACTGTATGGCCCAGAAAACTTAAAATATTTGCTATCTGGCTCTTTAAAGAAAAGATTTGCCAACTCTCAACCTAAAGGAAAACCTTTGTTCCGTACCTGTGGACCATATACATAATTGCAAAATGAGTAAAACCTACATTAAATTAATCAAACATTATTTCAGAGCACAATATTTATATTCTATATAGTGTCAAGGTTCTAGGGTCCACTCGACCTCTTTAGGAATATGTCTTTTTAAAAAACCTGTAGTTGGTATTTTAAACTCTGCTGTTGTCAGAAAATGTAATTAATTAATTAGTTAATTAAAACAATAGCTACTAGTAATTTTTTTAACCCTCCTGAAACACAGTGTCTCGTGTTCCGCTCCTGGCTCTGTGGCAGCTGTTAACTATCAAATACTATTTCTAGAACTATGCTGACATCAGTCGACGATCATACACAAAGCTGTTTGGCAGGACATACACTGTGCAAGTTGAGGCTGTTAAAATGAAACAGCTCTGTTAAAATTAACTCTCTTCACATCACAGGGAAAATATCTGTTTGCCAAATCAAATCCTTCCTCTATCAGTGGGGAAGAACCATTTTCCAACCTCTAAAAAAGGTAATTCAGACACAGGAGGGAGGAAAAAAAAAAAACCCTCCAAAATTAAAATGATAAAACAAAAATTTGCTTGACAGCAAAAGTACTTCCAAATGTATGAAATTGAATCCAAATCTGAGCCTGCAACAAATTTAACTGACAAGAAAGTCTGCATAATGGACTTGGTTTTATTATTAATGCTAATATGGGTACATTTTTGTTCTATTGTGCTGATGGCAAGAAGATAAATGCCCACCGAAAGCACTGAAATATCTCCATTCCATTGAAACACTGATTGGAGTTAGAAAGCAAACATTTATTCTTCACTTGTGAGAGAAAAAAGAAAAATTAAAGGAAGTGCTACTATTAGAGGCCATTTTACAATCAGGTATAGTTTTGAAATAGAATTTCTTAGAATAAGTAAATGCAATATTTAAAAAGCTAGGTCTTTGTGAAATTTTAAATTATGTAGATATAATTTTATCAAAATGATGGATCTATTCCTTACATGATTTTTAATTAGAATTTATTTAAAATGAAGAATTAGCCTCACATAGTCCTTATAATCAGTGGTTGAAGTTTACATTCAGGGCAATGAAATCAAGTAGCATATGTGCTTTTCTCTGCCAGCTCACCTCTCCCTGAAAAAAATCAATGTTTAAAGTCCTCTCCTCTCCTGAACCCAAGTCACACTGGTGGCTGACCAGCAGCCTGACAGGAATGGTGAGAGGTAGGGTCTGTGCCGGAGAATATCTGGCCGTTCTCAGGTTCGTGAGCCAAGGACTAAGGATCCACAGTTGTTTGCAGTTGGGAAAGCCATGGGTCTGGAAGCCAGGGAGTTCAAGCCAAAGCCAGAGTGTGTGGAGCCAGGAAATCAGTTAATCTGAGAAGGAACAATTGGGGTTTGGAGATCAGGACTAGCAGAAGGTCAGAAACTGTGGCAGGTTAGCAACAGCAAGGAAATAGAAAATAGGAATGTCGGCCCTTAAGGTAGTATCTATTTGTGTTTGCTTTCAGGGGCTTGTTTATACTCCTCCACTGTTGCATGCAGATAAGTGGGCACAGCTACTTGGAGAGTGAAACTATTGCAGATAAACGTTGATCCTGGCTGCAATCAGCCTTTAATTACAAGGAGGTTGTTACAGACCTCGGTGCTGTAGAGATTATTTAAATAGCAATGACACCTGTGCTCTAAGCCTGTGCTAATCATCCCAAATGCTCCCACCATTGGCCTTCTCTATTAATTTATTTAGCCCTTTCCTACTTCCTACATCAGTCTAATCTGTGGTAGACAGAATTTTAAGATGGCCCCCCAGATTCCAGCCCCCTGGTGTACACGCCCTGTATAATCCCCTCCCTTTGAGTGGGGGTGGACCAGTGAGTATAATGGAATACTACTCCTTTGATTAGGTTACTCATCAGTTGGCTGAGTTAGTCAAAAGGGAAATGATCCTGGGTGGGCCTGACCTAATCAGGCAATCCTTTAAAATAAGGTGAAGCACCAGAGAAATAGTATCCCGCTGGCTCAAGGGAAAAAACAAATCAACTGCCATGTTGTGAAAGGCAGGGAACACATGGTAAGGATCTCAAGGTGGCCTCTGGGAGCTACAAGCACTCCCTTGGCCGTACCAATGCAATGAAATGAATTCTGCCAACAACAAAGGAGCTTGAACAAAGCCACAAAGGAGACCCCAGCCCATACCTTAATAGCCTGGTGAGACACAGAGCAGAGGACCCAGCTAAGTGTACATGGATTCCTGATCTATGGAAAAGATGAAATAATATTTGTCTTGTTTTAAGCCACTAAGTTTGTGGTAATTTTTTATACTTAGACAGTAATAAGAAACTGAAACATTGTCCAATAGAACTTTCCATCACAGTAGAAATGTTGTATACCTGTGCTGCTAATCTGGTAGCCATGAGCCACACGGGGCTATTGAGTATTTGAAATGAGGCTAGTGCAACTGAGGAATGTGATTTTTTATTTTATTTAATGTTAATTAATTTAAACTTGAGTAGCTATAGGTAGTTAGTGGCTACCCCACTGGACAGTACATTCCTAGATTAATAATAATGAAGACAACAATCCTTTGATTTTTGTGTTCTTGATTGCAAATAGCTCTCCTCAGAGTTCATTTTTCATTTTTTTTTCTCTGGGAAGACCATAGGAGAAGCCATGCATGATCTCATGCCTGCTCTCTGTCTTCAACTCATTCCCTCCTCCAAATCACAAGGCTTCTTGTGTCATCTGAAGTCTGCCTCTGAAGTCTGCCCTCCATCAGGACACTCTTCCCTTCATTCTTCATCTGTCTAATGCTGACTTATTATTTAGGCCTTGGTCCAAATATTGCTTTCTTGGAGAAGAACTCCCTAAGGCCCTGCATCAGTCAGCTATTGCTGTGTAAAAAACAATGCCCAAAATTCAGTGGCTCAAAAACTCATTTTTTATTGTAGTTCATGCATTTGTGGGTCAGCTGAGTTGGCTGATATAAGCAGGGCTCACACATGTGCCTGTGGGATGCCTGGAGGCTTTGTTTTAAACTGGGATTAACTGGAGCACATTTGTGAGATCAGGTCAGTCTGAGTGTTTCTCTTCCTCCAGGGACCAGCAGTCTAGCCTGGGCACGTTCTTTCCATGGCAATGGCAGAAGTGCAGTAGACAAGCATAAACACACGTGGACTCTTTTTGGTTTTCAGTTTATTTTTTTCCATTAGTTTCAGGTGTACAAAGCAACATAATAGTTAGACATTTAAACCCCTCATAAAGTGATAACCCACCCCCCAAGCTACTACCCCTCTGACAACTTATATAGATGTTACAATACCATCACTATCTTCCTTATGTTGTACTCCACATCCTGTGACTATCTATACCTATATATTCAGTTATAGTTGACATTCAATATTATTCTACTACAGCTCTTCAGGTGTATAGTGCATTGGTCAGGCATCTACACAGTCTATGACGTGATCTCCCTGATAAGTCCAGTGACCATCTGGCATCTTACATGATCTTTACAACATTGTGGATTATATTCCCCATAGTGTATTAACTGTCAATTTGTATTTCTTAATGCCTTCACCTTTTTCACCCTGCCCTCAACCCCTTTCCCATCTATCACCCTGACAGATCTAGTACATATCTGGCACCGTACGTAGTTATTATAATATTATTGACTATATTCCTTATGCTATATCCTACATCCCCATGACTACTGTATAACAACCAATTTGTCCTTCTTAATCCCTTCCCCTTTCACCCATCTCTTCACCCACCTCCTCCCATCTTCAAGGAGTTCCATTAAGAGTCCTTGTAATACTGGTTTGGTGGTGATGAACTTCAGCTTTTTCTTGTCTGGGTAGCTCCTTATTATCCTTCAATTCTAAATGACAGCCTTGCTGGGTAGAGCAATCTTGGTTGTATGTCGTTGCTTTTCATCACTTGGAATATGTCCTACCACTCCCTTCTTGCCTGCAAAGTTTCTGTTGAGAAATCAGCTGACAGTCTTATGGGGGCTCCCTTGTAGGTAACTAACTGCTTTTTCTCTTGCTGAGTTTAAGATTCACTCTTTGTATTTAACCTTTGGCATTTTAATTATGATGTGTCTTGGTGTTGGCCTCTTTGGGTTTATCTTGTTTGGGACTCTCTGTGCTTCCTGGGCTTGTATGTCCATTTCCTTCACCAGGTTAGGGAAGTTTTCTGTCATTATTTCTTCAAATAGGTTTTCATTTCCTTGCTCTCTCTCTTCTCCTTCTGATACCCCTATAATGCGAAAGTTGGTATGATTGTTATTGTCCTGGAGGCGCCTTAAACTTGCCTCAATTTTTTGGATTCTTTTTTCTTTTTGCTGTTCTAGTTGGGTGTTTTCTGCTACCTTATCTTCTACATCACTGATTGGATCCTCTGCTTTATCTAATCTACTGTTGATTCCCTGTAATATATTCTTTGTTTCCATTATTGTATTCTTTATTTCTGACTGGTTCTTTTTTATGGTTTCCATCTCCATTTTTATGCTTCCTATCTCTTTGTTGAAGTTCTCCCTGAGATCATTGAGCACTCTATTTTTTTTTTTATTTTTTTTTAAGATTTTACTGGGGAAGAGGAAAGGGAACAGTGTGTATTTCCAAGACTTTATTGGGGAACAGTGTGTTTTTCCCAGGACCCATCAGATCCAAGTCAAGTTGTTGTCCTTCAGTCTTAGTTGTGGAGGGCGCAGCTCAGCTCCAAGTCCAGTCTCCATTTTCAATGTAGTTGTGGGGGGTGTGCAGCCCATCATGCAATGTGGGAGTCAAACCAGCAACGTTGTTGTTAAGAGCATGCACAAATCAACTGAGGCATCTGGCCACCCCTCGGCAGCTCAGCTCAAGTTGTTGTCTTCAATCTAGTTGCAGAGGGCACAGCTCATTGGCCCATGTGGGAATCAAACTGGCAGCCCTGTTGCTCAGAACTTGTGCTCTAACCAACTGAGTCATCCAGCTATCCCATTGAGCATTCTTATAACCAGTGTTTGGAACTCTGCGTCTGATAGATTGCTTATCTCTGTTTCACTTCGTTCTTTTTCTGGAGTTTATTCTATTCTTTTATTTGGGATATGTTTCTTTGTCTCCCCATTTTGGCTGCCTCCCTGTGTTTGTTTCTATGTATTAGGTAGGGCTGCTATGTCTTCCAGTCTTAGTAGAGTGGCCTTATGTGGTAGGTGTGCTGTGGGGCACAGTGGTGCAGTTTTCCTGGTTACCTGAGCCATGCACTCCAGGTGCATCCCTTGTGTGGGTTGTGTGTGCCCTCCTCTTGTAGTTGAGTCTTGGTTGATAACCGCACATCAATGGGAGGGACTGACCCTTGGGCTCACTTTTTGTGACGACTGGCCTTGACTACAGTGGAAGAGTTGTTGTACAGGGGTCGTGCAGGGGATGACCCTATGGAGCAGGACCTGCCTCAGCAGGACAATGGTGCCTGCCCAATCCGCCCCTTGGGTATGTCATACTTGGAGGCGGCTGGGTGATGCTCCAGCTCATTTTGAAGCTGGCCACTGGGGGCGCCAGCTCCAGGACCACCTTGGAGGGGATCTGCTATAGGTCTACTTCAACCACAGCCTGTGCCCCACCCGGGGCCACACAGCGGGAGCCAGAAAGAAATCCACAGATGTCTGCTGCCCGTGCTGTGCTTGGAAGTGCCTTGAGGGGCCAAGCCACAAACCAAAGCCTGCTGCCGCTAGTGCTGGCTTAGAGCTGCTCAGGACAAGCTCAAGCCAGATGCTGCTTGTCTGGGTTCCACAAACCTAGAGAGACCCTAGGAAAGTCTGAAGCTTGAGCCAAGGCAGGCGGTCTGCATGAAATAGCCACTGAAATCGGCCTGGATGTGCCCAAAAGTTGGGCAGGACCAGGTCTCAAATCACCAGGGTGGGATGAACGAACAGTGGAGACTCAGATATAGTGGCCACCTGTGTTCGCCGGGAAGGGGGAGGGCTCAACAAAGAAACAGTGGCCTCCGCCAGTTCCCCCATCCGGAAGAAAGCCACTTCTCCAAGCCCCTATCCCAAGCCAGGCAACTCAATTCCCCACCACTTGTCCTCACCTGCTGCCCCATTGCTGGAGATCAGAGCAAGTGATTCCATTGGTGAGTAAGTCCATGTGCAGACCCTTTAAGACAGGGGTGTCCAAACTTTTTTCAATGTTTTTCAGCAAGGGCCATATGCGATAAAGTACACAAACAGCCAGGCTACTCACTCGAGGTGAAGTACATATTGCCTCACCTGGTTTATTTAAGTAAACTAAATATGTTTTTGGAATTTGCTGCAGGCCAATAAAAAATGGATTGCGGGCCGCAGTTGGCCCACGGGCCGCAGTTTAGACACCCCTGCTTTAAGAGGACCACACTCAGTCTCACTCAGTCACAATCTCAGCTGGTTTTCATAGCTAGAAACTATGGGGACCTTCCTCCCCAGCACTGGATCCCTGGGGTGGGGCTGGGATCCCTTACTCCTTTAGGGGATAGGGGGCCGCCCGCAGCCGAAATAGCCCTCCCAATCTTTAATGGTCACACGTAGGTGTGGGACCAGTCTGGTCCGTGTCTCTGGCCTTCCTTCCAGTCTGGAGGTGGCTTCTTCTGCAAGTCCTTAGTTACAAGGCTTCAGTTCAGGTTAATTTTAGGCGATTCTCAATAACTGTTGTTTTGTAGATTAGTTGTCATTTTGATGTGGGTGTGAGAGAAGGTGAGCCCAGCGTTTACCTGCTGCGCCATCTTGCTTTTCCCACACGGGACTCTTGAGGCTTATGCTCAAGGCTGGCACAGCATCACTTTTGCCTCCTTCTGTTGGTCAAACCGTCAAAAGGCCAAAGTTTAAGGGTGGGAAGTGCACTCTGCCTGCTTTGTTGGAGGGACTGCAACCTTCATGTGGCAAAGGGCTCAAATACAGGAAATGTGAAGAATTGGGGTCAGGAGAGAATCTTTTGTATTTTCTTCATTTAAATTGGATCTCTCATTCTTAGTATCTGCTGGAAAGACTTTTCTTTTAAGGCACTTGTGCTTGGTAATTGTGTATTTATTTATGAGGTTATTTGTTTACTGACAGTCTCCCCCACAATGCTGTGAGCTCACTGAGGTCAGAGATCACATTTATTTTATTCACTGCCGTGTCACCAGAACCTACGACACTCAATTATTTATTGAATAAATGAATAAACAAACGTCTGAAGCACATTTTAAAAGCTAAATATGTTCTGATAAGCAGGATCTGGGGACAGATAGGTAAAGGTTGAGAAAAATTTGGTAGCTATTATCAGAGCACCAGGAGATATCGTTTAACAAATTAATTTACGAAAGTCAAGAGAATTGAAAAGTAGGAGAATGTGTGTGTATGTCTGTGTATATAAAATTTGTATGTGTATGTATGAATATATAAAGGTAAGAGGGAAGGAAGGAAGGAAGGAAAGAAAAGTGGGAGGGAGGGAAGGAGAAAGAATTTACAGGTTGTAGAAATCATAGACCAGGTATATCTGTCCTGGGAGCTATAATACAAAAATCCTTTAATCGTCAATGAGTAATCAACCAGAATATATGTCATGTAGGAGCCAATAATGAGAGACTCTGTGTATATCATATTGTTTACATTGGAAGATGCTGCTTTTCAAGTTATGCAGGTGTCTCTCCAGAGGCGACTATATGACAAATAGTCCTAAGACCCATAAAGTCCACTTTTTATTTGCAGCCATATCAGATGTTCTTATAGACTCTCTTTTTCTCTTCACCCCATGGGCTACTCAAAATCTCAAAAATGTTAAAAGTCCCTCCATTTCTTATCGACATATTCCATTTTATTTTGTTATTTGGGAATTCTCAGCAATGTTTCTTAGCAATGTTGAAAATTATTCTGTTTTGGGGGGAATTCATAAAAGGCGCATGGAAAAGATCACTGAAATATAGTTGCCCTTGCTTAGATGCTGTGTACCTGGAATGAATATGGAACCATCTCCAATTTTCACAGCCCCATACAGAATTTCCAGTACCACACAGGTTTTTGGTTTGATGTCAATATACTTAGTCCTAGATTCCAGTAAAGATTTCATGTTTCTCCATTTTACTCGCATGCATGATGTATATATGTATACATGTCCTTTTTCATCAGGATCACAAATAGTTGCAGCATGTTAATGACATAATACTTTCTTTGCTACAAGCAGCATCTTGAACTCTGAATCACTGCAAACAATCTAATCATAGTGATGTGAGCCAGGAGGGTTTCTAATTGCCTTAAAAACAGTATCTTTTAAAAGTGGTGCATTTGCATATGGTGTAAGGAAGTGACCCAGTTTCATTCTTTCGCATGTATCTGTCCAGTTTTTCTAACACCATTTATTGAACAGACTGTCTTTACCCCATTGTATATTCTTGCCTCCTTCATCATAGATTAATTCACCATATAGGCATGGATTTATTTCTGGGCTCTATTTTGTTCCATTGATCTATGTGTCTGTTTTTATGCCAGTACCATGCTATTTTGATTATTATTGCCTTGTAGATAGTATCGGGTAGCGTGATACCTACAGCTTTGTTCTTCTTTCTCAATATTGTTTTGGCTATTTGGGGTCTTTTGTGGTTCCATATGAATTTTAGGATTATTTGATCTAGTTCTATGGAAAATGCCATTGGTATTTTGATAGGGATTGCATTGAATCTGTAGATTGCTTTGGGTAGCGTGGACATTTTAAATGTTAATTCTTCCTATCCATGAGCATGGTATATGCTTCCATTTACTTGTATCTTCTTCAGTTTCTTCAATGTCTCATAATTTACAGGTCTTTTACCTTCTTGGTTAAATTTATTCCTGGGTATTTTATTCTTTTTGATGCAATTGTAAATGAGACTGTTTTCTTAATATCTTTTTGTGATAGTTCGTTATTGGTGTATAAGATGCAACCGATTTCTGAATATTAATTTTGTATCCTGCTACTTTACTGAATTCATTTATTAGTTCTAATAGTTTTTTGGTGGAATCTTTAGGGTTCACTCTACACGTCCTCTACAAATAATGAGTTTTACTTCTTCCTTTCTGATTTGGATTTGTTATTTATACTCATGTAGAAGCGTGCAGAAATACGTATTGAGAACCTACTATCTTCTGGTGCTGGAAACACTAAGATGGATGATCAGATATCCCGTCTTCATGGGGCACATAATCTAGAGTGTAAGGCTCACATGTGTAAACAAGTGATTCCAAGGAAATGTGATGCATAGTGTCAGAGAAAGATGTGTGCAAAGTCAGTGGACACTTGCAAGATGAATTGATTCATTTTGCCTAAAGGTCACTCTGAGAAGGAGGTGATGCTTAAGCTTAGGATGAGTAGGAATTTAACAAGTGGGTGAAGGGCAAACCAGGCAGGAGAAGAAATTTGAGAGATGTCAGGGTCCAGACCATGAAGGACCTGCTTTGCCATACTAAGAAGTCTGGGTTTTACACACTAGGGCAGTGGTTCTCCAAATGTGGTCCCTAAACCAGCACCATCACTCTCACCTGGAAACGTGTTAGAAATGCAAACCGTTCGTCTCCATCTCAGACTTCCTGAGGCAGAAACTCTGGGAATGAAGCCCCATAATCCATGTTTTAACAAGTCCTCCAAATGAGCCTGATGCGTGCTCAAAGGTGAGAACCACTGCGCTAGGTGGTGAAGAGCCATGAATATGTTTGAGGGGGAAGTAGCTGGATCAGATCTAGACTTGAGGAAGGTATCTGTGACCATGAAGTGGAGGGTAAATTAGAATTGGGAGAGGAAGTGAAGGTGAGTGGAGGCAGGGAGCCCAATTAGGAAGCTACTAAGAGCATCAGTGGGAGCCGTGACAAGTAACCAAGAATCCAGAGGGAGCATCTTGCATGTGCTCTGATTAAAATACAGAGGCTTTAAAGGCATATAAGCTTTTCAGAGACATCACACCCCATGAATGAAATCAGTGGGGGAAGAGCCCGGAGGCCATTGAAGACTTACTACGAGGAGCTTATGAATCCATGTACACTCCTAGACTAAATCCATCATGAGCTCACACATATGTCTGCTGCCGTTCCCAGCATTACACAGATGTGTATGAGTAATAATATGCACATTCGATTAAAATAATTTCCAAATTCTTAGTTTAAGTTTTTGTTCCTATCAGGTACTAAAATAAGACTACCATTTTATAGGGGGCATCAAGAATTTTGGAAATATCGTAGGGAGTCCTGATACTTGTAAAATTCCCAACCCTGGATATACTGCCTTGAATGCCACTTTGTTATTATTAGGGTGATGGGGGACCAGTACAACATTTGAAATTCACACAGATATGGACATTTTAATGTTTTGGTTCTCCAATATTTCTTTGTCTTTGTGGGGTTGAGCTTGTAAGTTCGACACTCAAATAATTGTTTAGTTTCTCTTAGTACTTTGTGTATGATTAGGGTCCTGGCCGCCAAGTAAGTGACAATTCTTATGTTAGAGCTTTACCGTCTAAAACACCCAGATCTCCCAATGGTATGGTTAGCTGAAAGTTTAATTTATTTTACTGTATAATTGTAATCTCTTTGTACAAAGAAGGGATCTCTTTATTAAAACAGATAACAAACATTAAAAAGCAAAGAAGATAGCCCCACAGAGCAAATTACTAAAATAAATATATACCTAAGTATATTTTCTATATTTCTCACCCATCTTTAATTCTTATCAATCATTGTTAATCTTTGTTTTATTCTTAAAGCTTTGTACAAGTTTTCTTTTTTAGTCATTGGAGTCTTTATACTTCCAATCAAAGCCTCTGGTTGCTCTGACTACACCATAGCTTTCCCCAAAGCTCCTGGCTCTCAGAGTCACCAGAGTGGGATCTGCTTGTATGTCTGGTAGGATTAATTTTAAAAATGGATCTGCCAGGGCAGATCCAAAAATGGCTTCTCTGCTCTCACCGACCCACTGCAAGGTCGAGACCATCAGGTTCACCTCTCATTTTATTAAAAATCTAAGACGCATCCTGAACTTCCTTCATTGGGGGCTGGTATGTCTCTTACTAAGAGAGCCTTACCTCTGACTGCTCACTGCTATGTCCACTAAAGCTTTGCTTCTTCTCACGCTTTGAGTTGTACCATCTTTATCTCCGTGTCGCAACAACCTTTTTATAAAAGCACTTGTGGACGTGTAGAATGTGTACAACAGCATAATATGATTTCATATGATGTTTATATTAGTCAGGGTTCTCCAGAGAAACAGAACCAATAGGGTATAAATAAATATATGTGTACATGTATTCATATATACACACATACACATACATAATGCAGGAAGATTTAAAGGAATCGACTCAGATTGTGGAGGCTGTGCAGGATAGGCCGACAGGCTAGAGGTCTAAGAAGAGCTGATTTTGTAGCTTGAGTCCAAAAGCAGTCTGGAGTCAGAATTCCCTCTTCCTTGGGGAACCTTACCTTTTTTTTGTAAATAGACTTTATTTTTTAGAGCAGTTTAAAGTTTACAGCAAAATTGAGGGAAAAGTAGAGAAATTTCCCATATACCCCTGCCCTCACATAAGCACAGCCTCCTCCATTGTCAACGTCCCACCAGAGCGGTGCATTTGTTACTATCGATGAACCTGCTTGGATACATCCTTATCACCCAAAAGTCCATACTTTGCACTAGGGTTTACTCTTGGTATTGGGCACTCCATAGGTTTGGACAAATGTATAATGACATGTGTCCATCATTATGATATCATACAGAGTAGTTTCACTGCCCTAAACATCCTCTGTGCTCCACCTATTCATCCCTTCCCTGACCCCCAACCTCTGGCAACCACTGATCTTTTCACTGAGTTTTTCCTTTTCCAGAATGCCGTATAGTTGGAATCTTACAGTATGTAGCAGTTTCACACTGGCTTCTCTCACTTAGTGATATGCACTGAACGTTCCTCCATGTCTTTTCATGGCTTGGCAGCACATGGCTTAGTAGCACATTTAGAGCTGGATAATATTCCATTGTCTGGATATACTAGGACTTCCGTTATTTTGAGGCATCCAACTAATTGAATGAGGCCCACTCACATCTGCTTTACTTAAAGTCTACTGATTTAAATATTAATCTCATCTTAAAAATATCTTCACAGCAGCATCTAGACTGGTGTTTGATCAAATATCTGGGTACTGGGGCCTAGCCAAGTTGACATATAAAATTAGCCATCACAAGTCCACCCCTAGTCAATTTGGCACCCACACACATCTCCTAAACCATACTTAATTTCCAAATAAATTTCCAAATAAAGACAATCACAAGGTCATATTTCCAGCTAATGTGATACAACTATCCTGCATACAACAAGAAATGTGCTAACCCTTCCCCACGAAGAGGATGCTAAGTCCTTGGGTGTTGTTTCCTCTTCTCCTTGATGTCCCATAACTTGAATACTATAATGTAAAGTTAACAACACTAACAACTATGATATGAAGTCAATGCGTCTGTTACATGATAAGGGGATAAGAGAGGGAAGAAAATAAAGATACTTGATACCTATGCATATATATCTGTATAACTGTTAATACATACACAGACAAATATTCATAACAAAATAAGGAAGAAATACGACATGTGATCACAATGTGAATATTTAAATAAAAAATTGATTACAGTAAAAAATACATTGCCTTTAATCCCCCTCAAAATAACCCCCCTCGCTTTGAACAGACTTATCCCATCGTTCTTGCCACTTTCTGAAGCAGTTCTGGAAATCCTCTTTCGTGAGTGTCTTTAGTTGCACTGTCATGGCTGCCTCAATGTCCTGAATTGATTCAAAACTTTTACCTTTTGTGGTCATTTTGACTTTGGGGAAGAGTCAGAAGTCGCATGGTGCCAGATCCGGTGAATAAGGTAGATGAGGACACACTGTAATGTTTTTATTTGACAGAAATTGCCATAACAGAAGTGATGTGTGACATGGAGCATTGTCATGATGGAGGATGAAGTAAAGACACTCACAAAAGAGGACTTCCAGAACTGCTTCAGAAAGTGGCAAGAACAATGGGATAAGTGTGTTTGAAGTGAAGGGTAGTATTTTAAGGGGGATTAATGGCAATGTGTCATTTACTGTAATACATTACTTTTCATTTAAACATTCAACTTATTTTTCGATCCCACCTTCGTACTTACTACGATTATAGCTCTTGTTTCTGTAACTGGTCATGTAGTCATAGCTGGTATTTATAACTAGCCATTCCATATTCCCTTTGTCTTCAGCGAATACCTCAACTGGTTGTGGTTCTTTACCTGGTGGGGCGACCCAAACCTTCATTCCTGAAGGGTCTGGGCCATTAGTAGTCTTTGCCAGGGTTGGATTGTTACAGTTTCCCATTGATGTTAATCATACTGCATGGTGATACTAAGAGATGCTCTAAGTGATCTTCTGTATTTCTGACGTACGCTTCCTAATATGCCTTGTAGCGTAGCAGTCCAACTTCCCCATGGTAATCAGGATCAATCACTTCAATCAGCAAAGTTACACCCTTCTTTGCCCTTTGATTCAGAGGTATAAGGAGTCCAAATTGGCCAGCTGGTAGTCTTAACTTCCAGTTTAATGAAATTATCTTTGCATCTCTTGGTGGAAACATTTCTCTCTTTGGAATTAAGACCTCTAGGCCAACAGAGCATAAGATCTCGGGGAAAGAAACAAGTATTTTGCTAGTGGGTCACTAGGGGTAATAGTGAGTGGTGCCACTCCTGTTTCCACCCCCTTGTTTCCTGGAACCATGAATCCAGGACTTGGGAGAAATGGCACCATGTATTGGCCTCTGATTCAGAGCATATACAGCCTCCTGGAGAACCTTACCCAGCCCTCCAAGGTATTGCCATCTAATTGGTGCTGTAATCGCGTCTTCAAAAGGCTATCCCAGCCTCTGTCAAGCCAGCTGGGTCAGGATGGTGGAGAATGTGATAAGACCAGTGAATTCCAGTGGGAGTGAGATTGTTGGTGCACTTCATTTGCTGTGAAGGAAGTTCTGATCAGAAGCGATGCCGTGTGGAACACCGTGAACGTAGAGGAGGCATTCTGTAAGTCTGCAGATTGTAATTTTGGCAGAAGCAGTGCGTATAGGAAAGGCAAATCTGTATCCAGAGTAAACGTCTTTTCAAGTAAGAACAAAACACTGCCTCTTCCATGATGGAAGTGGACCAACGTGATCGATTGTAATCAACCTGCCACCAGGTAGCTGGCTGATCATCCCCTCTCAGGGACACAGTGTTGGTCTCTGCTGCTGGCAGATTGGACACTCAGCAGTGCTTGTTGCTGGGTTGACCTTGGTGAGTGGAAGTCCATGCTGCTGAGCCCATGCATAACCTTCATCCCTGTCACCATGACCACTTTGTTTATGAGTCCCCTGGGCAATGACAAGGCTGGTAGGGGAAAGAGGCTGACGGATAGCCACAGAGCAGGTCATTCTACCAACTTGGTTATTAAACTCTTCCTCTGCTGATGTCACCGTTTGGTGAGCATTCACATGGGACACAGATATCTTCATGATTTTGCCCATTCAGAGATGTCTGCCCACTTACCTATTTCCAGACTTCCTTGTCACCAATCACACACCTTCCAAGTCAAACCACAGACCTCACGTGGCCACAGCCCATGAACCAGTATATAATTGCACGTCTGGCCATTTCTCCTTCCAAGCAAAGAAACAATCAGGGCACTGCTCATAGTTCTTCCCCTGGGAGGATTTCACTCCACCACTGTCCTTCAGGGATGGCCCAGAAGGGGGCTGACGTGCTGCAGCTGTCTCTTTTGAGTGATGCCTACATGTCCTGCAGAACCACTGTAGACAAGGCCCAAGTTTTCTCTTCCTCCAAGAAATCATAGGAAACTTCGCAAGAGGCCATGGTACAGGCTGGGAAAGAGAACGTAGTATAATGGGAGTGAGAACCCAGGGAAGAGTTGATGCTGCAGTTTGACTCCAAAGGCAGTCTTCTGGCAGAATTCTCTTTTTCAATTAAGGCTTCACCTGGTTTGATGAGGCCCACCCACACTGTGGAGGGTAATCTGCTTTACTCAAAGTCTACTGATTTAAATGTTAACCTTGTCTAAAAAATATCTTCACAGAAATGTCTAGAATAATGTTTGACCAAATATCTGGGTACTGCAGCCTAGCCAAGTTGACACATAATATTAACCATCATGGTTTTTCCTAATAGGAAAAAAATCTCTCATCCCTTCCATACCCCTCCTCCTTCTTTCCTTCCTTCTTTCTTTCTCTCCTTTTTCTTTCTACAAATATTTCCTGAGAGAGCCCACTAGATTCCGATCCTAGAAGCCTACTGATGAAGTTGAGCTGTCTCCTTGGTAACCATCTCTAACCCAGAATGGAATACAAAGTGCTCTCTGAAGCGGACTATCTTCTTTAAAGGGACCATATATCCCTTTCCAATTTTAAACCTAACTTACAAAAATACAATTTTACTATCTCTTTTGAACAAAAAAATAACAGTTTTACAAACAGATTAATGACTGACACCACTGTTTATCTGATGGGTGCACTAATGTAGATGCTTCTGATTTAAAATGTGTCATGATTTGATCAGAGATTGGCTCAGAGATTACTCTTGTATTATAGGCTTTGTCATAGAAATGAATGGTTTAAAAATATTTCAGAGGAAAACATTAAACCCACGTTAGAAAATAAACTGTTTTCAAGTCATTTTAGTGGTTGACTATATAATTAATGAAACATGTAAGTTACACTATGCTTAAAAATAGATTTATTAAAGCCGATCCAAAGATGTCTTATTTGTCAAAACACACTGGAAAAAAATTTGTAAGTTTACTTTGAATTAGTATGTTTCTCATAAACTTATTTATCATGGGGGTTGCTTTTCTAGAAATAGGACCGCTTCCCAAACCAGTCCTCATGGAGAATTCGGAAGCTCCATCCCTGTGGAATTGTGTGCCTAGCACTGCAATGTTGACATGCGGCCAATTTCATGTCTGTTCTTTTCAGCTCCCCAGAAAGGGCACAAGCCTCCCTCTATGGTTTCTTCACATTCCGGGATATAGTGATGTTCGTGGTGCCCTTCGCAGCATCAAAAGTTTCCCACCGATCAAATCACCTGCTGATCTTCGCTTATTTCCTCAACTATTTTCACAAAGCTGCCTCAAGCTATTGTAAAACTGATGTTTAACATCCCTCATGATACCGTTCCCTTGAAGTCAAGTCCAGTCTTATCACATGTACACTTTTGCCACTCGTTAATGGGTCCAAACTATTAACCAAAACACAAAATAAGCGTGGAAAAGAGAGGCCATCACAAACTAATCCACACGTTACAAAACCCATTTAAGTAGAACAGCACAAAGCGGATTGGTTGAGAGTTCAGTTGACCCTTGAACAACATGGGGTTAGGGGCGCCAACTCCTATGCCGTCAAAATCTGCATATAACTTTGGACTCCCCCAAAACTTAACTAATAGTCTGCTAACTGGAAGCCTTATCGATAATATAAACAGTTGATTAACACATATTTTGTATATGTATTATATACTGTATTCTTACAATGGAGTAAGCTAGAGAAAAGAAAATGTTATGTAGAAAATCATAAGGAAGAGAAAATACATTTAAATATTTATTGAAAAAATTGTCCTATAAGTGGACCAGCACACTTCAAATATGCTCTATATAAAGTATATACAGGGTCAAGTGTATATGCTTTATAGTATAAGAATGCTTACTGCACACGAGCATACAGCACAGTCTGTAACATCCTCTCTCATTGGCTGAGAGAGAGCACATGAGCTCCTCAGGGCATAAGAAAAACAGACATTGCAGTAGAATCTCTTGGATTTTGTGTGAAGATACATATTTTTTCTTTAAAATTATGAATATGAAATTATTTCAAGAAGAAGAAGCTTTATAGCAAATTAATGCTGCATGGGGCAGTACTAAATGTATTGTGCCTGTACTTGAAAAAATTTTTATATTAAAATATACCATCTTTAATGCAGACTTTTCATGGCTTTAGACCTACTGTCTCCCATATGCCAAATTATTTTAAGAATTACAAAACAAGACAATGCCTATTTTTGAACTGGAACAAGTTGACCACTTGTGCCAAATTTTCTCATCTTATGGGGTGCTTTTGTCATGCCTGTTATTGTGGAATCACTTAGAGATTCCTAGTGACTGACGCCTGGCCACCTGCTTTTGTAAATAAAGTTTTATTGTAACACAGCACGTTCATTTTTTTAGGTCTTGGCTGTAGCTGCTTTTGTGGTATAAAAACAGAATTGAACAGTTGTGACAGAGACTATTTAGCTGTCAAAACCTAAAATATGTACTATCTGCACCTATAGAGAAAACGTTTGTGACCCCCTGCTGTAGTTCTTTATAACATTTTTGTCCGTTTAGACAGATAGAGGGGAGTTGTGGACTCAGAGGATGAGTTAACATAGACTACTTACCTCAATTTCTGTGAATCTTCAAAAATAAACTATACCACCATCTATCTTGACTATGTTAAAGAAAAAACTGCCGAAACAGTGCCCACCTTGCCACTTAGGCAATTTTAAATTTTTTAGTAGCCACACTAAAAAGGTAAAAAGAAACAGGTGAAATTAATTTTAGCAATGAATTTTATTTAACCCATCTATCCATAAGACTGTCATTTTAACATGTAATCACTAGACAACATTAGCAATGGCATATTTTACATTCTCTTTTTGTTCTAAGCCCTTATAATTCAGTGTATATTTTATACTCGCAATACGCCTCGATCCAGGCTGGCCACATCACGAGTGCTCATGAGCCACATTGAGGTAGTGGCTACTGTCCTGGATAGTGCAGGCCTGGTGGTCAGGGGAAGCAGGTGGCCTTGACCTTCTTCTCCTTTTCATTTGTTCATTCAACTTTCATTCAACTTTCGAAATTACTTAGGTCTTACAAAGGTAAAGACAGAGACCCTGTTCTGAAAGACTTTAATTCTTACTTGACTGCTTACTTACTTATGTAGTCATTTTGCACTTTTCTGAGCATTGAAAGGTGCCATTGTAGGGGACATTAGGAAAAGCCTCCTAGGGCCGGCCCGGTGGCTCAGGCGTTTGGAGCTCCGTGCTCCTAACGCCGAAGGCTGCCGGTTCGATTCCCACATGGGCCAGTGGGCTCTCAACCACAAGGTTGCCGGTTCAACTCCTGCAAGGGATGGTGGGCTGCGCCCCCTGCAACTAAGACTGAAAGGACAACAGCTTGAAGCTGAACGGCACCCTCCACAACTAAGATTGAAAGGACAACAACTTCACTTGGAAAAAAGTCCTCATACTGTTCCCCAATTTAAAAAAAAAAAATCCTGTTTTTAAAAAAAAAAAAAAAAAGCCTGCTAGATTTCTGGAAGGACTGTCATTACCAGAGCACAACATGATCTTGAACAGGACTACTAAAGAAGAGAGGAGGCGATTTCGATCTTAAAACACCTTGTAGATGCTTACTTTTTTCTTTTTAACCAGAGCAAGTCCGCAGCCACCAGCTGGTAGTTCTCCCAGCGTGGCCCAGGTATGCATTTGCACCAATCTACACTAGTGTAAGCTCAGGAGCCCAGCATTCCTTGAATGACTGAATATCTAAATATAGTCATGGGCTGCATACGAACATTCCTGGCAAGGACAGGCTGTATATATGATGGTGGTATAGTCGTACCGTAGAGCCTAGATGAGAAGTAAGCTATACCACCTCGGTCTGTGTAAGTGCACTCTAAGATGTTCACACCATGACAAAATCACCTAATGATGCATTTCTCAGAACATAACCCTGTCGTTAATGGCATATACCTGTATAGCATTTCTTCCTCCTTCTCTTTCTTTCCTCCTCTGATGTCTTCTAAAGAGCTGTTCCCCTTCCTGTTAGTTTCAGTCAAATGTACTTTCAAGTATATGTAATCGTATAGACAATTAGTTACTATGCCATGAATCATTATTTCCTGTTGATCAGTTTTGTCAGCCTTTCACCTGTTTTATAATCTGGTTGAAAACTTGCTCTTTTTAGTTTAATTTTTTTAAAAGTATTCAGAAAAGAGAGATTCTGAATATATTGGGAACTAGGTTAAGAAACGGAGAAAGCCTTCACTGCAACATAGATTTTGGTGTGTGTGTGTGTGTGTGTGTGTGTGTGTGTGTGTGTGTATGTGTGTGTGTGTTAATTATTAAAAGTATATTTGTGTTAAGTACTCTTAAGTCATCTTAAGTTATTTCCTTATTTTATATAAGGCAACCACTAAGTCGCCAAGAAACACTTCATCCTCTTCAAATACAGAAACAAAATATTTGCATATTCCACAGGCAGCTATTGGATAGAGGTGGCTGACCTTTCTAACAAACAGAAAGCCCAGTGCCCAAGAGAGAAGTTTAGCATGAACCAGGCCTCTCTTGGTTTACTGTAGGCAGGATGTAGGAGTGCGATGATTTTTTGGCATGCGTATTTCCATCACCTCTATTTTGCCCATGGCAGATATCATTAGTCAACCAAAAACTAGGTAACCAGCTTTATTAGGATTGTGTCTAAAATGTGAAAAAAACAGTTGCTGAATGACAGAGTAAGAAGATGGAAATAAAATGCATGGGCCAGTGGGCTCTCAACCACAAGGTTGCCGGTTCGATTCCTCAAGTCCCACAAGGGACGGTGGACAGCGAACAAATGTGACATCCGAAACTTTGTAAGTCACACTCTATGAAGGCACCATTGAATGATAGGAGTTGGCACACAAGGTAAGACCTATTTAACATCTCTGGTATACAAAGCAGGTTTAGCATCCAAGACAGTGGTTAAAAGATAAGGAGCTGCTTATATTCTACAATAAAAATATCTCTTATGGCCACCTGAAGATAGTCTTAAGAAGTTCTGAAGGGCAGGGTAAAGGAGATGTGTTTGTCATAAGGCAGTTGAAGAATGGGCAGCATTAAAACGAGATAAGGGCCATTAAATATTTTTTTTAATATTCTATTCATTAAATATTTATTGAACAATTACCAAGAGTATAAACATCTGAGCTTTTAAGAGTTTTCTCTTTATTTTCATGTTCTAAGTATTTTACCAGAAGTTTCCATGTTCCAATTCCTTACCATACTTTAGACCACAGAATTTTAAAACAAATGGAACCTATTCTGAATAAAGTCACCTATTCCTCATCCTTTCCATCCAGGAGCTATTGATGTCTTACGAACCAGTTTCACAAATCTATTTATACACCAGTTTGTTCCCTACACATGTAACCCTTGTAGGCATTGTGCATGTTGCTATTGCTTTGTTTTGGTTGGGTCTTGTTTTTTAACTACAAAGGACATCTAAATAATATTAGCCCCGCTACTCTGAAGTTTATTTGCTGCTTATTGACTTTTCAATGTTATGAACAAAAACAACATTTATTTTCCTATCAACTTAGCTATTCATATAATGTGACTCACTTCAGGTCGTCTTTCCTAGAGTATATTGCTCTACCTTTTTTTTTTTTTGTTGTTGGGTTCTTTGTTCACTTATTTTTAAACAAAGAATCCATTCTACAAAGAAGACAGCATACAGTATTAACTGCCATTCTTATTTATTTTAAAGGAAACAATGCCTTTATGCCACAATAACTCACCTACCCAGAGGTCATTTTTCCAATAATGTCAGTCATAGAGAACACACCTCAAAACACTATGAGAAGTTAAAATAAATGCCATAGATCTCATTCACTAAGCTCATGCATTTTATTTCCATCTTCTTACTCTGTCATTCAGCAACTGTTTTTTCGCATTGTAGACGCAATCCTAATAAAACTGGTTACCTAGTTTCTTAGCCCATAGAAGATTAGAAACAACTAATTCAAAGGAGATCAAGAGACACCTAGAAATCAACATGATGGCTGGTGACAAAGGAGAAGATAGAAAAAGAACCAGACTCAAGGACTCAAAAATTATAGCAATTATGTGCCATTTTATGTTTTGTCAAATAGTCCTACATACTGTAGTAATCTCCATTACCCTGGAAATCATATTTCTAACTGTATGTCACTGAGTCATCAAGTTTATTCTATGTTTAATACTTTCTATTTAAGAAGAGGCAGGGATAGCATTTACTTTAGGCTTCTCCTGGATATTGAGGTGATGTGGTGAAAAGTAAAGAGGACAGGTTCGAGAGCACAACAGATATTTTGGCTTCCTGTTCTCCTCCACTTCCTGTGGAACCCGACATCTCTTAGTCTCCTTTTTTTTAAATCTATAAAATAGAGAAAATAATCAATGAGTTAATATTCATAAAGTACCTGCTCAAAAAAGGTGGGTGTTAGAATCTCCCAAACAGGCTCAAGTCTAAAGGTATTAATAGAGAGAAAACACAATCAAATGTAAAGGGTGTGACAGAGGAAAGGTAAGATCAAGTGGTAGGTTGGAGGCGGGCAACCTATGAGAGGATTTTTAAAGGTCATAGTACAAGGAGAAGGAAGAAGGGCTCCCCAAATCTACCTGTGGATGGGGAGGGGGTTCGGAAGCTGCACCAGCCAATCTGTGAGACTTGTTTGAACAATAGTTTAATTGAGGTCTATACTTGACGTGGGGAAACCAGGTTCCTGCATTGGGCTCCGTGTCTACGTCGAGAAAAGGGAGTACAGGAAGTATTTAACCTCACTCCTCTTTTCTGAATATTATTATTATTATTATTATTATTATTATTAATTTTCAAGTAGACTGTTTTTGAGAGCAGTTTTAGGTTCACAGCAAAATTGAAAGGAAGGTACAGAGACTTCCCATATCCTCCTGCCCCCACACATGCACAGCTTCCCCCGTTATCAACATACCCTCCCCCAGAGTGGTGCATTTATTGCAATCACTGAACCTACATTGACACATCTTCATCACCTAAAGTCCATACTTTACATTAGGGCTCACTTTGGGGTTGTATATTCTGTGGGTTTGGACAAATGTATCCATCATGTGTCCATCATTATGATATCATACAGAGTAGTATCACTGCCCTAAACATCTTCTGTGCTCAACCTATTTATCCCTCCCTCCCCATGCCCTGGCAACCACGGATGTGTTTTCTGTCTCCGTAGTTTTTCGTTTCCCAAAATGATGTAATTGGAATCCTGTAGTATGTCACCTTTTCAGATTGGCTTCTTCCACTTAGTAATATGCATTTAAAGTTCCTCCATGTCTTTTCATAGCTTAATAACTCATTTCCTTTTAGCACTGAATATCATCCTTTGTCTGAGTGTACCATAGTTTATTTCTCCATTTACCTACTGAAGGCTATCTTAGTTACTTCCAATTTGGGGCAATTATGAGTAAAGCTGCTGTAAACATCCATGTACAGTTTTTTGCGTAGACATAAGTTTTTAATTCCATTGGGTAAATACCAAGGAGCGCAATTGCGGGATCGAGTGGTAAGAGTATGTTTAGTTTTATAAAAAACCGCCACAGAGTCTTCCAAAGTGGTTATACCTGTACCATTTTGCAGTCCCATCAACAGTGAATGAGAATTCTTGTGGCTCTGCATCCTCACCAGCTTTTGGTGTTGTCAGTGTTCTAGATTTTGGCCATTCTAATAGGTGTGTAGTGGTATCTCATTGTTTTAATTTATTTGCATTTCCCTGAACCAGTTTGGGAAATTTTTAAGTGAAATGCAATCTTTCTTTCTACCTTCAAGTCACAAAAAGTTCTATAAGGATGTCTTTTCATTCATTCATTCACTCAGCTTTTAACAAATCTGATGCGCCTACTACATATCAGCTGCTGTGCTAGTTGTTTGGTATACAATAGTAAAGTAACTGTGATTGTTAAGAAGAAGAAGAAGGAAAAGAAGGATAGGAAGAAGAGGAAGAGGAAGAAGAAGAAGAAAAAGAGGAAGAAAAAGAGGAAGAAGAAGTGTGATGAAAATAATAATAATAATAATATCAGGAGTGTTTCCTATTCTACCACTACCAAAATCCTGAAAAATATGGAAGTTTCCCATTATAACACTTGGCATGTGTCAAATTTGAGTTGACATTAAAATTTGGGTCAACAATTAGTGGTGACAGAGAAAATCAGAGTTGATGTTGAGTTGAATGTTTGCCCAAATACAGTGGTACCTCGGTTTTCGAACGTCTCCATTGACGAACATTTTGGTTTATGAACGCCGTAAACCGGGAAGTAAATGCTTCGTTTTTTGAACACGACTCAGAAGTTGAACATGTCACATGGCTTCCACTGAGTGCAAGATCCTGAGGCCAAGCTGTCAGCTGTTTTTGAATGTTTCAGAACTCGTGGATTACATTCAAAAACCGAGGTAGCACTGTATAGAGAATTAGATGAACTAAGGAAGATATGGAAAGAGAAGAGTTGGTTTTGAGTGGGCAATCAGCAAGTACTCATGTACTGTTGGTAATTGGTGCTGCAGCAGCGCCTGCAAACTCCAACAGGACAGAAAGTCGTCTTTGCTGAAAGGATACAAGCCCTGGTTTTGACAAGTGGTCTCTTGTTTACACACATAACATTATAGCAAGTCTTCACGTTAAGACTAGACTGCTACCATATCTTAATCTCAATAATGAAAAAAGAAATCCATCATTTATATTTGCATCAAAGTGTTCATAGGAGATCATGTTTGAAAGATGGATTTACATGTTGTAGTTACTAGACAAGATGACTATATTTAAATATGGTGCTTACCACTTAAAAAACTCAATAAAATACCAAAGAAAAGGTACTTTAATTGGGGGCATAAAGAAAGGGGGATCAAAAGTCGTATGGTTTTTCAAGTGGCCAGTCATAGCTCTATCCAAGCATAGAAAAAAAACGTTAGTCTTACATTATCTTAGAATTTATTTTCTTCCTTTTATTGATTTTGCCTTGGCAATTCTTGGGATTGTGATTTCAAAGACCCTGGGGATTCTTAAGTGATCAAGAACTGAAGCTCAAAGAGGTGAAATGATGCTTACAGCTGTCTTCTGTACTGGGGGCAGAGAGTTTCCCGGACACAGGCTCAGGGGACAGGCACAGCTGTTGCTTTTTTCTCAGAAAAGTCTCTGGCAGAACAACATCTGGAACACAATATTTGGGATATCTTATATAGCTGTCAAGAGTTTCATAAACATGACAGAGGTACTTTCATAAAAGGAATTATTGATCAGTTATTGCCACCTCGTTTTATCTGCAGTACCTAGATTAGCTTTTTTTCTGCTAAATTTGATAGCAGTTAACGTCAGTTTCAACCTTTGCCTCTCTCACTGTAGTGAAGTGTACCACCATGAAATGGACATGTTGTTCCTCTGGTTCTCACAGGTCCCTTCTGTACCACTTTACTTTAGCAGCAGGATATGCAGTTGCTGTTTACCTAATAAAATTGTAAATGTGTGTGTGCTTACGTGTGTGTGTGTGTGTGTGTGTGTGTGGTCTAAGGAATTTTATGGCCCAGTTTAACAACTCAGTAAATGGGATTTTACATTACTAGGTTTTTTTTCTTCTGTATGATGAAGAAACAATTGGTCTTTTAATTTACAGCCTTCTCTTAAAAAGAAGGTTGCATCAGCTACAATAAATTCTGGATAAAAATGTTTCTGCTAATTCATTTTTCACTGAGCCAACCAGTCTGCCAACAAGCTGCTTCTTTATTTGAATTCAAATTGACAGTGAAATATTTTAAAGCAATGTATTTGTGGGTTCTTTTCTTTTTTTAACTTTTTTTGATCATTTAAAATCCAATAGTGCACAGAATGTAATTATCTCTTTCAATAAATATTTGCCCTGACTTTGGAGTTGTACTATTTTTGAAGCAGAAGGTAAACAAAAATGTCTGAACCAAGTAGGGAAGTCCAAGATTTTGATGGGCTCTATGACAATAAAGAAAGCACCTCACCTCACCGGGCCTAATTTTCTCTGTTTATAAAACAATAAGATTGGACTATAGGATCTTCAATGTCTCTTCCAGTTCAAGATGTCATGTTTGTATATACTTGGCCAAGAAATATAGGAATCTTATTTAGTCCCAAGGCTTCAAATGGCATCTACATGTAAATGATTTCCAAATCTTTATCTGTAGCCTACTCTCTCTCTGGAACACTAGATGCATGCACCAAAGTATTTATTTGCTATCTCCATTTAGATGGTGAATAAGCATCTCTAATTTAACATGGCCAAGTAGAATTCCCAATCCACCCCTCTGACGTCCAAAGTAGCTTTGCTTTAGTTTTCCCAAATCAGTTGGTGGGCTTTACTGTCCACCTAGTTACTTAAGCCAGAAATCTAGGAGTTATCCTCAATTTCTAACTTTTCTTCCCAGTAACATCCAGGTATTGGCAAGTCCTAATCACAATACTTCAAAAAGTATCCTGAGTCTTTCCACTTTCATTACCCTTCTCCAAGCCCTCACCGTCCCTCTCCTGGATCACGACAATTACAGCCCAACTTGTTTCTTGGCTTCCAATCTTCCCTCTCTGCAAACTGCTTTCCACAAAAAAACTCAAGTGAGCTTTTAAAAATATGAATCAGACCCTGTTTCTCTCCTGCTTAAAACTCTTCAGTGGTGTTTCATCACACTTAAGATAAATCTGAACTTCTCACTCTGATTTACAAAGCTCTAAATGATCTGGTTCCTGTCTGTCCGTTGCCTCATTTCTTTCACTTTCAACTTCCCCCATTTCATTCCAGTAACTCTGACCTTTTCTTCCCTTTCACACGCCTGTATTAGCAAGGGGTCTCTAGAGAGAGAGCCAATAGTATATTTACATTTATATACATAAAGAGATTTATTATAAGGAATTGCCTGATGTGCGTATGGGGACCGAAAAGTCCCACAATCTGCCATCTGTAAGCTGGAGACCCAGGAGAGCCGATGGTGGATTGTCGTCTGAATGTGAAGGCCTGCGGACGAGGAGAGCTGATGCGAGTTCTAGTCCAAGTCTGAAAGCCTAAGAACCAGGAATGCTGATGGTGTAAATCCCAGTTCCTGGGCAAGAGAAGAGCAACAGCCTAGTCTAAGTAGTCAAGGAGAGAGAGTGAATTCTCCCTTCCTCCACCTGTTTCTTCTCTTCAGGCCCACCATGAATTGGGTGATGCCCACCCACATTGGGGAGGGCAATCTTTTTAACTCAGTCTACTGATTCAAATGCTGACTGCATCTGGAAATGCCCTCATAGACACATCCAGAAATAATGTTTAAACCAAATATCTGGGCAACCAAATATACTATGACCCCGTCAAGTTGACACAGAAATTTAACCATCACAAATGCCAACCTCGTTCCTCATGTAGGGTCCTTGTGCTAGTTCCCCTTTCTACTTCAAACGCTTTTCCCATCATTGCACAGCTGGGAGCTCCTTGTCACTCAATGATCACCTTGAGGTTCACCTTCCCCGGAAGAATCCTTTCCTAACCATCCAATGTAAAGTAGTCCCCTAAATTTCATCCTTTTATTCTAACTTCTGGATTAAGGTTGAAACAGAAGGAGGATCTTTTTAACCTGAGGGCTATGGACTCCACAGTTCCCCTGAAAAAATTGCTGTATTTTATGTCTTTGTAAGTGTATGTGGTTGCCTCAAATTCTCAAAGGAGTGTGAGATCCACAAATGGTTAAGAAACATTCGAAGCAGGTCTGGTGGCCACTCATTAATGCCCCATCTCTCTTGGCTTCCCATCTTCCTTTTTATCTAGAAAAATGAGAATTTATGTTTTAGAAGGCATCATAGGTCATTTCCCTTTGGATACCCCTTCTTTCGTCCTGGCGGAGAAAAAGTGCCCATTTTCACTTTGAAACAACAAAGTTCAATCTTAATCATTGCGAGGCAATTATGAGAAGTAAGACATGCACCACCACATCTCTGACAGTCTTTTATAATCCAGTTTTATTACTCAGCTTTTACTCAAATGCTAATCCCCTGAAAGGGAATAAAAAAGTCTCTGTGTGAGTTCTTTAGCACAAACAAACATCTTCAAGGAAATGTGAATTAAAAACCACGTTGACATAATTTCAAAACTACAGTAGGAGAAGGAATGACCCGAAACCCCCCATTGCCACTGAGAAGGGGAGGGAGTCAGGTAAGTAGCTTATATAAAGTAGGGTGAACTGAATTGGAAGTGGGAAGGTAGGGAGGCACAGCTTCCTAAATCCATGAGCTGTGTGACAATACAGTAAGCCAGCAAGGAGAGTGGAGACTGGGATTTTCTGGTGGCATACATCCTAGTGTGATGGCCCGGCAATAACTTTTAGAGCAATGTTAGAATATATCCACCCAAATAAGTTAATGTTCTATCTTGACGTTAACAAAAGCAAATCCCACCACATGATCTAGTCTATATGGTGTTCTGTCAATAAAAAATAAAAACATGTCATGGGGTGTCACACTCATAACTACCAGAAGGGAGGGACTTTTCTTTTTTTAATTTTACTTGGCAACACCAGTAGACTTGCCCTTGGAATTCTGTCCTAGAAATTAAAATAATAGACCATCCAGAGCCCTAACTTATATTAGTGGGATGGACTAAATTGGTGCTTCTAAAGGTTCTCACTTCTACCAAATTCCTACGAAAAGGAAATATTGCCCAAGAGAATGAATTTGAGGCTATTATTGTATTACTAACTTTGTTTTTAATCTCATTTCCCTATTTTTCTTCGCATGCATTCTGAAGAGGTACCCGTAGTGGTCAATTCCAATTTTCAGATAGCTAGAACCAGAGCACGCAAGGATAAGGAAGGATGCCATTTTTATAGTAGAGAAATGTTACATGTTTAAGGCTGTGGTTGGACTTTGCACCCAGGAGAGGGTGGACTCCCAGCGTTCTACTTCAACCCTATGATGGGGCACCGTTCACCCCTCTGAATCCTACAATGAGAATCGTAGACAAGGCTGATTTCTTCTCTCTCTCTCTCTCTCTCTGTCTCTCTCTCTGTCTCTCTCTGTCTCTCTCTCTCTCTCTCTCTCTCTTTCTCTCTCTCTCTCTCTGAATTATCCACGGCACCAGAGCACTCAGCATGCTCCTCAGAGGAGACCAGAGAGAGTCCCCTCGTCCCCTCCCTCCATCCCCAGCTTCTTCAGGCCTTTTCTGTGGCTCACCCAAGCAATAGCGACCCAGCAATATGGTCAAACAGAATGAAGATACTCCATTGGTGGAGAAAGGCTCCCTAGACTCTGGGCTAAGTTTGAGGACCTGTTCTTAGAGAGATTCCCTAAAGGATGCTCCCAGGACTTCATTTGGCAGCATCACTGCAGAATGGGTTACAATGTAATGTAACTTCCTTTTCCTTCTCCACCATCTTTCCCAGTGGATTAGGAGCTCCACTAATCTTCTTCGCTGGAGTTGAGTTGGCCCATGGTTGGTTCTCAATCAATGTTGTTTCAACAAATGAATAATCACGTGTGATTTAAACAAGCAGGTTTGAGGAATTGTAGGACAGGATTCTTGGAGGAGAAAAGGCATAGACAAAATTTTAGCAATTGGAAAATCAAGCTCAATAGTTAAGTATGTCAGAGGAAAAAGATTAATTTAGGCAAGTGAGTGGAGATACACTGGAGAGCAGAGCCATGAGAGATTATGGGGGTCCTGGGGTGTAAATTGTATGCTGTGTACTCTGTGGATGATTGGGAGTCACCAAAGATTGGGGGCCAGAAAGTGATGGAACCAAAGTGGTATTTTAGGACAACTAAGTATATGGCCACGGGCAGCTTCTCTGGGAGTGGGAAGCAAGCCTAGCTAGGCCATTGTGTACAAACCCTGGGAGTAGCAGGGATCAGCTTGGTCACTAGAAGAGGAGGACTTGTTGAGATCGCATAACTGCGTCTTCCATTTAAACATAAGAATTGTCCAGGGTCCTGACCCCCTGATAAATCCTTGTTTTTCTTCTAGCTCCCATCTGCTTGGACAACCAGGTGTGGTGGGCTTTTCTCCCTCGGCTACACAAGCAGCACAGTCATCTGGTGTGAGAATACCTGGGAAGCAGTATGGGGTGCATTGGGGCAGTAACAGTGGTCAAGAGATGAAGGCGGCTACATGAGGCAGAGGCGAGGGGGAAGGAAGAGGGGTCAGCTTTTAGAACAATTTCTGAGGCAGAATCTATAGAATGTGGTGAATGAATGTAGAGCATGTTAAGAACAATTTTGAGGGTTTTGGATGCTGAATATAGAAATAGAAAGGAAGTTTAGACTAAGAGGATAAATGAATCAGTTTGGGACATATTACATTTGAATTTGAGGTGACAGCAAAATTTCCATGGAGGGGTCCGGGAGCTTATTGGAGATAGAGAGCTGAAATCCAGGAGGGAGGAGGGTGCTGGTTATTGGTTATCAGTGATCATTTGAAGGCGTGGAAATGGATGTGATCACCCAGAGAGAGAATGTGGAAAGAAAAAGAGAAAATGATAGAACGTCAGTGTTAGAAGGTGGGCAGGGGAGGAGCCAGAGAGAGCAACTGGTAAGGTCTAGCCAGAAAGGTAGAAGAAAGCAGAGCTTAAGGAAGGGAAGAGTTTTCAGAAAATGGAAGTAGGCACCATTACACAGCACAGAGAGGTAGAGTAAGCCATAGGGGATTCATGAGAGCTTAAGCGAGAGCGATTTCCTGGCAGCCATGCTGAGGAGGCACAGGAGGAAAGGAGGTGGCAACCATGGTCCTCACATCCCTCACTCAAGTGACAGTCTCTGGACAACTGAATACAAAGGAATTCGACATGAAAGGCAGAGGGCGATGCTTTTCGTTGAGACCCCCGACCCCATTCTCCTCCATCTACCCTGCTATCATATAAGACCCTCGAGCATTTATTTCTGGGCTTGTTCGTGGCTGCTAACAATAGTGTAAGTGAAAGGCATAATGATAGCGTTGCCTTCTTGTTTTGTAAGAAGTTGTTCTACTTCCACTTTTAACATGCTGGAGAATAATATGAAAAACTTGCCTTCCTGATTTTTATCAATGGAGGTTCACATTTTCTCAATCTTTTAAGAAATTCAATTCTTGGCCCTTTGAGTCAAAATGATCCATCTCACATTGAAAATTTCTTATTGTCAAGTTCAATCTCATTAAGAAGAATCAATGGGTAAATTATAAGCATTCACCATAATCTGATTTCTTTGTAAGACAAAGAGAAGAGGCTGAATAAAGAAGATGTGAATATTGAAACTGTTTTTTCTCTAGTTAAAAAAAAAACACACAGCACAATTTATGTTTTCTCTGTCACTATGGAGGTTTGTTTTGTTTTACTTTCTGTTTTTGGTCAAAACTCTAGTGTATTACATTCTTTAGTGTCATAAAAAAGACTCTTCCCTGCCTGTGGTATCAGAAACATATACAATAGTCCCCCTTATCTGTGAGGGATACATTCCAAGTCCCTCAGTGAATACCTGAAACCGCGATGCTACTGAAAACCCTATATATACTGACATACATACCTTTTCACTTCATGGAAGCACCACAGCTTCTCTTTGGCATATCCGAATTGCCAGCATCACTACTCTTGTACTTTGGGGTCATTGTTAACTAAAATAAGGGTTGCTTAAACACAAGCACTGTGATACCCTGACAGTCGGTCTGAGAACCGAGATGGCTTCTAAATGACTAATGGGCGTCCACAGCATGGAGATGCTGGACAAGGGGTGATTCATGTCCTGGGAGGGACGGAGGGAGCAGGACGGTGGGAGATTTCACCACGCTACTCGGAACGACGTACGATTTAAAACTCATGAATTGTGCATTTCTGGAATTCTTCATTTAATATTTTCAGACTGTTGTTGACAGCGGGTCACTGAAACCAGGGAAAGCAAAACCACAGATAAGGGGGGGCTACTGTATACAACACGTTCCCCATTTTATCCATGCAGAAAGGTATCTGAGATGAAATTTGCTTACATTTCTGATTGATTCCCTTAGCACCAGCAGCCAAGGGTAACCAGTTAAATCCTCCATGAGACTAAGCACCTAGCTTATTCTATGACCGCAGAGAGACCCATTGCTAAGTATGTGTTGTGAGTTTGGTGAGAGAGTGGGGCATCAGTGTAAACTCAACGCTGCTGCTTATAAAACAGCGCTGGTTAGTTCAACTGGTATCCAAGAGGGAGACTGTGGGACGAGGCCCTCACGTCAGTCAAGAGAAGCTGACTGTAGCTCATCTAAGCAGAAAGGGCATTTATGTACAACATGGTGGGTGGCCCACAATCTTCGTGGGGGCTGAAAAACCAGCAAGGAGGTGATGGCGCCTGGATGAAGACCCAAAGCCATGTTGCAGACGGGTCTGGTGATGACCCTGCATCGTGGACCCCAACAATGCTGCACACGGCCCTCGAAGCTGATGCCTTCCCCATGGCTGCTGAGTTTGGCACCGTCCCACTCCTTCCTGTCACCAGCTGCAGGGGAGACTTCCTTATGCCCCTCCCCCCCAACTACAAGAAGGCTGGGAAGATGGTTTCTGGCACTTCCACTCTTTAGTGGGGAAGTGGCGTTGCCTCCTGAGGTTGGGGATTCCCCAGGCACAGGAAGGAGGTCACATCCTGGGCAACTTAAAAGAGACAAATATCACTCTTGCACTTGAGAACTGGGACTATAACTTTACCTTCTTTCTAGGCCCAGACTCAGCACAATGCCCTGCACACAGTAGGTGCCAACAAGACTTGCCATTATGGATGCTCTGCAACATACATTCAAGGGTGAGTCACGCCTCACAGGTTACTCATTGCCCAGACAGCTGAGCGCCTCGATGACACAAACAACCTTTGCTTTTTAAAACTGTGGCTCTTTTGCTGAACCTGTGGTAATGTGGCCGTATTATATTCACCTTGGTTGGTGGAGCTATGTCCAAGCCATTCACAAAATGCAGCATTCACTCAGTGAGAATCTCCTTCTGACCCCCATGTGAGTACACCACAATTCACATGACATAAGAAATAAGGAAATAAAAGTATTTAAATCCTCTGGTCTCTACTAAGTTAGAGAGAGAAAAAGGCTATCCTCAGCATTATAAGATGAACATCTCAAAAACGACTCAGGGTGGCAAGTGGTGTGATCTGTGGTGTCATTTGACAAGATGATTCTTCCTAGTCACTGTCCACCGAAAGGAAAAGCGTGGAGCTGACTGACTGGCAAGTCATCCATTTCCTGTGAAATAAGGGAAGCACTGGGGGCTTAAATGGCAACGTTATCAAATCTCTACATCCAAACAGCTACCTTAAAATGACTTTCACACAGGCAACGTTTTTCTCCTGACAGTAATGTTTGCTATTTTAACGTACAATATGGTGCCTTGCAGACACTGGAAACTCAGTGACTTTTTCTTGGTGGTGATAAGAGCTAAAGATAACATAAATTGCCTCTTATTTTGGTAACAAAAAACTTGGCACATTTTTGGACCCTGTGGTGGCATTTTAACATAGTATACTAAAAGTCTATGTGAAATATTAGACCTACTGTGTAGGCATTACTGATTTTGATGCATTTTAATAAAATTGTTGCTGCTGTGAGATAAGCATTTATTGTAAAAATAGAACAGAAGAATTCCTGCATACCAGCCACCCAACTTTCTGTAATGTTAATATGATAAATAACCATGATACATTTATGAAAACTAAGAAATTGACATTGATACTAGCTGTCAACTAAACCACAGACTTCATTTGGATTTCTCCCCCACTTCTTGTCAATTTTTTCAGTACTAATTTCAGCTAGAGGATCTAGCATGCTATACTACTGTGTTTCCCCGAAAGTAAGACCTAGCCGGGCCATCAGCTCTAATGCATCTTTTGGAGTAAAAGTTAACGTAAGACCCGATATTACATTACATAACATTATATTATATTATATTGTATTATAATTATTATATTATACCTGGTCTTATATTATAGTAAAATAAGACCGGGTCTTATGTTAATTTTTGCTCCAAAAGATGTATTAGAGCTGATGGTCCGACTAGGTCTTACTTTTGGGGAAACACGGTAGAACTACATTATTTCAGAAGAACTGGGATTAGATATAAAGATGGCTCAGAAAGACTATAAAATCTACCATGTTATGTGCCAAACATAAATATATTTTAAATTTTGTCCCCAAATATTTTGCTTGCATGATCCGATTTCATCCTCTCCAGAAACCAAAGTGGGGCTGGGAATGGAGGGTGATGTAAATACTGTTATATCCACTTTACAGCTAAGACCAGATGGACCTAAGGATTCCAAGCAATGTTTGCGAGACAGATCAGCTGGGAAGTGGCAGAGCTGGGATGTGGATTACAGCATCTCTGATTCTAAAGCCCATGACAATGACCCTCACACCTACAGTACAGACTGAAGGGCATGATGGCAGGTGTCATGTAGACACCAACTCTCAAGCAGCAGTCTTGACCAGGACCCACCTTCCAAAGGTAGTCTGGATCAACTGTGGCAGGTGACCCCGGTGTGGAAGGTAGTCCTGTAATGATGACATATGACTCTAAGTGAAACGTGGTGTGTGGAATCATTTCCAACCCTCCATACCCCCCATGCATGCACGAACAAGAAGCTATCCCTGGCTCTTTCCTGCGTGGGGTGAGTGTGGGGCTGCCCACTGTCTCTCCTGCCAGAGCTGCTGAGAGGAACAGGGTGCGAACATCCCCACGTGCCTTTTGCTTTTCTTTCCTGAGTGTTTCAAGGCTTAATTAACGTGTGTAAAGTGATCTGAAATGCAGGGATAAAAAGAGCTGGGGAACTGCAGAGTGTCATGATTACCTAAGGCGACACAGCTGAAAAAGGGGGGCCCAGGGAGACAAAGCGGGTCTGGGAGACACAAGAGGCCTTCAGCTCAGCAGCCAGCTGGTTGGCCCAGAGCCAGGGGGGACTGTTTCTGGCAGCTTCTGCCCTAAGCTTTCCTCTCAAGGCCTACATGGCAGCTCTGCTCAGGAGTCAGACCCCAGGATAAATAATTCCTAAAGGGCTGAGCCAGAACTGAAGAAAATGGGTTTCAGGGCACAAATCTCAGCCAACTCTGTAACTAGCCCTGTAGAGAAGGGGACAAATGCCACCCGTTTTCCAGTATTGCCAACATAGGACCATCCTCAAATTACTGGATTTGGTCAATGAAGGAGCAAATGTGATAAATATCAAAGATAGGAATGAAGCAAAGTGAGCTTTGTTCCATTCCTTTTGACAAACACGGCTTCATGGTGGTGATTTAGTACTGTCACCTGTGGGAGGCAATAAATCCCGTAGAAAGTAGTGGGTAAAAATAATGAAGTCTGAATCATGGGCTGTTTCACCATCTCCTGAGTGTGTGTTCCTAAAAGGGCAAGGCTATTGGTTTCATGGAGAATGTTAAAGCTTGTGACTTCATAGGGTGAAAGCAGGCGGCATTTTATTGCAATTTAAAGCATAAAAAGAAGCAAGTAGAAAAATCTTTCTTTCAGTATAAGCCACCTGTATCTAGAAAGCTAATGTTACGGGGTTTTCTCCAATAGAATGAGGATTTCTGTGCATCTGTATATAAACGGTGGCTATATATACAGACTACTCTAAACTGTTTACAATGATGGAGGGGAAAAGGTTTATTTGGGTAATCCAAAGTTTATATTAGGCTTTCATCATGTTTTTATGTCCTACTTGGGCTAATAGTTGGGTTGGTATCCATCTCCTGAGCCCACAAACTGAGGATGTGGCTGCTGGCAGCACCCTACAGCTTGGCAACCAGAGCGGAAGGAGGCCCATTCCCCTTGGCTTTAGTTAGAGAATTCCAGAGGACCCAATCGGTGTGGCCCCACTCTGGGGCCAATCCTATGTCCAGCGAGGGAGGGTCACACTATAAGAGGCCTGCTCCCATCAAGACCATGTGAAATGGAAATTCCCCAGAAGGAGAACCAGGTGGCCTGGCGCTTGTATCTACTCCAACTGAGCCGTTAGAGAGGCTAGAAGACACTGTTGTCCCCTAGCCTCTCTAAGGGGGGGACATCTTGACTTCCAGGACCCACCACAGTCATTCACTCTGACTGATCCCTCCTGGAGTTATGTCTGTAGGATACCTTTGGTGTATGTATGTGTAGAGTGCCCCTGGAAGCTGTTAGAATGAGTTTTGTGTGAGCAAGAGTGACTCCATATTGAATGAGCAAGAGTAACTCCGTTTTGGACAAGCGCAGAGAACTTAGCAGACAACGCTCAGGGAGCTGCCTGGTTGTTCTGGTAATTGGATATAACCAGCTACACTCCAAAGATCTGCTACTGAAGATGTGAGGACAGTCGGGGTCACCGGCTGGCTGCCCCGATAAGGTGACGTCAGGAAGGCAATCAGAACTGCATAAGAACTGAGGACTTTGGCGGCTCAGAGAGCCGGTCTCGACTGAGAGGTGACCACACTGCCACTCTGCTCCGAGAACCTTCAACTCTGCTGTGCTCCGCTCTCGGACAGAACCTCTGCCGGAGCGACCTCCCAGGCCAGCTGCCCTTCCTCGCTCCGCCAGGACTCTGATTGGCTTTGGGACTGGTTCCTGACTCTGTTTTACCCAGTTATTGTATTACTCTGTGTGCTTCACTGTTTGGTGTGTTGATGGTTGATGTTTGAGTAAAGAGCAAATTGAAAGGCACTTAAGATGTTGCGTGCTCTGTTCTTCGCTCGTGCCACGGCTACAGCGGAGACCTCAGTCAGTGCCAGGTACATCCTGGGGGTCTGAGAGTCTCTCGGGGCTTAGTACCCCTGACATGCAGGAAGAGACTACAGCATGGATTGGGAGCCTCACAGTCGCTCGTGACAATGTAACATCACATGTTGCTCACAGATCACGGAAGGGCCATCTGAAGCCACCAATCATGGCTCCCTACAGGTCTGCATTGATTGTTGCTGGAACTAGTATAACAATAACCTCCTGATAAGTGTCCCATGTCTGTCTTTTTCCCTTCTAAATCGCCATCCATACAGGTCCTAGAAGGATCCTTGTAAAACATAGAGTCCCTTTCAATACTGGGATGGTGAATTTTTTGTGTCAACTTGACTGGGTCATTGGGTGCCCAGGTATTTGGTCAAACGTTATTCTGTGTATGTCTGATGAGATTAATACTTAAAGCAGAAGGCCTTCTCTCATTGGGTGGGCATGATCAAATCAGTTGAAGGCCTGAATAGGATAAAAACGCCGGGAAACAAGGATCTCCTTTTGGATTGTCTTGAGCTGGGACATCAGTGTTTTTCCTGCCTTTGGACTCAGACTGAAACATCGGCTCTTCCTGGGTCTTGAACCTGCCAGCATTTGAACTGGAATCACAGCATCAGCTCTCCTGGGTCTTCAGCTTGCCAACTGCAAATGTTGGAACCTGTCAGACTCCATCATTGTGTGAGCCAGTTCCTTATAATAAATCTCTTTCTGTTTAGATTTAGACCCTATTGGTTCTGTTTCTCTGGAGAACCCTGATTGATACAAATACCTTTTTTATTGCTAACTTGATTGATTGATTCATTCATTAAAAAAATTTAGTGAGAATCTACTAGGGGCCAGAAACTGTTTTATGTTCTTGGAAATGATCACTGAACAAAACAAAGATTCCTGGCCTTGTGGAACTATTATTTATGTGAGGGGCTGTGGTGGAGGGAGGAAGACAATGGATAATGAGTAAATTAGTGACGTGTCAGAAGGTGTAAGTACAAGGAAAAAGGGAAATAGTAGAGCGGGATTGGGAGGAATAAGAGACATTGAGAAGAGAACATTTGAACAAAGGCTTAAGGGAGATAAAGAGGTTTGCCATGTGGAAATCAAAGTAAAGTTCAAATCTGACGGACATTGGCCCCTGCCTACATCTCCAGTGAGATCTACAGGCCTTTCCTCAAAAAGAGACTTGGTTTTGAGCCGTAATTCTGCCCTTAAATATCTACGCAACTTTGGGCAAGTTTGTTCATCTGTAAAATGAGCATAAAAATAGTACCCTGCTTATAAGGGACTAGAAATGAGAAACGCAAGTAAAATGACTCAGTGACTCTTAGCTGCTATTATGATTGTTCTTATTCCTCCTCTCCTCCATGCCTGGCCCTCTTCCCCTCTTCCTCTTCTCTCTGTGCTCCCAGAGAGCCCAGGACCCCGAGTCATTCTGACTCACGGGTGAAAGCAAGCTCTAGTCTCCCTTCTCAGCCTTCACCCTGGGCCCTGGCTTCACACAGGGCGGGGGGTGGGGCAGGCCGCTGTCTCGGTTTTCTCACTTGCAGCTCTTACCCTCTTTGTCTCATCCTCCTTCCCTAGACCGCATTCTGGCTTCAGAGTCAGGATTTTGCCTGGCTTCCCAAAGCCTCTGGTTCCCTCGCTGGGATGTTTCTCGATATCCGGACTGTTAAACTCCCAGCTTAGCTCTCTGTAAGAAAGCCCTGCTTTGGAAGGGAGACTACAGGAAACAAAACAACTTCAAATGTTTACCATCAAAAAACTTTGAAAAAATAGTCTTTATTTATTTATTTTTTTAATAACAGTTTTAAATTTACCAAAAAAAAATAGAGAAGACAGTACGAGAGTTCCCACGTACCTCACACCCAGTTTGCCAGTCACTAATATCTTACCTGTTAATGTGTGATACATTTGTTACAGTCAGTAAACCATTATTGATACACTACTTATTACTAGCTAAAGTCCATACTTTATTCAGATTTCCTTAGTTTTTAACCTGATGTCTTTTTTCTGTCCCAGGATCCTGTCCAGCTCCTGACAATATACATATTCAATCGTCATGTCTCCTTAAAGCGCCTCTTGGCAGTGACAGTTTCTCAGACTTTCCTTGTGTTTGATGACCTTGACAGTTTTGAGGAGTCCTGCTCAGGTATTTTCTAAGGTGATCTTCCACTGGAATTGGCTGACGGGCACAGAAGGAATTTAATGCAGGGGATTGCTCACACAGCAAAGTGATGGAGAATCTGAGATGCAAACAGGGGAAGGTGAAGTCACCCAAAGACTCATTTCAGCAGAAAACCTTTCACATCCCTAAGCTGGAGTGTTAACAGGAAATGGCAGCATTATCTAAACCAGGGGCTGGGTCACCTGGGGTCACTTGGCAGAAACCTCAGCAAGATGCAGCCACTGCTGGGGATGCCCTCAGAGGCCAGAGGGAGGGGAAGAAACGATCTGGCTTTTCCTCTCCTCCCAGCTCCAGTCCCTCCAGTGCCTCTCATTGACCATATCCATCCCCATCAATTGACCATATCCAACTGATCCAAGAGCCTGTGAAACTCAGCTTGCAAGAGGCTGCTCCTAGCAATACAGAGCAGAGGGCATGGCTGAGAATGGCTCTAAAGACAAACTGGTGCAGGACTGGGTCAGCTGGCACGCGAACACACAGCACCCTGGCAGACAGAACACTTAAAACTCTAGGGCTGAGCGATCCTCCTGTCACCTATGCATCTTTTTGCTCCTTATCAGAGATTAAGAATTGACTCCACCTTATACATGGTCAGTGAGATTTTCTCAAGTGGTTTTCTATGTGCCCTCCCAGCACTGAAAGTCCTCAAAACCCCTGGAACCTCTGTGACATGGCTTTACTGCAGCACTGCAGTTGTTTGTCTGTCCATGGGCTCTGTATGATGACGAGTGCTTTGAGGGAAGTATTTATTTTTTATACCCAGATCCCTAGAATAGTACCTTGCTTATACTAGGTTTCCAACGTTTGAAATATACACAATTGAATGAATGAAAGAATGAATGAACAAATGAATGAATGATGGTTTCTTTCGACCAGCACCTCTTCTGGTGTGCTCAAGCTTTGAGGAATTGCTCCCCGCCCCCAGCATTTCTTTTCAGCCTCTCATCACCTCCTATTGGTGCTAAGATTACTTTGAGCCTAGCATTTGCAACATTGGAAGGCCACATGGATGGTGTGACTATAAAGCAATTAGACCAGTTTTCAACAAAGGAATCAAGTTGTGCGTTCATCCTTCTAAGTGGTTCCAAAGAAGGTCATCCAAGATGCTGCCATGCCTGGCTTCTTCCTTATGAGCTGCACTCAAAAAAATGTTTAGCATTTTTAAGAATAAAATGTTTCTGTCTTTTCAGCTAAATGTCACCCAGCCCTCACCTGGCTGGTATTTAGGTGGTTTGGGACACATCATCAGATAAGTTACATTTCCTTTCGGGTGGAGGGGAGGAGGAAGTGGACTGCCACAAACAGAACTGACTGGTGACTTTCTCATGGGTGCACTAGGGCTGAGAAGTAATGCCTGGGTTGTCACCAGGTCTGAGCAGTGACATCCCCGTCTCACTAACAGGCCACCCCCTATCTGAAACACCTGAGGTTCCAGGGTTTTTGAGGACTTTCAGTACTGGGAGGGCACATAGAAAACCTCACTCCTCTGTAGGTCAGGTGGAGTCAATTCTTAGTCTCTGATAAAGAACAAAAAGGTGCGTAGGTGACAAGAGCATTGCTCAGCTCTAGAGTTTTAAGTTTTCTGTCTGCCGGGATGCCCTCAGGACAGAAATCTGACCAGCCTGGGTCTCGCTAGCCACCTTATTTAGCAGAGACTAAAATATTTTCAAGTAGTCTTTCTTTCCGTTCTGGTAAATTGCTATTCTAATACAGGTGAAAACTGACGACTGCAGAAACCTCCCTTCATTTTTGTGCTGAATACCTCATTTTCCACAGTAGTTAGAGGGAAATAGTTGGGAAGCCAGGTGGTGCACTTGCAAAAGCAGAGGTCTGTTGGAAATGTGATTTTGGACAAGTCACTTTACCCTTTGATACCTCCACTTTCTCATTTGAAAGTTGGGAAGTATAATGTCTGTTTTATCACAGAGGTATGATAAAGATCACATGAGATATGTGAGTACTTTGAAGATTGACAAGTGTAACATATTACAACTAGTTCTTCGCGTCGACATAAGGCAGCAGACAAGGTGCTTTTGATGTTTAATTAATACAAAAAAATCTTCCATTACATTGATTTAGCCATAATTGGGAAGGAGGAGGGCAAGAGTAATTTTCAAAGGGACTTGTTCTGCTCCAAAAATAGAACTCAGAAAACACATATTTGATTTTCCTTTTGGTGTCAAACCACACTGCCATTGTTATTAGCAGTTTTACAGAATTGTGACCTTCAAACTTGGTGATATCAACGACTGAAAGAAAGCTCCCAGGTTTGAAGACTTTCAAAGAGGCTTTTCAAACTAAAACACTTATTTTGAATTAAGGGCTAATAGAATTGTGCTCTTAAATAAGCACTTGCAAGTTTAACAGTTGCCTTCCAGGTGGCCTGCAGTGAATGAGTGTGCTGAGAGGTCGCTGAAAGCTCTTAGGGGGACAATGAGGGTAATCTGTTAGAGGGGTCCATGTAACACCCTTTCCAGAGTTAAAAGGGAGATTTCGAACTTACATTTTTCTGAATTGTACATAAGCTGACTTGTGTACACATCTAGGATCATAACTTACTTTCAGTTTACTGAATTTGCGAATTTTCACATTTGTTTTAAATTGTAATTAAGTTTTCTCTATGAGGCACACCATATGCCACCATTAATTCTTTCTCGTTGATTTCTTAGGAGATACATGAGTGCATATTTTGATGCAATTTTGAGGTCTTTTGAAAATCAAATGACTACATGTTTAGCCATATGGGCCTTTGTTATTTAAAATAGCATATGATAAATAAGAGAAAGCAAATGCAAAAGGACTTGTTAGGAAAAAAATAATTGGAAAAACTGTTTGAAACATTGTTTTAAACACAGAATTTCCAGCCCCCCCCCTTTTTTTCCTGCGTTATGTTTTTAAAACCTGTCTTTTTTGATCCTGTACTGTCTCTTACCTCCTGTGAATACGCACTGTCACACGTGCACCGGGCAAACCTATTAAACCAGTTACTGCCCTATGCTTTACACTGGGGCCGCAGATATTAACATCCGCCTTCAATGAGTCCAGCTGTAGCCGATGTTTTTCTGTTAACATCTTATGCCAGGATTTGACAGTAAACTCCAGTTCATCCGCACATACGGTGTCCGGTTTTGAAAGCGGCCGGCGGGTGATTCGGTTTTCGCGGGGATTCACGGTGCTCACCAGCTGCCGGCCGTACGTGCGGGCACAGACCCGGCCACCGGCGGGCGCGCGGCGCGCACTAGGACCCAGCAGGGCTCCGGGCCCGGGTGGGAGCCGCGCTGCCGACCCCGGGCGGGCGCCGGGGCTGGAGCCGGGGTTCCGGCCGCGATCCGCTGCAGCTCCGCGGGGAGACGGCGCGACCCGGCGGCTGGGCCACCCGCGAGTCCAGTGCCGCCGCAGCCCCCCAATGCAGCCGCGAGAAGCAGCGCGGGGGGCAGGCGATCGAAGGTAACGAAAATGGGGTTCATTTCCTGCCTCCTAATCTTCTGCTCTGGTTCAGCATTGTCACGAGAAGCCCTCACTGTTCAGGCTGCTGCATTTTGGGGCACCCTTTGATTTTTTTAAGGTGTCTGCCCTCATATTTCCACCTGGTTTGATTGATTTATAGCATGCAGCCCATAAGGGAGAGATCCAGAGATGGCAAGTTGTATATTTTCATTAGTTTTGTCTCAAAAGTAAGTTCATTTAAAAAAAAAAAGTTTCTCAGGAATTTGTGGATAGTCGTTTAAAAAAATTTTTTTTTTAAATAGCAAACAAATGGATAGTTTTTTAAATTATCAAATAATTGATGAAATTGTTAATTACTTTCTAGGGCTTTACTTTTGTGGGCTCCCCAGGCGTTACTTTTATTTTCAAGGAACTAACGTGTTAAATGTGGAGTTTGGCTCAGGCAGAGTTTACAGCATTGCTGTCGCAACTGTTTTGCTATCAATTATAAACAGTGTCAAATCTGTGGGCAGTTTGAACCTCTTTTCAAATACTGTAACTGGTTATCCTGATATGACATCTACAGATGAGACTTTCCTTAGAGGCAGTCAGAATATTTCTCATTTTGAAGAAACATTGTTTTGAGGAGAAAACCATGATTACTGGCTGGGGAGGCTGAAGAGACTATTTTTCATGCTTTGTTTATACTCCGGGGATGACATATGGGGAAGGGAAACATATTCTTTCTCTACAGCTTTAATTGTGGGATTATTAATTTCTTTAATTTATTAGTTTCAATTGGTTGGGCTCAGGGAGCCCTCTGTCACAGGATGTGCTTAAGGTGACACATTTGCTAGCAGTTGGGACACATGATTGCAAATGTAAAATGTGCCTCATCTGAAAGGACTGGTCTGCTGGGAGCTCCCATGTGGAGCTGTCTTAGGCAGGGTGCGACTGGCTCATTGAGGAAAAAGGGAATCATTTTCCTTAGCTAAGGAAGACATCCTGTGATATTCCTTTTGTTCCCTGTTTTTCATTGATCGCCAGCTCTGCCTTAGAGAGGGGAGAGCAGCTCAGAGAGTGCAGAGCTCGGAAGACTGCACAAACGACTACAGCCCACTTTAACTCTCACGCTGATTGGTCAGTTAGACTAAGACTTATGAAAACAGTCACCCAAAACCTTCCATTGCAATCGCGCTGTAATTTCAGATTAGCCTTCTCATGCACAGATGTCTACAAGATTGATTTTTAATTTGGGTGCAGTTTGCTTGAGGTACCTTTATGTTTAAATTTTTGTTGTTGTTTCTATCCAGATTAAAGTAGGCCATTTTGGTGACAAATTTCTTTGCAGATGTCAGCTACTAGCTTACATTTAGAGACGTATCACTTTACAATCCATTCTCGATTTCTCCTCAGGAGTTGTAGAATGCAAAGTTGTTCAACTTAGAATAATTTTTCCTGCCGGTTTTTGATCTGAATACTTAAGTAGCACTATCAGCAGATGGATGCTTCACTGTATCTTTACTTTGATAATGTAAGTGTCTTGTGCATCAGCATGTATCGCGTGTGAGATTTAAGTCTGTGCAACAGTGAAAGAAAAAGGCAAGAGCAGTCAAAATTGGCTTGCGCACTGTTATAAGAAATTCTGGCATCTGGTTTGAGGAGAATGCATTTTACATCCAAGAAAAAGGGCATTCTTCACCTTATAAGAATATGAATTAGTAAATAATGTAAAATGTTATAAAAAAATATAAAAGCCTGGTGGATATCGCCATTTGAGCCTCAAAACACCTCGATTAAAGAAGCACTATCCCAGAAGTTGTTAAATGTATAAACACTTTCCCAATTGGCTTAAAAATTTAGACACAGGACATGGATGGAATCTAATAAACGGTGAGTGGAGACATGGTTGTCATGGAAACCAAGAAGAGTAACCCCCGCCACTCCCCCCAACACTACCATAACCACCACCTAAAAAAAAAAAAACAAAAAAAAACTGCATGTCATCACAGATGCCTGGAGAACATGCTGGCTTCTGTAAGCTTTCCCACAGCATCTGTTGAAACCTAAGATTGTGCCTGTCAAATCAAGGTCATTTTACAACAACAACCAAAAATGCAGTCTCCTAGGTTTCATAACTGTATTTTTATTGAAACTATGTGAGGAAAAAGCCTTAAAGGAAGGATGAGCACACGTGCTTACTTGGCATTTGCTGCTTCTGAGTTCTGCAAGGAAAGCCTAAGAAGAAGGTTTTGAGCATTTTAAATTGTAATTGTGGAATTAAATTGATTTGTATGTCTACGGTTATAATGAAACTCTTTTTAGAGCTGTGATGACTAGAATGTTACCTGTGGATGATGAAGAGTCATTTGGGGGAAGGTATAATGAAGACTTTCTCTTTGCAATAGGGTTCAAAGTTGAACTCTCACACTTGAATTCCAAGAACTGTGGCATTTTGGATCCCCGCTCTAAGACTATGTGTTGGGGGATAAATGAAGACCCTGTCTGGTGTTTTGGGAAGTATAAGGGAGGGTGTTCTCAGTAGCTGAGCATGGAGGAGAGGAAAACTAAATTGAAAGAATGGTTTCAAAACAGCAACTATCATTATTTGGTTAACTTAGAAAAGTTTCCTCTTCTTTTGTGAATAGAGAAGAGTGCTTTAGTTTTTAGGATAATTGAGAGGTTCCCAAAATCAAGGTTGTGAATATTTTCAGTGTCTTAGTAGTGGTTTCAGTGAGGGGAGTAAAGAAAGGAGAAAAATTTGGAGACAGCCCTCCCCCCATTCACTTTGTTAAGTGAAAAATAACCAAGGAGGCCCTCTCCTAAATTTTGACTTCAGAGATCAGCACTGAACCTTCCAAATATAAAAACAATGCATTTCTTATATTTCTCTCTCTTGCCAATGGTAGTCTTTACATTTTAAGTTCTTGATATTCATTTAGAAATATCTTCCTACCAATCATGATGATTTAGAGTATTGTATTGCTATCTTAATTGAAAATAGCCAGTTTTAAATCTCATTGAATTAACACTTTGATCTTTTTACAAAGCAGCAAATTTCCCTTGTTTTCATCAACTAATTGCTTGGGGGGGAGAGAGGAGGTGGAAAGACTCCTAACTGTATTTCAGTGTTTACTTAATATCCTACGTCTATGTCATAGGAAATACTGTAGACTTTAGAAGTGACAGAGCATCGTTGGGGTGATTTAGCATACATTTCATGATCCCATGTTGTCAGATATTTAATGGATTGGGATTTGGTGGAAAAGGTTAAGTTTAATGGCACAAATGTTCTCTTTTAGTAAAGGATTTCCTGCAGGGAGCTTTCTTATCTGGAGCTATGTTCATTGGCAGGAAACATGTCAGTTGCTTGTTTTTACAAACTGAAGGAAATGAATGGGATTTGTTGGTTTCTAGAATCTGCCTTCATTCTCCATTGTCTGTCGAATAGTTTGCTCAGAACACTTCATTTCTAAAGGGACTTTTGAGGAGCACAATTAAGGTACCCCACATCTTTGGCATTTCTGTTTATTTATTTTTACTTTGGGATTAAAAAAATTGATCATTATATTACTACTAGGTACAATTTACCAATACAAATTAACAAGATATTCAATAAAGTTCCAATCCATTTTCAGTTGTCAGATATACACATACTCACTGTAACAGGTGTTTTTTTTTATAGATATGCCAAATTTCTAATTAGTCTAGAATACCAACTAAATGCCAATCTCAATTTTGGATTAGCCTGGAGAGGTAAAGGGAGAGAGGCAGCTTCGTTCTTCTCTTTGCATATAAGGAGAAAAATCAGTAATACTACATGTCAGGTATAAGCCTACTTTGCTGACGGCAAACATTTGATGTAGGGGGAGAGTTGGAAATTGAGAGTGGGGGTTTGCTAACACCAGTTTAGAGTCTCTGTATGACAACAAATCTTAACCTTGAAAGCAATTATTGTGCAAAACTCTGGATTATTTTTTGGATGTTGTAAATAAATATAGTTGTTTCAATTCGTGCATGTTTCAAATTCTGGACGAGGAAACAAGGGCTAGCTTCTTTAAAGGAAAATAAGTGTACAAACTCCATTGGAAGGAACAGACTGGGGAGGGGGTTAAGAGTGTCTGAGGGAGAAAGAACCATTTGTTGTGATGGTTTTCACACCTTTTTGAAGACATCATTTTTGTTTTATATTTAGCACCAAATGAAATCTTATGCAAGACCAATATATGAGTGGAATGAAAACAGAGCCGCTTTGGGGGAACCACGAGCCAGGAGCCCAGAGCCTGCTTTCTTCCCCTGGTCTGTACCTGGGACACACCCTAGAACCCTAACACTGCTCTGAACACAGTTTGAAAACCACAGCTTTTAAAGCGCCCAAAATATTCTCTAAAGATGGCCCAAGGGAATGACTTCCAGAGTCCTGGAATGGATTAGCTGAAGAGAGAACTTTTGTCTTGACAATTTAAAAGGGCGCTTGTGCTCAGAGCAAGTAGGAAAAAGATATGTAATACATTGTACGCTAATAAGCCAACATGTAGCTAGCCCAAGATGGAACCTGCCGTAAGTATGAATAAGCCCTGGTCCTGTCTATAAGGAGGGAAGAGGAAAAGATGTTTCTAAGGGTCACTTACAAACAAATCAGGGTCCCCTTTCCTTATAAGTTACAGGAACATCGCATGGAGGTGTTTGAGATCAGTTGGCTATGACTGTACTCGAATGCGTGGATTTATTCTATTCCCACCTCAGGAACTGTTATATCACTGTTATTCTATCCGTCAGTGAAAATTATTTCATATTAAGTGTCATTCATGAAATGAAAAGTTTGCTGAGCCATATAATCTGCTTGGCAGACTCACTGGTGTTTTGAGTGTTGAGTAAAATGATAACATACAGATGATATTTGAATATCATCATATATTCACATTATCTCTTCTATTATGAGATTGACTGGAATGGCAGTATTGGGATTGGGCTCAGTTCTCCTTTATATCGCAAAAGCTACAGGGACTAAGATTTCTACGGTGACAGACAGGAATCCCCTTTTGTTCCATCCTTGATTTTCACAACCCCTTGATTCACATAGCACAGCTCCGTGGGTGAGGAGAAATCAGCAGAGCTTGCAGGTGCACTATAGTAGCCTTGTACTTCTCATGGCCACGACCACCCTCCCGCCTTGTTTCTTGGAGGTTGCACAGTTGGGGAGTTTGTAGGAGGAGAAAGGACAGACCCCTCTCTGCGTTCTCCCATTCCATCGTGCTTGACATGCTTCTGTTACCTGCATGGGGTTAGAGATGGCAGTTAAAATCATCAGTGTTCCAGGAAGCCACAGGTCTTCCAACAGTTTGTGCTGGAACTTTGTCTTTTTTTGAGAAAATATTTCCTCTACAAGGATGAAACTAGTAGAAACACAAAATAGCTGTCTGTGATAGTGGGTGAAAATGATTGTGGTTAACTTTTAGTTGTTGAACTGTGCTGAATAAAGCTTTTCATGTTTAGGCTGGTTAATGCTATCTTACTCTTCCTACCGTGTTTCCCCGAAAATAAGACCTAGCTGGAAAATCAGTTCTAATGCATCTTTTGGAGCAAAAATTAATATAAGACCATGTATTATATTACATTATATTATATTTATTATATTATAAAGACCTGGTCTTCTATTGCAGTAAAATAAGACCAGGTCTTATATTAATTTTTGCTCGAAAAGATGCATTAGAACTGATTGACTGGCTAGGTCTTATTTTCAGGGAAACAGGGTAACACCTGCATTTCAAAGAAGATTGAGTGTGTACAGCCATACAAAACCAACGGAACTATCCCAAGGTATATTCATGATAATAGACCAGCGGTTCCTTGTGAGTGAGCATTTAAACTCTGACGTTCTTGGGGATTTTGTTTTGGAACTCAAGGGTATGTTCCAGTTACCATTGCTGAATCGGCTGATACAGGACTTCAAATGTTATATGGGATGGGTACCTGGTATTTTTGCAGATGTCGCTTTCTTAAGATTCAGATAGTCAAAAGTCTTACTTGAAGAGGGGATTTTAGTGTATTACACAAGGTTAAATTTTAAATAACCTCGGATAGCTCTTCACATTCTGAAATTTTCTGATTTGACAAACTTAACATTTTTGTAGCCTTTAAAATGAAAACAATTACCATTTAATGACTAGTTAATACACGTCTCTAAATTAAGACAGTCATATTGTTTCATGGGACTAAATTTAGAATTTAAAGTGGTCTCGAGAAAGAAATAAGTTGCTCTGAGTGAGTTCGGCAATATTAGGTAAACAGAAAAATCAGATCATACTGGTAAGGGGCTTTCATATATTAGGTGCTGCCCCTACATTCTTTTAATTGATTCTTATAACCTAGTATTAATACACAACTACTACTAATTATAATGGTATACATTAACATCCCATTTTACAGATGAAAAAACTGAGGCAATATGTTCTCAGAGCCACACTCTTTTGTAGCCAAGTAATTCTCACCCTCAGGGCCCCCTGACTCCAAATTCTAAGCATTTTCTACCCCACTAGCTACCTCACAACTGTTCCTCTGTTTCTATTCCAGCGTCAGTAACTTCCCCCTCCGTATTAAAAATGGAGTCTCCTCCTGGGAAAAATCGCAGGGATGGGTAGGGAATATTTGTTGTGACTTTGGCAAGAAATAGCATTATCCTTCTCATCATTCTGTGTTCCCTAGGTCTGACCATTAATGATGGGAGGGACTTTTTAGTTCTCTTGTTAGTGATTATCTTCTGTAACTCATCTTCATCTTTTGAATTACGCTTCACCTACCCCTGAGCACATTCACCAATTTGGCAAATGAAAGACCGTTGCCACAGGGATGACTTTCCTGAATTACCCAAGTATTATGCTTAGTCCTTCTGTTGGTGGCATCCACAGAAACAGACTTCCTAGACATCATTCACTTTCATAATTCATATGAACTTCCCCACAAACTCAGGGTTGCAAATACAAGGACATCTCTTTTATTTCTTTCTGAATAAAGAAACAGTGGGCTTAAGTTGTCAAATTGGCAGGATGTCCTTGCGGCTCTTCTACCCCTAAGTCATACAAACCCCATATGGAGAGACCAAGTGGAGAAGGATCAGTTTGACTCCCACATGGAAGTAGGGAGCTCTGCCCTTGTACTAGTGTAGGGGAAAATTGCAAGTTAAATCTCTAGCTGGGTACCCACTATGCTTAGTATACATGTGACCAGTTGGAACTAGCCATGGAACCAGTGTACTCGTAGCCATTTTCAGTGAAGTAGGTGTTGGCACTTTCTAATTCTCTTTAAGTCTTCAGGTGAATGATCAGAACTTGATGGGACAAATCCATATTTCACATGTACATATGCTTTCATAGATTTCACATGTATGAAATCATTTTAAAGGATCGATCTAGGGAAGTACTAAAGATAGATATGTACAAATGTGAGGACGCAAATCACCCATTCAATGAACAGTTATCGAGCACCTACAGCCTACCAGGTACTACTATGTGTTGTAGGGACATAAGGGTGAAAAATCATTCTGGGACAGCCTACCATCTGTTCTGTAACTCTGATTGGCTTCTTAAACTGTAAATATCCCCAAATGGGGCTCTTTTGAAGTTCATATTGCAAGCTGATGGCGACAAACCGAAGTGATGCCCTCCCTGAGCTTCGTCCTTGAGGTAGGTATTATGAGTTTTGTTTTAGTTTGCAAGCTGACTTTGCAAGGAAGATTCCAGGCTAGGTAGTTTACTTGGCAGACAATTCCAGGAAGACACCAGTAGGGGGCGCAAGTGGGAGACGGGGAAGAGAGGCAGCCAATAGTGTGACATGTCCCACCGATTACCACTGTGCAGGAGAGCTCATAAAGAGCGTGTGTCCAACTTGCGACATGCCTCTTTCGGTCACTAGTAACTGCTCTTATGGGGCGTTGAGTCCCAGCACTTGAGGGTCGCATGCGACTGGGCGAGCAGGCTTCGACCTGCGCAGATTCTTAGGGACTTGTTGAGGCTTTGGTAGCAGTTGAAGGTTGGGCTGGTGTGCATTAAGATAGAGGCCTGAAGGGACATGGCCAGGGCTTCAGCCGCTTCTCGGACCGCTCTCTTCCAGTCTTGGAACTGTAGACGCTTTAGAAGAATCATTTTTAGTGGTCCTCCGAACTTCAAAATGAATGAAGATCCCGGGAGAGTGGCTTTTTAGTCTGAAAAATGGAACAAGAGAAGTGGCCTAAGTTCAGAGTTCAGTCATTCAGGCGGAAATTTTCAATAAGGGCATTCATTTTGTTCTGGTTTTTGTTGTTGTTCCAACCATTATCCTTGTTTCCCAGGTTGGAAAACTTGGACACCCACTTGTTTCACATTCCACGTTAACCTAAGACTCGGTAATGTGGAAATCCTGACGGGATTATTGTGAGGGCTAATCATAGAGTCCCTGAAAGGCCCTTGGCACAGAGCCTGGCACGTAGTTACAACTTAAATTATTGTAGCTATTTTTATGTTGTTATTTTTGTCCTTATGTCTCTCATCTGCTAGGAACATGTGGTGGCCCCCTGTGGCTCACCTTACTAAGGCTGTCCTCCTCTGCCTGGCTTTCAAGACCTTCTGTAATCTGGGTCTACCCAATAGAGCTCAGGGAATGTGCTCAGGTCTGCTCAGGGTTTATTCATCCCAGAACTTGCCTTGTTCCTTCCAGCTCCACTACCTTTGTTCATCTTGTCCCCTGACCACAATCTTCTTCTTCCTCCCTTCCCATATTGTAGAGTCACCAGTTTCACTCATTCTGCAACTCCAGTGTGTGGAGAAAATGCAGGTTGTTCATTTTGTCTACAGCAAACCTTCCTCCCCAGCAAATACCTATTGGTTATCAGGGGAAAAAATAATAACGTTTGATCCCATCCATTTAAAAACTTAGTTTGATCTGATAGTCCAAATGGTCCCTTAAGATAATTCTCACTCTTCCTAGGCAAACAGTGCCCATTCCCTCATGTTGTCCCCTTCTTTGCTGTTATAGTGTACGTGGGAAGGGGTGTCGAGTGCACTCCTCCCTTTTGTTGCTTATGGAGGACAAGCAAACTAAGTCTCTTTAAGGGGGGTGGCTGCTGCTGTCAGGGGCTAGGTCTCTTGCCCACTGGTGCTGCTTGTTCTATGCAGCAGGTCCTCAAATAACGTCGTTTTGTTCAACATCGTTTCATTAGAACATTGGTGAGATGCCATAGGAACTTACTGTATTTTGCTGTGTATAATGTGCACCCACGTTTTTGGCCCAAACTTGCAAGGGAAAAAAAAATCTTTCGTTCTAATTTTTTAATTCAAATTTTTATTTGTTTACAGTTAGGTACCTGTTTTTTGTATTATAAAGGAATTTTAGCATTTATTTTTTAACATATTATGAGACAAGAAATTTTATGTAACAGATAATTACAAAACACAAGAACCGATACAAGGTACAAGAAAATTTATGTACTACTAACAAATTTATGATATTTACGCATCATAGGCCAAGAACTCTTCGTCATTGCAAGTTGGATGTAAGTTCAACAAAACCGATTATTGTATTGCAGGGTGTTATTTTGCATACAGATAGTGTTATTGATTTCTAGAGTTACACTTTCAACTCATAAATTTAACTCATAAATAAAAGAATTAAAAACATTTATGTAGATACGGAATTAGTAGTACTACCCATGTATAATTCACATCCTTATTTTTCCCTCACAAATCTGAGCAAAAAAGTGCCCATTATACATGGCAAAATATGGTAACTCTTGTTTATATCAGTTAGCCTGTGGTAAAATTGGTTTTGTTATACGTTGTTTCGTTTAAAGTCACAGAACCTATTGATGACATTGAGTACCTATCGTACAAGGTGTGATCAAATAATATGGTGAATGTTTAAATAAAAAAATATTACAGTAAAAGACACATTGCCATTAATCCTCCTCAAAACACTCCCCCCTCGCTTCAAACACACTTATCCCATCATTCTTGCCACTTTCTGAAGCAGTTCTGGAAGTCCTCCTTTGTGTCTTTAGTTGCGCTGTTGTAGCTGCCTCGATGTCCTGAATGGATTCAAAACGATTACCTTTCATGGTCATTTTGACTTTGGGGAAGAGCCAGAGTTGCTTGGTGCCATATCCAGTGAATAAGGTGAATGAAGACATACTGTAGTGTTTTTATTTGGCAGAAATTGCCATACCAGAAGAGATGTGTGACACGGGGCATTGTCATGATGGAGAATGATTTACCGTACACTTTAATACACACCTTCTCTCAACCGTAGCTCACATCTGACTGACTGTACTGAACAAATTGAAACTTGTCACACACTATTACTAAGGTTTGACATGCCATGTCCCGTATTGAAGATCCCTGCCTTTCTGTTGGATGGCACTCGGCAGCAGCCTTCACTGTATTTTGTGATCACAACAGAAAGGCTCTGTGTCACACATTGCTTCTGGTATGGCAATTTCTATCAAATAAAAGCATTATGGTGTGTCCCCATCAACCTTATTCACTAGATCTGGCACTGTGCAACTTCTGACTCTTCTCCAAAGTCAAGGTAAACATTTTGAATCGATTCAGGACATCAAGGTAGCCATGACAGCTCAACTGAAAACACTCACAAAAAAGCACTTCCAGAACTGCTTCAGAAAGTGGCAAGGACGATGGGATAAGTGTGTTTGAAGTGAGGGGGAGTATTTTGAGGGGATTAATAGCAATATATCTTTTGCTGTAATACATTTTTTAATTTAAACATTCACCGTATTTTTTTATCACACCTTGTAGTAGCAGTTGAAGTCAGCTCCTATAACACAGTCTAGTCCAGTGATTTTCAAAGACCCACAGTAAGATACAGAAGCATCATCATGAGATTCTAGTAAGCACGTAGGACATATGTGTGCATGTACAGATGATGCCGTTTCTACTAAATAACGTGGATAGCCAAAACATAACTTTCATAAGCTATTATTTTTGCTACACTGGATGCATTCTGATCTCTTCCATTCTATTTTGTTTAATGAAAACAAAACATGGGTTTGGACCCAATAAGTGACCTCCCGTTTGCAAAAAATGTTGCTCGTTTCAGCCTCTTGGCTTTATCACAGCCTTGTGTGGCACTCCCTCCTGGCTCCATTCCACTTTGGCTCTCACTGACAGCAAATTCTCAGGGTTAGCCATAACCTCCATCAACCCTACTGGCCTGGTGGTCTTTGTAAGGGGTCCCCTCCTTTGCCACAGGTCACCTGAGACACCCCACCTCACAGCTCCCTCTACTTAATCAGTCTGCAGCACCAGACTGATGAAGCTGTGTCCCAGGCTGGTGCAGACTGTCTCCTCCCTGGGCTCCAAATGACGCATGGAGGTGGGCACAAGAATATCCTCCCGTACTCGGTGTTACCTTCTCCATTCAGAAGGCAGAATCACCCTGGGATGAGTCAAGACAAGCAGCCAACCACTCCACTGTCTTCTTCTCTTACCTCCTTTTTTCCCTTAATTAACTAAACTCCAAGAGGGACAGGTTCTTCTTTTCTTCCCTTCCACCATCTCATCCTTCTGCCATCGAGACAGAAAGATCAGGGACTTCACTATCCCTAATGCGTGAATGCTACATCTTCTGCTGCCTTCAGGTGAATTCTTTGAGTTGAGTCCTCCCAACTCCTGGTCGAAAATCCTGTCCTAGGATACAACCTGACTTTCAAGGCTGTGGAATTTTCTGTCTGTGGCAGAGTCTTCTAGTTTCCCACCTATGTCCCTTCTCTGCACACTTTAGTTGGGATCAGCTAACAACTGCATTTCTAAGACTCCCTTGCAGATAAGAATGGCAAAATTCTACCACTGGGATGTTAGTAGATGTGAAGTGTGTGGTTTCTGCTTTGTGTCCTTGTTTTTCTTTATAATTGCACCACATAATGTGGTGTGTTGTTTTTTTTTTAACCATGAAACTACATATAGTTTAGTTGTGCATGTTTTCTTATAAATGGAAACATTTTATATATATATTTCTGCAATTTCCTTTTTATGTTTTGGTTTTTGTTCAACGTTATGTTCCTGAGTGTAATGCAGTTAATTAATTAATTTCTTTATTGCTGTACACTATTCCATAGTGTGGATATATTTAAATTTATTTATTCTATCATGCATGGATATTTATTTGGGTTGTGTTGTTACTACATTATTTCTATGAAAAGTCTTAGTAAAGTCTCCCAAACAATGCAAAGACCTTAACGGCAATCACACCACCCACCTTGCAACTTAGGTCCCACAGGTTAGACATTCTCATTTTAAAATAGAAATGTTTGTTCAGATTTATCCACTATTTTCTTTGTTTATAATTCCTTCACCCACCCTCACCTCCCAAGATCACTTCTCTTCTTAGATTTCAATTGTGACGATCAGTTGAGGGAAAACTATTTCAGTTATTGTTGGAAATTTTATTTTTCCTGTTTTCTTAAAATATAGTTTTGCTAGGTATAAAATACATTTTTGCTAGGTATAAAATTCTAGTTATTTTTCTCTCAACACATTAAGGATGTTCCATTGTTTCCTGGCTTTTACTGCTGAGAAATCAATGCTAAATCTAACTGCCATTTGTCACTGGAGGTGTTCTTTTCTCGAGAGTACTCTGTAGCTGCTTTTAAGATATTCTTTTTGTCTTTGGCATTCTGCAGTTTTATTATTAAGTGTCTAGATGTGAATTTCCTTTTTATGTAACTATTTTGCTTGGGATGTTTTTGTTGTTGTTCTGAAATTTGTGGATTGATTTTTCTCATCAGTTCTAGAAGATTCTCAGAATATTGTCCCTGCTCTGTACTCTTCTTTTCTACTTCTGGATTTCAGGTTAGGTATATGTTAGACTTTTGTTCTCTGTCTTCTCTATGTTGTAACCTTGTTCTCATATTTTCTGTCTCTTTATATAATATTTTTATGTGCTACAGTCTAGATAATTTTTTCGATTTTCAATTTCCTGGATCTAATCTGTTTAAGTTTGTCACAGCTTTTATGCTTGTTGTCTTTTCTTATTTATTTCAACATTTGTTTTATATTCTGTGTCTGATCATTTTAAATTTTGAAGTCTTTGCAGGTTCAGTTCTATCTATTATTTCTGCTAGTTGTTCATGATGCTCTGTTTCTTTATGCATGTGTGTCTTTGTTTTACTTTGTTTTATTTTATTGTGACCTTATTTTTATTTTATTTCATTTTATTTTTTTGAGACTTTATCAGTGGAAATTCTTTAGGGTTTGAATTCAAGGTGAGTTTCTCTAGATTTTGCATTTGTTTCTGCCTGAAATCACCAACCTGCAAAGCAAGGACTTAAAATTCTCAACTTGAGATTTTGGGAACCAACTCCATAATCAATTCATATTCAAAATCCATGTGAGGGCTGTCTTGTGGTTACAAATTTTCAATAAAGATTTTCTTCCCTCTACTCAGCACTGACTTTTGAGACAGGCAATTCTTGAAACTGCCTTTTGGTAGATGTTTGGAGTCCTATCTTTAGCAGGGCACCTCCTATTATACTTTGTACTGTGATGGTTCCTGGCTTTGTCAGTGCCATCAAGTATGTCTGCTGTCCCCTGTTCCCTGCTAAGTTGTAATATGAGAAGCTCAAGCACTGTCAGTTAGTTAAATGTCTGCAAGATGAAAGCCGATACATGTGTTACTCTCTGAGTATTCCTCATTTTCTTGTGAGCTCATAAATACATTTCAGACTGTTGTGAGAAATATTTTGTCCAACAGTTTAAATTGTTTTCAGAGGATTGGACAGGTAATTTTTTCAGTCATACTGCCCAAAATATGAACTACCATTTTCTTTCTCTTTAAATTCCCTTTTCAGTAATCCTAATATTCCTTGAAACATATGAATGCCTCAGAACAACTAGGGTGAAGATCATATGTGCAGAAATCAATAGAGAAAAAGCACGATCATTATTTTAAAAATATTATCTCCTTCCACACATATTCAAGGGTACTTTAAGCCCTAACTTGTGTTATTTGAGGTAATACTAGCTGCCTCAATAAACCCAACATAGTGCAATGAATCAAAATAATGGAAGTTTGTGCCTTACATATCCCAAATGGATGTCCTGATTAGCGGATGGCTTCCATTCAGATGGTAATTCAGGGAACCAGGCACTTTCAGTTCAGTGGCTCTGCTATTTTCAACCTGTGGCTCCCAAGGTCATTGGGCTTATTTGGAACACACTGGCAAAAAATAAGGAAAGAACGTGGAGACTCTTAAGTGACAGGTTTTTACTAGCCAGTCCTAGATGTGGAACATTCTACTTCCTTTCCCATTCAGTTAGCTATAATAATACTTGGTAAGATTGCCACATCTGACTGCAGGGAGGCATTGCTGGAAAGGTAGTCTGGACGTGAGCCGAGGACAAAGAAGAAACAGGTTTAATAAACAGCCAGTCTATCTCTGCCACATACTTGCCCTCTAAAACCAGCTCATCCTGGTTTCTCAGTTCTCTGAGCTCCTATTTCATTTATAATCAGTGCCACCAAGTTTAGGATCTAATTATCATGAATTACTTCATGTTTTAACAGTTTAAATCCCCAACTATATAATAACTACCTTGAAGGTGTGAATTTTTTGCCAAAATTTTGAAAATGACTCCTACCATTTAGTTTTGAACATATAATATGCTCTAAAAAAATTAAAACTCTGAACAAGAGGAGAATGTTCTTCTTCTAAGGCGATACCTGCTAATATTTTAGGGATGCATGTTGTAGTCTGCAACTTATTCATTATGTTATTCCTTCATCATTTCTTCTTAGATTTGAAATTTGTCAAAATAAAAATTTGGAGGACAAAAACGAAACCCCTGAAGTTTGAAGTGGTCTTTACAAACAACAGTGTCCTTTCCATAGGGGATCGCCTTAGCCCTCTCAGCTCCCTCTGAGTTGTGCAAATTTATTCAGTCATTCTGGAAATATTTGTTGATGTCTACAGAGTGCTAGATACTAGTGAGTGGCTCGGCATAGGGAGATGATCAATACAAATAAGATCCTGCCCTAGATGGGGTTAGGTGAGTGGGTATAGACATACTGCTTTGAATGGAGAACGGCCTTTACAGTTGACTTTGTCATTGATATAGTGGTAGTGAGGTTTTAGGTTATTTGTATAATGTGAAAGAAAAAGGCTTGGTGCTATCTCAAGTCCTTCAGTAGAGACCTTGCACTCCTTTTTTCTTTGGTTTTAGGCCTTGTTTTAAAGGCCAACCTTTCTTCAGGCCAGTATTTAGCAAATGAACATGCAGAGATGCTTAGCTCATTCCCTAGGGCCACAGATAATCTTAGCTGAACTGGACTTTGGGTTATTGGCCTCCAAATTACCCTCTACTTGAGTTTAACTCATTACTTGTTGCTAGGCTCAGTGTTTTCAATGCTTCGTTTTTATTTTTTCTGTTGCTATTGGTCTTAGTAAATGAGAATGACATGTGGATCTGAGTTAAATTGTTTGAATCATAATTTGTTTTCTTTGAATGTTTTTTTTCCCCTCTACTGCACTGTATTGTGGATAGGAAAACACACTAACTTCTTAGTAACTCTAATCTGTTATCCAACTGCTCAGAGGCAAACACAATGCATGTGGCAAATTACTTTATATGCCGATAAAGCCTTTGTTTTGGAAAAATGTTGGGATGTTTATACGCAAGACATTGTTTTGAATCAAGCCATCTAAAATATGCAAATGAAGAAAAGGGAGTTGTATCCTGAAGAGGATCATCAAAATTCCAGGAAGGGTCAGGCTGCAAAGTATGAGGCATGGGGAGTCTATAATTAGGGATTGGCCATGTTTTATTTGATTGGGCAGCTCCTTGGGCTTAGCTCTGGCATTGGTCAGAGAACAGCTCTCCAGTCCAGAGGCGTTCACTCTAGAAGATGACTCAGGTGGCAAATCTAGCTCCCTCAAGAGCCAAGACAAGAATTTCTGACAGATGAGAACAGAGTACTTATTTCTTTATTTTTCTATTTATTTATTTCTAATAAAATAGATGAAGTTAAGGAAGGGAGATACACAGTGCTCTTCTTGGAAATTATATTCACTTCTCTTATCTTTTTAGAAAAATTTCTCTCATTTGGAAGTTTCCAAAACTATACTTTTGGAGGTACCAAGTCTCAGCCAAGGACAGTAATGAGATATGGAGCCCGGGAACTAGCAGGCTGGGTGGAATATTTAACTCACTCTCTTGATGCAATGAGCTACTGAGTGGTCTTTTCCTACAGTGAGCAAGGGCGTATTTCTATCCTTAATACCAAATATTCAGTCCTTATGAAAGGAAGAGACAAGACTTCTATATTCTTGATATGGCCAATGTGATTTTGAAATATGTGTGTGTGTGTGTGTGTGTGTGTGTGTGTGTGTGTGTGTGTATATATATATATATATATATATATAATTAATTTATATATGTATAAATGTATACACATTTTAAGAAAGGAAAACTATTAAAATTGTAATACTCAATATGTTCCCACAACAAAAGATGAATACAAGTCACGCTTGACTTCTGCAATTATGACTTCTGCTCAAAGTGGTTCCCATCAGCATCCAGACTCTTCTGATTACGGCAAACTGCTGCTTGAGCAACGTTGACCAAAGTGTCCACTTGTATAGATTTTTTTGGCACCCCCCAGTGTGTCTGTGTGTGTGTGTGTATGTGTGTGTGTGTATAAAATATACTTTTATTTACTTTGTTGTGTCAGAGGGTTGTAAAAAAGTTATTGCTAAAGTAGGTATCAGGCAAACAGAAAGGTGCTTTGGAAATCCAGTTACCTTGGAGTTTATTTAAACTAAGAGAAAAAGGTCATAATGTTTTCATGCAATACATACTTGGTTCTTTAAATTATTTTATATTTTTAAGCAAAGTACTCCATGCATTATTACTGAGAAGACCATATAACCTGATTCGTTTGTGGCAGTTTTGGTTTGCGCCTACTGCTCCAATGTAATCGCTAATAGTGCCTCCTTTCATTTTCAAAAGTGTCCTGGTTTGTATGATAAATTATGATCACCTCACTTACAATGGTAGTCAATGTGTCTAGCAATAATAGATCAGCTTTGTTCAGACCAACTGTTCTGCTGAGAAAAGCTGCTTAAAATTACAAAGGAAAAAAAAAGTCAGTTTCGAAGCCTTGGAGAGCCATCAAAGCAATGAGGAATTGCAAAGCCAAGATTTGGGAGGAACAGAGCCCTGAGAGGTGAGCATAGCTTTTGGATCTTCTTCTTGAGATAGTTGTCAATTCCAAAAGTAGTGGCTAAGAGTCTAAGAAATTTAGCAAAACTTTCAAGAAACCCATGGGGTCGGAGGCATGCTAATTATATTCAGGTCCTGCCAAAAAGTAGAAGCCCTAGTAAATAATTGAGGTTTCTCCTTGGAACCCTAAGTCAAAATGAACCAGAAATAGAAAAACTCTCACAGAGAATGAAGCCAAAAATCAAATATTTTCAGATTAGTGTCCCCAGCTTAAGTGCCTGCCAGCAGCAAAAGTAAAAATTCTCTTGGGGGGAAGATACATATTTCAGAGCCTCATGTTATCACTAGAGTTTTTCATGTACTATATCTGTCACCCAATGAAAATAACTAGAAATATGAGAAAAAGAAACATTTGATCAAAAACAAAGAAAAAAATGGACAAATAAGATATAAGGATCCAGATAGTGGATTAATCAGATATGGTCTCTAAAATAACCATGATAATTAATCGACTAATAATTAAAAGATAAGATTTAAAATTTTGTCAGAGAACGGAAAATTATAAACAAGAACCTAAATCTGAAGAATACAGTTACTGAAGTTTAAACCTAAATAGATGAAATTGTGAGGGTGATGGAAATCCTCTATGACTGGATTATAGTAATGGTGATGGTTGCACAACTGAATTAATATACTGAAACCATAGAATGTACATTTATGTTAAGTGAATTTTATGGTATGGGAATTGTACTTTAATAAGGCTATGGATTCAATGGAATAGATGCAGTTGAAAGAGAGTTAATGGACTAGAACATAGGGCAGACACCCCAAATACCCAAAATAAAGCATGGAATGGCAAAATGATGGAAAATAAATACAGGATTTTGAAAGACATGTAAAATATTGTAGAAAGCCCTAATATAAATGCAATTGGAGTTTGAGTAGGAGAGGAGAGAGAAAAATGGAACAGAAGAAATAATTGGGAAAAAATGGCAGAGAATTTTCCAAAACTAATAAATGACACAAAGCCACAGAATTAAGAAGACTTAAGACACCAAGGGGAGTAAGTACAAAGAAACTTCACCTAAGAACAACAATAAAATTTCTGAAAATAAAAATGGAGAAAAGCTGAAAAGCAGTCAAAGATGGAAGAGTGGGTACCTCTTGCCTTCAAAGGAGCATAATAAGGCTGACAAGTGAGTCTTCTATTCAAACAATAGACATCAAAAAGAAATGGAACATCTTCAAATAGATGAACGAAAACAAGTGTTAAGCATAAATTCTATAACACAGATTCCTCAAAACTGAAGGAAAACTATTTTTTTTTTAAATTTATCATGAGCAGCATCATTTGGACAGAAGGAATATTATTCCAGATCAAAGCTCAGAGGTTTAGAAAGGAATGAAGTTCAATAGAAATAATAATTAGATAAATATAAATAAATATTGACTCTATAAAAATAATAATGTCCTGTGGAGTTTAAAATATATAAGGAATAAAATATGTGATCAAAGTGGAACTTAAGTCTGGAGAAATTAATGAAGTTAAATTGTTCTAAGGTCCTCATAATGTATAGGAAGTAATAAAAACTAATTTGTTTCAGCCAATAATAAGTTAAGAATGCATGTTTTAAACTCTGGATAATCTTTAAAAAGAATGATAAAGGGATATATAAATAATAAGCTAAGAGAAGGGGGGAATAGAATAATAAAAATGTACAGATAATTCAAAAGAAGGTGGAAAATGGGAGAAAAAGGATCCTAGAGTAGGTGAGACAAATAAATAATAGTTTAAGCTGAAATACATTAGCAATTATTTTTTAAAGTAGACTAAGTACTCTAATTAAAAGTCAAAGATTATCAGATTGGATTTTTTTGAAAACCTATATACTGCTTTAAAGAGACATACCTTGCTTAAAAAGATACAGAAGGGCCAAACATAAAAGGATGTAAAAAGATATACTCTGCAAACACTAACCAAAAGAAAGAATGTATAGCTATGTTAATATCAGGTAAAGTAGACCATTTAACAGACAAGAAGTACATTAGAGATGAAGAGAGATATTTCATAATAAAAAAGTTTCAATTCACCAGGAAAACAATATTTCTAAATTTGTATGCAATTATTAAATACACAATTGTAAGATCTACAAGGAGAAATAGAGATATCAATATATTAGAAATTTTAATTTATCTCTCCTAGTAATTGATACAATCAGCAGACAATAAAAACCAATTAGGATATAGACAGTTTGAACAAAGTTAATTAACAAACCCCATCGAATTATGAAACAGTGCACTCAACAAATATAAAATACACATTTTTTTTCAAGAGCACATAGAATATTTGATATTGCCCATATTTTCTGTGTCATTAAGCAACTCAGCAAATTTCAAAGGATTGAAATCATACAGAGTATATTTTCATATCACAGTGACATTAAACTAGATTTCACTAACAAACAAGATAACTGAAAAATCCCCATATGTTTAGAAATTAGCAATCATGGGTCAAAGAAGAAGTGGCAATGAACATTAGATAATATTTAGAAATCAATGACAATGAAAATATGACATATCAAAAGTTGAATGCAGCCAAAGCCATACTTAGAGGGACATATATAGCCTCAAATGTATACATTAGGAAAAAAAGGAGAGGCCTAAAAATAAATAACCTAAGCATTAATTTTAAGAAGTTAAAAAAGAACAATTAAAATTTAAAAACAGGAGGAAGGAAATAATAAAAATAAGAGAAGAAAGTCATGAAATAGAAAGCAGATATCTTATAGCAAGAGAATCCATCGAGGCAAAGGACTACTAAAATTGATAAATCCTCGTAAAACTAATCAAGAAAAATGCAAATAATGAACTAATGTCAGGAATGAAACAAGGGACATCACTGTATTTAAAAGATAATAAAGGAAGGAATATGATGAATAACCCTGTGGCAATATTGTAACATGAAATTTTAGAAGAAATGGAACAATTTTCTAAAAATGCCACTTATCAAAACTCTCCCGAGAAAAATAACAGTCTGAGTAGCCCTATATCTATCCACTCATATGAATATGTAATTAAAAACCTTACCACAAGGACAACTTCAGACCCAGATGGCTTTTCTATTGAATTCATTAAATATTGAAAGGAAAAATAACACATTTTCCACAAACTGTTTCAAATAATAGAAAAAGAAGAAACACTCCCAACTTGTTTTAAGAGGTCAACAGAATGTTAATACTAAACCCTGATACTATAACAAAGGAAAATTAGCACCAAATGCCATGGCCTTGGGAGCCACACCGTGGACTCCTATGGCCCCAGTTGGGTTGGAGGGAAAAGAGCAGATGTTGGAGGAAAAGAGCAGATATGGGGAAAAGAAAAGGTAGCTCTGGGAACTGAAGACCACAGAGCTTTCTAGTATTCTCAGGGCACATGTAATGCACAAAGATGTTCCTCTAACCCTAGGAAAAGGGAAAAGCCTCTAAAAACACAATTGAAATTTAGTTTTCATCAAGTGAGGCCTTGAGATACAGATTGAATTAGGAGAAATAAAGTAATGTCATGTCCCTTGCACTCAACTTGCACAAATTGTGGAGCAAGTGTACGCCCATGACAAATAAAAGCAGGTCAGGATCCTCAGGGAACACATATTTGGGCGAGAGCAGTCTCACTTCTGGAGGGTAGGTCAGACAATCAAGTGTTGGTACAAAGAATCATACAGATGGGGACAAGGAAGGGGCGGGGGACCCTCTAGAAATCACCTATACCTTTCCATTGCCCCAAATCTTCCAGTAGGATGAAATTACATCCCTTTTAAAGACTTTTGGGAAAATGGAGTCCACTTTTGGCAGTATCATGCGGTCCACAACTCTTACCTGTATTTGTATGATTACTCAGGTTGACTGTGAACCCCACATAGTGGTATCTGTGCACAGAACAAATTTCAGTTAAAAATACTCTACAGGGCAGTCCTAAAAAACAATCGTCTGACAGTTTATATATAAAACTCTTTATAATCTGGAAGGAAATTATTTCTCCTAATACCTCCATGAGAAACTCATTGTGTTCACCCATTTTATAGATGATGAAGTTGTAGTAGAAGAAGAAATTCTGAGCCTAAGGCAAGTTCCCAGGTAATTTGTTTCTAGAAATCTTAGGAGCAGAATTCCTATTTTTGATTGATTTTTCTAGACTCTGCTAGAAATACTGATCTGGTATCTGAAAAGGTGGGCATTTGAGTCAAAGAAATTCAAGTTCAAATTCTGGCTTCGCCTCCCGTTACCTGGATAACCTTGGACATACTGCTGGAATCCTCAATTTTGTCTTTAAAATAGGAATAATCTATCTCCTGAAGTTAGAAAAAAATATAGGGAAATATATTTGTTCATTTATGTAGTTATTGAGAAATATTATTGGGTATCTACTCAATAATAGATGAGAAAGTTGGTCAGTGTTCCTGCTACCATGGAGCTGACATTTGATTGAGGGGACAGGGAAACAATAAGTAGCTAAACAAATATACATGATGCTGTTGGGTAAATAACCCTCAAGGGTAAAAAATGATAAAATAATAAAATGATTAAAAAAATAACCATATAAGGTAAAGAATGACAGTAAGACCACTTTGATAAGGGTGACCGAGGAGAGTTCTCTAGTTATAAAGGGCAGCCAAAGAGCACAGTACATCCAAAGGCCCTGAGGGAGGAACCAGCTTCCATGTTTGAGGAACGGGAAGAAGGACCATTGTGGCTGGAGGTTGGTGAGTTGTGGAGTGACTAGAAGAAGAAATAGTAGGGCCCCATTACTTCGGGTCTTCAAGGCAAAGGAAGTATGGATTTTATGGTAGGTATACAAGGTATAATGGGCAACCACTAAAGAATTTTAAACAGAAGAGTCACCGAGTCTGGTTTATTGATTTACTTAATTGATTTAAAATTTATTTTTAATTATAGTTTATACACAGTATTATATTAGTGTCGGGTGTACAACATAGTGACTCAACATTTACATACCTTATGACGGGATCGCCACAATAAGTGTAGTAACATCAGTCACCATACACAGTTATATTATTGACTACATTTCCTATGCTGTACATTACATCCCCGTGTTTATTTTAGAACTGGAAGTTTGCACTTTTTAATCCCCTTCCCCTTTTCTGCCTATCCGTCCTCCCCTTTCCACTCTGGCAACCATCCGTTTGTTCTCCATATGTATGAGCTTACTTCTGTTTCATTTTGTTTGTTCGTGATTTATTTTTTAAAAAGAACCTTCTGGCTACTACTATGTGGAGGATGGAAGCAGAGAGACTATTGAAGAGGTGTGACAGTGTGTGGGAGAGAAAGGGCTTCCACTAGAGTGGTAAAGTGGAATGATGAGAATAGAAAGATTCAGGATATATTTTGGAAGTAGAGCTGATGGATTGGAAGTGGAGGGTGAGGGAAAACGGAGCAGCAGAGGATTATTTTAAGATTTCGGAAGGTAGTGTCATTTCTGAGACTGGAAAGACTTGGGGTGGGGAGGTGATGATCAGGAGTTCTGTTTTGGACAGCCACGGTTTGAGATGCCCATTGGGGGTGTCAGTAAGGCAGCTGGGTTATTTACATCTAGAGCTGGGATGGGGGTGGGGGAGAGTCACTGGCACAGCTGTAAGATTGGGTGCGATCATCCAGAGAGAGGGGGTAGAGAAAAGGGCCCGAGACAGAGCCCCGAGCACTAAAATGTAGAGATTGAACCAATTAAAGATGAGCTACTGAAAAATCATTGAGAAGGAGCTTTTATTGAGGTTAAAGGAGAATTGGGTATGTGGTGTCCCAGCAGCCAAAAGAAGAATCACAGGGACCAACCAGTGCTGGACACACAGTAGACAGACACTCAAGGAGAGTTAGTTTCCCTTTAATGTAAATGGTACCATTCATTTATTTTAGGTCTTTCAGGGGATATAATATTACCTTTCATCCCAGCATAAATTCAATTTGCAATGGCATTTTTTACCTCTTTCACATGTCTTTCAAGGTTAAAATATAGAGCCCTGAAGAGTCGTGGGATGGTCACCTCTCTTGGAAAGCGTGCATTTACCAGCCTGCAAATCCACCAAGTGGAGATTTCTCTTTTTCCGCCTTAAGTTCACATGATTTAATTTGCCTGAGTAACCTGCTGTCATAGGTTTTCATAGAGCCCTGACATCTAACAGAGTAATTAATGCTTTAGGCTTTTAGGAACTGTTTCAGGTTTTTATTAATCACCGTTGTGATTGCACATATGAATTATGAAGGAGTTATTTTGGTAGTTGGATTTCCCCCTCAGAAAAATTTCCATATTTGTTCATTATGAACTGATAGCCTGGAGAAGAAGAATAAAAATGGAGAATGTTCCCTGGGTCCTATGAAGACATTTCAAAATATCCAGAGTGAGGATTACTTCATAATAAACAGGAGGGTGAATTGTTCGAAGTTGATAGTTAAATGTTTGCTCTTTCCCTCACTGTAAATTAACTAGACATTCTCTGTGAGTGCCCCGAATATAGGGATTCTGTGACCTGTTTCAAGAGGCGTGAACATCAGAAGGAATTTGTGGGTTTGATTTGTCTATGACTCCCATCATTGGAGGAATCACTCCTAGGACCTCCGTGTGTGCTTTTCTTTTGGGGGCTTTCCAGGACATGGAGGCATCCAAGTAACTGGAAAGAAATAGAAACCCATCCTTCTAATTCTATTTAGGGAAAACATCATGAATTTTCAAAATTATGGGATTGTATTTGAGGTCGGTGCATGAAGAAAGAATGTGATGGGGGTGTCTAGCACTTAGGATTCGATCTGAAGTGTAAAAACCAAAACACAGTAACCGTTTTCTTTGGAACTTCTCCCCCTAAAGCATCTGCTCACCCCAGACATGTGCAGGTTCTCGGCCTAAAGGCTAGTATGCCTGCAGGTGGGGCCTGCTTACCATTTGCCTTGGCGTGGGGGTAAATGTAGGCTTTCCCCTGTGTTTACAGGAGATTTTACTCCGTGCTTTTTACTTTGACAAGAGAAGATTTGCTGCTTTCCTGGGAACAGGGATCTTTGCAATGATTAGAGTGATTTTCTGTGATTCTCCCATACTTGGGGAAGATTTTTGAGACTACAAATAAAAGACAAAGTGGTTATATCAGTGTATGAATGGAGGCAGCCACTCTGCTCGTATGCAATGCCTTGACTATTGAGTGAAAATACCTGTTATTGCTCTAACTGCCATTTTCACTCTCCCTAAGTGGCCAGTTAGGATGAGGGGTAGGGGGAAGAGCTGGATTGGGCAGGAGGAAGTCCATTTGCAAAGTCGATAGAGGAAGTGTTCGGCTGAGCAGCAGACATCTGATCTGAATTCTATGCAGATAAGGGAAGGACTTGATACCCAGCAGATGGGCCACCCTGCTAATTCCACAGTAGCTTGCTGTGACAGACTATGCACTTCTAATCTGATGGTATTTTCTTCTTAATTTACTTGCAACCTGCTTTTTTCTTTTCTTTTTTTCTTTTTTGTAGGTAACAGCATTTCTGACAAAGGTGATAAATTTGCTAAAGCTTAACATTCAGATTCTTTCCTCATATGAGTGTTACATAATTATATATACATTTGGGCTCAAAGGTCCCAGTCTAACAAATTCCCTTCACTGGAGTACCATTTGAAAGCCCATTCTCTCATTAATTTTATTTGACATTTATGTCAACATTACATTCCTAGCCTAAAAGGAGAAATCACATGCGTACGCAGGGGTGTATTTTAAAGTGGAATATTTAGTTTGGCAGTGAAGAGCAGCCAGCTAAGTCTGCTAAAGCAAAATTTTCTAAATTAGTTAATATGAAGTGGTCTAAATGCACGAAATTTAAATTGTTCTACAAAGTGCTAAATGCTGGCACACATGGCCATTTTGATATTTGTTACATTTATCCTCCAGGGCTCCCAGAGTTGACTAAAATGGTGTCTGGAAAATTAACTTGGGGGGTCATCAGAGGCGAAAGAAATGGACCGAAAATAAGTTGCTTCGGTGTCAGGAGTGGAAGTTGCTAACATGAGTCCTGGTGAAAAAAACCAGCCCCGATTCTTCGTCCACTTACACGAACTTCAGAATGAGGACTTTATCAGTTAAACGCACAGCATGCAGGTCCCGGTTCTGCTGAGTGAAGGGTTTCACAAACACGACGGTTGAGGTGGGAGGGCCGTTGGGAGCCCCATCAAGCATCATGAGCTCCATTATTTCTCTGACCAGTTGATCACGTGGCCACGGCATTGCTTAGTGCTTCCCAAAGTAGACCAACCTATGATCTAGCCCTAACTAAGCCCTATGTAAGAACAACTGCTAGTACGTACCATTGATATCCTCTGACTCAGGGGTCTAGGTTGAATTGCAAATCAGTGGATGCCACCAGAGAGGGAAGGAGCTATCTATCCCTAAGCAGCACCCAAGAGCCCGAATGTGGCAGTTCCTTTGGTTCCAAAATGCTGACTGTCACATATGTTGTCGTTGGTGTGTTCTCGAGCTATGCTTTGTGCTTGACTGTGACAATGAATTGCAGACTAGGCTTTTGTTTTGCAGAGAACTCACCAATAGTGGAGAGGGGGAGAAGACCGTCCTTTGGCATAAGTTAGGGAGTGAGCTGTTTGTCAGGCTCCCCTCTCTCTTCATTCCAGTGTTCTTCCCTACCCCCCACAGCTTCCCAGCCCTGCAGGATTTACTGACCCCAAACAAACATTCTGGTCCCCTCCATGCTGTTGAAATCTAAATTGTTCTACAAAGTGGCTCACCTGGCCGTTTTGATATTTGTAACATTTTGATGTATGTATTAATAACATCATGACTCTGAAGGGTCAGGTGAATGGTGACCAGCAGACCTGTGAGCCTGTCCAGATGGCAAGGTCCCTCAAGGTCATAACTAGAGTGATTTTAACCATGACCTTCTGGAGTCAATATCTCCTGGGAGTCCCTTGGTGGGCTGGCCACTTAGTAATGTCTCTGAAAGATAGGAATTTTATCAGGGAAGGTGAGGAGGAGGAGAGCTACAGTTTATGAGGGAGAAACTTGGAGTCCAGTTGGCCTCATCATCGTCAGCTTAGTAGCTTTGTACTCAGCACCTCACTTTGGCTTTGCCGACTTTCTCATGTTCTTACCTGATCTCATCTGCCTAGGCTTCCGGCTAGCCTTGTTGGGTGTGTTTGTGTACAGGTGGGTGGGATGCTTTGTTTTAGAGTTCTGGTGTATCCTTCCAACCCCCTCAAAGGTACTACATGCAGAACTAAGAAATTCATAGTTTTCTGGCAGTCAAGGCAATTCTGGATTTCACAGGGAAGAGATTTTGAGAGCTGGAAGCGCCCCAGAGATCTGGGCCACCTTTGCACAAATAGGTAAGCCCAGAGAGGTTAAGAGCTAGAGAGGTTCTTATGGCTACTGCCTGTAGAAAGATCAGAGCACCTCCACATTGCAACGCTGGTGGAGTGGGGAGGGAACGTGGTAAAGCTTCCTTTGCTAAGAGCTGATAACAGTTACATTCCAGCACCCTAGAATGGAAGGGCTCTTTGAGATGATGGAGTCAAACCATGAGACCATAGGCTCAGGATGGCAGACCTGGGACTGCAGCTAGCTCCCTCGACCCCTTACTTTAGTTATCCCCTCAATGTTTTGGGTGGAAAATGATTAGAGGCACGCATTGGGGATCTCTCTCTCTCTCTCTCTCTCTCTCTCTCTCTCTCTCTCTCTCTCTCTCTCTCTCTCTCTCTCTCTCTCTCTCCTCCCTGCCAGCCACCAAACATATCCATTCCAGGCCTTTATCAACCCTAAAGAAGACCTAAAACCTTATTAGGGAAGTGTTTACCGTGAAACTGATCTGTCCTTGTTGAGACCAAGCCTCCATTTTTGACTCAGTTCAATGAGCTACCATTCCCTTAGCATCCATTTCTCTGGATCCTTGCTGCTATCGCCACCTGCCCACAGGGGTCTTAGTCCGTTCAGGCTCTATAACAAAACAGCTCAGACTGGGTGGCTTATAAACAAGACAGATTTACTTCTCACAGTCTGGGGGTGGAAGTCTGAGATCCAGGTGCCAGCAGGGGTGGGTGAGGACCCTCTTCCAGGTCAGAAACTGCTCATTGAATCCTCACATGGTAGAAGCGGCGAGGCAGCTCTCTGGGGTCTCCTTTGTAAGACACTAATCCCATGGATGAGGCTCTGCCCTCATGTCCTAATACCTCTCAAAGGTCCCGCCTCCGAACACCATCACATTGCGGGTTAGGATTCCAACATGTGGATTTTTTTTTTTTTGGTTGGGGAGGTAACACAAGCATGCAAACTATGGCAAGAAATCACCCTTTTCAACCAGGAAGAGATGAGGGTCTGCTCTGGGGGAGACTGAGTGATTGGGTGGGGGCTGCAGAGAGAGTGGCCCAGAACGACAATAAGTGCAAGCAGTGACCATGGAGATAATTTTCTCGGCCTCTGATCACCTTAACAGTGACTCTTCTTTGCTGCTAAAGACCTTGCTTTATACTGATGCCCCCTTCTCCTTCAGCCTTCAGGCCGGGCATGGAGAGTTGTGTCTTACAGGGCCCCTCATTCTTGCCCCCAGTCCTTATACACATAGCATCCAGCTTGTTGCTTGTCTCAGGAATGGAAGCGCACGTCCTGTCCGTACTGTGTGAAGGGAAGCTCACATGCAAGCCTTCTTCTCCAGCACAATTTAGAAATTGCCAGTGGGCTAGCTCTGTGGCCAGAGGGCCCAGTCCCTTCTTTAGCGAAATATTTGGAAAGCAACAAGTGTAGCTGGTTTTCCCTAAGTGCAGCTTTATTGGCATCTGGCTTCTTGTAGTATATTTTTAATATACTATGTATGCTGTATCTGAGTAAATCAGTAGGTATGTTTTGAAATTAAATATTTGCTAAGGGCTAGGTCCTTCTGGTGTTCAATTATTGATAACAAATTTCTCAGACACTGTATGAGACTTGATGATATAAGATTTTCAAGTGACCTGCCATTTATTAGACTTTATCTGCCCATGAAATCCATTTCCAATTCAGACCATATCTACTTCAGGGATTGCTTGCCAGAAATCTATTCCCAGGTTTCTCCTTATTTCACTGAAATATCTCTGTCTCAGCACCTTTCCCAAGGTGGCTGATCTAATCGGGGCCCAATCACTTATCGCTTCTCATTTCCTTTGACAGGTCTGTCAAACTGGGAAGTGCACACTGAGAAGCAGTAGGGACCAACCACCCCCTTTGCCCTTCTCCTGTACAATGGGAGGTTGGAAGAGGTGAACTCCAGGAACCAGAGCCCTACTCTAGGGTCTGTACACACATACTGGACCACCTTTGAGGTCAGGAAAACAGAAGTGGTCTCCCTGCATTGCCCTGTGTCAGGAGCTGTCAGCCACCTCTCCTAGATGAACAGAACTCAGAGACCCTGAGCAACTAGAACTCATTTGCATGGCACGGAAGGCCCCTGGGCCCTTCAGCCTTTGTCAGCTCCCCCTTCCTCTCTGACTTCTCCATAGACAGGTGCATACTTCTGGCTGCAGCAAGGCCCAGCTGGCAGGATGACTCTGACTTGTCATCACAGAAATAAAATTTGTCACCTCTGTGTTCTCAACCTCTGTTCTTTCATGTTTAACCAGCACTCTGAATCTTTATAAACATGTCAGGGTTTCTATTTTTATTTCCCAATTAATTCAGAAAAGGAGCAGAAGACATTGCTAATGATAGAAAAGAGAAAGGGACAGGTAGGGCTGCAGGTGGCTTTTGTTTTTCAGTTAGATAAGCTAATTGAATAAATATGGGTGCCCAGCAATTTGAGAAATTACTTGGGGCCTGCCAATACCTTGGTAATTCTTGGGCTGTTCTGGAACGGGTCAGAATTTATGATTTTGTCTAAACTGAGCAAATATGAAGGCAAGCTTTTCTTCTTACACTAATGGACAGGGATCCTCATTTTTCCACGCACAAGGGACAAGAATTTCCACATATATTAATTTTTTAATTACTCGAAATGTATTCCTTTTAGCACTACTTCTGAAATTATATTCTCTGAGTACATTAAACCTAATTTAACCTTTGTCTTGAGGATTCAAAATCATCTTTATAAATATCTGGAGCTGTGTACTTTAATGATTCCAGAATCTTAATAATCTCAAGGGTGTAGTGTTTTAATTAAATGAGCATTTCCTCCATCCCATTGTTACTGAAAAGGCTAAAATAATAGCCATGAAATAATGGAAAGAATTCTAAACTTAGAGTCAAAACTCTGGTTCTAATTTAAGTTTAATCATTAATTAGCTGTTTGACCTTTTGCAAGTCTCTTAACCTCTCTGAGAATTTATTTCTTCATCTATAAAAATGGGGAATTGGACCATAATGTTCCCAAGGTTATTTAGATTGCTAAAATTTTACAATTTTACTATGAAGAACCATGGTATTCTATAATGCCAGCTGTCCTGAGAACTTTTGAGGTTAAGATTGTTTGTTTCTTTATGATATGGCCCCAGATTGCTAAAATTTTCTAGATAACTCTGTTGGCTTTGAAGCACTTCTGTATTCCATGGGTTGCAAACTATATAGCCTCTGGGCCAAATTCTACCTACCACCTGTTTTTGTAAATAAAATCTTCTTGGAACAGAGCCAAATACATTCGTTTACATGTTGTCTATGGCTTCTTCTGAGGGACAGTGGTAGAGTGGAATAGTCACATCAGAGAAGGTATGATCGTCCATGCTTAAAATATTTACTGTCTGATCTTTATCTTTACAGGAAAAGTTTGCCAACCGCTGAGCTGTTTTTATTTATTTATTTTTAACTCTCAGTCTATCACTTTTCCAGGAATCCATTTTAATTCACCACACCTACCTGGCTAGAGGCTAAGAAACCAGACAACACAACTAATTAGAATGAAGTTCAAAAGGAGGGTCAGTAGGTTCTGAACAAAAGTTCAAGGGGACAGTCTTTGAGCGCAGTGCTGAGTGCATGGGCTCTTTACATATTTACAGGTCCTTTTTACTCATTTAAATTTCTGGGTAATTTTTGGACAGTTATTCACTGTAGTTGAAGACTTAGCACAATTTGAAATTTCTAGAAACGGTTGCTTTTCTTTTGCTGGCAAAATAAAATGCACTTCCTAAATATACACGCCCCCTTCATACATGTGCCAGTACTATTATGGCTGCGCTCCATGTAAAAGTAGTGAACTGAATTTGGGATGAAAAGACCTAGGCTTAGATTCTACTTACGCTGTCCCATGGCTGTCTGATCTTAGACCGTCTCTTTACTTTTCCAAGCCTGTTTCTTCGTCTGTACAATGGGAAAGACATTAAATTCATCATAGGGTGTGCTGCCAGGGATAGCTCCACCCTTCAACTGCCCTTATCATCACTTGGGTGGAGCAGTTGTGAGACTAATATGCCAAATTATAGAAAATAAAATGGGCCGCAAACAATGGTGGGCAAGATCATGGTGCCTTGAAATTTACCAGGTGACTCCATGTGTTTTCTGTCCTCTGTTTGCTCAGGTGAATAAGCCTTCCGAGCTCATGGTAAAGTCAAACTTGGGTTCTTATTAGGCCCTTGTTCCTGTGTATAGCTCGCTGGGTGAGTCATGGATCGCTAGCTGTAAGATTAGGTTGGTGCAAAAGTCATTGCAGTTTAAAAGGTTGAAAAATGGAAAAACCGCAAAGACTTTTGCACCAACCTAATAGCGTTGACCCCAGTTCCTATCAGGTACTGCTAGTCATGCCATTTCATGGGCGTAGATCTGAGACCAGGTGTGGATAGATGCTGCATAGGTGACTGGCTCCCTCTCTGGTCTGTAAGTTTCTTAAAGACAGGAACTAGTTTTCATTTTAGCTCCAGTTCTCCATTGCGTAGAACAATGCCTGGCTTCAACAAATATATGTTGAATTGATTTGTCATGACCGAGGTTTTCTGGTGGCATAAAGGTTTTTTTGAGGTTTCTGTGTTAACTGTGTGTCTTGGTAGACCTCTGTAGTAACCATCTATTTTAAATTGGGTCATTGTACAGTGCTCAGTGTACAAACACAGCCACCTCATGGAGGAAGTAGCCCTTCCTTTAGGGGATAGAAATAGAAAGCAGGCAACAGCTGCAGCTACAGCAGAGCTGGGCAGAAATCTTAGTGGGAAGTCTTGTCTTAGCCTGCTGCTCATCCAATATTACCGTGGCTTTCCACCACCTCCATCTTTTCCGTGACTCTGAGGCTGGCACCCGCTTCTCATCCATTCCTTTTGCCTCTCTGCCGTCAGTGGGTAATCCAGGTCAGACGGTGGGAACCGACATAAAGACTAATAAGCAACTCAACTTGAAGGTTATCTAAGAAAGGGCCAAAGGTACAGCATGGTGACTGTAGTTAATAATAGTGAATTGCATATTTGAAAGTTGCTAAGAGAATAGATCTTAAACGTGCTAATCACAAGAAAAAAAATTTTAACTATGTATGTTGACATGTTAACTAGACTTATTGTGGTTATCATTTTGCAGTGTATACAAGTAGCAAATCATTCTGTTGTAAACCTGAAACTAATATAATGTTCCGTGTCAATTGTACCTCAATTTAAAAAAAAGGAAGGGCTAAATCACCCGTGATCCAAACCATGTATAAATACATAGAGGAGCTTTCTCCTACATGTATTACATATGCTTTCTTAGGAAATAAATTACAAGCTACTCATTCATTTAAGAAAATATTGACTCTCTGACTTGTGTCAGGCACATGTTAGTTGTTGGGGTTATAACAGTCAAAAGGACAGAGGAGGCCCTTGCCAGCAAGGAATTTCTATCTAATTAACAAGTAAACAAACAAGTGAAACAATTGCAAATTGTGATAAGAAACAAGGAAGGACACAAATGTCAGGGGCCAGCCCTGAGGAGGTGACGTATACAAAGAGTTTTAAAAATCCAGAGGAAGCACGTTGTACAGATGGTGGAAAGAAGAGCTTCCAAGCTGTGGGCATAGCAGGTGCAAAGACCCTGAGACTGATGGAGGGAGCCTGGCTTGTTGGTGGAATTAGGACAGTGTGGGCTGGATGGAGGCCCAGGAGACGGTAAGGGGCAGGCTGCTCTCGGAGGAGGCTGGGTTTTTTTATTCCAGTTGCCGTGGGAAGACATTGGCCTGTTTCAGCATGGGAATGGCATGGTTAGGTTTCTATTTAGAGCATCACTCTGCTGTTGTGTGTAGAATTGTTCTGGGGTGAGCAGGGGCGTAATCGAGGAGACCAGGAGAACGATGTCTTGGACTTGACAGAATAAGGGGAAGTACTTAGTTTGTGAAGATGAAGAGAACTCTTTGGTTTATTGGAATGGAAGTGAGGAGCTGCAGGGAGGTCCTGGGATGCTGATATCTAAGAGGTGGCATTTATTAAGATGGGAGAAATTTGGGGGGGGGGTGCTGGTGGGAGGATAGAGTTTGGGGGGAAAGTTTGAAGTTCTGCTTTGACATAAAGTGTATTCGTGGCACAAGGCACCCTTTGGGGCTGGTAAATGTGAATCAGTGTCACCGTTCTTATCCTTGTCACTCATGAGCCATACCACGCTGTGATAAACAGCAAGCTCTATTCCTACGTGTCAATCTTCCCGAGGTACCACTTTGTTACCTAGGTTTATACATATGGCACTCATGGTAGTTAACATCGCGTGCGTGCAGTAGGTGCTCAGTAAATAATTGTTGATATCTTGCTTGCACCAAGCATCGCGAGCTTGTTCAAAGAGCTCGACTGTAAAGCAGAGAAAGGAACTGTCCTTGAAGGGAAAGAGGGGCAAATAAAGAGGGTTTATTTTGTGTGTGCGGTGTTGATGAAATGGCTCTTTTTCTATTCGGTTGGTGCAAATTAATTGCGGTTTAAAAGGTAACAATAATTGCAAAAACCGCAATTGCTTTTGCACCAACCTAATAAAAAGAGACTTTAGATGACTGATGAGGAAGAAATGAAAGAGAAACTAGTTTTAGGGAACACACCTAGACGTCTGGCCCTTGGGACACCCTTCTTGACCTCTGTACCTGTGACCTCGGGTTGGCTGTTGGATGGGGGGGTCAGAGTCTCACATACACGCCTGTCTTCTCTTTCCCTTTGCACTTATCCTCCTTTTCTCTTATTCCCACCTAAGAGGGGAAAAGGTGAGGCGAGGGGCAGGAGAAGGAGGAGAAGGAGACCAAAGCCACGGGCTTCATTCAGGTGTCAGAAGGACAGGGGACATTATTTGGAACATGTAGTTATCTGCTGTCACACAAACATGAATGAGTCATGAATAATTTCACCTAAAAACCAACACAATGAGCATAATTTTTACTTCATGGTGTCAGTGTGCTGGAGGACTGAAGTAGTGTTCGCGGTACCACTTATTAACTCAGAAGTGCATTTCGCTGATATGTCCCATATCCTGAATGAGTAATTTTTGACAAAGCAAAATAATGAGGGCTGTGTCTTGCGATTTTAAAAGCTAAGCATTTGTTGCATTTAAAAAAAAAATTTTTTTTTAAAGTTATTTCTTCCCTGTAGGAAAGTAAAGAAATCCATGATAAAATAATAATTAAATGCTGACAGTGCTAAATTTCTACCCAGCATGAGCTGGCAGCAGTTTCATACCAAAACATTAGGTCATTTAAAGAAAAAAATCTGATTAAATACCTCTGTAGGCTTTTCTGATTAGCCGTTCTTAAAAGAGTCTGTGACAGTAATGAAAGGGTGTAATTTGACAGCCACAATTTGCTCTTGAATAAAAGGTAACGTAGAATAGACTGTGTGTGTGAGGTTTTTACAGAAATTTCTTGTTGGTCTTTACTAGTGGGGTTTGTTTTACTAATCATTAGTTTCTAGTCGTTCCGAAGAGCCCAACAGCCAGGAATTATGTGAGATGAAAAGTACGTGGCATTACTGCGGTGAGGATTTGGGGACAATTTCAATGCTAGCTTTTCTTTCCTTTTTTTCCCTTCTCCATGCAGTAGGTTTCGTGTTTCTGGGGTTAAATGACCTTGACATGAGCAGTTTGGGAAATGAAGTGTAGGTTGCTGAGATCCTCCCTGCATCTTATGTATTAATTTTCTGTGTCTGGCAGCTCCTGGCGTCTCATTGTATTAACTCGCTATGGCATGAGGGCTGCAGGCCAGATTTGACGTGAAGATGGAATGATTATGTGGCATATGGTAAATGCAACAACCACCACTATTTACTCTTTCTTTTCACTTTCTCCTTGACTTCTACTGGTGTTTGAAGATTTCTTGAATTTGAAAGTGTTTTCCTATTTTCAGCCCCAGTATACTCTTACCTTCAGTAGATATGAGAGCATATGACTTTCTTGGCTGTAATGTGACAGAATCATAGAGTTTCAAACCTAAGAGAGGACTTAGGGCTCAACCATCCCAACACTTCATCTCAAAGACAAGATCACTGGGTCCAGAGTGGTTAACCTGGGAGGATTTGCAGAATAGAACCTAGATCTCAAGTCTCCCAAGCTTTAGACGTGCCTGTGGCTTTCCTTTTCTGTCCTACCTCCCCAAAGCTGAAATGAAGCTAGGGTATTTGTGTCCTAGGGCTGCTGTAAGAAAATACTACAAACTGGGTGGCTTTCAAGCAACAGAAATGTATTCTCTGATGTGTTCTGGAGATTAGAAATCCCAAATCCCAAATCCCAGGTGTGGGCAGGGCCGTGTAGACTGAAATCCCCAGGGGAGAATCTGTTCTGTGCCTTTCTCCTAGCTTTCCGTGTTGCTGGCGATCCTGGGCTGTGGTAGGATAGCCCCAGTCTCTGGCTCCCACTCCACACGGTGTTCTTTCTGTCTGTTTCTACCGGTTTCTCTTCTTTTCTTAGGAGGACACCTGTCAGATTGGAGTGGGGGCCCCCCTTACTCCAGCATGACCTCATTACATCTCCAAGACCCTATTTCCAAATAAGGTCACATTCTGGGGTTCCAGGAGTCAGGGCTGCCACATATCTTTTGAGAGGACACAATTCAATGTGTAACAGGTGAGGCCAGCTAAGGTTTTTCCTGGAGGGTTTTGGAGACGTAATGAATCATTATCACCTTCAACTGTACTTTCAGAGCTTGTTCTGTCTCTGTGCTTTTCCTGTCAAGGGCAGGAACCTGAGTCCTTTCCATTTATTATTAATGATGATGATGTGTAGCTTTCACTCTTTAACAGGGATTGAGAGCATGTGGGGCAACCCGAGGATTAGCCATTCAAAAAAGGATAAAGTTAGAGAGAATTCAGAGACAAGAGTTGAATCGTAGACATTTTTTGTAGAGATTCTCTGGGTTCTTCAGTCTGCATTCATTCAAGCCCTTCACTTTGGAGAGTTGGTTCTACTTATTTTTATACTTGTGGTATATTTCTTTATAATTTAGAATATAAAATAATTTATTCTATAGTATTTATCCTATAATTTATTCAGCAATCACCATTGTCCTACTTTTCTCCTTAACTGTTATTGTTTCACCATCCCTCATTCTAAATTCACCTTCTGGAAAGCTTGAGCATTTTAATTTCTTTGATCCGGTCATGCTCTGCCCATAATCCGTACTGGCTCCCCAGTTCCTGCCATTGTTAAATCCTTGCAGGGCATGATGGCACCTCCCTCAAAGCCAACTGATTTACTTCCTGATCTCCAAATGTACCTGATACCTGTCCACCCCCATACTTTGCGCTGGCTCCTCTTGCCATCTGAAATGGTGTCCCCATTACCTTTCAGCCTCTCTGAATACAACCTACCCTCAAGGGCTTGCATCCATCATCCCTTTTTCACGGATGCTGCCCAAACAGGAAGTGATCCTCTCCTGAGTGAATTCCAGTAGCATTTCTTGCCAGTACCTCATTTGGATCTCACAGGACGACCTTTAAATGTTGTCTCTTTATAGAAGTAGTGGATTAGCACCCACAAGACCTGTCTTGTACTTGCGCTCCTGCCATTACCACTGTGTGGCTGTGGACACTTCCGATACTGCCTCTCTCCTTTTGGTTCTAGGAGAGTCAAATGAGATCGAATCTTGAAGTTATTTGCAATTTATCTATGATAAGTACTATTCAAATATTTCCAGCTTAATGGGTCTCAATTTACTCAGCTGTAAAATAGACCTAGGGATAATGTTACCCCATGAGGATTCATTTAGTAAAACAGAGGACAGTACCTGGCTTACAGTAAGTCATTTCAAGAGTAGTTAGCTGTCATCATCATTATCGTCGTCCTCATCATATTTATGCAGGTAGGATTGGATGCCCCTTTAGGACGGACATGTTCTGGGATCTCCTCCATGTGTAGGAGGAGATGGAGCCTTATACTGGATGCTTGGTAAACACTTGCCCGCTAAACTGAGAGTTCCATCCTTGTTGCTGTGTGCAGTACTGACATTCTCTTGTTTCCCCCTTCTTCGTAAGCCATTAAAATTCCCACTGATCACTCTTTAGCCTGGAAGTTTTTAAATGAATAAAAATCAACTCTCTGACAGCAGTATTGGTTCTGGCTCTAAACCTAAATTAGTTTGAAAGGCGAATTGCTGTGGTAAGTGCAGATGTCATCATTCAAAAGTGGTCCCAATTCATTTTCTTCTGATATCGCCTCATCAGGATGTAACATGGGCATGTTTTGAAATAGAACATCCTCTATTAGTTTTATTGAGCATCGTTTTGACAGCATCAAGATTTGTGCAGGGTCCTCATAGTAACCCTTTGGAGGTATGTGTGAGGGCAGAATTGGTCAACAACATGGTGGGGCAGAAAATTTCTGGTACCGCTTTCCGTTCCGCATCTCGTGTAGGGTAGCTGCTTACGTGATAATGGGTAAGTGGGAAGAAACAGAAAAACCTTGCAGATGACTACTTTGAAATAAAATCTTAATATGTTGCCTGAAAATACATGGCGCAATCTGCTCACACACACAAAAATTTGCAAATTATGTGTTTTTTGATATTGGTACAATTTTTTAATTTTTTGACACTCCTCCCTACCCCCGGTTTGGGTGAATCTTATCGATACACTTTCTTTACCAAGTCCAAGTCCACCATCCCTATATTTTACATGGATATGAAGATAGAAATCCCTTACGGAGCTAATGCGAGTGGATTCTTTCTTCCCATATACCAATATGATGCCCTGGGTGGCACTGATGCTCAAAATTTGTTGACAACTGACTTTCTAGGACATATGATTTGGGTAATTTTCCCAAGAATTGATGGCGTGGCAGCAAAATTAGTGATACTTAGTTGAATGGGAAAATGGTTAATCCCACTTCATAGGTAACAGGTCAAGGATGGAAAGTAGATGCCGCTACAGAGAGGGCCCCAGGAGGAGACAAAAGAGCAAAAGAGGGTCTTGTCATTTTGCTGTGCTGGTGAACGAATATGACAACCACACCAGACCCCCTTTCCCTACACACGTTGATCCCTTCCAGGCCTTGTAATAGATCACAGCAACCTGACCAGAGCAGCAGTAACAAGACAGCTATTCTCACTAATGCCACTGTTCACAATTGCACAGATAACTTTGCTTTGGGTATTTTGGGGAGACCCCTCTCCACCCCCCGCCACCATGTTTCCCTAATGCCTATGAAAGTAGGCATTGCCTCTGAAGGTGCCTCAAAGCCATCAAGGTTACTCAAAGGCGCTGTGAAATCTCACACCCTCTCCGTGGAAGCCACCTCTTGGCGATGCCCATAAACCGTGACATCTTCCCTCCCTTCCTCTCCAGAGCCTGCATGGCCCCCACCTTCTGCTCAAGCCCAGGTGGCCATTCTGCATCCCTGCTCAGCTCACCTGAGCTGTACCTTCTGTACTCCTGAGGTTACATGCTGGGCTGACTTCAGCCGGCAGGCACCTGGAATCCTTTACCTGTCACTTACTGCCAGCATCCTTTCCAGTTGGTCTAGGCAGAGACATGGCAGTTGTTACGTTTTAAATAATCTAGAGCATCTTTGTTAGAAATTTCTGAACCGAGGCTATATCAGGAGGCCACAGAGCAGAGTTAAGAGGGGGAGACCTGGATTCCAGTGTCAGCTTTTCTACTGATTGGCTGTGTAATCTTAAGAAAGTTGGTTATGTCCTCGGAGAGCCAAATGGGTGTCTGTCAAGCCCTTACCCCACTGACTGGCATGCAGCACACCTTCAATAAGTGGTACAGCTGGTTTTATTTTTCTTTTGAATATCCTCAGAGATAGCAAAAAGTAAACCACTTGAAAGCAGGTAATACTTGCTGGGTAATGTAATTTTGGGTCCATAACGATAGGTCATTATAAAGTAATGAGACTCAGACTTGTAAACTGGCTCTGGAGTCACTTCTAAAATCAGTGACAAGATATACTACTGCTCATAAAGCCAGTGCATTCCAGGGCCAGTCTTCTGCTGTCCCAGCTTCTGTACCAGGAATGAGTTATACAGGTAACTTGGGGACAGGATATGGTTCCGTCTCCTTGCCGCCAATCAGAACATGCTGTATGACGGGATCATCCCCATTTTCTCTTCCCATTCTGTCACCAGCAATCCAGGAGCTACATGGGGCCACAACCTGGCCAGCCTCTGGCCTATGCTCATTACAGTTTGTGCAGGAAAGACTAGCCTGGCAGATCCTCACTATGGTTGGAAGACTCCCTTTGTTGCCCAAAGTATGTATTTGAGCTGGTCCAGCTGCCTCCCTCACCTCAGCTGTTACTGCTGGGTCCCAGAGCAAACAAGACTAATTTTATCCTCCAGACACGCTCCCTTCACTGTTAACAGGAGCTTTCTCCCACATGCTATTTGTACACAGATGTTTTGATACATGGTGCTTTAAAAAAAGGAAAAAAATAATCCTATGACTTTGTAATCCCACTTTCCTTATTACTTTGGTAGCACTGGGCCTTCCAGAGAAGGTGAGCGAGAATCTGCAGTGATAGGTAGGAAGAAGTTTCACGTTAGGAGAGGCCTAATCCTGCTCCAATATAAATAGGTTGCAGAATATCCATTGAGTATCTTAGCCAAAAATCAAGCTGCAACCCGCCTTGTCCAGTGACTGACCCTACTTTCCATCTGGCTCTCCTGGGCCTGCTGTAGCCTTTGTGATGGTGCCATCTGCCTGCTTCCTCTCTCGCCCCTGCCTTGACTGGGCCTGCCAGACCCCTGGGCTCCATACCTAGGCATCTCTCCACTGCACAGCTGAGGCTACTCAGCTTTTCTGAGGGATGGGGTCTTGACCAAGACCCAGGGTGAATGTTGACCTGAGGCAGTGTTTAGGGGACTTGATCCCAGAATCCCTGTTGTCTAGTCTAACCACAACCTTACATTTTAGTTCTTTTTATTGATTCCCCAAAGTGGTCCCCAGGTCCCTACCCAAACCTCCTGTCTTGTTTCCTGGCTGAGGACCCAGGAATGAGGGGCCTGTGCTCAGCCCTTCCCTGTCCACGTTCCCAACACCAGCCCAACAGATGCTTGCCCCAACAGGCTCTCTACCTGTCTGCTCTGAGCTTTACACTGCTGCTTTCCTGGTCCACTCTCATGTCAGGACACGCTGTTTTCTGACTTCGTGTAACCTTTTTCCTGCACTACCACTTGTTTATTTACTGCCCTGCCCTTTGTATTCAGTGGAGATACTTCATGCAGGTTTTAACCATGTGCTCCAAGCAAAGACAGCTAGATGATAGACAGGTAGATAAATAGATGATAGATACATAGATAGATAGATGATAGATGATAGATCGATAGATAGATAGATGGATAGATGATAGTACATAGATACATGGACAGATATTGACAGATAGATGTTTTCTGGAGATGTAGAATCAAGTGTTCGGTATGCACAATACACAGTGTGGATTTTTATATCTATAAGGTTACTCCATTTTAAAGCAGTTTTTAGTTTTAAAGTAATTTTGTCCACACTTGTTGTTTGCCTTATGTTCTTGCTTTGGTTCCTAACTCCTGCACAGCGTGACACCACGTTCTGTGTGATGTCAGAGATCTCCAGTGCTTGTGGTGCAAGCTTTGCCTTCATCACCTGCCCCATGCCAGTGAGCAGATCTGCTGCTGAAGCCCTGCGAGGAGGCCCTGTCTCCAGCTCCCTGGCAAAGTCAGGCTGCAGTGCGGGCTCTGGGCCAGCTCTCAGGGCTGGCTGAGTGAAGGCCGTAGTGGTGCCACCAAGAGCTGGTCATATTCCCTTGGAATGGTCCACCTTTCGGGCGTTTTGCTGCGTTGCACATCTTGCCCACCCTATGAATGGGACGGGAGCTCCATCCGACTCTAATGGAATTTCTAGACAATCCTAACGTGCTTACTGTCCCAGGATTCTTTCACTCAGTGAATAGTAACCCTTCAGTTAAGAGTGGGAAATGGGAGGAGAATTTTTCCTGTATTTCTAAGAAAAGAATGACTCTTGAAGAAAATGAACAGATTGACGTAGTAGTTAAATTAAAGGGTAAAATTGGTGCCTTTCGTTAAAGGTGTAAGCTCAGATTTATGAAATATTGCTCGTCGTATGATCTGGCCACAACTAGCCTTGAAGATAGTCAAGAGTTTGGGTGACCATCACAGGCTTTTGGATGTGTCACGCCCAGTACAATTTCGTACCAGCATGCTAAACCACAACTTAGCTGACTCTACTGCTGTGCCCACCGAGCGCTTTCCTGACTGTAGGTTCTGGTGGCTGCATGCCAGGCCTCAGAAACAGCTCTGATTGGGTTTGCCTCTTTCTGTGTTTGGTCCATCGCTCACAGCTCTGGTTGACCTGCCCAATTGCCCTCCAGTGTGGGCAGCATATAATTCTGGCTTTTTAAGATCCTTCCTGTCCCTTTTCCCAAATCATTTGGATTCTTTTGATCCCCAACCCCTTTCTTATAAACTAGAGACCAGATCCCCAGGAACAGGTCAGGGAATAACTTGGGAATCAATATCCTAGTTGGAACCCAGAAGCATTCCTTGTCAATTGCCAAAAAATGACAGGCCCTTATGGCTTGTGACAGCCTTTTCCTGTGCCTTCTGTGGGGCTCCTCCTTCTGTCCCCTCATAAGAGTTCATACATTCATTCTCTCCCCAACATTGTTCAATATGGGAAGGCCTGTCCAGGGATCTCAGACTTCCTGGGGACGGTGTGTGTTACTCCTCCTCTAACTGCCCTCTGCCCAATACTCTGCCCACCCAGGTGGATAATGAAAGGTTGATGTACTGATGATGTACATAGAGAGTCAATTCTTGTCTAGGCTTTGGCTGAACGACAGAATGAGAACAAATAAAGTTTTAGTATTTCTTTTTTTTTCCAATTTTTTTTATTGGAGAATATTGGGGAACAGTGTGTTTCTCCAGGGCCCATCAGCTCCAAGTCATTGTCCTTCAATCTAGTTGTGGAGGGTGCAGCTCTGCTCCAAGTCCAGTTGCCGTTTTCAATCTTTAGTTTCAGGGGATGCAGCCCACCATCCCATGTGGGAATCGAACCGGCAACCGTGTTGTTCAGAGCTCGCGCTTTAATCAACTGAGCTATCCGGCCACCCCAAGTTTTAGTATTTCTTATTTGCTGTTATACACTGAAAATTAGCCAGGTAAATAGAAAGTGCAAATTTATCATCAGAGTAAAGGAGAAGATGTCTTTTCTATTCCTTTCTACAAACTAAGAGACATTTTGATGTAGTAAACACACACACACACACACACACACACACACACACACACACACACACACCGCCGTTAGATCACAAGGTAAACCATATGAATCCTAGCCCTGGATACAAACTTTCCGTGAGCTCTTTGGGCAAATCTGCTAACCATCTAAACCTTGGCTTGCTGGGCTATAAAATGGGAATAATATTTTTATGCCTCCTTACTATCTTATTGCTATTATTAAATTAAATCACATAAGAATGGGCTTAAAGAACTAGAAAGCACTGTACAAAAAACCAGTTTGGATATTATTTGCTAGAAAGATTGCTTTTAATAAAGGAAAGGAATTGGGAGAAAGTTACCTAGGATATGAAGTTGCAGCTGATAGAAGAAGAAATAAGTGGCTCAAGTTCAACGTAGTTGATAATCCTCTGTGTTAGCCAAGGCAGGACAGGCAGAGACTCACTGCTGATGGGAATATGAATTGATACAGCCTCTCGGAAAAGCACATTGGTAATAGTAGTTGAAGTAGAAAATGCTAATATCTTTGGGCAAGCAATTCCACGTCTTAAAATTTATCCTACAGATGTGCTTGCACTTGTACAAAATAAGGCAGCTCTATATATACTGATATAGAATGTCTGAAAGATATGTTAAGTGAAAAATGAAAAGTATAGAACAATTTGGGAAAACCATTGTTTTGTTTTATTTTTTCCACACAGGAAAAAAAATGTTAGTATTTGCATAGATTGTATCTGAAAGGATACACCAGATTTAGATAATTGTTTTAGATTTTTTTCTTTCTTTTGTTGTGTTGTTTTTTTTTCCTTTTGGTAGTTGTATTTGCTGTTTTTTCTGTTTTGTTTTATTTTCCCCTGCTGAGGAGTGGAGTTGGGTGGCTGATGACTGGTGATAAGATTCCTTATTTTTCACTGCATATCCTTTTGAACCTTTTGTATTTTCTACCATGCAGATATTATCAATTTTAAAAAATTGAAACAAAAGTAAACAAAAAAATCAAAGTGAACAACAAGAAAATATGGACAAAGCCCCAATCTCCTGCTTTCCTCTTGCTAAAATAAAATGAAAGAAAGTCACTTAACAGAACGATTTTTTTTTTCTTTCCTCCTTTTATCATGCTTGATTTCATGTGCCTTTTTCTTTGTTAAAATTAGAGTATTTTCCTTTCACTATTTGGAATACTAACTTGAGTTGACTGCAAACGATGATTTTATTTTCACCATTCTAATGAGCCAAACGGCATGTCGGTGCTTTTCCCTTGATCTGCCAATCTTTATTTCTGAGTAACCTTTGAAAAGTTGTGAGCATCAAACCTAACCTAGATGTTCATCTTCCCTGACTTCCCAACGAGCGATGGAGCTGGTTGGAGAGGATCCTTGGGGTCTGCCGCCCAGGGAATTAATCTCCGGAGTGATTAGATAGCTGTTCAGGGGCTGTGAGTCCCTAAATGGGTATTGAACATTTTGTTAAGTGACTCAAGTTCTGCCTTCCTGCTTTATTAGAAAATACAAGTTGTGAATTTGGGCATTGTACCTTCTGAGTTCTGCTTTCCTTAGTTTACTCTTTTTAAACATTCTTAGTGTTTAAGCAGGGGGCTCCTTTAATCTGGGTTGTCTTTTTAACTCGATTAACTCACAAGCCTTACTTTATAGTTCTTCCTTACCCAGTCGTCCTCTTTGTGTAATCCTGGGGGACAGCGTATCCTCTTTGCTGTGCGCCCGCCCCCACCTCGCCTCCCCAATCAATCGGGGTCTCTTGAAGATTTTCAAATGAAAAGGCCCTCCATGAACAAGTGCCACAAAGCCCCTTCATGTTGACTTACATCACCTTCAATTAGGAGAATTCACAGCCCACGTGGAGACACCCTCCAGGCCCCACTAGAGGTTTTATTGTGTATGCAGACAATTTGGAATTGAAGGCTAACTTCATCTAAGGGTCATGTTTACTTTTCTATTGTAAACTGAAGTCACTTGTTTGTTTGAGTGGGGATCAGCTTGTTTATACATTATTCATATCTGTAAGTCAGAGATAATATGTGTGATTATGACACCTCTGTGAACTGCATGCTTATGGTGGTAGGGACTTGAGTTTAGGTAATGTTTTCGGAGAACTTTTCTAGCAATCCTTACAGCGTCACTTAGGCAGACAATTTGTTACAGCCTTCACAAAACAACTGAGCACACAATTCTGAGCGATTTTTCAGATGCTCTTTACAATGATTGGCCCAAGGCCTATCCTAACATCGTGTACGATAGAAGCAGCTCTAAGTTCTTTGAAGAAGAAAGCTAAATCTGAAGGCAACAGATTTCCTTCTGTTTTCCTTCAAGTGGTTGGCTCCAATTCAGTAATTAGTTTTACGGAGATTATCAAATCATGAAAATGATGGTATATTATATTACCTTTACGGAGGCGACTTTTCCTCGGTTCCCAGAATCTCTGGGTTCCCAGCTTTTCCGGGTCTTACTTAAGAACTTTTGTCGTGGTATGAGATGAAAACAAAAACAAACCAAACTGCTCTGGTAAGCGAGGGTTCTGATGTCCATGACTGAATCATGGGTGAGGCCCTAACAATAGTGTACCCCAAGACAAGTAGATATCGGGCATAAGAGAAAGAGAAAATGTCGGAAATGGGGGTCACCAGGCCCCTGTTACTCCGTATATACTCAACACTGTACCAGCTGGGTACACGTTGTGGGGGGCGGGGGGGATGGAGTGGTTGACCAGCTAGACAGGACCCACCAGAAAGAATAAACACCCTAGAGAACTGTGCAGAGGCACTAATGGGGCACAATGCCCCCCTTCAACCCCCTGTTCAAGATGATATCAGCACCTTGGACTGCCACTTGAGAAGCAACACTGGAGGGAGCTGGGGGTGCCCTTTTTTGAGGGGCGTGAGATGGGTTACAGAGACGTAATGGTGGTGGTGGGACCAGGGAAAGTGGAAGCATCAGAACCTATTTCTGCTTTATGACTTTGACACGAGTCCTGCATAACTGATCTGAGTCGTGAAGAAGACTAAATAAAGGAGACAAGTCCCAGAAAGTTAGACGGGCAGCCCTTGATCCGCTAGCGCCGTGGAGTGCCCACGTAATGGATGTTTTCCCCTATCTCACCATCCTATCATTTGCTATTTTAAAAAAATGGGCTCTTTTGCCTTGTGCTGCAGTGAAAATATTTCCACAATTCTCGGTAAGTAAATGGAGTCTTAAAGCTTAAACCTCTGCCCCAGGCAAGGAACCAAAGGATGTCATTGTGCATAACTTCAAAGGCTGATAAGATGTTTAAGGTCGCTGCTCTCTGAAAGAGTTTCTTTCTTTTAAGGCCAGCCAGAAGCACCCATGTGCATGCCTGTACCCCACAGAATATGTTCTCCCTCTGTCTGCCCTACAATGATTGCATTGTGCCTTGGATGATGGATGTCCCGTAAGCATGGTATTCAAAGCAGTACCTTTGCCATCTGGAGGAGTCAGAGACACAGCAGTCTTCATTGCACCATTTCCATGTTTGCGTGAAGCAGTCGTCCAAGGACTTGAGTGTTCTTGTTTTTGTTTTTGTTTTATTATGACGCGGGTGGTTTTATTGTGACAAGCTGGTGAAAAATAAGCGAGCTGCTTTCTCACCATTTCTGATCATTCCCCATTTAAAGTCTCTCGGTGACAGGCCACACAGGTTTAGTTCAGAGTCTACTATTTGTCAAGGACACCTCTCTCACTCTCTCTTTTTTCAATTTTATGCCTGGGTAATGCAGAATATATTGGTTTCTCTGTCACCAGCGGACAGTTTGGTGCAGCAGATGCCCTCAGCTCCGACAAAAGAAGGGGTGGAAGATTTTCAGTAAAGTGTCCAGGAAATAGGGAAATACTGGTTGTGCTGCTGGTATTGTTTACTGTTGATAGCACACAGAATATCTTCTTTCACACAGAATATCTTCCAGCTATCACAAGGTTTTTATACAGTTTGATTTTGAAAATGAAGGTCTGCGCTGCTAAGTCTAGGAGGAGAAGGCCTCAGAATAGAAGGAATGGAGTCCTTGAAATGATTCATTCCCCCAGAGGAGGGCTGTGGAACATGGCTGCTTCGATGGCCAAAGATGGTAGAGCCTCCTCTGCGACTTTAGAGCATAGTGAGCACAGCTTGGAGCTCCTAGGTGCTGGGTGAATGTCTGTGGGCTGCTTAATGAGAGTATAACATAGGGTTTTGGTGCTAGCTTGTAGTGCCTTTGTCCTTCACCTGAATTCCTGGCTCTGAGGGTAGAGACAAAACTCCCTAGTCCTGCCTTAGGATGCCACTGTGACTTCCTGCACTACGCAAGCATCATATTGCTGCCTTCCATAGAAGGAACCTTAGCCAGCCTGCTGGGAAAAAAAAAAAAAAGTGACATAAATGAGGACTTGGGAACCTCACAGGCTGAAGCTCCCATTTTTGCATTCCAGACTGATGCCCTCAGGCAGACTGGAGATAGCTTAATACAAGCCTATTTGTAACACTCGAGTTCCAACCAGATCAAAGGGCAGAGAGCCTGTCTCGGTTGTAGCCTCCAAGATGAAAACTGGAGCCTGGAAGTGAGTCTGTGTGACTTGACCATGCCTTGAATCCTAGAAATACCAATTCTGTTATGGATGTTTGAGCCATCAAAATGGAGACTTTGAAGTCTCTTTGCCTGTAATAAATTGGATTCAATGCCTCCCTCACCGCCCACCCCACCTTGGATTAGTTTAAGATTGGGGGTTTCTTCTAATGTGGTGCTTCTTGTTGGGGCTGTTGGGGAAAATGGAGTGAACCCATACATGTCTAATAGGTGCTGGAGTGCCATGGGCCAGGGCGGGCTCGGCTCTGAGGCCAACCTTTCAGACGTTCCAGAAGTTACTGTGATTGGGGTGACTAGAGGAACTAAAGCTAAAGGTAAAGGGGAATCTTACTTTCTTTCCTCAAAAAGACTATGAAAATGTTAGTGTTTTTGTTGCCTGGATCAGCTTTTTGTAGACTTTTAGATTCCATGGATTAGTAAAATTTCAAAAGAAAATGTCCTTTGTTTTTTTGCAACTAAGGGCTTTAAAAATTACCATTTGTCGTCACGGTTATTTCATAGAACAGCGGGCCTGCAAACAAATCAAAAAAGTCAGTAAGAATTTAATTTTGGAATAAAATAGTCTTTTTAATATAATACATTTAGCATTATTAAAAAAAATTAACAAATTGTAATGATTTTTCTCATTTTGCCTCTAGCCATTGAAAGCATTGTCACTGACCATACTGGTCTGTGAACAGGTATTTATTTGAAAACTATTGTGTTAGGCTACATACGTTACGTGCTATGTAGACATGCATACATACACATAAACTGAAAAGAAAAACCCTAATTATTATGGTAACAACTTACATTTACTTTAGGCTTTTAATTACAGAGTACTTTTACATATATTATCCCATACGAACAGTTACTGTATGCCTTTGAAACAAAAATTAGTCTTAATAGATTAAACTAAATAGAATTAAGGATAGAAGGGAAGTCTAGTGTTAACACTGTTAGTGTCCTAGAGTCAAATACGAATAATTTTAAAAATTATCTTCTGCTTTGATTTTTTTCCATGTCTGTGACCCTGTTCCATTAGCAAGCATGAGTAAACGTCATACTGTGGTGATGTGTACACATCTTTATAACCGTATGTATAGCCTGCTCACGTACATGCATATATTTATGATGTTCTTTTCCTGGATAAAAAAACGAAAACATATATTCTGACAAACATGAATATACATGTGGGTAATAATAAAATTACCTGAAAAGCAGTAGGAGGAAATCTGAGGAATATGTGGGGCAGGAAGTAAGGTAGAGAGAGTGAAAAAGGAGACGAGAGGGGAGGGAAGGAGGGAGAGAAGAGACGAAGAGAAGAAAAAGAAGGAGAAGGAAGACGGGGCTGGTAAGTGAAAAAGCGAATTTTTACTCAAAGTGAATAGGGGTGTTTCTATCGTGTTTCCCCCGAAAATAAGACCTAGCTGAACCATCAGCTCTAATACGTCTTTTGGAGCAAAAAATTATGTATGACCTGGTCTTACATAAAATAAGGGTCTTATATTAAAATAAGACCAGGTATTTATTATATTATATTATTATATTCCTGGTCTTAATAATTTTTGCTCCTAAAGATGCATTAGAGCTGATGGTCTGGCCAGGTCTTATTTTCAGGGAAACACAGTAGTCCCAAACTTACATTTAAAAACAAATATACAGAGGGTGCCAAAAAAAATGTATACACATTTTAAGAAAGGAAAAAACTATTAAAATTGTAATACTCAATATATACCAATAACAAAAGATGAATACAAGTCACGTTTGACTTCTCCAATTATAAGAGGTGCTCAACGTGGTTACCAGCAGCGTCCAGACACTTCTGATTATGGCGAACTAGTGCTTGAGCAATGCTGACCAGTGTCCATTTGTATACATTTTTTTGACACCACCAGTATATTTTGACTTCAACTCAAGTGTCTCTTGAGAACATCTGAATATAAGGTCTGACAAGTTTGGGAACTTTTTGCACCGCTGTTGCTAACCTTTTTTGACATCAGAGGGGATTATTCATTATGAATTTGTACCAACTGGACAAACAGTTAACCAACTTTACTATTTGAAATTGCTGAAAAGGCTGCATGAAAAAGTTAGACAACATGAACTTTTCATCAACAATTCATGGCTCTTGCATCACGACAATGCACCAGCTCACACAGCACTGTCTGTGAGGGAGTTTTGAGCCAGGAAACAAATAACTGTATTGGAACACGCTCCCTACTCACCTGATCTGACCCCCAATGACTTCTTTCTTTACCCGAAGATAAAGAAAATATTGAAAGGAAGACATTTTGATGACATTCAGGACATCAAGGGTAATACGATAACAGGTCTGATGGCCATTCCAGAAAGAGAGTTCCAGAATTGCTTTGAAGGGTGGACTAGGCACTGGCATCAGTGCACAGCTTCCCAAGGGGAGTACTTCGCAGGTGACCATAGTGATATTCAGCATTGAGATATGTAGCACTTTTTCTAGGATGAGTTCGCGAACTTAATTGTCTGACCTCGTATAGGTGTGTCTGATTTGAATGTCCTCTTTGAACAAGACCATAAAGTTTTTTCCTATTGCCAGCTTCTCCTTTTAGCTCCTGCTTGTTCTCCTTGGAGTCCAGGCTCCCTAAGGTTCCCTGAAGGAGGGTGTGAGTTCCAGTATTCTGGTTTGCAAGACTTTCTCTGAAGCAAAATCTGTTGCAAGGCCAGCAGCCTACTTGTTAAGTCGGCAGTGGTATTTTGAAAACCCTCAACCAAGCTAGACCTTCAATTAGGCATTGGTTCATCAGTCGATTAATTAATTCAGGCTTTGATCATTCAACACATATTTACTTGGTGTCTCCTCTAGTCGGGTTTGGTGCTGGGCAGTGGGGATATTACTCATAGAGATCAGGATAAAATAGTTTCTAACCTTGAAGAGCTCACAGTCCATTGTGGAGAGAGAAACTAGGAAACAAAAGATTATTAATTACAAATAGTGATGAGTTCTGAGTAGGGAGCAAATGGGGTGCTATTATCAATAAACTTGAAAGAAAAAATCTTGCAAACTCATCATGTAAAGAGAAAATCATATATATATATATATATATATATATATGCAGAGGTATATATATATATATATATATATATATATATATATATATATATATATATATATGCAGAGGGTGCCAAAAAATGTATATACATTTTAAGAAAGGAAAAAACTATATTAAAATTATGCTGATGGTAACCACTTTGAGCACCTCTTGTAATGGCAGAAGTGAAATGTGACTTATATTCATCTTTTGTTATCGGTATGTACTGAGTATTACAATTTTAATACAGTTGTTTCCTTTCTTAAAATGTGTATACATTTTTTTGGCACCCTCTGTATATATGAAAAAAACCAAGGTTATATAATACGTTTGTATTGCTTTTATAACATCAACAATTCTTTTAAGAAAGAAAACCATTAGGAAAACAATCATTAACTCCTAGTTTTCATGGCCTCTACTTACTGAATGATTGCTCTGCAAAGGTCACTTCCAGGGAGGAAAGTGCACTCCAGTAGGAAAGCTAGAGCCAATTGGCTGACAAAAATCACACCGCTCACTCGCCTTCCCTTGACACAACACTGATGGTTTGACGAGACAGCCTACATTATCCATAAACTAAAAAAATTTCTAATTTCTGGAGGTTATATTTACACGCCATTTTGTTCTCTTCCAATAAGAAACAAAATTATATGGGGCGGCCAGATAGCTCAGTTGGTTAGAGTGCGGTGCTCTGAACAACAAGGTTGCCGGTTTGATCCCCACATGAGCCACTGTGAGCTGCACCCTCCACAACTAGATTGAAACAACTACTTGACTTGGAGCTGATGGGTCCTGGAAAAACACACTTAAATAAATAAAAGTTAAAAAAAAAAAAAAAGAAACAAAATTATCTTACATGAACTGAACATCTACTCTGAATAAGGCCCTGAGCTTGCCGTTGGGGGGTATATACAACCTGGTAGGAGAGAGGATAGTTTCATGCAAAGGATGAATATAACGTAGAAGAGGTTCGGGGCAGGGGCAAAGCTACAGTAACAGAGAGGGAGGGGGGACTTAGCAGAGGATTTCTGGGGTGGCATGCGGACGAGAACTTAAAGGGTGGGCAAGCGAAAGACTTGTGGAGAGGGGCAGTGCCATGCACCTGCTCAGCCCCTTCTCCAAGCCCATGGGAATACCCATTAAACCTCTTTTTTCGTATTAAAACTAACAACTCTTTGTTTCCTGAGGGCATATGTCTTGTTAGGGAGCAATAATAATATATCAATTTCCATCAAGTTGCATTTTATCATCATAATGGTTATAGAGGAGGCTGCTTTTAGCTCCTGCAGTGCATTTTAATGTGTTGCCAGAAACATGGAAACTGACTAAAGGCATAATGGATCCATAATGGACGAGGAGCTGACGAGGCCACAAATGGGACATGCCATGGCTGGAGCACGAAAGTGCTTTTGCTCACAGTCATATGCGTTCTCCACATGAGAAGGAGCTGATGGGCACAATTTGATTTCCCGCGACACTCCTTGGAGATGTGTGGGCAACATGGCTGGTCTGCTTGTCCTGGGAGCCCTCCGTGTCCCCTATGGCGGCCCTGTGCCCCCCAGCGATCACAGGTTCAGGATTGCATGGGAAGACGAAGCACTCTGTCAATGAAAGCGTGTGCAGTTTTCTGAAGAGGTTATTACCTAAAGGAGCTGCCGACACATTATGACTGCTGTGGAGGATGTTTTTCTAAAAGAAAGAAAAGTTCAAGATCAAGTGTGAGTGCATTTTATGGTGTCCAGAGCCCTGGCAGGTTGGCCTGCTCCACACCAGAACCCTGGGAATGGACAGAAACGGCCGCCGAGCCATGAGCCCCGATGATTTGGGGAGTCTCATCAGCTCGGTCAGTATGTTTTGGAGGTGGTTTCATAAACGAACACAATAAGTGCCAAACTAACCTTTTGCGGAAGAACTTAATTGGTGAGAAGAAACCATTTTACCTTATGCCCCAAAAGTACACGTATTCTAAATAAAGCCTGGCCCTAAGGCTTTTTCTATCACTTCTACAGCCCAGGGATGGGACCTTGGAGCCCTTAGTGAGCCCTTGCTGATTACTGACTAAAGTGCCCCAATGTTTGCAAGAGAAGGTGCAAGCATCTTCACCTAACACCAGACACAAACATGTTTTTGAATCCAGGACGTCGCAAAGAAAAACAAGATCATCACTCATTAACTGAGGCTCCACCTTTGTAATGCTGGCATTTTCCCCAAACATCCATGGATGCTATTTTTTGCCATTGCTGTTGGACGTTCTTGTTAAAACACAATCACATGGATACTAGTAGGCACAAGAGATTAATCACACAGTAGAATGAACTTAAGCAAATTCTACTTTTCCTGAGAAGTTAGTCTTTAGTTGGGTGTTGGGATATTTTCTGTCTCCCCCGATTCCTGAATTTGGAAGCGAGTGAGTTACAGTACGTTTTGATTCGGGTTTAATCCATCAAAATCAAGTTAGTTATAAGTGATGGAAGAGCTTACTTTGTGTAGTCCGGGCTGCCTGGAGACGTCAGCCACATGCCGAAAGCTTGCTTGTTGCCCGGCAACCTTGCCGGAGGAATAGATTTTCTGCCACCGGTTCCCTTTTTAGTCGAGGTGGAATCTATTACCACTACCATTCTAGTCCAGACAGCCGGAGCCGGAGTTTAGCTGAAAAGAATAATCGGAGTTTTTTGTTTCATTTTTGTTTTTAATAACCCAGCACCACGTTTCTGGCTTCTAAACGCTACTGCAAATTTCGTTGACTTCTAAGTAAAAACTTAGAGCTTATTAATATTGCTTAACACTGCTGAAGCTAGAGAGGTCAGTCTTTTGCCTACTTGGCTCCTAAGGAAACTCATTGTTTTATTTCTGTAGAAACGACCATGCCGGGAGTAGGTGGGGACCCTAAGCATCCAGGTAGAACTGGAGCAGATAAGAATGACTTCATTTACCCCCAAACTTTTCTAAGTCCTCACAGGGTGTGCTTGTTGGCTCTGGTGTTTTCTGGAGGCAAATTTATCATGTGGCTGTTGAAGCTATTTCTTCAAGTATATGCAATCCAGCTCTGATTGAAAAGTGCCTGTGTATTCCTTCCTCTTATCCTTCAATCAAAGAATGTCTTTTGTCTTTTTGTAGCTAAATACTTCACCAGCAGGATTGATGGTTTCCATCTACCAGGGGAGTTTGCTTTACTGTCAGCTTGATTGTTTTGCTTATGCTCTTAATGTAATAGCTTCGGGTTGTAGCAAGGGAAGATGATGGGTAAGCATAGGTCAGGTGGCTGGAGTTATTTGCCTTTGCTGAAATGCAATTTTAATAATGGACTGTATCAGCTCAATGTGTTTTTTTGCCCCTTTGTAAAACAAAGGAAAATCTCAATGCATTAACCCATTGGTGGCACGAAAAATCAAAATTGCCAAGAACCACTTAATTAAATGACACTTGCATCTCATCTTATAATAGAAATCTTGCAAATAGGCTGCAGGAATTCTCTGGATAGGAGAAGAGGGGGAGGATGGCTCCTTTTTTCGTGAGTGGACATTAGCCACCGTATCAATCTCACTCTTTTTAAGGGCCAAATGCAGAAAAGTACAGTTTGTGATTTGGCAGAGGACTGAGCTAACTTGAAAAAACCATGACCAACTCGATAAAACAATCTCGGAATGCGTTTATTTGTTCCGATCTTTCTAACCTTTATTAATTATGATAACTCAGGTATTTGGGTTTATATTTTCCTGAGTAATCTTAGAATATTACTGATGGAAGGGACCTTTGAGAGCATAGTTCAAGTGCCCAGTTTTACAAAGAAGGAAACCAGACAAGTGTAAAAGTTGGCTCAGGGATGCACAGCTATGTCGAGAGTGGCAGAGCAGAGACCAAAATCCTGGCTATTTGAGTCTTAATGACAGTGCCACCCAAATAATGTGTTTGAAATGAAATGAGGAAGGAAAAGCACCTACTTTCACAGCTCTGATTCCAACCATATAACATTAAACAAGTGTTCAATTTCAAGGTGGGAGAACCCCACAGTCAAAAATGAAACATTATAAGTAGTTGTAAGAAAATTACAGGTGGTGATAAGTACTTAACTAACATATAAGGCGAACATAAGAATGTTGGTGACAATTCGATAACAAAGTATCATCTGCTAAAGTGCTTAACTCTTTGGGAACACCTGCATTCTTACCACTAGCAGAAAATACACTGGATAAATTGAAACCTCCGGAAGCTATTTGTTATCACACATTATGTTGTATCACAATGGAGACATCTGTCTGCTGAGGTAGTGAGCTTCCCATGACATGGTGTACAAACCACAATCCAAGTTGGTAGGTACCTTAGAATTCTTCCAGTTCGTGGATACTGTGACTCAATGACTTCCTTCATTCATTTGCTCACTCAGTCATTCAATTCCTTCACACTGTAAATACTTAGGAGACGTTTCCTAATTACTTTTGAAAATCTCTGCACAACAAAAATATTTCCAGGATACAATTTGACACACTTAGATCGAGGAATAGTCTATGCAAACTTCTGTTAACAGCAGTCTTTGGACATTTTATCATAATGAAATTTGATTTTTGAAGTCACATACTTCATTTCTTCCTAACTGCTTTAATGCCCTGGACCTTTTTACATGCAAGATTTTTTTTCTTTTAATGTGTACTAGTGTGAGGATTTTCTTTAGTTTTAGGTCTGTATGAAGCAGGTCTTTTAGAGGGCAGTGGTGAAAACTAATTGACTTGGCCAAGTGAAGTCTCTGTTTTCAAAGTCTTGATCTTATCACGTACCAAATGGTTGCTTATTGCTGGTGTTGCCTCTATCTGTATATTTTTCCTCAGAAATTTGCTGGATCCTGGAATCTGTAAATTTACCATGGGTGGGTACGGTATTTCCTTCCATCACCATGCTACAAACACCGCGTTGAAGGAATGGAGTGAGGAAACAACTAAAAGTATTCTGTTTTTTGGGTTTGATTTGTTTTCCTGGATACATTGTGATATCTGGACATCAGATTTCACAGAAAAGTAGAAATAGGCGAGGATATTTTTTTATAATTTCATATCAAACTCATTTCCATGAAAATGTGGCTTGAGAGGAGTTTTTTCTGACTTTTCTTCCATTTTTGGCATGTTTCTTTTTTTTTTCCCCTGTGGCCTGTCAAGTCTTTCACTTGTAATCACGTTGAATGGATTTTTGTTTTAGCATAAGAAGACACAGCCGTGGTGGACTAACTACCGTTCCCCTCTCTCTAGGGCCTCTCTCTTGAGTATCTCATCTGAGATACCCCTTGAGTATCTCACATGATGGTTTCTGACCACTGAAGTTTTGCTCTGTGCTAGGCAAGCTGGATGATTTGACTTAAGCATTTCCACTGACGTTTAGGGGCAGGTAATGTCATTATTCCCATTTGACTGATGTGGAAACTGCGGCTGAGAAAGCTTAGGCAATTTTTAAGCCAAAGTCACACAGTTTAAGTCGTGAGCAGGATCCAAAGTTGTATTTATATATGTTTAAAGTTCCTCTACTGCTATGGGCAATAGCTATAACGCCCCCTTTATTTCTCCATGATAGGTACCCTCTTTTTTCTTTTAAACTGTGACAATGCTCTTATAATAAGAAGGGGAGGTGATTTATGTATCATTTCCACCAGTATTTTCGATGTGTGTTTTCCACAATACTAGCCAGCAAGTTGCTTCTAAAAGCCAAACAAAAAGGAGTCTTGAAGTAATTTGGTCAAAACTGCATATTATATCCCCTTCTAGGAGATTCTGAGTTCACTTTTGCATATTAAAAGGTTTGAGGTGTCCTTCAGCAAAAATGTATTTTTATTTTAAAATGAAAAATATTTATTTTTATTGTATTAAATTTTCCCATCTTTCCATTTGAACTTAGAACGTCTCCCCATCTCCCAGTACCTTTAAAAGTACAGTTTGGAAAAATCTTCAATTTAAAGACAAGCGAAGAGCTTGGTGCATTCCACTATACACTTGAATTTAAGGAAAAAGAAAATAAAATAGAATGTTCTCAAGCCCCCTAAAGATTGCAGCCTCGGCTTCTCCCTGTTCCACTTTAAAATTCTGCTTTTACGTTTTACCCAGATTCCCCCAAGACAAGAAATGTGAGTCCCCTGCTCTTTATTTCTCCTGCCTTCAGACTTTATTTTTTTTTGCCTGAGTCATGACTAGGTTTCTCTGCATCTGTGCACTTCTCCACCCACCAGTGTACATTAAGCTCCTTGAGGGGAGGAACTGGGCTGTGACATCTCTGTGGTCGTATAGTGGCTCAGTCACCACTTAGAAAATACACAGATGAACTGCATTTCACATAAAAGAACAAATGCAGATATGGATCTGTTTTCCTGAGTTGACTCTAGCCAAGTGAATGACCCTCTCTTTGGGTGACAGTGAGAAATTTGCGAAGCTACAGTAACTCATTTATATCACTAGGGTTCCATTTGGAAAATGATGCCTCCTGTTGTCTAATTTAATTAGTAATTGTGTTTTCAGTTCCAATTGAAAGCCTCCAAAGAAAGGTTTGCAATAAACCGTGGTATTTGGTATTATTATTGTTACCTAATTATATTTACTGTTGTGACAGTTTTACATTAAGGCACTTTTCAAGAAGGAACTTGTCAATGTTCTCTCATTGGTTTTCCTCTGTTCCTCCCCCACCTCCCATGTATTCGAAAGTCCAGTATTAAGTAAGAGCCCTCTTTTACAGATATGCACATTGATGCACACAGTTTTGTTGTTAGGGTTTTCTTTTTGTTGTTTATTTGTTTTAACATGCGGCCTAAAGTTATATGGCAAGTCCATTCTGGATACAGAGATTGAGCCACTAGTCTTTTCTGAGATGTCACCCACACATTGGTAAAGGCAGTGTGGTCCCAGCGAAAGATGAGCCAACCAGAAGTGAGAAGATGTGGGGTCTGCTTTGGCTCTGCCACTGACTTGTTGGATGGCTTTGGGCAGTTGGTTCATTCGTTCATTCATCACGCATTTTCTGGCGTTGCTACCAGGTGCCGGGTACTAGGCCAGATGCTAGGATTACAAAGATGAATAGGACATTGTCCGTGTTCTTAAGGAACTTCCTGTTCCGAGTGTGGATTCAGACACATAAACCAGTGTGCTCAGAGAAATCCAGAGGTGCTTTGTTAGAAGTGTGTCCAGGTAGAGTGGGAGCCCAGAGGAGGGAGGGGCAACACTGGCACTACAGAAAGGCTTCGTGGCAGAAATGATTTGGGGTTGAGTTTTTTTGGGGTGTGGGGGAAGGACTATATATATATATATATATATATATATATATATATAAAATCTCATTGAGGGATTATGCCATGATAAGGACTTGGGACTTTATGCCTCTTTGTAATTTCCTGATGATGGGACCCACTGAAGAGCTATAAACAGGGATTGGCACAGTTACTTTTGCGTGTTAGAAAGGTGGGTGTGGAAGGTGAATTTACGTCATCTCTATGCGCCTCACTTTTCTCATCTGTAAGATGGACACAAATAATACCTACTCCTTTTGCCTCATGGGTTTGTGTGGGTTGCATTTCTCTCTTTAAAATGCAGTGAGAATGTCTGACGTGCACTTACCACTTTCTAAGCACTTTAATCCTCACAACGGCCCTATAAGGTCATCATTGCTATTACTTGCATTTTAGAGATGGGGATGGTTACAGAGGCTGAATGTCTGATGCAGGGACACACCGCTAGCACTAGTGGCACAGCCAGGATTTGAACCCGGGTCTGCCAGAGTCTGGAGCCCCGTGCCCTTTGTCACCATGCAGTGCCGTTAAGGTGCTGGCAAGTTTTTCATCTGACCCTTATTTCTCACCTGAGACATGTTGGCTGGTGGCTGTATTTTGCCTCCAGTGACCTGAGCAAAGGGTATCGATGCATTGGAAAGACCCAAGATCAGCACCAAACTATTATTTGCAGCCATTTAATCTCTGTCTTTAATAATGTGGTCTTTTATTATTAAATAGAACCAAATTTATGGAGTAGAATATGTGTCTTGTGTTCTTTTGTGCTAAGTGGGCATTACAACCAACGTATGTTTCTACGGGCATATACATAAATCTTTCTTCCAGTGTTAACAGAAAACCCATTGTGACTCTGAGTCCATCCTTTTGGGGCATTCCTTTGAATATCCATATTATGAACAGGTAAAAGCAATATTGAAGATGGGTTAGAGCAAGGAAAAGTCCTTGAATAGCATAGGCCTTTCAAGAAGGGTTGCCAAAGAACAGAACAGACAAACGTAAGGAAACGGGTCTAGCAAACTCAGCAAGTTCTGCTTGTCGAAAAAGACGTTCTGGAGAATATTCTAGAAGTTCACTCACAGGCAGTTGCAGTCCCAGGAGAAGTACACAGCACATATTTGGTTAAAAAGTTTACTCAGTATATTTTCTCTGTACTAGGTCACTGCAGCGTGAAAAAAAAGCTGCATAATCTGCTACCCACGAATGAGTGTCTTTAAGTATTGCTGCTTGAAGATTCAGGAGGGTCAAGAAGAATTACAATAAAATGTTGTTCCGTGTCTTGACCTGTGCTCAGTACACCCAAAAAGAGTCCTGAAAAATGCCAGGGTTATACATTTTGTGGCTTGGGAGGAACGTTTTGATCAGCCTTCAGCTGCTCATAAAAAATAAATACTGCCGTGTTCTTATATGGACTGTTTCTTGAAGATCTTTTATAGAGTTCATTTCCAGCTGAAATTTCACCTCAACTGGAAAAAAAAACAAAAAGCTGTGCCTTACTTTTTACATTAGGCATGTCATGCCAGAGTAAAATAATGGAATCATAAAGAGAAAATGCTCTATTGAGGTAAAACAGCTGTCCTTTATGCTCACTGATGAAGTATAGTTCATCTGCTGTGTGTAGGTTATGCTTTAACGGGAAAGAATATTAAGGGAATGAGAAAGAATTTCTTTATTAAGTGGAAGAGCATTGCAAAAAATATATATATAACCCTCCCCCCAATTGAAGCAGCTGTTTTAGCAGAGCAGGTTCAGGAATGTGGGTGAACGTATATCCCCCAAGACGCCAAGATTCTGCTGCCTGGCCTGTAGGAAGAATGGAGTATACAAAGAATGCATGGCTATGGATAAAACGGAGCTCTTGGTCTCAGTGTGAGGTAGTCGGTGTCACTGCCTAGCTCACTGGTTCTCAGACTTGGATGTCTATTGGAATCACCTAGAGAGTTTGAAATGATATGATGCCTGGTTCCAAGCCCAGAGGTTCTGACTTATTTGGTCTGAGATATGGCACGGGCGTGGGGCTTTTTAAAAGCTCCCAGAAAATTCTGATGTGTCCCAAAGTTTGAGAACCACTAGCCTAGAAGATGACTCATTTCTTTCTCTTCCTGAGTTCTTTGCAGCTAGAGCAGTTTGTTGTAGGGACATAATTTGGAAGCCTCTGCCCTAATTCTGGAGCAGAAGTGTTCAAAGCCAGACTCAGAAAGCACTGGATTAAGTCTCCAGGTTGATAGGTTCCTCTCTTTAAGGGCTAAAAAGGTAAAATTCTAGCGTTCCTTTGAAAATGAGTCCTGAGATTTTTTTTCCATCACAGAGGAAGCCTAAGTGTATTCTCTGTGAATTTCGTAATAGGAAAAAAGGAAAAAGGAAACATCCAGATGCAGGCAAAATTCCAAATAATAGAAAGTGAAGTAGGAGATACTGATGCAGACGTCTTGGGAAATTGCGTCTTGACCCTAATTTGCTGCTGTTAAAAAGAACAGAAATAGAGCTACATTCTTGGTTATGGATCAGATGGTCAGAACCTCCTATCCCAACTTAAGTGGGAGCTTTTCTCTTTGATTTTGGGGATTTCCAGGGAATGCTGGACAGTATGATTGTCATGCAGGGTGGCAGGCGGGGTCTCAGCTCCCGCTCCCCACATAAGGACGCAGGATATGGTGAGGCCAAAAAGGAACACCAAGGAGCCATAGAGGAGGGGAGTCATACCACTATAGTCTCACTGGCAGCTGGGTTGAAGACACAGGAAGCAGGAGCCACACGATCCGCCACCCACCGTCCATTTGTCTCTGCCAACCAACCTCACTTGCTAACTGCAACCTGCTCTTGCAGGCTCAGCCACCATCTTCTTGCTAGCCCCCATTTTTTGGTAGTGTAGCCACGGCAGTTATATTAGTGGCCAATGGCTCACTGGTTACAGCTGATGGCCAACTAGCCACAGCTGATGGCCATCCAGTCACAGTTGATGGCCATTTACTACCTGAGCCAGTACCTTTCCACGTGAGGCCGAGAGCCTGGAAACTGCACTCCTGGCTCCGTCCCCACAATGATGTTCCATAAATACAAAGAAACATGGCTTTTCGTTAGTGCTTTGCTAATGATAAGATTTGACCTACAATAATTCACTTAACTTTGATAAGACTGCTTTTTCTCAGTCTGTAAAACAGGAGTAATATCATCCCTTTGATCTTCTATTCCAAAATTAGACCGTTTGATGAAGGACATTTAATTCCTGACAAGGAACAGCATCCAAGCTAATAGGTTAGCTTGAGGGTGATAGCGAATGGGTGGGTTCACTTCAACACCAGCCAGAAATAGGAAGTCACAGGGGGTATCCAAGTGGATCCAAGAGCCTGAAAGACGGCCCAGAGCCGTGCCTCTGAAACAGAATGTACCCACAAATCTCCTAGAGATGTTAAAATCCAGATTCTGATTCCACTGGCCCAGGTAGGGCCTAAGAAAGTCTGCATCTCCCGCAAACAGTATTTCCAGATGACACTCATCTCTGGGTCACATGTTGAGAGGCATGGTACGAACGCTTTTCTTCAGCAGCTGGAAGAGAATAAGACGGGCACTGAGAAGCCTAGTGTGTATAGCTGCCCTCCACGCATGAGATGAATGAAGCACAAGCAGCATAATAATTTTTTTGGCTTTGAGTTCTGTGGCCCCAAGCTACTTGGTGTGATCTTTGCCTATTTATGTTCTCCACTGCCCTTTTTTATAGATACTAATTTTTATATACTTTCCATTCTCTACATGACCTTCAGGCGAGCCTGAGTATAAAAATTTAGTTTTCTTCCATTAATATTTTTCCATTTTTATTGAATTCTGGAATGTCAGCCTCCTACCTTTCTCTGTTTGTGATTCAATCTAATATCTCTCTCGAGACTGTGTTACTTACATGCATAGCTAGCTCTCTTTTATCTGGTCCCTGCAATAGTCATTTTTTAAAAAATCGCTAGGTAAGTGGCAAAATTATTCAAAATAATCATCTGGTTGACCTCATCCTCATTGGGTTATCAGTGGAGATACGAGGGTAAAATCAATCTGCCAACATCATCATAAATAAGATCTATTAATTGTATTATTTGCCCAACTGATAGATTTTTATTTTGCCAATATAAATCAGTAGCTGTGTTGTGTTTTCCTGATCGTTTGTAGTGTTCTCACATATTATTTAAGGTTTGTAAAGTTGGAGGATAAATGTAGTTTTATGTGTTGTAATTTAAACAGAGTTTGGAAAGGGAAGAGGGTTTTTAAAAATATGGTTATGACATGTTTATTATAAACATGTGAAAATGGGTCCCATGATTATGCTGGTGGTATATATATTGTACCTTGTCAACAAGAAAGCTTTTATGTTTGTGTATTTAACATGGTATTTTCTTCTTTGGGGAAAAAAAAGAGAGAACTGATGATGTCTCTTGGAAGACTTAAACATATTCTGGTTTAAAATAGTCCTTTATAACTAGACTTCTTCTTGAAGTTTCCATGGCTTTCTCTTAGAACTGCAGACCTTTTGAAATGGAGCTGTTTTTCACTAGCTGCAGGCAGTTATTCCTCATTCTCTAAGCCAGTGGTTCTCAAATATCAGCATGCATCAGAATCATCTGGAAGGCTTATTCATGCACAGACTTCTGGGCTCCACCCTCAGAGTTTCTGAGTTAGGAGGTCTGGGCGGGGCCCGAGTACTTGCATTTGCCCCATTTCCCAGGTGACGCTGATGCTGCTGGTCCCTGTACCACATGTTCAGAACCAGGCAGTTTAAGCCCTTGCTAAGTGTTGTTCAGAGCCAGCAACATATACATATATTGTACCTGGCTGATGCATCTGACCTGGGAACTTGTCAGCAATGCGGAATCTTAGGCTCTAGTCCAGACCTGTTGAATCTGAGTCTGCGTTATCACAAGATCCCAGGTGATGTGTGTGCACATTAAAGTTTGAGAAGCCCTGCTTTAAGCTATTTACAACAGCATAAATGCTCTGATGATAGCACTGGGATTTCATAAGCACTGAGGCAAGGGGAAAGAAAGAGAAAGTCCTAAAGAAATTAGAACTCTTAGGTACTTACTTACTCTTTATGACATCATCATCATTTCTGGCAAGCTGAGGTCACCCCGGCCATAGTTGCTTAGAGTGGATGAATTCAATTCCGTACCATACTAAAAAATAATTTTAAATTATTTAGTTAATGCTAGAGAAAATGACATATGCATTTATTTAAAACTACTTACATAAAAAGCATCATAAATTTACAAGTTGTTTATCACTGCAAAGCAAGGTCAAATTGTCAAGATTCATTCACTGCATGTTCTGCCTACAGTTTGTAACTACTCAGGGGACAGTGGCAGACAGATGAATCTGCAGACCTGGGAGGTTTGTTTAGAGGCCACTCCACTACAGATTCTTCTCCGCCTCTCTCAATAGCCACAGGATGACATAATGAAATCTGAAGTTCATCATTATAATCCTCAGGCATTGTCTAATTCAGTGGAAAGTCAACAACAACAACAAAACATTTCCTGGACTATCTACAATATACAGTTAATCAGTGCCCAATATACAGTTAATACAGTTCAAGTGCCCCTGCCTGAATACGTGGAGAGCCTAATGTAGTTTTTTTTTCTTTCAAATCGATTCAATGACAAACATTTGGAATGTGTACATGTTACTTCCTTAAAAGAGGAAAGGAGTGTCTAACATTGGCAAGTGTATTTTCTGCCCCAGTTTCCCAAAAATTACAAGTACAAAAAAAGATGAGTTGGGGAGAAAGAAACACAACAGAAGGACAGTAAAAGTATCTAGACTCTGCAGTTGTGCTGCTAAAAGTTTTTTATATTCCTCTTAGTTGTGCCAGCGTTCGCAATGCCACAAAGAAAGCAGGGTCCCCTTCTTGTGATATCTATTGAACCTGAAGATTTGTGGGGGAAATGTTATACAATCTAACTGGAAATTCATATTGCGTAAATTATGAACTGGTAAAACATACTGTGTATATTAAAACAAACACAGATTGTTTATGGACTAGCAAGTAACGTGTATGAAATTTTTAAGATGAAGCATGAGCCTTAGATTTGGTTCTTGAGGCTGGCTGCTGTGGGTTATATCTCCAGACCCCTGGATTTGATTGCTTTTATTCTATAGGGATGCGTTGGTGGAAAACGTTAAAAAGCATGTCTTGAGATATCAGGTAATTAAAACATATACCTATATTGAGGTTAATTGACATATAATACACTGCACATTTTCTACGTGTGCAGTAGTCTTAACATATGTATACACCTGTAAATCCATCCGAACAATTCAGATAATGAAGAGATCTATCACCTACAAAAGCTCTTCATTTTTCTTTGTAATCTGTGCATTTATCCCTCCCCACCCTCACAAGCAACCGTGAATCTGCCTTTTGTCACTATAGATTACTTTGCATTATCCAGTATTTTATATACATGTAATTATATAGTATGCACTTTTAGAGGGGGTGTATCTAGCTTCTGTCATTCAGCATAATTATTTTAAGATTCATCCTTGTGTAAGATTCATACATACATAGAGTACGCATTAACCCTTCAATCCTCTTTATTACTGAGTGGTATTCCATTGTACGGATATACATCACAATTTGTTTTTGCATCGACCTTTTGATGGACATTTGAGTTGTTTCTAGTGTGTGGCTATCAGAAATAGAGCTTCTGTGAACATCTGTGTACAAAGCAATGTATGATCATGTGCTTTCATTGCTCTTGGGTAAATGCCTGAGCTTGGAATGGCTGGATCATATGGTAGGTGTGTTCAATTTTGAAGAAACTGCCAAGATGTTTCCCACATTATTTGTACCATGTTACAGTACCTACCACCAGCAGTGTATGAGAGTTGCTGCACATCCTTGTCAAAAGTATGATCTCTTAAAAATTTTAGCCATAAAAAAACACAAGTTAGCCATGTTAATAGATATGTGGTGGTAGTATCTCATTATAGATTTAATTTGCATTTCCCTGCCTACTAATGGTGTTGAGCATCTTTTCATGTTCTTATTTGCCATTAATATATCTTCTTTTGTGAAGTCTCTGTTACTGTCTTTTGCCCATTATGTTGTTGGTTTGGTTATTTACTCATTATTGAGTTTTGAGAGTTTTTAAGATATACATTCTTGTTATAAGTTCTTTGTCAAATACGTGATATGCAAATATTTTATCACAATCTGTGATCTGTATTTTTATTCTTAATCTTGTCTTTCAAAGAGCACACATTCTGAATTTCGAAGTCCAATTTATCAAATTTTTCTTTTATGGATTGCACTTTGGGTTGTATCGAAGAGGTATTTGCCTAACATGAGGCCACAAAGATATTCTCTCATTTTTTTCTCTGAAAGTTTTATAGCTTTATATTTAGATCTGTGGTCCATTTTGAATTAATTTGTGTATATGGCGTAAGGCATGTATTGAAGTTCATTTTTGAATTTATGCAGTTCAAATTGTTCCAGAACCATTTGTTGAAAAAACTTCCTTTCTCACTGAATTACTTTTGTGCCTTTGTTTAAAATTAATTGACCAAATATGTCTGAGTCTATTTCTGGACTCTTTATTTTGTTCCATTGATATATTTTTTTGTCTTGATGCCAATACCACAGTTTCTTGATTATTGTAGCTTTATAATAAGTCTTAGGATCATGTAGAGCAGTTCCTCCAAATACGTTCTTTTTTGAAAGTTGTTTGGCTATTTTGAGCCCTTTGTACTAATGTATAAATTGTTACTCAGCTTGGCAACTGCTACAAAAAAACCTGATAGGATTTTGATTGGGAATATATTGAATTTCAGATCTATTTGAAGAGCATTAACATCTTAATGGTGTTGAGTCTTTTAATCCATGAACATGGTATATGTGTCCATTTATTAGTTCTTTAATTTCTCTCAGTAATGTTTTATAATTCTTAGCATATAGGTCTTGCACATCTTTTGTCAGATTTATCCCTCAGTATTTCAATGTTTTCATGTTACTATTAAATGTATTTTTTTTATTTCAATTTCTGTTTGTTTGCCAAAATACAGAAATACAACTGCTTTTTGTATATTGGTGTTGTATCCTGCAACATTGCTTAACTCACTAATTCTAGGATCTTTTTTGTAGATTTTCTTATTCTTGCATGATAGTTCTGGCTAGAACCTCCAATATAATGTTAAATAGAAGTGGTGAGAACAGAAAATCTTGCCTTGCTCCTGCTCTTAGGAGAAAAATCATTCAGTCTTTCACTTTTAAGTATAATAGTGGCTATAGTTTTTTTTTTTTTTAATAGATGGCTTTATCAAGTTGAAATCATTCCTTTTCATTCCTAGTTTGCTAATAGGTTGTACCAAGAATAGATACTGGATTTTGTCAAATGCTTTTTCTGTCTTCTGAGATGAGCATGTGACTTTTCTCTTTTAGTTGTTACTATGGTGAATTATATTGATTGATTTTTCTGATGTCAACCCTGTATTCCTGGAATAAACCCCACTTTGTCATGTGTTATTTTTTACATTTGTTATTGGATTTGATATGTTAAACTTTTTCAAAGAATTTTTGCATTTGTGTTTCTGAAGGGTATTGGTCTTTGTAGTTTTCCTTGTACAGTAAGTCCTCACTTGTCATCACTACATTCTTGGAAACTGCAACTTGAAGCGAAATAATGTATAATGAAACCAATTTTATACTAGGCTAATTGATACAAACAAGAGTTAAGTTCCTATGGCATATTTCTGGTCACACAAACATCACTAAACTTCTAAATAAAGACCCCAAATACTACTATTGAACATTGAAATAAATGTGTGCTATACAGACGTTTAAGGACAATTAATAAAAACAAGTGATATTATTATTTTCCAACTGGCTTATTCTAGTTCAGGGTCGTGGGTGGCTGGAGCCTATCCCGGCAGTTCAGGGTGCAAGGCAGGACCTCACCCTGGACAGGATACCCTTCCATTGCAGGGCCACTCACACACACCCCCACACTCACTCAGACTGGAGCACATCTCTGGGATGCGGGAGGAAACCCGAGTACCTGGAGAAGGACTCATGTAGTCATGAGGAGAACTTGCAAACTCCACACAGACAGTGGCCCCAGCCTCAATTGATTTTTTTTCTTCTCATTAATGTTATAACAAAATGACATTGAACAAAATGATATGTTATTATTCGAGGATCTGCTGTACATCTTTGTCTGGTCAATACCAGACAAAGTGATCTTGGTTTCACAGTACAAAGTGTAAAGCCTTCTCTCTTCAATTTCCCTGAAATATTTGTGTAGAATTGGTATTTTTTTTCTTAGATGTTTGGTAGAATCGACCACAAAAACTATATGGGCTTCGAGTCTTCTTTGTGGGAAGATTTTTACCGACAAATCCAATTTCTCTAACAGATGTAGGCTAATTCAGATTATCTGTTTCTTTTTTTATTGATCTTTGCTAATTTGTGTTTTTCAGAGAATTTGTCAACTTAATTTAAATTACTGAATTTATTGGTATAAAGTTGTTTATAATGTCCACTTGTTATACTTTTTAATATAGACTGTAGTGACTTCACCTTTCTCGTTTCTGATATTGGTAATTTATGGTTTTTTTCCCTCCTTTTTTCCTGATGATACTGATTAGAGATTTATCAGTTTTATTGACCTTCTCAAAAAGCCAGCTTTTGGTTTCATGATTTTTTTTTCCTATTTTTTGTTTTCTAATTTAATTGATTTTAGAATTTTTTTTACTCTATTTCCTTTTTTCTGCTTGCTTTGGGTTTCATTTGCTTTTCTTTTTATACTTTCTTAAGGTGGAAGACACTGAAGTTATTGATTTGAGACCTTTCTTCTTTTTTAATATGGGCATTTAGTGTTTTGAATTTTCCTCTAAGTCTGCTTTAGCATTGCCCCCCTGCCCCCAATTTTTAGTATGTTGTGTTTTCATTTTCATTTAGTTGAAAATACTTTCTAATTTTCCTTTAGATTGTTTTCTGACTCTTGGATTATTTAGAGATGTATTATTTCTCAATTATTTGGGAATTTTCCAAATATCATTGTTATTGATTTCTAATTTAATTTTATTATGGTCAGGGAACATATTTGTATGACTTGAATCCTTTTACATTTATCAATATGTTTTATGGCTGAGAATGTGCTCTATCTTGGTAAATGTTCCATGTGCATTTGAATGTGAAATATTCTGTTGTTGCATGCAGCATTTTTGATATTACACCAGTTTTATTGTAGTGTTGTTCAAGTCTCCTATCCTTACTTATTTTCTGTTTACTTGTTCTGTCAGTTATTGAGGGAAGGTTGCTGAGACCTTAGGTGATATTTGTGGGTTTGCCTGTTCTTCCTTGCAGTTCTATCACTTTTCTTCATGTATTTAGAAAATCTGTTACTAGGTGTCTAAAAATTTAGGGTTGTTATGTTCTCTTGATTGATTGCCCCCTCCATCAGTATGAAACTACTCCCTTTACTGTGGTAATATTCTTTGATTTGAAATCTACTTTGTCTGATATTAATAGAGCCATTCCAGCTTTCTTAGCTTAATGTTAGTGCGGTATATCTTCTTCCATCCTTTTACTTTGTAAGTTTATATTTAAAGTGGGTTTCTTGTAAACAACATATGATTTGGTCTTGCTTTTTATCATCTGACAATCTCTATATTTAATTGGGATATTTAGATTATTTACATATAACGTGATTATTGACTTGGTTGGGTTTAAACTAACCACTTTGTTATTTGTTGTTTTGTATTTCCAATCTGTTCTTTATTACCCTTTTCTTCTTTTCTGCATTCTTTTGGATTGAATTCTTTTTTGATTCTTTTTTATTTCCTTTGTTTACTTAATAAACTATACCTCTTTATTATTTTAGTCATTGCTTTAGCATTTGATCTACCTTCAAGTTATATGCTAATTAATATATAGTATAAGAATCTTCAGAGTATACACTGCTATTTCTTTCCTCCTGACCTCTATGCTGTTGTTGTTAAATGTTTGACTTCTATGTTTGTTATAAACCCTCCCATTCATTAGGTTGATGCAAAAGTAATTGCAGTTTAAAAGTTAAAAAAAAAGTTGCAAGAAACGCAATAACTTTTGCACCAACCTAATACTATTTTTGCTTTAAATAGTCAATTTTTAAAAAGAGATTTAAATAAGAAAAAGTGTAGTTTATATTAATCAACATAGTTATTATTTATGGTGCTTTTCAGTCTTTTGTGTATATCAAGATTTCCATCACTTTCCCTCTACCTGCATAAATTCTTTTAACATTTCTTATAGTGCAGGTCTGCTTGTGATTCTTTTAGCTTTTGTATGTCTGAAAAAGTATTTCACTTTTTTCAAAAGTTATTTTCACAAGGTATAAAATTCTTTTTTGACAGTACTTTTTCTTTCAGCATTTTAAAGATGAGGCTCCACTGTCTTCTGACTTGCATTGTTTTTTATGACAAATCTGCTGCCATATTTATCTTTGGTTTTCTGTACCTAATGTGTTTCTCACCCTTTCTGGGTGCATTCACCATGTTTTCTGATTTTTTTAAAATCTTTTTTTTCCCCAAAAGGTGACTGTAATGTACTCAGACATGGTTTTCTTTATATATATCTTGCTTGGTGTTGACTGATCTTCTTGAACGTGAAAAGTTATGTCTTAAACCAAATTTGGGAAATTTGGGGCATTATATCTTCAAATAGTTTTTGTGCCTCATTCCTTCTCTCCTGTCCTCCTCTCCTTCTCATACTTTAATTGATATAGATCGATAGATAGGTAGGTAGATAGATAGATAGACAGACAGATAGACAGACTCATAGGTACCGAGGTTCTAATTTTTTTCCGTCTTTATTTCTCTCTGTTGTATAGACTGTATGAGTGTAAGTCTGTATTGTCTTCTAGTTCATAGACTCTTTTCTTTCCATTCTGCCCTTAAGCCCATTCAGGAAATTTTTAAAGTTCAGATTTTAATTTTTCATTTGGATCCATTTGTTTCTTGTTCATTATGAGCATGTTTTATTTATGTCATGCATATTTTTTTGTAGTAAAATATCATGTGCATAGTTGTAATAGGCTTTTAAAATTCTTGTCTGTTAATCCCAACATCTGGATCATTTTGGGTTCTGTCTGTTTTTTGTTTGTTTGTTTGTTTGTTTGTTTGTTATTGCTTTTGACCTTTCTCTTGAGACAGGTTATATTTTTTTGTTTCTTCACACGTCTAGACATTTTGGATTGTAACCTAGATGTTGTGAATGATACATTGTAGAGGCTCTGGATTCTGTTATTCTTGAAAAATGTTGGTTTGTTTTATTTTGTTTCATCGGGCAGTTATTTTGAGCTCTCTGTAATTTCAACCCCCACCTTTCTTGTGGTGGGCAGCAGCTAAATTTCTTTTCATTTCATTTAGCTGTAGCTTTTCTGCTTATAATTGTCCGCCCACGTGGGTAACCACAGATTTGAGCAGAGTTGTTACACAAAACTTAGGTCTTTCCTCTCAGACTCTCTCCTTGTGGGGTTTTACTCCTCACTTTAGAGCTGCTATGGTTACCCTAGATTCTGTCTTCTGGTTCTTCAGTCCAGTGACACCTTGGAACTTACCCAACTTACCCAAGTTGTAAGTGCCCCATGTGACACTGATGAAAAGTCCTAGAAAACTGAAAGTCCCCCCATTGCCTTTCCTTTCTTTCAAGGGTAGACTCCCCTATAGTTTTTGCCACTTTTGTGATCTTCCCTGCCTTCGGGTAGTATTTTTGTTGGTTGGTTAGCTCATTTGTTTGTTTTTTACCTCTAAGTTTGGTAGTTGTTATCTGTGAGAGGATTGGTGTGTTAGAAACTACTCTGCTGTTACCACAAACAGAACCTCCTCTATCCCATACTTAAAGTTTTATTCTGAGTTCTAGGTTCTCAAGTCTCCCTTGGCTTCACCCCAAAAGTGAAGACATTATTGCCCCCTTCCTACCTTAGCCCCAGTCTTGACTCCTGCTTTTCCTGGAGGGACTGTGTGTTCTAGTCTCTCCATTCCCATTGGTCTCGTCATCTCAGTCCAGGCTTTCTCTCTTCACACTTGACCTTCTGGCTTAGGCTTTCCTCCTCCAAACTGTTTTCAACCTCTTTGCCCAGAGCTTCCTAAAATACCACAGTCACAGTTTCTGCCTTGTTCAGAGAGCTTCAGCAGGTCTCCATGGCCTATGATGGCAGGCTCCTCACTCATAGATGGTGCTATATCAGTAGTTCTGTCCTTGCATTCCTTTTCACAACCCTTTCTCCATAGTTTTCTAGCTTCCCTGTAGGTAAGGGAGGCAGAATGAATGGAAGATTGTCACCTCAGCTCCACTCTTACGACTTCACTCTCAGTATGTAGCAGAAACATCTCAGAACTTCAGGGAAATGAAAAAACATGGTTTTCTTTCAGATACATTGGCCTCCGCTGGCTTGCAGCCTGAGCATCCACAGGTATCCACAGTTGAACAGTTGGGCTCAGTATACGTCTGATCTTAGTCACCACCCTCCCTTCCAGCTTCACCATGTCCTCTATCGTGGCCCACCTTCCGTTTGAGCAGTCATGCCACACTCATTCCACGTGTCTGGATGAGTGCTTGGGAGGAACTCATTCTTTAAGGCCTAATTCCAGTTCCTATGTCTTTTCTTACATGAAGTCCTTCCCGAGTGGCTGAAAGTCATCTCTGCCTTTCTATTTATGTTTTTGAATTATTTAACATGGCTTCATTACAAGTAACAGAGACTCCTTCAGACAAACTTAGTTTTTCTAGGAGTGGGGAAGAATATATGATAAGGAGATTTGGGTATCTAATTTACTGTTTCCGATTCTCTAAATCCTGATCCTCTTTTCCTAAGAGAGATAATCTGATTGGCCTGGTTGGGTCAGGTATGTACCTTTCAATCAGTCCAGGCCAGGAGAGCAAGGTCACATGACTATCGGTCACATGATTATAAACATGGCAGCTTGATGTTGTGATTTTGGGTTGATCAAGGGAAAAGATGTGACCACAAGGTGGCAGGAGCATACACAGGCTTTATTGGGCAATACTTCAGCAGGTTTTGGGAGAAGCCCCTCAGGGCAGGAGTCTGTCCAGAGACTACAGTGAAAGAGTTGAGGGTAGGTACTAAGGCAGGGAGCAGGGTAAGGGAACTCCGAGGGAGAGGGATGGAGAGGGGCCTTATGCATGTCTAGGTGATACCATTCAGCAGCATGTCGGGGAGTCTCTAGACCAGCGAGCTCCTCAGTGGCTGAGGGTCTTCTAACCACAAGGCTCTAGCTTATCAATGGCTGGCAGATGCTGGGTGTAGTTTTCTGGGGTATGCAAAGCAGGCAAGCTCTAAATGGCCAAAAATCTGCTTGTTTGGGCTATTTTAAAAATAATTGGATGTGTAAAAATTTGAGTTTGGCACCAGCAGGCTTTTGTGCTAACAGTTCTCAGATTGCAGTGAAGAAATAAACAACCTAGGGGCTTATATACATGGCCATCTTTGGCTAATTTATGTAACACTCAGACTTATCTCTGTTGATTTTGGTAATGGGGAGGGTAGTTGAAAGGAGAAGGACACAGTTTCTTAAGAAGGCAGGGGCCTCTGCAATTGCTCTTCTGGCCCTCGTCAAAATTGTCTAAACATTATACATGTTGCTGTACATACCATCTCCTGTAAGCTCTCCTATTAGCTCAAGTACCTTTACCTTATTATACAGGGTAAATGTGAAATCATGTTTGTTGAATGAATGAATGAATGAGTGAATGAATGAATGAATCAATAAATGAATGAATGCTTTTCTCCTCTCTGAAATGCCTGGCATCTGTCTAAAATCCACTCATGCAAGGTCATCTCCCTTCTGGTGCTTTCCTGGACTGGTCTTTGTAGTTTTCTTTTTTAGGGTCCTCTGTAACACTCCTTTCACACGTGTCATTTTATGTGGTTATGTTTGTATTCCTCCCGAGACTATAAATTTCTGGAAGGCTTGGGATACAGCATCTATTTCTTTAATCTTTCATGTTGTTAGAGTCATGCCTTGCCCGGGGAGTGGGGAACACTAACCCATTTGGTTGGGGTGCATGCCACATGGAGGAGCTGGTCCTCAGGTGAGCAGGAAGAGCAGAGTCTGAAACTGCAGTCATGTTTCAGGAAAGCCTTGGTGATGGTGACCAAGAAGTCAACCAAATGTGACCGATCTTAGAGAAGCAGCACAAACAGGAGGTCGAGGGATAAAGTCAGTGCCAAGGAGAGTGAGGAGGAGGGCAGGCAAAGCTCTGTGGACAGGTTAAGGGGAGCAGTTCAGAACCTAGACGAAGACCGGCGTCTTTTCTCCAGACTGTCGGTTTTACAAAGCTGCCGGGAGCCGGATGCTTGGTGCTTAGCACAGAGCTTTACATGCACTAGGAGCCCACTAAGTATCGTGACAGTATTTTCCTAAGTCCCAGAAGTCAGAACTTACGTCGCAGCAGAAGGACAAGGCATTGCGTGTAGAGTGCTAAGCATGTGCTCGTCTTTGAAATTTCATTTGCTTACTTATTTCTACACCGTAGAAGAGCTTCCCTTTCCTGTGTAAGGACATAAAAGATGCAAGCACCAGAGAGTGCAGAGAGATGAGAAACTTGAACCAGATCCCATTTGTCTGCATCCCCGAAGCCTTGTCTGCACAGAGCCCATCTCTGTACGTAAAATAAAGCGTCTGCTGTGGGTAGGTGCCATGTACCCTTGGCGCTGTGTATCCTTCTTCTCCAAGGTGCACAGCTTCTGGATGAAATAAACTACTGTCCTGTAACAATTTGGATGCTTAATTTGGACAGCTTGGATGCTGGGGTTTTCTTTCACACCCAGTGGCATTTTGAAAACCCTGAAGCCATTGCAAGGGGTCAGGCTGTTGACTGAGGCTCCAGTAGAGATGAGGGGCTCCCCTCCTCCAGAGTCCCAGAGACAGCCACGCTGTCATAATCATGGCCGCTTAACCGTCCCTTGGGTACCCAGGGCTGCAGGAATGGTGCCTGCTGCAGGTTGGGGCCCCGACCTTCGTGATTGGGAAGTCTGAATACCGAGCTTTTCATTTCGTTACGTGTGTCGTTTTAACAGTTTTGCCCATCACTGCTCAGTTTCTTCCCAAATTGTCTTCGCTGTGTTTGAAGCACTTCTGAAAAGGAAAACCTAATACCTTTCCAAATGACAGCGTATGCCCTAAGTTCACAGGGGCGGCCGTATTCTTCGTGGCTGTAAATCTCGGAAGAAATGTTTTTCTGCCCTTGCCCGAAGTGGCTTGTCGATCTAGCACTGGCCCTTTAGAGGAACGTGGATCGCACTCAGTGTGAATGTTTCGCTGTTGAATGTCTCCATGCTGTTGAAATGATGATCCGTTTAAGCTCTTGGACCGCTCTTCTTTTAAGGAGAGTGCCCCTGATGGATCCATGGGAAGCACTGAATAAAGTGAAGCTAGTAGAATGGCAAAATGCACAGATGGAGTGGGGAGTATGAAATTCCTCGAAAGCGCAAGCTGAATGTGTGATGAACTAAAATTAAATGTAGTTGGGCTAAGCAGTGTGAGTGCTGGAAGGAGGGCTGTCCTGACAGTCAGTGTAAGCGCTGCTCCTAGCTCACGTGACCTCGACCAACCTCGTTGGGCCTTAGTTTCTATGTGAATAAAGTCTGGTTACCGTCGATGATGTCCATTTCTAAGGTGTAAGCTCTGGCTCTAAGATTGTGTAATAAGGAGCATTCATTGGCGTTAATCGCACTTGACGGAGGCTGCATGGCTGTTGTCCTGGCACGTGATTTACACAGAGATTGGCCCCAGAGTCAGGAGGTGAGGACAGCCACGAGCTTATAATCGCAGATGCTAAGGTCACGAGTCTGATGGATGGTGAGACCAAGAGCAATTCCACTTACAATGACTGGCCCTTTGAGACCTGCAGCGGCAAAGCTTGAGGAGGAGCCGAATGTTCTCCATTATTCTAGCCAGCTCTGGCCCCAGGTGATGGGACCGGAGTGTTTGGTTACCTGCCAGTTAGGACGGCTCCCCATTCTCCACCCTCATCTCCCCTCACTCATCACTTTCCTCTTTTTCTAATCTCCTCTGCTCTGGCTTGTCTCATTATTATCTTGTTTTCCTCTACCAGCATCATTCCCTGTTTCTCCACTGGCCCTTCCACCTCAGCTGCTCGCATCCCGGAAGAAACAAAGATAGAACAATGTCTCCTCTCTTCTAGTTCATCTGGAGATGCTACCAACTTTTCTCTAAGTGCAGAAGAGGGCGTGTGTGTGTGTGTGTGTGTGTGTGTGTGTGTGTAAGAGAAAGAGAAAGTTGCATTTGGTGTAACGGTGGAGCGTGTATTGACATTAAAACAAACCCAAACCAAACTCTAAAACAGTAGTCCTGGAAACAGTATTGCACACCATGGAAGCTATATTTGGGAAGTAGCTTTTGGGGATGATGTGGGTGTCTAGTTTCATTCTTACGTGTCACTCTTGTCACTTCACATGTGAAAGTCGGCCTCCATGCCTCCCGGCAGCCCTTGCTTCAAATCCTAGAGGGGATCAGAACAGACCATCGCAAGGTGTGCTGCCACTTTGGCACATTGATTATTTCAAGCTGAAGGCACTTGAGAAGCAGCAGATTCAGGAAGGGCTCTCTGCCCTCTCCTCTCTACCTAAAAATGGGGCATAACTTCCTGTGAGATAGATACTCTCCCTGTACAAGACGAGAACATTCTTATCACTGGAACGGGGAGTTGAAGCTGAGAAGAGTCTGTAAAAGGACATCTTATTAGAATAATCCTTATCTTCCATTAGTTTCCCCCATATATTTCCTAGTCACTTTGCCACAAACCCCGTTTTCTTTTGTCTTGTCACATCTCACAATTTATTACTCTTTGTAAAAATGGTCTAACCACTTTTTTGGGGTTTTCACTTCTTTCTCTGAAGCCCCCTGTGCCATATAAAAATATCAATATCTAATAAAATTTGTATGTTTTTTTCTCCTGTTAAACAGTCTTTTCTCCGTTCAATTCACAGGCCTCAGGTACAGAACCTAAGAGGGTAGAAGAAAAGTCTTTCTTCCCCTAAAGTTCCCAAGCAGCTGGTCATGCTGCCACCCCGACCCCCCCACCTTACCCTACCCCCCCCAACTCCCCAACCCCATTATGGCTTCCTGCTCTGCTCTGGTAGATTGCAGATATAATTGTTTGTTCTAAGTTGTAGGAGAATGGGTGTGCCATCCCGAGAAAGCAGCATACCGTCCTTTTTGCCTCTTGGGAGTCTTCACTGTTCATGTCAGAACTGCAAAACCTCGTAAAGTCTGGGTCAGTTTAGGTCCATTGCCTTTCGGGGGTGACCTCTAAGCTCAGGGCAAAGTAGATTCTGAGTGAATGTGAGTTATAATGTGAAATAGGTATGGACCAGGCAGGTCTTCTGAAAACTCTGCCCCTAGGATGATTTGAATGTGAGTTGAGGAACTCTCTGGACACTAAGGATTGGAATGGAATGGGAGCAGAAGCAGCCTTTGGGAAAAGGCAGATGGGGAACTGGTCACACGTTTCAATTTGTGACTTCAAAGTTGCAATCGCCAAACTCCAGTGATATCTTGTCATTCTGAAAGAGAAGACGACCATCGTCATGGGTTTTCTGGGAGTGGAGGTGAAGCTACCCACACCCGCACTGGTCTCCTGCATGATTGGCCGTGTGCGTTGGTGAGAAGCACGGAGAGGTCAGAGGGCAGTGTGGGTCCTAGACGTCCACTGGACACACAGTGTCGTCTCTGCTTAGCTGTAGCTGTCTTCAGTGCATACGCGAGACAGACTCTCAGGAAGATTTGATTTTCTCTGGCTCCATGGATGTCATGAGACTTATTCGGGATCTCTGTCCTGGGTCTTGGAGCTGAAGCCATTCTCACACTACACTCCAGATTCTGTTTATAAAGAGAAGAAGAGGGGGAGCCGGTTAGCTCAGTTGGTTAGAGTGCAGTGCTCTTACCAACAGGGTTGCCGGTTCGATCCTCACATGGGCCACTGTGAGCTGTGCCCTCCACAACTAGATTGAAACAACTACTTGACTTGGAGCTGATGGATCCTGGAAAAACACACTTAAATAAATAAAAGTTAGGGGGGGGGAATAGAGAGAGAGAAGCAGAGTACAAAGAGTTTTGGGAGTTAGGAAGCATGGGTTCAAGTCCCAGCTCTACCACCAACAGTGAGACCCCAACAGTGAGACACCAACAGTGACTCGAGAGTGAGACCCCTCTCGAGTCATTTAACTTCTCTGAGCCTCAGGGTCTTCACGTGCAAAATGAGGACTTCCCCACCCTGTCATCCAGCTTTCCTCAAATCATCCCCATTTGTGTGCAGGGGTTGGTCTGCCTGCTAGTTTTGATCCGCTTCTTGTCTGTGTGAGTCCTGTGACGGGGAAGGAGGAGGAATCCAGGCTGAGTGATGAATGAGAGCTGGAAGGCCTGGGGAAAGCCTTTCCCCATGAAGCCCATACTTGCAGGACAAGTTAAAAATAGCTCCTACAATCTATAACAACCAGTCAACTTGAAATTTCGAAGTAGTTTTTTCAGATTGAAAAAATACCATTTGCATTAGATGTAAGCAAGTGATCACTGAAGTCCTTGAGCGTGATTGTTGGTACTTTAAAAATTTCATTAGAAATTAAATTCTTTCTTAATTCTGCAAATATTTAAGGGCCTATTAAATGCCACACACTGGAATAGATACTGGCACTGAGCAAAACAGATGAAAACCTTGACCTCCTGGGACGGATATACCAGTGGGGAGATGAACAAAATAAATAATACGTACGATTTGCACATAATAATAAATGCTGTGGGGAAAGATAAAGTAGGGAGGGCCTATCAGAGGTGCGGGGTGGGGGCTGTAACTACAAACCAGGTGGCCGGTAGCTTTCCCTCGCTGAAGGATAATGGTAGGGGGGTACCTAGAGGAAGAGTTCTGCAGGTAGAGGGCACAGCAAGTGTGGGGTCCGGAAGGGGGTCTGCTCTGTCCCAGGAATAGCAAGGACACCAGGGTGGGTGGAACAGAGTGAGGGGGGAAAGATGAGAAGAAGATGAGCTCAGAATTGTGCAGTGGGTGGTGGTGGTGAAAGTGGTTGTCGGTTGATGTGAAAGCTGGTGAGAGGGTTTCGAGGGACCTGATATGACATCTACAGTTGACCCTTGAACAACGCGGTTGTTAGGGCCGCGAGCCCCTCTCACAGTCAGAAATCCAAGTACAGCTTTTTGATTCCCCCCAAACTAGTAGCTGGCTGTTGACCGGCAGCCTTACTGATAACGTAAACAGTCCAATAGCACATATTTTTTTACGTTATGTGTATTATTTACTCTGTTTTACACTAAAGTAAGCTAGAGAAAAGAAAATGCTATTATGAAAACCACAAGGAAGAGAAAGTACATTTACTGTATTTATTGAAAAACAAAAATCTGCGTGTAAGTGGACCCACGCAATTCAAACTCGTGTTGTTCAAGGGTCAACTGTACTTTAAAGGACAGATTGAAAGCGATTATTTTATTTTTTTCCACGTGTCTGCCCAACCTGGGAGTCTGCTCAAAGCATGTCCACTAGAATGTCTCTTCCATGAGCTCATATAGGTTGTTTCCTCTTAGCAGAATGTTACAAAGGTACAAGGTCTGTACTGTGATGGGAACAGCAGGGAGTATGCTTTGAGCAGAGCCGCAGGCGTGGTGCCTAATCTAGGAGACCGAGTTCCTGTTGTCTTTCGCCAGGTCCCTTATGGGCCCAGTGGTTCAGGTGGAGGAGGCTGGTTGCCTTTGAGGGTACGTGGGAATGTGGCTTTTTATGATGAGCGTCAGCATTGCATCGTACGGACTGGTCCATGCTCGCGTCGGGCGTCCTATCACAGTCCTACCCTCTGGAGACAAAGCACACAGCTTTGTGCTCCGGGATGGAGCCTGGAATCTTGGTGATCTAATTTTGGCTTGACTATTATTAACTTCTGAGGAACTTTGGACAAATCACTTCACATGCCTGGCTATCAGGCTGCTCACTGATAAAATGTGGTTATAATCATTTCTACTTCACAGGCAGGTTATTGATGCTTCATCATATAAATGCTGTTGAGGGCTGTTCTTAAATGTGTGATTTCCAGGCTTTAGTCATTACATACTAGCATACCTTTTTCTTTTCTTTTTTTTGCAATGCGTGTGAAATCCTCTCCCTACCTCTGTTCATTTTAATGACTGCAGAATTGACAGTAGATAGCAAATGCCTGTTAATGTTATTCACAGATTATTGTGGGTTAAGAAACAAACTAGGCACTGACCTTTCTTGGCTGTTTCGGAATTAGTCACACGTCCCGTTATTTGTGTATGTCAGCAGAATGACCTAAATAAAGTTAGGGTTGATCTCTTTCAGAATACGTTTTGGATTTCTCCTTACAATAAAGTTAAGGCAAGCTGATGTATGGCTTGCAAATAGAACGACCTTTTTAGCAAAGCACTTGCTCAACGAGGGAGTTTTTATTGAACGTTGATTTCTGGATGTGGTCAAATTCTCAAATTTCTCAAGTGTTTCCTGGCCTGCCCTGTAGTAGAAAGCAGTCTTCATTTGTCACTGCCCTTTTTCCATTGGTGGGGCAACTCGATAGGGGCGAGTGCATCTTACCTGCATCTTACCTTACCACCTTGGAATCCCAGATCAGCCTCACACTAGCTGGGGTTGGGTATTTTCGATCTCTACTACTGTACTGTTAGATGGCCTTCTGGGCTCCCTTCACCAACTACTTAATCAGCTGCTGTTTTGCTGTGTAAGGCCGGTGGGTTCAGGGACAGTGTTTCACTAGCTCTGTAACTTTAGGCAACCTACTGATTAAGGCAAACCAGCAAACAAGACAACATTAGCAAGCATCACCACAATGCCCTTGATCACAGCTGTATCTCCAGTCAAGTTTAGGCTGCAGAGATAAGATTCAAGCATTACCACTTAGCTAGGCAGAAACCACACAGGGGGCTAAGTCAGGGATCACACATCTTCTCCAGCCCTTTGCTGTTCCTTCTGATATTCTGTTTCCCTGCCAGGATGAAGGTCGTCCTAGACCTCCAGGATGCACAAGGCCTGTTGAGGAAGAAAGTGCTTCATAACCAGTTCCTATCTGGTTCAGAAGCTCCTGGCATGCGTGGGGACTGGATCTAAGAGCGCTAGGTGCCAGGTCTCTAGAGGAGCTAACTGGGACTGGTGAAGTTGTAACAACTCATCCTGTGGGCCATGGTTGCTGCTGGCGAGAATTTGGTCTAGTAACGTTGTAATGTGTCGTGTTACAGAAAGTCTATACCCAGGAGAAGAAGGTCTCTCCCAAGCAATGTAAAGCCACTCCTCAGAGATTTCCCCCAGACCTGGGATCTTGATTAGGGTGAAGTCCTTGGGGCAGTAGGGGAGTGGGGTAGAGACATGGGCGGTGGGACCAGGTTATTGCAGATGCTCCGAAACTTGCATCACACAGAGCTGTGGCTCTGTACCCTGCTCCGGCTTTCCAGTGCTCCACTCTTCAAAAACTGGGGCTGATTGAAGGGTCGGTTCATTGTGAATTATCGCCAGGACAGATCCAGAAGAAATGCTATCATTTTGTTCTCCTACCGTATTAATATGTTGGTAATTGATTGCTCACTTCTGTCACAAGCCTTGCCAACCATTTCCCATTTCCAAATGCATAGGAATCAATACGTTCATTGTTTGGGCCTCCTCGTAGCCTTGTACCCATTCTGCAAACACGCAGGCTGCATTCTTGAAAACGTGGTTTGGGAAGAGAGTGAGCAGAATACCGCAGATTTCAGTCTTGTGCGGGTTGATGTCCCCTGAGTGCACATGAGTGGATTAACAATGCACATGACCACTTGGCTTGTACATTTCCTGACTGAGTGACCCAGTTAGAGGCCTGGCCCAGGGACAGGATGAACAGTGCTAGCTGGGCACTGTCAGTGAACCCTCCCAGCTGGGGCAGGGGGGCTCCTGCCATCCTAGCCAGGGGAGTAGACTAGTGTGAGAGCCAAGGGGAGAGTCCCTGCTGTGGGTTTGGCCCTAGCTCATTTCCTTTCTGGCTATGGAGATAAATAGAAGTAAGGAGAAAATCTGATGGGCTTGATATTAGGGCTTATTTCATGGTGTCGCGTATGTCTTTTGCAAGCAGCCATTGTGAGTGATCTTCTGGTTTTTCATCCCATTGTTAACCAAACTGGAAAAATTGAGAAACTCCTGTGTGTCAATATGCCCGGTGAGACAAAAATCATTACTGCGCCCTCCTCAGTGACGAAGGAGAGCTTCAGAATGGTCATGACCTAGTGAAAATCACACACTTGTAACTAGTCAGGCTGTGACAGAACCTCAGCCCCTGACTCCGCCTGTCCCACTGTTGTCTCTTAGGTGGTGAAGTGGCTCTGTCTATAAAACGTGTGGTTGCTATGAATTATGTTGTTGGTAAGGAGAGTTGGAAACATTCTCGTTTCTAGATTACCTTTCAAATATTCAAATTCATGCACCAGTAGCATATGGCTGGAACTTTTATTTTTTCACTCAGATGTCTTCCAATGTGCTTCATTGAATTCCAGATCCACATCAGGTTTGAATTTTGAAAATGCCAACTGTATACTAACTGAATGTGAGAAATGAAGAAAACTTTCATGAATGTTTTTTTTTTTTTTAAATAATGGTGATTTATTTTTCTGCATTTGTATAAACCAGGTGTATGAATTCAACCCCCTCCTTTTTGGGTCATTTGCATCTTGATAATATTGAGGGAAAAAACAATGTTACCAGTGTATTCTTAGCGAATTTTCTATAAGATAGTTCCACAATCGCACATGTCGGACATCGAAGGAAAATGGATGGTGGTGGTCTCATCTGTCACCTCTGCTAGCCAGGACCATGGCTCGACTTTGGGTGGATGGAGCAGCCTTTGTTGTCACCTGACGCCTGTGTCTGCTATGTCCTCTCAGCCTGCCCAAAATTTGGTCTGCTCGTTATCTGACTATTTTCTTCCCATTTGGGTTGAGTTTAGCTTGTAAGTGCCATTTATGCTTTCGTCGCCTTCCAGGTGAGAGTTCTTAAGGTCTTTAGAACTAAATAAAGGAAGGCTTTTATCTGCTAGATTTTCCTCAGTAGCGGAGAAAATTAGTCCCAATGTGTGTTTTTTGCATGACCTCGGTCAGAGGCTCTATCAGTGAAAATAACGTTGTTCTAGAAGTCAGAAGCCACCCCCCCAACAGGGGGAGCTCAGCTACAGGGCTCTAAGAGCTTCATAAGCTTTGTGGGGCCACTTGTGGAGACCTCTTCCCCCTACTCTCAAACATACTAAAATGCACCATGGTCCATGTGAAATATAGTTTATACATTGCACATCTTCAAAGCTAAGTTACCATTAATTGTAAAATATAGCATTATTTTATGTACCGCCAGGAAAAAAGGCTGCCTAGTATTCTAATTAGATCCACTCATTTCAGAGAGTTCGAATGTAGAAAAATGCGCATTTTAGAATTGGTGAAATATAGTTTAATTATGAGTTGAGCTGTGTTTGAGTCATTGAGATAATGCTAAATTTTGTAGATTTTATAATGATTTATTTCTAAAATAAAAAATGCTAAAACACTCATGTACCCATTACCCAACTTTGGCAGATCTCAACATTTTGCCATATTTGCTCCAGATATTTTTAAAAAATAAATCATTGAAGACACAGTTGCTAGCCCCTGTGTATCCCTTCCGCAGACCCAAGACTCATCTCTCCCTGTGCCCCCATGCAAGCATCTTGAATTTGGTATTTTTCCTTCCCATGCACGTGTGTAAACTTTTAACATATATCTCACCCATAAATATATTTGGTGTTTTTAAAACACTGCTAGTTGTCTACCAGAATCTGTTCCCCGCTTTTTCTCAATAGCAGGACCCTGGAGCTATTGCTGGATACCGTCTGTCCCATTTACTAAGTGACTAAATTCTGGCTGATGGATGACTGTGGAAGGCATGGGAAAAACGGGTGGATTTTACCTGCAAAATGAAGGAGCGAGCCTTCACGTTCTCTTTCCTCCTTGTTTCTGATTGGGACAGGGACAGGTGGCAGAAAGGCACTGAAAACCACACAGATGTGGGGGACACACTAGGAGAGAGCGACAGACACAAGAGAAGAATCTGGGGTCCCTGCCTTCGGGGTGCCAGCTGCCCACTCAAATCCCACTCGCTGCCCCACCAGACTGCCTGCTGTCGTGGGCTGTTTTGTGAGAAGTAAACAACCAACCATATTTGTATTTAAGTCAGTGTTATTTGATCTCTTTTAAAACAGACCCCAAAATGTTCCGATGGAAGTGGTTTATTCTGATGATGTACGTTACTAGGGAATAACTGTATTAAAAACTTCCATTTTATTAAGAAGGGGGAATTAGGGTAAAACACATGAATGCAATTTACCATATCTTCAGATTAAAAAGCAAAACAAAAATTTTTTTTGCAGCTTCCCTGGTGGCAAGGTATGAGAGTCCAGGCCTGGAGTGGACATGTCCCCTTTGAGGGCACATGAATTGAGTTCATTGATTATCTTCCATATAGAGATAGTGGAAGATAGTGGAAGTTCATACACACTGAGGACAGCCAGCTGCTCTGTCCCCAACTGGAGACATTTAAAGCACTCCTCACAATATAATTTCAGGATGAAAAGCTTCTATTCCCAGGAGAACTTTTTTCCCAAACCCTGACTGAGCCTCCATCTGTGCGTCCAAAGAGTGAGGCCTTCCTGGTTCATTTCTCTTCTCCAGCAGCTGGCCCCAAAACTCCCCACACCTGCGTGACCAACAGCAGAATGGCCGCTCCAGGAAAAAGACGACCCTCGCTAGCTGGCCAGCATTCTTGCAGCTCCATGCCAGGCTACCATGCTAATTGGGCTGCTTGCTTTCTGCAAGTGGTTAAGTGGCTCAGGGGCTCTGCCCAGAGGGGCCATGCCTGTGTCAGAGCCTGAGGCGGATAATTGTGGAGGGAGGGGGTGTGCAGGGTCCATCTCCAATTCTGTCCTGTCCTACTTTGCCGCCCTGATGCTGCCTGCTGCCGTGTTTCCCCGAAAATAAGACCTAGCCAGACAATCAACTCTAATGCGTCTTTTGGAGCAAAAATTAATATAAGACCTGGTCTTATTTTACTATAAGACTGGGTATATAATATAATATAATATAATATAATATAATATAATATAATATAATATAATATAATATATAATATAATATATATAATATAATATCAGACTGGGTCTTATATTAATTTTTGCTCCAAAAGACGCATTAGAGCTGATTGTCCGGCTGGGTCTTATTTTCGGGGAAACAGGGCAGGAGCATACCCACTAGCTTGTCTCTAATCTCACAGATTCATTTAGCTTCTGGCCTTAATGTCAGGTCTGGTCTTCGCTTTCCCTCTCAAAGGGCACTTGGAATAGCGCTGCGAGGCACCTGGCCTACCTTTTTGAATGAAGTGCCATCAGTTCTAATCACGCTGGATATACCTTGACCTTGGGCCTTTTCCGCCTTGCAGTAACACTTGGGTTGTCAGGTGAGTAATTCTCAGACTTCTGCAGTCTATGCATTGCTTTGACACAAAAGATCATAGGTACCTCTTATGCCTTCTGTGCCAACATATAACATACAAGCATTCCAAACTTCCAACAGAGGCTCCTGGAATGAATGGGAAAGTGAGCACTGCTTTGAGTGAGACTCAACAAGCTGAACTTTGATCAATAGTGCCCGTAAATTAAATTTACACTGGAGAAAAAACAAAGGCAGGCCACACAAAATTCATTCCCTTCAGTGGAGGCTAGAAACTCAACTGTGCGAGTCCTGTGCAATAAGAAAAAGAGGTCTAGGTAGCGTGCGAAAGTCGGTTTGTGCATTCTAGTCTGATTCATCTTCAGATTTCCTTGGACAGTTTTTGCATCCTCAAAGATTAAAATTAGAAGTAAACATTTCCTTAAAACCAGGGCTCATATTGACTTGCCTAATAACCAGTTCACCAGAAATTCAATTCCATCTTGAGTGTTTTTGCATTATAGCTTGTACCTCAAAAAATTATTGAATTTGAAAATTAAAAAACATAAACTTAATTTAAAAACAAGCTGGGTGTGCCCTTAGAAGGCTTGATTTATAAAGCTTATAATGCCAAAGAGATGGCAAAGAAAAGCAAGGGACATTCCCATGTAAAAACAGTCAAAAAGGTTTTAAATTCACAGGCAAATTGCTCATTAGGTGACTGGCTTTAGGCTAATTGACCTAGAGTCAATAGCATCCAAAAGTTGACACTTTTGTGCTCAGGGACACTTTCTCAGGTCTGTATTCATCTTATTTCAGACAAAATTTTAATCAACTCTCTTATTTGGTTTCACAGCCCCTGGCATATTAGATGTGAATCAAAACAGTGAGGGAACATAGAAGGCCAGGCCACTTCAGTGGTGGGGAGGCCAGCTGATACCTGGACTGGCAGGGGCACTCAGAGGCCAGAGAAAATTAAAATGTAAATACAAAGCTGAGAAAATCACTGTAACGTGGGGTCTGTCCCGGTGCAGGTGGTCGTTTCCCCCTCCTGTCCATGCTGCTGTAGCTTCTGAGAGCACCTCGGTATCATGTGCACAATGCCCTCCACGTCATGAAAAGTATAACAGGCTAAATCATGTGCTATGTAGTTTGCCCAATTCGGTGTGTGTGTGTGTGTGTGTGTGTGTGTGTGTGTGTGTGTGTGTTTAAATACAGTCCATTTTAGAAAGTGTTTTCTTAAAAGGAACCAAATCATGGACTCCTGAGTTGGAGCATGTGTTTGAAGTTCCCCCCTGCCCCTGTGGGAAGTCTCCCCAGGACACTGCCCCTTAGGCTTTCTGCTGCTTCTGGAATACCACCAGGCCAACCAGGAATAAATGCAGGAGTCTGGAAACATTTACTGCTAGCAAGTCCTCTTTCACCAAAATGTGGCCTGGCCAAATCCAGTTAATTTTTGATATCGAGGGTACCGTGGGGAGGAGGTTGTGAATAACCCAAATCACGGTGAATTCCACTTTTGATCACCTGCAAGTCCAGAATGGCTTACTGCCGTAGGGAAGTGTATCAGTCAGCTTTTCAGAGAAACATTACCAATAGGATTCATATACATACATACATACATACATACATACTACATAATACATACCAATAGGCTATACATACATACATACACATCACACACGTGCACGCATACACACACACACACACACACACACACCCATCACAGGAGACTGACTACTTTATTGCTGTTTTTTGCTGCTCCCAATCCCCTTTTCACCTCCGAAGCCCAGGTGCTTCCCGCCATCCTTCCCCTGCAAGGCCCTCTCTGAGCAGTAGCACCAGGATTTAGGGCGGGGGCACCTGGGAAAGAAGGGTGCTCAGGGCTTTATGAGCAGGCTGAGATGATCTGCTTTGCTGAACTCATCCTAAAGGCTGGGTCTTCTCCTCCCACCCTTCGGAGAAAGAAGAGGGTAGGTAGGTGAGGGCAGAGAGGAGCTTTAGCTTAACCACAGCCGTAGTTAATATCCACAGCAGTTAATCTGATACTCTGTATCTGTCCCTTTATACATATTGTTACTACAAATCCTTTTTAGTCCTTTACAACCAGCTGCATTTGTGAGCCACCCAGAGGCAGGCAGCATGGTGCATGGAAAGAGCATTAGATCAGGTAGCAGAGACAGTATTCTGCCACTTGCTGTGTGACTTTGGGCCAGTCACTGATTTTCGGAACCTCAGTGCTCTCTACTTCAAGATGACATTGTTGATACTTGCCAAACTAATTCATAGTATAATCTTGTGATAGTCAAATGGGACAAGCTATGTGAAAATGCCTGGGAATATTTGACAAATGTAGATCCAGAAATGTAAGGACTTACTCTTTTTATTGCTGTGGTTCTGCTCGTTACGTTTGTAGGTACTGGTCACCATTAAAAGGTCATCTCCGCCTGCCCTGCTTTATACTAGACCCTAACATCATGAGATTGCTTTTAAAACGTGATTTATCTCTTTCACCAGTAAAGTTTGTGTATCTCTTTCTTGTTATGCTTTCTCTTAGGGATGAGTTGATTATTATTATCTGAGGATATGGCCAAGAATGATTCAATTTAGAAAATAATAGGAAATTTTTGCTTGACTTTGGTAGGGTAATTTTGCCATAATTCCTGCAAATAAAGAAGCAGTTACTTTAAAACGTTCCATTTCAGAGTCACAGATCGGCACTTTTAAAGACCACAATTGATTGTTTAGTGCGAAAATTATATTCAAGTGAAGCACATCAGCATGCAAATCTAAAGTGTGGCTATTTTAATCTAGATTGAATATTATTAACTAGCCCAAGGGATAGGGTGTAATTAAGATTTGAACAGCTTACTTTTGTCTGCTGTGTTGAGTAACCCCATTATTTAAAGTAGTGTACCAATTTGAATAATAGGAAGATGGCCGATGCACCAATATTTACACATTTTGGCTTTTCGATGTATTGAAAGAATTTGACTTTTCTCCACCAGTTGGTCCAAACATTTGATAAGGGCAGAGATTTGAACTTACAGCAAATAAGAGAATGTTCAGATTCCAGGAAAATCACATTTCTTTCTGAATGATGGCAGATTTCCATGTTGTTACTGACTCACTCATTCTAATATCTTCTTCCATGGGTTTGGGACAGATGAAGCCCTTGATGAAGGTTTATGCTTTTGTCTAATTAAAACTATTGGATTTACAGCTGGCTGATGCAGCTCTAGCTGGAAGGGAAAGCAACTCTTAGCTTGGATCCACTTCAGAAAGTTTGCAAGACCTCCCTCTGCCTTTCATAGAACTGATAAGGCACAATGCTGATAGCATCTTGATTCTGGTGCAATTCCTCGATAGCTGTTCTTTTTCGGGGAGACAAGATGCTCACCTTTTTGTCCTACCCACACCGTTTTAAAAGAAAGAGCCAAAGTTCTCCATTTCTCCCAGGAGAAGTTAGTGAAAGGATCTATTGCATAGCTGCACCACCTTAAGCGGATACCCAGCAGGCTAGGTTGGCACACAGCTTATGTCGGCCATCCGTATTTCCAGGTGTAGCACACGTATTTAGTACATCATTTGATAATGCTAAAAAAATATATTAAAGCAGTGTGAGACTAAAGGAGAAAGAAGACGAATGTTAGCATTCCCCTGGGGTTCATGGGTGAAGGAATTAACACAGCGTGGCACTCTACCCTAGCTGTGTTTGTTTCCATGGCAACAGCTACGTACATGTTTCAGACTATCTACAGTGACACAGTTGCAGAAATAGTAGCTTGCAGGTTTCTGATATCGCATCAGTGGACAGGCAGCACGCACTATATTAAGTAAGTGTAAAAGAATTTAAAATATAGCTCTGATTCAGCTGAGCGATGAATCGGGGGCTTTGGCATTCCCCTGCCTCACGACAGCAAAATCTGGACAAAGTTGAAAGTTGCAAGATTCCAGTCAAACAATTGTCCTTGCTTGGGTAAGTATCATCAAATGAAACAAATGGGAGGGAGTTACGAAGGGAAGAAAATGGCCTTGGCAGATGACATATTTAAGAAAGATATTGTCAGTGAAGCTAATTTTTTTTTTTCTTTTTTGAGGGGGGCAGTGATGGGTAAGGAATGAAAGCTTTGGTTGAAAATAGCTGAGTCTTAAAGCAAATCTAATGGGCAACAGAATCTTTAACTGCGGCTGAGTTTATGGCAACTACGGTCTTTGAATGTATCTTTGTGGAAATTGCTTTTATATAAAAATGATCAGGCAAGGAGCAGAGAGGTTGATTGTGCAGTTAAAAGGACATTGGGGCTCCATTGTCTTTTCTGAATGCTTATGTAAATATCTCTCTCCCCGTGGTGACCCTGGTTTGTCTTTGACATTTGCTGCTACTTTTTGGTACCATTTGCTGGTCTCTGTGTTTATATTACGCTGCCACATTGTAGCCTGATCAGACTTGAATGTTGGTTAGAGAGCAACTAAATAAATATGATAGACTTTGTCAGTGTGTGACTTTACAATCAAATTGTACAGTAATTTAAGAGGAGAAGTGCTCAAATTGGTATTTATTTACATGCTAGACCTCTGCTTTTGAATAGCAGCCTAGGTATTAGGTTAATGGATTTCAATGTGCACGTTACGATTGCGGGAGCTTTCAAGTATGTTGTAGTTCAATTTATACGGAGTTTTTTAATGTCAAAATATTTTTATGTATGCCCATTATTCAGTTTAAGCCTGCATTTACCTTACAGTTTTATTATGCGTGTATCAGTGAAGAGAATGTAAAATGGCATGGTAATTTAAGTCAATCTGTTCATTTGAGGAGGATTCATTTTCTGACCAAAGGTGGACTTTTACAGAAAGTGACACATGAGACATGCAACTCTTTTGTAGTGTCTGAGACTATTTTTCATGTGTGTAGGGAACTACCTCGCTCCTAGTGTGTTGCTTTTCACAGCAATTATTTGATTAGATGTCAAAAGAACACCTATGGGTGGGGGTGTGTCTGGAGCTTCCTGAACACCTGGGTAGCTGGAGGGCTGGGACAGTTTTTGCACTATAAGTCAGGGACTTGAACCCTAGAATGTCCGACAGCCCAGTGGGTAGACACAATTTGCTTTTCTAAATAAGGCAATCCAAAATGAAACTAACGTTGAAGCTTCCCATTTATGCCTATCTGCAGTCTGAGCCATCCAGAGAGGGGCAGTTACGTATGTGTCTTCAATGCAGAATTTCTTTTTATGGCGGTTCAGATCAACGGGCTGCTCCTTTCTCAGAGGAGGCTCCCCACCTACACCCACACTCATCCCTGTGGAGTTGGGAGATACAGCCCATCTTTGGGGCCCAGGAGAGGGCAGGCTTGCAGACCCCTCCCCCGTGCCCGGGCTTGTCTGGTGGGGCCCTCTGTATCATGGTGGGCAGCTTCTCTCTGTGACAGCTGCAGGAAGCCACCTGTGCTTGGCCTCCCAAGGCAGAGGAACCAAATACCATTGGCATGAGGGTTTACGTCACGTTCTGCTATTATTACATTTGGAGGGGCCCTGGAAACCTTGGGCTCATTAACCTTGGGCTCTGACACCGGAAGTCAGAAAAGTTTCAATGAACTGCATTGGATGAGTAGTTCACCATTTGTCTGTTTGGGAGTGATAGAGCAGGCCCTTCCAACAGTTGGGACATTTGTGTATTTTTTTCATCATCCAGGAATATTTTCCAGTTTAAAAAAACAGAAAGAAAAGAAAACCACTAGTCTATGCCATGTTATTTTAACTCTTTCATAAGAATAGAAAAACACATACACCTAAATGCCAAGCCTTAGGCCAAACCAGTCATTCGAATTTAAATCCTGGCAGTGCTTGTAGGAAATTCAATTGCTTCCATTTGAAGGGCCAGGAAATTGATTTGGAAAAGAAAAAATAAGTTTGAGGGATTCCCAAATAGTGGCAGTATGGAATGAGTAAGAGAAAAATGAAGGTACAGACTGATCTTATTACCAGTCTTAAATGGTAATAGAATTGCCAGAATCAACTTCCTGAGGCGGAGCTCATTTGGAGTCTCTGCTGCCCAGTAACTGCAGAAGGTGCTCTGTGGTCACAGGGTGAAAGGCAGTCTGCAGGCCGGCGTCCAGGGCTTTCCACCACTGGCCCCTTCCCAGCCTGCCCTCTCACGAGGTCCTCTTTGCCCTGTGCATCCTGTGCCTGCCCAAGGGCACAAAATAATGTGTCCTGGCCTCTGCTTTTGGTGCTGCCTCTGCCCAGGTGCTTTCACTCTCATCTTTGATTTGTAAGGCCCAGCTTCAATTCTACTTTCTCCCTAAAACCTTACAGATCTTCCTCTTTGGGAGGATTTCTCCATCTTCCATGTTCCCGTAACAGTTTCTTTGTCTTCAGTGAGAGCACTTGTTTTCACTATATTAAGATGAGTTGTGTCTCTTCTTCACTGAGAGGTAGGCATGTTAAAGACAAAGGACCATGACCTATGTAGCCTTATAGCTTTCGCCCCACCGAGGACAGTACTTCAAACTGTGGTATTTCATCGAATTCTTAAGCCCTTGTGAAGATTCACATCATCGCACAATCTTCAAATGCACATATTCTCTGCTTAAAGAGTCTGTTGAATATGAAGATTCCAAAGATGCTGTCTATCACGGCACCAAAGCATCTGGACGAGTCCAGCCATTTTCAGAGGCTGCAGACTTCGGGTTGTTTGGCAGCATCTAAACAGAGACCAAGGGAGTGGCTGATTTTTTTTTTTTTCATATTCATAGTATAAAAGGAATCTTGTAGAACTAAACTCGTATTACAGAGGAGAGAACTGTGAACCTGAGTTAAGTGACTTCTCCAAAGCCACGTGATTGTTCAGTGGCCCAGGTGTGTGGATGCAGCCATTACTCTCTGTACATGGACCTGCCTACTGAGCCTCCTGACCCAGGCCTTGGGTTTCATGGACGACATTACCAATCAGCTTGTGCTTTCTGCCCTGCGTTGGGATTGGCTGGCTTTCTCTATGTAAACACTGTCATCTGACAACAATCTTGTTGACACTCTTTGCTAAAAGCTGGTGTCATTGGGGTAGAATTAAAAACAAAAGTGGACTGAGAGTTGAACGCGGCGGAACTAGGAGCAATGCTAACAATTCATTAGCCATTGCCTCGCTGAGGATATGGCAGCTGCTGAATTCAGTCAAGTTCAGACCCTTAAAAAGAGTGGAAAAAAGAAAGCACATACTTTCCAGTGCCTGGGCACTGCACAGCTGGGCCAGCTGGGTGCAGCACCGTGGCAAAAAGATCTCCTCAGTTTCAGAAATATGAGACCCGAGCTTGCACACAAGGAGTATGTGGCTGCAACTGGACCTGATTTGGCGTTCCGTTTCTGAGCTTACGTGTGCCTGCAGTTATATGAGACTCAACTCCTATGGGAAGCCCAAGGGTATCTAAAGAAAGAACCAGCCCTCCAAGTTGACAGAAGCAAGCCCTGCGTGGACGTGCATGCGTGTGTGCGTGTGCACATGTGTGTATGTGTTTAAAGGCCTGCGCCTGAGGTCAACAGGCTTTTTAAGAGGAATTCTTGGTTTTCTCTATAAACGTTTACTTCCTCTTGTCCAGAGTTAGCCTGTTAAGGGAATAAAGCGCAATTCAGTTTTCCAAGTTGGAAGCCTGATTAATCTCTCTGCCAGTTACATATGGAAATAAATTAGTAAATGGTCCATCTGGGACGAAACTACTGCAGAGATGATCAATTATCGCCATCGTATATGTCTGTGTTGCTGAAGATTGAGTTGTGCTTGCCAGGCACTGCTGAAAGATAACTGGATGCTCTATCGTGGTCAGAGGAATAAAATTTAAAAAAAGAAAATCACAAGTGAAAAATTTACCGTGAAATGTTTCATGGGAGAGTGGTTTGGTTGATGCCAAGATTGTTCCTTAGAACTGCTGTATCTGCAAATATTTAAAAGGAGCCTCAAGGGCATAAGAAACATTTTAATTTTATATTTTCAAAGGCCAGTACAGTAACAAGTATTAATTAGTACCCAAACGTCTGAATGACGTGGATACTTATATACCTCTGTGCAGTATTGCCCTTTATAATTTTCATAGCAACTTCATGTCTGTTTTCTTATTTAAATTTCAAAGGAGGGGCAAGTCAGTGCCTCAGTTTCTTGACTGATAAAAACCTGAGGTTTAGGGGGTTGAGTGTCTTGCCCAAAATGACTCGGATGATTAAATGGCAAGGCCAGGATGAGCGACCAGATATCATCAATACTGAATCCCGCTGTGTGTCCATCAGAGCCTGTGTGACATCAAAGATGTTTTCAGTATCCCATCTTTCTATCATCTAGCATCAGGAAATGAAGCGTTCTACTTATGTCAGTTTTCTAGAAGCAAAAACCATACCTTCTTGATTATGAAAAGTATTTTTTCTCTACTTGGAGATGTTGAGTATCGGTTTAACTATTTTTTTTTTAACATGGTTTAAGTTTTTCTAGTTGAGGTATAATTGACACATAACATTAGTTTCGGGTGTGCAACATAATGATTTGATATTTGTATATATTGTGAAGTGATCACCACAATAAGTCTCGTTAACATTAGTCACAATACAGTTACAAAAAAGTTTTGCTTTTCTTGTGATGAGAACATTTACGATCTCTCTCAGCGACTTTTAGATATGCAAATGCAGTATCGTTAACTATAGTCACAAAGGTGTACATGACAACCCCGTGACTGACTTATTTTATAACCGGAACTCTGTACCTTCTGACTCCCTTCACCCATTCTCCCTCTCCCCCTTTCACTTTTTCCTGTGACTAAGTTATTTTCTCCACCTGAGTTATTTTATAAAGCTAAAACCATAGATGTCCTCAGGGGCTTTTTAGGTGTGGTAAGATTTTGCCCCTTTGCAGAATGGCCCGAGGCTACTGTGACATCCAGATTCCTGCCTTTTTAAAAATGTTCTTTTGTGTCTTCCTCCTGGGCAAACCTTCAGCAGTTAATCCTTGACGCTGCCTGAGGTGCTCCCCTCTAGAAAATGCAGTACGAATAGTACAGAAAAACAAACTGGGTTTAGAAATCTTTAAGTCACCCTAGTTTATCAGATGTCAATTTCTAACATAAGTAACAGATGCTGCCGGATGGTCTTCGCACAAGAAAGAGATGACACCGTCCCCTAAGAATTTACCTGTTTGTACTTGGAAGTGACCTTGTCTCACCCGGATCACCTTCAAGTTTCTCTGGCATCAGCCAGACCTGGCTACTCCACGGCCTTGAATAACCTTCGTGTTGTCTCACCTCTGGGCCTTTGCTTCAGCTGTTGCCTGTTCCCACCAGTGAAAATCCTGTCCAGTTCTCAAGGCCCATTCGTATTGTTATTATCTTGAAGCTTTCCCTGTCCTGTCCTGCCCCCCCGACCCCCACCACAAATAAATGTCTCCTCTGAAACCCTTTGTTACAGGAAATAACACAGTCTGTCTGTATTTGAGTTGCCCGTATACACGTCTCATCTCCCATAGTGAACAATCCATTTCTCACAGGTGGCAAGGTCATCATCTTCTCTCTCTGACCCTTCCTTCTTCCCTCCAACCCCCAGCTCAATACTTTGCCCTTAATTGAAGTTTAACATGCAGCAGAGGAGGGTAATTTTGTTTTACAGCAACAGATTAAGTGTCTTTGGATGGGTGGATAAATTAAAGATCTGAACAGTGTATCAGAATCATTCGAAAGGCTTGTTAAAAACAGATTGCTGGACCCCACCTCTAAATATTTAGATTCAGTAGGTCTGGGGTGGGGGCCAAGGATTTGCATTTCCAACAAACTCTCAGGGATAGTATTGCTTTTCCAGGGGCCACTGTCTGAGAACCACTGATTTAATGAATTTTTTTCGCTAACATTCTCACACTAAAGTTCATAGGGTAATATAGTTCTTTTCATCAGAAAGTCTACTGATGTGTCTTCCTTGAGGCGGAGGCCAAACACGTATTTTCCATCAAATTATTATGCAATCTGTCTCATGTACCAACCTTCCTATTTTGCAAGATTATTGGTTAATTGTGGCTGAGAAACGTGCAGAGCATTTAGTGAGATTCAGCTTGATGGCGTCTTTTTTCTCCCAAGGAGTAGAGTCAGACTAATTTTATTTTACCACAGAATAGGGAATCATTGACTTTGCAGTCTGTGTATCTGGTGTATGAGGTGGGACACTGGCCTTGAATGCTTGTGGGTGCTCTGATGTTTTTCCTTTAGATAGACAAGTGTTTCAGTGGCAGCTATAGTAAAAGAAAAGGAGCTCACCAATGTCTTAATAGCAGCAGTAGTAAAATGAGATAATCTCACAATGTTTATGACGTGTGTTTTCAAATTTCTGGGTCCTTTTTATGCCCCGGGAGGCAGTTTCAAGAACACTCCATTGTGAAAGACCCAGTGCTTCAGTAACTTTCCAAGAAATAAAGAGGTACTGTTGCAATTGACTTTTTCACTGAAGTGGATCATCTTTTAGAGTCAGGCCAGAGATGACATCCATTGGGGTTGAGAGGGTCCTCTCTTCTCCTCTGCTCTAATCCCGTCTTCCTTCTGCTCCTCTCCACCAGCCACTAGAAGCACCCTCTCCTCGAAGACCAGTGTTCTTGTGGTAATGGAGGCTTCTTTGTCATTTCCGTGACTGGAGCAATGCTGACCTTGGTTTCCTGGACCCATTCTGACTCAGGTAACCATGCTCTGCCTTCCCCAACTCACTTACACCTCACAGAGACTGCACTGAATAAATGAAATACCAAAGCTGTGTTTAAATGCAAATGCCAAATTGATTGTTTCTCCGTCAATTGGTATCCTCCTCCTCTCTCTTCAATCTTCTTAATGATCAATTTATGCAGCTGATCAGACTGACAATGGGGTCAATCCAATTTAGGCATTAAAATAATGAAAACATTGAATCACATCTTTATTTAAAGTTTTGGTGTGTGTGTCATCGACACAGAAATCAGCAGGAGCATCGCTGGGAAATTTTCGCATAGAAGCCAGCTTCTACCCAAGAAGCGTTTCCCCAAAAATAAGACCTAGCCAGAAAATCAGCTCTAATGCGTCTTTTGGAGTAAAAATTAATATAAGACTTGGTCTTATTTTATTATAATACAAGACCGGGTCTAATGATATGATATGATACGATATGATATGATATGATATGATATGATATGATATGATATGATTATAATATAATATAAGGTCTTATATTAATTTTTGCTCCAAAAGACGCATTAGAGCTGACTGTCCGGCTAGGTCTTATTTTGGGGGAAACACGGTTCCGTAGTCCCTCTAAATCATTTTCTTTCTCATAATACCACATTTTATTTGAATTATGTTAATCTTTCTAAGGTTGTGCCTTTTAATTGATGTCAGTGAGTATTACTGAGTAGGGGTTATTCGTTCTCAGGACACGAAGACTAAGGTAATCTGAGACATGGAGCTCCTCTTGGAGCTCACAGCTCAGCAGAATATCCAGGACTCACTTGTGAGAGAACGCCAGGCCATGGGGCTGAGGCTGGGCGCTAATGGTACTTCTCTGGTCCAGGGAATTGAGAGACTTCCAGGACTGAGGTTGAAATAATTAGGGAAGAATTTATGGAAGAGGGGGTGCCTCAGACAGGCTTTGTGGACCATTAGGCCAGGAGGAGGGAGAAGGAGCAGCATGGGGAGGAGGGAATAAGCCTGCCGTGAGCCCGGGCATGAGGGCCCTGGCTGCCTGGACCAGAAAGGGTGCAGAGGACCCTGACCCTCTGTCACAGCCAGAGCCAGATGCCCAGAGCCTCGAGCCTGGGTCCCTTAAGGTTTTCCTGGGGAAACCGCAACTGCTTTGTTACAGAGGGGCCTTGGCTGACAGCTTCCGTCAGTGACAGTGGGCAATGTCGCCCTGACCCTGGCTGGGCTGCCACCTTGCTGGCCTCTTCTGTTTCTTTGGGCTTGTCCACGTCCATCCTCTGCCTGTCTACTCGAGTATTTACTCTTCTCTTACATACCTGCCCTTATCCCCACCAAACTCAGCCTGGCAGGAGTGGCTTGACAAGGCCCTGGGATGAACCAGGGACTGTGTAACGTCAGTACCTGGTGATTCACAAGGTGCTATTCTGAGCTGAGAAGTAGAATTGATAGGTAAGAAGCATGAACACGAGTTTATAAGTTGATGCCGAGAGCATATCTAGAGAATTCTGAAAGCTGAAAGTCAGGGAGGGTCTGAAGGCTGAAGCTGGGGCCACAGTCCGGGATGGGGAGCCAAATGCCCTTGCTAATTCTGAGATGAGTACATCCTGCCCACACCCAGCTCTTTTCCAGTGTGGCTTTTGGAGAAAGCAGTGGCGGCTTTCGCTGCCCTGGGTCTTGAAGGTGCTAGTGAGAGTTGCCTGTCAGGCAGCTCTCCCTGTCAGGCCTGCTCCACCTGCTTTAGGATGCTCCCTCTCTCCTGCACCTGAGGGCCCGCTCACCCAGGAGCTCGGGCCTTCCTGGAATCAGAGCCATGGATCACTAGCCACCTTTTCATTTCTCACTTACCCAGAGTTGGATTGCAGCAGTGTGGCTGTCCTCTATCCAGTGTTTTGAGCTTCCAACCCTCCTCCATCTTGTGACACCTACATTTCAAAATGTGGTTTCCTGGTTGCTGCAACATGTGGGGAAAAAAAAAAGAGTTGAGAACGCACACTCATTCTTAAGTGCCTTAGATTAGAAAGGACTCAAAACAATTCCACATCCACAGTCCATTGGCCAGAATTAGTCACATGACCCTCTCTCCCTGCCAGGAGCCTGGGAAGTAGGGAGAAGCCCCGGAATGCTTGAGATCCCCACTGCCCTGGCGATACTGTATCACTGTGGGAAAGCTCATCCTTTTTCTGTGCTTTTATTTGCTTATTATTAAAGGGTAATTAACCCAGCCCAACATTTTTCACATAGTTTGTGAAAGGTGAAAATACAATGTATGAAAGTGGTTTAAAAGTATAATGAGTTGTAAAATATGTAAGATATACCGTGTTTCCCCGAAAATAAGACCTAACCGGAAAATAAACCCTAGCATGATTTTTCAGGATGACATTCCCTGAATATAAGCCCTAACGTGTCTTTTGGGGCAAAAATTAATACAAGACCTAGTCTTATTTTCAGGGAAACACTTAGTAGTTGTGACTTAGTTTCTTTCTCAGATCCTGAATGGTGATGGGCTGGAGTCAGAGTAGTCCCACACGCCCCAACGTTGCCTGGGACTGTCCTGGCATCCCCCAGCTGACCCAACGTAATTATCATACAGTCCCCCCTTTCACACCCGAAGTATCCGGGTGTAGACCGTACATTATATGGTCACCCCAAGTCGACCCCACTGGTCATCCTTTGAGATTATTGTTACCTACTGTTTATGGAGCTTTTCTGAGCGTCCGACTCTATTCCACGCTTTTGCCTGCATTACTTCATTTAATCCCCAAAACAAACTTGTGAGGTAGGTACAAGGAACTCACTTAAAGATGAGGTAACAGACGCAGAGAGGGTTGAATCTTTCATGATCACACAGCTATGAAGTCGCAGCACTTCGCTTTGAGCCTTGGTCTGTCTGACGCTGTGTAGTTAGGTGCCTTGTGGGGCTGCCGCGCTCATCCTTCACGAGGATTGAGCCCTTGACCACATGGGCACCCCCCCTTCCCTGACACTAGCTTGGGAATCTATCCCCAGACCCCAGGCTGGTAGAAAGTTACAGCCCTGAGCGGTCAGTCCAGCCTTTAGTGACCCCAACAAGAAGACGAGCCATGGGATCCCGTGGTGAATCTCCAGAAGCAGCAAGTAGCAGGACCAGAGCTGGCCAGCGTGTCTGCTGACTTCCCGTCAGTCCCCTTCCGTTCTCACTGCTCTGACATCAACATGTGCAGCTTGTTTTAAAACAGGGCACTGCATAAAGGAGAAAATACTTTATTTTGAAATCTAGGGTGGAGTAGAACTAGCCCGTGAAGACCGGCCACGTGCTGTGCAGTCCATCCAAACCGGCGCCTTTCCCAACATAAACAGCTAGGAGAGATTGAGCTCTGTTTTCAGGAAGTTTATTTACAAGTTTGTTTATTTAGAAAAAAATAAAATAAAAAAGCCGGACCACAACCAAAGACTAGCTTGCCTACAGTCATATCAAACAAAAACCCATCTAGTACAAGATGGTATTAATTTTCCTAGTTTCTGGCTTCCTAATCAGTGTTCAAAACCAAACCCATGGAATCAAAGGGAACAGTCTCTGCAAAATGAACGAAATGTAGCAGAGTCATCTATTGCATTGCTTGCTTCAAGAAACCCCCCAGAAAATTATATATGTGGTTTCTAAATGTACAAAGAAAACTGAAGGAATTCCATTATGAAAGAAAAATTAGATGGAAATTTCTAATCCTGTCTCACAAACAATATAGGAATAACTTTAAAATATTCTGCTTTAAGCATGCATTTAATTTGTGCTCTGGGAACCAAATAATGTTGCTAAGATAAAACATTCTAATAATGATTTATGTAAATTTATTTGTACAAAGTAATGGTGTAGTTGCCTATAGCAAATTGCTTGGAATATGAAATGACATTTATGAGATCTTTTGTTTCCTCTGAATGAATACAATGGAGAAAATGAGTGACTCCAGGAAGAAAAGAAAAGAAAAAAAAAAATCCACGTTCAGAGGTAGAGACAGCTGGACAGGTTAGAGGGTGTGTAAATAGTCAACACACTCAAGGCAATATGTTTTCCTGTGATATTCTCATTATTTAAGCCATTTTAAAAGCCACACAAAGAGTGTGTGTGCTAGATTCTTCGAAGGCTAGAACCCGTTGTCTTCGTGATCATCAACTGCTCAGACACCAAAGCTCTTTCAAAATAGCCAATGACAGATCACCTGTTCTCACAGTGCCCTGATAGACGGGACACTTACAACATGGGGTACCAGGAGGCCAACTGTAGTTAAAAATTGGGCAATTAATCTCAGTTCCCCATTACTTTAATACCAAGGAATTTATGCTTGTGTCATCAGTGGGGCCCAAATGTTAATAAAGCAAAACCAAAACTCTCCCAAAGACTGATTCATAGACCTGCAGGGAGTTTTCCTATTGGCTGCCCAGTTAGAACCTTTGATAATGGCGCTAAGTGTTTCCCGGAAACTTTTTACTTAAATAGAAATCCCCATATATGTAACAGAGAGAGTTCCTGGATCTGTGCTTTGGCTTTGTAAATGCCCAGTATGTGTCATAACCTGTATTCGCTGGAAAGGTATACTCTTAACACCTTAGTATCGGAAGGCATTAATTTGTTTTTCTTAAAGTATTTTTATTGTCTCACGTGGTCATTGTAATCATTTTTGTGAGGTAAATTGAGAGTTTGTATTCCGTATATAGGGAAACCGAGGGCCACGGAAGTCACAAAGCAAGACATTGGCAGAGTAGGGGGACAGCTGCCATGCTAATGTTTATCGCATTGTCATTACAAACTAAAACGGCTGAAAGAAATTTGTGAATCCAGGAGAGCTTGTTTTACTTAAAACAAGTTTAGGGTTTTGATCCATCATAAGCCATTTTGGAATGGCATCAACAATCCTGAGAGAAATGGGTTTGTCTAATTGGATAGAGTGACTTTGCAATCTGGTTGTTAGCTGTAGTGGGGCCAAAGCCTGAGGGCTGCAGTTAGAGCTCCGGAGAGAGAGGGCATAAAGCCTGCACAGGACTGTAAAACAGAATGAAAAGAACACTGGCTTCGAGGAAAGAAGGGATGGCCTAGGTTTCCAGCAAAACCCTTTAAAGTGCACACACCACAGAAGCGGTGGCCTGTGGCAGGACTGGTTTTAGTGAAATGGCCCAAGATCCCTAGGGTGACGCAGTGGATGTTAGGATGAGAATATCAGCCATACTTACAGATTCCAGTTCTTCTTTCTGAGCTGTGGATCCCTAGACAATAATGTAAGACATCTGAGCCCTCATTTCCCCACCTGTAAAATGGGGATGATGATATTTAACTTACAGAGATGGTGTGGAAATGAAATTAAGTAATTCTTATAAAACGCTTGGCACAGTGCGTGGCAGATAGTAAACACTCATTTTATGATAGTTCTTAAAATGATTATAATTGTTCTTACTTAAGAATGTATAGTCCTGACTGATAATGGGAAATGAAGCTAAACCACATTTTTTTATTTAATTGAGAATTAACCTACAAGATTTCTAAATCAGTTGTTTCTGTGTACCGAAAAGATAACAGGGTAACTATGTGAATTCATTCATTTGTCCATTTAACAAACAGCTCTTGATGTCAAAGGCCCTTTGCAAGCTGTTTGCGAAGGGTGGAGAGGCCGGGTCCCGAGTTCTGGTCTCAAGGGATAAGGGAGATTTTTACACATGGCACATAGGCACTGCATGGGCCACTTTAATATATATGGTCTTTGTCTTCCAGGAATTCAGAAATTAAGCTAGTCTAAATCCTTATTTGTCACTGAAAATCCTAGTTCTGGTCCAGATTCTGCAAATTGGTTTCCTTCGAAAGCAGTCATCTTGGCTGGCTATGGAGTAGGTTTATGGTCAGGATGAATGGATGGAAAGTCTTTGGTCCTTTGCTGCTTCTGCCTGCAAAATGTGTTCTTGCCCCTTGTAGCTCAGGCCCGTAGGCCGAAAGTGTGGATACATCCTTTGTTTAGAATGCATTTCCGTGAGAAGCATATATACTCTTTTCTTATCGAGGTTTGAAATGAATCTGGTGTAAAAATGCGTTGTTTTGTTTTTTGTTTTTTTGAGACGTCTGTGTAGTTATGTCACCTTAGAGAAGGTGTTTCACAAAAATTCTCTACGGGAAGATAAGGAAATGTGAAAATTTTTCAAGTGAAATGAGAAAATAAATCGTAATTCTCAGATTCTGGATTCAGTCTGGTGCATTTCAAGGGGCCTCCTGTGTGAAAGGCAGAGGGAGTTCTGCGGTGCCCTGCTTGAGTTTACAATCTAACGCAGGTTGGGGGAGGGTGGGGATAGAAAAATAGGCACAAATAAGTGTTCAAACATGACCTTTCCCCCAGTCCGAGGCAAAGAGAAAAATGAGCACGCGCTAGTGAGTTCAGTATACTTGGCAAAACAAAAAGTTGGCAACCTACGCTTGTCTCCGGAACTATTCTTGAAATTTTATTGCAGTGAGTGCAGAATCACGATCTGGGGGCTTGGTCGAGTGGGTTCTCCTGCCCCTTCTCCTTGGTGTTGTCTCACCTCCCTCTCTGTCTTCCTCACTAGCAGCTACTACTGTTTGCTGGAGTTCTGCAGCCTGTGGCTTATCCTCCTTATTAAAAAGGAGATTAGCAAGTGTTAGAGACTTACCAGCAATTAAGACTTTCTTCCTGATTTAAAGAGGAGGAAAAACAGCATTTGGAAAGATGAGTAGGCATCTGTCCGTAGCACTCTGGGTTAAGAATACACAGTCACACATTTATCTCCCGGCAGAAATCTGGCAGACCCGGCCCCTGCCAAGGCAGAAGGGGAGCCGTTGCTCTTATTCCCCCACAGAAAATGCTGTAATGTGCCAACTGTTTCCCAATAGTGGGTAGATTTATGTGTCCACATTTATTTTCCTCTCACTCTGCTGTGTGCATATGAACTCTTAAATGGTTTTTTTGGCATTAACCAGAGATTGAGTGTTTTGGGCCCCAACTTACAACTGTGCTCAAAGCTCAGCGCTCCATCAGTGGTGGCAGCAACATAGCCCAGGTGAGGGCTTTCTGGTTTAATAGCACAGAAGTAGACACACAGGACGATTTGGCACTCAGAGCAGGGGCATCTCCCAGGGAGTCTGAAGAGGAAGAGCTGTTTTGAAATGGATACCTCTTGAAAGAGAATGGCATCCAAATTGGTCGCGTTAATATGACAACTCATGATGAAGGCGGGGAAGACGCTTGTGTATAAGGCATAATATCACCCTAAGCCCAGTCAAATGGCCTCTGAACAGTTGGACTTTTAAGTGACACTGAGACCCTCATAGAAGGCGTGTTTGTTTGTGAGGAGAACACATCTGACAGCAAGTAGGTTAAGCCCCCCGTCTTTGGTGTCACTTATTTTTCCTGGAAGTTGAAGAGACTGCACTGCCTTGGACTTTTTTTTCCTTGAATACCAGACAATATCATTACCTCACACATGATACATATTTCTCCAGGTGAACAAAAAGAGGCAGGAAATTGGTTGTAGTAGCTACTGGAAAGTCCAAATTACTCACCCAGTAGAGTGTCACAGACTTTCTCTGTGATAAATTTGATCTGGTGAAGGGACACCTTCTCTCCTGAATCAATCTTGGGTGAACTGGTAGAGAGTCGGGCAGTGCTACGTTCTGCTTGAGGACTGTATGATTGCTAGAGTGTTCCATCAGGGGCCCTCCGAGGTAAACAAGGAAACGGTCTGCTCTTTACAGAGTAGTGTGTGACAGGTAGTTAGGTGCTGGATAACTGATTCTAAATAGTGACAGCCTATTATTATGGCATTTGACTTTATCCCTCACATGAACGTAAATGAAACATTGTACTTAGTTACAAGCATCTACTGTTTTATAATGTATTTGTATATGTGTATATATGTATTCGTATAATAAGCATTTGTAAATATTTGTGTATATATGTATATGCATGTGTGTAGAAATAAGTAAATTAAATCATTGATTCTGGGACAGTTTATAGGAGTCATTGCTTTCTTAAGATGTGGAAATACGACAATTACCACCATTGTAACTAGTTCCACTTCTATGTCATTCATCCTCCATTTCTTTGTTTAGCTCTTACACCCAGGACACTTCAGTAGCCTCTGCATGTATGTGTGCTTAACTGAACAAAAGTGTCAACAAGCTATTTTATTAAACAGCTTAGACAGAGATGTTTGGTGTGGTTGCTAGAAATTGTCAGCTTATCATTGAACTGTCCTGATCATTCTTATTTTTCAAGTTGCATTGCTTATGCTAATAATTATTACTATATGAAAAAGCATGCTGCTTTTTTATTTTATTTTATTGGGTAATATTGGGGGACAGTGTGTTTCTCTAGGGCCCATTAGCTCCAAGTTGTTGTCCTTCGATCTAGTCATGGAGGGCGCAGCTCAGCTCCAAGTCCAGTGGCCGTTTTCAATCTTTAGTTGCAGGGGGCGCAGCCCACCATCCCATGTGGGAATCGAACCAGCAACCCTGTTGTTCAGAGCTCGTGCTCTAACCAACTGAGCCATCCAGCCGCCCCATGCTGCTTTTATTTTTATAGTTCTTTCATTAATAATTTGATTGACTATTATATCCATGTGGTTGTGTGACACACATCAGAGTAGTGAGAGATTGGCCCTGGGCACCTTGGGAAGCCAGAATTTAGGTATAAATTGTATGGCTTGGGGCGGGCATATGGGTGGCAGGCAGGTCCTTTGACCTTGACATCCAATTGGGTGGCTGTACGTTTCCCCTCATATTTATTTCCAAGTATTTTATTGATTCACCAGTAGTGAGTCTGATCTGGTCATTTTAACAACCTAAGAAATTCAATCATGGTGTCGTTAATGTGGTCACTAAAATGACTAGATCGGTACTGATATGTAAGTTCAAAAAGTAATGATTGCTAAAACAATAAATCTGACCCAAAATAATTGCATCAGTGGCTTCCTGTAAACGGAATCTGTGTCTGTGGGGCCTGTTCTTTAGAAATGGGATGATTTTATCACTGACATTCCTAGACGGCATTGCAACTGTGTAAGACATACGTTTTGGTACCTCTTGCTACAGAAACACTTAGTTTGTGGATTTTTATAGTGTAGGAGAATACTACAAATTTTGTCCTAATTCCTGTTTTATATATTAGTAAAATGATGAATTGAAATATGCCTCTGGAGGCATGAGAAATGGGGTTGAAACTGACTCTGGTGGGTGTCAACCCAGTGATGTTCAAGGACCTGCATTTTAAAACTCTGGATTCAACAGGGAAAATAAAGCCAACAAAGGAATTCCCATTTGGCAGGCCAGCTTGGTATCTGGGAGGCTGAGTGTGCGTTAATGAGGAGTGTCGTGCAGGAAATCCTCCACATCAGAAACTAGTTTATTAAAATGATGGCCTTCTCCTCTACTGTTGGATGATGCATTTTGAGCAGGTGTGAATGCCGGGCCCTTGCACCTGGGAGCCTATTCACTGGGGCTCAGGAAAGGGATTGGGGGTTATGGGGGTTGCTTGAGAGCTTAGCTTTAAATTTTACCTTTTGGAAAGGAGTGTGGTTTCTCATAATTAAAAATTGTGTCTATATCTGTAATAAACAATGGAATTCCTAGGACTGCAAACTCTATGGGTGCACAATCTATTTTAACCCAAACACTTGACAGTGAGTTACCAGTTTAGCAGAAGAAGGTCCCGTTCCGGTGGCTAAGTGGTGCATATTGTCACTCAGGGTAGACTAGGTTAGGGGTAACAGAACAGCCCCCAAAACTCAAGGGCATAAAACAATGAAGGTTTATTTCCTGCTCACTCTACATCTCTACTGAGGCTGGCTGGGGACTGTGCTCCGTGTCATTCTTGTTCTTGTTCCCAGACAGAGGCTCAGTCCCTGTCACCGTGGCTGAGGGAAAGGAGAAAATGGCGAATCATGTGCTTGCTCTTAAAGCTTTTCAGTCATGACACGTCACTTTCACTCACATTTTATTGGCCAAGGCTAGTCATATAGCCACACCTTTTCCAGTAGGTAGGAAAATGTAATACAACTGTGTGCTTGAAGGAGAGAGCTGAATTATTTATAAATAGTTCCAGATGTCCACAGTACACACCTTCGATATTAGAGCGAGAACTCTAGAAACCTCGCTCAACTGAAGCAAGGAAGTTGAATTTATGAGAGAATTCTTTATATCCTTCAGAAAAATGGTCCAGTCACCTGAAGTGGGGTTGTCTTATCTCTTCAATGCTGTCCTTTCTAGGGGGGGTGCTTTACCCCATCTCCCTATACTCTCCATCTTACACATAATTATAAGCCACTCAGACAAATAGTCAGTGTGCTTCTTATGCAGGTGCGACATCACGTGGGGTCTCCCAGCCGTCCCCTTCCTGGCCAACCCAGTGCCACCTCTAAGCTCTTCCTACACAGATATTCTGGAATGGCCACAGCTCCTTGGTTTCCCCTACTTGGGTGTTCCCTGTGGACTGTTCCAGTGTTTGACGTCATCCTTTAGATTTCATTTTCTTAAGTGGGCATCTGAAGATCTCTTCCTCCAAAGACAAAACCCCGTTGCTTGGGGCAGCGGTGTGTGTGTAAAGCTGACAAGGGAAGTTGGTCGTCACTCACCGGGCTCAGGGATGCTCTTGTTGTCCTCACCTCCATCCTCTCTGCATCTTCTGTTAGTCTCTACCAGGCTGCTCCGCGTGCTTGCTGAACAGAATCCTTGGGTCTGGGCTTGGGTTGTTGGTGTAACGAGTTCCACCAAGTCTTAATTATGTTCTTCGAGGCTCCCGGAGGAATTGACATGCACACAAGAGAGCCTCACTTAGTCTGCAAATTCAGCTATCTGGAATATAGCCAAGAGTTAGGAAGAAACAGAACTTATCTCAGAGGACACAATAGCTTTCTCCAAATCCATGCACTAAACTTTAAGAAGCTCCTTGTTGGGGTTGTGTTCTTCATGGAGTTATACTCCTGATCAACTTGGTTTTTGATTCTCTTTTCTTTTATAGACGAGGACACTGAGGCACAGAGGTTAAATGGTTTGCCTAACGTCTCAAAGCTGTGGGTGATAGAACAGGTTCTTATGATTCCAGGTTTAGTCAGACAACAGTGTTTAAGATGGTGGCAGTGAGATAAGGAGAAAGGTTGAACTGTAGTTAACTCTTTTTTTTTTTTAAGAAAGTAGTAGAAAAATATGTAATGACTGTAGGATGATTCGCTTCAAAATGACCACTTTATTTTTTTAATTCTAATGTATCAGTTGACTAAGAAAATCTAGTAAAATGGTGCTGTGCTCCCTGATTCTGCCAAACAAATGTGAACTTACTAGAGTTCTCTTTGCTGAACTTCTAGTTTAGCTGGTGTATAAATAGATGCTTATGAAATATTTTTTTTTTTTTGCACAATCAAGATGGAAGCTTGACACAGCCTATGTAATGATGATAAGCTTGGTTCTGGTGTGCTTGGGTGGGACGTAGATGGCCTCAAGAATACCTTGGAGCATGGCCAGTCCCCACCCGCGAGACTGAGGACGGCTGCTTCATAAAGGAAAGTTCCCGCATGGAAGCCAGTGGCAACCGGCTCATGGACATTCACCAAGGTCCTCGATTTGTGTGGAGCTTCGCAGTTTTTAAACCACTGTCATACAGACAATCTACTCTGTTCACAACAATCCTGTGTATTAAGCAAAGCAGGCATCAGTGTCACTTTCATCATTCAGGTGAGGACAGTGAGGCTTAGAGGAAGGTACCCAAGGCCACAGCACCAGCGAGAAGCAGGATCAGGGCCCTCCCTAGAGCAGGTGCTCACACCCCTACGTTGTTCCAGGGACACCTACTCTGCTCACGCCTGTGGGGGTACCCCCCAAGTGTAAGTGTAGTTGAAAGAGGTCCTTTCCCTACTCCAAGCAGCTTTCTTTCCTGGTTAAAAAAAGTCCTGCTCCACAGAGAAGGAGAAAGAGGAATGTGAAGGTCCAGTCCCAACACGAACCACTTTGCTCTCAGGCAGAAGAAACATTTGCGAAGACGTGAACAGCAATAAGAAACACCTTGGAACCTCAGGCAGTTTGGAGGCCAAAGACGAGGCTGAGCCTTCCCAAGCCTGGCAGGGGAAACATAGGACTCACAATTGCTGGTTCTGAAGGGGGTACTCACCCCTACCCAGGCGGTGGAGAGCCCCACCTGCCTACCTGGCCCTGATGTGCCCTGAACAGGGAAGAGGAAGAAGACTGGCTGCTGGTCGTCAGACTCTCCTCTTGGTGTTGGGGGGTCCTGGCATCCTTGGGGTGGTCTCAGACCCGAGATCTGGTCCTGGCTCCTCTCTATCACCAGGTCAGCGTCAGACTTGCAGCCAGTTAGGAGACCTCTGGGTCTCTATTTTTCTCATCTGTAAATTAAATAGTTCTCAGCCTCACTCATAGTTTAAAGAGGCTCAAATCAAAACAAGAAGGTACCACTTTTACTTGTCTGACTGGCAAATATTTAAAAAAATTTGAGAATATCCCGTTCTGGAGAGGGGTTGGGAAATAAGACACCCTCTCTCAGTTTTCATGGCAGGGCAGATTGGCAGAAGGTCTTGGGAGGGCATTTGGCAATATTGATCAAAAGTTATATGCACTGACTCAGCAAGTTCACCCTTGGAAATATATCCTATGGATCTACTCACCAAAGTATCAGAATCTGGTGAATGAGGGTATCTTGATATTGTTTATAATAGCAATATCAAAAAACTGGATACAACCTCAATACCCATCACCAGCGGATTAGGTAAATGTATACCCTTGGCATACAAGTGTATGTCCTTGGCATACTGGGCAATACTTAAAGAGGAAGACATGGAAAGGGTACAAAAATATAATGGTAATAAGTAATCATAATATATATATTTTTTTGAGTGCCATACACATTCTAAGAAGCTTACATGTATTAACTCACCTAGTCCCATTTTACAGATGTAAAAGCTAAGGCACAGCGAAATTAAGTAACCTGCTCAAGATCATAATATAATTAGAAAGTATCATGGCAGTGGGAGTACAAAGCAAGCGTTCTGTTTTCAGAACTTTACTCACTGCCTTCTGACTTAGTCTGTTTGGGCAGGTATAGAAAAATACCATAGACTGGGTGGCTTATAAACAACAAAATGTATTGCTCACAGTTCTGGAGGCTGGAAGTTCAAGATCAAGGTGCCAGCGTGGTCCAGTGAGGACCCTCTTCTAGCTCACAGAATTCTTGTATCCTTGAGTGGTGGAAGGGGCTAGGGAGTTCTCTGGGGTCTCTTTCATAAGGGCACTAATCCCATTGATGAGGGCTCCACCCTCATGACCTAATAACCTCCCAAAGGCTCCTCCTCCTGACACCATGACATTGGGGGTTAGCATTTTCATATATGAATTTTGGGAAAACACAAACATGCAGACCATACATCAAAAAGCAAGTTGCAGGAAACAAAAAGCAAGTTGCAGGACAGTGGGGTCCTATTTATGTAAAAAAAAAAACATTCAGTCATATATATGCATATGCATATATGTGCTCGTATTTTCATAATTATTTTTGGCAAGATACACAAGAAAAAAATAGGGAGGGGCCGGCCCGGTGGCTCAGGCAGTTGGAGCTCCATGCTCCTAACTCCGAAGGCTGCCGGTTCGATTCCCACATGGGCCGGCGGGCTCTCAACCACAAGGTTGCCTGTTCAGCTCCTCGAGTCCCACAAGGGATGGTGGGCTGTGCCCCCTGCAACTAGAAAACGGTGACTGTACCTGGAGCTGAGCTGCGCCCTCCACGGCTAAGACTGAAAGGACAACAACTTGAAGCTGAACCCTCCACAGCTGGGATTGAAAGGACAACGACTTGACTTGGAAAGGGGGCCTGGAGGTGCACACTGTTCCCCAATAAAATCCTGTTCCCTTTCCCCAATAAAATCTTTAAAAAAAAAAAAAAGTAGGGAGGACTGAAGGTTCAAGGCAGGAGGAACTTTTTACACACATTCCTATACTGTTTTGTCTTTTTACAAAATACAACAGGTTCATCTATCAGTTTTGTTTTATTTTTTAATGTTTATATGGGGCTACTTTGTTTAGGTGGTGGGACTAGGGCCAATTTACATTTTAAAAAATTTTTTCTGTATTTAAAAATTATTCAGTAAATAATTGTAGTTTTAAATGAAAACGTTGGACATAACTCTCTTGGAGAGTCCCCTCCAGATTAGAAATGTCCTGATTGTATTTGTTCAGCATGTGGCCAGCCCTGTTTCTTTTGAAACATGTAATGAAACCGTGGTCTCTGCCCACAAGGCACTAAGAGTTGGAGCAGCAGGTGTTGGTGGATGGCGATAAACATACCTGGAACAGGTAAAGCTCCAGAGTGTGTCTGAGTCTGGGATGGTGAGAGCCATTGAGAGGAGAGGCCAGTGTCACGTAGCTGCTGGGACCGCAGAGCCCCGGGAGGCTCCAGCCTGCTCTGGATCCTTCCGAGTTCCTGATTATTACCACCCAGCAGCGCTGTACCAACAAAATGCATTTCATGCCTAGTGCTATGACAGTCTATGTACAAGCGTTGTAGTTACTCTTTTTCTCCCCACTCTGTTGATGACGATTCAGATATTGAAAAACTTCTGCCTTAGTTTTTCAATGTACTCCCATCCCCACCGTGCTGTATGCCTCCGGGGATCAGTGTGGTCGCTAGAACAACAATTGATCAGAGAAAACTCCCAAGAAAAAGGAAAACCTCAGAGGGGTCAAGTTTTTTGGTCAGCTGCCCCAAACCCCCTGGAATTTTCAATCTTATGTTGAAGGGTTTGCTTTAATTAGGGAGGCCGTGCAGACCTTCACGATGGTCTGTTCACACCTGCATTGCAGCACTTAGCACACCGTATCGTAACTGCTATTACAGGCTGTGTCCTTCCCTAGGCTGTGGGGTCCTGGTGGGCAGGGTCTTGATTCATCCTGCTGACCCACGTGTCTAGAACTGGCCCTTAAGTAGGACTCCAAAAATATTTCCAACATGGGTAGGGATACTGCTCGTGGGCAAACCAGTAGTCTGAACAGTCACAGGCACTGGAAAGCAGGTGGCACACAACAACCGTTCCCTTATGTTTGCTGTCAATTGGAAGAGAGAGGAAAATGAGGAGAAATAAGTGGAGGGTTTTTTTGTTTTGTGTTTTTTTTAGTTTGGCAGAGTCATATTAGGTAGCAAAATGTCTGCCCCGGGGATGGGGGTACTGAATGTATTGGTTACTCTCAGTTTGCTTTAAGCGGAGTAACTTGTATGCTTCAGTGAGCTGAGCTGTGATTTAGGAGGGTGCAGACGCGGAAGGAACAGACATGAAAAGGAGGAGAAATAAGTGGAAGTGATGGGCCAGGACACTGGGAAGCCACTGGAGGCTGGAGAACCCGGCTCCTGGAGAGGCAGGCCCTGCGTTTGCTGGCTGACTGCTTCCTGCCCACTTGCTCAGTGGTGTTCACACTGTGACTCATTTGGGGGCAGCTGGTAGAAACTCTTTCTGTGTGTTGGTGTGTGCATTATTTATAAAAGTGAATAAAGCCAATGAGAAGGGGACTACCCCAATAGTCTACCTGAATAATCAACCTGTGAAAAGAATACTGTTCACGAAAACCTGCACACGGAATAAGCATTTCAAATTAATTTACGATATAATCCAGAATGATGTCCTAAGCTCAACTGCATCCAGACAGCTCCAGAGTTGAGATTTAAATGGAAAATTGCAAAAGTGTATTTCACCTCAGTCAAGGGCACCAATCAGTCTTCATCTACTGGAAAGAATGGAAGTGACCTCTCAGTATCCAAAACGATAAACAGCTCCAGTTGGAAGTGTTAGATCATGCTTCACAGTCTTTGCAACACTTAAATCTGTGAGTTCCAGGGAGCCCGTTTTGCATGTGGTCAGTGATGTAAAACACCTTGTGTGGGGCCATCTTGAAAACGTCCTGCCAGACATTACTAAAGAATTAAGCAAGGGGGTAGAGGCCGCTTCATAAACTGTTCAGGAAGCTTTCTGAGCAAAGGTTTCTGGGAAAAGAGAATCACTTGTAAGTTTTCCAGATGTTGCTGGAAAGGTAGCTAGACATTATGGTCGTGTGTATATGATACCAGGATTGCGTTTTAGTGAGCTGGGAGGATGCAACCTCTTGGCCGTGATTGTGAGGAAGGCTGTGTGCAAGAAGAATAGACACCCGAGCTGCCTCTAATCTCCAAGTTAGCGTAGGGACCCCCCGGTCTGGCAAATGGGGTAGGCTGGGAAACAGTAAGAAGACAGAGGCATCTCAGCCCCATGCATACCTGGCACTTCTTTATTCTTTGGTGCCTACCATGTCCACTCAGCTGATAGACTCTGGAGAACCCTCGGATCTCTTTCATCTGCCGTACAGGACAGTGGGCTGGGAGTCTCCACCCCTGCATTGGTCCACAGCCACACCAGCAGGGAAGCCCCACTTCTTATGGCCCTGGCACAGTGGTGCCTCGTGAGATAGCTTTTGACAGCAGTTAGCCAGGTCCCTTAACATCCCCCCAGTCTGATGCACTTGACCTTGCAGGGTTTTTCCAGTGTCAGGGATTCCCTTGAGGAAGAAGAGAAGGGACTTGACTTGTGTTTGCATGATTGGGAAAGCTCACCAAAGTGGCCCTCCCCACAGTGGAGGGCTTTGCCCCAGAGGGGCAAGGACTCCTGCTTCCCCCTGATCAATTTTAAATAGCCTTCTGGCTTTCCTTCCAGCCAGCAAGAACTCAGAAGTATCAAGGCAAAGTCTCTAAGCTCCCTGCTGAATAATCAGGAAATATTCATTAATGAAAAAGTCGATGCTTACAAATCTTGTTTTATTAGAAAGCTGTTTATCTAGAGCGGAAGCTCACGTGGGCAGGGCCTGTCACTCTCCTTCACTACAGTAACTCAGCACAGCTCATGACAGGTCACCGGCTTCCTAAGGGGACAGACGTGGGCCTGGATGCCTCTCAGGTTGTCTTTCTTGCTAGTTCCCAAGTTCTGAAACACCCTTCCCCCCTTTCCCTACTTTGACCTCTCTTTACATCCGATCCATCTTTCCGTGTCTGTCCAGACGCCATTCCTGATTACACCAGCGTCAGTGGCATCTGCTTCCTTCTGGCACCTACTTCAGACATCGCGTTGTATGTTTCAACTAATTTCCTATGAATCAATGTTATATCTTATAAAGGACTTGGTTTTTATTATTATTATTTTAATTAGAAAAGCTCTAAGACTAATAACATCGCTGTCAGCATGGGTTTCTGATACACTTTCTTCATTAATTCACTAACACATTCATTGCTCATTCAAAAAAGATTCCTTAAGTTTCGTGGGCCAGGGTATTCCCTGGTACCGGGGAAACTGTGGTACACACAGCAGAGGTCCCTGTTCTTGTGACACCTGCATCCTGGTGGGAGAAGACAACAAATAGACAAGAGATTCCCGAGTAGGATCTGTGCACTGAGGGAAGTAAATAAGCTGTGTGAGACAATGCCTGTGGTTCTGGTGGTCTGGGAAGAAGTCTCCGAGGGGAGGACATTTCCGCTGACCCCTGTGGAAGAGAAGGGAGCAAGAAGGGAAGGGTGGGCATCACCCGTAACCTGGGAGTGTGGCAGGTGTGTCAACATGGTGGGGTCCAGCAGCGACGAGGCTGATACCCCTCGCCTCAGCTGCTCATTGGGTCCCTGGAATATTTTCCCTTTATTGTTTGGTATATTGCTTGCAACTTTTTATTTTGAAATAATTATAGGCTCAGAAGTTGCAAAAAAAAAAAGTATAGAGAGGACCCCATGCATCCTTCCACTAGCTTCCCCCATGAAAACATCTTACATAACTATAGTGCCGTGTTAAAAGCAGGAAATTGACATTGGTACCATACTGTTAACCAGGTGACAGACCTTCTTTAGAAGACTTCACCAGTTTTTATATGTAGTCATTGCATATAAGGACTTGTGTGTGTGTGTTTGTACACATTAAAAATGTACACATTCTTTAAACTATTTGCTCGTTGTTTCAGGAATGTTTTATTTATTCAACAAATGTGAATTGAGTGCCTACTATGTACCAGTTTGTGTTGGGCACTGGAGACACCAGGCTGAGGGTACTAAAGGGGCTCAGTGATTGGTCAGGGAAAGCTGTCCAGACAAGGGGAGGGAATCAGCTTGTTGAGAAGGTCTGGACGTGAGAAAGGCTGGCCCATCCTGGAAATGCCAGGGGAGAGAAGGGGATGAAGTTGGCCAAGGTAGGTTAGCAGGTTTAGCATATGAGTGGCCCGGTGAGCCAGGCACAGGGTTTGGGACTCGATGTCTCCTTGTGGGTTCCTTATTGCCTAGCTGCGGGAGGAACTCAGAGAATGATTGTGATCGACTGGTAACTCTACTTAATTTAATCTCTCTCTGATCCATCCTTTTGACCTATAAAGGCAATGTCTTCTATGTGCAGATCTGACCTGGGAGAGAGTCCTGGGTGCAGCCTCACAAGGCCCTTCCTCCCGGGCAGAGCTCAGAGCAACCAGGAGCCCATTCACCATCCACTCTGACAAACCCGTGTTTCCTGGCCAAGTGCCTGTGTTTGCATATCATTGACATTTGTTGTACATGAAGAAACTCGGTGTTGGGTGTTATTTAGATGTTTCCTTCAAGTTTTCCGAAGATGGAGAGAGATGCCCGTTGACTACTGGATCCACACAGATTAAAAAGTGCCCATCCACCAAAAAAGGAATGTTTGCATTAATCGAAGCACTTAGTATTTGGCTCTGACCTTTTGAGCGTGTCATTTCGGGGCGGCAGCCGGTTAGACACAGCCTGCCGGGCTCCACCGGCACGCTCAGGGAAACGCTGTTACTAGGATGTCCCTTGTCGTTTAGAACAAAATGCAAGAAAAAGAAGCCTCCTTCCTTGCGCCATCATCCCATCGAGAGTGGATTTGAGGGAAAGCAAAGAAGGAAAAGTGAATAGAGGATCCCAGCTAAGTGGGCTGCAGGCTTCCCAGGGAATTCCAGCAGGGATTGGGCTGCCCGGGTCATCCCAGAGTTCCTTAGCAGCTGCTGGCAGAGTTTACAGTGTCTTCTCCTGCTGCCTTCGGGCTGACAGTGCTGAGCTGGATGTCATCCTGTGCAGGTGTGCACCTTACTCACTCATCACATAGTCTCTTTTGAGCTGTTTGTCTGGCTTTGGTCACAGGTCGTGGAACGCAGCCCCGAGTGGGAACTCTGACATTATACAGGCCATGACCTTCCTCGTAGAGCATTCTGGGTTTCATGATGCATGTGATGGGCCCACCTTCTAAATCCAGTTGGCTCGCACATGGCCAGGACCGGCAGCGAAAGCTGTGGTGACGTGAGTGAGAATGCACGTGCTTCTGCAGCCCTCTTGTACAGGGCCTTCTACTCTACCCTGCGACAGTGACTGAGCGAGAAGGGACTCCATTAGCAAAAGCACTCACTCTCCACTGCTGCCTCCGCAGGGCTGTGTGGCATGCAGACTGTGTGTGGCAGACGCCAGACGCGTCAGGACGAGCTGGACTGGGTGACTGCTATTGCCCCTGCGTGTTCTAGATCAAGCCATTCAACTTCACTGGACCTCGTTTTCCCCATGGATAAAGTAATGGTTATGGACCAGATAATCCTAAGGTTTCTCCAGAACAAATATGCAGTCATTGCCTGGGTGCAGATTTGTCAAGGAATGGTGCAACCTTTTAGAAGTTCCGTTTCTAAGGTTTCCCAAGCCTTTACTCATCCAAAGTACAACAGTGTCTTTGTCACGTTAAGTCACCATAAGGTCTTTTAAAATATCCATATAGCTTTTTAAGGGACACACCCTGCACAACTCTTTGCTGATCCCCTTATTCAGAGAGCCCACTGTAGTTTGTGATTCCGAGACTGAAATGTTCAGATTCCCTCCGAGTCAGGACATACTGGCTTAACTTTCTTACAGGAGGACAGACGGGTGAGTGAGAGAGAGTTACTTTTTCTGGCCTGTTTCAAGAGCTTGCAAATGAAATTTGTTTCCTTTTGTCCTTTTCTACTCGGCAAATATCGACTTTGACTCTTGGGTCTGAGTGGGCTGGAACAAGAGTGGCTAATCTCTATTTAAAGGCTTTATCTTCTCCAGGGTCAGATCAGCCAAAACGCTTTACTGTACTTGGTGACTGGGACCCAGAGGGGGTCTTGGTGGCTCTGTTCGCTGAGGCCCGCATGGAGCCGGCCGCGAAGGCTCCACACTCAAGACAAAGTAGCTGGCAGGGTAGGGGGAGGGGGGTGGGCAGCTGGATAACTCTTTGGTAATTATTTGTTTTCAAGCGTGCCAAGACTGCTCTTGAAACTCACATTACTCACAAGCATAATAGCCAAGCTCTCAGTTCGGTCGTGTCTCCCTGCTGTGTACAGAAGGAATAGGGTAATTTTCTGAGAAGTGCATGGGAAAACACTTGGTAAAAGGGCATCAGGGAGGCAGTGGTGTGCCTGGTTGACCCACCCGCTGAGTTTTGGGGGAGAACAATGCACTCCTCCCAGGAGGAAAGGAAGTCCCTCAATAGAGAGCCCAAGTGGCTGTCTCCAAAAATGTACCTTGTGTGTTTCCAATATAGAGCCAGCCTAGGTCAAAGCAAAGGGAAGAGCTGCAGATGGCAAGACACATAGAAAATGATGGCTATTTCGTAAAGGGGAAAAGCCTTGGAGAGCCTGGGTTTGCAGAAGCAGTAGGGCCATAGTCGTCTCTGATCTGATATTTCACCATGCCACCCGCCCTGCCTCCAAATCGCCTCGTTACTGTGACATCAGAGTGACGCTCATTCACACAAGACAGATGTCCCGATTGACCTTCAGATACCCCTGAGAACTCACCAGCATCCACTTATTTCTCCCAAATCCTCCTCGCCCAGGGTTCTCTGTATTTGCTCTCTCCCACCTCTCCTAAAAACTGTTTGGAGAAGTAGTGAAGCCCACTGAATGGGGCTTCTTCCTCCCTCCCTCCCTCCCTCCCTCCCTCCCTCCCTCCCTCCCTCCCTCCCTCCCTCCTTCCTTCCTTCCTTCCGTCTTTCTTTCTCTTTCTTTCTTTCTTTCAGATTTTATTGGGGAAGGGGAACAGGACTTTATTGGGGAACAGTGTGTACTTCCAGGACTTTTTTTTTTCCCAAGTCAAGTTGTTGTCCTTGCAATCCTAGTTGTGGAGGGTGCCATTTCAGCTTCAAGTTTGTGTACTTCCAGGACTTTTTTTTTCCCCAAGTCAAGTTGTTGTCCTTGCAATCCTAGTTGTGGAGGGTGCCATTTCAGCTTCAAGTTGTTGTCCTTTCAGTCTTAGTTGTGGAGGGCGCAGCTCAGCTCCAGGTCCAGTTGTTGCTAGTTGCAGGGGGCGCAGCCCACTATCCCTTGCTGGAGTCGAACCGGCAACCTTGTGGTTGAGATCCTTCTGGCCCATGTGGGAATCGAACCGGCAGCCTTCGGAGTTAGGAGCATGGAGCTCTAACCGCCTGAGCCACCGGGCCGGCCCAACTGTGTTCCCCTTCGGATTATTCTGTTGTCTTCATTCGTTTGTTTGTTTATGCAATCTTTTATTCAACATACATTTATTGAGCACTTCCTATATGCTGGTCACTTTAGGTCCCTGAAGACCTGGCAGTGAACTTGACAAATGAGGGCTGGTCCTCTTAGAGCGCAAGTGGACTTGTTCATTTTTATGGCACATATTCTTATACCTAAGAGATATCACTATATATTTGCTAACTGGATAAATGGTTCATACCTTCTCCGGTATACTGATCCATAGTTAAATGCCCAGACTCTTCAGTTGTGAAATCTCCCAACTGAAAAAAAAAAAAAATGTTAGCCAGAACAAAGATTTCTATTAATATAGATTCCAGACCTCAGTTTCAAAAATGTTCAAATTTTCACTTATCTTAGTTTGTACTTATATTTGGGGGTCAAATGGGTGTGATGGACTCTCAGAGTCTTTCAACTTATGAATCACTCAGTCAGTTATTCAACAAATACTTATTGAAGACCTACTATGTGTCAAGCACCTTTATGTCCCTATAGAAGCATCCATTGCATGACCAGCAAAGTCTTTCCTCCACATCTTAGAGATGATTCAAGATGACTGTAGAATTAATAAAAATGGGAAAGGTGGTCTCCATTGAAAGGATTTCTTCTGGGAGACTTTCTGCAAATGGGCTGATTGATTTCCATGATTTTCCACAAAGCCAAGAGAAATACAGTCTTCTGATTTCTTCCCTTGCTTTCCCCCTATTGTAAGTCCTATTGTTGTTCCCCATTTTCCAGATGAGAACACTGAGGTTTCAAGTGGTTAAGTAAATTGCCCAGGGTTATATGTTAAAACTGGTGGAGCCAGGATTTGAACCTAGGCATCTGGCTCCGGATTCCACAACTGCCGAGTTGGATTTTCCTTAGTGAACAGGCTCAAGTATCCAGAGGCCAAATCAGAATCACACCTCAACAGTTTGGGCCTGCGCTGAACCAGAACTGCCCACAGACCTGCTGGTTCTCCTTGACTGGTCTGCGTATCCTTCTTTTGAACACACCTTTTTAGGAGCTCTGTGAAGCTCTCTGGAAACAATGGACCACCTGATAATGTTCTGAGCAAAGCTGCTTTGAAGGAGACAGGAGAAACATTGTGTTTAAAGAAGAGGCTGTTGCCATGTTGGTTATTAATCAATAGCTCCCAAAGGGCAAGTGGAACAGAATTGTGTAACTTTTATTGTGATGCAGCTTCTCAGATTATGCCCTTTCTATTACGTCATTCATAAAAATATTTACTGACACCTACTATGTGCCAGGCATTGTTCTCGGTGCTGAGGATACCATCCATAGGGAATATAGTAGACAGGTCTCTGTTTTCTGGAGTTTACATCAGACAATCGTGGCCTGCCAGGGCCTGGGACCCCCACTCAAACTAGGCAAGTAGGAGAACAGAGTCCGGGACGTAATATGAAGGCCTTGAGTCTACAGGGTCCACAGCCTCTTTTGTGGTTAGGATTAAATCAGCCATGTACCTTAAGAGATGTGAGTCCTTTGAGGAGGTTTAATTATTTATCAGTGTTTGTTAAAGGGAAAGTATGATTATCGTGGAAGGTCCAGAATGGGCATTTTGGGGGTTAGGCAGTATTAAGACGGGCTGATTTGGGAGCAGGCTGCAGAGGGTGGGCTGTCAGGCTGACATCCCAGCAGTCTTGCCTCCTTGCTTTCCTTCAATCACCCACCCACCCAGCACCCAGCACCCAGCGCCCCCTGGTCTTTTGTCAGGTAAGGAAGTTGATGGCTGCTAGTCTCACCAGCACCACTTAGAGTTACTCCGTGGGCTGCGTGGATGGGACCCATTCCTTGGGGCAAGTTTAGCATCTCTGCCCCCACTCATCAAATGCTGATAGCATCTGCCTTCTTTGTCCCTGTTATTGTAACAATTTAAACCATCTCTATATATGTCCAAACATTCAGTTTTCCCGTTGAGAACCTTAGAACTGTGTCTGTTTTTCTCTGCATCAAAACCCTTTTGCTCTCTTTCCACCGCTGACTCTACACCAACTCCGGATGACGTAGTGAGACTTTTCTCAATTGTTCCCTGTCCCATCATTTGCTGATTTCATGCCCTGTCTCTGTCTTCTGGTATTTCAACAAATGCCAACTGAGTACCCTTTCCATGGAGGGTCTGCTCAGGGAGGGGTCCAGGTCTTCAAATGAGGGCACATCAGAGATGATTCCTTCAAGCTCTTCATCTTACTGTTGAGGAAACTGGACCACGGGAAGGAAACTTGTCCAAGCTGACACTCCCGGAGTCATAGCCCTGTGTTCTGTTCATCACATCCGCCGCTTCTCAAATACAAAAGATCTTTCGAGTGAAGTTATTTGAAGAGCTGGAATGTTGAGCCATTTATCAAATGAAGTTGCTGGGATTAAACACATAGCCCAGACACACTATTCTTTAGAACCAGCACAGTTCTCACTCCCCCTCCAGGATACGATAAGGGGCAAAAATGGAGTTGTAGATAATTAAACAATGTGAAACTGAAGGAATTCATGTTTCCCCCCTTCTGATTCCAAGTTGTTTAATGTTAAAACAGAAAAATGTTAAAATCCTAACCAATGTAGAAGTGCTTCTCATGGGCTGTTTCAAGTCCCTAATGATCCACCCATCAAAGATTTTCTGTACTTCTGTTAACATATCTAATACTATTTTGCAAAAAAAAAAAAAAAAAAAGCAGACCTGATATGTAGTTCTACAACATGCTTTTCTCTCTGAGAGTCTTTTTCCTCCAGCACCTCAGTATACCTTTTTCTTTTAAAAGCTGCCAATTTCCATGATATGAACGAACCAGGATTTAGCTAGTTGATCCCTTTTTGATGGACATGACATTCTTTCCACTTTTCCACTATTATAAGTGATGCTGATCCTTTTGTAGTTTATAAGTGTGATGATTGGGTGTTCACGCTTTTGCGTGAGATGTGCCTCCCACAAACCTTGTTATGACATCGGCACATTACCCATGTGATGTAATAAAAAAACAAAAAAAAAGTGATGCTGAAATGATCCTTGTGCATATATACGAGTATTTTGCACAACTGTGTATTTCTGGACGATGAATGCCTATAAGGAGAATTGCTAGGTCAAAGCCAACGTGTGTTTTAAATTTAATAGAAAATGCTAACTATCCATCTAAAATTGATAGGACCCATTAACTGTCTCATCAACTAGGAGAGTGCCTATTTCTTTATATCTTCACCCACAGTGAGTTTTTACTGATCTTTAAAATCTTAGAGCTAAGTATTTTTAAAGAGACAACATAATCATTTGGTACCATTTAAGTTCATTTTTAAATGTTAATCTCTTCCATAAAGGTATAAGAAGTGTAAAGGTATGGTGGTTGCATTTTAGGTAGGCATTTCTTAAAAGGTTTTTATTTCAGATTTTTGGAAATCCGAAACTAAAGTCTAGTCCCTTTTCAACATTTTTTCCAGTGTTGCCTGTTGGAGCTGACTTATTTACTGGACCCTGGCCCACAGGCTGTTGAATGTGGACACATCGGGCTTTTCAGTGCTCCATAAAGGGAAATAGCTAGTTTCCAAGCCCCCGCATTTTAATGAGGGCCAGGGCTGAGGAAACTTTTTGAAGCTGGCTGATTTTTAAGCTAAACTCCCCGTCAAAATGGCTTTCCCCAGCAGGCTTTAGAGCACACATTTCCTAACCCAGATGGCCTTGCCAGCCTGGACACCTGGCTGGGACAATGAGCTGGCACCTCCTGTGTCCGCATTAATGCTGCTCCCGTGATGGTGCTGACGGGCTCAGCTGTGCTCCTTGCTGCCCTCCCCCAGGAACGCTGGGGAGATGGAGATGGGCTTGGCCAGGGAGCCTTCCCACAGCTCCGCTCAGGCACCGATTAAGCCAAGCAAGGATGGATAAATGATCCTTCCTTGGAAGGTCATTATTATGGGATCCTCCCTCTTTTAAAAACCAAACTAGCAAGAGGTAAAATCATCTCCTGGGGAAAATAGCGCAATGCCCCCTTTGTCCTGGGTACCACCGCCTATTCTTTCTGCCTTTCTCCCTCCCTGCCTCTTAGGACACACCTTGACAACACACCTTTATACCTCTTAGGGGCACATGGATCCCTGCTTTCTTTCCACCTTATTTTAGGGAGTGACCCTGGTACCAGTCATTTATACACTAGTATGATTGTGAGGTACTGGACTTTAGACACTGGGCAATAGGGGGTGGGGGATGAGCTTCCTAGAGGGGCTTTTAATGCGTGGCTCTTACTTTCTGCAGTCACTCCAATGAAACAATCCTCTGCTGAGTACGAAGTGGATTCAGCCAGCTGAGATGTTTAGACAAGGCGGGAGGCAGAGTAATAATGTCCTCCCCTGGAATCCTAATGATTCTGGAAACTCCACGGTCCCCAACCACCCATGCTTGAGTGATGACTTCCAAAAATATACTTTGTGTCTTTTAAAAGCTCTTTTAATTTAAATTGTGTAATACACACACAGAAGCCTTCAACATTTTTGAATTGGCTAGTGAGTGAATATACTCAAAGATAAAAAATTGAATCTGAAGTGTGAAGACAGGCAGGCAGGGGTGATGAAGATTTAACTTGTGGGACTGTCACCCTCAAGCTACAGTCGTTCTCCAGAATGAACACAGAGATGTGGCAGCGTCCCATACATCTTGGCCTGTTCTCAGGCTGACATCTGCATGGTGACACGTTACTGACAGGTAACACGAAAAACTGAAAACATGTCAATCCAAAGGCCAGTCAAGGAAAGCCTTGTTAAATTATAACATGGTCCGGAAGCTCTATTTCCAGATTGGTGGCCAAGGGGCAGTAGTATGTGGGTGGCCAGCAGTCATTTTTAGAGCTCGGGCCCTGGTTTGAGAAATTAGATTTCCTGACAACCAGGCAGGATATTCAGAGCATCATATTACCAGGTGATCTTCACTTGACCCGATCATAACCGATCACCATCAGATGCTCCCCAGGGTTGGGTTGAAGGCAGAGAGAAAGCTGGCTGACTCATCCTATACTCTAAGGACAACATCCTGGCATCAGCAGCAAAATGAGAGGCATCTAATATTTGTGTCTGATTTAGGGTCTTTAGTTAACACGGGTTTTTCTCTCTTCCTGTCCTTGCAGAATCCTGGGCTCTTCACTCTGAAAGAGACCTTAGGATTCATCTGGTCTGCCCCACCAACTGCAAATGGGAAAAGTGAAACATCACTGTTTAAACCAGTGGTGGGAGGATGTTGCCTCCAGGCCATGCAATGTCCCATAGATACCAGGGGAGAAAAGGCTTGCCCTTGGGGGACTTTCCTGGCATGCTTCATGTTCCAGATTCATTTAACAGGCGGGCCTGGAAAGCTATTTCTGTCAAAGGCACAGGGAGCAAAGTTTTATGAAAACAAAATAGAGAAAATTCATTTTCTCAGGCGGAAGAAACTTTAGAAAAGAGATGGTCCTCCCCCTCGTTATCAGAAGAAGACACTGATGTCCAGAGTGGCCCCAGGGCTCATCCAAGGGAATTGAGCTCTAAGGCCAACTTATGGGTCAGTCTCCAGGGAATTGCTGAAGTTTCAGCAAAGTGTGCTAACTGAGACCTGGAAGAAAGAGGAGGAGAGAAGGGAATCCTTTTCAATGGGGGCCGTGGGCTCTGAAGCATATGGGAGAAGGTGTAAATGGCAGTGGTGGGCCATGGGAGACCTTTGCAGATCTGCACCTCAGTGGGCAAGTACTGAAGGGAGAATTACTTACAGTGCTCTCGGCCTTGCCTGCCCCTCCATGAAGCAATGATATTAGGCGCTCAGTAAAGTAATGCATCCTGTAGAACATATTTCATTAAGTCCTGGTCTAGAAACATTTCTGTGGAGGTTGGGAGGATGAAGACAACATGAAATGGGCTGGAGCTGGGTCTGTCAGGGAGCTCCCATAGGTGGGAACGGTCGCAAGCGACTCTTTTGGCACAGTGGTCCCTTTCCTGCCACGCGTTGGCTCAATAATGCAAGAATGGGGAGTGTCAAGAGTTGCAGAATATCTGGTTAACTCCTCTGCCCAGCCTGGGTCCAGAGCAGTGTCCCTAAAGGGTAAAAAGTGGAGTGGACAGGGACCATTGGCTCTGCCCATGCATCAAGGTAGCATATCAGTGGCTTAGAAACAAGGGCACATGGTCAGCATGCCTCTAGTGACAGGAGTGCCCTCATGTTGGTCTTCTGCTGTGTCCTCTTGGTGGACCACCCACTTTCATGCCTGAACCCCATGGTCTGTTCCCCTTAACTCAAGAAATCTTACTTTTTTGGCCAAGTGGGTTTTTTTAGAGGCCAGCTTTCTGGGTCTCCTCAGGAGCCCACCTCCCCCAAGAGGCTGCCTGATGGCAAATTCCCTTTTAGTTGCTGGAGGATGCAGAAGTCCATGGGCAGGGCTGTCAGACCCCCATGGTGAGTTGGCTGAATTGTATGCCTATGAGGTTGCAGATCTGGCAACGCCACTGCTCCAAAAGAGAATGCAAAAGGTCCTATACGTTGGCCTCCTGCCCCCACCAATGTGGTAATTCCAAATGTCACCTTGGCATTTTCTTCTCAAATAAATTTGGTCTCGTTCATATCGCAAGAAAACTGGAAACATGGACTTCAGGACTTGTGTTTATTTCTTAGTCCTCTGATTGACTTGCTGTGTGACATGTTGAACTACTAAATTTCTCTTGTGGATAAATGTGAACATGAGCAGTGAGATTTTCATCTCTGGAGTACTGGAGTCTTGTGGTTTATTTTGAGTCAAAGAAAAAAATTTGGACTTCCATATTGTATGGGTGTGTGTGTGTGTGTGTGTGTGTGTGTGTGTATGTGTGTGTAGGAAAAGCATATATGTTGAAAAATAGCTAATTGTGAAAAGGCATATGGATTTTTTAAATCTCACAGATGCTTCTAAAAGTAAAGAGATATTCTGATAACACTGCCATCAGAAAGTAAGGTATGGGGACGATTTAGGTAGGAGAACAGTATTTGATTAAGTCAAGAAAGTAGAAGTTAGAACAAAGGAATACATTGAATTTAGAGAGATGCTTTGCCTATTAGAACACTTGAAAGATTTTTATGCTGTAGTTCTTTGTAAAGTTCTTGTAAAACATGCAAGAGAGATGCAGAAATCACCTAATTTTGAAGGTTGAGAAATGAAGACACAGAAGGGAATGTTGACATAATAATTCTGAGACAGAGCTAGATTTGAATCCAGGGTTTCTTATGTAGAAAATGTATATAATTTTTCATCTTTTGCTCTCTCTCAAAAGGCCTTGGAGAGAGGCTAGTGATTTCCCTGAGCAGTTACCTGAGAACTATGGGAAGAGCGATGGGAGAAGGGCTGGGACGAGAGAGGGATCCTGAGAACCACGCTCATATCTTATCCTGTTTTTCTTGAGACACAGCATAGTGGGGTGCAGGAGAGAGAGCACAGGTAGATGTTGGAGCCTCTTGCTTGCTGAAATGCTTCTGCTTGCTTCCGAATGACATCTGGCCATGGAGAGTGTGGCCTTGGGGCTTTCTGGATCAGGACCTACACAGCTCCATTTTTGTTTTTGTTTTTGTTTTTTAAAAAACTGGGAAGTGAGATACTTTGGAACATAAGGGATTTTATTTTATTTATTTATTTTTTAAAGATTTTATTGGGGAAGGGGAACAGTACTTTATTGGGGAACAGTGTGTACTTCCAGGCCCCCTTTCCAACTCAAATTGTATCCTTTCAATCTTAATTGTGGAGGGTGCAGCTCAGCTCCAGGTCCAGTTGCCATTGCTAGTTGCAGGGGGCACAGCCCACCATTCCTTGAGGGAGTCGAACCGGCAACCTTGTGGTTGAGAACCCGCTCTCCAACCAACTGAGCCATCTGGAAGCTCAGCAGCAGCTCAGCTCAAGGTGCGGTGTTCAATCTTAGTTGCAGGGGGCACTGCCCACCATCCCTTGCGGGACTGGAGGAATCGAACTGGCAACCTTGTGGTTGAGAGCCCAAGCTCCAACCAACTGAGCCATCTGGGAGGCAGCTCAGCCCAAGGTGCCCTGTTCAATTTTAGTTGCAGGGGGCGCAGCCCACCATCCCTTGTGGGACTCGAGGAGTTGAACCGGCAGCCTTGTGGTTGAGAGCCCATGTGGGAATCGAATCGGCAGCCTTCGGAGTTAGGAGCATGGAGCTTTAACCGCCTGAGCCACCAGGCCGGACCTAATTTATTTTTTAAAGATTTTTTTTTTTAAATTGGGGAAAGGGAATAGGACTTTGGGGAACAGTTTGTATTTCCAGGACCCATCCCTTGTGGGAATCAAACCAGCAACCTTGTGGTTGAGAGCATGTGATCCAATCAACTGAGCCATCTGGTCACCCAGGAGCTCAGTGGCAGCTCGTTGTCTTCATTCTAGTTGCGGAGGGCACAGCTCACTGGCCCATGGGGGAATCAAACCAGCAGCACGGTTGCCCAGAGCTCACACTCTAACCAACTGAGCCACCCGTCCACCCCTACACAGCTCCATTTTTGTTTTCACAGATGACCTTCTTGACCTACAAGGGGGAAATCAATTAAAACACTGATAGATACATTCATCTGGAATTTATTTTGTTGACTTTGTAGTAGGAAGAACAGTACTTTTTCTAAAAAATGAATATTAAAAGTGTGTTTTTGAGGTTCACAGCGTGTAGTGTGTCTTGCACACACGCATGTACGCAAAAAGACATGTAGAAACCACTGTGGACATTTACTTTGAATTGCAGATATTTATAGACAAGTTTAGGCAAAACAGACTTGGTGTCAGAGATGCAGATTTGTTGTGGGTCACTGTTTATATGGAAAGATTGGCTTTTTTTTGCTGCGTCCTAGGAAACCTCCCAGGCTCCAGTGGGTGGGGGTATCTTTCCTCATATAGCACACATTTATTTGGATGGTAGGGAGTTGATAATTCTCCTTGTAGCAATCTGAGGTACCACATGGTAATTTTCAATAGAGAGGATGTCGGATGGAGGCGGGTGAAAATTCAGAGAGCCACTCTGTGCTGTGTGGGGTTGCTAGGTACCAAATGCATTCCAAGGCCAGCCCTTAGTTCCACCTGACTCCCCCTACTGAGGGATTCAACAATTTTCCCTTAACTCACATATTCTATGGAGAAAGCTCTGTGCTTTCACTCTCCTGTGTCACTGGTGGAGGATATAAATTAGGATTACCTTTCTGGAGAGCAGTTTGGCAGCAGGAATCCAAGGCTGTACAGTGTGAGTACTCTGACCCAGTGATTACGCTCTTAGGAAATCATTATAAGGACGTGGAGCGGCGTTCAAGATGTATGAATAAGGCTTTCTCCGACAGTGTTCGTATTATCAGAACACTGAAAACAACCTAAATACCCACTAGAATGAGAGTGGCTAACTCACGGGTTATATCACATAATGCCGTACAGGCATTCACTCACTGCACAACCATTGATTGAGTGCCCACTATGTCTGGGGCACACAGTAGGTGTGATATCAAGGCTAACATGGTCTCAGCCCGCTCCCTCTCGCCCCTACTCCTCCCCAAGCTCAAATTTTGTTGTGGAAACAGATTTCATACATTGCGAAGTAAGAAAAAGTGCGGTACAATGTGTATTTACAGTGTGATCTCATTTTCATTATAGGAGTAGAAAAACCCTGGAAGACAAGCTGAATTGTTAACAGAGGGGTAGCAGCTTTGGGCAATGGGGATATGTACATGCTTTTCCCCCATTTCACTTTTCCCGAGTTTCCAGGTTTTCCTCAGTGACCACTTTGATTTTTATTATTTTTTTAATGTGACGTTGAGAAAAAGAAGTGAACAGACTTGGGTTCTAGACCCCACTCTTTCTTAAACTGGTGGTGAGCTCTTGAGTGAGTCATAGAACTATCCTGAATCTCTGTGGAACAGCAGCAGGGAGGCCTCTGACGCCTCCAGCTGCGGGGGGAGGTGGGGATGGTTTTGAGATCTCCAGCTCTTATCTCCTCTGAGGACACTGGGGATTTTGCTGCAGGGCTGGCAGGCCCCAAACTGTTTCCAGAGACAGGATAGCAGCTAGGCTGCTGAAGCCCCAGTTTCTGGGCACTTTTGATCTCCAGGGCTCTAGTCCTCTAGGAACCTATCTGGTGATGAATTCAAATGAGGAAAGGAATTTCTGTATTAGGCATATGATAATTAATTTTTAAGGCAGTGCCTCTCACCTAGCCAAAAAAAAAAAAAAAAGGACTAGCTCAGCCTAATGTCACTGCACCCAAGAAAACAAATGACAGCAGCTTCATCCCAGGTGCCAGGCACAGTGTAACGTGCATTTTGTGGACATTTTCCTTGTTCAGGCTCATGACACCCCCTGTAGTAGTTCTGCTAATATGAACAATGTCAGATAAATCATCAACCCAATTTTACAGGTGGGGACCTTGAGCTCAAAAGGCAGGTAACCTGAGCAGATCACCCCGGTAGAGGAGGCTGGGATTCAAACCCCCATCCGTCTGCTTTGAAGCAACATTTTTAACCTCTGCTTTGTACTGCCTCCCACTCCAAGAGGCAAGCTCTAGTGTAACTGTAAAAACAGATGTCTAAAGCCAGGGGGACGTGTGAGGGGTGAGTAATCCATCAAGTGGTACATCATTGGGAAACTAAGGAATGCAAGGGCTTAGGATGGGCAGAAGCTTGTTTCTTATGAGACTAAAGCAGAGAAAGCTACTCTTAGCTGTGTTTTCTGGGAGGTTATAAATGATGGAGTCAGGAGGGGAGGGGAGGTGAACACAACCACCCTCATGCTCCCTGGAATAACTTTTTGTCCTGTTGTGATTTCAAATCAAAGGCCACCGTTGCCCTTTATGTACCTAAACCTCCCCAAAGAGTGATAAGTTACACCGAGACTCGACGTTTTGTCTTGAAACACTGCCTTGCTTGTTTCCAGCTTTGCTTACGTAGAAAGTATTATAAAATTATAAGATCTATAAGAGATAGCCAGGGACACACAGATAGGAAAATTGGAGTTAAAATTAAGATAGGCATTGTTTCTTTTACCTATCAAAAGACTGTTCCAATATGATAGGTAGTGTCTCCTGTGTTTCAATTTCAGTTCCTCTATGGTTCAGTTTCTTCTGCTTCATCTTCTGTACCACGATTGACCTTTCTAAAATGCCACTTCCATGATGTCATATCCTAAATTCCCTAGAACCTCCAGTGGCTCCCCATTGTCTAAGATAAAAATCTAAACTTGTGGGTTTGGGATTCAGATCCCTTCTTAATCTGGCTCCAACTTTCCCTTTCCAGCCATCATTTCTGTTATTCCCATGAGTGATCCTTTTGTTCAGATGAGCCAGTCTATTCCCTGGTTCACTGAATATCTCCTTGATCTTTCTCCCTCTGGGCATTTGTTTTACTGCTCCCTGCAGGCAGGAACAAAGTGGAATGTTCTGCCTTCCCTTTACCTTTTTTTCTGACGTCCTCCCCATTCTTTCAGGCACTCTTCATAAATTTCCTTTAAAAAAAAACAACAACATTTTTTTGAATATCCCCGCCTGGGGTGACCTGGGTTTTTCTTATCTTCTATCTTCAGTTGGAGTCCCGTGTCTTGTGGGGCTGTGACTAGCTCAATGCATTGCTTATCACAGGGGCTTGATGAAAACAATATGTACTGTACAGCCAGCTGAAAAAGGAGTGCTTCTTGTCCCAGCCTTTCTATACCAAAGACGGGTCCTCTTACCCTTCAGAAAACAAATAGCCAATCCTTCCTGTTTTGTGTTCAAAATGCGGATGTTGGGGTAGTAGCTACTTATTTGGGGTAGTAGCTACTTATTTGGCATGCATTTGCCACTCGTGACTAATCCTATTTTATGAATGGAATGGAAGCAGAGAGGTGAAAATGCTGGCATGACCTCACAGAGCTGAGCCATTGGTAGCAACAGCACTTGAACCCCAGTTTCCTTCTGCTGACTTATTAAGTGACTGTCCTTTTTAATCCATGAGTCATAGGCCATCAGGAACTTCCGTAAATATTCCGGTGGCTTTTGTCATTCTCTCTCTTTACTCTGAAGGGTCAGATAATAAATATTTTAGGCTTTGCTGGCTATGATGGTCTCTTTGCCACTGCTCATTTCTTTCTCTATAGCCTCTAAGTAGCCATAGGCAGCCCATAAACTAATGGGTGTGACTGTATAACAATAAAACTTTATTGACAAAAGCAGCCGAGGTCTGGATTTGGCTTGCAGGTTGTAGTTTGCTGACCCCCTTCTATAGGTGGTTTTCTTCTCTCTGTTTCTGATATTGGGTTGGAAAGTCAAGTTAGCCCTAACAATTTTTCAGTTTGAATACCGAGCAGGCCCTGCAGTCGGGTATAGGCTAATGTGTAAATGATGTCCATGGCTGGGAAGACTGGCTGGTAGGATAACGTTGGGAAGTTGTGGATGTTTGAGCAGCAGACTGCGTACCTAACCCGTAGTATTAGGTTGGTGCAAAAGTAATTGTGGTTTTTGCAATTATTTTTAACCTCGTAAACCGCAATTACTTTTGCACCAACCCAATAGATAGCAGTCATCCATGAATGTGAGTATTACTCTCAAGGGAGCCTGTGTAGCTTTCAGGGACTAACCAGCCTGGGGTGTTCTCCACTGTCGAAGGGCAGAGTTGCACTGTCACCTCCCACAGCCACAACGTTCCATCATGGCCAAAGTCTACCGGCAACAATCCTCAGGCTGCTGTCCCATTTCTCACTTCTGAATGTGGACCCCGAGAAAAGTCAGAATTATGACAAATGTGTTAGCACGAGCTCCCTGGTCATGTCCTCTGCCACAGCACTGAACAGTTTTCACTGGTGGCAGAGGGCTGGGAGCATTGTGATGCCTCTGCGTAGATAGAGGTTGCATCTGTGCTTTGTAGGGAAAGGTTACAGGCGATGGTGACACCTGACCCTTCGGAGGAGCAGGTAGGTTTGAAAAGAAAACATCGTAAAAACTGTTTATGAGCTGACCCCTTCCCACTCCCCCAGGAACTTGGACAGTTTTCAGTGGCAGTTTCCTACAAATCGGGCTGGAATTTGAAGGTCTTGTCATGAAGGTCAGGCAAGTTTATTCTAATAAACTGTCCTGAGAGTGAGTCCTGTTTGCTCTTTCAACAGAGATAGCGTGAGATCTGGGACCAAGAACAGAGACGTTTTTCAGAGGCCTTCAAGGAGTTGTGGAAAATATCAGGAAATCCTCGTTAATTCCAGGAAAGAATTTCAGTGGTTTCTTGATAGTTTAAACTACTGTGTAAAAAAAGAAAAGAAGGAAAGCTTTCATCGTTCTGCTTAGGAGAAAACAGACCGGTTTTAGGCATTAATGTGAATAATGAGTAAATAGTTCTCTAAGTTGGCTCTTAACTCCTGTTCTATTGTAAATCCTTTATATTGAATTTAATAATAGCAAACACCTATATAGCATTTGTCCTGTGCCATGCATCCCTGTAAATGCTTTACACATCTCAATGTGCTTATTTGTCCTAGGAGCCTGTGATTGCGGGCTGCATTATATCCCCATTTTACAGACCCTCGCAGCTTGACCAGAAGGGCACAACGGCTGTGGTGTTAATTGTTCTGCCCTCCGGCCTCTCATCCTTTAAATGGATGTCATGGCAGTCAAAAGGATGAGTGTGTTCTTGCTCGTGGATCCATCGCTTCCCAGAGCAGACCAATCAGACCCTCAATCCATCCGTTACCCGGCAAAGACTTCCAACCCTCACCATCAGCTGGGCAGGACTCTGTTGTTCAGCTTGCTCAGAAGATAGGGGTGTCCCAGTGGGTCTCTGTGGCCAACAAGATTGGGTGAGGTGAAGAACTCTGTGTGATGTCATATCCACGGACTGACTTCAGCCCGGAAAAGCAGACGCATTTCGCAAGGGTGCACCTGTGAACTAATCTCTCGGGACGGATGTAACAAATCAAAAAGGCTGTGTATTAATTTACAGCGAGAAATAGTACTGCCTGGAAGTGGTTTGGTAACATTGGGAATAAGGAAGGGAAGGTTGGACGATTTGAATGTTGAGTGCCATTGGAAAAGCCAACTGGTCACAGCCCTCTGTGTCACTATATATAAGGTGGGTGCAAAAGGAATTGCAGTTTTTGCAATTATTTTTAACCTTTTAAACCACAATTACTTTTGCACCAACCTAATACTGTTGTTGCTGAGACCTCCACCCCGCTTCCCGCAACCTCAAGGCCTATGTCAATGCTCCAGTGTGCTGGCTGGGCGGGCCTTGGAAGAGGTTTCATCTTTGTGGAATTTGTAGGAACCTCCAGTTCTCTGAGCCCCTGCCCCCCTCACACACACAGACACACACACCCAACCCCCTTCCCCCAGCCCACTTCTGGAGGACGCTTTAGTCCTTTAGATATGTTAACACAATCCACCCTTTGGGTGGGAACTGGGTGTCTCTATGGAACTTTGCATATCTATACCCCAATCTTGCTGGGGGGGGGGCCCTTTTGGTTCTAGATGGTGGGACGTGTAGGGCGGAGCTGAGGGTGTGCGAGTGAGTCAGAGCACTGATCTTTCCCAGTGACACTGTGTCGTGGTGAAGTCGAAGGCGTTGAGTTCCACTGGTTCCCTGAGTTCCTCTTGGCTCAGCTGCTCTCTGATTCAAGAAGGTAAGTCACATACCGCCTCGCAGTTTGATAATCACATAAAATGAGTGGGACCAAAAAATAGCAGGTGCAGTCCTGTGAGCAGGGAGGACAGTTCCCAGAAGGGTTCGGTAGTTGGGGAGGAGGGCGTCAGATGAGGGACCCAGTTCATTAGACACAGAATTGAGCCAGCGAGGAGTTAATCAGACACAAGCATTATGCCATTGTTTGGACAACACAGTTGTTCTGAATTCAGAGGGGAGTCCTGGCCCACGGCTGGGGCGAGACCCTGGGGAGGGACCCTGTTGGGGAGGAAGGGGAGCTGGCACTTCACCAGTGCTCTCACGCTGGATTCAGGGCTTCCTTTGCTGAAGTCAGACCAGTGCCTGGTCCCCTGTGTGTTCCTCCCTGAAGCCATCAGCGCCCACTGAGGCTTGGACATGTGGACCCACTGTCACCATGATATCTGTCATGTGGCAGCCTAATCAAGGTCACCTGAACCATAAATACCATCAAAGGAAATGGCTGGTCACTGACTGAGAAGTTGTGGCTGGAAAGGTGACCCACTGCAGAGTCCCACTGTTGCCCGTTGACAAGGGTTGAACCCTCAGCTCTGCATCAAATGAAATAAGGCTCTCTCTGCTCCCTGGGTCTGAGAAGCCCCTTCTCCCCAAACTACCCGGAAGCTGCTGCAGCAGCGAGAGACCAGGAAGGCACATCTAGATCTCAGAAGGAGTGGGCCTTCCTTTTCTTGTCTTGTGGGATGGGCAGGCCGAGAAGCAGAACTGGTAAAGCAGGATGGTACCCTGGCTAGGAGCCCTTTGGATCAGTCTGCTGGGTTGAATTAGTCCTAGCTCTGGCCACGTCTTAGCTGGGTAACCTTTGGCAGGCTGTTTTAGCTCAGATTCCTCATCTGTACAATGGGGATAAGAGGAACTGCCTCAAATTGCTGTCGGCAGGCTGAGAGAAGATGGTCCATGAAAAGCTAGGAGCCTGGCACACTTGGGATGGATGCAGGCTTCGTATGGCCTGAAGCCTGTTCCGTTTTGGGGGGGAAGTCTTTAAGGAAAGGATATGAAATTGTAAGTAGAAAACCAGATATAAAAGTAAGCATTTATTTCAAATGAAAGCAAACATAGAAAGTATATGATTAAAAAGCTGACATCCCACACATCACAAAATCAAAAAAATAAAAATAACCAGATATTATTAATCAGCTGTTTCATGTATGTCTGTGTTACATTTTTCCCTACATTTTGGGGGCCGTGTACTCTGGTCATTTTTTTCATATGGTAGTGATTTTGGAATGCCGTTTTCTCTCTCTCGAATAACAAGATAATCCACTCATTCTTCTAGCATGTTTGATTGAAATTTATTTTTTATTATTGATGGTTTAGAAAAAAAAGTTTTTTAGCTTCCCAACTGATTATTGATAACGTCCTATAAGTTTTTAGGATTATTGTCAAATTTGGGTAACTTCTCTCAAGTTTATTTTATGTATGAGCTCTAAAACTTTTCAGGGCATTTTAAGGTTTTCTGTGCAGTGACTAATCTTAAAATACTAAAGATGCTCATTCAGTACATTTCTGGGGTCCTTCCCACGGCTGTGGAAGGGGCCTGTGTGAGTGAGGGGTGCTGAGGTTTAAACTTCTATATTTCATGGTAAATTCTCCCGTGAGTACTCAATAAATGTTAACTAGATCATATTTTATTATACTTATTGACACTTGTCTTTTTAATTTTAGACTTTTAGAATTACTAAGGAATATATTCTCACTGACACTAAATATAATTTTAAATTAGTCAAATTTGTGCAACAGTCATTCACTGATTCAGTAGCATTTGTTAACTCTATTTTGATCAGTCTACCTCACATTGATCATTGGGAGTGTTTGGTGACCAAAAGCAGATAAAATACAGCTCAATTTATTCATATAGTAACAGTTACTGTTAAAGAACAGAATTCCACTGAACACATTTGAAAATCTAGTTGGCTTTATTAAACAATTCTTGAATCGGGCAGCACCCCATCTAGCGAATAGAAGGGAGCTTCTAGAAGTTGTACAAAATGAAAGGTTTTTATAGGCAGAAACTGGGTGGGATAAGAAAAGTTACTAGCGAAAGAAAAGGTTGTTCAGGCACAGGCACCTTTCCTTGGGAGAAGGCAGGGGTCTTACTAGGCAGATGCCCCTGATGATCAAGAAAATCCAGACTGGTTTGTCACATTCCTGGGAGGGGCTGAAACTTCAAATAAGTCTTGGTTTACTGGCCTGGGGGCAAGTGACTCCACCTTGGGCCTGTTTCTTTCTTTCTTTCTTTCTTTCTTTCTTCCTTCCTTCCTTCCTTCCTTCCTTCCTTCCTTCCTTCCTTCCTTCCTTCCTTCCTTTCTTTCTCTCTTTCCTTCTTTCTTTTTTTTTAACACTACAGTGTACTCTGTAAATATAGCCATTATGACTGTCATCACCTTTCCATCAGCACCCCATCTGGGACTAGGCACTTGGGGATATAAAACTGAGACATCATCCAGGAAGTCGGAATGGGCCCAGCTACTGTTCAAACTTGGAGACCTAAGTGGGAGTCATGATTTGTCTCAAGTGCGAAATAGACCTGTCCTCCCGTTATTAGCCATGAGTTCTCTACAGTTAATCTCCATTCATGAATTCTCCATTCATCAATAATATTCTATTAATAGGGCCACAGTTACACATTAAGCCATACTTTTAAAGTGCTCAGTGATAATATTTAATTTCACATTTTTCTCCCAAATCTTTTTATGCTTAACAAGTCCAGCCACTAAATTTGTCAAGATATGGTTTTTCTCATGTTTTGTAACGTTCGAGACTACTATGGCAGAAATATCTTTGGGCAGGCAGTCATGAAGTTGGATCCGCCAGTAACTCTGCGGGGCTATCTGTCGGGATGCTTTGGGTTGCAAATGACAGAAAAGCCAGCTCAGTTTCTAAACAACAGAGGAAGTGTGTCGGCTGCTGCACTGAGTCCTGGCTGGACCTGTGTGTTCTTCAGCCAAGTGCCTCTGGAGCTGATGAGGGGTCGGTCCCACCCCAACCACAAGGCTGAGAAATCTGGGGCGCTGTTGGCAAGGGAGAGGAGAAGAATGGACACTGGGGGGGAAACTACCAATGTGCAGTCTGACATGTGGCCCTGTCCTTTCACTTCTCTGGGCCTCAGTTGCCTCATTAAATTAGGGGCTCGTCCGACACCATTCGTGAGGGCCTTCCTAAGCGTAACCTCAAAGATTTTATTTCCTTTTCATATCAAGTTTTTGTAATGAAGAAACAAACCTTTGCTGGCCAGGGCTGTCAAGCTAAGAATGTAGTTTAGTAAACAGATAGCTCTGTTTAGATTGAATGATAAGTCAGGACAGCCAGCCTTAGTACCTTTCTTCCTACCCAGGAGTTACAGATTTTGATCTAGAAAAATCAGCAGTGGAGGCTGTGAGGCAGGAGCCGTAGGAAAGGCGTGTAAAACCTGCTCTGACTTGGTAAGCGCGTTGTCTGCGCAGCCCTTGTAACTTGGTTCATTCGCAGGAGACCCGGAAGGTCTGGGCAGGGTTCGTTTTTCTTACCATATCCCTCAGAGGCTCTGTTATGATGCTGGTGTCACAAAGAAGCCAAGAGGTTTGATTTGGTTTCAGAGTGAGTGGGTATTGGCAGAGGCCAGAGAGAGCCTCTAAATGGCAGTGGAGTCAGATCCCTTTGGATAGCTGAGGGTTTCTGGCGAAGGAAACCACAGACCTCAGCCTTCTCCTTCCTCCACTTTTTACGGAGCCCTTGGCTAGTCTTGAGACGAATTTCCAGTAGTGGCACCAGGAAAGCTTTCAAGGAAGCACCTGGGGGTGGTTTGTGAGGAACAAACTCCTTGGCCTTAGTACCAAAATCTGTTGGGGAGTGCCATGGACGTGAGGGTGACATGGCGGCTGGAGGTGGCAGTGAGCGATGGGAACATGTCATCTCTTCCTGTCCAGTGTACAGGGCTGTGTGAAGGCTCCGGAGGGCCTGTGGAGCATGGGGGCTGCCTACTAGGGGCGTTTTACCCTCATATATGGGGGGAAAGTTAATTGGATTAGTAGTACAGTCAGTATGTTTTCATTGTGGCTGGCTAATTTTTTAATGTATTTATAGAGTTGGCCAAGGGTGAGCTGTACCTTGACCTAATTCTCTGTAGTAATAACGCTTTTGGAAAATATAGTTCTAGTGTGGTGGTCAGTGGTATTTCTAGACTGGGAGACAATAGCCACCTAACTTTGTAAAGTGCAAGAGAAACAGTTGGAAAATGGTTTCTAGTCAAATAGTTGTGCTTTGGAATCATTAGCTGGAAGTAAAACCATCAAATCTTTATCCCTGTGGCTGTAGGATATTGAAAAATGGTTCATTTGTTGGATTTGGGGAGAGTGGGGGTAAGGATTGGAGAAAGCGTAAGATTGTTCTTCGGGCTCTTTCATAGCTGCGTGTTCCTTCTGAGGGTCTATGCAGATGGGAGATAGGGACAGATTTGGAGTTTCAGGCCTGGCCCCTGGAGTTGTCCAATGTCATGAGGTTCCCCCCCCCCCCCCGCCCCGCCATCATTTTACTATGTGTTTTATTATTCAGATAGGAGCAGAGTGCTGGTGGGTGACCACTGCCCTGGGTATTTTGGTGTTTTGTAAATATGTCCATTCAGTGAATGGCGTCCTTTTCAATGCGGGCATAGGGAGCTAAGCCTGTGAGAATAAAAAGTGTGTCTATGGTGTGTGGCCCATTTGAAAAGTGCTATGCAAAAACCAAATCAAACAAACCCCCAAAATTGTGACAGAGACGCCCAAGAGGTAGATCACAAGTGGCAAGTTATACTCTATGATCTCGGAAATTATATCTTGGATAGTATAAATAAATAGGAGAATGTAATGGGTGAGAGGGTGGGTTCTGCAGGCCACAGAGACATGGGGTCTTAACTTTCCATTTCACCTTTACGAGCCACCCGTTGTTGACTACTGGCAAATGACTTAATTTCTCCAAGCCTTAGTGTCCTCATCTGTAAAAGAGGATGGCAGCACCTGTGTCGTGGAAGGTGAAAATAAATAACACAGGTAAAACTCTTGGCAAGTGCCCAGCATGTAAGAAGCATTGGAGCGCTTTTTTTGTAATGTATGTGTTGTAATTCTTCGGATTGAAGTAATTGGCTACTCGGTGTTCACTGTTTGGTCTGAACCTCCTCAGACCAAATGGGCATTACCTTTGATGCTCCTCAGGAAAATGAGAAGTAGGGTGGTATTAGGACCGTTTCTGCACAAGCCAGGTTTCCCACCAATGAAGGGAGCAGCGAACTCTGCCAAATGTGTTAGCAGGGAAGGACCCACGTGTCGTGTCGCTGAGTTTCAAAGCAGTATTGTATCCACACCCTTCCACAGACAGGTGACAGGAACCTAGCTAGGGGAGAGGTGCAGAGCAGCTGATACTTCAACGGGGTGCTGACTTTTCCATGTCTTTGGCTAGAACTGGGTTTTTACACGTCATTTGGGTTAAACCACAACACAACGGCAAGAACTCGTGCACCGAGGACTGAAAGAAAGAATGGCTTCTTACTAGATACAGGAGGATGGATACAAAAACATGCTAAGCAGGCGAAGCCCAGCCAGATTGCTGTCGGTAGGTGGCAAAGTACTTTGCTATAAATATTGCAGGACTCCTCTTTCTCGACTTACAAGAAAAATTGCTTTGCATTTCAGACAACAGCAGTGGCTGGACAAGCCTTTAGTTCATGGGCAAGAAACTGAAAACAACGTGGAAGATTTTCCTTAAATGGAGTCAGAGCTTGGCCAAGGCTCACTTTGAAGTTAAAGCCCTGGTCTAATTTGCCTTCCATGCATTATTTCTCATATATTATGCAAGATTCCTGGGCCCAAGACCATTCATTTCTCCCCCCTTACTGTAATCTCGAGGTGTGTGCAGGGTACAACTCAGCTTCAGACCGTTCTGCTTTCACTTTTGGTTAGTCAGAACCTCCATCTGGCGGTATTTGAATATGAGTGTTTTCTGTGGCTTTTCTGTGGCTCCTTTTCAAAGTATTCATAGCAGTTTAAAAATACATAATGTTCAGCGATCTGACCAAGAACTAATGTAAGTACTTATTTGGAGACTATTTTTAAGGGGGGGGGGAATTGATTAGATTTGAAATTCTTAACTCTTCCTATGTCTTGAAAATAGATTAAAAAAATAAAGGTTTGAAAAACATGGGACTGCTTCTCCAGTCACAATGCTTTTAATAGTGGCAGTAGTAGCAAGTAGCACAGTTTATGAAAACAGAAGAGCTAAAATTCTTTATTTAATATTAAACAAGAAAGTGAAAGTTGTCTGCAGTAAATGTGGTGGTTTTTCCACAAACCTGCTGCTGGCTTTATTTGAAAAGCTTAAATGAGACATTTCTCCTTTTTTTTTTTCTGTTCGGATTGTGAGTTTTCATGAAAATCTTAACCAAAACATGACCATGGGAAGCAGGATCCGTATTACAAGGTTTTGAAGCAACATGTTTCCACTAGAACCAAAGGAAATTTGGAAGCAAATTGAAAACCCCTCAAAGAGTGGAAAATGCTTTGCACTTTTGTTTCGCCATTGTGCAGGGCCGTCTGTCACTCATCCAACATGTGCATATGAATATTCTTTCTGAAGACCTGGGCTTCATTTTAAGGTCAGCCTTCAATTTCTAGAGAATATAATTTGCTGCTATTTTTAGGGCATCATGATTGCTCGTAATAACTAATGGGGAAAAAAAACTCAAGAGAGAAATAAATGTGGAACAGCTGTGTCTGCTTAAATTTGATTAAAGGCAGTAAAAAGAAAGTAAACAGAAGAATGAATGTGACAATAGATGAGGGAGAGACAAGTATCCTCTTCATTGTGCAAAGTTTTGCAGACGTAACTTGTTCCACTTCGGAGGCTGGTGTTGTCTGTGTTTAAAGTTTACTTTACTGTTTGTCTTGAGTGGGATCAGTGTTGTAGTGAATAATTTATAGCCAGCATGAATGAGCTCATTAGTCACCTTTTCAGACTTTAAATGAGTTTTGTGGTTGTCATTACTCGAGCCTTCTGTTCAGCCACCGACCAAAATGACAGTTTGGCAGTTTGCTGCCTTGTCGTGGGACAGACTGCTCCCCGCAGGTCTGCGCTGCTTTTGTATTTCATTGAAACCTTCTCTTTCGACCCCTGTGCTGGTCCTGGGACTCCCACATTGCAGATGCCTTTTGCACCCCAAGTTTAAGTGGGGAAGTTTTGTGGGGAATTAAAAAAAATATGTATCTTTTAGTTGCATGTGCCAGAAAGAAAGAAGTAGATGGAGTGAGATTTTTCCAGCAACTGCTGTGTATTATTCCCTTTGTGCTTGGTTTGATATTCAAGTTATTGAAAAGCAGCGAGCTGGGGACTCCGTGTTGAGTGGCTGAGCCAAGCTCTCACAGGGTGGCAGGCATTGCAGGCAAGCGGATGTCACTGCACTTTGGAGGGAGAAGGATGTTTCAGAGTGAGTTTGCCCTGTTAGTGTGTGTGGATGAAGACACTTACTCTAGCAATTCGGCCTCATCAGATTTCTAGGCCCAAGAAAACCAAATTTGTCCTACCAAAGGGGTTGACAAAATGACCTTTCAGGATCCCAGCTGACTCGGGGGTCCAGGTCCCTGGGAGTGGCCATTACTTATTCCCCATCTCCACGTCTTCCCAATCCAGATCATGAAGAGACAGCAAACTGTGGCAGCTGCCTGCTCACCATGCTCTTGGAGACTTAACTGGGAGGCTGGTAGGTGGGGAAGACGAGCCTGGACATGCCACTAGCAGGTGGGATTTCTTTGGAACGGATGTCATGAGGCTCATCCCTCCCTTTGAACCTGGCCTGGGTAGCCTCCGGAAAGCTCTTGACATCCACTCTCTGGGACTAGACTCCATCTGGACGTCCAGGACACTGTGGTGTGCCTACCTTGGCCCTTGGGTAGCTTGTGCTGGCACTCCTGGTGCATGGATGCTTGCCCGGGGTGTCTCAGCCAACTGCCTGGACCCCTGTCCTGAAGGCTCTTTGACGTTTGCTATGAGCAACAGGCACTAAAGGCTGCCGTCATCAACGTGGGCAGCACCCCCTTCCGGGATCCATATTGTTTGACAGCTGGCAGAGCACTGGGTGAGACATGTAGAAAAGATGCTCAGTATTCCTCTGTGGAAGAAATGCCAACTTAAAAAGGATGCCTGGTGGTTTGGGGGCCAAATCTTTGAAGCCAATCAGAGTCACGTGTCTGAGCACAGAGAATTGGGATGCTGTTAATTTCACCCACCGCAATCCCTTTGGCTCCTTCCTTTCCAGCCAAGCTTGAGGTCTCCCGTGCACTAATGCCTGCACCTGAATCACAACATTAAAGGCACAAGAGATACTATTCTATTTTTGGAAGGAGTGGGGTTTCAAGACGGGACGTGTTGGTGAAATTCACTATCCAAGAGAGGAGAAAAGACATCAGGTTTGGCTGTCATCAGAAGGCGAATAAGTTGCTAATTTCCCCAAAAGAACTTTGTACAGCAGGGAAATATGTTGGTAATATTTTAATCTCTGTACTGTTTCCCAGAGAGTTCATCAAATTTGGAGCTTTTACTCTGTTTTAAAAAGACAATCTTTAAAGAGAAGAATTGTTTTCTTTCACATCCCTCTGAAAAAGAAAGATGAGAGAAGTTATTTCTTGGCATGGTTACAACTTTGGCAGACCTAGCCCCTGAAACCCATGAGACTGTGGTACTTGGTGTACTCACTCGCTGAAGAGAAGAAAACAATAAGAGCTCTTAAAAACTTTGCAGGAGGAAGAGGCTGATTCTACTTTTCTTTGACTAATCTGTATAGTTATTAGACACCAGCTTGAGAGAAGGATAAAAAGGAGCATTTTTTTCCCCCGTTAAACAATCCATAGTTTTGATTACCACTGTGCCACATGCTGTGAGCAGGGAAAAAAAAAAGCATCAGGTAATGTCCTTCCCCTTCAAGGCACTTAGAATCTATTTGACACTCAGTATCTACTTGATTTCTTTTTTATTAGAAAGTTACATTATACCACATTGATTATGACAGAAAAGCTGAACTTTGGTTTTTTGCAAGTAGTGCCTTTTCATTCAGTTTTAAAGTCCCCTTTTCCTTCCTCCTCCTTTATTTTCTGGTCACAGTTTTTCCTTCCTGGAGCCCCAGTGATCCTGGCCTTCATGTCTTTGAGCCCCACGAGGTTCTAGAAGTCAAATGCTCTGGACTGGTCTGAAGCTTCCCTTGACTGCTACCTGGAACACGGCTCCAAACTCTAGAGCCACACTGAGTGGATTCAAATCCCAGCCCCATCACTTACCAGCTGTGTGACTTTGGGCAGGTGGCTACACTTCTCTGTGCCTTAGGTTCCTCATTTGTAAGATGGGCTTAATAATCATATCTGCCTCACATGGTTAATGTGAGGCTGAAACAAGGGAATCTTTTCAGAGCTTTAGAACACTGTCTGGTACTGAGTCAGTGCTGCTTAAGTGTTTGTTAAATACAGTTGATCTTCATTAGTCACAGATTCCATATTTGCAACTTTGTGTACTTGCTAATATTTATTGTAACCCCCAAATCAATGCTTGTGGGGCTGTCACGGTCACGTGGACATATGTAGAGTGACAAAAATTTGAGTTGCCTGATGCACACATTCCCAGCTGAGCTTGAGGAAAGCAATGATCTGCCCACTTGTTTCAGCTCTCATTCTGTCAGTGTCCTTTGTGTGGTCTACTTAGTGGCACGGTGTTCTGTGTTTTCTGTTGGTGATTTTGCTGTGTAAAATGGCACCTGATGTTAATGCTCAAGTGGTGTTTAGTGTTCTAAGCTCACGAAGGCTGACTGCCTTGTGGAGAAAAATATATGTGTTAGATAAGCTTCGTTCAGACAGGAGTTATAGTACTTAGTATATTGGCCGTGACTTCAATGTTAGTAAATCAACACTAGATGTTAAATAAGGTGTCTTTAAATGGAAACACAGAGAAAATATAAGGTTATGTGTTGATCAGTTAACGAAAATGTTACGACCAGCAGCTCTAGGAACCTCATCGTATGTTTCCTCTAGGAGCAACGGTTCAGCATTTGCTCATTCATTGTTTATGGAGACTTGATAGAACATAGTTAGCTACCTTGAATAATGAGTCCTGACTATAGATGAATGAAGTCCAAGAGCTCAGAGAGGCAGCCTCTTCTACGGCAAGCTCCCGACTGCAGGGGCTATCTCTGGAAAGGCAGAAGCAGCAGAAATAGTTCGGGCCATGTGGAGTGCCTCAGCTGGGCACAGATTTCCTATCAGATTTGCAAAAAAGATAACATGTAACCACATTTGCTTCTCTTATAAGCATAAATTGTTATAGAAGAGCCATCTGGAAATAGAGAGTAAATGTTTCCCCTCCCCCACAATTTCCTAATTTAAGAGTATTTCCCTTCATCTTTGAACCTACATAAGGGTTTGTAGAGGAAGTTTGATACTCAAAACCCGTAAATTGAAAGCTTTCATACAACCAGACAATAGACCTCATAGTGTAGGGTGTAATGTTGGTTATACTTAGCAATTCTCCTGTTTGCTGGAAGCCCCGGTCTTTTCAGAAGGGGGATCGTTTTGTCCCTTCTGATTGAAAAGATCACAAAATGCTTCAATTTGGTGAAAAGCTTTGACAACATATTTATTTTCCCCCGAACTCTTACTTTAGGAAATGTTTGCAAATTGTTTCACACATACAGCATATGAGAATGTGAAAGTGATTCAGAAAAGGGAGCGCTTTACTTAAAAGGACTGGAAAACGTTAAGTGGAAGGGAACAAAGGGAACCTGGGGCACTGTGCCCCACTTAATACAATGATATGCCTCTAGCCTCTGATTTCCACAATTTCCACGTTTTCACTATCTTAAACAATGTCTCAGCAAACACTCTCCTCTGTACATTGTTGCATATTTCAGCGCATTGGGTCAGCACACAATGAGTGTCTTCTGTGTGTGTCAGGCACCGGAGGAGTCCTAGTGTGTACACTGCTGAATAAAATAGGCGTGAGTCCTGCTTTTGGGAGCTTACTGCCTCGTGGACATAGGCCGTCTGCTGGAGAGTTGACTAGGATAAATTCCTAGAAGTTGGAAATTTGGGGTCAATGGCTGTGCTCTTTTAAGTGTTCATTCCTTTTGTCAAACGACACTCTTGAATAGCTGTGCTGAGTCCCCCAGGACCCGACACCCTCACCAACATCAGTATGGCTATTCTTTTTAAGTCTGTGCCAGTCTGATAGACGAAATGAGATATCACACTTGCAATTTGCATCACTTTGTTTTCACTGAGGTTGAGCATCTTTTCACGGGTATATTACCATTTTTGTTTCTCCTTTTGTGAATTTGCCCTTTTATAATTAGGGTGATATATATATATTTTTTTCTCATAGAGTTGGAAGTGTTCTAAATTTAAAATAGTAATCCTTTTTCATATGTATGGCAACTATTTCCTCATTTTTGGTTAACTTGATTTATGACCTCTGGTACTATACACAGATTTTATATTGTTATGCAGTCAAATATGTCAATAATTTTCTCTTTGATTTAGTTATTTAACAAAAATAGTGCTAATTGCCAGGGCGCTATTATGTTTTCCACAAATATTATTTCATTTAATCTTCAGTACAACGCTATGAATTACGTATTGCTATTTATCCTCCCTGCCCACCCTCCTAAACACCTTTTTTTAAGACGAGGCAACTAGGTAGAGAGAAAGAAGTTAAGTACTTTGACTAAGGTTACCTAGCTAGTAAGTGGTGGACAATATGAGCCTAGTCGAAGTGTCTGAAGCTAACTGCTGTGCTGTACCACCTCTGGCCGTGGTATAGGCTGTGTGTGTTTATTTGGTGTTGCTTCATAAATGCTCACTGAGTCTCCCCAATCCTGGAGGGCAAGTGCCACGTCTTTTGTTTCTATTGGTTCCTTCCCAGACCCCTCCGCACAATAACTGGGCAGAGAGTGGCTAGATACTTGTTGACTGAATGAATTGACTAAATCTGGATTCTGGATCATCAGCTCACACTTGTGTGTATGCTCAAAGAGGAGTTGACAGGTTCTGTATTTCCATTTTGCCTTCACCAGGCGACTTGATAAGCTCAGGTTTGGTTGGCTAGGTCACCTGAGCTAATGTAATGACTTCACCCCACTGGTGCAGCTGTAATTTCCCTCCCCACACTCTCTTCCTTCCCTCTTCAAGTAAACTTCCTGGCTCTAGTCCCTGCTGCAGAAATTCTAATAAGCCTTTTCCCAGGCCACCCTTCAGCACCTGTCATGTAAACACCAAGAAGGCACCAGAGGAAAACCCCAAGAGAGGATGATGCTTGGCCAAGTCTTGAAACTCACCAAGAGGTGGAGGGTTTTCTAGCTGAGGTGCTGGGTCTCTCTTCCTTCTGCATTGAAGGGAAGGAAGTGAGGAGCTTTTTTAATCATTACAGAGAGCATTCTCATGTTATCTCAAAGAGACTCTTAGTCAACCCATGATTAAGGAGTTATCTTTGACCATAATCTCTCCCTTTCTTCTCATATTCAATCATTGGACAGATCCTTTCGGTTGTTCCTTTGAATGCTCTTGTGCATTCATTTTTTCCAGTCTCACGTACTTTTCCGTAATTCAGTGGGTCTCAAAGTGTGGTCCCCGGGCCAGCAGAGGTAGCCATCACCTGAGAGCTTCTTGTTAGAGATGTGAATTCTCAGGCCCCATCCCAGACCTACGGAATCAGAACCTCGGGGGTGGGGTCCAGCAAGCTGTGCTTTAAGAAGCGCTCCAGGTAATTCTGATGCACACTCAAGTTTGAGAACCACTGCTCTAGTGGAAACCGCTCCCCCCTTTATTATTAGAATATTATAAATGTAATAGATGCTCATTGTGGAAAATTTAGAAAATATAGACAAGTATGAAAGAAGCAGGCAAAAAATTATCCCATGACTCTACCACTCAGAGGGAACCACCATTTTAATATTTTAGCATTTTTTTCTAACTTTAGACAAGTTAGAAATAACTTTGTTCCCCTTTGTGTGGATCACTGCTGCAATGCTTTGAGTGGTTCTGCCTGCTTTCCGTCTTCCATTTTCTCCTTTCCCCTCCCCAAATTCATCCTAGATTCATGCTCTCCTCCTCCGCGCCTCCTCTGAGATATACTTAACATTCAACACTGTATAAGTTTAAGGAGTACAATGTATTGATTTGATACATTTATATTGCAATATGATTGCCATTGCAGCCTTAGCTAACACCTTCATCATGTCACATAATTACCATTTTTCTAGTGTTGGGAAGAATTAAGATCGAGTCACTTAGCAAGTTTAATGTTTATAATACAGTTTTGGTGTATACAATCACTGTACTCTGCCTTAGGTCTCCAGGACGCACACTGACTGGGGACTGACTGGGCTGGAATCTGGGTTCCCCTGCTCCCAGATACTTATGTGCACCCCGTCCCATGGCCAGATGGGGCTGCAGAATGATCTGTCCTTTCAAGTCCCCACTCAGGAAATAAGTGTTGCTCACAGTGAGTTCTAGGGAATACATAAGATTCTGCTGTCAGACGTGTTTTTAAACACTTCCACTTGTTTCTTTGAGACTTCTCAGGGTCTAAGGCACAAGGGTACTTTTTGAAAAGTTCGAGAGGGGAACTGAGAACGAGGTTGTTCCTAAATGAATTTGGCCCCTGCACCTTTTTGTCAGGGAGCATGTCCCAGAACTGGGGTTCTATAGAACTGTAAAGTGAAAAAGCCACACTAAGCCTTCCTTTGGCTTTTAGGAGAGTTCTGGATCCCCCATTTCAAACAGACAGACAGGCAGACATGTGTATTCTGCTCTCCACATCAGGCAGGGCTGGTCCACCACTTCAGGCTGGTACCTTTGTAATGGGAGAGAGAAATTAACAAGTATGCTTGAGAATGCAATAAATAAAAAAACACAGAGGAAAAGGAGGTGAGCTAATAAAAGCAGCTTACCTCACCATACTCCACCCTCTGCTTAGGGCTTCTCGTGGCCCAAGACTTGCTTGCTCATCTTTAAGGTTTTGTTCACCTAAGATGGCTGGTTCAGTCACTGGAGGCTAACAGCCTGCCCGGAGAGTTTTAAGAATGACATAGTCCATGTCACATCCTCTCATCTTGCACTCTGAGGAAGAAGGAAAATGCTGGGGTAAAAATAACATGCCACCTCTACTTAATGTAAAGAGATTTCTAGCCTTGGTGTGAATGTGGTTGGGGAAGGGGAGGGCTGGTAACTGATGATGGAAGGGGACTATTCCTCACCCAGCCTGTAAGGTGCTAGGACAAAGGTCTCTCACCTTGGTTCCTTTGATGGGACATTGAGCACCCTCAACTGATATGCTGATGAGGGGTGGGGCCTGCACTAGACTGAGCTCCTGTCCTGGTTTTGTTACCAGTTCTGACTTCAGAACTTTCTCTCACCTCACACTTTTTGCTTGGTGGCTTAGGGTAGGTCACATCAAGTGCTCAGTAATTAATGGGGTGGGACTGGATGACCTCAAGCTGCCCTTGGGCCTCCACTTCTGAGTCATCTTCTGGTTGGGATTTGCCATCATACTGGTAAGTAAAGATGCCTGTGGTGAATATCCTTGCTGAAGAGTTGTCACCCACCATCTTGAAGCTTTGTTAAGGAGAATGACTTTCAGATTGATTAGGGTTTCCTTTTTTTTGAAATTAAAAAAAATTCAGACACCGGTGGGCCTTTTTCCCCCCTTTGGCTAGGTTACAGTGTACTGCAAGCTAGAGGGGTTTCTGAGGGAGATCACTCCCCATCTTCTTATTGTTTTCTTCTGCAGTTTTCAGACAGCTCAAAAGGGGCTGTCCATTGGCTCAGATGAGTTCAGGTAGGGTGGCAGGAGTGACCTGGACTTCTCTTCTGTGGAGGAACCTACTGATTTGGCTACCTGGGAGTGTTGTGCAATCATATTTTTATTTATGTCACCACCAGGGTGTCCTGTTGGACTCTCCTTTCATCCTCTCTAAAGGCAGCTGCTTGGTGTGGCTTTAGCAGTGGGTGGCTGTTCTTTGGAGGAGCTTAATGACTTGGAGTGGTGGCTGCGCCGTTTGCTGGGTGGCCCTGCAAATTGTCGGGTTCTTGAGAGCTCAAAATGTGAAGGAGATGAAGCTTGTTTTCGCTAGAGGTTTAGAAGAAGGTCGGGCCTTGAGCACAACAAGCTGGAGAGGCCCCACCGGCGTGGCCTTTAGGCCTCTGGCTCTGTAATCTGTAATGGCCACCCTCCCTCCCGGCCGGCAAACGACTGAGGGAGCGGCCACCTGGGCCGGAGGCTGCAGTGCCTTTGTGCCTTTCCCCCCGGGGCACGAGGTGGGCTCTGGAGGAGGGCCGGGGACAGCCCTGGGAGTCCCGCCAGGACGCTTTAGCTGGGGAGAAGTGGAATCTCTTCTCCCCCTTGCAAGCCTCGCCCGCATCGTAATTCTTTTTATTTTTACTTTCGAGCCATGTAAGGCATGCGGATGAGGTAGGAGCGTTCCGGCGACACGTTGCCAGCGGCCCAGAGCCGGCTCGCCCGCGTGGCCGGAGCCCGGGGAAGAGACAGGCCACGCGCCTCCAGCAACAGCAGCCCCGCCGCCCACGGTCGCGGGCGCTCCTGGTCGCGGGGCCCGGAGCCAGCCACCCCGGCCCCGCGGTGCCGCAGGAGGCGAATTCTCCCGGCCCGGCCCGGCCTCGGCCCCGGCTGCGCTTCGGGAGCTCCCGGGTGAGGGACCGACCGCGGCGCCGAGGGCGCAGGCAGGGGCCACCCCCGCGAGTCCGCGCCGCGCGCCCCAGGCCGCGGGCGGCCCGGCCCACGTTTTCCCTCTCTCCGGCTCCCTCCGCCCCCTGCACTCTGTCCCTCCCCTCCTCCCCCCGCTCCACTCCCTCCCCGCGCTTCCCCTCCTCCTGCCTGGTCATGTGTCGCCTTTTTTTGTTTGCAGTGGAAACAATTTCTCGCCGCTCGGCGCGCCCCGGCCCGACGCGCCGCGGCGGAGGCGAGCGGGAGGCGGGACGGGGCGGGGAGAGCGGCGGGGCCGGCGGGAGGACGCGCAGCGCGCCGGGCCGACGCCGCAGGTCCCATGCCGCGCCGCGACCCCCGCGCCCCTGCCGCCCGCGCCTGCGGCCGCCCCCCGCCGCCCGCCGCCCCGGGCTCGCCGCACCGCGCCCGCGCGTCCTTAGCCGGGCCACCAAGCGATGCCCGCTGGGCGCCCGCGAAAGTTTGTCGGCTCCCGCTGAAGGACAGCGGCGCCCCCGCATCCCGGCGCCCGGCTCCGGCCAGGTGAGTTTGCTCCGCGCTCCCGCCGGCGCCGGAGCGGGATTGGCAGACTGGGGCGGGGGCACTCGACCGAGGCGGTCCTGGAGGCGACCTCGCCGCTCTCGACAGTCGAGGGACTCCGCAGTTCCCGGAGGAGGGCGCGGGGCGGGGGCCTGGCCGGGCGGGGAGAGCGGAGCCCCCGAGCGGGGAAGTTGCCGGCTCCGAAGAGTTTCCTACCCGACGTGCAGGCTCTTTCCCGGTGCCTTGATTTCCAAAAAGACGCCCGAAAGGAACAGTTGGTATTATCCACGGAGGACGGGATCCCCGCCGTTCCAGCCCGGGGGTGGGGGTGCTGATCAAGGGGAGTCCCCAAGATGAGAAACAGGCGTCTAACAAAGATACCCTCCCCCCACAAACTGCAGGCTTGGCACCCGCAGGGAGCGTCTCCCGAGACCCCCGAGGCCCGACCCCTCCTCACCCCGGCCCTCTTTGAAACCCTCCTTGAGCCCTGGAGAAGTTGGGGGACGGCGGGCTTTTATTGATGTGTTTTTAAGGCTTGCCGCGGTGCGGCCAATAAAAGGTTTATGACATCTGACCGGCAGTGAAGGTATGCGAGCTCCCAATTACCCTGTATACGAAGAGAAGAGCAGTTTTCCCGTTGCCTGGCAACGCCGCTGATTGACGCTGGACGCAACCAATCGCCGCTCCCGCAGGTCCCCTTGAAATGTTTTTGACAAGTACTGTACCAGGGAGTGGAGCGCGTGCGTGCGCGCGCGCGCGTAGAAGGGGGGGGCGGGTTACCCGGCCCCCCCAAACTTGCGGCTGCCCTGCTTCGCTTGGGGAGGATTTCTCAACTTTTTAAAGTTCACATCAAACATCTGTTCAAAGCTGGCCCACTAATGTCTTTGTCAGTTATTTGGAGACATTCTGATAGCCGGCAAAAAACAAGCTTATTGCTGCCTGTAGTCCGTTAAAAAGCAAAAAAGATAACAAAACACAGCAAGTCATAAAAAAACAAAGAGGGTGTGTATGGGGGGCGGGGACATAACCAATAGCAAACCGAAAAGTTGTAAGGAGGTCACTAGTGAATAACTATTTACGTGTTTGGTGGAGCAACCTTTTTGGCAGCAGATTAAAAATGTTTGCTTAACTGCAAACTCACATGATCTGGATTCTTTTTTTTCCCCACTGAAATAGGAGGAAAAAAAAGATTTGACGAATTATGTACTTTGAGTATAATAATGGAAAACTCCTCAGCTGTGGTTTCTGGGAACTGTTTTTTAAAATGGAACTGTAGTGATCAGCAGCTCTTGATACTGTTGCTAAAAAATGTGGATTTATAGGGATGCAGTTAACAGTTGGAGGGCATGGGTGGGGGACAGAGACACAAAGCAGGCAAATGATCCAAAGGGACTGAACCCCGTAACCCTGTTCTCGACAGTGCCATTTTTCTAGTAAAACCACATTGCTGGCAATGTTTGTTTAAAACAAAAGAAAACATGGAGAATAGTGTGTTAGTTCCTTTGGGAAGCTGCTGACAAATAAGCAAATTAAAAAGAAAGAGAGCAGCATGTTGTCATAGCAACAGTGCAATTAAATTACTTTACTGTCAGCCATGATATAATTTTCCTGTTTGGAAGCTCAGGAGACATAAAACTTTCGTTTGGAGCTAAAGTTGACTTTAGTGGCTGGGTGTTGTATTCTACTATGTGGATATTCCTGGTTATCGGAAAATTTGGTTTTTCATTGGGATCTGAGGAAACTTTGAAAGAGGCAAACCTTGCTTTGATTTGTTCATAAAGAAGTCTGGTCTCTGTCAAAACCCAAGCCTAAAGATACTAGCTTATCCTTTAAAATATGTCATGCACTACTCAGGTTAGTACGTGACAGAAAGAAATATTCCCTGTGGACGAACTAAGGTGTCCAAACTGCCCTGCTTGGGGACTTAGATGGCCATGGCAGTTTCCTTTCCTTAGCCTTGGGCATCTCACAGCTGATCCAGAGAGCTGTCAGGCCTTCTGTTTGTCCATCTTTTAGAGGAGGGATAGTGCTACAGTTCTGGGGTGCCGTTGGTTTGCTGTGTGGTGCCCCACATTATGCTTTCTAGAATTCCATTCTAGAGCTTCCCCAGCTGAAGTGGCAGTTATTTTAGGCATAGTGTCAGTGGACATTTCAAGTCTTTGCTTTGGTGTGTTCATTCCTTTTCTAGATAGATTGCTTGATCTTCTTACTTGCAGGGGGAAAAATATGAAAGACACGCTTCTTAAACCATGTGCATTGTTTGAGCGCTACAAACGGAGAGTGGGAGACCTCGCTCATTATCTGCACTGTTCTTTCTGTCTTACATTGAATACCGGGGGTTGAACAGCTTTGTATCTGCCTGGGTCGTTCTTGCCACATCCTCATTTTCTTTCCTTATCAGATATTTCACTCCCTGTTATAAGTCATTGATACAAATGGGGTTGGGGGGCGGAGCAGAAGAGAATTCCGTAGCAATTTTTGTGAATTTGCCTTCCTGTCTTGAAGCTGGCCCTTGCTCTCCTGATACTTTCAGCAATTCTAGTTTCACCTAATGGCTTGTCTTTCATATTCCCATTTTTATTTGTGTCATGCCTGAAGTTACTATTTTTTTTTCAGAGTGTAGTGTCCCAATCAAATTAAATGTATTTCTTCCTCCAATTCAAATCCAGAGAATTCAAATGTAATTAAAGTTGCAGAGTTTTTGGTCATGACTTATAGAGGGAAAGAAAAATCAAATAAAACACTATCAAATTTATGCTCACTGTGGCCACAGTTTTTATTCTGAGGCAGTTGTGATGGTCTTTGTGTGGAAAGAGTTGAACTTAATCTGAAACAACTGGCCTTAAACTTAGAAGTATTTTCTTTTTTTGAGAATGATGAACAATGAGACTTGTTACCCCAAGTGATAGGAGTTATGCATTTAGCTTATTATGTAGTGTTTATTACGAGGCTCGAAAGATTTTTACCTTTGTACATTATCCATGTATTATAGATAAACTGAGGCAGCAAGAAATAACTGATTTTCCCAGGGTCACAGGGAGAGGAGAGCCTTCGTAGGTCCAGGAAGAAGGCATTGTGGAATTTCCCGTTCTTTTTATTTGCATTTGTGCATTAAAGGTGCTCTAAATATTTCCAGTCTTACTGTATTGAAGGGGGTGACAGGGCACTGTGCTGTATGCGTGGTGGACCGATTTTACTTACTATGCATCTCTGTGGTGGAATTGTGGGTTTGTGTTACTCTGTGGGAGCCATGAGGTGGTGTTCTTATGTGGTAGGGGATCTATCAAGGTGGCCTGGGTAGGGGTGGGCAAAAGAATTAAGAGGGCACAGCTGCCTTTCCAGTGTGCGTTTCACTAACTCATCTTTTCTCTGTAATGTCTTTACCAGGAGCCTTCACGTAAATGGGTCCAGTCATGCCTCCCAGTAAGAAGCCAGAAAGCTCAGGAATTAGTGTCTCCAGTGGGCTGAGTCAGTGTTACCGGGGCAGCGGTTTCTCCAAGGCCCTTCAGGAAGACGATGACCTCGACTTTTCTCTGCCTGACATCAGATTAGAAGAGGGGGCCATGGAAGATGAAGAGCTGACCAACCTGAACTGGCTGCACGAGAGCAAGAACTTGCTGAAGAGCTTTGGGGAGTCGGTCCTCAGGAGCGTCAGCCCCGTCCAGGACCTGGACGATGACACGCCCCCATCCCCTGCCCACTCTGACATGCCCTACGATGCCAGGCAGAACCCTAACTGCAAACCCCCCTACTCGTTTAGCTGCCTCATATTTATGGCCATCGAGGACTCTCCAACCAAGCGCCTGCCAGTAAAGGATATCTACAACTGGATCTTGGAACATTTTCCATATTTTGCAAATGCACCTACTGGGTGGAAAAACTCAGTGAGACATAATTTGTCATTGAATAAGTGTTTTAAGAAAGTGGACAAGGAGAGGAGTCAGGTAAGCCTCTGTGTCTGGAACTCCGGTTTTTCTTTGCTAAATTAAAAATGTTTCTCCATTTAAAAATTGTGAAGGAATGTAAACTCACCACATTGAAACAGCAGTTATAAATGGATAATTTGGTTCTATTTTATTCATTTAGATAGTTGTAAAGAACTTCCCGTTCCTTAAGCATATTAATTAATTAATTATGCTTTTTGGTATTTGTGCTGGATTGAGGGTTTCTGACTGTGGTATCTAAACATAATCACAAAACAGTAGTTTTTGTACCCTTGATTGGTTCTTCCCTCAGTGTGGTTGGGTCAGTTTGGGTTTAGAGTACAAGGGGCAGCCCTTAACCATGAGGGGGTGTGTGTGTTTGTGTGTGTGTGTGTGTGTGTGTGTGTGTATTTGAGAAAACTTGACACGAAGGACTAGAGGAAAATGGCATTTATTTTTGAAAGGTAACTTGGGGAAAGGCAACATCTCTGTGATTCTGGAATAAATGGACAGTAGTGGATATTGGAAGGCAACATGAGCATACTTATATACTCCAAGACTAAACAAAGACAGACGTGAATTGCCCAGGTGACTCAGAATCAGGTGTCTACCTAAGTGTTTGGCAACTTTGGAACTCCCTGACTTTGAAAAATTGGCTGGTTGTAAAGTTCTCACCAGAGACTGACTTAAGAAACATTGAAGTTTGACTTTAAAGCCTTAGCTCGAGCTTCATGGTCCACTGAAAGGAGATGGTTTTAATAACTTGCCTTACCTTTCTGGTAAGGAATATAATAGGTACAATAGAAATCGCGTCGACCGTTAGAGCTGGAAAACAAAATTGTGATCTCACTTGGAGTTCTGAAAGGTAATGTACCCACAGTTAAAATAAATGGCCGGAAAATGTTTTCTCCACCAAGTTTTCGCGTGGCGGTTTTCCAGCTTGGTTTTCTTGGTTTCACGGTAATCATGGTGCAGTGTGCAGCTGATGGTCTCCTTTCACCCTTTTTGAAGTTCAGGTTCGGGCTCAAGATCACAATTGTGTAGGGTCAGCAGCCATGCAGGGTTGGGGCCTTTAATTTCTTTCTCTCCAGAGACATGTTTCTGTTTCCAGTAGAATCATGAGCCTGAGAAAATTCTGCTTGTCTGCCATGGAAGAATATGAATAAGAAAGTGGCAAAGTCGTATTTCTCCTTCCTGCAACAGGGCATGCTTGTCTGCAAATACTGTTTACCCAGAGTTCGTGTTCAAGATGGGGAGTGGGCATCACGCAGGGTTTGAGGAGGGGCATTGCCTGGGAGAGGACAGATGTGGACACTAAGGACCTTTGCCTCTGATCACTGGTACAGGTGATGGCTGACCCAGTGTGCATGTGTGAATATTCATGTGCCCTGGGCCGTCCTTCGCCAGGTCCTATTTATATATAACTGGAACAATTGTAAGGCACTGCTGCTGTCCCCGGGTGTCCATTTCTCTTCCTCCTTCCCTCCACATTTCAGAATGGACAAATGGACTTGGCTCTGTTGAGTGTTTTAAGATCATTCTTTGAAGTCAGAGAAAAATTCACTTCTCTCCTGTAAAGAGCCAAGTCTGTGGTATTAAAAGCTCCTGTAGAGGTGGGCCCTGGTGGCAAGGAAGGGAAAGTCTTAGGGAGCAGTTCCAGGGTTAGAATGTGGAGAAGAAAGTGCTGTTCCGGTCCCCCGAAGCTGCAGGTCACTGATAAAAGCCAGGAGCAGAGCTCTCCGTTTGGTGAGAAAGGATGGTGCAAGTCGCCGCGTGCCCGCGTCTCCGTGTGCGCCGTCATACCCGTGCACATCAAAGTAATTGAGCAAATGCACTCTCTGAAAGGTTAGATGAGCTACTCGAGAACGTGCACAGCGACTGGGAGGGTTGCTCACCAGACCTGGGAGTGGCAAGCGGGTGTTGGATGGTGTGTCAGGGGGAGCCATCTCTTTCCTGTGCACCCCCTGCCTCTCCGGTCATATTTTCCAGGGATGACAGTTGTCATTCTGAGTAAACGCAGACATTGCGAGTTGAAAGGGAATGGTTTTAAGGATTTAAGATTGTGACTCGCATGAAATGTTGAGTGCTGGCTTCCTAGCTATGCTTACCTGTGTTGACATGTTTCTGATGAAATACCAGTCAGTTTTGTGGTTGAGAGTTTGTTCCCAGGGTTTGTGATGCTGTGAGCACAAAACAAGGAGTGTGAGTTTTCCCTCTTTTCTCCTCCTTTCTTGGGCTGCCCAGGGGCCAGCAGGTGGCCATTCTGAGAGGCGTAGACTCGCAGGGACTCCCAGGGACTTCCAGGGCACTGGCCCATTCACTTGGGGTTTTCTACAAGGGCTGAGTAAAGGGGAAGGCATTCCCCCTGACACTTTGCCCAGTGAAACCTCCTTCGGCTCTACAGGTGACCTTGTTTTTTCCCAGGGGATTGTGCTTGGCGGTAGCTCCCACACTGGGGTTCTGGGGTTCTGCTGCAACACAGTGACTAAGTAAGTGCACCCGAATGTTGCTGGGAAATATGTTAATGAAGGGGAGAATGGAACCTTGCAAGTTGTATTCACAGATTTAGCCATTCCATGTTTTTTTTTTTTCTTTTAAAAGTGTAGAACACAGTTTTAAACTTGACATAACCGTGAGAACACAGAATTCCGTGTGATTCTTGCCTCTGAGGGGTTGGGACATATCCCTGCTGGACAACTGTTTGGCTGGGATGTTGGCTCAGGAACCTACTAGATTGCATCAGAATCACCTGTGGCACTTAAAAACAATGACCGGTTCTGGGCCCCTCCCGGGAGATTCTGATTCAGTCAGTTTGAGGTGGGTTGGGGAAATTCGTTGTCCTGATAAGCTTCATAGGTCCTTCTGACGTGCAACCAGATTTGAGAATCCCCGAACTCGATGCTTTTGGGTTCTTTCCAGTGCTTCAGATTTCATTAAGAACATGTTCTCATGAATGAGTGACTTAGGAGAGAATAGACAGTTTTGCTTCCATCCATTCTCTCTCTCTCTCTCATTTCTGAGAGGAATTTAAAAGATAGAGTTTTGTTTCTATTTTTTAATTGTGGAAAATTTCAAGCATACACACTAGAGAGAATAATATGATGACTCTACAGACCCATCCGCACGGTTGCTCGCCTCCAGATTCTGCAGTGAACAAGGCTTCACTCCCTTACTTCATTCTTTTTTGTTTTACTGGTGCTTAAGTATTTTGAGGCAAATCCTAGACCTCATGTCATTTTATCCCAACGTATTTTGGTGTGTGTTAGAATAATTGACATTTTCTTACCTAATCACAATACCAGTGTCACCCCCTAACAAAATTCCCAGTTCTTGGGTGTTACCTAATAACAGGTCTATATTCATATCTCCCCGATGGTTTACAAAATATTTGTTTGAATTAGGATCCAAACACTATTTACATGTTGCATTTGACTATTGATGTTTCTTTCGTCTGTTTTCATCCACAGCAATCCTATTCCTCCCCCTTTCTCATGCCCTTCCTTGTTAAGGAGACCCATCCTTTGGTTGCCCTACAGTCTGTCTGCATCATTGGGGTTTCATTTAGCTTGTTCCTCTGTCCCCTTGTATTTTCTGTGATGAAAGGCAAGTAAGTGCTACAGGCTAGATCACATTCTGGCTGTTTTATCCCCAGGAATATAGAGAAGTCTTGTGTGTTCTCACATCAGGAAGCCTGGATGACCCTCTCCTGGGGATGCTGAGCTTGAGCTGTGGGTTCACCTGGGGTCAGCTGCTCCGTTCTCTCAGAGTTCCCCATCAGCCTTTCGTCTCATGGTTTCATCTAGTGAGGACCTTTGCCGGAATCAATCAAGATAGAGTTTCAAAGTCAGGGATTAAGTTTTATACCTCTTAAATACAGACCTTAGTTAGGACTGTAAAATTAGCAAGTACTAACCTCTCTGAGTACTTGTAAATGGGAAATAAAGTGCAGGTTTTTGTTTTAATTGACTGCATAATAATGGTTCAGGTGTGTTTTTCTTTCTGTGCTTTTTTCAACCTCCCCTCTTGCCCCTTTAACAAAAAAAATTGTTGTCATAAGAGGGTGTATAAAGGAAACACTGTACAAAAGTGTTTTTATTATATCCAGAGCCGATAAAATACTGTTTAAATACTGTTTTAGATTACAAATATAGGCGACTTGTCTTGGTTGAAAGTGGACTGTATTAGAAGCCAGGATACCTGGTTCTAGTTTTGATGCTGGTGGCAGGTGGCTGTCTTGGACTTTCGTTTTCTCATATATAGAAGCAGGAGTTTGTAGTTGCTTAGGGCTTCTAAACTTGGGCTTTTGGGTGTCAGAGGCCCTGCAAACAGCCTGAAATTATTGACCACATGTCATGTGACTATGCGTATTTCATTTTCCTGGAGGATTCCAGGATTTTGTTTGTTTAGTTTTTAGGTTTTTCATGGAACCTCTGACCCCCTGAAAGGTGTGGAACCTCCAGTATTTCATAATATCAATACTGGGCTTAATATGGAACCCCCTCTTTGTGCTTTCTGTATGCAGTATCCCACTTCTTCCTCCCTATAGTCCCATAAGGTAGCTACTGTTTTCCTTTTTAAAATAGATGATGAGTTAAGCTCAGAGTGGTTGTCACTTGCTAGAGGTCACACAGCTAATAAATAGCAGAACAGGAATTCACGCTAATTCCCCCCAATTCTGAAGGGCTTGTGCTTAAATTAACCTTGGTGCTTGATTACACCTTTTCAGTATAGAGGCTTTTGTAGATGGTCTCTGCGTGCTTCCTCAAAATAGTCTATGAACGTGAATTATAGGAGACTAAAATATCTAAACCCAGAATTCACTCTGGTGATGCAGGATAGAGAAAGGTAAATGCAGAGAATGTTTTTATGCTCTTGCGATCGGGCCAAATCCTGTCTTTGTCAGCAGATGGAATGGTGTCACATTTGCACGAAGCATATCACTGCCCTCTTCTGCTTCCTGTTTCCAGGCTGAGTCCCAAGCCCCCTGGCTCCCGGGCCCCCTCCACTGCGATCTGGCCCAAGTTCAGAGCCCGTTCTCCCTGCATAGACATTGTTTATAGAAGTTCTCCCTCCAATTCTGAGCCCCGTTGGTGTTCACTTTTCTGTCCTGGTGATTGAGATTCTTTTTCAAAAGCAGTTTGGAAAATGAGGTAACACCTTTTTAAATGGCAGCACCCCCATATGTATGGTTGCCTCTGATTTCCTCCCGTTGGTGGTGTAATCGCAGGATCAAGAGCCTTTCCCTTTCCCCTGACGCTAGTCAACATATCCGTTTAATTGATGGTCATGTTTGTAAGAAGATAAGACTTACTTTGTTGTTTGGATAAATAATGCTCTTTGGTCTGGTCCTTAGGATGGATAAATTCCTAAAAATCAGGGTAATGTTGGGTGATGGGACATGCAAAAATGTGATGAGGTGTATAAGTCTTCTGTGGTCTCTGGGGCAAGAGACGATTCTGTTCCTCCCTGAGCTGGGGCTGCCCCCACCATAGTGGAAACATGGCCTCTTCCTCACAGCGCCCACTGCCTAACTTTCTATTGCCTGTGCCATAGATTGGATCACCTCAGAAGGTTGAGACTTTACCAGGGCCTCTGAGGGGCCAGAAATAAACATGCCCCATGTCAGAGGCTCTGGAGTAGGAAGTACTTCATACCACGCTCCTCTGTCATCCTAAGGGTCCTGTGAACCGCCATTGGCCACGCTCCCCGACTGATCCATTTGCCCCTTCCAGACATTAGAAACCTTGGCTGCGGGGACATTTTTGTTGTCTTGGTCTTGCCAACTGTTCATTGTTTGTCTGCTCAATCATTCAACAAGCGTTTTAAAGTACCTGCTATGGTCAGTACCTACCGTGTTCTTATATTAATTTTTGTTCCAAAAGACGCATTAGAGCAGACTGTCCGGCTAGGTCTTATTTTCGGGGAAACATGTTACTCTAAATTTTATACCATGTGGAAGAGGATACAAAATCGAATCTCTTGGCCACAGCCTAGAAAGTGTGCGAGGTCCATCCAGTGAGCCCTACCCACAGTTTCTGGCTAGTGGAACTTAACCAGCAGAAGCTCTGCTTTCAGCGCTCTCTCTCCCCGTTCATTTATCTGTTTCCTGTCCTTCCCATCATTGCTTCTCTGGCCCTTCCATTTCAAGGATATGCTGCTTTCCAGTCCCCCCAGTGACTCTCCTGCTATTGACCTTGATGAGACTCTATACAGGTCTTCTGGAAAGCCTGGTTCTTCTGGAACTGAGGGTTGGGCCCCATTGGTGCATCTATCCAGTATGTCTCCACATTAACTGTTACGAAAATGTTGCCTTCTCTTTGGTAGGGCTTTGTGGTACCTCAATGGGTCTATGAGCTCCTGCTTCATTGATGTACTGGCTGGTTATCCAACCAGCAAGAAATTGTTCTCAGAACCTCTCCCCTGTTGAGCTGAAGAGGCTTTGGGATTTTTCTTTGAAATCACTTTAGCTGCAGGATAGTTCTCTGCAGTAAATATAGGAAGTTGGCACACTGACCTTCTATTTGAAAGTCATGGTTTTTGCTTCTTTTACAAATAGTGATGGGTTATTTGGATTATTACATACTCTCAGGGAGCCCTTGGCCACAAGAAATGCTCTTAAGCTTTGGCAAGATGATGGCAGGTTTTAGATTTTGAATATTCCTTATGGGGGAGCACTTGAATAAGTTGTTAACAAAGCATTCTTCTGCTGTGGGAATGAGCTTGAGAACACCAAGAATGGACTAGTTAGGATGAGAGTTGACTGTTTATCGTAGAAAATCCAAGTAACAGTGAATTAAACATAGAAGTGTGTTGCTCTGTCACATAATTTAAGTCTTGAGGAAATGGATGGAAACCTACCACGTTTCATCTTGTCTTTCTGCTCAACTGTTCATAGTACATTGCTGGTTTCTATTCTCAAAGTCTTCTCATGGTCCAAGATGGCATCAGTTAACTTGTACTCATTTTAGGAAGCAGGAAGTGGTATGCAGAGAAAGACAAAAGGGGTTTCCATTGAGTTAGCAATTTTGAGGAGCTTTTCCAGAAACCCCACACTGTTTTCATCTCATTGCTTAGAGCTTGCTCACATGATACCTCTTAGCTGCAAGGAAGTCTGGGAAATGTAGTCTTTTACCTGGGTCCCTGGCAATCCCACATAAAACATTGGTTCTGTCACTAAGCAAGCATAGGATTTTCTGCCATAGAGTCTAGATGCTTAGGTGATGAATGTTGCTGGACCCAAGGGATGTGTTGGAACAGTATCAGGAAAAGGAAGGAGAGAGATGGGTGGCGGGGGAAGTTGTGTAAATAAGTATGTGGAGTTGGTAGAGGAGTTAAGATGCTAAGGGGAAAACTTTAAATTGCCCTAGTAACTTAACTAAAGCAGAGATGCCGACCCAATTTTTTTTTAAGCATTCCAGTTAACCAAGGTTTTGCTTCAATATATTCTGATTACATTGCATTTAATATCTTCAAAATCAATAGCTTGATAGAGGTGATGATGTAGTCTGCACCAAGTATGATAAGAAAAAAAGCAACGAAATACATGGTTGAAGATAGTAGTGTAAAGCGGTTCTTTTAATAATAACTTGGTGGTGGTTTGCTCTATGAGGTTACACAGTTCCAAGACCAGAATGAAGTCTTTGGCGGGGAGGCATGTGTACACGCACGCACATGCTTGTTTGAGTACCTTTGCTTGTGAACTCAGCAGGAGAGCAGTAAATACAGGCAGTGACTATGCTGCCTCTCATGGGGCGAGGCTCGCCAATTACCCTTCCATCTCTTCCTTTCTTCTCACAGGGTGTTTGGGGTTTCCCTCTGGGCCTGGCGGGTCACAGTCAGTGTTGCCTTCCATTTATTGGAGCTCTGTGACTGTCCTCCTCTAGGGACAGGACCAATGAGGGATTTAACTAATGTCATTAGACAGAAAGCACTCAGCTCGCAGAGGGTTTGTACATAGGTTGTTTTTTAGAAGGATAGGCCAGGTCACGTGAGTGCTGACTTCAGTCATGGCTTCAGTGGAGAGGAGAAAACTCCAGAGTCTCCTGGAATTAGAGTACAGGCAGTGTGGCACAGAGCCAGAGTGCAGTCACACTAAGTACTCCCAGAATGCTTATGAAATGCCGAGTTCCTTCCAGAATCTTCCATAGAGGCAGTCATGTCAAGTGAGACTCTGCAGAAACCTTAGTTTGCAAAGTAAAAATCAGACACTGCACTTAAACAAAAAGGAGTAGCTCGGTCATTTTAGAAGAATTTTCAGCAGTGGTTCATTCGTGACACACGTGCCAGGCACTGTTCTGGGTGCTGGGGATACATTGGTGACTTGTGACAGTTCCTTGGCTGTTCTCCTTAGTTATCCCTGGGGCAGGGAGTAGGTGAGGGGAAGACACATGTAGAACAGCAAGTGCAAAAGCCCTGAGGTGGCAAAAGCTTGAAATACCCAAGGACCAGAAAGGAGGCATGGAGGAAGTGTATTAAAGAGAAGAGAATGAGATGTTTAAAGGGACATCAGGGGGAAACATCTATTTGGGGCTTATTCCAGTGGTGCGGGGGAGAGATAATGGAAATGACATTGGTTTAGACCAGGACTGGGGTTTGCAAATGAAGGCGTGTGGGCAGATGTGGGTTGGGAAGTGGGATGGATGGAGGTTAGAGCAAAACTTCTGTTGTGACCATGTTAGATTTGAGATGGCTTTTGAACATCTAAGTGGAGCTGTCAAGTTCGAAGTTTGATATGTGAGTTTCAAGCTCAATAGAGAATCAGAGTAGAGGTATGAATCTGGGACGCATTTGTGTTTAGTTGGTGGACACTAAAGAGGATTTCTGCATTACCTCTCCATCAGAACGGAGGTGAAATCAAACCTCTATTTCAGTTCTTATAGGAAATTGTATTTCCATTAGTGTTTGACTAGAGAATTCATTTTGGGGTGTGTTCAGTGTGTGGCAAATAAAAAACAAAAGAGGAAGAAATTCAGAATTATTTCAAAATTAACTTACCTGTCGTTATTGTAGTTACTGCCTGTAGGTTTGCAGGCAGAAGAGAACAAACCTTTGCTTTTTGTAATGAGGGTGTAACTTCTAAATGTTCTCAGGGCCAGCGGCGTCTCCGATATGATGAGAGAAATGCACTCTAGTAAACATCTCATTTAGCAAAGCCTCCTAACCCATGACTTCTGCGAGTTCCTTGCCATCTGGTCCCTGGCTGGAGAGAGGAATTTTTCTTGTATATTCGTCTCCATAGCAACGAGTTTGCAGTTGATATGGAAAGTAAGCAGTCGCCCTAGCAACAGAGTTGCTGATGTGGTGGCTCCCCTGCTTTCAGGGAAATGGATAAGCTGACCAAACTAGTTTAGATGCATCCTGTAGGGCGCTGTAATATAGGGCTGCACACGCTGGCCCTGACAGTGTAAAATCAGTCCTGCTTTAGAAGAGATCGCAGCCCCTCCCCTTTCCAGAAGGAAGGGCTTGCAGAGATAATAAATCCCACAAAAGTAGCTGCTGTCAGTTGAAATAGATTAGAAAAGGGATCTCTTGGTGGAATTTATTTAGTTCTCGTTTAAAGGAGAGTGTCATAGTCAGGACATATTTGGTTGCAAGGAAAAGAAAGCCACACAAGTGGGCATAAGTAAAAGACGGCTTGTCCCAAGGACATAATAGTCAGTCCCACGGACCAGTGGCAAGGAGCAACGAAGCACATCTCAGGTCCACGGTGATTGGAGCTGCCCCCTGTGTCCCTCTGCGGCCACATGGACGCTCATCCCGGACTTTTTCTGGGGGATTTGTTCTAGCCTGCTTTTTGCAGCCTGGCTTCCTCTGTGTGGGTCTTGATTTCTGCTTCTTCATACCCTTGGCTTGCTGTGGTTGAATGTTGGTGCCAACCCTTGGCGATGTGAGGGCCCCAGTGCCAGCGAAATCGACCTCATCATTGGTCGTAGTTCCAGACACATGGACTTGTTCTTCCTGGGTTAGATGTTCATCCCTGGTCAAAAGAGGGGACAGGGTCCCCGGGATCAAGATACCTGCTGGGACTGTCCCTTCATCTGGGATGGGCTTGGGCTTGGCTTTGAACAGTTTGAACACACCTACAACAGAATGTTTTCTGGAAAGCCTTTGGTCTTTGTAAAACCTTTTCACAATGGGAATAAAAATAATAAGAAGCTTTTGAGTATTTTGTACTTTCTGCTTCCCTTTGTGTTGCTGCAGGACACCTCTCACAGGTGACAGAGATGAGTGCACCAGAGAACTCTGGGACTGCCCCAAGCCTCCCTCCTGTTTGTTTATCGTTTCTGTGATGACTTCATCTTTCTTGCATTTCGTTTCCATAGATTTGGGGCCAGTGGCTCACAAACTAGCAAAGTTTTTCTTTAGTGGCTACTTCTTCCTGCCAGCTGCCCTCAAATTGCCTGTAATCACAGGGTTGAGTGATTACCCAAAATTGTGAACTCTAGCCCCCTGTTCTAGACAGGAATAAATGTCAGCTATCCAACACAAATTGTCCTGGTTTTCAAGATCAAGAGATTGGGTAATGGTTCTTGTTAACTAACCACTGTGTACCAGCCTAAGTCATCGCATTGAGATTTTCAACATGAGGAAAAATGTAATTACTCTCTGCCGGGAACTGGAGATACAAAGAGATTATAAAACTCTGGTGGAATAGTCTGGGCAAAGATAAAAGAGACCAGGAAGGTTAAAAGTGGCATTTACCAATTGTCAAGGGATTGGCCCATGGCCAGAATTATATGGCATGGGACTCCGAAGGAGAAAATGACCCCTGAAGGTTAGGAACCCTGGAGGTGGGGAGACAGAATTTCACTAGCTGGATCCTTCACGATGGGGGCTGGTGACAGGAGAGAAGAGGTCCCCTGATTCATCAGGGTTAGCTTGGACATGGGGCGGGATGTATATGGGGGAAGACTGAGTGTGAAAATGGGACCTGATAAAGTCACAGGGCTTGTTGTGGCCTGTTTGGAGTTGTGTGAGGCATTTGTATCCCTGATCTTACAGCTTTCCAACAATTGTAAAGTAGATTTTATGTTGTTCTTACAGGTGGGGAAACTGAGGCTCTGAAATTCAATGGCTTGCTAAGGTGACAGAGCCAGATGTTGAATCAAGGTCTGAGGCTTCTTTGTTTTTCCTTTAGCCTGGTTGGCTATGGCCAGAGGGTTCCTGTGGGCTAGAGAAGGAAATAGATTTGGGAAGGTAGTTATTTTTATTTGATGGATCCTGTTTTTATTAACCATTGCTTTTATTTGTTGGTATCACCCTTTACTGCTAGTGTTGTGACCATTCTGGAATTCATAGGAAAGAAAGGAGTGACCCACCCCCTCAGCATTGTCCTTGGGTTTTGGGCGTTGGGATGGGTTTTTCACTCTTTTTTGTTTCAGGTGGTGATGACATCTTTTTCCCTGTGGCATTGAAAGTAAACACAGTAATATTAACCCTTTAGTTCTGTAGAAAACAGGGTCTGTGATTTCAGGAAACAGTATGTGATTTCATTCATTCCTTTGTTTGTTCAACCACATTGAGTTCTTGGAATGTGAAGGTTGTTGGACTAGGTGCTCTGGGGGCACAAAGGTGTAGGACTGAGTCCCTGGGGGACACTGGGGGGTCATCCCTGATCCTTTTCTTCAACACTGTACCCAGTCAGTTACAAAGGTCCCTTCATTCTGCCTCCTACATGTCTCGTCTGTCCCTTCCTCTCTAACCCCGCTGCTGCTGGTCTTCATTCTCTGCTGGGTGGTACAGGAGCTTCCTAACGCGTTTCGTTCTCCCCTCTGCCCTCAAGTCCACCTAATACAGTGCTGGCTGAGGGCTTCGTTGACACTGAGACCTGCTTTGTCACAGCCCTTCAGTGGTTCCTGTGACCTGGAGTGGTTTGTCTCAAAGTGTAGCCCTGACCACCAGCTTTAGAGTGAGCTAGTGTTTATTAGAAATGCAGTTCAGGCCTCAGCCCAGAGGTACTGACGGGGAGCTTCTGGTGGTGCCGCCTGGGAATCTGCATTTAAGCGACTTCCCAAATGATTCTTCTTTATACTAAAATTTGAGAAGCAAGGCTTAGAGGGATCAAGCCTGCAGCTGGGTTGCCATTCTGACACTGCTTATCGTGGAAGATTTCAAAACCGAGGCATCAGGACTTGGATGTACAGTGTAACCATCGTGGGTGTCCACACATCATGTGTCATCAGCATGTGGCCCGTCTTGTTTTATCCTGTCTTCTGCTGCCCCTTCTCACCTCCCTTGCTGGGTTATTTTAAAGCAAATCCCAGGCAGTGTGTCATTGTATCTACAAATATTTCAGAATTTATCTCTAATAAAATAAGAACACACACAACCATAAAACCATCATGCCTAAAAACAAATTAACCATGATTTTTTAGTATCATCCAAAATCTAGTCTATTTTAGACTGTATATGATTGCTAAAAAACATCTAGCGGTGGTTTGTTCAAATTAGAAACCAAAGAAGGTCTACATACGACATTTGATTGATGTGTCTCTTAAATCTCCTTTTGATCTATGCTTCTTCCCCTCCCCTCCCACCGTTTAAAAGAAGCTGTCTAGCCTTTTCATCGTCTCCTGTCATTATTCTGGTGTTCCCAGGCCTTTTGTGGTATGTTGGGACTCCCTGTTTCTGCAGAAGGCCATATGCTCTAATGCTGGCTTTCACTTGCATATGCTGTTCCCTCTGTCTAGAGTGCTTTTCCTCCTCTTTTCTCCTTTGGTTGCTGCATTCTCAACTTGGAAGACCCAGCTGACCTGCACCTTTGCAAAACCTTCCTGACAACATCCTTTGCATTTTAGTTTTTGTTCCCCAAGCCCTTTGTACTTTTTTTTTTTTTTAATGGAACATTTTTTTTTTTCTTTTAAGATTTTATTGGGGAAGGAGAACAGGACTTTATTGGGGAACAGTGTGTACTTCCAGGCCTGTTTTCCAAGTCAAGTTGTTGTCCTTTCAGTCTTAGTTGTGTCGGGCGCAGCTCAGCTCCAGGTCCAGTTGCCGTTGCTAGTTGCAGGGGGCACAGCCCACCATCCCTTGCGGGAGTTGAACCGGCAACCTTGTGGTTGAGAGCCCGTGCTCCAACCAACTGAGCCATCCGGGAGGCAGCTCAGCTCAATGTGCCGTGTTCAATCTTAGTTGCAGGGGGCGGAGCCCACCATCCCTTGAGGGAGTCGAGGAATCGAACTGGCAACCTTGTGGTTGAGAGCCTACTGGCCCATGTGGGAATCGAACCGGCAGCCTTCGGCGTTAGGAGCACGGAGCTCTAACCGCCTGAGCCACCGGGCCGGCCCCCTTTGTTCTTTTATAACACTTATTTTGTCGCATAATTATCTCCTTACTGCTTCTCCCTGCCATTGCCCTCCTTTCACTTCTCTTCCCCACCTTGAGATGGAGGGCAGGAAGCCCTTCTTTTCCATTTTTGCATCTAGCGTGTTGCCCAGCATGCATTAGATACTCTTGAAATACCTTCTGAGAGAATGGACACACCGAAAGCCACTAATTCAAGTATTTTATAATAAACGCAGGTCAGCTTTTGAGGGACACTTGAGTATTTGCTGTTAGTAAGGTTTGTGTACCCTGGAGGAGTAGCTTTCTCTAATTAGGATGAACACTGCTTCCTCACTGTTTTTAGTCGACTGTAATGCTGTGGGTTTGTTCAGATACCTGCCTCTATCTACCTTCAGTGGCCAACAAGCTGCCTTCCTCCCTTCCTATTGTTCCCTTCACTGTACTCTCTTGTCAAGAATTAAAAGGAAGAGAGGAAACCCAAGTCTTAGTACCGAATGTGCTGACCAAAGAATGTTTACAGTTACTGGAGAAAGAAGAGGGGCTTCAGGCAATCCCTGAGAGTTGGTCCCTGCCCCGTGGAATTTACTTCATTGTAGATAACACCCAATAGTCGGTCACTTTGCTAAAGTGAACTTGAGCACAGCAGATGTTTATTCTTTGCTGAGGGTGTTCCCTGTGGTTCTTTGATAGAGGTCTCTTTACTGGGATTCTAGAAGATGATGTGGGTTTATAGATGAAGAATCTGAGGTCCAAACAGTGCAAGCGACTTGCTGAAAACCCGTATATCTCGGCAAAGAGCCCCACTCCGCAGCCTCTTGGTCTGGAGCTCTTCTTGCTTCACTTACTCCTCCAGGACTGATTAACTGGACACAGACATGAACTTGTGCCACTTACCTAGGGTTTATTTTCCTTCGTGTGTCTTATTTTGAGTCACTGAAGTACTAAATTCTTTATAAGCGAATTACCATTTCTAATTTTTGACCCTTGAAAAATATGCTGAAACCTATCAAATTTTCGTTTCCTTAATTACTCAGAATGTTCTTGGGTTTTAGTCTTTGAATGAGTCTGTGGACAGTATTTTGAGTTACTTGCTAGTTAGTATTCTAACCATTGATGAAATCTACACAGATTCTTCCTGGTGAGCAAAGGACCCGATTCTGTTTGTTGATACAGATATTGTGTGTAGGGAATGCAGGTTGCTTGAAAGTGGTGACAAGTGTAATCAGAGGACCGTTGGAAGATGTTTTTACTTAAGTATCTGTCTTTAAGTGTACATTCATTATCCCTGGTTCTTTGACATATTTTAAAGGTTTTTCTCCCCATCCTTACAGATCAGTGTATATTGAGGGGGGTTGTTCCTCTGAAATAATATTGCTAAATAATGTAATGATACCTACTCCTGTGGGGTGCCTGAAGCATTCTCATAACTCATTCATTCATCCAGCGGATGTTGATTTCTTGATTTCATGCCTATAAACAGGCTTTGTGCTGAGCATCTGCGAAACAAGGATGAGTCCAGTTGAGTGGGAGAGAGATACTTATAAAAAAAACACATGCTCGTTTACAGCAGGGCATATGACGTCATACAAGGTGCTGGGGGAGGGGGAGGGTAGGTGGGGGAGGGGCGATGGCCTCTTGGTTTTTGTAGGAGTTGATGAACAAGGTATCTGTTGCACAGAGAGAAAGCTTGGGTTGTGCACAGAGCACTGACGTTGCTACTATTAGGGGATCTGGGTGTTAGAGCTCACCAGCTCTGTGAACTTGGGTAAATCCCTGCATCATTCTCAACCTTAGATTTCATCATTCAATAAATCTTCTCTGGTGGCTCCACTGTGTTTATCCACGGTGTTCCTTCAGCAGTTGATCTGTAAGCTGAGTTAGCTTAGATCCACGGTCCCCAAACTCCTGGCCACGGAGGACTCATTACCTTACCCACTCCATGCTTTTGTCAGACACATAGGTTCTGGTCTGCATCCGATAACCAGTGTCCACACAGTGTGCTGAGGACATTTCTGCCCCAAGCACGGGCACTGGACACGGCAGCTTACACAGCAGTGTTGTGCATAAATATGTGATTTCCGAAAGGCTTTGGGGAAGTGTGGGAATGGAGTCCTGCCCTCACGGTGCTAACGCTGCAGAAGGCCCTTTCCACTTGGGAACCACAGACCGGCGCTGCGTGTGATCTGTAAGCCCTTTCCTGTGCCATGCTTAAAACTCGATGAAGTTGCATAGACAGGGAGGGATTCACTAGCAGTGACTAAGTTGGATCTTGTGTCTCCCTGGGGCCCACTGGGTCTCTTGTTCTCGCCTGGGTCTTAAAGTCAGCAGTGGGGACCCAGCTCTTCTGAACTCTCCCTCAGTGCTCACGGGACCCCAGGATTAGAGAGCCACACCTCCGAGTATCCTGTTCCTGTGGAAATGGGATTCTAGGTTTATGCGTGGCCGTGCAGGCAACCTCGGTATACACCTGTACCTGACCATATCTCGTAGGCCAGGCATGTCCATTCTGGGCTGTGGGTTTCTTTCTCTCTGTACGTTTCTCTCGATATTGTCCCTTTATCAAAAAGCATTTAATAAACTCCCAACGAAGTCAGAGGCGGTGAAGGGCATTTGTGTTCTTCCTCATCTGTCCTCCCCAAGTTCCTGCTCTAGACAAGTCACACCTCTGGGCTCTTTCTTCACTTTTGTCCCTCTGTCACCGTCACTCCAGACAGGCCTGCCATCTGTGCAGGTGTGATTATTGCCAGATGGTTATTTTCTTAGCAGTGGTTGAATTTTATGAAATGTAATCCCAGTTGGTCTTTTCTTTTTTTTTTTTCCCTGTGTAAAATATTTGGTTTACACACTTTGCACCATTTGTTTACCCTGGTGTGGGGATATACAGGTTTGGTGGGGTGTTCGTGGCTGTCACCTGGCTGTGACTGAGGGAGGTATCGCTTACTCGCAGCAATTCAGAGACAGCCATGTAGGTTTTCAGATAATCTATTCAGAAATGGCAATTTATTCACACAGTGTCATTGCTGGATTTCTCATGGTGCCCTGTGTTTGCCTGTCTAAGCAATCCTGTGGTTTGAATTGTGTCCCTCAAAAAGATATGTAGAGGTCCCAACCTTCAGTACGTGTGACTGTGACCTTATTTGGAAAGAGGGTCTTTGCAGATATAATCAGGTTAAGAGGAAGATATATTGGATCTGGGTGAGCTTTAATCCAGTATAATTGGTGTCCTTACAAGAGGAGGAGAAGAGACACAAACACACATACACGTACAGGGAAAAACGCGTGTGGAGATGGAGGCAGAGGTTAGAGAGACACGTCTGCAAATCAGGAAGCTCAACGATGGCTGGCAGCGACCAGAAGCTGCGAGAGAGGAACGGAATACATTCTCTTTGAGAACTTCCAGAACAAACCAACTCTGCTGACCTCTGGATTTTGGAATTTCAGCCAGAACTGTGAGAGAATACATTTCTGTTGTTTCTAAGCCACCTAGTTTGTGGCACTTCTTTAAAGCAGCCCCGGGACACTAATGCAGCAACAAAATGAAGTAGCAATGAGTTTCTGCCTACACTAAAGACTTTAGAATAAAATGTAGCCAAAAGGACTTAGGAATTGTGTGGGTGGGACTGTGTCTTTCTACACAGGAGGGAACTGGGGCCTAGAAAAGTGCTGTGGCGGGACAGTGGGGGCTGGTGATGGACTTGGGTGGAGAACCCACGTCTCCTGAGGTTGAGACTTCCCACTTCTAACTCTGCCCGTTCCAGTCCGTTGGAAACCTGACCTTGTTCACATTAAAGAAAAGGAAGCCAAGTGAGGGAGCAAATGGCTTGTTTTCCTCCTCAATTTTGATGGTGGATGAGACCAAGGATCTTGACAACAAAGTGGAGAGAATTAGGGTTCTGGTATTTGCTCCTCAAACTGCAAGCAGAGAGTACAGGGGTGGTACAAACCAATGGGGGCCATTATCCTGGCCCGTAGCTAATTTGTCATGTACTTGAACTTTCTTTATCGGAAATGATGTGTAATAAGTCCCACTGTGTCCTTTTTCTTTCTCGAACCTCCCTTCTTTTCTCTAAGTAAAAAGCATTTTTAAAAAGGCTCTCATTGTTTCTCTTAGGTGAAGGTGCTTTGGGTGATGGAGCAGGAGTAAGACTTAAGTCTTTTAGATTTATTTGAAAATCCTAAAAGGTGTAATCCTGTTTTAAACTCCTGACACTCATCTCACCTTCTCAAAACCGGACTTATTCTTCAGAAGACGCCCTTGTTTCTAGCACTGGCTTTCCTGGCTCACCCGTCCCTACTTAGAATCTGAGGTGTTCACGGGGCTAGCTCAGTCTTCCATCAGCTGTCACTGAGCCCGCTGTCCTAGGCTGTGTCCTGCACTGGGGCACCTGGCTCAGGGGCCCACGCGCTTGCCATCCATGCCCATAGCAGGGTCATAGATGCATTGAACCTGTAGGTGGTTCTTACTGCCTGGGGGTCAGCTTGAATGGGTACAAAAAGGTGCCATACCTGCCCAACATTTCTTACCCAGAGCCAATCTAAACCTTGAACTCTTGTTTGGAGTAAACATGTTCTTAAGCAGAAAACCCTTTTGAAGGAACCATGACATCAGGAGGCTCAGTTTGTACAACTGCAAATGCTCACGTCAGATGAGTTCTTGGGATAGAAGAGGAGGGGCTGACCGGGTCCCTTTAGAATTGTTACTGTATTGGCTCTTTTGTTCCCGATGACTCAGTGTTTGCAGGACCTCAGGTTTAGTAAGCATCTGAAGGCGCTTCTGTCAAGAGTCTTCAATTTGCCCAGTGTAACAGCATTTTATTTCTGAGCAGCAGTTGTGCCCTTGCACCGGGCTGCTTCTCGAGGAGGAGGACTTGCTGGCCGCCCTTGAAAGCGGAGGTTAGTCTGGGCTGGTGATGGGCGGTCAGGCTGCTCCCTGGGTTCAAGGTGAGTCTCTCCCTCAAAGTTGTCACCCTCCTTAATTGGCCCCAGGAGACCAAATAGTTCCGTACACACCAGTCCTCTTCACCTCTGGATTGTGGTTGGCTGGATCCCCTGTTAAGCTTAGCAGCTGGACAGAGAACATTCTTGAGAGACTGCCTACCGACTCTGTCTTCCGCTCCTTCTGAAGCTTTGAGCTTCTGTTCTTTTGTCAGTGACCTTTCCTAAGTGATAAGGGCAGGGACTCTTAAGAGGACCTGGACTAAATGTAAGTCTGGACTCACCTTTGAGAGGGTCTCCCCTCCCATCTGCGAGGACGTTGGTGGTGGTGCCTCTTACACAGTGTCGTGGGGGGTGGGGGAGAATGGCACGGACTTCCGAAGCGTTTCTGGAGATTTGGGTCATACGAGGAGATTCAATTACTTTGGAGCTTCCTGGTGCCATTTTTATTTTCTTTAATACCTTGTATATTATTTTGCTAGGCTTTTCCCCCTCTAAAATAAAGGCACATTGAATAATAAGAATTTTCTAGTATCCAATACAAAATGATGTTGCTTGTCAGTTTGAAGAAAAAGCAAATTGTCTGCTCTGTGGATTGGGATTTCCTCTTTAAAAAAAAAAAAAAAAAAGCAGCTTAGAGAAAATCCCCGAACATAGTCTCCTGATTGAAAAATATATTAGTGGATTTCACGACTTTATCATTTTCTTAAAGTAACAGTTTTTCTTACTTTTAAAACACATTTTATATGTATGCATTAAGATAAATATATGTATATACATATATATGTCTATTGAAACACAACTGAAAACATTCCTCGTGCAGAATGTTTATGGTTTACAAAACTAAAAAAAGTCTTTATTTCATAAAAGCATGTAGTTGGAAAGAACATTATATTTCTTAAGTCCAACCCTCTGCCATAGGCCAAAGGCCAGGAGGTCCCCTGTGTGGCCGTGACCAGCCTGGGTCATTTCTGTGAGACCTCCACGGTGGACTTGTTAGTGTCACACGCTGACACCTGCAGCCTTTGACACGCTGACCCTTTGAATGCTCAGTTTGGTTTTGTACACACCATCAAGTGAACGCCCCTAGCCATCCTTCCTGGCTTGCCAGCCAACACGTCAGTTTTAATAGCTTTTCATCTTTGTCCTTATAGCACATTTTTCTTTTGTGTGTGGAATCATTTGGGTCGCTTGTGTGTGTTGCCCTTATTTTATAAAATTCAAAATTAAAAATTAAAAAGGTTAATAATAAGAGTTATGAAGAGCATAATTCTCCTAAGCGCATCCATCGAGAAAGAGAAATAGATTGGCGTGACTCTTTGGTCTTGATTGGGTAACTGTGAGAGCCCTCGGTTGTGAAGGGAAAGAAGAAAATTAAAGGGCATGTGTGAAATGCTGCGAAAGAATTATGGATGCTTGAATCCGAAAGGTTAGGTGTAGTTAGGGATTTCATAATCCTTCTTGGGTTTTTTTTTTGTTTGTTTTAAGTACTCTGAGAAGGAACACTTCTTTATGCTTGGGAGGCGGACATTGTAAGACACGTTTTTGGCTTCCCTGCATTTTGCAAACCCATTTTCAGGAAGGCATCACAGATGAGAAAAAAGGATTGCCATAAGAGCTGAAACAGATTTGTAAGTACCCCCTTGGGCTGCAGCTCTGTCCACTGACGCTTCCCCAGATAAATACTTCCTTTTTATAAGATGTCTTTGAGTCAGTCCCAAGTCGCCCTAATTCTTCTCCCCAGTGCCTCAGATGTCCAGTTTTCCAGGATTTTCTCTTTCTGGATCACCGGACTTTGGACTCTCCCGTTTTCCCTTTTTCCTTTGTGGATGTCAGCTGGCACCCTAGAGCGCTCTGCGGCCAGCATGCTGTCCGCCCTGGTGAGCCGCCCTTAGAGCCCTGCTCCCCGATGCCCGGAATCCATCCAGGTTCGTCACGTTTTCCTTCTCAGAGGCTTTGTCATTGGCCTCTGAGGCATTTCGCTTTGGTTTTCCTGCTGCTCACCTAACCTGGCACCTTCTCATGTATCAGCTTCCAGCTTTAATGACACCTCTTCTGAGAGGTCTTCCTTAAGCCCTCTTGCTGGGCTTCATCAGGACTCTTCCTCCACAGGCACTTAGTCCCAGGTGTATTTAGCCATTTTTTTGTTACTTGTGTACCGTCTGTCTTCTGCAAACGGAGGACAGCGCTTTCTATGGGAAGCTCCCGAAGTTCTGCTGAATGAGTGAATGCCACCCCCATTCTCCGGGTCCCCTTGATCCGAACCTTGATGGTGGTTGTCTGATTCCTCCTCTCCTTGGTCATCAGTCTACTGAGAACTCAGGAAGAGCAGAGCCCAGCACCTGGCCCTCTGGACCTCGCCCAGCAGGTCTCACACCTTCCATCCCTGAGTTCTTGGTGCAGCTTTTCCAGTCTTCAGGCTCTGTCCCCTGTAGCCCAGGTACTGTCACCACTGTGCTCATGTGTCCTCCCTCGTTGGTTGCTGCCACCCATGGAAGTGAATTCCCATCTCTTCCCTGGCTGTCTTCACCCATTTAACTGTCTCTGTTTCATGTTGCTTCTCCACCCAGGCCCACTGCCTGCTCTGCAGAACCCGCCAGGCTTGGTCGTCTGCTCGTGCTGTCGGCACCTGGACCCAGACTCCTGTTCCTTCTCCCTTCTGTCTGCCCCAGCCCAGCTCTTTCCCAAGGGCTCAGTGTACAGCCCATCTCCTTAATGGAATCTACTCCTGATCTTCTTACCCTCTCTCTCTGGCCCTTGATGTGTGCCGTCTGTCTGTGGAGTGTATAATGAACTTGATAACAAAGTCTGCCATCTCATGACAGAAGGAACAGTGCAGGTGATTTTTTTTTTAGGAGTGTGGAGGTGGAATCAGAGACCTAGGTATGAATCTTTGTTTCACCATTTGCTAGCTGTGTGTCCTTCAGCAAATTAATTACTGTTAATGAGTTTCGTGTCCTCATCTATAATGTGAGAATAATTATGCCTTTCTCACATGGTGGTTTAAAGACGAAATGATACTGATGGTACAACTTCTGGAATATAGTGGACACTCGGTGAACATTATGCTGATGGTCATTTTCCCTGTGTTGGTGCAGTGGTCTGATTGGTGCCCCGCTAAAATTTGTGTGTTGAAGTTCCAAGTACGTATTTGGAGAGAGAGCTTTTAGTAGGTAATTATGGTTAAATGAGGTCATAAGGGTATGGTTCTAATCCAGTAGGATTGGTGGCTGTATAAGAAGAGGAAGAGAGAGATCTCGCATAGCAAGGAAAGGCCACGTGAGGACACAGCGAGAAGGTGGTCATCTGCAAGCCAGGAAGAGAGATCTTAAAAGGAACCAAATCAGGCAGCATTTTGATCTTGGACTTGTAGTCAGTGTAACTGTGAGAAATACATTTCTGTTGTTTAAGCCACCTAGTCTGTGGTATTTTGTGATAGCTCCCCGAGCTGACTCATACAGTTGGCTTTCACTTTAATGAGATAATGATTTGTTGAGCTGATGTTAATTGAGCACTTATTATGTCAGGCACTTTCTCGGTTAACCTTAACATTTCTAATCTCTCAATTCTGATAGCCGCCTTCGGTTAAGTAGCTCGCTGAGGTTCTGGTAGCCTAGCAGTGCCAGGGTTAGAAATGCAACCTCACGTTGTCACTTTTGTGAAATGGCGCCTCCTGGAGTTGTGCAGTGTGCGGCTCTGTGACCCTTCGTGACGACTCTGGTGGGGGGCCATGTCCAGGACTCTAGATGAGCTCCTTGGTGTCAGAGGAGTTGCCTTATATTTTATCTACAATGGCACGTGCTCTGGGCACTGGAAGCAATTAAAAAACAGTTTTTGGTTAGTTAATCTTTCTCCAACAGTCAGATCTCCTTGCTTCTGGTCGAAGAGGGAAATTTTCAGCCCAGCCCAGTTCCCCACTGTGTGTCCCCTGAGCAGTTTGCTGGCAGTGAGGGCATCTGAGTGCTGAGGTGGAGAGCCTACTCGTGAACTTGGCGGAGCTGAGGAAAGGATGGAAGGATCAAGTCTTCAAAGTGGTTGGATATTGAACCTTTGTAAGTCTGCACCTTTTCTCTCAGGGAGTAAAACTGATTCTTTGTGAAAATGGCTCTTATGGATGCATCTTTACGTAGCGATTACATAAGTAGTCCTTGCCTTGTTTTCTTTCTCCTTTGCTTGCTTCATCCTCTATTGTATAAGCTAAATTTAAGAGACCAGAGAGAACATTAACCATTAACTATTTTTTTCCCCTCAGTCTTTGTTTTTTTTTTATAAGACTGATGTCTTTTTTTTTTTTTTTTAAGATTTTTATTGGGGAAGGGGAACAGGACTTTATTGGGGAACAATGTGTACTTCCAGGCCTTTTTTCCAAGTCAAGTTGTTGTCCTTTCAATCTTAGTTGTGGAGGGTGCCGTTCAGCTTCAAGTTGTCCTTTCAGTCTTAGTTGTGGAGGGCGCAGCTCAGCTCCAGGTCCAGTTGCCGTTTTCTAGTTGCAGGGGGCACAGCCCACCATCCCTTGCGGGACTCGAGGAGTTGAACCGGCAACCTTGTGGTTGAGAGCCTTCTGGCCCATGTGGGAATCGAACCGGCAGCCTTCGGAGTTAGGAGCATGGAGCTCTAACCACCTGAACCACCTGGCCGGCCCCCAGTCTTTGTTATTCAGAGAGAAATTTGCTTCACTCCTCAGGACCCAGATGGCTTGACTAGTAATTATTTAACCCCTTTCCTTTCAGAAGCTGGTGGATTTGGGGTCCTGAAAAAGATTAGCCATGTGAAGTCTAACTTAGGTTCAGGGTGTTGGATTTATAGTTTTTAGACTTTCGGGACCATATACATAGACAATGGCATAGATCCCTTATCAGCATGTTTCTAATTTATACCCCACTTCCTTTTAATAAGGATTACCCTAAGACATATGACATGTTAAAGTAAAAATCAAAAGACAAACCCTGTAAAGAGAGAGGGGAAAGCAAATATTCCAAATTCTTAAGCTGATATATTTGCTGTGATTGAGTGTCCTGACGGCCAAGGCAAAAGTGCAAAGTCAGCTGGTTACACAATTCTGCTTGTCTGGTAAAATGCCAATTCAGGAGAGAGTCATAATGCTCAGGTGCCAGATTCTAAATAGAAAACATTGTCGGACTCTTTATCCAAGGGATACCACATAGTTTGTAACATGTACAGCAAGCAACCTTACAGATGTGATCAAGGCTTTTGCTCACGCTGTTAATTATGCCCTTTTCCTTCTTTGCCCCTGGATAGCTCCTGTTCATCCTTTAGACTTTGGCAGGGGTCACCTCCTCCAAGAAGTCTTCCATGATGCTCTCTGTGCAGGCCAGGCTGAGTCCCTCTCCTCAGTGGAACCATAATCCTGTGGGCATATCTTTCTCGCTGCGCCTCCATACTGCTTTATGTTGTCTTTTACAACCCGATTACATGTTCCTAGGATTCGTTCCTGGTGTTGTGATAGATGCGTGGCTATTGTTTGTTGAAAGAAGAAAGTTTATCGATCTAGGTTAGAAAAACCGTTTCCAAGGGGATGAAACCAATTTCTGCCAATGGAAGTCATCAACTGATTTTTAGTGTCGGCCCCTCGTGAGTAGCTTATCTCTGACACAGAAAGTTGTATACGTCAGTGTAGCTGTTGGGAGTGCGGTTGTCAGGTGTGGACTCAGGAGACCTGGAGTCTCGTCCTTACTCTTCCACCAAGAGGTGTGACTCGAACGTTTCATGGGCTGAGTTTCCACATCAGCAAAGTGAGCATGTTGAGTCAGGTTGGAGAGTGCAGAGATGTGGAAATCATTTCTAGTCCCACGTTCCGTGCCCAGGGTTGGCAGCCCTCTGCTGCAGCTCTTACCCGTGGGCAGGGTCAGGCTCCTTCTCTGAGTGGCGCTCTCAGAAGCCACTGTAAAACCATTGGGGTTGGTATCAGAAAAGACGCCTCTTTAACTTCTGTAGTTATCATTGCAGTTCTTTTTTTAGCTCTCATGATTCTAGAAAATTCCCTGATTTTCCTGTGTCATCACTGTAAGGGTCTGGATGGAGAGTGTCCCCCCCAAATTCATGTCCACCTGGAACCTCAGAATGTGACTTCATTTGGAAAAACGTTGCTTTGCAGGTGTAAGTAGCTAAGGTGAAGTCATATTTGGTTAGGATGGGCCCCAACTCCAACAACTCATGTCCCCGTAAGAAGAGAGGGCATAGACACACGAAGCAGAGTGCTGTGTGACGGTGGAGGCATAGATCAGAGTAACGCAGCTATGAGCCAAGCAGCCACCAGACTAAGCCTTCAAAGAGTGCGGCCCTGTCAGCTCCTTGATTTCAGACTTCTGGCCTGTGAGAGAGTCTTTTGTTTTAATCCAGCAAGTTTGTGGTCATTTGTTACAGCAGCTCTAAGAAACCAATACACTCACCTCTTATTTTTATGTGAAAACCATCCATTCTGTTTACTGTTTGTAATGCTAGTATGTCCTTCCTCACCTCTATCTAGAGAAGGCTGATATGTTGGAAGATGTCTTTTTGCCACGCTGTGTGTGGTGGAAAGAACCAGACATTTCTCTGACTGTTCATAAAAATTTAGACATTGATTAAAAAGCCCCCTTTCCCAATTAATAGTTGAAAGCATATGAATTACTTTATATTTTTGTGGGGCATATGTTTAGTTCAGACTCCCTGAGGTCTTATTCAAATTACTGAAAACCTGGCCTCTGCAGTGTAATTCACAGATGGTACTGGCTGTAGCCAAAAAAGAAAAAGATGGGGTGGGAGGGGAGGGGGACAAACCCTCATGTTCAAAATACAAAACGACTCGAGTGCTCTGAGTACCAGGGGGTTAAGGGAATGGTGTTGGCTGCCCCCTACTTCTCCCATGCTGGGCCCAGCAGAACACCCTCCCTCTAGGCCAGGGAGACTTTCCATTGTCCCTTTACTTGTCTTGTTCAATGCGACCTGTAAGCTTTTGTCGGTGTTTGCCATGTCTAAGTTACTACCCTTTCTTTATCCAGTGTTTCCCTGTTATTTAATGATCTCGGCACTCTGCAAAGTCCATGATTACTGTCCCATTTTATAGACCAGGAAACTGAGGTTCCGAGAGACCCTTTCACAGGTCACACAGCCAGTCAGCAGCGGAGCAGAATCTGAACTGAGATCCATCCGACTCCGAAGTCCATGTCCTCCTACCCACTTCAGGGCATCTGTGGGAGGGGCAGGAACAGTGGCTGGAACAAACTGGGATGGACACTGACGAGTCTGGAGAGGAAGCTGGTAGAAGAGGAGAACGTGAGGGAACTGGGAAGGCAGGGATGATGGCATGGGGTGAGGTCAGAAAGCTAAGGAAGGTGCCATGCTGAGAAGGGCTTGACTCTCATGCCTGGAAGGTAGGGTGTTTTCTGTCTACACTGGGGAGCTGTTCGGAGGCTTGGAGCATGGAGAGGAGTGGAATGTGACAGGAGTGGCGCTTGAGGTTACACCTGGCAGCAGGAAGCAGAGTGGTGGATTAGAGTCGAGAAGGGGCTGGGGGTTTGACAGGACACGATAATGAGGGGCTGAGCTAGGCTGGAAGCTGTAGGAAAGGCCTTGGTGATACCAGACCTGCTCTCTCAGAGTTAGAATCCACAGGCTGTGATGACAGCTGAGGGCCATGGGTGGGCAGACAAGGAAGGAGACTATGAGTGAAGGTTTAAAAGAGTGGGGACATCATGCATCGTGACAAGCAACAGGAGGAAAGGGTGGGCTTGGGGGGCGATGGGAGAAGATGCTGGGTCTGGTCTGGCCTTGGTGGACTCCAGGCACTGAAAGGTCATCTAGAGATCACCAGTAGACAGCCGGGCGTGTGGGCTGTGTAGGGACCAGGGGAGGCTTTGGAGATAGTTGAGAGGATCAAGCAAAGGGCCTGGAGCCCGCTTTACCTTCTTTTATGCAAACGTCGCAAAGCCCTTCCTGGTCTGTGAGCACTGGGATGGCCAGACTTGGCAGCCCTCTCTGCAGGGCTGCATGTGGGGGGGGGGGGGGGGAGTTAGTTGTGGAGGGCTGGTATGATCATGCCACCAGATGTTATGGGGAGACTTTTTAGAAAATTAAGAACGAACCTATAATCCGTGTGGTTTTGTAGCGGAGGCCTTGGTCTGAGGCAGAATCCTTCTGTGAGCCGCTTCAGGAATCCTGGGAGTCAGTGGTCTACAGGAGAGTTATCATTCCTGTTTATCACTAATATTTGCAGGTGACAGTTCTGTTGCCTTCTTGTGTCTTTGTGGTGATTCTCCGAGAATGTAGCTTTTCTGCTGTGGTTGCTGAGCTTGATTTCAGTTACCTGCAGAGCCTTAGGCATCTCCGGGTTGGTTTTTTACATTCCACACGGTGACCATCTTCACAAGCGATTCTGAGGGTGATTCCCCAGCCTGCCTGTGGTCCACGGGGCCAGTGACACACCTCGTGTGTGACCTCAGCGCTCAGCTAGAAGCAGGTGATCGCCCTGCTTGTGGGTAGGGCTTTTAAGGGATGTGGTTCAAGGGGTCACACCTGGAAGGATAGGTGCGGGGGGCAGGGGCGGCACTGTCAACGCTGAGCTCTTTCTGAGACCTCTCCTCAAAAAGACTGACTGCATTTTCACATTAACATAGGAGAGGAGGTGAGGCTTGACTGAAGTCCTTCAGTGTCCCTGGAAAATGGGACCTCACTGAGAATGCAGAAGAGATGGCCTCAGCCGTCTGCAGGGGGCAAGTTAGCGATGGGGGAGAAAGTGCTATTCTGCTTTCGAATTGAACTCGCGTTTGGGAGTTCCTCTTTCCTCTTTTTGGGGATTCATGATAAAGTTAGAAGTTATTACGCCTTGGAGTAGTGGTTCTTAGCTAGAGGAGATTGGTCCCCATAGGGGACACTGGGCCATGTCTGGAGACTTAGTTTTCACAACCTGCGGGAAGGGTCTTACTGGCATCTAGTGGGTAGAGACCAGGGACTCTGCTAAAGTTCCTGTGACACACAGGACAGCCCCACAACAAAGAATTACCCCGCCCCAAATGCCAGTAGGGCAGATGTTGAGAATCTGTGGGCTAGGGTTCTAGCAAAATCTTTGCATCCTTATCTGTCTGCAGGGGAGGCCTCCGGCGACAGCCAGGGCAGGTCCCTGAGTGAAGGTCAGGGCAGAGAGAGGCCTGTGTGGAGACCAGGGCCAGGCCACCAGCCCTGTGCTCTTGACAAGCTCTGCCCATCTGAGGTTAGGTCTCGTGAATGTCAAGTAAGGAGAGCTGTCCAGGAGATCTCTTAAGACCCTTTCCAGCTCTCGCTTCCTGAGATTCTAGAGCTGACCCTCTATCCACATAGCCTGGGCATGATTCAAGTACTGTAGGAAAAGAGATTCGATGAGACATCACTTCCTCTGCTTATTAGTTTTTATTTGCATTTCTTTGTTTCCGAAAAGGTAAAAATTGAACACTGTTAAATACAGTTTTAAAATGTCCCCTTATTTTAATAAATAAGAACCACGACAAACATGAGGAAATTCCTTTTATTTCAAGGAGAAATGGCTTTAATGTATTTGACACGTTTCTGCTCGGTGATGAAAATTCGGTGTCTGATCACTTACGGCAGACAGCGTGTGCGTCTTAAGTGTCTCTCCCAGGATACACCCAAGCTGCAGGGATCTCCCCCTACATCTCTGGCTCTGAGAGAAGGCGTCTTGGGAGTGTGCAAGAACCTGTGATTCCAGGATGTCTGGGTATTCCCCAGCTGATGCAGCAGACGTGAAGTCATCCTGAATAGCTATCTCAGCTCCCATCACTCTCCACACACACACACACACACACACACACGTACTCACGCATGCACGCACACGCAGTATCCTGGGAGCACTTGATTTTCTATATCAGTGAATGGATAATGTGTACAAGGTAGGAAAGCTGTTTCTCCGTTTGGATTAGAGGTACAGTCTTCTCCTTCTCCTGGACATCTCCTCTCGTCTTTGCTTAGGGCCGCCATAATAAGTGTCACAGACTGGGGGCCTTAAACAACAGAAGTTCATTTCCTCACAGTCCTGGAGGCCGGAAGTCTGAGATCAAAGTGTTGGCAGGATTGGTTTCTACGCGACCTCTCTCCCTGGCTAGTAGGTAGTTGGCTTCTCCCTGTATCTTCACGTGATCTTCCCTCTGTGTGTCTGTGTCCAAATTTCCTCTTCTCACGACACCAGTCGTATGTTGGATTAGGGCCCAGCCTAAAGAGGACCTCATTTGAGGTTAATTACCTCTGTAAACACCCTATCTCCAAATACAGTCACACTCTGGGGTCCTGGGGGTTAGGACATCAATATGCGAATTTATGGGGATGGACACAGTTCAGCTCAGTGAGTACTTCTAAGGAGATACGTGGAGTGCTGGTTCTCTCTTGGATAGGACCTCACAGGTTGGGATAATGTCACCTCTGCTTTCTTTCTCCCCCCTTTTCATATTTCTATTATGAAAAAATTCAAACCTACAGAATAGTTGCAAGAATAGTACAGTGATCACCTTACATACCCTTCTACCTAGAATGAATAATTGTTAACATGTTATATTTCCTTCATCTTTATGTATAAATTATATGAACCAATTAAAAGAAAGTTGTAGGCATCATGATGCTTTACCCTTTAAAACGTCAGCATGAATCTCTTAGGAGTAAAGGCTTTCTCCCTTATAAAACGTAACACTATCATCTCACCAAGAAAATGTGCAATAATTCCTTACAGCATCAAATATGTAGCCTGTATTCAGATTTCTCCAGTTGTCTCCCAAGGTCTTTCACAACTTTTTTTTTTAAACCAGGTTCTAGTGAAGGTACAGGCATTGCAACTGGGTTTTTATGTCTCTTTACTCTCTTCAGTCTGGAATGAACCGACCATCCCACCACCTATTTTTTGAGAAGATCAAGGCCAGTTGTTTTAGGGAATGCGTCACGTCCTGAATTTGACTTATTATTTCCTAGTGATGGTGTTCAACTTGCCTGTGTGTCTCCTAGAAGTCACATCCAAATGCTTGTTGAGAGTCAAGCTTGTTTAAACAGTTGCCAGGTAATGCTGGGTGCTTCTTAAACCATCAGATCCCACCAGGTTGTCCCACTGTCAGTGATGCTAAGTTTGAACACTGGCCTAAGTTGGTGATGCCAGAACACTCTGCTGGATGGTATGTTGCTCCCTTTGCAATTAGCCCATAATCTATGGAGAGATAATTTGGCACTGTGTGTGTATCCATTGGTGATTCTTTCCTGAATTATTTCACTGGGGGGGAGGGTTGCAAAATGGTGATTTTTCTAATTCTATTCTTAGTTGGCATTACTGTCCCAAGTGTAATGACTAAATCGTAGAGAAAAGGATGCGTGTCATAATCACCTCTAATGGTGGCAAGCAAATCTCTGTGAATATCATTATGGACTCATAGGCTTTTATTTAGTCAGTGTTTTACAATCAATTGCAGTCATTGTTTTTATGTTAAAATTACCCCATATTTGGCCAATGAGGCCCTTTTTAAGCTGCCTTTTATGTCCTTAGAACGTGCCCATTTTAGTCTTTCAGTACTTCCTTGCTTTCTTGCACAAAAATAGGCTCATCGTAGACTTTCCGTTTCCAGACAGGGGTCATCCATTTCTCCAAAAAGCTCGGATTCCTTTCCGTGGAGAATGGTGTGTAGAAACTGAATCTGGACACGACGCGAGTTCACTGTGGCTGGGATGGTACCGTTTTAGGGCTTTCTGTGGACAGAACTAAGGAAAAGTAGAATCATGAGTTTATTAATATTTCCAAATCACCTTTAACATCACTTCCTGCTTTATTCTACAAGATGCACAAAAGTTTCAAAATTCTGTTGTCTGTCACTATTAATAGTGTCATTCTGATTGAAACCAGTAGTACTTTCCTTTTGTAGTTCACTTTGTCCTTAGTACGTGCATTCCACTAGAACTTACAGTCAGTATTGAGTTCACAAGCCATGCGAAAGAATTCTTTCCCTGTGAGGTTATGTCGCCAACTTGATCCTCTAGTTAGGTTATTTTGCTTGCTTTAAAATTTTTTTTTATTTTACAGTTATGGCTTGCTCTTTTCTTTAAAAAAAAAAAAAACAACTTTATTGAGGCATAATTTAATACACTTATAGTAAATGTATCCATTGAAAGTGTTTTGATTAGTGTATGTATATACCCGAGTAACCAGCCGCCACAGTGGAGATCAGAACATTTTCACCACCATACAAAGTTCCCTTTGCCTCTCTGAATCAGTCTCCTCTCCCTTCACCCAAACCCTCAGGCAACTCCTGGTATATTTTCTGTCTCAGTAGATTAGTTTTACCTTCTTTTAGAATTTCATATTACTGAAATCATAGAACAGTATTCTGGCTTCTTTTACTCAGCATAATGTTTGTGAGAATCACACATACTGTATCAATAATTCATTCCCTTTTATTACTGAGTAGTATTCCATTTTATGGAGATATCATAATTTGTTGATCCTGTCACTAGCTGATGGATTTTGGATGGTTTGCAGTTTTTAGGTATTACGAATAAAGCTGCTCTGAATATCCTTGTACAACTCTTCGTGTGTATATGTGAATTCATTTCTCTTGGGTCAGTAGCTAAGAGGAGGATTGCTGAGTCTCAAGATAAGTGTGTGTTTCATTTTTTATCAGAAAATGCCAAACCGTGTTTAGAAGTGGTCGTGCTAATTTACATTCCGCCCAGCAATTTGTGAGCGTTCCAGTAGCTTCACATCCTAACTTGCACTTAGTATTGTCAGTGTTTGTCATTTTAGCCATTCCAATGGGCGTGTTGTCACATCTCATTTTAATGGATTTTGTTCTTTTCTTGATTGAATTTTTATTTTGAAGAACAAAATACTCCTTAGTTCCGAAGTCAAAATTCTGTGAAAAGGGATCTTTAGTGAGGTCTCCAACTTATTTTTCTCAGTTATCCTACTATCGAAGGGGTGGCTTAAATGATTGGGGAATCTCTGAGCACTTGTGTCTGTGTTCGACTGGGTCATGAACAACCTGGAAGTAGTCCTGACCTTCATAGAGCCCATATATTAGCAAGGGGACAGAGGCATGAGTCAACCTCACAAATCAATGTGAAATCATAACTGTGTAGGAAAGAGAGGAGAGGGCTGTTGTATCTGGATTTCATCGTGGTTTCCCAAGAAAAAGAAATTGTGTTCCCTCCCTTAATACTTGTTGCAAAGTGTGTATAATGCTGGTACTGTGGGACCTGTAGTAACAGGTTCAACCCTGGGAAAGTAACCAACACCCTACTGTAGGAGCAGGTCTGTGGAAAAGCTGCGAATAAGTCTTCACATGATCTTTTGGCTTTAGACGAAGTCGCATAGACTTGTTCCTCGCACACTTGGTTGACACACACTTGGCATCTTTAAAAAGTATTTTGGCAACACATGGTTTACAGTTAATTTGTTAAACGCTCTTTTTTTTTACTTTTTAACATTGTAGACACTGACGTTGGATTTGAACCATTCGTCTTTGATTAGGAATGTCAGTGCCTGTTGTCAGTGTTTTGGTTTTTTAAAATCATATCTTGTAGATTTGTTGGAGATTCCCCACCTCCCTCCACCCATGAGACAGCTCATAGATTTTAGATTTGAAACGTTGCTTTATGTTTTAATTTCCTGAAGGTCACCCTGACTCAGTACAAAATAACAACCCGTGGTCTTCAGGATGAAGTTAACTGTTTAAGTCTTAAATTCTTAGAAATTTTGATTCAATGTTGTTATTGTTACAATAATTGAATTCATACCATGTTGTTATTATCCACTCTATAAAGTGTTTAAGATAAGAAACATTTTTCAATCAGCTCTTGCAAAACTGGAAATTTCACTGACATTGTTGTCCTATTTGCAATTTTTATGCACAGTTAATATAACTCTGAAACATAACAGTAATCGTTGATAATGCACTTATAAAGTGCATTATACATAGAATATTTTTAGTAACAACATGCTTTTCTAATGCTGTGATCAAGTATTCATGTTTGAAATGAATAAAATATTTCCACTCCCTTCACTTTTGAGAAAGACAAATTCTGCTCTTTCAAAGTATGCAGTATAGTAAATCATTTTGGAAGTATTGGTGGCATTTTTTTTCTCCCCTGCCTGATCGCTGTCCTCTGTGACTTGGAGAAATTGCAAGGGAATTATTATGCACATATTGTGGCATGTAGATTCCAAGAGTGAAATTCTAGGGTGATCAATTTGGTTTTTATTTTGCCAGTCACTGCCCTGGCAGGAGACAGATGGCACACTCAAACTGAAGTAACTGAAGAGCATTTAATAAAGGGCTGGTTCCCAGCAAGTGGGCAGGGAGGCAAGGATGGTGCAGCCCCCCTGGGAGACGGGGGTCGAGTGAGGGGCTTGCTAACTACATCAAGGAACTTTCCTCACCTCTAGATCTGAAGGGGCAAAGAAAAGGAGTAAGTACTGGCACATGAAGGAGAAAGTAGCTGAAATCAATAGAGGCCTGGCCTTTGGTAGAGGCTGCAGCTAATTCCCTGGAGGGAGCCAGGGCAATAAATACCCATCTCTCACTCTCTTCTCAACCTCCCTTCCCTCACTGGTGCCTCCCTTTGGTGAAACCAGACCAGAAGTTAGTGGCCAAGGGTGCCTCTTGAAGCATCTGCAAGTGTTAGTCTCCTAGGGCTGGGAGCAGAGCGGAGGAGGGTAGAATGGCCCTTCAGGGCACGTGGTATATGTCCAGCGCGCTTAGATAATACAGAATGGGGTGGACCAGCAACCACTGCAGTGGTTCCCCTGTGCCCTGAATATCTAGTGCATGTATATGCTTAGCCCTGGGGCTCCTGGTGATCAGGTGGATCACTGCGGGAGGATGTTTTAAATATCGAAGGATCTTTCTTTCAAATACCTAAACAGAGCCCCCAACTTTTTTCAGCTTAGGTTCTGAGTCTTCATTTTCAAGCATTTGATGATTACATTCCTATCACTGGGAGATGGTACAAAATCAGGGGAGAGCTCTCCCTTTCTCGCAGGGCCACTTTTGGGAATGCAGAAGGCAGAGCTGGCTTTTCTGAGCTGTATGCAGCTCTGCAGGTCGTCCTGCATGGATGAGGAGTCTGTCCCACCAAACTGGGTGACTCCTGGGGGGCTGCCACGTGGATTCACCAATGGCTTAAGTGGTCAGAGGAAGCTTACCATCCATCAGTGCCCTGCAGACTGTCAATTGTCCTCAGGACTGCCACGCGGGGGAAGAAAGTGCTACTGAAATAGGTGCACTGTTTTGTTGTTTTGAGGAACAGCTGCACAGTTGAAACACCCCAAGTACAACATGTCTTTCTGTTAACTCAAAAGGTGGAGAACAATGTCTTATGTACGCACTTATGAGTACTTGTTATATACTTAGGTAAAAACATTTCCAGTTGGCTGGGCTTTCTCCCAGAAGCCACGTGGTCTGGTGGAAAGATGGAGGCAGCTGACCATGGAGGTTCGAATCCTGGCTCTGCTTCTTGCTAATTACGATCTAGGGGCAAGCCCCGGTCTTTTCAGAGCATGTTTTCTTGGCTGTAAATGGACTTAATCTTCTCAGATGCCTTCATCGAGTTTAGGGCCACCAAAGGTATTTGATTGCCCTTTGAAATTCGCTATACAAACGGAAAGGTGATGTTTTGTGTGCAAATGGTTGTGTGCCAGCAACACAAATATAAAGTCATAATATAATAGTAATAGTAACTTTTTACTTTTCATTGACATGAATGATTAAAGGATGTGTGTGTGTGTGTGTGTGTGTGTGTGTGTGTGTGTGAAAACATTTGTATGCAGGCTCCCATGTAAGGGTGTACATTACTTACTACAGTGAATGATCCCCAAACCATTCGTGTTTTAACGTGGAAATTTGTGATGGTTTTGCTGCAGCTGGGTCCCTACCTAATGGTGTTTGTCACAGACTCTCATTTTGGTGGTGAGGTTTATAGATTCCTGAGTCAAACAGCATTTGACCTTAGGCAAGTTAGTTAGCCTGTGTGAACCTGAATGTCAACATCCTTATCTCGGGGGTCAGAATACTGCCCACCTTCTGGATTTGTTGGGAGAATAAATGAAATAATGCAGGTAAAATGCCTCGGACAGTGCCTGGTACGTGGTCAGTTCTCAGGCAGTGCTAATGGGTACTACTGCTGTTACCACTACTGCCATCACTCCTACCTGGCTGGTTATACCTTGAGTTCCAAGTTGAACTGACATTTAGGCCAGGTGACTCAGCAATACGCTATCCTGAGTTACAATTTCTTGTGTGTAAGATTTCCATGGATAATGAGGGGCTGACTGTGTTTGGAAGCCTGAATTAATCTTGGGGGCGTCGTCTGAGAGTGTGGTTGGTAAGCATTGAGGAGCCACCCAGCTTTTCTGTCCCCGCCCTCCTGCCTGTGGGGAGATGGGAACACCGGCTGCAGGAGTGCTTACTGAGGTCCCGTGCGGGCCTAATACGATGGTCGCAGAGTACTTCTATCCTGAGCGTGAGACGCTCACAGTGCGTGAGACAAACGCACTGTGTAAATGTTCGTTAAGCCGGAGATTCTTCCCCCTCCTACCTTATAATCAGGTAACTCATAACCTTTGGCAGACTTCCTCTCTGGCAGACCTCTTGTTTGCTATCGTGTCGCCTTGAGTCATTGTCTAGCTATTAAATCAACCTGATGAGCTGGTTGAATCCCTGGAGGACTGTTCTTTGTGTTCTGTGCCTCAGGTTGTAGTGAGTTCTCAGGTGAACTGAGAAGTGTCCAGAAACAGATGTGTTGCTCCAGGTGCTCCTGCGACCTGGAACAGTCCTCTGGGTCACTGTGCTTGTGCCCCGGGGGAATCCCCATAGTGACCAGAGCTCAATGGTGACACTGGCCTTTCCGGGTGACACACCTCACTTTATCACCAAAACTCTGCAATCTGCGGGATAGATATGCAAATACTGAGATTACTGTTAACTCCCACCTTTTGCTGGACCTCACAGGAACACAATTTGTGAGGAAAGCTGTGATGATGAGATTTAGGCCCAATGTCATTTGCCTTTTCAGTACTCTGAAATGGGCCTCAGGGAAACTAAGTGCGAGGCTCAGAAGGGAGGGTTTAGATGCTATGGTACCATGGCTCTAGACAGCTGCTGGTCGCTCTGGCCTCGCTGAGGCTTTCATGTGGTTCCAAGGGTTCCGATCAGCTAGTCTTTCTGGTGGGCTCTGTTCTCTTAAATTTTTCCTCAATCCTGTTAGCATTCATCACAGGATTAGTTCATTCTCTGACTCCATCTCCCTTTCCCTCTGCCCCCCTCCCCTCTCTTTGTTTGCCTGGAGCTTGATAAAGCCTGTGGTGAGTTCTGGACTAGCCACCTCTTATTACAGTTTTCCTGACACACTGCCGCCCTCCGCCAGCACATTCTGTGTGCCCTCTGCTCCCAGGGGCTCTGTCCTTGTCTTGGTTAGCATGTACCAGAATTTAAAAAGAATCCATAACACAATGTCATTTGCTCATTGTCACTTCTCCCACTCCACTCGGGTCAGGGATGGTTTCGGATTTATCTTTGTAGCACATGCCACAACATCAGGGGTCCAGGCTGTGCTCAGACACCGTTTGTTGTTGAAAGGGTCTCTTTTGCTGTTGGGATACTTGTGCTAGGATGGAGAGGCACTGTAAAGGCAGTTTTGCCTTCAAAGTGGGCCCGGTTGGTTCTAGCAGGAGGCTTTGGCAAAAAGCTGGATTGCCAAACCAGGACCGCCCAGCAGAGGCCCCTTGTGGGTGAGTGGGTGACTGGTTAGCCCTTTGGCCAGTGGCTACTCCTTACAAAACAAAAACCCAACAACCCTATGTGCATGTTTTATTGAGAGAGAGGGTCTTGATGATTTTTTTTTTTAAACATAAAAGGGCATAACTCCGGCCAGTACACCCACACTCTGTAACTGTAACTTTTACCTGGCCAGGTCCCTTCAACAACTTTTAGTTATGGAAATAAGGTGATCAAATTATATGTGCCAATTGATAAGATCATATTGGAACATTTAAAAATAGATGAGTAACTACTGACAACCAGAAGATAAAGTGGCACTAGGTGGGCCAGTTGTAATCCAACCAAGGGTATCTCTGTTTGTCAGACCCACATGAGCCTTTATTACCCTCCATAAAAAAACAAACACTATTGGCATTAATTATCATTTGCAGTATTTGAATCACTTTAAAGAAAAGTAGAGGTGCTGAAGAGAGTGCAAGTTCAGTTGAGAGCCAGAGCTGGCTGTAATCTTGCCCCCTCCACTTCATCCAGTGTGTTTATAAAAATCCTCTATTGGGTCTTGAATTTTTAAAGTAACTGAGTTTTTATTTCTGACAACATAATGAAGGGTGAATTTTACCTCCTCATAGCTATGAGCTTTAAGTCAGTTTGCCTTTTGAACTGAAAAAAAGCATGTAAAAGGCAGTTTATTATATGTCTTTCATTTTGCCATGTTTCCTCTTTATAATTTGCTTATGCAGTAATTTTAACGTGAAGACTGTAGGTGGTGTAATCTGTAGGTGATACAAACAACTGTTACTAAAACACTTTTTAAAAGGATTACATTCACATTTCGGACACCTTTATCACAGCATTGTACATTCCTCTGATATCAGGTGACAAATAAGACCTTTTAGATTTGCATGTCTTTGTTTCTGTGATAAAGTTATTAGCAGTTAAAAATGGTCATGAAGAATTTATCCATAGGTGCGTCAGTGTGTGTGTGTGTGGTTTGATACTAGGCGCATCTTGACTTGATTTGAGCAGTAGTTCAACTCTTTGAAGTGGTGGAGCATGACTGGTATTAGAAGGATATAAAACAAGTTTTTAAATACTTCCTGCGTGCTTTCCCAGTGCTTAAAAATTTTTAACTGTCTCTGTGTCTCTACTCTTTCTCAGCCTGCATAGGTAATACTGTGAGGTTTCAGATAGGGGAGAATAGTTCACTCTTACTTGCTAAAGGCCCCCAACGGACAGATTGGTGAAACTGATTTGGGAGAATCCCAAGATTTAGTTGGGTAAGAGCGGTGATTTTATAGATGCCAATTCTTTGACCTCTGACTTGGAATATGAGGGTACCCGTGTGTGTGTGTGTGTGTGTGTGTGTGTGTCCCCTTTTTTTAACTTAGAATTTAGAACTTACCAGTGTAGAGCTTGACAGTGTAAGTAAATATATTTCGGATGTTTTGGCGATCATTTTGTTATCGATTGTTCTTAGTGCACTAGCTATTGACTGACTGCCTTTGGCAGTTCAGACACAATAGAGTACAAAAAATAACTCATTTCAACCCAAACACTTAACTAGCTCTGCCAGCCTTCGGGAGTTGTCGTGCTTCAGATTTGTGCGCCCAGCCCCCAATGGAAATCACATCCATGGGTGGTGGAGGGCCTGTGGCAGAAACAGGGCTGCACCAAATAGTGAGTGACAGGAGAGATTCCTGCAAAGCAAAAGCACTGGTAACTGATAAACTGGTCTCCTTTCACATTTCCACCCCTACCCACCTTCACCATCCTAGAGGTCAGTTTGGTTTTAGGCAAATCTCGGGGTTGTTTTGGTTTTATTTAGGTGTTAATACAAGGAAATTATGGATTCTTCCGTTGATTAAGCCATGTGCGCACACATGCATGCACACAACCTGTCCAGCCACCACATGCCTGAAACAGTTCCTTCCCCACCTGTGCCACCTGTGTTCCTTTGCCCCCATGTCCGTGGTTACTCAGTGAAGGGGGTGGGGAGCAGTGTTCAGAGACAGCTGAGGTGTGCTTCTGAAAGAGTTAGGACGCTGTAAAGTCTTCATCGAGCTCATGTATCTGAACATTGTACAAGTGATACGTTAGTCGTGATTTCCATCTGTATCGCTTGTAGAGCACATCTGTAAAATAATCGCGAGGGGACTGCAGGTGTGGAGGCGATTTCCGTATCTGATATTCAGAGGGACCCGTTGTTAGAGTTTGAAATCTTCATTGGCCATGATGATAACAATAACAACCTGGGGCCTGCCCTCCCTGCCTGCAGGGCCCCTCCCCAGAACTGGTGTTAGACTGAACCACAATGGGCCAGGGTCTTGGAAGGAAATTCCTGTCTGGACCTGGTGTGTGATTTCTCTTTTCCATCCCTCCTACTTTTGGTGAAAAACAAAAAACAAAAAACCCAAACCCTAAAAACTGTAAAAGAGCAAAGTGGGACATTTCAAATACTGCAAACAGTTGTTAGGGAGATCCAAGTGTCTGATGTGACTTCTTTTTAAATCTTTGTTTTGGAGCAATTGTCTATTTTGTTATGGGAAATGAACATTGATGTATCTAGAAAAACATTCTTTGTAATCAGTTTTGTTTGTTTTCTCCCTGTGCTTTTTTTTCATGTACTTGGTTAGTTCCTCAGGTCATTTTTTTTTAATTTGAAAATTTCCCCTGATGTCGTTAGACTATAAATTACAGAAATTTAGGACCAAAGGGGCCTTTAAGGAATCACTCACCCACTTACTACTTTCTTCTGGTGTGATGTCGCGGTCATTCATCCGAATAACTTTTTATTGTCCTATTTGTTTTTTTCCCCAGTACCACCCAGCTTCTCTTGTGACTTCCTTTGACAGAGAGGAGAAGTAAATTGATTACCTGCCTTTTCGGTGCATTCTATGCATTATCACATTCAAGTCCAAAAGGATGTGGAGACGATAGTATTATTATATACTAAAGAAACTGCCAGTCTGAGGGGATGTGTGGTGTCTTCCTGGTACCATAGCAGGGTAGCAGTGTAGACAAGAACCATGTGGGTCAATCCCTTTGTGGCTGGGGAGCACCTGTGAGGATGTGCCCTGGAACGCCCCCTGCGAAGGCCCTGGTGTTGCTTTCGGCCCCTCTCCCCCTCTTGAAAGGCGAGCATGAACCTAACAGTGCGAGACTCTGTGCAGCGGCTTAGTGGGAAGGTAACAGGAAGGTAAGATTGAGCTGAGAACACGGTCTCTTGGAGACTGTGTATTCCCGTGGGATAGGCCCTGGTGGGAGCTGGAGGGTACCCAGAGCAGGGGGTGTGGGCACTGAGTGGGCCCGCAGGACGAACCAGGCTAAATTGTGTGTGCACGTGTGCATGTGTGTGTGCTTACACACGCATGTGCAATTTTAATACCTTCCTCCCCGCAGCACTCATCCTTTCCCCTCCTCTGTTCTATAGCCTTTGGCCTGCTTATGTAGTCACTTAGAGTTGTTTATTGTTTGTCTTCCTCTGGAGGTTCTGCACCCTAAGAAATGGACCCATCCTTTGTGTCATGGTGACCTGTCTAGCACCTCATACTCTGTTGGCTCTTTACAAGTGTTGTTCAATGACTTGCTTCCAAATGAAGCCCAAGGGGCTTTTCATTAGGCCATGGAAGTTTCAGTAGGTTTTTGACCCATTCTAGTCTGGATTCTGGCCTTGTCTGGGGGCTGGCAATGAGTTTTGTGGGAATGGGAGAACCTGGGGCTCTGAGAGTGTCAGCCCTGGGCTGCCCCGTCCCCCAGTCCCCCTCCCCCAGCTTGCTTTCTCTTTCTCCTTTATGCCAGCTTGGCCCAGAGGCCTGGGCAGGAGCCAGTGCACAGTAGAGGAGGAGCCAGCAAGGGGAGTGGGGGCACTCTTATGGAGGGAGCAGAAACAAGGCAGGACCAGGATGTGGGGGCTACAGCAGGGTACCCCCAGGGCACTAGCTAAGTAGCCGTGGAGAAGCAAACCTGGGCTGTTTCTAGGAGACTTGAAGCATGCCTTCCAGATTCTGGATGAACCTTCTGTTGTGTTGGCTAGAAAGGCAACCTGAAAATTGGCAACTCTGGGACCACCTGTCCAAAAAGCTACCCATGTCTTTTGGTCCCGAATGAGTGGACCATATCAGTTCCAGTTTCCAGGGTGAGCCCACGATCCCCAAGAGAACAGTACAGTGTCTTCAGAGGCTCAGCCCTCCTTGCTGGGAGACCCTTTCTTCTCCAAGGCCAGTTCCTCCTGCCCATCCCAACTTGCCCACCCCAGCTTTATTCTCTAAGTTGACTCTTCACTCCGCCCTGCCTCAAGGCAGTGTGGAGGCCAAGGGCCTCTCCTTTCAAGGAAGGAAGTGGCAGGTTTTAACCTCTTAAGGGCAGAGACCACAAGGTCCTGGGAACCTAGAGGCCTTGATGCCAGAAGTGACTCCAAGCAAGTGCTTCTTTTCTCAAAAGTCTCTTCTCCCTTCTGGCATTACTCAAGTGACCAGGTCTTGCTTTGTTCTAGTTTTATCCTTCCATTTCTACCTTCATCTTAGTGCAGCTGATACAGAACGCTTCCTTTGGATCAAGGAAAGTATCGTAGTACAATGGAAAACAAATAGCCATGTGTGGTTCATTTTTTAGGTGAAATCTGCATCATTTCACAATTTTCCATCAGAACAGGGCCTGTATGTTTTGGAGCTTGGTGTCAAGGAAAGCTGGCTATTTAACATTTTTATCATCATAATAAAAAGATCGATATTTGTTGAGCTTTTATCATGTGCCACGCATAGCATTATTTCATTTAATCCTCGCAACAATCCTGTGAAGCAGGTATTATCATAACCCTCCCATGTTTATACATGAGGAAACTAGAGCTCAGAGCAGTTAAGTAACTTGTCCCAGGTCACACAGCTGGGAAATTGAAACAAAGCTTGGTCCCAGGTCTCCCTGAGTCCAATGTCCATGCCTGCCAAGTTAAGGGCTACCTTTTGAAAGCTCAATAATGTGCTTCTCACTGACTTTACCATGCGTTGGTACTGGCCAAGAACAGAAAAATGGCAGTGTTGGTAGGTAGCTGCAGGAGATGGAGAAACGCAGGGCCAGGTATACCAATTAAGCTATGGTTACATACTCTCAAAGCATAGAGTTATGAGCCTGTGGGGGGTGATTTCATCTGACCACCTAATGTACAGATGAGGAGACAGACCCAGAGAAGGAAGCGTGAGATACACATACACAGTGATTTCAGAACGCAGTGATATTAGGTGCAGCTCAACAAACACTACGTATTCTTGTTGCTGATGGGTTTCCTTATTCCAGTCTGTGTCTGTACCTCCTCCCTCCCCAGGGGTCCCCCTTTCCTGCTTTGGAGCACTTGGCATAGGTCATCGTCAGTACTCCCTTCCTAATCCCACAGGATCCCGTCCCATTTTCCTAGCCCCTGAAGACCCCTTACCTGGTTTTAGGTCCCCAGAACTACAGGAGCTCTGAGTCTGAACCTTGGGTTCAAGTGTAGGAGCTGTAGGTTAGGGGCAGTGAACGATGGACTACGGTTTTGTAACTAAAGTATTACGGAAACACAGCCACGTTTACTCATTTATGTGTCTGGTTGCTTTTGTGCTACAACAGCAGAGCTGAGTAGTTGGAAGAGAGACCATATGGCCCACGGTCTAAAATACTTAACTCTGACCTTTTAAGGAAAAGCTTACTAGCCCCTTCTCTGGAACAACCAGTTGATACTGAACCTGTAAAGCCAGACCACCTCAGGTCTACCTTTGTACACTCATGAGCTTTTGCTGTGAAGGTTGGGGTCACTGAGAGAAGAGAGGTGGCATACGTCCAGCAAGTTCTTTCAAGTTCCTTAGTCGATAGTTCTTGATACATGAACGTCTCAAAGGTTATATGTTCCAATGAGCACTGGATTTGCCCCTTATCACAATCTCTGACCTAGTTCATTGCTCAAACCAAACCATGACTTTTTTCTTGTTCTTTACCTGCCGCTTCTAATCTATTGCCAGGTCCAGCTGGTTCTCCAGAATACATTCCGAAGCTGTCTTTTTTCCACCTTCACTGCTGCCACCTGGTCACGTTGGGCCTGCACTACAGCATCAGCTCATAACAGATCTTTGTAGGTCCTCATGCCGCTTCCAGCCCATTTATTCTTTACACAGTGTCAAGTTCCTGTCTTCTAACTCATCGCGTTCTTTATTTTCTTCGTAGAAGGCATTGCAGTCTGTCACGAGCTTGCATATTTTTTCCTTATTTACTGCCTTCTTACCCACTCTAGAATCCACGCTTCAAGAGAGCAGTCCCCTTTTGTATTGTTTTGTATTCACTAATGTATCCTCCACAGTGCCGGGCATGCCGTGGGTACCATAGGAATGAGGGGATGGTCCAGGGTGGCCAGTTCCCTGCTCCATTTTGATAATGGGTCCTGCCTCATTGGGTCCTTCCCCCACATTGGGTGTCCTCCATTACTGCTGGAAGTGGGCCTTATCCCTCAGAAGTGATGAGAAGGGGAAAAAAAAAACAGGAAACCATTGTCCTAGACCAGTGTTTACCACACTGTTTGGACCCAGATTACGAGTAAGACGTATATGTGACCTTGTGGTCCAGTATGCACTTATATATGACATCTGACAAGTTCGCGAACTCATCCTAAAAATGCTAGTACATACCTCATTGCTGAATATCACTACGGTCACATTTGAAGTCCTCCCCTTGGGAAGCTATGCAGTGACGCCAGTGCCTAGTCCACCCTTCAAAGCAGTTTTGGAACTCTTTATCTGGAATGGCTATCAGAGCTGTCGTTGTATTACCCTTGATGTCCTGAATGTCATCAAAATGTCTTCCTTTCAGTATTTTCTTTATCTTTGGGTAAAGAAAGAAGTCATTGGGGGCCAGATCAGATGAGTAGGGAGGGTGTTCAATACGGTTATTTGTTTACTGGCTCAAAACTCCCTCACAGACAGTGCCGTGCGAGCTGGTGCATTGTCGTGATGCAAGAGCCATGAATTAGCGTCTAACTAATTCACGCAACCTTTCCAACACTTGCAAATAGTAAACTTGGTGAACTGTTTGTCCAGTTGGTACAAATTCATGATGAATAATCCCTTTGATATCAAAAAAGTTAGCACCATTGTTGCAACAAGTTCACGAACTTAATTGTCAGACCTTTGTACATGTATACACACATACACATTTCACAAAATATCACTTGCTACAAGTATTTTCTAGCCTATTCTATTTGGTTCTGTTTTGTTCCTTTAAAACAATGCTGGTTGTGACCCATTACATTGATTTCATGACTCATTCATGTATCATAGCCCGGTTTGTAAACAATGTTTAAAATATGGTACTCACCCACAGGAACTCACAACCTGGCGAAGAGACCTAAAACAAAGCTGATGTCAGACCAACTGACAGGTGCTGCTGTGTAGGTCCAAAGAGCCATGGAAGCGTGGGAGAGATTCGGGAGCTGCCAGAGGCGGCCCCTGGCTCAGGACCTCTCAGGAGAAAAAAAGTGTTATTTTTAGCAGTTAGATTTAAGATTTAATTTAGTTGTATTCTTATCTCCCTCTCTTTTATTTAACCTTTCTCACTAATCAGTTCCTTCTACAATATGGGCTCTCCTTGTCTTTTTTTACCCCCTCTTATGTACTGATTATTTTTTTTTTTTATTTTTTATTTTATTACTAACAGGGAGTTGTGAGTTATTCCCCAGGTGCTTTTTAATTTAAAATAATAAAAAGTTTGGCCCACCCCATATCTTTTTGGTCATTTCCCCCTTCTACTTTTTTCACATTAGTTTTCTCAAACTGTGTGTGTGTGTGTGTGTGTGTGTGTGTGTGTGTGAAGGATCTTCACTGATTGGAACTTTTGCAATCTTAAAAATACATATTTTTGGGTGGCCGGTTAGCTCAGTTGATTGGAGCGTGGCGCTAATAATGCCAAGTTGCCGTTTCAATCCCCACATGGGCCACTGTGAGCTGTGCCCTTAAAAAAAACAAAAACAAAAACACCCATATTTTTAAGATGAAAAATATTTTGAACATGAAATGTATCTGTGAATGAAGATCTTTCTTTCCTTTTTATTTTGAATTCCTTAATATTCAACGGTACGTGGCCCTCACAGTTATTATGGTAAAAAATGCATATTTTTTAGATAAGATGCAGATATTTCTAAGAGCTCTGACTCTGAAACAAATTACCCAACTATAATTAAATTACACCCTTCTCTCCCCTGTTATGGGCATTAAATGTAATTTTTCCTGGCCAAAGAAACTTATTAAGCATTCTCTATTCTGTATATTTCCATTTAAAAAGTTTTCAAGTCAGCCTATTCTGAATTGTTACTTGAAACTTAGGAGAATGCTTGCAAATAAGACACATTGCCAGCCTCTTTCATGTTCCTTCCAGGCGCTCTACTGTCAGATCATTGGAGGGATTAAAGAGATTGACAGTGACATGGGTGTGTCCTGATGATGCTTTTTTGGTTAATTTTTGCTCTTTGGAAATTGTAAGTATGAAGTATTGAAGTTAGTGTCTGGTCTGTAAAAACCTACCAGCAGTTTCAGACCCCTCTCACTGTAAAGTGCAGGACTCAGCAAGGTAGGAACCGTTATGATCCAACGCCCGGGCAATTGTCTGCAGTGAATGAATATTGTGAATCTGTGCTGACCCAGTTTGCAGTTAAACCTCATCGAGAGGATGCCGTGCAAAGACCCGGGCAAAAGAAAACTTGTAGCAGCTAGCTCGTTGTGACTCAGAATTGGCTTTCTGAGCAAGGGAGAAGTTATAGTAGAGAGGACAGGGAGTGAGGGGTGCATAGAAGGCAGATGGGGCATGGTGGTAGAAATAAAGGTGGGATCTGAGAACGTAGAAGAGCTCCTGAAAGTGAATTTGCTAAGCCAGGACCAACAGCGCACAAGTAGACTGTTACTTTACTCCTGGCTTGCCACATCAGCTTGCTGGAGGCCCCTCTCAGTGGCACTGTTGGAATTTGGTGCTTATTTATGATGGATGGCTTTGAGAAAATCAGATTTGATTTAATGAAAGGCATTTTATACTCAGCTTTGCTCCCTTTCTTCTGTCAGAAAGGCAATGTTCATGATACCGCCTGCCATTTATTATCTATAAGTGCTGACACATCATGCCATCGTGGGGCCTGGCACCAATGTCTAAGTAGGGGTCTTTATTTTGCCAATGAGCAAGCCAAGATTTTCTGTGGGACCATGATTTGCCCAGGGCTACACAGGAAATGAGGAAATGTCTGGCTCCAGAACTGTCGTTCTTACTGTAACTCTGCCTGCCTCTCTTACCTAGATCAGTTACCTTGTGAAATGCCGCACCCTCCCACCCCCCAAGCCTGCGGGTTTTTTCATTTAGTTTGTAAATAGTATTGTAATATAATAAACAAGCTGCTTAGGTCAGGGTTAGGAGAAACCACAGTCTTGGTCTATTGTTATTTCCCTGAGAGGGTCAATTGTCCGTTTTTTTGATCGTATTTTTATTCCCTGTAAGATTAACCTGCCCTACCTCTGAACGCCACCTTGATGAAAACAAAAGCCATTAGGTTCCCAGGACTGAGATAATCTCTTTGCAGAAATGTTTGGGTTGCCTGTGGGCCATGGCCCTCCAGGTAGCGAGTGTGGGGCCTTGTGTTCAAGTCACTGGACTCCACAGGGAGCTTTGATGCAGTCTGGCATGACCCCTTCTTGCTGAGGAGCTACCTACTGGCTTCTGTGGGCTTTCGTGCATTGTTTCCTGTCATCCAGATTCGGTAGTTGTGGTCTACCCCGTCCTCCCCCATCCTTCTCCATCCCTTAGCCTTTGGCTTTCTTCTGAAAAAACGTGCTGAGTGGTTCTGAGAGTCCATGGTGGATCATTTGGTGGCTTGCCTGCTTCACTCTGAATGTCTCATCAGTTCCCCTAAGCTAATGTGGGCTTAAAACTGAACACACGAAAGGAAAGGCCATATATGGACGTTGAATTTTCCAAAGTTGAAATCTTTCATATTTTTAAACAGCGGGATGATTAAACTGGGAACTTTGATGTTTAGCTAAGGCAGGTCAGCCTGAATGGGACCTGCGTTTGGGGTCAGGTCTGCACCTGGGGGTGGGTGACCGGGGTGATGGGGGCTCCAGCCCCCAGATCTTGGCTTTGAACAATTCCCTTTCTCCGAGCACCAGAAAGAGTTAATTCCAGTTACACTGCTTGCTGATGTTGTTGACAGTAAAGGATTTTAAAGTGTTCTGTGAATAAGTTTGTCACTAAATGATTTGGTGAACGGATGACCAAAATACACATTTTTTAAAAGCTTGAAAGATTTTTCGGAATCCGTTATTTTTAGTTCTCCTTCTAAGAGATTTTCTTGGACATTCCCCCCTGTAATAGTTAAGCAGTTTTCTGGTTTGCTTTCTAAATCTTCCTGTAGTACAATAGTTCTGAAAAGAAGAGTCTGTTGGCTGGAAGCGTGGGGTGGGCATGGGTGTGTGTCATTTGACTTCTTTTCTCTCCAAATCAGTAAATATTTACAAAGGACCTTATCAAACAGCTTGAGTACATTCGGGTCGCTTGAAAGCATTCAGAGCAGTGACTGCCCACCGGCCTGCTGCCAGTTCCGGTGGGTCTCACAGGAAGGACTTCATTTTTATTTTTTGTTTTTTTTTATTTTTTGTTTAATAAAATACTGTCCACAGACCAAAAGCTTCCAACTGAAAGGGGGCCTCAGCAAGTCTTCCTTTTTCCTTGGAACCAGTTTTATAAAATTTGCATCTTAAAGTTTGACTTCTAAAGATTCAACTCATTTAGCCCCCGAGCAGAGTACTCTGAACTCAGGAATCCAAAAAGTAAATACTGGATTCTCGCTTAGGTTTACCACTGCTGCCAGGGTTCTTTTGTTTCTTGGGGGAGGCAATTACAGAATTCCACTTGAAGCTTAAATGTCGCACTTTGGTGAGTTAAGTAGGAAAAAAGAAGAGGATTACTTTATGTTTTTGTAAAGTCGTACCAACGTGATATGGTTTAAAAACAGAACGTTTGGGTTTTTAAAGCAGAGATGGAGTTTGGAGGGTATCTCAGTCTGCATTTTCTTTCAGTGTGTAAAATCTGACACATTTAAACGAATTTTTAGAAGAAAATACTCGTTTGTCAAAGTTGACACTGAAAAATAATAAAGGAAGCTAAGTTTTTTGGTCATTAGGATGTGAAAATTACAATATTATTGTATTGCATCACCTGGTAATATTATGTCCATTTTGTCTGTCAAACTTAAGATGGGTAAGACTCCATTGTCGGAGTACAATATCGCAATGTTGAAGGCCGGCAGTTAACAAATATGTGAGAGGCTTTTAAAAATAAGTAACTATGACAGCAACCTTATATCAACTTAATGCAAAATAGTTAATGATTCTGTATTAATCACTTGTATTTTAATTTTCTTTGCAGAGTATTGGGAAAGGGTCATTGTGGTGCATAGACCCAGAGTACAGACAAAACCTAATTCAGGCTTTGAAAAAGACACCTTATCACCAGTACCCACACGTGTTCAGTACACCTCCCGCCTCTCCTCAGGCATATCAAAGGTAAGCCTTATTTATTTATTTATTTTTTGTCTACTAAATTTGCCTTATTTTGACAGAGACGAGCCCTGAAACTCATTTAATAGGTTGTATGATTTTTAAAAATAACTGTAGATAAATGAGAAAGAAATGAAGTATTATTGGAGGTCTAGCCATTGTTGTATTTCTTGCAAACCTTACCGCTTTTGCTGCTTCGGAGGAATGTGTTTCCAGAAGCCTTCATGGCGGGTGAAATAATTGTCTTCTTGGGAAGAAACATTTACAAAGAAAAGTTGACAGCTTTAACCTCTCAGTGTGTGTCACAGCTTGTTGGAATAGAAGTGCAGGTATGAGTCCAGTAAGCGATTCCATCTTCTTGTCGTCTGACCAAGAACGTCTCCAGGTGTTCACCGAAGGACTCACCCAGTTGTTGTCATTCTGGTCTCCAGGTAGCCTGTGCTCCTGAGTAATCATTTTGTTGTGGTTACTTGGTGTTTGGCTCTTCTAAGAGAACAGAGAACAATGGAGACATTTATTCCCCCTCACATACCCATTTGTTTTGAGGCAGGGAGGTCATGGCTGCCATTTTTACAAAGATATAATTGGAGGGGAGGATATGTAGCTTGTCACTTTTGAAAAAAAAGCATTGTTAATGTTAGAATCTAAAATGACAAAAAAAATAGCCACATAGCACTGAACCAAATTTTAAAATTGATTTTGTCTTACATCGTGCTTGGTTTTGACATATATCCTTCAGTCCTACAAAAAAATACATATGTTTTTAATGTATAGAAATGTTTCTGTTGTAACCACCCAGTTAAGAGAAATTATCCTTGGACAACAAGTTTATGTCAGTGAGGAATGGCATGAATTCATCGACTTCAGCAGTTGTCTAGTCCTCTGCTTTGCAGACTTCCTCTAGTCTTATGTTCTGCAGAAAGGAGCACAGAGTGACTCTCTGAAACGGCATTAGTGAAGTTCTGGTGCATCTCAGTTGAGAAGCATTCCGTCACAGACCCTAGACAATCAGTCTTCAGCAAGAGACGGGGAGGAACAGCTGGGCTCTCTGAGAAGACTGCTGTATGTCTGCCTTTGCTAGGCGATTAGCGTGATGGTAGCCATAGCAACTGGAGCGTCTCCATAGTAACGCGTAGGGAGACAGGTGCAGTTGCATCACAAGGCTGTTTGTTGCCTGGCAAAAGGACAGGCCATTAGTACTTAGATGTACGCTGTTGCCTTAGAAACAAATAACCCTACATAGCAACTACAGTTGGTTTGAAAGATTTGGAGGGGGGGAAACGGTTGTAGCAGTTTTTGTCTATGTTCATAACAATCAGTGGAAGCATACTTTATTGGCAATGACAACTTGAGGTCATATAGCTGTAGGAGATAAAATGGGATTTTCCAAAGCAGCCTAGCCAACATTGTAGAAATGTCCAGAAGGACAGAGCCGTATGCTTGGTTTTCTTCTTGTGGCTGTAGCCACTCTTGAAATGGAAAGGAACTAGGGCTGGAGTGGAGAATTGCTGATACACAAGGTTAATGGGGGAGGAGATGACACTGGTTATTGGAACATTTTCCAGATTCTCTTGTTCCTTTGTCATTCTACTCCCCCTGCCCTCCAGATCCCACAGAAAATCCTTTATTTTCCTCCCTAGCTTGTATCTTGGAAGTATTTCATATCCTTTGGCTTCTAAGAAGTCAAGAACTTAAGTGTTATTCTCTGGGCCCTATCAGTGGTTCATTTAGACCAGTATTTTGTTGCCAAGTGTGACCCCAAGGGAAACGCAGTAATTATTTAATAATTTGAAGGATTATAGCGGAGCTCTGGGGGTTGCAGGAAGAATGCATACTCCGGCAAGAGGCTTTCTCAGCTGGCCTAAGCTTAATGACTTCATTTGATTTTTTAATATAGGCATAGAAATAAAGATGAACCAGAGCTTTTGTAATGAAAATAATTTCCAAACGGATACCTCCCTGCTCCTGTATTGTCACCTCTTGTTCCTTTTCTCCCATGTGACTGAGGGGAAAAAAAGTTTCTGTGTTTACTCATGCGGGTTGCTTGGATTCCACCGCCAGAAAGGTCATTGGATGTGGAGTGAGATGACATATCACATTCTAACCTACCTCTTCCCGTGTCTTAATTCTGTGAGAACAAGTCACTTTGTCTTTTCTAGGGACTGTAATTCTTTCATCTGAACTCTAAAAATACTAAATACTGAATGAGTGTACCATATTTGGTTTATAATGATGTGCTATTCCGCTCCCATTCTGAGCTATCGAACCACTTGTTGACTCGACTTAGGGAAGGTGCAAGTGGGACAAAGCAAGTCATTAAACAGGGACTAAAAAGGCTGACTTGATGTTATCTGTCTGGGTCCCCTGTGATGCATGCAGGGCATCACCTGTCAGCTCCTTGCAGGATTGCTGTGCGGGGCACCTGGGAAGTGCATGGCTCTCACGGAGCTGGTACTTAGCATGTTGAATACGGTGATTATACTGGATGGGTGGTTATTGCGAGTACTTGCAGGTGTGCTTGGCAAGGAGCGCTCTGAGCTGTGCTGCAGGTGGCTGAAAACTCTGCAGGGGAAATGAGGCATCTGAAAACGCTGCCCCACGCTTTGTTCCCGTCCAAATAAAATGCTCAGTATTGTGGCATGTAGACTTGTGCCTCTGGTTTCTGGTATGCTCTTCTGGGTGTTTGTTAAAATGTTCCCCTGGACCTGCTTCTTTCGATACCGCATTTGTGAACTGTTTTTAATCGAAATGCAGAGCTCAGTGACACTAGCCCTTTATTAGTTTGCTAAAGCTGACATAGCAAAGTATTTGCTGAGTGACTTAAAACAACAGAAATTCATTTTCTCCCAGGAGGGGAGAAGTCTAGTCTCCCTGGAGTCGAGAAGTCCAAGATCAAGCGTCAGCAGGGTTGTTCCTTCTGAGGGCTCCACCTAGCTTCTGGTGATTTGCCGGCATTTTTTTTGGCATTACTTGGCTTGTAGAAGCATCACTCTGATCTTCACATGGTGTTTTCCTTGTGTGCTGTCTGTGTCCAAATTTACCCTTTTTATAAGGACACTAGTTATTATTGGGCCAGGGCCCCACCCCACTCAGGTATGATGTCATTTTAGCTAATTACATCGCCAATGACTGTATTACAAATACGGTCACATTCTCAGGTACTAGTGGCCAAGACAATCACATGAATTTCGGAGGGGGATGCTGTTTTTTTCGTAACAGCCCTTTTTTCAGTAAGGCATTTTTGCTGATAAATATGAAGAAAGGAAGGAAGTGTTCAAAAAACAAAATAATGGGGCATGTCAAAGGGACATGAGAACCAACCTGAAATTGCTCCCAGTGGCCAAAGCTGGGACAGTCTGAGCAACCAAATAAATAACATCGTATTGGGTTATAACCCAAAATATAAAATAAGTATCTGTGAGCTCACACTGATATAAATAAACGGTTGAATAAATGGGTGTAGAGACAAATTTCCCATACAGAAGAATTTCAAGTGATGTATGTAGACAATCCTCCACTCCAGCAGTTGGCGCTTAACTCCCCACTCCCTGAATGGCTGCACTCAGTGACTTCCAAAGAAAGAGTATGGAAAAGAAAGTGTATAGTGGAAAAACTTGGCAAATACTACCCTGGCCAGGTGATCAAAGCTAAATAACATCATCCACAATGTGAAGTTGACAGCACGTACCTTTGATGTGACATCATGAAATTGACACTTCACCTCTGTCATCTTCCTCCCCCAAATCCATAACTCGTCTACACGTGGGTAAAACATCCGACAATAATTGTTCTCAAGGAGAGGCATTCTACGGAATACCTGGCCAGCACTCCTCAAAGCTGTCAAGGTCATCAGAAACAAGGAACATCTTGAGAAACTTACACACCAGAGGAGGCTAGGGAGACATGATGCACTGATTGGATAATATGAGACCCTGGATGGGTTCCTGGAACAGAAGAAGGACTTTAGGGAAAAAACAAGTGAAATATGAGAACTGTGCAGTTTAGTTAATAGTAATGTACCAGTGTTGGTTCCTTAGTTGTGACAAATGTACTCTATGGTAATGGAAGATGTTAACATTGGGGAAACTGAGCGAAGGATGTATGGGAATGCTTGGTGCTCTCTTTGTAACTTTTCCGTTAAAGAAAGAGACAGCCCCTAAAACAGAGACTAGTTGAGTTTATCGATTTTTATCAATTTTAAATATCCAAGTCATTTTTGGTGTGATGAGAAGTAAAATCACTGAATCATTAAGCCAGTTGCCTGATGTCCTTTAGCGTCTGTCTGTCATCGTTACAGTACATTTGAAGAGCTGATTATAAGGACCTCTTGCTTTTACCTACTTCTCTGTAGTATCTGCTGAGCTGCTGGAGGGGCATCACTGTTTGGATATTACAGTTCTTGGAACTTTTTTTTTTTTTTTTTGGGAAATGGCATTCAATTGTGCTTTGTCGGTTCCCCATGGCCAAGCTCTGGGAACTTGGGCTGGCCATGCCGAATCAGCTTCTTACAGGACTGTAAACCTTTGCCAGTATAGCCTTCAGACTCTGGAATGAGGAGAGAAGATGATATGTTTAGGTCTCTTGCCCATACCCCTTTAGAAAAGTCCTATTACCTGTTTTAATGGTTATCTTACATATATATGCCCCTCTTTCCTAGATGTGGAAGTTTTCTTTAAAGGATATGCATATTTTAATGTTTTTGACAGAGATATGGCCAAATTGCCTCCCGATTGTACACTCTGTTCCAATCTATACTCCCACCAACATTTTAGGAAACTCCTGTTTTCCAATCTTTCTCCATGTCTGATGATTAAATAAACAGTTCCCCAGTGGGCCACCTTGAATTTTGTGATTTTGATAATTTGTAATGGGGACCTTTAAGCTTTACAGTATGAGATTAATTCCTGTAAATAGCAGATAACCCATAACAATGTTTATGACATCAGATTGTTTTCAGAAGTTATGGATATGGATCTTACATAATAACTTCTCTGGGATAGGCACAACCAATCCAAAATCAGTTTCCAGAAGAAGACGTTCTAATTATCTCTCACCATGGGTGGGAACAGGTTTTACAATGAATCAAGTGGTATGGTTTATAGTTTTCTGGATGATCAGTTTTCAAAAAAGGGAAATTTAATAAAATACTCCTAATCTGGGAGCCAGAGCAGTTCTGTTCTTCTTTGGTAAATCCAAAGAAATGTCAGCATCTTATAAGCCTCTGGTCTGTGTGATTGATGGGTCGTCCTGGTTGGGCTTAGAGGTACATAAACCACTTGAGGGGACATTTGTTTCCCAGTGTACCTTCCATTTGATGTTTCAATATCTTTACCCTAAAAAAAATGACAGCATATTTTATATTTTGTGTAAAGTATTGTAGCTTACCTGTACAAAGTTAGAAAAATCTACAAGACTGTTACTTGCTGATCTAGGTCTAAAGACTTATTTCTTGAATGACTTCAAAGTTTGCAGAGTCAAAACATTTCAAGGAAGTTTCTGTTGCTCTCACTTTTTTTAATAAAGAAAATACTGGACACTTAAACTTATCATTTAGCTTTTTATGTTTCATTTTGCTTCTTTGGAGCAGTTTAATAGGCCACAAAAATATATGGCCTCTCCAAAGATTTGGCCTTTCAGATATTGGGAGTCTTAACGAAAATGGCTGATTTTTAGTGCTGATTCAGCAAAAGGTTTTATTTTATCCTGCCTGCTGCACTGTTCATATACTTTGGGCTTGTTCTTTATAATTTTTTTTTAAATGCCTGTGTAGCAGAGTAATATTGCTAAGGATACAGAAATTACACAGGGTGGTCAGTATATATTAGAATTAATGAAATCATCAGTGATTTCTCACCGGGTAAGCAGGCTGTGGCTGAAGGAGTGAACTGGTAATGGCCGATGGAGGATTACATGGGGAGGAGGTAGGGAAGGTGAAGTGTTTGGGGAGCTCATTCTTTTAGACAATTAGAAGATTAGAAAATCCTCAGAATGTTAAGCTTGTTAATTCCCCCACTAAAATGCTGAATTTGCACACAGCAAGAAATTCATTGCTTGGATGGCATCCAGTACTTTTTTAACTTATAAGACATCTTTCATTCCAGTTACTCGAAGTGGTGTGTATTTAATAATAGTTGGCAGAGGAACTGGAAATCCACAGTAAAATCAGTTTTAACTTGCATTGAAGGACTTTAATTGTGAGATTGTTGTGTCACTGCAAGTTTTCATTCAGTCAAGCATAAAGAAAGAATGACTTAGAGAACTTGTATTATTATTACTCTCTTTATGTTCACCTGTAAGCAACATATTTGATGGAAACCATAAATCGTTTTTTAAATGCTCCTCCTGTTCAATACACTTACTTGTGTAAGTTTAATTTAAAAAGGTGAAGTGTTAGGTATTTTGAAAGAGTATGCTTAAATGGCAACATTTTGCTTCGAGTAATTTTTTAAAGAATGTTAACTTTAAAAAATTAATGTGAAGCTACATTGTGCTAAATAAGTAGAAAAGGATGTGCTAAATTAATATGGTAAAATGTATATGGATTGGATGACAAGATTTTCTAATAATAATATTTGCAAATGTAAACATAATTTTGTTAAAACATTGGAGGAGACAGATAATAGAAAAGGCTTAGAATTGTAGTGGGGGGGTCACTCATATATTAAAAAAACAGTTCTCATTTACAGGGTGCACTTTAAAAATCCATTAGTTGGGAATAAAAAAATACATCTTAAGAGAAACAATAAAAATCCATTAGTTGACTATAATTTTATTTTCTTATCAGATCATATTATCTATTGACTTCTGCTGTATATTCTGAATTGGTCTCACAGTACTTTTGATCTCAGCATTTTGCCTTCCGTATGCTGTCCATTGTACATTTCATTCTCATTTAATCCCACATTATTTAAATGGAAAACAGCCCGTTATCTCTGAGCACTTACAGTAGGCACATCACATGAATCTTGGGCCCAGTCATCCAATTCGTTCTGTTTTCACACTCACTTTGAAAGTTGAGTGTTTAAGCAGCTGGGCTGATTATATCTATTTTACTAAGGTGCTGAGTAAAACTCAGGGCTGAGGGAGCCCCTCTGAACTCTTGGGGTGCCCTCCGTCCCCGGTTTGTATTCTAATAGCGGAAGTGTTAGGATCATTTCAAATGTACTAGTGGTGAATTTCTGTTGCTCTGACTCCTGAGATGACACATGACAAAGAGCTTCTTGTGTCCCTCACTCCTGCTTAGAAAGCTGATGTGTTGATGGACTCAGTAGGAGTTTGGGGTCTTTGCAGATTTGCTTCCTGTTATTTGCTTTTCCACATCGCCAGTGGAGGACCTGGCAGATGCCTGATCAGAGCGTCTTGGATGTTGTTAGTGATGGGGAAATGTCTACAAGGTGGGGCTAACCTGCATTCTGCATCAAACCCCTCACCTTCCCAGAGGGGCAGAAATGGATCTTCCTGTTAGAAATATGAAAGAATGGTCAAAAATGCATGAAATCAACAGTGTACAATGTGAATGCAACAGGCAGAATGTGTTTTGTTTTGCATCAGCATAAAATTGGCAAATTTTTCATCATGGCAGAAAATAAAAGCCTTTTACGGTTGTCTCTAAGCATCCCTTTCTCCAACTTCTGGTTACACGAAATGCTTCTGGATTTTATAGATTAAAGGGGATGGGGCGTTAAGAAGTAGAGGTGTGATACAATTAGATTGGATAGCGGATCCCATCATTCATAAAAGATTAGAGGAAGATAGAATGGGGAAGGATTAGTTTACTGTATGTTAGCAGTGAATTAGATTAGTCAAAAGGTAGTCTTAGGTAATAGTAATAAAAGATACGTATTCGGACAAGTGATGTGGTTGCCAGTAATTCCCACCTTCAGTGTAGATCAGACCTCACCAGGAAGTTTCTGTCCAGATGGGAGGGGCACTTTGCGATAATGAGGAAAGCGATCTGGCTGGCGAGGGCATCTGTGGAGGAGCTGGCAATGTGTGACTTGGACGGGAACACCATCAGAAGGTCAGCATGCAGGCATCAGCCAGGAGAGATTTGGCTCTACTGGGTAGAAGTTATACAAAGAAAGATTTAGGCTTAATTAAAGAAAGGTCTGTCTAAGAGAATAGCATCAAATACCATGCCAGACACTTAACAGGAGCTGGGTAAATGTTTGGGTTGGTGGGTGAGTGGGCTATCCCTGGGGATGCCTGTCAAAGCTACACAACCAGCTGCCAAGATCCTCTGAAGAATTTCATTTTTGCAGGAAGAATGGCAAGGTCAGCCTTTCTAATTCTTGAGATGTTCTGTTTCTAAGTCTGTCGAGTTGCAACGAAATAGGAATATCACTCTGTAAGTGGTGTTTGTTGTACTCTGAACCCACGGGATAAGTTGGAAACAAAATGTGAGGGAAAATACGCATGGCTTTGTTGCTCTGAAAGGACAGGGCAGATTCTTTTCTTGCAATTGGTTAAGTCCAGATTTCAAGATCGTGATGAGGCTATAATAATTTAGTTACTCTTCATTCTGTGTCGTCCAGGTTTTTGATTCTTGCCCTGTAATTACCTCCCTTATTTTAGTGACACATCTTTGCGTTTTCCTTCCATGTGAATAAAATTGATCTCTGCAGTGTTTTGCCAAGCAGATCATTTCCAAAAGCTGTCCATCAAATCATCCAGACCTTCCCCCTATTGTTTATCCACTGAATTAACGGAGAGCAACACCCACCCTTTGTATCAGTCTCCACAGGAGAGCCAGACTGGTGTCCTTGTTCTGTGGAATCACATGTTTTTGGCCAGAGTCTCTGATTACATTCTTAACCTTTTGTTTTTCTTATGTGAGGCTCATGTCACATTATTTGTCAAACCATCATGGAGACTCTGCCATGTATGTGAAACTTGCGGAAAGAGTGTGTGAGAAGTCCTCAGACATTCCACATTATTTGCTAACTTCTGATTGTTAAATCATCTGGAGAAAACATCCATAAGCCATTTACACATATTTTTTTAATCCTTATCTTTTTAGTTTGAGTTGCTTAATCACAATAGTCCAAGTTGAGACATGTTCACTGTGTGTTTATCTACTTGTAAATGGAAAGTTTTGGTCGAAGTCTGTTTACCAGCTTGCTTATTCCACCTATGTCTCTCTGACAAACTTAGCAGCCCTCACACCCCCTCAATACAGCCCCCCCAATCTAGTTTGGCAAGAATAAAAGTGAATGGGGAAAAACACATTCAAAGGAAAAACAAGTAAAGAATTTTAGCAGCTTTCTCTACCTCCTTTCTCTCCCTCCTCCTCTTCTTCTCTCCCTCTCCCCTCTGTAACTAGGGCTTCTGAGTGAAAAAAAAAATTTTTTTTTGACTATAAGGAGAGTAGAGTTTCTTATCTTAGGATTTTTCTGAGTTAGATATTGACACACACCCCCTTTTCTGCTTATAGAGAAACTGAGGCACATGGAGAGGACCCCCACCCCCAAAAAAAAACTTTGCAGCAGAGTCCCCCACTGGAGTAGTGCTCTGGCTGGCTTTGGGGAGTTCCTTGGGCCCCCAGGTCTCTGCCCAGCCTTAGGTCTGCCTGCACATGCTGTGGAGTGGACCCCAGCTGGGCCTGCAGGTGGATGGATACAACAGCTGTGAAGTGCTCAGGAGGAAGAGGCAAGTCTGGGGAATCAGTAAGGAAGCAGGAAAATGGGTAAAGATCTCAAGCTCTCAGAGTGTGGCCCTGGCTTCCCCACTTCTCCCTGACTCCCCTGTCTGTCAGAATCCTGCCCTGCCCTGTCTCTGAGGAGCTTTGGTGCCCTTGGGTAGGTCCTTATGCCTCCCTGACCGTTGGCTCCTGTGTAAGAGGGTATATGATGGAGTGAGACCTGAGAACCCCACATGTGCTGGCACAGATTGGGACTGGAGGACCCCAGGCTCCATCCCGACTCCTGCAGGCCAGCCACCATCAAATCAGGCCCAGAGCAACACCCAGTGTCTTAGAAAGACACACAGGTTACAACCTCACCTGGGCTGCTCACTAGCTGTGTGTCCTTGGACAAATTCCCTGACCTCTCTGAGCCTCCGTTTTGTCATTCGTATTGTGGCATAAGAATACCTATCTCAAAGGAGTGCTACAGGTATTAAATTAAGTAAAAGGATGTATCAAATGCTTAGCACTTCTGCCTGGCCCACAGATAATCAGTGTGTGTTAATTTCTCCTTCCTCACCATCGCCAGACTTTCTTTTGATAAATGTGTAGTTTTGGTTTTTGCACATACTAATTTGGCCCCTGTATATATGGGTTTGCATTGTAAGGTATCTTTTTATACTTGATATTCTGTAGTTTCCACTAGATTTAAGATCAGTGAAAACCCGGATTCTGAGTTTCACTCCCTGTGCTTTAAACTGAAGCTGCATACAGGTGTTATTCAAAAGATATTTATCAATGATTCCTCTTAGGAAGATAGTGCAGATTATGAGAATAGTGCAAAACGTTGTCAGCTAGTTGCTCAGGGATGCCAGAATAATTGGCTGCCCTCCTCCCCTTTACTGTCACAAGGACAGTGGCGGAAGAGGGAGAAGCTCTGCTCTGTATCCCTTCCCTCAAAAGATATTTTAGCAATTTTGCAGCGTTGGATCTTCTGGCCTTCCTTATAGTTCCCCATCTGTCTGCCAAGGCCCTGCTGTACCTCTGGGTATCACAAATTTGGACCGGGTCATTCCTGAAGCCTAAGAGACCCATCAGGCTACTCGGGGATGGAAAGGTTATAAATTCCAGGCTGTTGACTGCAAGGCACCAAATATTGTCAGAGGACCATACATTTTGCAGCTGCCATATAAAATGCAAATGTGCTTAAGGTGGTGCTGGCCAGGAATTCTCCCGCTTTGTCTCATTCATTATTCCTTTGAAAAGAAGCCTCCCTCTGCTCCGTACTGCAAAGAAGCGTCCTCTGTACACTCACTGCAGAACAGAGCACTTGAAAGGTAAGGCACTCCGGCTCTCTCTGCCCTAATCACAATGGGAAAAGTTTTCACCACAGGCCAGCCAAAACAGTCAATTGTGTTCATTCTCTACCAGAGTCATAATCCGTGTTTAAATCTCTTGGCAGTAACTCATTAGTCCCCACACCCCCCCACATTCTTCTTTGATGTGAACAAAGCCCGTCCCCTCCCTGCTCCACATCTTGCTTCTCTCTCCCAGGAAATCTTAGTGTTTTCACTTTCATCCCCGAAGAAGAAAGTCACCCCAATGTGATCCTTCCCCACCTGCTAAAAGATGTAGCTCTTGATTCTTTGTGCTTTAAAAGTCTGTGTTCAGAGCTCACATATAGGTGGTGCCCCAGGCCATGGGTTCTGTGGAAGATATTCTGGAGATAACACCAAGGCCCCACTAACCACTAGCCGAGGACCCCTCACTCCAGCAGCTCCTCCCCCCAATTCTTTAAGGACTAATCTTGAGAAAGGAAGGATTGGACATATGGTAATGCCAATGGAATTTTTTTGTCATTAAAGCCCTTTGAAGTTCTCTCTTTCCAACACCACCCCTTTTTACCCCCACCTCTTAGATGTGGCATATTCTGTCATCAGGATTGTTGAACTCAAAGTTATAGGAAAACCAACCTGAACTTCTGGGAAACGACTCTTTGATGCAGTTAAACAAAAATCTATTTCCACCCAATATTCAGACTTCTAAGAAATAAACTATGAATGTAAACTCTTTAGCACTACAAGATTAGAAAGAATTTTAAATTTAGTGAGTCCCCCAGCTTTGGACCCTAAATCATTCTGGATTTTGGGTGGGAGGCAGAAAACCTCATTTATTGAACACGTACTCTGTGCCAGGAGTGGTATAAAAGAGACCATACATGCGATGCCTTAATTCTTACAAGAATCCAATGAGATTGATTTTATCACTGTTTCACATTTGAGAGAATTGAGGCTAAGAGAGATCTTCCCATGCCTGCAAATGGCAGGTCACACAGCTCGCAAGTGGCTGAGCTGGGATCTAAGCCAGCATGGTCTCACTATTCTAACTCCAGAGATTGAGCTCTTTCCACCTTAATTTGGCACCTTGTGGTCACTGTCTTCTGTGGAAATGTTCTCCAGTACCTACTAGTTGAAGAGTTGAGCCTGGAAAAGGAAGAATGGCATATCACTTTTTAAAAGGCAGGTTTTGTAGCATAATGAGGGCAGGACCGATGGCGGTGGGACGAGTTAGGAGGATGCTACAGTTGATCAAGCCAGTGGAGATGAAGGTCTGAAACTGGGGGTGGAGAGGAGGGCACAAAGAACTGGAGGGAGATCCATGGGACTTGGAGTGGGGAGGGGGTGGAGAGGAAGCTGAGTGGGTCCGCCTCATGTGGATGGAGGAAGACACTAAGGGGGGGGGGGAGAGAGAGAGAGAGAGAGAGAGAGAGAGAGCGAGCGCGAGCATGTGCACAAAAAGATCACCTCTGTTTTAGACAAAATAGAAAGGTAAATGTAGAGTGGGGAGAATCATATATTTTCTCAAACTTGTGATTTGAGTTTTATGATTTCAGACGTTATTACTGACTGTTTAATAAGAAAAAGAAATTAATTCAAAGTTCACAATATTAAAGACCTTGCCTTGTCTATGAAGTCTACTCTTAGAATTAATTAGGGTTTTGTTTTGTTTTTTTTCTCTAGGCTTGCTTAAAGATTCTGTCATCCTTGGGAATAAATGGCCGTACTTCAGTCATCTTTCTAATCATTTCTGTGTGTAATTTTTATTATTATTTTTTAAATATGTCTGTAGGGAGAGCTGATAAGGGCTTAACCAACTTTTGAGTTTGAATTATGTTGTTTGGTCATTGTTAAAGCAACATATTCTGTTAATTCTTTTAAAAAACTCTCTAACCATTGGCGTGAACCTCCAGTATGTGCACACTCAGTAAACATTTGTGAAGTAAAAATGAATAAATGTAATTAGCATCCTTTATTTGACACTGAAGTCATAAAAATGGGTTAAAGACACAAAAATTTGTTAAGGAATAAGCAATGAAGATTCATCAGAAAATACCTAATTCAGGTTGACCCAAGTGTCTAAAAATGAAGCTCTAAGTAACTATCAAAATGGTGCAGTGCCATTGCATAGTCACATGTGTTATGGCAAGAGTTAGATTGTTGAAAAGGGTGAGCGCTGCTGCCCATTTTGGTTTGTACGTGCTAGGTTGAATGGACTACTTGGGTGACAACATGCAACGTGTGAGGATGTTTTCAATATTCTGAGAAGGTGTAGGAATGATACTAAATTTGAGAAAAATCAGCTGACATCAGTGTGCTAGACTATTGAGCTATTTTTCAGTTAATCTTGAAAAATTTGCTTTTAACAACAGTGTTAAGGGGGCAAAGGGTGGGGTATCAGAATCACTAGAAGGGCTTTTAATAAAATTATATAGGATGTCAGTGGTGGAGGTTGTGTATGCTGGGGACACTCTCCATTCAATTTGCTGTGAATCTAAAACTTCTTTACAAATACAGTCTTCTTACTTTCAAATCTGTACTTATATTAATTTTACATGTATGTATATGTAGTCATATGTATGTATTTATTATACATATAGTTAGATATGGTATTTAAAATCACTGCCTTAGTTGGGCCACGGCTATTGTGGTGGTGGGGGGGGCAGTATTTGCCTCTCTCCGTCGTGTGCGACAGGAAAATCATTTTGAGAATTACTGTTCTGTAGCATTGAATGTTGGAGCAGAAAAGAAACTAAAATCACCCAGTTTAGTGTTCCCCAAATGAGTACTACAGTGAAAAGTTTCCAGAGATGTTAGGACTTTCCTTTTGAGTATATGTGTATTTTTCCAAGGACGGTATGTTTGGGAAACAGAGCCCATTGACTTGTTTGTAGTGAGCTAATTCAGATGTTTTCCCACACTTTATTAAAGACACTTTTTTTTTGGGAGGGCACACTTAACGTATCCAAAGGAAGACTAATTTGGGAAAAGGTAATCTAAAATAAGGGCGTTTCAAAGCATAGGCTGCCACTAATTAATGGGCTGTGGAATCAATTTAGGGGTTGCAAGCATCCTTTTTTTTTTTAATGAAAAATGATAGAATAGAAAGTACCAGAGTGCATTGCACATAGGAGGGTAAATGTTACTTTGTGCAACGTTTATTTCAGTTGTGTATGTGGGTTTGTATGAACTTAGTCATAATGAAAAATCTATTTTTTACTATAGGTGATGGCCCCTCAAAATTTGGAGAACACTGTTCTAATTCACTTCCTCAATTTTGTAAGTGAAAATACTGAAATGCCTCTCAAGATCACGTGGGGAGTTAGTGACAGACTCTGAGTCTACCCTTCATTCTCTTCCATCTACACAATTGCTCCGCCAAATTCATACATCCTCTTAATACTTAAAAAGCAGCACTGGTGGAAACAACCCAAATGTCCATCAAAAGATGAATGGATAAACAAAATCTGGCTCCTGTGTGCAGTGGAATATTATTCAGCCCTAAGAAGGAGTGAGATTCTGATACATGCTGCAATATGGATGAGCCTTGAAGACATGCTAAGTGACCTAAGCCAGATACTGAAGGGACAGGTACTGTCTGATTCCACTTGCCGTTCCTTAAACAGGCAAACTCCTAATGACAAAAAGTAGATTAAAGGTTACTCCCAGGGCTGAGGGGAGAGGAAAAATGGGAGTTAGTGTTTAATGGGTACAGAGTTTCTGTTTGGAATGATGAAAATGTTGTGGAAATAAATGGTGGGTGGAAATGGTTGCACAACAGTGTGAACGTGCTTACTCGGTGCCACTGAACTGTGTACACTTACAAAATGGCTAAAATGGCAACTTTTAGGTTAACATGTATTTTATTCCATAATTAAAACAGATACTCCAGCCACAGAAGAACAATATTAGTTAATAATAAAAGCAATACAGTATTTCTTTAAGCAGACCTTGTTGTACATTCCATTCTAACATCCACTCATTCTTTCGGACCTTCCCCTGCGTGGGCCGGGCCAGGCACTGAGGATTCTGAGGCCAACAAGACAGGCTCCTGGTCTTAAAGGAGTCCCTGGAACAGAGTATGGCCATGTGTGGCCTTGATTTCAGAATCCCTGGCAGGTGATGCCTGCTGGCATTTCCACAGGTGATGCATTTTACAGCAGCGAGTCACTTAGCATATGACCTTTCCTGTGTTAATAGTTCTGATTTTCCAATGGCAACATTTGGATAAACCAACAACTTGTTTTTGAAAGGCCAAGCAGAAACACATTTCATGGTTTTTCTCTTGGTTTCATCTCTTTCATCGGTTGGTCTTTAGCCCTGACCCATAGACAAATAGCCTTTTCTTGCTTTGCTCATCCCTCTTTCTTCACAAGACCGCCAGGCTCGTTGTAAACAGCAATTTAAGTGACATGCTCCCTCCCACAAGGTGGTTATTGTGGTTCCCTCTGTCTCCATTCTCTGTCGTTGCTTCACATATGTGGGTATGAGAATCAGAAGAATCTGGTGAAGCAGAAATGAGGACAGAGGCGGCTCGATGGCGGAAAATGGATGTGTGTTTCTTCCTTGGAGCCGACTGAAGTGTCTGAAACTAACGATGCCAAGGCAATTTCTGCCCATAAGAGTTGTAGCAGGTGGGAGTCGCCCATTGGCTCTGTTTGAGGACTTTGGAGGTTTCTTCCTGGCAGGTGGGCACCCTTTTGCTTCCCGTCCCTCCACAGGTATTGACAAACAGCAGGTCTGTGCTTGCAGCCACCCTGTTGGCATCTCTGCGGGCCTCAAGTTGGCATCTACAAGAAAGGAAGCTGGGAGAAAATGCCTCTAACTCAACCAGTGAGGATGTTTAACTCAGTTTACTGGTAGCTAAGGAAGTGCCTCAGAAGTAGTTTATTTTTATGTCACGCTAAAATTTGCCACAAATGACGGGAAGGCAAGGTGGCTGGTAGAATCTTCCTGGATTGGGCAATGCATCATAATGTTGACCTTAAAGCTTTAAGCGTGACCTTGCGAGTTTGAAATTTAACTTAGGGTTTCACCACTTTGGCAGTGTTGACATTTGGAGCCAGAAAATTCTTTGTTGTGGGGGGCTGTCCTGTGCATTGGATGTTTAGCAACATTCCTGGGCTCTACCCACCAGATCCAACCTGTGATTATCAGAAATGTCTCCAGACATTGTCAGATGTGGGAGAGGGGGCCACAAAATCACCCTTGGCAAGAACCATTGGCAAGCTCCAAATACCTTCTTATGTGTTCCGAGTTTTAGGCATTGAGGACTTTGTCGGTTGTTATTCTGGAAATAATGGAGAAAGGCTTGGGCTTTTGTTTGGTTGGTTTGAGACATGCTTTATTAGTACAAGACTCAAATCTTTTAAGTGTGTGCGAAGTGTCATCAACTAGGAGAAAGGAATATCTAGCCCTGGTGTCAGAGTGACTCTATTACCCATGTGATAGGCTCGTTCTGTGATGGGTGTTGAGTCGTGATTTCAGGGGTAGTGTGTCTCTTGGAGATTTGCGTTATGGGTAGGGTCTGGGGCCTGTGTCATTTCTTCTGCTTTGCTGCTTCTCCCAGATGTCATGTTGGGGTCCTACCTGAGTACCCGAGTATACAGGAACCAGCAAGCTAAACCTGGTGGAGCCTGCGTCAGTAACACTTGAGTATACCTCTCCTCTTTACCTGCCTACCAGCCACGTGGCCGAAGGATGTGAGCAAGTTATTTAATTCCTCTCCTGTGTCTTTCTCTCCCACATCTACATGGAGGAAGATACCTGCTCTTCATCTTCTTAAATGGCCATGGTGTGTCCGCTTTATCTCTTGAGCTCACCTCATGGAATGGGGTCAGTTGTTTAAGACCATGGAGCTCTTTGTGGTTTCATTATCTGTTCCAGAGCCCAGATGGATTCCCAAGTTCCATCTTCCACAAAGCAAAGCATCTCTTTTCTTCCACTAGGCTGGATTAGCTACGTAGAATGTTTCTTTATTCATTCGTCCAACATTGCTGGAGTACCTGTGTGCCATGCTTTGTGTAACTCACTTGGGATACTTAGATGACTGAGCCAGGTTTCCTGTCACACTCTTGTTAAAGATAGATTTATAAATGAATGTAGTAGGAGAATTGTTTTCTATCACCTTTATAAATGCTGTGGTTTAACCTTCTTGCCTATTTAGAAGCTCTTGCTAAGTGCTAAAGAACTGGAACATGGTGGTGGCTGGTTTGGAAGATACTGTCCTGGAAGTCTGAAAGCCTGAGTTTTTGTGCTGACACTGGCTCTGATTATCTGTGTGCGCTTACCCAGGTCACTTCATGCTTCCGGAACTCACTTCCTAGGTTTGTAAAATGATGTGTGTGGACTGTATCATCTCAGAGATCCCTTCTGACTCCTGCAGTCTATGCTTGCTATAATAATAGTTATATTGGAATTACTAACTACTAGTATAATATGTTTAGAGCTAGAAAACTCGTGATTAGCCAGTCTTTGTGTGGAAGATTTATTGTAAGTTTTTAAAATGGGTTCCCCGCTCACTTGTGGCTGGTGGGAAGACTTGGATAACTCTGCTAAGGTCCGAGGCCTTCATCACCCCGAGTCCCCATTTAAGGGGTAAACCAGTAGTCTGAAAGATTGAAACAGATGTCTTGCCCTGGAGCTCCCTAAGAAAGATGCTACCTCTAAACAGGGCTATCAACTTCAGGGGGCTTCTTTCCACAGTGCTTTGTGGGGTTAGGGTGCCTTTTACCTGTATCTTTCCGTCCACTTCCAGAATAATATAAATAAACGCCTTAGGTCAACATTATCCATTTCTTCCACTTGAAGCTGTAGGTAAGTTTTCTGTCCAGGTTAAACCTTGTGACACCTGTCACTTCTGGGTCCTGTACGCTCCATCCCCAGTGTTCTAGGGCAAGTAACCTCACAGATGGCTGCAGCCACACTCATGATGAGAGATGCCCAGTCAGAGATAAGGTCTACAGTCACACGCATGTCATATAACCATGGGAAAGAAATATTTGGAGCATTCCTCTCTCTTCCTTCAAGACAACTTAGCATATTTATTAACATTTCAGTTGTGGTCTTGCAGGTAAATCTCACCTTCTCCGAGAAACCGTCATGTGATCTCTCACTGCACATTAGAATAAATTTCCTGAATCACCTGGATGAAACTTGGCAGCTCCTGCCTCATAGTGTGGTCCTGTGTGAACAAGTGCTATTTCTCTTACAAGACTGTAATCATCTCCTAGAGCCGTGATTGTATTTAACCACCTGGAAAGACCCCACGGCCTGGGTCAGGCTGTGCGTGCATGCGTGTGTAATATATAGCTGGTAAGTTCTGGTGGAATGAATGGATCTGGATCACAGTGTCAGGCAGTGGGAAGCACTCAATAAATAGTTGTAGAATTGGGCTGAATTCTAAATATTTCACAGTTCTCTAGTCTTCCTACTTTATGCCATTTACTATGGGGATTAAAAAATGAGACGAAGCTATGAGTACACACTAAAGAGTGTAAGTGCTTGCTGGTTAGCTAAGAGCCATAGAGCTTTTAGCTGTTTTACAGCTCTGAGTCTGTTTTTTTTCTTTTAAGCAGTGTTTACTATTTCTGGCCATTATGTACACTAATATAAAAATTTAATTAGATCCTTTCTTTTCAATTAATTATTACAGTCCTGTTTGTTTGCTCTCTTGACAGAGTCTGCATTCTGGGAACAAGAGAGATCAATTTTCTATCACAAAATTTATTACTTTTGACTAAAGTCCAGTGTGCCTGTGAATTTATGCACCACTCTTGGCGACGTCTCAGGCAGTCAGGGGATTGTGTATTGGGCGAGTGTTCAGGTAGCCTAAGAGAAAGGATCCTTCCAATCCAAATGAGTTTGATTGTCCTTTTCAGAGCAGCACATGAAGCAAAGATAAAATTCTGTACAACTCCAGAGATTGAAAATCTACATGTGTCTTAGTAATTCCTCATTGTTTAATATTTTTTCAGGTATCTAGAGAGTTGGACTTAGGTACAGAATGTGCATAGGGTTCTGGCTAAGGAAAGGTTCTTTCTTTGATAGAACCTGTAAAAGAAGGTGTACATTCCAGGAGGGAAGGGACCTGTAGTGTTCTTCCGTTACCTCCAGGACCCACACAGTGCCTGGCACATAGTAGGTGTTCAGTAAGTATTTGTTGAGTGAGAATCCATGAGTAAATAGCTTGTTTCGCTTTTTATCATTGAGGTGTTTTCTGGATTAAAGGCTCTGTGACCGGGTCTCTAAGTCCCCACACATAATGTCTTGGATGGGGCTATCTTTCAGGGTTAGGAGATACTACCACACCTGTCTGTAAGAGCTACAACTACAATATCTAACTTGGCAGGGCAGGGGGCTGGGCCTATTCTCCAAGAGGCACAGGTAATGCCCAGTGCTGTTCACACAGCCCCCAAGGACATTGATCTACCAGCCCCCATGAGCTTGTGAGTCACACACACCCGGTGCAAAGCCACCTACCACCAGCTCTATGACATTGGGGCAAGTAGTGTAACCTCTGCTGTTGTCTGTTCCTGATCTGTAAAACTGGGCAGGTAACACCTGTTATCCAGAGTGGGTGGTGGTATTAAATGCGTTAGCAGGTGATGTCCTGCTATACTGAGATATTCAGTCAATATATCCATGTACAGTTTCTTTACCTTCTAGTGGTGTGTCACTTCTATGAATATGGTGGTTGTCCACTCTGTACTGGGTGGCTTACTTCTTACTCTTGCATGAAATGGGGAAGATGGGAGAAAGGGCCCTATAACCGCAATTCCTGTTGCTTTAGGGAATCTGATGCAGTGCAGCTTAGTAGCTAGAGCCTGAATGCAGTTAGGAGGAAGGACTTATACTGTGTGTGGTGGTGGTGGTGCTGTGTGTTGGGGTAAAAGAGGGAGTAAGAGTTCCGGGAGCTTGATTGAGGAGCTGAAGTTTTAATTTCATTTAATTTTAATTCCAAAGGGACCAGCCACATGTGGCAAGCGACTAATGCATCGGGCGGTGTGGCTGTAGGGCTTGGCTTTAACTCCAGGGCTGTAGTGCTCTACATTTCCTGGGAGCTTGTGAGAAACACAGAATCTCGGAAATTACCCCAGACCTACTGGATCAGAATCTTTCTTTTAAACAAGAGCCCAGGTGGTTCGTGTGCACATTGGAGTTTAAGAAACACGAGGGTGGCGTTGGAGTGGATCAGTTTTCTTCTGTGCTGTTGTGGTGCTGGTGCAGGACTGAACCTTGGAGCTGGAAGGTTATCCTCCTGTCGTCACTGCCTGCTCAGCTATTCACAAACCCTGATGTTGTTTTCAGGAGACCCATGCATGCGAGTCTGTCTGCATCCCTGTGGTTAAGACATCAGAGAAAAAACTTACGTAGCCTTTAGCTCGGGATTAAATGCTATTTTGCTTATTCCTCCTCAGAAACTTTCTCAATCTCTGTATTTCCGTGTTTTCTTCCCAAAGGTTGCTCTCCTTTTATCTTCCCATTCTTTCCACTACAGCTTTTTCTTTCCTACTACTTTGCTTTGAACTGGTAAAGATGTCACTCTGCACACACACACACACACACACACACACACTTTTTAGAAGTTTCAAACCAAATCGGCACATTCAGGTTGTGGTTATCGTAATGCTTTCACTCTGGCTAGTGGTAAATAAATATTTCAAAAGGTTAAATAGCCTTTTCTCTCTAAGTAAAATTAGAGAAATGTCTCCGACCTCTCTGAAAGTATTAACTTCTCTTCTGTAATGGTGCTACTTTAACCAACTGAAACACCTGAAACCTTTGCCAATTTCTTTGACATCCATCGGTCAGATCACTTCGGCTAGTGTAGGAGATGCTTGGGTCTTGTCGGTGCTAGCCAAAGCTGGGAATTGGACTCTGCGTTTATTTTCATGGGGACTTTTCATATTGTCCCCTTTAAGTCTTGAATGACTCACAGACGTCAGGTGGTGATGACTCTGTACCAGAAGCTGTCTATATGAGGTCTATAACAGGTGGAAAACCTTATTAGGCTGCATCTGGGGAGCTGTCAAGGGCATCGTGAAGAAACTGAGGCAGCGTGCTAAAAGGGGCAGCACACCTGGGTCCCATGCTCCCATAATGCATCTTGAAAACAAACCCAAGTTCACAGTGCCAGGAAATGATGGAGCCAAAATGTGACCCCACATAGCTCAGTTCCTGAGGATGCACGATTTCCCACCGCACGCCCACCTTTGCTCTCTGCCAGGAAACAGCTCCCTCCAACATCCCTTCTGCTTGCTCCTTCCGGTTGTTGCTGCCATTGCTTTAGATCCTTTTCTCCTTCAGGCTTTTCTCAGGTGTCACCTTCTCAAAGGCGTCTTCCCTAGCTAGTAGCTTCATCAAGAATAGTGCACGCACGCACACCCCGCCATCATTCTCTGTTCCCATTGCCCTTTATTTTTCTCCTTAGCTCTTTTTATCGCCTGCATCTTACACATTTATTTGTATGTATGTCCCTTGAGAAAAGGGACTTTGTTTTGTTCACTGCTGTATCCCCTGGGTCTAGAACACTGCCCAGCCCATAATAGCACTAGATAGGTATTTTTGAATGAACCAGTGGATGCGTGAATGACTGACTCTCTAACCTGGATAGCTGCTGTCACCTCCCACGTGGTCTCTTTCTTGCCTCTTTGTTGGTGTGCTCCCCGCGGCCGTCTGGGCGATCCCTCTGAAACTTCTGCCTGCCCCTGAATAGTTCTTTCCAGAGGCTTCCTGTTTTTGTGGTTCCTTAGCCCCCTTCTCCTCAGCCTTACCAAATTTCCTTCATCTTTTGACGATTCCACGCCACACCTTTTCTCTGCCTTCCCTCCGCAGCCCCTGCAGACTCAATCACTGTGTCCTCGTATGGCCTGAGCTTTGTCTGTCCGGCTTTCACACTTCAGAGCCCTCTCTTCCTCAGTTCCCTCTACATTTTGTGAGGGCAGGAACCATCTCCGTCTTGCTCCCCGACCTTCAGGCTTTGCGCCCCACCAGGGTAGGCACTTAGTAACTATGTATTGGAGGATGAATGAGGCCACTTCATTCTATGGGTTGGTCCACAGAATTTGTAGGAAGCAAGTCTCACTTCTCTAGAATTAAGTGTTTCTCTGGCATTACGAGGTCTTACTGTTCAAGCTGTGAGATTTAAAGACAAAATGCTTCCTGCTAGTTATTAACAGTTGCCCTGTAAGAACAGAGCTGTTAGGGGGCCCTGACCCCTGGCATGCTGCCCCCTTTCCAGCTGGGAACAATGCTGTGGAGTGGGGTGGGGGGTGGGCAAAGGCAGCTATGGCCCCGGCACCCATCAGCCAGATTACCCAAAGAGGATTGCAGTTTTGGGGCCAGAGGAGTAGGGAGTGGGTAAAAAGGATTTGAAATGAGATTATCGGACCTAAAAGCTCCTTGCTTTTTGTTCAGGAAATAATGTGCCTGTGTTCTTCCAGGCAGCGAGACAATCCAGTTTAGGGCCTGGAGTGCTAGATCAATGTCCTGGGGCTCTTCAGATACTTAAAAATAAGTTGATCTGTAGTTGTACTTATTAGTCTTCTTGTTACAAAAACAACAAAAGGAAGAAGAAAGACAGGAATGGAAAGAAACAAGAAGAGCTCATAAAAGTACTCTAAACACACAAAATTGAACACTTGATCTATTAAGAGCTACAAAGACAGCGTGTCTTTAAAGAACGTCTTATTTGGTCAGTGTGTCTTCAAGCCCAAGTCTGGAAAGTGAATGGGTCGTGCGATGAGAATGCAGTTCTTTATTGTGAACTCTGAGAAAAAGGGTCATTTTCCTCCTTGACTCCAGCTCCCTCCATGTGAGATCATTCATAAAAACCCTGAAAGTTTGGTTGGGACCCAGTTAGAATCAGGCTGGTGTTCTCCCTACCATTTGTGGCAGGTTTTATAGCCATCATAACAATTCCCTTAATGCTTTAAAGTCTTTTTCACTTCTCATGCTTCCTGGAGGTATATTTTGTTTGGCTCTTGGCCCAGGTGCCTCTTATAACCCTAAATCTTAGCGTCCTCTTCCTTGCACTGTCTGCTTCCTTGCCTTATCTGAAGTTTTTACTGATACGACGTGGCTTTCTGCCAGTAGGGGAGCAGGCCTTCGGACTCCTCCGGGTGTGATGAGGGAAACCTACAAGGGTTTTGTCTCTCAACTGATAATACCTGGCCCCGCCCCTGGCATGATGGTGGCGGGTTATTAACTAACTCAGGGAGGTATGCGAAGGAATTCCAGGTTGTCTGAAACTGAACTCAGAAGCTCTTGAGTTTATCCACCCTTCCACCAAGAGGAGCAATTGGTGGGTCATGAATGAGGCCACTTAATTCTATGGGTAGATGCACACAGAATTTGTTGGAAGCAAGTCTCACGTCTCTAGAATTCAGTGGCACCATGAGGCCTTACTATTCAAGCTGTGAGACTGAAAGACAAAATTTTTCCTAATTGAAGCAATGAAAGAAAACGTTTGAGACATTCTTCCTTCTGTGGAACCCTGAGTTAACATAAAGTTTGGGAAACATGGGTACATACCCTGGTTAAAAAACTCACAGCCATACCTTGTGTTTGAACTCCCATTGTTAAAAATTTATTCTGAAATCTGTGGGACTATTTTCTGCCATATTTCTGTTAGAATGGGCTGAGTGAATACTTGGAGGATATTGTGTTTTGCCCTTCCGTGTTCAGTTTGTAATTATGTTGATGTAAGATAATGTGCCCACTCTTGAGAGGCCACAGGAAGTGACTATTTTGAATAAATCCCTGATAGAAGCTTCTCACTTGCCCCTTTCTCTTAAAAGTGAAATAATCTTTATCCTTCCATTCCCCTGCTGCCTGCCAGTGTGTTTTTATTTGAAGATGAGGGCTAGTTGGGTTTCAGTTAATTAAAGTTTTAATTGTGTTTGATTCTACAGCAGACCTACCATTTATTTACCTTAATAATGAAAGGCAGTGTCACCATCTTTGAGCTCGCTGTCTTACTGGACAGCGCAGGGCATAGAAGCAGCCTTGAAACCTGCTAGCCCTGCCTGGCAATTGGCATTTGTGGTTTGTTTTTGGCATTATATTCATGTCTGAGCAAAGTGCTAACGTCAGCTTCATAATGTGAACATTATGAATTGCTCTACTGCCTAACAGAGCAGGCTGGAGACTGCACTCCTTAGAAAGTTCTGGTTGTAAGGCTGGCCCTTAGCTACCAATACTTGGAGACCTGGATTTCGAGACCTTTCCCACTATTCTCAGAACTGATAATAAGGATGGTCCACTGCACGTAAACCATGTGTATAATAAACTGTGTGATCGATGGAAGAAATCTGGAATTTCGGAATGAGCTAGGCAGAGGGCGCCTACGTGAGCAGTCTCCAGTGAGAATTTGGGCACCGAATCTACAGAATCTCATTCACACGTCACGTAATGTGATGATTCATTCTGGAAGAGTCGAGCATGTCCTGTGTGACTCCACTGGGGCGGGGGGAAGGGGAGACTCTTGGAAGCTTGTGCTTGGTTTCCTCAGGACGTCCGTCCCCACCTCCCCACCCCGTGTCCCGCTGCTGAAATCAGTCACAGCCGTGAGCACATCTGTGCCATGTGCCGGGTCCTGTGAGTCGTCCTAGTGAATCACCCCACCTGGGGCTGTCTTGGGGATCTTGGCACATCTTCTAAACCTGTTCTGCATCTCCAAGTTTTCTATCTTGGCAGGTCTTTCCCTTCGATCCTGTATCCAGTCAGAAACCTTGGAGCCTCTCTGGTTCTTTCCTTGATTCTGGCATCCTGTCAATTTTTACCTCCAAAGTGCCTTTAATAATCAATTACTAAATGAATGAATGAATGAATGAATGAATGAATGAGAAAAGGTGGGAGGGGAAGGGAGAATTGGCTAAGATACCGTTTGTACTCTCAAGAAGCTTATTAGTTAGTTGGGGGACATAAGATGTGCTCATAGATGAAACTAAGAGTATGAGAGGAACGTGGGTCAACTAGTGGCGCGCTGTGTAAAGGATTCAGAGAAGGAAGGCAAACCATATTGTTTAAGCAACGTTACCAAACTCATGGTTCGCCACCATTTCAAATCCCACAGAGAGAAGCAGGATTTGGTGTGCTTTTAAGAAACAGTCGTAAAAGTGGAGTCTTCCTACGGGATCCTGAGACGCTACCCCTGCTGAAACTTGTCTTTCTCTGGGGTGACATTTGAAGCTACTTAACGGGGTTTGCGCACTTCCAAGAGTACAATCCTCGTATAATGATGCCTGAATGGTTCTCTCCGGGGTGTCTAGATTTCCTCCCTGTTCTCTGAGGCAGAAGGGACTCTTGGGGAGAGGAAAATACATGTCAGTGCCAGTGCTGCCTCCCAGCACCCCCTCGAGCATGTCTGAGGAAGTGGGCTGGCTGTCACCAAGTCTTGTATCACCGAGTGGGTAGGATGGGTTGGTTGGTGTGAGTCAGTTGCTGTTGATTGTTACGCAGCTATGCCTTATGGAGACAATTTTATCCTATGAGCTTCCTCAGTACCTGCTAGAGGCCAGATTGCAGAAAGTGTTATCAAGGTTGCTGTTACTGCTTTACTTTGTGTGCTTTAGGCAGCCGCTCAAGTTACCCTAGAAAGCTTACATCTAGAAGCTGCATCACAGTCTTGGGATCATGCTGTATTGTGCAGGTTCTGTTGTACAGAGCTTTGTATCATTTAGCTTCTGCTGCATAACAAACACCCCAAGCTAAATGGCTTTAAAAAGTGATCATTTCTTTGCTGCTCCTTCTGAGTGTTGGCAGTTTGGGTTGGGCTCGGTTTGGGTGGCTCATCTCTGTGTCTTGTGGTGTTGTCTGGGCTCGCTGGGACCTTAGCTGGGAGGGCTGGGGCAGCTCTCTCCATGGGGTCTCCCATCCTTTAGTAAATTGTTCCAAGGTTATTCACACGGTGGCAGAAGGATTCCCAGCAACAAGAGAGAACAAGTCCCATTACGCAAGCACTTTTCCAGTTTCTGCATGTGTCATATTTCCTAATGTCCCATTGGCCACAGCAAGCTACGAGGCCAAACCAGAGTCATTGTTGGCAGGACCCAGCTGAGGGTGTAGGTACACGGAAGCATGATTGTTGCGGTCTGTTAGTACAGTTGTTCACATGAAGGAGTTTATCTAGGGTCTGGCCAGAAATGAAAGCAGCAGCTGTTGTCAGCTCTCTGTGCCTTTCTCCTTCAGGCAGTCGCCTGGGATGGGTACAGTCAGTGGATTAGACACTCCGCTCACTGGTCTACATGGGTCTCCTTAGCACTGCTTCTCTCTGTGACCAGTGACTCCACAAAGGCTTAAGCCATCTGGCTCACAGATTGATGGGCACTCCTAGTCCCAGAGGACCCACCAGAAGAGTGTGGCTGGATCAGCACAAATCTGATGCTAATGCTAGAAAAGGAACTCCAAGCTGACATCAAATACAGCCCCGGTCGGAAGTTCTGACAAAATGGCATCTAAAATCCCCTTCAGTCTTCTGAGCCTGGGCTGTGTCCTCCTTCCGTTCCTGAGCATCTCTGAGGAAATGCCAGCAGCGGGCCTGTGAGCGCACCGTAGTGCTGTGGACAGCTCGGAGGACAGCAGAGGAATGGAGGGGAGTCTAGGGATGTGAGAAGGACAGACTTGCCAGGGACACGGGACACACGGATTGTTGAGCTAGGTTTGCTGCTAGGTGACTTGGATCTCTTGGGTGAGTAGCGAGGTGGGCTGAGGGACTAGATGACGTGTGCTTTCATCCCAGTTCTAATCTGATTGTAAAACGTGTATCTTTTTAGGGTCATGCTGATGTTAGAGCAACTATATGTATTTAGCAAATATCATCGAAATAATTGCCTCGTGATGCACCAGGAAACAACAATTGAGGGAATGATTTTGAGGTCAGATAGGTGTTTTCAGGTAGAGCTGGAATGAGGAGGGGGAAGGGATAAGAACGGATGGTCTTCAGGTCCTAGAATGAAGCTGGGCCTTGGGCGTCAGGGACACATTAATGACCCGTCTCCTAGTCGGGCTGAGTCAGGTGAGAGGTGTGTAGGGGCTGAGCGGATATCACAGAACTTTTACCAAGTGCATTTGGGGAAATAATTCAAGGAGATGGCGAGGCTTCTGAGGCATGCTTGTTAGGGAGATGACTTCTGCTGCAAACGGGGAAGCAGAATTTAGAGCAAGAAAAAATTTTCTGTCCTTTTAGTCTGAGATTAGGACAGTGTCTCAGGTTGGGCAAATTCAGCTGTTATAGTCACTGGATGTCAAAAGCCCTCACTGGTGGGAACTGTGAAGGTTCTAGGTGGGCTGCTTTCAACATCACTGAGTGTGAAAGATGGCTTGAGTATCTGTGTATGTGTGCACGTGCGCGCATAGCCTAGTATGGAAACACAAGCGGAGCGCCATACCAACCCGTCCACCTCACGTCTGACTTGCTGGTTATGGTCTAAGCTCGGGAGCCAGGAACTGAGCTCATCCTGACCAACGTTCTGTTTCTAAGGCTTTGCGTGTTGCCAGGCACCTATTAAGCACATAAGAAATATTTATTGAATAAACGAATCAAGAAAAGCTGGAAGGGGATTTTTTTTTTTTAAAGCATCTTGATGTGGTAATTTTTACAGAATTAACCCTGGACATTTTAATCAGTTACAGAACAATAACTGTTGATGTCCTTTAAGCTGTTTTGGTGGCAGTGAGATAAGAAATGAAAGGAAGCTGACAAAACAAGTGACCAGAGTTAAATTTATACACTATTAAAAACAATGCACACTAACTGCTAAAAACCCAAAAACCTGAGTTACTTAGATTACCAGCCTGGTGTAGTAGAAGTACACTATCTTTTTGTACTGTATTTCTATTTTTCCAGAATTAAAATAGCTTTATTGTATTTTCTGATTGGTAAGTAAATACATACTTAGATAGAATGGTCAAACAACAAACCAATATAAAGAGTTCCATAAAAATACCCTTCTTTCCATGCTGTTAACATTTATGGAAAAAAAGTTTTAATTATGGTAAAATACACATAAGATAATATTTACTGTCCTAACAATTTTTAGTGTAGAGTTCAGTGGCATTAAGTGCATTCACATTGTTGTGTAACCAATCCCCAGAACTTATTCATCTTACAACACTGACAGTTTACCCATTGGACACCTCCCTGTGTCACACTGCCCCCCAGACCTTACACCCACCACTCTACTTTCTGTTTGTATGAATTTGAATACTTTAGGTACCTTACGTAAGTAGAATCATACAGTATATTTGGGGGGTGTGTGTGTGTTGGGTGTGTAAGTGTGTTTATCCATTCATTCCTCCATGAACCACCTGGGTTGCTTCTACCTCGAGGCTGTCGTGAATAACGCTGCTATGAACATGGGTCTTGAATCCATGTTAACATGTCCCTCCACCCACACAATCCTTATTTATAGACGGGATCGTACTGTATGTGCTGCTTTGTAATGTGCACTTTACTCAGTACCCTGCCACGTGCGTCTTGTCAATTAATATTGACATCAGTACTCTTTTCTATTATGTTCATAATGTGTGTGCCGTCGTATGGATTTATCTATTTGTGGTTGGACATTTACGTCGTGTTTCATTTCTTGTTATTGTAATTGTGCCTCAGCAGACATGCTGAGATTCATACCGCTGCCCCTTTGCCTAGTAATAAAAACCATAACAGTTGGGTCTGAGGCTGGATTCTGTGGAAGCTGAGCCTGAGAGCAGGGAGTTGGGTGTGAGCGGTTTACTAAGGGGGTCTTCTCAGCAGAAGAGGAGGGAGGGAGGCAGGATGATGAGGAAGGGGCTGAGCAAAGAAGTCCTGAAGTCTAGCCTTGGCCTTATTGGAGCAAATCACAGTGACAGGGTTGTCCCCCTTGGGTCAAGGGAGCCTGTCAGCCACTTATGTTGTTGCTCTCATGCCGGGGGCTCAGTCAAGGGCATTTTTGGAGAAGGTGCTGGGTGTGAGCTGTTGCTGGAGCCCTTACAGCAGCTGGGGGGTGGGGTGGGTGCAGCCCCTGGTACTGAGGCTGTAGGTGGGACGTCACCACCAATGGAAATAACATTTGTGTTAACTTTCTATATGCCTGCAACAAAGTTTAGTACATAAATGCATTTTTAACAGCCCTGTGGTCTAGGTGTTCGTATATCTCTAATTTATACATAAAGAACTGAAATTGGTAAGTAGCTTTCCTAGTGTCCCACAGCTAGAAAGGGGTGGGTGAAACTGGAAGGCATGCTCACGTTGGTCCTGTACTAGAGCCCGGGCTGTGGTTTAGAACCTAACGGTTAACTCCTAGAAGCAGAATTGCTAGGCCAAAGACACTTTAGATATACCTATGTGTATATCTAAGTTTCTCTTCCCACCCCTTCCCCAAGTTGTATTAATTTATATTCCTGCCAGTACTTTGACTGTTAATCCTGCTATCCCTGGTCTTGTCAATCATTTCAACATCTGCTAATCCAGTAGGCAGACAGTTTTTGCCTTCACGTTCTTTTCTTTCATTATCACTGAGTTCAACACCCTTCTTCATGTTTATTGGCCAGCTGTATTTTTTTTTTTCCTCAAGGCCCAGTTTGTGGCTAAGGTCTTTTTCTCTTTTTGATGGCCTTTTGCATTAGTGTTTGAATCTCCCCCCACCCCCACCCGCCGCCCCCACAGGGATTTGAAATGCTGCATTTATAGTTTACTGGTTTTGCACCAATGCTTCATCCTATTTCTGGACTTTCACTGAATTCTCTGGCTAGTTTTATGCTAGGACTATAACTTTTTAATTACTGTGCAGCTTATTTTAAAAGATGTAACTTGTAGGATTTCTCTTGTCAGTTAGATGCTAACTAAAGGTTTGCCAAGTCTAGGACATTTATAGGCCATCCAACCCCAAATAAGAATAAGTAAAACTCTTTTTATTAGCAGTTAATAATGGCACTCAAGTATCTTTCTTGAGTGAAGGCACCATTTCTCTTTTAAGCCCTGTCTGTAATACTTCCATTTGCATGGCAGTCCCTTTCCCTAAAGGTCATGGGAGAGGTAACCTTGAGCTTAGTCTCCACTTGAATTATCAGTCTCTAAGTTAGTACTAAATTTGCAATTGAGAGAAAATTTGACTCAGACTGACTAGGGGAACCAGTGAAAATCTGTTTCACTTTATCTAATAGAAAGTCCAAGAGTAGGTCTAACTTCAGCCAGAACTTGTTCGATGGCTCAGAGCCATCAGTTTCTCTCTCTCCATCTATCGGCATTTCTTCTCTGTGTGGCCTCCTTTCTTAGGCAAGCTTTCACCTCCTGGAGGAAAAATGGCTGTCAGTCAGCATGACTCCTTGAAGGTCAGACAGTCCCAGTGGTAAAAGAGAGGATCTCCAACCCCCTAATTTGAACCTGACTGCCATTGGCCTACACACCAGTAACTGTAACAGAGGACGCTGTGTACTTTTTGACTTGATGCCCACCCTGCACTTGGGGAAGGCTGCACCCAAAGGAATTTGGGGAGCTGTTACTGAAAGAAGAGGGAATGGATGCTGGCTGGCCAGGAACACCAGCCAACGCCCACTACACACCCACAGTGGTAGAATGGACCTTAATGATGTTTTATTTTTCATGATGAGAAAAGCTCAGGATGTTAGGATGAAAGCAATCTGTGTTTAGAGAATGGGGCTTTCCCTGGGTCTGGTGACTTGAGTACAAGGGAATGTCCCTTTAAGTAATTGTGTGACTGTGGACCATCTGGAGACCCTCCGGACGTTGAGGCCATCAGTGACTCTTGGCAGAGCTTAGTGGGGTTCTTATCTTTTTAATGAGTGAGGCAAAGTGAAAGCCTGCCATTTCAGTAGTCAACCAAACGGTTCCTCAGCCCTACTGAGGACTCCCTCTCCAAAGGTTGGGCATCAGCTGGCCATGAAGGGGATAAACTGCATCCCCAGGAGGCAGAAAGCCAGGTCACTCCCACCCCCCACATCTCTTTAAAGTGCATTTCCTCCCCAGTCTCTTGTTTGCATTACATGGTTACTTAAATGGTTAGCTATGCCCAGTTAATGAAGGTGTTATTTAAATTCCTTTTTCTTTGCTTAAAGCATAGGCTCTTCTATGAAATCACTCCCCCTTTTTTAAATACATTTTTAATTCTAATACCAGAGGCAACCTGTGTAATGGAAACAGCAATGACCTCATTTCCAGGTCTCCCACTGCTCCTGACCAGTGTATGGCTGTGGGTGAGTCACCGAACCTCTCCTGGTCTCTGTTTTCCAGTTTGTAAAAATAGTGGTCGTGCTTCACGCCCTCTGAAAACGTAGAATAAGATCCCAGAATGTTAGTCGGACATGGCTGTAGAGAATGCCACGTCCAACTCTCACACTTTCCAGAGGAGAAGGCCCATTGAGGTTCAAGGACCTATGAGGGATGACATTGGAGGGAGAGCCTCAAACCTGGTGTTTTAGTTTGGGCTCTTGAATATAAAGAGAAAGAGCAACCATTTACAAAAGTGAAAAAAGAAGAGTAACTGATATGCTAAGAGAGGAGAGAAAATGGAATCATACAAAATGCTCAATAAAAACCTCAACATGCAGAAAAAAGCATGGAAGACAAAAATAGGAACAAAGAACAAGGGCAACAAATAGAAAGCAATAAAAAATATAGTAGGTATTAATCCAACTATATCAGTAATCACTTTGAATGGCAAACATCTGAATGAACCAATTAAAAGATGGAGATTGTCAGAGTGCATCAAGAAACAAGACCTAACTATATGCTGTCTACAAGAAATCCACTTGAACTAAAAAGACCCAAATAGATTCAAAGTGGATGGATATAGGAAATATATACCATGCTAACACTAACCCAAAGAAAGCAGAAATAACTATATTAATTTTAGACAGAGCAGATTTCAAAGCAAGGAAAGTTGTCATGGATAAAGAGGGACATTATGTAATGATAAAGGGCTCAATTCTCTAAGAAGACAGTTTTTAACATGTATATGCCTAACAACAGAGTATCAAACTATGTGAGGCAAAAACTGATCAAATTGCAAAGAGAAATAGATAAATCCACTATTATAGTTGGAGACTTCAACACTGCTCTATCAGGAATGGATAGATTCAGGCAGAAAATCATAAGGGCATAGTTGAACTCTATACCACCATCAATCAACTGGATATATTAAACATCTATGGACTACTTCATCCAACAACAGTGGAATAGTGTACACACTTTTCCGAAACTCATACGGAACATTCACCAAGATGGACCACATTCAGGGCCATAAAACACACCCTAACAAATTTTCAAGAACAGAAACCATAAAATGTCTGCTCTGAGACAACAGTGGACTTAAATAAATCAATAACAGAAAGATAATTGGAAAATGCCAAACTACTTGGAGATTAAATAGCACGCTTACAAATAACAGATGGCTCAAGAAGAAATCTCTAGAGAAATTTAAAAATATTTTCAACTAAAGGAAAAATGAAAACAAACCTTATCAAAATTTGTAGGATGCAGCAAAAGCAATGCTTAGAGGGAAATTTATAGCATCAAATGCATATGTTAGAAGAAAAGAAAGATCTAAATCTAAGTGTCCATCTTAAGAAACTAGAAAAAGAAGAGCAAATTATAGTAAGCAGAAGTAAAGAAGTAAGAATTAGAGCAAAAATCAATGAAATTGAAAATAGGAAATTAGTAGAGAAAAATCAATGAAACCAAAAGCAGGTTCTTTGAAAAGATCAATAAAAACAATAAGCCTCTAGCCAGGTTAATTAGGATGAAAGAAAGAGAGGATAAAAATTACCAGTATTGGAAATGAAAGAGAGGACATCACTACAGATCCCATGCACATTAAATGGATAATAAAGGAATATTATGAATAACTCGATGCCAACAAATTTGATAACCTAGATGAAATAGTCTAATTCCTCGAAAGTCACAATTTGCCAAAACTCACAGAAGAAGAAACAGACTATCTAAATAGGCCTATATTTAAAGAAATTGAATCAATGAGTAAGTAGCCTTCCAAAACAGAAAGCACCGGGCCCAGATTGGCTCACTGGTGAATTCTGCCATACAATTAAAGACGAAATTATATCAATTTTCTACAATCTCTTTCACAGGATAGAAGCAGAGGGAATGCCCCCTAACTCATTCTGAGGCCAATATTACCCTAATACCAAAACCAGACATAGACATTATAAGAAAAGAACATGACAGACCAGGATCACTCATGAACATAGACACAAAACTCTACAACAAAAAATTAGCACTTCAAATCTAACAAATGTATAACAACAGTAACAGTAATACACCATGATCAAGTGGGATTTATCCCAGGTATGTAAGGCTGGTTCAACATTTGAAAATCAATGTAATCCATCACATCAACAGGCTTGTGTGTGTGTGTGTACACAGACACACACACACTATGTATGTGTGTGTGTGTGTGTGTGTATATATATATATATATATATAGTGCCAAAAAAAGTATACACATTTTAAGAAAGGAAAACTGTATTAAAATTGTAAAACTCAATATATATCGATAACAAAAGATGAATACAAGTCACATTTGACTTTTGCAGTTACAAGGGATGCTCAAAGTGGTTACCATCAGCATTCAGACACTTCTGATTACGACAAACTACTGCTTGAGAAACGTTGACCAAAGTGTCCACTGATATACATTTTTGTGACACTCCCAGTATATACTATATGTATGCGTGCATGTGTACACACACACACACACACACACACACACACACACACACACACGGCATTTAAACTAACACAAGGATGAAAGGGTTTTTGTAGCCATCCCATACACATGCATGGGACCACAATGCAGGCAGGCCTTAAGGGAACTAGTGCCTGGAACAGGGAATACCCCAGGCTCCGCTGAGCTCTCAGGGGTTTCAGGTACCTGCTCCTCAGTTCTCTTCTGCCTGTGGTTCCAAACACCTCCCCGCAAGCCAGGTTCCTCTGCTCACAGCTTCAGCTAGCCCATGAAGTCTGCTCAGGCCCCAGCTATCTCCTGGCCTCCTGGCGGCTTCTGCTTCTATGATGCTTCCTCAGAGTTTATTCGTATAATTCCAGTCTTGAGGACTCTGAAATGACTCAGCTTCTCCTTTCGAGCTGGGCCAAGTAGGTTACAGGTCACTTGGAACTGTTGTCCCTTGTTCAAGATTCTACTCTGGCCCAGTCATCTGTGGCCATTGAGGTGGGCTTGTGTGGCATAAAGCGTGGCCGCTGGCCCTCAGGGAGCTGTGGCGTGGCATTTTCCAGAGGACAGCGTGGACCAGCAGCACCAGAAGACCAGCAGTTCATCACACTCTGACTAGTGCTTTTCCCACTTCAGCCTGAAAATACTAGGATTATTTTTTAAAAAGACTGTGGACCTCCGGTGGCCCTAGCAACTGTGTTCTCTGCAGAGAACAATGTAGGACATCCTGAGATAATTCCAGAAGTTTCAGGGTCACTTTAGGAGAGTTAATGCTAGCCAGCAGGATCAGGGGGATAAATACTTTTTTTTTTTTTTTTTTTAAATTTTGATGTGAATTCCTCTCATGCTCTTCTTCCAAAATTGCCACAGTCTTATATACTGAAAACGCTTGAAGATCTTTCCTCTTTCTTATGTCAGGTGCAGAGTGTCCACAAGTGACTTACATCTGGCACATACTTGGGTTTTGATGAATGGAGATTGCTTTAGGATTTATTGTAAGTGATCCTGGAAGGCTTGAAAAATGGCACTTGACAGTGGAGTTGGGAAAGGATAGTTAGACGGTGAGACACGTGGTCATGTAGAAACCATGGGCTGCAACGTAATGCAAAACATGTGCTCTATAGTATAAGCAGAAGTGCAGGCTGCCAGTGAGCTTCCAGGTAAACGGAGAACCCTGGGGGAGAGGGTAGCAAAAGCAGAGACTTTGGGCTGTTTCAGACTTCCGTGAGAGCACGTCCAAGTTTTAATCTGGATCCTAGGAAAGTTCACGGGCATATACAGCATGGTAGGCAGGCTTATTTACACGCAGAATATAATTGATTCCATATTCCTCTCAAGCCTAAAAACCATGCCCATGTTTGTTTTTAATAATAAAATCACTTCCGGTTAGAAAATGGTGTAGATTTATATAGACCGTCTGATGAGTTTCCTGATTGTGTCTAGTAACAGGATAGAGGAGAAACAGCCTAAGAAAGACATTTTCAGGAGAAGGTGTGTGTATGGAGGGGGAGGAAGGATTGGTTAGCTGAATTCAGAAAGACTCAAGTAATGATTATTAAATTTACACTAAATTAGTATTCCACAGGCACTGTTTTCTGGAAATTTCCGTACTGCTTTCACTAAGCAGCCCAGACTCAAGGCCATTTGGTGGGAAATGGCTTCTTTTATTTTTTTTGTTTTTGGTCATGTTTAAAGTTAATCCTAAATCACTTTCTTTTTCAAGAACGAAAACATCACTGGTCTTTATTTCAATTCAGAGGTCTGCAAACTTTTGTTGTTTAAGGCCAAATACTAAATATTTAGCATGAATAGATATATCTGTAAACCTAGGAGCATGTAGTATCCCAATAACATTTTATTTATGAACACTGGAATTGGATTTCACATGATTTTCACATGTCATGAAATATTATTATTATTATTATTGTTATTTTTATAAATTTCAACCACTTCAAAATATAAAAGCCATTCTTAATTCTTAGCTCTGGAGCAGTATAGTTTGGCCAACCTCTGCCTAGTTCCTAGTCTACCTTTGTAGTTGGTGTCTTGTCTTTTGGGGAGAATATTCCTACACTTTGCATGTGAAAGGAGGCCAGATCCGTGTGTGTGTGTGTGTGTGTGTGTGTGTGTGTGTGTGAGCACGCGCTTACACGTACCTCTCCTGCTCCTCCAGCCCTCCCACCTGGGGTTGGAAGCAAGAGTTTTAGAACTTTGACGGTTCAGGACTTTGCTATCAGAACCATAACTCTGGTGGCAGGGAGGCCAGCCTCATGGTCTCTGAAAAAACTCTGCACTCATTCTCCACCCAGGGAATTCTCAGTGACGCTTGAAGTAGAACTGAGAATGCAGACAAAGGTAGAAACTTGAGAGTCATTCTGCAGAGCTTTTTGTCCAGATATCTCTGTCAGTGTTGTGAAAATGGGGGTGGTAGCCTCATCATTTTTTGGTATATTTTAAAAGGCTTAGATGTCTATGGTGCTTCTTTCCATCCTCATTCTTAGATAAGTAGGCAAAAGACATGCTTCTACAAAATGTACGCACATGATTTTGCTTAGTACAATGTTTGGGGAAATTATAAAAGTTGCAAAAACGTAGTTTTCCTCAAATGATCTGCATAACTTGGGACAATGAAATAAAGACAGATATGCACTGTATGTAGTTGAATCAATTTAATAGGAATCATTCTTATTAGGATGCCCTTCCAAAATTCTTAATAATAAATATAAAGCTTTAAATTTTTGTCCCATTTTGTAATTAGTCTACATTTAGCAGTGGTTCTTCCTGATTTGGGAGGAAGCATGCTTGACTGTTGCCAGGCAACAGCTAATCGGGTATTAGCTGCCAGCAAGCTGTTGGCAGTAACTATAAATTCTTTTGTCTTGTTAACAAAAAAATGAGTGTTAAAGATACCGCAGTCTATAAAGTCTGTTCTGTTGTTCAAACATATATAACTTAGGTGATAAATTCCTGTACTATTACGACCTCCATGTGCTGCTAAAATTTATAGTGGATTTAGAGAACCCTTTCATTCTTGTGCACGAGTTACCTGCATTGTGCTCATGGCACCCAAGTTCCTAGGATGGGACAGTAATGTAACAGGCGTTGCAAAAAAGGTCTGCAAAAAAGTAACGGAGGTTTCTGGTAAGTTATGGGTTGTGAAATGTATGCAAACTTGTAGCATAAACGTCCCAAGTGAGGACTCTGGCTCATGAGCTGGAGCCACCAGTTCACCATTTACCTCAGTGTCTATCTCCTGGAGGCCAGAGTGAGATCCCAAGGCATGTGACAAGTCCTGCTGCAGCCAGGGTCCTTGTCCCTGGCCACCTCCAGTTCAACCAAGCTCTGTGCAAGTTTTCTGGGACACATCTTCCTAAAGCTAATTCTCACCTCAGAAGCAACCCTGGTGTGAGTCATCCTTTGGACACATAGAATTAAGAAGGAAGAAAATCCACTGTGTATTTGGTTGGTCCTTTTTTTTTTTTTTTTTTTTTTAAAATGAAACTACACTGTATCCCAGGCTTGACCCCAGACCGTTGTCAGTACTCTCCCTTCTGGTTACCTGTTTTTAAAGGACATTGTTGATTTCCTGTTAGAGGTCGCACACTCCATCAAGGGACTTTGGCATACGTTTTCTCACTGAAAGCTCATACTCTGCGCAAAAGATAGACAGGGTCCCATAGGTCCCTTCGGCCAGGAGGGGAGGAGCTGGAACGAAAGTCATGATTTCCTCTGTCTTTCAAGCCCATGCTCTGCTGTCCCCTCAGTCTGGGTCTGGTTTTCAGAAGGCATCCGGAGAGGTCCAGCTGCCCCGTGAACCGGTATACGCAATATCAAGGGAATGGACAGGATGTTGAATATATTTCATTCTTCACTTCCTTGATTTCTAAAGACAGCTCTTAGATGTTTTTTAACAAGAGAAAAAAAACAGTCCTCCACTTTTATAAGCCCCTTTTTCTATATTACCATTTTCTTGGCTGCCTCCCCTCTCCTTGAGTCTCCCCTGCAGAGTCAGAAGTCTCACGCTGCAGGAAGCCTCTCTCTCCTGTCTTCTCACAGTTGTGCTGTCAGTTTCCCCTTAAAGCTGGACGTTTTGGATCTTCCCTGCCAACCTCCTGTTCTTCCTGGAGCTCCACTCAGCAGAAAGTATTGTCTCCAGAGGCAGCAAGCCCATTTCTGTCCCTTTTCAGTATTTTTTTTTTTTTTTTTTACTATGAGCCGAACTCCTTTAGCATCATGTAAACACGCTGGAGTATGTTAACAGCTGCCTCTCTTTTAAAGTTGAACAGGCTCAGAACTCAAAGGGGAGCTGCTTTCAGGTTCTGCTCGTCTGGATGTGACAGCATCAAAGCTATTTTTAGTGGAGTGATCACCGGCAAGAAGCTGCAAACGGCTGCTTTCAACTATAAACAGTGGAAAGAAAGGATCATTTATGCACTGCTGCAGCTCTTGAGTCCATTTACGGGGGGGAGACAAAAGGGTGTGTAAATCTCCTCTTCAAAGTTATGCAGGCATCTCGTGCCGTTCTGAGCCCTATCACCTCTGCAGAGAAGAGTAATGTTAATTTAGCGCTTGGCTGCCTGGGCTCCGAGTTACACTAGATGCACTGATAATGGTGAATTATAGGACAGTCCTTCTAGGTATTCATTCTGAAAAGAGGGGAATGTATACATGCTCAGAAGCATCCAGTAAACTTTTATTTCCTGTGGATCACAGAACTCCAGAGACAACAGGAAATGAGAGCTGGGTTGTATAAATGTCGTGGTACAGTGGAGAGACCATGAGTTGTTATGAGCTGCCAGAATCTCGTGATTGTACCTTTCAGAATTGTGTCCTTAGCTGTGAAATGGAAATCATGATACCAGCTCTATCTACTTTACAAGGCTATGTTTTCTCAGCAGACGTTTCTTGAACACCCACTCCGTGCCAGCTACTGGGAACTTCAGCGTAGTAGGTCAGCTGTAGTCCTTGAAGAGGTCGCAGGCTAGCCACATAAGCAAAGAGACTACAGTACAGTGTGATACATACAAAGGCAACAGCATAGACGAGGCCGGATCTGCTCTGGGCATGGTGGGAAGAAGGCAGGAAGAACAGAATTTTTAAAAATGCTTCAGAGTTTGCAAAGAAGACAATACAGGGAGGGATGGTTCAAACAGAGGTAGCTGAGTGAGTGAAGACAGAGGGAAGAGGCATTCTGGTGTGTCGGAGGCCTGTGAATAACTTAGGATTGCTAGAGCCAAAAATAAAAATACAAGATGGTAGGAGATGAAGCTGGAGCAGTGGAGCCACTGCTTAGAGCTAAGGAACTCGGACGTGGCACAGGCCACCGGGAGCCAGGGAGTGGATTTGAACACACGATTGACTGCATTATGCAAACATTAAAGTGGAACCACTGCTAGTTAAAAGTCCGTGAAATCTCCAGACACGAAGTGGTTGCAGTTTACTGCAAGCTTTCTAGGTAAGCTCTAAACATAAAGTATTTTCCTAGGAAAAGCTAGGGCTGGGATAGCAGTCCCGACAGTGGAGTCACTGGGCATTGCTTTGACAAGGGGCAGGTGGAAGGAACAGAAGTAATGTGCTGGGAAGCCCTTTCAAGCCCCATTTAGTGCTGAGCTCAGCCAGTGAGTGTGGGGATGACTTGTGTCCTTCAGGAACTCTCCGCCCACTAGCCCCAATGAGGAGGGCGTGAGCCCTGGACGGGAAGTGCGTGCTGTGTGTGGTCAGTGGACACGTGAAGGTGAGCGGAATGACCAGGCACCAGGAAACACCCTCCGTACCTACGTGGGAGTCGAGTTTCCCTCAAAGGTTTCAGGAAGCTAAGGGTTTCCTGAATATGCTTAAAAGCTTCAATTATGTGGTGACTCTAATATGCCAGAGAAATTCAAAGAACAGAGATATGGAGAACAAAACAAAGCAGCACAACAACAACAAACTTCACACACAGCTACGCTTACTGTTTGTGCCCAGGGAGAAATGTTCTGAAAAGTCACCATCTACTACCAAATTTTTGTTCACCCCATATCCATAACTATGGCCAAAAAGTAATATTACTGTTTGAAACGATGTTCTCTTTGAATTTAATTCTGTCAAGGAAGTGTAGCAACATTTGTTGCTTGGTTTTCCTTTAAGGAGAGGAATAAATGTTTCTGTAAGCTTTCTGGAGGAATCAAAGGGGTGTTGGGTTTTAGGTGTTTCAGAGTCGGTGACATTGGCGATGGCCCACGTGATGTGTGAAGAGGATCGGCTCGCTTGGATTTCCCAGCCATTTCTTTGCTTTTCCGGAGCAGGGCTTGAGGTACACGTGGGGCCGTTTAAGAACAGGAGAAAGTCACAAATGAGCAGTGACTTGGTACAGGTGGCCGGCGAGGTGGCCAGGGACGGCGTGGAGAGGAGGGCTTGGAGGGAACATCTCTGTGGGTAGGAGCCTCTCTTTACTCTCAGCCAGAAGTTTAGGTGTCTATGCCAATCACAATATTTGTTGCCTTGGCAGACATAAGAGTTTACCTTTTGGAAACGGAAAATTGCTTTCTTTTGTCACTTCAAAGCCAACCCTAAAAATATCCAGTAAGCCATCGGGAAAACATCCCATAAAAAATAAACTTCTGCACTGTACAACCCCAGCCTTTATTTGAGCGCCTGGATCTGATACCCTTGATACAACACTTAGACAGATGTGTCCAGATCTATATTAGCTGCTTTCCAAAAGCAGCATTTATGAGTCTAATCACATGGGATGGGACTGACGATTCTCAAAGGGAGGAAATGAATGCATATTTAAGGTAAATCACGGTTGTCCCACTAATGGGTCATTTTTATATCTGTGACTGATTTTCAGCTTACAGGAAGTACCAGGAATGAAACTTGTCAAAAACTTGGATTAAATGTTTACATCACTTCACTTCTGCCAGCCTGAAAGATAGATAGGCCGTAGTGACTTTTGTCTCTCTTACGGAGTTGTTTTCTCTGAAAGTCCTATTATATATATTAGTTCATTGAAATAATGAGGGGTAGCGTTATTTGCATTATCTGCATTGAGTACTGTTGGTTGGTTGTCATGGCCGCAAAATGATGTGTTGTCTTAGGACCAAAGGCTGGAGTGGAGCGGCCCTTCCTGCTTCTTGGTGACGGGAGATTGCCTAAGGATTTATGAAACTCGGCCACTGAGATCAAGGCAAAATGGTATTTTCACTCAAGAGGTGTTTCCTCCTAAAGTTGTAGATTTTTAGAGAAACCTTTTCTACTGTCCCTTGTTTCCAACTACACTGACACTCTCTAAAGTCCCCACTGGCTCCACATGTTAAACTGAAGCACCTTTGTACCATCCTTAAGATCTCCACGAAACTGCCACGGGGAGGCGAGAGAACAGCTGGGGTTCCTGAGTCTCCAGGCCCCTGCACCACAGCACAACCAGAGGGGCCGACCCAGGACTTACTCCTGTGCTGCCTTTGGCTACTCCATCTTGGACCCGCCATCATCAGACACGCTTCTCCTTTAGGGGGCTCAGTGCCTGTAGTTGAGGGGCAGTGATTCTGAGACAGATTCCATGGGAAAGTGTCCCGGTTTCAACTCCCCAGCAATGCACCTAAGAGTATATTGAGGGGCTGGCCTCTGGGCAGTGATGATGGCCTGCGTTTATTGAGTACTTACCGGGTCCCAGACCCTGGGCTGAGCACCCGATGAGGTGGCTGGCACCTTGGGAACATGGTAATTTCCCTGGGAGGCAGCTGGAGAGCTGGCAGGACAGTTGGTACTGAAGTTCATGTGCCAGTGGCGGTACTAGTGGGCACCCAAGAAGGGACAGATGAGGATCAAATCAAGGTAGGCCTGATGGAAGAGAGCAGATGGTTGCTGGTTTCTGCCCAACAAGAGGGTCGTTGTCCAAAAGGTGCTAGTGTTGCTTCATGCATGGTACAGTCACAGAGGGACCCGAGGTCATACAGCTGTGTTCAGAGCTGTGTGTTTTCTATCCAACCCCCGAATCCTTTATTTTGTCTATTTCCCCATCCATGTCCCTGCCTCTTGGAGGACAGGATAATTTCTTCATTCCTGTGTCCCCATAGCAGGTGTGAAAAATTGTTTATTCAATGAATGGATGAGCGAGAGAAAAGGTAGGCAAACCTCTTCCCTGTTTCCAGAGCCTTGGGGCAGAGGCACACACAGGAGCACTACCTGCCTTAAGTAGCACCTGGCCAGCCATTAAGGGACTGTCTGTTTGTTTATTTACTTATCTGTCTATTATTTATTTTAGATGTATAGGAAAATGCACATAACACATCTAGTATCTTAACCATTTTTAAGTGTACAAGCCACCGTGGCATTAGGTCCATTCACAGTATTGGTGCAACCGTCAGCACTATCCATCTCCAGAACTTCTTCATCTTGCAAAACTGGAACTCTGTACCATTATACATCTCCCCACTTTCCCCTCCCCCGTCCCCTGGCCACTAACACTCTTTCTTTGATGAATCAGACTACTCTAGGTACCTCATCTAAGTGGACTCATAATTTGTCTTTTTGTGACTGGCTTATTTCACTGAGCATTATGTCCTTAAGGTTCAGCCATGTTGCAGCACGTGTCAGAATTACCTTCTTCTAAGGCTGAATAATATTCCACTGTATGTCTGTACCACATACTCTTTGTCCATTCATCCATCAGGGGACACTTGGGTTGCTTCCACTTTTTGCCTCTTGTGAATAATGTCGCTGTGAACATGGATGTGTAAGTATCTCTGAGTTCTGGCTTTCAGTTCCTTTGGGTAAATGCCCAGAAGAGGAACTGCTGGATCATATGGTAATTCTACGTGTAATTTCTTGAGGAACTGCCATACTGTTTTCCATAGCTTTGGCACTGTTTTAAGGGGATGCTGTTACCTAACTCTTCCTCGGTGTGTCTTGCCTTTCCTCTCTGAGTTTTACAAATGCAATCCCCCACCCTCTGTTCCACCTGTGTCCTTTGAACAGGTCTGGTTAAAATCTGGCACTATGGCCTTGTATAGGTTGTGTGGGCCACACTTACACATTTTGGCCTAGATGCCAGAGCTTACTTAGTACTGCTGTCTCCTAACCTTTGAAAAAGTTAACTTGATCCTGTTGGCCCCTGGGCAAATGTGCTGTGGGAAGTCCCAGGCTGCTCCAGAGACTAAGCTGGAACCAAACTGGCCCTAGATGTGTAGCTGTTGGAACAGCTGTTCAGCTTCCCTCAATTCTGCCATTTTAATTGTGATTAGTAGGTTCATTTGCATCTAAAAGGGGCAGTTTTCTTATCAGCACCATTGAGTTGGGGAACCAGTGTGCTCCATTTATATGGAGTGGCCCATTTTAATCGCGCCCATTAAGCAGTAAAAGTAAATGTGGGTGTTTTACAAATGCAAATATATCATGCAAATAATGTACTTTATGCTGAATGATGCCTGGGTTTTCATATGTAAAATTAGAAACTGTAGCACAAAGATAATGATAAACACCTTTGCATCTGTTCTTAAGATGTATCATGAGCTGTATGCATCTAAAATTGTAGCAGAGGTTTCAAGCCGAGTTTCTTCAGTACACACAAACATGCATTCCATATTATCAAAAATATACGTGTACTTATCTAGTTATTTATATATTCCTAAGTAATCAAGAAATCACAGAAAAGAGTAATCCAAATTACCTAACCTATTACTTACCATCAATGATGAGATTTATAATTTTGTTTCCATTTTAAAAGATTTTTCAGTTTTTTTCTGAGATGATGACAGTAGAAGAAGAAATGTTACTATACAGGCTAGTTCCATTCTAAGGGACTTAATTATGTCTGTAAGAGATATTTTTTTAATCCTTAGTGTTTGAAATAATTCAGTTTTATGATACGCAGGTAGTATTACTGCTATTTTATAAAATCACTTAGTAGAATAATGCCAACCCTGTTTTATGTGCAGAGAACTCTGCCAAGTTCTAGGAGGGAGATCACCTTTAGTTTCTGCCCACATGGGTTTCTGGTCTTTAGAAAGGTGGGACACACCCCATGAAAGTGAATTAAAGGTATAAGAAGACATTAGGTCAGGAAATATCACAGAGTATGATTAATTCCCAAAATGGCTGTACAGACAGGAATTACTACATGAATTCAGAGTGGGGAGAGGTCCCAGGGTAGGAATGACCAGAAAAAGTGTCTCTGGGATCTGGTACTGGAGTACAAAGAAGGGATGGGACTTGAATAGGTGAATGGAACAGGGCAGAAGGGCATTTCAGGAAGAGGGGAACAGAAATGGCCTGAATGGGGATACACGTGTGTTCTGAAGACTTGGGTCAGGCAGCATATTAGGGAGGGGCGGGCACACATTGGGAAAGAATATAGGGCTTCTGAGGGGCAAAGAACCGACTGGACTTGACTCTGCTATATAAGCTACTAGTTTTCACACACTTTCATAATCACCGAACTCTTCACGTGAAAATTTATGTGGAAACTCAATACATAAGACACATGAAAAAACAAAATTCTTTGTTGACATTGGGACAGGACTCCCATCTAGACACTGTCCCTTACCCCCACCATTGGCAGCGTTATGGGCATCTGCTGGGGGTTTCCTGGGGAACAGTTTACAAAGCAAGGGGAGAGCACCCAAAGATGCTGTTCTTTGAGAGGCAGAAGGGCTGGCGTGGGGAGACCTGCTGGATGCTAGAGGGAACATCTGCATATGAGTTGACCAGTAAAATAGAAACACAAAGGAAGGGAAAGTACCAGAGACCTGAGAATGAAAGGGTTGGCAGGAATGGGTGACAGCAGATGGGTGTGGGAGAAGAAGGTGTTAGGGACTCCAGAATTTTGAACTCAAACATTTTTCAGGTGATCATGAAAGGTTGAGTCAGTGTTTTCTTCTTTGTTTTTATGAGGAATGCTGAGTTGAACTGCAAACTTTTAGTCCCTCAACAAACATCTGATAGACTCCAGCCAAGTTCCAAGGACTGCTGTAGGGTGATAGGAATTTAGGGAAAAGAAAGATACTGGTGTCTCGGTGTTACAGGGACTGAGCACACCGGAAAGGGAGGCAGCCGTGGACACTGTTATGGGTTGAGCTGTCTACCCCAAATTGATATGTTGATGTCCTAATAATGCCCAGTACCTCAGAATATGACCTTATTTGGAAATAAGGTCATTGCAGATGTAGTTAGTTGAGGTCGAGGTCATACTGCAGTAGGGTGGCCTCCTAAGGCAATATAAAAAGGGGGAATTTGGACACAAATTGAGTACACACAGGGAAAATACCATGTAAGCATGAAGGCAGAGATTGGGGTGGTGCATATATAAGCCAAGAAATGCCAAAGATTGCCATCAACCGTCAGGAGCTAGGAGAGGGACTTGGAACATATCTTTGCTTACAGCCCTTAGAATGAGCCCAACCTTGACCTTGGAACTGAGACAACTGATTTCTGTTGTTTAAGCCGTTCATCTGTGTTACGTGAGACACTGAGAAATCCAAGGCAGTGTGGAAAGTGGCCCATGGGGATCAGCAGGGAAGGTAGCAGTGGGAAGTGGGACCCCTTGTGGGGGCAGGGGGTCAGCCGAGTGCTGTGTAAGGACGCAGTCTTCCAGGGTCTGGAGACAAGGTCAGCTGGAAACTCAGCATTGGAAAAGCGAGGTGTTTCATGAATCCATGAACCCTCCTGGGAAAGGAATCTTGAGTATAAAAGAAGGGAGTGCTAAAACTCTAGGAATGACCCAATTTTTAGGGTCAAGGCTGGACAAAGAGCTAGCAGAATATTTAGAACGGAGAGTGGGAGGAAGAGAATCAGGCTAGAAGGACATTTTGAGGCTAAAATTGGAAAGGATTTTAAAGAGATAATGTCAAAAGCTATAGAGAGTTTGTGTAATCAGAAAATAAAAGTAAGCTTCTAGATTGAGTGCACCTGGGAGAGCATTGGGGTGGGGGAGGTGGTGGTGACATCAAGAGCTACTAAGCCCTGAATAGCTGGGTGACCCTGACACAGGAGGATAGCGGCCAGTCCAGGGAGACGGACGTGCGGGAGTAGTGGTCAGGAACTTGGTGCCCAGCTGGTGGGCTTCGTTAGTGCATGGCAGAGTTATGGGAGCTCAGATCGGGACACTAGTAGATGTTTCATGATGGGTGAGATAAGGCGCAATTAGTCCTTGGAAGGGAGAGACGAGTGGAGACAAGAGGTAAGGGGAGGAGGAAAGGTTCCAGAGGAAAAGAAGGCAGTAAGGGAGTTACTTTGGCAAAGAAGTAGGTACAGATACAGGTAGAAATAATGGAGGGTGAATAGGCTTATGTGGAATGGCTTTGGTTTTAGAAGAGAGGAGGTGACATTGGCTGGTGAGGTGTGGAGAGAGACGTTTGGGACGCGGCGAATAGGAGAAGATTGGGGCCAGCTTATTTGGGTTGCTGACCACCAGGTCAGTGGTTCTCACTTGGGGTACATTTTATCTCCCAGTGGACATATGGCAATATCTGGAGACATGTTTAGGTGCTACAACTGGGGAGAGGTTGCTAATGAATTCTAGTGGGTGGAGGCCAGGGAGGCTGCTGAACAGGACAGCCCCTGTGACAAAGTATTACCCAGCCCCAATTAAGAAACCCTGTTGCCTTAGGTCAGTAGTTCTCAAACGTGTCCGGGGAGGAAGCCCTAACTTCATGGCGTGCTTTGTGGAGCATTATGAAGCACTGATACATTTAAATAACACAGGATTTACATCTATCTGGTTACTCCAGAGCAGCTGCCTCTGTCAGCCTCTCGCAGCCATTTCAGCCCTCAGCACATCCTCGACCACGAAGGGCACATAAGAACTCTTTCAGGTTGATCCCGTTGGAGTCAGGATGAGTCTCCGGTTTTGACACTTGGCTAAGGTAACAGAGCAGTTCCGTCCCTTACCTTGATCCATGGTTTGCTCTCAGCATGATCTTGCCACACTCTCAGGAGTGGTCTTTGTGGTCCTGTGTGGTGGTTGTCTGATCACCTCAGTGATGCCTCTGCTACAATGGTCAGCCTCTGAAAACTGGCTAGAAGCTACTACCTCTGATTGTACGACCCTGAAAGGTCACTGTGGGCAGCGGGCTTGCCAGTTTGTATCTATGCAGGATTCTCTGCGGAGTTAGCATTTTTTGGGGGTTTTTTTTTAAGCTTTCTCTTGAGTAGGTGGCATCTGAGAAGTTGCTTCTTCCTGCCTATTGATCTTAGAAACTGCTCCTCCGTTTAGAAACCGAGGAATGTTTGCGATGAGAGGATCTCAAAGCATTCTTAGAAAAGAGGAAGATGGAGGTGTGGTTGCCTCATCTGTCGTAGGAATGAAGAAAAGAGCCAAACTGGGAAAGTAACAGGGTGTAGGAGGAAGTGCTGGCGCGGGCCTGTCGCTTAACAAGAAAACTGAACTGCACTTTTCTTGTAATTAAGACCACCACTGGGATCTCTGCCGTTTGCAGGGCACCCTTTTTGCATCCACTTGTTTCATCCTCACACATGAGATGCTCTCACGGTCCCCAGTTTGCTGGCATAGAATTGAAACTTGGACATGTTAAAAGATTTTCAGCCTGTGTTTTGCGCAAATTCTCTGAATCCGAAAATTGTGCCATTCCCACCACACCTTGGATAGGACAGATGGCCACTGAAGATCCCTTCAAATGTCAACACACTCGTTTTATTATTAAGAAGGTTTGTAAAAGTGTCACGAAGGTCCCCGAGAATTCTGAACTGTCAGCTATGCTCTTTAGTGATACGTACGTCTCAAATTGTGAACAGTAGTTTGTGAAACCTGAGATAATCTCACACATCTCTCTCTGTCATTCTGCTCTGATTCCCAGATTCCAAGCCTCAACGACTGGATTTCTTCACCCAGGGGGTCTGGTTTAGTGTGTGGTGTAGGTCATACTTGTTTTTCTGTTATTTCCTAATGATTAACCCCCGGTTAGATTTAAAACAACAGAATTCCAAGTATTTTTTTTTCCAGGAATTCCCTCTTCATTACAACTGCTTTGACTGTTTTATTTCTAGGAAAACATACTCGGGTGGTAGATGTCACATATCCAAAGGGGTTGTCTTCACACTCTGTTTCCAGTGTTAAGACTATGACAGGCGTCTGCTTAGTTGCCTGAAGCACAGGGGGCAAGCTCTGGCCTCTGGAAGTGTTATACTGGATTGGGACGGGCTGGTCTCGCTCCATCCGTTTCCTTTACCCCAGTCCGTTTGGGTTTCTTCTGTGTGTACTGTGGATCGTTTTGGCAGACGTGCTGACTGCAGGGGCCGTTCAGAAGCACAGCACGAAGGTTGGTCCTTCAGCCGCCCACTCTTTAGACCTTGATTCACTTCTTTCAGAGACTTTCCTATTTTAATTCTTTCTCTTGTTTTATATTTAAAAAAATGTTTAACTGTAGTGAAATACACATAACATAAAATACATTATCTTAACCATTTCACCAATAACCCTCTTAACTGTTGTATGGTTCAGCGGTGTTAAGAACCTTCCCGTTGGTGCACGGCCAACCTCCAGGATGCTTTTTCTCTTGAGAATTGAAACCCTGAAGCCATTAAACACTCGCTCCCCACTCCCCACTCCCTCCAAACCCTGGAAACCACCACTCTACTTTCTCTCTCTGTGGAATCCTATAGTATTTGACCTTTGGTGTCTTAGCATAGTATCTTCGAGGTTCATCCATGTTGTATTAGGTTGGTGCAAAAGTAATTGGGGATTAAAAGGTTAAAAATAATCCAAAAACCGCATTTACTTTTGCACCAACCTAATAATATCTTGTTCTCTCTTTCAGACATACCAGTTCACATTTGGCAGCTGCATTCTTAGGGAAAAAGTACTTCTCTTAATTTGCTTTTCATTAGATTTACAGAAAGTCCAGGCCAGTGAGAACAGGTGTGGGTCTTGCTAGAACCTGCCAGGGTCTTGGTTACAACCCAGCCGGTTCTCAGAATGATGAAAGCTCACGAGTGTAGAGAAAACACATGACAGAGAGATCACATCACATTATGCCAAGAGCCACCTTCGGGCTCTACGACCTGTTGACTCACGGTGTCCCCTTGGGAGTTGGAAGTAATGCAGCTGAGAGCGAGAGGCCCCGGGAGTGACTGAGGGCTGTGAGTCTCCGGCAGACGCTGGGTTTGCTGTTCAGGATGATATCGCTCATCTCTCGGGATTTGCTGGCTCAGCTCTGGTCTTAATGATCAGCTGGATCAATGTTCTCAAATGCCAGTTCACAATCTGCCTTTCTGGCAGGCAAGGCCCTCTTAACCTGTTGGTTGGCTTCCTTTGTCACAAAGCGGGCTTGGCTTATAGTGCTGAAGGTCATGGAATTTTGTTAGAACGTTATTGAAATGAGACATTTGTGGCGCCCGCGTTGTATTGTTTCTGCTAATAGGAGCCCACGTGTCTGTGTGTCACATATGGTTAGCCTGATTGCTTTTTCTAGCCTGGGATTTTGCCTTGGAGAGATTCTTAGTGAAATACCACCATCCACAGCCTTCTTCCATGGAGAAGCATAGCTAGGAGTTTAGTGCTAGAGGACTGGAAGATGAGAAGTGAAGTTGGGGCCATTGATGTGTGTGTTGGGACAGTAGGCTGGCACCGGAAGTCCTGGTCTGGTCTCCTGCTGATCACTAACCAGCCATGTGATGATTTCACCTCTCAGGGCCCCCACCTCCTCATCTGTAGAATGATGAGGGTGGGTCCTGCCCTGCCACCCACAGGGTTGGAGGGTCCCATGCTGTGCTCCTTAAATGGTAATTTGCTATCCCAGCATCCATGTGAGCACCGCTATATGGTAATGAAAACCACTTGGGTTGGGTTTGAGGAGGCCATAGGGGCCACCTCTCATGGCCATGACCATGTACAAGTGACCAACGACTGAGTGTGGAGTCCTCTACCCTCCTCCAACACAAGGCACCCCCCACCCTCTCTTCTTTTGAGTTGCCACTTGAATGGGTGCTTTCCGGGGTGGCCCCAGATTCTCCCACAAAGACCTGGACCACACACAGCTTTTCTGAGTTACTGGAGTTGAGAAGCGCTTTTGAGTAATTCACACAATGTTTTTAAGCTAACTTAGAGCTTTAGAGGCCAGTGAGCCAGGGACATCACAGACTGGGGGGGCTGGAATCAATTTGCAGCCTTCCCAAACTGCAGCCACTAGAGCCATAACCATTGACCTTTCTACAGACATTTCTTATCTCTTTAGATAGACTCGTAGGACGTTGGAGCTAGGTAAGTATATCAATAAGTATATCCCTAGAAACCATAAACTATGGCTTTTAATCCTCCCTACCCGGCCCCCCCCCCCACCGTGTCCTTTTCAACACCAAGCACAATTCTCTCAATAAGCACTTAGCAAATTCTTGAATCTACTAATAGTTAGATGTCATTTTGAGGGACCATTCAAAAGAAGAGTGTAGAATATGGGGCCAATTAGCTCAAAAGCTTTACAATTAGCATGACAGGAAATCAGCTTACCTTGAGGTAGAAAGAGACCACAGGCGAATTCATCAGTCACAACGGGAGGCCAGGTAAGAGCACAGGTGGGTGGCCAGTCCTAACCTTGCTCTGCTAGTGGTAGAGTATAGATTACACAGACAGCACAGCTGGGCCACTAGAATAGTGATCAGTGACTGACTTAAGTGACTTAAGTTAAAAGGATGTTGTAGAAATCTTTAAGCAGATTTCTATCATACAGGCAACTTTCCTTACCTAAACCACTGGATTTACCTGTCCTCAGTTCCCCAACATTTACTCCATCCCTGGCATCTACTCAGTTTTCAGCCAAATCGAGGTCAGGATAAAGAGGAGATTTGGATGGAAGTAAGCTGGATAGTCAGGCTCCTGCAGTAATACTCCATTATTGAATTCTCTAGAAGCACCAATTCCTCGATAATGAAGTCCTCAGTTTTTAAATATCTTTAGAAATCAAGTGATTCGATATTGGCAAAAGCCAGCTTGCTGTTTCCTGCTTTCTTATAAAAATAAGATGGTAAAATCCCCAGGAGCTGGCTGGGATAGTTAAAAGATCATCTTAAGTATTTTAATGCATATTACGTTTCATGCAAATTGGAGCCGAAAAAGCCTCACAACCGAATAGGATGGGAATCAGGTGGAAGAGAAATCGGCTGCCATCCTCCTCCAGCCCTGTGACCCCAGCCAGGTCCGCTGTTGTCCTGGGCAACTCCTGGCTACTCAGAGGCCACAACTGCCAGGGCTGAGAATCAGGGCTGCAGGAAAAGCCTTGCTGAGATGCATTGTTTTCTCTTACTCCGACTACAGTGGGTCCAAAACAAAATAAAACAAAAAGGTTCATTTACATCAGTGTGTTTTCTAGCACATCCAGCATTGTTTTGATATTTAATAGTACTTTCATGCTCTAGCCCTTTTCTTCCTCCCTCTCTATTTCTCCCTGATCGTGTAACCTGTCCCATGCCCTGCTATGCCATTTGTACCTCTGGTAATGGAGTTTTGGTCAGCAGAATGTATCACTGGCATTTCTTTTGTTAACGGTATTGCACTACTAGAGACCCTGGCTGACAGGTGAAGCATTTATTCTATAGCCCTTCAGATTTCTTTGTGTGTGTGTGTGTGTGTGTCTCCATCAGATGAATTTCTGAATGTGTTATTCAGACCAACTTTTTATTTTTTTGATGTTGAAGGTGATTGATAATGCATTAACCAATGTCGTTTGCCATGGACTGTTTTGGCAAAAAGTAATTTATACTTTTTCTTACGCTGGATGTAGTAACATTTTTGACTAAGAGCTTTCTAACATTAATCTAAACCCATCCTTGGATTAGAATAACCGACTTGCCCCTCTAAGGATGTTTTACTAAGACAGGCTTGATTATGAGGTTATTCACTGGGTTATTCACTGTTGTCTATAAATGCTTGTCTATAAATGCACTAAAGTGTCTGTGATATATCGATCTTTCTTGTTTTCTGCCTTTCTTGTTACCAGACTGTGGGTAGTGGTAAGATATCTTCAATGAAGGAATGAAGTGCAACATTTTAAACCAAGAAATTGAAAATAGGATACGAACCAAGAGTCTAGGGGAAGGAGGGAGTCGATCAAGGTCATGTCTGTAAACGAAGGATCTGGTGGTAGAAAAGCAAAGAAAGGCAAGTTTGCATTTATAATAGGCAGGGGGCACCAGAAAGTGTTGGGAAATCCACCTGGACTCAGACATGGACAGATTTGCCACATAAAATCATACAGTTGTGAACAACTTTACAAAAGTTATAAGCAATGGTATTGAACTGTGTGAATTTGCCATTTTGTTTACCTGCAAATGATTTCAATGCCCAGGAGGGAGCAGGGTCAAGACAGTAACCAGACAGGTTCTGTGAAATAGGAAGGCCGTTCATCATAAAACAAGACTAATCGTTTTTAAAGACGCATTTTGAGACGGTATAAATAATGCATAATTGGGAAAGTGTTTGAGGCCATTATCAGTGACGTGCCCGAGTGCAGGTGAGTGAGTATAAATGAGCTGACCCTCACTCATGCTGGTTTTTCTTTTATTTCAGCACATCAGGTCCACCCATCTGGCCAGGCAGTACCTTCTTCAAGAGAAATGGAGCCCTTCTACAAGGTAGGTCTCTAGAAGCACCTCTCCCCCTCTCCCACCCCATCTCAATATTCCTTTGTGCCTGATGTCAATCAGGAGAGTTCTGTCTTCTTGAGGAGTTGTCACTGGAGAGGTATGACTGTTGTGGGTTGAGTCTGTCCAGTTCTCTTTATTTATTCATATTCGTGTCTTCTGGTTGCGATGAATTGTTAGTCGGAAGCTAGGACTGCTCCTTTGGTCTGTCGTCACTGGTCATATTCTAGAAGTGTTTGGCTTGCTTTGGTGAAATTGGAATTACATTGAAGTTGGTCTGTGACAATAGCATAAACTGGGCTGATAAAAACAAACCCCATTACGTATTTTTAATGCTTGGGCTACCGTGTTTCCCCGAAAATAAGACCTAGCCAGACAATCAACTCTAATTTTGGAGCAAAACTTAATATAAGACACGGTCTTATTTTACTATAAGACTGGGTCTAGTATAATACAATATATTAATATAATAATATAATATAGTATAATATAATACATACTGGGTTTTATATTAATTTTTGCTCCAAAAGACACATTGGAGCTGATTGTCTGGCTAGGTCTTATTTTCAGGGAAACGTGGTAACAAGGGATGTTTTGGGTGTTTTGGCACCTTGGTCATCATGGAGGTCCACTCATTCCTGACTGTCCTCTAATGTCCATGTGTGCCTGGAAGGGTGAATGGTTTGTTCTGAGGCTCAGACACCCCTCCCTTGTCCCTACAAGCATCATTTGCAGGGATACATCCTTCCTGCTGTCAAGCCCATCGTCAGCTGCTTTGCACAAGCTCCTGCCCAGTGGGTTCAAGGAATTCAACCAGTATTTCATCTCTGTTTTTTCCATTAAGTTTGTCTTGAAATAGCCAAAGTTAAAGAGGGATAAATGGCTAAAAATGGCAATAAGATGCATTCTAAATACTTTCAGAAATTACTTTTAGGTTATTGCTGTTCTGGATATCCGCTCTGTAGATAAGCTGGCATTGGCTGGCTCCTAAGGGGCTTCCAGTTTCCTGTCTCATTAGCCTTTGGTGATGGGCTAGGTGTCAGAGTGGCACAGATGGCCAAAGCAGGTGAATTTGATTGTACCAAGCGTTTTAAAACTATACTGGGCTTATGGTAAGGAGTTTCAGTGCATTTTCATTGGTTTAGAGCTGTGTTTGGTTGGTTTACGCCTCTTTGCCTTAAAAGCACATGCTGAGGGCTGGCCCTGTGTGTGAAGGAGTAGAATGTTAAATGTGACAAAGAAGAAAGAAGAGTCATCCTCAGTTTCTGGAGTAGCTCAAACAATTTTGAGAGATAGCACATTTTTGTTGTTTGCTAGGTCCTGCAATTTTGTATTCTCTTTCTAACCATCTGTGAAATCAGGAACTTAAGAATTTCTTTGCATTTTTGCTTAGTACAGGTGAAATTTAGGCAGGCAAGTTTGATTAACCCTAATTTTAATGACCATCAGAGACATCCTAAATATTTAAGAACAAAAGGGAACTCCCTCCACTCTCAAAATTGAATAATTAAAAAAATTACTATTCTGTTCTCCCTTAGATAGTATACGTGGAAACTGATTATGATGAACCTTTGGGTTTATTTCAAGTGAATGTCAAAGTTATATGCATCTTTAGTTTTCCTCTAGATCTGTGGCAATGCTATGACTATCATTTTGTTTGGATTGCTTTCAGAAAAGGGATTTTATTTACTTGGAGCATTTCCTTACGGAATTTTTATTCATTAAGTTCCACATTAGGTAAGATTTGCTCTGTGCATATTAGTTTTGGGTTGTTTCAGGCAAAAGCAGGAGAAGAAACATCAATAAACTTTCTGAAATTGAGTGACTTTTTTACTATGAGAGTCTCACAGGTGGGAGACCATTTTTCCTCTTCCTGATAGGGTTAAAAATTCTCCTATTTACTCTAGGTATGGAGAATTAAATATTTACAGATTTCAGACACTCATCGAATTCACATCCAATTCAATACAGACCCCTAATTTTTTTTTTGTACACGTGAAAATCAGAAGGATCTTGAAGAGACTTTGGGAGTGTGGGCAGGGATTTCGTAGGGTTTTTTGTTGTTTTTTTTTCCCTCCTTTTTTCTTGTGATGTTTCTTCATTTGCTGGGTCTGTATATAGAGTCCTCGAGACACTTTTATCGTGACACGATTTTTCGTGCGTGTTCTTCCTAATTAATATATTTGTGTTCTTTTGGTGGGTGGCACTGGCTCATCGAGAAGTTGCTCAAGCCCACAAGCAAAAGTTTTACAATACACAAGGGCATATTGAGAAGGGAATTGCCCAGTCATACCAGTGGAAGGTTTACTTAAAAATCAAGTAGAAGAAAATCAACCTGACTTAGGCTCATTTTTATACTTTACATTTTAAAAATATGCACACCTTCCTTCTTTTTCCCTATGGCAAGCAGGAGGACAGTTTTCTAGAAATCAGACAATGGGAAAGAACTCTCTTACTAGGTTCCAGCCACAGGGGTTGGGATTGAAGGCGAGTAGGGTGCCCTAAAGAACTCAGTTTCCAGAAGTGGGATATCTAGAAGGTGAAGCTTGGTCACGCAGAGTGAGTCGGGCTCCGGGACCAGCCAGCAGAAACCCGTCCTGACAGTGGGCCCAGATCCTGAGCAGAACTGGCTGAAGCAGTGGCGCTGGGAAACCCTGCTGGGTGGAGTGTCCCTAGGGGTTGAGACTAAAAGAATGCAGGAGCAGCAAAATAAGCAGATGTGTCACACTGTTTAAAGGAGAAGGACTTATTTTTGTCAGAAGGATGGGAGCATAGGGGCTGTCACTTGGAAGAATTGACACTTGACCAAGGCCTTGAAAAATTGATAGATGTGGGCATGTGGAAACGGAAATAAAGGGCATGCCAAGAAGGGAAGAAACAGCAGGAGGACGTAGGCATGGAGAGGATCCCGAGAGCAGAGGGCTGGGGGACTACATTGGTAGGGGCGGATGAGTGAGTCGTGGGCACTTTGGGATAATGCCATCATGTGCTTCAAGATACATTTAGAGAGAGGAATGTGATGTCCGAAGAGGAAATAATGGAAGTTAAAACCTGAATGAGTGGAACAAAATAACATAATGGTTACAGTGTTGTCTGATAGGTGTTTTGGTTTATAAGCTATTGAGCAGAAACATAGTACAGTTATTTTTTTCCCCCCAGCAAAAATCCAATTGGACATACTTGAGGTCCAATGAAGTACGGCCTGTGTATGTTTGGGTCCTTGCAGCATCCCTGGCGAGAGGGCCTGCTGAGTCACCTCTCAGTTTTGAGGCTAATGGGGTAAGATTTGGTTTGGATTACACCAGGCATGGGTACTTAACATAATTGGTCATTTCATCAATTCACAGTATTTATTTTAAATGCCATTTAGGCTGCTAGAGACAGTTTTAGTGTGTGAGCAGTTCTCGTGAACTAGAGAGCACTTCAATTCTTGTACAATAGAGACCTAGCAGAGTGCCAGAAGGGGACAAACCCATTGTTTAAAGGGGACCCAGGATGGGGCCAAACAGTAGACTGTGGCTTATTCTGGACCCTGCTGGAGTGGCTAACTGACATGTGTCTCCAAATGCCTTCTGCATGTCTCTGTGAGTCTTTGTTATGGTCTCTAATGTGTTTGAAATACATTTTTAATTTTGTTAGTTAATAATGTGTCTTGTTTTCTTAATTAAAAGAGTAAAGTGTTTTATGTTTTTTCCCCTTTCCAAACTCCCTAACCCGCCCCTCCCCGTCCCCGTCCCCCAAACATTCCATTCACCCATCAAACTTAAAATTAGGTGACTGTATTTAAACATCTCCCTCATATGAATTAATTGAATGATCAGTGATTCCCCATTAAAGACATTCCTCAGCCCTGGCCTGACCCTTCATCTGGTCCCTGGGGGTTTCATCCCAGCCCTACATTCGGCCCTGCTGATCCTGTGTGCATCATGCCTTCCACAAAGGTAGGACACGGTCGGTCTGATCTTCCACTTCTGCGCTTTTGGCTTTCAAAGACCCTGTAGGCCTTTGAGCTCCCCACGGAGTTTTGTTGTGAGGGAAGCTGCTGCCTTTATACCTCTGGGTCGGCTGACCACTTGGGCCCACCTGTGTTCATTTCCAGCTCTTCCAGTACCCCACCTGCAAGCGTTATTATCCATGTCTGTGTGTCAGGCACCGGATGAGGCTGGAGTTCCCAGGGAGACCCAGGACCTGCCCCCCACCCACCACCCCACCCCCAGCCACTCACAGCCCACTCTGGAGTCAGACCACATGTCTCAGCCCTTTGACCCTTGATGCAGCCACTGCAGTTACTAACACTCCGCCAGCCCTCCTGGCCTTCCCTCTTTCTTCCTTTTCTCTATCAGTCCAGTATTGGCCCACTTCATTATTATTGTATCTGTTTCTGTAGGATGCAGTGGTGGAATTAAAATAAATTTCATAACACACATAACAAGTTTTTATTTCCATTCACTTCTGACAACCCACTGGATGAGCTAATGAAATGGAAAGAAGACCTTGAAGGCATTTTCAGTGCACAGAGCAGAATTGTGCTACTGCAGTCACGAAAACAGGGAGAAAGAAAACCAGCCCTTTTGCTGCCAGATGTATGTTGTTCCTATGAGTGCACAGAGCGCTGGCCATTGGTAAGCCGTGCGGGAGGTTGGTCATGACCCTTAGACGACTTGCCAGGTTCCCAAGTTCTAGGTTAGCTTCATGTACTTACTTTCCTAGGAGGACTGTTGTGTGCCACCCACTCTGCACAACCCCTACCTTCTCCCATAGCTCTGCTAGGCATTTTTACTGCAAAAATGTATGTGGTACCACACTTTGGTTGTATGCTATGAAAGTCTCAAGAGCTAGTACTCAGAAACAAAACAGTGTAAGAGGCAGGGGAGAGCCCTGGATTCTGGTCCCAATACGGCTACTTGGTAAACTTCATGACGTTGGGCAAGCCACATGGCACCCCAAGGCTTCCTTGTCTGACCTGTCTATTAAGGAGTGGACCTCAGGAATGGCAGACGTTTCCTATGGGGTACCAGCTCTGTTCCATTCTATCAACTTCCCTAAAAGTAGGTCAGAATGGATTTTGAGGCATAGTTCTAGGTGAGTGGAAAAAGAGGGCTACCTTCAGCCAGTTGTGTCTTCAAATGCATCTAAGGAGAGGAAAGAAGGTGGTGGTAGGCTGGCTGAAGATGCTGCTCCTAGAACAAGATGACTCTTAAAGGTCTCATGGACCTGAGGGAGGCGATGTTATCAGTTTGGACAACTTGGAAACGAACTGTGTCTTCACTTCCTGGGCAACTGACTTAGCCTCTCTGTGGGGATGGTAATAACAATAATGCTTGTCTGTCTCATGGGGTTCTCGCGAGAATTTGATATTCATATTAATAAAGCATTTAGAACACGGTAAATTCCCAGTCAGAGTTAGTTATTGTAATATTTGACAAAACTGTGAATCTAGGAAAACAGGACTAAAATCCTCCATGTGTATTTTTCCTGTATCCTGCTAAAACATCCCTTGTTCAGTTGCTGGGGCAGAAGACTGGGAATGCCCTGGATCCTGTTGGATTTATCCGTAGATCTAAAAGACAGTTTGTGCAACTCGTTATCTCAGATTTCTTATAAGTAGGATGGCTTCCTGGAGAGGTCACCCCGCTCACAACACCAAGCTGTACCCCTTGCTCTAAAATTGTCATGCATAGTAGGTACCGAGAGAGCCGTGCAGGAGAGTGTGGATTTTTCATGCCAGGTCAACTCCCTCCCTCTCTGGGCACCAGCTTTGACCTGGGGCCTTAGTTTCAATTGTCTGTAAAATGGGGCTACCAGACGACTCCCAGAATCGTTGTGGAGATTAAAGGAGAATGTGAATGTGAAAACGTCCATCTCATCCAGTGCTTGGCACCTCTCAAATGCTCGATAGAAGCAAAGGTTTTTGGCCTGTGACTTTGTGTCATGCCTAAGATTTCTTCTGGTCATTAAAATCGTGGCTGGTAAATTCAAGGTGAAAGTTCCAAAACCGCTCAAAGGAGGGTGTCTCCCAAACTCCTCTCCTTTGCATGGTTTCCATTCTGCCAGCACCGCCAGTGTTTCCTTTCTGATTGAAACAGGATGGCGCTGCCCCACTCTGGGGTCTGCAGCTGCCTCCAACTTCTGGGCCCAGGCACTTCTCTCAGTTAGGGCCCATGGTCCCAGCTTTTGTTGGGTTTACCTCGACCCTCCCCCACTCATTTCTTTCACATTTGGTCACAGCCCCCGGGCCCTTTGGCTTCTTTCATCTAATCTGCTCCACAAGCTGACTCTTTTGTCCATTTTGCAAACGAGGGCATCTACTAATGCATAAATCTCCTGATTCTTGCCCTCAGGCACACCCGGTTCAAAAAGAAAGTCGTAATAATAGAAAGGAGGAAAAATCCTCTCTACAATTTCCCCCAGTCCTAATTGCCTTCTGTCCTCTTTGGCCTGCAGAAGCCCTTAGGATTTTAGGAGGGGCCCTTTTCTCTTGGAATCCTTTGTCTTTTTGTTCTGCCCTGAGTTATTTGTAAAGATATTTATGTAACTACAATAATAAAGTCAGCTGGCTGGTTTTGTTTACCATCAGGTGAATTTAAAGGGGTGCCGTTCTGCTCTTCTAATCACCCAACTTCTATGTGGCCTCTGACAACATGTTTTTAAGGTTGTTTTAAAAAGTATAAGGACACGGAATTTTCAAAGGCGGCTTTCGGCAATTCTGACCTTCACTGTCTTCCGTGGGTCTCTCCACCACTGTCTCACGAAAACCCAGTGTGGCACCCTGAGGAAACGGCAGCTCTATGGGCGGGAATAGGTAGGTCAGAAGGAGTTGCCAGCTCGCCTGGGGACGTGGCACTGAGCGCTTCCTCTCGGCCGACCCTGCTGTTTCAGGGTGACCTCCAGGAGGAGGTGGAAACTGAGGTTGGAGTTTTAGGAGAGGAAGGCAGTGTTGGATAAGGCGCTTTGAAAGTTGTGAATCCGGAAATGACCATTGCAATAATGGGCATAGATGAGACTTCCAGGGGATCTAGAATGAAAAGAGGAAAAAGGTCCATATTCAAGACCCAGATTTATGGTAGAAGGAGGAGCCATAGCTGACAAAAGCAATAATAATAGTGGAGACGCAGCACAGTCATAAACTGGAGAAAATCACTGAAGTGAAGGGCAGAGAGTTCCAGAAGGAGGGAAAGGGGGTCAGGAGCACCGCTGTGCAGAAAAGCAGGAGGATGGGACTGAAGGAGAGCCACCAGTCAGCTCCAGTCGGCTCTGAGATTAAAACGGCAGCAGGGCTTTCGGTGCAGCTACTAACCTGCGCGCTGTTTCCCTGGACCTGCCAGTTCTGGGTATGTCATGAAAAAGGAGTCATACAGTATGTGACCTGTTGTGTTGGGCTGTGTATATTCTTTATGTTCTTCTATTATGTTAACCTTATGCATCAGGTATTATTGCCCCCATTTTGTAGATGGGAAAAAATAAGGCCAGAAGCAGTTATCCAGCTCCAGGTCGCAGAGCCAGGATCAGAAACCTGGGCTCACACCTTTCTTTGGTTCAAAATGGCATAAATATTTCCGAACAGTTTTCCAGTTTAGATGTTCAGTTATTCTGCAGTGTTTTTGCAGACTTGTGGCTGAAAAGAATCCTGTTATACTGCTTAAAAGCCATTTATAACAACAACCAAAAAGATGGAAATAAATACTTATGTTGTCTTCCTTTCATTCAAGTAATGAAGGTGCTTCATTTCTCTTTGTCTCCACACGTGACTTTTGTAAACAGCTAACGTTAAGATAGTGCAAAGACCATGGATAGAGAAAAAGAAAAATCCTGAAATCGGTCATTCAAAGATTAATACCAAGAGGAACCCACCCCTTAATAGAATGAATATTTATTTGAGTTTACCTGAATTTTATACTAGTAGATAGAGAGATAGATATGGATATTTTATACCAGTCAAAATTTATCAATAGTAATATGCCTTACAGTTTAATTTTTTGAGCGTTTAAAATGTGTTTCTTATCTATTGTATCAGATTATAAAATATAAAGGTTACACAGCCGTGGATCACATTGTACAGCACAGCCTGCTTTTATCAAAGTTCTCAATCTTAAAATACAATTGGGAAAGTCATTCCCCTTGAAGTTCTGTTTAACTGTGCTTAGATAGAAGTCGAGAAATATTTTTATACTTATTTCCAAGAGGCTGACAATGAAGGAGAATTTAGAATACACTCTGAGCGAGCTGTTCACATTACAGTTTCAGAAGTGAACTTAAAAGAATCCACCTGTAAACTGCAAGAGGTCAAGTTTGTGTTCTTGTTTGGTTCCCTTGACGACTGAAAGGTGTGGCTGAGAACTCCTGGGTAGTGTGCGCCACGGTGCATGCTATCAGGTAGGAGTGTACGCATTCATGTGTGAATGTGGCCCGTCCACTCAGGCTTCTAGTATTGCTCCTTGTGAGTCTGCAAGAATAACTCTGTCCTGCCTGCCCCCTGTCCCCCTCTCTCTGGTGTCTCCATGACCCTCAGCTCTCCTGTTGGCCTTTGCAAATCATAGCATGAAGATAAACGACCTCAGTTTTCAAATCAGACATACCTGGATCCATTCCCTGCCTGGCTACCTAATTGTTGTCAACTTTGGAAAAGTTATGTAAAGTTCTTTGAGCCACTACAAAATAGAAAAAATACTAGTCTTGCAAGGTCGGTATAATTATTAGGATTAGATGATGACAGTCTGCGTAGAGTCCCCAGCACTGAGTCATTGCCCCAAGTGCAGGTGCCATCGCCCTGCTTTCACTCCAGGGGAAGCAGCGTGCCTGAGAGAAAAGAATATTGACTTGGAGCTGGCCCATCTTGGGTATAAAGCCAACATCTGCCATAGACCAGCCATGTGACCTCAAGCAACTTGTCTGATCAGTTTGAGCCTTTCCCTTCCAGCCAAACAGATATAACTTTATGGGATTTTGTGAGAATTGAAAGATAGTGTGTGTACAGTGCCTGGCACAGTGCCTGGTGATTACTGAGTGTTCAACAAATAGAATTCATTATGTTTGCTCTTATGATGGCATGCCTGCACTTTCCTAATGTTTTCAATACCTTCCACCCCCCAAACAGCAATAACATACAAAAATCCTTCCCCAGTTGAACTGAGATTATACCTTCAGGAATGCTTAAGACTGTTTTCAGTGTCCCTGAAGCTCCCGCTCCAATAAGGCACATACCCACGAGATACCCACAGGAGGGGTAGAATCTGAGTCCTCACCAGCTGTTCTCCTGGCACTGTTGAGTGACGAAGATCTCAGGGATGGGTTGGAATGGCTTTTGATCTGTTTCTTCTTCCTCTTAGTGTCCCTGAGCCAGAATACAAACTATGTGCAGAGATTCCTTGCAGAGATGGGATGGAGGCAGAGCGAAAGGGAGAGAAAGAAGGAGAGACATATTTGCAGTGGTAAAGAACTTGATAAAATCATTTAAAGGACCATGCTGAACTTGTCTCCCATCTCATAGTCAGAATAGCCCCTCTTTAGGCTGTGATTTTTTTTTTTTTTTTTAACGGGGTATTTTCAGGATGTCCCCCTTCTGCTTATTTGACACAAATAGCAGTGAGGCGTTAGAACCACAGGTCTGTGCCTGATGACATCTGCCAGTAGAGCTACTCTAACCCGGTGTCTTGGCTGTGGGTTTGTTTCCCACACTTTGAGCAAGGCTGTGAGGACATGGTGACAAGAGACAAGAAGCCAGTGACATGTAAAAAGCCCAGTTCTATGTTTACCATTTATATGTGGTATTTCTCAGACTCTGAGAGACTTCATTCTTTAAGTTTTGTTATGGCTGGGAACTGAAACAAGAAATTTTTACTTTTAAACGTTTGCAGCTGCAGTGGGCTCAAATTGGGATGCTTAGAAGGATGACACAAGAGTCAGATGAGGGCACCTAGGGCATCTTTCTTCTGTGGGAGCCACTGTCTGCCCACCCCTCACCCCCACCTTCCAGCATATATTCCAAATGGGAGGTGCCAACTTCTTCTAGGAGCTCCCTGGCCTCAGTGATCATGGAAATTTGGGCCTGTGACCCAATCCAGGCTAGAGTTTCACCCTGGTACTTTTCTTACCCTGGGTCTGGGAGCTCTAAAGGATGTGTTAGCCTCACAAGGTCCCCCATGGAAAATTGAGTAGTGTACAAGGAATAGCATCAAGGCAAAGAAGCAGAGATAAGGGGCCGCTCTACCACTGTTTCCCATGGTTGGATTCGATGAGCACATATATTCCTCTTTTTACTTAACTCAGATTGATTTGGGTTTGTTTGTTTTTTGGGGTGTGTGTGTGTGTGTACATCTAAGAGTCCTGACTAATAAAGAGTCTCTAAATAAATAGCATCAGTTAAATATATATCACTATGATTTCCGTGTGCCAGTGAAATTCCAACCTCTCTATTGTCCTAGGAGACCCACTTAGTAGTTTGGCTGTCACTTGAAAGAATATAGGATGAGCTTGGAGAGCTTTTCAGAGATGGTGACTTGACTTAAGCAAACAAAGCAGGACCACGGTAATAATAATATCAGTTCTCTCTCCTCCAGCTCAGCTTTGTTTGCCTCAGGTGGAAATAGGCTCAGAGAGACTCACATTGAATTCACAAGGTGGCTGTCACCTCTTGTGCTAGAAACATCAACTTTGAATCTAGCATTTCCCCAGTATTCCAGGAAAAGGTCTCAGTAGCACTATAATTGAACCAGCCTGGGTCATGTGACCACTGGAGCCATCACTGTAACCAGGGGAATGGACGGGTTGGATCTGTTTACCCTGGGGATGGAAACGTCACTTGAAAGCACATGAATGGATTGAGAGATGCAGTGTTCTCCAGGTGCAAGTCAGGGTCAGTTCCCAAAGAAGGTAAAAGGAAATGTCCATTACAACAGCACAGCCATTTAAAAAAAAAAAAAAAAAAGCAATGGGCACAAAAAAATGTTAAGTTACATGTGCAAGTATATGTAGCCGGTAAGTGGAAGGTCTAAGGCCTGAATGCAGATCTTCCCAGCTTTCTTTTCATGATAATAATGGCCATCATCTTTGGGTGTACAGAACAGTCAAAGATCTCAGGGCATATGGTGGTGTCAGTCAACTTAAAATAATTTCCCGGAGGCCCAGAATCTGAATTAATGATGACGTTCACTTTCTCTTGGCAGAGTGGGGATTGCTGAAACGGGTTGCCTTAACTAGACTTGCCTCATTGGTGATGAACAAAGGAGGAGAGATGGGCTGTACCGTCCTTTACTGAGGATTAGCCTGGAGCCGCCAACCTCAGGATTTTTGCAAACTTTCTCTAGCAGCCAGAGTTGTCCCCAGAGTCCCAACCTTAGAATACAAGATGCTTGGACAGTTGGTGAATGTATTACTCAGGGCTGCCATAACAAAATACCACAGACTAAATGGCTCAAACAACAGACATTTATTTTCTCACAGTTCTGGAGGCTGGAAGTCCAAGTTCAAGGAGTTGGCAGGTTTGATTTCTCCTGGGCCTCTCTTCTTGGTTTGCAGATGGCCGCCTTCTCACGGTGTCCTCAGACGGCCTTTGCTGTGTAGGTGCGCTGGCCCTGGTCTCGTCCTCTTCTTATAGGACACTAGTTCTATTGGATTGGGACCCTATTAGGGTTCTGTTGTTTATAGCCCCACCCTTATGACCTCATTTAACCTTCATCACCTCTTTAAAGGCTCTATATCCAAATTCAGTCACATTGAGGTTTCGGAGTTCAGCAGATGAATTTTGGAAGGGACACAGTTCAGTCTATAACAGTGAATGACATGCATCCATTTACTAACATTCCTTGCTTTCTCCCAGTGTGTTAGGTACCCCTCGAAGAGCTAAGCATAGAGATGAAAAGAGCCCTAGCCTTAAAGAGTCTGCAGTCCAGCTGGGAGAGACAATTGCTAAGACGCCTTAGTGGTTCTTGCCATACAGAAGGGCTTAGGTTCTGGGGCGAGAAGGAAGTCAGGAAGCAGGGAATTCTCTGAGGGGTGTTGCGTATGCAGGGCGAAGCTACTGGCCTTGCATCTCCTAAATCTGTCCCCCTGAACTGCTCAGCACAGACAACGGTGCATTTCTCAATCAGTGTCGCTCCAGTCCCTAATACAAAAGTGGTGCCCTTGTATTTGCAGCAATGGCGAAAGCACGCATTGAGCCAAACTCCCTGAGCCAAAAGCCATGAATAAATGCACTGACGGCACATCAGTATATGACGTATGCATATTCGAAAGCAAAGAAGAAATATGATGAGCAGGATGGAGATGAGAAAAGTCACCATGTCCCTTTTGGGGAGCTTACCGTATTCCTTCCAATTAAGAAGATGGGAAGATGAAAGAAAAGTGTCTGGGCAGACTTGTGGGGATATTCTGGTAAAGGCAGTGGAGAGTGGGCTTGACTCTGAGGAGATGAGGGTGGCTACATAATGGGGACTTGGGGTAGGTGGTGCAATTGAAATCTAATATGGACATAGGCATGTAAGGAAGGGTCAAGAACTAGGAGCCGATAGTCGTAAACATGGGAAACTGCAGGATGGTATACCTTGTAGCACGTGATCACAGTGATGGTGTCAGGGTCACGAGAGTTGTAGTGGCCGTAGCTGGGGCTGAAGCTAGCGAGAGATGCGAGCAGATGTGCTGTCCAGAAGAGAGCAGAATGGCAGGCCGAGGTGGGTGGGGGTGAGGGGCAGGGCGCCCAGGCAGATGGGAGCGGTATTAGAGCCTCAGATACCATTAGTCTAGAAGGTCTTTGCGTTTCTCTCATTACCCAGTTTACTTAGGAAAAATAATAGCAATCACATCTTAACTCGGTCTAATTTAAAGAGGAGTGAAAATCCAATTCAGAACTAAAGGTGTGCAGCTTGGTTCAATCTCAATCTCACTTGCTAGTTCCCAACTTAATTTTTAAAATTAAGACACCTCTAACAAGACTCAAAATTGTTCACAATCCAAAATGTAGTGAGAGAGAAGATGCTAAATGAGAAAATGGGCTCCATTTCCAAAACCATCATTGTGTGTGTGTGTGTGTTTGGGGTGGGGTTGGGTGGGATGGTGGGATAGTTTTCTGTATAACACCATTTAACTATAAATGGCATTCATTGGACATGGGATGTGAGTCAGTGAACTTGGAGGAAAATGGGGCTGCCTAAAATAGCTTTTGTGCTGCAGAGCTGAGTTGGCATTAGAGGGACCTGGCTTTGAATCCTGACTGACCATCTCTCATAATCTCGCTCTCTCTCTCCCTCCCTCCCTCCCTCCCTCCTTCTCCCTCTTCCTCTCCCTCCCCCCCATCCCCTTCTCTCTCATACGCACAAACATACGCACCTACACATATACAGCTACACATTCGTTTACACACATACTTGTGCCTCCTGGCTTGGTCAAATAGTCGACTTTGAGCTTATGTTTTTTCATCTGTAAGATCAGGACACCACCGACCTCTCGAAGTAAATGAAACAATGTGCACGTCAGCACTTGGTGGCTTTGAGGGGGTTCGTGGGAATGTGTGGACAGAAAAGTCAAGGTTGTGGTTATCCTTGGGTGTGTGGTGGTAACTGGAGGAGGAGAAGGGGGCTCCGAGGGGCCAGTTTGTTCCTCTGGGTGCTGGTTACATGGCTGAATTGTTTGTGAAAGTTCATTGAGCTGTACAGATCTGTGGGCTTTGCTGGGTTACTTCATATGTTCAGTCAAAAGTTTCAAAAATGATTCGGCAACGAAACTTTCATTACGCCTACTTGATTTCAGATTTTCATTATGCACGTGTAGTGAACCTCAGGATTCTTACATGATTAAAAAAGAGATTGTCATAGATTTTATTAAATCAATGCCGGGTGAAACACAAAATAACAAGAATTTCTCTCACAATTCAAGCGTGTTTTATTAAGGCCTGTGAACCTACTTGTTATTGATATCGTTAATACAATATTTAGATTCCATTTTGAACATGCCAGCTGGCAAAGATTACTGATATGTCATTCTCTCCTGAGAGTGGGTTTTTTGTTTTGTTTTGTTTTAACATTCATAACCAGTGAGCTAGGTATACAAATACAGGTTAAGATGAACTTATGTGACTATAAGTAAAATTAGGAAAAAATAAAAACTCTTTAACAAAAACTTTGAGAAGGTCTTTGGCAAAGCACATAGGAAACTTACACGAATTTTAAAATTTTACCGAAACAAAAGTGGTTTTTCATTCCATGGTATTTTGATGGATAAGTATGTTGGTGAAGTAACTGATTTAGAAATCATTATTTAAACCTTTTAACTTCATAGCAAGTATTTTTGCTAGAGGAGAAAACATTGTGTTTGAAAACTTTTGCGATTTAAAAACAAGCAGGCCAGGGTGGGAAGTGGGTGAAGTCGGTAAAGGGGATCAGAAGGTACAAACTGTTATAAAATAAATAAATTCTGAAGATACAAGGTACAGCATGGTGACTATAGTTAACAGTACTGTATTGTATATTTGAAATTTGCTAAAAGAGTAGATAAATGTTCTCATTGTATGAAAAAACATTTGTTATTATGTAAGGTGATGGATGTTAACTAGACTTACTGTAGTGATCATCTCGAAATATATACAAGTGTCAAATCATTATGTTGCACACCTGAAACTAAGATGATGGTATGTCAGTTATCTCTCAATCAAAACAAATAAAATAAAATAAAAACAGATTAGTTTCACTGAGATTTGTAATTTCCAGTGGAATATGGAATAATCAAGATCTTTGTAACTGCAAACACAAATAATTGTGGTTGTACCTTGAAGGTTGGCTTAGAAAAGAGTGCCCTTACTCTGTAGCATTTGTCAAAATGATTAAGGCGTTCAGGAAAGCCTGTCAGATCACCGAAGCATTTGTTATATTCAATTAAACTGTAAGTCTCCATTTATCAGTCCTTTGTAAATACTAAGTGGCTAATGCTGCCTCTAACGTTTCCAAGTCTCTTAAAAATGTGTTATAATAAAAAGAACTTATCATTTTTATACTAATACTCAGACATAGATTTTGTCTTGAGTGTTCCAGAGCCAAAGGTTGTGATACTCCCGTATTTCAAGGATAGAGGCAATCTCGGATGTGTCTCTATTTGTTTTCCCAAAGAGTTCAGACAGTAGTACAGTACGTTTTTCTTTTTTTAGTTACGGTTAGGTGCCCACATGTTCTGATTTTGACTAGTTTAAGTGTTAAACACACAGCGTCTACACAGTAAAACTTTCTGATGGACTTTCATCACTCCTGTAGGCTTTAGATATCAGGAATGTGATCTGTGTTCGTACTCTACATCCAGTGTTCAGTTTTGTTCATCTCAGTCGTAGTACAAGAAAGTACACACCTTTGGTTCAGGGGTTACATCATGGTACAAAATTCAGTTGGGGGAGTTTCTTCCTGCTTCTGTCTCTCACGTCTTAGTATATTTTCCCTCTTCTAATTTGTCCTCATGTCTAATCAAATAAAGTACTTGCCTAAATAACGTTTTTCCTTAGAACAGGGTTATTTAAATGGTATTTCCTGTGTATTCGGGATGGTTATTTTGGTGATGGCACCATAATGTCACACAAATCACCTTGGCCTCACCGGACTTTAGTTTGTATGTGGTGAGTATATGCAGGGACCAACCAGAGTGAGAATTTCTGAGCTGGGAGGTTTCTTAGACAGTAGCTGGCCACACACTCAGGGAACAGACAAGTGAACGGCCCAGAGAGTCAGGGCTTGCTCTGGAGCACAGGACCAGCTGGCGGTAAAACCAGCACCTCCCCCAGTCCTGTCCAACTATCCTTTCCTGCCATCCTTTCAAATTAGAGTAAACTCCCTTCTCTTCTCCGCATGCCCAGAGATGGGGAAAGGAAGAAAAGAAACCCCAAACTATGTATCATCATCAAAAGCAGTAATGTAAAACTGATATTTCTTTCTCATCATACTGACACCAGTCCTGGCCTCAAATCCCAGCTTTTGTACTCATTAGCAGTATTGTGCCTTTTCGAGCTTCACTTTGTCCATCTGTGAAATGGGAAGTAAGACCCATGATGTTAGGTCTCAGGGAAGATTTGCATGGTATCACCTCAGTGCCTGGTTTACAGTAAGCACTCCATAATTAGAAACTGTCACACAACCATTTGGTGGGTCCACCTACCTTCTTACATTCCTTCTGAGAAACTGAATGCCCCAGCTAGCCCTGGGTTTCCGCCTAGCACACTGCTTGTACGAGTATATATGGTCCAGAGCCTGACTGAGGCTGACCCCAGCACATAGACGTAGCTAAAGACTGGAAGGGCATATACATTTCAGTTCGTTGTAGTTATTTAGAGCCGTGAAATTATGGGTAGTTGTTGATTCACTTTATACTGGCTGCCAATAAGGTGGTATTGGTTACACAACTAAAATATATAAAAGAATAAAATAAATTAAATTTTACAGCTGCTAGTGTGTGTTCACGAGATTATTGTTAATGGTTAGTGTAGATCTTCCAAGATTAAGCGATGTTTGCAAAAATGTAAAATGGCAGAATGTTTAAGGCACTCGGCTACTGAAATATTAGAGAATAGGGACGCTTTAGATCTCGCGCCTCTCTCCTGAGACTCCATCCCTTTTTAATAAATGTGATTCACATCTTGAAATTGTTATGTGAAAGAAGTAAGTAAAGGCAGTGACAAGAACAGGCAACCTTTAGGCCCTGTTGCCCCTCCACCAGGCCAGGGGCAAACCCAGATGCACCAAGGCTGTGCCAACCAGGACCGCTGGCTGGTCTCCACCCTCTTGAAACAGATGGGCTGAGTTAGGGCTAAGAAGGAGAGGGAGCCCCTCTGTATTTTAACAGTACGTGGTGATCCCCACAAGCACAGGGGTCTTGGGGCCGGGCCACCCAGAGTTTCTGGCAGCACCAGGAATGGCTGGCTTTGTGCCCCGGAGAACAGGTCCTCTCACAGGTACAGGAAAGCGTTTCAATAGCAGATGACAATCTTTTTTTATCACATTTGCTAACACGAAGTTTTGGGGTACTTCAGTTAAAAGCATGGCGGTGGTTTAATTGGGGATGTAGTGTAAAAGCTGTTTGGCGTACCCAGGACTTTAAAAAATTAATGTTTTTAAAACAACCGAATAACGTTCAGATATTCTATGTGATCCACTCATATTGTATGATACACGAGGCCACAGACTTTCAGTATGTACTATTCCTTGTATGTGGTTCCATACACCGAACTGATATGTTTCCGTAAGAACCAGAATTTTAGACGTTCTGTGTGTGGATCTGCTGGCTGGGGTTGAGAGACCATAGATTCAGAACTAGTATCAGGATTCCAGGTTTTGAATGGGTATCGCCGTTTTTATTTTCCTTAAATATTTTAATGATCTTTAAACAAGTTTAATATGCAGTTCAGTTATGCTTCCAGATGTTCTGTGACAACTGGAGCCGGTAGGAACGTTTCTGTTCGGGTCGTTGACTCCAAAGACAAAAGTTTGCTTGGAGCCCTAGTTTCTGCTTTGGTGCCGGCCACCATCTGCTTTGGAGCTGCTGTGCTGCTAAGAGCTGCATGTCAATGACTATATTTAATTACTTCATCTAACATATCCCACCTTGTTCTAAAAAGGAATTTGCAATAGCTTTGCAGTATAACTAGAATTTTTTTTTAAAGGACGTGCAGAAATCAAGACAAAGGGAAAATAAAAGTAGGAAACACAAGATAGAGATAGGAGATCACATGAATATATAAAATTCATATCATAAGTTCTTTGTATTGGTTTAAAGGGTAGGGAGTCATGAATTTGGCTGTGAGCTTCCTAGTAGCCAAGGCAAAGAGAAACACAATCACTTGTATGGTTTAAAGATTAAAACTGACGTATTACTGAAGAGAAGCATAGAGGTCCCTGGTACTAATTTGTCCTTTAGATCCAGAGAGTGAGTGAGTGAAATCCTTAGTTATACAGCAAGATGCATCCTTAAGATTAACGCTACTAGTTTCATAGATAGTTTCCTGTAACATCTCTTCAGGCAGGGCAATGGCAGCAAGACATTAGAAGCCAATTCTTCAGCAATAGCCCAGGGACGCTGCCTACTTTAGTCTAAATGACTAGGTCTGGGGTAGGGCCATGGAATCTGTAGTTTCAAAAGATCCCAGACAGATTTGATAACCTCTGTTTTAGGTAGTGAGAAATATGTAACTGAAACAGGCGAGTGGCCAGAGCTAGAAACACTGACGTGGTGACTTCTTAGTCAACGGGGTATCTAAGCTTATGACATGCGAAGCTCAACTGAAAAAGAGCTTAGAGAGAAACGAGGGTGGGCATAAGTGAGCCTGAAGAGACACCCAACTAGAACTGGATCCATTCCCATCGCAGAAGATATGCATTCATATCTTCTTAGCCCCTTTTTGAAGTGTAATTTAGAAAAAGAAGCGATACGGATTGGAAAGGAATACTGTAAAATGAATAGAGGTCTTCGAAGGTAGAGCACATTGAATATATCTTTAAATTGGATCCCTTTAACTCTTAGGTTTATATTATATTTATCATCATTGAATATAAATTCTTGAAGTTAAAAAAGTACAAGGTTTAGAAAATATTTACCAATGAACAGGGCTCCAGTGATGCTGGCTGTATCCCAGGGGCTCCTATTTACTAAGCTTGCCTATTGTGTGCCCGCCGTGGAGCGTGGCACATACCTGCATGCCCTCACTAGAGCCTGAGCATGGCCCTGTGGGGTAAAGGTGTCATTTCCCTGTCACTGGCAGGCAGCTGAGGAGAGAAATGGAGGACCTGGGATCTACTCCAAATTGGCCCATTCCAGGAGAATCCATAAACTTGGTCGGCACTCCATTTGTCTTGGCTCCAGTTTCCTTTCCCTCCCCTCCACACTCTTTTCTTTCCTGCTCCTCCTCTTCTTCCCTGAAACCTTCCATGGAGCTGGAATAAGGTAAAACATGAAATCAGAACTATGCTGATTGAACTAAGACGTGTGGGGGCCAAGAGTCCCCTAGCTCTGCCTCCCCCTCGACCCCAGTGTCACCAGCACAGAAGGGTCGTGGGAGCACCACTGCCGAGATCCCGCTGTCTCCCCAGCGCTTTTGAAATGTGACTCTAAGCCCTGTTTGTCATAGCTCTAGTCAGCGTGTGTATGTGTTCTAGTCGTGTGCGTGTTGAAAGACGGTCCACTTTTCAATCAAGAGACGGATGGTTATTTCCTGTTTCATTCTCTATCTCATTTACTTTTACAAACTGGAAAAAGAAATACAAAGTCTTTATTATGGCATTAGGATATGGTGCCCAAGGTTTGGCAAAAATCCATGCACTATTGTCTTTTTATCCTTGTGTTCTGAAGAAATGTTATCCCTAGAGCAGGGGTGTCCAAACTTTTTTCAACGTTTTTCACCAAGGGCCATATGCGATAAAATACGCAAACAGCCGGCCCACTCACTTGAGGTAAAGTACGTATTGCCTCACCTGGTTTATGTAAGTAAACTAAATATATTTTTGGAATTTGCTGCGGGCCAATAAAAAATGGATAGCGGGCCGCAGTTGGCCCGCAGGCTGCAGTTTGGACACCCCGACCTTAGAGAGAGCTCAGAAGCACCGTAACTAAACACTGTGCCTAATGCTGAGGTTAAAATCAGCTGAAGATCGTGACCAGGCGGCATCTCGCACCAGGACCGCAGCCAGAAACCAGCCAAAGTGTTTCAATTGTTTTATGGTGAAAATTTAACCTGGTGGGGAAGCCAGAGGGGATTTTGAGAGATTTTCTCATCTCGCGTCCTCCCCCAGGATTGGATCATAAAAATTGGTACTTACAGATGATAATTAGTTCTGTTCTTAAGAGATTTCTCTAGAGGATAATTTTGCTACTTTCTTCAATACTATGTTTCACCCTGGAAAGGACTTCTTCCCATTCTTCTATTTGAACCTCTCTTATGGTTTAAATGTAATTTCCTTTACTTCTGTGCTGTGTGAAGAAGAAAACAAACAACAAAACAACAAAAGGGGTTGTCCCACGCTCACCATCAAACACCCATGGCCCGAGTGGATAGATGGTGGGTCTCAGCCTGTAGCAGTAGCATGGATGTGTATCCTTATGTGTCCACGTGTCCATGAGTCCCAGAGGAATTGATCGTGGTGACTAATGGGGGCCGCCCCTGCCTCTGCCTGGAGGACCCCCACCACATACCTGCAGATGAACGTTTTAGTTTTCCAACTAAACAATGGAGTTTCCCTCTGCTTGAAAGTAAATTGGTTTATACAGGGATCAAACCTTTGGCCTGAGTCATTACCTCCATGATTTTTTTTCCTAATGAGCTAACGTGCCACTAACACAGAAAATAATCTATTTTCCAAATGACCAGGTCTTAAATGAATAACTTGAGGAGTCTAAATGACACTGCTTTGTATAAGTTCTGATTCTTTGAAAAGAAGACTTGCAGAGGTCCCACCTGTTGGCCGGATATCAAACCGTGGTCTCATCGCCAGGTTTTCCCTGAATAATGAATGAGCCAGTGTCGGGGAAGTCAGAAATAGAAATCAGTAAAGCTAAATTCCACCAAGAAAAGGCAGCCGTGCAGTAGAATGATTGAGAGCATTGAGGCTGGTGGGTACTAAGCACAATAATGCACATCCTTAAACTCTCGCGTATTATGGGAAGGAAGGAAGGAGGAAGGGAGGGAGGGAAGGAAGAAAGGAGGGAGGGAAGGAAGGAAGGAGGGAGGGAGGGAGGGAAGGAAGGAGGGAAGGAAGGAAGGAAAACCTGTAAGTTGGGAAGAGTCGTAGGGATCAGAACTTGTGGATCTATCTCACTGAGTCAGAACGAACAGGGATGGACATCTGATGTTCAGCTTCCCCCAGGCCATAGCGCAACGGCCTGGTGCACAAACCTCCGTTAGCCAAACAACAGACATCGTCATAAATCCTGTGTGAACAAAACTAGATCCACACACAGCCTGTTTGTCCTGGCGTCCTGGGGCATGGCCAGACCAGGAGGTCCGAGAAGGCATCTGTGATCCCTGCCTCTGTGTCCCTCAGTGCCGAGCGCCCGTCAGCCATCCGCTCAGATATAACTCTCCTCCCCTGTCTCCCAGGCTTTGATCACCAGAGACACAATATTATTGACTGATCGATTCCAGTTTGAGGGAGATTAAAGCGTGGAGAGCCTTTTTTCATGCCAGTTGTTCCTTGAAAGACTACTGGATCTCCCCTTTGGAAATGACAGCAGGCATCCTTAGGAGGTGGGGCAGTGGGGATGGGTGCCAGGACGGGCAGGCAACCGGAATGTGTCCTTTTATTAAGGGCACAGCAGGCGTGCCCCTTGGTGTGTGTGTTCAGACCTACCTCCACCCTGCCGTCTAGACCTCTCATGAATCTCCGTCACCCAAGGTGCACCTTAGGTGCGTTGGGATGTCGGGGGTAAGAAAAAGGCATGAGAACCACTTGAGAATGGTTCTAGAAGGGTGGTAGAGGGGTCTCTAGGCAAAGTGCGCTGATGGAATCTCACAAGGGTCATTTCCTGAAGACATTGATGAATGTCATTTTTCCTGGAAGGTCATAGTGTGCTGATGTCTGAGCCTGGATGCCAGGCCTCGTTAATTGTTTAAAATCCTGTTTAGACTGTTCTGCAGGGTACTTTGGAAAGAGCACTGGACCAGCAGCAAGGACTTCTGGGTGACCGTTGCCCTAATCCATCATAACCAAATGGCCATGTGCAGTTTGTGTTCAACTCTCTGGGCCTCAGGCCGTCCGGATGGGTGTGTTGGGTGGGATCGTTTCTTAAGGCTCTATCTAGCCTCTGGCAGCCTGTGTTTGCAGGAACAGACTGTTGCCATATTTCACTTAATTTTTGTTGCCATTCCCCACGCCTAGTATTGTGTCTGACATGGAGTGAACCGATGTGAGTGAGCGAGCGAGTCAATGAATACAGACCAACAATAACTCATCTTAGTAGGCAGCCTGTGCCTGATTTAATACAGAAAGTTTGGTTTCCCTGTGTTTGACTTGAGTCTACAGAGTTGGAGACTTGGGCAGCACTTGAAATTCTGCATTTGTAGAAATGAGACTGGAAGGTGGCAGCATGGCCAGTGGAGATAGAAGTGTTGGCATGACTGTGAATTTCTCCAAAAAGACATTTAACAATGCACGGTGCCGTCGGTTCTCTGTGCCTTCTTCAGAAAGATACACTGGTGCCCAGTTACACACCCCCTGTGTGCCAGGGAGAACTCGGAGCAGCCCCTGGCCTCTGGGAACTTAGCCTCTAAGACACGTGCACTGCCACAGATGTGCCATGTTCGGGAAATCCAAGTGGAGGAATAAAAAGAAGCTCTAAATCGATACACGGGTGTCATTAAAGCACTTAGCTCTCCTACAGATCCTTGCTAAGTGCCTCTAATGCATTGTTGCGGGGAGCGGATCAACAGAAAGGGGGGTGGTGTGGTCAGAGCAGGTGGCCGTAAGGGCTGGGTCTGAGGAGGTGAGAAGGAGAAGCAGCTCTTCTGAGGCCACTGGGAAGGCCTCGTGGGACAGAGGTGTGTTCAGAAGCACAATTTGTAAGTGACCCCACACCCCTGAGCCAAGGGCCCAGACTGATGACCCCGGGGCAGAGCTGGCACAGTGGCACGCAGATGGGTTTTATTTGTCAGAGCGATTTTGAAAATTTGAATTGATTGCCAATGCTTAAAAATCAGGAAATTTGACATAAATGTCTAGATTTATGGCTTTGCATAAATATCTAGATTTCTGGCTTCTCTAGACAACTGGGCGATGTGGCAGCACTGGGCCTGCCTTGCCCCCAGGGGACAGCAGCTGGCTGGACTTGAGGGTCCCCAGTGCTGTGCAAGCATCCCCTCTCTCCCTTTCACTCAGGCACATGACTGAGCCCCTGGTGAGAGAGCAAGCTTCCCAGTTCCACTGGGGAGGTATTCCAGGTTTGGGCATTTCAGGTGGCCCTGCAGAAGGTAGGACAGGATGGTGGGGATGGTGATGGAGATGGGGAGGATGGCAGCTAAAACCTACAGAACCGCCCACTCTGTGCAGCCCCTGCCCTCAGTGCTCTGACTCGTTCCGCCCCACGAACGCCTAGGCAGGCAGGTGCTCTGTGACTCCTGTTTTACAGACGAGGAAACCAGATCCCAGGTTTCCTAATTGGAAGTAACGCCCAGTGCTATGCAGTTTGTAAGTGACGCAGCTGGATTTTCACCCGAGCAGGCTTGCTCCGAGGTCTGCGCTCCTGACCAAGGATGAAAATGAGCCATCCTTGAGGCTGGTGTGGATGGACTAGTGCTGGGTCTTAGTGCTGTGTGGGGGCCGTTGCCATAGATTCGTACACAGCCGTTGGGACCCATGCTCTATACAGGTGAGGAAATGGAGACTTGGAGAGGATAAGGGAACACACACAGCTGGAGTCCTGCGTGAGGGCGGCAGAATCAGGAAATACTGGGGATTGCAAGAAGGAATTTGGGGTCTCAGTGATGGCAAGTGAGAGGGGTACAGAGAGATTGGAAAGAGGGAGAAGACAAAATATTTATCAGAAGGACACAGGCAAAAGTGGCTGTACATTCCCTTATTTTGAAACAGCGTCGAACTGTGGTTCTCTTCTGTTAATTTGGTATGTTTCTTGGGGTTCCAGCCCAAAGGAATTCGCTCCCACTAACCAAACTTTTACCTTAAGAAATGGCTCTGGGATGAAATCAGATCTGGTATTTTCTGTGTTCTCCACTGAGGTTTCTGCAACCCAGTCTATTTCATGGGAAAGCTGTTTGATCTTCCATGTGGGCAGCATTTCAGGGCAAACAGCAGGGACCAAGCCTAATCGAGTGATGAAAACTTGAACGGAATCTCCACTTCAAAGCAGTGGGAAGATGCACCGGCCCTGAGCCGCTTTCCCTGGGGAGCTCCTGGAACTCACACTTCCAGAACCTTCTTGCCCCAGAGTGAATTCCAGGTTCTGGCCGGAAGGCCCTTTTCCACAATGCCCATGAATGAGGCTAGAGGACGCCTCCAAATATGCTCCCTCCCTTTGTGGCCCCTTAGGCTCAGACCATCTCACATTGTACCTTGATGAGCAGGACAAACTGCGGTAGCAGGGGAGCCTTGGGGGCTGCAGGCTGAGGGCCGGACGCAGTACAGCACGTTCTTCCTGGCATGGTCCACCAAGAGCAGCCAGAGACAAGACAGCAGATACTTTGGACCAGCAGATGCCCTGGACCACCCCTTCTGAGCACTATCTGCCCGGGTCGCCTGTCTCTGTAAAGTGGCTGCCCTCTCCAGATCACTGGGTGGGTTCCCACAGTCATAAGCTTTCCTACACTGGGGCAGCACCTTCACTACTGTGTTGTCCATAACTTTAATGGAAAACCTCTGTGAGTTTTATACTCTATTTTATACTATATCTGTGTCTATTAATAGAACAATGGCTTTGCTTACTTTTAACTATTCCCAAATTTTTCTGTGAAATTGAGGCTCAGATAAAAACGTATCTTTTCCGTCTTTGCTTGTGGGATGTCTTCACACACCAGGGGATCCCACAATGAGAAGCTCCTGCGATAAAAGCAATCCTTGGCTCTGTATCTGCCTGGCTTTAGCTTGGAGTTCACAGAGTTCTTAGCTGGGTAACCGTTGTCAAGTCACTTAACCTCTGTTTCCTCATCTGTTCAATAGGTATAGGAACTACTACTTTCTTAGGTTTGTTATAAGAATTAAAGAGGATCGCTTAAATGACTGAGCATGTAAATGCACCTAGTAGATAATAAATGGTTATTATCCAAGATGCAGTTATTCAAAGAACTTTCCCATTTCAACCAAACCTTACTGTCTGAATTGTTAGCATCTATCGGGAAGCCACTTTACGCCTTTGAATTATTTAACTTTGGATTTGTTACATGACTTTTGTCCCATTGTAAATGCTTCAAAGTTAAGGACCATGTGTGAAGACTACTTTGCATTTCTCATAGCACATCATTGGTATTCTGTAAGTATATTTTTTGTGTATAGAAATGATTTTATGGATCTAAAGCAGCATGTTCTATTAGAGTACGAACTCTAATAGAACTCTAATATTTAAGAAAATAACTTAAAAATGAAGAAATATTTCATAAAGGATGTGGCAATTGACTGGGATGTTTCTATAGAAGGGAAACAGGACACATGAAGTGCTGGCTAGCTCTGAGCCCGCTCCATATTTGGAGGCCCCACCCTCTATCCAGTAAACTAACTGAAGTATACCACCCCCACATTAAATATCATCGTATGTACACTATGTGAAAGTTGAGTTGCTCTCAACTAATGATTAACATAATGTTATTTTTATGTACATTTACATGAACATTTATTTCAAATTTGCAAGATGCTTCTGGAGCGAGTTTCATTTTTCAGGTCCCATGGTTTCATAGGCTTAGAAAGCTTAGAGACCCAAAAGGCAGCTGTTGAAGGGCCAGCCTAATGGATCACAGGCCGAAGAGGCGGCTTTGTGAGTGATGTCAGGTAGCCGAGGATGCATTCCGGGATGCGTTCTGGGACCCGGCTTCATGGGGTGTGACAGGGCTGGAGGAGGCATCTGGGCAGTGCGGGGTTCAGTGGGAAAAGGATCGAAGGCTCATAAGGAGGAAATGATGAGTTCTAAGGCACCAGTGGTTCACGAGTAGGGGTGTTTTGTTGGAAAAAAACATAAATCTAGCACTTTCAGCTCGTTTTTTTCTTTTTTTTCTTCAGATAGCTCTCAGTAAAGATCTTGTTTTTTTCAGTCAGCAAGATGGAACATATATGAGTTTGGGGACAGCAGATGTATTTTCTTCGTGATTGTGCAGTTCCCTGTGGCCCTGAAAGAGTAACCTGATTTCTTGGGGTCCAGTTCCTCATCCATAAAATGTGAGAATCAGTGTAGGAGACACCCAGAGTCTGCTTTCCATTAAAACTGACCGATGTTTTTTGTGGATTCTCTCAAAATTGTCCCATTGCTATCACCCGGTAAATTGGAGTTAGAGGTTTACTTACATATCTTACTTTTTTAAAAATAAAACCCAAACCCCTCAGTGCTGCTCATTGCATGAGTCCAGGGGTCACCCCCTTTTTCTGTAATGGGCAGATAGTAACTATTGCAGGCTTTGTGGGTCACACAGTTCAGCTACAACTTATCAACTCTGGTGTGGCTGTGTACAATTTTCAGTGTTATGTATGGGTACTGAAATTTGAATTTCACATAATATTCCTGTGTCACAAAAGGTTAAATTTTTTTTCTCCAATAATTATACAACCATTGCTGTCGTCCATGCAGAAACAGGCAAGTTTGGCCCAGAAGTATGTTGACTTCTGAATGAGTCTGTTCCGCCTCCGAGGCCGTAGGATTTTATCCAAGTTCCTGTTGTCGTCCTCACTGCCATTGTGTCTTTTGTGACATTGTGCCATCATTGGATTGTGTCTGTTTCTCCTGAGCAGGGACTGAGACCTTCCTCTACAGCCGCCATCCCTGGTGTATAGTAGATGCTTGCTGAACGCTTTCCAAATGAATGGTGTGGTAATTATCGCACTTGCAGGACAACTGTGTCTACGTGAAGCCCTGGGAAGTTATTGTTTCATTCTTAGAGTGGAACATCTGTTTGGATAGATCCATCCTGAAATGTATTTAGTAGCATCGCAGTGTCTGCACTGTTGAGTTGCCCTCCCAGCATTTCAGAGGCTGCGGTGCTTATAAATAACTTCTCCTTCCCTGACAGTCACTGTTCTCAGAGTTTCTCGACTGAGGAGCTCTGTACCTGTGATTCCGAGTAAGTGAAGACACTGTCAGATGAAAGGGGAAAGGGCTCGGGGAAGGAGGATGGGGAAGAGACAGGGTAGGCGGCAGCAGCGGCCTTGACTGCTACCGGAGTTCATAAACATGCCACGTGGGTCCACAGGACTTTCTAGATGCCTTCTTACTGTTGTCAAGCTTGCGAGAGTACAGCCTATCTGCTGAGTCCAGACTCTCGAGAGGCTCGTTTGAATGAACCCCCGAAATAATGATTTTATCCCTTGTTTGCAATGTTAAGGTTAAGAGCTTTATAATTTCAGCGAAGGAATGATGGTTAGTCGTCAGGTGTGGTGGGTTTGTACCGGTTTCCTCTTTTCCCAGGAGAGATGGGAGGCACTCAGGGCAGATGACTACACGCGCGCGGGCGGTGTATCTGGAGGACATAATGCCGGGATGCACAAAGAAGAAATTACGGCCATTTGCTTGTGTATTATTTTCTCAATTTGAAGCACTTGAATTCCAGAGCTCTTAAATCAAGAGGTTAAATTCCTGGCATTTTAAAGTAGACTCCTTGAATAAGCTGTTTAAACCATTAGAATGGCTTTTAAAAAAAAAAAAATTCACACATGTCTTGGATCATTTGCTCTTGAGATTTACTTAATTGAAGTTTTTGCCTTTTCATTTTGCTTCAAATCAAAATGATTTCTATAGTGAAGGAAGTTTTAATTTTATCCCTGTGGGTAGATTTCATCCTTCAATCTCTTCCCCATCAGGTGAAAGCAGGCGGTTTCCCCAAAACCTGACATAATGCACCATACATACACACATACTTAGGATTTCAACTCAGACTCCCTACCCCTGGCATCATGTCTGTAAATACAACATTGCTATATTTTCAGGGTTTCAGGCCCATATCAGCCCCAAACTACCTTTAACTAATGCCAGCCATCAGGGAAAAGAGAAGATGGGAAAAGTATTAATAGTGAAGTGACGAAATTGTTCTCCTGGACACTTATTATAGATCATCTGTTTCTGTTGGTGGAAAGCAAAATAATACTAAAATGCAAAAGTATGGTGGGTGGAACTAAAACCAAAATCATCTATTTGCATAAAATGTCTATTATCTATCAGTTACCATCTTAGGCCCTGAGGAAACAGCAGTGAATAAGTTATAAACAGCAAATCGTGAGTAATAAGATCTCTCCCCTTCTCTGCCCTGTGGCATTTATATCTTAGTGGGAAGATGGAAAGCAAACAATTAGAAAAACAAATATATAATGTGCTCTCAGGTGGGGATAACTGCCATAAAGAAGAATAAAGCAAGGTGAGGGCAGAGTGGTAGCATCTTACTTTAGGTAATGTGGTCAGAAGAGGTCTTTCTGAAGAATTGATGCAGGGATCAAAATGATGGTAAGGTACCAGTCATGTTACCATCTAGGGGAGGAGCTTTCTAGGCCGAGGGCTAGTGCGCAGGCCCTGAGGCAGGAACAAACATGGTTGTTGAAAGAACAGCAAAATCCGTGTGGCTGGTAAGGAATGAGGAAGACCAAAAGTGAAAGAAAAGAAAAAAAAGGAATTGGGAGTGGTAGGCAGAGACAAGGTCATTACACATCACAAAACAAAGATTGGGTTTTATTCTAATTGTGACAAGAAACTACTGGAAGGTTTTGAAGAGGGCCGAGATTTAAACAGTACACTTTTTTAAAGATTACCCTGGAGAGTGGAGAACGGAGTGGGTGGGCAGGCCTCGGGGGATATAAGTGTTATCCAGTTAGTATTGTAATAATCTGGATGAGGATGGAGCCAGTTTGACCAGCGTGCTGGTGGTAGCTGTGCTTAGATGTGGTTGTGTACTGTAAACTCTTAAGAGAGTAGAGGCCTTGAATATACCTTTTCTCTCTCCTTAACGTAAGTCAGGCCTGTAGTGTAAGTGTATTGAATTGTCTATTTAATTGAGCTTAGAAGTAAGATCTAATTTGATATCTTCTAGTAATTCTTCCCTAGCTTTTCCTACCTCTTCTGGGTTCCAGAAAGCTCTGCTGCCAACCCAATTTTTTTAGTTTTACTCACTGAAGTTTTCTTAGTCCCCAGGTGTGGGTGTAATAACCTTTGACTGGTGTTTGGGTAAGGATGAGGCAAAGAGCTAATAAAAGATGCCGTTTAGATATTATTACAGTAATCATAAGTTCAGTATAGCACTTTGCAATTTACAGAGATTATTTGTATCACTGTTTTTGCGCAAGCGATTGACTCTTAATAGAGGATGGATGGATGGATGGATGGATGGACGGACGGATGGACGGACAGACAGGCAGACTGTTTGTTGAGTGGACGGATATTTGATGAAGGAAGGAAGGAAATAAACGAAATCTGTTCCCCTCGTCTATACCCTGATATCGAAGGGATGGATTGGGAGAGGAGTTATTACTCATTTGATTTGATTTTCTCAGTAATCCAGATTTGAGCTTCTCCAACCATGCTATGCCCTCTCTTTTGTTCAGTTCTATAGCTCCGTTCCCCAAACAGCAAGAGAAAGGGGATGCAGGACTAAGACAACCTTTTCTGCCCACTCTCTGTAATTGTCCTTCATTGGGACTCTCAGCGCGCAGAGCATGTGAACATCTGAAACCCATCGTTTCCGGGTAAAGGACGTCCGCCCCCGGTTGTGCTCCTCGTGGGCCTCTTGACACCCAGGCCTGGAGAAAATCATGCCCTGAGAAGGTTTATCTTTTAACTTAAAGATGAAAACATTTAAAATGTAAACAGCAGTTTTCAGTATTAGCCCATTACTGTGAGGATGATGCAGTGAGACAGACCGTTGACATTTGGGGGTTGATGATAACCGTGGCTTTTTTTGGGGGGGTAACAGTTTTATTGAGATATAATTAACACTTGCTTTTAAGGTATACAATTCAGTGGTTTTTAGTATCGTCATGGAGTTGTGAGGCCATCAGCACATTCAGTTTCAGAATTTTCTCATCATCCCAGGGGCAGGGTGGGGACCCTTTAGCCAACACCCATCCCCACCCCACCATCAAATGATGACTTAGTTAATCAAGTTTGCAGATCATGGACCTGCTGGAATTTGAGCTGTGATTCTGAACATTGAGAGAAAAAGTACCTTATGAGCAAGCGGGGTGGGGAGTGGGAGAGGTGGGGTTCTGGTCCCCTAGTCACTTGCAGTGTGTGTCCTGGGGTTGGCATCACTGTTGGCGTTTTCAGGAGTTTGTTCGCTTGTTTGTCTGACCAGAGCACACACAAAATGCAAATATAGAAGCATTCTGTTGTCTCCCTTTTACCTGGAAATTTCTTCTTTCTCACTGACCCGCTTTTCCAAATGAGAGCCGTGGTGGATGAAGCAGCCTTCTCCTTTATTCACAAGTGGTTTATAACCCTGAGGCTGAAGGGCTCCAAATTGGGGGTGGGGAAAGTATGCAGTTAAAGGGAAAGAGAATGGAGAAACCACGCTCCTGTTTCTGTCTTTATTTTGTTTCTTCCAACGTCGTTTTTGAAGCACTTATAAGGCCAGGATATTTTGAAATGAGAAACCTACTGTGAGTGTTGTTTCTCACTTTCAAACAAGGAAAACAATTCTTGCCCTGTGGTATTTTGTGTCCCGAAACACTTTTTTGATATTTCAGATTTCATGGTGTGGATTGTTAACCCGTGGTCAGTGAATCCGTGTACAGCATCGTAAAGATGCAAAGAACACTAGTCGATGCCCACCTGTGTATCTTTTGTATGTGCTTCCAAAAATGTGATAAGTGTTTGTTGTACTCAATCTTTCCTTTGCCTTTATTAGCGTCTTAGGATCCCTTTGCTGCATAAAACCATAAAAAGCCCCAAACTTAGGTTATTCATTTCTGCTGCTGCCTTCAAACGAGCTTTGCGACTTGAAGCTTCAGTTTGCTCTTCTGTAAAGATCATTTAGCAGCACCTACTGTGTGTTCCATAGCACTTCCATCCACGTGACAATATATGTCGCTTTTATTTTCCATCTTCTCATCACTCCCTACCAATATCAGCTCATGAAGGCAGGGACTTTCTTTTTGTTCATTGCTGTATGCTAGGCACTTAGAACCGTGCTATGGAGTGTGGTATGGGGCTTGGTTAATATGAGCTGAAGGAAATGAACACACAAGGTGCTAAGTGAGGTCAGGAGGTTGGACGTAGATGCTTCAGAAGGGCCCCTCTGGCTTTAACAGTTGAGCCTAAAGCTCTCTCCAGAAACTGTTCTGACACATTTTTGTATGTGCATGAAGCATAACTGGGTTTTCATGTGCCCCATTCTTACCTCTTGGTGTATTTCCCTTCTCTATAATCTTAAGAAGAAAATTAAGTCTGGGCACCTTCATTCTTGTAGCTATAAGAAGACAAGGTAAGTGGTTTTTCTTTATAGTCTCCTTTGAAGTGAAATTCTTATACACGTCTGATCCTGAAGGGCAAATTTCTTTTTGTATATATATCTCACTTACATATTAGCACATGCCCAGAGCCTGTGGGAAATCAGACAACAGACCTAAAAGTAGTCTAATAGCTCTGCCTTTTCTTACCCTTCACACTTTGTAAGGTTTTCATGACCGTTGGTAAGGCGGACTCTGAACATTTTAGCCATCGGCAGATTCCTGTGTCTCTTTGCTTACTGAAGAAGATACAGTAGGAGGTATGATATTTGTAGGTATGGGTATTTGAAGGCTCCTGGATTATTTTGGGAACTTGCCTTGGGTTGCATTTATAAGGTCAAATTTAAGGTCAGGAAACGCCATTGGGAATAGACTATATTTATGTCTAAGAAAATATTTTGTCTTTTGCGGAAACTTGATTTCATTTTGCTTGGTTTCTCAGGGTGATGATTTTGCCTCAATTCCACATAAAAAGGATTTCTAGATACCTAGTGTTAAGATTGACTGCATGTTTTTGCTAGTTGACTCTGAGTTGGGTTTTGCAGGTTGGTTTGTGGTAACTTTTTCCTCCTGAGAATCCCTGTTAGCATCCGTGCAGGGAGAATTTCTTGTGTAGGCAGGGCTGAATATAGCTTTTTATTGTTTTCATTCTCCTGCGAGATGGAGCTTAGGGGAGCCCTTATGTGAACTGATGCATCCCGGAGAGAGCACTCACGTGGTTGCATTGGCGGATGCAATGCAGACTCGACTATGTTTAGTCTTTCCTCGGAGTTGCCAGGTGCCCATTCGTGAAGCTCCCTCACCTCCATGGGTCATGGAAAATGGCAAAAATAGGTTGTTGAGGTAATTTTTTCAGTCACTATTATTGTGGTTGACATTGATCATTTGCTACTTCAATTGTATTCCATGATGTCAGATTTACTGTATTAACCTGCAGAAGGAAAATAAACCCTCTCAGAAAAGGGCAGCATTATTATGTGTTCATGAAGTCATAATATGGCTTCATTGTCTATCATTGCAGCCATCTAGGATGTATTCTTATGAAATAACACAGCAAGGCTGGTGCTTAGCGGTTATGAAAGAACGTACATGGGTTGTCAAAACTGTATCTAGGTTAAAACATGTTGTTATGCTCCCAGCCCTCCTTAAAAGAGGCTATTTATGATACCGTGTGGGTATTTGTGCTGCATGCATTGTATGCGTCCTGAATGAAGAATCCGCTCCTTAAAAAGAACATTGAAAATACAGCCCATGTTGTAGAAATCTGACTTAGGCAGCCGAAAGAGACTGCGAGTGTTATAAACGGCTGCTCATTTCCTAAGGTTGCTCAGATGCGTCCTCTCGGTCGGGAGATATTTTGCCCTGGCATTGGGCTTTTTTTTTTAATGTTCTGGATATGAAGATGCATACATATTTTCTAACATTCACTTGGCAGGCTCTTAGGGGATGTGAACCCCCGACCTCCCAGGAGGGTAGGAAGAGGGAGGCTTTTTCCTCTCTCCTTTTTGAGTTGTCCTCACCCCAACCTTTCCCCCATCAGGTTCTGGCTTCCAGCTTGCACCATTCCACTTTCCTCTCCCATCAGGGGGCAAGACTGGTAGAAAAAACTCTTATATAAAAAAAGTATAAATTATACCTCAATAAAGCTGTTAAAAAACAAAACAAAACAAAAAACCAAGCACCCTGATTAATGGACTGTGCCACCATTATGTGAATACTCTAAGTGGTTTTTAAAAATAGCTCTTTTGCTAGACTGTTTTGGTTCGGGGTGTGTATTCTTGGATTGTTTTCATAGTTTTATATGCATAGCATTGATAAGAAAATGTAGAACTCTTACAAGAATCCATGAAGTATTTAGACTGGGTACATTACTTTCTCCCCTTGCCTTGATTCCCTGACTTTCTCCTTTGCTTTACCCTGGTAGTTAAACATCAGGTCTCGGGCATTTTCCCAGTATAATTGTTGATTAAGTGTTGCATATCCCGTGATGATTATGAGAAGATTACTGTATTCAGCTTTTAATCTTGTGAGTGTCAAATATTTTACTTTGACATGGTATCGTTATTATTATTATTATTCATAGCTCTTTCTGTTTGAGTAATGCAATCAGACAAAATAAAGGTAATGCCACAAATTCTGCATTTTACAGTAATTCTTTGTCTCAGAATGGAAGGTGCCATCTGCAGGCCATTCTCATATGCTGATTAAGATCTGTGAAGATGGGATTGGGAATATTTTAGGCTTCTTTGGATTGCGAGTAGCAGAGAGCAACTAGCTTCAGAAGAAATAGTGATACGAAGAGACCTATTAGTGGCAGAACTGAAGGTCTCTCTGGACCCCAAGGCCAGGCATGTCGCTGCAAGTCATCAGGACTGGGAACCAGAAGGCTGCCAAGCATGTGGGCAGCACTTGTGCCTTCTCTCGGCTTCTTTCTATGTGTCCTCTATGTTTTCTCAAACGTGCATGGGCGGTGGTCATACATACTTTCAAGCTAAATGTCCTCTGTGGAAGAGTATCCCAGGTGGACTGGCCATGTCTCAGTCTCAGTTCCCAGTTGCCAGGAGCGGTGGGAATCCTGATTGCAGTAACTGAGTCATGTGACCACTCTGGTCCAGTCAGCTCGTTCAGGAGAGCAGTGTTGTGAAGTGAAAACATGGGGAGCAGGGGCTTTCCCTGCGAGGGAGGGAAGGGGCAGCTCCTAAAGAAAGAAGCTTATTGTGAATGGTCCAACACTCCCAATAGGTGTCTCTGTGTTTTCTTGTGAGAAGGACAGCGTTTCCAACGCCTCATCCAGCCTTTAGTGACGACCCTGCTCTTCTCCAGGAGTCCGAACATCATATTTTAGAGTGTCTGCTCCAAGGACAAGGGCATGGGATTCTGAAGGGAATCTCCCAAAATGACTAATAGTCAACTGCTTATTGCTTAGCTGGATGAAAGGAATCAGTAGTGTGAATAATTCCAGTTACTGTGTCCACGGAACCAGCAGACTTTCTGGTTCTTTCCTTAGGTACTCATGTCTCCATTTTATAGATGAGGTTGGAAGGTAAATGTATCACGTGCTGCCATACAGCCCGGAAGCTGAAAGCTAGCTCATACTTGTTCTGGCTGACTTCAAAACGCAGAATGCAGGTCTGTCTCCTCCATCCACTGTGGAAGGTTTTTGTGTTTCCACGCGCCCACAGTGGCTACTTCAAGGTTGTGTATGGAGAACAGTAGGTAGTTAATAGGGAAGTAGAGGGATAGGTGTTTGGCCTGAAGAAAATTTCCTGGAAACAGACCACATACTGAGTAATATTTGAACATAATGAGGACTTAACTTTGGCATGAACTTTCTGTACAAAAACCTAAAACATTTTGGTCGGGCCTTGAGCCACAAGGCATCAAGGAGTAATGTGATTGTTTCACTTCAGGTAGAGAGTGTCACAGGGATTGAGTTCAATCTGGCCCAGCCACTGTCATCCCTTACTTGTCACTCAAAGGATACCAGTGTCAATGATACATGGGGGATGGCACTAATTGGAAAACTGAGGCTTATCAGAGTCAGTGCTAACTAACCAGGTCACAGAGCTAAGGAGTTGCATGCAATTTCTCCAAGAGTGATTATGGGTGGCAAGTATTGAGTGGGGCCTAGAAAATCACATTGTTTATACACGTGCTGCTGCAGTGGGAAGAGCACGGGGCTGGGAGTCGGGGTCCTGGGACCCAGGCCCAGCCCCACCACTTGGGGTCCCATCTAGGGGACCCCAAGCAAGTCTCTGTCACTGCACCATTCAGGTTCCTTTCTTCTTTACTTTTTATTATGTTGTGAAAAAAACCATAAAGTACATGCAATACATAATGAAAAGTAAGTCATCCTTCTATCAAAGAAATTCTGCTTCCTAATCCCCTCCCCAGAGGTAACCAGCGTGACCAGTTTGTTATGTCATTTGATGGCCAATGCCTTCACATGCGTGTGTGTGCGTATTTACGCCAACGGACACATGCCGTGAATGTAACTGTGACCATGAGGATTGTTCTGTATGGAGGCCCATAGAGCTGTCCTCCTTTCTGTGGGCTCCAGAGTGTTTCACTGTACGGTTACACCACTGGATTGAAGCAGCCCCTGGTAGTAGACAGTTTATAGTGATGCAAAGTGACATTTTGTTATTATTCATTTCCTTAATTGAGTGAACTTGAAGGCCAATTTTATTTCTTTTTCTGTTATTTCCTGCTGATGCCCTCTGCTCATTTTTTTTTCCTATTAAATTTTTCTTTTGCTTATTTCACCTCATTTTCCAAAGAGATAATCATCCAAGTGCTGGTCGGTTCTGTGATTAGGAATATTTTAGTTTGGGGAGAGTCATCCAATGGAGGTTTGCCATGAAGTCCTAGGAAAAGGCCCCACACCAGCTGTAGAGGCCACCTTGGTTTACCTGGTCCCTCTTCTCCTCCCCAGCGTTGCCGAAGAGGGGTCGTGCCAAGTTCCCCAGCAAGGATTAGACTTGGCCTTTAGATCCTTAGCAAAGGGGATTGTCTGCACTGCACAGAGTATGGCTTGACCAGTTTTTGCTGGATGAACAAGAGAGAGCATAGCATTGTGGGACAAGATTGTCTTAAGGATTGGGTCAACGAGTCCTCGAGACATGGGGCTGGCTTGACATCCTCTTGGCTCCAGAAGTTGCTAGTCAAATGACCTTTTCTAGACCTTCGTTTTCTCATCTCTAAAATGGGAATAATAATAATACTGCAAAGTTGTGAGCAGTAGAAGGAACATATTAAAGTAAATGGCGCATGATAGGTTTTCCGTAATTGGTAGCTCCTAGTGGTAGTATCACTGTTCTAATCATCACTGTTCTTGTCACCACCGTAAACCGGATGAGTGACAGTAGGGCCGTGGCAAAGACTGAACAATTACTTCATGGGGCAGCCACATTATTTTGAACTTCAACTTCATGAACCTGTTCCAGACGATGCCGTTTCGTCTGCAGACTGTCTGCACCTTTTCAAGAAAAGCTAATTTGCACCGATGTCGATTTCATTTGTCTTGTGACTCTATCACTTTCTTAGAGGCCTTGTGCCTCTGTTCTCTGTTGCTAGATGTATAGTAAGCACAGAATGTCCATCCAGTTTTCTGGCCTTGAAAAGGGAGAGTGACTTTAAAGTATTCTGCTTGAATTCTAAGTGAGAAAGATGTAAAAGCTCTCCTCCCCACCCCCCAAGAAGTCTGAGGGACCAAAAAAGAAAAATAAATAATAACAATAGATCTTTCTCTCCGCATCCCTTAAACCCAGTTTACGAAATTAACAAAGGAAGATGGATGGACTGAAATAAGACTCCCAGAAAAGAGATAGGAGCCTCCTAATTGGTTCCCACAAAGCTGCTGGTTATTTACAACTAGGAAAATTGCCTGCTTGGAGATACCACTTCAGTTCTCAGGTTCCACAGGCTTGACAGGAAATACTACTGACTGCGCCTGGCTGGAAACGCTCTTAGGGAGAAGGAAAGCAGAGTGAATTACATCTGACTGTTTAACACAATCTCATTCATAGATTCCTGCCTTTTCCTTCAGTTGATCATTCGCAGTCTCTTTCTTAGTATATAATTGTTCATTTTAAATTTCCATGTTTGCTCTATAGCTGGGTGTGTGTTCATTACTGGCAGTCTGTAATTATGTTGTCTCTTTGTCATTTCTGTGGCGGTAAGGGTAGTAAGCTAGAATTTTTCCAATAGTAAGAATTTTAACTTATAATTCTCCCCCAAACCATTTAGAAATTGATACATTTCATGCACCCTCTTGATGTAGTTGAGTAAATACCATGTAATCGATATTCGTTAATCAGGTTTTAAGCTCAGAAATACCACTGCACTCCAATTTAAAGATACCCAATAGTTTGGTTTCTTCATTCAACCCGCAATCAGTTATTGAGCATCCACTATGCACTAGATGCTCAGGATAGATCTCTGAATAAAACAGGCAAATAAGATATCCTGTAATTTCTCTGTGTAACTGAAGGAACTGCCCAGGTGACTCCTGAAGCCACTGTCCGGCTGGTGACAATGAGTGTGTGTGTCCTCTCGGCTGCTGAACACTTACCCAGCACTGTAATAATGAGTTTGGTAAGAAATTAGAAGCCACTGACCTCATTTAAGTTATTATTTCACATTAAAGTCCCCCTATATGATATTGGCAGCTGAGACATACTTGGAAAACATAATAATTTAAAGCTTATGAGATTAGTTCCAGGCATCCCCAGGATCTGTGTGCAAATTAAATTAGAGGTATATCAAATTGATCCAATGAAGACACAAGGCTGGAATTTAGGAGACATGTTTTTACCATATGGACCAGGTAAACTGAAGGAGGTTGCTGCGCCTGAAGCCACATTCCTCAAAGGGAGATTCCAGCACCCTCGCTAGAAATTAACCCAAGGGAACAATTCCCAGGGTTGAGCTGTTCTGGTACTAGGGGTGTAGAAGGATGGGGATTTGGGGAGGGTCTCCCGTAGGGCTGAAGATGAAAAGTTCAGCAACGATGGAGTCAGAGAGAGTCTTGCTGGTGGATGCTGCTAAAGAGCAGCTCCCTAAAGGAAAAAGAATTTGGGGGAGTTGAAGCAGTTGGAAGTGCTCTATCTAAAAAGGCATATGATTGACTTCCCCGTATTCACTCAGCAACTTTTTTCAAGTACTCGTATAATGTGCTAGAGTGGAAATAAGATGGAGGCCCTGCCCTTGTAAAGCTTACATTTCACTGGGGGAAGGAAGACGGACAGGACAGACTGATGGACAGGTAGCCAGATGTGGGCTAATATAATGTAATGTGCAGTTATAAGTGCTACAAGGAATCATACAGCAGGGGAAAGGAACAGCGTGATCATGGTCCTACTCTGCGAATCCTTTCTGTGCTTTCCTGGTTCTTCTCAATATGAGAAGGAAACATTGTCGGTAGGGGCAGTCAATTTTTTTTGTGGGAGAGGGTTGTTTGTTGTTTTTCCCCAAGTCAATACAGGGCTTTTATTGAATCATTCAATTATCACAAATAGGTCTAGGGAATCATCATCTGGCGTGTTATTGTTCCATAACAGGATAACTTAGATCTCATTCATTCACCTGCTCAACTGTTCCTTTTTCAGAGACACAGAAACTATCCAAAGAGTTTCTGCTATTCTTGTTTTTAACTGTTGTGGCTTGCTGAACCAAAGCAGCTGAATTTGATCCAAGTTCCAGAATTAGTGTATCTTTCTGGACTTGAGATACTATGAACAGGCACCCCCTGGCCTCATCCGAATCCTGCAGATATTTTTGCCCAAGAAATTTCGGATTTCAACAAGAGACCTGTCCTCTTGAATAAGGACATTAATGAGGAAGTGAGCATTCACGGACCTCGTCTTGTAACCGAAGCCCGGTGTAACACTCTTGATCGTGTTCTGTACCTGACGTGGATAGTGAGACCAGTAGCCAGTCCTTTCTATTTCTCCACTATTTGTCAACTGTCTTCTTTTTATTTTCAAGGAGACTGAGTTCCACTTTGATGAAATTGAAGTCCCTCTTCAATATTCCTCCGGGGCTCTTCACAATAACTGTGTATCCCTTCAGAGTGATGTCGACATTTTCTGGAATGTCGACAGTCTAATTGCTGAGAATGACCTTCCTCCTTGCAGTAGATGCACCAAAGAGCAGTTTTTGTTTTTTAATTCAACTTTTTGAGATGATTGCCGACTTATATGCAGCTATACAAAGTAATACAGAGAGAGAGATCTTGTACCCTTTATCCAGTTTCTCCCAATGGCAACATCTTCCAAAGCTAAAGTGTGTGTGTGTGTGTGTGTGTGTGTGTGTGTAAAATCTTGTCTATATCTAACAAAAAAATCTTGCTGGAATTTTTATAGGAATTGCATTAAACCTGTATATCAATTTGGGGACAGATGGCATCTTTACTATAGTGAGTCTTCTGATCCATGAACATGGTATTCCTCTCCATTTATTTAGATATGCTTTGATTTCTTTCATTAGCATTTTATAGTTTTCAGCATACAAGTTCTGTACATGTTTTGTTAGATTTACACCTAATTCATTTTTCTTAAACAATTGTAAATAGTATATATTTTTTTAAGTTTTGGTATCTACTGTGTATTCATTCATTGCTCGTATATAGGAATATATTTAGTTGATTTTGTTTGTTTATCCTGAGACCTTGCTAAATGTACTTATTATTTTTAGGAGGTTTTTTTGTAGACTGCTTGGGATTTTCTATGTGGACAGCTTATTTCTTCCCTTTTTGATCTGTATGCCCTTTATTTCATTTTCTTGCATTATGACACTGGTTAGAACTTCCACCCCTCTCTTAAATAAGAGTGGTGAGAGCAGACATCCTTGCCTTGTTCCCACTCACAGGGAGACAGCGTTCAGTCTTTCCCCATTGAGCATAATGTTAGCTGTAGGGTTTTTTGTAGATGCTCTTTGGCAAGTTGGGTAAATTCCCTTCTATTCCTAATTTGCTGAGCATTTTTATCATGATTAGACTTGAATTTTTCCTATGCTTTTTCTACATCAATTGATATGATCAGATGATTTTTCTTCTGTAGCCTTTTGATATGGTGGGGTTACATTAATTGATTTTTGAATATTGAAACAACCTTACATCCCTGGAATAAACACCACTTGGTCATGGTATATAATTCTATTTATATATTCTTAAATTATATTTGCTAAAATTTTGTCAAGGATTTTATGTCTATATTTATTTATAAGGGATAATGATCTGTAGCTTGCCTTTTTTGTACTGCTCTTAGCTGATCTGCTTTCTTTTCTCTACCTTTCAAAGTCTTCTCATGTTTGTCTTATATTTTAATGTCCAGCAATTTTAGTTGAGTTTAGTGGGAAGAACAGGGAAAAGTGTGTCCCTTTTATTTTGCTGGAAGCAGAAGTCCTTTTGGATGGTCAGTGCTTAGGCGTACTTTAAGCAACTGTAAAATTTGCTACCAGAAGAAAAGGAAATCCTGAATTCAGGTTTTAATGAATAAAAATTACACCAGGTTACCATAGTTTGACTTGCTTGATTTGAAAAAAAGCCAAACAAAGAGATTTAGACTGAGCAAAAAGGTGTGACCACATTAGCTCTCCATCATCACTTCCCGGACTTTCCAGCAGAAGAAACACACTGTTGGGATCACCAGTGTGTCAGGGAGAGTAGACAGTCTTTTACCCGAGCAGATCAGCACACACTGATAGAGGCCTTTTGGTGAACTTCAATCTACTGCTGTGCCGACAGCATTCATTTAAATTGTGTTACCTCCAAGCTGTTGGTAATACCAGATATTTTCAAAAAGGTGCTGTAGCCACTGTTACATGCTCTCAGTTGCTTATCACAGTTATTTGCCAAATGGTTGTATATCTGAAACTTAGGCCAAGGGGGAATTTGTCTTCTATCGTAGATAGCTGATGATGACTGGTAGAAGAGGGAGGTTCTCAGAATGTCAATGAGAATCTCTTTCTGCACTAAAAACCTGGTAAATGGTGGAGTATACACGGCTGGAATTGCCTTAGGTCGGCTCCAGAGTCAGAATGTAATACTTAGCAGTCAAAAGGTAGAATTTTTCAGAGAGTGGAACTTCTTAAAGGCTTGGAATTTAAGGCTTTTGCAAGGAGCCTGCCAGGACAGAAAACCAGAGGTTGCAAGTGTCCCCAAGGCTAGAACACCGTAAGTCTTGGAAGGAAGGGGCATTAGCAGCCCCATCAGGGTAACTAAAGGCTCAGCTTCTGATGAGCACATGCAAATCGGGCACAGATTAGCAGGAACCCTTTTCTTCTAGTTTACCATTGCCTCCCTGTGGCTACCTGGCGAGATGCTCTAAGGTGCCAGAACCCTCGCTGGTAAAGGAGGCTCTGGCCTCTGTTCTCAAATGCTCCTTCTAGGTCCCTTGTCCAGTCACCCTGTAACTGTGACTAGACTTTCTGTGAGGACATCTTGCAGATAGGCTGCTAGCGATTTGTGCTCCTCAGCTGAGAGCCAGGGGCCTGTTGACTGTAGCCAAGAGGGAATCCATTGGAGAGCAAAACCTGCTCAACCTGGAGCCATATACCCAGCCAGGAGACTCTGTGGCTCCTTCGCTGTGTGTCCTCAGGCGAAAGACTTCTTAACCTGCCTGGGCTTCAGTTTCCCCACCTGAAGGAGTAGATGATCTCTGTATTCGTTTCCTATTGCTGCTCTAACAAAGTACCACAAACTTAGTGGCTTCAAACCTTACAAATATATTGTCCCTACAGTTCTGAAGGTCAGAAGTCCAAAATGGGTCTTATTGGCGCTAAAACCAAGGGACTTTAGGGCTCGTTCCTTCTGGAAGCTCTGGGGAGAATCTGTTTTCTTACCTTTTCCAGCTTCAAGAGGTCACCTGTATGCTTTGACTTGTAGCTCCTTCCTCCATCTTCCAAGCAACAGCAGATCAAGTTCTCACATAAAATCACTGTTGCCTCCGTTTCACTTATAAGGACCATTCCAGTTTCATTCCCACATAGATAACACAGAACACTCTCCCATCTCCAGGACCTTAATTTCATGTGCAACCGTAGTTCTCTCCTGTGAAAGCACAACCTAACATATTCACAGGTGATGAGGATGTGTTGCCTGTGTGTCCTCAGGCGAAAGACTTCTTAACCTGCCTGGGTTTCAGTTTCCCCACCTGAAGGAGTAGACGATCTCTGTATTAGTTTCCTATGGGAGACGAGGAAACGAATGGAGATGAGGATGTGAACATCTTTGTGGTAGGCATTATTCTGCTTACCACATCTCTAAGACCCCTTCCTACTCAATTCCCAAAACTGGGAACTCAAGTGTTGGCCGCTGCTGGAAACCTCCAAGGTCACGGTGGCTGATGGAGCCCAAGAGCTGCTGTTGCCAGTGGTGTCATCACAAGCCCCTTGCATGGGCACTCCCTCCCATTCTTTAGTTTAAATGGTTAGCTTATCTTTTGGGTTTTCTTTTGATTTCCAAGAAATATGTCAAAGGAGTAAAGGTCACAGAGATTCAGTGAGGGAATCAATAAGCCACAGGGTTCTAACAGCCCTGGTTTCAAAGGTCTCTCTCCATGGTGAAGTTTTCAAAACAACAGATATTTTGTTCCTCTTTTTTTCCCCCTCTTATCTTCCTGCTGGTTTACTTTAGCACCTAGTGTGGGTACAGTGATTGAGGATGAACTAACCCATGCTCTGAAGAAGTGGTAGGCAGAGCGAATACAAATGACCATAGTTCAATTGTTACCAAGGAGCAGACCAAATGCCATCCAAGGTCAAAGGCAGGTGACTTGGCTTCCTGCTCGTGACATTTGAGTGGGAGTTTCAAGAGTGAGTAGGATTTCAGCAGCTGAGGGGTAACACTGCTGGCAATGGGGACTGGGTGGGTTAACAGGGGAAAGCATAGGCATGTACTAGGGGTAAAACTCTGCTTTGTGCACGAGCTGTCTTCTGCCCAGCCATTGAAAATAAGTATCTTTTCCCCATGTGACCATTAGAACCGTAACGCCTTTCCACATAACATTTTCCCTTCCACTTTACCTAAAGTGGGCTTTGGCCATCCCCTCATGCATTTGGACACTTGAGTTTAGTCTTCAAAATGTGATTACCTAGTGGTGTGGGTTGAATTGGGTCCCCCTCCCCCCAAAAAAAAATATGTATGTTGAAGTCCACCCCCCTTTACCATTCCCAGTACCTTTGAATATCACCTTATTTGGAAATAGGGTCTTTGTGATGTAATCAAGTTAAGATGGGGTCATTAGGGTGGGCCCTGATCCGGTGTGACTGGTGGTGTTATTAGAAGAGGGAAATTTGGACACACACGCACACACACACACACGCACACACACACACACACACAGAGAAAGCCATGAGATGACAGAGTCGGAGGTTGGAGTGATAATGGCTGCAAGCCCAGGATTAACGACCACCACCAGGAGAGGCAAGGAAGGATTCCTCCTACAGGCTTCAGAGGTAGCATGGCCCTGCCAACACCTTGATTTTGGATCTCTGTCTTCCAGAAAAATAAGGCAATAAATTTCTGTAGTTTTAAACCACCGAGTTTGTGGTTTTTTGTTATGGCAGCCTTAGGAACTAATATGCTGTTTATGCCTGGCCGGAATTCCACTTGAGTTCTACCTGCTGGCCTTCTTCTTTTAGGGAAATGCAGTTGTACCTGTCAAAGTCACGTCAGTGGCTAGTAGGTAGTCTTTGTGGAGAGATCTGATCATCAGGGAGCATCTCTGTTTTCTGGCCTACAGGCTGATGTCTCTGGCATCTTCGTGACAGACAGATCTGGTGAGGGAGGATGGAATGAGCAGGCACAGTCCTGGATTCCTCCAGTGCCTCCCCAGGCACAGCCAGTTGTGACATGGTTCCTAGTAAGAAATTGGAGCTAGACTGGAATTACAGGGTTTTAGGGCAGTGGATGGACTTCGGGGTTTATTTATTCCAACTCTTCCTCTTGACAGATGATAAACTGCCTTGGCAAGCATCCTCTGACTCCACTCTTCTAGTAGCCAAATCAGGACTTGAATTCAGATCTCAAATCTCACATCCAAGATTTCTCTACGATTTTTAGGGACTCTAAAGTCTGTGGTTCTAATTTCTGAATGTTTTCTTTGGGTCACAGAATTTTAACTTATGCCTTTCAACTGCGCTGTGTTTACTGAAGTTGGGGTGGGGCAGAGGGATTTTTAAAAAAGTAAAGCAAAAAGGGGAACATGTTGACCTTCAGGAAGAGGATTTGAAAGAATACATGTATGTGACTTAAAAGAAAGTCCCATGGATATTTAGTTTTGCGTCATTACAAACCACCAAAAAAAATCCACCCCTCCCCCCCCCCCCCAGCCTCAAGTGGATAGGAAATTCCAGCTCACACCTTCTTCATTCATTGACCCATCCCACCCAGGTATAGCAGCGTGTGGAATTTATAAAATTAGCAGCTCTTGTATGACCTCAGTCACCGCCAAATGGCACTTGTAGCCTTCTTCCGACTTTCCTGTCCTTCTGCAGGGTGAAGAAGTAGAGCCACTAATGTCGTCTGAATAGAGTTCAGCTTTTCAGACTTACTTTAAATCATGAGTGTGGAATGCCAGGTAGATTCATTATGGCAGCTGCAATGCACACATGGCATCTTGGTAGCTTTAAATCAGTTCTCTCCTACACGTTCCGAGAAACATCATATGCAAGGCAGTGTTGGAGTGTCCTTTGTGTTGGGTACCCTCGCATAAAATTTCTATCAGTAAGACATAAAAGAGACATGAACAGGGATCATTTTGCTGGCAGCACACAATGAAGGGGGCTGTGTATGTTAATTTTTGTGGTTCACTAGTATTGTTTCTTAGGTTCCTCCCACAAAGAAATGCTGTGTGGCTTTCAAAAGTCTCTCAGTGCAAATGCTTCCTGTCACAAGTGATCAGTGTCCTGCCATTTTGAAATGGCAGAAGTGGCTTTAGCAGCCCTTATGAAATTAGCTTTGCCGTGCCGGGTGCTAGAAACCAGTCTCTCAGAGAAATTGATGCCCTTGTTTTCTTTCCTCATGTATGTCTTGTAATTACCGGCGCACTGTCACTTTAACAAACTATCACCCTGAAATGGGATTGCTTCATCCAGTGCTGTGGAAAAACAAGGGTAGGAGAGCAGAGACTTTTGTCAATGGTGAATAAGGGGGATTAGTTAAACCAATATTGAAAAATGGTTTGCACAACTCTGGGCAGCTTGTGTTACTTCTAAAAAGATGTGCTCTTTCAGCCCTCATTGGCACAGATACAGTTAAAGTTGCATCAGGACCTTTGTTATATAATCTTTCCTGGTTATATAATTAAGAGTCCTGTTTTTTCTTGCCCTGGTTTACATCAATTAAAACAGGGATAGAAGAGAGCAACAGTTCATCGTCTCCTGTAGTCGCTGAGTCAGTCATTTTATTGATAAAGCACATGGGGTCTGTTGGTTGTCAGTAATAATATATGCAGGGTGAACTATTAATATGTATATGTGAACAGTTTGTGTTCAAAGAATATGAAATGAGTTTCAGACACATAATATCATCCTACAGATGAGCAGTTTGAAAGAACTGATTTGCACATTCTTCTGGTGAGGACCCTTCCTTCTGGCGTCTGCCCATGTCTTTAGCTGGTCAGAAACCTGAAGCAGGCCAAGATATGGAAAAATGCAATGCAGTAGTGACTGTTACGGCTGCCATGAAATGGCTCCTATGACTTTTTCCAGACCTGGCCCAGATACAATTGGGAAACATGACAACCTGTGGGGCAGGTAGGATTCTTGAGACTGAGGTCCACACTTTCCTGCATCGCTGAGCTTACCTCCCTCTGAAGTGGCTGCCAGCCTTTGCTTCCTTCCTGGCCCCCTGCCAGCCCTTTCAGATGTAAACTCAGGAGCCATAACTTGCTGTTCCTCCAGCCATTCTAGTTGAGCGGACCTAGAAATCAATGACCTCTCTGTCCCCCTATTCCCATCTACCTAGTCTTGGACAGATTGCTGAATAGCCACATCTGCCCTCTGCCCTGGCTCAGATGCGCTACTAGGTAGGCAAGAAGGGCCCAGAAAAGCGTAGGGCCAGCCACGGCCGGGTCATAGCGTAGGGCAGCCATGCAGTATTGCTTGGCCACCTGTCTCCACATGCAGGGCTTCTGTGTCTGTCACTTCCAGTGCCCTGGCACCCCAACTGTGTGCTGGGACCTTCTGAATGCTTCTGGTCCTCAGAGAACACTACCCATGACCTATTCTGACAAAAGTCTAGTCAGCAGCATGGCAGAGGGCAGATCACATCAGGTCCCTGCTTAGCTCCTTCCCGACCAGTTGGACTGGACCAACTGCACTTTTCTTCTCCCCAGCCGCCCTCCCTCTCAGGCCTCGGGCTCCTTAGCTCCTGTCAGCCTCCTCCTCCCGCCACGCCTGGACTCTTCTTGACTCCCAGAATTCTGTATGGAGCCAAGAAGTCACGCTAACTTCTCTTTCTGCAAAATAGTAGTAGTTTGCTGTAAATGCTTCCTAAAACACACAAAAAAGTACTAACACCAAAGGGGGTTGTGGGTAATTTCAGTTTTCTTCTTTCTACTCTTGTATCATATTTTCTATACTAACCATGTACTAATTCTTAATTGGAAAGAAGATTTATTGTAAAAATACCAGTTTAGGAGAAAGAAAATATAAACAAGTCATCTTTTTTGTTCAATAGAACAACAGCAGCAACACAATCAGCCAAGGTCAATCAGTGCAAACACATACGAGGCAGGCTCGCTCCTCCTCATCAAGTAATAGATGGCCTTTCACAGGTGGGATGGTGTGGGACATTATCATCCGCAGCAACCTCACGTTGCTGATATTTTTTGCAGAGCTGCTGGGTAGGTACTACTTCAGGAGACACCATGGGGATTTATGGCAGCGTTGTTGTGAGGCTCAAATGCGAAAATAGATGTGGAAGTACTTTATAAATGGAAGCTATTATTTTCAACAAAAAGGAGAGAACTTTCATCTACATTGGGAGACAAGACAGAACCTTATTAAGGATGTTTATACAATTGAATGTAGAAAAAGACATGGCTTCTGCGATCTAAGAACTTACGTTCATCGGCTCATTTAATAAATATGTATTGGGGCTGACCAGGTACCTGGCACAGTTCTGGGTACTTGGGATCCATCAGTGAAGAAAACAGACCATCAGTGAAGAAAACAGACATAAATCCTTGTCCTTGTGGAGCCTCATGAGGAAGACAGATGAGAAACAATATATCTGATAAAAATAAAAAAGAAATAGTCGTGAAAATAGTAACAACGGTAGCTAACACTTGAATAGTGCTGAGTTTGTGCCAGACATGGTTCTGAAGCCCTTGACATATATTTAATCCCAAACACCCTGTAAAGGAGGTACTAATGCTTCTCAACTTACCATGGGGTTACATCCCAATAACCCCATTGTAAGCTGAAAATATCGTTAAGTCAAAAATGAATTTAATGCACCTAACCTACTGAACATCAAGAGCTTAGCCTTGCCTACCTTGAACATGCTCGGCCCACTTACACCAGCCTACAGTTGGGCAAAATCATCTCACTGCCGTTGCTGAGTGTCACAAGAGAGTATCATACTGCATACCACTAGTTCAGAAAAAGATCAGAATTCAAAGGACAGTTTCTATTCAATGCTTATGGATCACTTTTTCACCATCGTGAAGTCGAAAAATTGTTAAGTTGGAGACCGTCTATACAATTATTAACCCCACTGGGAGAAAATGACCCACGCAGAAGTGAGTTGATTTGCCCAAGGTCACAGAGCTAGTAATGCTGAAACTGGAATTTAATCTCACATGGTCTGGCCTTCATCACAGAGGATGTTAGCAGGTGATGAGAAGGTGGAAAAAGCAACAGAGCAGGTAAGGGATCATCCATGCAGCAGATTTTCAGTGCTCTGTGCCTGGCATTCTGTGTTGGGTGCCTAGATACAGAAATGCAACGGGCAGTTGGAGAGGTTCATGGTCTTCTGGGGAAGATGGAGGGGTACACAGACGTATCAGCAAATCACGTGATAACATGGTGGGCTGCTATACCTTCCCTCCTCCTTGGTTTCCTAGGACAACAGACACACCATGTTGGAAAAGCATTGGTTTCCATGACACTTTTGTTAAGGACTGTTGAATTCACGGTGTCAGCTTCCTCATCTTTTCCAAAGGCCATTGATGAGTGGGGGTGAATCCTCTCTCTCACTGCAGAACTTCTTGGGACAGGAGGCCAGTCAAGTCAATAGCTCCTTTGACTAGATTCCAGGCCACAAAGTCAAGGGCCCTGGCCGTCCTGAGCTGAGCTTCTCCCGCCTGCATCCGTAGGGCCGGTTCAGTTCCCCTTATCCTTCTGTTCAGCTGGTGCCTGTGCTGGTAGTAGCTGTTGTTCGCTCCTTTGATCTGCCTACCTCCTTTCATCTCTCATTGGCCTCAGTGAGTGTCACACAGAGGGACAACCTGTTGCATCCTCCTGCTTGTACTATACCCAGCCCTGTACATGGTCCTCCATCCCAAGACTGGCAGCAGATCAGCTCGGGAAGAGAATGCCTACCTACTAAAGAAAAGCCCTCGGAAAGTTATTTCCTGCTACTGAGGGGTCAGTGGCATCTGGTTCCTACCCAAACAGCGACATATTTCCTCCTACAGCCCGTCTTCCTTCTGCAACCAGGGTGTCATTACCGTGTGTGCCTGGGCAAGCATGGATCCCAAGTGCCCTTTTTTCTCCCACTTATGTGATCCCACAGCCACCAGGGTGGAAGGCTGTTCTGTCTGCTGAGCTACTGAAATCCCACGCTCAGAGCTGAGAGTCACAACGGCTTAATAAATACTCTGGTGCTGCAGGGTTCTTCGTTGTTTCTTTAGGGGTTATGTTTGTTTCTCTACCCCTTTTATGCGTCGAAGTCCTTGACTAAGTCTGAATTGTCTTTGCTGTTGCTCAGGACTCGTGAGATTAGTAATCATGGGGGAAGCTCCCCCCTTCTCTGTTGTTGTCCCAGAATGACCACTTTTACCTCTTTTCCCAGAGACATCAGTACATCCCGTAGTCATCATTACTAACACCCCTCAGAGGTCAGGACTCCCATCCCCTCTTTGGGGTAGTTGAACAAACTCTCTTCATTAGGCCTGTGGCAGTGTTTTGATAGCTTATTAGAAGGCCTGGCACTGTGCAAGGCTCTTTCCTATTATTCAGACTATTGTTTCACTTCTCCTCAAAACAACCCATTTTACGGTTGAGAAAACCTAGGCTCAGAGAAATAAAGTAACTTCCTCCCAGGGACATAGCTAGCAAGTAGTAGAACAAGGACTAAAATCCAGATTTTTAAATTTCAGTTCATTTTCTTTCCAATATTTCACCCCAGAGGATGTTTGGATTAGAAAGTGAGTTTCTTTCAGGTGTTATTATATTTGTTCTGAACAAGTTCTCTTTTGTGGAGAAATGAACTGAGCCTGTCCTCCTAAATATGTCCTTTTTATAACACTTAAAACACTTCCAGTTTCCTACAAGCCTTGCTTTTGGGGATTTTTTTGTTGTTTTTTGTTTGTTTGTTTGTTTGTTTTGGGGGAGTCACTATAATTAAGCTAGAAAATGCAGGATTGAAGATTTTCTCCTAATAAAATAAGAAATTGCCTTCTCTTCAAATCTATGCTTTTCTATCTCTCTAAGCAAGTTGAAGATGGTATGTGATATTAAAATAATAACTATCATACTGATGAAGAATGAAGCAAATAATTTAAATTCACATTGCAAACTGTAGAAATGGGTTAGCAGGCATTCCTCATGTACTGTGGCCTTGTTAGTTTCCCAGACGTTACCATGCTTTGCAGTGGATTTTATTGACTAGACAAAAAGAAAGGTTCATAACCTGGTGTCCAGGCACATCTGGGAGGTTCATTGATGAGGTTTAGAGGGCCTAGACAAATCCCGGAGATCATATTCAAAACGTGCGCCTTACTGAGCTTTTCTAATTAAAGATTCCTTCTTTTTCATCAGACCCTCAAAGGACATCATCATCACTGTATCCGTTTTCTCCGTTGTGTAACAAATCACCACAAACAGTGGCTTAAAACAGCACATTTATATGATCTCACAGTTGTCCTGGGTCAGGCACTGCTCAGCTAGGTCCCCTGCCCGGGGTCTCATCAGGCAGCAAACAAGTGCTGGTGGCTGCAATCCTTTGTGGAATTTGGGTCCTGTTTCAGGCTCATATGGTTATTGGTGGAATTCAGATCCTTGTGGTTGAAGGATGGAGGTCCCTATTTTCTTGCCAGCTGTCAGGTGGGGTCCACTCTCAGCTTTTAAAGACCCCCATCATCCCTGCCACATGGTCCCCTCACAGGCCCTCACAGTCATGGCAGCTGACTTCAGGGCCGCCAAGAGCACTTTTGTTCCAGTCTGTCATGACATAGTCTTATAGGATGTAACATAAACCCCAGGAATGACTACTCACTGCCTTTGCCATATTTCATTACTAGAAGCACGTAACAGATTTTTGTCTGCACTCAGAGGAAGGGAGATTATACAAGGTCATGACCCACTGGGGTTCAGCGTAGTGCTTGTCTGACACAGTCACCACCTAAGAGCTCAGAAGAACCACTGCTCTGGAACTTTTGAAAAAGTACATCATTGATGTCCTACAAACATTTCATTACTTCACTGACTAGTTACATTACACCCGCAGGTAGAAGCCTCACGTGACGGAATGAGAAAAATCGGTCAGTCTTACTTTACCTCGGTGGAGTAGGCCATGAAGGCAGTCCAGTTGGTGAAGTAGTAAATGAGAGTAAAGAGCTTATTCTAGGTTGTGTGGAAGAAGACCTAGCAAACACCGAATTACAGTTTATGTCAATATTACGGCCACATTAGCTCTATTTTTTTGAGGCAGAAAATCATAGCTTGGACAGATGGGAGGCAACCAGACCCCAAAACAGCCTCAAACTCTTCATTCCTGGGTGCTGAGGGGTAAGCAGCATGTTGACTAAGATCATTCTTGTTTTATTTGCAGTCTAATTTGGGGTTAATAAGAACGTTTGAAATTGAATGTGAGTTGGTCTGTGGTAGAATTTAATGGGATATTCCCAAAGTTGCCGTTTCTTCTGGCTCTGTGCTTAGTATATTAGTTTTCTAGGGCTGTCTTAGCAAACTACCACAAACTAGCTGGCTTCAACAGTAGGCATTGATTCTGTCACAGTTTTGGAGGCTGGAAGTTTGGGGTCAAGGTGTCAGCAGGTCCATGCTCCCTCTGAAGGCTCTAGGGGAGGATGTGCTCCAGGCCTCTCCCGGCTTCCGGTAGTTTCTTGGCTTGTGGCAGCATCGCTCCCATCCTTACGTGGCATTTCCCCTGTGTGCACGTCTGTGTCTGTCCAAATTTCACATTCTGGATTTGAGGCCCACCTTATTCTAGTATGATCTCATCTGTGCTAATTATATCTGCAGTGACACTGTTGCCAAATAAGGTCATGTTCTGAAGTACTGGGGAGGACTTCAACATAGGAATTTGGGGAGAGTGGACACAATTCAACCCATACTACTTAATGAAGAAGAATTTAAAATTTCCCTGGTAGTCAGACTATTCTAGCAAGTACGTGAGTCTCCCTGGTAGACACGACTAAGTTACCTCCCCCTCCCCATGTGGGAATTTGCTATCTTCTCACTAGAATGGCATCCTTGCCTTGTGGACTAAGTTTTAGAAGTTAAGCTGCAGTCATTCTGCATCTAAAATTGGCTCGTCATAAACCTATTTCTGGTAGTAGCATGCTTGTCCAACAGTCAATTATCTGGCAACCTCACCTAGAAGGTGGATGGGGAACGGAGAACCAAGTTCACAAAGAAAATGGAAAGAATGCTGAGCAAAGGTGTCACAACCTTCATAAAGTAGACCCTCTTAAAAGAGAGCTTCCCTATGGACTTTCACTGGTGTCCTGTTAACCTTTCCTTTACACGTGATTCTAACAGACTTTTAAAATCTGAGTTTCCAGTTTACAGGATAGTAGAAGCATGACTATGTGTATAGGGCGAACTCAGGACAGCAGTGTGTGGAAGGAAATCTTAAAAAGCAAATTCCAAACTCAATCCAGTTCAAATATTGCTCCCGTTGTGATGTCTTCATTGATACTCTGAATCCCAGTATCACTTTATACCTTGATGAATCAGTTGTCGCCTATTTTCGAATACGATATTTATAAACATGTTTTAATCTCCCCTATCAGATGATTGTAAGAGCCAAGACACAGCCAGTTGTGCCTAGGACAATGACTGACACAAAGTAGGTGCCTCGATAAATGCTTATTGAAGACTGAATAACTAAAACAGTTAATGTCGTATAGGCCGAGTGGAGTTTCAGAGCCTTTTGAGCAGAAAAGATTATCCTGATAGTTACTTTTTAAAATTAATTTTTACTAAAGTTACAAAATCTTAAAACCTTACATTTCCTTAGGCTTTTAAGAGCTGTTCAGAGAACTCATTATTTTATTTATAAGCCTAGCAATTTTTAACAATCACTTTTAAAGGGGGCCTTTTATTAATGTTTTTGCCAACTTAGTTAATTAAACTCCTTTAAACATTTCAGACTGCATTTGTAAAGGAAATCGAACATATTAAATTTATAAGTACTCAATTGCCTGACTCAACAAATAAGCTTCCACAGCACTTAAAGCAATTCTTATAAATCTAATTAAGTTCATAAGTATGTTACACCTTTCGGTCTTTTAAGTTTTTTCTTATGTCTGTCTGTGACTTTCGTGAGATTTTGACTTAAAATCAAAGTCTAAATTGGTTTTTTAGTTCCGCATTTTAAGTTGATGTTTCAAGGCTGGTTGTTATTCTTACAGGCCGTTTCTTTCCATTGTGAGAAATATTTAAAATATTAGATCTGCATTGATTACTTACTTAAAAAATTAATTCTATGGTATAGATCTGATTTTCTTCAACATTTCTCTGCTTTATTCTAAACCTTCTTTGGGTTAAAAGGTGCTCACTCAAATTGTCCGAGGAAGGAAAGAAGGACGCCCTTCCCCTCTGCCTTCCAGACCCTTCGGTACATCAGAGGTCTTAGAAAACTTCTATTCACCAGCATCCAGCAGTGCCCCCATCCCACCATGACTGTCCAGTGGGAGAATTGCCACAGGTTTCCATCAGGAGCTCCTTGAAGGAACCTCGGAGGTGCTTCTGGCAGCTTTGAGAGACAACGTCTGAACAACTTGAGGTTTCTGGAGGCTGCCTTGGCATAGCTCAATCCTCAGGCTTTCTAAATTTTCCTTATCCTAAAGAAGTTCACAGCAGGCCCCACCCAAACTACTGGGGAGCCATCAGCGGGAGCCATCAGCAACCAGTGCCCGGATGTCTCCCAAGAGGTCCTGCCGGTTGTCTTCAGGGCTGCCTTTGCAGTGGACACGAGCAGACAGAAGGCAGAGGGTCTGGCCATGGCACCAAGGTCCATGGTCTGTACCCTTCCAGGTCCAGAGCTCTTCCCATGGGAGGCTGGACTTCAGGACCACAGGCCACAGCCTCGCCAGGTTTCTTTCCATCCTAAATCTTGTATTCTCTCTCATGCAGAAATCTACTACTCAGTGGTCAAAGTTGAATTCAGACTGTGGGCCTGGGTCGGAACTATTACGATCATTCAGATCACTAAAAGAATTAAGACCAAACCTGACCCTCTGGTTCACGGTTTTAAAAATTTGAGCCCAAATAGTTTCTTATTATGCACAAACACTAAGGGTGCATTCCATTGTTCAAATATTCTCAGCAGAGCTTTTGTCCACAAATAACAAGTATAAAAATAAGCAGTTGCCTGCGTTTTCATTTTTTAAAAAAGGAAAAAGAAAGGAAAATATTCTTACTTCACTAAAGAACAATGTTCTTTGAGGTCATCTCAAGTACTTCTGGGTATTGCCTTTCTAAGTGAATTTCTAAGGGTGGGGTTGGGGGAGGGGCTGCCTTCTCAGCTTACTGGGATTTTTAACGACCAGTGGTATAAGCCTGCACTCAGTTGAATATCTGTGCCCCTCACTGCTGGCTGAGCCCCTTTTTATAGTCACTTTATAAATGAGGCCACAATTTAAAGAGGCTGGCTTCAGTTGGCCCATCACATCCCTTAGATTAAAGGCGACATTACTGATGTTTCTGTCTACTCACAGAGATCTGTACCCCTTACCCTCTGGCTGTCACTAGAATGGATTTGCATTTTCTAAATTTAATATATGTAGATGTCTTTCCATTGAGTCCAAAGACCTTGAATCTCTATGCAATTATGCGTGATCTTCATATACCGTGTTTCCCTGAAAATAAGACCTAGCCAGATAATCAGCTCTAATGCGTCTTTTGAAGGAAAAATTAATATAAGATCCGGTCTTATTTTACTATAATATAAGACCGGGTATAGTATAATATAATATAATATAATGAAATACCAGGTCTTATATTAATTTTTGCTCCAAAAGACGCATTAGAGCTGATTGTGCGGCTAGGTCTTATTTTCAGGGAAACATGGTACTGCTACATGCTGAAATGGGCCTTTGGAGGCAGCCTCCCCTTTGACTGGCCAGAGCTCCCAACCCCCCAGTCAGCTACTCCACAAGTGACACAAGCTCTGGAGAGGAGAGCATCATGCATTACAGCAATACCCAGGGATGGGTTTCCATGGTGACAACTAAGTCTTCAAGGAAAGATTGTATAGACAGGGAAGAACACAATTCAATTTTTACATTTTGTTAAAATATTTTAAAATGAAAAAAAAAAAAGATTTCAAAAGGCAATGAATGCTTCATGTATTGGAAAATTCTGTTATAGAGAATGCTTTATTTCCCAATAATGTGGCTAAGTGAGTTCTTGCTGTACAGCAAATATTTGTAAAAGTCTGACAAAGACTCTCGATCCAGTGAAGAAGTTGGTGAAAGCAAGTTTTTTTATAACTATGTTGAAGAACAACCAGAATAATAGAATTTGGTTATTTTTTCTTTGTTATAAAATATTAAGGGATTTGCTAGGCTTTCTGGCTTATGCTACCTATATCATGAATCTGACTGTAACCAAAGGTTAACATAAAATACAGTGTGGTGAATAATGCATGGGGAGTGATAACAGACTTTAAAAGAGAGAGAAGAGAAGGTGGCTTTTAAGTACTGTATGGCATTTCCTCTTCTGCCATGGTGATACATGATACAGTGCTCTGTGGTGTGCAGAATGTTACTGGTTGTCATAGCAATAGGACACCAACCCTGAGACAGGAGGAAACGCTAGCCTAAGACGCTTCGCTAGAATAGAACTACAGTTACAACAAACAACTCATTGTTAGCACTGTCTTTATTGTCAAACACTAAAATCCATCCTACATCTGTTCTCTTAGTGATAATTCTGAGTGGCCCTGATACCATCCTAGGACTTGTAGTATACACACAGGCTTTTGCCTTCATTTGAGAGTTTTGTACCTATTGCTTCTCCTGCTTGCTGGTATAAAAACAGGTTAGATTTTTAATGCCTCCCTGAACTCACTTTCAGCTACTGACCCAACTCCATAAACTTTGAGAGTTTGCACACCTTCTCCATAATGCCCTCTAATTAATTTCCATGTTTTTCCTTGCTGTCAGGGTTGCCTCCGCCTAGTTGTTTCTCAGCCATTGTTGTATCAGGTGAGACCTTGAGGGAACAGCCCTTCTAGTGGAACCATCTAAACTCAAGCTCATCCTTGTTTGGTGCGGTGCTCGGGGTAGTCTTCTTCCCGTGGAGTCTCCAATGTGTTGGTCCCATCTTTGAAAACCTGTGCTTGCATACAACTGATGGAAATTCTCTGACACGACCACTGATGTTCAATTACCTGGGCGGGTTAACTCCAGAGGGTTCCTAGGGGGCCAAGGTCTGGAGTACCACTTGGGTCCAGATCAGTTGTCTTTGCCACGGTCATGACTGCATCCCTTCTCATCCACCATCCCATGAATACACATTCTGGATCCAACGCAGTGCTGGGTAGGTAGTGTGGAAAGGTCAGCCAGGAAGAGTCCATCACACCACCTGAAAATACAGCTCACATTGCAGGTCCTTAAGATGGTGGTACTTTGGTTGCACCATTTTTGTCTGGTAATGGTGATATAGCACTTACCGAGTGTCAGGCACTCTTCCACGTGCTTGATACACGTCAGGTCATGTAATCCTCCCCAGACCCATCTTACATATAAGGAAACTGACGCACAGAGAGGGTAAGTATCTTGACTGTTGCGTTAATGATAAGTGCTGGAGCTGGCTTCGGAGCCTGTGCCCCCAATTGCTCCGCCACTTCCTGTGATCTGAATTGGAACCGACGTAGGCCCCAAATGCATCCAGAGAATTTGGCTCTTCCTGGGATCCCTGGTGCAAAAGGGAGAAGGAAAATGTGATAAGAAAGGGGGAAGAAGGGACGTTGAAACTAAATGAGAAAGAGTTACTTGCAAAAAGCAAAATAAAACAGACCAAAAGAAACAAAAAGTTCTACTCGTACGTTATTATCAATATGGAATTATATATCATAATAAAAAGGATAGTAAACTGCAAGCAGATTATTAGATAGTAAACTGTGAGTGGCAGGGACCCTGCCATACTTCTGTCTTACTGACAGCTTCTGGCATGTCTAGCTCCCCGTTACCTCAGCACTGTACCCCAGAGTCTCGGGTGCCCCTGAATACAATATCCCATTGATCAAATGGAATATCAGACTTACACAATTTATAATGATAACTGCAATAGCAGCTAATGTTAATTGTTTCTATGTACTAGGCATTGTTCTAAGGGCTTTGCATGTACCAACTTGTTTGATCCGCATAGCAGCCCTGTAAGGGAAGGAAATGCTATTTTCCAGTTGAGGAAACCAAGGCACACAGAGGTTAAGTCAGCTTGCCCCAAGCTACAGGCCTATAGGCCTAAGTAGTGCGATCGTTTGCCAGATGTCCGAGGAGAGCTCACGTGTGGTGCTCTGCTCCTGGTCCCTGGGCTGTGGTGATGAACAAGCAGACAAGGCCTTTCCCCAGGGGAATGGGAAACTAGCAGGAAGGTGCACACACACTAGTTATAAGTTCTGAGCATTTCTGATGATGCCTGTCAAGTATTAAAGAGGGGCAGGAATTTCTTAAGAAGGAAGTTTAGAAAGACATGGGATGAAGAGTAACAATCTGTTAGATAAAAGCAGAAAATACGGATAAATGAGCTCGGATTCTGGAAGACTTCGAGGAGTAAGGAGAGTGTTAGCTAGGGGCTGGATTGGGAACAGTTTGTGTGTAGAGGCAAAGCCTTTTTACATGGCCCCGAATGACATAAAACTTTGACTAGAAGTATAGTCACAGTGGACTGTTTGGCCCAACCCTCTTGTTTTACAGTCAAGGAAAACGAGGCCCAGAAAGTTTCTTTGAGATGAATTTGCTGGAGGAGCAGCTTCACATGTACTTGCTGCAACTTTCTTTATAAAAGCCAGAAATTGGAAACAACGTAAATAAATGTCCATGGCCAGGGAAGTGTTGAAATAGACTATGCAGCAATGAAAAGACATGAGCTATGTTCCTCTGTACTCCAGATGGGATAGAGAAGCCAACACTTACTGTTGAATGAAAAAACACAAGTTGCAAAGTAACTTTTAATTCTGTCTCCATTGATGTGGGACAGCAACACTATGTAGTTTTGAAAGATACAGATTCTTGTCTGCTTGTCTGCAGAGAAAAATTCTGGACAGATGCACACCAAGCTTGTAGGGAAGGTTTCCTTCAGAGAAGAGGCAGGGCTTTGGGATCGGGTGACCTCTTTTTGTAATGCCTTATTTTTATAATAATCCTTGTATTAGTCATATGACTTAAAAAATTAAGTTAAAGAAGAAAGATCTGTTGATTTGTCCAGTCACACTCATTGAGTTAGTTGAAACGGCAAATCTAGGATCACGCGAGTCACCTGGCTCCCGATCCCCACTCAGACAGACACCCAAATACTCAGAAATGGAGGGGTGGGGTAGAGGGAAATTGAGACCTTCATAACCAGCCGTGTATTTATTGCCAAGGAATCCCAGGAACCATAGAAATGTCAGTGAGTTAAATAGGGTTTTGCTAAATGAGTGTGCGTGTGTTTCAAAAAAGACTCCGGCTTCTAATGGCATTAGTATTCTAAGCAGCGGACTCCCAGGCTGGAGAGATGATGATTGCTCATTAGCAAACAGAATGCAGATGTTGGCTTCATTTTGCCTGACTGCATCAGGACCTTGGGGAGCCGCTGGTGTAGTGAGCCAGGCCCGGCAGCAGTAGGAGACTCCACACGGGAGGGGACACAGGCCCCTTCAAAACTTACAGGCTAGACACTTTGTCCATGTCTTTGGTAGTTTGTTAGGACTGGTGGAAATGGGAAACTAGCATTTCTAAAGCAACTGACCAAAAACAAATTTATTTTAATGTGGCTTTCATTTTACTGAATATTAATTCAACATTCCTTGCCCTCAAGAAGCGTCTGGCCAAGTTGTAGGGTCACAAAGATTGGCTATGGCCAGGGTCACAGTCAGCCGTTCACCAGATACTTGATGAGCACGATCGTGAAAAGCTTGGATGACAGTTCCACACAACAGGAAACAATGTGCGGGACATTGGCTTTTCATTAAGGGGTGGGTACAGTTTCCTTAGGAGGGAAGGAGGGGGAAGGATTCCAGGTGGTGGGGACATGAAGTAAAATGCCAATGAGGAGAGCCAGGGCTGGCCGAGGTACCTGAGAGGCTGGCTGCAGGGGTAAGAGTGCTCCTCCAGGGAGAGTGGAGCCATGGTGGAGCCGTGGGGCTCTGAACGCCAGACGGGAAGGTTGGACCACGGCTTGTCGGGGAGAGGAGCTGGTGGTGGCTTAGAGAGAAAGGGGTTCTTGAGACAGGTCCCATGTGGACAGCGGTTTAGTGGGGAGACCTGTTTGAAAGTACGGCGGGTCCTCATATAATATTTAGCTATATAACGTTGTCGTAGAAGCTAGCTCCTACCTAGGTTAGAGTATGGCTGGTGGCCCGGATGCATTCTACATGCATTTGTAGTATAATTGTATTAGAAACTCCTCATCTGCCAAGGCATTTTCCCCCTTGACCCATCCCTTGGAGGTTATTCTGCGTTCAGTAAAATTGGTGGTGTTAAAGACTTTGTTGTTGTAGGTTTTTTATCCAGCAGGTATGATAGAAAGTTTATAGGCATAATGCCTTTTATTGCTCAAGTGTTACTCCTTCCTACCCGCTGTCCACTGCTCCACCCCTACTGTGTGTCTGTCTATCGTAAGTGGTGTGAATGTCCATTGACCAACTTTCCTCACAATAGTTTGTCAGCCCAGGTGCTTGTGGGGATGTGAGGTGGACCTGCTGCCAGGTATCCGGCCCAGTCAGGCATTTGGGCTGTGCACCTAAACTGTCCGCTGGTCTGCAAAACTGTCCCACTTCTGAGTTTTGATCGGAAGGGGTAGGCATGCCTCTCGAGGGAGCCTATCACAGGTGCTGAGGTTGCTTTGGTAGGAAGATCCTGGTCTACAAAATGAAATGAAGACTTTTAGATACAGGAAGCTATTTTCTTATTCCATCAGCATCTGCCCAGCTGTTAAAATTTTAAGACAGCTAGTCATCAGATTTTTCAGCCGTCTCGCCACCACCACCAGACACATGTATCGAATGTCAGTGTAGGTCTCTTGGTCCAGTCAACTGTCTTGCTGGCCATACGGCAGAAATTGCATAGAGAAGCCACGTTCCTTCTGCATTTGGGCTGGCAGGGATAAACAACTGGGGACACGTCCTGCCCCCGAAAAAAACAAAACCAAGCTTCCAGAAACAACTATATGGGGTTTTTTTTGCATAATTTTTTATTTTTCAATTACAGCTGACATACAATGTTATATTAGTTTCAGGTGTACAATACAGTGATTAGACATTTTTATAATTTATGAAGTGTTCACCCCTATAAGTACAGTACCCATCTGATACCAACAATAGTTATTGCAGTAATACTGACTTTATTCCCTATGCTTTACATCCCATGACTGTTTTTATAACTGGCAGTTTGCACATCTTAATACCTTCCCCCTATTCACCCATCCCCCCGACTCCCCTCCCATCTGGCAACCATCAAAATGTTCTCTGTATTTATGAGTTTGTTTCTGTTTCAGAAACAGCTGACTGTAACTTCTTATTCTAGACTGAAAGTTTTTACTGTCGCTCTCACTGAGTTCTTGAGCAAGAGCTTTTCTCACCGTATTAAATGGATAGAATTCAGTGTGGTCAGATGCATTCTGCATCACGGGTATAATATTAACTTAGAAATGACATTTTAAATGGTGGAAACCTTTTATATAATGATGCGAAAATTGTTCTGCTTTTGAAAATCAAAATCAAACATGAAACAGTATGTGTCTCTATGAAGAAGTCAGATATCTTGCTGGGGGTATTACTTTGGCTTTCTGCCAAAAAAAACCCCATCTCTGTTTATCCTCCTGACTCTGAAGAAATGAAGCAAAAAGGTATTTGAGGAAGGAGGAGGGGGTTGTGATGGTTTTATCATCCAGACAAGAAACCAGATTTGCAAAGCAGCCTTTTATTTAAATTAAAGTTTATTGGGGTCACAATTGTTAGTAAAGTTACATAGATTTCAGTTATACAGTTCTGTAATACATCATCTGTATATCATATTGTGTGGTTTTTTGTTTGCTTGTTTTGTTTCTTTAACTCTAACCCAGGCAAGAAAAATTGGGCACCTTCCCCAAATAGAATCTCCAAACTGTACCCAATGAAAGCTTGAATGACTAGTTCAGATTTCGAAAGATAGAAGACCCTGCTCATTGCTGACTAGAGTTTAATTACATAATTAACCCACCAGTCCTGTTTTTATCTGGTTTAGACGCCTTGCAAAATAATTTTCCATAGAATATACTGTCCTTGCCTCATGTACTTTCTACCTGTTTTTTGTTAACCAAGATACATTCTTTTAATTCTCTTGCTTTTTTAAAGGGCCCGGCATGCCTCATCTTACCTGATACACAGTTTTACAGTCAGAGGCAGAGTCTGGCGGGCCCTCTGATAGGGGTCAGAAAATGGAATTGTGTTACTACTCCCAAGGAGCGAGTTGCAGCCTGTGTTTTTTCTTTTAAAATACTCTGCTTAGAAGGTGTTCATATTACTTGGTCCCTACTGGACCGAGAGAAAAAAAAATCGGACAAAATGCAGAAAATAATGGTTAGCTCCCATCAAAGTTGAACCACCTCTGGGGGTAAATTCAATGAAATGCACTGCGGGGAGGTGGGTCAGCAGGAAGTGCTAGCTCTGGAAAGGGTCCTTTGCATCTCTCCATCTTTTCACAGGCATAATTGAGTGAAGACTATCACCAACTTGACTTACAAAATATGCTGTTTGCTCCCTCCTTGTGCCCCAAAGCAAACAAAATAGGCAGGTTCCCAATTTGGAGCCCGAGGCATGAAGCCCAGGCCTTTGTTTGCTGTTGAGTTGTCGGGGCAGCAAAGCAAATAGATGTAAAAAGATTAACTAAACAAGAAGGCCCAGCATGGGCAGCTCTTTCTGTCCAGCCTGGAAAGTGCAGCCAGTGGGGCCAGGTGCAGAGTGGAGAAGGCGGGGCCCTGGGCTCCGGTGGGGACTTCCTTTACAAACCTTGTCCTCTCTCAAAATCAGATGGGATACCTGGGGTTGAGCTTGCTTCATAGGCGATAGGACTGATTTTAGCAATTTAGCCCAACCCCATTATTTTACAAGTAAGGAAATGCCTTCTTTTAATAGGTAAGGAGATAGAAGCCATTTGTGCTAAGTAATCTGCCTGTGACTAATAGTTAGTAGATAATAAAAAGATACATCATCAAAGTCGAGAGTGTACACTGATTTATTTAATATTCTCTGGGAATTTTCTAAATTTGTCACAAACGTTTTGCTACTTTTTTCTTGCATATTGTCCCAAGAGACTTTGTATTTTCAATCTTTAAGGATCCACAAGAAAGCTTACAGAGTAAAGACCCATAAATCAACAAAGTGCAGTGAGAGTATCATCATCTTTGATACTGTCACAGTGAGTATAAAATTTAGAGGAAGCAATAGCCTAATAAATTATTAGGTATGCCCTTGAGCAACTGCACCACAATTTTGGTATTGCATGCTTTTTCCCTAAAAACGCAGTTGTCAGATTTCTTCTGTGTGGCATTCTTCCCGTCTTCTCAAGAACAAAGGGAAGGAGGGCCTTACTTATTATTCCTCTTCAGTGTTCTTCACTTAGACCAGTGGCTTGCCCTAAGAAAATATTACACACACACACACACACACACACACACACACACACACACACCCCGGGTCGCCAAAAAAAAAGTACACATTTTAAGAGATGTTATCTATGTATTACTTTTCGAAGTTGAATTACTGTAGCCATGTGTGTAGTATGACGTTTGCTCAAAAGACAGCGTTCATCAAATGAATGCTAGCATCATTCATTATATACAATTGTAATAGTTTTTTTCTTTCTTAAAATGTGTATTTTAAGACATTTTTTGGCACCCTGTGTGTGTGTGTGTGTGTAGACATACACAGACATACATATATACATATACCTCCCTATCTCCAATAAAAGAAGGGAGGTGACTTATAATGATGAAAGCCCATGAAACAACAGTATTCACAGTTCTTTATGGGATGTTGGGATGTAGGAATGTTTACAAAGTAGCTATGTGAGAAGTAAAGGGAAAGGGGAGAGGGCTGTTCCTTCAAGAGTACAGGCTAAGAAAAAGACAGCGAGTGGTTCAGAACCCAGCTCTGAGTTTCCTAGCAGCAAAGGGAAAGAGAAAAATGTGGTTCTCACAGCTCTCATTTCTAGTACAAGCACACAAACCAGTGAAGTGCCTGGCTCTGAGAACAAGGGTGATCTGTCAGTGCCTTATCGGCGAGGGGTAAGAAATAATGCCTTTAACAGAATTTAATGACAGGTGCAAAGGTTCCATGTAGATCCTTTTCTTACAAGGCCCTTGGTGAAAAGCAGGCATTTCAGTGTTGACTGAGGTTCTCTCAAGGCCGTGCTATATGAAAGGAGGGGAAGAGATGACATAACAGGTGTGTAGTCACATTCCATTGATCTGGTTCTTTTCAGTGACGTCCTGGTTTTATGGTCTGGGATACAAAGCAGGGAATGGCAAGTGTTCTAAGTGGGTGAAGCAGAAAGGGAGGCCATCCAGAGAATTAAGTGCTTACAAAATTGTTGGAAGGGCCAAAAGAGAGGAATCCAGTTTAGACCTTTAGGAATGATGTCCAGAGTCCTATAGAATCACTGGAACTATAAGGTTGAGAATACACTTCATGTCTGTTACCCAGAGACTATTTCCACGGACACCCAGGGAGGACTCTAGAGAACGGACACAGGACTGCCATGGCAGGAAAACACAGCATTGCTGAATCCCCGTGGGTCCACTCAAACAGCCAAAGGTGGCCTTGCCTCACCGGCACTTTCAGTCAAACTGAATGCATCTTATTGGCAGAATGAATTCACACCAGAACCCTAGCTGCAAGAGAGTCTGGGGAAATGAAGATTTTTTTTTTTTTTTATAGCGTCCCAGCCTCTTTAGCCAGAAGGCTAATGGAATAGACTAGTCTGAGCAATCCATAGTGTTTGCCACACATAATCTTTGTGAATCGTTGAATTCTGATAATATAGCATCCTCGAACGACTGTGTCTTACTCTACTCTGGTTGCCATAACAAAATAGTACAAACTAGGTGGCTTCAACAGAAATGTATTTTCTCAGTCTGGAGGCTGGAACATCTGATAAGATCAAGGCCCAGTAGGGATTGGTTTCTAGTAAGAGCTTGCTTCCTGGACGGAGCCACCTTCTCCCTGTGTCCTCCTATGGCCTTTATGCTCACACAGGGCACGGGGGGAGGATATTTCTCACTCTCTGCCTATTCCTATAAGGTTACTTCTCCCATCATGAGGGTCCCCACCCTCACGCCCTAATCTAATCCTAGTTTTCCCCCCAGAGGCCCTATCTCCAGATACCATCACACTGCGAGTTAGGGCTTAAACACATGAATCCTGGAGAAGGGGACACAAATGTTTAGTTCTTAATAGAATGCAGCTTTCTTAGCATTGCAAAGATTTCATGCTCATTCCAGACCAAGGAATCATGAAGCTTTTTTTCAGCAAGGGGAGGACATTTCACCCTCTTCTAATGATGCACTCCAGGTGAGACTCCATCTCTGATAAGTGAGTGTAACGCCAGTGATTCTCACCCTTTTCTGGACAACCCACTGCGGAGAGGGCTGGATCCCACTATCCAGAAATGTGCACAAAATCCAGTGTTTGCGGGCACTTTCGCAGGCTCGATGTACATCACCCTGTGGACTGACCACAGCTCCCGCCCCTCCTTCTTCCTAATGGCTTCCTGCTCGGTCCTCACTGTGAGCCATTCTTTCCTTCCATACAAACTGCTTTTGTTTGGGTGGTCACCAAGGAGCTCAGGTGCTGCTGACCAGGTCCCAGGGCACTAATGAGATTTAGTGGTGTCTGTCCACTTCCACAGAGAGAGAATTGGTTTGTGCAGCGGCATACACTGAAGCTCTGATTAGGATCTTTCCTATTACCTTTAGTTAATAAACACGACCGAGATGACTTGGCCACTTTGGAACATGAAGGTTGTGATAAAAATGTATTTACTTGGGAAGCTTAATCTCCAAAATTGCTTCAAGTTCAGGCTCTCATCCTTCCAGCGCAGAAAACTATAGAGAGACAAACATGTGGAGTGACATCAGCTGGCTTGGTAGGACATGGTATAATCCAGATAAAAGGTAATGAAATAAAGAAAAGAATAGAATATATTAACATGTGAAATGGAATCAAAAAAATTAAGTCCACTTTGAATTCATTAGCTATCCTATTTGGCTTTGGGTGTTTTCCTTCCCCCTCCCCCGCCAATTTCTTTGATGGAGAAAATAGGCAGCTAGAGAATGTGAAAAAAGGTAACAATTAATTGTGTTCTATAGTCCAAACTGTAGAGTTTCTTTTAAGAATAAAATGAAGTAAAATGAAGTGAGCCAGATTTGCTACTTGGCAGATGCCAGGATTTTGTGATGTGGGAGCAATGTTTAACTTTTAAACGTGCTCAGTCTATGAGCTGCTGCTTCAAGGGGCTGACCTAACAGTACCACTCACCCCCCCGCCCCCTGCACTTTTAACCCTTTTGATGTAGGTGATGTTGGATCTGCCGGCAGTTTCTGAGTGTGGGCGGGGATCATGTCTGGTGAAGCCGAAGAATGGTAACACGGACCAGGAGAGGCAAAAAGTTTTATAAAGAGGATAGTTTATTAGAGGCAGGAGAAGAGGTTGCAGCTCCCAAGCAGGAGGAGGTTCCGAATGGGGTTGCCCATGACTGAGGAAAAAGCTCTTACTTTTATACCTTCTCTTTGTCTTCTTGGGGAAGGGGAGCTGTTTGGAGAAGGGAACTTGTTTGAAGAAGGGAACTGGCGCCTTCTAATGAAATTCGTCTACCAGGTTTGTTCTGCTTGCCCATCCTAAAGGAATTAGCAAAGTAACCCAGTCTTTATCTATCAGATCTGCTCCATGTGTCAGCCCAAAAGGAATTTTATGATTAACCTCAAGGCCTTGTTACATTATGTCCTGGAGTGAAGGAGTGATTTCAAAACCTGGAGTTTTAGGATATGGCTGTCTTTTGTTTATTCCATCAGGGACCTCCTTGTCTACCTAGGGACATGCTAGCTAACGTGTATCACTTTCAGTCACCAGATGCTGAGCTGCCCATCTGACATGACCAACAAGTAGTTAAATGAAGTGTGCAGTCCCAAACCAAAATTTAATTGAGATAGGAACTGATGGTATTTAATTTATGGCTTTTTTGTGCAAATTAATGTAGCAAATAGCATTTAGGGATAAATATGATGGACCCTGAATTACTGAGCAGTAAAGCAAACCTCTTTTACTTTAATAGGATGCCTGAGTGATAACAATATGCTAGGTGCTGAGTCAAGCCACTGTCCTGGAACTGTGACATACAGGCACATTTTGCACAATCCTTGTGAAACATCGAATTGGAGTTTCTGGGCCAAGTATCTACATGAAATGTTTCAATAAATAATGTAAACTTGAAGAATTTACCACTGAAACATCCCTTCTGTTCACTACAGGGGGAGAATCAACTGTATCCGTTCCTTTGCATTGGTGTATCCTGCAGTGACTTGACTTTGAGATGCAAATGAACTGGTCAGTTAAATACCTTTGCTGTGATGTATTTAGACTTGTTCCTTTGACTTGTTCTACTGAGCCAAAAGGAAATAGTAGTAAAGTAGTATTCCTCAGTAGTGACATGCTTATAAAAGCACTAAGGCAATTATTCTTTTATTTAAACTCGTTTTGGACACCTCTGAATAGTAGTTAAGTTTTTCTTTTCTGAATAGAGGAGCTTTTTTACAAATATAAAGAACCATCATTCACTCCCAGGCTGTTCTATTCAAGCAAAGTATTGTGTTGGTTAAAAACTATATTTCTCAGGGCCATTTTTCGGAAGCTCATGCCTTCGGGCGGGAATCTTCACTTTGCTGTGTAAATGTTGTGACTTGACATTGTCTTCTTATCCGTTTGAAACTACTTGTATCAAACCTTGGAATTTTCAATCCCTTTTTTTTAGCTAGGAAGAGATTAGTTTGGGCAGCAACATGTCTTTCCAATTTTTCAAGCGTTCGCTGAGATTTAAAATACTGTTGGAAAGAAGTTGGCTCTTTATCCGGGTTATTTAATGGCTCCTGGTGAAAGGTGAAGAAACAGATGCCGGTAAGGAATATGAGAGACACAGATGAGCTTCTTAGGTTTTGTATGGGAAGCGGGAGCTGGAATTCACATGGCCACCGAATAAGATGCTAACCTCAAATTAGTCAGAAAACATTTCTGTGAGTTCCTCACTCCATGAGTTTCTGCCATCCCATTTGCTTCCCCTCTAGCTGGACCTGCCTCAGGCATTTAATCTGTAAGATGATTTCAGAGGGTCTCTTGTAGGTCAAAGGTTCTATTATTCTATGCTTAAAACTGAAAGCAATCTGGCTCGATGAAAATCCAGGTAGGTTTTATTTCCCTGCAAAATTATTCGTTCCATATAATCCTAGAAATATTGCTGGGTGAGGCCAATTATGAGGTGTAATAAAATAACAATAAATCAAGAATTTTAAAGTGGAGTCTCTGTAGCAACTCTAGAAAACACTCCAGTGGCAAAATGATCAGGAATTGAGCATTCCAACTTTGTTATTACAGATGATTAGACAGTAGTAGGTGCACGTAGCCACGGGCATATTCATTTGAGGGGTTGCTTTGCCTCTCCACCATGGTCAAAAAGACTGTAAAGCTCTGGCTAGTCCGTGTCTATTTAAAGAAGTAAAATGTTTCTCAGTGAAAAATGATAATTAGTAAGCCCCAAACAGATCCAAGTTCCTCAGGGAATAAGCATGGGCGCCTGACCTCAGAAACTGCGAGGGGACTGGCTGCCCATCACTGTGACGCCGCCGGGTAGGGCCTGTACCCGCCTTTCATGTATTTCCCAGCATGTAGGCAACACTGCCACAAGAGGTCAATTTGAATACTATGGTCACATTTTAAAAAGAGAACCGTAATTATGACCTCTAATTATGTACAGTTATGCCTGCTGAGTTAAAGATAATGGCACCTCCTGCTTGGAAGTATAAGTTAATTGCCTACAGGGGTCAGAAGGGTGGTGACCCCTTTCTTCTCCCCGCACACACTCCCCCAGCCGAAACCAGGCATGCACCATAAGACAAACTAAATTGGGCCTGCTGTGCTTTATCATGCTGTTCAAGTGTCAGATTTAACCACTGTTTAACACTTACTCCAGCGGAAAGTCAAATTTAACTCATGTTCAAAAGGAAAATAAAACTTCAGTGAGTCTAGATCTAATTTGTGTTCCCAGACAGCCATCTCAGAACCCGTTATCACCTGGAGCTCTATGTCATGGGCCCTCTTTTTGTTGAAAAAGAGCATATTCTGCATTTGGTACAGTTCGTCTGGTATATTTTGCCACCATTTTTTCCTGACTATTAAAACTTTTTATTATAGAACATTTCAATGTACTGCAAAGCAAGGAATAATAAGCCTCCATTACTTTCCATCCAGTGGTTGTCATATCCTGGCCAGGTTTGTTTCGTCTGTATGTCTCTCACTTCCCACCACATTCCATCCACAAATAATGAAGATTTCGGAGCAAACCCCCCAAATATCATATAATTTCTACTGTGTCTCAAAAATATTAGAAACTTTTTTTCAAAAAAGCACAGCCACTATAGCAATAACACACCTTAACAATATAGTAATTCCTTAGTAATTCATCAGTGTTTACTTGTCCCCAGATGCTCACTGTTTTGTTTGTTGTTTGTTTGTTTGTTTAACCATTTGTTTTTCAAATCAGGAAACAAATAAGCTTCATACATTGCAATCGATTGATATGTCCCTTAATCTATAGGTTCCCTTTCATAATTATCTATCCACTTCTATTTTTTTCCTCGCCGCTGCCGTTGCTGTTGAAGAGATTGGGTTGTTTGTTCTGTAGTTTCCCACAGTCTGAATTCTGATTCATCTTGTGTTGTCATTTAACATGTTGCTCTGTCCCCTGGATTTTCTATAAATTGGTAGTTAGGCTACAGCAGGGTTTTTCAACCTCAGCAATTGATGTTTTGGGGCCAGGTAATTCTTTGCTGTGGGTGCTGTCGTCCTGTACATTGTGGGATGTTTAGCAGCATCCCTGGGCTCTGCACACTAAATCCCAGTAGTGTGTGTGTACACACACACACACACACACACACACACACACACACACACAGTCGTGACCATCAGAAATGTCTCCACACATTGCCAAGTGTTCACAGGTGGCCACAGTTGCTTCCTGGTTGAGAACCACTGCTCTGGAGGCATGAAGAGATTCAGACTGAATGAGCAGTGGTTTGGGGGCTAAGATTTCTACTAAGTGGAGTGTTGTACCACCTTTTTCTGATATTAGCCGCAATTGATGGTCACTGTTTAGGTTAATTCATTAGGGGCTGCAAAATGAGATATAATTTCACATATTGTCTTGAACAAAGAAAAACATCTCATCAGTTACTTAGCTACTTCATAGATAAAATAGTTCAATTCATGTAAGAAAGGTGGAGCAATCACTTCTTTTTTGTCAATTTTCAAAGAGTGAGTTACCTTGCACTTTCCAAAGATGAGTTGCAGTACTTTTTTTACCAGTGAGTTTCAATATTTCTTTAAAAAATATATCACTAGAACTATTAGGTTTAAGCATGTTTGATGTGTTTCAATTTAATGCAGGTACAGGTGCTCAAAATGTCCCATCTTTGGCCAGTAGGAGGGCCTGCAGGTTGGATCCTGAGTCCTTTTGACATGAAGCAGCAGACTTCAATAGAACCCTCGTTTTCTGTTGTGACAAAGTGCTCGGGGATCATTGTGTATATTTCCTGCACCAGAATGCGAGTCAGCCATGTCGCCAAGAAGCCCTGTTTTCTTTTAGTGGGAAATGGTGGACACCACAGTCTGTTGCCGCCAGTAATTTTAACCACATGGTTCTTCTATTTGTTATGGACCTCAGGCGCTACCAAAATAAATCCTTAGCACCTGGATAATAACTATAGTTTCGTTAGATTAGTTTACAAAGTGCTCAGAAGCATGTCCTGTTTGTATATATCCCTGAGCCCCTCTGGAGACTGCTGAGAACAATGGTTCTTTTACCCTTGACCTAGTGTTACGGGCTAGAGACCACAGCACATGGAAATGTCAAAACTGAGCTAATCCCAAGGAAGCTGTGCTGCCGAGTCCTGTTGTAGGTCCCGGAAGTCATAGAGCCTAGAAACTGATCGGTTACCTCGGAATGAATGGAACATCCTTAAAAGCCCATTTCGGAGGTCTTCTGAGGACCGGAAGACCCTTGATTGAGTCAAGGTCTTGAACACATCTTAGCAACCAAGAAGGGTAATTTGCCAACCCTCTATGGCAGTTCGACAAGGAGGAGGAAGTTCTTCTCGATTCTTCTTTATTCTGCTCAGATACCTGAAGTTGTGGCTGTCTCTCTCAGAAGGTGTGGACACCTGTGGCTCTTAGCGCTTCTACTCCTACTGAGCATCCTTCCCAAACTAAGAATTCAGTGGCAAAAGGGCTTCTTTCTCCCAGAATGCAAATAAGGCATGCTTGTTAGAAGTGAGATACTGTTCCAAAAGATGAATGCCCCCTGGTTTCCACTTGGGACTGAGGAGAGGGTTAAGAGAGAGCATCCCTGCCAACAAGGGATTGCACTCTTTGGGAGGACCCTATTGTACGCACAGCAAACAGGAGATAACCCAAGGCAGATGACAGGTGATGGTAGAAAGACCTCTAGGTGCCTGAGCAGGGAGAGACCATGGTGGGTGGAGGTTCTCAGAGGAGGCTTTGCGGTGCAGTTGCATTTGGCAGCTCCATGTACACTCCTCATCTCCGTGCACTCGGGCATGGCCAGCCATGTCTGCTGCTGGTGCCCCGGGAACCATCACCTGGTTATTGCAGCACCAGATGACAAATTCTAAAAGTGATTTGGAGGCAACAGGTAGGTACGCTCAGAGGACCGTTGCTTAGAAGGGGGATCGGCCAGGGTCTGGGTTCATTCATTCATTCGTGCCATCAATTCCATCGGTCTACATGCAGAGTACAGCAGACTGCAGGAAAAGCAGCTTTCACGGAATACTGTGTTGACATGTGGGTTCAGTTTTAGGTGAGATCGACTCAGTGAAGAACATTTTTTTTTTTCTTTTTAAAGCAACCTTTTTCTCACCTAGGAGAAACAGAGTGAGAAATACATATTGAGTTAGGGAAGGGGGGGACAGAAGGAAGGAGGCGTTAGGCCTCTCAGCATATTCTCTCCGTGGTAATTCAAGCCACAGTCCACATTTCTGAGTATTTGTTTTGTCCTTACCTCTCCTTTCTGCACACCCCCCCCCCCACCACCACACACGCACACACACAGTCTGGAACCATAATCATTTTGGGGAGCAGCAGGCTGGTGGCAGTAGGGTCAGCCTGTGCCTGCCTGGCCTGGCAGGATAGGCTGAGTGCCCATCACCAATCATCTCGGTGGCCAGAGCTTGTGGAAACAGGCCTTTTGAGGTTTCTTCCGAACAGGCACTGGGAAAGACTGGATATGCTTAGAAACAGATACTCATTTTGATTCCCCCCTCGCTCCCCTCCCTGTACCCTAAAAGTACAGTGGCTACACTGACCTCTGGCACAGCCCGGGTCTAAGGCCCCCAGGCAGGCCTCATGTTTAGTAAAAAATATGCCAAAACCCTTCCTAGAAGAATCTTGAAAGGGCGGGAGAAGACTACAGATGCCAGAATAGTGGCAGTTGCTGTGGTGGGTTTTTCCCTCTCGGTCTTCCAGTGTCCTTTGTTTGTTTTTGCTTGTATAATACATGCTATAGCGTTTTTTCCTATTGAAAGATTAAGTCTGCCTTTCATGGTCAGAGAACAAACCCAGGTGCTGTAGAGTAATCTGAGCCAGCCGCTTGCCGGCCTGGCCTGCAAAGCAGGCTCCAGACGATTTTGTCCTTGCTGCAGCCCCAGCGGGAACACACATTCCGCCCCACACCGGCACCTCCTGTGATTTTACCTTTAGAGTCAACTTGGGTCTGTTGATCATATTATCTGGTGATTGTTGTCCCTCCTGGTTTTTCCAAAAACAAGTATGCCCTAACAAACTGAAAACCTTTATTTGGTTTAGCGTTTATAGTTCTCAAATGAATACATAGCATCTGCAAGAGGAAATCAGGCCTGGCCTGGACTCACCTTCTTTAAAAGCATGCTTCCCTGACCAAGCTGTTGCCCTCAGCACTCGGGCTCTTTTACTCCACAGTACACTTTCATAGTATTTTTATGTGCTAGGTGTTTTACCCAGTATACCTTGCAGCTGGAAAGTAAAGAACTTTTTTTTTTTTTAATCAAGTACATCTAGAAAAGAAGGAACCTTCAAAGTGGACTCCTTATAACCAAAATACTTGTTCTAGGGATGCAGCTATTCCCAAAAACTGTTCTGGAAGCTTTTGCGGGGATTGTCTTCAGAACCAGTTTCTCATTCACCCACCAGATCAACTCATGGCAGTATGGTTAAACTAAATTTTAAAACCAAACTGATCACGCCCCACCTCCTTACCCACAGGCTCCTCCTGGAGTGCAGGTATCATCTACCCTTAGAGATGCTGCCTTCTTGGCCGGTATCTCCTTCAGGATTGCGGCCGGGTGGACACCGTCTCATTTCTCTCCCAGTAGTGCAATATTATGTTCAAATCCTGTTGGGTGAAAAACTTAATCCTTTTATTTCCGTGACACCTTTATTTGTAATCTGAATCTTGAATCTCTATTTTTATATATTTCCATGTTTAACTGTGTCTAAAATGAATTACTCGTTAACAGTTTAACAATAGTTTTTGTTCTCGACGAGGGATGGATAGCGCCAGTGTCTCTCTGCATGAAATTGAGTACGCGCTAGTCAGCGGGAACAGAATTAATAACAGTTACATTAGTCTAGTCTCCTCATTGTATTCACCTGCTCTGCATCCCCAGAAAGGTACAGGATACGACATGAGGGGAGGTTCCCATGTGGAATAAAAGAAAACGAGCTGTGTGGGTACATTGTTTATATTTTTCAATTGCTATATTTCATAGTGCAGGTTGTTTCTCAATAAACATGTTTCAGAGAACTGCACAAAGGTTAAAAAAATACAAAGTGACAGATTTGCTCTTATCTTTTTTTTTCCCCTAATGTATTTCTCTGGGGGAAGGGTTAGACCAGAGAGCATAAAAGGCTAAGCATTAAAATGGGGGCCTAGACAGAGCTCAGTGACCAGAAATCCTGTTGCAAGAATCAGCAGCCCCGATTGCTCCCCAGTCGCCCAAGAGTAATGAGGGGTCTTCGGGGTGGTGTGCAGGGACTGAAGCAGGAATAGGATAGATCTCCAAGTCTCTGATGGGACATGTGCTTCCACATTGTGTTTCTGAAGCTCAGGTCTCTAAGGGAGAAAGAGATGGACTTTCCGAGGACCCCCTCGCTAATGGAAGTGTGATCGTGTCACTTGATGGTCGTGTGTGAGTTGGGAGTGGCCCTGGTTTATCTGTGTTTCCTTCTGGCCCTTTGATAAGATGCCCCAAACAGGATTTAAGTAACCAAGTTTTCGTAGTGAACTCTTGCGACTTTTCATCTGGGAGCAGGGTGGCGGAAGAGAGCAGATAGATAGACGTTTGCTTTTTTGGAGCTAAGGCCACGCCGACGCCCCTGCGTCACTGGCGCACTCCTGGTCAGCTTCTCTGCTTTGGGGCGCTGTGGGTGGATGGGGACCTCCGGACTAGCAGGAGGAGACCGCAGAAGATTGCTGGAGCGTTCGGTGATTCTGCCCTGCCCCTTACCTGCCTGTGTGGCCTCCCGCAGCCCCGCCCTCGGCCCGTCAGCATGTCTTCCTGCCCTGTGGTGTGATCTGAGTGTCTGCACCACACTCGTTAGCCCTTCCGCATCAACCTTGTTCTCAGAGCCTGTCGCCTCAGCTTTCTCACACGCAGCTGTGGGCTGGGCGCTGGTTCTCCTGCCCACCATCCTCCCCCCAGGGCAGAGGCAGTGCCCGACACACCTGGGCCTGGCGGGCTGGCTGCCCTCAGTTGCAGACACAGGGCACTGTAGAAGGGAGAGCAGGTCTGAGCCTTGGTGCACAGACAGGCCTCTCTCAGAGAACATCGCAAGCTTTCAGTTAGAAGTCAGTTGTAGCAAAGTAAGGGAATTCTGTGACGTGTACTTGAACTCAAATCCCTGTGGTACAGGCACGAAGAGCCAAGGTCTCAGTCCTCTGAAGTCCCTTCCCCTCCACACCTTGTCTGGTGATAAATCCCTACTTGCCGTGTTCTCTGGTGCCAGCCTCTTGGGGCACTTCTCTCTGGGAATGCTGTGCCCGATTGCTTGATAGGCTGCAGACGATGAATTATTTTATTTTTAATTTGTTCTCCTCACCCCCACCCCCATCTTCTGACTGCACATGGGTTCTTAAAATACCCTCTGACTTGTCTTGAAGTAACAAAAGAGAAATGCTGGGCATTGCTCCCAAACGTAGAACATGCTGGGGGGGGTCCACCTGCTGAGTTTGAAATTGGGGCCCCACAACTGCAATGGGCTCTCCTCTTCCAGATGTTTGAGGAGCAGTTCTCTGGTAAGGAAGTTGATGTCAGTGTAGGAAACACCCTTTTCCATGAAAAGATCGTCTTGAGTCATCTGTGCCATAGGAATGTATAAAGATGCTAGCTCGCACGGGACAGTGTGTGTGCGACATTGCAGTAGATGCAGATAGCGCAGAGGAAGGTGTAGTTCTGACATGTCTGTCCGATGACTGTTGATCGTCGTATCTGGGAAAAGGAGTGGTTCCGTGGTCTCTTTTGAAATTCTTATGAGTCGGCGTAATACATGCATTCCCACAGTGAGCTGTGTGTTCAGTCACCCCCTTCAGTCCTTCCTCACTTGAATACTAGAGAGGAAGAAGATTGAGAGCCAGAGAAGTAGTGGGTTTGTGCCTTGGTGTCAGGGTTCTCAGCGATATTGACTCGCGCTAACACACCTGCCAGTGTCACTCTGACATGTAATCTCTGCTCCCTGGAAGGGAGGCTTTGCACATCTACCCACTTGAAGACAGAGCTAATTGAGGATGCTGAGCAAATGGAAATATTCAATTGTTAGCACCGACAAGGATTGGCGGTGACTGGTGGGGGACAGGCCACCGCGAGGACAGCTGGAACTGTGGGAGAGTTCATGCAGCAGTTCCCAGTTCTCTGCCCTTTACTGGAGGAGGAAGTAGCTTCCGGAGTGGGGACTGGGCAGGAGGTAACCTTCTAATAAGTGGGGAGAAGTGATAATTGGGGAAGACAAGTTAACAGTGTGGAGAGGGAAAATACGGACTAAAGATAGAGGTCCTGGTGGTCCCCCAACACTTCCTGCCAGTCAGTGTCCAGCTCTCTGGTGCTCTGTCCCCTGGCCTTTAGCTCCTGTCTCAGGGATCTCCTGGCCTGGTTCTGTCTCTGACTTCTCGAATTTGCTCGTCCTTCCTCTGAAATATCAGTGTGGCCAGGCCCTCTGGTTCTCGGGGTTCTCGTGGACATCCCCATTCCTGTTCCCACCCCATGAAAACCATCTCACACCCAGGGCTAGGCTCCTGTTCCGAGCTGAGTGGTGGCCTTTGGCTCTATCACTGCTTGAAAAAGCCAGGAGCAAGCAGAGGAAGGTTTCCAAAGCAACGTTTATCAGTTACAGCATCCTGGTGTGCCCCAGAGAGGCTAAAATCAGAGAATGCAGCAAGTGGAGATTTATAGCCGAATGAGGGGTACAGGGGAAGGCATTTCCGAAGAATGCACAGTTTCTCATTCACCTACAAGAAGTTTAACACAGATGTTTTCTGAATTCCACCACCGACAAGCAGCTGCAACGCAGTTTAACGAGCCCAACAGAACCAAACCAGAAAGTCTTGCCTCCTAAGTAATGGTTACAACCCATGGCACAGAAGGCATAACCTATTCTGGGTCTCCTGTCACCTTTGCCCTGGTCTCCAAGTTCTAGGATTTTAGACCCTTTTGTACTGTCAGGCTCAGTCCACACAGTCCTTTCCATTTGCTCCCAGGTACCTTCTAGAAAGATTGCCATCAACTGGTCATAGATATTAAAGAAGCAAACATTTGTCATTAGGAAAATTGAGAGTGCCAGATGGAAGAGCTGTGGAGCAACGGCATCTAGAGGAGAGGGGTGGACCCTAACATGGTCCAGGAAAGGGCTCGAGGCGTCACGTTCATTGGAAGCACCGACTTGGGAAAATGGGCAATGTAATGCAGGGCTCTCTGCAGAAGCAAAAGGGACATTAGAATTAGGGGACTCGGAAGACGTCAGAGTTAAAGCACTTCTTGTTGCACAGAGAAGACAGAAGTGGGAAGCACCTGCTGGGAGAGTATCGGTGAGCTTCCTTTTACTTCTCAAGCCAGGGCAGCAGTGATAATGATGGACTCACAGGGAATCAATCTCTGTGGGCAGCTGGGGAGCTTAGCCACCCGAACGCCACATTAGAGATGGGGCATCTGATACCCAGGGAGACCTTGGGTGCACTCTGAGGTCTGCATTTATTGTCCAGAACCTGTTCCTCAAATCCTCTTCTGCATGACATGGAATTAGGGGTAATAAATGGACACTTCAGAGAATTAGAAAGCTGCCCCTGGTTGGGGCGCTAATTTGGACCAATGCATTCCTAATCCGCAGAGTCAGTTGTGACACTGCCCCTCAGAGGCTGTGCATCCCTCGCTTAGACTTCACCAGCCACTGTTTTTAAGCTGAGAGAGATTCCACAGATGTATGAATGGGAGCCTAATAAGAACTAAAAGCGTAAATAAATCATTCCTCACCCCCACCCCCAGTTGATTTAAATTATCTTTTGTTGCAACAAACAACTGTTAGTTTCAACTTGCTTAATAGTTCGTTTTCACTCGCCTTATTTCTTCAGGGTAGCCAGAGTGCAGAGTTTTCTCCAACTCAGTTTTTGGAGGAGAGAAGCGCTGCTCTTGGTGTTCTCTAGCTCCAAGTCCCATCACAAAGACGATTTTAAAAATCACAACTTGGAGCCAATCTTTTCATGAGGCTTTGATTCCCTGAAATCCCATCAATCGTGAAGATTGTCCACTCAGCTCAGTGGTGTCACTCTGTCCCCTGCCTGGCTGTGAGAATGCCTCAGATGTTTGCAGTTCATAGCCATGGCGAATACCATCTTAACAACCTTCAGACAGAAGGGAAGTGAAAGGAAGACTCGAGGTGAGTGACTTCGGTTGATCTGACGGCGAGCGCGCCCCTGTTCTGCTGCCTTCCAGATCAGAGGCGGCTGTTTTATTAGATACCTTGATTGATTGCATCAGCAGCCAGAGTACGACTCCTACTTCAGGGGTTTCAAAGCCACAAAAGTAGATATTCTCCTCTCTCTCTCAACCTATGCCTAGGGATTTTGTAGAAGGGGTGGGGGTGGGGGGGAAGACATCAACAACAAAGTGAATTTTATATCTATTTGTTTATGTTTCATGTATTCTTTTGGAGATCATTTGGTTCAAAGGACTGTTTTTTTTGACCATAGCGCATGTATGTGTAGGTAAGCTTGTACAGGGTTTCTCAACCTCAGCACAAGTCTCATTTTGGATAATTCTTTATGGTTGTAGGGGGCTGGCCTGTACACGCTAGAATGTGGAGCAGCACCCCTGGGCTCTACCCACTAGATGCCAGTAGTGCCCTTGGAGGGAAGGGGTACCAAATAGGCCCCAATTGAGAATCACTGACTTAGTATATGGAGTGTGAATAAATGAAACCGTGCACATCTACTCAGAATTCCCCAGGAAATGTACACCTTATTTGGGATTTTTATTTATTTGCTTGCTTATTTGTTTGTTTTAATCTATTTCTTATCCCCTTGGCCCTAAAAGTTCTCCAAGTCATATTTTTATTTCTCCGTTTTTAGAGATTAACCAGATACTTTCCAATGTATCACTCTCACACAGAGGTACAAAAAGAAGGTAAAGATACATCAAAGCAGAGAGAGCTAGTGAAGCTATAGATGATGAAGGCTTTCTAAGGAGCATAGGTCATCCTGATGGGCTTCTTGGGATGGCATTCGCATACCCAATTGGTGTACTCTCTAACGGGGGTTCTGTACTCTTCCTACACCTCAGAATCCCCTGATGAATTTTTACAAAACGAGGTGTTGCCTGACATTTGGTTTTCTGCAGTTTTCAGGGGGTTCTACGGCATGTCCAGAGGATCATCATCCTTAGCCTCAGACAGCTGGATTGGACGAGCCATCCATTAGTTTGTTCAACAACTGTTTATCTAGCATCCCCATGTTGCAGGCAGTGTTCTAGGTGCTAGGGAGACAGCAGAGGACAAGGAAGGGAAGGCGAGACGTTTGCAGTCGGGCTCACTTTCTAGCAGAGAATGTGAGAGGATGTGAGTATCTTGGCTGTGTGCATCTGATTGGGGATACGTTGTGTTTTTATGGCTGAGCATTTCAGTCCAAGTACGTATGTCATCCATTATTTGTGTTTTTGTGTGTGTTTTTTTAATGCTTCTTGCATCTCTTTTATTCCGTTCTATAAAGACCTTTCATGATCCTATACAACGTTTCAGGTATGAGGTGGAGCAGGGAGAAATAGAGAAGCACCTTAGCCCTTTGGAAAATTAAATGATTTCTAAGCAGGTAATGATTGTTGGTTGTAATTCTCAGGCTTTCCGTATGGGAAATGTTTTGTTACCATTTCGTAGGTCAGGCAGCGCAGAGATGGTGAGGATAGATAGGCTTCACATTTATGCGGCAGTTCTACAGCAGTGAGGATTGAACCCAGGGCTCTCAACCATCCTTCATATTCTGAGTTTTTGAAAATGGACCGTCTCAGCAGTCACTTCTCTCTGATGCCGGATCCCAGAGGAAGGGGAGTGAATGTAAACAGAAGCCATACCAGAAACACACAAAATACCCATGCCAGGCTGGATGGTTTGCTCTGATGTGGACCCAGCTGATGCCCAGAATGACAGGCCATAGCCTTCCAGGGAATAAAAGCATATTCTTCCAGCCCGACTAAGAGTATTAGCTGCCTCCAAAGGTGTTGGAGCAGATGCCCCATTTGGTAGGTACTCCTTGGAATCCATAGTTCTGGCAGCCCCAAGGCAGAAAGGGAAGAAAAAGTCAGGGGACTTCCTAGGCAGAGCCAGGAACTGTGTGGAATAAGATGAAAAACCAACCTGGCCCCTCCCAAGTCTGCAGCCACTCACCACCATTTTAAAAGGAATGAACTCAGACCCAAAATTAGTCACATGTTACATAGTGGCAGATGTAGGATTTGAACCCAAGAATCCTCATGCCTTGCCTAGTGATTTTTCTATTATACCGGCAAAGAAAAAACCTCGTCCTGTGCTTAAACCATCTCCAATTTGGGGGAATGAAGAGCAATATTGTTTTAAATCCAAGAAGCTGAACCATTGATTCTAGGAATGTTGTTGCCTGTTCCTCTCACTGTAGCATGATATAATTGTGTACATACCTTCAAGAGAAAAAGCTTTGAACAGCTTTGTAAGACGTGTGACCATTTTTAAGTCTTGTACTTCAGAGAAGAGGCAATGGGGTAAGACAACTGCATTAAAAATGAAAATTGAAATGGTCGCTGGGAACCAACCCAGAGAAGAAGTAACATTTGTTACTGAGCACAAGAAAGGAGGAATGTTTTTAATATGGGATTTAAGATTGGCTGCATTTTGAGGATGGTCGTAACTTTTTAAGCACCCATGACGTCAGGCTTGGTGGTATATGACATCAACCGGTGGTAATGATTTGGGTTCCTGTATTAGGACGCCGAACATGAAAGATACTCCTGCTATGTGGATCTTCATTCCTAAAAAGAGTTCCTGGCCAAACTATCTTCCTCTTATGCTGATAAACTGGCTTGAACCATCTTGAGGGGGAAAACCTCTCTTTCAAGCCAGGGAAAATCCTGTGCAGCCATCCACTGCTCCCCCTCCTCAGATCTAGTCCTGAACCTTTTATCCTTCAGAATCAACTCTGCCTCCGAAACTGAAGCATCCTCTAACGCCCAAACAGTGGCCCGGTCTCCTAAAACATCTCCAGCCAAAAAAGCTCCAAAACAAGTGTCCTTGGTTAAAAGCATCCCAAAAAATGCTTCCATCAGGACATCTCTGCTCTCTAAAGGCTTAAAGCACCACTAGTCTCTCCTGACCACAGAGAATTGAAAGGCTTTTAGGAAGACCCAGAGGGTACTCATGAAAAATAATTAACATTACCCAAGGCAGCCAGTGGGAATGACCCCAGAGAGAGGACCAGGACGGAAGAGCTGTGAGCAGACAGAACAGGGAGAAAGGGGCCATGCTGGGTCCTCATGGGAAGTGGGGAAGGATGAGGGGACTGGAGGAGGAGGCAGGAATTGCTGTGCTGAGGTGGTATCGTCAGGGGCTCAGGACCGGGGTGGGGGGCAGCAGTGTGCTGGGCATAGGAACAGGTTCCATATGCTTTGTTTTCTGTCTTCCCATAGCCTGCCTAAAGGAAAGAGAATGTCAGTACAAACAGCGTGGTGTATTTTCATGCACAAGTCACCACAGAGAAACTTCAGACTATGTATACTAATGTGAAAGGATAGTAAGGTATGTCATTAAGTGACAAATAAGGGAAAAAGTTATTTCAGAAAAGTATTTTCCATATAAACCCATTTCAAAGAATAGGTAACATGTGCATAAGTGTAAATATATGTGTGTTGGTGTTTCAATGACGATATATATATGCCCGTATTTATATGGATAGTTTCTGGACACATACAAAGAAAATGTGAATCTGACAGTGGGGCTATGGGGCAGGCATTTGTTTCTCAAATTATTTCCACCTAGTGTATATGTTTTTACAGGGGAAAACATACTACTTTCATGATTTATTTTTTAAAAGGGAAAAACTTAGACATTTTAATAATAATAAGAAGAAGCATTGTAGCATCTCTTTGGGGGAGAGATGGGAGGTTGTCGGCTCTGAAGGCTGAAGCACACGCAGGATATCAGGGTATGGCAAGCATAAAGGTATGTCAGGTGTTCGGCAGAGGGTCCAAGAGACTTTTCTTCTATAGTAATGTGGCTAAGGCTTCTCTCAGGCTACCTGGTGTTCCCACAACACACCTGGAGCCAAAGAGGGTCCTTCTGGTGTTGATCTGTACAATTCTAAAAGTTCTGTGCTTAGCCAGCGTACTGGATAAAGGGAGAAATCTGGTGGATTCCTTTCATTTTCATTTACCTATAAATCTAGGTATTTGAACACTGATAACATTATATTTAATGTACTAACAAATGAGAATTAAAAAGTTGTTCCTCAGGAAAAATATGTTTGCAGCTTTGGGGTAGGCAAAGATGACTTAATTGGGACACACGAAGAAAGCATTGAATTACAAAAGAAATCGATAAATAGGATTTCAGAAAATTTTAAACTTCTGCTGATTAAAAGACACTATGAAGAAACTGAATAGACAAGCCATGGACTGAGAAAAATATATCTCACAAAGTACTTCTCTCCGGAATGTTTAAAGAAACCTTACAACCCAATGGTAAGAAATTGAACAACCCAATTAAATAAAACAAGAAAAAGAAAAACAGGCACGCATTTGAACAATCTTTTCATGAAAGAAGATAAACAAATGGCTGTTAAGCACTTGAAAAGGTACTCAACATCGCTTATCATTAGAGAAATGCAAACTAAAACTAAAGTGAAATACCAGTACACATCTACTAGGATGGCTAAATTTTAAAAGATTGACAACTTCAACTGTTGGCAAAAATGTGGAGCAACTGAAAATCTCATACATGGTACAGCCTCTTTGGAAAAGAGTTTTTCAATCCCCTTTAAAGTAAAACTTACAATTACCCAAGGCAAGTGAAAACATATTCACCAACGACTGATACAGAAGTTCATAGCAGCTTTTTTATAAATCCAAAGCTAGAAGCAATCCACATGTCCATTTCCAGATGGATATATAAATTGTAGTATATCCATCCAATGGAATACCAGCCAATAATAGCACTCATAAGTAATATTGTTATGCATATTCCTGTGTTGCAGTCAGTATACGGTATAACCATTGACACCACGTCATAAATGAGTAACAGCCAATCAGTAGTTGCCCAGGGCAAGGGTGGGAATGACTGCAGAGAGGCACAAAAAAACTTTGGGGTGATGGAAATCTGTACCTTGATTAAGGTGGTGCCATGCGTCAGAACTCACAAACGGGACACCAGGGATGGCATTCACACTGTATCCCCCTGTGGAAGGCCTGCCTTTGCCGTGGAGCCACTGCGCACACACTTGCATGGAGACATAATTATGTTTTCTCATACCGTTTGCATGCGGTTCTTATGTTTGTCAGTCCGCCTGCCAAGATGGCAAGAGGGCACATCCCATGCCTTGCCCTCCAAGCCATCCTACCCATAGGGTTTCGTATTCGGGCGTGTGCCACCCAGGAACTGACCCACTCAGATTGGAGAGTGGGCTGTAGGAACTGATTGTGAATGAGATGGGAAGGCTGAGTGTTGGGTCCCCCGTACCCCCCGCCCCAGTTGCATGGAGGCCATCAGGAGTGCCAAGGCAGCATCAGAATTTGTATCTGTGGAGGCCAAAGGCGTGGCAAATCTGGATGGAAGGAAGGATTGGGGGACTTGTCCTAAAGCGGCGTTTTTTTCTTAGCTTATGTGTTTATTTGGCTTGGCTGGGGTTGGGGTAGGGTTCATGGGTGGACGTTGTGTGGGTCTAAAGCATCCCTCAAGCTGCCCCTTAGGTTCCGAGAAATTCATGTGTCTGTTAAATATATTCTTTTTCTTTAAGGTCTCTTGCTACCTTCCTCCTCATTTATTTCATTACATCTTTCTATTTGTGGCCCTTTATACCTTCCTCCTGAGGTCCAAAGTGTTTTTGAAGAATACGGAACAACTTTCTTTAATTTTCCAGCAAAATAAATAGGAAAAGACTCCTGACCTCTTACCTGTATTTCCTCTTGCTCTGCCCCCATCAAACCTCCTGGTGGTTCAGGAAAACTCCTGGTAAGAGTGCCGGGAGGCGGGGACCATCCAGCGAGGCCCACCATTGTTTGCCTGCTGCACTTGGCATTCTCAAAGATGGCAAAGAAGCTTTACTTGGTGAAAAGCAAAACTGGCACGTTACCTCAGTTCCAAGACAGGAAAGGGCCCTTTACCAAAAAAAGGGAGGAGGAGGGGAAGGCCACCCCCCAGCACCTCCTAGGAGCGAGCTCCTTGCTTGTGGGGCTGCCAGAACCACCTTGAAACTGCTAATTCTGTGTGTTGGCCCCAGGCCGTGTGCGGAGACGTGAGGTCAGCGACAGTGGGAACCCAGGGAGCAGTGAATGAAATGTTCAGTTTTTCAGTTCGTCTTTCAACTAGCATGTATATGTATTTTAGTATCAGTGGGGAGCTATAACTGTTTAGGAATTACACCCCAGGAATTGCCAAATAAGTTAATTTACCTGTTTCTTATACAGAGTACTTACTAAAATAAACTTCACTCCATTTGGGAGTGTAAATAACGGGCCTCCTGCAGGCAAAATAGAAAAGGGCTTGCAGAGTAAAGTTCCTTTACTTTTTTTTTTTCTTTTGAGACATTGTCTTCTGGAACCGGCATCATCTATATTACTAATCGCTGGTGGGGCTTTCTGCTGCTTCACACTACTCCTTTGGAATTAAACTGCACGTATAAAGTATGAAAAATGTACTTTTTTAAACAGTAAAAAAGTCATTTTCTAGTATAATACCCAAAATAAAGTGCCATGGAGCCATTAGTAGTAAATTGAATTTTTTGGTGGGTAATTTGTACAAAACAGACAAGTGCGAGCCCCCCGTCCCTCCATCATCAGTCACTGGGTTTAGCGGACACAGACGTAGTAATCTGCAAGGACAGGCATTTTGATGTCGACTTCAATTGCACACTTCATTTATTTGGACAGGGCACAGGCGGCAGCTTCTGTCACACGGCATCACCACACTATTAGTGAATTTCGCCCCAGGGCAGCTGGGCCGCTGGGTTGGGGCAGATGTTCTTTTCAGCCTATTCAGTGACCATTCTTGGGGGTTGTTTACTGTTGCCATGGTGACTTTCATTTCCATAGCAGCAGCGCTGCTATTTCTCAGAGGAAAATGAATTTAGTTATAAAAGGATAATATTTTTCTCTGTCTCTATATAACCTGCCATCTGTCAACCGGTGGATCAGTAAGGATTCAGAAACCTATTAAGAATTAAAGCAATGAAGTGATGAGTGGCGTTTTTTTGGTACCATATTAAAAGCAATAATAGATATGGAAGCAAACATGCCCTCCACATTATAACTTCATTTTTAAAAATATATTTTGTGTGTGTGTGTGTGTGTGTGTGTGTGTGTGTTTAATGCCCTCACCACCTCCACCACCACCGCGCGCACATACAACCTCATAAAATACAGTTTACATTCCGCTGACAAATGGAAATAACCACGTCTTGTTTGTAATCTCACTAGATGCAGGTGTATTTAATGCTTTTTCTTGGTGCTGTGAGTTTCCCCAGTTCATTAAAGATTCCTGTGGCTGAATTTCCTATTGTCACCCGACTCTCCTGTGCCTCCATCCCAGAGGAACAAGCTGTGGGGGTGTACAGGTTAGCAAGTTATCAGGAACATACAATACAAATTCCATAATTAGCAAAATGAGAAGAGACCACGCGTTGTCTGAAAAACTTACAAATCTGCCCCTTAAATCCCATTCTAGAATGCCTTTCTTCCTCTCAAATTCAAATGGGAAGACAACCACCTTTGGGATAACTCATGTAGTTTTTCAGATTTTTTTTTTCTCTGTTGCATTCATAAGCTGTAACGTGCAGGGGGAAAAACACATACACACACACCGGCCCCCTTGTAAATAATGTTATTTATTGGTTGATTTTTCCAGATCCTGACATTGATGCTGCCAGTGCCATGATGCTTTTGAATACTCCCCCTGAGATACAAGCAGGTTGTGAGTAGATAATTTCTATAGCCTTCAGCACCTTAGTTTGTGACCTTACCTTTCTCATTTATATACCAGGCCATAGGAAGAACTAATACTCAAGAAGAACTTCCCTTGTAGAATCACGTTCAAACTACCTAAGTGCATGATTACATGCATATGCATATAAATATGCAGCCATGCATATGTATGAATGAATGCTTAGGTGTGTTTCCAAGATGACAAAGTTCTAATAGAATTTCAGGGCATAAGACTTGGGGGAAGGGATGCAGACCCTATAACGAGTCCCGGAGGAGACACCTTTCTTGCTCCTGCAGCCATTGTCGTTGTGAGTTACATGGGGCAGGTTAACAATCGTGGAGCTGAGCAGTGCCCATTGTAAGAAATTTCTTTTCCTTCTGGGACCTCATTAATAGCAGACTATTGTATAGATAGAGAGGAGAGGAGTGAGGTGGGTGTTGTGCAGAAGCTTGAAATAGCCTTGAAATGGACCACCGTGATGCCCACTGCGTCACCCCCACCTGCCTTCCAGGCTGCCATAGAGAAAAGGACAGGGCTGTAATACAGCTAAGCGGAGCACCTGTCTTCACCTTCTGTTGGCCGTTGAGCAGGGTCAAGCTTGAGACAACTCTTTTCCTTCTTTGAGCTTCTCTTCTGTCCACTGCCTGATGTTTTTTGGTCCGGAGGTAGACTACCATGGTTTCTAGAAAGGTCTTCTTAGCAAGCGATGGAAACTGATCTTACATGGAGATAATCTGTCTCCTCTTCCTCCTGACTTGAGGCTAGTTCCTCTGCCAACATTCTACCCCGTTCCATTACCCTGTTGAGCAGACAGCCAGTTCCTCTACCAGGGTCTGCTCAGCTTGTCCTCGAGCCTCCTACTGTGAAACACATGGGTGTGGAGATGGCCACATGAAGCGCTGACCGTGCCATGACTCCATCCAGGGGCTGGTGCCCACCTGGCTCATTCTTGTGTGGGTCTTTCAGCTCGCTTGGCGCCCCGGCTCTCGGAGGGCCACGTAGCTTCCCAAGCAAGGAGAACCCCCCACTTTTGAAGTCAGTAGTGCTTCCCACAGAAGAACTTCCAGCCTCAGACTCAGAACAGGTTGACTTTTGTTAATAGTAGACTGCTGTGGAGTTCCAGCCCATTCTTCCTAGTCCTGTACTTGCCATACTCATAGCCTTCCAAAAGCTTTAGGAAGTTTGACTCCATCCTTTCTTTCTTGTTCCTTTTTTTAAAAAAAGACCCAAGAGATGCAGTTCAGCATTCTCAGGAGGGACTTGTCCCTCTGCTAGGGGTTGCCATAACCTACTCCTAAAGATACGGAATTCTATATCTCTCTTTGCTAAACTCAGATTGCCAGCAATTAAAATTTCAGGCTACGCACACCTCCAAGAAACAAGCACCACTGCTAAGCAGATGTGTAACTGGCACAGTCTTATAACTAGTAGCTACCCTGTAATGTAGTTTTTAGATCATGTTTGAAGTTATAGAGGAATATTAAAAAAAAATAAAAACTGTTCTCAGGTGATATTGCAAGAAGAGTACAGACAAGATTGTAATCAAGTTACATGGTTTCTTAAAATCAAGTTGCATAACTCATCATGGGGAAAACATACTGATTTCATCAGAGCTGTATATGACTGAAGCACCTTCCTTCGCACCCAGCCACTGTACACAGTGATTGTTGGCTTAAAGAAATCTTCTGAGGAACTGGAATAATGGAGTTAAGAGAGTAAAAGCAAAGGGATTGGTTATTAACGGATCCTCAGCAGCTTCCATAAAAGTCCATTATCATTGGATTCTTGACCACAGGTAGAAAAGGTAAAGGGTTTTCCCAATTAATTGACATATTACTGGATTTTTATGTTCTCTTGACTAAATCCACTTCTCCCCTCCCCCTTACGATAACACTCAAACTGTAAATAATTATTGCTTCGGGGTATCCGTAGTCTTATTTACATTGAAATGCTGGATTTGAATTTTCAAAGCTCATTGTTCATATGTTGAAACTGTAGGCTCATTTTGAGAAGGCTTTCCTATCTTGCTCTTAACCACTGCGGGAAACCCAGCACAGCCTTCATATGTGCCTCCCGCCAAGAGGAGCTTCCAAGGAGTCAGGATGCCCACAGAAGCCTTGGAAGGAGACACACTTGGCAGGTGCAGCAGAGAAGTAGATTTAAAGACTGGGGAGAGAGTGGGGACACCACCTTTATATTTACTTTTCCATCTGGCCCCAAGCCCTAATAAAGTCCTTTGTAGGTCAAGGTAGAGCAGTCGATAAGCCAGATGCAAAGCCCTGAAAGATTGGAGCAGAACCCTAGGAAGGAGGTGAACATGCATCAGCTGTTTGCCCTGTGCACTGGGGAACCCAGGGGGCCGCTGCCAGCCTCCTAATAAACAAGAGGTGTGTGTCTCCAACACTCTGCTTTCAGTTAGCTCTTCTCTGTTTCACTCTTCCTTTCCCTCCCTTCATTTTCATTTTACATCACATAACGTTTCTTAGCCTGGGGTTCCATACAGTACCTTGCCTTCCGAAGGGAGAAGCATTAGAGACGTATAACGATGACGCCACCACCCCCTGCCCAGCCAGCTTTGCCCAAGGAAGAAGTGAGAGGGGATCCCTCAGCATAAAGCTTCAAAGGCAGCAGACGCCCACCCCAGTGATGGGGTGTGAGCAGCCTGCCTAGGTGTTTGTGTCCCTGTGTGCGTGCATCACTCAGGCTCGGGTCCTGCCACTGCCCACCCGTGGGGAGTGTGGGCACCGGTCTGCAGAGCCTGCCTGCATCCCCCCGCCAATCCCGCTGGTCTGGGCCCAGCTCTGTTTATAGAGCCTCCTCATGTGCTACTATTTATAGCCCCTTGTTTTCACCTCCTGGGCTGTGTGATGCTGTGTGAGCTGGGGCCACCAAGCTAGTCTGTCTGCTGCTGTCACTCCCAGCTGTAAGAGGCTGACCTGGATGGCTGGAAAGTCTTTTCCTTTGTCATCGCCCTTCGTAGCCACGTCAGGTCACCAGACCGCAGCCGCTTAGATCTTCTCCCCTCATCCTGCCCTTGCTTGGCATCTGCAAAGCTGGCTCTGGACTGGCAGACCAGCTCCAGTCCAGGCTCTGAGCTGAGCAGCTCATACAAAGGAAAAGACTCAAGAAGCTGGTGAGAAGCCTAGTCAGCCGAGCCCCTTGATCTTTGGGGAGTCCCTCAGTGCACCATGTATTGCTTAAGCTGGACTCCCGGGGGGGTCCCCTCAGCCTCTCTTTGCAGCCTGATGCCTTACTTTCTTTGAGACAGCAGTGTGCATCTCATAAAAACCTCAGGCTCCAACATTTTGTCATGGTTTCTGTGCCCCGTCGCCTCCCCCAGCAGCAACACCAGTGGTGACATTATCTTTTTCAGACTTTGCCAGGTTTGCAGCATGCGGAACTTTCGGCAGGGAGAGCCATCGCATCTCCCATGCTCATAGGACGCTCCTTCCAGAAAATTCAGCACAGGACATTGCAGCCTCATTATCTCTTCAATTTTGGATTCTGCTTCTAGTCAGATCCAGCCACCTACCCTCCCACCGCCCATGGCTGTGTACACTAATTCCGGCTTCTAGAGGCTACTTAAGTATCTGCTTTGCAGTCCCCTTTGACAAGCGCTGTGAGTCATCTTGAACCCCAGTGGAAGAATCTTGAAGCCAGGAGAAGTCAGATCACCATTACTCATCTTCAAAGGCTTATATAATCCCTGCTTGGAATGTTCCCAGAGAGGAACTCTAGATAATAAACAAAACAAAATGGGACAGGGTGAGGGAGGCGGTGAGCACATTCTGCACCCTTCCTAAAACTAGGAACCGTGTCAGACACACGAGTCCCCAGAGAAGAAAGGGAACCAGGAAGTCAGCTCCCCTCTTGTAGCCCCCTCCCCAGCACCCTTCCAAGTAAGCAGGTGGAAAGACCCACTTTAGGAAAAGGGAGGATTGTCGGATCACCTGCTGCTCAACTTATGTCCTCTGGTGGCCTGTGCCAGGGCTGCCCTCCAAAGGCAGCAGTAGGAGCTCAGAGGTTAATTTTAGAAGCTGTGAAAACTAAGGAAGCTTAAGCATCAGGAGGGAAGCAGGGATGAGGAAGTGCTGAGGGATGGCGGAACAAGGAGGAAAGTTTGTCTTGTGCCATAGACTTTTTTTTTTTTTTAGGTTCTCAAGATGATCACGTGTAGATAGCACAGTGAGCGGTGCTGCTTGATTTGACTCTCTTTGTGTGTGAGTGTTGCTTTTTTGCTGGTTAAAAATAAGAACGTTTAGAGTCACCCTATTAACTTAAGAGAAAGTCGATGATCTGCTCTGATGCTGATGTCCTTGATACCTCATCCGAAAAGCTGAGTCAGTCCAGATGTGTGTCTTCTTGCCTATGAAAACCAAATATTTAACTGACCTCGCAGAAAGGGATGGGATGAAGCTGAAGGTCGGTGCCTTTTCCAGTGAGAAACCCAAATCCAAGTTAGAAGCCAATTTTAAAAGTCCAGTTTTTAAAAATCTGTTTTCTAGCTGGAGCGTAGGTATAATGTCTGTACATTGGGTGGGATGCTGGTGCTGAAGGGTGTGGGTTTTAAGTGTTTGGATGCAGTTTGAGGGAACCACAGAGGAAATGGAAAGGAAGGAGTCTGTGTGCTGATAGAAGGGCTAAGGAATGGACCCCAGGCTCCGTTAGAATCCCAGAATCAAAAAAGCCGTGAAATATGGATCTCAGACATTTTAAAAAGGCGGTGATTCGTTTTTTCAGAAGCCACATTCCTAACCCTTGGGAATGGAGTCAGAAAGGAGAAAAGATGGGGAAAGGAGAAAACAGTTTTAAGTGGCACAGCTGGTTTCTGGCAGCCAGTGAGCAAATAAGAACACGTCCGCCATCCCAACGTGAAAAGCACTGCCAGTGATAAGCACTGAGAAATTCCAGGATTGGCAGAGGCAGAGCTCAGTTGCAGCTCATTTGAGAAGAAGCTCCAGGATTCAGAAGAGCCTAGTTTACATGCCAAAAGTCTTGTGAGCTTCAGGAAATAGCTCAGGGAAAGCCTTTTAATGCTGCAGGAGGCTCTGTTCATGAAATTCTCTTTGAAGTGAATACAGTTCATTAATCAGGAAGGTGATTTAATGGGTGAATACAGAGTTAGGGATAACTGCAGAAAGCATAAGAGGCTGACAGACTTTTCCCAAGTCCTGACCCTTAGGCCCTGTGACTTACAGATAATTAATAAGAGGACGCTAGAGAGATGATACAGGATGGTGGAAGGGTAAATGTGATGATGACGATGAGCTAATCTAATGGGCCAGCCTCTGAGCTTAGTGATGTAATTTGTCTTATTTAATCTTCAAGACAATCATGAGGCATGTTTATGAGTAGTTTACAGGTGAGGAAACTGAGGCACGAAAAGGTTAAGGCACTTGCCAAAAGCCACAGAGCTGGATGGTGAGGCAGGGCTTTGGACAGAAGCCATGTTGCTCCAAGCGTCTTCTTAACCACTGCAGGATACTTCTTCCCTGTAGGCTGAAATGCGAGCAGGAGCTTCACAAGAACCTGGTCTCTAGGTGCTTAGGGAGCGCTGGCTTCCTTAATTTCCCTTCCTGCTGTGTGTGCCCCTGATGCTCAAAGGTTCTGGGCCCTTGGGCAGAGGACTCTGGATATGGGGCATGGGCCTTGGTACTGCTTTTCTCTTTTGATGGGCAGATGATTCAATAGCCGAGCAGGAGTCCTGGAGGACGTGTGCTCCGTGACTCCCCTCTGCTCTCTTTACCTTCCAGGGCTCCCTAATCCTTGTCCCAGGTTGACTCTGACAGGATATGCTCCAGGGGAACGATAGCGCCAGAAGAGCAGACATTGCTCTTCCGGCAACTCTGTGACCAGGAAGACGGCCAGGTTCTTCCAATATGGTCTGGTTTGGGTCTTACTTCATTCTTACGGGTCTTCAGCCCACCTGAAATGGAGAAAGCACAGCTGCCTCAAGACTGCCCTGTGGATATTGACTGTTGATTGTTGTGATGATAATGATGCTGATAACTAACGTAATCGTGTCTTTATTTACTTACTTAGATCTCCAAATACTCTGTGAGATGAATACCATTTTTGGTTCCATCTTATTTAAGTAGCTTGCTCAGGGGACACAGGCATAAATGACAGAGATGGGATGCAGACTCAAGGTGTCCAACACCTGAGTCTGGCTCTCAGCCACTATGCTTAAGACCACATCCTTCCTCAGAGTGCTTTAATGGTTTTCCCAATATCTGTGGGATAAAGTCTAAATGCACCTCATTCCTGCTACGACTGTATGCTTTAGCAAAATTACTTTTTCGTTCCTGTGCACGTTGTGCTTTTTATAACTTCCAAGCTTTGAATGTGTTGTTCCTCTGCCTACAGGAAGTCTTCCCAGATACTCCTTACTTTGGGCTAGGTGTCTCCATCTTTCATGCTCACAGACTCCCTGCCCCAGCACTTACCTTAGTATATTTTCATTGTCTCTAATTCTCTGTCCCATTTAATTGTGGTGACCCTGTGTCCTCTTCACCTAATACATAGGCAGGTACTTGGCAAAAGATTTAATCCATTAATTGGTATGATCTGTATATGGGCCTGTAATAATTTTTACTGGCAAAAATTTCAGGTGTGGTACAAATTTTAAATTCATGTGGTATTGATCGGATGGTCTGTTCTATTACATACGCTTGCTGCTCTAGATGAAATCCCGAGTGATAAATCAGGTAATATTATCAGAGTTAGACTGAATCTGTGATTATCGGACCATTTTCAGGAGAGTACCACCCAGCAAAATAATTGAAAAACCCTTTCCCACAATCCCCAAACAGAAACAAAAAACCTGTCTTTTGCAGTCAGTGCATATTGACTGAAGCCCCGCTTATAAACATCAGAGTTCAACTGGTTTTTGCCAATGTCCGTCTTTGGCAGTTATTGGTATTTTTCCACCTTTATTTTCTTCTAGAAGTTTTATAATTTCAGTTCTTACATTTAGGTCTCCGATCCATTTCTAATTAATTTTTGTATATGGTATGAGGTTAGGATCGAGGTTCTCTTTTTTTTTTTTCCCCAAATGGACCTTCAGTTGTTTTAACCCTCCTATCTTCCATGATGTTCTTGATGCTTTTGTCAAAAATCAGTTGACCATTTTAGATACCCTTCCTTTTGGAGAACTTACCAACTAAGCAAAGCCTGATAATTAGCTGCACTATCACATTATAACAGGTGTCATGCTTTGAAGCTACTGGGTGAGTGTCCTGCTTCTGATGACCCATTACCTGAAGTGAGTCTGTTGTAAGAAATGGATAGAAGTTCTTGATCTAGTGAAGCCGACTCCCACCATTAAATATGGTAAGAGATTGGGGAGACTCTGGAACAGCAGACTGCACTAGTAGTACTGACTTCAGGCACTGGTTTCCATTTTATCTCCCATCCCATCATTTGTAAAACCTAGTCATAAGAGCCTTACGCACACCTGGAAGAGTAATGGCGAAAATACTAACAAGAGCTCCAGAATGCCCGAGGAATCAGCCTATATACACTTATCCCCTTATCAAGAGTGGACATTCATCCTACATGAAAGACCTTTGATTAAAGGTTTGGAATATTACGCTCTTAGAAACCTAAAATTTACATGAGTAAAAAATAATCTATGCGTTTTGTAGAAAGTATCTGTTCCACACAAATAACATCAGCTTTCAAACCTTAATATCCAGAGTGGGGGTTTTTTTTGTTTTTTTTGTTTTTTTTTTTTTGAGTGTATGATTTTCTGGATGTTTCTTTGGTGTGGTCTTTGAGAAAGCACATTTATTCACCTTGCCGCTGTATGAGACTGCCAGAGGCTACAGGAACATGGCCATAGCTCTGGGAACTCTTAGGATGCTGATGGGGGAAGGGGGTCTTAGTGAACTTTGTTCAGAAAGGGCAAGAGAGACTGGGGGACTTGTATAGTCACACAAGAATAACTTAGATTAAATCCCAAGTGACCAGCTCTCTGTCAGCGTCTCACTTCATGATACACTCCTGGCCCCATAGACACATGGGGGAGTATTGGTAGGTGACTAAGAATGTTAGCTTGAACCAGATGAACGAAACCACTGTTGGGGCAGTCAGAAAAGATCAAATATCAGGGATTTCCTGTGGTTGCTGTGTTTTGTAACTCCTCAGACAAAAATCAGGTTGGTGTGAAGCCACTGTGGGTTTGTATGGAAAATGGACAGACTCTGATGGTCACTGGCGAAAAGTTTGGCTTAAGGATGGTTAAGTTGGTTAGAGGAGGTGGAATGATGAGAGAACCCAGAAGATTTGCCTGAGGGAAGAAGCTTCAGAGAAAAGGAAGTCAGGTTCTCCAGAGAGGGCTCTGGGTGATTTTTGAGGCAGAAGCCAGAGCCTCAGGGTCAACCCTTCACTCCCCAAAACGCGGAGGAGGGGCCTTTCCTTGGCAGCGGAGATCATTGTGAGAACGAACTGTAAGTGCTGAGGTGCCAAGTAGCTTATGAAATTGGCTTGGCTGTTGTATCTGTTTATCTTTTTCCCTTGTTGGATTAAGGACAAATAGAAAGATGTTCTCAGCTTCTGACCATGACTGGAGAAGCATGAGGAAAGGATGCTTTTGTTTGGTCACTTGCTATTCAGTTGTGTCAGAGTTCTTGAGATCTTGTTAGGATGTGACTGGAGATAAAAGCTTATATTTAATAAATGCAAGAAAATAATGTTTGAAGCCCTCTTCTCTTCTCTTCTCTTCTCTTCTCTTCTCTTCTCTTCTCTTCTCTTCTCTTCTCTTCTCTCCATCCAAAATTTCTAACTCAGAATGGAAATCTTCACAGATGAACTCATGCATGGTGTCTTTTTCCTTTTTGCTTTTCCAGTTCCTCCAGGAGTGATACAAAACGGAACACGGGTTCTGAGCCGAGGGCTGTTTACCGGAGTCCGGCCATTGCCAATCACTCCCATTGGAATGACAGCCACCGTGAGGTAAGCAGGCGCTTGCTGGGCAATGCGTGCCTGAGGACTGGGAAGGGTGTAGTGTGTCCCACGGAGCCCTTGGTGGGATGGAGAAGACTAGCCTCTAAGTAGTGGAGACAAACTGGTTTGGGTGTTTAAAAAAGTTCAAGTAACTCCAGGGACCCCAGTCCAAATGCCAGCTTCTCCTTCTCAGGCCATCAAATTATCCTGATCTCCGATCAAATTAAGGTTGTTTTGGTTTTTTTTGTTTTTTTAATTCAGAAGAAGAAAGTGAGGTAAGGTAGACAGAAGGAAATGGTGGGCGAGTTGTTCATTAGATTCTGGGCTAACGGGCCTAGCTCTGGATTTAGCCCTGTCTCTTACCAGCCCTGTGACTTTGGGTGGATCTCTGACCTCTCTGGGCCTCAGTTCCCTCATCCATGAAACTCCTCTGCCTCCCAGAAGGGGTTGCAATGGAAATCAATGCAAAATCATGGGTGAAAATTGTTTTGGTACATGATACAAAAATAACAGGCGCATCATTTCCCTGCTTCTGAGAATCAGGTCCCTTGGCAAACCATGTGAACTCTTCCTCAGGAATGCTCTTTCCTCCATCCTCAATTTCCACTGCCAGCCCTGGGTTAGGGTCCACCGCTGGCTTAGAACCCTCCCAGGGGCCAGCGTGGATGCCTCCTCCTGTTTGCCCTGCTGTTTCGCTGCCCACTCCCAGCCACCCACCGGCCACCACTGGACTGAGCGCCTAAATGTGCCTCTGCAGCTGTCTGCAGGAGCACCTTCCACAACTTTCACCACATCTCCCTCCTCATATTCCCCTCCATCCTCCTGTCTCTGGAGCCAAATTTGTTCCCCAAATAAGTCCAGTCAGTATTCGCCCCTCCTACACAGTTTTCTCCATCTGGATTTCCCTCAGCCTCCACACACAAGGCAGTACTTCCTTCAAAGCCCATCACAAAAATGATTTCTTCACGAAGCTTTTCTGAACATGGCCTCTGAGCCAGGCATCAGATGAATTTATCTTTTCTTTGAACCTTATTCTCTGGTTGTGTCCCTTTGATGCGTGATCCTGTATGGTAAAATTTCTCTGTGTATCCCCCCCTGTCTTCAGTAGTTTGCTTGCTGAGGACAGGGGCTGGGTCTCACCCATTTGGCTGGTGCCTCATCACATTGCACAGTGCTGGGCCCAAGCTACTCAGCTCCTATGACACGGAGCTGCATCATCTCCTGGCTTTTTTTCCTGCATTTAGGGATCACGTTCTCACCTGAAAGCCATTTTGCATTCATAGTGTTTCATGTCCCAAAGGAAACCGACCCAGGAAGTCTGTTTAGGTGGGGCCTGAGGGAGATGCAAGGTCCACTCGCTTGTGTCTTTTAACTCTTCCAGAAAACCAACCTACTTTTGCCAGAATAGAAGTTGCTTGATCTTCAGTGCAGACACTGGAGTATGGAACCGGATAAGCAGGGAAGTTCATAGGAATAGAGCATTAATAGAATTGTAAAACTACTTATCATTTCTGCTAACCTGACTTGGTGATACTTTCCAAAAATATATGGAAAGGGTCTTTTTGTTGTACTTCTCTAGTACCTCTCCTTGTCCTTAGGTCAGTAATTCTTGAGTTCTTAAACGGCAAGCGTCTTCATGAAGCCAAAATATTAAGACCTTTGCTTCACATTATGAGAGATATGTGCTGGTTTCCGTTGTTTCTTAAAATCTTTTCTGCCTCACCTCTCAGTTTACCTTTTTGGTTGAGAAGACTCTGAGCCTGTAGACTATTTTCACATGGAGCAACAGTATTTTCATTAGTGGATTATAAGTTTAGACTTCCAGTTTGTCCTCTTGAGTGTCCTTTGGGTGCTCTCTAGCATAGCTCCCTGGGTGCAGCCGTTCCTCGTAGAAGGGCACAGAACGGGGTGTGGGGAGGGAATTCTGAGACTGGCTGGCCTTCAGCAGAAGCAGCCTCCTCATTTTAATTATTATCCTCATGGCGTATATTCTCTCAAATTTTACTGATTAGAATTCTCTAGGGGCATTATTTAAAATGTTCTCTTTTTTTTTTTTTTTTTTCTGGTTGTGTTTTGGTTAGAGGATAACAAAGCACTGCAACAAAACAATGAAGTCTTGTTACTGGCTAAAGAGTTGCCACTCATCCAGTCCAGTGGAGCACCTCACTTTGGCTCCTTCCACAGTAAAAGACCACAAAGCAGGTTTCGGGTCCAGTCAGGAAACACAAAACACCATAGGTATTCGAACAGAGAGACTTTAATGTAAAGAATCATTAACCTGGTAGAAAGTGATTAACCAGGTAACTGGAAAGGGTATCGTGGAGGGAGCAATTGCAGGAAGGAGATATCTCCCCCGGGGCTGAGGGAACAAAGGGAAGAGGTTGGAATGACTGCTTCTCTGAGCTGGAACTCCAACCGGCAGACCTCTGAGGAGGCCCCAGTCAGCTGGGCTGGAGTGTCTGAGCTCAGAGGAGGAACGTGTGCAGGACCAGAGGGAACTCTGAGAGAGGGCTCCTGCTGATGCAAGTGTCCCTAAGGGAACCTGAAGTTGGTTCTCCAAGAGTTGGCAGAACTGCAAAGGGAATTCTGCAGCTACTACAAGAATGAACGTGCAGAGGCATTGCTGGGGTGACACAGGAACTGTAAACATGGGAAGGAGCTTGTCCCTTCTGCCTCCACCCCTTCCCATCTCTGTGGCACCCCCTGTTGTCCAAGCCCAACATGGAGCCAGATGGTCCAGCAGAAATGGGACTTGCACAGCCCAGCCCCAGCCCCAGTCCCGTAATAGGAAACACCATGGAAGGCTGGGTTTGGGCTGAGTGACAGTAGCTTCACAATGGCACAACTTGCTCAAAGTCTGCCCACTACCAAAGCATGCATAGTCTAAGAGTGACCTTCTGGAGCATCATAGGAGTTTTGAGCAGAATCATTTCAGTAAAATATGTAACCACAGTTTGCAGAAGCTAGACAAGTTACTATTGGCACAAACAGAGAAACCATTAAAGAAAACCCTCGTGTACTCCCACTGCACTATCCACATTTTGCACCTCCCACCTCAGTTTGTTTTCCCCCTTCTGTCACCTCCCTTCCCTCATCCCCCACTCCACTCCGGTTCAAGCCATTGTTTCTCAGTCTAGTTGTGTAGCACACAGCTCCCTGGCCCATGCTGGTATTACGAGCCTTGCGCTCCCCCTGATGAGGCAGTCCGTCGCGGGTCGTCAGTCAGCAGCTCACGGCAACTGTTGGCCACTCATGCTGGCTGCTGGCCACTCATCGCTGGCCGCCGGCTGCTCACAGTGGCACACGGTAGCTCACGGCAGCACACAGCAGCCTGCAGCAGCTCACAGCAGCCCCAGGGCAGCTCACGCCAACCTCCGGCGGCTCACAGCAGCCCAGCTCCAGGGATGGCTGTTGTTCACAATCTTAGCTGTAGAGGGCGCAGCGCACTGGCCCATGTGGGAATCGAACCGGCGACCTCGTTGCAAGCACAGCACTCCAACCACCTGAGCCACCAGGCCGGCGACCCCCACCTCCCTCCACCTCAGTTTTAAGAGAAATTAGGGAGAGATGTATTGCAAGCTCTGTAAGGTCAAGGACCCTTGCTTTTAATACCTTTGCCCTTTTTATGTCCCAAATGTCTGACAAGTAGTGGGCACCCAGATGGTTTTCCAAAGAATGCCCATAAACATAGTGACATGGGTATTTGCAGAATCAGTGTCTGTAAAACTCAGAACTGCTTGGGGGCAGGGGGAATCTTATAGTTTAATTTTTTTTTTTTTTTTTAATTTGGCCATATGTCAGTTGAACCAAATTCAGCTGAGGTTAAAAAGAAAACAGTCTCACAGAGAATGAAACAACAGTAGATGTCGTCTGTCTGACCACGTGGCAGTGACCAAGGGTGCCTGGGAGTGTTCAAATGTTTATGTGGGTGGCTGCCCCTGTCAGTTCAGCTGGGGCGGAGCGGGGAGGCCAGAGTCATTAGCACCCACTAAAGACCAATTTCCTAGTCTGCTTTGTGTGACAGGTTTTCTGTGTGAGTCTAAGCGACTTCTCCTTAAGTGAAAATATTTGTCTTTCAGGGTTTTTTTTTTCCCCTCCACTGAGTGGCAAAGGCCATGTTTGTTTGTCTTAACTCTGAAACCGTTATTGACATAGATGAAGTGTTACTTTTATTAGCTGATCATTACACAGCTTGTATTTGCTGGGTTCCTTTGCATATAATTATGATGTGAAATCTCCTTGTAAGAGTATCTGTCAATAGTGTAATTGACTTTACAGTGTTGACTTTTTACTCAATAACCTCAGAGATTGGCCCATCCTTACATGTTGGAAACCTGCTTATTTTTAAATCTGCCTGGGCATAGAGTCCTCAAGACACATTACCTTAAAATAACTGCTCACATGTCTTCAAGTTTTATGCCTGTGTATTCTGGTGCCTTCCCACCGAAACTCCTGGCAGAGTATACGTTGAATGGAACAAACAGTTACAGCCCTAGAACTGTTTCTGGCCATCTTGGGAAATGGGAGCCCCAAGTTTCTTACATGTATAGCATTATGGGCTGTCTCCCAGGTAGGGGCCATAGCAGTTCTCCTGGACCTGGGCCATCTTGCTTTCAACTCTAAGGGTTCTTTTTGACCCCAAGTGACCACTCAGGTGGTAGAGAAGAATTAATCCAGGGCTTTCCAGAAGATTAGGAGAGAGTTAGAGAGTGGGGTTCTTCAGATGACAACAGAGCCTAGAAATTGCACACATGAACTGGGAACCAAGTTTCCCGCGTCCATATCCTATGGCTGTGTGACCTTGGGCAAGTGTATCTCGCTTCTCCTGAGAAAACCATCATCTGTCTCGTGGGTTATTAGGGATAACACAGTGATGTTCCTGGCATTATGCAGATATTTGATAAATACATAATGTGAAAAAACAAACAACCTGATTCAGAAATGGGCAAAGAACTTAAATAGGCATTTCTCCCAAAAAAGATATACAAATGGCCAATAAGCATGTGAAAAGATGTTCAACATCGCTAATTGTTAGGGAAACGCAAACCAAAACTACAGTGAGATGCCGTCTCATACCCATTAGGATGGCTACTATTAAAAAAAAAAGAACAAGTGTTGATGAGATGTGGAAAAATTGGAACCCTTGTACACTGTTGGTGGGACTGTAAAATGGTGTGACCGCTGTGCAAAACTGTGCGGAAGTTCCTCAAAAAATGTAGAATTACCACCTGATCCAGCAATTCCATTCCTGGGTATATACCCAAAAGAATTGAAAGCAGGGTCTAAAAGAGATGTGTGTATATCCATGGCCCTAGCAGCATTGTTCACAACAGCTAAACTGTGTAAGTGACCCAACAGACGAACGCATAAGCAAAACGTGGTCTATGTCCACACAATGGAATATGAGTCAGCCTTCAAAAGGAAGAACATTCTGACATATGCTACAGTCTAAATGAACCTGGAGGATGTTAACGTTGAGTGAAATAAGCCAGTCACAATACGACAAATACTATATGATTACATTTATATGAGGCACTTAGTAGTCAAAATCGTAGAGACAGAAAATGGAATGGTGGTTGCCAGGGGCTGGGAGGAGAGGGAAATGGGGAGTTATTGTTTCAATGGGTATAGAGTTGCAGTTGTACAAGATGAACAGTTCTGGAGATGGGAGATGGATGGTGGTGATGGTAGCATAATATTATGAAGGTTGGGAAAAAAGTAAAATTAATGTGGACAGCCTTGTGGATTCATCCAGCCTGCCCTCCTTAGTCCTTCCCAGGTCCCCTTTCTGAGTGCCCCAAACCCCAAGAGAAGGCTTAGATGGAGCTTCTTGTGCCACCTTCAGGACAGTGCACATTTGTGGTAAAGCCATTGGTTTTGAGGGGTTACGGCAATAGAACGACCAGTCTAAACCGCAGTATATATAAAATTATAAGTGCCATGTAATCAGTATCTAAGGCTGCTTAATTTTATTTGGATCTCTTAGGACCTCAAGGGAAAACTTCAATTCCCAGGGTACATGAAGCAAGTCAAGAATGAATGGTCCTATTGTAATACAAAACGGGAATGCTTAAGGTTCTGGCAAAACGGAGCTGTGGGGAAAAACCCACCTGTCAGCCTAAGGTCTGCTTCTGACCACAGTCTTTGTCTTTCCCCTTAAGAAGATGTTTGTAACATAAGTTTAGAAAGCTGGCGCAACCTTTGGTATTAAGATAGGATGTGGTCTGATTATACAGCTTGAGGGAAAATTTGCCACTGATCTTTTTTTTGTGTGTTGTTTTTAAAGACCAAGCACCCGTCAGCTTTTGTCTTCTGAAATCATGGTTTTTGAGGGCAACTTTGAAACTCAGTATTAGATTATGCTTGGTGATGGGAGAGAGAGGAGGAAACACTAAAGGGATAGATTAAAGGGAACAGAAATAAAGAAGACCAGGAGGCCTCTGAGTGCTTGAGTTCCCACTGGGCCCCCCCTGTCTCGGCCTTTTGTCTGCCTTGGGCTCTTCTGGTCCAGAAATCTAAACAGTGACCACTGAACTTACTGTGTCAAATTTGATCAACATTCTAGAGTTGCTTCTCGTATTTCAAGTCAACGGCATTGGGTCATGCCTTTGAAAGTCGTGGTGGCTTTTCCTGTTGTATCCGAAAATCCTCTGAACTCCTGATGATTCTGACCTGTGCCAAATGCAAAACAATTGATGGAGGAGAGTTTTAGGATCATTCCTTTTTTGTGTTCTGTGATCTAAATGCAGAGAGGGAGTCCCATTTATCTCAGTGGTTTAAGGGAACAGTATGTAGCTCATGGAAGAAAATTGTACCCCACCCCGACCCTGGAGATGACCACCGATGTGAGACTTCTGGGATTGTTGAATCCATATGCTTCTCAGGAAGGTCTACCCAGCCAGAGCAGGTATCACAGGCCTCTGGACCTGCTATAATTATACTATGCATATAATTAATAGATCCTCATGAATCCACCACCCAAGTGAAAACTGAAAGCTTTACTGACTCCTTTGTCTTCCCTGAAAGGTAACCTTAATCCCAAATTTTGTACATACTGTTTCCATGCTTTTAAAAGTGTTTTTGATATCCGTAAACAATACGCTGTTTAGTTTTGCTTGGTTTTGAGTTTTATGTACCTGGAACGATATATGTCTTCTTTTCTAACCTGCTGTTTACTCATTAAGTTTATTTGTGTAATTGAATCATTTTTGCAGCTATATAATATTTCATTCTGAGGCTATACCACAACTTTTTTGAGAAGATAATTGAATCATTTATAGTTCTTTGCTATTACAAATGGTGCTGCTATGGAAATTCTTGTGCATGTCTCCAGTTTCATTTAAGATGCATGTCCAGGTGTGGAATTGTTGCTTGGTAGTAGGGTATGTATAGGCTCAACTTTACAAGGTAACGCCAAATTGTTTTCTCAAGTGTTTGTATCCATTTTATACTCCTGCCGCACCGGCAGAGTGTGGTAGTTCCCATCCTCTACGTCTTCAGAGACATTTGGAACTGTATGCTTTGTAATTTCAGCCAATCTAATGAATTGTCATGGTATTTCATTGCGTTTTCTTGTTTCTAAAGATGTTGCACAGTTTTTCACATATTCAACATTGGTGGTTGGAGTGTGCTCTTTGATGGGTTTGCCTGTTCAAAATTTTGCTCGTTTTTCTATTGGGTTGTTTCTCTTTCTCTGTCTTTGTAGAGAGTTCTTTATATATTTTGAATATTAATCCTTTATTGATTATATATGTTGCAAATAACTTTTTTAAGTTTGTGGATCGTTATTTTACTCTCCGAAATAGTATCTTTTAAAGAGAAGTTCTTAATTTTCATGCTTATTAATCATTTTTTAATGAAATCTGGTGTCTTAAAAAAAATCCCTACTCCAAGATCATATAGTCTTGTGTAGTTTTTATCTAAAAAAATTTTTAAGTTTTTCCTTTCACATTTAAATCTGTAATCCATCTGGAGTTAATTATTTGTATATTTATTTCTTCCAGCAACCTTGCTAAATAAACTGCCTAAGTAATTCTAATAAGTTATCTTCTGTAAATAATGGTGGGGTTTTCTCTTTTCAATTCTTATATCTTTTATTTTTACTGTCCTGTTGCACAGTTCAGGACCTCTGAGTAAAAGTAATGATTATAGACATCTTTATGTTTGTTATTTTAAAGGGAGCTATGTTATTGATTCACAATTGATAGAATGTTATATGTATTTTAGGAAATATACTTTATGATAACAAAAAATTCATTCTGCTCCTAGTTTTGCTATATTTTATCATCAATGGTTGTTGAATTTCATTTTAAAATGTTTACATCATTTGAAATAATTATAAACTTTTTTTCATTGTTTTACTGTGGTGAATAACTATAAATTTCCCAGTATTAAATAAAACCAGCATTTCTGAGTATACTTTGCTTGTGATACATTATATTTTGTATGTGTTGCTAGGGTTGGTGAGCTAATATTTTATGCATGAATTTTGCATTTTTGTCCATGCCCCATTTTTCATTGCTTTATTCTCATAAATTTAGTTAAGAAATATTCATGCTTAGATTGTTTGGAAAAGATTATGTGAGACTGAAATTGGTATTGCTTAATGTTTGATGAAACTTGCTTTCAAAACAGTCTGGGGCTGATGCTTTGTGGTTTTTTTTTTTTGTGGCATGATTTTTAACTGTTGGTTTAATTTTTAAAATGATCGTAGTATAGCTTATATTTTTAATTTCTTTTTGTATCCACTTTGGTAACTGGGAATTTTTCCATTTCACCTGAGTTTTAAAATATATTTACATAAAGTTATTCATAAAATTTATTGTCATGTTTTTAAATATCTTTTTAGTTATGTCCCTTTTTATTCTTTTTTTTAATTAATTTATTTTTTAAATTTATTGGGGTCCTTTTTATTCTTTATTTCATTGTAGCAGCTCTCTCTTTGCTTAATCTTGCCATAGTTGTTTTTGTTGTTGTTGTTTTTTAAAGAACCAACTTTTGGGTTTGGTTTTTCGAGGTTTGTTTGTTTGTTTGTTTGTTTTTAAAGAGGGCACAGCTCAAAGTGGCCCATGCAGGGATCAAACCAGCAACCTTGGTGTTAGTAGCAACGCATTCTAACCAACTGAGCTAACCGCTCTTGTTTTCTTTTTTAACCATCTCTATTTTGTATCTGTTCTCTAGTTCATTGATTTTTCCTATTTTCTTTATAATTTCCTTTCTTTGGATTTTTTTTTCTTTGTCTGGATTGGATAATTTTATTTTAAACCTTTTTCTAGAAAAGTTTGAGGTTATAATTTACTTCAAACTACTGCTTAGTTGGATCCCACAGGTTTGATACCTTTTATTTTCATTATTGTTAACAATTCAAAGTATTTTCTAATTTCCACTTTGATTTCTTTGACCCACGGGTATGTTTAGAAGTGCATTTTTTAATTTTCAAACCTGCATGGAGGTGATTGTTTCTTATTTTTGCTTTTAGTTACCTCTTGAATATTGATTACTAACTACAATGCATTGTGGTCCGAGAATTGATGTGTAAGATACTGCTTCTTTGAAATTTGTGGCAACTTGCTATATGTTCTAATGTATGTCAGTTTTTATAAATATTCTGTGTGCTTCAAAATAATATGCCTTCTCCATTATTAGCACATGTTCTATACATGTCCATTAGAGCAAATCTTTTATATACTAACCGTGTGTGTGGGGGGGTGGAGACAGGGCTAATCAATTGAATACTGAGAATAATGTATTAAAATCTCCTGTTACCATGTGGATGTGACTGTTTCTCCTTGTAACTCTTTCAGTTTGGGATGTTTATATTTTGGAGCTATCTTATTGGAGGTATTCATATTTAGAACTGCTTTTATCTCCCTGGTGAATCAAACCTTTATGAATGTTTAATGACTATAGTAATGATGTTTGCCTTAAAAACCTGTGTTATTTGGTCTTAATACAGCTACACCAGCATGGCATGATACAATGTTTTCCATTCTTTTATTTTTATGTTTTAGGTTTGTCTCTTGTAAACAGCACATGGCTTTGTGCATGTGTGTTAATCATCTTTACCTTTTTAACAAAGTTTTTAGCCCATTTTTATTGACATATTTGGATTTATTTCTATCATCTTAGTTTGCATTTCTGTTTGTCCCACTTTTCCAGATTCTTTTTCCTTTCTAGCATTATTTGAAGTTGATCAAGATTCTCCCACTACTCGTTCCTTTTTTTTTTCTTCTTCTTCTTTCTAATGGTTTGGAAGTTACACATTTTGTTTCTCTTCTTTTAGTGTTAATCCTGGAACTTTTAACATGAATATTTTAAAATGTTTAAAGTTAATCAATATCTTTAACCTCCTGATCAATACAAGGCCCTTGAAATGCTTTAATGCCTATTCTCTACCACCCAGAAAATATATTACATTTGCCCAGTACTTTGGTTCTATTTCAGTTTCTTTTCTTTTTTTTTCTTTTTAACTCAATCATTATTATGTTGTTCAGTCAATACTTGATGACATTTTCTTTGCTTATCATTTCTTCTTGTCTCTCAGATCTTCTTTTTTGGATCTTTTTCCTGAAATATAGTCCTAAGATGTCCTCTAGTGAATACCTGTTTTTAATAAAAACCCTGATTTTTTGTTTGAAAATATTTTTTTTCTCCTCATTCTTGGAGGATAGTGTTATGGGGTATGCATTCTAGGTTCACAGTTACTTTTTTATCTCTCACTTTGAGAATATAGTTCTACTTTTATCTACTTCACTTGCTTTATCTTAATTGGTACTCCTCATTACGTGGGATATTTTCCTTCTGTGACTTTCCAATCTTCTCTCTTTTTTTTTTTTTTTTTTTTTTTTTAATGCTCTACAGGTTGACTCTGATGTGTCTAGACATGGATTTCTCTTTATTTATTCTCCATGGGATTTGTTGGCTCTCTGAGGCTGAAGATTTGTACCTTTCATCAAACCTAGAAAATTCTCAGCCGTTTTTTATTTGGGATTTGGATTTTCTTCATTTTTCCTTTTCACTCTGGAACTCCAATTAGATTTATATTTTCTTATTATATTCCATATTGCTGAATTTTTCTCCCATATTTTTCATCCCTTTGTCTCTCTCTGTTGCCTTTTATGTAATATCTTCAGATCTGTCTTCCAATTCACTAGTTTTTCTCACTATTTTTTTCCTATCAATTCCATTGAGTTCTTTAATTTTAAGGAGTATATTTTTCACCTCTAAAAATTCTATTTAATGCTTTCCAAAATCTGTCTTCTTAGTTTTAATAATCTGTTATTCTTTTCTAATGTTTCAATACCATTTATTTCTTTACACATACTTTACATTCTGTATGTAGTTATTTCAGTATTCGCAGACTTTGCAGTTCAGCGTCTATAGTTTCTTTTTTCTGCTGTCTCTTTTTGATGGTGCTTTATTTCTTTTGTGTTTAATGCGTTTTTGATTACGAATCTGTGTTCCTTAAAACCTTACCTGTGGGAATTCTTTGGGGCCTGGGTTTAAAGTTAGGTTCTTCCAGAAAGGGTTTGTATTTTCTTTTAGTAGGCACCACTGGGCATTTCAAACTAAATTTAGCTTGCCATCTTTGGTCCACACAGAATTCTGGCCCCATCCCCATAAGATTTCAGGCGTGTGGTTAAAAATTCTCAGGGGAGGCTTTTCTTGTCTCCAGTTCCATCTGGAGCTGAGGTTAAGGCTGACTTTATCCACATTGCCTGTGAAGGCGGTTAACTTTTCCCTAGGACACCCATTGAGGGCGTTGTCATTCAAGTGTCCTAGCTTTTTATGTGGTAGTTTTACATTTATGTATTCCTAGTGACCTGTTTGCTGACATGTGTGGTGATTTTCAGTTATGAGCTTCTACTCGAATATTTGCTTGAACTTAATCTGTGGGGATCCTAATGACCTTAATTCAGGTGGCTTTCTTTAAGAGAGGATTTGCGGTTCAAACTTCTGCTGGGAGCCTGAGGACCACTTGAACCCCTTCGGAGGAGCCGCAGTAACCCTGGAGCTGCCAAAATCAATCTTACTGTCACTCCATCCCCCTCACCGTTGAAGTTTGGGCGCTTGTCCCAGTGCTAGGGGAAGCATTTGCTCCAAGAAAACCCTGGTTTTCTTGGTTGTGTGCTGCTCCCATTTCAGAGTATTTATTCTTTTTCATTTTTTTATTCTTTTGAATTTGTCGTGTGTGCGTGAAGTTCTTTTGGTACATGTGTGCTGTGTGGGTCTCTAATATTCCCCTTATTCTAGTGAACCCAGCGATGACTTTGAAATAATGTTGCTGTACTTTATTCGGGATCTTTTGTATGATAGTTGGAAGACTGCTTTCCAAATGTCTTCTCTGGTACCTGGCTGAAAGTGAAAGCCTGTGGTCTTCTTTTCTCTTCCGGGTCTTCCTTCCTGTGGTTGGTCCTGGACAGAAGTGTTGCACTCGCTCCAGCTCTCAGATTGTCTCTACAACCGCCCCACCCCCTCCCCCATTAATTCCACCTGCTTCTTTACAGGTGTGGCAAAAGATCAGCGTTCTCAAGGAAATTCTAGGAAGGACAGCTTCCTCCTAAATGATAGCCTCTAGGTCTAAAGCCATTGGTTCCAGGGAGAACCCTAGTGCACAGGTGAAAGATGGAGGTGACACATGCTGACTGTACCATAAGGGAATAAATAAAGAACGGGGAGAGAAAACAGCAAGTTGGCTGTGTCTAATCAGAAGCTATACCTTAGCTTGTGAGATGCAAGCATTACTCATTCTCAGGCTGCACTAATGTGATTTCTCACCTTTTATGTTCCCATCTATTTGACGAGAGAATGAATACCAGGTTTTCATTTGCGATGAATAAAATGGGGTTTTGTTGAGGCCTAGTAAAATCAGGTGGCTTTAATTTATGCTAACATGATGACTTTGAGTATTGTTACATACTATAATTCAGCTTAAACTGAAAACTTGCAAGCTTTTCAAATGTATCGTGTGTTCATTTTAAGGGGGGATATGTGAGGCGGTGGTTAGAAATTTACCTTCGAATATGTTCAGGATGGCTGGTTTCTTCTTGAAGCTTTGGCGCCCTGTCATGACAACCGCTGCAGTGGGAGGGTTTTGACACCAAGTCGGTGCCGCTGGCTTGCCACCAACATGAACAACATTGCATCGTTATTAATGATTGAAGGAGCTTGTCACTTCCTGCTGAGTTTGTGTGTAATTTATGGATTATGAGCCCATACTAAAATCTCAGGGAAAGTTAATTGTTATCAAGCAAGAAAGAGATACCTTGATATTTTAATTTGAACTCCCTGACGTTACGTCTGTGTACCTGTTTTCATCCAGAAATATTGTCAGTGGATGTATTGGTTTTCTGTCTTCGTCACAGTTAACGTCCTTCCCCGGGGAAGACATTTCAAATTCCTGCTTAAATGGTCTTTGAGAACTGGCTGGGCCAACTTGGACAAGTCATGGGGCTCCCTGAGTTTCTGTGTATCCATAACATGGTTGAGCTGGGCCAGGGTTCCAAGGTATGGGTTATGGCATCACCATTGGCACTCAGTGTGAGTCTGGGTGATGTCAGAGACCCTGCTTTGCAGAGCACTGATTCATGAGCTATGGAAGTAGGATTTCCGGACAGGAATTCCCACCCGTTCTCAGGAATTTTTTTCCACTTACCTGTTCCCGAATCCCAAGATACAAATTGTTATCTGTTCTCCACGATGAATCGTTTCCACAAAGTGACAGCCAATACTACCAACCACCTGGGTTCTAATTTCCCGAGAACGGGTGGGAATTCCCGCCCGGAAATCCTCTGTGGAAGTGATTTTCCTTTCTGTTCTCCTTGAATTCCTGTGATCTCTTTAAGAAGAATGTTTCAGTTGGTTTTAGGGTGGGCATCTTCACCTCTCCGATGCTTGCTTATCTCCTTTAAGTAAGATAAGTTCTCAGGCCCAGAACTTTTCCTCTTGTAATAATGTGGAGTTGAAATGTTATGTCATTGCTTTCATTCTAGTGTGTTTCTCCTACTCGGGACCCCAGACTTTTTATTTAAAAAAAACTTTAAACCTGTGGAAAGGAAAGAAAAGCATAGTGAGCACTATATGCCTTTCACCTAGATACCCTAAGCATTAACTGCAGTGCTTGCCTTATGTCTTACTTTCTTGCTCTCGTGGTTCTCTTCCTTGCCATATATGTCCAGAGAGGTATCATATTCTGCTTTAACTGGGGTACTAAAGTGAGTCATAAGCCCCATGTTATTAAAAAGTAAAGATTCAAAACTGAATTGATTTTTCTGGAAGCCTAACACAGCCCAATCCAAATGTAGTTGGATTCACTCTGAAACTGTTTTATGCTAGTTCAGGAGACTCATTACTGAATTAATTTTTGGATTTTACCGTGGTTACCTGAAACAGCAAAGATCAAGAGAACCATTATACGAGACTTTTTTTCATTTGCCTTAATGATTATTAATAGCAACCTGTGCAATTAATTACACTAACCAAGTTTCATATTGGGTAACACCTTAAAGGAATCTTTTCCTAGCCACTTTTATGTACCTAAGACAGAGCCAAGAAACAGGTAGTCTGCAGAAAGTAGATATCACAGAAGCCATTCCCCAAAGCTCAGAGGCTGTCTTTACAGGCAAGCTCATGAAGAATTTCTTTCTTAGAACCTCTTTACTCTTACTTTATGCTGCATTTCCATAAGTCTTATGAGCTGGAATAGAAAGAAAACAAGACACTCAGGGTAAGCATGTCACAGCAGTGAACAATCTGACAGCAAGAGAGACCAAGTCAGAATTCTCACACACCACAAAGAGCCATCCTCTGTGCTTGGAACTTTCATTTTGCCACACTGCCCTGTGAGGTAGAGGGGCGCCTACTAAAGGGCACTAAAAAATAACACTGGGATGTGAACAAAAGCCTGTCTTACAAGCCAAGCTCTTTCTATAAGGACTGGGGGGCGGTGGCACAGATCTGGGATCACAGAGTATGGGACAGTCTGGGGCCCTTTGGAGCCTGCGAGGACTTCACTGTTCAAACGCACACATTGTAATTGTTGAGGTTTATCATGATGGTCTTGAGACCTCTAGCAAAGGTTGAGTTTTGATACTGACCCTCATGTATTTTGCTGGTGCACGTCGCTGTGCTGGTAAATATCACTACCAGCTTAAGTTTAGCAGAGTACCCTAGTCCCTGGAACACGGGAAGGAGTGAGACCCTTTGGCCTCGCTCCCTGCCACACTATTTACACCAGGGACTCTTCTCCCCCTTTGTTTGCTCTCTGGGCTGCCACCAGGGTCTCACTGAGCCTTGAGGTTCACAGGGTGGCAGGAGAGAAAGGGGAAGGGCTCACGACTTTCTGTCTCATTGGTGGCCCGACCCCATAGCCTTCCCACCGGTGCTGTATCCTTAGGGAATGTCCACAGTCATCTTCCCAAACTTCCTGCTCTCTGCCGCACAATTCCATCAGCTCCTACACTTCAGTATATCTATCGTATGTCCACTCTGCCTGGTACAGCACTAGTCATTGGGGACATATCAGTGCAATAACACATCTCATCTCTCTCCTGCCCCATACTTTCAACCCTCACTTCAGAAGCCATGTCTTCCACAGACCTTTTTCTTGGACCCTCCCCTGTCCCCTCCAGCTATAAGTAGCCCTTCCCTCCTGGGAATATTCATCTCTCTGATCACAGCTCCTTCTGAACGCTTGCTATGTGCCAGGCACCATCAGAATTACAGCAGCCATCAGGACAGAATCAGTGCCCACCCCAAGGTGTGGCCTAACCAGGAATAAGCATCACAGTCCTCACTCTTATGCCAGGCCGTGGTCCAGACACCTGCAGGCATTGACTCACATCCTTGACCCCGTGAAGTGGGTGAAATTGCTATTCCCACTTCGCTGATAAGGAAGCACAAAGGAAGTCAGTTCACTGCTCAGATGTAAAGAGATGATAAAATAATCAGAGGTATGATGAAAGTGCTCGGACCCTAATGAGAATGTATAACGGGACCCAGTTATAGGGAAATTGGAAAGGAGTGAGAGTTGGTCTGATAATGTAGCGAGGAGCTCAAGCTTGAGAGTCAGAATTTGGTTTCAGTCCCAGCCCTGCTACTTACTAGCTGTCTGTAAATCACAAAACTTTTCCAGCTCCTTCTTCTGGCATCTATGAAATAAGGATGCTAACATCCACTTTTTAGAGTTAAACGCAATCATCTATGCAGACTCTGCATGGCACCTGGCAGGTGGTGAGTTTAGTTGATGGTAGCTTACGGATCCCTCATCTGTGATCTAACTAGGACTTGCTCTTCTGACTGTAAAGCATCATCGTGACAGTGTCTGTATGTGATTCCACCTCAGACGCCTCCCCCGGGACCCTCCCTAAGGCCCTGCATTTATATCAGGTGTTCAGTGAATATTTGTAGAATGAATGAATGAGGAAGGAAGTGTGTGAGTGAATAGCTGTCATCACATAGCAGGTATCTCTTTTGCTCAACACCAGATTCAGTCTTCTGACAAAAGGCTCCTAAATGTAGCAGCTTTATAAGGGAGTGGGCTTTTTTCTCTGAAGTACCCAGCCAACGTCGCCTGGCGGTGTCTACTCCTCGGCGTTGGCGGGTATGCGAAACCCAGCACAGCTTGATTTTTATGGTTTAATATAAGAGACTGCGTTTCCACCGCTGTCACTTCAGAAGAGTGTTGTTTTGACGTCTCAGCCGCCCAAACTGAGTGAAAATGCCAATGATGGGAGATAAGCAGGAAAGACGGAGGTGGCGGGATTTAGGACCCAGTCTTCAAAGCAGCGCCACCTGCTGCCCCCTCCGTTGGCAAATTGCTAGATTGCATGTCAGGGGGTGGTGGGCTGTGAACGCAGGGGGGCTGCCAGGCGTCTCATCAGAGGCCTTTAACCCGTGTCCTCTCTCTGTCTCCCATCCCTCCCCACTGCCCTCGTCCCACAGGAACGGCCTCCCCGGCTGCCGGATGCGGACTGAGAGCGAGCCGTCCTGCGGCTCCCCGGTGGTCAGCGGAGATCCCAAAGAGGATCACAACTACAGCAGTGCCAAGGCCTCCAACGCCAGGAGCGCCTCGCCCGCCAGCGACTCGGTCTCCTCCTCCTCGGCCGACGACCACTACGAGTTTGCCACCAAGGGGAGCCAGGAGGGCAGCGAGGGCAGCTTCCAGAGCCACGAGAGCCACAGCGAAACGGAGGAGGACGACAGGAAACACAGCCCGAAGGAGGCTAAGGACACCCTGGGGGACAGCGGCTACGCGGCCCAGCACAAGAAGCGCCAGCACTTCGCCAAGGCAAGGAAGGTCCCCAGCGACACGCTGCCCCTCAAAAAGAGACGCACGGAAAAGCCCCCCGAGAGCGATGACGAGGAGATGAAAGAGGCGGCCGGGTCGCTCCTGCACTTGGCTGGGATTCGGTCCTGTTTGAATAACATCACCAATCGGACGGCAAAGGGGCAGAAAGAGCAAAAGGAAACCACAAAAAATTAAAAACAAGTCACTGATTTGTTTTGAACTTACGGCCATTTGGTTTCAGCATGTCAGGAGATTTCTAATGATTTGTGGCAATATCAGCAATTTATTATTTTTCTTTTTTTTTTTTGGTTTGGTTTTCTTTTCTTTCTTTTTCTTTTTTTTTTTTTTTAATTTGTCCCCTTTCTTTGTTTTGGACCCTTAAGAATTTTATTTTTAAAGGAGATTGAAGCCATAGAACTCATATTGACACTCAGCTGTTTTACAAAAGCTTTTCATTATCTGAAGACAAAACCGAAAAAGCCAAAATGACCATTGCTTCCTCCAGCTTGTCAGAAACACGTGGCTGAATCTACAGGATGTCAAGGATAACGCCACAGGAATACCCATATGCAGCACCTAGAAGGCACGTGTGCAAAAGGAATCATCCATCAGGCCCAACCCTTAGGTTAAAAGGTCAGGATGTGCACCCAGTTGGGTTCACTGAGTGAATATGCGTGATGCAATGGGCGGAAAGGAAGAGCCGTCCATTCCCCTAGAAGCAGCCCCAGGCTTATGGCACCAGGCAACAGATTGTGCCAGGAAAACCCTTGGCGTTGCCACGCAGAGTGCAGGAGGGCGTCGGTCACCTCTGTGCTTCTTAATCATGAAGCTACCTAACATCTTATGAGTGGACATTAGATGGTGTATATACACCAGGTGTCAAGAACGAATGAGAAGAAACGGGCTCAGTTTTTAGTAATATTTCTAATCATTGAATTCTGTTCTATATTAAATTAAGAGAATGCTTCACAAGCCATAAGCCTGTAGGTTGGCCCTGCACACACACGAGAGAGAGAGAGAGAGAGAGAGAGAGAGAGAGAGAGAGAGAGAGAGAGAGAGAGAGAAAAGAAGAGTAAACATGCAGAAAATAAGCTATGTCTTCTTAACTGCCCAACTGAAAATCAAGTCCAAGAAATTACAGTAGCTGTTAAGGAAGGAAATAATGGCATATATCTTTTTCTGTCTGTCAAAAACTATTTGATCTAAATGAAAACAAACAAAAAGCTACAGAACCTGCCATTAGTATTATGGTGTATTTGAAAAAGATGAAAGGCACATTGATGGACAAAAAAAGAAAAAAAAAACTCCCATACTGCCCTCAAAATGGGAGTTTGCAAGTAATGTCAGTCAGGATTCATCTTTGCAAAAATCAGTGATTTCCACATTCAGCCAGTGTAGCCAGCAGAAATTTCTGATCCACGATGCATGGATTCCTTCAAAAAAAGAAAAAAAAAATCACAAAAACACAAACTTTTTTTAATTCAAAAATAACAAAGTTCTTGTAAGGTAAATAATGTATTTAGCATGAAGCATGAATTATTTTCATATAAATATAGAAAATAGAGAAAAGGCTATGCCTCTAATTTTTAAGCCCTTAGGCTTAGAGGTTCTTTTGGTTTTCTTTTTTCTTTTTTTTCCTTTAATTTTTTGTTTGTTTTGTTTTTTTTCCCCAGTTATTTTGTTTTCGTTTTTTGAAGCAGGTGTTTAAGGTTTAACCTTCTTCAGGGACAAATTCTGACTGTTGGGGAACTTACTCTGCAATATAAAAATATTCATGTTCCGATAGGGCCTGGATGGTGGAGCTCCATACTGCCTTGTCTGCACTTCAGCCCCGACCCCCTCTGATTCTCTGTTGAAAAGTGTGTCCTTTCTCTGTCTGTACATGTTTATCATGACGCAATAATTTGAGGGCAAACTTAGTAGTGAGTGTGTATGATAGAATCAAGAGAATTACGGGACGCTGACTTGAGAAAACCATGACCGAGATTTGGTTCTAGGAAAAGGCAGTGAATAATTATGCAAATTCGCCAGGAGAAGGGGAAACACACTAATGGGCCTTATTGGACGAGGGTGTGAGTTAGGGTACATGGGAAGGAGGAAGTGACACAGGTCTTGGAAGGACCAGCCCCCACAGTTTTCCTGTGATGCCATCTCACGGTGGGAAGGAGGGGCCCAGCCGTCTCTACCAACTCAGCACACGAACCAACCTGGAATTAAGCCCACCTTGATTGTGAGAGCTGAATTTAGACAACAGGACGATGTCATGCAGACCAGAAATTCCTGTTATCTTTGCCTAAAAGAAATTATTTGGGGAGATCAAAAGAGAAATCTCTAGAAGAATATGATCTTCCACCCAAATGGAGGGAAACTTAAACAAACAAAAACACCCACTACCATGGCTCAGGATATGATGGTGAGGGAGAGGGAAGGAATTGGGGTGATCTCAATCTTTTAAAGGGGGAATGTGGGCCAATGTTGAGCCAGCCCATCTGCCAGCACCAGGCACTGTCAGAACCTCCACCAACCAGGACCGTGGAAATTAACTGGTGCGTTCCCCGTCCTTATCTTCCTTTGGGTTGCTGATGAGACACCCTGAAAAAAATCGACACCTATACAACAGGTCGCATTTGTTACCTGAACCTGAGCTCTTCCAGCGTATTTGTTCGGGGTACAGATGGGAATAAGGATGTATTTTTGAAGTACTCTGTTCCCTGCATCTCACATCTGACACCGCAAAAGCCATCCACAGCTGTGGAACCTTAGCAACATTTTGTCCCCTGACCAAGCCCAGGAGACCCCCACCCCAAGATAAAATTCAGACTTCCCTCCTGAAAGGCAGAGTACACATTCAGGACTTTTTCTGGCAGGGGACTTCTTCCAGTTAAAACCCCCACAGTGGGCTGTCTCCCCTCACTTCATTTTTCTAAAGGAGCAAAGACCTCTTTTAGAAAATAATAAAATGCAATGTGTGTGATTTACTTTTCTGATCTCTTTGAGAAATAGATAACTATCTTATAAAAGTGTGTTCTTAACTCCGGAACCACTCTTTTTGCATAAATACCTCATCGGGCAGCTTTCTAAGTGTTATTTTCCTGAGTCTTCCCTCAGTCCCGTCATAGGAGCTGCTGGGAGATTTCCGGGGGAAACTTTAGTGAGGGTACTTTTTTCTATTTTTCTTCTGTTTTTGGAGGCATACACATTCTACATAACCAAAACAATGGCTCAATAGTGTTTAACTTTGTATTTTGATTGTTGAGGGGGGAAAAATAAGTATCGACGTGTATGTGGCCGTTTGTAGTGAATTCATTGCAGAATGAGGTTGTCCGCGTCCTCACCAAGCCAAGGGGCAAGAGGCACCCTCTCTCACCCCCTCCTCCAAGAGCAGTAGAGAATTTAAGCACAAACCTATTTGTGAAAGAATATTTTGCTCCAGTGTAATTTTCACTTTAGTCTTGGAATTCCTTCCCAAACGTCAGGTGTTCTTTTAGCTTCCAAACTAGCATATGTATTCATGAGTCTGACAGATCTAGCCCGAGCACCAGTCTAGGGGTGTGGTGGTTTTGCTTTCATTTGTCCTGCTGGGAGAAGTGGCGTTTCCTGTGTCATTCCAGTATCTCACATATTCACATGGGGCAGGGGGGAGGGGGAAACGGGAAACTATAGCAATATTTAAAGATGCTTTGGAAAACAGCCGTGAACACTTCAGCACCATGACATCCACAGTTATTTGCTGTTGGCCCTTGGACACATTTAAGAGAAAGAGGCTGTGGCTCTTTTTTTCTTAAATGATATACACATAGACAGTTATTTTTATGCTACTACAGTTTGTCTTTGTATCTTCATCTAGTACTTCGTGGAAAGGGTTTGTTTGCATCATAGATTTTTTTCCCAGCCTTATAATAATAACCATAAGCTCCTACTTCACCCTCCTCCTAATCACTATACTGTCAAGAGTTCTTTGGTAAAGCTGTATGAAACGCAAATGAACCCAGCCCACATTCAGAGGGTGGTTGGAGACAACCGTGGCCAAGATAGCTGTGGCAAGTTTCAGTCTTTGGGACTGAGTTTTTAAGAAGGAATGTGTCGGAGGCCTTTTCCAAGAACTGATTTATCTTGTAGAGGCATTCAGTTTGTCTGGCGCTTATTGGGCGTGGCGTTTCTTACCATGGTGGGGGTGGGGGGCAGGTTCTGGAAGAGGCCATTGCGCTGAAGGGTGTTTCTGCCTGAGGATTACGTTCCGCCTGTGGGCTCTATAGAGTGAAAACCACCCGGATGGCTTTTGTGCCCAGCTCAGTCCTGGGACATAGCAGGACTGCTCAATGCCAAGTGCCGTATCCCACATACGAGTGTGGGCCCTTAGCCTCTCATTGAAGGGCTCTCGGAGAAGGAATCAGAACTACGTACAAGTGACCTATGTGGGAGGATTTTCCATATGGGACTGGATTCAATTCAATGTGACTTCTCTTTCCCTTTAAACTTGATTCAGGTTGGGAGTCCTTTCTTTCCGGTGGATCACAGCTGCCCAGATGTTGCAATTTATTTTTATGTTTCTGTAGAGAAGTATTTTTCTTTCATCTTCAGGATTTTTGCCACCAAAAGAATACATTTGAACTCTGTGTCCCCTCCTAATTGTGACTTAACCAGTGTTGACAGTTAAATCCTTAGTGTCGTAGGTCCCGGCCCTCAATACTATATCAAACACTGTTATGCACATAATGCAGCACTGTGATCTAATTTAAATAATACTTTTTTATTATTTATACTACTATATATAATATACATCAACACTTTTGCTATATAACCTAAGTGGATAACCCTCTTTTAGTTACCTGCCAAACTGGGACTTTGGTTTCTATTGCAGTTAACACAGTTACAAAGTTGTAATGGTGTCTGATTTTTTTTTCTTCTTCCTCTTTGTAACGGAATGTGTAAATCAAAGTATATACATTGTATGGTGTTCCTGTTTCTGGAGTTTCTCAAGAATTTACACATGGCATTCAGTGTTCTGTATAGACCCGCCTACCTTTGTGAATTCATCTGTTCACCCCTCTTCCTTCGAGAGAGTACCTGCGATGGTGGTTAACTCCTTGTTTTCTCTCTCCTATTGGTCATTCTTGAATTAAGCACAGACTTGTCAGCTTGGTTGCTTTATCATGAATAATGCGTGTGACCTTGCCATTAGCTTCACTGACCAAAAACTAAGGAAGGAAAATACGATTTTTAAAACAATCCACCTTTTAACGGCTGAAACCGATGTGTCTATGGTGCTGTATCCTGCTGTCTGTCATACTTTTGAAATGAGACCTAGGTGAAAGATCACTTCTGACTTACTGTGATATGCTCACAAGTACCCTTCCTTTTTTGTTTTGTTAGCGTTGAAATCAAGACTATTTATTTGGAGTATATACGACAGTGTTTTCCACTGTATTTTCATTTGCAAAAGTTGAGAACAGCCTTCCCTATCTTTTGCAAATAATTAATATTCCATATTGGATTCTCAAAGTCTTCGATATGGTGAACCTATCAAACCTAGAAATCGTGTTCCATCTTTTCATTACTGTGGCCTGAATTCCTCACCTTACCCCCTCTTTTTTTTTTTTTTAGATGAAACGTAGCACAGTTTCAGTTATTTAAACATTAAGCTTTTCCTGAGTATGTATGTTGAGGCCATCGGAGCTCATAGCTGATTCAGTAACCAGTTTCGTGCTGTGTCATTCACACTCACTAGTTCTGCCATGGTGAAAATGTGGAGGAAAAAAAGTATCCGTGTGTGTCTGGGAAGCATTATACACTTGTACATTTTTTTTTATACTCTGATTCTGTAACATTTCTGAGTTTTGTTTTTGTTTTACAGAAAAAAAAATCTATAACAGTGATAAAGCAATCAGAAGACCACGAGGTTTACTGTCACTGCGTAGGGTCATGTGACCTTTGCTGGCCAATAGACCTACATGGCCAAATTAATTACTAAAGTAATAATTTTTCAAAAGCCAATTTTTTCCCCTGTTTTTTTCTGTATGAAACTGCCAATATCATGAATAGAAAGGGAGAACCATAAAGGAGAAAGAAAGTTATGTTCAGTTGTGTTTGTGTTACCTGAGGGAGCCATGTGGAGGCGGGGGCAATCGGCCGAACTGTAGGGACCTGATAGTGTTGCTTTGGAGGTGTCCATACCTGCATTTCGCATCCTTCGTATGTAATCATATTGCCAAAGACAAACTATTTCATCATTTATTGTAAATAACACTTTCCCCCAGACCTACCATAAAGTTTCTGTGATGTATTGTCTTCCAGTTGCAATAAAAATTACTGAGTTGCATCAATTGAAGAACAATGCCACGGAGTATTGTGTGCACTGCGTCTCCATGTGCAAATGCTGAGCAGGAAAGTCGGTTCTGTTTCTTACCTGAACTAGGATGTGCGGGTTTGTCACAGTCCTGCTTTTAGGATCTCAGCTACACGTACTGTACCCATCCTCGTGCACACTTTCCTTTCCATGGGTAACCACACACCTTTCTGCAAATACACAAGTGCACAGCCCAAGGCTGGGCTCCCCTGTGGATCACAGGAATTCCAACTCTGGTCTAAAAAGTTGTTGGACGCTTGTCACTGTCGCCCAGTAGTCACTAGGAAAGAGTTGGTGCTAAATGAAGGCTGCTTGTGTTAAAGTGAACTGCCTCATGAAGGTAGCTTGTGGCCCATTAACAAAAATCATGTGCAATACTGAATATAATGACTCTACCTTTGGTGGCAGTTGTTTTCCCTAGTTATGCAGTGTTATTTCAATATTATTTCACTTGTCTCCTTTCCCACTTAAACTGTATTGTAGGCCAGAGGTGCTCCATTAGGGTCTTCACTGCACATAAGAAGCTATTACCAGATTTTTGTTCCCTTCTGTGAGATAGTCAATGTCCCCTGGAGGTCAGATAAGAATTTTGGAGGTGTTATCATTTTGACAGAGTTCATTCAGATATTCTGATACTCTGTTGTTTCCTCTCTAGTCACCTTGAGAATTATTTACAGAAAATGTTGGATATGCGTTGTTTTTATGGCAGCCACACTACGTTTGGCCTTGAGTATTACCCAAATAATGGTCCTAGCAGTAGCATCTTGATTTGAAATCATTCCTGGGCACTCATACAGTCGTACCCTAATGACTTGAGAACTGTTTTATGTTAATCCGTAACAGTGTTATGGAGCCTATAGCTAACTCTCCTTCAAAATACAGCAGTTTATTTGGGAAGGGTCAAGGAATTCTATTTTTTTCATTTCAAAACTGATTTCTAAAAATATATAATGTAGAAACATGCAGTATGATGAGGAAAGTCTAAAAACAAGACAGGCTGATTCCTTAATCCCTCTGGGATACAGTTTCTTCATTACATGGGTCATTCTATTCATCATAAAACTGGAAGGGACGTTAGAGACCACTGAGTCCAAATACCCTATTTTACAGACAGAGCAACTGAGGCACAGAACAGGGATTTGCACAAGATGACACAGATAGCTAGTGACAGAGCTAGACTTAAAAGGAAATTTTCCTTCTTTTGTCGTATCCATTTGTATGTAGTAATCATATCTGCAATTTTGTAGCTGGCAATCCCCCACACAAACACACTTAACGTTATGTCCTATGCATTTTCTATGTAGCTATAGTGAAAATGACTCTTTTTAAATAATGCATAACATTCTATTGCGCAGATAGCCTGTCATCTTCAACTGTTACCTTACTTTCCATTGTCTGAATTGCTGCCAGTTTCTCTCCATAATAAGTAATACCACAATGAACATCTTCAGACATGTGACCATTTGCATATTTTCAACTTGTCGTTTGTTTCAGTAGCCTATTGGACTATGGAATAAAAGTATTGTCAATGTTAACAGCTCATTGTAGTCAGGCTTTCCAAAAGGCATTGTTGCCAACAGCAATTCATGTAAACCTCAATGTCATTACACCCTTAGCACTATTGGAATTTATTTTTCTCTTTAATTTTTGCTAGCAGACAAAAGTAGCACTTCATTGCTCTCTGAATTTTCATGTAGTTATTAGCAAAGTTATATTATTTCCCATATATTTACTGGCCATTTTTTCTTTTTCTGAATCATCTGTAACTGACTCTCCAAAAGTTCAAAAGAGAAGGAATCAGATTTGTTGTCTCCTTTCCACAATGTTCCTGATGAGCCATTAAATGGTGCCAAGATGACCAAACACATTACCTGACCTCAGATGGTCCTTTCATCTTCAGATACTCTAATTGTCCTTACATATTTCAGACAAAATCCCAATTCCTAAAACTTTCACTTGAAAATTTTGGACTAGCCTGGAAAGACACAAAAATGAAATCTTAAATCACCTTACACATGGCAACCATTTACATGTTTGGAAACAAGAATAATTTCCTCCCTAAGTCTTTTCTATAATACATATTCCAAGTCCTGTCTATTCTTTCTCTCTTCTGGACATGTTCCAGTTGGTAATCAGAACTGAGAGCTGAAAACAGAACTCCAGATAAAGCCTGATGAGAGAAACTATCACTTCCTCCGTTCTAGATCCTCTATTTCGATTAACATATCCAAAAATGAAATTCATTTTTTATAAGTCTCATGACACCCCTGATTCTCATTGGAATTACTATTAACTAAAACAACTAAGTCCCAGCTGTTTGTGTATTTCTCCAGTTATTTATTTTGGACCGAAGTACAGGACTTTACATTTATCGCTATTAAATGTCACCTCCTTAGATTTAGCCCATTGCTCAAGGCCAGTTGAGATTAGCTGTGGGCTAGGGGTGTGAGGGTCCTGATTTTATCCTCCAAAACAGTTGCTTTCCCTCCAGGTATCATTTGGTCACAAATTTGAAAGTGTATTTTGTATATTGATTAGGACAAAGTTGGAGCCAGACAGCATGGTTCTGGAGACCAGTCCCCTTGTAGGTCAACTTTCATTTCACTCAACACCCTTTAAGGGCCATCATTTAACTAGTTACACACGCACCTGGCTTTATGAAGGTGTAGCTTACTATTCTCCATCCAATCAAAAGTTTGTCAAACACGTCTTTGATCTCCAGGTATAAATCCATAGTCTTCTTTTATTTTAAAAAAAAATAGAAAACAAAAGAAATAGTCATACTCTATGCTAATATGAATTGTGCAAATTTGAAATAGGGCAATGGAAAAGAAATTTCACTTACTGTGTAAAATTTAAAATAATGTAAATCCTACTTTATTCCTATAGGGGAATTAGTCTTGATAAATGCATGTACTAAATTATATGATGTCTTAAGAAACATATCCCTCATAAAAAAAGCAACCACAATTCATTCAACTATTCCTTCTTCATTCATTCACTTAGTATATCTTAGGGAGCCCAAGCTGGCCCCCATGCCAGGAGCTTACAAATCATTCTTATTATAATCCATCCAAGAATTTTGCCCAAGGACGGCATAGAGACTATGAATCTACAGTTTGCAGACACTGTTTACAATCAGAAAGTTTCAGCCTAGTGCTTAGTGGTATTTCTTCATTCTGTGTGCATGCCTTTTTAGAAGACTGCCATATCTAGCATGTAGTTAGCCTCTAAGTATAGTCAAATGCATTTAAAATAATGGGATTCTTTTATAAAAAAAAAAAAAAAAAAAAACCCTCAGAAGTTGAGTTTGGTTATCTGGCACCTATTTGTTTTTAAATGCTTGACACCTTACCCAGCATGGTGTATATATTAAGCATCCAGAACACCAATAGTCTGAAAGGCTATCCAAAACCATGAAAGGATAGAGAAGAAATGAAAGAAATAGATCAAGAAAGTTTTAAAAGACATTCTATCCTTCATACTCATGGTCAACCCACACTTGTTTTTCAGCTACTGCTACGTACCAGTTCTGACAGACGCTGAGGGTGCAGATGAAAAATCCGGTTCCTACTTTCAGGTATGATCACCTTCAAAAATCCAGCTGTGGTGATTAATGGGTAATTAGTATAAATGACAGCTGGTCTAGTGATCCCCAAACTCCTCAGCAGTGGGTGGTCTTTTCTGGACATAAAAATACTGGTTGTGAAGGTCAGTCTAGCCTTTGTCTCCCTTCCCCTCGCATTTCCTCTTCTCACCGCTGTCAGCCAGTGAGGGGTTAGATAAGAGCCTGTTTGCCATCTGCGGACATGGCTATCCCTTCCACAGGTGAACGAATTCCTACTGCATTCATCCTTATACTGGTTACCAGCTCTGTGAGAAAATAATTGAGTGTTTCTTTCTCTTCTGCACAGTACTTCGACTTATAAGCACAGTTCTTGACTTATAAACAAGCCTTCCTCCCCCACCCGTACCCCCCGCCCTGCTTTTTCTCCCCACCACCTAGCCTAACCACCCAAATCACTTCTTCTTTCTGGGTTCCCTATTTTGCTCACATCCCTACACACCTTTCTTCCACTCAGGGGTCAGTAAACTATGGCCCATGGGTCAATTCCAGCCTCCATCTGTTTTTGCAAATCATGTTTTAGGGACACAGCTCTACTCATTCTTTTGTATATTGTCTAGGGATGCTTTTGTACAATAGCAGCAGAGTATTTGAGACAAGGTCTAAAATATTTACTACCTGGCCTTTCACAGCAAAAGTCGCTGACCCCTGCATTACCCTAAAGTCATGTTCCATTCCCACTACAGTAGTCACCTCTGTTCAGACCTTTCTTATGGCTCCTTCAGATTCTTGCTGTTAGACAACTGGTACAATTGCTTCCCCTTTCTCCACTTAGATCAGTCAGCCCAGCCAGGGAGGTGAGCCGCCTGAGGGGACTGGCTGCCCGGGTGTTGGAGGAGCTAAGAAGCCAAGCACAGGGGACAGCGAGGCCGCCCAGAGATGAGCAGGGGCAGAAAGCCATCGCTACCTTTGAGATGAGAGGGACTGAGGGTGGAATCGGGGTTACCAGAAAGTGCAGCCGCACAGGGCTGTCCAGCGGAACTGGAGCCATGGAGGTGTTGAAGCCATGAAGTCCACCGACAGACACCACCTGGGGCAGAGAAGGTTGGAGAGAAAAGCCCTTTCCTCCTCCTCCTAAACTTCCGGTCATCCATCACTGCTTCCCCTGGACAAACTGAGAGAGAAGCCAGGTGACCTGAGAGCAGAAAACATAGTCTCTGGGGTCAGCCCCACTGCAATGCCAAACTGAGCTGAGGAAGGTCAAAGGATGAAACTGGAGGCAACAGGCCCTGGGCCAGCACACGAGGCCTGCCCTTCTCTTATCTGTCCCCTCCACTACAGTCAGGGTGACCGTTCCAAACACCCATCTGACACTTTACCCTGCCTAAAATCCTCCCGTGCACCCCAGTTCCTTAGCTGACACATGAGCCCTTCACACCCGGCCCCTCCCACTCCCCAGCCTGGTCTCTTGCCCCCTCCCATGTCCACCATGAGCTCTAGCTGCTTGGTGAGTTGCAGTTTCTAGGATTTCCCTGTTGCCCCCTGTCCCTTTGCATGGACCATCCTTTCTACGTTTCTGGAATGTCCTCTCATCCCGCAAATCTCGGTCCCTCTGTCTTCCCTGTGTTTAACTTTCATACTCTGTGCTACCAAAGTAACTTGTAGTTAAGATTCCTATATTCTAACCCTTTCCATGTTCGCTTGTAGCTATTGATTTCCCAGCCTGTGTCCTGTTTGCCTAAAGGGCAGGCCTTCGTCTTATACCTTTCTTCCTCCCCAGGGCTGCCACGGCATCTGGCAAACAATGCTCACTCAATTAGCATTTCTTGGATGGACGGATGGAGGAGCACCAGTTGTTGCTCAGGTCCTAGCCCAGATATTCTACAGGAGAGCTGTGCACACTCTTGTCCAACCACAGCCAGAAGCAGGATGGAGGGGGAGCTGGAAATGCATTCGGGAACACAGTATCACCTGTGAGAATACAGTATCACCTCCCGCCTAGGAGAGCTCCTGGGGTGAGGCCTCACCCACCACCCTACTTGGGGTTTCAGAGGTGAGTAGAGGATACTTTGGCTTGGCTTATCCAGGCCACACTCATGGCCGTGTTTTCCATCTTTGGATGGTGCTACAGCTGTGGCCAGCAGGGTAAAGGGACCACTCTCCTCCCATGGAGCCCCAAACCCAGCAATGTCATAGCTCAAAGGACTCCTAGAGCTTCCGGGCAAACAGGACCGTGGTGGGAGGAGGGTGGGACAGCCCCTCCTCCAGGCCCCACAGGCTCTCCCACCGCCCAGACCAGCCCATCCTCCTCGACAGCTGCTTGCTGGGGATGGGTGCAGGGATGGGGAGATGTGAACACAAGCTGAGCGGCCCCGCATTTTCACCAGGCCTTGGTTTCCTGCTGCTTTTATGCTGATTGGCCACGCTGGAGCCCGTTTCCATGTGGGAAGTCACATCACAAATGTCTCTGCACAGACGTTCTTGGCATGGCTAAGTCAGAATCCTCAGATCATCATTGGGGGACAATCGATGCTCTTGTTACCTTTTAATGACAATCAATTCTCTCTGGCTCTTTGCTAAGTAAGTGTCATTGACAACAATTGCATTTTGTGAACCTGGTCGCCAGTCTTAAGTTTGCAGCTTCCTCCAGCTGATCAGTCTTATTACCGCTCTGTTCTCAGTCAGTCGTGCAGTATGCTCAGCTGTACAATTAATGTTCTCTCCACTCTGTTTTTTTCAGTCAACATGGCAGCTCCATTAATCAAAAAAGAAAATCCACTCATGTGCCCAGGCTATAAGGGAGGGGCTGAGGACAGCCTGGGCGCTGGCTGGCCTCTTTGCAGACCCTGAGTAAATGACGCCCAGTGGCTAGTGTCAGACAGACTAGGTTTCCAGCCCCAACTTTGCTGTTTGCCAGCTGTATGCCCTTGGGTAAATCACCCACCCTCTCTGAGGCTCTGTTTCAGCATATGTAGAATGGGATAATAATAGTATCCACCCTAGAGGGTTGGTAAGAGGATTAAATGAGATGATGCATGAGACAGGGGGTTACTATAACGTGTGTCACATCTAAGAAGCTCCATATATCATCATCATCGTCATCGTTACTATCCTTAAGAATCCCAGAACTGCATAGTCCAGCCTCTCTCCGTGTTGATGCTGACCTACCCAGGAGCCACTAGCCATATGTGGCCACTACAGAGCAGCTGAAATGTAGACTCTAAATTGAAATGTGCTCCAAGTATACTGCATTTCAAAGACAATGTGCAAAAGAGAATGCAAAATATCTCAACACCTTTTTTTAAAAAAAAGACTTTTAGGGCCGGCCCGGTGGCTCAGGCGGTTAGAGCTCCGTGCTCCTAACTCCAAAGGCTGCCGGTTCGATTCCCACATGGGCCAGTGGCCTCTCAACCACAAGGTTGCCAGTTCAATTCCTCGAGTCCCACAAGGGATGGTGGGCAGTGCCCCCTGCAACTAAGATTGAACACGGCACCTTGAGCTGAGCTGCGCCCCGAATGGCTCAGTTGGTTGGAGCGCAGGCTCTCAACCACAAGGTTGCCAGTTTGACTCCCGCAAGGGATGGTGGGCTGCGCCCCTGCAACTAGCAATGGCAACTGGACCTGGAGCTGAGCTGCGCCCTCCACAACTAAGACTGAAAAAGACAACAACTTGAAGCTGAACGGCACCCTCCACAACTATGATTGAAAGGACAACAACTTGACTTGGAAAAAAGTCCTGGAAGTACACACTGTTCCCCAATAAAGTCCTGTTTCCCTTCCCCAATAAAATCTTAAAAAAAAAAAAAGACTTTTAAAATATTGATTACATATTGTAACACTATTTGGATATATTGGGTTAAGCAAAATGTATTATAAAACCCATTGTATCAGTTCTTTTTACTTGTGTTAAGTGGCTACCACTAGAACGTTGTAGATTGCCTATGTGGCACTCTTAGGCAGCGCTGTTCTCTATGAGTCACTTTTATAGAAGTCCCACAAAGTAGACAAAATCATCAACAGTGACAACAACAAAAAGCAAGCAACCAACAAACCCCAGAAATTCCACTCTTTAATTTGTATCTCTTCACAAAACAACAAACAAACAAAACACATGCATTAGTAATGCTTCTCACATTGCCTTTCTTCTCCTCCTAATTTTCTTGTAGCCAGTGCTGTTTTAAAGCCTTTGCTTTGCCACTTCCACACCACCACCGCCGAGTACACAGATGATGTCTCCACTTCAGCCCACAGGACATTTCTGTCCACCTGTTCCATGCACTCCACTGCTATGTCCCCTCTGTACAGCCACTTAGTGACCGGGATACATTCTGAGAAATGCCTCCCTCATTGGGTGATTTCTTCGCTGTGCGAACATCCCAGCATGCACTCATACAAACCTGGATGGTACAGCCTGCTACTGCAATTCTGTGTGCTGTAATTTTATATGACTGGTAGGTTTGTTTGCACCAGCATCACCACAAACACGTGAGTAATGCCTTTGCTATGACCTTGGGATGACCACATCACTAGGCCATAGGAACTGTAGTCTCATCAGACCACCGTTGTATATGTGGTCCGTCGTTAACTGAAATGTCATTATGTGGCATATGACTGTATGTCCTTCCTCTCCTCCTCCCTCTGCGTAGGCTTTGCGTTTCCCATCTATTCTCTAAATTAGCATCTCTGAGGAACTGGTCTCTGGATTTGGCAACTGCTCCCAAAGAGGTTTGGATGGGGTGACCTTTTAGCCAAGGTCACAAAAGATTGATGGATAAGCCAGATTGTCAAGGGGTTAACAGATAACACAGAGAGTCCTTTTCAGGGACTGTGTATTCCCCCTGCAGTCGAGGAACCCTGAGCCTGGGTCCACATTGTAGGTTTGTGAGGGGACAGCATTTAGACAGAGTCCACCACCGTGTGAAATGTGCCATGTGACGGTTGCCAGTAACAGCGTTAACGGAGTCCCCGAGCAGGTAAATGAGTCTGTTTGGTGAGCTCAGTATTAGAACCAAGAAAGTCTCCAGAGAGATTTCATCAAAGCCATGGAAAAGCCTGGTGAACACTCCCTGCCCAGCAGCAAGTGGAACTACAAGGAGGCCAGAGTGCCGGAGTCCCCAAGTTGGCTGACTCTAACTCTTGGCCAAGGCTGGATAAATACTGACAAATTCTTGTTCTTTGGCTTTCTCTTTTTCCAGGAGGAATCTTGCTGTTCTGATGATAAGGTTCCTTGCCAGCCTGAACATGAGACACTGGGTCAGATTTCAACTCAGGGACATGTCAGTTTTTCCTCCTGAGACTACAGCCTGGTCCCCGTGGCTTGACTTCAGGGTTCACCCATGTCCTGGCCACAATTAAGGGCTGAATTGTATCCCCTCCCAAATTCATACATTGAAGTCCTAACCCCTAGTAGTTCAGTATGTGACCTTATTTGGAATAGGGTCATTGCAGATGTAATTAGTTAAGCTGAGGTCGTACTGGAGTAGGCTGGACCCTGATCCAATATGACTGGTAGCTTTATAAAAAGGGGAATTTGAACACAGACAGAGAGGGAGCATACCACGTGAAGACGAGTTATGCTCCCACAAGCCAGCGAAGAACCAGAAGATGGGAGAGAGGCCTGGAACACATCCTTCCCTAGATCCTTCAGAGGGAGAATTGCCCTGCTGACACTTTGATCTTGAACTTGTAGCTTCCAGAACTGAGAGACAAATTTCTGTTTCTTAAGCCACATAGTTTGTGGTGCTTTGTTATGACAGCTCTAGGAAACTAACTGTCATTCACATTTAAATTCTTGGCTTTATTTATGATAAGGGAACCTCATAAATTCCTTTAAGAAAACTTGCTTTATTATGCACACAGCTTGTTTTGAGAAGTGATGTAAGAAACTGTCAATAGAAGGAACTCTTCTTTGTTTGGGGATAACATTTGTTCATTAAGTTACTCAAGGACCCTGAGCCAAAGCTCCTATGACCTATGACAGAATCGTCTCAAAGTTCAGAGCCAAGAATCAACTGGGTTTTTGTTTATTACTTTTTTCCTCCTGAAACTTGTATACAATGAAAGTATACATGATGTATATGCTTCCCTTTTTTTTCAGACTGCAAGGACGTTTGGGGTCTCATTACTATAACTTCCCTCCGCTGAGAATTCTTGTTTTGTTCTAAATGTCTATGCTTTTTTTTTTTCTTTCCCTCTTCTGCATTTTGTTCTTTTCTTTTGCTTTAACTATTGTCGGTTTTATTGTTCCTTTAGTATGACGATAAGCTACCTCAAATTCCTTTTGGAAGCAAACAGATATGAATCAACAGATTGAAATTAAGGACCAGACCCAAAGCAATGATGTTTTGGGAGTGAGGAGGGAGGGGTGATTTCACCAGAAGCCTAGTCATAAAAAAACAGAAACAATTCTCTGCCGCCCAACATGTGTTGCAGGCATGTGGCAGAAGACGGAGATGAATTAAACCATGGTGGGAACGTCGCACTCACCAAGGTGGAGCTGTGAGCTGACATGAGCACGTTGCCTTGCATCTTCTCTAGAACTCTTTCTTGTCTCTGCTCACCATGGAACCAGGCAGCACTGTAGGGAACCACTTTCATCGTCTTCTACGCTCCTTTCTGCATTTGGAGTAAACAGCAAGACTGCTCCTGGAGCTCTGCAAAGAACCGGGTTCCACTCCCAGCATCCTGGTGAACATCGTGTGCTGTTCCCGTCTGGGACATGTCATGGGTCCCTGCGTGGAGCGGGGTCACTGGTATGCTGGTGTCTCCTCCCATTTCTGTGGGATTCCGCAGTGGGGGTGGAAAGGGGGGTCACTGGAAGACTCGCCTCCATCTGCTGGACTCCCCTATCTCCCACCTTGTGTTTCTAACAACAAACGTGAGGCTGAGGGGCCACCCCATCCAGCAAATCACAGGTTCTGGATGAAGGGTGCTAAGCAACAAGACGTCTTTCCTGGACTCTCCCTCCCCTGGGTAGGGGGTCCCTTTTGCCAGGTGAAGGATTTGAGATACAAGAGGAACCAGGATAACCCAAGGTGTTGAAGGCTGGCCCGGGCAGCCAGCAGCAGAGAGTACATTTGTTGAGCACTGACTAGATGCCAGAGCCTATGGCAAGTGCTTTGTGTGCACCAACCTGCTCAATCTTACCTATAACTTTGTGATGGGGGTGCTAGTATCCCCATTTCCTAGGTGAAGAAGTTGAGACCTAGGAGGTTAAGTAACTTGCCCAAGGTCTCCCAGCTACTAAGTGGCACAACTGAGGCTTGAACCCAGGTCTTTCTGGGATCATCTAAAGAAAAGCCACCAAGTCATCTTTGAAGAGCAAGGAGGCAATGAGGGAGGCTTCACCCCACCTGTCACCCCTGCCTCATCCCCTGTTCCTTAAAAGCTCTTTATACAAGCCCCAGACTCTCTCACCTGCAGGCTCAGCCCTGCCCCGTCCACTGCCCTGGGCTGAAGGAGGTGGCCAGTGTCCTGCTGCCTGAGGCCTCTCCCCTGGGAAGACTGTGCAATCACCTTCCATGTCTGGGACTGCTCGGTGACTGCCGAGACCTGTGGCTGTGCCCTGACCCGTGGGCAGGTCTCGTGCAAGTAAGATGTCCTGCTGACATCCTGAGGAGTCCCAGCTGTGTGGAGGGGCCACCACACCCAGTCCTCAGGGTCACACCAGGCCAGGCCAGGATCCTGGTCATGTCCCCCCCAACAGCCCCAACTCATCAGTAAAGGATCTTGTAAAGCTTCCCCTCAATTTCAGAGTTCAGGAGTGGCTGAGGGAGTGGGGAGGAAGCCCTATTCAGGGGTCTGGGGGTCTGCATGGGATCCAGGGGCAGCCCAGTGGTTTCCTCGGGACACTGTCCAGGGCCTCTGCTGAGAAGTGGCTCTAGCTGGCTCACTCAGCTGCTCTCAGTACCTACACACCAGCACACTTAGGCTTCCCTCCTGCAGATGGGGAGGATGGTGTGATCAGGACAACCCCACAGTTTAGCTAAGCTGTCGCTGCCCCGCCCAGGCCCCCTTAGCACGCACGCTCCAGCCCCTGCCAACGGCACTGCCAGCATTGCTCCTCCCCAGGCTGCATGAGGAGCCCTCAGCCAATGACAGATGGAAGCTGGAGCTTTCTCACCCTTCTGCCAGGATCGTTCTAAGGTGTACGCTTCCCCCTTGCTACTCAGTATGGTCTAAGGTCAGCAGCATCACATCACTGGCAGCTGGTTAGAAATGCAGCATCTTGGGCCCCACCCTGACCTTCTGGATAAGAGTCTGCATTTTAACAGGATCCCAGATTTGTGTGTTGTCAGGTGCTGGATACTTTCATATTCCTTTAAATATCCTTGAACTTTGTTCTGGAATGTAGTTAAATTACTTTAATCCTTTTGAGGCTTGCTTTTAAGCTTTGTCGGTTGGGACCAGAGCAGACTTTAGTTTAGGACTAATTTTTACCCACTACTGAAACAATACCCTTCTAAAGATCTATGCCCTGTGTGTTATGACATGTTTTTTTCCATTCTGGCTGGTGGGAACATGCAGTGCTTTGAGGCCTGTGTGAGCCTCATGCCTTGGTCAGCTCATTCTTTTTGTCGATTCTTTTCCCAGGCTCAGGTAGTTTGCTCACATGCTCCATAGTCAGAGAGAAGCCCCCACATAGCTTCAGTGCTGTCTCTCGTTGTAACTTCTCCCCATGTGGGTCTCTTCCCTTGGGCATTCTGCATTGTGAATGCTAGCTTCCATAGCCTTGAATTCTCAGTTCTGTCTTCTCAACTCAGAAAAGCCATCAGGCTCTGTTTGGGTTTCCCTCCCTGTACGGTGGCCTGGAAATTCTTTCCCCTTATTTATTTCTTCTCTCTTAAGGATCAGTTTCTGCATTGCCTGCTGTCTCACATCTGAAAAGTGTTGTTTTATGTTTTACCCAGTTTTTTAGTTGTTTAAGGCAGGAGGCTAACTCCAATCCCTGTTACTTACTCTATTATAGCTGGAAGCATAAGTCCCCCTAAGTTTTTTTCATTTAAAACAATGTTTTATTATGGTAACATATACATAACATAAAATTTACCATTTTAGCCATGTTTTCAGGGTAAAGTTCAGTGGCATTAAGTAAATTACCTCTGCCTTAGTTTTAAGTGAGAAAAAAATGTTTTATTCTTCTCATAATTATTAAACACTTACTAAGCACTAGGTGTTGAAGTAAATACTATGGTTACACCCACTATCAAGACAAGAGATGTGAAGTTTAGAATGTAACTTGCCCGAGGTATCAGGGTAATGGATGGCACGGTCAGTATTTAGTCCCTCAGAGCCAGCCTGTAAGCTTCACTGAGAAAAGATCCTGAAATCACGCAGCATTCGTCTGTCTACAAGCACTTCCGCTGGAAGGCAATTTCTTGGCTTGGAGGAGACATTCTAGAAATCAGCCCCCAATTCCTGGCCGCAGGAATGTATTTGCCCATATACCAGAGGAACCTTGGGCTTGGGACCAGACCGATGTTTGAGTGATAGAGCCTGTCATCTATGAGCCAGGACAGATCCCGAGAAGGGCTCCATCCTTGAGGTGCTGTGCAGGGCAGGTGTGCATGTGTGTGGTACTGGTGGGACCACAATACTCAGTCAGCCACAGGAGTTAAACGTCAGCTTCATCTGCATCACTGGCTTATCTTAAATTACAATTACAAATCTTCTGAAATCCCTGTTTAACTTTTTCCCAGCTCCAAATGGACATGTTAGCAGCCATTGATCCAGCACATCAGGGATTCTTGCCTTCAAGGAGTCCATCGCTTTATGTACATGAATGAAAACAAGAGTATTTCTCATCTCAGAAATACTCTGGTGGCCTCTTTGCAAAGGCTGTGGGTCATTTACTCCCAGCCTTTCACAAGAAAACCCTAGAAGCACAATCCTTTGTACGGTTTTAGTTTGTGTCAAATGCACTTTCAGAATCACAAGTGGGTTTTTAATTAGTTATTTCTCACTGGCGACCTATGCAGCTTGGAGCATTTTATAGATGCTCCTCTTACAGATGGGAGGATCAAGGCTAAGGGACATTCACTCTCTCCCAGCCTTTCCCACCACATTGGGGCAGTACTGAGGCCTTGCATGTCCCCCTTGCAGCTTTCCCAGGAGTCTCTGCTCTCTTCTGAGGCTGGCTGCGCCTCACACTGTGTAAGGAGCCCTCTCAGAGCTGGAGGCTGGACTGTACTTGTTAATCTTTGTTTCCCTCCTATGTCTGCGACATGGAACCCAATATGCTCTGAAATTAAATTTCCCAACCTTCATCACTGTCTCTTTATCTTCAGTGGCAGTTTTGTGGTATCCAAGCCATTGTTGGTCCTTTTCTACAATGGTGTACAGGGAAATAAGTGGGCCAAGTTTTGCTTCTTTCTAACCCCCACAGATTCAGCATAAAAATCAGCCCCAAGGAGACCCCAGACAAGAAAACAACTAACCAGTTTTTCCAGAGATCCAATGGCGTAAGAACTATTCATTCGGTAAAATAATGATTTTTTTCCCCCCAGAAAGGTCTAAGAGTGGGCAGTTCTAGGAAATCAGCTTTTCTGGAAAGCTGAGGTTCACAGTTGTCTCGGCACTGTGGTTGTAGTTGGGGCTGGCAGGGATGGAGCTGGTGTTACCTGTAGGGGTGATGGAGAATCTGAGGTTGTTGGCGTCTTTGCTCTGAGCCGCACCTCTTCTCTGATGATCCGGGTGGAGGGGCAGCAAACGTGGCAGCCTCACCTGCAGTCAAGGAAGGGAACCAACCTAGAGACAATGGCATTCTCAGCATACTGGACACTCGGAACCAGGGCCAGATTCACGGGTATGTAACCTGTGTAGTCACACACGGCCCCACATTCCGAAGGGCTCCCACTAAGCTTGGTTTAATGCTCTACTGTCATATCCTGAAATTCATAACCATTTTTGGACAAGCAACCCTGCAGTAGGCCCTTGAAATTTATATAGGCAGGCCTGACTGGAGCAGATCATTGTTTGATCCCTCCCTTCCTCTATAGGACAAAATTCTCTTCAGTAATAATCATGAAAAGAAAAGAATATTAACGATGGCCAGAAGAGAAGTGCAGACAATGAAGATTTTCTTTATTGAACTTTGTATGCTCTATATAAGCAATTTTTTTAAAAAAGAGCAAAAAAAAAGAGCAAAAAATAAGTATTACAACACAAAAAAAGAAAAAAGCTCAACTATTTATTAAACAGTTTTTACATTTACCTAATAGTTCAAACTAGTAATATTTTTAAAAAAATAATTGTTCAATAATGTTTCATTTTCTTGACTCATTCTTTAGTTTCAACAATTTAAAAAGACAATTTAAATTTAATCAACAATTTAAAAAGAAGAACAAATTTCAATTTTAAAGGAAGTGCTTAAATTCAGGGAAATAGTTCAGGCATGAACTAAAATTTGTACTTTAAAAGTAAAACTACTGCACCTCACAGTTTGTACTTTGTTTCCTTTTAAATTTGGACACAAATAAAACTTCCAAATGGTCACATGGTATGAAGTCATTCAAGTTCTTTGCTATCATTATTTATTTCAAATTTCTGTTCATATGTAACCCTCTGTGGGACCATGGTGGTTAGGGGTAAGAACTGTGCCCCAAGTCAACTTGAAGGACTTCAAGCCATCATGAATTTAATTTTGGAAAGAATTTAAGAAGCGGCCCACGCCCCCACTGAGTCCCAAACTGGGAGCAACTATATAACTGAGAATTCTCCAAATGAACTCCCATGCAGAATGCAATTTATAATAATGGATAAGTTTTAAAATGCAGTAATTTTAAGGTTACATCTATCTTCTTGAAACTCAACACTAACCACAGCAATTGTTTAGAAATTAGACCAAAAGATATTGTCTTTCGGGAGCATTTATCACCAATAATATTAAATGTTGCTGACACATGGTGCTGACAAAAAGCAGACCAACTTTAGTACATTTTATTATTTTTAAATTCTCTACAACGATGTACCCCGATTGCCTACATCTGGGCAGAGAGAGGCCCTTTTTATTTTGTCATCAAAAATCACAGACTTTTTATTTTTAATTGTAATAATAGCCAGTGTTACTAAGGGTTCAGGGCTGCTAGTGGAAATATAATTTGGGGGTAGTACAACATGGCAAAATATTGAAAGCGCATATCTTTTGACCTAGAAATTTTGCTTTAGTGATTTTAATCTAAATAGATGGACATGGGTGTATTTAAAGATTTAGCAGTAAAAATATTTATCACAGTATTGCTTATAATAATGACACTGGAAATAAATTGGTTGAATAAGTCACAGATATTCATGCATTTGAATACATGGCAACCATTTTTTAAATGATGCATAGAAATATTTAATGTTACAAGGAAATTTTTTCATAGCATAATCTTAAGTGAAACAATCAGGTTATAAAACACAGTGTATTATATTTCCCTCTTTTTTACATAACAATATGCATATTATTAGTATATGCTACCCACTTCCCAGCTGGGGAAGTTTATATTTTCTTTTATATCCAAATTATTTTGATTCCTGACTCCCCACCCTAAAGATCACAGGAAATTCATTCTTACAGTTCCTGTCCGAGGTAATTCTGGGAAGCGCTGAGGAGTGCTTGGCAATTTCACAAATTCAACCTTCTTGCTCTTCCTCTAGCAGCTTGGCTGCAGTTTGACTCCAAAGCCCTGCAGGTCACCTCTGGCAGCTGTTTTGGGGAGTAGCTCTCTTTTCTAGGCCACTAGCTCCAAGCAGGGCCCCTTCCTTAGCTGCCCCAAACGCCTGAATCCAAGTTCAGGTTTTAGCAAATGTTTGCTGAGTGCTTGGGGCAATAACCCAGAGTCAGGCAACAGAATGCCTTGGCAGCTTAATACTTTACATTCCTTTGGGACTCACAGACCAAAGTCACCCTCAGGGTCTGTGCTTAGAGCCTGGGAGGCCCCCACAGGGCAGGCTCCAGCCCAGCCCTCTTCCAGCCTAAGGAGGTAAGGTGGCCCCTCCATGGAGTTAAGAGCTGGCCCTCATGCCCACCACGGGTGACTGAAAGAGAGAGGATTGCTTTCCTTCAGGGGAAGTACTCTGGCCGCAGATATGTACCCCTCCCGGCCCGACCCCCCACCCACCGCAGTGCATACAGACACCCAGGGTTTGATCTGACTTCTGCGATTTAGAAAAGCAGATGTCAGCACGATTCCCAAAGCAAGTTATATAACTGTAAAGAACACAAGGAACACCAACAGTCCAACACAAGTTTTCATTTAGATAAAAATCATTTCTCCAACTCATTAAGGGCACAGTCGGGCTAAAGAATTGTCCTGTTTCCATTAGTAACCATGTCACACTATACAGCTGTAGTCATATTGATGGCAACTTCTCCATTTGCATCATCCTAGGTAAGTCCTTTACGTTTGTGTAACTGTAGAGCCCAGACAGGGACTTTTTCTGAAAACATTAGAAATCTGCTTCAAAGGGGAAATGATGTCTCCACTGCCAGAAACTAAAAATTGTCAACAGACTTCAAATATTACTTCGGTTACAAATGTCTATGAGGAAGGGAGCCTCCCTAGCAGTCACCCTATGACCAGGTTTGTGTGTGTGTGTGTGTGTGTGTGTGTGTGTGTGTGTATGTGTGTTTTGTGTATCCATTAAAGACTGGTATCATGTATACACAATCACAAACGGTAGCTAAATCAAAGTAATGAGACTGAGGGCAATGCTAGTTTTCTTTCATTTGTTTCTTGGGTTTCTTTTTGTTTGAATTTTAAGATTAGGCCGAAAGTGGGGCAAACACAAAGCACACAGGCAAAGCTGAGTTTTAGGTTTCTGTTGGTTTTAAGCCCTTAATATTTTATTTTCTCTTCCCTTGATCTTTCTCCTAAAAAACAAAGCCCCATTAATTTGTTTGATTAATTAATCAAACAAAGTGTCTGATTAATTAACCTTTTCAGTTAACCAGATTTTATTAAGTATTTTACAAGGTTTATAGACAATTGTCCATAAGCTGCTCCATGAAAAGAGTGAATTGAAAAGCAAGGGTGTTTTTTTCAATCAGCGTGATTTGGAATCGGAAGAGTTTGTTTAAAAAAAAAAAAACACATTCATTTTTAGCAAACAGGGCATTGGAATTAGTGATATTTATTTAAAAACTACACCATGAGTTTTAAAACCACAGGACCACCTTGATTATCTCTTGTCTGTACCTCACTTTTTGGACTCAACTCTGATTTTTAAAAAATATTAATGATAAAACTTTAAGGCAGTTGTTATTATTCTGTGCTTGAGCAGTTTCCCATCTGTCAGGTGGCAAATAGGTCGGTGCTTTTTAAAACACTTTTTATTTCAAATTACCAAAGTAATACATATTCATTGATGAAACTATAATACATAGAGAAGAGCTCAAAGAAAAACAATTACCCATAATCTCGCTGTGCTGTTCATGAAAAAGCTGCTCTTTTGTGGCATTTACTTCCAGCCTAACACACATACACGAACACACACATACACATACATACGCACATACAGACGTACTTACATTGTAACATATATGCAAGAACAGGATCATCCTGGGCACACTACTTTGCAATCTGCTGCTTGTAATTTAGTAGTATGTTGTAAACATATTGTTAGATATTCTCAGTTCACATCTTTCTTTTTAAAGATTTTTATTAAAAATATAGCTAACATACAACATTATATCAGTTTCTGGTGTACACCATAGTTATTCAACATTTATATACCTTAAGAAGTGATCACCATGATAAGTCCAACAACTATCTGACACCGCACCATGCTATCACAATGTTATTGATTATATTCCCTGTGATGTACATTACATCCCCATGACTTGTTTTATATTTGGAAATTTGGACCTCTTATTCCCCTTCAGTTTTCCCCCCCTTTTAAAATTTTTCAATTACAGTTGATATTCAGTATTACTTTATATTAATTTCAATTGTACAGCATTACAATATAAATGGTTAGACATTTATATGATTTAAGAAGTGATCCCTTGACTAATCTAGTACCCACCTGACAATATATACAATTATTGCCATGTCATTGACTATATTCCCTATGGTTTACATCCCTGTGACTATTTTGTAACTACCAATTTGTACTTCTTAATCCTTCCACATTTTCACCCTGCTGCCAAACCCCTCTGTCATCTATCACCCCAACAAATCTAGTACCCATCTGACACCATACATAGTTATTACTATATTATTGACTATATACCTTATGCTTCACACTACAACCCCAAGACTACTTTGTAACAACCAATTTGTATTTCCTAATCCCTTTCCCTTTTTTCAGCTGACAATCTTATAGGAGCTCCCTTATAAGTTACTAGTTGCCTTTCTCTTGCTGCTTTTAGGATTCTCTCTTTGTCTTTAATCTTTGCCATTCTAATTATGTGTCTTGCTGTGGGCCTGTTTTGTTCATCTTGTTTGGGACTCTGCAGTTCCTGGGCTGTATGTCTATTTTCTTCACCAGGTTAGGAAAGTTTTCAGTCATTATTTCTTCAAATACGTTCTCAATCTCTTGCTTTCTCTCTTCTCCTTCTGGTACTCTTATGATGCAAATGTTGTTATGCTTGATGTTGTCCCAGAGGTCTCTTAAACTATCCTCATTTGTTTTTGGATTGTTTTCCTTTTTGCTGTTCTGATTGGCTGTTTTCTGCTACCTTGTCTTCCAAATTGCTGATTCGATCGTCTGCTTCATCTAGTCTGCTGGTGATTCCTTCTAGTGCACTGTTCATTTCATTTACTGTATTCTTCTCTTCTGACTGCTTCTTTTGTTATGGTTTCTATGTCCTTTTTTATGTTTGCTATCTCTTTGTGGAAGTTCTCACTAAGTTCCTTGAGTATCCTTACAACCATTGTTTTGAACTCTGTCTCTGTTAGGTTGCTTGCCTCCATTTCATTTAGCTCTTTTTCTGGAGTTTTCTCCTGTTCTTTCATTTGGGATGTATTTCTTTGTTTCCTCATTTTGGCTGCCTCTCTGTGTTTGTTTCTATGTATTAGGTGGATCTGCTATGTCTCCCAATCTTGGCCGGGTGATCTTATATAGTAGGGGTCCTGTGGGGCCCTGGCACAATCTCCCTGGTCACCTGCTCTGGGTGCTCCAGGAGTGTCCCTTGTGTGGGTTGTGTGTGTCCTCCTGTTGAGTTGAGCCTTGACTGCTATTGGCATATCAGTGGGTGGGATTGTCCCTTATACTAATTGGTTGTGGGGTTGGCCACATTCACAGCTTATGAGCTATTCTGTGGGGGCTTATCCCACCGAGTGGGATTTGCCCCAGTGGGCTCTGGTGTCTGTTGAGACCACTTTTTATGTGTGCTGCTTGTGGGGCTAATTGAGTGGTGCTCTGTTGTGGTCTGAAGCCAACCTCCAAGTAGGTTCATTCTGGGGCCTTTTGGGAGGGGCTCCAGTGCAGGCCCAGGACACCCACTGCCTGTGACTGGCCAAGGACTAGCTGGTAGGAGCTACAAAGTGATCTTTGCTTATTGGAGGCACGTGGGAGAGGCCACACTGTGAACCAAGGCCAGCTGCCCCCAGTACTGGGCCTGGGTAGCTCCACAAAGTCAGCGCACCCTGAGGCCTGCTGCCACCTGCTGGTTCCCTTAAGGTGCAGCCACTGGTAAAGCCTTGTGTGGTACACAAGTTGGGTGAGGCAGCATGTCAGGGAGTCACTAAAGTGGGAAGAGTTGTGTTCCCAGGTTAACATAGATTCTGTTTTGGTGCCAGTGCTGAGCCTGGAGCTACTCAGCAAAAATCTCAGAGCACACCGAGGCCAGTCACTGCCCGCCTGAGGCCTCTGGACTTTGATAGTTTTCCAAGAAATAGAGCAATGTGGATGGGTCTGGCTGCTTACCAAGAAAGTACCTACAGGGTTGGGGGAGTTGCGTAGGGCGGGGCCCAGTGAGTCAGCAGGGTGGAGCAGCAGAGTTCACCAGACCAATTCAATTCAGATTTAGATTTGACGATGGGTGTGGGGAAAGGATCAACACAGGAAAGATGGCGTCCGCCTTCTGGCTTCACAGGAGCAAGACGCCACACAGGGAAAATGGAGACTGTCCTTCATCCCCGCCCCAAAGCCACATACTTCAGCCTGAAACTTCATGCCTCCAATGCCCCCCGAGTCATCATCCCTCCGCCAGAACCCAGGGTAAGTGCCTGTGAGCAAGTGAAGGTGTGCATGGGCCCTTTAAGAGGATGACTGAGTTTCCCACAGCCTTCCATCCCACCCGGATGGTTGGAATTCCCACTATTTTTCACAGCTAGATGTTGTGGGGGCTTCTCTTCCCGTCACTGATACTCAGGGCTGGGGAGCCTGGTGTCCCTCATTACTCCAGGGAGAACCTCTGTGGCTGAGATATCCCTCCCAATTCTCAACCACCACACAGAGGTTTGGGGCCAGCCCATTCCATGTCTCTGCCCCTAGTACCAGCCTCAATGTTGCTCCTTCTTTATATCCTTAGTTATAAAACTTCTGTTCAGAGAGACTTCAGATGGTTCTCCAGGTTGGTTGTTCTATAATTTAGTTGTAACTTTAATGTCTTCATGGAAGGTAGCAGGCACAGTGTTTATCTACTCTGCCATTTTGGGTTTCTCTTCAGTTAACATCTTTTTAATGACTGCAATGTGCTCTATCATATTGTTGGATATTTGAATTATTTCTAATTCTTTTCTATCATGACTGCTTCAGTGCACGGTTTCATTTTATGTTCCTTGACTATTTCCTATAAATAATTTCCTTAAAGTAGACTTGTTAAGCGAAGGAAATGTGCATTTTTAAGGTTTTTGATTCATATGGACAAATATCCCTCTGGGCACGTTCTAATGTACACTTCTTTGAGCCAAATGTGAGAGCACTGGTTCCCCTCCAACACCCTAGAACCACCACCAATATTTGGTATGCGTATTTTAAAATATCTTTGGTTAAGGGGCTAAAACATTGATACATTAAGGTATGATTCTGATTCAATCGTCTGGAATGGAACATTAGAACACTGTCAAAGTACAAGGCAGTAGCATACATATGTCTTGCTCCCGATGCTTCAAGCTGGATCCACATCCTACATCTCACTGTACCACTGTATAAACAGCAGGAATATTGGGCAAACGGCAAAAATGGTTTCATAACAAAGATGTATACACACTCACACACATATACATATATATGTATAAATAGATCCCAATTTTGGTAAAATATGTGTATGTTTATATATACACACTCATATACACATGCCCCCCCAAATACATAAAAATTATAAACCAAAATGTTAACAGCAGTTCTCTTTGAGACAGGGATTACAGATGGTTTTCATTTTCTTCTTTTTACTTACCAATGTTTTCAGATGTTCTAAAACGACCATCCATTACTTTTGGACACACATATACCCAAACAATAAATGCGATTTCTTTCTAAATAAAGTTCTTCCTGATGTTCTAGGCGATAGCTTAGCCCCTGCTATTGTTCTCCCGTTCCTCCAACCCCACATGACCCTCAGGTTTGGAAACCAGTGTGGGGAGTTGGGGGCTCGGTTATCGGAAAATCCAAGTGCTGGTACCAGCCTGCAACTAACCATCTGAAGCAAATTTTGGGCCCCAGTTTCTTTATCTTTGGAATAAGAAATCAGGGATACTATTAGGTCAACTTGAGTGTCAGCTCTATTGGAGTGGGGCACTGTGTTGAGAAAATTTGGGGAGCTTAATCCAAAACTGAATGTGGAAAGTTGGAAAGACTTCTTTAACAGATTAGTGGTGTCTACCGTGGGAAGACATGCAGCAATTGACTACAGGTGTCTGTCATGGGAGTAAGAGCAGAGATCCTTCTATCCAGGGCAACCTAGTTGCCGTGCCTCGGCCAGGCACCTCCAATATTCCTTCTCAGTCTTAAATTCTACTTTCTTATGCTTCCTCATTCATCTCATCTTCCCATATTACCTCTCTGCTTCCTAAATGCCTTACTTTTTAAAGAAAATCCAAAATTTAATTTGGTTTCAATAAGTATTTGCTTTAACAAATGTAACAGTAAGTAGGATTTGGTCCTTGCTCTAGGGGAACCCCCAGTCTTGGGTATGTGGTAGAAGGGAGTGCAGGACTACATTTCACCTAAGTTTTCCTTGGGTTGTAAAGGAGGCTCAGTGTAGTGATGGCTAAGGAGTTCGCCCAAAGGAAAGGGCCAGGGATGTGGGGACCCGGGTGCTTGGAAAGAAAGATCACCGTGCAGAGGAGGGAGGTACACCAGTTGGTACTCTGACTGGCTCCTTGCCCATCCTCATGTGGCCCAGCTCTACCTCACCTGTCCCCACATGCCTGCCTCTGAGCCCTCGGGGCTGATGGGGGACAGCTCGTTGTGCATCAGGATGCGCACTGGCTGACTCGCTGACAGGTCTAGAGGGCAGAGGTTAGGGGTGGGACACCAGGTGAGCGTTGGTGGTAGCAGGATCCTGTGAGTGGGCAGAAACTGGGGTTGGATTAGATTCCTCCATCCTGGGAAATATGGGGCCTTAACTCAAGGACACCTGCCCTCTCAGCAGGACTAAGAAAAGAGGAATAGCAAATGCAGAGCTTTCATTGGGAAGTTGGCCGTGGGCCTGCTACCTGGGCACTTTCCTGCTTTGGCAGAGTTTTGGTCCCAAATATATATTCCTCTCTGGGAGATGCACTTGCCATTCAATAGAAAGCAGCACTTCTTGACTGGTAAAGGCATCTGAATGGGAAATTGGTCCAGATCTTCTCAAAGGCCCCTTCCACCCTGAGACTCTGTGTTCTCATTCCGTCAAAATGCCACCTTGGAAGCTGACGTATCACTCATCTTGTTAGATAAAAACTCTCTGTTTATGTGAGGTGTCACAAAATGCCTGGCCTCCAATTCCAGCTTCTCTACTTACTGTCTATGTGATCTTGGGCAAAATAATAAATCTCTCTGCCTCAGTTTTCTCATCTATTAAATGGGGATACTACTACTTTTAACCTAGAGCTGTTGTGAGGATAAAACGAGCTAATAAGTGCTCAGTATGTGTTGAATGTTGAATGAATGTGTCTATTTTTCCCTCTAGACTGAGTGTACAGACCATGATTCATCTTTGCGTCTTTAGCTGCCAAACATAGATTGCACCAGAATTTTGAGCTACAAACATTTCTCTCAGTCTTCCTCTTTTAAGAGAAAGACTTAAGTAATAAAATATGCAGATGTGTGGGATGTGGAAATAATAGGAAACTTCCAGTGGAACACCAAAGTCAGTAGAAGTCCAGTTAGTATCCTGTATCTTCTCAGGCAGCAGTTCTGTACAAATTATCATGATTTGTAGGATGTACAGGAGCCTCATCCAGCAACACAAACTTTAGGACAAACCTTGTGCCAACATTTTAAATAGCAGGGCTTGTAGGGAGGCAGTTTATAAATTTGAATTTATTTATAAGTGTGTGTGTGTATGTGTGTGTGTGTGTAATAAAGAAGATAAAAAGACAAAAACATACGATTTCAAAATATAATAAATGTATTTATTTTTATAATTTATTACACTCTATATAATATAAATGTATTGTATCTGTAAAAATAGAACGTAATAGAAAACAAATACAAATATCTGCCACATTATAATCTTCCCACATAACAATTCATGCATAAACATCAATCTTACTGTAGGAGGAGTTTTGACAAGTATTGTGGGTAGTAAAAGGGCATTGTCTGATGAGTGAGGATTGGCCCCAAAACCCCAGCCTATCACCTGTGAGTCAGGAATAAGTGGAACCAATTGGTGGAACATGGGATCACGTGGGGAGTTTTGAAAAATACTAATGTCCAGTGATTAGAAGATGCTACCAGTGTTGAGAATCGTTGGCCCTGGACACTCTCAGCCTCAGGCTCTGGCAGGCGTTTGTCATCACTGATGGTAAGTGAGGGAAGGGTCTCTCCTGAGAAAGGGGCTTTGGATGTATTCTCAGGGTCCTTCAGCAGAGAGATCTGTTAGGCACGTGGTTACCACATCACCTGCTTACGGAGCCTTCTGTGGATAATGCAAAAGGGAGGGAAGAAATGGAAATAGTTGTTTTGTTAAACAGCTGAGACTATAGGCAGAGTTTAAAATGTTGAAATGCTTGCAAGCTCATGCTACTGGATCAATATTTTAAAAATCCACTGTTGCCTTTCTTTTTGGAGAGGTATTTTAGAGATTTGAAAAATGTGATGAGGTGTTATTGTCCAGCTCACTTTCCATAGGAGCCTTCTTTTCTAAAATCACTGCCATGGAGAAGCCTGGGAAGGAAGTGGAGTCAAGTCTCAGGAAGCTGGTGCAGGACACAGGAAACATGTATGGGAGGCAGAGGTATCCGGACAACGGCTTCTCAGCTTTGGTCATTAAGGAGATCTGATGGGGGACAAGGTAGGATAGATAAACTGTAGACAGGAATTTCTTGGGGGTACATAAAGTGGGAGGCGTGTAGGTTACAGGTCCTGATCACAGCATGGCAGAGGTTAGGAAGTGTGGATACTCTCTGGTTCCACCCTCGGGGACAAGGCATAGCAGAACCTTGGGATATCATGTGACATACCTCCCTTTCATGTCCTCCTCTGAAAAATGGGGAAGATGTCTGAAATAGAAGCTCCATCCAGTTCAGATATTCTGGGAGATGATAAGTTTGAACATCAGGTTGCTGACTGGCTGCTGGGAAGGAGGAGAAAGAAGGCAATAATGTTGAGAAGGCAACTATTGAGGCAATAATGTCTGAGAGGGTTGAAGAAGGAACAGCGGAGGTTGGGTGACACTTAAGGAAACAAGAGGATCTCAGGACAGAAGAGAGCATGGATACTTGGGCAGTTCTGTCACCAGTTTTCTCTATGATCTAGAGGCTGCCACTTAGATTGTGAGGCAGAAAATGGCGGTGGTACCAGCTTCCTCTTTGCAGCTTCACGGGGACTTGCTGTTACCATGGCAATGGCTAGGTGGTGTGATGTGTGGCTTTGTGCTGTGACCATCTCCTTTTTCATTCTCAAACCAGCTATAGTATAGGTACTACCTCGGGGGCTATAAGAAAGGGCCCAAGTAGGGAATTTCTATGCTTGTTTGACTCACCTCAGGAGCAAATCTCTTTCTCTCCTGCCATGGCTTTTATCCTCTAAGGAATTCCGTTTCCTTAGAAGTTCTGAGGCACTTAGGTCCTATTCCTTGAGGGAGGCAGGAATAACACAATCTGGAATAGAAAACCCCTAAATGAGAACACAATAAAGTGTGTGCTGTCCCTTTGTTCTGTCTCTGACAGTAGTAGCAAGAGATGGTTTATGGGAGAGACACAGTGGTTGCCTTTGGTGAAGTCAATTTCTAAAGGTTAGGGAAGTGAGCCTCTGTGACTGGCCCCTTAATAACTCATTCTGGCTCTATTATTCATGTGAGCTCCTCTAAGCCCTTCTGGAACTTATTTATTCTTTCAGCTTTTATTGGATTCCAAATGATGGAGGCAACCCCTGAGACTAGTGGTTGAGTCGTGGCCTCATCCATCAGCTGTGGACTGCATTTGTGAAGTAATGTTCTCTGTAGAAAATTCTGTGCTAGGGTGCTTTCCTTGGCCCAGCTGCTAAAAAGCTGTGACCCTGAGCAAAGTCCTTCCATCTCTCTGAGACTAAGTTTCCCATTCTAGAAAACAAAAGCAAGAGCATCTGACACCCCGTAGCTCATGGGGTGGTTGTCTTTTGAGGGTGGCAACTGTACCCTGTTCATTGCTGCATCCCCAGAGCCCAACATGGTCCCTGGCATGTCACCAAAATTCAGCGAATGGCTGTCAAATGGAATAGATAAAAGGAAAAATAAAAAACATTAGTGGTGATACTTCTACTAGTGGAGAATTCTTGGTGACAAATGACAGAAACCAACTCAAACTAGCTTAAGCAAACACAAGGAGTTTCCATCTCACACAAATGGGAAGCCCAGTGGCAGAGTTGATTTCAGCCATGACTAGATTCCAAGGGCCCTAGGAAGCTATGAGAGCACAGGCCATTGGAGCAAAAAACAATTTTTTCTTGTTTGGGGCCCACACCTCTGCAGGGGTAGAAAAAAGCTAAGTTTCAGTATCAAAAAAATAAATAAATAACAATAAATAGATAAAAAATCTGGATTTCTCATCCTGCTCTGCCCTTCCAAGGTAATTGTCCTTGGATGACTCACTTTTTTTCTAAGTCCTCGCTTTCAACTAAGATGGGGATAAGAATATTTGCTTTGCACAGGGTGATTGAAAACTCAAAAGATGTAAGAATGTGAAAAGTTTCTACTAGCCTTAACATGTAATTTAAATGCAAGATGGGTGGCTTGTATATTATTGATTTAAGTAAGCATGAAAGCCTAATTTCCTTTGCAGGAATTCATTTTAGGAAACGTGTTCAGGACACGTTTTTATGTAAGTTGATTTCTGTGCTGACTTAGACCTCGTATTTATTGAGTGCTTTGAGTGGATTATCTCATTTAATCCCTACCTAACTGTGTGGTAGGCACTGCTATTAGTTCTATTTGAAAGATGAGGAAACTGAGGCTTTACACATACAAGTAAGTCTGTCAAGGAGCACAACTGTGGAGGCAGGAGGCTTATACACAGGTCTGACTGAGGATCCTGCATGTGTCACATTTGGGGCTGCTACCTCTGTTCTTAAGGTTCTCCTTGCCCTCCATGGTAAGTTACTGCTGGAAGGGCCTCAGAGAGTGGAGGATCCCACTCCAGCGTCTTACTGAGGCCCAGCAGAGCCAGGACTTAGCTCCTCTTTCTGACTTCTATTCTGTATCTGCCAGAGCTTCTGCCAGAAGAAGCCACAGAAATGCAAACCAAGGGAGTGCATTAAAGGAGAGGTTATCAAATTGCTGGAGAAGATGGAGAGCTAGGCTGGGGTCACACATGCAGGAGCAGTACACAATCCGGCTGCAGAACCCGCCTGCAGGACACCCTCTCCACCACTGCCTAGCACCAGACACAACAGGTGGCAGCCCTGGATGCCACCATAGCCACTGGCTGATGTCACACCCACCCCACCTTCACCCTCACCCCCCAACTCCATCTTTCTGCCTATTCTGCTATTCCTGCCTCCTTATCTCGTTAACCCTGGATTCAAAGTCTGGTTGGGTACATGAGATGGGTGGAGCCTGTCATGTGCCCATGTCTTAGCTGCAAGGGGGGAGGGCTGAAAAGCAAGTGTCTGGCAATTTTAGCTTTTAGAGTGAAAAGCATCAGTACCACCCACTAATACTCGAAAAGTTGGTGAGTTTCTCAGGCCTCGAAAGGGGATTTGGATATTTGATGACCAACACTAGTGTTCTTGAAACTCTGAATGGGATTAAATGGGGTCTCGGGAAATGTTGGTTTGCTCCCCAACCCCCACCCTAGGAGTGGACAAGCAAATGCCATAAGTGTCTTTCCGGCTTCCCAGGAGTTGGGACGTGTGGCCTCCACTGATTTTTCTGAAGCCTGTATTTCTCAGCAATCCACTCCTCTGCAAAGTGAAGCTGCAATCTCTATACTGGGTCTGATCCATGGGCATATGGCGCTGTGTCATATTGTTGTAACATAAATAAAAATATTTTACGTGGAAGCTTAAGGGATGGAGGCTTCTGAAGCCCCCACACTCTATCAGTAGCTTCAAGCTGTGAAGGGAAGAATGTGTTTGGTGTCCAGACCGCCTCCGTGGGAAGCTGGCTGAGGGAGGGCTGTCTCCCTCCTGTTGCCTGTTTGGCTGTTTGTCCTCCTGCCCTCCTGCTCTCCCAGCCCAGACCCCTAAAGCAACTGGGCATTGCTTAAAAAAGAAAAAGCAGAGGCTTCCCAGGTTTCAGGTGTGAATTTTCTAGGAATCTGGGAGGAGAAAGAACACCTAGGATGGAGACAATGACACCGTTGGTTGGTGAGGGCTTTTCTAGCCCCAGCAAGTCTTTTCACTCGGCCATGGCCCGTGACCTGGGTTGACAAACTGTGACATCTTTGAGAGTCTACTGTTTCTTTGAAGGACATGAGCTTTTGACCTGATTTAATATTTTAAATAGATTCATTGGTGTGGTATTTATGACATGTCAGAGGCCTCCCTCACTTGACACCTCATTTGCTGCTACCACAAAGTTATGACCTTTTTCTGTAAAGGGGTAAACTGACAGCAGGAAAATGATGACTCCTGTCATGTGTCCGGTTCTTGATGGTGCAAACATGGGAACCCAGGTTGCGTGACTCCCAGGCCAGAGTTATTCTAGATCAAAGATTGTGAGTTAGAAGCAACTTATTTTATAATTGAGAAAACTGTGGCCCAGATTGGCTAAATGACTGCAAACGGTTGCACAGGCCGAATGGAGACCAGAACTGGCACGGAGTATGGCTTGGACAATCAAACACACCTGGGTTCAGATTCTACCTTTGCCTCATTTCCAACCAGCGTACCCCTGTAAAATGGGCAGTCATATCCATTTCATGGCATTGCTTTAACAGTTAAGTGAAATAAAAATGATAAAGTCCCAGAACAGTAGCTAGCACACAGTAGGCATATAATAGATACTACTTCCTCTCTTCTCATCGCATCTGGACGCCTAGTCCGGTGCTCCTGCTGTTGATTCAGCATGACGTCCCTGATATTAGAGACACTGCTGGTCGCCTGCCTTTTGGGGGCCGGGCTGGCCAACCTCCTCATTAACCACAATGACTTTGATTAAGTGCCAGCCTGTCATCCTAAGAACGTCCCATTCTTGGGACCTAATAGAATCCCCAGTAGCAATCTAGGAAACTATCCTCAGAACATCCAGATACCTGAGATTTCCCTCTCCTGTCTTCTTCACCAGGATTTTATAAGCAGTGATTCTCATCTTTCTTTTTTCTAACTTCTCATTTTCAGGGATTATTTATGCACACATCCTGCACATCTGTGTCCCCTGTATTCCCTGGGTGGTGATTTGAATAACTGTCCTTCCCCCCTCCCGCCCACCCCTGATTTTTGGCTCTGTGATATCTCATTATATTCTAAAGCGCTATCCACGAGGCAGGGCACCACGGATGCAATTAAATCTGCTTCTGTAGCAACACTGCTCTTAAGCAAAATATATTGATCGCCGAAGCTTTGGACCCACTTTAATCAAGTAATCTAAACAGGGCTTAAGCTTCAAAAGCCGAGCGATGTGTCCAGCTTCAAAGCGCTTACTTACACTGAATTAATTTATCTGGGATGTACTAATGCTCCCCGCAACCCTGTGGATTATAATGTTAGAGGTTGCAATCAGGGCTCTGATAATATCCCCAAAGCCTGGTCTCTATTGATTGTCATGTAAAAAGACACGAAGGGGAGTGGGGTGCCAGGGAGGAGGGGAAAAAGGGATTGGGTTTGAGTAAGACTGAAACATCCCAGTCCACTGCTACCCCAGGGCCCTGCTGGTTCTGACCCTGGCCCCCAGGGCTAGTTTTGGGGATGGGTTTGGGAGGAGGCAGGGCCTGCAGGTAGAGGTGCTACATCAACAGGGGGAGCTGTGCAGGGTTTTCCAGCTGTGACTCTAAGTGGAAGCCACAGGGGTGTGTGTGTGTGTGTGTGTGTGTGTGTGTGTGTGTGAAAGGGAGGGAAACTGGACATCTGCTGTTCTGAAAGCCAAGCTGCCAGTCACCTTCCTGCTGGTAGTTACATGGCTGGGATGTAACTCCCTGACAGTTTAGTCAGGGAACTACTTCTCCTTGACCTCAATCTTGACTTTTGAATGGGGGCCCCAACCACATCCCAGATTTGGTGCCTTCTTATTTATTCATTTATTGAGAACTTGCTATGTTCCCAGCATTATTCTAGGTCCCGAGGATACAGCAGTGAACAGGACAGACAAAAAAATCATTGGCTTCATGAAATTTACTTTCCACTGAGGTGGGTAGGGGAGAGACTAACACACTGTCTTTTTAACTTATTTATTTGATGATATCCTGATGGTGAAATGTACTCTAGAGATAGGAGCCAGGGATAGGGAATGTGTGCGTAGTGCAGGTGGTGGTATCAGTGTGAGTTCAACTTTAAAACCAGTGGTCCTCATTAGGAAGGTGACATGTGAGCAGGGACCGGAAGGAGATGTGGGAGGGAGCCACCATAGGCTTCTGGGGAAAGGGAAGAGCATGTACAAAGGCCTGAGCTGGAGCATGTCGAAAGTGTTTGAGGGGCAACAAGAAGGCCAGTGTGGCTGGGGCAGGGTAGGCAAGAGGAAGAGGAGGATGGCATGAAGTCAGAGCCGAGGCAAGGGCCAGGTGGAGGCCAAAGTCAACCCGTGTATTTAGTTCCCTTGGTCACAGTGATTGGTTCAGGGATGGATCAGTGACATGAACCAGCGACATGAAGAATATGGGCTGAGTGGTCAGCAGCTGTCTTGTCACCACAAGGAACCTGAGGATAAAGCCAACATGGAGGCTAGTGGAGCCCAGAGATGTGTGACATTGTTTGAGTCTCTTCATCCTAATGAGCCTGAAAACTCCATAACACTTGGGTTTTTTCAATTTATGGGAATAAATAAATCTTCCTTTTTGCCTAAACCATTCATTCATTCATTCATGCCTTTAAGATTTTTATTAAAAATATAGCTAACAGACAATGTTATATTAGTTTCAGGGGTACACCATAGTTATTCAACATTTATATACCTAAGGAAGTGATCACCATGATAGTCCAGCAACCGTCTGACACCGTACTATGCTATCACGATATCAATGACTATATTCCCTACACTGCATGTTACATTGCCATGACTTATTTGTTTTATACCTGGAAATTTGGACCACTTACTCCCCTTCACCTTTTCCCCTCCATTAAAAAAGTTTTTAATCATAGTTGACATTCAATATTATTTTATGTTAATTTTAGGTGTACAACATAGTAGTTAGACATTTATATATTTTAAGAAGTGACTAGTCTAGTACCTGCCTGGCACTATGCATAGTTATTACAATAACATTGACTATATTCCCTACACTTTACTGTACAACACCATGACTATTTTATAGCTACCAATTTATACTTCTCAGTCCCTTCACCTTTTTTACCCTGCCCCCCAACCCCCTCTCATCTATCTATTACCCCAACAAATCTAGTACCCATCTGACACTATACATAGTTATTACAATATTATTGACAATATTCCTTATGCTATACCATACATCTCCATAACTACTTTGTAACAGCCAATTTGTACTTCTTAATCCCTTCTCTTTCTTTCACCCACATCCCCCCAGTCCCCTTTCCATCTGGCAACCATCAAAATGTTCTCTGTACCTATGAGTTTGTTTCTGTTTTGTTTGCTAATTTTGTTCTTAGATTCCACACATAAGCAAAATCACCTTGCATCTGTCTTTCTCTGTCTAACACTCCACTCAGTACAATGCCTTCCAGGTCCGTTCATGCCACTGCAGATGGCAAGAACCCATTCCCTTTCATGGCCAAGCAATATTCCATTGTATGTATGTACCACCTCTTTATCCATTCATCCATTGATGGACACTTGGGCTGCCTCCGCAGCTTTGCCATTGTAAACGATGCTGCACCGAACATATGGATGCACATGTCCCCTTAAAATATTGTTCTGGGTTTCTTTGGATAAATACCCTGAAGTGGGATTACTGGGTCCTTCATTTTCTGTCCTTATAGCCTTTGTTTTAAAGTCTATTTTGTCTGGTATAAGTATTGCTACTCCAGATTTTTTTTTCATTTCTATTTTCATAAAATATCTTTTCCTATCCCTTTACTTTCTGTGTGTGTGTGTGTGTTTCAATCTGAAGTGAGTCTCTTGTAGGCAGCATATGTCAGGGTTTTGTTTTCTTACCCAGTCAGCCCTCCTATGTCTTTTGATTGGAGCACTTAATCCACTTACAATGAAAGTAATTATTGATAGATAAGTAGCTATTGCCATTTTATTATTCAAAACTTTGTTTTTGTTTTGTTTTGTTTTGTTTTTCCATTTTGAAGAAGTCTATCTAACATTCCTTGTAATACTGGTTTGGTGGTGATAAACTCATTTAGCCTTTTCTTGTCCGGGAAGCTCTTTATCTGTTCTTTGATTTTAAATTATAGCTTTGCTGGGAAGAGTACCCTTGGTTGTAGATGCTTACTTTTCATCACATTGAGTATTTCCTGCCAATCCCTTTTGGCCTGCAAAGTTTCTGTTGAGAAATCAGCTGACAGTCTTATGAGAGCTCCTTTATAAGTTACTAGTTGCCTTTCTCTTTCTGCTTTTAGGATTCTCTCTTTGTTTTTTTCTTTCTTTTCTTTATAATTCTAATTATAGTGTGTCTAGGTGTGGGCCTATTTGGGTTCATCCTGTTTGGGACTCTCTGCACTTCCTGGACTTGTATGTCTATTTCCTTCACCAGGTTAGGAAAGTTTTCAGTCATTATTTCTTCAAATAGATTGTCAATCTCTTGCTTTTTCTCTTCTCCTTCTGGTATCCTTATGATGTGAATGTTGTTAAATTTGATGTTGTCTCAGAGGTCTCAAATTCTCTCTTTTTTTTGATTATTTTTTCCTTTTGCTGTTCTGATTGGGTGTTTTCTGCTACCTTGTCTTCCAAATCACTTATTTGATCCTCTGCTTCATCTAGTCTGCTGGTGATTCCTTCTAGTGTAGTCTTCATTTCAGTTACTGTATTCTTCACTTCTGACTGGTTCTGTTTTATAGTTTCCATATCTTTTTTAATGCTGGCTATCTCTTTTTTGAAGTTCTCACTAAGTTCCTTAAGCATTCTTATAACCATTATTTTGAATGCTGTCTCTGGTAGGTTGCTTACCTTCATTTCATTTAGTTCTTTTTCTGGAGTTTTCTCCTGTTCTTTCATTTGGGATGGATTTCTTTGTTTTCTCATTTTGGCTGTCTCTCTGTGTTTGCTCCTATATATTAGGTGAATCTGCTGTCTTCCAGTTTTGACCAGGTGGCCTTATATAGTAGCTGCCCTGTGGGGCCCTGGTACAATCTCCCTGGTCACCTGCTCTAGGTATTCCAGGAGTGTCCCTTGTGTGGACTGTATTTTGTAGTTGTAAAATGAAGATAGTAATAGTACTTCTCTTACAGGCTTAGTGAAAGTTAAGTGAATTAATCCATGTAACACACTTAGAACAGTGCCTTAGAACAGATAGCAAACATTCAATAAGTGTTAGCTATTGTTATTAAATAATGTATAATGTGCTTGACCAACAATTATTTTACTTGATAAATATCGCTATCCCTTGTTGACGGGGGAGGAAATTGAAGCACAGAAGCAACCTCCTCCACATCACAGAACCATTTTGGCAGCGGCAGGAATAGAACGCAGGTCTTTGGATGCTGGTCTGGTATTGTTCCCAGTGCCTTCCAACTGAGAGTTGAGAGTGCCGGAAAGAATGATAGGCCAGCTTGTAGAAAAGGTGGCTCTGATTTGGAATGGAGTAGATTGCATTTAGGAATGGATAAGGAAGAATGATGTAATAAAAATAACTAGTCGTCCACCAAAATCCATTCTCCTCACCTTCCATGGTGATAGTGTTGTAGATGGACAAGTGCTGCCCTGTTAGGGACTACATTTCCCATCTTGCTTTGTGGTTAGGGTGGTGGCCATGTTGAAACATTCTCACCAATAGAACACGACTAGAAGAAAGTGATCCCCTTCCAGGCTGGCACCTTAAGCCTCAACGATGTTCTTTTCCTCTTTCTTTGCTGGCTACAGAGCTGACTAGACAGAGTAGCAGGCCCTAAGGCTGTGCTTCTCAAACTACCTGTATTGAAGAACTAGATTTCTACCCCACCATACCTCCAGTCCATCACCGACTAAACTTTTGTTCTACAATCTGCTCAATGAGATGAGTCCATTGGTCATACACTCAGATCTCATGGAAACGTCAAATTGCTGTAAAAGTTACTGGAAGTTTGCTTTCAATGTCATGACTCAATTCGTGGTATTGTTACCGAGCAGATTGTGGACTGAACTTGTCTGCGGTCCACACTTTAAGTAGCATAGCCCCAGGGGATGCAGGAACAAGCTAGAAGGTTACTGGGGTTCCTGATGGCTGCATGGAGTGGAGAGGCAAAAATAAAATTCATATTCTTTGGCCATTGTGTTTTCGGATTGCTTTCTCAGGGAAGAGTACTTACCCTAAAACAGATGGGCCATGCCATGTATTAGACGGAATAGTGGGCTTTCAAACCAGACAAATGGGTCCCTGTGACAGCCCATGCTGTTGATGCATTGGCTATACTTGCTGGGACAGTGCCACACTTCCACATGACACTCCTGAGCAGCCACCGTGTCCATATACTGAGGGATGATACAAGGGTCACCAGTTTCCTGCCAGCAGCCCCTTTGCTGGATGCCTTATCATCTGTTAGTTCTTGATATACCTTGGGATGATTTGCATCCAAGTAAATCCATGTTCTGAGGCTCAAATGAAGCCATAAGTGTTGAAGTGGTTTGAAAAAAGGATGGTAAGCATATTTTAGTTCTTAAAGTAGCTGAAGATGAGAGAAGATTGAGGTAAAGATTTAGGGAGCCACAGACAGATCCCCATCAGGTCTGAGAGACCCTATGGGCAGGGAGCTGTGCCTAAACTGGGCGGTGAGACCAAAATGCTTTTGATTTCGAGACAAATTCCAGCTGAGTGACCTCGGATGAGTCATGCAGCATCCTCTCTGTGAAGGAGGATTGCTATGATGACATTGCAGCATTGGTGTGAAGTTCTGTGGGAAAGTATATAGAGATCTGAGTGTACCTGCATGCTGGCCAGGGCCTGGCAAGAAACAGACGGCACATTCAAACTGGGAAATTTGAGAGAGGGTAATAAAGAGGCAATTTACAAAGGTGTGGCAGGGATGGCGAGACTAACCAGGGACAGTGAGAGTACCTGGCTGGCAATGATGTGTGCAGCAGGGTCGGGGAGAAGCAGTTACCAGAATCCAGAAGCCATGTTACATCCAGGTAGCAAGATGGAGAGTGCCATCCAACAGAAATAGCAACTGGATCTAAGATTAATGCCACCAACCCGGTGGACTCTCTATGGCAAGTGAGCTGGGGAATAAACATCCTGATCTTACTCTCTTCCCACCCTCCCAACTCCTGCTCCTGCCTCCCACTGGCTAGACTCTCGTGGAAAGAGGGGAAAAGGGGGCCCCTAGATGCATGTCGGCTTCCTGGGCCCAGAGGAGGATGGAAAAGCAGGAGAGAGCACCCAGTGGGTGTCCCCCCAACCCTGCAAAGAGAAGCTGCCCAACATACAGGGACACTTTAAAACAATGAAAAGAATTTATACTCTCCAGATGTAACTGCAAATGAGAAGGCCACATACTTCTTCCAAGGTGCCACTTAACTGAAAATTGGACCTCCCAGACGCCAGGCGTGCAGGTCTGTTCTCACCTCGAGCAGAGAAGATGAGCAAATGGTTCTTTCTGTGCTGGCCTCTTGCCAGATCCTCTTCCACCTCTTTATTCCTCGTTCTCTGTTGTCCTTGCCTAAGAAACCACCATCTGCCCGCAACCCGCCTAAGGAAGGGATTGGTGAGTTGAGGACCTGGGGTACGTCTCCCGCTGCCTTAAAAGATGATTAGTGGCTGCTTGTCGGCAGATGTAGCTCAGTGGCATTTTAATATCCAAATGTCCCCCCCACCCTCATGAGGGAGGCTGTGGACTATTGAAGACATTTCACACAGAGAGCGGTGATTGCCGCAGCAATCATTTCCTTCAACAGCCATTAAAACACTTCTGAATGTGTTTTTAAAAAGAAGAAGAGGAAAGGGGCAGGTGAGAGACAGGAGTCTTTCCTATTTCCTGGCCAATATCAATTTTCACAGAGTGAACTTTAATTGGACGGGATTTTCATATTAGCCTGTTTGCGGTTATTAGCGCATGGTCAGTGCTGACTTTTCATCCTCGGCTCATCCTAGAGATGTGGGGGGGGGGCAACTTGGAGATGCATGAGGGCTGCCACTGAGACCCCGAGGTTAACGCAGACAGATCTTGGCTCTCTTTGGGGTGGAGCATGCCTGAGATTCCCATTGGCAAGCTCTGGTCCAGAGAGATGTTGTCTCAAGTCTCCATACGTAAATGAAGCTTCTCAGTTCAGCAACTTTGTTCCGCAGAACAGCCAGTTCTTCAGCCAGGGCCTGTGCTCTGACTTGGAGTCCATTTACCAAAAGGGAGGTAGAATGCAGTTGTGCCTTCATTCATTCACTCAGCACGTACCTGGAAGGTCTCCCAGGTGCCAGGTGCAGCTCCAGATGTGGGTGGTAGCAGGGAGGGTCTGCAGATCATTAACAGCCGTCAAAACCCAGGTGATGGCCACCCAGCACAGGTGTGGGGCAAGGGATTGAAGCAGGGCCTTGGAGGCCCGCTGGGCCCGGCGCTGACCTTTGAGGTGCTGGATCGAAGGGAGGCCAGCGGAAGCCTGGGAGGGTGTGGTGCAGTGAGGACAGCAGGGGGGTACTCGGCGCCTCAGGACAGTGACTGTTAATGGGTCTGGAAGTATTTCAGTATCTTGCCAGTTGTCATAGTCCCACCATATGTGCCCGCTGATAAAACACAAACATCTCTCCCATATGGAGTTCACCTTGCAGTCAGCTTGTCTTTTCCGTGTTTATTGTAGGGATGTTGTTTTTGAATCTTGCCCAAATTTAAGGGCAGCTCCATTTTTTGTGCTAGGTCTACGCAGACTCTAAAAAATGATGAGACAGAAGTTCAAGGCCACCAAGGCACAGGGGCTGCTCAGCAGAACCCTCTGGTCTTTGTTTAAGGCAAGACTGAACGACATTGGAGCTCAGTCTCTCTGTTTCTGTTGCTCACTCTTTCTGTTTGAGGTGCATCTAGATAGCTGTCACCAGCACCCTGCCCCCCCATCCTCAAATTGGTGCGTGAAGAAAAGTTTGCCGACATATCTAGGTACACTGGGCAACTGCTTCACAAGAAAGACCTGTTCTGTCCCCTCTTGTTGTTTCTTTTACGGCCAAAATGATGGGCAATGGTGACATCCAACTGCAACTTCTAACATCCTTTGCCACACCGAGGGGCTAGCTTTCTCTACTGAATCTCTTTTTGGACAGAAAGCTCTTATCTATGGACAGGAAACTCGTTCTCACAGCTCCATACCAAGTCACGTGGTTTCTCACTTTGGAATAATGGTCATAGATTACAAGTCCAGTTTTGTTCCTGGAAAGTAAGAACTGTAATATGGTTACTATTGACACCCCGTGTTCATAAAAGGGGTTTTGCAAGCACTCTGTAGAGTCATCATCCATTAACCCACCCTGGATTTCTGGGTACCCTCTGTTCTAAGGATTGCTAATGCTATCAGGAAGGCGGAAACGCCAAGAAAAGACAAGAGGGAGCGGAGAATGCAGTTTACTGTCTACAAAGCTAGTAGCAGCAGCATTATTTTTCTGGAAAATTACTAAATGGGAGAATAAATGTCATCTATGCTCCTTTGGGTAACTCTGCGATCAAGTCTGCTGAAAGTTTCCTTCAAATCTGTATTTGCTGAAATGCTAGAAAAAAGCAAGTTGCAAAAAAATAAAAAACAAGTTGCAGAACAGCAAATATAGTTTGATTCCATTTGCATAAAAAGGAAGGTGTATACAAATGCAGATAAATCACACAAGGAATATATGCACACACACAACTGTACAGAAAATGTTGGAAGAATATACATTTTAACAATTTCCCTCGGAGTTCAGAGGCAGAAAAACCTCTCTTTGAGACATGTATTATAAAACACATTAGATTTCCCTTTTTGCCTCAGCTGCTGGGAAGCTCAGATTTAAATTTGTATTCTCATTTTAATAATTGTAGCCTCCACTTGAGAACACTGGTTCTCAAGCTCAGCTGTAGGTTAAGATCACTTGGGTGGCTTTAATAAATCCTGATACCCAGGCCCTACCCAAGACCAATCAAGTCAGAATCTCTGGGGCTTGTGACCCGAACACCTTATTTTTAAAGATCCCTGAGTGACTGCAGTGTGCAGCTGCAGTTCAGAACACTGCTCCAGCCTGTATGTCTGAATTCTGACTTTCCCTTAAAAAAAAAAAAAAAAAAATTGCTTACCTTTATTTACATGTCCCTTGGATCTGATTTTTATTTACATGTAATTTTTTCAATTTTTATTTATGTGTAAATTGCCTCAAGTCTTTTCTGGAACAAGATAAAATATAGCCGAAAATGATTAACTCATGTTCAAGCTATTCGACAAGCTGTCCAGAGCTGTGCGATTTCAGGGGGGGGAGAATAACCTCTGTATGAGGGTACCCCCCCAGAGGGGATAAAGGGGCCCTGAAATCCCACCATGATACTGAGTGTGGGCTGATTCTGCCCTAAAGAAAGTCCTCATCTCTAAGTCGAAGAAAGACATGCTTTGGACTAAGTGGCTGCCCCCAGTAGACACCCTATTTGTCAGTGGGAGCAAGGGGCTGTGGAGAACTCAAGTTCTGTAAGAAATAAATTCCAGAATATGTCAATATATTTTCTTTCTGGTTATCTGAGGAAAACTTGACCTGCTAAATCAAGCTTGTGTGTAGGTCCAGGGGACCAAGAAAAAACAGATCCAACACCCTCCCGAGGGGAATTTCCCATCACAATTTGCTAAAATAGAGCTGATTGGGGTTGTTCCTTCACCTTGGGATTATGGTTATTGTTTTTGGGGTGGGCTCCAGTTGTATTGAGTCCTGGGCTAGGGAAGGAGGGCTGCCATTCTCTCCTCCCACCCAGATTACCCCCTTTTGAATTTTCATTCTAGAATTCTGCCCCTGATAGCCTTTAACCAACCAATTGACTGTGTATAAGTAGGATTGAAGGGGAGAGGCAGGAAGCCTGGCTATTGCAAATTCAAGTACCCACTGCAGGGTGCAGGGGTGGGTGGGCTGAGAAGTAGAGATCCATGAGCTGAGTCTTAGGGTGCAGGAAGAACAGGGAGTGGTGGGGACTGTGATGAAATGGACCAGACAGCATTTGAGGGACATGCAACCTCATACAAAAATTGTGGGTGGGTGGGAGGGAGCAGTTTGTGGGCAACAAGTAGGGTACTCGCACTGTTGAGTCTAGAAGCTTCCAGAATCTGTGGGCCTGATGTGAGCCAGCTTATTTCCCAGGAGACTATACAAGAGAACTTAAAAATAGCATCTCCTATAATTGCTTGAGTCTCTGGGTGTTTTGTAACCATATCTGGCAGTCTATACCCAAGACAGGCTGGCTGTGGGGAAAGTCATTGTTAAAATAAAATCATTAACTTAATAGGCTTGATGAAAAGGGTGGCAAGATGGGAATTTCCTCTTGCAATATGTGCTCCACTCAAAACAGTCCCTGAAACTAGTAGGCCATGTTAATTATTGACTAAATTGCCCCAATATCTCTCAAGCTGGTTTTTGTTTTTTCTTATGTACCTAACAAACATTACCTCTGAAAATAGCCCAAAGTCCCAGAATTGCAGTGTCAAATAGGGCTACATGTCACCTAACTCCTTTCCTTTCCCGATTTATTTATCATTTGGTGTGTCCCCTAGTGACTATGGGTGCGTGCACACACACACACACTCACACTCACACTCACACTCTCACACATGCACATGTTTTGCCGTTTTCCAAGGAAAACAAATGTCTGCTAATGAACTTGAAACATGGAGTCATGAAGATGTTAGCAACGCCAGTGCTCAGTGATGTCAACATGCCAAAGAATGCCAAGCCAAGAGGAAAAATGCAACCCAGGAGAACTGTGCCCAAGCCGAAAGGACCAGGACTAGGTGAAATCTGTGGTAGATGTGGGTTGAAAAACACATCCTTTCAAATCCTACTTATGGTGGATGAAAGATGGCCACAAATTCTGTGTCAGTCTCCCTCCCCCCACCTCTCTATCAAGAGGTGGAGTGTATTTTCCCTCTGCTGACTGGCCTTGGGGCTGCTTTTGCCAAGTCAAATCACTGTGCCAGTTCCATGCCTGAGTCCTCAGTTGGTCCAGCAGCTTCCCCTTGTGCTTTTTGGAAACCCTGAACTGCCAGGTAAGACGTCAGACTACCTTGCTGGAGAGGCCTGCTGGGAAGGACAAGCCCTGAGACTCCATGGAGTGGGAAAGAGGCCCGGCGTTCCAGTGCTGAGCATCCAGATGACTCTAGACCCAGCTGCCATATGGCTGCAAACACCTCAGAAAACACACGCACAACAACTGGCAGAACAGCCACCTGGTCAACCCACAGAATTGAAACAAAAACTATTGTTTTAAGCAATATTTTAAGCAACTATTGTTTGAACCACATTTTGGGGGGAGTGGTTCATTATGCAGAAAGAGATCATCAAAACACTGTCCAAGCAGAAACAAGAGGACACACTTATTAGAGATGGTTTCCAGCCGCTGTGCAACCCCACTGCTGCTCTAATATTGACTGAACCCTTTCTCGGGCTTCCGGGTGTTGCCTTTTCTCAGTTAATGCAATTAGCAGCAGTGAGACAGGAGTCAAGGCCCGGGGCGGAGAGGCTTCTTCCAAAATTGCTGTCTTTTCGGATTAACTGGGTGGCACACCTCAGGAAAGACCGCAGCCTAGGAGAAACACGTGTCCAGGTAAAGAAGGCGAGAGGTGGGTCTTTGTCAAGCAGGAGAAACGCAGGGAACAGATTCTAGACAAACAGGCCCAGAGTGTCGGGAAGACAGGTGATTGTTTTACTGTCTTTATAATATCATTTTTTTGGCCAATGTCTCAAAACAGAATTATGTGACCCTAATCCCAGTTCCTCCTTGGAGGCAAATGGACTACCGTGTTTCCCTGAAAATAAGACCTAGCTGGAAAATCAGCTCTAATGCGTCTCTTGGAGCAACAATTAATATAAGACCCGGTATTATATTATATTGTATTATATTATATTATATTATATTATATTATATTATATTATATTATATTATATTATAAGACCAGGTCTTATATTAAAATAAGACCGGGTCTCATTTTAATTTTTGCTCCAAAAGACACATTAGAGCTGATTTTCCAGCTAGGTCTTATTTTCGGGGAAACACGGTAATATTTATGGAGTGGGATTTATATGCCAAGCATCGGGAGTGGGATTTATATGCCAGAAGCTTGGCCACACGTTATCTCCTATACTTCTACAGAGACTGGGTTACCCAGGCTGGCTTTAGGTGCTTCAAATCCATAATTTCTATTGATAGTTATCAACTTGAGCCTTGAGTCTTGCCATATTTATTTTAATTTAGCCCCTTTTAAATTCAAGATAGAAAGAATATGGCAAAAATAATACAAGGGGAAACAGGGTACAAAAATTCACTTGTAGTATTTGTTACCTTTGATAGAAGTGGAAATGTAGAAACATAAATGTTTGAACAAGTACGTTTTCCCTCTTCAAATATGAATGCAGCATGAGACGTTAAAAATGTCCTTTCTCCTTGATTTTCTGATTCACATTTCACCCTGACATCTGAGCAGTTTCAACATAAGATCACAGGAAACCATTTCCTTCTTATTTAATAAGTCAGGATTTAAGGCATCAATTATATTTGAATACACCAAAAGCTTGCAGAGAAAGAGAGTGACTTTTAAGTTCTTTGGTTATCGTTGACCTATAGAAGAAATCAGCCCCTGTCACTCATGAAATACATAAAGGTGACTCAAAGGAAGAGTTCATGTAGGAATGACCTGTTGTTTTCTGTGTCTACTGAGAAAGGCTTAAACTACTGAGAGATGAAAGGACTTCTCATCACTGAGAATTGTTAAGCATCAAAACCAGCTTGAGTGGTGATGAAATGTTTTTGCGTGTGTCTGTGTGTGTGTGTGTTGTGTTTTCTAGAATGGTTTGGGAATAGCAATGTTTGAAGGCAGGAAGTCAGTCGCAGCCTTGTTATTCCTGCTATACTAATTAATGTGTCACAATTCATTCATTTTTAAAACAAGTTATCAATAAAGCCAGGGCATGATTCCAGCACTGTTTAGATTGAAAGATTCTTTTGCAAATTTTTTTGAAAATTACTAGGGCAATTAATGAAAGATTTTATACCCATTGGAGTCCATATATTGGAATGCCCCTCCCCTTGGGATCCCTCTAAATTTAAATATTCATTTTAGAAGTAAATATGTTTGGTCTGAAATACACACACACACACACACACACACACACACACACACACACATAATATTTAAGCATATGTGGGGAAAATGTCAAGATGTGTATGCAGTAGATTACCCTACTTTTCCATAATTCTTCAATCTCTCCCCATTTTTGCCAAAGTTCCTTGTCTCACGTGGCTATATTGCTTTGGTCAATAGAATGTGAAAGTCACAACACACAGCACACCTGACAAGAAGTTTTCAATGAGCATATATGGATTGGCTGGATAACTTGTACTCTCATCTGGCCCCATGAGAAGAACCCACCCGAGGTAATGGCCGATCTTTTAGCCTAGGTCCTGGCAAAATATATATGAGGGTTAGACTTGGATTTGACCTGAAGCCTGAAACCAAACCATGACAGACAAATTTTTAAGTGAGCAATGAACATTTGTTGTTGCAAGTCACTGAGCTTTTTGGAGATGTTTGTTACACAGCATTAACTCAGCAATGCTGACTAATATAGGAGATTTCAGATTATTTTTAAAATTTATTTCCCTTTTATATATCTGTATTTCCAACTTTTTCTACAATGAACAAATGTTATTTAATTTATCTGGTCAATACTTATATACTGATCACCTACTGTATGCCTGTCCCTCTGCTAAAGACTAGGAATAAGGTGGTGAAAAAACAGTCAATATACTTGCCCTCATGGAACTTAGAGCCTACTGGGGAGGTAGGCTCATCACCACACTCGTAAATGTAAAATTGCAACTGTGGTAAATGGTCCGAATGGGAAGTGTGTGGGGCTAGAAACACAGAGAACAGAAATGTGACTCAGGCCGAAATACCAGGAAAGGCTTCACTGAGGATGTGACGGCTGCGCTGAGATCTGGAACATGACTAGGAGTTAACCTGATGAAATGGTGTGATTACAAAAAAAAGCTTTTAGGAAAAATAACTTTGTTTTTAGTTTTCAGCTTCTGCCTGACTGCCATATTAACAGGTAATAGTTAGCCTGAGGACCAAATTACCGTTGATCTTGACTAACAGCCTCGACATGTAGGAGAGGCACCCAGCTGTCCATCAAAACGCTCGATGCTCCTCTCATAGTATAGGGCTATGAGAGTCCCTAACCAGGGACTCATTTCCCAGATCCCCTTGTGCTCAGGTGCCATTATTCTTGCCAATGGAATTGAGCCCCAATGATGGGCATCATTTCTGGGCCAGGACTATTAAGAAGCAGGTATTCCTTCTCCACATGGGGGCTTTCCCCTTCCCCCAGCAGATGAAGCTTACAACAATGGGACCCTCCATGACCACTAAAAAGAAAGCTGTCTACCAACCAGAAACACCTGCTTTGGAACACCCACTCACTGTTACGTGAGCAAAAAATAAACCATTATGTCAAGTTACTGAAATCCGGGGGCCTATTTGTTATAGCAACTGTGTTACACTGATTAATAGAACATATATATATTTTTTAATGGATTCAGTGTTTTCCTGATTCATACATGCACACAGCCAACCTTTTTAACAGGGTGGAATACATGCTTTGTGAGAAATGAACTTTAGGCTCAATTTTCTTTTTTCCCCACCTGGTAGGACCTTTGTTATGCGTGTCACAACTGATTGGTGAGCTTGGTGGAACTGCAGCTTTTATATACTATTAATTTTATTTGCTTCTCCACTTTCATGAATTCTTATGGTGATGCTGACATTTTCAGCATAAAGAATGTTTTACACAAATCAAGGGTGCTCTGCTGGAACCTGAAACACATTGCCTTGAAAGAAATACCATATTTACTCACATAAATCTAAAAGGCCACATTTTCAAGGGTGGATGCCAGACCAAGCAGCCTGATTTGGGAGGCAATGGGGAGCAATTGGAAGTTCTCCAGTAGAGCAATGATATGACTGAAGAGGTGTTTTGGGAAGATGAATCTGAGAGTAGCACACAGAAGAAATGAGAAGAAAGAAAAATAGCTCAGAGGCATAGGGATCCATTGTTGCAACAATCCAGTTGTGAAATAAAGAGGTCTGGGCTGGGATGATGCCAGTGGGGATGGAGAGAAACAGGTGACTAGGTGAGGCTGCAGAAATGAAAGAGCAAACCTTGACGACTGTGCCCAGCTCATTAGCTGCTCTTACCAAATCCCAGAGGTTGCAGATGTCAGTTTATTCATATGGTTCCACCAGCACCATCTTTCCCAAATAGCAATGCAAACAGGAGTATTAAAGTGATGGTATTGTTTTTAAAAGAATGTTTATAAGATAAAAGAGCAACTGCTCCACTAATTAGAAATGAGACAAATGAAGTATTTCCCAAAATTTTTTCTGTTAGCTGACTACTCTCTAGAGAAGAAATGATTGCACATCTTAGTTGGAGGGGCAAATTACTTACACATATTTTTATTCTGGAAAAATAAAATGAGCCGAAGCCTAGGAGACTAACATGAAGGGAAAGAGAATGCCTGAAAATGTTTTTTTGGAAATGTTGCAAAGTTGCTTCTATGTGTGCTTTGCTGGAGCAAAAGTCAGGCTGCAGGGTTGAGTCCTGACTCTGCCTTCCTCCCTGACCTCAGCTCCCAGCACTCTCCCCTGCCCTCTGGGCTGCAGAAACAGGTGTGCTTTCCGTTCCCCTAACCACACACTCATCCGTACCTTGCAGCCCCTACTCAGCTCTATGCTAAGTCTGAAATACTCTTCCCACTGGCTTCTTCTCATCATTTACACTTTACCTTAAATCGACCCTTGGAAAGTCTTTCCAACTACTCAATCTAGTGTAGCCACCTCCCCTGGTCATTCTCCCCCATCATGCCTCCTTATTTTAATTCTCTCAGAACTTTTATTTCTTCTTGATATTCTCTCATTCATCTACTTGTTTGCCTGTTGACAGTCTCGTCTGCTGGAATCTAAGCCCCCTGAGAGAATACCTAGCCAGTCTATTTCCACAGAGCATCTGCAGCATCTAGAACAGTCCACACATTTACTAGGAGCTCGATAAATACTTGTACTTCATTGAATGACCAAGCGAGGGACCAATGATGAAAGCACCTAGTGAATTACCCCCCAAAGTAAACTCTTTCTTCAGAGGAGCTTATTCAATGAAAGGTTTTTTCTCCCCTGTGGTTACATTTGATTAAGAAATATATTTTCACAATTATGACTAAAATTTTCCAATCTGTATTTCACATCAGACAACTAGACTCTAGGAAAATGTAAGGTTTCTAATCAAGGGGAAAAAAAACCAAACATGTTTAAAATCATCTCTGGGGAAAGTATAAGCCTAAATGCAAGTCATAAATTTTATGCATGGTCTTCTCTGCTACTAATTAGCCTCTTCCCTCTTCTTAAAGTTACAGCGTCTTCTTGGTTGTGTTTATCACAGGGTTATGCCCACATTCAAAATTCAGAAAATATTGAGTCAAGGATGAGGAGACGATGTTTGCAATCTATGGGTGTGGGTTCTCACCTCTGGGAAGCATTTTTTGATTCTCCCAGGCAGAACTGAACTTTTGCTGCTCTCATAGCACTATTTATTTGACTCTGTAATCACTCTAGTGTACAACACCAATGAGACACTTAATAGGCACTCACTGAAATGCATGTATAAATGAATAAAATTAAAGTTATATAAGAAAAAACTGTAAGAATTGGAATAGGCTTTAGAAATCAAGTAGGCAATGTTTCCCAAAATTCAGTCATTTGCATCTCCCATCACAATTTTTGGCATACTATTAGTTCTTCCCATATTTCTGTAAATCAACCTTTCTACTACTTAAATACATTCATATTCTAAGAAAAATTTGTATCATAATCATAAACGGAAAACTGGTGTAACTTTCCATAAGTAGAAAGCAATCCCCACCCCTCCAAAAACCAGTGAAAGCTAAATGTCCTTAAAATCTAGCTTGGGGGTTTGGGCTGAATTGTGTTCTCCTCAAATTCCTATGTTAAAGTCTTAACCCCCAGTATCTCAGAATGTGACTGTATTTTGAAATAGGATCTTTGTGGTAATTCAATTAAATTCAGATTGTTAGGTAGGCCCTAATCCAATATGACTGGTGTCTTTATCAGAAGAGGATATTAGGAGAGAGAGAGAGAGAGAGAGAGAGAGAGAGAGAGAGAGAGAGAGAGAGAGAGAGAGCGAGCAGACATGGGTATGTATAGAGAGATGACCAAGTGAACACACAGCAAGACAAGCCATGGAGAGAAGGCTCAGAAGAAAGCAAGCCTACTGCCACCTTGATCTTGGACTTCTGGACTTCAAAACTGTGAGAAAATAAACTGCTGTTGTTTAAGCCACCCAGTCTGTGGTATTTTGTTATATCAGCCTTAGCAGACTAATGCACTGGGAATATTATTGCCTGCTAAAAGTACTGAGCCCAAAGTCTGCTCTCGTTTAGTTGAAAAACAAGATTATAAGAGTAAGAGAAATGTTAAAGACCTACTATCACCAACAGCAACTTTCTTCTTGTCAAAATCAGAAGAATTGAGTAGAATTTAAAAGGAAATGATTTTTTTTTTACTATAAGATTTATATCAGTCAGGAGGAATATGCTATATTAAAAATGACCTCAGTGTTTTTAACACATTAAAGTTGTATTTCTCACTCGGGCTACATGTTCCACACAGGTTGACAAGGGTTCTCCTCCACCCAGTCACTCAGGGCTCTAGGTTGATGAAGTCCCCGCCATCTTGGAGCTGCATCATCTGGAATACATAACGCCCTCTATCGCCATGTGTGGGGAAGTGAGTTTGGAAAATTGTGCATGGGCTTCCCACCATATCAGACTGGAAGTGACACTCATCATTTCTGCTCATATTTTCCTGCCCAGGACTAGTTACATGGCCCCACCTAATAGCAAGAGGATGACCTGGAAATATAAACAAACAAGTAAATTCTTAAAAGTGTGTTTCTTTCTCTTCCACAAGGTCTGATGCATTTAATGTCATATTCCTGTCCTTAAAAAATCATCTCAAGTATGTCTCAAGGATGCATTCCATGGTGTGGGTGGAGAGAGGGAAGATCTGGGCCAATCTCTTAATTGCATAACTGGAGTCCACAATGTAAGCGTTTATTTGCTATGACATACCCTCTTTGTGGTAGATTTAGAGCCACATCTCTGGTCTCTTGAGACCTATACTGAAGCTCTTTCCACTCATCCTTGTGAGCACAAAATGGTAGTAACTAGAACAATTTGGATGTCTATTTTTGGTGCAGGAACCTTTCATTGTTCAAGTAAGATCATAAAGAGAAATATTCTAAAGGCCGATACTGATATGAAGAACATGAGGGCAACTTGTCCCCTTTAGCATTTCATCTGGAACAGGCACAGACCTTTCCCCACTCGTGTTTGAGCTGAATACATCTGTGGAATCAATGAAAACATATGATTGCTCAGTGTTGTCTGGTTAGCATCCAATTATGTACAGTGTATTTATTTTAAATTTAGAAGACGCACACAAGAGATTTCCAGGAACAAAATGAGGAGAAATTGGCAGTGCACTGAATGGAAAAAATTAATGACTTGAATTATCCAGCCTACGACTCAAAGCTGACAAGAGGGAGGGCGAGGGGGGAGAAATGAGGGTGCAGTTATTCACACTGTCCTCTGCCCACAGTCCTGAGTGGTATTTGAAAAGTGGTCACCTTCCATGCAGCTGTCACATCCTTTATCTTCATGGCAGGGCTGGGTTTTGTGGGTCATAAATGTGTCACAGTTTCAGGAGAACAAAAGCAATGCCCCCAAACAGACTTCAACAGCAAACTTCCTTTTGGAGAATAGGTTCAAGTCTCAAGTTTAAGCGTAATCATTTTGTCTGCTGGGCAAGAGGGAGGTGGGAAGTGATGAAAGCCAGAGGAAAGGAGCGAGGACTGGGGCTTCGGACCTCTGTGCTGATAGAAGGAATCAATATTAGTTGAGCTCCTACTCTGTGCAGCCCTTGTTATGAATTAGGGACCTTCACACACATTGGCCCATTTATCCCTCAGGATTACCACTAATTTTAGAGGCAAAGAAACTGAGGTCAGAGAGGTTGATTACCTTCCTCAGGTTGAATTGTATGCCCCCAAAATTCACAGGTTGTAATCCTGGCCCCCAGGATCACACAATGCGACCTTACTTGGGAATGAGGTCGTTGCAGATGTAATTAGTTAAGATGAGGTCATACTAGATTAGAATGGGCCCCAAATCCAATATGTCCTGATTAAAAGGGGAAATTTGCAGACAGACACACAGACAGGGAAGACGCTTCATGAACATCAAAGCAGGGGTTGGAGTGATGTTTCTACAAGCCAGGGAATGCCAAAGATTGCCAGTAACCACCGCCCTCCCCCCCCACCCCCAAGAAAAGCTAGGGGAGAGGCATGGAACAGATTCTCCCTCACAGCCCCAGAGGGAACAAACCCCGCCAACAGCTTTGTCTCAGACTTCTGTTCACCGTGAGACAATAGATGCGGTTGTCTAAGCCCCTGCATCTGTGGTATCTTGCTCTGGCTGCTCTAGCAAATTAATACAACACAGTTATGAAGCAGAGGGCCAATCTAAATCTTCTCTGTGCAGGAAGGGTCAGGACTTGCCTTGGCACCTGCTGTGTCCATAGACAGTGGCCTTCCTGACATTCAAACATTTCTCTTCATTTTATAGAAGGAAGACACTGAGGCCCAAAGGTTAGACTATCCTTTCCATGGCTGCAGGGCCAGGTAGTTTGGGGCGGAGGTAGGTCCTCCTGCTCTTTTTCCTATGCTCTAGCATGATTCTTTTCTTCATCGCTCACATTTCAGAGTGCTCTGAGCCAGCCTCTCCGATTCCTAGTAATTAGGAGCAGAAAAAATAAGAAGAATGTTCCTGGCCCAAGCGCGGGAAAACTTTTGTGGGAGTGAGACTTCGGTTCCCGGCTGGCTGTCATCTCAGAGCCTCTGTATGCTGTACCAGGGGAGACTGCAGGCCTGCGGCCTACACCACACTCCCCGGGAGCTGCAGCTGGCACAGAGCCGGCTGCTAGTTTTGCATCATGTTATCTTTATGAGGGGTTTAATATTTCTAATTTTCAGTCAAACCTGGAAATGCCAAACTCAGAAGGGAGGCTAAAGAAAATTAGGAGTTTGCAAAAGTGGAGGATTGCTCCCTCCCTGGACGCATACAGTGGGAATTAACATTGGGAGTATCTACTGAGTGCCAGACCCTGCACAAAGGTCTTTTGTCATTTTTCCTGCCCACAGTCCTTGGGTACACTCACCTGCTGGCCTCCCCTCTCTGAGGCTCATTCCTTGGCCTCCTGGCCCTGTCAGCTCTTATCCATCCTTTCTGTCATTCTCTCTGGATTTTAGCAAGTGACAGTCTCACATCTATGTCATACCACAGGCAACAGATGCTGTGTTCCAAGGTCACCATGGAGGACTTATAAAAGGCTAACGGAAAACCAGGTTTGTGACCCTTTGATGACGATCACTTCCAAAAGAGGGGATGGGTTTGAGGAAAGGATTTCTTTGGAGAGCACTGTCTTCATGGAGGTGATGGGGAGGACATTGCTACCTGGAGGCTTTGCGTTGTGGCTCTGGTGGACTTGGTATATGACTCACATCGAAGAGAGCTGAGGGCAAGAGTGCTGTGCTCTGCGAAATAACCGAGTCCTCACCGGACTACAGCTAGGCCAGGTAAGGGACAGGCCTTATGAGACACAGGCCATGCTCTCCACACTCACATTTCCCCATTCTGAGCTTGGTCAAATTGAACTCGTAGTTCACTGTGCGTGTTGGGCTCTCTGACCCCTGGGCTGCTGCACGTGCTGCATGCCTCTCCTTGAATACCCTACCTCACCCTTTCTCCCGGCCACCTTGAACCAGTCCTCCATCTGGGTTGAGATGGCACTTTCCCTGGGACCCCAAAGCTGGCCTAGTGTTCCCTCCTGGGCTCACTGGGATTCAAGCCTTCCCACTTCAGACAGTTCCCACACCGACTGAGAACTCCTTAGGTGAGGACAGAGCCTAGTCCACGTCTTGCCCACAGAGTGCACTGCAGGCTCTCTCTCATTCGACAGTGTCTACTCAATAAATGAATGAATGGGAGCCCCGGGGTGCTCACTGTCGGGGTCATTTTGGGCAGTCATGTCCTAAGAGGACTGTGCGCTGGTCGTCCCTTCTCAGCCCCGTTGACCCCCAGCCAGGTAATGGGTTTGTGACTCCAAACTGCAGGGGGTGGAGGAGGAGAGCAGAGGGATGTCTCCCCCTGTTGGTGCCCTGGTCATTGAGTTAAGCCTTGTCACAGATAGGGGGCAGTTGTTCTGTGGGGTTTTCAGTGACTGGGAAATAATTCAGAAATGTGGTGTTACCAATAGAAAGAACGACTCCTGGGAGAAGGCACCTACCCGTGTTCTGAGTGGCACGTAAAGGACAGCCAGCTGGTCTCAGATGGTCTGAATTTAAGTCCCATTTGCCCCCATTTACTAACCAGTTGCCTGGATGACGTTCTGTTCTTTGCCAAAATTCCAATTCCTCGTTGGTAAATAGGGCAGCACCATATACCCTCTTCCCTGGCTTGTGAAAACGGGGTGCAATTACATGCATGACAATATTGTGAGGCTGGTTCGTTCTTGCTGGGCTGACGCTGTGACAAGGCAGTACCGGCTTGTAGGCATGTTTAGAGATGCAGTGTGCAAAGTATTGTGTGTTGTCCACTGGTCCCTCTCACAGACCTCAAGAGATGTATCCATTCCAGACCAGGCTCCCGGGTTCTTGGGAGTCACCAAGATGAATATGTTGTTTCTGCCTTTCAGGGATTTGTAGTTAAGTAGGGGAGTTAAGACCTTTAATACCTACTGAAATGTACTAACATATGACTCGATGTCAGCCATGATCTCTGAGCCCTGTAAGATCCAAATAAGATTTGCTTAAAGCTCTAAGGCAGTATTCCATGCAAGTCCAAAACCATCCCCAAGATTTGTGAGAAGTCCCAGGAGGACCACATCTCCTTGGTCACCCGGCTGGCTGTGTGTCCCTGCTGCGTCTGATTGTAAATCACTGTAAGGACTGGTTTTCTGTCACTATTCATTGCCTCAGTGAACCAGACATGGAACTCAGCCTCTTAGTGGATTCTCCCCAAAATCCGACTCAGACAAGGCTCGTGTGTGTGTGTGTGTGTGTGTGTGTGTGTGGCTTTATTGGAGATTTGGAGAAAGGGGACATGGAAGAGTGTCCATTGCAAAACCACAACAATTTAAAGTTGAATGGTTGCATCAGAAAGTCTCCTGACCACCCTGACACTGGGGATGTCACGTCACGGTGCCCTGGCCACATCCCTTCTTGCTCAGTTTTGATTCCTTTTCTGCTTTTCACCACCCTTCTTCACCCCCTTTCCCCAGATTATCTCATGGGATCCAACTTCTTTGCCCTCCTCTCTGCAGAGCAATTCCTTTCTCCCACATCTCCCCCTATGCTCACCTCCAGAGTCCTCTAAGCAGCTCCAAACTCCTCTGGGGGAAGGTGGAACCAAAGGGCCTTTAGGAAGCCAGCTGTTTGCAGCAGCCACGTGTCTCCATTGCTCGGGGTTGGGACCTTCAGAGGTAGAACAGAGGAAGATTCCAGTAGGAGGGATCCTGGGAAGAGAGATATGAGTCTGGGGCCAAGAGAGCAGGGGCCACACCCTCTGGCCACCAATGACGTAGCCTTTTGAGAGAAGGGACAGACCAAAGGCGGCCCCACAGGAAGGACAGAGGGAAACGGAACCCAGCTCTGCCTCAGCACTCCACATTTGCTTAGGGAATCCCACATTTATCCTTTCAGCACTCTCCTATGTTGTTTGTTTGTTTACTTTTTATTCAAGTATTACATATATGTATATAATACTTACCTATATATATAAGTATTACATATATAATGTATTCATTGAGCTGTATGTATGTGTATATACATGAGAGAGAGAAAGGCACCTGTCGTAAGTGTACAGCTCAGTGAATTTTCACAGCTGAATGTGCCTGTGTACCCAGCACCCCGGCCTGGAAGCAGAGCATGGCAGCACCCCAGAAGCACAGGCTACCAGTCCCTCCCCTGCCGCCAGGTGAAGCACTCTCCTGACTGCTAATTGCACAGATTTGTTTTACCTGTTTTTGTACTTTATATAAATGGAATCTGTGAAAGGCATCCACTTCTGTGGGTGCAGTCAGACATAGTATATCCTCTTCATAGTAGTTAATGTGTGACTATGCCACGATTTATTTCTCTAGTCTGTTGTCGATGGACACTTGGGTTGTTTCCGATTTGGAAAGACAACGTGGCTTTGGCGTTTGAATCTTTGCAAGAGGCCAGTGACCTTGCAAAGGTCAAAGGAGGTGCTAGACACAAAAGAGCATCATTCATTCATTCATTCATTCATTCATGGAACATGTATGGAGTACGCCCATGTGCCAGGCATGTGGACAAGCTTTGGGACCCAACAGAGAGCAAGTTCATTGTGACCCAGCCCCTGTGGAGCTGACCATATGTAAGGGAGAGGGGTGTTTGACCGTTAGAACATGAGAGATCAGAGCTCAGTCAAGGGTGAAGAGGAACCCAGCAAAGTGAGAGCTTGAAGGAAATCAAGCAAAGGGGGTTGGAAAGAGTGTGTTGAAGGGAGCGGAAACAGCTGGTGCAAACGGCACAGTTGCAAAAGCTGAGCGTTCCCTGTTACCGGAGCACACAGGATGAGGTGGGGACTTGGGTGAGATGGAGACGCGGAAGGAGCAGGGGCTGGATCTTGAAGGGCCGAGGGAGCCATTGTAAGGAGTTGGGATTTTCCTGGAGGATAAAGAGGCTCCATCTAAATAGACCAGTGGCATTAACTGCTTTGCCTTTTAGAAGCCCCTTCTGACTGCCATGAGGGGTGGATGAAGGGCGGCAGATGGACAGGTAGGACATCTGGGGAAGAGGTGGTGGAACTGAGGAACCTTCCATCCTGCCCGCTGACATGAACCTCACAACACAGCCTACAGGCAATTAATTTGCCAGAAACCAAGACCAAAGGGTCCTTCCTCAGACACATTTGCTTAGGGAATCCCACATTTATCCTTTCACTACTCTCTTATGCTGTTTAGTCTGGACCCCTGCAAAATAAACTCCCATCTGACTTTTCTGTGTTTCTGGAGCCCTCTCTTCCCATTGGGAAATCTGACCTTCAGTGGCTGCTTGCTCTCCAGTCGCCTGACTTGGCTCCTTTGAGGCAGGGAGTCTGGGAAAAGGAAGGCTGTGTCCTGCTTCCTGGGGAAAAGGCAGCTGCTGGGCCACATTTCCTCCGCCTTGCTTATTCTGCAATTTTGGGTGAGCTGTTTTTGTTTAATGTAAGCAGAGCAAATCCATCCACAGCAAAATCAGAGAAAATAACTTGTTGATGTGTAAACCAGGATGTCACAAATAACCCTGTTTGTTTAATTATAGCAGGCTGAGTGCTGTGAGCCGGGAAGGGGGTGGTGATGGTGGTGGTACTGAGGGGGAATTCAGGGTGCCACTGCCTCATCCCAGAGGCTGCGCAGGAGACCTTGATGAAAATGTGAGTGCCTGAAGCCTCGTGGATAAACTGGGGCACATATGGTGCATGAGTCAAGCTCAACTGAGTGGGTAGACGGCGTTCGGTGCTAATGGGAGCTTGCTGTAGAGTTGCTAGACAGAAGAATAAAAGTATAGGTGAAAAGATAAAAAAAGGTTATGTGGAAATAATAAGGCTGTGAAGGTAGGAAATTTCAACTTTATGAGTAATGTCGTTATGGAGAAGTTTGTTCTTCCCCACAAAATGCGCCCATCTGGTCTACGGCAGAGGATGCTGGTCATGGAAACAGGGGTCTCCCCACGCCGCCAACCATTGCCTCCTCTTCCATTTCAGGAAGAACTTGGAAACCAGGACTGAAGGAAAAGCTAGAAGCAATGCAGGACAGCATTTAAGATCATGGCTTTGGATTTAGATAGGCCTGGGTTCAAGTTTGGGTTCAAGTCTGCCTTCTCTCCTATGTGACCGGGAGAATTTGCTCACCTCTCGGTGCCTCAGCTGGTCGTTGGGTGTTGGGGTGATCCAATTCAAGAGGCATAGTCAGGCTCTCAGCACTGTACCTGGCACAGAGGTAATTATCAGTGAATGCGACATAGATATTAGCATGAGAAATGAACGCAATGAACAAAGTGGTGGGTCTGGGGGAGGTAATTCCCGCCAGCACTCACCAAGCATCTCTGCACCTGCATCACCTCCCAGGAGCTGCCCGAACGCCCTGCACTAAGGAAGCAATTATTCTAACTGGCTTAAGACTCTCTCTAACACGTTGGTTAGCTAATGCAGGCGCAGAGCTGAGTTTTTCTGGAGATGAGAACATGACACTTACCTTCAGAAATTTAGGGGAGGGCTTTGAGGGAGTAAGGGAGGTAGGACCACATTATAACTTTCTTGGGCTCATGGCACATTTGCCTTCATGGGCCTTTTTTTCCATTAAAAAAAATTATGTTGTATGACTGAATATGATGTGATATGACATGATATGATATGATGTATAGTTTGGATTCATTATTATATATTCATAATAATCATTATTTTTATTCTGATTTTTAAAAGACATCAAAACATTTTTGTGGCCTGTAGGCACAGTGCCTGTTACTGAGTGGAAGTTAGGAGCATGGAAAGTAAATGCATTTTCTTACCTAAGTGAAGTTTTTATAGAAACAGGAAAATGTATTGTTTTTCATAGAGCTACCTTTATTTCAGTAAAAGAGAGCTCTTTATTTGCATACTTTCTTTTTTGTTTTTGTTTCTTTTCATGGTTAAAATGGGCTTTCCTTTAGGAAATGATCATGAAATTACTAGTTATTTTATTTTATGTGTTGTTAATCTGACAAGATAAAAACAACTCTGGGTTCACATATTGCTTTTGCTTGCTCTGGTTCCTCACTAGCTTCTTTGTGTAACAAATTTCCTTTGTTGAGCCATTCTTCCCTGACTCTCAATAATTCTGATTGGGGTGAGGTTGGCCACACCCCCCTTGAGTTGGCGTGTCCAATCAGAGCAGTACTTCTTCTGGGCACTGATTGGTTCAAATGAAAAGCACCAGATTCCAGATAGGCCAGTGGAAGCCAAACCTGGGATTTTTGTGGTGATGTGAGCAACAGGAGTTCTCTTCCTACTGGGATTCCTGGCTATAAAGACAATTATAAGTTTCCAGCTCTCAGGGTTATTGAATAGTAAATACCCATCAAGAGTGAAGCCAGCACAGAGGAAAGTGGCAAACAAACAGTGAGAGAGAGAGAGAGAGAGAGAGAGAGAGAGCGCTCTGATAATATCATTTGGGCACTTGGATCCAGTTATGCCCGAAGCTCGTTATCCTTGGGATTTAAGTTACAGGTACCAATAACTTTCCTTCCTTCCTTTTTCTTAAGTCTGTTTAAATTGAGAATTTAAGAAAATTGAAACAAAGAATTCTGTCTAATACACTTGGCAACCCCAGACATTTTTAAATGTTTTGTGAAATATGCATATGAATGTCAGAGAATGTTTGTTTTATGCCCAAGTGGAGCAGCGGGAGGCTGTTTCCAAGCGTGTTCAACCAGTCCTTGCACTAGAATGACTCTGCCTCTGCAACTTCCCTCCTCTTCTTTTTTTTAATTTTTAAAAATTACTTTAGGGTTTCCTTCATCAGCAACAGGCTTCCTTGAAAGATATCCTCCTGAATGACCTCCTCTTTGTAATCAGGAACAGGTGGAAGGGGTCCCAGGACTGTGCTGTTTGATAACTTCCTTCAAGGAGGAAAATCAGCAAACCCTGACAATCAATGTGTGTGAGGGGGGCAGGCTCATTCGTGATGGGCCCTGGTTCTCAAAGTGTGATCCCCAGACCACAGCACCTGCATCACCAGGAACTTGAGACCCCACCTGACATGCACTGAGTCAGAAACTCTGAGGGTGGTATCCAGCAATCTCTCTTTTCATAAACCACTGAGAACAACTGACTTAAAGGAGTTTCCTCTTTCATGATTACTACCGGCACAGCTGCGAGGTGGTTAAAAGCAAACGCAAGTTACCTTTGCAGAATCACTCTGGATTTGAGCATTTGCTTCTTTACTTTGCAGATAGAAGGTAGAAGGGGTTAAACTATAATAGATGGACTGGACTATTTTCTTTTTTTTCCTTTTTATCCATTTAATAGTTTGCCAAATATACATTCTATTTTTATTCTTTCTTCAGATAGTTATTTTTTACACTTTACTCGGCATACTCATCTGTATATATTTCCTTCAGTGTTGAAAATTAATCAGTATCTATTACATATCCCCATTAAGAAGGTTAAACCTCCACACTTGATCATATCTTTCTTCCCTATCTATGCATTCCCTTTTCACCCATTCCCAAATTTTGTTGAAATCTTTTGGAATTGACAGATGGAATTCTTTCTTAACAATTCATTAAGCTTCATAGCCATATTTTTATGGTCATTTGGGCTTTACTAGTTTCTTTGCACATAACTTTTTTGTATCCTATCTTCCTCTTTCTTGGATTCATTTTTCCTATTATTGGAGTATATCCTCTAGAGAACCTTTCAGAAAGGATTCATACAGAGAAACTTTCTGAGTCCTTGTCCATCTAAAAATAGTTTCTATTTTGCATTTAAATAATTTTTTTTTGCCTGGGTATAGAATTCTAGATTCAACCTCATTTTTTTCTGCAGAACTTTATGATATTTCTTTTAGAATTGTATACTTACTGCACTTGAGAAGTCTGATGTCCATTTGTTCCTTCTTCTTTTAAGGTCAAACCACTGGGATTTTTTTTTTCCTCTCTGAATTTTTTTTTTCTTTATTCCTGGAAATTTTACCAATATGTCTAGTGCCAAATCCTCCACACCCTCTCCATGTTTCTTTTCAATATTCTGTGGGCCCTTTCATATGAAGATTTGAGACTCTTTTTAGCTTTGAAAATTTTTAAATATAATTTATTTGATTGTTTGCTCTATTCTCCTTCTGGATGTTTTTTGAGACAGAGGCTGAAACTCCTGGCTCTATTTTTTGCATTCACTTTTTAATGCTTGGAACTTTGCACTATGTTCTGTGTTGATTGCTTGCCTCAGTAGTCCAGTTTGTTATAATATGCTCTTCAGTAGTATGCATTTAATTTATCAATTGATCTATTTTTTATTTGAAAAAGTAATAAACCATAGAAAATTACAGAAGATAACGTAACAAACACTTGTGTACCCATCACTCAGAAATAACAAACTTTAAAACTTTGTTATATTTGCTCTGGTTTCTTTCTAATACAATAAATAAAATATTTCTGATAAAATTGAAGTTTATTCCTCTCCCTAATACATTTATTCCTTTCTCTACTCCTTTTCTCCATCTTCCCAGAGCAATAACTATCAAACGTTATGTAATTATGTATATATTTCACCCTCTCTCTGTCTTTCCTAGTCTTTTTGGTTTTTTTTCCAGCAGTTTATGATAAATAGTATCATACTAGATTTACCTTTCTATAGCTAGTTGTTTTTCACTCAACAGTACTTTTGGAAAATTTGTATAGGTTGTAGCATATCTAGTTCATTCATTTTAACAACTGTATAATAGACTGGTGTAAGAATACATGCAAAGCATTTATTAATTCCACTAATGATGGGTATCTAAGTTGTTTCTAAGATTTTTGCTGTGAGAAACAGCACTGCAGAGAACACAACATGCTTGTCTGCTGTGCATGGGTGGCAATTTCTCTAAGGTTTATATATGGAGAAGGAACTGCTGAGTCAAGTGATACGCACATTTTCAATTTATTAGAAAAACTGTTAAGTTGCTTTCCAAAGATGGTTGCAATATTTCTACCAACAGCATTTGAGAATTTGTGGCATGCCACATCTTCACCAACCCTAGATATTGTCAAACTTTTTCACTTAGGAAAGCTGATGGGTGGAAATTTTATTTTCTATTGGGTTTTAATTTTTGTTAATCACAATTTCAGTTTTTAAGAACTCTTTTAGTTTCCAAGAACTACTTTTCAGAGAAGTTTTCTCTCTCTCTCTCTCTCTCTCTCTCTCTCTCTCTCTCTCTCTCTCTCGCTCTCTCTCTCTCTCTCTCGCTCTCTCTCTCTCTCTCTCTCTCTATATATATATATATATATATATACATATATATATATATAAAATCTATCTATCTATCTGAATATGCAGTTATCTCAAACCTCTCTGAGGATACTAATTATATTTATTATAAAGGGTTTCTTTTTATGCCTTGCTTCCCCATTTTATAAATTCTGTTTCTTCTGATGTAAATTTTTCTGGAGGTGAGTTAGTGCTCCTTTCATTCTGTTAGTTTTTATAGAAGTTGTGCGATTCTTGGCCGTCGGCTCCTCCATATTGCTCTGGCTGCAATGGACCCCTCAGCTCATGTGAGAATCCCTGTCCATCTGGCCATACGTGCAGGTGCTGTGCAGAGAAACCTGGCTCTTCCTTGTGTGGGGCAAGGGAGAGGCCTATGCAGGGCGTTTGTGTTGTGAGCATGAGGTCTCCTGTCCACGGAGGTGGCCATGGATGGTGGGGCACCGCTCGGCTATTCTGCCCGCAGGTTTCCCCCTTCACTTGATCTTCTCCTCTTCTCACGAGGACACCAGTCCTATTGGATTAGGGCTCACCCCAACAGCCTCATTTTAACTTTTTCACCTCTTTAAAGGCCCTATCCCCAAATATGTCACATTCTGAGGTACTGGTAGTGAGGACTTCTTATGAATTTTGAGGACGACACAATTCAGCCCATAACGCTACTAGGAGAAACAATCTCTTTCTTGCAGAAAGCCTCTCTTCATCCTATCCTGTCTATGCCATAGCCTGCAAACCAAACAGTCTCCTATGGATGTTAGCTAATTTGTTTAATTGAATCCTATGATGAGATATTTAGTTGCACTTTCCCCCCAATCTTTTCTGTTATAAACAGTCTGAGCGATGAATTTCTTGTGGCTAAATACATGTTCATAATTATTTCCTCCTATATAAGTTTTCATAATTCAAATTAGATAGAATGTGGTAGATGAATTAAGGAAAATCATTTGCATTATAGAGATCTGTATTGATTCAAATGCCTAGGGAAACGTAGCACCAAACATGTAAGGGAAAAAAACCTATGGAAAAATCTGGAATGAACAAGGGAGCTTCTGGAGCACTGATAATGTGCTTTTTCTTGATTTTGGTGGCAGTGACATGGTGAAAAAGCATGGAGCTATACACTTAGATACATGCATATTTCTGCCTGGATAGTACGTTTCAATAAAAATTAAGAGAGAATCTGATGAGCTGGTAGCAGAGAAACATAGTAACTCTGAGTACTGGTTGCTCAGTTGACATTGCATTTTCTAAAGACAGTTATGAATTATGTGCTGTGTGGCAATTTATTTCAATGGTCTGGTGGTTCTCAGCTCTGGTTGCACATTAGAATCATCTGGGGATATGTTTTAAAAATACTGCTGTCCGGCCCTGCTCCAGATCAGCTAAATCAGAACCTCTAAGGGTGGGGGTGGAGGAGGGCTCAAGCACCAGTATTTTTACAAAGCTCCCAGTGATTCTAGTGTGCAGCCAGGTTTGAGCAAAAGTGGTCTTGAAAGGGAATTCTCTTGATCTCCTGTCTGTTGTTCAGATTTGCTCAGTGATTTCAGATTTTTTTCCATCAGTTCAGATCAACTGCTTCATTTTGCAATAATAAAAATGCACATACTGTAGAGTGAAAGTATACGTCACTACCAAAATTCCTGCAGGGAAAAAAAGTAACTTTTTTACTGTGAATGTGAAGTTAGTACCTATCCTGTTTATTTTAAATCTTTGAAACATCTTCTTTAATAAAACAATTTTTGTGAAGTCAGGAATGTAATTATTATGCTGTAGTGGGATGGAAAGTATTTCCTTAGGATGCGTTCTTGGAAGTAAAATTGTTAGTTCCAGTGGACGTCTTATCCTACAGTTTGGTGTTGCTAAATTGCCAGATAGGATTCCCACTGAAAGAAGCCTGGGTCTGCCACTCCTTAGTCGTGCCGCTTTATCCCTCCTTCCCCACACGAAGAAAATGTGTTCATTGGAAATACCCTAATTGTATATAAAATATTTAGGGTAAAGTTAAAACCACATGAAGTTCTAAGCCCTACTTAACTCTCCCTAGAACCTGTCACTGTCTCACTATCTCAGGTTATACACAGATTTATAGGATATGCACGTAGTAAAACGGACTGCAGAATCTCTATCTTCCTGCCCAACACCTCCTCCTGACCCACTGTGGTCAGGAGAGGTGGCTTGAGCCTGGTTCCAAGCTTATTATTATTATTTTTAAAGAACTAAGAATATAATCATTTCAGGAGAAATATATACATATATGTATATATACAGTAAATATGCACACACATTCTTCCTTTTTTGAGATATAATTGAAATATAACATTAATTTAGTTTTAGGTGTAGAATATAATGACTTGATATTTGTATATATTGCAAAATAATCACCACAATAAGTTTAGTCAACATCCATCACCTCACATAGTTACAGTTTTTTTTCTGTAATTAGAACTTTTAAGATTTACTCTCACAGCAACTTCCAAGTATATGATATAGTTTTGATATAGACACCATGCTGTACATTATATACCCAGAAAATTTTTTTTCTTATAGATTCAACTGAATGGTCTTTGAAAAAACGTTTGTTTTATTCTCGATGCTTTAGGACAAAAGCAGCCCCAGCCTGTTTCTCTTTCCTGCCTCCTCACCATCTGCAATCCATGCTGACCCCTCCCCAGAACTCAGTGGAGAAGAAAAGGATTGACTGTCCGTGAGCTCCCGAGGCTGTGGAATTGCAATACACAACGAGACGAGAGCACTGGGGAACTTCTTGGTGGACGTTCTCTGCAGGTAACACACACTGAATGTAAACATCTTAAACATCTACAGTCAAATTCATTATCTACTCCATATTGATTCTCAGTCCAGGTTTGCTCAGTAATGTGTCTCAGGCTCCTACATGGAAGCTCATGGTCATACTTGACACTTTGTCCCTAAGCAGATTCTGGTCCATTGTGCCCTGACTGATTCCACCTCAGAAATCTCTTTCTTATCTTGCTGCTCCTCTCCAGGCCACCAACATTCTGTGCAATCAGGCCTCACCTCTCCTCCATCATCCTCCAATCACCCTCTTAGAGTTACCTTCTAAAAGGGATCTGGTCCTTCTCCTCCTGGGCTGTCCAGCCTCCGTTGGCTTTCTGTGGTCCACAGGATCAAGTTCAAGTCCCTAGCTTTATGGTCAAGGCCCTTTATAGTCATTTACTTCTTCACCACTTCATTCTCACCTTCTACTGCTCTCCACACAGGACAACTGCTCTTCAAACATGCCAGGCTCTTCCAAGCTTCCATGTCTTTGCAAGGCTGATCCTTTGTCTCAGAATGCCCTTCCTCACCTGGAGAAGTCATTCTGATCTCTTGAGACCTAGTCGAGATGTCACCATTTGGGGACATTTGCCTTAACTGCCCTATCCTTCCTACGGCCAGTCATGGAGGGGTGAGGGTGGGGGCAGGAGGGTCATTTGACTTGGGCCACACATTTAGCAATGGTCTCACTCTGGGACTTTAATGAATGTGTACACACACAGGATAATACACCGACTACACTGAAAAGCACGAAAATTCATCATTTGCCTTTAAACACATCTCATTACTCAACCACATTGGGCATTGTGCGCTGTAAATTCATGGTTATTTTAAAAGAACAAACTGTGGTTATGTAATGACTGACATCATCGTATTGCTTTGTATTTTTGTTAAAACCGTTACTTTGTTAAATGCAAATATTTGAAACATCTCACAAATTTTATGACTCTTTTTTTGGCATTTTACCTTCCCCCCCCCCCTTCTTCCGCCTTCCTCCCCCACTCCGATTCAAGCCGTTGTTTTTCAGTCTAGTTGTGTAGAACACAGCTCCTTGGCCCACGCTGGTATTATGAGCCTTGCGCTCCCCCTGGCTAACGGTCGTTGGTTGGCGGCTCCACAGCAGTCCACGGGCTGCTCACGCCAGCCTCCACCTGCTCTGGCAGCCCAGCTCCAGGAAGAGCTGTTGTTCAGAATCTTAGCTGTAGAGGGCGCAGCTCACTGGCCCATGTGGGAATCAAACTGGTGACCTGGCGTTAGGAGCACGGCGCTCCAACCACCTTAGCCAACCCGCCTGCCCCCTCCCTTGTTTTTTAATTTATTACTTTATTTTATTTTTTTAACATACCAAGAGCAGAGAAGTCTATATAACTTCTCCGACAGAAGTCAAGATATATCCATTATGATGCTTACTGTGTTAGATTGCAGCAAAACCAGGTTATCTCACAGGCTGAACTCAATGGGGCACAAGAGGAAACAGCTTTCCTTTCTCCCCTCACTGCCTTCTGACGTGCTCTGTGGTTTCTCCCTTCCCTGCCTCTTAATTACATCTCATGCAGATCCATAGCTTTTCTGTCACTTGCAACTATGAGAACAGTTTTATTTGGGGGTTAGTGAAAAGGCCAGTCCAGTATAGATGGAAACTTCAATCTCATGTCCAGTTCCACGAGCCCCCTCCCAGCTCAGGCCAGCAGTTGCAGGATACGATAGGGACAGACCATGAGCAGGCTCACTCTTCCTCCAGGTTGCTCTTCTACTTCTCTCCCTCCTGCTGGTTCCTCAATAGGGAAGGGGAGAGGGAACTCAAGGGTCAGAGTTAGTGCTCTTGAGCTCTGCAGGCCAGGCCCTCCCTCAAAGCACTCATTTGTGAATGTCTTAGGGACTTCCAAAATGATGTGGTTGATACACCCTCTCTCCAACCTTCAGCAGCCACCTGCAGTTCTTATGCTCGCCTCCCCTGCTGCACCCACAGGATATTTAGGGTGAGGGCCCTTGACTTGGTGGCAGCCCTTGGGAAGGTCCGTCCGTGGGCTCCTTTGGGCCCTGCTTCCATGGCTGCCTTCGCTCTTTGTCCCTGCGGGCAGCTCCCGCCAGCCTCCTGCCTTCCTGTTCTGCAGCCAATAGTGAAGCACCTGATTGCGTGTTCATGTCTGCCAGACCCCTGGGGACACATCACATTCTCTGAAGAACAGTCTTCCTATGCCTGGGGTCAGTGACCTTTCTGAGATGGGCCTTCCAGTCTCTGCAGCTCGGCAAGCCACCTCTGGCCTCTGAGTGAGCACTTGGCCCTCTTCTGGAAGCTCCTCCTTATCTCCAGGAGTGGTTCTCTTGGTGCCACCACTTGGCTGGTGATGGAGGTTCTCCCAGAAATCCAAACTGCTCTTTTCTCCTTCAAATCCTGTGAGTTATTTTTTCTATGGCTGCTCTAAGAAGTTTCAAAAGCATAGTAGCTTAGAACAACACACTTATTTTCTTACAATTCTGAAGGATGGAGTCTGACATGGGTCTCACTGGGCTAAAATCAAGATGTCAGCAGGGCTGCTTTCCTTCCTGCAGGCTTGAGGGGTGGAGGATTCTTTTCTTTGCCTTTTTCAGCTTCTACAGGCCACCCCCATTCTTTGATTATGGACACAACCCCTTTAGTTCTATCTTGGAGGCCAGCAAGTTTGCGTCTCTCTGACCATTCTTTCGTAGTCACATCTTCTTCTCTGACAAAGCCAGGCAAGGGTCTCTGATTTGAAGGACTCATGTGATTAGATTGGGCCCAGCTGAATGATCCAGGGTAATCTCCTCATGTCCAGGTCTTTCACCTTAGTCACAGCTGCCACATGCTTTTTGTCATGTAAGGTCACAGATGCACAGGTTCTGGGGATTGGGACATGGACATCTTTAGGGGAGTGTTATTATTCTACCACGTCCCGTTGCTTCCATGACCTCCCCACCTTCAGAGTTCCAGTTTAGTCTTGTCTAAGCTGAAGGACAGTGTTGGGGTTTGAGGGCTGTAGGTTGGGCTCTGCCCCAGTTCTGTCACTCCTATAGGGGCCGCTCTCTGGAGGATAGGGGATGCTTATTGCCTGCGGGCTTCAGCTTTAAGGCTGTAACAGGAAATTTCAAGCGTTCAGAACAGTCACATCCCACACAGCAGCGGTCTGCATAGCCCCTCCTCCTCCAGGCTGTGAGATCCTTGAGGGCGGGGTCTGTTTCTCACTTGTGGCATCTTGGTGCCAGGCACAGTACCTAGAGCCAGACAGCCTTCTTGAGATTGCTGTTGTGTGTATGCCAGAAGAGAAAAAAAATGTTACCTGCCTTATTGCTTAGAGGAATTAAGGATGTATGACAGTTGTCAAACCTGGCTGGAGAAAACGGTGCAATACCTTTATTTAAAAGAGTAGAGAGACTTTATTCAAATATTAGGCCCCATTCACTTGCCAAGAAGGGAAAAGGACTGTGGCACGCCGGGTGGATGATGCTCTCTGCGTTGTTTTCGTTAACATATGGGTGTGGGAGAGCGCCTGATGGACTTCCAGCCGCTCTCTGCAGAAAAGGTTTGCAACAAGGTCCGAATCAGTCTGCTGGGCTCCTGGCACTGCCTCAGAGCTACGGTTTTAAATTCTATTTCTTCTCTTAAATATCTGCAATGTTTACGGCAGATGGAGTATTTTCAGTGCTACCTTCAGGGCACTGGGAAGGTGGGGACACTCTACATACTGTTGACTTGCAATGGAATTGGGCACCGGTGCATTAAGACCAACTGGCTGTCACGCTCCTGTCGACCGTGGTGGACATACTCGGTTACAGAGCCATTTAAACGACTCTGACTGCTCCCTCTTATTTATGGTGGGTCCCCAGGCAACCTGAAATTCCTCCTGTGACTTTTAAACAAAGCCTGGTGGGGTGGGTGGAGGAGGAAGCCTGGGCTAGGCTGGTGGGGGTGGAGTCAGCCTTTCACACTCTGGCTTCCTTATTTAAATATTGTGGATACTGGAAGTTTAGTCACACCCAGGTTCAGAACACGGTGAAAATCCCCAAATGACCTGTGTGTGTGTGAGATCTCTTATGCCATTATTCTTCTCTATTTCGTGGTGTAGGCTAGCTAATGGCCCCCAATGAGTATAATAATGGCTATCAGTAACAATCCCTGGAACCTGGACATGTTACCTTATATGGTTTAAAAAAAAGGACTTTGCAGAAGTGATTAAGTTCAGAATCTTGAGATGGGGAGATTAATCCCCACACTTTTAAGGTGAACCTTAAATGCAGTAACACGCATTCTTACAAGAAGGAGGCAGAGGGAGATTTGACTACCATAGAAGAGAAGGACTTGTTAGCACGATGGCAGAGCTTGGGGCAATGTGGCCACAAGCCAAGGAATTCTGGGAGCCCCCAGAAGCTAGAAGAGGCAAGGAATGGATTCTCCCCTGGGACCTCCAAATGGAACACATCCTGCTGACACCTTGATTTCAGCCCAGTGGTACTAATCTCGGACTTCTACCCTGCAGAACTGTAAGAGAATAAATTTCTGTGTTTTAAGCCACCAAATCGGAGGTAATTTGTTGCAGCCTTAGGAAATGAATGCATTATATATCTGAGAACTGATAATATACATTATTCACGCGTTTGACAAATATTTGCTATGGTGCAGCTCATTCGAGCCAGGGAGGCAGGAAGGAGAGGGCTGGGGGACGCCTGTGACCCCATCCCACCTGCCTCAATCATATGCAAAATACTCCAAGCCTGTGCCTTTTTAAAAAGAGCTCTGAAAGGAGTTCATCCTCCCCAGAGTTAAGAACTTTTTATGTAAATGTGGATGGCCAAAGTTTCTTCCTTCGCAGAGTGATTCCCCAGGCACTCCAACCTTGAGGACAAAAACAAACAAAAAAAACCAAAGGTGCATTCTTTGCCTCCCTTGGAAGAATAGAGAAAAAGATAGAAATTTAAATGTTGAATCGTACTGTTTTCGTTACAGTTTAGAGATCATTTATTTGTGCAAATATTTACTGAGCACTTGCTCTGTGACAGCTGCTACTCTAAGTCACTGGGGATACTGTAGGGAAGAAATAGACCAAAACAGTCCTGCTCTCATGAAGCTGCCATTCTGGTTGAGAGAAGCAGACAAAAAACAACACAACATACAGTGACTCAGGTGACATTAAGTGGGAGGCTGAGGGGATAGAGGCTGGCGGTGGGTATTGGGGCATCCTTCATTTAGAGATAGTCAAGGGAGGTACCTGCTAAGGTGACATATGACCTGGGCAGAGACCTGAAGGAGGTGAGGGAATGAGCCATGTCCACAGGGAAGGGAGTTCTGGGTAGAGGGAAAAGCTAGTGCCAAGGCCTGGAGTGACGTGAGCATGGCTTGGCGAACACCTGGTAAGGCAAACTGACTAAAACTACCCTGTTTCCCCGAAAATAAGACCTAGCCGGACAATCAGCTCTAATGCATCTTTTGGAGCAAAAATTAATATAAGACCTGGTATTTCATTATATTATATTATATTATATTATATTATATTATATTATATTATATTATATTATACCCGGTCTTATAGTAAAATAAGACCGGGTCTTATATTAATTTTTGCTCCAAAAGATGCATTAGAGCTGATTGTCTGGCTAGGTCTTATTTTGGGGGAAACACAGTAGTTGCTTGTTTAGTTTAGCTGATAAACAGGCTAGCAACGAGCAGAGGGAGACCGTTCAAATAAAACAGAATTTTTTTCTTAGTGATATTAGACCTCAGTGATACTCATTAGATGGTGAACTGTCACCCAAAGGAAGAGAGGGGAGGTCGGTTGGGTTGTTCAGGATTCTTCTCTGGGAAGGGAGAAATACACACACGTTGATAGGCAAAGCTGAGGAAAACAGTCAGGAAGGCAAAATGGAGCTTGGGTTTTAGGCAAATGTGAAGGAATAATGAATTGGCCCAATAAAAGAAGTGAGATGGGGTTGGTTGGAATTTTTGTTGGATGTGTGTGTGTGTGTGTGTGTTTTCAGTATTTTGTAACTGAGCCTCCCAACTTCCCTATTTAACACTGATGATTTGTAATGATTCATATTTGGGGGTTTAAGATAGACACAAGGCCCTGGAAGGTGAGCTCGGGAAAGTGCCTGCAGAGTATGACCTGGAAAGGCTTCCATCCGAGCCCGTGAGTCGGCTTTTGGAAGACCAGTCCCCGCGACCTGGAGGAAAGTGTGTGAAACATCACTCCCTGGAGGGCCTGGACCCGCAGAAATGAGATTTTCAGGGCCCTGGTCCCTGAAATGTTGTTAGGATGCTTGTGCTCAGCAATTTGAAGGTAATAAGACTCTGATTCAATTCCACAAATGGAGACAACTGAGAGGCAGTGAGGTGGTAATAGAGAGCTTGCCTCTGAGAGCAAAGTAGAGCTGAGCTTGAACCCCAGGCCCGCTGCTCACTCCGTGACCTTAGGACACTTATTCTTCCCACGTTGGTATGTGCAGTGGGGTGAATAGTCGGTGAATAGTGGGGTGAATAGTCGGTATCTGCAGTGGGGTGAATAGTCGGCCCCAAATTCATGTTCCCTCAAACCTCAGAATGTGCTGGCTGAGTCTGAGTGGGGTAGAGGCCCCCATAGGGGAGGCGGGACAATTTGTCACCGAGGGCTTGCTGGGTCCACCCATCTGTCCTCTGACCTCAGGCCACCAGAGGCTGCTGCAGAGCTCAGAGGGGACTCCTACTTTGTTTTGGAAGCTCCTGGAAATGGCCTCTCAGAAGGAATCTGGAGGTGGAAAACCACTGCTGCTAGTACCCTTTGGCACCCCTTTTCTGCTCAGCTGTGCCCCATCCTCCCTGGAAAAGATCACTAGGCCTCTGATCCTGGGAAAGTTACCCAACTTCCCTGGAACCCAGGTTATTCATCTGCAAACAAATAATAAAACCCACCTCTTTCAGATTTGCAAGGGGATTGGATAAAATAAATCATTTACTTAACAAATATTTATTTAACAGTCATAATTTGGTATTAATTATACCAGCTGGATATACAGGTTGAACAAAATATACATAGTTCCTGCCCTCTAGTATGAAACAGTCTAGTGGGGAGAGGAGATTTAAACAAGTAAATTACAACCCAGGCCAGATGCAGAGAAGGAAAGGATGGAGAGAAGAGCAGTGAAGACCTTCTTTGCGTTGAGTGCAGGAAAAAGCCTCTGGGGACCGAAAGGAGAGTAGGAGACAGCTTTTGATTATTTGTAATGGGGATCCATTAAATATGTAAATTAATGAAGGGACAATTGACATCTTTATAATTTTGGCTTTTCCTACCCAAAAATAGGACAAGCATTTCCTTTAATTCAAACTTCTTTTATGCTAAGGGGAAGTTCTGTTTTCTGACTTTGTTTATTGTGGTTTAATTTTTCTTTTCAGAAATGTACTAGTTCATAGAAAACAAGATAAATAATCATGTATCCCCACCACGCATGAACACCCCTCTTACATATCAAAGACCCTGCCTTCTGCCTCTACTAGGGAGGGAGGACACTCCCTGAGGGCTGTGTTCATGATTCCTTTGTCTTCACTTATAATTTTACACATTTCTGTGTATACCTGAATAATACACTGTCTATTTTTGCTTATTTTTTGAATTTCATAGAAATGGAATCACATCATATGCTTTCCTTTGAAATTTGCTTTCTTCCCTCAACGTCAGGTTCATGAGGTTCATACATGTTATGGAGGCGGCTGCAGTTCCTTCATTCTCACAGCACCATAGTATCACACTGTGACAACACCACACTGGTAGCCATTCTCCCATTGGTGGCAGTTTGGGTGGAATGGGACTCCTGGTGCACAAGTAGAAGTTTTTCCAGGACATTCATCCAGGAGTAGAATTACTAGGTCAAGGGTATGTACCATCTTCTACTTGTAAGGTAATGCCGAATTGTTTCCCCAAAGTCACTGAACAAATGTATAGTCCCACTAGCGGCACGTAAAAGTACCCTTGGCTCCACATCTTTGCCAACACCTGGTATTGCCAGCTAGTTTCCATATTCACTCGGGCCTATGTATGTGCTAAATGGTAGCTCCTTGTTTTAAGTTAGCATTTCCTTGTTTACTGAGGTTGACCATGTTGTCACATGTGCATTGGTCATTGTGTTTTCTTCTGTGAAATGGCTTTTATTTTGTTGTTCATTAAAAAATTGAATTGTTGGTCTTTTACATATTGATTTGTAGGAGATTTTAGGTATTCTGGATGTAAATCCTTTGTTAAATAGATAAGGCAGATATTTTCTCCCAGTTTATGGAATGTCATTTATTTTCTTTGTAGTGTATTCAATGGAAAAAGTTTATAATTCTAGCCTAGTCAAATTTATCACTCTTTTCCTTTATGGTTTGTACTTTTGTCTTGTTTAAGAAATCCTTCTCTACACTGAGTTCATGTAGATAAGTATATATCTGTATGTACGTGGATTTTAAATATACAGTGGGTGCCAAGAAATGCATACACATTTTAAGGAAGGAAAACTATTAAAATTGTAATAGTCAATATATACCAGTAACAAAAGATGAATAAAGTCACGTTTGACTTCTGCAATTACAAGAGGTGCTCAAAGTGGTTACCATCAGAGTCTAGACACTTCTAATTACGGCAAACTACTGCTTGAGCAACATTGACCAAAATGTCCACTTGTATATATTGTTTTGGCACCCCTGATATATCTATATCTATATATGTCTGTATCTATATCTATATCTATCTATCTATATATCTTTTAAATAACTGGTCCATCTGTTTCTAGGCTCATTATTCTATTCTACTGATCTAGTTTTTTTTATATATATATATATATGTATGTATGTATGTATGTATGTATGTATATATGTATGTATCTATCTGTCTATCTATCCATCTATCTATCTATCTATCTATCTATCTATCTATCTATCTATCTATATAACTAGATCAGTAGAATAGAATAATGAGCTTAGAAATATATATATATATATATATATATATAGAGAGAGAGAGAGAGAGAGAGAGAGAGAGAGGGAGAACATGAATTTTTAACCTTTTTTATGCCATGGACCCTTTGGCATATTTTTAAATGTAAAAAATAAAATAAAACGCGTAGACTATATCAAAATACTTAAAATTATACTATATAATGTGCTTCTTTTTAATGCATTAAATAACAAGATTTAGCAGAAAATCTAATAGCTGTTGTAAATTTCCAAGTAATGAGCATAAATATTTTGAGATACCTGCAACAACTGTAATATGATATTAAAATACTTGTATTCTTATTAGTGACAAAGTTGCAAGTATTGCAAGATTATTGTGTTCTGTTGCCTATGTTCATAATTGAATCTCTAAATTTTAGTTAGAGATTTATGAAAATAAATATCATGTTTTTCCCATGTTCATGAACCTACTGGGTTCTATCACCGACCCATTGGATGTCTGTGGAACCTAGGATAGAGCTCCTGTATAGTACTTTCTAAAGATTTTAAAGTTTTATCTTTCATGTTTTTGTCTTCTATCAATCAGAATTTGTTTTTACATGGTATTTAATGTTTCCTTTTTTATTGATTAACCTATTAGTTTATTGATTATATAATTAATTTATTGATTAATTTTCCCTTTGATCTTCAATGTCAATGCTGACTTAAATCATGCTTTTTAAATAACTGGTCCATCTGTTTCTAGGCTCATTATTCTATTCTACTGATCTAGTTATTGATTTATGTAAACACTGCATTGTCATAATTACTATAACTTTGAATTAAGTCTGACATCTAGTAAGGCAAATCTCATCACTTGTGTGTTGGCTTAGCTTCGTCCTTCACTTTTCTATGTAAATTTTAGAAACAGCTTGGCAAATTCCATGAAAAAGCCTATTGGAATGTTGATTTGAACTGTATTGAGTCTATAAACCATTTATTTATACCTGTTAGTGAAATTTTATATTTTATTCCAAGAAAGACTTGTACATCTTTTGTTAAATCTACTGCTAGGTTTCTCTCTCTCTGTCTCTCTCCCCCTACCTACCTATTTACTGGTGTTACAATTGGAAATTTTGTTTTTTAATTATATTTTCTAACTCTTTGTTGCTGATATATATATAAAAATCAATTCTCTTGAATATTGCTCTTTTATCCCTCAACCTTATTAATCCCACTCATTAAATCTAATCATTTATAGAATTTTGAGGAGTTTTCTATGAAAGTAATCATACTATCTTCAATTAATGTCTGTTTCTTTTTTTATTTCAAATCTCATATCTTTTATTTCATTTTCTTGTTTTATTGCACTTGTTAGTACCTTGAGCACAGTACTGAATAAAAACAGTTATTTTAAAAAAACCTTTAACCTTTAAGTGTGATGTTTATTATGGGCTTTTGGTAGATGTTCTGCATTAAGTTAGAGAAATTTATTTTTATTTATAGTTCATCAATTTTTTTTTTAAATCATAAGTAGCTGTTGTTGGGTTTTTGTTGTATTTTATCTTTTTAAGGTGACAGATTCTAGAATGTGTGTGTATGTCAATGGAAAATGCCCACTAAGGATAAAGAAATTGAGGATACAAAAGAGAAAGGAGATAATCTAAAGACTCCAGTCTTTGAGAAGGCTGAGGGTGGATTTTTACATATTTCTTTATGGACATAAAGTGCTTAACATAATGCCTGGTCTATTAGCTTCCTATTGCTCCTGTAACAAATTATCACAAACTAGGTGGCCTAAAACAACAAAAATTTATTCTCCTGTAGCTCTGGTGCTCAAAAATCTGAAATCGCTTTCACTTGGCTGAAGTCAAGGTGACAACAGGGGTGCATTCCTTCTGGAAGCTCTATGGAGAATCTGTTTCTTATCTCTACCAGCTGTTAGGGCCTACCAAGAATCTTTGGCTTATGGCCCCTTCCTCCATCTTCAAAGCTGGTAGCATAGCATCTTCAAATTTCTCTCTGCTTTCATTGTAACCTTGTCGTCCTTTGATGTAAGGACCCTTGTCAATGAGTGGGCCCTCCCTGATAATCCAGGATAATCTCCCTATCTCAAAATCTTTAACTTAGTGACATCTGCAAAGACCCTTTTGCCATAGAAGGTAACACTCACGGGTTCCAGGTATTAGGATGGTGTATCTTTGGGGTCCATTATTCAGTTTACCAGTTTTGGCATATATTCAATTAAAAACATGGTTGAATATTGGCAATACCATGTGATTCAACCTAAAAGTTCTCAATATATAAGAATTACTATTAATACTAAACACAAAAGGAGAGAAGATTTTACCATCAACTGCCAGCTCCAGGCCTATCCCTGTTATCTTATGAATACTTGGGTGACTTGCAGCAGAACCCTGGATCTTTAGTATTTCTTGGGTTCCTGTCCCAGCAACACGGGACCTCTTCCCCAAGGCCACTAGCCTCCCCACAGTCTTGGAAGGGGCCTGCTAAAGGACTGCAGGAAGGTCCTCTTCCCACAGGGTAAGGGAATCCCTTTGCCCAGCTGCAAGATCCCCTACCCCATAGCATAAACATTTTTTTGAGGACAAATCAGCTCTGAATGTCTTCCATGTTGTAAATGTGTGTGAGGCAGGAACAGAGTCTGTGGCAGTGCCAAGCCATGCCATATTGGAACCTGAGGCCAAAGGAAAACAGTAAGAGACACTGATCCTGTCTTTAATTTTTTTATATTTTATTCACTGTGGATCTTTTTGCATTAATTTAGATTTTTTTTCAAAAATTGCATGAAAGTATTATTTATCTTGGTGACTGATTTTTTTGGCACCCCCTTAAATTTTGCACCGTAGACTTCACTCTCCTTACCTTAATTCCCACTCTGGTCTGTGTCTATTTGTAGCTATTTTCTCTGATGGTAGTTTTCGATGGACAATCCCAGCAAAAGTCCAAACTTTATCTGTAGAGAAAACCTCACGATGGTTAGGATTTACTGAGATAACAGGAAAGGAAGGCCACCTCTGAACCTCCAAACCACCCATCATCCAAGTGACTCTCTTTGCTGCCAATTGCCTTCTCCAAGTGAGAAAGAATAAACTAATTTCATACCTATTCAGTCCAATAAAGCTCATTGTGCCACCTCTACCTCCAGCGATAAGAGGCAGAAACAGTTCATTTTCCATTGCTAAGCAACGGCAAAAACAGCGTGCTGCATCTGTGCCCAGCCTCACGGGCTGATAGGGATCAGTGTCTAAAGTTCTTGTTTGCATTTTGAAGTCAACAGTAATTGCAGCTCTCTATTAGTGTTCATTAAGTTGGTTTATGGCTGGACCAACTCCAATCTCCACTGGGCGGTTTGAGTGTGCTGTCCTCCTACGGAAAGAAATATTTGGCAATAAAAACCCTGTGCTGATTTCCTCAACTCATTTCCCCTCGATAGGTTGGGAAACTATGGTCACCATCTACAGGTCTCTAGCCCCAGAGAACAAGGCCTCTGTTGAAGGTTCTGGAAGAGTGGGGTGGGCAGCAGGGTAGAGAGGAAGGCGCTCTGTTCTCCTGGAGCTGGCTTCCTTCCATTCTACACTAAAAGTAGGCCAGTGGAGCAGAAGGCTATTATGTGAACCGAGCCGGGAGGAGAGTACTGTCCTATGTTCCCAACGCCAGCTCTAAAGTTTGGAGAGAGACTTCTGAGCCTCTTTCAGTAGACTGAGGCCCAAAAGAGGCACTCCCCAGGGATGTGATCAGCTCCTGCCCCCCTGGCCTGGGAATGGGTCAAACAGTGGCCTCACTGTAATGGTAGAAAGTTCCAGCCAGCTTGAAAGAGCCGCCCTTGGATGCCATTTCCCAGGTGTTGACTCACCCCTGCGGCGGCTGAAAGGCTGCCAGCCCCAGCTGAGGAGCAGGCCCCCTGCCTTCCGTAACCTTCCCTTCATCCTCAGTTTTCAGGAGCTAGGTCTGCTCTGAAAATAAAACCAGAAAACATCTTAAAGCAATTAGTGAGGATGTTGTTCTCCTTTCTAGAGCCCCTTCCATTGCCTCCTTCCACTCTCAGCACTTTCCAGAGCAAGTCATCATCTTTTCTCTCCTTCGCTGGTGATGTTTTCAGGGCCGAGCTGGATACTAAGCCTGCTTGCGCCCCCTAGTGTACACAGGAGCCCAACACCATTCACAGTTGTGTCTGGGTGAGGCCAGGTCAGACAAGTGGGGTTCTAAACATTTCTCTCAGTGATTGAGGCAGGAAGGTATAATTCCATAGGTCAGTAAGAGGAAACCATGTTTACACTCTTGATTCAGTTCATGGCCTAGGAACTTGTTCTTCTTGACTTTTTTTCTCCCATCCTTTCTTCTGATTCTAATCTCTCCTCTGCTTGGTATGAAGCAAGAGGCTCTTTGTGTCTCCATCACTGAGGGGAAGTGAGGACCAAGTACTCAAAATACTTTACTCTCATAGAGAAGCTATAGAATAACCCTGTCTTGTGGTTGATAGGTGCAAAAGCCTAATTGTTGTAAATTGAGACTGTCTAAAACTCCAAGGTCATTTTTCTTGATACTGTTGTTAAAATGTGTACTTACTTCTGATGGGTACAGGGGCCCACTAGGGCAATGACTCCCAAACAACAGACAAGCTGTGGAAGGTTGAGAAGACCCGAACAGCAAGTTCCTTCTATCCTTGTAATTCAGTATGTCTTTCTCTGCAAAGCATACAGGAGAGAATTTAGGTAAATATGAAAAAGAATCTGTTTTCAGAAGAAACTAAGGCAGGATGAGCACTGAAGTATGATGTGGGCATCAAAAACCATGGAAATCTTTAAAAGAAGAACTGACAATCACCTGCTAGGATAACTAGGAGGCCTACCTACTTAGATGCTTGGGACCTCCACCAAATGGTCACTTACAGAATCTTTCCAGATTGACCAATTTGATTAAAAAGTCAAGAACAGAGATGGCAAATAGGTTTGATATTATGTACCAACTTTACTCAACTGAAGAGTTTGAAGCACTATATGGAGAGTACTCCTGAAGGTTCAGTGTGAAGAAATGTATCATGATTGACTAGTGATGTCTGCCAGGAGGACGGGACAGAGGAGTGGTGGTACACATGCCAACTAGGCAGGAGGATAAGAAAGTGTATTATAAGAATTATGGTTATATTAATTATAAGCATATGATATTAAGAAAGCTAAGTCATCTTACCTTTTGATGCTGTTTTTGGTTTTTCTTGTATTCAGGAATTGTAATGATGCCATGGTTTTTCCAACGTCCTATACTAGGATGCAGAGAACTTACTGCTTCCATCTTCTCTTTCCTTGGTTTGTATAGCTTCTGAGTTGACTTGAAGGCTGATGTGGAATAAAACAAGATGGAGGTAAGAATGCATCTGGTCCTCACCTTTCCTGAGATTAGAGAGTGATGGCTCAATTCCTAAGTACTAATTGAATGTTGGCCAAATACCCAGTAGGCTATAAGTGCCATGGTGTGCAGAGAAAAAGAGGAGGTCACAGAAACAATCCTAAGTTTACACTCTACTTACTGAGTGTAAATACACTTGATCCACAAGAGGCAATTAGAGCACAGTGTCATTGCCTGCACACCACAATCTCAGAAGAAACAGAAGAGGAAGCAGTGTACAGAAGGTAAACCAGCCAGTTATCTCTGTAGACCCTCCTGCAGTCATGGATTGGAAGGAGCAGAGCTGCTGAGAGTCTGGCTCAGTTCTGAAGCTGTACACCCGGTCCAGAGGGCCCACACAGTCTGCCTGCCACAGAGCACCAAGGAGTCCTGGTGTACTCCTTCCAAAATGTACCTTGAGTTTCCTTCCCACTTCTCTTCATTACCACTGCTCCCATTCTAATACTAGCCATCTCTCCCTGGACAATGCACTGGCTCTCCTTGTACCAGTCTCCCCACCCCTCGGTGCCCCCTCTCCTCTAGAGTCCACTTTCCAAACAACAGTTAGTGGTATGATCTTTTTGAACACAAATCCAACTCCATCATCACATGTTTAACTGTCCCTTGAGGCTTCCCATTTTTGTCCTAAATCCTGTACCAGGGAGCTACAGTCTTCCTTTCCAACCCCTATTCCTCCCACCCCTCTCTCCTTTGCTTTTACCCTTTATGTGGCCACTTGAACTAATTCCTCTGCCCTTATGCGGATGCTTCTCGCCTAAATTGCTTGCCTTCTTTCTCCTTTCCTTCTTTACTTTGCTGTCACTCACTTCCTACTCCTCTGTCTCTCAGCTTGAATGTCACCTCCCGGAGGAACCCAGGCTAGGTTAGGTTCTTCTTGTTATAGGCTCACATAGCACCTTATATTCTCCTTGGGGACATCAATCTCAATTGTAACTAAAAAGAATTTGCATACTGTCTATTCCTGGCTAGACTGTAAGCCCCGCAAGAAGAGATCTGATTATTATTTGCTGCAGTGTCTCAGGTACTTACACAGCCCCTAACACAGTTCCTGGCATAAAGTGAGTGCTTGATATTTTTTGAATAAATTAATAAACGGAAGGAGAGATGGACGGATGGATGGGACTTCTTAGATTCAAGTTGATTTCTTCCCCTTGGCAATCATAATGGAGGAAATGAAGCCTGTGTATTTGGTATCATGAGGAAAGGCAGTGAGTGGGAAGGAGGATGGAGTGTACGGATGCATGGATGGTTCTAGATTTTAGCTTCATTTCCCAGAAAGCTGAGCCTTGCCTTTCAAAGATTTCCGGGGATGAATGTCTAGAATTCTAGTCCTCAAAATGTTATTTAAAAAAGGAAAAATCCAAGTGAGAACTTGATGGATCAAAGGGAAGGAAATCAAAGTTTGAACAATTCATCCATGCTGCAGGTGAAGCCGTTTGAAAGCCAGGCACTTCTGTGACTACTCTTGAGACAACCAAGCCTAGTGCAGCAACCTAACTGCCAAACAATATGTTGCTTTGCCCTGGGACCTTCTGAAATCTAAGAAAGCAAACCGGTCTAGCAGTATCACAACTTTTTTATTTTTTTGTAAGGAGACTTCTACCCACAAATTGGCCATGTAAATTACTGCCTCATGTATCCATTGAAACACAACGGAAAATGGAGTATAATGCTATTTCTGGCTCTCTCGGATCTAATCAGGCATCTTAGGCCTGTGCAGCCAACTTTTTTGGTGGAAGGAGATTTAGGGAGTGGGGTTTGAATGACTCAGCATTAGGAAAAGCCCAAAGGGGTCTGCCAAAGACTAAACTTGGAGGCAAGTTCAAGGATTCAGCCATGGTTTCCACACTCCCTCCCCAAGGCTGGGTCTCTTCTCCCGTTATGGGAGTGCACATTGCATTGGTGTTCTGTGGACTGTATCAAGGTGTGGGCTCCATTGTGCTGTCAAGGCCCATCCAAAGGTGGGCTGATGGGCGTGAACAGCAAGTCTCAGGGGATATGATATCTGAAGCCACTCCCCACAGACTGTTGTGTGGACAAAGGAGCATTCTTTTCTAGAATGCTGCAGAGGGCAGCTTGGATAAGTAAGGTGCTCACTTCATGCTACCCAGGACCCTGCAAGTAACGCCCCCTGCTCAGTGATTCTCAGTCATAGGCAGGAAGCTCTGTGAGCAAAAGGACCAAGAGTGGTGCCCAGTGCCAAGCCCCTAGACACTGATGAGTCTGTGTTTGTTGATGAGGAATAAATACATGAATGAAGCTTCATGGATGTAGATAATGGGCTGAATATAAATCAGAATTCCTGATCATTAGACCTGCTCAGTGATGAAATAGCCTGCCCTAAAAAGGAAAGTCAGGGCCGGCATTTTATCAGTATAAATTAGTTAGGTTGGGGTGACACTGCAGCAGTTGGTGGTGGAGGACAGTGACACACAGATGTTGAGTCCATGGGTTCTGGGGTCACACAAACCTGGCATGAGTCCTGGATTTGCTACTTTATAGCTATGGGACTTTAAGGCTATTTGCCTCAATATCTGCATCTGTAAAATGGGGGTAGCATTCCAGTTTGGGTTTCCTTAAAGAAGAGCCTGAGACAAGGATATGAGAGCAGGTGGTTAATTTGGGAGGTGGTCCAGGAAGCAGGAAGGAAGCAGCAGTGAGAGGGGACAGAGAAGGAGGAAATGCCCTTCACAGTGGCCTTATTCAGCCTGTCGGGCAAATGGTGCTCACTCCTATTGGCGGGTCTTGGAGGAAATCATGTAGAAAGTGTTTCTCTGAAGGATGGAAGGCCTAACACCTCTCACCACCTCTCATCCCCACCCAGCTCTTCCAGGCTGCACCTACTCATGGAATGAGGCCTCTTTCTTCCTCTTTCCCCACGTCAGAGGCCACTGGGGGTGGGGAGCTGTCCTTCCAGCCACAGCTGCAGTCAGGTGGGTGGAGGGGATCTGGCACAGGGCATTGTCCTGTGTCCACCTGAAATATTCCCATGGTTAGAGAATGGGATGGGAGCTGCTTGAGGGAAGGACTTGTAAGACCATAGTCATTCAATACACGTATTTTGAATGAACATATATTAAGGATTAAATAAAATAAGAATCTAAACTGTTTAACACAGTACCTGAAATAAAGTGCTGCATGTTGCTGCTATTATTGTCATTAAATTCCTGTTTTTAATAGACAATGATACTTTTCAAGAGGAACAGGAGTCATTTGAGGTAACAATGTAACTTTTGGGCTTGGATATTTGCTGGAAGGACTCATGGTTTTGGAGAAGATCGAAATCGTTCTGGCCTTGACCTACAGAATGGAAACTCTGCATGAGTTAAACCAGCCTCACAGACATCTGTGCACACTGGAGTCTTTCGTCTGATTTTTTTTAGTGGAGAACTACCTCCCTGACGTGTGGCTTAATAGTTTTCTGAGTTAAACGGACAGTTTTAAAGCGGAAACAATGGGATTATGTCAGGGAGAATTACCTGGTGACCCCAGATGTCCTAAAATGGTGGTTTAACTGAATGACTTACGGGGGGGAAAAGTGCAAATAGTTGTGCAGGCATTTCTGTGCCATGGAAATCAAACCCTACCCCAAGGTGCAAAAACAGCAAGTGGCTAAAATGTTTTTCATCCCATAGATCCATGTTTTGAACATTATCTGGATGGGCTTCAGCTATGTCAACCATCACATGCCTCCTTTATGAAGGCAGAGAGCCCCATGGCAGAAAGAAATGGAGGGACAAGTGACAAGTGGCAAGCAGGTGAGACCTCTTATTTTCTGTTAGAGAAGGCTCATCCTGTAGAGCTGCTTTTTAAAATCTTTGGTCTTGACCTGGATATGTTCACTAAAGAAAACCTCTTCTAACCCTGGACAGACTTGGCTTCAGAAAAGAAAGGAGGTGATGCCACCTGGACGGCCCATGTGCCAAGGATACAATGGAGAGAGAAAACAAAAACGATGGTTTAGAAGGAATTCAATGGGACCACCCGCAGGCACTTTGGCATAGTTTCCTGCAGCTTAGAATTGCCAGGTGACAGATCCCTTCCTTTGGGGACGGAGGGTTGGGTATGAGCCCATCACAGCAGCTACCTGGTGGTGTCTACCATTGCCTAACTAGTGTTTTCATGTTGCACGTGCCCACACCCTGCTGAATGGCCACCCTGAAGACTAAAGACTCTCATTTTCAGGCATTTGATATTCCCTTGGCCTGGAGAGATGGGTTCCAGAAGGCAGCTGTCTTTTCTTCCTGTGGCATAAGGTGTACAGCCCCCTATCGCCTGAAGCAAACACACCTGGCTCACCCCGGGAAAGTGAAGCAGAAGAAAGGGTTTTAAAAATACATCAGCTTGAGCTGCCCTGTCAATACTAATACATTCAGGAAGCAGAAGGTGGCTCCCAGGACGGCAATGTCAGGTCTGGCATTCAAATATTTAGTGGCCGAGTAATTACTGTAATAATTAATTTCCGTTGCTTAATCCAGCAATCAGGCATGTCGCTTTACACATGGGAAAATGTTGGTCCCTGTAGGGGTGTGTGTGTGTGTGTGTGTGTGTGTGTGTGTGTGTAAAATACAAAGCAGCAATTGCTATGTAGTCAGGATTTGGACATCAGTTTGTGGAATAAATAAGATGCTTTCAGTTTGGCTTACAGTCATAGGTTTGGAAGAAAAGCAGACAGATGAACAAAGACAAACAAAAATGAAATGCCCTAAACTTCAAATGCCATCCTTGTGAGAACTTCCCCAAAGTAGGGTTTGATCAAATGTTACGATTTCCCGCTTTGGAAATGGCAACTGGAAAGTGGGTAATTGTACCAGATCCTGCCCTGGGCTTTCCAGAGCCTAGCTGCTCAGTAGAAATAGACTGCAAGCCATATATGTAATCTTAAATTTTCTAGTAGCCATATTTTTAAAAAGTAAAAAGAGACAGTAAAATTATTTTTAATAACACGTTTCACCTAATGCACTAGATAGGAAATACTATCATTTCAAAATATAATCAATAGAAAAACATATTAATGGGATATTGTACTTTTTTTTTTCCTTCATATGAAGTCTTTGGAATCTGATGTCTTTTTTTATACTTAGGGCATCTCCATTCAGTGTCTCCATCTCACTAGCCACAATTCAAATGGTGACTAGAGGTCTCTATAGTGACCATCACAGAAATACAGGATGCTGGATAGACTCACCTCTATGGAGCCATCACTTATACAGAAATGATAATATTGTCGTTTAAAAAATAGATAATGTCGTTTTGTGTGTCGAAGGATGATCTGATTCAATGTAAGCAGTTTGGGGCACCTTGATAGGCTGAGGTAGGGACCATATCTTTCTTCTCCTTGAACATCCCCTTCACATTCATTTTTGTGTCCATTTTCATCTTCCCAGGGCAGAGGACATTGTGAAAACCCAGTAAATGTTGAATGGATGCCTAATCTGTGTGATGGTGGGGGAAGGAAGGGTGGGTGCAAAAAATGAATTGAGATTAACTCTGAACTCACGGAATTTGCCATCAGGAAAAAGAGGCCATGCCAAAAGAAAATGGTGAGAGAATACCACCAAACAGGGTAGAGTTTAATGTCAGGTTGAATATGATTAAATGCCAAAGTAGAATGTGGATGGGAGTAGAGAGGTCAAGGCTGGCTGTGTGTTCCCAAGATAATTTTTAAGGAATGGCAGTGTCTGCCAAGGTTGGCTTGGATTCCAGAAGGCCCAGAGGAAAGGCATTTGGGGAAGGGAAAATGTGCTGTGAGGGCCCAGTTAGCATCCTCTCTCTTCCATGTTCATTAAATCTGGGTTCGTGCCTGCAGTTGCTGTTCAGCCAAAAAATCTGAGCTGTTGTACTTCAGGGGCAATCAGATTTGCCTAGCTCTCTGAAAGCCACCATTTTTCCGTTTTGCCTCCTGGTTGGCTTTCCTTTCCTCATCCTTTATATAGCCGTGTACTAAGGATTTCTAGTTCCCCATCTTCCGGTGGGATTGTACTTCCTTGCCCCCTTGTGGTTGGGTGGGGCCATGAGAGTAGTTCTGGTCATTGTGCTATGAGCAGAAGTGAAGTGACTCACTCCCAGGCCACCCTCCAGGGCTCTTTGAAGAACTGGTTTGAGATGGTGGCTGCTCCATCGGCACCTACAGTAACTGGAGCCTTTCTGCTGACTCCTAATGCACATGTCACGGGAGACATAGCTACATCATTGTGGTCTGAAATCCCATTCCATAGATGTTGTTACCCTGACGTGACCTAGCCTATCCTGAGTGATACAGCCCATCTATTGAGAGAGGATACGATCTTTTTAGGGTGGGTAGGTTTGAAAGAGGGGCCAGAAGAGTAACGTCCCTAAATAGACATTCAGAAACCCTGGAATGCTTAGCCCCCTCTGCTGAGGGGAACGCCCTCCGTCGTCACCTAAGACGTAAGGGCCTCCTTCCAGGAAACTGATGCTCAGAGTCAGGACAAGCCCACCCCCCCGTCCAGACCATTGCATGGAACACAGGCGTAGGCAGCACTCCATGCCGGCACTGGAAGTGGTTTGGGGGGACCCCTAGATCTGTCCCGGAGAAGGAGAAAGCAGAAGAGCATGGGGATCTGGCCCACTGGTGTTGAAGAAAACTACGAGCTTAGAGCCAATGAATGTTTGCACTGACCCTGCCCTGCTGCCCAGAATATCCCTCTTCTTCCTCAGCTCTGCAGCTGTACACTGTTTCCCAAGCCCCTCTTCCCTTCTTCGCCCCTTCCAGACTGTCCTTTAGTCAGATTTTACCTCCCTGGGTGATCAGTGGGTCTCACACATTCAGTCAGTCATTTAACAAACATATCGAAAGCCTCTTATGTACTCGTCTTTAGGATACAAAACAGCTGGATGTACTCCTGCCCTTGAGGAGTTCCATCCCGGGGGCGGAGAGAGACAATAAGGCTAAAATTTGTGAGGTGAGTTTTAAGTGCTAGGACAGACAGTCAGAGGGGGTTACCACAAAGGATGAGCCCCAGCCCCAGTTGGAGAAGTCAGGGAGGGCTTCCCAGGGGAGGTGAGGTAGCAGCCACTGGGCAGAGTTAAGGGAGAGGCAGTCAGGCAAAGGCAGTGAGGAGCACAAAGGAACAAAGGAGCAAAGACGAGAGAGCTGAGCTGGGCCCATTCTGAGAATGCTAAGTGGCTGGGCAGGAGTGGCCCAGGAGGTGCTGTGGGCCAGCAGTAAGATATTAGGCTGAAATGGAAGGGGCAGGACCCAGTCACCAATGGCCCGGTAACCATGGCAATGGAGATGAGCTAGTGAAGAGCTACTGCAGAGATTTAAGTAAAGGAAGACCTTGATCAGATTTGTGTGTAGTTAGGAAGACAAAGAAGTTATTTTGTGAGCTGGCCAGACTGGAAGAGGCCTTTTTGTGGGTTTATTTGTGTGTTGGTGTATTTATTTGTGTTAAGCAAAACTCCCCCGACACAGGTGATATAAAAAGATAGGCCCTGGGGAAGCATACAGAATGAGGGAGTAGGACAGTGGGATGGTAGAATTTTTTAAACAAATCAGGGTCACTTGTTTTTTCATTATTTTGCTTTTTCTGGATAAGGGGCCAGGGAGTAGTGGGAGGAGTGGAATGTTGGAGAAAAAGACACCATAAGATATGAGGAGTCTGAGGCAAAGAGACGGCAGCTAGGAAGTGAGAAGGCAGCTAGAAGGCAGCTAGGAGGAGGGAGAAGGGAGCTAGGAGGAGAGAGAAGGGAGCTAGGAGGTGGGAGAAGGGAGCTAGGAGGAGAGAGAAGGGAGCTAGGAGGAGAGAGAGGCAGCCTGCAGGAGAGAGGAGAAGAGGCAGCTAGGAGGTGAGGGAAAGCAGCTAGGAGGAGGCACAGAAGTGAGCAATATCCTAAAGTGAGAATTGCTGAAGGACTTGTGCAAACAGGGATGTTCAATAGTACATTTTAAATAATAAGCAGCACCACACTTCAAGGTAACCCCATTCAACCACATCACTTGCCAATCCTCACCAAGAGTGATTTCTGTGTTGATGTGGGTCAGAGAGAGAGGGGCCAACCACAGGGCACGAGATCCAGAGAGCATCCAGAGAGGTCAGGAGAAGGAAGACACGGGGGTATGAGTTTTAATGATACAGGCAGGTCCCCCACATAGAATTATTGGAGATATTGGGCAGGGGGATGTGGATTTCCATCGTACATGAAGTGAGGCTTCAGTCAAATTTCTTTAATGTAATAAAGGAAATAATGACAGGGAAGGTGACTAGCCACTTAGGTCATAACACTACTGTGAATGAGGGTATACAAGGTAAGATATTGTCTGTATTTACTTTAAAATACCTCATTATAGCTATAGGAGGTGTAGGTGTTTGTAAGTTAACTTTAAGTAATGACTAAGGTGCGTGGGGTTAATTACAAATATGTGAAGGACCCCAAATTTCAAAGTTTGCTTTCTAAATCTTCCCCCAGAGAGTTTAATTAAGAACAATTAAACATGTTTTGTTGTCTAAATGAGCAGTGTTAATGGTATGTAGATGCATAGAAAAATATCTATAAAGGCATATCCCTATGTTTGCAAGAAAATAACATTAGAATCTAACGGTTAACATCTTGAACTTTGGTCTTTTCCTCTTTCCTCTACTTCCTTGTCCCCCCCAAACCCCCCGCACACAATTAGAGGATTTTTGTTACCGGATTTTGTAATTGGATGAAAAAGTTAGTTGGTTCTGCCATAAGAATATCTTTGCATTTGCCTCAGATGAACCTAAGTTAATTAGGGTATGCTGTGGTAACAAAGAGCTCCCCTCCCCCCCCAAAAAATTACAGTGGTTTGAAGACACTGATTACTCTTTCAAACAGCCATCTCTAGGTGAAAGATCTGAGTTGATGGGCAGGTCTGCTCCATGCAACGATTCAGGGATTCAGGTTCCTTCCATTTTGACGTTCTGTCATCCACTAGGGCATTCCCTTGCAGGACCTGAGCTGAAGTTATGGGATTTCCATTTTCCTACTTGTAGGAAGGGAAAAGAAGGAAACTCAGGTGTATACATTGACTCTTAAGTTGGAGTATGAATTTTAAGTTGTCTTGTAAGTTGGATAAGTTGGGCTATCCCCCGGGAGATAGACTGGGAGTTGCACATATCCCTTCTGCTCATGTCCCATTGGCTTAGACTTCATCACAGATGTACCCTGGGTGGGAGACTAGGAATGTGGGGACAAAGCCCCGGAGAGCAGTTTCCAGGCTCTGGGCCTCACATGGAGGGGTGCTGGCTCGGGTAGTAGACGGCCGTCAGCTGTGGCTCGTTGGCCGTCAGCTGTAGCCGGTTAGCCAATTGGCCACTGATATAACTGCCATGGCTGCGCTGGGGAGGGGGTCGGTCGTTGGCAGGCAGAAAAGCGAACAGCAGGTCTCACGTCGTGTGAATCCAGGCTCCAGTGAGACTATAGTGGTATGACTCCCCTACCTATGGCTCCATGGGTGTTCCTTTTTGGCCTCGCCACATCCTGCATTCTTATGTGGGGAGCAGGAGCTGAGACCCGGCAGACCGCCCTGCACAACAAGGAAGAATTGAGGTCTCTAGTTCAACAGCACCACCAACCTATTACCATGAAAGAAAGGGAGGGTGGGTTTTGGCCCTTCCTCAAGATTTTTGGTGAAAGGCTTAAAAGGACAGAGAGTTGGGACCTCACAAGAACAGGCTGCATCTAGGTTTTGTGTCTAGTTATTAATAATAAATGTTTGTATGTATGGTAGAATTTGGTCTCAGACTTGCTTTCGTTGTAACATCCTTGATGGTGAGGTTGTGGAGGAGACCTGGCTATGGCAAGCGTGGGTGCTCAGCATCACCTGGGAGTTTGTTAGAAACGCAGGACTCCGGTCCTATCCCGGAACTACTGAGTCCGAATCTGCCCTTTAACAACACCTCCAAGTGATTCATGGAGAAACAGTCTTCCTTCACCTTCACGTGGCCTTGACTTTGGTCTCTTACGTAGACAGCTCTCCACTGCTTTTTACAGCTGGAAGAGCCCAGCCAGCACCTATGACAGTGTTTTTCAAACTGTGACTACGGATCCACTAATGAATAGTGATATCATTTTAGCAGATCACACTCAGCATTGAAAGAAAGAAAGAAAAGACACAGTGTAGAATAAAAAAGAATATAGAGTGTGTCACACTAAGGATAAGTGCTGTTTTCAGTTATAGATATGTGTGTGGGTTAGGCCACTGTCAAAAACAAAAAGGTGTTTGAAAGCCACAGATGTAGGCGGCAGGGGTCTGTGGCAGGAAGTCCACAGACTTAGCAGCGAGCCATCCTGGGGTTGAGTACTATCTCTGAGCCTTGTGGCTTTGGCCAATATTGAGCCTCATTTTCTCACATGTAAAACAGGTTAACGTCAACCTCCTGGGTTGTTGCAACTGTTACCAGAACAGGGGCCTGGAATAAATTCCTGCCGGCTCTTTCCTCCCCGTTAGTTGTACCCCCTCCCTTTCTTTTTAAGAAGAGAGAAGGGTTTGGTTTGCCTGGAGCTTCACAGCTGAGACTAAAGCCAGGATTCCTAACTCTTTGGGCCTCAGTTTCTCTGTTGTAAAGGAAGGCACTTTGCCTAGAAGACCTCTAAAGTGCTCAATCAGCGCTGGGGTCCGTGTCCAGAAGGCACATGCATGGGGTAGGGGCAGGGGGTGCGGTGGCAAGAAAGATGGTGAAATGACCCTCACCTTGTCTCCGGACCCTGCAGACTCTGTTTCCGGACTAGCCCTCATAGAAGGTCAGGGGAGAGCTCCAGTCGCTGGGACAGGCTCCCCTGCCAACAGCCCCCCAGGCCTGGGCCACCGCCAGCGGGCGGTGCGGCAGCGCCACCGTGTGGCGCCAAGACATCAAAGCGCCGCCGCTTTGCTGACTCAAGGGTCCTGCGCCGCTGAGACCTGTCTGAGATTTGCTGGGAGAGAGGGTGGCGGCGTGGGGCTGGGGGTAGGACATCTCGGTGTAGTCCTCAGCCGCCCCTAGTTTCCTTGCACATTCCCCCTCGCGGAGCTATTTGCACCACCAGGTGCAGAGTGCGTGGAGCAGGGGCAGTGCCCCCTCCCTGCGCTGGTGCGGAGGGCAGGCGCAGGGGTAGACGGCACCACGGGCAGGCAAGGTCCCCTCCCTCCCACCCCGACAAAGGACGTCTGGAAGACAACAGGGATTCTAGCGTCATAGCCCAGCGTCTAGCTGCCAGCTCCATATGTCATGGTTAGAGCGCACTGCTCTCGTAAAGCAGGGTCACGGGTTCGTGTCTGGCTTGGCCCCACCGCGCGTTTGTCTTTCTCCTTCCCTGGCCAGCATATTGCCCCGTCCCCGCGTCCAGGTTCTACGTTTACTCTTGGATCCCTCAGGGGAAAGAGGAATAACGGGCAGCTTCCGAGGAGGGTGTCCCATGGACAGGGTTAGAGGTAGCCAGCTGTTGGAACTCGGGTCTAGCCCGGGGCAACAGTGGCCATCCAGGTCCCAGAGTGCCACCATATTCCAGGGGCCGCGATTCCAGGAATTACTCTACGGGACTCCGCCCCGGAGCTAACACTCTCCAGACCAGGGAGTTTTCACGCGCTTTGCCTGTGAGCTCAGAAATGATGCAAGAGGAAGATAATTCAACATTTCAAGCATCCCTGATTAGGGAACGCTCCCTCTCCCCAACCCCCACTTTAAGGTTTTATTTATTGAGGCTCACCCTGGGTCAGCCATTGTGCTAAATTCCCCCAGAAAAGGAACGTTATGGGCCTTGGACAATATATAACTAAGGAAATGGAGGCCAAAAGAGACTAAGTAATTTGCCCAAGTTCACTCTATTAATAAGTAACAGTCAGAAAGACCCAGGTCTGTCTGTCAGTCTCCCAAGCCCACCACCATTAGGAGACAACTTTGCTTTTCTACCATCAGCCTGGGGTGGGGTGGCAGTGTGAAGAAGGCCAGGAGCATTTTATTGAGCCAGTTCAGGGGAAACCTGGGGATTTGGGAAGAGAACTCACATCCTTTAGAAGGATGGGTCTTTCCACACCTCCTGTAGCCCCCATGCCCCTGGAGGAGCTCCCTGGCAGCTCCTTGTCTGTAAAATGGGAATGCAGGAGGGTTCCTACCACCTGTTTTGTAACACATCCTTCCCTCCTGCAGCTTTCCACCTTGACTATTTCAACCCTCACAGGTGAAGGAAAAGAGACAGAGAAGAAGTTTCCATTGAGAGCCTGAGGTTAATTATCTGGCCCGTGGGAGGATTCTGGAAGTTCCTGTTGAGGGTAGCCATCATGATTGAATCTGGACTTGATGCAGGTTGCTTCCAAACTCCTGAACCTGTTCTCCCTTGTGAGAGTTGTGACTGCTCATAGCAGCTAATGATCTGAAAGCACCTATCAAATCTAAGTAGAATCTTTGAATTAACACAGTAGTGTTTGCAAAAACATAAGCGGTATCATTAGCCTCATTTGTCCATACAAGGAAATTGAGGCACAGTGAAGTTAAATATTTTGCCTCGAGACACAAAGAGAGCAAGTAGCAGAGTCAGGATTCAAACCCAGCCTTCCTGGCTCCAGATGCCCCTTCAACCACTGTGCTGCTGAGGGAGACGCCAGAGTCGCTCTTAGGGGTTTTCTGGAGCCAGAGGACAAAGATGTGCCTTCAAGGAAACACAGTGTGTGCAACTGTTCTGTCTCAGTCCTCCGTTTGTAGAACCAGGAGATTTTGTTCACACCATTCAAGAGAGAGAAACAAAAACATTTTAAAAACTAAGTTTTCTTTGTGCCTTTTCCTGAGAGTTCTCTATGGGAGGCAAATCTTCTCTATGCCTGGAAGTAAAATCTTTTCATCTTACACAGAGACCAAAGCAAAGTCCCTATTACACCTTTCTGAAGACTTCATTCTTTTTATTTCGCATGGAGTTATGTTGTTGTCTTGAGAAAAGATACCCGTGCTTTACAGCTTTTAAAACAACAGTACCACCAACAACAACAACAACAACAATTTTTTGCTGTATTTATGTGTACCATACATACCATGGACGCTTAGTTGGGGGGCAGATTGTATTTTCCAAAAGTAGCCACCCCAATACATTCCATCCCACATGCTCTTAAAACACATATGTGAGACTCCTCTTGCATCTGGGCTGACTTCTCTGTGTTCCCTCCCCTTGAACCTGGGTGAACGTTTGTGACTGCCTCGACAAATTGTGGCAGAAGTGATGGTATGCTTCTTTTGAGGCTGGATCATAAAAATGCCATGCATGTCCACCTTGCTCTCTTGGGACACTTGCTCCTGGAACTCGGCCACCATGCCGTGGGGAAGACAATCTGCCCTTGAAGATGCCATGTGTAGGTACTCTGGCTGACAGCCCCAGGGGACACCCCCAGATGTGTGAGCGCTTGAGTGAGTCTTCAGAAGATTCTAGCCCCCAGCTTTCCAGCTACTCCAGCCAATACCTCATGAAGTGAAAATGAGCTGACCCTGCCAAGCTCTGCCCAAATTGATGATCCATGAACAGAAGAAGATCATTGTTATTTTAAGCCACTAAGTTTGGGAGGTTTGTTACACAGCAATGGATGACAGGAACAGCTTCTCCACACTTTCCCCACTATTATGAACTGTTCTGCAGTGAACTTCTTTGGGTCTATCATCTTACACATATACCTGAAAGTCTCCCTAGGAAGATATCTAGAAGCAGCATGGCTGGGCCAAAGTATAAACCTCAAAGGAAATACTACACAGCAGTTAAATAAATCAACTATATCTACATCTAACAACATGGGGCTATTTTGAAAACAATGTCAAGTGAAACATGCAAGAAGTAAAATGATACAGTATGGTATGATTTACGTAAAAGTCTAAGGACACTCAGAACAGTGCTATATTTTGTTAATGGAACTAAATATAGTAATATGTAATAATAATGTGAAAACATACAGGAGAGTGATATACATAAATGAGCTTTAGTAGACTCTGTAATATTTTATTTCTTAAAAAATCAACTGGAGGTCTAAAGCAAATACTACAATGCTGGCATCTGTTAAATCTGGATGTGAGGATATATGGGTATTGTTATTGTAAATTTTTCTTTCTATTTCTTATGTATGCTATGTATTACTATTATGTTATTTGTAATTATGTAAATGTCTCATCATTTAAAAGTGTAAAAAACCCATCTCAACTTGAACAGAATTATGGCCACAGTAATTTTGTGCATTGTGGTTTTCTGTGTCATATGTTTGATCACATAGCTGATTAGATCAAGCAAGACCTTTGACCTTTGGCTGATCATTTAATTCAAATACCGCCACCTTCCTACCATGTACCCTTCGTTCCAACCACACTCAAGGACTCTCCCTTTAAGAAACAGTCAGTGCTCCTTTAGTTTCCCTGCCTTTACATGAGATAGACCCTCTGCCTGGAATAATAATCCCAGAGATTTAGTTTCATAAATCATTCTCACACCTCATGTCTCCTTTGATCTTCACCAGCTCCCTATGACAGTAATAACAGTCTGCTATTTACTGGGTACATTATCTGTGCTAAGCATGTATGTGTCAAATGCTTGACATGTGTCTTTTTTTTTGAGTAGGTTCTGTTATTATCCTTTTTTGCAGACAAAAAAATAAACTTTGCTTAAACATTAGTTGCTATCATTGTTGTTATTTTCCCAACGTCTTGGTGACAGAACAAGAATCAACGTCAGGCCTGTTCAGAGTACACACCCGTGGCCATTAGGGTGTGTTTGGAGTATACACCCTCTTGTGAGAAAGCTGTTCTTTTTAGTCTCACATTGAAAAGAAACAGATTCTGAGAGTGTTTCTCTCCTTGCCTGCCCGATGACCTTCTGGATACACTGGGATACCATCCCATTTGGGAAGTCCTCCTCCATCAGCGCAATCCATACTGCTGAACCAGGAAAGGGTGTTTATATGCAGCCTTCTCCTCCACGGCCAGTCAGTGAGCTTCTTCAAGACACAGGCTGGCCTCTGCACGTTTGTATCCCAGCACCGCCTAGAACAGCACCTGATGCTCTGTGGGCACCTCATCTTTCCAGAAGCAGATACTGATTAGCACCTGCCTTGCTCACGCCCATTAACCTGGTGAGCGACGCATCTCACCTGTGTACACAGGGCACAGTTTGTGCAAATGAATGGCTCACAGCCATCCTGGTTATTTCTCTAAAACAAACAAAAAGAAATCCCTGCTCATCTTTACTGAAGAAACTCAGCCCAAAAGACTGCTCAACTTGAGAACTTAGGTTCATAGATAGATCCTCAAAAGCTCCCTAAGAATAATAATACAGGAACAAGAGTGAATGTGTATTGGACATTTAGCATGGACCTGGGACTATGCTAAGTGATAGACATGGATTTAACTTTTGGAAATAAAATGAACTATTGCTTCTCTTTGTTCAGTGAGCAGTGTTTTCTGGTATCTGTGTTAGTGAAGGCCCAAATCAAAATTTGAGGGAAGAATTTTGAAGGAAATAGAATGTTTTAACTCAACACCTTGTCATGTTATCTTCACTGGTGAGAAGACTCCCAGCAGAGCAGCTTCTCTGAGCCGAGGGTGGCAACTGCCATATCCTAGGGGCATGTATGGCAGTGCCATTTAATGATGTCATCATGCCATGCTTGTCAATATCTCTTCAAATTGCATCAGGGAGTGACAGGCAATACTGTGTGGAATGATCTGCTTTGTGACATTAGATACTGACAAAGTCTCTTTTATCAGCCTTGCTTTCCTCATGAAGTTTTGGAAGAACGTTGGCGTGGCACTGTTTCTTCTCTTTCGACACCACGTTCAATTCACTCATTTAAATCCTCCTGCGATGTTGTGCATAGGAAGCTGAAAGTCACACAAGGACAGCTGAAACCAGTGACTCAGGTGGGCCCAGGGCTCTGTGTCTCCATTCCTTGTCTGATCTAAGTGTCAGGTTCATCCTCTCATCTGCTGTCCGGCATCCCCATACACCAGGGGATGTGGTGGGAGACTGGTTAACTTTCACAGGATAGTTTTGCTAAAAGGCAAAGATTAACTAGTAAATTGTGTTTATCGAGTCTGTGCTATGTCACAAACATTTTACCTGGTTCTGGAAAAGGTTCAAGGCAAATTCAAGGATTGGTCTCTGCCCTCAAAGAGAGTACTGCCTGACTGCATGAGCAAAATAAAAACCTATGAAAAACTTACAAAGCAGTTGAGTTCAGAGTATGTCTGATACCCAGGTTCAAATTCCCATGAGTAGAAATTAGGACTTGGTCAAGATTAAAAAAATATTTTTTCCCATTTTAACTCCATCTCTCCTTTTATAGGACAAAGAAAGGATCTGATCTGATCATCAAGAAACTCAGCCCTTGATTTTCCAGGCACTGATCATCCACAGAAGCAGAAATCAGCCCTTGAATCTCATTTAAGCCACTAGAGGACAGTTCAAATAGGATCCAAGTGGAGGACCAGCTGGAGTTAAGCGTATAATGAGAAACGGTTTCTCATCTCCTCTCAGATGTTTCAAAGTCAGCAACTAGGCAGAACTTTGGTGTTCCTTGCTTGGACATGTTGCTAAAAGAGAAGTGGTTCAAAGACCTTTCACCCAAACAAAATATTGGAGAGACCGTTAGGAAACTATGTTAGAATGTCTACTGGAAAAGCGTTTGATAAAACTCCATGCCCTTTTATGATAAAAATGCTAAAAAACAACAACGACAACAAAAAACTAGTAATAGAAGAGAACTTCCTCAACCTGATAAAGGACATCTATAAAAAACCCACAGCTAACATCATACAAAGCCATGAAAGACTGATTGCTTTCCCCTTAAGATCAGGAATAAGAGAAGAATGGCCACTCTCACCACTTCTACTCAACATTGCTGGAGTGCTGAAGGTTTTAGTGTGGGAAATTAGGTAAGAAAAAGAAATAAAAGGCATCCAGTTTGGAAAAGAAGAAGATGCATATGATATGCTTTTATATATATAGACAATCATAAGGAATCCACTAACAAACTATTAGAACTAATAAGTTCAGCAAAGTACAAGATTGATACATAAAAATCAATTGTATTTCTATACACTAGCAATGAACAATTTGAAAATAAAATTGAGAAAACAATCCCATTTTAATACCATCAAACAGAATAAAATATTTAGGAATAAATTTAACAAAAGAAGGACAAAATTTATACTCTTAAAACAAACAAACAAAAGAACTGTTGAAAGAAATTAAAGAAGACCTAAGTAAATGGGAAGACATTCCAGGTTCATGGATGGGAAGACTTAATATTGTTAAGATGGCAATATTACCTAAATTGATCTACAGATTTAACACAATCACTATCACAATCCCAGCTGTGTGTTTTGCAAATTTTGACAAGCTGATCCTAAAATTCATGTGGAAAGGCAAGGAACCTAGAATAGCCAAAACAAGTTTGAAGAAAATAAAAACAGAAAACAAACCTGGAAGATTCACATTTCCTGATTTCAAAACTTACTACAAAGCTACAGTAATCAAAACAGTGTGGCACTGGCATGAGGACAGATATATAGATCAATGGAATAGAATTGAGGGTCTAAAAATAAACCCTCACATGTATGGTCAGTTGATTTTCAAGAAGAGCACCAAGACAATTCAATGGGAAAAGAATAGTCTTCTCAGCAAATGGTGTTGGGACAATTGAATAGCTATAAGCAAGAGAATGGATCTGAATCTATACCTCACACCACATACAAAAAATTAACCCCAAATGGATTATAGACCTAAACGTAAGCACTAAAACTATAAACTGTTAGAAAAACAAACAAACAAAGAAAAAGAACCGTAGGAGTAAATCACTGTGACCTTGGATTATGGAATGGTTTCTTAGGTATGATACCAAAAGCATAAGTAACAAACAAAAAAAGACAAATTGGACTTCACTAAAATTGAAAACTTTTTTTCACATCAAAAAAGTCATCAAGAAAGTGAAAAGATAGTCCACAGAATGGGAGAAAAATTTTGCAATCATATATCTGCTAAGGGACTTGTATCTTGAATATATAAAGAACTGCTACAACTCAATAAGACATATAACCCAATTTAAAAATGGGCAAAGGACCTGAATAAACATTTCTCCCAGGGAGTTATACAAGTGGCCAAAAAGCAAACATGCTTACCATCATTAGCCATCAGGGAAATGAAAATCGAAATCACAATGAGATACTACTTCTTAACCACTGGGCTGGCTATAATAGATAAGATACAGAATAACAAGTGTTGGCAAAAGGTGGAGAAATTGGAACCCTGATACATGGAACTATGAAATGGCACAGCCCCTTTGGAAAACAGGCTGGCAATTCCTCAAAAAGCTAAACGTAACGTAGAGTTACCATATGACCCAATAATACCACTGCCACTTATATACCCAAGAGAAAGGAAAACATGCGTCTACACAAAAAGTTATACATGAATGTTCACAGCAGTATTATTCACATAAAAGCCCCAAAGTAGAAATAACTATCAACTGATGAGTAGATAAATAAAATGTGGCATATTCATACAATGTGAAATATGATTCGGCAATAAGAAGGAATGAAGTACTGATACATGCTACAATATGGATGGACCTTGAAAACATCATGCTGAGTGAAAGCAGCCAGCTATAAAAGACCAATTACATGACTCCACCTACATGAAATGTTTAGAATAGGCAAATATATAGCCACAGAAAGTCTGACGGATGATAGCTAGAGTACAGGTGCTCTTTTTGGGGTGATAAAATTGATTATGGTGATGGTTGCCTAACTCTATGAATATACTAAAAACCATTGAACTGTTTTATTTAAATTGGTGACTTGTACGGTATGCTAATTAAGCTGCTGGCGTTAATAAATCTGTTAAATGAAATATCTGTGATGTTACAAGGGTCTTAGGAATAAAAGAAGCAATAGCGAGGGAAGTATACCATTTAATCAGAAGATGCAGCATGATTTCAGAATTTTTTCAAAGGGCTGTCTTGGAACTGAGGAAAGTGGGTATCGTGACCCATTTTGTAGAAGCAAAAATTAAGTCTTAGAGAGTTTATTGACTTGCTCAAGCTTATCTAGTTAGTCAAATGTCAAAGCCCGGGCTCACATGCAAGACAACAACTGTAATGTCAACTCCAGGGCAGGGAATTCTTCACCTTAAATTTAGGCTGAGGAAACTGAACAGCGTTATTGGTGGATTGTCGATTTGAATATGCATGATGGGCGCAGGGAGTTTCTAAAGATGCTCTGCTCCTTTAGAACCTGGGCAGACATCTCTGCCTGCTCTGGCATTGGTCCAGGGTGGGTATAGTACATTGTGGTGAGGGGTCGCCTCTCCCAGGCCTACACTCGGAGGACCCAAGCCCAGCCACCATGGGCATGGGAAACTCTGAGCCGTCTATAAGACTTAGGAAGAGCTTGTTTGCTCATGTGCCTGTGGCTTTATCTGCGTTTCACTTACCTAGTGTCCTGGCCCAAAGGCCAGGCAGGTTTAGTCACCTCATGATTGTCTTTTGCATTTGTTTCCCTGACTCTGGGCATGCTGTTTTGCACTGGGGTTTCAGTGTGTGAGCTGAGAAGAGATGGTTTTGTTTGAGTTGCAGCAGGGCTGTTTCTTCAGTATCAGTAGTCAAGAGGACGTGGATTTCTAATAGACTTTTTTTTTTTTAATTTAAATAGGTTCTTGATGAACCACAAGGTTAATTAAACCCTGTACCGCCTTGTCTATTAACTTTATGTTTTATGAATTCTTTGTTTTATGGACTAGAAACCCAGGCACACAGGCCATGTGTCTTATTCTGGGTAACACAGCAACCACAAGAAGTCAGCATCCTGTACCACGAAGCCTGTTGGGCTGCACTCCTCAGACCTATGTCCCCTACCTACCAGGGAGTCTTTGTGTGGGGCCAGGACTATCCCCAAGAAGGGTGACGACCTGGGGAGTGCTGTAGAGTTTCCATCCCCTATAGTCTTTCTTATTTTGATAGAATACAAATGTACCATCCCGAGTTTATAGCATTATTCCTATTTTGCAGATGAGGAAACTGAGGTTGAGAGTGGTTCAGTGACTCCTGCAAGATCACATAACCAGGATTTGAACCCAGGAGTTCAAACATTAGACTCTAGGCTGAGAATCTTTTCCTGGCCCCACCCCCAGCCTTGGTCTGTGGCCAGAGAAAATTACTGATGTTTCTCCTCCCCCATCCTCAACTGCTCCTCGCGTCCCAATTTGTAACCTGATGAAATTGATTTGGCTTCAAAGAACACCCATGGGGCCCTGGAAAGAGAAAGGAGACATGAAGGGGCAGTGTGAGCCCATGGGGTGTGTAAGGAAGAGAGAGGCAATCCCTTCGCCTTGTTGATGGGGGTGGGATAGTTGTGGTGACAAGACCAAAAAGTTCAGGTGCCTTGGACAGGTTCATACTGTGCTTCCCTGAAAATAAGACCTAGCCGGACAATCAGCTCTCAGGCGTCTTTTGGAGTAAAAATTCATATAAGACCGGGTACAATATAATATAATACTGGGTCTTATATTAATTTTTGCTCCAAAAGATGCATTAAAGCTGATTGTCTGTCTAGGTCTTATTTTTGGGGAAACACGGTAATTTGTCAACTCTTTCAAACCAACGTTCTTGCTCTCTTTTCATCAACTGTTGTTTCTTTTTTTAACTAAAAAAGTAATAAATGTCCATGGTAAAATACTTAGAACTCCTTCTACTCAATACCTCCAACCTCCCAGTCATCCTCCAAAGAAAGGACAACACATCTGCTTTCCCCTTCAGGAATATTCTAGATACATACAAATACACATACACACACACTTTCCCCCTTTTATTTTCACAAATGGGAACGTACTCTGTACACTGTCATATACTTTATTTTATCTTGAAGACCCTTCCATACTCGCTCACATACATTATTTCAGTCTTTTCATTCTCTTTTACAATTGCACAGCATTTCACCCTGTGGATGTTCTTAAATTTATCCAACCAGCCCCTATTGCTGGGGTCATCCCGATTGTTTACAAATTTAGAATGTTATAAACAATGCTAGGAAAAATATCCTTAAACATTCATTTTCAGTATATCTAGCTCGATGAATTCCAAGAAGCTGAACTAATGAAGAAACTGCTGAATCTAAAGAGAAAGTATGTTTTCCTCTTGACAGAGGTTGCCGCCTTGTCCTGCGTCAATCTGACCCCTACCACCAGGCTTTGAGAGTGCCTGCTTCCCCTAAACCTGACATAATTTTTCAGTCTGTATTAGAAAGTGTCATGGGCTGAATGATGACCCCCAAAGATAGTAGGTCTAATTCCTAGAACCTGCAAATGTTATAGAATATGGAATAAGAGTCTTTGTAACGTGATTAAATGAGAAATTTTGAGATGGGGAGATCCTGGAAATTATCCAGGTGGGCCCAGTGCAATCACCAGGGTTCTTACAAGAGGGGGAGAGAGATTTGACCACAGACAAAAGAGAAGAAGGCCAACGTATGGGAGCAGAAGGAAGCAACGAGAGAGAGAGAGAAGATGCTACACTGCTGGCTTTGAAGGTGGAGGAAGGGGCCATGAGCCAAGGAATGCAGCTGGAGAAGTTGGACAAGGTATATCGTCTCTCCTAGAACCTACAGAGGGAGCACAGCTCTGCCAACACCTTGATTCTCGCCCAGTAAAACCGTTTTGGATTTCCGGCCTCCAGAACTGTAAGGAAATAAATTTCTGTTATCTTAAGCCTCTAAGTTTGGGGTTATTTGTTAAGGCAGCAATAGGTAACTAATAAAGGAGGGAAGACTTAGAGCTAGTGGGGGACAGGGGCTGTTGTCCTCTCCCCCTCTGCTCCCTGACCTCCTCAATGGGTCAAAGCAACTCCCCTCTGGCCCCAGGCCTGTACCCCCTCACCCAGCAGAACTAAAGCCTTGCTGCTTATCGGCCCCACTCTTGGGAAGGTGGCTTAAGCGAGCACCTTTTGCAAATACCATATTAAAATATTTCCTCCAACCACCCACAGATCTGACTGAGAAGATACAGACCAATAACGCTGTCTTCACCTCCCTGCATTTCCACCTGTGTTTAGCACCCCCTATAGAGTGCTCTTGCGACTACATGTGTAAGTACATGAACAAGGGATTTTTGCAGCACTAGCTTTGCAACTCTCTGCCGCAAAGCAGTAAGGAGAGTGGGAGGAGTCTAATTAGATATAAATTCGGAACAGTGTGTCTCTGGAAGCTGTGGGGACTCTTAGCTGGGCCTCTCTTGGATTCTGGGGTGAGGAAAACAGTCAGTGTTCTTGAGGATTTCTGTGAGCTGGCTGGGAAGAGGAGTGGGAGAATTCAGATCTGAAATTGATACATGCACTCAAAGGTTCAAATCTGGCTGCCGGGCCTGCAGGAGAAAAGGGAGTGTGGGGACAGAGTCCCAGAGAGGAGTTTCCAGGCTCTCGGCCTCACGTGGAAAGGTGCTGGCTCGGTTATTAGATGGCCACCAGCTGTAATCAGATGGTCATACGCTGTGGCTGGGTGGCCATCAGCTGTTACCGGTTAGCCATTAGCTACTAATGTATCTGCCGCGGCTACGCTAGGGGGTTGTTTCTTGGCAGAGAATTGCAGATTGCAGTTAACAAGTGGGGTTGGCTGGGTGGCAGAGGAGTGGACTGCGAATTGCCCGTTGTGTGACTCCTGCTTCCTGTATCTCCAACCCAGCCGCCAGTGAGACTATAGTGGTATGAACCCCCTATCCGTGGCTCTGTTGGTGTTCCTTTTTGGCCTCACCATATCCTGCGTTCTTGTGCAGGGAGCAGGACCAGAGACCCGGCATGACAGGGAGGGAAGTAAACTGCTGAGCAAATCAACTCATCTCAGACAAAACTGTTTGGGGCAGATGAGTTATGGAAGGTGCCTGTGGTTTTCAAATGGATGGGGCTGCTTGATTAAAATCCACCTTGGCCATTTTCAGATGTCAGGAATATCCCTCCGCCTTCTCCCTCCCCCTAACCAGTCTCCTGGTTCTGACATAACAATTCCTGCTCTGGGCCTTGCAGGTGGGAGTTATAGGGGTGTTTGCTCCCTGAGCCACCTGTTAGAATAATCCTGGGCTCTGCCACATCCCCTTCCCAGGCAAGTGGATCAGGCCATGCAGTAGGATGACAGCCTAATTATCGCAACCATCAGAAACTTCTCCTGTGTCTTTAATCTACCTTGACAATCTGGTGGTTTGTCACTCTGAGGCCTCTTAATTGGCTGCATGATTGACACAAGTGTGGGGAGTTTATTTTAGGAATTGAGGAGAGCCCATGCCTTCAAAATTAGCTCAGTTATATGATGACAGAAACCTTGTTTGCACCTAATATGGGCTAGAATCTGATATTTGCAGATTGCATTCTGATCCCAGGTAACTAGTAAGAATGACAGGGAGAGAAAACCAAGCAACTTCGTGTGTTTATTATTTACCTTTCACCAAAGGTTTCCTCGGTCCTGGGGTAACCAGACATTCCCTTGCAATAGCGTATGGAAAAGACTGCTGTGGTCTGAATATTTGTGTCCCCTCAAAATTCATGTTTTGGTTGCAAGTGACAGAAATCTAATTGTTATTTTGTTGTCGTTCACATAATTCATAAGTCCAAGGGTTGAGCTGCTTCGTGTCACAGCTAGATTTGAGTGCTTAAGCAGTATGGATAGGGTTCTGTCATTCTCTTCAACTTTCAGTCCTCACTTCCGTCTGGGAGGTTGTTCTCCTCAGGGGCTGGGAAAGCCGGACCCTGGTGGTGCCAGCCTTACCTGACCCTAATGATCCACTCTCCCATAGAAGAGCATACCTCTCTCCCAGGGTTCATATTATCATAGCATTGATGCAAGGCTCGGATTGGTCCTTCCTGGATCATCTTTCCTCCTCTTGGATCAATCACTGGGTGCAGGAGAATGGAGCTCTATGATTGGCCAGGAACTGGGAGGAGGGCGCTGTGATTGGAAGTCCCATCATAACCTCCTGAAATAGGGAAGCTCCTTTCCCAATGACAGTGGGGGCCAGCCAGAGCAAGAAAACAAAAATCCTGCACAGATATTACAATTGAAACTATTTCAGATCGAGTCACCCTGATAGGTCCGGTGTCTCCACTTTTACCTCTGAATATAGCCTCTTTGACAGCCTAGCCTGTTACCACAATCAGTGTGGAAAGCTGGTTCAGCGTCAGCATTTTCAGGGTTTGGCGCTGGCAAAAGGGGATAGAGACTTCACTGATCAGAAACGAATCTTGCTTCCACTGGAGGATGGTAATGGCTGGTGGGGATCCTTGGACAGGAATTGACAAACACAAGGAGGAGATGGCAGCCCCACTGGACAGCCCCTCGTGGACCTGCAACCCCTGCCGGGCCTGCTTTCCCCATGTTTGTCTTGGCAGTCTGGCTGGCACTGGCCCACCGTCAGCTAGAATGTCTAATCTAAGGCTGTGATAGCTTGGCTGTTTTCTCTTTTCTGGCTTTTTGTAAGCTCCGGAGAGAACCTTTCCTCGTTTAGGATTTCTCTCCTATATTACCTGGGTATTTAATGGACTTTGTAAACTGGAGAAGGGAAGAAAAACATTTGGAAACTAGTTTGCAAGCGAATTTGGCCCTTATTTGATCATTGCCTGCTGCATTTATAAAAAGTTTAAAGAACATTTGGTTCTTGGTTATTTAAAAATTCTTATATGTGTTTTACAGTTTCTGGTAGAAAGACCCTTGGAAGTCACCTGGTCCATTTCCCCACTTCAGACTGAAGACCCTGCTACAGCATCCATAGGTCATTGAGATCTCAGCTTAAATCCCTCATGGGCTGGGGAGCTCATTCTATAGTTTGCTGATTCTGTTGCTAAACATCTCCAGTAGTTACAAAGTTCTCCTTTGTTTGGACGATACATCTGCTCGTTTTGCCATAGCTTGGCACTCATATTGGTCTCACCTTCTTCTGTAGCCACATAAATATTGGAAGACTGCTTTTATGTTCCCTTTCCTTTCCCTTCGCTAATATTTATTGAACACTTATTTTGTCTAGTGCTGGGCTAACTGCTTGCTTGATCTGTATGTGCATATGCTCACTATCCTTGAAGCAACCTATGACAGAGGCAGCATTATGGTGCCCATTTTGTAAGTGAGAACACTGAGGCACAGGGAGTCACCAGGCTGACTTGTCAGATTGGTGACTTGTCAGAACTCTGATACCAGAGTTAACACTTAGAACCCCAGGAGCTTCCCAACATTTAAAAAACCAAATGAACCATGGAAATTCAATCTACTGAGTAATCTATTACCATTCACGATGGCCTTTTGAATCCCCAGAAGGGCTTGAGGAAGAGGACAGGCTGTATTTATAATCAGCGGAGAGTAGGTGTGGAGACCCCACTGGGTCTCTCATCTATCTTAGACAGATAAGGAGGCAAAAGTCCAGCTGGAGAGCTCCTGGCATCTGAGTATCCACCCCTTGGAGAGAAGCTGAATTGTTATGGTCTAGAAAGAAGACATCGTGCAATGATAACAGTCAGAGAGGCTCAGGAGACCTGGACTTTATTCTCGGCCATGCCAAAGAATCACATTAAGTACCATACGTAGGTTTCACCATCTGAGACATGGGGATACCTTTTAGCTCCATTCACTTTCCAGAAAAGTTATGAGAACCTGATCAGGTCATAAAAGATAGGTTTTGAAGCCCTTGAAAAACAAGTGGTAATAGGAAAATCCAGCTTTGCTTTTACATAACCAGTCCACATGGGCCAGTTTCTGATGGCAACAATTTCTTCTAAGACATGCAAAGAGTCAACCAGAAACCTGTGCTATGATGGGTGTGTTTCAGTGTTTTAGGAGGCAGACTGTAAGCTGTTCATCTCCCATGAGGCCGCGAGGTAATGGGCTGAAAGGAAGAATCATTTTGTCTAATGCAAACACCCCCTTCACTCCACGTTTGTGTAAATAAATGTGTCTTGCTCTTAATGGCTTCTTTGAGGATTCTCCGAGAGTCAATTTGAGGACAGTTTGTTTGTGACTTAATCTATGTGGCTGGAACAGTTAATGTCTAGGCTCATTACTCTATCTGTTCTTTCTCCTCCCACTGGGCAAATTTAACTCGCCTTAACCTAACCACTCAGCATGGTGTGTGCACAGACTACTCTTTCCCAAGCATGTCTTTCATCCTGGTATTCCAGTGGCTTTCTACCTGCAGAATTAAGTATAACCTCAACTGCTCAGCCTTTATAATCTGTTCCTGTCCTGCCCCTCCCATATCACCTCCCACTTCGTTCCCATAGGAACTTTTTATTTCAGGCAATCTTATCTTCTGAACTATCACATAGTTGTGCGTTTTCCCCACGATGTTAGAACATTTTGTTACCCCCCCAAAAAAACCCACACACTCCTTATCCATCCCCCCAACCAATCCCTCCATCCCCTCCAACCCTAGGCAACCCCTGATCTGTTTTCTGTCTCTATAGATCTGCCTATTCTGGACATTTCGTGTAAATGGAATCAGACAATATGAGGTCCTTTGTGACTGGCTTCTTCCACTTAGCATGATTTTTTCTAAGTGCATCATGTTGTAGCATGTGTCAGTACTTCATTTCTTTCCATTGTACAATAGTACTCCATTACCTGGATACGCCACATTTGTTTATTAATGTATCAGTTGGCGGACATTTGGGCTGTTTCCACTTTGGGGGTAGTATGAATAATTCTGTTATGCACATTTATGCACAAATTTGTGTGCACATATGTTTGTTTTTCTGTCCTTTGGGTATATACTTATGAGTGGAACTGCTAGGTCATATAGTAACTCTATGCTTAACTTTTTGAGGAATTGTCAGATTGTTTTCTAAAGGAGCCTGCACCATTTTACATTCTTACCAGCAGTGTAGGAAGGTTCTAATTTCTCCGCGTTTGCAAACATTTGTTATTATCTGTCCTTTTTATGATAGCCATACTAGTGGATGTAAAGTAGTATCTCATTGTGGTTTTCACTTGCATTTCACTGATGACTAATGATGTTGAACATCTTAACTTATTGGTCATTTGTAATTCTTCTTTAGAGAAATGTCTGTTCAGATCCTTGACCATTTTTAAATTGAGTTATTTGTCTTTTTAATGTTGAGCTGCAATTGTTCTTTATATATTCTAGATACAAGTCTCATCAGACATATGATTACAAATACTTTGTCCCATTTTGTGGGTTTTCACTTTCTTGATGTTTGTTCTTTGAAACACAAAAGTTTTTTATTTTGATGAAGTCCAACTGATCTATTTTTCTTTGTGTGTGTGTGTGTGTGTGTGTGTGTGTGTGTGTGTGTATGTGTGCTTTTGATGTCATAGCTAAGAAACCATTGTCTAATCCAAGGTCACAAATATGTTTTCATTTAAGAATTTTTCAGGTTTAGCTTTTACATGTAGGTCTGTTATCCATTTGAGTTCCTTTCTGTATAAGGTATAAAATATGGAACTAACTTCACTCTTTTGCATGTTGATACAGTTGTTCCAGCACTACTTTTTGAAAAGATTTTTTTACCCAATGAATTATCTTGACATGCTTGTCAAGCAACTAGCCATTTCTGCCGTAGTACCTCTCTTAGCTATTCTCCGTACCATATAACAGTACCACTCTGGAGTGGGCTGATTAGATCATGAAAGAGTGCTGTTTCATGTACTTAGTGGATATTTGCATATCTTTGGAAAAATGTCTATTCAAGTCCTTTGCCCATTTTTTAAATTGGGTTGTTTGTTTTTGCTGTTATTGAGTTGTAGGAGTTCTTTATATATTCTAGGTATTATTCCCTTATCAGATATATAATTTGCAAATATTTCTTCCCATTCCATGGGTTGCCTTTTTATTTCTTTTGATGTCTAGAAGTTTCAAATTTTGATGTAGTCCAGTTTATCTGGTTTTTCTTTTGTTGCCTCTCCTTTTGGTGTCTTATCCAAGAAATCATTGCCCGAGAGCTGTGTTGTCTTTTGAATGACCTTCCAGTTCCCAAATTTTTTTCCAGTCTCTAAGGGGTCTGACCCTCAGCTTGAGGTTTTCGACTTCCTTATGTCCATGTTTATCCTGTTAATAAATTATCAACTTCTAAGGTGACTTGAATATATGTCTCTACTCTTTTAGAATAAAAGATGCAACCAAAACACCTTTTATCTACAAATAGAGGTGCTATTTTGTGTTATGAGGCAGCATTTTCCAATCCCTTCGTTGAAGCATCTAAATGTACCCTGGAAGACCATATCTGATCAAATGAGCACAGGAAGTGCTATGAAGTCTACCTCTTGTAGGTCCAAAATACGTTAGCATATTAAACGTTCTGAGATGTCCTGTGATAAAGGAGCCAGTTTAATTTTGTTTAAATGAAAAGCTCACTTACTCAGGAGAAGACCTTTCTTCCTCAGAACACCATTAACATGTGCAGGAAGTTACACACATGCAGGAAGTAAACACCCCTGGGAAGATCAGTCTTAAAAAAAGTGAGGACTGAATGAGCTAATGCATAGGCAACTGGAATGTGGAATAAGCATTACTCCTAGTCTAACAAAGCACACCTTTATGTTTTGTTTCCCACATCCCTTATGCTTTATTCAGTGGAGGTAACTTCTACCTCCTCAAGCAGGTCATTTGACTTTTCTGCTCACTTTTGAACAATAAAGTACTAAAATGAGGTTAAGTCTCAAACAGCGTCCAAGTTCAGGAATCAGAATGCTCTAAGCTCTTGAACTCAGTTCAGTATTGACTTAGCTCAGACCTGCTTCAGGCTGTCGCCTACAGTGGGAAGGGGGGCCACTTCTGATTTGTCCTCCCCCTGGCTCCCCGCTCACTTCCTCATCCACTCTTTACTGCAGTTTGGTCTTTTCCTTGGGGAGGGAGGAAAAATATGGGAGAGGACAGTTGCTCTCTTCTGGGAGTGGGATTCTGATGACGTGGCAAGGAGGGTCCCTTACCCAAGCTGAGGAAAGTCATGGAGATCATCGCATGGGTACCTTCTGATCATACAGGTCTCAGCTTGGACATGACCTACTTAGAGAGGTTGCTGTAATCACTCTATTCCACTCCAAAGTAACCACTGCTTCCCGCCATGACTCACTCACTAGCACATCATGCCCGCTTATCTTCAGAGCACTTACCACCACCTGGCATATTGTATGTTTATTTAGTTGTTTGTTTGTAGTCTTTCTTCTCCCACTAAAATGTAAGCTCCACAAGAAAGGGATATTGTCTATCTTATTCACTATGGTATCTCCAGCTCCTAAAACAAGTGCCTAGTGCATTGAAGGCACTCAGTGATTATTCTTTTAATAAATAAGCAAGGTGCTTAGAATGAGGCGAGGAGGAAGGGATGAAGGGAAAGAAAAGGTATGTATCCGGGACCAAAATTTTGGTGATAAAGGTGTGCAATGTTATCTACTGGAAAGATTGCAGGTTCTAGACTCATACTTACTTAACTACCCTATGACGTTGGGCAAGTTATTTGTATTAGCTAACAGTTTAGCTGCTGTTAAAAGGGCCACCATAGTAACAGCTTAAACAATACAGTCATTTATTTTTTTCACTTAAGCATCCAGGGAGGTAGCCTGGGGCTGGTGTGCTGTCTCTACAATCATCAGGGACCCAGGCTCCTTTTCTCTTATTGCTCTGCCACCCATAAATGGGGCTTCCCATTTGTGGCCCTAAACAAGTACTCCGGCTCCTCTTATGTCTCCATTCCAGCCAGCAAGGAGGAGGAATAAGAGAAGATGAGGGCCAGCCCCTCCCTTCAAGTGCTAGACTCAGAAGGTACACTTGTCACTCAACTCACATCCCATTGGATACAACTGAGTCATATGGACACATTTGACTGCAAAGGAATCTGAGAAATTAGTTTTTAGCTGAGGATCATGTTTCCACCTAAGACATTCTATTATTATAGAAGGGAAAAATGCATAAGTATGGCAATCTCTGCCATATTCTTTACCACTACCCCACTCCCAGCCCTCTGCCCTATCCAGTTTCCTCATTTGTAAAACACGTGCTTCACTGCGTTACAATCAAATGAGTTATTTCGAAGTATCTTGTAAGCGCCAAAGTTCTATCCATACATAAGTTACTAATTGTAAATGAGTAAAGAATACCAACAAAGGGCTTTTGGAATTATAGAACAAGGGGAGATTCATTCTAGCTGAAATGATAGAGGAGTTCACACAGAGCAGGTGGTTTTTAAGCTGGGCACTGAAATATTGATTGGCATTTGTTTAGAAGGGAAATAAAGCCAGGGAACATGGAAAGCAACTGAGGAGAAGGGAGAAGTAAGATCAAAGGTAATAAGGTGGGAATTTACATGCTTGTTTGAGACATTGTGTGGGGTATGGTTAAAGCGAGTACAGGGTCAAGAAAAGGAGGCTGGACCAGAGCAGGCAGAACCGTTATGACATGAACCGGGGTAGCAAGGGCTTTAGATGGGAAGTGGGAAGCCAGAACCAGCCTCTGAGTAGGAGTAGGGCACAAGAGTTGCCTGTTGTCTGAAGGAAGATGGCCTTGGAGATTGGGACGCCATTTAGGAGGCTCTTATGAGAGTCCCAATAAGATGGGCAAAGGCCTGAACTTGAACTGTAAGGATGGAAAGGTAGGGATGGATTTGGGAACCATTTCACAGGTAGAATCCCTAGACTAGACTCAGCAGCAGATCAAATGGAGGGAAGGGTAGGTACTGACTGGAGGTTTTGCCAGGTAACATTGACCAGGAGGGAGACTCAGGAAGGAAGGGCAAATTCAGAAGGAAGGATGTAAAATTTGAATGTCCAATGTTAGTCTGAGTAACTTCCAGCTATGGGAAATTTGAGGCCTGCTTATAAAATTGATGGCAAAGAACTGAAGAATTTACCAAAATGAGAAAGATGCCTCAACAGCAGTGTTGCTTCTTAGAGTATGATCCAATGTCTGACAACTCCGTCTTGGGGAATAATTTCTTTCCCTTTCTGGAGCCCAAGCTTTTGTCATTCACTGTGCCAAGGCAAGGCAGAGCTGTGTTCTTAACTGTCCAGCGAGGACAGTGACAAACCCGACAGGGTCAGGAATGCATCTCACCAGAGGCTAGGCAAACATTCGGCCATTTCTTTTCCTCCCAAACATTCTCCTTTGATCTGAAGACATTCAGACATTGATCCTTAGTCCAGCTGTGAGAAAACATTTCCATTTTTTGTTCCTAGTGGCAGGTTAAAAATATCATCTTGAGTTGAATTGTAGTAAACAGGACAGGAGGATTGCGATTTTCCTTTTCAAAATTTTCCACGTTGCCATAAAATTAATTATGCAAAAAGTTTTCATTTAAACATCACCTTGAGAGTTCTCTTGTACATTGCAAGTTCCCAGATGGACGTGGAGTCTGGAGATACCTTCTCAGCTGTGCATGGTCATTGGCTCCATCACTTCACCCTGCAAAACTCACAGTTACTGTCACTTGGTTCTGGGAAATTCATCTCGTCTTGTTGTAGATTTGACCTTGAACATCCTGAGTTGAGAGTCAGAATGTACCAACCACTCTTGCTATTATGATGATGATTTTCCCCTATATGTTTGGAGACCTATAGGGACCAGGTTAAGAATAGTGTTACATTTATTGCTCAACAAACAAAAGTAGTTAAAATGTAATTAAAATCCTCTATTTGCATCTCTTAGAGAACATCAAAGATTGAGCTCAATCGTGATTTATCACAATACTTTGTAAACACTCTCCCTACCTCCAATACTCCCATGTGGTTTTGTTTTTGTTTTTTTCTCTTTCTCCCCAGCATCTTTTTCTATTTCTTTATTATAGAATTAGTATTATCTCTCTCTTAACAGGAAAAGAGTGTCCTTTTTTAGGAAGGCAGTGAGCAAGTCTAGGGATTAATAGGTCAGTAGAGGAGAAGAAACCTGAGAAGAATCACATTTTAATAAGTTTTCTAGCACTTAATTATATAGTGCAATTCATTATTTATATTAAGTTAAAATGAATAATAATAGCCAACATTTATGTAGTGCTCTGCCTTTTCCAAAGTGCTTCTATATCCATAACTCCTTTTATGCTCACAACAAGAAAAGCATTATAATTATCACCACTGTTTTACAAATGAAGAAACTGGGCCCAGGAGAAGTTGAATGAATTTCCCCAAGTCACTCAGCTGACAACCACCCTGGATTTCAGTCCAGGTTCTAGGCGCCGAGGGTCTCTATGACACAGCCAAGGGTTCTCATTGTCCCCCCACTGGACCTGGCTTCAGAAGCTCTGCTTCTTAGGGGACCTGGGAGTTCTGTTCATCTTCCGGCTGAGCTGCAGCGCTGGGATAGGGTGAGGCAGGTGAGGTGCCTACCACATGTAGTTTAGAAGGTGCTTGCTCCCTCTCAGAATTGTGTGAGTTCAGGGTCTTTACCTTTTGCACCTGGGCCTCTCACTGGCCTCACCGTAGTGCCACCTTTGCTGGGCTCATCCAGGAGGAAGGAACATAAACCCACCCCTTCCACCATCCTTTCCACAGCAAGCACAACCTGCCTTTTAAAACAGAGCGGGGAGAGCAATGCTTCATCAACCTCCACAATCAGACAGGAGGCTTTGGTTGGCCATCAGGAGCTTTCAGCAGCTGCAGGAAGCCGAGGAAGGGAAGCAGATATGGCTGACTTAATTGAACGTATAATAGATGTTTGATGTTTTAAAAAATTTACCATGGTGAGGGAGCTCATTGTGGCTGTGGTTTTTTTTTTAATCTCTGTACTTTGCAAAGGTAAATGATTCATGTTCCTAATCTCCCTGAAGCAGGAGACAGATTTCAAGCTCAGTGTTCAGAAACTGAGACAGACTGTGCCTACTGCTAATATTTTTAAAAGAAAATAGCAGTCCTCCTATTTTGGTTCCTTTCTCTTTTTTGGCATGTGAGTGAAAGGTGACAATACGACCTGGCCGTCATGGCCTCAACCAGTGTTCCTATCCTCCTCTGATGGTGGAGAAGGTGGAGAAACACACCATAGACAAGAGCAAGATTCCCAGGGTGGGAATGTCTCGGAGTTGGGGTGAGAGATGAGTTTCAAGCTCTTAATCCCTACGGGTGAGGACTGTGCCCTAGGCCAGGGGCCAGACCTGTTATCTACAAACATACTTTGCCTGGTGGAGTGGGAAAAGCCAGGGTTCCAGGCTGATTCTGCTACTATTGGGTAATCTGAAGCAAGTCTCTGGGCCTCCTCTTCTCCAGTTTTGAAAAACGAGAGCCTTCGTTTAGAGTAGAGATGGCCAGAAGACCTTGTGCATAGCCTTGGAATTCTTCCCAATGCAGTGTTTTAGGTAACCATTTTTTAAAAATTAAATTGATTGGGGTGACATTGGTTAGTAAAATATAAGGGGCTAATATCCAAAATATATAAAGAACTCATACAACTCAACCACAAAAACACAAGCAATCAAATTTAAAAATGGGCAGAGGACCTGAACAGACACTGACTTCTCCCAAGAAGAAACAAATGGCCAACAGATATATGAAAAAATGCTCAACTTCACTAGCTATTAGGGAAATGTAATCAAAACCACAATGAGCTATCACCTCACACCAGATAACCGTTATTAATCAATTAGAGCTGCATGTGAATTGACAGTATGGTGTGCTGGTAAATGTGTAACAACCACGTCTCTGTGGAAAAAAGCCCTGGTTTGCTGTGTTTGCCCATTTCTATGGTGTAAATACTCCCACTGTGGCTGATTTCAATCCTTCAAGGTGAAGTCACAGAACACACTCCTGGGAACAGACGTGCTTTATCGGCTCTGACCCGCTTCAGCCCACCACTGCTCGATGACCCTTTCCATCCCTGGTTTTGATGATCTCTAAAGTGATGTTCTTTTCCAGTAGTCTATAATTCTGAATCACACTCTGGTCTGTAACACTTCTTAGAAATTGGCATTCCCTAAAGTCATTGCTTTTTGAGTTCCCCAATAAAGCAGATGTGTATGAGGATTTTGTTGAGGAAGGGAGAGTAAGGAAGGGAGCAGACGTAAAGAATGGGAGGATGAGAAGCAGGGAGAAGAGGCAAAGTAAGGATGCATTAAAGGTGACTGGCTGCTCCATCCCATTGGACTGCCTGAGAAGTCACATAAAGTGCATCTATGGGACGAGCTAGAGGGAGAGAAAAGGATGCCTCTGTCTATCCCCCCCCACCCCCCCGTGGGTCAGAGGTGGAGCCAGGGATCTTAACTCCCCTGTGCTTCCAGGCTATGCTTGCAAGGGGCCAAGCACTAACAGGATAGCCATCGGGCAGGAAGTGAGAGGCACAGGTTTGAGTGACATGTTGTGAGGTGGCCTGTGTGTGAAGCTGGCTGGAGTCTGTGAAGACCTAGTCATGCCAGTGGTGGTTGGAACGAGACCAGTGAGCAAGAGGGATCTGAGTTAAAGTACCTATTTAAAAGTGCCTATTTTTAAAAAGTGCCTATTAAAGTACCTATTAAAAGGTGTTTGAAACCCCTATGATTAGATATGCAGTGGCTCCTTAGCTATTTCAATTAGTCCTTGGTACTCCGACCTTTATGATAGCGCTTCCTCTTTATAGCCTGGATTCAAATGCCGGCTTTGCCTACTAACCAGTTTTGTGACCCTGGGGAAATCACTTAATCTCTCTGTGCTTCCATTTTCTTATCTGTAAATTTGACATAAAAATTGCACCTAACCTAATGGATTGTTGGGAGAATTAAAGGAGTTACTACCAGTAAAGTGCTTAACATAGTTCTTGACACATAGTAAGTGCTCAATTAAAGTTGGTTTTTGTTAGTGTTTCATATTTTTGAGAAAATGTGTGCAATTTATACTCGTACTTGTGGCAGATTGTATTTTCCAAAATGGTCACAGCTGTATTTCTGGAAGCCCCATGCTTTTCAGACCACACCACTCTACCCAGTGTGAGGTAGAGTGTGTGTCCCTTCCCTGAATCAGGTGCGGCAACCAGAGTCAATGGAGTATGGCAGAAATAATGCTGTATGACTTCTAGGCTAGTTCATAAAAAGGATACAGCTTATGCCTTGTGTCTCTCTCTCTCTCTCTCTCACTCAACACTTGCCCTGACAACCCAGCCACTATGTTGTGAGGAAGCCCAGGGTACTTGGAGAAGCCATATGTAGGTGTTTCAGCCAATTGCCCCAGCTAGGGTCTCCACCAACAGCCAGCATCAGCTTCTATTCATGTGAGTAGACAATAGACAAGCCTTTAGATGACTCCAGCCACCGTCTTTGGAGTTTTCCAGTTAAGGCACCAGGCATCATGGGTTAGGGACAAAATGTTCCATCGTGCTCTGTCCAAATTCCCAACCTCCGCCCCCACTCCTAAATGAGAGGTAATAAATATCGTTGTTTTGAACTATTATTTTTTGGAGTAATTAGTTTCAGAGCCATACATAACTGCTAAACCATCACACCTTCATTCCAGTCTCTTTTTAGCCTTTGTTTTCCACTTGTGAAATCTGTCTTCATATAGGTTAGTACCCCTTTGGAATTCTTGTGTCATATGTCTTGACTTGAGGAGAAAGACTAGTTCTAGCAGAGCCCTGAACCACTACAGGGTACACAAGGCCTGTGGGAGCACCCCATGTTTGTGGCAGAAGCGAGGAACAGGGCGACCTTGGAAAGGAGAAAGAGAAGAAATGAAAGAGGGGGAGGAGAAAGGAGCTAGAAAGAGAAAAAGAGGGAGCAGATAATGGAAGACAGGGGCATGTGGCTGAGGAGGCTGGGTCCACAGCAGCTGGCCTCGGATTGCCCAATCATCTTGCTGACTCACCTCAGAAAGGCCCTGAATGACCCTCTTTCTGCAGGAAACCAATGAGTCATACAAACAGCGAGACAGGGCATGGGAGGGTGTCTGCCTTTCTCCCTCATTGCTGAGGATGCCAGCTGGACCTTTTTAGGTCTAACTGTTTGAACCACCCCTTCCTGTCAGGCTCTGTGCTAGGCTCTGAGAATACGAGACGCTCCATGTCCCTGCCCTCAAGGATTCAGAGTCCATCTGGGAAACAGAGTTTAAACAGTTCAGTCATTCAGTGTTTTTCCCCAAGGGAGACCTCAGCTAAAATGTAGGTGGAAGTTCTGAAATACTGAGGGTTGGGGGTGTAGGGAGAAGGAATCTGACTGAATAAATTTAATGAAAACTAAAATTCTGCTTTTTTGTTTTGAAAACCTTTGGCTGATGTTCATTAACCAGCTGGGACTCATTGGAGGGTTGACTCTGGGGACTTTGGTAAATAAAAGGAAAACAAATGCATCCAAATTGAGTGTCTTTTAAGTCTGATGGTTGAACGTCACTTAGAATATGTTTGAAGGGACTGAGAACAACTCAAACTTGAATAAAAAGGGAATTGATTGGCAGATGTAACTGAGGAGTCTAGGTCAGGGTTCAGTCACAGATAGATTCCAGATTCAGACACATTCATTGAGACTCAGTTTTCCTCCATCTCCAGACACTGCTTTCCTCCACACTGGCTTTACTCTTATGCTTCCCAGGATGGGTCTAACTTCTCCAAGCTCTTCCTTCATTGTGGCAAGAAATCTGCGCAGCTCCAGCCCCTGATTCTCTCAGTCACCTTCCTAGATTTCAGCATGCCTAGCAGAAATCTCTGGTTGGGTCATGTCATGTGCCCACCTCTGAAACCTTCACTCTGGCTGGAGTAGGACTGATGGACTGGCTGAGGCCTGCTCGTGTGTTTAAACATGGAGCTGGGGTAGTGGAGGTGGAGAGACCCAAACAAACCCACGTGGACCTAGAGTTGAGGAGGTTTGGATCTGCACACAAGAATCGAGGACTTTCCTCAGAAAGAAGGGAGTGAGTGCTGGGGAATAAAGTTAAGTGGCCCCACAGTGGCCCAGAGACAATTAGGCAATGGGACATCTCAGGGGGTGGAAGGCAGTCAGCACATGAAGGGAGTCATGACGACATGGTTTTGAAGTCAAATTGAATTGGCCTCCACTACTGAGCAGAGAGGCTTACAAATACATACATATATACGAGGGTCTGTATATAATTTCCAGTGCAGAGTGTTTGTGATGGTCATGGAGGTGTATTACTCATCTTTTTTAAAAAAAACAAAAAACAAAAAACAAAAAAAACCCCTGCCAGTTAGCTGCCAGGAGTGCAATTACTTTGGATCTAAAGCCATGTTCTCCCGGGGCATCCCCCAGCCAACGAGCATGGTGGTGAGTGGTACTAGAGCTGGCCATTTCTGCCCAGTACAGGACACCTCTAAAAGGCAATCTTTGTTCTGGATCTCCCTGTCCAGGTGTCTGAGACTTTGTCAGATCTGCTTTGCAGTGTGAGGCTTGATCCCTGAATCACTGTGTGGAGGGCTCCCACTAAGCAGGAACACCTACACTAGACTGTTAGGTAAGCAAAAAAGTATCTGTGGTGGTATTTTTTGGCACTGCAGGCATATTCCTTATAATTCCTACTCTAATAAATACAGATTTAAAAAATGTTAAAAGTGGTTTAAAGAGAGAGCTTGGCTGTTGTCTTACTTTGGGCGGCTATAACACTACTGGAGACTGGGCGTCTGTATAAACAACAGAAATGTGTTTCTCACAGTTCTGGAGGCTGGGAGTCCAAGATCAAGGTGCCGATGGATTCGTTGTCTGGTGACGGCCCACGACCTAGTTCATAGATGGCTGTCTTCAAGTTGTGTCCACCCATGGGAAAGGGGACAAGGGAACTCTCTGGGTATCTTTTATATGCACACTAATCCCATTCATGAGGGCTCTGCCTTCCTGACCTAATCACCTCCCGAAAGCCCCATCTCCAAATACCATCAACATATGAATTTTGGGGAAATACAAACATTCAGTCTACAGCTGCTGTTTAAGTGGTTGCCCTTAACAAAAGCTCCAAACAACCCTGAAAACACAGCTGTGTTCAGTGTTTTAAATAACATTGTTATAGAAATGTGACACATATGGAAAGGTGCACAGGATCAGTGAGTTAGTACAGAGCAAAACATTCCTGTAGTCACATTCCAGGTCAAGAAAAAACATTTTCTCACCCTAGATGTTCGCTGTCTCCCCCCACCACACATCCCTTCTTGAAATTCTTGACACGTTTCACATTTCTAAATTTAATAGAGGATCTAGATTTGTCCAACCCCTTTAGTCAATGCACTGACACATTGGAAAAGGTAGAGAAAAACCTCCTGTTGATGGTTTTGTTGGCTTTCTGCTTAAAGAACAAGTTTTATCTTTGTTTTCAGATCCCAGAACATAGTTCAGGCACTGGATAAGGAAGGGAGGGGGGAGGCAGAAGTTAAATTTTGTTCTATCTTTGTTCAGGAGTCTAATCTTGATAAGCAAAGAATATAATTAAAATGGATTACAGACTACTAAACACAAACAAGAACAAAATGACTGCAGTATGTGCAAGCCAGTAATTAAAGCTTTAAAAGAGGAAAAAGTCACCATCACTTAAAATGTGTATTTGTCAAGGTTAGTAACAAATATTGACATGAGGGTTTTTTGTTTTTTGTTTTTTTTTAATTTTTATTCTTAGCATCGGCTCTCGACAATTAGTGGTGCATATTCCAGAATCAATATGGCCTCAGGTCTGAAGCAGTAAGATCCATACTTTTTTAAATGAGTTGGCATAATAGCAGACTGGCTCCATAATGTAGAGCTATTGGCAGCATCATTCGATTAGTGCTTATTAGAAGACAGAGAGGCAGGTCCAGAGCCGCATCTCCTGAAATTGGTTTCATCTCAAAGATATTCTGAGAACCATTAGGGACGGACTTCTTAATGGCAAAGGAGTTTATATTTTATCTTTGCCATTGAAAAAGTTTAATCCATAAAATAGAATGTTTCTTAAAAGTATAGTGCAGTGATTAAACGCAAGGGTTCTGGGGTCAGACTGCCTGGATTCAAATCAATTCTAACTGTAACTTTGGGCAAGTTGTTCGACCTCTCTGTCTCTCAATTTCCTCATCTGTAAAATGACAATAAAGAGTAAATGAGATAATATATGAAAGGTCCTAGCATGCTGTATGAGCTCATGATGTGTTGGGTGTGGAATTAGTCAGGTAGGCTAGGCATGATGCAGTAACACAAAAATTCCAAAATCCCAGTGGCTTTACTCAATGAACTTCAGTCCCCACCATGGATCAATGCGGGGGAGTGGAAAGAGGGCCCTGCTGCACGCAGCCGCTCAGGAACTCACTGTCCCATAGCTCCCCCAAGTGGAACATGTAGCAATGGGGGAAGAAAGACAGTAGAAACCCACTCAAAAGTAAGACACGTGATTTCTAACATGTCTCACTGTGCAGAATTAATCTCCTGAGTGCCAAGGAGCCTGGGAAATGTTAAGGGCAGGTAGAACGTTTTAGTGAGTCTCTGCCATATATGCTGTTATGATTGGCATCATTATTCTTGTTATGGGTTCTGTACGAGTTTTACTGTATGAAATTTGGAGACTACATTTTGACATGTCGTATGACTGAATCCCAAAGAATTCACTCATTCGATAGTTATTTGTTGATTACCTATGACGAGGTGAGACTGTTGAGGTGTGGGACAAAGGGATGAACTTGACCAGATAAGGACCCCTGCCATCCAGGCCTTCCAGTACAAAATGTTGTAGCCAAGTATATAAACCAGATACTATCTGATAACATTAGTTTCTGGTGATGGGGGTAAGTGGTTGGTGAGGTGGGGTGAGTATTTGTGCAGAGACCTGAACGACAAGAAGGAGCTTGCCAGAGGAAGGCCAGGAGGAAGGTTTTCTAGGCAGAGGGAAATCAGTAGGTTTCAAGAGTTGTCAACAGGTCATTGTGGTGGGAGGACAGAAAGCAATGGAGATGGGACAGAAGAGGAGGTGACAGAAGGTGGCAGGAGCCAACTGTTTACAGACCTGGAGGCTGGTTCTCACACCAGTGACTCGCTTATCCAAGCAGTAAAACACTTGTGGGACCCACGTGTCTGTGAGTTTGAAACCATGCAGGATTATAAATAAGCTCCTCTCTCCAGGGCTGTAATGAGGATTAATGAGGTTTAATGCCTTCAAGGTCTTGCCAAGCAGGGGTCAGGCAATCCGGAGTTTCTATGAATCACGGAATAGATCATGTTTGTCAGCAGCGATCTCTTTGGACTTTCAGGGCAAGAGGGCAGCAGCTTGGTTCTGCCTCGAGCCAAGAATGCTGAGATGTGGTGGCCCAAGACCAGAGTCACTGGATGTGCCGACAGAGAGAGCTGACCAGGGCTGCCCAGGGCTGTCGGTCAGGCCAAGGCCAGGCCCAGAAGGTGGGCTCAGGCCAAGAGAGAAGGAAGCTGCATTCCAGTTGACTGGAGGGGGTTCTGGTGCAAACTAGCAATGATTGCACACTTGGCGGAGGACGTGGGGGAAGACATCAGAAACCAAGTGGGGACTGAAGTGACTGAGAATGGGAAATTTATACCATCTGTAAAATGGGGACAATAAGACATCATAGGGTTCTCATGAGGATTAAAGGAGGGTTGGCTGCCTTTGACTACAAGCAGCAAAGTTTGAAACGCGTGACCTGATTTGCTTTTCTCTGTGGGGTGAAATTGCAAAGACTTTGTCACAGTTTTGTCTGAGGCGGTCTCTAAGAGATAGAAGGCTTTACGGGTATTGCCTGTTTCTATGGCCCACCCATGGAGAGTGCCGATGGATCCAGGCACTGCGTGATGAGGGGCCCTCATGCAGTCGACTTCGTTATTACCCTGTTTTACCTCCAAAATGTACCCCACATTTGACCACTTCCCAAGAAAAGTGATTCCATTAAGCATGAGCAGCTATAATCCAGTGCTAAGACATTCTTACCTGCTTTGGCTGGAGGGAATCTCTGGGAACTGCCAGAGCCAGGGGCTTAGCAGCAGTTTCTGGAGAGTAAATCCTTGAGGCAAAGGGCTTCCACCTGAATTATAAGACAAATAATTGGAAAAAGGTTGTGACACGGAAAAAAAAAATCCAGTTGTGGAATTTAATTCATTTATTCACTCATTGAGCATGAATTGGTCACCTACATTGAGGATTATGGGGGCTGAAGTCAATCCGTAAGCAGTTTTTTATTTCAGGGATTGTTTCCCCAGATATTTGAATTTGAATGTCATTAGATGGGCATTTGGTCCCCTCTTTGCCACAGTCCCCACCATTTCCCAATGCCTTGCATCTGGCCTACCACAGCCATTTAAATTACTTACCTGTATCCTGGAGTCAGTGGGTATGTGATTCCTGCCTTATTAGTGGTGGATTGGAGGCCGCTCACGCTGACTAATGAGAGCTGATGGCTGCACTTGCAGAATTTTGCGGGCCAGTTGATATCCTATTGGTAGGATGAAATGAGCCACGCAGGGACTATTTGTACCACGGAAACGGGCAAATGCTACAAATCAGACCTTTCTCTCCCAGGAGCAAAAGATCCACTACCACCTTAAATACTACAAAAAAACTAGCTAAGGGTTACTAGAAGAAGTAAAAGGGATACAAGGTAGACCTATTTCTTGCCTTCAAGGAGACTACAATCTTTTCAAATATTGGATTTAAGTAATTTCAAACTCCAGCTTACAAGTCATCCTACAATGCTGAACAGTGGGACTCAGCTGTGGTGGCAGCACATTGGAATCACGTGGGAGCTTTGAAAAGACACTGATGTGTGGGATCTACCCCCCATGGCTCCTGCTGTCCTTGTCTTGGCCTGCAGCCCAGGGACCAGAACTTTTGAACTCCCTAGTGATTCTGCAGTGCAGCCAGGAGAACATGTGGCCTGGGATTAGAAACACAATGCCTGATGTCTTCACAAAATGCTCTCACAGATCTTCCTCAGCTTTTATATGATCAGGAAAGACTAACTGTTCTAATATACAGCCCCAGCTGTCAGTGATGAGTGCACTAAAGGTGATGTATGGTGGAAAGAACACCGATTTTGGTGCCAGATAACTTTGTGAGCTTGTAGCTTCCTTACCTGTACAATGGGTATAGTATGACAATCACCATAGTGTTTTCATGAAGATTAAAGGAGTGTAGGATGCTACAAGCCACAGAACACCCAACTAAAAAGGGTTTATTATTTAACATGGCTAGAATTTCAGGGGTGGGGCAGTTCCAGCATTGGTTCATCAGTGCTACAATATCATCAAAAGCTCAGGCTCTTTGCACATTTCTGCTCTGACATCCCTAGGGTCTTCTGACTTTGCATTTCGGTGTGCTTCCTCATGCTCACACAATGGCTGCCACAGTTCCAGGCATTGCATGTAGATGTGGCAATGTCTGGTGAATGAAACACTCTTTCACTTTGTCACATTTTGCTGGGGAGGAAAACCCTAGAAGCCCCCAACAGTCTCTCATGCTTCAGACGCTTTGGCTAAGATGGGGGTCACATTTTCTAGCTGCAGGAGAGCCAGAGGAAGCAGCCGTTACAATGGCAGGTGGCTATGCAGCCAAAAGGGAGGGGATGGTTTGGCACTGTTGGGGAGGCCACAAAGAGGTCTTCTATTAAGGGACCCTGTACTGTGTTGGCCACACACAGAGCTTTGCTAGTTGCCGTTGCCCTTTGTTCTCTCATCCCACCATTACCAAACCACCACATCATCCCTTTACCTTCAGTAATTCTCACATCTGTCCCAGAACTGGCTCTTTTCCCAAAACCAAAGATGCAGCGTGGCTTCTCAGCTACTGAACACCCACGGGAGTATGTCTCTCTTTAGACCCATTAACACTGGTCTATAAATATCCACAGGTGTTTGGCTTCTTCTCTCCCCTTGGGTGAAGCTAAGAACTAGAGAATAATGCCAAATACCTTCACCTCAATAAAAAATACCCAGACCTCACTGGTCTTTCAGCATGTGAGCTATAGGACATTTTTATAATGCAGATCCCTGGGGCAGGCTTGCCATCTGGAGAATTCCCACCTGCCAAGGTAACTATTATGCTCATTATTGAAACCCCACAGAGCAGTAATGAACCATTCTCCAGGGAGGTCATGGCCCCAAATTAACAACATATATGTCAAGTCCCATCAGGGGCAACTCCAGGACACCTTTCAAAATCTTTTGTTACAAGGAAACCATTTCCTTTGAAATGTAGCCTGAAACCAGCCAGCTTCAAGCTTAAAATTAAAATGTTATGCTGCGTGTACTTTTAAACCATACTTTTTAAAGTTATAAAATAACATAATCACATTACAGAAAAATTGGGATTTTTTTCATGTTTCCTTTGCTCAAGTGTTTTTACATAGTTATAATCATAGCATGCATGTTATTTTTATTCTACTTTTTTAACTTAATTTATGAAGTATTTACTATGTATTTTAGGATACCAGGCTCAGGATTAGATGGTAGGGGTTCAATGGAGTACAAGGAAAGCAATGACAGACAATGAAGGCAATGCAATATGACAAGTGAAGGAAGTGTATGTCAGGGTAATGGAAACCTGTTAGACAAAGCCCCAACTTAGACTTGTAGATGGCACTCATGGAAGGCTTCCTGAAGGAGGTGCTCTGTAATCTGAGACCCAATGATGTATAAGAGTGAATTTTGTTAAGAGGAATTGGGAGGAGTGGTTTTGGCAGAAAGAAGTGTTTGTCACAGCATGGACCCAAGTTGACCAAGTCCATAGTGTTTGGTGACCGTGATGTGAGAGTAATTCAGGATGGTGGGAGTTTGGACTCAGGGGTTGAATTGTGCCCCACCTCCCCGAATTCAAATGTTGAAGCCTTAATCCCAATGTGACTATATTTGGAGAGAGAGCCTTTAAGGGTGTAATTAAGGTTAAATGAGGTCCTAAGGGTGGGGCCCTAAGCCAGTAAGTCTGGAAGCAAGGAAAAAGGGAAGATTGATTATAAAGAATTAACTCACATGCTCATGGAGGCTGGTAAGTCCGACATCTGCAGAGCCAGTCTCGCAGTGTGAAGGTTGTGAGGCAGGAGAATTCCGTCTTACTCTGGGGAAGATCAGTTTTTTGTTCTAGTCAAGCCTTCAACTGATTGGATGAGGCCCACCTACCTTATGGAGGGCAAGCTGCTTTACGCAGTCCACAAATGTAAATGTTAATCTCATAAAAAAAAAAAATCTTCACAGGAGCACCCTCACAGAATGACCATCTACATGGGCACCCCCTGGCTCAGTCAAGTCGACAAATAAAATTAAACATCACAGACCCCATGATGAGGAGAAGCTAGAGAATTTGACAGGGGCCAGAGATCATCATGACCTGCTTCGTTAGCCAAAATAAGGAGTTATATTTGATCCTGACATCAAAGAGGAGGCGTTGAATGGGTTAAGCAAGGAATGTCATGTTCAGTGTGTTGATTTTTAAGAACAAGCGTTGAGGCTGCAGTGTGGGAAGCACATTCTGGATGGCCCTGTGCAGTTAGGCAGGCTGGGTAGTATGTAACTCTAGTGTCGGCACCCTTCCCACTATGTTTTATGGGAATAGCACTTCCGTAAGTTGTGCAGGGTATAATCTGTGCCAGTGTATACAGTGGCTCTGAACACACTAGAAGGGGCAAAACTGGAGGCAAGGAAACCAGTTAGAAGGCAATGGCTGTATTGTGGGTCCAAAGAGTTTTCAAATGTTGTATGTTGTACGTAGTTATGATTTGGTGGCTTTCTCTGTGGTGATAAGCCATGGTTTACTTAACCATTTTCCTGATGTTGTTTACAAGCATAGTTTTGACATAGTAGTGTTAGATGTAAACAAATTTGCTCTGTATTCAAATGCCCCGATATGACCATACAATTTATCATCTCACTGAGACACTTTTGAAAGCCAAGGTGCTATAAGAGATTACACTAGGAGAACTGGCATAATCTATGGCTAGATCAGGCACACCTTCCCCCTTGCTTCTCTCTCTGGATGTCAAGTCTTGTCTCCAAGGAGTTTCATTTCTGGGAGAAGCAGAAGCCAACTGCACATAATGTATTAGTTAGTGTCAAAAAAAACTTCCGCCTTTTTCTGTAGATTGAAACCCTATAATTTTTGTGCTTCAGCAAAGTAAATTGTACTGTCTACATTTATTTATATTCCCTTCATGTCTTCAGTAGCAAGACATAGCTGAGAACATTTCATTCTCCTCCCACTAAGTGGCTGTGATTTCACAAATGTTTTTTATTTTTGTTTTTGTTTTTGTTGACTCAGTGGCCATCCTTCTAACATTTGGAGGCTTGTTCTCTGCCCACACATTTGCCTCTGACTCCAATGATGATATCCAGAAAAAGATTCAGGAGGCTTCAGTTGTATGGCTATTCTCGTAAAGGTGCCAGCATTTCTTTTTAAACTTGAATGGACCATTGAAAGAAGCTCCAACTTGGAGTAGAGGGAAGCAAATTCTAAAAGAATGTGGCAGAGGCTGCTAAAGATCACCAATATCCATGTTCTAAACTTTTTTTGTGAACAGCTATACCATATTTCCCATCCTCCCTTGGAGTTAGGTATGGTCACATGATCAAATTTTGGCCAATGGTGTGTGAGCCAAAATGATGACCACCACTTTCAGGCATGACCCACATAAAGCTCCCACAAGGAATCCTTGCTCCCTTTCCCCATCTGCCTGCTGAATAGAGCCGACTTTGAGATCCTAGAAATGGATAGAGCCACAAGATGGAAAGAGCCTGGTTCCCTGAATGACAGCATGGAGTAGAGCACCCCCCTACTTGATCCTCATTGGAGCTGTATGTTAGTGAGAAATAAATTTGTGTAGAGTAACTGAGATATGGGGGGCTGTTTGTTACCCAGAGCCCTGCCTAGGATGGACAAATACCAAGGTACCTCCACCCTGTTAACTCAGCTGAAGGGATCTGAGAAAGAACAATACAAAGAGACTTGCATGAATGAATATTTATTGGGTGTATCTCCACATACCTATTTTGCTACCTATCAGGAAAGAGTAACTTAGTAGAGAAAACTCCAACCACAATTCCTTGCAGTCACGTCTGCTTCCTTAAGGGAGTGGCATGATTTCCGTCCAGACTGGAAGGGTATTTATTTGGCAAAATTTTTTATGAGCTATTTGGTGGTTAAGACAGTCCTCAGAACACCACCCAAAAATCATGGCATAAAGAGAATTAAAATTCCTGTTCATAATAAAAAAAAAGGGGGGGGTTTGGGGAGAGAGCTCAGGAAGAATGAATTGAGGGAGAAATGGCACTGAGCAAGATGGCAGGGACTGGTTGAAAAAGGAGAGGGATTCCTGTCAGTCGGGGGCCAAAGGCCTATTAAGACAGGGTTCTAATAAACCATTGTAAAGGTATCTTCTGTCTGCTATAGCGTAATCCCCTCTGCTGCTCCCTAAATGATCAGCAAGTGGCTGCTCACACTCACTCAGTTTTGAGTCTGTGTGTTTTTGAAAAGGATAGAGGTGGGCTCCAGCCAAACGAGCAAAGGCGCAAAGTGAGATGCCAGTGTCAGACAGGAGTGGTGGAGACATGGACGAGACTCAGGAGAAAGAGTGACTCTCAGGATGGGTGGAGACCTTGAGGTTTCATGAAGAAGGTTAAATAGGTTATATAAAAAAGGTCAAGTTACTTACCATTTAGGTAGGAAGCCCTTTCTCCTGGCAGAAGCATTTACCAGCATACCAGCTGGGGTTGTAGGTAGGGAGGGCCACTGAAAGGCACAGCGGTAAGTAGAATGGACTCCCCGAGGCAGAGGTCACTGTTGGCCAGGATCAGGAAGCTCTACAAGGTTGGGAACCAAGTGTGTGTGTGTGCTGCATACATGAGTGTTCTGGGGTTATTGTGGGTCATCCTTGAGAGCAATCAATGACCTCCCGGATGGGAGGGAGGAAAGATTGGAGCTCAGGTTGTCTGCTGGTCTTGTCACGAGGAGGTGGAGGGCACCATCTTAATTAAAATTAAATCAGGCTTTAAACTTTCTGGCCCTCCACGGAGGCTGGGCACGAACTGGGCCAAGATGCTAATGCAGTTAGAGCAGCAAGCTGGTGCCCAGCCACCCACCTCCTCTCTGACTCACTGCAGTGTCCTCCAGATGACCCTTCACACTCTCACTCAATGTGCACAGCTCAATCCCTTGGCACTTCTCCAGCTCGAGAGGAAAATTCCTATGACAAGCAGTTGAAGGAGATCACAATTCATAAAGAAAAAGAACTACTGACTTCAGTATTTTTCCTGCCTTATTTGGGACACGCCTATGGCTGCCTGGATGAACTGTCATCTCAGTGACTGTACACAGCCCCTAGCACAGAACCTGGCACTTACTGTGTTTCCCACATGTTGTATCTTCTCCTCTTCTTCTTATCACCATTACCATTACTATCCTTATTACCATTATTAATCGATATCAAATACCCAACCCTTTCTAGAACCAGGCCTCCCTCCTTGTTGCTATGGAGGCTTGGATGGGTTGGCTAGTTCTGTTGCCCTCCTGCCCTCCTCCTGTCAGTATATATTAGCACTGAAGAAAGCCAGATGCCTTAGAATGGCCAAGTGATGCCTCACGCAATAACACGTCTCAAGTGGTTTGGGAGACAGAGCTCTCAGAAGGAGACCACCTGTGCTGTGCATAGTTAAAGATAGCCAGAGGACTCTGCTTAAACACAGAGCAACCCTTGTCATCAAGAAGCCATTTTGTTTCTTAGAATTCACCGCTGGTTGTTCCATAGCTTCCCTCTCATTTGTCTCCTACTAGTATTCTCCCTGAGGGAGGTGACAAGGCCCTCTGCCCAGGCCCCGAGCAATAGCACCTGTTGCTTTAAGAAGTGATGTGAGTGAGCAGGAGCTTAGCTTTGCTGGCTGCTCCGGTAAGACCTCAGGTTGGCTTTGGTGGTATCTCACGGCCCAGCACAGTCTCCTCCTCAGGATTGCATTTCAGAGTCCAAGTGACTTAAACGCTCTAAGCCTCACTTTCCTAATCTGTAAATGGACTTGGCAAATCCTATCTGGTAAGGTTGTCGTAAGGAAAAATTGCGATCATATCTGCCAAGTGCTTGGCTCAGTGCCTGGTACGACCTGTGTGTGACAGACAAATGTTTAGCTGAGGTAGAAGTCATACTGATGGTAGCGATAGTTTAGAGTTTAGTAAGGTCAAGAAGAATGGATTTCACCTAATCACAAGATGCTGACTAACGGACGTACCAGATTGCTGGAGATAAGAGATATGTCTGCCAAATAGTCTAGAATATTCCAGTCCTGCAGCATCTTTTCCATGGCAGGGAATCCTACAAGTCTGCCTGGGAGCTCAGTGGGTGTGCAAATCCATGTAAAGGCTGTCAGCCATTCTTTAAAAGAGGTGAGAGTAAGCCACTTTATCACCCAAAGCCACCATTCCCACTGCAGGGAGAAAGAGGTGGGTGGTGACCAGCCTCTGTTGGATCGACTAACAGTTACCCTGTTGCTCACTGTGCTTTGTTCTAGGCCTTGTGGAGACCCTACCCTTCCATGGGAGCATCCTTCCTTCAGCCCACCCAACGGTCATCGAGCTATTGAGTGACATCCTGCTTCAATGACAGCTAGGTCCAGAGAATGCTCCCAGGCTACCCCCCTTGGACTGGTTGTTTGCAGACCTCCTGAGCAGGACATTCACAGACTGTGCCTTGAGGTGGGAGACCTTCTGCAGGTGGCTGTTATCCTCTGTTGTCATCTTTTAGAACTTTCATTCTCGTAGGGTAACCTTTTTTTGTCCTAGGAGCCCAAGTTCTATGGGCTTCTGACTCTAAAGCTCTTCATACTAGATACAAAGCCCCATGCAATTATTCTCATTCTTTTGATGTGGAGGTTGTTTTTTTGCCCCAGGGAAAAGGTGAAAGGAGGTGCTGGATGCTAAGGAATTGGGCCTTTGACCCTCTTCTCTTTTCATACCATGCATTCTGTTTTAAACTTTGTCTGGGTTTTGTCTGCCAGCTTTGACTCCAAAATCTCTTTTTCTAATCTCAATCTGTAGTGGTATGTTGGAGCTGGCTTGGATGTACTCATAAGAGTTGATTACTAAATATTTAAGAAATTTGCAAGCTGACTTTTAAGCCTTTGGTAATTTGAAATCAGCCATGGCAGCCATATTTACACCATGGAAATTGGCAAATGTTACAAATCGGAGTTTTCTTTTTTTTTTCCCCCCTTCAGAGAGTAGGTTTACCAGAAGACCACTAGATGACCTCCCTCCTAAACCCCAGGGTAACCAATTGTCTAGTGGCTATTTCCACATATTCTTGCTCCTTTGGCTTCTCAAATATTTCCCAATCCACCCAGTCCTTTCCACTCTACCTCAGGCTCTTATTATCTTACATTTAGCAATTGTAGCAGCTTCCTACTGACTTCCCTGTCTTCAGGTTTGCCTGCTTCAACCCCTCTTCCAAATTACTGCCAAAATTGTCCTTCTACAGTGCAAATGTCACCACCTCTTTCTTCCACTTGAAACCTTCTGTTGTTTCCAGTGCCAATAAAATAAACTCTTATCTTCCACCAAAATCCTTTTTTAAGAAGTGGGGTGAACGAGCAGGAGCTTAGTTTTGCTGGAGTCTTACAAAGATCCTTCCATGCTCTTTGTAAGACTCCAGCTCATCAATCCCAACCCAGCGCTCTCTGCTCTGGAAACCGAACTCCCTGTGCTGTGTACAGCTGGGCTCATGCTTACTCCTCCTTCAGATTCTGCATTGTTCCCTCCAGGAGGCCTTTCCTTCAGCACCAGGCAGCCTCAGTTCCTTTCTCCCCACTTAGTGTTCTATAAACTCCCTATGCATGCCTGCATCAAGCATTTCCTGTATATTCTGAGATACATAAATCAGGTAGTGGACATTTGTCTTTCTTTTGACCACCTACCATCTGAACTTCCTTCCTATGCATGGGTCATACCCCCACTTCTTATATTCCTACTTTTCACTATGGAAACAGAAAACGCCAGATACTCGCTCTCCCAGTCTTCCTTTCAGTAATGTGAGGGCTCCTGGCTTGTCTCCTCCAGTCAGATACCCTTCCCCAGGCCGGACCCAGAAATTTGTGGCACAGAGAGGCAGGGACCCTGGGTGCACCATGCTGACGAGAGTAGCTGCAGCTCTGGCAGCTGTTCCAGTTGCCATGACTGGGGTCCTGTGTTGGTGGTACCAGTGGTGCAAGTGAGGGCATGATTTCAAGCTGTGGTCCTCTTCTGGGCCCCATTCAGCAAGCCCTCCAATGTCCTTTTCATAAGTCCTTTATCCGCTAAACTTAGCCAGAAATGGGTTCTGTTGCCACCAAGAGGCCTGACTATGTGATCCTCCCCTTTGGAACTGTGAGCTCCTCAATGGCAGGAATATCTTCATTGCCTTTGTATCCACAGTCCCAGCACACAGTGGGTAGCCAGTAATTGTTGTCTTTGTGCACAGACTGCCAATACGGTCTAGGCCCAACTCAAAGGAAAGATTATGCATTTTAGCATTTTTATCCTTTTGCTCCCAAGGAGGCAACAATCGTCAGGGAAGATAATAATTATCTGTCTCTTGAATGCACAGATGTTGTCCTGCTCAAGGAAATGTCAATCTTCGTTACCTCCATTCGCCCACCCCTGCCTCCTCCATTGGCTGAAGGCTTTCTCTCTGTATGACCTAGACTCAGCAGAAGCCAATCGGTGATCTCTTGTGTTGGCTATACCACCTTCCCCTCCCTCCTTTCACTTGGGATAAGAAGGTTGAGATGCCCTTCCTTGTGGGCCCTGGCTAATGTATCCCATGCAATATTTATGTTCTTCACGTACATGAACTTCCCAAGCTGTGCTCTGTTTACGCATTCATGAGCAAGTGTTCAAGATAATGTCATTTCATCAAATGGAGCTGAACCATGGTTCCATTTTATGAGGGATTACAGGCTGGTTTTCTTTATTTGTAAATGTGCCAGCCTAAAAAAAGCCGTGTTTTGTCGGAGACAGCTGATTAAACACCTTTGAGAATCTGTCAGTGCAAACTGCGAGATCATTAATTTATGCCGTAAAAAGAATGGCTGCGGAAGCGTGACTTAGACTCCATTCCTCGTTTGAAACAAATAACATTTACATCTTTGGAAAGAATGTTATGAAAAATCACCATAATGGATCAGTGTTTTCCAGAGTGACATCAATGGTGTTACTTTATGCTCATCTATTTAAAGCCTCAATGTGGATATTTTAGTCTTAAACAGCAGGTGTCCTGATATGGAAAAGCTTCCCAATTTGCTTGGCTTTGAGACACTTCTGATGTCTTATCTCCCTTTCCTTCTCTTCCTCTCTCCTTATTTCCTAATCACCTGCTATAGTCTCATCATTACTATATAGTTTTGAAATAATTTCTGCATCTTGTTAATATCGTGGCCCGGATTTGATAATCAAAGGGTTGTACCTCTTGGTGGAGTTTGCCTTAGGGGTTTGTTTTGAATGCTAGATTTTAGAGAAGCATCAAGTAGTGACTTTTCAAACAAATCAAAAATTTAGGAGCAGGTCCAGCCTGGTGGCTCAGGCGGTTAGAGCTCCGTGCTCCTAACTCCGAGGGCTGCCGGTTCGATTCCCATATGGGTCAGTGGGCTCTCAACCACAAGGTTGCCAGTTCATTTCCTCAACTCCCACAAGGGATGGTGGGCTCTGCCTCCTGCAACTAAGATTGAACACGGCACCTTGAGCTGAGCTGCCGCTGAGCTCCCAGATAGCTCAGTTGGTTGGAGTGCGTCCTCTCAACCACAAGGTTGCAGGTTCGACTCCGCCAAGAGATGGTGGGCTGTGCCCCCTGCAATGAGCAATGGCAACTGGACCTGGGCTGCGCCCTCCACAACTAAGACTGAAAGGACAACAACTTGAAGCTGAATGGCACCCTCCACAACTAAGATTGAAAGGACAACAACTTGACTTGGAAAAAAAGTCCTGGAAGTACGCACTGTTCCCCCAATAAAATTTTGTTCTCCTTCCCCAATAAAATCTTAAAAAAAAAAAAATTTAGTAGCAGACAACTTTCCTTCTGAAGGTGTAGAGGTTGTCTTTTACTGAGTTGGAATGGCATGTGTTTATACCATTTTAATTATGCATTTTTACACCATGTTAATTATAAAATACTTAAAATTTAAAATACCTCACAAATCTTTCTCTTCAATATAGAATTCTGATTTTCATACAGCATTTGTAGTGGCACCCTATTTAATCTACTCCCATTTCCCAAAACACTTTTCTGTGGATTCCACAGTATATTCTGCTCTGCATAAATAAAAACAGGGACCAGTCAATTTGCATCACGAAAACTATGCAACAAACAACTCAATTACTTCATTTTATCCTCATGGTGACCCTATAAAGAGAACAGGACCCTATTTTGCATGTGAGGAAATATTCTCAGACATTTCTGAAAAGACTGGCTCAAGATAGCACGGAATCTATAAGTAGTTTGGTTCAATACACAGTCACCTTGTGTGTTGTGCTCAGAGCTAAGGACACAAAGATGAATTAAATGCAACTTCTGCTTTCAAGTTCAAGGTCTAGCAATTGTGGAGATGGGAATTTAACCCAGGTCTTCTGCTTGCAACTCCTTGTCTCCTTTTGCTGTCTCAGCCTTAGGCAAAATCATCAGGTCTGAGAAATTTGCTTCCACAAAGTAGCCTTATCTCTTCTTCATCTTTTTTTCCCTGAAACACCTAACAACCTAGCACTCTCCAAGGCTCTCTCTCAAATTTGCCTTGTAAATTCCCCAGTAATAACCCTTTCTCCTCTCTTAACCAAAACTCAGCCTGCCTGGGTTTTACTCTTGCTCTGTAGGCTCACAGCTACTGAACCTTAGAATTGCTTCCAAACGTTTTGACAATGACGCATAGTTACAGGGCCACTGAAAGCCCATAGGGCTTCTATGAGAGAACTTTCCAAAGGTCTCCTTCCTCTGGGAGTCACAGCCCTATGCTGGGTTGCACAGCTGGACCATCAGATCCCACCCTCACTCCATTAGCCAAGCACCTCTATGTGAGGCACAACCTACAGAGTGATACAGGGCTTTGCCGTAGGGGCAGGTGGTGGTGGCAGTTTACAGAGCGCTGCAGCCACTGTCCATGGTCCTGAACGATCATGGCCGCAGGGATAGTGTCTTCTATCTCTGGGTCCCCAATGATTCTTGTCAAATGCTCTTACTGCTTATAGTTTCCTTTGTTTTGTTTTTCATCTTGATGAAAAGGTTGCCCTTTCTACACTCTCACAACACAAATAGGACCCAAGACTCATGAGTCACAATTTATGAAGAAGGATGAAATTAGGCAGCTTCGGTTTGAATTCCAGACCCACCACTTGCAGGTGGGATCTTAGGGGAGCTACTCAGCTTTTCAGGACTTCAGTCTATCCATCTTTAAATTGGGCAAAAAAGTAATAAAAAGCTTATAGGATTGCTCTGAGGATTAAATGAGATAATGTATACAAAGCTTTGAGAGTGTGTTGTTTGCAGGAAAAAAATCAACAAATGTTTTCCCAAAGTAGTAAAAGTCACAGTTCTGAATGTAGTAATTAATGTAATTTTGGGAGTCATATCATGTTTTCAATAGGATATTTCCTTGTCACCAGGAAGTTTAACAAATATATGCTTCTTCTCTGCCTGTAACTGACCGTCAGAGTTGAGTCAAGAAAACAGAAACCATACTCATCATTTTAACAGAGAATATAATATAGTGAATTAATTAAACGTATGTTAAAGGAAGGATAACGCTAAAAGGCAGCCCTGAGATAGTAATGGCAGGAAGTAGCTACCAACTCCAGGACTGGAGCAGCAGAGGGGAGAGGTTGGGGCCTTCAAAGCTTTGATGGTTGGAATAGGGAAAACTCTCTGTCCCATGATGCTATTGATACATAATAAGAAATTAATGACTGGCAACAGCTTGGCAAACTATCAGTCAGGTTGACCAAGAAATAACGGCGTCGTACATGGCTCAATATGCTTTCTCTTCTCTACTAGGCAGTGTATTTTTGGTACACTATTTTACATAAGAAAATCATAAGAAAAATTATTCAAAACTTGGAAAAAGGCAAAGAATGTTGCATGTCCTTTAATGTCACAATGGAGGCACTCTGTAACAGATACTCCCAAGGATTACATAATTCTCTAGGAAAACAAAGCTTTGTTTCATTTACTGCTTACTATTAATTAAGGCCTAGACGAGGCAAAGTTCAGTCTTAGCTTGAGGAAAGTTGATAAGCTGGAAATAATTATGTTCAGTAGAGATGGAAATTATTTCTGTCCAGTAGAAAAGAGCCCCCAAATTAGATTTGTTGCCCTGTAGAATATTCAAGTTTTATATCTAACTTAGCAATTTTATTTCAACATTTCTTTCCTGACAGACTAAATATCTATTCCTAAATATCTTGAATAAATATGCTTTTGCATGCTCTTTGAACCAGCTTCACCATTCTGCAGGTTCCCTCTTTAATGAGTGTGTGAGTTAGACTTCTCCAGAGAAACAGAACCAATAGCATATAAATAGAGAGAAAGTGAGATTTATTATAAGGAACTGGCTCACATGACTATGGAGGCTCAGAAGTCTCACAATCTGTCATCTGCAAGCTGGAGACCCAAGAAAGCCGGTGTGCAATTAGAAGGCCTGTAGATTCCAGTCTGAGTGAACACCTGAGAACCAGGAACTCCAAGGACAGACAAAGATCCATGTCCCAAGTCAACCAGTCAGGCAGCAAGAGAGCATGAATCCTCTCTTTTCCACCTTTTTGTTCTCTTCCGGCTCTCAGTGGATTGGATGATGCCCACCCACATTGAAGAGGGCAATTCAAATGCTAATCTTGGCTAGGAACATCCTCACAGACACACTCAGAAATAATATTTAACCAGATAACTGGGTGTTCCATGATCCAGTCAAGTGGATGCATAAAATTAACTATCACAATGAGTTACATAAATCTTTTACATATGTTCACTATATACGTGCATGAGAATCATGCTTTTAAAAATTACATTTTGACAAGAACTGACATGAGAGAGGATAATGTATTTGGCCAAAGTCACACAGTGACAAAGTAGTAGAGTCAGGACTCCCGCTCAAGTCTGGTTGACTCCAAAGTCCACGTTATGATCTCTTGGTGGCTTTAGTCTAAACAAGATCTATTTAATAGAGTTATTATACAAGGAATTGCTGCCAAGCCCTTGCTAAAGTTTGACAAAATTGGGAATCAGCTGGAGTGATAAACCAGCCTAAAACACTCAGGGTGGATTTACAGAGTGAGATAGGTCAGAAAAGGTCAAGTGTTTATGTAAAGCAGGGAAGATAATGAAAATGGTAATGAGAGTCTGAGGAGGATGGCAGCAGTGTTGACACAGGCATGAATTTTAAGACCAACACCAGGCTCCAGCTGTTTGAGACACGAACTGATAATAGCAAGTGATCATTGAATGGCGCAGGCAGACAGCCACCTTCCCCAGACACCCTTCCTCACCCCAAGGATTACACAAGCAGGAAGTGCAAGGCAGCTCAACCAGCCTCTCTCTGATCAAATCTTAGGGCACTTCATGCAGAGCCAAGAGGAAAGATGCTATTTGGAAATGAAAAGAAACAGCAACAGCCATGTAGGGCCAAAGAAAATTTCGAAATTTTATTTAAAATTTGTAGCATCTAAAATTTAGTTTTCAGTCAACCTTAATAAATATATGAAAACCTCCCAGGTACAATGCACTGTGCGGATCATGAAAAAAGAAAGGAAGAAAGAAAGACGGAAAGAAGGAAGGAAAGAAGGGAGGAAGGAAGGGAGGAAGGAACGAAAAAGAGAAGACTGTTAAAAGGAATCTTAAAAGAGTGCCATCTCTAAGAGATCATTCTTTCCTCTCACTTGACAGTCAACATTTTTATTAACCTTCTTCTATGCCCAGTTTTCTGTTCCAGTCCTAAACATAGAGCAGAGAATAAAAGCTGTGAAGTCCTTCACTCACAGGGCTCATAAACTAGTGAGAGACACATAAGGTATTAACATTATGTTACTATAAGATGAAATTATTATATTATTGTATTATACAAAATATGTGTAATATATTCCTATAATAATCTCATAATATTATATATATGACTATATTATATATTATGCTATTATGTTAAAATATATAAATAGTATAAGTAATACATTACAATGTACTGATTATATTTACATATTATATTTTATTATTTTATCTTATGTAAGATATGATAGTGCTCAGGCGTGATTAGTGCTATGGAGAAAATAGAGCGAGATAAGGGGATAGAAAATAGAGCGAGTTGTGGGGGTTTGAGGAGCTATTTTAGAACCGTCAGGAAAGGCCTCTCTAAGGAACTTAATTAAGTGAAAGAGCAAACTATCTGAAAATGCTAAGGGAAGGATGTACATGGCAGAAGGAACAGTAATTTCAAAGGCCCTGAGGAGGGAATGCATTTGGTGTTTGAAGAGCGAGAGTCTGATGTGGCTGGAGTGTGTCCAAGGGGGCGGGCAGCAGGAGATGAAGTCAGTGAGGGAGGCGGCCCGATTGAGCCCGCCCTGATGGCACCAGCAGCAGTTTGCATTTTATTTCAGCCATTTCATCCGGTTCATTTGTTCTGTCCATTTAACGAATGAGGATGCTGTGGCCCGTTATTTATTAAGCAACTTCGACACAGCAAGCCTGTGATTCTGCCCTTGCTAATGTGGAAGTTCCAGAAAGATGAAAAGGAATGATACTCACCTTCATGGGACACATCATCTAGGAGGCTTCCCCAGTGGCCCAGAGAAGCACAAGGTCACTGGAGAGCCAGGGCTCCGCCCCTTCCACTAATAGAACCAGCATTTACCTGCTGCTCAGTCAGAAACCTCATTTCAAATCAGCCACCAGGTCCTAGTGACTCTACATCTTAACAGGCCCCATACCTCCCAGTCTCTTCCCCTCCATGACCAGTGTCTTGGTTAAACAGTGTTACCATTTCAGGCCTAGACAATTGTGGTGCCCCCCGCACCCCCCTCCAGACGCCAGCCAAATGCTCTCTGTACCTCAGGGCTCACCCTACCTCCAATCCAGCTTCCATGCTTAGGCCTGATGGATATTTCTAAAACACAAATTCATATCTCTCCTACTTGTGTTAGGGGGGGAACCAAACATTTATTAACTTCATATCACCAAAGTTTTGCTAAAGCTCAAATTCCTGTAGGTCCTTCACCCATTGGCTTCAAGTCTGTCTTCTTCCTGAGTTGATATTCTGCTTCATCTCCCCAGACTCTTGTTCTGTAGCCACGCTGGGCGCTTATCATTTCTTAACATACCATGCTCGTACCCCTGATGCCCCCTTCTCCTGGAATGCCCACCGAGGTGGCCAGCTGGTTGTACTCCTACTCGTCCTTCAGGACCCAATGCCAAATGGCCTCTCCTCCTTGAACCCTCATGCTCTCTTTCCAGGCAGAGTTAGTTACTTTCTAGAATCTTGTCTGTAGTGCATATTTATATGATATTACATTGTATAGTCTCCATTTATTTACTTCTGCCTCCTGTAGGACATAGCTAATCTTTGAATAGGAATAGACATCCTAGTTATTTTGTATTACCAGGCACACAGTAGAAATTGTTTGTTTAATGAATAAGCTTGGTGTTTTCCAAATTTTCTTTTAGAATATTCATAGTGATGTTAATAAAAATTTTCCATGCAAATAAGCTTAGCAAGCAATGGCTTAAACATAGTTACATTTGGGCTAATATACCTATATGGTGTGATCCCATTTCTATTTGTAAAAAATAGACATACATTTATGTGCAGAAAAACTTCTGAAAGAGTAGGTGGGAAACTGTTAAAAGTGCCGTCTCTGGGGAGTGAGGGTTGGGAATTAAGGGGAGAGAAGGGAATTTTCATTTTTCTCATATACCATCCTATGCTATTTGATTCTTTAAAAAATCAGTACGTGTAATACTTGTAAATAATTAATTTTAAAAACAGTGAAATACACAGCTGTATTTTTTTAAAAAACACACTAGCAACCCTGTACTAAACATGTGGAAAATACTGATTTGCTATGTGGGGTGTAGTCTCTCCTGCTTCTATCATCACCCTCCCCCATCCCAGCGTCCTCCTCGGAAAAAGGGCCTCCCAAGGTGGAAAGGCCTCTAAGGAGAGTTACCTCTGGCCCATTCTCCAAACAAAGAGCTCTGGGAAGAGATCCTACCCAAGGCAGGAGAGAACGAAGCCAAGGTACAAAGAGAAGGAGAGGCAGCAGAGTCAATGTACAGAGAGAGTCACAGTGATAGAGATTTGGCGCATGACTTGAATTCTTGGATCCAGCCATGCCTGAAGCCAATTTTACCTAGAATTCAGTTTTGCAAGCCAAGAATTTCCTAACTTGCAAGGAAGCTGGAAAAACTTGCCATGGGAAATAGCCCTGCCCTGGGAAATAAGAGACCTAGCATCTTCTATTAACTGGCTAAGTCCTTTACCCTCTTTGCAGGCCTTCCTTCCCACATCTGAGAAATGTGATAACAGACTGCCTTCCACCTCAGCTTTGCGATCCCATGTCCTGTTTGACTGCTCGGTCCACACCCTTTGCCTGAGCAGCTGCTGCCTCTCCTTCCGTTGGTGAGAGTGTCCCCAGGGACTTGTATCTTCATCGTTTCTTCGTCAGAGGCAGCTGATTCGGCCAAGTGTCTTCAAGGACAGATGGGAACTGGAATGGATATTGGTCTGACTCTGAGACCAGCGTCAACATATTGGTCACTTTAGGAGGGCTGCCTCTCTTCTCCTTCCTGCTATTTCAAGGGACATTTTGAATTACAACAATAAAAACAAGTGAGTGACTGCGCTTGGGAAGTGAGCCTGGGGCTTAGAAGACCCCTTGTTGGGACCTTGGAATTTTACTCTGTTTTCCAAGTCATGAGACTGTGTTTGGCTCAAGGCCTCCTGTGGTACCTCAGTCCCATAGGCCTGCAGTAGGATTGGCCAGATGACTGGGGTGGGTCGGGAAGATGGGAGTCATCGGAAATGGCCACGTTGTGAACATGAGATAATCCCTGGGGATGGGCATAGTCCAGCGTCAGGAAAAGGGATAGGAACTAACACCCTGGTTTAGCTTCTCTTTTCAGGAAGGATACCTTACTTCTGTTTTCTTATTTCATTCACACAAGAGGTATTGTGTTCCCATTATATGGATGAAAGAAGTGACGCTCAGAAAGGTAAAGCACTTTGTCTAAGGTCACAAAGTTAGTAAGTGACAAAGCCAGGCTGCTGTGACCACAGAGCCTCCTAGGAGTGTGGTCCCAGCCACAGAGGCAGGATGTGGTCCTTGGAAAGCCCAGGGGTTGGGGGAAAGGAAAGACAGACATGACTTCAGTTCAGGATGAGATAGGAGCATATGTGACCAAACTCAGAGAAATGGGGAAAACGCAATGGCCAGAGCTGGGGCCTCGGGCTCAGCTGGCCCATCTGTGAGGCTGACCACAACCCGCCCCCGGCCTCCCTTGATGGAGCGAGGGCTATGCTCTGGGCACTCAATAGTGAGCATACCACCTTGGCTCCTCCCCTCTTCCATCTCAAAACCAGCATCGCTTTGTTGTGCCCTCTGCGGCCCATATTTGCCTGAGAGCTGGTAAGTCCCTATACTGGCTCTCTACGTATCTGTGGAAGGAAGGAATGAATAATTATACACTTTGACAGCCTCGTAGGAAGAATATTCCTTTCTCATCTTTGCCAAAGACTCCCAAGCACACATTGTATGTCAAAATCCACCTCCTCTCAGGGAAGAGGATTTCTCTTGTGAATGCCAAGAAGAGTCAGGTGCCACACAGAGCCTTCTCTCACCAACCCCTACGGACTCCTGCTGCAGGCTGCAGGAGCTTGGAGGGAATGCATCCTATTTTTCAGATGGGACAATAAAGGCCCTGCTCCAGCTCAGCTCCCAGGAAGGCAGAAGGGGAGAAAGCCTTTTCAAAATGACAAATTTCACACAACCCACGTGCAGACACACTCGTTTCCAGGACACCTGCAGTTAGACTTCCTCCAAACTACTCTGCAGTGCTTGGTGTGAGGGTGGGAGGTGGAGCGGCCGCTAATTACACCTTTCTTTCAGTCTTTTGCTTCTGTGACTATTTCAAGGAGGAGTGGAATGATGTTGACATCCTCCTTTCAAATGAAGACACTCCTCAAAGGTCCCCTCTCCATTCCTTTCTCCATAAAAGTCTTAGTTGCCTGGTGATGTTCTCTTCTGGTTAGCCATTGCTATGTAACAAAACGCCCAAATGCAGAGGCTTAAAAAACAGTCATTTTATTATATTCATGGTTTATGGGGGAATTTGGGTCGGCCTGAGCTGGGTAATTCTGCTCAAAGTGATATTGAGCTGGTGCATGGTATGGCATAGAGGGTCCAAGCCAAACTTCATTCCCATGTCTGGGGCCTCAGCTGCAGCCTCCCCTCTTTCCGTGTTGTCTCTGGGCCCCTCCCATGGTGTCTCCAGCAGAATAGTCAGACATCTTACATCACAGCTGAGGGCTTCAAAAGCACATGTTCCCCGAGACAAAAAGGTGGAGATGCCATCCCTTCAGGCCTGGAAACTGGTGCAGCATCAGTTATTCTGCTTATTCTACTGGTCACGGGGAAGGGACATGTACCGGCCTATCAGTGCAAGGAACGTCAGAGAAATGTGGGGTCAACTTTAAAGCTTGTCTTTGTCCCAAATCTTCAGTTGCAATTTCAAATAGATTATTTCTGGCTCTAAAAATTGTTGGTCCTAAGAACATAAAAATTTTTTTTCGATTGTCTCTAAGCTATAATAATAATAATAATAACTCAGAAGAGTTTTGGAAAGTGAAGCCAGTGGCAACTTATTTTTACATAACACCTTTCTAAGATAACACACAACGACAACTTACAATTCTATCTGTTATTTCAGAAAGGGTGTAAAAGGAGACTTGAAGCACCCTGACGTGTGGCTTGTCATCTGTAGCATAAGGCAGTGTTTCTCATGGGGGTGTCCAGGAAACAGGACTGCCATCCCCCCACCCGCTCCCCTTTCCCTCCCCCCTTCCTCCAGCATTGATGTGTGCTGGGGTTCACTTTCTGATTTACATAACCACTGAGGCTAAATGGCCCAGAGCCCCTCTCCCCACCCCTACTCTGCGTTGAATATCTCTGAGTCCAGGACTAAGAAGGTTTAGGAGAGATTTTTGGATGAGCTTCATTATTTCCAGGCCATATTAGTTGGCTCATCCAGGGAGAGCCTAAAGGCCCACGTAGAGCTGCCAGCCAGGGAATCCTGAGGGGTGATCCTGGGGCCGGCCACCTCTGGCAGCGTGGGGCCTGCAGAGTGGGCAGCAGCACAAAGTGGGTTGCAATTCTAGGGCACAGGAACTTCTGAGAGAGTGGAAAGGAGATTCTGCTGTTCTGGGCATGCCCCGAGGGAATGAAGCTAATCGAATAGACATGTTCATTGGAAACCAAGTTAATTTTTGAAGCAAAGGCTAAAATAGGCTTCCCTTTCCTCCTTTCTCACTATTTATCTCCATCCCCCACCTAACCTGAAATAATAATAGAACTGATTGTGAGCAGATCTGCTATGCAAAATGGAATGAACTTGCTTCACAACAATGACCAAGCCTGTGAAAGAGCACATGGCCAAAAGAGCACACTGCCCTTCTCTTTGACTAGTGGCTCAACTAAAAAAAGAATGTATGGAGCAGAAGAGCGTCTGGCAGGCAGTCTCTAGATCCCACAGCCCTTTAAATTTATCACCCCACAGGGAGGGAGCAGGAATCCTTTTTAGGGTACATACTCAGGATTTTAATCTGTTTTCTATTTTTAACTTTTGGAAGAGAAGATGAGACCCTGTGAACTAAAAGAAGCCATTATCTTTGCTAACGTAATTTCAGCTCAATTTAGCTTTCTAGGTTGTTTTTTTTTTCTTTTTTTTTTTTTCTTTCTTTTTTTTTTAATAATTCCTTGCAAACTAGAGCAGGTGCTAACAAAAAAAGTTAGGAAGCTGGGGAAATAGATCTCGTGGGTGCCAAGAAATAGGGTCAGAGATGTCTGTGGGTCTCCCTCAAACCACACATAACTGCTGCCCCCCACTAAGCCTTCCATTCACTCCTCTCTTTCATCCATCCCCTATGATTCTGTTTGCTGTTTTTTCTCTATACTTCATTCTCACCACACCGTTTCTCTGCCTAAAAACCACACTAAACTCCCCACTCTCTTCAGAAATAAACGCAAATTCTAAGGCAATGATGCACAGTCTTCCAGCTCTCTCCCAGTTCCAGCCCGCCTTTCCAAGTCATTTCTGTTCTCAGAAGCAAATGGCAGTGGCCTAGCCCTGCACCTGCGACACGTTCAGTTACATTTGTCCAGCAAATGCTAATTAGCCACACCAGCCACTACCTCCTGCGTTTGACATGTGTTTACACGTCTCCGTACATTCAAGCCCTTCCCATTACCAGGAATAGCTTTCCTTTCCCATTCCATCCTCCTGAGAAACAGGCACTTATTCCTAAGTTTCCAACACAAACGTCACGTCTTTTCCATAGCCTCCCTTGACACGCGCTGTACCTATCCACACACCCTAAGACAGAGTTATTTTGCGTTACCATCCTCTTTTATGCATTCCTCGGTTGTAGCTGTTCCTGCATTGCATTTTTATATAGTCTGATATGTTATAAAAAGATAATTGGGTTTCTAAGAAAATTTATCGAAATGGATTTATAAACCAGTTGATTCAATGAGAGATAAAGGGGGTTGAGGTTAGGGTGTTTCAAGCTTGCAAGAACAAAGCTAGTTCTCCTGCAGGATTTTCAATAATAAAGGTGCTTTATAGCTATCTGAGTATTTAATTGCGAACTAAAATATCAACTTGCTTGATCAAGAAAGACAAAAATGAACCCAAATCTCTCACTTGCCTCATAAGCCACAAACTCATGAACCTTCCAAATCTCAGTTGTCTTGATCTTGATCTTGTACCTTTGCCTGCATCACAATTCATAATACACAGTAAACAAGGACACAAAAATGAACAGGTGTACAAAGGAAGAGACAGTCACAACCACTGTGTATGCTGGCCCTTTGTTCTTCGCACCTGGCATTCTGCTCATCAAGGACTAATCCCTAGTGACAAGCTCACTGTTACCAATATCAATCAGGGTAATGCAAATCGTGCTTCTTAATTCACTGATCTTAGGAAAACTCTCTCTATGGGGAAAGACCTCTGTTTAGTAATCTATTACCAATTCCTTTTACACGGGAGGACACCGAAAGCAAGGATGTGTCTTATTTAATTTTGTCACCCCAATATTTCTGAATTGATGACAAACTTCCTGCATCGTTCAGATAACTAGCTTTATTTAGTCTTGACTTTGACCAGAGCTTGCTTAGTACCTAGACTTTTAAAGCATGAGTTGGATATATTCCCATCCTTCACCCCAAACTTCTATATACTAATTATAAGATTTTATTATCCTGAATGAAGAGTAACTTTAATAGACAACTAGCCCTTCTACAATACAATATTAACATTTATTGAGAACTATGCTAAACCCTTTACATGAATCATCTCACCTATTCCTCCCAACAGTCCTGTAACTTAAGTAATATTACTGATCCATTGTATGGGAGAGTAAACTGAGGTTTAGAGAGGTCAATTATTTGTCCCACAGAAAATAACGTGAAAAATGATGATATAAAATAACCACTCCATAATAAAAACTCTCATTTGGAGTAGATACTCCCTGACCTTAGTTGTTTTAATAGCTCTCTATTTCATATAGAAAGTCAATTCATTTCTTTGCACATTCGCAAATTTTGCAATTAGTTAATCTTTCAGGATTTAACTGCTTAATATTATATATTCAATGGTGCTTTGTTTTTATGGCTGAGATGGTACTAATTTGAATATTCCTAAGCTAAAAAGACTTAAGCTGTTTTCTCTAGCAGAAAACCGAGGCCCTCAATCACTCACTTTTCCAGTGTAGTACGGGATCAGAGATGTTTTCTAGGGAAAATCTTGGCCATATCCAGGGCAACCCCTTATAGTGAGATGTGAAGAGACGGAATGGCTCCATTTTTACAAAAGGATATCACCCTTCCCCAAGAGTTAGCACACGGCTCAGCACTTAAAATCCTCACCATAATACATATTCTCCAGTACTCATCAGGCATACCTTTCAACTCCCTGCTATCGGATTCTCATGAAAAGCCTAGTTTGTACAAATAATATTTATGAAAGATGTCTTGAAGAAGTACTATGCATATAGTTTTTTAGAATGCAAATAAGATTTCTTTTATTTTTAATTTTTTATTGGGGAATTTGGGGGAACAGTGCGTTTCAGCTCCAAGTCATTGTCCTTCGATCTGGTTGTGAAGGGTGCAGCTCAGCTCCAAGTCCAGTAGCCGTTTTCAATCTTTAGTTGCAGGGGGCACAGACCACCACCCAATGTGGGAATCGAACCAGCAACCCTGTTGTTCAGAGCTCACGCTCTAACAAACTGAGCCATCCGGCTGACCCCAGAATCCATTTTGGAATGAGGCATTATGTCTATAATTAATTAATTATGGTGATTTCAGACAAGTTATTTAACCTCCTTGCACTTTAGCTTCCCCACTGCTATCGTGAGGAAGTTGGTCTGGATGACCTCGTAGTGTTTTCCAATGCTAATATTTCATCAAGTATTCTGAAGTCTAACTATACCTAAGCTAATTACTAGAGTCTCCTCACAAATTATCAAAAGCAATCGAAGATCCAAGTGTTATTTCTATTTGGTAAGAATGCATTAGAATTTATGGCTTCTTGGGTCAGTGATGGATGTGTAATGGATGCCTTCCCAGCTGCCATTATTCCCTTTCCTACTGCAAACAATTTCCGTTTGGAGATTCAAGTGGTTCCAAGGAAGCTGACTCTACTCCAGATGAGTTGAGAGGCTGATGGCTTGGACCAGAGTGGTGACAATGAGATGGACTCAAGAAGTAGTTTTGATGATTGGAAATGGGAAATAAGGGAGAGACATGAACCAAAGCCTCCTGGATTTCTGGTCTTATGCAACCTGGTGGATGGTGGACCTATTGACTGAGAAGGAAGAGTAGGGAGGAACTAGTTCGTGGAGGGCAGAAAATCAAGAGTTCAGTTTTGAATATGTTAAGCTTGAGTTTCAGGTGGAAATGTCAGAAAGATTGGACACCTAAGGCTGGAGTCTAGAGAACAGGTCTGGGCTGAAGATACAAATTTGGGAATCATCAGCATACAGGTTGTAATTAAAGCTTCAGGACTGGATAAATCACTGAGGGAGAGAGCATAGACACAAAACTGGCTTTTCCCCATTTCCTAGACCTGTTAGATTTTTAGCCCAACCTCTCTCCTCTGCCGGTCTCCCCCCATTCAATCTCCCCAGTTAATCGGTCAATCAATTAATCAATAAACTGAGAACATTTTTTTAAATGCATGATTTCAAATCTGAGATGTTATTTGCATTTCTGTGCTTCAGTGTTCTCTTATTCAACAATGGGAACTTAATGAGGATGGAACTGAATACTTAGTATAACTCCTCCAGCCCCTAAACCACTAGGCCAGTCAGTAGTGTGACCCACACACACTTGGATATTGTTCATATGCAACTCTGTCCACTCCCCAGCTCCCAGTTAATTAATATCTCCTCAGAGGAATGACCATAAACTGCTCATCTTGGAACCTACAGCACCTCACCCAGTGCTAAAGCAGCACAGACTTGCTGACTGAAGGGCCATTCTTAAGTCGGGACCTTGGTGGTGTCAAAGAGTGGAAAAGAATATATGAGTGGAGACGTTGAGCTGGCTTTCGCTCCAAAGAGGAATTTATTGGCTCATGATATAAAAAGCCAGGAAAAGCAGGGTAGGACTGGCATTATGGGACAGAGACAACCAGCAACTCAAGCGCCCCTAGGGTCTCCTTCCCCTCCAATTTCCATCTCTCACTGGGTATTAGGCCTGTTTGTTGTCACTCACTGTTGACACCCTTCATAATCCTTAACACTCTCACAAAGCATCTTGTTCATTTACTTGTTTATCATTGGGCTCCGCGTTCCAGCCCTTGTCCCCCATAATATAAAACTCCGTAAAGAGAAGAATTACATGTCTTGCTCATTGCTACTTCCCCAGCACCTGGAATAATGTCTCTTTCTAAGTGGAGGCTTTGAAAAAAATTTGCGAGTGGATGAATGGCTTCTTCATGGGATAGGAAAGGATTCTGTCTCAACTCGGCCGTCCCTGAGTCCAATCACTGTGTCCAGAGGTTTGAGGTACAATAATTGGCTCATCTGGAGTCACGACCCTGTGCCTGGGGGTTGGGAGGAGATAAAGGACCAGAAATGGGACAGGAAAAGGAAACAAAACAAAACCAAAAACTATGGGTAAAGGGACCTTTGGCCAATAGTAAGGGCAAATAGGGCCTAACAAGTAGTCTCTTAGACCCTGCTAAATGTAAGGTACTCCTGGTCCCGAGTTTCCTTTGGAAATGTGTGGCCATTTTCCCCTTCAGTCTCCTAGCCTTGGAGTTATAGTCATTTGGACATGCTCTGAAAAATCTACTTACACCTTGAGTGCAGTGACAATATCCCCCAAACCAAAATTCAAATACATATTCTGACACATATGGGGACAACAAGATGCAACATTGAAATTAGGCCTGTTCCCAAAATGTCACGATGTTTGCTGGTTGTTGCTCCCGGTGTCCACTCCAAGTTAGCTGGAAAAGATTCGCCGTTTGAGCCTTGACCCTCACAAATGGCATTTACACGGAGAAGGGCTGGCATTAGCTCACCCACATCACTCCCAGCCTTGCCTGCCTCTGGTATCCAGCAGGGAGTCCAATTTCCCTTAACCATTTGGAAAAGTAGCAAATTATAGGGAACAAATGTCCCTTCCAGCAGCAGGAGAGACACCTGCCTAATGAATCAGCAGTTATGCAGATGGTGAGATGGAGAAACCAAGCAGGAAGGATCTGGAGTTGGCTTGTCCTGATAAGCAATCAGTGCCAGAGTATCTTCCCCCTCTCTAATCCTGCTGGGCTGGACCACATGGCTTTCCACACAAATGTAGGTCATTTAAAATGCTGTCAGCAAGCTGCTGTTCCTTCTTGCCAAGACACTGGAAAACCTATCGTGACTAGGAGATATTATTTCCAAGCTGCTGCTTCTCACTTAAAACAGAGAATCCAGATTTTTAAAGCTGCATTCTACACTCAGCACCACGAGGATCTTTCGATGTTGCCCGAATAGCCACCACCTTTATGTGTGTGTATTGTGTGGTGGGAGTGGAGGTAGGGGGCAAAGGAGGAGAAAGAAAGACAGTGGGAGGCCCTATTTTTAAAGGCACTAATTATAATTTTGTAATTTATTCTTGAAGGTATTTAAAAGCATATTCACTTATACAAAGAGTAAAAATGTCATCATTTATGCCAAGATCTGGAGACAAACTTGGCCCTTAAGTTGGCTGAGAAAGAAAAAATATCTGTTTTACTGATTGAATTTATCATTTTGCAAAAGTACCTCTGTTTAATTCATGGAATTTAATCATGATCGTGCTGGGATTTATTGCTTCTCATTAATGCTTCCTTTGAAGATGAGTGGAAAGACCTAAGGTTGAGAGGAAAGAAAGATTCTTTCCAAAGTACTATAAGACTTAATTTGGATTTTATTAAATCTCATTAGTTCACTAATACAAAATTTATGACACGTTGGACAGAGAGCGGGCTGGTATTTATCTTGCTTTAGTTTACGAAAAGTGATTTTTCTCTGCAGGTGAATGTTATCAATAAGTCTTAGGAGGATATTCTATATCCCTGAAAGAATATTAATTAGACATTTTCTTTTATGTACATGTATTATGCTAATTTCAATTTTTTTCGTATTTTCATTAAAGAAGATGGATGGAGGCTACCATTTGACAATACTTTTCTACTTTGGTTACCATTACTGTTGCTTATTTATTTATACTCTACCCACTTCCCAAAAGGAATTGAACCAGCCTACAACAAAAGGCACATTTATATGGGTAAAATTAAATGTTTGTCTGATTACCACATCACACAAAAATGTTGAGGCCAAGTTTCACTAAATTTGGAGAATATTTTTGAAACGGTCTGTCTTAAAAAGTGGGGTGAGTCTGAAATTCATTTTTGAAGAATTCTGGGAAGTGCTGCAAAAAGATAGTGTAGCAATTTTACTAGAAAAGCCAAAATAACAGTGAATTCAACAAAGTAAAAGTTTATTTCTGACTCACCTAAGAGAAAACTTTAGGTAGGCAGGCCAGAGTTGATAGGGTGACTTTCCAGGCATGAGGGACCCAATATCCATCTTTTTGTTCCATCATCCTAGTGCTGGCTTCTGTCCTTTGGGAGACCTCATGATCCAAGATGGCTGCTGGTGTGCCAGGGAAACTAACCCACTCATTAGGTAGGATGAAGAGAAGAAAGATAAAAAGAGTCCCCCTCCAATGGGTCAGTACCCTTTAAGCAGCCTTCCCGTTAATCCCACACAAAATTTACACTTACAGCTCATTGGCCAAAACTTAGTCACATGGCCACACTTTGATGAATGGGAGCTTTTGTTAATAAGGAAAAATTGGAGAATGGATATGGAGTGGAACGAACTAGTGCCTGCCATGAACAGATAACCAGCCATCCTTCTGGGCAACTAAAATTGGGGTGTAATCCAAGGGGGAGAACTAGAAATTTAGGAGCAAGGGAAGTAAAAGAATTTATGCAGTTACTATGATTAAATAACAGCTTTAACACCAAGTTTTGTGATAACCAGGAGAGAAACTAAAGAATTATTTTTGCTAAAGAAGCAAATATATCAGTTCCTCAGTAAAGACAAAATGTATTTCAGAATTTAATTCTATAATGTTTCTCTTACTGGCACCATATGGAAGCAAAATAGCCATGTTCTGAATTTTTTTAAATTACACTCATTTTTAATTTTCCACCCCATTATTCTCTATGCATATACTCACCCATGCATATCCAATTTCTGTTTTAGAAAACATGGTCACCACGGGTACTGGAAACAGTGAAAGGCATAATTGAATGTACTTGATAAGTTTTGCAGGATATGTGACAAGTGCTTCTGTGGGACTCAGTAGAAGAGAAGAGCCAAATATGTCATAGTGGTGTCATACATGTCACGCCTTTGTTTTATAGGCCTGGGGCCTCAGCGATAGCAGCCATGACCTGCAAGACTGACGCAGCCTAATGGATATATACTACTTATATAAAGTTTCTTATTAAACCCATGCCATAAATCTGGTGGGAAATATTATTTCATCTTACAGCTAAGGAAACGGAAACTTGCAAAGTGTATTTATTTCCTAAGGTTGTCATAACAAATTACCACAAATTTGGTGGCTTGAAACAACAGAAGTGTTTTCTTTCACAGTTCTAGAGGTCACAGGTCCAAAATCTGGCAGGGCTGTAAACCCTCCAGAGGTTCTAGGGGAAGAATCCATTCCTTGCCTCTTTCAGCTTTTAGAGTAGCTGCATCATTCCAATCTCTGCCTCCATCTTTTTGACACCTTCTCCTCTGTGCGTCTTCTCCCCTCTCTCCTTAGGACACCTGTCATTGGATTTAGAGTCTACCCAGGTAATCCAGAATGATCTCATCTCAAGATCCTTAACTTAATTACATCTGCAAAGACCTGGTTCCCAGATAAGCTCACATTCACAGGTTCTGGGAGTTAGGACGTGGACATATCTTTTCGGAGGGCCACCACTCAATCCACTACACAGAGCTTGGGTTTTGATGCAGAACACCTGAAGAGTAATTGTGGGGCTAGACAGAATGCATGGGGATGCGGATGTGAAGGGTGGCACCTACTCTTTAGAACCTAGAGCCTTAAAAAAAGATGTGCTCAGCCTCATACCAACCCAACTGCCAAGAGCCACTGCCTCCAAATTCCTAGCATTCTCACACTGATAAGATGTAGGAGAGGACAATATAAAGTGAATTTCTTATTTTTACAACCCCTGGTGCCCAGGTATACTCCCTATTGGGATGCCTCCTCCTTGGAGGAACTGAGCAGGGACCAGCATGGAGAAGCACATCACAGGTGAGCTACAGAAAGATAGACACAAAGCAGCTCTGAGAAGAATGGGGCTGAGGTTAGAATCTGGTTCTGCTTCATAAGCCCCGTATCACTTTGGTCTCTACATATATGATGATATTTCACCTGTAAGAGGCCATGTCACAGAGTTGGGTGGGTTGGTAACTGCTGCCCAACAGGGGTGGCAGCTTCTGCCAAGCATTGGCCATAGGCACGTATCCTAACACCTCCAGCATGTTTCAGGCTCTGTGCTGTGTCTTAGGGATACAGGTACAATTCAGCCGTGCTCTCTGTTGCCCAGGTACTAGGAGAAGACTAGCTGGTGATCAAATAAATATGTAAAATACAAACGTTGCAGTAGCAGAAATTTGTATTATGGAGTAAAACAGAGGAGACGATGATTCATACCATCTGAGGCAGGACTCAGGAATGCTTCACAGGAGGTTCTTCACCCAAGATTATACAATCAGTAGACAAAACAGCTGGAATGGGAGTCCCCATACGTCTGACTTCAAAATCATTTCTAATGCTCTTTCCATTCTGCAAAGACATCTGTGCAAGGGCAAAATTAATGAGGTAGAAGTATGCACCCCTGGTAGTCTGACCTGATCCAAATTAGAACTTACAATGCCTTGAGGGGTAGATGCAGTATTTGTCTGCCTCTTCTTTACTGAAATATTACCTGTCTCATTGGCTGCTGAAGATGGAAGAACAAATAGCAAAATATTGTAGATTTCTCTTTCAGAAGACGTCCTAGAGTGTTGATGTGCTGTCTCTGATTGGGGGAAGCAGAACAACACTCTATATGTGTTTTTTAAAGTGTTTTAATTGTATATTTCTCTAAAAACTTAATCTTTTAACGTTTAGTAGTTTAAACTGACTTCTCTCAATTAATCTAATTAGTAAGATACATTTGCATACTGTAGGATAAAGCAGTGTCCTCTACGTCTCCTTGGCCCCCACCACGTCTAGCCCAGGCTCCTGCATACAGTAAGTGGGCAATACAATTCTGTTGAATCAAACTGAGTTCTCCTTGGGCACTGCTGGTGAGAAAGTAAAATGGTGGAAAACAGTACGGAGGTTCCTCAAAAACTTAAAAATAGAATTACCATATGACTCAGTGTGGGGACAGAGCCCCAGAGAGCAGTTTCCAGGCTCTCGGCCTCACATAGAAAGGTGCTGGCTCAGGTGGTAGATGGTCATAAGCTGTGACTAGTTGGCCATCGACTGTTACCGGTTAGCCATTAGCCACTGATATAACTGCCATGGCTGAGATAGCAAAGTGGTGGTGTAGTGGCGTGGTGGAGTGTGAATTACGGATTGCAGAGAAGCGGATTGCAGCTAGCATGTGAGGTTGGTTGGCAGAGATAAGTGTATGGCGGGTTGCGGATTGTGTGACTCCTGCCTCCTGTGTCTCCAAACCAGCCGCCAGTGAGACTATAGTGATATGACTCTCCTATCTATCGTTCCATGGGTGTTCTTTTTTGGCCTCACCATATCCTGCATTCTTATATGGGGAGCGGGACCAGAGAACCCGCATGCCACCCCACGTGACACTCAGCAATTCCTCTTCTGGGTATCTACCCAAAAGAATTGAAAGCAGGGTCTCAAGAAGATATTTGTATACCCATGTTCATAGCAGCATAATTCAAAATAACTAAAACACGGAAGTAACCCAAGTATCTATCAGTGGATGAAAGGATAAACAAATTGTGGTACATACATACAATGGAGTATTATCCAGCCTTAAACAGGAAGGAAATTCTGCAGTATGCTACAACATGGATGAAACTTGAGGACATTACGGAAAATGAAATAAACAGTCACAAAAAGACAAATACTGTATGCTTCCACGTATATGAGGTACTTAGAGTAGTCAAAATCATGCAGACAGAAAGAATGGGGGTTGCCAGGTGCTGGAGGGAGGAGAGTGTAGAGAGTTATTGTTTACTAGGTATAGAGTTTCAGTTTGATGAGGTTGAACAGAGTTATGAGGATGGATGGTGGTGATGACTGCACAACAATGTGAGTGTATTTAATACCACTGAACGGTATACGTGAACATGGTTAAGATGGTAAATTTCATGACGTGAATTTTAACACAATTAAAAAAAAAGGGAAAAAAGCAAGTGGCAGAGAATTTACACAAACTTCTTTCCTTATAAAGTTTGTTGTGTTTTGGTACACATTTAAAATTTCATAATAAATAGATTGATATTTTTAAAAAATGAGTTTTATTCAGCATCCCTACACAATGTTGAAAACCAATAAGAATGCAAGTTGTGTTACTTTTATCATAAACTCCAAGCAGTAAAGTCTGTAGATAATATAATTTGGTGAGTAATTATTATCTGAATGAAAGACTGCTTACCTAAGATTCTAAATTTATTTTAGGTCATTGAAAACAACAGGTTCCAGATGAAAATAAAGTTGACACTATGACCTCCCAAGAAAAGGCTGTGTCGTAAAGGAGCAGAGTGCATTTACAACTTGCAGTGAGTAATAGATGTGGGGCAGGATCATTGTGTTTTAATAATAACCTTTTTCTCCCTCTCACTGACCTCCTCATCCAAGCAGCCAGGCTATCCCGGGAGGGCTGTGGCAACCACCCACGAGCCTCCTCCTGGCTTTGGTTTCCAAAGACCTGAGGCCCTAGCCAGGAGGTTGTTGGAGAGAACTGCTATGAAATGAATGTTTGTGTCCCCCTCCAGAATCCCTGTGTTGAAACCCTACCCCCCAACGTGATACATTTGGAGCCAAGGCCTTTAGAAGATAAACAGGATTCGATGAGGTTGTGAGGGTGGAAGCCTCACGATGAGATTAGTGTCCTTATAAGAGCCAAGTGGGCACTTGTGTCCTCTCTCTGCTCCTCCTTGTGAGGACACAAGGAGTCTGCAGGCTGTGACCCGGAAGATGATCCTCACCAGAACCTGGCCACGTTGGCACCGTCTCTCAGACAGACCTCCATCCTTCAGAACTCTGAGAAATAAATGTCTGTTGTTTATAAGCCACCCAGTCTGTGCTGTTTCTGTTACAGCAACCTGAGCTGATTAAGACAAGGGCTCAGTCTAATCTGGGAAGAACAGGGTTTTCCCTGAAGACCAAACAAGGGAAATGGAGGGGGCACGATGAGGGTACGAGTGCTGGAAGGTTCCAGAAGGGGGGCCCCTGCACTCTGCTTCCTGCTAAAGCCGGCAAGACTCCAGAGAGGAGACAGCTGGTTGGAGAGTCTCAGGTGGCATTGAAGTGTGACCACAGTAGTGAGACCTGAGGGCCTTGGACGACAGGGACAGGGCACTTGTGGCAGCCTGCACAGACTGATTGCCTCTCAATAAGTCTCCACAGACTGCCTTTCCAACAAGGTTGTAACAGCCGTTGAAGTATTGGCTTGTACTAAACATGGTTGTTTGTTTGTTTGGGGAGGGTTTGCTGAGCACATAGAGTTGAATTCCCCACAGTTAAATATGGATGTGTTGCAGCTGCTCTATGCCCCCCAGAGTTGAGAAGGGGGTGGAACGCTCATCCTTAGAGCTGATGGGCCCTATGTATAGGGCAGTTTGGCAAATCTTATCACAAGCTTCAAAGGCATGCAGACCGTTGGACCCTGTACCTCTACTTCTACAAAATTATCTTAAGAAATAATTCATTTTGTACTCAATCAACAATTTAGTAACCAGAATGTATAGTAGAGCATTGTTTATAATAGAAAACTATAATAAGCGTAGGAAATGACTAAAGTCTGCAATCAAAGGGTTGACTCAATCACAGGAAGGCGAAAGGTCTCTAAACCGACCTAACGAAACTGACCTTTTTTCTCCATAAAACCTACAGACGGTGGCCCTTCCTGCGGGCCAGGGGCTTCCAAGTGAGTGCATTCAACACGCCTGCCCCCACCAGCTGAGGTGTGCTTACAGAGCCAGTAGGAATTGTCCCAAGGCAGTTCAGGGCAGTGGTACTTGTTATTTTCATCCCATAATATAATTAAATGTTATACAAACTGTTGCAGTATGAGTGCAGAGAGTTGTTTCTATGAAAACCACCGTAAACACCTAGGAAAGACCTCATAAATCTGAGTTGCTAAGGAATTGTGGCACGACATGTGGGTGGGATCACTATAAATGAGTGGGGAAAATTCTGAGGATTTTGCCCCAGGATTGCATGGCTGTGTCTTCAAGTGCTCTCCCCACTTTAAAGACACAGAAGCTGGAGATGTAGATGATGGATTATGGGTGTGATTTAGGCAAGATGCAGGGCTGGAACTAGCTCAATCTTAAAGAAAAGCCCCTAGTCTCTGTGCAAAAGACAGGGAAATGAATATACATTTGTATGTTTTTGTTTGACCTAAAATGTGTAAGGTAAGCATATAAAATTTCCTCAGATTCCACAACCTCACCAGTTTTTTGTGTGACTTAAGAAGCTGCCGAGACGCTGGATAGAGGGACCCTGATGCACATTCATAGAAAGGAGCAAGCGCTCTTTGGTTGTTAATAAGGAAATCGCAGGAGAATGTCTTTGATATGAAAAAACTCATAGTAGATTGTTAAATGAAAAACTCAGATTAAAAGTATGCATAGTATAATGCCATGCATGTAAAAAAATGTGTGTGAAAATTAAAAATACATTTAAAAAAATAAGTGGGGGTAATATGAGTGATATTTACTCCCTTCAGTGTGTTTTTCATGTGTTCTTAGCTATCTACAATAAATATTTTGTGGGAAAAAGAAAATTACAATGAAAGCACGTTTTTGGTTTAGAGAAAACACACATCTGCACCCAGGACCCGAGAGCGTTGGAGGAGAGGATGGGGAAGGGTGTTAGCTGAGGCAAGGGTCTGGCTTGGGGAGGGGCTGGCCTGAGCCAGTGGCTTTCTCCCCACTCTCTGGGCACTGCAGGTGTTCAGTAAGGGTTTGCTGATTGGTTCATTTTCCACTGAATTTGCTCATGGATCCATGAATTTGCTCATGGGGTTGACTGAGCACAGCTGGGCAGCGATCGCTTGGGGTGTCTCAGGCAGTGACAGTCAGATGGCTATAGGCTGGGAAAATCTCCAGGGCTTGTGCACTCACTGTCTGGCACCTGGGTGGAAGCTGGAACAGCTGGGCTCCTTGGACATCTCTTCTCCTTCTCCCTTGCCTCCTCCTTCTTCTCATCTTCCTCTTCTTCCTCCTTCTCCTTCTCCTCCTTTTCCCGTCTTCTTCCTTTCCTCCTTCTCCACCACCCTCCATCCCTCCCTGTATAGGTACATGGATTTAGCTGCTACCTGAAGGGCCCGAAAGATTCATAGACGTTATGTGGCCTTTTCTAATCCACAGAGTCGTTCTATTCATAGGGGTGGCCACAAAGGCCCACCCAAGTTCAGGGAAAGGGGACATAGACCCCCATCTCTCTCTTTTTTTTAATTTTAATTTTTTTTATTAGTTTTAGGTGCACAAGACAAAGTAATACTTAGACATTTATCATTTATATCCCTCACACTGTGAGAACCCCCCTCCCCCATCCACCATCCCCCTGACATCGCACACAGCCATTACATTTCCACTGTCTCTATTCCTAATGCTGTACTCTGCTTCTTGTAAGTATATACATACATATACATACATGTATATATATATATATATATATAAAATTATAGTTGGCATTCATTATTGTTCAGCTTCAGGTGTACAGTGCAGTGATCAGGCATCTACATCATCCCTGAGGTGGATAGACCACCATCTCTTAATGGGAGGAATGGTGAAAGCTTGGCAGCCATGTTTCAAACCCAGCAACTGCAGTGTCTGTCACAATCCTTTCTCTACAATGGGGGAAACTGCCGCAGACATTGAACATCTTACTTTTCTCTCCTTCTTCTTCCAGGCCCCTCTCCCCCACTTGCAGCTCTGTTTCTATCTGGACTAAATTCAGTTCCTCTCCTGAATTTAACTCCTGCTGCAGGTTCTCTGGGAACCTTTGCTTCCTTTCCTTCCTTCGAATTCCCCCAACTTAGAGCTGGGTTAGATGTGTCATCTGCTGTTCTGTGTCTTTGTGCTATCGCTAGTGTAATGCCAGCAGGCAAATAGCACAGTAACGTTGCCTCCTGCTGAGCTCCGTTCCCAGAGCAGCACTGTGGTACAGCCTGCTCTCGGATCCCATGGGCTGGTGCTGTCCCGGCTGCCTCCCTCCATGCGGTGGGTCCTTGGACAAGTCCTTCATCCTTAGTTTTCTCATTGAAAACGATAGGAATAAAAATCGCTCCTCTCATAGGACTGTGGTAAGGGTTCCATGAAATGACATGTCAATACTTTTTATATGTGCTCGATAAATGTCTGCCAGCCCGTACTATCGTTGCTATTGTGATTAATTCCCCCTGATCGTAGGGATAGTGTCCTGTGTATGACAGTCATCCCTGAAGACTTGCCAAGCCCCTGGCATATAGAAAGTGCCCTATACAGCGTGGTCCTTCCTTTTCTAGTTTTTCTCTGTTGGTTCTCCTTGGAGATTTGGAGGAGACCCTTGGTCTTCTCTGCCTATGCCTGGCCTGAGCAATGGTTCAGACCAGCCCATGTTAGCCCTTTGCAGAACTACCTTCACTGTCCAAAATGCATCATGGCCAATTGCAAGGTGTCCTAGTGGTTCCTAATATAGCTTTTAAATATTTTAAACCCTGCATTTCTATTTAAACCTACACCACTCTGGCTTCTTCCTGGGGTGTTTTTTCCAAATGCGCAGTTCCAATGGGGAAGGGACTACTTCCCCAAAGGCTTGAAGCCACTGTCCACTCTAGGACTGAACTGAGGGCTGGGGTTCTTCAATGGAAGGCCCTGGCGAGGGAGGGGGCTAGTTGCTCTGGCTTGTCAATATACGCACCAGGACCGGCTGCATAATTTGTGGGACCCAGTACAGAATGAAAATACATTCCCCTTGTTCAACAAAGATGAAGAATTTCAAGATGGCATCAACAAAGCATTAAAACCTTCTGAGAGCCTATGCACTGCACAGGTCATACGCCCATGGAATTGGCCTTGATACGTGCCTGCAATTGGCAGAAGGGGGGAAAAAAGAGAAAGACAGTCACTAAGGACAACATAAGATGCAATTTAATCAAAGATGAATATCAGTAAGCTATGAGGGCCCAAACTTGAATTAAATTTGCTTACATTCCAAGAGTGCCGCCCTCTCCTGTTCCTATCCCATCTCCTGCCATCTCCCCCTCACTCACAGCGGCCTTTCTTGAGCACCTGGAACATTCTTGTTTTTCTGTTCCTCTCGTCCCTTCTGTCAGGACCACACTCCGAGGTTCTTCACACAGCTCTTCAACTACCAATTTTATGTCACCCCCAGGGCCTAACATAGGCACCTTGTTATTTTCTGTCCCAATACCGCCTTTATTTTCCTCCAAACTCTTATCACAACTTGTATTTTTCTGTTTCTGTATGATCAAGCACTCCCACTGGAATATGGTTTCCTAAATGCAGGGATCTGGCCGACCTTGCTCACTGCTGACTCTCGAGCATATCATAGGTGTCCGTGGTAGGCTGAATAATGACCCCCACAGATAAGCGGGTCCCAACCCCTGGAACCTCTGAGTGTTCTTATATGACTAAATGAGATGTAGCAGATGTGATTGAATTAAAGACCTTGAAATGGGGAGATTATCCTGGATTATCCCAGAGGGCCCTAAAGGCCATCACGAGTGTCCTTATACGAGGGAGGCAGAGGGAGATTTGACACAGAAGGGAAGAAGTCCACATGATAGGAACAGAGGGAAGCTAAATCAGAGGGAGAAGATGTACACAGCTGGCTTGGAAGATGGAGGAAGATGCAACCGGGCAAGGAACACAAGTGGCCACTAGAATCTGGAAAAGAGAAGGAGGCAGATCCACCCCTGAGCCTCCAGGGGCTGCCAACACCTTGATTTTGACCCTCTGAGATTTATTGCAGATCTCTGGCATCCACATTTACAAGAGAATGAAATTGTGTTTGAAGGCACCCGATTTGTGGTAAATTATTACAGCATCCATAGGAAACTAATATAGTGTTCAATAAAAATGAATCGAATAATTTATAGTTAAAGGGATTTGTTGTATTCCATTCAATGGATGTTGCCCAGAGCTATCCGTGTGTCTAGAAATATGCAAGGGACTAGGGTATTCAGAATCTTATAGAGGCCATCTGAAAACTTAGAAGTTATCAAGTGGAAGGAAGTAGAGAACATTACAAGGCAGGAACATATTAAAGCACTGAAATGACAATGATTGTCAAAAAGATATTTTGTTCCCTCTCACTCTTCTTTGTGACTATTCCCTGTCCTTCCCTTCAAATCACCACGATTTCTGAGTCCTTTTGTTAGTTGTATACTGTCTCCCCTTCTAAAACGTATGCACCAATCAAAGTATGAAAATGTCTACAAGTGTCAAAAACCAGATGTAAGACAGGAATTCGTACTAGAAGAGTCACCTCTACGTTGATTGCTAAATTAAACATATACGTCAGAGCACACAGTTACTTGGAAAGATGAGCGCCATGTTGGCTCCAGCTTTTGTGGTGGGAATCAAGGAGCAGGTGACAATTGCAGTGGGTGTTTGAAGACATTTGGGCATGGACTGAAGTGCTGTGTGTGTACTGGCCAGGGTCAACATATTTGTCTACAGCTATAACAAAGTACCACCAACGGGGAAGCATAAATAACAGAAACGTCTTCTCTTAAAGTTCTGGAGGCAAGAAGTCCACGATCAATGTGTCGGCAGGGTTGGTTCCTTCTGGGGGATCTGAGGGAGCATCTGTTCTAGGCCTCTGTGGGGACAAAGTCCCAGAGAGCTGTTTCCAGGCTCTCGGCCTCACGTGGAAAGGGGCTGGCTCAGGTAGTAGATGGCCATCAGCTGTGACTAGTTGGCCATCAGCTGTTACCGGTTAGCCATTAGCCACTGATGTAACTGTCGTGGCTAAGCCAGTAAGCGCAGATTGCAGTTAGCAAGTGGGGTTGGTTGGCAGAGAAGTGGATGGCAAGTTGCGGATCATGTGGCTCCTGCTTCCTGTGTCTCCAACCCAGCCACCAGCGAGAATATAGTGATATGACTCCCCTATCTATGACTCCGTGGGTGTTCCTTTTCGGCCTCACTATACCCTGCGTTCTTATGCACCAAGTGAGAGCTGAGACCCTGTCGTGCGGGGTGTCATGCGGGGTCTCTGGTCCCGCTCCCCACACAGGAACACAGGATATGGTGAGGCCAAAAAGGAACGCCCACGGAGCCATAGGTAGGGGAGTCATACCGCTATAGTCTCACTGGAGGCTGGATTCACACGACGTGCGACCTGCTGTCTGCTTTTCTGCCAACCGACCGACTCCACTTGCTAACTGCAATCCGCCGTGCTAACAGCAATCCGGGCTTGCTAGCTCAGCCACCATCTTCTTGCTAGCCTCCATTTTTTGTTAGAGTAGCCACAGCAGTTATATTAGTGACCGATGGCTCACTGGTTACAGCTGACGGCCAACTAGCCACAGCTGATGGCCATCCGATCACAGTTGATGGCCATTTACTACCTGAGCCAGCACCTTTCTACGTGAGGCCGAGAGCCTGGAAACTGCTCCCTAGGGCTCTGTCCCCATAGACCCTGCATGATACATGGCATAGCAAGCAGGGTGTGGTGTCCGCCGAAACTCTCTGAAAGGTAATGGAGCAGTTTATACATATGAAAGCTCAGTTTCAGGAAGCCCGTGAGGAGTGGGGCTGGGAACAGGAGGCACGATCTGCTTGGGAGAAATGTTATCCCTCGGTGAATTGGTGGGTCTGTCTCTCAAGCCTCCGATGGCACGCCACCCTGTTGGCCATGGCGGGCATCACCTTCCTTTTGGTGGTCCACTGCTGCTGTGGGCTCCTTGAGTTGTGGGCATCTGACACTGAGGCCTCCACCCAAGCAGACGCCTGGCATGGCGAGCAGGATTCTGGCCAGGTAGGAATGGTGTCTGACTCTGGGCAGGAGGACATGTGGCTCCCACAGAGTGTGTGGTACCCGGTAGCCACTGTTCTCAGAAGTTGGACCCCCGAGGAGGGGTGGGAATCACATGGATGGCTCTCCAGCCAGCGTGGAGAGGGCCCGGCAGGTTCTAGCTGAGCGGTTGCTGGAAGAGGTAAAGGATACACCTGGCCATGTGGGCTGGATGTTCCTCACTGCCTTGTGTCGTAACATAGAGGATGCGCTTAATGAAATAGCTCACGTGCAGGACCAGCAGCCCCGGGGTGAGATGCTGGATGCTCGGGACCGCCAGTTAGAGGAGGTTCTCACCACAGTGCATCATAACTTGGGGGAAGCGCTTGCTGGAATAGCCCAGGTGCAGGACCAAGTGACCCCATGGGAGGCACTGGAAGCTCGGGTCGCCTGTTAGAAGAGGGGCCCCACAGTGGAGACTCTGAGGCAGAGGCAGACGATGCGAGTGGAGACAATGTAGCTCGCAACACAACCCGCAGGCCGGCCCATCATGAAGCAAAAAGTAAAGCAGGGGCAACCTTTGGGCCCCAGGGGCATTGCTGCTGGTAACCCAGCTGTGACTGAGTTCACAGCCTACACCCTTACACTCCCACTGAGTTGCAGGAGCTGGGGAGGCGGTGCCGACAGCATCATGGAGAGCCAGTCTCGGCTTGGCTACTGCGTTTATGGGATGAGGGGGCAGACAGCATTCTCTGCTCCCCATGTGAAATGGAAAAGCTAGCCTCAGTGACTGGGCATCCGTCCCTGCGACAAAGGTTACAGAATTGCCATAGGTTTGCCCAAGACCAGGGCAACCACACTAATGGAGTGGCTCACTGCACAGTACGGGGAGAGGCTGGCAAGCTGACAGACACTGTGAGTAAATGGCCATCGTATACGGAACTTACTCAAATCATCCGTGAAATGGGTATTGAGACATGCTATGTTCAATCCTAATACGCAGGGGCCGCATGATGAACGTTTTACAACCAGCATGAGAGATCTAGTTTTGGATACTGCCCCTGCAAGTGCTTTTGGATCCTTGGTTGCCCTATGTGGGGCGGCGGATCCATACCATTGCCATGGACACCCTGGGAGATGTGGAAAGCCACTGGTGAGGGAAGTTAAGACAGGAGGTCCGAGAAGTTAAGACCTGGAAGCTCAAATCAAAAGTAAGGGGGCGAGGTCGCGGGCCTCAGAGTAACACGCACGCTGATGTGGCGTGATCTCGTGGCAGCAGGGATTGATTGGGAAAAAAGAGACTGACAACCCAATGCACTCTCGTTGGAACTTTGGAAACAGTTGCGTCCAAAACAGCAAGTCCGGAGAAGCCTAAAGGAGAAGTCTGGGAAAGTGCAACCAGTGTCCCTCCAGGACTTCATGCGGCCGCTTGAGGCTGACACCTTTCAGCTTGATTAGGGGTGGGGCCAAGGTACCTGGTCAGACGGGACGAGCAGGGACTGGTGGCCCCACGTGGAACTGTCCATACATTGGTCCCCTTCTAATGTGCAGGGGGTTTTGGCCCTAGTTGACACCGGCACAGACTGCACTCTTATTTATGAGAAACGCTGGCTGTACCCAGGAAGTCTGGCTGTGCCCAGAAAGACTGGTGGTACCCTGAGAACACCGGCTGTGCCCAGAAAGTAGGTGGACATCAGAGACACCCCCTGGGACATTACTTGAACTGGACTGAAACTTTTTCTTGTGAGCTGGGTTCCTGACAAAGGGCCCCTCGCTGAAGACGCTTGTTGAGTAGATTGTGAGGCGAGATCCTGTAGTGGTGAAGTGTGGCGACAGAGAGCAGTTTCCAGGCTCCCGGCTCTTGGCCTCACATGGAAAGGTGCTGGCTCAGGTAGTAGATGGCCATCAGCTATTACTGGTTAGCCATTAGCCACTGATAAAACTGCCGTGGCTAAGCTAGTAAGCGCGGATTGCCGTTAGCAAGTGGGGTCGGTTGGCAGAGAAGCAGAGGGAAGGTTGCAGATCATGTGGCTCCTGCTTCCTGTGTCTCCAACCCAGCCGCCAGTGAGAATATAGTGGTATGACTCCCCGATCTATGGCTCCGTGGGTGTTCCTTTTTGGCCTCACCGTGTCCTGCGTTCTTATGTGGGGAGCGGGAGCTGAGAACCCACATGACACCCTGCATGACACTCGTCTTCACATAGCGTTCTTCCTGTTTCTTTACATGTTTCCAAAATTTCCCCTTTTTTATCAGGACATGGGTTATATTAGATTAGAGGCCCACTCTACTGCACTATGACCTCATCTTAACTAATTACATCTGCAACAACCGTATTTCCAAATAAGGTCACATTCTGAGGTGCTGGTGATTAGAACTTCAGTCTGAACTGTTGGGGGACACAGTTCAGTCCATTACAGCCTGAGATTCCTCCACTGCAAAGCACATAGTGGGGACCCACTGGATTTGGCTCACTTTGCCCTTGATGTGGTCACCTCCAGCACCTGTCTAGAGGACCAGTCTGCTGGCTTAGCTTTATTTAGAATGGTTTTCCTCAGCACCTCCCCCATCCTTGTTTTGTGTGGAGCAGGACAGAGTGGGGCTGCCCAGAAGCTGCCCTCGCAAGCAGCAACCACATTTCTTTCACCACAGGACTTTTTCTCAGCAGATAACCCGAGGAAGGTGAGGTTTGCAGTGGCTCACAAAACTTTCAAGTAGAAACTTCTCCCCCCTCAAGGGACAGCTCATCTTCAAGCTCCCATTTAGGAGGCAGCTCTGGGAGTGTTTTCCAACTCTGTTGGCTTGAGTCTCACCTTCCTCTTTGGAGAAGCCTTCCCCAGCTGCACCCTGACCTCCCAGAATCCCTCTTTCTCACAACATGCACCAGTTCCAGCCTGTTGGCTTGTCTGTGCCCCATTGGACCATGAGCTTGTGACAACAGGGACTGTATCACTCACTGCTGTATGCCTGTACCCAGCTAAGAGCCTGTTCCCCAACTAGGCAAGAGGTCAGCAAACTACAGCCCATGGACTAAATCCTGTCTACTGTCTGCTTCTGTATGGCCTACAAGCTAAGGATGGTTATTACATTTTTTAAATGGTTGGGGAAAAATTCAAAAGAAAAATATTTCATAACATGAAAGCTTGAAATTCAAATTTCAGTGTCCATAAATAAAGTTTTATTGGAACACAGCAATGCTTATTCATTTATATATCATCTGTGGCTTCTTTACTTTTTTTCAGCTTTGTTGAGGTATAATTGACAAACAAATATTGTATAATATTGAAAGTATACAATGTGATGATTTGAAATATGTATACATTGTGAAAGGAGTTCCTCCATCTGGTTAATCAGTGTGTGTGTGTGTGTGTGTGTGTGTGTGTACATATGTATACAGTATTATCAGCTATAGCCACCATGTTATACATTAGATCCTCAGCTCTTATTCATCTTATAGCCAAAAGTTTGTGCCCTTTTACTAACCTCTTCCTATTTCCACGCCCCCAACTCCTGGAAACTACTTTTCTACTCTCCGTTTCTATGAATTTCACTTTTTTTTTTTTTTTTTTAAGATTCCACATATAAGTGATACCATGCAGTGTTTGTCTTTTTTTGTCTGGCTTATTTCACTTAGCATAAAGCTCTCAAGGTCCGTCCATGTTGTCGCAAATGGCAGGACTTCCTTCTTTCTCATGGCTGCATTTTATATATATATATATCTTCTTTAGCCATTCATCTGTTGACAGTACTTAGGTTGTTTATTTTCTGTTTATGTTTACTGCTAATGTATTATATCACTTACATGTGTTTTATGTTTACTGTTTTATTTTCTGTTTTTTGTTTATTTCTGCAAACATATAAGCACCTTGAGGGGAGGTTCTTTCTCTGTTTTGTTCACTGATACATCCCACAAATGTAGAACAGTGACTGGTGCATAGAAGGTATTTGATACATATTTATTGAGTGAATGACTGGGTATTGGTTCTAATTCCTGAGATATGGAAAAATTCTCAACATCCTTTTACACACACATATCATCTTCCTTAGGTCTTAGGATAGCCCTATGAGGGAGGTATTATGGTCTCCACGTTACAGACGAGAAAACAATGGTTCAGCAGCTCGTGTCAAAGTCACAGAGTTAGCAAAAATCACAGATGAGGTTTAAACAGTCCCGTCAGTAGCTAAAGTCTGCACATTCTCCTTGGTTCTCTGTGTTTGGTTTTTACTTGAAAGTCAAATTCTATGTTCAACTGCTAACTTGGCAACATTCCGCCGGTGCTTTTAGCAGGTCTGCTGGCCTCACATCCCCTCTCGCAGCAGAGACGGCCTGTCCGCTGAGGGAGATGCTTCTTAGCATCTGAAGGCTGGACCTCAAGGTTAAAGGATTCCCCTGGTGCAGCCATGAAGGAGCACCAGTGTCTCAGAACCCTGCTGGTACATCCTGGCTCCCTGGTGTCTGAGGCAGCAAATCGGCATCAATGTTTGTTAAGACCTGCTGACCCCGTGCAGGAGCCAAAAAAGGAAAATAAGACTCAATCCATGCCCTGAGGATTTCACATATAAAAATAGCTAATAGCACGAGGCAGCTTCAGCTGTGTGAGCACTGGAGACCATTTATCCAATCATTTTGTCGCCAGTCAACATCAATCTCTTGAGTGTCTAGTAGAGGGGTTGGCACACTTTTCCTGTAAAGGGCCAGATTGTAAATATTTTCGGATTTGTGGGACAGATGGTCTCCGTCACAACTATTCAACCCTGTCCTTGCAGCGCTAAAGAAGCCACAGACAGGGGCTAAGGGTGACGGAAATGGGGTGAGGCTGGTACAAGGGTACAAACTTTCCTTCAACGAGCCAGATAAGGGGTGAGAAGCACATTTCATATACGTTTTGGGGGCTGGGGTGTGGTCATCTTTGATGGGAGAGTGCTTCATTCAGCCTACCAAACTCGCCTATCCCAACACCCCCATGGAATCTCCCAGTTATGCTCTAGAGCTGATGGAGCCAGATAAAATGAGATCAGCAATTGCTTGTGAAGTGACAGCGATCAATTAAACAGCTTGATGTACCCCCGACTGATCTGGAGGTAACACCTTGCCACCTGCTTCGATCTTCAGGAAATAGGCCTGGTAAGATGTAGCTGTGGAGCTGGGTATTATCTGAAGCCATTTCTTAAAGTTAGGGAGCAAATTCCCTACACTTTTGGCTTCCTGGCTTTCCTGACAACATGAGGATATTTACATGAACTGCAAGACACTTTATGTTAGTTTTAAACAGTTTGTAAAGTAGTATTTCTTACCATGCATGCACTTAGAACGCTTTTACAATGTACAAATGGGAACGCAGACTAAAAGAAGTCTCTCTCCTGTTCTTGACCACCAGTCAGTCCCTTAGTCACTCTCCCTGTGGACAAGAGACTAGCAATCACAGCAACAACAATAAAAGCTCCAATATACTGAGCTCTTGCCAAGTATCCAGTGGGTGCTTGGTGCTCCACGTATATCATCCCAGGGAGTCTTATGACCGCAACAGGCAGGTATTTGGGGTGGGTTGGCAGCCTCCAGTTAGCTAAATGGGGACTTCTGTTTTCCAGGATCTCCTTTCTTGCATAGTCCCAGGTTAGAACTAGCCAAAAGAGGTTATGTGAGATTTAGAAGGTGAGAGTGAACCGCAGCCGTTGTTATCTGGAAAACTTTGATACCATGCCCAGCAGAGTGGTCCGGCAGGTTCTAGCTGCTCCTGTTGTCCCCCACTCCATACCAGCTCTTCCTGCCAACTGCAAGCCCAGCTTGCCCACGCCCAGCCCCAGCACCGTGGCTGAGGACTGCAGTGGTGGCCACCTGTTTACCATTCCCTCCCTCTGTGGTCCAACTTGGGCAGCTGGACAAGCCCGGCTTCTCTGACACCCTTGCAGGCTGCCACTTGTGCACTGGCCCTGATGCTTTAGGGGGACTGGTTAGTGCCATTTCTTCTGGTCCCACCCCTCCATCCGGACTTTCATTCTTCCTTTCCCCAGCTTCCCCTACACTGTGTGAGGTTTCATTCCTATAGGCAACTCCTGTCCCCTGCCCTTCCTGGAGGCTCTGCTTTCCTGGCTGAACCCTGACTGCTGCGCTATTGTTATGATCACTTACATTTCACAGATCAGAAATGTGAGTACAGAGAGGTTAAACAATTAGCCCAAGCTCCCGCTACTAGGAAGTGGCAGAGGTGGGATTGGAACCCAGGCAGTTCTGACTCCTGGGCCCATTCAAGAGGTATTTTGTTTATAGAAAGAACTAGTCTGGAAGAGCAGAAGGAGGAGGAATGTGGCTTGAGGTTGACCTGAGGTCAAATCCCAGGTCACAGGGTCATTGTGAGGATTGAATGGAATCACATCTGTGAAAATACCCGTGTACAGTAGCAGGGGTGGAAGAAGGCCCAGGGCAAGAGAACCTCAGAGGTCTTACTGCAGAGAGACCCAAAGAAAGCTGCAGGGGTCTCTCTCTGGCCGGAGAAGAGAAAGAGAGGGCAAGTCGGCAGTGTGAGTATAAAGAAACACTTCCCCTCTTAGAGAAGCATGGCCCCTATTTAGTGAAGGCCGAGCTACAGGGGTTATCACTATCAATATTATTATAACCACCATTTACTAATTGTACATCCAGTGTTCTGGAAACTATGCTCATGTTTTCATACACACATCTGCTCTTCACCTATAATCCAGTAAAGTATTATCAACCCCATTTTATGGATGCAGAACTCTAGATTAAGTAATTTTTCAAGGTCACATGGCTAGTAAGTCTGAGTTAAAAGTGAGCAACTTGTACCTATGTGCTCAAGGATAGCTTGTGACTATGGTGAAGCTGACGGACAGATCCTAGATAGACAGGAAGTAAAATGACTCAAGAAGAGCTGGTAGTACACAGGTGCATAGCTTAACAAGCAGAGTAATGGCTGGATTTCAGTTCCTCTTAAGTCCCAGATACAGCAATGCCTCTGTTCAGGGCACAAACTACACCACTGTCCACAACAACCCTGACCCTCTGACTCAGGTGGAGGAGAAAAGGGAGGGAGGAAGGAAAGAAGAAAAAATCCTGAGCCACAGACACTTGAGTCAAGCTGAACTCAGAAGTCACCATAGTGGCTCTACCCATAATCCTATCCTCCTGAAGAGTATGCTGCTTGCTTGAGGCTATTGGTTGGAATGCGAGCAGCTGTAAGCAAGAGAAGACCCAACCCAAAATATATTTAACCCATGGTTCTCAACCCTGGCTGTCCATTCAAATTAACTGGAGAACTTTTAAAAAGATATCTGGCATGGCATATAAAAACAAGATTGAGAGCCAATCATACAACAATAAGGATATTTATAAGCTCACATAATAGGAAGTCTAGAGCTAAGGCAATAGTAATGACGGTTTGTTTAGGATTCAACAAGGCTCATCAAGGAACTGGCTACATTCTACCTTTCTGTTCTGCCCTCTTCAGCATAATGATTTTTATCTTCATCTTTGTTTCTTCATGGCTACAAAATAGCTGCAGCAGCTCCAAACTGTTCCTCACACACAATACCGAAGGATGGGAGAGAAAGTCTCTTCCTTGAGCCTTTTTTAGCATCAAGAGAAACCTGATATGTTAGCGGCTGGAACTGGGTCACACACTTGTCCGTAAACTAAGCACTGGTAAAGGGGACAGAATCATATGATTGGCTTAATCTAACCCAAACCCATCCTCTGCATTCTCAGAGGGGCCTCAAACACAAAGCATGGAAGGAAGAGGGCCATTGCTCTTGGGTAGGTAGCCAATGGTGTCTGCCATCCTTTGCTCACCATCCTTCACTCATGAGGTCCTTCTCTGGACTACTGGTTCTACCTAAAGCTTTTAAGTAATTCTAGACCCTGGGTTACACACAGACTGTTTTTCTCACTGAATTATGGAATTTCAGGGGGGATGTCTCAATGCAAAGGTCTAAGTGCAAATGAAATTTGGGTTTTCACACACTTCACCTACTTCCAAAGCTATCTGAGAATCTTGATGAAGCAAGAAGCTTCAAGGAGTTTCATATTACAAAAATAATTCCCCTTGAGCAATAAAACAGAAAATGGGCTTACAACAGGGGCCAAGTGCGAGCACCAACCTAATTCTTGGGCTCAAAGGTTTTTAATGTGACTCAGATGCTTTTGGTTTCTGGAAGCCTCTCCCGGCAATATTGTGGAATTATTTCCTGGCATATTGTAGAGAAAGCCTTTTAATGTATGAAAAGTGTTTTCATAAATATGACCCGTGTCTGCAGAGGCAGCCCACTTGTAAGGTAATTGATTTCTATGTGTGCTTCAGAGATGTGATGAGGTTATTGAAGAAGATGAGAGGGAAGACAGCCCCAGACTTCTAAAAATGATATGTGTGGGCAAGTGTTGAGCAAAAGTGTGTTACAGCTCCCAGCATTTGCAGCTTCCTCTTTCACAATGCCCCAGAAGAGAGACGAGCCCTTCCACGGCAATAGCTATCACTGCCTCTTTGGCCTAGACTTGAAAAGAAACAATTGTCTCCTATCATAAAACACCATCTGATTTAGCAGAAACAACGAGCAACATTTTACCAGGGAAAATGTATTTATTTTGGAGATCGGCAGCTATATAATTTAGTTAAAAACCCTTAGAAGTTTCTTCTAATGATATTAATGCCAGGGAAACGGGTGACTAAAGGCTGAAATGGCCAGATATTTAGCAAACAGTCGACTTGGAGGCAGAAGGATACCATGGGAGTAAATTACCAGATTCCACCCAGTGACTCAGAGCTCTTATAGGTGGCCAGAGTGAATATTGATTCCATCCGCTGACTTTTATTAGCCATCGAACATGCTAAAAAGGTATAATTAGCACCCCCAGTCTTGGCCTCACACTAACGTGCTGGCATTTACAATTAGGAATTAAGAGACAGAAGGGAATCTCTTCCCGCAGCATGATAGGCCCATGGCCTTGCTCAACCCTTGGTTCTTGGTCACTTAACACACTCAGTGTTCTAAAGAGTAATAAAGAATAATGACAAGGGGAACAATTTATTACTGTGGGGGAGGTCCACTCATGATTTTTTTAATTGACAATATTTATTAGCTGCCTATTAAAAGCTGTAAACTGTGTTAGCTGTTCTGGATATGATGACAAATAATTTAAGACCATGTCTCTCCTCTCGTAACTCTTATGGTACAGTGAGAAAGATAAGCATTCATCCAAAAAAAAAAATTACACAATTAAATGTAAAACTCCGACCAGACTAAGGCTTCTCCTTTGGAAGAGGAAAATGGTGCTAAGGAAACAAGTAGTAAGAGAATTAAACCTATCTGAGGAGGTCAGGGGAGTTTCCCTGAGGAAGAGACATTGAGCTGAGAGATGAAGGGAGAAAAAAAAGCTGATTAGGTAGAGGGCTGGAGGGAGAATGTTCTGCCAGAGGTGCAGGAGGAGACACACAGAAAGGCCAAAAAGGTACATGATGCTTACAGCAGTTAAGGTTGATGCTAAGTTGGCATGACAAAATATCCCCAAAACACAACTCAAATAATAGCAATTTATTTCTTATGAATAGGCAACTCTGCTCCATTAGGTCATTCAGAGAGCCAGGTTCCTTCCATCTTGTTGCTCAGCCACCACCACCGCCGCCCTCTTCCTCCAGGAACCCAGGGTGTTTTCCTTATCCACGTAATCAAAGCTGGTTCATCACGAGAACAATATCAGCATTTCATCCCTGGATGAAAGGAAGGCAAGACAGAAGTGGTTAGCAAACATCATTGGAGAGAACGTAATCACAGAGCCGGATGCAACTACAAGGCATCTGGGAAATGTGGCCTTCAGCAAGATGGCCTTGTGCACTTACAAAGTTTATTTGGGAGTGGGAACAAGCTCCACACTAAAAGGGACAAGGAAAGATTGGGGACTCAGCTACAATACCTCCGCCACAAAGCAAAAGCGCTCCCAGCACTTAGTTACATTGTCATTGTACTAAGAAACATAGATGAATGTCAGATCTTGCCTTGGTTCAGTTGAAATGATGACAACATAAAGATCATTTTGTAATTTTATAAGCTTCCTGGATGTGTCTTTGTTGCAGCTTCCCATCTTTGCAGATCATGAATGAAACACTGAGGAAGAAGTTCCACCAAATTTTTACCATTTATGGAATATTTACTGGGTAGGCACTGTGTTGTGGGCTTTGCATACATTCTTTCATTTGAACCTTATAACAATCCATTTTACAGATGATGAAACTGAGGCAGAGAGAAATTAAGATCACATTAGTTCACATAACAGGCATATGATGTGTTAGAAGTCAGCTCTGATTCCAAGTTCCATGCTTTTAACAGGTACACTATTCTACTGCTCCTAGAAATTAGGACTCTGATAGAAGGAATTTAAGAACTAATGCATAGAGTATATCCGAAAGAAAGGAAATCACTACATCAAAAAGATATCTGTACCTCCATATTCATTGGAGCATTATTTACAATAGCCAAGATATAGAAACTACCTAAGTGTGCATTGATGGATGAATGGGTAAAGAAAATGTGGCATAATTATACAGTGGAATATTTTATTCAACCATTAAAAGGAAGGAAATCCTGCCATTTGTAACAACATAGATGAACACTTGAAGGCATTATACTAAGTGCAACAAGTCAGCCAGAGAATGACAAATACTATATGATCTCACTTATACACTTACATGTTGAATCTAAAAAATATTGAACTTATAGAAACAGAGAACCAATTAGTATTTTCCAGAGGCAAAGGGTGGGAGTAGGAGTGGGGAAAATGGGTGAAGGTGATCAAAAGGTACAAACTTTCAGTGATAAGATTAATAAGTTCTGAGGACGTAATGTACAGCATGATGACTATAGTTAACAATATTTTATTGTATGTTGGAGTGTTGCTAAGACAGTAGACGTTGAAAGTTCTCATCATAAGAAAAAATATAGTAACTATGTGAGGTGATATAAACTAAACTTACTATGGAAATTATTTTGCTACACACACACACACACACACACACACACGAGGTTTGACAATTAAGTTTGCAAATTCATCCTAGAAAAAGCACTACATACCTCTGTGGTAAATATTTTGATATATATAAAATCATGCTGTATGCCTTAAACTAATGAATGTTATATGTCAATTATATCTCAATAAAGCTAGGAGGGGGGACACAAACAGTAAAGGATTTAGAGAAACAGGAACAGGCTACCTGAAAAGGCTCTCCTGGACCAACATAAGGACCTGAGATTTCACTCTGTATGCACTGAGACACCATGGGGTGGGGGCAGGAGTCCGCACAGGGACATGACATGATCCATGCCATGCAGGGTCTCAGGTCCCACTCCCTGCACAAGAACGCAGGATATGGTGAGGCCAAAAAGGAACACCCACAGAGCCATGGATAGAGGGTTCATACCACTATATTCTCGCTGGCAGCTGGGTTGGAGACACAGGAAACAGGAGCCACATGATCTGCAATCCGGTTCTCTGCCAACTAACCAACCCCTTACTAACAGTTATATTAGTGGCTAATGGTTAACTGGTTACAGCTGACGGCCAACTAATAACCGAGCCAGCACCTTTCTACGTGAGGCTGAGAGCCTGGAAACTGCTCTCTGGGACTCTGTCCCCACAATCCAGTTCAGGTTCTTCATAGCATGTGGAAGCAGGAAGACATGTTAGTACATGACTGGAAAAGTCAGCAGAAATATGGTCATAAAAGACCTTATAGGGGAACTACTGGAGCCAGGATGTGACGTGCTCAGATTCACATTCTAGAAAGGTCATTTTGGCAGCTGTGGAGAGTGACAAGGAGGTGAAGAGTGGGGTGGGATGAGACTGTTGTCAAGAAATCCAGGTGAGTGATCATTAGAATACTTCAAATCCTCCTCAGGAGCAACATTCTAAGCATCTGCAAATAGTTTATTCTAGACTGGCAGGAATGCTGATTAGTTGGGAGCTCTGGTTAACAGAATGCCCAATGCCAGAGAGCTTTCTCTATAGAAACCTCATAGCAAAATAACAGCCACCACCTTGATACTTACCCTACATAGACTTTCCCCTCCTCTTCTTCAAACAAAATGGCAACCGGAACAGAGCTCAGCAGAACCCTCAGGGTTGGCCTGCTATTTTTGGTTTAGTCACCCCTTTGTTGCCAAGAGGAGTTGGTTGATGGGCACACAAATGAGGCCCAGCTGTGAGAAAGGCTAAGGAAAGAAAGGTCATTATCATAGCATCTCATCTGAATTTCACTCTAGCATGTTCAAACAACTGAGGAAAATTGAGAGATTAAATTCATTGGGAAAGTGGAACTTTCTTACTTGCAAAGCAAATCTATGTTCTGCTGAAAACATCACAGACGGCTGGGGACACAAGGCCGTTTTCAAATACCGCCGTTACAGAGCAGACTCCTTTAGGGTTTAAGCTCATGAATGCACTGTCACCATTCAAAGGAAGTACTACAAATTCTTCTATGCTTTTCTTGGGGATGGGGTTTAGGTTTTAAAGATTGAGCAATTGCAAGAAAACCAGAATATTGCTTGTCACATTCAAAAGATGTAGAAATAATAAGAAAGTCAACCCCTTCCATCTGGGAAGCAGGGAATTTGCAGTGGCTATAAGAAAACAACAGAGAATTTGGAGTTGGACAGATCTGGGTTCAAATCCCAGCTCCACCATTTATCAGCTGCATGACCTTGGGAAATTAATTAAACTCTCTAAGCATAGTTTTCTTTCTGTGCAATCAGGATAATACGTTTATCTTTCAGAGTTTGTGAATATTAAACTAAATAGTGCACATAAAGCATTGTATACATAGTAGGTGCTCAGTAAACGAAGGACAAACCCACCTCTGTGTTAGACTTCAAGCCAGCCCAGGAGCCATTCCCAGGTGTTCCCAGGTCCTCAAAAGTCTTCAAAAGAAATAATGAGGTCCCAGGAACTATCGTTGTATATCAAGAAAAGGTCAACAAAGAGATTGCTCTGTATAAACCTGAACAGACTATCTAAAAGGTCAAGTGCTCTTGCTTTTTGTCTGGCATTAATTCTGCACAGGTGTTAACTCGTGTGGAGCAAGCGATCAGGTTCTTGCCATACAGGTCTTTGATGATTAAAAATGGGTAAAACGAATTAGACATTTTTACTCAGATTCTCTTAGTATGTTCTGATGACTATAACAAAATACCATAGACTGGGTGGCTTATAAACAACAAACATTTATTTCTCACTGTCCGGTGGCTGGGAAGTCCAAGATCATGATGCTGGCAGACTTTACGTCTGGTGAAGACTCTCCTCCCAGACAGCAATTCGTTCTCTATAATCTCCTGTGATGAGACAGGCAAGGGATCTCCCTCGGGCTCTTTTATAGTGGCACTAATCTCACTCAGGAGGGCTCTGCCCTTGTGCCCTAAACACCTCCCAAAGGCCCCACCTCCAAATACCATCACATTGGGAGACAGGATTTCAACATAGGAATTTGGGGAGCATGCAAACATTTAGACCATAGCACAGATGAAAATTTTCTTGTGGAACCCAGAGGTCAGCTGGGGCCTCCCTGCCCTCTTGAGATCTGAGGAAATCTGGCTAAAGTCTCTCAGTTCCGTAGTTTGAGAAAGTCCAAAGCCTTCACTGAGGCGTCTGCAGATTTCCAGGGCTTTGGTTCCCATGGTCACCTCACCCTCTGGCTCCCAGGCCACCTTCTCTTTGACTCCACTTCAACATGTGGCTATGTCACCGCACACACACACACACACACACACACACACACACACACACTGCATTATGTGGGTTTAGTTGACTTCACTGAGGTTTGGGGGTCACAAGGATGGGGTTCACAGGCAAGGTCTCCTCCTCCTGCTGACTTCACACTAAAACCCTCTTTCTTCCCTGTCCCCTTCTTCCCTCCATCCCTTTCTCATTTCTCGCCTTGTCTCAGCAAATCAGCCTAACCAACATCTTCTGTAGCTAGAGGACTATGTTTCTTTCCCCCCACAAAATAGGGCTCTTTTCCTCCAACGAAGGCAACGAATAAAAATTTTCCCCACCTTAGTAAACTTAATATCAATTTCTTTGAGGAACATCATCAAGAAAAGAAATCTTCGCTAACAGAAGTACATGAACCATTAATCTAGTACAATGGTTCTCAAAGTGTGGTCTGTAGGCCAGGAACAAGGGCGACACCTTGGACCTTGTTAGAAATGCAAATTCTCGGGCCCCACCCCACACCCTTGGAAAAGCAAGAACTCTGGGGGTGGGATCCAGCAAATTATGTTTTCACAAGCCCTCCAGGTAATTTGCGTGTGTACTAATGTTTGAGAAGTATTGAAGTAGGAGGAGGACTTTGGCTGTCACTAGATGGGGGTTTCATACCCAAATGTCCATAGTGACCAGGCAATCATATCATGGACATCAGGCAGAAGGGAAGATGATGGAGACATAAGTGAACTGTGGTTGATTTTGCCACGTGAAAAGGGAGATCCAGGATGGTCAGTTTTTCTAAATTTTCAAGAGAAAACAGAAATTTGAATTTTTATGTGCCATCTCCACATGTTTGACTGTTAGCAACCAATTTGTTTTGTCCTTCCAGGTTATTTTAAAGACTTACAGACGCTGCCTACGTTATCTCCCCATTTAAATTGAGAATCACGGGTTTCTAAGCCATGTTCCTGGGTCTGCTGCCCTCAGTTCAATTTTTAAAGCACAATTAGGACCAGAGAAGGAAAAAAGTAATGGAGACTTATTTAACATAGATTTTGTGCCAAACATTAAAATAGGTTTTTAAGTTAATAGAGGACTATAGAACAGAGAGCCTATAAAAAGGCAGTGAAATGGCGGTTGAACTAATGTGAGATATTGTTTCTGGGCAGCCTTTTTATTCCCGTCTGTTTTTTTCTCTCAGAAAGTCACCAGGGAATCTATTTTGTTCCCTGCATCAGGTTGAAAGCCAGCCTATAGAATATATGCAGTGCTCTGCCATTGCCATGGCAACCATTATCTTCTCCTAATTCCTTTTCTTTTCTAAAAATAAAGTGCCCTTTCGCAAAGTATCTATTTCTACTTTTTATTTAAATCTCACTTTCTGCAGAGGCTCCATCTCCCTTTGACCTGAATATTACTTTTGTTTTGCTCGAGAAGAGACAGTGATAACACATATTCTGGACCTGTCAGCCACCTCAGAGTGTTAAATGAGAAGGCTAATGAGAGCTACAGACACAGAGGGCTACTAAACAGCTCCAGTGATTTTATAGAAGGGGGTCACGGTCACATTCCGATAGCACAGACGTCGCTTAGAACAGTGCTGCTTCAGCCCGTTATTTCATCTTCCGTTAATTCAGCTTCCAATGAATTGTATTTCCACTACAGAAAAGAACAGTCAGAGAGACAAAGAGATGGGCTGAAGGCCCAAAGCCCCATGCTCTGATAAGGGATGGAGCCTTGGGCCCTCACTCCTTTGATCTGCAGCTAGACAATTCCCCTCCCTGGTTCCTTGTCCTGTCGCAGGCTTTCCTTTGCCCACACAGAGGTCTTGATGATCCACTTCTGAGGCATTAGAAGAGCTGGAGGGACAGGAAGGATCGAGCACTAGCCTACATTCTGCAGCCTTTGTACATCAAAGACCAGACCTTGATCAAGACATCCATTAAAAGTGATTGCTTGGGACTTCTGAACCCAAAGGGAATCACTTTACAGAGTGTCCTTTCTGGGGACATTTGCCATGCTGATATGCTACAAAGATGCTACAAAGATGGGGTCTTGTCTGAAGATAAGATGAAACAACCTACCCCCGACGAAATAAGACCAATAGGTGTGGTTCCTGCCTTCTAAGCTAATCCAGTGCTATGGAGTAGAGAATCCATACCCAAAGTAGGCCACACTCATTTGTGCAAGCAAATGAGTAAAACACAGTCGTGAAGTCACAGAAGCACCCCTGGCTCTCAAGGGGAATGTGTGCTGGAGTTCTCATCACATGTAGATGAGCCACCCACCCTCCTCCCTCTCCACCCCTACCATGGTGTGGGGACAGAGCCAGGAGTGCAGTTTCCAGGCTCTCGCCCTCCTGTGGAAAGGTGTTGGCTCAGGTAGTAAATGGCCATCAACTGTGATTGGATGGCCATCAGCTGTGGCTAGTTGGCCGTCAGCTGTAACCAGTGAGCCATTGGCCACTGATATAACTGCTGTGGCTAGGCTAGCAGGAAAATGGGGGCTAGCAAGAAGATGGTGGCTGAGCCTGCAAGCGGCGCAGTGAGGGTTGCGAACAGTGTGGCTCCTGCTTCCTGTGTCTCGAACCCAGCCGCCAGCAAGAGTATAGTGGTATGACTCCCCTATCTATGGCTCCGTGGGTGGTCCTTTTTGGCCTCACCATGTCCTGTGTTCTTACGTGGGGAGGGGACTAGAGACCCCACAGGCCACCCCGCATGACACATGGCCACCCGGCTCCTTGACAATCAAGCTTCTAAGTCTGTATGATGAAAAAGGTGTTTTCCTCCCTGCCAACCTCAGTGGCCAAGGCAAGGATGGGAAGTGTGACTTTGGCTCATTTACAACATGAACAGCTTATATTTGGGACACATTGTGTCTAGTGGGAGTCTTAAAGTTAGCCCATTATAGATAATACAGGATTAGTTGAAATCATTATTTTCTTTCTCTTACTCTTGCAATTTCAAGAGCTAGTTCTGGCCAACACTCTATCCTACTATATATAATGTTCACTTGGATGGTGGCCCTTCGGCACAGCTAATCAGGAGCCTGAGCTCTATGGTGTCTTTACTGAGGGAATGTCACCTGCTGTGACCCCAAGTGTGTACCATGGTAGGGGACAGGCTGGAGGCAATGCGTCCGCCACTTGGGAATGGAAATGCTGATTAAGAATTGGTCCTCTAGACTTGATGGAAGCCAAGAAGTTCAGGGCAGCAGTTGGGGTCCTGGATCTTATCTTCAGGTGGACAAATTGCTTATAGCACACAGCACTGAACTAGGTTTTAGAGGTAATGGGAAGTCCCACTATGAGAGGAGAAAGTCTAGGGGTGGGGACTACACTGCTGTAAAGTGAGGGTACCTGCACAGCAAGAAGGAGGGTGCCTCGCTCTGACCACTTCCCCATGAGTCTCATGGTCCAATACCTAGAGGGTCAATCACACACTTATCAGAATGACCTTGGCTTTCATAATGCTTTCTCTAAGCTCTCATCATAGGCTTAATAATCTTCATGTTAATATTGATTTTAAAAACACGTGTTGACCCTAAAGAATAGAAAGCAGGGACTCTGTAGATATTTGTACATCCATTTTCATAGTAGTATTATTTACAGTTGTCAACAGGTAAAGAAACCAGTGTCCATCGACAGATCAGAGGATAAACAAAAGGTGGTACTTACACAAAATGGGATAGTTGTTCAGCCTTAAATAGGAAAGAAATTCTGACACATGCTTCAACATGGATGAGCCTTGAGGTCATTATGCTAAGTGAAATAGATCAGTAATGAAAAGACAAATATTGCATGGTGTCAGATGGGTCGTAGGCTTATTGGGGCGATCACTTCATAAGTTATATAAATGTCTAATATAATATTGTATGTCACTATAATTGAAAAATAATGTTTTTAATAAAAAAGACAAATACTGTATGATTCCACTTACATGAGGTATGCAGAGTACTCAAAATCATAAAAGACAGAAAGTAGAATGGTGGTTTTCAGGGGTGGGGAGAGGGGAGTATGGGGGATTGTTTTTTTAAAGGGACAAAGTTTCCATTTTGCAAGATGAAAAGAGTTGTGGAGATTGATTGTGCAACAATGTGAATGTACTTAACACTGCTGAACTGTGTACACTAAAAAATGAAGATGGTAAATTTTATGTTATATATATTTTACCACAATAAGACAAACAAACAAACAGACAAACAAAAACCACTTTCTGATGATTCCCCAGCTACTTTTCTTCCCCAGCTACTCCACTGGAATGAATTAAAGATGTGGGTTCTGATCCCAGAACTGCTATCCATATGCTGAGTGTCCCTGGGAAGTTCACAAAAACCTCTAAACCTAAGTTTCTTCAGTGATCATTGAGATCACATGAGAATGGGTTCTGTGAATTAAAATAGGCAACACATATGGGATAATGAGGATTACAGAGCCATTATATCCCACATGACACTTAGAAGGAGATCCTGCATCTATTAAGGACTCAAATACAGGGAAGGAGTGGGTGGATGAAGAAATGTGATCTAGCCAGCAACTGACCTACTTTGTTGAGACAGAACAGCGAAGTCAGAGAAATTGGCCTCAGGCCCCACCACTGATTTGAGTATCTTCTTATCCTCTGGGCCCTCAGTGCTCTCATTTACCCCATCCCAGAAAAATTGGTGAAGTTGGACACTCAGATATCCATTCACAGATGTCTTGTGGGGATATCTGCACTTTTACGAGGAACATTGGGGAAAAATAGAGCACTTACCCCCCAAAATATATACCAATGATGGAAGTTCAGGCATTAGCAACAGGACAATATGGAAGCTGCGCTGGGGGCTGGGGACCTTAGGGAGCGGGCATGACTGCCTGGCAATCTTTCAATCACATATGCAGGCAGATGCCAGGCCCCCTACCAGAGTCTGCCAATGGGGAAGTCGGTGAGGAAAACCATGGTCGTCATCCTGAGAGTCACGCTGCCATTTAGATGATAAGCAGCACAGTTCAGTGTTAAGAATAAGAACATGGGAACCTCGCTAATTGAATTTGGACTCTGGCTCTGCCATTTAGCTCTGTGTGGCCTTACACTGGTCATTTAACCTCTCTGTGCTTCAGCTTCCTCAGCTTTATAATGAGGATGCTGCTAATTGCACCTACTTCATAGGTTTGTTGTAAGGATTAAACGAGGCTTTATGCACAGAGTGAGGAATTAGAGCGTGCCTGGCGCACAGAAAGCTCTCTATAAATACTTGTTAAATAAAACCCAGAAAAACATTTCAACCCCCGGATCTATTCCCTGGCTTTTCCGTTTGGTCCTCTCCTCCCCATTCGTTCTATCTCCCTGATTCCCTGAGTGGAAAGTGTACTCCACATCCATGCCCTGACAGTAAACAAAGCCGTCTTTCCGACCAGATTCCTGGCTGCTAATAAAGCTGGCATTCAGACCTCATTTTCTAGCTTGTTGCCTGATTTAGAGACCTTGTCAATTTGCATTACCTAGAAATAATGCAAGACCACTTCAAAGCTGCTTGGAACGATGCCCTACAGTCCATATCGCTGAATCTTCTAAAGTGGGTTGGTACAATTGTAAATTATTCCACAGCATGAAACTCCTCCCTGGCCGATGCTCTTACAACCACGGAGCAAGGACATTTTTGGAAGTAACTGTATAGAAACAGACGGCCCCAAATGTGCTATTTTCTACCCATAGATGAAAGTTGAGTAAAATTAAATGTTTCGTCCTAATGACTTGGGTCATTTTGTTGCTGCTGTGCCTCTCGTTCGTATCTTTTCTTTCCCCGACTACTTTTCTTATTTTTCATCCGATAAATCCTTGTTTGAGCTCTAAACAAAACAGTTAGAGTGCATAAATGCAACCTGCACCCAAATTTTTAAAAAAGAATATTACAAGCTCCCTAGAAGCCTCGTCACGACCCCTTATAGTCACCACTCGCCCACCTCCCGAGCGTGACCTTATGTTTAAGGGCACGGAATAGTTCTGACTGTTTTGATACTTTGCATAAAAGGAATCTTACAGAATGCATGGTGCTGTGTCTTTTTCACTGGACATTAGGTTCACGAGTTTCATTCACTTTATTGTTGCATGTAGTTGTAGTTTGTTCACTCTCACATGTATTCCACGGTGTGAGTTTATCACCATTTTTTAATGCATCCTATTGAATGAATATTTGTATAGTTTATAGTGCATGTTGGTATTCTGGGTAAATTTTATGGTATCCCTTATATTTTTCTACAGCCTCTGATCTATATAGATACACATATACGTGTATATACATATACTTTTATATATAGAGGGTGCCAAAAAATGTATACACATTTTAAGACAGGAAAAACTGTATTAAAATTATGCGGATGGTATCACTTTGAGCACCTCTTGTCAGAAGTCAAACGTGACTTGTATTCATCTTTTGTTTTCAGCATATGTTGAGTATTACAATTTTAATACAGGTTTTTCCTTTCTTAAAATCTGTATACAGTTTTTTGGCACCCTCTGTACATACAAGTAAAATCAGAAACTTTAAATAAGCCTCGTTTGAACAATGGAAAGGAAATCAAATCAATGGGCTGGTTATTTGAGGGTGGAGTCAGGAGATGGTTTAGTATTAGCTTCTTGGGTTTCTCTTGCTTTGTTCTGTTCAAAACCACCCTGCGTTGCTGCCATGCAATGGAGCCAGGGAGAATATGTTTGGGACCCAGGTAATCCACTTGAACACTTCTTGGTACTTGCACCATTTTGACAGTAAGTGCCTGAATGCAGCAAGTCCAGCCTGAGAAGGACATGGTGACTGGGGGTACCGACCTCTCAGGGATGCCAGTCTGGGTCACACCACCAGGTGAGCCATCGAGGGCAGCAGAGGTGGTGGCTGAGGGTAAGAGGAAACTGGAATGGACGGGGGAGAGAGATGTTGCACATCAGTTGTGTTTCTAAGACCAGCTACAGCAGCAGCGGCTCCAGTTCATCTTACTAAACTTCCTCTTCTAAATTTGACCCTGGAAAGAGTCCCACTGGACCGTGGAAGGAGCTGCTTCCAGAATACATCTGAAGAGTGGATCCAGCTGCACAAAGGGTAGACAGTGGTGGTCTCTGTTGCCCAGCTGGGCTTGTTGCCCAGCTGCTGGGAATGCTGAGGGTGACTGCCTTCAGCTGTCAGCCCTTCAGCATAAATAAGTGACAGCACCAAATTTGTGATTTAGAAAGATTTCTCTGACAGCTGTTAAAGGGAATAAATGATCGAGCTCCATATACATCCACAAGGAGAGGTATTGAAAACATATCTTAAGTGTAAAAATAAAGATGTAGAAAAATATATAGAAAATGCAACCATTTGTGTAAACCTTGGAACATATACCAAACGGAACCACGTATTGCTTGTGCATACGTATATATGTATATCAAGATATACAAAATGAACACAATAGATACATTTGTGTTCATTTTGTAAGCCTTCATATACATAAATATTTCTAATTAGTCAGCTTTTGCTGTGTAACAAATAATCCCAGTAACTTAGTGGATTGCAATAACCAATATTTACTTTTACTCACATTACAGGAGGGCTGCAGGTTGGCCCTGGTTCTGCTCAACTCTGCCAGGTTCTGTTCGACTATGGTGGGTTTATGTCCTGCCTCCAGGGAGAACAACAGAATGAGGAGACAACAAAGTATTGTGAAAAAATAATACAATCTACCACGCACACCAAACTTATGACCGTGATTGCCTCTGGAGAAGCAGGAAGGGGAATGAGAACAGTAGTTAGTGAATAAAGGAGATGTTATCTAGAACTGTAATGTAATTTTATAAAAGACAATACTCCATATATTTGACCTTCTTTACCCTCTTCTCCCTGTACCTCTCCCCCCTTACTCTCTGGTAACCATGAAACTATTGTCTGTGCCTGTGAGTTTTTGCTTGTTTGTTCACTTGAAACCTACATAATTTTATTAACGAATGTCGCTCCAATAAATTTAATTAAAAAATAAAAAATATAGGGAGATCAGTTTTAAATGAAACACAATGGAGATATGACAATTCTGGAAATATTGATGATTGTTTAATTATCCTTGGTACTTAGCTTTCTAGTTTTGTAGAAAAGATCAAATGGTAAGAGATGAGATTAAAGTTAGAATTGGGAGGGAGTAGTTAGGAGGCAGAATTCGAGGTAAAATGATAAAGACCTGAACTATGACCCTAAGAATAGAAATGATATAATAGAGTTATTCAAAAGCTAGTGTTGACCAGACTTGATGATCAATTAAATATGAAGGGTGAGAGAGAAATGAGTCAAGAACGCCTACAGAGATAAATCCGTAGTGACTGCAGGGCTTCCAGTTCAGATGTCTGGAGGAACCATTCTCCATGACAGAGAACAGAGGAGGAGCTGGTCATGCGGTGGGTGCGCCAGGAGGAGGTGATGCCTGTCATGTCAGGGCTTGGTTGATAACTCTGAATGGTATTATTATTTTACTTTTTTCCTGTTCATTCATTTACTTATTTCTTTGCTTGTTCTTTCTCACTACTGGTTTGCAAACCAGGAGTACATACATCCAGCTTTAGCTGTTATTGTGTGGTAACAACGTCCTTCACTTGAGGGTGTAGGTTCTACAAAGATAGGGCCGATGAAATCATGTGGGCTGAGCAGAGAACGGGTTGCTTCTGAAGAAGAAAGCGACCACAGTGACAACTCAATGACTGACCAGCACATACTTACTGCAGACTTCTTAACTCTGCTTTGGAAACTCATTTACCGTCATTAAATACATTTGTGTATTTATTTAATATGAGCCTGAAGCTTCCCTCACAGGGATGTCTCCACGAGAGGCTGCTAGACACATGTCATGTAATTTAAGAGTCTCAGTCCTTGGGAACTTCTTTTGACTTGGGATTTGTATTTGAAACCACTCTTCATTTCTCACTGTCATTTTACCTCACCTTCAACCATTCTACAGAGAGTGTACAAACACACGCGCACGCACGCACGCATGCATGCACCCCTCTGGGACTTCTCAAAGAAAAATTTTAACCAAGCCAACCAATATTTAATCTCTAGATTGTTAAAAAATCTCTCCACCCCTTTCACATGATGAAATAACAAAAGAAAACAGCTTGTTTTACGTATAGACATAGATCCTGAACAACAAAAGGACTACTTTTTCTGGGTAAAAGCCAGCCTGACGTTACATTTGGCCATGTCTTAATTCCTCCTCACTCAACAGGACTTGAGGAAGAGACTGGAAGCCAATAGCTAATTCCCTACCCGCCCCTATGATTCTATCCCATTCCACAATCCGTCTCCACTATCACTTACACCTCTAGCTCTTGTTTCCCGCAGTAAAGTGCTGCAATCTTATTCCATTTAAAAGCAATGCTGGAAGAAACAGGAGTAGTGAAATTACCTTAAACTAGCCTGCTTTCTTCCATCCCGACAATACAAGCAGAGAGTGTAACAGAAGAAATGTGGGGCTTCGAGACCAAGTCTTTTCTTTCCATTTTCTGGTTATGATCAAATCACATAATCTTTCAGAAGCTCAATTACCTTATCTATAAATGAGAAAAATGATAACCACAATGCACATTTTTTCTGAAGAGCAAATGAAATAAAGTCTGTGAAAGTGCTAATGTGTGTTAGAGCAGAGCTTCTCAGACGTTGACGTATGTACAAAAACCTGGGAATAAAATACAGACTCTGATTCTGTAGGTTAGGGGTGGAGCGTGAGATTCCGAATTTCTCACAAGCTCCCAGGTAATGCTAAAGCTGCTGGTCCATAGACCATGAGTTGAAAGCTGTTTGCTGTGCTGTGCATTATGGTAGCCACAGACCACAGGTGGCCACTTAGACTTACATTAATTTAAATTAAATAAAATTTTAAATTCAGTTTTTTAATCACAGTAGCCACATTTCAAGTGTTCAATAGCCACTTGTGGCTAGTGGCAACCATATTGAATGGCTCATATAATAGAACGTTGCCATTGTTGCACTGTGCTGTTAGAGTACCATAGAGGTGTTACAGAGCCATTCGACAACATGCAAACAGTGCGTATTGAGCACCTTCCATGTGCCAGACAATTTTCTAGGCACTAGTGGTATAGCAACGAGCAAAACAGACAACATTCTTGCTCTCATGGAGCTTACCTTCTAGGGATTACTGATTTGAAAAAAATAAGAGATCATTATTAGTTGGATGTGGACGTGGCTGCTCCTCCACAAGTAGATTTGAACTTCACCCCATGACAGCCTCACAGCAGAACTCAACACTTCATTATAACCCCCAAAGCACAGCCACTGACATAATCACAGGCGAAGAATTAATCTGAAGATTTTACTAAAAATTTCTCAAAGGATAATAAAGGGAAGTTTCTATTGCATAGCATTGGAAAGTTTTTAATATTATTTTTCTTTTTCCTTTTTTAATTATACAAGTAATAAACAGCAAATAAGATTTTACCTGCTTCACACTCCAATACCTTCCCCCCCCAAAAAAAAACAACCCATCCCATCTACTTCTTTTTAAGTCTCTTCCTGGCTACCCACTACAGAGATGTCCCCTAATAGTTCTTTTATATGCAGAGAAATTTATCTCTGCCCCACTCCTCAAGGCTTGCATCCCTGTACCTTTCACGTCTCTGGGTCCTACCATGCTTTAATAGTGTGAGAGGTGATGTCCGCCTGCCCTCACATTGTTGACAATGAAACATTAGTGATGTGCTGATGCCAGCTCACAGGGACTTACAGGAGCCAGAGTGAACACCTCTTCCTACCTTTCAGTGACCTCACATTGGAAAGCTTGAAGTTGGCCATGGTGGGAGTATTTACACCACAGCAATAGGCACATGCTATAAATCATGGCTCCCTCCTCACACCCCCAGCCCCTTAGAGAGCCAATTGTTAAACATTTTACTAGTACACCACTGGGTATAGAAATTGTCGGGGAGATGATAGGGTACTCAGTGGGATTTAGAACGTTTTTGGAGGACCCTTTTGTTTTATAGCCCCAGATGTTTCTTTCTCTTTGATTTCTACTGTGGGGTCTGACCTGGGAAAGCTAACTCCTTTCTCTGAGGGGGACCCTCCCTGACAAGATACAGGAGAAGCAGCCACTGTGGCAATTCAAAGACACCATTCCATGACTTAAGACAGAATGGTCCCCAGTGCCGGAAGAGACCTCAGGGAGACGAGATATGAACCAACACTCCCCCACAGACCCCACCCCTATTGATAAGTTGCACCTGACATTCGCTTGCCTACAGGTGTTTCCTTCAGTTTGGTGATCAAACCACCCGAATTCATTTCCTCTGTGACTATTAAATTAAAAACCAAAAATGTTTTCTATTTCTTTTAGAAAAAGTATGTCACGGACTGTGGCTAGAGTCAGCACTGCAGGATTGCAGTGGGCACTGCCTCATGAGAGGCTCCTACCGCCACCTCTGTTGTTTTCACTTCCTTTTTGTGTTTTTCTGAAGGCAGACCTGACGTTCAATGACCTCTTTCACTGTGGATTAAAGTCCATCCCATGTCTGGTGAAAAGGCAGTGTCGGGACTCTGTTTGCATAAGGGGGCCCAGGCTCTTGAAAAATAAGTCATTCTGTGGGAACAAAAGAGGCCTGGACCGTAAGCCTGCTCCAATAACCTGACACCACTGACAGTGGGAGAATGACTTACATGCTGCTATTCCCAGTTTCCAGCTCCAGCACATTGGTCCTGCGTCTCCTGCACTGTCCCTCACCGCTCCATGTCCAGACGAGATCCCAGAGTGCATCACCATTGTCACCCCCCTGCCTCTGCTGTTCTCTCTTTCTCCATTGTACTCTCCTTGCTGAACCTCAGCCCTCTACGTATGCTGCTCCTGCACCCAAACCACTTTGGAGAAAAGCCCAATGCCAAGCTGGCTGGTCTCACGTTCAATTCCTCATCAATCCCCAAAGGAGCCTCTGACTGCTGGGTGGCAGTCTTATCTTGTACTCACCTGAATAATCATACTTCCTCCTCTTCCCTCAAACCTCCAGTATCTTCTCCCTTCTCCCTCTCACTCACTGATGATGCCCTTGTTTATTTCCCCAAAATAATAAGAACAATTAGAAGAAAAAGTTACATGCTCCCATGACACATCTTTGCAGGCAGCAGTGCCTGGGCCTCCTAGCAGTGTCTTCCCTCCTGCTACTATGGATAGAACTGCCTATACTTCATCAAATTCTTCCCTGGAACACTTCTCCTCTTACCTCCTGCAGTGGACCCTCTCCTTCCCGCATCACCAAGTTACCCCTTCTGTACTGGATTGTTCCCATCAGTGTACAAACATGATGGAATACAAACAGAGCAAAACAAAACGTAGAAATACAAACCTTCCTTGACCTCCTATCTCCAATCCAGATACCGCCCATTTCTCTCTTCCTTTTATGGAAACATTCCTTGAAAGGGTTACCTGCTCTTATTGGCTCTACTTCCTTTCTTTCCAGTCCTTCCTGGTCCCACTGAAGGCAGCCTTTCATCCCTATCACTCCAGCGAAAGAGTTGTAGGTCCAACGGTCAGATGTAAGCTCTCCTCTTACTCCATTAGAAGACGCACTTTACACTGTTGAGCACCTTTCTTCTTGCCACATACCTCACTAGGCTTCCAGTACATCGCTCCATCTCTTGGCTTCCTTCTCACTCACTGGCCACTCCTCAGTCTCCTTTGCTGCAGCCTCATGATTTTCCCAGTATCAAAGTTTGGAGGATATAGTCTTTGGGTATCTCTTCTTCTGTATCTGTATTTATTTCCTAAGTAATCTCACCCAATGTAATGACGTTAAATGTCATCGAGTCACAGACAACTCCCAAAGGTTCCAGCCTGACCCCCCAACTCCTGTACCCAACTGCCTCCTCACCATCTTCATTTGGATGAGTAATGGGAATTTCAAGCTGAATTTTCATTCTTGATTTCTCTCCTCCGTCAGACGTCTCGATCGCTCACACCAAAAAGTCGTGGAGGCATATGTATCTCCTTCCTTTGTCTCACACTCTACATCCAATCCACCTACAAATCCACGGCAGCTCCACTTCCAGAATCTATCCAGGATCTCTTCGCTCTTCCTTGACTCCACTGCTACCATCCTGATCCAAGCCACCTCCATCTCGCACCTGGTTCCTGTGGTCCACTCCACACTATGACTCTCTCCTTGGCCCCCGACAGCCAGAATGAGACTTTAAAAGTCAGGTGAGATCACGTCCTTCTTCTTCTCATAACTGTCAGATCACTTTCTACCTCTCTCGGATGGAATCTAAAGTCTTTCCCGTGACCTTCCCGGCCTTGCTCCTTCAGGCCCTGGGGCTTGTCTGCCCTCACCTCATTCCCCCTTTGCCCTCCCTGCCTTAGCTCAGGCTGCCATCACAAAATGCCAAATGCTGTGCAGCTTAAACAACAGAAATTTTTTTTCTCACAGTTCTGAAGTCTAGAAGTCCAAGATGAATTTCTCAGCAGGTTTGGTTTCTTCTGAGGCCTCTTGCCTAGGCTCAAAGACAGCTGCCTTCACCATGTCTTCACACACTTGTCTCTGCATGAGCATATCTGTGTCCAAATTTCCTCTTATAAGGACACCAGCCATATTGGATCAGGGCTCACTGCTGGCCCTGCTTTTTCTTCTAAACAGCTGAGTAGTTTTGGCCCCCTTATTTAATCCTTCTATGCCTCAGTTTCCTCTCCTGTAACATGAAGTGATTGGACTGAAATCATTAGATTTCGAACAGTTTTTACATCAACTCGCATTAAGAAATACATTTTACATCACTACCAGTAATCATATCTCCATTTATATAATAAATTAAAACTATGGTTTCATGAAATCAGACCTCTGAGAAGTACAATGTACTCTGATCCTTTTTCTATTTATTTTTTAAAATGTTCTTGGTAATTATTATGGACTGAATGTGTGCATTCCCCCCCAAATTCATATGCTGAAATCCTAACCCCCAATGAGGTGGCATTTGGAGGTGGGGTATCTGGGAGCTGATTAGGTTCTATGGATGAAGCCCTTGTGTATGGGATTAGTGCCTTTATGACAGAGATGCCAGAGAGCTTTCTCACTTGCTCTCTTTCCACCATGTGGGGATACAGGAAGAAATTGGCACCTGCAACCCAGAAGGTTCTCACCAGAGCACTGCCAGGGTGGCACCCTGATCTCAGACTTCCAGCCTCTAGAATTGCAAGAAAGAAATTTCTGTTGTTCAAGCTGCCCAGTCTATGCTTCTGTTCCAGTGGCCTAGACAGACTAAGACAGAGGCCTACTGCATTAATTTCACAACCCAAGCACTTGGGCAAGTAAAATCAGCTTCCTGTGTCTCAGTTTCATCACCTGTAAAATGAGAGAAATAATACTTCCTTTATGGGCTCATTGAAAAAATTAAGTAAAAATTCATTCCAGCTCTGGGTTTAGCCCAGGGTTGATGCCAGCTTTATCCCTAGAACCCAACTAGCAGAACTAGATCATACCTGGTACTGTGATTACATTAGAAATAAAGAATAGGGTATGAAAACAGTCCAGCAGGGAGAAAACCTGAACTGTTTATAATACAAGAATACGAGCTATCCCAAGTAGTTCCAAACCTCCCCTTCAGTTGCCAGGAACTGAATGTAAAAGCACTCCCCTGGCATTATACATGCTTGGGGGTCTGAGGGTGAAAGGAAAATAGCTCGTTTTGGAAAAGGAGGTAATACTATCACGCAGTGCATCAGTGTAAGTGTAAGTGAGTGAGCAGCCTCAATTTAAATGCCTATGCAGAGTCCCACTGAGGTACTTCACAGTCAAAATGTTTTTACAAGTTTCTAGTTGCCAAATACCTACCTTTTATTTTAAAGCAATGTTATTTCAATAGGTTTGCTCTCCAAGAGGTTGTGAGCAAATGTGATTTTTATAAATCAGTTATCATGCCCCCGCTGGCTTAAATTATAACTTGCAGAGGTTTTGTTTTTAATTCCTTATTCATTTTCAACTCTAACACTTAATTGAAATTGTCCCTGCTTCCTCTACTCTGTCTGCATCAGTCAGAGATCTTAGTTGAGAAGAATAAAAAGCATTCTAGCAGTTTACACAGAAAAGGAATTTATTAAAGGACTTGAGGTCACTTACGTACAGAAATTCCTGGAAGGCTAGAGTCAGACTAGGAGTCAATGAACATGCAAGCCAAGCTGCAGGACAGCTCAGCAGAGACATGGTCACTGTCACTGAATACAGATGCTGTGGCTCCCACCACAGACCCCAGTTCTGGATGCCACACCTCTCCCTCCTCTGTTACCGAAAGCTGGATGTCTTGCTGCCCCATCATCTGAAAATTGGTTCCTGGGAAACAGCTGTTTCCCCATGTTGCTATCTTCCAAATTAAAGTGGCACCTGGACGGATCTGACTGGAGAAATCAAGATCACGTGTCTGTACCCTAGGTGCAAAGGAGGCTACGAAAGGTAGTTGGTTTTTCCCTCGGTCGGTGAGGGGAGGGAATTTTATCTTGGAAAATTCCCCACCTAATACTGAAAGGTAATAATCTGACCATTATCTACTACACACCATCTTTATACAATCTGTCTGTCAGTGTGAGTAAAGATTTTCATAGTGAAAGCAGGGACTTAATAATCACCTACCATGAAACCAGCCATGGGTTTGGTGCTTTGCAGAAGTTCACATGTGTAGGAAAAGCAATTTCATATGCAGAACAGACCTCTGAAGGAGTTTATAATTTAGTCGACCAACAGACAACAGGATAACTAAGGATGGTAAGTGACAGTGGAGTAGACCTTTGACATTCAGGAGAACAACATCTGCAGAATTTTGCTGTCCCCAAATGTGCAAATTGGATAACGTGTTCATTGAGAATGATGTTTCCTGTGTACACCCTCATTGCTTTTTTAAATGTTCATTTATATGTTCTCTTTCATCTGGTGCCATTTTAAACAAAGAAACAGAGTTTGTTTCATATTCTAAGACTGCTTGAAACAATGACCAGAGAGCCACAGTGCCATGGTGCAAGGTGATATGAGAATGCTGGGCGGCCAGCAAGGTGCTCAGCAGTGGTCATACAGGATCAAATAATTGTGCTGAAAAACTGTGAAAGCAGGTCAGCGAAGTTTTAACAGAGGAAGCAAACATCTTAACTCCTTTCCATAGATTATAAGAAATTGTATAATATAGCCCTGGTGAATTCTCTGACCTCATCCATATTATTCTCCTCTTTATTCACGATGGGCTTCATTCAGCTGCTCTGGGCTTCTCTCTGTTCCTCTAATGTACCACCGTGTTTCCCCCAAAATAAGACCTAGCTGGGCAATCAGCTCTAATGTATCTTTTGGAGTAAAAATTAATATAAGACCCAGTATTATATTGTATTATATTATATTATATTATATTATTATATTATATTATATTATACATGGTCTTACGTTATAGTAAAATACGACTGGATCTTATATTAATTTTTGCTCCAAAAGACGCATTAGAACTGCTTGTCCAGCTAGGTCTTATTTTGGGGGAAACACGGTAACTTTCCCTGATTAGGGCCCTTAGCACATGCTGTTCCCTCTATCTGGAATGAGCCTCTCCCCTGGTCTTTGCATGGCTATTTCCTTCTCTCATTCGGGCTTCAGTTCAAATGGCACTTTCTCCCAGAGAACCTTCTCTGAACACCAGGGTAGATGTTTGTGTCCCCTAAAGTCTGTATGTTGAAACCCTAATCCCAGTGTGATCCTCCTCCCTCTGCTTTCTAGCACATGTTGTTTTATTTTTATATTTTTTAAGTACTTACCATTATTGCCAGTTACTTAATTTATTTGTTTCCAATTAATTGTTAGTCTTCTCCTTCTGGAACATAAGATCCAAGAGCAGGACCCTTGTGTGACCAGCTCACTGCATCCAAGACAGTGTGCGGCATACATGAGGTGCTAAATAGTTATGGACTAAATGAATGAGGTAAATCTTAAAGGATAAACAAAAGTTTGTAAAGAAGGAAAATAGAGACAGGCATTCTAGTCTGAGAGAATGGAAGAGCATACGCACTAAGGAACGAAACATCTTGACACTTTGTGTGAGAAGCCAAATGTAGGCAGGCACACGTCCGGAAAGCCATGTGTGCCATGCTCAAGAGTGCGAACTTATTCCTGCTGGGAGTAAGACTCAACTGAAAGGTTCTAACCAAAGCTGAAAGGCAATACACCGAGATGGGAGTATGATGTATGTAGACTAACCTATGGAGGTAAAGATGGGGGTGGGTAGGTACTTAACATCAGGTTGAAGATCTGATATTGGATCTGTTACAGGCATTTTTAAAAAGCCAGGTCATTAGATGGGTTTGGCAAACACTGTGTGAGATGATTTGGGGTAGGGAGAAACTGGAGTTAGGGAGACTAATTAGGAGCTGTGTATATCCCAGACAGTATGTCACTAGCGTCTAAACAAAGATGGCCTAATTAACAATGACAAATAAGGGGCCAAGAGACATTATAAAGAATCAGAAGGATATGGTGCCAGATTGGCTGTTGAGTTCAAAGAAAAGGGTCAGCTTCTGCTGAGTGCCCTCTTCTGGATTACAGGCTGCCGACTTCTGGTTGTATCCTCACGTGGCAGAATGAGGGCTGGAGAGCCTCTGGGGTCTCTTTGAAAAGGGCACTAATCCGATTCACGAGGGCTCCATCCTCACGACATAATAATCACCACCTAAAGACCCTACCCCCCATCACACTGGGATTAGGGTTTTGACATATGGACTTTGGGGGACACAAACGTTCAGTCTACTGTACTGGCTTTGACCTTCCCTTTCCTGCCCTGGCTCCTACCTATCCTGTGAGCCTGGTTCTCCAGCCATCTCACCATTTCTGTGGCCTAACTCACATCCTTCTGGCCAACCTTGATTTCTATTGTTCTCAACCAGCAACCCTGTTGGCTCAACACCTAATAAATGAAAGACACTTACAAAATGAGACTAAAAACAAAAACAAGCAGCTATTTGACTGTTACCTGAAGAATCTGAAGTAGTGGAAGTAAAGAGAGCAACTTTCTTCCAAGTAGACAGTAGATGCAATTATACTTCCAATGGCTCCCAAGCAAAAATCTCTGTATTCAGAATGAATGTTAACAAAAACCAGCTGGAATAATAGTGAGATGCCAGCCCATCCCTAGCCCTTCCTGCTCTTCTACTCTCAATATTCCTGTGTTTTAAACTAGAGCAACAGTATCCAGGTCCTTTATTAAATGGATGTGGGCATATGCCCAGGAAACAGCTCAGATTTAATTCAAAAGTCATCGGAGGCCCCCAGAGATAAAAGCTGGGCTGTTACATAGCAGTTATAAGAGAGAAATTGCTACAGAACATGGGAGTAAAAAAAAAGAAAATTAAGTGCTTACTTGGTGCAGCATGTGATGGAACATGTCCTCCAGGATTTAATAAAGTTTAGATTATCTGAATCAAATTGTGAGGCCATTTTCAAAATCAAGTTACTGTGTAGCTCTTTTTTAAACGACTCATGTTACCAGGAAGTGTTGTAGCACCAACATCGCCTGCATTATCTCTAAAGGGTGTTCAGTGTGTCTGGAAGCAAAGCTCTGGGAAAATGTATCACGTGTTATATAAAAAAATGTCTGTGGTGACACCTCTAGCAGTGGGGAAAAAGAAGAAACTTACTGAACACAAAATAAAAGCAGGTAGAGATGAGGGGGAAGAGGATTATAACCTATGACCCCAGAATCTGACCACCTCTCATCCTCTGGTCCATCTCACTCCTGGGGTTCTGCAATGGTTTCCTAACTTGTCTCTTTATTTTCACTCCTATCCCTTGCGATCTATTCTCATCACAGCAGCCAGAGTGATCCTTTTAAAATCTAAGTCAGGTGATGTGCCTAATCAAAACTCTCCAACGATTCCCCACTTCAATCAGAAAAAAAGCAGTCCTTGCAATGGCTTCCAAGACCCTGATGAGCTGTCAATATACCCCTCCACACATGCAGACACACACACACACACACACACACACACACACACACACATAGACATGCACGCCCTCCCTCCCACAGGCACACTTCTCTGACTTCACCCTGTGCTCCTCTCCCCACCTCAACTCCAGCCATACTGGTCTGCTTGCTGGTCATTGAACAGTTCCAAGCCTGTTCTCGTCTTAGGGCCTCTGCTTGAGCTGCTCCCTCCGCCTGGAACACTCTTCCCCAGGACACCCACTTAGCTTACTCCCTCGACCTTTCTTATGTCTGTGCTCAGATGTCACCTTCTCTGCGAGACCTACCTCATCCTCTCTATTTAAAACTTCTTGCACTCCTGTAAATTTCTGACCCTTCTTCTCGTGTTCCATTTTTCCCTAGCATGTGTCATCTCCTAACACACTACATACTTTACTTATTGTTACACTTATTGATTATTGTCTCTCTCCCCTGCTAGAACATAAGCCCATAATCACAAGGATTTTTGTGCACTTAGCATTAAGTAGATGCTCAATAAATATTTGTTGAAGTAATGAATGAACATCTCAGGCGAGAAATACGGCTGGGCAGAAATAAAATGTCTTCCTGAGTTTCTAAAACTCAAAGCCTCTGGGCGATAGAAAGTTTAGGGTGCAGATGGAATGTTTGGAAGAAGCTTGAAAGGGAGAAGGATTCCTCCCTACTTACGTATTAGAAAAATATTTGAGGGGATTACAGGAAGTGATGAAAGTAGAGTTTGGTGAGTTCTGGAGTTTTATGTCTTATCGCATGGACAGAACCCCATGGGAACTTCAAGACCCCTGAGTGAAGCTGCCTGGGTGCTGCATCCATGCAGAGAGGATCCAGAACCCAGCTCAAAGAGGTACACACCCCAAGGGGGAGCAGAGCAGCAGAGACAGGTACAGGACCAAAGACAGCCACATGGACAGAAAGGAGGGAGGTCTTAGTGACAATCTGTATGCCCATATGTCCCCTCCCAAAACCTGGCAGAATGTAACCAACCCCTCCCCGAAAAATCTTCACACAACCCCAAGTAAGGGGAACAATTCCTAAGGACTGATTAAATTATCCCACTACCCAGTGGGATAAAGGTAAAAATTATAACTAAGTTGAGTTATGTAAAAATAAAATTCTATTTCCTGCATGCCAAAGTTCCCACCTACTTCATTTTATTTTATGTCAAAACAATCACTAATATTTTAAAGAATGGGATGAATTTTAAAGACATTTTGCTCATGTGCCACGCAGAGACTAACGTTGCTCTCAAGAGTCTGGGAAAGGTACTTTGTATTCTCTGCTGACCTGGTGTTCACTTCTGAAGGGAAATTAGAGAAGCATCAGGAGACTGCACACAGCTGAGTAATTGCCATGGCAACTGAAGGCCCATCACCTGAGCTTTATTCCAAGCTGCTTTATCAAGAGTGAATTGCAGACAATCTCAGAAAATGGAGGTGGAAAATTTTTATTCTCTTTTCTCTCTCTCTCCACCCCCCACCCCTCTCTTTTCCTTTCTCATGTTTTGATATTGGAGTTCTAAAAGTGGTCCGGCCCTTTTCTTCCTAAAATTATTCTGAATGCCTTTTTATTTCTTTCTCCAATTTACCAGCTCACTCATGGATCCCCTTGCGTGATGAGGTGGGAGTTGGGATAGAATTAGCACAGAGCAGTTCATTAAGAGATCACCTCCACCTCTCCCCCACCCCCCAATATCGTATGTTGGCTAGGCTGGCAGAATGACGGTGTGTCCCAGAAGAGGCCACCCTGGAGCAGGCCCATCTCTGGTCTGTTGAAGGGGATCCATGACCCTGTCACTCTATTGTCTGGAGGGAACTGAAACCAAGATAGAAAACTTGTCATGTCAGGCTGTTCCTGGACTTGGAATTGTGTGAATAAATAAATGATGACTTATTGACCAGATCTTTCTGGGTTGTTTTTTTTTTCTCTCTGATCTATCATTTGAAGTAGAAGACAGTAAACATGAAATCATGTGGAAAATGGTTCAGATGATGGGAACCATCTTTGGTTGCTACGGTGATTAATCTGCTATGAGTCAATGTTTCCTCTAAAAACAGTTCTACCACTTTAATCAGCCTAAGAATCAACTACAGAGCAGGTCCAATGTTTATGCCTCGGACTCTTCCCCAGGATCTTATTTCAGGTGGAACGGATACAGGGCCTAGGAATTTGTGTTTTTAACCAACACCCCCCATCCCCAGCAGATTCTCACTCAGATAAAGGATAGGACAGTGAAGGAGGCTACGTGACAATGAAGGTGGGGACTTCTAGTTTCCAGCACTGTGGGATCCCCAAAATAAAATTCTATTACAGTAAGATAATATTGTTCTGGGTTTTGTACCATCATGCCAAAAGTCACCAAAGTCTTGGACCCTTTTGAGGGGAGAAGAAAGAGAAGGAAAGAGAAGATCACACCCACAAGCTCCATAGTAAAGTACTGAGCCAGCTGTTTGATGTGTGTACATACAAAATTTTATTTAACACCCAAATTAAACCCTTATGAGATGGTGTACCATGACTATTAGGATGCTTTCAAGAATCTGACAAATTAATAGGTTAAACAGGCAGTAAGGACATAGGTACATTAAATAATAAACAAAATAGACAAAGTGAGTTGTACATTAGAGAAAGGGACAAATTTGATATTTCTCATATAGAGAATATACATTTTTATGTCCATGGAACACACATCAAATGTAAGGTAAGTCTGCCTGAGATTTTATAACCAGATGTCACTAGTCTCAAGAAGTATAGTGAACAAAGATTTGGTCATCATATAGGTAAATCTAAACAAGTGTTAGCAATAAAAGTAACAAATGACTACATTGAGAGATATAGAAACAAGGTGAAATTAAAGTCCTGGACACATAATATGATAACATGTAAGACTGGAGCGTTTTTAGTTATGCAGAAAAACGGTGGGAATGTTAAATAAAATATAGACTTAAATTGTGTATGTCTCTTAATATTAACAATAACTACTAAAAAGAGATTGTAAAACTTCCTAATCAGTAGAGAGAAGCTAACGGGAATGCTTTCCGGCTCTTTTCCAGGTCACCTCAACTCAACTCTACCTTTCATTCCTAGGTCACACCACCACAGGAGAGAAGCAGGTTCGTGCTGCCCAGACAATGGTTGTGCGACTGCTGGTTCCACTGGCGTGGCGGGAGGGGCGGGGACAGGGCCTTGTTTAAACAGTGTCTGTGCGTAGGGAGCAAATACTTCCGGAAGCGATCAATGGGCTTTGCCAGCACCATAGAAGTATGTCTATTCCATGAGACAGGTTGATGCAGCTAATATGAGACCCATGACTGTGAAGATTGTCTCCGTATTAAAAGCAAATACTATAAGATTTTGATTTCCCAAATGGTAGCTACATCACAGCTTTCAGGATCAGATTAACTTACAATCAAAACAACCAAAAAAAAGAATATGATTTCCTCCACCATACGTACACAGACACACACACACACACACACACACACACACACACACAACACTCCGCAGAACCCCAAAGGTGTAATCTGGGTGGCACCATGTAGGCAGAAATGGTTGCGTGAGCAAAGCCAGCATAGAAAATGTCTCCAAACACTTATTCATCCTCCCACCACCTCCCCAAACCATTGTGTTTAGTTTACAGCTTTGAAAATGTAATTAACACTTTTACTCGTGGGAGAGTAGACCCTGAGAATTTTAACAGGACGTACTAGAAACAGATTCAACTCTCAGTGAGCAATGGTTTACCCGAAGGATAAACTAAACATAATCACCGTTCCCTCGTCTCCTAGGAACCTGGAGACCAACATGGGCTTACGCCAGTCTTTCCTTGAATCCCACTGTCATTGTCACATCCCTCCATCAGATTTGAAAATTAAACCCCACAGAGTACAGGTCCAAACAATACCATGGTGAAAGCCCAGAACAGCTATTTGAATAAGACCTAAAACATTCTGGCTTTCTGCTGTAAGTTCACCAGCTGCTCTCCTGGCTTCAGGATATCAGGAGCAGCGTCCAGACGAGGTGGCTGCTTTCATGGTGTAAGTTGAGGGATGCTGTGAAGCTCCTTTTGTCCCCCAGTGTCTCTATTATAAGTCTGCCATGATGCCTGAGGTCCCATGTAAAATTACCTGTATTTTACTTAGGAGGGAGAAACACATACAACTGTCCACATTAGACAGCAGTTTGGTGGAATCTCGAGGGAAGAAGACACAGAGCTGGCAAATTTTGGTGAAGGGACACAGAGGTCCAGAACAGGACACACTGCTGAGCCCTGAGCATGGGGAAGGAGGCCGGGTGTGCCAGGCAGGGAGGTGGGGAGAGGAAGGCACTAAGCAAGGCAAACTTCACCCACTTAATTCTTGTACCTGGAGCTGAGACAACAGAAGGATACAGGTGGGCACTGCTGGGGAAACCACTGGCTCAGTTACCGACCTTCGTCCTGGAACAGCTGCTTTATGTGAAGATGTCAGGAATATGTTACTTTTTTTATATTAAAACAAATACAGTCTTGCTTTGGGGTTCATTGCAAGATCCACATGGTTATTTAAAGAGGAAACAAACCAGGAGACTCCAACTTTAAATGTCCTATTTACAGTGGACCTCTTGGGTGGTAACCCGGACTTGGATTTTCTCAGCTCAGTGACCAGCGTCACTGTACATCTGGAAAAGCACCAGCTGTGACATTACGTGCTCTTTGCATGAGCTGTGACTATCTAGGCAAATTTTCATGTTTAGTGCAGATGGAAAAGAGAAAAGCATGTCACCAAGCAAAAGTATGGCATGAACTGTCTGACTGGTGGTATATGCTATGTGGTTGAGAGATGTTTATTTATTATCTAGTGTAAATAGATTAATTTTCCTAGAAAACTTGACCTAAAATCTATATTCAACTTTATTATTCTCCAACTGATCATAAACATTGCCTCCAGATCAGTTCTTACAAAAGACCTACTTCCTTTTCAACCCTCAGGTAAAACTCCTTAAGTTGGGGTTCAAAACCTTCCACATTTCAGTCCTTCCTGAGCCTCCAAATTTAGCTCTCATGACCAGCCCTCTCCTGCGGCTATTCCCCAAAGCGCAACCAGCCAAACTCATATTCTAATGGTACCCAAATATGGTCACCCGTGAGCCTGGTCTGGGATGCCTCTCCACAGCCTGTCTCTCCTCTCTGGTTGTCAAAATCCTACTGATCCTTCAAGGTAAGACATTTCGTCCAGTAGTTTCCTCCATATGCTCTCAATGCTTGTTCTTTAAAAAACATTTATAAGACAGGTCCAAGATGGCAAATTAGGTAAATGCTATGCCTACTGCATCCCAGGATCACACAAAAATTACAAATAAATTATAGAAAAATTAACCTCAAGAATCATCTGAAGACTAACTGAATAGAACCCCTATAACTAAGAATATAAAGAAGAGGTCACATCTAGACTGGTAGGAAGGGGGAAGCCATGAAACAGGCTGACCCCAAATGCACAGGTAGTGGTTGAATGCCGGGAGGGACACCTCCGTGGCAAAGGTCCCCCCTGAAGAGGGAGAAGTCCCAGCCCCACACCAGGGGTCCTATGCTGGGAAAAGGAGTTCCCACAGTATCTGGCAGTGGAAACCAGCCAGGACTCTGTCTGCCTATCCCAGTGGGATGAAGGGTGGCTGGAAACCCAGATGGCATCTTACAGAGCCCACACACAGACTCACTCACTTGTAAACACTCACCTGGGCTCTGGTGGAGGGGTGGCAGCTTGGGAGGCCCAGGGATGTGCGGGGAGGACTGAGTTGTGTGGTTTTGCAGTGGGAGCTGGAGGGACAGGAACCATTTTTGTTCCTGCATGGAGCCTGACACACGTGGCATCCCACCAAACCCCCGCCCACCACATGCACAGCTGGTGCTACATCCCCCGGACACTCCTGACTGCTGGGCTGCTGGCCCCACCCCACAGGCTGTGGAAGCGTTTTTGACGTGGCTGCGGGCCTTCAACAGCCCGGGAAACATTTGCAGGTGGGTGATAACCCAAAACCTGCACCATAGCGTCTCTTGGGCTCTCAGGAATTTGTGAGCCTGAGGCAAGCAAGGGCTAGCTGCAGTGTTCTCAGGGCACTTGCAAAGTGGTCACCTGTGGGGAACTGGCATAAGTACTGAATCTGCACTAACTTTGTAAAAAATGCGAGCCACGTCTTGTGACTCCCTTGGACTGCACCCCGCCCAGATTGTTGCTACATCACTGAGGGCATTCTCACTACCGGGTCAATAAGCCTGGCCTGTGCACCTAAGGAGATTCTTTCAGTGGCTGGGCGTGATGGGCAGATGGCAGATGGCAATAGGCCTAGGGGACTCTTTTTCTGAGCTGCCTCAGGCCCTACTGCTGGCAGCCAACCTTGGTTCATAGCAAGGCCACCCCACGTGCCTCCAGGTCTAGCACACACAGTAACCAACCACATATAGCTTTGAGTCTCCTACCAGGTAGCCATGGACCAGTAATAGGCAGGGCTGAAATTGGCCTGCACAAGAAACAACAAAAGACACCAAAAAGACACCAAAAGACACCAGAAACAACACACTCAGAAGCCACCCTCAGACCACACTAGAGCACTACCTGGATAGCCCCACAGCAGCACACCCAAAGGGGAGTCTCAACAGGCACAAGAGCCCATGGGGGTGAAGCCTCCTCTGAGGGGTCAGCCCCCAAACACCAGCTCATGCACTGTAGGCATTGCCAATCCTTACAGTTAGTCAGCCTGGGAGTCAATCTCACCCACTGACACACTAAAAGCAATCAAAGCTCAACTGCAACAAGAGAACACACACAACACACTCAAGGGACACTCCTGGAACACACGCACAGGAGATCAAGGAGACTGTGGCATTGGACACAGGGCACCTACTACATAAGGTCACCCAGCAAAGACTGAGAGACATGGGAAATCTACCTAATACATAGAAGCAAACACAGAGCAGCAGCCAGAATGAGGAAGCAAAGAAACATGTCCCAAATAAAAGAACAGGATAAATGTCCAGATATAGAACTAAATAAAATGGAGGCAAGCAACCTACTAGAGACAGAGTTTAAAACACTGATTATAAGAATGCTTAAGGAACATAGTGAGAATTTCAACAAAAAGGTGGCAAGTATAAAGAGGGACATAGAAACCATAAAAAAAAACCAGTCAGAAATAAAGACTACAATAACTGAAATGAAGATTGCACTAGAAGGAATCACCAACAGATTAGATGAAGCAGAGGACTGAAGTGACTAAGAAAACAAGGTGGCAGAAAACACCCAAAAAACAAAAAGAAACAAAATGAAGATAGTTTAAGGGATCTGTGGGACAACATCAAGCGTAACAACATTCACATCATAGGAGTACCAAAAGGAGAAGAGAGGGAGCAAGAGATCAAGAACCTATTTAAAGAAATAATGACTGAAAACTTCCCTAACCTGGCCAAGGAAATAGACAGACAAGTCCAGGAAGCACAGAGTCCCAAACAAGATGAACCCAAACAGGCCCACAACACGACACATCATAATTAAAATGGCTAAAGTTAAAGACAAGGAGAAAATCCAAAAAGCAGCAGGAGAAAGACAACTAGTTACTTACAAGGAAGTTCCCATAAGACTATCAGCTGATTTCTCAACAGAAACTTTGCAGGCCAGAAATGATTGGCATGAAATCTTCAAAGTAATGAAAAGCAAGGAACTGCAAACAAGATGCAGCATTTCACCCCAAAGTAGCAGAATATACAGAGGGTGTATATATATATATATATATATATATATATATATATATATATATGTATATATATATATATATGTATATATGCACACACATTTGAAGAAAGGAGAAAACTGTATTAAAATTGTAATAATACACCAATAACAAAAGATGAATACAAATCATGTGTATACATTATTTTGGCACCCCTGGGACATTCTTTTCAAGTGCAAGGCTGTCATTTAAAATTGAAGAAGAGATAAAGAGCTTCTCAGACAAGAAGAAGCTGAAGGAATTCATTACCACCAAGCCAGTATTACAAGAAATGTTAAAAGGACTCCTTTAAGGAGAAAATAAATGCAATTAAAAAAATTGGGCAAATGATTTGAACAGACAATTCACTAAAGAAGCTATGTGGATGGCAAATAAGCACACAAAAAGATGCTCAACAATATCAGTTATTAAAGAAATGAAAATTAAAATCAAATTAGAATGGCTAAAATTAAAAAGATAGGCCATACCAAATGTTGGTTAGCATGAGGAACAAATGGAACTATCACAGACTGGTGGTGGGGGATGTAAATTGGTACAACCACACTGGAAAACAGTTTGGCAGTTTCTTAAGAAGTTAAACTAGCCCTCACATATGATCCAGCTAATCCTTATCAAACTGCCAATGGCATTTTTTCACAGAACTAGAATAGATAATCCTAAATTTTATATGGAACCATAAAAGACCCCGAATAGCCATAGCAATCCTGAGAAAGAAGAACAAAGCTGGAGGTATCACACTACCTGATAACAAATTATACAAGGCCATAGTAATCAAAACAGCATGGTATTGACATAAAAAACAGACACATAGATCAATGTTTTTTTTTTTTTTTGGAATATGCTTTTGGTGCTGTAGCTAAAAATCCTTTCTGTAATCCAAACACACAAAGAATTTCTGTTATGTTTTCTTCTAAAATTTTACACTTATAGGTTATACACCCAGGTCTATCATTCATTTAATTTTTGTATACAGTACAAGGTGTGAATCATATTTGGAGAGGCTATTGATGAGTACTTTTACTTTGAATTTGAGAGGGCTCTGAGATATCCAAGAGAAGATTCCAGCTGAAAGTTGGAAATAAGGATCTGGAGTCGGGAGAGAGGATGGGATCTAAAACACAGAATGGGAACCGCTGGCCTGTGTGTGGTAGTTGAAGGTTCTCTGAGAAAATGATCATACTGAGGAAGGACAAAAAGAGTGAGAATTTAAAAGGGCGAAGAATGGAACCCTGAATAACAACCGGATTTTAAGGAGAAACAACAGAAGAGGAATGAAACTATCGGGCACTAGTCTTTTACGAAATTGAGTAGTGCTCTAAAAAGTTTTAGGAGAACCCAGAAAAGTGATAACATTAAAAAAGTGAAAGGAAAAATGAATTTAAAGAGAGTGATGTGTGCAAATGCTGAGAAAGGTCAAGTGAGAAGAGAAACAAATGAAGATCAAAAATATGAATAATAAAATGGCAATAACTATGTACCTATCAATAATCACTTTAAGTGTAGATGGAGTAAATGCTCCAATCAAAAGATGTAGGGTAGCTGAATGGATAAGAGAACAAGATCCACACATACGCTATTATAAGTGACTCCCTGTAAGATCGAGAGACACACACAGACTGAAAGTAAAGGGATGAAGGAAGATATTTCATGCAAATGGAAATGAGAAAAAAGCTGGGGTACAAATACCCTTATAGGACAAAACAGACTTTAAAGTGAAGACTATAATAAGAGGCAAAGAAAGACATTACATAATAATAAAGGGATCAATCCAACAAGAGGACATAACCCTAGTAAACATCTATGCACCCAACATTGGAACACCTAAATATATAAAGCAATTATTGACTGCCATAAAGGCAGAGATCAACAGTAACACAATCATAGTAGGGGACTTTAACAACCCACTGACACCAGTGGACAGATCTTCCAGACAGAAAATCAATACAGAAACAGCAGCCTTAAATGACACACTAGACCAGATAGATTTAATTAATATTTTTAGAGCACTTTACCCCAAAGCAGTAGAATATACATTCTTTCCAAGTGCACATGGAACATTTTCCAAGATAGGACACACGTTAGGCCACAAAACATGTCTCAAAATTAACCACTGAGATATCCCATGTTCATGAACTGACTTAATATTGTTAAAATGGCAATATTCCCCAAATAGATCTACATTTTCAACATAATCTGCGAATGGGTATGAGGTTTCTTTGGGGGATGGTAAAAATGTTTTTAAATTGATTATAGTGATGGTTGCCTAACTGCCAATGTATTAAAAACCACTAGAGAGAATTGTATGGTATATAAATACCATTTTTAAAAAGCTGTTAGGTTGGGTTTTTTTGTTTGTTTGTTTTAAAAAAGAACCCTTGGATTTACTAATTGGGAGTTATTAGTCACCGCAGTGAGAGCAGTTTTTTTAGTGGTGGGAGTTGTAGCCAGGTTGAAGAGGGTCCACAAATGAATGGCAACAAATGTTACCTGCCATTTCAAGATGTTGTGACAAAGGAGATAGGGTAGTACTAGAAAGGGAAAGGTTTAGAGGGACTATGATTTCTAAAAAAGAGAGAGAATATGGGGGGGGGTAAGGGGGTAGGGGGAAGAGAGAGAGGAAGCGAGAGAGGGAGGTGGGGAAGGGGGGGGAGAGAGAGAGAGAGAGAGAGAGAGAGAGAGAGAGAGAGAGAGAGAGAGAGAGAGAGAGAGAGAGAGAGAGCGCGCCTGAGCGGCCCTAGGAGAGAAAGAAATGGAAGCTGTTAGATCCGAGCAGGTGCGGGGCAGGGGGCAGTGACAGTGGTGAGGTGATGGGGCCCATAGAAACTTGAGTTTCAAACACTGTACAGGGGTCTTTTCTCTGATTTAAATAGGGGGGAAAATTCTTTCTTCCTAAAATCTATCTAAGTCTGGCCTTTTCTTCCCTCAAATAACATGGTTGCTTTCTCCAAGGGTTTTTATCCTTTACATTTTACCTACCAATTACTCTTTATTAGTCAGGATTCAGTAAGGGAAAGGATCACATTGAAAGAAATATTAGTCTCCAAGGATTATAAATTAATCTTTGTTTAATCTTTATTCTTTAATCTCAAGAATTTGGCTTTGATATCAAGGAAGTAAAATGACAGCATCTCTCAAAAATGTTAAGTTTTTGTTTCGCCAAAAATAGGACTAATGCCATCTATATGGAAGGATATAAAACTGCAGTTATTTTCAAATTACTAAATATTATTTTTCCCCTAATATTTGAGCCTGGATAACCATTTTGAAACTCTGGAACATATCCATGGATCATTCCAATTTACCTATTCCTGAGAATTTAAAACAATCCAGTAAAGGCTTTTTACCCAGACTCAATTTCTGGGTTCATTATTTTCCAAGGTTGAGTCCTACCACCATATTTTAAAATCTTTTTTTTCTGACTGCTTAAACTCAGTCCCAGTTGAAAGCTTTTGACGGAAATCCCTCATACTAATAAAAAGTTGGTGGTGGAAACTACATTAAAAGGGTAGTGATGTATTATCTTTATTAATTTTTCTATCTTTAGGTCATAACTTACATCCTGATGGGTGCTCTGATCCTGGGAAATACAGTTCAGAAATGTAACAGAACAATTAGTACCATAGGGGACTAGTTCAGATGTGACCCACTTGGGAAGGAAGAACTTCTAACCTCAGCAGTTATTCAGTTCGGGCAGCTTTCTTGCCATATCTCATTTTCATCAGCTGGAAGCTCAATGGTGTTAATTTTGGCTGAACAATTTGTATATGGATTGGATACCTTTTTAGCCGGTAGAAGACAATTGGTAACCTTCCTATAGAAATGTTGGCACAGAAGCCAGAAGTCATGCAGTGCAGAAATAACTTTGTTACAAAGATGTATGTAACTCCTGACGCACAGAGTTATGTCATCGTTCTGCCTTTAGCCATCCTGACTCACTCTTTGCATTGGTGTTCACATTGAATGAACATAAATTCAAGACAAAAATCTCTCCATATCACCTTAGTAATACTGGCTCATTTATTTTTTTTTTTGTTGCGTTAATATTCCCTTATCACTCACTTTTACTAATGCATATAACATTTGTTTTAAATGATAGTACCTTTATTTACAGAAGAAACACTGAGAGGTGATTTAACATAGTCGGAGCCACACTGCCTGTGTTTAAATCCCAGCTCTGCCACCTTTATAACATTGGGCAAGTTACTTGACTTCTCTGTGCCTCATTTTTCTCATAAGTAAAATGGGAATAATAGCACCTCAGAGGACTGCAGTGGGAATGAGAGGAGTTAGCCACATCGAGTGCGTATAACAGCGCTGGGTGTGTACAACAGCCTCAGTAAATGCTGGCCACGGCTACTAGTTTTTATTTTAAATGAAGAAAATGACTCACATTATAAAATTAGGAAAGTTGATGGTGTGGAGGAAATTTTTGTGAGCTGAACAAACACTAGCAAACCTTGGAGAACCAGGAAGGGTTAAAGCCTAAAGCTCATGAACAACATCTTGGGTTCTAGCCGTGACTGTACCACCAACCAGCAGCACAACTCTCAGCCCTGCCTTCGTCATCTGTGCCATCTATGTATTACTTCCAGCCTTTAACAACCTATACTGACTGAAACTCACTTTCTTTTCTTCTGTCAGCTAAGTAGTACTCTTTATACAAATCTGAACAGAAACAAATAAGTATCTATAAAATAGTTTTCATGAAGTTAAAAAATGAAAGATAACATGGACAGACCCCAAAGTCCAAAATAGGAATTTGAGTGGCCTTGTGTCTTTAACACATTTCCTTGTATGAACACTTTAATGAGAGTTCCTCTAAATATGGAAGAGCCTTTCCAGGATTTTATAATATTGGGAATCTAGCCCGACCTTCTCAGGGCTGATGATAGGTGGGACTCCTGGCCTGTGACTCCATTTCTAAATCTGTTATTCTTATATTAACAATGTGGTATCACATAAATAGCTCCTCAGAAAAAAATCCAAATTGGTGGCATATCATTTCAAATGAAATTAAAATAATGACTTGATTTCTAAGATTACTGTACTTGTTTTATCTGAGGTGCCTGAAATAAAAATTCATGAAAAATAACAGAATTGTGTTTTACACATTGATTTACTTTAAAGCAAAATACATACGAAAATGTATAGCGTCTCCCAAAGCATTTGACATATAGTTTTAAATACAATTTTTAAGTTTCAAATAAAGTTTATAATCAGGATAAATATACACATTTTTAGCCATAAAAGTGCAATTTTAAAGGCAGATTTCAGATCTCTTAATGATAGCTAATGGCAAGCTTAAGGGCATTAAAAATGTGCATCTATAAAAAATTTGAGGAAATTCATGAAAATGTTTTATCACCTTATTAACAAACATCTACCATATAACGTGGGAGAAGCCTTCATGATCTACTTACGAAGGCTGAAATCCTGTCTTTTGTAGCATAAAGTTTTCATAACACATTCTTGTTTAAACTCCCTTATGTCATCTTCATTAATATCAAGGGCAGGTTTGTGCTACATACGCGTATACATAAACACACTACTTTTTCCCATCTATAAATGGCCCATTATAAGAATATATTTAGTCTAAGGAGCAGTCAGAGCATAGCAAAGTGCTGCTTCAACTGTTTAATTAAAAGCTGGGTGTCCACATGGTCTGGAAATGCTGCTGCAGACTTCTGAGCAGCAACGTAACTTCTCTGTAGATCTCCAATCTGTGAGAAGTAGTAGAATAAGACCACAGAATGAAACATGAAAACATGAATAAGGAAGTCAAAACAAGACATAATCTCCACATACTGTAGAAACTCAAAGTGTTCTTAAGGGTAAATTGCTTGATTAGGCTACTTTGGTTTTAAAATTCTTTCACTGAGATAACAATTCAATCTTGAAAAATATATGAGAAAAATAAAATAACCAATTGTATAAATATTTCTGCCCCATTACAGTTGTCTGATTATAAATTCATAAATCTGTGTTTTCTTTTCCTGTCACTGACAGTGTTATAAAAATAAAATAACATTTGCATGCTAAAACAGCCCTGAGTAGTTTTGGAAAGCCTGAGGACAGCTCTTTGTAATGTACTACAAAGACGTATTTTGATTAGGATATTATCTTATAAATAGAAATTCAAGCAAAAACTATGGTATTTAAGATACGAAAGCATGCTCTGGGAGGTTTTAAATGGTGCAAGCACATTAATGTTGGAAAAATATTTGGTTTTAAAAGTTTATAAAGGGTGTCCCTGATTTTCAATAAATTATGTGTTAAAATCCAATCCTAAAGAAAAACACACAGTATCTGAATCCATATGAATGTATCTGGATTCACGTATACATTTCTAAAGAGAGCACTTTTCAGTGTGTGTGCACACACAGAAAATCTAGATAATTCTGGTCTTTTTTTCTAACACGCATATGTGTTAAAAAACATAAGAGCATTTCTTTTTTAAATCAGAATATTTCTTTTCAACATAGTATTTTCTCTAAAGGAAGGATAGCCTTTTGCTTAAAGAAATCTCTCATTTGAGTTATATATTCTTAAAATGGGATAATCTTCCTGAAAGAAAGTAATCAAGCCTTCTTTGCGGTTTACCTATGTGGCAGCACACTACACTGGAAAACACTTTGGCATCACTGGGAGCCGGGTATGGATTCCCAACTTGCGGCTGCCACATGTCTCTAGAAAGTCTTTTAAGTTCCATAGATAAGGTTTGGGTTCCTCTAGAACGGAAGTGGCAACGAAGGACAGGTTTTTATCTGTTTTATTCACTGCTAACATCTTCCGTACCTACAACAGTACCTGGTATATAGCACAGGCTCAATAAACAAAACATCAGGTATATGACAAAATGAGTAAGGAAGGTAAGGGATACCTACAGTGCAGGGTTGTTGGGAGACCTAGAGAAAGTGTAGAGCACCTGGAACAGTCTCTGGCTCTTAACAAGCACTCAAAAATTACAATTTAGGAATGACAGCTTATCTTATTTTCAAAACAGAAATGAGTGCAGATGGTTTCATGTTCATGCTATGAAAAATGACATATTTTTATAATGTCTTTTGGTCTATACAGAAAGAGTCTTTACATCAGCAAACATTTTTAGCCATTTCCTTATCCTCAAAACTTACCTTCCACGTTAAAGGAAGGTTTCTAAGCAAAACTTAGTTATTAGATGCCTTTTCTTTGTTTTCTTCTTATTATTAAAAATGGCACATGATTTGTATTAGCTCTTGGATATTAATTGTCTTTAACACAATATTAACAGTTGCATTTGCTCCATATTGTTTATAGCTAAAATAGCTTTCACTAATATCCTTAATTTTACAGCAGTCGTGCCAGAGACTTGGTGGCAATGATTCATAAATAATATATACAGGAGTTCCTTGATGTAAAAGTCAATTACTAAATCGTCCCCAAACCAAGAGTTATTTAATGAATATTTTTTCAATGACTAAATGTCATATTTTAAAACATAAAATAATTATTCTGCACTCTATGATGGTCAAATGATGAATGAAGCAGACCAGATGATAAATTGATAAAGAGTGAGAATACCTTATCAGAGACTGTTGCAAAATTAAAATGAGGCTCGTACATATGGGGTGCTAAAGATGACGCAGTTTGTAACAGTGCTCTTGCCTGTGGAAAAAAAAGAAAAGAAAAACTAAAGGTATATAAGCATGTATCAGCACTATATTGGTAATTTTTCTTTCTTCTTTTTTTTGGTAAAAGAATTCTTTACCCAGGATAGGACCTTAAAATACATGATCCTGTGATGAAAACAGATGACATTCCTCATGAAATACAACTTACTGCTATACAACTCCTTATATATTGCCAAAGTTATATTAATAATAAAATGCTTCAAAATACGGAGAAAATAAGAGAATTGAAAACAGAATAGACTTAATTATTTGAGAACCACTGTTCTTTTAAAGTTTATACCTCAATATGACATAGAACTCAAAATATAATCCTCCCCATACTAAAAAAAAGTCCTATTAATCTAGTTTTTGTTGCTGTTGATTGCTTTAGTGGGGTTCTAAGTATCTGTTTTGTAATGCAACAAGAAAAACAACCAAACAACCACAGTAAATTTCAAAGCCTGAAGTTCTATGCTGGATGACAGTGAGCAAACATTTATTATACTCCTGACCTGAAAATGACAATTGAATGCAACTGAAAATGACAAGCTTTCTGTTCTGTAAAGTACACAAACAAAGAAAATCCACATTATTCTTCTGGCCCTGTAGGCGCAAGGGATCAGACGTTGCAGGGACCACTGAGTGACAGGAGATGGTCTCACAGTCACTGTGAAGACCACAAATTCAGCATTCCAAGCTGCAGAATGACCTTTCAACTTGTAGCTAAACCCAAACCCTCTATCCATGACCCTGAAGACAAATTCATGCATCTTCTTTTTAATGGAAAATAAAATGACAGTTCATGTAGGATGGTGTGTTATGATTAGCTATTTTCTTTTTAAGTTGAGGTAAAATTAATAATAAAATGGAGTGAATATCATGAAACCTTTCCCCACGACATTTCAAATCAATTGTATACTAGAGAAACTACAATAAGAGGGAAGGAAAATCACCAATATAGGAACAAAGAAAATCACAAAAAGCAGTTGCTTCCTATGGACATAGGTACAGTTCCATCAAAGAACAAGTTCCCATTTTGGAGTAGTTTTTGTTTATAAAATACAAATCCATCTTTGTATTTTATACATTTACTTTGGGGGCCATATCCAATGATGTTTCTTTCCTTGTTTTGTTAAAAGGTTATCGTTGTGCTGAAGAGAACAGGTTGGAGGTCAACGTCCTGGCTTGCCCTTCATTACGTCTGTGACTTTGGGAACTTACTGATCTGCCTTGAGTCTCTGTTTATTGTATATTTAGCATCTTAAAAATTTGTTATAATAATAACAATACAATTTATTAAGCGTCTCCCATGTATTCAATACTATGCTCCTGCTGTGCTAAGTGCTTTACATGTATGATCTGCTGATCCTCACAAAACACCTTCGGGTACTGTTATTACCCAATTTTATATATCATCTGTTCATTTCACAGATATTGACTGAGCACCTACCATGGGCCCAGCACTGTATTTGGAGCTGAAATAGAGCAGTTAGAAGACAGAGAAAGTAGGTCCCTACTTTCAAGCTGCTGACATTCTTCATACACACGTGAAAATATCTGATAAAATGGTAAGTGCTATGAAGAAAAAAGTAAAAGGTAGTAGTTGTTATCGAGCCTGAAGTCACCTTTAGACTGGTGTTTGAGATGCCCTTTCTAAGGAATGGCAATTAAGCTAATGCCTCAATGAAAAAAAAAAGTCATTGCAGGATCTGAAAGAACTTTCCAAAGACTATAAAGTAAGAACAGGCACTGCATATTTGCAGAGCAGCAAGATAGCTAATGTGTCTCAGTCAGTAGGAAAGGAGTACATTCCCATTATCTGCAGGTAATATGTTCCAAGATCCCCGGTGGATGCCTGAAACCTTGGAAAGTACTGAACCCTATATGTACTATGTTTTTCCTATACATATATACCTCCAATAAAGTTTAATTTATAAATTAGGCACGCCAAGTGATTAACAACAATTACTAATAGTAAAATAGAACAATTATGACAATATACTATAATAAAACTTATGTAAATGTGGTCTCCCTCTTTGATAATCAATCTGATAACTGAGACAGCTACTAAGTGACTAATATGCAGCGAGGATACGCTAGATCGGATGATTCACGCTCCAGGCAGGAAGGAGTGGGACAGCGAAAGATTTCATCATGCTACTCAGGACGGTGCACAATTTAAAATTTATGAACTGCTGATTTCTGGAATTTTCCATTTAATATTTTAGAACTATGGTTGACTGCAGATAACTGAAACTGAGGAAAGTGAAACTGTGAACAAGTGGGGGACTACCGTAGTGGCAAAAGATGTGGTCTGAGAGGGAACCAGAGGCCGGATTACATGGGGCCTTGTAGGCCAAGCTTTGAAGTCAGGATTTTATTCCAAGTGAAAAGAGAAAGCCTTTGGAGGATGCTAAGCGAAGCAGTAATAAAATAATCTTATTTTATATAAAAAAAAGTCCCTTTGGCTGTTCTGAGGAGGATATATTACAGGGTACACTTACTTGCTGACAGAAGTGGGAACAAAATCCCAGCAAGGAGACTCTTGCAGTAGTCCAGGCAGGAGATGCGAGCAATTTGGAGAAGGGTGACAGGGGAGGAGGAAAGGGGCCAGGTCCAGGATGTGGCTTGGAGGTAGAACGGACAGGGCTTCCCAAACACGATGGGGATGTGGAGTGGCAGGGAGGGGCAGTAGGAAAAGGGAGGTATTAGGGGTGGCTCCCAGGATTTCGGCTTGAGCAGCTAGATGGTGAACGGAGGAATAGTTCACTATGGTAGAGAAGACTGGGGAGGTGCAGATTTGTCCTAATGAAATCAAGAGCTCTATTTTGGCTACAGTAAGGTGAAGTAACTTGTCCAAGGTCACTACTACATGACAGAGCTGGGATTCAAACCCAGGATGGCCAGACTTTGGAGCTTACATTAAATTCTAACAAGTAAGGAGGCTACACATGACAGCTTTGCTGTGAAGAAAGCAGACCGTCCACCGAGCCACTGACCTGCTCCACGTGGCCCTTCCGCATCTCCAGCACGGCCAGGTTGTTGTAGGCCTCGGCGTGGTTGTTGTTGTTGACCAGGGCCAGAATGAAGCACTGAAGGGCCAAATTCATATCTCCTATTCCCTAGAGAAGAAAAACACATATCCACATACACAAATCCACGTGTTTACTCCTGCCATTTCATCCCATCTTTCTTCATAGAAGTCTTTCCTGCTATCATAGGAAAAGCAAAAATACCAATCATATGAGTCAAGTGTGAATTGTATGTTAAGAGGATTTAACCTGGGAATATAAAATGAGTTATGGTGACTTCTAGAAATCTCCAAATTGCTACGTAAGACTGTGAAACCAAATCGGGATTGATAATACCTGAAAATGTCTTCAACCCAACTTGTGGCCACCTTTTTCTATAACAGAAATTACATTAGAGAAACAACATACCACAGCTACATGTCCCAAGTTGTACCAGACATCAGCTGCCTCTTCCTCGTTTTCAGCCAGAGAAAGGGCACGTTCAAATGAGGTCAGAGTCATGTCATACTGCTGGGCATAGAAGCAACAGAGCCCCAGATTGTTAAAAAGCTGGCAGTTGTAAACACCCATCTGCAGGAGACGCCTTTTTGAAAAAGAACATACATGTTGTGGTGTCAGACCAACAGTATAAATCTCAAGACATATATGTCTTTTACGAAGTTAGAAATAAATTCATTTTATAATTTTTAAACCCCCCAAGAATATAAATAGAAAGTATTAGAGTAAATGAAAAAAATGTTAAAGCAAATACAAAAGCAGGTCTTTTTAATGATGCTAGTCATGGAAATGTGTCCAGAGGCAAACTTACAACTTATGCACGTTTTCTCCCCCAAAAACATTGGTAGGAAACCAAAATAAGAAGTAAATAGTCACACATTCTGGCTTCATAAAGCTTTGGTGCCCATAGATAAATTCCTAAGACCTTCTCATCTAATTTGGAGACTGTGTTGAGTGTTCACCTCCAAGCTTTCAGCTGAGTTGGATCCTGTTTTTGGTTATGTGAATTTTGTAGGTGAGCTGCATCTACTGACCTCCAATGGGATTCCACCAGGGAAGATAAGACCACCAGTGGACCCCCATGTTATCCACTTAGCTTTCATGCTACAGCTCAAGAAGCCCGTTTTGTTTCTATGAATCATTAACCCCAAAGGACAAAGGATAAGAGAGTTCAAATAAGCAAATGAAAATCCACCCCCAGCTGCCCTGAGGAACTCATGAGCCACTTTGGGGATGGGGGAGTAGAATCACAGCTGCATGTGACAAGATGGCATTCGTATTATCATGTTTTATGCATCCAACATAAGTATGGAAAGAACTCTTGTCAGTTGCCAGTTATCTCCTTGTTTATAACCTAAGTGCTGACGAGGAAATCAAAATTTAAATATTAATCTCAGAAACCATCCCTCGGATAAAATAAGTATGTGCTTAAAAGAGAACAGAATTTATTTAAATCGAAAAGCATTTTGGACGAGAGCTGACAATACTGCACAAAACAGGGAATCCTGGCTCAGGTTCTCATCAGGGCTCAGAACCTGGGGCCCACTGCTCTTTGCCCACTGCTGTTTGCAAATCTCATCACTATTTCACTTTCAGGGTCTTTCTATTATAGACAGTGGTGTTAATGAAGCCAGTGACGGTGAGAGGCGCTTCCAGGAACTATCAAACTGTTGTTGGGTGATGGCAAAATGGCTACTTCAGACCATGACATGGGGTTAAAAACTCAGTTGGTTATCCAGGTGTGTTTCTACAAGATGCCAAATATCTGTGCATTTCCAAATTATTACAAGTCACTTTAACACTCATAAAAGATCTAGGTGTTTGAATTTTTAGTCTCATATATAGATATAGCCTATGCATTATTTCTCTACATTTTCATTCCACCATTATTATTGTTTCATCAATATTTTACAGGAAAGTAGTTCTAAAAATGGAAGGTAAAGCACACCTGTAAAACCGGAGAGCTATTTCTGGTTGATCAGAATAAAAGTGGTTACTTCCAATGCATGCAATGGCTTCTATGTGAGTATTGTCCTGTTTCAAAACTTCTTTGTAGTATTTGGCTGCTGATGAAATATTGTTCATTTCCTATTCTCCATCAAGACAGAAGAGCAGTACTTTATTAATATTGCCAAGAAATTATTTTTGTTCTTACTGGTTTACATTCTTCCATTCAATAAATATTTAATAAGAGGCTAGTATGTGTCAGACTGTTCTAGGCCCTGGGGACATACTATGAACAAAAGCATAAAGTTAACACTATCTTCAAGGAGGGTACATCTGGTAGGGAAGAGAAACGAACAAATATGTACTATAAAGTCGGGCAAGGATAAGTGTTGTACAGAAAAACAGAGCAGGGTATTCAGAGAGAGAGGGTGCTGCTTCCGAAGGGGTTTTGGAGGAGATGACTCGTGAACAGAGGCTGGACTTGAGACATGAGCACAAGTGGGGAAGCGAAATCTGGACAGAGGGAACAACAACTGTAAAAGCCTGAGGTGGGAATGCACTTGTCACGTGTGAAGAGCCACACAAAAGCCAGTGAGGCTGCAGAGAGGGAGACAGGCACAAAAGGAGATCTGAGAGGTAGCCAGGTGCTTTGTTCATCATGGCAAGAACTTCAGGTGTTTTCCCCAAGTTGAGGGAAAGCCATTAGAGATCAGAGCAGAGGAATCACGTGATTCTAGTTACATTTTTAAAGAATAACTTGATGGTTACACACAGGATACACCGAAGTGGGGAAGAATGGAGCAGAAAGACCTGGAGTCTCCCTGATAATCACAACTAAATGTATTTAATGTTATTAATGAATGTTATATCTTTCAAGATCATCTTCAAGGCCAGTTCACGCTCCATATCCCTCATGGAAATTTCCCCAGTGCCCTCAGTTCATATAACTCTCTTCTGTTTCTCAACTTTCATGACACTTATTGTGTGAATCATTCACTCCTTAGCATATGAAGACTCACATTTTTGTTAGACTTTAATTATAACATATTTTATCAAATCTACGAGACACCACCAACTGTAAGAAGTATGACACTATGCTTTTTATCACACAGAAATTTTTTTTACCTCCAAGGACTCAATATTTTTTTTTTTGGAGGACTTTATTATTTTTAGAGCAATTTTAGGTTCACAGCAAAATTGAGGGGACAGTATGGAGATTAATGCATTTCGTTATTCAATATCAAAAAAATATAGCCACTAATATTATCAACAATCTCATCAATATTAGTATTATGAAAATAGTTTTGATCTGTGGACTCCTTGAAAGGGGTCTCCAGGACCCCCAGGAATCTCTGGATCACACTTTCAGAAATGTTGATATTAGAATGATATTTGGGGCCTTTCTTCCTGTCTCAGCCAGTGTGGGTCTCTTTGGTGGTAGAATTTGCCCAAATTGGTGTCAGACATTATCGTAAAGCTGAAGTTATTAGGCAGTAGGTAGGATATCTCAATATCCTTTTCATGGAACATGACTATAAAATTTATAAGAATAAGCAAAAGTCCACAATGGCCAAGACATTCCTGATGAAGATGAACAAAGTGCCCTCCCAAATAGTAAGTTTTATAAGACTACAGTAATTAAGATGGTCTAATATTGGTATAAGGTTAGACAAATAGAACAACGGAACAGAAGGCCCCAAAACGTACCTACCATATATAGAAAGAAATTTATATTTGAAATTATAGACTTTGGGAAAGGATCAGTAAATGTACTGGGACAGCTAGCTATCTATAGGGAAGACTAACTTAACTCTCTATGTCATACCATTTTCTATACTTTTCCATAGGTTTAAAAACTCAGCTTGGCTAAATGTATACACTAAAGTATCTTATTCTGTTGGTGAAGCACAGACCAACCATCATAGTTTTATAAATTGTTCTCCTTGCTAGGACCCCAAAGGGAAATGGGCTTACTTAAGAAGCACAGTCTTAATTTTATGTCAATTTTTTTAATACTATGAACCTCACCTCATAGATCCTGGCAATTCCACAAAGTAGGGTTACTTCTCCTGGAAACTTATCTAAGCCTTGTTTGAAAAGATTTAAAGCAGTCACAGGTTGATCCAATGAGATGTAAACCTAAAACCAAGATACAATGCAGTAAAAGTACCGGTTCTTAAAATAATGTAGTATCTTTTATGACAAGTTTATAATAATTGTTTAGTAACAAAAATCATCTCCTAGATATTACAGTAAAATTTCTTCAAATCGTTTAGGATTAATTTCCAATAATGATGTTATGGTTTTATCTCCACATGTTGTATATGAAGTATTCATTTATTTATTTCTTCAACAAATGCTTATTTTCAGCTTACTATTGTCAGAGAAACTAAGCAGTAACTAGACAAGAAAGGATCAAGGGACAATCTTTTTAGGATAGAACAGACATGAATGAGTATGTCTACTGACTGGCACTAAGGAATCAATTATGAGATTGAAGTCGCAGATGCAGGAGAAAGAGGGGATGACCCATGGAACAAGGTCTGAGAAAGAGCAGCAGGAGAGAGCTTGTGAAAAGGATGGTTTTGGAAAAGAACCTCCCGAAAAAGAGGGGAAACAGATTTGTGAGGTGTGGCGTCAGGGAGTTGAGGGAGTTAGCACTTGATGGCTTCCACTTAATTAGCAATTAGGACATTTGAATGAATAACCCATATACCTAAGAAGAATCTCTAAAATAGAGAATTATTTTATGTATAGAAACATAAGATTATGACATTTTTTCTTCATGATCATGGATCCTCTATTTCTTCCTAAACAGCTAGATTGTGCTTTGAAGAATGGCTCAAATGGATACACAGAAAATTGTTTACAGTGTTTATTGCTAAAGTGTAAGATTAGAGGGAGAGGTATGGGTGAAAACTTTTCCATTTTTATCTTATATGCTTCTAAACTGTTTTTAAAGATACAACAAATAATATGATTTAATATGCTAAGTAATATAAAATATTTGATAATTTTTTAAATTAACCATCTAAAATTTTAAGACACAATGTTGTTTCTAAAATCTGCTTGATCTCTATTATTTAGCAATCATTCCTTAACATATTGAAGAAAATAAGTAAATTTTACCTCTATACAGTTATGTAAGCAATAAGGAATTTAAACAAATCTATTTATGGAAAAATAGGTCAAACCATGAATTTAACAATAGTTAAAATTGAAAGTACATTTTTTTTAGCCATATGACAGGTAATTATCAACTAAGATGATACTCAAATAGTGTGGCTTAAATTTTAATTTCAAGCTGTCAGGAAAGTTTAAAAATCTACTGTGATACACTGAAACTTCTTTAAGAATTTAAGTTTAATATATAATGTATAGTAGATAGATTTAGATATCATATAGTTTCAAACATCTTTGAAAACCACTGCACACATACTAAGATGAGCACAGTACAATTAGCACAGATTAGCAAATTATATAGCTTACTTTTCATTTTGTGTCCTTTTAGTATACTCACTTTAATACCGTATTTAGAAAGTAGTAGCCCTTCCTTTTATATCTCATCTTCTTTTTAACCTCCTTTACCACATTTTTTTAATTAAAAAAAATTCTTAAATATACAGAAAGATGATGTCATAACAACCACTTCATCAAATATGTCTTTTAAAGTAGACTTGATGGGGGTTAAGTAACTACCCCAACACTGAAAATTCTGGGTGGCCCCTCACTTCCATAGTGGCTGTGGGTGGCACTAAGAGGCAGTGAGGAGGCTCTGGCATTAGAACATCCTGGGTTTGAATGCTGGCTCGTAAAAGCAAGTGACCCTGAACATCTTACCTTCTTTAAGTCTCCTTTTCCTTAAGAGCAAAGGAAATATTCAAACAGACCAGAGAGGTTGCAATAAGGGTTAAGCTGCATAAAGAACAGACCTGCTGCAATACCTTACACTGAATAGGTGCTCAATAAAGCGGGAACACCGAGTAGGTGCTCAATAAAGGGGAAAGATTGTTTTTGCTATTATGATAGAGCCAAGAAATAAAGGATATAGATTAAAAAAAAATCCTGTTCTCTACAGTCTGCTTAGGTGGGAGACAAGTGTGTTGTAAAAACAAGGGTCTCGCTGGGGCCTATTACCCATGGGGGTGGTTAAGCCTGAGGTATTTTCTTCTGCTTGAATGGGCAATCTTTCAATGGGGTTTTATTATTTGTCATGTAATCAATTTCTCCTGAAATAGTTATTCTCCATATGGTCCCACATTTTCCCTTGCTGAAAAGAAAAATAAGTTAAATCTGAACACATTAACTTGCCAAAATATTCCTAAAGAAACTGGCAACTCTCCCCATGCATTGGCCAGAATTTAAACATTTACTCTGAGAAGACAGATTTCACTCAAATTTAGAATACTTACTTACTTTTGCCAAGTAGAGAAATGTATCTACCATTTCCTGCTGCTTCAGGGCTGATTTAAACTGCTTTTCTGCTTCACGATACATTCTTAACCTAAGAACAGCCATTAAAAAAATTAGACATTCAAGTTAAAAATAAATACTACGACATTCATGCCATGAAGATATGAATAGAGGCAAATTACATTTATACGAGTAAGCATGTAAAAGAAGGTAATAGCATACACACGTGTTCATATCAACGTGTATATTTATACAGTTTAGCAAAAAGTTGCCTATTTCCCATGTTCACTGTTTTTCTAACCCTGCAATGCTGAGTAAAGAGTCCGTTGGCAGTCTAGTCACAGCAGGACTAATAGCTGCTGGTGAGCCAGGTCACACAGTTCACCACCCAAAGAGCTTACGACCAGCTGGACCTACAGCAAGTGACCTGAATAAATACTTAAGAGTCTCTACTTTACTGGAACAATTAAAGGATGGCATTTCTTGGAAACCGTCTTCTGCTGAGACAAAACCCCATTTTTAAAGCCGTTCTTAATCAATGTTGATGAAAGCAGTATTTGCCACTTGAGGATACAGCTATACCCTTTTATTATTCTAGAAACATTTTCTTTTCCTTCTTTAGTATCTGCCACTGACTGTCCTAGTCCACAAATCTGAGATTTGTTCCTTGTGTAACTGTAAGTGTCCTGATCTCAGCACCTATCTCCTTTGCCCAGAGAACGTTCTGTCACCACTAAATCAATCACTAAAGGACACTTCAGCCTTTCCTTCACAGATCTGTTGGGCTTTCTCATAACTCCTCCACCACAGCCACCTAAGAGCTACTTGGGCACTTTATAATAATGCTTTTCTTTTGTGAAATAAAGTCAGGACAATACACAGTATGTTCCACTGTGCTACTTTCATTTAAAGGCTTGAAAAAAAAATCTTTGATCATTTTTCTAACCTAAGCCTCAAGCATTGGTGTGGCTGTACCCAAATAGCAGTTAGAAGAAATGGGATTAAGAAGATTAAAAGTGATTTAAAAAAAACACAACAAAACTGGCCTAAAGTTAGAGGATGTGTGATATGGCAGAAGCCTACACCTCTTCAAAGGTCCCACAACTTTTATAAGGAGTATTTACAAAATGTTATCAAAGAACTCTAAAAGTTCTGTAAAACAGCATATTTATATACATAACTGCAACTGAATATGCAAGTCTTAAACACATGGCTGAAGTTCAGTCACTGAATTCCATGAATACCTAATTATTCACGAGTGTCTATACATTTTTATCTAATAAATTGTCTCTTCCAAAAATGATTTAAAAGGGACTACAACCTTCCGTCACCATATATTTGATCCCTTTTACCCTCATCTACCACCCTCCTCCCCCCTTACCCAACAATTGTCACCCCAATAAAATTTAATTAAAAAATAAAAATAAAAATAAAAAACTAAAAGAGACTACAACAAAAAGACATATATATATTAAGAACATGAAAACAGAAATAGATTTTCTTAAAACCTTGGAGATGGAAGAATAAACAAATTAAAAAACAAACAAGGAAGCAATCAGAGCTATTAAGCTACCTGGAAACCAAAAAAAAAGAAGGAAGGATGGGTCATGTTTTTTATCATTGCATCTTCAAGAGATAATTTCTTCTACTACTATCAAAAAGAAGTTTACCACATGGGTTCTGGTATAAAGAAAACGGAGTGTGTCATATATAAAGAAAGTCTAGGAATAATGAAAACATCAGTCAAGTTCATGAACACAGGCCAATATCAGAGGTAATCCCCATCAACTGCTACCTTTTTCTCTCCAATTTAATTCAATAAACATTGTCAAGCACCCACTGCATGCACATTTCATGAAGGCAAGGAGATGCAAAAACGAAGATAACAACCATGTCCTGAAGACACCAGTAAGGATTGAAATAAAACATGCTCATAAACAAATTTAGTATTATGGCAACGAGAAAAAAAAGTGCCTTGAGAACACAGAGGAAGAGCGAACCAAGATAGTTTCGGGGAAGAAGTGATAGACAAGATTTTGACAGCTAGACAGGGTGAGGTGAGGGAGGAGTAAACTATCAGCATAAGTAAACAGGCAGGAAAGTACGCAGCATGTTAGGGGAATGCTGAGTTGTTTTGGTTTAACCAAAAAGGAGGACACAGTAAGGAATGGGAGAAGGGAGAGATATGGGCAAACATGCAGACAGACTGGGATGAGACCGTGGATGCCACACCGAAATCCAGACTTCACTTTAGAGGTAACGGGGATTAACCAAAGAATCCGACAAGAGTTGTTTCTTCACAACAGTTACTCTGATAGGGGAGGACTAATGGGGCAAAAAAATGGAGGCAGGAAACCCAGAGAAGAAGCTAATGTAACAGTTCAAACAAATGACCCGAAATACCAGAGTGTGATATGGGGCAGGAATGGGTAGTAAGGGAGCAAGTGTGAGAGCTATTGCAGAGGAAGACCCAGTAGAATTAATGATCAGCAGCAAAGAGACAGAAGTCAATTGGGGGCCGCATCAGCTGGTAACGCATCCTTGACCTAGCCACTCGAAGCTAGGAGCTCTTTCTCTGGGTTCCCACTTCAACTGCACTTGCTTCTGTCATAATGGGAACCATGCATATATAGTTGTTTACCGTACTCTCTCTGCATTCGACTATAAACCATTTGAAGAGACTATCTAATAAATACTTGTTACCCCAGTGCTTGGCAGAGTAGCTGCTCATTAAATATTTTACTGAGTGAGTGAATGAATGAATGAATGCTGTATTCATAATAAAGATGAGATGCTATTAAGGAACAGAGAAGAATGATAATTAATATGACAAAATACACTTATCTAAATGCCATCCTATGTGAATGGCAGAAAGAATCCGGGTTGGGCTTATTTTCAAATATTAAAGATTTCTGAAGGTTTTGCTTAGAAGCTCAAGATTTCAAGTTTGTCTTCAGAAATTGTATTCATAAGAGTTCAATGTTATAACAGTCTAAAATTACCTTTTAGCAGAAAACACTTCCTGAATCTAACAGTAGGAAAAAAATACTTTAGAGTTCTACATGAAATATCTAAATGGAAAGTAGTCCTAATTTCAATAGAAGAAAATGCACCCTTTTTTCCCATTTATGTATTTCTTTTCCTCACAGTGTTTGACTGAAAACTAAAATTTATAAGTACTGAAGGATGCTCACAGTAATCCATCTACCTTGTTTTTGAATAGCAAAAGACATTTATCCCTATAAAATATAATTGTTCATTTGTCCCTACTTTTCAAATGCTCCAAGCGCATTTCAATGTCAGGGAACAAGTTTCAGATCGGCTTTACAAGTTGCTGTATAATATTCATAAAATTAATTACAGCATTTCTGATCTCTCAATTAATGTGCTTAAAAATGTGTTTAAACATTAAGTGAATTAATATAAGAATATTCAGATCCTAGAGAAACACTATGGAATTGTGCAAACAGTAAGAGAACGAGCATCAAAAAGCTGAGCTCAAATTCTTGTTCTGCCACTTACTATAGCTACATGAATTCGGGCAAGTCATTTTATCTTTCTGAGGCTCAGTTTTTCTCATCTGGACAAGGGCTAATAATAGTAACTACCTTCAAGGTGCTGTGAGATTTACGTGCGATAACATAACGTGACACTCTATATCGCTTAAGCGCAAAGCACTTTCCCAATGTGAGGCAACAGTGGGAATAAAAAAGCCTTGAGAGCCAAGACGAGCGGAGTGGGAACCAACAGACTCGATTCTAGCCCCAGATCTGTGACGAACAGGTTCCTTACGCACATCACAGCCTCTCTCTGGCCTCAGCTTCCTCATCTGAAAAGGGGTGCTGCACCTGAGGGTCTCCAAGTTTCCCGTTCCCAGTTCTAAAATTCTACTATTCTAAAGGTGTCAGTTGTTAGTGCCACTATGTGTTAATTGCTTTTTCAGTAAGCCAAAGACACAGTTATCATTTCTTCATGAGGAAATCTATCCTCCCTGCAAAAAATAAAAATTCATCAGATTTGACTCTAAAATATGTGGCCACTTCGTCATAAACCCTTCACAAATAATCCAAATTTTACCTGTAGTAACATTTTCCAATCTGCACTTTCCACCACCAGTCCTTGTACTGAGAATGCTCTGTAGAAAGGGCAGCCAAGTCCAAAGCCTTTGAAAACAAGTCATTTTATGTTAGGATTTTCTTTTCTAACAATACACAGAAACAATAAATAATGAAATAAAGCATATAATTAGCATCCATCAAAACATGCATTAGAAATCAGAGAGAAACTCAAGTTGCTCATGTTTCCAGATGGCCCCAACCAATTTTCTCTAAATAATCAGTTCCAGACCAGAGGGCTGACAGCAGCTGAGGAGTAAACACTGATTAAAAAGAAGCAGATGTACAATATATTTGAATACAATTTTAATATACAAGGCACAAAATTGATATTTTAAAAATCCGTAAGTTTTTACCCTCTCCCCACCATTTATTGTCTGTCTAAAGACTCAAAGTGCCTCCAAGCTCAGTGGCAGTCCAGGCTTTGGTGTGTCAGCCAGGTCCTACCACAGGCCCCACTTTAAAATCGAAATGGAAGGAAACAGAAAAAGATCACGTAAGCAGGTAGAAAAGGTTTGGAAAACAGGATCATGAAGAAGAGCAAAAGGAGCTGGGGTACTTGGGTAACTTCCATCTTCAAAAAGCTTCATTTCATTATTCTGACATTACCTTAGATTCCAGTAATTCTAAGGCTCAGACTTTCCTTTGCTGCAGATTGAAAAAAATCTTAATTGCTTTCATATTTTACATGTGTTTATCCCATCTCTCTAATGTCTCCTTGTCTGTTCTTTCTACTGTTTATTCAACATCTGACAAGAAATGACTAAATAGGAATTAAAATTTTATGCAGAGGAAGTGGAAACCATTAGGAGAAAGAGAAAAAAGCAAATCAATCTTTACACAAATGTGAAGTTCATAGAAATTTGCAGCTCATGTAAAGATTTGGTGGCTAAAGACACAGGTTATTGTTAAAAGAGAATTCTGATTTTTTTTAATAATACTTATTAATTATTCCTTCTCTCAAGGTTGAAAAAATTTTTTTCTTTGACGGTGTTAGTATAATCATGATATCCAACAATTCAAAAAAAGTAACTTAGATTTTTGGTTGTTATCTCAGAGTGTATCTCATATTATTGTCCATTTAATATTAACTCTTTTGTGAAATGAATGCCAGAAACATTCCTTGAATCGCCTACTGAAAACTAATAACATTTCTTTGTGTTCCCCATCTTCTCTGGCTTCAGGGGAGACTTCTAAATATGCAAACTATTTACAAAGAAATGGTGCTACCATGCTGGGGTTCTAATAGACTTGAAAAGTCAACATATCAACTTGAAAACTATGGAAATTAAAAACAACACACACACACACACAAAACTTTCATATACATTTTTTTTTCCCCCAAGTCAGAAATAAAAATGGAAGCAAAAAAATGAGGGAAGGGCTGGCCCGGTGGCTCAGGCGGTTGGAGATCTGTGTTCCTAACTCCAAAGGCTGCTGGTTCGATTCCCACATGGGCCAGTGGGCTCTCAACCACATGGTTGCCAGTTTGACTCCCGCAAGGGATGGTGGGCTGCGCCCCCTGCAATTAGCAATGGCAACTGGACCTGGAGCTGAGCTGCGCCCTCCACAACTAAGACTGAAAGGATAACAACTTGAAGCTGAATGGCACCCTCCACAACTAAGATTGAAAGGACAATAACTTGACTTGGAAAAAAGGCCTGGAAGTACACACTGTTCCCCAATAAAATCCTGTTCCCCTTCCCCAATAAAAATCTTAAAAAAAAAAATGAGGGAAAAGTTTAACTTCAATTAGTATTATCTCTGGAAATACTAGAAAAACATTTTTAATCAGCTCAATTCAGGGGTATATTGTAAATATCTGAACATATTCATTTTAACTTAATTTTTATAAAGACGTTTTCCAGCAAGTAGATCCTATTCACTCTCATGTTTAATCTAACGACCTATTTTTCCAAAAAATGTCATTCTAATTTATTTTTACATTTTTTAGTTTTCCAAGGTTAGATTTAGTGCTTATTACAGGCTGCTGATTTGACAACCAGATATGGTCCTAAAACAACTATTCCTGTATAGGATCCCTATATTTGTGCTAAACCCATTTTAATATGAATTGCTGATATAGAATAAAAATGATAAAAAATATATTTTTATGATCATTCTTCATATGAAGACTCAGGCTGCACTAGATAAAACCACTTGCTAGAATTTCAAATGGACCCTAAATTTCCTGAGGACAGGCACCGCTTCTTACGTGTCTCTGTTGTTCTGATAGGTTGCTATGTTGTTAAGAGGCACTCAAGACTTTTTTATTGATTGAATTAATTCTATTCTTTGTTTCTAATATTGAAAGTTACTTAAGTACCAAACAAAACTGTCTTTGTAAAAAGATTTGTATTCACATTTAAAATTTTTTAAGTGGTGAGAGAAAATCTGTATTTCTCTAGTCTTTCCCAATTCTTTAAAATAAATGATTACATACTTATATTTAAGGATATTTCAATAAATTAATCAATCCAGAATCTAGATATTAATAAAGGCTCAGAATGTCATAAATAAAAGCCATAAATTTATAAAAGTCCATAAGCAGAGTTCTCAGTAGATCTGGACAACATAATTTCTGTGAAAATGTCCAACTGAGCATCCCAATGGATTTCCTAATAGTGCTCCAACCACTAATGTTAAAAAAAAGTCATACTTTGAAGCAGCCGGATGGCTCAGTTGGTTAGAGCGCAAGCTCTGAACAAGGTTGACAGTTCGATTCCCACATGGGCTAGTGAGCTGCGCCCTCCACAACTAGATTGAAGACAACGAGCTGCCACTGAGCTTCCAGAGGGGCAGCTGGATGGCTCAGTTGGTTAGAGCATGAGCTCTCAACAAGTTTGCCAGTTCAATTCCACTTGGGCTGGTGGGCTGCGCCCCCTGCAACTAAAGATTGAAAATGGCAAATGGACTTGGAGCTGAGCTGCGCCCTCCACAACTAGATTGAAGGACAACGACTTGGAGCTGGTGGGCCCTGGAGAAACACACTGTTCCCCAATACTCCCCAGTAAAATTTATTTTTAAAAAAAGTTATACTTTCACTATTGTTATAATTGTGACAACTTCAGGATGATGAAATTAAAGAGCATATGGAAATAAAGATTCCAGAATCACCAACCCACATGCCACTTTAGTTTTCTCAATATTGCCCCAAAAAGAGAAGGGAGGAGGGAAGATGTTAAGAACTCAAAGGGAGAGACACAATTTTCCATAGATCAACTTTACTTTTCCTTAACCTTGAACTTTCACTTCATAGTATTCTCTGTAGTAATCTATATAGCATTCTCCATATTTGTCTGTAGACAAATACAGACTCACCAACCCACGCACCACTTTGGTTTTGTCAATATTCCTCCCCCCAACAAATGGAAACAGTATTAAGAACTCAAAGACAAAAATACAGTTTTCCATAGAGATCAATTTGATTTTTTTCTTAACATTTAAATACCATTTTACTGTATTCTTTACATATTGTCTAATATTCTCCACATTTCTGTGAAATTATTTATAAAGAAATTTGGGGGCCACCCAAAGTAACTAGTATAAAAGCACCTCTGATTTCTTTAGCAGGTTAAAAAACAGAATCCCCTTTTTTATTTTTCCAGTTAAAGTTGCAAAACATACAAAAGGTGTAAAAAAAGTTCATGGTTTTCTGTTCATTATCTAAATCCTTCCTCCATTCAGAAAATAATATTTGTCGTTAAATCTAAAATGACATTTTAATGGAACAATCTGATCTGTAACAGAATTACGTGGTAAGCCCCTAACAGTGAGAGATAGATACAGGGTGTCTGTCCTACTCAGTACTCCTAGCACACAGCACAGTACTCAGTACTTACTTCTTTAAGAATAACCCAATCAGGGGGAGGAGGGTTATCACTTTGTGTGGGATATAAATGATAAATGTCTAACTATTACATTGTTTTGCACACCTGAAACTAATAAAAAATAGAAAAAAGAAATAAATAAAAGGACAAAAAAGAATAACCCAATCAAATAATAAACCAATCTATAAACAAATGAATAAAAAGGAAAACAGGAACCAACAATTTGTGCTTTTCACTAATATAAAAACAAAACAAATTGCTTAATTTTATGTTCTATAAAATAGTGTATGTGTATTGGGAGTAAGCAGATGAAAATAACAAGCATTTTAATTTATTATTGTCCCTCATTAATAGCTAAATTTATACATGAAAAGTTGCTGTGACATTATTATTGAAAACTTTTGGGGAAAAAAAGATAAAATTAGACTTAATCTCCATTAGTGCCGTCAGGTATAACTTTAATTTACTGTTGTAATCCAAGCTGCTGGCACAATGTAGGCATTCAACAGATGTTTGTAGAATGAATACATCTTAACCTCACAATATTATTTTCATTTTTAGGTAACACCTTCTAGTATCTGTTACAAGTATCTTTTTACATACTAAATGGTATACTCAGTTGGCTTAACATTGTAAAATAAGTATTTTTCATGTTCTGTCTAGTTTTTATGAGTATAATTTTTAACGGCTGCATAAAATTCCATCATGCAATTTTATAATTTACTAAACTCACCTTCTGTCATTGAACATTTAGGTTGTTTTTCAGGATTTTTTGGTACTACAAATAAAGCTACAATGAACATTTTTGCAAATATAGCACTTTACTGTTCATGAACTTTCTTGAGAAGTGAAATTACAGAAACAAATTCGAAAAATATCTTTATAACTACCCGCTATATATTATCATATTGTTTTCAAAATTATTATACCATTTAAAATATCACCTATAACAGATGAGCATAACAATTCACTCCATTCTCCCCCAGTATTTTTTTTCAAATCTCATAAATGTAAAATTGCAAGTCTTAAATTTATTTAATTTACATTTTTGTTGTTAGTGAGAAAGTGCATCTCTAACATACTTGTTTACTGGAATTTCCTTTAATGTAAATTAGTTGTTATTTCAGTCATTTCCATTTCCATAAAAACATTTCTAACAAATTCAGATAAGCTTTTTTATATTTGACAAATCAGTAATATTTTTAAAGCATGTTTAATGTATATATTTCAGCCTTCTATTGTCATTTTACTTTTGGTTTTGTTTCTTTTTACTGTATAGAGATATATATGAATCAGTAGGTTACTTTCCTTTGTGACTGTTTTGTAAATTCATCCAAATCTATGAAATATTCTATTGTTTGCTAGTTTAAATTTTTTAATTCTTCATTGATCAAATGTCTAAAAGAAAGCCCTTTAAGTTTTCTGAACAGTGTTGTTTAATGAAGTATAAGGATCTATTTCAAAAAGAGTTAAAAATTGTACACAATGCTGCTTGTTTCTAGCGTATTAAGAGTCTTTCATTGTTCCTAAAAATAAAAACATAAAATTTATAAATGGCGACTCCAGTTCTCAACGGCATTTTGTATCACTTCCTTGTTACTGAGATATATTTGAGAGTCACTTTTGTTGTGCCTTTTCTCTTCATTCATTGATTTGTTTCATTGAACTGGGAGACACACCTCCTGTTGTTTGCCAGTATGTTACGTGGAGCTCTAGCCTTCACGTCTCCTTTATATTCCCCAGCTCTATTTTCCTACATGAGAAGGCCTAGCATTACAGTCTTCTGATAATCATTGGTTTTCAAACTATATTCTACGGCGGTAGTTCCCAATCCTGTCTGAAAACTAGCATTGCCTGTGGAGCTTTCATTAATAACAGATTTACCAGATCGGTGTTTCTGATTCAGGAAGTCTAGCAAAGATCCAGAAATCCATTATTTTAAAATTCTCCAGATAATTAAGAAACAGACTGATTTAGGAAGCAGCCAACAGTCCTAGGATTTGAGTGGAAGGAGCTCAGGGAAGGTGGAGGCCTAATGGCTGTGATGTGTTCTTAGGCTGCTTATTTCTGCTTTAATTCAAGCAGCGCTACTTTTGTGTGTGTATCTATCAGGGTCTGGATAAGATTTCATTTGAAGAAAAAGGTTTTGCTGCTTAAATAAAGACAGGTAAAAGTCACTGCTCTATTTGTTTAAGATCAAATTTTTAAAAATCAATGTATATGAAGAACTGAAAGCATTCCATAACACGTAATAAAGGTACAAGTCTGTTATCCTTAAAATCTTTCCAATATAAGTTCACTAGTGCAGAAAGACGTGCAATAAATCTGTTGTTTCAGTGGGGTTCACGATCTTCAACAACATTATGTAAATGCAAAGGTGTGGAAGGACACCCACAAGATGAACCTATTAATAACGACATCATCACCGTGACCTGCAGACAGCATGGGATCTGTCTACTTTCTACAACCATTGCCTACAACCCTTCCTGCTCCCAGACCTCACTCCAGCCCCACTGGCCTCCTCACTGTTCACTCAACAACCCAACCATGCTTCTACTCAGGATCTTGGCAGTTCAAGTTCTCTCTGACTTGTGTGACCTTCCTACACATAACAATAGGGCTCATGCCCCTTCATTCAAGTCTCTGTTTAAACGTCTTTTCAAAGTGGACCTCGCTGACTACCTTCCACCCCATCCAAAATAGCACCCTCCCCCATGTCATTATCTATGTATTCCCTTAACTGCTTTCCTGCTGTTTTATTTTCACACTACTTATTATCCCATGAAATTTTATATATTTTTATATTTGCTAATTGTCTCTGTTCCTTGCCCAATCAGAATGTAATCTCCAAAAGAGCAGAGATTTTTGTCTGCTTGCTTCATTCTGTCGTCTCAGGGCCTAGAACAGTGAGGGGCACACTGTAGTGACTCAAAATATATTGGATAAAAGAGTAAATGTCTCTTCAATGAATGAAGTAATCTTCAGAAAGTCAAGATGTAGCTCTGTGATACTCTCGAAATTACAGACATTTATTCATTTATGAAATGGAATGGTAGGTATTTGGAGGGTTTTTTTTAATGACAGTAGGACTATGTGATTTTATATATCACACTGAAAAGCTCTAATCAGCTTTATATTAAGTGAAAATGGCATATACTGACTTATTTACAGGAATGTGCATGGCTTCTCAGTTGCCCCAACCAGAGTTTCCTCTTTTTCATCCATGACTACATCCACTAATACTTCCTTACGGGTATCTCCCATTTTCTGTGTATCTGGCCTGGGATCTTGTCTACATTTTAGTGCCACATTCTTCAATATGTGCAATGGTATCTCCACTTGTATAGCCTTTCACAATTTCAGATTCAGAATGCCTTCAAGTGAATTATTCAGCTTCTTTACAAACTGACTTCCCTAATTATCCCATTTCTATTAGTAAAACAACCATTCTTCTCGTAGCATCTTTAGGAGGCAGATTTGACCTGTGTCTTTCCTTTGTCCTCCATATCAAATCTATCAAGTTCGGTCACTCATTTCTTTGAAATATCTCTTTGACACTTCCATTTTGGAGGATATGGTTTATGTCTTTCTCATTCATATCCTCTCCACGTTTTTACCCTTTCTTTACATTTATTTTCGTTCTGTTCCAAAAATATCCTCCTTATTTTATGGATCTTTACAAATATTACCTCTTCCGATATTTGCCCTTTGCTACTTGGTAACTATTTCAGTCTGGCAATTACCTTTTTGTTTCATTATGTCAAGTGTATTTCCTCAGCTAAATTCCATGGTTTGTAGATGCAGGAAAACATGTCATATTTTTCCCAGTTTTCCCAGTACATAGCATAGTGGTTGACATTTATTCTTTCATCCAACATTTTTTGAGCCTCTACAGTGTGCCAGGCACTGTTATGGGCCCTGAGATGACAGAGTAAAGTAAGCAGAAAACACAATCGAAGAAAATGATCTTATTTTCCTGAATACTTAATATATGCATATAAAGCTTTGCCTGAACTAGTAGGAAAATGAGGGCAAATACTATCATTAGACACTACAGACAGAATTAACTACATTATATTTGACACAATTTGTGAGGCTACTGCTCATTTGCGTATTAGCATGTAAACACTGAAATAAATGGAGAAGTCGTATATGCATACAACCTTCAAATTCTCTCTGGAGAGGCTACCAAGATGACTGATTATTGTTGAAGCTGGGTGATGGGTGATACAGGGCCATTATTTTATTCTTTCTACTTTTGTATGTTTGAAAGTTTGTATCATAAAACATGAAGGGGGTGAGGGGGTGCACTACGAGGAAATCAGAAATACACGTATTAATAAACTTAATACTAACGCTGTATGGATTAAAGAAAAAAATTGACCAACAATGCTGACTACAGAAAATAAACTTGAACACAAGCATATTACGTAGTATTCTCAGTTATCTATCTTACCCTTTAATAGAGATCTACGTACTCTATCAGGCACAGTTTTTACCACTTCTATATTTACACAAATTTTTCTATTGAAACTGACAGTGGATTTGAAAATATTAGTAATTCCCCAATCTTTAATAATTCTGTTTATAAGGTAAGAAAGGTAAGAAATAGAGTATTTCAGAATCCACATCCCCAAAGTCAGAAAGCTTAAAATAAAATAGCATAAAGCAAAAAACTTACAGTTTTGACATCATTTTCATGATGAAAGATATACTCAAACAAAGCCTATGAAGAAAAAAATGCCAAAAATAGATTAGATTTTATTTTTAACAAAAGCTCTCTATTGTTATATCAAAACTCAAAGGCTATTTTGACAACAGCTGGATTGAACCAAAATAATAAGGTACTCTAAAGTACCTGGGATTTATAAATAATGGGTTTATCTATCATTTGTTACAATCGCCGTGTTAAAATATGGCTATTTACAATTGCTTCCTGTTTTACAGATTACAAACTGGAAAGCTCAAATATTTGAACACTTTTTTTTCTCATTATATATACTGTTTTATCAGAAAGAGACAAATTAAAAGACCAACTTTAGGATTGCCATAAAACAGATTTACTCAATTTTTTACACTCTTTTTTTTATTTTTTTATTTTATTTTTAATTTATTGGGGTGACAATTGTTAGTAAAATCACATAGATTTCAGGTGTGCAATTCTGTATCACATCATCCATAAATCACACTGTGTGTTCACCACCCAGAGTCAGCTCCCCTTCCATCACCATACATTTGATCCCCCTCACCCTCATATCTTTACATGTATTATAAACAGTGATTATGATATTAATAATGATAATTTAGATATTGGAAAATCTGAAAGTTCCTTCAAAACAAAGTAGAGTTTAAGTATAAAATGGGGTGTTTTTTGCTTAATATTTAGATGACTCGAATGTGCAGCCAGGGTTGATAATCATTTTAATCCTTACCCAACTGATCTGAATAAATAAGCATTTACTGGATTACCTCTTGGTGGTACCACATTTGTCTATAATACTATTGTTTTACACTTGCAAAGAAGATATCAAGGAAATTAACAGAGAAGACTTGGAAACAACCAGACAATGGTGGGGGGTTGGAAATCAGGATAAGGCCCCTCTTTAAGAAACTATAATTAACCCTTCACTAGTTCTGTTAGACAGGAAAGAACAAAAATGAAAGAGTGCAGCTGGTACAGCCATTGCCATGAAAAAGATGTTAGGACACCCAAAACAGGTCAGGGATTCACCACAGACATCCCAGACAATATGCCAACATTAGAAATGAGTACTGTTAAGTCAAGAAAAGTGGGGGACCAAAGATAGAAAAATCTGGCATCATTTCTATAACACACCAAAAAAGTGGAAAATCTAGTTCAGTCTAAATCTAGTAACATAGCCCAGGTCTGTCTAGGAAATGCCTCCTCTGACTGCACTCCTTGGTAAGTAGACAGCGCTGGTATCAACTAGGCAACCAGCCACCTCAAGTCAATGGGCTAAAAAGTTAGGGAAACACATATTCCACATGGGTTGCTTTTAATACTCCACTCTCATAAAGAAAAGAGAAATAAATAAAGCTTTAGGATTCTTCTAAATGAAGTTGACTGGATTGCTATCAAATAAGAAATGTTTCTTTTTTGTATTAAATTTATTGGAGTGACATTGATTAATAAATTATATAGGTTTCAAGAGTACAATTCTATAATACATCATCTATATATTACACTGTGTGTTCACCACTCAAAGTCAAATCTCCTTCTATCACCATATATTTGACCCCTCTTACCCTCTTCTACCTCTCCCTCTCCCGCCTTACTCTCTGGTAACCACTAAACTGTTGTCTGTGTCTATGAATTTTTGTTTGTTTGTCTTGTTTGTTTGTTGCTTTGTTTTATATCCCACATATGAGTGACATCTTGACTTTTTCTGTCTAACTTATTTCACTTAGAACGATAATCTCAAAATCCATCCATGTTGTCACAAATAGCAGTAAAGAAACCTATTTCTGATTTAAATGTCAAGTCTGTATGGCCAATGCCTATTTTTATTTTCCCTAGAGTGTTTGATATTTAGTAAATATGTTAAACACCATTAGAACTGGCATTAGGAATGAGCTCAGTACTCACGAACAGAATTCACAGAGATTACAGCTAAAAACTTGAGCTAGGCTTACATCAGTTTCCAGAAGATAAGTACTACTGGTTCTGAATTGTTCTACGTTCACCTCCAAGATTTTTTATACTGGAAAAGGTCATGGACACCTCTCTCTGTCTCTTTCTCTCTCTCTCTCTCTCTCTCTCTCTCTCTCTCTCTCTCTCTCTCTCTCTCTCTCTCTCACACACACACACACACACACACACACACACAGTCACTCTCACTTTCTATTAAATTTAAAGGAACATTTTATTTTTGAGTAGTTAGAATTACTAATGTAGCTGGCTTGCCACTGTCTGGCTTGAGCCATCCTTATTGAGATGCCTGATTAACTATTAATTAGAAGGAGTACATATTTTCTATCTTCTTTTTGACAGTCCTAAAATCCTAGAAGGACAGAAAATTATTTTTCTGAGAATAGTCCAAGCTGAAAAAGAAAAAAAAATACACACACATACAGATGACAACCTAAACTTCATTCCCCGAAGATGGTACTGCATATCTGCTTTCTTTGTTATAAATTACTGTTCTGTAAGGATAAAAAGAATTTTTCTATAATAATAGCACACTGTATACGCTTTATTTCTGATTGACTTTCTTTAACTTAAAGCTAAGGAATTTTACATATTAAGAGTAATAAAACATTTCCATTTCAATCAAAACATGGCCTTTCCTTCACAGATTTTTATCCATTTTCTACAATGTTATTACGATAATACTTCTAACATTACTTCATAACATAAAATAATTGTAAAGTGCATACCTTTGCCAATTTAGGTTTCTGGGCATATTTTGTTAAATTCAGTCTAGATAAATTGATAAAAGGTCCATCAGGATTTGTAAGCATGGAAGCCTATGGAGAAAAATGATAGAATAAAAAATATAAAACTTTCTCTTGAAACATAAATTGAGTTTAATGTGCATAAAATTATAAAGACTACACAAGTAAAAAGAATCACCTTTCAAAATCTTCCATATATTTCTCCATTATAACACTAGTGAAAAATTATGTAACATAAAGTTACTTTGGTAATGCAGGGCTATGGTAAAGCTGACAGAATTTACCGTTCCCAGCCTGACATATCTCCCAGATGAGCTGGTAATAGGGCGAGCTGTGTAGGCGGTTCTGGGCGCTCTAATGGCCTGTTCCATAGTGCCTGGCCTTCCGCTTTGTGTGCTGGGTCTAAGGAAACCTGTAATGGGTCTTCCAGCTTGAGTGATTGGCCTGTGATGATTGTAAATTGTTAAAATACAAAGAAGATCAATAAAGGAAGATTCTCAGTCTAGTCAATATTTCGTGGCAGAAGGTATGAAACAGAAGTACAAACCTGACAGCTGGACTAGGCCCTCCTGTCTGATTGGTTCCAGGGAGTTTCAAAGATGTTCCAGGACCTAATTGAGATGAGACAGTAAATTCAGCTTATATATTATTTAGTAAACTGTAAAACTGCCAGCTAACACAAGTTTCAGAAATGTGCTGGTTGGTGAAAAAGACATTAGTAACAGGGAATATATTTTAAGGAAACATGTTTGAGACTAATATTTATTGAGTATCCATATCATGTTACTTACATTATCAAATTTAATCTTCACACTAAGTCTGTAAGGTTGGTAGTATTAACTCATTTAGCAAAGGCTTAGAGCATTAAGAAAATAGGTTAACCTGTTAGTAGAGCTAGGATTCAAAGTCAACACTAGCAAGCTCCAAAGCGCCAAGGCATTCAATGATGGTTTTAAATTCATAGTTTATTTTTCATACAGATGTCTCCCAATAAAAGATAATTTACCACACTACCTAGAATTTAGATATTTTAAATCCAAAGGAGCATAAGGATGGGGAAAAAACGTTTTAACACGAGACATAATTTTTTTAAATTTCCATTTGAAGTTTTAAAACAGCTATTACCTTCCAAAACATTAATAACCAAAACATTATTAAATGACTGATAATTGTCCTTAACTAATAAATTACCAGCAAGACCACCATATGTCATGTAATCATCCAACACCATTTGTATCAGCTCAGCTGCAAGCTGGGGACTGGGCTTCTGTGACAATCCCAATAGGCATTCACAGACCAGCATGTCACCCCATCACCTTACATCATTCATTAGAGCACATTGTTTTAATTATTACAACAAAGTGTTTTTATTGTTTTGGAACAATCGTTTTTTAAAAATCCTATTAGAACAGTTCTGTTGTTCAGATGCTTCCTGTGTTTAGACTCTCAGATAAACAATCTTCTGATATATTAGATAAGCAGTTCAGATAGAATGCATTTTTATAAAATATTTTAAAATGCATAATGCAGCTTTTATTGAAAAATTGTTATACGTCAATCTCACATCTTAAGTTTAAGACAATATAACTGAGTTGTGGAAGGAAAGTCAAGGCAGAAAAGAGACCATTTACTTGAGGCAATGTTTTCTCATGTGTATAATGTCAAGTATTCCTTCTCCTAATGGCATTTCATTTACTTAACTGAAAAAACAGCACTTACGTGGAACTTGGGCAATAGCATTTTCATCCAGCATCATTTCTGCAATTCCTTCCTGATCTACATCAATTTCATCTACATACACCATTTCAGTTAGTGCTCGTGCTTTTAAAATCCAAACTGCCTAAAAAGCATGGATAAAATAAAGCATATATTAAACAGCATTAGAAGTACTGCATGGGCTACAGAAACTAGCCATCCTTTATTATTATCTATTTTCTTATTAAGCATGTTTACAACTTAAGAAATTACACTAATTTAAAGGGCTATGTCAAGAAACTAAGAAGGCAAGGTCATTATTAATCAAGAAACGACCAGTATACCAATTACCCAATAAATAAAAGTGGTAATTCTTTAGAGAAAATTTTACTAGAATTATCATTTGAAAACAAATGAATTAAGCTACAACCACAGTGCTCTCTCTGCTTTCCTTCTTCAGGGCCAAGTCCTTCATGAGACTTTCCTGATCATTCAACTCTAAAAGTGCTTCCCTCTTGTCTTTCTCATAGAACATTTCTCTTTATACATCTATTATTATGTACTTACCAAACATTATAATTATTTAGGCATAGGTTAGCCTCCCGTTCCCCAGAACACAAGCTTTTTTAGCTTGTTCACTTTTGAATTTTCCATAACACCTACGGTTTTGTACATCTACGGTTTAGGTATTCCAAAAATGTTGAATTAAACTAAGATCAATTTCTCCCAATTCCCAATAACTAATCAACACAATCTTGGTTGCTTTGTGAGCTAGCCAATAGACAACCTGTTAGAAAGAGGAAAAATAACGGAAAAGGTATTTAAGGAATCTGGAAAATATCTTATCAGCTTTGCTTCACCATGAGCAATTAGATGTAAAGATGTGCACAATTAAATATCTTGTTAAACATTTAAAACTACTTTATCAGAAATGTTTATCTTTCTGCATGTTTGTCTCACTGCAGAATAGAAGCAGAGAACCACAAAGCTCAGTGTCCTGTGGATGCTCTAGGGAGAAGGCAATTCTGGAAGCAGTGGCACAGAATTTACTCTATGGATAGAGGAAGTAGCAGCAAGGGAAACTCGGGGCCGGGTAGAAGCTCACCATACTAGGGATTTGGCTGTGAAACTCCCTGAGTGACAGCAAAGGGACTGAGAGAGGAACAGATGAGAGCTACAAGAGGTCCAAAGAGTCCTTGCATAAAGCACCTGTGCAGTCAGTCTGTCCATATTTATTGAGCACCTCCTAATTATATAGTATTGGCTTAGGCTCTGAGAAGGAAACATGGGATTAAAACGTGGATGCTAATTTCGTTGAACACATGATCTACTGGAATAAATGGCAACACAAAGCCATGCAGCATGACAGGTGACAAGTGTGTGGAGCGGAAAATAGTTTTATAGGAATTAGAAAATAGAGATCTCTTTGTGGGCTAAAGTAATTGGAACGTAAATATATTAAACATTTTTTTAAAGAAAAGAAAAAAATCTTCATGCTTTAATTTTCGTAGAAATAAAGAAGGCTGCCTTCACAATATATTTGGATTCCTAAAATGAAATTACATTTGTTAGATGACTGGATTTTTTGACTGTACTTTTCTGGTTGAGGTTTACTGGATTCTTATCAGGTAAGTTCGAATAAGATGGATCAAATATTATGTGTAAATTTAATACAATTGAATGAACAGAATATGGCCTCAAAAACTAATTTGTTTGTAAAAAATAAAATAAATTGGAACTGCATCAAACTGTGGGAGCCACCAAAGTATAGAAACAATCTGAGGTTTCCATTCATAAAAGACCAGGAAAGTTCCATGGGGCAGCCAGGTGGCTCAGTTGGTTAGAGTGCGCGAGCTCTGAACAACAGGGTTGCCGGTTTGATTCACGCATGGACCAGTGAGCTGCACCCTCCACAACTAGATTGAAGACAACAAGCTGACACTGAGTTTCTGGAGGGGTGGCTGGATGGCTCAGTTGGTTACAGCGTGCAAGCTCTCAACAAGGTTGCCAGTTCCCACATGGGATGGTGGGCTGCGCCCCCTGCAACTAAACATTGAAAACTGCAACTAAAGATTGAAAATGGCGACTGGACTTGGAGCTGAGCTGCGCCCTCTACAACTAGATTGAAGGACAGTGACTTGGAGCTGATGGGCCCTGGAGAAACACACTGTTCCCCAATATTCCCCAATAAAATTTATTAAAAAAAAAAAAAAAGATCAGGTTAGTTCCAGATCTATACAGCTATTCTCAGGGGTCAGAGAGGGGTCAGAGAAGTCATCACTGGCTTGGACTAGTGTTTTAACTTCAAAGAGGGAAATAAGTAATCTTGATTTATCTTAAGTCCCCACAGTTCAGATTTGCCCTGCTAGTATGTGGTGGCTTTTGTTTTTCAAAGCATTCTTTGTTCAGCACTCTCTGGTGGACAGGAAGGACTACAGTATTTTCTGTTGGAACAGTAAAGCGGGACGTGGGCTTTGCTGCTTCATTCCAGTATTACTCGGGAGCATCTACTGCTTGCTTCGCCCTGGGAAGGAGATGAGTAGGCCATGGTCCTAGTTCTAGCTCATCAGAATTTCAGTGTTATGGGGAAAGTGTAATAACAAAAATCTGGAGCATGTTAGGGGAGGACAGAAAAAAGCACCCAGCTGTCTGGGGGTGGAAGGAAGGGTAGAGAAGAGTTTGGACCACTGGCCAAGACAGGAAAGCTCGTGACAGGCAAAGCAAACAACAGGACAAAGGCATGAGCTTGAGGGCTCATGGCATGTTTGGCAATTCCAAGAGAGGGAGTATGGTTGAAGAATCAGGTTTGGCTGAGGCAGTAGCCAGAGAAGAAGCTCGAGACAAAGGCAGGGGCAGATGATGGACCCTGTATGCTACAGTGAGGCATATGGATTTCTATCCTGATGATGGGACAAGGAAGCTTCAAAACTATGATTTGGAGTCTTAGTTAAATTGACTTTCTAAAAGCCAAGTTCTTGTATAGTATCATGTATAGAGTTGCACATATTTTTTAAACTATTGTCACGTGCCCATACTGTTATCTCATAGCCCAAGCCATCATGCTTCTTGACGTCTATCTTCCTACTAAACTTTCAAATATTAAAGAGGTGCAAGTTTTTGGTTTTCTTTATATTAGGCTAAGCAAAACATAGGAAAGTAAATCCACTATTCCCGTCCCCACCAAATGAATAACACTTCAGTAGTCAAATAAGAGCATCTTTCTTAAAATTTTATTCCATTGGAATGCACTTTTTCAAAAATGTAAATAGATCTAGATTTGTTTCTGTTTCTAAAATCAAATTCTTAAGAAGTAGAAATAATGATGTGAATTTTTTATATGTAAATCTCTGTAATAAAATCTACTTAAACCACTATTTAATTTTAAATTTCATCAGTATTTGAGAATATTAACCTTCCTGAATTTCCTTCTGTCCTAACAAAAATAACCTTCAAAATCACATATCACTGCTTGATTAAAACATCAGATTGTATTCAAAGAACTGCTTTTGGCAATGTGAACAATTCTTGAGATTTTAATAAAAACAGCAGATGGGGTTTGGCTTTAAAAAAAAAAAATACAAATTTTATTTTGGAAAAAAACCAAGTACGTTTTGCAGTCCTACAATCCTCTGCCTGTTTAAATGAAAAACAATCCGTTATTAAAATAAAATGCATAATAAAGTATAATCTATTATCCCAAACTGCCCCTTGCATTTGATTAAAATATAAATTTGTTTTATCACATATGTTTAACTTGATAAATGACAGGGTCATGCAATTTATGTAAATAATTTGAATACCTATGTATTAGAAATACTGTGAAATCCACAAAAACAATAGTTCTTAAGAATTTTTTTAAAGAAAAAAAGCATAGATTCTCCCAATCTAAATGAGTAATCGTCACATCAATTATTTCTTTTTATCTATGAAACATAATCTCATCTTATTCACCTATTGAGTTTGTCTATAGGACAATGTTCTTGCAGCAAATATCTGTCAGCTAACATCAGAAAAATACTGATTTGTTCTACTGTCTGTGAGGTTAATCCAATTTTAGTTATGAAAATAAACATATGAAAAAGTAAAAAGCATACTGACTGAGCAAAACATGTTTAAATTGTTCTGTTTCTCTTAATACAGAATGCAAGGTCAGTAGTTTAAGGGCACGTAAAGAACAATTTTACTAGGTTATTATTAGACTAAAACCACCAAAAGAACAGTCTGTCTAACCTGATTTTGACATCAGAAGAATCAATAACAGGTGACATTCTGCCTCGTCTATGAAACAAAAACTTAGGCACAAAATATTGAATTATTATTGTAAAGCTTTATTTATTTTGAAGTTGTAAAAATGTGCAAATGAAGACAGGCAAAAGTGTGAATAGTGAGCTCAAAATAATCCAGTCAGCCTTGTTCCCTTTTTATTCTTTTAGCTCACTGTCCAGTAGATAATTAAGTCTACAGTAACAGATCAGGAAAGTAATACTAAGTACAAGTCCATCATGAAATCCCTGTGGTAGTTTGAATTTCAAATACCACTTAGAGTTTTAAAACCATAACAATCCAAATGATCGATGTTTTAATTTTAATCCAAATCTTCTATAGTTGCTGAAAACAAAAAGCACATTACTTACTCTATTTTTAATTTAGGTCCTTCTTAAATGACTTGTACATATTATGCAAAAAATGGTTTTGCACCATCTATCTATCAATTTGGAAATTATGATTACAAACAGTTCAAAGCCAAATGGCATACTGTTAAAGAACAGAGTACTACTACATTTTAACCTATTTACGGTGTTTGTTTAAAACTACACAGGCCTCTGTAAGAGCACTTTGTATATTGCTTTCTTCTAAAAGGTTTGATGATTACTCATATGAACCCCATATGAGGTTAATATTGTTTGTTTGTTTACCTAAAAAAAAAACTGTTAAAATTCTCTCTCACTTGGCAGGGAAACACCTGGCAATATTTAAGCTCTCTGATTTACAGCTCTCCCCTCCCTTCTTATTCCCAGACTTACTGGAAACACTCTTGGACTACAAGCTTCATTGACCAGTCGTTCCCCAAACCAGACCTCCTCTCTCCCTTATTCGCTGTGTCTTATCCAGTGAAGGGGTCTCTCTGCCACCTCCCATCTCTAACCAAGTTGGTTTGGTCGACATGCTGTCTAGCCAGTGTCCCTTCCTTTCTTCCTCACAGGCACAGCCTACTCTTCACACAGGACATAATGTCCTATCTATCACCGTCTTTTCAGACACCTGTGACTCTGCTAACTTCTGGGCTCCCTTTCTAAGTCCCTGATTCCCCTTGCTTCCTTTATTTTTCTCATCCTTCTGGTCAATATTGTTTATTTCTATTTAAGCTCCAAGTCTTAATGAGTACACTGAATTAGTTCTACAAGGCTACCCATCCACAGACACAAAAGTATTGGAAATATAATAGTTTACATAAGAAGGTACAGAATGCCTGGTAGATACGGCTAATTTTATAACATCACATGTAGATATGCAGTGAATTTTCTAATCTATAGCAAAAACTAAGCAATAGTAATTAAAGTAGTCTCTAAACTACAGGTTGCAGCTAACCCTTTACCTGAGATATTGGCAATTCAGGATCTGGTTCCTGGAAAGCATAAAGAAGGTAGTAAACATTTTTAAGAAATACAGTTTCTAAAATAAAAAGTCTAAATGACTAACCAAGTATTTGTCAGTGGACTCAAACTCACTCAATAAAAATCCAAATACTAACTTTAATATTTCTCCACAAGTGCTCTCAGGAGTGCTGCAAAACTAATATACTCTGAAGAGTATTAAATTTTCTATGATCAGAAAGTTCTAATTACTCTAATCTCATTTAGAGCACAGAGAAGATACATTAACTGCTGGTTTAATGAAAACACAACATCCCAAAAATTAAAGATAATTTGACAACTATACCAAGAAAACATGTCTTTATATTCAAAATAAGTTCATGGTGGTTTAAACATTCAGGCTTGAATTACTTAGGGAGGAGAAGGAAAATCCACATCCTCTAAACCATTGTATTTCACATAACTATAATGGGATTAGTGGATAAAGATAAAAATTAATTCTGACTATAATGTTTTCTGAGAAATTTTTATAGACTACGTAATATATATTAGTGCCAGATGCTGATAAACTCAGATTTATTCTGTCCAAATCAAATAGAAATGCAATGCAAAGAAAAATCAGACTTACAACAAATTTATTTATAAAACATCTACAATTACATGTCTAAAGTCAGCAGCCTCTGTTGCACTTAATAAGCAGCATGTTTTATTGGGGAAGCTACTAAGAAACAGAAAACGGAAAGCTTTCCTTTCTTCCCACGGCTCTAAAATCCAAAAAGAATACCCTAATATTTTTTAAAGAATATATTATGTGTGCAAGCAATGTGTAAACTATCTGGTCACCATGCAAGGACAAGCAATTTCTTTGGTATGGCACATGGTAGGAACATGTAGGAGAGAAAGCTAAGCTAGGCTAGAAAGTGAGGGCCTAGAGGGTGGAATTGAGAGAATAACTGTCAATCAGTTGAACCAAACACAAAACAGCAACTAAGAATACAGGGCAGTTGGAGGTTTTCAATTCCAGTGTGCATAAGAAAGATCTAGAGAAGTACAGATGTCCCACAGTCCATACTTAGAGAAATACACAGATACAGGTAATGAGATGAGAGAAGTAACCCTTTTTATTCTTTATTTATTTGTATTTATATCTGTATGACCCATTATCTCATGTGTGTCTCATAACAACCACCTGAGAGAGGCAGGTAAGTGTTATTATCCACTTTACAGATAATAAAACAAATTGAATGCTGTCATGTAATTTGCTCAAGGTTACACAAACGAGACAGAGCTCTTTCTTGCCAGTGCATCTTGGAGATAAAAATCGGTTGAAAATAATAAGGCAAGGTACAGTGTTAAGAGATACACAAAACAAATTCTATACAGAAAGGGAAAAAAGTTTATCAGAGGTGATTGCAGACAATGCTTGAAAAGGAAAAAAAACAACAGCAACAAAAGGAGACAAAAGCCACTGATTGCAAGTAAAAGCTAGGCGCTTGTTATTCTGCCAAGGGCAGGAAGATTCGACCCGTGGCTGAAACCAGCAGATCAGCCTCAAAGCGCTTCGTTCACTGACAAAGGCCTTCAAGCTCTCTCTGTCTTATTCTATGGCCTCTCAGGAATATACTTACGATTTACCATACTGGTAAAGAGCATGTAGGAAATGGCGTGAAATGAGAAGGTCAGAGAAGAAAATGAGAGGCCTAGAGGATGGGAAGATGTAGAGGCAAGTGAGGTTGTGGATGGAAGATGGAGACAAGGCCTAAATGAGTGAGGCAGAGAATGCATTAATTCCACAACATTCTCCGGGCATCCCTGGCACTGTTAGGCGCTGAAAGCATTCTACGGGCGAAAGCATCTAATTCAGTGAATTACAATACAATATGTTAAATGCTATACTCAAGTTATGGACTACTTGTAGATGACTTAGATGCAGGGGAGAAAAGAAGAACACATGAGAGGTAAGGGAGTCACAGAAAAGGGAAAGAAATTATTCTTGAACTTACTGAGTGCCATTGATCTATGAACTATATCCAACATCATTTTATTATCAGTCGCACTGGACACTTTCCTCACAGATGTTTTCCAGATTACTAACAATACTTTCAGAAAAATATAAATGACAGAATCCTACATGCAAATATCTCTAGCTATACAGAGACAATAGCAGCTAACATTTTTGATCACGTACCATGTATTAATGAACTTAACCGTTTGAGGTAGGTATATTATCATCCCCATTTTACAGATGAGAAAACTCTGAGGTCAAGGTATACAGGAAGTATTTAAACCTAGACACTCTGGGTCAACAGCATGTACTTTGCTGAGTATGTGAGATCATAGCAAGGCTGGCAAGCGACCACTATCGGGTGTGGGGAGACCGAGGCCAGGGACGGCTATTCTGGACGTCCACCGTGAGCAGTAGGACTAGGATGGAAAAGAGTCAGGATGTTTTAATTTAGAGATAAGGCAAAACATCTTTAAAATCACTGAGATCTACATCTTTGGATCGCTCTCTCAATTATAGTTTGGTGATTACAATTAGTCCACTCATAGGGAACCATAAGTTTGGTTCACCTGATCTAGCAAATTATTTCCATGGGTATCAACACAGTGGAGTAGAAAGCAACAGGCCTCGCCCTACGCTCAGAAGAGGGGTTGGGCCTCAGGGAGGCACTTAGCTACATGACCTTAAACAAATCACAACCTCCATTACATTATAATCCTCCTCTCAAATTGGAGTAATAGTGCCTCCTTTATAGGATAGTTTAAAAAAACAAAACCTTGCTCTTTTAAGAAAATTTAATAATTTTCAGTTCTTTCACATATACTATCAGTTAGGGAAGTGTAAGGTGGTAGCATCTTCAACAAGGAGTATCAATCACATAGCATTTCTCCATCAAAACATTTACATAATGAATGGAAAAGCACCAAACTCTCTATTCCTTCCCTTTTCAGAACTCAGAAGTCACTCCCAGTTACGGCACATGAAATTACAACTTCCCTTTGAATCTCCTTCAAAGTGAGTAAGGGGACAGGCAAAGCAGAGTGGCACTGCCTCGAACCAGCAAATACTCATTAGCATCAACTTCAATTCACATCACTTTCCTTCCTTCCTTCCTTCCTTCCCCCCTAAGGTAAGGCTTTCTCTTAGGTTGTTGCTATTACTTCAAGGAATTAAATATAAATCTCCAGATAATTCTGAATGTGACTTCCTAATTGCCACCAGTACTCACTATGGCTAATGAATCTACCCAGCTTTGCTGTTAAACTACTGAGTCATTATTCAGAATTTAGCCATAACAGGAAGGAAAAAAATGTTAGAGAACAGAACAGTAATTGGATGGATTTCAGAAGGTTAGATCTAGTGACCAGGTAGCCAAGTGGGAATGTAATCTGTATAATTCAGTAGGAATACAAATTCATAAAATGAACTGTTTCACAGAGTGTAGAACCAAAAGATTAAGTCTAGCTAAGTCTCCATGGCCCCAATGAGGAAATAAATTAGATAATCACACAGAAAGATGTTTTTTGGCTTGACTCACCAGATCATTGTCTCAACCAACTACTAGCTCATTGGGGAGCCCTGGTACTCTATCTTTTATCTAAGCCAGCAGCTTTTAGCCTTTCCTCCACCTTCAAACCATTTGCAATAATCCCCTCCTCTCTGTAATATGTCTCATTATAAGCAGAGATTGGGGTGGAGGAGGAGAATGTGAATTACCCCCATTGTAATATATGGTTAACACTCTCACTTCCAGAATCACTGATTTTAATAATTTGAAAATCTATCAGAACTTTACCCCATTAATAAAAGCATAATGTCTTTGAAAACCCCACTTCCTGAAAATCCTCCATGTTTTATGAACTATTTAATTATAATGGAGCTAAAACAAAAAAAAAATCAGGACTGGGTTTAAAGCCATGAATCTGACATATGGAACACAAAGAACAGTAATCAGATTAAGCAACTAATCAGGATGGCCAACATGAGCTGTAAAAGCCTTCCCTCTGGGTCAGACTGCTAAGTGGAAGACCATTCTGCATTTCTCCCGTTTATGTCTAATAACTTTTGACCACTTTTTCAGTTACGATTTAAAGAGCACTTTGAAAAAAAGACAACACCTCTCTATGAATTACTTGTTCTTATTATATTTTAACAAACAGGAAAACTATGATAAATTAACCAGTTATCCTTTTAGTCTTAACTGACCAAAACCTTAACGTACTTCACGCTTACAGACCCTGCTCTGTTCTTCACCATTGTGCATCTGGGAAATGCTGTTCAGAATCTGTTCTTCAAGAACCCTTCCCTCTTACCAAACATCATGTTATTATAGTCAACCTACCCTTCAGTCCTTTTGTATCCAAATAAAAATGTATTGCTCTAAGGAAACATGCTGTTCCATCGTATATCATATACCTCTCTGGCCAACTTGATTACCCTGATTTTGGCAAGAATCAAAATTAAATAAAATCCAGATGTCCTAATAGAAAGCACAAGGCCTAATTAAATATTTTTGATGATAGTATACCAAAATGTTATCTCTTAAAGGAGAAATAAATGTAGAAGAAATAGTGTTAGAGGTGGGCTTCATTCCAAAAGGCTGATGTGTTATCAAGACCGAAATGTTATCTTTTTGAAGATACCTGGACCTGCTTATAAAAAGATTAACAAATAATAAATCACTTTAGAGAGTTTCTCCTCATCTGGGAGAAAAATAAGGAAAACCAAAAGTGAAAAATAACATCAAAACAAAAGTTACTTTATTTTGGAAAAAAAGAGAGACCAAAAATGAATCCATTTGGCATTCAGAATAAATATTTTAATTTCCTTGCTCTTCTGTTTGTCCAGGCACTGCTTCAAAGTCACTCATTTGTACTAAAATCAGTTTGCTGGCACAGGAATGGTAATTCAAATAGCTATAGAGAAAAAGTCCCTTACTTTACTGAAATGTAGAAGACGCAAAAAAAAAAAAAAAAAGCTCAGGAAGCTAAAGGAGCACACGAAGGTAAACCAGTGAATGTGGGGCTGAAGACCATCTGTTTCCACTCTCATCATATTTGTTAGCGTTTCATAAATTTCTAGTCTCCCCATCATTTAATTTCCTCACTGTAACAATGAGAGTTCCAATAGTGATAATTATCCTTAGAAACAATCTTTTGAAGGAATCCAGAATTTTCTGAACTGATTAAAACAAAAACAACTGACCCTCAAAACAAGAAATGAATTAAGAATGTCCATAATTAAATTACATGTATTTGAAAAGATAAATGTACATTTAAGAACTTGTGGTACTGAGAATTAAGGATGAGGAGTGGAAACTGGGGCAGACGAAGATCATTAGGCAACTAGGATCCTTTTCATAAATAGAGGGGAAGCTGGCACACATGAAAAATGCCATCGAATGCATACATGAATATAATCAATGCACTCAGTCAGCAAAGATACAATGACAGCCTCCCTGTGCCAGACTCTGTGCATGCCATACAGGTCTGCCATCCTGGACTCATGTTCTAAGAAAAGGAAAGAGAATTGCAAGCTTTTAATTAAAGGAACCTCCTTAAGCTTCGTAAGAGGTCTTCATGAATTGTAGCAGCACTCTAACATAAATATTTTAAATTTATTTAATTAAGAAAAAAGCAGGATTTCTTCAAATTTGGGAAAATCAGACTGGGAAATATTTCCAAAACGAAATAACAATTGGGTTCAAGATATATAAATTGGTGCTAAGAAAAGCATACAGTCTAGAAGCATGGAGTTTAAAAGTTGGCTCAAAGAGTAACAAACATGAGTAAACCTTGTGAATGTTTCAGCAGCCCTCTCCAGGTATCAAAAGCCCAGTTTGGTAAGGTAACCTCAAGTTGATCTTCTATTCCTGGTGAAATGCTACTCATTGTTCTGGCAATAAATATATAGCTTCCCCTTAAATAAACTACCTTAGTAAAACAAATAAAAAGGATTAGAAAGGAAAAGAACAAGATAAATTTCTCCTAGAGCTGATACTGGTTCCCCTAGGCCTACTCTGATATTTGTAGGAGCTGAATATATCAACCCCTGCTCATAACAATAAAACAGTAACAAAGAATAGCATTTTAAAACACATCTATGGTATTAGAAATTAAGTATATGTCACATTATGAAGTATTTCAAATCCACAACAAATAGGCCAATGGAACAGGCCAGGACTTAATAAGACCTAGTGCCATAATGATCTTAATCTAATGATGAACCTAATGATCTTAACCTAATCTAATGGTCCACCAATAATAAGAGCAATATTTCTCAGTATGAACCTGTCTTTTTTTTTCCTTATCATTATCAAAATCACAATTTCACCAAATATACTTTGTGACAAGACTTAATCTTCCAAGAGTGCCAGAAAGGCCTAATGGGAGCTATATAAGAAACCAAATAAAAATATCCTATCTCTTACCTTGTTTAGCTGCTAATTTGGGAGATTTTGAACTAAGTGCTTAATTTGTTTATCCTATGCTTGCTTCCTAGGTAAAAGGAAAGGAGTCAAGATTTTCTCTATGTCCCCCTCTTAACCATTAATAAAAACACTGATGCTTTGCCTCTGCATTTCCAAAGTGACAACATTTCCCAGGATAACAAGGGAGATATTTATACCTCTGTCCCTCCAAAAAGGAACCACTGGTCAAATAAGTTTCAGAATACTGGTTTAGTCAAAATTGGGTAGATTTCCTTCCTTTGGGACTTCTCAGAGCCTTTATCCAAGTACACAGATATGTCAAAATTCTTTACCACTCAGCAAATATCTTGAAAAGGATCCAATAGATGGGAAAATAGACTGGGAAAAATTCAGAATATATAGTTTTGAAAAATTAGGCTACATAAACATGGAAGAGACAGCATAGTCCAGACTAAGGAAATGCGTTTACCAACTTTGTAACTGGACCTCGTGCTTCAGTATGCTCAATCTATAAAATGGAGGAAATGGTACCAACTTCCTAAAACAGTTGAGGATTAAATAAGAGAACATATAAAACCCTCTGAACCAAGCCTGACATAGAGTAAATACTCAATAAAAGTTAGCTATTAGTTTTGTTACCTACTTTGCAAGGTTATTCTAAACACAGAAATACATACAGTTTCTAGAACTTACTCCTGGCAAGTACTAAGCACTCCATAAAAGGTCATTGAATTGAACACATAAAAAGTCCTGATCACAGTGCCTAGCACAAACTGAATCTGAATTCATAGGTGCAATACTGAGTGTCACTATGATGTTACGTCATTGAGATTATAGGGTCTTAACCATTAATAAAAACACTGCGGCTTTGCCTATCGCAGCATTTCCCAACATGACAAACTCTCCCTAGGATGATAACAACAAAGATAGCTGACCCTTGCTGGCTGCCAAAAAAGAAATCAGTGGTCAAATAAACTTAAGAATATTGGATTAAACAAAATTAAGTTTCTTTTCTTTAGAATTGAAAGCCTTTAGTATGAATTGAATCTCTAAGAAGGGAATATACTCATACATTTCCCAAATGCATTTAATAAGGAAACTTTCTTTCCCTGAGCAGCTCTTGGGACTAGTGTTCTCTGGAACACAGAATGGAAACTACCCTAACTCAATGGAAAAAAGGAAACAGCGTGTAAAGTTCTTACAAACCATTGTGCCTGGAACAATGTCTGGCACATCATAGGTCTGTAACAAATTTTTGTTGTACAAAATGTAACAGTGTCAATATTTTGTGATTCCCACAAAACATTTGATAAGGGAAAAAAAAATTTTTTTTTGAGCAGCATCTGTGGTACTACTGTCCCAAGAAACACACTTGGAAATATGCTTGTCTGCAGAAACATAGTCCCATTAACTAACGTAAAGTAACACAAACACAACCTAGCTTCGCATTCCCACTCAAGGATTGTTCTAGGGGAGATGTACTATCTATTTGTAGGCCAAAATGTTCACCGCATCCATTTGCTGGGAGTTAAGACAGAGCCTAGTAACCGTGTTCAGATTTGTGCCTCTGTTTATGTATCTCCCCTCAATTTTCCTTTTAACATCTCCAAGGCAACACCTGCCAGAGGAAAAACTGGGAAACAAGAACTATATAGGTACATTTTGCATTTACTTGAAGCACAGACACACTGCCATGCCTCTGCTCCTATTCTATTTTGTCCTTTTTGCCTCTTCCAGGAACTACCTGCCCACCAGACTTGTACCTCTCCTCCCACACACATAGTATATGACCTTTTCACTCGCTTTATTTAATATTATACTTTAGTTCAGAGAACTTACACTATTAGTTTATTTAAGTTCTCTTTTAATCTATGCCATCATTCCTTCTTTTAGAGGGGCACTTTTTCCCATCCCTCCCTCCTAATACTAAATGTATATTTTCTCCTCCTAGATTCTCATTCCTCTAACTTGTATTGTTTGCCTCAAGTTGCACTCGTGCCCCAGAATCAAAGGCTCCTCATTCCTGAATAAACGGCCTTAAGACGAAGTGGAAAGATCACACGTGTGATTCAAAAGAAAAAGGCAGCTATTTCACCAGCTGGTAGGAAGTCACAGATCTTCATGTTTATACATAATTGTTTTAGAAATTAACAACACACATGCAGCAAGCTTTAGAGCACACCCATATGCAAGTATAAATGAATTATCAAAGCTCCTCATTAAGGTAAAGGTCAGGGCTTTAAGTGTTCCTTTAAGGGACACTTTCAGGGACACTTAGAGGGGCTTCTAAAGTTTGGGGATGGGGTGATCATGGCACAACACTCTTGGGTCCCAGGGGGACTCGGGTACGCAGGGCCAGGGACCTGCCGACCAAGGACCCGCCGGCCACGGCTCCAGGGATCTCGCTCCGGGTGCCTGTGCTGACCACACGATCAACCTGGCCCTGGGCCTAACACTCCGGAGCCCCCACCCGGGGGCCTGGGGATCCCCCAGTGTCCTTTCTGCCTCATCGCGAGGTTCCACGGGGCTGATGGGGTCCGGCCGGTACCTGGTCATAAGGGGACTTCTCCAGCATCTGCGTGCACAGATCCACGCAGAGCTGGAACTTCCTGCGCCTAAAATAGCTCCAGGCCAGGAGCAGCGGCTCCATCTCCCAGCCCATGGCTGCCGAGGGCTGCCCGCAAAAGACCAAGGCCGGACCAAGGGAGGGCGGGGACCCAAGAGCAGGAGGCGTCCAGCTCTGCCCGGCAACGCGGCGACTGGGGCCTAGCCAGAGAGGAGCCCGCATCTCGCCTGAGAACAGGAAAAAGAAAAAAACACCGAGAAAAGAACTCAGCTATGCTGTTTCCCATAACTAGGGCCTGCCAAAACTTGGTACAAAAAATGTGTACTTTTAAAAGCTACATATTTCATTAATTTCGAGATGAAGGCACCGTGACTAAATTAAGAGGCGTTGACTTAGACACCTCCGACTGGGGTCCTCCACCCTCCCTGAGGAGGCACGGTTGCCTAGCAGGCTGCTTACTCTGTCAGTCCCAGAGATGTCCCAGGAGTTGACGCTCCAATGAGTCACTGTCCTACTCTTCCCCCCTTCACGTATTTTTACCCCTATCAGTTACCTTCCGACTCTAGAAACACAAACATGAGAAAAGCCTTTTCAATACCACCTTGCCCATCAGAACCCAAAGCCCTAAATTCTGAAACTCTCCAATCTGTTTCTCAATGTCCTTCTCACCAAATCTCAATGTTCGAACTGAAAGGGGCATTGGAGATTGCTTAGCCCAATCTATTCATTTTACAGATGAGGAACTGAGATAGGCTCAAAAATGAGAAATTATTTACCTAAGGTCGTATGGAGTTAGGGAGCTGTACTGTAATCTGTTAAAATACAGTTTATTAATTCGATGCTGCATAGTGATTCTGGATTATAAATTGGTGACATTTTCACCAAACAAGATAATGTATGCAAAAAATTAGATAGTTTAATAAACTTTTTATTTTGGAATAGATTGAAATTTATGGAAAAGTTACAAAAACAGTGCATATTGTTAACATCTTACATTACCATGGTACATATGTCACAACTAAAGAACCAACATTGGTTACCATTAACTCCACAGTTTATTTAAATTTCAGTAGTTTTCCTCTAACGTCCTTTTTCTATTCCAAGGTCTCACTTTGGATACCGTATTACATTTAATCATCATGTCTCCTTCGCCTCCTCTGGTCTGTGACAGTTTCTGAGACCTCCCTTGTTTAAGATGACCTTGACAGTTTTGAAGAGTGCTAGTTAAGTATTTTTAGAATATCTGGGGATCTTTTAAAAATGCAGATGCCCAAATTTCATTCCTCAAGATTCTAACTTAAATGGTTTGAGGGAGGGCTGGGGCATCAGTATTTTTTAATGAGTAATTCTAATGGGCAGCCAGGGTTGAGCAACCACTGTGTTGAGTTCTAAATGGTCTTGTATATATTGAGATTATTGCCACCTTCCTAGAGAGAAACAAGATTTTTGTAAGTGGGATATATATATCTTGCTTTTTTTGTAAAAAAAAAAAAAAAAAAAAAAACACAACACCTTATATACATGCATACACACATATATATAGATATATTAAAAAGAGGCATTAAAATATTTTAGGAGCATATAATTAATCTCAGCTTCTTTCAGAAGGTTGTTCTTTTTCTTTCTTTCAGAAAAGTGAAATGGTTGAGGAAAATAATAGAAGACTTAGCAAATTGTAGGATGTTAATTATGTCCAAATGTAGCATAAAATGTGCCTTTAAAAGTTTATAAATACTTGTTGTTTTTAATCATATAAATATGTTTATGTTATTTATGAATGTCCATAGACTTTACATTTTTTATAATTTCTAATCCATAATACAGAAACCACTTCTTTTTATATGATGCTAGTAATAGAAGAATAGTAGTTGTAACAGTTCCTGGTGAAACGGGTAGATAAGAATTGCTAGGGCCATTTTCCTGCTGGAGAAAATAAAGCATAGCAAAACAACATAATCCCTTTGACAGGGTCAGTTTCACAATCGGAGCTAGATCTCAGCTCACAGATCCTTATCTTTTGCTTTCTAGCAACTGGGTATCTCTTTCAGTTAATTCAGTTTAAAATCAAGTACTGAAGATAACGTAACTTTAAATGCTAAAGGTTAAATTTTCTTAAATGTTAAATCGGAATTATTCAGGCCCTTTCAACTTAACCCAAAAGAAAATAAAAAGTATATAATAAGATATTCTCTTGGTCAACAAGTATTTGCGCAGGCCCCAGGCTTGGTGATGGGAATGCAGACATGAAGAAGGCAGGTTTCCTGCCACAAGGTGCTTATATAGAGAGTAGTTAGTGGAAAGAGCATTGTACTTCAGGTCAGACTGACTAGCTGTGTGTTCTCTGGCAAATTAGAAATCAATATAGGATGGTGATTCAAAAGTAGGCTCCGGGGGCAGCCGGTTAACTCAGTTGGTTAGAGTGCAGTGCTCTTAACAACAAGGTTGCTGGTTCGATCCCCACATGGACCACTGTGAGCTGCGCCCTCCACAACTAGATTGAAAAAACTACTTGACTTGGAGCTGATGGGTCCTGGAAAAAAACACACTTAAATAAACAAAAGTTAAAAGAAAAAAAAAAAAGAAGTAAGCTCTGGAGCCAGATTTCCTGTATTTGAACACTTGACTCTGCCATGCACTAAATGTGGGGACCTTGGGCAAATGGTCTAATGGCCCTGTGTCTCAGATATGTCCTTCATCCATAATGTAAGATGTGTTTGCTGTACTCTGAGAATTTTCAATTCTGCTTTAAAAGACAAGAAAAACAAATGGGATAGATGAAACTCACATAAGAAATGTTAAGTATAGATAATAAGTATATAATTTACATATATGACATGTTTAACGTAGAATAAGTAGACATTTTATGTGTTAAACATAGATTAAAAGGATGAAACAAACAAATGAGAGTGTTACTTGTAGATAAAAAGAGATGGAAAACAAAATAAACCTGAAATATTTATAAAGCATGGATCAGCTTTATCTACGTCAAATTGGCCACCATTGGTATCGCCCACTGCAGCCCTTTGGTCCTGTTCTTAAAACATACACAACTGCTCATCAGGTCATCACCAAGCTATAGCTGTGGCCATGACTACTTGCCTCTTCGTCTCTCCGATGGAGCACACATGTATTGGCACCATTGTTCCATCTCTGAACTTTCTTGCCGGCCCTCAACTCTGGTCTTTGTAACCACACCATCTTCGGGGAAGGCAGATGAAACAGAGAGAGTCAGGACATAGGAAATTTGAACAACACCCAGGTGATGTGGTCCTTGCACCTGCTTGCACTAAATGTCTTAATCTCCACAATCCCTTTCCCCTTGCTTCTCACTATATGTTTTACACTGATTTAACAGACTAACTGATTTGAGCATCTTAATTTGGTTTATGAGCCTTTCAGTTCCAAGATCCCTGGGACAGGCTGCCAGGTTGTATACTGAGAGGCCGCGACAGCATTTTCCCACTACATATAAAATGGGGGTGACAGTGATAATGACTATGACAAAAATGATGATGACGATAGTGACTATTTTATGGGATGGTCATGGAGGTCCATTTAATTCAAGTAAGGCATTTTGATTTAATTCAACCAAATTTGAGACTCACATAATTATACATCTGCTCAACGGAGAGGAGGACGTTACAATACTGAGAGTTTGTTTGCAAAATTATAGTCAATGCCGTGAATAGAATAAGAGCTTTGGCTATTGGAAAAGCAGAGCCAAAATTATTATTATTTGCCAGTTGCAGATAATTGTTTTTCTAGGAGTTTTTGTCATGTAGGAAATCTCTTGTTTTTATAAGTGTTTAATTTTGTTTCCTGAAATATATGGGATGCTGATTCAGTGATTTGGAATACTCCTTTATATTACATATAAAATTCTAGTATAGGATGAATACTATTTTGGGGTTGTCTATTCAGGACCACTAATATGAAGGTCAATATTTACCAAAGTATAACACAGTTTTAATTACTGTAGCTTTATTTACAAATCTCCACCTTTTTTTCACATCTTCAAACTTATGTGAGCCTCTACTCACAGAAAAACTATTTTATGCTATAAAGTTAGTCACAATCCAATATTACTGGCATTGCAAATACTTGAACAATAATCTTTCCTAACCCGGTGGGAAATATTCTCTTATACTTTGCCACTATTATAGTAAACTCCAAATAAAAAAGCACTGTAAATGAGTGACTTCCCTGAAAATAAATAGAATACTTCTCAATTTCTATACATGAGCTGCATTACACTCACCTCAAATTATTGACCATCTGCCAAGATCCATTTTCCTCTTGTGGCTTTCCAATGAAGTTATCACTTGTTATTTTGGCAAAGATCTTAAGAAAGTGAAAGTACAATTATTAAACATTCCTTTTTATTCTAAATTTGCTTGTTTCGGTCTGAATTTCACAGGCAATTACACATCCACTAAGGTGAGTGATCTAGAGTGTTCTTAGAAATATTTATCAAGTCCCTCTGAATCATATCACATTCGACAGCCTAAACAGTTTTAAACCAAGCACACAAAGAGAGGTTGATTACATTCAATTGCTTTTTCTATCAAGCTTCTTGTACTCTGAAATCAGATTTTGAAGTCTGAAAATGAATTAATTTTCAACAATTGAAGTAAGCTTAGCACTCCGTTGGTATAAATTCTATTTATGTGACAACCCCTTCTGGCTCTATCTTATCCTCATGCGATTGAACAAGATATGAAAGAATGCCTTATTTTCTATTCATTGGCAAGAGGTCATGCCGATTCTTTTAAAATCTTTTTTAAAAAGAAAAGTAGACCTAGATTTTTTTTTTTTTAGATAAAAGAATGACATTTCAATCAAACTGAAATCTTCATATCATATGGCATAGGGAATCATGCTACATGTATTTAAAGTGCAAAATAAAAGTACTGATTTTTAAAATGCAATATACACTATATTCTTACATCCGTACCTTCTGCTTTGATCTGCCACAGGACATTTATACACATGTATGAGAAGAGAGCAATGAGTAAGAAAGTCTCTTTGATTTTGGCTAGGGTACTGTTCTTTAAAAATAGAAAGTTAAGTTCTGAAATGTTCTGACACCATGTCCTAAAAGTCCTGCAGGCTCTAGCTCCGGGCTACTTCTCTGACCATATCTCAACCCCTCCTACTTAGTTGCTTTACTCAGTAGACACTGGCCTCATTGCTGGTCCTTGGCTGGGCATAGCAGGGCAATCTCACCCTTGCTATTGGCTGACAGCTACACTCTTCCCCTAAATATTCACCAGCTTCTCTCTGTGACTTCTCTCACTTCATAAAGGTCCCTACTGAAATGTCACTTCATCGCATTTCCCTGCCCCATTTTCCTTCACAGTACCGACTACAACTTGATATATTTCATAAGTGTGCACATGTATATTATCAACAATCTTTACCCCATTCTCTTTTCCCCAGAATGCGAGCAGAAAGAGTAGAGACTTTGCTGCATCACCAGTGGCTAAAATAGTGCTTGGCACACAATATGGGCTCAAAAATATTTGCTGAATTAATGCAATAGAATCGAGAAGGCAGATATGGCTGCAGATGTGTGATAATTTAACATATAATGAACATGATATTCAAACACAGTGAGGAAAAGATAGCCTTTTCAACAGAGTGTATAGAGGATAGTTAGCTTTCCATTTGATAAAAAATTGAGTAAACCTCACCAATACACAAAAATAAAGTTCTCCTGGTTAAAACAAATTACAAAAGTAAAAGAAGAAAAATTAAGAAGCTTTTAAGAAATAAAATCTTGGACAGATGAAGGCTTTATCAAACAGGCACAAAACCGCAAAAATCATCATTGAAAAATGGAGTTATTTGACTACATAACAAATTTTAAACTCCTGTAAATAAAACAAAAAACCAAAATACTGGAATAAAGTAAACAAATAAACAAATAATACCATAAAATATTTGTAAAACACACGATAGACAAAATATAAACCTATGAGAAATTGCTCCACCTCCCTATTAATCGGAGAAATAAAAATTAAACCAACAGCTATTTTTCACTTGGCCGATTAGGAAAAATTAGAAAGGTAAAAGCGGTGCTGACAAGAATGTGGAGAAATCAACACTTTCATCCACTGCAGGATGATTGGGAATTCTGACAACCTTTTTAGAAAGTAATCTAAAGTTTAAAATACAAAAACCCTTTGACTCAGGGATCTCACTTTTGAAAATGTATCTTTTAGAAAAGAAACACACTTTTAATATTTCTTTAATTTTTATAGCGAACATTTATGTATTACTTTTATAATGTTAATTTGAAAACTTAATATCACTCTCCCAACCTCCACCCCCATTTGTACCCCTATTCTTTTTAATAGCTTTAGGAATATCCTACTTTCTCCTTTACAAATAATCTACCTACCAATTTTTAGGCCCAGCTTAACTTACTTCTACTCTCTAAATGTTTACTTATTCCTGCAGAATGATTGCAGTCTTAAAAGCCAAAGTTTTTACACCAGCTTATAAGGCCCTACATGATTCACCCGCTCGCCCACTCCATCTCTCTGACCTGATCTAATGCCACTTTACATGGGCTCATTGTATCCAAGTCACACAGGCTTCTGTGTAATTCCTTGAACAGACACACATGGTCTCACACATCGTCCATCTCAGGTTATTTGCCTTTCACTCTTTCCTCTATCAGAAATGCTCTTTCCCCAGCTATCCATATGAATTGCTTCTTCCCTTCCTCCATGTCCCACATCAAATGTTACCTTATTAGAGTGGTCATCTGTGATGACCAGGACTAGCTACATAATTTATGGGGCCCAGAGGAAAATGACAATATAGGGCCCCTAATTATTAAGAACTTCAAGACATCAATAATAGAGCATTGAGCTAAAGCATGGGACTCTTCTAAGCAAGGGTCTCTGTGAGACTGCTCAAGTCACACAGCCATGAAGCCAGCCCAGCTGACAATGTCACATAAAAAAGCGACTTCACCCCACATTCCTTATCTCCTTATTCTCCTTTATTTTTCTTCACAGAGATATATATTTACGTTTCTTGCCTGGTTTCCCCCACTTGAATGTAAAATCTATGAAATTAGGGATTTTGTATGTTTTATTCAATGTAACACCCTTGGGACTTAGAACACAGCCTGATACATAGCAAACCCTCAATATACACTTGTTGAATGAATGACTATTTCATCATAATACATGTTTATAGGTTTTGAAAGAAAAGTTTATAAGCCCATATTAGAAAGCAGAAATAAGATTAGAAGTGTGAGTACATGCCTTTGAGAATGGAAGTGTTCAGTCAGTAAATTGCTTGCTTTCTAGGAAAAGGTTAAAAGCAAATATGTATTTTTTTGTCACTGTATGTTCAGCCACTAACACAAAAGAAAGACAACTAATTTTCTTAGTGTTAATAATATCGTTTTATGTTTCTGTTAGATACATTAGGACACTCTCTGTAATTATGTTGTTTCAACCTCTTTTGTAATTTGTTTAAACAATATTTCACAAGATACAAAGCAATAGCTATTAGAAAAATTAATGCTTATTTACAAGTATATCAGATTATATCAATGATTCAGCAGTATACTTCCTAAGCTTTTCCTAAAGGTACATTGTATTCAAAGACTTCCAAGTCTACAAAACCTTCCATTTATGATTATGTGGTTGAAAGCCATCTCATGTTCTCTTCCTACTATAGTAGAGTATTTTCTAAAAAGTGATTTCTGACACTTTTTTCTGAAATCCAAACTTAACCCATCACATTTTTTGTTGGTTATCTTTATTCCAGAAGACACAACCCATGATTATATGTAACTAATCCAGACTTTCATTCTATTGCACAGATTTTCATCTACATATATTACCAGTCCTGTATGTGACATTGTTTGAAAAAAATCTTTACTTTTCACCTCTTATAACAATAGCAATAACATAATAACAAGTATTATATAATACCTTTTGTGATGCTCATCCCTTTTTGTTCTGCCAGTTCATTGGAAGCCAATTCAAGTTCATTTAATGTCTATCACATTGGAAGCAATCGATGCCATGGAATTATTTTAATTTAATCATTTGTTCTGTTTAATTCCTGTTTGGATAAGAACTATTAATTGGCTAAATCATTACTTCCTTTTGGAATATTCCACAGCTCTTTTGAAATGACCATATTGTGTATGTGCTTTCTTAATTTACGACTTAAAACTTCCTTTAACAATTTTATAATGTAAACATGGCTTCCCTTACATATAAATGTTATAATCTAATTTTAACATTGTTAAGTTTTCCCCCTTCCCTTTAGTCATCCACTTTAACCTGTGCCCATTTCTCTGCTTCTAGGCTAATTCTTTAAATAACTCAAGTTTGTTGGAATTTTAATTTTAATGTTCTTGCTAGGAGAGAAGAGGAAATAAATCAAATAACTCATTGAATAATGAGTTAAATGGGACTATTTCTCTTGTAGTCCTCTAGAATCCTGTGGATCTAATAATGTACTGTATGAATACTGTTGAAATATTGATCAACATAAATTATGAGATATTAATAATGTTTGCTTTCTATCATCAAATTTTTATTTCCAGGCCTGTGTGTTATATGATCTTTAAACATTAATAGAAGAGGTTAAAAAGATCAGCAACAAAAATTAATTTGCATGGAAGAATGTGTTTGAAATGCGCCAATGTTCAAAATGTTTCATTGTAGCCTTTATAAAAAAATAATTTCAACATATAATAGACCAGTGGATTGTCCTTTGAACAAAGTCAGTTACTCTAAGAGTGAGATTTTTATTCTAACCATTCATAGAAAATTCTCTATAGCATTTAATGAACATTATGAACAGACAAAAGATACTGTCACATGCATTTTTATCACTCAATCAGAGATCAAAAGAATAATATGCTAAATCAGTAGTTTATAATCTTTTTATTACCCCTCAAACACCCCTCATGAACAACATGCCTTGAAAGATTATGTGTACCAAACTGCAATTATTAATTATCAATTTATTTTCCAATGCTTATAAATCAAAATTTTATATTAAAATTTTATGATTAATTCTCCACAATATGTTACTTAACTAATTGTAACTTTATTGTGGAGAAACCTGGTAGGCAGTACCTTAACCAAATGATCAGAGTTAATACATATACCCAATAATGGAACAAATCGGTGTCATTTGCCTCTGAATATGATGTACTGATATAGACACACCTTGCTTTTTGTATTAGTGCCAAAAATGTATAACCTGAATCTAGTATTGAGAAAACATCTGACAAACCCAACTGAGATATATTCTACAAAATAAGTGATCGGCATTCTGCTAAATGTCAAGATGATGGAAGATAAAGAAAGACTCAGAAACTTTTCCGGATTAAAAAAGACATGAAAACTAAATGCAACAAATGAATAGCATCCTGGATCAGATTTAACATTTTTTCCTAAAAAATGACAATAATTGGACAAAGGCGAAATTTGAATAAGGCTTGTAAATTAAATAATGGTGTTGTATCAATGTTAATTTCATGATTTTGATAATTATCTTGTAATTATGTAAATGACTGTCAGTTATCGACAAAAAATGAACACTAAAAAGGAGAATTATGTCTACAACTTACTCTCAAAGCATTTGCACACATACATGCACATATACATATATGTGTATACGTACATATACATATACATATATACTTACATACATACACATAAGGGGGAGAGAGAGAGAATGGTAAAAAATGTTTAAAATGTTAATATTCAAGGAATCAGGGATACGGATAAAAATTAAAATATACAGGAATTATTTTTATCATTTCTGTCAGTCTGAAGTTCTTTCAGGTAAAATAAAAAATTAGAAGAAAACAAAACAAAAACTTCTTATCAAAATAGAATAACCATTGTATCCAAAGTGAGATCCAGTCTAAAACAAATTGATATTTTCCAGCTTGTGCTGGAAAGTATTCAATTGCCTTTTTATACTTGAAAAAATACTACTTTCACGTTACAAAATGTAAATATATTGCTTAGAGATAGTGTTTCATTTATTGACTAAAATACTTTGCCAGTATAGTAAAGTCTGTGACTTTAAAATATACATGACGTTTTACTACTGTCCTATCTTTTATGTCTTGGCTTTATCTTTGTTATCTTGAATTATAATATCTCATTTTTCTAGAATGTACTATCTACAACTAGACTGTTTTTGCCTCTCCAAGAAATGTCCTCCTACATGAAAATCGGCATAAGCCTAATTTTTTAATAAATACTTTGCACCTAAATTTATTTTTTTGCATAATATATGATAAATCTACTTTTGTTTCTTATCTTTCCTACATTCATTTTTTTTAATGCAATAGATTTTAATGACCAGTAGAATTCAATAAAATGTCTTTGGTAAGATCATGTTTACTTTATAATCCTTTTGTAACTTTTTAGGTATGGTATCTATTGGATTTAAACATAATTATGTTTTTATTATTATGTATTTAAACATAATTCCCTTCTTTATATATTTTTCACTTGTTTTTAATTTAACATAATTTAAATATAATTATGTTTTTATTATTATGTATTTAAACATAATTCCCTTCTTTATATATTTTTCACTTGTTTTTAAAGGTACTTATGTCTTTATCTTATTTTCCTTTTTCAAACATAAATTCTTCAAAGCACAGATGTGAGTTCATTTTCCTTGATTACCCCTCCATAGTACCAAGCCCAATGATTCACACGTGGATGGCTCAATTTATGTGTAGGGATGATTATGCTGGTGGTTCTTCACCTTTTTCTTTCTGTGGTATGCTTTCGAATAGAAGAATTTGGGGTAATAGACTTGAAGGCATTAGAAACCTAAGACAACTTGAAACATATCAACATATCAATAATTACATAATAATCACTACTACAGTTTGTAGTAATGTCTTTCAGAATCTGTGCATGCATCCTTAGTCACTGCACTGTTTGAGTGCAATTATTTATGGCCCTGAAGGTGTTCTGTTACAAGTTCATTGAGCAGAAATTTCTCATGTTTTCTTTTATTAGACTGATGTCAAAATGAGCTTTTTACTTCTTACTGGTAGCTAGTTATACCACTGCCATACTGAGAATTCTTGGCATATAACAATTCCATCCAAACCTCTGCACTAATAGACTTGACAAACTCTAGCATGGCTCTAGCAGCTTAAAGTCGTGTCTTTCGAATGACCCAGCTCCCCTTAAAATGCCTGCCTGAGAAAGCTCAACATCACCAGGAGAATTTACTATTTGTTCCAGCCAAAAACTGATGATAGACAGGCCCCTGAACTCCCTTTTAGAGCAGATACTTGAGAAAGCTCGCAATTAATTATAAATCCTTTCTTTGCTCTTTGAGATGTAAATCTACCATCCCAAAAGTGTTTCCTCAAGGACTTGAGGGCTGTCTCTTTGAAATGCAAACATTCAGCGAGATAACTCTCTCTCACTCAAAGTCCCTGTGTCTGCATAAATCAACAATTTCCTAAAATTCAATATGATAATTGCTAAATGAAGGGTAAGGGCCTAACTTCAGTGGCTGCCTCGCTTCAACTTGAATCACTGCCTCCTGTGATAAAGATAGGAGAAGTTTTTTTTTTTTTTTCTTTTTTTTTATTCTTTTTTATTTATTGGGGTGACAATTGTTAGTAGAATTACATAGATTTCAGTTGTGCAATTCTGAATCACATCATCCATAAATCACACTGTGTGTTCACCACCCAGAGTCAGCTCCCCTTCCATCACCGTACATTTGATCCCCCTCACCCTCATCCCCCACCCCCCAACCCCCTTACGCTCTGGTAACCACCAAATTACGTTCCCCAGATTAATTTTCAAACCCCGTGGCCATCCTGTGGTCACCGACTGCCCTCCAATCCCCTCACCTTCCCCCCCACCCCCCACTCCCCCCGCCCATCTAGCAACCCTCAGTTTTTCCTCATTGTCTCCCAAACAGTTTCTGATTAGTTCATTCACTTATTCTTTTCTTTAGAATCCGCAAATAAGTGAGATCATATGGAACTTATCTTTCTCTGTCTGACTTATTTCACTTAACATAATGTTCTCTAGATCCATCCATGTTGTTGCAAATGGTAAGATTTCTTTCTTCCTTATGGCTGCATAATACTCCATTGTATAAATGTACCACAGTTTCTTAATCCAGTCATCTACCGATGGGCATTTTGGTTGTTTCCATGTCTTAGCTATTGTGTATAGTGCTGCAATAAACATAGGAGTGCATAGAGATTTTTGAATTGAAGTTCTGGATTTCTCCGGATAGATACCTAGGAGTGGAATTACTGGATCATAAGGTAGTTCCATTTTCAGAATTTTGAGATACCTCCATACTGTTTATTTCTCCTCTGGTAAGCTACAATTAACAAATCCAGGTGTTCTAGTCACGTGGATTAATGCCCTTTCACACCGTGCCTTTCCCTCAGCACACCAAGCTTTTAAAAAGTCTCTAGCCCTTCGTTTCAGGGAAGTTGTGTTCAGTTTTGCCTGGCCCCTCCCACATTGCAACAGCATTATTGATAAAATCTGATCTTACTGCTTTAACAAGTGTCCAGCTTAGCCTTTGATAATATTATGGTACATTACCTGCTTAACTCAATATTTTCCGTGGCTACAGAAATAAATTTTACATGTTGATCACAACTTGGTAGTATTTCTACATAGGTAATAAGTACTTGATTGCTGCATGTTGGATCTGTGTTAGGAGACTGCTCCCTGGGTCTCCTTTGTTTCTGCATATCTTGTTTGTACAGGCACTGACTGATTTTGTTCCGGACTATCTTTTCTAGGATGTTTGTATAGTGAAAAACCTTGGAAGATAAAGATAGTGTCTCTCTCTGGAGAAAAGAGCAGGTTTGTTTATTGTCCAGTATAATAAAGATGATGTTTCCCTTCAGGGTCTTCAGGTCTGGCTTCCTGCCTATTATAAAAGATTTAGGTTCCCTGACCATGGTTGAGATTCCTCTTCTCTAATGCAACTCACTCTGTGTGTGTGTGTGTCTGTGTGTGTGTGTGTGTGTGTGTGTGTGTGCGCGCGCCATCAGGCCCTGTTCGCATTACCTGTGGGAATTAGGGCTCAGGGAACCAACCAGTGGCCCAGAGATCACAGAAGAAGCTTAGATGGTGCAGCCTGGAAGAATAGGTATTAATTCCAACTCCCCAGTGTTAACGAACAGGAATGAGGAGACAGGAGGATAAATAAATTCCCCCTCCTTCCTCCTTTCTCCTCCTTCCTCCTTCCTCCATTTTCTTTCCTCCTTCCCAAGAATTACTCTAGGCCACCATTTGTCCTTGCAGCCTATTGAGGGAAATCTCTTCATGAAGTGTTGCTTCCTACTACATCAGTCCAGATAAGAAGCCCCATTTCTCTAGTTTCCATTAAAAAAAAAAAAAAAAGATCACTAACATTTCATGAGTTTAGAAACTTTAAGATTTGAGACGTTTTGGAGAGAGTTTCATGGCAAAACTTACAGCTTTGCCATCTCTCTGACTTCATTCCTTCCTTATCTTCCTGGAACTACAGATTCTTTCTCAATTCTATGCAGAACACTTCTGCCTACATTCGGTTCTTTTGGGATCTCATTTTCTGCGCCAGGCACCAATTCAGGTATTTTTTTCCATACAAATGTAATTCTCTTCCCATGAGGAATTCTGAGAAATAAAATTTTCTCATCTCATTACATGCATATGTATTTTTTTTTCAAATTTCTCTAGTTGTTCCCCAAATATCTTTTTTTAAAATTTTATTGTGGAATATTGGAGAACAGTGTTTTTCCAGGGACCATCAGTTCCAAGTCGTTGTCCTGCAATCTAGTTGTGGAGGGCACAGCTCACTGGCCCATGTGGGAATCAAACCGGCAGCCCTGCTGTTCAGAGCTCGCGCTCTAACCAACTGAACTAACCAGCTGCCCTACATGTACATTTCTAAAGAACTTAGAAAACATGCCAATGAAAGTGTAAAACTAACCATCATGTTCCAAAACTATTAATATTGGAATTTTTTGTTTCAGTCTTCAATATATTTCATAACTGTGTTTATTCTGAATATAACTTTTTATCCTGATTTTAAAAAAATGTTTTATATTCCATTATGGGAAATTTCCAACATTGCCAAAATTTATTTGAAAACCTAATTATCAATGGTTTAATATTTTCCAGAAAGGCTGAGTCAATATACTCAACGTTTTGCCCTACGGTTTTTTCCTTATTTTTATTGTTCTACATTATGCCATGATAAATATTTGGTACATTAACCTTGATCTGCATTTTCTATTATTACATTATGACAGGTCATTAGATGAGAAATTAGTAAGTCAGAGGATATGAACATTTCAAGGCTCAAGATACCCGTTGTTGAATTGCTTGTAGAAAAGTTTCTTGAAACAAGGGTGTGGCATGATACGTGATTTTTACAGATAACTTAGGTCACGGAATTGAGGGAAAAGATGATTAGGTCTTGAAGTGAACATGGCAATTGGGATTGGAAGGAAGTTGGTGTACAGATGGGGATGGAGTTTAGGGGTATTTCTAAAATAGAGTCAAAAGAACTTGGTAACTGGATATGGGAGGTGAGAAACAGTGAGGCACCAGACAACCTGCCTATCTGGGGGAAGTTAGTTACTAGTTAGTACGTACAGAAAGAGAAGATGATAAGGAGTGTAGATGTGTAGATGAGAATTTGGTTTGAGACTTCTTTTATTTCAACTATATACTGGCTTTCAAAGACTTTAGGTGGAATCTAACAGGCACTTGGAAATATGGTTACTGCTAGGGAACATCTATTGTTTTGATTTGATATCTGGAGCTGGCTTTAGAATTTTTTTTAGAGTAGGGTCTTTGGGAGGCAATCTGGTCAGAAGTCTTGTCTTAAAGCTGCATTTATTTAGCAGATTCCTGTTTCTTAAATTTAGATTACATGTATGTTTGGTTATGTAAATGGGGATTGCGGGATGCTAAAGCGCCGAGGTCAGCCATGGGTAGCCACTGCTGGCATCCATTCCTTCTTATTCTGGTAATACTACTTCAATTTTCCTTGAGAGGTTCTCCCCTCTCCCACTTCCCACTCCCTGTAGTATTTCTGGCCCTGACACTCCTCTATTGATCCAAGGGTGGGCATATAATTCAACTCAGCCAATCAGAGCCAATGGTTGGTTGAAGTCTCGGAGTTTCCAGGGGAACTGCTGAGAAAAAGCTCTTTCTACAGGAATTGCTAAGAGGATAAGATGGAGAACTGGAGCTCTAGGCAGCAGTTTTGTTGGTCTGGCAACAAATCAACCCAAAGGAAAGTAGAAGTGAGTTAATTCTGAGGACCTGGCTCTGATGGCATCACTTGAGCCTTAGGATCCAAGTGCATTGATGCCACTTCTTCTCAGTCCTATGAGGCATTAAAATTCCCTTTTCATCGTAAGCTATATTAAGTGGGTTTCTGTAATGTAGAACCAAAGAAGTCCTAATACAATATTGTAGATCAGAAAAAGGCTCAAGTTTTCAAGTTTCAACTACTCAAGATAAAACTAAGAGGAATCCTATTGTGACTACACAAGTATTCTTTTATATTTAATGGCTGACAACTATGTATGGAACATCTACTGTAGTGCCAGGCACTGTGTTAGGCTCTGTACACAAAACAGGTTAATTAAAGGTATGGTTACAGAAATATTTTTTATGGGCAGCTTACTAAAATATCATTAAAATTCCTAAATTGGCTGAATTAGCAACCTAGAATTAATAGTGTGAATTTTGGCTTTTAGGTTTTATGTGCTCTGCCTTGTATTTCTTTTGTAGACTTGAAAGATAGCTGAAATCAGTAGCCAGCAAATAATCTATTTTCTTGAATTTTAGAAATATTTCAAATGTCCAAAATATAAAACTCCATACTAGGAACTCAAGTGTCATGATATAGATTCCCAAAGGGTAGCTTATATTTAAAATGCCTAACAAATGTCCACCTGTTTGTGTGTAGAATTTTGGGGGTCTTTCTCCTGCATCCTTATTTGTATTACTTTCAAAGGGTACAGATGGTGGAATCTCATCTAGCAATAGAAGTTTGATTAAGCTTTCTGATGTGATATTAATAACAAAGTTGTAGCAGTAAGAACTAATACGTTTTTTTTTCCTTCTAAAATTCACGAATGTTTCATTTTTTAGTCACCTTTGTGCCTAAGTGGTCTCTTTTGGTCTTGAGTTGTCAGTTGAGAATGGTTTAATTAAGAATGTTTTTGCTTCACACTCCATCCTTGGGTCAATAAAAATCGTAATGGAAAATATGATAATGGAAACATAAATTATTTAAATCTGTTATTGAGTACTTAAATATGTATCATGGGATCCAGAAGACATTGTACTGAAAAACCTGAAAGATAAGAAAATTTATTCTTTACCCTCCTGCATCTCATAAAAGTTACATGTAACCAGCAATTAATGTTCTACAAATATATGGCAACAAATACTTCATCTCTTCTAACTTCACTGCTTAAATTCAAATAACCAACAATTTCTTTTTATCACCAGGTGTTTTCAAGGAACTCAGAGAATACGTTGAATTAGCAAACATATTATTAAAAAAACAACAAAAAAATAAATATAGGTGATGAAGAGAAGTAATATGTGCTTTTGACCACCCTACACAGGCCTTTTAATGGCTTTAGAGCCACTTCTCAGGCCTGAGTTCTTTTTTTCTTTCCAGCAGTTCCCAGAAATCCAATCTGCATTCCTCTTCTCCTGTTAAGATTCTTGTTTTCCTGAGCCAAAGACAAGTTGTAGAGTGGGGCTCATTTCCTCCAATCTTCCTCACCACCTTCTTATTGGCTGCTTCTGGAAATTAGAACAAGGGCGCTTTTCATTACAAGAGTTTTATAGCTAATCACTCTGGGAATAGCAAAAATAATAAACTTGAGGATGTCTGAGAGCTTGGAAATTTTATGAAGTTCTTCATTTTTCCTGCATTATAGTTCCTCACAATCCTGTGAGATGATAACCGTGAACTACAGTGGATTTGATTTCTACTTTCAGCCTCCCTAGCAGTGTTCACCAAATCTGCTCACTTCTTTAGTTCACTTTTCATGACACTTAGTAGATCCCTTCCTCTGAGATGGCCCTTCTTCCTTGCATGTAGACTAGCAGTCTTATCCCAAACTGAAAATGCATCCTCTTGTCTCTAGTTGGTAATTTACATCTTTGAGGAAGTAGAGACTGCGTAACATGCATTCCAAGGTATGCGTACCATATAGCAATCATCACTTTTGAGCAGTCATGTTTCTTGAAAAAACGCTAGTTTATTCTAGCCTTTGTCAGATTTCCAAGTTTTGGTATTTCCCAGGGAAACGAAAACAGTGACTTTTTAGACATAGAGGACTCATATTAGTATTTTATTAGTTAGTATTTCTTGTTGTAAACCTTGTGGTTTACTTAAAAACCTCTTAAAATATGGATTTCAAATTATTTTTACAGGTATTGGTAAATCTTAGCCATATTTCTCTGTGAGAAAGGGGGTATTTAGGAAACTGAGTAGCAGGGGAACTGACATAGCCAGGAATTCACTGCTGCCAGTATTTTTATTATTTGTGCATTCCCCAGGATCACAATATTCTAGCCATCTTACTTCACCATTACTAAAATGCAAGAAGTTTCAACAGTTTATTGGTATTCAAGATAGTAATTTAGAACATTCAGGTACCAGTGCTATTTATTAAGAAATCAGATCTGGCGTGTCATTTTACCATTTAAATTCTTTCAGCTTTGAGGTCACCTACACAAATGAGAAAATGTACACTTAAGAAGTCAGGTTTTATCCCCACTCAATGTCTGGTATAGTGAGTATTACGAAGCAACAAGAAACACACACACACAATATCAGGGAAAAAAAAAGAGGTTTGGCATCCTGGTGTTGCTTCTCCGAGGCATAAACGTAGTCCTGGCCCTGTACAGGGACCTTGAGAGACTGGCAGGTGTTTCCCGGGAAAGGACTCCCAGCGGCAGGAGACTGGGGTCGCCGAGGGTCCCTCGGAGCTTGGGTGGCTTCGTGCGGACTCAGCGCCAGCGGGACGCGATCATGGAGATGGGGCCGCGGGTAGCGGGGCTAGATGATAGGAAAGCACCACGGCGCACAAGCGATGACCCGGGGAGCGACGCCCAGGGACTCGCTGCGTTTCCACTGTACGCGGCTGAGAGGGCCGGGGCGGGGCGTGAGGAGCGCGCGCGGCGACGGCGGCGAGGGGGCGGGGCCGTGCGAGGCCGCTATTCTCCGCTCGGGGGCGCGCCGTGCGGTCCCGCGGGGCAGTGGGAAAAGGCCGCGGCGGGGCGCAAACGCCGCAGGTGATTTAGGCGGGGAGCCGGTGCGCGGGCGGCAGCAGAGGAGTGGAGGCGGGAGGCGGGCGGTCGCTCGGCTCCGCTCACAGCCTGGGCGCTGCGGGCTGAGGAGACTAGGCGAGCCCAGGAGGGTGAAGGGCGCGCGGCACCCACTTGACGGCCGGCGGCGCTCGCGGCCCTCAGCATGTTTCGAGAGACGAGGGTTTTGCTCCCACCGGTGGGCTGAGGCGGCGGCGGCGGCCAGAAGAAGCGACATGCACCTGCCAGCCGCGGCTTAGAGGACGCGGCAGGCGGCAAGTCCCGGCCGCCAGTCGGAGGGCTTTCTTCGCCCGGCCGTCGCCGTCTCCTGCCGCCTCGGGCCCAAGCCGGAGCGGAGGGGTGGGCGCCCCGACATGGCGGCCCGGAGCGCCCCGAATTGCCACCTGCGGCTCGAGTGGGTGTACGGCTACCGGGGCCACCAGTGCCGCAACAACCTCTACTACACGGCGGCCAAGGAGATCGTGTACTTCGTGGCGGGCGTCGGCGTGGTGTACAGCCCGCGGGAGCATCGGCAGAAGTTCTACCGGGGCCACAGCGACGACATCATCAGGTACCGAGGGGCGGGGGCGGCTGCCGTCACCTCTACGAACGGCTCGCGGAATTTGCACTTGCTCGACCTTCTGAGTGCCGTCACCCGCTCCTGCAGGGAGCATCGCTCCGGAGAGAACCCCGTAACTGTCTTGTCCCAAATCCACCGTGTTAATCCCCTACAAACACCTTTCCTCATCATCAGGCTCTAGAGTCTCTTTCTCCGGTCGAGGCGGTGACACCAACTCCGCGGATCCGCTTGGCATTCAGTTTTATGGCTTCGTACCCTTCTCCCTGCATCAAATTTATGAAACTGCAAAATAGGTTATTTTAGTATTATAACAATTTACTCCTTTAAATCCTCCCAAAGATTTCTCGTTAAACGAATTCTTAGAGCGCCGGGGGATTCCTTTACCGAATAGAGAACTGATCAAAACAAAGTACCGCAAAGCTGTAGGCTGGTCCTGGGGGGCAGCCCGCCTAGGTGGACTCCTGGAGGAGACGCACCTCTTGGTCGTAATAATTAGTTCAGGTTTCCCTGCCTGCTGTTGTCGGCAGATAGAAAGGAAACCCCAGCAACCTTCAGACAATTCATTGGACATTAAATTTACACCTAAGGGCAGTTTAGGGGTAGGTTTCATCTGAAAGAAAGTGCTAAAATCAATTCTACCGATTTCCAATTTTCTTGTTTCCTATTCATTGAAGTACTCCTAAATAAGTTTACTTTTGTATTTTTTATTTAAATCACAATTTTTTTAGGGCACTGTAATTCTTCTTTGGGCGGTACCCTGAAGTTGTTCCCAGTGCTTACTGACATTTCTTTAGTGAGCAGTGTATTTGAAATGTAATTTGCTATCAGTGTTTCAGCAAAACTTTTGTGCCAAATAAAGTTAAAAACTGTAGAACGTATCGTAGGCCATTGATTACTGACTCAAGCACAGCTTGTTTGTCTTTGACAGGAGAATATATTTAAAAATGTTTTGAGAATGTGTTTGTATGCTACTTCTGGGTTTTTAACAGAGATCCTATGGCTGGATTTAGTTACTCCGTTTTATTTCCTTATTTATGTTCCACAGGATTGAAAGTGGGCATTTCAAATCCAGTGTCTCGGTTTGGTGTCTTGTAGTCAAGAGACTCCGGTATTTAAATCCCGTAAATAACAAAGTTCTTCTATTTTGCATGTCTGTACATCTTTGATCTGTAAGAGGGAAAAAGAGGCCTAGGACAAACGTTGACAACGTAGGGCAAGATGGAGTAAAGATAAGGACAGCAAATATTGAGATTGTGGAATAGGGATTCAGGTGGCGGTTTTGCTTTATTTGTTGGTTGTTACTCACCACGAGAGTAGAATTTACCTCAGTTCTTTGCTTTTTTTCCCTAATCCTTTCCAATATCTTTCTTTTCCATGTGTTAGGTCTCTCACAGTACAGAGAATAGTAGCTTTACCTCGCTGAAACAGCCGTTCTCCAGGTACTCAGTCTGTTAGGTTGAATGCAGTACATACAGGTGGGGTAGGTGTGTGAAGGATTTTGAGGTCTTTTCCAAGTGTACTACTGTTGTTGTTAGTCCTTGGTATTTGAGAACATTATGGTACAAAGGCCTTTCAAAACTAGATGATTTATTTGAGGGGGTAAATTATGTTTTAAAATTATGGGATAAATTACTACTTCCAGCAGTAATTAGAAGCTGTTATATGTCACACTGCTTGAGTTTTTATAATTGTGTTTCAGTAAACTCTAAGGAGAGTAATGCTTTTGCTTTCATATATATATGAAGGCACACACACATACACACACACACACATAGTTGCACAACACACATAGTTGCACAACACGTTATTTCAAAATACTTCAAAATGGCAAGTTAATTTTTGCCATAATTGGATGCATGCTTATGAGTTTATGCAAATGATTTATCATTAAAACAATGTATAACAATAAAAGGGCTTCCTGAAAAATTGCAATGGGATAGTAAATCTGAATCATGTGGCATCTTGAAATTGGTGGCATAAATTTAATACAGTATTAAAAATATCACTTAGAAATCAGTCAAAGCGTTCTGGAAATTTTATTTGAAACAATGATAGACCAATCTTGTTTGAGAAATAGATCAGGCAAATGTTCAAACGTTTCCAGTTTTTTTCAATTCAATTTTTGAAATATAACTATAGAAAGTACTCCAGTAATTTTTCAGTTATGTCACAGCAGGAAATGTAATATTTATAAATGTAATTCATAGTGAAAAATGTTGCTGTAATGTTAGCCTTAGTAATAAAAAGTCATTGCTGTTTTTATCAACTGTTTTGTTTCTATATTTGATTGTAAAGAATGAATTGCTTTCAGTTTATCATTTTCTTACCAGTTCTTCTATCATCTTAACTACATCTAGTATTGCTAATGATGGTGCCACACGACTTACCATTTTGTCTATGTTGCTTGTAGTTATTTTACTTCTTTTTGCTATATATCTATATACTGTATACTTCTCTATTAATTTATCCTTCAGTGATATTTATTTCAGCACTAGTGATTTATATAGAAATTAGTTTCACTGTCAGAAATAATACAGGAATTTTAGGGTCACTTTTTATTTTTTTCTGTTGCAAGTTATAATGATAAAATTCCCTAGTTGTTAAGTGTTCATTACAGGTTTAAGACTAGGTTATAACATACACTAGTCTACTACCAGTTTTAGTGTAAGATGCACATCTGTAGCTTGGTCTGTGTTTTGAAACTTTTGCCAGTTGTTTTTCCAAAGGATGGGATAGCTTTTAAAATTTATTTTTCTACTTACTGCCCATCAACACATTTTTAACAAGTTTGTTCTTGAAGTAGTGGATGTTATTGAAAGTTTTCAAATCATTTATCACCAGTGAAGACTGTTGATGGAATAAAGTTGGTGAACTTCCACATTGAACTAACTGCCTGAGCCCATTGTTTATGTATTATGTAGATATGGAATTTGAAGGTTTTTTCTAAACATGGCCCAAGTATCTCAGAAAATAGTGATGAGCTTAAATGATATAATGCATCTGAAATACTTTGAAAAGTATACCATATTATATGGTTGTCGGTTAGAATAATAATTATTCGTTGGGTCTAGATAGGAGTTTTTCCTTTAGAGAAAATGAAAGGTGTAGAGTAGCTCCTTTCTTCAGTTGTGGTAGGTGGTGTTCTTAAGAAAACTGATGTGTATATGTGTATATATATATATATATACACACACACACACACTATATATATACATAATTATGTATATATACATACTACATACATAATTTATATATAAATATAAAATTTACATTGTTTATTCTCTCTCTCCAGTAGATATAAGTTACTTGAGGGTTCGGAATTTCATCTTTTTGGTTCATGGCTGTATCACTAGTGCTAAGAATAGTTTCTGGCAAATAATAGGTGCTCAATAAATATTTGCTAAAAGAATATAAGTAAATCAAGAAATACCTATTTCTACACTAAAGTGTGTCCCAGACACCACTTTAAAAAGCTTCTTAAGAAGGTGGGAGTGACCAACTGTGGCAAATGATGATGATAAATCAAAAAAGATGAGAACAGAGAATTGACCAATGGATGTGGCAGATGTGGAGGTCATTGGTGACCTTGACAAGAGCTGTTCTGGTGAAATAAAATAGAGCCAAGACTGTATGGGAGAAGAACTGAAGATTGTGAATACAAACAACTCTTTCAAATATTCTCTCTTAAAATGAGACCACTGCATATGTAAACCTCTTCCCATAATGCTATACCTTCATTCATTTATTCTGATGACTATTTCTCCCTATTTTTCTTAAAGACCCAGATTAGGTATTATATTCTCTAGGGAACATCATTGTGAACTGTTACGTCCCCATGTACATATCATATCACATGTACACTAGTGCTATCCCCAGTACACAAGTACACATAGTGTGCTAAGTGATTCTTTACTTGACTGATTGTGTCCTTAAACTCTGAATACCTTAAGGCAGGGACCCTTGCACAAAGCAGATGTTCAATAAATATTTCTTCAATGAAAAAGGCTTGAAAGAACAGTAAGTTCTAATAGCTTCTAAGAATTTACTTATTATTCTGTATATGTTTCTTAATCTATATCCAAAATATTATATTTTATTAGTTATTTGCATATTTAACACGAAACATTGTAAAATAATAAAGGAAAATTGTTACTATAAGGCAAATCTAAAAATTTGTCTTTTCCTAAGTAAATAATAAAGATACATTAAATGTATATTCATGACAATTTGAATTATTAATCTAGATAATTCCTACCTTTCCCTGAAAACAGCTCTTAGTTTTATCCCTTAAACTATGCAGTATTTGACAGATAACCATAAATATTTTTATATCCAGACACATAAAATGAAATCTTATAGAAAAAAATCATTATGTAGTCTGTGAAAGTTGAGCTCACCTAATTCTAATTACTTAAACACAAGGACGTTTTACTAAATCTGAATGTATTCTAATACTTTCTGAAGTACTGCTCCTAGATATTACACAGTGCTTAAGATAATTCTGTCAGGTTTAAGGGAAGGATTTATACCCATTTCTCAAACTGCTTGTGTTAAGAATTCTAGGAACGCATGTTTTGGAATACAGATTGTCATTGTGCTTCCTGAATGTAATCATCTGGGGCACTTTTTAAAAAACAGGTTTCTGGGCTGCTGATCTAGAGGATTCTGATTTAGTGCATCTGAAGAAAAGGCTAGAATAGGCAAAAATCTCTTTAAATGACTCTGATTATCAGCCATATTTGGGAAATATTAACCATATATTTGGAAACATTAAGTAGAAAACAAGTAGGTTTGCAGTAATTCCTGTCAGACCTTAAAAAATTGTAACTCTGAACCCATGTAAACACAAAAGATATTGATTCAGTATGGAAACATCGTACATTCTGAATTGCTTTTCCAACTACAATTTTGACTTGTGTTGAGTAAATGAAGTTTCCATACCATAAATACAAAGCTGCTAAAAACCACTTTTTTACGAGATTATGGTGAGGCTTGATCAGTTTTCTTTCTTCAGAACAACACCTATCAATTGAAGAAAAGAGTTACTATACGTTTCATATATGTGTGTGTGTGTGTGTATATATATATATATATATATACACACACATACATATAGATATAGATAGATATAGATATAAAAATAATGTATCAGGGGTGCCAAAAAATGTATACACATTTTAAGAGATGTTATCTATGCTCAAGCTGTAGTTCGCTATAATCAGAAGTGTCTGGATGCTGATAGTAACCACTTAAAGCACTAATTGCAGAAGTCAAACGTGACTTGTATCCATCTTTTGTTATCTGCATATATTCAGTATTACAATTAATACAGTTTTTTCCTTTCTTAAAATGTATATACATTTTAGCACCCTCTGTATGTATATAATGTGTACAATATGTATTGTATATAAAGTATAACATATATGATACATATGTTATATATAATGAACATTATATATATAATGTAAGGATTAAGGAAAAAAAGGACAAGAAAGAGCCTACTATTGGGAAAGAGGTGTTTGGATAGGGTGGCCAGAAAGGCCTCACTGTAAAGTATAAAGGTAACAACACTTCAGTAGAGACTTGGAGGTAAGGGAATGTGCTGTGTGGCTATCTGAGGAAAGAGATTTCAGGCAAAGGGACTATCAAGTGCAGAAGATATAAAGTGGAATGCCTAGAGTGTTTGAGGAATAGTAAGAAAGTGTGTGTGGAATGCAGTGAATTTGGGTGAAAGTTATAAGAAATGAGATCTGATAAAGTAATGGTGGTGGGAGCAGAATGTAGGACCTTTTAGGCTATTGAGAGGATTTTAGCCTTCCTGTCTGAGTGAGATTGGAAGTTATTGGAACAGTTTAATCAATTAGTGACATAATTTGACTTAATGGTTTAACAAGGTCACTCTGGTTTCTATATTGAAAACAGCTGAGGGAGGGGAGCAGGATGGATGCAGAGAGACCACTTAGGAGACTGTTGGAATAATCTGCTCAAGAAATACGGCTTGGACTAGAGTAGTAACAGTGGAAGTAGTGAGAAAGGGTTAGATATATTTTGAAGATAGAGGTGGCATTATTTACTGATGCATCAGATAAAAATTGTGACAAAAGGAAAGGTCAGTGATGATGCAGTTTCTGGCCAGAACAACTGAAAGAATGGAGTTGCCAATCAGTGAATGGGAAAGACGGGGAAGAGCAAGTTTTCTGTTGTGGGAGAAAGGTAAGATCATGAGCTCTGTTTTAGAAGTCTTCTGTCTGACAGACTAGTAGACAACCAAGTGGGGTTGTAAAGTAGGCAGTTGAACATAGGTGTCTAGGATTCAGGGAAGCTGTCTGAGCTGGTATAAATTTGGGTGTTATCAGCATATAGTTTTTAAAGCCATGAACGTGGGTGAGATCACTGAGGGAGTATAGATAAAGGATTGAAAAAATGGATTGCTGCAGTCAGACCAAATATCTAATACATTAATATCTGATGGGGCGTGTAAGTGTTCATCGGAAGGACAGATCATCCCCACTGTATGAAATATTAAAGTGGATTTATTCGCATGGACAGTTGAAATAGCACCCTAGGTTTATGTCCAATCGGGGCAAGGTAGCTGTGATACTGTGTTTTGTAGGGCTTGAGACCACATGTCACTAACCAAGCATGAAGCAGCCACTAACAGCTGACTTAGGCCAGACAGTATCCTCCATTGTGTCTGCAATATGGATCAGTATTCTGAGACAGCATAGTTCTGGCAAGGGGTTACACCTAGCTAGTGAAAACAAGCAGCCTTGGCTGCAGTGGCATTGTTCTAATTATAGGGTGGCACATGGCATCACCATATTGACTAAAGACAGCCAGAACTGGTATAAAAGCCTTAATAGCTCCTGGATTTCCTATCTGTTGGCCAATGTAATTTAAAGGTAGAATGGAATGTTAAAAGATCAAGTGGAAATGCAGTGCCCACCTTACACTTACACCTTACTGGCATGCATAGCCATCTGAAGTAGTAAGGATGGGGGAAAAACACTAAATAATTCCTTGGTGTGGGTTGACTGCTGGAATGAGAGGATAGGCATAGCTATTTTGGAGGCCTTAGACAGGCTTAATTCATCATAACACCACAACATTCTTAATTGTTTTTTCTTCTGGAATGGGCAGCGCATGACGCTGGATTGGCAAACAGGAGGTTGTGATTGTAGGAGGTGTTAACTCAGATTTCACTCTGAAAGTTACCTTGTACTTCACAATCGGGGGAAGAATACGTGATTTTACTTTGATCCAGAGGCTGGGTAGAGTAGGGATAAAGCATAAAGATGGATTGGATGTGAGGTGAGAATTCTGGATTGTGTCATTGCCAAGGTGTGGATGGTTCAACCACTTGATGGAGCACAAGAAAGGGAGAGGTCATAGTCATGGGTACTGGAAACATAGAATGTGTGGCAGAACAGTGAGCACCTAATTGAAATTAAAGATCAGAAATAAATTGACAGCAAGAGAAGTGTACATCGCCTGTTCCCCAAATCAGAACTGAGGTGCACAGTTGCCACAGGTCTCCTTGTTAGGGAAATCCTGTTCTCCTATTCCTGGGAATCATTTACCTACTTTGCCTCCCAACAAAAGAGGACATTCATTCTCTGCTCCCAAGCCATTTGCATCCATTTATCACTATGATATTTCTTGGTCAGGAGATACAGTACTAGACACCACTGCTCTGGTGTGGAAGTTCACATTACATATTCATTTCAGTCTATGGAGAGTAACGACAGTTGCCACAGGCAGTTACTCTTAAGAATTTGGCAGTTTTTACTTGGTACAATATTGCTTGTGGTACTATTTATATTAGCCACATGGTTATGATGATGTAACCAGTTCTAACCACTTCAGTGTCCAGATCCATGCAGATACAAAGTTTGATCAGGGAGCAAGGCATAATTCCCAACCAGGAGTGGAAAGTAGAAAGATATTGTAAGTCTTGCAACATTGGTGATAACTAACGATGGCGTTCAGAGTGGTCATCACTACTTGGTTGCAGTGTGACTTTTCTACTTACTAATTAACCCATGAACAATGTACCTAATACATAAAGTACTATACAAGGTGGCACTACGAACAAGGTGAGAAATTTTGTCTGGAACCTGGATGTTAGAGACAGATGATGTACTTGCAAAAGGCAATTTTTGCAGCCATATAAAGAGACTATCCAGGAGTGTGAGGTTGACATAATAGGGAGTATGAGAGGCCCCCTCTTGGTAGGCCCCCTCTTAGAGGGTGGTTATTATATTTTTAAAATTAGTAATACATATTTTTTATAGAAAACTGAAAAGTATAAAATAGAAAAATATTCACCCACAATCTTGCAATCTAGAGATAATTTTAGATTATTTATTTTTAAGTCTTTTTGATACATACATTCTGCTTTAAGATTTTTTTGGAGCAGTTTTAGGTTTACCCCCAAATTGAGAGGAAGGTACAGATTTCCTGTATATCCCCAGCCCCATACATGCATAAACTTACTACATTATCAACATCATTTACCAGAATGGTACATTTTTTATCAAGGATGAACCTATATTGACACGTCATAATCACTTGAAGTCCATAGTTCACCTTAGCGTTCACTCTTGGTGTTGCACATTCTATGGGTTTGGATAAATGTATGTCTATATATATCCATGATTATAATGTGATATAGAGTATTTTCACAGTCCTAAAGATCCTCTGTGCTCTGCCTTTTCACTCTCCTCCCAACCACTGATGTTTTTACTGTCTCCATAGTTTTGCCTTTTCCAGAATTATCATATAGTTGGAATCATATAGTAGCCTTTTCAGATGACTTCTTCCACTTAGTAATATGCATTTAAGGTTCGTTCATGTCTTTTCATGGCTTGATATCTCACTTCTTTTTAGTGCTGAATGATATTCCATTGTCTGGATGTACCAAGGTTATCTATTCACCCACTGAGGGACACCTCTTGGTTGCTTCCAAGTTTAGGCATTTATGAATAAAGCTGCCGTAAACATCCATGTACAGGTTTTTGTATGGACCTCAGTTTTCAATTCCTTTGGGTAAATACCAAAGAGCACAATTGTGGGCTCATATGGTAAGAGTATGTTTAGTTTCATTAGAAACCGCCACGCTGTCTTCCAGAGTGGCTGTGTTGTTTTGCTTTCCCACCAGCAGTGTATGAGAGTTTCTGTTCCACATCCTTGTCAGCATTTGATGTTGTCAGTGTTCCAGATTTTGGACATTCTAATAGGTAGAATCTCAGTGTTTTGATTTGCATTTTCATGATGGCATATGATATAGAGCATCTTTTCATATGCTTATTGGCCATCTGTATATCTTTGGTGTCTGTTAAGGTCTTTTGTCTAATTTTTAATTGGGTTGTTTGTTCTTTTGTTGTTGAGTTTTAAGAGTTCCTAATATATTTTGGATAACAGCCCTTTATCAGACATGTCTTTTGCAGATGTTTTGTCTGTGGCTTGTCTTCTAATGTTCTTGACATTGTCTTTCACAGCGCAGAAGTTTTCTTATTTTAATGAAGTCCAGTTTATCAGTCATTTCTTTTATGGATTGTGTATTTGTTGTATCTAAAAAGGCATCGCCAAACCCAAGGACATCTATTTTTTTTCTTGTGTTGTCTTCTAGGAATTTTATTGTTTTATTTTTAGGTTATGATCTTTTAATTTTTGTAAAAGATGTAAGGTCTGTGTCTTGATTTACTTTTTCCATGTAGGTGTCCAGTTGTTCCAGCTCTATTTATTGAAGAGACTGTCTTTACTCCATTGTTTTGCCTTTGCTCCTTTGCCAAAATTTAGTTGGTTATATTCATGGGGGTCTATTTCTGGGTTCTCTATTCTATTCTATTGATCTGTTTCTCTTTTATTGCCATGCCATACTGTCTTGATTACTATAGCTTTATAATAATTCTTGAAGTTGGGTAGTGTCAATCCTCCAACTTTGTTTTTCCTCTTCATTATTGTGTTGGATATTCTGGGTCTTTTGCCTCTTAAATTTTAGAATCAGTTTGTTGATACCCATCAAATAACTTGTTGGGATTTTGATTGGGATTGTATTGTTGGTTTGCAGCCTCCGGAGTTCCCCTGGTTAAATTTGAAACTGGCCCCCATACATGGAGGGCAAGGAGAGATGGAAGAAAGAGGCAGACCACTCCAGATTGGTAGGTGGCAGTTTTAATAATCGAGTGAACTTACATATGAGGCTTGTCTTGGGTAGTTGCAAGATGAGTAGATCTCTGCACCCGCCCACCAGAATCTTAAGAGTTTAGATAGAGGCCTTAATGGGATTCAGTCATGTATACAATTCAGATGGTCTCAGTAACACACTCTTTCAAGGCTGTGTCCTTGAAGTGGCTCCTTGTATGGGAACAATGGATGGAACTCCAAGGACATGGGAGGGGATAAGGAGCCTCTGATTCCCTGATTCCAGTTCTCAGGTTGCCTAGTGGTCACATCCTCCTGATTACCTCTAACATACATTGAATATATAGATCAACTTGGGAAGAACTGACATTTTGACAGTATTGAGTCTTCCTATCCATGAACATAGAATATCTCTTCATTTGTTTAGTTCTTCAAGTTCATTCATCAGCTTTATAGTTTTCCTCATATAGATTTTGTATCAAATTTTTTAGATTTATGTTTGTGTATTTCAGGGTTTTTGGTGCTAATGTAAATAATATTGCATTTTTAATTTTTAAATTCCACTTGTTCATTGTTAGTGTATAGGAAAGCAGTTAACTTTTGTGTATTAACCTTGTATCCTGCAACTTTGCTATAATCACTTATTAGTTCCAGAAGTTCTTCTGCTGATTCATTTGGATTTTCTACATAGCTGATCATATCATCTATAAACAAAGACAGTTTTATGTCTTCCTTCCCAATCTATACCTTTTATTTCCTTTTCTTGCCTTATTGCATTAACAAGGATTTCTGGTATGATTTTGGAAAGGGGTGGTGAAAGGAAACATTCTTGATTTGTACCTAGTCTGTGTGGGAAAGCATAGAGTTTCTCACCACAAAGTATGATGTTAGCTGTAAGTTGTTTTGTAGATACTCTTTATTAGGTTGACCGAATTCCCCTGTATTCCTAGTTTCCTGATAGTTTTTAATCAAGAATGGGTGTTGGAAATTGTCAAATGCTTATTCTGCATTAATTGATATGATCATGTGATTTTTCTTCTTTAGTCTTTTGATATGATGGATTACATTAATTGATTTTAGAATCATACCTAGGATAAATCCCAGTTGGTCATTTTATATAATTCTTTTTATACATTTTTTGGATTCGATTTGCTAATATTTTGTTGAGGATTTTTGCATCTATGTTCATGAGAGATATTGGTCTGTAATTTTCTTGTAATGTTTTTGTCTGGTTTTAGTATTAGGGTAATTCTGGCCTCATGAAATGACTTAGAAAGCATTGCCTCTGCTTTTACCATCTAAAAAAATTATAAGAGGTTGGTATAATTTTTTCATTAAATGTTTGGTAAAATTACCAGTAAACTCATCTGGGCCTGATGCTCTCTGTTTTGGAAGGTTATTAATTGTTGATTTGATTTCTTTAATAGATATAGGCCTATTCAGGTAATCTCTTCTTGTGTGAGTTTTGGCAGATTGTGTCTGATACATGTATTCTTAAGTAATTGGAGTTACACTGTATATAAATTTTGGGTACTGTGCTTTTTATTTAACGTTATAATGCACGTGTTCCCTCGTATTATGAAAAATCCCCATACATGTTTTTAATGACTGCATGAGAGTCCATCCTATGAGTAGACCATGGTTATTTAACCATTTCTTAAATGTTGGACATTTAGGTGGTTTTCAAGTTTTTATTATAAATAATGATGCAAGGACAAAAAACCATACATAAGGATTTTTCTATATTGAGAATTGTTTCATTTAAGAAATGTCTTTTAAAAATAAAATAAATGAAATTTAACAGTAGTAGCTTTTTTGGAAATTCAGTTTAAAAATATTTATTGAATACCTGCTATGTGCTAGTCATTGTTCTAGGTGCTTAGGGTATAATATAAACAAAAAGGAGAAATCTGTTCTAATTGTTACACTTTCTAGTGGAGGAGAGTAACATAATAAATGCACAATAATAATTTTAGATAATGATTACTACAAATAAAATAGGGTAATGGGATAGGGTTAGTTAGGGAAGATTTGCTGACTAGGGGTAGTTAGGGAAAGTTTCTCTAAGCAAGTTACTCGTAACCTGAAGCATGAATAATTTGAATGAATCAAGATTTGGGAGATCATTATAGACAAAGACTTTGAGAGCATAATTAGCTTTGCCTTTCTAAGAGACAGAAAGGCCAGTGTGGCTGGAGTATAGTGAATAAGAGGAAAAATAATAGGAGTTGAGATTTAAGGAGTAGGTGAGGGCATGGCTCATAGAGCCCTGCTAGTGCCATATTAGATAGTTTAGGTTTTATTCTAATTGTAATAGGAAGCTATGGTGGGTTTTAACGAGGTAAATGATGTCAAAGCCCTAGAGAAGCAATAAAGGAAGAAGGATGGGGTGGCTCACATTAGGGTTGTAGCAGAGAAGACAGGGTGATGACAGAACCAGTAGGACAGGCTAATGGAATATATGTGATGAAGAAAGAAAAGAGAAGTGGTGAGGATAAGATTTAGATTCTTGGTCTGAGCCACTGAGTGGATAGTGATTGCCATTTCCTAAGATGAGGAAGAGCAGATTGGGAGGTGAATAAGGAGGAAAAAAATTCTGGATGCATTAAATGTGAGTTGCCCATGATACATCCATTGCTCTGGCTTGGAGATATAGATATGGGAGTAATCACTGTATACATGCATCTAAAAACATGGGTTTGGATGCAGTCACCTGGAGAAGGAAGGGAAGACAGTCAAGACAAAGCCCTCAGACACTTTAACATTGAGAATTGGGCATAGGAGGTAGGATCTAGCAAAAGAGACACAGAGGAAGTGGTAGTAGATTACAGTCGGGAATGTCTAGAGAGGAAAGTGTTTCTAAAAGCCAAAAGTGGTCATTTGTGTCAAATACTATTGAAAAGTTTGGAAAAATAAGGATATGCTATTGACCATTAGATTTGACAGAGTCACACATGACCTTGAACTATTTCAGCAAAGGAAAAGGAGCGGAAGCCTGATTGGAATATGTTGAGGAAAAAAGGAAGTGAAAAAGTTGAGAAAACTCTTATGAGGAGTTTTGCTGTGAATGGGGAGCAGAGAAAATAGGGTGTTAGGTGAGAGGTGAGGGAATTTTTTTAATAGGAATATTTGCATACTAATATGAGTGACTCAATAATGAGGAAGTAATATTTCCAGAAAACAGTTCTAGAAATAATGTACTTGAAAGTAAGGGTAGTGGGATCCAGAATATGAGGTGAAGAGTTCGAGGAATACAGACATTTTTTTCCATTCTGTAAGATGGAAGTTGGAGTCTGCTGGGACAGTTACAGTTGGGTTAGTGGATTCGTTAGGGGCAAAGTATTGCCTCTGATTCCATTTATATTATTAATTGAGTTCAAGGCAGGCTTATCAGCCACAAGACACAGGTTGATGGTGGGGGAATTCTGGTCATGAGGGTGTTTGGAGGTTGAAAGAATGAATGCAGAATTTATCAGCTAGGTTTTAATAGGATTCTATATAGTGTAAAACTGCTCATTTGAGATTTGTGAGGATAAATTTAAAGAAATATTGAACACAATTGTATATAAGAAGGGAAATCTATGAAGATGACTATTTTGAAGGAAACAACCCCCTTTATGTTGGTTTGATGTGTTACTATTTTATAGCTATGATAAATTTGTATTAAATACTTTAAAAACTTAGTAATCGTGAGATTTGATGACAGTGCTCTTAACTAATTAATTCCCATCATTCGGGAATAATAATAGAAAAAAGAACTTTAGAAAAAGAATGTGTTCATGTATTTAAAATGATGGTGTCACAATATGGATGAGTAATCACCTTGTGAAATGTTTTAGAATAGAAATACACTTTGAAATGGTGACTTCCATCATTTTTCTCCCAAATCAATCCGTACATGTTGAGTTCTACTCTATGTTTAGCAATATAGTTGGCAATATGTAGAATAAAACTTAAAGATAAGATATTAAGTTGACTTCAAGGATACTAGACAAACATTCATGCTTTCTTTCTCATGAGGAAAATTGGGGCTATGAGAAGAGAACTTTTAGATTCCACCCACCCATCAGCAATACATCCATCTCCTATTGCATGTTAATCCCTCCACTTGTGTACAATATATGGCCCTCTTTTGCTTGCTCCAGGAGCTCTTCCCCTTCTCCTATATCAATATTTTTATTATTATTATTCTACTGGATGATTTCTGTGAGCATATCAAGTGTGCTCAAAAGATAGTTTTTCAACAAATGATACTAAAAACAATCGGGAGAAAATGAACCTCAGCTGTATCTCACGAAAGATAAAATCTAACTTAAATTGAGTCACATAACCTAAACATGAAAGCTAATACTATAAAATTTGTAGAAAAAAGTATAGGAAATAGGATATAAAATGCATGACTTATAAAAAGGAAAATTATAAATTGAACCTCATTAAAGTTAAAACTTTTCAGACTTCCAGGTAACTTAAGACAGTGGCAGGTGTGCAGTAAGTAACCTCCAAATTCTCTTCCCCAAACAATGCAAAATCTTACAACTATGAAATTTCTGTGCAAGACCCTAGCCTTTCCATTACTTAAACAGAGAATACCAAAACTGTAAAATCACTGTAAGTAAAAAGAGAAAAACAAATTCCAACTACAGTTTCACCAGGTCTCTCTCCTCCAGTGCTAAGCTTTGCAGGGAGCAACATAACCTGAAAAACTGTGAAAACTATCTTGACTGGATACTGTAAGGGTAAAGACAAAAAGAGCTACAGACAATGCTATAATCTAGTTAGTAAAATTGTTCCGCACAGAGCTTCCAATTCTGAAATGACTTCGTATATACTAAAATTAAATTAAGTAGATAGACATTAGATTATGAGAGCCTAATTTTCCACACTTGGAGGAAGAAGTTATAATTAAGGGAGAAGTCTGAAATGAACCATGTGGTTTTGGATTAGAATCATAGGTATCAATATGAATTCATGGTTTTTAAAATACATACAGATAGAAACAGAGAACAGGTTTATGTATATACGAACATATATTTCCTAGCTCTGTCTACAGAGACAGCCTAGAAGCAGTACATTTAAGTAACAATGAGCACATCTACTGCCCAGATCTTGTTCTCTAGACACCATTTTGTAATAAAAGGAACTGGGATTTCCTGGAGAAGTAGTTGATTACAGAGCTGGAGCAGGAAAAAATAACTAGATTAGATGAGCTTGGAATATTTCGTGGTGCAACAAGTAAATAACTGCAAAAGAGATGGTGGCTTGTTGAAAGAATAAGGAGATAGGATCTTCTAAAAGCCAAAGGTGGAATAATTGAGCCACAGAATAAATAATGATAGCATTGAATTTTAATGCATAGGGATGTCATAAAAATGGCGGTGTGAGGTGAGCCACTTGAAATCTTCCTTGGAATTTACAACAAATTGAACAACTATAACTCCACAAAGGACTCCCTGCACAGCAGACAGGCAAAATTAAGAGGTGCACTACTGAAATCATCCAAAGGTGGGCAAATTGCATCAGAGGGGGAGGAGGGAAGGGAGAAGTGAGGAGGCAGGATGCAGACCTAGCTCAGTGCTCTGAGCTCCCTGCATTCTGGAACAACTGCAGCTGCGGGAGAGGGAACTCGGACTGCTAGGGCTCCACTTATGGCCCACAGGGCTGAGGGGACAACATATAACACCGCTGAACCCAACGCTCACGGCAGAGACTTTGGAGCAAAGACTAAGGGAAGAAGGCTCAAAACGGTGGTTTAAGCCGTCAGTGCCGAGCAGAGAATGGAAGCGTTAGGCACTGAGCCTAGCCACCCCGTCCCTACCCTCCCAGAGCTCACCCCATCCTTACCTGACCAATGCTAGAAGTGGAACAGTAGCAGTGTGAGATCAAAAGAACAGAAAATTTGCAGTTCTGGGAACTGTGGTCTACAGACACGCAGTCTCAGCCCAACTAGTTCCCACAAAGGGGAGGGAGCCGTGGAAGGAGGACTGGCTGTGGTGGTGGTCACCGCCATTGCTCTGGGCCACCTCTCACAACCCACCGCACCCCTATCCCCATCTATCTTGGTGGATCCCTGAAGGAGTAAACAGAGCTGCTGAAACACATGGGCTCTGAATCTGCTGCAGGAAGAGCATTGGAACTTCAGAAGCTCTCTGCATCACCACATTGACATGGCGCCGTATGACCCTGGTGAACTGTTTACAGAAGAGAGGCCCGCCTTCCAGGGAATTCCCCATGGTGTGAGAAGCCAGAATAGTGCAGAGAAAATATAACACTACAGTGTTAGAGACAATAAAAGGCTGCAGTAAGAGAGAAAATAAAACATTTTACCAATACCTACTGGAAAACAAAAGAAAGACCTCTTTCTATCAACCTGTTGCAGAACCCACTCCTGTAGATATCTAGGAAGAGAAATAATAAATCTTTAATTGCCATGAATAACCAAGGTAACAAGACAGCTCAGAAAGAAAATGAAAAGTCTCCAGAAAATGAACTTAAAGACATGGAAGTATGTGATTTAAATGAGAGAGAATTCAAGATTGCAGTTCTTAAAAAACTCAAGGAGATGCAAGAAGACACAGACAGGCAGTTTAATGAACTCAGAAGCACAGTCTAATAACAAAATGAACATTTTACCAAAGAGATTGAAATTTTCATAAAGAACCAAATAGAATTTCTAGAGATTAAGAACTCGATAAAAGAAATGAAGAATGAAATAGCCAGCTTAGGTAGTACAGTTTACCAGATGGAGGAAAGAATCAGTGACATCGAAGATAGAAATCTGGAAATGACACGGATGGAAGAAGAAAGCGACTTAAGACTTAAAAGAAATGAAAGAACTCTACAAGAACTTTCTGACTCCATCAGAAAGAGCAATATAAGAATAATGGGCATACCAGAAGGAGAAGAAAGAGAGAAGGGAACAGAGAGTATATTCAAACAAATAGTCAATGAGAACTTCCCAAATCTGTGGAAAGAACTGGATCCTCAAATCCAAGAAGCAAATAGAACACCTAATTACCTCAACTCCAACAGGCCTTCTCCAAGGTACATTGTATTGAAGTTGTCAAAAATTAACAACAAAGAAAGAATCCTCAAGGCAGCCAGGGAAAAGAAGACGTTAACCTACAAAGAAAAGTCCATTAGATTATCATCAGATTTTTCAGCAGAAACTCTACAAGCCAGGAGGAAATGGAATCAAATATTCAAACTATTTAAAGAGAGAAATTATGAGCCAAGAATAATATATCCAGCAAACATATCCTTTAGATATGAAGGAGGAATAAAGACCTTTCCAGACATACAGAAGCTGAGGGAATTTTCTAATACACAACCTGTACTACAAGGAATACTGAAGGTGGCTATTTGACCAGCATAAATAGGGATAATTTGTGACAACCAAAACATAAAAGGGGGGAGAGTTAAGGCCTGAACTGGAATATGGGAATGGAGAAAGTAAGCATGCTGAAGAAAATGGAATACTCTAAAAATGAAACTTTCTTTTACATAAACTTAATGGTAATCCCTCAAAAAAAGTCCAGAACTTAATTATAAATGTAATAAAAAAGAAACAAAGGGAAAACCATAGAAACCACCACACAGAAATAACAGACAACAACAAAAAGGCAAAGAAACAGTGGAGACACAGTTTTACCAGAAAACCAAAGATAGAATGATAGGAAATCCTCACATATCAATAATCACCCTAAATGTAAATGGACTGAACTCACCAATAAAAAGGCACAGAGTAGCAGATTGGATTAAAAAACTAAACCCAATCATATGCAGCCTCCAAGGGACACATCTCAGCTACACGGACAAACACAGACTCAGAGTAAAAGGGTGGAAATTGACACTCCAAGCAAATGGTATCCAGAGAAAATCAGATGTAGCCATACTGATATCAAATGAAACAGACTTCAGGATAAAAAAGGTAACAAGAGACAAAGATGGACATTTCATAATAATAAAGGGGACTATACCATAAGAAGACACAACAGTCTTCAATATTTATGCCTCAGTGAGGGAGCACTGAAATAGACCAAGGAACTACTAACAGAACTAAAGGGAGAAATTGACCAAAACACAATTATAGTAGGGGACCTAAATACATCACTGACAGCTATGGATAGATCATCCAAACAGAAAATAAATAAAGAAAAAGCAGCCCTAAATGACACATTAGATGAAATGGACATAATTGACATTTATAGAGCACTTCATCCTAGAACAGCAGACTATACTTTTTTTCTAGTGTACATGGAACATTCACAAGGATAGACAATATATTGGCACATAAAACTAGCCTCAAAATTTAAGAAGATTGAAGTCATACCAAGCATATTATCTGATCACAAGGCTTTGAAATTGGATATCAACTGCAAAACTGAAGAAACAAAGCAGGACAAATCACAAATATGTGGAGATTAAACAACATCCTTTTAAAGAACGACTGGGTCAAAGAAGAAATAAGAGGAGAGATCAAAAGATACATAGAAACAAATGAGAAAGAAAATACATCCTACCAGAATTTTGGGGATGCAATGAAATCAGTTTTAAAAGGGAAATTTGTATCATTACAGGCCTATCTCAAGAAACAAGAAAAATCCCAGATAAATAACTTCATGTTACACCTTAAAGAACTAGAAAAAGAAGGACAAATGTAACCCAAGGTCAGCAGAAGAAAGGAAATAGTAAAAATCAGAGCAGAACTAAATGAAATAGAGGACAAAAAGACAGTAGAAAAAGTTAATGTGACAAAGAGCTGGTTCTTTGACAAGATTAATAAAATTGGAAAACCCTTGGCTAGACTCACTAAGATAAAAAGAGAAAAAAACACTAATAAACAAAATCAGAAATGAAAGAGGGGAAGTTATCACAGATGCCACAGAAATACAAAGCATCATCCAAGAATACTGTGAAGGACTATCTGCCACCAAACTCAATAACCTAGAGGAAATGGGCAAGTTCTTAGAAACATAAGCCTTCCTAGGCTGAATCACGAAGAATAGGAAAATCTAAATAGACTGATCACCAGTAAGGAAATTGAATCAGTCATCTGAAACCTTCCCAAAAGCAAAAGTCCGGGACCAGATGGCTTCACTAGTGAATTCTACCAAACCTTCAAAGAAGATCTAATGCCTGTCCTACTCAAACTCCTCCAAAAAAATGAAGAAGAGACAATATTCCTTAACTCATTTTATGAGGCCAAGATTACCCTGATACCAAAACCTGGTAAGGATAACACAAAAAAAGGAAACTACAGACCAATATCTCTGATGAATACAGATGCAAACGTCCTAAACAAAATTTTAGCAAATCGAATGCAACAATGCATTAAAAAGATTATTCATCACGATCAAGTGGGGTTCATCCCAGGGGCACAAAGATGGTTCAACATACACAAATCCATCAATGTAATACATCACATAAACAAAATAAAGGACAAAATCATACGATTATATCAATTGATGCAGAAAAGGCGTTTGACAAGATACAACATCCATTTATGACTAAATCACTTAATAAAATAGGTATAGAAGGAAAATACCTTCACATAATAAAGACCAAATATAACAAGCCCTCAGCTAATATAATTAACAGTGAAACCTTGAAACCCTTTGCTCTACGTTTAGGAACACGACAGGGCTGTCCCCTATCACCTCTGCTTTTCGACATAGTGTCAGAAGTCCTTGCCACAGCAATCAGGCAAGAGAAAGAAATAATAGGCATCCTTATTGGGAATGAAGAAGTTAAATTGTCACTCTTTGCAGATGACATGATGCTATGTATAGAAAACCCTAAAGATTCACCAAATCTATTAGAAGCAGTCAACGAATACAGTAAAGTTGCCGGCTACAAAATCAATGTACAAAAGTCCATTGCATTCCTATACTAACAATGAAACATCAGAAAAAGAAAGAAAAACAACAATTCCTTTCACAATTGCAACAAAAAGAGTAAAATACCTAGGAAGAAACTTAACCAAACATGTGAAAGACCTATATGCTGAAAACTGTAAGACATTTTTGTAAGAAACTGAAGAAGACACAAAGAAATGGAAAGACATTCCGTGCTCATGGATTGGAAGAATCAACATAGTTAAAATAACTATGTTACCCAAAGCAATATACAGATTTAATGCAATCCCCATCAAAATCCCAATGGCATTTTTTAAAGAAATAGAAAAAAAAAATCATCAGATTTGTTTGGAACCACAAAAGACCCCGAATAGCCAAAGCAATCCTAAGAAAAGAGAACAATGCTGGAGGTATCGCACTCCCTGAATTCCGCTTATACTGCAGGGCAACAATAATCAAAACAGCATGGTATTACATTAAAAAGATCATACACCATGATCAAGTGTGATTCATCCCTGGTATGCAAGGGTGGTTCAACATCTGCAAATCAATTAATGTGATACACCACATTAACAAAATGAAAAATAAAAATCACATGATCATATCAATAGATGCAGAGAAAGCATTTGATAAAATCCAACAGCCATTTATGATAAAAACCTTTAAGAACGTGGGAATAGAGGGATCGTATCTCAACATAATAAAGGTCATATATGATAAACCCACAGCTAACATCATACTCAATGGGGAAAAGCTAAAACCATTCCCCTTAAGATCAGGAACAAGGCAAGGTTGCCCACTTTCTCCACTTCTATTCAACATAGTGCTGGAAGTTCTAGCCACAGCAATCAGACAAGAAAAAGAAATAAAAGGCATCCAAATCGGTAAGGAGGAAGTAAAATTGTCATTATATGCAGATGACATGATACTATATATAGAGAACCCTAAAGACTCCACCAAGAAACTATTAGAGCTGATAGATGAATTTAGTAAAGTAGCAGGATACAAAATTAATATTCAGAAATCATTTGCATTTGTATATACAATAATAAAACATCAGAAGGAGAAATTAAAAAAAAAAATCCCGTTTACAATTGCTTCAAAGACTATAAAATACCTGGGAATAAATTTAACCAAAGAAGTAAAAGATCTGTACTCAGAAAATTATAAGACACTGAAGAAAGAAATGAAAGAAGATACAAATTGATGGAAACACATACCATGTTCATGGATAGGAAGAATTAATATAGTTAAAATCTCCATACTGCCTAAGGCAATATACATATTCAATGCAATTCTTATCAAACTACTAATGACGTTTTTCACAGAAATAGAACACATAATCCTAAAATTTATATGGGACCATAAAAGACCCCGGATAGCTTCAGCAATCTTGAGAAATAAGAACAAAGTGGGAGGTACCTGACATCAAATTATACTACAAGGCTGCAGTAATCAAAACAGCATGGTACTGGCATAAAAACAGACACATAGATCAATGGAACAGAATAGAGAGTCCAGAAATAAATCCATGCCTATATGGCAAGAATGTACGGTGGAGTAAAGACAGTCTATTCAATAAATGGCTGGGAAACCTGGACAGACAAATGCAAAAAAATGAAGTTGGACCACCTCCTTATGCCATATACGAAAATAAATTCAAAATGGCTTAAAGACTTAAATAAGATCTGAAACCATAAAATTCCTAGAAGAAAATATAGGAAGAAACTTCACAGACATTACCCGGAGTAAGATTTTTACTGATATATTCCCTCACCAAAGGGAAGTAAGAGAAAAAATAAACATGTGGGTTTACATGAAACTAAAAAGTTTTTTCACAGCAAAGGAAACCATCAATAAAACAAAAAGGGATCCTGCTGAATGGGAAAAGATATTTGCCAGTGATATATCTGATAAGGGGTTAATATCACAAATTTATAGAAAACTCACTCAACTCAACTCCAAGAAAATAAACAACCCAATTAAAAAATGGGCAGAGGACATGAAGAGACATTTTTCCAAAAAGGACATACAGATGGCAAACAGACATATGAAAAAATGCTCAATCTCACTAACCATCAGAGAATGCAAATAAAAACCACAATGAGATACCACCTCACCCCCAGTCAAAACGGCTATCATCAGTAAATCAACAAACAATAAGTGCTGGCACGGATGTGGAGAAAGGGGAACCCTTGTGCAATGCTGGTGGGATTGCAGATTGGTGCAACCACTATGGAAAACAGTATGGAGGTATCTCAAAAATCTGAAAACGGAACTACCTTATGATCCAGCAATTCCACTCCTAGGTATCTATCTGGAGAAATCCAAAACTCTAATTCAAAAAACTTTATGCACTCCTATGTTTATTGCAGCACTATATACAATAGCCAAGACATGGAAACAACCGAAATGTCCATCGGTAGATGACTGGATTAAGAAACTGTGGTACATTTATACATGGAGTATTACACAGCCATAAAGAAGAAAGAAATCTTACCATTTGCAACAACATGGATGGACCTAGAGAACGTTATGTTAAGTGAAATAAGTCAGACAGAGAAAGAAAAATACCATATGATCTCACTTATATGTGGAATCTAAACAAAAGAATAAGTGAATGAACTAATCAGAAACAGTTTTGGAGACATAGAGGAAAAACTGAGGGTTGATAGATGGGAGGGGAGGTGGGGATAAAGGGGAAGGTGAGGGGATTAGAAAACATTCAGTAACCACAAGATGCCAAGGGGTTTTGAAAATTAATTTGGGGAATCAATAATGTTGTAAAGATTTTGTAGGGTATCCAATGGACACTTGTCTCATTAGGGAAACCACCTCAGGGATGATGTAGATGCCTGATCACTGCATTGTACACCTGAAGCTGAAGCTGAACAATAATGAATGTCAACTACAAGTTTATATGTGTGTGTGTGTGTGTGTGTGTGTGTGTGTGTGTGTGTGTGTGTGTGTTTGTATATGTATATACTTACAAGAAGCGGAGTACAGCATTAGGAATAGAGACAGTGGAAATGTAATGGCTCTGTGCGATGTCAGAGGGATAGTGGATGGGGGATAGGGGTTCACACAGTGTGAGGGATATAAATGATAAACGTCTAATTATTACTTTGTCTTGTGCACCTGAAACTAATAAAAAAAATGTGAAAAAAACCCAGCATGGTATTGGCAGAAAAAGAGACACTCAGACCAATGGAATAGAATTGAGAACCCACAAATAAACCCACATAAATACGGACAGATAATTTTTGACAAAGAAGCCAAAAACATGCAATGGAGAAAAGACAGCCTCTTCAATAAATGGTGCTGGGAGAATTGGAAAGCCACGTGCAAAAGAAGGAAACTGGACTGCTATCTGTCACCTTGTACTGAAATTAATTCAAAATGGATCAAAGACCTCAGCATAAGACTTGAAACAATAAACTGCATAGACGAAAACATAGGTACTAAACTTATGGACCTTGGGTTCAAAGAGCATTTTATGAATTTGACTCCAAAGGCAAAAGAAGTAAAAGCTAAAATAAATGAATGAGACTAAATCAATCTTAAAAACTTCTGCACAGCAAAAGAAACCATCGACAAAATACAAAGGCAACAAACTGAATGGGAGAAGATTTTTGTAAACAGTGCCTCCAATAAGGGGCTAATATCCAAAATATACAAGGAACTCATACAACTCAACAACAAAAAAACAAACAACCCAATTGAAAAGTGGGCAGAGGACCTGAAGCGATTTCTCCAATAGACATATGAAAAAATGCTCCACATCACTAATTATCAGAGAAATGCAAATAAAAACTACAATGAGATATCACCTCACCCCAGTCAGAATGGCTATCATCAACAAGACAAATAGTAACAAGTGTTGGAAAGGCTGTGGAGAAAAAGGAACCCTCATATATTGTTGGTGGGAATGCAGACTGGTGCAGCCGCTATGGAAGGCAGTGTGGAGGTTCCTCAAAAAATTAAGAATAGAATTACCATATGACCCAGCAATCCCTCTCCTGGGTATCTACCCAAAAAATCTGAAAACATTTATCCATAAAGACGTGTGTGTTCCTGTGTTCATTGCAGCTTTATTTACGGTGCCCAAGACATGGGAACAACCAAAATGTCCTTCGACAGATGACTGGATAAATAAGTTGTGGTATATATACACAATGGAATACTATTTGGCAGTAAGGAAAGATGAAATAGTACCATTTGTGACAACATGGATGGATCTTGAGATTATAATGCTAAACGAAATCAGTCAGACAGAAAAAGTAGAGAACCATATGATTTCACCGAAATGTATTATATAAAACAAAACAACAAAAGGTCAAGACAGACAAATGAAGGAACAAAAACTCATAGACATAGACAATAGTTTAGGGGTTACCAGAGGGTAAAGGGGTGGGGGACTCTAGAAGAGGGTAAACGGGGTCTAATATGTGGTGATGGAAAGACAACTGACTCTGGGCGGTGACCATACAATGTGAGATATAAATAATGTATTACAGAATGGTACACCTGAAATCTATGTAACTTTACTAACAATTGTCACCCCAATAAACTTTAATTAAAAAAAAAAGAATTTTAATGCATAGAATAAAACAGGAGTTACCAAGTAACAGACTGTGGGTCAAAAGTAGCCTACCACCAACCAACTTAGTTTGTCAACTAAGTTTTATTGGAAAACAGACATGACTATTTGTTTTTGCAACATTTTTTTATTACCGTTTCCCCAAAAATAAGACCTAACTGGAAAATAAGCCCTAGCATGATTTTTCAGGATGACATTCCCTGAACATAAGCCCTAATGCGTCTTTTGGAACAAAAATTAATATAAGACCCGGTCTTATTTTCGGGGAAGGAAACACAGTATAGTCTCCCTAAGGAGCCCTTTTAGGAATTTTTTTCCCAATTTCCCCAACCCACTACAAAATTTTAATACCACAGATATACTGTATGTTAGTTTATGTTTTGTATCTGTGCTTTATAGTATAAAAAGAATGACACCTACACACACACAAGAACAAGTTTTCCCTCCCTTGGAGGTGATATTGCTCCTAGTGAGAATGCATGGTTTACATATTTTTCTATGGCTGATTTGGCATTAAAACAGCGGAATTGAATAGTTGTGATAGAGATTGTGTGGCCCTTAAAGCCTAAAATATGTATTATATATCCCTATACGCAAAAAGTTTTTTGACCGTTGTGATATAAATAAATATCCATGAATTCAAGCTGATATAAACAAACAGTGGATTAAATAATGAATAAATAAATGAGAGAAGATAGTTCTTATAGTAGAATTCCAATCAATGTAGGAAAAAAGCAAGGAATAAGAGGATCACATTAGGTGACTAGTACAGTAGTAACTGTTTCAGGCAAGATCCACCAATAGATGCTAAAATTAGTGGGTGAAAATTTGAGGAGAAACAGAATTTGCATAGTCTCAAAGCATCTCCCCTAAAATACTTATCTACCACAAAGAGAAACTTTGTAGTAACTTTATAGTGGAGAAACCTGACAGGCACCAATTTATTCAAGGGACTGAGGTAAATATCAGTAATCATATATATTGACATCCTGAACTCCTTGATATGATGCACTAAGAAGAACAAATATATTGTTATGGTATACTTGCCAAAAATATGTAACCTCATTCCAATCATGAGAAAACATATTACAAATTCAAATTGAGAGATGTTTTACAAAATAACTGGTTAGTACTTGGATTGTCCCAGACTCACTCCTAGGCTGCACAGGGTTGGAACTGACTGGCACCAGGGGATCAGGCTTAGAGAATTAAACTATTATACAGTCATCCAAATTTCAGATTGGCCCCTGTGGTCTGTGCATGTGGTGGAATTGCAAAGGCTTTAAAAACTAAACAATGTTAACTGTAATAGAGAAAATAAAAATAAAAACTAAACTAACAGTGGAAGCCCAGCAGGAAAGTTGGGACATGTGCCCTGAACCTAATTAGATTATTTGCCTGCTAAAACAAATAAAAAATTCAACATTCTCTAAAAGAATTTTAATGGGACCCAGAGTTCATAACATAATATTCAAAATGTCCAGGATATAATTCACATTCATCATACAAGGAATTAGGAAAATTTTAGTAATTTAGAAAAGACAACAGTCGTCAGCCCCAATATGATCTAGCTGCTAGAATTATCAGAGAATTTAGAGCAGTTATGATAACTGCATACCATGAAGTAAAGGGGAATGCTCTTCAAACAAATGAAATGTTATTAATAGAAGTTCTCAGCAAAGAAATAGAAGCTGTAGAAAAATTGAGTATTTAGAACTGAAAAATACAAAAATGTAAATAAAGAATTCCCTAGTGGTCTCAATATCTGAGCCTGTGTGTTAGCCAGATTGTTCCCCAACCAAAGATACCCACTTCCAATTCCCTGAAATTTGTGAATATGTTGTTACATAGCAGAAGTGACTTTGAAGATACAATTAAGGTATGGGCCTTCAGAGTTTCCTGGATTACCCAGAGGAGACTAACCTAATCAGGTAAACTCTTAAAAACAGAATTTTCTCCAGCTGGAGTCAGAAGAGATACAGCTAAAATAAGAACTATTCAAATCAAAGCTTGAGAAGGACTTAATGTGCTGTTGCTGGTTTGAAGATGGAGGTGGCAATGTGAGGAAAATTGCTGGTGGCCTTAGGGAGATGAGATGTTCCCAGCTGACAGCCAGCAGGAAAACAAAGGCCTCAGTCCTTTTACCACAGGAATAAGAAACTAACTTTCTGAATGAACTTGGAAGCTGATTCATCCTAAGAGACTCTAGAAAGGAACGAATCTGTGTCAACACTTTGATTTGGTTGGGCCTGTGAGACTAGGCAGAAGACCCAGCTAAGCCACAGTGTAACTAGACTTCTGTCCTGCAGAACTGGGAGATAATAAATTTGTGTTGCTTTAAGATGCTACATTTGTGTTAATTGTCACAGCAGAATAGAAAACTAATCAAATCTGGGATGTATTTTTATCCTTTTTACAAACTTAAGTTAGACTTTTACTGTTTCTGGCAAAGGCATGAAATTCTTGGGTCAGAAATAAAGGACTATTCATGGCATAGCAAACAACGTTTGCTATGTCGATAACAGAATATGCATTCTTTTCAAGTGCCATTGGAACATTTACCAATATAGGTCATATCCTATAAGATAAACCTCAACAATTTAAAAGAATTGAAATCATACAAAATATTTTCTCTGCACATAGTGAAATCAAAATGAAAATCATTAACTCATAGTAACTGAAGGGAAATCAGAAAATATTTTGAACTGGAAGAAAATGAAAATACAATATATCAAAATTTGTGAGATTCAACTAAAGCATTGTTCCAAAGGAAATTTTGTTTCAAGAGAAATTTATAGAAATAAATGCATATGTTTGAAAAGAAAAAAGATCTCAGATCAGTAGTCTAAGATTCCACATTAAGAACTAAAAAAAGAGCTAACTAACCCCAAAAGCAAACAGAAGGAAATAAAAAACAAATCAATGAAAACAACAAAACAGTAAGAAAAAATCAAGCCAAAAGTCAGATACTTGAAAAGTTTGATTAAATTGATAAATTTCTAGCTAGACTGACCAAAAACAAAAAGAAGATAGGAATTACCAGTAATCGTCAGGCTCTTACTGCAGACCCAAAGAGAATAAAAGGATTATAAAGGAATACTATGAATAACTCTATGCAGATGTATTTGGCAATTTAGATGAAATGGACCATTCCCTTGAAAGATACAAACTATCAAAACTCACCAAGAAGCAACAGATAACACAAATAATCCTGTGTCTATTAAAGTAATTGGATTTGTAATTTAAAACATTCCAAAACAGAAAACTCCAGGTTCAGATGGCTTCACTGGTAATTCTGCCAGACATTTTAAGAAGAAATAACATCAATTCTACAAATCTCTTATAGAAAACAAAATGGGAGGGAATATTTCCCAAATCATTTTATGAGGCTGACATTACTCTAACACAAAATCCAGACGAAGACATTAGGAGAATAGGAAATTACAGACCACTGTCCCACTTTACATAGTTGCAAAAATGCTCAACAAAATAAGCTAATAAGCAGATAAAATCTATCAATAAAATACAGCATGACCAAGTGGGGTTTATTCCAGGAATACAAGCCCAGTTCAACATTAGAAAATAAATCCATCTAATTCATTATATTAACAGACTAAAGAAGAAAAATGTATGATCATCTCACTAGACACAGGAAAATAATTTGGCAATATTCAACATCTGTTCATGTTTTTAAAAATGTTTAGCAAACTAAGAATAGAGGGCTACACTCTTAACTATAAAAACATCTATTAAAAAACCACCAGCTAACATCATGCTTAATGGGCAGAGACTGAATATTTTCATTGTAAGACTGGGAAAAAAACAAGGATGTCCTTTCTTACCAGTCCTAATTCAACATTGTACTGGAAGTTCTAGCCATTGCAATTAGGCAAGAAATAGAAATAAAAGGCTTAAAGAAAAGGAAGAAATGAATTGTCTCTATTCCTAGATAATATGATTGCCTACATATAAAATTCCAAATAATTTATAAAACCCTCCTTCCCTCACTGTCACTCCTAAAACTGAGAAGTGAGTTTAACAAGGTCACATGTCATCTGCAAGGTCAACATAGGTAATTCAGAGGCATCTCTGCATGCCTGCAATGAACAACTAGAAACTGAAATTTAAAACGAATTCAGAAAAATTTTGTGTAAATTTAACAAAATCTGTGCAGGATCTGTATACTAAGAAGTGTAAAATGAAGCTGAAAAAGAAAGCAAAGATCTAAAAATGGAGGGATATATCATGTTTCATGGATTAGAAGACTCAATATTAAGATACCAATTCTCTTCAAATTGATTTGTAGACTTAATGCAATCCCAATCCCAGTCCCCACAGGACATTTCATATATGCAAGCTGATTCTAAGCTTTCTTTTGCACGTGGATATTCAGATTTCCCAGCACCACCTATTGAAAAGATCGTTCTTCTCCCATTGAATTGTTTTGGAACCACCCTTGTTGACAGTCAGTTGACCACAAATGGATCAGTTTGTTTCTGGACTCTCAATTCTGTTGCATTGATTTGCATGTCTGTCCTTATGCCAATACCATACTGACATGATTACTGTAGTTTTGTAGCAAGTCAGTAACTTTGAAATTAGAAAGTGTGACTCTCCCAATTTTGTTTATTTTTCTAGATTGTTTTGGCTATTCTGAATTTAGCTATGCTGACAAGAATCAGCTTATCAGTTTCTTCAAGGAAGATATAGTACTTAGGAATTGAGTTGACTCTAGATCAATTTAGGAAGTAAGGCCATCTTCATACTGCAAGCCTAGAGCACAGGATGTCTTCCCATTTATGTAGCTCTTTTAAAACTTTTTAATGGTGGTTTGTAGTTTTCAGTATACAAATCTTGTACTTTTTTTGTTAAATTTATTCCTAAGTGTTCTATTCTTTTTGGTGCCATTATAAGTGGAATTGTTTTCTTGATTTAGTTTTCAGATTGCTTGTTGCTAGTATATGGAAATACAGTTGATATTTTATATTTATATTACATCTTTCAACCTTGATCACCTCATTTGTTAGCTCTACTTGGGCTGTATTTTGTTGTTTGTTTGTGGATTTCTTAGTATTTTCTGTACACAAGATCATGTCATCTGCAAGTAGAGATGGTTTAAATTCTCCCTTTTATTTCTTTGTCTTGCCTGAATGTCCGTCCTGGCTAGAATATCCAGGATCATGTTGAATGGAAATAGAAAGAGCTGACATCCTTGTCTGCTTCCTGTGCTTATAGGGAGAATTTACAGGCTTTCACTATTAAATGTGATGTTAGCTGTGGGTTTTCATAGATACCCTCGATCAGGTTGAGAAAGTTCTCTTCAATTCCTAATTTGTTGTGTATTTTTATTATAAAAGGGGTTGGATTTTTGTCAAATGTTTTTTCTGCATCTATTGAGATGAACATGTGTGGGGTTTTGTTGTCCTTTATTAATATGACATATTACACTGATTGATTTTAATATGTTGAACCAACCTTTTATTCCCATTTAGCTTCCCTCTTATCAGTTACTCACTTAATGTTCCCCGACTTGATGAATACCACCCCAAGTCATCCAGATGTCCAAACCAGAAACCCAAGAGTCATCTTAGACCCTTTCCTTTCCCTTACTTCCTACGTCCAATCAGTTGATTCTGTTTTAATATCCTTGTAACTTTTCCCCTCTTTCAGTTCATCCTCCTCTCTAATGCCAGGAGTGATTTTTTTTTTCCCTTCCAAAGATGAATCTGATCATCTAAATCTACTTGTAGAAAAATTTATTGAGGAGAAATTTGTATTCATTCCCTGCCTTCTGCTAATTGTACATAAACCATTTCCAACTGTGAGGTCTTTGTCTTGTTTTTAAAGATTCATAGATTACTTTCTGTGAATCATGGGTAACTTTTCTGTTTTTAAGATGTGATTTGTAATTGAATATTAATGCTATCATAGTGCTACTAAGTGTTATTTTTGGACACTAAGATGTGGTCTGACTTCAATAAAAGAGTAAAATGGAAGAGAGGGCTTAATAAGAGATGAATACCAAATGAGAAAATAGCATATGGTAGGGTTGTGACTGATTTGTTCAATTGATCCCTTATGAGACTTCTTTTTGAGAAGTTTAAACACATTATATCATATTATAAGGATTACTTCATTAACTGTTTATCACATGCATTACTGAGGTAGTAATTCGCATTTTTTAATAGATGTTATTTTATTTTAAATACAAATTATTTTAAATGGTTAAATAATTACAATCTATTTTTCATATTGGTATATATAAATTTTATATACACCAAACACTACAAAAGCTCTGTAAGCAATTTTAAGTCTATTTGCTTGTTTTGCAGCCTTGCTTTGCATCCTGAACGAATATTGGTAGCAACAGGACAAGTTGGGAAAGAGCCCTATATCTGCATTTGGGATTCATACACTGTGCAGACCATATCAATTCTGAAGGATGTTCATACACATGGTATAGCTTGCTTAGCATTTGACTTAGAGGGACAGGTATGTGATAATTGTTTTCTCTTTTTCTAAATGATGTTTTTAAAATGTGTACTATAAGAAATGATTATAAATTTATAAATATTAAACTGGAAAGAAGATTAAAAGTACTTGTTCAAGGGTGGAGGTGGGTACGTAGGGTGGGTGGTTGATGTATATAAGAAAAATAAGAACAATAAAGAGTTTTTATTTTATTAAGAACTTTTCAGTTGAACTATTAAAGCCAAAGAGATTCTGATTCAGTGGAATATTACCTGGTTGTTTAGAAAATTTTACGTATATCTTTTCCAGGTCACGTATGTTGATAGGACAGATGGAAGATATCTTAGGAAAATTAAGTTTCTCTAAGTAGAGCTTTACACATTTAATTTTTAGTTATTTTAAAGCTTTCTATTTTTTTATTGAAAATAATGAGGCAATTCCTATGAGTTATTTTTATACAAAAATCAAAGTTAAAAACAAAGGTTATAATATTCATTACACTTACTAATCAGTTTCTGAATTATTATTTGCTTCTAGTCAATGAGTTGTAAAAGAAAAAAGATTAAAAAAAAAATTAAACAAGCCAAGAGTTTTTTTTGTTGTGCTTTCATGGAACTTATTATACCTAAAACATATTTAAGAAGTAGTAAGAAGTTGGATTTTGCAGATGTGGTTAATTTATAGTTTTTAAAAGTTTTATGTTAAGAAATAAGACTTTAAAAAATTATTTTAACTTTTAGAAAAAAATTATTATCTGCTTTTCAATTCATTAAAAGTAATTTAATAGATCTAGATTTACCCAGAGCAGATTACATTGTGATCTTTTCTCTTGAAAATGATAGCCAATAGCTATTTTATTTATAACTCTGAGGAATAGCTTCTTTGAGGAGCACAGAAACATATAAATTTCTGACAAGAGTATGGTAAGCGATCTATAAAGACTTAACTGGAACTTCTCATTTGGGGAAAAATGTGCTTCTAGGTTTAATATCACTGTATAGCAGTGATTGATAATTACAGAACCTTAATTTGTGTCCCATTTTTGCTTTATTTTTCTAGTCCCCTAATACCCTCATGTCAGTTTTATTTTCTATTTTGAAAGGAAGAGAATAATATTCTTTACCTACTTCACAGGACATTATATTTTATGAAACAAGCCAACAAAGTTGTTTTTAAAAATCATTTACTAAAGGTGTTAATGAAATTCAAGATGTTTTAACTATAAGTGTTTATATACTTTAAATATGTTTTCTTCTTAATTTCAAGATTGCCTTTTGTAAATGTAATATATTGCATTGATGAGGAATTTCTTTATACAGGGAGAAAACATGCCCATAGCTTTTTTTCAGTTGAAAGCTTTTAATTTCACTTATTTTAAGCAATTTATAAGAAAGTCTTGGGTACATGTATTTTATTATTACAGATCCTCATGAGAACATGTTACTTAGAAAATTTAAGCTTATAAAAACCATAATAGCTAAAAGTTATTGAGCACCTACTAAGTGTCAGGCATTGTGCTAAGCCTACATTATCTCATTTAATCCTCACAACCCTATGAAATAGATACTATTATTATCTCTATTTTACAGATAAAGAAACTGAGACTTAGAGAGGTTAAATAACTTGCCCCAGGTTACACAGCTAGTAAATGGAACCAGAGCGGGAACCCAGGTCAGTCACACTCCAAAGCTCGTGTTTTTAACTGCAATGCTCTACTGCCTCCCAAACATGGAACTTAGGAGGTGGTTATTTATATTTTAAAAGGAATTCATCCATCTTAAGTACGGTTAAAGCTTGAAAGGAACTGCCAGCAATTGAAGATTAAGTTAAGAAGGATATCTCTGAAATTATGGTAATGAGAAAATGCTCTAGTTAAAAATTATATTCTGGAACGTATCTATCCAGTAATATCTATAAACTATGAGATACCAACTAGGAAATTCTGTATAATTTTTGCATTTTCTACTAGAATTGAAACTGTAAGTGATCAATTAAGATTTGTCCAATGAATGAGTTTCCCTGTTGGTAGTAATGCTGAATGTTCTTTTCCCAGAGGGTTTCTTCTAAATGGATTGACTATCCAGGTTAAAACTTGAAGTCTTCCTTATTAAGAATAATTAGGGTCTAAAAAAGGCTAGTTATATAAATAAACATAAAACAGGGACTAAAATTTCATAGTAAATGGGGGAGAGATAGGATGGTAAATTTGGTACTTTATCTTGAAAATATAACTATAATTTATAAAAGCACATTTTTCATATTTAACAACTTTAAGTTATAGTTGCAACTCTGCTAATTTATAGAATGAACTAAGAATAAAGTGTTAATATTTTTAACCTAATTGTCAGTTATATGCTGGTACAAAATAAAATAGTTTACATTTCACTTTTGGTGCATGATTATGAAGAGGGTCATTTTTACAAAAATACTAGAGTTGTTCACTGATTTTTTTCAAGGGCCTTTCAGCAATCTCTTGGTATCTCAGGTGCCTATTGTATTATTTTTTAATTTTCTTCTATTCTTCCAGATCCTAACTTCTAATGGCTTTATGTAAGATTTGACCAATATATATTCCATTAAGTCCTACAACTTTTGCAAAGCCTGTGATTTTTACTTTGTAACCTTGTAAAAATTCTTATGTATTGAACACTGAGATCACAAAGACCCCCATACTGGAATCTTTTAAATTTAATTGTCCATTCTTTGAATATGTTTTGTAATTACAGAAACTCATGGATGAGCCTAGTTATGTCGACTACAATATTTTTTATTTGAATATTTAGTGTGTACTAGAATATTTAGAACTTTTAAATAAATACTTCCAATTCCATTAATAGACACAACCAAGATTTTGTTTGGAAACAGGATCAGAGAGGAATTTGGGAAGCTGGATAGAGGCTTCTTTATCTGGTTTCCTTTTTCCCTCTCTGTTACCTTTTTTTTTTTTCTTTTTAAATTAAAGTTTATTAGGGTGACAATTGTTAGTAAAGTTACATAGATTTCAGGTGTACAATTCTGTAATACATTACGCATATCTTACATTATGTGTTCACCACCCAGAGTCAGTTCTCTTTCCATCACCATATGTTAAACCCCGTTTACCCTCTTCTAGAGCCCCCCTTATCCTCTAGTAACCCTTATTGTCTATGTCTGTGTGTTTTTGTTCCTCTATTTGTTTGTCTTGTTCTGTTGTTGTTTTCAGTTTTATATACCACATTTCAGTGAAATCATATGGTTCTCTACTTTTTCTGACTTATTTCGCTTAACATTATAATCTCAAGATCCATCCATATTGTCACAGATGGTACTATTTCATCTTTTCTTACTGCTGAATAGTATTCCATTGTGTATGTACACCACAACTTCTTTATCCATTCATCTGTCAAAGGACATTTTGGTTGTTTCTGTGTCTTGGTCACCGTAAATAAAGCTGCAATGAATATTGGAACACACATGTCTTTATGGATAAATGTTTTCAGATTTTTTGGGTAGATAGCCAGGAGAGGGATTGCTGGGTCATATGGTAATTCTATTCTTAATTTTTTGAGGAACCTCCATACTGCCTTCCATAGCGGCTGCACCAGTCTGCATTCCCACCAACAGTGTATGAGGGTTCCTTTTTCTCCACAGCCTCTCCAACACTTGTTGCTATTTGTCTTGTTGATGATAGCCATTCTAACTGGGGTGAGGTGGTATCTCATTGTAGTTTTTATTTGCATTTCTCTGATGATTAGTGATGTTGAGCATTTTTTCAATAGTCTGTTGGCCATTTGTATGTCCTCTTTGGAGAAATGTCTCTTCAGATCCTCTGCCCATTTTTCAATTGGGTTGTTTGTTTTTTTTGTTGTTGAGTTGTATGAGTTCCTTGTATATTTTGGATATTAACCCCTTATTGGAGGCGTTGTTTGCAAAAATTTCCCATTCGGTTGGTTGCCTCTTTATTTTATTGATGGTTTCTTTTCAGTTTGATATAGTCCCATTCATTTATTTTAGCTTTTGCTTCCCTTGCCTTTGGAGTCAAATTCATAAAATGCTCTTTGAACCCAAGGTCCATAAGTTTAGTACCTATGTTTTCTTCTATGCAGTTTATTGTTTCAGGTTTTATGTTTAGGTCTTTGATCCATTTTGAGTTAATTTTGGTACATGGTGACAGATGGCAGTCTCATTTCATTCTTTTGCACGTGGCTTTCCAATTCTCCCAGCACCATTTATTGAAGAGGCTGTCTTCTCTCCATTGTATGTTTTTGGCTTCTTTGTCAAAAATTATCTGTCCATATTTATGTGGGTTTATTTCTGGGTTCTGAATTATATTCCATTGGTCTGTGTGTCTGTGTGTAGGGAGGGGGCGGCTAGTCTCAGTGCCTAAGGCTTCGTTCTCTGCGGCTGTGACGGCTTAAACCACCGTTTTCAGCCTTCTTCCCTCAGTCTTTTCTCCGAGGTCTCTGCTGTGAGCGTTGGGTTCAGCCATGTGATATGCTGCCCCCTCAGCCCTGTGGGCCATAAGCGGAGCCCTAGTAGTCCGAGTTCTTCCCTCTCCCGCAGCTGCGATAGCTCCGGGATGCAGCGAGCTCGGAGCACTGAGCTAGGTCTGCGTCCTGCGCCCATGGGACTCCATCTCCGCACTTCTCCCTTCCCTCTTCCCCCGCTCGCGCGATTCGCCCACCTTTAGATAATTTCAGAAATGGACCTCTTCGTCTTGCCTGTCTGCTGTGCAGGGAGTCCTTTGTGAAGTTATAGTTATTCGATTAATTGTAAATTCCAGGGGAGATTTCAAGAGGCTCACCTCACACCGCCATTTTTATGATGTCCTGACTGTTACTTCTTAGTTACCTTTAAAGGAACCTTTCCCTCTGTCTACTTCTTAAATGTCAGTGTTCTTTCGGAATCTGTGCGCCTTTTCTTTTCTTTTCTTTTCTCTTTTCTTTTCTTTTGTCTTTCCTTTCCTTTCCTTTCTTTCCCTTCCGTTCCTTTCCTTTCCTTTTCCTTTTCCTTTATTTTCTCTAGGTGATTATCTAGGTCCATGATTTTTAACTCCCATGTTAGTTAACAGTTGGCCCCAGCTTCTCTCCTTAACTCCATATACCCTTCTTGAATGTCATATAGATATACCATATATTGCACTTTTAAAACTGAATTCTCTCTATTTTCCAACTCTGTTAAAAAAAAACAGAGCTCTTTCTCCTGGCTTCTGGCCTACCTTTCCAGCCTTGTCTCCTGCCACTTCACAGTTGGCGCTTCTCTCCTCAGCCACTGAAATAGTGGCTCTTTCCTGAAAGAACCATGACATGTCCAATCTTGGTGTCCTTTGATCTGAAATGCACTTTCTCTTACTTTTCTACCCAACTGTCTCTTACTCTGTCTTCCAAGATGTAGTTCAAGCATTACTTTTACTGGAAAACTTTCTTTATTCTCTTCCTCACCTACGTAGGCTGGGTTAAATGTGAAAACAAATAATTATGTAAAAAAAATCATAAAAGGCTAGGAAAGGAGGGAGTATTTACTTGGTTATCTCTACCTTTTCCTTTCTGCTGTTGTTTAACCTGTGCTTAGAGAGGTTGATTTTGGCCATATGTTTATCAGGGCTACAAAGGAAGTGCTCCTGAGTCACCCTGTTTTTCCAGGATCTATACAGAGCTTAGATGCTTTGACGCTCTATTGAGGGACATGGAGTTTTAAAGCTTTTGGCAATCGTGGTTTGCTATGTGTGTATGATGAGCTGAACCAGTGAGGAGAGGCATTGGTAGAAAGAACAGAACCCCTCTGACTATCACTCACTTTATACTTGTCTTGTGAAATTTAAATCTCTACAGTGTACTGTAGCAAGAGGTAGATATCTTTGTTTTAGGTAGATATTTGCTGATATCTAATTAGTTCCCAAATATTAGACTCTCGGGAGGAGCAAATCATCTCTTGTTCACTTGGGTTTTTTACTGGTGTGATTTGCTGGAGAGCCATAAGAAATTATACTCTCTATCTTTTTATGTGAGCCATTCACTCTACCCATGTGGGATTTAAATAGTAATTCTACTTGCCGAAACTGTTTCTAACTAGGTACTGGATGACATTTCTCATTCGGATAGGGAAAGGGCATTGATTTCTTAAAACTAATTATGGTTATGGTAAACTGATGATACTAAGCATTATGTAACATTAACTATATGCCAGGCACTCTTCTAACTCCATTATATATGTATATGTAAGGTGTGATCAAAAGATATGGTGAGTGTTTAAATAAAAAAAAAATTAATACAGTAAAAGACACATTGCCATTAATCCCCCTCAAAATACTCCCCCTCGCTTTGAACACACTTATCCCATTATTTGTACCACTTTCTGAAGCAGTTCTGGAAGTCGTCTTTTGTGAGTGTCTTTAATTGCACTGTCATGGCTGCCTCGATGTCATGAATCATTTTGACTTTGGGGAAGAGCCAGATGTCGCAGGGTGCCAGATCCAGTGAATAAGGTGGATGAGGACACACCGTAATGTTTTTATTTGACAGAAATTGCTGTACCAGAAGTGATGTGTGACACGGAGCATTGTCATGATGGAGGATGATTTACGGCACACTTTAAAACACACCTTTTCTCAACCGTAGCTCACACCTGATTAACTGCACAGAACAAGTTGAAACTTGTCACACACTGTTACTAAGGTTTGACACGCCGCTTTTCATTTTAAAGATCTCTGCCTTTCCGTTGTATGGCACTTGGCAGCAGCATTGACCGTAATTTTTTATCACACCTTGTATGTTCATTCTCATATTAACCCTATGAGGTACTTTTATTATCCCTGCTTAATAGGTGAGGAAACTAAGGTACAGAGAGGCTAAATAACTGGCTAAAGTCATCTAGTTTAGTGGGAGGTGGAGCTGGTGTTCAAATCTAGGCAGTGAGGTACCAGAGTGCATGCTCTAAACCAGTGATGGATAAACTTTCTGTAACAAATCAGATAGTAAATAAGTTTGAGCTTTGTGGGCTGTACGGTCTCAGTGGCAACTACTCAGCTCTGCACTGTATGTGAAAGCAGTCATAGACAGCTGGTAAAAGAATGTGTGTGATTATGGACCAGTAAAACTTTATTTATAAAAACGGTGCAGGCTGAATTTGGCCTGAAGGTTGTAGCTTGCAACCTCTGCTTCTAAACCAGTGCTTTTCAAAATATGTGTTATGGGTTAGTCCTTGTGATTTCTTGTTTAACTCTTCAGTTTCTTACAAGTGCATGTATTGTTAATTTCCAAATATTTGGAGGATTTTTCTGCATAATTTTCTATTATTCTGATTTCTGTTTTTGTCAGAGAACATACTTTACTTTCATTTTTTAAAATTTGTTTAGGCTTATTTTGCGATTCCAAATTTTGTGATCTTAATGAAACGTCACGTACTCCTGGAAAGGATATGGAAAAAGATGTATTCTGTTTCCTTTCTCTTCTGTTTATTGTGCTATTGTCATTCATCTTATTTCTACATATTTTATAAACCCCATAATAACTTACTTTTTCCTAAAAACAATTTTAAAATCAAGCTAAACAAGAAAAATCTTATTTACACATTTACTATTTGTGTGCTCTTCATTCATATGTGTAAATTAAAAATTGAGTGATCCTGACCCTTTGTGATCTCTGGGAGTTGTTTGGCTTCTTAGGAATTGTTTTTTTTCACAGAACTTTGCTTAGCCTCAGGATTTCACTTTGTACATGTAAAGATTGGTGTTCTCAAGAAGACCCATAAACAGATTTTCTGGAGCTTTTTCTCTGCTCTGCAAATTCTAGCCATTTTGGCTTCTTTGAACTCCAGGCTCGTTCTCAAATCAGCATGTCTGCTGGGCTCTTTTTGAAGTCCACCTTTCTGCGCTAGTCTGGAAACTGACTCCTTAATAAAGGCTGGGGCAATTGCATGACTCACCGTGTTTGTTTCCCCTCTTTCGGGGTTCAGTGTTTTACTTCCTATTGTGAATGTCTGAAAATATTTGTTTCATGTAGTTTGTACAGTTTTATAGTTGTTTATGGCAGGTGGCAGCTTCAGACCCTGACACTCATTCACGTCCAGAAGTCCATCTTTCATGTTTCTTAACCTCTCTCATACTTTCTGTCTCACTGTATCCTGCTTTCAACTCTGTCTTTTCACCTCCCTCTAATCTCCTATTCAATTCTTCCACTGAGTTTTTAATTTCATTTATTTATCATGTCTAAAAATTGTTTGCTTCTTCAAATCTGCTTGTTTACTTTTTATAGTCTTCTCTTCTTTGCTCATATGAAGATATTTTGAAGCCTTAATTTTATTTCTCTGTTCACATTAAACTTATTTTATACAATCTCATAATTCCAATGTCTGATGTTTTGCAGGACTGATTTCGCTGTTTATTGTGACTTGCTGATTCTCACTCAGAGCCCTTATGTCCTGTGGCTGTTGGGAGGAGGCTGTTTGTTTATTTTTAATTTTAAGTTTATTTTTATTGATTGTTACCTTTAGGAATTCTTTGAGGGATGGATTAAAGTTTTAGTCTTCCACATAGGATTTATACTTGTCTGTGCAACATTGTTGAAGATGCTTGAAGACTGCAATCCTTAGGACCACATTGAAGGAAGATTTCCACTTGAGGGATTCATCATTCATGTGGATTTAGGTATTAGCCACGTGAAGGCTGCTGGTGGCTACAGATTTTCAGGGTGGTTTTTATCACCCTTCATGCATCGCCATCCCTTCTTTTAAAAGGGATGGTCTCTTGTTTTCCCTTACTCTGAGGAGTTCACTGCTTTAGTTAGAGGTCTGCAGTTCAAATCTCTACCTTGGGCCGGTCCCAAACGTTATCTCCTATTTGCTCTGCAACCTACAAAACAAAAAACAGGGTTGCCAGGTTTTGGCTGATACCTGTAGAATAAAGTAAATCTAGGAACTCTCTTACTGTCCAAGATTCCCATAGGAAATGACTTTGTTTCAGATTTCTTAATTTTTTACAGCTCAGCAGTACTTTTAAAAAAGAGGTTTTTACATTTTATCTAGCATTTTTAGTTTTTTGGCACGAGAGATGCTTAGGGTATTTTGTCAATTCTACTATTAGAAATGAAGTCATTCTTCTGTTTGTAAATGTGAAGAACTACACATATGTGCAAATATTAACAAGATGAAATATATCCAGCCTTTTTCTATGAGGTCTATAAAATATAAATGTGTAAGTTTTGATGTTTATAATACCCATGAATAGAATTTGTTTGCCATTTATAATTTGGTTACTTTTTTATTTGTTTGCCTTTATATTCCCTTCTGGACTTCTTGGACATAATTCAGCGCTTGGTTTCAGTTGGACTCGATTCAAAGAATGCCGTTTGTGTTTGGGATTGGAAAAGGGGGAAAATGTTATCTATGGCTCCTGGTCACACAGATAGAGTAAGTACACTCTTCGGGGTTTCTAATGGGTACTGGATGGGAAAAGACCAAAGTCAGTGGATTTTATGTTTCTGTGTTTTGTTATTGCCAGGTAGTTCATACATAATTAAATTTTAAAGTACAATTGTAAATACCCATAATATTTTAGACTGCATATGTATTGTAGACTCAGTATGTATAGTGTTAGCACAAAACTTTCAACCCATTGTTTGCTTCAGCAAAAATGATAAATTTTATGTTTATTGAAACCTCAATTTAAAAATTGAGTGGTTCATGCCTAGGGTCTGTTTAGTTTACCAATTTGTTACATGTGTAACAGTTAAGGTGAAAAATGTTTCATATGTGGATTTAAAATTATGTATTAGTGTTACATTTTTTAGAGACCAAACTTTTTTTATTTTGGAAACTTGTTAAACTATTTCTTGGGCAGCCGGATGGCTCAGCTGGTTAGAGTGTGAGCTCTAAACAACAGGGTTGCTGGTTTGATTCCCACATGGGCCAGTGAGCTGCACCCTCCACAACTAGATTGAAGACAACGAGCTGCTGCTTAGCTTCCGGAGGGGCAGCTGGATTGCTCAGTTGGTTAGAACGTGAGCTTTCAACAGCAAGGTTGCCAGTTCATTTCCCGCATGGGTTGGTGGGCTATGCCCCTGCAACTAAAGATTGAAAATGGTGACTTGACTTGGTTGGAGCTGAGCTGTGCCTTCCACAACTAGATTGAAGGACGACGACTTGGAGCTGATGGGCCCTGGAAAAACACACTGTTCCCGAATATTCCCCAATAAAATTTAAAAAAAGACAATTTGATTAAAAATATATTTATATATATATTTCTTATTCCAAATTGTATAAAATTAATATAAAGACTACATTGTAGTCAGCTTTTTAATTAAATATGATAATACTGTTATAAACATACATCAAAATTTTTTCATAAACACTTAAAAATGTCTGATTTTTTTGTGTGAATAAAATTCTAACCTGAACTGGCACAGGAGATACAGTCATTGATTCTATTTTGGGTGAATCTATGAATCTGTAAAAAATGTGTAGAAAAATTTTTGTGTATTTGCATTTTGGAAAATAAACTTGGTTTTCAACAGATCCTCAAAGGGACCTGTTACACACTCACAAACACAATTTAGATAATTTTTTAAATATTAGGTATATTTTATTAAACCATTGTGTATTCTGACTTACTTAGATCAAAGCATTACACACATTAGTACTTTGGGTTTAGTAAATAAACTGATTATTAAATGATAGTATCATTGGAATTTTTTTAAAGTATTTTTGTGGTTTAAAGTTGCATCAGTGTGTTTTTCATATAATTTGTATTATGGTGAGTTATGCAACATTCATTTGTAAGATGTGTTCTTTTTTCATTATCACTGAAGAGTATCACTTTGTAAATTTTTAGAGGTAGTAAGCATTTTACATGATTATGCTGGCAAGTGTCAAAGGAACGTGACACAGATCGTAGAATTGTTCTTTTCTGCTATGAAATTATTTTTCAAATATTAGTTTTTCTTTTCTATATTATTAAAGTACATGCTTGTGATGCATTTTTATTTCTTCTGGGTTTTTTTTTTCTTGTTTGCTTTTGTAAGAAAAAGGTTTATATGTAGAATTTACGCAATCTTAGAAAAGAATGAAGCCTGGGGCTCTCCAAAATTTAAGTATAAGTTAATTTTATTTGACCCATAAATGATAAAGAAAGCTTAAAAAAAGAAAACAGAACTTTTACTGTGAAATAAATGTTTGGATCCTTTATATAAGTAGTTCTATATGATAGAAAGCTATGAAAATATTCTCTGTTTCTAGCTGTATGTGTTAAGTGTATTCAGATCTTTTCTTTTGTAGAAATTATGCAGGTACCTGCCTCATGCTTTAGTTCTGTTGAGCATTTCTTGTTATTTGTGGATGTAATTTTTAAAATTAAAAATAGAGTTGTCAATTGTTACTCCACTAGTTGCTTCTTAAGTTCATAGGAACAAAGAAATAGTTTTTGTTCTTTATCATTTGCGTATTTACTTCTTATAAGATTTTAAAGTGTAAGATTCTGGTTATTCATTGAAGAATATTATTATATAGTAGGTAGGGTTTGGGTACTATTTGGTCTTTTGGACAGGATTCTTAAATGACTCTGAAAATAAGTATTTTAACTATGAATCTGATTTGTTTACAGATATTTGATGTTTCTTGGGATTTGTACCAGCCAAATAAACTTGTCAGCTGTGGCGTAAAACACATCAAGGTACTAGAGGTATCTTGTTTTATAATAGTCATGTTTACTTACTCTTTGCCACTAAGTACGTATCACACTATTTACAATTTAGCGTAGTTTTACGATTTTGATAGTACTTATTTTTAAAATGCCAACATTTTTAATTTTCTTATGTACAATCTAACAAATATTTATTGTGTAGTTATTTATTGTGTAGTTATTGTGTGTGTGAGGCATCTATGTAAGGGACATAGGTATGAATAGGGAATTAAACACTTTCCATAACGGAATTTATAGTCTAATAAAATAGGTTTTACTATGTTCATCTTGTTTCTTCACGTTTCACTTAGAAAGTAAAATGTAAGAATAGGAAACCAAATAAAATAAAGGTTTTCATTCACATAGATGGAATGGTGTGGTAGAAGCAACATGGATGGAGTTGGCTTTGCCGCGTACTAGCTGTTTGACCTGGGATGAGTCATTTTTACCTCTTTGAGCTTTTTTTCACATCTTAAAACTGTGGCTGCTGTTACCATCTTCATAGAGTTGATGATTGAATAAGGCAGAATATATTCAAATGCTTGTCATAGTGGCTAGCACATAGTCAGCTTTCTAAAAGTGTTACCTCTTCCTGTCTCTATATTTGCTCTTTGATTTGATCTCAGCCTTTGGTATCCAGTTTACTTTGCTTATGAAAGCTCTGAGTTTTGTATTATAATTATAGTTTAGGTTTGAGGCCCATGTAGTCAGTGGTGATATCATTCTTATGTTTATAGTTACTTTTAAATCCCTGGTGCAAATTGGAAATACTTGCTTTTCTCCCACTATCTGATACAATAGTTCCTTATAACAGTTAATTCCTAGTAAGTAAGGTTCGGTGTGCACATTCTTTCTTTTGATACGCTCACTTCCATTTACATTTTCTCCAAAGCACCTTTAGCTGTTGCTGCAATTCTAATCTTCATATTCTGGTACTGATCTGATAATAGTATAAAATGTTAATTTTTCAACAAATATTAGTAATTTAATAGCAAGAGGCTCTACGCTAGGTTTAGATTACATTGTATAAGCACTGTGAAGATAGAAATTTTCATCTTGTTCATTTTTGACACAGTATTTGATATATATTAAATTTTTAATAAATTATTGGCAAATTAACAAAGAGACATTACTGCTGTTTTATATTGTAAATAAAGCTAAAAGTTTTTTTAAAAAAACTCATCTTCTCAAACTAAAAAAAATTTATTTTTGCTATGAGTTACATTTCTTTTCATTTGGTAGAGGTGATAAATAGCATGGTAGCTTTCGTTACAAGCAATTCATGTGAGGAAACTATTAATAAGTCCCAGAGATGATCTAGAGCTGTACAGGCCAGTATAGCAGCAACTAGCCACATGTAGCTATTGAAATTAATTAAAAGTAAATAATATGTAACATTCATTTCTTCAATTACATTGTCAGTATGCTAAAGAGTGACATGTATCTAGTGGTTAGTCTATATGACAGCATATATGTGTATACTGTCACATATAAAAATTTTCATCAACATAGAATGTTCTATTGGATAACACTGATGTGGATTCTAGAACAGTGGTTCTTAACCCTCACTGAACATCAAAGTCATTTGGATACGTGGGTTTCACTCTCCAGAGACTCCGTCTCAGTTTATCTCAATGGGGGCCCAGGCATAGTATGTTCCATAATTTCCCCAGGTAATTCTAATGTGCAGCCAAAATTGAGAATCATTGATCTAGAAGAAATAATGGATTGAAATTGGGACTTGCTGAAAGGAAGAGAACCAGATGTCCTTATGCACAGAAATCATGGAGCTTTTAAAATTAAAAATCACAAAAATTCATTGATTAAAACATTCATTAGTTACTTAAGTGGAGTGAGCATGATAATTTTTAAGTCTTTGAGGCATCAGGTTTTAAACTAAGATCTTTAGCTCTTAAAATAAGATCTTACAGATCAGGTAACATCTTTTAGTATATAATACTAACAAATTATATTATTTTAAATGGTAATTTACTTATTATAAAGTTAAATTTATTCTCTGGGCCTAATTTCTTTATGCAGAACTAATTAATGTATGTATTATTGCCCTGCCCTACTTTTGTTTCTTTGTTTCTCTCTGCAAACACTTAAAATTTACCTGAATACACAAAATGGAAAAAAAACCCTGGTCATGAAGTTTTGTGTTTGACTTTCTTATGGTCTCCCAAGAATGAACTAATCATTCCAAATATGTATGTCTCTTATTTTTAAATTTTATATGTAAAGGAATTGCTTAGCTTTGAAAATATCAATGAAAGCAACATACTAATCCTTTTTTTCCCCCATGCTTACTGTCTTCATGAGAGATTCAACATTAGGTTTGGTCCTTTTTCCTCCTAGTGTATGGAGTCTTTATGTTTATTTTCATTGCTAATTCATACCAACTTTGTAACCTAAGTTTCATGTAGATTCTTTTCAGAAACCTAAGGGAAGCATAGCATACTTTAAAAGTAATGTAGTTCATCCCTCCTTACTCTTACAGATAAGGTTTCAAACCAGTGACTTACCTGCTATGACAGAGCTATTGACAACACAGGACGAGGTTGTGCACATTGAATGCTATTGTATCTTAAGGGAATTTCTTAGGTCATTTCTAGTCTGCTGCTCTAATATAGCAAAGTATTAGATCAAAGTGTTGGGAATGTTTTACTTTATAAGCATTCTTTGATATTTTGATCATACTATTTACCTTTTAGTTCTGGAGTTTATGTGGAAATGCTCTGACCCCAAAACGAGGGGTCTTTGGTAAGACTGGTGACCTTCAGACGATATTGTGCCTGGCTTGTGCAAGGGATGAAGTCACATATTCTGGTGCACTCAATGGGGATATATATGTTTGGAAAGGAATCAATCTTATACGAACAATACAAGGAGCTCATACTGTAAGTATATTTAAATATTGTGAACACTTTTAGATGTTAACTACTTATTTTCTTGTCTTAGAATAAAAGATTACATAATATAGCAAACTTTCTAGTTATTTGAAAAATGTTATAACAATTTGTCTATTTGTTTTCAAGATTTTAATGAAGAAACATCATGCAATTAGACACATAAATATTTATTAAATTAGTATAATTAGTTTCTTGTTCAAACCATTTCTTTAGTTTGGTTGCTTTCTCATTGTTGGAAATAAGCTTGTTAAATTCAACCTAAAAGTATTCTCGATTAACCACATTAGAATATAGTTAGACCTCTTGTGGCTCCCTTACCAGTGGGCAATTTTGGGATGCTTTTAGAAAAAAATAACTTTTTAATTTTAATATCATTAATTCATTGGGAAAGAATTTAATGTTTGTTCTTCATGAGAGTTTCATGTAAATATGTTATCAAATTAGGGGAAAAAATCTGTTGCTAAAATCTTTTAGTGTTCTTTGATTTGGGCTTTTTAGCAGTTGGGTCCTTCACATAGTGAAAGGAGCTAGAGAGCACCCAGCTACTACATCGTTAGCAGTCATATCCCAAGTAGAAAAGTTATTAAATACATTAATATGAACCACTATTAAATATATACTACATAGTAAATATATTAAAGAAGCATTTACACAAGATTTGCTTTAAGCAAAATGCCTAAAGACCAGAAATACCAGTTTTTTTTCACAAAGCTTGTGGCAATTCACATTTTTACCATCAATATATAAAAATACCTGTTCCTCCTCATATTTATCAGCACAGGATATGACCACTATTATAAAATTTTGCTTGTCTTCTCTGTAAAAAGTAGTAATTCTTGTTTCAATTTCTTTCCTGTCTATTTGTGAAATTTCACATATTTATCAACTACGTGAAGTTCTTTTTCTGTTAATTGGCTTTTCATATCCTTGGTTCTTTTTGTTGTTGAATTTCCTTTCCTTTATTTATTTGTGTATTAGGGATATTAACCTGTTGACAGTCATATACATTGCAAATGTTTCCCCAGTCTGTCTTTGCTTACGATATCTTTTCTCATATTAATATTTTTAAAATTTCCTTTATGGCTTGTGGGTAACCATCCATGTATAAAAAGGTCTCTCTCAGCCCAAAGTAACATAAGTGTCTTTCTTACTCTTTTCTAACATATTTGTTTTATTTTTTACATTTAGAATTTTATGTCTCTCTATAATTCATTTTTGTATACGTTATAAGGTTTAACTTTATTTTCTTTTATATTGTGCCCATATTATTAAACACTATCTTAGTCATATGTTGAGTTCCTACATATACGTAGATTTAGTTCTAGATTTTCATTTGTGTTTTCTGATATATTTATTCCTGTGTCACATCTAAATCTTTTAAAGTGGGTTTCTACTTTCATATAATAGATTTTCTTAAAAAATGTATATTTTTAAATTATTTCCTTTTCTAGGCAGGAATTTTTAGCATGAATGCTTGTGAAGAAGGCTTTGCTACTGGTGGCAGAGACGGCTGTATTCGTCTTTGGGATTTAACTTTTAAACCAATTACTGTGATTGATCTCAGGGAAACAGAGCAGGGATACAAAGGTAATAACAAAACAAATGTCTCATTACTAGGCAAATTCTAAATATACTAAGGATTGTCTGTTTCTTTAAGTAAACATAAATGTATGTATTGTAAATATAAATGAGATTTACATTTGCCCGTTCGTACTGTATACATTTAATTGAAATTCTTCTATTAAAGAGGAGAAACCTCTTTAGACAGTTTCGGTTTACTGTTATGTCAAAGATTCTTTCATATGTCCAGTGACTGTTATAATGGGACCTACAGAGAGATGTGGTAGGTACTTACTTTGGTAACGTTGGATTTTGAAAAGATTTTATTACTAGAATGTTAAATATAACTGTTTAGCAAATAAACTGTTGAAAGTAAAGTGTGTTGAAGGTTGGGGAACTTCTGTACACAGCACCTCTATGTTGGTCATGCAGGTAAGAAAACCAAGAGAAACACTAGCTTTCTCAAGGTTACAAAAGGGATTGTAGAGTATACAGAAAAAGAACAAGTCTCTCTTCTTAATGATTTTATGAGCAGATTGAAGTAATGAAATATAGACACATGAAAAGTCAGATTATTATCAGAGAAAAATAATAAAGTTCTATAAAGGTAGTTCCTGAATTCTTACTCTTATGAACTGTTATAAGATTTTAGCTGAGAGAAATAGTTTGTTATGAGATTTTAGCTGAGGGAAGTAGTTTGACTGTGATGGAAGTTGTCTAATAAGGAAGAAGTGTATGTCTTGAAGGATGGGTAGAAATTAGTTATATAAAAAGAGGGCAGTACTATCAGTCCATGTAGAAAACAATATAGGTAATTTAAGAAAATGTGTGGATGAAAGACTCCTTTTATCTTACATCTAAGGTATAAAAAGTTATAAAATTAGTATCGATTTGGGCAATCAGCATCCTATTATTACAGCATTGATCTTAAATACAATTCACTTTAACTAGGTTTGTCTGTGAGGAGTGTTTGTTGGCGAGGTGACCACATTCTAGTTGGAACACAGGACAGTGAAATTTTTGAAATCGTGGTGCATGAAAGAAGTAAACCTTTCTTAATTATGCAAGGGCATTGTGAAGGTGAACTTTGGGCACTTGCCATCCATCCTACTAAACCTTTGGCTGTGACTGGAAGTGATGATCGTTCAGTCAGGTAAGCAACTTATGACATAATTGCGTAGACTGGAATTTGTCCTTAGGTAAACATAAGAAAAATGTTTTAAAAAATACTTAGATTTAAATTTTATCAGCTTGTGGTATAACAAATGAACATAATTAATAGGCACTTAAAATTAGTAGAACTAACTATAAGATTTGGTTTTTTTTCCTCTTAAAAGCAGGCTGGAGTTTGGTCCAATTTGTATATTAAAATATAAGAGCTACCTCCATCTTTTTAACAGCCGTATAATATTCCACTACATGGATATACTGTAATTTATTCAATTAATCCATTATTGTTGGGAGTTTAGTTTTTTCCAGTTTTGTGCTTGAAATGAATATCCTTATACCCATTCCATTTTGTACATGTATAAATATGAATATGACTAATTCTTAGCAGTGTTCAAAACATATAGGCATTTTAAATTTTGCTAGGTAATACCTTGCACAGAGTCAATAACAATTTGTATACCTATCAGCAGTGTACCACAGGGCTTGTTTTCCCACACCCTTGCCAGCACTAGTAGTACCTCAAAAGGTGACAAATGATATCTTGCTATGTTTTGAAAACACTCATTTCTGTCATACTGATGGGTTGGTCGAGTATGTTTTTACATGTTTAGAGGACATTTGTATTTTGTTTTCTGTGACCTGTCTGTTCAAGCTCTTTGCGTATCTTCTATTAATTCACTGGCCTTTTTCTAATTATTTTAAAATGGGATCTAACAAAATCTGTCTACATATTTACAAAGTTATCCCTTAGTCTGTGACTGTGGTTCCAGGACCAGCAGCATCAGCATTACCAGGGAACTTGTAAGAAATGCAAGTTCTCATGCTTTATCCAGGACCTAATAGCAGAAATTCATCAATTTGTGGTTTAATAAGCCTTCCAAGTGTCTGTGATGTACACTAAAGTTTGAGAACCACTGGTCAGTGATATGAGTTGAGGTCTTTTTTCCACTTTGTCATTGTCTTTTCTCCCCATTTCATCTGTAATTATTTCCATCTGTATCTCTAAAAATAACTCTAAACATCACCTCAATACTGTTATCACGTAGTATTCCTTTGGCTTCTTAGAATTAGGCTCCAGATAAAGTCCATATGTTGCAATTGTTGATCAACCCTTTAAATCTTTTTTATTCTGTAGCTTCCTTCCTTTCCTTTTTTTTCTTTTCTTCTTCTTACACTTGTTGAAGAAAAAGTTTGCCTTCTAGAGTTCCTCACATGCTGGACTTAGTTTATTGCATACTCAGTGTATTTTAACACATTCTCTCTTTCCTGTATCCTGTAAACTGATAGTCAGGTCTAGAAGTTTGATAAGATGTAATTATAAATTTTCGCCAAGAATATTTCCTAGGTGGTAATGTATATATCCCTGTTTAATAGTGTGTAATATGTAGTCTCTCTCTCTCTTTTTTTTTGGTCATATTAGCAGCCATTGATGGTTATTATCTAGATCAGTATTTCTCAGCCTTTTTAAAAAAACTGTTGCTTTCCTAATGAGACTTTTTAGATATATTTTTCCCTAACCACATGCCCTCCCCACGAAATTTTAACACCACAAAATACTGTGTATCTGATTTTGTACTGTGGTCCTTTAGAGAATCACAAACCAGTAATATTTGAGATTTTCCTCCCTAAGAACTAATTTTTAGCCCCTTTGAGGTAATATCGTCTCTGTTGAGAATACATGATCTAGATCAGTTACTTCATTGAGAATTTCAAATGGTGGTACTCTATCTTTCATTATTCATTTGTTACCTATCATATGTCTATAAAGAGAATTTCTCATCAACTATTTCGTTACCCTGAGTACAATTTGTACAGGAAAAGCAGAAAAGTGCTTCATTTTTCCCCATTTACTAGTTTAAAAAATAATTAGTTTGGTTCCTTAGAATTCTTTCTATGATCTGTTCACATTTCTTTCCATTTTTTTCCGTATGATCTTTTTCTCCTTTATTTCATAGCTCTTTATATATTAAGGATATTTACCCTTTGTGATTTAAGTTGCAAACAATTTTCACTTTTTTAAACTGGTAAAAAAAAAACCAGTTTACTTGCTTTTTTACTTGGTTAGGTGGTTTTTTGCCATGCAAAAATGTTTTCTTATTATTTTGTTTTATGTAGCTGAATTTATCAGTATTTTCTTTTATGACTTTTGAGTTTTCTATCATAAAGAAATCTTCCCCAAAGTTAAAAAGTTTTTCCATATATTCTTCCAGTACATAAGTGATTTTGATTTTTTATGTTTAACTTCTAATCTGTGTCAAGTTTACTTTACTGTAAGAAGGAAGGTGGGGATGTAATCTAATTCTTTCCAGACAACTACTTATTTTGTAAGTGGTATGTTAATCAGTTATGCATTTACTGCCATTGTGCTACTCAGTTTTATGGGGATGGGAGAGGCCGTAGCTCTGTGTCCATGTGGAGAGTTGCTGTGTGGTTTATACTTTACCCATGTGCATTGCTAGGAACTATTTTATAATTCCTTTCATTTTAAGTGGACTGCTATTACCAGCTGCTGCCTTGCCGTTGAAAAAAGGGCCACTAGTCTTTTAAAAAATAATTGCTCAGACTTCTGTTTCTGTTATTGGGGAGCAAGTTATTTGGAAAGAACTCTTCCATTGAAAACAACTAAAAATTCTATTTAAAATGTTAATCACTTTTAAAATGTTCAAAACCAGTCAAGATAGTAAGGTACTTCAGCCAAATTGTGAAAGAAAATGGGAATTTAGGAGCACCAGTGGGCCAAAGCCACTTGAGGCCATTTTTCTTACATTGAATAAACTTGGGTTTTGTTTGTTGCTTTCTCTTGGGGGCATAGGGTAAGAAGTGAAGACCTCGGACAGCCTAGGGAAGGTAGTCCAACATACCCAGCTAGAACTATAAATTTGTCTCTGAAAAAAAGTATCTCAAATATATGGTGATGGAAGGAGAACTGACTCTGGGTGGTGAACACACAATGTGAGATATAGATGATGTATTCTAGAATTGTACACCTGAAATCTATGTAACTTTACTAACAGTTGTTACTCCAATAAACTTTAATTAAAAAGAACAAAAAAGTATCCTCTGTATATTTGTGTGGGAATATGGAGATCTTTTTTCTTGCTTCAAGTTTTGATAACACAAGAAGTGTATAAAGCAGCTTGATGTTGTTATTCAAACAGCATTGTTTTCCAGATAACTTTACCACAGTATAAGTTCACATATAAATGCTGCTTTTCTCTTGTAATTTTAGATGAATTCATTAAGAAACAGTATCAAATCTGTAGCAAAAACTAATTTCCAAAGCCGTTCAGTGTTTAATAATAGTAATTGAGGGCAGTTCTGGTTCAGAAAATTTTCATTCTTGGCTCTTAAAGTATCATGATAAAACTTTACAAATGCTAAACCATTAAACTGCTGTTTGATAGAACAAGTCAGGATTTTTAGCTTCTATTACTAGCAAAAATTCAGAACTGACAATGGTTAAATACACAAGAGCAAATGAAGTTCACAGTTAACACAAAATACTTGCTAAAGAATAATACAATGAATAATCATAGGCTTTGTAAAAATTAATGAAAAGAAACCTCATTTAAAATGGAGTAAGGAGGCCAGAAGGGGGAGGTCTCACACCCTATGGCTGCAGAGGCTAACAGGAAGAACTCTGTATAATGTCTCTCCCAGCTTCTTCTCTGTAAGGGTCTTCTTTCCTTTATTTCTTGGGACTTTCATGTGGTTTCATTAGACTGCATGTCCTCGATTGCATGTCTTCTTTGTTCCTAAGTAAATCCTTTATGCTGGAGAAATATCTGGTTGTCTGTTTTAAGGTCAACACGTTACATTTTCAGGGGGTTTATCAATTTGTCAGAACCATTTTTTACCATACATATTATTTACCGCCATCTGATTCCACTTTATGTTGTAGTATAGTAGTGCCGTCTCACTAATGCCTTTGAAAACATTCTAGCCTGTGGTTGTTCCACACAGACCATTCATAGAAGCTAATTGTTCATCACTTCAAACTTGGCATTGACTCCTCAAACAATAACTGAGTAGTATCTGTAACATCTGTTGAGTCATCAAGAGTCAAGGAAAACTACTCAAAATTATTTGCCTTGTTTTTTAATTAACTGTTGGTGTTGTTCCCAACACCCTCAATTCTTTGAGCAGCTGTTCTCACCAACAGGCTTAGTAGGCTTAAATTTATTTTCTCTGGACACATTTCTTCAGCTGCTGAAATCCAAAATGACTTAGTTAACCCATTACTAATAAACAGCTTTCCTTGCTTGACTAACAAATGAGCCACTCAGAAACTTAGTTTTGTTGAAACCTGATTTTAATTTTTAAATTCGTAAAGAAATTCTGCTTCAATGAGATATTTTGTTTTAAATTTTCTAATTTTCTGACCATTGCTTTACTGTGAATTGAAAATATTGTGATGAGTGCTTGGTCTGGTAATAATGAATGTTTGTATTCTTTTAGGACAGCTATAGTGTCATTGCATAATAAACACAATGCTTTACTATTAAATTCAATAACAGTATAATCCATGCTCCAGTGTGCCTTAAAAAATGCAGCAAAGTTTATATTTCTCTTATTTTTTCCTTGTTTTGACATGAAGAGTATGTACTAGAAATTAAAAATAATAAAATGCCACCCTATGCTAATACCGATAGCACTCTAAATTCTATCAAGCTATAACTGTGTCATTGCAATTTGTAGTGTGCTGAAGGAGCAGTACAATTGATGTGTCACACACTGCCTACCATCTCTTTTGCAGTGACTTAACTCCGCCTCTATAGTGTGAAAGCAGTCATAGACAATATGTAAACAAATGTGACTGAATTCCCATAAAACTTGATTTATGGATTTGAATTTGGTTTGAATGTCATATGCTTTTCTCATGTCTCAAAATGTTATTCTTTTAATTTTTTTCAAACATTTAAAAATGTAAAAACCATTCTTAGCTTTCAGATTGTACAAAAACAGGCAGTAGGCCCACAGGCTGTGGTTTGCTGACTCCTGTGGTAGGGCATAGAAAGTCTTAAGTAAATAACATATCTTTATAATATCATAATATGAAAACATTGAAAGTTTCCCTTTAAAGTCAGGAAGAAGGCAATGATAACCACATTCACCATTATGTTTTTCACCATTTTACTCAGCTATCGGTTAGAAGTCTTTGTCAGCACAGTAAGGTCAAAAAATATACAAGTAAAGTATATATATGAATATGTGTTTATATATATGCATATACACACAGTATAAAATATATTTATGTATAGGGAGATACATAGATATTTGGATTGGAAGGGAAGAAACAACTGTCATTTGCAGGTGTTTTAATTGTATGTTAGAAAATTAAAAGGAAAATACAGAGAAATTATTGGAATTCAAGAGAATTTAGCCAATTTTCCTGGATATAAAAGCAAAGTTGTAGCCTTTGTTTTTTTGTTCTAACTTACTTCAAAACTGACTGATTTTCATAATGGTTTTGTCTTTGTCCTTTAGATTATTTGGGTTATTTGGAAATGTAATTCTTAAGGTTCTAACAATGGGTATTTTCTACTTTTTGTTGTAGATTTCTAACATTAGAGTCTGGAACAGACTCTGAATTTGCATAGTCTTAAGGGTCATCTTTAATTTAAAAACTATATTCATAGGATATACCATATACCACTGTGCTACATATAAATCTCCCCTTTGATCAGGGTAGAAATCATCTACCTAAAATGAATAATTGGGAAAAATTAATGTCGTTACATGGTTTTAAAAAATAAAAGATTCTATCAATCCTTGTCATTTTAAGCATGAACAGTATTCCTATTTTCATAGATAAGAATGCCTTGCCACAAAGCATAGAGTTAAAAATCTAGATTTGTCTTTCTAAAATGAAATTATTTTAACTAAAATCTTTTTGTAGTCTGTAAGTTTTAAGCATACACTAGTTAACCATTCTTTTATTGTAATTAAATGTTACAGGATATGGAATTTAGTAGATCATGCACTAATAGCAAGGTGTAATATGGAAGAACCAATTCGCTGTGCAGCTGTAAATGTAGATGGAATCCATCTTGCCCTCGGAATGAAGGATGGCTCATTCACTGTACTTAGAGTAAGGTATGGTATTAGGATAGAAATAGAAACAGTAGATTTCTAAGTGAGATAGAATGTATAATACTCATTGTTTTTACCCTTTTCCTTCTTTATGAATATGTATGTATTTCAGATATTAGTTTCATTAAATATAAAAAATATATTTGTAAAAATGGTTTTGTCAGAAAATTAAGTTAACTCAGAAACCTTAATTTTGGGGGTTAAGAATGCTTAGTAGATTGATGGCTAAAATTTTGAGCTATGCGTTTGGGTCCTGACTTCCATTCCTTGGTAATATTGATTTTCAGTAATAATTCTCTGCCATTGAGGGTGGGGGGAATGTTGAGGCTTTAAAAATGGATGAATGGTTTTGTTATTTTTTTGTAGCTTTATGTTTTGAAAAAAATGTCCACATCTCTCCCTTTGGATAATTAGAAAAGTTTAAAGAATTCACTCAAGCAGTTAATATCTGGTATTCAATTATAGGTATGGTACATTCAGCTGAATTCTATACAGCCATTAAAAATTTTGCCATAGATCCATGAGTGTTCGCAAGAATAAATATTTATGAAATCTTTCTTCTCTGCCTTAATGAATGATAGGACCATCCACCCAGTTGCCCAATTCACAAACCATTAATTCATTTCTCAACTTTTGCCTCTCTTGTCTAGTTAATTACAGAGTTCTGGAGAATTTACTATTTAAATTGCTCTCAAATTAATCTGTTCACTTCTGTTCTCACCATTGTATTCTTATATAGGCTTCTACTATCTCCTGACTGGATTGGTGGAATAGCATCGCAGCTGGTCTCCTTCCTATTTTGCTTCCTTTGAAACCTTTTTTTCATTCTACAGTTATAGTGATCTTTTAAAACACGTTTGTTTGCATCCCTCCTCTTTCTAAAGTATGATAAAAGCTCTGTATTGTCCTTAAGAGGAAGTCCCTACATCCTTAATTAACATAGCCTGTGATGCCCATCTCTGCAGCCTGTTTCTTTCTACCTCAATTTCTTTCTTTCAACATGTATAAAATATCTTTCACTTTTTCAGACACATCATGTTCTCTTGTACTTCTGAGATTCTGTAGATGGTAACTCCTCTTTCTGGGACAGGTTTTTACAAAGATGTATGCTGAGATTTTTTTCTCTTAATAATTTTTATTATTGTAAAATATAAAATTTACCATTTTAACCATTTTTAAGTGTAAAATTCAGTGGCATTAAATACACTTATGTTGTTTTTGCAACCAGAAATTTAATATTAGTCACTTAGCATGTAAAACAGCTAAGTGACTATTATTTAGCTGGTATGCATTAACAGTAGCCATTACTAGTTTTTCAAGATTTGCCCTTTTAATTATTGGGTGCAAGAAACTGGATAAATAAGTTCTTATTTCTAATAAGTCAGTACTTTAGCAACTGAATTCAGCATTGCTGACAGTATTACTGGAATAGTTGTTATGACTGTTAAATAAATGCCTTTGTAGTTTAACCATAAAATTCTAACACAAAAAATACTCTTAATCCTTCTAAATTTACCTGGTCACTATTTCTTTCTGGTTTGCTTATATATATTCTCCATATCATAAAGCAAGATTTATACGTATAACAGTACTAAAGTACCTACAGGAGTGGTTATGTTATTGGAGGAACATGGATTAGAATCTAACACTGATTCTTAAATTGGGGTACAAGGTGCTGTGCCAAGACAAAGTTACATAACTTCCTAGAACATCTCTTCCTTGTGATAAAAAATGTTAACAATTTTATATTAAAAGAAACACTAATATGGAGTCAAATGAAAAATTGCAAATATTTTTCAAATTAGAATACACACATACACACACACACACACACACACACACACACACACACACGGCTTATGGTGAGTTGCCTGGTGTTATCCGCACCAAAGTCCTCAGAGGCACTCATTCATTCTTAAGAATAGTTAGGGAGACTTCAGTAGAAGAGCTTGATAGGAATTATGCTGAAGATGGAGTAAGGTTTTCTGTAGGGTATGGGGTAGACTTTAGTTGTAAAAGCATTAATATTGTCATTTTGGATTCTACCAATAGCTAGCCCTTTGTCTGTTTCTGACAGTGTCACTACCATGTTATATCAATATTAAAAGGATTAGGACAGTTTTCCATACCTAATCACATATTCATTTCAAATATTTTCAGCCTGTTTGTATTTTGCCCCATTTTCATGGGAATAATCATTTCCAAAAGTTGTTTCCTGGCTTTAAAAAAGTAACTCTTTGCATATGTCCATTAATTTTTGACATCAAAGTTTTTTTTTGCCCCTCTTCCCCTGCCCCAAACATGCTCAAATAAGTCCTATCTTAAAATTCCCACCTAAATTTAAGTGTCTCTCTACTCATATCACATTTATACTCTCCTTTTTTTCACAGTGAAATTCTCAATAAACTGTCTAATTTACTGTCTCTCTTTTCATCCAATTAACTGATCAACTTTCTACCCCCATTCCAATATAGCTTTGCTTTCATCCTTACATAGGAAAAACCCTCCCTAATACCCGATTTCCCCGAAAATAAGACCTAGCCAGACAATCAGCTCTAATGCGTCCTTTGGAGCAAAAATTAATATAAGACCTGGTATTATATTATATTATTATGTTATATTATATTATACCCAGTCTTACAGTAAAATAAGACTGGGTCTTATATTAATTTTTGCTCCAAAAGACGCATTAGAGCTGATTTTCAGGGAAACACGGTAGTAACCTGTCACTAAAGCCAGGAGACATTTTTCAGTTCTCATCTAAATTGATTCCCAGCAGTATTTGACCCCATTAACAATTTGGTCCTTCTCAAAGTGTTCTCTTCCCTGGTTTTGGGTGTTCATTCTCTATTTTCTTCTCAGCCTACTTCTCTGGTTCTATTTTCTTTGTAGGCTAATTACCTTCTGCCTAGCAGTAAATACTGGAGTGCCCAAAGGACAGACCTAGCTTTCTGCTTTTATTGCTCTGTATTTTTGCATAGGTAATCTTATCCTTCCTCTATCTAAAGGGCTGATTTTCTTCTCTTTATTTGATTAACACCAGGGTAAAGCGCAAATTCCTTGGCAATACTTCAGATGTGTGACACCGTATCCTCAATTTCTCTCTTTAACCCCAACAAGCACTACCTTTCCCACTTATTCTTATATCCACATTGTATTATCTATTACGTACCATATATTTGTATACTTCCATGCCTTTGCTCAGGCAGTGTCTTCTGCCTGCAAAACCTTCCCTCCTCTCTTAATACTTAGCTTATCACTCTTGTCTCTTCCTGCCTTTAGTCTTTAATCTTTTTTCAGTATTTCTTGTAGAACTTCCTACATATCTTTTGAGCACTCACCACATTTTATCAGTTATAATGTATAATTTTATATCCATCTCTCACAGAAGATGAGTTAATCTTTATATCCCCAGTGTGAAAAATGAAGTACTTAGTGTTACTGGAAGAAATTTTAGTTTGATTGCTTTAAATTGTCCATTTAGAAACTTTAAAAATTGGGAAATATCCATTCAAAACTTCTGTTTTTGAAATTATTTACTTGGAGCATTTCAGATTGGTAATGCAAAATTTATATGGAAAAAAGACCCTGGCCTTAATTGGAACTAGGAATTCTCACTTCTTCCTCTTGCCTGTTCTCCTTTGCTGCTTCTCATCTTCCCTCTCCCCACCAACTCCACAACTTTGGAAACTCAATGGTGTTAAACTAAGTGTTTATACATTTTTATAGCTGTTGCCAATACCTGTATTATTTTGGAAACTCAGTTATAAGGCATCATTGAAAAACTATTTAATTTCACTGGTTGACATGGTTAGGATTGGGAAGAATTTGTATTCTTTTTAAAAAGGTCAAAGAGGTTGAAATAAAAATAGTGGTAGTTATAGAAAGATATGTATTCAAATTTGTTACTGAAATAGTACAAATAAATTCCATTTTTATTTCCTAAATGTAGTTTTGTATATTTGGCTCATTATAAAAATTTATTTGAAAATCATGGTGTTTATAGTGAAGCAATTTTCATAAACTCAATGTTTATGAGGAACTCCAGCATAAAACTTTGTGACTTTATTTCCTTTATCGTGTGGCTTCAGAAATTTAGTATGAATCTCTAAACTACTTAAAAATAAAGTAAGTTAGGAACTGAAATTCAGCATTTTTCTCTACTTCCAGCATATATTGTGGTCATATATTTCGGTTCAGCCCAATAATTTTTCATGAATTAATACTAGTTGTCTCATTTACATTTGTTTCATGGTTTATAAATATTTGATACAGCCTCACAGTCATTTTAGACACATTTGAAAACTGAACTAATTCTGTAGTGATTTTTTTTCATATGGTCTAATTATTTTTTTTTCTTTACAGAGATATGACAGAAGTTGTACATATTAAAGATAGGAAGGAGGCAATTCATGAGTTAAAATATTCACCAGACGGAACTTACCTTGCTGTTGGATGCAATGACAGCTCAGTTGATATTTATGGAGTTGCTCAGCGTTATAAAAAATTTGGGGAATGTGTGGGATCACTTAGTTTCATCACTCATATGGACTGGTCATCAAACAGTAGATATTTACAGACAAATGATGGATATGGTAAAAGACTATTTTATAGGATGCCAGGTAAAAATTTCTAATAAATTATATATAATTTGTAGATTTTAGTGCCCATAACATATTTTAGAATTTCATTACAAGCAGATGTAAGTTACTTTTGGTTATAGGAAATCAGTGAAAGTCTGAGCTAATATTTCAGGCATTGTGATCTTTTCTATAAAGTTGCCCTATTATATGGAAATCCTCTTGTTAATTAAAATTTCTTTGCTTGGAGGATCTAAGATCTCCTTTATGTTGAATTCCATGTCATGTGAATAGTATATGGTAACGTCCTGTGTATGTTAGAAAGTCAAAATGCCATTTTTATGGGTGGAACTAATTAAATATAATTGCTACAAATATCCGACCATAAATTATTTGGTATTTTGTGGTTACCTCAAATAAAGTTTGCAAAGACTAATAATACTGCTAACAAACTAAATTTGAAAACTTTTCCATCAAAGATTTAAAAAGAGAAGAATAAAAACAATTATCAAAATGTTCTCTCTCAGTACTTTATTTAGTATTATGCTTAGTGAGTTAGTCATTTTCCAGTAATTTGGTTGATAAGGCTAAATACAGAAGTAAATCAATACATTTCCCCAAAAGTTTTTCAGTAACAATATGTAATGAAGATCGACTGAATCCTAAAGTCCTGTTACCTAATGTAATGTAAATGTATTACTCCCCACTTGTTTTTCCTTCTGTCTTTTTCAGTTCTCTCTTTTTGTCAACCATGTGTCTTTTAAGGTTTTTTTTTTTAGTACCCAATTTGCCACTTTCTTATAGCTTTTAATTTTTCTTCTGACTTACCCTGTTGTGAGTAATCCGTAGCATGATTTTAATAGAGGGTTTTATTCTCCACATGGGGTGAACCTGCTAAGCTACATCATAATCAAATCTGTGTTTGTGTCCGAATCAGTATAATTTTAGTAGTGGCTTTTTAAAAACTCTCTAATTTTCTTCTCTCCTTGCCATATTTACCTACCTATTCATGTATCTACTTTAACTGGAGTGGGAAGCTATTAAAATTTTTGAGTTTACCATGTTATCAATACAGTTTATACTTGAATAAAAATCAAGTGAAATAAATTAAGACTCTGGTTTATTTTTAGGAGGAAAGGAAGTGACAAATAAAGAAGAAATAAAAGGTGTTCACTGGGCTTCATGGACATGTGTTTCAGGCCTTGAAGTAAATGGAATTTGGCCGAAGTATTCAGATATCAATGATATAAATTCAGTAGATGGAAACTATATTGGCCAAGTTTTAGTTACAGCTGATGACTATGGAATTGTAAAATTATTCCGATATCCTTGTTTAAGAAAAGGTACTTTTTCTTTCAAAATACTATTTAGTAACCTCTCTCTTATAAAAGACTTGAGATCTTGCAAAAAATTAGTCTTGAGATAAATAAGGGTTTATATTTTTTAAAATATGGATATTGATTATTTGGTGAAGGGTTTCATGAAAATGAACAGAATTAGCTACTTTTGCTAATTAAAAATTATGGTCATATGTTACATTTATTTTTGGACGTGAAATTTTTATTAGAAAATTATTTTTGAATTCATATACTATGAATGGATTAATACCTCTTTCTTTTTAAAGAACCGTTTTTCTCCCCACTTCCAGATTTGCTTCATCGAGTCAGACTGTACAGTGTTAGTTATATGTTTCTTATAGCTTATTACTTGAATCATTTAACTTGTTGAACATATATCTTTTAGGAGATATTTTTCTTATGTCTTTTTCTCAAGAATTCTCATGAAGTAGTCAGCTGTACTAGTGCAGGTTACAGTTTGGAATGTATTGGTTTGTTGGTTGATTTTCACGTGAGTGTGTTTTTGCTTAAATCCTTAACATATATTGTTTTGACATTTGCATATTTTCTGTAAGTGTGGGGCTAAGAAAAATAAGGGGTTATTTTCTACATATTTTGTGTATCACCTCTTTTTCTTGAATCTCTTCTAAAATGATGTTAGTTACTCTGTTCATAGTCCTGGGGATAATTAAATGAAATGCTGTATTATTTATTCCATGCTTTGTTCCATAAAGTATTTGAGTCAGCTAATAACAGGTCGATAAGTACTAAAATAATATGAATAGAGAATGAATACCAGGGAAAAAATATAAATAGAAGTACCATAGTATTAAAGTCAGATAAAGAAAATGACAATAGTGAAACATCAAAATTGAATCAGAGCTTCCTGGAAACCAAAGATAATATAAAACAGAACACAAAATAATTTTCATTGTAGCTATTTTTTTTTTAAAAAAAGCATACTTACTACTTTGGGAAATCAAAGTTTCTTCTAAGATTTAATTTTCAAAGAGCTCTCTTCTACAGCACGGGGCTTTATATTTATATGAGTGTATTCCTAGAGCGTCAACACCTACAGCAGTAATAATTTTTTTTTAATTGAAGTTTGTCGGAGTGACAATGGTTAGTAAAGTTACATAGTTTCAGGTGTACAATTCTGTAGTACATCATCTATGTATCACATTGTGTGTTCACTACCCAGAGTCAGGTCTCCTTCCATCACCATATAATTAATCCTGTCTACCATCCCTCTCCCCACTTACCTTCTGGTAACCACTAAACTATTGCCTGTGTCCATCAGTGTTTGTTTCTTCATTTGTCATATTTGTTGCTTTCAGTTTTATATCCCACATATTAGTAAAATCATGGTTCTCGCCTTTTTCTGTCTGACTTATTTCACTTAGCATAATAATCTCAAGATCCATGGCACTATTCCATATGACTCAGCAGTCCCTCTCCTGGGGATCTACTCAAAAAATCTGAAAACATTTATCCATAAAGATATATGTGCTCCGATTTTCATTGCAGCTTATTTATGGTGGCCAAGACATGGAAACAACCAAAGTGTCCTTCGATAGATGATTGAATAAAGAAGGTCTGGTATATATATACACAATGGAATACTATTCTGCCATAAGAAAAGCAGTAATAATTTTTATCTGGTTGTTGATAAAACCTTTTGAGTAAATGGTAACATGAAGTTTAGTAAAAGGTGGTTATGGCAACAGCTAAAATAGTTTCACTGAAATATCGTGTTTCCCCAAAAATAAGACCTAGCTGGACAATCAGCTCTAATGCGTCTTTTGGAGCAAAAATTAAATAAGACCTGGTCTTATTTTACTATAACATAAGACTGGGTCTTAAATAATATAATATAATATAATATAATATAATATAATATAATATAACATAACATAACATAATATAATATAAAACCTGGTCTTATTTTACTATAATATAAAATCCGGTCTTATATAAGTTTGGGTCTTACATTAATTTTTGCTTCAAAAGACGCGTTAGAGCTGATTGTCCGGCTAGGTTGTCATTTTTGGGGAAACACAGTAGGTAGTCCATTGATGTCAAACTTAAGGGCCCAGTTTTCCCAGAAGTCTAGGCGGTATTTCTGTGGTGGTGCCCTCGCAGTAAAGTGGTGAGCTCCAGATCCTGCCAGCTATGCCATGCTCCGGATTCCTGTCTGTGAGGCGTCAGCTTCCTAGGTGCGTGTGAAAGTGCATACATAAGTGATGCCGAGTGTGTTAATAGAGGCTAGCTAAGTTCTAGCAATTAAAGTACCCTATTTCTGGATCCCACCATATAGACAGGACATGAGAGTCACCAGGCATAACCAATTTTACTGTGACTCAAAATGATACTTACCCAGTTAGAAGGTGTGAGGTATAGTAAGATTAATCACGAGACACTGCTTCTACTCATTATTTCACATACTGACCTCTATGCAAAAACAAAAATACTTTCATTTTCTGAGTTTTCTTTATCAAGTAAATGGGTTTTATTGACAATTTTTATGTTTTCAACAGGGAAGACAGCATTTTTATTGCATGGTCATTTTATTTCATTTATAAAATGTGTGTAGTAGTCTTCTGAATTGCTGTGGGAATATTTTACCAAAGTCTAGGAAAAATTAGTCTTGTTCCGTCACTGCTTCAAGCATACACTCTTTCTCTTTTATTCCTTTTTGTTAGAAATTTATTTTATGGTAAGGGGTTTTATTCATTTCTAGGCACATGTAAATCAGCTTGAGACTATGGGTAGGTAATTAGGAGAGCAAAAGATAGGCTGTAACTAAGGCATATTTAAAGGTTTAGTAGAAGTATTTTTTAAGAGTCTGCGTTTATTGAATTTACATACTTGCATAAAATTAGCAATATTATTAGAAAATTATCTTTTTTAGATTAGTTATGAAGGTGTACATTATTTCATACATTAAGTTGTACTTAAGATCCAACTTAAGTTTTGGAAAAGATTGTATCTAATGTATTAATATATTTTAGGTATCTACTTAGGTTATATCCATTATATTCTAAAAAGTGCAGCTTTAACAAAATGTGGAAAGAAGTTAAATAATAGAATTAGCTCAGGTTATAGAATCAATGCAGTTGAAACACAAAATGTATGAGGTTAGCCCAGAAAAAATGATCCTCTTCCACATTTAGCCACCTCAAATCCCAGCACAAAGCACTACTCCTTTTTTTCCTTCATTATTACCCTTTTTCTCCCTAGATGTTTTTGCTTTTGACCATAATCTCCCTCAAATAATCAATTCTTCCTAACAGCACAGGACTTATGGTAGAGGGTGAGGAGGTGGGGGTGGGGCAGAATGGAGAGGTGAGGGCACTGTTGCTTTAACTGTCACCTCCATTGTTATTAATTGCCAAGACTCTCTCTGTACTTATTGACAAACGAAAATTTATATTTTGGTAAAAATATTTCTTTAGATTCAAGAAGAAAATTCATTGGAAAACAAAACAAGTATCAAACAATACAACAGATTTATTATGGGGACTTACTCAGCATTGTTTTTCTAAGATTCATCCATATTGTTGCTTGTAGCTCCAGTGTATTTGGTTTTCACTGCTGTAAAGTACTGTGTTGTGAATATATGATACAATTCATGCATTTATCCCCCTGTCGATGGACATTGGGTCAAATTTCTGCTATTATATGCAAGTTTCTCAAAGACATATACCTAGGAGTAAAATTGCTGGGTCATGGAGAATTTATAAGGAAATGCCAAATTGTTTTCCAAAGTGGTTATACCATTTTACAAACCCTGTGGATCCACATCCTCTTCAGCACTTGGCATTGCCACACTTTTTAATTTTTGTGAATTTAGTTAGTGTACATGGCGTCACATTGTGGTCTTAATTTACATTTGTCTAAGTATGATAAGGTTTACCATGTTTTCTGATATTCTTTGGTCTTTTGCACTTCCTCTTCTGTAAAACACAAGTTCATATCTTTTACCCATTTTTCTATAGAGTTGTTTCTTTTATTGATTTGTTGAAGTTATTTTTGTACTCCAAATAAATATAATTGGTAATTTTCATGGATTGTAACTGTCTTTTCCCAGTTGACTTGTGTTTTTATTTTCTTAATGATGTCTTTTATTGACTAGTTCTTAATTTCAATGTAGTCAAATCTATCTCTTTTTGTATGTTTAGTGCTGTTTTGTATATTAAGAAATTCTTCCTTTTACTTGGGTCAGAAAGATATTCTGGAAAGGAAAAATTTTATATATATATATATAAGAAAGATATTCTCATATATTTTATATCTAGAAGTTTTCAGGACACTAAAACATAGTACATGGGAAAAAATCTTTTGTGATATTGCTACAATTTATTGAAGAGATTTATCTCATATTAACTTTTTGTTAAAATATATTCTAAAACAAATAAGGAAATAAGTGAGACCATCAAAACAAATATTTTAGTATATTGCTTTATCCTATCAAAAACTATTTCAGCATGCCTTGATGAATCTTTTCTCTGAGGTATTAGTCCTAATTGATAACATTCTATTTAAGCCTTAACTATTTTTTTTGTCATTTCCTATCATAGATCAGAGTTTTCATAATAAAGGGATTTTGAGAACTTACACTCCATTTTATATTAAAATGGAAATGGAGCTCAAGAGAAGTGATGTGCTCAAGGTCCTGTGCTATTAAATAGTCGAACTGACACTTAAGCTCTTGTCTTTTGATTTCAGCTCTAGTATTCTTTATATCACACTTTCATCCCCCTTTATGAATTATAAGGGTTGGAGTCATTTTCATGCCCTCTCAGTTTCCTGCATTACACTTCTTCCTCCTCTACAATCTAGCGTTCCAACTCAAGTGTACAGGCATAATAAAGTGGAAATGTGATCTTTCTTCTTTCCTTTCTTTCTTCAAATACCTTGTGACTTTTTGCATTATACCAGACATTAGGTATACATAGTAAACAAGATACCACACCTGTCATCAAGGAGATTATAGTTTATTAGAGGAGTTAACAACTAAATAGACTATTACATTTTAGTGTCATAAGTATAATTACATGGGTAATTACAGGGAATTCTGGAAGCATGTAGCAAAATATGTTTGGTCCTGGTGTGTCAGTGTCACTTCATGAAAGATATGTTATCTAGGTTCACTTTTAAGATACCCGTTTATCAGAGATAAGCAAGTGCTGGTTATTAAATAATTATTAACACAATCCCTTTGATTAGAAATAACTGGCTTCCCAGACTTCTTCCATAACTTTCTTGTTGCTCTGCTTTGGTTCCTCCAGAGGGATTGATCTTTGAAAAGTCACAGAGAAAAAAATTTGGAAGGGACTTAGAGGATTATTTATACCTCTCTTGGGGCTATCACCCAGTATAGTCAGTCAGAACAGATGCTCAGATCACTCTTCTTCATTTGGCCAAAACATGACAAAATTAGTACCTCTTAAAAACTTGGAATTTAATTGCTGCATCTCTGGCTTTACCTCTTAAGACTCTCTGGTGCCTAAGATTTCTTAAGGAACCCTATCAAAGGAAGTAGTAGCCAAAGTACTCTGGATTGGCAAATAAGTATTCTCACATAAGAGGGATGGGACCCAATCTTACCTTATCGGATTTTACTAGGTGGACTGCGGCAAGTTACCCATCTAGAAAGTTACTTCTATTAAGCTGCAAAAAAACAAACAAACAAAAAACAATAAAACAAACAAAAAAACCCAGTGATTTCTAAAATAACAGCATTAATTTTAGATGAGTTCTGTTCAAATCTTTTATACTTTTATCCCTACATTCATGGCTAAGGTGAAAGTTTTTCTCTAGGTTTTAACTGAGGGAGCTTTCCATCCTGACATACAGGCCTTCTATAACGTAATATAAAACTTTTAAAACATTATCAAAATGAGGCCAAACATTATGTATTCAGTGTACTTTTAACAGGGATGTGTATATGTTGCCAAATACTAGGGTTATCTAAGCAGGATATAGAGAAGGTATTCAGAACTTAGAACCACAAAAATGGTTCCTATCACACAGATTTTTAAAAAAAACTAACCACAAAGTCAAACAGTTCCTTTACAATTGGAGAAATCTGGTATATACCACCTTAACTGAATGATACAACTTAACATCATTAACCATAGAATGGTGCCCCCTTGAAATGATGTATCTAAAAGAGCACAATATTGCCTATGCCAAAAACACATCGTTTGAATCTAATCATATTGAAATATAAGACAAACCCATATTGAAAGACATTATACAAAATATAGAGACTTAAAAATGACCGTAAAGGACAATTGTTGGGACAACTGGGCATATTTTATTTTGATTAATATGATATATTACATTCATTGACTTTTGTATGTTGAATCAACCATTCCTTTCCTGGCATAAATCTCATTTGGTTATATTGTGTAATTCCTTTTATATGTTACTGTATTAGGTTTGCTAGTATTTTGTTGATGACTAAAATTTTAAAAGGATCCTGTGGCTGCTAGGGCTGAGGATAGTGGGAGTGGAATAGACTGGTTGAATATCACTTAAGACGAAAAGCCTCAAAAGAAAACATTCGAATAACTTAATATGAAAAAATTGACCCCCTTGTGGCTGAAGGCTTTTTTCCAGAGCAATAAGATCATGCCTCGTGGCCCTTATGTGTCCTGTCAAATTGTATTGTGAATCAGGAGAACAGAGATTTACATCTCTTGGTGTAGACTTATTTGTTCAACAAATTTTTGAATTAACATGTTTTTCCCTTGATCGTAATTAAGATCATGGAAGGAGGATGCATTGGTTCAGGTATAGAAATTGTTATATGAGGTGGTATTTTTGTGTGTTGGCATTGGTTTATCAATTTAAAGGTATATTTTTGTTATAGGGGCCAAGTTTAAAAAATATATTGGCCACTCGGCTCACGTAACTAATGTCAGATGGTCACATGATTATCAGTGGGTTATTTCTATTGGTGGAGCAGATCACTCTGTCTTTCAGTGGAAATTTATTCCTGAAAGAAAACTAAAAGATGCTCTTCACATAGCACCCCAAGGTGAGTAGTACCCACTGCCTAAACAATTTCTCTGTCTAATAAGTCTTCAGTAACCCCAAAATAACAATTTTACTATTGAAATGTAATCTAGCCTCATAAGTTAACAGTACAGTTTATTAGTAGAATTTTTAAATTAAAATATCAGGTCTATATGTTTAAAGTCAGATGTCTTTACAAAGTCAAATACGATACAAAGACTTTGGGTTGTATTTTAATTAAATGATGAGGGAAGAAACAGTTACATTAGCAAAACAAACAGTGTATTCTGTGGGAGATGGGTATCTAGGTTTCGTATGTGTTTTTTTTGACAAAAGAAAATGACCTAATGTTAATTCATCTGTTACATACAGTATTTCTAGCTATTTTTCATGTTAATTATAGGTTATATTCACTTATATTTGCACAGACAGTTAAATTTGATGTAGCAGTCTTTGGGGAACCAGTGAAGGGATTTAAAAGAGCTATTGAGTTTGCAGTGGGTGGAGAGGAAGATAATCTATAGTACAGTTTACTGACATCTGTGTCACTTGAATAGGTAATTTATTTGATTGTTTTATGGTTTGTCTCCATGTCAATTGGCACAATTAGCTCCTAATCATTAATTTTACAGTGCTGTTTTGAAAATGAATCTTTTTAAAACAAATAACGTTTCATTTTTTTTAAATTACAGAAAGTCTGGCTGACTCTAATAGTGATGAATCAGATTCAGATCTGTCTGATGTTCCAGAACTGGATTCTGAAATTGAGCAAGAGACACAGCTCACCTACCGTCGGCAGGTAATTTTTATTACCACATGATTTTCCCCTGAAAAAGTCTAGTTTCTTCCTTATCTTGCTCCCTGTTGTTTATTCATCTGTTATCTTTTGTGGGTTTTAATGTTCCATGTGTGACCATTTGTTTTCCTTTTTTAAGAGTTAAAGTGTATTTTGTAAAGTGTTCTTTGATAGTAAGTGGTTGATGTAATAAGTGTGCCTGTGTTATATTTGCCTATAGCTTTTTGTCACAGTACATTCCTATTTATTCACTTTAAAATATTCTCTTATGAAGTATAAAGATATCATGGAACACTAAATATGTATTTGTCAGTGTGATACATAGAAAATGTAAATTAGTTCTTTCCAAGTGAGTAAAGTTCATAAAGTACCTTCCTATTTAAGACAGTTATTAAAACTTCACTGATCAATAGTAACCACAATATCTGAAAGTTACTTGGGAATCTATGAAAACCTTTGTTAATATATATTCTAAGACTATTTCTACTTATGTTCATTAAAGGTTTACAAAGAAGATCTACCTCAGCTTAAAGAACAATACAAAGAGAAACAAAAAAGCAGTACTTCTAAAAGAAGAGAACAGGCTCCAGGAAATAGTATTCGATTACATTTTATTCACGGGTATAGAACAACTATTTTTCATTTACGTATTTGAATTTTAGCTTTCATTTACTAGATGTGTGAGTTTGAGCAGATCACGTTACCTCTCAGTGCCTCTGTTTCCCCATCTGTAAAATTGAAATAACGGCACCTACTTCACAGGGTTCTGATAAGGAGGAAATAAGTCAGTAGTTGTGGTGACTAACAATGTTGTCTGGTACATAATAAGCACTATATAAGTGTTTATTAAATTAAAAATTATTTTGTCCTATGAAAGTTTAGTATTATATTTATAGAAATGGATCTCTTTAAACAAATGAATAAGTAAAATGTAAGGGATTATCATCTTTCCTAAATATGTCTAATTTGGAATGGTACTGGGGCTTCTTTTTGCCTGTGCATTTTGGCCTTCATATTTTAGTTTCAATAAAATACAGTTTCTGGATTGTCGTAGGACATTGGACAATACAGATCTCACATTTCATCCTGGAACAACAAATGCTCCAATCCAATTCTTTTCTTCCCCTCACCCAGTAATCATGTTCTTACCTGACTGATAATGTTTTCAGGAACTTCAAAAAGGATTTATTTAGCAAAAATATTTTTTCTCCAGTGTTAAAATAGGCAGTATTCCTATGCAGTTATGTTTTATGAATTGGTTTTCTTCAAAATGCAAAAAAAGGTTGCTATAAATGGAATTGTAGCGTTCACTTTAAGAAGATTTGGCTACTTTTTTCTGGATGTGTATAATATTTTTAAATTGTTTAAACTTATTTTTGGAATATGTACTCTCACGGTTCAATAATGTGTAGAAAAGGGAATACCTTAAAACTCTTTTTCCCACCTCTGCCCTCCAGCCATCATTTCCCCCACTCCAAGGGTAATCACTGTTACTTAGCTCCAGAAATATATATGCATGTACAGACAAATACAAATATTTATTCTTTTCTATACCCTTTCACTTGTAAAAAAAACCAACCTGTTTTTGTTTTATAGTATACAAAATTACTGTTGTACTTATGCAAATAGTAGTATATATATTTATCTGCACCTTGCTTTTTTCATTCAATAGCTTGGATATAGCTATTTATAATCAGAGCAATTCATAAAGGTTTATGGAATCTGAGATATTTGTATTTTGTTTTAATGGTTAAGTATCTTGTAAAACTAGAAATTAAATGACCTAAAAGTTACCGACTTTTCTTCTATATAGTCCATGTTTATCAGATAAAAGGCCAAACTTAATATTATATGATATGTTTTGTATGTTTAGTTACAGAGGTTATGACTGTAGAAGTAATCTGTTTTATACTCAAATTGGTGAAATTGTGTACCATGTGGCAGCAGTGGGTGTCATTTATAATCGACAACAGAACACACAGCGCTTTTACCTGGGTCATGATGACGATATTCTCTGCCTAGCTATGCATCCTTTGAAAGACTACGTGGCAACAGGTCAGGTATGTCCTTTGAAAAACTACGTTATAACAGGCCAGATAGGTTAGACCTTCATTTGGCTTTAAAGTTAGGTAAGTTCACTAAAAAAAAAAAAATCTATCTTTTTATTCTAGGAAATGAAGAATAAAGAATTCTTTAGAATGGAATTTTATTTTCATATTACAAATAAAATTTACCCCAACTTTTTTCCTACAGTTTTTCTTAGAGTGCTGCTTTAATTATTATTATTTTAATTTGAATTTGGAACTAAGAGCTCTGACTGACTTTCTTTCTGTGAGGATAATACTAATTTTTTTTAATTTGTGAGTAAAAGTTATAGAAAATGTAAAGACTTAGAAATAATGGTTTCTTTGAGTTATCTAAAATAGCATAATAAGTTATCTAACAAATGTTCTATGACAAACAGGATGATTGTTTTTATTTTACAGTCATGATAGCAACCTATTTAGGTTTACCAAAGTACAAAGCAGAAATATTGAAATAGAAAATGTTGAGAAAAGTCTTAACTGATACCTGTCTATATGGATTATTAGAGAAGAAAGGGAAATGGTGATGTTTATAGATTCTTAGTGTATGTAAGCACTTTACTAGTTTCTTAGTGTATATTTATTTTATTCTCACCTCACCTCAATGAGAGTGAAACTATTCCCCCTAGTTTACAAATTAGGTTTAAAGAAAGTAAATAATTTTCTCAAAGATCTTTAAGCTAGTAAGTAGTAAAGCCTAACACTTTTTGTTTGTCTGGCATTAAACACTGTGTAAATATATCCTCTAGGATATACTGTGGGCTTAGAGTGGGCAACTTTCATCATCCTATGTAGCTTCCCTGAAAGGAGAGAAAACTCTTCCTTTTTTCTTTCTCCATGTTCCCTCCCTCCATTTGTGCCTCCCCCTCTCTGTCTTTCTTTCTTTCCTCTTCTCCCCTTCCTTTCTTCCATTCATTCAAAAACATTCATAGAGCATGTGCTTTATGCCAGGAAATGTGCTGGAAATATAAAGATAAACTTATAAAGGAAAATTCTTCCCCTCTTCTTCTGTTTAACCCTCCAACTTTATCTCATTCCTCCTCCTCCTCCTAAAACTTAGATTAAATAACATATCTGAGAACTCGCCTTACCTCTCCCTTTTCCCCTCATCCCTGACTGACCCACTCCCCAACTGTGCTCTGATAATAAATACTCCGTTACTCCTTCGGCCAGCACAGAATGTGGTGTTTAAATCCAGGCTCCTCCACTTACTAGCTGTGGGAAAATTACCTAACCTCTCTAGGCCTTGGTTTCCACATCTCTTAAAATAAGGATAGTATCGGTATCTCGTAGCGTTGTTGATTGTTAGAGTCAATCCTTGTAAAATGTTTAGAACAGTTTCTGGCACAAAAGTTAGTTCTCAGTGAATGTTAGTTGTCATTGTCGTTGTGGTCGTCACCATCATCATCACCATCATCATCATCATCATCTCTATGTGAGATGTCCAATAAGCAATTGAAAATGTAAGTCGAATTCAGAAAAAAGTTTAACAGCAGAATGTGGAAGTCATTTGTTTATTTAACCATTGAAACCAGAAGTTTCAGGGCAAAAATGTAGAATGAAAAGATCAGAGTACTAAAGATAGAATGTTGGGGAAGTTTGTAGCTAAGGGACAGGTGATGAAATTGTGAAGGAAACTCAGTAGTAAAAGTCAAGGAGACCATACCATGTTTCCCCGAAAATAAGACCAAGCCAGACCATCAGCTCTAATGCATCTTTTGGAGCAAAAATTAATATAAGACCCGGTATTATAGTATAGTCTAGTATGTTGTATTATATTATATTATATTATACCCAGTCTTATATAAGACTTATTAATTTTTGCTCCAAAAGACGCATTAGAGCTGATGGTCTGGCTTGGTCTTATTTTCGGGGAAACAGTAGAACCGAGAGAGTGGCGCTGTGAAGTTATCAAAAGTATCAAACTCTACAGAACTTAAATAGAAAAAACTTAACAGTCACTGGTAACATTTGGCTGAGTAACTTAGTGAAATATTGGCTGATTGCTGTGTGGTGTTTATTGTGTCTTTACATAAAACTAATCTCAAAATTAATGGTAATTGAGTGTCATATTCATTATTTCAGGAGTTGCCTTTATAGGCAAAGCTATGATATCTCTTTATCCTTACAGTTAAAGGAAGTGATTACGTGAGTCTGAAGGGATAATTAAGAATTGATAGCTTACCTGTGCATTAGCAAACATACTCCAAGTTAAAAGATAAGTGGTAATGTGCTGCAGTAAATTTGTCTATTCAGAATCTTGTTTACCTGCTTGGAGCTTCAACCCGTCTCACCCTTGTTTACACCAGTATCTAGCCTAGCATGTGCTGGCTTGCTTTATATCCAAGACCTGAACTTTTTAAAGGCCTGGGTCTAGTATCGTCTTTTCCATGAAGGTTTTCTCTACAACATTTTCATCCTCATTAAGTATATATTACCAGATGTGCTTAAGTAACTGAAAATATCTTGTTTTCCCAATGAGTTTGCAAAATTGACTTGAATGTCTTAGTGCTCATTGTGTCTAACATAGGAACACTACCAATAATGGGTGTTCAGTAAGCATTGTCTTTATTGATGAAGTAGATGGTAAGATTTAGGCGTCGCATAGTTCTAGCACATTCCTAGAAACACTGAGCCTAGCCTCATTAGCTTTTCAACAAATGTAAGAATATCAGTCCGTTACATATAGAGTCTGCTTTATATTTTTTATTTGATAAATTTCTATAGCAAATGTGACAAAGGCTGTAAAATGTCCTGTTTTACTTCCTTTTAAATGATATGAAAATAAATGACTTAATTGTGTAAAATGATTTTTATAATTCTTTCTATTTTAGGTAGGTAGGGATCCCTCAGTTCACATATGGGATACAGAGACCATTAAACCATTGTCGATATTAAAGGGCTGCCACCAGTATGGTGTCTGTGCTGTTGATTTCTCAGGTAAGGCTATTTTCTGTCTCAGTAAGAATTATCAAAATGCAAGGCAGTACATAGCATTTTAGTTGAAATCAGTGTTGCCTAAACTTGTCATTTAGCTGTGACCTTCAAAATTGTTAATCAAATGTGCATACTCTTGTCCTAAGCAATCACGGCTATGAAAGCATGGATTACCTGGCTATTTTATAATTATAATTTAATGAGTGTAGTTTTTAAAAACCACTAATATAAGTATGTTTCTATTAAAATAGAACTTTGTCTACATAACGTCTAAAACCATCTCAGTTAATACTAGTGGTACCACGTTTCCCCGAAAATCAGACCTAGCCGGACAATCAGCTCTAATGCGGCTTTTGGAGCAAAAATTAATATAAGACCCGGTCTTATATAGTATATAGTATATAAGACTATATAGTATATAGTATATATAGTATATAAGACCGGGTCTTATATTATATAGACCGGGTATTATATTATATGTAATATATTACATATATTACATATATATATTATTATGTTATATTATATTAGACCTGGTCTTATATTAATTTTTGCTCCAAAAGACGCATTAGAGCTGATTGTCCGGCTAGGTCTGATTTTCGAGGAAACACGGTAGTAGAGTTTTGGGGGAAACGTATGTACACGTTCGGTGATCTGCTAAAAGTCGAGAAACAAGAAAATGAATGGCAAAATAAGAGAGTCAACAAGAAAAATACCACAGGTAGCATTAAGGAACTGATTGAGGTTTACAGAGAGCATAGCAGAGTGGCAAGCTGTCTTATTGTAGTTTGAGCCTTTACAACTTACAAACACATGCACACTTGTCAGCATGACTGACTTAGCTCAATCCTTTGTCTGAAACATTCATTACTTGTTGCTTGGTGATAGTAACAACTGAAATAATTGGCCTTTACTAAAAGCAGTCATATTAATGGCAATATGTAGTTGTAATCTACATATATTTTTCATGTGATTAACTTTTCATGATCACTATGAGTTCTTCTTATATTACAGTAGAGTTCTTATGGTGAACTTAAATGAAGTAAATCTTTTCTTCTTTCTTAGTTTTTCTTTTCCTTCTCATTTTTTAAATCTCTTTTTTCCACTTTTCTAACTTTTCTTCTTTCCCACCATCCCAACCTGGTGGATAAGGTAAATGAAGTCAAAGAAAATGTCAGCAGATATGTTTAGATGCATTGAGAAACGATTCCCCTCCCCTTATATATCCTGGTTCTTTTTAAAGCTGTACACATACCTAACATTTACTATTACTTTATAAAATTTTAAATGTGGTTCTGAAGCGTTAGAATATGTGCCAAATGGTTTTTATCTTCTGAATGTTCATGGTCAGTATGTCTCTCTCATTAATTTTCATAGCGGATGGGAAACGTTTGGCTTCCGTTGGAATAGACGATAGCCACACTATTGTGCTGTGGGACTGGAAGAAAGGAGAGAAACTTTCAATAGCAAGGTAGGGGGGAAAAACTGGATGTCACATTGGCAAAATACTGAAATTATTTTGGACTTAAAATTTAAAAAAATTAAAACAGGTTTTAAATCAAGCAAACATGTAATCTGTTTTTATTGCTACCATCTTTATCACCATTGAATGTGTAGTATAATCATGGTAAAAAGTAAATTATTTCAGGATTCATTTATAAGTTTATCCCTTGTGAGCTCACATTTTAATGTAACTGTAAAATGACATTGGAAATAGCTCTTACCTAAAATCTCCATTTACAGGTAGAGTGAATTCTATGTGATAAGCTATTATATAGCGATTGGAAAGCATGATAAAAATGCTCATATTGTATATTTGAGTGAAAGAAGATACATACACACATATATCACAAAGAAGCTATATATTGTTTATTTTTTATGTTATCATTCTTGTTTTCTAAATTTTCAATAAGCCTGTATTGTTTTTATAATTAAAAATATTAACAATTTATTTGAAGGAGGAAATAGTCAAGTGTCAGAGACTATTTTTTTTAACTTCCTGTTCGTTAAAGTGAGACATTAAGCACTTAACAATACAGATTAATGCTTTTTTTCAGAGTATATAGACAATGCCCGAATAAAATAGAGTGTAAGAGGAACTTCGCGTTTGGAAAGGCTATATTAAACTATAACGGAGTATTATAAAATTTTCTTTAACTCATTTATGCCAGAAATAGCATTCCCTATGCATAGTACTGTAGTCGGTGCCATCCAAAAGAAGTTCAATTTCAGCTGTTCTTATCTTTTAAGACTCTGTTGAGAAGAGCTAATAGTAAATTAAAATAATGACAAAATAATAATAACTATACTGATGCATGATTACATAGCACAAACCTGAGAGACAAGCGGGCCAAGCATTCAGTAATGGGGTAGTTAAGACAGGACATGGATTAGGCAAAAGTTATTACAGGAGACATTTATCTTCAGAGTTAAAATATTTTGGTATTTATTTCAGAGGAAGTAAAGATAAGATTTTTGTTGTAAAGATGAACCCCTACGTGCCTGATAAATTAATTACAGCTGGAATTAAACACATGAAGTTTTGGCGTAGAGCAGGTAAGGAAGTGCTTCTTTTTATTCCTTTGAAATTTAAAAAATTATTACTTTTAAAAGTGATTTAGCTAAATACAATGTGATATCCTAGATTGGATCCTGAAACAGAAAAGAGACATTAGTGGAAAAACAGATGAACTCTGAAAGAAGGCTGGAGTTCAGTTAATAGTAACATATCAAATGTGTTGGTTTCTTAGTTTTGATAAATAGTCTGTAGGAATGTAGAATGTTAACATTAGGGGAAACTGGGTGAGGAGTACTGCATGTGAAATCACTCTGTTATCTCTGCATCTTTTATGAAAACCTAAAATTATTCAAAATACAAAGTTAATTTTTTAAAAAAGTGATTCACAGTTAGTACATTTTAAACAAACATAAGATTTATTTTATCATTTATTGGCTGCGTTGATGTAGTATTCATATTTGCAAAAGGATTGAATTTATGAAATTAATCAAGTGATGTCCAAATGCCTTTTTTCTGTTAAAGACATTTTTAGTCTAAACTAAAAATAAAAAATTTTGCAAAAATTCTTTATATGCTATAAAATGATATAGAAACAGAATGTTATATTACTTCAGTTATTTGTAACTGTAGATTAGTAACTGTGGAAGAAGTTCACATTTGAAAATAAAAATGTTTCTTTTCCAAATAGAATAGTATACTTATAAATTCTAGCAATTTGACATCAATTTGACATCAGTATACTTAAACTTTTCAGATAAAATACATAAATACAGGAAGAAGTGAAACATATATTAGAAAAGAATTAGCTTAGTGCAGACATTTCTCAAGATCAAGTAACTTTCAAATTGTAAACCACATAGGACACAAATCAATTTTCAGACTTGGATTTAATAGTTAATCACAAACTCATCAGATCCTAGTGTATACACATTTACAAAGTAAAGAGAAGTATTTTCACATTTGTAATTTTAATTCCTATACATTTAAACAATTTGAGTATCTTAGTCACTTGGAATTGCAGTTACCAAGCAAGTAATGCTTATTCTTTCTGTGTTGGGAAAAAAAACAAAAAAAACTAAATTTGTTTGAAATAAGAGACTTGAAAAAAATTAATAGCCTTAAAATGAAAAGATTTGCAATTGAATATTTTTTTTCTTAAGTTTGGTCAGACGTATAACAGACCTTAAACTGAACCATGAACAGATAAATGTAAAGACTTTGGTGTGCATTTCAACCTTACTCACTTTTGGGGTTCTGATCCACAGAATTTGCTAGCCAAGTGGGAAATAGTCTGAGTAAGTACTGTCTAACTCTCTAAATGCATAGCTTTATGTAAACTAAGTTAAAGATAACTTAGGCCTGAGGCTGAAAGGGAGCTTCTTACCTCCTATTCCAGATGTGGGCTTTGAGAATTCCAGGTTGGAATTATGGAACTCTGATCCATGACTGGTGGGGGTAGGTAGTCACTAAACATTTTTAGAAGGCAGCTGGTTGGCTCAGTTGGTTAGAGCACGAGCTCTGAACAACAGGGTTGCCAGTTCGATTCCCATATGGGCCAGTGAGCTGCGCCCTCCACAACTAGATTGAAGACAACGAGCTGCCTCTGAGCTTCTGGAGGGGTGGCTGGATGGCTCAGTTGGTTAAAGCATGTGAGCTCTTAACAACAAGGTTGCTGGTTCCTTTCCCGCATGGGATGGTGGGCTGCGCCCCCTGCAACTAAAGATTGAAAACTGCAACTAAAGATTGAAAATGGCCACTGGACTTGGAGCTGAGCTGCGCCCTCTACAACTAGATTGAAGAACAGTGACTTGGAGCTGATGGGCCCTGGAGAAACACACTGTTCCCCAATATTCCCCAATAAAATTTGAAAAAAGAAAAAGTTTTGTGAGTGCAACTATGACATGACCTAGCACAATAGGAACATTTTACGCTGTGTGTATCAGAAAACCCAATTAATTATTATCTAAACCAGGGGTGGCAAGCTTTTTATGTATGTAAATAGCAAGATAGTAAATATTTTAGACTTTTCAGGCCCAGGAACAACATCAAGAATATTATGTAGGTATTTAGAGAACAAGAGAGAAAAGTGCTGCCCTGCCTTATCCGCTTTGTTGTCCCCCAGTTGTCATTAACTGGAGACATTACCTCCAAGATCAACCTGCTGTGGTGAAGGGAACTGGCAGGTTGGGCTGTGTGTGTGGGGGGGGTAGGGACCATAGTCAGCTTTACTCTGCCCCAGTGACACATTGAACCTAGTGTTCCTTCTCCTCCTGGAGAGCCCTACCTTCTCAACATGGGCAGCTGGCAAGAGGCAAGGCAACTCCTGGACTGTGATTCCACTGTTAGGGGCCCAGCAGTTGCCATGAGCAAAGTCCTCAAATTGTAGATGGTGACCAGCTCAGGCCCTGGGCAGCTGCTATCATGTTTCCCCAAAAATAAGACCAGGTCTTATATTAAGCTTTGCTCCAAAAGATGCATTAGGACTTATGTTCAGGGCTTGTCATCCTGAAAAATCATGTTAGGGCTTATTTTCTGGTTAGGTCTTATTTGGGGGGAAACACGGTAGTTGGCAGCCAAAAGTCAGGGAGCAGAGAAGGAAATAGGTATGGCCCCCTACAGCTCACAGTAGGGCACCATACAAAAACAGGTGGTGGCAGGATTTGGCCTCAGCCCATTGCTTGCCGACTCTGCTCTAGATGGATAGTCTGCTTTAGTGAAGGCCAGTCCCCCCACATGTGCACTAGCTCCCTTCTCTCACTTACTCAAGGGCATCACTCCAACTCTTCTTCCCTTTTTCTCCTACATTATCTGTTGCCCTCTCTCCTGACTCCCTTCAGCCTACAAGTGTGCTGTTAATTCTCCATCTTAAATAAATAAACCAAACAAAACCCCTCTTTCAACTCTACCCTCTAGTTGCTAATCAATTTCTCTTCTTAGCTATGTACTAAAATACTCCCAAATAGTTATCTACACTTTCAGTTCGCAATTTATATTTTCCTTCTTTCTCTTGAGAGAAGTCAATCTGGGTTTTGTTTTCCTTCACCACTCCACTTAACTGCCCTTCCAAGTTCACTAGCTCTAGCTGCTAAGAAAAGACAATGTTAAGAAAAGACAATCTTCTGAATACATTTGGAGTAGGACCACTTTTCATCATCTTCCATGCTACCAAGCTGCTCTATGCTGCCTTTATCATTTGCCCAGATGAGTGAAATTGCCTTGTAACTCTTTTCATCCTTGGCACTCTTCAATTTACTCTCAACCCAGAAATCAGAATGAACCTGTTAATAACTTATATGTCAGATCTTGTCATTCTACACCCCCGTGTTTTCCATTTCACGTACAGTAAAAATGAAACCCTTACAGTGGCCTGTAATGCTGCCTTTGACCTCTCTGACCCCATCTCCCATTACTGCCTCCCTTCCTTTTTTTGCTAGTCCATACAGGCCCCCCGGCTGTTCTTGAAGATTCTTGTCATGGTCCTGCATTGGGGTCTTTGCACTTGCTGATCCCTCTGCTTAGAATGTTTTTCTTGCATGATTTCCTCTTACTGCCTCCTTCAGGTCTTCATTCAGATACCACCTTCTCAGGGACCTTTTTTAACCACCCTACTTACGATGGATTCCTCCCATTTCTTATCTCCTTTTTATGCTTACATTTTATCCGTAGCACCTATCAGCATTTAACACTGTACATTTTACTGATTTGTCATATTTATTGAGTGTCTCTCACCAGGAAGGTCCATGAAAGTAGGGAGTTTTGTTGTCATTTGGTTCATAGCTCTACTCCTAGTACCTTGAGTAGAGCCTAGCATATATGTCTTCAATAAATGAATAATGAGGTCAATTGTAAAAATGAGCAGAAGATATCAATAGGTAATGAATGGTCAATAAAATTAGGAAAAGATGATGAAGCTCATTAATTATCAGAGAAATGTAGATCAAAACTACAATAAAATTCAGTTGGTAGTGTGACAGTACCAACTGTTTCTGAAAGGTGGATAACAACAGGAACTCCTCTCACTATTAATGGAATTGTAAATTTAGGTGTCAACTTTGGAGAACAATTTGGTAACAGATGATACCTCTCATCTATCTGCTGTTCCTTCTGCACATAGCCAGCCTGTTCCTAGGTATTCCTAGAAAATCTATTGCATTTGTATAGAAGAGGCCCTTACAAGAATGTTTAAAGCAGCATTGTTTTCAAGAGCAAAAACTTGGAAGCAACTTAAGTGCCTATTCATAGGAAAGTGGACAGAGTGTTGTGTTTATATCATGGAATGCTATATAGTTATGAAAGTGAGTTTTCTAGAGGTATAAATCAACGTGTATAAAGTTCCATAACAAATCGTTAGTGAAAAAAGCAAGTTGCAAAAGAATACATACAGGATGGTATTTATAGGAAATTTTAGAACATGGAAAATAATATGACATATTGCCTAAGAATTTATATAAATAAGTAGGAAAATACATATAAAGGAATGCGTGAGAATAATCAACATCACATTCACAGTAGTAGGGAGTGAAGAAGGGAGATGGAAATGGCATCACATATTTTCAGTAAGTTTATAATGCATATATAGGTGTTTTTGTATTTTTTATACCTTTTATATTCTTAAATAAGGCATTTTATCATTGACAGCATCACAAGAAGGGTGAGTACAGTATAATAAAAATTTTGAAAAACAATCAAAAGTGCTGAGGACTGATTAAAACTTAGTATATTTTGTTTATCCAAAAAGCTGTGGCCTAAAAGCAGCCCTAGGTATAGCTGCCTCAGCCAAGCAAGGTGTGGCCCAAGTCACTAATGGAGAGACCCATATTTTTCTTTTTAACTCTCTTTACTGTTACATGTCTGTCTATTTAACAACAACAACAGTAGAAAAAATTTTTTTACTGCTTTATAATCTTACACATTTTGAAAGTAGTACTTTTGTAATATTTTTTTATAAACCAGGGGGAGGATTGATTGGAAGAAAAGGCTACATAGGCACACTGGGGAAAAGTGACACCATGATGTGTGCAGTGTATGGCTGGACTGAGGAGATGGCCTTTTCTGGAACGTCCACCGGAGACGTGTGTATTTGGAGAGACGTCTTTCTTGTGAAAACAGTCAAAGCTCATGATGGGCCAGTGTTCAGTATGCATGCATTGGAAAAAGTAAGTAACCTAAAGATATTTTAAGTTAAACAGGATTTGATCATAGAGTGTAGAGCCTTTTCACAAGGAAAGAAACACTGCCTTTCAACTTAGCTGAGCCACCCAATAATAATCTGTGAGCTAGTCTTCCTGACCCTTTTCTATTCCTCTTTTCAAACTTCTGAACACAGAGTGAAATAGGTCCGCTTTAAAAAAAAAAGAAAGTTTAACTTAATCACTTATTATGTGTGAAAAATTGTTGAAGTGCTTTATATATTATCACCATATCCTGTAAGGCAGCTACTGTTACTATCTTTTCTTTTTAAAGGATGAAATCATGAAGCCTCCAGAGAATATATGTAACTTGCTGAAAGCAGTAGAGCTGCCTTATGGTTCCAAATTAAAAAACTGTGTTTTTTAAGTCCTGTCCTAAAAGTAGAATGTTTGGTGTCACTGTAAATGTTTTTGCAGATTCCATGTTGATATTTTAAAAACATAACAGACTGTTATACTAATTTCCATTCATTATAAGCTGTGACTTTTGCCTATAAATGTTCTTTCCTCTAGAATTTTTCAATATAAAGATTATTATTTTTAAAAATATTTAGATCTTTATTAATTTGAACCTTTTACTTTTCTAGGGATTTGTAACTGGAGGAAAAGATGGTATAGTAGCTCTTTGGGATGACTCCTTTGAAAGATGTCTCAAGACCTATGCTATAAAAAGAGCTGCTTTGGCCCCAGGATCTAAAGGTGCCTTGAGATTTAACTTACTTTGTAGGAAAAAAGACAAATGACTCATTAACACATGTGGTTACTAAGGTGGAGCATATGGAATATATTTTTCCTTCTTTACTAGACAGGCATCTGAGTTAAATGGGAGAAGCCACTTAAATGAATGCCAGAATCATTGCTGTCCTTTAAAAATTTATTTTCTGTGATACACGTGGTAAAAATATTAACCAAGAACAAGATTATTAATGTGAATTTAAAATTTTTTTAATTTTCCAAAGAAAATTGTGACATGAGCATCACATTTACCATCGACCAGGAGTTTGTTTTCAAACTTGGTGTTTTCTTTCACTTTGGTGTTTTGTTGACCCTGCCTCTCTAGCCTTGGAAGCCCTTCTCCCCTTTACCCTTTCTCTCAGCACGTTAAGGCATTGCCTCACACTCTCTGACCTCCAGTCCCGTCTGTATGCTATTAAAGTAGTCTCCCCTTATCCTCAGTTTCCCTTTCTGTGATTTCAGTTACCTGAGGTCAACCATGGTCCAAAAATATTAAATGGAAAATTTCAGAAATAATTCATTAAGTTTTAAATTGAGTGACATTCTGAGTAGCATGATGAAATCTCTTGCCATTCTGCTCCATCCAGCCTGGGACATGACTCATCCCTTTGTCCAGTATTTCCACTCTGTATATGCTGCTGCCCTTTAGTCACTCAGTTATCAAATTGGCTGTCATGGTATCATAGTGTTTGTGTTCCAGTAACCCTTATTTTACTTAATAATGACCCCAAAGTACAAGAGTAGTGATGCTGGCAATTCAGATATGCCAAAAAAGAAGCCATAAAATTCTTCCTTTAAGTGAAAAGGTGAAAGATCTCAGCTTACTAAGGCATTTTGTAATTCACATCATCACAAGAAGGGGTGTGTACAGTATAAAATATTTTGAGAGACCACATTTATATAACTTTTATTACAGTATATTATAATTATTCTATTTTATTAGCTATTGTTAATCTCTTAACTGCGTAATTTATAAATTGAACTTTATCGTAGGTATGTATGTATAGGAAAAAATGTAGTGTGTACACACGCACACACACACACACACACAGAGGGTTCAGTATTATCTATGGTTTCACACATCCACTGGGGATCTTGGAACACATCTTCTTGTGGGCACTACTGTGCTTTTGCCTAGAATTTGCCCTTTCTTCTGCCTCTTTCCCCTCCAATAGCCTGACCATATATTCATTTTTTAAATCTCAAACATTATTTCTTCTAGGATGATTCCTTCCACTCCCATTCTCTTTCCAAAAAAAGGTTAAATTCCCTTACTTTATGCTTCCTTTTCAATACGCTTCTCATACTATATCTGCTTTCCTCATTATATACTCTGTGAGGGCAGGAGCTGGTTCTATCATGTTTACCAATGTATTTCTGAAGCCTGCCTAGGATGCAGAAGACATAAATGAATTAGTCTGAAATTGAGTTGAATTAAAGTTACTAACCAGGAAATGGTACATGCTCTTAGAGTGTCAGGAGGTGGATAGGAGGTACAAATATAAGAGGAAAAGAAACAGTTGTTAGAACGGTAGTAGAGCACCTGGGATAATATAGAATCATAGAATTGTAGTATATGGGTGGTAAATATTTTTGAGATGAGTAAATTGAAGGGAGGAAATGCAGTGCTTTTATTAGAATACAGGAGAAATCAAACTTGTGATTTTCATTGGCTTCATTTATGTATATGCATCCTTATAGTAACTTCATACCTAGAAGAACATCTCCATTTAACATTTCAGGTCTTCTCTTGGAAGATAACCCATCTATACGTGCCATATCATTAGGACATGGTCATATTTTAGTTGGCACAAAGAATGGTGAAATATTAGAAGTGGATAAAAGTGGCCCAATAACACTTCTGGTACAGGTAATTTTAAATGTTAATATGCTTTTTTCTTTCTTTTGTATATAATTGATTCAATACATAAGAGCCAAAAATTGATAGGGGTGAAAAATAATACAACTTAATTAGGGAAACATTTGTTAATGTTACTATATACCAAAAAAATTTAAATTTAATTATAGCTAAAGAGTAGCTCTGAGTAAATAAATGTGCATGTTAGCATGTGAAATAATTTCCAATATTTTAAGTAATTTCTTATTGCAAAACTTTTAATGGAAAGAAAAAATGGTTATAATTAACCCAATACATTTATTTCATATTTAATTTTATTTCTTTGAAATATGTTTGTTGAACCTAAGGCAGTTGTTTTTCTGTGAAAATCTTCAGTTCATTCTGTCTCAAGTTTCTAACTTAGAAAAATAAAAAACGAATACTAAAATTTGTTGCTGAAAGATTCAGTGAAAATATGTTAATAATAAAACAGAAATCCTGAAATACAATAATTTGTGTGGTAGAAATATAAAATGAAACAGCAAGATTAGCTGATACTTAACATTTCCAACAGAAATGCTGTATTAATTTTTTAAATGTACATTTTCTGTGTGTATTATTATTTTATTTATTTATTTTTTTTGAAAAGTAGAGAAGGGAATAAATCGATAGTATAAAACACAACAAGTGAGGTAGGATCTACCCTAATGAAAAATTGTCCACATGCAACTCTATATAGTAACACCAATTTTGGGCTTGCTTTTGACCCTGAAACAGAATTATGTTCTTTCTTAATACAGACTTATTTCTTCTCCAAGCCCCACTTCACTCCTGTTAAGATACCAAAGAGCATACATAGATGAGAACATTGCTCATACTTTAATGTTAATATCCTGATGTACCCAGGAGAGTTTTTAAGGAAATAAAACATTTTATATTAAATTAACTATCAAACTTTCATGTCTGATTCTTTAATTTCAGTCACATACTTTTCCATTGAAGTAAAAAGATGATGGAGTCATGGTGTTTAAATTAACATGTTTATGATCTCTTAGAAGATATTAACACAATACACTTTTACAGATGAATCCATAGATGGAACTGTTAAAAAACACAATTTCATAATTGTAAGATTTTTAGAAGTCATAAATGACATCCTAATATTTTTTATATTTATTATAGAGTTTAAGGTTTTGAATCAACTGTCTTCTAAACATCAGGAAAAGATAAGGATACCAATTCTCAGCATTATTGTCCAACACTGTGTTGAGGTCTTAGCCAATTTAATTAAATGAAACAGTAAGAGCTGTAAGTGTTAGCAGAAATGGACAACACTGTCAGTATTTGCAGATATTATAACCCTATATCTTGACTATTAAAGAGAATAAACTGAAAATTTATTAGAACTAATTAAGGAGTCCTCTAAAATGAGTAGATACAAAATCAACGTATAAAAATCAATTGCATTTCTATATATTAGCAATAACAAGTTAGAAAATGGTACTCATAAAGAAAACTATACAACTATACAATAGCCAGGGATAAATGTAGGTAAAAATATGCAAGACCTGTGTTAAGACAACTGTAAAATTTTAGTTTCAGACATAAAAAAATAAATTATAAATTCAATATGATCATAATCCAAATTATGGTATTTTTTCACAAATGCTGGAAAGGATTTTTAAAAATCATGTAGAAGAGAAAAATATTTTTAAATAGTCAAGAAATTTTTGAGAAACTCTTCATGCTAGAAGTACAGATAATATAAAACTATAATAATTGAAAGTGAGAATGTATGTACACTATATATATGATATATATTAGCTATATGATGTATATTAGATATATGTATATGTATGTGTATGTATATATATATATATATATTTTTTTTTAAATATGTACAACAATGTAGCAGTGGAATTCTGTGGATCAAGTAGTACCTGTTAATATTGAGTCTTCTAATTCATGAACATGGGATCTCTCCATTTATTTAGATCTTTAACTTTTTCAACAATGTTTTATAATTTTCAGTGAACAAGTGTCAGTTATTTTGTTAAAATAACTGGCCTTTTTTATTAGTTCTAATAGTTTTTAGTGGATTTTTTAGGATTTTCTATATACATGATTGTGTCATCTGCAAATAGAGATAGTTTTACTTCTTCCTTTTTAATCTGGATGCCTATTTCTTTTTCTTGCCTAATTATTCTGGCTTGACCCTCCAGTACAATACATCCTTGTCTTGCTCCTAATTTTAGGGAGGAAGCATCCAGTCTTTCACTATTAAGTACAATGTGAACTGTGGATTTTTCATAGATGCCTTTTATAAGGTTGACAAACTTTTCTTTTATTCCTAGTTTTTTGCATGTTTTTATCAAAACATTTGTCAAATGTGTTTTCTCTATTGAGATGATCATGTTTTTTGTTGTTGTTTTGTTTTTTTGATATGGTGTATTACATTAATTGGTTTTCGGATTTTAAACTAACCTTGCATTCCTGGGATGAATTCGATTTGGTTGTATAATTCTATAATGGAATCAGTTTGCCAGTATGTTGTTGAGGATTTTAGCATCCATATTTATAAAGGATATTGGTATATAGTTTTCTTGTGATGTCTGTCTGGTATTGGTGTAAGGGTAATATTGGCTTTATCAGATGATTTGGGAAGTATTCTCACCTGTTTAATGGCCTCCAGACCACAACCAGCTATTAAAGTGCTATTGTTTTCAGCATTTCCCTGGAGCATAAACTGTTCCACAGACTAAATCAATTAAATTCAGGTTCCTTAAAAGGAATAGTGCCCTATGTTAGTGTTTGAGATTTGTTTTGATTTTTTTTAAGCAGTCTCCTGCCAGTTATCTCTGAGATTTCTGTTTTCTTGGACAAACTAGCTCACCTTCAGTTTAGTCTGTGTGTCCATTGAGTCTACCAGTCACCTCCCAATTACCTTTCATTACAACCTCCATTATTTTGGGGAGCACCTTTAGGCTGGAACTTTTCCACATTGTGCAATAAATGAAGTTAGTTCCTTTGAGAAGAGATTAGGAGCTGTTTTTATTGCTTGCTTCTCCCTCTAGGTTAAATCTCATGCAAGGATCTGGAGTTGAGGGTGAGGACAATGGAATGCTTCTTTCTGAGTGTACCTTCCTTTAGAAACTGAGTGCTTGGTGTGGGAGAGGGAGCAGTAGCTTCAGGTCTTATTGGGTTGACACTGAGGCCCAGTATTCTCAGTGACACCACAGCCAAGGTAGAGCCTCCATTTCAGAATGAGGGGGCAGAAGAAGGGAGCACCCACCTCTCAGCAGCACCTACCATTAATTCTGCCTCCATAGCAGATAGTTGGGTGCAGGATTCGAAATGCTGACAGCTGCCTCTTTCTGAGAAGATAGCCCTCCAACTAAAGCTGGTAGTGGAGGAGACACCTGTGTTCTTGGTTCCATCAGTTTGGGGTGGAGTTTCCACATCAGTGAGTTAGGAAGAGGGAGGAAAGGAGTGAGTCTCAGTTCTAAAACTACAAACTCTCACTGTTCTTAAATAATTTAGAGGGGTGGCTGGTTGGCTCACTTGGTTAGAGCGTGAGCTCTGAACAACAGGGTTGCCGGTTCAATTCCCACATGGGCCAGTGAGTAGCGCTCTCCACAACTAGATTGAAGAAAATGAGCTGCTGCTGAGCTTCTGGAGGGGCGGCCGGGTGGCTCAGTTGGTTAGAGCGTGAGCTCTCAACAAGAAGGTTGCCAGTTCAATTCCCGCGTGGGATTATGGGCTGTGCCCTTGCAACTAAAGATTGAAAACGGCAACTAGACTTGGAGTTGAGATGTGCCCTCCACAACTAGATTGAAGGACAATGACTTGGAGCTGATGGGATCTGGAGAAATACACGGTTCCCCAATATTCCCCAATTAAAAAAAAAAAAAGAGGTCGATTAAAAATAAAAAAAGAATTTAGATTTTCGCGAGTAAACGTTTCTTCACTTGTTTCCCCTTGGAACCATTTCCAGAGATTTTAAGTGGTTTTGTTTTTCGTTTTAAATAATTTTCACCACTTTTACTGGTGAGCAGGTCTGTGGAGCTCCTTACTCTGTCATACAGGAAGTCCCTTCTGTATGGTGGTTATTAACATTCCAGGGCAGCCAATTCCTATTCTCTCTAGCCAGTGAATGTTTTAGAATTTTAAGCTAATTTTTTAAGTAGTAGTTTGAATATATTGTACCTGTAGAGATAAAGTTGTGACAAAGCTGTTTTAAGATGTATTCCAAAGATAAAAACTTTTAGGACTTATTCATTATCCTATCATTATCATATATTGTCAAATGTTGTCTTTAGTTTTCTTCTAAATACACCTAGTTTTAGGTTGAATTGATCTTAACTATGTTTTCTTTATAGGGACACATGGAAGGAGAGGTGTGGGGTTTGGCTACACATCCTTATCTGCCCATCTGTGCTACTGTAAGTGATGATAAAACCTTAAGAATATGGGATCTCTCGCCTAGTCATTGTATGTTGGCTGTCCGGAAGCTGAAAAAGGGTAAGGGGCTCTCAGATTTGACCATAGATTAAGTTGTCACAATTTGCTAACCCTCACAAATATAAGAAAGCAATAGTCAGTATATAAAAAAGACTTGAAATACTTATTGTATGTCCACTTGCTCATGATGCTGTATAAAGAATATTATACGCAGTCTTTGCTTTATGGGACCTCTTATGATCATGCCTATTCTGAGCCAGTTTTCAATATCACGTTGGAAGAAAGAATATAGGAAGAAAAAAGAAGCTAAGTTTTCTGTCCTTAATGACTATGGAATATGTGTAATTCGGAATTGGAAACTAAGAAAGAAGGCCTTAACTTAAAAAGGGATAGCAGGGTTGAGAGGAGGATATTTTAGGGTGAAACAGAACTGAGCATATTTGTAGGAAGCGGATGAGTTTGGCCTATCAGGGTAGAGAGACAGAGGATTCAGTTGTTGGAACAAGGCTGTCATTATTATCCAGGGGCAGATGAGGATATACAGATAGCTTCAGATTTCTTAGTAAAGTGGTAGGGAATGTTACTGTATAGCATGGGGGTATTGTAGAGGAGTTCCGGTTGAAAAAGGTAGGAATTATGACTGGAAGAAATGTGAGAATCAGCAGATGAAGGAAAGGATTGTCTAGCCATGATAAGGGCCAAGTTGAAATGATATAACATGTAACATGAATTTGTAATTTAGCCATTTAATTTACTGTTACTTCCTTCTACTCTTACTAACTTAAAAGTTATAGAGTCTATTCTCTTCTAGGGTTACTGTTAAATATTTATGTATACTTAAATAAAATCTCTAGTCAGTGCTTACTTAGGTTTTGTTACCTATGCTTATACATTGCTTTGTTCACTTTTTCTTCTTGTATCTCAGAATATTTTCTTATATCATTTTCTTTCTTCCTAAAATATAGTCTTAGAGTTTCTTTAATAAAGATTGGTTGGAAATTCCCTGTTTCCCTTGTCTGAACCAGTGGCATACCAAGAACAGGGTGGTGGGAGTGGTCTCTTCTGGCAGCAGAAATATTTTATCAGAGACATTACATTTCTTAAAAAGCAAACTTTTAAAAATTCAGTTTTAAAAGTATTGTTTTAAATTCTCAATAGGTCTAATATATAGTGATGGAAAGAGAACTGACTCTGGATGGTGAACACACAATGTGAGATATAGATAATGTATTACAGAATTGTACACCTGAAATGGATGTAATTTTACTAACAGTTGTCACCCCAATAAACTTTAATTAAAAAAAAATTCTCAATAAGCAGTGTATTGCTACTCGGGATGAACTGTTACGACTGCCCTGCCCTTGGTATGCTACTAGTTCTGAACATGTTTTGATTTTTGACTTCAATTATTGAATGCTAATTTAACTGCTTCTGGAGTTACTGATTGAGAGTTATTATTCCTCTAGTTTTTACTGTCTTCTTTTACTTTGTCCTACAGTTCTGTAGTTTAATAAAATCGTGTACATATGTGATTTATTTTAATTTATTCTGATTACGGTTTGTTGTGCTTCCTGAATCTATGGATTTATGTCTTGAATCAGTCCTGAAAAACTGTCTGCCACAATTGTTGGTTCCTTCTAGGATTAGATTTTTGTATTAGGTTGTAGAGAAAAGTCATGATTCTGTATTATTTATTTATTTATTAAATTTATTGGGGTGACATTGGTTAGTGAAATTATATAGGTTTCAAGTGTACATTTCTACAATATATCATCTATATCTTGCATTGTATGTTCGCCACCCAGAGTGAGTTCTCCTTCTATCACTATATATTTGATCCCATTTTCCCTCTTCTACCACCCCCTCCCCCATTACTCTCTGGTAAGCACTAAACTGTTTAAATATTCTTCTATAATCACTTTTATTTTTATTTCTGTCATCATTGATTCAAGAGGAAAACAGGTGGATTTTCATAACTTTGAAAAGATATGTATGGTTTTATACTGGTTGAGTTACTTATAACAAAAATTTACTCAAGTCATAATGGTTTAAATAATGTAAAACACAGGTATCTCTTTCAAACATTCAGTAAGCAAATACTATTTTCTTCAACAAATAAATATACAAGAATTAAGATCCTGGGACTTAACATTTTATAACAATAAGTCCTTATATTATAGTTAATATAGACTGTCTTATGAGAATTTTGCCAAACAGATAATTCAATTTTATGGTAACTTGTTACAGAATAACCAGAAATATGGATATGCAACACGAATAATGTCTATATTCTTGATGTCTGTAAAGTAAATATTTTCTAAATATTTGCCAGCCTTTTATACTTCTCTATGTAATGATATAGTGGAAAGTTCCTTTAGAAACTTGCATCCTCTTAACAAATTTTAGCTGTTAATTATAATCAAACTTGAATTTTTAATAGACTTTTTATTCTTTTAATTCTATACTATTATGTCTTGGCTCGTTTTACATTTTGTGTCTGTCTGCGTAGCATTCTGGAAAATTTCTTAAGATCTTCATTCTAGCTCTTAATTCTCTTTATAGCAATTCTTTCACATCTGCTGTTTAACCTATCCATTAGGTGTTTAATTTTGATAATTGTCATTTTTAGGAATTCTATTTGTTTTCATATTTGCCTTAGATTTTTATAATATGTTATTCCTTGCTTATGTTTTAGATTTCTTCTTTTATATCTTTAGTCTTAAATATACTTATCAGATAAAAAATATAAAAATCTAGTTATTTGTCAAATAACTCCTTGTAGATGTCAAATAACTAGATGCTGTGTTTTTCTTTCTGCTGTTTTGAGGATATTTTCCTGCTGACTCCCTCCTGGCGATCCATTTTCTTATGTGCTTGAAAATTTGGATTATAAATTCATGTTTGTTGGGCTTTCTTTACCTGTGTGAATCCTCTGAGGGCTGAATGAAAGGTGTGTTCTTCCAGAGATTTTGTGTTTCCTTCTGCTAGATGCCTGGGGTGCTACCATCCAGAACTATTAAAAATTAATTTCTTTAACAGGGATTGCATAGATCATGTAAATAGTATAACTTCAAATCTAAGATCTGCGTAAACTGTCCTATGTATGTGAATTCTCAGGTCTGATTTTCCCCCTCCATCTAGAACCCAGGCCAGGATACAAAAGTCTGTTTCCTGATGTGTTTCTTTACTGCCAGGCACATTTTTTAAAAAGTCTATTCTTCCCTTTAGATGTGGTTGTAATACTGAAACAAAATGACAATACAGATACTTGGAAGGATTTTTGCAAAAAAAATTTTTGCATGTAATTAAATATCTGTATTTTAGGTATTTACAAATCAAAAGAAAAGTTAAAAAGTTAAAATCAGTGAAATTAAATAGTATATTTAAATATAAAATTTGTAAACCTAAATAATCAAGTTAAAAGGATGAAATTATAAAAATGTAACTACACATTATTTTAATTATTACTAAATGTTTTAAAAAATAAATTCTTCATAAGATGAAGAAAGTTTCAGCAAGCAGTATTAAAAAGCAAAGTTCATTAATGGTATTATCATTGAGTTGCAAAAGTAATTAATTTTGTGCAATTTTCCCAGATGTCCAATTTTGTGCTATTAATTTTGTGCAATTTTCTCTGACTATCCTATATGGTAGTCTGAGTAAGGTGAAAAGATAAATATAATCCAGTTTTAAATTTTGTGACTCTTTTCATCATCATATAATACTATCTCATATTTGATAGCTTTGAGGACATCTTTTTCAATAACATTTATTTTGGTAGGGCCCTTTTATTGTTAACAAGCTATAATGTCTGTTTCAAAGAAAGCATTTTGAGTTCTCATTGTCTTTAGATTTGTGATTTATACAGGGAAATTCTATTTCATTATTATATCTGACGTGGGTTGAATTGTATCCCCCAAAAAAGATATGTGGAAGTCCTAATTCCCGGTACCTGTGAATGAGACCGTATTTGGGAATAGGGACTTTGCAGATGTAATCAGGTTAAGATGAAGTCATACTGGATTAAGATGGGCTCTAACTCCAGTGACTGGTGTCCTTATATGAAGGCTATATGAAGATACAGGTACACAGACACACAGGGAGGATGCAGTGTGACGACAGGCAGACTGAGGGGGAGCGCCAATGATTGCTGGCAACTAGGAAGAGGCCAGAGAGGATTCTTTCCTTGAACTTTCCGAGGGAGCATGGCCCTCCCAACATCTTGCCTTTGGGCCTGTAGCCTCTAGAACTGTGAGAGAATAGACTTCTATTGTCTTAAGCCACCCAGTTTGTGGTACTAGTTTCTCATGGCAGGCCTAGGAAAACAATACATGCCATTTGTGCAAAAGTCTTTGAACTAGAGTAAGAATTATTCTCAGCTGAAGCTTTGCTTAGTTGACTTATTTCTATAAAACTTGAGAGAAGGAAGAAAATAAAGAAGCAAACTTTATATAACCCATGTTGAACTGAAAAATTAATGCAGTATATAACTCTGGATGCCTCAAAATGCTAATGATTCATATATAAGATTATTTTTAAATTTGGAAATAATGGTATTACATCTTTGCTACTGGTATTTTGGAACTTAAAATTAACATAGAACTTGAGAACAGTATTGTATTAATACAATGAATGTGTAGCCCCCGAAGAATTCCAGTTTTATTTAGGAAGCCCATGTGCAATACTAGTTTCCTTTGCCCTCATGGTAGATGTGGCTTTATTTTATTACTCTAGTTTTCTGCCTCCTTTTAATTTTTGATCCCTGGGGAGTTTTTCTTAATTTTTAATGAGCTCATCTATGCACTTAAAAGAAAAGGATTCTTTGCTTAAACTGAACTTTTCCACCTGCTCTGCTCTGCACCCAACCTGCTGACAAGGGTTGAGTAAAATGTGCATTCTGTTTTTCTGCTCTCCATTGTAGCAGAACTCCTCAAAATTCAGTAGTTAATACTTCTCTGTGTTTTCACATGGCAGTTGCTTCACAAACCACTCCACTTAGGCTTTTATCTCTATTGGTCGTTGAACCTGCTGCCAGTCTCTTGGTCAGCAGTATGTTCTCACCTTAATCACCTCACGGTATTTTTTGACACAACTGATCATTCCTTCTTTTCTGAAATACTTTCCTCACTTGGCTCTGGAAGCCAAGCATTTCTTTCTTGTTTTCCCCCCTCTACTGCCTTTTATTCCCTCTGTTTCCTCTGCTGGCTCTGCCTCTTCTTCCTGCCCTCTGCATATAGGAATGTTTCAGGGTTCTCTCCCTGGCCTTCCGTTTTCCTCATGTACACTCACACTTCAGGTGATTATATCAGTCACTGTGCAATCATAAGACAGAGATCACACTAGTCATTTGAACAGAGATAATTTAATAATAGGAACTGTTAAGTACTAAAAGCTATAGAAGTAGCCCCAATAGAAAGCACATACTAGCCCTAGTTAGCTGAGGGAGAGTGAACAAAGAAAACTTAATGGAGATTTAGACCTAGTTTGGGAAGGGTGTGCCTGCCCTCCAAACACTCAGTGTGTCAGTGGTGAAGAAGCTGGCCGTGGCTGCAGGCCTCAGTGGAACAGTGAGTGAGAGTGGTCACTGGGTGAAGGAAAAGCTTGCCAGAGCGGAATGGCGGGACCACTGCTTGGAGAAACATTTAACCCAGGCCAAAGGCTGTTGAACTGTGAGAGCTATGCTGTCTGGGCAGAACATCTTGCTAGAGGCTGCAAATCACAACAGAACTATTAGGGCCATTACTCTAGGGACATTACTGCTGGGGAAACTTGCTAGAGGACTCAGTGTGGCTGACGCTGTGGGGAATGCAGTCAGACCCCTTGCATGCCAGGGCCTTGGCCCTGTAGGTAAAATCAAACACGGGAAGAAAAGGAGAGTCCCTTTCTCCTGCTTTGGACTTGCAGTGTCTCTCTAGCACCCTCAACTGGCAAAGCTTAGTATCAGTCAGTTGGTAAAAGAAAAGTCTACAAGGCTCAAAGAACAATGAATTTGGAACTGAAAGGCAATAAATTAATAACTGGCACAAACTACTTCTATGCTTAATCAGCATCTATGTGCATCTTTATACACGCATTTGAAGTTCAGTACAGCCACAGAACTAACCTTATGTTTATGTTGTACCAAAAATTTCTACTGAACAAGATGTATAATAGTTACCCTTAACAAGTGAAGAGTTCTCACCTTCTCCCCAAAGACACGCAGTCCTAACAGTCTCCATTGATGACGTATCCATTGATGACTATATTACTTACTCTCAAATTCAGTCACACGGTATTACTGAACATTCTGTTACCGTAAGACTAAATTCTAAAGTTAACCTCCAAGAAATTTGAATAAAATATTGAGAAAAAGAGAGAGAAGTAAATAGGGTGCCAAAAAATGTATACACCGTTTAAGAAAGGAAAAAACTGTTTAAAATTGTAATACTTAATATGTATCGATAACAAAAGTCATGTGTATACATTTTTTTGGCACCCCTACTAGTTTATATACGTACACATAACAAGCATTTATGTGTAATCCCTGTTTCTGTAACTTCCTTTTTCTACTACCCATTCCATATTTTCTCTGCTCTTAGTCAGAACCTTAGGTGATTGGAGTTACTTAACTGATAGGGTAACCCAGACCTTCAATACTGAATGATGTTAAATCTCAGTATCTCTGCCTGTTTGTTGTTTTTTCCTTGTATTGCTGTTGTTTCCATTAAGCTTTACCACTGGCCACGGAAGGAAGAGACATCCCAGTGAATCTCCTGAAATCCAGATATAGTCTTCTCTGCCCTGATTTTGTAGCAGTAACTTAAGTTTCCCCTTTGTAATGAGGATCAATCACTCCAGCCAGAAGAGCAACAATCCCTTTCTTTGCCTGTTGGTTCAGTGGCATAAAGTGCCCAAAATGGCCAGGTGGCAATCTCATCTTCCAATTTACTGGGAACCTTGTGTCCCCTGGTGAAAGCATTCTCCCTGCTCTTGGGAGCTAAGACAAAATCAACAAAGCTCAGAGTTGCCAGGATGCAAAACAAAATTGTGCAAGTTGGTAATTAGACATAATAGTGAGAAGAGCCACTCCTACCCCGACCTGTTGATTTCCAGACCCATGTATTCTGGCTACTAGGTAGACAGCACCATATATAATAGTCTGTGATTTGAAGCATATACAGCATCCTGTCAGACAAAAACCTCAGTTTTTAAGGGTGTTGTTTCCCAAATGGTGCCATAAATCAGTTTTTAGTAAGCCATTACACTGTCTCTTAGCAGCTTTCTCTCAGTTAAGGAGTATGTGATAAAAGCAGTTAATTCCATGGGCCTGAGCCTAATGCTGCACATTCTTTCCTATGAAATGAGTTCCTTGACCAGAAGAATGGAATTTGGTAATGGTGGATAAGGCATCTGTATCTCCATGGATGGTGGTGCTAGCAGAAGCATATGGGCAGGGCAGGAAAATCCAGAAATCGCGTTTATTTCAGAGGGGGATAAATCTTTGCCCCCTCCATAATGGAAGAAGTCTAATGTAATCAACATGCACCAGGTGTTTGGCAGGTCTCCCTGGGAAGGGTGCCATACCAGAAGTTTAGCTGGTCTCTACTGTTATCAGATTAGAAACTCAGTAGTAGTGGTAGCAAGATCAGCCTTGGTAAGAAGTCCATGCTTTTGAACCCGAGCATAGACTATTCTTGCTGCCCCGTACCCACTGAGCTAGCTGGCCAGGAAAAGAGGCTGCCCGATCCCCATAAGGCGTATCATTCTGTCCATCTCATTCCTGAGAGCCTCCTCTGCAGAGGGTCCCTCTGGAGAGCATTCTCCAGGACGCAGAAATCTTCACAGCCTATGTATACCCTTTCTGAGAATTTCATCTACACATCGATTTTCCAGATTTCCTTGTCTCTAATCTTTCTTTTAGTCCTTAACTGTTCATCCAAATAGTTAATAATTGCTGATGCATCTAAATCTGTCCATCTGGTCGTTTCTCACTACAGAAATGGAAAACCAAATGTACTGTTTGAAGAGCTGCCCACTGGGAAGTTTTACCTTTACTGCTGTCCTTCAGGGTCACCCCTGAGTGGCGCTGTAATGCTTTCAGGTGGGTAGGTGCCAACATACCGTATGAAAACATCTGTAAGTCTGGCTCAGACTTTTTCTTTTCTCAGCTGATCATAAGGAACCACCCGTGAGGTCATAAGTATAGCTTGAGAGAAGAGGCATTGCAGAGGAAATTGTAGGATTCTGAGCCACCTGTTCACGCAAATTGCTTGTAACTTCCAGACCTGCCAGGCCTGGTCTTCATATATGCTGTTTCTACTTGATAGATTGCTGTTGTGCACACTCAGTCTATGGTTGGCTTGGTCACATAACTTTCAGTTCATGACAGGAAGCTCAGGACACATCATTTGATATCCCATAGTTAGGCATTTACTCTCTAACAAGACCTAGTAGCAAATCAGAAGCTGCTTCTTAAAAGGAAAAGAGTAATCTGTAAAAGAAGGCATGGATTTTTCCCCAAATCCAAGAGCTCTGCAGCATGATTCTCCTTTGACAGCTTTTCAGAGGCTCCATACAACATCCCTATTTACCACAGACACTTTGGGTATAATTGGATCTGCTGGGTCATAAGGCCCAAGTAGAAAATGAGCTTGCCTTCTCTTGTTCTGGTCCTCACTGGAAGCTGGAAGCCTTATAAGTGACTTGATAGATGGGTGGAAGCTGCTTATTCGGATGTGGTGTATGTTGCTTCCAAAAAGGGATACCAAGCACTTTCCTCATTTTGTTTGTGTCTTTCACCTTGGAGGGAATGTCTTGACATACTCCAGATCATTGGATCCCCAGAAACATCACTGAGGTGGCAGGTCCCTGAATTTTTGTGGGAATTATCTGCCACTCTCTTGATTCAGTTATGTTTTACTAAGGCATCTAAAGTACTTGTTGCTTCCTGCTCCCCAGATTCATTCAACATAATGTCATCAATGTAGTGGACCATTGAGATGTTTTGTGGAATGTCAACACGATCAGGATCTCTGTGGACTATATTATGGCAAAGAACAGGAGAGTTGAAATAGCCTGAGGCAAGGCTTTGAAGGTGTACACAGATACAAGCCAGGTAAAAGCAAACTGGTGGTCCTTACAAGTTGGTATGGAGAAGAAAGCATTAACCAGGGCAATGGCTGCATGCAAAATGCTAAGGGCTGTGTTAATTTGTTCTAGTAAAGATCTGGAAGAGTAGCTTCAAATAGCGTCACTACCTGATTAAATTTATTATCCATAGTTATTATCTAAAATCCATCTGATTTCAACATAGACCAAACAGACAAGTTGTAATGATCATGTGATATGTATTCTCGCGCTTCTGTAAGTTGTAGGTATTGTCACTTACTTTTGCAATTCTCAGACGTGGGGTTTTGCTTCCGGTTTGTCTTGGTAGAGAGGAATTTCCAGGATTTTCACTTAGTTCTTCCTGTCATAATGACTCTTACCCGGTGGATCACAGAGCCAGTATAGAGGATTCTACCAATTGCCAATTACAGCTATTCAAATTCAGGAATTGGGTGGGGTCCATGCTATGGATCCTTGCTCAATGGGACCTTGTCTTCCCTTTAATTAAGGGGCTCTGAGTATACCAATTGGCTTAGGTCTAAAAACTGGTTGAGAATCTGTGACTCTCCACTGTTGTGATTTTAAGTCAGTTTTTTTAGCCACCTATTGTGTGGAGATTTTTCCGTTACATAGATCAAACACTGATCTGGTAGCCTACTCATCTGTTCCATTCCTGGGGACACCATGATTAATTGGCCTGTGGGAGAGATCCCCACAGGCCACAACATTCTGATTGTCACTGTATCCCTGCTGCCCTTTTTGGTAAAAAGAATCTATCTCGTCCTTGGTGGTTAAGTGATGCTTCTTGGCCTCTGCTTCTCCAGGATTATTCCTGTTGAATCAGGGAGCCCTTGTTAATGGCAACACCTCCCATTCCTGACCTACAATCACACAGCTTTTCTAGGCTGCAGACGCTGCCCTTAATGTATTTCTCAGTGCCTTCGTGAAGGGACTGTTGTCTAGACATTTTTAGGGGATGTAGGTGAGTATGCAGGTTGCATATTAAAAATCTCCTTTAACATTTTTACCTCCCTAAGCTTTTGAATTCCTTCCTGTAAATCAGGTGCCCATGGATCAAATCCAGCCCACTAACTGATTTTGTAAATAAAGTTTTATTGGAGTACAGTCATGCCCATTCATTTATGTATTGTCTAGGTCTGCTTTTGTACTATAGTAGCAGAGTTGAGTAGTTGTGACAGAGACCACATGGCCCACAAAGCTGATAGTATTTCCTGCCTGGTCCTTTAAGAAAAAGTTTGCCAGCCTTAGAGCATGCTGAGATGTGATCCAAGTTCTTCCTGGGAACTAGTGGTTCTTCAGAAGGTTAAGCATCCTCTTGCCAAGGCATCTGCCCCACAATGTCAGTCTTCTCAGAAACAGGAGAAGAAGCCTGTTTGCCCTGGTCAGTGAGACTCAGAATAGCAAAGAAGTTCGAGATTCTCCGTTTTGTCTGAGTCCAACCATATCTTCCCATTCCAAGTTTCCAAGTTCCCTTCCTTCCCAATCAATGCCCTAACTTTCACATAAGAAACTTGGTGAGACTGTGAATTCAACTGACATTGTAAATTTGAAACTGACACAAGTTAAATTGTGTGTTTAGTTTTCAGCAATAACAGCCCTGTCAGATTCTTTTAGGTTTGCCATGGAAGCTCTCCCTACTCAGACCATGACTCACGCTGAGTGGTTAAGGACAAGCTGATTACTTCTTCCTGTGGGTGCTCCGTGCACGCCGCAGCACAACAGTCTCTGTAGTTGTGCTCTCTAAATCAACAATCTCTCTAAAATCACATTTGATTATTAACTTTGATTATTAACATTACTTTTGTAATGGTCAAAAGACAACAGCCTCTTGGACTCCCAGGGCACTTACTCAGTGGATATGTCATCATAACCAACTGCAGGCCATAACTTGATTGTTGTGCCAATGCATGCTGTGTGTTACTAGCATCCCACTTCCATTGGCAAGGACTTAGCACTGAGCTCAAGCCCTGAAACATAACTAAACCACTTCCAAATCCTATCTTTAATGGTCCGTGTCCTGTGACCAATTCTGTATCAGTCAAGAGACAGAAACTACCCCAGTAATTTGAACAGAGAAAATTTAACATGAAGAAGTGTTAACTAAGAAAAGGTCGTTAACTACTAAAAGGGGTAGAAGAGGATTCTAAAGGGTATAGATATAGCAGCTGCAGAAGAAAGTAGCTGCCACCCATAGGGCTAGTGGACAGCGAACAAGGAATGAACTTAGAGGGTGGGCCCTTCCCCTCTTGCCCTCTTCCCCCAGGCTGAGATTCAGATCTCTTTGGAGAGGGTACTGTAGGAGCCCCAGGAACATACAACCTGCCAGTGGAAAAGAAACTCGCCAAAGGGCTGATCTGCAGTGGTGGCAGAGGAACTCCCCATCCGTACCCCAACCCCACCCTGCCCCATCATCAAAAGTCCCTTCCTTCTGCTTTGGCCTTACAGGGGCCCTATGCCACTTTCTACTGGCCAAAATCAAGTCGCTGGCAAAAGAAAAATGTCTACAGTGTCCAGCTTCAGTATCACATAGAAATTGAAAAAGGGGTGGATTTGGAGCTGAGGGGCAATAAATTAATACCAAGCTCTTATCCAGTTTCTTGGCTGTAACTGCTATCTGTATGCTACTACTTCCCATATTTATATCTCTAGCCTATTCTCCCTGGAGCTCCAGGGAAACATTAATATTCAAACTGACTGCTTGATGTCTTCACTTGAATTTCTCATGGACATCCTTAACTTAATGGGTACAAAACCAAACACTTATATCCCCCTAGTTTTTCCCATTTCAGTAAATGGCATCACTATTCAAACAAAAATACAGCCTTGACTTTTATCTTTTTCTCTTACTCTGCTCCCAGTTCATCAAAGTGTTGCCAGTTCTATCTCCAAAATACATCTAAATCCTGCCATTTCTCATCACCTCCACTGCTGCCAGCCTGCTCCAGGTCATCGTCATCTCTTGACTCTTAAATCTCAGAAATCATATCGTAGATTTCTTCATTATCAATGTATGTTTGATAATTAAATGACTACTTGTTCTTACTTCATTCTGTAACAGCTGTACCCATCTCTCCCTCTCCAAATATTATGCAAGACACAAAAGCCTTAGAGTTTTTGAATATGCCTGCTGCATCCCTTGCTATCAGGGTAAGCCCATTTTTTGCGTTTGCTAACGCAGCATTAGCCCTTGATTTTTAAAATCAATGTTAACATCATTATTTCTTCATATGAGGTTTTGAAACGTATAGATAGATTTTCCTAGCTTACACTAATAATTGACTAGTTTCAGATATTTTTTTAATTTGAAAGGACTTTTATAAAGATGGCTTTATTTCTTAAACTTCTGATTCATTAGATAGAAACTACAAAGGTAGCAGCCCACTCCCTCAAAAAAATTTCCACATACGTCGTTGGCTTTTTATGTTAGTTAAAAATCTCTCCTTTTTTATCAACTTAATTTCTTTTAAGGTAAATATCAGTACTCACTTTCGTTACATTCAGAAGAGGGAATGGTTTGTATTAATTACTGCTTAGCCTTCAATACCAGTAATTTCAATAGAAAGCTTCATTATCTAGATCCATTGACTTCTTTATAATATTGGTTTGAGGTCATAATAAATATAGGAATCCTCTTTGAAATTAAAGGTTCTTTAAGCACACACTTTTTTTTGGTCAAAGAAAACCTCCTGACACATGCTGTCTTTCTCTTTTAGGCGGACGATGCTGCTGTTTCTCTCCTGATGGTAAAGCTTTAGCTGTGGGTCTCAGTGATGGAGGTTTCTTAATGGCAAATGCAGATACTCTAGAGGATCTTGTATCTTTTCACCACAGAAAAGATATTATTTCAGATATCCGATTCTCACCAGGTAAGAGTCCACTAAAATCACATTTGATTATTAACTTGGATCTGGCAATGAGTAAATGTATCATTGTGCAGTTTTTATTAACTGTTATTTTATCTTAGAATTTTTACTTTTTTGATTAGAAAAGTCAGTATAGTGAGAGATAAAAGCCCTGTATTAGATCAGTGGCAAAATATCTTCAAGTGCCAATTCTGTCACTAAATTTTCTGTATAACTTGGGCCAAGGATCTTCTCTGAGTTTTATGTTACATTTGTAACGTAAAATGGATTGGATGGACTGTCTTCATTATACTCTTAATGCTTTTGAAGTTACATTAATTGTTTCATCAATTTCCATGTATTCATTATCTATAATAAAACCTACTGTAATGTAGGAATTAACTAATGTCAATGCAAAATTTACCTGTGTTGGTTTACTTCCATTTTTTCTAAATGTAAAGGATTTTTATATTTTTGGTTAAATGCTAAATGTATCAAAATTATGTTGTATATAATTTTTGACATTTGCTTTCCACCGAACCACTCACTAAACTAAAAAATACTTCATTTTGGGGTGGCCCGTTAGCTCAGTTGGTTAAAGTGTGGTGCTAATAACACCAAGGCTGCTGGGTCAATCCCCGCTGAACCACTGTGAGCTGCGCCCTCCTTAAAAAAAAAAAAAATTAATTTTGTTAATTATAATATGCTTGAAAAATCTGTCAACCCTCTGCCATTTGACACATATCTTGTTGTAACTTACAAAACACCTAAGAGTTCCTCCAAAAAAATATGAAGAAAATTAACTCCAGTTGTATAGGGCAAAAAATATTCCTAAATGTAGAAAATGTCAATCAAATATGTTTCTGTTACAGGTTCTGGGAAATATCTTGCAGTAGCATCCCATGACAGCTTTGTAGATATATACAATGTAATGAGTAGTAAAAGAGTAGGAATATGCAAAGGCGCTACGAGTTATATAACCCATATCGATTGGGATATTAGAGGTAAGAATTTGAATTACTTACTGTTTGGTAAAGTTTCATTTGACTTAGGATAGCTATTTTAGGAAACAAAAAGTGATTCAACAGAGATTGTTTTCAAAATTATTTTCTACTTCATTTCACATCTGAAGATGAATGCTATGAGTTTAGACTTTTCATTAGTTCTAGTATAATTCACATGATAGTATAGTAACTGATAAATTCTTTAATTTACTGTAAAGTAATTTAAGTATTATACAAAATTTTTTTTAATCATTTGTCCTGGTTTTTGTCAGATAAGCTTGACATAAATAGTAACTGAAAATTTTGGAAAATAGATATGTTAGTGAGGATTTTAAAGTCATTTCACCATCATTTGATATAAAATACATTCCCTAAAAATAGTCATAATTGTATAACATACAGAATTTAATGAGTGTCTTTGATTTTTTTAGAGAATGCATGACGTATGACAGTGTTTAATAAGTTTGCATTATGCTAAATATTTTAAATGCTCCATTTTTAAGGATTGTTTCATGTATTCATCTATATAAATCTAGTAAATTAAAGTTTCTCAAAATATAGTTAAACAAAATATACTTACTTTAAAAAAATAGTCCCAAAATTTGTTTCTAAGGGTTTTTTTATATGCATAATAACAGAAATAATTTGTGTGTGTATGAGTATACAAAAACTAAACCACTTATTATATGGAGATTAAGAAAATCAAATGCTCTTAATCTGTGTTGACTGCAGAGGAAGGTTGTAAAATTATATTAAATTGTTTTTTTCTGTAATTTCATGTTTTCATGTTATGCCTAGAATGATCTCTATTTTAAGATTATAAAATACTAAAATTATAGGATTATATATGTAAATATATATATTTAACTTCTTTTTAAGGAAAGCTTTTACAGGTCAACACTGGTGCTAAAGAACAGTTATTCTTTGAGGCTCCCAGAGGGAAAAGACAAAACATCCCCAGTGTGGAGGTAGGAAGATAGTAGTGCTTGTAATGTTGATATGACTAAAAGTGGTTAGAAAACTTGCCTACCTTCCATAATTTAGTTACACATGAAGCCTGTTCTCCGATTATTCAAATCATGGATATTCTTTTTGTGAGTTTATTTTATTGGATCAGACTGCACAGATGGATAAAGGAAGAGATATGCTGTATTAAGATTAGGAATATGTCACTTTGTTGTCTAGCTATGCTCTACTTTTCTCAAAGGGCAAGAATATGCAATAGCAAATAAAAGACAAGACATGTAAGGTTGGAGTACTGCATAGCTGCCAAATATTTTGGAACCCATATGCCTGAAATGCTTGTTAGAAAATTCCTGTTTAAAGAAAAAGAAAAGAAAAAATATGTTCAGTTTTTGTGCCTGACAGTATTAGCAAAAATTTTTGACATGATATGGCTGAGGAAGAGCGGCTAAACAAATGTAACATGAAAGTGGCTTAATAAGGAAGGGACTGTAAATAAAAGTTCTTAATTTCCAGTAATGATTAATTGGAAAACATGCTGGTAATGTATTAGTAGAAATTTAGATGTGAAATGTAAGAATAAGTTTCTTGATTATTCAAAGAGCAGAAATAGGCTTATTTCTTATCACTGTATGTTCAGCATCTAAAATACACATTGTATCTATAATAAGTACATCTTGAATAATGTTAGAAATTTTCTGCAGGAACTAGTAGACTTGGGAAGCTACAAAACCAAGGCAACTAATAACCTTTTTATTAAATTTTTAATTTTACTTGAGACACGTGTAATTACAAAGAAAAATATTCAGATTTGGTTGTTAATTTTAGGTTTAGATATTACAAACTTATAGCATTTTTGTTTCCATTTTAGGTAGAAAAAATTGTTTGGGCATCATGCACAAGTGTACTTGGTTTATGCTGTGAGGGAATTTGGCCAGTAATTGGAGAAGTCACAGATGTAACTGCCTCATGCCTCACCAGCAACAAAATGATTCTAGCGACTGGGGATGATTTGGGATTTGTGAAGTTATTTAGATATCCTGCTAAAGTATGTGTTTTTCTTGACCTCTCCTAGTAGTTATAATAATAAAAATGGTTAAAGTAATGCTCTTTCATAGCATTTCGTTGTAATATGAATGTTACATAGGTAATATGTAATGTTGTGATATGAAAGTTGCAGAATTATGTTTCCTATTTTTTTCCCATTTTTTTCTTTACATTTTTCTTTTTTTTTATTTATTGGGGTGACAATTATTAGTAAAATTACATAGATTTCAGGTGTACAATTCTGTATTACCTCATCTATAAATCCCATTGTGTGTTCACCATCCCAGAGTCAGTTCTCCTTCCATCACCATATATTTGATCCCCCTTACCCTCATCTCCCACCCCCCACCCCCCTTACCCTCTGGTAACCACTAAACGTTTCCTATTTTTGATATCAGATTTATGGCTTTTATCTAGAAGAAGTATTGTAATTTATGATTCCATGCTTTAAGTTATATATTATATTGTACAATGCTTCTCAATATTGAATAATGTAAATACCCCTTTTAGAGGAAATACTCCTTTTATCCCTAATATTAACTTAAATAATTTTAGTATTATTTTGAATAAATATACCATATACTGTATATAGCTTTAAAGTTTAATATGTTTTCACCAATTAAATACAAAATACTATAAGTACAATGCCAACAAAATTTTAAAAAACAACATTGATTTCATGTGATGAATGATGTTATTTTGCTAAAACCAAACTGTACAGATTCTTTGGAGTACTAGATGCATAGGCATGTACTGTGTGATGACTCAGTTCCCTTACTGCTTTCCTCTACTCAAACTACCGGGGAATATTTGGCTTTCACTTAGCACAAAAATAAAATTCATGTATCAAATCCAGATGCATTTATTTCTTGTCATAAATTTAGATATATATTATGATTTGGCACCAACATGAGCATAAACATAAATTTGAAATAGGGCACTAAAATCATATATGATATTCAGTTCATGATGATCTTAAGTAATTGCTCATATTACTGTTTTTAGAGCATCATTGAAATGAAAACACAGGTTTAAAAATTCTCATAGAGAACTCAGGTGCCCAGGAAAATATTCCATAGGTTCCTGTTTTAGATACACTTAAGTGGTAGAACTTTAGTTGATAAGAATGTGTTCCAATATTGATCAGAAACTTCACTTCCAGCATTCCAGATGTTATAGATGCCCTAAGAATATGTTCCTTCTTCACCTCACTGTAGCAAGAACCACAAAATCTTAGGAAACTACGTTCTTGCAGTGTTTTGTTGACAGATCTCCCTCTTATTTCAGCTAACTTTTACTGAGAGTCTTTATTTCCAGAGAATTCACTGATTTAGCTAGCATTATATTTTGTATATTTAAGACATTTATTATTTTAACATCCTTGAAAAGATGTCCATCTAAAACCTGCTTATGATAACATTAATCTGAAATTTACTTCTGTAAGTTGGTAATGCTAGTGTTCTAGATTTAACAGTTGCCAGTATCTATAACTTGGATTTTTCTTGGTATTTAAAAGAAAAATACATTCCCATGTCTGGTGCTTATAAACAAAAAACAGTAATGAATTAAGATAAAAGATATTTACATGAGTATGTACCAAAATGTTTGATAATTACTTCTGTTAATATGGCCATGCTGTATATAGGTATTTATATTCTGACTTTGTAAGTTATTGTGTCTATTTCTGACAATAATAAGTCTGCATAGTCATTATTTTTAATAGATATGTGCTATTCCATAGATATACACTGTAATTAATTAGTATTACTCTTATAAACATTTAAGATATTTAAAGTTTTTCACTGCTATAAGTAAAAACTGGTAAATTTTTTTTGCACACGTAGCATGTTTTAGCATAGATCTCTAGAAGGGGGATTGGTGAATCAAAGGTCAACATTTTTATGCTTTAAATGCAGAAAAGCAAGTTGATCTTTTAAAAAATGCCCATGGTACTAGAACTGTGTGAAACTAGTATTTGTATCCTGTCCTCACCACCTTTGGAATTGTTATTTTTTTATTCTAGTGAATTTCAGTATTTTCTCATTTTTTAAAAGAGTTTCAGTTCTTAATTTCTAATCATATATTAAGAAGGAAATTCAAAATTATAACAGAAAGTTTTCAAGTAATGAAATTTCTCAGAAAAACTATTTGAATTTCCTTTTTTCTACCTTTAGGGAAAATTTGGAAAGTTTAAGAAGTATGTGGCTCATAGTACACATGTCACAAATGTTCGCTGGACTTATGATGACAGCATGTTGGTTACCTTAGGAGGTGCAGATATGTCTTTAATGGTTTGGACAAATGAAATGGAGGGCTATCGTGAAAAAAGGACTTGTGATAGTGAAGAATCTGATACAGATTCTGAAGAAGATGGGGGTATGTCATTTTACAATATCTTATTTTAATTAAAACAAAAAATTAGTATTATTGATTTAAACTGCAGAAGTTGAAACAAGTAATAATAATGTTTGAATAATTGTGGTTTTAGTCTATTTGGTCTCTTTAACACTAAAATTGGTTTTGTCACTTAAGAATAACAGACTGTCATGTTTTGAAGACTTAGATATTTATCTACAAATGTAATATAAGCATATTTAAATAAGTACTGTTAAAATAAATTTATAGTATCTAATCTCATATTTTAAAATAATTTTGACTTTTCATAATATACCAGTAATACCAGCTCATCATAGAAAAATTAGAAAATACATTTTATAGTAAAAAATGAACACAGCATCCATAATTTGACCACTCAGAGGCAACCTCTGTTAACATTTTGAGGTATATTAATAAGGGTATGTGCATTTATATACATAGTATATTTTTAACAAAAATGATATCATATTGAACTTTTTTGTAGCCTGCTATGATCACTTCGTAATACTTTGAAAACATTGTTACATATTATTAAAAATTCTTCTACATCATTTTTACTGGCTGTATGTTACTTCATAATTTGGCTACAATACAGTTTAATTTACTTCACATCGTTGAACATCCTTATATCCAAATTATAAGATCGTAATTGGTCTCTTCAGTTATCACTTAGAGAATAATTCTTGTATTTTAATGGTAGGCTATGACAGTGATGTTACAAGGGAGAATGAAATCACTTACACCATCAGAGCCTTATCAACAAATATTCGTCCAATGTTTGGGATCAAGCCTCATTTACAACAAAAAGAACCCTCAATTGATGAGAGGTAACAATCAAGTTTAAAATTAGATGAAGAAAAGATATTGATATTAAAATCTGAATGTATTGTTTAACTGAATGAATTTTTGCAAAAGCTAAGTAACAGTGGTACTCTCGCATTATACAATCCTTAGCACATCTTAGAAAACATGTTTGTCCTTAAATATTTTGTGGTTGTGACACTGTCTTTTGCATGTAGGTTTAGGAATGATGCTATATTTTAAGTCTGTATGATTAAAGGAATCTTATTTGCTAACTTTTATAAATATATGCGATGAGGTTGGAGAGATAATAAAAAATTGAATGTAATACCAAGTACTTTTTAGGAAGCACATGGGCAGAGATGTGATTAAATTTTGAAAAGGGCTTTTTAGCCATGTGCCTTTCATCAAGAATAGAAAATCATTATTTTAAAATTTTCCAAAAAGGCAAGCTGAAGTATAGCTTGTCTCAAATTGGAATTATTGGTCTTTGTCTAGAATCAGCAAATCAAAAATAAGGACATGTACACAGCAATTTTATGAAGAGAGTTAGCTTTTTAATAAAGTCTCTGAGCTAGATGATAGATCAAGGGAGAAATTGTAACCTGATGCTCTTAAGATCGTTAGGTAACACAGGAAACAGTAAAGAGGCAAATGGATCAGTGAATGGCATGGATTTCAGAAGCAAAGAGGTTTTAAGAAATAATAAAGGAAAAATTATCCAAAAACAGCAGTGAGGAAAATAGAGGGAGTGGGAGGTGAAAACAACAGTAACCTCTTCTGTAGAAAGCTATGATGAGGAAAACTTTATTATGAGAAGTTAGTAAGAATATTTGAGGGGAGAGTTAAAAAAAGGGAATGCATTCGCATTGAACAGAATTTGTGGAAAATTCATGTGAACGTATAGTTGGTGAGGGTAGAGAGCTAAATTAGAGCATTGGAGCTCAGCTAGATAGAAATGATATCACAGGAAAGCATTGGCAGAGGAATTTGAGTTTGCACCTATTAGTTTACTATTCAGTGGAAATGTTGAAATTGGAAGGATGAGATGCACAATAGTGATGAGGGGAAGGGCCAACTAGAGCGTCCGTTGAACTGAATACCCCAAAGTTCCCAGGGAAGTTCTGGGTGGAATGTTGAGGTGGTGATGCCTCCACAAGTCCTCTTTCAGGTGCCCCACTTGCAGATGGTGTGCCTCAGAGAATAGCAGTGGAGACTCACGTTATAAGAAGTGGGTAGAGAGAGGGTGGTCATCAGTGTTGTCCTCACATATAAAGATATATGAGTTAGAGATGTAGTAAGTTAGAGATGTTTTGAGAAAGCTGACCATGCCATCATCTAAATACTTGCACAGGATTCAATATTGAAGTAACTTGGTAGGAGGCAGTATCATATCATGCAAAGGGCATGGTTTTTGGATTCAGACAAATGGATTAAGATATTCCTTTTTATGGGACGGCCGATTAGCTCAATTGGTTACAGAATGTGGTGCTCTTAACAACAAGGTTGCAGGGTCAATCCCCACATGGGCCACTGTGAGCTGTGCCCTCCACAACTAGATTGAAACAACTACTTGACTTGGAGCTGATGGGTCCTGAAAAAACACATTTAAATAAATAAAAGTTGTTTTTTTTTAAAGTTCCAAAAATTATTCATCTTTATCATTTACCAGTTGTGTGACCTTGAAAAACTATTCGTTTTCTCTGAGCCTCAGTTTCCTTCGCAGTAAAATGATAATGATAATCTCTAATTTGCGGAGTATTTTAAGGCTTAAATGAAATAATGTATATAAAGAATTTGGATAGTAACTGGTCTTCACCAATGATACCTTCCCTTAGAATGAAATACAGAGTAGGCTGAAGAGAAGCCCTGGTTAATACTGAAACACTTTCTGAAATTAAATACTCACAGAGTAATGAACACTACCCATCTACTTATTAATTAAAGTACTATGGTTAAATATGCAAATGTGGGTGTTCCTAATTAGAATTTTTGCAATATAGTGCTTAATATTACTTAAAGGAAATTATACCTCACAGGTCATGAAAAATGAATAGTGCATTACGGGGAGGAAGGAACTCTAGACATTCCTATAAATCTTTTTCATGTATTGTATTGGTTTTTAAAAGAAAATTATTATCATTTATCAAATAAATTAAGTATGTCAGAAAATGTGACCTAATTTTAATCTGTAGGTCATCATTCATGGTAAAACACTAAAATTTTCTGCCTCATTGTTGAAGTGACCCAAGTTCTCACAGATAGAAATATTTTACTGCTCATGAAGAATGGTTGACATTGTCAAATTATAATCTTTGCTGTTAGCTTGCATTTTTTACAGCTAACTTTTTAAAATTTAGTTTTGTAATTATTTTGCACATTGTTCTCAAATTATTTTATGATTTAACTCTACTAAATTCTTCTGAAAATGCTGAGGCAGAAGCGAGTAATGTGAGTCATAGTTAGGAGTCTTCATTTTCATAAATGAAAAAATTAAGGGAAATAAAAATGAAGAGATAATTTATTTTTACCAACTGAATATATTTGTGAGGAGAAAAATTGTTCTGTATAACTAATTGTTTTCATATTTTAAATAAAATATTGCCATCAAATATGAAACAAAACACTTTATATAAACAGTTAAATGCTTATCAAATATCTTATCTACTTAAAAGAATAATGTTTCTGATGACTATTTGATAACTACTTTACTTGGTTGATATTTTTATGGGGTCTTTTTTCCTAAATCACTTTAATAATTTTATTTTTCTGTAAATATTTGTGAAGCAAATCTTATGTATGTAGTTTATTGTCAATCAAATTTCCAATATTTTTTAATCAAAATATTAAAACCAATGAGACACAAAATTAGGCATTTTTGTATTTCTTTAGAATTCTGTTGTCATGTTGCATTTATTCTGTTTACTAAATTGCTACATTTTATTCATCATCAATTTTCATGTATGTTTGCTTTTTTCTTCTTGCTCCTTTTGAAGGCAGGGGGTAGTAAGGTAAGTATTTTATTAAAGAAAATACTCAAAAATTTACTCATTTGTTTTGGTCTTTATAGTATTGTAAGTTATTGATTTTTTTTTCCCCTATAAAACTTTAAACTACATTTGTTAAGAAAGAATAATAAAATGAAATAGGACAAATCCTACAAAAGAGTTGCACTTTGTAGGTACAATATGTGGATGTTGTTATGAGGATTTTATTATGATCATTGGTTTTACAGATGATTTGTCACAAACTCCCATGCGCAAGATAGTTTTAGTTTTTCCTTAAGTTTCAGAGGCTCATAAAAACAAACTGTTAACCATACATTTTTGTCAGTGAAAAAACTCTCAGTTTGTTAACCGGTTAGCTTCATTTAATGCATGTTTAATATATTCATTAATTTAAAAATATTAACATAGGGCAGTGATGGTATTTGTATGTTTAATACAATGATATGTGTAAGAAAGGATTCTTTGGAGTACTTTTATAGCTACTTTTAGTGAGAAGAAAATGTCTTCAGTTTCTGAGAACAATGTGGAAAAGGCTAGTCTATTTTAGAAGTAAAAATAAAAAAAGTTATCATTAGGAAAATGCTGGAGGATAAGAATGAAAAAAGTAGATTTGAGGCAAAATTGTGCAGAAACTCAAATATTAGGCAGAAAAAGAAGAATGTTTATAACATAGAACATCTTGAATTCTCACTTTTCTTTTCTACCTTCTTCTGATTTCCCAGCCATTAATGGAATAACTTAAGCCTTTTCCTATGGGCAGTAATAAATAAAAACAGTAGGCCTTTAATATATGCAATATCATTTATCTGCATTAAACTTGTAAAAGTATTTTATTACAGGAAGTATTTTACTGGTGTTTTAAATTCAAATTTGTATTGTAATCTTTTCCCTTTTTTTCTGCTGCTGAAAAGAGGTTCCAGGTAATCCTCTTTCTTTGCTATGCTTTATGAGGCCTAATTTTGTATTTTTATCTTCTTTTATATTTCCCATTAATGAGCTATGTTACTTGGTGTTCTTTACCTCTATTCACAGTTCTTCACATTTTACTCCTTTGAACTGAATATTCCTGAAATGAATAGCATCTTAATTATTGGATTTATATTACATAAGTTACTGCTTTTCTAAAAGTATGCATTTAATTTGTATAATTTTACAAGTTGTGTAATTTTAAGCAATAATATATCATTTATGAATTATCTCTATAAAAATTAAAATATATTTAACTGTTACACAGGATTGTATAGATAAAAATGACCTGTTTCTTAAAAATGTCAGACAATAAGATTGAATAAAGTTCCACAAAATGACTTGGAAGAAGAGCCAAAGTATTCTACCTACACCTATGGAAAGCAAAGGAAAGACCTCTTCCTACCAACCTGTTGCAGAACCCACTCCTGTAGATGCCAAGGAAGAAAAATAATAATTCACTAATTGCCATGAATAACCAAGGAAACAAGGCAGCTCAGAATGAAAATGTAAAGTCTCCAGAAAATGAACTTAAAGACATGGAAATATGTGACTTAAAGGACAGAGAATTCAAGATTACAGTTCTGAAAAAACTCAATGAGATGCAAGAAAACACAGACAGGCAGTTTAATGAACTCAGAAACAAAAGCAAAGAACAAAATGAACATTTTTACCAAAGAGACTGAAATTTTAAAAAAGAACCAAATAGAATTTCTGGAGATTAAGAACTCAATAAAAGAAAGGAAGAATGAAATAGCCAGCTTAGGTAATAGAGCTGACCAGATGGAGGAAAGATTCAGTGACATTGAAGACAGAAATCTGGACATGACACAGATCGAAGAAGAGAGAGACTTGAGAAATGAAAGAACTCTACATAAATAAAAGAAATGAAAGAACATCTACAAGAGTTTTCTGACTCCATCAGAAAGAGTATTATAAGGATAATAGGCATACCAGAAATAGAAGAAAGAAAGAAGGGAACAGAGAGTATGTTCAAACAAATAATCGACGAGCACTTCCCAAACTTGTGGGAAGAACTGGACCCTTGAATTCAAGAAGCAAATAGAACACCTAATTACCTCATTCCTAACAGGCCTTCTCCAAGGCACATTGTATTGAAGCTGTCAAAAATTAATGACAAAGAAAGAATCCTCAAAGCAGCCAGGGAAAAAAAGAGAGTAATCTACAACGGAAAGCCCATTAAGTTATCATCAGTTTTTTCAGCAGAAACTCTACAAGCCAGGAGGGAAAAGACTCAAATGTTCAAACTATTGAAAAAGAGAAATTATGAGCCAAGAATAATATATCCAGCAAAGATATCCTTTAGATATGAAGGAGGAATAAAGATCTTTCCAGACATACAGAAGCTGAGGGAATTTTCTAACACACGACCTGCACTACAAGAAATACTGAAGGAGGCTATTCGACCTGAAAAGAAAAAAGCAAAAGAATACAAAACCATGAGTAGTATTACACACAGACAGAAGCATGAAATGGCAACCCCTGCACCAAATAAGACACTATATACTTATAACATACAGGGTAGAGAAGGAAAAAAAAACAAAGAAAAAGAGGAAAAAGACAACTTGCTATTGCAGCGCAGGAATCAACTCACAGCATAAATAGGGATAATTTGTGACCAAAAACCAAAAGTGGGGAGAGTAAAGGTCTGAACTGGCATAAGGGAATTGAGAAAGTTAGCATGCTGAAGAAAATGGAATACTCTAAATATGAAACTTTCTTTTACATAAACTTAATAGTAACCACTCAGAAAAAAATCAAGAACTGAAATATATAACATAATAAAAGAAGAAACAGAAGGAAAAATCATAGGATACCACCACACTGAAATAATAGACAGCAACAAAAAGGCAAAGAAACAATGGAGACACAGTCCTACAGAAAACCAAAGATAGAATGATAGGAAATCCTCACATATCAGTAATCACCCTAAATGTAAATGGACCGAACTCACCAACAAAAAGGCACAGAGTAGCAGATTGGATCAAAAAACTAAACCCAACCTTATGCTGCCTCCAAGAGACACATCTCAGCTACAAGGACAAATACGGACTCAAAGTGAGAGGGTGATATCAGTACGTGCGTTTTTTCTGGATACCATTTGCTTGACACTCCAAGAAAATGGTATCCAGAAAAAAGCACGTACTGATATCAGAGGAAACAGACTTCAGGATAAAAAAGGTAACAAGAGACAAAGATGGACATTTCATAATGATAAAAGGGACTATACAACAACAAGACATAACATTTATCAATATTTATGCCCTCAATCAGGGAGCACCAGATTATACCATGCAACTAACAGAACTAAAGGGAGAAATTGACCAAAATACAATTGTAGTTGGGGACCTAAATACCTCATTGACAGCTATGGATAGATCATCCAAACAGAAAATAAATAAATAAATATCAGCCCTAAATGACACATTAGATGAAATGGACCTAGTTGACATTTATAGAGCACTTCATCCTAGAACATCATACTATACACTTTTTTCTAGTGTCCATGGAACATTCTCAAGGATAGACCATATATTGGGACACAAAACTAGCCTCAGCAAATTTATGAAGATGGAAATCATACCAAGCATATTCTCTGATCACAGGCTTTGAAATAGGATATCAACTGCAAAAAAGAAAGCAGGAAAAAACCACAAATATGTGGAAATTAAACAACATACTTTTAAAGAATGACCAGGTCAAAGAAGAAATAAGAGAGAACAAAAGATACATAGAAACAAATGAGAATGAAAATACATTCTACCAAAATTGTGTGGATGCAGTGAAAACAGTTTTAAGAGGGAAATTTATATCATTACAGGCCTATCTCAAGAAAGAAGAAGAATTCCGTATAAATAACCTCACGTTACACCTTAAAGAACTAGAAAAAGAAGAACAAATGAAACCCAAGGTCAGTAGAAGAAAGGAAATAATAAAAATCAGAACAGAACTAAATGAAATAGAGAACAAATAGACAACAGAAACAATTAATGTGACAAAGAACTGGTTCTTTGAAAAGATTAATAAAATTGACAAACCCTTGGCTAGACTCACTAAGATAAAAAGAGAAAAGACACTAATAAAATCAGAAATGAAAGAGGGGAAGTTATCACGGATGCCACAGAAATACAAGAGATCATCCAAGAATACTATGAAAAACTATATGCCACCAAATTCAATAACCTAGAAGAAATGGACAAGTTCTTAGAAACATATAGCCTTCCTAGGCTGAATCACAAAGAATTGGAAAATCTAAATAGACTGATCACCAGTAAGGAAAGTGAATCAGTCATCAGAACACTTCCCAAAAGCAAAAGTCCGGGACCAGGTGGCTTCACTAGTGAATTCTACCAAACCTTCAAAGAGGATCTAATACCTGTCCTACTCAAAGTTTTCCAAAAAACTGAAGAAGAGGCAATACTCCCTAACTCATTTTATGAGGCCAACATTACCCTGATACCAAAACCTAGTAAGGATAACACAAAAAAAGAAAATTACAGACCAATATCTCTGATGAATACAGATGCAGAAAGCCTAAACAAAATTCTACCAAATCGAATGGAATAATGCATTAAAAAGATTATTCATCACGACCAAGTGAGGTTCATCCCAGGGGTACGAGGATGGTTCAATTTATGCAAATCCATCAATGTGATACATCACATAAACAAAATAAAGGACAAATCATATGATTATATCAATAGATGCAGAAAAAGCATTTGACAAGATACAACATGTTTATAATTAAGACACTCAATAAAATACGTATAGAAGCAAAATACCTTAACATAATCAAGGCCATATATGACAAATCCTCAGCTAATATCATAATTAACAGTGAAAAACTGAAGCCCTTTGCTCTACGTTGAGGAACACGACAGGGCTGTCTCCTATCCCTTCTGCTTTTCAACACAGTGTTGGAAGTCCTAGCCAGAGCCATCAGTCAAGAGAAAGAAATAAAAGGCATCCAAATTGGGAATGAAGAAGTTAAATTGTCATTTTTTGCAGATGGCATGATGCTATATATACCATGTTTCACCGAAAATAAGACCTAACCAGAAAATAAGTCCTAGCGTGAGTTTTCAGGATAACATCTCCTGAACATAAGCCCTAATGTGTCTTTTGGAACAAGCCATCATATAAGACCTGGTCTAATTTTCGGGGAAACATGGTAGAAAACCTTAAAGAATCTACCAAAAAGCTATTAGAAACAATAAACGAATAGTAAACGAACAGTGAAGTTGCCAGCTACAAAATTAACGTACAAAAGTCCATTGCATTCCTATATACTAACAATGAAATCTCAGAAAAAGAAATTAAAAAAGCAATTCCTTTTGCAATTGCAACAAAAAGAATAAAATACCTAGGGATAAACTTGACCAAAGATGAGAAAGACCTGTATACTGAAAACTATGACATTTTTAAAAGAAATTGAAGAAGACACAAAGAAATGGAAAGACATTCCGTGCTCATGGATTGGAAGAATCAGCATAGTTAACATGGCCATATTAACCAAAGCAATGTACAGATTTAATGCAATCCCCATCAAAATCTCAATGGCATTTTTTAAAGAAATAGAACAAACAATCATCAGATTTATGTGGAACCACAAAAGACACAGAATAGCCAAAGCAAGCCTAAGAAAAAAGAACAATGCTAGAGGTATCACACTCCCTGACTTCAACTTGTACTACAGGGCAACAATAATCAAAACAGCATGGTATTGGCAGAAAAAGAGACACACAGACCAATGGAATAGAATTGAGAACCAAGAAATAACCCACATAAATATGGACAGATAATTTTTGACAAAGAAGCCAAAAACATACAATGGAGAAAAGACAGCCTCTTCAATAAATGGTGCTGGGAGAATTGGAAAGCCATGTGCAAAAGAATGAACTAGGTTGCCATCTGTCACCATGTACCAAAATTAACTCAAAATGGATCAAACACCTAAACATAAGACCTGAAACAATAAACTGCATAGGAGAAAGCATAAACTTATGGACCTTGGGTTCAAAGAGCATTTTATGAATTTGACTCCAAAGTCATGGGATGTAAAAGCTCAAATAAATGAATGGGACTATATCAAACTAAAAACCTTCTGCACAGCAAAAGAAACCATCAGTAAAATAAAGAGGCAACCAACCGAATGGGAGATTTTTGCAAACAACGCCTCCGATATGGGGCTAATCTCCAAAATATACAAGGAACTCATACAACTTAACTACAAAAAGACAAACTACCCAATTGAAAAATGGGCAGAGGACCTGAATGAAGAGACATTTCTCCAAAGAGGACATACAAATGGCAAATAGACATATGAAAAAATGCTCAACATCACTAATTATCAGAGAAATGCAAATAAAAACTACAATGAGGTATCACCTCACCCCAGTTAGAATGGCTATCATCAACAAGACAAATAGTAACAAGTGTTGGAGAGGCTGTGGAGAAAAAGGAACCCTCATACACTGTTGGTGGGAATGCAGACTGGTGCAGCCGCTATGGAAGGCAGTGTGGAGGTTCCTCAAAAAATTAATAGAATTACCATATGACCCAGCAATCCCTCTCCTGGGTATCTACCCAAAAAATCTGAAAACATTTATCCATAAAGAAATATGTGCTCCCATGTTCATTGCAACTTTATTTATGGTGGTCAAGACATGGAAACAACCAGTGTCCTTCCATAGATGAATGGATAAGAAGTTGTGGTATATATACACAATAGAATACTCTTCTGCCATAAGAAAAGATGAAATAGGACCATTTGCGACAATATAGATGGATCTTGAGATTATAATGCTAAGTGAAATAAATCAGACAGAAAAAGTGGAGAACCATATGATTTCACTGATATGTATAGCACATAAAACTGGAAACAACAAAAGAACAAGACAAACAAATGAAGAAACAAACTCATAGACACAGACAATAGTTTAGTGATTACCATAGGGTAAGGGGGGGTGGTACATGAGGGTAAAGGGAATCAAATATATGGTGATGGAAAGAGAACTGACTCTGGGTGATGAACACACAGTGTGATATATAGATAATGTATTACAGAATTGTACACCTGAAATCTGTGTAACTTTACTAACAATTGTCACTCCAGTAAACTTTAATTAAAAAAAAAAAGAAAGAAAGAAAAGCCAAGGCTGCTATCATTCTCTAAAATGGTCGTAGGAGAAATATTTTTGTGTTAAATATTATAAATTCAGTTATATTTATTATTTATAGACTTTCAAAAAAGTATATGATAAAGGTTTGAAACCAAAGCTTTTGTAATAATTTGAGAAGTTCTTTGTGTAAGTCTTGTAAGTGCATTTCATTTTTATGCCACCAATTAGTCATGCTTATATACTTCCATATGCTGCTTCATACTACATATGAAAATACACGTCTTTTATAGTACATATTCAAGATATAGTACTTCATTTTCTTTTTTATATAGAAACAACTTGACAATCATTTTGAAAATGCAAATATATTGTTATGCCTTTATTTTTATCAACTTATCATTGTTGGGATTTTTTCACAGGAAAGTTAATTTGTATCATTTCCAGATTTAGTTGTTACAGATTGAATATTAGCTTAAAATTTGGAGGGGGGAGTTGAGACATGATTGATTTAGATTCAGTGTTCAGGTTATTAAACATTCGAATAATGGTTATCTGAGTTAAAACTAAATGATGAGGACGTTTAAAAATATTAAGGAAAGGGTTTTAGGGAAGAGCCTCCACATTTAGATGATTCAAATGGAGAATGTTACACATCTAATGGGACATTATAAATAGATCCTGAATTAGTAGTGGAAAAGGAGAAAAGGGGGCTAGATTTGAGAGCTTCTATGTAAGTAAAGTTGACAAATGTTTAATAAATAGTGATGACAAGGGAAGAAAAGGAGTTGGAAGCAACAGTAATAGTGATCACCTTTTATCGAACGTTATATGGTTTACAGTTCTTTGTAACTGTACAACGTCTTGCTTGACTAACTGACGGTGATGCCATAACTACGCTAGGGACTTCGGAAGAAGAGAAGGTAAATGGCATGGAGGGGCAGTTGATGAGTGCAAATTTGAACTCAGACATGATTTTTGTTGCCAACAGTATAGAAAGTTTATAGAAATATTTTCAAAATTCAGGTCAAGAAAAATGTATTGAGTACCTGCTCTACGCATGGTACTGGGAAAGAGATGCTTTGGAGCAGCAATCCAGGCTTTGTTGATAATGCACCCCATAATCAAAAGGAAGGAAGCTTTTGAGTATGTAAAACTAACCTTTGTATTTTTTTATAAACAGTTTGCTCTTATACTATTATAGTATTTACATTATGAAATACATGCCAAAGCAATTTAAAAATGAATAGGTCTCACATTTTCTTTCCACCTGTGTGCTTTAGAAAATATCAGAATACAGAGGGCACACAGTCTAGTGAGCAACACAGATTAGGTCCATTTTTATGAAGATGTGTCAGACATGTGTCTGCAGGGCAGGTGAGGGAGCCTCAGTGAAGGAGCCTGTGACAGACAGGTGCCTTTCCTCATTCCCACTTCCCTGTTTCAGGCCTCCCGTGAGCAGGGCCCCGCCACAGCCGGAGAAACTCCAGACAAACAATGTTGGCAAGAAAAAGAGACCCATAGAGGTGAGGAAAATCCATTCTCTAGTCTTAACTTGTACTTTAAAATGTATTCAGAGTTCATTGCATTTCTTTTTTGTAAAATACCCAAGTCTTGTCGTTGGTTTTTATGAAAATAAACATTGAATAATGTTTTTTGTTTGGTAAAAATTGATTGCTTAACTGTCAAGTCTGAGTTTTAAATTGATATCCTCTGTTTCTTTTCATCTTATCAGTTGTTCTTTTTAGTTGTGCATGAATAATATCCTGAATTGAACTGTATCTCAGAGACCTTCTAAATGTAAATATATGTGAATGCTTTATGGCTTATGGAAGCACAAGCACCTTGGCAATGTTTTATGTTTAGTGGTTTGAATTTATAAATTAAAGATTTAATACTTATACCAAATCAGGAACTTTTACCCCATGCAATGTACTCATTTGAGGGTTCAATGAAGGCTCTGCTTCCACCAAAGAAACCTTCCACAGTAATTGAGTAAGACGGAAAGGTCTCCAGGCATTTCATCATCCCAGTATCAGTAGCAGCGAGCAAACTTTTCTAAATCAGGTCAAAAACAAAGTGTTAAGGCTGTGAGAGGGTGATTGTTATACTTCCTACCCCACTCAGCCTCACAAGGTAAAAAATGGTGGACACTTCAGTCGCACAATTATCTGCTAGAACTTCAGCATGAGTTATCAGAGATGGTATGCTTCATTTTGTGCACTGGTGTCAATGTGTCTTTTGGATCCTTAAAAGTCCATCACTTGGACATCATTTGTACTGAGTCATGTATGCAGATCAGGTATTTTAACTAATAGTGAACACCAATGGAAATGTTCTTTTGGGCACAAAGTATCCCTATGTTTATTTTAACACATGAAATCTTAAAAACTAAAATTCTTGGAATCAGATGACCTTGTGATTCTCTTTATTTTTATAACTTTATGTAGACAAGTATGGAATGTGTGTTTCAGCCAACCAAAACAGGTTATATAGAGAACTGTGTCTAGCTTAATTTTGTGTTTGCAGTTTGAAAAATCAAAAATGCATCCTCCATTTTAACTTAGGATCCCACTACTGTAACAACAAAAAAAGGTGAACATTTAGATATGAGGAATTGTATAATGGTTTTATCATTGTTATAGGACCTTGTGTTGGAGCTTGTTATTGGCTATCGAGGCAGAGACTGTAGGAATAATGCTCACTATTTAAATGATGGTGATGATATAATTTATCATACTGCATCCATTGGGATTCTGCACAATGTTGCCACAGGTAGGACACCCTGATTCTCCATCCCTTCCTTTTTTTAATTTAGGAGTTTTTATTTAGCATCTTAAAATTCTTTGTTAAAAATATAATTAAAATGGATGAGCCCAGAATATAAATTTTTCATACTGTAGAACTTTCTAGTAATATTTCATATAAGCAAATTTACAGTCTTAACAGAATTTAACACAACAGAAGAGAATTTCATAATGCAAAGTGCTCATAGGTCTCTATTAGAAGTGAAGGTTTATTGTATGTTGAAAGCATGTTTTATAGTGAAACCGTTTGTAACTTTCTTCTATTTCCCCATAACCTTAACATGACAACGGATGGTTTGGATGGTTGTGTTTGATATTAGTTAGTGACTGAAACTAGCATGTTGGGTGAGTTGATTGCTCGAGGGTGGGACTGCGGTGGTGGTGGTCTTAGCGAGGCTTTGGAAAACTGAGGAAGGTAGCAATGAAAGCTGCTTGCCTGTGGCTCTGCTGATGATACCTTGTTTGATACAGTCAGGTGAGAAAATATTCCTTGATGTTTATATAACTGATTGGATTGTTGGAAAAGTTCTCTTAGCATCATTTGACGACCAATGATGTAATAATCGTGACATTCACTATTTAATTATAAATTCTGTTTTATTACAAAAAATTGTAAACTTCAGAAATTGTGAAAGTTGGAAGTAAAAATAGAGATTATCTAGGCCAAACCTTTCTGGCTTTTTCTTCTGATCGTTTCACACTGAATAGGTAAAGAGTGGATTATATGAGTCATGGTCTCCCACTCCTGGTAAGTATTAATCATTCTGTTTGGATTTCCTGAAGAAAAGGAATCCAGCCAAGATCACTCAGAAATCATTGTCAATTTTCAACTTAATAATCAGGATCATTTAAAAAATACCACTTAAAAAGAAAATCCTCTTAAGTGAGGCTTCATGTACTCTGCAAAGAAAATAGAGAAGAATGAGAAAAGATAAGCTAGAAAGGGATGGATGTATAAATACACTTTCATGTTTATACAGTCATGCACTGCTTAACGATGCGTATACCTTCTGAGACATGTCATTAGGTGATTTGTGGGAACATCCCAGAGGCCCTTACACAAACCCAGATGGCCTACTGCTCACCTAGGCTCTATGTTGTAACCTATTGGTTGCTCCTGGGCTACAAACCTGGACAGCAGGTTACTATACTGAATACTGTAGGCAGCTGTACCACAATAGTATCTATGTATCTAAACATAGAAAAGGTACAGTAAAGATACGGTGCAGAGGAGAAAACATGGGGCACCTGGGTAGGGCACTTACTGGGAATGGAGCTTGCGGGACTGGAAGTGGCCCTGGTGAGGCAGTGAGTGGTGAGTGAGTGTGAAGGCCCAGGACATGACACTGCTGTGGACTTTATAAACACAGTACACTTAGGGTGCACTAAATTGATAAAACAACATGAAATTAAATCAAGCACAAGATGAAAATGGTGCAATCAAGAAACGCAATAAACAGGAGCTATAGGAGGCTGCTGCTAGCATAACAGCATACTGTTTTACAGCAAACTTTTTTTAAGTAGAAAGAGTATGCTCTAAAAGAATAAAGAGCATGGTATAGTAAATATATAAACACTAAAATATTTATTGTTAATAGAAAGCATTGTGTACTGGACATAATGGCCTGTGCTGCACTTTTATGTGGCGGGCTGCACGGTAGGTTTGTTTACAAACCCGTATGTGATGCCTTACGCTGTGCTATTAGGACATCACTAGGCAATAGGAATTTTTCAGCTCATTATAATGTTACGGGACCACCTTCTTATGTACAGTCCGTCATTGACACAAACGTCGTTAATGCGGCATGTGACTGTCCTTGTAATTTTCTTATTTGTAATTAATCGCCTTTCTAATGATGGGGTGTAGAAAGAGAGGGCAGAGGGGAGACTAGGCACTGAGATTTGGCCTCTCGCCAGTCTGTGGATACATTGGTATGTTCACATTCCACAAGTCTTGATCTATTAGCTGATTTAATCTAATTAGCTAACAGCACATACAATTTGCATCTTTAACTGAACTCCCAGCCGTGGAAAATATGAAGCACATTTCACTTTGAGAAGTGTTAAGTACTAGTAAATCTGTGAAATGTTATTGTTAAATTGTTTCATTTTGTTTTGCTTTTTGGAGGACCTAGTCTTGCCGGCCCTCTATACTCTGGCTCCAGCCTGCCATCCTGACATCATTCCCGCTTCTCTGTTTAACTCGCACGAGCCTGCCTTTGTTACCTGCTGCACAGCCACAGTCTCTGCGAAGGTCTCTTCATTATCACAACTACTAGATAAATCACATTACTTCTTTAATCACATTCTTCAGTACCTCCCACTGACAACAGAATACATATGAAATTGAATAGGCTGGCATTCGAAATCCTCTATAATTCTAGTTCCAGTGTTTCTCACTTTTCTTCTTCATGACCCTACACTTAAGCCCAATGAACCATTTGTATGCATACCCAATACTTCCCTGCCTTTGTATTTTTGCTTAAAGTCCTCCTCTACCTGGAATGCCTTTCCCCACCCACCCTCACATTTACAGAATCTACCGTGTCAGTATAGGAGTACATAAGCCCATGATAAGAAGAATTTTTCCTGCGGTGAAGTCCCATCTCGTTTTGATCTTTAACTGTCTCATGGCATTTGCTATCTTCAGCTTTGTATCACATTGGTTTATGCCTTTCAGGGCTCTATCCCTTTAAAAGCTTCTGAGTTATTTTTCCATCCTTATGATGATGTGTCCATGTGAAGTGCTCAAAAAATATGTTAAATAAGCAAGTAAGTTAAACAAAGCAGCTTATTACTCTGGATAAGTGCATTTGGCTGTTATACCTTAACATTTTCAAATTTAATTCTCAAATTCTTTCTTTTATAGGGACTCAGAGTTTTTATCAGGAACATAACGATGATATTCTGTGCCTCACTGTAAATCAGCACCCCAAATTTATCAACATAGTGGCAACGGGCCAAGTAGGTATGTTTCTATGCTGTAAAAAGAAGCAGTTTAATGTAATTTTCTTGTTCAAATTAATTCAGTATCCTAGGGAAAAATTAACATATATTTGTGTATTGTTCAAAATGTATTTGCACATAAAACACACAGCCATTTTTACCATACTATTTGCTTCTACGTACCTTTCTCTCACTTTGGTTATCTGAGTTGGTTCAGACAGGTCAGGATTAAGAATAAGCTATTAAATGGTGATTGAAAGAGTTGGGCTTAGTCCTTAGCAGACATTTCTGATCAGCAAATGGTTTAATAGTGTATAGAGCAGAAAGGAAGAAGTTGAGGAGGACATGGTAAAATAAGGGAGCCGCGAAATAACTAGACCGAAGGGGAAGGACATCTGCGTCAGGAGGGTTAAGCTAGAAGGAGAGAGAAGCCACGTCTGTCCCATGTTGGTAAAGCCTCTTTCTCTGCCTCTGTCTTTTCTTGGAATGGATCTAATTTACCACCTGCTTTGAAATCACCTGTAGTGCTGCCTTTTTTAACTCTACAGAAAACCTAAACAAAGGCCATTACTCTACAGGCAACATGAAGAGAGCATAGCAGGTCTATCGAAGGACTTATCTACTAATCAGGGGTCACTGCGAACATCACAGAGTATTAGGTAATAGATTTGATCAGTTAGATAGGCACAACTCTGGGAGAGTTTCTAAAAGAGATAATATGATAATTTATGCTTTTAATATCTTCATTTTCATACGTAAACCGATCAGTTAGGTAATTTTCTGTGCGTTGCTTACTTCTACAGTTATGCAACAAAGAACCTTGTATTCTTCCTTTCTGTAGTTTTCTACTTTTAAAAAGAAGGTAGACCCATACTTCACCCATTATATACAAAATATTCTCATCCTTTGAGTATAAATACATAGGTCTAGCCTTTCTGTGTGCTAAGTTTTTTGAAATTGAAGTCTTTCATTCGGCATGAGGAATGAGAAACCATGTTATTACCGTTTTACTGATGAAAGTGCCTCTTGGCATATACTTACTTTTTAATTGCTCAGTTAATTTTTATTGAGTAAATTGATTTAGTTAACAAAATTATTGAGCACCTACCATGTGCAAGGTATTGTTCTAGGTGCTGGGGATACAGCACCTTACAGAAAAACCCCACATCTCTATTTTAATGGAATTTACATTCTGTGAATAAAATTCTAGAAGGTGTGGTTCTTTTATTTCCCAACTTCGTACCTTCTCCTTTTCTTTCCCCTTCTCTCCCTCTGTTAAGCATCTATTAACAGACATATTAGTGCTGTAGTTTTCTCTTTTGATTAACAAATGTGGTCACAAATTAATCTTTCATGAAATTTGACTGTTCTCCAGTTCTTTTTCTATTTTCAAACTGAGATATAATTGACACATAACTATACAGATGGTGCCAAAAAAATGTATACACATTTTAAGAAAGGAAAAAACTGTATTAAAATCGTAATACTCAATAATACCGATAAAAAAAGATGAATATAAGTCATATGTATACATTTTTTTGGCACCCCCGCTATTACTTTTCAGGTATACAACATAATGATCCTCTATTTGTACTTCTATTTGAAAGGCAACACTGTAGGGAATGTGGAATGGCTAATTATCTACCCCCTCTCCTTCCAAGTCAAGGCAGTCCAGGGGTGAATTTTAGATCCTGTTTGCCTTGCCCTACTTGCACCCTGCCATAAAACAGTAAACATTCTTTGCTAATGACTAATTAAGTGTAAGATATTTCCTGAGAAGACCAAAGAGTGAGGGACTTTTTCTCTTCTGAACCTAAAGAGAATTGAATCAGTAGTTACTTTGCCTGCCAAGCTTGTTTAATACCTGCAAAGCACAAAACACTGCCTAACACTGGTTCTCTCTTTTAAAAATCATATGTTAATAGATCATAGAAGAATTGAAATATTTGCTTTTGTAGTTTTTTTTGGCCAGTTACATTCAAATTTTTCTTTTTATCTTGGCTAGAATTTACGAATCTCAGGGCCAAATACATCATTTTACCCAGTCTGTCATTAGATATTTGAATCTCCTCTGAACCCCATCATCACTTAATACCTAACGAAGTCGTGTAACCTCTGCTTGGAAGCTCTGTTATAAACAGCATCTTCATATAGAACAGAAATCTGTCTCTTTAATTGCAGCTCATTGGTGCTCATTCTTGGGTCATCTAGAACAGTTAATCTCTTACTCCCACGACATTATCTTCCAGTATTTGGAGAGAACTGTCATATTCTCCCTGAATCTCATCTGCTACTCCCTGTAGACAGCCCACTTTAGACATCCTGCAACTACGTTTCATGAGACAAAGAGTGCATGAGAGCAGTGGGATTGCTTTCCATGGAGGAACCTGCCTCCCCACTGGACTATGCTTTGGGTATCTGAGACCCCAGAATTCTCTGTCAAATGGTCCTAAACCTGCTTGTGGGCCTGCTTGAGCTTCTTCTATGAGTCCATGCTCCCAATGGCAGATTGCACAGCTAAGATGAGCCCCCCTGCGGGACGACCAAGGGGCAGCCATGCTATGGGAAGGCAGTGATGGAGTGCTGATGTACAGGCTGGAAGAGCTGCACAAGCTGCCATGGCTCCTGTGGGATGGGACACAGCTGGGAGGTGGGGAGAAAGGAATAGCCCAAGGCTTTCATACTGCCCCAATTCTAAGGAGTTCTAAATTTGAACCAGGCCTTCAAGGTCATTATAGGGGTGTACTTGTCAAGATAGGAAGATGAAACATATTTAATAATTTTACCTTGATTGATAACTTGAAAATACTTACGCCTGTGATGTTTAGGTCTTTTTTTGTACTCTTGTCCCAGCCCTGCAGATATCCAGGGACAAGCCTGATCTCCCAACAAAACACCCTGTCTTTGAACCATTCTTCATGTGGTTCAAGTCCTTCTGTTTCAAGCCCTCTCACCATTTGGTTATTATCAGAGCGTGTTCAGAACTAAAAGTGGTATTTCCTGAGTAGTATGCATAGCAGGTTCAGCTGCTTTATTCCCTCATATTCCATGTCAGGACACTATCAGTATATCCTTGAAATCATTATTTCATAGGGATATAAGGCTCTACCAAAGCAAAGAACAATCATCTATCTTGAAAGGATTCCTAAATGTTTACTCCTTTTTCTCTTGCTAAAAAGACAGCAGCTTCTAAAAATTTTGGTTAATAGGTATTTCCACCACAAATATAATGAGCATAGGCTTTCATGTTTTCTTTCTTGGCATCTTTTACAGAAAATGTTAGGTTTGAAAAAATGAAGAAAGGGGTTAATTAGTGGCCTGAATTAAGAACTTTTTCTTTCCTGAGTTATATGGCAAATTTTGCCAAAGTTTCTCTCAGAAGGTTTAGATTTCATTCTTCCCTTCAAGTAGAGATGCATTATAACCTTAAAGGGTCTGTTAACAATACATTTTGTAAACCAAAATGAGAGTCATATCAATTTAAATCATATCAATATTATTTTTAAAGTTGTTAAAATTTCATGTAACTCATTAAATACAAAGAAAGTATTGACCCAAAATTTGAAAAGTCACATACATAGAATGTCAATATGTATGTATAATTTAAATTACTGGTTTCACTTACAGTTTTCTCAATTTCATATAAAATTAATTTTGTATGTGATCCTTTAAATTATTTAAATTCACTGTTTTATAATTGAGTTTTTATAAATTTTAGTATTTGTTATTTATGGATTATTTTTCTGCTACTTTTCTATTTTAGGTGATTCAACAGACATGTCAGGTAAGGAAAGCTAATCATTTGCTGTTTTAGTTATATTGTTTAGTAATGATAGTCCAAATTTTTATAGCATAATAAGATACTTGAACCTATTTTGGATTTTTTTAAATGAAGAATACATCATTTTAATGTCATGATACTGAGCCCAATCTATAATAATAATAGTTTTTGAAAAACTAATATACTTTGACCTTTTTAGTGTGCCCAACACTGTTTTAAGCACTTTACATATATTGCCTATTTGGCCATCACAAGAATTCTTCATGGTAGATATTAACTTGCCTATATTATGTAGCTGGTAAAAGTAAAGGTGGAATTAAAACTTAATCTTACATCTGAAGCAATAAAGTTTATTGCCTAAAAACAAAATTAAAATATATATATTATTTTATGCACTATCCCAATTATTGCACGTATTAGATCAACAGATAATTTAGAGATTTAAAAATAACTATCGAGTGACGTCATAGGAATGGCGGCAGCAGGGCGCACTTTCTGAGTTCTCCTCCGGATCTTGTTGCAAACGGGAACTATAACCCATCGAGGAAATTTTCGCTCACCACACAATATAGTGGAGAGATTCGTGGATTGCTTGAAGCTAAGAAATTCTTGGGGGTAAGCTAACTGGACGGAGCAAGGAGAGGAGGAGGAGAAGCGGCGTGGGAGCGCCCGGCCGGCAGCGGCGGGAGAGCCCAGCCCCCAGCGGAGCCTCAGCTGGCGGGGGCGAAAATCGAAAACCACGGAGCCGGGCAAGCACGGGATCTCAGGCGGAGCGGAGAGCGCAGAGACCGGGGGTAGGCCCTTTCCCTGCTCCCATGGCTGATTTCTCCCGCCGGGAAGGCGGCGCGCCCTGCGGCGGTCGGGGGGCGCAGTCTCCATACCTGGGCCCCTCCCCCCCGCCCTGCTCTCCCAATCCTACCCCGCCCTTCCAGAGACTGGGACTGGAAACCGCGGTGCAGCCCCGCTGTGCCGGGCGCGCACAGGAGCCCAGGCGGAGCGGAGAGCGCAGAGACCGGGAGGCGGCTCTTTCCCTGCGTCCCGCGGCTGATTTCTCCAGCCGGGAAGGCGGCGCGCCCTGCGGCGGACGGGGGGCGCAGTCTCCATACCTAGGCCCCTCCCCCCCGCCCTGCTCTCCCAATCCTACCCCGCCCTTCCAGAGACTTAAACCGGCCCCTGAACCGAGAAGTGGTATCTAAAGCTCACGCTTTGGGAAGCCTGACGGACAGCCCTGACCCAGGCAGACTGGGCAGTGTGCGTGATTTTGGCTGCGCTAGGAGAGAAGAGACGCCTCCACCCCCAGCCACCACCTTTTCTGGCCTGCGGGAAGAGGGCGACGCACGGCTGGGCTGGGAGAGTGAAGACCCCTCCATCTCCAGCCCCCACCCTTCCTGGCTTGCCTAGGGTGGGGTGGGTGCAGCGGCCGAGACACACCCGGAGATCAGCAGTGAGGCAGACGCAGCTCTGGGCTTTCAGCAGATCAGAAATCTCCTGCCCGTACTCACACACACACACTGAAGAGGTGCCTTAAGACTCAAGAGTTTTGGTCACATATCTGGTGGTGCCACTCTCAGTGTGCATTTGTGCAGGCAAGGGCAGAAACTGCACTGATATTGTAAAAACTATCATCCAGACCCCTCAGGCCCACGCTTTTAAGTCTGCAGTCCCAAAGTCTCTCTGGGCACCAGGTGACCGGCTCTGCCTGCGCAATAAGCAGGGGGCTCCTTGGTACAGCAGAGAACAACCTGGACATTGCTTGGTGGGCTTAGGCCGAGACTGTCGCTGCTTTTTGTATTGCTTTGTTTTGTCTTGTTTTGCTTTGTCTTTATATCTTTGATATCTTTGCCTCTGTCGAGTGGGGTTATCAGGTGGTTTTGCATGTGAACGTATTTGATATTTTTCTTTGTTGTTGTTGTTGCTGTTGTGCTTGGTGATTTGCTTTGTTCTGAAACTGCCCTGCCGGGGCCCAGCTTGTGAGGCACGGTCAGCAGATCAGAAATCTCCCGCCCGCACCCATACACACACACTGAAGGAGTGCCCTAGGACTCACGAGCTCTGGACAAAGGACTGGTGGTGCTCCTCTCGGTGTGCATACGTGCGGACAAGGGCAGAAGCTGCACTGACTTTGTGGAGACTATCATCCAGACCCCTCAGGCCCACGCTTTTAAGTCTGCAGTCCCAAAGTCTCTCTGAGCACCAGGTGACCGGCTCTGCCTGCGCAATAAGCAGGGGGCTCTTTGGTACAGCAGAGGACAACCTGGTCATTGCTTGATGGGCTCAGGCCGAGACGGTCGCTGCTTTTTGTTTTGCTTTGTTTTGCTTTGCTTGGTTTTGTTTTGCTTTGTCTTGTATCTTTGATATCTTTGCCTGTGTCGAGCGGGGGTTATCGGCTGTTTTTTTTTTTTTTTTTTTTTCTTTCCTCTTTGCTGTTGTCGTTGCTGCTGTGCTTGGTGATTTGCCTTGTTCTGGGACTTCCCTGCCGGGGCCCAGCTTGGGTGGCACGGGACTCGGCATATCTGGGGGCCAACTCCAGACCAAATCGGAGTGCAGCCGGGTTTGACCTGCAGGTCACACACCTAGAGGGGGTTCTCGGCAGGCTCTGGAGCCCATAGAGGCCAAATCACATTGGGGTGGTTAACCCTCACGCAGCAGAGTGCCCTGCGGGGGGCAGAGCCAAGTCTCACGGCAGGTCAGCCCAGGAGTTGACCCCACCTGCTCATTAGCGGGAAGCAATTAAAGATCTTCTTGAACGGGACAGTGTACACAACACAAGACTCACCTTTGGAGCACACGCAGAGGAGGACGACGTGGTGCGAGTCAAATATAAAGGACACATACCACACAAGATAACCTAGCAAGAACTAAGAACTCTAGGGGATCTACCTAATATATCAAAATAAACACAGTCAGCCAGAATGGGGAAACAAAGATACACATCCCAAATAAAAGAACAGAAGAAGCTTCCACAACTGGAACCAAATGAAGCAGACGTAACCAACCTCTCAGAGACAGAGTTCAGAACACTGGTGATAAGAATGTTTAAGGAGCTTAGAGAAGACATAAAGAAGGATGTAGAAATCATAACAAACGAGCTTAGAGAAAACATAAAGAAGGATGTAGAAATCATAACGAAAAACCAGTTGGAACTAAAGAACACAATTACCGAAATTAAGAACTCACTTGAAGGAATTACCAGCAGGCTAGATGAAGCAGAGGATCGAATCAGCGACTTAGAAGACAAGGTAGCAGAGATCACCCAAACGGAACAACAAAAAGAAAAAAGAATAAAAAACAATGAAGATGGCCTAAGAGACCTCTGGGATAACATCAAGCGCAACAACATGCGTATCATAGGAATACCAGAAGGTGAAGAGAGCAAGCATGGCATTGAGAACATATTTGAAGTAATAATGTCTGAAAACTTCCCCAACCTGATGAAGGAAACCAACATACAAGTCCAGGAAGTGCAGAGAGTTCCAACCAGGATTAACCCAAACAGGTCCACACCAAGACACATTATAGTTAAAATGGCAAAGCTTAAAGACAAAGAGAGAATCCTAAAAGCAGCAAGAGAAAGACGGAGGGTTACATACAAGGGAACTCCCATAAGACTATCAAATGATTTTTCTACAGAAACATTGAAGGCCAGGAGGGAGTGGCAGGAGATACTTAAAGTGATGGAAAACAAAGGCCTACAACCTAGATTGCTTTATCCAGCAAGGCTATCATTTAAAGTTGATGGAGAGATAAAGAGCTTTCCAGAAAAAAATAAGCTAAAGGAATTTATTACCACCAAGCCAGCATTGCAAGAAATACTAAAAGGTCTTCTGTAAATAGAAGAAAGATCAAAACAACCTAACTACAAATTTAAAAATGGCAATATCTATGTACCTATCAATAATCACTTTAAATGTAAATGGATTAAATGCTCCAATCAAAAGACATAGGGTGGCTGACTGGATAAGACAGCAAGACCCTTGTATATGCTGTATACAAGAGACTCACCTCAGAACAAAAGACACACACAGGCTGAAAGTGAAGGGTTGGAGTAAGATATTTCATGCAAATGGAAACGAGAAAAAAGCTGGAGTTGCAATACTTATTTCTGACAAAATAGACTTTAAAATGAAGAACATACTAAAAGATAAAGATGGGCACTATATAATAATAAAGGGATCGATCCGACAAGAGGACATAACCCTAGTAAACATCTATGCACCCAACATAGGAGCACCTAAATATATAAAACAGGTACTGACTGACATAAAGGCAGAGATCAACAGTAACACTATTATAGTCGGGGACTTCAACACACCTCTGACCACAAGGGACAGGTCTTCCAGACAGAAAATCAATATGGAAACAACAGCCTTAAATGATACATTGGACCACTTGGATTTAATCGATATTTTCAGAACATTTCACCCCAATGCTGCAAAATACACCTTCTTCTCAAGCGCACATGGAACATTTTCCAAGATAGATCATATGTTAGGCCACAAAACAAGTCTTGATAAATTTAAGAAAATTGAAATCATACCAATTGTCTTCTCTGATCACAATGCTATGAAATTAGAAATGAACTACAGGAAAAAAACGGGAAGACACACCAATTCATGGAGGCTGAATAACTTATTACTAAATAATGAATGGGTCAAGCAGGAGATCAAGGAAGAAATCAAAAGATATTTCGAGATAAATGAAAATGAAAACACGACGACCCAAAATCTATGGGATGCCGCGAAAGCAGTCCTAAGAGGGAAATTCATAGCTTTGCAGGCCTACCTAAAGAAACAAGAAACATCACTAATCAACAGTTTATCTTCACATTTAAGGGATCTGGAAAAAGAACAGCAAAATAAGCCCAAAGGGAACACAAGGAAGGAGATAATAAAGATCAGAGCAGAAATAAATGAAATAGAAACCAGAAAAACAATACAAAAGATCAATGAATCCAAGAGTTGGTTCTTAGAGAAGATAAACAAAATCGACAAACCATTAGCCAGACTCATTAAAAAAAAGAGAGAGAGGACCCAAATTAATAAAATCAGAAACGAAAGAGGAGAAGTGACAACGGACACTGCAGAAATACAAAGAGTTTTAAGAAGTTACTATGAGCAACTATATGCCAACAAATTTGACAATTTGGAAGAAATGGACAATTTTCTAGAGGCGTACAACCTTCCAAGGCTAACTCAAGAAGAAACAGAAAACCTGAATAGACTGATTACCACCACGGAAATTGAATCAGTAATCAACAGTCTCCCAACAAACAAAAGCCCTGGACCAGATGGCTTTACAGGTGAATTTTACAAAGCGTTCAAAAAAGAATTATCACCAATTCTCCTCAAGCTCTTCCAAAAAATCCAGAAGGAGGGAAGACTCCCAAACACTTTTTACGAAGCCACTATCACCCTGATCCCAAAATTAGACAAAGACACCACAAAAAAAGAAAACTACAGGCCGATATCTTTAATGAACATAGATGCAAAAATCCTCAACAAAATATTAGCAAACAGAATTCAGCAATACATTAAAAAGATCATTCACCACGATCAAGTGGGATTCATCCCTGGTATGCAGGGGTGGTTCAACATCCGCAAATCTATTAATGTGATACACCACATTAACAAAATGAAAAATAAAAATCACATGATCATATCAATAGATGCAGAAAAAGCATTTGATAAAATCCAACAGCCATTTATGATAAAAACCCTTAAGAAAGTGGGAATAGAGGGATCTTATCTCAACATAATAAAGGCCATATATGACAAACCCACAGCTAACATCATACTCAATGGGGAAAAGCTAAAACCATTCCCCCTAAGATCAGGAACAAGGCAAGGATGCCCATTATCTCCGCTTCTATTCAACATAGTTCTGGAAGTTCTTGCCACAGCAATCAGACAAGAAAAAGAAATAAAAGGCATCCAGATTGGTAAGGAGGAAGTAAAGTTATCATTGTATGCAGATGATATGATACTATATATAGAGAACCCTAAAGACTCCACCAAGAAGCTATTAGAGCTGATAGATGAATTTAGTAAAGTGGCAGGATACAAAATTAATATTCAGAAATCAGTTGCATTTGTATATATCAATAATAAAACATCAGAAGGAGAAATTAAAAAAACAATCCCATTTACAATCGCTCCAAAGACTATAAAATACCTGGGAATAAATTTAACCAAAGAAGTAAAAGATCTATACTCAGAAAATTATAAGACACTGATGAAAGGAATGAAGGAAGATATAAATAGATGGAAACGCATATCATGTTCATGGATAGGAAGAATTAATATAGTTAAAATGTCCATACTGCCTAAGGCAATATACATATTCAATGCAATTCCTATCAAACTGCCAACGTCGTTTTTCACAGAAATAGAACATATAATCCTAAAATTTATATGGGACCATAAAAGACCCCGAATAGCAAAGGCAATCTTGAGAAATAAGAACAAAGTGGGAGGTATAACAATACCTGACTTCAAATTATACTACAAGGCTACAGTAATCAAAACAGCATGGTACTGGCATAAAAACAGACACATAGATCAATGGAACAGAATAGAGAGTCCAGAAATAAATCCACGCCTATATGGCCATTTAATCTACGACAATGGAAGCAAGAATGTACGATGGAGTAATGACAGTCTATTCAATAAATGGTGCTGGGAAACCTGGACAGACACATGCAAAAAAATGAAGTTGGACCACCTCCTTACACCATATACAAAAATAAATTCAAAATGGCTTAAAGACTTAAATGTAAGGTCTGAAACCATAAAATACCTAGAAGAAAATATAGGAAGAAACTTCTCAGACATTACCCGGAGTAAGATTTTTACTGATATACACCCTCGTGCGAGGGAACTAAGAGAAAGAATAAACATGTGGGATTATATCAAACTAAAAAGTTTTTTCACAGCAAAGGAAACCATCAATAAAACAAGAAGGGATCCTACTGAATGGAAAAAGATATTTGCCAGTGATATATCTGATAAGGGATTAATATCACAAATCTATGGAAAACTTACTCAACCCAACTCCAAAAAAACAAACGATCCAATTAAAAAATGGGCAGAGGACTTGAAGAGACATTTTTCTGAAAAGGACATACAGATGGCAAACAGACATATGAAGAAATGCTCAACCTCGCTAACCATCAGAGAAATGCAAATAAAAACCACAATGAGATACCACCTCACCCCAGTCAGAATGGCTATCATCAATAAATCAACAAACAACAAGTGCTGGCGCGGATGTGGAGAAAAGGGAACGCTTGTGCACTGTTGGTGGGATTGCAGACTGGTGCAGCCGCTATGGAAAACAGTATGGAGGTATCTCAAAATTCTGAAAATGGAACTACCTTATGATCCAGTAATTCCACTCCTAGGTATCTATCCGGAGAAATCCAGAACTTCAATTCAAAAATCTCTATGCACTCCTATGTTTATTGCAGCACTATACACAATAGCTAAGACATGGAAACAACCAAAATGCCCATCGGTAGATGACTGGATTAAGAAACTGTGGTACATTTATACAATGGAGTATTATGCAGCCATAAGGAAGAAAGAAATCTTACCATTTGCAACAACATGGATGGATCTAGAGAACATTATGTTAAGTGAAATAAGTCAGACAGAGAAAGATAAGTTCCATATGATCTCACTTATTTGCGGATTCTAAAGAAAAGAATAAGTGAATGAACTAATCAGAAACTGTTTGGGAGACAATGAGGAAAAACTGAGGGTTGCTAGATGGGCGGGGGGAGTGGGGGGTGGGGGGGAGGGTGAGGGGATTGGAGGGCAGTCGGTGACCACAGGATGGCCACGGGGTTTGAAAATTAATCTGGGGAACGTAATTTGGTGGTTACCAGAGCGTAAGGGGGTTGGGGGGTGGGGGATGAGGGTGAGGGGGATCAAGTGTACGGTGATGGAGGGGGAGCTGGCTCTGGGTGGTGAACACACAGTGTGATTTATGGATGATGTGATTCAGAATTGCACAACTGAAATCTATGTAATTCTACTAACAATTGTCACCCCAATAAATTAAAAAATAAAAAAAAAATAATAAAAAAATAAAAAATAAAATATAAGATTTTGTAAAAGGATGCAGAGGAATCACTCAGAGACACACTGCAAGAAGGTAGGATGCTCAAGTCACCAACAGGAGCAATTACATACACTGGCAGAAAGTCAAACACTGTACTGAAAGGACTTCAGGTTTAGCAGTAATCACATTAGGAACTACAGTAACTTATTTTCTAATTATAAAAATCATACACATTCCTTATAGGATATTTGAAAATACAGAAAAATTAAAAAAATACTCAAAATCTTATCACTTAGGCAAATAACTGATTTTTTTTTAACCTTTGCTTTCAAATTTGGAATTATTCTAAATAAATTGCTTTGTAACCAGACTTATTTCAATTAAAACTATTTTGTGAATAAAAAAAAAAATAAAAAAAAAAATAAATAAAAATAAAAATAACTATCATTGATTTTGACCTTGCCTTTGTGAATTTAAAAACTATTAGATGAACACAACAATATGTTCATTGTTTTTAGATACTATAATAAGTAGTCTTTTTCAAGTCAGCTTTCAGTTTACACAATACAGTAAGAGTTAGTAGTTTGATAAGAAAACATTTCTCGGTTATTTGTATCTATTTCCCTCTCCTCCAGTATAAAGCATAATTTTGTGATTTGACTATTCAACTACAAATTTATTCAACACTACAAGCAAGGTCCTTGCTCTCTTGATTACACTCATGATCAGGGGTTAGCAAACCGCAGCCCTTGTGCCAAATCTGACCCACCACCTGTTTTTGTACTGCCCATGAGCTAAGTACAGTTTTTACTAATTTACATACAAGTAGTTGGAAAAAATCAAAAGAAAACTAAAACTTCAAAAAACATGAAAGTTATATGAAATTGAAATTTCAGTATCTATAGATAAATTTTATTGGACACAGCCATGCTGTTACATACTGTCTATGGCAGCTTTTTGGCTACAATGGCAGAGTTGAGTTAGTTGCTCAGAGACTGTATGTGACATCACTTTGCACTACTGCTTGGCACACTACAAGTTGTAGGGGTACAGTTATAACTTGACAGGTTTTGAGTGCTATTTATATTGCTATTCCACAATATTTTTTGTTTTTTCACCAATATGTATATCTGTCATGTGAAAACAAAGGGAATAAAAGGGAATTGGACTATGAATGTCACACTCTTAAGGCACAGTGAAGTATGGATCGTTATCAAATTAGATGGTAAGCCTGTGTTTATTATGTAGTGATACAATAGCTGTGCTAAAAGAATACAATATAAATCAGCATTTTCACATTTAACTTTATCACAGTATTCCCAACTCACAGGACAGCAACAATCAGAAAAATTAGAAAATTTACAACAATACCTTGTCACAACAGAATTTCTTCACAAAAATAAAAAGTAAAATGAGGCTACAACCAAAGTAAGTTTCTCAATGGCTCATTTGTTAACCAATCAAGACAAGCTGTTTATTAAGAGTTAATTAAGTCAAGTTTGATTGCAGCAAACATGTGTCCAGAGAAAATAAACTCGTTTAAGATTTTTTGGCAAAAACTGTTGCCAAAAGAGTTGGGGATGTTGGGAACAAAATTAATAGTCAATTAAAAGCAAGGCAAGAGACAAATGATTTTGAATGGTTTCCCTTGACCCTTGATGGGTTGACAAATGTTGCCAGTTGTTCACTTGAGGAATCAGTGCCAACTTTAAAGTGACTGAAGAGTTAGCCTATACGAACAGTCTCCATGGAACAACTACAAAAGATAATATTTTCAAAGAAGTTAGGAAAACATTAATTTAGTACAACCTGAAGTGGAATCTCCTAAGATGTGTTACAAGTAATAGTGGTAAAAATGTGTGGAGTTGGAGAAGAAAAAGGGATAGCTGGTTAAGTTTTCAAAGCTTGTGAAATTTAAGGTGTTTGAAGCCTATGGTTATTCATTGTTATTCATCAGCAGGTAGTTTGTGGAAAATACTTCAATCTATCGTGTTATTGAACTTCAGTATTTTGTTATTGAAGTCAACACTTAACTTCATTTGCTCTCATAGACTTAATCATCATCAGTTCCATGAATTTATGTTAGAAGTAGAAGTTGACTATCCTGACTTGCCCCGTCACCACAGCAGTTCAGTGGTTTAGCCAGTGGTAAAGTTTTATTGCAATTTGGAGCTGAGAGCCTAGATTGAAATTTTTCTGAATGAGAACACATTAGCCAAAGGCCATCCCAGCAAGCAGCCCTTCTAATGATAGTAAACCTCAGGCCTGCTTGTGTTAACTTTCCTTTGCAAGCCCTAAACCTGGGTCAAGAAACAGGATGGTGACTATATGACTGGAGTAAAACCTCTGCGATGAACTTAAAGAAGAGAGGAAGAGCTTTGCAGATCATGGAGAGGAGTTTGGATTCATGCTAAGTGCAAAGTCCATTGTTGGAGAGTTTTAAGTAAGGAAGTGATGTCACCTCTCAAAGTAATTCATATTTTGAGAAAATCATTCTCTGCACTATTGAGAATGTAAAGGGAAAAGAGAAGTAATCAGAAAATTAGGAGGCTATTCATAGTAGTCTAAGCAAAAGACATTTTAAACTAGGGTGCTTAAGAGTGAAAATGGAAAAAACTAGACAAATGTGGAATATATTTCAGAGGGAAACCCATCAGTCCTTTCTGATGAACTGGATGTGGGGGCATGACACAAAGTAAGGAATCAAAGCTAGCTTAATTTTGTACTTGAGTAGCTGGCTTATTGAAATGGGGGATACTTTGGGAGAAATAGTTGGGCAGGGATAAATTATCCACAGATACAAGGAATGAAGGGAGTGTGGGTTCAAGTGAAGAAGATGGGTAGGTTTGGGGGCTGGAAAATAAGGACGCTGCTGTGTGATGCCTTTGGTTTGCTCCATTTCATCAGCTCAGAGTGAGGTGGGAGTGAAGTAAGCAAGGGATAAAGTTTTGAAGTTGTCACTTTGGAATATGGGAGAGAAAATATTTATGTTAGAAAAGATATGGTACACTTACCATCTGAATACATTAAGTGTGTTTTGAGTAGGCACTAACAACATCTTCTGTCTCTGACAAAGCTTTGTCAGCCCACCTAAGACTCTGTATTAGGAGCTAAGAATTTGGCATTTTTGATCCCTAAAGCAATCAAGGAGAGAGAGTTCTTTCTCTGATCTTGGTTACTATGTCACAATAGGCAGCTGTCCATTAAATGACGTTAGTGGTCTTCTGTGTGCCCTCTAGGACAGAAAATAAGGAAGTTTATTAGCACACAAGAGTGAAGAGGAAGGGTGGTCTTTTGAGTTGGCTGATTCAGGAGCTCCACGATGCACTTCCCAAATCTTCTGCTCTGCCGGAAGGCTGGTTGTATTTATGGTCATAGCAGTTGGTGTTACATGCTTCCTAAGAAGACACCAGGGGAATACCATGTGTTGATTGGCTTAAATCTGGGTTACTGAACTAAATCACCAATATCAGAGGTGGGGGTGGGAGGGTTAGGGAGTGAAGGGTGCAGGGGAGTGTTGTCACAAGGGGCTCAGCCTAATCGGTTGAGCATGCAGTGTCTTTCCCCTGAATTATTTGCGCTACCTGAGGCAGCAGTGGGTTCCTGAATAAAAGCAGAGCTTTATTAAGAAGGAAGGAAGGATTGGATGCTGGGTGTACAGCAAAGAGTTGTCCACTACAGAAACTAAAGGGCAAAATAACAATTGACACACTTAATGGACCATAGTAAAATTTTGTTCTACAATACAGCTTTTAGTATGCTGCATTAAAGGCAAACTGGGGGATGGAGAAAGAATGTCCTTTAAAACTTTGATTCTTATGAGATCTAGTTAGTAATTTAAAGTGATTCTTTATGGCATCTCTGTACTAGAGTCTAGAGTCAAGAATGGTTATGAAAAGTTGGTGGGATTGATTGATTTTCCAGAGACAGCTTGAACCAGTCCCCCATGGAAAGAGCAAGATTAGAACCTGGGTACCTCGGCTGGCTCTGCCAGCTCTGAGTTGTGTGTGACTTAGGGCAAGTCACTTAACTTCCCTGAGCCTGAGTTCATGAAGAAAGGTATCTGCCTAGAAGTAGGAATTAGAAAGTGTGGTATGTTCCTGGTAACATATCTGGCCCAGGGTAGGCACTCATACCTGGTGTCCTGAGTAGGGGAAGGGGAGAACTAAGAGTCACATCTGTGTTACTGTAGCATAATGAATGACTGTTCAAATTACAGTTGGCCCTCCCTACCCGCGGGTTCCACATCCACAAATTCAACCAATCTAGGGTCAAAAGTATTAGGGGAGAAAAAAAATCCCCCAAATTTAAATCAGCCACACCGTGAGCATTATGCAAATGCAGTGGTGTGTAGGCACGCCCTGCTGTAGCCTATATGCAAGTACAGGTGATGTGTAAATACTCTGCCATTTACATGAGGGACTTGAGCATGGGTTTTGGTATCTGCAGGGGTCCTGGAACCAGTCCCCCATGGAAACTGAGGGACAACTGTATAGGAGAAGATAAAATATACTTAATGAACATAATTTAATCTTTTTTTAGTAAATTAGGCCTTGAGAATTTCCAGTAATTTAAATCTTAACTACTGTTATTGATATAAGTTTAGAACTAAATGTGTAGCAATCTCATAATCATACCTATATGTTTTAAAATGTAAATTCCTGTTATAAGCTTCTTCCTATCTTGTTTAATTTTTTTTATAAGTTTGAAAAGCTCGGTAATTCAGTTTACTTAAGATTACTTGCTGTCTAAATTTTAGATAAATGGAACTCTTTGTAATTTGTGGCATATTAAATTTGGAGACAGAAATAACTGATGTTTCCTGAAAATCCATTATCTACTGCAGCACGTTTAGGCAAATACATATGGATTGCCTAGAGGTGCTTTCTGTAATCATATAAAAATGTTTCTATATTATAGAAGGCCTACATAATATTTATCACTGGCAAAAAATTAGTGATTTACTACAATAATTTACACTTTTAACAACCTAACATTCCTTATTTAGATTAAGTTTACAAACCCTCAGATCTTTTGACTTTTATTGAATGAGGAACATTCAAATTTTAGTCCAGTACTTAAATTATTGTCAATTTTTCACACATAAATACCTTATTTTATTATATGATGAACCTTTTTGTCTATTTCCATATTGTTTTGATATTTTACATGAAGTTGAATAATTCTTTGAACAGTTTTTACTTAATGATACTCAAATTTAAATCTGTGGTTTAATATAACAGGGGTGCCAAAAAAGAAAATGTATATACATTTTAAGAGATGTTATCTTAAAATGTGTATACATTTTTTTTTGGCACCCTCTGTATGAAACTACTTTGAAGAACTATTAGCTTTAATTAATCGTTGTATTCTATAAATTGTAGATGGTGAACAATATGGTCTAAATTTATCAGAATATTTTCTTTAGAGACCAGAATTTCTTTCTGCATCAAATGGTTTTAAGGCAGCTTGTCTTATTGAATATTGCTTTATTTTTGCAATGCAGTGTTTGTAGCAGATTTATAATTTGAAGCAAATGTATGTTAGTATTTTGATTAGTTTACTAAGAGTACTTATGTTCTAAGACTGAATTAGCTGCTGAGTTAACTCATCTATTCATTTTTGAAGGGTGTACCTCTTGAGGAAAAGGACAATACAAAGTTATGATTCTTTAACTTAAAAAATACAGGGAACTAGGAAAAAATTTAAGCAGTAGAAGCGGCTACAGAAGATGAATAACAAATTTCATTTTTAAATAAAGATTAGCAGTATTATTTCTCCCATGACATTCTGTTTAAAAAAAACAAAACTATCTTATAAAGTGATGTGAACTTAGTATTTGACCAGGTATCTGTCTATATGGTTAACAATTTCAGTTGAGATCTGTTCAGGTGGTTTCCTAGCTGTGTTGCCTTTCCCAATTTATGTTTCCTTTTCATCTCTCCTTCAGATAACCTAAGTACTGAATATACCCTGGTATTGAATTATGTAATATTTATATATTTCTCCACATAATTATATAAAGATTTAACATGTATCTCAAACATGCATTATTTTTGAGAAGTTGTTTAAAGTTTGTGATTACTTAATCTGTCTAAAAGCTCTTTTCTCAAAAGTGCAATTTGGACTATAGACTGAAGAAGTGTTCTGTATTTTTTCCCTTTCCTTTTTTTTTCTTTTTTGTTAATTGAGTCTTAGTTTTGAGTTATTTTTATTAAGTGCACAGCCTTTCTTTGGTAATATATTTTTCCGTTTCAGAGATTAGTATGCATCAGCTTTAGAAATGAAAACATTTGTAATAGGTATATTACAACTTTTGGATTTTATCTTTATTTATTAGCTACAGCTCCTTCTATCCACATCTGGGATGCAATGAACAAGCAGACTTTATCTATACTAAGATGCTCCCATTCCAAGGGAGTGTGTTCAGTCAGCTTCAGTGCTACTGGCAAACTCTTGCTGTCAGTGGGACTAGATGCAGAACATACTGTTACCATTTGGAGATGGCAAGAAGGTAGGATTGATTTTACTTTGTGATTTTTAAAAATGAGGATATTGTGGTAATATGCACTCTCTACTTAATATTTTCCATAAGTTGGTGATTGAAGCCATCATTCCCTACAGTCCTACGAGACACACAGTACAGTTGGTGTTATTGTAGGTATGTTCCACTTTGAAAACCCAGTGAACTTGTAAGCTTGCAAAACAAACGAATGAAATTATCAATATTAGAAATGATTTGCGGCTCTTTCCTTTCAGTAAGCAACTCTGTATATAAGCATTTTTGGTAGTTATTATTTGATTGGTTATGGAGGATCTTAAGAATGGAAATGAAGTTGCGTTCGGACCCCAGTGCCGGTTCAGTGTCTGCACCCCCGAGGGGGTGAGCAGTGCTTCTGCTGCACACAGTGCTGGCCAGGCCGAGGTGAGGAGGGAGAAACAGAACTCAATCCTGCTCCACACTGTTCCAGCCCATTCCTGTCCAGGGACTTTTCCCAATTCCTTCTCCCCACTTCCATTAAAAAATACCATGTTTCCCCGAAAATAAGACCTAGTCAGCTCTAATGCGTCTTTTGGAGCAAACATTAATATAAGACCCGGTCTTATACTATAGTAAAATAAGACCGGGTCTTATATTGTTTGCTCCAAAAGACGCCATTAGCGCTGACTGTCCGGCTAGGTCTTATTTTCGGGGGAACACGGTATTGATAATTATCGAATCTAGGTTCTGGAATACTCCATGAAACTTAGGTGGAGTTAATTTTACTTAGAGTATCCAGTTACCCGTTCAGGCTAGGGGTGAGAATGGGACAAAGAGGAAACGAAGAGAAGAGTGGGCAGGCTGGAGCGATACGGGGCGAACCCGAGCGCTCGGGCTGGCCTAGTGCAGGCTCAGCCCTACCGCAGAGGAGGGACTATCTTGCCTGCCCCAGACACAGGGCCAGCTCCCCTAGAAGCAGCTTCTCCCTGGCCCCAGGGGGTTGACTGGCTCCTCCGCATGACACAGAGTAGACTGCAGAAGGTGCCATCACAGAGAGAGATGGTAAAGTCTGGAGGTGGAGGAGCATTAAGGATCTAAAGCAGGGTGACTCTTGAGATTTAAGGGAATTGTGCAACGATTGTGTTCTGCGCTATGAGCAGACATGTATCAAGTTGATGTAAATTTGGACAGGTAGTATACTTACAATAGTTTTTAATGGTTTTTAAAAGAATGGAAAGTATATTGTAAGTGATAATGGAAGATCAATAGGTTAATATTACTTAATACACTTCAGACAAAACTTTTCAGTTACATAGTACTAGAAAAAGTGAAATTCATAGACTTTCATAGAAAAAAGGAAGATATGGCTTCTGAAATCTAAAATGCCCCATAAGTGATAGAGACTCTTCATAAATACACACCTCACTTGCAAACATAGTGCAAAGGGACCCTGTACACAACTAACTGTATGTCATCTGATTGCTAGGTAGCAGTGCAAGAGATGTGCCCCCTTTTTCATAAGCATTTATTTTTTGAACTAAATGTTTTGAACAACTGTTCGATCCTGTAAAAATTAGCTTAGTTCTTATATTAACATAGATAATTTTGTCATATCTTTCTTACCAGGTACCAAAATTGCCAGCAGAGCTGGTCACAACCAACGTATTTTTGTGGCAGAATTCCGACCTGATTCAGATTCCCAGTTTGTCTCTGTGGGAGTGAAACATGTGAAGTTCTGGACACTGGCAGGAAGGGCTCTTCTTAGCAAAAAAGGGCTACTGAGCACACTGGAAGATGCCCGGATGCAGACCATGCTTGCTGTTGCATTTGGTGCAGTATGTCTCTTAAAATGCGTATGGTAGTGTACTTTGAATTACGTCAGTTGGGCTACTTTGAATTTTCTTGCCTCAGAAAGCCACATTAGTGCTGTTTATATGGCACTGAAACCCACTAATCATTACATATGTCTTGGTCATGCATCTATTTCATCTTTCAAATTTTTATACTTTCAGAAATTAGGGAGTGGGAAAGCAAGTGAATGAGTGAGAGAGATTTGAAACATTTGAGTCCTTGGGCCATTAATTTGTAATTGTCACCCTAAGTCTTCTAGGTCCTAAAATTTTGTTAGAAGAAATAAAATGTGATTTTCAAGTGTTTAAAAGGTGGCACTTGAGTTTAGGATTTTCTTTGCTTTCTATCATTTTAACTCCTGGTCTTAATAGAAAATGTTCAAAAGCCGTTCCGTCTCCCACCCCTAGTCTGGGCTTGTGCTTTACAATCCACATCTTTTCCCTTTAATACCCTGACTGGGCCAGGCTTTTTAAATCCTTTGGTGTATCAAAGCCTAAGTGGATTTCCTTACTACAGTGTTTATGTGAGTATATAATACTTGAAAGAAGAAAATTATAATTTTAGAACCTTTAAGCACACTTATATTTTTGAAAAAACACTGTTGAAAATGTTGACCATGCCACGTCAAACTTCAGTTAAATATTTTGGGGTTTCTTAATATTAGACCAGTAATTCCTCTCCAGAAGAAAAACCCACACATTCAAGTGCTTCTGGTGTTTAATTTGCCCGTGTTGATTAACTTTCTTCACATACAAAATTCCTATGTAGTCAGTTGCCCATTCCCAATAGAAAATAACTTGAAGATTAAAATATTGTCATAATTGACTTTTATGTTTAAAGCAACAGAGCGGTTAGAATGTCTCATTACATAACAAGGGGGGGTGGTGTTCAATTTATGCCTCTTGAACCTCTGGTTGGGGCTGTGAGAAAAGCAGGGGAAGAAAAACACTGGTTTCTGCACTTGAAGCGTTGTCAGTCTAAGTGCAGATAAAGCATGAAGTAATGATGCTCTTGGATGGTATAACTATCTAGTGATACAACATATATCGTTATTCATATATGAGCTATAGGGAATAAGTATAAATGTGGAGGAATTTGAAGTAACATTAAATTGTTGTAGGGAAATTAAACATAAAAACTGTTATTCTCAGAAAGATTAAAGAAAAACTCAGTTTGTTTTGTTATAATTCTAAGTCTTATTTTCCTATTGGTTTCCATAGTTGTCAGTCAAATATACAAGTTGCTCTAAAAGGGAAGCTAAAATGGGATGAAATTAGCACGTGATGCAGGATTTGATTTCTCCAGTTTCCACATAAATGAACTGTTTATCAGGATTGCAGTTCTCAAAGTGATAAAGCATTATTGAACTTTTGGCACCTAATCAACTTTATCTTATTTTGGATTGATTACAGAAATGCATTAACGTTTGCTATCTTGATTTTAAGAAATGGCAAATGTTAATTTCATTTTTTAACTTCATGAGTTAGTGAAATCTGAAAAACTACAACTTTGCTATAGATAATAGTTTTACTTTCTATGACAAAATATCAAACCTAATAAAAAGTTATTTTTACTTCCTATTTCTATGCTTTTTTCATTCTCAGTTACTAATGACCTTTATTTCTTGGGCAGCTAGAAAGAAGCAATCCAGAGGGATGATACAAACTAGAATTATGTATTTTATAATTGGAAGGGACCTTAGAGATTGAACTCCCTTATTTTACACATGAAAAAGCTGACACTCATAGCGGTTAAAAGGTTATTCCAGCTAACAATCAACAGACCTGGAAGGAAAAGTCCTTCACAAAGCTAAGCCTCACGTTCAGGTTTTCTGACTCTTGAGTCCAGTTTCTCCTGCCATCTGTGCTCCTTGCATGCAAGGTGAGATGGGCTCACACTTACATAGAGAATTGCATCTGTTTGAACTCTGTTTGAACTTTTGATGAGTTTATCTCCCCCTTCCCCACTCCTTTTCAGAATAACTTGACGTTTACAGGTACCATCAGTGGAGATGTCTGTGTATGGAAAGCTCACATGTTGTGTAGAATCGTGGCCAGAGCTCACAATGGGCCTGTGTTCGCCATGTACACCACCCTGCGGGACGGCCTTATTGTGACGGGTGGCAAGGAGAGGCCGTGAGTCCTGTTTCTTTTCCCAGCCGTCCTGAATACTTATGCACTGTGATCTCCCTGAGGTTTGCAGTTAGTTATTCTAGTTATCTCTAAACTGCATGGATTATGCTCTCTGACCTTCCTCGTCATATGCAGTAAGCCTTTTATGTGCCTTCTTGTTGATTCTTATTTCTGATCTTAAATTGTTTCCAATTTTTTCTGCATTGTAGATAAACTTAAACTCCAAGAACGGAGTGATAATTGTTCTGTAGGTAGTGATCCTATAAGTTAAGAATTGATTTTCTTAATGTCTATATGCCTTATATTTGCTGACTAATAGGTGACTTGTGGGGGACTCTGCCATTGAACCACTGAACCCAGGATGCACCTTGACTGCTTGCGTTTTTTGTTCAAACTGGATAGTAAGGGGTAAAATGCATATGCTGCATTAGAAATGGATGAGAGGATGCTAGAAACAAACTCTGCCTTGTTTCTTTTGCTTGAGCAAACATGTTAGATAAAAGTGTTTAATACGAGAACCTCAAAATTTAAGTCTGAGGAGAGGCCATTTTCTGAATGACTTTCAAGTCTTCCAGTGGAAGCCAGATACTTATAATTGATTTCCTACCAACTTAGTCATACGCATGTTAAAATATGACGTATATACGTGACCAAGTAAGAACTTTCAGTACAGGTTTGAAAGTACTCACATGTATCAGTTAAACACAAATGCAGACGCTTTTGCCTTTCTCATAAAGGAAGACTGTATTATGGTACAAGGGCATGTTTTTTCCTAAGACAAGGTCATCTAGCAGAAAATAAAGCAATACATTTTTCAGTTTTTCCAAGAGAAAAACCATAAATAGTCTGTATTTTGTCTTTCACATGTTACTCTGACACTTGTTTCCCACAAGTTATCTAGTCTTGTTCATCCCTACTTAATAGTAGCCTATAATGGTAGGGAAAAAAATGTGCTTCTCTTTTGGCCCTTAAAAATATATTCTGTGGCATGGCATCTGTAATCCTATTCTCTAGCCTTACATTTCCATTATCCTCAACATTAAAAATCATTTTGTACATTCCCTTAGTAAGTATTATGAGAGAGGATACATGGATGGGGGATGCTAAATAACATTATGCTCATGTCAAATGAGGTTTTCATAAAATAAAATTTGCTTACACTGAATGTTTGAAATACAGTATATGTTAAAATTGCCATAAAAAGTTTAGTAGAATATATGAAGTAAGTTTTATCAGGCCTTTTTAGTATTCTGCTTCTTATTAATATTTGTTTATAATAAAAGTTATTTGCAATAGCCAATAATAAATACTTTTTGGGGTTTGGGTTATTTACTTAGGTCAAAAGAAGGCGGAGCCGTCAAACTGTGGGATCAGGAGCTCAGACGATGCCGAGCCTTCCGGCTGGAGACAGGACAAGCCACAGACTGCGTCCGTTCCGTGTGCAGAGGCAAAGTAAGAGGTTCCCGGAGCCACTACGGGCAGCAGAAAATAGAGAACATTTGTTCCTGCAATTCTCTCCCCCTTTGCAAGTTGATGGATAACACTTAAAGACAGACTTGTTGTCAGTTTTATTCCACTGTTTCTCTGCAGTTTCACTGTTGGCACACACAGTCTTTGCACCAGTGCAGTGCTTAAGATAGGAAGCTGTTGGCCTAAGCACTGGATTTAAACCTCCATTATTTTCTTGAATCTGCTGATTCAACTATGGTAGACAAAACTGAATTTCCTTTCCAGTTGACTAATTTGTTTAGTGCAGCTGTCTCATTTTCTTAAGAAAACACATTTGTATAAAAATTTTAGACCATGCATGTACTTGCAGTAAGTGTATTTATAAATCATTTGCATATATTATCCTCAGTCTGTATATTAAATATTAGTTAAGCTTACTTTTATTTGCACTTTTTTTTTTAGATTTTATTGGGGAAGGGGAACAGGACTTTATTGGGGAACAGTGTGTACTTCCAGGCCTGTTTTCCAAATCAAGTTGTTGTCCTTTCAATCTTAGTTGTGGAGGGTGCCGTTCAGCTTCAAGTTGTTGTCCTTTCAGTCTTAGTTGTGGAGGGCGCAGCTCAGCTCCACGTCCAGTTGCCGTTGCTAGTTGCAGGGGGCACAGCCCACCATCCCTTGCGGGAGTTGAACCGGCAACCTTGTGGTTGAGAGGATGCACTCCAACCAACTGAGCCATCCAGGAGCTCAGCGGCAGCTCAGCTCAAGGTGCCTGTTCAATCTTAGTTGCAGGGGGCGGAGCCCACCATCCCTTGCGGGACTTGAGGAATTGAACTGGCAACCTTGTGGTTGAGAGCCCACTGGCCCATGTGGGAATCGAACCGGCAGCCTTCGGAGTTAGGAGCATGGAGCTCTAACCACCTGAGCCACTGGGCTGGCCCTATTTGCACATATTTTTAATTAAAATCCAATACTTTCCTTCTATATCCCAATGCATTTACCCCTTTGGAGATCTCAGGCTAAAACATCATGAGAGTCAAAACGTTGATTGGAGAAGCCAGGTGTCTTTCCATAGTGAAAAGCTCTGTTCTTTAGTATGGACTCTGACGTGCATGCAGCCCAGTGCTCCTGCGAATGTGCCTGTAGTCATAGAAAACTGCAATGATTGGCTTCCTACCAGAGTAATTCAAAGCAAAAAGTTCTCGGAAAGTAGGTTATTTTGGTTCTGGACCCAATTTTACCATGGGGGATAGGTGAGGGGATGCCCACACAATACAAGCAATTCTCCAACACAGCCAGTGTCTGAGTTCTGACAGTATCTACCCCAGATAGTATCCAATTACACAGGTTAAGGGTTCAGTCGTACAAGACCCTCCCCACCCCTTTAGCCCCCAGTTGTCACCTGTGCTTCTCACCAACTAGCTACAGATTGGAGGTTCCCACCACCCCCTCCCCAGGTTTGGTTAATTTGCTAGAACGGCTCACAGAACTCAGAGAAACATGTTACTAGATCAGCTTATTGTCAAAGGATGTAACTCAGGGACAGCCAGATGCAGAGCTGCACAGCGCGAGGCCTGTGGGAAGGGACGCAGAGCTTCCATGCATCCCCCGCACACACACCTCTCCACCAACCAGGAATCCTTTGGATTTTTATGGAGCCTTCATCATAATCATGATTGCTTAAATTGGCCACTGGTAATTGTTTCAACTTCCAGCCCCTCTCCCGTCCCTGAGGCAAGTTTCAACCCTGTAGTCACTAAGCTGGGTCTCCTGGCAACAAGTCCCCATCCATACAGGGAGTCTGTCCTCATTTAGCAGAACAAAAAATACCTAATGGCTCTCATCACGTAGTAAATTCCAGGGGCTTGGGGAGCTTTGTCCCAGAAATGGGCCCGAAGACCAAATATGTATTTTTTATAAATCACACTATCACGTAGTGACAGTAAGAAGAGCAACTGTAGTATTACATGAAATATATCGGTCCCATTTGTGTTACAGGGCAAGATACTAGTTGGGACAAGGAATGCTGAAATAATTGAAGTTGGAGAAAAAAATGCAGCATGTAATATTTTAGTTAACGGTCACGTGGATGGACCCATATGGGGACTAGCCACACATCCTTCCAGGGACTTTTTCCTTTCTGCTGCAGAAGATGGCACAGTGAGACTCTGGGACATTGCTGATAAAGTAGGTACAAACAGTTTTGTAAAAGATGTTACAATTTCTCAGAATTATGTTGATAATTTGGGGGAGAAATCGGCTTACTTTTTAAGTACTCAATATAGTTCTCTGTTCCTCTTTTGGTTCTTATGCAGAAGATGTTAAACAAAGTGAATTTGGGACATGCTGCTCGCACTGTGTGTTACAGCCCTGAAGGGGACATGGTGGCTATTGGAATGAAAAATGGAGAATTTATTATTTTACTGGTGACCTCTCTAAAAATATGGGGAAAGAAGAGAGATAGACGATGTACAATCCATGATATCAGGTTAGTCAACAAATAGAATCATATTTCTAGTCTATATACTTCTAAATGACCCAGTTTACATTTGGAAAAAGGTCATTAGTGTCCATAGTGTTTCATCACATCATAAATCCTGTGCTGAAGGAAGGCTGTTTGTATACTTAACGTCTCCTCCTTGCTAAATTATGCATCCACTGAGCACCAACCACAGTGCCTTATAACAAGTACTCAAGGGAATGTTTGATGAGTAAGTGTCACACTGGATAGTATGTTCCTTCTGCCGAGAATGTATCTTTCATCTGCCCTTCAAAAGTTGTCAGCTTGGAAAACTAAAGGTACAACCCCAAACATCTCTGACTTAATAATCTCAACTGAACATGTAGTTCATTTATTTCACACTCATTAAACATCTGCTATGCCCGAGAACATGAATTTACTTAAACTTCTCTTGAATCTTTATTTTTCAGTGCTTAGGCAAGCTTATTTTAACAGTGGCTACTTGCTATAGCAAGAGTCTAACCTATTCTGGTGTTCTCTCCTCCATGAGACAAGCTGTTACATAGACGTGAACAGTGTCAAACAACAAAAAAACAGTGGCTGCCCTTTACTGAGCAGTCCACGTGAGCAGGATAGAGCACTGAATCGAGGTCTGTCAAAATCTTGCACTTTGCACCAGTAAAACCCTTTTGCAAATGAAACCTCCTTCAGAACTTCAGCATATAAAACAATAACGTGGCTTCCCTTAGCTCCCCAGTGTCCTAAGGTCCCTACCTCAGCAAGGCTCATGGAAGTTCTCAAGACGAATTGTCACACACGGCTTCCAGTGGTCAGTAGGCAAATAGTACTGTCTTTTAAAACAATTGCTTCCAGGCCCAGTATGGCACTTCATCTGATAACTTGCGGTGAGTTAAGCTGGTTTGTGTTCCTTGCTTCAGACATGACCTTTCCAGATGAAAGAATCCTATCTTAGTGAATTATGTAACTTACTAATTATGTTAATGTTAGTGGCTTTTTAAAAACTAAGGTATTTTTAAAGGAATTAGGAGATGAAAATTCAGGAACCATTTAAAACTGAAGTGAAATATAAAGCTTTTGGGTTCATGTCACACAAATATCTCAGTATTCATGATCGGTTGTGTCTGTCTAGTTGAGGCCATATCACACGTCCACTTATTTTTGAGAGCTAGAAAGAAAAAGTCATTGGTCTTGTTTATACTATTTCATGCAGCCTAACCTGTCTTTCACATGTTTTGTTACATACTCAGATTTAGTCCCGATTCCCGGTTTCTGGCAGTGGGTTCCAGTGAGAACGCAGTGGATTTTTATGACCTGTCATTGGGCCCCACCCTTAACAGAATCAGCTACTGCAAAGACATCCCAAGCTTTGTCATTCAAATGGACTTCTCTGCAGATAGCAGACACCTCCAGGTACAGAACCAACACCGGACACCAGTTTACTGTAGTTCTGCTCCTACACTGTGAGTGAACTTCAGACCAACTCTGGCATTCAGTCCTTTATTCCATTTTTGCTTAGGGGTTTTGTATCATCTTTTACATTCTTAGTATTAAAAATGTAAATCAAGAAGCACTTTGCTAATATACTGCAAAATTCTGGATTTTGCCTCTCACATAATGGAATTCTTGTCCCATTTTAATATATGATGAAAGGTCTCCACTGGTTGCTATAAACGGCATGTCTATGAAGTGCCTTCAGGAAGACATCTTATGGATCAGGCTGCCATTGACAGAATTACTTGGGCCACATGGACTAGGTAAACATTTCATACATTCAGAAGGGAAGACTGAGGGTCAGTTAGGAAAACTGGAAGATCCTATGTCTGAATAATTAGTCAATCCACTAGGGAATAGTAACTGAGTTTTAAGTTTGTTACCGTATCTTGAATTCTTCCTAACAGAACAATATGCTCCCACTCGGACCCCTTTTGGTTGAATATATTAGGTTGGTGCAAAAGTAATTGCGGTTTCTGCAGTTTTTAACCTTTTAAACCACAATTACTTTTGCACCAACCTACTATTTCCATGCTTTTTCAGATCTTTTAAAGAAAGGAAATCAAAGTTATGACTTTAAAGATGTTCTGATATTTTAACATAGTAGGTTTAATAACAGACAAAAAAAACGCATTGGGTGCTATTAGGCAATTGTAATTCTCTACCTTAAAGGAACACTGTCTTGCAGCTGTTAGACACGAAACTTTATAAATTTGTTCAAATTTGCGGGATGTGTATATATAGCAGGTAACCATGAGCATCCAGATTTTTAGTCAATAAAAACTGCCATCAAATTCCTATAGCATATGTATCACTTTCTATTTTACAAACAGTTATATCAGCTCTCATAAAGTATTATTTTTAAAAGGTTATTTAATCTATAAAGCTTTAAAATTATAAAATTTCCTTTAGGGGAGGTGGGTTAACATCCCAGGTAAATTCAGGACTCCAGATAACTTGCCTTATCACAATTTGCTTCCTATATTTTAAATAATAAATTTAGGTACTTAGATTTACCATACTGAAAAAGTTGTTGGTAATTAATCGGTCTTTGCTATGGTGTATTTTCTTTCATTCCTTCCCTCTAGTATTCTAGGAGATGAAGTTGTGGGAATTTGGTCCAGACATGCTGAGAAAGCTGATGTCAACTGTGCCTGCGTATCTCATTCAGGAATCAGCCTTGTAACAGGAGATGACTTTGGCATGGTTAAGTTATTTGACTTTCCATGTCCTGAAAAATTTGTAAGTTTGTGTTTGGTGTTTTAGTATGGTATATAATTATACTCTTAATTTATTTGTCTGATCATTAGTACTTTTTCCCATATAAGAGCTAAAATGTGTTTTCTCTTGCTTTGAAAATACTTCGTGTTCCTAAAATTTTTTCCGAACTTCCTAAATCCATTACTCTGAAATAACAGCTATTAGAAATTATATCCCCCTGCCCCAAAGTAACATCGTCTTTGCAAACTATTCTGATAAAGCTGTGATTAGTTTTTATCAAACCTTTAATCAATCTATTACCAAGTTTCAAATGCTTTTCCTCAGAGGAAAATGTTCAGAGTACCTGGAGACATCTGACTGCCCAAATAACCTGGTTTGCGTTACGTGCAGGTCCATTACTAAATCTGAAAAAGCACTTAACCACTGGCTGTGGTCCTAACTGCTGCTTCTCTCCACAACCCTGGTGATGGGAGATTATGGTTCCTGATAGGAACCTTTGACTTTTGTATGCTTTACACATACCCTGAGCTTTATTTTTGTTTTATAGGCGAAGCACAAAAGGTTTGTGGGTCATTCACCCCATGTGACAAATATTCGATTTACCAGTGGTGATCGACATGTTGTTAGTGCTGGAGGTGATGACTGCAGGTGGGTAACTTTCTCAGCCCAAGAAGAGCAGACAGTCTGTACTAGTTCCTAAGAGCTTTAATAGCACGTCCACAACTTCAGTTTACGGACTGAGTAAGCAACATAAGGTAGCATAACCAGTTAGCTCCTGGAGTCACATACCATGTAAATACAGAATAAAAGGAGTTAATGAGAGAAAATTTTATATACGTATGTATGATTTGAAAGCTCAATTGAAAACATTAAACTTCTGAAAATCTAGAAATATAATCAACTCACTGCAATTTCCCCTCTGATTGCAGTTTATTTGTCTGGAAATGTGTACATATGCTTCACTGAAAGATATGGACGCCGAGAAGACTATAACTTAACAGCCTTGAGAAACCAGAATTAACAGAAGAGGGGGAAAAAACAGAACCAAATCCTGCATGGTCAAGTGGTGCTAATTTAAGACTGTAACAGGGATATATGCCCAGAATCATCAAAATAGAAGATTGATAAATTCAAAATATTTATTATAATACTATATGCACTGGGTAACTGTCATAATCCATACACTGCCAGATAATTACATTTCAAGAAAGGACTGAATAAATACTCCATGGTGAAAGCTAACCCCCACTTTTGGGGAGTGTGCATATTTGGCATAAGTATGGCTAGGGTTTAGGGGGACAGCACTCCTCAAAAAACAAACCAAACCTTTAAAAACTGAACTTGGATAATTTTCATCATTTTTTTAACAAAACTTTTTTCTTTTTGGAATTTATATTTTATTTGCAATCACTGTTTAATGAAATAGTTTATCCTTGTGTTTACATAAGGAAGCACACCATTACCCTAAAGGATCAGTTTTTAAAAGGCAAACATTTTCACTAAGGAAAGAGGTTTCACTGGAGGATGTAATACTTCTTAAGCATTAATAAAAGTCCTTTTTATAAAGGACTTTTTCCTCCTGGCAGTTTAAAGTTCAAGAACAAATCCAAAGTTAGTAATACATGATTGCTACATTTTCATTTTTGAGCTATCAATCTATGTTCAAAAGTCATGTCTAGAATTAAAAAATTAAAATATAGCCTCATTAATGAAACAATCTGAAGAATAATTTCCAATGGTGTACATACAGATTTTTAAGGTTTTAGATAGCAATAGTATTTAACTTGGAGAGAATACTGAATATTTAAAGATGTAGTCTAATAGAAACATTTTGTTTAACATATAAACTAAAGCGTTAAAATCACATTTACAAAGTACAGTTTAGTTAACTCTTGAAATAAAATTTTTACAACTTTTTTTTTAATTGGAAAATTTTAGTTAGATGTACGAGTATGCCACCCCATAGGCTGACTTCCAAAAGGAATGCATACAAGTTCACTCACTTGTATACAAAACTTGTCTATTAAAATTCCTTTTTGGTGGCTTGGGGCTGAACTCTTAGATCTTTATTCCTATTCACATTAAATGCTGCCAAAGATCAGTACTTGCCATTCAGGAATTTGCTCTTTAGCCTATCTGTAGTTTCCTGAAGATTGGAAATTATGTAGACTGATATTTAAAAATATATTTTTCTAAGTATGAAGAAGTTTCAGATGCTCTATTGGTCCTATGAATTTTTATTTTAATGTGTTATCTTTGTAGCATAATAGACTCCTTTAGGTTTCTAGAAATCTCAGTTTTCTATGTCTAACAACTTGTAAATACTAAAAACAGAAATGGCTGAACTATATAGCACAGAAAGCCTAACCAGTGATGGAGCTGGTCAGTTTTAAAGGTCTGAGTGGCTGTGTCTGAATGACTGATCCAGGTATTCATTTAGAAGCTTGAAAAATAATATAATTTCATTACATCAAAATGTTCTCCTAAATAAAGCCAAATTTTAGAATACACTAATACCACATTTTTATTCATATACAAAGGGGCAGTCAGTAAATTAAAGGGAAAAAATTTCCCCGAACCACTCTCTTCCTTCAATTTTGAGACTTGCAGTTTCAAATTTTTCTTCTGAGTCAGGTTTGCCAGCTTTTGACTAAAGAGAAGTTCCATTTCCATTACAGTGCAGGTAGAAGCTCTAACTGTAACGTTAAGCAAGTAAACTATACGGGATGAGACTGCTTCCATTGCATTTCTGTTCTTCCAAGTGGCCATGATAAGCCAGCCTTATTCACTGTTGTCAGTTTCACCACTAAAAGTCATGTTGATTTTAAGTAGTCATCCCACAACCTCCTTTGCTTTTTTGCTTTTACCAGCCATCAACTAAGGGAAAGTGAATTCCGTGACAGGCCGTGGAGATCCTACCTATCCTGCGTGTGTCTTCTTTTAACCTAAAGAATTATGTGTGTGTGCAGTATTTGACTAAGCTCCTGAATTTGTAGCCTGAGACTTCTCCTGGCACGTTAGTCCCGTTTCTGTATATAAATGCATGCCGAAGCACACTGCATTCTGGTGCCACTACTGCTTACATTAGCCACACTCATTCCTTTCCTTTTTTGTGATCCTTTTTGATGGTGGTTCATTTTAGACCAAGTTATCCAACAAATGTTTTAAAGTCAACCTCAGCTTGCCCATAAACCATAGCAACTGAAAGATTAAACTCTTAAATATGAATCCAGGCAATGTCTACTAAACACCACAAAAAAACCCAATTTTAGCATAGTATTACCTTATAAAATGGCCAAACTAAACCAATCAAGCCTGTTTCCCCATTTATGTTCTTTATAGTGGAATTATAAGAATGCAACTATATACCATTTATAAATGATACTAAAAGTCTATTTAAATTTCTGGATATATAATTTAAAACAAATTTTTTCTGCAGAGATGTAAAGCAGCTCACATAACAGTGGAATGAACAAATGCCTTAAAGTCAATGGAATATACTTTTTAGAATGAAGTGGAACAACTGTCATTTCATTCAAGCCTAACTACATGATCGCTTTTGTGCTCCTTTGTCTTTCCTCTGTTTCAAGTCTTTACTTCGGAATCAGCACAGCAACGTGCAACTTACAAAATGGTTTAATAACTGGTTAATTCTGTCTTCTCCCAATGGAAAAGCAGTGGCCACCAAACAGACTGCTTGCTGGTTTTAAGCTCTTGAACATGGAGTTTTACAGATGTGATTTTATTATCTCTTGGGTATGTGACTAAAGAAGTCAATGAACTTTTTTTCTTAATTTGGTCCTGAGAACATTATTATCCCTTTTGCATTAATTTGCTTTTTTTCTAACCAACTTTTAGCTTTACTTTCTAAAAAAGTACTATACATAGTCTTTAAAATCAGTGATCCGTTTGTTAATTCTAAGCATTTGACACTTTTCTGCCTTAACAATTTTAAAAATCATACAAAATTTTGTATTTTAATTCAGTAGCCCAAAAGTTTAGTCCTATTTTGCAATTTACCCATCTGATCTCTGTAATTCTATAGTCTGTCATTTACAATACACTATTGAAATCTAATTTTTACATTTAAAAAAATATCTTCAAACTGTATTTTCTGTGGAGTTGAGAATGTTGTTTTTCAGAATGGAAGTAGATGGGTAGCTATAATCTTGTGAGTTGAAATTCTGTTCTGATACCTTATGTGTATACAGACTTGTAAAAATTTTGTATAATTTTGTGATAATGTAGTTCTCCCAAAGATTTATTTTAAAAGTATGTTAATAGTAAATGAAAGCATTTTAAGGACTTGTTCATTTTTTTTTTTTGCCATTCCTGCTGTTTTCACCCTACACACCCACCTCATCCTTACCCAGAAGGCAAAGGAATATTTCCCAAAGCAGCACACAACCTGAGAAGCCTGTGTCACAGTTTTCAAATTAAATTCACTTAAAAATAAAAAGTAAGATTAACTATTTTAAGCCACCTCAGCACTTTTGGCCACTCCTGTTTTTAGTGGATTATGAACATTATATAATCCTTGGAAGAAGTGAAAGCAGCCATTCAACTTCTGGAATAAGGACACTTCCCTCACTCTATTCTCTGTGCACACACAGCAACACCGTAGTCCCACAATGGCTTATTGGTATCACCACGTTGTAAATGCTGATACTGGAAACAGCAGTGTACAAAACACGCCGCAGATGTTTTAATAGAATTTAGCTTTTCCTTAAACTGTCTTTCCATAGTCAAAACAAAGCAAACCAAAAAACATCCAATGTTAAAACCACTTAAATAAGCTTACAAATTTGAAAAATTAGACACTTCAGATAGGCAATAAACTTCATATTATGAAAGCAATATATTCCAAGTTTCAAAGATTTGACAAATTCTGGAGAATCTCTTTCATCAGTGGATGGAAACTTGCATCAAACTTCACGATCTTCTGCCAGGTAGGACTAGGTGTCATTCACTGAATAAACAAAACCCAAAATGTTTTTAATTAACTGCTTTGCGTCCATATATTGCATATACCTCAGCTAAGATGTTGAGTATTTTCAGACAATATTTGTTCTACAGATTATGATATAAAGATCGGATTTTGAAAGAATTTTATGAGGGACATAAAAGATAACACGTATTTAAATTTATAGGCCACACTAAAATATTTTGAAACTTCTTTCAATGTTTTACGATTACTATTGTCTAAGAAAACTGATGTGAGATTTGTAAACAGTGTAACTCTCGAAAGCCTTAGTATATATTCACAAGTTATAAAAGAAATCTAATGTGGAGATCATCTAGGTAAATAAGCAACTGCTGGATAAAAGAAATTTGGTTTATGTACTAAATTATTTTTCCAGAGGACCTTTGTAAAATTAAACAGTAGAGAAAAATCAAAGTGATAGTTTATTCCAAATTTCTGTGCTTATAAATTTAAGAAATTACATATTAGGAAAGTATCTGAAATGGCATTAGCAAAACTAATTTAACCTTTACCTGGTTTGAGGCCGAATCCATTTCAAGGCATGTCGTGGCGGCACGGTGATGGTGGGATGATAAAATGTGCAGTCAGGCCTGGTACACTGAGTGTTAAATCTACAGTGCTAAAGAGGTAACAGAGTTTTAACTTCTGCAAAGCTATACAATAAAAACAAAGCAATTTGAGATGACAATAACCAGTCAACCCTAATGTTAATGGGGCTGAAACCCTGAAAAAAGAGCAGCCCTCCACACACAAAATCCTAGTCAGAGAAGAGCAGCAAGTCAAATTTCCAACAGAACTGTAGCACATGATAATCAATGTAATGATCGCCCTGCACGTCCTGCCTGACATCCCTTCCTTACTGGGCACCCTCATCCATGCCCAACTGCCGCTGGGGGAAGTGAAGGCCTCTCGCATGGTCTTCAGGCTGCTATTTCAGAAATCATTCCCTCTGAGCAACTCAACAGCGGGAGGTCCCTCCACCAACTGTTAGGACACAGGCAGTGAAAACCGTCAGTACACGTTCAGATGGTATTAAGCAGTACGACTGGATTTCATCTCAGTTCTGGCATTGAGGTAGGACAAAGAAACGCAAAAAACACCCACACGCTCAGGGGTGGCGTGGAAACTGACTTGCAAAGGTGAGCTCTACTCTCCTGAGAGACAGGAGACTAACGTTCAGTAGTTTCACACCACAGGGCCTGAAGAGCCAAACGGAACTCAGTGAAAACTAAACAATAACTTAAAGGTCTTAAAGACTATTAAGGCCAACAAAAACGTTGGGGGGGTATGGGGACAGGGGACACGGCAACATTCAATTTGCTAGTGATCTTCCAGGTCTCACAACTGAGAAGTTACCACTAAATTAATTTTTTTGGAAAATGAAAGTTCTTACTTTTGGATGATAGAAGGGACACTCCATTTTCTTACAAGCAGGGAAGTAACGGCAGAGCTGACTACTAGAAGGTGGTGCTGGTGTTGTAACTGCTGAGAAAATAAGGGCAAATATTGAACAAATTTATTCAGCAAAATAATTTTTAAAGCATTCTGATCTTTTTATGGGAACCATTTTAAGTCAAAATACAGTGCGATGTATTCATTAGTCAATATAAAATACTTAAGAATACCAGAGTATCTTTAAAGACTGGTTACATTAAGTGATTCTGGCGCAATTTTGAAACTATATTTTTCACTTTATAGTCACAAAATGTCATTTTTCTTTCTTTTTATCCAAATGTAGTAGTGTACAAAGTCACCAACCTGGTTTTGGAGGCAGTACTGGAATTCTTCTACTCATATGAGTGAAGGGACAATCTGGCTTAGTACATTTTGCATCATATTTACAATTTGGATGAATAAACAAACATTTTTCAGCAAATTTACAATTGGGGAAAGCTCTATAAAACAACAAAAAAAGAGTATTATTCACATTTAATCTTCTCAATGCATTATTAGTTTTTTGTAGAGAGGCTCCTGATACTCATATTCCATAACTACTTGTTTTTGAGAAACACAGAAGTAACAGGAAACAAAGGAAACTCCATTTTTAAATGAGCCAGATATCAAAATGGACACAACTGTCTATTCCAAAGCCTGGGGTACTGACAGATTTTCTTCAAGTCAAGCCACGTGAAAGGAGGGTTTTTTGTGATACGAAGCATCACACCACTTCCTCTATCATTCAGGTGTATATAGTTCACGAAGTAAACTGAATATAGTGAGCATAATAGACATGCAAGGCACTGTGCTACGGAAAAGAAGCAACTCATCCATGATCTCCCGATATATGCTTCCTTATTATTCTCACATCAAAATTTCCTAAAGTTAAAACATGGAGAGTCCATCTATAGGACAAAACAAAAAAAAACCCACGAAACTAAACTAAAAGCCAATCTCCTAAAGTTCATTCCTTTGAACCAGCCAGCAAGGAAAAATTACACCCAAGTCCTAAATGTTTCATCATTACCTATAACTAATTTTCCCCAATGCCTTAAAAACGTACGTGTGTATGAACACACTGCATACAAACTGGGGCAGTTACATACTCATCTCCTTAAGTGTACAGAATCCTTAAGGAAACCCAGAAATGTCAGTATCTCATAGGTCTGACACACAAAGAAAGCCTCCCATCTCCCCACACAACACACACGAAGATGCTATGCGGGGAAGGCCAGAGTAAGTTTCACCGCACTTAGTTACAAAGCTCAAACTTGACCATAAAACAGAAGCAGCTATTGGGTATGGAAATTAACCCGAAAACCAGAGTTGGTTTGCCGCTACTCACTTGCAAGGTGAAACAGGATGATGGTACGCACACTCGTCCCCATTTTTACAGGCAGGCCAGTACTTGCAGCGCTCCAAAAGTTTTTCCGGTTTTTGTGCTCCACTCAGGTCACTCATCTCAGCTACAAAGGGAGAAGAATTAAAAGGATCTCATTAATTATGATCAATTCAGTACATGGCATCTTTCAAGTTTCCCTCACAATCCGGTCTTTAAATCTTCTAGTTTTCTATGTCTATAGTCATATGAAATAAATGAGTCCAAATAATGTGATCAACACTGTTAACAGGACCCTGTAAGAGATTACCAGGAAGTAGACTGCAGCTCTCATTGTGAAAAGTAAAGGACAGTGATGCTGCCACTAGAGCCAAAGTACTCATGAAAAATTCCAATTCTCAAAATTATTTCAGAGCTGAATTAAAGAGAGGGAAGAATATCAAGTAGGGAGCCAAGAAAATGAAATGGAAACTGAAAACACAAGCTGATAAAGAAGTGACCTAATTCTAATTCGGCAAGTTTATGAGGGGTCCAAACACAAGTGTTCCTACTCATGATGTAAGCACACTCCCATCCATGTCTACAAAGTGAAGATTTCTGCCTGAAATGGGCCACAAGGGGTCCAGCAGATCACCTAACAGTGAGCCTGGCTGGCTGGAAGAGAACCAATGGCAGGAAATCTCGGCGGAGCAAATGGGTGGGGACGAGCAACGGGACAGCAAGCGCATGTGCCACCCACGGGGCTCATTGCCACCCCACCCACCAGCCGTGTCCTATCACAAGGTCAATTACTATGGCCTCGGCAAGTGGTACCCGGGTTGTGTTGCCAGACTGTTTCCTAATTCAGAAAGCCAAAAACCTTTTTATATGACATCTAAATTCTAAATGCTGGCAACTGTTATAATTCAAATTTAAAACAAAGAATAAATCAAATACAATTACACCTGATGTTCATAATGAGCTGCCAACCTCTGACCCAAGACACACTAGCCCCTCGGAAGGGCATCACGGTATTAATTGCCTAGTGTTGTTCATATTCATGCTTATGGAGGCAGATACCACTTCAGCTACATCCCTCTAGTCCGTTTACCCAAGGTCAGGCTGTTCAAACGTGGGTCTTTAACATCCTAGCAGAGTGAGCTAGACACTTTGGGCAAGTGTTATCTAACATGTCTGAATTTCAGTCTCCTCCTTTATACAAAGAGAAAAATAATGTCTTCCTTAAGAGCTTTATGATTACATGGAAACAAGAATGCAAAACCTAACAATGCAGCAGCTAGTGTTCAGTACTTATTGTTCCAGTGACCCAACCTCAGTCTTCATTACAGGAGAGAACAAGGCACACAAATCCAGTCCCGAAGCCCAGATAGGAGAATCATCAGAGAACTATTATGACTATGCCTGATATGGAAATATTCCATGCTGCTTGAAAAAATTAGTAAGTCATTATTTAGCTCCAGGATAAAAAGTATCCTTAGTCTCAAATTAAATCTGGTAGGGCCAGAGTTTTCCCCAAATATAAACAGTTTCTGCGTTATACTGCAGAGAAAATATGTCTTACCTTCTTTCTAAACCACATACTTTAGACTATGGAATATACGTGAGACTCAGGCCAAATGAAAGAACTCCTAACAATCAATACTCAAGAGCTGGCTAGCAGGAAAATGGTGAAAAGTAGTAGATACAAGCAATGTGAAAGAAGTTACATACTTTACAAGGAAACTTTCCCTTTCTGAAAGAAATGTAAGTCACATGTACAAAGGTCATGACTCTGGTTTTCCCTAACGTTTACCTCAATAAGCTGTTAACACTTTTCCCCTTTGCATTTTAAGAGGCAAATTCACTTTACTGCAAGCTATAAAATCTGCACCGCCATATAATGGCCAGTGCGGGTGGCTTAAACAGCTGCTGCTGTTAGTAGCATCCTTCAAACACAGGACAAAAAGCCACCAAAAGCAATTACCAAGGTTCAGACCTGGAGGGGAGAGCAGACCGACCACAGCCCTTTGTGACTGTTCTGCAGGAGTCTCTCCCCCTCATTCCGCTCCACTGAAAAGCTTCACACCTTGAGCAGCAGTGAGGTACTGCGAGTCCCAGATCAAAGCAATGGGAGGAGGCTCCCCACTCACCACAGCGTTTCCATAAGGGCCAAGGCAAGAAGCTTTACTAACATGTTATTTGGAGTGTCACTGCTGTGACATATATACCAATAGAATCTAACATGGACAGCTACAGGTAAATGAAACTGGACCCTAACATATAACAAATTAAGCTACCAAATTGAAAACCAAAATAGTAAAATTTTCTCTTATTTTAAACAAAATATACAAGGTCAAGAAATCTGCATTGGCTGACTATTGCAGTTCTTACCATCTTTATTACCATTAAAATTTTTTGTCTTCCTTTCAATAGGGTCAAACTTTCAACTCCATTAACTAAAACCGTAACACTACATTATTGATTCAGCAGAAAAAGCATCCAGCTCAAGGTAACAGCAGTATCTCCTCACTCGCCTGTGATCGCCCCCTAAGGGCTATTATATTTTTAGCTACTGAAAAAGGTATTTAATACATTTTCCTATCTCTGCCAAGAAGAGGATTACATTAGAAAACTTTCAAAACCCACTCTTTTTTCTTTGATGCTGTTCATTTTTAAGGTTCAGTAATTGTGTTTCCTGCCAATGAAGACGTTTCTAAAAATTTTCCATGCTATGAGCAAGGTTACGCTGTCATGTGTGTAAACGATCAGTAGCTGCACTGCCACTGGTGTCCAGTGTGAAGGAAGGAACCGCGTGAGAAAGGGTCATCTGCCCAAAGCGTAGTGATCTGGACTGAGATGATCTGACTTCTAAATACAATATGCTTCAATACTAATTTAAACATAACATCTTTTTTAAACTTCCAGGAAATATTTTGACAGATTAGATGAGAAATTCTTCTCAAGGGAATTTCATTGAGGTAGAAATAGCATCAAAATCCAAATTCATTTTTCCGTCAAATTAATTACAAGAGAGACTACTGCTGGTACAAGGGAAAAGCAACAAGTATAGTTTCTTAAAAAAAAAAAAAAAAAGGTAAACAGAAATCGAGAATGATGGCTCATCCTTTAATATGCATAATTAAGAGATATTTTTTGACTTCCATGGCTTAACACCATTTTAGCACTAGAGTAACAGCCAACCTACACAACATACACAGAAGAAACATTCTCATATTTATCTGGTTGTTTTGTCTGAGAAAAGAAAAAGGCCACTACTGAGTAACAAATACAAGCAAAGCCTCCAACCAACATTCATTCCAGGTAGAGAAACATGTCAAAGGTTCCCTTCACAATGGCAGCACCCTGAAAGGGAAAATCTGAGCTCTCAACACACCGTTTGAAAAGCTACCATCTGGGTCATCAAGCTGCCTGCTCATCAACTGCAATTGCTGTGGGTGGAGGAGACCTTTGAGTCCCTTGTTTGAGGCTGCAGTTTGGTTTACAGGTTTCATTCCTTCAAAGCACATGTCCTCCTCTTGATCTGACATGTATCCTGGGGGGCTGGGAACACCATCCAGCGTCACTATAAACTTGGGACTTGCAGGTTTATCTGGTTGTACAAGATCTCTGCCAGATAGATAGAAAATACCATAGAATTAGGGAAACAAACACAAAAAGCTGAGCCTCCTAAAGTCCTCTTCCGCAGAACTCTCTCTGTCTCCCTTCCTTGCTGAGGTTTCTTCCATAAAAAAGGCTTTGTAGGATTTCCAAGTGCAGCATTAGTGGAATCCTGCTACTACACAGAGGCTTTGGCCAATCACTGCTGCTTCATCACCAGCGACTGTCCAGGCTGCACTAAGGACAATCTCTCTTCAACCCTGACCCCCCCCACCGTTCATTTGATCCCCAGGGGGTCACACGGAAATGCACTGAAAAACCAGCATCTATGCTCAGAACACAATTGCCAGTTCTATCAGGTTGGTGCAAAAGTAATTGCGGTTTTTGCATTTATTTTTAACCTTTTAAACCGCAATTACTGTTGCACCAACCTAATATATTTACACTAATTTTATAATCTGTATGTTTGTTAGAACATTTAGTCAATTTTCTAAGGGAAGAATCACCCCAACCCAACTGGCTAACTCTCTCTGGAGAGATTTCCTGATTTTGATCACCTGGCTTTTAAATTTTCATTTCCTGGATACGCATAACAGAGCTAAATCACGCATTGACTTATTCGTAGGATAATGGATTTCTGAAAAAGGAAGATGAACTGGAATTTTTGAAAACGGAATTTGGTTTACTACACAAGACCTAACTACTGAAGCAATAAAACCACTCTACAGTAAGGGCTAGGATGGGGAGGAGGGAAGCTGGGAACTAACGATTAATCTGTACTATCTAATCAACACAAGTTAGCTACATAAGAAAAAGAAACCATCTACCGTGTCTGCATAAGGTGTCCTGAAAGTACCCGAAGGGTATCTGCAGTCTTCATCCCCGACTCTTGGTTTGGTGTCACTACTATTTCCTCAGACAGCTTTGGCTTCTTCAGAATAAATGATCTTGTGTCTGCATGGACCATGGATTCCATGTCATAGTAATCTGAGCCAAAAAAATTGGCCACAAATGTTTACTTTTGAATATACCTTGCATTCCCAACATCACACATGTGAGAAGAATGTCAATCTTTTATATATCTGTAATTATTTTCAAAGGAACATCATAATGGTTCTACTAAGCAACAGGACTGCAATGCTTTGCCAAACATCTTTTCAACGTATTCGTTCCTCATCCAGTAATTACCAAGAGATTCTAATGAACACTCCTTGCTTACGGTATAGAAAGGTTCTTACGGTATGTGAGGCATCTAAGGGGAACCTAACAATATCAGCTTAATTACAGTATTTTCTAAAAATATGAGAATAAAGGGTCCTAATGTTCCCTAGGATTGTAACACAAAGATTGTTTAAAAATCTTCCTAAAATCTGTTTTGTTCATTTTGCACAGTACCACTTACATAAATGAACACATCCTGGTGAAAAGAATTCAAGTGTCATTATTTCTGTGTAGGTGTAGATAAAAGACTACTTTGAGAGGGAATTTTAAGATGAATGGGCATTTAAAAGAATATAGCAAGGAAAACACTGACCTTCAACGCAAATAAACACAAGCTCACATCATCTGCAATATGCGTCTTAGGCCCAACTACTTTATAAAATATACCAAGACCTAGACGGAGATGGCTGACTTATCAATATGCAATCAACCAACTCAACGAGTTCTACTTCTCTGAAAGTTAACAGGCAAATAACAGAGACCCCAAGTCACTAGCTATTCATTCATGTTCATTCACTGAAAAAAACTGAACATCCGAGAGCACTGTGCTAGGTACACAAAGAAGAAAACATAGGAAAATAGGTGCATACACAATTTCAGAACAGTATGCCTCAGGTGACCCAAAAGGGGCATGAACAGGGTGTTGGGAGAATACAAAGCAACCGAGTCCAGTTGGGAAAGCTTACAGAGAACGAATAATTTCAACAGGTAAAAGACATGAGCAGGAATAAACTATGAGGGAGAGCGTTGGAGAATAGAGCACCTCAGGCAGAGGAAACCGCATGGGAAAAGGCAACAGCTTTCATAAGGCACAAGGAATTTGAGACACAGTGAGAAATGTGGTGTGGCTGGAGGGTTGCGTGTGGTGAGCTGAGCAGGTGAGTGCCAAGAAGGTGGAGGCCTAAAGGATCTTGTGTCCATGAGTTTGGATTCTGGTCTAGAATTAGTAAGTAATGGAGAGGTTTCTTAGTAGGGAAGTAACATTACATTGGTTTTTAGAAAAAGCGACAGTGTTGAGAGTGGACTGGAGTCAGATCTCAGTTACGAGGCTATTGCCCAGGAGAAATGGTGAGGCTCTGCATGAAAAGATTTTCACCCGTTTTCCTATTCTAACACACGGTGAAAGGGAAAGAAGACACATTTCAGACTCCCATCAACACTAGCATTTCACAGCAGTGGCATTTCAACCACCATCCCAGGAAGGAGACATACCTGCCTTCCCCTGCAAGGGCAGTCGCGATGGTAAAAACGGATGTAGGAGTGAGAACAGGAGGAAAAGAAACTTGACTTGGGAAACAGGACAGGAGAAAAAGCCGATTTAAAAGGGGGCAAAGAGAAATCTCAATTTTAGATTTATTTAGTTTGAAGTCTTTGTGGGGCTCTCAGATGTTTAGGAAGAAGTTGAAAATTCAGATTTGACTATTAGGCGGGGAGATAAATAAGAGTCGAAACTGAAGGTGAAATAAGAAAGTTTAATAAAGTGTACATATTCAGTGCTGCTATCTTCTCATTGCATCCTCACGTGAGATGACCACTTTGCAGCTCAAAGTTCTTACACGATTCACTGAGGTCTCACGGCTAGCACAGGTGGAGTCCAGAATTTAGTCCATGGGCTGCTGCGCTCCTCCCCGCCCTGCACTGTTCTGAGGCAAAACAGGCCTACTACCCGTAGTTTGCATCTTGAGAGAATACAGAAGAGATGGAAATACTGAGGGCAGGACACAGGGTAAAGCTGACATTTTAAGGGGCAGCAGAGGAAGAGAACAGTTGATAAAGGAGAATGAAAAGGAGTTAGCAGAATAGATAGTGAAGTCCTGGAAGCCAAAGGATCAGAGAATGAAGAAAACATGGGAATTCAACTGTCACAAACTACAGAGTTTAGAAAAGTATGCATTGAAAGCAGAGCTTTATCCGCACAAGCCACTGGTCACGTCTACGAGATTAATGCTAGCAGCCTGGGTCAAGCAGAATCAGACAGAGGGTACAGTGACATCTTCTGGGTAAAGAATGCAGGCTGACCCTATGTATTTTATTTCCTCCTGAAACCCCACTACAAAGTCAATACGGGGTTAATTCATTAAAAAAAAATCAAACTCACAAAGAAAATAATTGTAAAAGGAGAGACAACTACATTTTGAAAGTGAAAAACTAACTTAGTAGATGCTCAGAAGTTGAGTCTTGAACCAGTAACGAAGCACCCCAATGTGGATCCCAAGATTGTCCAAAGGCTGAGAACCAGGCAGCACACGGGACCATGGGAAGGGTGGGGGGAGACAGGGCAACAAAGATGTGTGTTCAAGTGTCCATTTCAGACTCAGTTAGTTCTTCCTGAAGTGTGCTCTTCCTTTCTGACCCTTCCCTGCACCTATTCCCTACCTCTACACTGAAGATACCTGGAGTAACTGCAGATACGCCTTCCCACTGATCACTGTGAGAGAGGCCTATGGCTGCAGCACCATAGTCTCTGACAGAAAGGTGCTACAACAAAATAAACCGTATACTATTAAAAAAATTTAAGGCAGTTACATTTCCTGATAACCTTTGACCCTTTCTCCCTTGGAGCAAGTGGAGCTTTAGAAACACTGTTCTGAAAAGTATGTTAAACATTACATATTGTGTTTTCCCGAAAACAAGACGTAGCTGGACCATCAGCTCTAATGCATCTTTTGGAGCAAAAATTAATAAAAAGACCCGGTCTTATTTATATTTATAATATTGTATTTATAATATAAGACTGGGTCTTAAATTAGTTTTTGCTCCAAAAGACGCATTAGAGCTGATGGTCTGGCTACATCTTATTTTTGGGGAAACACGGTAGTAATTAATGCTGAGGTGCCTTCCCTAGTCCCCCCGCCCTCCCCCCCACCTAGCTGCCAGAATCCTGGCAGCCAATCCACTACTTGAAAGATCTTTCTTAGGAGAAGCTGACCGGCCTAAAGGGAAAGGCCTAAAGACCCGGACATTAGGTGCCCCCAAACTAGACAGGCGAGACAAATCACTCATCACTGCAGATCTACATTCAAATGTGAAGTCAAAAGCCCCCATTCCATCCCCAACTAATGAGCCATCAGCTTTTTAAGCGCCCCATTCTTAAATATAAGACAACCAAGTATGCCCAGACATCTGAGGAAAACCTTTGTCATGAAAGACAGTGATCAAAACAAATGACTTATAGAAAAATCAAGGAGAGGAAGAAAAATATCTAAAACTACCTTTAATATCCTCAGAGAAATAGAAGTATTGCATACATGAAACCAGTATGTTAAAAAAAAATGGGGGCTGGAATATACAGAAATAAAAGGGCTCTCAGAAACAAAAGACATAACAGAAGGTAAGCAAAAGAAGTCATTCATAAACCTTGTAGAACCACTTGATGCTTCAAACTGTATATGCAGCATGGATAAAAATAATAACTAAAGGAAACAAAAAGAATATGAAGAGCTGATGAATCAGTACAACATACAGTCTGTAGCTGCCTAACATTTTGAAAGAAAATACCCTTACGTAGAAAGCAGGATGGAATGTTGGGAGATGAGAGGGCGAAATCAAGAATGGAGAATACTTTATAGGTAGGGGAGAAAAGCCAGGAGAGGCAAAGACTAAAGCTACATGAGCACGGCAGAAGCATAACAGTCACCATCTGACACCAGGGTGGAAGGAAACCCTCAGAGAGATGAGCACATCTTTCTGAGACCGAAGGCCACGGAAGGTCAGGGAATACAGCTGCTGACTAGGGAGTCCTGACGAAGAAGGAAATTCTGCTAGGAGTTGACAAGTAGGAGTCAATGGACCAGTTTCCAACAACAGGCAGGTTTAGGGGAAACAGAAGGAAGGTTAAAGTAAGATTTCTGAAATTAAGATCGCAGGTATCCAATGGTTCCCTTCATTTGTTCAGCAGACATTTATTAGGGATGGCACATGCATCTGGCAAGGGCTGGGCACTGAAAACAGAAAATTGTGGCACTAGCCCCGGTCCTGGAGCAGTTAGGATATGTATGTCTGTGTGTTGGGGATGGGTGCCAGGTCAGCAATTAAGCTACAGAGGCTCTAAGAACAGTAAGTTCTAGATGTACCCGACAATGAGATTTTAAAGTTAAGTAAAAGTGAGGACAAAGTTGAACAGGCCAGAGGACACTAACGCAGCTCAGGCAACGGCAAAAGTTGGGCAGAGAGGAAAGCAGGGGAGGGACTCAGGTCATTCCAGGAGCAGGCGAGTGGCAGCCAACAGACTGCAGGGACCCGGGTGAAATGGCAACAAAGGAAGTTTCTGAACAAAGCAAGAAATAAAAAACACCATATAACATGAAGAAAATGCCGATCTTGTCTCCTGTCCCTAAAATATTTTCACAGATCTAAATACAGCATCTTAGGGCAGGATCTAAGAGATACATTAAATGAGGTGTAAGGAATGTAAATAGCAACTGAAAAATGCTAGATTACAATAAAAATTTAAGATTACCAACCTTGACTGAGCTGCAGAGTTTCTGCCATTACTGGATCAATCTGCAGTCGGGATAACAACTGCCTCTGTTGAGTTCCTAGAATAAAAATGTTAAAACTTTACTAAGTGTAAAAAAACACCAGCATGTGTGTTTTCCAGAAATTAAGCCCCAAATAACCTTTCTGGTTCCTGAATTAGAAGTCTTAAAAATGAAGCTTCAACAATACAATTTACCAACATTTATAGACCAAAGGTCTGTAAGACCAAAAAAACTGTACTCAGGGTTAAACCAAAAACAACAATGTAGAACATTCCTGGTTCTCCCCCTCTGGAGGCCAGTTTTCCTGGACTGGAGGTAAAGCCCAGAGATAAAGGGTAAAAGCCAAGAGGTGGTGGTTCGTGGACCCACAGCTTGGACCATGGGAGACAGGCAACAGCCAACTGCAAGATCAACATAAGAAACATCGCCCTCCATCACCTGGGCTCTCACCACTTAACTCAGTTCCTCATCCCGTGAATTTGCAAAATGAAACACTCCAGAGTTATCTGGTCACAGTTCCTAAAAGACAAAACTATGGGCTTGGATAGATACAAAGAGAATACTGAACAAGCATGACACTAAACACTGCAGGCCAGGTCCTACCAAAGCATGAAAATAATCACTTGGATCTCTTGGAGGAAGACACTCAGCTAGAGTACTTATCTCTTAAACAGGTTCACAATTTCCTCAGAGTTACACTGATACAAAACTGATATTCTCTATCTCAATTTGATGATAAGCACTTTGAGTTAAATCATGTTGAGTCCTACTTTGTCAATAAAAGTCCATGAAAAATTCAAGTTCTTTGTGACTTCCTGCCTCTTTATGAGAACTAGCCAAGTTACATGAAAAGATACAGTCCCATGGGTATCTAGAAGATATCACATATTACGAATTTACCTTTCTCAATGTTTCTAAGGAAGCCAATTATTTTTACACCGTCAGTCCTTGACTGTGATTCGAAATCTACTTCCTCTTGAAGACCATCAAACTCTCTGTTGCATTCAGTGGATGCTGAATATTCATTCATTTTAACCTCCAAAGATGAAATTTTAGCTTCATTCTGTGACACTCTAACATTCAGATCAAAAAGATTTGCTTCCGCTGTCAAAACTGCTGCTTTCATTCCTTTAATTTCATTGATATCAGCTGATATTTTCCTTAAAAGATGGGAAATATTGTCTAGCTCATTCAGTGAACAAGATGAACTTGTTACAGAACCTAAGTCAACTGGACCAGGTGAGAAGAAAATTGGTAGAGATGGTGATGGAAACCTTGAAGACATTTTCATAAAATCTTATCTCCCTCTTAGTATTTGGTAATTTTTCCTTCACAGCCCATTAAATTGTTTCATCCAAAGTAAAAGTACGGATTAAGGCTGTTATTTTAAGAAGTATTAAGAATGAATAACATTTTAAAACCCGCAATTAAAAAGACAGGGCTGTACATTTCTGGAATCAAAACTCAAAAGTAAAGTCCCACTTATAGCTAGCTCCTCTCCAAACAATAAACCCTTTATTACATACAAAAGAATTCTGGCTTCTGATTGGCTGAAAATTCATGACACACAAAGAATTTTTTATTCTTTACTTCATGACAAGGAGCACTAAAGATCTAAAGCCTAAATGAAGCAATGTAGCAACATTAAGTACTTCATACCGGAATAAGATGTGAATTGAGTATACTTTTGTCTCTCCATCTATTAAACCATAAATATTAAGCTTCAGATTATTTAAATTGTTTTATCTAGTATCTTCAGTTTCATTTACCCTTAATAATGGTATAGGACAGCATCTGGCATTTCCTTTGTTGGGCGAGGGCAGGGAGGGTAACTGGACCCACAATCATCGATAAATCTCTTTAAAAATATATGTGGTAATAATGGAATTCAACTGCACTGATATGATGGTAATTTCAAAGATAAGGGAAATGAGACTTGGTCTTCGTTTGATACTAGACTGTTTTTAGATAGGTGATTTTTCTCCCAATCTGTTGGTTTTACATATTCTTGACAGTATCCTTTGAAACACAAAAACTTTTAAACTTTGATCAAATCCAATATATGTATTGTTTTGTTTGCTTATGCTTTTGGTGCCATCTAAGAAACCATTGGTTATCTAAATCAAGTTCCTTTAGATTTATACCTCTTTTTTCTCCTAAGAATGCTGTAATTTTAGCTCTTACATTTAGGTCTTTGATACATTTTGAGTTAATATTTATATATATATGGTGGTGTAAGGCAAGGGTCCAACTTCATTCTTTTGCATGTGGATATCCGGTTATGCAGCACCATTTGTTGAAGATTGTTCTTTCCCCACTGAATTGTCTTGGCATACCTGTTGAAAATCCATTGATCCTAAATGTATTGGTTCATTTCTGGATTCTCAATTTGACCCCAAATTGAGACTTGCATACCCTTATGCAAGTCAAGTGCTAGTCTTGATTACTGTAGCTATGTAGTAAGTTTTGAAATTGGCAGTGTAAGTCCTCCAACTTTATATTCAATAGTTTTAGCTATTCTAGGTCCTTTTTATTTCCATATGAATTTTAGGAATAATTTGTCAACTTTTGCAAAAAAGCCATCAGGAACTTTAACAGACTGAGTTGAATTCATAGATCAATTTGGGAGTATCACCAACTTAAAAATATTAAAATCTTCCAGTCCATGAACACAGAATGTCTTTCCATGGCTTTAGTTTGAGAAAGGTCATTTTTACTGATTTACTCACCAATTAACAAATAAGCTGTACAAAATATGAAGATGCAAGACGGTGGACACAACTCCCCACAGCCTCTCCAAAAGAATAATTCTTACAAAGAATTGTAGCCTTTGGTTTCCCAGTTAAATAGATATTGCTCAGAATAACAGAAGTGCTTAAATTTATAAGAATCTTTATTCACTTCTCCACTGTATCTGTAAATTAATCTAATTTTTCAAAAATCTTTGGATAGAAGTAATTTTCAAAATTGACAAGGCTTTGGATTCACACAGAATTTTTTAAGAGCACAAGCTGACGGATGACATCTACAGTAACATTAGGACGAGCAGCACACCCACAGCCACACCAGCTGGTTCACTGGTGTTCATTGGTGTTTGCTACCCACACCAGAGGGTAGCAAACAAACTCATTGAGAAAAGCAGGCCAACGGGCCTAAGAAGAGCCCATGTAAAACTTCCTATTACCACCCATGGTGACCAGCCCAACTTTAAAATGCAGAATACCCAAAGATCCTTTCATAAATTCCAATGTAAACATCCAGCATCAGAGAAAGTTTACCTATTTTAAGGAAACTAAAGTATAGAACGTTAATGTTGCCTAATAAGTAGCAGAGCCTGGATGAACACCCAAGCAGGCGGGCTCCCTGCATCTATGAATTCATAATCACTATATGTTACATTGCTCTCCATGTTACACTAAGTGGAATAAAACATATCACAGAGAAGTTCATGTGGTGTAATTCCTATCTTACATATACACATATGTACATGCATATAAACAAACATATTCTTTATACAGAAAGGTGCACATGTACACACATATGACAAAATGCCAAGACGACTCGATACACACCGAACTGTCTGAAGTGCACTGCTTACCTCTGAGGACGACAGTGGGCAGGACCCTGAAGGGGGGATTTTCCTTGTTTTCTCTGACTATAAAAACTCTTCTTTACTAACACTTTCACAGTGCTTCCAGTACAACATGATATACTGAGTAAATGAATATAGTCTCTCTTTCTGGAGAGTCCATAAAAACGAAGAACTTAAAAATGACACATCTTTAACAACACACAGAAGTGGATTTCAAATTGGGTACTAAGACTATCCACTGATGGGTAGAAGTACAAGAAATTCTATTATAGAAATATTTATTATCTCCATCTTTCTCAGAGTTCTATTTTTACATGTTCTAACACATACACTAATAGTAATGTGCATACAGGGCGTGTACACAGTGAAAAACGACTTTAGTATACAAGACTGTATGGTCAGAAATATGAAGGTCACTGATTTAGAGATGAGAGTTAGGGAGGTGATCACAGAAGATGTGACTTGAACCACCTTTGGAAAACAGAAAATATACAAATACTGGCTGTGAAGCAGAGCAGAACAGCCACAAATGAGACCCTGTGGGAACTGCAAGTGAAACACAAGACAGGAGTGAGACAAATGTTTACCAAGCTCCTACTATATGCCAGCCACTGCACTGAGCACTCAACAAAAACAGTGAACAACACACAAACCCCTGGTTAAAGAGCTTATATTCTGGTGGGGAGGGGAAGGAGATGAACCCCAAAAACAAACAAACAAGAAAAATATTTGTTAAAATATAACATATTTTATGTTGATGATACATATTTAAAGTCGTTGAGTCTAGATAAAAATATCGAAATTATGAAAATATATGGTAGTAAGTGCTCTGGAGAAAAATATAGCTTAGAAAAGTGGACTAGGGAACATGGGGCTAGGGGGCTGGTAAAAGCTTCAACAGAGATGACTTTTGAGCGAACTCTGGGGACACCTAGAAAATATTTCAGGGAGAGAGCAAAAGCAGCTCAGACATGCCCTTCTTTTAACTCTGTGAAAGATAAACACACCAGGTATGTCTAGGGAATAAAACGGAGAACAAAGTGGAGGGAGCGAGAGGGTAGCAGGTGACGAGATGAGAGAGAACTTTGACTTTTACTTGGGTGTAATGAGGAGCCACCAACGGCTTCTGAGCAGGAGTGGCGTGAGCTAATGTACAGTTTAAAAGGATAACTCTGCTGCTGTGTGGAACAGACTGTAGGAGGGCAAGTTTGAAAGCAGACATACCAGTAAGGACCAATTCCAAAAATCAAGGCAAATCCTGGAGTCGTTCAGACTAGGATGTAGAGGCAGGGGTGATGAGGGATGAGTGAATTTTAGTATATTTTGAAGGTAGAAGCTAACAGGGTTTGCTAAAGGTGGAAGAGGGGAGGGAGGTAAGAGAGGGAAAGAGGGAGGAAAGGAGACACAGGAAAGAATAGCCGTTAAGTTTGAAAGAAAGAAAAATAGCACTAGGTTTCTGGCCTAAGCAACTAGAAAGGTAGAGTTGCCATTAACTAAAATAAGGAAGAACAGATTGGAGGTTAAGAGTGTTAGTGGTTAGGTTTTAGACAAGTTAAAATGACTGTATATCCAAGAAGAAATGTAGAGTAAGCAGTTGGATAAGAATTGGGAATTCAGGTGCAAGGTCCAGGTTAGAGATGTAAATTTTGGTGTTGGCAGTGCTAAAATGATATTTAATCTGGATGAAATGAACAAAGGGAAACCCAACTGTGAGAGGACGGAGCAATGAGCAAAGACGACTTACAAAGGACATGAAACAGAAAAAAAGGTTTGGAAATGGTACAGCCACAGACATTTAAAAGATAAAACTTTAAAATTTTTAAAAGAGGGTTCTTTTCTAAAGAAACTCAGAGAATTGTCTGGGGAGAACCCAGCCAGCCAGTGGGAGTATAAGCAACTCCCAGGGAAATTCTGATGTTTCAAGGCCAATTGCAGCTTTTTATCTGCTTTATTTAACACAAAATCTGCCTACAGTAAAGGTCATCCCACACAACTCCAGGTGAGAGACTGCAGTGCCTTTTCTTGAACTAGGAACCAGAATGTCTGCAGACATTAGTGAAAAGAGCTGCAAATCAAAGGGCAAAAGCAAGCAAGCAAAAACTGACTGAAGGAAGCCATCAATTAGGGAACAAAAGAGAATTCTTTAACAACATTTCTCTACGGTTTTCAGGCAAATTTGAAATACTATATGCACAAAACAAGATACTATAGAAACATAAGAAAGAATTTGCAGAAATTCGAAAACATGCTTTCCTAAATAAAAAAAAAAAAATAGGGGATTGAAAATAAAGTGAAGAAAAATTCCAGAGTATAACAATATCAAGTACAAAAAGAGGAAAGATGAGAGGAAAAAAAAACTCAAAACAGGAAATTTATTATTCAACTAGCAGAATTTCCAAAAGAAAAGAATAAAAACAGAGAACAATTTTTAAATAATAATGAGAGAACTTCCCAGACCTAGGGAGCAACCAGTCAGATAAGCCAAAGAGGACAGTCTCTATCTAGGAGAAGGTACCTAAGGAAAAAAGGGAACGCAAAGACTTAACAGTATAAAATGACAGACCTTTAGACTATACTACAGATAGGCAATGGGGGTGGGGGGAGAACCTAAGGAAAACAAAAACTGTACAAGAGGGGAAAACAGCAAACTCTAGGGAATCCCTAAACAAAAAAACTGTAGAACAAAATACTAATTTCCCCTACAATGAGTAATATTTATATAGTCTTCATTTAAATGCTTATTGGTTCTCAACATTTTGGTCAACCTGCAAAGAATGGTAGTCTTAACTACAAAAACAGAACAAAATGTAAATCCAATCATCATATAACAGCGGCCGGCCCGGTGGCTCAGGCAGTTGGAGCTCCATGCTCCTAATGCCAAAGGCTGCCGGTTCGATTCCCACATGGGCCAGTGGGCTCTCAACCACAAGGTTGCCGATTTGATTCCTCAACTCCCGCAAGGGATGGTGGGCTCCGCCCCCTGCAGCTAACAACGGCAACTGGACCTAGAGCTGAGCTGCGCCCTCTACAACTAAGATTGAAAGGACAACTTGATTTGGAAAAATCCCTGGAAGTACACACTGTTCCCTAATAAAGTCCTGTTCCCTTTCCCCAATAAAATCTTTAAAAAAAAAAAAAAAAGAATTAAAGGAGGACATAAACATATTTATGTTCTGAGAGTCAAAACATATTAACATATAGTTGATTAAAAAATAAATAGATATTTAACTGTGTTTCTTAAAATGACAAAAGTACATAATAAATGAACTAAAAATAATGATTTTACTACATGGGCTTGGAAGCAGGAAAAAGTGTGAGTTAGATCCTGATATACTATAGCAAGAAATCAAAAGATACCATCTATAGTTGGTGAATTAAGAAACAGTTGTGGGCGGCCGGGTGGCTCAGTTGGTTAGAATGCAGTGCTCTTAACACCAACGTTGCCGGTTCGATTCCCACATGGGCCAGTGAACTGCGCCCTCCACAACTAGAGTGAAAACAACAGCTTGACTTGGAGCTCATGGGTCCTGGAAAAACACACCGCTCCCCAATATTCCTCAATTAAAAACAAAAAAAAAAAAAGCAGATAAGCAGTAATTAATCCTAATATTAAAAAAACAAACAGGCGTATAAGCGTATTATTACAGACATGGAGAAAATTAAAGTCAGTCATAAATGGAAGCATTTAAAAGCAGTGACCTCTGCGGAGGATCAGTGTGGAGACAACTTGCTTTTTATTTTAAATTTTTCTATACTATTTGATTATTTTCTAATCTAGCAGCTGGCATTACAGTGATTGTTTTCCAAATTTTCTATGGTGAGCATTTATTTCATAATGTAAAATATTTTATTTTAAATTTTTTATACAACATATACCAAAGGGAAAAAAATGAAAGGAAATCCATGCCTAGACACATCGTAGTGAAACTGCAGAACATCAAAGACAAAGAGAAGATCTTGAAAGCAGCCAGAGAAAGGACAGATTACCTACAAAGGAACAACAGACAATTAGAATGACAGAAGTTCACTCAACAATGGAAGCAAGAAGACAATGGAGTAATATATACAAGGCGCTGAGAGCAAATAACTACTGATAACCTAGATATGGGTATCCAGCAAAACTACTGCACAAGAACATGGAGAAATAAAAGTGTTTATAGATAAAAGAACTCTTGCGAAATTTGCTAACAAATCTGTTCTAAAGAAACATCCAAAGAATATACTATTCAAAGAAAATACTTCAAAATAATTGGAAAGTAATGATCCCCAAATATCATTCAAGAGAAGTGAGAACAAAAAATGATAAACGTAGGTATATCTGAACAAACATTGGGTGAAATAATATAATACAATGGTGCCCAATTTATGCATTTTTAAAAAAAGACCAAAATGAAACATTAGAAACAAAAGTCAGGAAAGTAAAGACTGGTGCTAAGGTATCCTAAAGTCCATTTACTGTTTGGAAATGGGGTCAGAATATTAACTTCTGGAACAGTCAGTTAAATTGTGTCATAAAATTTCAATGGTGGGCAGCCCGGTGGCTCAGAGAGGTCGCTGGTTGGATTCCCACATGGGCCAGTGAACTGCGCCCTCTACAGCTAAGATTGTGCACAGCCCTCCCTGGAATTGGGTTGCCATGAGCAGCTGGAGGTTGGTGTGAGCTGCGTGGGCTGCTGAGTGCTGCCGTGGGCTACCCTGTGCTGCCATGAGCAGTCAGTGGCCAGCATGAGCGGCCAGCAGCCGGTGAGAGCTGCCGTGAGCTGCTATGAGCAGCCTACCAACGACCGGCGACTGCCTGGGGGGTGGGGGGGTGGAAGCACAAGGCTCATAACACCAGCATGGGCCAGGGAGCTGTGTCCTATACTAGACTGAGAAACAGCGGCTTGAACAGGAGTGGGGAGGAGGGTGGGGGAGGTGGAAAAAGGGGGGGCGGGGGGAACCAGTAACCTAGTTTTATGACATTTAAGAGAGAACTATGCCCAAAGCATAAGGACAGAGAAGACTGAAAAAACAAAGGCATGGAAAACAAAAGAGATATGAGGCAAATACTAACAAACAGGCAATATTAAAATCAGAAAAAAACTGACGTTAAGATAACAGCACCGTTTGGTAAAGAGGGTTAAAGATAAAACATTCGGGGGCGGACGGGTGGCTCAGTTGGTTAGAGCGCGAGCTCTGGGCAACAGGGCTGGCGGTTCGATTCCCACATGGGCCAGCGAGTTGCACCCTCCGCAACTAGAATGAAGTCAATGAGCTGCTGCTCAGCTCCCGGGTGGCCAGATGGCTCAGTTGGTTGGAGCGCGTCCTCAACCACAAAGTTGCTGGTTCGACTCCCGCAAGGGATGGTGGGCTGCAGCCCCTGCAACTAACAACGGCAACTGGACCTGGAGTTGAGCTGCACCCTCCACAACTAAGATTGAAAGGACAACAACTTGACTTGGAAAAAGTCCTGGAAGTACACACTGTTCCCCTTCCCCGATAAAAAAATCTAAAAAAAATAAAATAATAAAAAAAACACAACATTCAATCCAGCAGGATGACATAACATGAATGCACCTAGTTTAACAGCCTCAAAATAAATAAAGGAAAACTGATAGAAGTGCCGAGAAATTAAGATAACTGTCATCTTGATGGACAATCTCAAGACCTTCTTTCAATTACTGATAACTCAAGCTGACCAAGAATTCAGCACAGTCAAGACTTGAACATCATTACGGTACAGCTTTATTGACTAAATGCAAAATTTTCAAGCCAACAATTAAGAGTCCAATTTCTTCCAAAATGCACATGGAAGATGTACAAAATCCATCGACTTAAGTCTTAACAATTCAAAGAATATGTATTGTACAGATCACATTAATCACAAAGCTTTAAATAAAGAATATAAAAAAAGATTAAAAGACAAAAACAAAACTTCCACACTGTAAATGAAAAACACTTTCAAATAACTCATGGGTCAAAGATGAAAAATCTTAACGGGAATTAAAGACACTTAGAATGATAATGAAGACAGTAATGCATCAATATTTATGCTATGCAGTAAAATTGTCACATCAAGATAAATTTACCACTTAAATGTGTACATTTGAAAAGATAAATTAAAAAATGGATATATTAAAAATAAGATCAGAAACTAATGAAACAGAAATCACACCAAAAGAGAATCAATAAAATCAGAATTATTGTTATTAAGTCTTTGAAAAGCCTGACCAAAAAAACTTCTGACAGACTAATCCCAGACAAAAAGAAAAAACACAAATATTGCAAGGCTGGAGAGACGAGAGAACACTATTAACTCATGCCAATACATGTGCATATTTAAATTTTAAAAAGCCGGTCACAAACAAAGCTGTAAAACGGTGAGTAAGCACATTAACTAATGGCTGTTTGCAGTGTCCCTTTGCACTTAGGAACTAATGAATCCAGTAAGCGTAGTTAACAGTCCTCACCACTTCAATTTAACCTTTTACTTTAAAACAAAACAATATAGAAAACCACACAAAACAAGTAACAGCTTAATGAATTTATATAAGGTAAAACACTACCACCCAGGTCAAGAAAACAGAACCATGCCACTACCCCAGAAGCCTCTTCCTGAGCTCCATCCCAATCAGTCCTCTCCAGTAACCACCATCTCCTTTCCTAGTAATATCCAGTTTCTTTGTGGTTTTATCACACAAGCCTGCATCCCTAGGCACTAGAGCTTCATTTTGCCCCCTTTACTTTGTCTTTTAATCTAGAATTCTTGACTGTCTGAACCTGTACAGTTCCCTGAGACTGTACTTTGCAGTTCCCTGAGACTACTTTGCCTGTTGCACACTCATGGTGCAGCTCAACCAATAGTTTTCTGGCATTGGTACCTCCTGCAAGATGACCAGCGGATCAGAGGCTTGATCACTTGGGTTTAAATCCTCAGGCAATACTAAGGTAGTGTTTTATTCTTTCATCGGGAGGCACAAAATGGCTGTTTTTCACTTAAAAAAAAAATACGTTAGTAGCTATTAGTGATCAGTGCCTAGATTCATCAATTCACTATTAGTTGCAAAAAAAAAAAAAAAACCCTCTATAATTCTACCATTTTGTTTTTTATTTACTAGTTAGAATGACTTTAAAAGCTGCTTCCCTCATCTATATCAACTGTTGGCAAACATCTTAGGTTGTGTGGGCTATATGATCTGCTGCAACCATTCAATCCTGTGGTTGTAGTACAGAAGTAGTCATAGGCAGCAGTACGTAAGTGAATGAGCATGCTAAGTTCCAATAAAACTTTATTTACAAAAACAGGTGCTAACTCCTGTACCATTAGGTTTCCCAGTGGTACCATTATTAAAGGAAAGACAGCATAAATATTCAAGACAATGAATTAGTACGTATTAGTCTCCAGAAGGTGACCAATTAAGAGTTACATTTTTAAAACTATTATCATGAAATCACAGATTTAAACCTGTTTGATGGGCTTCAATACACTGCAATTCCTACTTTTTCTGAAGCACAAATTCCAGTTTCCAGTTGCTCTTCACAAATTGAACCACTTACACCTTCCAGTTAGTACCAATTGGCTGTTTGGGGGTTTTCCTGTACTGAGGTCCATCATTTTTTGGAGTTGCACCTAATACTGACATGTAAAATTGCACTTTTTTTTTTTTTTGAAGAGAATATGAAGAGAAAAATACTGGATGGATTCATAAGGCTTCATAAAACAAGTAAATGTGAGATGAACCTGGAACAATTTAAAGGACACAGTTGAAGAGGAATGAAAAAAATGTATCCCAGCAATGGAAAAGTGTAAGTTAGAAATAACATGATGATCATACAGTCTTGGTGGAGTTTTAAAATTCAGGTCTTAGAAGACAAAAAGAAGAAGCTAGAATTTTTCCTGAGGAGAACAGAAAAAATAGGGTGGAAAGCAGTGGGGAAAGAGCTGGGCAGACCTAGGGGCCAGATAACAAACCTGCCGAAAGGCCAAGCTCCTGGCATCCGTTCTGCACCAGGATAAGGGTAGGCAAGACACTATAAACACTCTCACAAAGAAGTCCCACCATCAGTCACACTTCAGATGGACAGTGTGCAAGAGCTGTGGATGCAGGAGACTCAGCTGGAGGCTAACTATAGTATGTCAGGCACAAATGGAAGAAGTAGGACCACTGGGACAATAAGGCAGATCTGACAGGTCATGGAGAGGATGCTGAGACGGGGGATTTAAAGATAAGATTTCAAATTTAAGAGAACTAGGTAGTATTAACGAAAAGAAGGAAAGCTATACGGCAGATACCTGTGTCTTGAAGAAGGCGCTTTCTAAAGATCAGCAAAATGCTGATAACATTAAGGGTGGGTGACTAAATTCACAGAAATTCATTGCACTATTCTTTCCATTTTTGAACATTAAAAATTTCCATAAAAAGTTTTTTAAAATTCTGAAAGATGTAGGTATAGATTCCTCACGGTCCCTTCTTATAATAGTTTTGGGCCTAATGAGTACTTTTCTCATAGTATAACATGTCATAAACACCCACTGGAAAACACTACATGCCTCAATGAAAAAAGTGTAATAGAGAATGAAGTATCATTAAATTATTACCTTGAATTTTCTCTATATTATCTCCTTTTGTTTCCTCTTCTTTAATAGGGGGACTTATTCTAGGTGTCCTGCTTTGCCCCTGTACCGTCTCTGCCAACAATTCTTCCTGAGAAGTTCGAGTTCGGGGAGCAACTGGAAGTGTCTGTTTCTGTGAGACTTTTACATAAAAAGCAAAAGAGACGGAAATGCAAACGCAGTAATACATCAAAGCTCAACAGTGAATATGTCATATTAAACATGACTGCCTCCGGGGTTTAGAACACGTGAGGAGTTTGAAACAGTTTATAGGTACCACCTTTTTTTTTACAATATTCTCGAGACAGATACCTGACTTAAGATACCTGTATGTATGTAAACAATATCTATATATTTTAAACCACATACTATATACTGTTTCCCCGAAAATAAGACCTAGCCGGACAACCAGCTCTAATACATCTTTTGAAGCAAAAATTAATATAAGACCCGGTCTTATTTTACTATAATATAATATAACCGGGTATATTATAGTAAAATAAAACCGGGTCTTATATTAATTTTTGCTCCGAAAGACGTATTAGAGCTGACTGTCCGGCTAGGTCTTATTTTTGGGGAAACACTGTATACAACGAAGCATGAATATATTCATTTTTAACCAAATGCAGCTGCTTCATGATACTATAACAACTTCAAATTGTAATTTCAATAACCTAGGTAAACAAGGAATTTCAATGCGCTTTCTTAAAATATTTGGGCAATTTCCAACTATTATAAAGGAGGAAATTACAAGGTCACAGTGAATAAAATTCTCTAAATTCCTCATCATTCTAAACACTCGATATTACTGATAAACCAAAAAGGGAATGTAAATAGATGAATCGTTCAAGTGCAGGCCTTTGCCTGATAATCCTTATCCTATACGCCAAAGCCTGTTTAATTTTATGTGCAAAGGTTAAGTTAGGGATAAGGAGAAGAAGGGGGACAGATGACCATCAGGATCAGAAGTTGACAGTTTAGTTTACTTCACTTTGTCACAAAGAGAGATATAATGGAAAAGCAAAACAATGCTAAAGGAACAATCATCAAATCTGCAGCAAAAATACAAAATTTTAAAGTGGGTAATCATTACAGCTTATTAAGTTTTACACACTCGCTCCGCAAAAGGGGGCAGAGTACAAACAGAATTTAATGGCAATATGGCATCCATCACATGGTTTGAATTTCAGAGTAAGCTTTCTGTATAACCAGATTATAGATGACTCATTTCCTTTGTTTTAAAAACATGTAATACTTTTATATTCTTTCATAAAATGATTTGGTACTTCCACTAGGATTAGGTCAGGAATGAGTCAATTCTCTGCCTTACAGTCAATTAACGGGTTCCACTAAAAGAAACCAACTTGTTCATATACTAAATTTTCTAACATCACTCTTAATATTTTAATTTTGTTCTTTTTCATACATCACGAATTCATATCTAATGTTGACTCTCATGCAATGAATATAAAAATCCCCTTTTACCAAAACTCCCTTTAAAGTGAAATTACAGATTTCACACACTGGAAAAAGAGTAAAAGACATTACAGTTGCTCAAAGAACTAAATTCCACTGACAGCTGGGAAAATTTCTCAAAGTAGTCCAACCTCCTTTCAAAAACCTTCTTCTCTGACCCTCACCTTGGTCTTGACACCTGGCAGCCATCTTTATTTCACCACAACTTGGGGAGCAATCACTTCTAGCTTACTCAAGTTATAGAAATCCCTTACTTAATGAAAGCATAATTCATTTAAATTACCTGTAGAATAGTTAGTTGTTTTTGTTACAGATTCTTGAGCTTCTGATATAGCCTTCAAAATCAGATTCTTGTTAGCCTGTTTAGAAGGTGGAAGTGAAGGTCTAAAAAAGAAACATGTTTTAATTGTAGATTTGAGTTCTTTATGTGCTAGCCATCTATTATGTCTTTTTACTAAGCCTTCTCTTAGATTTTAAATAGTTTAGCTGTAGTTTTTAGGAAATGCCAACTATACTAGAACATTATAACTTTTTAAAATAATGAATTTGATCAACTTTTATATCTATATTAGTTTTTAATATTCTCTGCAATTTCTCTAATTTTAAGCAATTTTTCTTTCATTAACATGTTTCTCAAAAACCAATGGAAAAGTCTTACATGCTATTAAATTTTTATTTTCATGGTATCCTTTTCAAGAAACCCAGAAGACTCCATCAAGCATTTAAAGATTAATTTACAGACAATTTCAGGTACCTCCTCTCAGGCTTTGCTGGCACTGACACACTGCTGGAGATGCTTCCTGTACGGGACCCACAGTCTTCATCTTCCTCCTCCTCCTCTCCATCATGATTGAATTTTTTTACTTTAACAACTGAACTTACCACAGGCAACTTTCTCTTCCGAAAGTTTTCTTCCTGCAATCAGAGAAATTCACTTACCTAGTCTCAAAAAAATAACAAAATTCTATCACCAAATTTTTTTTTTCCTTTTTAAGTAAAAGTCAATCATATTAAGAATTCATGGCCTCTTTCCTGGTTTCTTATAAAAATGAGTATTATCCCTAATAACCAACCTGCAGCTAAAACAAAAACTAGTGCTTTACATTCATTTACAAACAGCAGCATATAGCACTCATAAGGAAACTAATAAAGTGGAGCTACTCAGTTCTTTACTAGTAATTGCCGTGAAAAATCTAAAATTGACCTAAAGTACCCCCAAAATTATAAGGTAAAGTTAAAACTATCTCATATGTTGGCATCCCAGGAAAGTAAACAAGATGTAAAATACCTGTAGAAACCAGTCATGTAGAGGAAAATCTGAATATATTGAGTGTTACATGTTGAGTAGCACAGATTTCAGTTTAAAATAAACTTGCAATGTGTGTTTAGTTATTTCACATACTATTTAGCATGAAGAACTGCCAATTTTCAGCCTAATAAGCCAAAGTTTAAAAGTAAATACAAACCTCAATACTCATTTTTTCCGAGCTGTTCCTGAAGAAGGGGCTGTAAGTCTCTTCTAAACTGCTAAGCACTTCGGGTTCACACAAACGTCCTGCTTCATATATTCGGCTGTTCTGTACGTCAAGTTGCTTGCCAGCATGAATACTGTTTTGCTGCTGTTGAAATTGCAACCTGTTTAAATGTACCCCAGTATCTGCAGTTCGACTTGCAGGTGGTCGATAAATTTCAATAGAAGGGCGAGAAGAACCATATGTAAGTGTCACTGTAGGTTTTTTCTGAGATAAGGGATTCTCCTGAACAAAATTGAGGTCTTCATCAATGAGATCATCTGGTTCTGGCTTAATATCAATCACATCTTCAGAGGGTGCTGGCTCCCTCAGAGGTTTCACTGTTGACATTAATCGGGTTGCAGCTCCATCGTCATAAGTCTGTCTATTAAGCACACACACACGTTACAACCAACTTACAGCAATATCTTCAAATCGTCAAATATTTACTTAAATTGTAATGAAAAAGCTTGAATACTCCCTTTATGTATTCCATTAAAATCTACTTTGAAATTGCATTTTTCAAAACTTTGATTTACTACATTTGAGATAAAAAACAATCATACTTTGGTCTTAGCCATTCTTTATTTTACTAAAAATACTGCTCATGACCACCTCACTGTATCCAAAAATTTCTGAAAATGGCAATTTAAAGATATAAAAACTAATGTAAACGTCACATACATACCCACCTGCCTACAATAAGTCCACCTGGGACTCTTACCTGACATTAGTGGTTTTCTGCTCCTGTGAACTTGCAGAAACTCTGGAATCTCTTTTTTCAGGTCTAGTGCTAGAAACTGCAAGGGGTAGCACTGCAGCTTCGTGCCTTCTCTCATCTCCCCGACTGAAACTGCTCTTGTTGGAAGGCACGTTACTATCAAAAATGTTGGTATCAGAAGACTTTAGACTAGAAGGGTCTGGAAATAAAAACATATGATCCTTTCAAACGATTTTTCTTACTTTGATCCTTCCCATTCTTCATCACCAATTTTAAAGCAATACATGTTCTTCCACAACACTTTTAATGGCTGAATGTTATTCCATACATAGTAACATGATAATCTATTCAATTTACAATTACTGGACTTTTAAGTAATTTTCAATTATAAAATATTAAAACATCCTTGAGACTAAATTATTGTGTACTTCTATAATTATTTCCTTATGCTAAATTGCATACCCCCCTTCTTTAAATTCTTTGAATTACATTCAATTTAGTGCTCTTAAATTCATAAAAATGTTTCCTAAAAAGGTTCAAATGAACTACTGTTTTCAAATTTATGCTTTTCCCCCTCATAGTATGTGACTTTAGAAAGAAAACAATCATGTGCTATACCAAATTCAAAACAAAAACCCCATTTTTATGAATCTTACCAGTTGTAACGGAGCGAAGTTTATCTAATACACCATGAAGCCTAAAACAAAAAAACAAAAAAATTTAAAGCGTCCTTTAATCAAGAAAGACTTTACATCAACTGTCAGTCTAAATTTCATGACATTATAGACTGAATCTTCAGATATGTACTGACAAATGGTACTAAATGGTATTTAATGGATAGTATTAAAATTTAAGTTTCACATTTTAAAAAAAGGCTTTACATGAATATGGTAAAAGCCAATCAAAAATCCTATTTGTTCATCACTATTTTCAATATCTAGCCTCTGCAAAAATAAGGGCAAGGATCTGACCACACAGTCTTGTCTACAAAGAATGTCATTTTGTTTCATAAGGATTAAAGACTCCATGTAACTTACAGTAAAAAATAAAAATATCACAAACACGTAATATAACTTACAACTGTTTAAGCACAATTTAAATTTATCTACTTACGTGGTTTCTGAACCAACTTAATTCTGAAGTGAAAAAACTTAAAAAAATCTCAAAATAAACTATATCACTTCACTTTGACAATACAAAACTAATGCTGTAAACAAGCATCAACTACAACCTTGCTTATAACCTATTTTAGCAGTTACATACAAGATAAATTTGCTTACAATCCTTCCAAGAGGCCATGCCTCCTGAAGCACCAGGAATAATAGCTCATTAAGTTTCACCTAGAACCAAGTCACAGCCACTGTCCCCTAGGACACAATTATCGCAGGACTCCAAAGAATCAGAATAGTCTGGGGTTGGTGTCAAGGAACATTTAACTCGGAAAAGCAAAGTACCACCAAAGCAGACACCATCACTTGCATCAGTACATTTTAAAGAACTGAATTTATGGCAAGTGAGAAAGTTGAATTAACTTGATTTTAAATTCATGTTCAGTTAGTAGTCTGTTTATGTAAGAAATTTGTCTAATGTATTCCATCAAGTTATCTGAGAAAGGATCTACTAAGTCAATCTCCCATATATTAGTGGGACTCAAACCCAAAGTGATCCAAAGGTTGAACTAGAAGTCATGTCATAAAACCGTGCATGAAACAAATAGGTGGACTGAAGACTTTAAAAAAGGACTCATGATACTGGTAATTTCCTTAGTCAAAACACCATAATCTCTTTTTTTGGGTCAATTCTGGGAACAAACTGTAACAAGTGGGTGAGGTCACCCACGATGCAGCAGTTTATGGACCAAAACATTTGAGAACTGACCAACACACTCGATGTTGTTCAAAATTGTGTAATATAAAGAATTATGTGTAAATTTTAAGAAAGTTTCAGAAGAGTCGTAAAGCATACATTTACCTGCTGGGACAAAAACACTTTGAAGACAAACTTTTGGTTGAAAGGTAAGAAGTTATTAACAAGTGTCCTTCCCCTCCTCAGTGCCTCCTAGGCCCTGTCCCAGTTTCTTGCCATTCAAATTCAGCAAGCCACTCAGCTCCCTCACCTTTTGTTCCATCATCAACTTATGCTGTAATCGGTACTTCCCAGGGTGAGGGCCCTGTTGAATTTCCACTCGAGTCTCAGCCACATTATTACCCTTATCCAGCCCTTAGTTTACCTCAAACCTGGTACCAACACCTGGCCTGCCTTCGTAAACTGAATCTTATGCTGTTAGTATTCTAACTAAACAAGTATGTGGTTTGAAAAAGTTGATAATTATAATATTAATTTATATTTGAACACAGTTACCTATTTTAAAGTTCCAAACATTTAAAAAATTATTTGAAATTTTTTCAAAAAACCTTGGCCCCCTAAGAGTTAATTCATTGGAGAAAGCAATTTGGGAAGTCAACCCAGTCCAAAAAACATCTGCAACTGATTTTGGTTAGAGGAAAGGAATGGTAAAATGTAGAAGTTTACAAAAGAAACATAGTAACTACAGTTAACAAATACTAAGGACTTGCTATGGGCCAGGCACAGCTGTAAACACATTACATGTATTAGCTCATTTAATCCTCACAACGCCCTATGAAGGTGACTTACTATTCCCATTTTACAAATGATGAAACCAAGGCAAGAGGCAGATTCAGGATTCCACCTTGGCAATCTGGCTCCAGGGGCTGTGCTGTCTTCGCTCACAACCTGCCTCTCTACACTGAAACTTACTCTGTCAATAACCTCTTTTCAGACAATAGCTACTCTGACTTGTGCCAAGCTTTGGTCTAAGGGATAAATATTCAGAAACATACCATACGGTGAATCGAATTGTGTTGTTCCCTAGAAACAGGGACAGGTCCTCTGTCATTTGGTCCTGACTTTTCTTGTTGGCCACCATCACCATAATGTAATCAGGAAGTTCTTCATCTATTTAAAAGGAAAAGTATATAAAAACTTTTTTATGTTTTCCTCAATATTTTCTTCTATTTGAAGCTGATGTGCTTGAAAATATCAATGTAGATCTAAGAATATCTCAGCTCTACTATAACAGAATTACATTGGACAAGAAAATACAGTTTTCCCTGTTGATTCTATACGTATTTCAATCACTAGGATAGGAACTGAGTAAGGGATACTTACAAAACTAGGTACTCTGAATTAATAGTACCATACTTGAGAGTGTACTCTTTTCCTTGTCTTTTTAATAATGCTCATTAATTTCAGAGAAGCTTCCAGAAAGCATATAGACATTCCTCAAGAATAACTGAGTTTCATTTAGTGTTTGTTTCAAAATGATACTCATTTCTCAAAACAACACCTTTATCCTCTGCAAAGCCAGATTTCAATTACTCCGGATAACAAACCTGCAGCAACATCAAATAAACTAAAACCACCTAAAAACCCTACATCATTTAAAGATTTCAATCTTAAAATTAAATAATTTCAACTCATTGTTTTATCCTAATACCCTCCTACATGGTGATCATGAGGGTGAGGACTAAGAACAAAATCAACAATACCAAAAATGATCAAAGAAAAGAAGGAAGCAAAAGCCATTTATCAGGAACTCTAATTCCTACACAGACATACACAAATTCCTTTAATACCTCAAATACTCATATTTCTACGTAGGAAGAAAGGTTCATTTCAGAACTATCAGACATTTGTTTCAAGGAGAAATATTAAAAATCCAGTTCAAGAAAACAACAAATATATTGAGAAAGCCCAATCTACAAACGGAGAGAAATCAGAGTATCTGATGGAAGCATACAATATGAGAGGAGATACAAGTAAGGAAAAGCAGCCAGTCATTTATTATTTTTGTAGAGTATCAAAAGGTTCCACTGCTTTCAGGAGATTTTAGTAAATAACCCTGGTATTTTATTTATGCAAAGTGTACCTACTAGGGGCTACCAGCGGTAACCCAGGAAAGGTCAACAAACAAAAAAGTTGGGGTGCTTTGGAAGTCGTGTTTTTCTCCCTCATAATGTCAGTAATAGAAATGAATAGACTGTGCTGTCAATATATGTTCGTTTTGAATTTTCTGAAATTTTATATAAATGAGATCAGTGGTTGCCTGGGTACAGGGTGGGGATGGGAAAAAAAGGCAGAGGGAGGGAAAGCTAATGAACATTCATACTGGACTTCAAGCTTGTAACCAGGTTTTTTTGTTTTTTAAGATTTTATTGGGGAGGGGAATAGGACTTTATTGGGGAACAGTGTGTATTTTTCCAGGATTTTTTCCAAGTTGTTGTCCTTTCAATCTTAGTTGTGGAGGGTGCCATTCAGCTTCAAGTTGGTTGTCCTTTCAGTCTTAGTTGTGGAGGGCGCAGCTCAGCTCCAGGTCCAGTTGCCGTTGCTAGCTGTAGGGGGCGCAGCCTACCATCCCTTGCAGGAAATCGAACTGGCAACCTTGTGGTTGAGGACATGCTCCAACCAACTGAGCCATCCGGGAGCTCAGTGGCAACTCAGCTCAAGGTGCCCTGTTCTATCATTAGTTGCAGGGGGCGCTGCCCACCATCTCTTGCGGGAAATTGATCCTGACAACCTTGTGGTTGAGAGCCTACTGGCCCATGTGGGAATCGAACCAGTAGCCTTCGGAGTTAGGAGCACAGAGCTCCAACTGCCTGAGCCACTGGGCTGGCCCCATAACCAGGTGTTTAACAGGCTCAAAATTCTTCGTTTGAGACTTTTGACAAATGACAGGAATCACCAATAAGACTGAATTTAGACTCAACATGTGTTTGTGCATTCATTTGCTAGAATTAAGAAAATTCTCACTGTACGTTTTCTGTGGATTTCTTTTTGACTCCAAACAAGTTCCTTTCACCTAGCTAACATCCATTAAGTGTTGAATGGATAAAAGAATAAATCGACCCTGGTTCAGCTTCCTCATCTACAACCTCTGAACCTCAATTTTCTTATCTGTTAAAGTCTTACAACAATCCTGACAGCAAATAATTTATGAAATGTGCCCAACAAGTGGTAAATTTGCAATTCTCCAATTGTTTGGTCTCAGGCCCCCTTTACACTCTTAAAAATCAATGACCTCCAAAGAGGTTTCATTTACGTAAGTGTATCTACTGATATTTACCATACTAAAATTAAAACTGAGAATTTTAAAAAGCATGTATTTATTCATTTGAAATGATTCACATATCAAATGTTAACAAACCCATTTATATTAACAAATATTTACGAAAAATAATCTACCAAAAAATAGTGGAAAAATATTTTTTACATCTCTTTAGTATCTGATTTAAAATGAGATGCTGGGGGCGGACGGATGGCTCAGGTGATTAGAGTGCAAGCTCTGAGCAACAGGGTTGCCGGTTTGATTCCCACATGGGCCAGTGAGCTGCACCCTCCACAACTACATTGAAGACAACGAGATGCCACTGAGCTGCTGCTGAGCTCCCAGGCGGCCGGATGGCTCAGTTGCTTAGAGTGTGTGCTCTCAACCACAAAGTTGCTGGTTCAACTCCCGCAAGGGATGGTGGGCTGCGTCCCCCCCCCCTCAACTAGATTGAAAATGGCAACTGGACTCGGAACTGAGCTGCGCCCTCCACAACTAAGATTGAAAGGACAACAACTTGACTTGGAGCTGATGTGTCCTGGGAAAAAACACACTGTTCCCCAATAAAGTCCCGGAAATACACACACTGCTTCCCAATAAAGTCCTAAAAAAAAAAAGTGTTTTTTAAAAACATAATAAAATGAGATGCTGGATTCTAATTTCTGCTTCTGCATTTAGCTTGTTGTGGTATGCTGTTCTAATTGAAGAATGTGAAGAAAATCTGGTCTTACACAGATAGGTAGTCGGAAAACAAGTATTTTAATGGCTTTTGCAGATAACGTGGATGGTCTTTTGTGATACTACACCAAAACTCAACAAGTGGTAGTTCCTTTAATAAATATGGAAACTAATACTATGTTCCTTTTCGTACTCTGTTACGTGAAAATCCATTGATCCATCCTGGAATTTTAATGGATCTTTTACCCCTGTGTAATTTTGTAACAGCATTGGTCATTTGAAAAACTACTGGTTCCCTGAACTATACAAACCACTGACATGTTGATGTGTTTCATTATACAATATAAAAGAATCATTTGTTAATACCAACACTGATTTTACCAGAAATTCTTTGACGTACGAACAAGCTATCAAGTTCATGGAGGCAGACACAAATTTTCCAAAACTCTAATTTTTATTTGAAACCTCAACTTTTGTCATTGGCAGCAAAGTGTATCAGTGCTTTTCGTCTGCTCACTCTCAAGAAAATGCCAAATACCCAAGTGTATATAACTAGCTTGTCAGTCCTTCTTAGAAGTCAAAAATGATATTCCATGAAAAAGGTAGCCAGTTCAGTTCTCAACGCAGTGACAGAAATCCTTTTCCTTAAGACAACCAATCATGCTTTAGCATACGGCAGAATCATTATGAGTACTTCCTATTTCCTCACACTGCATATTAGAAAGATGCATTCAAAGGCCAGGATTAAAAAATACATTTTTACTGCTTTGTCAATTACATTCTTAGATGAAACTGGCTTTTTTTTAATTGCAAGTGGAGAGGTGAAGAATATGATTTCTCAGCGAGTTTGGTGTGATATCTTCATTTCCTGATTCAGGCTCAAGTACTGGCAGTTTCAACTACCATTGCTTTTGTACAATCCAAGTGTCAGCGCAGTGACAATGGCAAGTACGCTGTCATGTTAATATGAAAATAGTTTTGACTTCAGAGACTCTTGGGGTCTCCCACACCTTGAGAACCACTATCAGTAAGTGATAGCTATTGTTTTTATATGAGGCATCAGCTTTGGAGCCAAACAAACCCAGGTCTCAAGCTTGGTCAAAAAAACACTCAAAGCCTCAGTTTTCTTGCTTGTACAACTAGGGATATTACTACTTACCTTCCAGTGTTCTCCTGAGGATTATCATGACCTAATGCATATACAATGGTTAAGCACAGTGCCTGGCCCAGAGTAAACACGCAAATTATAACCATAAAATAATATAGAGAAAGAGGACACATTACTGTCGGGAGATAAAGAGAGAAAGGAACAGGAAAAAACACAGGTCTGAAAATAAAACTCACTGAACCATGACAGAGGCAAATACCAGAAAGCATCAAACAATCATGTGCAAAATAATTCTGCATAATGAAGATCAGGAGGAAATGAAAATAGGAAAAACAATAAAAATATGACGGAACTTCAACAGAGAAAAACAAGCATTTTCAATACAACATGTTAGAAGGGAGTTTGGAGAAAAAAAAAGTCGCATACAGAGCTTTCAACTGAAAGATGGTAAGGAAATGAAGCATCCAGGGAGTATCACATTTGAAAGTAGAAAAGGGTCTCTCCAAAATCAAAAGTAAGATGGGAAAAATGCACTCACTAAAATTTAATTAGCTGCAAACTCTAAATTCTACTGGGCAAAACCACAAAACTACTTACCAACATAAGCTCCTAATTCTTGCAATTTCCCCTTAATGGCACTCTGAGGGGGAGGGAAAAAAACATGCGTGTGAGAAAGGTAGACCTTGGAAAACAAACCGACTCAGAAGCGCAGAGACAACTTTGCGGGTGCGCGCACCTCCTACCCCGCGCGGCGCCCGGGTGGGGGCGGGGATGCGCTATGGCCCCCTCCCCTACGGCGCCCCCCTCGAACAGCGACCCGAAAACGGATCACTGCGCAGCCGTGGGAGGCTCTCCCGGGCCCCCTACGTACGCCTCCTTCCGTTTCCCGGCGGCTACTTCTTCAGCCGCGGCCCCATTTACCCACCGCGCTCTCTGAAGCCCCGTCTGCGCCCAGGCCCGAAGAGAGTCGGCCGAGAAGGCGCCACTCCCGGGCCCCGCGGTGGGTCAGGAGCGCTGGGCGGCGACCAGGCCGCGGCGTCCAGGCCGGGCCCACCATCCCCGTTACTCCTGACAACCGCGCGCCCGCCGAGGCCCGGCTTCCCGCCCCCGCCCGACACGGGCCTCACCCGGATCTTGCGGCTTATCTCGGTGCCGATTTCCATGGCTCCGTGGCGAGCGGTGAGTTCAGCACTACACGTCGCTTCGCTTACCCGGAGCCCGGAGCCGGCTCACAGCTCGCAGCCCCGCGACAGCCACAACCACCGCCGCTCCTGGCTGCTCGCTCTGCGTGACCCGCCCCCACCGTCCCGGCGCGCCGGAGCGAGCCGAGTGCGCCTGCGCCTGCGCTTGCGCGCACCTGGGCTGGTGGCGCCTGCGTTGCGGCGCCCTCTGCCGGCGGCAGGGAGAGCAGGGGCGCTTGGCCTTGACTTCGCTTTTCCTCTGTGGGCACCTGCAGAGCTGTTCATTCTTTCCTTTCCTCTCCCCCACTTGCTGATTTTATCCCCTTTGGAAAATACAGATGAATTAAATGTTCAGCGGTAAGATCCCTGGATTTGGTGTGGGATCCGAATTCGAATCCAGCCTTCTCTTACTGTTAGTATGAACCTGGTCTAGATGTTAAAACTCGAGACCTGTTTTTCTACCTGTAAAATAGAGATTGCCTCCTAGCGGTTGCATTATAATTACACTTGGAGGGAAAATGGAATATCCTGTGCAACAGAACCAATGCATGACAGGTATACATTGTCTTTTGTTTAACTCCACAACTACCCTGGTGTAGTTCTGCCTTTCTTTTCCCATGCCCATCGGTGGCCTTTCCCCAAAACGTAGTCCTCATTCTTCTTTCTCTCTGAACCCCCTTCTTTGTAGAACTCTTTTATTCTCAGGATATCAACTTTTACCTCTGTGCAAAACCGAATTGTCCATCAGCCCTGATTTCTTACCTAAACCCACTCCCAAATCCAGATAACTCCACGCATTTGTATTTTCTCCAAATTCAGCACGTCATCTTCCCCTTACCCACTCAGATTGGATTCTACTCCTGACGTCCCTATTTCTACCAATAGCAGCTTACTTCTCCCTCTTCCTGATCACAAAACCGTGGCATCAGAGTAAGCACGGAGAGGCCTCCTTTCTCTCCCATATGCACTAATTTCTGAAGTGGTCTTAGTTATCCATTGCTGCATAGCAAATGACCACACACTTAGCAGCTTAAAACACACGTGTTTATCATCCTGTGGTTTCCATGGGTCTAGAATCTGAGCACAGCTTAGCTCAGTCCTATGCTCAGGGTGTCACAAGGCTGCGGTTGAAGTGTCTGGCCGACTGTGTTCTCACCTGGAGGCTTAACAGGAAGAAGCCACTCTCAAACTCATTTAGGTTGTTAGCAGAATTAATTTCCTTGCAGCTTTATGAGTGAGGGCCCCAGTGTTTCTCTCAGGTGTTAGCTGTTGTCCACAGTCCTTGCCATGGCCTCCTCCAACATGGCTGCTTACTTAAGCCCCCCAAGACAGTCTCTCAGCTCAGAAAAGACCCATTCCCTCTTTTAAGGGCTTTCACTTGGTTAAGTCAGGGTCTGATCCCACTCCTCCCATCAGTTGATTTAGGGCTTTGATTATATCTGCAAAAATCCCTCATCTTTTTCGTATTCACTGGCTACAAACAAGTCACAGGTGCTGCCCACACTCGAGGGCATTATACAGGGTGTGGACAGCAGGGGCAGGAATCATGAGACCACCTAGGGTCTGTCTGCCACGTGGCCCTTCATCTCATGTCTGTTTTTTTCTCTGAATTCCTACAGCATCTATGTGGGAGCTACTAGTATGACACAATATACTCTGTAATGTTTATTTTATGTGTGTGTGTGTGTGTGTGTGTGTGTGTGTCGTCTCTAGCAAAACTATAAACTTGTAGGTCTGTATTTCTCCAACGTGTCTTTCAAGACAGGAGACACGTAATAAGCACTTATTAAATATTTGTAGGATAAAGTAAATTAATGACTAAATTGCAAAAGCATTCCTTATGGATAAATTCAGTGATCATGTACTCATTCAACATTGATGAGAGGCAGCAGAGCAGAGTCAATGAGAACAAGGACGCTGGAGCCAGACTGTCTAGGTTTGGATCCCAGCTCTGCTACTCCCTCTGAAACCTTAGGCAAGTTGTTTATCCTTTTTGTGCCTCAGTTTCCTTCTCTGTGACATAAGTATGATACCAGTTTCTCCTTCATTGGGTTATAATGAGGATGAAATAAGTTAGTATTTGAGAAGCATTTTGAACTGTGCCTGCTGGCTTATAGCAGTACTATGTTTGTTGATTAAAAATTAAATGCCTATCCTGAGCCAGATACTGTGCTAGGAGTGAGAGCACAAAGATGAGTAAGACTGGGTCCCCTACATTCATGACACAATCCAAAAGATAGGTACATGGTCTCTTATTTGTTTACCCACCATTTCAGAACTGAGAATGAAAACATGTTTTGCCATTCCTGAGTACAAAATACTTAGTCAATATTTAGGTAATATTGAAAGAACATGTTATAAAGAATAGAGATTGTTTTCGTTAAAATGTATTCAGAATAGGGAAACTTGTATTAAAATGTATTCAAGAAAAAGTTAACTTTCAGGATAATCCGTTTTAAACTATGGAAGACAAGACCTGCAGACTGCTTAAGAACGCGCATATTTAGTATACAGTGTCTGGATCACAGAGGGGGCAAGCCCATTAAACCCATGCTGCCCCGTGAGCTGACACTGTTCCTGGTGCTTCGCTGTAAGATGCAGCTTCATAAACTATATGTCATCCAGAGGGAGATGATCATGAGAGTGCCCTGACAGAAACCAGTTAAAGGGTATCCAGTCTGAAAAACACGAGGCTGGACCTTGAGAATTCTTTTCTAGCATGGAGGGTCTCTCCCGTTCAGGAGGACTGACGTATTTTGCTCTAGGGGATAGAAATGAGGTCTAGATTTCAACGAACCACCCGCAGTGCTGGCTAAAAGGACTCTGGGCTGTCTTTCAAAGAGAGAAGATGACTGAAAGCATAAGTTGAAGTCATAGAGTACTAACCCCCACTCCATGGAGCCGTGAATCCTCTTAACACTGGCCCCCCAGTATTTCCAGCCTCCTCTCCAGGCAGCATTCCAGCGGGATATTGCACATTCTTCGGAAGTGGCAGAGGTGGGGGTGTGGGGGCGGTTTCTCCAGCCTGGACTACTTTCCTCTCATTTTTTTGAATGCTTAGTGAACTTTTATTTGTCGTTCTAGACTCCAGGACTTACCACTCCACTTAGAATATATACCTATTGGTATATTCATTCATCTCCTATACTAGAATTACCCGTTTCTTACAAAGTGAGTCTTTGAGGACAGGGCCATGCATCTTACTTACCTTTCTCTTTGCAGATTCTGGCTTCCAATAGATCCAGTAAATGTGGGGTCAATGGACAAGTTTTTACAATAGTGAATATCTCACAGCATGTCTGCCCTTGGATTAAAAGCCCTCAGTGTTGGGAATTATAGTCACAGTAGTTAACTTTCGCTACTGAGGCTGATATTTTTATCCATTTTCATGTCTAGCTGAGCAAATATATTGCCAACACTATCATTTCTCTGATATCCAGGGAAATCTATCCTCTAAATTCACACTCTTTTCTGTGGCTGAAAAAGTGCGGCACCTGAGGTGGAATTGAGTGTGGTAGATGGAGCACACAGTGAGGATTCAGAGACCTAAGGATATTTCAGATTTTTAGCTTTCACCCCCACTTCCCTCCCCCCACAATCAGGCATCATTATCTCTCTGAGGTGGGGCAGACATTCAAGTAAGATTCTTGCACTGGATGGTAATTTACATAGTGAGGGATGGTAAGTCCTCACCAAGCTGTGAAAGCAGATTACTTGCTTAACTCCTAAGAAAGTACTAATCAATGTTCCACCCAAACCACATTTCCTTCCCTTTTCACTGAACATCTTTTTAGTACAGGATTTTCTTTATTAAATTTAAATTTATTTTAATAAGAATTACCTTCACATGAAAAGTATTTATAATATGCTATTTTCTGAGTGACGAGGATGTACAGATGCAATTATGTAATTGCTTATTTATTTCCAGAAGAACTCTAGATGGATACATAGAATTATGGTGACAGTGGTTAGTTACCCCCGGGAGGAGAGTTAAGTGTGGAGCAGCTTTTCCCTTATACTCTTTTGCATCTTTTAGGGTAGAACCGTATAAATCACTTCCTTCCATACAAACATAATCAATAATAATTTCTAAATTTATGATAATATGTAATAATAAATATTAATAATTTCTAAAATTATGAAGGGGTTGTTCAAGAGGCATCTCATGGGTCTGTTACTGTCAAATTAACATGGTTGAGGGAAAACAGCTTAAGTACTTGGTCAGTAAATGATACTTGTGGACTATGCAGGAGGAAGTTCTACTCAGTTGTCTAACATCGCTTGGGCTTTATGATCATTTTCTATTTTTAAAATTCTTTTATTTTCTTCCCGATTCAATTAACACGGTTTTATTTAGTGCCTACTCTCTGCCCAGTAGTGTCCTAGGAATTCTGGGAGATAAAAAAGAAGCCTTCATGAAGCAGTGTTAAAGTTCTTGCCAAATGGGGAGATCACAGTGGAAAGAGAGTTGTCTTGGAAGCAAAGCCTTGAATTGAGGATTGGAGAGAAACAGAAGGCTTAGACAAATGGAAGGGGGTGGGGGCCGCAGGTGCTCTGGCCAGGAGAAACAGCTTGATGCAGGCATTCAGGAGAAGAAAGAAATAAGATGATGGGAGAGGCTGAGGCCAGTTTAGAAAGGTCCTAAAGGTCAGGCAGAAAAGCTTAGCCTCGGGGGTCCATTGGGAGTGATAAACCCAAGGAAGATTTAAGCCTGGTATTAGCATGGAAGGAAGAGAGAGAACTGAGAAACTGGAAGCAAGACCACCCTTGTTGCAATAATCCGGATGTAAAATGAGGAGGGTTTGGATTAGAATGGGTGGGGGCATTGAGGAACAGAGGAAAGAGAGAATTCCTGAGACATTTCAAAGGAGGAAATACCACGTCCTGATGATAGGCTGGATGAGAAAGGGAGAAAAATCACACATAATTTCAATTTTTCTATCTTAGGAAACCAGAAAAGTGACTCATTTGCATGTCTCCTCACACAAACTGATCCCCCTCAGAATGTCCAGTTGAAATATCAACTACAAACAGAATCAATATATATTTTTTCCATTAGCAACACATGTAATCTTACTTCCTTTGAGCTGGGTGATCCAACCTGAACCTTGCCCAGGTTTTGCTCTTGGTAGCATTCTATGATAGCTCTCACCACTCAGGCCTTTTTTGTGCTGTGTATGTGTGTTTACCACCCACTAGACCAGAGTCTTCTGTGTGCAGGGATTATGACTTACGCATAGTCAGTACTCAGTAAGTGTCTGGTAATTGTTGAAAAAGAAAATGAGATTTAAAAGAGAAGTAATATAAAGCTTTCCAGAAACAACAGTATTTTTAAAAAATCATTTAAATTAAAATTTACATAATCAAAGTTTCTCTGCTGCAAACACTCAAACCACATGCCAAATAAAGATCAAATGCCCTGTTATGATGGCGTTAGGGTCACACAGTTTTATTCTTTGCCTTAAGTGTTGCAATACAGTAATAATGCAGTGTAATAATACTGTCTAGTATTAATCATTGCTAGTGCGGCCTAGAATTAAGTGAAACACTTCACACATTTTTAATACAAGTTACTGGATGGTGATTATCATTATTCCCATTTTATAGAGGTGGAAGCAGCCACAAAGAGGTTAGGACATTCGCACAAGGTCACCCAGCCAGTAGGTGTTGGCGTTGAGATTTGAACCCGGACAACTTGACCCAGAAGTCCCCATCTTTAATAGCCGTAACTTTGCATTGCGTATGCATACAGCTTTTTCTTGGAGACTGACACGGTATTTGAATCCTTTCTAGAAAAAGGGGACTTTCCCATCCAGTACTAATCAGTGGTTTTCCTCTTTCATGGGGTAGAACCTTAGACGTGGTAAGCATGGGAGGAAGCAATAGAATGTTTGAATCATTTTCAGAAATGCACAAGAGGAAAAACTCCAGCAATAGCAGTTCACAGACCACTTAACACAGGATTCAAAAACTCTTCACCTGGAACCGAACTAACATCCCTCTCCCCTTATTTTTATTAAAAGCCTTGCTTTATTTGGAAACTCTTAAAATAAGTGGTCATATGATTAAAAAAAGAAGAGGCGCGCCCCCTCCCCGGCGGCCGGGCGCAGCTGTCCGCGCCTCCCCCGCGCCCTGCCGCGCGCATTCCAACTCTCTGAGGTCACGGGCCGCCGCCGCCTCCCCGGATCCGTCCGCCCGGCCCAGGGGGAGGGACGCCTGGGCCCGGCTGCTCCGCAGTTCTGGCCGTGCGTCCTGTGCCCGTGCGTCGGTCTTCTGCTGCCCCGGCCCCGCGCTCTTTCTTTGTGCGGTGCTCCTCGCCGGCCGGTCCCACCTCCAGGCCTTTCCCCTTCCCGCGGCGGCCGCCGGACTCTGCCCAGGGGAATGGTCTGCGGGCCGAGATTTTGGAGACAGGAAGTGAGGCTTGCGAGCCCCATGAGCGCGCCGCGGTGCGGGCGCGGCTGTAGCGGCCGCGCGGCGGGACCCCGGGAGGCGGGCCGCTGAGCGGTGCGCGCGGCCCCGAGGATGCGGGAGCGGGAGCAGGTGAGGGCGCGGGGTCCCGGCCGGCGGGCGGAGGGCGGGCGCTCGGGCCCAGCGGGGGGGTGTGCCCGCCAGCCGAGACCCCGAGCGCGTCGGCCAGCGTAGGAGTCCTGGTGCACGGGTCCCGGCTACAGACCGATGGCAGGAGAGTAACAAAGAGAGAAGTTTTCCTTTTCCAGGTTCTTTCTGATCTACTTGAGCAATTTCTAAAGGGGGTCTTGAACGTCTGTTCTGAACTCCTGGGCTGATTGTTGCAGCTTAATTCTGGATCACGGTTTTAAAAGTCTTAGGCATATTTTTGCCTCTCGGAATTTGAAGTGCGAAATTTGCCAGATAACTTTGGCGAGAAGGGAGTAGGTAAGGACTGTTTGGTGATGACTTGTTTTGTTTTTGGAGTAAAGAGTGTTTACTCTGGAAAAAAAGAATTCTTGGGTCTGCAAATTCCGACTTTGTGATTTCTGCAAATCCTGATTAGACTGGCCGTTCTTGGCATACTCTTCTTATTTTCTTTTTTGCTGAGAAAGCCTTATAATAATAGCGTATGCTCTCAAACATTCAAAACGCTCAAGTGTGCTCCAAGTGACAACCGCTGTATGCCTAATAGTTACCGACAGGTTTTCTAAAGTGTCGGATGGATATGACAGTAATTTTACTCTGAAAATAGTTGTCTGTTTGGTTTCCAGGGCACTTTATTCTCTATTGTCTACGTTTACTCCGTTATTCTCTATTGTTACTACGATTGATTTAATGCTATAGATCTATGTATTACTCCAAAAATGTCTTGTACTCTCTTTTAGTGATTATTTTATTTTAAAGCATCATTGGCAAAATTACATACGAGGCTCTTAGTGGCAAGGGGGGGAACTACAGGATTCAGAGTTAAAGTGTATTTGAGAAACTTTTGAAAGGGGATGTGAAGAAAAAAACATTAAAATGAATTAACAAATATCTCAGACTGTCTTTTGAAAACTTGAACAGAATTTAATATGTATCTGTTTTCTGATTACATAACAGAATGGGTTTTGTAGTGAAACAAAGTATCTCCTAGTTTTTTCTTTCAAAGGCTAATTATGCATTGTTTAGTAGTTAGGTAATTTATAATTACAGATCCAACTACCTTTCAAATTATTGCGTATTATTTTACACCTAAAACACTCCCTAAAAAAAGCATCCTAAATTTCTACTCCTCTATTCAAACATTTATAACTTGAAGACATTTAGTAGCAAATATTGTACATAACTGAAAAGTTGTGTAAATCATTGATAATTTTGTAATTAAGTAGAACATTATTTTAACACAGTAGGTTTTATTAAATAAACAAAACCTTACTTTTTAAAAAAGTAGGTTTTATGGATAGGTCTTTGGGCCGAGATTTTGGGGGATGCACCTAATATACCCCCTCAACCTTTTCAATTTCATTATTTAATGTCTACCAAAGTAAAAAACACATTGGCTTTTATCACTGATGCTGTGAAACATTTCAAATCTCAGGGACAATTGAAAGTTTTGCTCTGCATTTGCTTAATCAGAGCTTAAGTTAATAATTAAGTTATATTGTGTCCTATCTAGTGCCTTCAAGGCATAGTTCTATCCTTGCAGTGAAGAAACGACCATATTTGAACACCCTTAATACAAATATTTATTTTTCCTCTGTATATGTGCCATATCGTTTCTTCATCTACACTGCTTAATCTGTCCTGTTTCCAGTTACCATAATTTGTATATAAAATTGAAATCCATCACCTCATCTCATGAAAGAGTATTTAGTATATATGTTATGTATATACAATATTTTCAAATTTATATAAGCACTACTGGCTCATTAGTCACTTTTCTAGTTAAAAGTATTAATGTTTTCATTTTTTGATTTTGTTTTTTTCATTCTGCCTCAACTGTCTATTAGGTTTGTACCCTGACAGAAGCAAAAAAAATATTGAAAACAACTAAGTGGAGACCGTATCGTTTATAGTGTTCATTTTCTATTTCCCTCCTTAGTGTGATGCTTTTACCTACAGAAGGCACTCAGCAAATGCTGTTCATTAACTGGGCTTTAGGTACCAGAGTTCCAGTTTTCGTTTTTTCCTCTGGCCTTCCTCTATTCCTTGCTTTTAACACTTATTTATTTATTTATTTATTCATTCATTCATTCATTCATTTATTTTCTTTCTGGGAATAACCAGAGCTCAAAAAAACAAAAAACCCAAACCCAAACAAACAAACAAAAAACCAGACAGAAACCTGGTTGGGTACTTTATATTAGAGATACAGCCAGCCCTGTATGTAATTATAGCACGCTTGTAATCTCCTTAAGGGCAGCAACGGCTTAGATTCGTCTTAGATTTCTCACAATGCCCATTAAACTGCGTTGTACTCAGATGCAATACACCGTTGAGGAATGGAATTACAAAATGTTAAGTTTGGGAAAACAGTGTAATAGCGAAACGCTATTTTCTAGCTCTGCCATCCCCCAGCCCCGAGTGCTCATCACGTCTGGGGCTGAGACACAGTCAGGAGACCGGAAAAGAGCACCGGGCAGGAAAGATCTGCGATCGATTCCCAGCTCTGCCCGTTTTAGTGTGAAGCTGAGAAAGCTGCTTCTCTCGAGGCTTCTTCGTGCGGTTCCCGAGCCAAGTTCAGGGTAACCAGCCCCCGCCGAGCCTCGCTGAACGATTCAGTCACAGGGGCAGCCTCTGCTCGAAGAAAACGGAGGGTGGGAACTATCCCGGGATTTAGGAAATATCCGGGATTTTGTCAATTCGTTTAGGGGGAAAGAAATCCAGCCAATGTAAAAATCCCCAGCTGCTCACGCACAATTTGCTTCAGCCCAGGAGTTACCATCGACAGGTGTGATTAAAAACGTAAATCGCGCATTTTGGAGTCCTGAGGCTGCAAACCGGGAATCAAACGGGCCGCGCCCACAACTCCACAGCCTGTGGGGGCTCGAGCTGGGTCCTTTAAAAGTTCCCTCCGGGAGCAGCCGGGCGGCACCATCCCTAGCGCGTCCGTCCGGAAACGCAGCGGCGGGTGAAGGGTTCCGGGGCTTCCGAAGCTGCACGTTGGCCAGGCAACGCCGCCTGCTCTTCTCCCGGGAGGACGCGGGAGGAGTCAGAGCCCCAGCTCCTCGCTGTTCCTTTCGCTGCATGGGCTTGCTGAGCCTCATCCTCCCTTCCTTAACCCAGGATGGCGTTTAAGGTCTCGCCCGCCCCGTCTTCTGGGCTCCGCTTAGGTGAAGGCCCACCGCCTCTTTAGGCGACCTTATCCGGAGAGGAGGGGGGGGCACACTTTTCAGAACTTCTTGCTTCTGGTGGTAATCCGATAACAAGTATTTGTAGGGTCTTTTGTCATTTGTTTATAAATCAATATTGTGACGTAACTATTTATAAACCTAAACGGCTCTACAAATGCTTGTTAAGCGCTTCACCTCCTTTGAACCGTGTGCACAGCTGCCGTATGTTAGAGGGGATTATTCCTCCCGTTTGGGTTCAGGGTTAATTTGCCTTTTGGGACTGAGACATGAACATAGCTCTTTTGGAGGTGTCTTGTAGTTATCTCACCTAAGGACTAAAGAACCCTGATGTTTGGCGTAATGAGGAATCAAAAAGAGTGAACTATGAAAAAACAAAACCATCTAAAATAGCAAGAGGACCACTAATGCTAGCTACTAAATTTGGGGGTTATAGGAGTGCCAGTCATTATCTCATTTAATCCTGAAGACAGCCACAGGTGGTGGTTACCACTGTTTGTAGGAATGAGTGACTGGTGGAGTCTGACCCAGGGTCTAATACAGCTCTGAGGATAAACTTCCCCACTGCCTCCCAGTTCCTCCTAATGCCTTCTTTTTCTAGAGGAGAGGGAAAGCTTATTTGGCTATAGCTTTACTGATGTTTATTTTGAAAAGCAAAGTCCAAAGCTGCCATCGTGCATGTAACCAGCGTGTTCCTCTTTCTTCAGCACTGGCGTGGATGCTCCCTTCACCTGGCCCTTGGAGACTCAGTTGCGTTTTGATGGCGGCAGCAGCTGCTGGGTGAGCAGCTGGAGACTGTACAGTACTCCTCCTGGCAGGAAAGGATCGCCCTCTTCCTCCGTCACCACCACTGCATTGGTGGCGGTGCTTTCCCTCTTTATCCCTCCACTCTTGAGAGAAGAAGATGCCACTGCCATTTGGATTGAAACTAAAACGCACCCGGCGCTACACAGTGTCCAGCAAGAGCTGCCTGGTTGCCCGGATCCAGCTGCTCAATAACGAGTTTGTGGAGTTCACACTATCTGTGGAGAGCACTGGCCAGGAGAGCCTGGAGGCCGTGGCCCAAAGACTAGAGCTGCGGGAGGTAAGCTGCAAAAAAGGCTGCCAGCTTCTCTGGCCTGCCTTTGCTCCTTACTTCTCAGCCACTGGAATGTGTGCTGGCCGTGGGTTCTCAAAGCATATTCTTGGCCATGATATCTAAGTTGAGCCAACAAGCCCACCTTCCCATGAGGAAGGAATAGATACAGAACAAGAGGTCTTTCCTTGGGGGGACCCCATAAGAGAATGAACAGTGCCTGAGTTTTGAAAATACATGTTTTCCCAAAATAATTCAAAATCAAATATGAATGCATTTTGAATGATGAAATTTCTGTTTTCTAATATAATTCCGAATGGGTTATCCTGATCGGGTACAACTTACTGACTTCATTCATTCATTCAACGTTCATTATTTTCCACAGACCAGGCCAAGATTCTAGAGACATATTGCCTGAGTTTGAATTCTGGTTTCCTCACCAACTAGTTGTTTAACCGTCGGTGAGTTTCGTGACCTCTCTGGGCTCCAGTTCTCTCATCTGAACTATGGAGATAAGAGTGGTGCCTAACCCTGAGTGGTGGTGTGAGTTAATGTGCATGTAAAACCAAGTTCTAATAACTAGATTGTTATAGTTATAATGAGGTTTGCCCTGGAAAACCCCTAATCTGGTCAGTAGGAAGTTGTGGAGTCTTCAAGTATCTACACAATATCTTAAATTTAAAATGCTGTGTAAGGCCTGTGAAGAATAGGGCCTTAATTAAACCTAGGACCCTTTCAGCCTTTTGCCACCTGGTTGTAGGGTAAGAGAAAGATGGAGAAACTGGTTATTCTACATAAATGCCTGAGTTATATTCCTAATAGGGAATCGCACTGATATTATAAAAAGTTCATAAAACGTCAGGAATAGATTAACCTTGCCTTTGATGACCATCCAGTCGTTTGATGATTCATATCGGAAACTTATTAAGTGCCAAGCACATATGTATTAGGAGTTGACCCTAGTGTTGACCAGTAAGAAAACAGGCCTGATCTGTGCTATAATAGGGGAAGTAGAGAGTGCTATAGACAGTAGGGAGGGGCAGCAAAGGAAAAACTTTCCAGGGCAAGTGATGTCTGAGCTGGCACCTGAAGGAGGGGGCAGGATGGTCCTATCGGGCTGGGAAAGACTTCCAGTAAAGGAACTGGACAGGGCCGGAGACATGAGGTAGGTGATCCACCTGGAGCCTGAAGTGGGGAGAGGAAAGGCTGAGGGGAGGGGCCGTGTAATTTGGGGTTTTTGTTCAAGGGTTTGGGCTTGTGCTGAAAGTAATAGGGAAGTTAGTGAAGGGTTTTTAAATGGAGGTGTGATATGATTGGTTGTTTTTTTTCCCGAAGAGTGAGCCCTCTGGAGATTGATTGGATAGGAGTAGTTGTGGTGCAGATCGTGGTTACCCAGATTTGGATGGGGATGGAGAGAAGTGCGTGGAATCTGGAGATACACTCAGTACCTACCTACCGAGTGCTGGGGAAGAGCTAGCCAGGGGTCGAGGTTGATATTCAGGTTTCCGGTAAATGATGGGGACTGTAACTGAGAAAGGAAACATAAAAGGAGGAGTAGGTTTGAGGGGACTAAGGGGAGGTGTGCGGTGAGTTGAGTTGTAGAAGTATTGACTTTGAGATGCCAATGGAGAGGCAGATGCAGGTCTGGACATCAGGTGAGAATCCGAGAGGTTTTGGAATCATCAGCCACGGTCAATTAATTAAAGCTGGGAGAGAGTATGAGGCTGTCCAGGAGAGAAAAAGAAGATGTAGCAGGACCCTCAGTGTTGAATAAGGGAAAGACAGCCTTGGAAGGAATCAGATGGAGCAGCCATAGAGGGAGAAGGAAACCAGGAGAGTCGGCCTCAGTGACGGCTCCTGCTTCCTTGCGTTTATTCCATCTTTTTTGCTTCCTTCACCCATTTTTCCTATTTTGGTTTCTTTTTCCTGTAATTTCTTTCTCATGCACCAGGTCTGCCTACAACCACTGCAGAGTCAACTTCTTGAGGAACTATGTGGTTAATTTATTTTTGTACCCAGAGTACAAGGCATGGGATGTCCTCAAAAAACACTGGGTGAACTGAACCCACAGACATTGGCTTCCTTCTCTGATAGTCAAGAAGTCCGGAGAAGCTGTTCTCCCTTGTTTGAGGTTATCAGACTCAGGAACAAGCAACTTCATGCAGCTAGGGGTATAGAACGAGACTGAATTTTAACAGAAGGGTCGAGTGCTTTGAGGGGGAACAGATGTGATCCCTAGAAAATGTCTTGCTCCTCGACAGGTCTGTCCCACCATTTCCAACGTTTAACGACAGTCATGGTTAGAAAGTTAGATTGTAGAGCAAACTTTTCAGAGTTTCAGAAGCTGTGCTCTATAGCATGTAAACAGAAAGCTCCAGCCTCAAGCCTAATCTTACGGAATGACTGTTCAGAAATAACCTGAGTCAGCAACACCTGTTCTGAGTTTGTGTCCATACATCACTTATGGGAATTGTAACAAGAGATACTGGCATTCTCCCATCAATCAAACTCAGAATTATCATAGCATATAGATTTGGCTGACAAGCTTTGCTACTGCCCAGATTTAAATTGGGGGAGAAAAATGTCTTTTCTTTTCTTGCTAATTGAATACTATTTCACATCTAAAATGACAATTAAAGGGTTATACAATAATACCATTGTAACGCTACACCCAGAGGCTTCAACTATATCGGCAGTATTTTTATTTCTTAAACTGGATGTGTGGGTATATGATGTTTGTCTTTCTTTTTTAATGTTGGGTATTTTATAATATACTAAGAAACTGAAAACAGAATGGTTAATAAATATGCTTATAGCCAATTTAGTTAATGTTAACTTTTTTTCTGAACTCACCGTATTTGAACTGTGCAAAGTGACTTTTATAAAGGGGAAAAAAATATCCTCATTGGAAAATGTTGCCGTTCGTTGTAGCAACAGCCTCTCAGATTGCTGTTGAAATTCTCTGCATATCATTCATTCTGAATTTCACAACACTTTTTCAAGAGAGGCTGTGAAAGTCTTTATAGAGTTTAAGGGGAATGAGAAAACTTTCTCTCTAATTTTGAAAGTATACATTATAGGGGTTTGATGGAGGTGTTGAGATAAGAGGGTGTCAGCTGGGCACAGCCACTCCCACAGGGCAGTGTCACCTTCATGGAAACAGCACAATCTAGAGTGAGGTGGTCAGGCTTAAAAACCTAATGTATCAGGGAATAAGACCTGTGTTACCCCAGCTCACTGAGAATGATACGTAAGTATAGTAATTAATGCCACGTTATGGAACTGCCAAGTGTCCCCAAGTATGTGTGCCCGCTGGCCAGGCTATGATCTCCCTGTAGGCAGGCCTCCTGGGAGCCAGAGCAAAGCAGAAGTTGCTTGGTGAGCATGGAATCAGAGAAGGGAGGTTGCCCTGAAAACCTTACATGTCTTCATAAGGGGAACTGTACTGCTTCCCAGACAAGTTCCTTTGAGTATCGTACCCTTTGGGGGCAGCGCTTAGGTGGGCACTGCCTCTATTTGCCTCTTGAGAAAGCTGTTTAACACAGTGGTTAAGACGTTTGCCAGTTGAATCAGAAACACCTTATTTGGACCTCAGTGCTGCCACTCATGAGTTGTGTGACTTTGGGCAAATTACTTAATTTCCCAAATCCACTGCTTTTTACCTGTAAATTAGGGATGATTATAGTATGTGCTTGATGATGGTTGTGAGGAGTCTATGTTAAATGTAAAACATTTAGCAGAGGACCTGGCATTTCAGAAACTCTCAATTAGTGTTCCTCTTCATTGCTGTTATGATTTGTGACTCCCATTTCCATGTTGTGGTGACCACCCGGCTTCTCTTCAAATTAACAAATATCTTTTGTTTCTTCCTTTTCCTAAGAGAACACATGCTTGTTTATAAAATGCTCTTATAATCCAAACACGTATAGTGGCCACTTCTTACATTACTAAATTGTTAAATTTTTAGTATACCATTGTAATTTAGCCTCTTAGTCATATTTGACCCTCTATTTTGATGCTAGCTGAAATTAAATTGTACAATGTCACTGCCTCATTGCCCTCAAAAAACATCTTCAGTGGGGTTTCTACTTCGTTATTCACCGATTTCGTCTGTCTTGCCCTCAATCTAACTCCTAGGATTAAAACAACAACAAAAAAAAGTTTTATGAAATTTTGGATTAAGGTTTTATATTTTTTCTTTTAGGGTATGTCTTTCTCAATAATCCTTTTAAGATCTTATATTTTGTTTAATAATCAAATTTTTATCTTGTTGTCATGGGTTTTAATTATACTCATTGCAAACTATTATTTCTTGTATAGGTTGCTTTCCTTTATCTTTATGTCCTTATTCAGCTTAAGTTGATAGGTAGGCAGATGGAGTTTTTTTAAAAAAGCTTTGAAATCTCCAGTTAGGAAACAGGGAAGTTATAAAACCCCGAAAGCCTTTTGAAGGTAACTTTTTCATGTTTTCGCTATGCTACATCATGTATTAGTTTTACAACGTAAATTTTAGAGGGCAGCTTTTTTTCCAGCTATTACTGAGTGTTTCTTGTGTGTAGAGGGGAAGGTGGACCCGTTTCGTTGTCTACACACATGGAGTACACACGTAACTACAATATTGATGCTGAGATCAATACTCTGCCTCCCTAAAATGATCTCCAAAGCATTTTGTTGAATAAGGTGGAAAGTCTAGCATAATGTAGAAGTTCTTACTTTGGCCTTTCATTTTAAAATTATAAGCTTTGGCGTTTGGTTGCTCTCTGTGGTATAGCACAGATCTACTGAAAATGTTTTAAAAATTGTATTTGAAATGTATCACACATATGTCAAGTTTTTATTCCTTAGCATCTAAGCTCCATCAGAAGGGAACTGTTCTATTGCCATTGACTGGAATAGTGCATTGTACCTTACTGTACATACATAGTTGCTGAATAAATGTTTACTTAGTTTTAAAATTGAGCTGTTTCTTTTTTTTTGAATTTAGATTGATAAGCATGGAAAGCAGTTCTGTTACGTCAGCCTTTATTCATTCTATGATTTTATTTCCTGGAGAAAGTTGAACATTTACAAAGCTTTGAACACAGGTGGAAAAGCACCTTTTTCTTTAGACTTTTATTTCTTTTTCACTTTGGGGCTTCTTTTGAAACACTTAGAAAATGATCTCCTTTTAGTGACTCCCTGAGGTAAGATTGCTGTATCAAGGGGAGTGTCAGCTTTTCTGAAGTTCAAACAGATTCTTCTCATAGTGTTTTCTGGCCGATGAGGAAATTTTTTGGCTAAGGGATTTGTTGGAATAGAGAGGAATAATAAAGCATATATTGCAAGCCCTTACTCTCAAGCGCAACTTTAGAAAGTGTTCTTGGCCGTCAGAGCGTTTTATTTTAAATTAGTGTCTCAGGTATTCCAAATATCCACTGACCTTATCTTGACTGTTACCTGAGTAGACCTCAAGAATTTCATGCGCATTTCCTTCTGTGCTAGCTGTTTTCATTTGGATTCTAAAAATAGCTGAAATATGTGTAAAGTAAAAGTGCAAACTTTTTAACCTTTTGGGCTGAGTAGTTATTCATCTAGATATGTATGTTATAAACCTGGTAAGATTGACGTGTAGATGTGGATCAGTAAATATCTTTAGTTAGATCTGCTGGACCATCTGAAGCAAATATAAATCGTATATTGGCCTCTTCATCTAGATAAAGAAATCTTTCAAAGTTCAAAACCAGTTATGAATGGGCAAGGATTTTTTTCTTGATTTTTGGATTATCTGTTATTTTTCCTCATTTGATCTAGATAATTAAGGACCAGCCATATAAATAAGTAGAGGAATTATACATACAACGATGGAGATATGCATTTTAGAATAACGATTATATCATCATACAAGTTATTACAGAATTTGGAAACCTGTTTACTTAAAGAAATAGAATATTATTTCAAACTTCACCTCATTTCTAATAAATGTAAGGGTAATAGTCTTAGGTGTTAGAATCCCAGTATTGAATTTTTCTCCTACGAGACATTAGGGATGTCCGTGGATCCTTTCACCAACAATCTGCCATGATAGTGTAGTCTCACGACCATAAGGAATTAAGCGTGAACCTGCTCATATGAGGAGGTTTGTGAGTTAAGTTACAAAATGGCGGACATAGGGAACTGACGGTGTTTTGGGGGCTCTAAATTCTGTCCCTGTCCATGGTGTATATGGTGTATAAAGATTTCATTCTTTATAATACTAGAAGCTTTAACATCTTGCTGCTGTCCTCCTCCTGGGTGGGTGAAGGTTGTTGTGCTGGAAGCTTAACATGCCTTATCTCGTTTAATCCGCACAGTGAGTTAGGCATTATCTTTTCCATTTTAAAATGAGGAAACTGAAGTTCTGAAAAATTGGGTGATTTGCTCCACTAATCTGGGTGATCACACAGCTGATAAGCAAAAGAACCAGAATTTGAGTTTGTAGCTGTCAGGCTTGTGCTTGATCTTTGACTTTTAGAGGGGTCATGGACCCCTTTGACAATCTGATGCAAATGCAGAACTTTGCATACAATTTCAGGTGGTTAATGGATACTGCCTTCCCGTTCTGAGCTGAGGCTATGGGCCTAGAAGCCTCTTGGATGAGGCAATCTTTCCCGTTTTCTCAGTTTAACAGATTCTTCCCTAATCTTTCTTTCGTCAAAATGAAGGTGCTTGTAGGATGGAATATTTGTGAGCAGTTCAAGACCTTCATATTCTAAAGAGAATAACTTGCCTCTGAAGTATACTCCGCCCCCTCCTTCTCCCACATATACCCTTTTTGAATGGCTTCTATCTTCAGATCTCAAGAAAGGCCATTTGGAGTATTCAGTTCCTCTCTGGGACAACTTACTGTTAAGGGAAAAAGCTCCTTTTGAGGAGGAAAGGCAGGAGGTTCATTGCACCTCCTATGGTAGGTCCACGTCTGTCTTCCCTACCAGACGGCACCTTTGTGCCCTCCTAGCAGTAGGTGTGTGACAGTTCTCCCGTGAATGAATGGATGCCTCATGCTTCCTTTATGCATTAACCAAATTCCCTGGCCAGTCCCTGGCCATACACACCCTACCTGAACATTTTCTTTCTATCAACGAGGCCTTTGCTCCTAACACTTTCTTAACAACATGCTGGCGTCTTAATTTGTGGGGGCAGAATTATGCTTCGAGACCGCGTTTGCCAGCAGTTTATTTCACACAGATTCCCTGCGGGAATTTCACAAGCCAACAGAATACAGGATAATGTCGCTTAGTAAGCCAATAAAGAAATAACATACTCCAAAGCAATGATAGATTAATAACACTGTTCTTTCAGGGAAGGGGAGATGAAAGGAATAAAGTCTAAATTTAGGTGAGGTGTACCTTTTACACGCTGGTACTTAGTTTGGCCAACTAAGAGCTGATACCCAACTGCCAGTGCAACAGTAAAAGTCCCTTGTTGCTAGAGCACGTTGCTGGGGAACGGAAGCACAGTGTTGATGGGTAAGACCTTCTTCTTTGCGGGGCCCCTGCACGATATTCGACATTTGCTACTTTCAGTAAGTGTCACCTTTGCCATGGCAAGAGTTAATGCCCCAAAGGTCTTTGGAGAGCTATTTAGATCAGCAAAGGGTAGCCTCACCCAGACCGCGTACTCTCCAATAGTCCTCACAAACTCTTGGTATGTATAGTCCAAATGCCCCCTTGCCATAGTTGTTTCTTCAGTGTTCTGAGTGATAAGCCCCAGCGGCACCCCTCAGCAACTGACCTACTGAGTGCTTCTCAAGGACAACAGTGATAAATGAGATGAGGATATCCTGACACCGCTCACACTCTCATATCAAAACAACTTTGCTTATAAAAACTACTTCATTCTTCGATCAAAACAACTCCATTCTTTTTTTTTTAATTAATTAATTAATTTATTTATTTATTTATTTTTTATTGGGGAAGAGGAACAGGACTTTGTTGGGGAACAGTGTGTACTTCCAGGCCTTTTTTCCAAGTCAAGTTGTTGTCCTTTCAGTTTTTTAGTTGTGGAGGGCGCAGCTCAGCTCCAGGTCCAGTTGCCGTTGCTAGTTGCAGGGGGCGCAGCCCACCATCCCTTGCGGGACTCGAGGAATTGCACTGGCAGCCTTGTGGTTGAGAGCCCACTGGCCCATGTGGGAATCGAACCGGCAGCCTTCGGAGTTAGGAGCACGGAGCTCTAACCGCCTGAGCCACCGGGCCGTCCCAAAACAACTCCATTCTTAAAAACAATTTCTTTTTTTTGTCATAGACAAGTGGATTTGAAATCATATCAAACTGATACACAACAGCTGCTTTAGAAAATATTTTCCTATTTGGTTCTTCAAGCAGTTTGTTCATAAATAAATGTCACTTAGATTTATCATTTAATGAACTGATGGGATATCCAGAGTTAGTTAAAAAAAATCTTTTTAACAGATCAGGCATTTAATTAGATTCTTCTTAAGAAATTTGGAACACCAGTTTGTAAGGATAAACCCACCATTTGTGAGACAAACAGGGAGGTAGACCTGGAACTGAGGAGCAGCTTTGATTTTTGCAGAATTGGCGAGTTCAAGACTTTCTGATCAGCTTTGCACTGCTCTGTAATCTCGTATTTCTCTTTCTCTGTGTTGAAGATCTCACCCTCCTGGTGTCTGGGCTTGTACAGCTTCTTCGTGAAGCATCACTAAGATGTCTATGAATTCTCACGCCACTGACATCAGTTTTGGTGGAGGTGGCGATGACACATTTCTGGTGTGTTCTATGCAGAGGAACTCGATTGGAGGAGGGAGGTCCAGTCACAAGTGGCGAGCCACTGCTCAGCTGCTTCAGGAAAACCACCTTCTTGCCTCTGTGGCGCCCAGTGACGATGATCAGAATGGTCCCGGAAGCGATGCTGGCCCCGGAAGCGATGCTGGCCCCAGGTTTTCTCACCTGCTGACCGAAGGGTTTCTTGCCGTGACTCAGCCGCTTTCGAGGCACGTCTTCAGCAGGATAGTATCTGGGCCTTTTGCGAAGTTTAACTACTCTGGTGTCACCATTCTTGTCGCCACCAACTGGTTTTGGTTTTGTAACAGTGACAAGAACGTTCTCCTTTTTCTTTTCAATCCTGGATTTAGCTGCTGAATACTTACTCATGTCCATGGCCTTTCAGGAACACACAGCCGATCGGGAACACCCACAGCTTCCTCTGACCAGGACAGGGTTTCCCCTGCGGTGGGGCTTCCCCACCTGAGGCGTTTTGGCCTGGAGGTCACTCTTCTTAACCCTGCCACCAGCATCAGCCTGCTTGATTCAGGTTTCTTCTCCTTCGTGCCCAGATTCTCAGCTTTTTCACCCATGATCTTGCGAGATGGGCAAGAGCCAATTTAAATTTTTAAGAATTAACTTAAGATGCTAATTTCACTAGAAGAAATTGCATGTCACAAATTCTGTATGAGAAGTAGCAGCATATGGTGGAAATAACGTTACAATCAAGGGTTTGTGCCATTTCTGTAGTAGATTACCCACATGAGATCATTAAGTGTGCGGTATAAATAGGACAGAGTAATTGTGTTATTTTTGAACAAGCTTAAACTGAGCAGGGTAAGAAAGTAACACAAGTAATTTCATGCTGGGTGGCAGCAACTTATTTTCTTTGTGAATATAAAACCAACTTGTCTTTGCTGAGTTCTGTTACGATTATTTGATCGTGTCAGCTTTTGACTTGATTAATTTCAACGTTAAGTGAATTTTCAGCAGACTGAACTTTGTACCATTAAATTCAACTGCAGTTGGCAAAGCAGGAGTTTGTAGGCAACAAGGCAGAGTTTTGGTGCCAGATGGACTTGTGTTCAAACCACTCACACTACTTTTGTGACTGACTGAGGGAAACCAATTTAACTTCTCTGGATTTGATTTCTTTCATATGTTGATGGGGTTGCATGTGATAGTAAGAATGGTAGCTATTCATGGGGTACTGACCTTATTGCCAGGCATTGTGCTGGATGCTTTACATGCTTTCATTTAACCCTGAGTGTAATGACTTCCTTCCTCCTCCTGCTGTCTCAGTGGTAGAGTACACCAAAGCAGGGCATTGTCTGACCTGGCGAGGCCTGATGAGGGACACTTCTGAACTGGCAACAATGTTTCCTTAGTGAAGAGTTATTTTTTTCTCTAGTCATTTCCCTTTTTTTTTTTCATCATGTAAATTTGTTCATTAATTGGAATAATTTACTGAGAAAAAAATGGATTGGAGAAAAGTGACTTGAGGTGTTATTTTAATTTTTATTAAAGTTATTGGGGGTAACATTGGTTAATAACATTATATAAATTTCAGGTGTACAACTTTATAAAACGACATCTGTATACTCTATTGTGTGCTCGCCACCTGAAATCCAGTCTCCTTCTGAGGTTTCATTAAGTGAGCCAATTATATCAAAGCTACAGCCCTGGGAATTAAGATATGCACTGTAACATCCTTTCTTTCTCCCAAAGTTTGGTGTGAATTATCTTGAAAATAACCTTAATTCTGATTCATAATTGTAAGAACTGTAGGTGCATATTTTGCACTTACAGATAATATTTAGACAAGTGCATATTTGAGTTGCCTGCATTTTTATTACTGGCACCTGTTTTGAAGTGAAACTTACATTTGAATAGTTCCTTAAGAATAAGAATACTTACAAATTTTATATCACACTGATAACAGAAAGAATAATGAAGCATGTTTAATAATGAAGACTGTCAAAAATGATATATTATCTATATATATATATAACATCTCTCACCCCCACCCCCACCAAAATGTAGACTTCACGGTCACTACTGTTACCTCAGGCATGACTGGGGCAACCAGTCAGTGACAGCCTCCAACTAGAATTCAGGTCTTTTAGCTCCAGGTTTTGCACTTCTCCCTCAACAACACACTACTTTTCCACCGAGCCATTGCCATTTTCTAAAGTAAAGCAATCCAAGTGTTGGTATTTCCTAATAATGTATTTTAGAGGGAAAAGAGAAAGAAAAGTTACGAAAGTGAAAGCCCTGTTAGTGAAGGAAGAATTTAGGTGTGGAATTTCCTATACCGATGAAGATGTAATATGAAATTTTATACTATTTATGGGGACCTGAAAACTGTGATACTAAGAGCTAATATTACTCGAGCGCTTATTGCATGTGACACACTCTTCTAAGTGCTTTAAATGTTTTCACTTCTTTTGATCCTCAACAATCCTGTGAGTGAGGCGCTATTATACTCATCTCCATTTTACAGGTGGGTAAATTGAGAGGTGTTAGGTGACTTGCTCATGGGGACATGGCAGAAACCACAACTGAAGTAGTTCTCTGTCTCCTTGGTTGACATCTTTCTTCCCAATAGGTAACCCTGGGCCAGTGACAGGTGTCCCGCCACGGATCTGGTGCTCTTAAGGACAGTCTGGTATATTGCAGCCTCCCAAATCTGATGGAGGTTAAGGACCCTTGAGATATGTGTTACCATTTATTTTAATTACTACAATTGACTCCCTTGCTTCAAATATGTTTTTGAAGTCACATCAGGCAAAGAAAGATAAGACTGAGAAGAAAGATGAATCACGACTGGGCCAGCAAAGCACCGGCGGGAGTGCCTCAGTGCTGAGGGCAGAGCTCTTTGATAGGAAGCCTTTTGTGAGCTTGTTCCCTGGCAGAGTGGGAAGTATCAGGCTGATGAAATATAGCCCAGAGAGTCCCCTGCTGAGAGATTGTCCAAAGCAATATCTGGTTGCACTGCTATTGGAACTTGGGGGCTTCTAGAGTCAGAATCTGCATCCAAACAAGAAAACATGGGCGACCCAGTGAGCCCATTGAAGTTCTTGCTGCCATTCTTGGTGGAGCAGGATCACTGTGATTTACGTGCTGTGCACACAGGTCTGTTTCCACCTGTACAGCAGTACACACCACTGAAGTGTTTCCATGCTGCCATCTGTGAATTGTGGGCATGGGAACAGGACACTATACATTGTTCCACTTTTAATTCCTGTTCTGCAGGTCATGATTTTATCATTTAACCTTTGTTTTTTTCAGTGAGATTTTTATCGTTCTATTCCTTGAATATAGGGTATTATGAATAGAGGATGATTCCTATTATCTTTAAAAAAGATTTTATTGGGGAAGGGGAACAGGACTTTATTGGGGAACAGTGTGTACTTCCAGGATTTTTTCCAATGTGGGAATCGAACCCACAGCCCCATTGCCCAGAGCTCGCGCTCTAACCAACTGAGCCACCCGTCCGCCCCTGGTTCCTATTATCCTTGATAGCACGTACATATTTATGGCTAGTTCTTCCTATTCTACTTTTAAATATAATGAAAATATCTTGTCTTATGTATTTTTAAGTCGCACTTCTTGGAATAAAATGTGACTGGTGTGATGGTATTTAAACAATTAAAAAAAGTGAGTGTATATTTCTGAGTTATGTACGCTCCATGACTTGGTCCTCAGTGAGGAACATAGTTTAAAAGGAAATCTATTAAAACCGTAAGTGTGCCCTTTGTTAAATGGAACTTTATATTATTAATAAAAAGGGAAAAATAGCTTTTTTATATTAAAAAAGGAAACAGCTTTACTGTTTCCTTGGAGCATTTGTATACATGGATGAAGTATATGCTATAACCAGAAAACCACCGTGTAAATATGTGGAGAAAAAGAGTTATTTCATGTGCAATGAAACCATTAATTTGCAAGCTTCGATTCATGAGAAAGCAAGGATAGCTTTTAATAACAGAAGTCTAGGAGTTTCAGGTGTATCTGTTAGTATTTTAACCACAAAAGTAATTTCCTTGATTTTATAATCCTCAGATCTTCATGGTAATGCTAATTTAAGAACAGTACAGCTGCTCTATTTTTTCTGTTTTTTTAAGGCAGTGGAAACTGTTGGATAATATTTTTTCAGGCAATAGAAATTACCTTTGACTAGATTCTTTCTTAAAATGTGTTAAGGCCCATATTCATTTATAATTGTAAAATCCTCTTTCTAATTCCCTTTTTATGTCCCTCTCTATGACCTTCCACGGTTATCACATCATAATCATTTCTGTGTAATACAAAACAGCTATCATTTTAACCTGACAAAAGAGAATGTCAGAAAAATAAGCAGCTATTCCTAAATATACTCATTTCAGTTCTTCTTTTCATTTTTACCTTGTGCATTTACATCTTATAAAAATATTGCTCACACTACCCAATGTCTTTGGTAAGACAAGGTAAATGGGATAACTAAGACATGAGTTCAAGAAAACAAAAAAAATTTTTCCCCTGTGAATTAATTGAAATATAAGAACTGGAATATGGGCCAAATTAGTCTGAGTTATCCGTCTTTTTACTTAATTCTCAATAAAATGACATCAGTACTATTTATCCACTGCCCTAAAGCAGAGGCATTTGCAAATTAAGCTAATAAGCCAGCCCCAAAAGGCCCAAGTTTAGATTTAAATAAAGAGAAATCTATCTGATTTCTTCGTTACAATGGGATATCAGAAATGGCTCTGTGATATAACTAGTTCACTAAAATGATTGAAGAATGGGATGCTAGCTTTACCCCCAGTTACGTGGGGTGCCAAACCAAATGACCTTTTATGTACAAAATAGAGCACATCCGCCTTTGCCTGTACTGAAACTGTGTGCAGTAACATCTCAGTTATTTCTATAATTTTGGGGTGGTAAAATGTTGTATATGCTAACATTTCCCACTTAATCCTAGCTTAGTCTTTAAAAACTTGTCGATATTGTTTTAATCTTATAATTGAATATCTTTCTCCATAGCAGTTATCAGTATGTTGTCTCCCGTATATTTTGCTTGTCTTTCGTTTCCTACTGGAATGTTAGCTATCTGAGGGCAAGAACTGTGTTATTTTCTTCAATGTTGTATCCCTATCACCCAAACAGCACTTGACATATAGTAGGTGTTCAATCAATATTCATTGAATTGAATAGATGTCTTTCTAAGACATCAGTCCATTTTTCTTAGAAAGTACAGTATAATATGTTTTTTGAAGAATGATCTTACTTTGGGATCATTGTATTCTTCGCAGCATCTTATTGTCCAGGGTAGGAAATAGAAAAGATACAAGCAGTTGTCTATGTAGACAGTGATCCCAATTCATGCCTTGGACTTTCTGTCAATAAATCCCTGAAATTGACTTGTCATTTGACTCTTTTTCCTGAAAGTTGAATATTACAACAGCAGAAAAGTCTGGTCATTTGAGGATTTCAGTTACTTGGGCTAAAGGTCAGTAAAACTTCCAGTAAAATTAAAAGATGAAGACGTACTATTTTTTTTTTAAACATTTTATTGGGAAAGGGGAACAGGACTTTATTGGGGAACAGTATGCACTTCCAGGACTCCCCTCCAAGTCAAGTTGCTGTCCCCTCAATCCCAGCTGTGGAGGGTGCCAGTCAGCCTCAAGTTGTCCCTCCAGTCCTAGTAGTGGAGGGCGCAGCCCAGCCCCAGCCACCGCTGCCAGTTGCAGGGGGCGCTGCCCACCATCCCTTGTGGGACTCGAGGAATTGAACCGGCAACCTTGTGGTTGAGAGCCCACTGGCCCATGTGGGAATCGAACCGGCAGCCTTCGGAGTTAGGAGCACGGAGCTCTAACCGCCTGAGCCACCGGGCCGGCCCCTGAAGACGTACTTTTAATTGTTCTTGAATTCTTATATGTGCTATGGTATAAGGGTATTGTATATTATCACCTTGAGAGTAAAATAGAAAATATACTGTCTGACCAAGGATAGAAGAAAAGGATTAAAATTAAACAGAAAAGGAAAAAATACTGTCTGCATTGAGGCAACATGACCACCAATACTATCTGTTAAATGGAAGAAGTACAATGCTTCATTATTTATGGCAGACTCAGTGTAGAGGTGAGCTCTGGGCTTGAATTAGGTTAATACTTGTTAACCACCCTTGTTAGATGATCTCTGCCTGGGATAGGCTTTATCTAGTGCTATCTCCTCTCATCTCTTTCCTGATGAAAAGTCTTCTGACTTCTGCTTAGTCTAAGAAAAGCATCAGGATAAAATTATCGTTGCAATTTTATATGGGATTAACTTTTATCAAACTCAGTGCATCAATGGCTTAATTTGTGTGTTCCTCTGTTCTGCTTTAAAAATAGTACAACTAAAAAGACTCTTAAAATAATTAGACAAGAAATGACTTGGGGATTAGGAAAGGGTTTACATTCTGACAGGATTTGGACCTGCTTATAATAGCTGGTGTCTGTTTACACGACTGTGATTTGGGACACACCTTTTACCCAAACTCAAAAAATTGTAAATTATCTTTTCCCCTGGACAAAAAGCTTCATTACCAAGTCACTTTGTTCTCTGATTAAATATTAGTTCATTTAGAATAAGTCAACCATATTGTGTCTGAAAAGAAGCCAAATTTTGTAACCACGTAAGCTTTGTTTTCACTATAGTTTATGCAGCAGTTATCTGTACCATTTTAGGAGAGTAGCTAGAAGAGTTTTAAATAGCTATGAAGAAATCATTGAATAACTTGAGGAAAACTACCGATACGTTTGTTCAGAACAAAATAAGAAAGAAATGGTGAATGTGAAAATACCTGATAGTGAAGAAGTTTCACAAAAATCTACTGAGTGATAATCAGGAATTGATCGAGAGGATGCGAGAAGATTGTTATTTAGAGGCTTCTGTTAGAAAGAGTTTCCCACAGGTCTAGTTAGGTTGCTTTGGGTCACCAGTGAGAGTAGACATAGCTGTGGAGAAAGAGAAGCTACATGGATTCTTATCGGGAAAAGTACTGGGACATTAGATAAGAGTGGTGGGAGGCATGATCTGAAAGCCAATAATTAAAGGCTGGTTTATGGGAAGTTTTTTGCTATAATTAAATTGAAGCCCATAAATAATATAGGACATACATAACCCAGAAGATTTGGATTCAAGGAAGAGAAGACATGATTCTGGGAAACTCTCCTACACCGAGTAATGACTGGTACACAATAGTTGAAATTTAAGGCACAAAAGGGGCCTGTCTATACCAAGGTTTTTGGATTTCTTTTATAAAGGAAATAAAAGGCCCTGGTATATCCTAACTTTAAATAAAGGGAGAAATTAGTTTGACTCTTACTTGAACAGTTTTACATATATATACTGTTCCCCAATATTCCCTAATAAAAATTAATATATATTAATTTTTATTTGGGAATATTGGGGAACAGTGTGTTTCTCCAGGGCCCATCAGCTCCAACTCGTTGTCCTTCAATCTAGCTGTGGAGGGTGCAGCTCAGCTCAAAGTCCAGTAGCTGTTTTCAATCTTAGTTGCAGGGGGCACAGTCCACCATCTCATGTGGGAATTGAATGGGCATCCTTGTTGTTAAGAGCTCGCGCTCTAACCAGCTGAGTCCTCCAGCCACCCCTCCAGAAGCTCAGCGGCAGCTTGTTCTCTTCAGTCTAGTTGTGAAGGGCACAGCTCACTGGCCCATATGGGAATCAAACCTGCAACCCTGTTGTTCAGAGCTCGCTCCAATCAGCTGAGCCATCCGGTCGCCTTGAACAGTTACATTTTCAAGGAAGAAGCATGCTTGACTCATTTTGTTCTGTTTTCTCAGTCACAACTCAAGAGATCCTATCTGCTAAATTTATGTACTCTAAGCTAATTTAACAAGAGTGTTTCTAAGTTTTATCAGCACAATTATAACTTACAAAGTACTTCCACACAGCTTTCTGATGAAGGCAGGTTACATGTTATTTTCCCTGTGAAGAAACTGAGAACGCAGTGAGGAATGACTTGCGCAACAGCTGGTAAGTGATGGAGGGAGCCCAGACTCACAAGTCAAGCCTTTCCATTGTTAAGTCTAGTGCTCTTTGCACTGTGCCTTCCTAGTGGCAGCTGTCGGAATTGGAGACATAGCCCCCTAGAGGAAATACGCATAACAGCAGGTACCAAAACAGCAAAAATTGAAATAATCCTTTATGGCTTTGGAAAGAAAATATGTTTGAATGTACAAGTGAAATAATGAAATCACAATGAAATTGTCTAAAGTTCTATAAAGCTAAATATAAAATAAGTTATTTTTTCTAATCATCTTTCGGAAATGAAGCAATCTTCAATACTTTTCCTAATAACCAAGACTTACTCTTTTGTCCAGACAACTATTGTTTTTTTGTTTGTTTGTTTAAAGGAGGGCGCAGCTCACAGTGGCCCATGTGGGGATCAAACCAGCAACCTTGGTGTTATTAGCACCACACTCTAACCAACTAAGCTAACCAGGCCACCCCCAGACAACTTTTTAATGCCAGTCTTTGGAAAGATTTATAAACTTCTCTATTCGTCTTAAACAAAAGGACAGTGATTAATTATTAGCAACAGTGGTGGTTGTTAAATACATGACTAATTAGTGTTTAGAATTATTTGTTTCTTTGATAAATAACTCCAGACTACTGTGTCTTTGAAATTCTCTATAGCTTCTTTTTAAGGAGTTTTGTTTGTATGTATGTGCTCTCTCTTACTGAAAAAGCATCACCCATCACTTCCTGCTGCTGCCAACATACTATTTAAAAAGCCCCTTTCCTTCCATTTGTCATTTTTAAATCTGCTTTGAATAGGATAACCAAATCTCGAAACTCATTAAAAGTATATGTGAAATTTTAAAGGTTCATAAAAGAGACAGGAGAAATTTCTTCTTTGTCATGGACATATACTTTATAACTTGACTGTGACATGTATTATTCATCACTCGAACACATTTTTGCCTATTTTTTGTTATTCAGTTATGTTCAGATAGTTGGGGTTGCCAGATAATTGTCAAACTACAAAATCTTGACCTAAGTATAGATATTAGAAAATAGAAAATATAATTAACTCGTGGCTAGGCTCATCTATTTTTGGCTCATTTTTTTTTCCTTAGACTGCTTCAAACAAACTGAATTTGATCTATTTAAACATTTAAAAATAAAACTTTAAAGTTCTCTACTTGATTTTAATTATGAGTGTTTCTGATCTTTAAAAATATCTTTTTTTGAGAAGAAATTCACATAACAGAAAATTATTCATTTAAAGTAAACCATTCAATGATTTAGTACATTCACAAAACCTCCTCTATCTAGTTCTAAAACATGTTCATTACCCTAAAAGGAATCCCTGTACCCATTAAGTAGTTTCTCCCCATTCTGCCCACCCTCCACCTTGCATCCCCCAACCACCAGTCTACTTCTTGTTGCTCTGGATTTATCTATTCTGGATATTTTATTCACTCATCTTTGATTTCCCCCCCAATCCCCGACCCTTGTTTTTTGGATGGGTTTTAACTTACCCAGATTCTCTAGATTGTTATCCTAGACAAATCCCCAAAAATGGACTTATACAGAAGATTCTGTACCTGATGAGAATGTAATCACATTTTGTTGCTCCAACTCTACCTACCCATCTTAGAAACAAACCATATTATAGTCATACAATTTCATGGAATCAGGTGTTGTTATTTGATTATGTATATGTAGAAATTCTAAGAAAGCATCAAGAGTTACAATATGTGATTTTAGTTACCCACATGTTATAAAGATTTCTAACAGCAATTTTTGAAATATAATACCTCCTTGGAAGTATTTAGCAAATTATAAACTTGGTTTTGGCTAGCCTTAACTATTTCTTAAGATAGAACATGAACACAGGAGCAAGTACCAAAGAAAATACTTTACTACAGTATAAAATGAGTTAATGTTCAAATGTTCAAAATCTTAGACTCCTACATCTAAAATAGCTAATCAACAAATAATTTGCTAAATCTATTCTTTTCAGCTGTTTGTACAATTAAAGGCCTTGCTACTCCTTTATAAAGTATATAAAATACATAGGAAAAAAACTGATGATGCAATTTCACAAAGGTGTTTCTCTTTCTATTTTATTTATATCCATATGTGGCAAGACTAATATATGCATTGCTAAAATGCATATATAGCACATTTTAAGAATTTATTTCTTTTAGAATATGCCTGTTTTAGAATACTAGCAGATTATTCAGATATTTTCTTGTAATTATATCATGATCAGTTCACAAAAGATACAACCACAAATTATGTAATAAGCCTATAGGTTTGTGATTCTGTTTTAAGTTTTTGAAAAGTTATGTATGCAAGGGGTATTTTTAAGGTATTTTAATTGTGTTTACTGTTAGGACCAAAGCAGTGTTAGATCCTAAAGGTTGGCAAGCCTTCTGTGTTTATAGCAAAAAGTATTTGTAGAGCTAAGTGCATAACCACAATATGTGTGTGTTAGAGACCAAACATGGTACATTGTGTCCAGTTCTAAGATGGAACACAAAACATAAATACAAGTAATAGAAATGTACTGTGTTGCAGTCAATCCAAATAAATGTAACTATTTAGAAAAGTGTTTTTTTGGAGGCATCTGTAATTGATTTTGTGGATGTTTAGGAGAGTGGATAAAGCTTATCTTTTAAAGATATAGTAATGGTTTTCTAGAGTCAAAATGCACTCATAAAAGTTTTGCATTCATTCCTCACGATGGAGTTGTGAGTGAGGTATTGCCTTATTTTATACTTGAGAAAACTGAATTGGGCTGATTAACGTTTCCACTTCACAGCCAGCAAGTGACAGTGTTGGGAATTAAACCCAGGACTTCTGACTTCAAGTACTGTGTTCTTTCTATTAAACCAGAATTTTCTTTTCTGTAAATTGCAGTTGAAAACAAAGAAGGAATAATATCTGTAGTCCATAAATGTGATACATATTCTATCCTTACAGATAACATGTAATTCATTCATAAACATGATCATAACTTCAGAAAATAATTAACATTAGGACTCAGACTTTCTGCTGTATTGAAGTGTGTTTGGAATTTCAAAAATTTGATTTCCATGCAGCTTTTCAAGGATAGGTTCACAGAACTATCTGCTGCATAATATTGGAGGAGCAGTGTGGTGTGCTACAGTGGTTTTCAAACTTGAGTGGGCAAAAGATTGCACTGTAGGGCTCACGAAGCTCTTCAGGTAACCCTGGTAGAGGTGGTCCAGGGGAAAGACTTGCTTTAGAGCTCAACACACACACACACACACACACACACACACACACACACACACACACACTGTTTCATAAGGTTATGGTGATGATTTAATCTATGATATTGCTGTAGTTCTTGAAATAGAACCTCATACAAAGTAAATGTTTAGAATATTCCATTCATATGTGATGTCTTGGTGGCAAGAAAGAAGCAAGAGAATGTTTATTCTTTCTTTCATTCAGCAAAATGTATTGAATTCCCGCAGTATTCTAACTGTGGATATAAAGGGGAAACGGACACATTCCTCACTCTTGTCAAGTTTATTTGATTAATGGACTCATTTTAAAGGTATAGTTCTTCCCTTGTAAAAAGTTGTAAGATGAAATGAATATCGAGGGCAAGTTTGTATAATTACTTTTCCCCTGTAAATTAAAAATTCAGGTTAAATAACTAGCCTGTGTATTATTACTTCTCATTTTATTGTTGCTCTAAAGCCATATTATCCAATACAGTAGCCACTAGATGCTTGTGTCTCTTTATATTCAGTCAATGAAAATAAAGTAATATTAAAAATTCAGTTCCTCAGCTGCACTAGCCACGTTCCGAGTCTCAGCAGCCAGTGCTGCTATATTGGAGAGCACAGGTACAGAACATTTTCATCATCCTAGAAAGTTCTATTTGATAGTGTTGCTCTGGAACAAAGCAGCGGTTTTCCCAAAATTACCTTCATTGTAAATTGATTTTGAGGTAAATATTAGCAGTGTCCCAAGGCTGTCACTTCAACCCTTAAGTGTATTAATTATACCCTTTCAGGTTGACCAAGCCCAGGGCTGGTATTGATTTACCTGAACAGTTTCATTACCCAGCAAGTGAGATCTAAATGCTAATGTCAGGGCATTTTTGAAAACCTCCGAGTAATACACTTAAGCTGTTTTTTAAGGATAGCCTTTTTCTCTGTGTGTGTGTATGAGAGAGAGAGAGAGATAGAGAGAGAGAATTTACCTCCATAGTGTTATACTTGCTTTAGATGTATATCTAATGAACTTTTGGGGGCAAGGAAGAGTTGCAGTTTTGAAATTGCTTTATATTACTAAAATTTACAGTACTTACACGCACTTATTTATTTATAGAAGCCAAATTTGAGAGTCGTGAAAGGTTGGATTAACACTAATCAGAGTTCTATTAGGTAGAGCCCCAGGTATGTTTATTATAAATTATTAATTATAGTAAATTTAGTGTTTCAGTCATTTAAGAACTAAACATACCTTTTCAGGATATGGTTTTTGTTAAAAAACGATGTAAATTTTCATAGCACCCACTACATTCTGATGTCTAGGCCATGAAAGCATTTTTTTTTTCTATTGGTTTTGCTATTGTCTCTTTCTGAGAAGCGAAGCAATGAGACAATGAGAGACTGCTGTCACTCGGTCTCAGGTCACAGACCAGAGCAATTCAAGTATAGAAACCCTTCTGTGCATTTCTGCCTCCTTCAGTGACTTTCCCTCTTTCCAGGTCACCTACTTCAGTCTGTGGTACTACAACAAGCAAAATCAGCGCCGGTGGGTAGACTTGGAAAAACCGCTGAAGAAGCAGCTGGATAAATACGCGTTGGAACCTACCGTCTATTTCGGAGTGGTGTTTTATGTGCCTTCAGTCTCACAGCTGCAGCAGGAGGTTACCAGGTGAGGAATACCGTGCTGCTGGCTTTAATAATCCAGTGAGATTAAAAAAGCGAAACTAAGGTTGAAGTCAGGAGATAAGGCTCAACTTTGCCCGGTGCCCCACCGTTTCGCCCACAGTATTACAGAGAGGTTCTGGTAAGTGTCGATGGCAGAGTGTTCTCTTGCATGTTGCCTGAGTTATGGGTTCGCTAGGCGCAAAGGAATGATTAAGGGGGAAAGTGTTTTTACCCGGGCTGTGAATTCTTCTTGTAGTGATGTCACCTTTAATGTTTTTGTTGATTTGTTTCTGATCTCTCAAACAATGAAATGAGAGAGGAGTTTAAAAGGACTGTGTTTAAAAGAATCTGTGTTCATTCTTCAAGGCAATGTGCCACAGGGTTCTTCTAGTTCTCTGACTCCAGTAGTTATATTCTGCTACAGGTCAGAGGGGGAGTGGGTTGGAGGGAGATGGAGAGGTGGTGAGCTGTTTAAGGTCAGGTGCACTTAACAGGGACAAAGGCAGAAAGGCAAGGTCATATTAAGGAGCGGGATAGAGCAACTAAATATTCTTTTTTTTTTTCCCTTGAAGAGAAAACAAAACCAAAACAAGGAATAAAATGTGGATTCTTGAGCCTGCCTTTCAGAGGTCTCTGAAATCCATCACTCCCTTATCTTTTAAACCCCATTTAACATTATTTTTGAGTCAGGTTGGCCTACTTCCAGTGCCCTGAACACGCCTCATGCCTTTTTATCTTTGTTTCCTAGATCTTTCTTTCCTATTTATGCCCTGGAATCCTATTCACCTTCTGAATTTTCATTCAGAAGGCACCTCCTCCGTGAAGCTCCTAGAACTCCCAGGCTGAATGAGCTTTGCCTTCTTCAGACCGTCCTAGAATTTGCTTGTACTTGTGATAAGATGGCAGTTGTCACAACCTCTCATTGTAGTTATTTGTGTACATCTTATCATTTTCTTAGCTTTTAACCCCATGTTTTCTTAACTTTGACCTTTTGCACCAGTGCCCTGCAGATAGTAAGAGCCTGGCACTGCCCTGCGTTTGTGGAATGTTCTTTTTAAGTACTGAGTTTGCCAGTTAGTTATTGGAAGGAAGACGGACACCCAAAGAAGCAAGAATCAGATAGTAGGGATAAACATGCACTGACTATAAAACAGATCTGAGATATAAATATTAGAGAAGTAGAGACCAGGAGGGAAAAACAACAACTGATCACTTTGACTCACTTATTCAAACATTTATTGAAGAGATAACATGATATGATGTAAGAACTATATTGGTTAATGTGGGAGATAAATATACCAGTGAATGTGCTTTAATCCTATCCTGGAGAAGTTGCTCACAGTCTGATGGAACTGACAGTCCGTGTAAATAAACAAAGATGGTATGTTATGATAATAAATGCTTTAATTAAAGTACTGGATTCCTAGGGTGGGGTGTGGGGAGCATGACCAGAATGGGAAAATAACTGACTTTTCAATTGATGTTAGAAGGAATTTTCTACTTAGAGGGAATAGCTTGTGCAAAGTAGGGGGATAGTGAAATCGACTGATGTTTTCAGGGAATTTCAGATACTTCCTTGAGAGAACAGAGGAGATTTTAAAAATAGGAATGTCCTACTCATGAAGTCATGGTACAATGAGGAGAGACATTTTTGAATTTTAATGGAATGGAATGATGAAATTTGCATTTTACAAAGATCACCCATCACAGAAGGTAGAGTAGAGTTGGCAAGACTATGTCGGCAGGAGACCAGTTAGAAATGTATATGCCGTAATCTAGGCATTAGTGTAGAATGTGGAACTGAACAAAGGCGTTAGCTGTAGGAAGGGCTGAGAGAAATGCTTGGTAGATTCAACCAGTAAGCTTGTACATTGATTAGGTGTAGGAGAACCTGCTAGAGAGAGAAGTTGTATCAGTAAGGATTAAATACGGCTATGTATGCATATAACAACAACAAAACAAAACCCTAAATATCTTTGGTTTCCCTTATAAAAGAAATGCAGAGGTCAGCCATGCAGAGCTTATATGATAGCGCCACAGTGTCTTCAAGGACGCACGCTCTTTCTCTCTTACTGTTCCACGTTCTCAGCATATTCTTCCATTTGCTAGCTCACCTCATAGTCACAGACTTCTAGAGAAGTTCTAGCTGTCACATTCCTATTCCAGGCTGCAAAAGGGGGAAACTGGTTCTACTCTCAGCTAAGTCATGTTCCTCTAAGGGGCCTTTCTCAGCTCTGCAGTCACACCAGCCACATTTTAGTACTCATAGCCAAATATGGCTAATGGCTACCATGTTTCCCCGAAAATAAGACCTAGCCGGACAGACAGCTGTAACGCGTCTTTTGGAGCAAAAATTAATATATAATTAATTATATAACATAAGACCCGGTTTTATTTTACTATAATTATTTACTATAATTTTTGCTCCAAAAGACGCGTTAGAGCTGTCTGTCTGGCTAGGTCTTATTTTCAGGAAAATACGGTACCACATTGGATAGCTGAGACATACACCATTTTTACCACTGCAGATGGTTCTGTTAGACAGCTCTGCTCTGGATCTAACAGTTAGTTCACAGGAAACAATTGGAGCTTAGATGAACATGTTGAGTGACTCTCTGTTGAGAGTACAATCAGATGAATCTAGAATGTGGAAAATTACACAAGACAACTTCATTTTGTTTGTCTGTAAGCAACATGAAAACAAAGAGGAGACGTCTTTTTTTTTAAATTAAGAGAAATTTAGAAATATCAGTTAAATGTAATCTGTGGACCTTGTTTGGTCCTGATTTTTAAAAAAGCTGTAAAAATACATTTTTGGATCAATTGCAAAAATTGTACATGGACTGGGTATCGGGTAGTATTAAGGCATTGTTGTTCATTTTGTTGGGTATGTTAAAAGTGTGTATGTGTGTGTGTGTGTGTGTGTGTGTGTGTTTAAGCTTACCTTTTAGGAATATATACTGTAGGTACTGTGATATATCTGGGATTGCTGTAAAACACTCAGGATGAGGGAGTGGAGAGGATAGAGGAAATATAGCAGTCATGAAGTTGATGATTGGTGAGGCTGCATGATAAGGATTTGGGGGTTCATTGTACTTATTCTCTATATCTGTTTCAAAATTTCCATAATACTACTTAAAAATCCAATACCTATACATTAGCCTTCTATTATTACCCTAAGCAAAACAGGTGAATACTACTTTTTTACGTATTATTTAAATTTTCTATTGTGTAAAATAGGACATCTAATCTATTATAATTATTTAATGTAATATTTTTTGTGTAAAAATATTTTATATTAGAAAGTTGGTTGATAAGTTGATAAACATTTAGGTAAAATTTTTATTTAGTTTTAATCAGCATATTTGCTTTTGGGCAAGTTTATGGAATGTTTGCTTTAAGATGTACAGACTGTTTCATTCCTTGGTTTATAAACAGTTTTGAATTCAGGTTTGCATGTTACATTTTATTATGGCATTTAAAAAAGTTTTTTGTTCTTTTTATAATAAATTTAAAGGACATACTTGTAAACTATCCTCAGCCCCACTAACATATTAAAATTTTAGCAAATATTGTTTGTTAACAGAATGTGATAATATCTTTGAAGTACAATTTCTCGGTTTTTTTCTTACAGTAAATACTTAAAAAAATATATCTCCTGCTTGCTTCCTTTGAAGGATTTTAGGGACAATACAATGAAAGATAATACTAAAAGCAACTACTTATGCTTCTTCCTGTGTGTTAAACACTATCCCAGGCACTTTGTACTTATTAATTCATTTAATCCTCACAACACATCTTACAAAGTAGGTACTGTTATTATCTCCATCTTGTAGGTGAGGAAACCAAGACACAGAAAGGCTAAATAAATACCTGCCCACGGTCGCACTGCTAATATACAGTGGAACCGAGATTTACACTCAAGCAGGATGGCTCCTGAGTCCTTGCTCTTATCATTTTCCATGGACTCTAGTATAAAAATACTTTTAAACATATGGTAAAAATACTGGAAAACTCCGTAACGGACATTTGAGACATTTAAGAATATGAGCTTTGGTGTCATTCCGACTTGGATTCAAACTCCAGCTCAGCCTACCTTTGTGGATCTGAGCATGTTGCTTAACGTGGTTAAGGGTAGCAAGTGGGATATATTAATGAGTGTGGCTGTGGCTGGTTTTTAGCTTTGAGCTTCATGGGCAGTCAAGACAAAAGAAGGACTATAGTATTAAGGCATTGTTGATAATGTCATTCATTATCTGATAAAAAGCACAGCAGTTTGCAAATATGACAAACTTTCCTGGTAACTTCCTGGACTTTTTAAAATAATACAGTCTTCTTCAAATAGGCTTCAAATAGGCTTTTGAAAGGAGCTACGTAGTAGAAAGTTTCAAGTTTTCCTCTTTGACAAGATTCTAGAACTGTCATATTCTGTTTGCTGCTTGAGGGAACTCGGTGGGTTCTGCTGTTAGCAGGTGGAAGGGGATTACTTGGATCTAAATACTTATTTGAGTGGATGGTGTTTTGGTCACGTTCTTTGGTGACAAAGAATGGAGACCTTAAAGCTATGTAAAATACGCGTAAAAGAGGAAGATTTAAGGGGACATAACGAAACGATTAAAGGGGTAGACTCTCAGGGGAATTCAAATATGACCTGTAACTGGGTTGCACTTCATAGATACCAAATCTGGAAGTGATTCTGGATTCAACATGGCTCTCTAGACTGTATTGGCAGAGAGTTGGTGGGTCACTTCACACCGTATCCCTGCATCTAGAACAATGCTTGAGGCCTTATAGGTCCTAGTAATTATCTGTTAAGTGAATAAATAAAAGCAAATCAGAATAAATCTTCACGGTAGAGCTTTACCAAAATGGAGACGTGATAACAGATGAAATACTGGTGACTGGCTTAAAGTAGGTGATCACTGCTACTAACAGTTTATTGAGTGCCGGCTGCGTTCTAGTATGTGCTAAGAGCTTGAAATGCAGTCCTTGCATGTGTTCAGCCTTGTGGAGGGATGATAGTACCCTCATTTTACCAGTGATAGTTGAAACCCACAGATTATGACTTGCCCAAATTCACGCAAAATGATAAGTTGGAGAGCTGGAACCTAGGTCTGTCTGCTTGACTGAAGCTTGTGCTGGTAACCAGTGCTCTGTATGTTGAAAGTGTAAAAAGAAGTAAACCTGCATTACAAGAATATTAAGAAAGCATCTTAGCAGCTATTCTTTTTGGGATTTCATCAAAAATATTGTACTTGTATAAACCTGGTCTGAAATATCAGGAACATTTTCTTCTGGCTTTATTTTCCAGGACTAGGGAACTTCCACCAAAGTAAGCAAAGTCTTATGTTACCAAGTTCCTAGTCAGAGTTTTTAAAGTAAAGATTGGCCATTGGTCCTCTGTTTCTCCAACTAACAAGAATATGTAGGGGTTGCCTTATAGGGCATAAGACACATGATCAGTTGTCTTCTACGTGCTTGTAGCTTTGAAATAACTATAGTTAAGGATAACTATATTGATTACTGTGTGTGTGTGTGTGTGTGTGTGTGTGTGTGTGTATTTGTAGGTTAGATACAGTCAAGGACATTCTTGTCATTCTTCGAAACCATCTTGGGTGAAGGTTTTATGTGACTAGCTTATGCTCCTCTACCAAATTATAGTAAAATGCATTGTCTCAGTTGGAAGTAATATTGATACTGACTTTTTTTAATTGACTTTTTTTTTAATAGGTACCAGTATTATCTGCAGCTGAAGAAAGATATCTTGGAAGGAAACATTCCTTGTACATTAGAACAAGCAATTCAGTTAGCAGGCTTAGCTGTTCAAGGTAAATAATGACAATTAATAATGTAATAGATCTATCAGATTAAAATGTGTTATAATGAAAACAGCAAGAGATTCTTAAAGTAATTGAATTTCTATAGTAGTGTTTATATATTAGTGAAATATTATTCTATTATCTACGGGGATTCCTTGTGGGAAAAATGAATTTGGATTGCTTCAATGGAATGAGACTTCTGGAAGGTTAAGCATGCTATCATACGTCAACAGATAAACAGACCAAAAATAGAGAAAACACACACACACACACACACACACAGCATTTAACATGCTATGCATCCCTCTAGTTCAAAGACTTGATCTGCTGCTCACTAATATTTTAGGAAGAAAGATCAGCCAAACAATGAGGTTGATCAGGTTCTGATCACTTATACTTTAGGCTTATGTCATTTGCTTGGTTTCTTAAACAGTTGTCCTGTATTGTAGAGCATTGTCAGTCATAATAGATAAAGTTTTGCATTTCACAAGTAATTTTGAATTGTTTAATTCTGTTATTTTTTTACCTGTTTAATCTGTGTGTATTTATGTGGATATATATACTTTGGGAAGACTTCAGATAGGGCATTAATTCAAGTAACTGGTATTTAATCTTAGGAATTGAAATTTAATTAGAAGACTCATTAATAAAATTCCTTCAGATATTAGTAGGCATGGAGACATTTTTCATTTCTAGACAAACAAGTGCCTGATACACATGGAGCCACATTCCTTTTCAAGGTACTTTGAATCTTCTTAAGTGTCATCTTTGGCTTGAAAAGTTAGTTTTTCATAAGCTTTTTGCTGAACTATCAATTTTTTTTTTTTTTACCAACTAAAAATTCTAAACAAATACATCTTGCTGTAACATATTCAAATGATCTAATTCCATCCGCTAGAGGTAATCACTACTATGAACAGTTTGTTTTTTCCCCAGACGTTTTTCTATGCATAAGTAAACATACTTGATTACAGAGTAGTTTTTGTTTGTTTTTTAGTATAAAACTGCAATCACATTACATATAGTTTGTAACTTGTTTTTTCACTTTATTAACAGGCATTTTTCCAAGTCAGGAAACATGACTACCTAATGTTTTTAAAAAGATATTTTTAAATATACTCTTTGTAGCAGTAAGGCACATTTGACTTGTGAATCATAAGCACACCATCCATTTGCTGCAAACTGAATTTAGTTGTGCATGTTTTGTTATGCAAATTAAACATAATTGACATGTGAATATTTATCATTTGTATAGCTGATTTTGGTGACTTCGATCAGTATGAATCCCAGGACTTTCTTCAGAAATTTGCCTTGTTTCCTGTGGTAAGATTTCTTTTGACCTTGGACCTTTTTATAACCATTTATTTCCATACCTTTCATAATCCCTGAAGTAAAGTCAATATGGTAGATTTATAGAGGAGTAGTGTTAAAAAATAAATTCCCTCTTATAAACAACTCAAGTGTAGTAAGTGCATTTCCTGTCATACCCATCTTGGTCCTTGTAAACGCACAGAAACTGAAAGACCTGTAGTCACTGGGCTGCAGCCAGAGAAATGTGTTCTGTGTTTGGATGTGAGTCTAAAGAGAGGGATTCATTTCTAGCTCCTGAGGAACCACACAACAGTTTTGCTTTTAACTGAAGGCTCGAAACCTCACGCAGTTAGGCTAAAATGAATTTGGCTTCTCATCAGCAGTTCTAAAAGTAGATAGTTTTAAAAACACACTGCTTTCTACTTTTTAAAGTCACTACGGATGGAATTGACAGGAAAAATGTGCACTGGAACAACCAAGGGCGATGGTCTATATAACAAGTCAGGGAACTGTGCTGGGCTCCGGACTGGCTGGTGGGTGTGACCCAGCTGAAGTAACTTGGGTGAAACTTTCTCAGGGAGAATTGGAAAGGCAGGGCAGGTGTTTTGAGCAGGAGCCACCTAATTTCTTAGAAAGATCATACTTAAGCAAAGCTCCCTCATATTAACAGTAGTCCTAGTTTTGCCTGATAGTGACACGCGTCAGTAAGACTCAGTAGCAACAAGTCTTCCTAAGACGTTTGGGTGACTTGTTTACGTACTTACTGCAGTATGTTTTCTTCAGGGGTGGTTACAAGATGAAAAAGTGTTGGAGGAAGCAACCCAAAAAGTGGCCTTACTGCATCAGAAATACAGGTAATGCTAAGAAATAAGAAATGGAAATGGTGTAGAACTAATGCCTGTTGGAATTTGAAGTATGCATGACACACATACAAGAATATTTGGAATTTTACTGCTGCTGCAACTCCTACTACTGTGAATAGCCAATATTTACATAGCACTCACTATGTGCCAGGTGCTGGTCTAAGCATTTACCCATATTAGGTCCTTTATTACCCATGTTTCATCAGCGAGGAAACTGACAATGTTGAAAGCAGCCAGTCATTGGAGGGTGCCAGTTCTTCACCCAGTATATTAAAGCGTTTGATGCTACCTGGTCCTGTGTAGGTTAATTAAAGATTAGCGAGACTTGTTTTCTTTTATGATACAGCAAGTCCAGGGCTTCCCCTCCCATACACCTTTGGGAGCTGTGTCTCTGTCCTCTGGGGAAGTTATGGTAAGAGCTGTGCTGCTTATTGCACTGACTTACCCTAATGACTTGCTTTGATTGTGAATCTTTACGTGTTGTCTGTAAGAAAAATTCTCTCCTAGAGAATGCTAGGTCTCATGCTAAACCGAATACCACACCATTCCAAGTACTTTATATAGCTTTCATTTCTTATAACCACTCTTTAAGGTCAGTGTTATTATCTCCTTACAGATTGGGGAAGCCAAGCTCAAAAAGACTAGATAACCTGCCCTAAGTGACATGTGGTAGAGGTGGGATTTTGAACCCAGGTCTGTCTAGTTATAACCTGTTGTTCATCCTCTCCCATTAAAAATAACCTTTTGCCTTTAGTCTCTCCCCACTGAAATCTGTAAATGGCTCACACAGGATTAATGTTCCTAAAATATCACTTCCCTCTCCTCAAATGCTCGTGATTCTCGTCGTGCTCTTCACTAGCCTGAGTTCCTTTCCCCTGGTATTAAAGCCCTCCTATGAATCAGTTAAATCCTGCCCATCCAGCTTAACCTTCTGCTGTCCCAAATGAACCATTCTTTTTCCCCAGCACAATTCGTCCCTCAGGCATACGTCACCTTGCCTTCTGTCACTTTAATTTATTCATTTGTGCATCTCCTTAAAAGATAGTCTATTGCTGTTATTCTCTGTGAGGCAGAGTGCTGCATGCTGTGGCCCAGAGATAAATAGAACAATCCCCTGCCATCAGAGAATGTGTTTCCTGCCTTGCAGTCTAACGTGTAGGCAGGACAACCTGTTGTAGTAGTAACTATAATACTAATAATAGAATGTAGGAGCAGTGGGAAACTGTGCTGACTGTGGCGGGTCTGCACAAACCAGGGGCATCTGACTTAGACTCAGGGGAATCACACAAGGTGACAAGAGGAAGCGATCCCTAGGCCCAGTCTTGAAGGATATTAGGGGTTGACTAGGTGCACAGGTGAGTGACAGGTATACCAGGAGCAGGGACCAGTGTGTGTAAAGGCCCAGAGGCATGAGGGAACATGATGTACTCAGAGAAATGCAGAGGTTGGGGTGGCTGCCATGTGGGTGCCTGGTGGGTGTGGGGGAGCAGCAGAAGAGAGGCTGGAGAGGCAAGTTTCCATTCAGTTTGAGCACCTTCTTTACACACACCCCCTTCCTGCCCATCCTTGTAATTCTGTGCTGGAGCTGAAAAGGATTTCCATCCTCCTAACTCTTATTTCCTGCACTTTTATCATTTGGCGTTTAGCACACGATGCTCAGTATTGCCTGATGTTTTGGATAATAAGCAGTTACTCAGAGGTTTAGAAAGAATCCTAGCTTTACCTGCAGATGCTTTAGCGGGCTCCCTTCCTCCCTGCCTTCCCCTTGCCTGCCTGAAGTACCACGGACAGGATCTTACATAACTAACCCTCAGTGTTCATCACAGACCTTTGCACGTAGTCAGTGTTCTGTAACTACCGATGGATCGATATGATGAATTTCAGGTGCTTAGAAACTTGAAATGCCAAATTCACATGTAGTACTTTAGAAAAGCTTTTCTAAATGTGTGTTTTTTCATTTTTAGTTTTGCGAACAATCTCACTAACGTCTTTTGGGTTGCAGAGGGCTCACAGCTCCTGATGCTGAAATGCTGTACATGCAGGAGGTAGAGAGACTGGATGGCTATGGAGAAGAGAGCTACCCTGCAAAGGTCAGCATGACACGAAGCCTGGGGCTCTCCAAAATTCATCTCAGCAATTCCGAGATGACAGTGGGAAACCCAGGGATGCCCTGCTGCACAAAGGCTGGAGACACGCAGAAGTCTAGAAATTTGAAAGCTGAGGTCCTTGTAGCCAAAATTTTGTAGTAAACACATTCCTGTTTTGCAGTTTGTTCTTTAAATGCTCTTGAAAGAGTTCCTAGAGGGGCCCATCTCTTCCTATATTCATACGCATTTACAGATGATAACATTTCTAATTTTTAGACTTGTTTTTTTCCTTCAGAATAGTTATCATGTAGGCCTTTTGAACATTTTCTATCTGAGAAACAAGTTTAGGGAACAAAGTATAGTTGAAGTTCTCATGCCTCTGCTGCCTGACTGTTTCTTTTTCTGCTGCTTCCTTTTAGGATAGTCAAGGCAGTGACATATCCATTGGAGCGTGTCTTGAAGGTATCTTTGTGAAACACAAGAATGGAAGGCCTCCTGTGCTATTTAGGTATTTTTCTTATATCTTTCCGTGCACTTTCTGTGGCACCTGTTGGTGATGTTTTTTTTCGTCTCTATACTAGTTGTTTTGTTCATAAGTCTCTCCCAGAGTCTCATTAGGACATGGAAATATGCCCCTTCTAGAATGAAATATGCCTGACTTTAGCGGTTCTTTTTATAAGCCACATTTTTCAAAATCAGATGTGCAGAAAATAGTACTTACAATGATGGTCGACTTAAGAAATGCTTGAAAATATGTGCCTGTTTTCTTGCCATATGGAGGCCATTCTTTGTTTTGATGTGAATTTTTCTCTTGAGCTTTGGTTTCTAGGGCTAACGCTTTCTCTGACTCTAGTTAATGTACCAAAATTTCTAAAATACTGACATCTAACTAAATTTCACTTGTTGATTTTTTCCCCCCCGATTATAAAAATTCATCTGTGGAAATCTTAGAATATTTATAGTAAGACAGACAGAAAGGATATATAGCAGTGCTAACAGTGGCTGGCTCTGCACAGTGATAATGCAGGTGACTTAAATTTGATTTTCAATATTCTGTGTTCCAGTTTATGTCTTAAAGTAGTGAATTGGACCATGTTGTTCGATCCCTCTTCATTCCTTAAAATTCGTAATCTAGAAAATCTAAAGTGTCATTTCATAGAAATATTTGCAGTTTTACTGAGATTCTACCTATTTTGATTATATCATCTCGATGATAAATTAAAAGTTTATATTGTTTTTATAAAGTAGTAAAACGTTATGTCAATTTTGTTTTTTGGCTCCTGTGTGTTTCTCATTTATTGTTGCTCATCATGAGCCAGGTTCAGTGCTGAATTCTTTGTGTGTTTTCCCGTGCAATCTTTGCAACAACCCTGAACAGATGGTATTTCCACATTTTGCACATGGTATTTCCACAGCATAACTGAGGTTTAGAAAGGTGAAGTGATTTGTCCAAGGTCATGGAGTTATTAGCTGGTGCAACCAAGAGCTCAGATTCTCCACTGCAAGCCTGGACTCTTAACCGCTATGTTAAAAGAAAATTCCCCTCACCGCTCTTGTGAAAGAAAAATTTCCCCTGCTATTTAAGCTTTCTAAACCATCCATCCCTACTATTTCTTCCTGAACACTAGTTTTTTCTTTTTCAATTTGTTTCTCTAAGCTGACAGCTCTTTCATTTCCTTTGCTCTACTACCTCTGGGGCCTTGAATTCTCCATGGTGGTTATGACTGTGGAGAGTGTACTCGGCTCAGGCAGCAGAACCTCACTCCTGGACTGAACCACACTGGGCCCTGTGGCTGCCCCTTGGCAACTGCGCTCACATTGCCTGAGCTGCTGTTTACATCTTCCCAACACGCTGAGTTGCGTGGGAGGGAACAGAAAATGGACCTGGACTGCCCTGGAAATGCAGGATTCTGGCGGTGCCCAAAGGGCCACATGAAAGCTGGGGTCATCAACCAATTTCCTTCCTCTCACCGGATAGGAATTTCTAAAGTTGTATTTAATATGATGCTAATAATCTTCAGATTTGACAATTCAACACTGAACCACTACAAATTAATTTTATTTATCTATTTCAGTAAATTTTAAATAATACAATGGAAAAGGACAAAGAGGGGTAAAATTTGTCTTGCAGACCCATTTTTCCCTTTCATAAAATTCTACAGTTATGTCATAAAATCAAATATTAATATATAAAATCTATAATATATAATATATGTTTATATTAATATATAATATAGGTTTTATATAATATATAAAATTAATATGTAACTGGTATATAATATATAAATAATATATAATATATAAAATTAATATCTAACTGTGTTAAAATACAGTTAGAAAGTACAAGATAGCATTTTGAATGCTGGTGAACACACCCAGAATAGCTCACTCTTTGGGTTCCTAGCATCTGAATTTTTATCTTCATCCTGAAGCTTTTCAGAGCACTGCTCCTCCACTTTTGTGCCTTGGTTTACCTGATTTACTTCTAAAACTTAACAATACTTGTTGTCTTCTGTGTTCTCTCTCTCAGCCCCACCCTCCAGCTGTCCCCCTTTGAGGGAAGCACTGTGCCTTACTGATCCTAGTATCCCTAGTACCTAACACAGTTCCTGGCTTTATTGAAATGGGTGTCCTCTAAGATGTTTGTTGAATGAAGAAAAGAGGCACTAGCAACCAACTAAGAGATCTTGGATCTAACTAATCGGGCAAATAAGGACAAATAAATTTTACATCTTGAAATACTCTTTGCCCTCATTTATGCATTTGCCCTCATACATGCATTTACTGTTTGCAACTAGGTTTTACATCACTTCAGTTAGAAAATGCATGTTAGCTGATTAAAATAGCTGTTTTCTTTCTAAAATAATTAACAAAACTTATGCATCAAGCTCAAGAAGGAAAAATATATTTTATCTCCTAGTATAAACATGAACACTCACATTGGTATTTCGTGTTTGTTGTTCTTTAGGTGGCATGATATTGCTAACATGTCCCACAATAAGTCCTTTTTCGCATTAGAGCTGGCAAATAAAGAGGAGACCATCCAGTTTCAAACTGTAAGTAAACATTAAGCGTCTGCATGGAATGTTTTTCCTGAAAGTTAACAAGTTAGCATTCCTATGTGCGTGTTTGGGGGGCTGGCGTTTAAATGATTATATTTCACAGTTGTATAAAATATTGTAAAATTTTTAATATCTTGCTTAGCACTTAGCAAAAAGTAGTAGTTCAATTGTTGAATGAATGAGTCCTTGGATAAATACTCCCTTATCTTTAAATTAAAGTTAAGGGACTAAGTAGGGGAGAAAGTCAGCACTAATATCTTAATTTGCATTGGTTAGTGAATGGCTCTGTAAAAATACTGTTTCATGGTTATTTGCTTTTTCTCTCTCTTGACAAAGGTAATGTTGAGTCACTGAGTCATAAGTTTTGTTTAAAGATGTCTTTGAGTATCTATTTGTCAGACTGAAAGTTGACATTTCCATAATGTTTAAATGTCTTAGTCATTTTGAAACTGTTTAATATAAGAATCACACAGTTAGCATAGATTTTTTTGTCTTATTTAAAATCCTAATTCTAACGTTTCTATGATAGGCACAGTATTAGAAAATAAAAAAAGCACAGTGTGACAAAAGTGACTTCATATGCTATGTCACCCAGTTATGTCTAAACTCTAGCGAGGTGTAAATGTGCTTTCATTTACTTTATGTATATTTTCTTTGCTAGGAAGACATGGAAACAGCAAAATATGTATGGAGACTCTGTGTTGCGCGGCACAAATTTTACAGACTAAATCAGTGTAGCCTGTAAGTATATCCTGTTCGTGGAAATTACAGAAAATAAGGAATTTAGAAAGTTTCGTCTTGAGCTGTTTTGTATCATCTAGAAAGGCAAATTTTATGAAAAATATCATTTTTATAACATTTTTATAATAACTCTTTGCTTTTGCATGTTAAAATGTTATTTCTCAATTTTTTTTTCTTTTTTCTTTTAGCTTTGGACCAACTTGTAATAACCACAGATATGCCTCTAACATCCCTTTCAGCTATTTACTAGAATTATTCTAATTCTTGAACGTTAAAAAGGGACTATCCTTTATATTTTTATCACATTTTGAGTAATTAAAGATGATTGCTTTTCAAGCCATTTGAAGACTTTATGCCCCTTCTTCCTAATGTACGCGTTCCTTAGCCTCTGCTAGGTCATTCCCATCAGCACACAAATGTGCTGTAATGTTTCACATCTTAAAACACTTCTTTATTCCACATGCTCTCTAGCCACGGCGCTATGTCTCTGCTCTCCTTTATTGCAGTTTTCTTTAGAAGAGTTGTATGTACTTGCTTCCTTTCCTTCCTGTTTCTCCTAAGCTGCCACACCAGTGCCACTGCTTGTCACAATGACAGTGACCTTCATCCAGTGGTCATTTCAGGAGTCCTTTAGCTGGACTGCTCAGCAGCACTTAACCTCTGACCACCCCTTCCTTCCTGCACTCTGCTCTTCCACCCTCCTGCTTCTCCTTTTTCTAGGTGGTTTCTTCTGAGTCACCTTTGCTGGTTTAATCATCGGACCTTTTCTCTATCTACACTTGTTATCTAGGGGATTCGCCTTGTCTCAGGCCTAAAGATAGCATATGTATGCTGAAAGTACATCTGATTTCATTTCTAGCCCCGTCTTCTCCCTGAGCACTTGACTCACGCATCCTGCTGCCTACTTGCCATCTCCACGTGGGTACCCTAAACGGCATCCCAAATTGGATATGTCTCAAACAAAATGCGTGATGTGCTTCTCCTCTTCCTGCCCCCAAACCTGCTTTCTTCTCTCAAACAGCAGCCCACCATTTTCACCCCCATGTCCAGGCCCCAAACCTACTTATTTCCTACTTGATTCCTGTTTCTCTTTCATCCCACATCCAATTCATCACCAAGCTCGCCTGCTCTACCTTCAAAATATATCTGAAATTTGACCATTTGTATCACCTCCTCTGCTCACAACTTATTGCCAGCCACCATAGTCTCTCATCTGGAATATTATGGTAGCTTTCTGACTCTCCCTGTTTCTGCGCCTGCCCTCTGCCTGTAGCTTACTTTCCATGTCAGCCAGCATGATCTTAGTTTAACATGAGTCAGATCCTGTCACTCTCCTTAAAACCCTGCATTGGCATTTATTCCATCATCCTTAAAAGTACAAGGCTGTACGTCATCTGGTGCTTGCCTGGTTCCAAACCTGTTTCCTTACCCTCCTCCTCGGTCACCCTGTTCCAGCCACCTAGTGTCCTTTCTGGTCTGTATACATGTTCCACCTTTGGGGACGCTATACCTGCCCCTTCCTCTGCCTGAAATACTCTTCTCCCATGTCCTCACCTGCCTCGCTCCCTCATCACCTGTGTCTGATCAGAGGAACCCCTCTTCAGAGAGACTGTCCCTACGACCTGTGTGTGTACCCCCCCACTACCTGTTTCTCTTTTTCCCCTTACTCTTTTATTCTTCACTGCACTAAGCACCACTTGAATTTGTATATTTGTTTACTTGTTTATTGTCTGCCTCCCCTCCCAGTAGGTGAGCTCCTCAGCCATGTAGAGGACAGACTCTCTCCCTGTCTTGTTAAACCCTATATTCCCAGTGCTGAGCAAGGGCCTGGCCCGCATTAGGCCTTGATGGATTTGTTGAACGAATCTAGAGAGACAACTGTTAGGAGCTCTGATTTAGGATGTCTATGGTGCTGTAGGAGCCCTTGGGAGAAGGGGACCTAACCCAGAACCCCCAAACTAGGAAAGGCTTCCCAGCGGAGTGACATCTAAACTGAGACTGGTTTCGCACCATCTCCATAGCCTTTTTTTAAGTTATCCTCTCTCCTCTGGCCCATTGTAGTTGCCCCATCTCCCCTGGCTCCAGCCAGTCTTCTGTGTGGATGAGTAGAAGAGGTAGCACTGCTCTCACAGTTACAGCTCAGAACAAGATCTGAGCCTGTCTCTCTCCTCCACGCTTCCTCAGCTGTGGGGTTGCGTGCAGACTCCTGTGATTCTCCTCTGGCTTCGTCTGCCCAGCTGACCCTTGACCCTGACTCCCAGAACCCATCAGTCCTTACGATGCCAATGCCTCTTGCAGCCTCACGCCTTTGCTAGAATGCCCTTCCTCTCTTCTCTGGCAGGCTCAGTCATTCTTCAGGGTCCAGTTTAAAGGCAGCCGTCCTGGAGTCCCCCGCACACTGACTTGGCTTAGTCCAGTACCTCTCTCAAAGTCCTGTATTCCCTACCACTGTCATAGCAGTGGTTCTCATTCAGTCAATGCCTTCTGTGTGTCAAGTGTTATGCTGGGAGCTTTCGTCTCCGTGAATCTTTATAGTAACCCTGTTTGCTGCAATTATTATTGCCCTTTTACAGATGAAGTGCAGTGTTGTGGCCCGGCCATCCAGCTAGTAACTGGGAGCAGTGAGAATAGAGGCTGTGCTGTTAGCCGCTGTGCTAGACTCTTAGAGGACTTGTGTCTGCAGTTTTGACGTGGATGTGATCTGTCTGTCTTGTCTGGTGGAGCTCCATGAGGTCAGGCTCTCCTTCCATTCAGCTTTGTGCTCCAGTGTCCGGCTTAGCAAATGATGGAAGCCTGAGTGAAACAGTGATAGAATTGTTCCTTTTGATAGTCTTTTATTACTGACTGTAAATGTAAAAAAAAATATTAAAAGGACGTTTTTGTCTCTTAGGGGCAGGAAGGAAGAGGAGAGGATGTGGAAGTGCTTTCTGTTTTACAGGGACCCAGGGTGTGAAGAAAACCTCCAGTCAGGAGCAACTGTGCAAAGAAAAAGAGACAGGCCCATTTTTGGGACCTGGGAAAGAAAAGGAAATGAAGTCCGTTGGGACAACTGTCTAACGATTAGCACTTGGGTGTTCCTCTCTCCTTCCCATATTTCCACCAGCCATGTTTTTATCTGAGTCCTGCTGCTGGTCTGGTGGTGGTGTTTTGGAACTCCCTAACTAACCGGGAGGAGCCACCCTGCTTTCTTGTGGGTGTGGGAGCGCCTCTGTGTGGGGCCTTTCTTGGAGTTCTGGGTGTACTTGTGTATGAAAGTGTTCCCCCTGGTGGCTAGATTCAGTGGTGCTAGCAGTCAGGATAGTTGCATTTGGGGCTCCTCTGGGCTGGCCTGGTTCCCCAACCATGTGTGACATTATTTTTATGCAGAAGTGTATTGGCATTCAAGCAGTAGATATGCAATCTGTTGGACGACTGCCTTTTCATAAGTAGAAAGCCTTTCATAAGTTTTAAGAGTATTCATAATATTGAGCCATTATTGTTTCAGTACATTCTTTCTCTGGAAAATGATGGAGAATCAATCATTTTGAATACACCATAACATACAATCCCTTTCCAGTAGGTATCCATATTGGTTGATGGTGGTAATACCTTTTGTAAAAGTTTTTTTCTTTTTTTTAAGCAAGCCCCCCTGATAATGATTTTAAAGTTCAGGGGAAAGAAATTATTGTCTGTTTGTGGTAAATGATTCAGTCTTAGAAATCTAATTTTTGTAATGTAGCTGTTTATTGCCAAATATAAATAAAACCACATTAACGTGGTCTTCAGTTGCATATATTATAGCTGTATAAGGAAAACGAGTGTTTTTAAAATGAAATAATTAGGTTTAAAGGGCTATTTTCCACATTTTGTTTTTCTCTCCTTATATCCAGTAGATGATGGGAGTCCGTGTCCATGAACTCTTTGTACGTAATTGTTTGTAATGGTCGACATCCACTTTATACTGTGGGAAATGAACATATTTCATGCTGAGCACTTGCTCCCCGGGTGAAGTAAATGAATTCTTGGCTTTTAATATTTTGATGGGCAATAAAACAGAAAATAACTTTAATTTTTATGGTCACTTCTTTTAAGGCTCCCAGCGTAGACTGTTCAGTCACATTTAGTATCGTAATGATTCTGAAGTATTGGTAGACTTGTTTTCATGGTCCAAATGGGTCAACTCAGTGTGGTGGGCATTTAATGAAGCTGCACGTCTGGTTCAGGCTGTGGCCACTGGTGGCTCAGGAGATGGAGTCTGTTTGCATAGAAAGGAAAACTTCTTGAGTGTCCCCTTGGCCACCCTTCAGGCCTGATATATGATATAATGGTGTTTGAGGTGGCCTTATGGGATTCACCTAACATTGACCCACATCTCTGTGTTTTAGAATTTATAGAACGGCGTGATCCATCATGTCGGGCCTCCCCCCTCCACTTTTAAACAGGGTACTTTAGGTAACAGAATCATCTTATGTCATTGAAGCCTTAAAAATGTTAGATAGCAACGATCTCTTTGCTTTTTAATGTGTAAAATGGGATAATAGGACCTTAATATTCCTTTAGGGTTGGATTAGTAATTAAACGAGATAATGTCAGTCTCAGGTCAGTGACTTCTTTCAATCCCCTCTTCCCCACCCCAGACCCCAGAACCGGTCATGCCATAATCAGCCTCTCAGATTTATAGGAGGGAAAGCTTGGGAGAGAAAAGGCATCCTGAGAAGGTTCTCTGTGGCGGGGAGGGGAAGATGGTACCCCGCTCCATGCAAGGCCAAGTGACAGAGGTTTCAATGGTCTCTCTCTAGAGGGGAAGTTGGCTTTCAGTCACCAGCAGGCTGGTTGCTGAGCACAGCAACAGGGTCGGTGTGTCCCCTGCAGTGTAGGTCTATCAGTGAGCACAGCAGCGGGTGTCCACCTCTGTTCTGGAGACGTTTGTGATCAGGAGACTGCTGGGGAAGGGGATAGGGTCACCCTACTTCTAGGCCTACCGCCGGCTTTGAGGAGGTCTGGAAGGAGGTAGAGGAACCTCTGTCCCTTAGAGGGAAGTCATAGACTCATCTCTTTAGGTATTGTCACCCTCCAACACATTTTTTGTGCATTAAAATCTCATTCCTCTGCACTAGCCAGAAGTATATAAGAAAGGAAGCTCACAAAGCAAAATTCAGACAACTCCTAGAAACATGAGCTCACTGGAAATGCTTAGTAATAAGCATCAACTTCAGTCCTCCCTCCCTATGTCATTTGTTCAGCAAACATTTGAGGGCTTCCTGGAGATGCCATGGTGTGTCTGTCTTCTTGCCTCCGTGGAGCTTACAAATCAGTTGGGGCTGGGGAAAGGGATCAGACAAATAGTCAATTGTTAGGCGCCTGTGCTCAGGAAGCTGACAGACCTGCCTGGTGCAAATGCCGGTTCTGCTGCTTATTTCCCATGTGACCAACAGTAATTTACTTAATCTAGGTATCAGTTTTCTCATCTGTAAAATCAGGTAATAACCAGCCTCCTTCACGGGGCTGGTGTTCCGATTCCCCGAGCTAATTGTGTTCAGTCTTTAGCTCTATCATTTATTTAACTTGGGCTTGCAGCCTCTTCTTATTTTGTCTTCTCCAGCACACACATTCCAGTGATTTTTGCCCCCCTAAGAATTCTTCACCTGTCTCATTTTAGCAGCGCCCATCCACGTAGTAACTGCCCCAAAAGTCTGGAAAACACAACCAACCGTCACATCATTTTCTCTCTTGTCTAAGTTGGGGATAGCTGATCTCACAGTAAATTGCATTTACAAGAACATTGGCAAGAAGAAAGAGGAGGTTAGAATGTTAGAACTGATTGATGGTGAGCCTGACTCCGTCAGACAGTTGGCAAGAGGAAGATGTACTCGTTTTCTTGTCGCCTCCATACTGGGTGCTGCTGGCAAGGGTGCCAGCATAGATAGCGTGTGTGGGAGTTGCTGCCTGTCCTGAGCTCTGCATCCTTGGGTTTTGTGTTTACCACATGTATATTTATTTTCGCTGCAGTCTGGGCAACTCTGGATGTGCTGGAGGATTCTCTCAGCAATCCTTTCTCCCCATTTCTGAATTCTGAATGCAAAGTACTTTAAAAGTTCAGTCCATTTAGTGAGTCTCTGGACTAAATATAAACTTCACAGGACCAGTTTGCCTAAACCTAGCCCTGACAATGGAGAATGAACAAAGGCAAAGTAAATTTCAAGGCTACCAAGGGCAGTGTCTTCAAATTCTGGGCACTGATTTTAGGAATATATTAACGTATGGTTAAGGAGTGTTTAAATAAAAGCCCAGACACACCCTCCTGAATTGTTTCACTAAGGAGGTGTCCTCCTTTACTAATACATGTACTATTTTACCAATCAATACAGGTATTTTTGCAGTCTTAATGGGTTTAACATCCATTTTATTGAATGACCTAATACTGCAGAATGGAACATCCTTTGGGAAAGACACAGCTATTCATCAGCAACTTTAATACATTCCAATGAGATTGAAAAGATTTTTAAAGCATTTAATTTAAAAAAGCCAATTAGTAAAAGCAATTGTAGTCACCTGACGTTAAGTGCTTAATAAGCACTAATTTTCTTTTATCTCAAAAATCTTGTAAAAATAAGCTAATATTCAGGTTTTGAATATATTAGTTGTTAGAATGCTAAGAAATAATGTTAATTTATGAGACATGAGGCTTGATATTATGGAAAATTTGCTGATTAAATGGAGTGAGGGTTCATTTTGTGATTATGGATTTTCTAGTAATTAGTCCTTAGGACACTATAACCAACGGTCACAGAATATTTTTGTAATCGGTAATTACATGTCACATGAGCTCCTGAGACCAGGAACAGGTGGTAAAGGGTTGTTTAAAAGTGCTTTGACAAAATTATGTGAGTCATCAACGAAGCCAAGAATCCTGTGTTTAGGTTCCTGGATCTTACTTGTGATAAAACTCACCACACACAAAGACAGAAAAATGCCTGCCTCTGTTTAAAAATGATAGAATTACAAACGGACTTTTCTGTTTATTCCTTTGTGACCTAATTTTATTTAAAGATGGAACTTGCGATAAATGTCAGTCGGCACTCCTTAATATTCTCACTGCTTTTTAAAAGTACATGTGAAATTAATCAGAGAAAAGTTTCTTCAAAGTAAAGTGAATGGGTTTACCACACGCCCACTGAACCAAATTTTTGACTTTTTTGTTTTTCCCTGACTTAGCTCCTTAGAGGAAATACAGATTCTTAAGTAACCAAAGTTATAAATTTATCTCTTCATTATTTTTGTAGTCTGTGGTTCACAGACTTTTAGTTAAAGGCCGTCCCCGTTGCTGCAGGATGCCACCCCTCAGGACTTTTCATGGAGGGGGTCAGTGCTGACCCAGGCCACAGGAGAGACGCATTGCTTGGAATCTCGCTTCTCCTGGGATGTGTTTGATCTAGCCTTGCCTCTGTCCCCCTCTGCTTATGGTCACTCCAGAGGTTTTACCTGGATGGACCAGGGAAAGTTACCCCTGCCGAGCCCGCTGATGTTCCATGAGGAGGCTCAAACCCATGAACCTGGTCAGAGGGAAGTGGGCAGCCGGGAAGGGCCGAGGCCCCAGTTAAGGACAGAGCATCTCCTCCCTTTTCTCAAATTTATGATTGGATTAGTTTGTCTTTTTCACACTAGAAGATTTATCATTTTAACTTCTGATTAATTTATTTTGGTAGAATTAGAAAGATATTGTGTGTGTGCGTGCATTCTCAAAGACATGCCTTGTTTTACAGGCAAACTCAGACCATCACAGTGAACCCAATTAGGAGGCGGTCTTCTTCAAGGATGTCTCTGGTAAGAAAGAAGGAAAACTATGAAAGCTGTGTTTATTTTAGTGATGTCATCTTCCTTAATAAGATAGGCTTTTGGTAGTGTTAAATTTTGTTTTGAACTACAAAAGAGTGTCGGTATTTGATTGTTTTTGACCAAAAAAATGGTGATTTTTTTCCATAGGTTAAGCCCAATATTTATATAACATATGCAATATTTATCATATTATTATATGACACATATTTAAATATTAGGTCCAATCTAATATTATAATTTTTGACTATTAGCCAAGAGTAATCAGAAGTTAGTAGATATTTAAAATACTAGACAATTTTGCCCAATAACATTAAATATACTACATATAAGCTGCTTATATTCAATTATTTATATAAGAATTCAGGAAATTTGAGTCTGTTCCTTCTTGCTTTTAACTTTTTGGATGCAGCTTGTTTTCTTGCGCTGTCTGCTATCTGATATCAGTGCCTAGGGCTTGGCATTGCCATTCTGGAAAACACTGACAATGATAGATATAGTAAGAGCTATAGGGGCTTCATGTTTACGTTTCATGTATAATATATTTGACTCCTTTAGAAGTTTTTTAATGGAGGGAAGGAAGCCAGCAATAAATTACATATATTACGTAGGCAATGTGTTTTAACCCTGTTTCCAACTTTCCAATTCTTAGCCTAAACCCCAACCCTATGTGATGCCTCCCCAACCCCAGCTGCATTATAACGGACATTATACAGAACCATACACTTCTTCCCAAGGTAAGGTATACTATTTCTCAAATGCCTTTCAAAATTATTTGAAAAATTATGATGATTTGGAAATCTCGACCCCCTCCCCCAACCAGGATAATTTTTGGCTGAAGTTATATCCAAAATTGTCATGATTCTAGCCACCCTGGATTCATAGACTAAGCCGCCATTATATTCAATTTCTTGGACATGTGTAGAAAATCTGCAGTACAGCAGTCCTCCTTTATCCATGGGGCATATGTTCCAAGACCCCCAGTGGATGCCTGAAACAGCGAGCAGTACCGAATCCTGTGCTTTTTCCTATATATACATACCTATGATAAAGTTTAATTTACAAGTTAGGTACAGCAAAGATTAATACAATAACCAATAATAGAACACTTATAACAATATACCGTAGTAAAAGTTATGTGAATGTGGTCTTTCTCTCTCTCAAAACATCTGGACTTTTTCATTTAATATTTTCGGACCATGACTGGTAAATGAAACTGCAGAAAGTGAAACTATGGGTAAGAGGATCTACTGTATTAATTTTTTTTAAAAGATTAAAGTTATTAAGGTAACATTGGTTAATAACACTATATAAATATCAGGTATACAACATTATAATTCAATATCTGTATACTCTGTTGCATGCCCACCATCCAAAGTCCTTTTTGTTACCATATATTTGACCCACTTTACCTACTTTGCCCTAACCCCCGCCCCTATAAAAATCATTATTCTGCTCTCAGTATCTATGCGTTGTTTTTGTTTTTAGTTCATTTGTTACTTTTTTGTTTTATATTCCACATGTGAGTGAAATCAGTGTTTGTCCTTTCCTGACTTATTTCACTTACATAATACCCTCAAGATCCATCCATGTTGCCACAAATAGCAATATTTCATCCTTTTATATTTCATCCTTTTTATGGTTGAGTAGTATTCCATTCTGTGTGTGTACATGTGTGCACGCATGCATGCACGCATCTTTTTTTTTTTTTTTAAGATTTTATTGGGGACGGGGAACAGGACTTTATTGGGGAACAGTATGTACTTCCAGGACTTTATTCCAAGTCAAGTTGTTGTCCTTTCAATCTTAGTTGTGGAGGGCGCAGCTCAGCTCCAGGTCCAGTTGTCGTTGCTAGTTGCAGGGGGCACAGCCCACCATCCCTTGCGGGAGTCGAGGAATCGAACTGGCAACCTTGTAGTTGAGAGGACGCGCTCCAACCAACTGAGCCATCCAGGAGTTCAGTGGCAGCTCAGCTCAAGGTGCCGTGTTCAATTTTAGTTGCAGGGGGCGCTGCCCACCATCCCTTGAGGGAGTCAAGGAATCGAACTGGCAACCTTGTGGTTGAGAGGACGCGCTCCAACCAACTGAGCCATCCAGGAGCTCAGTGGCAGCTCAGCTCAAGGTGCTGTGTTCAATTTTAGTTGCAGGGGGCGCACCCACCATCCCTTGCGGGACTCGAGGAATCAAACTGGCAACCTTGTGGTTGAGAGCCCACTGGCCCATGTGGGAATCGAACCAGCAGCCTTCGGAGTTAGGAGCATGGAGCTCTAACCGCCTGAGCCACCGGGCCGGTCCATGCACGCATCTTCTTGATCCATTCATCCATTGATAGACTCTTAGGTTGTTTCCATGTTTTGGCTACTGTAAATAGTGCTGCAGTCATCTTTATGAAATAGTATTTTCATATTTTGGGGTGTAAACACCCAGAAGAGGAATTGGAGCATATGTGTTAAATTTTGATGCTCACGTGATCCCGAATTTGGTCCATTGGTGCTTCTACAAGATGGTTCCTATTATGTCCTGTTGATATCCCCCCATTAATCTTTGAGTGCTTCGTTATTTTCCGGCACAAGATATCCCAGGTTCATTTTGATATCTCCCTGCCTGAAACCTTCCAAATGTAAAGCTTTAAACATTTTATTTATTTACTTTTATTTTTCACTTGATTAGTGTAGGGAGCTGTATTTAAGATACCGCTTCCAAAGCTGAATCTCACGCATTCATTTAATAGACATTTACTCTCTACTCTGTTTACAAGGCTCTAGTATAACGGCCAAGGAGATTTACGCAGAGAAGTCATTCTACATCTTAAGAAGCTTAGAATCTAATAGCGGGGCATAAGACAATTACACAAATAACTTAAGTACAAAGAGAACGTGATTGTTTTGATGAGCGAGAGCAAGCAATTCCTGTGCCATTCGATAGACAAATCCCTCTCCTCAGGCTGGGGAAATGGAGAAGAGCTTTCTGGACCTTGGAAGATGGGTAGGTTTCGACAGGTAGACGGAGAGGGCATTGCTGATTGGGATTGCTGCTCCTGGTTTTGGGGGGTGGTGAATGCCGTGGCACAGAATGAGGAAGGTGTTTGGAGAGTCAAGTGGTCTAGTGGACTCACATAGGAACTGGTAGGAAGTGACGTGTGACTGGCCCCGAGATGGGTTGTGACTATCTGTGTCAGGTCTTATGGTAAAGATGAGAATTTCCATGCAGCGAGGTGGGCAGTCGGGGAGCAGTGCAGTGGGGTGTGGATTCCGAGAATGTCTACCTTGGGATATTTTTCACCTTCACTATGCTCTCCTCAGGGCACCTGCTCTTACTGGTTTTGCAACCCCAGCGCCTCTCACTTCTGGGAAAAGGCTCTTCTCTCTGTGTTGTTAGTGCTTCCTTCCTACTCATTTGTTTTCCTGAGTCGACAAACATGCTGGTACTTTTTCCTCTCCTCTCTCTTCCATCTATGATTTGAATGATTCTTTTTCCTTTCTTCTTTTACCCCACTTCTGAGAGTAATACCTGTGTGCTGCCTCTGTTTGGTTATCTGTTTACTCCTTCCGCCTTTGCTACTCTGTTCAAGCTGCCCTCTTGCATGTCTCCAGCACCCCCACCCCCACCCCTGCCCACATCCTCCTCACCATCAAACTGCAGCCTTGTCTCCTTGTTGAAAAATCTCTTCGCAGTGTGCCGGGCTCTGCCTCCTCCTCCTGCACCATCAGTGTTGTTCACTGCTCTGAGGTTTGTCCCTGGCCACCTTCCCTCCCTGTGCAGGCTTCCATACCAGGCTCACCCACATTTCAGATTTCAGCAAGGATGGCTGTCAAATCTATGTTTCCCACCGGGAGCGATAGCATGTGAAGCCCTCAGTGGAGTGCCTGGCATGTGGTAGGCGCACAGTAAATATTATCAGCGATCACAGCTTGTGGAACACTGATTGAAATATTAAATTGGAGCTCTTCACTCTGTAAGTCTGTCCCTTTTCTCACTTTCCTTACTTCTTCTTTTTGATGAAGTCACTCTCCTGGCTCCTTGGATTCCAAACTGCATGTAATTTTTCTTTTTTTGCCCTCAACTTCCAGTCAGTTACAAATCGTATTGCCCCCGACTTCATATAACATCTGTTCCATATCCCCTCTTCCTGCCCCTCTGCTGCTGATCCATTGCAGTCCTTTTTTCTTTTTTAAACAAAGCTTTCACTAGCTATTGCGTCACAGGAGTTGATTTCTTCAATCTCCACTCTCCCTGCTTCATCTGACATACAGATGCCAGGCTCATCTCAGCTACCTGATGACCATTCCCTTGCCTGGTATTCAACGCTCTCCACAATATTCCCTCATGTTCCTGCTGCAATCTTATTTCCCACTGTTCTCTTGCTCCTTTCTAGCACCTGATACTCCAGCCAAACCGAGCGTGCCTTCTAGGCGTGGTGTCCGGCTTTGCCCTTGCTGCTCACCCAGAATGCCCTTATCCCACCTGCCTACACGCTTCCACCCAGTCAGGATAGGCTGGGTTGTGCTGTGGGAACAAACAGCGCTAAACTCGCAGTGGCTTACGCAGTACAAGTTGCTTCTTGCTCAGGTTATCGGTCTATCATGCACTGGCAGGAGGATCCTGCTCCATGTCAGCCTACCGCAGGGGTTCAGGCTGCGGGAGCCTCTTCCATATGGAATGTTGTTGGTCAGGGTGGCAGGGGGAAGGGAGCGTGAAAACTGGCTGTCAGCTCTCTGCTCACTTTCCCTTGACCGTAAGTAGTCACGTGGCTATGCCTGATCTCAGAGGTAAGGAGGCTGCTGATGAAAGCTGGGCTGGCCGCCTCTACCCACCTCCCCCACCTACAATGCCATGTCTGCTGTGAGGTGGTTCTTGATCTTCTCTTCCCTGTGCCCATCAACCCAGCCCAAGTTCAAAGGGACCTTTCCCTCCTCTGGGCTTCTGCAATATTTGTCTCCTGAAATTGTAACACTTCCTAGATTTATGGTGATTTTTGTACATACCTTCCCCGTTATTTGCCTGATTCCAGTCATTTTCTCCCCATCAGTTCTTAGCATAGTGTCTTACACATTTGGGTGCACAAATGGATGGTTTGTAGGGTGCACAGAAGAGCCTGGAGGCAGGGAGATCCTGTGGCTTGTGCTAGTCCAGATGGGCTGGAGTGAGGACCTGAGCTGTGAAGGCAGTGAGAAGAGGGGGCTCCAGGGACTCAGAGTTTGCATGTGTTCCAGACATCGCAAAGCTCTAGGGATAAGGAAGCACTGTGTATCGGCAGGAAGAACAGGACACTGCCTTTGAGTCCTGTTTCTTCGTGGCTGTGTGCCACCAGAATGAACGGGGGAGTATTCACTTTGATAATCACTTGTCACTTAAATCTCACTTGGCTTGTGGACCCCTAGTGAGTTGGACAGCTAGCTACTGGTGATGCTGTTGGACCTGGAGAAGCTCAGATCCTGCTGAACTGTTGCCCTTTTATGTTCATTCTGGAAGAATTTATACAGACAACCTACAACTCCACTTAAGGATTTACAGCTGGTTGGTGCTGGAACTGCTCAGCATCAGCGAGGCCACATCCCCACCAGGAGGAGAAAGCAGCGTCTCGCCCAGCGCCTCCGCGGCATCTCTGCCCACAGCTCCCTAGAGTCCCAGAAGGTCTCTTTTGTCTCTAGTGAAACACACCTTCTTGACTTTCAGAAAAAGACAGTGTTTTGTGACACAACTGTGCTCTTACTATTGGACTTAGATTTGATTCATCTCTATTGGGTGCCAAGTCCTGAATACCACCGTTGCAGGACGTGGAGCCATTGCCATTCTTTAGATGAGGAAGCCGAGGCTCCAGGAAATGACCTGCTCAGGGTCACTCAGCATGTGTGGGGAAAACAGGTCCTTTCAGCATGGATTTTCATAAGCGACATTGCAAGTGTCATCATCCTTCAGGACCTGTCTCAATGTTTGGAGTAATTGGTCCAGTCCAATTTAATACATTTTTAAAATCTCCTTTCAAAATACATTTTAAATGTTTTTTGTTTTTTTTTCCCCTCCAGATAACCTCTTTGTGACCAACCAGAATGGATACTATTGTCACTCTCAGACGAGTTTGGATCGAGCCCAGGCTGACCTCAGTGGTCGGATCCGAAACGGCAGTGTCTACAGTGCCCACAGCACTAATTCCTTAAATAACGCGCAGCCCTACCTGCAGCCCTCCCCCATGTCCTCCAACCCGAGTATCACTGGCAGTGACGTCATGAGACCCGACTACGTGCCGTCTCACCGGCACAGCGCCCTGATACCCCCGTCCTACCGCCCGACCCCGGATTACGAGACGGTGATGAAGCAGCTCAACAGAGGGATGGCGCACGCCCAGAGGCAGAGCCACTCGCTCCGAAACCTCAGCATCGGCAACTCGTACGCGTACAGCAGGCCCGATGCGCTGGTCTACAGCCAGCCCGAGATCCGGGAGCACGCCCTGTTCGCCTCTCCGCCGTCGGCGCACTACCCGTTCAACCTGAACTACAGTTTCCACAGCCAGTCTCCTTACCCCTACCCGGCCGAGCGGCGGCCGGTGGTGGGTGCGGTCAGCGTGCCCGAGCTGACCAACGTGCAGCTCCAGGCCCAGGACTACCCGGCCCCAAACATCATGAAAACGCAGGTGTACCGCCCTCCCCCGCCCTACCCGTGCCCGCGGCCGGCCAACAGCACGCCCGACCTGTCCCGCCACCTCTACATCAGCAGCAGCAACCCGGACCTCATCACCAGGCGCGTCCACCACTCGGTGCAGACGTTCCAGGAGGACAGCCTGCCGGTGGCGCACTCCCTGCAGGAGGTCAGCGAGCCGCTGACGGCGGCCCGGCACGTCCCCTCGCAGAAGAGGAACAGCGTGGAGATAGCCGGCCTCATGCACAGCTTTGAAGGCCTGAGGCTCAAGGAGAGGACCATGTCGGCCTCGGCCGCAGATGTGGCCCCGCGGGCTCTGGCCGCAGGCTCCCAGCCAAGTGTTTTCATGGAAAGAACAAAACGCGGAGAGACAGACGAGCAGGAAGGCCCGAGATACGGTCATAACAAGTCTCTGTCCGAGGCCACGATGCTGATACACAGCAGCGAGGAGGAGGACGATTTGGAGGAGGACCGCAGGGCCAGTGCTGGGCTGTCCCCGCGGGCACGTGAGCCCCGCGGCGGCTGCGCCTGCGCCCCGGTCACCCCGGCTGTCGGCCCGCTGCACATCCTGGAGCCCAAGTCCCACGTCACAGAGGCAGAGCGGAGGGCGCGGGAGGGCAGCCCCCTGCACATGCTTGTGGAGGCCCAGCGGCCCAGGAGGGACGGGCTGCTGACGCCCTCCATGTCCGAGTCCGACCTCACCACGTCGGGCAGGTACCGAGCCCGGAGGGACTCGCTGAAGAAGAGGCCGGTGTCAGACCTCCTCTCAGGAAAGAAGAACATCGTCGAAGGACTTCCTCCCTTAGGGGTGAGCGAGCTATGTGCCGTGTGCCTCTGTCAATCTTTCCTTTGACTCATTGCTTCTGACGTTTTTCAGCTTTTTTTTCCCTTTTAACTTTTATAATTGACCCCCGACCCCCACCTCCACCCTCCATTTGACTCAATTTTTGTCTTATTTGGAACACATTTCAGTTTGATCACCTGTGGAAATAATGGGGATTGCTTAGAATTTCAGTATTTTTTTCTAGAGGTAATTAGATGAAGTGAGAATGTAAATGTAGGAGGCTCTGTAGAATGGAATAGGAAGAATGAATGAAATGTTGTAGCAATGCAGTGTGAAAGAAAAGGCAGTTAGGATTTCAGGGCTTCAGCCGCATCGCTTTAACAGCACCCTGAGCTGCTGCCTCGGCCCAGGGCTGCATTTGCTCGGTTTGCTGGCGTGATGTCTGAGAGCAGCAGCCACGGAAGTGTTCCTCCTGTGTCCTTATGTTGGAATCGTGTGGAGACAGCCTCAGAGGCTTGGCCATGATCTCTGAGGGCTGGAGAGCGATTCTGGAGTTGGGAACGTGGCACTTTGTCAGAAGAGCTCCAGGTCTCTTTAAAAGAAAGACTAAATGAACGAAGAACCCAAGGAAGGTTCCTTGTAGAAAATGTAGCTCTTTAATATTCAGCATAATAAGTAACCATGAACTAGTTAAGCACTTCTTACCAACTGGACGCAAAGTATAAAAGAGCAAAACGTCATCTCTGTCGTTCCCAGAGCAGTTGCCATGTGCCCAGCATGTCATCTGCTTTACTGTGTCCAGTTTACAGCAGGTCTATTGTTCCTGCAGATGAGGAAATAGAGTCTGAGATATTAAGTAGCATTGCCAAGGTCACATAGCTAGTGAGGGGCTGAGGTGGAATTTTAAACCCATGTTTATCTGTGCAACCTGTTCTCTTCTACACTGTTCTCCATCGAGTTATAGTGTATGTAATACTTTATTAAGTAACAATTGCTTATCTGAGCCTTGCTGTTCTCTGTCCGTCCATGGAAACCTTTTAACTTGGAGTCCCCAAGCTTTGGCCAAGCATTTGTGACTGTCATGTCAGCGGGTCCACTCTTAGTCATCTTGCTGCGTGGCTCAGGTTTCCAGCTGCTCATGCCCGCGTGTCCACACCCCGTGCCCTGCACTGTGGCCAAGCCAAAGAGATTAACCTATGCATTCCACCTCCTCCTGGCTCCCCGCGTCCTGGCAGCTAGGACGTCCCCTCCCTCCCCTCACCCCGCCAATTTTTGCAAACTCGGACTTGAGGTCCCCTCACAAGTGTGGTTCTGGCCTAGTATTTTAACTCTTTTAAGATGCTATAAACCTCTTCATGAGCAGGAAAACAAATTCTCACAATATTATGGTGCTCATGAAATAGATAAGTATACACAGACTAAAACAACAGTGCCATGGATTTAAATGTGTTTTAATGAATGTTGGGTTTGAATTTCAAGTTTATTTTTAATTTTTGGGGGGAGTACGTCCTTATTCACCTACCTGAACAGTGAAGGCCAATGTGTTAGGTTGGCCGAAGTGCAGGGACGGGCTCACGATCAGAGGTGCAGGGTGGAGACGAGGCTCAGGATGCTTCTTCCGCAGTAACGGCTTGAGACCCCGGGCCAGCTGCACAGGGCCTGTTAGTGCTTGTCCCTAATCACGCCAAGAATGTCCATCATTTTTATGTGCAACCGGAGTCTTTTTTCCCAGATCATCCTTGTTTTGAGTATGGTCCAGTATGCAGGCCTATTGTCCCTGTGTGTTTTTAATGGGCTTAGAAAGTTCTGTGAAATCTGAGGGCTTAAATCAATTTGATTCTCTAAAAACACAAATTTTCTTTCTCATTGACTTTTAAGACCTACAGTGTTAATAAAATTATGTAATTGGATTATGTTTTCATTCCCCTTTTCCAATAAGGGACTTTCCTTACTCGAAAAACGTGTATGGCAGCTGTGGCCAGGAGAAAAGAGTGGACCTAAGAGTGGAAAAACTAGGTCTGAGTATAGACTCGGCCTTTTTTGTTTTTAGTTCTCTGCTCAGTGGGCCATACCCTTCGTGCACCAGAACCTCAGCTTCTCCGTCTGTCACACAGGGACAGTCGTCTCTGCTCTGCCCGCTGGGGCATTGTGTTAAGTCCCACAGAGGCATGAACAATGCTTTCTGAATTCTGTGATGCAGCATAACTGATTTTAATGATAGTTTTTTGTTGTTTTGACACTGATTGCCATCTCTCTATACGGAGAGGCAGCTAGTGACCTTGGACAAGCTATTTAATGTCTCTGACTCTGTTTTCTCATTTGTAAAGGAAGATGACTCGACTCCTGAAAGTTGTTGGAGGGATAAAGGGAGGTCCTGGCACATAGAAAGTGCTAGGTCAAATTTAACTTATTACTCTAAGGTTGCATCATACATTTAACTTCCTGGCTTCCCAAGAATTACAGAGCTCAACCCTGTACTAAACCTTCTGACCCCTTATAGTAACACAGGTTTGCCGTTATATTGTTTGTTGCAGCAAACCAACTTAGTTCACGTGCTAATGGGAATTAAGGTTATAGAGGTTTAGTATTAAAAATTGAAATAAATTGTAGACAAGCAGGAACATTTTAGAATTCTCCACCCATCTCCACCTCCAGGGATTTGATTGTTATCTGAAAATGGTAGACTGGTTGGAGTGCTCATATAGCCTCATAAAGATTTTCTTTTTGTTGCACTCTTAGTATTGCGTTCTCACATAAGAAATCACTGGGCAGGTTGTGCTTGGACTCTTAATGGCTAAGTAAGGGGCATTTGAGGCTACTTTTGACTATATGCCCTTTTCTTCAAATAACAGTGTCAGAACGGAACTTACAGCTAATCAACTTCGTGCAGCACATCCGTGCTGGGCATTTTGACTCATTTTCAGACAGAGAAGTGCTGGAGCCACCTCAAACTGGCTGACAAGAGCTGCTAAATTTTCAGGACTCTTGTAAGCCAGTTGATGTTACATTGACTGAGATTGACCATGGTGGGAGTGTCTGCACCACGGAAACTGGCAAACTTTGCCCATCAGAACTTCCTGCCCTGTTAAACATTGACCAGCATGCTACTATTTTCTGCACACGTTAGAATCATGAATTTTTCACCTGTATGGGAACCTTTTAGTCTTCCTCTCTCCCTTTGTTCCTGTCTCCTACTCTTCCCTCCCTCCCAGGCTGGGCAAGCTGGTTTCATTTATGAGACAGAACTGAGAAAACCGTTTCTTTCAAATTGAGGCTACTGTCGTTACAATTATTATGGCTTCCAAGGAGGTGTAGACTATGTAAGGAGACTTAGCATTCTTGGGCTTGTTTGCCTCAGAGAAGAAAGATCATTAGCTTTAGCAATAACTTTAGGAAACACCTGTTTTCAGGAGACAGACTTCTGCTGATGCTTCTCTGACACCCCATCCTCCTGGTGTCCCGATGGAGATTTTAGCCCTTTTTTCTTTTCCTGGTTTAAACATGTGGCGGTTTTGAGAGGTGTGGTGATCCACTTCAGGTCACACAAGTCTGCAACATAGTGTAGAACAGAATACAAAGAGCTGCCACAGAAAACAGTTATTATTATTTTTTCAGTATGATTTAAAGAACTAATTTCTATTTTTTAAAAATTATAAAAAGCTTATTGCGTTCAGGTAATTATGTAAAAAACCCTTTTTGTGGATGGCAGCTGATTTTTTTGATGTGCCATGTTTTGAAATTTGGGAGTTTGTTTAGGAATGCTGTCTGCCTGGCCTCACCTTTCATTACAACAGAACCCTGAAACCAACTGCATTTCAAAACCGTCTATCTGGAAGACTTATCAGGGCTTTGGCCTTGAAAGGAATGTCTTCCTCCTAATGTTTGTTAAACAAAGGTGTGTGTGCTTGTGTGGAGTGTAATTTCTCCTCTGGTTGTTGACAAAGGAGACTGTTTGTTTCCAGTCTTCAGTCCAATGAAATTTCTTTTCAAAGGGGTTGTGTTTGTGTATATTTCATATATACATATAAATATTTTTATAGGGAATGAAAAAGAGCCGAGTAGATGCAAAAAAAATTGGCCCTCTCAAATTGGCTGCCCTGAATGGACTCTCCCTATCTCGATTGCCTCTGCCCGATGAAGGAAAGGAAGTACCTGCCAGAGCCACTAATGATGAGAGGGTACGTATGAGACACTCGGGCTGTGGCCCTTCTCGGGTAGTGGGTAAAATGCTCCAAAACTGCTTCCTGAGATTTTGGTGAATTTTCCAGCACCTTTAATAATCATAAATGAGTGTTTAGGAATTTTGTAAGTGACCTCAAAATGGGGGGAATTTTATAGCTAATGTCTTACTGGATAATTTCAGGCTACAATGTTGATTTGTTGTTGTTGTTTCTGAATGTTCTTTACGTTTTTCCAGCTACCTGGCAGTATTGATTTTTGATGGCCTTAAAGTTCAAGGAAACCTACAAATGTCTATGAGTACACGCAGGAAGGAAAGCAGACACTAACTGCTTTCCTTTTATTGAGAAATGTATCTCAAAAGTAAAGAGTTAACTGAATTTTTCAAAGCTTGCTTTGTGACTGAGACAGGCATGATAACCTAATTTGCTTACAGTTGGATCCTGGAGATCGTTTCCAGTATTTACTGCTGTTTTCAGGTTTTTAAAAGTATATAATTATGTGTTATAAAACTGAAGCATTTGTGCATAGATTTTGGAACTGATTATTCTACTCTGGGATTTACTGTTTTCCAGGAGGATTTTCTGTTTCACAGGGGTCACAAAAGTGACCATGAATTTAGAGAAAATGAATTCAACAAATTGCTTTAGGCCAAGTTTCACCTTTAAAGAGAACTTTGCATTTATTTCTCACCAGTAAGGTTATTTCATTTGTTAGTGTTGTCACGGCTTATTAAAAATTTAACTTTGGTTTCACCTAGAATTTTCAGTATTAGATAATGCGAGACTTGAAGCAGAAAACGAGATTTCAAGTGTAGCGTCAAAAGGCAGCTGTGGCATGTCACTATATTCATATTACTCCACATATTTTTTTACAGTGTAAAATTCTGGAACAGCGGTTAGACCAGGGAATGGTATTCACAGAATATGAAAGAATCCTTAAAAAACGGCTGGTTGATGGGGAGTGCTCAACAGCACGCCTCCCTGAAAATGCAGAAAGAAATCGGTTCCAAGACGTCCTTCCCTATGATGATGCCAGAGTGGAGTTGGTCCCAACCAAAGAAAACAATACTGGTTACATCAACGCGTCTCATATTAAGGTGAGAGGAGTATGTAGAATAATAAACAGGATGTGAAGTTTCAACTTCAGTGATGAGAACGTTAGAATTGTATTCATGTTTGTCTTCTAAAAACACCCTAGTTTTGAACCATTGTGAGGAGCGATATCATTGCTGGGAAATCCATACACCAGCGCTGGCTAGAAAGTGTTTGCCAGCAGAGCCAAAGCCGGCTGTCCTCTCTCCGGGGGGCAAGCCCCTCTGCCCCCAGCAGTGCCACCAGGACTCGAAGCGCTGATTAGCCCAGCTGTAGGACTTTGTCCTAAATCTGAAGGCTTCTTGCCAGCTCATAAATTCTCTAAGGAGCAAGCTGAATTGATTTTTCCTCATGACAAACCTACATGCATTTTTATGTAACAAAAGGGGGTTTTTTGGTGTGTGCACCAAAGCTTTTACTTACCACGGTGCCATCTGTTCTCTTTCATACTCCAGTAATTATTTTTAAATATTATTTTGTTCTTCAAAGAAGCAGTCCTACTTTTCCCCCACCCCGGAAGTAGTATGATGCCATTTAACTGAGTAACGTTATAGCCATTAAAATGGAAAAAGGGATGATTCACAACAGGTAGTGGGGAAACCAGACGTCTGCCCTCTCTTCTCCATCACTGTGTACTTTGCTCATGCTGGCTGCAGAGTCAGGGCTTCATTTTGGGAAGGAGAGACTTCCTTATAGTGAGTGAATTAGTGTCTATGGTCAGGTGTTGTTTTTCTTCTCTCCCACATTTTATTGTGTTTGCAAGTGATATTGGACATGAGCGCTTTCACACTTGAGGCCTTCGAGAGACCTGGCAATCTGCCTGAGAATGCTGATACCCTAGATGGTCTTTGGGAATCCTTGCACGTGCTCTTCATTATGGACATAATTTATTTAAAACGCGAGCATTTCTTTGGAATAACTCATGCAGTCTCTCCTGACTGATGGACGCAAACTGAATAATGTTGTAGTTCTGTAGTGGCATTTCAGAATCTTCAGAGGTAACCTGAAGAACAGTGGAAAGTCCAAGCTTCAGACGTTCTGGGCCCACCGCTCACCAGTGTGGGACCTCATGGCACTCATCTCTGAATAAAGAAGCGCTGACGCCTCCCCCTGGGGCTCCCCTTCAGACCCGTCCTCCCTGGTTCTTGTTCGCTGTGCGACTGGTACCAGCAGGGCGCCTGCCACTGAGTGGGCGCGGGGTGAGAGGACGCGGGTGTGAGTCGGGGCTGGTGCCTGAAATGAGCGCGTGGGTGGACCAGTGCTTGGCCGGGCTTTTACGTTCAGCGGGCGCTCGGAAAAGTGATGGCTGTCAACTGAGTCCCCGTGGAGCAGGGATTTAACCCAGATCCCCTGACTCCAAAGCCAGTAATCATTATATCAGACTGTTCTCAAGGCGGTTAAATCTTAAGTGGAAACTTAGTGTCATTATAGCGGGTGAACTTGACTCAGAAGTTCAGAGGTGAGACCTCTTTAAGTAGGAAGGTATTTTTCCCCTAGAAATCTGACATTTAACTGGTTTTGACTTAACTGCTAGTACTTTTTCCAGTGTGTTTAGTACTTCACGAGGGGAAATTGTGTTCCAAATTTGGGGTACTGTGATGTTGATATTTTTATAAGAGGAGGAACCATAACAGCAGCGATAACATCTACTTACTGAGTACTGATTATGTGCCCGGCAACATATACGGGGGGGGGGGGGGGGGGCAAAAAAATGTATACAAGTGGACACTTTGGTCAACGTTGCTCAAGCAGTAGTTCGCCGTAATCAGAAGTGTCTGGACTCTGATGGTAACCACTTTGAGCACCTCTTATGATTGCAGAAGTCAAATGTGACTTGTATTCATCTTTTGTTATCGGTATGTATTGAGTATTACAATTTTAATACAGCCTTCCTTTCTTAAAATGTGTATACTTTTTTTGGGCACCGTCTGTATATTGACTCACTTGGTTCTGGCAACAACCCTATAAGGGTCGGCAGTGTTTTTATTTTATATGTGAGAACTGATATTCAGAGAGGTTAAGCAAATTGCCCCAGGTCACATAGATATTGTGTGAATTCACTGTACATAGCTTTATTAAGATGTCAGTAATGGAAATTGTACTAAGAAGGAAAAAGATGAAAGCCTTTCTTTATTCTGCTCAATAACTCAGTTCACTTTTTAGTATTACTGTGAACAAATGTATATCCATGCACGTACACATACATGTCTTATACACACACATACACACACTAATTCTTTTGACCTTTTCTAATCGTAGGTCTCTGTCAGTGGAATTGAATGGGAGTATATTGCTACACAGGGGCCATTACAGAATACCTGTCAGGACTTTTGGCAGATGGTGTGGGAACAGGGAATTGCAATCATAGCAATGGTGACAGCAGAAGAGGTAAGTACTCGTTGTTCTTACTTGATTTTCTCAGCCTCAACTGAAAAGTTAATGTTGATCATGTGTGATCCTGACCTTTAGAGAAAAAGGCGGGGAGGGATTGCAGGGCCACCTCTCAGACACGCCGTCCATGTGAAAGGGCTTCTGTTGCTGGCTCTGGGGTTGGGTTTTGACGGTCCATGTACTTGTCTCTAACAGGAAGGTGGAAGGGAGAAGAGCTTTAGGTACTGGCCACGGCTTGGTTCCAGGCACAACACCGTCACTTATGGAAGGTTTAAGATCACAACCCGGTTCCGCACAGACTCCGGCTGCTACGCCACCACGGGCTTGAAGATGAAGCACCTTCTCACAGGGCAGGAGAGGACAGTCTGGCACCTGCAGTACACAGACTGGCCTGAGCATGGATGTCCGGAGGACCTCAAGGGGTTTTTATGTAAGTGTCTTCATTCCCAGCACAGCCTCTGCTGGAGCTGTTAGCTCAGCCACAGAGAGGAAGACTCATGCTCCCGACGTATTTCCTTTATGTTGTCTCGTATAAACTTTGGACTTGTTTTAAACAAAATTTTAAGTATTATGGGGAAGATGAACAAAAGATGGTTTTAAAATATATTTGGTAGCGGAAGAACGCTAGAACTGACTCTTAGTTTCTCCTCCAATTCATTCTGTAGATGAGAAAATGGAAGGCCAGGCAGAGTCAGTGACTCACCCAAAACCACACTGTCCGTTCGGGGTTGGGCCTTGGGTTAACTGCAGCCAGGGCCCTTTACCTGGAGTCCACTCGGTCAGTGGAGAAAATCTGAAAACTGTCAATTTGATATGCCTTAATCCCTGAGTATTTTTCTATTTCCTTGGTATTTCACAGCATACCTTGAAGAGATCCAGTCTGTTCGACGCCATACGAATAGCACAAGTGAACCAAAGAGCCCCAACCCTCCTTTACTGGTCCACTGCAGTGCTGGGGTGGGAAGGACTGGCGTCGTCATTTTGTCAGAGATCATGATTGCCTGCCTGGAACACAATGAGGTGCTTATTTCCTTTTGTTGGTGGGGGGAGAAATGGGCCGGGCACAAGGCTGGGAAGAGAGGAACCTGGTGACCTAGCAGCTCTTTCTGAATGAGACTCCTTGGGTTTTTAATAGAAGATGCTAAGATAGACAGGGGACTCCTGTCTCCTAGCCAGATTTCTGTTAGGACACCCCCCCCTTCTTTCTCTCTCCGGGGGATACATTACCCTCATTGCTGTTTCTCTCAATCTAGGTGCTAGACATCCCAAGGGTGCTGGACATGCTGAGGCAACAGAGAATGATGATGGTGCAGACCCTCTGCCAGTACACGTTCGTATACAGAGTTCTCATCCAGTTCTTGAAAAGCTCAAGGCTCATATAAGCTCCCACAGCTTCTTAAGGGGACCCGATCACGTGAAGCGTTTACAGCTAAGAAAAGTGCTTACCTAACTCATACTTTCTCCTCGACACCCATCCACGCAGAAGGCTACACGTGGAAGTGAATGACGGCACGAATGGCAGCGCACTGAGGACGTATGCAGAGCACGAGGCAGAAGAGGGCACTTCTTACCTGGGAAAGATGCCGAAGAAGCAGCACTGGGTGTCGAGGTCATTGCCCTGCTCCGGTCGGTCCGATTTGCACACATTTTGGAGATTGTATTTTCCAGATAATTCTGTATTTTATTGAAGCTATGCTGGGCAATTCTGGCAATCATTAGGGCGCATAGATTTGTATCTGAAAGAAGTTTTTGATAATGCAATTTTATGACTAAAATATTTGTGGTTTTCTTGTCGAGAAACTGAATTTTCCATGGGGATAACCCACAGATATGAGTGGTCCCTTTGTAACTGTGTATTTAAAACCATGTTATTGTCTTTGTTATTTTTTAAAAAGCCTCGGGTACTTAAAACAGTTTAGTTACCAAATCCAAACTATAAGAAGTATCTAAAAGTGTTATTTTGAAACATTTAGACAACATTTTTATATTCAGAAATGTTTTTATCCTAAAAATTCTATATATTTGTACCTTCTTTTATATTTTCCAGACAAGAGTTCAACTCATTAAAGTACTGAAATGAGTCAATTAAGGGGGAAGTTGGGGATGAAGCACATTATTTAAAAATGTAAGAGAATAATCAGATTTACCATTTTTTTCAGTATTATTTGTAAGACTAAATGAGTTTGATTTTTCTGGTTGAAAATGAAGTGAGAAACAATTGCATAGTATGGTTTTAAGCACTTTTTTTGTTAAAAACAATAAATCTGAGTTTTAATATATGAGTTGCTTTCCAGATGAAATGCTAACAATGGACGTTGTGTCAGAAGAAGTGTTTTGGAATAGATGAAGAGTAAGAGTATGTGGGAGGACTAGGACAGAGTGTGTGCAGGATGGTAAATGCAAGATGCCTTTGTCTTTACAGAAACGCAGTATTATCCATCCTCAGACTGAGATGCTGGGATGGAGAGTGGGGGCTGATCCCCCGGAGGGAGGGATCCCCAGGAGATTCAAGGCCTGTCACTGTCAGTGACTCACTTGTTTCCTTGGAGTTTTTACACCTAAACCTCCATTCTTTTTTAACAAACAAAATCAAGTTTATATTAGCATTAAAAGAAGCTTTGAAGAGGCTTTATTTTCTTTTGGTTGAAAGAAGAGTTAGTAATAGTTTCACCTCATCTTCCAAAACCACAACCCAAACTTGTGGGAGTACGGGAGATTGCTGTGCTATTTCAAGGGGTACTTGAGTTTTAGCTCCCTCATCCCCTAACTTTACCCCTGAGGTCAGTTTTAGCTTCTTAGTCCCTCCTCCCCATCCCAGTAGGCAGAACCAGGCTGAATTAGAGGGGGAGAGTGTGGCCTTTGGCCCAGGCTAAGATGGCCTTGTCACTGGGAGAGGTGAGTAGGTGAGGACTAACCGGTACGTTTCACAGAGGAGCCATCTCTGTATTCCCTCTTCTGAGGCTGCCGCTCCAAAATACAGAGCTTCCAAAATGTCAAATCTAGGGCTGTTTCCTCAAAATACAACATCCTAGGGCTGGTTCCAATTCCCATGTTAACTCCTAAAGCAGTTTAACTTACTATTGAGACCAGCAGGTATGTGTTATCAGCTGTGAGATAGGATTTCCTTCATACACTGCAGATCTGCCTAACTCTGAGTTACTCAGAAACCAACCACTAAAGAGGAAAAGTCAGAAGATATTAGTGAAAAGGAGTATTGAAAGTGAGTACATTTGAAACAAATTAGGAACAAAATATTAATTTTAAATCTAAAATTGATTTTAAGAGTTATGTTTAAAGCACAATAGACCCAAGTATAAATATTCAGAAGAAGCTCTCCAAGAGAATGGAATGAACTTCTTTTTTATGGTAATATTTCTCATTCCCATACTGTTTAAAGGGACAAGAGTGTTTCTGATTATTTTTTTCATCCATGGTATGTTTTTAAAAAAATGCTTTTCTGTGAGGTTTAAACATTTTAAAATGTCCACTGACAATAACATATTGTAAAACAAAAATCTAAAGAGTAATATATGGTATATTTGTGTTCCTGTTGTAATAATTTGATTATAAGAAAATCAAGAAGGCTAAATTATACTGTTTAAATGTCACCTTTATAATGTTGCATGTTTGACATAGCTTCTAAGACCCATGTAATTTTTTGTCCCTTTTGAATTTTTAAACTTTTAATTACAGTTAGTGAATATGAAAGTATTTCTGAATAAAAATGAATCTATATTACTAGACTTGGAAATTACGTGATTTTCAAGAGTGAACTGTAAAACATTGAGGTTTCACAGCTTTACCCCGACTGAATTGAGGACGTTACTGTGTGTCACACTTTCAGTATCTTAGTGTCTTGTAGTTCCTTGATATTATTAATTTGAAATCAGAATTCCCAAAATGTACATTTTCACAAAATGTTTCCACTGTTTCAACTTACATATTCTCCTTCAGTTATAAACCAGTGTTTTCCACTGATCAATTTTGGCACCTCTGGCATCAGTTTTCCTGAATAGTGGGGGTCTTTCGATGAAATATTCTAGGCGATACTTTTGAACACAGAAAGTTCATTTTAGAATATCATTTGCAATGTTAATCGCAGTCATTATTAATTACTTCTGGAACACGTACTGTGAAGCATTCAGAAAGCCCTAGAATTTAGCCTTTAAAGCCTTTTGGCTGGATCAAAACAGAAGCTGGACCTGGAAGAGCAAGGTCTAGGCAGAAACACAGAGTGTCGTGGTGTAGGACTGAGTGATGGCAGAATGGCATGGCCAACTTTTTTTGTGAAACTTTCATTATCAGAAGAAAACAGTTATTTCAAATGGGTTGATATGTTCACAATCTTAAAATTTAAATGTATATATTATATATAATATAAAACTATATGGCTTAAAATATAAAACTGGAGGTCAGCTGCAACTTATAAGGTACAGGTTTATTTGAGATCTGCATGAACAAATGGAAACAAGAATTACTGTTTATTGTAAATCACTTTAAACATCAAACTAAAAAGTCTTTTTAAAAAGGAACTTTTGGGGATATAAATTTGCTTCCCATCAAGATTCCACGTGGAACAAGCTAAAACTTACCTCCTTCCAGTTTAAAGTTTATTTTTAAAAAGCCAAATTGGAGGGGCTCTTTTTTGAGCTGAAGGATAGATATTTCAAAAACAGAGGAATTAGTACATTGGGAATTTGCCTGGGAAAATGTTTTTCAAAAGAACATGAGTTTTTCAAATTCCTGTAGATAAGGGTTCCACTTACCCTCATAGCTACAATTACTTAGAAAAAAATGAGGAACAATCAGAAAGTCCAGCTGTTTAAAGTTTGCCTGCGTTGGGGGAGGTTGGAGGGAGGATTTTAGAAAACATTTGAAGAGGCCCTTGGATTGTTAAAGTGGCATCGTTTTCTGTGTATTCCTACAGGCAGTTCCAAAATAAAAATTATGCTCTAAAAGTTCAGATGTATGTTGAATTATTGAGATATAGTATTATTTCCCCTTGTAAACAATACTCTGAATGGGTGTTCACTTTCTTAGTGTTTGTCCTTCCAAAGCTTATTTTACCCATAGAGGCTCTTAATGCTAAGCTGTGGTATGGAATGAAATCGCCGTGATTAGTACTCCAAGAAGAATACGTAGCAATTTTTTCCCCTACTGCTCCCTGGTGGTGAGATCAGAGAAGAAATTCTCCCTGTGCCTGCCTGGCAGTGGGGACTGAGCGTCAGCAAGCAACTGAAGGCAGATTGATGTGTTTCATGAGAGAACTCCACGTAAGTGAATATCCCATCATTTGTTACAGAAACCTGAGTGGTGCATGAAAGCTAAGGAACAGAATGGGATAGAGGAGGATGTGAGCAGGAATGCTGCCTAGGAAGCTGTGAGGTGGGGCAAGGGTGCAAGAAGATGAATCGGCAATACCTCCCCTACCTTTCCTGTTTCCACTTACATATTCTCCTTTGGATCGTCACTGGCATGAAATGGGAAGTAGAGGAAGCGCCAAGAAGAATAAGGTCTGCAGCACCCAGCTGAAGCAGCAGTTCCAAGGCCAATACTCGTACGTATCTCCGGTCACAGGTATGTAAATGAGGGTCTGGCTGGACATCGTCATTCCCAAAAATGTTTAACTTACCTCAGTATATTTGAAAAAATACTCTAGTTTTCAAAAACTAGAGTAAATCTAAACTTTCTCCAATATGTTGATGGGTTAGGAAAGAGAGAGTAACCATATACTAAATTATTCTTTAATATTACAAATAGTACAAATGAATGATAAAAAAAGGAATGATTGTATTTGAACTAAGTGTAGAACTAACAGTATGGTGGACATACTGTTGCAAGTTTTGAAATTTACTTGTTGAAAATTACTTGTTAGGGTAATCTTTTGATCATTATCCCTTAATTTCCATTAAATGACTTTGTGGTGTGTCATATAAAAGGACCATTTCAAATCTCTACCTTTGGCTTTGACGCTATAACATAGTGTACCCACACTGGCTACAGCAGTACACGATCCCAGTGTAATGAATGGAACTTTTAATTGAGGTTGTAAGTGGTTTTTAAACTGTGTAAAAAGACCAGTAAGTACTTTATTTCAGTTGTCACTATTGACATTTTAAGTGTGCATGTGTATTACTTAAATTTATACTCTAAAAGCTTGGTGAAAAAGAATCTGCAATATTCCCTCTTAGGAGCAGGCCTATACTACCAAAGAAATTCAGAAGGTTTATCTGGCTTAGTCCTAACATGAGTATATGTCAGTCTTCAATTTTTGGGTAGGTTGATGAAACTAGTACAGAATTCATGATAACTGGTTTTCCATTTCTATCTGCTTATTTAGTAGCTGAGAAAAAGTGAACAAATAAGTGGGAAATATAAGCTCAGTGACTCATTTTTCATAAGAGTGCAAATATTACAGGTCAGACTGCTATCATAAATACTAAGAGACTGTCCAAATTATTTTTGTCCTAGAAGTTTATTAGAAATCACTTGACCTTAATGGACCATTGAATGAGACAAATCTTTTGTTACTTACAGTTAATGAAATGTAGTAATTTATCCTTAAGAGTTAAGTGTCCTGAAAGGATCTGATGGCTTTGTAGTTTTACTGGAATAATACCAGTGCAATACTGGTTCAATCCAACAAATAGCCTGAACAAAAGTAAATATTCTCCAGAGATGGCAATCTTATTTCCAGATTTAATAAAAACAAGATTAAAAACAATATAAGGGCCGGCCCGGTGGCTCAGGCAGTTAGAGCTCCATGCTCCTAACTCCGAAGGCTGCCGGTTCGATTCCTACATGGGCCAGTGGGCTCTCAACCACAAGGTTGCCGGTTCAACTCCTCGAGTCCCGCAAAGGATGGTGGGCTCCGCCTCCTGCAACTAAGATTGAACATGGCACCTTGAGCTGAGCTGCCTCCTGGATGGCTCAGTTGGTTGGAGCGCACGCTCTCAACTACAAGGTTGCCAGTTTGATTCCTCGACTCCCCCAAGGGATGGTGGGCAGCGACCCCTGAGACTAAAATTGAACACGGCACCTTGAGCTGAGCTGCCGCTGAGCTCCCGGATGGCTCAGTTGGTTGGAGCGCGTCCTCTCAACCACAAGGTTGCCGGTTCGACTCCCGCAAGGGATGGTGGGCTGTGCCCCCTGCAACTAGCAATGGCAGCTGGACCTGGAGCTGAGCTGCACCCTCTACAACTAAGACTGAAAGGACAACAACTTGAAGCTGAATGGTACCCTCCACAACTAAGATTGAAAGGACAACTTGACTTGGAAAAAAGTCCTGGAAGTACATACTGTTCCCCAATAAAGTCCTGTTCCCCTTCCCCAATAAAAATCTTTAAAAAAAAACAAAAACAATATAAAACTCTTAAACTCACATGAGTTAAACAAAAAGATGAAAGAAAAAAGGAAAAAATACTATAATTTATAACAACTTTTAGATTGGTAGAGCACTAATGGATTCATTTGCATAGTTGGGTTTTGTGGCACAAAAGAGAAATTGAACTAGTTATTGTATAGAGATGATTCTTAATGTTTTTGAAAAATTTCTGTTAATATCATTTTAGACCTGCTCCATATTAGATTTTTTTCAGTTCTATATTAAAAATAAGCAGCTTACTTTCTTGTTGTAGAATTGAGCTATTAACACAGTTATTGGTATACTCCATTTCTAAGCAACACATTGAAAATGAGGGAGAAAAGTAAAGGTATTTGTTAATACATTAAGACTTAAAAAGTTGGATACATGGTCAAAACTTACTCAAAAGATTGATTGGTATTGGGCCATTATATTTTTGCTTTTTACTGTATTTTCAAGTAATTTTTATATCAAAATAGAAAACACGGACTTTATCATGCAAATGTTAAATATATTCCCATAAAACACTTCAGTGTTGGATTCTGTTGTGCTTAATAGAGGGAGATATTCTGAATTATAATGATGCAGTTTAGTTCAGATGAATTACATGGTAACAAACCAGAAATTTGTTGTATATTTGAGTAGTTAACAACTGGAGCAATCCAAACCCTACCCATAGTAAATTTAGCAAAACATAGTTTAAAAATAAACATTTTGATAGCAAGTCTATTTAAATAAAAGTTCCAACAGAGGTTAATAAGACTTGATAGGTCTAACAAACTTAAACCCAAAATTTGGAGAGAATTTATATGAAATGCATTTCCTTAGAAAGCTGCCCTATATATAATTCAAGCAATGTACTGGGAATTCTACCTATTTGAAACGGTAGTATAAATAGTCATCTAGTAGTGTTTACTAGTTTAAAAAGCAATTTTATGTGCTACTGTCTGATGATTAGTAATGTAAAAATGTATAATCAGAAGAACTTAATTCTTCTAAACTGTCATTGGTTTATAAAAGTATGTACATTTAATGGGAAAACAAGTTCGAATGACTGAATATATGTGAAATGAATGTAGTACAGTCTATTTTTGCCATAAAAATAAATATTGAAGCAAGATATGATTTGGTGTGTGAATGTAATAGTGCAATTAAAACTATTTTGCCTCTTTTTTTGTTTTTCATTCTAGATCTTATTGCAAAGAGGCATATTTCCCCATTGGGTTGTTTTCAGTAATGTTCTAGACAATGGATGTTTCTTTTAATAGTTGCCAGTCTATCATCACACATCTTCACAGTAATCAATTACTTAAGAGTTCGAATGCATCTTACCAAAATAGCTGGCTTCATTAATTAGGACACTTGTGGAACAATTAATATATTTAAAGAACAAACAATTACATATTTGCCAACAATGTCAACTTCCCAGCCTGTCGCCAGAGCTCACACTACCATCCCGGTAGTGGAACTTAATTTATTCACTGGATGTCCACTTCCTCTTTTAGTGGGGTTGTTTCTCAACCAGGAACAGCAGCACTGGAAACCTGTTAGAAATACAAATTGTTGAGGCCCATGCCAGATGTGAAAAATTTGAATCAGAAGCTATGGTGATGGGGCCCAGAATTCTACCTTAACAAGTTCCCCAGGTGATCATGGTACATTAAAGTGTGAGAAACACTGCTTTGGTAATTAAAAACCATAGATGTTCAATACAGATCTTATCTTGGGATTCATTCCATAGCCAAGCTGCAGTTAGTAGGCACCAACGTTTATTTAGGCAATTTTTATTAGGTTAATGATATTTACAGTTGTGGTAGGCTGAATAATGGGCCCCCAAAGATGTCCATGTCTTAATCCCCCAAAAAGATAAAATTACATGTTATCTTACAGGGCAAAAGGGACTTTGCTCCTGTGATTAAGATTCTTGAGACGGGGAGACTGTCCCGGGTTACCCAGGTGGGCCCAAGGTCATCCAAGGATCTTTCTAAGAGGGAGGCAGAAGGGTCAGAGTGAACAGAGACGTGATGACGGAAGCAGAGGGGTGTGAGAGAGATTTGAAGATGCTACACAGCTGGACCTGAAGATGGAAAAGGGGGCCACAAGTGAGGGAACACAGGTGGCCTCTAGAAGCTGGAAAAGGCAAGGAACGGATTCTCCCCTAGAGCCTCCAGAAGAATGCAGCCCTGCTGACACCTTGATTTTAGGACTTTGGACTTCTAGAAGGGTAAGATAATAAATGTTTTCTTTTTCTAGCCACTAAATTTGTGGAAACCTGTTACAGCAGCAATAGAAAACTAATAAAATAATACATATTTTCTCTCAGGAAAACTTGATAGTCAGCTGTTTTAAGATCTTGGAAGAACTAGGTGAATATGGAAGCCTCATATCCAGGATTGCCTCAAAACGAAGCTGGTGCAAGACAGAATTCTTGAGGCAACAAGGTTGGCTTTGTAGCAAAACTTTCCTTACCCCAATTCAAAAGTATCTTCTTCCTGGCCCTGGAACTGAATATGTGGAGTTTTTCTTTTGGGATATGCCATTGGATCCATCTGCTGCTTTTCAAAGGTCTGCGAAAAGGAACTTGTTAGGCAGCATCTTGTATCACTAAAGTGTGAATCAATTTAGCAGACTGCTTTCCAGGACTATACTAGCACATGAAAGGAAAGGTAGAAGAGGTATTTCTATTTCTGGATGTAAATTATTTCAATTATGATTTCTAAAGACACTAAGAATTAACTTGGGCATATTAAAACAAAAAGAAATCTTTGGATCAGCTAGTCCAAACTCTTTTAGACAGAGGTCCAGGGTAAAGTAATTAAGTGGCGACTACACAGCTAATTAATTCACTTGGCAAATTGTCCATCTTGCCGCATAAAAACTGCTCTGATCTTTTCTGATTGATATCACTGGGGAGAAATGGGACTTTTCAAAGTAAGTCTTGCCAGGAAGATCCTATTTTATATTTTCCACCATTTAAATATGAGTGAATGAGGACATTTTCACGTAATAGCCATGTGCTACGTTCTCCCTTCTACACGGGGAATTTGCACTGAGTAAAGAGGAAACATCTGTCTTGTTTTCCCATAACCTTTTCTGTAGCTACCGTGTTTCTCCAAAAATAAGACCTAGCCGGACAATCAGCTCTAATAAATTTTTTGGGGCAAAAATTAATATAAGACCCAGTATATATTATATAATATTAATTATAGACCCGGTCTTATTTTACTATAGTAAAATAGTCTTATAGTAAAATAAGACCGGGTCTTATATTAATTTTTGCTCCAAAACACGCATTAGAGCTGATTGTCTGGCTAGGTCTTATTTTTGGAGAAACACAGTTAACCTCCCCTCCAGCTCAAACTATCTCCTGTGAACAAATGTGTTCGTGCTCAAGCAGACAGGACTTCGGGATCCAAGGAGAAGTAAGTCCTCAAGAAACCCATAGTCTAGACAGGAGACAAACCGGGTACATAAACAATAAAATTCATATTGTAGGCATGACAGATCCCAGGTCCCAGACAGGCGGGACAATCACTCAAGCTTTCAGCGTTCTATTCAATCTGGGCTGTCAGTGAAGGCGCAGGAGGGACAGCCGAGGGGAAATGACATTCTGATCAGATCACAAGTATAAAGGCAAGGAGAGAGGACCTCTGCTTGTTTAGGGAACAAGCAATTGGATGTGACAGACACTTAGGATGCCTGGGAGAGCATGACAAGAGATGAGCTGGGAAGGAAAAGATGACTATAAACAATGCAAAGGGGCCTGCACTGTATCTTTTTAGCAAGAGGAAACTCTAACTGGTGGTTTTTCTTAAGGGGATGGCATGATCTGCTTGAAAATAATAGCCCCCTCTGAGTATTTTACAGTCCTGTGATGAAGCTCTGTAATCACCCCCATGCAACAAATGGGGAAGCATAGAGGCTCCATATCCAGCTTAAGGTCTCACAGTTCATAAGGATCAAACCCAGGCAAACTGGCTTAAAAGCTCACTCATCGTGACTGCAGATCAGAGTGGAGGATGCGCTGTGGGAGAGTAGAGGGAGAGATGTAAATTCACATGCTGCTTGGAGTCTAAGCCAGTTTCTCAAACTTATCGTTCACTTCCTACATTTACACAGTTTTGCCAGATCCAAGAACCACTTTTGATATTTCTTTAACTCATCTTTTTAAACCTAATTTTAAAGAGAAACCTGAGGATAACAACAGAAATACCTTAACAGGTACAAAAGTCCGGAAGGGCCATGGCCCCAGAGACAAAAAGCTGTACCCATAGTTGGAGGATAGAGAAGGCCAGAGAAGTCAAAGCAGGGCAGGCAGAAGTAGGTCTGGGGCTGGGCCCAAAGGGTGGAGCAGCAGCAAGAAGGTAGTTACAGAGAATGCCTTAGGCAAGATGGCAGCTCCAGACGAGGGGGAGAAAAATGTGAGCCAGGGCAGTGAGTCTGCCCTGAGCTGTTACATGGATAACGAGGTGAGGGGTTGTGGAAGGGTGAGGCTGGGACTGAAGAAAGGAGCCCTGCAGGCTGAGAGAAGGATGAAGTCCAAGAAGTGAGTAGAAGGGTGAAGGATGATTGATGGGGAGACCCAGGCTGGGAGCCAAGAATAGGGTCGGGGGTATTTTGGGAGGTTTAAGGGCATCACAGGATCGGGAAAGGAGAGATTGCGTAGAGGGTTAAGGGGAAGAACTCCAGACGTGAGAACTGAGGGGTAAGTGGGGGGCCTAGGAATGGTGCGGCAGGGTGACTTGTGGCAAAAGACATTAGAGAAGAGACTTGGGTTCTCAGCCCCACCACACTGTATTTTACTGTTTGCCTCTGAGCCTGAATCCTGAACATAGTGATATTGCGCCTGTCATCCATGTACCACCAGAAATCTGCTCCAGTGGTGGCACCACCTTTGGGAAACGCTGGTGTGGGCAAAGGAGGAGACAAAGCCCGAGTTAAAGAATGGGATACTTGGAGGCCATTGCTAAGTTTCTAGAACATTTGGGTTATCATCATTATTGTTTCATCTTTTTATCCTCCCCAGTGCCAGGCATGAAACTTTCAATTACATTATTTTAAGTGGTTAAAAAGACAGAAGTAGAGATGAGTCTTCTGAGACATACGAGTATATTAATAGTAAGAATACTGTTCATGAACTACAAGGTAAAGAAGAGCGTGTCTGACTGGGTCTGATAGAATATTTGCCCTCACAGAAGGGACAAGTTTTCAGGTAGCTGACAGACTGCCCTAGCTCACTGGTAACTAGAAAGGCCTAGAGGCTTTAGACAGTGCACGAAACTGAGAAAAAAGCAATTAAAGGACTGTAGACCGGGCTTAATGTTTCAAGATCCATGCCAGATCATAAACCGTTTCCCATTGCCTACAAAACCAGTATGTCTGGGTAAATTATGTTCTGAGAAACAACTTTAGAAATTGTGGTCAACATATCTTAAGGTGACCCCAATGATCTTCCCTTCTGGCATTCACATCCTTCTACAATTAAGAGTAGGTGGGACCTGTCGCTTGCAACCAAAAGAATATGTCAAAGCTGACGGAAAGTCATTCCTGTGATTGTTATGTTACCTAAGACTCTTGCTAGCAGAGTCTCTCATTCTCCTGTTAGCCTTGAAGAAACTCGCAGATGTGTTGTGAGCTGTCCACGGAGAAGGCCAAGTGGCAGGGAACGGTGGGCAGCTTTCAAGAGCTGAGGGCAGCCAACGGCCAGGAAGAAATTGAAGTTTTCAGATCTAGTGCTACAAGGAAAGGAATTAGGCCAACAATCTGAAAAGTTTGCAAGCAGGTTCTCCCCACATCAAGCCTTTAGATGAGCTCTGGACTAACACCTGGATTGTAGTCTCGTGAGACCCAGAGCAGAGGACCCAGCTAAGCTGTGTTCAGAAACAGGGGCATAAATAATACATGTGCTTTGTTTTCAGCTGCTAAATCCATGGCAATTTATTATATAGCATAGAAAATAAATACAGAAAATCTTAATCTAGAAAAGAAAAAATAAGAAAAGGAATATTGAATTACTGGCCATCTGGGATATTTATTAATGAGTATCAAAGATCCAAAGGGCAATCCTCAGTGCTCATTTCGGTGATCTTAAGAGTTGGTCCTTCCATGTCATGATGATTGTCACCTTTGACACTGCAGAGCTGAACAGACTGGGAAAGTGCTGTGCTGAGACAACATAATTCATTTGAAGTCTCAACCTTTTCAGTATCACTGTCACCTTCAATGACATTCACAGAGGTTTCTTGGTCTGTTACGTTCTCTGACATACTTGGATTTTTTTCATCCCAAATTGAAGGTCCAAGATTTGTTTCATCATTTACCTGCTTAACTATAACCCCTTCTGAATACTTTGATTTATAGACAGGCATGAAAAATTCATTTGGTGAGAATATCTCATTCTCATCCTTTGGTGCAGACAATAACATATCCAAAGCTTTTTGGTATTCTTGACGTTCCTGTTGAATTGCTGCATCTTGTTCATTTTTATATTCATTTTGTTCTGAACTTTCAGCCACTTCAAAATCAAGTAAATTCAACATATCATCTTCCTCTAGTTTTATGTCATCTAGCTTTTCCTTGGCTGTGCAGCCTAAGTTCACCTTTAGGATATGCAGCAGATGTCGCATTTTCCCCTAAGATTAAGAAAAAGACAATAATTACATTAATTAAGATAGTTAAATTGAATTACTTTTGTCTGCAGTGCTGCTAATCTCAGCAGGATCAATACTTCTTCTACTCCACCCCTAAACACACACAAAATACAAGGGGAAAAAAGCACTTGTTTTTAATGCATCTTTGAAGGTGTGGAAAAACTTTAAAATTCTTTCTATGTTAGAGTTTTTCTAATGAAGTTGTAAGGAAAGACAAACCTCCTCCAAATGGTGTTTATTTTGTCTTATATGTCGCTCAAACAGCTGTTCTAAAAACCTACAAATGATAAAGAAAATTATTAATGTCTCAAAATCAGAAAATCACTAAATGTAAAATAGCCATGCAATAACTAAACTACTAAAGATTGGAAAATATTTTTTTGATTACTCTTCTTTCCGAAGATAAAGACCAATCCTTCCCTGATAAGTTTTCCAGTTTGGCAGCTGGTACGGCTTCCACTCTGCATTTAACTTAATATAATGGATGCCAATGCTTCTGAAAGACTGCATGCTACTTACATTTCTGTGAATAAAATATTTTACATGGGGGCCAAGAATTCCTACACACACACACACACACACACACACACACACACACGCTTTTTTCTCTCTTACAGACATATGCAAACACAAGCCTCTCCCTCCCTTCTCTTTCACACACACACGACCCCCATAAACCAAACCCTAAAGAAAATTCTCTTATGAAGTGTTATTTGACAATGCTTCTTAAAGTATACTTGAAAAAAATTCCATGGATGGTAAATCCATATAATAACCTAAAAGTTATCACTTATTAAGCACCACTAAGTGCTAGGCACATAATAATCATTATACCTCTAATCATGACCAATATTGGGAGAGAAAGGTACGATAAAATAATTTTAAAGATGCGAAAACCACATCTCTAAGACAATAATTTCCTCTCCTTTAAGGTCGCAAGCCATTAAGAGAATTTAACCCAGATGTGTCTGACTCCAGACAGTTTATTCAACTACATCATGCTTATCTTCTATCACGTGACTGTTTCAATAGGTTTCTTGAAAAACAATTCATTTCCTTTTTACCATTTGTTATTTTCAATGAAGTTATGAGCCAACCTTATACTCAGTAGTTCTGTATAATTTAATAAATTTTTTAAAACCCAAGAAATCCATATTCTATATTTTAACGACTGTTGATGTTTTGGAATATTCACTCCTAGGCAATTTTCTATGCATATTTATTTCTTTACCAAAACTGGGATGAAATGATGCATACTGTTTAGGTACCTTTTTTTTAAATTATATATTTTGAATATCTTTCTATATCAAATTCACTTGTATACTATTTAAGTCTCTGAACAGAACTTACTCTTGTAAATATTCTACAATTTATTCAACCAAACCTTTACTATTTAACACCTAGGTTGATTCAATTTCTAGTGCTATTATCAAAAACACTGCAATAAACACCCTTATGAAATCTAAGAGAAAAACGTAAGATTTTTTTTAGTATAAATACATGTTTTATGCAAATGTTTTTTATTTTTGCTTTATAGTCAGTATTTTTGTTGCGGAAAAAAACAACAAAATATACTATTTTAACCATTTTTAGCTGTACAGTTCAGTAGTGTTAAGTATATTCACATTGTTATGAAACAGATCAATAGAACTTTTTCATCTTGCAAATCTGAAAGTCTATACCCATTATACAAATATTTTTCACCATCTTTTAAAAAATGAAAGCAATAAATAGAATGACTGCAATAAAACTTAGGTTTTTTTGGTATATCTTTTAATACTGACAATGTTTGCTTTAATTAAAAAAAAACTTCCCACAGGAGTAGAAATACTACATTAGAATGTCTGTACTTCACATAGGGAAAGTATGCAGTGTACATGTTAACGGGGTCTTATGCTACATAACAAAGTGGGGCTCAGTGTCCAATGAATTTTAGGTAAATAAATGTTCAAGGTGATTCAGGACCACACAGTTTCCTTCGATGTGTTAAGACCTAATCTGGTTTTGCAAACTTCCCACTTCATTTACAGCATGCAAACCTAGCTTTTAATTTGCCTCACTTTAGCAGTAACAGTTGTAACCAAAATGCTTGCATTTGATTCTTACCAGTTTTCAAACATCAAAATGGCATTATAGATCTTTGTAAATAAGCAAAAATTTATTTTACTAGTCTGTTATAACCAAGAGATATAACAGTATTTAAATAAATAAAATCTGTTTTTCTCTACAACATGCCCGAACTTTGAGCCTGACTACAGTATGAATAAAAACATACTTTAAAATTTGCTATCAATTATAGGACTATGGTCCCCCAAGAAAGCAATATAATTTTTCATTTCCTAACATACGGAAATAACTTCAAAAAATGAAGAGTATTTAATGTACTCTTAACCACCATGCATTATTTTAAAAAATCTAACCTGTTTGAAAATAAACCAAGTTTCAAAATTTCATCTGTTACATCTTCAATGAAACTCAGATACAACAGTTCTTCTTCACTGTGAAGGCAAAGCAATATAGAGAATAAAAATTATTAATTACTTACTGCGAAAGCTATAGGAAATATGAGTACCTAATTAGAAATATCTCAAATGCACTTCTCTCTCACATTAAGGGGAATAGTATAAAACAAACACAATGTCAGCCTTCTGAAATTATGCAAAGATAAATATTAAAGATGAGAAAATACTCCCTAATACAGTAAAATTTCATAGATGTCTGCAACACCCATCCAGCAGTAAAAAATAAGCAGGGATTAAACAAAAGAGAGACCATCCAAGGGCAAGAGGGCAACCAAGTGTGACCCAGTGGGGCATGTGTTCCCCATGAGGGCTATGAATGGCCACTGGCTCCCGACCATGTCTGCAGCAGGGCCGTGAGCCCCTCTGCACAGCACGTGCAGGAAGGGAAAGAGGAAAGTCGTCCAGAGAAGCAGGAACTTCAACTACGAAATCCTCTCCTGCTCCTAGGAGAGGATCTTGTTTAAGGTTGGGAACTATACTGAGCAGAAAAATTATCTTTTTTCCTCAAAATGTTTGGAGAGTAGGGAGATAGTCAAGTAGGAATATTTGTGTAGAAAAATACAGTGGTAATTTTTAATTACTTGGACATATTTATTATACTGTCTTATGATATAACTATTTTAGTAGTTATTACAAGAAAATTAGGATACTATTATAAATTTGATTTTAATTAGCTGAAATTAGTGATTTGATAGAAAATGCAAATAGCATTTATTACATGTAAATACTCAATTACTGAACAAGTAAATAGAATGGATGGAGTTGATAATAAGCAAATCAGATAATAGATTAAAATGTATAAAATTATACTTTCAAACTGATTCAGTCTCTAATATTTAAATAGCAAGTTTGAAAATAAATGAAATAATAAAAATAGATTATTTTCCTTGAAAAAGTGTAGCTTAACTAAAACAATATTAAAACCTACAAGTATAAATATCTGCAAAGAACTGGTGAAGTTAGAAACCTCCAGGAAAGCTATCCTGAGCTATTAAAAATCTGAATTTCTCAAAAACTGTATTATTTTTACTTATAAAAATAAACAAGAATTATGGACACTAATTATAAAAAATAACAGGTATTATCAACTTAGGGACAAATTTCCACTGGACATAAAGATAAAGATAATAATTTCAGAAAATTCTGGTAATTTTCTAAAGTTAGCATGTGTTATATGATTGAACTCCAAAGCTGGTTTTAAGAGAAATTAGTGTGCAATTCCTGAGTTATTAATGATGGCTTGTGTGATTCTTAATTCTTGGTTTCTCCTAAGCAAAATGAAGAGGTGAGAAAGATCTTACTCAGAATAGATTTTTCTCCTTGAAGGAGGCTGCAGGAAATACTGACTTACTGCCCTGGAAAGAGAAAATTAAAACATTTGAACAAAACAATGGTTGGTGTACAATAAGTGTTCAGTAATGTTATATCCGAGGTATTATCAAAAAATACGGTGAATGCTGCTGCCAAGTGCCATCCAATGGAAAGGCAGGGATCTTCAAGATGGGAAGTGGCACGTGGAACCTTAGTAACAGTGTGTGACAAGTTTCAGCTTGTTCGGTGTAGTCAGTCAGATGTGAGCTATGATTGAGAAGGTGTGTTTTAAAGTGTGTCGTAAATTATCCTCCATCATGATAACGTTCCATGTCACACATCACTTCTGGTATATGGCAATTTCTGTCAAATAAAAATATTATGGTGTGTCCTCATCCACCCTATTCACCGGATCTGGCACCCTGTGACTTCTGGCTCTTCCCCAAAGTCAAAATGACCATGAAAGGTAAACATTTTGAATAGATTCAGGATATCGAGGCAGCCATGACAGGGCAACTAAAGACACAAAAGAGGACTTGCACAACTGCTTCAGAAAGTGGCAGGAATGACGGGATAAGTGTGTTCCAAGCGAGGGGGAGTATTTTGAGGGGTACTAATGGCAATGTATCTTTCACTATAATAAATTTTTGTAAATTTTTAAAAATTTAAACATTCACCATAGTTTTTGATGACACCCTGTATAGCAATATGTTTTATACCCATGATCTAATCTAATCTTTAGAACAACCCTGCCAGGAATATTGATTGGATAGGTATTGTTTTTCTCACTTACTGTGAGTTCACCAGGGCGCAGAGAGGCTAAGTAACTTGCAAAGGTCACGTGTTAGTAAGTAGCAAAGGCAGACTTTTAAATTAGTCTTCTAATTACAAATTCACAAGCCTTTTTAAAACTGTACTATGGCACTTACATAGTACAAACAATGACAATTTGACTAAGGTTAACATATATAATGCTGAAAACATATTTGTCTGTGGAAGAATTTTTAAGGCTGACATGTAAAATTTGTCTTATTCAGTTATGCCATCATTAGTTAATTCTAAGCTTTTTATTCAGGTATACGCAATTATAACATTTCTTTTAGAAGCTACTAGAAAAGATAGATATCCCCTTTTAGGTGATTTTTATTTTCATTGCAGACTGGGTCAGAGTAGCTTATAAATCTTAAATTATGAGTACTGAAGCACCATGAATTTCAAGACAGGTTAGCAATGAACCCTGTAGCCTCACTTGTGAGATCTCCCAAGGAAAGGCCTGCATGAGGAGCTGGGCCCTGAGAGGCTGGGTGTGCTGGCCCGCTGGTCTGCTATACAGCACCTCATTCTTGCCCTCTTTTTAAACTCTAGCCCTTTCTTTCTTCCACCTCCTTCATCTCACATCTGATCTCTGACACTGGAAATGCATTTGACAGCTGAAACTATCAAAGGCATTTTTAAAATTCTGTACTATAGGTGCTAAACCTATCTTTTTGTATTTAGGTATAGTATTTCATAATCCCTAACCAAGATGAGTGAGTAGTTTTAAAAAACAGTGCCTCTAGGGGGTGGCCAGTTAGCTCAGTTGGTTAGAGCGTGGTGCTAGTAACACCAAGGTTGCCGGTTTGATCCCCATATGGGCCTCTGTGAGCTGTGCCCTCCTTAAAAAACAAAAACAAAAACAAAACAGTGCCTCTACATAGCATGGATAGAACAAGCACTAGCATATGGTGACTATTACAAATCACAAATTAGGAATCCTCCAATGGGAAGGTGGTGTGGTCAGTACTATCTGTGCCACGTAAACTGGTTAGCATCACTGCAGAGGATTTCTCTTGGAGAAAATTATTTTTCATATCAATAGTGATGGCAAATAATACAAGCTAATGTCCTTTTTCCCTGGATTAATGAATAGTAAAATGAATTCATTGAAACTTACTACTGCGTACTTTGTAAAATTTCCTTAGCAAAACTAACCCTACTGCTGAATTGTACCACACCAGCGTGTAATGAAATAGGTCAGTTATGCAGGAAAGTGGTTAGATGGAGACAATTGAAATGCTTTCTCCTGCGAGCTGCTTACCTTGACGGGGAATACTGAAGAGCATCGTCTTTAATCTCATCCCGGGGTAAGCCAGGACCTTGTAAAGGTAAACGGGTTATTCTTTCTTTGGTACCACATGTCGTACAACTAGATGCCTGGGGCTGCAATGAGAAGAAGAAATCTTAATTTTGCTTCAAAATACATGATAAAAGCAGAAATAAAGCACAACAGCAAATTTCAAAGAAAAAGTCAAGGTAAGATGAGTAGAGACACCCAGTAGATAAAAGTGACAGATATATGACAACAAAGAATGTTTTAGAATATGTTTTCTATCCAATCAGGACTTTTTTTCTTAAATTTATTTAAAGTAAGATAAAACAACTTTTTATTTTTTTAATGAGGGATATTTTAAATGACATTAAGAAATCACTACAAATAAACATAAAAAGAGAAAATGAAGCGAATTTGCAAGTTTTAGATAAAGCTGAGAAAAAATATCCCATTATTCAGAAATTCAAACACCCCATCTGTTTCAAATGCCAACATGTCACACATGTAGAAGCATGGCAGCGTGAACACTAATGTTAACAAAACTACTGGCAGCTTGCTTTTACAAGCAGCTTTACTATGGGTCACATACTGTGCCAGAAACATTTACTTACATCATATGATTTAATCTTTACAAAGCAAATTTATGTAGAGTGCTTTGCAGTTTTAAAGGGGCTGTTAAAATGAGGGTCTACTGCCTTTATCCTCTACTAGCTTCCTCAAGTGGACAGCTGCTGGTACTAATTATGGAATAGGAGGACACACCATTTTCTTACAGGGCTATGGATAAACATTTGGAACACAATGTCATAAAAATGGACTTATTCTGCTTTATATTATGTAGATACATACAGAGCTAACTCTCCTCCCAATCCTCAAGCTGGTCTTAGGCATCATTTTTTGAGCCCTGGCTGTTGTAGGCACTTTACCCACCTCGTTTATTCCTTCCAATGATCCTGCGTGTTAAGTACAGTTTTCCTAGATGTGGAAACTCTGCTCTTAGAGGATAAGTGATTTGTCCTTGGGTGTTAAGTGGCAGGTCCCTATGTCAAACAGCTATTAATGGCTGAGATGGAAGCCTACAATCTTCTACCCATTTTCAGAAGGGAAGATGGAAGTTGAGTGTGATTACATTTTATTCTTCTATCCCTGAAACTGTGTTTGACATTTTCATAGACAAACCTTTTATTAACTAATAAATTTAAATTAGGACACAGTATATGATTAATATCCCCAAAATAAAAATAATGACTATCTCAAAATCGAAACTGTGATTTTTTTTTTAAGTTGTGATATTTTAAAAGAAATGACTGCTAAGCATTCAAATATAAGCACTGTTAAAAAGACCTTCATGGTATAGAAAAATGTAGAGGCAAACATAAGAGAATGATATACCCATCTATTATAAAATGTTTAAGTAATACAATCAGTGGCAATTCTTTAAAAACATACAGACATAAAAACTAAAATAACTTCTGCACAACTATTCTGGATCCTTCAGTAATCCAAGACTGCATCTTTGAAAATAACATTTCAGGTATTTTATTCATTCACTCATCTGTCCAGCCAGTCAACCAACCACCTAGAAGAGACGCTAATGACAAATGATTTCCCAGATTGGCAGGATTTATCTGGCCACTCTCAGAGAACTACCATACGAGTATAACCACTCATAATAGGCAAACCTTCTGTACACTGGCTATAGCATATGCAAGAAGTGTCACCAAGAGATTACTCTCCTCAGTCCAAATAGCTAAACACATTCTACTAAGTTAAAGCAGCTATACTTCCAACGAACACAAGAGATCTCATTTTTATTACCTGTTTTATGTTCACTTCTGAATTTGTGACGTTCTTAGTCTCAACTGCCTCAAAATCAGATTTAAAGCTGTAATATTTAAAAAGAATTACTGTTAGGCCTTCAAAATACAAACACTATGATAATGAACTTCACTGTCTAGAAAAAAATAAACACAGGAGATGAAAACCACCTATTTTTATAAAATGTGTTATTTCTGATTATATATTATGTTGGTGTAAAAGTAATTGTAGTTTTTGCAGTTTTTAACCTTTTAAACCACAATCACTTTTGTACCAACCTAATAATTAGGAAATAGATATGGTTTGGACTACATATGCTTCCCCTGCACTCCCGTTTTAAATAGCAGCTGTATTTCAGTTGGCCAGAATGGAACTAAGGGAAATGGAACTCTTATCTTCAAAACATGTCATAAATATAATATCAGAAAAGCATGTGATATCCTTGCTTTCCTTATTTCTCCCTCACTTGACAAGTTCTATCATAGATTAAATTCCTTAATTCTTTGATTAAATGTATGCTGTACATTAAGTGACATTACTGTAGCCCTTGTCTTTACCCAGAGAAAAGCATACTAGTAATAAGTATTTTTTTGCTTTCTAAAAGAACAAAAATCTAGTACCTAATAAAATATTTGTTATAACACTAGGAAAAACAATCACAAATCAGCTAACACTTAACATTTTATAAGATTTGTTTGTTTCTTCAACCACTTGGAAAATTTTCACTGAATATTCATTATGTGCCAGGCACTATCGTATATGAAAACATTATTGAGGCAAATTATACTTAATTTCCAGAAATTATCCCAATTGTCTAAATTATACCTGGGAGTTGTTGCTATACAAGACTGTTATATGTTGCCATACTTGCCCTCTTTTTAAACTCTGGATACCTCTAGTTAAAAGAGAGCTCCCTATGGGTAGATAAACAGTTGTTTTTTGACATATTTTAAGGATTCCGGAAGTATAATATTTAAAAACATACATAAGTTCTAGTACCATGTTTAAAACAACAAATTAAAATGTGTAACATTCATATTTATAAGAAGCTAGACAAGCTTAATAGCTACTTAGTTTTTCAATAATTACTTTGACAGTTCTAGTGATAACATGCAAAAAGAAAAGTCACACTAATCTCATTCCATTCAAAAGGGACATAAGGCACATGATATAAAATAAGGAATATTATTTAATTTCTATAACATCCTGAAGGATGTACTATTGGCTGTTGATGTGCCATACCTGCTTAATTCAGTCTGGGTTTCAGCTTCTATCCGCTGATCTGTAAAATCCTTTTTTCTTCTGGCAGGTGTATAGTATCGATACTGTGACAGGAAAGATTTTGCTTCTGATTTTAAAGTGCGTGGAGTGAATGGCAAATGTCTGTTAGAAAAGAGTTCAGAATGTTTATCCAAAAGGTCCCCACTGGGTGCTTTTGAAATAACTAACTGAAACCGATGGGCATTCGGGAATGTGCTCCGAGGGCCTCTGCCACATGAGGTTCCAGACGACAGTCTCCTCGGCCCGGAGGTGGTATAATCCACACTGGACAGGAAGGAGCTGGCGGTCTTCTCAGTACCATTTGTGAGATCTTTATTGGATTTAGGTAGACTTATGTGTAGTTTCTCTGAAGAAGTTACTGGTGACCTTGAAAAGGACGAATAGCCATTCACTTCTTCGATTAACACGTCATCTTCATCTTGTGGTTCTCCTGAAGGCTAAGAACATTGGATATGATAGTCATCAATTACATTGACAAATTCATATAATGGGGGATCTCCAGATTATTCTTTTAAAAATGGTTGCTTTACGGGTCTACGAGGTGTGATCAAAATATAAGGTGAATGTTTAAAAAAAATTATCACAGTAAAAGACACATTTTTATTAATCCCCTCGCTTCGAACACACTTATCCCATCATTCTTGCCACTTTGTGAAGCAGTTCTGGAAGTCCTCTTTTGTGAGTGTCTTTAGCTGTGAAGATGTCCTGCCTCGATGTCCTGAATCATTTTGACTTTGAGGAAGAGCCAGAAGTCTCACAGTGCCAGATCCGGTGAATAATGTGGATGAGGACACACTGTAATGTTTCTATTTGACAGAAATTGCCATATACCAGAAGCAATGTGTGACATGGAGTGGTGTCATGATGGAGGATGAAACCATTTGCCCATTTCATGTTAATGAGTTGTTAGCGATCCATGATTTACGGCACTCTTTAAAACACACTTTCTCTCAACTGTAGCTCACACCCAACTGACTGCACCAAACAAGTCGAAACTTGTCACACACTGTTACTAAGGTTCAACGTGTTGCTTCCCATATTGAAGATCCCTGCCTTTCTGATGGATGGCACTCGGCAGCAGCATTCACCATATTTTTTGATCACACCTTGTACAGAATTAACTTACATGTTCCTGAAGATGTTAGCATTGTGTGTAAAGTTCTATTCAAGCTTTTGAATTAATATATAAAAATGTAATTCTAAATATAATAGCATTTTTCTTTCTGAAGCTAAAAAAATGATTCATAACATATACCTACTCGTATTTGTGGTCTTGAACTTGAATATTGAGATCTACTGGTAGATCTCAATTTTACTTAAAAGTTTCCAAACCAACTGCGAGCCCCAATCCCCTTCTCAACCACTGCTGTTGGCAGCATCTTCCTCTTTCCGTCTTGTCATTATGGCAATCTGCAGTGCCAGCAGTTCCTCTGTGACTTCATGGCTTTGTAGAAATGAAAAGGAACTTCTCCTCACAATATGTGGAGCCCTGACTTAAGTAACTGATATTCTAAATATAATTAAGAAATACTTATTACATAAAAAGTTTGCTTATGTTTCTTAGGTTCTCCTCACAAGTGGGAAAAGCTTTGAAAGGGAAGGTGTTTTGGACTGCTCCATTTTTTTTTTCTTTTTTTGGTTTAACCTTGGAAGAACCATTTATACAGAATATAAAGTCTAAAAACATACATATTTTATTCTTTGAACAGATGAGATGCCCCAAAAACCTTGTCTATGATTCCAGACTTTATAGACACCTGTGTATCCTTTCCAGAACTCTGAGTCACTTGACTAGGTAGAAGGGAACTTACATGGAAGTGACAGAAGGGAAGCTGAAAATGGCTAGGATTTAGCCAGTTCTATCTGTCCTATAAGCTCATGGGGAGAAAAACAAGAGGAATAAGGAAAGAGCCAAGTACTTCCTTTGTGCAAGATACTGTTTTCGCCATTGAGTAGAATAAACAAGGACGAAGAAGAATGTCTATCACTGCTACTAATAAGTTTACCATGTGCAAGGTACTGCTCTCTAATTGATTTACGACTCGTTTAATCAGCACATAACTTCTGGGTGGTAGTACAATTGTTACCTCTATTTTACAGATGAAGGAACTCCGGGGTCTCATTGATTTGAACCCAGGCTGAGCCTATGCTCTTCACCATTACATCATATTATCTATTTTAAAGACTCCTTTGAAAATCATGTATTTTCAGATTTTTTTATATCACCAGGAATCTTACACTGATTTTAACTCCTTTCCTGGTAATGAACAACTCAGTTAACCTAAGTACTGATTTATCTAAGTAAGGAATTGCAGAAAACTGGGTAGTGTGACTAATGCCTAAAATAGGTCAAGTCACTTATTTCCTTTCCAAGTGCTTTCTAAGCCTATCCCAAGTTCAAGGCAAAATTACTCAAAGCAAGTAAGTATTTTGGCATTAAAATTTGAGTCACTAGGGTACTGCTTGGTTAATGACTGTAATATGTTAGTTTTAAAAAGTATTCCCAAACTAGATTCACACTACAGCTTATTTACTAGAAGAGTTGGGCTCCCTGGGAAGGCATTTCTAAGTACGATCTGAAAAGTCCTTTAGGGCTATTAAATAATAATTACAGGAATTATTTACACTTAGAGCAACAGTAAAAACTGGATCAGAGCAGGCAGAAATGCGTAAGGCATTAGACTGACTTCAAAAAATTCTTATTAGTAATGGTTATTTAATAAACAAAATGAAATACCAAAGAAAGTCTTTAAAGGCAGAAATATATCCTCATCTGTCTAAAATGGGCTGGAAAAATTGCTTTTGAGCTGACCGAAGACATGAAATTTTTCTGTAGTTTTATGTCTCATAATCCCTACCTTATATGCTACTTTTTCTTTCCTTGGAAACCAGTAGAACACAGTATGGAATCAACTGTACCAATCTACTTTTTTGAGATTACATTGTTTCTCTAGCCATAAATATCAGAAAACTTGGATGGAAATATAATAATTTTCATAGAAAATGTGTAACACTGGTAAATTCACCAAAATTTGAAGAGCACTGTAAGTTCTAAAATCAGAAAAGGGTTCAATTATGTGTCAATTGAACAAGTATTCTGGTGGTAGTCTGACCACTTTCATGTTCTTATGTCATCCTTACAGTTCAACACAATTTGTTGAAAACTATTTCAAAGTGATAATCATTGCATAGTTTTCATATACCGTGTTCCCCCGAAAATAAGAGCTAGCCGGACCATCAGCTCTAATGTGTCTTTTGGAGCAAAAATTAATATAAGACCGGGTCTTATATTATTATTAGACCCGGTCTTATATTATAGTTAAATAATATAATAATAATACATATTCAAGAGAAAGTAAGAGAATATTATGAACAAGCCTATGCAAAAAATTGGAAAATTTAGACATAGACAACTTCCTACATATATTCAACTTACAAAAATAGTTATATAAGGATTTCAAAAATTGAATCACTAGTCAAAAATCTTTTCACAAAGAAAACTCTAGGCCCTGATAATTTTAATGTTGAGTTCCATCAAATTCAAGGAACAAATTAATTCCAAACTTACATAAAGTATTCTAAAGCATAGAAAAAGAGGAAACAGTGCCCAGTTTAAGAGGCTAGCATATCCTGACATAGTAGAAAAAAGGCAAATGATAGGTTAATATTAATAGTAAACACAGATGCTAACATCCTAAGCAAAGTATTAGCAACTGCATCCAGCAATGTATAAAAATGGGATTCATCATCAAAGTAGTGTTTATATTAGGGATGCAAAATTAGTTTAACATTATAAATTCAATTGTAATTCACTACACTAACAGATTATAAAGAAAAATCGTACCATTCATTTAAAAAAATGCAGAAAAAGTATTTGATAAAATTAACATGCTTTCATGAGAAAGGAAAAAAAATCCTCTTAGCAAACTAGTAATAGAAGGGAACTTCCTTAATCAGATGTAAAAAGGTATCACAAAACACCTTTAGCAGGGATCATCAAACTAGAGCCTAGAGGCCTAATCTGGCCTACTGTCTTTTTTGTTAATAAAGTTTTAATAGAACATAGCTAGGCCCATTCATTTATGTGTTGTCTACGGCTACTTTCCAACGGCACAATATTATGACAGAGACTGTGTGGCCTGAAAAGCCTAAAATATTTACTACATGGCTCTTTACAGGAGAAATTTACTGATTTTTACCTATAGTAAACATGTTATCAAAAGGTCAGGTGGTACCACTATGAAGTACTTTAGAAACATCTGCTTTTAAAAGGTAAAAATACTATCTTACCGTTTGTAGAGTGTTAAATAATGACTTGGAATTATTTTTAGAATTGGCCTGCACTTCGGTTTTAGGTAATTTCAACTCCCTTTCACATCGTGCTAATTCCTTTTTGAGTTTCTCTCTTCGTTGTTGGTCTGCATCTGATGGGAAGAATGAATCTTTTGAAATACAGAATAAAATAGAAAATTTAATTTTTTGGTCTTGGAAGACTAATAAAGGGTACTTTTTTTTTCTTGCTAGCTATGTTTACACTACTGATGTGTAAATAAAAATCCATATACTTTTCTGTATAGAGAAACTATGATAATACTGAATTTATAGAAACTTTAAATGGATTAACTACCTAAAAAGTACAAACAGTATGTGACAAACTAGTCAAACCTAAGGGGTCAAGAAAGCAACTCTAGAAAATATTTAGAGATACGAAGGTTAGAAATGCATGACTGTCAACTGCAGTTTGAATTATGCCCGACTCTCCCCCAAATGAAATATTATGGTCAATGTCATCATATGCTATAAAATTTAAGTTTTATATGACTTTAAAAAATGACATTAAATTTGAAAACATTATTTTCAATCAGGATAACTCATTTCTATTTCTCTTAACTGTTATTCACTTGAAAATACAAACAAAAAAAGTGGTTTCAAACTTTGGTGTGCCTTAAGTCAGGTACTGGTCATTATGAAGACTTATCGTCGTACAAAAACTAAAAATGGCAAAGTAAAAGGTAGTCAAATTTCAGAGTTAACTAGAAGTTTAACCATAAGTGGAATCAGTTGTATTTTCATATAAAATAAAAAATTTAACATGTACTTTTTTATTGGAATCTATCCCAACTTTATGGACAAGATAATTTCAAGTTTCAAATCACCCTGATTTGAATCAGAATTTATAAAAATTTCTACATGCTGAAAAAACAAACTAAGGTAATATATACGTATATTTAAAGTTTCAACTATAATTCTTAAGAAAATTTATAAACCTGCTAATGTATTTATCTATCATTTAGAATGTAGACTGAAATATTACTTTCAATTTCTTCTATCTTCAAATACTTGCTTAATGAATGTATTATCTCTGCAGATGATAATGTTTGTGGAGTAAATTAATAGAACCTTCTCAGATCTGTTATCTTACTTGCAGGTAAAACAAGAGAGTAAAAAAATATGACAAAGTAGAGTCCTCAGATTTAATAATGATTAAATATTTCCATATTACCAAATCTGCCCAACCTATCCATTTTAGTAAAGCCTCCTCACACCATATAAAAATCAACTCCAAACAGATCACAGACCTAAACGTAAGAACTTAAATTATAAAACTCTTAGAAGGAAACAAAGTAGTAAATCTTCAAGAGTCTGAGTTAGGCAAAGATTTCTTAGCTACAACATCAAAAGCACAAGCCAAAAAAAAGATAATTTAGACTTAATTAAAATGAGAAACTTTTTCAAAAGACACACCCTGAAGAAAAGGAAAAGGGAAACAAGAGATGGGGGAAAAATGTTTGCAAATCATGTATTTAATAAAGGATTTGTATCCAAAATATACAAATAACATACAACTCAATAATAAGACAAATAAGCCAATTAAAATAAGGGCAACAGATTTGAATATTTACCAAAGATATACAGATGGCCAATAAGTATATGAAAAAAATGTTCTACAACATTAATTATGAGGGAAATGCAAATTAAAACCACAATGAGATACCATTTCACACCCACTAGAATGGCTATAATCAAAATGGGAGTCAGTAACAAGTGTTAGCAAGGACATGGAGTAAATGAAATCCTAACATGCTGGAGGGGGGAATGTAAAATGGTACGGCCACTCTGGAGAACAGTTTTGCAGTTTCTTAAAAAGTTAAATATAATTTTACCATATGACCTAGCAATTCTATTCTCAAATACACATATATATTTGTGTGTGTGTGTATGTGTATATACACACATACATATATAATATATATACAGAGGGTGCCAAAAAAACGTATACATATTTTTTTTTAATTGGAGAAGGGGAACAGGACTTTATTGGGGAACAATGTGTACTTCCAGGATTTTTTCCAAGTCAAGTTGTCCTTTTAGTCATAGTTGTGGAGGGTGCAGTTCAGCTCCAGGTCCAGTTGCTGTTGTTAGTTGCAGGGGGCGCAGCCCACTATTCCTGGCGGGAGTAGACCTTTGTGTTTGAGAGCCCGTACGCCAACCAACTGAGCCATCCGAGAACTCAGCAGCAGCTCAGCTCAAGGTGCCCTGTTCAGTCTTAGTTGCAGGGGGCGGAGCCCACCATCCCTTGCAGGAGTGGAAGAATCGAACCGGCAGCCTTGTGGTTGAGAGCCCACTGGCCCATTTGGGAATCGAACCGGCAGATTTCGCATTAGGAGCACAGAGCTCCAACCATCTGATTTTTGGTTGGATAAGAGACACTGTCTCTTATCCAACCAACTGTGCTCCTCTTATCGCATTAGGAGCACAGAGCTCCAACCACCTGAGCCACCGGGCCAGCCCTGTATACACATTTTAAGAAAGGAAAAACCTGTATTAAAATTATGCTGATGGTAATCACTTTGAGCACCTCTTGTAATTGCAGAAGTCAAACGTGACTTATTTGTTATAGGTATATATTGAGTACCACAATTTTAATAGTTTTTTCCTTTCTTTAAATGTGTATATATTTTTTTGGCACACTGTGTGTGTGTGTGTGTGTGTGTGTGTGTGTATCCCAAGAGAAATGAAAACATATATCCACACGAAAGACTTGACATGTATTTTCATAGCAGCACTATTCATAATAGCCAAAAAAACAGAAACAATGCAAATGCTAATTGATGAAAAGACAAAATTTCTGTTCCATACAATGGAATACTATTGAGTAATTAAAAAGAATAAAGTACTGATACAGGCTAGGACATAGATGAATCTCAGAAACATTATGCAAAGTGAAGATTCTAATGTAAAAAACCACAAAAATTATTCCATTTACACGAAAAGTCTAGAAAAGACAAATCTGTAGAGAAAGAAAGTAGATAAATGGTTGCCCGAGGCTAGGGGTAAGAAGGGGGAGCATCTGCAAATGAGTACAAGGAATCTTTTTGGGGCAATGAAAATTTCTAACATTGGTTTGTGGTGGTAGTTGCACAATTTTTAAACTTAGTAGAAGTCAGTGATACGGTATGAAATTTGTCAGTAGAACAGCTATAAAAATAAAGCCTTTCTAATGCATTAGCCCATGGAATTATTTAAGCAATTCAACGAACTATGTAGAGATATTCTGGTTTAGATACTATAAAGATTAAATTATCAAGTCAGTAGTCGGCTGTGACAAACAGTGTCTCTTATCCAACCAGAGATGGCTCAAACCCAGAGACTTATTTCTTTTTTTAAATGTGTCTATAAAACCTGTTTCTAAGTTAATTATACTGATTATAATGAACATCAGCTCTATAACACAACAAGTAATGATTATTAATTACACTTTAGTTTTGGTGACCGCAATGTTCACAATTCTTCTAATCATCACACTTTTCTTCATTCACTTGGCAACACAGAAAAACTCCTGCCTCAAATGACTGAGAGCAGAAGATACTGTGGGATAAATAAGGACTAGCTAAGTCTAAATTTTAGAAACAAGAAACAGGAGCAATTTGCAAACTACAACCCCTATACTGTGAACTCCTGAATTTTTTATCTCCATCCTGGAACTCTCTCCTGAACTCTAGACTCGAAACTCGGCCTCCTCAATATTGCACTTGGATTTCTACTAGGTATTTATTTCAAACATAATGACCAAGATTGAACTCTGGATTCACTTCCTCCCCAAATCTCTTCCTACTGTATTTTTCATTTTAGTAAATTATAACTGTTATTTTGATTGACAGGCTCTAGTGTTGGGAGTCATCCTGAACTCGCTCCTCTTTTTCTCTCATACCCTATCTACATCCAATCCATCAGTAAATACTGTTGACATATTTTAAATGATTCCAAAATCCAACCATTTCACATTCCTTGTTCTGAAACCACTTTGGTCCAAGTCACCATTATTTTTCATCTGGATTACTGTCTCCTAACTACTTATTCTGTTTCCATCATTGCCCCTTACAGACTATTTTCAACTCATTAGCCAGAGAGATGCTTTTAAAAGTTAAATTGGCTCTGTTACTCCTCCCAGGGCTTCCAATTTCATAGTGAAAGCCAACATGCTTGCAATGGCCACAGCCCTACATGGTCTGCATCTCTCTGTCCCATCTCAATGACCTCATCCATCACTCTTCAACTGGATTAGTTGACACCAGCCATACAGCTCTCCTTGCCGTTCCCTGAATACTCTAATCATGATGCCATTTCAAGGCTTTTGTACTCGCTGTTTCCTCTGTCTGGATTGCTCTCCCCGCAAGATTTCCACTTGCCTCTCCCTTAACTCTTTTGAGTCTCTGCTTAACTGTTACCTTATCAGTCATGCCTTCGCCTCCCAAGGCTAGGCATCCAATTTCCCTTTTCCTGTGCTTCATTTTTTGCTATTGCACTTATCAACATCTGACATATCCTACATTTACTGTTTTTCTTTGCCTTTGCTTATTGTTTGTCTCCTTTAACTAGACTGTAAGCTCTGTAAGAGCAGGCACTTTGTTTTGTTCACCTCTTTAGTTCCATCCCTTAGAATAGCATCTGGCACATAGCAGGTGCCCAATAAATATTTGCTGAATTAATCAATGAATAAACTCTAATGAACTAAATATTACATAAAATGCCCAATTATTTTAAATTGGTGGATTTGGATTTTAAATCTAAGAGTTTGGTTGAATAAGAGGATTAAAACATTCAGGCTTTTTATTACACAACCTAAATAAAGAAGAGATAATCTTTATATATCTGTTGTTTAGGAAATTAATATCAGTATGAAAATGTAGCAAAATTGTCCCATTTAGAGGAGATCCCAGTTAAAAAGAATTATCTGATCTAATGGCAACTGGGTAAAACCATGTTAATTCCAATATTGTAGATTTTTAAAGCCTATAAACATTGACCTCGTATAATGTGCTACATAAAAGGTACTAATGTGGTACAGAAGAAATTAAAAATCTGGAAGAGTCCTTAGAGATTATCTAATTACCTTTTATTTCACAAAAGAGGAGGGTGAGAGGTAAAATGACTTGCACATACAGCTTGTCAAATTGTTCTTTAAAAACATATACTCAAGGCCCATTCTCTTGCCTGAAATGACCTTACCCCTCCTAAAAAATTATTATTATTATTATTACTATTATTTTTTGTTTAATCAACCAAAACATTTTAATAAACGCTATTATTCTGGTATGTGATTCACAGGAACTTTTGGTGTCTTCTTTTTTTTTTTTAATTAAAATTTATTGGTAAAATTGTTAGTAAAGTTACATAGGTTTCAGGTGTACAATTCTGTAATACATCATCTATACATCACATTGTGTGTTTACCAGAGTCAGTTCTCCTTCCATCACCATATATTTGACCCCGTTTACCCTCTTCTACCACCCCCCTTCCCTCTTACCCTCTGGTAACCACGAAACTATCGTCTGTGTCTATGAGTTTTTGTTTCTTTGTTTTTCTTGTTCTTTTGTTGCTTTCAGTTTTATATCCCACATATAAGTGAAATCTTATGGTTCTCGACTTTTTCTGTGTGACTTATTTCACTTAGCATAATAATCACAAGACCCACCCATTTTGTTGCAAATGGCACTAAAAAATTATTTGAATAACTCAGTAATCTTAACAAGCCAAGGGCAGTGAGAATCACAGAATTCTAGAACTTAAACCTTGCAAGCCTTTTAGTATTACCCAAATTTTTATATGTAGAAAAAAATGAAATCCAAGGAAGTTAAATAATTTATCTAAAGTAACATGGCAATTTAGTGGCAAAGCTGGGGCTCAATTCTAAGTTCTTAAACTTAGAAATACAAGTTTCTTTTATTTATGGATAATATTTAAAAGTTAGAAAATAATTCCTCAAAAGGCAATATGTCAACACCTAATATGATTAATATCAAAAAAAAAAAAGCAGAAAATAACAAGTATTGGGGAGGATGTGGAGAAATTGGAACCCTCGCACACTTTTGGTGGGAAACGGGCAGTTTCTCAACAAATTAAAAATAGAATTACCATATGTTCCAGCAATTCCACTCTCTGTATATACCCAAAAGAACTGAAAGCAGGGTCTCAAAGAGATATTTGTACATTCATGTCCATAGAAAGATTATTCACAATAGTCAAAAGGTGGCAACCCAAGTGTCTATTGACTTATGAATGTATAAACAAAATATGGTACATACATACAAGGGAATATTACTCAGCCTTAAAAAGGAAGGGGATTCTGCCATATGTTACAACATGGATGAACCTTGAGGACATTATGCTAAATGAAATAAGCCAGTCACGAAAGAAAAAACATTAAATGATTCCACTTAGATTCCACTAGAGTAGTCAAATTCATAGAGACAGAAAATAGAATGGTCATTGCCAGAAAGTAGAATGGTAGTTGCAAGGAGGGAATGGGGGACCTTCAGTATTGCAAGATAAAAATACTACTGAAAATGGATAATGATGATGGTTGTACCACAATATGAATGTACTTAATACCACTGAAGTGTAGACTTAAAAATAGTTAAGGAGTAAATTTATGTTTGGTATAGTTTACCATAATTTTTTAAGGCAGTATGTCAAAAATTACTTACATTTGATGCTGGCACTCATACTGAGTGGAACTGAGCAGTCTACCATAGCTGAAAGAGAAAAATCAGGTGTTTAGTAGTATTCTTAATGTTTATAAATGAAAACAAATATCAAATGTGGAAATCACAAAAAGTTCTAGAACTTGCAGTTCCTTGTTTTGATTTTTATGGTACTCCTAGAGATGAAAAATAATATCCTTGACAAAAAAGATACTGGCTAAGATCAACAGCTCATTAGCTACTATAGAAAAAAACATTAGTGAACTTGAAAACATAGCAGTATAAACTATTCAAAACAAAACAGAGTAAAGAAACGTTGGAAAATAAACGCATAGAGCATCACTGACCTAACCTACCTATTTCATGCACTTAACATACTTACAAGTGGAGTCCCAAAACAAGCTTGGGATAAAAGGAGCAAAATTGGAGGACCTGTATGATTACACTGTATGATTTCAAGACTTACTGTTAATGCTATAGTAATTAAGGCAGTGTGGTATTGTAATAAAGATAGACATATAGATCAACAGAACTAAAGAATAAGTCCAGAAATAGACCCACACATACGGTCAATTGTCTTTCAAAAACTGCTAAGGCAATTCAAGTGCTAAGTGCTAAGAGGGAAAGGACAATCTCTTCAACAAACAGTCCTGGGAATATTTGGACACTCATTGACAAAAATTGATCCTTATGTCATACCATATATAAAAACTAACTCAAAATAGGTCACAAACTTAAATGTAGGAGTAAAACTTATGCTTCTAAAAGAAAACACATAAGAAAATCTTAGTGACCTAAAATTAGGCAAAGATTCCTTAAACAGGATATAAAAAGTATCAATTACGGTATTTAAAACTTGAAAAGGGGAAATTGATTTCACATGTCAAAAATATTATTTTTCTTTAGATTTTTTCTATCATTTAAAATATGAATTAAAATTAAAACCTTAAGCCCTTCAAATAGGAAAATAAAAAGGAAAAAAAATACATTAGGGAAAAATTGGTGAAATTCAAATAAGGTCTGTACTTAATAGTATTGTATCAATATTCATTTCCTGGTTTTAAAAACTGTAATATGGTTATGCAAAATTTTAACATTGGGGAAAGCTGGGTGAAGAGTTTCTGTGACTACTATTTTTGCAATTTTCCTTTAAGTCCAAAATTATTTCAAATAAAAATTTAAAAAAAAAGAAAATGAAAAGGCAAGTCACAGATGAGGAGAAAAGATTTGTAAAATGTATCTGACATAGGACTTGTATTTAATATATAAAGAACTCTCACAATTTAATACTAAGACAACAAACAACCCATTTAAAAAAAAATGGGTAAAGGTATTTCACTAAAGAAGATATACAGATGGTAAATAAGCACAAGAAAAGTTGTTCAACATTATTAGGCATTGAGGAAATACAAACTAAAATTCTGATGATATACTATGAAATATCTACTGGAATAGCTTAAAAAAGACTCAATAGGAAGTGCTGCTGAGGATATAAAAATTATGGAACTGCAAAATAGCATAGTCATTCTGGAAAATAGTTTGGCAGTTTCTTATACAGTTAAATATACACTTACTGTATTACCCCATCATTCCACTCCTAGTAAATAAATTTATCCAAGTGAAATAGAAGCATATGTTCAAAGACTGTATGTGAATGTTTATAGCAGCTTTATTTTTAATAGCCAAAAGCGAGTCAAAATATCCAAATATCCACCAACTAGTAAATCGATAAATTGTGGTATATTCATTACATGGAATACTACTTAGCAATAAAAAGGAAGAAATACTATTACACACAAGAACATGGATTAGTCTCAAAAGTGTTAGCTAAATGAAGAAGCCAGACCCAAAATAATACATATTGTACGATTCCATTTATGTGAAATTCTGGGAAAGCCAAAACTATAGTGATAGAAAGCAGATCAGTGGTTACCAGGGATGGAGGGGAAGAGACTGATTGCAAAAGACTAGAGGAAACTTTTTGGGGTGATGGAATGTTATATATCAGGGGTAAGTGAACTTTTTCTGTAAATGCTTCAGGCTTTGCACGGTGATACGGTCTGTGCCACCACTAATAACTTTGCCTGTTAGTGTAAAAGCCACTATAGACTGTAAGTAAAAGAATGGACGTGATTGTCTGTGTTCATGAATGGACAATGAAATATGAATTTCATGTAACTTTCACATGTTACAAAATGTTCTTTTGATTTTGTCCAACCATTTAAAAAATACAAATACTGTGCTCGCTTTGGCAGCACATATACTACAAAAATACAAATACTGTTCTTAGTTCACAAGCTGTACCAGAACAGGTGACAGCAGGATTTGGCCAGCTATACTTTGCTGATCCCTGTTTTATAGCATGACTGTGGTGGTTGTTATAAAAAATGTATATATTTTTCAAAATATTTAACAGTACACTTAAAATAAGCGCATTTTGTTGTATGTAGTTATATCTCAATAAAGCTGACCAAAAAAACCAAAAAGAGATTAGCTAGTATCTTCCTTGTACAACTTCTTTAGTATACCTGAAAACTAAAAAGTACATTATAATTAAAATCAATATCTAACCATAAGATAATATTAGAGATAACACAGGTAAAAGGAAATAACCTAGAGACATGATACAGATTTCAAATATAGATAACAAACTGGCATTCTGAATTTGCTACTATATATATAATGTTAGGGTCAGTAGCTGGTATTTCGCTGTACCAAACACAAATCCAGATATCATAATGTATTCATTTTTGCTACAGATTTACTCTAATTAGAAGTGAAGCCGAGGGATTAAATTGGGTACAGAGAATTCACATTTGCACATTTTTACCTTTGGCTGAAAGGATTTTATTATAGTGAACAGCCATGTGATTCTTGATCAGGTGGAGAGTACTTAGTCTGAGAGAGGAGGAGTCAGTGCAAAACACTAAAAATTAAAACATATTTAATCATTATATATTTAAAATTAACATAAAATCATCATGAGATAAACAAGTTACTGATTATTAAGCTCATTTTAATAAAATATTCTGAAATTCAATCACGGAGATACTGACATTATAACTTTGTGATGCTGAGTATGTCCTAGCCTTAATCTTGTACTGACAACTGACAAGCTGTCCAACTTTGTAAGAATAAGTTTTACAAACCTGAGAGTTTTGGGAAGAGAGTTTAGAACATAATCTATCATTACATTTATAAAGCTATTCCTTACTGACAGCTTTCAATCTCATAACTAAAAATGGTTAGCCACTTGCCTGATTATAAAATAATGCTATCATTATGAGTTCTTGAATACATGGGAGTTTGGGAAATCAAGCAAACTCCAAAACTCTATGCAATGATTATATTTTGAGAGCCCTACTTCTAAGTTCACACCTGAAAACAAGATCTACAAATCAGCTTACTGCATTCTTTTTGAAGTATTAGGACTATCTTAAGACAAGTACATGACCTTGAACTTCTTGACCTCATCTAAACTGTCTAGAAGAAATCTTAGAAATAATTAAGCATTTATATACAAGTATACAATGTAGGCATATTGTATTCAAACACTAGAAGCAGTTTTAAAGACGTAATACATAGGGAAGCCAGTTGGCTCAGTTGGTTAGAGTACAGTGCTCATAACACCAGGGTCGCCAGTTCAATTCCCAGGTGGGCCAGTGAGCTGTGCCCTCCACAACTAGATTGAAAACAATGATTTGACTTGAAGCTGATGGGTCCGGGAAAAAGACACTGTCCTCCCCCCCCCCAAAAAAAAAAGAGTATATACATATGGTTAAAAAAAATAGCGAAAAACGAATACGGAGATTGAAAAATAGTGACTTTCCTGACCCCCAGTCTCCCCTCCCATAAGACTACTGTTACTTTTTTTATGTATCCTTACAGGGAAATTCTATGCATAATATAAGAATTTATAATGACAAGCTTGATAGTACTACTAAAAAATTTATTGAATAGATACCACGCATTGTTCTAAGCTCTTTACATGTAAAAACTCATTTAATTATTATTATAACCATTTAATAGTATCACCATTTAATAGAAGTAGAAACCGAGGCAGATTTAAATAAGGTTGTCAAGATCACACAGCTTGATAAAGGATGCAGTTTACATGTTGACAAGGCAGCCTTGTACTTACAACTACTATACCTATAATTGCATGTATATTCTTAAAAAAATGTTTGCAAACTATTTTGTTCTGTATCCTGCTCATCTATGTAAGTTTATTTTAAATCTAGTTTTAAATATTTAGTTAAAAATTATTTTTCAAAGTTTGATTCTGGTTCTATGTGTATATATTCTTTGTTACAAAGAAATAAAAGAGGCAACTGAAAATGTGACCCTTCCTTCACATTTAGAGGAACCAGTATTGACAATTTTTCATGTAAATAAAGAAAAAAATACTTTAAATTATTTTGCCTAAAAATCCAGACTTAAAGCTTTTTAAGCTATAATTATAAAAATGTATTTTAACTTTACATTAAAAATTTAAGGCTTTAAAATATGAAAACATCACAGATTGTCCTTTCATAGGACCTAGAAATCCAGTTGAATAAAAGAGGCCTGTGTTTGCTCCTGAAACGAAATCGATTTTTCAAGTGTTCTTTTTCTCTGCACAGCATTCCCTTTTCAGTGCATGTGTCTTTAACAACCTATTAATCACATTTTAACACGGAAGGCATGCCTTAAGCCAGGGTAGTCGGCCAGCAAAGAGTAGACAGAGTTGGGCTAGAGCTGCAGCAGGGAGCAGGAGGCAGCCAAGTCCACATTCAAGGGCACAGTAATAGTCTGAAATGGACTCCTAAATTCTCTAACTCAAGAATTCCTATAATATTTCATTATAATTAATAATATGGAATTCAAATATTGATTAAATGAAATAGTTTTTATATCATGTCATATAATTTACAATAAAGGAAACAGACAGTCAATCTTTAACAAATAACCTTTACCATTTCAAGTACCTCACTTACCGTTACTTTTGGTGCTCAAGTGTCCTTTAAATATGGATGGCGGACCATATCTGGGAAGGACAGAGGTTGCTCTGACTTTTAACAAAATAACATGAGTTAGGATAAATGAAACACAACTTTCCCAAAGATAACAATGTTGAACATTTAAAAAATAATAAATCTATCTTCGATTTAACCAGAGTTGTTTAAAATTTTTTTCAATCATATTACTAACCAGAAATGATATATCAGACAAAACTTCTGCAGCCATTGATAAAAAGTTTTCTAAGAAAAGTTATTTTCAAAACAGTTGTACCTTGAGACTTTAGAATTGATGGGTAAAATGTACATCAGTTATGTATACTGACTATTCTGTACACCACTGACCTACTGAATTTTTAAATGATTTTGAGATATAATAAAACTGAGATTTTGAGTTAATACATATATATTAACTATTTCAGTTAATCATAAACTAGTCTGTCCTAAAAATAATTTTAAGAAAGTAATCCTCCCACTAAGTAATTGAGTAAATTAGAAATTATATCATGTTACTATGTATAAAATAAGTCCATATATATGTCAGAATCAGAACTTAATTTTTAAAAGATGTCTTAAGGTTCATCTAGCCCAACCCACTTACCCTCTTGCTTGGATTCTATTCCAGCAGTCTGTATTTAGAAGTCCCCCTTCCAAATTTGTCCTTCCTTGAGTATTCTCCCTTGGCTCTCGAGTACCATATAGAGATTTCTTATGTCTTATAATTACTCTTTTATGATAGCTTAATAATTCTTTAAACTTCCCATGTTTAAATCACTTTATGGTTTCTGTCTTCTGACTGGACCCAGATTGATACAGAGGGGCATGAAAAAGTAACTTTAAACCAAATACCAGGGAAAAAAAACATCATCCTCTAACTGGGTTAGGACTAAAATCCTGTCCATGAGCTCAAAGGTCTTACTAGGGTAGTGAAATTCATCAGTATGTGCAAGCAGCCCAGTTCCCTACACAATGTGACTTCACTGAGATAACTAGAAGGAATTCTAATGAGGAGAGGTGGTGTTTTCTTGTGGCAGAATTTGCCAGGAACATCAGAAGTTTGGGAATCTAACGCCATTGAAAAGTGTCTCTATGGGACCAACAGATTAAAAAAATTTTTTTCCAATCTTCTTTCAGTTATCTATACTAATAGGTTGTCTTCTCTCCTCTTCTTCCTAAAAGTCATTAATAATAGAGCGAATGGCAATTTGCTATTCTCAATCTTTTCTCCCCACTCCCCCTTCAGAAGCTGGAAGGCTTTATAGATTATGTAGTCCACCATTTTACAAATAATTAAGGCCCAAGGAGGTAAAGTGATTTGCTGAAGATTACCTAGTTAAGTCAATAGCAAACAGATTACAAACAAGATAGTACACTGTTTTTCAGGCTGGTGCTCTTTCTACTACACCACCAAACAGAAAGTTTGCCTTACAAAAGAATGCCTAAAAATGTGATTACATAAAAAAATAAAAGAGAAGATGATTTTTTACTTTAGGTGTCTTAATATTTCATGCCCTGAAATCATGAAAGGTAACCTCTTCATGAAATCTAAGAAATTTAGAAAGTGAAATCTTTTGAATTAAAATTAAGTCTTTTAACTCTGGCTAAAATTATTTATGGTTTCCTATCAATAATTATTATGGTACATGAGAACTGACTACCCCAGATATTTGTTGAATATTACATTTGCTTTAAAATTTTAAAATAAATAACAATGTTTGACACTGTATATAATATCCTAAAAATGAAGCTAATTAAATTGGGTTCGTTATAAAAATATAAACCTTTTTATATTTTGACATGAACCTAATTTTAAATGATTCAATAAACAAATACTGAGAACTTACTAAATCTACTATACTCTAAATTTTACATATATGTTTTCCCATAATCCCACTTCTAGCAGGAGGTGGTAAGTAAAAAACAATGGCTCTAGGGTTTCACATTTCCCCCGTTGGATTGAAAGTCACTTACTGTAACCTTAGCAAGTTACTTCTGATCTCTTACTTTATTCACTATGAAATGAGGATAATATCTATCTAACAATATGTTTTTGTGGATTAAATAATGAGATAACTCGGAAATAGTTTCTGGTACACAGAAAGGGCTTAATGTTAGTTTATGTTGTAAAATTTCTGAAAACCATAAAAACAGGCTGGGTTGTGTTTACTTAGGTAAAGTGTCAGAATATACAGTTTGCTGATCAATGGATAATTATCTCCTAAATTCAGAACAGCACCTAATTTTCACTAATGATTACATTATATAGGCACACTCATATTCAAAGCAAGACTTACTCCATGAACTACTAGCAGCTTGGTTGAAAGATACTTTTAAAAATAGATAAGAACACCGAATTGGGAGGGGAAGGTTTGGAGATTGCCCTACTGAGTGTGAAGACAGAATGCTATTTATTCAGAGAGAGTGAAGACACAAACTATTTGGATTGAGCCGATTTGTGGAGATTTACAGTTATATGGCTCCAACTGTTCCACCGAGATGTCCACTTGACCCAGAGAGTATTCAGTGAAGGGCAAGCAAGTGTACACAGTGATTATGGATTAGTCCTTTGCTACTACAACTGTACCCAGCAAAACTGCATCACTTGAAAACTTATTACAGAAGAAAAATATCAGCTCCCCCTGCCCCATCAGACCTGCTGCATCATAATCTGCATTTTAACATGAGTCCTTTTCACCTTAAAGTTAAGTGAATCACTGGGTTACTGGATAGTTTTGGGGGGAGGGAGCTGGTTACAAAATGGATGATTGCGTATTTACTAAGTACTTACACTGTGCCAAGAACTTTACATGTATTATCTGCATATAATCCTCCAGAACTCTATGACATAGATGTTTTACCCCCGTGTTTACATTCCGAGATGAAGAAACTGAGGGTCACCCCTGAGCAGTGCAGCTGGGCCCAGGGAGGTCTGACTCCAAAGACCAAATTTGGTTCCTGTGCCCCGGTGTCATCGAGGTAATAAAGGTTGAACGACCCGAGTACAGGGGACAGGGCCTTCTGGAGACAGGGCGACAAATTCCGAGCCAGAAGCAGACCTGTGAACCCCGCAAGCAGGGCCGTTCCCTGTGCAAGGGGCCTGGCAGCTCGTGGCAACACTCAGTTCCACAAATGGAGACTAAGCAGGGGACCGAGAGCGCCCAGGGCGCGGCCTCTACCCGCGCAGCCGCACCTGGGACCCAGGACCCCAGGCCCGGGGTTCGGAGCGAAGGCGGCAGCGAGGCGCGAGACGGCGGTCGCCCGCCGCAGCTGCCCTTTACCTCTCCGGCTGCCATTCATGCTTCGATCCTCTTGCAGCCGCCGTGGGCCACGCTCGGTCCCCTTCGGTCCTTCCCCGGGCTGGACCAGCACCCGTAGCCGAATATTGTGAAGGAGGGGCAGACTGGAAGCCGCGGGGGCTGCAGACCGTTGCCGGGCAGGTTGCTAAGGGTCGGTTCCGCGGCGTCCGGATTGTGACGTCACAGCGCAGGACCTGCGCTTCCGAAGCTCCGCCCCCGGGGTACCTGGAGGCGGGAGGAGAGCAGTTGAGAGTGGAGAAACGCGGCGAGGAAAGTGCCCCAAAGCGCCAGTCTGTTGTTCTGGGCTCTTGCCAGTCTTCCACAGAGCGGCCTCCTGTCAGGAGCCAGGCCACCAGCAACTGGCGGGCCTTGCCCTTGCGGGTTCCCCCTTCTCTCCTGCCCACCTCCTCCTTTGCTTTTTTTTATCTTAAGTCTCCAATCTGTTTTCCTTTGTGATGGAAGAGAGTTACAACATGAACAAGGCGTTGATTTATCTGTGGCTTTATACAATTTGTTTGATTTTGAAGCAGTTACCCTTGAATCCTTGGAAATAAGATCAGAATAGGACAGGGGGCATTCTGTAATGTAGCACTTCTCAGCAGCGGCTCTATTGCCATTTGGGGATGTATGCATAATTTTTTGTTGTGCGTGTGAGTGTGTGTGTGTGTGTGTGGGGGGGTGCTATCTTGTGCATTGTAGAGTGTTTAGCAGCATCTTGGTCTCTACACACTAGATGCGAGTGGCAGCCCACCCACTCCATCCCTCCTGGTGACAAAAATGTCTCCAGACGTTGCCAAATGGAAAAAGTACTGGCTTTGGAGCTAGCTATGTGGAACTTAATTGTGAGTTTTCTGCTACTTATTGGCTCGATCTTGAATTAATTTCTAAACTTCTTTGAACCACAGGTGCCTCTTTCCTAAAATGTAGAAGAAGCTGCTGACTTTATAGTTGCAAGGATTGATATATACAGTGCCTGCCAAACAAAGCAAGGTATCCAACAAATAATCATTTTCTGTCTTCTAAGACTGCTGTCTCAGAAGAGCTCGGGTATCAGAGAATTCAGGCAGAAGGAAATAAATTAGGAACCCTAAGAAAACGAAAAGGGGAATGTCAAAATCCCGTTATAGTAACACCTGAACTCTAGGTTCTCTAAGACTCTAGGCAGAGAGAATTAGGTTCAGAATTTGAGAAAAGTGAAAGTGTGTGTGGCATTATCTGTGGCCCCAACAACGAAGGTCACTTAGAAGGATACAGGGGTAGAGAGTCAGGTGTTACCCAGAGAATAAAAACTCTCTGCCTACTCACACACTAATGCTTGAAGTCCCTATCTAAGAACATGAAGACTTTTATTCCACTACTAGCATCTGGAAAATACGTCGAATGTAATAGGCTTACAGTAAGCATTTGTTAAATTGAATCAGAGCTAAATCTTAAAGGGCAGATCAGATACCCTTGTGAGAAGCAACACAATGACTTGATTCACACAAAGGTGATGCCAGCCCCTCTTAGGAAAGTAGATTTGGGGATGAAACGTAGATTTTGCATTGAAATAGGAAAGGGGCTCTGTGATTGGGAGAGGACAGCAAAGCGGGAGAGGGTTCTGAAGACAACATTGCTTGGTGTCCAACTTCAACTGAGTCATCATCATTTCATTATTTCTCTTTTAGGTATTTTGTCCCAGTTCATTCAAGAAGTGGAAAATAGGAGGTTTTATTTTTCTCTCTCAAATTGTAGCAGTGGACGTATCATTAATACAATTTAATTTATCCTTGGCCTTCACTCTGTGCATAATCAAGAGAGAGCAGATCCTTTCTGGTTGCTATTCCCAGGAGGTAATCCATGATCATGGCCAGCTGCATGCAGCTAGTATAGGCTTATTGCAGAGTTAGGTCCCAGGAACACCCTTCCATTGGGGGAATCACCTCCAGCCCCAATGGCCTTGGATAGTGGGCATTCCTGAAGACCTTTTGTTAGATATTTAAACATGAATTTCTCATTTTAAAGAAATAATTCCAATGGTATGTTTTTGTTACTGATGTCTAGAAACTCATATATCTGTATTTTAGAAGGAAAAACTTTTTCTCCCCTAATGAATTGGTGTGTTACTTTTATTATTGGGGTTCTCTTTTCTATCTTAGCTGACAGGAAGCTCAAAACTAAGATTTGTGCTCAGTTGCAATAAGTATTCATAGTCTATATTTCTATTTACCTCTTTACTTCCCTTTATTAAATAGGTGGCTTTTATTCATCTATTCTTATTTTAATGGCTCAATTGGGCCTATTTTTGACTAGATGAGCTCTAAATCCATTGGAAATAGGGATGTAAATAAACAAACTATGTATTATGTATACCACAATACATAGCCTAATACATATACATAGTTTATTAGATTTTATTATATATTATTTTAAATGTATTATATTATTATATATACATTTAATCTATATAATTATAGATAACCCTTAGTTTAATAATTCAGAGAATTATTAAAATTCATATTTGTCTGCTTGGACATGCTTAGCACCATCAATGAAAATTATCTAAAAAAGTAAAAGCAACGAGAGATAAACACCAAGACAGTCTTTTTCCATTAATTGGGTTTTTAAGAACGCAGTTTAATTCTTAAAGTTCCCAAAGAACTAAAATGAAGGACATTTAGGCAATATTTTTTAAGGAATACATACCAGGGCAGAGTAAAAGAAATAGAATTCACTGGTGTGTGTGCACTTTGTGTTAACCTCAGTGTCAACACAAAATCCCCTTGGTTTTAGTGACTGAAGAATGCTTGAGAATTCAAGCTATTGACGATCTTGCAGTTATTCTCCAATCAAAATACTGTAGCTATTGATTCATTTAATAACTAAACAAAGACATGGAACTTTAGAGCTTGGAGGTGTTAGCATGTTCCGAAGTAATGGATTAATTTGCTGTTTGTCACTAGAGGGGGCTTTAGGAAAGTTTTAAGCCGAATCCCTGTGAGGAAGGCTGCCAAGCCCAGGCAATATTAATCTATAAATCTTACTCAAGGAGTGTAAGAAGTGAGAAAGACTTTGAAAAGTGACTCCAAGGTAAAGCTTCTCCGATTATAGTTGGTGACACATACACCGGGTTCCTTTCTGAAGAAAATTACGGTATTATCAACAGGCCCTTCATGGATAGAAAAATCTGTATCACTGTCAACCCATAACTTGATTTGTTTTAATTTTATTGCTAAAGCAGGAGAGAACAGCAATGACCAAAATTCTCTATAAAACAATATGTACCTAATAGACAAAAGAGAACAACAAGAGGATAAATTGACCCCACATGACAATTTTGAGTTCTCTTAAGGAATAGACCTCGGACATCTGAACACAAATACAATTTTGTCCATAGAAAATGATCATTCTTAGAAATCTAATATCACTCGGGGTTTGCACTGCACCATTTAATATGCTCCATTCCACATTTTATTTTCATTTCCTCTGCAGTTGAAAAGAGCACACAATTATGACTGTAGGTAGCTTAGCTGGCTTCCTGTCACTAACAAAAGATTCACTTACATTGTGACCCTTTAGTGAAGGCTGCCGGAATTGCAGATCTTAGGTGGACTCCTAAGTGTCATAGTTCTCCATCGCTCCCGTTTCTCCCCAGCTGTGTTCTTTAAATCTTTTCTTCCAATGAAGAGAACAAGTCTCTGTGAACAGAACTGAATCATTCTGTTGTTACTAGGTAACCTGTCCCTATAGCTTTAGCTTAAGAAGAGTGTTTTGTCTGTTCTTCCACTGCCAATTAGTTGTCACAATACATCAGGGGTGATGCTCGGCCTAAAGGTTTGATAATCTCCAACTATGTGTTTGCTGTTTACGAGTGGCTTCACCATTAAAAATAAAGCAAAACAAAAAATATAACCACGCTGTTAGGCTATTCTGGTAATCCTTTTTTTTTTTAACATAAAAATAGAGTTCGGAGTTTTAACAATTAATAGATTTCTGGGAAGTTGCAATAAAGCTCTTGTAATTGCATCGATGATTCAAAAACTGCCACATACGAATCAATTAAAAAGAAATCCCAACTGATTTTTGTAAGCCACCAATGAAACCCATCCTTTATTGATGCCCTACATAGCTTTTCTAAGGGATTCAATTTCCACTCCAGTCATACTTTAGTTCTTTGTCTTTTAGGATGTCTGCCTGCAGTGTGCTCTTCAAACACTTTAAATTATTAGGCTGAATGACACGAAATTGCTATTTTTATAAATCAAAAGTGGTCAAATACAGACAATATTATTTGGTTTGCTTTAATAATTTTAAGTGTTTGGAGAGCACCACTGGAAACTTAGATTTAAATTTAGACTACATTAATTATGTCTTTAGAATATTTGAGTAAGTAAGCTTAGACAAGGGAAGTGGGGTCTTTCTTGCTCCCTTAGACATGCTCTATCTCTAACTTGACTTGCTTATCAATGGGTTTCTCTTTCCCATTTTGAGTCCTTTTATTTTCTTGTCTGCAAACAGTTATTCAGTGTTTCCTGTGTTTTATGTTTTTAAACAAAATCTAAATTGTCCAACAGTATGAATATGTGTTATGAAAACAGCTTCTTGTTAAGTAACATAAGTGTCCAATGAAGTATATACCCAGAGGCAACCTTAGAGTAAAGAAAAACATTGTGAATCGAAGAGGTAAAACAGGCGGCATTTCCCATTGTGAGGGCACAATCTAGACACCTGGTGGTGAGCTGAGCACAGAAAAGACTTCCTCTGTGTCATTTGTAGCATGTAGAGTGGATGCTTACGTAAGATTAACAGACAAATAGGGTAGAATAAGTCATGCTCCGAGGCTGGCGGTAAACAAATATTTTTCCTTGTATGTCAGAGACCATGGGGGCTAGAAGAATGCCACTGAGCCTTAAGCCAAAACCCTCAACTTGCAGAAAAGACTAATGGAGCCCAGAGAAGATAAATAATTAGCCTGCACAACTCAGTTTTCTGATTCCTGATTTAGTGTTCATGTCTCTTAATCAGGAAATAGGCAGTGAGACAATTAGCTCAGTGACATTTCATGATGCATGTTTGCTTTTTTATGCATGTGCCATCTGAAATAATAGAAAAAATTATTTTCGTGTGCATTCATGGACATATACAATGGAAAGGGTAAATAACAGTTTGCTTAAATCCCTTGTTTTAAGGAAACCTGTCCCTAAAGGGTCCGAGATAAATGCAAATATGTATATTTTAAAGTCATTTTTTTCCTAAAAGACCAACTTATATTATTATTCCAAAATGAAATAGAGCCCAGTTGAGCCCAGTGTTTCTTCTCCTACCATGGAGATCATAACTTTACCACAACCCAGAGAGACGGTCATTCACATGGAGTTAGGTACATTTTACACCGGAGAATTGTCCCTCAGGGGGGACAGCTTCTCTTTTTCAAGGATGGCAGAAAAGAATAACATTAATGACTTTCTGTAAACCAAAAACTGTCGCATGTTATTTCAACCAATATTTAAAAGCAGCTACTATGTACAAGACCCATGACTATTCAGCTCATATTTTCCCCTCAAACTCTGCGGGACACATTGATACCTTCTCTGGTTCATATACAGCACCTTCGGATACCTTGATTTTGGCTCAGTCTTACTAATTTCAGACTTCTGGCCTCCGCAGCTGTGAGAGAATAAACTTTTGTTGTTTTGAAGTACCCACATTGTAGTAATTTGTTACAGTAGCCCTAGGACACGAATACAGTGGGATAGGACACTTTTTGCTGAATGATGCCTCTCAATGACTGTCATCAAAACAAGCATTTCTCAGAAATAACAATGTGGATACCTATCACTTCCTGTTCTGATTTTGAGTCTTAGTCACAATTTAGGGAGTTCAGGGAAAAAAAATCCCATTAAGCACTTAATGCCATCCTGTTCCAAAAAGTAACATCACCACTAACTCCCAGCATAGTTATTAAAAAAACAAAAAAAAAAACAAAAAAAAAAAACCTTGCTTTTCCCAACAATTAAGAATGTAACAGAATGGTGGTTACCAGAAGAAAAAGAGGGTGGAGGGAGGGCAAGGTGGGTGAAGGGGGATAAATATATGGAAACAGAAGGAAACTAGATTTCGGTGGGGAACACACCGTAGAGCACACAGATGTCGAATTATAATCTTGTATAACTGAAAATTATATAATGTTATTAACATGTTACTCCAATAAATTAATAACAAAAAATTTGGGTCTTCAATTATACGTAACAAACAAAAAGTTTCTCTCACAAGTTATAGCAGAGACAACTAGTTGCTCCAAATATCTATTGTCCCTTGTATAATAATAGCACTCCCATTTTTCAATTGGGCCCTATGACTTCAAAACCACATTTCTCATCCTTCTTTGCAAGTAGGATGCACATATGACAAAATTATGGTTAATGTATAAATTAGAAGCAATATACTCAATATTAGGGTTGTGTCCCCAAAGGAGGGAGTGTGCCCTTCTTTTTTTCCCCTCTTCTCCTTCCTATCGAAAGGACTATGGATGTGATGGCAGGACCTGGAACGGCCATGTCAGACCATGAAGTGGCCCTAGGAATGAAGGCAGTGCTCAGCATAGTAACAAGCTAGGAGCAGCAGTCCCTGACACTGTGGTGTTTCATACCAATCCTAGAGTAGACCCAGTGGACTCCAGTTCTGGAGTCAGACTGTCATGAAAGAGAAAACTAAATTTTTGGGTTTTCTATTACTCATTGTCATACATAATCCCAGCTAATCATAGCTAAGATTTTTGTAGTCTTCAAAATAGCCTATGGAAACGGATTCTCCTAGAGAGTAACTTTATTGACCACTTGGAATAGTCAACCAATTCAGAATACCTGCCTAGGTTTGACCGAATGATGTCTAGTTTTAAAAAATTATACACAGACATTTCTATAGTTTCTAATTGGAGCAGTTTGAGAACTGACTTGAAATAAACCAAACCCACATTCAAATTTTATATAAAGGTTGCCTTTTCCCCACTGTTTCTCTGCTCTTGGGGGTTATCCAGAATAATTGTTCTAACAAATTTAAACGTTTGGCTTATGATTGCATGAAAACATTATAGAATGAAGAGTTAGGAGATTAGAATCCTTGGGCTGCCTGGTCTTAACTAGTTGTGTGAACTTGAACAAGACACCTCTCTGAGCCTCAGTTTCCTGTCCCTTAAAATAAAAGAGTTAAAATGCAATAAACGTTGCTTCCCATCCATATTCTATAAAAAAAACTGGGTACTCTTTAAAACTGGTGTTCTGACAAAGGCAAAATCAGTAAAACTTTGGAGTTATTTTAGGACCCTTGCTATCAAGCTGCTTATATAAAATGGCAGATTTACTGTGTTAGTGATTTCACTGATATTTTGTTCTTAGAAAATTATTCATGGTCTTAAATCATGTTCAAACACCCAGATTGTTGACACTACCATTTATAAAAATGGAAGAGTTTCAGAGTGAAGGAGTAAATTATTCTGCCTGATATCTCCTTGACCGATTGGAGTAAAGCATCTCATATTAAACCTGTAAAAAAATTGATTTCTTTTACCAGCAGTCATTAAACATGTTTTTACACATTCCTCATATCATAATTCAGTGTCCTGTAGTGATTACAGTCTAAACCAGAAGTCACGAAAGCCTGCAGGGGATGGGCAATTGACATGAATGTGTGAGGACAACAGGTGCTTAGTCACTGGTACTGCTGCCAGGTGTAACCACTGCCCAGGTACTTTGTCTTTTCAACAACAGACATAATCAAACACATCCCCAGGCTGCATATCATGTATAAGCACCAATTGGTAACCCATAATTTTTAGGAGTTGGTGGTCAAACATGGCTGCTTATTAACAATCTCCTGGCGAGCTTTTGAAAAATACTAATGCCTGGGTCCCTCTCCCAAAGATTCTGATTTCATATGCTTTCGGTTAGGTTTGGGCATTGGTATTTTTTTTTTCTCATCTCCTCTGGTGATTCTCATGTGCAACAGGATTGAAAAACACTGGGGATATGCTGCTCTGAATTCCTTACACTATAAAGTGGTCTAATAAATTTGCAGGTAGACTCTTGTTAATTAATGATAATTAATTAATGATGCATATTATAAACCTAGGGAGTCCACTAAACATTTATAAAAACGGATATGAATAAAAGTCTATAGAGGTGATCAAATGAAATTCTAAGAAATAGGACCTAAGAGTAGGCAGAACAAAAGGGCGGGAAAGATAAATAATTGAACAAATAGAAAACAGATAGTAAGAAGGTAAATTTTAATGCATTTTATGTGTGGATGGTCTAAACACAAATTATAAGACAGAGATTGTCAGATTAAATAGAAAACAAGACCCAACTGTGTGCTTCTTTGCTGATCTCAACAGGCTGATTCTAAAATTTACATGGAAAAATAAAGGAACCAGAATACACAAAACAATTCTGTAAAATTTAAAAACAGTTGGAACACTGATAGTATCTGATTTTACCATTTACTATTAAGCTACAGTAATCAAGACTGGGTGGTATTGGTGATAGGATAGTACATAGATCAATACAACAGAAGAGAGTCCAGAAATAGATTTACACAAACACAATCAATGCATTTTTTATAAAGTTGTAGATGCAATTCAATGTAGAAAGGATTCCATTCAGCAAATAGCACTGGAACAATTGGATCTCCATATGCACAAAAAAAAAAAAAGAAAAGAAAAGAAAAAAAAGAAAAAACCCCAAAAAACAAACAAGCAAAAAAAACCTAGACACATATTTAACTCAAAATGAATTGTGTACCTAAATGTAAAACCTGAAACTACAAAACTTCTAGAAGAAAACATAGCAGAAAATGTGCCTCATCTTGGGTTTGACAAAGCAGGACACCCAAAGCATATCCATAAAGGAAAAAAATTGATAAATTGGAATTTATTAAAGTTAAAAATATTTGGTCTGTAAATGATATTCTTAAGAGAATGAAAAGAAAAGCCACAGACTTGGAAAAATATTTTCAAATCACATAACTGATAAAAGTCTTGTATACAGAATATGTAAAGAACTCTTAAAACTAAGTAATAAGAAAATAACTAACCTGATTTTAAAAAAATGGGCAAAAGATCTGAATATACACCTCACTAAAAATATACATATAAGGATGGCTCTATTGAATGGGAAAAATAGTAAATTTACTGTGGAGAAATTGTAGACACCACCTTAACCAAGTGATCAAGGTTAACATCACTGGTAATGTCATGCTGACATCATGTATCTCCTGACATGGTGAAAATGAAGGACAATTCTCCTCTATGACTTCTTTCCCCAAATCAATAGCTTCAGTCTAATCCAGAGAAAACACTAGACAAACTTAAATTGAGAGACATTCTACAAGATACATGACCAGTACTCTTCAAAAGTGGTGAAGTCATGAAATACAAGGAAACTGTCATAGAATGGGGAAGACTAAGGAAACATGATCACTAAATGGAAGCTGGTGTCCTGGGATTGGATCCTGGAACAGAAAAAGGACATTAGTGGAAACCCTGGAGAAATCCTAATAAAGTCTGTTGTTTGGCTATTTGTACTGTATCAATGTTAATTTCCTAGTTTTGGTAATTATATGGTGGCTATGTCAATTATTGATATTACTGGAAGCTGGGTAAATGGTAGATGAGAACTCTTTTGCAACCCTTCTGTAAGTTTAAAATGACTATGAGATAAAAAGTTACAAATCTTCATGTTTATCAGATATTATCATAGTTTAAAGGTGAGGACACAGAGGCACAGACTGATTGATTTTCCATAAATCTAGTAAGTGGCATATCTGGTATTTCAACTCAGTTCCATCTGACTATAAAGCTTGTGTTCTTTTGTTAGCCAACTACATTTTGTTTTCCCAAACAGTTTGTAAATTTGTTGAGGAATAGGACTGTACCTTTTTTGTTTTTGTTTTAGTTCCAAGGTAGACATGAGGTTTGATACCTTTGTATCCCAGCACCTGGCAGAATGACTCCTTTAGGGAATGTGTCCAACAAACATCGATTGTTTGGGATAGCATTTCTCTCCTCAAGAATGCATGTTCTTTGTTGTCGTCACACTGTCTTCTTCAGAGTCATATCAACATGCTAGTGTGTAACAGCCCGACATGTTTCTCCGCATCATCCTCCAGCTCAGCTATTAGAGAGCAAGCCAAGGGGACGTGGAAGCAAAGGTGACCATAAAGGCTGCCAGAGCAGGCACGTTAGGCGTGATCACCATCCATTCTTCCCCTGGGCAGCCGCATGCTGTATCAGGCAGGGTAAGCTAACTGCTCTAACAAACCTCCCCCACCTCCCACTCACATTTCAGGGGCCCGACGGTATCGATGTTAACCTTTTCTTTTCATAAATTCCAATCAACAGGGGTATTGGTGTTGAAGAGCTGAGCTTCACACCTTTAAGGATCTGGCTTACAGGGGCTCCACCATTCTTCGAACATAACTCCATGTTTTTACCTGAGCATCCGCCTGGCAGATAGGGGAGGAGAGAGGAAGATTGCCCGTGGAAATTTTTATTTCTGGCCCAGAAGTTGCCCACATCACTTCTGCTCACATCTCATTAGCTCTATTCTCAAGTGAGGTTGAAAAGTTGAGTCTAGGAGCACAGGAAGAAGAGGTCATGAGTTTGGTTGTACACATGCATGTCAATACCCAAACATGAAGTCATTCGTAGGGACAGGTTGGACTTGGCACTCACCACAGCAACAACTACTAAAAATAGAACTGGTGATAGCCAATCCCTCCCCCTCAGCATTAGTCAGAGAGAATCTCTCACTTCTTCGCTGTTGCTCTGTTGTGTCATCTGCTGCTTTGCCCTCTGCATGAGCAGTTACTGATGACAAAGGCAGTACAAATTGACATAAAAGAGAACAAAGTCACCCTTGTTCCAATAAACCCCAGCTGTCTGGACACATCTCTAATACCTCATGTACTGATCCCAAGTGTTTCTTGGAAGTGATGTCTTTAAACCAAACCCAGCCAGAACACATTTAACACTCATTGTCTCTTGCTTTTATGTCGCTCTATACTATGAGCTCTGCAGCATCTTGTCCGACCCTTTGTTGTTGAATAATAACATATTTGTTCTGGGGAAAAAAAAAGATGGTAAATTAGAAAGGAGAACATGAGTCCATTGCAGCAAATATAATAGGCCCACTCTTCCTCCTGGGAATGGGTTGTCATTGTACCCCAAATGCCCGCACCCATGGCCATTCTATGTTCTAGAAAAAGGCTAATCTTACAGTTAGGTAGGCCACAGTTGAGGCCTTGTCGTATCTAAGATCCTGGAGAAACCATGGATCAAAATGAACATTTTCTCAGCGTAACCAAAGCATTTGAAACACTTAGTCATTGCATAGAAATGTGGCCCAGCTTTATACATTCGTGAGGTTTACATGAACTTTACAATGTAAATTCATGTCTTTTCAGCTTTTTTGAAGGATATTTCATCTGCAGAACCCACTGATTTGCAGCTTGTCATATACTTACACAAACCACATTAAGAAGCTATTTTGCCCTTACACACTTCTGGTCAGGATGCAAACTGGTATGGCCACTATAGAAAACAGTATGGAGGTTCCTTAAAATGTTAAGAATAGAATTACCTTATGACCCAGCAGTCCCTCTTCTGGGTATCTTCTGGGTATCTACCCCCCAAAAATCTAAAAACATCTCTCCACAAAGATATGTGTACCCTTATGTTCATTGCAGCATTATTCATAGTGGCCAAGACTGGAAGCAACCAAAGTGTCCTTTGACAGATGATTGAATAAAGAAAATGTGGTACATATGTATATGATGGAATATTACTTGACCATAAGAAAAGATGAAATACTGCCATTTGCAACAACATGGATGGATCTTGAGATTATCATGTTAAGTGAAATAAGTCAGACAGAAAAAGTCGAGAACCATATGACTTCACTCATATGTGGGATATAAAACTGAAAGCAACAAATGATTTTTGGGTAGATACCCAGAAGCGGGTTGCTGGGTCATATGGTAAATCACTTGGAATCAGTACTTGAGTTATTAGAGATGTATCCAGACAGCTGGGGTTTATTGGAACAAGGGTGACTTTGTTCTCGTTTATGGGAAGTTGCTCACATCACTTCCGCTCACATCCCCATTAGCTCTATTCTCAAGGGAGGTTGAAAAAGAGAAAATGGTCACCACAATTTTAACAGCTGCCACTAGATGATTTGGGTTGATTTTTACTTTCTTCTTTATACTCTTCTACAATTCATGGACTAGCTATTTAAGCATGTATTCACTTTATAATCAGGAAAAAAAAATCATAAAGTTATTTTCAATTAGAAAAAAAAGTCAGAAAATAAAAATCCCATTATGTTTCCCAGTTTAATAGTGATACTTGGGCAGTGTCACTGTGCAGAATCCAATTTTTATTTTTATTTATTTAACCTGACTGCCAAACCAGTTGTTTACATGGTCATAACTGTGGAAAGTCTACACTCCATTCATTCTTCTCACTTTCTCCATCTCCCCTTTTGGGACTTACCACAGATCTCTTTTTGAAATAAGGCAGTGAATAAATAAATACATACATAAATAAATAATAAATATTATTCCTGTCTCTCTTTCATGGTTAAGCTTACACTATCATAATCCATTTTTTCCCTAAATAACAGCAGATGGTTGACTATCCTATAGTGTAAATCTATCCTTAAATGACAACAAAACAGACTTCCCGTCTTGTGATTAAAGAATTTTCAGGACTACCGGGCAAGATGCAGGATGTGTACTGTGTAGTGGTTGCCATGGTTTTGACTGAGCATGTGCTATTTAAGCTCATCCTTAATTTGGATAGGCATGAGACTCAGCTTTGCAGGGTTAAAAATGGTGCAAAAGGCATGGCTGTTTTTAGATTAAATGGGAGCTGGGCTATAGTAACAGCTAAAAATAGAGGTCCCTCACTTTAACTAACCCTTTGGCTATCAAATTGGATAAAGAAATTAACAGCAGTAAATTCTTTTTAGAAAATAAAGCTGGCATGACAGAGAAACCTGGTGTCTAAATATATAGCATTCTTAAACCAACATTCTGATATATTTTTAAAAACCTGAAAAAAAATACACACACACATTTAAAAGTCCTGTTTTAAGCTTTAAAATTAGCTAGTCAGTTCCCATGGCAGCTTTATTCTGTTGAAGAATTCTAGATTGTAACCAATTTAATGTTTTCAGCAGCTAATTTATTTTTCCATTTGCAAATAGCACTTTGGAGCAAATAGGCAGGACTTAATAGTTTATCTGTTAACTGTGTTATTTTGTGTAGTGTGCCAGCAGTATTTAAAAAATGCAGGTGGTTTTTGTGTCAAGGGCTTTAACACTAAAGATAAAGGAATCTATAAAGGCTGTATACATAAGCATATGATAGTTTCAACTCAAGATTTCCAACTCTTCCTTTTGGAAACTGCAGAAGCTCTTTTATGGGCATCTGGTGCTTTGGATTCAAATCAGAATCAGAAAACAAAAGTTCCAGTTTCAGTCCTGCCCCAGGCTAGCTCTGGGATTTAGGGCAAATCACTTACCCTGCTCAGGTCTCACTTTCCTTGATTGTAAACTCTTCAGTTTTGAGGATACTTTGACCAGGTGCGTTGTCTACTTTAAAATTTGTAGTATTGGATGCTTTCTTCAAGTAAAAACATGTGGAAGTCCATTATGACAACAAAAAGTGGAGTTCCACTTGTTTTGTTGGCCTGAGGTTGGGGAGGGTCCTGAGTGTTTCTCTGTTGGTCTTTTTCCAACCAATCCCTGGCCACCTTTGACATTTCAAGTAGCAGCGCCCAGGGCTCCTCAGAGCACAACTTAAGGACCATTGGTTTAGATAAACTTTAATGTCTCATTCAATTTTGAGAGTCAGTCTATGTTTCTGAAAAATATCAAAAAACAATGCCAGAGGAAAATTTTAGAAATTGAGCCTCCATATTGTGCCAACAAAAATAAAATATAACAACTTTCAAAAGATAGAAGTTATTATTTTCAACATTATGGGTTAGAAAAATGGTTGCTTTGATTTCCCTGCTAGTTGACATCAAGGGACACTGATGTGAGTCATCTCCCCCTGACTATTTGTTATGAGACCTCAGAATAAAACGATTTACTGCTTGGTGCATCCCCTTTGCTATTTTGTCTGTTGACAAATGCCTCCCCATTAGCTCATCGTTTCATACTTTAAAAATTTTATTTTCTTTTGGATTTTTTTATGGCTTTGCATGGTCCATGAATTCTATTATTCTGAAAAATAGAATGCTGCTTATAACTTGTTTATTCTTAATGTTAATTCAGCCTTTATCTGTATTTATTTATGTATTCTTTATGTCTTTCACTTTTATTTATAGAGGAAGTTGCAACACTGAGAAGAGCTCTGGTCGGATCAAAGACTAGTGGTCTCACGTGGAGGAGTCTGGAGTTTGGGTTCCAAAATGGAGATTTTTTTTGGTTAAAACTCAACCATTAATTCTTCTATATCAACTAGATGCAGGCCACTAATGGGAAATAGCAATAATATGAAAAAGACAGCAAATCTTTTCAGGCTTTAGTCATTATTTCAAACAAGATTTCAGCATCAACAATGAAGGCTTTATCTGATTCTTGCCTTAATTTAATGTCTCTAATAACTGTGGTCTTCATAGGAATCTATTGTTACATAATCTGCAGCTGCAAATCATGAGTGCTTCTGGGTGCTGCACTACACAGATAAAACATAAAACTGAGTAAAAGTACTATGACTTCATGATGTGATCTCTCTGAGAAAAAATATTACACCCTCAAATGCTTAAAACTAGCATTTATAGTATGCTTCCCAAACCACTCTACAAACTATACAGAAATCACAGCAACCACCTACCACTTGTTAAACAGAGCAGGTATTTTAACACTAACAGGTAACTTTATAAAACAGCAAGGGAATTGGTAATGGAAGGAAATGATAGGCTGGAAATGACAGGTTGATTTCTTCCTTTTTCATTTTTAACCTTTTAAGTGTAATATGTATTTAGATAAATGCACGTAAGTGTCAGCTAGCTGAATTTTCACAAACTTAACAAACAAATGGAACTGGCACCCATATCAAGAGACAGAATATTACCACAACCACCCTCACCCCCTGCTTCTAGCCCCCAGTCTTGCGAAGTCTTTCAGACACTGTTCATCTCCTTCCAGTCACTGGTCTCCTTCCAAGGTCACCTGCTATCTTGTCTTCTAATCACACAGTCTGTTCTTCACTGTTAGATAAATGGAATGGTACAATATTGTATTCTTTTATGGTTGGTTTCTTTTGTTTAACTTTATGTTTGTGAGAGTCATCCATCTTGTTGTTTGTAATTGTTCGTTCTGCTGCAGAGAATTGAATTGTGCAACCCTACTACGATGTATTGATCCATTCCACTTTTTTTTTTTTTTGCAATAGCATAAACACATTTATTCACTAACCAAAGGGACGATCTTAATTAAACCAACACTTGGAAATAGTTGCATGTAAAATGTTTATGATAAAGGTAACTGAATACAGAGATGGAAAAAAAAATAAAAAGCACAGAGAGATTTGCTCATTGAACTGAGCCTCTTTACTCGAGCAGCTAATTCCTGTCCAGAAGGATGATGGAATTTTTACTCTACTTTTTCATAGACCCGAGTACAGTTCACATTGTTCATGACGCATTCCACCATTAGTTTCCCATTTTCCACTCTTCTTGTTATTGTGCTTTCCTTGCCATCCCATTCCTGATGTTGCACCAATGCGCCGTTGACAAAATCGCACACAGTCTGAGTTTTTCTGCCATCAGCTGTAGTCTCTTCAAACTTCTCTCCCAGGTTACATGAAAACTGCGTTGTTTTCAACGTGCTCTCAGTTTTTATGGTGAGGTGTTTGCCGTCAGAGGTGATGACACAGTCTGGTTTGGCCATGGCACCCATTTTTCGCAGAGCCATCCCTACTCCTAATTTCGTCATGTACTCATCAAAGCCTTTGCTCTCCACTAAGCGCCATCTTCCTACCAGCTGCTGAATGGAGGCCATGGTGGGCGCGGGCGGCGTGCGGGTCGAGAGGAGCAGAGTGCGGCGTGGAGAGCCTATCCATTCCACTTTTGATGGGTGTTTTGGTAGTTTGTGGTTTTCGAGTGCCACACATTGTGTTTCTAATGAACATTCCTGACACAGACACACACAGACACACACACAGACACACACACACACACACACACACACACACACATATTGCTATGTCATAGGGTAAGCACATTTCCACATTAATAGGTACTGTAATAGTTTTCCAAATGATTGTACCAATTTCATCTCTGAACAGTAGTGGACAAGAATCATGGTCACTGTATATACTTGCCAACACTCGTTCCTTTCTAGTGCGAGGGTAATGTTATCACATTATGCTTTTAATTTGCATTTCTTAGATGACCAATAAGGTGAGCATCTTTTCACCTGTGTATTGGTCATTTGCATAGTTTCTTTTAAAAATATTTTTATGAAAAATGTAGCTAACATATAATATTATATTAGTTTCAGGCGTACACCATAATAATTCACCATTGATATACCAAGTGATCACCATGATAAGTCCAGCAACTACCTGACACCGTATCGTGCTATCACAATATTATTGACTATATTCCCTATGCTGTATATCACATCCCCATGACTTGTTTTATACCTGGAAATTTGGACCTCTTATTCCCCATCACCTTTCCCCCGCCTTTTAAAATTTTCAATTACAGTTGAAATGATTAATTTCAGGTGTACAGCATAGTGGTTAGACATTTACACAATTTAAGAAGTGATCCCCCTGACTAGTACCTATCTGGCACTAGACATAGTTATTACCTTATCATTGACTATATTCCTATGCTTTGCTTTACATCTCTATGATTATTTTGTAACTACCAATTTGTACTTCTTAATCCCTTCACCTCTTTCACTCTGCCCCCTAAACGCCTCCCATCTATCACCCCAACAAATCTAGTACCCATTTGACACCTACACAATTATTGCAAAATTATATTCCTTATAACTACATCCCCATAACTACTATGTAACAACAAATTTGTACTTCTTAATCTCTTCCCTTTTTTTTCCACCCACATCCCAACTTCCTTCCCATCTGGCAACCGTCAAAATGCTTTCTGTATCTATGAGTTTGTTTCTGTTTTTTTTTTTTTTTGTTTACTTTGTTCTTTACATTCCACGTATGCATATAAGCAAAATCACATTGCATCTGTCTTTCTCTGTCTAACACTCCACTCAGCACAGTACCCTCCAGGTCCATCCATGCTGCCGCAGATGGCAAGAACCCATTCCCCTCCCTGGTTGAGCAATATTCCATTGCACATATGTACCACCTCCTTTTTATCCACACATCCATTGATGGACACCCAGGCTGCCTCCACAGCGTGGCTATTGTAAACAATGCTGCAATGAACATATGGATGCACATGTCCCATCGAAGTAGCATTTTCTTCAGATAAATACCCAGAAATGGGATTACTGGGTCCTTCTTTGTCTCTTGTTATAGCCTTTGTTTTAAAGTCTATTTTGTTTAGTATAAGTATTGCTACCACAGCTGTTTTTTTTTTTTTCGGTTTCCATTATCATGAAATAAATTTTTCCATCCCTTTACTTTCCATCTGTGTGTATCTTTCAATCTGAAGTGAGTCTCTTGTAGGCAGCATATGTAAGGGTTTTGTGTTCTTATCCATTCAGCCCTCCTATGTCTTTTGATTGGAACATTTAATCCATTTACATTGAAAGCAACTGTTGACAGATATGTAGCTATTATTATTCATAATTTTGATTTTTTTTCCGTCTTAAAGAAGTCCCTCTAAGATTCCTTGTAATAGTTTGGTGGTGGTGAACTCCTTTAGCTTTTTCTTGTCTGGGAAGCTCTTTATGTATCCTTCACTTTTAAATGATAGCCTTGCTGGGTAGAGTACATTTGGTTGTAGGTCCTTGCTTTTCATCACGTTGAATATTTTGTGCCAACCCCTTCTGGCCTGCAAAGTTTCTGTTGAGAAAAGCTGACAATCTTATGGGGGCTCCCTTATAAATTACTGGTTGTCTTTGTCTTGCTGCTTTTAGGATTCTCTCTTTGTCTTTAAGAGTTGCTATTCTAATTATAATGTATCATAATGTGGGCTTGTTTGGGTTCATCTTCTTTGGGACTCTGCACTTCCTGGTCTTGTATGTCTATTTCCTTTGCCAGGTTAGGAAAGTTTTCAGTCATTATTTCTTCAAATAGGTTCTCAATCCCTTGCTTGCTCTCTTCTCCTTCTGGTACTCCTATGATGCGAATGTTGTTATGCTTGATGTTGTACCAGAGGTCTCTTAAACTAAACTCATGGGTTTTTTTTCTTTTTCTGTTCCAATTTGGTGTTTATGCTACCTTGTCTTTCAAATTGTCTTTCAAATTGCTGATTTGATCCTCTGCTTCACCTGGCTTGCTGGTGACTCCTTCTGGTACATTCTTCATTTCAGTTATTGTATTTTTCACTTCTGACTGGTTCTTTTTAATGGTTTCTATGTCCTTTTTTATGCATGCAACTCTGCTGAAGTTCTCACGAAGTTCCTTGAGCATCCTTAGAACCATTGTTTTGAACTCTGGATCTGGTAGTTTGCTTACCTCCGTTTCGTTTAGTCTTTTTTCTGGAGTTTTCTCCTGTTCTTTCATTTGGGATGCATTTCTTTGTTTCCTCATTTTGGCTGCCTCTCTGTGTTTGTTTCTGTGTATTAGGTAGATCTGCTACATCTCCCAGTCTTGACCGGGTGGTCTTATGTAGGTGCCCTGTGGGGCCCAGTGGCACAGACCCCTGGTCACCTGCTCTGGGTGCTCCAGGAGTGTCCCTTCTGTGGGTTGTATGTGCTCTCTTGTTATAGTTGAGCCTTGATTGCTATTGGCACATCAGTGGGTGACATTGGCCATCAGGCTGATTGGCTGTGGGTTTTGGCCATGTCCACAGCTTATGGGCTGCTGGGCTGGTAGGGGAAGGCTTACCCCATTGAGTGGAATATGCCCCAGCAGGCTCTTGTGCCTATTGATATTGCCCTTTGTGTGTGCTGCTTGTGGGGTTAATTGGGTGGTTCTCTGCTGTGGTCTGAAGCCAACTTTCAAGTATGTTGGTTCTGGGGCCTCTTGTGAGGGGCTCCAGTGCAGGCCCAGGTCACCCACTGCCTGTGACCAGCCAGGGACTACCTGGTAGGAGCTACAAAGTGATCTTCAGCTTTTCACTGCCTATGCTAAAGTTGGAAGTATGTGGGAGAGGACATGCTATGAACTGAGGACATCTGCCTCTAGTCCCCAGGCCTGGAGCAGCTCCATAAAAAGCCAGGACACTTTGAAGCCTGCTGCCACCTGCTGACTTCCTTAAGGTTTAGCCACAGATAAAGCCTCATGCAGTACATGAGTTGGGTGTGGCAGGGTCTCCTGGAGTCATTAGAGTTGGGAGACTTGTGGTCACCAGGTTAATGTAGACTCTGGTTTGGTGCCAGTGCTGAGTCTGGAGCTACTCAGCAAAACTCAGGCACACTGAGGCCAGTTGCCGCCCACCTGAGGCCTGTGGACTCTGATAGTTTTCCAAGATAGAGTGCAATGAGGGTGCTTTGGCTGCTAGGGAGAAAGTTCCTCCTGTGTTGCAGGAGTTGGGTGGGGCGGGGTCCCAGCAGAGTCAGCAGGGTGAAGAGAGTGGAGCTCACCAGGCCAATCAGATTTAGATTTGGCCTTGTGGGGGCGGGCTCAACAAAGAAAAGATGGTGCCCACCAGCCAGCGGCATGAGAGGACACAGGGTAAATGGCAACTATCCTCCAGCCTTTGCTTCAAAGCCTCACACCTCAATCTGCTCCCTGTGTGCCTCTGACAGCCCCTGAGTCACCATCCCTCCGCTGGATGATGCCTAGAATCTGTGTTTTTAAACAAACTCCAAGATTGGGGAAGCAGTGTTTTATAACAGGATTTTCCCCTAATCCTGGGATACTGATGCCTTCTGCACACCTCCTTCCAGGAATTCTGAACCAGGCGAGGGAAGAAACTGGGCAGGAGAGAAAACTTAGAGAAGGGAGAGAAGAGGTGCAGAATGGCCATTAGAGAAACACGGCTGCTAAAAGACTGAAGATTGCTGGCATGAGGTAGAGGGAGGGAAGAGAGAGTTTAAATAAATATCATTTTTAAGGAATCAGAGTTTTCTAGAAATAAAAACAAATTGATTTGGGAATGAGAAGGTGCATGTGTATTCCTCTTCTCTCCCTGGATGCTTCAGTTACAAGGAAAATGAAGAGAAGAAGGTGGTCCCAGCTCTCTGTCCTGTGACATTGCTGAGTCCAATGTATGTCATTATATTTTACACACACTGGTCTTTGTATGGAACCACAAAAAAAACACACATAAACTCCATTTTATATTTAGCTGTTGATACCATTGGTGCATAAACAGCAATTACTAGTCTTCTTCAGGTTAAATTTTTCTAGCTCCTTCAATTCTATTACCATACACACCATATATACTAAAACATTAAGGGGTAACTTGAGGACACGTTGACTTCTAATACAGTTCTGTATATGAAAGACTCCAGGCTCAGTTACTAAATGATAGAACAGATACCCAATAAATAATTATTAAAATCACATACTTTATGAATCTGGCACCAGGAAGAAGATCTAACCCTTCCCTTACAGCCCCAAGAGTATTATATTACACTTGACCATCATCAGTTACATTTTAGAAGAGAGACGCACATAATCTGAACTAAGTTCTGTTGGAATGCATATAATAAAGAGCTGTGAATCTGGAACTTAAGACTTGCATATGATATTGTGTTTACATTGAAACATTATTTTCAAAAATTAAAATAAAGCTAGGTAAAACAAATTGTGGGCACTGTCTTTCTAGTTTTGCTATTTCATGTTCGGCTTTAAAATGTAAGCAAAACAAATTCTTTTCAGTATCAAAATAGAAAGATGTTTTTCTCTTAACCAAACTTAAGTTCTTTGATTTCATCATTGACTTGAATCCCTTTTTTTGGTGCACAAGTTGCCATTTACTGACCTTGTTGACCAAACCACAATAAGAAGTCTTAATATAACCACAAGATGTTCAAATGTTACTTCCTTATTTTGCCAAATGAGTGTATTTACTATTGTGATTATTGTGGTTAATCTGCATCTGGCTGCACACTATTCAGCAATCTAAATAGCTTAGCTATCTTATTTATTTTACAGTGGAAATAGCATGGACTTGAGATCTCACCTGGATCCTGCTATTAACCAGTTAAGTTACTCTGGCAAATTGCCAGCTCACCTGACCCTCTGTTTAACCAATGATGTTTGTATAGACGTGAGAGGGTCTAGGATTCACTTATAGACAGTGGTTCCCAGGAGATACAGCCAAGGAACTAGTACATTTGTGGCTTCTGGCCAGAACCCCAAATTAAGAAATAAAATAATAATTAAAGTTCATGATTTTCTAATGACAGAAAATAAAAAAGTAAAAAAAAAACCCCAATTTATTTGTCATATTTGGAGGATGCTAGGGAACCCACTGCTTATACGTGAAGAAAAACAATTGGGCACCTATCCTGTCTTTCCTGTATGCACTTTACCTCAAGGTAATTATTTATGAAGGAAAGTTTTTCTTTATATAGTCGTTTCAGTTAACAAATGCAGAAAGAGGGGTAGAATTAGAATATTATCACTTGGCAAGACCAAATAATTACTCTAGGCAATGGTCACAAATGCATATAAAACAATTAGGGGAAAAGCCAACAGGTAACTTTATAATGGGTAGTTTGGGTTGACAACACCTAAAATCACTGATCAATCTTATTATCACATGAAAGAGACCCAGACATTAATGTGATGCAATGTGAAGTACAAACTCCACCTATGAGGCATTCTTGCCAAAACTGCTGAAGCTGAATCTGCTGGAGATCCAATTTCCAGGTTACAGGAAGCATGGAGATAGGAACATATTGAAGACACTCAGGGATGGATTAAAATCCAGGGAATTCTGCTGTGCCAATGATCTGACCTGGTTTCTTCAAAGAATAAATTAGAAGGAAAAAGAAATGAAGGAGAGGGAACTCATAGATTAAGAGATTTAAGAGACATATGAGCCAAATACAGAATGCAGACCTTGTTTGGATCCTGTTTCAAACAAACCAAAAAAAAAAAAAAAAAAGAGAGAGAAGCCATATTTAAGACAATGAGGGAAATTTGAATACTGACTAGATATCTGATGTTATTAAGGATATTTTGTTAACTTTTAGGTGATCTATTGCATTTTGGTTATATTTAAAAAAAGGAATCATTATCACATATCTCTATATCTATCTCTATCTATACATAGATATATGTATATGTGTGTGTGTGTGTGTGTCAGGAGATATATATATATATATATATATATATATATATATATATATATATATATATATAAAATCCTGAAGTATTTTTAGATGGAACAATATGATGTTTAGGATTTGCTTCAAAATAATCCAGTGGCAGGGGTAGGTGTAAGGATGGAAACTAGATTGGCCATGCATTGATGATTGTTGAAACTGGGTTTTGGGAATACGAAAGTTCATTGTGTTACTACTCTCTCCACTTTTGTGTGTGTTTGAAAATTTCCACAATTAAATGTTTTTAAAAGTGGGGAAGAGTGATCAACACTTTGTGATAATTAAACAGTACACATATGGTTTATACAGGTTTTTGTATTTATGCCTTTATTAGTTTCTTGCAGCTGCTGTAACAAATCACCACCCACTGGGTGTATTAAGAGATATATTCTCTCACAGTGCTGGAGTCTAGAAGTCTGAGACCCATCAGGGCTGTGCGCCCTCCAGACGGTCTAGGGAGACCGTTCTTGGCCTTTTTCACTTCAGGTGGCTGCTGGTATTGATTGACTTATAGCTGCATCACTCTCTTCTTTGTCTCTGTGTCTCACTCCTCTTCTGTCTATAATCGCTCTCTACCTCACTCTATAAGGACACTTGTCATTGGATTTAGGGCCCACGCAGATGATCTTGGATAATCTCATCTCAAGACCCTTAATTTAAAGTATATCTAAATTACCTTTTTCCCGAATAAGGTAGCAGTCACAGGTTCCTAGGATTAGGACCTGCACATAGCTTGGGGTGGGGGTGAGGGTGGAGGGCAGGCTGCTTTTCAACCCACTACAGTGACATACTACAGTAAAAAGATTTGAAAACTACTATTTTAAAGAAGTAGTTTAGACTTTCTAATTTTGATGTAACAGAGTTATCCCTAATTTCAAATGTGTGAGATATCCTTGATTTCTTCTTTTCTACCTTAGCACATAGGCAAGTTCTGTCATTTTCACTTCCAAAATTTAAATCAGAGCTTTCTATTTCTTTCCATCTACATTCTCAGTGCCTTCATTTCATGTACCAAATTCCACAATGGTCTATGTACTGATCTTCCTGGCTTCTAACCTTGCCTTACTCCATACCATTCAACATGAAAGAGCTAGAGTAATTCAAAACAAAACAAAAAGTTCACAATTCTAATCATTGCTTCTTTCTTGCTCTGTCTGCAAGATGGTGGTCTATTGCTTCTAAAATAAAATCCAAACTCTTTACCATGACTTCAAGGCTGGGACTAATTCATTCCTTAGCTCTTTGACTACTCTTATTTGGGACCATCTCCTTGCTTGCCCACAACTCTCTAGCCCTATTGGCTTCCCTTTAGCATCTTAAATATGCCAAAACCAACTCCACCAACTGTAGATTCCCCCAAAGGAGAAACCAGGCAGTCATTATTACTACTAGAATTCTATTGATAATTAGATCAATTGTTGTTTTTAAAATGGAAACTAATTCATGTTGAATACAGATACATTAAAAAACATGTAAACAAAATGTAAATACTCTTCCCTCACCTCCCAACCATCTTATCCTCTAGGATAATGACATTTTGGTTTATGAACTTTCAGAATGTAGAAATATCATAAATATGTGGTTATGTAGCTTGGTCACCTGCTTTTTTTTTTTTTAACTAAACAATGAATTTAGAATCCATTTTCACATTATTGCAAGTATAGCTTGATCATTTTTTTTTTTTAGGCTTTTGATGCATATTTCCAAATCGACCCATCGAAGACTTGAGCTAATTTGCATTTCCACCAGCAGTGCATGACCATGACCAGGCTCATCTCCCTACATCTCTGGGAATCTTTATAATCTTTGCCAATGTGAGAGATGAAAAACAGCATCCCATTGTTGTTTCAATTTGCATTTCTTGGATGGTAGTGAAGGTGAACTTTTTTGCTTCTGATACTGCTCACCTGTAGTTCTTCATGATTGTGTAATGAAAAAGATTAGCCTACATTTCTAAAAGAAATAGCAAACCAGCTAAGGAAGAGTTGTGTAAACCACTCAGCACACCACTACAGCAACCCCACGACCACGCCCTCTTGTAGAATTCCATCAATGCCTTGAAACTGTTCACGTTCATGTGTCTGAGGACAGAGTTTGGGCTTTATATTCCACATTAGGGAACTCTTTATTTTCTTCTTGTAAGATATGAGGCATAGAAAATTGTCCACAGTCAGTTTAAAAAGCTTGTTGCTTGTATTTGCTGGAAATACATGTGGTGAAACAAACAAGAAATTGTAGATTTAGAATCTAAGCTTCAGAATGTAACCCAACAAGTTGGACTTGCCACTGCCTGGGGTTTTGATCATCTTTAGGTTTCAACTTGGAGTTTAAGTAACATTATGCATCAGACTATTCAGTAATAATTTTTCCTGTTATATTAATTTTAGAAAGAAGTTCAGAGAAAAGTATTGTGAGACAGTACCTGACATTGGCATCCAGTCTCTACATTACTTTTGAACAGGGTTGTTCATACTGCTTCATCTGAAAAAAAAAAAAAATACCACCAGGCTATTTCAAGGTACCATGTCTGTCTGACACTACCCTATAGATTTCCAAATGTACCTCAAGTTTGCTTATGTGGTCATATCAGGGATTACAGCAAGAGTAATTTAACTGTCCAAGGTCCTGAAATCTTGCATATTTTTATTCTATAATTTTGCATATTATTTTTGAAACCCGAGTGGCTTTCTATCATTCCATACTCCTTATGTTCTCTTCCTCGTATGTTTATCTAAAGTTAGTATATTTGAATGTGGGTCAATTGATTGAATATACCAATTTTATATGTGATAGAGTGTTGTAAGTTTTTAAGAGCGACTTAAAAAAATAACCGAAATAAATACATGTGCTTATGGTTGTGATTGTGATACCAAGTATCTTCAAAACAAATGCAAAAATATAAACCAACAAGACCTAAGCCACAGATGAATAGAGACCTAATAGCAAATGGAAATTCTAAAGAAAGAGGTAAGCAGACCAGGTCATCAAGAATAAGAGTAAATAATATGATAAACCTAAAAATTAGGAGTGCATACTGAAAATGAAAAATATCCTTTAAGATGAAAGGGACATGATGAAACAATGTTTTGTTTTAATGCCATATATGGAGGGCCAAGGAACAGGACACTCCATTTCATGGGGAGGGATGATGACACTGCAAATACACACGCTTTGCACTATTTTAGTCTTTATCAAAGTCAAAGGTCAGCTGTAATAAGATATGTGGCTCATGAACCATCTGTGACAGGAGGAGGAAAGTCAAACTAGAACAATGAAGGAAGTGTCAGCATTTATTAAGTGAGCACTCTATGTAGCTTTGTGAAATAGGCTCCATGGGAAGGGAAAAGTAAATTAGAAAAGATGGTTCCTCACTTTCTTCCTTAAAGCAATGGGACAGACATATATAAAGAAAAGACTCAGAACTCAGAGTTTAACTACAGAAGCTCTGAAAGGCTAAGTGACTTGCTCCAGGTCACACAGTATATTAGTGACAGAGCTTGGACTAGAAACTGGTTGTTCCAATCTCTGTCATGGTGGTCTTCCCCCTCTATGACAGCTGTCACATATGCGAACACCTAACATCCATATAAACATGAATGAATTAAAGTTAGATACAGAGGATTAGAGAAGTAGAACAATAAAATGAAAGGATGGTACAGCGAATGGTGTGAGAAGTAACTGTGCAATATGAGTCAACAAGGAAGATATGTGTGGTTTGATAAAAGTTTTAAAGAGAAGAAAAATACTGAAAAAGAGGCATGAAGAAGACAGAATAAATGATAGGCCTACAGTCACCAAGGGGAGCCCCATAAACGGTAATCAAGCACAGGGGTCCAATCAGAGAACAGTTGGAGGAATGTGCTCAGTAAAGAAAGAACAAGGGTGTCATAAATGCTTACTTAACCAAAATGCATTTGAAACAAGGATTTTCAGATTATGTAACTTTGCTTTGTTCACATCCCGCAACCTGAACCATGGTTGAAAATGTTTCTCAAATATGTTAGCCAGTCAGGATATTTCTGTTCCCATCCAAACTCTGTCACAGACCAGCTGTTTGTTCTCAAGAAAGTCACCTTACCTCTCAAGACCCCACCACCATATCTGTAAAACAAAGGCCTCTCGACTTTGCATGAAAGAATCACTTGGGGTTCTTGTTAAAGAAACGAAGCCCCAGCCCCACCTTACATCCACTGAAACAGGATCTCCAGAAGAAGCACTTGGACCGTGGAATCTGCTTTTTGTCACCAGAAAAGTTTGGAAAGCTCTCATGACATGATCTCTAAAGTCTTTTCTACTGATAATTAAATCCAATGATTCAGGTTCCTCACTGGAGTAAGCTCAGAATTTCTAAACTAACAGATTCCCTGTTTAATGGACTGGGAATCACTGAAAATGTTAGAAATATTATAAGGATTGGTAGCTGTCCATGGAGAAAGGGTGGAAAAATGAAGAATAAACACACTAACCCCTTGTTATCCTCTTTTGAATATAAAATTTACTTGATGAACTCTTTGATGTCAGCTTTAAAAATTTTATTTGCCAGCAAAAATACTCTATATCCAGTGTACCTGTACTACAACTAAAAGTCTTAGCATCAAAGACAGAAAAATAATAGATGATGCTATTTCCTAGGGATAGAAGAAAGCAAAACATCACTGCAAATGTAGGAACTTCACGTCCTCCCAGTAACTTTCAAATCAAATAACAATTTACCCATTTGGTCAGAGGTAAAGTGTGGATTTTCCTCCCTAATATTTTAGAATGTAATTTATTACCAATTATACATGGTTCAAAAGCAAAGGAGACATCACTATAGTCTCAAGTTCAAACTCAATGGATTTCATGAAAGAACAGGATCATGATCTGGCAGAGCTATGATAGTTTGATCTTCCAGTAACTAAGAAAAAAATAAGGAAAACAAGAGAAGCTGAAAATCTCCAGAAATGACAAACACAAACATAATTATATATTTGCTCTTTCACAACTAGTCTAAAATTAACTTGAATTTTTTTCCCCCCAAAAATTGACCTTGAATATTTGGAACTCATCATATACTCCTACTCATTGTATCCATCTATGTGTCTTATATGAAGGGCCAGAGCATATAGTTATGAAGTTTGTGCACTGCATATAGGTACCAGAGGGGATGAATGAAGACTAAAATCCATTCCACATCCTGGACACACTCCTGTGCTTCCTGATATGAGTATATCCTTCTCCACCCCTCTCTCCAACCCCAAAGAATATCTCTTGGCTTCAATAAAGGCACTGTCTGCAAGTCGAGCCAGGTGTGGTGCTCTTTCCACTGGAAGTAGTGCTTTCTTTAATTGCCATATATGCTTGCAGGGACCTTGCTTACATGGCCCTAATCACCATATAGGATAGCAGTGGCCATCTAGTCTCACAGTGAATCTATTTATATACTAGCAAATACAGTATTTGATCCATCCGAGATGTTGCTGGGGACAGATATAATATGGTGAGTTCTGAGGAGCCAAGATTTTATTATGGTGCAATGGCTAGTGGGGCAATAATTGATGGTGGTTTTCTAAAAATGTTGGGTTCTTTCTAACTGAAGGTTACAATCACTTACAACTTTTTGGAACCCAAGGACATGATTCTTTGGAAACTTCTTGAAAAGTAGTGCCCCATATTTGGAAAGAAATGAAAAAGAATGATCTTCCATAAAAAAAAACATAGTAAGACTCCTGGAAATTGCATTTGTCAGCTTACCTTTGATTCCTGATGAAAAGAGTGGTACAGATCAGAAATTATTTTGAATGGATCAATATTTCAATGTGTGTCAGGAACATTAGATGGCTATTGTAAAGAGCATAGTATCAGAATCTAAATATAGGAGCATTACATAAACTACAAAGAAATTTTCTTTCTATAATCAGCATTATTAATGGACCACTCACAGAGTAGAGCAGACCCAGCAACATAATGTGGTCATGAAGTGGATAAGACCTGGGAAAGTCAACGCAATTTCAGCAAGACTATTTATCTCACTAAATACATCATGATGGCCACATATTTGGTGTGATTTGGTGTAATTTCAGGGACATTAACAAAGACTTCTCCACCTCCCTCCCTGCTCACTTTTCACCAATGCTTTATTTGTTTGATGATGTCTCATGGTCTAAGATTCATGTTCATTACTTTGGCTTAAAGGTTCACCTGCTGTTGTAATACAACTACTTCTGAGATGGGAAAAACATTCATAGGGCATCATCAGTTCTTTTACAGAGCAGACTGATACGGAAAAACGATATAAGGGACCCCAGAAGGTGGGAAGATGCCAGTGAGATGGGAAAAGAGTAGAGACTGTTTCAGCTGCAATTTTAAGTGGAACTGACTCTACTTCAGAGATCAAAATAACTTAGCTCTGCATAAGGAATGGTAATTTGACTTACAGATGAGTGGGGGGTCTGGTTTGATTTCTATGTCCATCCCTAATTAGCTGTGTTTACTGGAGAACTCACTAGCCAATCCAAGCTCCAATTTCCTTCTCAACAAATATTTAAGTGTCTAAATAGGCAGGCATTACTTTAAATGAAATCATGATGATAATAGTACCCACCTTCTAGAATTCTTATGAGAAATAAATGGGGTAATCTTAAAAAGTGCTTCCTTTGCTCTTGGCACAGAGTAAGAAAAATCTTACAGAGCAAGTAAGCATAAGAATAATCCCTTAACTTTGTGAATCTGTACACAGTTTACAGAGCACTTTGACATCTATTATTTCTTTAAGCAACCCTGTGGGTAGAGCTAGCCAGATATTTAATGTTCCATTTTATAGATGAAGAAACTGAATGAAGCTTGGCACAATTCACTTGGTTGGTTGTAATTCCTATTGAGGAAGATGGCTGGCTAAAATGTGGGTAAATTGACCAAATACTTTGTACTTATAACTTATCCCTATTTTATAGATGGAGAAACTCAGTAAGGCTTAAAGAGATTTTGATTTTCTTTTCTGAAACTTGCAGTGAAAAAAGATGCTTTTAAGAAAAGCATTTGGCCAACTCATACATATTGGTAAATGGTTAAAAAAAGTTACATGACAGGAAGAAAAGGATGTTGGACAAGTTAATCTCCAATAGATAAAAGTTATTGTAAGGGTTTTATTGTTCTTTATCTTCACTTAGGTATTGAAAAATTAAGGAAGAAAGATGTAGATGGAAATAAGGAAAGATTTGACCTAACCAAATTTTCTTAAATTTTGGGAAAGCCTACCAATACAGTTTAGAATTTCTTTCACTAGACATATTTAGAAATCTGGGATGTGCATACAATTTGGAATCTAATTCAGAGGTGGAAAGCTGAATCAGGAAGTATCTTGAAATGACTTTTTCAAAACTGGTTGTATGATTCAGCAGACATTTAGATGACTTAATGGTAGGAGAGCAAAGTCCTAACATTACATTTGGTCCAATAATTTTCAACTAAACAAATATTTGCCTTAAAAGCAACAAAAATGAAATGAATGTATTTTAAACATTCACATTGGATGCTGAGACTATGTCCCACCCTCCCTACTGAACTCCCTTTTCCATTGGTCAGACTATCCCAAGCCTTTCATTGGCTGCCTGAAAGAAGAATCTGTCAATATAACAGGAGAGCAGGACCTTTAAAGGATTTCCAACTCTTTGCCAAGCTGAAAGACTCTGGTAATAAGACTTGCCCATAAATAAATAGATTGTTAAAAACATGCATGCCTTCTATAAGCCTTAAAATTTTGGTTGAAATTAAAACTTTCCTAGAATGACATGAAAATCAGAGCTCACTCATTATGGTGTGTAACCTTGCTGAATTCTTGTTTTTAAATTCAGTAAAATACCATATGTGCCTATCATCTTGAAGTATATGTATGAAAATGCTCATCCATGAAACATGGCCTTTTGGGGGATAAGAAACAAAGATAACTTCTTTGTAATCAAGAAATCAATCCCATTTACAATTGCTTCAAAAACAATAAAATACCTAGAAATAAATGTAATCAAAGAAGTAAAAGACCTGTACTCAGAAAATTATAAGACACTGAAGAGAGAAATCAAAGAAGATATGGAAACACATACCATGTTCATGGATAGGAAGAATTAGTATAGTTAAAATGTCAATACTACCTAAGGCAATATATATTAGGTTGGTGCAAAATTATTTGCAGTTTAAAAGGTTAAAAATAATTGCAAAAATCGCAATTACTTCTGCATCACTAATAGATTCAACACAATTCCTATCAAACTACCAATGACATTTTTCTCACAAATAGAACATATAATCCTAAAATTTATATGGAACCATAGAAGACCCCAAATAACCATGGCAATCTTGAGAAGTAAGAACAAAGTGGGAGGTATCACGCTACCTGACATCAAATCATACTACAGGTAATCAAAACAGTATGGTACTGGCATAAAAACAGACATATAAATCAATGGAACAGACTAGAGAGCCCAGAAATAAATCCATTCATATATGGTCATTTAATCTATGACAATGGAAGCAAGAATTTACATTGGGGTAAAGATAGTCCATTTAATAAATGGTGCTGGAAAAACTGGACTGACACACGTAAAAAAAATGAAACTGGACCACCTCCTTACACCATATACAAGAACAAATTCAAAATGGATTAAAAACTTAAATGTAAAACCCAAAACCATAAAACTCCTAGAAGAAAATATAGAGAGTAAATCTGCAGAAATTACACTGAGTAATATTTTTACTGATATATCCCCTCAGGCAAGGTAAGTAAAAGGAAAAATAAACATATGGGATTACATCAAACGTAAACGTTTTTTTCACAGCAAAGGAAGCAATTAATAAAACAAAAAGGCAGCCTACTGAATGGGAGAAGATATGTGTCAATGGTACATCTGATAAGGGGTTAATATCCAAAATTTATAAAACACTCATTCAACTCAACACACACAAAAAGAACAACCCAATTAAAAACTGGGCAGAGGACTTGAAGAGACATTTCTCTAAAGAGGACTTACAGATGGCCAGCAAACGTGAAAAAATGCTCAGCCTCACTAATCATTAGAGAAACGCAAATAAAAACCACGATGAGATACCACCTCACTCTGGTCAGAATGGCTATCATCAATAAATCAACAAACAACAAATGCTGGGGCGGATGTGGAGAAAAGGGATCCCTAGTGCACTGCTGGTGGAATTGCAGATTGGTGCAGCCACTATGGAAATCCATATAGAGGTATCTCAAAAAACTGGAAATGGAACTATTGATCCAGCAATTCCACTCTTAGGTATCTATCCAGAGAAATTCAAGACGCTAATTCGAAATAAATATATGCACCCCTATGATTATTGCAGTGCTATTTACAACAGCCAAGACTTGTAAACAACTGAAATGCCCCTTGGTAGACGACTGGATTAAGAAACAGTGGTGCATTTATACAATGGAGTATTATTTGGCTATAAAGAAGAATGAAATCTTACCATTTGCAATGATATGCATGGACCTAGAAAACATTATGGTAGGTGAAATAAGTCATTGAAAGAAAGACAAATGCCATCTGATCTCACTTATATATAGAATCTAAAGAACTGAATAAATGAGCAAAGTAAACAGAGATAGTCTCAGAGATATGGAGGAAAAACTGATGGTTGCTAGATGGGACGGGGGTGGGGATGAAGGGGAAGGGGAAGGGATTAGAGAGCATAAATTGGTAATTACAATATTGCCACGGGGATATGAAAGACAGTTTGGGGAATATAATCAATAATGTTGTAAAGATTTTGTAGGGTGTCAGATGGGCACATGTCTTATTAGGGAGACCACTTCAGGGACAGTGTAGATTCTTGACCACTGCACTGTACACCTGAAGCTGAATAATATTGTATGTCAACTATAATTTAATATATATGTAGTCACAGGATATGGAGCACAGCATAGGGAATAGAGTCAATGGAACTAATAGATATATACAGTGTCAGAGGGGCAATAGATTGGGGAAGAGGGGTTATCACTTTGTGAGGGGTGAAATGTCTATTCTATTGTTCTGTACACCTGAAACTAATAATAAAATAAAATAAAAAGATAACTTTTTTGACTAAGGCTAGGACTAAATCTAGGGGTGAAGCTTGAAGTAGCAGAACTAAAACTGCCTTCTATTTTATCGATACTAGCATGGACACTGAATTTATAGAAGGCATTGAGTTATTTTAATGACCCGTGGTGGTCAGAAAATCGTTTTTTCCCCCCTTTGACTCAACTGATCTTTAGCTGCATCATGACATTAAACATTATTAGAAAACAAATGAATTTGGACTCTTAAAAAATCAGTGTCGTTTAAAAAAGATGGAGGAGTTTTCTGGACTAAAATACACTAAAAATATTAATATGTAACAAGTGCAATCTTTGATTGGATCCTGGTTTTTAACCAAACAATTGTAACTTTTCTGTGTATTTGAGGGGAAAACCAAAAAATTTCCAGCTCCATCTCTTAAGAAAATGATCTGGGGCTATGTTTTTGTGATAACTCAAAGAAAGGAAATCATCTTAAAACTTGTTTTATAAGAAGCAGGATTACACTGACACTGGGAAGTGAACATACAATGTGATATATAGATGATCTATTATAGACTTGTACAACTGAAATCTGTGTAACTTTACTGACAGTTGTCACCCCAATAAACTTTAATTTGAAAAAAAAAAGCAGGATTACAGCTTTGTATATTTTTGTAAAATGTTGGGCACAATACCTATGGGAGCTTAAATACTATTTTCTTAAGGGCTAACATTTAAAACAGAGAAACTTACAAAGGGAGAGGATGCAGTTCCTGGTTATGAAACATGTTCGTCAGCCTGATGCTTTAATTACAATTTCTTTGGAGTTCATAGTATGTTGTCTTCACTAATCCCCACTCAGAGGTTTGAGTCACCGAAATAAATCTGCAGGATTTGGGCGCACAGAGTTTGTTACTGATCAGCATGCTATCTGACACCCTCTGCCCTATAGCGGCTGGTGTGCCTCCAGCTTTTCCAAGCCAAAAGCAGAGCCCAAGATTAGAGCAACATATATTTAAGGGTGTGTTTCTTGCAGATGCTGGTTGGGACATGAAGACAAACGTAGGAGTGATTAAATGCGGAGAACAAAGCGGCAACTTCACTGGGGAAAGAAAACCTTTTTGTTAGGACAAGTTTCAGTTAACTGTCAGTGTCACCACTGAGTGAGTGTCCACAGGGTGTGTGTGGGGTATCTTCCCAAAATGACGTGGTTGTTTAGAGAAGAGGACGTGGAAGTGTCTCGGAGGTGGGGTGGGGGGAGATCTCGGAAGATTAGGATTTCTTCTGAACCTCGATGGAACCAAAGGGAAACAACCCAAGGCAGATGACAAATTCATCCCGAGATTCGTGAATTGACGTCGATTCTAATCAGATCTGTTCCCCCCCTCCTTCAGTCTGCCCCACCAGCACTAGAAGGGATTCCCCAAGCTGCTTCATCACTCCCTGAGATTCGCTGTCCGGACACTCTCCTGCCGCACCCTGGAATCCGTGTTCAACTCTTTCCTGGTTGAGTCGTGCATTGCCAGCCACTCCAAGATCCCCGACGCGGCAAGCAGCACCCCTCCACTCTCACACTGGTCCCGGGCTGCGGCGTGGGGAGGGGGTAAAGGAGCCAAGTCGCGGAAAACTTCCTCCCGGGAGATGGCTGGTGTCATTGGGCTTCCCCAGCACTCCTGCGCCGGGCCACACGTCTTTCACTAAAGTGGTGTCGCAACGATTGCAGGTTCTGAGCTGCAGAGACCCTGGCAACCCACAGCCACGCCTCCCCCGCGAGGACCCGCGCCCTTTCCCACGGAAGGCCCTGGGGACACAGCGGCTGCCAGGCTGGGACTGCTGGAGGGGCTTGGCCAGTGCAGGGAGACTTTGCGCCACAATGCTTTGTTTTCCTGCCGCAGGAACCCGAGACGGTCTCTTTCTACCAGACTTAACCCTCCCGCGGCAATAGCCATGGAAGTGGCGGCGGCACAGAGGGAGAGGGAACCGCTAGAAGCGGCCTCGTTTTTGGATGTTTTTTCTTTACGCAGACTACTTCTTCCCTCCTTCTCGGGGTAAGTGGAATCGAGTCTGTACTAACGAAGGCGTAGGATTGAAGCTGATGGAAGGGGATTACAGGAGCACAAAGGGTTAACGTGCTAAATTGTTTTTCTTGGGATAGGGTCTCCCGCTCTTATAATCCTGCTCCCACGCAGTCCCCTCCAAATACTACGCAGTTTACCAGTTGGACTCCATTTCCGCTAGTTAGAGGAGCGGGGGCTGGGATTAATAAATGAATTAATTTTTGGTGGATTCTCCCCTTTCATCCCACCCCAAACTTACTTGTCTTTGTCTACATTCAGAGACGGGAGAATGAAAGTGGAGGTGAGAGAAAGCCCCAGAGGTTGTTGTTAGTGGTGGTTGTGGGGGAGAGGCACCTACTGATTAAATAGAGATAACCCTACGGCCAAGGACTAGTGCAAATCTTTAACCCCCACGAGGACGCCAGACCCCTGATCCTGCTTCCTCACCCCAATAGACCCATCCCAAACCTCCAGCCTCCAAAGCATCAGTCGTCCTGCTGAGGCTTTTCTGGGGAAGGTTCTCCAGGTCTCTGTATAACTTCTAAGAAAAACTGCGCATTGTCTTGTACATGAGGGACGCTCAATAACCGTTTGTTGATTGGCAGAATGATGCACCCTAAGGCTTTATTTTTCACCTTTGGAATTTACCTTGGACAGTGAACTAGGTCCCTGATGTAGACCCCAGGGCACCAGGTTACTCCAATTCATCTTGCAAAAGAGGGGCTGGAATCTTAGATAATATAGTATTTAGATCTTCATGATCCAAAAGAACCCATGTGACAGCTTCAGGGTCAGATTCATGGGTTCAGGGACCAGATGAGCTCACTTGGGTTTGAATCTGTGTTGTGACCTTGGGTGAGTTACTTCTCTGAGCTTTAAATGGGACCAGTTAGAGCTTCCTCAAAGGGAAGATGTAGGGAAGATGAATGGAGAGAAGGATGAAAAGGTGAGGGGGGCATTTGATAAATGTCAGTCTTACCTCCTCATCTTCAAAGGATTCAGGAGAGGATCTCTGTCTCTGTGGACACCTTTCTGACTTAGATGCAGGTAAATAGTATTGTAGTGACTGTGCTGGAGCACGCCTGCCCATGAGCAGTTAACGGGGAGAGGGCAGAGTGAGGCTCTGGAAGCTTTCTCAGGGGCGTAGAAGTAGTACCCTTAGGGTTTTGGAGCAGAATTTACATACGTACTGGTGTCTCTGTTGACATGGCTGGAGAATCAGAAATTCGTTTTTTGTCTCATTTCCATGTCTCATCCATCCTCTCAGCCTTCTAGTAGAGGGAAGGAAGGTGTGAAAATGGAGCCCCAGAGAAGGTGGCTCTGAAGCCTCTGGAGGAACCAGAACCTGCCCAAAGGGCTGAGGTCTCAGGGTAGTGCTGGCAGATTGGCACCAGTTTTGCCTGAACAGAGTCTGCGGAGAACTCTGGGCTCTAGCCTGGCAGCCCATGGGGCCAGTGACAAAGCACTTACCAACCCTTTCCACAGATGACAGTGAACCTCCGCGAGTCTTGCCCTTGGACTCAGAAACCTGGATGTGACAGTAAGGGGTAGATGATGAGAAAGAGGTTGCTGACACAGAGCTCCTCACAAACCTCAAGGTGCCTTCCGGTGCCTTGAGGTTCAGAGAGTAACTCCCAGTGTAGAGGTTTAGTGACATAGCAGGCAGGCTCAGGAAGGAGCTGGGCAGTCACTTTCTCATTGGTAAATAAAGGCAATGACAGTCTAACTCGTCCTCATGGCACTAGACAGTAGGTTCCATGAAGGCAAGGTCCATGCCTATCTTATTCTTTGCCAAGTCACCAGCACCTAGAACGGTGATGACACATAGGAGTTCAAGATCTATCTGAACGGACAGTGAACGGACAGTAACTTAAACTACCTCCTATCCAACTCTGCTTTATGCAATTCATGCCTTTATTTAGCAAGTATTTCTTGAGCATCTACTATGTGCACGGCTCTGTTGCTAAGCATCTGAAGTACTTTATAAGCATTTTTCATATCGGTACTTCCAGTGGCCCATTCAAGATCATCTCAAGAACCCACCAGGTTCTTCTGGAGACTGAGGTCCCACCGCAAACCCTTCCGCAGCTCCAGGCCGGGGCAATGAGAGTGGGGCTACGGGGGATGCGCCAGGTTTAGCCTCTTTCCGGGAACAGATCTGGAGGCCCTTGGTACCCGTACCTGCTGGGCCCTCGGACTCCTGGGGCCACCGCTTCCCGGAGCCGCCAGGTCTTGGCAACTCTGCTTTCCTGTGGGGCCACCGCGCCTCTCCCCAAGCCCCTTCCCGGCATCCGAACAGCGGCTCCAGCTGGGCTGCAGGTAGTTGGGGAAGGGACTAGGCTGCACCTGGGGAGCGACCTTCCCGGGGTGGGAAGAGAGCGGCGGATGCCGATTGGTCCCAGAACAAAAGGCTCATGGCTGGCATCAGCCTCCTCTGAGTGCGCTGGGAACAAGGGTTGGGGCGCAGGCGGGAGAACCAGGAGCGAGAGGGTACTGGAGTGAAAACATGAAGTGAGAAAAGAATGGGGGGTGCGCCTAGGGTGGGAGCAGTGACAAGAGGTTTGCGGCGGGGCCGCCGTGGCTCCTGTTCGCCTCCTGCAGCGCCTTCCAGGCAGCCAAGCGTGTCTCCGGCTGCAACTCCGCTGAGCGCACCGCGGTAGCCTTCACGCCGGTCCGCCCGCCCGCCCGCCCGCCAGCCGGCTGGCTGCGCCAGTAAGTAGCGGCGTGCCTGCCGCCCGGTCCCGGCTCCATCGCGGCTTCCCGTTGTCGCGTCGGGAAGTCCGCAGCCGGCCGCTGCCTCAGGCCGGGCGCCAGGTGCCGAGCGCGCCAACCCCGGCTGGACTCCTCCACCCGCGGCGCTCTCTCCCACAGTGGCGCGGCTTCTGCGGTGCAAAGCGGGGAGGGTCGCCCTCGCTGCGCGCTCCCCGAGTGCCGCGCCACCTCTACATCCAATGGCTTTCAGGGGGTGGAGAGCGGGGGGCGTCGCCCGCGGGCGAGGAGCCACAGACAGGGTGGGGCGTGTTTGCGCTGCGCGGCCGAGCCAGGCCGGCGTGCCCGCCTGAGCGCGCGCCCGGGCGAGTGTGTGTGAGTGTGTTCGTGCGTGTGTGCGCACACGCCTTCGGGGGCTGGAGTGACACTGCAGTGGGCTTCTCCCTCGCACCCGCCCTCGGCCCTCAGCCTGCTCTGCCCCCAACCTGCGGGCACCGCATTTGGGAAGCAGCTTGGCTCTTTAATTTTCCCAAGACTCCTTCTCCACCCACCCCTCGCCAATCTCACTTTTCCTTTTAACCAGGGGGCTGCTTCCAACCACCCTCAACCGGTGCAGATCCCCAAGCCGTCTCCAGTTCTCTCCTAAGCCAATATTTTCCACTTGTCTTTCTCTGGGGTTCCTCCACGAGCCAGTCCAAGGCTCCCCATCCTTGGAAATTGTTTTGTTGGACTGCTGTACCGAGGCGTGTAAAGCTTGAGGACTTTATTATTATTTTGATTCTTTTCATTTCCTCCCCACCTGGGCAACGGAGCAATGAAATTTCCAATCGAGACTCCAAGAAAACAGGTGAACTGGGATCCTAAAGGTTGGTATTTCCTACTTTCGGCCGCCCTGTCCCTGTATCCATCTCCTGCGTGTGCGCGCTTCCGTGAATGGAAGCACTCTTGCTCCTGGCCCCGTGTGTCCTGTGGCAGGAAAATGCGCCTGGGAACTGCAGCGCGGGTGGGAGGAGGGCGGAGGCAGCGTGGGTTCCAAACCCAGAGAGTGCCTGTCATTATCGTATAATCATTGGTCCCTCAAGGATTGTTTCAAAATGTAAAGATACACAAAACAGGCTGTTTGGCTTGAATTGCACCAAGTGTCGGTATTTGCTTTTGACTTTGTGGGCGAGAGTGTGTGTGTGTATGTGTGTGTGTCCTTTGTTTCTGGTGATCTTTGTCTCTCTGGCAGATGGGTGGGGTGCCTCCCCCTGGACCTGGGGCTGCAGCTGCCTGCCCAGAGTGTCCTCAATGGGAAAGGTTTCCTGGCAGCAAGTGGGGCTCTTATCTGCAGCAACAGTCCCTGGAGGTGGCCCTCTCCTAGGGCATGCGGAATAATGGAGCCCACAGGGCTCAATCTTATTACCACCAAACCAGCCAGCTAGTTTGGCTCCGAAGGAGTAGAAGGGGGAGGGGAGAGTAGTTTGTGAGAAGGGTGGGGCTGGGAAGGGCTGGGGAAGGGGCACTCAGTGTGCCCACCTGAGCAGTAGTGTCATTTACAAGCTCTTAAGAATATTGGACAGTGTTCCCTCTGCGCAAAAGGGAGCAACTAAGACAGATATGTGTGTGCCTTGCTTGGGCCACGTGTCTGTAATTAGCATACAGATGTTAAGGCTCCCTCTGAGATCAGTATGGGAGCAGAATAAGTTGAAAGCTAGTATCCTGTTTTGACAAGAAATGCTCTTTAGCATTTCTCTTAGCTCATCTGAAGGCTGAGTCCAGCTAGAACGCGCCTCTGTGTGCATTGGGTTTGAATTTTTTTGTTTTGATTGGGGGTCTTTTGATTTTTAGCATCAATGGTTGTTACTGTAGATGCTACTTGCATGATTTTTCGTGTGTGTGTGTCTGTGTTTAGTGTTCTTTACAAGTGAATTTTTTCTTTTCTCTAGACTAGAAAAGAGGAAAACCACTCATTTATTAAGTAAATTGTCTTATGAATCGACTGGCTATTGAAGAGAGAGTGAAGAGATATTGCCTATTTTCAACACTGAGGCTGTTACACCTTAAATACAACCCATATCTTCTCCTTTGTCTCTAGGTCTCTGGATATGTGGAAGTGTGCCTTGGCTACTTTTTTAATCCCTGCAAAACATATTTATTGAATACGTACTATGTAGTACCAACCACTGTCCCAGGTACTGGAGATCCAGTCAGAATAGCACAGACAAAAGCTCTGCCTTCTTGGAGTTTATAGTGAGGGGGACAGACCGAAATCAATCATTGCACAGAAGAGTGCATACAGGGCTTTGAGAAAGTGTCTGATAGAAAAGATTGACAAGGATCCAGGAGGTGGGTGGTCAGAGAAGGTAGTCAGACACTTGTACTGACTGGAGGAGACATGGAGGATACGTAAGGATTAACTGGCTAATGAGGAGGTGAACTGTTGCAGAAGAGGGAACAGCAAGTGCAAAGGCTCTGAGGCAGAAGGTGTGTATTTGAAGAATTGAAAGGAAGTTTGCATGGCTGGAGCAGAGAGCAAGGGAGCACGTGTGGGGACCTAAAGTGTCAGACCTCAAAGCCTCATGCTGTTGCAGGTAGGGTGGGATTGTGGGGTGCGGAAGGAGTATCGTTTTTGTCTTATGTCCCTGAAGGGTTTCAAGCTGAGCAGTGACATGATCTGAACTAAGTTTTACAGTAAGTGCTGTGTGGCTGTTGTGGATGTGAGGGACGAGATGCCACGGTGGCATGGCCTAGGAGTGGAGAAGTGGATGGAGGGGGGAGCTCTGGAGGACACAAAATCTACAGGCTTTTAGTGAAGAACTTGTAAAAGTGGAGGAATTGGAATGACTGGGCCAGCGGCTAGGGCAGGAGCAGTCTTGAAGGGAAAGCTGGTCAGTTCAGTCTAGGTCTTGCTGAGAGGGAGGTGTCCCTGTGTCAATCAAGAGGAGTGTCAGGTGGTCAGTTGTCTGGTGTCTGATAGAAGAGTTATCAAGGCACGCTGATAGGGAAGGCTGTAGGGCTGACTTCGTGAAGCTTGCCTTAGCTTTTATAGTACATTTCTATATGATCGTCATTCTGTGTATTTATGGCACAGTATTAAGCACAAATGAATCCCACATGTTACACTGACACAGTGAAGAAGCATGCAAGTAGCGTTTCCAGTCACAACCATTGGGGCTAAAAATGAAAAGAACCTAATAAAAAAAAACAACAACAACATTTAATGAGCAATCATTGTATGCCAGGTGTTTTATGTGCATTGTTTCATACACTCATTCTCATAATACTTATCTGATGGTATTAAGTGTTACTGTCCCCTTTCACACTATTGCCATCAGGGTACCATTGAGCTGCTTTCCAGTAAGGTGCTCTGACTTCATGCACAGCTGTTCCTGAAGGACAGGGTGACCATGATCTTTCCTAGCCAGGGAGTGAAGGCAGGAGGCGAGTGGGGAGAGAGGGTGGCATTTCTCACACTCGTATACAAGCAAGTGCCAAGCACTGCATAGTGCTTTACTCACATGAAATAAATAAGCTATTAACTAACTATCATTACTTAATTAGAAGATTAATTTATTTAATCTTTGTTTAAACTTAGGAGGAAGATACTGTCCTAATTTTATAGTTAAGGGAATTGAGGCACAGAGGGGTTGAATAACTTGCCCGAGGTTACACAGATAGTAGATGGTGGGGTTAGACTAGAATATGGGCCCTTATTACTCTTCAAGTGTAATTCTTCAGTTACTGAACTCTCTGGCTCTTGCCTTGTGAAGTCCCTCAGAGCTTAGGGACTGGAGAAGCTTATTGGGAGGAGAAAGAGAAGAGAGGAGGAGGAGAAGAGATGGGAAGAGGAGGAAGGTAGAGAGGAAGAGGACGGGGAGGACGTGGGAGAGGAGTGAGGCGGTGAATAGCCTTTCCCACAATTCCTCTATGGCTGGGTAGCGTCTCTGCTTCTTCCTCTGGGGGGCCAGTCACTGGCCACTGGACAGACTTCGGGTCTGTTCTTTGAAGGTTAGTGTTAACACAGATTGAGTATGTTTAGCAGGGCAAAAGGGGTAAAGGGGCACCTAGCATTATACCAGAAAGGTCAGGGGACAGTTCCCACTAAATGGACTGTAGGATTTGGGTATTGACAGACTTGAACCTTCAGGTGGAGGCTTCACAGATTGTGGAAAGGAGCTGTAATTATGATGTTTTGCTTACAGCCCCATTACCTGACAATTTAATAGCGCAAAACGAAGGTGGATTGAGAATAGATTGGTTTTGATTGCACTTGGGTAAATTATGCAAAACACTGTCAAGAGGTTTAGGTGGAAAAATAAGACCCAAAGGTAAAACGATTATTCTCTGGTGAGCTCTGGCCTTCCTCCATATTTGTAAAGCTAAGCCTTTCACAAATAGTTACTGTTTGTTTAGTACCTACACAAAAGTAGATTGGCGTGAAGTGTTGTCTTCCGTAACAGAACTTGTATGTGTTCTAAATCACTGGGATATCTTGTTGATGATTTTCTCTGAAAACTGGGATTGGCTTGCTGCTTTTTATGTATATTAAGGGCTTTTAAAAACCAATACAATTAGCAAACAATGGCCTTAATTTGAGGCAAGCAGATCAATATGGCATGAAAAGCTCTGGATTTGGGAGCAAATGAATTAGTTTCTAGAATGAGCTGTAGCAATAATTATCTGTGTGACTTTGGGCTGCTTACTTAGCCTCTCTGGGCTTCACTTTCCTCCCATGTGCAAGGGGCCACTGACATGGCCTCTTTGACCCTATTTCTAACTTCCCTTTTTGATCTGACCTTTGGGCCACTTGGCTTCCTTTCGTTCCTCAAATCGAGAATACTTGTTCCTGTCTCAGGGCATGTTCACATGGCTGACTCCTTTCCATTCTTTGAATCTCAGCTTGAATGTCAGCTCATTAGCGAAAGGTGCCCCTATCCCATCTGAAGACCTCCCCTCTCCTTCCCCAGCCCTGTCACTTTCTAGCACTTGTCGTGATCCGAAACCATCTTACTTACTCATGTGTCACACTCGATGGCAACCTTCCTTGTTAGCATGTGGACTCCATGAGCAGGAACTTTCCCTGCCGTGTTCACTGTCATAACCCCAGTGCCCAGGAAAGTGCCTGGCACAGAGTAGTCACTTGATAACCTTTTGCTGAATCAATGGATGGATGTGGGATGGATTGGAGAGGATCTCTAAGACTTCATGCATGAAGGAAATTCCAGGCCTCTTCTTCTAAGCTGCAATGGCAAAGTACAAGTAGGAAGGGAAGAATATCTCTAAGTAATGAGGTATCAGAAAGGACTCCAATATTTCCACTTCCTTGTAGGCTCCCCGCTCTCTAAAGCCTCCCGCAGACTGTTTTTCTTCTGTTCTCCTGTTCGCCAGGTGTGAAAAGGCTGATGGGGAATGAGACGGGGGCTGGTGGGTGAGCTAACAAAGATATGGGTGGTGTCCAATCAATAATTTGGTTCATATTGGCCATTGGTGTGTAGCTCTTTTTAGATACGTAAATCTACTTAAGGAAGAAGCAAAATTCCGAGCTGGAGCTGGATTTTTTTTTTAACTTCATTTTTAGTGCGTGCTTTAATGCAAAATCCAGAGTGGCCTATGTTGTACGTGGGTAGCATCTTTCAGTTTACAGAATGCTTTTGACAAATTATATCACTTGGTCTTCAAACAGCCCTATTTTTGTCAGTATTGGCGTTTTAGATTTACTGATGGGAGTAGAAAGGGTAAATTACTTCTTTGGGGGCCCAAGGCTGCAAACAGGCAGAACTGGGGCCAACTCAGGCTTTTTGATACTTACATCCAGGGCAATTTCTCTTAAGCTTTCCTCCTTGCCATGTTCTTTGTTCCTTCCACACTCTACCATTCCTTGTTTTCAAAAGTATGTTTAGAGGTTTCTCTGAGCGATTTAGAGGAAAAACGCTCTTGGTTGATCAGTGAGTCCTTAGTCGATGGCTGTTGTCTGCAGGTTGTACTTGCACTGGCCACACTTCATCCCCGGAATTCAGTTGACTTTTGGATCCCACCTCTTTCCTGGCTAAAAAGAAATTTCGGTCTCTTGTGAATGTGAACCATGCTCAGCTTGCAAGGTTGCTTGACCGCTATCTTTATTAATGTGTTTCCAAACTCATTGGTATAGCTTAGATTTTTCTGGAAAGAAAATAATCTATTTTGATTTAATATCCAACTTTCAGAAGATCAGCTTTCCAAATGGGATTAATAATGTGCCCACATCACTACAATTATCCTAGAAAGTGAAGAGGAGAGACGTTCCAAAGATGGTCTGAGCCAAGATTTGGTTCAGGCTTCTTTTCCAGCAGTGTCGAAGGGAGCGTTATCATCCTTTTGCCAATCTCAATGATTGCTAGATAGAATTAAGACTGGGCAAGAAGACTTGGTTATTCCCTCCTGTTTCCAAAACATCTGTGCTTTGGCTCTGTATTGGTCAGCTCAGACTTTTATAACAAAATACCGTAGACTGAGGGTCATAAACAATAGAAATTTCTTTTCTCACAGTTCTGGAGACTGGAAGTTCAAGATCAAGGGCTCATAGGGTTCATGTCTGGTTGAGGACTCTCTTCTTGGGTTACAGATGGCTGCCTCCCTCCGTCTTCTTAAAGGGCACCAGCCCTATTAATTAGAGCTCCACCCTCATGAGCTCTTGTAGCCTTATTTACCACCGAAAAGCCCTATTTTTGACATGGTCAAATGGGGGTTTAAGGTTTCAATATATGAGTCTGAGGGGACATAATCCAGTCCATAGCAGTCTCTATATGAGCATCATCTGAAATCAGATGCATTTAAAAAATACAATCCACATGTTGTTCCACGTTGGGAAACTTCAACCACAACTGAGGTGTGGTGCAAAGTGTATCTAAAATAGGCATAGAGCTAGGGGCCCACTGTTGGCAAGAAAAATGTTTTTTTTGTTTGTTTGTTTGTTTTTCGTTTAAAGATTTTATTGGGGAAGGGGAACAGGACTTTGTTGGGGAACAGTGTGTACTTCCAGGACTTTTTTCCAAGTCAAGTTGTTGTCCTTTCAATCTTAGTTGTGGAGGGTGCCGTTCAGCTTCAAGTTGTTGTCCTTTCAGTCTTTAGTTGTGGAGGGCGCAGCTCAGCTTCAGGTCCAGTTGCCATTGCTAGTTGCAGGGGGCACAGCCCACCATCCTTTGCGGGACTTGAGGAATGGAACTGGCAACCTTGTGGTTAAGAGCCCACTGGCCCATGTAGAAATTGAACCGGCAGCCTTCGGAGTTAGGAGCACAGAGCTCCAACCGCCTGAGCCACGAGGCCGGCCCAGAAAAATGTTTTTTTAAGATAGTGGATTCTTTTTTACATTTAGTCCATAGGGAATTAGAGAGACAGAGTGTTTGATGATGAAACAGAATGAAACCATTTTATTGATAGCCAATGAGGCGGTTTTAGTTTGGATAGCTCCCTTGGCTGAAGCAGTCAGGTGCATAAAAGTGACCATCTTTTGCTGTCCTCAGATTCTTTTCAAAAGGACACTTATTGGATGATCCAGACAGGGTTAGAGTTGGTAAGGGGTTCAGCTTTGCATGACTTAGTTTTGGAATCTACCTAAATGTGGCACCAGCACCATGTTGGTTACTTGTGGTGCTGTAACCAGCACCTGGCAGGTTACTTGTGGAGGAAAGAGGAAAAATGTTCAGAGTCCACCTGCCCAAATTCATTCTACCCAGTGATCAATGAGATTGGCAAAAGGATGCTGAGGTTCCCCAGATGCTGCTAGAAAAGAAGCCTGAGCCAAATCTTGGCTCATGCCATCTTTGGAGCATCTTTTTTCTTTATAGAGGTCAAAAAGACCATGCACTTTTGGGCTCTGGTCCTAGTGGTACTCAGTAGTACTCAGCGGGAACTTTACTGTTTTTCTGTGTCAGGCTCAGTATTGTTATCCAGAATGGAGAAACAAAAACCTCATATTTACTTTCTAGAACGTTTAATTGTGGTTTGTAGACACAGTTTGAGATTTTTTTTTCTCCCTCACAAGTATCTGGAGCTGAGTACTATAAATTGAAAATGAAAACTGACTTTCTAATTCTTCTTTTAAGGTTGAGGTGGTGGGGGTGCAGGTGGGGGCTTAGGGCCTGAACCACTGGCAAGGGAAGGAGTGGTCACAAGGGAATTTTATCCCTCTTCTTTCTCCATTCCCAGAGCCAGGGAGATGGGGAGGGGTGGGCATAAAAGGTTGTATGGAGGAGCAGGTGGGTAGGATTTCAGGGGATTCCAGCTTCTATACTACCAATCACTTTGGTTGCATTACTTATCCTTTCCATGGAGGAAATGTTGAAGCAAAGTGGAGTGGTGCGAAAACATGGGATCTGGAGAGTTGACCACTGCCATACATAAACCACATGATCACAGGGAACTTTACCTCCCTTATTCCTCCCCCTCCCTTTTTTCCTCCTTCCCTCCCTCCCTCCCTCTCTCCTTCCTTCTTTCATTCCTTCCTTTCTTCCTCCCCTCCCCATTTCTTCAGAGCTCTGATCTCAATTTCTATCTCTTAGAACTGAGTGTTATGGATTGAAAGTGAAACCTGACTTTCTAATCCTAATTTTTTTCATTCAACTACCCAATGCACACTGGTAATAGTGCTTGCAGTTAAAAAAGAGATGCTTGAAGAGACAATGCAGATTTGCTCAAGTGCTGAAGAACCTGGAAGCCACAGTGCCCTGTGCAGAATGGCCTAAAATGCCAATATTTGTAATTCTGGCATATAAGCTAGTTACAATTTTACTACCAGAAAAATGAGTTTCTTATGTGCAAGCAGGCCTGTGGGTCTCCCAAATAATAACCCATCAAATATTTTAGCAGCATAAAGATAAACGGTATAACTTACCAAATTGAATGTGGTATGAACCTGACAGTCGGAATAGAGATGGTCAGTATTAGGTATGATATTTGAACATCCTGAACGTCCACTCACTTTTATTATGTGAGACAAGAACACAGGCCGAATGTTTAAGAAAAATCAATGGAAGGAAAAGCTTAGAGATGAAAAGCGTCTACCCATTGACTTACTGTTTTTTCTCTGCAAATTTGAGACAACCTATTGTTACCCATTTTAACCATAAACCAGCTCGAGTCAGCACCCGGATTTACTGGTTGAGAATGTTGCTTTAGGCCAAAGGCATTCATTTTTCATAGTGGAATTTGAGGCCGTATGGGAAGTAGATATGATAGATCTAGTCCAGCCTATACATCCTTAAAATAACCTGAGAGGAGTAAATGCATGTTATATTAATTTAACCAAGCCTCTGGGCAAGATGCCACCAGCACAGGAACTTAGAGTGGGAGGGTCCGGGTTCTAGTGCTGGCTCTGCCACTCTCATGCAAAAGGAAAGAGCTGAGATATTGATCCCAGACGTCCTTTCATGCCCTGATAGTCTGAGGTTGCCTGGGTCCCAGTTTGAACTACCTCACTTTCTAGTGGCTGATTTGGGCAGCTACCGTCATTTCTCTGTGACTTGGTCTCTCATCTGTAAGGTGAAGCTGAGCCTGCACTTCCTTGTTTTGTTATGTGGATTAAATGAACTGATATACACAAGGCTCTCAGGAGCATCCTGAAGTATCTCAAGGGGTCGGTGAGTAGTACCTGCATTATGCTGTTATCATGGTTGCAGGGGCCCCTGTTCTGTGAAACCAGGAAGGTCTCCAGCTCCAGCCTCTTAAGAAGCACCTGGTTTACTTTCCAGATCATCTGGGAGGGTGGCCTAGAGCAGAGCACCCCCTTTCTGGGACTCTCTTAGCATCCCAGTATTTTTATCCTTGGTTAAAAATCCCAGGCTATTCTGGTCAAACCAGAGGAAAAACGTGGTTTGGAATCACAGTCCTTGACTCTCAGTTATTGTTCTACCAGTTTTATTATCTGTGTGAACTTGGGCAAGTCACTTAATCTTTCTGAGCCTCAGTGTTCTCCTGGGTAAAATAAAGATAACAGTAATACCTACTTCACAATTGCTGAGATGACCAAATGAGATGATAAATGTGAACAAGCTTCACAAACTGTTGAGTTCTAGATCAGCATTTCCCAAAGTGTGTTCCATGGGACGCAGACTAGTCTCATCAGATGCTCTGTGGAAAAAAAAAAAAAAAGTGGTTTCATGGTCAAGTCACCTTGCAGAATGATGCGTGCTCATTCCTTTCTGGAGAGTCTTCATGCACAGTAGCTGGTTATTAGTTAGGTATTGCCATGTAACAAATAACCCCAACATTCGGTGGCTTAAACCAATGATAAATGTTCATTATCTCATAGTTTCTGTGGATCAGGAATTCGAAACAGCTTAGTTGGGTGGTCTGGGTAGGAGTCCCTTGGTGGTTGTGATCAGATGTTAGCAGGGGTTGCTGTCATCTGATGTTTTGACTGAGACTGGGGCATCTGCTTCTGACGTGGCTCGTTCATGTGACTTGCAAGTCGCTGCTGGTTGTTGGGGAGAGGACTCATTTCCTGCCAATGTGGCCCTGTGTGTCCTTATAGGCTGCCTGAGTGTCCTTGCAAAATGGTGTCTGTGTTCCCCCAGAACAAGCCATTTAAGAGAGAACAAGGTGGAACTGATAATACCTTGTATGACCTAGCCACGGAAATCACATATCATTCCTACCATCATGTTCTTTTTCCCCAGTTTTATGAGATACAATTGACATAAACATTGTTTTAGTTTTAAGTGTGTGACTAATGATTTAATATTTGCAGCTACTGTGAGATGATCACCCCAATAATTCTAGTTAACATCCATCACCTCATATAATTACAATTTTTTTTCTCGTGATGAGAACTTTTAAGATCTACTCTCTTACAACTTTCAGATATACAATACAGTATTATCAACTATAGTCACCATGCTACACATTACATTCCCAGGACTTATTTATCTTATACCTGCAAGTTTGTAGCTTTTGACCACCTCCACCCATTTTACCCACTCCCCACCCCCTGCTTCTGATAACCACCAATCTGTTCTGTTTCCATGAGATTGCTTGTGTTAGAGTCCACATATAAGTGAGATCATACAGTATTAGCCTTTCTCTGTCTGACTTATTTCACTTAGCATAATGGCCTCACGGTCCAATGTTGTTGCAAATGGATTTACCACCACATTCTTTTCATTAGATGAAAGTCAGTAAGTTTAGTTCACACTTGGGGATGGGGTGGGGGGGGAGAGTAAGCTCACTCTGGAAGGGAGGAATGTCACAGAATTTGAGGACAATTTAAATTCACCATAAACATTTCCCCCTATTACTTATTGAGTGAGTATTAAGTGCCAGACACTGTGCTAAATGCTCTATAGTCAGTGTCTCATAGAATCCTCTTTGTTACCAAAGAAACAGGTGAGATCATTATCCCTTCTTTCTGAACCAAGAGGTTGAGGCTTACAGAGCTTAAGCAACTTTCCCAAAGTTACCTTGTAGCTCTGTGACTTGAACCTGCGTGTCTGTTAACGCTGGCGCCCTCTCCTCTAGTTTGTACACTTCCCCTGCTAATCCCGCAGCACAGAAACTTGCTGATTTTGTTTAACCCTGCATTTTCCCTTACCCACAGAACCATGGTTCACTAAATGCCATTGACCCCTCCTATTACCCGCTGCAGGAAATGGTATTTTAGAAAGACAGCGACTATGAAGAATATGAATACAGTCTTATAACAGATCCCAGCATACCTACCAATCCAAGCAGGTTATTCAAATACAGAAAGCATCTATTGAACCTGTCTTGTGTGGGCACCATGCTATGTGTAGGTCTGTAAAACATTTACCAAAAAATGATGACACGATATACCCTATTTCTTCTCACTGTGAAACGAGAGGTTGAGTATGACACCTCGTGGACCCACTTCTTTTACAGAGTCCCATTCTTTGACAGCCCCCTTCCTTTACAGATTCAGTGACTGAAAACCCAACCTCCTTGGATAAAGCCAGAGGAATAGGACATCCTTCAGGCTGAGCAGCAGACATGTCAGGGAATGGGGTGTCTGGTGTGTGTCTGCTGTGTGTCTGCAGCAGACCTCCTCTCTGAATGGTGTGACTGAAGCACAAGTCGGAATGTAGCCAAGATGGCTGGGACGCTGTGCCTGGGGGTGACGGCACACACACAGGCCAAGCCACTGGTAGAGGACTGTTAGCACTCCCTGTCATATTTCCAGTAAACATTCTTTGACTACCTTGTTGCTTTTTCTGCACATTCTGGAAGAGAAAACAATTTCCAGGAAGCAGGATGCATTTGATACCTTAGAGGTTCCCATGTTTCCAAACGTTGCATGCCTGGCTTATTTCTGAGGAGATTGTATATTCTGAGGAAAGTTTTGGAGCTTTTCTGTCCTGGGTAGAGGAGAATGAAGACATGGGCTTTGTTGACTATGTCACTTTGCCTGCACAAAATGGCAAAGAGAGGCCCCAGGACAGGGGGAGAGTGGGTTGAATGAGGCTGCCTGTGGTCTTGGTTCCATTCTGGAGCCAACTCTCATGGCATCTGTAGTCATAGTAACCATGGGCTGAAAAATCCTCAGGCTGTAGATATGCCATTGTACCCTCCTTTGGTTCCGTTGTTTTTCCCTCTATTCCTTCACACAGAAACTGTCCCCACCCCCTGAGCCCATCCCCACCTCCTCCCCCCACACAGTGGCCGACTTTCACGGTCGTTTCTATGCTGGTAATTTAACTTCTTACTGACTCTTCATTTCCTGAGGCCTCACTTTCGGTTCCTGGATCCGCAACTGGTTTATTATGACCCGGGCGAAGCCACACGCACATAATTTCCTCAGCGTTTCAAACTTTGTTATGAAAAATTGGTCATAAGTCATGCAGTGTACACACTCTAGACTTAATTGTACCTGTGAATAATGATGGTGGCTCATGACACTCATTGTCTTGAATAAAAATCCTCCTACACTTAGAGTCTGGTTTAGATGTTGACAGTTTTTGGATGTGTTACAAAAGAACAGAGAAAGCCAGTGAGGCGCAGTAAGGGAGCACTGGTCTCTGGCCAGGAGACCTGGAGTTTGGTGGCACGGTGGCATGAGGGTGAGATTTAGGTGGTGGCCAGATTCTGCAGGGTACTGTGCACATTATGAAGGAAAATTTTTTTTTTTTTTTTTTGGAATAGTGGGAAGGCACTGAATGGTTTGAAATAGGAAGATGACACAATCAGATTTGTATTTTAAAGAATATTTAAACCGCTCACACAGTGAATGATTGATTCAGCAAATGTTTATGGAGGACACAGACTCTGCCATGTATGCTGCTGGCGGGGGGACTTACCTGAGGGACTCTGTGTCTTCCTGTAGGGATCACAGGAATTTTTTAAAAACATTTAGGCAGGAAAAGAGCTTTTGTTGACATCTTTGGTTTACGACAACCACATCCAAACTTCTGGTTACAAATGGGATGTGCATCTTAAAGCAGTGGCCACCGCATTTTCAATTTCTGTTCATTAAAATTGCCTTTCTCCTGGCTTTGTTCCATGGCCCTTGCTTGATTCCGTGATAATTTACATATCTGGAATCAACAAATCAATTCAGCAAATACTATGGCATGCCCACGTTTTATTGTACTTCAGCAGCCTTTCGGAAGCATTCCACTATCAGCCCAGCATAACGGGCCTAATAAAAATTGCAGCATCCCCTCCATACCCACTGTCACTTTGTTCCTGGAGTGTCAGGAGACATTGTGACATTTGGGTTTTTCTCTTTGGCTCTAGTGGGACCCCCTGCTAGTTGCATCCTTGTGGCCTCAGCTCAGAAGTCGTCCCCAAAGCCTGAATTAATGAGAGTCTATGATGTGCTGATCCCTTTCTCAGGCAGGGTGAGAACACAGCTTCTATAGCGGCATGAAGGCCTGCTATCAGGCAATAATCTCTGCATTCAGACTCAGTTCTAAAGACTGGCAGAGCCCACAGCCACAGGGGGTGGGATTAAAGGAGCCTTGTAAGTCCTGTTCATAACTGACCTACATCACTCTTTCCCATGACTGCCAGATTGCCTAAAATCTACTGGTACCTCTCGACACATCAATCTTTCATTCATGCATGTGGTTATTCCATACACATTTATCGAGTGAGTGCCCACAGAAATGGGGCTAGGCACGAGACTCATGAAAAAGACCCGAGGCTTGCTACCCAGAAAAGTCATCGTCTAGCCACCAAGACAGGTGCATAAACAAGTATTATGACATACCATCATCAGTGAATGTCCTGATTAGCAATATGGACCAAAACATCTCCAGGATGCCTCTAGTTAAAATGCAAATATATTTCCTCTGGATGACATATGAACTTTCAATTACTCATTGGTATAGCCAAGCCGAGTCAAGAGGGAATGGGACTCAGGACTGAAATGTAGTGATGGGTTGGTGTAAAAGTGGGGAAGGGCACAGTCAAGAGCGTGGAAGAGAAGCTTTGGGGAGGTGCCATGTAGGGAGCAGATGGAGGGCCCTGGCTACCAATAGGGTCATGTGATGAGGGCTGATGGGATGGAGGTGCCACAGGGGCAAGCAGAGGGCAGAAGCGTGGTGACAGAGGGGATACTTTCACTTACGTGAATGTCCAGTTCACATTAAAGTCACTTCAGAAATTGGAAAGGACTCTGAGACATCTAAACCCTCTGAGGCTTCTCAGAGGATAACACTGTCGTCTAGAGAGGTTGTCACTTGCCCTTGCCCAGACAGCGGAGGGGACAGAGCCCTCCCTTCGAACCCTTCGGGGCTAACCTCCGTTACTCAGCATTGCCTCTCATGGTAATGCCAGCGGGTTCTGGGCCTGTTTTTCTCTCCCGCTTTCCTTTGGGAAGAATTAACAAAGAGCTGTAGCTCTACTGGAGCCTAGAGCATATTGGTTCTGAGATTTTAAACTAAATCCTCCATGAGCCTATAACAAGTATGGATGGGAGACTATATTCAGCCTCTTGGAGAAGATGTCCATCCATTTACTCAGTGAATATTAACTGAGTGTCTTCTTTGTTCCCAGAGGCACAGCAATGAACAACACAGAGGCCCTGGCCCGTCTCCCCCTCCCCGTAACGTACCACCGGGCCAGAACTCAGTCTCTCTTACAGACACTCAAGTCAACTTCCTCTGCACTTGAGAAATCTCTTTCAAGCGCAGATAAAGGGCTTTAAACAGTGTCACAATACGGATGAAAACAAGGCCGTTCTGATGTTGCATCACTCTGGGAAAAATGTTTAGTTTGATAATTTAGCAGGAAATGAGTGTTGATCCTGCTGGAGTCATCATTCCGTCAGAAAAGTCAGCGATTACAAAGAAAGCCTCAAAACTGCCTCGTTTATAGTGAAGTTTTATTAAGCACCGTTGTTAATTAGGACTGTGTGGCTTGTGTGTGTATCACTGGGATGTGTCCCTGTGATGATGACATGTAAATTAATCTCCAAGGAACTGCAAGAGGCCGAAATGTTAGGTTCTTAAATTCTCTCTCCCTAGCAGATGGGAACTTTCTGCTACATGTGATTCCCAAAGTGTCTAAATTTACGTGTCTTCTGAATAGGGGAAATTGGGGCTCCTGTTGGTTATGAGCCTGGCAGTCTCTTTGCTGCATCTGGGAAGCTGGGACAGACTGCGGTCAACAGTGCTTCCAGGAGGCCAGCCTGGGTCAGGGGGCGCTTAAGGAGGCAGCAGCTGGGTGGACCGGCTGAAGCGTCCACTGTGGAGCCAGGGAGCTGTGAGGGTATTGCCTGGAGTTTGAGGCACGGTTTGCGGTGAGGACCCACCTTCGCTGCTAAGATTCTCAGCTGAGTGGCTGGGAGAGACCTGTAGGAGCTCTCCTGCCGGCAGCTACCGGAGGTTTCTGCTCTTTATGCTGCTCCTCGCTATCAAGGGAACCCTGCCCGGCGGTGCTGGTGGTGCTAACAGTGGTCGTGCTGCTGTGGAGATGAAGGGTGTGTGATGAGAAGGTGTGCAAGAGTTCGGGTTTGTTCCCCGTTCTGCCACCCCCAAGCTGTGGCTCTTAGGCGCTAACTTCCCTCTCTTTGCCTGCTTCCCCTCCCGACAACCAGAAATGATCGCAGTACCCTAGGGGTTGTGAGACTTAAATGAGACAACACACACACAGGACAGAGCACGGCGCCCGGCACACAAGAGGTGCCTCCCAAATAATGATCATATTACTGGTAACACCCATGTCCTGAGGGTCTGCATCAGGCACAGTACTCAGGGCTTAACACATAAGATATAATTTGTGCTTCACAGCAGGCGGAGTCATTTCGCTTGTTCTTCCAGTTAATATCCTAATGTTCAGCCAAACGCCCTAGACGCTCATGGCTTCCAAAGAACCTGCACGTAACGAGGGCTCCAGATCTGTTTTTTAATGTTTTAAATAACAGCTTTATTAAGGTATAACTTACATAGCATAACATGTACTCATCGAAAAACGTATAGTTCAGTGGTTTTTTTTCACTATATTCACAGACTTGTGTAATCATTACCACTCTCCAATTTTAGAAAAATTTTCTCACTCTAAAAAGAAACCCTATACCCAGTGAAGCAGTCACTCCCCATTTCCCCTCATTCTCTCCCAGTCCTAGGCAACCACTAATCTACCATGGACATATCTATTTTGGACATTTCATATGAATGGAATCATATGCATAACAGGTGGCTTTTTGTGATGGGTTTCTTTCACTTAGCATTCATCCATATTTATTTTTGAATGAATGTCAATCATCTGAGATAGGCAGTATTAGGTCTTCCATTTTGAAGATGAGGAAACCAAAGCTGATAGTGTGTGTGTAACGCTCACAGCCATCCCACTTGAAAGTGCTGGGGTTTGCACCCAGGTCTGTGTTGGCTCCGAGGCCATTCTCTTTTCATCTACTACTTGCTGGCCTCTGATTGGGCCTCTGCATCCTGCTGAACACCATCTAGGTAGAGGAGTGTGTCACGTGAGGTGCGAATGCCCTGGGCCTCAGGCCTGGCCCTCCTCATTGCTGTGGTTGTGGGAGTCTCTCCTCACAGGACTCTGGTATGCTCCATCAACCTCAGGAGGGGAATATGGCTTCATGACTATATACCCACATGGTGGCTTCTGAGCCTTGTGTTGGCCTATCTAGTTCTTCTGCCCATTTCTCAAAGGTCATGACAGGAACTGGGAAAATTATAGAAAGGAAAATGAAGGGAGTAGTATGCTTTTTGGGGTCAAAGCCCAGCAATCCAGTCACTTGATGTGATGAAGGAAATGTCATCCTTCTTGCTTCATCTTTAATAGTAGAGTGTAATTAAACACTAACAAGTGTAAGATGGCCCCCTCTCCCAACCCCAGCACGTTTCCTGAGACATGAGATCGAGTATACATGCCTCAGTTGCTGCAGCATCAGGAGTGGTGAGCACAGGCGTTTGTGGAAGGGACAGGCCTAACTCCAGCTGGCGCCTGGACAGGGATGTGTGTCTCCGTTGTACATTCATCGGGGACCTACCTAGTCTGTGATGGTGAGACAGCACATCCTATGAAGTGCTCGTATTCTCTGTTTTCCAAAAACTGCCTCTGTCCTGCTGTTCCCTCACATGCTGTTCTAGAGAAAAGGCCTCCTTTCATTATTAAAAATGGAAATGAGCTTTGCATCTTCTACCAAAGAAGGAAAATGACCTTATGTACCTACATGTTTCTCTAGAAACACCATTAGACGTTAGTTTGACTTAAAACTCGTGGGAATTGGTCTTTGAATGAGCCACTTAGCGGAAAGCAGGTGAAAAGCCCAGAACTCAGGAAGCAATTACGTGTTTGCTTTGTAGATTTCTCATACAAGTGGCCTCAGTACTGGCCTCGGTTTATGTGAGACTTTCAGCGTCAGCCTTGTATGATGTAGCAGACATGTCCATCCTTATCCCTTTGCTCTTAAAACTTCAGTGCAAGGTGGCTGACTTCCAACTTCCAATTCTTGTCTGTTTTGCCTTTTCCTTGACCGAACCTACTTTGTTCCTCCTATGGAAGGCAGAGATTACAGGGGAATTAGTGCTCCCCCAAAGCAGCACTCACCCAATGACTGTTGGGAGATGGTGTATAAATACCCCAGTTCTCTCAGCCTTGGGTGGGATAACTCAGGAATATGTTGTGCGTGGAGTCCCAGTTTCCCCAGAGGGAAACATTCCATTCTCCAGCAGTAATAGCTAGCTTGATATTGTACCTTTTATTGGTGTTCTTGGCTGCCTTCCAATTCTTGTCTTTCTTTTCCACTCCCCTACTGGTGCTTTTTTCGCCTCCCAAACAACTACTGTGCTCAAGTCCTTATCTTAGGATCAGCTTCGAGGGGAACCCAAATTGAGACATATGGTGAAGCTTTATCCTTTCGTTGCTTCTCGGCCTGATTCCCAGTCACCTAGCTTTGAGTGAGAGAATAAGGTACAGTGCCCCAAGATGCTTCCCAGGCAGGCTAAAGGCTCTCAGGGGATACAATCTCTAGGTAATCAGCAGCTTTCTCCCCAAGATATCTTCAGCACAAATCCTGGTGCGGGTGAGTAATCCATAAAGCATGAAAAGAGAGGTTAAGCCTTGATGAGACTCATCTCAGCCTCCTCAAACCATTTGTTTCTATAATTCACCCTCTGAGAAGATGGCAAAATGAAGTACAATTGATTCTCGTTATTTGCAGTGGTGATGGCCCAGAACATGGATGTGATTACTGAGTTAGCAAATCCCGAACCATTGCTTCTAGGGGAAATCCAGGGCTAGGTTCCTACAAGCCTCTAATCACCACGTTTTTATCGACTGCTCAATACATAACCTTGTTTTTGTGTTTCTGTTTAAAGACACCTTATTGAGTATATGTTCTCAATTCATTAATATCGAACTCACGCCACCAGCACTGGCTCCTGCCTGACGGAACATACCTACCATGTGTATTTTCTCCGTAAGGCACCAGACTTGCACTTAGGAACGGTAGACAGCACTTCAGCACTATGCTTGAATGCGATTTTAAACAATGAAATACCTGACAAGAAGCACAAAAATGGGAAAAACATGGCACTAAGTAGACCATGAGGAGGACACTTGCTTACAGTGTGAGAGCCGCCACAAGAAAGCAGTGTGTTGCCCTGCTCGACCTCACCTGGGAAAATGCATGTTGAATGATTCAATTTTTTTGTTGCTCTGCACATGTTTGCAAATGACGGTGAAAGTGCCCTGAATGTTGATTTGGGGGTTACAGATAAATTTTAGCAAGCAGGAGAATTTGTAAATATAGGATTATGAATGATAAGGGTTGACTCTCTTTGTCACCCCAGGACTCCATTTCAATTCAGCATCTTTATCAAACACCATGTGCCAGGCTCTGTGATGGATTCTGAGATGACAATTAGATACTCCCTGCCCTTAAGGAGTTTCCAGTCTGGTGGCATAGGGAACTCAAATTATGACACAAGACAGGATACATACTCCAGACGAGAGATAAACAATTCCATGGGGCTGTGAAGGAGGGAATTGAAAGTACAGATGGAGGGGAAGCTTTAGATAGGTCTTGAGAGATGTTTCACCTTTTGAGCATTTCATACATCACTGAAGAAAAGGAAACAATTGGTCAGAACAACCTCATTTCCCTCCACCAAGTCTGCTGGACTACTTGCATCTGTACTCATTGTCCTGCTTTCGTTCCTCTGTAGGTGAAACGTGTCTGCTCCTAACGCCAACCCCTCCATGTTCTTTTGGTCCTCCTCTCTTCTCCTGAACCATCACTCTCTTTTCTACTTGAATATTGGTGCCACTAGTGTAAAAAAGTGCTTCAATACCTACCCTCATCCCTTTGACCCCACATTCCCCCACCTATTTCCTTTATACCCTTCACAGCAACATTGCTTGAAAGAATTGTCTGGAGTCATGGTCTCCATGTCCTCATCTCACTTTCTTTCTAACCCACCATCACTTCCCTGGACTGCTCTAAATGGGGTCACCAGCGGCCATTGCATCCCCTTTCTGTTCTTTTATCTTAAGTATCAGTTAGGATGCTTTCAGCTGAATGTTGCAGAATGTCCCATTAAAAAAGGCTTAAACAATAGGGACATTTACTGTTAAGAGAGTTATCTTCTCACTGAACAAGAGGGCTCCCGGGTTGACTCAGCTGTTTTGTGATGCTGTCAAGGACCCAGGTTTGTCCAGCTTCCTGTCCTGCCTGCCTTCATCCCATTGGCAAAGGCTCTCCCTATAATGGTAAGAGCTACAGAAGCACCATCAGGCATTGTGTCATCTAAACCCAGGGAGAGAAATGAAGTAGCCTTTTTCCTTATATATCTCTGTTAATCATGGAGGGTATTTGCCCCCCTAGGAGCCCCACAGCATACTTCTTACATCAATCCCCAAAGCACTCACTGTCAAAGGGGGATGGTATTATCATTATTGGTTTGGATCAATAAAGATTTATCTGTTAGCAAGGAAGGGGGAGGGGCTAAAGTGAAAGTACTGGGCAGAGCCTGTCACATCTTCCTTGACACCTTGTGGCCATTTTGACATTTGGCCACTCCCTCCTTCTGGAAGCACTTCACTTCTGTCACTTGCCTTGTGACAGTATTTCCTCTGGGTTTTCCTTCACTCTTTGTGGCTGCTCCTCACTTTCCTATTGGCTGCTTCTCCGGTGCTCTCCCTCTAAACAGCTGAGTGACCAAGAACTTGGACTTGAGGTGTCCCTAGTATCTGTCTGCGGTTCTCCCTTAGTGGTCTCACAGCCCTGAATGTTTCTCCAGATTTGCACATCCACCTGCCTCCGTGATGTTTCCACTCACACATCTAATGACCCTCTCATACTCCAAAGATTGAAACAGGACTATGGACTTCCCATCCCAAACCTGCTCCTCCCAAAGATTTCGTCACCACAATAAACAGTCCCACCATCCACACAGTTGCTGAAGCAGAAATCTAGGTATGATATGTGAGTCTTTTTTTTTTCTTGCTCCCTGTCATTTCACATCCATTCATCAGCAAGTCATGTCAACTAGGACATCTGAAACACATCCAGAATCTGTTTGTTTATTTCTTTCTGTTCCTACCCTTCAAGTCCGAAGCATTCTCTCAGCTGGATGGCTGATATAGGCTTTTTATTGGTTTTTTTGGTCCCTATTTCTACTCCTGCTCTCTATAATTCATCTCCCACCAAACAACCCAAATGATCCTTTAAAAAGGTAAGTCAGATCCTGTTCTACCCACAGCTTAAAATTCTCGAATAGTGTCCCTTTCCACTTGGCACTAACTTCTAGCTTCTGAGGCTGGCCTGGGAAGCCGTATGTGATGGCTGTTGCTTACTTCCTCTTTAAACCTCACCCAGAGTCTAGCCCTCTCTAGACTTATTCCTGTTCCTTGAATAAACTAAGCCCCTCCTGATCTTAGGGCATTTGTAGGACCCATTTTCTCTCCCTGAATGCTGTGCCACTGGACCTTCATGGGACTGACTCCTCGCCTCTGAAATCTCAGCCCAAATGTCACCTCCTCAGAGATTCTTTTCTAACCACTCACTCGTGCAGGTTACCCTCTGTCATTGCACACCCTCTGCTTTATGCCCATCCCTCACTGAAAATTTTCTTTTCTGTTTATTAATTTAATAAGCTGGAACTGAAAAATTAATAAACCAAAAATGCTAAAGTGATATTTCTATGAAGTCAAGGGAGGAGAGCGTTTTAAGAAGGGGAATTTAATTAGCAGCTTTAAATGCTCTACAGAGACCGAAGATGGTGATGAGAATGATAGTGACATGGTAGTGATAGTGAATGGTAGTGACAACCAGCCTTTCTTGTTACTATGAACCTGGCAGGCATTTCACGTACATTCTCTTATTTAGTCCTGACACTGTCTCTGTTGTCAGGGAATGTTATGGTGGCCATTTTACAGAGGAGAACATTGAGGCTTATGGAGCTCAGGCACAGTGCCTGGTACGCAATAGCTGGCAATTGGTGTTTGCTATGTGAGTAAAGGATTTCCTCAGGGTCTTGGAGCTGGCAAATGGTAAAGTTGAGAGTCTAACCTCTGTCTGAGTGAAACTAAAGCTTGTGTGTGTAACCACTGGAGTATATTTCCTCAAATGATCATTGAAATACTGATATGTCCCTTAACAGATTGAGAAAGAGAAGTACAATGTAAGATAGATGATTTCTTATTTATTTAAAAAATATGATAACTAAAATTAATTTTCTGACCAAACACCTTCTGACTTTTGGACTCCACCAAATTCTTTTGAAGGGAGAGTTGAGTTCTATAAATGTGTTAGGGATGAACCCAGCTTGAGAGTTCTTATTGAAATTCCCTGAGGATGAGTTCTAATGGTAAACCCAGGTTCACTGTGCAGGAAAAGTTAAAACTTGGTCTTTGGGATCAGTGCAGTAAGAACCCCACTGGAATACTGCTGGGGGTAAGCACATCCTAAAGCAAGTTCATGTTTGACAAAGTAGGAGAGCACCCAGTGTTAGACGTTTTCTGGATACGCTGGGTTTGGGTTTATTCTGTTCTGAGACATGTGCTTGGAGGTATGCGCGTTTTGCTTGTAGGCCGACCGAGGCTTCACACGACATTAATGACACAGTCTGTGCCCTCGCCAAGTGCAAAGTCTAATTGGGGTGATGAAACACGTGTAGATGAATGCAAAGTCACAAGTAAAACCCGTTAATGTAATGGATGAAGAATGTGCGGTACAAGATGGATTGCAGTAGGAAACAGAAGAAGCGGATGGTTTTGAACTTCCATTCCTCGGGGGAAGAAATGCACATAGATTAGTGGAGAGGAAAGAAGGGTGTGGAGAATATTCTAAGCACAGGGAAGATAGTGTACATTTGCAAGATATACCCAAGCGCCAGAAAGGGCAGAGTCCCCCTCCGGAGGAATCAGAGGGGCTTTTGGAAAAGAGGCTTAGAGAAATGAGAACTGTCAGTAGAAGCAGTGAGAGGTGGCTGGTGTCGGGAAGTGCCTTGGGGTTTCTGAGACCTGACATGACAGGAAGGAACATGTGTAAGGGATAAATCTTTCAGTGGGTGTGAGACAGTTGGGAGCAAAACCAGATTCAAACTGGAAATACTAGTTAGGACAAGGTTTCTCAACTTCGGCCTTTCCTATGCCACCTTCACTTTTTAATTTTTGGGGGCCATATTTAAATATCAACTGTACCACTATTAATATTTTTCTGTAGTTGACTTCACTTTAAAAAATTTAAATTTAGCTTTGCCCGAAGCAGTAATATCTACCACTATTTAGTTAACATTTTTCTTTAAATTGACCCCCATTTAAAAAAGTAAATAAATTTAGCCTCACCCCAAGCAGTAGTACCTATGAGATCATAGGTATTCTGCACTAGTTGTATTTTTTCCAGTGCACAATTAAAATAACCTCATGGCCATTAAAAAAGGTTTCGTCTGCACATCACTTACCATCATCTTATGTTACCACCAATGGTTCTTGTGCTACACTTTTGGGAACACTCAGGGCACTATTACAGCTCTCTAGTTGTGATGGAATTGCATAAGTGGGGTTCAGCCTATGTTTATTAGATGCTGACTATGTACAAACCCCTGTGCAGGAGGAGATGAAAATGTGAATTACATGCAATCTTTGCCCTTAATGGATTGGACCGAAGCAGGGAGAGAATGGCATCCAGATAAGAAGATGAGATACAGACTTGATGAGCCCAATCCCAGCTGTGTAGAACAGCTTCTAATTATGCCATCTGACATCAGCTCTGTCAACTGGGCAGCTGAGTGAACTGTCACTGTGGAACCAGGGCTGGGTAAGCTCTCCTCAAATCCAGCTCACTTCAGCAGGTATTTTCCTGGCACTACATGACGCTTTCGTGGGTATGAAGGAGAGTACAGTGTTTCAGGGAGGGATAAAGCAGAAACCAAAGGATGGGCCAGTGGGAGGTACAGAGTAGGGCAAGGACCTCAGGAGAGATGCAATGAGCGTATGCTTAGTGCTTGTGGGAGGAAGTGTTCATAGCCCGCTCTGGGGGACAAGGAAAGACTTTCTGGAAGACATGGCATTTCAGATGGACTTTGAAGGATGAGAGGATGTAAAGGGTAGTTTCAGCAGAGAGACGGGTATCAACAAGACACTAAAGAGGGAAACTGCTGAGGCACCTGTTGGGAGAAGAGCAAGTTTCCGGGTGTCCTTTGGGAATGCAGGGAGATGAAGGTGGAAAGAAAACTGAGATCTTATGGGCATCTTGGATACTAGGCTGAGCATGGATTTATTTCTGAAGGCGATCAGGAGCCATTGAAGGCTATGACATGTGACAAATTGCACTTTATGAAACAACTAAATGATATGAACCAGAAGGCGGAGTAACTGCAAGCCAGAGACTATTAGGAAGAAACTGCAGTAATTGGGGTGAGAAATAAGGAGGTCCTGATAGAGGTCTGGGCTGGAGGGAACACTGGAGGAGTGAAGAAGAAAGATCTAAATAGAGGATCAGTGCAGAGGTCTGGGGATTAGCTGGCACCAGCACAGTAGAGTCAATCCTTTCCCTTAAATTATTAGGTGGGTGCAAAAGTAATTGTGGTGTTTGCAATTTTTAACCTTTTAAACCACAATTACTTTTGCACTAACCTAATACAAGGAGGAGAGTGGTGTCACCCATGAGGTATGGAATACTGGGGAACATTGGTTATATGCCGGGCAAAGAAGATATGATTGTAATTTTAGCACATATGGGTGAGGGGGAGGAGGTGTCCTATAGATAATTCTTCTCTGTGAAAGAATAGAAGCAGTCCATGTTCTAGTAATTCCTTTTATTTTGTCTTTAAGTCTACAAAGGATAAATAACTGTACCATTTCTGTGTGGACTTTCCATTCTTGAGCGGCATTTCAGTTGCACTGAAAATGGACATCATTGCTCTTAACTTGTACAAGGGTGACACGTCCTGGGAAACTTCCCACAGTATTCTGCAAAAAGTCATTTGAGTGACTCATTTTTATCCATGAAGTTGTCATTTTCCCTGTCCCAAGGGACACTACATGACAGGATTCCTCTATTCCAGCTCCTTGCTTTCCACCTGAAAAGCATCTGACATCCAGTGACTGTGGAAGCAATTCTGCCTCTACACAGAGAGAGGTCTAATCTGAATAGACTTCAGCAAACAGCAGATGAAGGCTTAACAAGGGCAGGGTCCAGAATTCCACATTCCAGGGCAGAGCAAAGAGAACGGTGACCCTCTGATAATGGTGGCAGCTGTCATTCGAAATTTTCCCAGAGGACCTTCTAAATTGATGAATCTCCAAAATCCATCTACTTTCATTTAGTCTTTGCTCCTAGAGGTCTTGTTCTCTTCTCTATTTTATATAATGCCTTATCTCTGTAGTACCTGGGGGAAAAGGTACCAATTTTAAATTGGAATGAATAGGGCAAAGCAACTCTTGGGAGCCACTCTGAGCAGAAAGCAGAGGCTGAATTCTTCCAATGGAAGCTTCTTTGGGGACTGTGACTTATTCGCCTTTATTCCCGTCACCATACAGGGATTGGTTGCATTCCAGGAAGTGGTACAGAAGAAGGGAGAAGGCACTATTAAATGAATCTGTACCTCCAGTTGTCTAAGATGGCAATGCTGTGTCCTAGCTGTGCCCCAAGGATGGTGTCAGATGTGTCTGATAAGCATCTTACGTTTTATGGTCCCAGATATTGCACATTTAACAGTGTCTATCTTCGAACTGGCCAATAGGTAAACACTAAACTCTTGGAATCTATTACTGTATCTAGGTCTCCATTTTGCTGAAGAGGCAACAAACTGTTCAGAGTGAAGTTGATTTTTTAAATGAATTTAAGTGGAAGGTTTGGTGACATGATGTATTTCACTTTAATTTTTAGCATGATTTTCCTATTGCATCAAATTTTCTTTTAAAGTGATAGAACCTCTTAATGCAGCTGTTAGGAAGTGTATTCATTCATGACTATATTTATTCATTTAACAAATATGTATTTACTGTCTGCCAGGGTCTGTGAAGGATTCTTGCAAATAGTATAAGAGCCATGTTTTGTACTCTTTTAATGTTTCTCTAAGAAAAATGTTCTAGTGTACTACCTTAATTCTAGGATGTGTTATTTCCATTATATAACATTTCTGAAATAAGAATGTGTCTTATTACCAATGATATGTATTTGTTAATTGTTTAATGTTCATTTTTTACACGTACAGAAAAATAACGATACATTTTGTAACTGATGATATATTAGACTTGACAGGTGCTATTTGCACAATCCTATAATATTATTGGTACCATTCTTTGACCAATATGTGATCCCATTTGGGATCAGTACTAATGGTAAAGCCTCTAGTTTTAGGTGTTGAAGTTGGTCCAGGGATGTCAGAACTTAGATGTGTAGATGTCCAGATTAGGAGAGAAGTGTCAGAAGGTGGATGGAGAGCCAGCAGTACAAACTGCTCAGACAGTGATGCAGGGTGAGAGAAATTCTCCGATGCCTCATGTCTCTGCCATATGAATTCAGTGCGGTATGAGTCTGCCAGACATCAGAACAGAGCAGGATGAATGAGAATGGCCCTTAGGGCTACAGTGTGGGACCGGATGATGATAAAGTGAAAAACGAAGTTACCATGATAGCAGCAACTTTCATTTATCGAGTTTGCTACTATTGTTCATTTCAAATGAACTACCGTGTTTCCCTGAAAATAAGACCGGGTCTTATATTAATTTTTGCCCCAAAACATGCATTAGGGTTTATGTTCAGGGGATGTCATCCTGAAAAATCATGCTAGGGCTTGTTTTCCGGTTAGGTCTTATTTTTGGGGAAACAGTATTATTTTTAGCTTTGTTGAGGTAAAATTGACAAATAAATTGTAATATACTTAAAGTGTATAATGTGATGATTTGATATATGTACACATTGTGTGAACGGATTCCCACCATTCAGTTAATTACACATGTACCACCTCACAGTTACCTTTTGTGTGTTGTGTGTGAGAACACTTAAGTTCTACTCTCTTAGCAAATTTCATTTATACAACACAGTGTTATCAACTATGGTCACCATGCTTTACATTAGATCCTCAGACCTTATTCATCTTATAGCTGAAAGTTTGTACCCTTTTACTAGGCTCTCCATATTTTTTCCAGCCCCAGCCCCATCCCCTCACAACTATCATTCTATTGTCTTTCAACGAGTTCAACTCTTTTTTTGTAGAGATTCCACATATAAGTAATACCATGTGCTATTTGTCTTTCCCTGTCTGACTTATTTCGCTGAGCATAATGTCCTCCAGGTTCCTCCGTGTTTCGCAAATGGCAGGATTTTCTTCTCTTTTAAGGCTGAATATTATTCCACTACATATATACACACACACGTATATCACATTTTCTTCATCCATCTGTTGACGGACACTTAATTGGTTTCCATAACTTGGCTATTGTGAATAATGCTGCAATGAACATAGGTGCAAATTTGTCTTCAGGATAATGATTTCATTTCCTTTGGATATATCCCAGAAGTGAGATTGATGTATTGTATGACAGCTCTATTTTCACGTTCTTGAGAAACCTCCATGCTGTTTTCCATAGTGGCTGTACCAATTTATGTTCCCACCAGCAGGCACAAAGGTTCCCTTTTCTCCACTTCCTTGTTAGCATTTGTTATCTCTAGTCTTTTTGATAATAGCCGTGCTAGCAGTGTAAGGTGCTTCCTCATGGTGGTTTTGAATCAAATGTACTATGTTTAAAATAACAATCTTGCAAGATAGGTGTTCATTGGACGTCATTGTTATCCTTGTTTCAGGTGTGAAATTGGGGCTCTGAGGGGGTAAGTGACTTATCCAGCATCATTCAGTTAGTAAGTGCTAGAACCAGGATTTAGATTTGGGTTTATGGAGCATCAAAGTCCATGGTGCATGGCATCCAAAGTCTCAGAACATGCAGTGACTTTATGTTCAGTCATGAGAGGTCCCAGAAGCCAACCAGAGTCAGACCTGTACACGGATAATTACACGTAGTAGCCTCAGCATCCAAAATTAGGACCACTGAGCAGAATTCCACCAATGTCTTGAGTAATTTCCCTGTGTGCTGTAGCCCAGGTACATGGGACTGGACCAGATTGGGAGGGGGGATGCCCAGCAGGCCTAGGGGAGTAGCTAAAAGACCCGTGAGTTAAGTGCTGAGGTTAAAAAATTTGTACTTTACTCCAATTAGACCCCCAAAGAGCAGAAGTCAGATTGTCACTGAGATTCCAGAACACAGTGATGGGTATTTTCATAAAGTCCATGATCCCAAGAGGAGCTTGCTATAGGGATAAGCTCACAGCCCGTAGTTGGGAGTTGATGAATAATTTTAATTATGTGTCTAATATTTATAGAGGTGTTTTACCTATAGAGATTCCTTTTAGATTTTGATCTTGTGTAGATCTCAAGGAAATTTAAAATGTTTTGGTTCCTTATTTAAAATACAATGTTATTTTGCTTAGAGTTTTTGCATAGCCAAGAAAAGTTTTACAAATTTTATTATAAGGGAGAGTCCAAGCTTTCAAATGCCAAAGGTAGCTATTCACATCTGAGAACTGGGAAGAATTCTGAGTTGTTCACCTAAGCCTATTTCTAGTTTCTTCTCACAAGGGTGACAGAACAAAGTAGATTTTTATTAATTTAGAGGAACTATCTCCATTGAATGGTCAGAGCAGTCATCTTTGTAATGATGCGTGCAACACAAGCAATATTGTCCTGTCACAACTGTCTTTGTCACCAGTAAGCATTTGTCAAGTACCTAACTACTCATTGCCTCGTGTGAGGTGTTCCACAAAGAGCCTTGTTCCTGTCTTTTAGAGTTTCTAATACAAGAACAAACAGATGAGGAAACACATATAAGACATACATTGAAGAGAGTTAGGTATTCCGAATTAGAATATTAATGAATGCACAGTGAGAAATTTATAACCTATACAAGGGTCATAGGTGACTGTATTTAAATGTTTTCTAAAGGTTGAAAGCAACATAATTAATACTCTGAGAAGGGAAGATTGGGACAGTATCCTTGAAGTTGCATGTTAAGTTTAGGTGGAGAAAGAGAAAGCCGGTAATTTTTAGGTCAAAAATTGACCCTAATGGCCACACTCCTGCTGGAACTGGTGCTCTGACAACCAGTCGGAACTTCTTGTGGGCCTCTGTCACGTAGCAGTATGAGGCCATTTGTATGTTAGGATTGACTGAGACCTAAGCTTTATGGGCATGAGCACAGCCAATATCTCTATTACGATGATTTCTATTGCAGATGACAGAAAACCCAGCCCACATGGGATCCATTTCAAAAGGGAATTATTTATTCTCCTAACTGAATAGTCTAGGCAGAACTCAATCTAGGGCTCAGGACTAAATGCATCTAGGACTGAATATTTCTTCATTTCTTTGTTTTTATTTTTTGCTTTTTGAATTTTTTTTATTTTTCAATTACAGTTGACATTCCATATTAGTTTCCGGTATGCAGCATAGTGGGTAGACATTTATGTAGCTTACGAAGTGATACCCAATAAATTTAGTACCTACCTAGCACCATAAAAAGTTAATACAATTCTTCATTTCTTGATTTGTCTTCTTTGCATTGTTCTGTTCTTAGGCAAGTTCCTTCTTGGTGGTTCTAAGGTGGCTAACAATGGCTCTAGGGCTTCATCTTTCCAGAATCACAATGCTCAGGGAAAAATAAATTCTCTAAGGCTCAAACAAAAGTCTTGCGATTGAATTTTCTTGGTCCTCATTGGCCGGTTTAAGGTCAGTTACTCATTCTTTAACCAATCGTGGTGTATATGTGGGGGCGGGGTGAAGATCGAATGTGCTGATTGGCTTAGTCTGGGTCATGTGCTTCACTCCTCAAAGTGAAGGCCAGTACAAGAGCTGGGAGTAGGTCTGGAATGGTTTCCTTAAACAAAATCAGGGTCCTGTTGACACAACATGGTTGGTCATGGATGCTGAGAGAATGGGGGCGGGTAGGGAGACAGGGTGGATGAGAATGGAAGCAGGGATACTTGTTGGGGTTGGGAGGTTATTGATGTCCAAGCAAGGAATTCTGGTGATTTGCATAAAGAGAGTGGCAGTTAAGATGGAGAGGGGTACACAGATTTGACTGATGTTTTAGAGATAGATTTGCTGATGGAATACATGCTGAGGGTGGTAAGAAAAAGAAGAATTAAAAATGACTCCTAGGTTTGTGGACAGAGCACCTTGGGAGAACAGTGGTACCACTTTTTGAGATAGGAAGACTGGAGGGTTTAAATTTTATTTTGTTATTACAATTTTTTAGTTAACTGTGCTATCCTGGTTCTGTGGGATTTACGAATCCTGTCAGATATTTGACTGGAAATTTCAACAAGACAGTTGGAGATATGAGTCTGGAATTTAGAAGATAGGGCTGGAAATATACATGGACATATGAATCTATGAAAAGAAGGGGATGGCTGCAGCAGTCTTAATTTTTTGAAAAACTGTGTAATTCATTTATTAAATGGACTGGACTTGTTGGGAGTGCAAAAAGAGAATGGCTTTCTCTTCAGCTGCTACCTTCACACTTGTTCTGTCAGGCCAACCCTGGATGATATCCCAGAAATATCCCACAGTGTTTCCAGGCACTTATAAAATAAAATAAAAATAATTATCTTCAGGTCTTCAAAAGTCCAGTTCAATCTAAACCCAAACAACTTCTAATCCAATTCACAGCTTTCCTTTCCCTGTAGGTCAGGCCTGGCCTGAGATGCCGCAGACCAGCAACGGGAAGGAAGGTTTTGTTTGTTCTCTTTCTCTCCATGTCCAAATTCCTTTTCTGCTTGATTTGTGGCTTCTGGCTCCTCCAGAGTAGGTGGCAGGCAGAGGGATGATAAGAAGGCCAAAAACATTGTATTTAGCTGGTGCCCTTTGTGGTTCTCTCTAGCCGTGGAATACCCTCTGTCTCACAGGCATTCAAGAGTTTTTTGAGTTCTTGGCGACTCCTGTGAAGACCTCCAAATGTTCCTGTTGCAGACATGGGTGCTGCCCTCCCTGGCTGGTCTCTTACGCGCCACCCCCCATCCCCATGTATGCCCCCAGTATACCCTGGGCTTTCAATACTCAAGTAGATAGACTTCTTGGGGAAGGCCTTTTTATGAAAGCTCTAACCTGGCTACCCCCCACCCCATCTCCAAGTCCACTTGGCCCATGAGAAACCATTGTTCATCCTGTGCTGCCAAACTCAGGAAGAGCAGACCACTCCCTGCTGCTCTCTGTGCTTAAGCAGCCATTACAAGCCAAACCCAGGCAATCCACGTCTGAGTTTCCCAGGGCTATCTCATCGCACACCTCCAGGGGGCGGCATTCACATGCTTCTGGAGTGGTGCAGTTAATGTAGCAGCCCTGAATGCTAACAAGTTTCTCATACTCCTATCAGGAACAGTGCAAAGCAGACCTATGAAATTTGAAGCTCAGGAAGCACCCAGCTAGGGGTCGAAGATGCCACCAGAACCCTCTTCTGCCAACCACTGTGATTCTCTGAGCAGTTCTCTTGTTACCCCTTTTCCACAGTGCTTGCCAATGCTATATTTTTTTCTTCTAAGAGATGCCGTTTCTCCAGTGAATTCTCTTATATGGGTTGGAGGCGGCAATTTTAGCAATTTCTGCACTGATTACAAAATAAAAAAAGCTCAGTCTACAGCTCTGGGGCCTCAGTTTAAACCCTGAGACAAGTGGAGAAGCCCCACTTAACATGGCATTGTGGCAGAGAAACCGTTTGTTCACATAAAACCTCGCAGGGAAGTCCAATATATAAATCAGACCGACATGGTGCTATGTAGTGCACATGGGCAGGGGCTTGAGGACACGGGCAGGGGCTCGAGGCTGGTTCCTGTGCATGGTGTAAAAACCATCATGCCTGGGACAGCCAGCGCGGTATCCTTGACAAGGAGTTTCCTACTCTGCACAGTTCTGCAGTGGTTGGCCTGTTCGTGACTTCTTGGTGAAAACAACCATTTATGCAAGTTGTACGGAAATGAAAACCACCCCAGTGCTGCCCATTTTGGCTGCAAAGAATGGCCCGTCAGGCCGCAATAGTGGATCCTTCTCAGTGCACAGCTCAGCCAGGTGAACACCAGCCTTCCTGCTCTCTGGACACTGACCTAGAAGCTTCTGGTGAACACTGTGCTTCGGTACAGACTTGCTCGGTGGGGATTGTTTTTGTGAATGGAAAGATCTGCCTCTCCCTCTGGAAACAGCAACTGCACAACTGTAGACATGATTTTGTTTTTTTCTTGGGCCTTTAGCTTAGTGGTTTGTTCCTGGTAGGAAAATCAGCAAGAATTTTCCATTAAGGTTTTTGTGTAGAGGTTTTCTTCTTTGCACATACTAGAGTGCTTTGGAGGTCAGTCCCATTCCTTCTGTCATTCCTGACATAGGGCAAATGACCTAACTTCCCTGGGCCTCAGTTTCTCCAACCATAAAATTGGGGCAAGAGTGGAACCTCTGTCCTGGACTGTTGTGAGGCTGGCACAGAGCAAGAACCCAGTACGTATCACTGACTGTACTGGTTTCCTATCGTCGCTGGAGCAAATGACCACAAACTGGATGGCTTAAAACAACTGAGATTTAGTACCATAGCATTCTGCTGGTCAGACTTCCAAAATGGCTTTTATGGGGCCCAGATCAAGGTGTTAGCAGGCCTGCAGTCCTGCTGGAGGCTCTAGCGGGGAATCCTTTCCTCGCCTTTTCTAGCTGCTAGGAGCTGCCCCAGTTCCCTGGCTGCATCACTCTGATCTTTGCTTTCATTTTCACGTCCTCCTCTCTCTCTCTGGCACGCCTGCCTTCCTCCCACAAGGATCCTTGTGATGACATTGGGCCTTTTCAGAAAATACAGGATAATCTCTCCATATCAACACCCTTAACTTTGTCACACCTGCGAAGTCCCTTTGTCCTGTAAGGTAATATTTTCACAGGTTCCAGGATTAGGACATGAGCATCTTCAGGGGACCATTCTTCTGTCTATAACACCGGATTATTTAAAAATGATCTCTTCAGTATCTACAGTGTGCCAGACCTTCTGCTTAGTGCTGGGCATAAAAAAATAAGTAAGACACAATGCTTACACCAAAATAGACAACTGATGGTGATGAGATTAATGACAATCATCGTAGCTGACAGTTGTTGCGTATTTACTATATGCCAGGTCTATAAGTGAATTATCTTGCCGAAAAGTCTCATTATAGCATTAAGGGAAAGTATTGTTCCCATTTGAAGGATTTGAACACTGAGGCTTAGAGAGCACAAGTACGTTTCCTAAAGCTACATAGCTAATGACAGGCCCCCTGGTCTGTCTTGTTGTAAGCTCATACAGTTACATACTGCACTCTCTACTGCCCGGGAGGCTGGATGGGTATACATAGTACTTCTGGCTCTTGTCCTATTAGCATATGTAAATGAAGTTTGACCAACTTCAGTGGAGCAGATCACCCAGTGGCTGCGATTCAGAGCCAGAGGGCAGACCCCTAGGGGAGGCAAATGCGACATCTCTCCAGCCCTACCATGGTCCAAAGCTGCAAGTTCATGGCCCTGACTGTTAGGCAAATGTGTCTCCTTTTCAGAAGAACCTAATAACATGTGTTAATAATCCCAGTAAACTGGTCTCTTGCCAAGTCGTGGTGCTAATGGGGTCCTGCTTGAACCTGAGGCGGTGGGTGGAAAGGAGAGGATATGCCCAGTAGAACTGTTCTTTAGTGATTAATGTAGAAGCTATCCAGTGATTTTAAAGGGCAAACGAAGGTACATTCCGTGAGTCTGAAGGAAAGCATTTGGACACTGAAGGCCACCTTATTCTTGATTTTTGCCAGAATTTCCTTCAGTGGAAATGGACATTTTACATGATGGGTAAAGGTAAGAGGAAAGTGAGCCTCCCAATGTAGTGGTGTGACAAGAACACCAACCCAGCTGCTGGCTGTGAGGATGACTGACATCGGCTCACCTGGGACATGTGAGAGGATGGGAGGATAAAGAGAGAAGGGAGAGGGTTACGAGGGTCCACCAGACTTTGGGATGGGGCTGATGGAAATAGAAAGTGCTGATCCGTCTGCTGCTCTGAGCAGAGTTGGTACCACATGTGAAAGCTTCCTGGCTTCTTTCCTGCTGTGGGGCAGGCTGTTGGCGGTAGGGTTTGCATCTCTACCTTCTTGTTTCCTCCTCAGACAGCTCTCTCCCCACCGTTTTGGTTACAACTTTGAGCCCAGGGGACATTACCTTTTAGACACGTTTACAGGTTGGCTAATAGAAAAATGCTTGTTAAATTATGGCAGGTATAATTACAGCATCTATACATTCTGATTTTTTAAGATCATAATTATTATTGAGTAATTATTTTGAGTAATTATTTTTCAATAATGATGACTGATTAAATGCATACTATGTGGGATTTAATTTTTGGATTTCACGTGTATAAAATCACAAACCAGAAAAATTCAGTGTCTGTCTTTCCTTCTCTCTCTCTCTCTCTTTTCTCTCTCTCTCTCTCTCTCTCTCTCTCTCTCTCTCTCTCTCTCTCTCTCTCGCTCTGGCTCTCGCTCTCGCTCTCGCTCTCGCTCTCGCTCTCGCTCTCTCTGTCTCTCTCCCCACCCCATGCCTTCCTCTCCCTCCCTCCCTGGCCCCTTCTCTTTTTCTTTTTTTCACTACCTACTGTGGGAAAAATATTGGGCTCAGAACTTGGGGTACAAAGATGAATAATTACTAGTCCTGACTGCCAGGGACTTATAGTCCAGTAAAAGAATTGATTCATTTTGTCCAACAGCTGTTTACTGAGCATGTATGATGTAACAGACACTAATCTAGGGGCTGGGATGGTGCAATGAACAAAACAGATCAAATCTTAGACTCCTTTGGGGGAGACACACAATAAATAGCAAATACAGAATACAACTTCAGCTCGTGACACAGGTTCAGTTGTGAAGAAAATAAATCCAGACCATGGGCTAGAGCGTGACTGGAGGGGGGTTGGCCTTTTTGCCATGGGTTGGTGAGGCAGGAAGGCCTCTCTGAGCAGGTAACGTTGAGTCGTGTTCTCTCCATTGAGTGGGAACGACCCAGCCAGGGTCTGGACAAGAATGTTCTAGCGAGAGGGCACAGAAATGTGAAGTCCTGGTGGTAAGAGCGAACTTGGAAAAAACTGGAAGACCAGTGTGGGGGGAGGGGGCTGAGGTAGGAGATGAAGCTGGAGAGACGGGCAGTGGCCGAAATAGGGAAAACTGAGGGAGAGTGTTTGGACACTCTTTGGGGTGTAATGGGAATTATCTGGAGGGGTTTAAGGAAGGAAGTGGTGGGTTTGAATTTACATTTTGGAAAGAAGTCACCCTGGCTGCTGTTGGCGAAAGGGTGGGAGCAGGGTAAGGAGTGGAAGGCTGGCTGGCTTGGGACGGTAGGTGGGGTGGGGTGGGGAGTGGTGGACATCAGGATACGTGCGGAAGGGAGAGTTGGCCTGATTGGCTGACAGAGCCAGTGGTGCAGAGGGGAAGCATGAAGGACTCAGGACTTTTTGGCTGAGTTTCTGGGTGAAGAGCAGTACTGCTAACTGTGAAGAGACAGATTTAGGGTATGTGAATGAATGAAAACAAGGTTTCTTGTTAAATCATGCTCTGGTTAAATTTGAGAAGTGAAATGGACATCTAAGTGGAGATCCAGAGTAGACAGTTAAATCCACAGGTTCTGGAAGAAAGGTCAGGACTAGGGATAAAAATGTAGACGTCAACAGTCTGATGACTGAGGAGTGAAACAAAATGTGTACATTTGGCTTTAGAAGGGCATCATTTGACTCTCAGAGGGGCGTAACCTCTGCTTTAGAAAATGTGGCACCCTAAATTGTCATGTTGATGTTGGGAAAGAAAGGAATCAATACTCACTGAGTGTCGACTGCGTGCCAAGCACTAGGCCATCTGCTTGCCATATATTATTTGCCATGGGGTGTAAAGCTTGAGAAGCACTCGTAGTACACTGCATATGATTACCTGCTCTAGGACCAGATTGCTGGATTCCAATCCCAGCCCTGCCCTTTTACTAGTGGTGTGTTCTTGGGAGAGTTAATTTAGCCCTTTTGTGCTTTGTTTGCTTATCTGTAGAATGGGGCAATACTACTACCTACCTCAGCGAGCTATTTTGACATTTAAATGGATTAATACATGTAAAGTACTTGGAATAGCACTTGGCACTTAATGAGCACTCAATAAATGACAGTGATTTCAATTGTTCCCATTATACTTGCTCTGTATGATGCACTTCAACAGATGGAAGATCAAGGTGTGTTATAATAAGAGTGTTATTTTAGAATCTTGATTCAAGTTGTTGATTAGTTGATATATAGAATGCTTGGCTTCTGTTCTTGGTTCTTGCCATGATACAATTTTATGAGCCCTTCTACTATAACCTACATTAAAACCTGTTTCTGTTCCTATTGCTGTTAACAAATCACCCCAGCTTACTGGCGTAAAACAAGCATTTACTGTGCTCATAGATTCTGTGGTTTAGGAATGCAGACAGGACCCAGCTGGGATGGCTTGTCTCTGCTCCTCCATGTCTGGCGCTGCACTTAGGAAGGCTACAGTTGTTGACGGGTGGGGTGTGGGGGAGTGGGGCTGGAATCACCCACAGGCATCTTTGGCTGTTGGCTCAAATGCCTGCATATGACCACTCCATGGGATCTCGTGGCCTGATTTGGGCTTTCTCACAGCATGACAGCTGGGTTCCAAGAGTGAGTGTCTCAAGAGAGCCAGGAAGAAATGGTGCCATCTTTTATGACAGCTTAGGAGGTCACATAGTGTCACTTCTGCCTTAGTCACAGCCTGTCCAGAGTCAATGAGAAGGAGCAGAGATTACACCTTCTCATAAAACGAATATCAAAGTCACATAGTGAGAATAGCACACGAGGCGGGAGAGGTTGTGACCAATTTTAGAAAAATATAGTCCGCCACGAGGCTTAACCAGGAGGCCTTTTATGAGGTAATTGGCTTAAAGGAGCCAATACACTTCTAAATTTTGAACAGCCTCTGAAATCAGGGTGTCTCTCTCTCGCTCTCTCTCTTTTTATTAAAGGACTTGACTGCTCTTGACTTAAGTTGTATCAGAGTTCAAAGGTTGACTCATTAGAGCTGGTAAGTGCTCATTCATTTAAGAAACACTGATGGAATAATGACTCTGTGCAAGACCTGTGCTAATTGCTGTGGGAACAAATTGAGATACCACAAGAAGTCAACAAGCTGAAAGGTGAAGACCAATACAGTGGACTCGCAATTAACTAGTCTCTGGAGAGGAAGAAGGCCATTGACAATCCCTAATGAGAATTACAATAAAACTAGTCAAAACAAGACACAAAATGAGTTTAATGGAAACTCATTCAGTTAGCATTGCATTCAACATTAAGAAACACATTTCCTGTTCTATAGACTTTATTACTTAACTATTATTCAAATTATTACATGCTTACTGTAGTCGTGCACTATACTCTATGCGTGTAATGTCGTTTAACTTGCAGCGTAATCCAGTAAGGCAGATTATTACATCCATTTTTTGATAAGGGAGAGAGTAGTAGAGAGGTTAAGTAACACAGGCTGGCGTTTGTTCCCAGGTCTTCCGCTCCCACAGTGAATGCTGAAGCTGACAGGGCTAGTTAGTGCAAAGCTGGGACTAGACTCCAAGTTCTGGATTTTCTCTTCGGTGTTCTTTCCTCCAGACCCATTTCCAACTGTGTTCCATGAAGCTTTCGGGTCCCAAGACCCAATGCAGGGATTGAGGGAGAGACAAAGCTCATATGATTCTGGGTCCCTACACTGAATTCCAACCATATAGCTTTGAGATATATTATATATTATATTACACTATATTATATATTTATATCATATTACTTTATACTTGTATGGTATATAATAATGCAGAATATGATATACAATAATATATTAATATCTTTAGTATTTATTATATAAAGAGGTGATGGATTCTTTAATAGAATTGTAATATTGTAATATTATATTGTAATATTATAATGTTATATTTGTAATTTAAAATATTATAATTGTGATAATGCAATATCCAATATCCAAGAGCAGTGTGGAATAGATCAGAGGTGTTCAGACTTTTAGAACAAAATCCTTCCTTCAAATAGAATTTAACCTCTATATCTGTATAATTTCTACTTCTAGTTTGGATTTTATTCAATTCAACTGAATTTCCACTTAAAATGGAAACTTGTAGGACAAAACCCTTCCATTTGAAGGAAGGTTGAGTTTGATTTAGATCTTATGTATGTTACGTTTTCTTTCCTGACTCCTTCCTTTAGATGGAATTTGATATCTATGTCTGGGGTTGGGTCTGTATCTATGTCTATCTCTATATCTATGTCTGTAATTTTCACTTAAAGCTTGAATTTTATTCAATTCAATGGAATTTTCACTTAAAATTCAAACTTTTAGAACAAAACTCTTTCCTTTGAAGGCAAGGTTTTGTTCTAAAAGTTTGAACACCTCTGGTCTAGTCCACACTGCTCTTGGATATTTTTAGTTTAAAGATGTGGTCTGCAAGCAGTATGACTGTCATTGTTCCAATGTCAGCCTCAGGACCTCAGTCACTAGCTAAAGACTTTTCTGCTGGCAAAACCTTCATTACCATCTGCGGGAGGAAATAACCTTTAAAGTGCTCATGGAAGCCCAAATCCATAAAACTGAAAGTCATAGAAAGGGGAGAAAGAGTGTATTCCTTTTTTTAAAAGTTCAATTTGATTTAGATCTTTGTAAGATTGCTGGGAGTGAGTGTGGGAACGGGGAGACCTGTGAGGAGGCTATGACTGAAGTCTAGAGAGACATGTAGCCTTCACCGATGGTGGGGCAGGGAGATGGAGGGCAAGGCTCATTTCTAGGTCTATTCTGGACGTAGCAATGACGGAACTATGGGGGACGCAGGAGGAGCAGGGAGATAGGAAAGTGAGGCTGCCTCTCAGGGCTGGCCATTCGGCTTGACCATGGGGAAGGAGCCTTCTCTTTTGGCTGGGTCAGCAGTCAAGTGCCGTTTGGACTTGCCAAGTCTGAGACACAGTGGAGATCCCCCAGTGTAATGGAAATGGTAACGTATACCCGGGTTGACAAAAAAATGTATATACATGACTTGTATTCATCTCTTGTTATTGGTATACATTGAGTATTACCATTTTAATCCAGTTTTTTCCTTTCTTAAAATGTGTGTACTTTTTTTGGCACCTTCTGTATGAAGCTGGAGGTCAGAAGACTTTTTTTTTTTTTTTAAGAGTTGAAGTTTATTCTTGGAAAAAGCCAAGTCCCACTTTCTCCCCACAGTCCAGGCAGATTTTCCCAGGAGGCTCTGCCCCTCCAAATTGTCGTCTCTCTTTTCTGACCCCGCTTCCGCTCACACCCATTTGATGTCACTGTTTGGGTGAGGGGCTTTTGCAGGTACTGCACCAAGGCTGGGCCTTGGCCTTGGCATTCCAAAACCCACGGTGTACTTGCCATACACGCACAGTGGAAGGCTGGCCCCTTGGTGGATGGCTGCACAGGCCTCCATGCAGTCCACGAAGATGAGTTTGAGACTGTCTTCAATAAACGCTTGCTTCCCCTCTGGTCATAGATGGCCCAGATGTTACTGGGGATGGTCTTGGGGACCCAGGCATCTGTACCCCTGTAACCCGAGTAGCCAACAGAGCTCCCTAGTTCAGCAGCAGGGTGCGCTGCACCCTGCGGTGTTGGCTTAGCATCTGGGTCAGAGCCTTGAGATGGGATGCAGCAAGCCTGCTGCTCCTTCAGCTTTGGCATCCAGTTCCCCGAGGTGCCTCCTACTGGACTCTGCCTGCCGCTTCCCTGGGCATAATGATTTGGGAGTCATCAGCAAGTGGATGGCATTTAAAACCATCCTGGAAGTGATCACCGAGGGAGAGAATGTCAGTCCAATATTTGGGGATTTTTAGGAAGAGGAAGCTGCAGAGTGGATTTTAAAAGGTCTATCCAGAGAGAGTGGAGGAACATCTTGAGAGTTTCGTGTCACAGAGGCCAAAAGCAGGAGCACTTTCAGAAGGAGCAAGGCCTTCTGCGTGGAATGCTGCTGAGTGGCCAAGTCAGATGTGGCCATGATGGTGTCCACTGGACTTGGCAATGTGGAGGGAGTGGAGATCCTGTGAAGAACAGTTTGTGTGGGTGCCAGACGTGGAAGCCCAGTTGCTTTTATACCATTTATGATACGTGTCACCCAGTGTAGTACTTAGCTACAATTTTGGCAGGTTGTATTGGGTGGTCGGTGGTTGTGTTCGCCCTGTCTCCCTGGCTTAGGGGTGCCAGATAAAATACAGGACACCTAGTTAAATTTGAATTTCAGAAAAAATTTCTTTAAGTATGCCCCAAATATTGCATGGGACACACTTATCCTAAAAAAACACAACACAAAACTTTTTCTTAAATCTGAAATTCAAATTTAATTGGATGTCCTCTGGTTTTTTGTTGTTGTTGTTTTTTCTCTGAGTCTGGCAGTGAATATTTAATTGTACGCTTTAAAATGGTTTCAATGGTGAATTTTATGTTACATGAATTTTACCACACTCACAAATCTCGCAACCCTACCCTAACTAGACTGTCACGTAGAAGCTTCTGGGTTGAGCCACCAGGGACAATAATGAAAGCCAACCTTGAGTGACATTATTTCTGGGGATAGTTAATGTGTTATTAAATTCCTTTAGAGCACCTCACAGTGTGCTGAGCACATAGTAGGCACTCATAAAATATTTCTTTGATAGAAACTGCTTTATGTGCTGTGGGGAAAATTAGCCGGCAGTGATACTTGAATGGAAAGAAACTAGCCTGTACCTTCGATACTACTTAGGGCGCGCCGAAGAATGGGCCTCACATGGACATTCTCAGTGAATTAAGTGGTGTGGTACTTTTGACTGTGCTGGAGGAACCAAGTGCTTACTCCATGATGGACCTATTTTAGCTCTGTGGCTGTGGAGAAAATGGCTTTGCTGAATTCGGCACATCCCAGTAATAGCAACTTAAATGCAGCCGGCTTCTGAGGGGCCATGAAAAATCTTTAAATGGCAGGGAGCTCTTGGAAAAACCCACAAATTCCAAGACAACAAGCCTGAGTCATTTGCTCTTTAATTGGTCGTATCAATTTCTGTGCCTACCTTTCTCGTCCTTTCTGTGAGGGGCAGGAGACATAACCACAAGACTGTATTTCCAGTGACCTCTTCAGAGGCAGTTTCAAAGCAGTTAAGTACAGGTCGAATCTGAAGGGAATGAAGAATTAAATATCAGCTAGGATTTTCTGTGAAGATGCTATTCGTTGGTTAAAAGCGGAGAACCCAAAGGTTAGATTGAACTATCTATGAAAATGGTTTTTTCTCTTGTGGTTTTCCCTCTGAGCTTTGTTATTTACAAGAATCTTGCATCCACAGTTAACTCTTGTTTATGTGGCAAGATGAATGCATTACTTGCATTCTACACCAATTTATTGAGCCCTACTATGTACTAGTATTCAATATTTAATTTGACCAAATTAGGTTTTCAAGTAATGTCCCATGGTTCTTAGCACTGAGAAGTTCCTTGAAAGGAAATATGTTTATGGTGGCTGTTGAATTGTGAACCCATCACAGAGAAGGGTTTAGTTAGTTTGCCTGGCTAACAGATCCAGGTCTGAGAGTGGTAGTGGAAGAGCGATTTAATGCTTGAAAATGACACTGAAACAAACTTCTGTACACCCTTGCTTTATGACCTGTTTCTTGGGCTGCAGCTTAAGGACTAGCGTAGCAGCTTGGCAGATTTCCAGGTGATCCACAGACAGATCTGTTTGCTCTTTGAGATTTCAGGGGTATTCTCTAGATCCTTGAGAGCTGGGTCTTTTCTGAATTCCATGGGAGTGGAGGTGAAGGCAACCTGGTCCCCAGTTCATCCATCCTTTTACCTCCGTGAACTCCGGATAGCAGGGTTCTGCTCCATCACCTTTGTGCCCCCTGGAGCCTGAAGCACAATAGGCAATGACAAATATTTGTTGAATCCATTGTGTGAGCATTAATTGAGCTCCATGGACGATTCAGAAACCAAAGGGTCCATGTTCCAGGGGCATCTAGAGGAATTCACCTTCTGGCAGAAACAACTAGTGAGAACAGACAGCAGATATTTGGGGGTTAGAGTGAGGTGTTGATTTAGCCAGAAGGCCCAGCCTACATCCAGCAGTTCTCCAGTGTGAACAATTCTCCTGGAGGCTGGCTCACCCTAGGATTCCCCTGACAGCACTGACTCTTGCCTTCATCAGACCCTGTTTTATCACCCAGACTTAGGTATTGCTGGAAACACACCACACTGGTTTATTGAAGCTTCCTTTCCCCGCCTTTTTAGATCCACCCCGCCCCCCACTACTTTTTAGTAAGTCTGTTGACTCCTTGAAGACTTCACTAATTAGAGCTATTAAGAATATTTCAAAACACTTCTCAATCTTCCGAGGAATGAGCGTGTACGGTTTCTGCATCATTGTCTCCCACCCTCATGAGGAATAACGTGGGTATTCTTTTCCCTCTTATGTTCATCTCTTCCTCTCACCGGCAGGCACTCCCTGCCAGCCTCTGAGAGCTGCCTTGGCAGGAAGTCACAGAAATGCTGCTGATGTCAGCAGGGCTGATGCTGCATTAGAGGAGCCGCTGTGGAGGGAACTAGCCAGAGGGTGATGCTAAAAGGCAAAGCTATTTTGTAGGGAATTTTGTAGGAACTGTTTTCTCCTTTAGACAGATCTCATTCATTTTTGTGACTTAGTAGGCACAGTGAAGGAAGTGCCATCTAAAAAATATTTTTTCCCCCCATCTACGTTTTTTTGGTAGGAGCTTTTATTGACTATGGAATGAGCCAGAAGTACTGAGCAATGAAGCTGGCTGAGTGCTTGCCAAGCAGAATGTACTGGGGCATTGAGACTCCATCTCAGTGACCCTGGGAGAAGGACAAAGTGAGGGTACACCTCCTTCTACATCACAGGTTTGTTCTTAAAAATATGTAAATATAAACCAGAGTCCATTTTACCTGCACACAGAGCTTGCTGTTTCAACACTTTTTGCAGAAAATCCTATTGTAAAGTAAATGTCTGTCTTGCAGAAGAATGTCCATACATGATTTCAGGTTTGTTTATAGTAAAATCTACCTGAATATCTTCATGACATTTATCCTGACTGCTGGCTCTGAGCAGGGGACCAGGGCAGGGGGCATTGCTGTGTGGCACTGAGTGAGGTTGGGAAAGGAAACTATGGATTTACACTAGCAGCAATCCTGGAGGTTCTTCGATTTCCCTGGCAGCGTTCAGCAGCCTGGATGAGGACTCTGAGCAGAGAGAAGGAATAACATAAAAGGGGGTATTTCCAGGTAGCACCAGGAAAGGACAAAAGGAAAGAGAGTTGAGTCTGTTAGCTGAAGACTGAAGTGTGGGGCACGGACTCTAAGCTGGGTGGGGAAGGAAGAAAGGGAACACAGGGGAGGGAACGCCAGAAAGTAGAGGTGGAATGTGATGTGGGAATATTGAGGGACAGAGCCGGAAGGATAGGATGCTCAAGTCAGAAGTGGGTTTCCTGAATGGAGTGTTTCTGAGGCAGGGACATTTCTGGCGATGATGGGCCCCTGGAGGAAGGCGTTGCAGTGGATGCTGTCGGTGGTCCACCTGCTCTCCCAGATAGTTTTCCTGACTCTGCATCCATCTCCAGACTCTGTGTAGTGCCTACCTACAGCTGTTTCCAGAGAACTTTCCCTGGTCTCCTAGTGCCTCTTTCCCGGCTGCTCTAGGGCATTTATATTCCCCAGGGGTTGCCTGGAGCTAGTGGGTAAGAAAATGAAAGCCTAGCCCCCCTGCCTCAAGGTAGGATGACCTCAGAGACGTAATTGATGCTTCAGAGCTCCCCAAGAGCTCAGATAGAGACGGACTTCCCCTGGAATCGCACCTTTCCTTGGTTTCTTGCTCTTCCGCTTCCCCACTCCCTTATGGGCTTCTCCTGGAAGCACTTCCTGAATAAATCACTTGTAAACCAATGTTCATCTTGGGATCTGCTTCTGGGGAACCCAATCTGAGTCATTGGTTGAAGAGGAATGGAGATGACGGTAATGGTGATGAAATCGAGGCAATGGGAGTTGCAGGTATTGGATGGACTGTCAGTGGGGCACTGCAATCATTCCGGAGGAAAGCAGGACCTGAATGGAAGGCTTCAGGACATCTGGGAGAGAAGTCAGGTCTCCTGCCATCAGCCACAAGGAAGAGTAGGAAGTGGAGCAGCCACAGGCCTTGGGTCTCAAAGGAATAGGGGCTTTGACACAGAATGTGGACTATTGGGTTTCTGGGACAACCTGGTCCTCACATTGTGGGTCAGAGAGATTGAGCCACTCGAGTGCCCCGCTCCGAGGACAGTGTCCTCACGGGAAGTCCAGGCATCAGGGAAGAAGGTGGAGGAAGGCTCCCTAAAGAGGCTGAGGGAGTAGGGCAGGTCTTTTGTTCTGCAGCTGGGGGTCCCGAGGCGTCTTTGGAAAGGTTTGGGTTGCGAGAAGAAGGGAGGTTGGAGAGGAAGAGAAGAGGAAGCAGAGTAGGTGTGGGATCAAAGCTACAGGGAGGCCTACATGCAGGGGCTTCCCTGGCCTTGCACTTCTCGGGAGAATTGGTCCCTTCAGTCTCCTGGTAGGTGGGGGCTTGGCAGCCTGGACACTGGGTATGGAGTTTTGGTCCCGGTCCTGGCACATAGTTTGGCATGCACTGGCAGAATGAGTGAATGAATGACGCATCGAGTTGCTAAAAGCCCCCTCCTTTTTCATTATTGTAAAACGTTAGTGCACTCATCACTTCAATGTATTTTATGCTCTGATAAATATGGACTTTATCAACTCTAGCCACTTGTGTTACCATAATTGCGATGGATGCAATACACAGATTTCCAAAGGTTAGGGAATTAACATGGGTCCTAGGATCTGTCTCCCTAATGGGTTAACATATACTTTTCACTTTTGCTTCTACTGTGGATCTGTGAAAAGAATCAGTTAGATTGGCGCTACTGCTTGTGATCTATGTGTTTGTTACCGCTGATACAAAGGGAGATTGTTCGGCTTGGAGGACATGCGGAGGGCACGATAGGGCTGGAGAAGTAAGCTGGGCCCTGAGCGCATGGGACGTTGGAGGCCATGTGTAGAGCCATTGCAGTAGCTGAGGAGTTTTAAGCAGGAGCAAGATTGGAATTTTAGAAGGATCACCTGCTGCAGTCTGGCCGGGGGAGTAGGGGGTGGGGCATGCCCTGTGTGGAGTCCAGTGAGGAGAGGTACCTAACTGCTTTTGACAAGACACCTGGGAAAGGCAAACCTCTCTCTTGAAGGAATGGGCTCTGACAATAGGATTTCAAACACTTGGCTCCAGGGTAAAGGAGATATTTTGGGAACTGCAGCTGCTTATATTATTTTTAATCCCAAAGGGAGGGGGAAAAAAACCTTTCCTTTTAAAAGTGCCTTGGTTAATTTAAATAGTGGAGGAAAGAACTTAGAACAGGAGACTAAGTATGTTATTCGTGAAGCATTCTGGGACAAGGCAAATGGACCCCAGCTGTGGCTGTGCAGCTTTAGGCGTTGACCATGGAATCAAGACAAATGAGTCTGAAGTCTGTTGGGAGAACCACGAGGTGGGCAGCCCTTGATCCCAAAAGATGAGCCGTCCACTGGGAACGCCAGGGCTGTTCTGACCAGCTCAGCATGCATATGCAATAGCTCTGGTTCTGGGCTCCTTGTGCTCAGGTGGGTGGGTGAGGGTCCATTTCATTGCAACAATAAAGGCATCCCACCTGGTACCAGGAGTCACCTACAGTGCCCAGAAATTCTGGAACGGGGTTTCTGTTGAAGAGAGTTTCCTGGCAGCCAGGGAGAGGGGATGGTCTACAAGATGACCATTAACGAGCAACAAAATAATGCTCTATGACAGTAACCAATTCAACAGACACACTGAGACCTCTCGCAGGCCTTGTGAATGGTGCTGCAAACAGAGAAGTGGAATAAGATCTACCGTCTCCGATACCCAGGAAGCTGCCGCATCTTGGTTCTCCTCTGTGCATTTCTTCCCTCTGCTGTCTGTTGAATGTTGCTCCCTTTAGCACCACTTTTTACTCTCTTCTCATTCTGCAGCTCCCTCTGGACGATTTCATCCAGTCTTATGGCTTCAATACCACCTCTATTCTCATTGCTCTCAAGCCAAGGTTCCAGCTAGATTTACTCCCTGAGTTTCAATCCCTTATGCCTTACAGCTGCTGGGTGTCTCCTCTCTGACGTGCTATAGGAGCTGCAAACCTGAGCCTCCCGCCTTTTCTGTCTTGGAGAACACCACGCTCTCACAAGCCAGATGCCTGGGTGTCATCCCAGACTTGGACCTCTCCATACTTCTCATTTTCTATCAATCACTATAGATTTTACTCCCTTAACAATGCTTGTCTCTGACCCCTCCTCCCATCTTTTCTGCTACTGCCTGGGGCTTTGGAATCCCAATCCTAAGAGCCTCATTCTCTGGGCCCTGTCAGTGGTGAAGGCCCCTGCCCTTGTGCCATGTCCTTGGTATATAAATGCAACAAGAGATCTGGGGACTATCAGGAGTGAGCATTTGCTTACAAGTCCTGAGAAGGAAGCCATTGGTCCTTTGAGCCCCCCAAATGCATTCAACAACCTTTGTACTCTCCCCAGGCTGGTAGTATACTAAGGGGGGGCAGGGCTTCAGTGTTTGGGGTCCTCAAATCCAAATGTATGTTTGGTCCTTGTCAGAGGAACCCCAGGAAGGCAGACTGGAGGGAAATTCTGCCTGCCTGGCACCAGAGAGGTGATTCACCAAAGGTGATTCATGCCATTCAGTAGATTTTTTTACCTAACATATTGTGCATCCATGAGTAAAAGAGAACCTTCTAGCCCTTTGTGAAGAGAACAAGAAAGCTCAGAACTGAGTGTGTGGAGCAGTGAAGTGAATTACTTCTTCTTTCTAGTCCTCCCTAGAAATGGAAGGAACCATAAAGCGCTCTACTTGGACTATCGATTTTCTAAGAACTTTAACACCTTGACCCAGGATGTTTGTCTACAGAATGAAAAAAAAACCACACAATAGCAGCAGGGCTGCTCTTATCTCCCAGATTCAATGAACCCTGTAGTTAAGCTATCTTTTGGGCAGGTGTATGAACTTGATACAAATGCTGGCGCAAGGCAAAGTTATGAATGGGTGAATGAATAAATTCAGGAATGGAGCAAATTGTAACTGGGTGCCTTGGAGTTGTAGGCACTGTGCTAAGCTCTGTACTGAGACATAGAGAGAGTCTTTGATCCAACTGGGGGTGGGTAGTCATCAGCAAGAGCTTCTTGGAGGTTGTGACATATGAAGTGATGTTTGAAGTCTGAGGAGGAGTTGGCCAGATAAGGAGTGGGGAGAAGAAAGGAATCTGGAAAGCAAGACCCATTCCTCTGGGCTCAGCACACAGGGACTTGGGTGCTGCTACATTTGTCTGGGGCGAAGGTCGCATGTGAGGGCGTGGCAGCGGGTGAGGTTGGGGAGACAGGCAGGCACCAGGTTTTGGAAGGGAGTCTTGGTGCCAGCCAGGAGCCAGCGCTTTATTCTGAGTCTCCGTGGTGCCTTCAGAGGAGCTGAAGAAGGAAGTGGATGTGATCAGAGTCACACCTCAGGGAGCACCGCCTGGCTGCCACGTGGAGGATGCTTTTCAGGGGGGCAGGACTGGAGGCTGTCTCAATGACTCAGGTGAGAGAAGTCCAGGGTCTGGATTAAGGAGAGAGGCAAGGTGGCAGCATACTCTCAGCTCCCTCTTCGTCCCTTTTCAACCTTGATTCCTCTTATCTTGGCTGTCTGTCTCTAAAGTTTCCCAGAAATTTCATGGTACTTTGTTCTTTACCATTTGGAAATGAAATCTGATGTTTTAAAGGGGGCTGGAAGGAGAGACCAGTGATTAAACCCAAAGGGAGAGCCTTTTCTGTGGTGGCATTCTGGCGACATGGCTTGCTCATGTAGTGCATGTAGACTGAGTGTCACTGCACCCTTAATCAAGACCAGGTCCATCACCTTTAACGCACAGCCATCCCATGGAAACAGGAAAAACAAGGTTTGGCTGTTAGGGTATCTGGAATCAGAGGGAGCACACACATTCTGCTCTTCTCAGAGGCAGATCATGGCTGAAACCAGTTGCTGCAACAATCATGGACAGGTGGGGCTGGAATTGTCTGCTCCTCAGTTCTTCCCTTTTCCCGACACTACCCTGACGTCTGCCTAGGCCCAGGTCAGCCTTTGGGGATCCCAGGCTCAGCTGTAACCTGGGGCTTTGGAAACTCTGAGCGGCGGCGCAGGTGGCCCTGGACAGATTCCAGACCTGCGGCCAGGAGGGGGTAGTGAGGCTTGGAGTTAGAGGAGAGGGCGGGTGTTCTCTGCCTCTCGCCGGTGTGTTGCAGTCACAGTTGTACTTTGCTTGGGTCAATAGGCAGTTATGTTGCTGTGTGACAGTGGCCCCTCTGAGGTGGCTGCATTTCAGGTTTCTAAGAGACTCTGAATCCTATGGATAATATTTGTTTCAGGTGATATGGAGGAATGGAGGCACTCGGGGTTAAGTGTCTGAAGATGGATCCAAGGACGCCATTACTTATTAGCTCGTAATAGGCTTGTCATTGTCACCTTTCTGGGCCTCATTCCTTTTCTGTCAAGGGGAGATAGATAATGAACATTTCCCTCCACAGAAGGTAAACTGGATTCACTCATGCATAAGATCTTTGTCAACTCTCCCACTAACTCTGAGGGCAGAGAGGTGTTTTATTTACTTATACGTCCCTGGTGCCTGGCAAACTCAAATATTTGTTGATTGACTGCATGAATGGATGATGCCATGAAGTGTACAGGACATGGAAAATTCTGAATAAAAATTACCAAGAACTTGTTCGACAAAGAAAAAGCAGATTTCCACACGTGCCCTCATATCCACCCATATTTAGGTAAGAATGGACTGGGCTAATGTTTGTGAAGAAACATTTAAAAATGAAAATTAACTGAAGGACTATTTTCTTCCAACCTTTCCTTTCTCATCAATTCTTGGCAGCGCTTTTGCTCCCAAATGCTTTTGTTAGAGTCGTGAAGCAGGATAGGTTGTTACTTATGTGACCCATCGATTATTGATTCGTTACTTGGGGAAAAACTGTCACCTCTAGGAAACTAAAGTAGTCAGTCTCATAGACTGGGAAATATTTTTGTGCCTGACTGAGACAGATGCCTTTCTGATTTTTGGATAAAAGGGCCCTTTGCACCTGGGATTTCTGTTTCCTATTTTTCTGTTCCTATGCTCCAGAAGAGAATGGACTTGGAAATCAGATTATTCTAATTTTAATCCTGGCTCCACACTCTCTACCCACTTGACCTCTGTTTAGTCATGAAACTTCTATGGGTCTCAGTTTCTTTATCTGTGGAGTGGGGGTATGTGGTGGCTTGAGCAGGGGGTGTGTGGTGGTTTGAGGCATGTGCTCTTAGGCCTCCAACTGGAGGGAGTGTAATGGACCAGGAGCCCCAGCGGCTACTGGAAATCCACTGTGGGCTGGCACTGTGGGCACATTTTCCATGGGCTGCTTCCAGCTGGTGACTGAGTGCGGCAGGGACCCTAAGGCAGGCCTCTTCCTGGGAGCCACAGATGGTCGACTTTGGCCCATGAACTCCTTGACTTCCATGTTGAGCCTTCCTTAGGTGGCAGGCGGTCTAGGACCTTCCTTCCCTCTCTCCTTCATTTGGGGCCAGACTCACGATGTGTCTGCTGGCTGTGTTAGCTTCCGCACTGCTCCCATTTTCTCTCATATATGCGTTTCCCCTAATAAAGTCCATGCACATTTAATCCCCTCTTGGTGTCTGCTTCTGGGAGGACCTGCACTCACAGGTGATAATATTAGGTTGGTGCAAAAGTAATTGCGGTTTAAAAGGTTAAAAATAATTGCAAAAACTGCAATTACTTTTGCATCAACCTAATCCCCTGTGGTGAGGCCCAAATACAATGATGTAAGCAAGTTTATTAGAGTGATAGGCACAAAGTAAGTACCCAGAAGTGGTAGGACGTCCCGTTACCTTCACCACCAAAACCACAGTCATCATCGTTTGGCCAATTTTGCTTCTTTCCTAATTTTGCTGGCTCTAGGCACAGAGAGCTCCAGTGGCACATCCTGGGTCACAAGGCAACTTCACATTAGAGTGGCAGCAATTATGGTTTCCGAGAAAACATGGATTGATTAAAAGACTCTTTGAAAACATATTACCCAATTTAAGCAAAAGGCACAAACCGAATTCTTTTCTAGCCATTGAAATGTGCAGCCATCTTTGCCAAAGCAACCAACTCCATTATTAGTCAAATGTACAAAAGACTGGTAACATTCTTAGATGCCTGCCAGTGCTCCCAATATCTACAAATATTCTCCAGTCAGTAAACCAGGGCAGCTCATTCCCTGTTCCTGAGAACCCTATGGGGGTTACAAAAATTGGCTGTTATGCAAATTTTGCAGATAAGGAAACAGAGAAACTAAGTGGTGGTTTCAAGGTCACTCAGAAGCTGATGGGTTTGGGACTAAAACTTGTTTTTGCTCATGGTGCTTTGGAAACTCAGGGATTAGTGGATTCTGTTCAAACTCTGTTCCCAGGGCGAGTCTCTTAGCAAACTGGCACCAGGAACTGGCCTGAAAAGACCTTTCTCAAGCTTGTTTCTGTCCAGCCTCAGGGATGGTGGAAGTCCTGGAACCATCCATGTTGCAAGTCAGTGAAGGAGTCTCGGCTCCAACTGGCCTCCATGCTCAGGGCCATCATCTGTCACCCCGTGAAGCTTCATCCGAATGGTTGTTACCTGATGCTGTGGAATCTGTTCCCTAAGTAGACTGTCACCCCGCTCCCCACCCTAAGCTGGGAGGGACCGTGACTTATCGCCACCACCGCACAGCTCTTTGTGCCCATTTGGTGCTAAATTAATGCTTGTTGTTGAGGATGGTGGTGATTATGAGGGAGCTTTTGTTTATACTTTGAAGGAAGTATCAGCAGCAACAGCAACAGAAAATAAATATTTGCTCTCCGCCAGATGCTGTGCCAAGATATAGAGAGCCAATGATTAAAAGACAAGCTTTCTAAGGAGTTTATAGGCTTGTGGGGAGACAGATGTGCCAAGCCTGTCTGGAGATCCAGGATGACTTCGTGGAGGAGGTAGGCTTGATCTGAGTCTGAGGAGGATGGGAGTTTCCCTGGCAGATGAAGCTGGGAGGGAGCTACTGGCCGAGGGGAAAAACGTGAGGGTCTGGAGGTATGAACAGAGCCCTGCTGTGTTGGAAGACCTGCTGTTTAGTCTTGCTGGAACATCAAATTGTTTTCCATGCAGCACCATTCATCATTGTATGTGTGGTTTGGATGTGCCAACATTTCTTCCTTCCTTCCGTTCTTCCTCCGTTTAATGAACCATTACTGATTGGCCTCTCACTGTGTGCCAGGCAGTGTGCAGGACACTGGGTACAAAGGTGAAGGGTAGACACGGTGCTTGCTGTCCTGAACTCTAGGTTGAGTGACAAATGGACAAGCTCTATTCACAGCACGCTGCAGCGGGTGCGGGCCACGGGGGACCTAAGCTAGTGTATGTGTGTGTGTGTGTGTGTGTGTGTGTGTGTGGGAGGGGGGTGTTAGTTCCTGTTGCTGCTGTAGCAAATTGCCACACACTTAGTGACTTAAAGCAACATACATTTATCATCTTATGGTTTTGGAGGTCAGAAGTTCAAAATCTGTCTCACTGGGAGGAAGTTAATGTGTAGGCCAGGCTGGATCCTTCTTGAGGCTCTAGAGCAGAATGTGTTCCTTGCCTTTTCCAGCCTCCGGAGGCAGACTGCATCCCATGGCTTGTGGCGACTCACTCGGACCTCTGTTTTTGTCCTTAACATCTGTTTCTTTCTCAGACCGTCCTGCTTCCCTCTTATAAGGACACTTATGATTATATTGAGCTCACCCAGATAATCCCGGAAAATCTGGCTGTCTCTAGATCTTCAATTTAATCCGATCTGCAAAGTCATTATTGTTTTGAACAAGGAGTGACATTCCTGAGCTTTTATTTACTTTGAGTTTCCCAAGGCAGAGATTGAGCCGTTTAGCTCTCAGGACTGAGATTGTTTGTCCCACTTAAGTAATTAGGTTTGTCATCTCCTAATCCCTTATTTGCACAACAGCCCACTGCACCATGATAGAGGCCATATTGAGCATTAGTGAAATAAAGGGTGAACAAAATTGAAGTGCAATGGCCATTCATTGCTGCACAGGACCGATTTCTGAAACGCATGATAGCATGACATGTGCGACACTACCCTGAACTTCCTGCCGTTCCAGAAAAGCCTCCAGCTTCACATATTTATTTTCAAGGTAATGAAATTGCCCTTACAGAGAGCAGGGGCTTTTGAGAATTCCATGCGTTCTGAAAACCAGGGGAGATTTCCTTTCCAATGGCCTCTTATTGGAGGAAAATAGAAGAAAAAAATTATTACTAATAGATCAGGCACGATTACATCTAAAGCATCACATTTTCTGTTGAGAAATACACTTAGGATCTACTGTATTCTCTTATTTTTTCAGGGAACCAAGCTAATTGGCCTAAAACATCACTCATTGTTTCCTTCTCTCCTTATAGCCGCCTTTCTTTTTCTTTGTCTTTAGAAGTTGTCAGAAACCCAAACTTTCTTTTCTGTGTCTGATATTTTGACTCATTTTCCTTGTAGTGAGCTCACCCTTCTTTTCTTTCTTTTGTGACCACAGCCCTGGATAAGAGGGACTTTTAAACTTTTGCTAGCTGTTCATCTCTTCTCTGTTTTTGGTATCACCTTGCTCTCAGTACTTGGACAGAATAGCCAGGTATCCTTCTATTTATTACATTTTCTCTCCAAGTTGAACAATATGTCTGTTTTTCAAATGTGGTAATTGGTTGTGTATCTTATACATTGTTTAAATGAGGAAGCTAAGGGAGGAGATGAATGATAACTAAGAAAGACATGGCTTTTAAATTTGGACCCTTAAGGAAAATATGAGCATTTCAAACTCAATAACTTTTTTTTTTCTTTTTAAACTAGTACTCCTGGTGCTCGTTTTTTTTTCCGAACTCAAACAGGCAACTGACCAAATTCCCTAAATATAGGCTTGGTGAACCAATTTTTAATCTTCACATTTGAAAGCTGGCTTGAGGAAGACATCTGTGCTTGGTTTCTGAGCAGCTGTGTTTTGTATTTGTAACTCTCTTTTTTCCCTCTCCCCCATCCTATTTTTCAGTGGCCGTTCCTGCAGCAGTGCCCCCGGTGTGTCAGCCCAAGGGTGCCACTAACGGGCATTACCCAGCCCCACGCCTCTCCATCTCCTCCCGAGCCACAGTGGTAGCCAGGATGGAAGGCACCTCCCAGGGGGGCCTGCAGACTGTCATGAAGTGGAAAACTGTGGTTGCCATCTTCGTGGTCGTGGTGGTCTACCTCGTCACAGGTGGTCTCGTCTTCCGGGCATTGGAACAGCCCTTCGAGAGCAGCCAAAAGAATACCATCGCCTTGGAGAAGGCAGAATTCCTGCGGGATCATATCTGTGTGAGCCCACAGGAGCTGGAGACGTTGATCCAGGTAAGCAAGGAATGAGTCAACCACAGAAAATCCTGAAGGGAGAGAGGACAGCACTGATTTTTGTCTTTCTAGCTCTGGGAGTATCCATCTGCCTTTGGTTGCAAAGCTCTTGATGGTCAGGGAGGTCCTCTCCAGGGAGGAGACATTTGAACTGAGACATCAAAGAAGCCAGAGTGAGGCATGTGACAATGTGGAGGCAGAGCGGCCACATGTGAGTGCCGACGTAGGAGCAGGCTGTGATCTGCATGTGTCCCCTGCGTTTGGATGTGGTGAGCAGTCAGCAACAGGCTAAGGGGCTGTGGGTTTTCAAATTCAAGTCCACCTATGCACGCTGGTTCTGAGGTCTGTGTGCGATTCTGGGCTAAGAGGGTTCCCCAGAAACCAAAGGAAGAATTTTAAACAACCTGCATGTGTTAACCCGCCCAAAGTCAAAGAGGACAGAATAGAGAAAGGGCCACCAGATGTGGGTTGAGGAGACTGTTGGTGACTTGGGACAGCCATTTTGGTGGATTTATGGCGATGAAATGATAAAGATTGCAGTAATGGTAATAATCAAGGTTGCTGTTTTTGAACACTTGCTGTATGTCAGGCACTGTGTTAAGGCCTTTACATACCCTGGATATTAAGGGAAAAAAAGACCCATTAAAAAATGGAGGTAGAGAACTTGGGTGACCACCCAGAAAGGCAAGGCAATGAGAGCAGAGGGTGGAGGTGGCATTGGCAGGGTAAAATGTGGCTGGGAAGGGGTGTGGGATCGCAGAGTCATCTGAGGTGGTGTGATGCAAGGAAATGAAACAGGAGGCTGGAGAAGTTGTGAAGGGCAGAGAGGACCAAGTCCCAGGAGGAGGCAAGGGAAATGGTTGGTAGTCCAGCTAGAGGGCTTCACCTTGGAGGTGAGGTAGGATGGCTGCCTCTGAGTCTGAGGTTTGATTTCCTATTGTAGGGACAGAGTCCCAGAGAGCAGTTTCCAGGCTCTCGGCCTCTCGTGGAAAGGGGCTGGCTTGGGTAGTAGATGGTCATCAGCTGTGATCAGATGGCCGTCAGCTGTAACTAGTTGGCCATCAGCTGTTACCAGTTAGCCATTAGCCACTAATGTAACTGCCGTGGCTATGCTAGCAAGTGCGGATTGCGGCTAGCAAGTGCGGTTAGCAAGCTGATTGTGGATTGTGGATCATGTCGATCCTACTTCCTGTGTCTCGACCAGCCGCCAGTGAGAATATAGTGGTATGACTCCCCTATCTATGGCTCTGTTATTGTTCCTTTTTGGCCTCACCATGTCCTGCGTTCTTGTGCGGGGAGCGGGACCAGAGGCCCTGCATGACACCTATCCTACACACAACCTCCTGAACCATGAAGAGTTGGTCATGGTGGAAAACGGTGACATTTATGGAGGCAAGGCAAAGTCTCCTTGGGGCTCTAAAGTTTGGAAGGCAGAGGGATGGAAAAAATGGCTTCCATGATTCCTTTTGGCTCTGGAACTATCTGCATTAAATTCTAAAGGCTACTTCAATCCAGGATTCTGTAGGATTTGCAAGTCTGGGCAGGCTTATTATTTATTTATTTCAAACTACGTAGGGTAGAGGAATTCCAAGGTTACTTATGACCTGGCACTTTTATAATAATTGTATTCTTTTAAATTAGTTTTGATAGTCTGATTTGACTCTTAAATAAATAAAAATATGCATTTTTCCCTGGTAATAAATATGATTTCATACCTATGCCCTACAATTTTTATTAAAAAATAAAACTTTTAAAGCCTAAAATTCAAAGGACATGTTTCATATCACTCTTGGATGGTCTTAATCTTTTTTTTTTCTTGTATGAGAAAATGCTACCAAATGTGGCAACGAGAGTATTGTGCCAATCTGTGCCAGATTTAAGGCCGGTAAATGCCATACAGAATGGAGGGAACAATTCTAGAGTAGTTTTAACTAAGAATGCAATTACATTTATACATGTTGTTTTGATATGTGGTAAGATCCTTTTTACTTAGTTGCAGTGCATATAATAACCTGAAAGGTAGTCTGAATTGAGTCTAGATTTATGCTTGAATTTTCCGCCCTTAGACAATGAGATCTTGAGGAAAGGGGTCACTGTTTTATCATCTTTGCATCCACATGTAGCCTATGCATTGTCTTGCATCTAATTATTGGCCAATAGAAAAATGTTTTTGGAAAGAGATATTCAACTAGATCTATAACATCGATGATGCCACAAGAGAGCTGGGTTTATTCACGCGTTTGTTTATTAACTCAGTATTTCTGTATTGCCCATTCTCTGGCTCTCTCCTTTATGAAAGAGCTCAGAGGCCAGAATGAATGACAGGATGGGGAAGTAGAGAGGTTTTAATTCTCATGCTGCCATTAAGACCTATCCCGTTTTGATCTCAGAGTTTTTTCTGTTAAATGAGGTATGTGTATGTGTATGTGTGTGTCATTTTTATAATAATTAAAAAAACCACCCTTTATTAGGCACCTGTTATGAGTTAGGCACCTTATACCCATTACCTCATTTAATCTTTCCAACAACCTGTATATTGGTATTTTTATTATGCCCATTTTACAGGTGAGGAAACTGATGCTACAAGGGGTTGAGTAACTTTCTAACTACCAATGTGGCAGAGCCGGGATTCAAAGTGAGGTCTGTCTGACTCTGCCTGCCTCTGCCAGTGAGTCTACAAGCCCTTAAGTAGGTCTTGTTTTATCATTAGCTCCACTTTCTCTTAAACATTTGCTTTAGGTATAACGCCTTCTAGAATTTTAGCAGAGTCAAAAAACATTGGCGTTCCTTGTGCTTTAACAGAGAGCATTTCTCTATTTCTTCCCTCTATACCCATTGAGTATCTGTCCTGGACCCGTGATACTTTAAGATCTCCATCTACTGTGATTGAAGAATTTACTCTTGTTTTTATCTCCAGTTTTTGTAGGTTAAACAGGTTTACCGTTCAGTTCACCGATTCCTTTATAGGATAAAAACGTCCACACTTGTGGACCAGGCAGCATTCTCTGAGCAGCACGGTGTACAGTATTCCTAAGAAACATAGTGTTTGGGGGGGGGTATTCAATGTGATGTGTTTCAAGCGGGAAAAATAGTATTTTTGTATCTCCCCAAAGAAGTGAGCGATAGGCAGAAAATTTGATTGATGGAATTTATCTGGTAACGTTGGGACTCTTGGCTGGATCGAGTAATCTCTGGTAAAGCTAAGCTGGAAGTTGTACTTCATGTTATTAACGACAAAAGCAGAGTGTCCAGAACAGCGTAAACCCCATGAAATGCGCGGATAGCTTAGAAGAGCCATAGCCAGAGATGGATTTTCCAATGAGTTAAACTACTTTATGGGTTACTGTGGGACTCAGAGGAGACTGACAACTCACTGTCACTGAAAGGTGAAGATGGATGGATTGTTGTTGTGAAGGAGGCTGTCTCATTCATTCATTCATTCATTTGTTCATACATTCATGCAGTCTTTAGATTGCTAAAGTAGCTCCTATTTTATCAGGTAATACAGTAGTAAGTGTTGGGGATGGAAAAGATAAGAATAAGACACATCTAGAGCAAGTCACTAACCTCTCTGTGATCCAGTTTCTTTATCAATAAAATGTGCCTAAAATTACCCACCCTTAGGGTGTTGAGAGGATTAAATTCTGTAATTCATGCATAGAGCTTTGAACTGTGCTTGGCACCTGTGAGTGCTCAGAAAGATAGCTGTTGCTGCTGCTGCTGTTTATAGTATTATTCAAGTGGCTCCGAGTTTCAAGAACTGGTTCTTCAGGGAGAGGTGCTTTATGTCTAGGGAACATCAGAAAATGTTGGAGACATTTTTGGTTGTCACAACTGGGGAGGTACTATAGCACCTAGTGGGCGGAGGCCAGGGATTCTGCTGAACGTCCTACAAAGCACGGCATAGCCCCTCATGACAAAGAATTCTCTAGTCTAACACATCAATGGATGGAGAAGCCCTGGAGGGAGAGGCATATAAACCAATAATTAGAATTCTCTGGCCTGGACCTATCTGAAGTATGTGGAGAAATGGGAGCCCCAGTGAGGCAAACAGGGAAGATTTTGTGGCTACGTATCTTCCTTAGTCTCCATGACTATTCTATGATGATAGTCTTCTGTGCCTATTTACAGATAAAGAAACTGAGGCAGCAGGAGGGGAAGTTACATGCTCAAGGTCACCTGGTTAGTAAGTGGAGGATCCAGGATTCATTCCTGGGCAGTCTGAACACGTGTCAGGGTCTTAACCACCACATATTAGTACAGAAATGTGGACTATGGGAAGGGGTTCATTCGGTAGACCAAGTGAAGGGCGTCCCAGGGGCATGTGTGGCCTTTTGAAGGAACTACAAGTGGTCAGTGTGGCTTGAGCTGAGCGGTATGGGACGTGGTCATAGGAAGGCTGGGCATGAGAGCGGGGTCTCAATTTGAGGGGTGCCCAGAAAGCCTTGCTGAGGAATTTGGGCTTTGTGCTATGGGAAGTGGGGAGTCACTGGAAGATGAAGCAAGGAAGTGACATGATGGGAATTTTCTGTCGGAAAGATAACTCTTTTAGCAATGGTAAGGTTGGGTGGGAGAAAAGAGAAATTGGAGGAAGGAAAACCAGTTAGAAGAATATTGTGACATCATAGGTGAGGGGTGCTAAGCGATAGAGACGGGGCCACATTTAAGAGAATTCAACAAAGAAAATCTGAAAATGACCCATTCCCTGGTCAGCAAAGAGTTCTGGAATGCCTGCTCTGCTCTCTACGTCCTTGCCTGTTCAAGCACAGGCCATGCAGGCGGCAGAGCCTGTTATAAGCATCCAGACTCTGGCGATAACCTTCCCATGTAAAATCTCTGTGCTGCTTACGGGCTGTGTGACTTGGGGAATCACTAGGGGAGTCGCCTCAGGCCTCAGTTTCCTGTCTGCAAAATGGACATTGTGGTAATAGTATTCCCCTGTCAGGGTGCTCTGAGGATTAAACAAAAAAGCTGTTACTTTTAGCTCTTGGGATTGCTGCTATGTATCTGTTGGGGAAGGCAGAAAACAACAACAAAAGAAACCAGAAAGCCCCTAAGTTATGTGCATCCTGAGATTTTGCTAAGCGAAAAGAGAAGAAAGTGCCTGAAATGCCCTTTGGGGTTTCAAATCCTATGTTTTCTAATTGACACATTTTCTCAGTTTGATTCTACTGTGAAAGCGAGAAGTCCTCTTCACAGCAATTGCTCCCGAGTGCTGGGTGGGGCTGCTTACTCCAAGTCGCTATGTCTCTGTGGCTTGAGCCCAGGAAAGACTCATAGTAGTTTTCTATTCCATTTAGAGGACTTACTCTGGCCACCTAGATAATCGTTTTTATCCCGAGCTTTGGTGGAGACACTCAGCCTCATATCTATCAGGTAGACACTGGGGCTGGCTGTCATCTCTGTTCCTCTTGGTTGTTCTCTGCATAGTTTGAGACACGCTTTCAAGAGAACCTCAGGAACCCAGAAGGCTTAGGCAGCCCCCAAGGAGCAGACCACCCAAACAGTGGGGTCGCCATTGACTCCAAGGTGTGACTGAGAGAAAGGGTCCGTGTCCTCTGAGCCTGGTTGCCACTTACCCGCCGTGAGGCACATGGACCTTCCAGTTTGGTGCCCTGGGGTAAGCCACTTAACCCGAGCTGGGCCTCGGCACGTCAGCCCATCCATCTCTAGAATCTCACCCCAGAGACGATATGGGGGAATCTGCAGATGACTGTAATAGGAAGATCCCGCAGACCTGTCGTAATATTAAAAAATAGCCACCCCTTATGAGTTGTTTACTGTCCTCTAGGCGCCGTTCTAAGTCCTTCAGTCCTTGAGCTCATTTAATACTTACAACAAGCCTACAGGTAAGTTCTGCCATCATCATTTCATTTTATGGATGAGCACATAAATTCTAAGAAGTTAAGTAACTGGCCCAAGTTAAGTTCCGGTCGATGAGTGGTTAAACTGGGATTTGAGCCTTGGGGTGCAGGACTCCAGAGACCATTGTGCTATACTGCTCACTTGTGTCAATAGTGAGTGTCCCCTACACTACATCCAGCGCTTTGCTCAAAGCTTTTACTCCAAGGAAAAGACTGCAGGGAGAAGTAGAAATTATTAGGGAAACCTGGGCTGTCTGACATAGCACTGTTGCATTCTAAGTGTGGACTATTGTATTTTCAAAGAAGGGGTGTCAGGAGGGGAATGAGAAAAGGCATTAGGGTTAGGTGGTCCTGGTCCCTAACCCCACTGAACCTCAGGCTCCCCCTATTAAAGGGACCGGACAGCCCCTCTCATTCGGAATATTGGGAGGAGTGAATGAGGTAACCTACATAAGTGCCGAGTAGTGCGCCTGGTATATAATTGGCATTTAGGAAACATCATTTCCTTCCCCCTGTTCTATCTTTCTTCTCCAAAGTGAAGTACAGGGAACTGAATAGATGGTGATAAGCCGAACTGGAGTACTTGCATTGCTTTGGCAGTGGAATAAAGTAAACTGAGTATGTTTTTGAAGTCACAGTTTCCATGATCTTGATTTGACAGTCACTCCATCCCAAAAACTTTCTCCTCGATGCTCTCAGATGCCACAATTGCTTATTTCCCTGTCCCCAGTACAGTTGTCTTAGAAACTTCTATGGGGATGAGTCTTTGAGTCTTTGAGGAGAAAGCAATTACACATTCATCTTAGGTAATCCTCAAAGAATAAAATCATGAGGTGGCTTCAGTGACCGACAGGGGAAGGGACAAATGCTTCAGCCCATGTGGACGGTGATGTAGCAGTCATTTTTCAGGTTGTGAATTCTTAGACATTTAAGACTTTGAGTATCTTCACTGGAGCTCTCTGGTCACATGGCTGTGCTTTCTCCTGGTAATAGCCATGTTGAAGGGAGGTGTGTTTCACAGGAGTGGGTTTAGGGTTGGGTGAGGTGCCCACCAGGGAGGACATGGGATTCTCCATTCGAAGTGCCTACATGTAGCACAAGTAACAAGGACTCCTCTCTCCCTGGACAGCGTCCCTGGGGGCAGCTTGGTGCAACGCCTCCAGAGTGAGCAGGTCACCTCCCTGTCTAAAAGGCTGACTTTCCCCCTGGCATACTTTAGTCGTTGCTTCGGCAGGTGACTGAACCTCTCAGAACCCTCTTGACCTCAAAATGGGCACCTTCTTCTCTTCGTTGTAGCTTCATTGTCTGAAGAAAGCTTTGCTCTGCCTGGCATGGGCCAGGTCTGGCATTTCCTGGAATTGTGATCACTGGGGTGGGTGTGGGGGCTTCTCATCCTGATATGTCTCCCTTCCTGGACTGGTTCTGTGACGTTTTATGTTGGTGAATGGGGCCTTGGTTTTCACTTTGTGACCTCTTAGGGATGTTTAGCCTTTGCTAATAAATGATTAGAGTCTTAGATGCTTTGCTCAGTGCTGAGGCCTCAAGCTGGTTTGATGAATACTATTTGACACCAGTTATTAAGCGCTGACTCCATGCAGGCTCGGGGCTAGGCAGTTTACACAGGTATTTCTGAGCCTCATTTCTCACTCTCCATTACCCCAAGGGCTAGCCACAGTTACTGACCCAGGTTACAGAGGCCAAGTACCTTGGTTAAGTTCTTCCAGCTAGTGGCAAATGTGGTCCTGGAATCCGGATCTCTTTGACTTCAGGGTCCACGCTCTTTTATTCAGGCTCTATCCTTAGCTTGCCACCATGGGGCCAGAGAATGTGTAATTGTATTAAGACAAATTCCCCCTAAGGGAAAATCCACTCCAACGATGCGATGGGAAAGCTCCCTCGTGGGAGTCAGTGCTTGCCTTCTGCCACAGAGCCCCGTCCTCCTTTCTCCCCTGAATTTATAACCTTTCCAATCTACAGAGAGCATTTGTGCCTGGGCCCGGGCTCTGGACTGTGGATGTCTGGCATCCTGACTCATTTCACTGGCTGTACTCTTTGGGCTTGACTCCACTGAGCTTGGTGGAGCAGGATTTAATTTAAGATATGGGCAGAGGACTGGAATTTTTGCTGTGGTCCTAGGCATGGACCTTTGGTATTGTCGTGGTGACTAAGGCTGCTGTTCTGCCAATAAGGGGAGGGCCAGAGATCATGCGCTGCCGTATTGTTCTCCCCAGGAGCAAGAGATGTTGGTTAATTTACATGACCCATGAACATTTCCCAAGATGGTGACATTTTCCATTCTCTTCTTCTGCCAAGTTCAAAATCACTCGCTCGCTCACTCACTTGCTCACTCATTCATTCTTTCACTCGTTCATTCACCAAATCTGTTGATTGCTTGCTGTGCGCCAAACTCAATGTTAAGTACTGGGGACATAATGGTAAATAAAAGACAGACGTAGTCCTTGCCCTTCTGGAGCTTATGGCGAGGGTGACCAAGTATCCCAGTTTTTGTGGTTCTGGAATAATTGTTCATAGCATCCCTTTTTCTTTCTCAAAAAGTGTCGCGCTTTGAAAGATCGATGATATGGTCGTCCCACTGATAGGAAGTGGTAGAGGCAAACCTTACGCATATAAGCACACAAGTTAGTATAAATCACATCAGATGGATGCTGCAAAGCAGAGGGAGGTAGAGCCATGGGGCACCAGAGAGAATGTAGGAGCAGGAGAACGGACTTCGCAGGGCAGGGCTTCCAGGACCCAGAGCTGAGTGCCGAGTCCTCACTCAGCACTGGTGGCAGTGGAAGGTGTCTAAGGACTGGGAGAAGGGAGCCAATGTGGTCGGAGGTCAGTTAGCAACGGAAACTTGGGAAGCCATTAGCCTGGAGACCGGCAGGGGCCAAACCGTGCTGGGCCTGGTAGGGCATTTTACCCCAAGAGCACAGTGAGGCTGTGGCTACGTTTCCAGCAGCCGGGTGACATGATCTGATCAGTCAGCACGTTGCCATTTGGGTCCATCGTGTAAACACAAAGTGTGACAGTGGTAGTTGTGCGCTGGTTTTAAGTCATTCATTCATTCATTCATTCATCCATTCAACTGAACATTTATGGAGTGCCAACTATGGCACTCTACCAAGTTTTAATCTGGATTTCTGAACCTCAGAGGTGTCAAAACTCAAGTCTTGGGGGAAGCCTTCATGGACCTTCCATGGTGGGTGGTGCCCTGTTTGGCCCCATAACATCAGGCACTCACGTTTTCCTCTACACTTTTTAGACTCTAGTGGGTGATCATGATTTTTCTCATCTGTTTCCTTTCCACGACTGTGAGCTCTTTCCAGGTGAGTCTGTGTCTTTTATTGATGTATCCCTCATGCCTGGCACAGTGATTGGCCTAAAGAAGATGCTTAAGGTTTGAGGAATGAATGAATGAATGGGGACTTCTGTATCTGTTTTGGAGACTAAGAGCCCTTCATTTAGAACCTTCAAGAAGCAAAGCAGAAAATGATTTTCTTTCTGTGCAATGGAAGTCCTTTCTTTTTGTTCTTGTTGTCGACAGTACTTCTTTCTTCTTTTTTCCCCCCAACTTTTATTTATTTTAAGTGTTTTTCCAGGGCCCATCAGCTCCAAGTCAAGTAGTTGTTTCAATCTAGTTGTGGAGGGCACAGCTCACACTGGTCCAGGTGGGGATTGAACCGGCAACCCTGATGCTAAGAGCACCGGGCTCTAACCAACTGAGCTAACAAGCTGCCCCAACAGTACTTCTTTCAAATCATCATTCTGTCTTCTTTATGCATGAGCAGATTCCCATGGTGTCTCTAGCTCCCAAAGCTTTACATATTTAGGAATGTAAGCATTTTAAGGAAAGCATGGCCCCTGGGACATCCATTCAGCAGCCTATGGAAAGCCTTGCTGTGAGTTGGAGAGCAGAGCCAGATAAGCTTTCTCCTTCCCTGCTCTGGGCCATCCCTTCTTCCAAGCCGCCTTTGTGCAGGAAGTTTAGGCTGAAGCCCAGGCAGCAAGTGACCTCCAGTGAATGCAGGTTTGGGTTCTTTGTGGCCAAGGATACAGCTCTGACAAGTTGAAGCAACTCCCTCAGCTGCTGCCCTGAAGTCAGAGGGCTCTTTTTTTTCAGCAAAGCAGTCATATAGAAGAAGATGGTTCAATGTGTATGAGACTGAGCCTGTAGCCCGCCTCCCCCAAGCCCCTTGCGCTGTCCCTACAGGCCTCCACTTCATTATTATTATTGTTTTTATCCTGGGGTTGTTGATTCCATCACTGTTTAGTGAAGAAGATCCAAAGCTTTTAAGTCAGAAATTAAAGAGCTAATGGAAATTGGCATTTCACTGGAAAAGTGAATTTGCAAATGAGGATTCAACGTTCTCAAAAAAACTCCCATAAAAATAAAACAAAACCCCAGCAATGAATACTATTGTGTTCACATTTATGTACAAATGTGCATGTGTTTGCTTCCTATTTAAAGTGAAACGCAAATCTCGTTTAGTGACATTTTGATGGTGTGTGGCTTGTACAATTATTTTCATTACTTATAATCAAATGTATTCATTTAGATAACTCATATTTACTGAATGTCTGTCGTGAAGCAGGTGCTGTGTTAAGCTCTAGTGATTAGGAAAAAAATGACAAGATGTGCAAGATGCCTACTCATTGTTCTCCAGAAGCTTCCAGTCCAGTATTAGTTGTCACTAACACTTGCATGGTGTTTACTCTAGCCACGCACTACTCTAAATGCTTTCTGTATTTTAAGTCATTTAATCTTTACAATGATCCTTGGAGGGAGGGGTAATGAGAAACAGAGAAGTTAAGTAACTTTCCCATGCTTAAGTTAGATGTAGAAGCGGCCTCTGTACATGGGCAGTCTGCCTCCAGAACCTGTGCTTTTCAGCCATGATGCTGGATTCCCTCCCAGCTAGCTGGGGAGACCGACGTGGCTGGGATGGTGAGGTAGAGTCTGGTGTGACTGGTGCTGGAAGATAAGGACACATGCAGGCTTCTATGCACAGAGCAGGAGTCTCTGACTTAACCTGTGGGACCCCCAAAAGGACCTGCATTCACCTGTAAGAAGCTTACAGAGACTAATGGTTATCTCTGGTCGTGCCCTAGAGGGATGTGGCTTTGCGTCTTCACATTAGGTGCTGCGGCTGGATCAATATATTCTATTTAAAACCAAAGTACATGAGCCATCATTCAGGTCTGCAGTTAAGAGCAGCTTCTTAGTCTATATGGAGAACATATATTTCTCTTCCTTTCTCGGTGGAAATGAGCAAAAGAGATGAAAAGCTTGAGGATGCCGGTTTTTGAAAAATGAGGACCAAAAGTAGAAATTCCTACTTATCTATATTGTCTTCTTTTCTGGTGGATGAAGGTGAAGATGAGCTTTAGAAAAATGTTTGCAAGCTAGACAGAGAGCTGTCTGTGGGAGACCGGAGAAGGCCAGAGTGAAAACAGTGGATTTTTAACCAGTCCCAGCTCTGCCACTTACTAACTACTGCAACTGTGGGCAAGTTACTTCTGTTTCTGTTGTCTCATGTATAGAATGGAAATAATAGTAGGACTCATGATTACAGTTCTTTTTTATTTTTTGGCGAGGGCGGAATGAGATAAGAAGGCACACTGCAACTGCTGATGACTATGATTCTTTTTATGTGTAGTCTAGAGCTTTTCCTTGCCTGCCTCCACATCAAACTGTCCTCATTAGCGGAAGGTGCTGACTCTAGGTGCTGACGCATTCTCGAAGGGGGCACAGGAAATGAAATATGAATTTGGCATTGATATTGATCACTCAAGAAGAGCAAGAAAGAGTGTAACTAAATAGCTACGATGAAAATAAGGTCGCAGAAGCAGCTCTTTTTTAGGATGGTATGAATCGTCTATTAAAGGTCAGGCGCTCTCCCACGCAGTGGAAGGAATAGTGATCTTTGATTTAGCTTACACTTCAATAAATCACAATTCCTGTAGCTGCTTTTGTAGCCCAGTATAAACAGTTTTTCTCCCAGAAATTGGATAGACCCATCTGTGACAGGCATAATTTCAAGTGCAGACATGGCGGGGCATACATCATACGTTCTCCACAGGACCAGGGTGATTGTTCAACATCACTTGGCAAAATTTGTTATTCCGTCTGCAGAGGTTGAGTCCAAGCTGAGAAAAAAGATGACAGGCTGAAAGTTTATTGATCTTCTCAGGCAGGGCGTACACATATATCCCCGCTTCCTTAGTGGACCTGAGGTTTTCCTCATGGTTTAAAATTTCTCTTATTTCATCCTTCCGTGTAGTCAAAGAGAGAGACAATTAATTCTACATTGTCGGGCACAATTTGGAAAGTAAAAGAGCTCCCCCAAATATGGCTGGAACCCACATGACAATGTTGAGACAGATGAGTCATACCAGGTGCTGAGGAACTGAGTTTTAGAACATCTTCTCCCCAAAGAATTCACTAATGGTCGTAAGGAAAGCTAGCTTGTCTAGAACCATCGGCTCTGAAGATGAGGCCTAGTTCATCTTGGGCTTTTCTCTCTCTTGTTCTCCAAACAGATTCTCCACTAGTCCTGTCCATTCTGCAATTGGCCTTTACTCTAGATTTACAACTGGGCTGTAAAGTTCTGATGAAAGCCTCGCTTCCCTGGGGACGTGGGGAAAGGCTAATATTTGCACATAGCTGGATACTGAGGACAGCAGGAAAATAAACACCACCCTAACATTCACCATGGCGCTGAAGGTGCCTTTCTCTTTGCCTTGCTTGTGGCCGGCTTGGTTTTTGTGAGCGTTTGTGGGAGACTCTGAGGTGGTGCGGCCACAGGATGGCCAGTCCAGTCAGGCCAGCACAGGCCTGATGCCACATTGACTATCTGCCTGGGTGGGAGGCGAAGGCACATATGCATCAATACCTTTTCCCTTCTCCCTTTACCTCTCGTAGACACGTGGGGTGCCCAGCCTGGGTGGGAGCCAGCCTGCTCTCCCCAGAGGCAGGGAGCTGGACCAAGAGGGTCTGAGATGGGGAGAAAGAACACAGAGGGTGGAGAGGAGCTGCCTCTGCAGCATTTAGGATGATGACCTCCCTGTTGGCAATTCCAATAGCATCCACATGCCAGCTTTGCCATGCACTAGATGTGCGATCATGGATGAGGGTCTACACCAAGTCTCATGTGTCCCATGGGGACGTAGCGATGCCCACCTCATGGAGTCATCATGAGGGTGAACTGAGTTCACTTGTGCACTAGTACGTTCTCAGGAAGGGTTCCTGTTATTAATATTCATATATAGGAAATGACAAGGCACACTGCCAAAAGTCTCATTCATATACATTAAGAAAAGAAAGTCCTAACAAAAACCATGCAAGGAAGGTCCCTCATTTTATAGATGAGGAAACCGAGGCTCAGAGAAACTGCGTAACTTACACAGGCTGGACATTTGCCTCTCTCTCCATGAACTTTCTCTGTTGCAAGAGCAATATGTGAGGTGTTTCCATGCTCCCCCTCTCTACTGAAGCAGAGACTCCTTGGAATCAGCCATAGAAGAGCTGGGGGTGGCTCCAGGTCTCCTCTCTGGTGCCCTCCTACTGTGATACTGCTTGTGATATTACGATGGCCTAGCACGTGGACGTACACTTGCCTCTCCCCAGCGCCAGCACCTTCCGTTCTGCTGCTGTGAGATATTTATATAGGAAACACTTCCGAAGCAGGAGAAATGAAAAGGCAACTGTGGCAAACAAATTAATACCAGACTTCCACTTCCTACCTGAGGCCCTTCCGCCACAAATGTGTGAGGAGGTGGAAAGGTGCTGCTGGGGTTTTTAATCATTAGGGGCATTTTTGAGTTGTAATGCATGTGGTCTGACAATTTGCCGTTGGGTACCTCTGAGGGTCTGTGGCTTTCCTTCTGTCCATTAATGGCTGAAAGTTTGCTCGCTTTTAATACCTTTTTGAAGCCACTGTTCACACCCACCTCCTCATCCTGTCTCAGGCTCTGGCTAACTATGAACTGCATAAATCCCTTTGCTGACCGTGTCTTCTCGGGACCAAGAACATTGCAGACACAGAGCCACCTTTGTGCCCTCAGATGAGGGGTCCTTTCCTTTGGTCCCAGTGGCGTAAGCTCTTAGTAAAGTGACTATACGTCCTAGGTTACACCTGCCCTGTGGTCCCAGCATGAACAGAGCCCCCCTTTCACCCTGCAGGTATCCTGGATGGGGCCATAAATCAAATGATCACCCTAGCTATTAGTGTCCACGCATATGGCACCCATCGGTGGTATTCTTCAGCTGATCTCAGACAACTGAGTGATTATTGTGCTACTTTTGTGTGTCTTTCTTTTTGGTGTCACACAAGGAAACAGATTATCTCACCGCGTACACAGATCATAGGAGAAAAGCCACAGACAGTTAGTGGTCCCCTGTGGGTCATCATTCATCCCACTGTTGTACTAGCTCTCATGATGGTATCTTGTGCCGTCCAGAAAGTGATTTACGCAGCCCGGCATTGCCTTATGGGATTACAGCACTGGGGGAAGGTGGCGGGGGGTGTCCAAGGGATCGTTACCTCCCCTCTTCTGTCTTCTTTCACATCAATCTCAGACCCTCCTCCCTTCGTGAGAGGCTGTGGTTTCTCTGTTATACCTTTCAGGTGGTCCTAACGCATGGGGTTGGGGGTCGGGGTAGGAGGATGGAGAGTTTTGTTTGATCTTTTAAGCCAAACAGCACCGGGATCCGTTGCATCATTTCATTATCTATGTATTCAAACATTTCTAATGGGCTGGCTTATCTACACTTTTCCAGCCTGAATGCAGAGGGAAAAAAACAACTTAAAAGCAAATGCATTTAATTTAAAAATACTGTACTTGAGTTCAAAGAATGAAGATTATTAGAAAATATTTTAGAAGATGAATGAAGTTAGAGCTATGAACTCAATCAGAAATATTCTTATTGAGCTAAAAATGATGTTATTACTTCAAGCCCATTTATACTGGGCTTTCCCTGCACGTACATAACCCGAGTTTGCTGATTCATTTTAATTCTGGTGGTTTGCAGGAGTCTTTCTGACTGATCAGACCTAGATAGAATCAAACCTCATTCCATACTGCGGGTTGTCCAAAGCCCTAGCAAGAGCTTGGTGACTCGTTGAAGGACTTATCTTTCTCCTTCTTACTTCTAATTCTAAATCACCCTCTGGCCCCACTGTGCCCACAGCAACCCTTTTATTTAATTTCCACAAAACTACTTCCCCAGGGCATTTGTGTATATAGCTCACTTTACTGAAGATTTGGGGGAGTGAGAGAGGAATTTCCATTACAGATACAAAGCAAGTTAAAACTGGACACTGGAAGGATGTGCTCTTCAAAGTCCTGGGTGTTGCTGCAACTGACCTTGAACCTCCCACTGATCAACTGACACTCCTTTCTCTCTCTTTCTGTCTTTCTTTCCTCCTTTGTCAGGGCTTTCTTTCTCTTTGCTCCCTCCCTCTCAGAGTATAAAACCAACCTTTCCCTGTTTTTATTTATTTATTTTTAAATTTAATTTTTAATGCAGCACAGTTAAGCTCTCAATCAGTTCCAAAAACCAAATGAAGTTTCGTGCCTCCACTTCCAAGGAAGAGGTCCAATTAGAATTGGTCCCTTGTGTGGTCCCTTCTGCTTAAATTTTTGGACAATGGCAGTTCTTTTCCCTCATCTCCGTCTGAAGGTGAGCATGGGATGGGGGAGGAGGAGTGTGTTCTGGGTACCATATGTAGAGGAAAGCACAACACCACGGTTTTTGAATTCTGGCTTATCTACTTCCTGTGTGACCTAGGGTAAGTTACGTAACATTCCTGAGCCTGTTTTCTTATCATGAAACTGGGGGATAACATTACTTTTTTGCAAGTTATAGAAAGGATCAAATGGAATAATAGTTCTATAGTGCCTGGCTTAATGTATGCACTCAACAAATGAAAAAGTTTCCGTTCCTTTCAACTGATAAACACGTTCCTTGAGGGTTGCATATGTGAACATCAAATATTTATAAATTGCATAATTCAAAAAAAAAAAAGAAACTTGAAAGGAATCTTACTTCAGGTTTTTTTTGATGGAACAAATAATCAACTCTGCTTGTCTTTGCTGCAAATCTGTATTTTTATATGCAGCACTGGGTCTGCTTATGACATTTCTGTGCAATACTCAGCACAGTGAGACTTCTCTTTGCAGCTTCATAGAAGTTATAAATATTAGGTATTGATGGTGTGATTTGAGGCCACCTAAGTGACTGAGGCCTAGAGCTGTCCCTGAGGTATTATTTCCAGGTGGGCCCATCAGAGCTGAATAGATAATGAGGAGATAAACATTAGTTAAGGCCTGTGGTTTGATCTGACAGTACTCACAGCACAGTGAAAATAGATTATTTTACCAGCAAAAAGGACGCGCCATCTGTCTTTCTTCTAAAGCAGAACAGAGCAAAGCCCCTGATGAATTAAATGATTGTTGTCAATTAGACCAATTTAATCCATCGGCAAAGACAGCCTGTATGCATCCTATGCAGCTGGATTTAAATTCTGGGGTTCCAGAGTTTATGTTAGAAACAGTGGCCAGCATAATATTTCACGTTCTTAGAGGCAGGGAAGAATCAACTAAAGACTTAAACAAAAGAAAATGTTTTCTATTGTTGGGTCAATTGTCTAGGGTCTGCCAAATCCAGCCTGCCGCCTGGTTTTGTACAATCCATGACCTAAGAATGCTTTTTGCATATTTAAAGCGTTGTAAAAAGAAGAGGAAAATATGCAACGGAAACCATATGTGGCCCACAAAGCCTAAAGTATTTACTATCTGGTACTTTATGAAAAAAGGTTGCTGATCTCTGGTCTAAAGAGTTTGAAGGTAAAAATATAAGGATGATTGACTTTTTCAGTTATAATCTGATTTGTAGCAACCACTGTCTGTCGGTTTTAGCAAAGCTTAGTGGGCATTATTTAGGATCAATATAATCACATTTCAATATTTAATTACATCTTTTTATTTCCACATGGGGTTATTCCAACTTTGTCCGGGAAATGGAGTCTCTAGAAGTAGCTCATATGTCTGTCACTTCCCTCTGAAGCCCCTACCCGTCACTTCCTTACTATAGCTCACCTGTTTGAAAGCTCTTCCTATCGTCTTCTCTGGCCTGAGAGGGGTTGGCTGAGGCCATCTCAGGAAGGGCTCCTGAGAAATTTTTGCCTTATTCTGCGCATGTCTCCTGGGAGAAGTGGGCCTGGATTACACCCTGAAGGATGGGCACGTCGAGGGGAGGGCATAAGCAGAGGTCCAGAGGTTTGAGTGACTGTCTCATGGAATGTTCTGCTTGGGCTGGAGACTTTTATAGCAGTGTGAGATGAGGATGGATGATCAATGTGGCCAGTTTGTTGGAAATTTTAAGGTGGATGGAATTCCAAATCCAGTAGTCAGTGAGAAGTCATTGTCACTTATTTTAAAAGGGAGCGATATGTGTCTGTGTGTGAGGGGGGCGAGAAATGACAATCATGAAATTGGCTATTAGTTAAACCCTAACTGGGTGCTGGGCTAAGCACACTACATGGACCATCTCATTTAAACTTCACAACAACTCTGCGGGGAAGGTATTTTCATCCCCAGTTTGCAAATGAGGAGGTGTGGGCTTAGAGAAGTTAAAATAATTTGTCCAACGTTTTGAAGTTAACAACAGCAAGAACCAGGGCAGTCTCTCTGACCTAGGACCCCAAGCTCTCAACTCCTGCACTCCTGAAACAAACTCAATGTAAAACATTCAACCAAAGAGAAAAGAGTCAAAAGCAAATAAAATTCTATCTTCCAGGAATGATCACTTTGGGTGACAATCCTTTTAGGCATCTTTCTATATATATGCAAAGCAATATGTATGCAATTTGCATAACCCTGGCCTGGATTGCATAAATTTGTACCTGCAAATTTTACATAAATGGCACCATATTATATACCCTAGTTTTCTCCCACTTAAAACTAAGCTTCTAGATTTTAATTAGTGGGTGTATAATATTTCACTTCATGACTGTACCCTCATCCACGTCACCAGTCCCCTGTAGAGCACTACAGGTTCTTGAGTAGGGAAATCCTTTTTTTGTTTGTTTGTTTTACTTTTTTTTTCCTTTCTTCTTCTTCTTCTTCTTCTTTTTTTTATTAGTTTCAGGTGCACAAAACAATGTAATAGTTAGACATTTATCATTTATATCCCTCACACAATGACAACCCCCTTCCCCCATCCATTACCCCTCTGACATCACACACAGCCATTACATTTCCACTGTCTCTATTCCTAATGCTGTACTCCTCTTCTTGTAACTACATATACATATATAAAATTATAGTTGACATTCATTATTGTTCAGCTTCAGCTTCAGGTGTACAGTGCAGTGATCAGGCATCTACATCTTCCCTGAGGTGGTCTCCCTAATGAGATAAGTACCCATCGGATACCCTACAAAATCTTTACAACGTATTGATTACGTTCCCCAAATTGACTTTTGTTTCCCTGTGGCAATCTTGTGGTTGCTGACTGTGCTTTCTAATCCCCTCACCTTCCCCCTTATCACCAGCCCCCCTCCCATCTAGCAACCCTCAGTTTTTTCTCTATTTCTTTGAGGCTGTTTCTGATTAGTTCATTCATTTATTCTTTTCTTTAGATTCCACATATAAGTGAGATTGTATATTTGTCTTTCTTTGTCTGACTTATTTCACTTAACATAATGTTCTCTAGGTCCATCCATATTGTTGCAAATGATAATATTTCCTTCTTCTTCTTTATGGCTGCATAATACTCCATTGTAGAAACCATCAATAAAACAGAAAGGGATCCTACTGAATGGGAGAAGATATTTGCCAATGATATATCCGATAAGGGGTTAATATCCCAAATTTATGAAAAACTCACTCAGCTCAACTCCAAAAAAACAAACAACCCAATTAAAAAATGGGCAGAGGACATGAAGAGACATTTTTCTAAAAAGGACATACAGATGGCAAACAGACATATGAAAAATGCTCAACCTCACTAATCATTAGAGAAATGAAAATAAAAACCACAATGAGATACCACCTCACCCCACTCAAAATGGCTATCATCAATAAATCAACAAGCAACACGTTCTGGTGAGGATGTGGAGAAAAGGGAACCCTTGTGCACTCTTGGTGGGACTGCAGATTGGTGCAACCACTACGGAAAACAGTATGGAGGTATCTCAAAAATCTGAAAATGGAATTACCTTATGATCCAGCAATTCCACTCCTAGGTATCTATCCGGAGAAATCCAAAACTCTAATTGAAAAAAGTTTATGCACCCCTATGTTTGCTGTACTTTTTAACTGAGTCTCATGCTTTCTCACTTCCTTTGCAGCATGCCCTTGATGCTGACAATGCAGGAGTAAGTCCAATAGGAAATTCTTCCAACAACAGCAGTCACTGGGACCTCGGAAGTGCCTTTTTCTTTGCTGGAACTGTCATCACCACCATAGGTATCCATTTTCTTGCTAATCTTTTTTCCTCAGCAGGCCGTCCTGAGTAATGGCACCTAGTCAATGCTTTTGTCCTTGAAGAATATATGGCAGCTTGGGGTTCATAGGAGGCTTATGAAACACTATCAAATTAATGCAGTGGTTGTAGTGGCTTTCAATAAAAGGAAAGGAGAATGAAGAACATTTTTCAAAGTAAAAGACTCAGTAGGCTTTAGCTTGAAAGGACCTAAGGAAAAGGTTAGTGTGAAAAATCAAAACACAAGTTGGTCAGTTGAGCTCAAATTCCTTTTTAAAAGTTGTACTTTTTATTAAAGTTATATATGAAAGAACCAGAATGTTCTAGAAAGTTTATGAAAAACAGCAGTTGCTACCCTCCTGCCCCCTTTTCATCTCCCGAGGGGCAACCACTTTCATTTCTTTTGCTTGGCTATTTTGATATTCCTCTCCCTATCTGTAAATAATCACACTCCTATAGCTACTTCCTGCATTTTCAGTTTTAGAGAATATTTCTTGATTTCCCATTATGGAAAATAAGCAATTAGTTCTCTTTCTCCCCATTCTACTGTAGAAGAAATCTTTTTCTATTCGCTGATCATCCCACTATAGTTTCATTAGGTCAAAATTGAACATTTGCATTTTTTTTGACTAGGTCAGTGCTCTTCACACCTGATCATATGTTAAACTACAGTTACTTCTTTCCTGCATCAATTTTTTTCTTATAATATTTATGTGTCTTCTTCTGATACTTGGGGAGTTTTGTATTTTTGTCTTAGGGGTTAACTTTATAATCATATATAATCACCTTAGTGTTCTGTTCCTTAGGCAGTATCTATTACTTCCCTGTTATGGGAGATGATATCTCTTTTCTCTCTCCTTTTCCATCTCATAATTTTAGTTGACACCATTCTTTCAATGTGTACTTTTAAATGACTAACTGTGCTTCTGCTTCTATTACTTCTATTCTGCTTCTATTCTTACTTCTACTCTGCTTCTATTAAGTGATTTGCTCACTTAAATGATAACTCTTGGCTCTCAGCTATCACCTATAATGTAGGCAGTGTACTTAGCATCTCCCCTTCTTTCCTTCTTCCACTATCCATTATTCCTCATTGTTTCATTCTGTAACATTGGGATATACATAATTTACATTCTCTTCTGTTCTCCTGATACTCCCATTTGTTTTAGTTGTAGTTCTACAGTTAAATATTGTCAGTGTTCACCTCTCTTCTTTTTGCCATGGTTTTCCTCATCATCAGTTGCTAGACGGAAACTCATCTTCAGATAGTCAGTCGCCTTAAGAATGGCTCATGGGAGCAATATTTCCTGAGTTCTTGCGTTGTTCAAAATGGTAGCTTTCCCTTTAAACGGTAGTTTGGCTGCAAATGAAATCCTTGAGTCACGTCCTTTTTTAAGGGTCTTGTAGGTATTGCTTCAGTCCCTTCGGATGTTCAGGCTCCTGTGGAGAAATGTGATGTCAGCCTATTGTTTTTCTCTTTTATAGGTGACTTGATCTTTTTGCTCAGCTACTCAAAGGATTATTTCTTTATCTTTCATCTGATATCACTACTAGGTTTTGTTGCTTTTATTTCAGGAAAGTTTTCGTGGTTGTCATCTTTAAACATTTTCTCTGTTGTATGGTTTTAGTTCTGTCCTTTGGAGATGCCAATTACACATATGTCATCTCTTCTTTGCCTGTCTTTATGTCTATCATTTTCCCTTGGCTCCTTTTTAACTCTTAAAACTTGGTTTTCAGTTTGGTAGTTTTATCCTCTCTATTCCTTTTTGTGTTTTTCATAGTGCCTATTTTGCCATCTGTTCCTTCCAATTTTATTTTCATTTTGTGATTGTTAGTGGATTTTTTTTCCTTCCTATTTCTTTCCTTAATTCCATTAGCTCCCATTTCCTCTTCACTCGTTACCTCACTATTTCTTTCCTGATCTCTTGAATTTCTGCTTTGTGGTTTCTCTGTAAAGATTCTTAGAGTTGATTACCTCATAGCTGGCTACAATTCTGTCTCTCTGGGGCAACATTTTTCTCCTGGGTGTATTTCATCCGTTGGTAAATTTTGCTACTCTTTTTACCTTTTTAAAAAATGGAAACTTAATATTTATGCTGGACGAGTTTCTTTGCTTGACTCCAAACAAATTGTATGTTCCTATGCCAGCTATCTGCTGAATGTTTCCCTGGGGCTGGGAAGAGAGCGGGGAGAAGTAGGTAACTTTTTGGGTAGCAAATTCTTAGATTCTCCGCTTTCCTGTGCTTCCTGCAAATATGGCCCATCTTTGTTGTCTCTGTATTGTCCTGCCTCTTCCGTTTCTCTTCATCAGATAAAGTTCAGGAGAGCTTCTCCTGCTCTTCTTCTTCACTCTGTAGTCCACACTTGGTGCAAACCGGGGGATCTGTTTTGAAGTTCAAGGTGAGATCCTTACCTTCATGCTTAAACTTTTGCTGGCACTTTCTGAGGTTTGTCACAGATGGGCTCTCTTATCATTCTCTGTGTTTCTTCTCTTTATTTTTTCCCCATATGGCTTCTGTCCAATTTCAGCTTCTTTTGGTAATCCTTACACACGCGGTGGAATTGCTAGATTATATCCCTCTCCCAGCTCTGATGAAAATGAATTTGAGAGTTATGTGCCTCCATACAATAGTGAAGTCACACTGCAATAAAGGTTCTCATTCAAAAGAATGGGTGCACACAGCAGTCACCAGTCCATACCAGTGACAGACAGGCATCAGGAGACCCCTCTGCCCTTGTAGTGAGAGGATTCCTTCATTAAAACCTGGAAGGAATTCCCTCATCTGTTGCTCCTTGAGGCCCAGCTATGCCTTCTGGAAAGTTCTTCCCTCTCCCTTATCCTTCATGATTACATCTTAAATGGGTCATGCCTTCCTAGGGGAATGTACATCTTTGGTGATTAACTTCCTATTGGTACACGTTTCAGAGGCTAAAGGTTGTTTTAGAGACACAGATTTTTGGTTTTGTTTTTAGACCTAGCCTTTAGGACCTGTGTTGTTTCTACATTGGTGCAATCAAGAAAGTTATGTGCAATAAGAATATTTGGAATGAAAGAGAATTGTCATTACTTTTTAGAATGCCTCTTAATCTAATTTTATGACACACCAGGTTCACAGTTGCAAATCTGCAAACATATTAAGATCGGCTATGACAAATATTTATTAAATGTGTGCATTACACTAGTGGGTCTGGGGCTTAGAAACCTTTACAGACACTCCAGACCAGACTGGGTTATATCAGTTCACCGTCTCACAGCACCCAGCAAAGGAAGCAGGATGACCTGGCACCATTTGGTGTGAGGGCAAAAAGTGCTGTAAACCTCAACATTACTTGAGGTCATCTCTGTAGTGGATCAGAGAAGACAATGTCCGGTTAAACTGTGTTCAAAATTCTGGTTATTAAGATGGGGAAATGTATCAAGCATTTTAGGAGGATTTGTAGTAAAGTAATTAAAATTGAGAAAGTCTGAGCCACTTCAAGATGTACATTTTGGAAAATGCACTCCAGTACCCAGTATTGGATCCATGAGACATTAGCATAAATTAAAGAAGTCAGAAAAAGGAAAATTCTAATTGTCTTATTTTATAAAATGGCTAAATCCGTGGTCTGTATAATGCATTAAAAAACACTATAGCTACACCGGAATGTGCACTGATGGTATTTGTGTCAACTCATTAGGATCCCATGAGCTCCGTTTATTGAACCATGTTCATTGACCCACGTAACACCATGTGATTGAGGAATGGTGGTTCTATGCACCTAATGAGGAACATTTGCTATGTAACATTTTCTGCCTTTCTCATTTGCTAATACTAAGGAATCTTTAAATTTTGCAAATGACTCCAAGTCCTTGGTTTCTGCTGCCTGGCATCCCTTCACTTATTTACCCTTGTCCTGATAACCCAGTGGTCCCCTTCCCACACGTGGCCCCCAGGGCTCAGGGGAAGAATCCCCTTATCTAGGCTAAGAAATCCAGTGCCTTGCATGTATGTGACCACAGTCCTTTGTTCAGAGACAGATGTGAGGTCTGGATTAGCCCAATGAGAGCTTCAGTTCCTGGAAAGAGATTAGCCCAGAACCCTGCCAGTTATTTTCTTTCTATGATGTGTTCGATACTTAGAATTCAGCTAACACTGAATTCTAAAGAAGCAGAGTAAGAAAAGGGCAGTAATAAGTGGGGTCCTGCTCACATCCTTTGAACTTTGAATGGAGCTACCTATGAAGTGTTAAGAAATAAATGTTAGATCTCTTTGTATTTACTGGGATCAGTGCATTTCCTTTTCTGCTTAAGCCAGTCTGCATGGGTTTTCTATTGCCCCAAACCGAAAACACCCTAACTAATATACACTTATGAGTCAGAGATTATGGAGCGCCGGTAAGTTTCCTCTGACCCTGCTGGCCACTGCAGCTGCCATCTGCCACCTGCTTTGGCCATTTACTCTAGATTTAAAGCAGAGCAGCCTATAGGAGGAGCCTGTGGGTTCATGTGCTTGTGTCCTGGCTACTTTGGAAAGTGCTGCCTCTATAGTGGGAGACAGGGCATGTGTCATACCTGAAGAAAAGAGGATGCTGAACAGGAAACTACTATAAAACACACGTAAAACAAAAACAAACAAAAGTAAATCCCAAGCCAAGCCACATGTCCACTTCAGTGTTATGGCTCAGTGTCAGGGCTAGAGGTTGGGTTCTCGTTCTGTTCAACGGGAAAAATGCCCTTCTCTCTCTCGCTTTCTCAATACATTGGAAAATAATGTAAGTTGAACACAGTTAGCGGGCTAAATTTTTAACTCCAGAGTGGAGGGGTCTTTCTAACATCATAGCTAGAGAATTCTACAGAAAACCTTAGTACAATGTTAGTAAGAATTATGAGGGGCGGAAATAATAGTTTTTCCCAATTATTTAGTGGTGAATTCATTCATCACATGGGGTAACAAGGCTCATAAGAAAACTCAGAGCCCACTAATTCTTCCAGTTCTTACTGAGAAATTTTCCAGTATTTAGGACTCTGGAAATGGGGCAGCTGGAACTGAGGACCTGTCTTTTCGTTATTTGTGAAATGTATAAACATTAGCCTGCTTGCTTGAGGTCATAAAATTGGTGACATAATATTGTAAACATTTTCTAATATTACTAAGCTTCTTTGACAAACATAGTCTTTGATGGGTTCCATTGGATCTACTATCCATGCTATAATCACATGTTGTTGGAGGCTGAAGCTATTTCTACTTTTGTAATAGTACGGTACCACGATGAAAACCTTTGTGCCTGAAGTATGGTCTTCATCTCCAGTTGTTTCCTTGGAAAAATCCCCAAGGGACTGCTGTGTCCAAGGGCGTGGACCTTTTAAAAGCTCACCAAATTGCTTTCCAGAAAGACTCTCATGAGACCAATGAGGTTATGTACTTTTTAGACACACAAAAACGTGTTCATTACTTAGAATGTGTATAGAGAGATCTTAGGAATAATAGATTCTTTTCTGAAAAGCAGGACCCTACTCAGTTTCAGAGGTCCTTTTTGTCTGAAGATATCAAAGCAGTTTTTTTAAAAAAGCTTTTTTCCCCCCTTTTTGTACTCAGACATACAGAAAGATTTATAAGTGTATAGTAAAAGGGAACGCATTCAAGTGCTTCTCCAGACCAGGAGCCTTGCCAGAAGGGAGACTGGACTCTACTCAGTCTTTGTTGAGGACATCCTGCACCTGTCGCCTTTGTCAGTAACTAATGCTGATGCTGATGTGAGAAAGTCCCACCTGCACTAGAATGTTGACTGCCGGTGGGGCCCCAATACCTAGTTTTTCTAAACTGGAGGAATGACACTCACTCCTGAATGCAGAAGCTTTTCCACAAACCATCACTTGCAAAAGACATTCTTACCAATAGCTCTGGATGCAATTGGATTCTAGTTTGCGAGGCATTTTTGGATTGAGTCACCTGACTCCACCCACATCAGAGAGAGCCCCTGGTCACGTTCCAGATGATAGCCAGTAACTGTTACTTGCCTGGTGGCCTCATTTAAGAGCTGTACCTGCCAAGAAAGCTGGGCAGCTATTTCTTTTCTTTCTTTCTTTCTTTCTTTCTTTTTTTTTTTTTTTTTTTTAAGGAGGGTGCATCTCAAAGTGGCCCATGCAAGGATCGAACCGGCAACCTTGGTGTTATGAGCACCGTGCTCTAACCAACTGAGCTAAGTGGCCGTGGGCAGCTATTTCTAATTAACCAGTACATGAATTGGATGCTTAACCCATGATTTTGGAAATAGCAATCATCATGGCTAACATTTACTGTGCTCCATATCCATTATCTTAGTCTCTCGTTACCATGTGAGGTAGGTGCTGTTATTAGCCTCATTTTGCTGATGAGAAGACTGAGGCCCAGAGACATTAGGTAACGTGCCCAACATCTCATGGTTCGTGGGAGCAGTGGCGCCTAGTTTGATTCATCAGGACCAGGCACATCACATTCTGGAGACAGTGCAAGATGAAACTGTGGTCCCTCCCTAAAAAATGATTTAAAACATCACAATGGTACCAGCAGAGCATTAAACCAAGCATGGGGCCCTTCAAAATGTGGGGGTCTTCTTTAACTGCACAGGTTACACACCCGTAAAGCCAGTCCTGTAGGCACAGGCATTCTAGTTCTGGAACGCACACTCTTCACCAAATGGTTCGGTGCACAGACATGGTTTGGCAAAGATTTGACTTTGGCACCTAAACAGCAAATGGGAGGATTATATGTGTGATACTCAAGCCGAAGTCCTCTTTAAACCCCAGCTTTCTCTTCAAAAAGGGCTTGGGATTCTTTTCCAACTGGGGGAGAACCGAGTCCCACCTTGGTCCTCAGTTGGAACAGACTGTCCTCGGTGGGCTGGTCATCTGCTGCGAACGTCACGAGAAGCCAGATGGTAGAGTAGTTCCTTGAATATCCTTTGCTTTGCTTAAGTCCAGCTCTGACGTTCTGGGCTAGTTCTACCTGGTTGATCGCCTCTCTACCAGCTGTGTCACCCCCTCTCATTTCCCAGCCCCACCCAAGTCATTGAGCCTGAGTTACAGACATTGTGTCCCTTGTCCTAGTGACGTAGGAGAACAACGGAGTTTCTGGAGGAAAGTAGGAACCAACCATCTGTTTTCTCCCAGGGCTCAGTTTTCTTGGAGACATTGCTCAGCAGTGATTCCTTCCCGCAGGGCAAGATGATAATTGCTTACTTACTGAGTGCTTACTTTGCATCAGGCTTCCCACATATTTAATCTTCACAGGTAACTCACGCTTCACAGGTAACTCATTTCATCTTTAGTAGCTACAAATTGCCCTATCTCTCAGATGAAGACAGTGAGGTAGAAAGGGTAGGTAGATTGCCCAAGATCTGAGCATTAGTCAAGTGGAAGAACCAGAAAAGGAATCCCTGTAGTCTCTAGTTCTAGAGTCTGCATGCAACCCTTACACCTCCCCTCCCAGTTCTACCAAGCATTCTGGAAGGATGGGCAGGGCAGTCTCACAGGCCGGGAGCAACTAGAGCCAAAAATGCAGGAATCTGGCCCTCCTATTGCCTCAGAGCCAAGCTCCAAAATGTCAGTTCTGGCATTTTCCCAGAGTGACAGGGCTGAGGGACAACCTGGAGCAGTCTCTCCATATAGGTCACTAAACGCAAGGGACACACACACACTTGCCTGTGCACAAAATACAGCATTACTCAAGAATGGCGATTACCTTATGTCTGATATGAAGGGATGGCCTTAAATATATTTAAATCTAAATATTACTTCACTAGTGTCCTTACCTAAGAACTTTGCTTTAATTTTATTTTAGTGTTCTTGTGTGAAACACTGAATAAATAAGGAACTAATAATAATAGTAATACTTGGCATTGGTATAGTACTTTACACTTCACTGATTTTTACCACGTTTTCCTTGAACCCCTCCAACACGAGGGTTTGGAGCAGCTAAGTGACCGTAAGGACAAGCAGGTAGAATGAGGTGATAGGATCTGGAGCCAGTGTCTTCTCTCTTCTCTCTCCTGCTCCTTGGATGATGCTGGAAGGTTCCCTGAGCACCGTCCCTTATCCAGGCGGTGGGGGCAGACCCTCTCTGAAAGCTGGAGGAGGGTGTGCAGCACTTGCCAGGGCTCAGAAGATGCCTAGTCAGCAGGTTCAAAGCCTCAATTTATTTGCTGGTGTGTGCAATATGTTTCTTCCTGAGTTAGTAGACTAAAAGAAAACCTATATTCCCTGATAGTTATCAGGCAATTGTGAGACAGCAACACAAGAGTCGTAAATGTTTCCATAAGTTACTGGAATGTTTCCAAGAGTTACCGTAAACCTGCATAATGTGCGCTGTCTAGGCACACATATTCCCTTTCAATAGGGCAGGTTGATGTAAGTCAGATTATTGTAGAAGGGAATGCTTAGAAGAATGATTTTGTCCCCGTGCCTGAAAGCACCTGAAAAAAGTTCCAAGAGCTTTTTTTTCGCACCATTAAATCAAAACAGTGGTGAGTGAAAGAAATGCAAGATTAGGAAGGCTTGCTTGAACACTCATATACGAAACGGAAACTGTAATTTAGATAATTTGTGATAAGAGGTTTGAATGATTCCGAGTAGAAAATTGAAAAGGAAAATAGCTATGTGACTCATTACCCAAGGGCAGGGAGCAACAGTGAGTTCCCTGGGCACACAGGAGGATTGGTGGACCAACCATCAACACTGTTCCTTACTGTGTTGCATCCCCAACATACTGGTGACCACCAACCCGATAACTCACCCACTGCGTCGGTTAAAAGCAGGCCCCTCATGAGTTACCCTAACACAGGAGACTAATTTAGGAGATGATCTCAACACTAGATAGCATAATACTGCAATGCTCACTGGCATGAAAACGAATAACCAGTAATTTAGACCCTCATCTCTATATGAACTGTGCTAACACCATAAGCCTACCGCCCCCCCCCCAGCTCTACTGTCTTTAGCCCCATCCATATAGCGTCAACCCAATACTTGCTACGCCTAAGTTACTTATGTAATTGCAGAACTCTCAAGGATGCAAATGTTGGTGTTTTCAAAGCACTATTTGACAAGCACACTAGTAGACCTGGCTATAAAAGGATTCTTCTGTATTGAAACATCCATTCCACCAACAAACATTTATTGAGCACTTGGTAATCCTTGATGCAAGAGGTGAGTGGGAGGAGAGGCTGGACTCAGAGATGAGGCAGGGTTCCCCGGACAGAAAAAGAGAGCCAGGGGGAATTGGGTGTCACTGTTGGTGTGGAAAAGAGACACAAAGTCTTCCTTCCCCCGCTCTTTACTGTTTTCAGGCTTCCCAGAAGACAGCTGTGTGATCCATGGGTCCTTTCTGAATTTGGCCACATAGTTCCCTTACTGTGGCACGCTGATGACTCTAGCAAGGCAAATGCAGATGACAGCCACAGTCTGGGGGAGGGGATGCCCATGGCATGAGACTATAAAGGAGAAGCTCTTTTCAAATCTAAATGTGACCTTCTCAGGTGTGCAGGTTCCTAAATCAGATGGGTCCAGGATGTTTGGTGTTTCTGAAGTGGATGGTGCCATTCTCCATCAGAAACTCAAAGCGGGATGACCACAAATTTCCTAAAATGTCATCTAACTGAATACATTAGATCCAGGAAACCTGCATCTCCTTAAAACTGTTTACAAGTAGAGAAGGAAGAGAAGCAATGGTACGGTGTTCTGAGTTTTATAGGGCCTTTGAAATGAAGTTCTACTCCCTAAAGCTCATCAGGTGTGTGTGTGTAGGGGGAATACAGAAACGTGTCAAACTGTCTGTGGAGTCTTTGGTTCCGTACTCTAAGTTCTCTGCCACCTCACCCGTTTCCCTCTCTCTTTTTAATATTTCTCACCAGGGTATGGGAATATTGCTCCAAGCACCGAAGGAGGCAAAATCTTTTGTATTTTATATGCCATCTTTGGAATTCCACTCTTTGGTTTCTTATTGGCTGGAATTGGAGACCAACTTGGCACCATCTTTGGGAAAAGCATTGCGAGAGTGGAGAAGGTCTTTCGAGTGAGTACTGCCTGTGTTTGAACTCTATAACCTCTGTGATACAAAGGGCTTTAGCCTGACAGGATCCAGAAGTAATCATCAGGGATGTCCACTTTTAATGGAATAGTCTAACGTTAAGATTGTGTTTTCTATTTTGGCCAATGGTAGTCACAGGTACTGTGCCTTAACTCCCCTCTCTGCGGCAGTTTCCTTCTTTAGAGTGGTATTTCTGGAAGCACAACACAAGAGGGTTAAGTATGGATTTGCCAACACAGATTTTCTGAAGACGTGCATTTCTTCTTAAGGATGGAAGACGGGTTCCTTAGTATATTTACAATCAAGTAGAGAATTGTAAATTCATCCATTTTTTTTTATTAGAACGCCTTCACTCCATTTTATTTCCAAACACAGTGTCTTCAGGCAGATTCTGGCTTCTAGGACCTCTTCCAGAAGCCTGTCTTTTCCAGACACGGCGTTGTGCTCTGTCCCCTCATGGCCCCTTCCTATTTCTCCTCCCGCCGCAGTGAGGTGCTAATTCATACGAAGCTGTTGATAATTGCTATTGCCTTGGCAGGTTTTTTCCTCTTGAGGATACTTACCTTTAAACAAGGGGCCAAAATCTCAATTCAAGGAATTTGTTTACTAAAGATGGCACTCCTGGCATCGCCGACAGGCGTGTAGAGTAGATGTGATTGGATTGGGGGTCCCGATGCCCTTTAACTCACACCCATCCGTGTGATTTAATAGAACACGTGTTTTGCTATATGTAAGGTCACTTCTCCTCCCTCATTATCAACCTAATTCTCAAGTCTTTCAAAACTTTTTAGGGAATTTTTCTCATGATGATTTAATATTTAAAAATGACAATTTGAGATTTTTTTTTTTTCCCCAGAATCTAGCAATGATGGGCAAAGATACCTCACTGGGAAGCTCTAAACCTGAATTTGTTTTTCCCTCTGAGACGAGAACTTGCGGCCAATTTTTCTTTAGAAGAATGCAACGGAGCTCCCCAGTTCAGGTTGTTAGAGTAGGGAGGGGGAAAAAGGCGCTCTGCTGGCTTAGGTCCACCTTTTATAAACTCAGTGATCCTGGGGGAGCTGCCTCAGTTTACTCATTGGCAAAAGGGGATAGACTTCTAATCCACTTTATAATGTTTTGGTAATGATGACATAAATTAATGTATGGAAAAGAGCTCGGCATAGGGCTAGACACATAGAATTCAGGGCTGCTGTGTGTCTGTCTCCTGGAAGAAGTGTTTCTTGGCAGGCTAGCCACCCATTCCGATTTCACCTGAGCAGCTCCGCAGTGGTGTGTGGGTTTTTCTGGAATGTCCCACAACTTTTGCTCCCTAAGTGCTGGCTGGCCAATTAGCCTTGTTAGAGCATGCACCTGGGCTCAGTGGTCACCATGGAAACCGCCAGAGCTCAGCTTCTCTGCTTCTCAGATGGTCAGGTCTCCCTAAACCACAACCCTGTCTTCCAGAGCTGGTCTCGGAGGTTCCCGTTAGTCATGGCCCCAGGGTCTTCTGAGTTAGAGAACAATGAGTCTGGCGGATCAAACGCTCAGAAAACAGGATTCAAATGCAGAAATGACTGACCAGGCATTTTCATATTTAGGTAGCATGTCTAGTAGATCACAGTGTCTTTATTTGTAGAAAGAAAGGATTGGACTAAAAGCTTTTGAAATTCCTCTTTAACCTAACAACAAAAAAAAATGAGTTATTGTATTCTCAATGAGGGAAGAGGTTGCAGTCATTTGACTACATCTGCTACCAAATTGGAAGACAGTTTCCCCTCATGAATTTCGGGCTGCAAATAGATTGCTGCTCTCCTTCCCCTAAAAGCTGCCTCTCGATGGATCATTCAAAGGACTGTGGGTCAGAGCCTTACCAATCGCACCTTTCATTTTGGTGCTGATGTCCCCTTCAGTTCCTTGCAGCGCCATTAAGGGCTGGGGGGTCTTTGGGGAAGGAACCAGCGGTACAGTATCAGGCACCACAGGATGTAGGCATTTGCGGAACACTGGAGGGCGCTGTTGGAAGGGGTGGCTGAGTTCAGGCGGGGGTGGGTGGGTGGGGGAGGGGAGATAGAGCACAATTCCTGGATGTGCAAACAAGGGACTGGGCAACAGCTGGTTTGCAGATACTTTTGGTAGGAAATCTCCAAGCTCTTTGCCATTCGTTTACACTACATCTCAAAGGCCAGTTACTTTTAGGTGATTATTTGAGAATTTAAAATTATATAAACCAAAATTATATAAAACCTGGGCTGTGAATTTTTAGTTCCTGTGGGGAAGATCATTTTTTCCCCCACCTCCTCAGTGATTGTTAAGCCTTTCCCTTCATCTGTTGTATTTTTTTTTCTCAGTTCTTGGGGAAGAGAGGCTATTTTTTGTGGAGTAAAGAAAATACGAAATCAGCCTTCTAGGTGCCTATCTTCTGAGGTGACATGATTTGGGTCCTTCTACCACATCTGAGCCTCATTTTAAAGAATGGCAGACGTTACCGTATTTTTTTGGAATGCTTCTGGCTAATAAAATGCGTGACTGTTGGGGTTCTTACGGGGTGGATAAAAGAAAACTCTTTTTTTTCTCCTCTGAAGCTCAGAACTAATTGAGAAGTAGACATAGGAGTCATATGGAGATTAAAATGTCAACTTTATTGCTGATAAGCTCGTTAAAAAATGTAGCTTTAGCTCTGATGCCAAAAGGCGTTTGTAGTCACTTCACCCTGAATTACAACTTCACTGCTGCTTTAATTTTCTATTGTTGTGTAACAAATTATCACAAATGCAGAGCTTAAAACAACACCCATTTATTATGTTACAGTTCTGTAGGTCAGGAGTCCAGGCAGGCTTGGTGGAGTGCCATGCCCAGGATATCATGTGTCTGAAATCAAGGTTTCAGCCAGGCTGGGCTCTGGATTTGGGTAAGACTCCGCTTCCAAACTCATTGAGGTTTTGGCACAAAATAATTCCCTGTGATTGTAGGATTGAGATTTCTGTTTCCTTGCTGGTTGTCAGGTTGGGGCCGTTCTTAGCTTGTCGAGGTTGCCTGTATTCCTTGGCTTGTGGCCCCTCTATCTTCAAAGCCAGAATTTTTTCCCACACCACCAAGTAATTCTCAGACACCAGCTGGTTGCCCAACAATTCAACTAAATTCTGGTACTATCTACCCAGAGATGGTATCAGATCCCATGGGTTAAAGGCTCGATCCCACAAGACTGCCCTGCACTTCAGATGCCAATTGCAAGTCCAGGTTGTTAACTGTGCTTTTGACTGACTGGCTATTAATCAGACGTCCCCATGGCCCCCTCTTTGGGATCGATTATTTTGCTAGAACAGCTCGTAGAATTCAGGAAACCCGTTTACTCCCTAGGTTACTGATTTATAACAAAGGATATTAAAGGGTATGAATCAACAGCCACATGAAGAGATACATAGGACAAGATCCCAAGCCAAGGAGCTTCTGTCCTCGTGGAGCTTGGGGTCTGGCACAGTGGCACATGGAAGCGTTCCGGTTCCCCAACCTGGAAGCTCTCCAAATCTCCTCCTTTGGGGTTTTTGTGGAGACTTTATTACATAGGCATGGTTGACTCAATCACTGGCCATTGGTGACTGAGTCAACCTCCAGCCCCTTTCTCCTTCCTGGAAATCAGAAGGTGGGACTGAAAGTTCCAACCCTCTATTCCTGGTTGGCTCCTCTGACAACCAGCCCCCATCCTTAAGTAACCCAAGAGTAGTCTCATTAACATAATAAAAGACACCTTTATGGCTCTCCCTACAGGAAAGTTCAAGGATTTTAGAAATTCTATGCCAGGAATGGATGAAGACCAAATATACATTTCTTATTCAAAATCACAGTATCACACAAGGATACCCAGGTTTATTCTCTTTCTGCCCCTCTCTCCTTGGCACATTAGCTTTTAACCTTCAGGCTTGTCACCATGTGGTTTGCAAGATGGCTGCCTCAGGACCAAACATCATGTTTGTGTTCAACACAAGACAGCAAGGTCTCCTTTTACGGGAGCAAACTCTTTTCCAGAAGTTACTCTGCAGACTTCCCCTTCTGTCTCACTGACCAGACCTGGGTCACATGACCATTTCCACCTGCAAGGGAGGTTAGGAAAGTGAGTATCTGACAAAGGGGAATGCGGTGGATTGATTTAGACCAGTGGTTCTCAAAGTATCTTCCCTGGGCCAGCAGCATCAGTGTCCTCTGGGAACGTGTTAGAAATCCAGATTGTTAGAGAAGTTGGAGCCCAGGAATCTGTGTCTACCAAGCTTTCCAGGTGATTCTGATGCCTACTGAAGTTTCGGAACCCTTGGCACAGAGGAATCACATTTCATCCCTTGGGACCGACCACGTTGCTGTGATAAACAAAATTAGAATTGTTAGCAAAGAAGAAATTGGGATAAACAACTGACAGCATCTGCTACAAGTACCATCAACTGCTAGGCACACAGACCACTTATAAGGAAGATGTCCTCCTTCCTTCTTGTCGTAAATCAGATGGCCTTTGGGATCCTTGAATCAGTCAGGAGAGACTAGCTTATGCTATGGTAGCAAGTAACCACAGTTTACTCTTACCCCTGCCGGGTCTGCTGCAGCCTAGGCAACTCTCCAGGCTTCAGGTTTTTTTTTTGTTTTTTTTTTTTTAAGAAAAGGATTGCTGGGCATTGCACATTGGTTCTTAAGAGCTCTGGCCTCTAGTCACAGCACGTTGGTCTCTAGTTGCTTGGCCCACCCAACTGCACAAGGGGCCTGGGATGTACTGCTTGATCTCCAGGAAGGGAGGAGATGGGAAAACTGCTCATGTGCATACTCCCTGGGTCCATTCCTGGGCCCCGCTCTAGGCTGACAGCATCCCTAGAATTTAGAACTGATGGCCTTTGGATCACTCTTTGGGGAACATGGCTCTAGTGAGACTCATTTTGCATCTGAGGAATGGAGCCCATGATTTGTTAAGTGACTTGCTAAGAGCTACAGAGTGAGTGGGGGGCACGACCTGGATTTGAACCAGTAATCCTGCCTTAAACTCTTCCAGGTGGGCCAAAAATATTTACTGTCAGATATATTCATCCACACCCTGAAACCGATTGGAGTTTAGGAATTTTGAACACACCACGCTAATGCATGGAGAGGATTTACAAGTATTTATATAATGTAAAGTAAAAATAATTTTTCCTAGGTCTTCAGGGGGAAATCTGGGAAGTTACCAAGGAAAGATACGTATTTGGGATTAAGCAGGGCTGATCTTGGGTTCCAAAGCCGATGCTGGAAGCCAACCGCCTTTCTCCCCCTGCTGTGGGCTGGCTGTTTTGCTGGGCCAGGCCGACTGTCACATGAGAAGATGCTGTAGGAAAACTGGCCAGATTTTGGACTGGATCCCATTTTCTTGCTCTGAGCTGCACTTTGGCCTCTGGTAGGAAGCAACTGACTGATTAGCAGGTTTTCTGGTATCACCTCTAAAATCAAGGGACGCTCTTTTTCTTCTTTTTCTTTGGTCTTTCCCTCCCAAAATACAGAAGAAATGTTTGTTCACCTTTGAAGCCAAAGGAGCCTGGCTATAGCTGACAAACAATAACACATTACCATAGGCTCATCCGTGTCATTATTACCTGGGGACTTTGGAGCCTGCCAAATGCTTAAGATGGGGTGATGACAATCTCAGTCTGCTAATGATGATGTTCAATTAGTGGGCTAATCAATCACTTTGGATTGCAGGAAGGGGCTGGTGGTGGAAGGCTAGGACTCCCGGAGGCCTCTGCCATGTGCCTGGCCTGAGTCAAGGAAAGACTTTGAAGAACACATTTGGCAGGAAGCTTCTGTCTCTCACAGGGAGTCTTGGAACTAGCTCCCAGCAGCAATGGGGTTAACTTAAAAAATATATATTTCAATAAGACAAAAACCTTTGTTTTGCAAACTGGGTGTTATTTTCGGCTCTGTGGGTAAAATTTCCCATTTCTAAAAGTAGTGGAAATGTTCATTGGGTTTCATTAGTTATGCATATCAACACAGCCTAAATAGATGGCAGGAAGCCAGGTGGTAGGCTGAGAAGCCAGGTGGTAGGCTGTGGTGGTAATGTGTGTGTGTGTGTGTGTGTCGCGCGTGAACGCGTGCTTGCATACCTTGTTAGAAATTCCTGAGAAATATCTCAGTAGGATTAATGTACATAGATAATGTGAGTTTATTTTGATCAGACAGAAGACCCTGGTTTCAATATGCACAATTGCTTTCTTATTTTCCCTAAGGGGTTACAAGGGGGTGGAAGGTAATTGTTTTAAAATACAAAGAAGACCAATATTTTTAAAGCTCTATCAACCAGGTCTCTTCTAAATTTGTTCAAGGATATTGTCTAGGTGTAGTGATAGGTCTGCATGTGCACCAAGACTCCACAAAACTGGCTACATAGTATCTTTTAATGACAGCCTGTGACAGTTTGTGCAGGACGGTCCCTTCTTTTCTTTCTTCCTCTACTACAGGGTTGCTCAGCCTCAGCTGGATATTTGGGCTGGATAGTTGTCATGGGACATGTCCTGTGCATTGTAGGATGTTTGGCAGCATCTTTGACTTCTCCTCACAAGACGCTGCTATCATCAGTGCCCTCAGTTGTGACAGCCAAAAATGTCTGCAGACATTACTGAATGTCTGGGGGACAAAGTCGGTCTAGTTAAGCACCATGACTCTGCTAGGATGTAAGGGGTTCATTGCCCCACAGGTCCTAGGGGGCGTGCCCTGGTCTCCTGGCTGAATTTTCCACAGGAATTCTAGTGTCTCTACCAAAGGTCTTAGTCAGTTCTCCAATGCCAGTGCCATTTCTTCTCAGAACTCTCCTTTCTCCTTAAAGAGGAATACCATCGTTTCTCACCAATAAGGGAAAATGCCTGGGGACTTGACTCTGATGAATATATCAAGATAGATGGTTCTGCTATTATTCTTCACAGGCAAACCATCTCAGCACTAACTTTAGCTGACTCGGTAGGAATGTATTCTTCTAATCTAATGTAGTCTTCCTCCTTCTCAGCTTATCTTTGGTAACTGGCCAGAGGCCCTTTGGTGTTTCCTGTTGCCTTCTGGGATCACTATAGACGTTTTTTTAATGGCCTTTAAATGCATCTTCACTCTTTTCTAGAAATAGTAAAGTGATCAGACTCTGCCCAAAATGTAACTACTTAAAATACCTGGATAGTGATTAACATTTACACGTTTTTATGGTAGCTTTAACAGAGTCTCTCTTTTTCTTTCTGGCAAACTTTGATCACAGGTAACTTCTGGGAGTCTGTTACTTTGGGGTGGGCAGTCACTCATGAGCTTCTGTCTGAGGGGATTTTTGTAGGGAGACTTGGATTTGTCATTTGTCCAACAGGATTTGGTTGTGGTTAGACTGTGTACTATGGCAGTTCAGTCTGGGAGTCTAGAGATAAGTGCTTAATCTGTTTGGAAGGTTTACTCTATGCCAGACAGCGGGTTGTGGGCTTGAACTATAGTAAGCTGTACAACAACCCTCTCAAAGAGACCTTCTTCGTTCTATGAGACTTGAATGTGGACACTGGTTCTGTGACCTGTCCAAGGTCACCCAGGCCATCAGTGACAGAGCCGGTGTTCCAAACCAGATCTCCTGCTCCAGTGTGCATGCGTGCACTCAGTCTGTCCCCTACCCTGCCGTCCTTCTTTCTCTTGTAAGATAGGGATAGTATCTGATGGTTCAGAAAGTCTTCATGAAAGGTTAGTAAAACCTCGGGACAGGGGAAGATGGCCAGCTGAGGAAAAGCCTTTTTCTGCTCTCAGGAAGTTTTAGTTTTCTAACTTTATATCATCTGTTGGTACTCTGAATTGGCCGTAGCTTCTGATTCTTTTCTGTACACCTGTTCTGTCTCCCTAACAGTGCTTCATTATTATCAGGTATCTCTTTCTTGGTGTTCTCTGCGCCTGGGGATGAATCCAGGATGTCAGTGCCTCCTTGCTCACGTCTGCTAGGTGACTAATGTGATGGTGGGCTTACACAACCGGGGCTTGTACTGTCCCAACCGCTGACTCGTTTTGGCTCACCGCCAAGAGAGAAGTTGTTGGGCAGACAAAATTTTCCACGCTGTTCTTTCACTTTGTACAACCCACTTAGTATTGACAATGAGAGGACACCCAGCTCACAGCCCAGCCTGTGGTGAGCCGAGTCAGCTGGTGTTGCCCTCAAAAGCATACTTTGTTTTGGACTCAACCGATTGCCTCAATGCTCTGCTTCAGTGGTGTTGAGAATCCGGAGCTTATTAATTTGCCCTGGGGACTTAACTCAGTCCTAAGCTCAAGGAAAGTGGTGGAAGAAGCTCCTCTAAAAGTGTCATACAATAGAAGAATATTTTTATGGGTATTCGCTATCTGCTAGCTCATGCCACTGAAGAGATGGTCACTTCCTAGAATCCCGGGACTTTTATTAATTAAAATATTTAATCTCTTTGCATTTTGGGGCCAGTGCAGGTCTAGTGATGCTTTAAATCAACCACATGGTAACCTGTTTCTAAAACTTCCAGGTATTTTTGAGTTATGAATTTAATGCAAGAATTTTATTAGCATTTATTTTTATTAGTATCACAAAATCAGCTTCATAGTTGGATGATTTCCCATGTTCACACTTTATCGCTCATTTTCACAGGCTAGTTTGGGTCCTCTGGAAGGCAATGATTTAATAGTAATCCTTTGCCCTTTTATAGAACTCTTTACTTTAAAAAAAATTATTTATCAATGTAAGAAAATAAACCACAACCTTTTTTTTTTCTTTTACATTTAGCTTCATGCTATTCCTGTTAGCCAAGCAAGTAATAAACCATTCTAGTGTAGCTTCTGTCAAATTTGATTCCTGAAAATTGAGAGAAACCTTTGTTGAAATGACCTGCCTATCCTGGAGCTGGGTATATGATCTGTGTGTTTACACTAGGGTGGCCAAGAGAATGATTTCTAAATGACTGACGTGTCAGTAGTCATTGACAAAAAGTACCTTTAGAAACTTTTGCTTTAGGAAAGGGACAATGTTTAGAATACATCATTACTAAGAGGTGTGCCAGTATTCGGAACCTTCACCCAACAGAAGCAGCCCCTTTGGGAGGTGTCAGCATGATAGACATAGTACCGCCACACTGCTCAGCAGGACCGATGGCTTTGTGCAAGGATCGGATCGAATCCAGCCTAGGAACTGTGCACCCCTCTTAGAAGAAATACACTTTGTATTTGTCTTTCTGAGGGAAAACGCTTTGCTTTTTCTTTTCTGAGAACTACTGCATTTATGCATCATAGCAGTTTTGATTTAATGGTTTTGCATTGTGTCTTGGAAGTTTACTGCTGAGTTTTAGTTTCTTGTCAGGATAGAGCTGTGCTTCTCACCCTGTGGGTGGTGGGACCCCAGGGCCTGAAGTGCCCTATTTTTAAGGATCAGAGAATCTTTTTGAGCGTCATGTAATGCTGGTAGCCAGACTAAACAATATGTCTCCTTCTGCATGTACTACCCTTTCCCAAATGTTTGTGGAGGGTTCATCATCCAAGAACTCATTTAAGTTCATTTTCAAAGGTGATTCCTGCGTTCATAGTATCTTTTCTTCCTGCTATGTTTTCACAATCAGTGGGTACCAAAAGTTCTGTGGCGATCGAGGAGGTTTCTTTTTTGTTTTTTGTTTTTTCAAATGTTCAAAAGGGATTCCCATACTCAGAAAAGCTGTAAAGGGAAGAGACACTGGCTTTTCAAATCAGCACTGTTTCCAGGTCATTCTGGGGTCTTTTTCCTTGTGGAATCAACATTGTTGTCCTGGCCATTGTTGCCGTTTCAAAGAGGTTCTCATTTAAGGCAACACTGGAGCAAGCGGTGTATTACAGAACTTGCATCACCTTTTTCTTTATGCCGATTTTTTATTGTGGTAAGATATACACAACATAAAACTTACCATTTTAACTGTTTTTAAATGTATAGTTTAGTGGCATTTGGTACCTTCACATTGTCATGCAAACTTCGTCACTGTCCATCTCCAGAACTTTCTCCTCTTCCCGAACTTGAAGTTTGGGAAGTGACTCCTCAGTCTCCTTTCCCCACCCCCACCCCCAGCCCCCGGCAACTGGAATCTACTTTCTGTCTGTATGAATTTGACTGCTCTAGGTGGAACCACCTAGTATCTGTCCTTCTGTGGCTGGTTTATTTCATTTAGTATGAGGTCTTTAAGGATTCACGCAGGTTGAGGCTTGTGACAGGAGTTCCTTCCTTTCGAAGGAGGCATAATATTCCATTGTATGGATACACCACATGTTGTTTATCCATTCTTCTGTCAATGGACACTTGGGCTGCCTCACCTCTTGGCTGCTGTGTGATTAATGCTGCTATGAACATGGATACACAAATACCTGTTTGAGTTCCTGCTTTCAATTCCTTTGGGTGTATACCCAGAAGTGGCATTACTGGATCATAGGGGAATTCTGTGTTTAATTTTGTGCTATACTGTTTTCCACAGCACTGAAACATTCTATACTCCCACCAGCAGTGCACAAAGGTTCCAATTTCTCCCTAGCCTCACCAACACTCCTTATTTTCTGTCCCCCCCCCCTTCAATTTTTATGGGCCACAAAGATAGCATTTGGTAACTCGCTATCTGATTGCCCCTTGAGCTCTGGCTGCTCCAACAGCTGCCATTCTGTTCCAGTGGGGGTGGGTAACTGGGAGAGGCCAGGCCCTGTGCCTTGCCTCCTTCTGGCACTTGCCTTCCCTCCTGCTTATTTCCATCCTGCTTCTTCAGCTCTGGCAACAGAGCTGCTGGGAGGGAGGGCAGCCCAACACAAGGCCGACTTGGGCCTCTGCACACTGGTGACGTCTGTTTCCACTAGGCCTTGCTGCTGCTCTGAAATCCCTTTATTCACCTCAGAAAGATTCACTGTCCAGCTTCCTGTTGTTGCTTCTCCTTCACACCTCTCCCCAGATCGATTTAGTAAGCAGTTTTCAAATAACGCCTTCCATGTTTTCAACTCTATGGGATATGTGGTATAAACAAGAGACAGTCTCTCTCTCTCTCTCTCTCTCTCTGTCTCTGTCTCTCATTTTCTCTCTCTCTGGAAACAGATATGTATAAAGACCAATGTCACTGAGGACACTAGGGGCCTGGGGCAGGCAGGCTCTGAAGTCACATGGCCTCTGTGTCTAAGCCCTCATTTACCACTTACAAGCCATGTGACCACAGGCTGTGCCTGTTTCCTTCTTTGAAAGATGGGGGTAGCAATCATAGGGACCCCTTTTGGTCCTTAGTTGATGCATGAGAACAATGTCTGGCATAGAGTCAGACTTAGTACGTGTTGCTCACTGTTACGCTAAACATGCTGTTAGCCATGGGAGCCCAGGGGAGGCACTCGGGAATTCTGGCTTGTATATTTGTGATCACATGCATCTTCAATGATGCGCCTGTCTTATGTGGCTAATAGATTGTTCTCTTTAAGGAAAGCATAAGGACCTTGACTCTAAGGGCTACTATGTCTTTCTTCTTTTGTACCTCTGTGGTACCTGCTCAGCGCAAAGCACTTTGGAGGCGTTTGGTAAATACTTACTGATTGGAAGTTGATTGGAGATGAGAGAGCAATGAACCAGATTCCTTTCCATGCACCCAGGGTGTGTAGTCTATGCAGCACCCCTGACAAACCCTGGTGAAGGAGAGCTTGCTGACACTGCCCTGGGACCTACCCTTCTTGGGAATGGGCATGGAGGTATAGGGCTGGAAAAGTGGAGAGAGCTGCAGAAAAGGCAGTGACAAGATGGGAGTCTGATGGGCAGGAGGTCTTGGGCCTGGGACAAAGCTCCAGTCATCAGTTCTTGCCCTAGGAGGAAAAGTTGCATTGGCCATGACCATGACTCAACGAAGGAAGAATACAGAGGGTCTGAGCATGCCCCTGCTGGTCTGTCTGTGCGAGGTGGGTGTGGGGGGAGGAGGCTGTGTTCTGCTCCCTCAGTCGCACTTCACAGGCTGCAACTGTTTATACAGATGTGTCCATGATATTCCACTGCGTACATAGACTCTAGTAAAAGGGAACTCAAAGAATGGGAAGTATTTTAGCTACATGCTGATGGCCTCTCAGCTTGCATGTGCTCTTATTAGATCTTGAACACACAGGTCATGATTTTGTAAAGCATCAAAGTGTTCCTAGACTTCCTTCCCCAAAGATACCTGGCTCTCCGATATCAAAAGGGACCTCGGAAGACACTCATGTTTAGATACTGCGTGCTTGCCACTATGGTGCCACATAGACGGAAGTGGCCCCTAGGTTAGTTTTTTCGTTCTTTGGCAGAAATGAATTTTACTGTAGACATCAACAATCTTCTTACATGAGCCTGGGGAATGGTCGAAAGGGCTCATGTTGTTATTAGTAGTAGTATTTGACTGTCTACCTATCCACACCCCACAGCCTGGATTCCTCTTACTGATGAGTAGGCACAACTGAATGAGTTGTGAGTCTCCTATGAGTTACCAGGACTTTCCCTTCTAAGGTAACACTACTTTGCACTTTAGTTTGAACAATTAGAAACAGGGATATATATATATATATAGCGTGCAGTTAAAAAAAGGAAAGGAATCTATGTATGATTTTAAGGATAGAGTACAGAAAGCTTCTGTGTGATTTTTTTTTAAAATGAGTTTTACTGAGCACTGTAACAGAGTTGGCAGTGGAGCTAACAAGAAAGCAAATATCAACATTTAAAATGAAATTCATGACATATAAATGCCATATGGTGTTCTTGCAGTGTTATTACCACTTTCTCTTTGGCTTTTTTTTTTCTTTTGACATTACTCTTTGCTTCTTGCCTTTGCTGCTCTTTAAAAAAGTCTCAATTGTCCTTAGCCTTTTCATTCTGTTTTATTAGGTGTATTTCTTTCCTACCTATCCTTTGGAGGTTTGTCAACCTTTTCCCCAGGGAAAAGGAGGAAGAGGACCTGTCCAGATGGCTGTATAAACATGTGACACCTGCTTCTGGGAGCCTCGCCTGGGAGACTTTGAGGGTTGATGAGAGGGCCCCCTGCCTAGAAAATGGGCATATTGCTTCCCATCTTTTTTCTATTTTTTAAAAAGTATTACAGGCCTTTAGTTTTAAAAATATTTTTAGAAATGTCTTAACTTCAAATTCTCTCCTATGATTAGGGAAACAACAACTACAAAAAATGAACTCACCAACCAGATTTTGTGAAAAGTTCACGCGGACCAAAAGTTTAAGTTTTTCATAGCTAGTGTTCTTCCTTGGAGTCATCTTTGATGATCGAGTTTGGGGAGAAATCTCTTCCCACAGGGGAAATTCAAAGAGCCTGTGCATTTGCACTGAACGTGCCACACTCTTTCATCTCTACAATTTGCATGTGATATTTACGGTGCTTCCGGCAGTTCCCATAACCCCCTGCTCTCAGGGTAAATGTCAGTTCTGCAGGGAGCTTTTTCTTGACTCTTACATGAGGTCAGCACCCTGTGTCCCCTTCCACCGCACCTTGTACACCCCTAGAATGACATTCATCTCCCTGATTGGCGATCCGTTTTCGATGCCTGTTGTGACCATAAGCCAGAGAACTCTATGAGGGTGGGTCCTGTCTGCCTGGTCCACACAATCTGTAGCACAGAGCCTAATATTCCTGGCACCCATACCTGGTGAATGAATGAATGAATGAATGAACATTGCTGGACATGACCTCATACATTTTGATATAGAAAATGATCTGGAAACCCAAAGTAGTATTTTATGCAAATAAATGTCAATGGAGAAAAAAAAAACAGTCTTAACCTTTGAGATGCAATTATTTTGATGAAAGGGCAGTTCAGGAAGGGAGCCATCCCCTGATAATGATCTTTGCACATGGTCTTTATGTGTACAGGGACTTTCATCTCATCGAGAGATACCTGTCAGTGTAATTCCACAGACTTCTCAGGTCAGCCCAAAATGCAATATACAGTTTAATTTTATCCAGTGATTCTCAACCCTGTGATACCCAATACCCCTTTATAGCAAATACGTATGAATGCCCTTTTACCACATTGAAATGAATTTTATATTAGGTAGTATAGCTTACCTACACACCTAATTTTGAAAAATTCAATACTATTTTCTAGCTACACTCTGAAGGAGAAATAAAAGGAAGGTCATTTACAATAAATAATACATGTTTCAGTAATAGGTGCTTGGTCATGAGACCTGGGAGATCTATTGAAGCAGTGAGACCCTTGCATCTGTGTGTGGAATGCAGTAGCTCCAAACGCGATCTGGTTCACGTGCGTCGTGTCAGTGACTAAGAAGCCACAAGGGACTTTTCTGCCAGTGATGTGGTTTTCCAAAACGGAGAACAATTCTTGGCAAGGTTCCAACTGATCAAAATTCAGCCTTCTTACAATTTACGCTGGAGTCACATTCTTGTAAAATTCAGCCTATACTGAAATAGTGTAAAAACATTGTGTGTGTGTGTGTGTGTGTGTGTGTGTATTTATATGTAAAAGGGAGTTAAGTTCTCAGCTCAGGTAATTAAAAACATTAATTTTTCTCAGTGGGACATACAAAACTCATGCTAAATTTAGGATAATTCTCTGATTTGTGACACTAGCTCTTGTATTACAGGAAATGCCCCCACCCACACTACATGCCAGGAGTGTCCCTCCACTTGTGTGGCAACCACAAATACCCTCACAGATTTACCCATCACCTCCTAGGATGTTATCATTTAAACGGGGTTATAAAAAAACTTCCAGAAGCTCCTGTGTAACCTTCAGGAATTTGCATTTATAAATTTTATTCTCATGTCAACGGCCATGTTCAAATAGTCAGGACACTCCCCTTGATTCAGTTCCTGTGCTATTAATAATATTCAAATCAATTCAACACATACATATTGTGTGCATGTGTGTGTATGTCCATTGTTTGTGTTTCCCTATCTATATACTCTTATTAGCGTTCCACATTATGAAATCCTGGCAGTTTATCTCTCGCTAGATGAATAGTTTTATTTTCTTCATGGAATAGTTTACCTTAGACAATTACTCTCATATTTTTACTTCGTGCCAAAAGAGAGGGAACAGGTGTGGAATGATGCACTGTGCAGGGCACCTAGAATACAAAGATGGGGAGACACATATGCAGGTAGGCAGCAATGCAGGCAGAGCGGGTCCCCCTCGGGGGACCGTGCAAGGAACAAAGACAGAAGGGAGGGGAACACAGGAACTCTAGAAGGCGGGAGGGTTTCCTGCAGAAGGCGATGTGGGAACTGTGTTTTGAGGAATGAACAGGAGTTCGCAAAGCATAAAAAGGGGAAGGGTAGCCTAGCAGATGGAACAGCCATTAAAAAGGAACAGAAGCATGGAATGGTGCTGTATTTGGGCACCAGAAAAATGATCCGTTCCCTTTAGAGAGGAAGGTACAAAAATAACTGGTATTCTAGACACGGCAGAGAGTGAAGGTGAGTGCTTGCCAACAGCAGGGCTCCCAGCAGTTTTGCTCAGGAAGGGGGTGGCTGAATTCTGTAGGAAGAAGAGGTGGCACAGGCGGCAAGTGTGATGCAATTGCTGAATCGGAAAAAGGCTTCGTCACAGCTCCCACTGCCAACTTTGGCAAGTGTCCCTGGGATTCTGAAGGTTCAGACAGGCCCATCTCTCTTACCTTACCAGGGGGCCTCATTCTCCTAGTTTTCCCTCAAGGGCATGGTTATCACCCAAAGAAAAGAAGACAAACTATGAGTTTAGGGGCATTGTGCTAATTCTCGAAGGAACCACACAGCGTCTGTGAGCATGTTTGATGTTTTCTCTCATTCGCTTTCTCCTCCTGATTCCTCTCCTCAAATTCTTTCCCACCTCTCCTCCTTTTCCTTTCCTTTCTTTATAAAGGTTACAAAAAGAATATATGGTCGTTGTAGAGACTTTGGAAAACACAGAAGAGTATACCGAAGAAAATAAAATCTCGCTAAAAATCCATCACCCAAAGAGATCCACCATTAACGTATTAGTAATTGTACTTCTGAATCTTTTCTCTTTGCACCTATACCTTCCCCAAATGTCTGCTCTCCTTTCCAAGGACCCCTGACCTCTAGTACTTGCTGAGGTGGTCACTCATGTGTGCCCATATCTGTCCTGGCCACAGCCTGTGTTCCCCATCAACTCCTGTGGATTGCCAATCTCTGTTCTAGCTATCTAGTTCTCCTGGCATTGCTGCTGGTCCCCTCCTGCAGGTGGAAGAGACCTGTGCCTCTGTTAGTGGTAGCTACTGCCTTGCTGGTCTGGGGGAGGAGGCTGGCACTGCTCTCCCTATAACTCTCCATCCTAGGAATGGACACAGCCCCTTCTATCCACAGCCAAAACTAGCTGTCATTTTTGATAAGACTTTTCTGAAGATTTAGGAATGTCAGAGAAATAGTATTAAAACAGTGAAATCACATCTGCCTATGCTACAGTTCTAGCTGACCTTGGAGCAGAATTGTAGGTCTGTCACTGTGGGACTGTATACCTGACCTGCCTCAAAGTGGCTGAAGCCAGCTTGCCCTGATTTCCAAGAGAAGGCAGGCAGCTTAGCTGAATCAAGAGAAATCAACTATGACAATTTAAGCAAAAAAGAAAGGGTTTTTTTTAAAAAAAGATTTTATTGGGGAAGGGGAACAGGTCTTTATTGGGGAACAGTGTGTACTTCCAGGACTTTTTTCCAAGTCAAGTTGTTGTCCTTTCAGTCTTAGTTGTGGAGGGCGCAACTCAGGTCCAGGTCCAGTTGCCGTTGCTAGTTGCAGGGGGCGCAGCCCACCATCTTGCGGGAAAGATGGGAAACTTGCGGGAGTCCAACCGGCAACCTTGTGGTTGAGAGGACGCGCTCCAACCAACTGAGCCATCCGGGAGCTCAGTGGCAGCTCAGCTCAAGGGGCTGTGTTCAATCTTAGTTGCCCGGGGTGATGCCCACCATCCCTTGCGGGACTTGAGGAATCGAACTGGCAACCCTGTGGTTGAGAGCCCGCGCTCCAACCAACTGAGCCATCCGGGAGCTCAGTGGCAGCTCAGCTCAAGGGGCTGTGTTCAATCTTAGTTGCCCGGGGTGATGCCCACCATCCCTTGCGGGACTTGAGGAATCGAACTGGCAACCCTGTGGTTGAGAGCCCGCGCTCCAACCAACTGAGCCATCTGGGAGGCAGCTCAGCTCAAGGTGCCGTGTTCAATCTTAGTTTCAGGGGGCGCTGCCCACCATCCCTTGCGGGACTCGAGGAGTTGAACCGGCAGCCTTATGGTTGAGAGCCCACTGGCCCATGTGGGAATCGAACCGGCAGCCTTCGGAGTTAGGAGCACAGAGCTCCAACTGCCTGAGCTACAGGGCCAGCTCAAGAAAGCTTTTTAAAAGGATCTTAGATAGTTACTGAATCTCTGGGTTGGCTGGAGACGTGGGAGGTACTTAGACGAGAACAATGACCCAAATTGTGCCACAGGCTGTTCCTGGAAGAAGCCACTGCTGTCTGCCTGGTACAGACAGCGGCTGGCTCTGCTGACCCCACTGATTCTGGGCCCTGGATGTTGCTGCTAGAACCACCCTTGTGACTGTCCCTAGAAAAGGGATACAATATCACCACTTGGCCACCAGCCCCCAGAATGGATTCCACATGGTCCCTGCTTCTTTATGGAAACCAGTGGTGGGTCCACTGCTACTTTCCACCTACTCCCCTCCCCATGGAAGCTCCCACCTAATACTGTTCAATTCTACCTTGATTGGGGGCAAGGTTCTCCCTTCACGTCTCCACTCCACTCGGTGCCCAAGTCCCTCACTCTTTGTTCAGGAGACTTAGAAAGATCCAGGGCTTGGGAGAGGCAGGCTGTGCACAGGTGGTGCAGCAGTTGGTGCCCACAGTAGAGGAGGGCTCCGACTGAGGAGAAGACAGATTGAAGCCTAATATTACTATATTCCCTCGACACTTGGAGAACATGGCTTCTATCTATGGACAAATGGGTTTCCTAATACAACCCCAGAATCAGACAAGAGATTACTAGGGAAACTTCTGGAGGGCAATGTGCTCCCAAAAGGAGGGGGAGAGGAAGAGGCCAAGTCCTCAGGTCCTGGGTCAGAGTAAGGCTGGAGGCCATGTGTGTTATAGCGATCGGGCTCCCTGCGCAAGGAGAGAAGCATCGGGGGTGGCAAAGAACATTTTTCTATTTGGGGGAATCTCGTGTCCTGACTATGCCCTTATGTGGACTTATGGCCAATGAACCTTGGATCCTCATTAGCCAGCTGAGGGAGAAGAGGGCATCTACCTTTCACTTGTCTGTAGCATGTTACTGTAACAATATTATTGTGTGCTTGTCTGTGTGATGGTGTGGAGGGCATTGTTCATTGTGCTGCTGACCCCTGGGTTAGATAAATTTAGGATTTGGATGCATGAGCAGCTGGGCAGAGCATCTATCAGATTGTCAGGAGTTATCCTGTTGATTTGCCTCATCAGGAGCTGTCCCCATCCTCCTCTCCTTTCCATGAGTCTGCTTTTCATACCTCAACTAAAGAGAAGTGTCATTCTTCAGTCAAGATTCATCTGGGTGTTTCCTACATTGGTGTGATTGCTATGCGACATCGTCTCTGAATTCTTAGCTAACAAAAGTCCAAGGATCTCGTCCATTACAGTTGGCACACTTGGCACACTTGTGCATTCCACATGGCAGAGCTGTAAGGACATTCCTTTCTTCTCTCCCAGGTGATATTTTTAATCAGTGGGATTTCAGTAGGCACCAACCTTTGCCTTCAATAGCTGGACCAGGGCTGGGCACCATGGACAGCACCACAAAGCGTGTTTTCAGCCTGACTCCATTCTTCTCGCCCTGCTCTGCCCACCCGACTGAGTGCATGACAAAGGAACTTTTTCTTTACTGTGTCCCTTGCAACTAGAACAGCCCCTGACATATAAAAGGTTCTTAATAATTATGTGCTGAATTAATTGGTTGAAATTTGAATGCAAAAATCTTGTGTTTCAGTAGAATATTATCTTCAAATGTTAAAAGTCACCGACTATGAGAACAGAAAACTTTCAAAGACTTTAATTAAAGTATTCCTGGAGTGGAACAGCTGGGAATTTTTATTATTTGTGGATTTAAAATTTTCTCCTTCTCAGAGGCACCTACACTGGCATTTCAGTATTAAAAACAATTTAATTGTATATATTAAAAGTTTTTTTCAGAAACTTTTCATGGTGATACCAGCAAAGCACTGAGCTGGCTAATAATCTGTTAGATGCTGCAGCATAGCTCAGAGTCAGATGCTAGCTATAACTTTTTTCTGTATAGATATGATCCATTTGTATATTCAGCTTTTGAGTAGGATATTTTCCATAGTCTCCATGGAGATTTTACTGCACGATTCTCACTAATGAGTGTTTACAGTATTTCTGCCATGAAGATTATAGACAAACAGTATTTAAAAAGTCTCCTCATAGTTTATGTAATTGCTGGTACTACGTGGATATTTGTTGTAATGTGGAAAGTATTAGTTAGAACTGGACCTATTAAAAAGAGATCTTTGTGGAAAACATCATAATATGAGAAAATAAAGTCAGTTCGTTTGTCAGACAAATCCTATTATCTTTCCACTTAGAGAAATTATTCTCAGTTCGATTGTATTGCCATGGTGATATGTCTGCATTTCAACGAAAGCAAACTGAGCCATAAACTGGAGCTCCTCACGTCTGGCTCCTGTCCTAGGGTCTTTATTGCAGTGTCTCTATTATTGTAGAAAATCTCCAATGTCGTGGCTACGAATCACACGTTAGAAACAATTTCTCAGCCAGACACAACAATTTGGATTGCTAATTTTGGAATTCTAAGAAACAGCATAAAACTGAAAAAAAGAATAGGCATTAGAGAAGGATAAAAATCAAGTAAAGAAACAGCCCACACATGAATAGAAATATACTTGCTCTCTGAAATAAGATTGTGGAAGTGAACAGACACAGGCAGGGCATAATGCTTAATGAAAATTGGACACATGGCTTAGCCCTCGGAGGTCTGAAATGAGTAAACTTCCAGAATTGTCAGCACATACATCCCTTTCTGGAAGGATTGTTCTTAGTGTTCTTAGAGCTGGTTCCCCTGCCTCATGCTTTTGGCACTTATTTCGCTCTTTGAAAGAATCGCACGTATAATCTTGACAACTAAATGAACTCTACAGTAGGTGGGTTTTGAGTTCTTCAAAAATTCCTGCAGTTAGTGTCAGTTGGACACAGAAAATAGTTTTATGTAATACTGTTTGCATAAAGAGAAGGAAAGAAAACATTATTCTAATCAACAAAGTGTGAAAACAAGATTTGGAGAGGTACATAACTATCCTATCACTTCTGCCCAAATATTGTATCGAACCATCTCTTCTGGGATACCAATTTTGTCAGTCCAAGAACATGTTAACTCAGTCATATCTGGGCTCTCATGAAGCCTTTTGCTTGCTGTTCTGCTTACTGGTAAATAAGCAGCGTGATTTTTGCCTAGCAACCCCACCATGGAAACACAGCTTGATTCTGTAAGTGTTGCCCATGTTGGGGGAGGGGCAAGGACCCTCCCCCGCTGGTTTGTGACATTGTGAACATTGTCTGCAATTCTTGGCAGTTTCAGAATGATGAACTAGGAGGAAATTAATTGAAAGGCAAATAAAACTACTTTCAAGATTGTGAGCTAAAACTGTCTGAGAGCTCAATCCGGAATCAGCACAGAAGAACCCAGGTTGAATGCGGACTTTTTTCTTATAGAAAATGAGGGAATTATACGAGACAATGTATCCAGGAAGAGACAACCAACAGTGACCTCCTGAAGCTCAACAGAGATTATTTTAAGCCAGACATGAGGGAATATTCCTCAGTAGCAAAGGGCAGCATTAAATCTGGGACTGTCCACATCGAAGGAAATATTTGAACTTTTACCTCAAAAATGGCTGTTAACAATCATTGAGCTCTTAGCAGGCATTGGGCTAAGCTTTTACACACTTATGTAATCTCCCAAATGATCCTATGAGGTGGATTCGCTTATCTCCATTTTATAGAGGAAGAAACTGACGCACAGAGAAGTTGAGATACTGCCCGAGGTCACTCAGCTGTTTAGCAGTGGGGATGGGGTGTGTCTTAGGCAGTCTGGCCCGAGACTCCACAAGTTATCAAACACCCTTTTACAGTAGTAGTGAACATTTGCAGGGCGAATGGGGCTAAGAAGCCTACAGATCACTGGATGAAGTGTAAGATAGTTTATGGTTCCATCTTGAAAGCTACATTTTAAAATGTTCAATTACAGCCACTTGTTTTTTGTTTGTTTTATATCTAGAGGGCAATAAAAACATGGGTGTCCCGAATAGCAGATATTGCTAAAACCTTACACCCACTCCTCTTCCTTTTATAGTGAAGTAGGGGTACACACACACACACACACACACACGCGCGTGCACGCGTGCGTGTGCGCGTGCAAGACACTTGGACACTTGATTTCTTCAGTCTCTAAAATCCCCCCCCCCCCGTGATTAGATTCTCCAAGCCTCCTCTGACCATCACTGTAGGAAAGAAGAAGCCCAAGGACACAGTGGTGGCTTGGGCAGTGAGCAGTGGTCATTTGTTGACCTTGCAGAGAAACTCTCCAACACAGATAATGCGATTAACACACCATGATCTAGCCCTTGTTACATACCTGCCTCTCTGCCACCAAACACACCCTGTCTTGTGCCACCTTTGCTCTGCCCACCTCCTGGAGCCCGGGAACGTCTCCAGCTTCCTATGGACTTGCAGCCCTCCTGTGCCAACCTCAACCTCAGTCGGTTTGCAGTTGCATTAACATCCCAATTTATGACTTCACAAGTGTTTCACAAACATTTAATTCACCTTAATTTCATTATGCTTTTGAGGAGGGCAATTTATAGATGGGGATGGGGGTTGGGGAAGGATGTTCCTATTGCCAGCAATTAGATTAACTTGATCTGGTACGATCTCCTTTTGGGCTCTGGATTTTGGCACATGTCTGCAAACACAGCTAGGCTCATCACAAATAAGTTCCTGGATTCTCAGAGGGGCTCAACTGCCCCCACAAAGTCCTATAATAGTCAATATAGAAATCCATGAAATGGGTAAAGCATTTCCTGTGGTTCTCAGGTAACTTATTTTGATATGGTACTTTTATTTATGGGGAAAATATTGGTATTTTTATGTGCAGTTTCAAAAATATCAATAAATTATCTTTTTTTTTTTTCAGATGACTTTTCTGAGGAAATAGGGAGGGGACTATATAAGAGCACGGATCAAATTATTTTCTCCTGTTCCCACTTTATATACTGAGTGCCCTCTTGGAAGTCATAGCACGTGGCTTCTTTTTATAAAGAAAGATTGTATTTCTTTAGCTTCCGTATGAATGTTTAGGGAATATATTAATCCAGGAACTGGAACTGCTTACTGGTAAATAAACTGTGTGATTTTGTGCTAAATAGTGCTGGTTTAGATTTCGTGCAAATAGATCTTCTCCACTATAACTCTTCTTATTCATTTAATTGCCCCGTCCATTTTGCCATATCGAATGTAGCTGGGACTCAGGACCCCAGTCAGGCAGGTCTGAATGGTTTTGTTCAGGCGTGATCAGAGATGAGCGCAGCCTTTCCTCCTTTTCAGCTCTCTTGCCCCTTGGAACTTTCCGTTGAAGAGGCAGCACTCATGTTTCTCCTCACAAGTCAGCGAGGAAGAAGGTCGTAGGAGGAAAGGTAGCAGAACTGTAACATAACAAGCTTTCTGTCTGACACCTAGTCATTTACTTGAGTAGCCTTGGCATGGGTGAGCCAAGTGGTTGATCTGAGAAGACTCTTCTAGACCATTTCTGTCCTGGGAAACCTGGCCCAGGTGTCCCGGCTATAACTGAAGCTTAGGAATTCCTGGACGGATTGTCCAGGGACAATTTTTTATTCTCAGCCTGCCCTTCCCAGAAGGGAAACAGGGTGGCCTGTTTTTCACAGAGGTTAGGCTGGTTTCTTTTGTTAGGGGAAGACTCTGGCAACTTTGTTTGAAATGGTGAATAGCCTATTGAGCAACCTGAAAAGCTTTTTCCATCATTACTCCCTGGAGTGAGAATTAATCACATCAGAATTCTAATCTTGGCTCTGCCTCTAATTAGCAGGGTCATTTTATGTAAGTCCTTTTAACCCCGTTTGGCTTCTGTTTCTGCATCTGTAAAATGAGGTTTATGAATCCAAAGGTCTCTCTGCATTCTTAGGTTCTCTGCCTTCTAATTCACCGGGAGCCAATAAAACTAGAAAATAGACTAGAAAATAGATCACATGGTAAGGATTTCCTATATCGATTGCCCTAAATTTGGTGTATTTTTGCAGAAAATCAATCTAGGCAATGTGAAGGGCCCACGCACTCTGGTGTCACAAAATATATTTACGATAGTACATGGTTTTGGTGGGGTTATGGGACTAGGGTCCCTGATGACAATCTCCAATGCCACTTCTGGGAGCTTTGAGAAGACTTGAAGGAGTTTTTAGCTCACAGGCAACGCCAAGCTTGAGTGCCTTGAAGGGGAATACCAATGATGCTTCCGGTCCAGCTTTGGCCTCTATAAGCATGATTCCTTTGCCCCAGTATCAGTGTAATTCCCATTCTAAATGCATTTCTACCTCTTCACTACTGACTCCTTTAGAAGCTGACATGAGCTGAAGCTTCTACTAACCCATTTTGGACAGTGAGCCTGTCGTTCTGACTTGTCGTGCTGTCCCTTGCAGGTAATATAGCCAACAAACATGATGACCACAGCACCAGCTCAAAATGTGTGTGTAAAAGAAAAGTATGTTATAAAAGTCCAATCTCAGCAAGGGAAAGGAGGGTAAAGGAGCACTTGCCTGCAGCCTGCCAGAAATGTGGATGGGGGTGGCTATGTTTTTCTTTTCATCCAAACATTTTGGCCTGTCTCAGGTCAGCCATTTCTTTCCCCCGCAGCATTTCATTTTGACGCAAGGGAAACTAGGTGGAAATCCATCCCCACCACTGCGGGAAGAGCTCCAGACAAGGCCCTCCTAATGGAAGGTCAATAGTACCACCTGAAAAATGGCAGGAAGCCCTTCTGGGGAAAGCATTCTGCTTGCACTAGTGAGGAAGATAGAATCAGCATTTGGGCTGCATCAGGGAACCACACAAAGGACAGTCAAGGCATGACCTAAGCGGGGTTTCTTGACCTGGGGTCCATGAACAGGCTTCATGGAGCCTGAGAACCACCCAGAACACCTGAAAACATCTGTATGTGCATGTTTTTAAGGAGAGGGTTCACAGCTTTCATCAGATTCTCACAAAGCTGCCCCTGACCAAAGAGAGGTTAAAGAGCAGAGACATAATACATTTTCTTTTGTGCCTCTGTCTCTGGATCCAGGGTGATAAAGCTGACTTGCCCATCTTTCTTCTTTGCTGTTCCTAGAAAAAGCAAGTGAGTCAGACCAAGATCCGGGTCATCTCAACCATCCTGTTCATCTTGGCCGGCTGCATTGTATTTGTGACAATCCCCGCTGTCATTTTCAAATACATCGAGGGGTGGACGGCCTTGGAGTCCATTTACTTTGTGGTGGTCACTCTCACCACGGTGGGCTTTGGTGATTTTGTGGCAGGTAAGTGCCCTGGGCATCCCCGTCACTGGGGCCCCTGTGGGTGGGGGAAATATTCCGTTGGCAGTGCTTTCCCAAACCACGAGGAAAGATGCTGTGGGAGAAGCAAATGAAAAAGGCTCAGCGTTCCCACTGCTATGCACAGGCTCATTTCTAGCCCATGGTCAGCAGTGGGCTTCTGCCATGTGTGAGGAAAGCCAGCCTCTTCCTCCCCAAGACTTCTGTATTAAGTCTCCTTGAATCAACTGATAAAGACTATATTAGCAAGTGGCAAATATGAAACTCTGGAGAGATTAGCATAGAGTTTAGCCTTCAGTGAGCTGCAGGTTAAGCTTCCTGATGCCACCAAAGTGAGGGCCATCATCTTTGAAAGAGTTGTCCTGGGCATGCCCCGCCTCCAGACTTAGGGCTCAGTTGGCTACCAGGAGCTGAGAACTGCCCTCCCACCCCTGAGGGAATATAGTGTAATGGATTCTGCATGAATGTATGTAAAAGCAACAGCCTACATTGTGCAAATAAATGCCAATGAGCTGGGTTGATGGAAGCAAAAGAAAACCACCATCACTTTCATTTAGGGTCTGGGAGTTGAAAATGAAATGAGATCTGGCTTCTTATATGGATCACTTTCCCAGAGTGTGGTAGGAAGGCAGGAATAGAAGAAGGAGGCCACACTTCTCTTTTTCAATGGGATAGCTCTAGGTCAGACAATCGATCCTTTTCTACCTCAAGAAGTGACCACCACCATCCTAAGTTCAGAATGTTTGGGTGGAGTATGTGTGTCCTTGCCCAGTTCCTGGTTAAGCAGCATCCTGGGCATTTGCAGGCTGAGCTCTCAGGCCGACTGTCCTTCACTTGGTACACGATCCCGCTGTGCCTTGGTTTCTCCACGGAGGACAGTGCACATAAGTATAGGTCTGGTCCTGGGAACCTGGAAAGCAGGAAATTCTGGATGGGATAGTGGAAGCTCATCAAAAGGTGTGGGTGCCTCCTTGTTAATTCTGTGATAAAGATAACTGGAAGAGTGGTTTTATAGCTATTCCAACCGGGCAGATGAAAACTGATGTCCGCTTTGTAGAAATACCAGCTTTTGTTTTTCTTTCTTTTTATTGACTAAGGACTAAGAATTGCAAAGTCAAAGTGATTAAAAATTGTTTGCAAAAATCCTGGGGCCTGGGACCCCAAGTTTTGCTTTTGCACAGTGCTCAACTATTGTGCAGGGTAGCCATTGCCCTTCACCTTGAGGGGCAAGTCACCTGATGCCGTCTGATTAGAGGCCTGAAGCTCTGGAGAGAAACCACAGAGAAACTGAGCAAAGTAAGATGAACGATTGTCCAGTTCATTCCTTAGCATCTTCCAGAGCTGGTCTGTGGGAAAACTCAGTGGAGCTTGATGCTGTAATGACAGGTGGCGTTCAGAACTATTTCACAGACGTCTTTAAGTTCCCCCAAAGTGTTACTGGCCCTAGGCTGTGCTTCAGAGCACTCTGTGCTCACCCTGGGCTGTCCGGGGGACTGTTAGAGGACACTTGTGACAACCCCTGCCTGCTCTCTAACACTGCTCAATTCAACCTGTTAATCTGGGCACAAATAGCACCGCCCCGGGAATAAGAGATTTAAAAAGGATTTATGATTTTTGTTTCTTCTTATTAGACACCAGGGACAGTGAGCCCTTAGCACACACTCGCACTTGACCTTATCTTTACTTACCCAGTAAGAACATGACCTCCGCAGTCACAGACAGGACACTATTTTAATTCCCTTCTTTACTGCTGATTACAGAGCCACATTTCCTTGTCCTGAGGTCTCCACAGACAGGGCTTTCTTATGGTTCACAGTGCTGAATGTGATCACGCCAGGCCCTTCTAAGCCCCAGCTTCTACAGCTTACGTAGACCAGTCTGAAGAATGCGTGCCTTAAAAGAGTGGGAGTGTGTCACAACCTTTTGGCAATACTCTGGCAGTGATAGGGAAGGATGCCCAATCATTTAAAAAGGTATATTGGCAAGAGTTGATGGTTGCTGTGATTTAACACAGTATCAGCTGTACTAGAAATATAATCAGGACCTCGATTACCACGCAGGATTAGGTGCTGGTTTATTTTGTAGCTGGCTTGCTTTAGGACAGCCAGGCAACATTCCAACGTTTCACAACCTCGAGTGGGAGCACACACAGACCTCCGAATTCTGGGCAAGCAGCTGATACAGAAGACACAGGAGGGTGGTTATCGCTTTGTTCGCTAGCGCACTCTAGTGACAATCTTTGTTGGGTGATGGTGACTGGCTAAGGTAAATATTTACTCTCAGATAGCTCCAAGGAGAAAGCTGCAGTTTTCTAGTCTAGCGCAGAAACAAAATGAACCTCAGAAACCACTTAATGTTGCAGGAATTCCAATGGTATATCCTAGAGAAAGCTGCAGGGGAGAGTTTAAAAGGGAAAAGAAAAAAGGCAGCTAAACCACACCTGAGGGGCTGGCCACAGAGGCCTTTAGCAATGTTTGGAATTCTGATTTTAAGATAAGTCAGATAGAAAAAGTCAAGAACCATATGGTTTCACTCATGTGGGATACAAAACTGAAAGCAACAAACAAGTAAACAAACAAACAAAAATTGGTATATACAGACAACAGTATGATGGTTACCAAAGGGAGGGGCGGCTAAAAAAGGATAAAGGGGGTCAAATATATGGTGATGGAATGAGAACTGACTTTGAGTGGTGAACACATAATGTAATATACAGATGATGTATTATAGAATTGTACACTTGAAAACAACATAATGTTATTAACCCCAACACATGTAATGTCACACGAGTAAGTGTAATAAGATAAAAAAAATAAAAGGCATACATTACAATGAAAGAAAAAGAACAAAGACAAAACCCTTTTTTCTTTATAAAAAATAAACAAGAAATGGCAGTAGCTGTTGAGACCTCATGGGATGCACTGAAAAGTGGGTTCGGTCACATGGAGAAGAGCCACAGGCCACAGTGCCTGCCCAGCTGCTTTGGGAGGTATTATTGATAACATAAGGGCTCAGTATGGATTTGGCGATGCTAGATGAGGTTACCACCATTGCCCAGTGGGAAAGTCTAGTCATCACTCATGTAGTAGCATAATTACCAATCCACCGCTAATGTCGGTTGTCTTAGAAAGGGCCACCTGCCTAGTTCATCGGGCAATGCCTCTCTCAGAGTGTGAACAGCATCAATTATTTCCTGGAGCTTCCTTACTTCTTTAGGAGAGGGGGCTGGGCTTGGAACCTATTTTTCATGGCTACCTTTGGCAGTGCCTGTGGGAGAGCTAGAATAAATTAGGCTAATTATTTTGAATAAATGACTGGTCCTTTCAACTGAACAGCCAGTCGATGCAATCAGACAACTAGCCAATTTCATTTGATGGATTTTTCCTGTAATCCCTATTTATAACATAAAGGGATTGGACTAGCTGGCCCTGAAGTTCCCTTTCAGTTCTAGCATGGTAATTCTAATTACTCAGTCTAATTGATCCTTTGGATTTGCATCATGTAAACATCCCTCAGCATTAAATCACTATTACGGGATCAAAGTCTCAGGAATGACATTAAGTCTAATTTTACTTCCACACATCCACTCAGCTCTTGGTAAATGCATGTGCACTAAGGAAGGAAGTAGTTCCATGAATTCAAACCATTTGGAAATATTTCATAATATTTTTATTAAATTGAAAGAAGTTCAAGAAAAAAATTGACAACTGGACCTGACCTGTTGTCCTCCAGCTCAAGTCATTCATTGTCAACCTCAGATTGAGAATAGTTGGATTAAATGGGCCACTGACATATTTTTGTTACGGGTATGACAGTTAGTGGTCAAGAATTAAAGGAAGTTAAGCCACAAGTCGTTTTCCCGTAGGAACAGCACACATCTTTTCCTTGCCTTCCAACCCCTGTCACATCTTGTATACAGCAGGCCTAACAGTTAAGTGTTAGATGGTGGTGGGATGATGACATCTCTGCTGCATGGACCAGAATATGTTTGTTTTGCAAAGAGCATATGCTAGATCCTGGTTAAAGTAACATTTGGTTGTTTTCAGGGGGAAATGCTGGCATCAATTACCGGGAGTGGTATAAGCCCCTAGTGTGGTTCTGGATCCTTGTTGGCCTTGCCTACTTTGCAGCTGTCCTCAGTATGATCGGAGATTGGCTACGGGTTCTGTCCAAAAAGACAAAAGAAGAGGTAGGACCCCCTTCCAGATTCTGTGAATATTCTTGAGATCAGATGAGATCATGTCAAGAATTTCCTGTCTCTGTTCTATTGGCTAGAGCAATTCTCACTAAATGGTGGGCTCCTAAGGCTTCCTGGGTTTGAATCATTACCTAAAAGCCAAGTTAGATTGAATAGCAGTTATTTTTGGATCTTTTTCTGGCAGGTGAGAAAATTTGGCAGGTGACTCACTTACCTACCAGCCAATGGATCCTGGAAAGGCTAGTAAACAAGAACTTATTTTTAAAAAGGAAAAGGAAAAGAAAAGGAAAAGAAAAAAAAAGAAATAGCAGTCGTAGACTATGTTGAAGGAAGTGTGCGATTGCCCCTTATCAGTAGATATGTGGGGGAGGCTTAAAAAATTCATAAAAAGCTTGGAAAAGCTGGCCTGTCCTTCAGGTGTACAGGCCTTGGGATCTGTATGGGAATGCAGTTGAATGCCAGTCTTTCCCCATTCTGTAGGAGACTGAAGTCACTGAATGGTGGCCAGCCATGCATAAGTGTCCTTGAGGGGTTCCTTTCACCTGTGTCCCCTTCTGGTTGTCTGGTCTGTACAAATAAGTATATCCCTGTGGCCAAGGGCATGCAATCTTTACTCCCTCATATAAATGTGCACAGAAACCTACAAAAAGGCAAGAAAAGGAAGGCATAAGAAGGAAAGGTAGATTTCATGAGTTTTTTCTAAAAAGTCCATATAGTTCTTCTAGAAAGAGAGGAAAAGAAATAAGAAAGGAGGCAGCAAGGGAAAGAGAAGGGAAGAGGTAAAGAAAGGAAAGGAGATAAAAACTAAGGAACTAAAAAGAGGGACAGCCTCTTTAAGGGCAACTGTTTACTTCCCAGACTATGGTCATTCTGTGTAGAAGGCCCCGGGAGAAAGTCGCCGAGTGGAGAAAGTTTCCTGGGCACAATGTTCCTTTTCCTGGCTTACAGAGACACTGGCAATGCAGTCTGCATCCAGTCTGATGCCCCAGATAGCTAACTCACCTGCCAAAAATCAGCTATAATGAAAGAGAGAGTAACAATATAAATAGTGACTTTCTTCAGTGCAAAAATCTGAGTTGCTCATCTGTATAGGAAAGCACAGGACGGGTACTATTTGCCTGCTGAGTAAGAGCCCTGAAATTGGGTACTGCTGCTCCCACAAAACCTCACTCTAAAGAAGCATGTTCTGTGGGCTTTGGCAGAACACGCCCCCTTTATGCATCATGACCAGAGAAATTTGGTCACCAGGTGCCTTGGAGGGTCTTCTTAAACCAGGGCAAGCCTGACAGCACTTGACCACAGCATGACCCAGGTACAGGGTGACCAACAGCCCCGATTGGCCCAGGACTGAGTGGGTACCTAGGACATAGGACTTTTCCTTTTAAAATCAGGACAGTCCCAGGCTAACTGGGACAGGTTGGTCACCTACCCAGATAGAGGCATTGGAGGGACAGGGAAGGGCAAAGGACCTGCTGAACACATGCTTTGTGTCCAGGACTGAGCTACATGCATGCCTTTATCTCATATGACACTAAAAACTCTGGATGTGGTTCCCCACCCCCACCCCCCGTTATGTTGGAGGAATGAGGCCATACAATTAAAGTCGTGGACACATGACTGGATCCCCATCTCCAAATTTCAAACTTCCGTTGGGTTCTCCAGCACCTGTCTCCTTGAGTCATCTGCTACCTTGAGATGGGTGTTTAGGCCACAGGAGGGTCTACAGCAGAGGTAGCATTTCACCCCTCCCCCTGGATGTGTGCTCCACTGCCTCGGGCCTCCCCGTGAACCATCCTTCCCAGGGGACCCCCCAGGGCTGTGGGTGCTGGGGGCTCTGGCACAGAGGAATTTATCAGCGAGTTGTTGCTCTTCTGTCTCTCGGCTAGGTGGGGGAAATCAAGGCCCACGCGGCCGAGTGGAAGGCCAACGTGACGGCCGAGTTCCGGGAGACGCGGCGGCGGCTCAGCGTGGAGATCCACGACAAGCTGCAGCGGGCGGCCACCATCCGCAGCATGGAGCGCCGGCGCCTGGGCCTGGACCAGCGGGCCCACTCGCTGGACATGCTCTCCCCCGAGAAGCGCTCTGTGTTCGCCGCGCTGGACGCCGGCCGCTTCAAGGCCTCGTCCCAGGAGAGCATCAACAACCGGCCCAACAACCTGCGCCTGAAGGGCTCGGAGCAGCTGAACAAGCACGGGCAGGGGGCCTCCGAGGACAACATCATCAACAAGTTCGGGTCCACCTCCAAACTCACCAAGAGGAAAAACAAAGACATCAAAAAGACCTTGCCCGAGGATGTGCAGAAAATCTACAAGACGTTCCGGAATTACTCCCTGGACGAAGAGAAGAAGAAAGAGGAGGAGACGGAGAAGATGTGTAACTCGGACCACTCCAGCACGGCCATATTGACTGAGTGCATCCAGCCGCAGGCCGGTGTGGAGAACGGGATGGTCCCCACGGACACCAAAGACAGGGAACACGAGAACAACGCATTACTTGAAGACAGAAACTAAGTGTTAAGGACATTGGACTTGATGAAGCGTTGTGGTTTTTTTTTTTTTTTTAATACTCACCCTGAGACACGTGCCTTAAACAGATTTCTCGTTAGTCCGAAATTACATAGCATTGAAGAATATATTTCACTGTGCCATAAACGACCGAGAAAGCTCGCTCTGCCAAAAGGAATCAAACAACAAGGACTCCACTTCCCATTGGTCATGACATTGGTCATGGCCGCCAATGTCAAGCGCGCTTCGGTGGCAAGGCTGTCCCCTGTGCAGCGCCGCCCAGCCATGGCACATAGAAAAGGGCAGCTATTCCTTAGACCAGCCTTCTGAAAGGAACAGGTGTGTCTTTTAGATGGAGTCTCATTTCCTGAACCTACCGTTAGTGATATATGCACACATGCACAAGGGGACCAGATTGCGGGTGAACTGGTACCTGTAACTAGGGTTAGAGTTGACATTTTTGGCATGTTGCTCTGAGCTTGAATTTTGATACAAACCATTCAGTGCATAGCTAGCCTTTCTAAGCTCCAAATGAATGTCCATGGGACCTGAGAGCACGTGGAATTTGTTGGAAGCAGACCAGAGCACACATATTAAAAGGTGCAATTGCTTTCCTCATTACAAAAGAAAAAATAATTGCAAACATCACACTGTGGATATCACCTTAACCAATGACAGAAGCCTACTGAATTTTGTCTTTCTCAAAAGGGTAGGTGGTCCAAACGAACTTGCAAGCATTGGTGAAAACTCAACCTCAACGGCTGCATGGTTACAAGCAAAAATCATGCATTTTCCTCAGTGGGTGCATTGGTGAAAATAAACTGGTTTTGAAATGTTCATGTTCACTTTTCTAGTGGAACTTCAGTTATAACTTGTTTTTATAAGAGGGGGAAAGATACCAAAACTATTGCCTTGCATGATGCCAGTGGCTTGCTGTTCTATCTAGCTGATCCTAAATTTTTATAAAAATAGACATCCTGCATGTCTGAGACATACCAAGGAGGACCATGGCATCATTCCATCTCAGGGCTTTTTGTCCTTTTGGGTGTCTTAGGGTAGACATAGTTACAAGATCCAGTCTTGCTATCTCCAAACAAAAGGAAAACTAATCCCTCAACCAACCCTTGTACGTACAAGAAGATTGAATTGTTTTAATTGCTTGCAGCTTAAGTGCCATTAATGCCATTTAAAAAATAATACTGAAAAGAAGTATTTAAAATATTTTACTTTTATGTTTGGGCATTCCTTTCTTTTGAAAGCATTACTTTTCCTTGCTTGTTTCTTTATGTCATACCTGCTATTGGAACACCAACTGGAACACCAATGTGACTGATTGTTTCAAGGCAGACAATAACCAACACGTGGTAATTATGATTACTCTGTGAGGTTAAAACATGAGTGAAGGAAAGTGGGGGAATGGCTAGTCATAAGATTTGAGAGGAAGTATTTAAATGGCTTTTTGTCAGAAAGGGAAAAATACGAACTAGGCCAATCATTCTGTGTATGCATCAGATGTTTTCATAATTGGCTGGCCCCTGCACTGGTTCAGACTTAGCTATTTGGACCATACACTTAAGCATTTGGACCTGGCAGCAGCAGGAAATTGCTGGTTTTGGGCATCCCAGGCTCAATGCCACCTTTTGGGGATTTCACATGACTTAAGACATAAGTGGAAAGATCATAGGACTAGCAGAAATTTCCAAAAACCCATCTAATGCTTTCCGACTGCCAGGAAAAATTATACCCATCACATCTTTGACCACTGGTACCATGCCAGACCTCTTCCTGCCCGTTTTCCAAAAATGAACAGCTCTCCCTTGATTGGAGCACAACCTGCACCCCCCCCCCCCAATCCCCAACCTCTAGGCTCTGGTTAAAGTTCTGGCATTGCTTTTGAGGAAGGAGCCAAATAAGAATCAACTTTGATGAGGCCCTTCCTGCCTGTCCAAGGTAGGTTTGGGTTAATGCCTCCATGGGGCTGGAGCTGTGGCTCACTGGTAACATCCTGTGTCCACACAGCAATAAACAGACACTGGAGAAGTGATGTCTGTGCACGTGTGGGCAATGGCTCTTACTGTGGAAGTCATTCCAGCCTGAGGAAATGTGTTCGAAGCAATTGGTAGATAACTGGAACTTTCTTATTCTGTCAAGTTAAAAGCTTCCTGATTAAACTGTCCATGGATCTCATTCATTGGGGTTTCCACCCTCTATTACTCGGTCCCTTCATTATAGTAGTGTGTTAAAATTCTAGACCCTATAGCCAAATCTGGCAGAGGCTTCCCTGTCATTTATCCAGTGGCTTCTGTGGGCCAGGCACTAGGTTAGGCACTTTATGGGCATTAGCTCACTGAAACCTCGCAGCAACACTCTGCGGGAAGTGTTTGCAAACCCCTTATGCAGAGGAGACACAGAGGCTCAGGGAAGCTAAGTAAGTAACTTACCCAATGGCACACAGCAAGAAAGTGGCAGAGCTGGTATTCAAAACCTGTTTGACCAAAGTCTGCTTTCGACTTTGTTATAGCGTCCATGTCATACACCCTTGTGTGTGTGTGTGTGTGTGTGTGTGTGTGTGTATGTTAGTGTGCATGTGTGTCTTTCTAGTTTCATGGACACAGCATACAGAGGTGGGGAGAAGATCTCTACTACAAAGAGGGTACAAGGTCTTTGTGTAAACATGGCTTAAAGTGTTGACCTTGCCGAACTTCCTGTACATTATTTCATTATTTTAGTTTTGGTTTTGGTTTGGGGAGGGCTGCATGTGGCACCCTTTCTGTATTGTTAGAAATGCCCTTTGAAAGCACTCTTTTGCACTTTACTTGCTTACCTTGCAGGAACTCTGCATACAGCAGGAATAAAACAATTCAAAGCACTAAGCTGCACATTCTATCGTTTCCCCCAAAATAAGACCTAGCTGGACAATCAGCTCTAACGCATCTTTTGGAGCAAAAATTAATATAAGACCCGGTACTTACATTATATATTATATTATATTATATTATATTATATTATATTATATTATATTATATTATATTATATTATATAGACCCGGTCTTATATTATAGTAAAATAAGACCAGGTTTTATATTAATTTTTGCTCCAAAAGACACAGTAGAGCTGATTGTCTGGCTAGGTCTTATTTTTGGGGAAACAGGGTACCGACTGGAACAGGTATTGGTGTGTGCATAGACGCTTCCCCAGATGAGTTAAATCACAGTAGTATGAAGGGGTCAGAAATAGCCCTTGACTGATAGTGGGGAAATGTCCAATGTAACCCACTCCCCAGGAACAGATGGGGCCCAGGCCCTGAGAAGTAAAATCAAAGAAGAGCCCTCCCTCTATGGAGATTGATCTATTAATATTGGGCAAAATGTCTGACAAACTATAATCTCTAAAGGAGAAACTGAGGGAATAAGAAGGTTGGACAGCTCGTTGGATGTACAAGCAAAGATGTGGGGGAGGCCAGTGGTTTTGGAGTTGCTGGAATGGTACTTATTATTATTATTATTTTTTAAGATTTTATTGGGGAAGGGGAACAGGACTTTATTGGGGAACAGTGTGTATTACTTCCAGGACTTTTTTCCAAGTCAAGTTGTTGTCCTTTCAGTCTTAGTTGTGGAGGACGCAGCTTAGCTCTAGGTCCAGTTGCTGTTGCTAGTTGCAGAGGGCGCAGCCCACCATCCCTTGCGGGAGTTGAACCGGTAACCTTGTGGTTGAGAGGACACGCTTCAACCAACTGAGCCATCTGGGAGCTCAGCGACAACTCAGCTCAAGGTGCCGTGTTTAATCTTAGTTGCAGGGGGCAGAGCCCACCACCCCTTGCGGGACTCGAGGAATCGAACTGGCAACCTTATGGTTGAGAGCCCACTTGCTCGTGTGGGAATCTAACCAGCAGCCTTCGGTGTTAGGAGCATGGAGCACTAACTGCCTGAGCCACTGGGCTGGCCCCGAATGTTGCTTTTTAAAGATGGGCCAAATAGCATGTAGAAAACATGTGGATAAGGCAAATTCTAAATGCCCAACAGCGCAGCCCTGCCCTTCCAACCTGCACTCCCCTCCCCACCATAAACCTGGAGTAGACGTGTTGAGTCTGCCCACGGAAAGAGTGCATGCTCAGTCTCTTTAGTGGGCAGTGTCTTTTGCTTCACCTGGTAATTAGATCCTGAAGTTTTGTTTCAAAACTGGTCTGGAGGTTTACTGGTGAGAGCCAAGGGACAGTTTGCAGAGACTCAGTCCTAACCCAATCATGACTCTAGGAATTGATCACTTTGGGGGTCGGGCCTTCATGTGTGTGTAGGTAGGGGTGTCCCTGGCCTACAACCAGGGTGACTGGGACTATTTGGCTGTGCTCTACAGGCCTAGTCTCTGATGGTGGGCACCTCTGTCCCCTTGCCTATATCTCTGTTACGTCCTCAGCACATCAAAGGAGCTGAACACAGATAATTGTCAATGTCCCCTCCAGTTCTGCAGTTCTCTGACCAAACTTCCTGGTCTGTGACTTAAACTTATTAAGAATGTTGTTAGCTGGATTTGTGAGTACTGACTAACGGGCCCACTCATTTCAGCCTGAGAGCTTAGTGTCCTGCTCTTCGGGATTTGCTTTCTGGGTGATTGATGGAGGCCAGATGTATTTGAGAGCCTGGTGTCTAAGTTAGGATTGTGCCCCGTGTAGGTTCACTCTCTCTTCCCTTACTGTCGCTTGGAGGACCCATGCCGTGCGGGCATTTTTTGCATGGTGTTAAGACTATTTAAAGAATTTTAAGCTGTTGCTACTTGAAAGTCAGTTGTAGTAAAGGTTCCCTTTGATGACTTCATGAATTTATATACTATGGACACCTCAGTCAGACACAAATGTACACACACACACGAACACATACATACACAAGAAATGGCTGCTTTGGGTTCTGTGAGGACCACTCCATGTTGAAAGTCCTAGTTGTGCTAGACGTTAGCAAAGTACCCCCTTGCCTCCCTCTGAGACGATGTAATTTCCTGGCTGAGTCAATGCCGCTCATCTATTTGTGTGCTTGGTTTGGGGACTTTGTGAGCATGGGGCCAGAATTTGGGTAGGGCAGGTTTTCACTCACTGGCTTGGGTAAGAATGTAAACCACCCAGTGTACACCATGGTTTCCAAACCATGGGAAAGGCACAGGCAAACAAACAAGCCTGCAGAGACTTTCTAAAAAAGAGAGAGAGAAAAAAAGCCACTATTGCATTTCATGTCTCTGTTTTCTGCATCCCACTAATGTTCCAAGTGGGGTCTATTCTTTCTCACTGTTATGATGCAACTGTGGGCAAAGACAGTGGTTGTGTGAGCAGAGGGAGCTTTTGGTGGTATAATGTAAGAGCTAGTTAACAATGGCCTTAAAAAATAACAATGGTAACTTTCTGAAACAAAGGTGACTTCAATTTGGCATAGTGGATGCTGTTAATTATGCGTGTGGAAACTTTGGAATAGCACAACGATTCCAGGGCTGTAGAATAAAGCCCTACCCTCTGCCCTCACACAACAAACCAGCTGCATTGCACTTCATCAACCTGCCCACAGTCCCTGTAAACCTCAATCCTCCCGTGGCAGCCCCTACGTCTCATGAAGGGAAATGACAGGTGTCTCTGACTTCACTGAATGTGATTATCATTTTCACAGGTGCCTAAGAGATTGGGAATCTACTTTGTGTTCTCGGTTAAGTGAAAAATCTCGAATAGTTCCCTGTGCATTAAAAAAAAAAAAAATCCCCGCGAAGACTTCCGTTCCATCAATAAGAGCAGACCCATGCTGCAGAGAATGATTGGAAAACCTCTCCTTTGCCAGCAGGGAGCCAAGCTTGAAGGGAGAAGGTGCAGCGGTGCCTAGAAGAGATATGCAAACCAATCCACATGCAAACCAGCCTCAGGCCTCCTTCCCTGTCCCACAGTCACAGGCAGGTGACCCAGTGACAATGACCACAATAAACCTATGTGTGGAGGTGTTTTACCTATTTTTCTCTCTGTAGGATTTCATGGTGCTTAAAAAAAAAGGCATTTTACAGAAAATAATGAGGGGTGGGGGGAGGAGGGAATTTCATAATATTCTTAGAAAAAGTACAAAAGCAAATTTGCTTGAAACATTTCAATAAACTGTGCTGCTATTGTCTTTATTTGATGATGTAATTTTTTTTTTTTCAATGATGGAGAAAATTGCAACAAAGACCTTCTGGAAGATCCAATCCAATGTCTCTCCTGTTTTCCTTTCTTTTGTGGGGCCGAGTGTGGTTTGTAGCGGCTGGAGTGAAATCCACGCTCAGGACTGCTGGTGCTGTGGGGACACTTCTTGCCTGGCAGGGCACTCACAGGCGTTCAGCAGGATAGAGCCTGTGGGAACTCACAGGCTTGCAGGTAGAGGAGCCCACCACAACCCAAGACGAGCATCGTAAATAACCCAGTGTTATTGCACACATACTTTTCACCTCCCGAGTTTGATCTGATTCTGATTGTGTATGACTGGGGGTTGTACAGCATGATGTCACATTATCGATGTACCGTGTTTCCCCGAAAATATGACCTAACCAGACCATCAGCTCTAATGCGTCTTTTGGAGCAAAACTTAATAGAAGACCCGGTATTATATTATATTGATGTAGGTGATGTTGGATCTGCTGGCAGTTTCTGAGTGTGGGCCGGGATCGTGTCTCGTGAAGCCGAAGAATGGAAACACGGACCAGGGGGAGGCAAAAAGTTTTAAAAAGAGGATAGTTTATTAGAGGCAGGAGAAGAGGTTGCAGCTCCCTAGCCGGAGGGGGTCCTGAATGGGGGGTGCCCCATGACTGAGGCAAAAGCTCTTACTTTTATACCTTCCCTTGCCTGCTTGGGGAAGGGGAGCTGTTTGAAGAAGGGAACTTGTTTGAAGAAGGGAACTGGCGCCTTCTAATGAAATTCGTCTACCAGGTTTGTTCTGCTTGCCCATCCTGAAGGAATTAACAAAGTAACCCACTCTTTATCTATCAGATCTGCTCCATGTGTCAGGCCAAAAGGAATTTTATGATTAACCTCAAGGCCTTGTTACATTATGTCCTGAAGCGAAGGAGTGATTTCAAAACCTGGAGTTTTAGGATATGGCTGTCTTTTGTTTATTCCACCAGGGACCTCCCTGTCTACCTAGGGACATGCTAACTCTCCTGTATCAATATTGCCTTTGTCATGTGTCTACCAGCCATGGGCTTGTAATAATGAGTGGTAGAGAGAAAATACCTACCATTTTTGAGTACCTATTATGTACCAGGTACTGTGCTAGGCAGTTTGCAAACATGCCATTTAGTCTTCCAAATGAAACAAGTTGGGTTTCTTCATTTTGTAGATGAAAACTTGGAGGCCCAGACAGAAGAAGAAACTTCCAACCCAAGTTAATCATCTCCTAATCTGAGTTTCTTTTACTCGGTCATGCAGCTGCATGCTGGCATTTTTTTTTTTTTTTTACATAGTGTTAAGACTATACAAAGAATTTTAAGCTTGTTGCTATTTGCAAGTGAATTGTAGTAAAGGGACATATGCTTTGAGCACTCTTCCAGTAAAGGCGATGTCCTTCCTTCTGACTTGTTCTCTCTCTGTCTCCTTTTCTATTTGTGAGAGAGGCATGCCATGATGTCAAAGGTGAAATCCTGGCTGTGAGACTGAGGCAAAAGCAAGGCCAGCGGCCTACATGGTAGTCAAAGCCGAGAACTTCACCCATGTTAACCCAGTGTGACTACTGGTCATGGTCTGGGCAGGGACAGATCTGGTTCTGGTTCGTGTTTTTATCGTTTCCATGGGCCTGGCACAGGGCATGGCACCTGGAAGGAGCTCAAAGTGCTCTTTCCAAAAGAAGCAAATTGGTCTGTGGGTCTTTTTGGCCTTCAGGATAAAACCCAGCCCCTCTGGGATATCAGGCCTGTGTGCATTTCTCCCTCATCATACAACAGCTTCTGCTGCCACCATTTATGAATCACTTGCAGGCTCCCCAAATGGCCCAGGCTTTCTTCTATCTCCAGGTCTTTGCACATGCTGTCCCTTTTGAAAGTCCTTCTCACTTATGTGTCCTCCCCTCCCCCATTCCAGTATGACCTGACTCATTCGTGTCCCGCAGTGCTGAACTGAAGAGGTACCTCTGGGACATCTTTCCTCATTCTTCCCCATCCCCTCAGAGTGAGTTGGCTGCCTTCAGCACAGCTTGAGCTCTCCGTAACTATAGCACTTGCTATGCTGGATTTTAACTGCCAGCATCCTTGTCTGCTTGACACAGATTATGAACTCCTCAGGGTAGGAATTATGCCTTTTATTTTCATTCTCAGCACTGAGCGTTGCACCTGATACAATATAGACACTCAAATTATTGGCAGAATAATTTTAATACCCTGATTGATAGCACATTTGCATCCTTCGAGACAGATTTAATTTTTTCATGAATTGGAAGACATTTAGAGCCAAGATTGGTGAAATAAGTAATTTACCCAACTCCTAAAGTATCATCTTAGTCAAAACCAAGTTTGCCTACAAAGTAATGAGTTTGATTTGTATTTTGGGCTTACTGAGAACTCCAAAATTTTAATCACAGTGATAAGCTGTTGGAATAACTAGCTTTGAAAGATGACTACTCTGAAGAATAGCTCTCATTTAGACGTATAGAAAATGGAATGTTTATTTTAAAACCGGTATTGTTACTATGGAGAGTTTGGATGTCTATGAACTTAGTGAAATAGGAGTTTATACTTTGTAGGGATGTCAAATATATGGCAAATGTGCCACCACTTTTTACGTCTGTGTCCGAGGCAAATATCTCCATCAATCACAGAACTCCTTCCTTGTTAATCGAGGTGCATTCTCAGAATCCATTTTAAGACTATACTTGAGGTTAGTAGTTTTATATTTTAAAGATGTTATTAAAACATAGCTAAATACAATGTTATATTGGTTTCAGGTGTACCTCATAGGGGTTCAACAGTACCCACCTGGCACTATACATAGTTATTTCCATATTATTGATTATATTCCCTATGCTAAAGAAGTAATCATCATGAGTCCAGCAGCCATCTGTCACCGCACCATGCTATCACAATGTTATGGACTATATTTCCTATGCTGTGTATTACATCCCCCAGACTTACTTGTTTTATATCTGGAATTTTGAATCTCTTATTCCCCTTTATCTTTCCCCCGTTTCTAATTTTTCAATTACATTTGACATTCAGTATTATTTTATATTAATTTCAGGTGTACAGCATAGTGGTTAGAAATTTATATAATTTATGAAGTGATCCCCCTCTCTAGTACACACCTGACACTGTACATAGTTATTACCATATTATCCATTATATTCCCTATGCTTTACATTACATCCCCATGACTATTTTATAACCACCAATTTGTATTTCTTAATCCCTTCACCTTTTTCACCCTGCCCCAATCCCCCTTTCCCATCTATCACTCCAATACATCTAGTACCCCTCTGACACCATATATAGTTATTGCAATATTACTTACAATATTCCTTATACTATACCCTACATCCCCATGATTACTGTATAATAACCAATTTGTACTTCTTGGTCCCTTCCTCTTTTTCACCCATCCTCAAACGCCCTGCCATCTGGCAACCATAAAAGTACTCTCTGTATCTATGAGTTTGTTTCTGTTTCATTTATTTATTTTGTTCTTTAGATTCCACTTATAAATGAAATCATATGACATCTGTCTTTCACTGTCTGACTTACTACACTCATCATAATACCCTTGAGGTCCATCCATGTTATCACAGATGGCAAGATTTCCTTCTTTTTTTCAGCGGAATAATATTCCACTGTATGTATGTGCTAGCTCTTCTTTATCTATTCACCAATTCAAGGACATCCAGGTTGTCTTCATATCTTGGCCATTGTAAACAAAGTTGCAATGAACATATGGATGAGCACATCCTGTTGAAGCAGCATTTTGGGTTTGTTTGGATACATACCCATTAGTGGGATTCTTAGGTCCTTCTTTGTCTCGTTATAGTCTTTGTTTTAAAGTCTATTTTGTCTGATACAAATATTGCTACTCCAGATTTTTTGTTTCGATTGTCATGAAATATCTTTTTCCTTTCCTTTCCTTTCAGTCTGTGTGTGTCTTTTGATCTGAAGTGAGTCTTTTAGGTAGCATATGTAAGAGTCTTGTTTTCTTATCCATTCAGCCCCCCTATCTTTTGATTGGAGCATTTAATCCATTTACATTGAAAGTAATTGTTGATAGATATGTAGTTATTGCCATTTTATTATTCGTATTTTTCCTTTTTTTTTTTCATCCTAAAGAAGTCCCTCTAAGATTCCTTATAATATTGATTTGGTGATGCTGAACTCCTTTAGCTTTTTCTCATCTGGGAAGATTTTTATCTGTCCTTTGAATCTAAATGATAGCTTTGCTGGGTACAGTAATCTTGGTTATAGAGCCTTCCTTTTCAACACATTGAATATTTCCTGCCAATCCCTCTGGCCTGCAAAGTGTCTATTGAGAAATCAGCTGACAGTCTTAGGGGAGCTCCCTTGTAGGTAACTAACTGCTTTTCTCTTGCTGCTTTTAAGATTCTCTCTTTGTCTTTAATCTTTGGCATTTAATTATGACGTGTCTTGGTGTTGGACTCTCTGGGTTCATCTTGTTTGGGACGCTTTATGCTTTCTGGGCTAGTATATCTATTCCCTTCACCAGGTTAGGGACATTTTCTGTCACTATTTCTTCAAGTAGGTTTTCAATTCCTTGCTCTCTTCTCTTCTCTTTCTGGTACCTGTATAATGTGAATATTGGTATGCTTGATATTGTCCCAGAGGCCCCTTAATCTGTCCTCATTTTTTGGATTTTTTTTCTTTTTGCTGTTCTGATTGGGTATTTTCTGCTACTTTATCTTCTAAATTGTTGATTCAGTCCTCTGCTTCATCTAATCTAATGCTGATTCCTTGTAATGTATTCTTCATTTCCGTTATTGTAGTCTTTATTTCTGACTGGTTCTTTTTCATGGTTTCCATCTCCATTTTTATGCTTCCTATCTCTCTTTTTGGAAGTTCTCCCTGAGATCACTCACTGATCATCCTTATAACCAGTGTTTGGAACTCTGTGTTTGGTAGGTTGCTTGTCTCCATTTTGTTTAGTTCTTTTTCTGGAGGTTTGTTCTGTTCTTTAATTTGGGTTATGTTTGTCTCCCCCTTTTGGCTGCCTCCTTGTGTTTGTTTCTGTGTATGAGGTAGTGCTTTTATGTCTTTTGATCTTAATAGAATGGCCTTATGTAGTAGGTGTGCTGTGGGGCTCAGTGGTGCAGCCTTCCTGGTCACTTGAGCCACGCATACCAGGTGTGTCCCTTGTGTGTGCCCTCCTATTGTAGTTGAGCCTTGGTTGCTGTTTGCATGTCAATGGGTGGGATTGATCCTTGGGCTCATTGGTTGTGAGGACTGGCTGTGACTACAGTGGAGGAGTTGTGGAGCAGGAGCTGACCCTACAGAGCAGGATCTGCCTCAGCAGTGCTCTGGTGCCTGCCCAATCAGCCCCTTGGGTTCGTCAAATTGGAGGTACCTGGGAGATACTCCGGCTAGGTTTGAGGCTAGCCACTGGGTGTGCCTGTCCCAGGGCCACCTGGGATGGGACCCACTGCAGGCCAAGTTCAGCCGCAGCCTGTGCCACACCTGGGCCCACCCGGCAGGAGCCACAAAGCAATCTGCAAATGGTCGCCACCTGTGTAGTGCTTGGGAGTACCTCGAGAGGCCAAGTCATAAGCCAAGGCCAGCTGCCGGACTTAGGGTATTCAGCCAGTGATATGGGACACACTCGAGACAGATGCCACTTCTGTTTATTTTGTGAACCTTTAAGAGACCTTAGGAAAGTCTGCAGCATGAACCAAAGCAGGTGGTTTGTACAAAAAAGCCACTGGAAGCAGCTTGGGTGTGCCTGAAAGTTGGGAGGGGTGTGGTCTCAGAATCACCAGGGCTGGCAAATGAATGGTGTCAGCTAGATGGATGAAGACTCAGATATTGTGGCCACCTGTGTCTGTACGCCGGGAAGGGGAGGATTCAATAAAGAAATAATGACTTCCACCAGCTCCTCCGTTTGGGAGAATGCTGCTCCTCCAGCTATCTTCCTGAAGGCAGACAACTCATTTCCCCTGTATGTCCCTGTCACAGCTCCAACTGCTGCCCCAGCGCTGGAGCTCAGAGCCAGTGATTCCATCGGTAAGTCCTTGTGGGGTCCCTTTAAGAGGAGCTCCTGGGGCGCCAGCTGCCCTTTGTCTCACTCAGCCACAATGTCCACTGGTTTCCACAGCCAGAAATTATGGGGACTTCTCTCTCTGCCACTGGAACCTGGGCTGGGAGCCTGGTGTTGTGCTGGGACCCCTTGTTCCTTCAGGCGGGGGATCCCTGCAGCTCAGTTTTCCCTCCAGATTTTTAATGGTCACACACAGGTGTGGGATCAGTCTGTTCCATGTCTCTTCCCCTCCTACGAGTCTTGAGGTGGCTTCTTCTGCAAGTCCTTAGTTGTAGGGCTTTGGTTCAGCAAGATTTCAGGTGATTCTCAATGATGGTTGTTTTGTAGTTTAGTGGTAATTTTGACATGGTTGTGAGAGAAGGTAGGCACAGCATTTACATACTCTGCCATCTTGACTGGAGTCCCTTTTCTGATAAGAGATCCTAAAGAAGTCCTAAAGGTGATTACAGGAGAGCAAGAGGTGGCCTTGTACAAAGGAAGATTAAAAAAAGAAATCAAGAGGTTAGAATTTTCTGTCAGAATCTCCCATGGCTCCTGTCTATAAAGCCCTTGACTATGTACTAAGCACACACACATATTTAATGATTTCATTATTAAATATTTAAATAGTTTTGTACCTAATGTTTAATATTTTTATTCACCTAGTGTTATTTTTATCCTATGCTGTATTATCTGTACAGAAGAAGATAACTGATCCCTTGGAAAAAACACACAACTCAGTATTTGACAAGTCTTTTTCTTCAGAGAGTATGTGTCCCCTTTTCAACTTGTTTCCTTTTCCTTTTTTATTCATGTTTTAACCCTAAGAGAAACTCAAGAACCTTTCAACAGTTGCTGGCTTGTCAGGCCCATCAAAAGTTCAAGCCTGACAGTCTCACTTGTTTTTAGATGACAAAAATGCAATCTCTGTTTGCTATGGGGGCACCTGAATTGCCAGAAAACTTGAGTGACTTGCCCAAGATCACACCCAGCACCAGTAGGTGACAGGGCCAGAATATAGACCATGCTTAGCTCCGTATCTTGTTGGCACCTCCCTGCTGAGAAACTTCTAATCCAAACATAAAAACCATAGTAGAGGGAATAGGCGCTTCTTTGGTAGACACCCCCTCTTTGTTATCAAAGGCACCAGATGGGCCAGGGCAACACATTGTTACCAAGGGGCCAAAGTTCCCTTTTCAAGGACCCCGAGCAGGGTTTTCTCCCCCCTCCATCTCGTGAAGCCAATTATGAGACCAAAAGTGAGCTTTAACAGCAGCACAAGCTTTTTATTCCAATGGAGAAGGGGGAGCACAGCTCTCAAATCAACTGCTCATTCCTAGGCAGTCAAGAGGCGGTCTAAATAGGATAGTAGAAATGAAGGGGAGGTTTAGGTAAATAGGTAGGAGGCATATCCATGGATTTTCTGGGAAAGGGGCAGCAGCAGCTTTGTCAGACTCAGGGTTCCCCCCTCTTTTAGCTTAGTTGTGGTCTCTTATGGCTATTGTCATGGCAATTGTCATCTATTATGGCAGTGGTAGGTGTGTTATTTAGCATGGAGATTATAATGAGCTTTAAAATCTTTTGGAGGCCACTTCAAAGACAGCCATCTTGGTTTGCAGTGGTTTCAGCTAGTCTTGACAACTTCTTAGCTGTTGACCACCAGCTTTCCTGTTCTCAGAAATAGATGGAGTTAGAGTGGGGGGAGAGGTACAGCCAGCCCTCTGAGACCTTCAGGGCTAAGACCATCTGTCACCAGTCACTTAATTGAGTTTCTTAAGGACAGGAGACTGGCCAATGGGAATCAGAGGACTCTTCCTCCCCCTCCAGTAGAAGATGGGCAAGAAACCACAAGGTACCATCTGCAGTTGAGATCTCCTCAGCTCCCCTCGTATCTCAGCTAAAGCACTGAATTAGGGAGGCTCAAGCAATAGTGATGCCTTGTAATACCGGGATGTCAGCGGCACCCCCTATGCCACCCAGACCCACCCATCTCAGTCCAGAAAGTTGAGCTCAGGTTAGGGGCTGTCTGTAATATCACTAGGGAAGGTCAGAAAGTTCCCTACTTATCTGGAAATGTGTGTGTAACGGAAAAGACAAGGTAGTGTCTTCACCTTCATTTTGTCCTATCTCCTTCTCTTGTTCCCTAAGTCCCACCCTTTTAGGAGCAGCTAAGGGCAAAGGTCTGGTGAAAGGAACTGGGTGTGCTTACCCATTACAGAAACATTTGGAATACCTTCCCTAGTCCTACCCTATCCTGGATGGTTTCTCTTTATCTCATGTGACTCTTGGAGGGAGAAAATGGAGGTGGCTGGCTGCCTCTCCACCTTTCCCTCCTACCTGGGTTCTCCTTCCTTACACAGTCTTTTGGAGCTGCTATCTGATTAATCTGCAGCATGTTGGGTAACTGGCCTTCAGCAAGCAGTTCCTATTGCAGTGGGGGAGGGTTTGGCTGTAGCGGATACTATTGTATCTATCCACTTCCTATGTTTCATATGGACTCTTTCCAGTCTTCTATGATCTTATTCAAAAATACCTCTTGGTATTTAAAGATCATTTTACATTGGAAGACCCTACTTCCCTCTGCCTTAGGAAACCAGGAAAGCTGGTGTGGAGAAGGTATGGGGGCTGGGGATACTAATAGTATTTGTGTGCCTTGGAGTTCAGTTTCTCTTGGGCCTACAAAAAGTTCCAGGTTTTTTTTTTTTTTTTTTTTTTTTTTTTTTTTTTTTTTTTTTTTAAGATCCATCCCACGAGCCCTGTGGGGCCTGGGAGGTAAGCAGGGATGGCAGTGCAGAAACAGCCATATATGGGAGGGGACTCTAGACTCGGGCAGAGCCTGTGCCCTTCTTTAGGCAGGACTGTGGCAAGCAAAGGCATTGCATTCCATTGTCCTACCATACACAGACCCCGTTTTATCCAGGCTGGGCAAAGCACACAGAGGCCCCATCACCTGGATCTGTGTGGCCCAGGAACACCTTCCCTGGCAGTCACTAGATAGTTCTGATGAAAAGTGGCTTTCCTTCTCTTGTCCCCATCATTGTCATCTCTCCCTGCACTGCTGTCAGCAGCAGGTTTCTTTCAGCTGTCCCAGGCAGCTCGGACACGTCCCCAAGAACCCTGCATGGTCTGTGGGTGCAGGCCTCGCGGCCACCCTCCCTACTCAGGGCACTTCCACGAGTCCTGGATTGTTTACTCCCATACTTTTCCTCAGGAGGCCTCTTGGTCCAATTGTTCTGAACGCAACAAAACTATGTGGGGAAATTGCCCATTACACTGGGGATTCGAATTGTAGTAACAGCCACAAAATGATATTCCTCTGGCCCTGCCCTCAGCTGCCCCATGGGGCTCCAGCTCCTCAAGTTTTGTTTTGATCTGAGATTCCTCCAAGAAAGCCTCTCTCAGTCAGTACTCATCATTTCTGTCTTCAGCTGCTAGGCTGGGTGAGGGCTCTGGGCTGCTGCCAACATTCAAACTGGCAGGTGAGCCATGGACGATGCCGGAAGGTTCTGGGGTTGGTGCTTACCTACATACATCCAAGCAAAGGTCCAGGGAGGTGCTTGTGCCAAAGATATTGAGATCATCACTGTCAAGCCTGCTGTTGCCCACGTTGCTACGAGTCTTGTGTGTAGGACGAGTCTTTCTCTAAAACTCTTAATTTTCACTTTCCTTTTCACAGGTTGGCCCTTGAAAGAACCCAGGGGAGGATGATGCCCACCCTTCCTTAGGGTGGGGCCAGGAGAAGGGGCACACAGGGCCTTAGTCTTCCCAGTAGCCCCTACTGGAGAAGGAAGAGGAGTGGGATGAGATAATAGGGTCTGAATCATGGCCCCAATCAAAAACTCACCGCAGTTTCCCAAATTGCACTCAAAGATTGAGACCTGCCAATATAGGGGCAGAGAATATTAAGGTCACTTATTCCAAAAGTCCTCACAGAGCCCAGGTCCCCTCTGCAGAAATCCTGATAGATGGCCCTCTAACCACTATTTGCACCTTTCTAACATGAATGGGGAGGGGTCTAGAATGGAATGCAACACGCCTGATGTGGCACCCATCCTTGCATGTCAGGCTCTTCTTGGTGTACTTGAAATGGGAAGTACTGTCTCTCAGCACACACTTTACATCCCCAGGAATAAGTTTCAGGAATCTCCCTATGCTTCCTGATGCCCCCAGCTAACCCAGGCCATCTCTGGGAGTTGATACTTTGTTGTATCACCATCGCCAGGCTTCCAACCTTTTGTGTCAGACCAGCACGTGGGAACTGGCATGCCATTAAAGTGACAAAGGGGAATAAGACAGAAATGAGAGGGTACGAGGAGAAAAAGGTGCAAAACATGCATCCATTAGGAGGTTGGAGGGAGGGAGCAACAGAGTGGTTTCAAATTTAGTTTTCATCTTCTAACGAGCATCTGGGTTTCCAGTACAGGGAGAAGATGATCACTCATTCATTTATCCCTTCACCAACGAACACTTATTGAATGCCTACTGTGTGCTGGTCATGGTGCTCAAAGGTGGAGCTCAGTGATGGAGGTAAGACATTGTTTCTACCCAAAGGGCTTCACTATCTAGTCGGGGGCCAGACCTAGGAAACCAATAAATGTTATAGAATGTGGCCACTGCAATGAAAGAGGCATGCTCAGGGTAGGGGGACACTTCTGCCAAGGGGGGTGAGCAGGCAGGAGTCATGGCAGGCTTTAGGAAGAGACCTGAGTAGCAGCTGGTCTGGGGGGTGAGGGTAGGTGAGGGTTCCAGGCAGAGCAGAACCATGAGCAAAAGCACAGAGACATGCAGGTTGGGGTGGGTTCAAGGATCTATGAGCCACGGGGTGCTGCTCGAATGGAAAGACCAAGATGGGGGTGTGGGGGAACCAGGCCACAGCAGCTTCAATACCATGTTGGGGAACTTGGACTTTATCCTCTACGTGTGTGTGTATGTGGGGGCACTGACGTTGATGGGGAAGGGTGACGCCTTAGAGGCAGGTCCACTTCAAACTTTGTCTAGGAACACAAAGGCAGAACCACATGAAGGAATAGCCCTGGGGATTTATGAAGGGCTGCTACTCCTTTCAGGTAGGAAAACAGAGTTCACCTATATCTGGCCATCCCGTTAAAGTGATTTCTTCAAAGTAGCAGCACTGAGACATGAACCTAGTTATTCAGAACTTTGATTCAGTGTCTTCTTTCTCAGAAACTAATTCAACAAAATGTTCTGGGATTTTTTAGCTGTGGACTTGAGACAGGGCTTCTCCGGCATTTCTGTTTTCATTTGCATCTGTGTATATGCCCTCCCTCCCTCCCTTGGGTCTTCCCTTCTTCCCTTGCTCCTCCTTCCCTCTCTTTCCCCACCTTCCTTCGTTCCTTCCTTCCATTTTGATTGACTGCCCATTCATAAATGCAGACAAAAACTAAGTCATTCTTCCCACCACAGGCTAAGTGCCTTCTAGTTAAGGCAGAGAGCAGTTTCCCTAAATCATTGAGTGAGCCCAACTAAGCTTCTTTGTTAGGAAGAACAAGACAGAATGGAAGAAGAATGAAAATAAGCCTCAAGTGGCAAGGTAGCTGTCCTCTTTAGACAATGAGGTTCTGGAGGGCTGCAGTGTGGGAAAAATGTGGAACAGATGTCTTACAAAAGTATTCTGCAGTGTAGACTATCAATTGAATGGGTAATCAGGGAGCAGATTCTGAATCACAGCTCTTCTCCCGTCAGTGTCTGCTGCCATCAATTAGCAGAATGGTCTTTCTTGGAGAAAGCATTGGTTTGGTCAGCAATCCAGGGAGCCTCCCACGCTGGAACAGTGAGTGTGCTTCTCAAGGCCAAGCTTTCGCTTCTGTTTCTACCCTTCAACTTGTAGTTTTACCTGTTTGGCCAGGCCCAAGCACAGTCCGAGGGATTTGCCTGTCATAGGAGATCCTAAAAGGCAGAGTCCTATAATAGCTGAGCTGGAAAGTGCCTTAGAGATGAACTTCAAATCCATTCAACGTGTTTGTAGAAGAACACCCCTTGCCAGGCTCTGTGCTAACTTCTGGCCTTGGCCCTCAGGGGAGCAAAGAATAGGGGATGTTGTTCTCTGTTCCCACCCTCAGGCTTTCCCTTTTTGTCTTTGCTACTAAGGCATATTGCACCTCTTTTCCACTGAGCTGAACTCACTTAATTTTTCAGAAATTCCACAAATTTTCTAGGTCTTTCAGTTGTCTACTTAAGACAGGTCCTGTTGCTCATTTTAAGTTGTTGTTTCATCTGTGTCTGTATGTAGGCTTTCCAGTTGCCATAACTTCCCTCCCTCCCTCCCTCCTTTCTTTCCTTCCTCCCTCCCTCCCTCCATGTTCACTGGCTTCTTACTATCTGACATGCTCTGCTGGGGCACTGAGATACATTAAATGGCTTATTATCAAGGGGGAGATGAACAAGAAAAATGAGTACTGACTATGGAGGAAGAGTCATGTGTTCACTTGGAATGTGAGAGCCATCACAGTCTTGAAGCTCCCTCAAGTCCCTGCCCCCAGATTCGGTGGCGCCATAGCACCTTGCCTTTACCAAAGTTCCATTCAGTTAAACTGTCCTTTGGGCTGTTCCTCTCAACACTTTCATCCTCTCAGAGACACATCACCTGCTTCTCTCTGTGCGTGTCTCCTCACACCTTGAATCTCAGGTTAAGATCTAATTTCTGTAACTTGAATCATTTTCCTTTCTTTATATGTAGTTTTTATGGGTTTTGCTCCATTCTTCAGTATGAATTTCCTGATGACTGGGGCCAAAGGTTTCCCAGGGAGCTTGTTCTCCAATTCAAGGGGAAAGCTTCTTTGAGGGGTTGGCACAAATGTGGACTTTTAAGACACCTTGTGGCTGAACAGGGCCTGGAGTGAGACAAGCTCCATTATTCTTGCTCTGTATATTACCAAAATCTTGAGGTCTAGTTGGAGGCATTTATTAAGAGAACAACAGTAGACTATCAGCATAGTGTCTTTTAGTTAAATAGTTTCTGAACTACTCTTGCACTGCAGAGGTGTTTATTGAACAGCTAACTGAAGTCAAATTTAAAGTCAACTTGAAGTAATTGGATTGACACTATGATTTTTATATCATTGGTCAGAATCATTTTCCCTTTCTCACTATAACATTTAAAGAAAGTATCTGGCATCTTGGTTTTTAATTCCCATGGGGGAAAGGAATCTTGCAGGAGAAGTGGTTTTCAATGGTCTTTCCCTCAGAGACAATGCCCTCAGCTCACCTCAATACATGCACTCGTGTTCATCACATATACTCACCCAGCATCCCGGAGCCGCCCAATGTAGTCTTGTTGGTCACAATCCATTTCCAAAGCTAAGCAAAAAAGGGAGGGATCACTCTCTTGGCTCATAGAAAATCATAATAAGTTTAAAGAAAAAGCCGAGGAAATAAATATATGGATTTCTTACTTCATCCTCCTCTGCCTCCTTCCCATAAGAGCCCAATGAAATTATAGAAATGATTGAAAATTTTAATTTAAAAAGTCAGAGATGAGGTTGAAAGGCAGTAACCAAGGTTAAGCCTCAGGAAAATATATCCAGGCTCCTAGGGAGTATCTATTGTGTTGAATGCCCAGGCTGCCAAGACCCAAAGTAATATTGGAGTGTACAAATTCCTCCATCACCATAGGTGATGCGGGGAGGGAGGGTGAAGGTAGAAGGAGGAAGACAGTCAAAAATCACCAAATGGAAGCACAAAAAAGAACTCCATTCCCCTCTTAAATTTCCATTCAAAATTCAAAGAATAAGGAAAAGACCACAAATGAGATTTAAAGTAATACATTTTAAAAAACATCAGCTGGAAGGGAAATATTGATCCAGATGACAATTGGATTTTATAGAGAAAGAGATTGTGATGGGAAAGCGTAAGGAAATATTCTATCAAGCTTTTGAGTTTATTAGATTAGGTGACACTCCTTTTTCTTTCTATTCATATTCACATTCAGAAGCTTGTCAGACGTCTCAATTTCCCTTCTCTTTCTTTGCCATTTCTCTTCTCTCCAGGATCCTTGTTTTACTTCTCCCATGCTTTAGGACCATGACATTGGAGAAAGCTGGCTTTGGTTTGAGTCTCAGCTTTGGCACTTACTAGCTTTGTGACCGTGGGCAAATTAATTAGCCGTGTTTAGCATGTAGTCCCTCTTCTGTAAAACAAGAATGACAGTCCTTATCAAGGTTACTATGAGTATAAACTGAGCTATTATATGCCAGATGTTTAGTACTTGTTGGCACCGGTAGGCCCTCGATAAATACAAAGTTGTCTTTCTCAGAAAAACTGTTATTGCCAAAGTTAAGCCCTCTATTTGTGCCCTGAATAGTTCCATTCTTTCCTGATTTAGAGGAGACTTTCTTCCTCTCTCCTGCATCTTGAACTTTTCTAATTTCCTGGAACTCTTTCCTATATGAAGGCACCCAGACTTAGTGGGTCCCTTTTTTGTGACTTGGACATTGTGGGAAAGGAAGAATCAGTCAGAAAATGAGGTACCTTGTGGTTCTTTAGGAAGCTTGGACCAGGAAATGGTTACTCTGGGTCCTCCATCCATGACAGTGGGTAAGAGCCCTCTTACCTGAGCATGTGAAGTTAAAAGACTGGAACCATGGGGCATGCCAAAGGTTAGAAGTGAAATCGACAGAAGTTAGTAAAGCAGAAGTAGGGGAGAGAAACGAAAGAGTGGGATCACAGGAGCCGACCCGGGGCTAGAACAAGGCCAGGGATTTTTGAGAAAGGAGTGGTGGAACATTCACATAAGATAAGGTCTGAAAGGTGTCCGTTGCGCCTGGGTTTGTTATTTAGGAGATGAGCTATAACTTTTGCCAGAACGTTTTTAGCAGTGAAGGAAAGAGAAGCTTGATTGCAGTGAGCGAAAGGGGGCAGTGAAGGGAGCAAGTGTGGCTGATTTCTTTGACCAGCTTGACAGGGAAGATGGAGCAGTTGTAAGAGAAGATGGAAGATTAGTGGAGACCTTGACTATGGCACGTACTGGGGTGCATTTTAATGCTAAACAAAGGGAAGCTGATGAGAGAAGTTGAGAATACAGGGGAGAGAGGAAGCACCGGAGAGGAACAGGGTCTTGGGCTCAGAAGAGGGAAGAGGGGACTGACACAGAGCACTGGTGGTGAGATGGCCTTGAACATGAGCGTAGATATCATGCTCTGAAGGAGATGGAGTGAGCATGGATGCATATTTGGCTACATTAATAGGCATAGGGGATCTTGCCTAACCTTCTTGGGGGCTTTATTTTCCTCAGTGAAGTAGGAGTCAAGACTGTCTGCTGAGGGCAGGAAGTTGGGGATGCGATGGGGATTTGGTAAGAGTGGTGAAGGTTTGGAAGAGCTGTGGTAGAATATAGGACACTGAGATTCCAGGAATGTCTGCAGACCCTGCGTGGAGACTCTTAATCAGTGCTCAGCAGCACAGGGTTAGAAACATAGTAGGGGAGAGTGCTTGAACTGATCCAAGGTTGGCAATAGGGCCGGGAGGGTTGGAAGAGAAGGGGCTCGGACATTGATGATGTGGGGAGGAGATTCACCATAAGTCTCACTTTCAGTCCTTCCACCATAGGAAGGGAAGCCATGAAAGGGGGATCAGCGGGGAAGGAAGAAGGGCGGCAGTACAGGATCAGCGAGTCTGCACTGATGTGCCGAGGCCTGGGAAGAATTATGAGTTGGAAGGATAATGGTCCAAGGTGGCCAGGACGTGGAAGTGAGCATTTCAAAGATGGTGCTTTTTTAGGGGTTGGCAAAGTACACACAAAGGGTCTGGCTGTTGCAGGGACAGAGTTCAGACTTTGCCAGCAGACCTTTATTGCACCCGATTATTGTTCAAGCCAGTACTATAACCACATTTCTCTGCATTTTGGGGAAATCCACTTCCCCAAGAAATCTGATAGCAGAGACTGGGGCATCCATCTGAAACCCTTTATCTTTCCGTAACTCGTAAAGAAAAGACACTGAGTAGGAGTTCCTATAGTCTCTCTTGCTTTTCCTCTTATGACATTGAGCGAGTTTTTAAAAAGGTCTCTCTGACAATTACAGGAAGTTACAGGTCTTGCATATATGATAATCCTTCCCTCTACGTTAATGCTTAGATTCTTGCCCAGCTGGGCAGGTCCAAGTTCTTGCTTCTGGCTATGGTAATCCGGGATAATAAAAGGAATATACTTCAACTGAAATCACGCTCTTTCACGTAGGTGCCAGAGGTTGGCGCCTTACTGCCATGGAGACCTATTGTTTGAACTTTGGTTTAGGCCCCCTTCCTGTCGCTGGGACTGGGATTCTAGCTGGATTCTCAGGATCTGCCCCTCTTTCAGGAAAACTGTAGTTTTCTATAAGCAGTCACTGCAGAGGAAGCATGTTTTTTGCTAAAATTTCCCCCTTTGGCCTTCTACTCTTTCTCTGAAGCTTGCAAATTGGGAATGCAAAGGAATTGTAAATGAGCTCTGAATTTGGGCCAGGCGGAATCCATACATCCAGACTGTATGGAACTGCTGTGCTTCCATACACAACACACAGGGAGGGGGAGTTGTTTATAAACAACTGGTGTGCTGGAATATTCCCTCAACTGGGAGCTGGACTTGGACCAGTCGTTGTGGGCCTCAGAGTCCTCTGTGCAACTGAAAGCCTGGGCATAAGATCCCTTCTAAGCTGGATGTGCTATGGTGTGGAGATATCTGAGGACACCTGTCCACACTTATCCATTTTATGTAAATGGAATCATGGAGGAATGGGCGTCTTTGATTGACTCAGGAAAAGAGCAGGGACTAGTACTTCATTAGGAAGAAAGCAAATGTATCCTTCTCAGGCATACGGAATTCACGCATGCCCTGTAATCATAAAACTGGAAATTAGGAATGCAGGTGTCCGTGGCCATTAACATTGAATTAATATGCCCAGCAGTTCATTTGTTTGTGTGATTGCATTTCTAGTGTCGAGTGCAGAGAGAGCCTAATGACAGGGTTCCCAATGCCTTCAGAAGGCATCAGTCACCCACAGAGGGACTGGCAGTCGCCTCTCCTTTTCTCCTCCTGAGAATCCTTCTTCTTTTGGATTTCAAGAAACAGTAGTTAAGAAAATCAAAGGCTCTGTTTCTGTTCTGGTCCTGTTTCTGCAGTTGTTTTGATGCCTGATTTTTTTTCTTCAATAAAGAATATGCTGTGCTGTTTTATTTTTCTTCTTTTATTTAAGCCCTTTTATTTAGCTTCTGGAGGGGACGTTGGCTATGTCCTCCTGCTACCTGTCAATTCCTGTCTCTATTGTGCCCTCCCTCTTCCTTTTCCTCCCACATTTTGCAGAGGGCACAAAGGTACTGGACTTTCTTTATAATATTCCCTGGTCAAGGGTGAGCCCTTTACTGCCAGATTCAATTTTGCTTACCTTGGATCACCACTGGGCAAAGTTGGTTTTAATGGATGATTTCAATCAATGAGATCCAGAAGATGCCAAGGCTGGAAAGGTGAAGGTCCTTGGAGACCAAAGACTGAATTGTGGATCAGCAATGTCATGAGCATCATTTTGGGAGTTGGTTGGAAATCCCAAATCCCAGGCCCCTGCCTAGACCTAAGGATTTGCGTTTTACCAAGATCCTCAGGTGATTCATACACACATTAAAGTTTGAAAAGGACCCATTGAGATGGCCCGTTAAGAGAAGTCCATTGGTTCCAATACTGTTTTATCTTTCACCCTATCTGATTTATGACTGCCGGGGTTGGATGACCTCAGAAGCTATTTGTTGTTGTTGTTGTTGTTTTTGTTTTAGTTCAGAGAGGGAGAGAAATGGAGGCCATTGGGAGTCTGTTGAAGGAAAAAGGGAAACCCTGTTGGAGGTACTGGCATTATGGGAATTTATCCTGTCTGCTTTGTGTCCCAGTCTGCCTTCCTGTTGCAACCTTTTGCAAACTTAGCTAGTACTCCTGTTCAGGAAAATAAAAACATGTAGATAGAAGACATGTATAATAGCTCTAGTTTCCATTCTCAGACTTACAGATATAAGGTGCAGCCCAACAACAGTCATTACCAGTGGGTTTTCAGGATAAGTAATGAGGAAGAAGAAGAAACCTGTTTTGATAACTATTACATATTAGCACGTTCATTTTGGACAGCTTTGTACGGAAGCCATTAAAAGGAATACTTATTAGTGTGTTTTGTGGCATTCTGGCTGCAGGCAGGACATTATCTGTCTGTGGTCTCCGACTGAGGGCCTAGTTAAGTAATGACCTGGGGTGAAAATAGAGCAGCCGTTCACCGAGAAGCCCTTCTCTACTGCGTTGCATAGTCGTGTGGTGACATGCATTAACTGCAATTGCTTATGATTTGGAAGGTGAGAAAACAGGTGATCCACCAAGTAAATGAAACCCACATCTCTTTACCAGCCACACACGTGGACAGTCCTTGTAGGTGACTTTAAGTATCTGGGAGCATGTGAGGACATACACAAATCTTGGATTAAATATTTTGAATTATTTACCATTAGTTGTCTTTTTAAAATATCCATCTTCATTTCATGGACATGTATCACTTTCCCTCTCATTCTAGTTAGATGAGTTTAATCACTTGCCGAAATGCCTAGATTCTTTAATCTCTCAGAGACACCCTAAAAACATGCCCACATTGGCAGTAGTGGTGGACTGGTAACAGGTTGAAATCAATTAGGGAATTCTTTTGACTAATATGGTCAAATTGCTTAGAAAGAGAAGAGCAAAGGACTCACTCAGGAATCCCCTTTAATCAAAACTATGATCTTTGGGTCTTGTCTCATCCCGAATTTCTTTGCAGTTAAATAACAGTTTTTTTTATTAGTTTAAAAATGCATGTTCAATGTTAAACTTGAATAGTATTAAGGGGAAGAAAGGCAACAAAAAAGTCACCTGCAGTCACCTCTATGCAAAAATAACTTGATATTTAGGTCTATAGCTTCTCCTCCTCCCAGATCTGCCTATAAATATGTATATAAAGGCATACAGTATGTATATTGTTTTTACAAAAATGTCACTATACTGTCCTATTGCCTGCTTACACATTTAGCAATGCATTACATTTTCCCACATAATGAATCCCTTTTCTATACAATTTTTAATGGCTGCGCCCTATGCAGTTTAGGCCTTCCAAGAAATGAGGATAACTGTGGTTATGGGTCTAACTGAAATAGGGAACAAGAACAGAAGAACCCCATAGTTCAGGAGTGTTGACGTTAACTAAATGAATTTCTCTTCCATTGGAAAATCGTGTGACTAAATGGCAATTTCTTGTTTTTGTATCTTGTTATGATGGCACATGTAAAGTTTGCACACATTTGACTCCATCGATCATTTCTGAAAATGATTTGGGGCTCCAGAACTTGACTTGTCCCATAGATTCTCAGATGGCTCATCTGCCTGCTCTCCATTTGCCTCTAGAAGTACCAAATGGACTCATATGAGTATTAAAAGCTTATATAAGTTAATATAAAATAGGGAGAGAAATTAGCCAAAGGAAAAAAAAATTATCTCAGTTTGTAAAAAAGAGTTGCCTTCTCTTGTTGTCTGCATGCACTTTAGATAATGCTCTACAGGTGATTTGGAAAGTTTGGGACCATTTGGCTGTTAAGCTATGCCAGGTAACCCTCCAGAAGCACAGTTGATACCATGAATCTCCCGCGCTGAACACGTGAATGTAGCTGATGGCTTCCCATTGGAGAAACTTCAAAGTCCTTGGCCCTGCACATCACAGACCCACCCAACCTGTCTACTCTTATCTCATGATGCTTGCCGGCGTTAATCTTATGTGCAAGTGGGCCTATTCCCATCTGAGAGACTGGCTCCTCTGGCTCTGCAGAAATCCTTGGCAGTCTTCCTCCTCCAATAGGAGCCTCCTTTTTTCTTCCCCTTGTAAGTCCCACCCATTCTTACTCAACACTCAGATCCTCCACGGAGCCATGCAGCCTTTCAGATTCCCAGCTCGTGGAGTACATTGACCCAAATGGCCACCTCCCAGTCGGGATTCCTCAGATGCTTTAGTTACTTGATTATGTGTTTGCATGTATGCTTGATTATACACTTATGTGTATGGACACAGCCTCACTTAAAGCAATAACACTTTTTTATGTACAAGTCAGATCTCTGAGAAGTTGGCAAAAGTCTTTAGAATATATTTCTTTTGCTCTCATTTCATAGAAGCTGCCTAAAAGCCTCACAAATCACTTTGATATCATAAAGGGGGAAATGGGTTTTAAACCTTTTGAATCAGCCAGGACTGGCTACAGAATGAATTAGAATCTCTGTTTTCTTTCTAACGTGCTCAGAAAGACTTGTACCCTTTGCCTGAACTGTGGTCTCCAATCGCAATGAAAATGCAATAACAGGATGCATGTGGGTACGTGGAGAAGGAATAACACATAAAACAGAAATAATGTGAGTCGATGAAGGAAGAATCCAGATGATTCAGAAACATGGGGCTGAAAGCAAAAATCTCCCCCTCCCTTCTCTCTCTCCTTGGTTTTTATCTCTGCTTAAGACTACTTTGTGTCCTACTTGAGCAAAAATTATAATTTTACACATCTCTCAAAATTGTAGTTGGTGCCTTTGGCAACAATTTGTGTAAGAAGAAATTTTCCCATGGGTATTTCATAACCCAGGGAACACCTGTAGCATTAAACTGTAAAATCCTAACAAAGAGGGCAATGATGTTTATTCCCTGGGGTTCCCAATAGCAGCTGGTACTAAGTCCTTGTGTATAGTAGCTTCCCAATACAATGGATTGCAGCATCTGTAACAATAGGATAATGGGGTCTGTTTCCAGTAAGCTGCCAGTGATATAGGTGTAATTACATACACCTATATGTCCTGCCAGACACAAACCTACATGAGACCAGACCTTTCCATAAGGTTATGAGATTTTGCCTTCTTTGGGAAAGTGGGCATGGGGGCAACTCACTGGGAGACCCTTGCTAACAGAGGCTCCCTTATAGCAGCAGGAACATAGGGCCAAGCCCTCGTGGCAAGGCTCTCGCGTTGAGTCTTGCGGTAGTGCTTGCTGTGGAAGGAGTGGGGGAATGACCCTTGACAAGATGGAAAGATTGCCAGGGCCTCCTTACTCTGAAAAGGAGGTGGGGGGAGGAGTTAATGTTGATAGTATAGAAAATTCGCTATAGATAGTGGAGGAAGAGAGGAACCCAGAGACTCAGACAAGAAACCCAGAGGCCTTTTGGGTTTAGGGAGAGGGAAATTCTTTCCTGTCTCCCAAGTATTGAGAACCTCACACCTTCCTCCTCTTTTTGTCAGCATCAGTATTCCACTTTTTAAGTGAAGTCAGTGGATGAAAAGAAATCGACACCTGCATTTAAGATGTCCCCCCAGCCCCTATAACCAGGCTCTGCCTGTGACCCACCCCTGCAGCATGGCACGTGGATTTCTCTCTCTTTCCTACTTACCCCTTCCATCCCATTTCTTAGCAGATAGCGCTTCCAAATAAGAAATATTTCAGGTGCACAACTCTGTAATACATCATCCATATATCGCATTGCGTGTTCACCTGAAATCTATGTAACTTTACTAACAATTGTCACCCTGGTAAACTTTAATTAAAAAAAGAATATTTCGGTGAGTTTGAAATCACTCCCTAGCTCTACTTTTCCTCACACAAATGCAGATAGATAATAAACTTTGAAAATAAAAGACAGCGCCCTATTTCTCTGGTCCACTCTTCTGATGTTAGAGATGTTAGGTGACTTTTTTAGGCACACCTGGGAGTCGAGGCTGGGCGTCTCTCCCTACTGCCTGCCTGTCCACCCACTGAGACAAGAACTGTCTAAGTGGATTTCTTTGGACTTACATTGGTCTGAAGTACAGGTAGATGGGTAACATGTTGACCTTGGAAATATGGGCATCATCTGAATAATTCAGATGTTAGTTTAAGCAAATTATTTGGAATGTCAAATAATTTAGACTGAGGATACATCATATACCTACTCTTTCACCCCTCTAGCAACTCCTTCAAGTTAAGAGCTGTCTGTAAAATGGACTCCCCTCTTACTTTCTGATCATAGCATCCGTGTTACCGAGCAGAGCAGCTCTGGGCATTTGTTCTTTAGGTTCCCCTTTCTAAAGCTTGAACCTCACAGCTAGCATGCACAGTGGTTCCCACTCTTCCCTTAGCTCACTCTGCACACTGCTTGTAAAGCTGCAGGAGCTGGTTCTAACGGCTTCTTTCCTGTGTGGTTCTTTGTCACCTACAGGATCAAATCTTTGCTCCTGGGCACAGTTGCCAGCCTGCCTTGTGGACTTTACCCTGGTTTCCAAGCCTACCCTGCTTGTTCTGCTCCCCTTGGCCCCCGGGCTTCAGCAGCAGGAAAGAAAGTTCTCACCCTTTCCAAATGTGTACTGCTGTTTCACCTGTTGAGCTTTTTGTACCTGCTTTCCTTTGGCATGAAACGACCTGTCCAACTATCTGCCTCTAGAAAACTCCTTTTCCCTTTTCATGGGTAAATGCAGAATGATTCTTTCTAACTTTGTTTTCTGTTATTGTTATTTGCTTCCATGTTTTTTTTTTCTCCTAAGAGCTTAGGGACTCCTTGAGGACAGGGGCCTTGTTTGATTCATTTTTATATGCCCTGGGCCCAAGAAATAGCAGATGCTCAATAAATAAATAAATACTTGTTGACTTGACCCATATCACTTCCCTGCACAAAGCATTTTCTTTCAGCAGGTTGATATTAGCTCATGATTGGTTTGCCTAAGAGAAACCTAGTCCAAGATTCCTCATGGTTTGATGGGTTGAGTCCATAAATAATTTTGCTCTCCCAATTTGCATGATCTCTTCAATTTCCCAGGGCTTCACAAAGGTCTTAAATTGTATTCCCAGTCTGCCAATCAGAGGCCTACTGTCACAGGATGAAAAGATTTCGTGTTTTGGTTGACTTATTCTCCTTCCAGGAGGAGGTAACAATCCAGTTCCGCTGAGACAGATAAAGCATCGTGGTGCCGTGAAGCCAGGGAACTCTGATGACATTAGAGCTCCTTGGAAACCCAAGTGCTGCAGAAAGGATTGCTAATGAGGGGTTCATACCCTCACCTTCCCTTTTCTCGGAGGTACACTCATGTATTGATCTTCAGGCGTTTGGAGGCTGAGAGTCATCTCCTTACATTGGTGTCCAAGGATGGAGTTGAATGTGACATTTTGGAAACAAAAAGAAAAAGGCCAAGCTGGCTCCCAACCACTCGGTCTTCAAAATTAGCAAATGATCTTCTTCATGTCAGAGGACAAAGGGGAAGCCGTCTGCTTAGCTGAAGGGAGACTGGGCGGTGGAGGGAAGGGCAGCCCCCTTCACAAACAGTCTATTCTTTGCTTGGCACTCAGCTCGGTGCGTGACATACGTTATACAATTCAATTCTTATAAGAACTTTGCCAGGTAGAGTAACTATTTCCATTTTACAGATGCAGAAACTGATGCTCAGAGACAATAGGTAGACTTGCCCTAGGTAAACACAGCTAGTATGTGAGAGAGTCCCAGTCTGTCACCAGAAAGTATTTGTTTTTCTTTTGAACCCTCTTCATGTTGCATCTGTATTTTGACGAGGGAAGTAAAAGTAACATGCCAGGTAATGGGACTGAGGGAAGCAAATGGACATTTTGGAGAAAGACTCAGATTCGATGTAGAGCAATATGACGCTTTCTGTTTTTTTCTGACACTTATCGTCATGTTTTCTGCCTTGAACCCTGTGGGGTCTTTCCTGCTTAGGTGGATCAAAATATTTAGAAATGACAGCCTTAGGGCACCAATTCAGAATATAATTGTGGCAAGCTGGTAAAAGAAATCTGTACCAAGACTTCAGAGATAAAAGTAGTATTTCCTGTGAAGAAGTAATAAAAGTTGCCTTGAATTGGTGACTTTTAGCTTCAACCAGTCTGTGCCATCATTCGGCATCCTCCTGACTCTCAAATATTTAGGGGGACAGAGCTCTAGGGTGGCTCAGATGGATGACTGTTTCAGTGACCTGCCCCTACAAATTCTAAACGGAAGTGGCCTTAGACATTTTATAATGGATCTTCTTGTGTGTTTTCACCATTTACTAAGTCTAGGGGAAGACACAGTGTTTATGTTAATAAGATCTGTACAGTCAGGTCGCATTACAAAGAGCACATGAAGGTTCTCTGCTCGGTTCTGATTCGTTGTTAGGGGAGAGGAGTGAGAGACGAAAGGGAAGAAGAGGGAATGTTCTCCAAATGAACCAGAGTTAGGCACAGAATTGTGACAGGGGATCTCCAGAGAAGTGAGATTGTCTATACAAAGACAGATACAAAGACAAGTGCTAATGATGGTGAGAGAGATGGACACGGCGTTAGGAAAATGGAGTAAACAGAGCAGGCCTCTGGCTAAGCTTGAGGATAACTGGCTCCATGGAGACAGACAAGGGGGCGTGGAGGGGATTGTGACGATGCAGGGTGAGAGGAGCAGGGAGAAATTGACTAGGAGTCTGCTTCCATTCTCTTGTAACCCAAGGCCTATGTCTCCCTGTCTTCCCAGGTCAGGGGCTCTCTCTTTTAGTTACCCAATGGCCAGACTGGGGTCCCCATGGCAGGACCTTGAGGTATCTAGTGCCCTCGCAAATATGTCCAAGGATTTTTCCTTGAGCCTTGAATTTCTCTAGTTTTCCTCTTTCTCCATTTTCCTGATGCTACTAAAATCCTTCTTTCATTTCCCCTGGCTTCTTACGACTCTGCTTTTTTTTTTGCCCTTGTCACCCCGGAATGAAACATAGCTACTTCTCTTTGGGTATCTGAATGTTGAGGTTAGTGGAAGAGATTTTAGTACTGGATAGACTAGGAAACAAAATGCATTAGCCCTCTCAAGCTCTGGGGATTTTTTTCACAGGCCACATCTCTCTCCAGGGCCCCCATTGCTCCTAACTTCACTACCTCTTCATTTCTTCCATTTCTTCCAAGAGCCCAGCCCATCCATTCACTGGTGGCATCGGCAGACAGCTCCATTTTTTTTTTTTTTTTTTAAGGTATAAGGAGGAAACAGGATAAGGAATTGAAATTTTTTAATTTTTATTTTAATTGGGGAATATTGGGGAACAGTGTGTGTCTCCAGGGCCCATCAACTCCAAGTCGTTGTCCTTCAATTTAGTTGTGGAGGGCACAGCTCAGCTCCAATTCCAGTGGCCGTTCTTAATCTTTAGTTGCAGGGGCGCAGCCCACCATCCCATGCGGGAATCGAACTGGCAACCCTCTTGTTCAGAGCTCGTGCTCTGACGAGTTGAACCATCCGGCCACCCCTGGGTTGTTTTATTTAAGTAGAACAATTTAGCTCTCTTTGGCTTAAGCTGCCCCCATCCAGACTAGCTCAGTGGCCTCACTTCTCACATCCCAGGAGGCCTATCAAATTGATATCTCAACAGAAAAACCATCTACAGGAAAATGGATCATGCCACTTTCCCAGAAGGCAGAGCAATTGCAATCCCTGATTGTTTTAAATAGATTTTTTCCCCCTTGCTCCAATGTTGAGAGTGGGCAAGAGAGAGTGAAAAGTACGTAGGGCAGGAGGAGTGTGCACCTAGCACCCACCTCTGCCAATATCTGAGGAGCCTGTGAATTCCTGGTGTCGGATTTTCCATTGGATTCACTACCTTTACCCTGGGAGGGGCGAGTGGCTTGGTTGTGGATGTGCTACTTATTGAACCGACAACTTGGGAAATTTCATAAATCGATGATTCAAGACTTTAGTTCAACGTGACCGTGGGCGTGGTCCCTGACAAATAAGAAAATGCACTGTCAAACACAGCAGCCTTCCCTTTATAGTTATGACTCTTTTTATAACAGGATTCTTGTATTCTTCAGGCCTCAGATTGCACAAGCCCAGACACTGTCTCCTATCTGCCCATTGTATCACTTGCTATACTTCATCATTGACATGTGTTCTCACATAGAGTGTGTGCTCTGTGCAGGCCGGGCCTGGGTGACAGTAACTCTTCCTGAGTGAGTAAAGGAAAGAGTGAAGGGCCACTTTGGAGTTCTGGCTTTTGCTGTTCGTCTTTGCGACCTTATCCACCTCTGTACTTGTGGGCAGCCTAGCCTTCCTCTCAAATAACTGAGGGTTGCTAGATGGGCGGGAGGGGTGGGGGGTGGGGGGGAAGGTGAGGGGATTGGAGGGCAGTCGGTGACCACAGGATGGCCACGGGTTTGAAAATTAATCTGGGGAACGTAATTTGGTGGTTACCAGAGGGTAAGGGGGTTGGGGGGTGGGGGATGAGGGGGAGGGGGATCAAATGTCTGGTGATGGAAGGGGAGCTGACTCTGGGTGGTGAACACACAGTGTGATTTATGGATGATGTGATACAGAATTGCACACCTGAAATCTATGTAATTTTACTAACAATTGTCACCCCAATAAATTAAAAAATAAAATTAAAAAAAAATAGCTTTGCTTTTCCCACTAGTTCATAACTGACCATTCAAAAGTCATCCCTACCCCAAGGGTAAATGGGCTGTTAAATTTACCCCCCAAACAGAATTCTGCTACTGTTAAGTTTAACAAGCTGTCTAGTTCTTAGAGGCAATATTTCCTGCTAGAAAATTACCATGTATTGCCCAGAAAGGGCCCAGGTCAAGAGAGGCCATAATTGTCCTTCCATGATGCAGAATTAATAAACAGAGCCTCTGAGAGGAGACAGAATTTTTGTTGACTCAATTCCATCTGCAGAACAAATGGCTAGAAGTCAAATGTCGGGCTAAGGGAGAGAATCCCCTCCCCACTCTGTCTTTGTAGCAAATATCACGTATGCTATTTGTTTAACATCAGTTCACTGACCTTTATTCCTATTTCCTTTCCTGAGAAACAAGTTCATGGATTGAGTTGCTGGCTGCTCAGATTAGACTGTTTGAAGGACACTGGCATACTGCTTCTTTTTTCTTTGCCCGGACCCTTCAAAAGTCCCAGTTCCTATTCAATTCCCCCTCTTTATTCACACTGCACAGACGCTCACCCTGTTCTCATTCAGGAAGCATTGAGTACTTGTCTGCTGAGGTTTGCAGGTCCAGACACAACCATCCAGGTTTATAAAGAGTAAAGAAAGTCATCCAGGAGCAGGGCCTGGCAGAACGCTGCTTGGATTTCTAATGGTGTCTGGCTGATGAAGGCCTCTGTTGTTGTGGAGGGGACTCTTGGCTCTTTGGTGCCTCGGCTTCCCCCTCCACACGATGTTGAAGCGCTGAGGCCCCAGCCAGCTCTTTGGGAAGGGCTGTGTCAATTCAAATTTGTGTACGTTTGGATTCAGTTGAATTTTTTAAGGTTCGTGTTTCAGCACCTTTGTGTAGGGTCCACAGGGGTTGGGAAAGGTCCAGAGGTGCTGTGGCTGTTGCTGTCCTCATACACACGGGCCGGACATGTGGACCCACAGTTTAGGGACTTAGACTTGCACGGCCAGGGTGCAACCTCAGATGCTGTGATTCTGCATACTTGTTTCTCTCTCCCTTTCTGCTTCCCTGACAAAACAACAAGGCAGGTGGCACGTGACTCTCCTGTTGAGTGAATGGTGAACAGTGTCAGGGTCTAAAAGGCAGGACACAATCTTCTGTGCAGTCTTGGTTCACATTGATCTCTGCCACCATCATTCTATAAAATCCCAGCGTGATGGTGTTTCCAGCAGCGGAATGAAGTGTTAGGACATGGAACCTCTCCTCATATTCTCCCTCCCTTTGCTCAAAATCACCCCCTTTTCCTGCCCAAATTTTCTGAATCTATACTTGGGTTTGGCTGAAGAGGAGGAGAGGGAAAGTAAGAAGAGAAGAAAGTTGAGCCAAAGGGGCTAAAAAGAGTAGGTGAAGGCAGTGCCAGGGTGCCATCCAGAAGAGGAGTGATAGAGTTGGGGTGCTGAAAGGAGCCCATGGCATGTCCCACGCACCCCTTGCCTTCTCAGATATCTCTCTCCCTGGGGAAACGTGGTCATTGGGGCCGAACATCATCACTCCATGCGGCGGGTGAACCCTGTGAAGGAGGGTCAAATGGCACCCAGTTAGAAAGCTCATTTTCCTCTCCAATTACCAACAATAGTTTCTGGTTAATCTGGGGGTCTCACATCCAGATGGATCTGGTCTTAGATAGCTCCCAAGGAGGAAAAAAAGAATGTAAGACTATGAGGTGCCTCAAGGGATCTGCAGATCAGTACCAGGGACAGTGCTCCAGGGGCTGCATCATTTTCTTTGCTCCATGGGAGGAAGTGGGCAGTGGTCATGGTAGGTAACACAGCAGGGCCAGAAGAAGTCTCACAGTAAGTGTCCTGCCAGCCGTCTGAGCCACCAACGCCACAGGGGAAAGAAATACCTGTCAGGATGAAGAACCACCTACAGGGAAGAGGAAGACCTTCTCTGGTTATTGCTTCACTCACAATGGCAAGGGAGCATGAGGACCTCTGTGCCAGGAGGGCTGGTTCTCTGCCTTCCAACTGGGAAAAGGAAAAAAAATAATGTTTCAATAAAATATTCAGCTTCTTTGCTTTCAGAAATTTCAAACATTAAAATGGGGGCCAATTTACTGCCTGGAGCGATGATTAAAATGCCCCTCTTTCCTGCCAAATAATCCAAACATATGAAAAACTTACGAACATGATAACTCTTCCAGGAACCTTCACTGGCAGACCTGAGGAGGCAGGAGATGGGAGGTGGGAAGGGAGGGAGTCTAGCTGAACTGTACAGGGGAAGCTCTCTATGGGCAAAGTGTTAGAGTATTTTTTACAAGGGCCAGAACTGAGGCAACATGTAAAGCAACAGATAGGTCATTGGGCCAGAGAAGGTGATTCATCTGGGTCCCTGCTGAAATCAAGAGCCACAGGAAGAAGGGGGAAATGCTTAGTCAGATCCTGCTGAAATCAAGAGCCACAGGGTAAAGGGAGAAATGCATAGTTAGCTCTTGGCAAGATAAGCAGGAGAGTGGTCCTGGATGATCCACTAGTGGGGTACTCTTGCTTGCAATGGTCTTTTGCACGTACTCTGCAGAAGAGTGCATAGGTGCACTTAGTTGCATTCAAAATTTCAGGGAGAAGGGGACGATCCCCTCCCCAACCTTTGGGTGCCCTCCTACTGGTAGATCACAACAGATAGTTCCTGGATCCCCTGATGGAAAGATGTGCTGGAGCTGGGAATTGGGGACATCCAGAAACTGCTCTTTTGATTTGTTTTCTTCCTGGTTAAAGTAGGTACCAAGCTGGCCACAGTGTTCATGGGGAGAGACGCTTCCCTAGTGATGAAGTCTGGAACTCTAAGTCGAGTCACCAAAACGGGTAGGAAGTAAACAAGGACTCGAGTTAGGCATGGCAGTACCCAGGCTCAGATGGTGTATGTGCTTGTGAAGGAAGGTTGACAGAACTGAAAGGCAATGGAGTTGTGGCCTTGCTTACCTCAAAAACCTCCTGCCAATAGTTCTCCAGTTTGGGCCCAGGAAAATGGTTGGTTTTCCATTTCCCATGAAGAGCAAGAGGGTGACTCCTACTTGACTGGAATATACCTTACAGCAGTGGAGTTTAGCAATACTTGGGTCATGAATCCCTATGAGAGCTGATGAAAGCTATGGGTCATATTTGCAGAAAGAAAAAAGGGAAGCCATTGAAACAATTTCAATGTTTTTATGGACCCCTGGATGCCAACCCATGGATTCTGATTTGAGATCCACTGCCTTTTACTTTTTCTTTTCATGTGAGAAGATGTGTAGGAATTCTACAAGGTATTGGCCAGGTGCCAAAGAGATGATGGGAATATTGAGATGTGACTGAGTTTATGTCAGAAGGGATATTCTGGGTGGAGGAATGTAATGAGCTCGGTGAGCTTCCCATTCCTGAGAAGACTGGGTTTGTTGTTTGTGGAACATATAGCAAGATTCTACCCCCAAACCCCACCCCTGAATACATCCCAGAATACATGCCACCTGTCCATTGCACTGTGGCTGGAGGATAATGGATGGATAGATGCCTTTAATAGCTACTCAAAACCTGAGATGTACTGGAGGCCAGGGTTGGAGATGTGCTAGCTGCGTGGTGAATGGGGATTAGAGAATTCCCCATTCTCTGTGTGGTAGTGGCTGGTGTGACCTCACCAGCAGGGTAAACTCCAGCGAAATGAATGGAGGGATAATCGCCTTTCGTCTGGCCCTGAGGCAGTTGCATGAATTAGGGAAGGCTACCGGGCTGAAAGGAGCACCTCCAAAAATAAAGCTTACAACTCTCAGATCCAGAAGGATAAACGTATCAAATGCATGACAAAGAAAGGCGGACTATGATAACACAGATAAAGCCAAGAGCAAAGACGTTGAGTGGTCAATAAAGGAATTGCTAGGGGAATCTCATCCTTCTACATAGTACTCTTAGAGTTCGGGGTGCATGGGGGACCCAATTCAGAAACTGTGTGGATACATCCTAAAGGACAATTTAGTACTTCACACTTGAAATGATTTGTTCCCACTTGATCCAAAAGAGGCTTTTAGTGACCCTTGGGGGCAGCCCTATTTGTGTTGTCAGTGGTTGCACTATTCCAATGCTCAGAGCACAGTTTCTTAGGCCATCGCGTGGGCCTTGGCACAGGGCATACACCCTCTGCCCACCTTCTGCTGCTGGGGTGCTCTTTAGAGCTTTCTGCTTTCATCATCTCCCCACACCCCCCAGAGAGTGAGTGTTGTCTACAGACTCTGAGGATTCTCAGAAAAGCTGGAGACAGCTCCCTTCTGATCTATCCCATGAGGGGCTTTACACAGAGTATGCACCCCTAACTTCCAAAGGCCCGAGTTAGAGGACATCTCTACTGGGATTTTTCAGTGGGTGCCATTTCCCCCAAACCTTCGAATGAAGACACAGGGATTCTTACATGGGAGAGATGATTCAGGAGATGGTCTGGATGAGAGTGTTTTGAAATACGTTTTGAGAGCTGAATATTTGAATCGGGACTGTTCTGGAAAGTCCAGCCTGGTGGGGTCCCATAACCTGGCCCTGGGACTCCTCCAAATCTGCCCCCAATAGAATGCGATCTCCTGAACGAAGTCCCCTGATTATTTATGTGCTTACTCATGAGGCGCTGGGACGAATGACACACAGTACTCCCTAACCTGTCTGTGGTCACAGTTAATGCCAGTTCTCTACATGTTGTTAGGTGTTCAGTGATTGAGAATTTAAAAAGCTCTTGGGCACTTGTTATGTGGATATATATAAATGCCCCTCCTTGCTCTTCCTCTCTTCCATAGTCTGTGAACTTTGTTGTTTCTGAAACATGAGTCAGTTGCTACTGGAATATTATTTAAGGAGACACATGTCAATGCCATTCTGAAAATGGTACCAGTTTATACCATCACTTAAAAGTGTTCTGTGTTACATGTCAGAATTTGTTAGTTTTCTGTGAGGCACAGTCACAGGAGTGAGTACTCAGGAGGGCTGGGTTGGTGCTAGACATCCTAGCAACACCACCACTAGGGTTGGGTAGATTCTGGGGCATTAAGCCTGGCAACAGATCCCCACAGCTGAAGCTCAGCTAGATGTGCAGAGCTGTTCAGCTTTCCTGGGATGCCCAGCAACCTCTCATCATGAAGCTGGATCTGGGTCATGGAAATTCAGGGGATACTGAGATATCCAGGCGGGCTTGGCTATTGTTGGTAAGAAAGCTCATTCATTTACTCATTCATCCATCCAAGATTCTTTCAGTTGACATGTATTTTGTTCTATCTCTATGCTAAGCAACTTTTTTTGCACTAAGGTTATAGCAGAAATGGTCAAAACTTTATCCTTGCCTACTAGACATGGCAGTCAAGTTGAAGCGGAGTTAATGCAATGTGAAAGCGCTATCCTAGAGAAAAACTGCATGGGGACTCTGCAACCTAGGAGTGAGGTCCCTCCCCTTGCTGTGGTGGGGCGACTCAGGAAAGGTATCCAAAGGAGGGGGTTTCTGCTCTAACTCTGGATCTGGCCTAAGGGAGTGTTGGGAGAATAGATTGGAGATCAACTTTCCTGCACATGGTGCCCACTGCTGCGTCGTACATCCTTGACTTGGTTGTGTTTAGGGCCAGGGCTTCTGTCTATTGAGGCTTGGAAAATCAGAACAACTGATCTGGTGAATATAAATAAATTATTAAGTGATATTAAAAAAAAAAAAAATCAGACCAGGACCTTGGAACACGGGGTTCTATGACCTGGGGCACATAGAAATCACCTGGGTTTGGGAACACCAGGAAGCAGGAGTCCTGATTGTGCTTTGACTACAATGGACACACAGGAGGTAGTGAACTGCCCTCAGGGAACGTGTGGGAGCCTAGGGATCAGTCCTGGGGCTCCTAGGTTGGGATGGCAGCCAGGGTGGTTGCAGGCACAGGGCAGTATCGTAGCCACCATGGGTGACACCACACTTCCCTGTCAGTCTACATGCAGCGGACCTAGAGCTGAGCCTTACCAGATGGGCAGTGGAGTCGGAAGGAACAAGAGGGGAGAACTGAAACCATGCAACCATTTCCTTCCTCTGGCCAGGCTTGGTTCGGAACTATACGAGGTGAGCTTCTGGCCTTGGACGGGCCAGATAGAGCAGGGAAAATGGATATCGGCTGGGAGTCCCGATGCTCTGAGATTATTATTTCTTTTTAATTAAATTTATTAGGGTGACAATGGTTTAGTAAAATTATACACATTTCTGTAATACATCATCTATATATCACATTGTGTGCTCACCACCTAGAGTCAGTTCTCCTTCCATCACCATATATTTGTTCCCCTTTTCCTCTTTTACCACCCCTAGCCCCTTACCCTCTGCACAGAGATTATTTGAAGCAATGGTTTGTAAGGCTGGGAGCTTTTCTGGTCGAGAGTTGGGCTGTTTGAAAATAACCATGTACAAATGGATGTTTAATGTTGTTGTGGAGGTTGACAAAGTTTAGCAGGAGCAGAAGGAGACTAGTTAGTCTTCGCCTTATCAGACTTAGACCAGTGACACTCTCTTTCCCTCCGACACAAGGGTGTCCCTGAAGTTTGCTGCCTGCCTCTGCTCAGGACGCCTCCTGGGAGACAGTGGAGCCAGTAGGCTACCTTTTGATCCACTGTGGTCTGCCCCTCTATTGGGATTCCCCCTGACCCAGCTCATTCTGCGAGTCCATTTCTACCTGTACCTTGTACATCTTACAATGTGACCCTGGCCTGAGTCCTGGATCCAGAGCCTAAATGTAAGAGAACTAAACCTTTGAATTCTAGTGTCTCACCCTGATTTCTCTTTGATCTGTGTCTGTGTTCCTGCTCCTTCACGGCACGAGGTCCTGGACAGCTTGCCCAAATCTATCTCTGATACAAATTCTGCTCTTGTTTATATTTTCATCAATGGCATATCTCAAAGCCAAAGTTAGATCTTTGCCAGAGGAAGATGTAAATATCCAGAGTACAATATTGTATAACTGGCCTACATGAGTAACTTATGAGGAAGGGTGAGTTTTAAGAACAATAACTGCCCTTTGGGTAGTATGTAAAACTCAGGGCCAGAGTATTTGTTTTAAAACCATGCACGCATTCTCTAAGTATAGAGGCACACAAAGCTGGTTAAGAGCATTATCAGGTTCTTGAAGTCTGCCTAAAATTTGGCTCATTGATTCACACAAAACTTGTATGAAACGGCATTTCTCATTATGTTCTGAAACCCCAGTGGTGGTGACTTCATTCTTGTTTCTTGCTCTGTGTGGCCATTTTCCTGCCAGCCTCTGATCACGTACTTAGGTATTTTCCAAAAAAATCGAAACCATGCCCAATACTCTTGTCCTGTGATTCTTCCTTCACTCTTATTCTTTAACGAATCCAGCAACTTTCCTATCAGACCAAATTAGCCATGTTGTACCCCACAGATGCCCACAAAATGCTAAATTAAATGAGAAAGGCCCTGGGCCTCACCTTCTAGCTCTAGTGATAAATTTCTCTCCATTGGCAGACCATAGTCTTTTGGGTTATTTGACTACTGGAACTATATATATATATGTATATATTTCAGTCCAAAGCTTCAAAAGTGGTAAAACTTTATGGCAAAAATGGGGGAGGGGTTATAACTGCAGTTTTGCAACTAATCGTAGTGCCCCTATTTAAACACATTTTGCTACACCAATTCAGTAGTGAAAACATATTCAAGAAATTTATGAATTTTTTTAAAAGAAGAGAAATTAAGTGTTTTTTTTTAAATATACAGAGTCCAGACCAGTTCAGCAGATGTGGGATGCTGACGGGCTAATATAGTCAGTATGCTTTCTCGATACCAACTGCTGCTGGGCTGACCCTGCTCTTACACTGGCAGCCCCAGGGGATGTGAGGCATAGATAGCACGTCTATATTTAAATTATATTCAGGGTATATTTAGCCTGTAGCAGAGACATGTGAAGAGCTTTCCCTGGAGATTAATTGCCAGCTGGTGTTGCAATACTTTGGACTCCCAATCACCTCCATGTGGGCTTTTGTTTCCAGGAAATGGCTGGTGTCTTAATCATGACTTCTTACTTTGGCTGCTAAAATAGAATTTATATTTGGGAATCTTTATTTGATGTGGTTTCTCCCTCGGATGCTGATGGGTCTGTCTTATTTGGAGAGGAATAAAACAGCTGGCACTATACCGTGGGGGTGGTAAGAGAGGACAATTTGTGAGGGCTGGTGTAAGTTCTCCCTGACCCCCTGAATGCAGAAGAAGCCCCAGTTCAGGGTGACAGGTTTCCTTGGGACTTCCTAGTAGTTCATGGTATGACAGAAATATGAAAAAGGCTTGTTCTTTGGAAGGGAAAAATCGAACTGATGAAATTTCTGGGTATGGTGATGTTTATTTACGGGTAGATATTACCTAAATATCCAACAAAATCCAACAACCCTGAAACCCAAGAAACAAAAACTATAGGCATGACACAGCTTGTTCTCACATAGACAAGGCTTTCTCTTATGTGAAGGATGTGATCGATCAACCTAACTCTCATTGTAGACAGCCGTGGGACTCTTGAAGAACACCAGGGCTAACAAGGGATGAAAAGCCACTAGTCCCAAACACAGGCCTGAATTTCTGCGTCTTTACTTCAGGGTCCATATTCAGTGGGTTTGTACTCGCCCTTCTGTGCTGTTTACTGATGGAATCCGTTCTGATTGGTTGGTGCCCGTACTATGTACCAGTTGTTAAATATTTTGAACATCAGCTCCACCTGGTTTAGAATAGAACTGGGAAAGGAATAACATTTTAAAGGATGTGAATGGGTCAGGGGTGACACTCTCAGATGGGAATAGTCCCAGTTCTGACAGCACTCAAAGAGAGGGTAGGATGATGAGGGGGAAATTGGCTGGTCTGCCAAAACTAGGGGGTCCCCTCAAAATTTGAGCTTTTAAATTAAAAGGTCCAAATGTGTAAAATGCATTGACATATGGAACACAGAAAATGAGAATGGTTTGGAAAGGGAGACAAGGCCAGGGTTCCCAAACTCATGGGAACAGTGCGGCCAGGAGCGTGCCTGAGTGACTGTGATGAGCAGGGCTGGAGTGTGAGTGGTGACCAGTCAGACTGCAAATGGCCACCCTTGAGGTGCTGGGTGTGGACGGGCACAGCCTGAGTGTCCTGCCCTGTCAGCTGTTTCTCCTCCTCCTTTCTAATACCAACACTAGGGAGCTGGCCCAGACTGGAAAGGGTCCTAGGGGCATGCCCTGGCTGAAGCTCAAGTCTTCTCCCTCCTCCTACTCACCATATCCTTCTCATGGCCCCCATTACTTGTTCAGAATGGACTCCAGTTGATAATCCACATGTGTACTTGTTTTGTCAGTACTTGGAACTCTGAAAGAGTAAAATTTGCCTTAAACTGTCGTCATGGTATATCACCATCACTCCAACTTTTAATAATGTTGATGTGTAAAAGAATTCAAGCATACGCAATGCTTTGGTTTTTTTCTATCAGCTTCACTATGTCACCAACGGACAGTTTACTTTAACAGAATGTCTGGAGATGATCTGTATTTGGCTCAAGATACACTATGTGGCTTTTTTTTTTTTTAAAGATTTTATTGGGTAAGGGGGACAGGACTTTACTGGGGAACAGTGTGTACTTCCAGGACTTTTTTCCAAGTCAAGTTGTTGTCCCCTCAATCTTCGTTGTGGAGGGTGCCGTTCAGCTTCAAGTTGTTGTCCTTTCAGTCTTTGTTGTGGAGGGTGCAGCTCAGCTTCAGGTCCAGTTGCTGTTGCTAGTTGTAGGGGGCACAGCCCACCATCCCTTGCGGGACTCAAGGAATCGAACTGGCAACCTTGTGGCTGAGAGAATGCGCTCCAACCAACTGAGCCATCTGGGAGCTCAGCGGCAGCTCAGCTCAAGGTGCTGTGTTCAATCTTAGTTGCAGGGGGCGGAGCCCACTATCCCTTGTGGGACTCGAGGAGTTGAACCAGCAATTTTGTGGTTGACAGCCCACTGGCCCATGTGGGAATCGAACCGGCAGTCTTTGGAGTTAGGAGCATGGAGCTCCAACCACCTGAGGGTCCTAGGGGCATGCTCAGGTCTTAGGGGCCTGAGCCACTGGGCCAGCCCCCCACTATGTGGCTTTTTCCTTGAGCAGATTAATGGTCATTAATGGTCTACTTCTCTTTTGGGGAATGAGGTTAAGTTCGATTTTGTTTGTTGATGTCACACCAACACAAGGGGACAGTGGAGCCAGGCATAAGCTGAGCCTGGATAAGATGAACATTTTCCTCTCAATAAATCACAAGAGGGTAACAAAGTGGATGCTATTCATAAAGTTCCGTGTTATCTCTCACCTTTTGGTGTGCCTTAGGTTGACTACCTCTGATGATGTTATTTTTGGGTTATAGGAAACATTTCATGTTTAATGTTATAAATGTATAATGTTATGTTACTGGTTGAGAATTTTCTATTTCTCATATGTATGCAGCCAATTTTATAATGTGATGCTTCAGTGCCTTATGGAAGTAAAAGCTTGAAGATTCATCCAAGTATCTGAAAATGCCTTGAAAGTTGGTGTTCCTTTGATGAAAGGACACCCAACCTAGTACAAATAGAGCCAAGTTCATTGGGCTGGAGCTAGACACATGACTCTGAGCAGACAGAGGGTCAGTGTTAAAGATTCCTTGGCATTAGCCAACGAGAAGTCTAGTAGACACAGGGAGTTGACTGTTTGAAGTAGACACATCACTCAGTCACCTCATCTTGGAATTTTTTTTTACAAAGGGGCAGAATCTGTGTAATGGCCTATGAGAAGAGACTTTCCCCCCGTACTTGAATTTTAGCTAAAGCCTTGAAATTGAGAGCAATAGGCTAAATAAATAAATAAATAAATCCACATTCATTCAGCTTAAGAAGAAACAAAGAAGAATCGGACTTGTCCTTCGAACACCTGTACCCATTATCTAAGTTTTATATTATAAATTAGAGGATTAGAATTTATTGGGTGAATTATTTTGATGGAAATTTGTTGGAGGAAAGCCAGCTATGGGTCTCATCCTTGGGGAAAAGAAAAGAGGAGATGAAACAGTGTTGTTTCTTTTTGCTCCCATTCATTAGCCAAACAAAGAAGACCCAATAAAATCACAAAGAACTTCTCATAGACTTTGGTGTTGTCTGCTAGAAGGGGCAACCATATCACATTCTCTCGCTGAATGACATCTGGGATTCAGAAACTCATTAGCTTGCGTATATGAGCACAGAGTTTTCTAGAAAGGTTGTCAGGTGTCCCCTAGAGAAGTCTAAAGGTGGAAGATTGGTTTGGGGAGCTCCCAGTAGTAGGGCAAGAAGAAGAGCCAGCTCAGTGGCTGAGCAAGCTGTGCCTGCACTGTTTTGAGGGGTAAGAATGTATCCCCAAGGCAACAGGCAAACATGTAAAACAAGCTGGGCTCAAGTTAATCTTGAAAGGATCCTGTCCATGAAGGCTATCTTCTGGGATAAGGAGACCCCAGAGATACACTGCCAGGACAGGAGCTGATGGGGCTGACGTCATAGAAGCTCATCCAGGGAAGAATTGTTTGGGTTAGGCGATGGGGCCACAAGGAGGTCCGCTATGTTGTCTTCAACACACCCATAACTGCCACCCACAAAATAAAGCCAGTATTTATATAATGGAGACACTTTCAGAGCCAAGAGAGCATTGCAAATAGTACCAATTCAGTAAAAACTCCTCTGATATTTTCCCTTTCATCCCTCCTGTACTTGTAGGACACAGAAGAAGGCATTGAATGTAGTGAGGTGTGGGGTAGGAGGTATTGCAAAGAGAGAAGGCCAGACAATGACCGCTCCCAATATGCTGATTCCCAAACATAAAATCAAACTTGAGTTGGGTGGAGAAAGAAGTTTTGATTGGATGCCAGATTAAAGTTTTGATTTAGAATGTTCTGGACTGGATTTTTTAATTCCTAAAGATAGGATTGTTTTCTAATGGATGAAATTGATTTGCAAGTGATGAAAACTTCCCCAGGCATTGGAAGAGAAAACAAAACCACTTCCTGATTATATCATACCCAGTTAAACCCTGTACAAATCTGATAAAAATCTGCATTCCAAATGTACCAACACTTGCTTGGTTTTCTTAGCTACATTGGCTTTATTGTGAAGACCTACCAAGATAGTGGTAGTTACAGGCACAAAATGTCTATCTCTACCCTGGATATTTAAGGGTAAGCAAGAATTCACCTACAGGAAACAGAAGCTTAATGCTTTCCAAGGCAAGAGTATCATGGGAAGATGAATTCCAGACCATCCTGTCTTCTCCAAATCCAGAAGAATTTTTGGGCTTGGTTGGATTTTTTCCAAGATAGTTTTCAGCCCTTTTCCACAGACCCGTTGTGACTCTCTTCCTCCCCATTGAGATGAACAATCCAATAATGGATGAGCCTACTTTCTCTGCAGGAAATACTCATTTTGGAGTCTCAAAAGGATTCAGTTGAGTTCCTGTGGATAGGCAAAAGCCAAAGATGCCTTTGGGAGCTTTTCTGACACCTTTCACTTAAAATCCCCAAGGAGAATCCAGAAACTGAGGTAATCATGTTAAATTTACCTCAAATTACTGTATCACCAAGGAGAAAATTCTAGGAACTTCTGGGGGGGGGGGAGAGAGAGAGAGAGAGAGAGAGAGAGAGAGAGAGAGAGAGAGAGAGAGAGAGAAAACAATGACAACAAAATCCCCAAGATGAAAAGTCCATCCCATGCAGAAGAATCAAAATGATGAGACACATTTCAAAAGAAACAGCAACACTGGAAGCTGGAATATACTGGAGGATTGGCTGCAAAATTCCACAGGAAAGCAACATTTCCAATCAAGAATTTTATACCTAAGCATGCTATTAATGAATGTGAGGCTAAAATTAAAGAAATTTTCAGACATGTGAGATCCCCCAAATTTTACCCCTCTATAATGCTTCTCAAGAAGTTACTGGAGTACGTGCTCCATTAAAAAAAAAAAAATTAAAAAGCACAAAGAACTTGAAAGACATGTTGTGCCAGAGACAATGCTATATGTTCACGCCATTTCCTCTTCTGAGCAAACAGGAAGACTACATATCCCAGCATCCCATGCAGTTATATTGGGGTCACATAACTGAATTCTGGACAATAAAATATAGGAAGAAGTAATGTAAACTCCCATCAGGTCTGGCCCATCAGCTTTGGATATAAAAATATTCAGAATGATTATCTGGTCTCTCTTTCCCTTATTCAATTTGAGACCTGTGTTCTAGATGGTTTTTTATGAGATATATAGGCTGCCTGATCTGCATTGGACTGGGACATGAGTGACAATTAAAGAATTATTGAGTCATTGAGGTTTAGGGTTTGCTGTTGTAGCGCAACTAGTGTTTTCTCACACTCATTGGAAGTGGGTTCTGATGTAACAGAAACTTAAACTATGTGGCATTTGTTTAGCAGGTCAGTGGTGGATAACAAAGGAACTTACTCCAGAAATTGGTGAGATGGGAACCCAAGTTATGCAGTGGCAAAAGTTTTGATAAAACTTACATTACACTTGCTGTAATGTTGGGGCCCGTAACCCAAGGATAACTGGTTAAAAAGAATTATGGTGTTGGCCACTATGAGATTCATTTGATAAGTTGTCATAAGAAAGAGATGGTCTTGGGAAATTATTGACTGGTCTGCAAGGGGAAATAAAAGGGAATAAAGACAGGACAGAAATTTGGGCCCCAAAAGCATATTCTTATAAAGCACAAAAGGTAAGTGATATAAACTTACAGTTTCTCAGTTAGATAAAGGGACTTGGGTGTGATGGTCCTGTTCAAGCCTAATAGCCTCAGTGTGGTTGTCATTAAACTGGGAAAAAGAAGTGAAGGGAAGATGAGGCAAAGAAAGCAGTCTATATCTAGAAGGTGGAACTATGTTGAGAAAAGAACCTTGCATATTATTATAACGTATGAATATGATTGAAAGCAAATACAGTAGAAACTTCAGTTTCTGAAGGAATTACATTGCTAAAGAACTTTGATCAAAAAACCTCAAACAGTTTGTGAACTAAAATAATCCCTGAAGCCCAACCTCCACAACCAGAAAAAATTTTAGAAGCTCTATAAACCTTCCTCCTATAGAGGCATGCTTGCCAACACTCAGGTCAGATGTGACCAAGAAGAATAAAGATGAGAGTTCCCAGAGAGCAAAGGGCCTCAGAGAATAATAGCCAAAGGAGTTCCTTCCAGAGGCAGAATTGGGGACTAATCCAGGAACTTCCCCTGCCTCCTGGGTTGGGGAACCTCCCAGTGCCCAGCAGGATTTCAGAATTGCTATGAGGCAGTGATTGTCTGAGGTCTTTTTTTTTTTCTTTTTTCCAACTCTTTTGTTAGAAGTACTTTTGATCTCTAAGCTACCATTTTATTTTGGTATTTATGCAACTGATTTTTTGTTGTTGTTTTTAGTTCATAAGTTGCCTGACCAAGAGGATAGAGACCAATAGAGATTATTACTTACTTTGGGTTGTCTTCTGTCCATATATTGGAAGAAAAAGAAAATGGTTTGGTGATAAGATGGGCAGACTTGGCAGACCTAATGCTTAGATATTCCTCACACCATTTCTTCTTCCTGATACGCAGGAGGAATACATGCCCCTATCCCCCTTGCTAGATTAGGGGTCTTATGACTGAGCTCTGGCCAATGGGAGGAGGGCAGAGACAGTGTAAACCATTTCCAGGCCTGGCCCTTAACAATACCCTAAACAATCCTTCAGCTCTCTCTTCCCCTTCATAGGCAACTTTGATGGCCCTTGTCATAAATGGCATAGTTCAAAGATGGAGAGCCATGCATCATAAGCTGGGCCACAACTGACATGTATTGTGTAAAGCCCTGAAAGGTCAAGGTCTGTGTCAGCTAGCATTTCTTATTTAAACACACTTGTAGTATTGGAATTGGAGGATGCAACATGGTAGCAAAGCATGTGAAATCCCCAGGATGAATGGAGTGCAGCAAGCATAATGGGTCAGCAGTTTAGACAGGGCAGGTCTGATGGTTCTGGGAGAGCCTTCCCCAGTAAGATGAAACTGATGGAATATCTGGTGTGAACACATCTCTTAAGAGGGGACTTAAGGTCCTGCTGGAAAATTTGAGGTTGAGTTACTGATAAGCACACAACTAAGGAGCAGGGGGAGGGCAATAATTCACTCCATGAAAAAGCAAACTGTGTTTCAGAAGAGAAAAAGTTGTGGTTTAATACATGTCTCACTTATAAATAGCATATAATCATAATTTTATAAGCACTAACATAACCACGTTGAGCCAAAGGAGATGGGGATGGTAAATGTGGAAGTGTTGGTGGGAGAAGGGGAAGAACAGAAGAGACTTATTTTTCATACTGAGGAAGCCAATAGATAATGCGTAAAACCAAAACATAAAGATATAGCAATAACAGCACATCATTCAGAGATCTGTGTATTTTGATACTGAGAGAATCAATTCAAAACAATCCTTTCCAACATACTGTCATGTAAGAGAAGGAGAAAGAATTTTAAACCAAACCGTTTTCAATGGTTGATTACGTGATATTAGCCTTGGTGGTGGCCATTCTTCACTCAAGCGATGGGCCTGGTTGTGGTAGAGGTTGAAAATATTCCTGACAATCAAATGACTCATTACCCTGTTTATCTACCTGGTCCATTATCTTATACAACCTCTGACCTTCACAGATGGCTCAAAAAGGATATCCCTATAAACAGTTTCTTCTCTAATAAACCAAAAACCACAACTGTGTGCTTTCCTTTCAGACAATGTTGCCAAACTAGTCATGGTATATCATAACATACATAATTGTTGCTGTGGAAAATTTATTTCCTGGTTTTCTTTGAACTTGTGTTTAGTCAAGAATCAACAAATTATGGCCCATGGACCAAATCTTGCCCATCACCTCTTTTTGTGTGTCCTGTGAGCTAAGAGTGTGAGTTTTACATTTACCGCTCATCGGTTCATATATATATATATATATATATATATATATATATATATATATATATATACACATACATATATATACGTATATATATATATATATACGTATATATACATATATATATACGTATATATGCGTATATATATACATATACATATATACATATTACATATATATATATGGCATAAAAGTGGTAATGAGGTAAGAAAGAGATTTTTAAATAAAAGGATGCAGGAATTTATTCTAGGAATATATAGAGCAAGTGCTACTTAAACTTCTCAAAGACACAGTTTTGTTCATTATCTCTCGTGTCTAGTACAGTTCTTATCACAGAGTGACATGCTCATGGGCTTAATTGTTGTACTAGCATACGATGCATAGTAGGTCATTGGCGAATGCATGTATGAATGATTGGGTGAACACCAAATAGGTATTACTGAGTCCTTATTACATGTGCAGCATGATGGGGGATGGAGTGTAAGAAGCGGTCCTTGAACTTTATTCTTAACATGTCATAAGATTAAAACATTTTGTGGTGAGAGTGTCGATAAGCAATTATCAGTTGAATTGTGTGGTACAGACCTGTGCTTTCAAACTGGGGTACTCAGACCTTTGGGGTTCTCTTTTCTGGCACTAGAGCGTTGTCCTTTCCCATTTCGCCCTTTCCATAGCCTATCTCCCACTTCCTCTAAGAAAAGTAAACACTTTACATTATCCAGTTCTTATTGTGGCCCATTTCTCTGGGTTATAAACCTCCCCAGGGCATGGTCTATTTGAAATATTGAGGGGAGTCTTTTAATTGATGAAATGAAAGACCACCCCCAAATCTTCCTTTCCTTTTCTATCTTGTACATATTTTTGTTAAAGGCGAAGTGTGGCATTGGAAATGGGGATATTTTGCTCCCTGCTGGTGTGTCCGGAAATCAGACATATAGTAACTGTAGGCCATAGACTTGACCTCCACTTAATGACCGACTCTTTTATTCCTCACTGTTTTTGAGAAATGCGTAGCTCTTTGAGAGTTTGACGAAGTTACCTGAAGAGGGTACTGATAAGAAATAATGAAACAAAAACCCCCGCACCATGTTTCTTGTAAGTGATCCTTCTTAGTTTTTCTCAATACTTATCCCTAAGATAAGCCATTAGTTTGAAAGAAAAGCTCCTCTGAGCAGCCTAAGTGAAATAGGTTAGCAACGGTTAATATTAAAAATGTAACTAGAATATTTTCAGGAGCTACCAAATTTTCAAGTTACTTTGGATAAAGCTTGCCGATAAACTTTTTTATTGTGATTTCTTATTGTTTAAACCTGCATTATAATCATAACAGTAAATATATGTTTAAAGACAATGCTCATCTTATTTCACCCTGTAAAATATTTAATTTTGTCTACCTCCTGATACAAAATAGAAAGATGATGATGAAAGCAGGATGAAAGTTGGTGAACCGCATAGTTTTTTTGTGGTATTTAACTTGTTTACATAAAACATGTTTGATTATAAAGTCTAATGAAATGAATGGTGCTATTTCTTAACCTCCTAAATTATTCTTATTTAATTTTTCCTGTAATGTGCTTTCTATGTTATTTAAAAATATTCACTTCCTCTATAAAAGGCAAGACAAAAAGTGGGATGGATAAAAAATTCACAAGAAATGTAAAGCATAGTGAGAAAGCTAGTAGTTTATGAGATACAGGCAAAATTGGTAAGACATGTTTGGGACAGATAATGGACAAACAAATGGAGAAAACAGGCAGAATTCATGAAGTGTTAAATATAGACAGTAAGTAAACCTATAAGACATGTTGAGGATAGACAGAATAAGTGGAGTGTGTGATGAAACAAACAAGAGTGTGACTTACAGATACAAGGACATGGAAAGACCAAGTCCTAAAGGAAGATGATGCCACTTCTGGCATCCTTAAATTGCCCTTCTGTTGGAGGTTCACTGTGTGGTCCTATTCTGCCCCCACATGTGCTCTGCCTAAGGCGCTCAGTCGAGACCCAGAGCTACCGAGCAGACATCTTGTCCTAGTCTTTGGGATAGAGCTGGTGTTTGTATTGGCAGTTTCTGTCTGCAAAACCCTCTGTTCAAACCTCAACTTCGGTTTTCATAACCCCACCATCAGTGGGGAATGTTGCTGCAGGAAAGACAAGATGTGAGCACCATGTGACTTAAGATTTAGGTAGTGTGGTCTTTCCATCCTGGGCTTCAGGATGTCTGTCCTGGGTCCCGAGCACTTGAGCCTTCCTTTCTGGGCCCCTTCCTCCTTCGAGAAATGTTTAAAATTATATTTAACTACTACTGCATTGGTATAAAGACTAATATAATCCAGGCTGGATTACATTCTTTTTCTCCTTCTGATTGTCAAAGAAAACAGATTTGTGGGCCCCTAAAAGTGTCGTGGGCCCTAGGTTCTGCATCTACAGTGTTTGAGAAGGTGTGCTTGATTTCGTCTGCTGTACCTCATCCTAAATGTGCTGGCCTGCTCCATCTCTTTCCCTTGTTTCTCACTGTGCTTTAAATGGATTAAATAGCCATGTGATTCAAGTATTTGAGAGTGCTTCTTGAGAGGGTAATGGGAAGCTACCTTTGTGTGAAGGTGATTTCCTCCATGACATGCCCCAAAGTCCAAATCTGCATTTAGTACACACAGGCATATCCCCCTGACAGAACACCCTGCCTTCTCCCCAACGCCTCCCTTCATCAACACCTTACCATTTCAACTGCACGTTACGTTTTGTATGATTGCAAGTTCAATGATGAAAAACAGCAAATAGGTTTATGCTTGATTTTGTAATTTACAAAAAATCCGTAAGTTAATGATATTAGATCTGTATCATTTTAATGTTGACAACTTTTAGTAATTTATTTTATGGTATTGTCAGCTTACCATTGTGATTTATGTCTTTTTCAGTGGATTTTATAATCATTTGGATAAAAAAGTTAAGTTGGAGGGTTTTTTTCCTGACGGCAAGTCTGATTTGATGGATTGATTTGGTAAGGAGGATTAGCTTTGCTAACTAGGTTATGTGGTGGATATTTTTCAGATTGAATGAGCCAAATATGCAGCTCCAAGGTTTGAACCATATATAGATGGCATTTTCTGAGTATGTTGGATTTCTGAATATATTGGATTAAACAAGGTAACAACAATAACCAAAAAAAAAAAAAAAATCCCACAAGAAAGTGGCATTAGTTTTGCTCTAAACAGCTACCCTCTCTGTCATTGGCCATGACCTGGCTTCAATGTTCTCTATGGTAGGCAGACCGGCCCCCAAAGATGTCCATGCACTAATCCCTGGAATCTGTGAATATGTTACATTACATGATAAAGGGCATTTTGTAGATGTAATTAAGGTTACTTACCTTAAATGGAGAGATTATCCTGGATTATTCAGGTGGGCCTGATCTAATCATACAAGCCTTTAAAAGCAGTAACCTTTCTGGAGCTGGAGACAGAAGAATGTGGCAGCAGCAGAAGACAGAAGGATTTGAAGCATTTTCACTCACTGTTGTTGGCTTTAAAAATGAAGAGAACCATGATTAAAGCTTTAGAAGCTGAGGACACCTGGCTGATAGCCACCAATGATACAGGGACCTCAGTTCTACAACCGAAAGGAACTGAATTCTGCCAACAACCTGAATTGGCCTGGAAGCGCGTTCTTTCCCAGAGCCTGTACCGAAGAGCTGAGGCTGGCTAACACTTTGATTTTGGCCTTGAGATCCAGGAGAAGTAAAACCGAGGAAGCCCATTCTACTTATAGAACTTTGATGTAATAAAGTTTGTTGCTTTAAGTCACGAGATTGGTGGTCATGTGTCGCAGCAGCAGTAGAAAATGAATATATATCTTCCTAGCATTCAATCGCCATGCCTGCAGGTGGCTTATTTGTTTGTTAATTTTTGATTTTACTCCTTCTGCGAAAGGAGTCCTTACACAGGAAATGTGACTGTTTATAGGAGTACGGGTTCAGAGACTGAGAGAACAGGGGTGCAGTAGTGGCTATGCTCTTAGGAATCTAAAGCCCTTACCAGAGAGGACTAGGTCTGAGGGAATTCACAAATGATACAAGTAATGGCCCTGGCCACTGGGGAACATCTGGAGAACTACCTTGACTCTAGAGGAGGTATCTGTGGGTACTTTAGTGAGATCTCTGTCCTCATGTATGGCTTGGCACTCAGGTCCCCTGAAAGTAGAGTGTGTGTGTGTGTATGTGTGTGCGCGTGAGCATGCATCTACATACACTTAACGCTGGGAAGTCAAAGTGTGCTGTGTCTAAGACACCTGTTGAGATTATTGTCTTATTCACAAATATTCCTTTTACTTGGGGAGCAGCCCTAGATATATAGGAGTTGGTTTCTCAATAGCCACATATGTATTAAATAACACTGTCCCTTAACTACAGGTGAGGGATTCAGGAAAGGGTCCCTGACCTAAGTCAAGCCAATCAGAATCCTTCCTTGCTAGCTTTCTAATTGGAAGTATAAAAGATAAGCTTTCCACAGTCAGTAACCGCAAGATTGCCACGGGGTTACAAAAGTCAATTTGGGGAATATAATCAATAATGTAAAGATTTTGTAGGGTATCTGATGGACACTTGTCTCGATAGGGAGACCACCTCAGGGAAGATGTAGATGCTTGATCACTGCACTGCACACCTGAAGCTGAAGCTGAACAATAATGAATGTGAACTACAATTTTATATATACATACATAGTTACAAGAAGCGGAGTACAGCATTATGAATAGAGACAGTGGAAATGTAATGGCTGTGTGCGATGTCAGAGGGGTAGTGGATGGGGGGAGGGGGTTGGTCACTGTGTGAGGGATATAAATGATAAATGTCTAAGTATTACATTGTTTTGTGCACCTTAAACTAATAAAAAAAAGTTATAAAAAAATAAGCTTTCTAGTCTGGGGGAAGGAGACATTGCTAAATGGGATATTCTGCAACTGGTGGATATCCTATTTTCTGTACCAGGGAAGACATCTGTTTTGAGAGCAAACAGTCAACCCGTGAGAGGTACAGCAAGACACAGAGAAAGTCCAGGACGTGCTCAGTCTCAATTGCTCTTGAATTTCAGCTGCACCTCTGCTCTTGCCATTTGATTGATCAATCATTTAATAATGTAAGTTACCCCAGTGTTCTTTCAATATTCTTTTTTTTTTCTTATTGGTCAAACTTGTTTGAGTTGGATTTCTAACAGATTCCTGACTAATTCAGTTGATAGTCCATACTAGTTCTCTCACACATAGTACAGATTACATTAAGGATCAAATGATAGCAAGTCAGAAGCTAGAGAGGTCCTTATGGACAGAGGAAGAGAGATGAAAAGTTAGACTAAAGCTTTGACTTAGAAGGATGGGTAGGATTCTTTGTTGTAGAATATTCCAGGCAAAGACAGTAGCATGTGCAAAAGGGTGGTGGTCCCAATTCCAAAGATATACTTACAGAGCAAAGAGTAGTGCTAGTCAAAATATGTATAGGGAAGATGAGGTTGAAAAGAAGCTTCACTGTTGAGGGCTTTGAATGCCAGGCTAAGAAATTTGTGTTTTATTGAAATAGGAAACCGTTCAAGTTTTTGAACATGAAAGCGATGTTATAAAAGCTGTGTCTTAGGGATATTGACGCGGTAGTATGCAGGGTGAGTTGAAGGGAGTAAGACGTGGTATTATTTATCTCTGTATCCTTCACATTGCTTAGCGGAGTGTCTGGCATTGTCTAAGTGCTCATCAAATTCTTGTTAATAAATAAGGAATTCAAATTAAGTAAAGTTATATACGCATATCAACCTATTTTATAATATTTTAATATTATAGATTATAATGTTAAAATAAGCTATATTGTTGAATTATTGAGACACTTGGTCTGGATACTTCATTTTATTTTTTTTGATCTGGATATTTTAGTTGTACCGAGTTTTAATATAAATCAGAGAAACACATGTGCTTTACTGTTTTGAACTATAGTTCCCTTTAGATTGGTGAAAAGAATCAGTTTCTGGGATCAGGTTTGTTCATGTGTTTGTTAGAAACTTGCTTTCCTTATTGGAAATCTATTTTGACCATTCTATTCAATATTCATCATTTCATAAGAAACTATAACATCTTCAGCCACTTAAAATATTAATTGGTATTCTACAGCCAAAATGTTTATTAGCCTGATGAAGACGTGTGAAATTTTTCTTTCCTTTATAATTTATCTTTAGAGAAAATGGCCAGAGAAAGGACCATTGGGTATCATGCGAGGAGATAGAAGGTGCCTAATAGTCCATAGATCCATGTCTTAAATATTATGCTTTTATTTTGTTATTCTATCTCCTTTTATTAATAGAACACCATGCCACCCTCCTATTATGCATCTCTTCCTGACTTTGCATTCACTAATGTCATATTGGCAGTTTGAAACTGTCAATGGGTGGGAATGGTGGGAGTATTCACATCCTAGAAATTGGTAAACACTGTTAAGTTCGGTCTTTTATTTATTTTGTTGATTGTCTAGACCAGGGGTTGGCAAACTATAGTCTGTAGGCCTGCAATCTGTTTTTGTGAATTAAGTCTTATGGGTATACAGTTCCATCCATTTATTTACATAATTTTTATGGCTGCTTTCATGCTAAAATGGGAGAGTTGAGTAGATGCGAACGAAATTGTTGCGACCCACAAGCTCAAAATATTTTCTATGTGTCCCTTTAAGAAAAAGTTTGATGATCCTTGGTCTAGAGTTAAAAAGTGGTGAAGGAAATGTTAATAATCAAGATTAAACTTAAATGTGTGTTATGTTACAATGTGAATGGCATAAAATAATGATAAAATATTATTTCCATATTCAAAAACTATTATGCTAGTCAGCAAAGAGGTTGCTCAGGTCATTGATGAGTGACTGAAGTTCTGACATACATCTGTTGTTTCACTCTTTACTCCTGAATATGACTGAAAACATCATTACCATGTTGGAACTACATTCCATCATCAATTGCAACCATTGCTTGTCTATGGATAGAAGAGTTCAGCCAAAATCAAGGAAAGCATTCAGTGAGAATCAATTGTTCGTATGGACTTCACAATCAAGAATATTGTCAGTCACAAAAGATCATTTATTGTTAGATTCCAGTTATGTGAAATGTCCAGAATAGGCAAAACTGTAGAGACAGAAAGTAGATTGCCTGTATAAAGCGCAGACAGGACATAGGGTCTTTGCAGATGCAATTAGTTAAGACGAGGAGGACATACTAGAGTAGGGTGAGCCCGAAATCCAATAAGACTGATGTCCTTATAAGAAGAAGAGAGAGACAGAGGGAAGATGGCCATGTGAAAACCCACAGGAATAGGGAGAACGCCATGTGAAGATGGAGGCAGAGACTGGAGTGATACATCTACCAGCCGGAGAACACCAAGGATTGCCGGATGTCACCAGAAGCTAGGAGAGGCATGGAACACATTGTCTCTCACAACTCTTAGAAGGAACCAACCTTGCTTGGACTTCTAAGCCTCCAGAACTGTGAGAGATTTCTGTTGTTTGAAGCTCCTCTGTTTGTGGTAGTTTGTTATTGCAGCCCTAGGACAGCAATATGGCTACTAAGATAATGAAAGTTTCCAGTCATAGTGCCCCTGACTGTGCGCCAGGTACTTTACACATACTATCAGGACACTTTTAGGGACCCATCGAGCTATATGATTATCGATGACCTTTTAATGACCTAACTAGGTCAAATAAAAAATAAGTGGTGGAGTTGGGATTCCAGCTCCGGGCCTGGATTTACAGTTGTGCCTGAGCCACAGTGGTGTCTGAAATGTTGTGGCAGCCAGTAATAGGGGGATAACCCACAAACCTTTTGGGTTGCTCCTTTATTTTAGGTCACCCAGGCAACCACTGACTCAGTTTGAACTCCATCATGCTTACTGGCATGCATTTATTATGGATAATCTCAAAACAGTGCCTGACACACAGAAAAATCTCAGCATTTGTTCAATGAACAGTAATTAAAACTCCTTGACCTGTCACAGCCTTCAAAATTTACAAAGTACATGCATTTTCACATAGATTCTTATTAGGTTGTTTTAAACATAGTTTGAAGGCTGCTTTCAGCACATTCCTGTCTTTTTTCTTTCTAAACTTTTTTTTAAAGATTTTTTTTTCATGTTTTCCCCAACCAGGTAGTAAGTTTCCAAGGAGGTAATGAATAGTTTCTTTTTCCTTGAAAGATTCTGGTTCTTCAACGGGTTTCACTGGGTGCAGATGTATGATCTTGGAATGATCACCCACATCACTCTGAAACTGGTTAGACAGAATGAATTGGGTAGTCTCTACATAAAAAGCAAGAATAGAACTTTGTTTTCATCTTCCAGGTCATTGAAATCATTGCTGATGTTTCCTGGGTGCTAGTGTGAAGCATTGTACGGGGGAAGGGAGGGACAAGCCCAGCTGTCCACCTCTCCATAGTTGTTGGGGTCCAGGAAGATGAGACAGTCCTCTCTATACTTTTCACATAGGCTAGGATTGCCTTTCCGGGACCCATGGGACATGTTGTGATGTGTGGCCTTCTTTGCTGATCAGTTTTCACACATCATGATCTATTTGTGTTTTCTCCAATATTAGTTTTTAAGATATTTTCGCCTTATATAGATCTCCCAGGCAGCTTATTGGAAGTTGAGATAGGCAAACCTAAATCAACACACTCAGATTTTTAGTGATATGGGGATTGTCCAGGAAAATGCCATCAAGTAAAAATAAGTAGATAAGAATATGCGCAGTGTGATCCAAGGTCTCTGTTTATCTTTCTGCTACTTGTAGATGTGTGACTTTGGGAAAGTTACTTATTGTTGGTGAGCCTCAGTTTCCTTAAATGTGCATAATAATGTGGACTTTGCAGAGTGAATGTGAGCATTAGGAGTGATGCATTTGACAGTCTTTTACATGATTTTGATGAGTTACCCCTTGTATTAGTGTGCTAGAGCTGCCATAACAAAGTACCACAGATTGGGGGGCTTAAACCACAGAAATTTATTATCTCACAGTTCTGGAGGCTGGAAGTCCAAGATCAAGGTGGCAGTAGGGTTATTTCTTCTAAGGCCTCTCTCCTTGGCTCATAGATGGTTGTCTTCCCCTCCCTGTGTTTTCGTGTATTCTTCCCCCTGTGTATGTCTGTGTCATAATCTCTTCTTCTTATAAGGACCCTAGTCATACTGGATTAGGGCCCACCCTAATGATCTCACATACCTTAATCACCTCTTTAAAGACCCTGTCTCCAAATACAGTCACATACTGATGTTCTGGGAGTTAGGACTTCAACATATAAATTTGGGGGACACAGCTCAGCTCATAAACATACCTCCTGCACAGCTTACAGCCCACTTCCATTGGCTCTGTACTCTTCTTCCAACCCCTGCAGAAACTAGTTCCCTCTGCACGGAAAGTACAATTGACCTCCTTGGCAGGTCCAGGCTTTCCCAAGTCCAGCTCAAATGTAGGACTCTTTAGGAAGTGTGTTTTTATCCCAACCATGAGGAATTCATCTCTCCCTCCAGGTCCTTGGGCTCTTCGCTGTACCTGTTAACAGAGCAACACCAGATCTTATTTACTTCTGCATCCCAACGGCCTACGACAGGGTCTGGCACAGAGTAGGCATTCAAGAAATAACCTGGTGAACTGCATCAAATGCTGGTTCATTAAACCAATGCTTTTCCTTTGTCTCACTTAGCTGAGAAATACCTTCATTTGACCGACAGCAGAGCACTCTGAGGGGAACACAGACCGGATAGAATGAATATGACCCTGATGACGATCCATTAAGACACTTAGAATGAATACGTTTATTTATCTTCCTTCCCATATAGTTTATGTTTAAGAAAACTATTTTAGGATACGTTGGAGGCAGCCTAACATTTATGGATGTTAACATGAATGTTAAGAGACTTTCCTGATTTGTAGATAGACTCTGAATTTTTAATCAATATGAGAAAAGCTATTCAACTCAGGAAGTCCGGAATATCATGTGGGGGTGATTATTTAAACTACTTGAGTAGGAGGATAAAGAGTGTAAAAAGAAGGTCTGCTGTGAAATTGTGCCGAGATTATTTAAACAGGGCTGTGTTTTAAGATGTATGGAGTGTATATACACATATTTTTTTTGTCCTGACAATTTAAAATGAACTTCCTAAGGATATTGGGAATATTGGTACAACTAAATGAGCAGCGATGTGGAATTATTCTCACGTTAGAGACTTTCTCTTTCTCACACCACCTCAGTTCCTAACAAGTGGGCTTTTATGAAATCTGAAAGCTAAAAGTGTGCCTCACACACTTCCCTTTTTCAGGCTAGCTGCTTGTGCAAATCTGAAACACCGCCAAGCTGGGTGATAGATGATCTGCTAATAGCTCAAGCAGTGGAGGTTCCAACACATCTGTGCATAGTCTGGAGAGTTCTGTACGTTGCTACTTTTATTGCTGAGATGCCCATCTTTTGAAAAAACCCAACTCTTGCTAATGGACAACTTTTTAAAAATCCCTGTTTCTGATACAAATTCTTTTGTTCAGTACATTGTTTTTGAATGGATGCACAAATGAACCGAAAACTGACATCCTTGCTAGCAAACATTCAAGTCCTTTGAAATGTTTGGAAATAATTTAATTTCCTCTGTATTCTCTTTCTTCTTTGATGCCTTCACCTAGTCTTCAAGTGAAAGCACAAAGGGGGCGCACCCAACACCTCCTTCCCTCTTGTCTCCTACATCCTGTGACTAAGTCCAGCAACTTCTCTCAACTCTCTATCTCTGTTCCATTCCCCCTGCCCCCTGCCTTTCATCTGTGTGGCAGCATCACATGGATTTGTTGCAATAGAGGTTTGACTGCATGTGACAGGGACCTAAAGTAACAGTGGCTTAAAACACAAAACAGAAGTGTTTTTCTCTGTCGCATAATGATTCGGGCTCATCTGGGGCCTCTCCCTCTGCTGAGGCTCAGATTCCTTCTACATTGTTGCTGTACCACCTTTAGGTGGTGCTGTCATCTGCATGGTCCACAATGGCTTGCCATCATGCCTGCACTCCAGGAAGAAAGAAGGGAGAGATGGGAAGTGAGAGGGTGTGTCTCTTTCTTTTAAGGCAGAACCCAGAATTTAAACTCATTCCATTGGGCAGGGTTAGTCACATGGCTCCACCTCACTGCAGGGAGATGGCTAGGAAATACAATCTTTATTCTGGGCAACCTTATGTCCAGGTAAAAATTCTATCCCTGTGTGACAAGGGAGAATGGATATTGGTGGACATCCTGCAGTGTCATCCTTCTCTCCTAACTGGCTTTCCTGCTTCTTGTCTCACCAAATTGCCCCTTTCCTCAACTCACACCAAAACCAATCTGGGCATACCTCTCTCTGCTCAAAAAGTAGCCAATAAGCTCCTCACTGCCTGTCGCTAAACTCTTAGCTCTCAACACGGGCTGAACAGTCTTCATGTTGTAGTTCCTGTCCACCTCACCTCCTGTTGTTTCTGTCCTCTTTGTACCTTATTGTCTAACAACAATGAACTCTGTTATTTCCCATGAATAACATGGTGTTTCATGCCTCAGTGCCTTTGCACATGCTATTTCTTCTTTTAGGGTTGTTCTTCCATCTGACAAATCTCTGGTTGACTTTGAGAACCAAGCTCAGAAGTCACTTGCATCAGGAAATCTTTATTAAACCCCCCTCTCCCACCCTTAATGAAGATAATTAGTCACGCCTTACACCTCACACCTATACTTACCTGTCCCATTTTTGCCCTACATATATTATGTAGTCATTTATTTCCTCTTCTACACTGTGAGCATTAGCAGATCACCTTTATCATCTCAGATTTCAGCAGAACACTTGCCACAGAGCAGTTCAATAACTGCTTGTTTACTGTTGATTGAATGAATGAATGAACAAGTGACAGAATGATTGTATCATGTCAGTCCTGGCTTAGCACTTTCAACCTTTTATGTAAGGTCTTCTTTTAATAAAAATTACTATTGAGCTCTTCTTCTATTTGAGTACATTTATTTTGTTTGTGTTAGAATATTAGCAAAGTGATCTAATTTAACCTTTATAAATAGCACAGTGAGGTAGGCACTATTGTTCTCATTTTACAGATGGGAAAGTGAGACACCTCATTTCTTTCATAGTTTTATTGACTGTAGGATAAGTGGAGGGTGGGAGTAAGTGGAGGTTTGCATTGTATGGCATGCTGGAGAGTGTACTGGACTGGCAGTTACTGGGAGCGTGTGCAATTCTATAGTTGATTAGCCTAAGTGACCAGGGACATGTCACTTTCCCTATTTGGGCTTCAGTTTTCTCATCCATAATAGGAGGGCTTGGCTCAATGATCTCCAATTTTCCTTCCAGACCTAAAAGTCGGTGATTTTCTTACTTTTCAAATTCTGCATGTTGAAATGTAACCCTCCTCCACACCAATATGCTACATTCACAGAGCTGTGATTTTGCTAAAAATGGACACTTTCTAAATGTTAGAACAGTACATGGTAGAGAAGAGTCACTTTAGATCCAAAACTCCCCCGCTCTGCTAAAGGATTAACACTGAAGTCCTGGACCTCACTCAGTATAGAATCTTCCCGGATTGGAGGATGTGAAATGGCATTGCTTTCTCTGAAGCTTCACACAAGATTCTACCACATATACTGAGCCACCAAATAAATCTTGGATCTGGTAAGTATTGCAATTGAAATGTGGCCACAAATGCTCCCTGGATTCTGTCCATGACATGAGCCCACAGTGGGGAGAATTCTATACTACCCCTTGTGTGTGTTGACAAATTCTGTGCAGATCTTTTTTTCTTTGACAAAATAGAACATGTACGGGAAATCTTGATGGTCTATAATACTCTCACCCCTCCTTCCCACCTGGGTTCTGAAACAACTGAAAATGAGACAAAGTTGTTCAGCAGAGGGAGACAGACATATCACCTTTGTGGTGTTAAAGATGATAGTGGAGAATATGGCTTCTGCTTGCGGCCAAGGCAACTTCCTAATACTGAACCCAAGAATCAGGCAGACATCTACCTAGTTCTGCTAGGTTAGGATGAACCTTTTCCCCAGCAGCTATGTGAGTTAAGCACACACAATTTCTCCTTACAAACTTACTATGTTGGACTTCATTGTCCTAAGTCTCTTCTTCCCTTCTTCTACAATAATACTTCCCCCACTTTTTAGTGGGGCATATTGGCTCCCCACAATAAAGACTACTTTCCCCAATCTCCCATGCATGTTGGTGTGATCATGGGGCTTAGTTCCAGGGGTTTAGAGTAAGAGGAAGTGTTGTGCTCAGTTTTTAGGAAGAGTGAGGATCTGCACTTCTCTCCCTAACTTTCCTCCTCCCTTCTGGCAAGAATAAGGAGCTGGAGTGTCTATTTGGACCATGAAATGGAAACTGAATTTTGAGGATGGCAAATGAAAAAGAAGGAGCCTGGTGTCCTGGAGACATTGTACCAGTCCTGGGCTGCTTACCTCAGACTTTACTTATGGGAGAGAAAAGACCTTTATCTTGTTTTAGTCACTATTATTTTGAGTTTCCTGTCGCTTAAGGCTGAGTGCAATTCTAACTGATATACTGTCTGATCAGATAAATCCTTCAGTTTCCTCCCACACTAAGGAAAGGAGTTAAGATTAAGAGGTGTTACACTAATTGATGTCCCTCCACATGGAAGGGAGTGTTAGGGACTAGGGAAGAAGAGTTACCCTTCTGACGAGTTTTTTCATTCAACATATAATTATATACCACTTGTTAGGTGCCAAGTATTGCTCTAAGCACTTACAACTATTTATTTAATCCTCATTGTAATCTTACAAAGTAAGTATTAATAATATGCCCATTTCACATATGAGGAACCAGCGGCATAGAGAAGTTGGGTAACTTGATACCAGTCACATTGCTTGGAAGTGATGGAGCTGGGATGCGAACCCAGGTAGTCTAGCTTAGAGCTCATGCTCTTCATCTCTACTCAAGGTGGTTTCTTACGAAGGAAAGGAACGGAGACATCCTTATGTTATCTCAAGTAAAGGAAGTTTGTATCTAGGACAGATGGAGCAGTTAGAAAAATATGAATATCTCATGGTCAGCTGAGATGCCCTGGTGTCAGGTTATCCTTTCAGTAGGATGAATCCATTGCACCCTAGACTTTTGCCACCATTATGGCGACTCAGCTACTCTCTGTCACTACTTCTTATGCTTCTTCCCTCCTGTTGCACTCAACTGCTAGCTGTTTTTACTCAGTTTCTTTCTACCACATGACATCTTCTTATACACGTCCTCTACTAACTGGGGCTTCTGCATTACTTCTCTCTATGTACACATTTCTGCCTACCCTATTGTCTAGTAATGATGTCTTCTCCATACAAAGGACTGATGGGGCCAGCCAATTTTCCTCCAGTATTGAATGTTCATTTAGGTGAGGCTTTCGCATCAGTCACTGTCTTTGGATGGTCTCTCCAGTCCCCCTACCCCCACCAAGGTCATCAAGAGTGCTGCAGGCTATGCTACACTCCAAGAACTCTGTGCCATACTGCTCCTCATTCAGTTTCTTCAAGCAAGACTCATGCCCAGCAGGGAGTTTTGGCATGCCGTCCTTGTAATTTCCTCTTTGTTATCCTTTCTCTTTATACCCTCTAAATGAGGTCAAAAACATAAACAGAATAGTCAGCTTTTTCTTTTTCTTTTCCTATATCTCATCAAAAGAAAATGCAATGAGCTTTGGACATGCACCCAAAGATACCTTCCAACTCTCACACCTACTCCATCTAGTCCAACTGTTGCACGAGCCTTCTTCATAGGTTTTTGGCCAGCATATCAGTGGTGGTCTTTGGATAAATGATCACTCTGGTTCCGTCTATTGTGATCAGAGTCGTTGATTATGAAGATGTATGGGGACTGGAGTCCTGGATGGCCCTCCAGGGACCATAGACTCTTCACTAAGAATGGTAGTAGATGAGAAATCATAACCAGTAAGGTTTGGGGGAAAGAGAGGGAGATCCACTGAAGTATTCACAGGTTGAATAGAATTTCATACAACCATTGATTTCTGAACTCTTCTTAGGAACTGTAGGTATTTGGATTTGAATTAAGAGTGGAAATGAGCAATGGACTGGAAATTATAACCTGAGTTCCCTGCCCAAGGAAGAGAGCCAGTCCCAAGCTTCCAGTCCTTACTTTCCTTTTCTCCTCCTCCCTCATTTTTATTATTTTAATCCAGAAATGGATTAATTATAGTCCTTTGTTCATGACATACTCTTATTATTGATCTGTAAGTGGCTTGTTTTTATTTATTTAGTTACTTATTTGTAATTTAGTTGATACTGGTGGACGACATTTTAAAACAAAGGCTAAGATTTTGACAATAATCTTTATCTACCTTAGTTTTCTATTGATGCATTAAAAATCAGCACAAACTTAGCAATTTAAAACAACACCCATATATCATCTCACAGAGTCTATGGGTCAGGAGTCTGGATAACTTAGTTTGGTCACTGCTCTGAGTCTTCTAAGATGTCAGGCAGGCTGTGATCCCACCTGCACGCTTGACTAGAGAAGTTCCCTCAGGTTGTTAGCTGAATCAGTTTCCTTGAGGCTGTAGAATTTGTGAAAGCTGCTGCTTCAAAGTCAGCAGTGGAGAGGAAGAATCTGTTCTGCTTCGTGCCTGATTAGGCCAGGCCCATCCAGGATAATATCCCTTTTGATTACTTAAAGTCAGCTGTTGGGGACTTTAATTACAACTTCAAAATCCCTTCACCTTTGCTATGTAACATAACTTGATCATAGTTCTGATATCCCAACACCTTGCCATGTTGTATTGGTGAGAAGCAAGTTACAGGTTCCACGAACACTTAAAGGAAGGGGATTATACAAGGGTATGAGTGAGGCATTGGAGGTCATTTTAGGAATCTGCTTGCCACACTACCCTTATGAAATCCTTCTGATATCCCATAGACTGGGCTCTATCCCTCCCAAATCTATTTGTCATTCTCTTCCTTTCATTTTTCTGTAGGTTATTTAGTTTTTGAGACTTGCTTTTTTTTTTTTGTCACAGTATAATATTGCTAAGATTCATACACGTTGGTATGTGTTTTAATAATCCATGCATTTTAACTGCTATATAATATTTCATTAAATGAATTTTTTATATAGTATATTCATTCACTGTCATGTTGATGGGCTTTGTTTTTAATTTTTTTTGCTATTGGGAATAAGCTGATATAAACATGTTTATAATTGTCTCCAGTTGTAGATAGATAAGATTATATTTTGAGAATATATGTAGGAATGGAATTTCTGTGTCACAGGACATATGAATGTTCAATTTTAGTAGATAATGTCAAACTTTTCCAAATTCACATTTCCATCAGCAGTATGTAAGAGATCCTACAGCTCACTCTCTTCACCACCAATACTTGTCATAGATAGGTTTTTACATTTTTGCCCATCAAAGGCATGGAAATTGGTGCCCCATTCTGGACTTAATTTGCAATTCCCTGCTTGCTAAAAATGCTAATGTCTCTTCATATGTTTACTAGCCATGTATCATCTCCTGTGAAATACCTGTTCGTATTTTGCCCATTTTCCTATCAAATGGTTTGTATTACTTTACTATGTATTTGTGGGCATTCTTTATTTATGAACATTAAATGAACATTAAAATGAGACAACGACTTGTTTTAGGGTAAAATAGGCCTGATAACTGATAAATATGGAAACATTCATTGAGAGCCAGAACTGTGTGCTGATGAAACACCGACTTTTGTACCAGATCACATAGGTCCAAACCTTGACTCTGGTGGTTAATAAAACTGTGGCCACCGGTGATGTATTTAACCACTATGCCTCCATTTCCTTATGTGGCAAATGGGGAGATTTATAGCATCTGCCTCGTAGGGATTTCTTAAAGATTAAATGAATTGCACAGAGACAACACTGAGAGCAGTGTCTAGCACATAATAAGCACTATATTAATATTTGCTTGACCTGGATTTCCAGGTGCTGCAGGATGCTAGGGCAGAGTTGCTTTACACATCCCATATGTGTTTATTCTTTCATCTTGACTCATTTCTAACAACTCTAAATGAATTATTATTTTTTCCTTCATGGATAACGTGAGTAGCAAATTAATGGCTGATGGAAAAATATTAACTCAGGTCACTGAAATACATCTACAATAATATAATACAAATAATATACCACATAATAACAATATATCATACAATGCATAGTTCTGTCTCTAAACTCTCTTCCAGCTTTAATAGCCTGTGATTCTATAAAAGATGTTGAATAACAACCTTTAGACTGCCTGAAGGTTGACGACATGGCATGATGGAACTTAAATTGCACTGCTTTGTTGAGTCTGAAATCACATTCCAAGGCAATAGTCGTTGTCTGAGTAAAATGGACTGCCAATTATGTAAATAAAGAGAAGTAATAACCTCCAGTATTAGCTATCTTTTTTCCCCATTAATAAAGTTTATTTGTTCCCATTAGTCCACCTCTCCTTTGTTATACAGGGCCTTTCTTAAGGTTGCTGAACCCATAGATGCTTTTATCCACTCCAAACAGACCGAAAGAGTCTGATTGTTCTAGTGAGTATATTTTTAGCAACAATTAAAGCTTATGTCTCCTGCTCTTCTGAGCTACTGGCATCCTGCAGCATTCAGAACCACCTGCATCCAGCCTTCAGGGAATGGACTGCTTTGCTGATGGTTCAGTTATCAAATGGAGGCACAAACACTGCAGACTGTGGGTAAGCTGGAGGAGGTAGCTAATTATGCTAAACAGTAATATTAATAATGCAAGATGTGCAAACAGAAACACTCTTACCAGTTTCAAGGCATGGTTCCCCCTCCCCTCCTCCTGCTCACTTGCTTCCCACACCTGACTCATTCGAAGGACAGGAAAGCAGCAGAAAATGGATCTCCTCCAGCAGATACTGGATCCTGAAAAAGAAGAGATGAAATTGACAATGAAACTACCCATTGTGTGAGACAGAAACACCATGTTTGTCTGCCTCAGATCTGGACTTTTATGGAGTTTGGAAACTGGAAGAAACTGGTAGAGTCTCTCACAGAGACTCAGGTCAAAGGTCGGGGTAGGGCCTTGTCAGAGACATTCTAGGCCACTTCTCTCCAGCCCAGAATAAGGGCAGACTAGGCATGTGCACAGATAAGGGTTGGTTCCGTTGGGAGGACCAAAGTCATCTTTCCTGTCCTCTAAGGAAGAACACTTGAATCTTAATCCATGTTGTTCTCCAGTGGTCTTGTCAGCTGATAATAAATCTAGTTCTCTTAGGTTAAGGCCCCAAATGAGTCTTAACATGGTCATTGGAAGATATTCTGGTTATCTACTGCGGTGTAACCAACTACTCCAAAACTTGTTGGTTTAAAACAGTTGATTATTATCTGCTATGGTTCGGTGAGTTGACAAGGCTCCCTTTGGCAATTTTTGCTTGGGATTTCTCACAGTTGCAGTATGATAGCTGCTGCGGCTGGAGTCATCAGCCAGTGCTGGGTGTCCAGGATGACCACTTCACTCACAGGTCTGGTGCCTCAAATGCTCTTCCACATGGCTTCTCTCTCCAGCTGAGTAGCCTGGACTTCCTACATGGCAGCTCAGGGCTCCAGGAAACAGCCCTGGCATGGCATCGCTTCTGCCACATCCTATTGGTCAAAGCAGTTAAAGGTCAACTCAGATTCAAGAGAATGGAATGGCATGCTGTACAGAGAGGGAGGGAATTGATGGCACCGTCTTTAGAGACAAGGCACTACAGCAGGTACCCAGCCCTTGGGCTGTCTCCCAGGGATGCACAGAGACCTTCAGTGCCGGGCCCGGCAGATTCCTTACTTGTTAACTGCTTTTCATCCTTTAACTCTGAGCTGAAAAACCACTCGCCCCAGGATGCCTAAGATCCTGTTATTACCTTAGGTTTTCCTGTGCTTTTCCTTCATAGAATTGATCACAGTTTGTAATTGTGTATTTCTGTGTTTATTGATTTAATGTATGTCTCTACCACTGTACTGAAAACTCCACGAGGGCAGGCAGTCCTGCTTGCGTACTCTCCATTGTCTCCTTGTCCTTAGTGTGGTGCTAGTTCTTAGTAAAAGCTCAGGAAAGAATTGTAGTGGAATGAATGATGGATGAGTGGTTAAGGGAAGACATGGATGAGTGGTTAAGGGAAGACAGTGGTTCATGCAGAGGTTCCCACAAAGAGGAGCTGGCGTACCCTTTCATTAACTCATGTTTCAAAACCAGTATTTACTGAGTACCAAGAGGGTGCTAGACACCACGCTAGACCATGGTGTAGAACCGAGGACAAGAAGGCAGAAGTGATCTCTGCCTTCACAGAGCCTACAGTCTATATGGGAAAGCAGACAAATAAATACATTACTACAATCTAAGCAGAAAGTTCTAGAACGGGGTAGTGCAGGTTGCCAGGGTGCATTGTGTTCCCTCCTTCCCTTTGTCTATCTTTTACATACACACACATGCACACACACACAATTCCATATACAGTTTCAAGGGCCTGTGAACTAGGGTTTAAGAACTAGTTTAGATGCTGTAGCATATTTGCAGTTATATTATTATTATTATTATTATTATTATTATTATTATTATTATTTTTGAATGGGGACTTCCCTTCTTCGATGAGAAGATTGAAAATAAACTTGCTATATTTTAGATGTTCAAAATGATGGAAAAGTTAGAGTTCGTGTCAGAAGAGCTGGGATCTACAAGGGGTTGAAAGCTTATCAAACGTTCCCAGCATTGGAGTTGGAGGTTAAAGTTTTTCACTTTTGGACCTGCTTGCATTTCAGATCGTGGAAGCCAAACTCACCCTCGAATCTGCTTTGGACATATTCCACACAAGTATTTATCTAAATGTGAATAAAATTCAGAACAGTTTGAAAACCACCCAGCACCGCTGAAGTTTTATTGTTCAGGTCAGCTGCTCATTACATGCTGAGAACAAAGAGTGAACTTCTGATACGGTCAGGTAAAGGGTGTGGATTTTGTTGTACATGTGAAGTGATTGGAGAGGGTTTTGAGTGGGAGAGATATTTGATCAATTTTACATTTTAAAGAGATATTCCAGCTTCTGAATAGAGTTGTTTAGACTATAAGAGTTTAAGAATGAAGCAAGACGACCAGTCAGGAAGCTTCTGCAATTGGTCAGGTTTGGAGCCAGGGGTACGAATGGAGACTGGAGGTGAGTGACTAGAATAATGAAGAATTTAAAATCATGTCATATTTGTATTTCATAAAGCCACGGGATGAGGGGTGAAATGTCTAGCTATTTCGTTGTTTTGTACACCTGAAACCAAAAAAAAAAAAAAAAAAAGAAGCCAAGGGAGGCTTAGATGTTTCAACTGAGAATATAAGAGATGCCTTCAAATATGAAACTAGTTATTATGTAAAAGATATGGATTAAAATTATTCTGAGTCCCAAAAGGCAAATCCATGAATGGAAACCACAGGACACAAGAGTCATACTCAGAACAATGAAGCATTTTCTCTCAGAGCTCTGCAAAAATGTAAGGTGCTGCCTGGAGAGTCAGTGGGTCCTCGTCCCAACTGTGCACGAGCAGGGACTGGAGGACCTGTGGGAGGAGACGTGGAGAGTCTAGGGAAGGATGTGGGGCCAGATGATGCATAGACCCTACTCTGAGATGCACTGATTTTTGGAAACTCACAAATGTAGCCAGATTGAGAGCTGTAGATATTCTCATTTGGGTGTAACACCACTACAATAGGGAAAGTTCATAATTATGTCACTCGTTTTGGGGTTTTTAGAGAACTCCCAAGTATTTGGCACACGGCCTATCTCAGGTGGAGCGTAGCTGCTGCTGACCTACTGAGTATACGTGTGTGACTTTTTCTTCCCACTTCTTGGCTCCGTTTCTCAGAATTCTTTAATTTTCTTTAAAGAGATCATGTAGTGGCAGAGTCTGGGCTCCAGGTTAGAGACACTTAGCTCGAAATTTTCAGTCCACACTTGCTAATTGCATGAGTACAGGCAAATGATTTAATGTGTCTGCGTCTCATTTATTCATCTATTACATGGGCATAACATTACCTATTTTCTATGGTCGTTATAAGAGATAATCTGTACCAAGTTCCCAGGATCTAGTAGGATTTTAATGCATGGGGACCATACCCAGAACAAAACAAAACAAAGCATTTTCTTGGGCAAGCAAATGGAACCTAGTTATTTATTATGTGTGGGAATTGGGTAGTGTGAGTCACAGTGATTGAAGGTTAACCGGCAAAAGGAAATGCTCACTAATTGAACTGATGGAGTTCTAACTCCAGGATATCATTCATTTCCACTCCACCCCCCACCCAATGATGCATCTTTAAAGATAGCCGTTTACATGAGTTCTTAAAACACTCTGAGAAATTAGCGACAGTTCAGAGGCAGTGATGTATGATGCTCAGAGCTTTCTCCAGATGGCTGCTGGGAAGCTGGAGGAAGTCACTGAGCCTCTTCAATGAATGTACTTCTCCCCCTGAATATCAGGTGCGGGTGGAAATTGATCTTTAAATAATGATGAAAAGTTGCATAGTTTAGTGGGAAAACTGCAAACTTCCCTATACAAATTGAATAGCAAGTCAGTTCATTATACTGTAGTTTATGGATATTGCACTCTGCTTTCAACCGAGGCAATTACAAGTCCATTTAAGAAAGGAACACAATTGGGGATTTCCTTTGCTTTCATTTACCCTTTAGGGGCCTGAATGATGTTTTGCAAGTGAGACCTGCCCTCCTTCCACTACCTTTGTGTCCTTTTCATTTCTGTACCTCCAGCACCTGTCACAGTGCCTGGCACACTGATGGTTCTTGTTAATGTTTGCTGATTAATTACAAAAGCCTTCGTTATGTGTCTCTGGTGTGCATTTGCCCACTCAACACAGGAATGCTCAGAAACTGGTTATAAGGTTACCCTTATGTGTGTATCCACTTTGCATGTCCCCTACCCCAGCAGCCTTGGTTTTCAACTAGTGCCAACCTTGACATGCAGCCTCCATATCTATTTATATTTACAATGACTGAGCCATTCACACCAATGCACGAGTGTGTGTGATTTGCTTATACATGAGATGTCTGTTTTCTCAGTTTCCTGTAAAGCTCCAAAGCTGAGGAGAGCCGACAAGTGTCCTCATGGTTTTGAGTGACAGGGAGCTGGCAGACATGTCCTTTATAGCTTTCTAAAATAATTTCTTGATTATTCTGAAGGTTGCTCACCCAATAGTTCATTGATGTGGGGAATTCAGGCCTCCTGGGGCGTTCTGTGGCATTCTCATCTCCAGATCCAAGTAACAAGCTTCCAAGAAAACCGTCATAGGGTGTAGGTGTGGGTCCTTCAAGAAAGAGAGGCTGGCATCTCACTCTCTGGCTGGATGCTGGCTGAGCTTAGAACATAGCAGCTATTCCAGCTCTGCCACTAGGGAGCAGATGGAGAAGAGTTCATGGAGGGCTTGACGTTTTGATGCTGGAGTTTAGGGGGTTTCATAAATATGGAGAGCGGGGCTTAATTACAACCTGGAGAATTCTAGAGATATGAGGGTGGGTGGTACAGCCTGTAATAGCTGGGAGGAGAAAAAGGAGGAGAGGGGAAACATTTATCCTATATTTCCCTGAACACAGAAGTTGGTCAGGCTTAAGACGTTGTTTTAGTCGGCTTGGGCTGCTATAACAGAATACCGTGTTTCCCCGAAAATAAGACCTACCCCGAAAATAAGTCCCAGTTAAGATCTCAGCCAGACAGAAGCATTTAATATGTTATGATGACGTTCCAGAAGAAGATGACATGACTGTATTTGAATAAATGTAGATTGTTGTACATGAAAAAATAAGACATCCCCTGAAAATAAGCCCTAATGGAGCAAAAAATTGATATAAGACCTGGTCTTATTTTTGGGGAAACACAGTACCATACACGCTATGGCTTAACAGAAATTTACTTCCCACAGTTCTGGAGGCTGAGAAATCCAAGATTAGGGTGACACCATGGTCAGGTTCTGGTGAGGTCTGTCACTTCAGGCTTGCAAATGGCCATCTTCTTGCTGTGTCCCCACATGGCATGGCAGAGACCAGAGAAAGGAAGCAAGCTTCCTCTTGTTTCTTCTTATAAGGGCACTAATCCCATCATGGGGGATCCACCCACATGACCTAATCACGTTCCTTAGGCCCCATCTCCAAATAGCATCACATTAGGGATTAGGGTTTCAACATATGAATTTTGGTGGAACACAAACATGCAGGCCATGACAGCCATCTAAAGGAGTCTTCCCAAGAGGGTAGTATTCATAGAAGGCGGACCCTTAGAGGAGATCCCATGGGAGACAGGAACTCAGAGGTCATCCAAAGAGAACAACTGGAGAGCACATTACCCTCTCCAGGAATTGCCCAGTAGGGTGGTACCTGCTTTGACTCTGAAGAATCACATTTGTGTCCTACAAAAGCCAGCATTTGAATGAAGGGGACACAGGAGTGTTTCCTGTGGAGATAGTGGTCCTGCTGTCGCTCATGGTACTCATTTTCTTTTTTTCTGGATGCAAACTTGCATACTCCCCCACGAAGGCACTTTAATGATCTCCCCATGTGAAGGGTGTGTCACCAAGGTCCGTGTGCATGGGAGGGCAGCAGACATTTTTGTACACTTACCCTAGACTTCCTTTTTCCAAGAGTAAAGTCTGTAAGTTTATAGATTGATTTTAATCTAATAGAGTACAGTTTCATTTAGGTTAAATACAACAGGTATTGTGCTCAGAAAGGACATTGAAGACAATTTCTTAAGGTAATCCTGGATTCTCATTGAAAAATTCAGTGGGCTATCTTGGTTGTTAGACATGAAAGGTTCACAATGACATTCGGTATATGCTTTTTATTCCCTCTTTCCAACTTTCAGGCATATTTTTGGACATTGTCTCCACTTAACTGAAAATTGCTGAGCTCCAACGTTATTTTCCAGATGCTTTTATAAAATGGTTTTCCAGTTGCTTTTAGTAGATGAAATCATTTGGAAAAGGAAATTCAGAAAATAATATTAACTGACAAAATGATGATGGTGAGCCTTTCTGTGGAAATCACAATATGATGGTACGCGATCAGGTAGAGTTAAAAGCATCCTTTGAGACGGCCTTTCCATGGTAGGCTTTTTTTAGCCTACCATTACTTAAATAGAAGCTAAGTAATGATAGCGTTTAATATTTTTAAATTCTAACAGCCTTTGACAGTCTCTACTCCTGTAGGGTGTCCAAGTTTGCAATCTTTGATTTTAGTCCACTCCTGATTCTACTGATTATATCTCCTAAACTTATTTTCAGTCAATTCTCTTGTCTTCCTCTCCACTGCCACCACTTTAGGGTGGACACCTAGAAGGTGTCTTTGCCTTTCTTGCATCTGTTTCCCACACAGTTGCTGATGTGATCATAAAAACAAATGGATTAAGACGGTGAGTGGAAATCATCTCACAGAATTTCTCCTCTCCAATACCTATTAAATGAGACTAGGAGAGTACAAACCAGCCAAGAACTTTATCAACAACTTGGTTTGAACAAACTTAGAAAACAATTCTTTTATTCTCTTTGTGTCTCTCCAGATTTGGGAGTATTGGTGAGTATGTTCAGGCTTTTGCTGGCTCACAAGAATGACTTTGGGGGGCGGGGGATGTGTAGTAGATTAGGAGCAGGTTTGGCTGTAGTCCCCTCCTCCGGTTCACACTAGAAGGTCCTCTTCTTTCTTGGTGGGTAAAAAAGTTTCTTTTTGCTGTAGCCATGAGAATATACCTCTCAGATCTCTAACTATCAGGACCAAGGGCTGCAGTTGCTTGTCTTTAATATTCATTGCTGAGTTGTGCCGAAGCCATGTTTTCCATGGGCTGCTCCCAGGCACTAGCTGCGCATGGCAGAAATTAAAAATGCCCATTTGTGAGGGATGTAGAACTCCTCTGATGGGCAACTTTGGCTTGAGGACTCCCCTATGGCCTTGACCAATTTTCCTTAAATTGTATGGCAATCTAAGAAACTTCCACCTAAACTTGCTTCCTTCCTTCCCTCTCTTCTTCGCACAGCGTCAGACCTGCATCATGGTCTGATTGCTCTCCCAGCCTTTCCTGGCACCCTCCCAATGATCTATCATAGGTGTTCCCCCGAATAAATTTCTTGTACATTTAATCCTGTCCTGGTGCCTGCTTCTCAGAGGACTCAGAATAACATGCTGGTGCATAAGCGATGCTTGATAAATTTATTCAGGAAGTGAATGAAATAATGAATTAAAGAGGGTAATGTGCTCTCCAGTTGCCCTTTACTTCTCTGTGCCTGATTATTTGTTATAAAATTGTTCCATTCAAAAGAAGCTTTGAGTCATTTTCCTCTTATGCCAGATGACTTTGGCACCTGGAACAGTTTTTCAGATGATGGGATCATAAAATTGCATGTAAATTCATTAAAAGTACTTTCTATGGTGTTCTTATAAGGAATAAAGGCGCTATCCATGTAAAGAGCTTAGCACAGATCCTGACACATAGTAGGTTCATTACTAATAGATAAAATGTGGTGGACACACCCATCTGAAGCAGCACAATAAATATACGTACATCAACAAAGATGAATCATAAGTTATATGTGCTGATTAAAAAGAGAGCCTCTGGTTGGATCTAATGTTTAGATGTGCTTGGAGAATTCAGCATGCTGTGGTCACCCCAGAGGCCCCTTGGTCTAAGGACCCTCATGATGTTTGACTGTGAAAAGGATTTTGGGTTGCGATCAGAATCAGAGTAGCAGCTGATACTTTTTGAGCACTTATTAGTTCTAGAATGTTCAGTAACTTGCCTAAGATCACATAGCTAGTATAAGGAAAAAAGGACTAGTCCAGGGTGGTGGGGCTGGCATTGATGTGAAGCTAGGAGATGAGACAGAGAGGAAACTGGATTTAGCTGGAGCCCTCAGAGTACGATATTACCATGGACCCCAGTGGGGAGGCATGGCTGCCATGCCAAGGCCGGGGATTTTCTCTTCAGTGCCTGGAGGCAGCTGGTAGACTAGCACGGGCTGAGTCCAGAAACTGTGCTGTTATGTGGCTTTGCCATTTGGTAGTGTAAAACCTCGGGGAAGTTACTTTAATAGGCCATGATCTCCTCTTCCATAAAATGGAAAAATGCTACACGGTTGTATGAGAATCACATGAGATAACATGTTTTCCAGTTTCCGTGGTAACAAACCTTTTCAGTGATAATGACTTAAAACAACTCACAATTCATGAGACCAGAATTTGGACAGGGCTCTGTTAGGTGATTATTCTGCTCCATCTGGCATTGACAGGGGTTACGCTGGTATTTAGCTGGTGGCTGGCTTTCTCTGGAAGGTTTAAGAGGGCTTCATTCACATGTCTGGGTCCTTGGTGGGGATGTTGGGCTGCGTACTCTTTCTATGTAATCTTGAGCTACACCGTGGTCTCTCCATCAGGGTAGTTTGATTTTTTTACATGAAGACTCAGACTATAAGAAGGAGTAATTATAGAAATAGAACATAGAAGCTACCAATCTCTTAAGACCTGGACCATGAAACTGGCACAATATCACTTCCTCCATGTTTTATTAGATAATCACAGAGCCAACCCGGATTTATAGGAACGACATGGAATCCACTTCTTGGTATAAGGAATGTCAAAGTTGCAGCAGCCATTTTAGTTCACCACGATATGTAGTGTAGATTTCAGAATTATCAGAAGCTTAAGCTCTGAAGATGGAGTATTTGGTTTTACCACTTACTACCTGCAGCGTAGATGTATGAATTATATGAATCTTATACCTCAGTTTCTTTGTCTGAAAAATGGGAAAAATGGACTATAACTTCAAGTGCTAAAAAAATCTCTCTCTGCTTCCTATTTTCAAATTACATTAGAAAACCTTGAAAGGCATCAACTCCAGAAAAGGGAGACCAGGGAAGAAAATCAACTTGCTATATAGTTAAAGGTATTGAAAGCCCATTGTGTCCTTCATACAAGGGTAATTATTATATGCATGTTTCCTCATTGATCATCACAATAACTATAAAAGGCACTGATTGTCTCCATTTTTTTAAATGTGAGACCTCGGAGGCTCAGAGATGTTAAAGCTAGTCCAATATCACACAGCTAGCACGTGGTAGAGCTAGAATTGTTGCAACCGAAATGTTTTCCTGACTTCAGTCTCTATTTGTGCCCTAACTACAACCTCTCCCCAAGACTGATGGAACTTGCTGAACATAATGGAGGGTTTCAAGGGCTATCACTGTGATAAGCCAACACGCAATTGTCTAAGCTGGGAAGGGAAAGTGTTGCAATAAAACAGAAGCATTCTTTCCTACTATTTCAATACACCAATAACCTTTTTTAAGGCCACACATTTATCTTGATGATTACTTTTATCTTAGGTCAGTGATTCCTGGTAGTTGAAGAATTTTGATATCTTATTATTACTAAGCAAGACAGCCTGAGAGAGGACAGAGTTTTATAAAATTTGGAAAGAAAACTTCTAGTGGCACTTGGACACAAAATAATTATTTTTGCCACCCATTTATAGCGAGTGACACTGGTCTTCTATTTACATTGGTGACATAAATGTTGCTGTAAAATAAAAGAAAATGTGAGTTGATTTAAAGAGAAAAATAAGGTAGTGAGTACATATGGCACAAATTGGGAATCATGAACTACTGACATTTGGGAAACACTGGTGCAGTGAATAAAGATATCTGCCTCGATATTAAGATCTAGGTAGTTGTAGATATAGAGACATTGTTTACGAAGAAAGTCATGTTTAGTCTCTATAGCCACTAATTAGCTGTCTGACTTTGAGCAACTTACATAACATCCATTATGGACACTAGTCTTCTCATTTGCAAAATTATTTATCCTGAGAATTCTTTTTTTGGCTCTAAGATTTTGTGGTCTTGCATCTCTTCTTCCAACAAATCACTCATTTATTTAGGAATGAAAATCACAAATTTGGATTATATTTTATATGTGTCTGAAAGAAGTAAAGATGACAAGGCTTTTAAACTCAGCACCTTCTCTTACGAAAAACATTTTTAATAACATCTAGAGTGGGGCTGGCATCTGTGGACTTCATTTTTCTGCACTGACTTTCAAATACATTTCTGTCAGCATCATTAATTCTTCATCATAATTATATCTTCAACCAACATCATAAAATGTGAACACTATTATTATCTATTATCATTATTCATTGAAATATGTCATCAAAGACTGTCAGAATTCTCCATAATTATAGTGCCAGTAATACTGTTGGTGTGTATCACATTCAGAAAATTCATGAAAATTAAAAATATATATATGTTTTACATATCACATTTAGAAAAGCTCATGCAAAAGGATCGGAAGGAAACATCCGGAAGGAAATGTAGAGACATTTCCTGTTGAAGCCAGGCATTCACAGAGGTGCCCAATCAGTCCTAAATCAGCATCTCTCACCAGTCAGTGACCTTGGAGTTGACATTTTCAAAGTGGACAGGATCTGAGTTATTGGAGGCTTTCGTTCAACTCATCCCACAGTCACTTAAAAGGGGCAGAGGGTGGAAGGCAAAAGACTAGAGGAAAGAAAATCCACCGCACTGAGACATGGGGTGGTCTCCACCAGTAGCACCAGTCTTGGGGACTGCACTTATGTCCCAGTCTTGACACTTAGACGCAATACAGTTGTGGGCTTTAGAGCAGAAAAGAACCACATCATTTCTCAGATGAAGACACTATAGACTAGGAAGTTAAGTGACTTGCTCAAGGACATAGGGTGAGGTAGTAGTAAAGTCAGGATCAGGACCCAAGTTGCTTGGTTCCTCTTAGTCCAATGCTTTTCAACTCTTGTTCTAAATTTCGAGCAGGGATAAGGTCCTAGGAAGATAATTCTTTGTTGAAGCATTTTTGTGATGGCTGATTTATAATCCATGTCAGATAATTCTAACATCTGTGTTATTTGGATGTTGGCATCTATTGACTGTCTTTTCTCATTTAGTTTGAGAGCTTTCTCTTTCTTGGTGTAAATTATTTTTGATAGAAACCTGGACATTTTGGGCATTACTTTAAAAGAATCTGAATCACTTAAATCTTACGTTTTGGATGGCCTTTACAGATCTGATGGTGCTGCCTAATTACTTCCAGATGGGGATAGTCGTTTAGGTTCTTCTTTCCTCTGTTAACACCAGGTCGGGGGTAACACTGAGGGACTTCCAAGTCTGGGTTAGAAACGCCACCCAGGTTCTACCAAATTCTGAGGGCATTCACTCTGGGAGCGTTCAGCCACCGGGTAAGAAGTCTTGATACCCTAAGGCTGCTCTGTGGAGAGACTCTATGGAATAATTACCTAGAGAAAGAGAGATGCCTGAGGTGCTATAGCTGTTCCAGTTCTCAGCTGTTTGAGTCTTCCCATCCCAGGCACAAGACATGTGAATGAAGAAGCACTCAAGATGACCCAGCCCAAACACCACCTAATTGCAATTGCATGAGAGACTTCCTGTGAAAACTGCTTAACTGAGGGTTTCTCAACACTTGACTAGATGATTCCTTATTGTGGAAGCTGTCCTGTTTATTATAATATATTTAGCAGCATCCCTGGCCTCTTCTCACTAGACACTGGTAGCACGTTCACAGTTGTGACAACTAAAAGTGTCTCCAGACATTTATAAATGTCCCCTGGGAAAAAAATCACCCCTAGTTGGGTAGATGATCCCAGTCAACCTCTAGATTCATGAACACAATAAATGATTGTTGGGGTTGTTTTGGGGGGGTTGGTTTGTTATATGTCAATAGACAATCAGAGGAGCATGGGAGAGGCTAGGATGCAGATCTTCAGCCTCTTCTCCATCAGCTTCCCTGATGTCAGCTGAGGAGCTGGACTCTGTCAGAGACCTGCTGAATAGTCTGCTTCCAGCACCTCTGGAATTTTTAAGGTGGGTTATCTCTGGTATCTAAATGCGTTTATTTATCATTTATAAATAAGTGGTCCTATATATAGGATTTGTAGAGACAAAGAAAAAACGTACATATATACTGTAGAAACATATGCCTTATATATAAAATATACACAAGGCAATCAAATAAAAATAAAAGGAAAAATTGGAAATCCTTCAGGAGAACTAGCAATAATTGTTTTTGGAAGAAGTAAATGGTCGCTGATTCCATTTTCTTCTCATCTTTTGAAAAACTAAGAGAAACATGTTGGCGATTTACTGTAAACTAATTTGTGAGTGTTACATGGTTTTATGTCCCTAAATCCAAAGAGGAATTTAGAATATGGATTCTTTAATGAAGGACTTCAACAGAGTTTTACTTTTATAAAAGTTGCAGAAAAATTCTCCCTACGGCCAAGGACCTCATGCTAAATCATACCTCAAAGTAGGTATTTTTGTCAGAATGAAGCTGATGTAGCCCAGGTGTTTCTGATGATTTAGCAAGAAGGCAGGATAGCATTTAGAGAAAATGACCAACCAAGGAATATAGCGTGAATAAGGGCCAGCTGATCAGCAGTCCTATATCTGGCAAACACTATCTCATGAGATCATGTTAGTTTCAGCCTTTCCTGTTAAAGACCCATAGTTCTTAAAAACCTTAATTTATATGTATACATTATATATATATATATATATATATATATATAAATATATATATGGTATAAATTGTATATATATATGGTGTAAATATATATATATAATATTCACATATTATATATAAATAAACATATATATGTATATATAATGTATGTATATAAAATACATGGAATAACTACTTAGAGAGAGTGCTTGTTTGTTTTCCTTTTTTGTTTCTTGGGAGGGGATAAATCCATGAATGGGATCAAGTTATTAATCAACAATTTAAAAAGGAATAGGGTAAACTGCATAGAAGAAAACATAGGTACTAAATTTATGGACCTTGGGTTCAAAGAGCATTTTATGAATTTGACTCCAAAAGCAAGGGAAGTAAAAACTAAAATAAATGAATGGGACTATATGAAACTTAAAAGCTTCTGCACAGCAAAGGAACCATCGACAAAATAAAGAGCCAACCAACTGAATAGGAGATTTTTGCAAACAGTGCCTCTTTTAAGGGGCTAATATCCAAAATATACAAGGAACTCATGAAACTCAACAACAGAAAAACAAACAACCCAATTGAAAAATGGGCAGATGACCTGAAGAGACATTTCTCCAAAGAGGACATACAAATGGCAAACAGACATATGAAAAAATGCTCAACATCACTAATCATCAGAGAAATGCAAATGAAAACCACAATGAGATATCACCTCACCCCAGTCAGAATGGCTGTCATCAACAAGACAAATAGTAACAAGTGTTGGAGAGGCTGTGGAGAAAAAGGAACACTCATACACTGTTGATGGGAATGCAGACTGGTGCAGCCGTTATGGAAGGCAGTGTGGAGGTTCCCGAAAAAATTAAGAATAGAATTACCATATGACTAAGCAATCCCTGTCCTGAGTATCTACCCCAAAAATTTGAAAACATTTATACATCAAGACATGTGTGTTCCAATGTTCATTGCAGCTTTGTTTATGGTGGCCAAGACATGGAAACAACCTAAATGTCCTTCGATAGATGAATGGATAAAGACGTTGTGGTATATATACACAATGGAATACTATTCGGTGGTAAGAAAAGATGATATAGGAACATTTGTGACAACATGGATGGATCTTGAGATTATCATGCTAAGTGAAATAAGTCAGACAGAAAAAGCAGAGAACCATATGATTTCACTGATATGTGTTATATAAACCAAAAACAGCAAAAGCACAAGACAAACAAATAAGAAACAAAAACTCATAGACACAGACAATATTTTAGTGGTTACCAGAGGGTAAGGGGGGTGGGGGGTGGGAGATGAGGGTAAGGGGGATCCAATATATGGTGATGGAAGGAGAACTGACTCTGGGTGGTGAACACACAATGGGATTTATAGATGATGTAATACAGAATTGTACACCTGAAATCTATGTAATTTTACTAACAATTGTCACCCCAATAAATTTAAAAAAAACCCACAAAAAACAAAAAGGAAAAGGGGTGGATGGATAAAACACTCCCTGGACTTTTATGACTACCTTCTTATGTGCTTGAGGGTTCTACCCAAAGACTTTGGCTCTCTCAATTTGGATTATGGTGCAAGATCTATATTAGCATTCCTAATGGCCAAGGGTATGTCAACAGAGACGCTTAAATATCTTCTTCAAGGTGGTTTTCTCCTCAAGGGAAGGAGTGTAAATCTAGATTGTGGTAGAAGAACCTGGGCTAAACCTGTTTGCTCTAGAGAAAGAGGTGGTTAGAATGCCCCTTGAATCATTTCTTCTTAACTGCAGGTTGATGGTGCTTTTAATAGGACTGTGAAGTAGAGAGATTAGGGGTATTGTTAGGAAAGAAATCTATTCACTTATAATCCTGGACCACCAGGCAGCCCCAGACAAGAGCCTGAGAACAACCAGAGCAGGATCAGTGGGAACACTTGGTGTTACTTTTGCGTCATGCTTGAATAATTTGGAGTATCAGCATTGCACCTGGCATGCATGAATCTTATCCTGTTGATTAGTGGAACAGTTTCAATGTTAGCCTTTGCTGGATTCCAACCTCAGTCTCCAACCACAGTGAGTAGCTTAAGTACCTCTTAGTTGCTTCAGTTGCTGAATGGGAAGCAAATTTGATCACCCCACAAGTCTATTACGATGATTATTAGGGATGAAGAAATTTGCTGCCAGTCACTGGGTTGAGAGGCAGATAAATTTACTCTCTAGGTGGGCAGACTACAGAGCTTTGTCACTCTCTTTGGGTGACCATACTCTGCTTTCTTGAGAACAAACATCTCTCAAAGCCTCCACAACTCCTTTTTTCTTTTCTTTTCTTTTCTTTTTTTTGCTTTAAGGGAAGTATTAAAAGAGTAAATCCCTTTTTTTATTTAAAGATTTTTATTAAAAATATAGCTAATATGAAACATTATATCAGTTTCAGGTGTACACCATAGATGTTCAGCATTAATATAGCTAAAGAAGTGATCACCATAAGTCCAGCAATCATCTGACACCATACTATGCTATCACAATATTATTGACTATATTTCTCATTGTCACGCGGTGCGACCTGCGGGGTCTCAGCTCCCGCTCCCCACATAAGAACGCAGGATGTGGCTAGGCCAAAAAGGAACACCCACACAGCCATAGGTAAGGGAGTCATACCACTATAGGCTCACTGGAGGCTGGATTCACACGACGTGTGACCTGCTGTCCGCTTTTCTCCTCCACTCTCCTTGACTCCCCTCCCCAGCGCAGCCGTGGCAGTTATATCAGCGGCCAACAGCTCAAGTGTTACAGCTGACGGCCAACTAGCCACAGCTGACGGCCATCTACTACCCGAGCTAGCACCTTTCCACGTGAGGCCGAGAGCCTGGAAACTGCTCTTCTGGCTCTGTCCCCACACTCATGCTGTATGTTACATCCTTATTTGACTTATTTGTTTTATGCCTGAAAATTTGAACCTCTTATACCCCTTCAGCTTCCCCCTCTTTTTTAATTTTTCAATTACAGTTAACAGACCAATTCAGATACAGATTTGGCCATGGACATGGGGCAGCAGCTCAACATAGGAAAGATGGTGCCTGCCTGCTTGCTGCATGGGAAGAGGACTTCACACAGGGAAAATGGCGGCTGTCTTCTAGTTCTTGTTCTGAAGTCACAGATCTCAATCTGCCTCCCCGTATGCCTCTGACAACGCCTGAGTCACTGTCCGTCCACTGAAGCCCAGGTGAGTGCCTGAGAGTGAGTATGTGCACAGGCCGTTTAAGAGGATGTCTGGGTTTCCTGCAGCCTTCGTCCCATGTGGATGGTTGGAATACCCACTGTTTTTCACAGCCAGATGTTGTTGGACCTCCTCTTCCTCGTATCAGTACTCCTGGTGTGAGGCTGAGGTCCCTTGTTTCTTCTTGGGGAACCTCTGTGGCCGAGATATCCCTCTCAATTTCATCCACCACACGGGGGTTTGGGGCCAGCCCATTTTGCGTCTCTGCCCCTCCTACCAGTCTCTTTGTGGCTTCTTCTTTTTATCCTTAGTTGTAAAACTTCTGTTCAACTAGACTTTAGGTCGTTCTCCAGGTTGATTGTTCTGTAATTTAGTTGTAATTTTGATGTGTTTATGGGGTGAGGCAAGCACAGCCTTTATCGATCTGAAGCCTGCACAAATCTTGAGACAGCTTTTGTTATTGTTGCTGTTGTTGTTTTTAAAGTAAACAGACACCTCTGATTATAATGGGTCGTTGTTTTTATGGGACCTGCCCTCTGCAGTATGTGGCAGCCATGGGGTGGACAAGTTTCATTTTGGGGGATGTTTATTTATCTGCCTGTTGACTCCAAAAAAATCATCAGAGGTCCTGGAGTGGAAGGACCCAGAGCTATTGTTGTGCTGACTAATGATGGGAAGTAGGCCCAGAAAAGGTATGTTGCCAAGTATGAAGTGCAGAGTCACTGCTATTGGATCAGGCTGAATCGGGGATCTTTACAATGAAGACACATCCATTATGTTACTTATGTCTCCACCTCTTCAAGATTTCATTTCAGTTTTCAACAATTGAGCTGGACACAGCTTTTGGTATCTGTATGTAAGATGGACTAAGATGGACTGAGGAGATTACAGTATTGGATAGAGTCAATTTCTTGGTTCCTACCACATCCAGAGTCACCACTGATCACCAAGTCAGCCTAGGGTCACTGAGTGGCACAGTTTATTTCTAAGTTCATACTCTGAGAGTGAATCCTGACTCTGCTTTTGAAAAGGCATGCATTTTTTTTTTGCCCCCGCCCACCCAAATGCCGCCACCCCCACCCTCCAGTTTTTAAGCTACTGTTTCTCAGTCTAGTTGTAGGGCGAAAAGGCATACATTTTTTAATCTGTTGTTTTGATTCCTTCTGATGGTTTTCACAGTGTGAAAAGGAGGCAACTTATCCGTAAATCAGATTGATGAAGAATGAGGTCTTTGTGTGGCCACTTAGAGAAGTTGATTCTTGGAGCAGTTTATTAAGATTTTACTTTTAAAGGGCCTTAATTTTTCATGTTCAGAACTCAGTAATACATTTAGTCATTTTTGTTCAGCCCGCTGTTAGCCATTTTGGAATTTAAAGGGTTGGGTCCACAGGGAAAGGGCACTGGCTGTGTGAATAATCATTTCCAACTAAATAACACTGATTAATCATAGATTTGAATCTCAATAGCCTCTCATAGTAGCTGAAGGATATTGTGCAAGATTTTAATCTCTTCTAATTTCTTATTCCCTTTTCTGTAACAGGAGGATACTTACAATACTTTCCTTTTAGGATTGTTATATGAATTAAATAAAATAATGTGAGGTTCTTAGTCCTGTTCCTGGCAAACAACAAGTCCTTGGAAATATTAGCTGATATAATAATTGCAAATAATAAAGGGGATGGGAGAACCTATCAAATTCAGTTCCTTATAGCTCAAAAGCTGGTAGAACAACTCTGTTTTCTTACTGTAAGTATAGGTAGTAAAAAACGTTTTGGGATAATGTACATATAATTATCTTAACTTGGAAGACTCCAATTGGTTATTTTGTAATATAATAACAGAAAAAAAAGTCAAATTTAAATGAATCCAACATTGGCATAAATTATTGATTAAGTATAACTTTTCCAAGGGTAGAATGTGACAGGAATTCATTAAATACATACATCTCTGTCTTTTCGGCACTCACTAGGAAACAGTCACTTCAATACCTCAAGGGTGTCCATTTTTCTCAGACGTTTCAACTTGCAGAACTTCTCCCTCCCACGTTCTATGGTTGAAACTGAGTCCCTACATCTGTTTTGGCATAAGCAGAACTCCATGCTTTCTTCTTGCTATTTTGGATCGTGACTCATGTTTTCTTGTTCCTTAAAATTATTGTCTCAGGGTTAGATTTCCAGCAAACCTTGCTTGTTTGGGCTGAGGGGCAGTCTTCTTTCAGTTCCTGTGAAAGAACGCATTTTATTGCCCTGAAAAGTGTAAACCCTCCAGATGTACAGTCCCTTTTGGAGGAATTCCGGTAATGATGAGAAGACTGTGGTCTAGTGGAAAGAGGAAACTCTCTGGAATCAGCCAGAGAGGACTTCTGATTCGGATTCCACCTTGCTCAGGCTGTGTGGTCATGGGCTCATCCCTTTCCCTCTCTGAACCTAATTTCTTCAGCTGAAAAATGGGAAGATACTGCATTACTTCATATAGGTGGAGCACTCAGAAGGCCCCATAATTTATAATAAAAGCTCAACATATGTTACGTCTTACTATTAGGGTTATAATTATGCCCCTGGTTATTGTAATCTGGCAAGGCTGTTGAGACAACATTGTGCTAAAATAATGTATACAAGTACAAGGCAACTAGCAGGGTACCTAGCTACAGAATAGGCACTCCATAAATGATAACCATTAATACGATCGATAGTTTACTCCTTGCTTATAGCCACATTAAGTGGTGTACTCAGTACGTGTATGAGGAAAGAGGAGGAAGGAACAAGCCTAATGTGTCAATGTCACCTCTCTTAGGACTTTAAACAAGACCATCCCAGCTCTCTTGCAAGAGGTTGACGATGACAACGACGACGATGATGATAGCTGCATTTACCGAGCACTTACTCTACAACAGATGTGGTGCTCGATACATGCTCTCATTTGTTCCTCCCAATAAGTCTGTGAGATGAGTACTAGTGTTACTGCCACACCTTAGCTTGTGTCTCCCCAAACACACCTAGAGACAAAGATTCAGGTGCAAGGAGTTTATTTGGGAGGTAATCTCAGGAGCATGGTGAGGGACTGAGAAATTACACAATTTCTCAGTGGCGGGAGGAGGCCAGGAAAGGATGAGATAAGGAGTGAGTGCTGCTGTGGGCCACCGGGGTCTAGAAGCACAAAAATCCCAGGGGATCACTGGATGCTAAGTAAGTAAGGCCATGTCTAATGCTTGGTGCCCAGACCCATGGGGACATGGTGCCATATAATGGCCACTGATTTAGGGAGCATAGTATATCCTGAAAGATGGCACTCATTCTCACAGAGCATCATCTCCAATCTGGTATCTCAGACGTGTCTCAGAAAACCGCCCCATTGTCCTGATTGTATGGGACTAGTGATCCCAGCTCAAGTGCTCACTACTGACACCCTTTGCTGTAAAGTGGGTTTGTTGGTTTGAAGTGAGAAACATCTCCTAACCGAGCCACCTCCCCTTTTGAATTCAGGTTAGGGAAAAGCATCACATTGTGTGTCCTTATTACCTTTTGTCAGAACTGAAGGAGAATTTGGTTTTGCAAGACTTAAGCAGCTGACAGGGGATTAGGAAACAATTGCACAGGTGCCGCTGTTGGGGAAGAAATATGAATGCAAATGAGAGTAGAATAGGCAGAGGGTACTTGGCCAAGAGGGGGGAGGCTGTTGGTAGAGGCTCCCAACATAGGGAGTCCAGAGGACGAGATATCATTGTAATAGAACAAAAGCTGATACTTAAGAATCCAATGAAAAGAATTCTTACATCAAGCACTATTCTTGAGCCAAAGCCAAGGCCAAAAAAAGGAGTTTCAGAATCCATCCTAGAATTTTGTTGCAGAAAGGGATCACATGGTCTAATTAATTTTTCCATTTTATTTCATTAATGAGAAAAATGGGGTTGGGAAGACGGAGTCACAGTTGAAATAGAGGTTATTTCAGATACTTGGGGGAAAGTTGGGGTGAGAGAAATTTGTGTGGACATGAAATCATCAGCTTCAGAGGTTTGCTGAGTCAGCGGATGAGGTTTGCAGAACAGCGCATAGGGACGGAGCAAAGCACAGCACAGAACAGGCTGAGCCAACTAAAAGTGAAACTCTTTGTGTTACATAGAAAAGCCTTCAGGGCAGGTTTGGTGGGGTAGGTGGAAATCAGTTGTGGCAGGTTCGCGTGCTGGTGAGGTTGAGAGCCTTGCAGTAACCGCATGGGGGGTTACTCAGTGATTGTGAGTAACTGTGTTTGAAAGTGCTTCTTGGTAACTGGCTTTTTTCAGAACCATACAATTAAAACATGAACAAAAGGGTGGCCCTGACTGTGTATGAGTGAAGTGACTCAGGGAAGACCCCCCAGAAAATTTGTGTCTGGTCCAAGGGCCTGACGTTCCACCATTATAACGTCAGCCCTTTCAACAAGAATAACAGATCTCTTATTAAAAAGGTCAAGATGCCTGGGAGGGACAACAGATAGTATTTGTTATCAGTCATCAGTCCTTTGGGGCTCATTCATTCACTCACTGTTTAGTTATTAAGCAGTTCCTGTGGGCTAAATGCTAGGTGCTAAAAGGAAAAACAAAAGCAATCACAATATACTTTCTATATAGCAGACACTGTACAAAAAGAGATTTGCCTGTGTATTTAATCATTATTAAGAAAGTAAACATATGTGAATAGAAAGATATGTAAGAACTAACTCAAGTTGTCATAGTCAAGGAGAAGAAATGTATGTCTAACTAAAATGAGAATGCAGTATAGTATGGTCTACCACATTCGTCTGCCAGGGCATCAGCAGAAGGGCACATAACCCAGCCTGTGGTCCGGGAGGGGTGGAATAGCCTTTCCAGAGGAGGATGAGACAAAGGTGAGTCTTCAAAGATAGCATGATGATGCAGAAAGAGCCCGGCTGTCCACCCATCTTCAAACTCCTGCCCCACCACTGACCTAGTATGAGTTATTTAACCTCTGAGCCTCATCTCTGACAGGGAATTCTCACACCTTCCTTATGTTGTTCAGATGAGGGGCCCGTGCAGAGATACCAATTGTGGTTGAGAGTGTAAGGGGCTCACTTAGCACCCATTCCAAGTCCTTTGTAGTAGCCTCTCTGAAAAGGCAGGGACCACATTTACCAAGCTCCCTTGCAACCTGGTTCAACAAGTGACTCAGGTCCAGTCAAGAATTTGTACCTTCATAAGAACAGGAGAGCGAGAAGCATGGCCTTCCATTAGGTAAGGGAAAGTAGCTTCTGGTGGCAGCAAATGTGGAGGCTTTCAACTCTTCTGGGGTAGCTGGTTCCTAGCCTCACAGAAAAAGCCAAGCAAGAAGCAGCCGTCATTCTCTCCAACTGTCCCATGGCAAGGCTGGCCATTCCTCTTGACTATTTTAAGTCTGTTTGAGCCTTCCAAACTGGGTTTTCTGGGCCTCCCAAAGATTGTGTTGCCTCCTAATATCTTAGAACAAACCCCTTTCTGCTTAACCAGCAAAAGGATTTTGTTTTCTGCCACTAAGAAAGCAGTCAGATGCCACCCTTCTTCCTCTGCATCCCTACACCCAATCTATCATCAAATGCCATTGATGCTATCTTTTAAATCGACCCACCTCTCTTCTTCCCCTCTGCTGCTTTCCTGGTTCAGGACACTACCATCCCTTGCTTAGATCCCTTCCCCAGCCTCCTGGTGGCTCTCTCTGACCCCAGGATCACCACCGTTTCAATTCATTCTCCACACTGACATCAGAACCATCTTCCAAAAATGTCAATAAACCCATGACATTTCCCGTGCAAACTGCACACACACACACACACACACACACACACACACTGAGCTTCAGCCATATGGAATTACCAGAGTGTGCGGTTGGTCCTCTTACCACCAGGCCTGTGTGCATTTTCTCTTTCTATCTAGAACACTCTTCTGGTAAGAAGAGAGCCCTTACAGGGGAACTTCCATTCATCTTTCAGGTCTTAGGTTAAGTATTATCTGTGTCAGGAAGCATTTCTTGACTTCCCAAGTCTAAGTTAGGGCCCCTTGTGCTTTCATAGTATCCAAAAGCATACCGTTCTTGCTGTTTATCTGGATTCCCTGCTAGACAAAAAGCCCTTTGAGTCCTGCAATTTTGTCTATTTAATTGATAAGTAGGGCTCCAAAATCTGGCACACAGTCTGAAACACTGTGGGCATGCAATAAATACTAGCTGAATGAAGAATGGAGTCAAATGCCCCAGAAAATTCTACAGTATAAGAGCTGACCGTCATCAATGAGTTCTGGCAACCTAGAGGTCATTGATCACCTCAGCAGGGGCAGTTTCAGTGGAGAAGAGACAGCCAAAGCCAGGTCCCATGGGGGCGGGCGGAAGTGGGCACAGGAAGTCCACTAGTTTATCACATCCTTCCTCCCTCTGTAGCTGGCCATGATGTTCTGATGGGTCAGTGGACAGGCAGTGGAAGCAGGAGGGGATTAGATGCCTGAGATATTTGTGTGCAAAGAGCATCTCCCAAAGGAGGGCAAAGGTGCTAAAGCCCCAACTTTAGGCTGAATTCCACATCAGGCACAGAAAGCACAGTGTCTAGCACAAAACCATTTCAATTTTAATTTCTTTTGAAATGAGAATAAAAAAATAGTTATAATCCTAATAAATCTATAATGAGGAATCCACTCTGGATTACATTCATCTTTATGCAACACTGTCATAAAGTTTAATTTTTAATATTACTTAATAGAAGAAGGGGGCCCCAAAGGCAAAAGTGGTCAGGAGGCCCTCCGAAGTCGTATCGTAGCCCTGAGCAACTCTGCTGACTTTACAATCTACTCCTGACTCTGACTTGCATTGGTCACGAATTAGATCACCCCCTTTCTTCTCTCAGCCTCTGGTTCCCACCCTCTCTCTGGCTGTCCTGCGCTTCCTGGGTTGGCCTGGAAGGAGGTAACCATATCCTCTGATATTTAGGGGACCATGGTCCATGAGGGTTTTATTAGAGACTCCTGCCAAGGCCAAATGTGCCGTTTTTCAGAATTTTCACAAAAGATATTGGGGTCAGCATTTGGGCATGTCTGTTTCTGCTCAGGGTAAGCAAAGTCTACAATCAGAGACACCATCTTCCTGGAACTGTTGAGCAAGAAAGAGGACCCAGCCAAACTCTGCCAACACTGCACAGTCTCTGGAAACAAAAAGCGCTGACTTTGTGTAGTGGAGAAATTAGCAACCACCATAAACAAGTGGGTGGATGAAGTCACCCAGGAAAATAAAACTGAACCCTCGGTAATGATTACTTCTCTTCCAAGCACACTGAGAGGAGCAAAGAAAGCTTATCAGAAAACATGTGAACGTGCAGATTCCTTTCCTAACAAGGCAGCCTTCATTCTAAGCAGAGGTCTAATTGGCTTTAGATCCTGCAGATCATCAAACTGGGGGATTTCTCAACTTACCAGAATCTCAACATTTTAGAGGAGCCCTCAGTATGTCAGGGGCAGGGTTTCGCAGCCAGAGGCCAAAACAAGAACTTTGTCTCCCAAGGCTTTTCCTGTTCGAAACCATGCGCAGCTAACACACAACAAGACCCCAGTGTGTAGGAGGTAAAACTAAAAGTGTGCGTGCCCTCACCCACCCCACGCCACTTGATGAGAAATGTCCTATCTGATCAGAGATTCTGCACGTAGAGTGCATCAGATGAAGTCATTAATCCACGCATCCATCCTCTTAAGCTCCTTCGGAGCTCCAGATGCTGTTGATGTAAGTGTGAATAAAACTCCGTCCCTATGACACTCGATGTCTTACATGTGTACGTGTTTACTCTTTCCGTCTCTCCCCTGCCCCTGCCCCAGTAAGATGGAATCTCCATGTGAGTGGGGACTTTGCTCTTTTGTTCACTGGTTTGAACTCAGTGCCTAGAACAGTGACTGGCATTGCTAGATAAATATCCATCGTATGATTTTGCTAAATGAATGAATGAATGAATGAATGAGATTATTTTATGTATTTTTTTATTTTATATAATTCTTAATTCTGAGCAAACTGCTAAAAAGAGAAGTCCATGAGCTCCATTCAAAGCAGTTTTTATTATTATTTCCCAAGAATTTGGATTTTGAAAGCATTTATAAAGGCATGGTAACATTAACATGGAAACACCAACACTTTAATACAAAGTTGATTATAAACATGTAATAGGGCACTACCATGCTCTATGTATACCTCTTACAAGTTTTTCACTTTGAAGAATTTGAACTTCACTTGAACTAGCAATTGTCTTTGGTGACTTGTAATATAGCATTTGGCCGCTCAACAGTGCAATTCACCTTTTCGTTGTCTAAAATAGTATTTCCTTTGTACAAGGCTAGATCCCTTCCTAGGAAAGGTTAGTCTGTTTGCAATAATCTCTGCACATGTTCAAAGCCTGGTTGGCCTGTATTGACATTTAAAAAGAAAACAGACTTGGGTTCTAAACCAAATCAAACAACTCTCCAGGAATGAGCCATATGGCTTTGTAAAATAATCTCTTAGATGGAGTTCAGCCTTAAGAACAGCAAGTATAGAAAGTTACTTTGTGAAATGATAGCCTCTTGATGCCCAGAATTCTACAAAGTCATTCCTTTGGATTTCCAAAAGCCTCTTTATCTTTTGAATTTTCCCCTATAAGTTTCGGAGAACCAAAATACTCCAAGCCATTATTTGCTAACCACATGCCTTGGGGAACCAGTTAAAATTATGAATTAGTGAAATAAGGAGACGTATGACAACAGGGAGTTGGGGGGACTGTGAACTATAGACGCCTGTGCTACCCAATTTCTAGCCAATAGCAACTTCAGGCCCTTTATTTGGAAGGATGACCATCTAGCTGGGGGTGAGGTTGGGCTAGGTGGTGGTGGCACTTGAAGCGAAATTGGCATAGCAGTTTACATAAAATAAACACGACCTTCATAGGTCATGCCAAGGAGTGGGGACAATGTATTGACGGGAATTGTGTAGGAAGAATAACTAAAGCTCCGCTAAGCTCTGTCCTGGGGCTATCCCTGGCACAGGTCCATTGTTGCCCTGTGAGAATGGGGCCCAGTACTGTCAGAGCGGTTGCATTTTCAGCTAAAGAAGCTGAAAATCCCAATATGTATGGGAAATGTCCTGGTGGTGGTAGTGATTATTTACCTCAGGTGGTCAGAAAAGGCATGTTTGATAAGGTGACATGTGAGTATAGTCTTGAAGAAAGTGAGTGAGTCACAAGGTAACAGGTGTTAGTCTTCCCGGAAGAGGAAAGAAATGCATAGTTCTGTAGCAAGAGTGTACTTGAGGGTCGGCAAGTGGTCATTGGGTCTGCAATGGAACAACTGAGGGTAGAAATGGATGGACACTGGGCAGAGGAGAAGCAAGGGGGCAGGACATGGAAGTGCAGACGGGTCTAGTAAGGGCTTTGATGAGACCTTGATGGAAAGCCATTGGAGGGTTTTGACCACAAGAATAGCATAAATTAACCTGGGATGTTTTGTTTGTTTGTTTGTTTGTTTTTAAGATTTTATTGGGGAAAGGGAACAGAACTTTATTGGGGAACAGTGTGTACTTCCAGGACTTTTTTCCAAGTCAATCTTAGTTGTGGAGGGTGCCGTTCAGCTTCAAGTTGTTGTCCTTTCAGTCTTAGTTGTGGAGGGCACAGCTCAGCTCCAGGTTCAGTTGCCATTGCTAGTTGCAGGGAGCGCAGCCCACCGTCCCTTGTGGGACTCGAGGAATTGAACTGGCAACCTTGTGGTTGAGAGGCCACTGGCCCACGTGGGAATTGAACCGGCAGCTTTCGGAGTTAGGAGCATGGAGCTCTAACCACCTGAGCCACCACGCCAGCCCCAACCTGGGTTTTAAAGGGATTATTCTGGCTGTTGCTGTGAGGAGAATAGTTTACCAAGGAATAAGAGCAGAAGCAGAGACTAAAGGCACGTTGGTTTGGATGAAATTCAACAGTGACAATATTATTTCCTCAAGTAAGAGTGACTTTAAATAGAAGGTTTTTTTTCTGTTTTTTGTTTTTTTTCCTTACTCATATGTCCAGAGGTCTGAATCTAGAGGTAAAGATGGCAGGTCTGTTGAATAAGTTCTCAGGGACTCCAAAACCTTCCAACTCATTGCTCTACAGACTCACCTAGAGCATAAGTGCAGAGAGTAAAGACTAAACCTAAGGATGTCTCTCTGTGGGCTAGGGAGTCACCTGTGTACCAGTAAGCAAGGTGAGGAAAAGATAAAGGGGGTGTCTCTACAAAGGGTATCTTACAGCTGGCTCTTAAGGAAGGGGCCCAGAAGTTTCATAGGCATTCCTGTTTGTACATCCCCTGGTGACATCGAGCTGGAAGAAATGTTAGGAAATCTACATTCTGGAAGACCAGGTACCTGGCTAAAAACTCTATTAGTATAGAAGGAGGGGACATAGATATTGGTTATGAGAAGTTTTGACCTCGGGGTACTATCGTAGTAATCCAGGTGAGAGATGAGGGTAGTGGAGGTGGTCAGAAGCATTTGGGTTCTGGATATACTTTGAGGTAGAGGCAAGAGGAAATGCTGGTGCATTGGTTGTAGGGTGTTAGGGAAAAACAATAGCCAAGGATGAGGAAGGTTTGGGCTTAAGCAACCGAAAAATGGAGCTACTTTTATTGAGCAGGCTTAAGGATAATCATGAGTTTGATTTTGGGAAAAGTTAATTTTAACACCCAAAGGGAGATGTCAGCAAGGCAGTGGGTATACAAGCCTGGAATTATAAAGAGATGTCTGGCTTAGTAATAGAATTTTGGGATTTGTCTGCATTGATATGGTGTTAAAAGTTATGAAACAACAAAATCACCTAGAGAATGAGTGTAGATAGGAAAAAGTAAACATAAGGTACTGAGCCCAAGGCACTCCAACATTTAAAGGTTGGGCAGATGGAGGAGTGACCAGTAAGGAAGGCAAAGAACAAAGAGAGAGGGTCCCTGGAAGCCAAGAGAATGAGTATTTCAAAAAGGATAAAATATTCTATCAAAATATTCTGGTTGAGTAAGATGATGATAGATAATTGGCCATTGGGTTTGGCAGCATGAAGCTCACAGATGATCTTGATACAAGCTGTTTCAATGAAATGGTGAGGAAGAAAGCCTCCTTGAAGTGGATCCAAGAGATAATACAATTAGAGAAAGGAAGAGGGTGACTATAGACAGCTTTTTGTTTGTTTGTTTTTCAGGGATATATCTATAAAAGCTAGGAAAGACATGAGGTAGTGGTTGAAGGAGGGCGATGGAGTCAAGTTTCTTGTCTTTTAAAATAAGATGTATTGCAGCATGTTCTCTGTGTTGGTGGGAAAGATCCAGTGTGGAGGAAAAATGTGATGATGCAGGAGAGAAAGGAGCGAGCTGGAGTAACATCCTTGAGAGGGTGAGAGGGTGAGAGGAAATGGTGCCCTGTGCACATATGGAGGTTTTGGCTTTAGAAAGGAACATAGAAAATTCACCCAGAAGGGAAGGCAAATTACATGGGAACAGATACAGGTAGGCAGTAGAGGCAGTGGTAGGAGCTCTTGGAAATTCTCCCCTCATTGCTTCTGTTTGCTTATTGAAATAGAATTCAAATTCATCAGCTTAGAGTGAGGATAAGGGAGGAAGAACTGGAGATTTGTGGAAAGAAAAGAAAATATGAAATAGTTAAGTAAGAGATTGGATGAGTGAATGAACTATGGAAATGTGATGAGATTTTACGTCAGTAGCCATGAATTTAAAGTTGTGAGTATGACAGGAGGTAGAGAGTTGGATGTCAGCAGAGCTGGGGATAAGGAGAGAGAGAAAGAGAAAAAGAGAGAGAGAGAGAGAGGTGGAGGGAGGGAGAGAAGAGATTAAGAGGGCATTTATTCAAAAGAGTCATAAGAAATAAGAGACCATTCAATCTAATCTGGCCATGAAGGGATGGGATGGTGGTGAAGGACTGTGTAAGGGTTTTGGATTTAATGGAGCAACTAGAGCCTTCCTCGGAAAAGTTGTGCAAAATGTGCAAAAATAGACATTGCTATTTTTCAAACACGATGTGTGAGTTAGAGTATGCTGAGATGCAGTTAAAATAAAACCCAAATTTCAGTAGCTTAAAAAGCAAAAAGCTGTTACGATAGGATTCAAGTTCATGGCTGCTCTCCTTCACACAGTCCCTCAAGGACCCAGGTTGCTGGTACTTCTCCAGCTCCAACATTTGACATCTGGGGGTCATCCAAAACCTTGCCACATCAGTCAGTAGTGGAAAAAAGCATAGAGGGACAAGTGTGAGGGGCTTTCATGAGCCATGCTTGGAAGTGGCATGTATCATTTCAATTATATTCCACTAAAGAGAACTGAATCACTTCTCTTCAGGGAACACTGGCGAATGAAGTCTAGCTGTGTGCTCAGCAAGAAGGGGAGAATGGATTTTGGTAGATCGCTGGCAATCTCTAGCACAATTAGCCCCTTTGGCCAGCATCATCCCTTACATAAAACATACTCCTCAGGGGAGAAAATCCCAAATTGTATCCAGTTATTGCATTTATCTTAAAGACTAGAATCTCCAAGAGCTGCTCAGCTCTCCCCTTCAGGTCCAGATATGGTTCCCCAAGGTCCAGCACCCTTTGAACTAAAAGACAAGTTCCCTGTGCTCCATCTGCCAACTTAACATACAAAAGTGGATGGTATAACCACAGTAAAGACTCTCAGAGCAGTCCCTGGTCCACAGCGATGATGGGATCCTATTGGAGAGGTGTTGTGAAGAGCCCCAATCCCCAGGTGAAAGTGTCTTGATTGACTCGGGGTCTGTCCTATGCAAGGAACCTTCTTTTTTTAAAAAAAATTAATTAATTAATTAATTATTTTAAATTTATTGGGGTGACAATTGTTAGTAAAATTACATAGATTTCAGGTGTACAGTTCTGTATCACATCATCTATAAATTACATTGTGTGTTCACCACCCAGAGTCAGTTCTCCTTCCATCACCATATATTTGATCCCCCTTACCCTCATCTCCCACCCCCCACCCCCCTTGCAAGGAACCTTCTTGTCCATGGCTCTTGGTGGCCCTAGGCTCTGCCCACCTGGAGAATATTCCTGTCCATTGTCCCCATGGCCACATATGGGATGGCTATTTCAGAGTATGTTATTAGGAGCTGTATACCTTTCATAGCCCCCTTTCTGTTGATGCATGGGAGTAATTTTACAGACACAACTTTGTGGTATCTGAGAATGCAGTTTGCTCAACAACTTGATTGGCTTCTGGCCTACTTGTTTCCAGTCAGTTTCATAGAGTAGTAAATAAGTCCCCAATTATTTCTAGACCTGTCCTAAAGCCTGCGTTTCTTGCTCAGCCCATTCACCTTGCTCTCATGGAATCTACGTTGACGTCTAAAACGATAGGCGTGGGGGCATCCTTGATAATATCTTTGCCACTGAGCTCTGTCTGCGTTTTTGGGTTTTTTTGTTTTTTGACATACAAATCTTATCTTCTAGCATTTGAGATGCAGAAACCATTGGTTTCCACAGCTTTGAGATGCCCTGAATTCTGAAAGCCATTTTATTCAGTTCCATTTCAGCTGGCAAACTAGTTAATTCTTTCCTGAGATCATGTCTTTCTTACCCTACTTTGCTAAAATTAATAAATAGAGCCAACATACATTAACATTTTTGCTCTTTCCCTAGAGCTACAGACTTAGTAAGCTCTTAGTTTGCCTTCTAAGTTATCACATATGTTAACTGTAGTGTCCTCCCTGCCTCCCAGGGTAACATGGGACTCTAGCTTTCTAGTCTTTGATGTCCACTTTCTTCCTTCCTTCACTCTGTATGCTAAACTAATACCATACATTTTAGATGTTTGTTATAGTCACTTTTAGGTACCGATTTCCATATTGATTAAGGAAGATGGTAGACAAATAGGCCCCTAAAATTCTGTGGCTTAAATAAAAATGTGTTCTCTCATGCAGGACGCTTAGGTCAGCAGCAGTGACATAGTTTCTTAGGGATTCGGGTGTGATGGTGAGTCTACCATTTTCCACACGTGGCTGCCAAGTTTTCCTTATGGTCACCTGCTCAGTCAGGTAGAAAGAGGAAAGCGCATGGAGGAGCATGAGAGCTAGGCTGGAACGAGTAGGCCTAGAGTGGACTGTACTAGTTCTGTTCACACTCCATTGATGAGAACTTAGTCACATGAAACAGCCACAAGGGAAACAGAAAATCAATGACAGTGATGGGTCCGGGAAGCAGGAAAGAAAGGATTTTGGTGGCCAGCTTGTGGTCCCTATTACACAGGACAATAAAGGGTGAGGACAAATGAAGGGGACTAATTCTTCCTATAGGGAAGCGTAATATCTTGGAAGTGTCATTATTCCACCGGAAGAATGAGAAGAGATCATAAATTTATAGAAGGTGCCGAGGACAAAGTGAAGGTTTTCTGAGGGGTCAATGACTGGAATTAGTTACAACAGGTGCCTAATAAAGACAAAACAATTCCATTTGATCTGATTTGCAGCAATGGAGATAAATGGGGAGAACTATTTTTTGAAGGTTGTTAGTTTTTCTGTTTCTAGAACTTGAGATTTCCTTGATTTTGAGAAAACTCCCAGATAGGATTTCAGGGGGGAAAGAAATCACAACAGGAAAGCTATTTTCAAGGAAAAAACAGTGCTCATATATCTCAATATATATTTCAGAATAAAATGACAACACTTTGCTTATGACTTGAATTAAGGTCACACTTAATGTGAACATGCTTTGGAAGAGCTACAAAAGTGTTTTTCCCCAAACTATATAAGTGAACTCAAGTGATGGCATGCCCCATGACTTTGGGAAATACACTCACAGCCATGATGTTTCCTTCATTGCCCTAAAGCCAGATTACGCCCTGTGATTGGAGGTGAGAGTTCTGAAAGGAACTGGATGTTCCCACTGCCATCCTGGGGCAAAGATGAATGATTAGGCTTTCTTCTGGGAAAGGAGCGGAACTCCTGCTCTTACTCACGCAAAAGGGTGGGAGAATGGAATATTAAAGATGATTGGGCATTTGGCTGTGTTGGATTTGAACTAGGTTTTCTTTGCTGGAACCCAGCAGGAGCTAGATAGGAAAGCAAAATTTAGATTTTTGGCTTGTACCCCTCAACCCCAAAGTAACTAGTTTTAGTAGCACTTAGTCAGATTTTGAATGGCAGTACTATAATGCCCTAAGCACCCAATATTTTTTAAAACCTTTTTCATTATCAAATGAAACACAGATACAGAAAACTCCATGATATGAAGTTACTCTTTCGTGAATTCTTAAAAGGCAAGTATTTTTGTAACCAACACCAGGTGAAGAATAGAACTTTGCCAGTGACTTCGGAAGCCCTCCACTTTCCAGTATTGACTATATACCAGTATTGACTAGCAAGAATATATAATAAATTTTTTTTTGCCCCATTAATAATAGTAAGCAAAACAAAATAAAACAAAACAAGCAAACAAAAAAATTTAAAGAAATAATCCAAGACTTGTGGTTCTAGAAAGCTGGTGGATCAAGTTAACACAAAAACTTGCATAACATGTAGAAATTCAGGATACTATATATTATATATAGTAATTTTTAAAAAATGTGCTTGCTGACTTCACAAAGAAATATCTGCTAAGGAACAAATAAGGAATGAAAAAAATAGAACTACAGATGACATTTCAGGCAAGTTCTAACAATTTTTGAAAAACAAATAATTCGCATCTTATACTAGTGGGTCTAGAAGATAGAAAAAGAAGGAAAAATCTCCATCTCATTTTATGCCATATACTAATCTCTATAGAGGCAGAGAAAGCATTCATAATACTAACTATTAATGCTAATACTAATTCGTAATAGAAACTTACAAAAACTTGCTTTAACCTCAGAAAGGAAATTATTAAAAAGCCTAGAGCAAATATTATACTTTATTGTGAAATCTGACAAGGATGTCTGTTATGCCTGTTTTATTCAACATTATTTTGCAAGTCCTAGTTAGCACAATAATATACGAATATAGATAAAAGTGTAAAAATAGGTAAAGAAAAATCAAATTGTCATTATTTGTGAGCAAAATTAATATTTACATAGAAACTAAGGAAATTTAAAGACAAACAACTAGAACTAACAAGAGACTTCATCAAAGTTGTTAGATACCTTACGAAAAATGAATTCATTCTCGCACATCAACAACAAGCAATTAAAGGATACATTTTTAAAAATACCATTTACAGTATCAAAAATCTTCAAGTGACAAAATCTAGAAGTGACCTAGCAATAATTCTAACATAGATACCTAAGATCTTTATGAAGAATGTTGTAAAACTACTGAAGAAGCATAAAAGAAGATTTTGATAAAATAGAAACATATGCTAACTTCTTGACGAAAAGTCAGAAATCTGTAAAATTTGACAAAATTGATCTGTAAAATTCAATCCGAATTAACATCTTAACAGGGTTTCCTCATAGAACTTGATAAACTGATTCTAAAAGTCCAATAGAAGTGTAAAGGGCCAAGAGTAAAAAGAAAATTTTGAAGGAGAAAGGTTAATAATGGAAGGAGGACTCTTCCTACCAGACACAAAGATTTGTTATGAAGCTAAATAGTCCATAACACCATGCAGTAATGTACAGAAATAGGCACAAAAGCTCACTAAAAGAGAAGAGAAAGCATAGATATACACTTAGGTGCCAGTCAGAATTAAGAATATGGGAAAAGTGACCTGCATAGGGGGAAGGGATGGCCATTCAGTAAATGATGCCAAAAGATTGGCTTCCCATGTGAAAAACTAGAAAATACGAAAATATAAGTTGAGTGTTACCACACATGCATCACTCATTAAAATAAATTTCAGACAGTGTTCTACGTATTACTCAGATTCCCCAACCTAAGGAAGTGGTGTGCTTATCACCTACACGATGACTTGTAATGGGTGATGTGAAAATATGAGGCAAACAAGGGTCCCAAGATGAAGGCCCAGCATTTGCCCCAATGCAGAAAGGAGCAGGCATGGCGGACAAGGCCTGTGTGATGGAAGCTGAAGACATAGGGGAGAAGTGGCCAGAGCTGAGATGGGGTATAAAATTAGGATCATTTCAGACCACAAAGCTCTTGTGGGCCACGTTACAAATTAGAATCTATCCTAACAGCAGTAGAAGCCAGGAGAGTTTTCAGTGGCACAAGTCCTGATCAGACTTAAGAAGATCCTTCTAGCCGCTATGTGAGGAATGGATAAGAAGGGACAGGAGTAGACATGAAAAGACCACACGAGAGGTACATCAGTTGTCCAGGGGCTTGAAATATGGAAGTGGCTGTGGTATTATGAGAGAGACATTTTAGAAGCATATACTTAAAATGGGAAAAGGTCATGTGAGCAAAAGAATATTTTGTTACACTTCTTTGCATAATTTCACACAGGAAGGCTAAAGCCCCAAAGTAAATGAAACTTTCAAAAATTTGGCTACAGCCAACAACAATGGCCTGCTTCCTTATGTTTAGAGCTAAAGAATCAAGGAAGGAGATAGGCCTCATGTTTGGGTAGAAGAAAGGAGAGAATGCTAGGATCACTTGGAAGAGCTTTCTTAGAATTATATCCATTCTGGCCACTCCAACATTCCATTCAGACATCAGAAATTCTAATAGGGAGACAAAAATTATGTGAATTATTGAGAATTTAATATGACAGCATATAGAAATCCAATCATATTGCTGTCTTACTTCTTACTTCTAAGAAAAGGTATGTTGTCCATTCCTGGAGATGGAACAAAAGCTGAGCTCTTCACACCCCCCAGAAAAGTATTTGCTCTGTTGTGAGATTTCTAGTAGTCTATGAGGAAGTAAAGGGCAGAAGGGAAGAAGGTGGTAAACTTTAAGTCAGGGACAGCTGCAAGGGTGGTAGAGAGCACTGTGCTGGCATAGCGACCACAGCCCTGGCTGTGCAGGATCATCATGGCTGGACAGTCAAATGAAGGGCCAGAGCTGGACAGCAACATCACGTGGAGACTCAGGCCCTGGACCCCTCACCACTTTTCCAGAATAATGTAACCTCTAATGGAGTAAGGGAAGGAGCCCTGATGACTGAAGCTTTCTCAAACTAAGCATTCCACTATCCCTATTCCCAGGCCCACTGAGAATCACAGCTGTAAAAATTCTGGAGCCTCTTCTTAAGAAGGAATCTTACCTAAGAATGGCCCTTTTTGCAGGTTCTGAGTTCTCCAAGCTTTTCTCTAATAACTTTGGAATGGCTTACATTTATTATCATGCAGTTATCCAGGTGCATCTATATTCAGTCTAGAAGAGACCTACAGGATCATCTAACCCTCACTTTACAGATGTGACAACTAAGCATCTGGCCAAGGTCACATAACAAGAGTGTGGGATTGCTAGGGCTGGAATTCAGGTCTCCTGCCCCCCACTCCCTAACTATATCCATCACACACTTTCCACTTCAGTTAATGTAACTTGACCCGGAAGCACAATCTATTTCTCACCTTCCAGCTATTAAAAGTTTGCATTCAACTTAATGGAATCACATCATGAGTGTACAATAGGAGAAATTGAGCAGGATGAGTTCTTTACTTTCCGGCTTCCTGCTGTTCTCAGATATATTACTCCAACTCTCAAAAGGGAATTTGAGTTTCAAAGAGTCAGTGAAATAAACCCCAAAGAGCCATTACATCATGTATAACCATTGGGGGGTAAACATCCACAGAATACACGATACCTCTGGCAGGCTGACAGATGGCTTTGAAAAGGCTTGTTTTCTTTTCTTTTTTTTAAATGAAGTTTATTGGGGTCAGAATGGTTAGTAAAGTTACATAGGTTTCAGATGTACAATTCTGTAATAAATCATCTATATATCACATTGTGTGTTCACCACCCAGAGTCAGTTCTTCCATCATTTCCATCACATATTTGACCGTCTTTTCCCTCATCTACCACCCTCACTCCTTACCCTCTGGTAACCACTAAACTATTATCTGTGTCTGTGAGTTTTTGTTTCTTTCTTTCTCTTGTTCCTTTGCTGCTTTCAGTTTTATATCCCACATGTCAATGAAATCATATGGTTCTCGACTTTTTCTGTCTGATTTATTTCACTTAGCATAATAATATCAAGATCCATCCATGTTGTTGCAAATGTCACTATTTCATCTTTTCTTATGGCAGAATAGTATTCCATTGTGAGTATATACCACATCTTCTTTATCTAATCATCTATCAAAGGACGCTTTGTTTGTTTCCATGTCTTGGCCACTGTGAATAAGCTGCCATGAACATCGGAGCACATATATTTTTATGGATAAATGTTTTTATATTTTTTGGGGTAAATATCCAGGAGAGGGATTGCTGGGTCATAGAAAAAGGCTTATTTGCAGAAAAAGTTATTGAAAGGAAAAGCAACTTTTGTTTGCTTTTGATTGAAAGAGAAGGCAAATTTAAAATGTAAATATTAGTGTGTGTCCTTATATATTTTTGTCTCTGGTCATCTCGTGGTCATGTGTCACCAGCATTTATACCTAGGCCTGCAGAACGGTGGTCCTCCCTTATCTGCAGGGAAAAGTTCCAAGACCCCCATTGTGTGCCTGAAACCATAGATTGTACTGGACACTATATGTATAGACTATGCTTTTTCCTCCACATACATATTAATACGTACCTATGACAAAGTTTTTATTTATAAATTTGGCACAGTAAGAGATTAACAACAACTAATAAAATAGAATAATTATTGGGCTTTTCTTTGGCATATCCGAATTACTGCTCTTGTGCTTTGGGAATATCATTAAGTAAAATACGGGTTACTGGGACACAAGCACTGAGATACAGCAACAGTCTGATAATTGAGAAGGCCACTAAGTGACTAACGGGTGGAGAGTGCATGCAGAATGGAAACGCTGGACAAAGGGAAAAGTCACATCCCAGGCAGGATGGAGTGGGAAGGCTTGAGATTTCAACACCCTACTCAGAGTGGTGCAAAATTTAACTCATGAATTGTTTATTTCTGGAATTTCCCATTTATTATTTTTGGCCCGCAGTTGACTCAGGCAAACTGAAACAGCGGAAAACTGTGGATAAAAGGGGACTGTTGTAGTGTTTCCCAAAATGACTCTCAGGGAATTTAGGTCTTTGTGATAGTTCATGAGCCAGGCAGAGACTGCTGCAGTCTGTGCTTCCTCTCTTGGACTGTCACCATGTCCATTTAGCATGCTAAAGGCTTTGGAAGTCCTTTCATTTAACCGACTTGCCAAACTTCTTTGACCTTGGAACTCTTGTTAATTTTTGCAATTAACATGCTTAGGACTCAAGTTCCACAGAACACCCTTTGGGAAATGCTGGTTCATGCTTATTCTCCAGGAGTTTAATTAACAGTTGGGCAGTGGACATGTTTGGTCACAATTGTGGAGCCTCATAAATGTAGCTCTGGCTGTGAGCCCATCACCAAGGTGACCTCCTGACTTCAGCAGATTCTCTTTGATCACAATGTGACAGTAAAGTTCAACTTCCTTTTCCAACTCCTGGATGTCTAAATTATTCTCAATGAATATTAGCCATCACCGTGGTTGAGACCCCGACCTCAGCAGCGACCTTCCTAAACTTCCAGTTCCTGTTTTCCTATTGACCATGTCACCTGGAAGTGTAGAAACCTTAGCACTTACCCTGTGTCAACCCCAAGCGCTGGGAGTTCAGTTCCTGGAAGATTTGGGGGCTCACAGCACATTACTTTGTCATTTCTCCTTTCCTATCCTTCTTGGCCTTCTCTACTTTCAATCCCTCAAAAACCATCTAAGTCCTCTCCTTGTCACATCCATGCAACTTTGGAAACTACTTTGTTTTGAGAATGTCCTTTGAAGTTCTGTCTTCTACCCCAAGCATCAAGTACTTATCAAAATACTTCTACCAAACTAATGGAATGTTCCTCTAAGAAAAATCCTGATTACATTTTCTCCCATATCAGTGTTATTGAAACAATAGCATTGTTATTGTATGCTGTATCAAAAGAGGGAAAATGCCAATGACAGTGCTTGCTCAATGAATGTAAGTTCCTCTCCCCCTTCCTCTCTCTGTTGGTCTAGAAGTGGTGTAATCAGCCCTGGCTGCGCATTACAACGATGTGTGGAGCTTTTAAAATACAGATATCTGGGCCCTACTTTCAGAGAGTTTGATTTAAATGGTGGTGTCCATGCATCAATATTTTCAGCACCCAGGCAATTCATTTGTACACATCAGGGTGGAGTTTCACTGATTTGGAACATGGAATCAATGAAGGTGAAAAATGCCAGAAGGTACCAAATCATCAGAAAGAGGTGCTGAAATATTCTACAGTGAACTAATACACCTGATCACCCACAGATCTTCCGGTACAGCTTTCCTTCCAGGTGCTCAGAAAAGTGTGACAACAGAGTAATTTATCCCTGCTCATGCCCATTGAACTCAAAGCTTGTGAGGATGGGAAAATAAATTAGAACATTTAGGCACTTCCCTTATAGCTGTCATGAATATGATGTCTCAGTTAAAAATGTACAGCCTGGGATGAATACTCACTCAGCTCTTGAAACTATCCTTGTAACTACCTTGAAAAATCCCATCCTGATGGTTTAACTTCAAGGGCCTCTCCTGATACCAAATCTTTTAGCCTGGGCTCCCTTGGAAGCATAGCTTAAAGCAAAGCATTGAGCATAATCCCAGAGATCAGGAGAGAAGGACAAGGAGAAATTAGAAGGGACGTAAGGACAGCCAGTATGAGAATTTGTCAGCAAGCGAACTGCCATTGGTGTGACTAATTGCTCAACTTTGTGGATCTATCCCTAAGAAAACATAACAACTGCGTCTCAGCACTGTCCATTGGTCAAGGGAGAGAAAGCAAATTACCTAGTGGGAAATATTGCATGGATTGCTGATCTAGAGTCTGGAAGCTACAGGATTGGGAAACTAGGGACAAGAAAGTCTGGGGAAGACATGTAGACTAACCTATAGGAGAGGGCACAGTATGCAGATATTATTGCCCACCAGAGAACACCTACTGCAGAGGGGTCTCTTATCAACCAGTGGGAAAGGATGACTTATCCTGTGTACGTCAGCCACGCTTTCTCGTTGACTGCCTCTGTGCTTGACAGTGGGCCCAAGAACAGAGTGGTCATGGGGCAGAGACAGAGGTTTGCATGGGCTCTCCCTGGTCTAGCTAATATTATTTAATCTTCAGTGTCCAACCTGCTATCAGCAGAGACCAAGAAGATCAGCCAGCCTTTGGTAGCAGGTTTATTATAATAAACATCTTCCACTCTGGAGAGACGGACATTTGTCCTTACAGGAATTGATACTTAATCTGAATATGGATTTGCCATATTGTAGAGTTTATACATAGTTATATTGCAACAACTTTGGCCCAACAAAGCCAAGGCAAATAAGGGCTCAGACTCCTCAGGGATGAAGGTCGATGTCACCCCACCAGGACACCAATCTAGACCAGTGTCCTCTTGGACTCTGAAACAAGAGTCATTTTCCTAAAGCACAAATTTGATCATATCATTCACTTGCTTAGATCTTTTTAATGGCTACTTAATCAATTTAATATAAAAGTCCAAATTATTTATCTTAGCTAAGAGACTCTCTAAGATTTAACATCTGCTGCTTTGCATCTTTTATCTTTTGCCACTTCCTCCCTCATAGTTAGCTCCAACAACAGTGAAATACTTGCACGTCCTTAAAGTGGAGCCAGGTCTTTGTATGTGCTGACTCTGAACTTGAAACATCCTCCCCTACTTGGTTAATGCCTTCTCAGCCTTTCACTCTCAGAGGAGACAGCAAGTGTTCTTGGATGTTTTCCTGGACCCTCCAAGATTGAGCTAATAGTGGTCATGCCCACTCACCCTTCTCATTTAACTCTTACTGTAGCGCTCTCTATATCGTCTTTCTTGTCCCTGGATCCCCCATTAGACTACGAGTTTCCCAATACTCTTAACACCTAGCGAAAATTAGGCGCTTGACAAAAATTCATTGAAAGAATAAATAAATCAAGTGTCTTTCTTTTCTTTCTTTTAAGTTGTACACTATCCCTTATAATATCATTTGAAAAGATGAGTGTACATTTTTTTTCTCATTTATTTCTCCAATGTATTTAAGAGTAAAATGAAATGAAATATGAACAGCATGAAATTGTTTGGGAAATTCACCAGGGGTAAAGTTTTTTTTTTATCATCAGGCTTAATCTCTTATAGTCAACATTTAGGAAAAAAATTATTAAATTCTATGTGTAGAATCTCAGCCATTTAGCATTATCCTACATTTTTATATTTAAAACATTCTGTTATATTTTTATCACAATAGCATATTGCAAAGCTGAACACACTGCCCCTTGACCATTTATCTCACCGATGGCTTGAGTTTTATGTGATGTCATAATAATTAGAATGTAGACTTCCTAGTTACAGACAGAGAACAGCAAGTCGATACTGCTGTTCCCTCTCAGCTGTCCACATGTGGTCCTCACGGCTCAGTGGCAGTTCCTCTCCCAGTAAAGTACCTGTATTCTACCTGCAATGTGTACATGGGTATCTCCTGAAATAAGAAAAGCAAGACTCCCTCTGCATCCTAATCCAAGTAAGACCTGTTCCTCAATGGCAATCCATCAGGTTTCACTGTAAGGGAGAAAGAAAGAAAAAAGCCTGCTAGAACAACACAGAAACAGATAATCTACATAGTATGGTGGTTGGGGTCATAGGCTTTGGACTCAGACATTTGGATTCTAATTCTTGTTCTGCTTTTAGCTTTTCTAAGCTTCAGTCCTTTCATGTACAATGGAGACAATCACATCCACTTCCTAAGATTGTTGGGCAAATTAAGTAAAATATCAGATGTAGGGTTCTCAACACACAGCACACTCTCACTGTACTCAGAGCAGCTATCACTGATGAGTTCCCAAGAAACCGGGACAATAAGGGGATCTGATCAAAATAATCTTAGGAACCAGAATATTCAGAGAAGGCTGAGGGTAAGGAGAAAGGGATGAAGGGAGTGTGGCCATTTTCTGTAAAGCAGTTTTTATCAAACCACAGTTTCTAATCTGGTGTTTGGAAATCTAGGCAATCATCCTAGGAACCAGCAGTGCAGAAGTAAATTGTGGCAAACCTAGTTATATTATGGAAAACATTCTCAGCAAACTGCAGGGGAGAGATAGCAGGAGGATCCGTGGCTAATGCACTGCTTTTAAAGGGCTTTCATAACTCACCGGGACACATTAGGGTGCTTTGTGCTTTGTCTACTCATACACAGATAGTAAGCTCAGTGACTCACTTGTCAGGCAGAAAACTTGATTAATTTTTTTTTCAGCAATAAACAGAAACACAGAAAATCATTTCCTTAATGTAAACCTAGAATAAACTGGAGGTTAATTTATCATCGATTCATTTCAAATTGGCATAGCAAAAAATATTGCCACCTATGAGTCAAAGGGGGTTTAAAACTTTTTCTGACATAAAAATTACAGATATTCATACCCATAAATAAAACATATTAGTATATTTCTTAGGCTCACTTATTAAGGTTGAAGTGATTACTATAAATGAATACTTTATCACTCCCCAAGCACTTTTATATCCAATACTTCATATGTCTTGAATAAAGGATAACATTAGAAGGGCACAGGAAATATCTTCATATCAAAGATGAGGAAACTCAGTCTCTGAGAGGTTATCTGATCTGTTCAAGGTCACATAGCTAATAAAGGAAGTAACAAAACCTAGAACAAATTCGGTGACCCCAAGCCAAGAAGAAGGCCCAGCGGACCTCACGGCCACCATTGCATGCATGCTGCCAATCCCATGTGTTTCAGTGGATTTTTATTATAAAGGTTTAGCAGGCAATGTGGCAATAGAGGAATTTAGACAAGGGCGTATATTCAGATATCTGATGGATATTTTCCTTACTTGGCCTGGGAATAGAGTGTAAAATAACTGAGAAATTGAATACTTGTCTGTTTCTCGTCCAGACGCACTCTTCATCCTTCTCCATCCAGCTTTGAGTTCTGCGAGGCTGACCTTATGAACCACGTCCCCTCTGACTTCCTGGCAGTTCATCCAACGGGGAGCCCCTGCAGAAACTTGGAGGGAGGGAGGAGGGGAAGCTTTGAGTGTTTGTCCTTTTCCCCAGCTCCCATACCTCTACTAAAGGTCAGAGCTCCGGTCCAGCTGCCCTCTCCAGACAGTCCTCTGTGCCTCCAGGTTTGGGCACCACTCCCTCTTCTTGCCCCTGCAGGGCCAGGGAGCTCAGATGCTACTCCCCAAGTACTGTACCGTCCCTCTGGTACCCCCATACCCTGCCATTGCCTTTAGAAATATTTCTTTAACCTCTCCCCAGAGTGAGCCCTCTGTTGCTTGCCACGATCCTTCTTGACATTACGTTCCAGAATGAACATTGTGGAAGGTGTCTCTTCTCTATGCAAAGATGTGTAATTTCTCCCCCTTTATGAAATGAAACTAACATTCCTTTCATATAATATGAGAGGCATGTCTGGTGTCACAGGTGTACTTGCACCACACGTCCGGAAAGGACAGTCATAGAAACAGACTCTTTTCCCTCCTTGTTTGGGAACAGCATTCAGATTTTGCTATGAGAAGCCACCATCTCTTCTTGCAGTCTCCATAGTTATGGTGGGACTACCTCACCCTGCAGGTGCAGGCATGGTCTGTGAGAGAACTGAGAACTCTGCACCTCTAACCACGGGGACCGGTTTAAAGTGGGGGACAAGTACAGGGGAACCAGAATTATGACTTTTGCCAAAAGTATCAGAAGAGAGTCTCTCTCTTCCCACTGGGTTTTCTAATCTGTGGAGTCTAAGCCCAGAGATGCTGATAGCCATCTCTGACATGCTCTAAAAGCCAAAATGCAAAAGGTAGACCTGGAAGATGGTGAAATGTCTTTCTGGCAACATGAGCCGAGCATTTAAATTCAGCCATCCCTGAAATTGCCTCTGAATTTTTTTCTTCTCTCTGCCAATAATCCTTTTTTCTCCTCTGACAGTCTGATGAATCATTTGATTGTATCCAGAAGAGTCTGCAGCAAAGGAAAATCTCCTGATCTGGGAGGCTTGAAACTTATTCCAATCTCGGTCATTTAGAAGCTTGTGACCTTTGGTAAATTATTTTACTTCTCTGGACTCAGATTTCTTATTTATGATAGGATGAGTTTGTACTAGATGATCTTCAAATGCCTTTCTAGAGCTGAATATGGAGAAGGAGAAGCAGTGGCCAATCTTCCAACTCAGCTAGAGCTAAGAGGAGAGTAAGTTCATTCTGTTCCCAGCACACTTAGGCTAGCAGACAGGCAGTCTGCTCTCCATCCAATAAAGGCTACTGCCAAGGAAAACCATACCCAGCCCTTTGTCACCCCACTGGTATTCCTAGGAGATGTCACCTCATCTTCCTACTTTAATTTGATCAACGAAGTACAATGGGTAATGATCTCTCTTCCAATCTAATCAGCACATCAAAGGACCAGATAAATATTCAATGTCTACTGTAAGTAAGATGTGGTGCTCGGTATCATGATTACTAGTGTTCTATCTTTATGTGTATCCTCCTCGGAAGGGACTGAATTCATTTTTATCAAATGAATGCCAGAGAAGCAAGTGAGTTTTGAAGTAAAGAGGAGGGACAGTTTAGAAGCGTACTTAAATCTACCCATTACATAATCTACTTATTATCTACCCACCCATTCGTCCAGCATCCAATGACCAAGATACTGTTTCTGGGCTGTTCACGGTAGCTCTATCTTCAGCTATTGTTTTCCAGTAGATAAAACTTTCGCTTAAATAAACTAGGCTTATTTACAAGGAATGTAACAGCATAGCCCTGCCCAATTTGCCAAACATTTGTTGAGTTGTCAGTTCGTATGTTTGCATACTATATTTGGATGTTGGAAAGAAACTATTATCATCTTGCCCTGAAAACCTCATTCCCACTGATGGTGAGAAAAACACTTAAATTTGCGCATAGAAGGTATTTCAGTCTCTGTTGGCTTAAACAGTCTTTTAAAGACTCATTTAGTATCTTTTGGATACTCAGTCCAATTCAAGATTGATGTTTTCTCTTAGGACTCTTCTTAGCTATCCACAAGATGGCTCCTGGGTGGAAAGGAAACTTACCTGTTCTCTTTGTGAGGAAAGGGGTGATGTCTACGTATTGATCCTGGTGCTATCTTCTGAGAAGGACGTCTTTCTGCTAGAGCTGTGGCCCTATGGAGTCGGGGTGTGTCGCCCTCCCAGTGTGGATGTGTTTGCCAACCTTGAAGCTCTCTGAACCCTGTACTTCTGGAATTTTATGAGGCTTCCTCCTGTAGGCGCAATTAGTTGTTAAGTCCGTTCCCAGCCCCTCTCCCATCTTTGGAGGATGGTGAGTGGGGCTAAAAATTCTTTGCTTCTAATCATGGCTATTTCCTTCTAGCCCTCATCCAGAAGCCATCCAGGAGCCCACCCAGTCACCTCATTAAAACAAAAGATACTCCCATCACCCAGGAAATTACAAGGGTTTCAGGAGTCCTGTGTTAGAGATGAGGTGATAGGCCAATTATAAGAACAAGAGATGCTCCTAGTACTCTTATCACTTAGGAAGTTACGAGGGGTTTAGGAACTCTGTGTAAGAAATGGAGATGAATACCAATACATAATTCTTGTAAGTCACAATTTCACAGGGTCCCAGCGGCCCATTTTAATAAACCTTCTAGGTGATGCTGCTGTATGTGAAAGTCTGAGAATCAATGCTCCAGACTCTAAAACCATGCCACTCAGCCCTGGACCCCAGGCCTGGCAGCACAGGCATTACCGGAGAATTAGTTAGAAATGCAGTATCTTGATGTCCACCTCAGATGTGTTGAATAAAAATCTTTTAAACTAAAAGTCCCAGGTGATTCCTACAACACTACAGTTTGAGAACAATTGCACTAGTGAGTGGACCTGTACTTAACCTGGCCTGTAGGTCATAGGTAGACAGGATGATTTTACACCAAGGAATGTTTTCTTCTCTCTGTGTCCCCGTGGGCCACCTCAAAACTTGGACATCTGAGAGACAATGATCACAGTATGACTCAATTGTGCACATGAAAGTGTAGCTTTATTTTTCTGTTACTGGTCTCTTCTTCCTCCTGAGTCACCAACCTGCTGGCTTGCAAAAAAAAAAAAAAAAAATTATTTCACTCGTCAGTTAAAGATGTTTCCCATTCTTTCTGCTTAAACTGTCTCATTGGATTAACTCAGCTACTTGGGGGGTAAATGCTCAATCTTTCAGGTGTATGCCACCTATCCTAGCTCCTCCCATGATAGCTCTGGTGTGCGAGAGGCTTCCACGAGCTTGTGGTGGTGGGAGAAAGCCTGCTGACACGGAAGTTTGTGCAAATTAGAAAGAGAAGTGTCTTCCTTACGACAATTTCCTTCCGGTGTTGGGAAATTGTGATGCTGTTAAAAACTTTGCTGCCATATGCACTAAAACTGCCATAATATACAAATCTGTGATATCTGTGAAATGATTGATGTCCCATGGACATGGATTTCTTCTACAGTATTAAACCTGCACAACTCTATGCTAATCTTTATTTTAGTACCATATTGATGTGCATCAGGATAAAGATGGGGTTTCTCTCACAGGCTTGCAGCTGCGTGCAGGAAAAGGAAATCACTCCCATTGGCTATTCTCCCCACCCACTCTGGATGTTTCTACTGCTCGTCAGGCCATGAAGTTTAACATTAATTAGTCTCTGACATTTTCATTCCAATTCTTCCTTGCCTCCTCCCCACAGTTCACTAGGGTCAGGAGATCAGACTTTTTTATTTTCTTCCATAACAGGAAGTTTGTTTACATCATAACTGCATCCTCACTCCCCTTGACTTACAAAAAATGCAAAATTTACGTCATCCAGGGTTGGTTCTTGATATAAATTGGGAACCTAAGGGATTTTAAAAATTATTTTCTTTCTTCATAATGTCTGGTTCTTGAGACTCTGCTCACTAGTGACTCACAAAAAATGTTGACGTCCTTTTCCTAGTTAAAAATTCCTTTTTTTTTTTTTTCCCCTGAAGCATTGAAACATGCAAAATACTTCAGTGGGATGAGCTTTTTGGGGCAGCAGCATTTTCTAGATTTTAAAATATATCAGGAAAACTCTCACAAAAAATTGTATTATTTTACCTTTATCTTATAGGACCTTATTGAAGTCTATAAAAAGAAGCCCAAAGACTCCAATGTCTTGATTTTTTTCTAACAACTCCCTGACTTGAGAGCCTTGGTAGTAGAGTCCTAGTATATAGTAGGAAACAGTTCAAGCATTTATTTTGCTACCATTTAATATTATAACAAGGGCTGCTAACTTCATAAGCTAGAGATGTCTTCATAGCCTTTCCATCATGCCTCTTCAGCCTATTCAATAATCTAGAGTCTGCAACTTACATCATTCTCACTTCCATGTTCCACATTCCATCAGGACCCTTTGGGGTTCAAGAAAGATAAAAAACAAAAACCTTACTCTGACTGATTTAAAGAACATGGGGCTTTATTTGGTTCATCTAAATGCAATGTGCAGAGACTGATTGTGTCACAGGGTCCAGCTCCAGTGCACTCTGATGCCCTGAGTTCTCCTTTCTTCTATGTGTTGCTTATTTCATAATCACAAGATGGCCACAGAGATTCCAGGCATCTCATCTGCATAGCACATCACCCAGAGCAAAAGAAAGAGCTTTTGTCGCAGCATTCTAAGCAGGTTAGATCACGTGCCCACCACTGAACCAATCAGGAGATTGGACTGCTTTGATTGGCTTAACTTATGTACATGCTCCACTCCTGAAACCGAGAACCACATGAACTTTGAAGGGAATGTCTACCTGATGTACAAGAGTCTGGGTTATTAGCTGGTTTCTACTTACTCTTGTCAATGAGCCATGTGTCCCCAACAGAGTCAGGGAGGCAGCCAAGTAACACTGAGGTTCAAAGGACCACTGACAGCTTAGATAATGTCAATGTCACTGGTGATCACTAGAGACTGGCAATCAAAGGCCACTCCTCCATTTTCTTGGCATTTTGTCAACCTCCCTAATTCGGGTGTGAACCCCAAAGAGGAGGACAGCCCAGTAATGACTGACATGGAATTTCCTGTAGTTTGGCAGTATGTGGGCTGGGAGTTAACAATTAAGTTGACTTAAAGAGCAGCATTATTTTTTTGTAGCACTGAATCAGTTAACAGATTCATGCCACTATGTAGTCTGCAACAAAGTTAAGTCACTTTGTGAATATCTTACTGAAAATGTAAGGAAAGAACATTCTAAAAAAATTTCTCATGAGTGAAAAATGGAATAGGGAAATCAATGTGACTATTTCTGTTTTCACCAATTTAAGATGAATAAAATTGGTAATATCTGTTTTTGTTTTACTTTGACAAATATAAATACTGTTATATTCATAAAGTATATTAAATATAAAATGTATTTATATTCTTAAAAGGAAATTCTTTCTCCTTAATCTTATTTTCCTAGATTATCTTAAAAATTTTCAACTGAAAACACAAGTAGTTCCAAGGGTTTCAGAAACTGAACCTTGGGGTTAGGACAACGTGTAAAATTGTACCCTTCTTAGTTCATTCCATTAATTAACTTATTTATTCACTGAATAAACAATTCTGATTGTCAGTGAGAACAACCTTAACTATTGTCCTTCTAGGAGTCAGAAGAAGATTTGTAGAGCAAGGAGAATCTCTGCTTATTCCAGACCTTGCTTGGCCTCGGCAATCCTTTCATCCAAGAAGGACTGGACAAGCCCTTCCTGTCCCATGGTGCTTTTGTACACGAGGTGTCACACTCTCCCTTCTTGGATGAACTGCCAGAGAAGCATGGAAGGCATTGCCCTGAAGATTCAAAACAGCTTTCTTTAGCATCAGCAAGTGTCATTTCCAAGAGTGGGTGAGTGGCATAAGAGAGTCTATTTCTTTTGTTATATATATATATTTTAAGAAACTAGTAAAACCTACTATAGTCAGCAGCTGTCATGCGCATAGTTCTAAAGGTTCACAGAACACCTCTCTGTGGCATTTCTGGAGGCACTTTGTAGTTCACTATTGCAATCCATTTATTTGATCCATTTAACTGTCAAAAGAATCAGTCTTTCCAAGTCAATCCATTTGTTGGTAAGTTCAATAGTCCTGGATCCAAGGCAAGAAATTTTGCAGTAAATTTGAATGAGATTGTTTTAGAAAATTGATTACAGTTCAATCAAATATCCAAGAATTATCAATGAATGCAGAGAACTGAAATTAATATAATATTTTTCAAAGTATTGGCAAGGCAGGTCATTGGAGGGTACGATTTCTTGATTGTATTTGATTTGAAATTAATTGAGCACACATTTCGTAGATAACAAAATTTATATTTTTATTCTAAAGCTTGTACCGAACAATGACGTGGAGACTGCCATAGCTCATCCCTTTATATGGCTTGCTGTTTGAACACCTAATTGCAACATTATTTGAGGAATTGTAACCTATTTTTTAAATGTGTAAAGAATTCACTGGTGCTTAATAAAGGGCTTAAAAATTATAGGCAGAAGAAAATAGATTATGGACCATTCTATGTAATAATATGCAAATTCTGTTAAATTAGAACATGATTGATTCTCCAAAGAATAGATTTAAACAATTCAAAATAACAGATGCAATTTTTAGTGCTGAGATCTAACAATAATAAATTAGAAATTAATAATACATGTTGAATTATATCTTGACTTTCAAAGATAATTTCATCATAGTAGACAAAATTGCAAATGGTTTATAGCTCAAATGTCTTCCGTTTCTATTTACGTGAAAGGTGGTCAGTATTTTCTTATATGGGTAAGATAACTAAATAAAGGGCAAGTCGCCAATCCTATATCTACAATCTTTCAGAAATTACACAGTGTAGCCTATGTTCTTTTACACGTGGCCTGACTGATTTTAACTGGCTAAAAAAAAAAAATACTGGATGACATGTGGAGTTTAAACCAAGTGAAATTATGTGATGATTACTGAGCTTTCCAGAGAGCAGAAAAATAAATGATACAAACTGAATTTCAGCACTCCCCCCATTCATTTCCAATTCATAGGGGATATTGTTTCTTGAATAGAAAAATGTCACCCTAAGCTACTCTTTGCTTCAAAGTTCCAAGTAGAACGTGATCGACACCTAGTGGCCACCAACAAGTTCCCTGTGTGATTGTTCTCTGCCAGCAACAAATGTTGTAGGAAAAGGCTCTTTGGAGGGAGGAATCTGAACTCCCACATCACGTCCCCCTGACCCAAGTTTGACCTGATTTTGCCACTGTCAGCTTATTCCTGCAAACAAGGGGCATTCAGCTAGTGCAACAAATAACCTAATTACGTTGTACTGCACCTTTAAGCTGTAGGATATACTAAAGAATAAAAAATACTGTGGGCAAAAAAATTTTTTTTACTTCAATCAAATCAGGTATTTATAGTATGAACAAAGAATAATACAAGACATTTCTGCTATTCTTGTAAATTAACCTTCTGTTATTTTCCCCCAAAGGCGTCTACCCAGGAGATGTAAATAAAACCCCTCAGTCAGAACAGGATTTTTCCAGAATAGCAGAGCAATGAAAAAAATGCAGATAGATATTTTTTACCACAGCTTCCTTGGCAGCCTCTTCTGGCTGTGGGAGAAGAGAGGGAGGACGGGTGGGGGCGGGGGGTGGAATCTTAACACTGTCTCTCTGGCTGCTGATTCAGTAAACAAGAGAATGAAAGCACCCACATGGTGCATTATTTCAGAAGTTAAAGAGGTAATGTGTGTTCTGCATTTGGTTGGTATTAGACATCTTACAAAACAGTACAGGCATGTGCTAAGAGAGCCCAGGGATGGTTTTTGTGAGATGGGCAGTTGTTGGTCTGTGTCACGTGAACATTGGTTGTGTCTGTTGGAGGAACAGCCTTCTGATTCATGGCAGGGTCACCTGATGGACCCAGACAAAGAAGTCTATTATCACAAAGGCCTTCCTGGGTCAGGGTGTTGTAGTAGCTGTTGTGTTTCCATAGCAACCTGTGGATGGGCTTAGCGGGAAAAGAACAGGGACCCTGTGCTTAAATGACAGAATGATGACAGAGATGACTGGCAAAAGGAAGCCCAGGGAAAAATAAAAGTGTTGGAAGAAGAAATGTTTCCATGCCATGTATCATACATTCTATTTTAGAATCAGTACATCTGTTTAAAAATAAATAAATTAAGTTCGCAAAGTCAACAGAGGTGGTTGGTGAATAATTGTTTATTTGATCATGACAAAGAAATATCATGTCTCAGGGAGAGCTTTTTGCTTAAATCGAAAAGAGAAAAAGGAAGAGATGAGTTTGGGGAAGCAGATTTGCTCTGGATGCTCATGAGCAGGTGGAGTTATCAATGAGGTGTTCGTTTCGGATGTCTTTCCGGTTCTTTCTCAGCCATGAAGCTTTCCCACTTTTCTTTTTTTACGTAGGGAAAATGGAGGTTTGGAAAACCTGTACACAGTCCCTTCCCTGGCCTATCCAAGATGGCTAATTGGGTTCACTAAGTTAAAAAATAACTCTGTGAATAAGGAAGTAAAAAGCCAAAAAAGTAAGCAGATTGAAAATGGATATCTACTTGTGTGTTTGTGATGTCCTGAGCGTGTGTCTCCCCAGAATTGAGAAGTCCTAGAAGCAGGCACACTGAGAATGTCCCAAGAACCAGGAAGGATGAAGCGCCTTTAGTTACCTTAGTGGGTGCCTTTAACCACCTGGAGGAAGTCACCATCGTGGTGTGAGCTGCAGCCACCTCCCACCAGCTCACGTGGCTATATTCCTACCCCCAGTGTCCCTCCAGGGACTTTTCCATCTCTTGGGAGCAGTCCATTAATCCTGATAAAGATGAGACTGACTGCTAATAATGAACATTTAGAAATCTCATCACAGTTTACAAAGTGTTTTCACATCTACTTGTTAAAAGCAAGTGTTACTATTGTCCCTGCAGTTTATAAAAACTGAGCCGTAGGGAGAACACACAAATTTTTTGAGGTCAAACAGCTGGTAAGTGAATCAGTGGTGTTCCAATCTAGGTCTTCCGACAACAAAGTCCTAGGTAAGAATACTACAAGGTCTTATTCCTTCCAGAAGTACTTTTACTTTAATGGGGAACTTTAACCAAGAGCTGAAAAAAACTTTCAAAGTTGAAGGATTAACTTTCCAACGTTGGGACAGTAGATAAGTTTGGATCATGTCTACAAGTGCTTTGCCCTAAATCATCGGACTATCTTCCCAGCATAGATTCTCCGTGATTGGCCCTACTCTCATGGGAAGGATAGACTGCTTGGAAGTTTGGGCAGCCTGGTTCATTTGGGAATGTATCTCACAGCATCCTAAATTGATGGTTTTGCCGTTAATCAGTAGGTAGAACATTCTTATTAAAGGTGCCACTGTGTAAGTGCACAGCAGAAAGTTCACGAACTTAATTGTCTGACCTTTTTCGTATGGGCATTTGCTACATCTCTTCATATAAGCAGCAGAGATAGTCTTCATCAGTTCTCTGTAATGGATCATTTTAATTACTGTCTATATGATTTATTATATTTCTAGAGGTATTAACTAATGAACTAACTCTCTTTTTGTCTTTTTTCTGGACCAAAATTCAGTGACTCCCCTCAACAGCTCTTCACGCATATGTCTTTAGCATGCCTAAGAAAAAGAAATGGTAGACATGTTGAGAAATAAATAAATAAACAAGAGGGGGAAAGCAACTCTGGAGGGAAGTGAGGCTTCTTGGGAAGTCTTGTGATCTTGGACAACACACTTAATCTGTATCTGAGTTTCCAAATGTGAGCAAAATTGTTTCTGGATCTTTAACTTTTACAAGTATTCAACTCACAGGCTGCCAATAATTTATCAATAATTAATCAAAGAGCCCAAGTTATTTTAGTTACTCTTCATTAAAATGAAGAGCAAACTATTTCTTTCGTCTTTCAGTGTACGTGTTTCTCAGAGTGCCTGGACACGATCTATTAATTCTCTAAAAACTCAGTGACCAGAAAAATGCAAAGAACAGAGAATGCACATATAGCTTCAAAGCAAGGTGGTATTCTCTTATGTACACACCATCACAGAAAACTGTCCTGGAAAATGTAGTCAGTTTGTGCACTCATTGATTTTTCAGTGTGTGTCTAGAAATTCATTATTGAAAGGATATTAGTCTTTCTTATTATCAGGATTTTTTTTGGGGGGGAGTAGAAGAAACAGATAAGAAAGGGAAGGAAGAGGAGAAAAGAAGATCTTAAAAAATACCTTGGTTAGGGAAAATGGTTACCTAATGGTTACCTACTTAAAACTATGCAGAGTAATTCCCATAATGAGAATTCCAAAGAGTACATTACATCAAGATGCTGTAAATATTCTAAGTCCTTCTTTTAAGAAGTCTCTGAATGTAAGATTTACTATGTCTTCTTTTGGTCTATAATGTCTTTTTGTCTTGACATCAAACTTCTGGTAATTGCAGCTATGTTGTACTTAATTGTAAATTTAAAAACATCAAAATAAAACAAAATTATAATTTGAAAGAAAGTATAGGTCTTTACTCTATGGAAAAAGCCTTCAGACTATCACTCTGATCCCACTTACTTTTTACTTTATAGCGGAACTGATGTGAGTTTCATAAAGCTTCATGAGACCATTTTTTGTTACCCCAAAACACAAAACTTAGTACATAGTGTAGGCTCAATAAATACTTAGTAATGAGTGAGAAGATTAGAAGCAGTATTTAGTAGCTGGGGTTGTTGGAGACAGGTACATACAGTTGGGAGAAGTTATAGCTGATAACCTGAAACCTATAGAAAGAGAGAAAAATCATAAAAACCAGACATATAGATCACTGAATTAAAGACACACAGTCCTATTGAGGTGTGATAAAAAAATACTGTGAATGTTTAAATTAAAAAAAATGTATTACAGTAAAAGACACATTGCCGTTAATCCCCCTCAAAATACCAGCCCTCCCTTCGAACACACTATCCCATCGTTCTTATCACTTTCATGGTCAATTTGACTTTGGGGAAGAGCCAGAAGTCGCATGATGCCAGATCGTGGTTACTGCAGCATCACCATAAATTAATTTTAACATTTCATGTGATTCTGTTATACTTCTTTGCAGTTTGAAACAAAATTTCATGCATTGTTCATGATCCATGATTTATGGCACACTTTGAAACATACCTTCTCTCTACTGTAGCTCACACCTGACTGACTGCACCGAACAAGTTGAAACTTGTTTTACACTTTACTAAGGTTTGACGTGCCACTTCCTGTATTGAAGATTGCTACCTTGTGTGGCACTCAGCAGCAGCATTCACCGTGTGTATATCTTATTAACTTCTGAGGGATTGTAGCACAGATACAAAAACAATTGCCATCAACAATAATGATCCCAAGTTGTTAGGAAAATTTTAAGTTTTGCTTAATACTAATTTAATAAAAGTCAGGGAGCTGTACGGTATACTTTAAAAATATTTCCATTGGAGAGGATATTAAAATATTCACTCAATTGGAACACTTAGTTCCCTCCCATGCTAGATTTCCTTTCCAAAGTATAATCTCGATGGTACAATATTGTGTACCGTAAAAATAATGCCTTGGTTCTATTCCAGGATAGCTAACTCCACAGTATCTTTTGTAGACGAAGAAAGTATGTGTTTTCTTTGTCCTTGCGACTTATTAAGCTTTCCCGTACAGAATTTTAATATATTCCACATATCAGACCTTCCTGTTTCAGTTACAAAACAGTACAGAATTGGATCAGCAACACAATTTAAACTTGTTAATGCAACCGTGATTCTATATATTTTATAATTCTGCTTCCCAGACTTATGGTCAAATGTATACTTATTAATGTTTACGTCACGCTCGAAAATGCTGCGAATCAGCAACATCAGATGAAACGGAGTAAAGCACAAGACAAAAGTCAATGTGATAGTAACAAGCAGTTTTATGATTCTTTTCTTCTCAGTCTCTTCCGTGGCCTGATTATGCTGCACAGCTTGGTAGACTCTCTGGTTGCAAACTATCATGATGACCAACGGTATTGCATAGCCTGTGCATGTCCTAAACAAGTTGAACCTAATTTGCCATTTCTCCAAAGGGTATTTGTCATAGCATAGAGTAAAGTTAGACTTTTTGACATTACAGTATTCTATGGCTGTCTCATCTTCCCACAGAATGACAGCATTGAAGACAGTTTCCAATACCCAGATGGATAGGCTGACCACGAATGCAAACCTTCTGGTCCTTAAGAAAGAAAACTTCATAGGGTAGACAACTGCTAAGTACCGATCAACAGCAATGCAGGTGAGGAAAGCTGTGCTGCTGTAAAAGTTCATGTACATGAAGAAAGCAGTCCCTTTGCACAAGGCAGGAGAGAAAGTCCAGTTGTCTTTATTCCAAGTGTAATCAATCCACAGAGGGAGAGTGAATGCATACAGCAGATCTGACAGTGATAGACTGAAGAGGTAAATTCCTAATTCATTTTCCTTCTTTGCTTGAAGAAAAGATACACAGAGAGACCCAATATTGGCTGGAATGCTGACTATTACCACAAAGATGTAAATGATGGGAAACAAATAGTGATCCAGTTCGTGCTGTTCATCAATACATGTGGAGTTCATTTTTTTTTTCTTTTTAAGGTGGCAATTACATTTGTTCTCAGAAGGCAAATAGCAAAGTAAGTCTTGCCTCGTTGCAGTTTGTGTCCAACATCTAATTCTCTTTTACAAGATTTTTTCAATTTTTCTTTGCTTCCAAAAGTTCTGATTAAGTCATCAATGCTTTTAAAGAATGGATGATCACTTTTCACACAGATGTCGATGGTGCGAAGTCAGAATCTGTGCTCCTGGTAGTTAGCTAAGGGGCCAGTTGATTCTAATGAGCAGACATCCATGTGCTCATTTTGACAGAATGCTGATGAAGAATCTTCAAGGATCATCCCCAGTTTGTTTTCCTTCATGAAACTCAGGTGATTGGTACAAGCATGAATACATAAGCTTTGTTTTCACAGAGATTGGCATCTCTTTTTAAAATTCCTTTGTCTCTGAAATGAAAGATGAACTAGAACAGTTTATACGTTTAAAAGATACATCCTGATTTTGAAACAGTCTTCTTCGATTTCATTTATCGAAGGTATCAAAAATGTGTTAAATTACAATGAAGGTGTTTAAAAGGGAAACAGTCTAATTGACTTCGAAAATGAAATCAAGTTGAGATAATTTACCTACTTTAAATAAGAATTATCCAAGGAATGCTAGATTAGAGGGAACTATATTTCTCACTGGACATGATCTAAGAGCACAATACTAAAGTTGAAAAATCATTTTAAGAGGTAATTTAAAAATATATGAAATTCATTGATTTGTTTGTAATCAGTAAATGCTTTGAGTGTATCATAAACTATATGATTATATGATTTCAAATTTTTAATTTCATATGCAAGCTAGGTATAAGGCACTTTCAAAATCAGCTTATTAACCAAGAACATATTGTTACAAGGAATTTGATAAAGTATTTTAAAATATTGCAGCTTGCTGAAGCTTCATAAAGAATTAGATAACACTATCACTTCTGTTTTTTCTTTGCTTCCTTTGTGGGTTAACTCATATTTTATCTTTCTCATCTTCTTGTGAAATAGGGGACAGAATGTTCTCAGTTCTGGGTAAAATTTTGTGATCATCTTGTTTCTACCTTCATACCTGTTTGCTTATTAGTTTAGTTTCTTTTTAAAGGTTTGATGTTACAGTTTCATGCAGTAGGAATAGAGAATCCATCCTTCTCTCCATAGTGGAGTACAGAAACACTTCTGTCTGTATTTCTCTGCTAGTGGGACCCATGGGTGCCTTAGATGACTCATCTGCTGGGGGTATTCACAGAAAGCTCTGTAGAGTCACTATGCAGGGGAAGGAGGATTTGCCTTCTTCCTGTGTGCTGTGGGGCCTAGACGACATCTAAACCACCTCTTGCAAGTGTCAATGAACCCTAAGCACAAAAGAGACCTGCCACCGCAAGGCACAAGGATTCTGATAGTAGAGTAATCTATATCTAGAGTACATGAAACACGCCACTCTCAAAACAAAATAGAGAACTGAAATCTAGTTTTATAACACCTGAAAATAGGAATTGAATGTGAGAAACAGGCCTTTAAATCAATAGGTGAACCTTCCAGAGAGGGGGAAAAAAAGTGCGATGGACAAAACAGGAAGTAGGAGCTGAGATCAGGGAGGTAAGTGAGCAGTAAAGCTCTGGGTCTCCTCGAGGCTCACGTGGAGCTGGAGGAACCAGAGCCTCTGAATGCAGAGCAACTGCAGAGCAGGTTGGGGTGGTCCTGGCCCGTCTCCTGTATGCTGGGATCCGGCAGCCTCTGCCCTCAAGCAAAGGGTGAACTAGAAAATAAACAAAATAAGACAAACTTTACAGATATTGGCAGACAGCTGGGCAAGTTGGCCAGTTCCCCGTCTCGGCTTTCTTTCTGTGAGGAGCTTGAGTATTCATGGCCTCTGGCTGGTCCTCACTTGAGAAAAGTGTCTGAGTCTACACTGTTAGTTTCAGACCAATAATGGATGAATATTGGAGCTTCATTAGTCATCAGGGAAATACAAACTAAAACCACAGTGAGATACAACTACACACTCACCAGAGTAAATAAAATGAAAAAGGCGGAAAATACCAAGTGTTGGTGAGGGTGCAGAGCACCTGGAACTCTTAGACAGTGTTGGTTGGAAAACTATCTGGCACTTGTGCATTCCGTATGGTTCAGCAACTCCACTTCGGGGTATATGCTCAACAGAAATACATGCATATGTTTACCAAAAGGCATGTGGTAGAATTAGAATGTTCACAGCAGCACTGTTTGTAATATGCCGCCCACCCCACCAACTGGAATGCTTATTAGCAGGAGAATAGATAAGTAAATTGTTGTATATTAACACAGTTGAAATCCATACATCAATGGAAATGAACAAATGAGTACGACATGCAATAACATGATTGGAGCTCAGAAACATAACGTAGAGTGATAGGAAAAGGCAGGCCCCAAAGAGTATCTGATTAAAAACCAGATAAAGTTAATTTGTGCTGTTGGAAATCGGTGTAGCGGTTCATTTATTGAGGGCTAGATGTTCTGGGTACCATTTTAAATGGCATGCATAGTTGTTATAATTTATGTTTCACTCCACCTCTGTACTATTTATTATAACAAATGAAGAATTGAGCCACATATTAAGCAATTAGCCCCAAATGACCTATCTGATCTTTGGTAGAACTCAGCCACAATCCTAGATTATAATGCTAGAGCCTCTTAACTATTTTGTCTTTTGCCTTTTATATAAAAATGCTTTAGAAATCTGAAGTATTTCTGCAGCAATACAGACTGGCTTTGTTGAGAAGGAAGACAGTATTTCTTTTTTCACCTAAATATAACACTAACAGATTAGCACAAGTCTTTTAGCTATAACAGTTCTAAATAAAGACAATGACTTGTGAATAATCATTTCTGCAAATAAGATATAAATAAGATGTTTCCTCACGTTTTCTAGAAGACATCACTTTTATGTTCTCTGTAAGACTACATGGGCTTCAAATAAACTTGTAAGAATTACCATCTCACATCATGTCGTCACACTCAGTGACGATGTGTTGTTATGTTTCCATATATCTGTCAACATGTTTTCTTTGAAATGTTAAAAGTGTTTCTTTTCAATAAATTATAATGAATAATGTAATGGTTTTACTTAGACAGGCTTTTCTTTTTCCTGCATTTGATTTTAGAAATAGATGTCTAAAAGGAGAAAATGCACTGTTACCACACTAAGAGAAAACAATGTCCCAATTCTTAGAATCATGAGGCTGAATTTTGAAGTTTATTGTTTACTTTAGGAATCCTCTGTGAGTTGTTTTAAAGTTGAAATTAATTATCTTTCGCCACTCATAATGTGGTAATGAAGAAAACATAAATAAGATCGATTGTGAGATATCTATTATCTATCTATCTTTCAATCATCTGTCATCTATCATCTATCATCTATCACGACAAGTAGGAAGAACCATTGTGCATGTCTCATCCTTCTCAACAAAGCCAATCTGCATTGTTGCAAACAACCATGTAAAGTGTCATATTAAACATTTGTTATAAAACAAAGAGATAAATCAGGTACTAGTTACCTTTGGGGAAGGTCTGGGTAATGACTAGAAGAGGGCACTAGAGGACTTCAGAGAATTTGGTAATGTTCTGTTTCTTGATATGAGTGTTGAATCCTTGCACAGGTCAGTTTGTAAAAATTTATCAAGCTGTACACTTAGGATAAGTACATTTTTCTGCATGTATGTACATTGCAATTAAAAACTTAAAAAGTGGACTCAAAAGGCTATGTGAGATGGAATGTAAAGAATCTTGACAAACAACCAACTTCTGTTTTATCTGCCGATGGAGCATATATGCCTTCCTCAGAAAGGATGTTATTTAACTTCTTTCCTCATCAATAAAAGGTAATTCATAGAAACAAAATAAAACAAACAATAAATAACATAGATAATATGAAAATGAATGCACCAAAGATAAACGTTTATTATATGAACAAATAGATACTCTAGGCACCTGGAAGAAGTAAATACAAATCATCCCTTGAGGAAAGCTCCTCAACCGAGGCTTCAAAGAATTCTAACAAGTTCTAACAAACATGAACTTGTTCACACACACACACACACACACACACATGCACACACAAAAATTAGCCACTATATGTGAGATTCAGCAAAAATAAGACGAGTGCCAGATCCACAAATGTTTTCGAGAGAAAATTAATAGACATAATAACACAAAACAAGTGTGACTGCCAGCTGTGGAGAGCTGATGAAGCACGTGGAATCCTTAGATTTATGAAGCCCAGTGAACCCCAAATAGGATTACAAACAAACAAACAAAGATGGAAATCTACACTGAGAAACATTACAATCAAGCTGCAGATCAACAGAAACTAAGAAAAAAGAGCCAGAGAGAAAAGACAAACTAGCTACAAAGGATAAAATTTAGACTAACAAAAGACTTCTCAACAGCAATAATAAGGGAAACCAAAAGACAGTGGATTGATATTTCCAAATTGCTAAGAAAACATATGACATCCTGTAATTGTGTACCCAACAGAACTAAATTTCAAAAGCAGAGCAAAAATAAGGCCATTTTTAGATAAACCACCACTGAAAAAATTTACCCCTAAAATCCTTATTAAAGAGACATCTAAAGGATGTAAGAGAAGATTGAAAATGACACTAGAAAAAAAGTCTGAGATGTATGAAGGGTTGAAAAAGCTGCTGAGGAGGGACTCTGATGGGTACACGACATCACATCCATTTCTAGGCACACGTGCCTGGGCAAGAACACCTGAACCATGAGAATATCCTTTCTTGGAACCAGGACTGAGAGAACTGGGTGATGGTCAGTGGGTTCCCCTTCCTCCGTTAGCCATGTTACGTAATAAATCTGCATCTTTGCTCTTAGAAAAAAGATATGATGAATAAAGTGGAAAGAATGATGTTAGGAGGACTTCCAAAGTTCTCAGTAGAATATATGACTTTCTGTATAAAAACATTTCCTACCTTAACTAAAACAACCACAAGACCCAATGGTTTGATGAAACAGACACTGGGTATCTTCTCTGCAACACAGACAGTGGTTATGAAGGCTTGTGGGTATGTGTGTGGTGTCTGGAGACTGTCTGAAAAGCTCTCAACAGCTCTGGGGAGATTTGTGACCATATGTGTTTCGCCACTTCTCTAAGTTTTTGCAGATGTAAGATAGCACCCACTTCACAGAGTTGTTGTGAGAATTAAATAATATGATATATGAATTAAAGTACCTAGCACATGGTCAGCCTTCAGTATATTATGTCAGGTAATACTATTGTTTGAATGACAACACCAGTAGTTTATAGGTGACCTTTGTGCTGTCCTCTACATTTCCTAAAAGGAGGTCATCACTGGCCATCTACGCAGAGCAGAGCAGAGAAGCCAGAGGCACTCAAAGTGTAATTTGTACAGTGACATTTCACATATGATACCAGCTCTGCAGATAACAGTTGTTAAATGAATGTATGAATCTGAGATTTTTTTTTATTAGTTTCAGGTGCACAAGACAAAGTAATACTTAGACGTTTATCATTTATCTCCCTCACACTGTGGACCCCCCGCCCCCCATCCACTATCTCTCTGACATCGCACCGAGCCATTCCATTTGAATCTGAGATTTTAATGGAACACATAATTCTTATTATTCATACATCTTTTCAGGTATTATTTTGACTACTTTAATCAAACCTTGAGAAAAATTGTTTTTAAAACCAGTTCTAAACATTTTGGATTTTTAAATTTTTTAATAATTTTTACCAAATGCTAAAAGAAAGCAATCCACAGGATATTAAACTATATCTGTTCTGAACCAGCTCCTAAAATAGCACAAATCATTAATGACAACGATCAAAAGATAAAAAGTGATATAGGAAACATTTACCTTCACTTATCATTTTAATAGCTACTTGTTAAGGCTCTACTATGTGTCAGACACTGTGGTAATCACTTATTCAGTAAGAATTAGTAATCGATATTTATTAATAATGGAAATGTTCTTTCCAATTTTCACATTATTTCTGATGGTATGAAAAGTATCACTAGACCATTGTACTGATGAGGAAATGGTGCCAGCTAGCTCTACAGCCAGGAGCTTTCTTGGCTGTAGAGCTATGTATCTTCCTAACCGCTTAATTCAGTTTGCCAATAAACTGCTTCCTGAAGAGGAAAGAGAGTATAAGCATTCCTCTTTTGTATCGGATAGTTTTACCTATTTCTAAATGCAAACGTTGAAATCCTTTTACCCCTGCTCAAAGTAGAGGAAACCAGGTGTCATCCTCATTTCTCTCACTCTTGTAAGATCTTCATTACCACATTTATACAACCTAGATAAAATGTGGCAAATATTACTGACAATCATGCAAACGTATGTTATCTACTTAAAAGTCTTATTTTATTTTTTAAATTTGATACTTACCCATGTTTCTTGGGGTGACGATTTTGTCAACCGAGGAGCCGGGTAAATCCACTTGCATCAAGAAGAGAAACCAACACTCTTGAAAGGACAGGAAATTGCACTCACATTTCATCATAAACCAATGAGGAAGCAACATCTTAACACGTAGGACGTACATTATCCAAGTTTGAACAAAAAAGTCTCTTAAAGACTTTAAAAGATGTTTTTGTTTATTATTTACTGTAGCAGCATTTTAATAACGCACTTTTCTCTTTGCATCTTAATTACAATTGCATTCTAATACATGTGCTTTAGTAGTATATGTACTAGAATTCATTGATTCACTCACTCATTCATTTATTCTGTCCACACGTGTACCTATCATACTCTTAGGACACTGCTGGGAGATATTTAGGACCTGGCTACAGGCCAGGGGTGTCCAACCGGCGGCCCGCGGGCCAACTGCGCCCACAATCCATTTTCTATTGGCCCGCAGCAAATTCCAAAAATATATTTAGTTTACTTAAATAAACCAGGTGAGGCAATCCGTACGTCACCTCGAGTGAGGGGCCCGGCTGTTTGCGTATTTTACCGCATATGGCCCTTGGTAAAAAACGTTGGAAAAAGTTTGGACACCCCTGGTCTAGGCCATAAGGAGCTTATCACTTAGTGAAGGAGAAAGGCGTATTCAATAGTAACTATAATACAATGACAGATAGGTAAGTATACTCCAAGAGAAGTACAGAAAGACAGGATGAGTCATTGAATGTGTGAGATGGGAGACAATGTTGTAGATGGATTCAGGGTGATTAACTTCTTTGGGAGATAAACAGGAGAGGGAAGATGGGGGCTAGGTGTACAATGAGCATATTTTATTGCTTAATGGATTGCAGGACTAAGGTAGCCAATTTTGTAAAGTCTTTTTTTTTTTTTTTTTTAAAGGGACCAGTTGGATTAGCTATATAGTATTTTATTGTAGAACCATTTTCTCCTTTGATTCTCCCTTTGGAATGGAAGGCAGAGATTGTTAAAACCATGCTAAAATGAGTTTGAATCCTGCCGTCATAAACTTTTATTAAAAATGAAGGGCAGAGTATTACTTGATAAGGACAGAGTTAATCTGAGATGGAAAATTTTAACTTAAAAAACTGTAATCAGGACTATTTGAATATATTTTGGTAAAAGGACATTAGAGGTTGTTGTTGGTAGGGTTTTTATTTTTTCTCCCCAGAGATAGAAAAGATGTCTTGTGATATAACCACGACTCTATCTTGAGGTTATTCAGGATGTAACAGGGACATAAAGATTTTTCCAGTACTTCCTTTGTAGGTCTTTCATTGAGAACAATGAAAGTAATAACTTAATTAATAAAGTACACTCGAGTTTGCAAAGTAATTTAGCATACAGTAATGTGAAAATTCAGAATACTTTATATTTTTACCGAAATAATGAAATATTTAAACATAATGTGGAAAATAAATAATAAAATCCTCAAACCTTTACAAAAATGAAAGTAATGATTTTTCGTTACTTGTGACTTGAATCCAGAATTTTCATTTTTGTTTGGTTTTGCACATCTGCTTATCTGTGGCATCTATACATGGGTATTTCACGATTCTCAACATCTCCTTTTTTACCTCAATAGACTATACTTCTGCTTTTAGGAAAAGGGTATTTTTCATATCAAATATTTATGGTTTTTACTTTTCAAAAAAAGGATGTAGTTAAAACACAAGAAACACAATAAAACTTTCACTTTTGATTAAATAGAAAAACTGGGCTGACATATGCTAAAATATTGCCAGTTCTACACAGTATTAATAACTTTTAATAAATTTCCTTTTTATTTAGCCCAAAATATTTGGCAATACTGTACTTTCAACCACAAGGCTATGTAAAGAAGAGTTGGAAATTTGAGAGCTGTTGAGTCTCTGTGACATTTTAAACTCCAAGGTGAGAAAAAGCCAATTAGAAGTTATTCAAAATACTACTTATAGGGGTTTTGCATTCCTGGTGTGCCAGTTATCTGGTCTTCTGAGGCCACAAAACGTCACCCAACACTGTCCAGTGGCCGGGCACTTGGGCCACCCATGTGGAAAAGAGGAAGAGAATGTGGTTCTTTCCAGTTCCAACTTCTCCATGGGAATGACAGTGCAAGAGCTTAATCTGCTGATGAAGGGTCCTTTGTCAGGCCACACTGTACACTTGGTGCCATTTCACTAGTTAAAGCAGCAACTAAGCATGGCAGGGTATGTTTTGAAATATGGATATATTTCCCCATACATATTTCCTTTTACTCCATTCCCTCCCCTATACAATCAATTAGTCCTTTTGCATTTCTTGCTTCTTAGAAGGACTTCTTGGCAAACAAAGCAGAGGATGGTGGGGAGAAGACATTCCTAGATTTTGATTTTCAAAAGATTTGGGTAATTCAGGAGAAATGAAAGGACTGGGGCACCGACAATATGCTTGAGAGAATACTTATTGAGATAAAGCAAAGCTTCTCACCCCCAAGAACAGAAAAAAGTTTTTTCTGCCTAGTGGAGGTGGGGCTTAGGGCTGTGAGAGAGTTAGTCAGGAGAGCTCAGATGTGGTGGTCTGAGACAGGGACGCTGCATCCTGAATGCTTGCACCCTCTCCCCAGCAAGCTCTGAGGTGGGGGTGGGGTGAAAGTTACCCCACATGAGTTGCATGGTCTGGGGAGGAGAGTGGACCTGTGTCTCATATTCAGGGTGAAGTCCACATAGATGGTGAGATTCAAGAGTACGTGTATGAGAGGCCTGAGACAGCCTCACCAAGTTCACTGAGCCCAGCACAGCGAAGGCAGAGTACAATGGCTTCTGGAAGGCTGAGAGGGGCACACAGAGGTGATGAAAAGCCTCAGGTCACCTCCTGGGGCTCCCAGTGGCCCAGTGCATCATGGAAGCAGCCTTGCTGCCATTGACGGGGGACAACTCAGGTGAGTCCTCCGTAGGCTGACTAATGACGACCAGGGTGAGGGTTTCTCAGGAGGCCAGCGGGGATAGAGGACAGCCTTGGCAACATGCAAACGCCCTGGATCTTATACGAATTTTTCACCCATATCTCTTTGCCAGTACCTCATAATATAACTGTATTTGGAGATAGGGCATTGTAAAAGGTGGCTAAGTTAAAATGAAGCTTTAGCATGGCCCTAGTCCAATCTGACTGATGTCCTTAATAAGAGGAGATTAGACACACAAGGAGACACAGGGATGCACATAGAACACAGAAAAGACCATGTGAGGACACAGAGAGAAGGCATCCACCTGCAACACAAGGAAAGAGGCCTCAGAAGAAACTGCTACACCTTGATCTTGAACTTCCCAGCCTCCAGAACTGATTCTTGTTCAATCACCCAGTCTGTGGTCTTTTATTCTGACAGGCCTGGCACACTAGTATAGGTGAGACCCAGGGGAAAGGTTGTACCCTGAATGGACTGTGATTAAGTTTCCACCACCTTGGCAAACGGGATTGAAATGGAATTTTAGTTGACTTACAGAAAGATAAAGAGTATTCTACTGCTTGCATCTGTGTTTATGTCCTGAGATTGGAATCCACAGCGTTAAGATCACACATCTGATCCAAGGTGTGTAATTCAACAAAAAAGCCTTCGTATAAGAGGCAAAAATATTTTTTTCATTCCTTACCAAGGGCTTAAAACATAACTATTAGAAAATCTTTCTTTTGGATCTTGAAAGTTTTGCCCTCAGGCTTCGTTTCTAAAGATACAGATATTCCTGGGAGGGGTAAAACATGCAGTTGTCAGGTAAAACCCTAGTAGGCTACTACATTATGGCAAAACTCCCCAGGATCCATTTACATTGATTCTCCAAATATGGTTCTTAGAGTAGCAGCATTTATGTCACCTGAGAATGTGTGAGAACTACAATTCTCAGTCTCACCCCAGGTCCAGGGAGTCAGAACTCTGGGGTTGGAGTCCAGCAATGTGTTATAACAAGCCCTCTAAGTGATTCTGATGCTCCAAAGTTTGAAAACAACTGGTGTACAGGATGGATGTCTGGGTAAGAGACTGTGAGGGGTGGGGAAAAACAGAACCTCTGGAAAGGGAGGAGGATGGAAACACTTGCTGTTCAAATTCTTTCATGGTTTGGGTACTTTAATCCTATTGTCCTCTCATCAGTAACTGAATTCCCTTTTGCATCATTGTGCCCTTAATTCATTTGGATCCACCCTTCTAAAAATTTTGGAACTAATACAACCTTTCATTAGAGGCTAGTAAATGTTTTTGACTTCAAGGTTAAGTCAGAGCATGCTTAAGTTAGTAATTGCTAAAATGGAGATGTGTTATCAAACACATCTTTAATAGCCTAAATACCTTTTCAGAAGATATATATTTAATGTTTGTAAATTATAGAAATAAGTTTTAATGCCTTTATCATGCCCACTTATAAAAATAACTTAACCAAATGTTAAGAAGACTATTAACTCCAAACAGTTTCCTCTGATGTATTGTGGGTGTGCAGACTGCTGATTAACTTAATTTGTGAAGTCAAGATAATAAGTTTTTGTGGAAGTGTCTGTTTGTCAAGTTTGTTATGGTGGTGATAGCCAGCTGATAGTTTAAGATTTAAGATCCAAAAAGTGTTTCATGAATTCAGGTTTCACCAAGGCACACCATTAATATTTAAGAAGGTTCAATCCAAAAGACAGGGCAGAAAAGTACAGATGATTGGCAAAATAATTGAGTCAGCTTGGGCAGAGAGACTAGAGACAGACAGGAGGGAAGATATGGAGCCAGCTTGATTGGTGTGGGTTCTATGGCATCGGGACTGGTGAAGGTAAGTTCTATTACCCACAGCTATGGGTAATGCCAAATCCATAGAATGTGCAGAGATTATCATGAAAATCCAAGAGCGAAAGGGATACCTGCAATTTTGGAGAAAATAATGTTAGTTTTTATTCTCCCAACTGCTTTTTTAGAGGATGCTAAATACATATCTTTGCAAATGTGCAGTAATTGAGTAAATTCCTTACGGTGGTTTATAATACCCATTTCTTTCAATAAGCTAACCAAATATTAGTAGCTGCAGTATTTAATACTACATCATACGAGTGATTTGCTAAAATGCATCTTGGGTATGTGCAGTGATTTTAAAATATGTCTGCAAATTCTTTGACACTCTTTCCAACAGGTGAAGCCTTATTTCCCTCGCTTTGAGTGTAGGCTAGACTTACTGCCTCACTCCTACGTAGTGAATAGAATAAAGCAGAAGTGATGGTGTGCTATTTTGGAGAGAGGTCAGAAAAATCCCATGACTTCTTCCTCTTTCTCTCTCTCTGATCATTTGGTATGAGGGAAGCCTGCTGCCATATCATGAGAAAAGGCCCACATGTGATCACCTGCACGATAACTGCCATTTCCCTTCATCTCACATCTTGAGCAAATTTGAGTGCTGTGCTCAGCAGTCCAAGGATCTTTCTTTCTCAGCTTGTATTTCTTGTTTGTTTTTTAATTTTATTTATTTATTTATTTATTTATTTATTTATTTATTTATTTATTTATGTTAGACACTTTCATGCCTAATGGTTTTCTAACCACAGAGTAGATATTTTCTCTGGTAAGTAATTATTTTGGTATAGAAACTAGTAGGAACTAGTGGCATGTCCTGAAGGCAAGACTACATTTTCTGTTAAATATTCTGTTTCCTCTTCTACAGATTTCACACATGGCACAAATATTTGTGCCGTCCAAATATAAGGTGCAGTGATGTGCTACAGCATGACTAATGCTTGGTATGGTTTCAACTTCCTGATTTTCTGAGTATGGTATTTTCCTCTATTATCACCTTGATACTTCCCTTCTGGTCACATTATTATGCATATGTTATATTCTTATCACAGACATAAAATCCCAGGATTGGTAGGAAGCTTAGCATTTACTTGATTTATCATCCATAGCTTGCATCTATTGGTGCTCCAGCTCATACTTAAAATATTCTTAGAATAGATCGATCAGATTGCATTCTGGGAAAATAAATGTATTGAAGTTGGATAGTTATTGACTTGTATCATAGAATGCTGGTGGTAGGGAAGGTAGAGAGTTCGGATATGTGCTGTATGGGGAAAAGAAGAAATGGAAAAAAACAAGTAGTCCATATATAGGGGACTACATAACTTATCATCCAAACTACAACATTTTTGAGGGTGAAAGGGGCACTATTTATAATTATGTTGGGACAATAGTCATAGCTAGGAGTGTCCTTGGGAAACCAGATTAAACCTATAGTAATTTTAGAGAAAGAACAAGTGCAGTTGCTTTTTCTGCAGCTTCTCAGAGTCTCTGTCTTTTGCTCCAATACCAAGGAAACCAGAAATCTCAGACCAATGCTGGATGTGACAGAAATTCCAGAACAATTCACAACTTCCCTACCAATTTAGGGTTATCCGCCTGGAACCATTTCAACTGGCAGTGGAAAGTTGTATATGAAGCTAAAAGCTAAATATATGTAGTTACCAGAATGGAGAACCTTGTCAGCTAATGTTGGCCAAGTGTGTAACACATTCAGCGGAAATTTACCGAGTGCCTATTACCTTACTTGTATTTCATTGAATCATGTCCCCATGATTGATGTCCCCATGTCCCCATGATGATAAGAGTGGCTGCTCTTACTGTTTCATCTTACATGAGAGGAAACTCAGGCTCAGAAAGTTAAGTGACTTGACCAAGGAGACAGCTGAACTGGAGCTTGATTAGGGGCTGCAAGGTGGGTCCTCTTTCTTGTAGTGCCACCGACTTGCACGCGCTACATGTGCCTTGAGATGCTGGGGGACGTGCACTGTAGGCCCCTCGATACCCAGTTCCCTCAGCAGGCCTTGAACATCCATCTGCTCGTCACTAAAGTGCTCCAACAGGGAAGGACGGAGAAGAAGCGAAGTGAGCACACGTGAAGGCGGGGGCCGACCCTGACAAAAATGCGACCAGAAAAGGCTCGCTCCGCCTTCCCAGAACACTACAGCGGCGGTATGGGCTACCTGTAGACCACACTAAAGATGGCGGCAGCCTCCTCAGCTCCTCCTGCCCTTTTCCATTATGGCGGCGACGGGACCCGCCTCCCTGGGCGCCGGAGTCACGTGACCCACACAATGGCTGAAAGCCTACTCCAGGCTTCCCGGCAACGCCGAATGAAAGCCATGACCGCCGCCGCCGGTGCGGCGGGACGAGCCGTAATTCTCCTGCTGCTGTGCGCCCTGCTGGCGCCCGGCGGCGCGTACGTGCTCGATGATTCCGATGGGCTGGGCCGGGAGTTCGACGGCGTCGGCGCGGTCAGCGGCGGCGGGGTGAGTGGCGAACTGTGGGATGCGCGGGGCGCCGCGGTCTCGCCCCACAAGCCCCTGCGGCGCAGCCCCGCGTTCGGACGCCCTCCAGTCGAGGCCCCGCTCCCGGCTGGCGCTTCTCGACCCGTGGTCGCCGCGGGCCGACTGCCGGGCTGGGACCGGCGCTTGCTCGTTTAGGATGAACCTATAGAGGCAGTTAGGTTTTAACAGATGATGACCCCGAGGTCTACCCGTGTAAATGACAGGTCTAGATCCTGGCGAAGCTGGGGCTCGAACCCTCACTGTGGGCAACGGGGCCTGGGCTAGGTTTGCCGCCGAGGGCGCTCCAGGTGTCGCTCCAGAAAAGTCAGGAAGCCGGGGAGCATCTTTCTGGCGAAGAGGATGCTCCATTGGGATGCTTTGGCTCTGCTGCTGCTTTTTTAGGGAGATGCGTCTGGGAGTCGGAAGCTCTGGACGGCTACGGCAGGGTGCGGTTGGGCTCTTTCAGAGGGGCTAGTGCTGAGTAGGTTTTTGTTTGGGGGAATGACAGGTGCTTCGAGGCCTTAGGGAAGGTAAGGGTCCTGGAATTGTCTGGCACTCCCCCCCCCCCCAAAATGGCATGCTATATTAGTGTCAATAGCCTAGGATTATTTACTGTTGGGGCACTGTGTTGCCCGCGGATGGTCAAGGCCCAAGGGAGAGTGAGTTGCCCACTGGACCAGTCAGTGCCTTTGTGCCTCCTTGGTGGCAGTTTTTGTGTGCGAGTAGGGGGAAACATTGGGTCAACAGCCAAGCCAGTGGCTAGTCACCATCAGGGTGCACAGAATCACCTGGTGTACTTGTTCTGGTCCCTTCTCACCCCCATTCTGATTAGTTCTGGAGGGGGCCTGAGAATCTGCATTTTAATAAACACACCATTTGATTCTTATGTTGAGTATTGGGAAACCTTTTTCCTGATTCAAGCATCTCTGGAGCAGGGGATGAATTTTTCTTTTTAAATAAACATTTAATTTTAGAATAGTTTTAGATATGCAGAAAAGATGTCAAGACAGTACAAGATTCTTCTAAACCCTGTAGCAGTTTCTCCTGTTAGTAGCATCCTACATTAGGATGGTACATTTGTCACAACGAATATTGATAATATTAGTGAAAGTCTGTATTTCCCTTCATATTTCCTTAGTTGTTACCTCTTTTCTAGGATCCCAATTACATTTAATTGGCATGTCTGTTTAGTACTCTTTTGGCTCTGACAGTGGGATGAGTTGGTGTTATATGGGCATTCCGTAAAATTTAGGTGAAGGGAGACAGGAAGGCTACTACAACTTTGTGCAGGATTATGTGGGCACAGCTGACCATTTTCTTAGCTCCCTGGTCATGCTGTCAGGTGGCCTTCATACGTTGAAGCTTGCTTCAGTAGCATGATTGTTCTTGGCGTTTGTTGGGTTGAGTCAGAGGGAACTTGTATCCTTAAATACAACTCACAACCGGCCTTAAGTGCTTGCTTGCTGGGTGGATGTTTTGTACAGGTCTCAGCCTATTGATAACCAATGTTGTGGCTGGACTGGTTCTTGTTATGATTGTGGTGCCCTCAGCAATAACAATAACCACCAGGAAACTTGTGTGTGTGTGTGTGGGGGGGGAGATTTATTACTCACAAATTCTGGAAAGTACATACTTGATTGCTCCATATCTCATTGAACACCTGGGGCTACACAGCGAGTTTGCAGGTAGAGGAAGAGAGGGGGTATGGGTCTGGAGGTCTGCTTTTATTGGGGTTGAGGGTGGGGGCCTAGTGTTTTGCAGACTCACTACATTGGTGAATTTAAAACTTAAAAGTGCCCAAATGGTCAGTAATTGAAATTAACCAAAGAAGCCTCAGCTCCTCACCGCCCCTAAACCTGGCCCTTTATCTAGTTGTTGACTGGCAATGTGATTATTAGAGATAGCCATCTTTTAAGTGGATGCCTCTTTGAAGTAAATACCTCAGCAATCAAAGCTTATCAGGCACTTGCAAAAAGAAACAAACTATCAGGGCTTACTATACAATCCACCCTTGATACTGAAGCATCAGAGTGGATGATGAGGACATGAACTGCCTGGGTAGCTGACTTTGTAACCTAGGAAGTACATACACATCTAAGTAGGATGATAGTAGCACTACTATGATTTACAGGCAGTAGTCTCAAGTCCAGTCTAACCGTTGTCCCAAGCTTAAAGGGTCCTGCTACGAAACCAGGTCAGTGATCTAGGGGTTCTAAGAATCTGTTCAATGGTTTTGGTAATATTGTGAAATATTTTAACATCTTGGGCCATCTGGTGTAAGTAGGTTTGAACCTGTCCTGAATTGGTGATTGCTCCATAGCTCATCAAACCAGTCTCTTAGTCCTAAGAATGGATCAGTTCAGTTTAAGGGTTGTCTCTCATTTCAGGAGGTGTTGATGCAGGGGGGGCTCCCAAAGTTAGGCCTATATGACTCATATATTTGCATCAAGTTATTTAATAAGAGGCATTCCTATGGAAACAAAAGAAAAACAATGGTTAATGGTTGGACTATAACTACACTTTGAGTTCTGAGGGTAACCAGTTGACATAAAGCTCAAAGCATCTTCAGATGGAGTGAGGGCTGTCAGTGACAACTGACAGATTTCCTAGTTTGTAATTTGAATGTCTCTGGTGGTCATTCTTACTGGCCTATGAAACAACAGACACAAAGACTATACGTGGAGCTGTTGTGATTTCTCTGAAGTTCATAGGTATCAAGTTGTCCCACTTTAGCTTGCATGGCTTCAGGAAAAGGGCAGTTTTGGTTCTCAGTGATTCCGAGTCAGAAGGATGGGAGAAATATTGGAAACGTTAGTTTGAAGAGTTCTAGCCAGATACTGAAGGAAACAAGAAGAATTCAGTATCCAGCCCAGTCTGCAGGTAGAAAACCTCAAAGACTGGAATCTTATATCCACAAGGGTGTGCTATAGGTTTTCGTTGAAATAAAATTTTTCTCTGTATAGTGACCCCATTATCAGAGATAAAGTGGGACTAATTTGTTTGCAAAATAAGTCTAGTCTCATTAAACTTGTCCTGATTATTTTCATAAGTGCAGCAAGAATCATGATTGACCAAAAAGGTTCTTTTAAGTGTGCTTTGCTAGACCTTTTCACAGGAAACTTAGATTGGACTCTTAAAAGTCTCTCAAAGAGAATAGGGATTTCTGGTCAAGACGGTAGCGTAGGTAAACACTGTGTTGCCTCCTCTCATGACCACATCAAATTTATAACTAAACTACAGAACAGCCATCATTGAGAATCACCTGAAGTCTAGATGAACCAAAGCCCTACCTCTAAGGTATATAGAAGAAGTCACCTCAAGGTTGGTAGGAGGGGCTGAGACGAGGAACAGCCTTGCCCCACACCTGTGTGTGTCTGTTAAAAATTGGGAGGGATATCTCAGCTCCCTGAGGAGCAAGAGGTCCCAGCCCCACACCAGGCTACCCAGCCTAGGGTTCCAGTGCAGGGAAGAGAAGTCCCCACAACTTCTGTCTGTGAAAATCAGTGGAAATTGTGGCTAGGTGAGATGGAGGGTGGCTGGAGTCCCAGGTGATCCTGTTAAAGGGTCCATACATGGAATTACTCGCTGATGGACTCCCTTGCTCTGATCTGTAGCACTGAGACAGGAGCTTGAAAGGCATCAGGTAGATACATACAGGGAGGATCTCAATTGTTTGGCTTCAGGGCAAGGGCTGGAAGGGGCACTTTCTCCCAGATAGAAGTGCTGGTAGAATCCATTGATTCTTTGTTGAGCCCTTCCCCAAGGCATCTCCAAGCCCAGCTTGGTTAGTGGCCTCTTCAGATTGCTTTGTGGCTCATGCCAGGTGGCCCCAGGCAGGACACAGCCTGCAGCTGAACTTGATCTGGCTGGGCCCCTCCCAGGAGTCCCAGGGGTCAGCAGGCCACGTGGCCAGCTTCAGCTGAGCCTGAGCACCACCTGGCCACTTCCAAGAATGACACACCCAAAGGTCACAATGGGCAGGCACCAGAGCCCTGCTAAAGTGAATCCTGCTTGGTAAGGTCAGTGCCAGCACAACAGCTCCTCCACTGTAGTCGTGGCTAGTCCTCACAACTAATGAGCCCTTCCATTGTTGCGTAAACAGCAAAAAGGGTCATTCCCTTCCATTGGTGTGTAAACAGCAACCATAGTTCAACTATTATAGGAGCACACACACAACCCACACAGGACACACCTGGAGCACCTGGCTCAGGTAACCAGAGAGACGTGAGACATTGCACACCTACTACATAAGGCCACTCTACCAAGACCAGGACACAGAGCAGCCCTATCTAGTACATAGAAAACACAGACACACACACACACACACACACACAGGCAGCCAAAATAGGGAGACAAAGAAGCATGTCCCAAATAAAAGAACAGAACAAAACTCCAGAAAAAGAACTAAACAAAACAGAGACAGCAATGTACCAGATGTCGAGTTCAAAACACTAGTTATAAGGATGCTCAATGATCTCAGATCTCAAGGAGAACTTCAACAAAGAGATAGGAAACATAATAATCAAGAAACAGTCAGAAATAATATAAGAACTGAAATGAAGAATACATTAGGGTAATCAACAGTATATTAGATGAAGCAGAGGATTGAATCAGCAATTTAGAAGATTAAAGTAGCAGAAAATACACAATTAGAACAGCAAAAAAGAAAAAGGAATCCAAAAAAATGAGTATGGGTTAAGGGACCTCTGGGACAACATCAAGCATACCAACATTCGCATCATAGGGGTACCAGAAGGAGGAAAGAGAGCAAAGAATTGAAAACCCATTTTAAGAAATAATGACAGAAATCTTACCTGATCTGGCAAAAGAAATAGACATAAAAGTTCAGGAAGTGCAGAGAGTCCCAAACAAGATGAACCCAAACAGGCCCACACCAAGACACATCATAATTAAAATACCAAAGGTTAAAGACAATGTTAAAAGCAGCAACAGAAAAACAGTTACCTACAAGGGAACTCCCATAAGACTATCAGCTGATTTCTCAACAGAAACTTTACAGACCAGAAGGGATTGGCACAAAACATTCAATGTAATGAAAGGAGGACCAACAACCATGATTACCCAGCAAAACTATCATTTAGAATTGAAGGACAGATAAAGAGCTTCCCAGACAAGAAAAAGCTGAAGGAATTCATCACCACAAATCCAGGATTACAAGGAATGTTAGAGGGACTTCTTTAATACAAATTAAAAAAAATCAAAATTATGAATAATAAAATAGCAATAGCTATATATCTATCAATAATGAAATATAAATGGGCTAAATGTTCTAATGAAAAGATCGGGTTGCTGAATGCATAAGAAAACAATACGCTTACATATGCTGCCTACCAGAGATCAGTTCAGATTGAAAGACACACACAGGAAAGAAAAGGGATGGAAAAAGATATTTCATGATAATGGAAACAAAACCAACAACAATAACAACAAAAAACTGGGATAGCAATACTTATACCAGACAAAATAGACTTTAAAGGCTATAACAAGATATAAGGACCCAGTAATCCCACTATCCAAAGAAATCCCAAATGCTACTTCAAGGGAACGTGTGCATCTATATGTTCATTGCAGCACTGTTTAAAATGGCCAAAGTGTGGCAGCAGCCTGGGTGTCTGTCAATGGATGAATGGATAAAGAGGAGGGGATACATGTACCTAATTGACTATTGCTCGGCCATGGAAGGTAATGGGTTCTTGCCATCTGTGGTAGTATGGATGGACCTGGAGGGTATTGTGCTGAGTGGAGTATGTCAGACAGAAAAAGACAGAGGCAGTGTGATTTTGCTTATGTGAGGAATCTAAAGAACAAAATAAACAATATACAAACAAACTCATAGATACAGAGAACATTTTTATGGTTGCCAGATGGGAGGAGGTTTGTTTGGGGAGGTGGGTGAAAAAGGGGAAGGGATTAAGAAGTACAAATTGGTTGTTACAAAATATTCATGGGGATGTAGGGTATAGCATGAGGAATATAGTCAATAATACTGTAATAACTATGCATGGTGTTAGATGGGTACTAGATATATTGGGGTGATAGATGGGAGGGGGTCGGGGGGCTGGGTGAAAAAGGTGAAGGGATTAAGAAGTACAAACTGGTAGTTACAAAATTGTCATAGGGAATATAGCATAGGAAATATAGTCAATAATATGGTAATAACTATGTATAGTGCCAGGTGGGTATGAGACTAGTTAGGGGATCACTTCTTAAATTATTATAAATGTCTAACCACTATGTTGTATACCTGAAATTAATACAAAATTATACTGAACATCAACTGTAAATGAAAAAAATAAAAAGGGGGTGGGGAAAAGGTGATAGGGAATATGAACTTCAAATTTCCATGTATAAAACAAATAAGTCATGGGGATGTAATGTTCAGCATAGGGAATCTAGTCAATATTGTGATACCATGGTACGGTGTCAGATGTTTTGCTGGACTTATCATGGTGATCACAGGTATATAAATTTTGAAGAACTATGGTGTACCCCTGAAAGTAATATAATATTGTATATTAGCTATATTTTAATAAAAATCTTAAAAGCCAAATCTGCCAAGGTTAGGAAGCCAAGCCAAGGACTTGTCATCAGACCGTCTGCAATTTGTATAGATTTGGACAAATTCCTCTTTTTTAAATCTCCAAAATATCATGAGGTTCTTGGGCCTGCAGGAAGTGATCTTCTTTACATGACTGCTGGGAACTCAGTAAACAAGGTACTAGGTTAATTTTTCTAAGAGGCTTTATTGGCTCCATAAGGTCAACCTTAGTTCCTTAAATCTGTCTGGTTATATCTGACTCTATGTACATGTATATCTTTCTCAAATATGGCAGTTCAGTCAAAGCCTTGGTAATATACCCAATGTTGCCAATTGTGTCCTGTTATAAGGAGGACAAATTCTTATTGAACTTATGCAAATAACTATATTGCCAAGAAAATAATAATACTGTTTCCAAATTCTGGAGGGATCAGGTAAGGAGAAAAATTATTTCATCACTGTTTACAAGTATATACCCAATTGCTGTAAGTCATAGATAGCTTAAGAAAAAGGTTTCCTTAAATCTGGAAAAAGCCCAAAACATTGAACCAACAATGTTTCAAATAAAAAATTATAAAAATTATAATCATCATCATCAGTCATTTGGTCCCTGTAATTCTTGTTGATTTTTTGTTAGCAGTTCTATGAATCCTGTTTTACTTTAGGGTTCTGTAAATTCTTACCCAGTTCAGTGGTATGATTTGAAAGTTATCATCACTCTGTACTGAGTCTCCTTGAAGATGAAGCACTTTTGCAGGAACACTGTTGCCAAAGCATCAGAGTAAAACCATAAATGTCTATAAATGACAAAAAGACTTAAAAATGATCATGTTAAAAATCTGATGAGAATTCATTATAACGAAGTCGACAAGGAAATTTGATTGTTTCTGTGACATACACCATTTTAAGATAACTAGAAACACAAGTGACAACTTAATACCAGGACATAGTAGATGTCAAGGAATTTCATATAATATCTGGAACACTTGTGTTAATAACATATATTCATAAAAATATAACTTAAAGGAGATTTAGCATTGCTTCTTATTTGACAAAGTTTCCTATGTAGTTTAATGTATCAAATGAGCCTAGTTAGTTTTGAGGCTCTATTTACAAGGAGAGAAACAGAACAAACTCTTTGAGATGTTCAAGGGCCTCCCTGGAACATCCCAAAGTTAGTGTGAAGCCAAAAGGACTTCATTTAGAATTTGACTGGGGGGAATCTGTCAAAAATATCAACAGGATTTAAAACACGTGATTAAACAGGATCATAGGTTACTGTGAAGTACTACTTACCATATAACAAAAATGACAGTCTTGAATGTGAAAGTTACAATTGTAAAACAAACAAACAAACAAACACCTAGCTCTTTTAATAGAGAAGACTCAGTATTTTAAATTAACCAAAGGCTTGATAAAGACAACCTGAAGAATAGGAAATTATTTTGATAAAACAGAGACGCTTTGTTTCCTTTGTAGATTACTTAAAAGGTAAAGAAAAACCTTCACAATCTTATCAAGAGTAGACCAATAGTCCAAGAAAACTTTGTCCTTTTAGCATATGGAAGAAAATTCTAATTTAAGTTTTAGTTTTATATAAGTACACTATTTATAAAATGTTCTTTAAAAAAATCCTTATAATAAACTTACTTCATTTTTTTAGCCAGCTTGACTACACAAGGTAAAATTCTCTTCCTCTGTATTTCTCTTTCCCCAACTTTCTATATCCATTTAGTTTGTCTACTTTAGACAAACTAAAGTAATTTTGTCTACAAAATTACTTGCATTTCCCTAAACAAAAATACATCTCCAACCTCATACTTTTTCTTATCTAAAATACATCATACTTTCCTTACGTGGAGATGTTTTCCTTATTATTTCAAGTAGTTTTAATTACATTTATTAATTAGAATTCTTAACTTAGAAACCTTGATTTCTAGTGAAAACTAGGAAGTAAGCAATTGTAAACTGTCTTATTATACTAGCATTCTGTAAATTGTCAAATTTATGAATGCATTTCATAATTTCTAGAAGCATGTGCCTCTTCTTTTATAGTACAGTTTTTCAGCGTAGCACAGGATATGTTTCCTAACAGATCCAAATACCTTTAGTTTCTCTGTAATAAGAAACCAAATGTAGATAAACCTATGTTCGCTAATGAATGTTTTAATATTTTGTATTATTTGACAGTGATCTATATATTCAATGAATTTCTATTATTTAACTTTAACTTAGCCAAACTCTAAGGTTTTAGGTTACCAAAAAGATTTGGGTAGCTGTTTTTAAGTAGACATGCCATAAAACATAATTATTGTTGAAAAATGGGATGCCTTGACAATCAAAGCCTAAGCCAGGCACTTGCATTATAAAATGAAAAGGCCAGCTCTCAGGGACTACACCACAGTGGATAACTTGATCTGTAGCCAGATCACAGATCTGACCTTTTGTTGTGGAAAAAAATTGTGTTTTCTCCTAACTCAACAGATTCTTCTTGATTTTTTACACTTTTATTTCCTGATGTGGCAACCTCCCTCACTCATAGGTACTGTCACATTTTTCAAGGTAACCTGTGGACTAACTGGGCTAGTATATTTGCTTTTCACTATCATTCTTTTTATTTTTGTGGTGCAAACCTGGAAGAGCTAGTATTTCATAAAATGCGGACCCCTCTGTGCTAATATCTTTACTTGTGATATTAAACTTGTGTTTAAACTTGCTGAAAAATGGAAGACTTTGGTTCTGTTTATGAATTTGGTTTAAAATTATTACAATGAGAAGAATTGTTTCACAACTCAGAGTAGGTGGATCTTATCTGTTCTGATAGTACCCCTGTGCATAGTGCATTTTTCATCTTAGAAGCTCAAATGCTGATTGAATGAAAATGGTCAAAGCACTGTATTTGCACCCCGCTATAAACTTTGCGGAGTCTCTGGTACCTAGCACAGTTTGTGGCGGTGTTTGGAATGTTCTCATTTAACCTTCACATCTAAAAAGGAAGCCATTATGGTGTAGTAGTTATTAAGAATGTGGATTTAAGAGCAGATTGCCAGGGGTCTGTTCTGGACCCTGCTACTCGCCATACAGCCTTGGTAAGGTTAACCTCTGTGTCTGTTTCTTTTCTGGGGACACAGTGGCACCTGCCTGGTAGGAGCATTGTGAGAATAGATGTAAAGGATGTAGACTGGCATCTGGCACATGACTAATTTTGGTTACTATCATCCTATTTCATAGATTAGGGAGGAGGAAGTTGACCCAAGGACTTCAAATGAAAAACTTGTTCCAATTTGGGTTATAATGCCTGCCATTTACTGAGAGCTTACTATGTACCAGCTACGGTGCTAAGGCTTCTTCCTGGTCTGGTTGTAAATAGTTCCAGGTCTCATTCAGGAGTGTGATTAGTATCTTGGTAATTTGTTATTGCTCGATGGTGCATTTCAACATGTGGCTACACTACTCCTAATTAACTATTGCCATCGACTAATCCTTTTGCATCGGGTGTGACCTTAGGCTTGCAATAGCATAATGATGTGGTAGGTTTGTTTAGAGCTGGCACTTTCGGTGTTAAGGATAGGAGTGCAGAAAGGGCAAAAATGATCCTCCCAAACAGCAAAACACACCGTTCTAACAGCATAATGCAGGGCAGGAAGCATGTTTATTGGGTCGAGGATGGGTTGGTATACATAGACAGCGTTCGTTTACTTAAAGATTACTTTAAAAAATTACAGTGCCCAAAAATCCAAACAAGGACAATTCAGAGGTGAAAGTCAGAAAACCTAAAAAAGCCCACTGTCTTCATTAAAATTTTGACTGCAAGAAACGTAGACCAGGAAAACAGTTTATGGCCTAACGCACTAGTTCTGTGAACAACACATAGAGTGTATCTCCACCAAGTGAAACTTAATCACCTTATTACAATTTAGAGAGGAAAGGCAGCTTTTACTATCATAAGGCATGTATCATCAATGCCATGAAGCTAGTCTGTCAGTTGTAATAGCTTCTATAAAATACCACAGTGAAATTGCAATGAGCTGAGAAAATGGGCTACTTTAGTTTTTGAGCATCCGTTAGTCTGTAAGCTCTTTGAGAACAGTGACTGTATTATTGAAAACAATTTGTATATACAATGCCTGTCAGTTATTGAGAGCCTACTATGTGCCAGCTACTGTGCCAAGTCCTTTGCATCCATCTTATTTTAGTATTAGAACAGCTGAATGAGTAAGATAACTTACTTTACAATAGTTTGCCCTTGATAACATAGCTTGTAAATGATGTAATCAGGATGCAAGCTCCATCTGACTCAAAGCTTCCTATATTATGTTGCCTGTACCAGTGCAACAAATGATAACATAAAAGATAGTACATAAATGTTTATCGAATAAGAGAATAAATAGGGATATGAGCTTAAATAAGACATAATCCCCGTCGTCAGGTAACTTAGACGTGAGACAGAAGAGTAAAGCAGTGATTAGGGCTCAGGGTTAAAAGAGGTCTGGTAGAGATGTAGACCTGGTGCCAAGGGAGACCATGGGAGAGGAACCTAAATGAAACCAGTGGGCAGGAGCAGAAGGCATCCTTCCATGAAGAGGTAGAGTTTGAGCCAAAAGCTGAAGGATAAATTGAAATTGGCTAAAAGAGGAGGTGGAATGCATTCCAGAAAGAAGAAAGAAAAAGTGGTGTGATTTATCTAGATAGAAGGTGTGAAAGTGATAAGGGGTAAAGCGTCAGAATTAGGATCCAAACAATTAAGGGATCTGGGAATAAAACAGAGCAATTTGAACATTATCCTGAAAGCTCTTGGGGGAGGGGAGGTCTTGGTAGGTTTAAAGAGAGTAGTTTCATGATTAGATTTATGTTTTGGGGAAGATTAATCTGGCAAGTATTGTGGAGGCAGATGGGAGAGCCGGAGGCTATGTAGTCTCTGCTAATGATTGAAGAGGGCCTACATGAAGGCAGTGGGATTGAAGAGGAGGACATGGACTTTTTGAGATATTAAGGATGTCTTGGTGACTGAAGAGGGATAGGAAATTTGGTGGAAGGGGGACCCTAAGTTTATGGTTTAGGCAGATTGTTGTTCTTTACTAAGATAGCAAATGCAGGAGAAGGAATAGATTCAAGAAAAAGTGCCACGTTTGGTTGGGGATGTGTTGAGCTTGACATGGCTAGAGAGTATACTGCTCCATGAGTCTGTGACTCAGTGGCAAAGGTCCTGGGTGTGAGGGAAATAGATATGGGCACGACTGAAATGTCAGAGGTAGCATATATGAGAGTACAAAACAAAATGTTGAACTCCATAGAAGTCAAGTGTCTTGCCCTTGTCATACACCTGGCAAGGTGTCAGTGGCTCAGAACCTAGGGCTCATCTGGCTGCTAAGCCTAGTGATATGCCAGTGTTTCATGATAAAATCTATCTCCTTTCTTCCCCTTGTTTATATTGCTCCCCGAAGGATATGTTATTGCTCAATTACTGGTTTTGTGACTTCCTTGTTCCAGTAGTTATCAGCCATGGTTTAGGTGCGATCAGGTGTTGGTCCCTTCATCTCCCATCTCTGTCTTTCCATGCATCCTGATGCTAGTCTGGTGTGAGGTTTTCTTAGTACATTTTGGCCTGGGGATCACTGCATGGTCGTTCTTAACAGTAACAGATAGCATGTATAAATTTCGAATAAAGAAGAGGAGAGGAGTCTTTCCTTTTTTCATTGCTGCTTGTAATAAATATTTTCCTGCAAGAGGTTGAGGGGGAAATTACTTGCGATTCATCTTTCCCACCCTGGCCCCCAGATATGGTATTTGACAAATGGTCTTAAGAGAGAGAACTAGTTTCATTTCTTCTAATAGCTACCCTGAGAGTCAAGGTCCTCAAGATAAATTTGTAATCATGAGGTTCATCAGTAGGCTTAGCAAGCTTACCTCCCAGCCAACCCTCATCTCAGGAGAAGAGAAACTTGTTTGTTGCTTGGAACCTGTGTTTTAGCTGTTGGACAAATAATAGATCTATTTGCCCAATGATGGGCAAAACAGAGATAGGCAAACAAATAACCTGAGACCTTCCACAGCTCAGCTTTGCCTAAAAGCTGGCTAAATATGGGTGTGCTCCGTGGAATACATAAAACACCAAGAAAAAGTATTCATGATTGGATTTGTTTTATTCATACTTTTGAAAACTTTTTTTTAGGCAACTTCCCGACTTCTAGTGAATTACCCAGAGCCTTATCGTTCTCAAATATTGGATTATCTCTTTAAGGTAATGGAAAAAGAGTTATTTAATAGTATCTGTGATATTTTAAAAACTATGGTGAATATCACCCATAGAATTTATCACCTTCAAAATTCTAGGTTTGTTTTTTTCTTAATGGCAATTTACTTTTGGGATAAGTTGCTATTTATTTGAAGTTTTGCTTTGGTTTTCTCATCTGTAAAATCAAAGGCAGCAATTAGTAATTGTCTTGAAGTATATTGTCCTTCATACAATGAATCACAGTGTTAATACTGTTACTTCTTTCTCCAGCCAAACTTCGGTGCTTCTTTGCATATTCTAAAAGTCGAAATAGGTGGTGATGGGCAGACAACAGGTAGGAGTACTTGGGAAATGGACTTTCCCCCTCCCCACCTCCAACATTTGAATCTATGCCTAAACTTATGGACTGTGATTTTGGAATATAAGTGATGCCAACATTTTTGATACTGATTATTGCTTAGTAAATTGTTCCTTATCATTCCTTTTTCACTCTAATTATTTTTAAAAATTGGTATCAAGATACGCATTTTCCCATTAAAAACAGCATTTAGACTTCAGATTGTATATTTAGTTGAAATAATCAGTAGTAAGCAAATCTATAGTTTTCTAAAACCTATATTCACTAGAGAGAGCGTGGGTATAGTTTGGAATTGTACTGAAAAGTTAAAAAAACAAAGCTTTTAATATTGTGTAAACATATAAAGTGTTATTAGCTTTAAATAAAATAGGTGGTAAAAATATAAGTAATCAGTATTTCAGATACATAGCTCTATTTTTTCTTTTAAAAACAAAATTATTTTTAATCACTAAATCTTCAGCCTTCGTTGCCACCATTTTGGTTGGTTTTGTATAATGCATGTAGTCAATTAAAAGTCTTTAGGCCTCTGGTTTCCAAGAAGAAGAAAAAGGAATTTAATTATCTCAGTGATTATATATAGTTTACTATTTATAGGTCAGATTCCATTATAGGGAACTCTAGAGTACCCTATACTCTTGTATTTTTACTCTTGTGTTCCTGTTAGTGATTTGGAAGTAAGTTTTGTTAAACAGATATATCTGTGAGGTGGTGGTAGTGTTTATGTTGAAAGAAAAAATGCAAATTAAAATAAAAGGAAATCCCTTGTGAGAGGACCTGTGTTATATTGTCAGATCCTTTCATGTATAATTGATAATGACCGGCCAGTTTCATGTGCTGAAGCTAAATGACGGGGAGACATACAGACACAGGTAATTCTTGTGAATTCTGATGTTTACCTTTAAGAACTGGGCAAGGGCCACTCTTCTCGTGAGGCCTTCTTATCAAGGTCAGGTGTTTGTGAGGCCTGGTGACACCTGAAGGCTGGTGTCAGCTACCTACCTTGACACACTGTAAAGGCTAGTATAGAATTTTTCTCATAATGGGGATGTGTACTCATTCCTTTTTCCTCAAACCTCTGTGGTCTTGGTATAAAAGGCACAGTATAGGTGCAAGGAATGAAGTATGAGAATTGGGGCCCAGGCGCCCAGGGATTCACGGCTGGGATTGAGAAGCTGAAAGTAGAGGCCATGTGAATTTAAAGTTGAACGTGGAGATTTGAAAACCTCAGAGAGACCAAAAGCCCAGCAGAACGTAGTTCTAGGAGTTTTCTAGTATATGAGGTGATACCACCTCTCTTAACACTGCTTATAAGAGAAAGGTGTGGTTTTATTATTGAAGATGTTTGCACTGTTTAGGATAATGAAAAAAGATGAAATAATGGGCTTTAATCATCCATCCTCAAGTTATGAAAGATGTTCTTATTTGCCCAACTTCAGGATTGGAACTGGAGTACGACTTTTGTGAAACGTGTGTATGTGTGCCAGGGAGAGTGGCCCTACAAAGCACCGTTAATGGGTAGTTTCCTCTTTTCTGCTCTCTCACATTCAGATGGCACCGAGCCGTCCCACATGCACTATGCATTAGATGAGAATTATTTCCGAGGATATGAGTGGTGGTTGATGAAGGAAGCTAAGAAGCGGAATCCTAATATTACACTCATGGGTAAGATGTGAAGTCTGCCATGCTTTTGCAGTCTGTTTTGCTTTAACTTTTTAAATCCTGAATCATGTATGTGGAGTCTCTATTAATACTGAAGTACTAATAATGTTGTTACTACTACCAGTATGCAACTAGCAGCAAGACACAGGCCAGGCACGATCCTCTCTGCCCTTATATAGTACGTCTGATCTTTATTACTCTTCCCATTTTACAGAAGAAGCAGTAGAGGCTCAGAGAGGTTACGCCACTGACTGAAGGTCAGATAATTAGTGAATGGCAAAATCAGACTATTCCATCCTGGTGGGTTTTTTCCTCCTTTTTTTGATGCTAAACTGCTTTGCTCAACATTTCCCATCAAAATCTGTCAAAGGGCAATGCTATTTATAAAATGGTATATTGCATGCAATAGTATATTCCAGCTATTTGCAAAGTTGTATATTACACGTAGCAGCAGACCCCATTTCTAGACGCGGTACATACAAAGGTTCTTTGTTTTGAAACCCACCCCTGTGATTGTCATTGTTCCAGGCACTGGCGATACTGACCAATCCAACCCTCAATAACTGCCCTTGGGCAGCTTAGGTTCTAGTGGCAGAATCATTGGATGATTTGTCAGATGGGACTGTATTCATTTCAGTTCTTCTGTAACAAAGTACAGACTTGTGAAGTATTTCAAACATACACAGTGGTGGCCTATTTCATAATTTGAAATGAATTCGATTTTTTGAAACAGGCTTGCACATTCAGACTAATTTCAGTGAGATTAATGAGATCTATTTTATAAGCTTGATTTCAAGTGATTTTAAAAATCATTTTCAACCGTCGAATTAGAGGACAAGCATGTTTTTCTAAATTAAAAAAAGAATGAGGAATGTTCTTTGTAAATGGACTTTTGTAAGAGATTCCAGAAATGTTTTGAGCAGTGAAAAGCATCATTGACTTCAGTGTGTACTTGCCTATTGGGTGGCTTTCTAGGTCAGTTCTCATTTAAATGTAGAAAATCTGGCATGCTGAACCATGTCCTAACAAAGACGTACACATGGTGGGCCTTCAGAATGTATTTGGCATTTCATTGTTTTAAAATTCTCCATTATTTCAATGTCACATTTCTTGTGTAGATACACTTAGTCTTTCCTCTTGATTTTAGAAAAGTAAGCATGTTGTCATTTTGATTTTGCTACTTTCAGTGGTGAACTAGACTGATAATATATAAACAGTTAAGGAACTTAACTGTTGAGCTTATTTTAATGCATTAGTAACAGAATTAGGATTTATAATAGTAATGAGTGCTTCTCTACTCATTTTTTTTTACTTAAAAATAATAATTAGGGTATTGGAAGAAAGTGGATTATTTAATCTGTATCATTTAGCAAATGAATTTTCCCCTATTGAGTCATTGGCATTTACGTTGCTGTAAGGACAAACTAGTTTTCTAAATTTGATTACCTAATTTATATTTTAAGTGGCCTTAGTAGTTAATGAGGAGTTTGTTTTCTGCTTACCTCATAGGAGTAATTAAGCATAAGCTTTCAGAACTTTTTGATTTGACCTTAGAAAACAGAAATTGGATATTGAACATCCTATAGCAGGTGATGGGATGTTAAGTTAAATTGTATGTTCTTTCTTTCTATTGGTAAGTAAGTATCTTTGAGAGAGGTGTTTGTTGTTTGTTTTTATTTCTTTTTCTTGAGAGAGCGTTTGGAATTATTGACTCTAACTCTAGGGATCAATAAGGAATTCTAACATCTGTCACTGGAAGGCATTTTGAGAATTTGTGCATGGTATGTCATCTTTCCTTTAGTCAGATCTGTATTGGCTTTTTGTTGAGCCTGTGTTCGTTTTGGTTTCTTTTGCTTTGTTTCTAATAGTGTCCGCACTGTTATACCCACTCTACCTTTGTGTCCTCCTTTCTCTCTGCAGGGTTGCCATGGTCATTCCCTGGATGGCTGGGAAACGGTTTCAACTGGCCTTATGAAAACCTGCAGCTGACTGCCTACTACGTCATAACGTGGATTGTGGGTGCTAAGCATTATCATGATTTGGACATTGATTATATCGGGGTTAGTAATGGAGTTAAAATATGCTTCACTTTGGGAAGTTTATTTGTACTTTTTAAAAGTAATTTGTTGCTGTAGCACTTGGTTGACTAACCATTTTGTGTCATGATACTAATTTGTTCTATTGGTGTCTGACAATAACATTAACTGTAATACATGTGACCTTGTGTTCCTCCTCTTTGCCCATTTACAGCCTTCCCACTTTTGAAAAACTGTGCTGTGTTACCCTCTGAACTATTTTTTTTTTTTTAATGTTTGTTTCTGGTACCACCCCAGCTCAAATTCTCCTTCAAAGCTTTTCCTAGTTTTTCTAGTTCTTACAATACTATGTTTACTAGATAGTTTAATGATTAATCCTATTTTGCGGTCTGAGTCTTCTATTCTAAACTAGGGTGGCAGACTTTTCCTTAAAGGATCAGAGAGTAAATGTTTTAGGTTTTGTGGGTGAAAAGGTGTTATTAAGGATATTAAGGAGAAACTTACATAACCATTTAAATTGTAACCTTTAAAAACTGTAAAAACCATTTTTAGCTCTCAGGCTATAAAAATACAAGTAGTGTGCCAGATTTGGCAGGCTGGCTGAAATCTGCGTACCCTTGTCCTAAAATGTTATTTAATGATTTAAAAAATGTAAATTATGATGTTTTTGTCCTTCCAGCAGGTAACTGGTCTGTTGGCAGGTGGGGGCGTGCCTCAGATTGCACTGTATCCTCAGAGCCTCACACACACATACGATGGGTCTCCATGTACTTTTGTTTATTAAATGTGCCATCTGTCAAAACTGATCTTAAAAGTTTTCATGCAATCAGCAAGGCAATTACTGAGCTCCTACTGTGTTTCAGGTACTGTAACTATTATGTTCTAGGGATACGAGGATGTGTAAGCTCTTGAGGAGTTCAGTGAGAGAAGTAGACCCGGCAACAGATAAACGGCAGTGTCATGGGATGACATAGGACATGAGGATGAGCCAAGGGCTGGAAGCCAGAAGCAAGAGTACCCTTGTTGTTACTATCTTTCTCTCTAAATTATGACTGCAAATGTTTGTATTTGAGAAATTTCTTACATGTTAAGGTATTTTTAACCCACAATGAGAGTCACTGTAGGTGTGGGTCGAATAGCATCCTATTATGGTAAAGTCACACTTCGAAGCTGTTTCTGGTCAATAATGGCCGATTCACATCTTGTTTAGACTCTTGATAATTCCACGCTAAGGTGAGGAGCTTCTTTAATAAGAATTCTTCCCTGTATCGCTGGAGTAAAACGAGTTACAGGGCCTGGACTCCAGGCCCTTCCCTGTCATTCACGGTTTTCTCAGCAGCAAAATGAAAATCTTGCACATTCCTTTTCAACTCTAAATCCCCATGCTTCTTGTTTCGAAACCTAAGAGATTTGTGTATGTTCCTTTTATCCTCATTAAGGTTTTGCTTTTGCGCTGTAGCACATCTTTGTGATTCTCTGTGTGTGTTAAAAAAGTCACTTCTGTACGGTGTACACATGAACACCTGGTTTCAGGGGTGTCTGAATTATTAGCGCAACCCCACGTCTGTCAGGTCTCCAGCGCCTCCTGTAGTTCCCGGCACACATTGCATTGTCAGTATTTGTTGACTGAATGAATATTCGATTTTTAGAAATCTCTGCACTAAATGATTCTTTGAAAACACCCACCCAATATTTTAATACTTTTAAAAATAGTATTTTAATTTAAAAAAGTTATGTTGTCTTACAAATATCTTTAAATTCTATAACCAGGACATTCCATAAAGTAAGAAAAAAATGGCTTTCCAGGTGATAGGAAAGACCATGAGAAAAGTGGTGTCTTCACGATGATGTCTACTTTCTGACTCTTAAAAATTTTGAAGTCAGACTTTTCGACTTTTTGTTTTGCAGATTTGGAATGAGAGGTCATTTAACATCAATTATATCAAGGTATGTACAACTTTAAAATCTCTTTAAGTTACTAGTGAATAATTCCTTTATGGTTCCATGGAAATTAGTAGTCGGAACCGTATTTTTTTTAACAGCGGTTATTTGTTTTGCTAGCTGTGACATAAAATTCAAGCAAAATCTTAATATTTATATTCCCTATTAAAGCATATGTAATTCGCTGTAAGCCCCAAATTGCCTCTGTCTGAAGAATTGTGTTGAATTTTCCTATTTTAAAATTTATTATTTGTGGAATTACAATAATCATTATAAAAACAGTTGTATCATTTTAGACTTTTAGGCCCTAAAGAAATATAGTTTTCTTCTTTTATTATCTTACATCAAAATTTCTGGTACATTGTCTCATTCTTATTTTCTTTGGAATGCCTATTATATTGGAATATTACATTTTTCTATTTGTGATTAGCAAATAGGTAGCAACTAACATTTGCAAAGCATATGACTTTGAGCCATTTTCCTAAACATTTATCTCCATTTAACTCTTCCTACCTCCCTTATAAGGTAACTACTATTATTGCTATTTTTCAGGAAAAGGGAAAACTGAGAATGATAACCCCTTCTGTCATTTGAAAACAAGGGCATTTTAACTTTCTGGTGGAGATATTCTCTAGTTTACTTTGCAGTTCCATTTGTCTTGTTTTGTGTGTCTTTTGTCTAAGGAATATAATTTTGTGGTTATATTTTGTTTCAGTTGTTAAAACATTTTCTTTAAATCGAATGTCTTCTGTTTTAAGCACTAAATTTCTTTTATTTTCTCATTTAATTGATCAGCAAGTATTAACTCAACCCCTAATTTGTCAGGCATTGTGCACATACTTGGAATACAAGGATACAAAATACTATTTCTGCCCAAAAGGAGTTCACATTTGGGTGCTACAGAGTCCCATACAGCCAACTAAAAGATCAGGCATAATTCCTCTAGCACAGTGATGCACGTAAAGGATTGTCAGGAGGTAACAGAGAGGAGGTGAGATTTCTGCTTGGGTGGACTAGGGAAGTCTATTGGAGCGGTTGACATGTACTTGGAATCTTCAAGGTAGGATGAATAGGAGCTCCCCAAGTTGCTCAGGCAGGAGCATGACACTGCAAATAAGTGAAGACTGAGAGGTGAAGGGATTTGGGGGAAGGGCAAATGGTGAAGGATGGATTAGAGAAGGGGGAACTGAGGGGGCACTGAGCTATTAGTAGGCCACCATGTTCACTGGAGTAATGGCACATTTGAAATAATCCTTGGTTGTGGGATTTGATAGGATTGAAGCCAGAGCCGGGTAACTCAAGGTCACCTTCAGGCTGCAGGTACTCTAGTGCTGTGGGGGTGGGGTAGTTGTGGGAGGTGTGGCAGTGGAGCTAGTGTAAGACGGAAGCACAAGGTTGTTGGTGGGATGTTGTGTCTGCTTGAGCACAGGTCTGATGAGAGCAACAAGAGCACAGAGCAGAAGCCAACCTGTGCATACGACTGTATAACCCTATAGCCAGGTACGGTGCCACAGCAGGGACATACTAGTGGAAAGTGATGAACTTTTTATTTACCCAAATTTGCCATTTCATAGCCAACTTTTTTCTTCTTCTTGTGTCGCTCTAGTTGTGTTCATTTCATTTGAAGGTAGCATTAAAAGCATTAGAATATGCTTTCCTTTTTTTTTTTTAAACTAATGATCTGCAAGGAGGTTTTATTTTTTTAAACTCTTATGAGTCTGTTCTGATTCCATTGTGTTCTAATTCACCTTACCTAGTTTGAAAGGCTAATTGTCATTTTAAACAGTTCAGATTTCATTTTCTTTTCTTTCAAACTTTAGTTTACTTGCAGAAAAATATTTCAGGACATAAAATCTTTTAGTTTGTAACTGCTATTTTGTAGCAAGATTTTATTGGACTCTGTGTCCTGTGTGTTAACATGTCTATTGAAAAAGTTCAATAATGGCAGTTGAATGTAGGTATTTAGGTTCGATAAGCTTAATGAATGTATATTCCATATAGTGTAGTAAGATGGCCCCTAGAAATAGTAAGGATTTGTTTTTAAGAGTAGAAATCAATATAATACAACAAACAATTTATATAAAGAAGGCAGGGCTATTGTTTCTTTTATTTTTTGTTTTTTGCATTGTATTTATGATTTATTTTAGTTTTCAGTGATGTGGTTTTTAAATTGTGTCTGGAAAATCCCATATGTAGGATCTGAGGGTGGTGGATAGAACTGGATATGTGAGTCCCTGGACTCTCACTGGGTTCAAGCCGAACAGCTTCCCTTTCCTTTATCTTATAAATAGATAACTTTTGTTTTTAGGAGAAAGGGATGGGTTCTACAATGAAAACAACATTGGAAATGTATTAGGTAAAAGTTTGCTTAAAAAAATTCTTCTATTCATGCTGACTTTGGGATGAAAACGTATTTAAAAATACAACTTATAGACTTGTATATTTTGGAGTGTTATTTGTATATACTGTATACAAATGTGAGCAATTTTAGAGATGATGGTCTAGGAATAGCATTAGAGAAACTAGATATATCCATAATGATAAATGCAAACTTGACTAAGTTGCTCTCCCTCCTCTCTGTAAGAATAAGAAAGAATTTCAGGATGATGAAGCTTAAGGTTGGTCTTGTAATAGAGGGATAGAGATTCTCAATCCTACTGAATCTTGAGCGTTGCTCTCTATTTACAATAAGGACCTGTTCATACTACTTCCAGGGTACCCTGGGAAACTTGTTTGAAAGATGAACTTGGATTGCTACTCTAATTCTCACCTTGTTTTTTTTTTTTTTTTTAAACACTATAGTTCATCAGTTCTAAGAAATCATCCATTTAAAGTACAACATAGAATTGACTCGAGCTTTCATCATTTGCTTCCTAAAAGAGCACATTAATTGATTGGAAAATTCCTTAGTTCAGAAAAATTAGAATGTGAAACGAGAGGTTGTGAAACTCTTTGTTGTTTTCTGATCTTAATTAACCCAACTGATATTTATTGAGCACCTGCTACCTACTATGAGCAGGACTGTTCCAAGTGGCACAGTAGTGGGGCTTATTCGTACCCATTCATCAAGAACTACTTCTGTTTTGAAATCTGGTCCTTCTGCTCCCTGGTTAAATGATGTCTCCTCTTCTCTGCTCTTGTTTTACATATGGGCAATCTATACATTTTGTCGTGTACTTATTTTCTGGTACACCTTGTTAGTTTTTGTGTCTTGGTGAGTGTGTTTATTGCCTAAGAATGAGGACTGCATCTTGTGTTTCTTTTAGGGACTCCTGGTGCACAAGCACGTACTGAGTGCCAGTGTTGATTTATTTTCTGTTAGAATTTAGCTTGTTGCTTTTCATTTTCCTGGGTAGAAAGTCCTACAGGTAGGTTTTATTTCCTGTCCTGTCTATACCTGTGAAAGACTTGAGGGTAACGATGGGATATTTCGTATTTCTATTTCTAGTATAATATAAAATATTAAGAACTACGATAGTTTCAGTAATGGCAGAATATTTGAAGACATTGTAAAATAATCAAAATAAAATTATAGATTAGCATTTTACCAAATGATGTTTAGTATGGTCCCGATTTTATTATTGTGTCTACATAAGAAAATTCCTGAAAGGATGCATACCAAAATAATAGTGGTCATTTCTGTGTCGTACTATTATGATTTTTTTTTTTTTTTTTTTTACACTTTCTACCCTCTCACCCTGATTTTCTCTGGTTAACCATTTCATGTCAGAGGGAAAATCCCTCTAAAACATTTTTAGCTCTTGAGTATATTTTATTTTTAAATTCCCACGAAGTAAGTTATCTTAATGAAAATACTTTTATTTTACTATTAATCTTTTACGTACACAGGAGGCACATTTCTCCTGGGAAATAATATTGACTCCATCCTCCAGGGTGCTGGTTTTTGAAGATGCTTTGGCTTTCTTGGTTGTAATTCAACAGGTGAAAACTCATTGGTAACCTTTCCTGTGTTCTGTTTATCTCTCTGAAAGGTTTTAAGACAAATGCTGGACTATCAAGGTCTCCAACATGTGAAAATCATAGCGAGTGATAATCTCTGGGAGCCCATTTCTGCTTCTATGCTGCTTGATTCCGAGCTCTGGAAGGTGATTGATGTTATCGGGTAAGGAGCGTTTTCCTGGGAGAACGAAGTTTCTGGTTGCTTGGGCTGGATACTGACGGTGCCTCTGTTGTTGCCCTTTCTTCCCATTTAATTACATTTTCGGAAAGTAACTGTCCTGTATTTACTTAACTGAAGCCTATGCTTCTGATTATTTCATTCCATTTTCTTGGAAATGTGTGTGACCATGAAATGTATTGGTAACTTTTAAAAAATTACATTAATGTTTGCAGTAATACAACCTGGCTTTGTAAGATGAAAGGGCAGGGTAGTATTTAAATTTTAGAAATTACAAAAAGCAATGTCGTGAAATGAATTCCTAACTCTCAGACTTCCTGTGGTTGGGCGTTCTCTCATGAACACTTACGTACCTGGTGTAGTGTACTGATTATGGCTTTTGTCATGTCTGCTTAGCAGTGTGGCTTTGACCCTGCTCCTTAGTCCAATTCTGCCTTTCAGCCCTTTGCATCTCAGCCTCACTGGGTTCCAGCAAAATATATGTAGTATTTACTCGTGTGTGTGTGTGTGTGTGTGTGTGTGTATGTATAAATATATATGTATGTATGTTTTTGAGAGATTTTTTAATTAAAATTTTTATTTTCAGATAATTGTAAATTTGTTTGTAGTTGTAAAAAATAATACAGAAATATCTCTTGGAACCCTTCCCCAGTAGGATGGTTCATTTTATGTGTCAATTTGACTGGGTTAAGGGATAATAACTTGAAGTTTTCCAAAGGTAGTTTACTCTTTTTATTCAAGAAAAAACTGCGTGGGTTTTTATTTTTTTATTTTTTGTTTTTGTCTGGGAGTAAATGCCTATCTACTGGGTGGGACAAGGGAGGATGTACTATTTTATGTAACATGAGGCCTGACAATTAAGTTCACGAACGTGTTACAACGCTGTTGCTCACCTTTTTTGATATCAAATGGATGATTCATTATGAATTTGTACCAACCGGACAAACAGTTAACCAAGTTTACTATTTGGAAGTGCTGAAAAGGCTGCATGGAAAAGTTAGACGACCTGAACTTTTCACCAACAATACATGGCTCTTGCATCACGACAATGCACCAGCTCACACAGCACTGTCTGTGAGGGAGTTTTTAGCCAGTAAACAAATAACTGCATTGGAACACCCTACCTATTCACCTGATCTGGCCCCCAGTGACTTCTTTCTTTACCTGAAGATAAAGGAAATGTTGAAAGGAAGACATTTTGATGACATTCAGGACATCAAGGGTAATAGGATGACAGCTCTGATGACCACTCCAGAAAAAGAGTTCCAAAATTGCTTTGAAGGGTGGAGTAGGTACTGGCGTCGGTGCATGGCTTCCCAAGGGGAGTACTTCAAAAGTGACCATAGTGATATTCAGCAATGAGGTATGTAGCATGTTTTCTAGGATGAGTTTGTGAACTTAATTGTCCGACCTCAGAGACTCATTAGTCTTATTTTTGACTTCCTTCTTACTCTTTCCTTCCTAGTGTCCTAAGCTCTGTACTTCCCCTGGGAAGTCTGAATCCTGGTCCCACTTTATTCATCTCTTGGAGTGTTCTAGGCCGTGGCATTCTCTGCTACCTCCATCTATTAATATCAACATGCTTCCATACATATTATGGTTTCCAGAAACAGATAGAAATTTCTCATCCATCAGTGATTTTCCTTCCCATTTTGTATATTGTTATAGGTTTATCTCATTTTAAGGGCATCCTGAGACACAACAGTGGGAAGGAGATGCTTACAATCAGTCTGACATCTACCTGGAAGCTGTCCATTGTTCTACAACAGAAAACGTTGGAGAAGACATGTATTTTTAGTCACTCAACAAATACATATAAGCGCCACATTTTGACCTTTTCCCATTTTCTCCCACCTCTTCTTTTCTAGAGCTCATTATCCTGGGACCTATACAGTAAAGGATGCAAAATTGACTAAGAAGAAGCTTTGGTCTTCTGAAGATTTTAGCACTTTCAATAATGATGTGGGTGCAGGCTGCTGGGGTCGCATATTGAATCAGAATTATATCAACGGCAATATGACTTCGTAAGTTATTAAAAACCTTTTAAAGATTTTTATTTTGAAAAATTTCAGAAGCAGAATAAGTAGAAAAAAGTACAATGGACTTTCATATTCTCACAACCTAGATTCAATGATTGTAAACATTTTACCTTATTTGTTTCATCTATACTTATATTTATACCTAAGCTACATATCTATTTTTCATTATTTGAATATAGTCTGTATTGAATAAAGTAACATATATATATATATAAATGAATAATTATGAAGTAAATTACAGATGTCATGACATTTTACCCCTAAGTATTTTAGCATGTGCCTCCAAAATTAAGACTATTCTCCTGCATGATCACAATATCACTTTGATACATAAAAGCATAAAAGCATTTTTAAAAGTATTTCTAATATTCAGTCTATATTCAAATTTAATTGTCTTCAAAAATGTCATTTATAGCTTTTTTTTAAAGCTAAGAGCCAGTCAAGCATCATGCATTGCGTTTAGATGTAATACCCCTAAAATCTTTTAATCTAGAATAGTTTCCTTCTTTCCCCATTTTTTATGATAGTGACCTTTTGAAAAAATAACACAGGCAACTTGTCTTGTGAATTATCCACTTCCCAATCTGCCTGATTGATACCTCATAATATCACATAATTTGTGTAACTTTTTCCGAAACAGGTTCTAAAAAGAGAATACAATTTTTTTTTAAATTTCTCAGGGAAGTATTTCTTAAATGCTTTTGAGGAGCTTTAATTGTAATTTATAGAGTCAAATTAGCTTTCTAAAACAATGATAAATATAACAAAAGCTAACTAATACATTCTTTTGTGATGTTAACGTGGGCTGATGATATATTATTCTGACAGCCATTGTTCCTTTTCTGTTTTTGAAAGAAAAGATGCCTATCATGAAAAGTTTGGTTCTAATAAATTAATTAATTTTGTATTAAGAGGGATACGTACTCATGGCAGCAAATTTAGCAACTGCATTTAAGCACAAAGAAGGAAACAAAATCCCCCATGTTTTTGCTATCCAGAAGTAACTGTTCTTAAAAATTTTTGTGCACATCTACCCATTTATGTGATACACACCAGGGTGCCAAAAAAATGTAATTTTAAAATGTGTAAAGTTAAAAATTTTAAGAGATGTTAACATTTTGGTCAACATTGCTCCAGCAGTAGTTTGCCATAATCAGAAGTGTGTGGACGCTTATGGTAACCACTTTGAGCACCTCTCATAATTGCAAAAGTCAAAAGTGACTTGTACTCACCTTTTGTTATCAGTATATATTAATACAGTTTTTTAAAATGTGTACTCATTTTTTTGGCACCCTCTCTCTATATATAATTTTAATGCAAAATTGAGACCATACTATATAATGTTTAGTAAATAAGCTGCTTTTCACTTAATAAGGCATTATGAACTTTTCCTCATCTTTAAGTGTACTTACACTTCTTCATGTTTAACGTTTATACATGTTCTGTTACATACAGTAGAATTTCCCAGACTTGCCTTGTCTCAAGTGGCAACTGAGTCACTTGTTTATACTGAATCCTTGGTAGCGGCCCAGACCTGCTGAACCCGCATCTCCTGGGAAGCCTCCTGGGACTCTCTGTTGGTCTAGTCAGTGCCCCAGGTGATTCTGATGCCACGCAAGTTTGGAAAACACTGATGCAGAAAATATATTACACCTCATTGATTATTCTCCCCTTCTTAGAAGTGGAAGTTTTTTCTATTTTAGTTAACAGCTTTGTGCGTACTGAAGTGATCAATTGTATACAGATATCTTTATAGACATCTATGATTATTTCCTGAGGGTGTATTCTTAGAAATGGAATCGATGTCTGGGTCAGAGGCATATAGATTTTTCAAAGCTTTTGTATAAATAACAAAGTGCTCTCTAGATGGTTTGTTTTGATTTATATTTCTAGCATGAGCCAGAGCATATACCATGATCATGGGTAAAATCATGAACGCTCTTAAAATTTTAACTGGTAGGAAGGATTTTTGAAAATTGGAAATTATTTCTACTTTGTGTTGACAGAATTAGAAGGCTTTGATTTTGGAAGAATGTCAGTTTGTCATTTTACTATGGGTGAGGACTTGAAAAGAAAAATTCTGTAAGCTCTATTTTTTTTTTTTTTTTTGTGAGAAACCAAGCAGTATCAGGGTCCAGACCTTCTGTTTTGCCCATGGATTTTCCTGAGAACCAGAGTCACAGTCGTAGGGTTTATTTAATACCAGTTGTGGACATCTGAAAGAATGAACCAAATACAGACCAGCAAGCTGACCCAATTAATATGTTTCGATGAAGCAGAATCATAGTGGTGCTACAGCCCAGACCTTTTTCTATACCCTTCATATGTGTTAGGATATTCAATCCTCACAACAGTCCCATGAGCTAGGTACAATTATTATCCTCATTTTACAGATGAGGAAACTGAGGTCCAGAGAGGTTAAGTGGTGGAACCATGATTTGAACCCAGGCAGTCAGACTCTAAGAGTTCTCATTTGTAAAACTTTGCAACAGCTCTGAGTCAAACTCATAAAATTATGTCATGAAACTGGGGCGTTAAGAAGTCTGTCAACAGGAAAGCAGGTATGGATAAAAGCCTTTATATTTACTCAGATTTATGACATGTCTGGCACTGGTAGGGCATAATCCATCTTCTGGTTATACCATTGTTCAGTAAAAATTGCATACCTCATATATATCTATATTGTTTTATTATGCGATTCACCATTAAAATATTTAGATGCATCCAGCACTGGATTTTTCAAAACATGAGTGAATGTAGGCAGCTTATGTTTTCTTTCTTTGGGTGGTCATTTTTTGGTTATTTGTGTATATTTATATAAACTGTGTTAAGGTCTTTTTACTATATAGGCTTCTAGACATTTACATTTTGATCACAAGCTTTTTTGTTGTTTCTCTTTTTATCAAACAAATCTTTTAGAACAATCGCTTGGAATTTGGTGGCTAGTTACTACGAACAGTTGCCATATGGGCGCTGTGGACTGATGACTGCTCAGGAGCCATGGAGTGGGCATTACGTGGTAGAGTCTCCTATCTGGGTATCAGGTGTGGTTCTGACACCATCTGTCACTCCTTAGATTCCTTTCTAACCAATAAAGCAGAAAACACTGAGAGGGGATTGTCAGGGAGGGGGAACATTTTCCCCTAACCCTCTTTGTTCTTTTGGCTGTCTAATAATTAAATAGATAGAAGACAGATTAACAACAGGGAAAAACAGAACACATTTAATTTTGTGCATAGGGAAGTCTCACAAACGTGGGACCTACGAAGTGACCAAAGCAAGCTGTTGATACACATTTTAGACAAAGAAACAAAGAATCTGTGAAGAACTCACAAGGCAACAAAATAGGCCTGCAGTAGTTAGTGAGGAAACTAAGCGGTTCCCTTACACAGCTTTCTGGGCTCTGAGTTTCCTGTCTCAGGCAATAAGGATATCTCTGCCTTTCACAGGGGAGATTTATTTCCTGCTTTTAGGGGACAGAGAGGAGGGTCAGAATGTCCTCGCACTGGCTGTTGCTCAAGTAACTTTAATTAAAAATAATGAATATGTTACTTTGGCGTATATCTTGTTTAAGTCCTTAAATGCTGAAATTGATTTTTTGGGTGGTGGGGTTGGGGCATGGAATATTGCTCAGCACATTTTCAGGGCCAGCTTTGGAAGTGCCTAATAAATATATGTTGTAGAAATAAGCTCATTTGAAACCATAAAGCTTAGTTTTTGAAATGCATTATTAACTTTTTAAACTTTATTTTTTTGTAGTTATATTAGGATTGGTTAAATAGAGGTGAAGAAAGGTTGGGAGGAGATAACTTTATTTTACTCTTGGAAAAAAAGATCATAAATATTCTTGAACTGATAGAGTATGGTTCATTTATTTTTACCAGTCATTCTAAGAATCTTCCCACAATTGTACCATTTAACTGGACTAATTAGTCCAAAGCTGGAACACGGGGTTGGCAAGTATTTTTTCCAGAGTAAATAGCTTTTAGACTTAATCAGACTCAAATCAGTAGACAATGTTTTTGTTTAAAAGAAACCCTGTTATCACCATTGTTAAATCTTATTTGAGTCTTTCTTTGCTTTTCTGTAGCTCATACCACTCAGTTCACTCAACCAGGTTGGTATTACCTGAAGACAGTTGGCCATTTAGAGAAAGGAGGAAGCTACGTAGCTCTGACTGATGGCTTAGGTAACCTTACCATCATCATTGAAACTATGGTAATTCTTTGTTTTTTGTTTTTTGGATTAACTCACTTTGTTAGTATTTCAAAGACAGTATAAAACACGTTGAACACCTTTTTTTAAAAACCAATTTTTAAAGTATAATTGACATATAATAAACAGTATAGGGGATGGGGAAACTTTTTCCTATACCCTCTCAGGTTCAGTAGCTGGGACCCCCACCAATTAAACTGATCAAAGAGTAAAAGGAGAAAACAAAACAGAATTTATTTGTGCATGCAATGGTGGGAGAAACCCAGTGATGAGTAACTCATAGGGGTGATTAGAATTTGGGTTTGTAGACCTAGTTTAATAGATAATGGGGACAGGTCGAAGGGGCACTTATGGAAAATAAATGACTTTGGAAAGAACAATGGGCTTTCAGGAGAACAAAGGGTAAAACAATCGGTTCGAGTGTCCTGAGATGAGTGGTCATTTCCCCTCCTTCAGGGCCACGAAACCGTAGACTTGCTGTAGGTTTTGTTCTTATTCCTCATTTCTGGGGCTAGATCCAGCCTGAAGAGGAATTTATGGCAGTCTTATTCCCTACAGGTTGCTGCTTTTAGTCAGGAAAGGGAAGCTCATGAAGACTCTTTTGTGCATCTGTTCAGTCTGTATATATAATAATTCCTAGAAACAGGTGTCATTAGCCCTCTCTGTTCTTTTTCAGAGTTGTTTTGGCAATTCTAGGTTATTGGCATTGCCATGTGCATTTTAGAATCAGATTGTCAGTTTCTACAAAAAATAAAAAAAGAAAGCCTGCTCAGATTTTGATTGGGATTGCCTTGAATCTCTAGACCAATTTGGGGACAATTGATATCTGAAGAGCATCAAGACTTTCAACCCGTTAACTAGGCATATCCTCAGACTTATTTAAGTTTTCTTTAATTTCTCAACAGTATTTTGTAGTTTTCAGTGTACAGGTCTTGCACATCTTTTGTCAAAATTTTAACTAGTTCACACTTTCAATTCTATTGTAAATAATATTTCTAAAAATTTTAATTTTATTAGTGGCTAATGTATAGTAATACAGGTTTTTGTATAATGATCTTGTTTCCTGCCAACTTGCTAAGCTCATGTATAATTCTAGTAGTTTTTTTGGTAAATTCCATGGGATTTTCTTTGTAGATGATCTGCCAATAAAAATAATTTTACATCTTCCTTTCCAATATGAATATGTTTTATTTCTGTTTCTTGCTTGATTGGACTGGCTACAATCTCCAATACAATGTTGAATGGCAGCAGTGGGAGCAGATATCCCTGTCTTGTCTGATCTTAGGAGAAGAGCATTGAGTCTTTTACCATTAAGTATGATGTTTTCCATACACATCCTTTATCAGGATGAAGTTCTCCTCTATTCCTATCTTTTTGTTTTTTAATCATGAATGGATGTTGGATTTTGTCATGTTTTTCTGTATTTATTGGAAGCATCATATGGTTTTTTGTTTGTTTGCTAAATTAATGAATTATACTAATTAAATTTTAAGTTGAACTTGAATACACATACTATGAAATTCACCCTTTGAAGTGTCCAGTTCAGTGGTTTTTAGTATATTCACAGAGTCGTGCAACTATGTAATTCCAGAACACTTTCGTCACCCCAAAAGATAACCCCAGACTCATTAGCAATCACTTCCCATTCTGTCATCCCCTGGCAACCACTAGTCTACTTTTTTTTTTTAATTGGGGAGTATTGGGGAACAGTGTGTTTCTCCAGGGCCCATTAGCTCCAAGTCATTGTCCTTCAATCTAGTTGTGGAGGGCGCAGCTCATCTCAAAGTCCAGTCGCTGTTTTCAATCTTAGTTGCAGGGGGCACAGCCCACAGTCCCATGCGAGAACTGTACTGGCAACCTTGTTAAGAGCTTGCGCTCTAACCACCTGAGCCATCTGGCCACCCCTCTGGAAGCTCAGGGGCAGCTCGTTGTCTTCAATCTAGTTGTGGATGGTGCAGCTCACTGGCCCATGTGGGAATTGAACCAGCAACTCTGTTGGTCAGAGCTAATGCTCTAACCAACTGAGCCATCTGGCCGCCCCACTACTAGTCTACTTTTTCTCTCTTTGGATTTGACATTTCATATAAATTGAATTGTACAATCTGTGGCTTTTTGTGTCTGGCTTCCTTCACTTAATGTTTTCATAGTTCTATATCAGTATTTCATTATTTTTATGCCTGTATATTTCATTGTATGGATACATGACATTTTGTTTATGCGTTTATCAGTTGATGTATGCTTGAGTTGTTTTCAATTTGTGGGTATTCTGAATAATGCTGAGATTAACATTTGTGTATAAGAGTTTCTGTGGACATGTGCTCTCATTTCTCTTGAGTAAATAAATATTGAGGAGTGGAATTACTGGGTCAGTTGGTAACTCTATATTTAACATTTTGAAGTTTATCTATTTTATTGATTTTCTCAAAGAATCAGCTTTTGGTTTCTTGATTATTCTTTCTTTTTTTCTGTTTTTTTTTTAATTGGTTTGTCCTTTGATTTTTATTATTTTCTTTCTTCTGCTTACTTTGGTTTTAATTTGTTTCTCTTTTCATAGTACCTTAAGGTGGAAGCTGAAGTCTCAAATCCTTCTTCTTTTCTAATCTAGGTGTTTAGTGCTATAAATTTTCTCCTAAGTTCTGCTTTAGTGGCATCCCACAAATGTTGATACATTATTTTTATTTTCATACAGCTCAAAATTCTTTCTAATTTCCCGTTTCATTTTTCCTTTGAGCCATGGATTATTTAGAAATTTGTTGGTTTTAAAATATTTTGGAGTTTTTTCACAGGTTTTTCTGTTACTCGTTTGTGATTTAATTCTATTATGGTTAGAGAACATACTTTGTGTGACTTGAATCTTTCTGAATTTACTGAGACTTCTTTTGTGGGTAAGAATATGATATATCTTTGTAAATGTTCTTTGTGCACTTGAAAGGAATATACATTTTGTTGTTGCTGGATGACATGATCTATAGATATCCATCCAGGTAGACATCTAAGTTACTTGCTTGGTAGGGTTGTCCAAATCGTCTATATTCTTGTTGATTTTCCATCTGGCTGTGTATCAGTTGCTGAGGATAGGGTATTAACATCTCTAATTACAATAATAATTGTAATTTTTTTATTTTCTATGAAGCCTGGCCCAGAACCTTATACTTCTAGTGCTCTGTGATTGTTGAGTCTCTTCGAGTAAGGATTATGGTGCACACTTCTTTTGATTCAAGCCCATAGTAATGACTATTTAGTAAAAAATTATGTTGGAAATGTGAGAACTACTTGTTATATCTATTTAGCTGAACTTGGTTGTGTACTTGAAGGTTGTACTTAGATGAGATGCCTTTTCAGTAAAAGCATCCCAAGCATTGCTTTTTAGTTGATGTATGTTACTTGGAAAATAGTTATAACATAAAAATTAATCTATGTGTGCTGTGAAATGACAGGTATTTAGCTATGAATGAAAAGTTTGACTCAGTCAAAATGCCAATAAGCTTGACTTTGACTAGGCATACACAATAGACATTGAATAAAGGTTATGTTAAAAACTGTCTTTAAAAATTAGAAATAAACTTATTTGTGTGCCATTTCTGTTAATCTTGGGGCACTACATGTTTAATTTTTTCCCTGTAAGATGCTTTGTACATCATTTAGATAACTTAGTGATTTTTTTTTTCTTTCCTCAGAGCCATACACATTCTAAATGTATACGGCCACTTCTTCCTTATTTCAATGTGTCACACCAATTTGCTACCTTCGTCCTTAAGGGTTCTTTTGTAAGTAAATATGTGGGGCATTATTTTCTTTTGAGAATTTATATATTTTATCACAGGCTAGCAGTTCTTAAGTGAAGTCTTATGTTATGGTTATTAAGAGTTTGCATATGAATGGATAAATGCCTGGTGTCTTCTATCTGCTGATTGGTTTTAGTCAAACACTACCAAAGCCACTCAGAGGTAAAACTCCATGGCTTTGAAGAACACTTAACCAAAGTCACTTGTAAGAAAGTCATTCTTATTGGTCGAAGCATCAATTATGTTATCTAAGGAACTTTCAAACATTTATCTTTGCAGTACTCTGTACAAAACACACACACACACACACACACACACACTAAACCAGATTCTACCTATTTCTACCTACTGTTAGATTTAAATACAGTGCACTTCCGGACTACTAATTGCATGAGAATTGTTTTTTAATACCAGAACATTCTTAAAGAGCTTTTAACACAGGTACAATAATGAGTATCTTTGAAGCAAAGACACTAAAATCTTTTTAAACATTTGCCAAAAGTCTGTAGATTTACAGAAAATAAAATATTTGCTTGAATAATACCTTCCTCCTTTCAAAATGTTACTGTTTAAAATTCGAGGTGGGTCTTTTGGTAAATAGAAATAGAGTGCATATTGTCATTAGTTTATTCCTGCTGGTACTGATTTTGGAAATTCTCAAAGAGGGTGATAAACCACTTAACTCTGTCTTTTTGTGTGTTTTCTCCTCAGAGTAAAATACCAGAGCTACAGGTGTGGCATACCAAGCTTGGAAAATCATCTGAGAGATTTCTTTTTAAACAACTGGATTCTCTATGGGTAGATTTAAAATAAATTCCTATATTTTGAACAGTAAAAGGGAAAAGAAATTTGATTAACAATTAAGAATTTTTAAGTTTATAATTGATTTTATAGCTGAAGTGTAATAGAGATAAAGTTGTCCCCAGCAGTTTTTTTTTTTTCATTTTTTAAATAGAAACCTTCTTCATAGCAATATAGAAGATTGTGTTTTATAGGTGTATTTGTTTTTTTAGGTATTTAGTTTGTCTTGGTGAATGGCACCACCATCACTTGCCTACCCAACTCAGAAATTTGAGTCTCATTTGAAACTTTGTCTTTCCCACTCACCCTTTATATGCTACCACTAATCAAGTGTAGTCGATTCTATCATCCACATTTCTCTTACCCATTCCTTATTCTCCATTCCCATTGCTTGCTTCAGTTCCTCATTATCTCTTTCCTGTATTTTGGAAACAACCTCCTGTTTATCTAGCTTCCAATCTGACTCTCTCCGGGCTGTCACACTTTCACTGAAGTGATGTGTCTAAGCTGCAGATCTGATTTTTATCAATCTCTTGCTCAAAGGACCTCAGTGATTTTTCCTCTAAGTTCACACCCCTTAGTGTAGCCCGTGACCCTTGTGATCTTCTCAGGAGGTAAAACACTGCTTTCCTTTCTAGACGCATGTCCTACTAACCTGGCCTCACAGACTAAACTTCTTGCATTTTGCAGAGCATGGCATGCCAATTCAATTACTTCTGTGACTGTGCACATGCTTTTTCTTCCTCTTAGGATGCCTTCTCCACATGTCTTTGACATTCTTCTTCAAGACTCAGCTCAGTTGTCACTTTGGGGCGTTACCACCAGTCTTAGCGCACAGCCACGTAGGAATATGTGCTTATCTAAACACTTTCCCACGACACTGGACCCCTTGAGGACTGAAGCCCGGCCTTATTTAGCTTTTTACCTCAGGTGCCTACTCTAGTGCTTAGTACGTGATGCTTTCTCGGGAAATGTTTCAAAGAGTGAATTGGCCTAGTCAAGTGCATTACTTCACCTAGTGACACAGATCTGCTACTTTTCCTGGTAATCATTAATATTCTGTGAATCCACCAGTCACTGTCAATGGTTGAACACCCATTATATATTACATTCCAAAAAAAGAGAATGGTCTGTACTTTTTATGCAACCAATTGTTAGAAATAACATAATAAAACTGATTCTCCTGATGGGAAAAATAATATAATTTGGGGTTATTTCGGAGCAAGAATATGGTATTAGATATTTTATAGATCTGACCAGTAATTTATTATTAAAGCAAAGATATGGTATAAACTCCTTTAGTTCAAAGTAGAAAAACAAAGCTGCTCAAATTTCATAAAGTGGTCATAATCTAATGCAAATTCCAGTGTCTTAAGAGGTCTACATTTAGCCTAGAACAGGTATGATAGAGGGCGTGTTTCTCGTAGGTCACTCACTGAGCTAAGAGCACTTGATTATATACACTATCTCATTTAATCCTCACTACAGCCCAATGAAGTATGTACGTGCCCCTTCTTTTTGTAGATGAGGAAATTGTGCCTGAAAGGGATTGAGTTGCTAAGATCACAAATATGATATAAACCTAACTTGCTAATGGAAATACATATTGAACATACAATAAGTTGGACATTGTTTTCTTAATAGTAAAAGGTTTTCTGTGGGTAATACCTGGGTCAACAGTGAGATTTTTATGGATTTTTGTACCTTAGTAAAAAAATTAGTAAAGTCCTAAAAAATAAGCAGTTTTCTTATTTATGTGTGTTGAATATATATAAGCTTTAAGGAGCTTACAGTCTAATGGAAAAGAACAGGCCAATAGAAATAGACTTGGGGTTCATCCAGACTCCCTTCTCTCCATGTAGTGAAATGCTTTTAAAATACTTTCCATAAAGTATAATTTTATAAAGTCTTCAAAATAACTTTAAAAATATTCCGAGGGTCTTGATATTGGGTGTGCCCCTTACAAATGGTTAGGATATGTAAACAAAAATGAGTTTGGCTTATCTTTAAGCTTAGTTTTTTAAAAAGCTGTTTTGCCCAAATGAGATGAGCCAAAGCACCTATCCTTGAACCCGACGTTTTCTCTTTCAGCTCCTGGACAGCAATGGCAGTTTCACCCTTGAACTGCAAGAGGACGAGCTATTCACACTCACGACGCTCACCAGTGGTAGCAAAGGCAGCTATCCCCTGCCTCCCAAGTCCCAGCCCTTCCCACGTATCTATAAAGAAGATTTCAATGTCGGTAAGTTTTTTTTCCCCCCACTAAAACTTAACTTGTTTTTCATTTTTAGCAGTAGTGGGAAGATTTATACCTGACAAGCCGGTGCATGACAGAGTGTCTACGAAAAGTACATTCATTTAGCTCTAAATCTCTATGCGGTAAATGAGACTTAACTTTTGTGTTATTTCACGGTAAATCTCAACTTGAGGACCCTGTATTTTTCAGTGCCAGAAAAAACATAGAGGACACTGTAAGAATGAAAGCTATCATTTTAACTTGTTTTGGGGTGAAACTTACGGTTTGTGACACACTGCTAAGCCCTCTTGTCCATATGCCATGAAAGCCGTTATTGACATGGCCCTTTTGTGTGGAGGTTAAGGCACATTAATACATGTCACATACATGTCTTCTCTCAGTGCTAGCAGACTGAGCGCTGATGGGCAGTTCTGTTATCCTTGGGTAATCCAACTCATTGTTTAGCTAGGCTTGGGAGTTTTAAATTTGCTCTCTCCTGGGTTTCTGGGAAGATCTGCCCTGAAGCTATCAGAAAAAGCTTTTGATTATAGGCAATTTAGGAAAACTGTTTGAAGAGTTAGGCAGTGCATTGTGGTTATTTTCCTAGATCACTCAGCAAGCGACAAAACTTGGTGACTCTTAAGTGTCGTTATATAGCATTACGACCTCACAGACAGGGTCAGGTGGCTCTTTTCTCTGCTCCTAGGACCTGTAGGAAAGAAGTAGGGAGGGAGATTGACATTGCTAGAGAGAGTCAAACTGCCTTTTGCCTCAGGGCTGATCGTTCCACCACTGGTGGAGACTCCTACCACCCCCTCCCCGTGGTCACTGCCACAGGGTCTTAGCTCCCCTTCCCAGGAAATGAACTCCTGGTTGAGTGGAGTATAAGGCCCTTTGGACCGGAAACCTCTCAGTTCTTTGGCTAACACAGACAGCAGTGGCCCTCAGGGGAGCTTGGTGCTTTGTTTTCTTACAGCTCTCTGGAATGACTTCTTAAATCAACCCATTAATTTTGTCAACCACGAATGTCCTAGCAATCGGTTGCTCAGTTCTCTGTTAGTAAAGGTAACTCTTCTGCCTTCAGTGGATGAGCGGGAGCTGGCCTAGTTCATGAGATCGAGGAACTTCAGCCAACACCAACACTATGTATTCTGTGACCTGAAGACTGAAGGGCATTTCTAAGCCTTCACATCTACAATGTAATGCATTATTGGCTGCATGATAAACTAAAAACTGAAAATTAAAGGCTTTGGAACTACTTTATATGGTTCTTAACATCTAAAATGATGTGATGAATGTGAAAACCCTTGGAAAATCATGAAGTGCAAAATAGCTATAAGATATTGCGAATAAAATTGCTCTTCTATATCCTTCATCATCATGAGACTATAATTTAATAAAACTAAGAAGAGACTGATAGATAGCTTAGGCTCAAAACCGATTTTTATTCCATTTTAGAAATAGAAGAAAATTTGTAATTTCTAAATTCTGTGTTTGGCATAGTAAGCCTTTTCTAGTGTTTTCTAGCTGTGATGACTGACTAGTGATTTAGAACCTTATTTGACAGATATTAGAAATAACAAAACTATCTCTTACTGAGCCCTTGTTAGGTGCTGGCTTAAATACACACTTATGTACATTCATTTTTTTTTCCAGTGGTTACATGTATTTTGTGAATCCTCCTGATAGCTTATTTTTATTAGCTTCAGGTGCACAAAACAATGTAATAGACATTTATCATTTATATCCCTCACACAGTGATAACTCCCCTCCCCCATCTACTACCCCTCTGACGTCGCACACAGCCGTTACATTTCCACTGCCTCTGTTCCTAATGCTGTTATACCTCCACTTCTTGTAACTATATATACATATATAAAATTGTAGTTGACATTCGTTATCGTTCAGCTTCAGCTTCAGGTGTACAGTGCAGTGATCAGGCATCTACATCATCCCTGAGGTGGTCTCCCTATGTACATTCATTTTTTACTCTTGTCCTCAACCCCACATAGAAATGAGGAAACTTGAGGAAAAAACAGAGCTTTAAGCAACATGCCCAAGGGGAATGACTGAGCTAGAATTTGAACCCAGATCTGCCTTACTCCAGAATTCATGATCTTTCCTCTTAAGCAATTAATTGCACGGATTAAATTAGTAAAGTCTGTGTGTCAAACTGATTTTTATATCATCCTTATTAAATTACCATACAGTATGGTATTTTAATAAGGATGATATAAAAATCAGTATCTCTTTATTAACCTGAACCCTAAACTTTGGTGATAAGTATCATTTACTCATTTAAAACTTTTTAAAGTGTTTCAGAATGTACCGTATAATGTGAGCGAGGAAAGATTCTGTGGGGGTTTGATATTAAACAGAGAATTTATTATGTTCTGAACAGATTACCCGTTTTTTAGTGAAGCTCCTAATTTTGCTGATCAGACTGGCGTGTTTGAATACTTCATGAACTCCGAAGACCCTGGAGAGCACCGCTTCACACTCCGCCAAGTTCTCAATCAGCGCCCCATTACCTGGGCTGCCGACGCGGCCAGCACGATCAGTGTTATAGGAGATTACAAATGGTATGTGAAACTGGTGTTCTGAATGTAGATCTGACTGAAATAACCTTGTAATGTTGTCAGGTACATTCTGAAGCAAAGACTGTTCCACAGCCCTCCTTGTCCAAGAACCTAGGAAGCGTGGGATAAGTATTAAATATCACGGTGGCCACAAACTAGCCAATTGTTTTGCTACTTCAGTTTCCTTTCTCAGATTTGCCCGGTTTAATAGTGATTATTGCAGGAGCAGACTGATTTTAATATAAAAACTGAGGACTTTTGGACCCAATAATAACTGAGTATTTATTTATAAACAGACTTTGTGATTTGCGTGTCGTTTCCGGTTTTTTGTTTTGCTGAAATGTTGATTTGTTGATCTGGTGTTGCCACCTGCTGGATCCACACTGGAATTACAGTATTTTTAGGCTTTGTAGAAAATGTATTTACCAGGTGACAGTAGATGGAAACAGGAAAAACCAATTCCGCTTTTAGTTGGCTAGTGAATTCAACTCTTTTCTGTAGGCATCTGGTAAAGAGACAAATGACATTTATTCTTCAGTTAAAATACAATAACTGAACCAAAATTTTACCTTCTCCTTTAAGTCACCTATGGAATTCCAACGTACTGGCGTATTATACCTGTTTTAGTTGTTTCTTCTCTGCCTTTTCTTTTAGCTAGTATATTTCCCTGTGAAACAGGAAACACAGGCATTCCAGGTTTAGTGATGTAACTATTTATGCCAAACCATCAAACAGCCATATCTGTACCTTGCAAACTGGAAAGGTAAGGGAAGATAATTTTGAAAAGAAGCTTGAACTGTTTATCTATGGAATGCTGCAGAAAGTCTTTATCTCATCTATATTGTCTTACTTCCTTTATAAATCCCAATTCTAGTCCCAAGCTCTGATACAAACTTTCAGCTGTCCAGAGTTTCTGAAAGCCTTACAGCACCATGGAGAGTTATAGGGGCAGAGTGGAGAACTCTTGCCTAATTTATAACTTTGGTGGCTTGTCTTTTTAAACAACAGAAATGCCATTTATCCCATCATCTTTTTAGAGACAGACTACCTGGATTTTCTGGTCATGTCAGTGGGATTCGTGAGTTCCTTATTTGTTACTAATGGTCTGATTGTAAGACAAGTGGCTGGGTTGAAGTGTCTAAGCCACGGGTCCCGTGATTTTGATCAGCAGTTTGGAAGCCAGTCACCACATAAAGCCTTTGAATTTCTGTAACATCCCTTAACCCCCACATCCATGAATACTATGAAGGGCTCTCTCTGAACCCAAGCTCTCTTTATTTCTGGCTGGGGCTCTAGAAAAATTGAGAGACTCTTTAATGATATAGTAATAACTTTGGAGATTTTGCAGTATTTAAATAGCAATGCTCAAGCTTTGCTATTGCAATGGTAAGGACTGGGGGAAGAGGAGGATGGGTAAATGAGGGGACAGAGGGAAAGAGTGACATTCTGAATGAAAAAGAACCAGGGAACAGCAATTATGCACGTCAAGAACGGACTGTTTTCACCTTTCTTAGACCCTGCTTTCGTTGTGTTATTCCATGGATCAGGAACATGCAGTGACCCTCCCCTGCTATCAATCAGATCTCTCTCTACTTATATGCCTGACTTCCAAGACCCTTGAAAATTTGGTCTCATCCTGTTTACTATGTACTGTTTTTCAGTATCTCCTCCTGTGTATGAGGGAGCCAGATCTTTTCAGAGCTTCACACACCTCCTATGTTCACTCTTTTCTCTGGCTGTGATGCCCACTTGTTGTGGGGAAAGGAGGGAATGAAAACTAAGTAATACAAGACATTGGTCTGCGCTTCCCACCTTACAGATTGAGAACCTGAGGCTTCGGAGTAAGCTTTGCCTACAATCCCATGCTTGTGAGTTCCAGAACCAGAGGGAGAGGCCAGGTCTATCTGGTGCTGGAGCCCACGTGCTTTGGACCACACTGCAGAGCCTCATTTTAATCACTGTCTTTCTTCCTAAGAGTAGGAAAGGGAAAATGAGTGTGCTTCCTCTATAGTGCTGTTTTAGTAGACCAGCTCTCAAAGTATGCACAGTGCCCTGGACTGTTAGAATTGTGTTTGGTGTAGAACTTCCTCTCTCACACTTGGATGTAGTTAAGGACCAGCATGGTGCTACAAGGAGACTTGACCAAAGCTCCTTAAGACTTTCCATCTTGTCAGTAAGCTTTGGTTGGGATCTGAAACTCACAAAATTACCGTTCGCTGCCCTTGTCTCAACTCTGCATCCCTTTGATCCAATTTGCTTAATATGTTGGCTGGTTTTTGTTCTCTCAGCACTACTGAGAGATTATGGTTATGGAAGACTAAACCACACTTTTATTCTATTTCACTCATTATCCGTAAAATTGCCTGCAAGTTTGATGCCGGAATCACTTATTCTGGAATGTAATGTAAAAAAATAGAAAAAGGGAAGAAGTTTGATCTTCTTTCACTCTAACTCTACATAGAATACTTTTGTGGTGCTGACCGTATGTGTAGTACTTTCAAACTGCTGATGAACCAGAAAAGAGGTAGGGAAGTAAGGAACAATGTTGGTCCTTAGTAGTTTCAAGGCGGTGATAAGCTACAGAGAGAAACGCTCCCTCTACTGCGGGAAGATATACAAGAGAGACTGGGATGTGATTTTCCTGTAAAGTCGCCCAGCTCTGATTAGAAGATTAAATGTGGATTTCTCTTATTGTTGTGTACCTGTTGCAGGTGCCTCTTTTTTATATTTTCATTTACATGTAAAAGTCCACTGTCCACAATTCACTGATAAGAAGCAACTGAGAACTGTAAAAGCCACATAATCCTAGATCCATTCCCCCGCACCACTTCCAGTATATTTCTTGGTGGTGGTAGTTTTATTTTAGATCAGTTGCTTGCTTTATTACTTGGCTGTGTTCAGGGTTTCTTTCTCATTTGCAGTTAGCTTTTGAGTAGGAGATGAGTTACTTTCAGGGATCATGTTGGTTTATGGTGGTTGTTTCATGCAGGTCTCCGGTAGCATTTATAAAAGGAAGCCTGAGGAGAGCTCACTGTTAGAGCCCTGATGGTTCCTGGTTGGCTGAATCTTTGCCCTCCTTTGATATACTGCTATCAATCAGTGACCCCAGAACTAGGGTTTTACTGCTCTATGTAGACAGAGATGCTCTGCAGGGGGAAATGGACCTCAAAGTGGGATTCCTGGATCAGCGGCCTCGGCATTACCTCGGAGTCTGTTAGACAGCAGGTTCAAGGCGTCCACCCTACACCCACCGAATCACACCCTGTGGGGTGGGGCCAGCACACTGAGTTTAACAAGTCCTCCAGGGGATTTCAATGCTGCTCAAGTTTGAAAACCCTGCTGTAGAGCCAAGATTGAGTTGACTGTGTCTTTGCAGACAAATAATTTTAGGTCTTTCTTCTGGAGTTTTTAAGTCTTATTAGGCTTAAATGTAAAAATTAGCCCCGAAGTCCTTTATGTTCTCCCAGAGTCCCTAGCTTTGTCTTCACTGCTTCTGTTTGCTGATGGAAATGTAATAAACCTATTTGTTCAGAATTGTGTTGACACTTACCTTTTCTGTATTCCTAGAAAAAAAATGGTGCCTTTTAATATTAGGATGAGAAATAGTTTTATTATAGAGAGACAAGAAATGTTTTCTTAAGAAACTTAAAAGCAGTAAATATTATTTGCCAGTAACTCACTAACAGAGGCAATGAAATGACTTGACTCTAGTCATGTAAAACTTAAAACCATCATCCGTGAAGACTCTTGAAACCCATTCCAGCTACAAGCACAGACCTAGCAAATCACATCTTCATCTCAATTAGAAGTTTGGAAACCTGTGGCTGTGAAATGATGACACATTTGTGCTACTCTCGGAATGGCATAATTAAAAGCACTAACCAACAGTTTCATTCTGTAGGTCCAATGTGAGGATCGAGTGTGATGTTTACATAGAGACCCCTGAAAACGGAGGTGTGTTCATTGCCGGAAGAGTAAATAAAGGTGGTATATGGATTAGAAGTGCCAGAGGCGTTTTCTTCTGGATTTTTGCAAATGGCACCTACCGAGTTACAGGTGATCTAGGTAAGTGACTTCTTCTATGGCACCTAACTTGCTAGGTAATGTGTCGCTGGGTGCATCTGCTTGTTACCTATGGGAGTAATAAAAGGTGCTTGGACAGCTAATTGGGAAAAGATTCAACACACATACGCAAATAATAAACAATTCAAAATTATAAGTCAATTAATTAGTGCAGAGAGAGGCAACTCAGTAAAGGAGAAAATGGGACAAAGCTTTCTCGGGTATTGTAGAGTTGAGCCGGGCTGTCAGGGTAGGGTTTGCATAGACTGGGATGAGATGGTGGGAGCAGGGAGAGAATTCTCTGGAAACACTGTAAATAAAAGCAAGACCATGAGAATGCTGTCTCGGTGCTCATGGAAATATAAAAGGGACTGATTTGCTTAAAATGGAGTAATCCTGTTTCTTAATGTAGTTAAAATTTGAAAATAGCTTGACTTTTCTCATTCATCTTCACTGCCCTTGTCTTATGTAGACTAGTATTTTATCCAGAATAGGTGCGTAGACCATGTGCAAGTTGAATCCCATCCACTTCCCTTTGGTTTTGGGAAGCACACTGCTCTGTTGAAACTAGACCTTATTGGTGGTGACTCTTCTTGATTCGCAGTCTCTTGACTTTCCTCTGGCATTAATAAAAACTCTTCTCTCTTATAGTTTGCTACTCTTATTGCCTCTTCCTCAGGTGAAAAGGGCCCCATAAATAGAATAAAAATCAGAGGCAGTGGGTAGTAATTACATTAGAGTAGAAATGACATAATCATGGTGTGACTGATCTAGAAGGTACGTCGTACTTTCCAACCCATAACAGAGAGCCAGAGAGGTTAATTGATTTGCCCAAGGTCTCAAAATGAGCTAGGCAGGATTGGAAGTAGGAATTTAAATCTGTGTCTTCAGCCCCCACGGCTCTGTGTTTTAAACTGCCCACTCGACATCGCTGTGTTTCTCTCTGGCTCTCAAGTATAATACATCCAAAAATTAACTCATTATCTTCTCTCTGTAATTCTCAGTGAATGCTATTACCATGTGATCAATTATTCAAGCTAGAAATCTTATGGGAGTCTTGATACTCCTTATCCTCCATGTTAAGTCCGATCAGGACTTAGAACCAGAGGTGCTAATGCATTATACTGTAGTTGGTTTGTGAGTTGGCTTCACTGGTTCTCTTGTGAGCTCAGTTTAGGAGCTCAACACACGCTTGTTCAATGTGTGCATGAATGAAGGCTGTTTTGTTTTACATCAGGTGCAGATCTGGAAATGCAGGTCTTTATGGAGGCTGACTTTACTGCATACAAATGCCACCTGAGAACCCCCATTGACTTATGTGATTCTGTGATTTAGATTTTAGAAATCTATCAATTAAGATCATCTTTTTGTGTTACAGCTGGATGGATCATCTATGCTTTAGGAAAAGCTGAAATTACAGCACAGGAATGGTATACACTCACTTTAACTATTAACGTAAGTATTGCTGGTCAGAATGCCTGCAGGTAAAATGTTCTTTTCTTGTGCCTTTGTAGCATTTTCTGTTACCAAATGAGAGGGGGAAATTGACAAAATAATGGAAATAGGCAGAGAATTTGCCATGATACCAGCAAACCATTCCTCCCTAGGACGATAGTATGTGTCACAGTAAACCGACATGAGAACCATCAGCAAGTGGTTCTTTATCACCCCAGTATTTTTTAAAGTTTTGTTTTTGTTTTTTAAACTCAGGAGTAATTGGGAGATAAAGTCAACAATTGAACTATTTTTTCAAGTTGCCTGAACCAAGATTATAATTGGAGCTTATAGGTACAAGCAAAGTCACATACATTTATTTTTGATGGTTGAAAATAATTTGGTTTTCGACTGTCAACACAATATTTTAGAAGCTGGTTTCCATGAATATGTTTGTCAGATGAGATACCAGATTAATTTTAGTACCATGGGCACCTAAAAATGTTTGTCAGAATCACTGTTTGATCATGAGTTATTGATTGGCACGCTTCCAAGGGATGCTGTGTGGAGAGATTCTTCTGTATAATATACTGCTCTCTACCAAGATAGTCCTGTCATAATTTTGTTCAGATTATAATAGGGATTAAAAAGGGAATTCAAATAACTTTTTGAACTTGTTCTCTTCTTTTACCCGACCAAAAAAAATGACTATACTAATTCTTTAGGCGGTATCAAAATGTATTGACTATCTGGTTTGGATGTAGCATACTTTATTTAACTATGTCACACTTGATGAGCATACTTTTGTTCCTCGTTCCTCCCTTTTCTAGTGAATTGAGGCAGTAAGGGCTGCCTTTACTGTAGGTAGAGGGGAGGGATCTCTTATGTGCCTCTTGGGGTGCACATATCCTGTTATTTGTTTAGGCAGACGTTGAGAGTGCAATTTAAAGTGCAATTGCATTTTAAATTTTGCTAGCCAAACTCAATTTTTATAGCAGTTACAATAATATTTGATATTATCGAGTTTTAGAGATTTTTTTTCAAACTCACAGACCTGATTTGTATTTCCTTGACAATTAGGGATTTTACAAGTCTTATATTTATTGGCTATTTGTAGTTTCTCTTCTCTGAAATTAATCCATTAACATTCTTTCCTCATTTTCCTATTGTGTTGTCTTTTTCTGATGAATCTGTATGAATTTATTATATATTCTGGGTAGTAACCCATTGTCGGTTATATGTGTCACAAATATTTTCTTCTGTTCTCTCATGATGTGTATTTTAATTTGCTGATGGTATGTTTCATGAATAGAAATTTTAAATTTTGGTGGTGTCAAATATTTCACTTTTTTTTCATTGCTTTTATGTTTTATTTTGGTTTAAGAAGGCTTTCTCCTTTCTTTAGGTTAGGAACATTTTTTCCCCCCAAACTAAACAAAGTTTAGGATTTTATTTTTTTATTTTTTATGTTTAAGTCTTTAATCCTTCTGGAATTTATCTGTGATTTGTAAAGGGAAGAGCCCGATATAATTTTTCTAAAACAAATGGATAGATAGCTATCATCATTTATTAAGACTGTCCTTTTGCCCAGGATTTGAAGGTCACTTTTTTGATGTAACAAACCATCACATGTGCATAGGCTTGTGTTTGAACATTTCTGTGTTCTTTATATTCCTGTTTGTTTATTATTATCCAACATCACACTTTAAATTGTGTTAACTTCTAAAATCTTTGATCACATGGCTCACTCCCTTCCTTCCTTCAGAGCTCTTTCCCAACCACCTTAGGTAAAATAGCACTCATCTCACTCTCTGTCCCTCTTCTTTTGGTTTATTTTTCTCCAAAGCTCTTATTACCTCCTGACATCGCACACATTCTGCTGATTGTGTGTGTCAGTCCTACTCCCTGCACTAGAACACAGCTCCACAATGATAGGCCTCTACCTGCTATAAGCACCACTGGCTCTCCAGCACCTGGAAAGGTGCCTGGCACACCCACTGTCCCACCAGAGCCCAGTGAATACTCGATGACTGAATGTGTGGCTATCTGGTGGGCTAATTCCTCATTCTTGAAAAAAAATTGTTTTTTTCAATTACAGTTGACATTTGATATTATTTTATATTAGTTTCAGGTGTAGCATAGTAGTTAGACATTTATATAATTTATAGAGTGATCCCCACAATTTGTCTAGGACCCACCTCGCACCATACGTTGTTATTACGATATCATTGACTATATTCCCTATGCTGTACCTCATTATTTCTTTTTCAGAATCATCTTTGCTATTCTAGTACATTTGCTTTTCTATTTAATGACTTAAGATAATATTCTCAGGCGTAGGTGTGTTTGGGCCCAGACAGACCAGCATTCTATTTTCTTGCTGACACATCCTGAGACTTCTAGCAAGTTATTTCACCTTTTTTGAGCTTCTGTTAATTTTTATCTGTAAAATGGAAGTATCTTCTGTCAGGCTGCTTTAGGGTTAAATGGTTTTTATTCTTTCATTTAACACATTTTTATTAAGCATTTACTGTGTGCACTTTTCTAAGTGCTAGGGATATAGCAATGAGTGAGACGGACAGGGTTCCTTCTTTCTTAGAGCCTGCGTTCTGCGAGGACAGAGGTTGGCAGACTTTTCTGCAAAGGGCCAGGTAGCAAATGTTTTACACTTTGTGAGCTTTGTGGTCTGTGTTGTAGCTACTCAGCTCTGCCTGTGTAGTGAGCCATAGATAATAGGTAAATGAACGGGTGCAACTGTGTTCCAATGAAATTCTTTTTATAAAAACAGGAGGTGGCTGGCCTCTGGGCCGTAGTTGGCTGACACCCACCTGTCCTAAGACAGTAAACTTGTACATAAATAAATAATTGAAGGAAAAAATGGGGCAATGAGATAAAGTGGCTCCCCTGCCTGGATTCTCTAGATAGAGAGGTCAGGGGGTATGTTTGAACAGAGACCGGAATGATGAGAAGAGCCATCTGAGCAGATGAGGTCCCTGTGACTGGCCTTGTGCGAAGAGCAGCCAGGAGGTTAGGTTGGCTGACACCTGGGGAGCGAGGGGCTGGGGTGGGAGGCGGAGATGAGGTACTGTTACACCAGGTTTGTGCTTAATATGATTTGTGTATATGAGTCCTTGGTTCAGTGTTCGCATTCACTGCTCCCTGAGTGGCAGAAGATGTTCGATCAGCACTTTTAGAGCTGAAGGTAGCTGTGCATGTGTGCAGTGATGCGAATGTACGTGGCTCTGATTTTCAATCTGAAGTCTCAGTATCTCCATCTGTAAAACGCAGTAACTAAGTTAAGGCCCATTGCATTGTACGACTTTAATGCAAATTTTAGTTTGGGTCTTGGCCTAGTGCTGTGGATCTTTAGCTCTTGGTCCTTGGAAATGAGCTCGTTTTAAATGTTTAGCTGTAATTGGCGTGCTGTGAGTGTATGCTCATAGATGTGCTATCATGATAACAAGAGCAAGCTAGCATTTACTGCTTACTTGTGTGCAAAGCACTTAGCCAGGTAGGAATGACAGCCATCTGAAGAGGACATTATTTTGTCTTTCTCTGTCAGTGACCAGTGAGTCCTTTCTATGGATACTTCCCTTCTTACATTCCTCCCTCCCCAGTCCTCACTGATGGTTACTGTTTTTCTAACATAAGGATGGGCTTTTCATATGACTTTGAAGTGATATTTTGTACATGGGGACAAAAGGGCATTAAATCAATGGACGGTTTGGCTCCAGCAGTCATGTCTTAAGAGCTGGTAGCTGTTAGCCACAACTCGTAAATAACAAATTTTTTTTTGTTTGTTTTTTTCTTTTTTTTTATTTTGGTGGACTCCTGTCTAAACTTTTACAATCATGTTTTGAAAAGTTTTACATTTTTGTCACTTTTACAACATTTTGGTGGAGTACAAGGAAATGCTGAGGTATTCCTTGTACCTTGGAAACTATTTACGTAGGTAGATAAGAATTCCTCTGAGAAAATTTTTCCTGTATTTCCAACTTTTGCTCCAACTTGTGGAATTGTGTGTTGCTGTGGTAAGTCTTAAGTGAGAAGGATATTAGCTCCACTAAGTACGTGGGCCATGCGTTATTAGGAACCAGACTTGAGAGAATCCTTTTCAAGCGTCTCCAAGGGATGCCTTTCTCTCTACCCCAGGATCATTTCTCCTCTGGCATGTTGAATGGCAAGCCTCTCTGGACCAACGTCCGTGTGAATTTCCCGAAGAATGGCTGGGCCGCGATTGGAACCCACTCCTTTGAATTCGCACAGTTTGACAACTTCCATGTGGAAGCCCACCCTGATATGCACAGAGCACCATAAGACGCTCTTTGGATTTTCCTTCTTTTGGGTTTTGGTTCAGAGCCAATTCTTGTTTCGATGGATCACTACGTGAGCTGTTTGGAGGCTAAAAATAATGAAGAACAAATGGGGAGAAAAACAACACATTTTTGCTTGATCCTGTGGGAGATTTTTTTTTTTTTAGAACTAATTCCAAGGGGAAACAGGTGAGTCTTTGATGTCCCCTAGCATTCACACTGTGCACTGGTCCGTCCTTAGGGTGGTCCAGACCGCGAAGCCTGTGTTAATGCTGGGTGTAGCTCTCGCCGTCTTATTTGCAAGTGATCATGCAGATGCAAATAACGCGGCATCACAGAGATGCGTGTATTAATGCTGACGTGTGTCTAAGTGAGCTGATTACATTCTCGTCTTCACGTCATGCTGCTGTACCAGGAAGCTGAGGAACACTGGAAGTGCTGCTTTTTGAAAACCACTTCAACATGTTATTCTAAAAATACATTCTAAAAAGTATTTTTTCTTTTCCTTTTTAAGATGATGCTTTTGAACTATAGATATGATGAGTGGGATGATTTGAAAAAATGCCTCATTCATAAACTACCTCTAAAGCTATGTCTGCAATAATAAATACTAGCAGATTAATTGGGCTGTCTGCATTTTTAAATTGTTTTGGATGCAATTTTTAGTATTATAATCCTTCTAACTCTCTATGAACATTCACCCGGGTGGCTGGAAGAAGAAAATCCCATATAGCCAATGCTGTAAGTAGATCTAAAGATGAAATGATAGCAATTTTCTTGTCTCATTTTATTTTACCTTTCATGGTCTGTCTTCTCGTATGTCACTGGTAACAGACTAAAATAGCTAATGAATTCTTTTATCTCCTTGTACGTGGAAGAAGGGGAACACTTAGCTATTTACTAGTTCATAGAATTGGATCATCTAGTATTTGGTTTGGTTAGATGCATTTATTTCATTAAACTACAAATATATTTAAGTATGGGTGAGCATATTTCTCATGCAGTATAATTTATGTTTAAGAATTAGAGTACCTCCTAGAAACAACTCGATGATTCCTGTGGATAAAGTAAATTCTGGAATTCTTTATAATGAAAGTTTAAAACTTCAATGAACTAATTCTTCAATTTTGGAATTTGTAATGGTTTAACATAGGCTAAACTGGTATGAAGTTTTGTATTGCTATTAAACGCTAGAAAGTAAATATTAAAATAAATTAGATTACAGAGAAAAATTTTAAATTAAAACCAAGTCTGAGTGATTTCCAGTTCAGACCCCTACATATATATATTTTTAAATTAACTTTCCTGAAATATAATTTACAACAATAAAGTGTTCTCATTTTAAGTATACAGTTCAATGAGTCTTGATAAGTGGATACATCCATGTAACCAACACTCCAACCAAGATATCAAAAAAAATTTTTTCCATCACTCCAGAAACGTCTGTTGTACACCTGTGCAGTCATTTCCTCTTACCCCCGTCTCAGGCAACCACGGATCTGATTTCTATCACTACTGATAAGTTTTCTTTGTTTCCAAACACTTTAAAAGTGGCATCATAAACTATGTACTTTTTTTGTGTGAATGGTTTCTTTCATTCAGCATCATGCTTTTGAGGTTTGTCTGCGTTGCTGTGTATGTCAATGGTTTGTTGCTTGTTTCAGAGTATTCCATTATATGGATTATACCACAATTTGTTTGTCCCCCCAGTTTTGGTCTTACAAATAAAGCTGTTATGAACATTTGCGTACAAGTCTTTGTGTGGACATATGTTTTCAGTTTTTCCGGGTGAAATACCAAGGAGTAAAATTGCTGGCCCTTTTGGAAAGTAAGTATATGTTCCACCTTATAAGAAACTGCCATACTGTTTTCCAAATGATTGTCTGCTTTTACCCTCCCATCACAATGTTGTAGAGTTTCAGTTGCTGCACATTCTTGTCAATGCTTCATCTTGTTGTTCTTTCTAATTTTAATCCTTCCTTATGGGTGTGTAGCAGGTGCATTTGATGTTGAGCACCTTTTCATGGGCTTATTTGTCATTCATATATTTTTAGTGTGAAATGTCTGTTCATATCTTTTGCTCATTTTAAAAATTGGGTTGTCTTACTAATGAGTTGTAAGAGCTCTTTATATATTCCAGATGTAAGATTCTTTTTTTTAAAATCATGTATACTAGGTCTGACAATTAAGTTCCCAAACTTGTTGCAACCATGTTGCTAACCTTTTTTGATATCAGAGGGATTATTCATTATGAATTTGTACCAACTGGACAAACAGTTAACCAAGTTTACTATTTGGAAGTACTGGAAAGGCTGTGTGAAAAAGCTAGACAACCTGAAATTTTCACCAACAATTCATGGCTCTTGCATCACCACAATGCACCAGCTCACAGGGCACTGTCTGTGAGGGAGTTTTTAGCCAGTAAACAAATAACTATATTGGCTCACCATCCCTACTCACCTGATCTGGCCCCCAATGACTTCTTTCTTTACCCAATGATAAAGGAAATACTGAAAGGAAGACATTTTGATGACATTCAGGACATCAAGGGTAATACTACAATGGCTCTAATAGCCATTCCAGAAAAAGAGTTCCAAAATTGCTTTGAATGGTGGACAGGTGCTGGTGTCGGTGCATAGCTTCCCAAGGGGAGTACTTGGAAGGTGACCGTAGTGATATTCAGCAATAAGGTACGTAGTAGCACTTTTTCTAGGGTGAGTTCGCAAACTTAATTGTCGTACCTCGTATGTTTTGTTAATTGTTCTGTCCAAGTCTGTATCTTTTGAAGAGAGCAAAATTTTAATTTGGCAGTCTAATTTATCTTTTATTCCATTTATAGTAGGTGTTTTTTGGTGTCCTAAGAAATCTTTGTTGATCCCAAATTTACGAAGATTTTTTTCCCTTTGATTTCTTTTAGAAGTGTTATGGTTTTAGCTTTTACATTCAAGTCTGTGATCCATTTTGCATTCATTCTTGTATATAATGAAAGATGAGGATTGAGGCTCATTTTCCCCCCCATATGGATATTCATTATTTCAGCATCATTTGTTGAAAAGCCCATCCTTTGTCAAAAATCAATTGATCATGTGTGTACATCCAGAAATAAACTCCATTCAGTTAACATTTGATATTATTTTGTATTAATTTCAGGTGTACAGCATAGTGGTTAGACATTTGCATGATTTAATAAGTGATCCCCCTGACTAGCCTAGTACCCACCTGGCACTATACATAGCTATTACCATATTATTGACTATATTCTCTATGCTTTACTTTACATCCCCATGACTATTTTATAACTACCAATTTGTACTTCTTAATCCCTTCACCTTTTTCACCCTGTCCCCCAACCCCACTCCCATCTATCACCCTGGTAAATCTAGTACTCATCTGACACCAAGCACAGTTATTACAATATTATTGATTATATTCCCTTTGCTATACACTACATCTCCATGAGTACTGTGTAACAACCAATTTGTACTTCTTAATCCCTTCCAGTTTTTCACCCATTCCTTCAACCCCCCTCCGATTTGGCAACCATCAAAATGTTCCTTGTATCTATGAGTTTGTTTCTGTTTTGTTTGTTTGTTTAATTTTGTTCTTTAGATTCCACATATAAGTGAAATCACATTGCACCTGTCTTTCTCTGTCTGACATACTCCACTCAGCACAGTACCCTCCAGGTACATTCATGCCGCCGCAGATGGCAAGAACCCATTCCCTTTCATGGCCGAGCAATAGTCCATTATATATGTACCATCTCCTCTTTATCCAATCTTCCACTGACAGACACCCAGGCAGCCTCCATATCTTGGCCATGGTAAATAAACAATGCTGCAATGAACATATGGATGCACACGTCCCCTCGGAGTAGCATTTGGGGTCTCGTCAGATAAACACCCAGAGTGGGATTACTGAGTTTTTGTCTCATAGCTTTTGTTTTAAAGTCTATTTTGTCTGGTATAAGTATTGCTACCCCACCTTTTTTTTTCCATTTCCATTGCATGAAAAACCTTTTTCCATCCCTTTACTTTCAGAATGGGTATATCTTTCAGTCTGAAGTGAGTCTGTTGTAGGCAGCATATATAAGGGTTTTTGTTTTTTATCCATTCAGCCCGCCTATATTTTTGATCAAATCATGTAATCCATTGACATTGAAAGTAATCGATAGATATGTAACTATTGCCATTTTATTATTGATAATTTTTATTTTTTTATTTTTTTGTCTTAAAGAAGTTCCTCTAACATTCCTTAGAATATTGTTTTGGTGATGAACTCCTTTAGCTTTTTCTTGTCTGGGAAGTTCTTTATCTGTCCTTTTATTTTAAATAGTAACCTTGCTGGATAAGTCATGGTTGTAGATCCTTGTTTTCATCACTTTGAATATTTCCTGCCAGTCTCTTCTGGCCTGCAAAGTTTCTGTTGAGAAATCAGCTTGCAGTCCTGTGGGAGCTCCCTTACAAGTTACTAGGTGCCTTTTTCTTGCTGCTTTTAGGAGTCTCTCTTTGTCTTTAACCTTTGCCATTCTAATTATAATGTGTCTCTTTTGTGTGCCTGTTTGGGTTCATCTTGTTTGGGACTCTCTGCCCTTCCTGGGCTTGTATGTCTAGCTCCTTTGCCACGTTAGGAAAGTTTTCAGTCCTTATTTCTTCAAATAGGTTCTCAATCCCTTGCTTTCTCTCTTCTATTCTAGTACCCCTATGATGTGAATGTTGTTACACTTGAGATTGTCCCAGAGATTTCTTAAACTATCCTCATGGGGTTTTTTTTTTTTTTTTTTTAATTCTTTTTTTCTTTTGCTATTCCATTCAGGTGTTTTATGCTACCTTATTTTCCAAATCATTGTTTCAATCCTCTACTTCATCTAGTCTGCTGGTGATTTCTTCTAGTGCATTCTTCATTTCAGTTATTGTATTCTTCAGTTCTGCCTGGTTCTATTTTATGGTTTCTATGTCATTTTTTTGTGCTTGTTATCTCTTTGTTGAAGTTCTCACTAAGTTCCTTGAGCATCCTTATAACCAGTGTTTTGAACTCTGTATCTGATAGGTTGCTTGCCTCCATTTCATTTAGTTCTTTTTCTGGAGTTTTTTCCTGTTCTTTCATTTGGGATGCATTTCTTCGTTTTGTCATTTTGGCTGCCTCTATGTTTCTGTGTGTTAGGTAGATCTGCTACGTCTCTTGCTGAGTGATCTTATGTAGCAGGTGCCCTGTAAGGTCCTGAGGCACAGTCTTCCTGGTCACCTATTCTGGGTGCTCCAGGAGTGTCCTTTGTGTGGATTGTGTGTGCCCTCCTGTTATATTTGAGCCTTGGTTGCTATTGGCATGTCAGTAGTGGGATTGACCCTCAGGCTGATTGGCTGTGGAGTTTGCCACATCCACAGCCTGTGCGCTCCTGTATAGGAGGCTTACCCCATGAAGTGGGATTCACCTCAGTGGGCTCTGGTGCCTGTTGGGACTGCCCTTTGTTTGTGCCACTTGTGGGGCTAATTGGGTGGTTCTCTGCTGTGGTCTGAAGTCAACCTCCAAGTATGTTGGTTCTGGGGCCTCTTGGGAGGGGCTCTGGTGCAGCCTCAGGTCAGCCATAGCCTGTGACCGGTCGGGGACTACCTGGTAGGAACTACAGTGTGATCCACAGTTGGTTGCTGCCTGTGTGGGACCTGAAGGCATGTGGGTGAGGCCACACTGTGAACTGAGGATGCCTGCCACCAGTACTGGGCCTGAGGTAGCTCCACAAAAAGCAAGAACACACTGAGGCCTGCTGCCACCTGCTGCTGGTTGCAGGTTCTGATAAGCTTCAGCCTCACGTGGTAGGGAGTTAGGTGTGGCATAATCACAGTGAGTCAGCAGGGAGGAGTTCATCAGGCCAATTAGATTCGTATTTGGCTGTAAGCATAGGGGGTGGGCTCATCAGGAAAGATGGCATCCACCTGCTGGCTAAATGGGAGAAGGACCTCACACAGGGAAAATGCTGACTGTCCTCCAGGCCGCACTCTGAGGCCATATACCTCAGTCTGCCACCCGTATGCCTCTGACACCCCCAGAGTCACCATTCCCTCCGCCAGAACCCAAGGTGAGTGCCTGGAGTGAGTGTGTGCGCAGGCCGTTTAAGAGGAGGTCTGGGTTTCCTGCAGCCTCTGTCCCACCAGGACAGTCGGAATCCCCACTGTTTTTCACAGCCACATGTTGTGGGGCTCCTCTTCCCGGCACCAGTACTCTGGGCTGTGGAGGCCAGTATTGGGCTGGGTTTCTTGCTCTTCTGTGGGGAGCCTCTGTTGCAGAGATATCTCTCCCAATTTTTATCTGCCACATGGAAGTTTGGAGCTGGCCTGTTTTGCGTCTTCGTCTGTCCTATCTGTCTCACAGTGGCGTCTTCCTGATACCCTTAGCTATAAAACTTCCATTCACCTAGACTTCAGATGGTTCTCCAGGTTGATGGTTCTATAATTTAGTTGTAATTTTGTTGTGTTCATGGGATGAGGCAAGCATAGCATTTATCTACTTTGCCTTCTTGGTTCGTTCTCAGTATTTTGTTTTTCTTTTTTGTAGATTTCCTTTATGCAGGAAAAGTTACCTTCTATTTCCAGTTTGCTGAGAATTTTTATTATGAATAAAGATTGAATTTGTTAAATGCTTTTGTACACCTAAGGAGATAGTTGTATGATTTTTCTCCTTTATTTTATAAGGTGGTATACCACATTGTTTGCTTTTTCAAATATTAAAACAACTTTGCATTCCTGACATATGTCACGAGCAAGTGGGGTTTATTACCCTGTTTATATATTGATGTATTCAATTTGCCAATATTTGGTTTAGGGTTTTTGTGTCTATGTTTATATGGAATATTGGTCTAGTTTTTTCTTGTAATTTGTTTGTCTGATTTTGGTAACAGTCTGATGCCTTATGAAATCAGTTGGGAAATGTTCCCTCCTGTCTTCCTTTCTTTTCTTTTCTTTTTGTATTTTTCAGCTATAGTTGCCATTCAGTATTATTTTATATTAGTTGCAGGTATACAGGTGTACAGCATAGCAGTTAGACATTTCTCTTTGTTTTCTGAAAGAGTTTGTGAGGTTCTTAAATCTTAGAATTCATCAGTTACTACGTAGCAATGGGATTAACTACTAAATGATAATGAGAACTCTAAAAAAGACAGAAATAGCAGATATAGAGACCAGCCATTTCCATGGCTGGGGCAGAGTACCAAGGAAGGAGCCCATTTGGAAGAGGGCTTTCTTTCACAAAGCTGAGATTCAACTCTCATTGGAGGTGGTGTGGCTGTGGCACTGTGGTTGGCATAGAAGTTTGCTGAGATGGTGCATGCCGGGACTGGCAAGTAGGAAACTGCCTTCTGGGGTGTGTTTGAGACATGCCGGGAAGTTGCCTTCTGATTGCTGCTGGTGAAACTTTCTGGGAAGCCACCTCACGTTTGCTGAAAACCAATGGAGGGTAAGTATCACTGGTTGTTTCACCCCTCAGTGGAAGGGGTACATCACTGAGTGTCCCAAGTGCTGCGTGCAGCCACTCGCCACAGGAGCAAGAAGAAAAAAGCACATTATGTAGAACAAGGACGATAAGCTCCTTTGTCCTGAAAAGTCCCTGTAGAACCCTCTGTGCTGTCTGGCAAAAGAGATGGGATGCCAGTTCACAAAGCAGGTCATGGAGAGAGTTTGGGGACTGATATGGCCAATTTGTGCATTCTCTCTTTTAATCTGTTAGTAAGAGTTTTGTCAATTTTATTTATCTTTCAAAGAACCACCTAAATTGTTTCTCTATTGTTTCTTTGTTTTCTACTTCATCGATGGTTGCTTGTACCTTTATTTACTTTCTTGGGTATTACTTTGGGTTTAACTTGCTCTTTTTATCGCTGCTTAAGATGTAAGCTAGATCTTTAATTTTAGATCTTTTTTAAAATTACAGACTTTTAGCACTGTAAAATTTTCTCTACACTCTGATTTAGCTGCATCCCACGTTTTGATATATCATGTTTTTATTTTCATTCTTTTCCAAATGTTTTCTAATTTTCCTTCTATTTTTTTTTTTTTACCTTAGTGCTAATTAGAAGCATGGTGTTTAATTTCTAAATATTTGAGGATTTTTCCAGATTTTTTTGTGTGATTGATATTTAACTTAATTCTGTTGTGGTCCAAGAATATGCTCTGTTTGACTTCAGTTATTTTAAATGTGTCTAGACTTGTTTTATAACCCAATTTGTCTTAGTGTACCACACACACACACAAAAAATACACATTCTGCCGTGGTTGGCTGTAATGTTTCACAACTATCTACGAAGTCATGTTGGCTGATTATGTTATTTAAGAATTCTATGTCCTTACTGATTTTCTGTCTACATGTTCTATCAATTGCTGAGAGAGGAGTGTGGAAGTCTCCAAATACAATGGTGTGTCTGCTGTTTTTTCTTTCAGGTCTGACAGTTTGATTTTGGGGGTGCATTGAGGGCTTTGTTAGGGCCACTATAGAGCAGACTTCCCTTTAGGTTGAGAACGGCCCTATTTCTAAGGCATAGAATTCTCTGGGAGCTGAATGAGTTCCCACCATTGTGGTTATTCAGATCTTGAATCTCTCCCAGCCCTGTGAGAATTTTCATAGTTGTTCAGCTAACAGGTCCTTGGTAACTACACTTTCCCCTGTGACTCTTTGCCTGGCCCCTGAAGTGTCACATTCTGAATATGTAGCTTAGTCTAGAGCCAGAGACGCAAATGGATCCCTCTGCAGATTTCTGGGCCTCTTTCTTCATTGCTCTCTTCTCTCAGGTGCCCTGCACTGTGTATCTCGGGTGCCTCAGCCCCCTTGAACTCTGGTCTCTATCTCCATAACTCCACAAGACCCCGTGCTCTGGATGTCCCTTTGCTGTGCTGGAATCTAGTAAATGCCTCCAGACAGAAATTGGAGATCATAGGTTTTGCCTCATTTGTTTCCGCTTTCAGGGATCACAGTCCTGGGAGGCCTGTTTAACTCTGAAGCAGTTGCTTATAGCAGTTCTCATGTCTGGAAGTGAAACTCTCCACCTGTGTGTGTGTGTGTGTGTGTGTGTGTGTGTGTGTGTGTGTGTGTGTAACCTGCACAATGATGTTTATAGCAGCTTTATTTTTTTAATTATTATTTTTTCAGTTACAGTTGACATTCAATATTATTTTATATTAGTTTCAGGTGTATCGCATAGTGTTTAGACATTTATATGATTTATGCAGTGATTCCCCCTGATTAGTCTACTACCCACCTGTGTACTTGAACATTTAGCCTCCATGGATATTTTCCACATCTTTTAACGCTAATAATTTGAACCATGTACCATTATGACTTTGATGCTGTTTCAGGTGGTGGCTTTTAACTATTCGGCTGTAAAGAATGTTCTCACCCTTTTATATTGCCTGCATTGGTGCACACTTACCAGTAGGTGCTCAGCAAGGACTTGATTTCTGATCAGGTTTGATTTCATATGCTGTATTTATATATGGCCACTCATAACCATGAGTTATATTTACTGAAGCTGACCAAGCCAAGCTTCTAGATGAAAGCACTGTACGTTGCCAGTTACATCGTACAGTGTCCTGGTCTGTTCAGGCTACTATAACAAAATATCACAGACTTGACAGCTTATAAACAACAGAAACTTCTCACTGTGTCCTCACCTGGTGGAAGGGGCTAGGGAGCTCTCTGAATTCCCTAAACACTAATCCCATTCATGAGGGCGCCACCCTCATAAGCTAAGCACCTCCCAAAAGACCCCACCTCCTATACCATCACATTGGGCATTAGGATTTCAAGATATGAATTTGGGGGGACACAAGCATTCAGACCACAGCACACATCTAGGAGGAGGACCATGGTAAAAGTATCGAACTTGAGTCCTACAGTCTAGGTTGAATGCTGGCTCTGCTACTTATTTACACGATTTTGGTTCGACCACGTAAGCCTTCTGGACTGAAGCTGCTGCTTCTGTCAAGCCAAGAAGCTAGGCTGGTCGGTCAAGAAGATACTTTCCAGTTCTTACTCTGAAATTCTGTGAATTGTAAACCTGCATTTCTTTAATTCAAATCTTGCTTACCCGAAGAGGTGGTATTTTTCTAAATCAATATGGTTTGCCCCCCATTGTTTCCCGTACTGAAGGTGATCATACTGTGCCTGGTACATTTTTACTCTGGCAAAATGGTTTCATCAAGTGAAATCATTTTACAAATGGTATTTTACTTCATTTTAAAGTAATAGCGGTAAGCCTTATGGTAGATGGCATTCTTCTAGATGTGTGACCTGCTTAAAAAGGACTGTCTTTATCACTCGCACAGAACTGTTACAACATTTTAAACTGTCATGGTGGGGAAACATAGTGACAACTTAGACTAGAATCAAGAGGTAATCGAGAGGCGTGATGTACAAACCACAGTGCTGCACACTTTTTGTTCTTAGGTGCGTACTTCCTAACACTTGTTTTTTTTTGTTTTTTTTTTTTTGTCTTTTACTTGAAAGAAAGGCTGGTTTTATTTGTATGTCAAAAGTAGTATAATTTGATCATATTTTTCTGAAAATAGCTTTTTGCTTAATTGAAGCCCATGGATAAGTGGAAGCTGTTCTAAAATGTGTCCCCCTAACCCCCACCCCCCCGTTTCTTCCTCCTCCTTTCTCTTCCCCTCCCTCTCTCCTCCTCCCTCTCTCCATCCTCCATCTCTCCTTCCTCCCTCTCCCTCTATTTCGTTCCCTCCTCCCTTCCTTCTCGTTCCTTCCACCTTCCTCTTCTCTCCTCCACCTTTCCTTCCTTCACTAATATAATTGAAATTGGTACTCTATAGAATTGATAATTGTTACTCAACTAAGAGAAATGCAAACATTTTGAGGATTGTGGGTGATTGTTGAGCAGGAAATTTGAAGTGATTTTGTTCCAACAGGATATTTATAGTTCTTACATTCAGTAGGGGAGGGAAACATTAAAAAATTAAGTGATCTGAAGATTACAATGAAAAGATAGTTTGCTACTTTCTGCAGCTGTTTAACAGACTGCATTGATTAATGTTTTTGAATTGTATGGTGTATTTAACCAAATGGAGGGAATGTTTTGAAGCCCATGTTAAAGATTTTATATGCAATGTGGTACCATAAGCTCTGGGAATCAGTGTGGACTTTGGCCTCTGTGATTTTGCTGCAGTGGATTACTGCTCTATTTAGCAACAAACAGCCAGTCAATTGGAAGGGCCCCACTGGACCCAGGCAGAGGATACAACTTTCCATAATGTAAGTGAGTGATATGAAAACTTACCTGTGTATTGATGGCTTTTCAGTATGAGGGACACAATAGTATTCTCCCAGGGGGGTCTGCACAGTGTCTGGCACCGAAGCCACACAGGGTTTCTCAGCTGCTTGTGATACTGTCCGATGGGGTTGAACCATGTCAGGTTGTTTACAAATGGGAGGATTCAGGGAATCTCCACCCTCTCGCCTCTTTCCAACTGCTTTGGGGACTAGATACGTTCCTGGCTACTCCCTATGTGTAACTGGCAACAATCCCAGAATAATGTGAAAGTTTACTGCAAGACTAGGTGAGTCGAAGGTCAGGTTTTCAGGTATAGCCTCCTCCTGTAGGTCGAAGCACAGAGCCTTCAGAGGTCTCTTCCTACACATCCTTCTCGGACAGATTTACACGAACTATGATGATCTTTGCGAGTACGTACGGTTTGTAAATAAGACTAAGACACTGATTTTATGTGTCAACTTGACTAGGTCGTGGGACCCAGATATTTGTTTAAACATTCTAGATGTTACTGTGAAGATATTCTTGTTTGTTTGTTAGTTTTTTTTTTTTTTTTAAGATGAGTCTAACATTAAATCAGGAAACAGTGTAAAGCAGATTACCCTCCATAATGTGGGTGGGCCTCATCCAATCAGTTGAAGGCCTTAATTAAAAAAATCCCCAAAACAAAAAAACTGACTTCCTTGAAAGAAGAGGGAATTCTGCTAGCAGACTGCCTTTGGACTCAAATGGCAACTCTGTCCTGGGTCTCCAGCCTGCCAGCCTGCTCTGCAGATCTTGAAATTGCAAAGCATCCATGATGGCCTTAGCCAATTCCTTGAAGTAAATCTCTCTATGTGTGTACTTCCTGGTGTTCCTGTTTCTCTGGAGAACCCTGACTAATACCAATACCTTTATCCTAGAAGTGCTTCTTGGAATTTCTCCTGAAAGTACATAAAATTTTCTATTTAGAGTATTGCATTACAGTTTCTAATAAAAATGTAACTTAGAAGATTTATGTAAGATTTTGTAAGATTTGGGGGCTGTTTCTCATAGAGGATAGAAGAGTGCATGGGAAATCTTGAACATTCAGAAATATTTGTGAATGAATGTTGAATGAAAAACTTACAATTAGTCTAACTGTAAAGACTCCCCCCTACTTTACTTTAAGTGGTGTAAAGGGTATAAGGACCACTCATTTAATCCTCTCAAGAGCATGCAGAGGGCTTCCTGGGTCACGGTGATGTTGAAGTAAAACTTTCGTTTAAAAAAATGACTTTTGAAAATTCCTCCTTTGCATGGTTCAGTAGCATTTTACTTCCAATATATTCCTTTTTGTTGTTGTTGTTGTTGTTGTTTTAAACTACTATTCACAAGTGGGAAAAGGGCCTGAACCTTCCCATTTAAGAAAATGTGCTAGAAAGACCAATTTACATGTCATTGACTGGAATTTAGTAAAATTCCAGCCAGAGTCACAGGAGAGGCTGGAAAATAAGGTCTTTTCTGGGCTCCTGGGCACTTCAGGTAAAATTAGGTTCAGTTACTAAGGAGGAGAAGACAGTGAATGTTGGAGCAGGCAACAGCCTCTGTCACAGGGTTCCCGTTTTTTAAATGTTATTTAAAATTTCCATCTGTGGAAAGGCATTTTATTCAGTTATTTTCAGTACGACACTATTAAAGCTGGCAGATCTGAATCATCATGATTTTTAGGGGGGAAAAATCCACACACTGAAAATGATTGTAAACTGTTGGAGCTGGCATAGTTCTTAGATGTCATCTGGCAGAGCTTCTTCAGTTTTCCGAGGAAGAAACTAAAACCCACAGAGGTGCAGTGACGTAAGCAGACGTTCTAATGCATGGGGAAGACTTCTTGGGAACAGGAAGCTGGTCATTTCAGCCTGTGTCTACACACCCTAATCCCTGTCATTTCAAGTTCAGTCAAAGTCAAAACGTTATCCCGCCCTTCAGTGCTGCGTTGTTTTCTTTCCATGAAACTTTAACTGTACAAATACCGGCCATTTGGGAATCGGCAAGTGCCAGAAAAAGGTTGCAAATTCTTGCTGTCCCACTCACACTTTATTTTTAGCAGTAAAAGGATCATTCCTGTTCTTAGCATCTTGAAACAATAACGGCCGCATCTATTGAGAGTTCGTTTGTTAGCTCCATGGAAGCAGGGATCAAGTCTGATTTTACACCCCACTGCGTCCGTAGTGCCTACGCTGGTCCTTCATGCATAATATATAATACGACAAATAAATAGCTATTGGATGAGTGCGCGTCGTGTTTATGAGGTGGCAGACACTGTGTTAAGCACTTTTCATGAGTTATCTCATTCCTTCCTCATAATAATCCCACGAGGTAGATAATATTTGAAACTAAAACTTGAAAACGTGCCCAAGGATATAAACAGAGTGAGTGTTGGGACCTGGACCCGTCAGTCTGACTCCATCCTGAATTACCAGGGAAGCTGGAGGTTTTGGGTTTGCCACTGATTATCATATGAAATGTATAAAGCTAGTCTTAGATTAAATATGGGGAATTTTAAAAGCCCAACTAGCTGACATTGTTATCCCTCACTGAAAATTAGTGACTTAGCCTTACCAAAAATGGAAGAATAAAATAGGACAAAACTGACCTGTTGGGTTGGCTAAAGATAGTTGGGTAATTTGGGGAGTAGGATGAGGTTAAGTGAAGAGTAGTTATTTCAGTGAAGTTTCACCCCTATTTCGTTTGAGATGTCCAGCGACTTTCGTCTGAGCCATACGTTCAATTTGAAAAGGCCACCTGACTGAAAGTCTGTCTGACTGCAGATTATCTTGTAACAAATGGAACAGGCTAAATGAATGCTTTTCTAAGACAAGGCTTTAATAAAACTGACTCAAGAGGAACTAAAAAAGAAAAGAAAATGACCAATTATCATGGAAGAAATTGAGCCATTTGTTATAAAACATTAGGCGTAAACAGTTTCCAGTTGGATAATTTTAAATTATTGAGGATCAGATGGTTCTTAGGCTGTTCAAAAGTGTTCTAGAACAGAGAAAAAGAAGTATGTCTTCCTAATTATCTTTATGAAGCAAGCACAACATTGGTATAAAATAATGGGTGAGGGTAGCACTTAAAAACAATTAGCTAAGCAACCTAATCTTTCTTAAGAACATCGATGTGAAAATCCCACATAAAGTATCAGCAAATAGAATCGAGCAATGCATAAAAGGACAGCACCATGGCCAAGTGAAGTTCATTTTAACAAATCAAAGAGGGATTGTGGGGACAGAGCCAGGAGTGCAGTTTCCAGGCTCTCAGCCTCACATGGAAAGATGCTGGCCATCAACTGTGATTGCATGGCCATCAGCTGTGGCTAGTTGGCCGTCAGCTATAACCAGTGAGCTATTGGCCTCTAATATAACTGCTGTGGCTATGCTAGCAGAAAAATGGGGGCTAGCAAGAAGATGGTGGCTGAGCTAGCAAGAGCGGATTGCAGAGAGGTGGATGCCGCCAAGTGAGAATATAGTGGTATCTGTGGCTCCCTGGGTGTTCCTTTTTGGCCTCACCATATCCTGAGTTCTTATGTGGGGAGCGGGACCAGAGACCCCGCGTGACTCCCTGCATGACGGATCCATAGTGGAAATTTGCTAATGTAATTCTCTATTTTGATGGGTAATGGAGGGGAAATTATGTTGATTTCAATGGATGTGGCATAGTCATTTGATAAAAGTCAGTATATGTTCTGGATAAAACAGTAAAATAGTAGCAGATCATATTAGGGAGATTTCCATGAGTTATTTTCATTATGCTTAATGGTGAAACACTAGAACCAAGTTTTCAATTTAGAAATAAATGGGATGTCCACAGCAATAATCATTATGATTTGACAAATGTAACAAGTTTAGAGCACCAAGTGAACAGTGCTTCTATGTCCCAGGCAAATCATTTAATCCTCCCAAAATCCAGCAAAAGAGATGCTATTATTCCCATTTTACTGATAAGAAAATAAAAGCACAGGGAAATAAAACTTGCCCAAAGTCACACTGCCGGTAAGTGGCATAGCTGGGATTAGAATCTGTGTTTATACCGCCCCTCTAGGAAGAAAATTCTTGATAATAGGAGAACTTGAATAAATGGAGATTGGAAGATAATTTTGAAAAGATGGCATTCCCTCTAAATTTATTACTGAATTAAGTTATATTCCAATTGTAATGCCAATAATATTTTTTTAACTTGAAAAAATGTTTCTAAAGTTCCTCCAGAGGAATACATATTCAAGAACAGGCCGGAAAAAATCTGTATAAAAGTATAATGAGAAAGGACTTCAAGTTGCAGTAATGCAGTGAGCATGGTAATGGCCCAGGAATAAACACCTGGAAGACATAGAAAGGGATCAGCAAACTAAGGCTAGCAGGCCAATTAAAGCCTTGCCTTTCCATTTATTTATTATCTATGGCTACTTCTGTGGTACACCAGCAGAGTTGAATAGTTGCAACAGAGACTCTATGGCTAGTAAAGCCAAAAGTATGTACTGTCTGTTCCTTTACAGAAAAAGTTTACCAATCCCTGGCATGGAATAAAGTCCACATTCAAATGTCTGTAGATGCCATTTGAAAATCAGTGGGACTATTTGATTATAGAAGTTGTCTTGTCCTTTACCCCATGCATACATACACATTGCAGATAATAAGTAATAATTGTACTGAAAGAAAGTAAGGCTTTTATCAATTAGTGGTGAAAGAAGTTTTTCCAGGGTTGCTATTAACAAGGAAAAAGAAAGTACTAAAATATGACCACAAACAAAAGCATATATTTAAATTGCGGGGGAACAGTGGAAACAATATTTGAAGTCAAATGGCTAATGTGGAAAAATATTCCTAAAACGTGTTTAACATATTTTAACATTTAGGGATCAGGGTTCAGTTGCAGATTACAGAACCCAATCTGGCTCTTTAAGTAGTAAGAGATTTAATACAAGGAATTAAGTGGTTACTGAATCCTTGGAGGGGCTGAAGGAGGAAATCCAGGAGCAACTGCTCCTGGGCAACTGCTGCTGGGGTTCACCCAGGAAGCTGCCAAGGAAGCTGCTGTCTCCTCTGCTGGTTATCGGGTCCCAGGATCACAGCTATGAGCCTAAAATAGGAAGCTGCAGCTAGAACTGTTGGCTGACAAGTTCCACTGAGCCCAATGACCCCACAAGCAGCTAATGTGAATGCCAAATGTGCCTTGTGTGCTGACTCAGTTTCTCACTCAAATTCCTTTCAGTACATCCCAGTGGTAGAATGACATCACATTTGAAAACTTAGCTGCAAGGGAGTCTGGAAAGTGTAGTTTTTAGCACTCCGGGAACAGGAGGAGGTTCAGGCAGATGCTGAAGGAGCCAATCTACTTTACAGCTCACAGTGATACACCTCGGTGTGTACATAGGGAGAACTGTGAAAAACTAACAAGAAAAGGATGAGTGCCCTAATTTAAAAAAACAGACACAGGAGGACAGGTAACTCAAAAGAAGAAAGTCAAAAGATCATACAAAATGAAAGTCTGTTCAAACTTATTATAATCAAGAGCTGCAACTGAAATCACCGATGATAAACTTGATATTGTCAAGGATGTGAGGGGAGGAGGCACCCTCCTGCCACTACAGGAACAGAAGAGCTTTTCAAAGGGTAGAGTCAACCCCTTGATTTAACAATCCTGCTGCCAGGAGTACCTGCCAAGGAAGGAGATAATCTCATGAAGTTAACAAGAGACATATATCCAAGCATCATAATATTGCTCTCAGAGTATTGCTCTTAATGGCAAGGCACTGCAAACCATCTAAATGCCCATCAAAAGGGGACTGAGGAAATAAACGATGGCAGGTTTTCACCACAAAAATACCATTACTTCCTTTGAAAAAGAAGCATTGCTCAGGGATGACATCATGTGGCAATTAAGTGCCCAGGCTTTGGAAGTAGAGTGCCTGAATTTGAACCCTGATTCTACCACTTACTTGCTGTGTGATCTTGGAACGTAATTTATCTTGCCACTTGTAAAATAGAGGCAATAACAGCAAAGTAGGCCTGATAACAGATAATAACCTTCTTGGCTGAGTTTTATGAAAATTAAATGAGTTAATGTGATGCCTCTTTTTTAGGTCTCAATGAATATTAGGTGAACATTGATCTCAATGAACATTGATCTTTGTTGCTCGAGATCAATGACCACAGCATGACATTATAAGTGATAAATTACAGTTTCAAGTACATTATGATTCATTTTATAAAAAAGCAATGTACATGTGAGCACACACATATAAATGATAGAGGCAACAATAGAATTTTCCAAAGTGTGTTCAAGATATTAGAAGAGGTCCTCTTTGAATGGGATTTTGGTTGATTTTACTTTATTTGCACTGTCTTGTATTTGTGCGTGTTTATGTATGTGTGTTTATAATGTGCCATGTACCATTTTAAAAAAGTTATTAAAAATAAAAAATAACAAAAGGAGGGTTTAAATTCCCTTATATTATTTTGACTCATATAAGACACACAACCCACTACTGGCAGACATGGCCCCAAGGTCCCTGAGGAGAAGCTGGGAGTGTCAGCCATCCTTGGGAACACACTGGACCTCAGCAGGGATCTGGGGCCTCCAAGCAGGAGTCAGGCACCAGCTCAGATCGCTATGGCAACCACAGTGGAAAGTTTAAAAAAAGTGGTTTTGAGGAAAGAAAGTGCATCTCTTTATCATTAGGGTCATAGACATAAGAAGCTTGAACAAGAATTCCAGTCCTTAGGCCAGAGGTTCAGACAACTAATGAATGATTTGGCGTATAAGCTCTTTTCATAAACAGCAGATGTTTCCTCTCCTGATGACCTATGGAATCCCAAGATTATTGTTTAATAAACATATGGGAAATGAGGTATGCAAACGAGTGATGCCCTCTTCAGAACAGAATTAGCAAATCCTTGAGTTCTTTGGAAAGTTCTGCAGAGCCTGGGTGAGAGGGGAGCCCCTACTTCTGTGGCTCTGACCCTTGCTTCTAATTCTAGATCAGAATCAACTTTGAGAAAGTTGAAACTCTTACCCCCATTCAAAGCCCTTCAAATAGATAAAGGTCGCTATTTTGGAAAGTGGCACTTATTGTCTGCGGTAGGGAATTTCAAGAGTTAGGTCTTAGGGTGCAAAGATAGAGTGACACACCATTTTATAGTCTTGTTTGAAAAGCTGATGATTTTCTCCTCTTCTTCCCATAACATTTTCCTTTGGATGTAGTCGTGTTTCCCAAATCAGGACAAATGTCATGTCTCTGAGAAGAATTTCTGGTTCTCTTGAGGGTCGTGGGCCTCTGTTGCTGCTCCTTTCCCCTGTGGGGAGGGGGTTTGTTTTCAGATCCATCTTCTCCCTGAGACTGACAGTCACTCCGAGGTTGGGTGGTGGAGGCCGGCAGAGGGATGCTGTGCATTTCTGATACCCAAGTGCCCGTCCTGCTCTGGGACTTGATGATAAATATCGCATGCTCAGTGTGGCTGGCACCGAGGACAGGGAGCAGGCCCCCCACGTCTGGTGCCCCCGCTCATTTAGCCTAAGATGACATTCCTTTTCTGCTCTGCTAGTTGTTAGTGAGTGTGTGATTCAGCTGCTGACAGACCAGTTGTCCTCTTTCACCAACTGAGATGTCACAGAGCTTCGAGAGCCCCAACCCGGGAAGCAGAGGGTCTTCCCTTGGGCTTTACCCATCCTCTCAGTGTGATATTTTAGAATTTTGATGCTCTCACCCTGTTTGGTCTTGAGCTGTGAAAACGGGTTAACAGGCTGGTGTCTGTGGAGTGACATGTATGTCTCCCTAGAGAAGCCTGCAAAGCCCCACAGCTACCCAAAGAATCTCAGGACCCCAGTTCAGAGAGCTGCCAGCATTAGGGGCCCAGCCCCTCTCAGTAGGGCTTTCTGAGGGAACACTAGTAGAAAACTAGTTGCCCCAGCTCTCCGCTGATGGAAGAGGGCTGGGGGCAAGGGAGAGAAGTAGCCTCTGGGGGTGTGTTTGTGTGTGTGCATTGTTGGTGAAGAGAGACTATTCCTTCTGCTCTCCTCTCCAAATAAGGGATGGGAGGCTCCCAAATCTACTGAGGGAGCCTGAACCATCCCTCTTTCCACTAGTCTGGAAACGGGTGGTCACAGTGTCTCCTCCGCCTGAGCTCTCGTGCTGCTGGAGTATGGGGACACAGACTGGAGAGAGAAGGTGGGGACCTTCCTTACCACCTCCGTGGGCCTGGCAGGGACATCTGTGCATCCTGTGTTTCTCCGGCATGCCCCAGGAGGGGTGGCTGGCTGCCTTACAGGTCTCTCTACAAGAGAGTTGCCTACTGGGATAGGGGTCCCTTCAGTCTCCTCTGGGGTGCTGAGGGAGGCAGGTAGAGGCTAGACACAGGAGGACCTCCTGTGGGAGGGGCCTGATGACCACACTCTCTCACAAGAATCAACATATTTGCTCTTGAGAGTCTATTTTGAGCCCTACCCCATGGAGGAGACTGCTGTCCGGTCAGAGTTAGACAAAGAAACAGGCTTCCAAAAGGAAGGGGCTGGCACTTGGCCACAGGCAGCTGGGCCGGTGGGTGCCTGGGCCTCCACTCTGTCTTCCTGCCCCGGCACCTCAGCAGCAGGAACTGGAAAGAGAGACGGGGAATTTGGGAGAGCCCCAGGGCCGCAAGTCTAGCCTGCCTGTGGGAAGGGTTTTGAACCAAATATGAGTTTGAAGAGTTAAAATGAAGAACAGGTCTTCACACACTGGAATTATACTGTTCGAATAATTGAAATTGACCCAGAAGTGACGGAACAGGGTTGAGATATTGCAAAAATCCCCTTCTCTCCAGGGAGGTGTTCGCAGAGCAGAGTCTTTCAGGCAGGCAGTTACTGGGGAAAATAAGTTCATTCCATGTTTATAGCACCAGCAAATGAGAGCACCTGTGAATCAGCTTCTTTGGGTACATTTGTAAACAACTGATGAGCCCATGGAACTGTACCACCGTGGAAGCTGCTGGGAACCTGGGTCACCTTCCCTGTTTCAGACAATCACCTGGAAGTCACCTGGGCTGGCGAATGTGTGAAGAGAAAGTTCTCTCCTTACTTTAGGTGTGTGTGTGGAACAGACCTGTGGGCCTGCAATGAGTCGGGTCCTTTTCCTCACCTTGAAAAGATGGAGATTCCTTAGAAGAGTAAGAGTTACCCAGTCAACCAGCTATGAATGAGGCATGACCTTAGACCAGGAAATAATGGATTGGATGAAATTTGGAGTGTGGGAAGTTAGAAAGCCTGTCCGTCCATCCATCCATCCATCCATCCATGCATCCATCCATCCATGCATCCATCCATCCATCCATCCATCCATCCATCCATCCATCCATCCATCCATTGATTCCTCCATCCATCTGTCCCCTCCTTGTGTTTCTCTTTTGTAAACTTTGTATCAAGTGTATAAATATTTATTTGAATTTCTGTTTATTGTCTGCCTCCTCCACTAGACTATACACTTCTGAGAACACAGCCATGTCTGTTGGGCTCACCATTCTATCTACATTACCAGGCCAGTGATGGCACATGGCAGGCACTCAATCAATATTTATTAAGTAAATGAATACATGAACACTCAATGACAGTCATTAAAATAATGTTCTTTAAATTGCTGATTTTACTGTAAGCTAAATGTCCTGGTCTCACGAGGCTGTGATCCAAAACAAGATCACATTTCTGTTTTAAAAATTAACATTGTAATGTTCGGCACTATTGTGACGGTAAGAGTCCCCTCCCCAGGGGAATTCTGGGAGTTGTCTGAGGGGCTGTCTCTCAACAGTGCTCAGGAGACTGTTCTCTCTGTCCCCAGCCCTCACTTCTGCCCCAGCTCCTGGTGACCCTTGGAGGGTGGCTTTCCAGTGGGCATGGCTCCCTTGGCTGGTGTCCCTGTCTAGCACCCCATTCTGGCTTCAAGGGAGCATACACTTCCCTCTCCCCTTTGCTCTTCCATGCGAACCTTGGCTAAACTCTCCCAGAAGCACAGGAGAGACCCTGAAACCACAGAGAATAACTTAAAAGCACCACTACTTTCAGTACCAACAAACTACCGAGCCCAGACCTGACCTCAGACAGTCCATCTCAGAGCCACTTCCCTGCCTACCTCCCGGCCAGCCACCAGGCCGCAAGGGGCAGCCCCTCACCCAGCACTGGGAAGGTGCTGGGCAAACTTCCCTTAGCATCTGAAGAGAAGGGGGGTTGTTGGCTTGTTTGTTTGCCTTACCTTTATTTAAAGCCCGTACCTCTGCTGAAAGACACATCTATTTGCATTATTAAATGAAACAGTCTGGGACATCAACATTCAGGTGACTCCATGGCACTTAGGTCTTCCCCAGGACCGACAGGAGGGAATGTACTCATAAATATTTTCCTAAACCAAAATACAGTCTTTCCTATAGATAAATTCAAGACTCCTCCTGTAGGAGGCAGAAACCATTTGCAACATCCACTAATTTTGGATCTATTCTCAGTGAGGTCTTCCCCCAGTATCTTATTATTACAATTTTTGGTCTTTTACAGAACAGCACTCATTTGGATGCCACTTTCTGATACCTTTGTTTGAAACCTAATCACTCCTTTGCACTAATTCTTGTTTATTATTTCTTTAACACATATTTATTGAAGGTTTACAAAATCCCTGTTTCCAGGGAACTTATATTCGTCGAGCAGGTATCAGCAAATTTTTTTTCTGTGAATGGTCAGATAGTAAGTATTTTAGGCTTTGCGGGCCACAGGCCTCTGTTGTACAGATACTCAACTCTGCCATTTTAGCACTAAAGCAGCTGTAAACAAGATATAAACGAATGGACGTGACTGGCTCCAATAGAACTTTATTTACAAAACAGATGGCTGGCCTGGGTGTTGGAGTTTGTTGACTTCTGTTTTAGACAATAAAACAGATATATGGTATGATGAAATGCTAAGAATAGAAATAAGACATGAATCGCAGGGGATCAAGCGTGTCGGAATTTATGCTGATTGAGATTGGAAATCCTTGGAAGATTTGAAGAGGGAAATGGTCTGATCTGACTCTCAGTTCCTGTGCAGCACATTGCAGAGAGGATGGAAAGTTGGAACCAGTTGGAATTTGCAATGGTTATTGCAATGTTCCAGATGCAAAGGGATGGTGGTTGGTACCAGAATAGGAGTGATGAGGTGGTAAGACTTGCTTGCATTCTAAGTAGATTTCGGTCTAACCAATAGGCTTTGCTGATGGTCTATATAAAAAGCATATAAGAAAGAGGAAAAGTTCAAGGATGCCTCTAAGATCTTAATGTGAGCAGTTGGAAGAATGGCTTTCCCATCCACTGAGATGAATAAGAGAGAAGGAGGAATAGGTTTGAGGCAGAAGACAAAGAGTTATGTTTGGGATATATTAAGTTCAAGATGCTTGTCAGACAAGCAAGTAAAGGTGTTGAGTAGGTAGCTGTATATATGAGTCTGAGATTAAGGGGAGCTGTCTGGTGTTAGAAATTTGAGAGTCATCAGCATGTGGATGGTCCTTGCAGTATGGATGAGATCAGCTAGAAGGTGAGAATTAATGCAGAAGAGAGGCCCAAGGATGGAGACTGGCATGTTCTGGTGTCTGAGGGTTTGGAGGCAGAGACCAGGGAGAGCAGAAACCAGCCGAGGATATTGAGAAGGAGTGGCCAACATGGTAGGAGAGATGCAAGGGCGAGTGGGTTCAGGGTGGAGAGTGGGCTAGGCGAGCCTGATGCTTGTGGGTAACTCAGGAGAGGCTGAGAATGTCTTCTGAAACCGTGGACCAGGGCTTCCCATGATTAGACAGGAGAGCTCAGCAGGAGACCTCTTTGCATTTCCTCTTGGACCCTGCATTTCATTTTCCTCTGTGGTTCCCTGCTGCTGCTTTCAGTGAAGTCCCAGGCCATCACTCTTGCCTGATCCCTTTATCACCAGACAAGTTGCATTTCTTTGTGACTTGGCAACTTGGCAGGGAAATTGTACCTCCCAAATTGTTCATAATCCTTGGCTAAACTGCTCCCTTTGTATTGAGAAAAGAAGCCAGCAGAGGCAGAGAATGATTTCTGGAATGAAGAGGGAAATTTTCTGACAAAAATACAGGCACATCATACGCCACCTCCGCCCCCCTTGCCTTGTTCCCTGGGGCAGGGTAAACTCTCCTTGCCAAGATAACAGTTTTCCTCATTCACACAGGGTGAAAGTGCAGCTACCCCTGAGAGGTGTGGGAAGCACTCTGGCTTTCCCATGGAGGCAAAGCAACAGGAATGGTCTTTCATGAGTGGGTGAATGTGTGTGTATGAGGATAAAGGTGAGTGAGGAGGAGGCTGGGCAGAGAGGTAAGAGAGAACAGCCTGAGGGCGGGAGAAGGCTGGCGAAAGGAGAAAACCAATGCAGAAATGGTGGTAATGGGGGTGGCAGGATTTTGTGTGTGTGTATCATTTGAGTGTCTTTGACCTAGAATCGACCCCATGTTTAAGTTCACGGATCCAGGAAATCGGTCTCCTCCTCCTTCTCTCTTTCAGCAAAGATGACACCTGGCACCCTGAGCTCATATCTGCTCGTGCCTTTGCTCTGTTTTTTTTTCTTACTCTGTTCAATGTGGGTGTTTGGCATGTTGGACTGAGGTTTGACAGTGACACTCCATCCAGCTGTCCCCGCCATGCTACTCTACTGAATTATCTTGAAATCTGTCCTGCTTGCATGGCTCTCTTTAATTCCCGCCAACCAGAGTCTTGGACAGGCCTGTTGTGACATGGAATCATGCATTTGGCACCTTCCCTGCTAACAATCTTCTTGGATTATTGAACATCTATCTTTTAGGCTTCAACTCTTGTGGTTGATGGACAATCAGCTGTCCCTGAATAAAGCTGAGAGCCATGGACTTGATGGGACCTGTGGTGGTTTGCGTCCCAAGTCAAGGACTATCCAGGTACACCCTGTGTTTAACACGGGTCAGGCCATGTAAGTCCTTTAGATTAGTGGGATACCCAGAAAGATGGAATGAATGGTTTTAAATTGATTTAATGATTCTTTTTGTTACTGGGCTTTATCAAATCCAGAATACAGTGTTTGTTTTTGTTTCGTTTTGTTTTGTCCTGGCTACCAGGTAGCAAATCACAAAAAAAATTAGACAGTGAAGAAAGAAGCATGGAGGTGGTAGAAGACTGTATTATTTTAACATTTGCTACCAGAAATATTCCCAGGAAGGGAGCTGTTTCAGGAAAGTATCTTGACAAGATACATTTGGGGATGAAAGGGGGAGCACTGAGGGTTTCCAGGAGTCGAAACAACCCAAGGGATTTTGAGAGTGCTGTGCACATATATTAAGATCTGGGGAGAAGAAGATAGGAAAGAGCTAGAGGGGGCCCCCCCGGTGTGCAGCACCTCTATTCTATTAGTCAGGGTTCTCCTGAGAAACAGAACGAATAGGATATAAATATATATTCATATGTATATGTATATCGTGTTTCCCCGAAAATAAGACCTAGCCAGACAATCAGCTCTAATGCGTCTTTTGGAGCAAAAATTAACGTAAGACCTGGTCTTATATTATGTTATGTTAGATAAGACCTGGTCTTATATTAATTTTTGCTCCAAAAGACGCATTAGAGCTGATTGTCCGGCTAGGTCTCATTTTCGGGGAAACACGGTATGTATGTGTATGCATATGTATATATGTATACATATGTGCATATGTACATGTATAAAGAGATTTATTGTAAGGAAGTGGCTCACACAATTATGGAGGTTGAGAAATCTCATTATCTACTGTCAGCAAGCTGGAAATTTCAGCCCAGGTCTGAAGGCCTGAGAAGCAGGAACGCCAAAAACAAAAGACAAAGGTCCCGGCTCAAATAGGCTGAGTGAATTCAACCTTCCTCCCTCTTTTCTATTCAGGCCCTCAACAAGTTGGGTGATGCCACCCACAGTGGCGAGAGCCACCTGCCTTACTCAGTCGGCCAATTCAAATGTTAATCTCTTAGGGAACCCCTCACAGACACACCCAGAAATAACATTTAACCAGGTATCTGGGCATCCTGTGGCCCAGTCAAGTTGACACACAAAATTAACCATCACAGTGGCCCCGTTGGTAAAGAACTCAAAGAGATTTTAAGCACAGAGACAACAAGTACTCAGTATGAAGGGGCTGCACGTTAGTAAGTAACTCCTGCCTCTCCCAGTTTGCTGAAATCTTTAGTCAAGTGTGCACATTTTCTAAGTGGTGTGTTTGTGTAAATGTATGTGTGCATGGATGCGTATGTGTGGGTATGTATTACATATGTAAGCTCACGTGTGTGTGCTTGTGTGTGTGTGTGTGTGTGTGTATGTGTGTGTGTGTGTGTGAGAGAGAGAAAGAGAGAGAGAGAGAGAGAGAGAGAGAGAGAGAGAGAGAGAGAGAGAAATACAGTGAGACAGAGACAGGGTTGGTGGTTTGTGCAGGCGGAAGGGACTGGGATTGCCCCCACCCCCCACCCGCACAAGGGCTGTTGCAGTGCAGGGCAGGGACTGGATGAGGGGTAATCCAGAAATTTAGCAAATTCAGCAGAAGCAGGACTCTGAATAAGAGCTGATGGAAAGGCATGAATGCACAGAAATCTTGTGGATGGCTGAAATGAAGTGGGAGTTGCAGCCTCTTTTCTAGATTATGAGACATGCATGGTGACGCCAGTGATGTGTTCTCTACGTGCTGTGGAGGCTCCATTAACTCCTGGTAAAATAACTCCCGAGACTAATCGACGTTCAATCCGACCATAACTGCCCTTCCCTCTCGACAAAGCAAATATTCTGGATTTTTCCTCTACCTTTATATTTCTCTGCAGCTATCATTTAACAACTTCCCATCTCCTCTTTTATCAAAGGCACTTTAACCTAATTTTAGCAGACAAAATTGCTGTGGGTGAGGGTATAATTTTCTGCAGTGGCTCGGCATGTAGGACCCTGTCAATTTTTATTCAAGGCCTTAGTATAATTCAATAAAAGCAACTTGGTTTATATAGAACTTCAGGGTACCAGTTGTATAAGATGAATTAGATTTTCATGCAAGCTACCGAATGACCAAATGACAAAATGTGAGTACAGTGTTTTCCTGAAATCTGGAATGGCTGTGCAGATGAGACTTAATCTGTCACATCACAAATCCTCTTTGGAGTCGGTCAACACTCCCCCTTCCCTATCCCACTGTACTGTACAGATCATTTATATGTGTCAGCTTCTGAGCTTGAGTCATCACATACTAATCAGATGAGAAATGTGTTAGTGAGGAATCATATAAATTTTATTTTCAGAGTGAAAATAAAGGCAGTGCACATTTACAATTCACAGTGAAGCTATCGCAGCTTTTTAGGATGCAGTAAAAGTCCGTTTTAATAAATATCACGTAGTTTACCTGTAGCCTATGAGGTACATTTTGGAGATAGGCAGAGTGAAAAGTGTAATCTGCTTTTAAGCATTTTCCACTAATATAAACTACTCAAATTAAGTATTTGGGCATGCTTGCACTGCTAAATGAGGCAGAAAACATTACCAAACTTTTATGTTACTAAGACTCCTTAGGTGCTTGGCTGTGTTAGGAATGAGTCATGCAATGTACGTGAAAAACCCTCCACAGTAGATTTCATAGGCCAAAGAGGCCTCCTTCCCCTCTGCCTCTTGTTCTCTGATCTTGGGACTGCAGGCACCTTACGTGTAAAACTAGGTGAATTAATCCTATGAGTGTTGTTATTCAGGTTAAATGAGATAATGCATGCAAGCCTGGCATACACTAAGTATCCAATGATACTAAATGATACTAAATGATACCTATTATTATTATCATTATTATTATTAGCCTGCAGTATTTAACTCAACACTTATTTTTAACCAGATGTTCTATTTATTAACATTTTAACATATTTTAAGATGGAAATTTTACATAAGTTCCTGTCGGTTAGGCTGAATTTTATTTGCTATAAGAACATATTATATCAAGGAAAAGTAGATGTTTAAAAAGTAAAGTAGTTTAGTCATAATATTTATATCCTACAAAACAGTTTTCCTCTCTCTGGATTCCCTTGTCCACGAATAGGCACATTCTGACATCACTGTTCATAGCATTATTCTAAGGTCTGCGTGGTCACAAAATGTCCTGTAAATATATTCTATGCTCTCCATGATTGTATTTTCTAGTGGCCATGTAACATTTGGTTGAGGTTGTGGACCCTAATTTAACTAGCAGTCCCTGATTTTAGTCATTTTGATTGCTTATGTTTTTTACATACATTGCAGGGATGAATATCTTTTGTAGAGGGAGTCAAAGGATTCTAGATTTCGAGAATTGGAAGAGGTGGGTCCTTTGCTTGGGGCTGGGGGTGGGGGCTTTGTAGCTGAGACGTTTGGGGTAGAAGACTGGGGCTCTCGCGTGCTTCTAGACAACCAGCAGCAGTGGGGATGAGGCTGGGGCATCCCAAAGGAGAAGACACTACCCGACTGGCTACAAGGCTGACTCAGGCTGTATGGAGAAAGGCAGAGGGGACCTTGAGGTTGCCTTCTGGGTTGAAATGCTCAGTCTAGCAGGGAAGGGAGGGACTTGGGGAACAGTAGAAGAGGGGTCAGCATCTTAGAGGTAAACTGTGCTTCTGCTGCTTTCCAAGTAGGAAGTCATTTAACCTTATAAAGTACTGTTTACTATATGAAGTCAGTAATACCCCAGATAAACAGATGGGGAAACTGAGGCATAGAGAGGTGGCAAAAGTTGCCCAAGTCAACAGCTGGCAACTTTGGGGGCTTGTCCAGCTCCTCAGGACTTCCCTGAGCAGACAGCTGTGGAACCCTAAGGAGCACCCACCTGGGTGTCTCTGGGAAGTATGCTAACAGTCTTAGGCCAGTAGAGGGCATGTGAAACAGCCCTACCCTTGAGGACCTCTGGAAAGCCTGGAGGAGCCATAGAGAATGCACTTTTCAGCAGCTGGTGGTAAGAAAAGCCATCTAAGCTGCTATTCCTCAGCAATGACTGAGTCGACTAAATTGTTTGGGTGATTACTATTTTGGAGTTACGTTGCTCTAGTTGATATGCAATATTATGAAAATGTATAATTAAAAATAACAAAAAGCATTTTTTTGGCTTGCATATTGGCAAATATATCTATACTGGGGGTGCCAAAAAAATGCATACAAGTGGACACTTTGGTCAATGTTTCTCAAGCAGTAGTTTGTCGTAATCAGAAGTGTCTGGACGCTGATGGTAACCACTTTGAGCATCTCTTGTAATTGCAGAAGTTAAATGTGATTTGTGTTCATCTTTTGTAATCGTTACATATTGAATATTACAATTTTAATACAGTTTTCCATTTTTAAAATGTATATACATTTTTTTGGCACCCTCTGTATTCCAGTATACTGTTAGTGTATGTATTTGTATATATAGATATGTATGTATATAGATATGTATATATACAAATAAATATATGTGAATATATATTATATGTTATTTGATGTATAAGTAATGTATAAAACAATATGTTATGTGTTATATATTTATAAATATTGCATACATTTCTATATTTATATATGTTTAAACATATAGCTATAGGTATAAACATGTGTGTAAGGATGTTTATTACATGTCTCTTTATAATAGCGAAAAATTGGAAATTAGTTAAATGTTCCATGGTAGTAGAATAGATAAAGAAATTATACCTACCTATGCTGGGGAATAGAAGCCTTAAAAAAAAAAAAAACATGCTTGCAAGAATATTTAGTGACAGGGAACCTGCTTATGATGTAATATTAAGTTTTTAAAAGGCAGTATATAAAATAGAAGTTACATTATATTTTGCAAAGAAAATTAAAAAGTATTCGTAAAAAAACAACTGGAAAAAATGAACGGAAATATCAAAATGAAAATGGTGATTATTTCTGGGAGGTCAGAACAGGGGGTTTTATTTTCTTCTTTGTATTTTACTGTAAAGTGTTCACGGTTTCTTCCGTGAGCACCACAAATATACATAGAAACCACTTCTTCTACATTTAAGTAGAGAAAAACCACACCTTTTACATTTTCCCATTTTATCCCAGTTTCCAAAATCTGTCCTATTGTCAGATTGTGTAATTTCACTTTAGCTTGAGAAATAAGATGCTGTAGGACTTTGAGGACAAGAAAAGTCAAGATTTTTCTAAATTTGGTTTCTAAGGAGAGTTAGCAGATGAATCGCTTTATAAAGTAATACTCTAGGTCTGTCAGCTAGACTGTAGAGGGAGGCTGAGGCACCATGGAGGAAGGCTGCCTCTGCCATCCACGAGCTGAGGGACCAGGACTTTGTACGGTGTACGAACTGGATGGGCCAAGATTTAAGTCCACGTGGAAAGTTACCTATGTTGGCTTCATCTCGTGAAATCTCAACATAGTGGTAAAATGACCACCTTGTTGGGTTGTTTGAAGAGTTATGACATAATGCACATAAACATGGGAGCAAGGAATCGAGGGCGTGTAACCCATATCCAGTTCTGGATCTTTCCTGGTTTACATCTTTGCCTGTCAAATCAAGGAATTGGAATAGACGATCTCTAAATTCCCGTTTCTCTTTAAACCTTAACCTATGGTACTCAAAAAGCCTTGAGCAAGGAGAATTTAATATCCCCTTAGCTTTTATTTATCCTTCTTTGGCAAAGAATGAGTTATCACAGCACATGCGTATACATTAAGGAACCAAGTAGCGGGGTTTGAAATTCATCACTGTGAGCAGAGGGGCTTACAGGAAGCCAGAGTGGGCCACAGTTCTGAAGGTGAGAGATGATGAGGAACGAGGTGACAGGGTACAGGTGCCTTGGTCTACTGCCCTTTCCTGGAAAGACTCAGTTCATTATCCAAGGGCTCTGTGTTTTATTTTCTCTAGTGCAGTGGTTCTCACGCTTTATAGCAAATTACAATCACCAGGAGAGCTTTAAGACCATCCCAGGTCTCAGAAGCACCCCATGCCAATTAAATTTTGGTTAAGGCTCCCCAGATGGTTCCACTGTACACCCAGAGTGAAGATCCATGTGCTGCAGTGAAACGAGGGCTCAGATACAACTGTGAATCGCAAATGTCAATTCTATTCCATTGAGTGGATAGAAACAACTCCTCTCTCCCAGTCTTTCCTGATCACAGTGAGGGCTGGCTATCATCTGAGGAGGGTGAAATGCAGAAAATTCTGCGCTTGTTTTGTTTACAATCCTGGCATATCCTGGCCTTGCTCATAGGATGGTTAAACTCACATGTATAGATGTACCTGAATGGGGCTTTGTGGGAGGAGGCATTTTAATGCCACTGGTCATTTGGCAGGCGGAGAAGCAGGCTCAGAGATATGAAATGCCTCATTCAGGCCCCATAGCTGAGCAAGGAGCCCAGACTCTCTGCTTTCTCATTTGTTTCCTTTATGCTCTTTAGTGCAACCTCAGCAGTGCACCGGTGCATGTGAAGGAGCTAAAGTAAAATGTCCCCTTACAAATAGTAGCATGTTTGTCACACAACAGCGTTCGCGTCTTAGGACACAACAATAACTAAAAAGAGACTGATCTGTCAGTGTTTTTGTTTGAGGTCTTATTTCTTGAAGACAAACCATGGAGCTCAAGAAAAGGCAGGCGACTGCCAATCTAGTGGTGCTTCTTTCCATGGGGACACATTTTCTCTTGTGAGAAACTTCTTGTTTTTAGACAAAAGCAGGTAAAGAGAAATTCTGTTCTGGTTCATCGAGTGTGACTGACACATTTCAAAAGATTTTTCTACTGAGGCAGGAGAAAGGGATAGTGTGAAAATACTACAATATACACGCAGAGAAATCTATAGAGGAAATTCCAAAAATTAGTCTCCTAAAGAAAAATACATGTCTTAGGACTTCTAATACATTCTTGACAATTTCCAGGAAACAGAAAAACCTCAGTTCTAAGAGATGTCCACTAGATGGCAGCATGACTACGGTTAAAGCGTTCTATTGGCTTGCTTTGGCATAAAAAAGGGACTTTTTAAAATACTGAACCGAGATTGGTTCAGTATTAAACTCAAAAGGTTTTATGGATGTGAATATACTGTTAAAGCATTCTAAATTATAGACTATATATAATATATAATTCATACTGTTGTTATGTAAAATATCATATAGATATCCTTACTTTAAGTCTTGCTATCATTACTTATGTGTGATTTAAGCAGGTTTAGTGTTATGGCTAAAAGTCCTTTGCTGGCTACCACCACCTTTCTTGGCTACTTCCAGCTTTTGCCTGGCTAAAACTACATTCTTCAAAGGGCAAGGATGTTTATTTATTAAATGGCTGTGGGCTACAGCATTAGCCACACAGCTGTGATCCTGCTAATTACTGATCTGTCATGATTTTCACTCAGTTGTATGATGTAGTCATTTGCTTCTTTTTCTACCATGATTTAACATGAACTACAACCTGAATTGTGATATTTCATGGATGCAATATGTTCAACCATTATGCTTTGACTGAGAGCCAGGCTGTGTGTGAGCTGTCGGCCATGCAGAACTTGACTTTGGTGGAGGTTTACATGCTAGCGGAATATACCACGACACATACGTAAAGTACACACTTTAGTTCAAAGTAAATTCTTTTGTGCAAGTTCTTTTAAGATTTAAATCCTTATTCTGTTGATTATGGAAAGTTCTTTTGGAAAGAGCTGGGTGATTAGAAAAAGGGTTTGGACCTGAAAGTATCAGAAGTGACTTTCCAAATTTAAGGATTATTGGAGGACCGATGCCAGACATGTTTGCGTGGACGAGCCCCATGCTGCAGCTGTCCATTGTTGTCACCATCTGTCATTTTTAGGACACATCCTCATGGCCCAGGCAAAGTCAGTTAGAAGTACGCAGACAGTCTGGTTATTTAGTGAGTGAAATACATGAGACTGGTGAACGTGTAGAACAAGTCGCTGTGCCAGCAAAGTTAATTCTTTCCTTTTTAAAGCGCTTGATGGTTGATAAAGTGTGTTCAAGCATTTCACGTGGTAGTTTAACTACCTTGTGCCCAGAAAACGTGGCAATCTGCCCCAGCTCCCTTAAGTAGCCAGGGAGAGAGGATCCAGAAGTAGAATGAGGAAACATGTCACGTGCACACTGGATGTACCCGGTAAGTTGTTATTTTCCTCTGCCCAGTGTTTACTAGATGCCTCACCCTGGGTTCCCAGACTCTTTGCGGTTCAATAATTTATGACTTGAGGTCTCCACATGATTCTCTGAGCAACTGCTTTGACTATGTGTGTGCGACTGACCTCCAAATTCTGCTCCTGGGGTCTTTGTGCATCTGCGTGCGTCTGCCTGGCTTGTGTTTTAGTAACTGGTGGAAGAAGAGGGCGTGCCCTGTTGGTCGGTGGTTGGCAGGACCACAAACCAAACCAGCATCGTTCCTGGGCAGCGTGTAAAGTAAGCGACATGACTCTGCAAAGATGGAATGGGGAAAGATGGAACCGCACGCGATCATCCTGGAAACGGCTTTCCTTGCTGCCATGAGTGGAACTTGAGAGTTGTGCTCATTTATGACGTGGGCAACAGGAGACCTGCCGGAGCAGTGGCTGGTGAAGAATATTACAATGTGAAAGAGAAAGGCTGTTGTCCATAACCTCATAAAATGGGCTTTCTGTTTCCAACACCAAAAAAACCAAGCAGACAAATAGGGAAAGAAAACGGCAAAAAAAATAAGAACCGCAAAATGATGGAAGAGTGTGAGTCAGGATGGAGGAAAGGTGCCAGGGTTTCCAGGGCCTTGAATGCTCTATAAAGAAACAAATATATTTAGAAAGTGGCTGCACCTTTTGACATTTGCTAAGTGATTTTGGTGATTGACTTTCCAATTGAGTTTCTGTAGTAAGCAAAGGAGGGGTGTGAGGAAAAAGCAATTTTCCCAATGGGAGTATAAAATCCTCAGCCTAATGAAATGTTTTCTCTGGTTTAGAGATAACAACGCACTTTTGGGTTTTATGCCTGATATTGATTCTTTGTGTATTTTTTATAGAAGCCTTGATGAAATTCAGTTAATTGTATTTTATAAGACTGAGAGATTGTCTTTTTTAATATTCTCCAATCCTCCTCACTCATGGCTCTTCATTCCTTTTCCCTGCTCCCTATCAATAGTTTAACTTTGATGGATGGTTTGTGGCAGTTAAAAAAAAAAAAATCAAACTCTCGCCCTACCTTTTTGATCTGCTTCCAGTTTGCACAATTGCAAAAGCGCTAAAAAAGCCAAGTTCCTTTAAGCAGTAAGATGTTGAAATATGGTCATTAAATCCTGATGGGTTTTTTATTCTGTATCCCATAATTTTAAGGAGAACCACTTTCCGAGATGGTTGGATAAATGCAGAAAATATATTAAGGTGAAAGTGAGGTCCCAAGGCAGCTTTTCAATCTGAGGGGCCCTGAGTTTATTTACAAACACCAGAAGAACTCGTAAACACTGGAAGAACTTGTACATTACCAGGGCCTGCTTCTCTAACCAAAGATGACCCAGAAAGAAAACATGGCAGGTTCGGGGCATCAGCAGCTTGGGGACTAGAGGTAGGGGCTGCTGTGTTTTCCATCTTTTTATGTCTTTGGTGTTTTATCTAGTGAAGGCATTGTCTTGAGAGAACTCCTTTGCTGTTGGGCAATAAGATGACTTACTTCTTGGGTTAAAGGGTCTCATAAAAGAATTTGGACAAGAAGACTTAGTGGTTTATAGAAACTGTAATCTTTACTGACTGAGTGGGATGGAAACAGGAAGAGGAATTAAATTTAGAATTGCGTAAAGGACGAAAAGATTGATTTAAACCCAAATAATAATGAAAATGAAAGGTGATAGAAAGGCGTGCCCATAGTTGTGTCCTAGTATTTAGGAGACTTGGATTTTAGCCTGGGTTTTGTGACTTAGGAGCTGTATGTCCTAGGGTAAATCACTTAACCTCTCTGAGCTTCAGTTTTCTTACCTGTAAAATAGGGTTTTCTGGGGCCTTATTATGGGCTGGGTGAAGAACTTCACGTGTTAATCTAATTTAACCATCTCAAGACCGTTATGAGGCAGGAACTATTATTATTATTATTATTATTCCTATTATACAGATGAGCAAACCAAAGCACGTGGAAGGTTGGTAACTTTCCTGAGCCAGTGACAGGGGCATGATTTGGCCATAGACAGTCTAAGGCTGGTGTCTGAAACCACTGTATGTGTGCTACCATGGTCGAGCCACTCTGGAGATGCAATCCTTGCCTCGCCTACATGATTGTGGTATGATCAGATAAGTTAATACTGGTGAAAAGTGTTCTATCAAATAATAGCTCAGGTGCACATGCAAAGTGTTGTTTTCAATTTATTAATAGCCTTCCTGATGTTAGATGTGGTGCATGTGTCTACCTAAGACTGTAGAATCAAGTGTTATGAGGCTGCTTCTCATCATGAGCATGCTAGTTTCCTAGGGTTTCTGAAGCAAGCACCACAAACTGGGAGGCTTAGAGCAACCCAATTTTATCGTCCCATAGTTCCGAGTGCCGGAAGTTCAAAATCGAGGTGTTGGCAGGGCCATGTATGACTGAAGGCTTCAGCATCTTAGCTCCTGGTAGCCCCCGGCCTTCCTTGACTCGCAGACGGCTCTCTTTGCCCTGTGTCACTTCATACATTCTCCCTCTGGTTCTCTCTGTATCCAAATTCCTCCTTTTATAAGGACACTAATCTAGTGGGTCAAGGCCCACCCTAATGAGCTCATCTTAAGTTGATCATCTGCAAAGCCCTCATTTCTAATGACGGTCACATTTACAGATACTGGGGATTACAACTGCAGCATTATTATTGTTATTTTTTTTCAGGGAGGGGACACGTAATTCATCCCATAACAGTGAGAAAGCATGGGGATGAAATTTGGAGTCAGGCACACCAGAGTTCAAATCCAGCCTCCACCGTTTACTGTGGCTGTATTAGTTTTCTATTGCAGTTGTAACGAAATACAGTTAGTGGCTTAAAACAATGCAAACTTACTATTTTCTAGATATTTCCAGAGGTCTGAAGTCCAAAATGGGTCATACTGGCTGAAATCAAGGTTGTCAGGACTATGTGCCTGGTGGAGGTTCAGAGGGAGAATCCATTTCCTGCCTTTTCCAGCTTCTAGGGGCTGCCTGCATTCTTTGGCTGGGGCCCCCGTCCTCCATCTTCAAAGCCAGTGATGTAATATCTTCAAACCTCTCCCAATTTGACTTTGACCTTCTGCCTCCCTCTTCTATCTTTTAAGTATCCTTATGATTCCACTGTGATTTTAAGGATCCTTGTGATTACTACCTGGATAATGTCATATCATCTCCCCATATCAAGTGCCTGAACTCAACCTCACCTGCAAAGTCTTTTTGCCTGGAAGGAACTCGTAAGTTCCTAGGGGGGCATTATTCTGCCTATCCCAGTGATTCTCCTAAGCCCTCCCTGTAACTCGGGCCTCCTCCTGGTTCTGCTTTAGAGCATTGTTGAGAAGATTGAAGCATGTCATTCTTGTGAAGCATTCCAGCCAGTGCCCGACACAGAGCAGCGACTCACGACCTGCTAACTGCTGAGATCATTATCCTTTCCATCCATGTACCGTTGTCATGGAAAGGTTTCTCTTTAAGTCCTTTCAAGTGGTGGGAAAAGCTGTGCAAATCTTTCTGATGTTTGTATAAATCCAAAGCGAAGCCTAGATGTTCTAGTCTCCAAACAATCAGTAAAGCCCCACGTACCTAACAGAGGGGAGCTCGACCGTCATTTGTGTTGCCTTCGTTTCAGTCCCTTTGGTTCACTACTCAATCAAGTGGCAATTGCTAGAGAGCATGCTTGGGAAAAGAGCCAGTTTAATTTGGCGATCTTAACACAGTTAAACATTCAATTTTTAGGCACCTTAATGTTTAAGACATTTTAATGGCCACGGTAACACTCTATCACCTCCCAATCCCCAGCCTCAGTTTAAATCATTGTGGAGTGTTTAATGTATCTTGTAGAAGCAGCCGAAAGCCACACCGATGGAATGGAATAATACAAATTATTGTTTTTTATAACTACAATAACAATATAAATAATTGAAGAATACTTTATAGTTTTACAAGAGGCTTTCTCACAGACTATCAAATAAATGACTGATTTGATGGTTACACAAGCATTCCAGTGTGGAGACAGAGCTGGGAGCGCTGTCCTCTGAATCAGACCGACCTGCTTTTGAATCCCATCCTTGCTGCGTATAAATTCTGTGATCCCAGCCAAGTCACAGACCCTCTCTGAGTCTCAGTTTCTTCATTTGTCAAATGAGGGGAAGCTCATAGGCTCCTCACAGGGTGGTAGTGAGGATTCAGTAAGAGAATACCCACACTCAGGACAGTGCCCGGCACATCTCAGGGACCAATCCATATTGGCTGCCACTGTTACCATTGTTATCACATTGTAAAGAGGTATGAAAAGGAAGGTCTACCAGTACCCATTTCAGCTGTGCATTAAGTGAACAGAGACTATAGTCTAAAATGAGGTGGAAAACCACAAGTAAGACTTGTAAAAGGAGGCGAACAAAACTTGGGTCTGACCAGCTCCTGACCACTCACCTCCAGCCTCAAAGAGGTGGGGACAATGGACAGAAGGGTGGGAGGTTGGAAAGGGCATGATGGATGGAGTGGTTGGTGGGGTGAGTTGCTCTCATGAGAGAGAAGCATGGAATGCTTCAGGTCCAGAGAGAGAGGCTGTAAAGAGTCTACCTGGAGAGCCTCATACGTGCTTCCAGCAGTTTGGTCAGCAGCACAGACTGGTGTGTGACTCCCCTACAAAATCCCAAGTGGGAGAGACTGACTGGCCATTGCTCGGGGAATGGAGTGAAGGAGAGATTACTGCTGCCTCGGGGTTGACTGTACTTTCAGTGTTTTTGTAGGCAGAGGCAGTGTGTCCTGTGGAGCAGACAGAGGCCGTGCTTGTGAGCAGGTATGGGGCTGTCTTAGATCCTGGACCCCAGCAGGGATAAGGTGTCTTCCACTAGGGAGAAGTGGAGTTCTGGAATTCCAGGGGTTGAAGAAGGATCCATAAGTGTCAGCTGGAAGGGAGGCATTTCCCCCTGTTAACAGAACTACGGGAGAGAAACCCTCAGCTATGGGGAGAGGAAGGGCATATTTCAGAGACTCAGGGAAAAGCCCCAGGAGGTCACCTCGAGATGAGACTGCTTTTCTTCTCACCCTTCCTCACACTCTGATCCACAATCAACAAATTTGAGAAGGGATGAATGAAGTGGGAAATAGAAGTCAAACACCGCCTTCTTCCAGGAAGGCAGCCAGACTGCTCAGCTGATTGTGAACATGGAGAAGCTGTGGATGAGAACAAAGAAGTGAATATTTTATGGTTCCTTTAGCCCAGAAGATATGCATTACCCAATCAAAACTTCTTTGATTATTTTAAAGTGTCTGGCACAATCATGAGACTTGACCTAAATCTGATACAGGAGTAAGGAAAAAACAGTCAATGGAGTGAATGGAGAGAGAGAGAGAGGGAGAGGGAGAGAGAGAGAATTGAATGTGTTCCCTGATCACATCCCATGAGTTTTGAGTTTCACTTGTACAACGTAGCGGTTTCCTCATTATTTCTCACAATAACTCCAGGAGGTAAGTATTGTGAAAAGTAATAGTGATTCCACAGATGAAGTAACTAAAGCCCAGAAGGGTAAGGGGTTTGTGCAAAACCCCACACTGAAAATAAGCAGAAGCAGGATTTGAACCCTGGGTTCCTGATGCTACTTGCTCCCCGAGACCATGCAGCTCTATCCTGGTCAGAAATGGCCGCGGCACCAGAATTCACGAGGACGTGGATCCCAAAGTCTACTGTCAAAAAGGCAGAGATTTCTCATCAGGATCCTGGCATCTGGCTTGCAACATGGCACATTTCATTCTGGGTCAATATGTGTTTTATTAGGTTGTTTTTTTGTAGACTACAGATCAAGTGTATGTGCTCTCTTTTCTTTTAGCACAAATATGTTGTAGGAGATTTTGGCGACGAGGAGGTTGTGAGGACTTTCTGCTGTGCCATCTTCCTTAGAGACGATGACTATGAGTCATTTATTTTCTGAAATACCTCCATTTTATTGCTGTGTGACTCAGTCCAGCCTAAATAGCATTACGTAGAGGAGAAGCAAGGTGGTAAAAATGGAAATTGCCACAGAACGTTTCTACCTGGGGAGGAAATGGAAGGGGATCCTCCTCCACGGCTCTGAAATAGTATCCACGGAGGTGGCTGTGGGGAGAAGGTCACCACTATGTGTAAATGAGCAGTGCCAGCTGAGGGGGCCACAACTGCCCTTCCTTCAAATCATCACTCCCTTGGCCAAGCGCTGGAAGCAGTGACCGGAAGAGCTAAATATTACACTGCACTGTCTTGAATAGTAACTAAAGGGAAATACAAACAAAATCTCCTCCCATTCCTGTCTCTCCATGTCCTGAGGTATCCACCCTCCTGAGATGACATAACTGAAATCAAGGCCACGGCCAGTTAGAGAGTCGCTTCTGACTTTGGCAGATTCTAACGCAGAAACTTTGTCTCATTGAGGGTGACTGAAGAAGAGGAATATGTTTAGCTCAGAAACAGCCGGAAACTTGGAGAGGCATGAAAGGTCCATTGGCTGGAGAGAGAAGAGGCTTGTTCTCTGTGACTCCAGAGGTGAGATCCAGAGAAGGTGGCTGAAGGTCCCCTGCAAACAGACTTGGGCACAATGAGATGAACAGTGTTCCAGCTGAAGGTGTCTCATGACTAGAAGTCACCTTGTTCTTTGCAGAGCCCCCCAAAACAACGGATTAAGCAGTTTTCTCACTTTGCTTCACATCTTTCCCCAGAGCTAGTTGTTATGCTACCTCTGAGATGAGTCACAGGGACGCAGGATGGGGTGGAATGTTCTGGATGACATATTTTGGGGTGGGGGGAAGCTGGGTGGAGTTTGATAGTTTTCTTCCCTCTCAGTGGGGTTACAGAAAAGAGTGTGATTTTGGAATCAGACTGCCATTAGTTCCAAGTGTGGCTCTCTGCTCATGATTTGGGTGACTTCAGGCAAGTTATTTAAACTCTCCAAGCCTTAGTGTCCTTGTTTGTAAAATGGGGAAAATAAAAATCACTGGCATCATAGTGCATTTGTGAGAATGAAGTGCAGTCCTGGCCTGGCCCCTGACTATAATAACGGGTGCTGATACACACACAGTGATCTCACAGGCACTCGGTATTTGTTTCCAGCTCACAGTGCTTCGAAATATTAAATATAACGAAATGGTACATTCCATAAAGCAAGATAACATTACAATGACAAGTATAAGTAAGCGACTCGTTTTCAAATGAGCCATTTGATCTCAGGTATTGATGATGCTAAGTTTTGCTGCTAATACTGGGTTTTCCTAGTTCTCTTGTGTGGTCTTCCGCTAGTACGTGGCAACTGACAAGTGACAGAGTTCATAAGTATAAGAAAAACCTCTGAGAAAAACCCCAAGTTTTACATATTTTTATATGTTGAATTCAGTGTGCTTAGTTTTGGACTCAAACTGGGTTTGAATTCCCATTTGGCTACTTAATTACTTTATGGCTTTGGACAAATTACTTAAACCTGTTTGCTCATCTATAAAAAGATAATTGTTGTGAGGATTATATTTATTGCAATTATATAGGGAAACGTTTAATGGTTGCTATGGTTTGGATGTGTCTCCTTAAAATTACTATGTTGAAATCCTAACCCCCCAAAAGTGAGGGTGTTCGTAGGTTGGTTCTTTGGGAGGGTCTTGTGTCATGAGGGTGGAGCTCTTATGAATGGGATTAGTGCCTAATAAAGGTTTCAGAGAGAGTCCTGCCCTCCTCTCCCCAGCAAGGACACAGTGAGAAGGAGCCAGCCATGAACCAGGAAGGGGACCTCGCCGGAAGGTGACCATGCTGGTACCTTGATGTTGGATTTTCCAGCCTCCAGAACTGTGAGAAACAAATTTCTGTGTTTGATAAGGGACTCCGTCGGTGGAATTTTGTTATAGCAGCTTGAACGAACTAAGACAATGGTACTCTGTTTTGTTTTGTTTATTTAAATTGATGACCATTCGTATTCTTCCTACAATACCTTTATTCAGTATTCAATTTTAGCTATGGAGTGTCTGGGTTACGAAGCACGTTGCAGCACGTCGCAGGTGCAGAGTCAGAGAACCACTGCGTCAATGTGATCCCAATGACACTCTGGTCTGTGATAATTTCCTGTTGCTGCTCTAACAAGTTACTACAAACTTGGTGGCTTACCACAGATTTATTCCCTTAAGAGTTCTGGAATCCAGAGATCTGGAATCAGTCTCACTGGGTTAAAGGCAAGGTGTTGGCAGGGCTGGTTCCTTCTGGAGAATCTAGGGGAGAATTGTTTTCTTGCCTTTTGTAGCTTCTGGGGGCCACCTGCATTCACTGGCTTGTGATCCCTTTCTCCCATCACTCCGCCCTCTTGCTTTCATCATCAAATCTCCTATTTCTGTAGTCAAATCTTTCTCTTATAAGGATGCTTGTGATTACTCTGAGCCTACCTGCATAATACAGGATAATCTCCTCCTCTCAACATCCTTAAATTAATCACAGCTGCAAAGTCTTTTTTGCCATATGAAGTAATGTTCATAGGTTCTGGGGATTTGGATGTGGACGTCTTGCGGGGCATGGTAGAGGGTGCTTCTTGCACTGGCTGGAAGCTTATTTAGAAGGGACCTGTGGGCACTTAGAATATGTGATTGTAAATGAAAGACAGTAGGGAAAATTGTGCCACCCCCAAATTTCTCTTTTCTTCTCTGCCCTGTGCAGTAATGTTTTACCCTCAGCAAAGCTTTTATCCATAAATGCATTTTCTTGGGGTTATGCTTCATTGAATTTGTACTAATCCACAGGCAAGTTGAGACCCTCTCCTACTCTTTTTGGGGTTCCCCCACTCTTCTGACACTCCCGTATTTTGTACTCTCTTGCCAAAACCGACAAGGTTATCACATTTATATAGCACCTTTATACCAGCACTGTACCAAACACTTTAAATACATTCACTGATTTAGTGTTCAAAATATTCAAGGATGGATGTATTCCCAAGGCACTGAGAAATGCGACTTGCTCACAGTCTCAAGTGAGTGTTCAAAGCGTGTCTGGCTACAGAGCCCACACTTTTAACCACTATACTCCATCACCTCTCTGTAAGAAGTCCTCAGTAAAGGGTCACTATTACTGTTTTTATAGCACCCAGAAATAAACATTTTAGAGCCTGACTCCTGTACTTCTGCTCTGCTTTCTGTCAGAAAGAGAGATAGAGAATTTCTTATGGATCTAGAAGTCACACCTGTCCCATGGACGAGCAACATGCATGTGGGTGACACCACAAGTAAGTAATTAACAGATTTTGTAGTCTGGCATTTAAGCTCGTGCCAAGCAGATGTTGATAGAAAGATTTCAGAGAAACATCATAAAATGATGATTAAGCTAAAAAGAATTTGAATGGTAAAAACAGTCTTAAATCTGTAAATTTATGACTACTCTGTGCATTTGTGTAACAATTTGGTCTTAAATCTGTAGCTGTGCTGAGAATTTGGAAAGGCTGCGAGCGGGTGGGTGGAGTGGCGAGAGGCGGTCGTGCCCATCTTCTCCTTGGCAGACCTCCGCTCTGCTCACAGATGGGACACGCAAGATGGCAAACGGCATGATTAACAATCCAGATTCTGGGGCCCGATGGTCTGGGTTCAAATTTCAACACCACCATTGACTAGCTGTGCAACCCTGACCAAGCTCACTTCACCTTTCTATGCCTTAGTTTCCTCAGGAGAAAATCAGTATCATGGTGACACCTACCACATAGGGATTTTTTCAGTGGGTTAATACCCGCAAGGCTATTTCCCTCTCACGTAAGTGTTCAGTACATGCTGGTTGTTATTCTTATCCCCTTATCATATCTAGTGAGTTTGGAAGATCACCATACATTTGGGAAGAGGAAGATGTTTCCCTTTAGGTGAAAATTATAAGGGAGTCACTCATTGTTTGAGGGAGGAAAAGGGACAGATAATAAGCTGTCTTCGGATTGCTATGACAAAATACCACACTGGTGTTTATTTGTCACTGTTCTGACGGAGCTAGAAGCCTGTGATTGGTATCAGCCTTGTGGGTTCCGGTGAGGGCCCTCTTCCTGGCTTGCAGATGGCTGTGCTGTCACTGTGCCCTCACACGGCACACAGAGAGCGATGGTCTTTCTCTCTCTTCTTATAAGGACCCAAACCCCATCGTTATAGGGGTCCCACCCTCAAGAGCTCCTCTAAATCTAATTCCTTCTCAAAGGCCCCACCTCCTCATATTATCACATTGGGGGTTGGGGCTTCAATATACAAATTTGGGGGTATCACTATCATTCAGTCCCATATTAGCACACAGAAAAGTTAAGAAAATGATTTCAGATTGTAATAAATGCCATGAAGACAGTGTTTCATAAGCATGGGCTCATTTGTGTGTGGGATTTGGGTGGGACAGGGGAACCTCCTCCACTTGGGTGGTCAGGGTGGGCCTCTTTGGGCTGGGACCTAAGGGGGAGCACAGATCTGGGAGCAGGAGGGCAAAGGCCCTGAGATGGGAAAGAGCTTGGGGTGTTGGGGAAACAAGGGCAGAAGAAGGAAATGCAGGAAGAGGCGAGTGGTGGGAGAGGACATTTGGGAGATGAGCAGCAGCTGGAGGGTGAGTGACGGGGAGGAGATTTTCTTCTAAGTGCAGTGAAGCCACTGGAGAATTCTAGCCAAGTGGAGACGTGCCCTGATCGGTATTTCAGACTTGACATTGTTGTGCTTTCTAAGTGCTGTAATTTATGATCTGCACTATTACGATGGATAGATGCATTTATTAAGTACTTACTGTGTGCCAGGCATGTGCTAACCAGTCTGCACACATGTACTAGGGAGTAAACTGGAAATGTCAAAAGAGGCATCAGGATACTATAGATATAAATTCCAAAGTGAGATGCCAGAACAAATGCGGATTTTCAAAGGAGCAGGGGTACCATTGTGTGAGAAGCCATCTGTAGGATATAAAACATAGAAAGAATGGATTTGTGAAGAGGACTTCTTTGGAAACAGCTCATACCAAGTTTCTCCCTTTTCTCCCCTGAAGTGAGGGGCTTCGATGAGACCACTTGGAGAGTGGATTGTTTGTGCTGGAATTCTGGGGGCCTGTTGAGTCTGGTTCTGACGTGGGAGAATGGACATGAGGGAGGAGAGGGTGGAGGAAGTAGGGAAGTAGGCTAGAGGTTCAGGAGTGTTGTATCAGAGCTGCAGACTGGTTGGCACATTGGATGGAGGGTCATTTAAAAGGAGTCTCCCAAGAGTAACACCTAGAGTGACCAAGTTCTTTGTGGAGTGGACACTGGCTTGGGTAGGGGAGAAGATTCGAAGACAAATCAAATATGATTATTGTTTCGAACTAGACCTTTTAATTTCTGAACTGAGACTGTATGGGAGATGCAATTGCAGGATGTTTTATTATCTAGGGGCCATATGTCATGCACCATGCTTCGGACAGTCTTCCACCAAGGGCAAAGAAAAAACTTGCCCCCTGAATACATTTGAAAGGGAAATATTGATTATAATCTCTGAACCACTCTTCTTTGAACATTACTGGTTATATATGGTATTTTATGTCACCCTCTCTGAGGTGGGTAATCTTATCCCCATTGTGAAGATGATGAAGTTACGGCTTGGAGAGTTTCCACTGACCAGCATGAAGTCACAAAACTACTAGGGAGTCAAACAGGTTTAAACCCTAAGCATCTCTTAGCCCGGGTGCCATGCTACTGAGGAAGCGATAATGGACCTGGGCGTTGGACAGTTTGACAATGAACTGTTGGAAATAGCTCAAGGGTCATGGGTTTTGATTGTTTTAAGAAGGAAGGATGTTAGCCAATGTACCAAGCTTAATTCTCCCTCTGCCAATTGAGGACAACTTGAAAAGCTCCTCGGAACGAAATGAGACATTGTCTCCATGACTCATGGCATTTTCTTTGGCACATTCCAATAGGGCAGAGCTTGGCCTTCAGGGAGATGAGGGGAGATGGGGTGCTGCTTTCTCCCTACCCCCCTGTGGCCCTCTTTCCCCTTTGGTGTATGCTCCCCACTGCTGGGAGGACCCAGAATTGTCAGCTCATTGCCAGGCCTGTGGGTCTTCATCTTGTGTCCAGTTTGCTGAGCTTTGCAGGCCTGGGAGTGGTTCTTACAGCTGCAGAGCCACGCTGGAGAGGTGAGGAATTACATTTTTCAGAGGGGCTCTCAGGTACCCCTGACACACAGCCTCTCAAACTCTCCCTGCTACTCTGCTACCTTTCTCAGGAGCATCCCGAAACTAGCTTCATTTGTCTGTGCCAACCTCTCCAGTGTAAAGCCATTGTTTAAACACCCGTCGTTAGGATCACAACTATCAGATAAATAAAATACTGCTCTATATTCAAGCATGGCCTTTACAGCATGATATTAAAACAATAAATCAAGTATCACAGACTCAGCGTTCGAGCCCGCTTTTATTGCATTATTCCATTCTCTCCATTATCCAGCTTTAAAATCCCTCCCCTTGCATTTATGATTTTGAAACATTACATCAGTTATGTCCCCATGGCACTTTAATCTAATCCAACACTTTAAGGGGGTAGGTAAGTGTTTAGGACACTGGGCCAGGTTCTGATCATTTTATGAAACTGTTGTTTTATAGAAGAACATTACCTTTATTACCAGATTCCATGGTGTGGGTGGGGGGACAATCTGGTTATAATTACAAATAGCATTTCTTACAAGCTGCAGTAGAAAGCTCAGCCATTTGAAGATGAGATACGGCTTCCTCGATGGGTTGTAGCATATTTGTTCAAGATGTCAAAAGGAAGCATGTCAGTGATCAGCCTGGTGCTTCTTCTTGGGGATTTTATGTTAACTAAGAGAGCAGGTGGTTCCAATGGAGACCTGGACTTGACTCTGTGCCCTGAAGTTGTGTTACTTACTCACAGCACAATTGTCACCTGTATCAGAGGAGAGCCTTTATGTACTGGCTCATGCAGTTTGTTAAATTCACCCCAGACGAACTGGATGCCATTAAACCTTTAGTGCCGTGGGTTCTTTCTCATGAGATGGGAGGTCAGGCTCCTGGAGGAGGGACTGCCTTCTACAGCGCTGCCTCTCCATCTCTCGGGGCAGAAATGGACGTCTGTCTCCATCAACCTTTAAGCAGCTGCCAGTGTCTGTGTGTTTGGGTCCTCAATATCCATTTCTTTTATTTTACTTATATTGGGGGAATAGTGCATAGGTAAGAGTATTTTTAAGCAATAACCTAAACTATGTCGGTAGGATACTGTTTAAAATTCAGGTGGCCTGTCTTTCACATACTGTGAGCCTCCAGGAAGCCAATAAATGTCAAAGAAATGTCAAAGCATGTATGTATTTATTGGGTCCACAGTGCATTTCTAAGGAAGCCTTGTGACATTTGGTCATCACATTCTTTGAAGCTGTCACACAAAGGAGGTGCCATAAATACATCAAATGGATTTCAGATCACCTCTGCACAGCCAACAGTCCAGCATTGGAGGGTGTTTAAGGCGCTTCCCTCCTGGGGGTTTGCTTCACTAGATCCTACTTTAGATGTCAAAGTAGGTGGGTAGACATGTCCCAACAGTCAGAGAAGGCCCAAGTTTGGATGGTCTCTGATGTTTCTAGCCCTTTTGGTGGAAGCCTTTTAATGTTACACGGGAATAAGCCGTTCGGGGTTTTTAGCAGTCACTGTGGGGTGAAGGAAAGTAAACTGGGAGGGAGGTGCCATGGAAGGAAAGGAAAAGAACATTGACCTTGGCAGCTGGTATTAGCAAGGGCTTTCCAAGATCACTGGCATGTACCTAGGAGGACATGTGCACCTTTTACCCTGTTTCTAGTATAGAAAGAGCCCTGAGGTGCCCATGACCTGCAGGGACTGAGCTGAGTTGAGCTGAATTTAGAGGCAGCCAATTTAAATATCTGTCTTCCTTCTCTTTATTGACACCAAAAATAAATGTGTCCAACGTTTTATAAAAAACACAACAAAATCCTGCATCAGTATGAGAAAGTATTTATTTTCGTTTTGATTTCTCTTCCTCCAGCCATTCTCTCAAACTACCTGAATTCTGCAGCCCAGATTTTTTCTTTTCTAATATGAAGAAGCCAACACTTACACAGTGTTTATTATGTGATAGGCATTGTGCTTAGCCATTTATGTTTTCATTATCTCTACATACGTCTGGAAGGCATGTGGAATTGTCCCCATTTTACTGGTGGTGAAAATGAGGCTCTGATCACCTAAGTAACTTACCCTGCTCAGCACCAAAGCCAGTGTTCGAACACCCAGCCCCCTTTCTGCTCATCACCTCAGGAGGATGCCTAGGAAATGCCTGTGTCTGAATTTTGGGAAGCTTTTTGAAAAAATATAAATATCTGTGCAATATATTCAGAGCTATTCAGCTCTCAGTTCCATCCAGAAGCAGAATCGTTGCAGAAGGCTTCAAACCCTACCCCTTGTTTACCCAGCAATTTTTCATACGAAATGGAATTCCAGTCTCTTTGCCAACACATTATGGGTTAATCATTAATCAATGTAGTTCAAGGCAAAAAGGATGAATAATGGGATAAGCTGAAACTGAGAAGAGTGTGACTAACTATAGTGATTATGTTATACGTTATTTATTTGAAGCGTTTTTAAAAACAGTCTTGAATGGAAATGATTGGCTCTCAAGGAAAAGCATTAAGCATGGTGATGCAGAAAAGGAAGACTAGACATGTCCTGTATGTAAAATGCACTAAAAGATTTCAAAAAATTTTTTATTTAACCATCTCTCTGGTAATAAAATGGAGGAGACCTTACACTATACATGAACAAAGACATGTTTGTGTAAGAACTTTGGAATTTTACAAAGAAAACTTCTTTGGAAGGAGACTCCATCAATCTCGTCTTATTGTTAGAATAACTCTTCACTCCCTGTTTGATAAACCACCTTAATTTGTTCTGTTTCTCTGGAGCCTATCACAAGACAGCTTTGCACTCAAATCAACCTGCAAATTGTTCTCAGCTTGGCCTTGCATGAGACTCAGACTCTGATCCAGCAGGCATTTATTCAGGTCCTGCACTAGACATTTGCTTATATGTCCTTCTGAAATATTCCTCCTCTCAAGAATTCTATTGACTACACTAAAAGGAACATCCCTCACCGTGAGAGACAAAGGGATATGTTTTCTGGCCTCTTCTCTGGAATTGCACTAATGGGAAGTATTGTGTCTTAAAAAAAGAAAAAGAAGTCCAGATGCCCAGTGAAATTGTTAGACAAACCTACCTTTACCCTCCTTAGAAGAACACCATGATTGAGAACTCACTAATATAGAATCTGCTCTAAGTCAGACATACACTTGAAAAATTACATTCATTAGTAATGAAAACTAGGCTGCATGATACATGCTTGACTTCCCCTGAGAATATGTTATTTGAAAGTCCATTCCGTACCTATTTCCATATCAATAATCAATTGCTGTTTACTGTTCATTTAAATTTGATTATTAAAGCAGATCCAGAAGGAAATTGACTTGCTAATTCATAGTGATCCTGTTTGGGCTAATATATGTAGCTGTACTTAATAAGCTTGTATATCTTTGAATATCCAATAATTCAGGATTTTTATTTTCTCTGATCTTGGGCAGAATCCATTTAATTAATGAGATTTTTCTGTATTTCAGTGTTGACAGCTTTCTTTTTACATGTTTAAATTTTACATTCAGCAATTTTTATTCCTAGAAATAAAAACACATTACACAGGGGTTTTGGAAATATTAATAAATGGCAACTATATAAAGGTTTTGTTAAGGGAGTTGGAGATGCTTTAAAACTCATTTCTTAACCTTGACTGGCATCACAGGTTGGTGATGGTTGATTTTATGAGTCAACTTGGCTGGGCCGTGTTGCCTAGATATTTGGTCAAACACTATTCTGGATGTTTCTATGAGATTAACATTTAGATCATCGGATTTTGAGTAAAACAGATTATCTCCCCTAATGTGGGTGGGGCTCATTCAATCAGTTGAAGACCTTAATGGAAGAAAGACTGATCTCTCCTTAGCAGCCAATGGCCTTTGAACTGGACTCCAACTCTTCCTGCGTCTCCAGCCGGCTGGCCTCCCCTGTAGATTTTGTACTTGACCTTCACAATTGTATGAGCAAATTCCTTCAAATAAATTATACATCATCTATTATATCTATCTATGCATCCATCCCTTCCCTATATCTATATCTATCAATCATCTATCATCTGTCTGTCTGTCTATCCATCTATCACCTATTTATCTATTATCAATCTATCCATTATCTATCTATCTATCTATCTATCTATCTATCTATCTATCTATCTATCTATCTATCCATCTATCTATCTATGTATCTATCTATCTATGTATCCTCCTGTTGTTTCTCAAGATGACCCTAATACAACAGGCTTCTCAGAATATTAACAGAGAAAGCACCTAACACCATGCTGGGCACGTTTTAAAAAATGATGTTTTTAAAAGTTTTCTAAGCGTAGTGAGTTGGCCAGCTTTTAGGTCTGATGCACAATGACATTTAATAAAGTTTATTTGTCTCATTTTTAGTTTGATGTTTGTGTAGTATTTAGCACAATGGTCATGGTTAGTAAACATATGTTTATGTAAAATGAGAATTTTGTAGAATACCTGGACAAGAGAGAGCAAGGCAGTCCAATGACATAAAACCAGAGGGAAAATATACTTTTATTTTTTGGCCGGATTCCATTCTCTGAAATGGTTTTACGCAGTTTCTAAATGTCAGGCTTAAACTAGCATATGTGAAAAGTGGAAGAGAATAGGATGTTGAATTTAAATAGGAAAAATGTAACTTTTTATGTGTTTTAGAGAACTTTTAAGTATTTAAACAAGCACAATTGGCCTCCACTGTATAGTTCAGATAGTAAAAGAAATGCCGGTTTCTGTGCAATCAACTGATAAAAAATGTACATAGTATTCATTTCATGAAATATTTTTTCCTTCATAAAAGTGATGCAGAGAAAAATATAGACAATTTGAAAAATATAGAAAGATAGAAAGTAGGGTGGAATCATTTTTAAAAGATGATTATTATAAACATTTTGGAGTAGTCTCTTTCAGTCATTTTTTATTCTATGCCTTTTTTAGCTTTTAGATCTCACATAGTTGTATTACATGGTAATACACAAAATGATTTGTATTATTCTTTTTTTTGTTTATGTAAAATGAGTACTTATTGCAAATTTATGGAAGTGTGGCCAAATTGTCCAAGGAGAGGATCTAATTTCCCTGAAAATTAGAGCAAAAGACTGTACAAAGAAAGAAAAAAACAAAAACCCAAAACCCTGTTATTACTGTTAGAACAGTTTTTTCCTTCCCCATTGGTTGTTAGTTTCTCTGTGAGTCTCTCTGGATTATAAAACCACAGCGGTATTTCAAAGGTGAAGAGTCTAGACTGGTGGTCAAGTGGTGGTCAGACGGCCTAGTTCAAATCCCAGCACTGCTGCTCACCTGTAGGCTTGGGCAACTTGCCTCATCTGTAAAGGTGGGTCCATAAAACTCCCTCTCACAACAGTTGCAGGGAGAAAACACTTAGAAGAGTGTTTAGAACGTCACAAGCTGTTAATCAATTATAGCAATTAGAGACTGCTTCCAATCACACCATTCATATAATTTGCAAAGACAATAATAAGCCCCCAGTTAGCGAGTGCAATGTATTAAGAGCTTTATATATGTATCTTATTAGTACATTGGTTCATTACAACAGTTTGTGATGTAGGCAATCCCCTTTTGAAGATGAGGAAATGGGCTTGGGGAAATTGCATAGCTTTCCCAAAGTCTCCCTGCTGGTAAGTGGGAAGACAAGTCACTGTTCAGGATCTCCTTGTGGCCTTTAAAACAAGTAAAGCCCAGGTGTCTTGGGTCTCACCTGTGCAGATGTGGGAGCAGCTGAAACTGGAGAAGAAAGGGGAAGGGAGAAAGAAAAGGGGGATTTTAAACAAGTTTGCTGTGATCTACAAAGGGTCAAGAAATTCACATAAAGAAGGAGAGCTATTTTGAAATCTCTTTTTCTTGGCTGCACTCATTCTTTCAGCCCTGATACTCCAGGACTAGACCATCTGAGTTACAACTTTTGATCATTGTGTTCAAAATCCTTTTTGTTAAAAATTAAAAACAGCAACAACAGCAAAAAAGAGAATAACTGTTTTCCATGAGGAATCACACAAAAGGAAGACGTGCATTTTCCTTTTTCAATTTTCTCTAGGAAATAAGTTGGATTTGAGAATGGTAGCTGAGAATGTGAGTCTGTTTTTATGCATGATTATGTCATCGACAAACAGGTTTTGAAAGAAACACCCAGGGTAATTTATCAAGGAAACTGCTTTTGACTCTATTCTTTTCCCTGGGGTTTATGAAACTTTAGCAGGTGGCAGTTTGGTGTTTAGCATGACAAGCTTGTGAAATTGCAACAGCTCTGCAAGGAGAGGGGCACATTGATTTGGCTTCTTTCATATATAAAATAGAAAGGGGAAAAGAAACTACAGGCAGTGAGCCTTTTGAATGTACCAGGTCCTGGGCTGGGGGCTTTCACAGACATCTAATTTACATCTAATTTCACACACATCTAATTTAATTGGCACAGAATTCCTTTATTCATTGCACTAATAGTTATTGAGTGCCTGCCACAGAGCAGATACTAGGTAAGGTGCTGGGTTTGCAAGGTGAGCAGGTAGAACTGGTGAGGAAGATAGACACTTGGATCTAAAGGTGCCATGCGGCAGAGGGAGAGGGGGTTGTCGGAAGGAACAGCAGGAGCCCCTCCCCTAATAGGGTTTGCAGTTGAGAAAATTGGGTTGTTAAAATGATTGTGCTGACTGGTAAGTACAGTAATGAATTCAGGATTCCGTTCCGTCTGTGTGAGTCCTTCAAAGCCACTGTTGCACATCATTTCTCAGGGAAGCTCTAAGGGAATCCATGTAAAATGCTGTGTTCCCTAACTCTCTTCCTCATGCTCATAAGTGATCTGCCCCCATTTCTGAAGTATGACCATGTCTCTTCTTATCTGGTACATTTTCCTCATGAGCTCGCTGCTCCTTCTTCTTCCTCCCTCTCTTAATGGTTTCTATAGCACTGAAGATATGGTAATAACCATTAAGGTAGCATAAATGATCCTAACAATAAAATAAAGAGCACATAACCACTGTTTACAGGTCTTCAGGTAGTCTTGCCTGCCTGTAAGCTCCAGCAGTGCGCATGCCTGGCTTCTAGATCTTCTTCCCTCAGATTTTATGGTGGGAGCCGTAGTGGTTCCCTGTTGCAAATCTTTCCTACACAAATAGGTGGTGTGATAAGAGGCTGTAAGTGGGTGTCTGCAATTTTTTTCCATAAAAGGCCAGAAAGTAAACTCTTAGGCTTTAAGGAACTTATGGTGTCCGCCACAACTACTCTGCTCAGATTTTGCCGCACAAAAGCAGCCATAGACTGTACACCAGGAAGGTTAATGATGAGCTGCTTTGGGTTGAGGACTCCCTGCTGGTCTGGTTGAAACCTTTCACAACTGCATTGCAGTGTGAGACTTCCTTTTCAAACCCCTCCTTTCCTCTCTCCTTCACAGGGCCAGACCTGCACTGGGGTCTGATGGCTTTCCCCACCTTCTCTAGTTCCCTCTCCATTTTCCTCACAGGCATTTTCCTCAACAAATCTATTGCACATCTAATCCTATCTTGGCATGTACTTATTGGAAACCTGAATCAACACGATTGGTGCCAGGCATGGTCCCAGGAAGTAGGCAGTAAGATGGGGTTCTGGGACTGGCTCACTCACCACCTGGTAGCAAACAGGAGTCTGACTGGATTGTAGGCTGCAGATGGTCCGTGGTACAAGGTGGTAGACTGCTATGGGCTGTCTTGTGTTCTCCCCAAATTCATATGTTGAAGCCCTAACTCCCAATGCGACTGAATTTGGAGATAGGGCTTTTAGGAGGTAACTAAGCATCAATGAGAATAAGGGTGGGATCTTAATCCCATAGGATTGGTGGCCTTGTAAAAAGAGGACAATAAAGAGATTTTTTTTTTTTCCAGTAACTGATGTGGCAGGTTTCTTCAGTTTGAGGCTCTTCAGTGTTTTCTGTGAAAAGTGCTTTCATCACCAACTGAAAGCATACCATACACTGGGGAAAGGGGACATTTTGAGGATGCTCAGATATAGGGTCTGAGTCGACATTGCTGCTAAGACACCCAAAGCATCATCATGGCCTCTGCTACACGGAGGGCCTAAGGGGGCAGGTCATAAATGATGTCCTGGATAAATTCTGGCGCACAGTGTGCTCACAAGCTCCATGGACTCCTTCAGCGGTCATTTCCACAGGTTTTTCCTGGGCTGTTCCAGCCAGTGACTGAGCACAGTGGGGACACAGATGCAGTCCCATTTCTGTAAGATGCAAGATTCCTCTGGTGGACTCTCTGACCACCTGCTAGAACTTTCCTTAACTGCATGGCAGGTGAGGACATTTCACCCGGACTTTCTTCCTTCCCTCTCTCCTTCAACAGGTCAGACCTGCATTGTGTTCTGACGATTCTCCCAGTTTTATCTGCTCCCTCTCCATTTTCCTTCCTTGGCAGTTAATCTCTTGCATGTCTAATCCCACTTTAACATCTACGTCTTAGAGAACCCAAACTAACACAATAGCCATTGTAGGCAGGGCTTTGTTTGTGCACATGGCTGAAACTGTTGTTCAGTTGGAGTCTTGTTTTAATACCATGTTTCCCCGAAAATAAGACCTAGCCGGACAATCAGCTTTCATGTGTCTTTTGGAGCAAAAATTAATATAAGACTCAGTATTATATTATATTATACCTGGTATTATATTATATTGTATTATATTGTATAAGACCCACTTTTATATTATATTATATTATATTATATTATATTATATTATATTATATTATATTCCCGGTCTTATATAAGACCCGGTATTATATTATATTATACTCAGTATTATATATTATATTATATTATATTATATTATATTATATTATATTATATTATATTATATTATATAAGACCCTGTCTTATTTTATTATAAGGCTGAGTCTTATATTAATTTTTGCTCCAAAAGACGCATGAGAGCTGATTGTCCAGCTAGGTCTTATTTTAGGGGAAACACAGTAGCGGGTAGGTCAAAATCACTAGTTCATTCAATTAATAGAAAACATCAGAGTGAAATGTGTTCATTTGCTGGTAGGGCTGTGGTCGTCTCAGAAGGTGATAAAATACCACATTGTCCTCTCAAATATTTTCTTGATAGCAGCTAGCTCAAGGATTCGAGACCGCTCTTCATCCTTGTGGCTTTTCCCAAAGAAGGCCTGTTAATATCTAGGAATATCAACTCCTCACTAGGGCATTTCTTTTTGTGAACATGCAACAAATCAGACAGTTTTCCCAGGGACTCAGCATTGATCTGTTTCCTTTCGAAGCAATCTGTGGTCCTTCTCTGTCCTCCTGACAATTGTGACTCCAAGTGCAGAGTTCATAAACTAGTTTATAAAGAGACTAGCTCCATCTGTTGCCCAAAGTGATTTCTCTAACTTCAGAACACAGAGCTGTTATTACCTGGGCCACTAGCTCGGCTCTTACCACCAACTCTTCTCTTTAATGATAGCCATTGTACTATTGTTTTTGTTATTATAGTTGTTTTTTTAAAATGCATAGAAGGAATTACAAAGAAAAGGGTTAAGAGAAAGTGGGCCTACAGGGTTAGAGTGGCATTCTGGTATTTTGGGATCACATCGGTTCCAATTCCAGCTCAGATATCCACTAACCATAGTCCCTTTGGTGAGTTTTGTAATGTCTATGCACCTTAGTTTTCTCATCTTGAAAAGGGAATGGTTCTGGGGAAACCATTTATGTAGAAGCTCCATTTATGAAGGAGCCCTAACATAATAGAGGTCAAGGAACAAGGGCTTAACACACTGGAAACCAGAGGCTAAAATGACCATGATAGTTGGTGAGACCCAAGGGACAGCCAGGTTGGCTTGACCTGCATAGAGTTTGTAGCAGGTATTAAATAAATGGGAGCTAAGATTTAGACTCTGTATGAGTACTATGAGCCATAAGTTTAGAATTACATTATAGACTCCTAAAGGGCAGGGCAGGTGGGAATCGCTGTGCCGAGGAGAGGCCTTGTCCAGGAGGTGCATCGAACATACTAAATGGATGAATAATGACTAGGAGGATGAGCGGAACTCTACCTAGCAACTCAGGATGGGTAGGCGATCACCAGTGCAAGAATATATCTTAGCTCTTCTCTCCCTAAATCTGTATTGTTTTTCCCAAAACATGAGCAAGCGGAGGAAAGAGGTGGCTTTGAGAGGAAACTGGATACCCATTTAGCAAGCATTTATTGAGCATTCTCTATGTGCCAGCCTCTAGGCTTGGTGTGCAGATGTAAAAATGGAAAAAGACTCACTCCATGTCTTCAAGGAGCTATCAGTCCAGTAATGGAAGGAGGTTATGACAGGTCGCTATGGAAACCTACCCAGAGTAAGGAAGGGCTGGCACAGAAGCCTCCGGGGAGGAAATGCCACTGGAATTTAGTCTGTGAGTCAAGGAGGTGAAAGCAGGTAGTTTAAACAGAGAGCCCAGCGGTTTGAGGTTGCAAAAGAGCCTGGTTGTTGAGGTGACCAGGGAAGTTTTCATAAGCTGTTTGTCAGCAGAAGTCAGAAAGTCAGATGTCTCCCAAGTGAAGGAGATAAATGTTGCTGGGACTGCAGCTCGGGCATGAATATTATTACTTTCACCAACGAAATCGTAGATAAAATGTTTACTTTGGGGATATATCATGTGGAGTACGAGTTTGCACACCCATATGTCTAAAGCAATAAACACTTGGCAGAGTGGAGCCAGTGTCTTTGATGTGACTTTTAGAGACAGACATGGTTTATCTCCAAAGCATCTCTTCCAGGAGAAGGAGGTGAGATATATGGGAGGACACGCAGAGAAGAGCATGCCAGAGCTCTCGCAAGCCATTGACAGATGGTTGGGATCTATGCAGTTTATTTCTCTGCAGGATTGTGGGTTACATTCCCCAGTTTCATAGCAGGCAGGTGTGTAAGAAACTGCTGGAAGGAGCCATTTAGCGTCTCTGAGCAGTTGGCCTCATGCCCTTTTCCAGCCGTCAAGTAGCTTCGCTCTCATAAAGGTATCCGTGCCCGCACGTGCCTCTTCTGGGTCACGCCAGGAATCTGATTTCTGCATTTCCAACAACGTGTGCATGAGTGAGCTCCGTTTGATTTCCCATCTTGCCCGCCATTGCATTAAGAAAACCATGACTGAGTTTTCACATCGTGTTTGGAGGCAGCCTATCCAATGTACTTCATTGTCGCAGCCTGCCCTTTCCTCCACCTCATTCTACAAACCCTCTTTGGCTGAAATATCCTTCTTTCTTCCTTAATGCATCCTCATCTCCATCTCTCTGAGTTGTTTTTTTACTTAGCTTGTAATCATTTTCTCCAACAGTTAATAAAGTCTGCTTTCTTTTTTTCTCTGTTCAGTGGGTAATGAGGTTTCAAAGCACTTTCTGTCATTCTCCTAAAAACTGTCAGTAAGCTGTGTAGGAAGTGTCACTACTCTGAGGGCACGTGCTTCAGGCCACGGAGAAGGCTCTGCCTGGGTTCCACAGGATCTCCCTATCATCTGCTTCTTACTTGTTCACACGGAGTAAGCGGCGGAATTCGAGCTCTCTTAAAATTCAGCAACGAAACTTGCTGCCTTCAGGCATGGCTGGATCTGGTTGCACATGCCCCATTCTCATCTTTAGCTGATTCTCAGGTAATAACTTGAAGACAGTCAGGCTGCCGGGCTCCAGTGGCTGTGGGCTTCCTTTTCAAGGGCATCTTTAGCGTACCTTGGAGAAAATGGCCAAGCCGACCCATTGAGAATCACAATGCATTTTTTTTCACTGCCGCCCTTTGGCCTGGAGTTGAATTACAGTCAGATGTCAACCTGTGGCCCCCACACACCTTATTGTGGACTCATCACTGTGTCCCTTACCCTTGTTCCATCTATTCATTTCTCCTGAGTGTTTTCTATCTAACATTTTCCAAAAGTACAAAGTAAACTTTTTTCTAATATTCAAGGCAGTATATGTGTCATATAAAAATTATGATGCAGATAATAAAAAAATACACCTTAATCCCACAATCCAGAGATAACAACCTTGGTATTTAATCATATCTACAAATACAGACATACACACAAGGACACATAACTGTGGTGTGTGTGTGTGTGTGTGTGTGTGTGTGTGTTATACACTTTAAAAAAACTTAGAATCATCATGCCTAAAATTTTGTAGCATGCTTAATACATCATGAACTTTTTTTATGCCAATGCATATTTATCTGTTTTAGTTTTAATAACTAAATATTATGATATCATGTCACATCAGTGTAAAAACATTTTTCTTAACTGATTTCTTTTTTTTAAAGATTCTTATTAAAAATATAGTTAAGATACAATATTAAGATTAGTTTAAGGGGTACACCACAGTCATTCAACATTTATTTACCTAAAGAAGTGATCGCTGTGATAAGTCCAGCAACCATCTGACACTGTAACATGCTATCACAATATTATTGACTATATTCCCTATGTTGTACGCTACATCCCCATGACTTATTTGTTTTATACCTGGACATTTGATTATCATATTCCCCTTCACCTTTCCCACTCTTTTTAAATTTTTCAATTATAGTTGACATTCAATATTATTTTATATTAACTTCAGGTGTAGCATAGTGGTTAGACATTTGTGTAATTTAAGAAATTATCCCCCCTGATTAGTCAAGTACCCACTCGGCACTATATGTAGTTATTCCCTTATCACTGACTGTATTCCCTATGCTGTACTTTACATCCCCATGACTATTTTGTAACTACCAATTTGTACTTCTTAATCCCTTCTCCTTTTTTTAACCTCAACCCTCAACCCCTTTCCCATTTGGCAACCACCAAAATCTTTTCTGTGTCTATGAGTTTGTTTCTGTGTTGTTTGTTAATTTTGTTCTTTAGATTCCACATATAAGTGAAATCATATTACATCTGTCTTTCTCTGTCTGACATACTCCACTCAGCACCATTTCCTTCAAGGTGCATTCATGCTGCCCTTGATGGCAAGAACCCTGTCCCTTCCCTGGCTGAGCAATGTTCCATTGTACTGCCTTCTCTTTATCCATTCTTCCATTGACAGAGACCCAGGCGGCCTCCACATCTTGGCCATTGTAAACAAGCTCCAATGAACATATGGATGCACATTTCCCCTCAAAGTAGCATTTTTGGTTTCTTCGGGTAAATACGCAGAAGTGGGATTACTGGGTCCTTCATTGTCTCTTCATATAGCCTTTGTTTTAAAGTATATTTTGTCTGGTATAAATATTGCTAACCCAGCTTTTTTAAATTTACATTTTCATGAAATATGTATCTTTTTCCATCCCTTTAATTCTATCTGTGTGTGTCTTTCAATCTGAAGTAAGTCTCGTATAGACAGCATATGTAAGGGTCTTGTTTTCTTACCCATTCAGCCCTCTTATATCTTTTGATTGGAGCATTTAATCCATTAACATTAAAAGTAATTGTTGATAGATATGTATCTATTGACATTTTATTGTTCACAATTTTGATTTTTTTTTTTCCACCTTAAAGAAGTCCCTCTAAAATTTGTTGTAATAATGCTGGTTTGGTGGTGATGAACTTCTTTAGCTTTTTCTTGTCTGGGAAGCTCTTTATCTGTCCTTTGATTTTAAATGATAGCCTTGCTGGATAGAGTAGTCTTGGTCATAGGTCCTGACTTTTCATCAAGTTGAATATTTTGTGCCAATCCCTTCTGACCTGCAAAGTTTCTGTTGAGAAATTAGCTTTACAGTCCTGTGGGAGCTCCCTTATAAATTACTAGTTGCCTTTCTCTTCTTGCTTTGAGGATTCTCTTTGTCTTTAACCTTTGCCATTTTAATTATAATGTGTCTTGGTGTGGACCTGTTTGGGTTCATCCTGTTTGGGACTCTGTGCTTCCTGGACGTGTATGTGTATTTCCTTTGCCAGGTTAGGAAAGTTTTCAGTCATTTTATTTCTTCAAATAGGTTTTCAATCTTTGCTTTTTCTCTTCTCTTTCTGTTTCCTCTATGGTGCTAATTTTGTTACATTTGATGTTTTTCCAGAGGTCTCTTAAACTATCCTCTTAAACATGTTTTTGGATTCTCTTTTTTTTTGCTGTTCCAGTCAGGTGTTTTCTGCTACCTTGCCTTCCAAATTTATCTTTCAATCCTCTGCTTCATCTAGTCTGCTTGTTATTCCTTCTAGTGCATTCTTCATTTCAGTTATTGTATTCACTTCTGACTGGTTCTTTTTTATGGTTTTTATGTCCTTTTTTATGCTTGCAATCTCTTTTTAGAAGTTCTCACTAAGTTCCTTGAGCATCCTTATAACCAGTGTTTTGAACTCTGTATCTGGTAGGTTACTTGCCTCCATTTTGTTTAGTTTAGTTTTCTTTTTTCTGGATTTTTCTCCTGTTCTTTCATTTGGGATGCATTTCTTTGTTTCCTCACTTTGGCTGCTTCTCAATGTTTGTTTCTATGTATTAGGTAAATCTGCTATGTATCCCAGTTTTGGCTGGGTGGCTTTATGTAGTAGGTGCCCTGTAGAGCCCTGGCATAGTCTCCCTGGTCACCTATTCCAGGGACTCCAGGACTGTCCCTTGTGTGGGTTGTGTGTGCCTTTTTCTTATAGTTGAGCCTTGATTGCTATTGGCACATCAGTGAGTGGGATTGGCTCTCGGGCTGATTGACTGGGGGTTTGGCCACATCCACAGCTTACAGGCTGCTGTGGGGGGGCTTACACCATGTAGCAGGATTCACCCCAGTGAGCTCTGGTGCCTGTTGAGACCACCTTTTTTATGTGCCACTTGTGGGGCTAATTGGGTGGTGATTTGTTGTGGTCTGAAGCCAGCCTCCAAGTATGTTGGTTATGGGCGTCTTGGGAGAAGCTTCAGTGCAGGCCCAGCTCAGCCACTGCTTGTGATTGGCTTGTGGCTGCCTGGTAGGAGCTAAAAAGTGATCTGCAGTTGTTCACTGCCTGAGCTAAACCTGGAGGCATGTGGGAGAATCCACACAGTGAACCGAGGGTGTGTGTCACCAGTACTGGGCCTGGGGTAGCTCCACAAAAAGCCAGGACACCCCGAGGCCTGCTGCCACCTGCCAGATCTCCTAAGGTTCAGCCTCCGATAGAGCCTTGTGAGGTACGCAAGTTGGGTGAGGCAGGGTCTCAGAGGGAATCACTAGAGTGGGAAGAGTTATGGTCATCAGGTTAATATAAATTCTGTTTTGGTGCCAGTGCTGAGCCGGGAGGCACTCAGCAAAAGTCCTAGAGCACACTGAGGCCAGTCACCACCTGCCTGAGTCTACTGGACTTCAATAGTTTTCCAAGAAAGAATGCAATGTGGGCAAGGCTGCCTGCTCATGGAGAAAGTGCCTCTGGCTTTGCAGAAGTTGGGTGGGAAGGGGTCCCAGTGGAGTTCACCAAACCAATCAGACTCAGATTTGGCCTGTGGGGGAAGGTTTAACATAGAAAAGATGGCCCCCACCTGTTGGCTGCATGGGAGGAGGACTCCTCACAGGGAAAATGTTGACTGTCTCCTAGCCCTCCTCCCAAAGTCACAGACTTCAGTCTGCGCCCTGTATGCCTCTGATACTTCCTTAGTCACCGGCCCTCTACTGAAGCCCAGAGTGAGTGTCTGCGAGCAAGTCTGTGTGTGAGCCATTTAAGAGGATGTCTGGGTTTCCTGCAGCCTTCCGTCCCACCCAGATGGTCAGAATACCCACTGTTTTTCACAGCCAAATATTGTAGGGGCTCCTCTTCCCGGCACCAGCACTCTTGGCTGGGGAGCCTGGTGGAGGCCTGGGGTACCTTGCTCCTCCATGGGGAACCTCTGTGGCTGAGATATCCCTCCCAATTTTCATCTGCCAGCCTGTTTTGTGTCTCCGTTCTTCCTGCCAGTCTCGATATGGCTTCTTCTTTATATCCTTAGTTACAATACTTCTATTCAGCTAGACTTCACATGGTTCTCCAGGTTGATTGTTCTATAATTTAGTTGTAATTTTGATGCATTCATGGAAGGATGCAGGCACAATGTTTATCTAATCTGCCATCTTGGATCTCTCCCTTTCTACTGATTTCTGTTCTGGGTTATTTAGTTGCTTCAAACTTTCCATAATTATACAAAAATACACATAGCTAAATCTTTATGCACAACCTTATTTTTTCCTTAGCATAAATTCTTCCATGTAGAATTATTGAGTCAGAAGGCACATTTTTGAGGTTTGGAAAACATATGCCAAATTACTCTTCCCCAACCTCTGGTTAATATTTGCCAGTATACACAGTCCCCATTAGTTGGAGTGTGCCCATTTCTGTTCACCCTGAGATTTTTGGGTAGGTAGAAATTTTGTGGTCCTGGACAGTCTCTTAGAAAGACAGTTAACAGGTGTATAGGATCTGGACGTTGGCATCTAGCTCTGTGGGACTATGGGTAGATCACACCTCTATAATGCAGAGTTTGGAAGCACCCAAATTGTGCTTGGAACCCCACCAGCAGAGCACTGTGCATTCTTGTGAGTTCACCCACTTTGCCAGGCTTTTGATGCCATTCATATTAACTCCTTCTGTCATTACCACTTTTATGTCTACTATACATCCCTCTGCATGATCCCCAGTACCGGATTCTGTGCTATCTCTTTTGGTCTCTTTTGGTTTTCATGTGTGTAATTTCTGCTTCTTCACCCTGACTTAACTTCTTGAGGGAGAAGAATATTCGAGTTTCTTCCATAAATTCAACCTTGCCTGGCACCTGACAATGCATACAGTAGGTGATAAATACCTGCTGATCCAGCTGACTTTCAGACTAGACTACAGCCTTATCCTGGAGCTATTGCTTAGTGGGCATTTCTAGGAAGTTGCATAAGTCATAGAAAAATAGTGGTTTGTATAGAAAGAGTGTTTTCTTTACAATTTCTAGAAAATAAAACCATATACTGTGCTGAGGGAACCTTTTTCTAAGCCTTCAGAGAAATGCATCATGTTCTTTATTATCCCCTCAAGGAATAATATAGCTTGCTATTTTCAAGCTGTGTTACATGGAAAATCGAGGCTTAAATCAAGTATGCCTCTTGTTGTTCCTCTGTTCCAGTCTTTTGATTTCATTTCCTGAGCCGAAATTTGTAGGAGGAAAGGCACGTGCATAGACTGAGTGGACAATAAGCTGATTACCCCAGGGTAACTGATGCCCAACGAGGGCTTTCCTTCTTCCCAACACTCTTTCCCCTCCCAATTTAGAGTATTTCCCCACAACTTTTGGGCAGACTACAGCAGAGGCAATTTCCCTTAACTTTAATGCTAATTCTCAGATCACTTGGAATTCTGTTCAAATAGTTTCTTCAACCTTTTCTAACAGTGACTTACTATGTCTCTCTGAGTATTGACATTATTGGGTTGGGTTGAGAAAATAGAGTTGTGGATGATAATAAAAGACATTGTTAAATTAGGATCATGGTTATCATTTGGTAATAATTTGATGTATTAACAACACCATGAGAATCATATGTGTGTGTGTGTGTGTGTGTGTGTGTGTGTGTGTGTGTATAAAATCTCATATTATATATCGAAAGAAAGCAGAGAGCATGAGTTATGGGACACCTATACTTTCTCCACAGTCCAATTGCCTGTGAGGTTTGGGACTGTGTGGTAAGGTGGGGACAGAGTAGAAAAAGGGAGGGGCATGGCAACCCCTCAGGTCAGGCTTTAGAATCAACAGATTAGCCAAGGTTTGTGATTTATTAGTTGGGAATAGCCACACTCAAGCGCTTAGCATTGATGGATATTTTTCTCATTACATTTCAAACATAGAAAATGGTTCTTTCTGAATGAGAAATCTGGGGCCATTTTAGTCATTAGTCATTTGAAACTTTCTCTGCTGGTGTTACATAGAGAAAAAAATGACAAGAACTAAAACACATTCCTTGGTCTGAATTGCTTATGTAGAACAAAATGAAATGCGTAAGTTCAGTAACTCTATTAGCCTGGTGGTTTGCTTCTTTATCTGTTTTCTATTTTTATTTTAGTAGTCTTGTTGTATTCAAATCTTTTGTTATGTGGGAACTAAGAATAATTAAATGCATACTGTGCAGGGTATGTATGCATATAGATTAACTCTTCAGCTGGTCCCTGTGGCACCTATAATAAAATCTAACTCCCTACCATGGTTCAAGGGAAGTGCTCAGTTCACATTCGATTATTGAACTGAGTGGGCTCAAATAATGAAACCTCAATTCACACGAATGGAAGCAGATATTCTGAAAATCCTGGGGAATTTCAAAATGTTGGTTTATCTTTAGATATGTCTGTGTCAGACGGCTATAACTACCAGGTAGCCTGGTGATAACCTCAGCCTAATTTGAGGCTACTGTCCGCAGCCAACTATGTACAGTTGGGTGATCTGCAGAGAGCCATTGTCCTTGAATAAAACCAGAATATGTCACCCCCAAATATGCCACTTTGGCATAAGGAAGTATTGTGAGCTAAAGGCAATTGAGAAGAAGCAGATACGAGAAAAGCTCCCTGCCCTCCCCTTTGTTGCCTAAAAGCAAGACATAAAATTTCGAAGGTGTCCCTCTTCCCTTCTCTACCAGGAAGAACAAAAGTTAATTTAAGACAACTTTAGATTCTTATTTGCCTGTAAATGAAACCAGAGGAAGCTACATAATAAACTTTACTAATGAGCCTTTATCTACCATTAGTTTCTCTTATATTTACCTTCCCACAGTTTGCCACCCTTGGAAGCCTAAGATAACTTTCCTTTGTTCTATCATTTTTCTATAAATGTATTGTTCTTTGTTGTAAACGCTATATAAGCCTGAATTCTAAGCCACTTCTTTGAGTTACTTGTCTTTGGGATTCCTCATGTGTTACCTGTGCAACACATATGTTAATAAACTTATTTTTCTCTTGTGAATCTATCTTTCATTTCAGAGCCCCAGCTGAGAACCGAAGATGGGTAGCAAAAATGTTTTCCTTCCCTACTTTCTCTTGTTTTGACAGCATATGTCAGACTGTAGGGGTCCCAGGAATTTCCAGTGGATTTGCGCAGTTGCCGGTTGCATTGACTCTAGGATATTTGGCAGCTCATGCAAATGGGCTCAAGTTAGGATCATCTGGGCTAATTCAGATCGTGTTATCAAGGGTCACAATGGCTCCTATTATCATAGTTGTAGTATCAGAGATAGTGGTAGTCGTCATGGTAACTCATAGCTTGTAAAAGTGGTAGATATATATATAGCAGTTACAGACCGGCGTTTACACAAGCTTGCTTCTGCTGAACAACCACAGGAGGTAGGCGTTAATTTTTCACTTCAAATAAGGAAATCGAGGCTCCGATAGGTCAAAGGACATATTTAAGTCCACTCAGGAAAGTGTGCTGTAAACTGACTGTGGAATTTTGGCCTCACATACTAGTTCTGGGACAAAGTAGGAAGTTGGTGAATGAATGGCAAGCTTCAGGGAGCAGGTCTATTAAATAGACATGTATGTCTTTGGGTTGGATGTCAGCATATCTGAGGTATAAACTGCTCGCTGTAAAAGGGATTTGGAATCATTAAAATCTCAGGAAATATCCACAAATGAAACTACCTTTAAAACACAGGCAGACACACACACACACACACACACACACACTTACACACACACTCACAAACACTCATCACCTCTTAAAGGCACAACACAACACAAACAACTTATTTAAGCATCAAAAGTTATATTAACCATTTTTTTGATGGAAATGTTTATTAAATGAGGTGAACATTCTCCTGACTTGTTAAACAGAGTATATAAAATTAGTCCTAAAATTTATGGGGGCAGGAATCGTGTCTGTTTCCCTTACGTTACATCTTTAGCAGCTAGCTCTGTATCTAGCACAGAGTAGGTGATCCAGACATATTTGTTGAATGAATCAATGAATAAACCAAAAAACACATCTAAATAGAACATAATGAAGTTTAAAGAAGCTAGCATGTTTTTGGTGGTGATCTCATTTCAAGTCAATGGAGAACTTCAGGTGTTGTGGTCCATCCTGCACCTTCATTTATATTTGATTTTAAAAACTCATCACTTTGCTCTGGATGTGCATGGAAGCATTTACTCAGCCGTAAATTCACAGTTGCTAAACTCGGCTAGAACCAAGTCAAGTTTTACCTCAACTCCATCTGATTTGTGTGGCCTACTGCACCTTAGATTACTTTTCTAAATAAAAGAAAACCGTTTGCTTGCTGATGATCCACTAATTTAAATATACCTTCAGGTATTGATTTTCCATAAACCTGGTAAGTAAAAGCCACCCTTCTTGGCTTTTAATTCTGAAATTTATTAGCCATTTGCAGATACAAGCTCATTCTTAATTGTTCATTTTTATTCTTACCCCAAACATAGTAAATCTCAATGGCTGTGCTTTCAACTTTAAGAGGGAATGTGATAGCTGTAGAAAAAAGTATTCAAAACACTTTAGATTAGCAAAATATGATAACGTTTCCAAGCTGTTCATAAGAACTTATATTGACTTTCAAAGAATGATTGTGCTGAGACGTTTTTGTGAAGGGACCCTCCAGATGGATGCGTTCTCCCCATGTCAAGTTATTGTTAATATGTGTTTTCTTCTTCCATCTCTGAGTCATTCAGAACCGTGAAAATTCTATTTTTCTACTTTAATTACAGAACTGGTTGAGAATGTATTCCGTTGTTTGGCAGTATTACTAATGCACTCTATTTGTTTATGGCTCTTTGAAAAAGCCATTTTAATAAGGTCAGATTTGCAATTGAAATGAACTTTAATATGTCTTGCAAAGGCTGGGGCTGCTTATTTATGCAAGGGGTTGAACGCAGTAGAAATTTATGGTTTAAAGATATGTTTTCCTGTTTTCTTTTCCAAATGGTGCATCTCAGGTGATAAACGCTTTCAACTATATTTACAATTTTTTTTCCCCAGAAAAGGGCAGAAAATCCAAATAAATGAAATAAATCATGACTCTAACTGGGGTTGTTAATGTTGTATTTTTCTGCTTTTCCCATTAAAATCTCTACCCCAAACACCTATTGTATTCATGAATAAATATTACTGAATCACAATCATATGGACGAACTCTGTTCTGCCACTCTTATAATACACAAACAAGGTAAAATAAAAGCAAAGCAAAACCTCTTCTTCAAACTTTAAGGAGTGTCCATTTATTAAATTTATTTAATCCCTCTTGATGGATAGGACTTTACGTGAAGGATGGAGCCTCTACATTGACAAATCAAAAGAATCTGCATCTCAGTGTGTCACGCAGACATCTCTATATTGCATTCCTGCAACTCAGTTATCCCCAGGAGGTGTGGGCTTTAGAGGAATTCATTTCATTTGTTGAGAACTTGTTTCTTAACTGGAGTGATGATACACAGAGAAGCACCACTGTCTTTTCCCTGGCTTGAATTCTGCTGCCCACTTCCAAAGTGCTTTACAGATGCTCTGTTGGAAACAGAATAAAGAATAAAACAAGAGTTAGAAGATTTGAATGAAGCTAAAGTAGGAAATGCTGGTTGCACCCACATTGGAAATATTTGACTACATTAGAATAGGAGGACTCCTATACTTTTTAAATAAAGATAATGAATACGAATGAGATAAATTGTATAATTTAAGTCTTCTGTTAGGCTTAAAAGATACAAATTTATCTGCAGGAACAAAATTCTACCAGGAACTAAATTCAATTAAGTGACCCTTCCTTCCTTCCTTCCTTCCTTCCTTCCTTCCTTCCTTCCTTCCTTCCTTCCTTCCTTCCTCCCTTCCTTCCTCCTTCCTTCCTTCCACAGCTTATTATATTCAGTTTCTCCTATTTGAAAGGCTTCGTTTTCTTTTGCGTCTGGTAACCCTCAGGCTACTATCTTATCTCTCTCCTTCACCAAGCAGCCAAGCCTCCTGTAAGAATACCCTCAACTACCATTTACATTTCCTCACCTGACAGTCACTTCTCAATCCACACCTCTCCCATGTCCACTTCTGACATTTTACTGAAATTCTTCTTGCCAAGTATCCAGTGGACACACTCTCTCCTTAGTTTTTGTGATTTCTTTAGAGAATAGACCCGGTTTATAGCGTCCTCCTTTTCACTTGCTTTTCCCTGCTCTTATGAAATCTTTGTTCTACCCATTAATCTGTGTGTATTCCTTCTTGATCTCTTTCAAGACTGCTGAGACCCTAAAAGTTGATGTTTCTCAGTGAGCTGTTGGGTCCTCTACTCCTTTCATTCTATATGCTTTCCCTTGGAACCTCATCTGTACTCATGGCTTTAGCTACCAATTACATGAAATATACGAGGTAGTTTCTTGCTGTATTTTAAGCTGGGGTGAACCAGTGGTTCCCACTGGTTTCTGTGGTTTCCATTTCCCTCAAATTTATTCACTCAATTAGAAGTCTGAGATGTAAATCTTTTTCCCTCGCACACCCCATATCCAACCAACAAGTCATTAGTTTCTGGCTCCTTAAAATACCTCTCAAATGCATCCCCCTCTGTCCATTTCTTTTGTGTCTGTCTTGGTCCCAGTTATTTATTCTCACCTACATCCCTTCCTATCTCCAGTCAGGCCCCCATTCTCAGAGACTTTCTTCATGCTACATTAGAGAGAACTTTCTAAAACATAATACCTGGTCATGTCATTCTCCTGCTTCCAACTTCCAATGGCTACCCAAAACTTTTGGTATGATTTCCAAATTCCTTGACTATCTTTGTATTGCTTTAAAAAATATCATTGTCAAAGAACATACATAGAACTTAGTCTGTATGCTATTGAGTCTTTGGAATTTGTCAAGATCCCTTTTTGTGGACTTGTACAGAAGGATTTTTTATTATTATGATTGGATCAATGCATGCTTGAAAAGAATGATTTTCTGTAATTGTTCTTATTGATCAAGATTAGAACTCATTTTGATTTTTCAATCTGGGAACTTAAATTTTTCTTCATTCCTAGGAAATTCAAATGTTGCCTTTCTCGTTTTAATTTTCTCCTTCTGCAAATCCTATTAGATATATGTTAGGTGGTCTCATTGGATTCACTGCTTATTTGAACCTTTTGTGACATTTTTATCCCTTTACATGCTTGTGCTCATTCTGGGTGGTTTCCTTAACAATGTCTTCTAGTTAGTAAATCTGCTGTTTAATTTGCCTGTTACATCTTATATTTCAATCCCTGCATTTTTCAGTTTTTCAGTCTTACTTGATTCTTTTAAAAATCCGTTTTTTTTTAAAACCTAGTGTCCTCTTCTGTCATTAGTGTGTCTATTATTTCTTTTGTTCTCTTTAATGATTTTAAGAATACCAGATTTTAGTATTTAGGTATTATAGACATTTTAATTCTTGGAATGCTAATTCTACTGTTTGTTGCAGCTGCTGATTCTCCTTAGGCAGGTATATGTTTCCCTGTGATTTTAAAATTTTGGTTGTGAACTTATCTTCAGTGAGGGTTTTTCTCCTTGGGAGTCATCTATACAGGAAATCTGATAATTAAGTTCGCGAACTTGTTGCAACGATGTTGCTCACCTTTTTTAATATCAGAGGGATTATTCATTATGAATTTGTTCCACTTGGACAAACAGTTAACCAAGTTTGCTATTTGGAAGTACTGAAAAGGCTATGTGAAAAAGTTAGATGACTTGAACTTTTTGCCAATAATTCATGGCTTTTGCATCACGACAATGCATGAGCTCACAGAATACTGCCGTGAGGGAGTTTTGAGCCAGTAAACAAATAACTGCATTGGAACACCTTCCCTACTCACTGATTTGGCCCCCAGTGACTTCTTTCTGTACCCAAAGATAAAGGAAATATTGAAAGGAAGACATTTTGATGATATTCAGGACATCAAGGGTAATACTACAACAGCTCTGATGGCCATTCCAGAAAAAGAGTTCCAAAATTGCTTTGAAGGGTGGACTAGGCACTGGTGTCGGTGCATAGCTTACCAAGGAGAGTACTTTGAAGGTGACCATAGTGATATTCAGCAATGAGGTATGTAGCACTTTTTCTAGGATGAGTTTGCAAACTTAACTGTCAGACCTTCATATATTCATATATTCATATATACATATATACACATATATATATGTATATATTCTGTATATATATATGTATATATATGTATATGACTTACCCTAAAGGACATTTCCCCCTGCCAGAGCAAGCATGGTGGTGGTGAGGAGGTAGAAATCCACACTGCTTTTAGTGAACAAGATGCTTTCCCGTATGGCCAATATCCTCTTGTAGTTTAGCGTTTGCCTCTCCTCTACCTGGGCCCTTCCCCACTGCCATGCCCAACTTGTAGGACACTGCTTCATCACATCACTGGGCCTGTCTCTGCTTCCCCTAATGTTGGGAATGCCAGTTCCCCTCTTCCCTGCTGAGCTAGTGCTGCCACTTTCTTCAGAGTATAGGTTGGATGTTATTCTGAAAATCTTTCATGGACCCTCTCGTTGAATTGGATGGTTTGCCAGCATGCTCTCTCAGCATCCTATGCATATTTTTTCTCATAGTACTTATCACAATGTAATCCAATCATTTCCTTGTCTGTCTCCCTCACTCTAACTCCCAGCAGACTAGAAGAAGGAGGTGATTAAAACAGGGGCTAGGTCTGATTCATTTCTGCATCCTGTTTTTGATTCATGACAATTTCTTTTTAGCGCCTGCATTAAAAAAGGATTAAAAAATCTTGGTGTCTGGTTTCACCTAGTGTTGCTGTTAAATTTGTGTTTCAGAACGATCACCAGTTCACATTAAAGGAAGGAAATCCATAGATAGGGTGACCAATTGTTGGACTATTGGAATAACCCAGGAAACAGATGTCGACACATTCAGAGTGGGATGGAGAGGGAGTAAAGATTTTACAAATGTTTGAAAGTAGCATTGTGATATGTGGGGTTAAGGGACAAGCAAGACGCAGAGGTTTTCTCATGTTCCTAGCATGCACACTGCAGAGTACAGTGATGCTCTTAACTGAGACAGGAAGTCATGGCAGAGAACAGGTTCAAACAGAGGTGGGCTTTGGAAGGGGTAGCTAATGACTTTGGCTTTTAACATGTTGCTTTTACAGCATTTACTGGTAGACATGCTGAGAGGACAGGTTGAAGCCGGGCAGCTGTTATTGGCACAAAAATGGTGGCTGAAGCCATGGAAATAGAGTTTTTTCTAAGGGGCCGTGAAGTGTAAAAAGAAATAAGGGTCAAGGATTGAGTTCTGGGGTAGACCAAAGTTGACTGTAAGTGCAGGCAGAGGGACGGAAATAAGGAAGGAGACAGAGAAGGATATTCAAGGAGACTGGAGGAGAGCCAGAGGGAGAGCATTCTCCTAGGATGCAAGGGAGAAGGCAGTGTCAGCAGGAGATATGAGTTTCACTGGTTAAATTCTGCACATGTAATTTAACCCAGTTGAACCCGCCTTCACTGGTCAACTCTGAGTAAGGCTGAAGGCAGAATTTATGTGACCTGTCTTTGTGTGGCTCTCTCATGGCACCTTTCACATAGTGGAGTGCCATAAATTATGCATTCAAGGGTGAAAGCATAAAGGGCATAAAGAGCACCGCTCTACACAGTACTTGGAAACATCGGTCAACAGGTCAAATCTAACAACAGAGGATGTGTGGTTAAATTATACGTCCTTGAAGCCATTTCTGCCAGTTGACTTAAACTTGGACTTCAGATACTGTGTGACACTCAAGGCTTTTTATTGTAATGTCACCTATTTACACTCACTCAGGTTCAGAGACCACCACATCTGCCTACTTACTGTTTTCTGAGTGGACCCAGATCCAACAGGGGCCAATGTCATTCCATCTGCAAAGCCTTGCTCTCTGTTTCAACTTGCCAAGAGTTCCTTTAAATCCCACCTCCCTCATGAAGCTTTTCCAGTTTTCCCAAAGCCTGTTGTGAGCTCTTCATCTTCTGAATTCTCATAATCTCCTGTTTGCAATCGTCATTATACCATATTTGGTCTTGTGTGTTTTTCTCTATATGTGTAATGTGTCTTACGACCCCTCCCACCCTATTCTTATTTCTAACTTCTCGGAGGATAGACACCAAACCACCTTCATCTTTGGACACAAAAGAGTTTAGTACCATGACTTGATCGATGTTTGATATGTAGCTGATAAATGAATTTACAGAGGAATATGAAGATAAGGTGCTTTGATCTCATGATTGGGTCTGGGATCAAAGCAGTTTATGTGTGGAGTGTTGTGGGATGGCCCTACAGAGTGTCACCACTCAGGTTCTACACAGCACCATGAGGGCAGTCACGTTGGGGCCAGAGGCTTGTGCCCTGGCAAGGAATAGGCTTGAAGACTTGATTTAAAGTGAAAACTACACCCTTCAGGTACCAGAATGAGGGAGGATCCATTGAAACTTTCTGTACATGTGTCATGCAGATGGTCAGCCACTTGAATACAATCACATTGGATCGCGGGTAGCCAGAGGCAGAGAAAATACACACACACTCACACACATACTTACGTGGCTGTATATATAATTTTTGAAGATACACTTGACTCATTTTAAAGTCTTCTGGTGATAGATTGAGAAACTATAGCTCTAAATCATGGCTGGAGAAAAGCCAAACGTGTTCAGAAAAGCATTTCAAGCAGTGGTGACCAAATGCCAGCTGCCGCCCTATCTTAGCAGTAAGGGGCGTGTACACTGGAAACCTTGCCTCTCGTGTCCACCAGATGAATCAGAGTTGGCAGCCAAGAGGTCATGCAAGAACTTGGGATACGAAACCAGGAGAGTTTAAGAATGTTTATTGGAAGTCCTGGAAGCCTTACCGAAGTGCACTTGACTTTTGGTGTAATTTATGGTATAATGTTTCTTCCACGTGTCTAACCAATGGCCCCTCCGATTCCTCTCCTTTTGTAAGCTTTTCTCACTCATATTGTCTTCTTCCTTATTTTGAGACAAAAGGAACATTTGGATAGAAATTGTTAATGTTCCTACTTAGATGTTATTGTCTGTCAACTATCCTTATCTATGACAGTGAAGGTGGGGAGGTAGAGTCAGGGACAAATGAGGAAGAAGAACAATGAAACATGATGCTCCGTGTGCCAAAAAATCACCAGGGTTCAGCTTTTGGATACCTTCTGATTTTAAACAGCAGATTTACAATCCTAATCATGTACTTTTGAAATCATTTGTGTTCCTACAACCCATAGCATCTGGGGTACATTTGCTGGCAGTGGGGGTACATGGACCTGGGTATATTTTATGGTATACATTATTTAGCATATAAGTCTGAGTGAGTGAAGAAATTCCAGAATGGAGAGGCAGGTGGACCTTAAGAGGCCCCTGTAACCATGATGTTTTTCTACACAAGCAGCAATACTTGCTCATTGCCCCAGCAGGTAACATCTAACACCAGCTTACTGGGGCGACAGCTCATAGCTAATGGAGATACGTAGCTACTTCATAAAAGCCGCTAGACAAGGAAAAAAGGAATTGCTTTTTAAATGACTTGATATATTTGCAGAGATCACAGAAGTTCAGGCCAGCAACAAATGTGTTCACCTATCTTTTCAAAAGAGGAATGATCCCTGAGATTACCTCTAGGAAGTTTAAGTGTATAGAGAAAAATAGCCCAAAACATCGAAGAAGTAATAGAATCAGGAGTGAATAAGCAGCTTGGTGTGGCCACAAATAAATCATCCATGACTGATCTGAAAGCTGTTTAAAATTCACAGTGGAGGGGAACAAAGTCACGGCAATACATCTTGATTTTGGTAATGCATTTGATACCACATCACGAAATTTTACTTATGGAAATAATTGACACTGGCTTGGATATGAGCACTGTCGTAGGGATTGATAATTTTCAGGGGGTCTGTAAACAAGGCCTGGTGATGAATAGTGTGGCATCCAGTCAGAGGTAGCTGATTAGTAGGGGTGCCAAAGAGATTGGTGTTACGCCTGATCATATGCAACAATGTTATTAATGGTTTCCAAGAGAAAGTAAAGAGAATGTTAATGAAATTTGCAAATTATACAAACTGGGGTGGTGCTGGAATAAATCCAATAAGAATGATGGATAGAATTTATTCCAAGAGATATAGACAGGTTCAATATATGGGTAATAAACAGCAAAATGAGATTCATTTTCAAAAAATGCAAACTAGGATAGATTAGGGGGAAAAATAAAAGAAAAAAATGATTCCTATAAGGGCACTAAGAATTGACTTAATTTGCAAGATGCTTTAGGGTTCTTTCTAGTTGGGTACCAACCTTCCTCTCCACGTCTCTGAGTCAGCCTTTCTTATTTGTTGCCACCCCTCACTCATTTTCCTGTGATCTCGGTCTATGGTCTTTTAAACCTCTACGCTTTTGCAAAATCCTGTTCCCGAATGCCTTTTCTTTTTATTTGTATTCATAAAATCTGTTGCATTTTCTAGTACTTTAGTCACTGTTCATCTTCTTTGTGAACTTTCTCCATTGCCATATCACTTGGTAAATTCTTATTGCATTGTGACCATGGATGGAGAGGGAGGAAACACACGGTCTTCTGGGTCAAATAGAGCCAGGAACCAGCTAAAATTCCACATCAATCAATGTGACCTTAGCTGAGACCCTTAGATCTTTCCAAGCCTCAGCTGTCCTGGCTATAAAACAGGCATCATCTCAGTTCAAGCTGCTGTAACAGACTAGCATAGGCTGAGTGGCTTAAACAAATATGTATTGCTAACAGTTCTGGAGGCTGGAAGTCAGAGATCAGGGTGCCAGCAGGATCAAATTCTTGGTAAGGATTGTTTTCTTGGTTCTGTCCTCATGTGGCTTTCCTTAGTGGGGAGACAGAGTGGGAGATGGAGAAGGAGAGGGAAAGGGCGTTAATCCCATCACGAGGGCCTCACTCTCACGATCTAATCTAACCCTAATTACCCCCCACCTTCAACTACCATCACATTGGGAGCTAGGGTTTCAACACATAAATTTTGGGGACACACAAACATTTGGTCCATAGTAGGCATTTTGCAAGAATTCAATGACATAATCTTCATAAAAAAGAGCTTGGCCAGTTTATGAGCTAGCTTTTACTGTCAGTTGTTATGGTTCTTAGTAGTATCATTTGCTCAGTCTTTTGTTTTGTTTTGTTTTGTTTTGTGTTTTTTAATCCATGAACTCTTTGAGGGCAGGAGATTTATTCACATTCTTTATACCTCCTCCTACTTCCTCGTACGGTGTCTGGTGCATAGCAGGGCTTTCCAAGACCCAGTGGGCAGCAATTAGCACGGCTCCTTTCGGGCACTATTAGAACCATTCCTTTTACTATTTATATTTGGGGTTCAGTAGGGGAATGGGGGATCTAGTTAATTTAAGCTGTTTCCCAATTCCATTCTATATGGGGATTTCAAAGGGAAGCATATTACATTTTCACCTCTGAGTTGTGCATTATCTCAAACTTCCAGTAGAGACGAAATTTCCGGTGTCTTTCTGGTGAGATCATGTCTACAGGAGCATGGTGAAGTATGGGCCAGATGTTGCCAGCTGGGTGGAGTGGGGCACAAAAACCATGTGAATGGTCAAAGAGACAGCCAGTCTGATTCATTTTAAGGGAGGCTATGGGGGTGGGAGGGTAAAGAAATTGGGAGCAAAGAAATATCTGCAAATGTCTGACATGTGGGGACCCCAAGGAGCAAGCACAATCTTGATACTTGGAATTAATAGTTTGGACAACAAAGCAAAAGAGAGACACGATTCAATGTTTCTTCTGACCAACGCCAGTAGATGCCTGTGGTTCTGAATAGTTGTTTTGGGTGGAGAGCAAGGTTCCTTCGTGCATGAATTTGCTGAAAATACACGATGAAGCCCCAGGAAGATTGCAGCCAGTTGTTTTCTGAGATAATAGTATGCATTGTCTGATGTGTAGCTAGAAACCACCCCAGCTTACCCAAATTTGTTCATCAACCCCAGCCTCTGTCCTCACACAATTGCTGGAAATCCACTATTAGTCAGTTTTTGCCGAGTAACAAACATTTCAGCTAATGCTGTGTGGTAAACACATGGGTCTGCAGGTCAGCTGCAGTTTGCCTGATCTGGGCTGAACTTGGCTGGGCCAGGCTGGAGTCCAGTCACTCTACTCATGTGGATTCCTGGTGTGTGCTCTTCTTGTGGGAGATCACAGGGCAATAGGAAATCAGGCCAAATCACACAGGTCTTTTAAAGCCTCTACTTGCATTACATCTGCTGATATTCTACTGATGAAAGCAAGTCACATAGCTAAACTCAACATTAAAGGGGCAGGAAAGTATACACAACCTATACTATTGGGGGATACTGTAAAGTCACGTAACAAAGAATGCTGATATGTAATTCGGTAACGAAGCAATGAAGAATTGGAAACAATGACCCGACATACAATGACCATCCTAGTTCTCATTTGTTGCTCACGTTCAGTCAGTTCTCAGTAGTCTCCTATCCAATTCTCATCTTCTACAAACCACTCCCACCATTTTCTCTAACTTCTAGAAATCACTAGTCTTTTAGAGCCTTTCTTCAATGACTCCATCCTCTAGCTACTGTAGCACTGGTCCACTCATGGCCCGGCTGTGTCACCATGGAAGGTATCTGGAACTGAGGACCCCTCTGTTACTGCTTGTACCATCTAAATATGGGGCATTTCTGGGTTCAGATGACAAGACTTAAGAAGAAGCTATCGTTTGTCACTAACTCTGGTGAACCACCTCTTCCCTAATTGCCACTGAAAGAGGAAGGGCATATTTTAATCAGAGTCCCCTGGACTATTTTCCAGCACATCTGGCATTATTGGAGGGAATTTAAGATGGCACTTCTCTCTGTTTTCAAGCTTGATTGGAGTCAGTATTGGGCATAAATTGAAAGAGAAGAATAATTATTTCAGAAGATGGAATGACATTTGAAATTAATGGACGTTTCAGGAGGCTTCCTAAGATTTTAACCTGAAGTAAGTTAAAATGTTCAGCCTATATTGTTGGGAGACCAATAAATGGGCTGGCACTGAGTTGGTGGGAACAAGGATCTCTCTGTTTTGATTTAGGACCCAGGTAGGTCAATGGCCCCTGAGGCCCTCTCTAAACTCATTATGTTCTTCTCTCCCCTTCACCCATTGTGGTCCCGCCCCACTGACCTTTCTGTCTCTTGACCACCAAACTTCCATTCCTCAGGACCTTTGCATGTGCAGTTACCTCTGCCTTGAATATCTTTCCCTGACTCAGCTTGGTTCCTTTCCAATCTTCTTTCCTCCAGTTACACGTTTCCTTCTCAGAGAAGCCTTTCTTGATTGTCTGTGTTGGGTATTTTCTGATTGTCCCTCAGAAGCACCTTCCACGCCTCTCTACACTGTTCTGTTCTGAGAGGCACCTGCAGGCTTCCATGCCTCCCCTGGCATCCTCTGGGATCAGAAGGTCAGAGGGTGGAGCGAGGTCAGGGGATTTCTTCTTGGGCTCCCTCTCTGATGACTCCCATGGGTGGGTAGTCTGTCTCTACTGAAAGCTCCTGCCAAGAGGTTGCTTCCTGCGACCCCAGACACCTTCTCCCCCTTGCCCTCTTAGGTGGTAAAGACAATTGGCTATGGATAGCTTTACTATCCACCACAAGGAACTTCCCCATTCCCTGCTAGTTTCTCTCAACCTACTCACATTTTTTAAGTAAATAGTCTTTCTCTAAAATGTCCTCAATTACTCTGCTTGAGTTTGCCATCTGTTTTCTCTAGGACCCCGACGGACATAGTGCTCTATCTAAATACATATATCCCCTCTCCATTATTCTCCTTCACCTTGTTTCTTCCTTTATACATGAATATGTAATTTTAAAACGTATTTGTTTGCTTGTTTAATGCATGTATCCCCTCCCGATAGTGAGTTCCATAAAGATAGAGACAAAGGCTTATTTTATTCAGCACGACCTCGTTACTACCTGGTACTTTGTGTCTGCCTCAAAACAATATTTGTTGAATGAATGAACAAACCAATGAATGGGTATCACGATCCCAATCAGGTTGCCAGAGAGGAAGTGTCATTAATTGAACAATTACTATTTGCCAGGTCCTATGCTAAGCCCTATTTACACCTTACCTCATTTACACACCCCACCCCAGTAGGGTAGGTAAATGTGATGAATGTCACTCATATAAACGAGAAGACTGAAATTCTGGAAGGTTATGTATCTTTCCAGAGGACACACAGCTAGCAGGGAGTGGCTCCAGGACCCAAACCCAGTTCTCTCTGAGTCTGGGTGCCATGTTTTTAATCCCCGCACTACACTGGTTGGGCATTGGAAAGTAACACAGGTCCCAGTAGCCATTCCCAGTCTTCTTTCTGGGTGCTGTGGAGAATGCAACCATAGCTGGATCAAGACTCCTGGTCTCCCCAGGACTGCCAGATGGGCTGTTTAATCAGATTCAGACCATGCAGCTGATAGAATTCCCCATCATTTATTTTCCTCTCATCGGTGAATAATTGAGCCTGGCTGAAGGCTGTGGTAGGGTAGTTCTCACCTAGTGAATTCTGCCTCTTTGTTGTCTATGTGTACCAAGGATTTGCTCTTATGTATGTATGAGATGTGAAAAGAGGTTAATTCCACACCAAACAGGACACCTGTCAAAAAATTAGGGCCTTAGTTTTATAAATCCCCAGCCTCCCTTTGATTATTGCTGTAACTCATGCAGACAGAAGGTGATCTCTAAATTATACAGAGCTTGATGATTAAAATATTTTGCCCCCTTTTAATAGTTCGGGAAGAAAGAAGATGTGGCTTTGGAGGCTTGGTGTCAAAGTAAGCGATAACAGAGCCATAGAAGAACATAATAAATATGCATAAAGAGACTAAAAAAAGCATTTCTAATATGTCCATACCATAGGAATTTGCTGTGTGTGAAATTGAAAGACTTCCTAGGGAAAATCCTTGGCCCATTTACTTTTAAATTCACTTTTTATGCTCTTTTGTTTTGTAAAAAAATGTTTTAAGCTCCATTATTCCCTTGCAGAGGAATCTGATCAAAGGAGTGTTCTTGGAGCTTTGGAATTTCCCAAATGGCAGCCTAGAGAAAAGCTTTTCTGAGGGCAGGTACCTTCTGAGCCCCTTGCCCGCCCACAGTCAAGGTGGGAAATATCCATGTTCTGGTTTTTCCTGCAAAAGACCAAGGCTATAACCCCAGGCATAATCAATCAATGAGAAGAACTGAGAAATATTTGCTGAGACCCCCTGGGCTAGGCTTAGCCGGTGACAGAAGTGAAGGGACAGCAGCAGGCCTGAGGGAACTTATAGTTTAGCTGCGTCACTGGGCATACCTCTGTTGGAACGGTGGTACTATAGATAGGTTCAACGAGTATGATCTGGGGAGTTCCATGACTGGAAGGAAGTGGGGCTTATGTCTGGTTGTAAATGCATGATCTGGAGTGTGAGAAAAGAAGGCCAGGGCTCTTCAAGTGGAGAATGTCACTTCCAGAAGTTTGGAATTGCGTTTGCAGTGAATACAGCTTGTTACTGAAGGTAGCAGAGAAGCTGTAAAAAGTGTTTTCTGAGCAGATCTGAATTCTGATGCCACCTTTGCTGCTTACAAGACACATGTCCTTAGTTTTTCCTTTAACTCTCAATTTTCAGCTTCTAAACAGCATTAAGAGGAGGCCATGGTAGGAAGAAATAATGAAGAACGGAAGAAAGCCTTTTATTTTTCAGAACAGTCCAGCTGTTCTAAGCAAGTTTACAAATTTGTGTGTGGTTCCACTTTGCTCAAAATTTATAACAATAGCAAAATTACTCCCTTGGAGAGGCAAAGCTTCCAGAACTTTTCTGGATGTTTCTTAGGTATTTGGTAACTTTGTACCATTTCAATAGCTTTATAAGCTTAGAAGGTGTTGTAGATTTATATAATGTTTTCTCCACCTTTATTTAAACCTTAAAGTTTTGGAAAAGTGCCTTAGACTACTTAAATATCTCCAAAAGTGTATATGGGTTTTGTTACTGTCTGAGAATTTGGGTTCTATAAGGCACAATTCCGTAAACAGACTTGGCTGTCAGATAAGTATGTCTTCACTTCATTTGAGATTTTTTCATGAAGCAGGTTGATTTTTGGTTCTTGTGCACCAGATCACATGTCTATGGCAACAAAGGAAACAAATGATCAAATGTAACTCCTATATTTTTCATCTCAAAGACCATGAGCTGAACTTTTATAGCTAATGTGTTACTGAAGTTCGTCTATTTTCTTTTTATGTAGAGACAAAGGAGTGAGAAAATAATGATTTATTGAGCAACTTCTACATGCTCTGTCCTAGGGGGTTTACAAGTGATTTTTCATTTAGTTCTCAGAATGAAAATCAAGGTAGATATCATTTTCATCGTCTATCAAATGGCATAATAATAATGTCTATGTCTCAAAGATGCCATTAAGATATTAGTTGATGTCTGTAGGGTATTTAGCTTAACTTCTTCCTCATAGCTATAACCGTTAACATTATTAATATTATTTTAATGTTATTTATCTTCCCAATGTTATCCAATCAGGAGGAGATAGGATTAAAGCATTTTAATAAAAAGGCCAAAAATAATTTGTATCTGTACATAAGATGGGGAAACTAGTGTACATATTTACTTCCACTTATGTGTGAGAAGTGAACTTATATTCAAAGCCTCCTTAAAAATTGAGTTGAATTGGGATAAATCCAAATTTAGTTGGCATGTATCTAGCTAGTGCCTAAATCTTGGTTTCTAATATTATTCTCCAATAAAAGGATCCAGGGCTCTTTAAAGAAATTATTGATTCTAGATCTGGGGAGGAAACATGCAGGATGGTCCCGGATCATCTTATAATACTAGAAAGTAAGGAAGTATTTAGAAAATCCTCACCATAATGATGGGAGTATGTCAAAGGGACGTGATAGCCAACTGAAAGAACCACAGCTGGAACAATATGAACAAGGGGATAAATAAAATAGTATTGGATTCTAACACAAAATATAAAATAAATATACATGTGTCCATACTGACATAAATGAATAATTAAATAAATGGGGAAGAAAAGACAAATAACCCATGCATAAGAATTAAAAATATTTATGTGGATTCTCTGTCCTCAAGAAGATGAAGAACAAGCTCCCTATTCCTTAAGTGTGGGCTGTGCATAGTGACTTCCTTCAAAAGAGCATGGTATGGGAATGGGGGGAAAAAGAATGACTTTAGTGAAGAAACTTGCAAACACGACCTCAACCAGGTGATCAAGGTCAACATCAAAGGTGATAAGTCATGCTAATAGCAAGGGTACAAGAAAACTGTCACTGTACCTCTGTTATTTTCCTCTTAAAATCCTGTAACCCCAGTGTAATCATGAGGAAAAAAAACATCAGCCAAACTATTTGAGGGACATGCTACAAAATATCTGATCAGCACTGATCCAAACTGTCAAGGTCATCAAAAAAAAAGGAAAGTCTGAGCCAGGAGGAGCCTAAGGATACATGATGAAATGTAGTGATATCCTGGATGGTATCCTGGAACAGAAAAAGATAGTAGGTAAAAAACTAAGGTGAGCTGAATAAAGTGTGGACTTTAGTTAATGACAATTTATGAATAATTTCACTAATTGTAACAAATGCACCATGCTAATACATAGTCCCGCCTTATCTGGGGCTTCACTTTCCACAGTTTTCAGTTATCCACGGTCTGAAACATTAAGTGGAAAATTCCAGAAATAAACAATTCATAAGTTTTAAATTGTTTACTGTTCTGACTGGCACAATGAAATCTTGTACCTTCCTGCTCTGTCCTTTCCAAAATGTGAGTCATATTTTTGTCCATACTATATATATGAGGTCTGTCAGTTAAGTTTGCAAACGTGTTGTAAGTATGTTGCTAAGCTTTTTGATATCAGAAGGATTATTCATTATGAATTTGTACCAACTGGGCAATCAGTTCACCAAGTCTCCTATTTGGAAGTGCTGAAAAGACTGCGTGAAAAAGTTAGACGACCTGAACTTTTCCTCAACCATTCATGGTTTTTGCATCACGACAATGCACCAGCTCACACGGCACTGTCTGTGAGGTAGTTTTTAGCTATTAAACAAATACCTGTGTTGGAACACCTTCCCTACTCACCTGATCTGGCCCCCAATGACTCCTTTCTTTACCCAAAGATAAAGGAAATATTGAAAGGAAGACATTTTGATGACTTTCAGGACATCAAGGGTAATAGGACGACAGCTCTGATGGCTATTCCAGAAAAAGAGCTCCAAAATTGCTTTGAAAGGTGGACTAGGCACTGCATCAGTGCATAGCTTCCCAAGGGGAGTACTTTGAAGGTGACCGTAGTGATATTCAGCAATGAGGTATGAAGCACTTTTTCTAGGATGAGTTAGCGAACTTAATTGTCTGACCTCATATATGCCCTTTGCTTGTTATTTACTTAGTAGCTGTTTCAGTCATCAGATTGACTGTTGTGTTTACACAGGGCTTGTGTTCAAGTAACCCTTATTTTACTTAATAATGGCTCCAAAGCACAAGAGCAGGGATGCTGGCAATTTGGACTTGTCAAATAGAAGCAGTAGGTATGTATGTATAGGGAAAAACATGGTATATACGAGTATAGGGCTTAGTATATCCAAGTTTTTAGGCATCCACTGGGGGTGTTGGAACATATCCTCTGTGAATAAGGGGGGACTGCTTGCTGTATCAGTTATCAGGGAAGAATCGGGTGTGGAGCATATGGAAACTCTGTATCATCTTGGCAATTTTTCTGTAAACTTAAAACTATTCTAAAGATATTAATTAGTTTTACACAAACTTGCTGCAAATCATGTATCTATGCGTGTGTCGTGTTTTAGGTAACAAGAAGGCATCATGGATTTTTCTGAAATATACTTTGAGGGTGAGGAAGCTATATAAATATGGGGACAGGAAACCGGTAGCAATTTCTCTTCTTTTTGGGTCATGGTTTGTAAACAGAGAGCATCATATACACTTAATGCTAAGCAACATGTGACAGAAAAGCCAATTATTTCTCCCACATTGCTGATGACGGCAGTGCTGAGGAGAAAAGGGAAGTTGTGAAGCCTGGGTTCTAAGACATGTTTGAATCCTTCTTCTCACAGAGCTGTTCTTGGAGTGAATGGGATCATGGCTGCATACGCGACTTGTAAACTACAGCATGCTTAATACAAATCAACATTCCACAATTCAGGGTGGGAGTTTCAGAAATTCCAACCAGACACGAGCTGGGGCAAGACAGGGAGAGGTCTTAGCTCCCTGAGTAAAGTCTCTGAACTTTGTTTTGTGGACAAATGGAATTCACAGGTAAGCTTTTTTGAACAGGCAGGTGTCACGATCAAACAATGCTTCTGTACTATGAGTTTGTCTGAGAAGAGGGCCAAGGCAGAGATAGCATGTTTCCCATCACAGGAGGAAATGGAGTTCTACGCCAGTGTGTCTGCTATGAAGAGAGGAAAGGTACGCGTGTTTTCCTTTCTCACTCAAGACAAATTGTAATGGATTAGATGAGGGTGACAGGTGAAAGAGAGGACAAGCCACAGATAACTTTCAGGAGGATAAACGGGAGACAATTAATACCTTTTAAAGGAAGTAGCCATGCAAAGGGGAAAGCAAGAATGAGTTCAGTCATAGGCGTGTTGAAAACTGAGGTGCTATTGGGCTATTCAGGTAGGGAAGTACTGTTGGCAGACGGAGCTGGGGCTAGAGCTCGGGCACCAAGCTGGAATGTGCGGTAAGGGTGAGAATCCAGAGAGATGCACAGACATGATATCTCAGGTTGTGTGAACAGGGAGCACTCTTTAAAGGAGGGGAATGGGAGCGAAAGTCAAAGCAGAACGTTGTGAGGGGCATTCACACTGGCAAGGTAGACAAGAAGGAGCTTCACAAAACACTGTGTTCCCTCCCTGGCACCATAGCTCTCTCCACATCAGAAACTGAGCTCTGTCACCAACTGTCCCTCGGTGCTGTCTTGCTAAGACTGTTTGGCTAAATCTGGCCCATGATGAGCTGGAAAGGGCAGCCATCTAGTGGGTCTGATGGAGGTGAGCCTCAAATTCCTATCAGGAAGGTTATTCTTTTGCTTGCGAGCCTATTTCCACAAGGGTTCCATTACAGGGTGACCAATCAATTGGGCCACCGTATGTTTTATCATCCAAGTTAGGACACTTTTGAGAGGGAAATGAAGTATTATTAATAATTACAAAGGGAAGACATGAGTAAACGGGGTTTCCCCAGACAAATCCACAGGCATGGTCAACTTACATATCAACACAGTCACAGGGCCAGGAGAAAATTTTGCCCAAACCAACACATCTCTTTCAAAATCTTCTGGATGAGCTAATGCGCTCTTCCACCATTCTTTCCTTTGTTTTTCCTCAAAGAGTTTTGCATATATTGCCCTTCATCAGCATTTGTCTGCCAATTATTTTAAATCAGCTTGCATTTCCCCAGGTGTTTCAGTATTGAATATACTTGTGGTGATGAATCTGAAAACAGAATGGATATTTCTAACAATTGATCATTTTCTTATTTCCCAAAGAGGTTTCAAAAAGTAGGCATGTTGAGGATGAAATGATAAGTAATTTGATGTGTGGGGATGGAACAAGTTCAGAATGCTTAATGGGAAGAAGGTAGAGTCCAGAAGAGGATGCCGGTTGTCTTTTCCTATGTTGCCGAACTTGTAAAGCACTGGTGTAATAATTTTCTGATAATTCACAAAGTTCCTACCCATGGTTTCCTTTATCAAGCCCCACAGATTGCACCCAATTAGCCGCATTCCATGGGTTGCAGTTGATCATTAACCATTACCCTAATACATGCCAGTTCTAAAGGGAGCTGATTGACAAAAATAAGCAGGATAAGCCGAGCTGACAGAATGCTGACAAACCACAGAGGCGAGTGGAACAGATAACAGCTTTGCCAAATGCCCTCTTTAGCAGTGAAGCATATACTAAGTTGCTGATGAGGACTTTACTATAAAAACTCCTTTTATTCCTCATAAAATGCACTAGATTAGAGGAAAGAGAATGAAGACGGTCTTAAGAAGTGAAATGCCTCCAAGCACTGCTCTTTTGTGAGAACTCTCTCCCCTGAGGTTTATTATCTTCGATGCATCCTGATGGGATCAGATCAGACATTAAAGATACTGGCAGGAAGGACAGTTTCACTTGGAAGTTTTGTCATTTGGTGGCTTAATGTATGGATCATATTGGTATTAGGTGACAGTACAACCTGAGTAACATGTTAACTACTTGTAGAGAGCTTAGGTGGGACTTGGTTTCAATAATTTAGGATAGTAGGTGACCAAGTTATAAGTTCTCATTTTACAAGATGGTGTGATAGTTAATTTTATGCATCAACTTGATGGAGCTGTGGGATGCCCAGATATTTGGTCAAACATTATTCTGGGTGTATCTGTGAGGGTGCTTCTGGATGAGATCTACATTGAAATGGATAAAGTGGATAAAGCAGTTTGCCCTTCCTAATGTGGGTGGGCCTCATCCAATCAGCTGAAGGCCTGAATAGACCAAAAAAGGCGACCTTCTTGCAAGTAAGAGAGACATCCTTTGAGCTGGGACACTGGCTTTTTTCCTGCCTTCAGACTTGAACTGAAACATCAGCTCTTCCTGGGTCTCAAGCCCGTGGGCATTTAGCCTGGAACTACGTGAAGGGTGACAAGTCTTACTATTTCTGACTGCAGATAGTAAGACTTGTCAGCCTCCATAATCACAGGAACGAATTCCTTACTCTCTATTATCTATCTATCTGTCCGTCCATCCATCCATCCATCCATCCATCCACCCATCCATCCATCCATCCATCCATCCATCCATCTATCTATCTATCTATCTATCATCTATCTATCCTTCGTATTGGTTTGGTTTCTCTGTAGAACCCTGACTAATATAGATGGTATTATATGCTAGGGCTGCCATAACAAAGTACCACACACTGGGTGGCTTAAACAACAGACATCTATTTTCTCACAATTCTACAGGTTAAAAGTCCGAGATCAAAATATCGACAGGGTTGCTTTCTTCTGAGGCCTCTCTCCTGGCCTTATAGATGGCCACCTCCTCTCTCTGTACAGCGTTCCTCTGTACATTTCCGTGTTCCAGTTTCCAGGACACAGAATTCTTATAATTCTTATAAAAACACCAGTCATATTGGATTAGAGCTCACCCTGGTGACCCCATTTTAACTTAATTACCTCTTTATAGACCTTATCTCCTAATACAGTCACATTTGAAAGCACTGGGGGTTACGTCTTTAACATACAAATATGAGGGAGAGAGGCACAATTCAGCCCATAACAAAGACCCTCTGTATAGAGTCAGGAGTTTCTAAGTCAGGCCTTCATGCTTTAAAAGTAAATGCTAAGAGGGCCTACATAGAAAAAAATATATATATATTTTTAATCAGGGAGATTATGAGGCCAAATACCCTTTTCTTTAAAAGTATATGCTATCTTCCTTAATGGACACAGTTGAAAGGATACAAGTGGTCGAGTGACTCTAGGGATACACAGAAAGTGAGGAGAGGATATTAAAAAATTGCCTTTAGATTCCTAAATGGTAAGTAGAGAAATTGCACCAGATTGCTTAAGGGCATCTCAGTTTAAAAGTAAAGGCTTTTAACTGTGTAGTTTCTCTGTGAACTTCCTGCCATAAGATTCTTCTTAAATGGATCACATGCATTAACCTCTTGTATTAGTTAGCACTCTTTGATCAAAGGTGACAAAAAGCAAACTCATTCAACTGAAGGAAAAAGGGGAACTTATTGACAGGCATCTGGGTATTTTGTGGAAGACCAGAACAACCAAGTAATGGGAAAGATAAGGAGGCAGCTACGCTCTGAAATGACTAGAAGCAGGTATTCAAATGTCATCAGTTTCTCTTTGTGTCCAGTTCTTGTTTCTTGCTGCCACTGGCTTCATTCTTTTTTCTCTATGTCTCCTTTTCTTTCCCTTTCCTCTCTCTCTTTCTCCAGCAGGCCACCAACAATTCCATAGCTTTACATCTTAGCTCTTTAGGTACCCAGAGAATCCTGGACTCTCTTTGAGATCCAATTAATACATTTCTGGGAAGAACTCTGGTTGGCTCTGATCGGCCCATACTGTATCATGTATCTGCCCCTGGACCAATCAATCAGCTATGGCCAGTAGGCAGGGCCTTGAACAAAATGGCTGCTTTCACACTGGGAGTGAGAGGGAGCAGGTTGCCAGATAAGAGAGGGTAGGCAAACTATTCTATTGGTATCCACTATACCTTGTGTTAGTAGTTTTTATAAGTTTTTAATAAAAACGACCTATTGATGGCTTCATTTAGAAACTATTAGACTTTTGGGTGAAGATTTCAAACAATAAATAATTTGACTTTTACAAATTAGGGAATGTTATAGGATAGTTAAAAAGAATAATCAAGAAACGCGGAAAGTTTCAAATTTTCTAAAACCAAACTAAAAGAACCCAAATCAGCAGCCGTAAAGTATCTATTCTTCAGTGAGCTTTCAAAAAGCAAAACAGAATTATATATATTCAGAAATAACCATCTGATGCCAGCCAGGGTACCATACCAACAGGATGACCATATGTTTTGTTATCAATTCCAGGTCAAGTTTGAAAGTGAAAATGAAGCACTATTAATAATTCTGCAGGGAGAACATGAGAATGTGTGTAGTCACTTTTGCTTACATTACCCATTTTTCTTGCAAGTAGTCTATGTTTTCCATTAGGGCTCTTAACATATTAGTCATAGTTATTTTAAATTCCCTATATGATAATTCCAACATCTATGTCATGTTTGAATCTGGTTCTGATCCTTGCTTTGTCGTTTCAGACTGTTTTTCTTTTCTTTTTAGCATGTCATGTAATTTTTTGTTGAAAGCCCAAGGTGTTGGGTAATAGAAACTGAAGTAAACAGACCCTGTAAGTGTGATATTTTATGCTAATTTGGCAAGGAGCTTGGTTGTGTTTAATATTTGCTGTAGCTGTGGGTACCCGAGACTTCAAATCATTATGTCCTTGTTTTTGTCTTTCTGTTGGCTTTGGGCTTCTCTAAGTATCCTTCTCAGGTAAGAGTCTGTGTCTTGCAACACTCTTTTAGCTGTAATCAGCTCTTAATACTGGAGCCCCTTTCATGTGGTAGTTAGGTAAATGGGATGGGAAGCATTCTATACTTTTATGATTAAATTCCGGTCTTTTAGCAGGCTTGTATCTCAAGGCTGTGACCTTCATAGGTGTTTCTTAGCTCCCACATCCCACTTAGGTGAAATAGGATGGCTGGAGTGGGAGGATGTCCTTCTCCCAAGTGGGATAAGACTCTGATAAAGTATTTTCTCCTGACCTGTGCTATGAAGAACATGACGATGGTAACTGTCCCCCGTCTTCCTGTCAGATCCACTGGGGATCTTTCTTCACTCTTCACCCATGAGAACCTGATGGGGCTTCAAGAGGCCAAACCTGAGAAAGTGTGGAGGGCACCCTCCGGACTATGGTCCCTAGGAGTTTCTCATTTTCACCCTAGTACATCCAGCCTCCAGTAATTTATCAAAATCACCATTTAAGCTGTTATTATGAACAACTCTACACACATAAGTTTGACAACTTAGATGAAATAGACCAATTCTCCAAAAAACTACCACACTACAATCAATATTAAATAGATAAGTTGAGTAGATTTATAACTATTAAGGAAATTGAATTTATAATTTAATAACTCCCTGTAAAAGAAATCTCCAGGTCCAGATGATTTCACTGGAGAACTCTACCAAATGTTTAAAGATTTTCATCAATCCCATATAAGAAATAGAAATAGAAAAGAATGTAACACTTCTCAATTCATTTTATGAAGCTAGTATCACACTGATGCCAAAATCAGATAAAGACAGTACAAAAGAGAAAACTAAGAGACCAATCTCCATAATAAATATACATGCAAAAACCCTTAACAAAATATTAGCTAATGCATTCAGCTATCTATATAAAGAGTAACCACATGGGTTATTCCAGGGATGCATCAAAAAGGGACAAACTATAGATAATATATATAATAATTTAGATAAATCTTCAGAGAATTATGTTGAATGAAAAAAAGCCTACCCTAAAAGGTTACATACTGTATGATTCCATTTGTATAACATGTTTGAAATGACAAAATTACAGAAATGGAGACAGATTATTGATTGTTGGAGGTTAAGGTGGGAGAGAAGTGGGTGTGGCTCTAAAAGGGCAACATGAGGGTTGGTTGTGGTGGTGAAAATGCTTTGTATCTTAATTGTATCAAGGTCAGTATGGCGTCTGTGATATTGCACTATCGTTTTGCCGCTGTTACCATTGGAATAAACTTGGTAAAAGGCACCTGGCTCTCTCTGTATTATTTACTATAACTACATATAAATATTCAATTATCTTAAAATGAAAAGTTTAATAATAATAATAAAAAGAAATCCAAGGAAATGTAAGACGTGGGTGCAAGAAAAAGTGGACACAACCCAGCAATGCAAGCGAAGAATCCTAGGGTGATGCATACCCTTGGGCCTGGAAGTCAGTTAGTCTACGTTAGAACAGGGAGTAGAAAAATTCCTGAAGAATACCTGCAAGAAGAAAATGATACCCACAGTAGAATGAAGAGAATGAGTGATCTTAGCAATATAGCGAAAGTATATTGATTATTTATTTTATATATTTATATTTGAAATCTGATGCTCTTCTGTCTTTATTCCTCTGAGATTTTGATAATTAAGCAGAACAGGTTTACTGACATAGGATTACTGTACTTTCTCTGCTGGTCCAATTATATACTTCATGGTCTGCAATGAATAATATGTACCCAACCATATATTGTTAATGCTAGTTATTGGCTTTCAATGTAGAATCAACTTATAAATACAGCATAAATGCCATAGTTATATTTTGGCATTGATGTAAATGTCATAAACCTTGACATTGACCATATAAAGTTAATGACATGTTGGACTAAGGGACAGATGGGGAGGCAGGAGCTGGAAGGCTGTGAGGAGATATTAAGGCCAATGTAGAGGCACTAGTTTCCTCGTCCTAACAGGTTGTCTAAAGTTAATGGGTCAAGATATTGTAAAAAGTCAGTGGTTCAAAGACTGAAAACGCATGCTTGAGACTTGTGAATAAAAAGAATATGGCAGCAATAGAGAAGATATAGTTTGGAAGGCAGTATGCATGAACTAAATTCCTCATTTTTCATTCCAGGGAGTCAAGATACATTGCTTAACGCTAGCAAATTACAACATAAAGTATACGTGTATGATTTTGTATTATGGAGGTAAGCTCCCGTGAGTTACACAGAAGAGTTACACGTTTATGAGTGGTTACTTCTGAGCAGGGGGGTTGTTGGTTGAAGAGAGGGAAGGAAAACATTTTTTATTTGAGAAATCTAGTACTATTTGAATTTGTATTACTATATGGATGTATTTCTTTTCATATTTATGTTTAAGTTATTAAAAACAGAAAGGAAAACTTTTCCATAAAGGTTTCCAAAGTCCCAGAAAACTTTATTCATTTTTCATAGGGCTCAAAGTCAATGTACTTGACAAGCAGGTTTTTGGAAAAAAGTTTATTTTTAAGCTAATAGCTACTTTAGTCCTGAAACAGTGGGAGTAGGGTGTATATTCTGATTTCAGAGTGAGAATTTGAAGCTCCTCTCACTCTGTGCCATGATATATATCAATATATGTGGTAGCTAATCAGAGCTTCCTGTCAACCTCCCAAGAAATTAATCTTTTGAAGGATCATGCTTTAAAGCCAAAAACCTGATTTGCTGCTAGAAATTGAGACAGGTAGCAGGAAGTTTTGCTCAACCCTAATTCCAGATAAAGGAAAGGCCTGTCTCCTCTAACTCATCAGCTCCAGGGGACTGAGGTATTGCATGACCCTCCCAAGTAACGATTAGACAAAGGGACACCCAGAGAGAACATGGAGGTGACATGGATGGAGAGCCTAAGTTTTACTTTCAGAGTCTAGCCTTAGGAGAGACACAGGAAGCTGAATCTATGCTATGACTGGATGTGTGGTAAGGGCGGTAACAGAGCGAGGGTGGATTATCTTGCCTGATTCCACTGTGACTTGGAATAAAAGGATCCTGGTGCAGCTTCATACGCCTGTGCACTGGGGAAGCGTGTGGAGGGTGGTGGTGGTGGTGGTGGTGGTGGAGGACTGCACTGCGGAACCTCTTTGGGGAGAATGGAAGTTTCTCCAATTGGTTGAGCCTCATTGATAATAAACACCACTCAGAGTTTGCCTTACCAGTTTGGAAGATTTTTCAGAAAGATGCTTTTATACATGTTAGGCAAAGAAACAAATGTGTGAAGAGTTGACAAGATAAAGGGGTTTGGACTAGGGGTAGTAAATGATGAAGAAGTAACTGGGAAGATAACGGTTAGTTTAACAATGTTTGTTCGTACAGAATTCTTGGCCCCAAATTCCCTGTTTCTGATGATAAATATGTTCTCCCTCCTCATGGTACAGAATGGGTAACTTTCACGGGGGAGTTTTGTGACTCATTTCAGGAAAGAAGGAAAAGCGGGTGGCAGAGGAGGTCAGAGTGACCTTCCTGCTTCTGCTATTAAAAACAAAAAAATCCTTCAGCTTCAGATATTTACTATGCCAAGGTGCTCTCTTTGGGGGTAGCGCATCCTGAACCCCATTGGAGGAATCTAAGGAGAGAGCCTTGTTTTCAGCTGGCAGGGGGGCTGTATGCTGTGTTTCCAGGTTCACCTGTACCTTGTCCATAACTAACATGTGTCAATCAGCTCTATGATTGATAAAGGACATTCATTTCTTTCCCACACAAAAGCAAATCTTCATAAGGAAAAGCTGAATATTTCAAAACTGAGAACACTTGAGCCAGGATCAGAATTTGGAATGTCTTGTCCTGCTTTTTCATTCACTTCAAGCTGCAATCAACCAAATCTAAGACAGTTAAAAGCAAGGTTGTCCTGTCACGTTTTTACTTTTGTGCTAGCATGGCCCACCATCAACAAGAAATAAATCTAGCACCTTTATTTTCATATTTTAATCTGGTAAAGGAAATGTAATCAGATAGTAATTGTTTACTTAATACCACTAAACTTGGAAGGTCAACTCTCCAAATGTGTAATTTAAGGCCATTAGTTAAATGAAGAGGTGATATAAAAAGTGGGTTTCTGTTAGCTTATATATTATATTAAAGTGTTTCATATACTTTCCCATATTAATGATGAGTTGACCATATAATAGAGATAAAATAATATGTTAACATTTAAGAAAAATTAATATTTAGACTGGGGAATGGTAAATAAGATAATCTTACATGTCAACTCTAGTTAATTGCTAGCAGCTTACTAGACTGATGCATTGAGAAGGATTCTGAGGCCACATATGGGATTGATTAGTTATGCCTGCCAGAGCTGGGAATGGACAGTAGTAATGTTCTGTTATTTATCATCTATGGTTTGGAAGAACCACATGAAACAATTGCATAAACTGTTTTCTGACAGCAGATTCTGTATCAGTTTCTTCCTTTGTAAAATGAGAGTTTGACTAGAGAAGTGGTTTTCAAACTGTGGTATGAGAGGTTTCACTGTGATGGGGGTGAATTGGGGAAGCCCAGGAAGTAGTTATGGGGCCTCCTATCCCCTCTTTAGCCAGAGCAGATCCATTTTTTATACTTACATATGGGCTTCTATATCAGATTTTGGTTGAACAAGTGTTCTTCAGCTAAAAAATTTAGAAAAACAGTGGATCCCTAAGATTCTATCACTCATTCTATGTTCCCTTTTCTCCATGTCCATCACCCCCAATAGTACTGAGTAAGAAAAACAGAACAAAATGAAATACCTTTTCAGCAGTATAGCATATAGAATTTAAGTTGGGCCTTGAAGGAAGAGTAGGAGTTCTCTATGAGGGGCATGTAAGTGTGTGTGTGTGTGTGTGTGCGCGCGTGTGTGTGTGCATGCGTGTGTGTGTGTGTGCACGCGCGCGTGCGGGGCAGGGGTTGGTTATTCCAGGATATTGGTATTTCTAAATGATCTGTAAATTGAAAGCCAAAGAACCAAGAGTAGAATTCAGAGAGAGATGTGATTGGCTGTCCAAGATGGCCATCAATGGATGGAGGATTGGTGAAAGCCCAGAGACGTTCTTAGAGAATGGCTGTCCTAAGGACTGTCCTCAGGCTGTCCTAAGATCAGATGTATGAACCAAAATACAAGTTCATTAAATGACAGAGGGGATTATTGATTGCTAATTCCTAGATTATTCCAAACTCCTCCCTCAAATCCATGAAACTGAAGTGGTAATCAGAAGACTATTTGCTGAGCGTGGGATGGATGATTTTGATGGACCAATAGAAGATCTGGTGAACCTTCCTGGAGCGTAAGAGGGTCCACTTCTCTCATCTGCTGGGTACTGTCTTGTTGCCACACAGCAGCCTACCCGTCTGTCTCCTTGTACCTGCCCCTAAAGAAAGGAGAGTCTGTGAGACGGACTTCACCTTTGTGCTTGCACCTCATGTCTCCCTGTTTGGCCCCCAAAAGATGGCTGGTCAGCCAATGAGTAAGATTCCCCACGGGGTGGGGGGGGACAACTCAAGTCAGGCGCAGTCGAGTGGGGACCAACAGGGGAACCCACGGGGTTCATAGAGGTGGGCACAGCCCCCCACCTTCCCCCGGCTAAGGAGAGCCTCTGCCTCTGTGGCTGCATTCCTTCCCAAAACCTGCAAGGGAAGTGATTCAATGATGTGCTCTTCATCGATTCATATGCATAAAGTTTTGTCCCGTGGGGAAGTACAGACATCCTGAGACTTAGGGTTCTGCTGCCTGCAGGCAACGGTGATTGGCTTGAATCAGTTGCCTATTATGATGTGTGGGATTCACAGATCTTGAGATTGACAAGCTTTATCTCCTTTACTTCACCACCTAACTAATAAAAGCTAATGTATGGGCCCGATTCGATTTGGGGCATTCAGTCCTTGGCCCCGCTTAAACTCTATTCATGGCTACTGTCTTTTCTTAACCCTGCGCCACCCTCCTTGCTCCCCACAACTCTCATCACGTGGGACGCAACACTGTCTCTCTGCCCTGGTTTGTGCTGGCTAAACATCACATTATTGCCCTTGATTCTCCTTTCTAGATACACAGAGACTATCTAGTTAGCATCATTCTTCCTTCCTGCTGAAATTGCCTAGATTATAGCTTTCTTTAGTAGCAATCAGGCCTGAGGACACTCCCTGTGTCCTCTGTTACTATTTTTTTAAATTAAATTTATTGGGTGACATTGGTTAGTAAAATAATGTAGATTTCAAGTATACAACTCCATTACTTTGGAATGTTCCTAAGCCCCTGCAGCTAGGTGACCGGTTTGGGTGGGACTGCTTATATCCTCACGTGCTGATTTTCACCCCATTCACTCTAAGAAGGTGGCTTTATCTTCCTTCAGGGAGCACCTTATTGTTTCTCAGTATTTGGCCCTCCGTCTTTCATGTGCCCTATTCTCCCTTTTCTGTGAAAAACCAAGTCAGCTCTGATCAGCTGACATGTTCACTTTCCTCTTTCACAAGTCGGCACTGCCTTGGTCCCACCCTCAGTTCCAGGGGAGCAGAGCTGGAATCTGACAGTGGCTGGAGGGTGTCCCAACGCTGATTGTTCTTGAATTCCTGAACACCCTCCTCCCTCCGGAATAGAAAAACTACTCTAATTCAAGTGGTTAAGTCATTTAAAACTAGAGATGCAAACTCTTTGCCTTATAAATTTTGATGGGGCCCTATTCTCAGGGAGCTGTTTGTGCCATATGTTATAACGTGTAATTATACAAATCTGGCATTCAGGGTGAAAACAATGACTACGGTGGAAAAGGAAATAAGATGGGGTTTGAGTTTTGGCCAATGTGTTTTCCTCATCGGGAGACAGCAGATCGGGAGATGGCTGGGCTGTTTCTATTAGGAATCATACTCGGCCCCCAGTTACTGTGGGATATTGATGCATGCTCTCACTGAGTATTAATTTAATTTATTACTGATGGTATTTCAGGCACTGTGCTGGTGCTACACCTATACAGATGCGCAACACAATGTGGGGTTTCTGCCCTCTTGTCACTCAAAGACTAATGAATGAGGTAATAGTAATAATAATAATAATAATAATAATAATAATAATAATAATAATAAATACCTGGTACATTGAATTAACATGACTTGTGGGATGTACTCAGAAAACAACTTTTTTTCTTTTCCTCCAACAATCATTTATCCCCCCACTGCGGGGCTAGTTTCTTCTCCTGGATTAAACTCAGAACACTCTCATGTTTGTTTGTTTTTTTAATTAAAATTTGTTGGGGTGACAATGGTTAGTAAAATTACATAGGTTTCAGGTGTACAATTCTGTAATACATCATCTATACATCACGTTGTGTGTTCACCACTCAAAGTCAAATCTCCTTCCATCACCATATATTTGACCCCCTTTACCCTCATCTACCTCCCCCCTTACCCTCATGTCTTTTTCTTTGTTTATTAATTTTTATTAAATTTACTTACTGGGGTGATATTGGTTAGTAAAATTATATAGGTTTCAAGCGTACGATTCTATGATACATTATCTATATAATGTATTGTGTGTTTACCACCCAGAGTCAGTTCTTCTTCTGTCACCATAAGTTTGACACTCTTTACCCTCTTCTACCATCCACCCTCCCTTCATACCCTCTGGTAACCACTAAACTATTATCTGTATCTATGAGTTTTTGTTTGTTTGTTTATCTTGTTCATTTGTTTCTTTCAGTTTTATATCCCACATATGAGTGAAGTCATATGGTTCTCGACTTTTTCTGTCTGACTTATTTTGCTTAGCATGATAATCTCAAGATCCATCCATGTTGTTACAAATGGCAGTGTTTCATCTTTTCTTATGGCTGAGTAATATTCACTAGCTACTAGGGAAACGCAAATCGAAAACACAATGAGATACCACCTCACAACGGTTAGAATGGCCATTATCAACATGACAAGTAATAACAAGTGTGGGAGAGGTTGTGGAGGAAAAGGAACCCTCATACACTGCTGGTGGGAATGTAAATTGGTACAACCACTATGGAAAACAGTATGGAGGTTTCTTAAAATATTAAGAATAGAATTACCATATGACCCAGCAATCCCTCTTCTGAGTATCTATCCAAAAAAATCTGAAAACGCATTTCTGTAAAGATATATGTACCCCTATGTTCATTTCAGCATTATCCACAATGGCCAAAACATGGAAACAACCAAAGTGTCTTTCAATAGATGATTGGATAAAGAAGATGTGATACATATATACAATGGAATACTTTCATGTGTTTTTGTGATAATGAAAAGGCCTCCCATTACTTCCAGATTACCTGGAAGGGTCCTAAATCCAGTCATAACTGTCTTTATAAGAGGCACACAAAAGAGAGGCACACAGGGGGGAAGCAGAGATGGGAGTCATGCAGCCACAAGCTGGGGAACACCTGGACTGCCTGGAAGCTGGAGGAGGTGAGGGGAGGCCTCTGCCCTGGGGCCTTCAGAGGGAGCAGGGCCCTGCCCACATTTTGTTTCAGACTTTGCATCTCCAGAAGCATGAGAGTAAATTTCTGTTGTTGAAAGCCACCAAATGTGTGATAGTTCATTAGGGCAGCCCTAGGAAACTATAATACAGATATTACCTCAAACTCCAACGTGCACTTAATATTTCCAACTCCTTTTTCAGTCATTATTTTTGCAAGCTAACACAGGTAAATGCGCGTGTGTGTGTGAACAAATACAAATAATACAAACTGTCTATTTTATGATTTCTAAGAGCATCAATCTGTATTCATAAGGGTCCCTTTCGCACTGTTGAAGGGCTATTACAAAGTGTGAGGTGTAGAAAGCAGGTGTTCCCAGGAACTGGGGGTTGTATTCCCCAAATCTCTATCAGAAATACGATGGTACTTAGGAAACATACTAATATATGTTAGCAGTTAGTACTTGGTAACTGTCTGGTGATTTGAATTTTTGTCTGTGAAACATATCTGGCAATTACTGTGCTTTATCTGGCACATATTTGGGAGGTTTTGGCTTAGCTGGACCAGCGAATACAGCTCTTATGATGTGGGATCAGAAAACATAAGCTGCTTTTTTAGGGGGAATGTGTCTATCAAAGTCAAGATGTGAGACAGGAAAGCCCTCCCTTTGCCTGTCAAAAATGGGGGAGAAAGAATAGTGATAAATCATTGTAATAACGGTGGCAGTGGACTGTCAGCTCCGTGAGAGAATCAGATGAATTCCCCTTTTCAAACCATCAGTTTTAAGCAAATGAGAGGCCTAAGGCAAAGAGTGAAAGTAACTGCTATAAACCAAGAGAATGACTCTAGATACAGGAGATAGCACCTGACAGAATTTCCTTTTTCCTACTTTGTCTTCAAGGATGACTGGACATTGCAAAACCTCATTAAATGAAAGGCTTTACATTTGTAATTTCTTTTTAGCTCTGACAAGGGCTATGCTGGAAGTTCCTTATTTACCTTCCTATCCTATCCCCAGTGCATGGCAGGCCCATGATAATAACAACGACAGCAATCACAAACATTTGTTGCATATTTACCTTTAGTCTGACCCTATTCTAAGGGCATTGCATACAATTTATCTTTGCAAAAACCATAAGAGGCAGGTGCTCTCCTTATTTCCACTTGCATATGAGGAAACTGGGGTGCAGAGACGTAAAGCAGGTTGTCCAAGCCTCACAGTTAATAGGTGTGGAGGTGGGAGGTGAACCCAGGTGGCCAAGCGACAGACCACTTGACCTTTGTAACTCAAGAAAGATCAGCAAGTGCTCACTCTGCAGCAATAAACTCACTCTTACTGAGCACTTAGAATGTACCCTGCACTGTTCTAAGTCTTTCGCCTATGTTAACTCATTTATATCCTTAAGTATTTATTTATATGGCCTTTTTCCCCCAGTCTTATTGAGACATAATTGACTTATAATATTATGTAAGTTTAAGGTGTACAATGTAACGATTTGATACATACACGCATACATTGTGAAATGATTACCACAGTAAGGTTAGTTAACACACCCATTGCCTCACATAATTACCACTGTGTGTGCGTGTGCGCTGAGAACATTTAAGATTTACTCTCTTATTGAATGTCAAGTATACAATGCAGTATTGTTAATTATAGTCACCATGCTGTACATTGCATCCTTAAAACTTATTCATCATACAACTGGAAGTCTGTACCCTTTGACCAACGTTTCCCTCACCCTTGGGACCTTGGCAGCCACTCTGTTTCTGTGAGTTCAACTTTTTTAGATTCTACATGTAAGTGATATTATACAGTATTTGTTTTTCTCTGTCTGACTTATTCACTTAGCACAGTGCCCTCAAGATTCATCCACGTTGTCACAAATGGCCTTCTTTTTATGCTGATTAATATTCCATTGTGAATATATATACACATACATATTATATGTGCATATATACCATGTTTTCTTTTTCCATTCTATTGTTTATGGACAATTAGGTTATTTCCATATCTTTGCTATTGTGAATAATGCTGCAATGAATATGAGAGTGCAGATGTCTCTCAAGATAGTGATTTAATTTTTTTCACATATGTACCCAGAAGTGGAATTGCTAGATCATATGGTAACTGTATTTTTAATTTGGGGGGAACCTCCATACTGTTTTCCATAGTGGTTGTGCCAGCTTACAGTCCCCTCAACAGTGCACAAGGGTTCCCTTTTCTCCACATCCTTGTTATCTCGTCTATAGCCATTCTAACAGGTGTGAAGCAATGTCACAGTGTGGTTTTGACTTGCCTTTTCCTGATGATGAGTGATGTGGAGCATATAGGTATTTTTTTTATGCCCAATTTACATATAATGAAACTGAGGCACTGGACAGGTGAGGACATTTTTCAGTATTCACAGCTGTTAAGTGGCAGTGGCAGGTTTGCAGGCCAGGACATCTGACCTCTGTCTATCTCTTAACCACTCAGCAATACCAACTCTCACATAAACAAGCCATGAAATGTATCTTCATCACAGCTATGGGAGGAGAGATTTGCCGAAAATGATTTTTGCAGACATTTTGAGGCAGTTTTAGAAGCAACCATTTACTATCACCCGGTGATAAACAACTAACTCAAGATCATTCTTGACTTCATTAAAGCAGCTTTCCCAGAATCTTAGAGTGACTGCACGGTAGGGCTTTGCTGCTCAAAGTGTGGTCCTCATGCTCTTTTCACAAGAGTGTGGTGTCATGTGTGCTTTTCAATTTGTCCTTCTTTAATTCATGCTTTTTGTAAGTGTTCCTGTTTTGCTCGGGAGAATTTCCTAAGGACATTTTATCCAGTTAAGGTAAGTGTTTAGAAAAGTGAGAATGTACATCATTTTAGGACTTAGAGGTTCCTCAGGGATGTACTAGGTTGGTGCGAAAGTAATTGTGGTTTTTGCAATTATTTTTAACCTTTTAAACCACAATTACTTCTGCTCCCACCTAATACTTACCTATTACTCTGCCAGTTTTTCTAGGAAAAAAAACACTTTCAAGTGAAACTAAGTCAGGGTCAGTTCTGGGCTCTGTAAAAATTTTCCTTCGTTTCCTTCATAATTATATCATACGTAGGTATAGGAGCCCACCTGTGTCATCTGAGGTATGATAGACGTTGATCATTTAACGGATTGCCATAAGTCTGGGAGTGTTTGTCAAGACATTTTATACCTCTGTTAATACCAATTTATTGCATTGAAGTTTCATCTATCTCATAGTTGGATTAATTTATCGGAAAAAGTTACCAGCTACTCATTGAGAGAATGGAATGCTAGATAGATAAGTTTCAATGAAATAGAGACGTGTTGTCCAAATGGGAGCCATAGCCACATATGGCGAGTAAGCACTTGAAATGTTGCTAGTTTATTTGAGATGTGCTGTAGGTGTAAATCACATACTAGGTTTTTATAACAACAACGAAAAAAAAAAGAAAGAAAAGTAAAATATCTTCTTTTTTTTAAAATTAAAGTTTATTGGGGTGACAATTGTTGGTAAAGTTATATAGATTTCAGGTGTACAATTCTGTAATACATCTCCTATATATATATATCACATTGTGTGTTCACCACCCAGTCAGTTCTCTTTCCATCACCATACATTAGACCCTGTTTACCCTCTTCTAAAGTCCTCCTCCCCCCTGACCCCTAAACTATTGTCTATGTCTATGAGTTTTTGTTCCTTCATTTGTTTGTCTTGTTCTTTTGTTTTCTGTTTTATATACCACATATCAGTGAAATCATATGGTTCTCTACTTTTTCTGTCTGACTTACTTCGCTTAGCATTATAATCTCAAGATCAATCCATGTTGTCACAAATGGTACCGTGTCATCTTTCTTACCGCCAAATAGTATTCCATTGTGTATATACCACGACTTCTTTATCCATTCATCTATCAAAGGACATTTTGGTTGTTTCCATGTCTTGCCCGCCGTAAATAAAGCTGCAATGAACATTGGAGCACACACATCTTTGTGGATAAATGTTTTTAGATTTTTTGGGTAGATACCCAGGAGAGGGATTGCTGGGTCATATGGTAATTGTATTCTTAATTTTTTGAGGAACTTCCACACTGCCTTCCATAGTAGCTGCATTATTCTGAATTCCTATCAACAGTGTATGAGGGTTCCTTTTTCTCCACAGCCTCTCCAACACTTGTTACTATTTGTCTTGTTGATGATAGCCATTCTGACTGGGGTGAGGTGATATCTCATTGTGGTTTTTATTTGCATTTCTCTGATGATTAGTGATGTTGAGCATTTTTTCATATGTCTATTGGCCATTTGTATGTCCTCTTTGGAGAAATGTCTGTTCAGGTCCTCTGCCCATTTTTCAATTGGGTTGTTTGTTTTTTGTTGTTGAGCTGTATGAGTTCCTTGTATATTTTGGATATTAGCCCCTTATCGGAGGTGGTGTTTGCAAAAATCTTCTCCAATTCAATTGGTTACCTCTTTATTTTGTCAATGGTTTCTTTTGCTTTTAAGTTTGATACAGTCCCATTCATTTATTTTAGCTTTTACTTCTCTTGCCTTTGGAGTCAAATTCATAAAATGCTCTTTGAACCCAAGGTCCATAAGTTTAGTACCTGTGTTTTCTTCTATGCAGTTTATTGTTTCAAGTCTTATGATTAGGTCTTTGATCCATTTTGAATTAATTTTGGTACATGGTGACAGATAGCAGTCCAGTTTCATTCTTTTTCACGTGGCTTTCCAATTCTCCCAGCACCATTTAATGAAGAGGCTGTCTTTTCTCCATTGTATGTTTTTGGCTTCTTTGTCAAAAATTATCTGTCCATATTTATGTGGGTTTATTTCTGGGTTCTCAGTTTTATTCCATTGGTCTGTGTGTCTGTTTTTCTGCCAATACCATGCTGTTTTAATTATTGTTGCCCTGTAGTACAAGCTAAAGTCAGGGAGTGAGATACCTCTAGCACTGTTCTTTTTTCTTAGGATTGCTTTGGTTATTCAGGGTCTTTTGTGGTTCCATACAGAGCTGATGATTTTTTCTTCTATTTCTTTTAAAAACGCCATTGGGATTTTGATGGGGATTGCATTAAATCTGTTTATTGCTTTGGGTAATACGGCCATTTTAACTATGTTGATTCTTCCAGTCCATAAGCCCGGAATGTCTTTCCATTTCTTTGTGTCTTCTTCAATTTCTTTTAAAAATGTCTTACAGTTTTCAGCATATAGGTCTTTCACATCCTTGGTTAAGTTTAGTCCTAGGTATTTTATTCTTTTTGTTGCAATTGCAAAAAGAATTATGGTTTGTTTGTTTTTTATTTCTTTTTCTGAGATTTCATTGTTAGTATATAGGAATGCAATGGACTTTTGTACATTGATTTTGTAAGCCGGCAACTTGACTGTATTCATTTATTGTTTCTAATAGTTTTTTGGTGGAGTCTGTAGGGTTGTCTATATATAGCACCATGTCATCTGCAAAGAGTAACAATTTAACTTCTTCATTCCCAATTTGGATGCCTTTTATTTCTTTCTCTTGCTTGATTGCTGTGAGGAGGACTTCCAACACTATGTTGAAAAGCAGAGGTGATAGGGGACAGCTCTCTCGTGTTCCTGAACATGAGCAAAAGGCTTCTGTTTCTCACCATTAATTATGATATTAGCTGAGGGTTTGTCATATATGGCCTTTATTATGTTAAGGTATTTTCCTTCTCTACCTATTTATTAAGTGTTTTAATCATAAATGGATGTTGTATCTTGTCAAATGCTTTTTCTGCATCAATTGATATAATCATATGATTTTTATCCTTTATTTTGTTTATGTGGTGTGTCACATTGATGGATTTGTGTATGTTAAACAATCCTTGTGCCCCTGGGATGAACCCTACTTTGTTGTGATGAATAATCTTTTTAAAGCATTGTTGCATTTAATTTGCTAGAATTTTGTTTAGGATTTTTGCATCTGTATTCATCAGAGATATTGGTCTATAATTTTCTTTTTTTGTGTGTTATCCTTACAAGGTTTTGGTATCAGAGTAATGTTGGCCTCATAAAATGAGTTAGGGAATATCGTCTCTTCTTCAGTTTTTTGGAAAAGTTTGAGTAGGCCAGGTATTAGGTCCTCTTTGAAGGTTTGGTAGAATTCACTAGTGAAGCCACCTGGTCCCGGACTTTTGCTTTTGGGAAGTTTTCTGATGACTGATTCAATTTCCTTACCGGTGAATGGTCTATTTAGATTTTCCAATTCTTCGTGATTCAGCCTAGGAAGGCTATATGTTTCTAAGAACTTGTCCATTTCTTCTAGGTTATTGAATTTGGTGGCATATAATCCTTCATAGTATTCTTGGATGATCCTTTGTGTTTTTGTGGCATCCGTGATAACTTCCCCTCTTTCATTTCTGATTTTATTAGTGTCTTTTCTCTTTTTATCTTAGTGAGTCTAGCCAAGGGTTTGTCAATTTTATTAATCTTTTCAAAGAACCAGCTCTTTGTCACATTAATTTTTTCTGTTGTCTATTTGTTCTCTATTTCATTTAGTTCTGCTCTGATTTTTATTATTTCCTTTCTTCTGCTGACCTTGGGTTTCATTTGTTCTTCTTTTTCTAGTTCTTTAAGGTGTAACGTGAGGTTATTTATACGGGATTTTTCTTCTTTCTTGAGATAGGCCTGTAATGATATAAATTTCCCCCTTAAAACTGCTTTCACTGCATCCCCACAATTTTGGTAGGATGTATTTTCATTCTCATTTGTTTCTATGTATATTTTGTTCTCTCCTCTTACTTCTTCTTTGACCCAGTCATTCTTTAAAAGTATGTTGTTTAATCTCCACATATTTGTGGTTTTTTTCCTGCTTTCTTTTTGTAGTTGATATCCTATTTCAAAGCCTTGTGATCAGAGAATATGCTTGGTATGATTTCAATCTTCATAAATTTGCTGAGGCTAGTTTTATGCCCCAATATATGATCTATCCTTGAGAATGTTCCATGTACACTAGAAAAAAGTGTATAGTATGATGTTCAAGGATGAAGTGCTCTATAAATGTCAACTAGGTCCATTTCATCTAATGTGTCATTTAGGGCTGATATTTCTTTATTTATTTTCTGTTTGGATGATCTATCCATAGCTGTCAATGATGTAGTTAGGTCCCGTACTATAATTGTCTTTTGGTCAATTTCTTCTTTTAATTCTTTTAGTAGTTGCTTGGTATATTTCGGTGCTCCCTGATTAGGGGCATAAATATTAATGACTATTATGTCTTCTTGTTGTATTATGTCTTCTTCTTGTCCATCTATGTCTCTTGTTATCTTTTTTATCCTGAAGTCTGTTTCATCTGATATCAGTATGACTACACCTGATTTTCTCTGGATATCATTTGCTTGGAGTGTCAATTTCCACCCTTTCACTTTGAGCTTATGTTTGTCCTTGTAGCTGAGATGTATCTCTTGGAGGCAGAATACGGTTGTGTTTAGTTTTTTTTTTTGATCCAATCTGCTACTCTGCGCCTTTTTATTGGTGAGGTCAGTCCATTTACATCTAGGGTGATTATTGATATGTGAGGATTTCCTATCATTCTGTCTTTGGTTTTTCGGTAAGACTGTGTCTCCATTATTTCTTTGCCTTTTTGTTGTTGTCTGTTGTTTCTGTGTGGTGGTATTCTATGCTTTTTCCCTCTGTTTTGTCTTTTATTATGTTATATATTTCAGTTCTGGATTTTTTTTTTTTTGAGTGGTTACCATTAAGTTTATGTAAAAGAAAGTTTCATGTTTAGAGTATTCCATTTTCTTCAGCATACTTATTTTCTCCATTCCCATATTCCGGTTCAGGCCTTTACTCTTCCCCCTTTTATGTTTTGGTTGTCACAAATTATGCCTATTTATACTGGTCGAATAGCCTCCTTCAGTATTTCTTATAGTGCCGGTCGTGTGTTAGAAAATTCCCTCATAAAATATCTTATTAAATATTTTTATATTGCTTACGTGTTGAAACAATACAATTTTGGATTTACTAAGTTAAATAAAAACATTATTAAAACTAATTTTGTCTTTTTTAATACTTTAATGTGTCTACTATGAACTTTTAATTACATATGTGGTTCACATCTGTGGCTTGATTATGTCCGTGTTAGACTATGGTGAACTAGAGCATGGAGAAGAGCAAACCGTTGAAGCGTTACTGTTTGTGAAGGGGACAGTTGTAGAACACGTCAGGGAGAAGGGCAGCAAGGAAATGACAACAGAGAAGTGTTAGAAATTTGACCTGTTTCACATTTTTGCTATAGGTACAACTTACTTTGTCCATAAAACAAAAGGTAACCTTCCCCACCCAAGCTACCTCTGTTATAAACACAACCTGGTTTTGGAAAATTTGCCTGTGCTTTTTCTAACTATCCCTACTGCAATTAGAACTAAGCCACCACCAGAATCGAGCTGACATGCAAGCTGATGGTTAACCAGAAATCCCATAGTTTTCTGGCTGCCATGCTCTGGAGCTGAAAATAATGAGTATTGAGAACACAGTCTCTCAGGAGGCCCTGGAAAGGGCTTGAATGAAAAGGGGTTGTTGTTCTGATGTGATGGATGTGCTCTGGGTAGCTGAGTGAAGACTGGGAATCTCTGGCCCACCTGACAAGGCACTTCTGGATTAGCCATGGAGGTCAGGCTCATGCATCTCGGGGGACGGCCCCATCATGGTAAGCCTGCTTGGGATGGGTCTACATATTGGCTCCAATCTCTTGCATGTTCTTTAGTTTACTGTCTTCAGAACTGTCCCCTTGGGCTGATCTGCACTGAGTTAGAAAACCCATAGTCACTGGATATACTCTCATCTCTGCAGTTGGGATGTGCTTGGCTGATTTTTGACAGGTCGATAGATGACTTTTTTTTTTGCTTGGTTTTATTACAATGGTGTGCTGTCTGTTATTTACAGTTGTAAAGTTTATTAATATATAGCTATACTCTTCAAGAGATACAATTTACTAAAATTTGCTCCTACAGTATAAAGATGAGGGAATTATTATTTGTAGCAACCTGTGGTCAATCTGTAAAAATTTTTAAATCGTCTTCTCAGTGTCCAGCTCTTTAGTTTCAATTGGGTAAAGGAAGGCCTTTTACTTGCTTATTACTTGTTTTAGTTATCTATTGCTGTGAAACAAATTACCCCCAAAGGATAGTGACTTAAAACAATAGCTATTTTATTTCTCAGGATTCTGTGGACCAGGAATTCCATTAGGTCGTAGCAGGGGCAGCTTATCTCTGCTCCAAGATGTGTTGAGGTCCCTTAAGATGGGATGGCTGGGATGGCTTGATTACGACCATATGACTGGAGCCTCTGTTTTTGTTTTCAACTGAGTTTCATGGTTTTCTTCAGCATGGTCTCTCCATGTCATGAGTGGGGGCTTCCTCATAGCACGGTGGTCTCCAAGTAGCTGGACTTCTTACAGAGTGGTTGGCTTATCCCAAGCAAAAGTGGAAGTTGTAAGGCCTCTTAAAGTTTGTGTCCCTATGAAAGAGAAAAATAATTCTTGACATTTGGGAGCTGGCCAGGCAATGTCAGCTAAACCTTGGGGTTGCTAGGAGCGGTCCCATATTCAGTTTTTCCTATTAAGCATAAGCATTTTCACTTCAGATTGACATCAGACAAGGTCATTCTGTGACCAAGATGGAACAAAACAAACAAACAAACAAAATTTATTCCATAATCATGTTCAAATGCAGACAAAAACAAGAACATTATGGCTAATATGAATGGCTTCTGATTCTTTACTACTTATAACGTAAGCCTATTCCATTCTTTGTAGCTTCTAGATAAAAATTAAGATACCCAATCATAAGATACCCCTCTTCCTGACAGCATCCAATCCATAGAAAAACTGATTTTGGATAGTTTCCACCATGAGCCCAATCTCTATAGTAAGTCCTTTCTAACACCCTCTTATTGAGATGCTCAACACCATCCCATGGTGTGCATTCCGCAGCTGCAGCTAATCAATAAATCTAATTTTGTTGGACCACATGTGTGCTCCTGGTAGTCTCTGTCTAGGGGCCATCGGCATGCCCATCTGGCACGATGTCACTTCCACTGCACTCTATTATTGGTCAAGGCAAGTCACAAGGCCACCCAAATTCAAGGAGAGGGAAATAGAACCCCAGACGGGCCCCCCCCACCCCTACCCCATGGGTGGAACAGCACTTGCACACAGGGATTGATGTGAGCATCTCCAGAAACAACCTACCACAGAACTGTAGCATGTTCACTCACACTTTATAGCAGGCAGTTGAATTTTACTTTAAAAATGTATGTGGAACACTCGCCCTGGCGCCCTGGTTGGACTATATTCTGTGGCTAGAATAGAATTCAGGTAATAGAAAGATTTAGTCTTTCTTGACACCCTCCAACTGTGACTTCCTTTTAGTATTTTTGTTTTTGAAAATGGGGTTGTCTCACATCTTTTCCTTCATCAAACATGCTTCATGCAGCACCTCTGCTCTCTCCTGGCCTCTGATAACTGTTTCCTGCTCTGTGTGAGTATCTCCTTGCTGGTCATCTTCTGGAACTCTGGGAAAAACACCTTTGCTGGTTGTGCGGCTGCTGCTATCATCGTGCCTTGGAGGAGGATTGGTGGGATGGAGGCCACTTCCTCCCACAACTCCCTTCATCTTCCAGGCACCAGCAACTGCAAGGCTGCCAGGTGCAGGAGACTTTGGCATTGGTGACACGTATCACAGAGGGAAGCTGACAAAGCAGTGTCTGATAGCACAGTCCTTTATATCCAGTTGTCCAGGATGAAGGTCCTTTTTGTTCATCTTTCTCCTGCCCTCCTCCCCAGTGGGACAATGGCCACTCTCTGATAGCATTCTTTGGCGCCCCCTTAGTCTAGCAACCAGCAATCATAAATAATGAATCACCCTAGGGTTAACCCTGCTAATCTATTTGTGTAAAATTGTGGGTGTTTTTCTCCTTCTTTTTGCTTATCTGTATTTATATTTCTACCAGGAGCATGTATTATTTTTGTAATATGACAAAACAATAAAAAGTGTTTTTTTAATTACGAACAAAAGAAGGGGCTTTAAACAGAGTATATTATCCTAAGGATTTAGAGGTTTGGAAAGACGACCCCTCCTCACCCTCCTCTGCCCCCGGGCTTACATTTGCCATTACTTTCTTTTTAACCTTGCCAGTGAGTGTTTAGAATGTAGTACGCAATGAGACAGTGTGGTTTCCGAAGTAAATGCCTAATGACTTTTTCAATTCTTTTAAGACATGTGATCAGAGAGCAGATCCTCATAAAGAAATGAGGTGTTGCTTGACTTAGTAGAATAATCAATTTAGTTAGTGAGCAACTGGAGGAAAGAAAGAGCTAAATTTCTTGGCAGGCAGGAAATGCATCAATTATCCTCTGGAGCATCAGAAATGGCATGATAGCAATTGTCGGTGGAAGCAGGATAAAGATGAGATCATCTTATAATAAGATCCTGGATGGACTTCACACTCGCGCTCTATAAAGTCCTGAGTCAAAAACGAATTCTACTGGAAGCAAGAGATGTCCCGTTTCTATTGTTCAGTGTATTTACCTGGCATCTGGTCGTTGAACTGCAAGGTGACAAAATGAGAACGCAAAAGATTTGTATATGTTTTCTAAACACAATAAAGGGGGCATTGTGACTGCCCTCTCTTAAATACATTGCTTTTTAAAAAAACTTTGTTACTTATTAACTTTTTCACTTGTAGGTAATGAGGTTGAATGAAGTATGTGAAGGCTAAAGATGGAGATTTCACAGTTTAAGAACATACATATAAGCACCTACTGTATGCCTCATTCTGTGATATGCGCTTTCCCATTGTTAGAAGATACGACAACAATAATAACAGTAACCATTCTTTGATACCTACTGTGTGCCAGTGTTGCATTTGTGTCCATTGTTTTATTCAGTCCTTAAAACAACCCTAAACAGTTTAGGCTAATCCTATTACCTCCTCTTTTACAGATGAAGTAACTGATATCCAGGAAGTTTAAGTAATTTACCCAAAGCCCCATAGCTAGTATAAAGCCATTCTAAGTTATTAGACACAGTATTAACGTCTCCTTACCCTCAGTCCTGAGATATTTCCACTCACTTCATTGTGGTACCTCCTTGATTTTGATTATTAAATGTGCTTTTTGCTCTGAGCAAGTAAACCTTGCTGTTTTTATTGTGATTTCACACGTGAGAGCCAATCATTCACTGGTACAAAGGTGATAAAAAGATTACAATGACTGCAATGGAATCCTCTTGTAATGTTCTTAAATTTTCCCTCCTCCTACACTGATCTCTTAAATATCTGGTCTAATGCAAACAAATGCAGTGATTCCCTCTTACAGTATTTTACTACTTACTGACTTTTATCTTCTTGAGCGTTGGGGACAAAATTGTACGAGAGCATCCACAGCAATCTGTTCATGAGAGCAAAGCCCCTGGAGGTGTGAAGAGCCACAAGAACAATCCGTATTGTCCTGACATTTTTTTTTCCCCTGGAATTCTCTCCCACGAATGATGCAATTTGAAACAAATGCTCTCATAGAGATACCTAGGGAAGCGCAGTGGAGAGCAAAAAAATGATGACATGTTTTAAAAATAAGACCCTTGAGGAAGCAGCAATAGAACTGAATATGTTCAGCCTTGTGTCACGAAGACTTAAGGGAGAAATAACTCCATAAATACGCATGCCGATGTAGTGGACGAGGTGAAGGGCAATTTTCCTCATTATAAAGAGGGCAAAGGAAGTAGGAGGGAGCTAAATTCTACTAAGGAATGAATATGTGCTGAGGTAGCTTAACTGAAAATTCCATTTCTGCCCATTATCCCTGAGGCGGTTGCCTGGGCAGCGTGTTTTCTCTATGTATCTATCTATCTATCTATCTGTCTGTCTGTCTGTCTGTCTGTCTATCATCTATCTATCTATCTATCTATCTATCTATCTGTCTGTCTGTCTATCTATTATCTATCTATCTATCTATCTATCTGTCTGTCTGTCTGTCTATCTATCATCTATCTATCTGTCTGTCTGTCTATCATCTATCTATCTATCTATCTATCTATCTATCTATCTATCTATCTATCTATCTATATAATATTAGATTAGATTAGATTGTGGTATAATATAAAGATGAGGGGCTGGGGTGAGGGGAAAAGGACTCTTGCGTTAACGGATAACTGTGGTCTAGTTTTGTACCGAGCCTGAACGATTGAACAAAGATCAGTGTTTGGTTGGTTTACAGCTTCTATTTTAGATTTATAGAGCCATTTTCATCTATTTGAAAACGTATTGCTTCTGGCTCACTAATAATATTAATAGTTAACAGTTACTGAACACTTCTTAGTGCCTGGCATTGTGCTAGGAAGTGCCTTAGGCACATATGCTCTTTGAAGTCTCACCATATTCTGGTAAGGCAGAAGTTATTATCATTTCCCCTTCCCCCACTCCCACACAGGGCATTGGTTTCTTCTTCTGAGGCATGTGTTTGATAGTCACAGTGAATCTGAAAGTGTCATAAGTACTTAGTGAATAAAAGCCAGGTATGCTATACGCTACAATGGATGGAACTATTTCCTAAAAGGTGAAGTTGGCCAGCTCAAAAGGCCAGTAGGATCCCTGTTGAGAATACTTTAGCTCTAAATAAACTCCCAAGTTTCTACGAAGTATCCAGCACACCTTCAATGTGACATGAAGCTGTTTCTGATAAGATGGACCATTCAGATTCCTCTAGCATAAGTTAGTTGCTATAAATACTGAAGGACCCCACTCACTGCAACAAAATCTTTCACAACGGGCAATAACTAAAATGTAAATGCAATGGAAAGTTATTATCAGAGCTGAAGTGGCCTGGGTTTTACCTATAAGTCCAGTGGTTCTCAGACCTGACAGATCTTAAGAATCTCCAGGAAAGTTTTGAAAAATACAGATTTCTGGGCACCAATCCTGAAAATTCTGATTCAGTGAGTCTGAGGTGGATAGATGGCCCAGGAATCTTTGTCGCTGTCGTGATTCTGATGATTAGCCACTGAAACCATCGATGCAGTCCAATCTATCCATTTACAAGTGGGCGATAAAAGTGCTAAAGGTTGCAGAGCTGGCCTACCTAGTACTGACATCTTCTGCTTCTTCCATTCCCACTCCAGGAGTTCTCTGTTTATTGCTCAATGCTGCTTCCTAGTGCTGGGTCTTCATAAGGGAGGGGAAAAAAAGAAAGTACCCTGTTTCCCCGAAAATAAGACCTAGCAGGACCATCAGCTCTAATGCATCTTTTGGAGCAAAAGTTAATATAAGACCTGGTATTATATTATATTATATTATATTATATTATATTATATTATATTATATTATAAGAGTGGGTCTTATAGTAAAATAAGACCAGGTCTTATATTCAGTTTTGCTCCAAAAGATGCATTAGAGCTGATGGTCAGGTGGTCTTATTTTCGGGGAAACACGATAGATAAACAGCATCCTGAAGTTCTAAGATAAGTTACTGATCACATACTATTTTCCCGCATGGGCCTCCACTGGGTGCTTGCTGTGCATTTAGATTGCAAGCTATTATGGTTTATGGTGATTAGTGCAGGCTCAAGATTGATCATTAGCACAGGTGGAGTTTGCAACCACCCAGGTAATTAGGAAAGCTCACCAAATAAAATCTATAGCTTTAGTACTTGATTTCCAGGTGGATTTGTGACTGTCATGAAGAAAAATAGTTTATTTTTCTTTAAGGGGTTGAGATGATGTCAGGAAGAAGAGAGTCAAAGGAGCCTTTTAAGCTGGAGAGTCAAACTGATGTCTCGATGGGAGACGGGGGAGGTTGTTTTCATTTCACCCAGTGTCTAACGAGCTCCTGAGGCCCTGAAGACAGAGCAGGGGTGGAGAAGATGACTGATTCTGTTTGTATAGGGGGTGTGTGTGTGTGTGTGTGTGTGCACTTCAAAAACTTGAACTTGGGGAGAGAGTTCACCTCATTTTAGAAATAATGAAACAGAAACACAGCAAATGTTTATAGTGGTAAGAGAGCAGAGCTGGGATTTGAACCACAGCTGCCTGACCACTAAGCCTGAGCTCAGGCCTGTGGTTCTTTCTGCCCATGACGGAAGCTTGTGTCCAGCCAGAGCAGAACAAAGAATGAGCCCATCCAGGGGTCAGCATCCACAGGCTAATCTGAAGGTCATTCTTCCCAGCCTCAGGCTCAGATCTCTGTATCATTTCCATTTTTCTGACTTAAATTCTGGCCTAAATCTCTCTGCTTTTGGGATCTGCTTCCACCTGCCCACCCTCCCCTTACCCCTTCCCCAGCTTAGCTGGGTTCTGGAACCCACCCCAGCCTATAGGTGGGACTGGGTGCCTGACTATATCTTCCAGTCTGGCTTCAGCTTCATCATCAAAACTCCTGAATGGCACTTAGCTTGCTTGCATCTTTTACTACCCTGATTTCGAGGCATTCTTCAGCCAAACCTTTTCTTGAATGTCCTGTTTTGTACAACAAAGAAAATGAGGTTTGAGCCAGCAGAGATTTGGTGGGGAGCTTGACTCCCCACCAATTTGGTGGGGACCATTCTGTGCCTTCACCGGGGCCAGTCAGAGCCACTGTGGAGGGCTTCTCTCCTGATCTCTCAGTGCAGAATTCTCTGCCTGTTTTTGTATGATTGCCAGTGCAGGCAGCTGCCCTGTGCAACAGCACTCATGGCCTCTGGAAGGGAGGGCATGATGGAAGACATAACGAAGTAGCCAGATTTTTGCCTTCTGAGTCTCTAAGATCTCGAGGGAAATCAGTAGCAAAAGAGAGATGACCGGCTTCCCAGTTCTGGAGTCCTGGGCTGAGGGGAAAATAGAAGGGAAGGAAGAGAAAGACTCATTCGGGGGGCTGAGCCTTGCAGTTGGGGAAGGGGGAGGGTTACATAAACCCCCATTAGGTTTGGAGGAGCCGAGAATGGAGGAAAAGACTGATGTCCAGTGTCCTCATCTCAGGTAATGATTCAGGAGGTATTAGGCTCCAGAACAGAGATGGCTGCACCAGATGTCCAGTAGGTGGTCCTGAGACGGCCTCACTCACAGTCCCCTAAGCCCCAGCACGGCACCAACAGTGTCATCCCCCTGCACCGAAGAGTAAGGTATCAGAGGCAGAGGGTCCTGGCCTCACAGAGTCCCCCTGGCTGCAGGGTGATGTAGGAGCAATCACATCTCCCAGATGTGATCACATCTCCCACATCTCCGAGAGGAAGGCAGGGAAAGTGAGAGAGAGCAGACCTTGAAATCAGGAACAAGGGCCGGTGCTGCATTGAGTGGTATAGAATGAGGACAGGTTTAGACTGAGGACAGGAGACTAACGGGATGGATGTCCCGATGCCAGTGTGGGCAGGAGATGAATGAGGTCCAGAGAGTCTCTTCTAGAACTTGCAGCACTGGACCATGAATTGAATGAGATTTCTTGTCAAAGAAATGATTTGAAAAGGTTGCAGTTTTATTTTTTGAGTTTTGGTTTATTTGGAAACACAGGATTCTTTATGGAGAAGCCATGCCCTTTCTTCGTTCCTGGCCTTTCTTTACCATAGGTCTTAACATCGCTAGCTCTTGTCTGACTTCACAGACCAGGGAAACAGAGAGACAGGTTTTCCTGGTATTCGCCTCCAGCACCTTCCTTTCCTCCCACTTCTGTGAGTGCTTCCATGTCACCTGCCTCTGACATCTCTACATCCTTTTGTGGGCTGCTATGACTTAAGCTCTGCAAGATTAGCTTTATCATCATCCCTCTGGTTTATCTGGTGGGATCACAGCATGCAGTAGCTTGCTGAAAGGTACGGCCTATTAGGAGATGCTTGTTATAACAGTGGGAGGAGAGAGCAATCACAAAGCTGTATTACAGCCCAGCAGCTTACCATTTATTTGACTGATAGGTGTGCAAATAAGAAAAAATAGTGGCTGGATTTCCAAGCTTTGGAGGAGTCCAATAACACACAAAATGCTGTGCTGTCAGTTTCATTAATTCAGTTAAATTAATCGATATTAATTAAATTATTAATTAACTAATGGTTCAAGCCCGTGGAGGACCCACTATGTGTTAAGTTCTCTATTAGACGCGAGGGATGCAGACGTGAAATATACCACCCATGCATTCCATGTTCTGATAGGACTACAAACCCGTAGAGACAGAAACATTTATTTAAAAATTACTGAGTAGTTGTTTATGTGTGCCAGGCTCTATGATAAACATCCACGGAGAAAGCATATGGTGTCTGGCCTTAAGGAGCTGTCACTATATCATACAGGCTGATAGGTGCTTTAATAGAGGAATTTACAGGGTTCATCCAGTTCACTTTAACAATTATTTGAGGCACTAGTGTTTTGTAAGAGTGTAATAGAATGCTAGTGTCCTAGAATAATTGTTATAGTTACATGTACAATTTATAATTATGCAATTAATTTATATATAAATGAATATATAAATATAAATGTAAAACTATACTCGTATGTGCCATCAGAGAAAGTTTCCTGAAACAGCTCTCCAGATTATTCCTTTTTTTGGATTCTGCATTGTACCTATTTCTCTCCAATTTAATCACGTAAGTCTGCAATATAGGGACGTAATAATTTTCTTGCCCTGGTAGCTTTTACTCTCTCCTTTAAAAACGTATTAGTAGTCACTATCATTTATTAACATTTAATATGTGCATATTCTGAATGTGGCACTTTTCTTATTATATTCGTTCATATAAACCTCGTAAAAAACTGGCGAGGTAAGAATGCATATTTCAAGAATTCCCACGAAGAAAATGATTCTTGGAGAGGTTAATTTGCCCAAGATAGCAGAGTAGGTAAGTGGTAGAGTTAGGATTTGAAACTGAATCGGCTTCACTTTCTGTACTCAGCTGTACTGAAATGCATTGAGTCCTTCCTTTGTGCCTGCACTGTACTGAGGGATCCCACACCCAGGGCTTCATTAGTCCTTATCACAGCCCTTTGTGGCGGGTATCATCTGACAAACGGCGAAACAGACTCAGAGAGGGGGAGGAATTTTCCCAAGGCTGGGCAGAACGTAGTAGAGGTTGAACCTTGGTCTTTCTGATTTCAGTAGTAACAATGCCATTTCTACTAGCATGTGGTAGTCCAACTTATCCATGGAGGATATGTTCCAAGACCCCCAGTGGATGCTTGAAATTGTGGATAGTACCGACCAGTATGTATACTATGTTTTTTCCTCTACAAACATACGTATGATAAAATTTAACTTATAAATTAGGCATGGTAAGAGAATAACAACAATATCATGTAATAAAGCAACAATTACAACAATGAACTGTAATAAAAGTTATGTGAATGTGTTAAGGAAACTGTTAAGGAAAAGAAAAGTTATTGGAACACAAGCACTGGGATACCACAATAGTCGATCTGATTACTGACATGGCTAATAAGTGACTACTAGTCAGGTAGCATATACGGTGTGCATATGGTAGACAAAAGGATTATTCACAGCCCTGGGCAGGACAGAGGGCAACAGCATGGGATTTCATCAAACTACTTGGAATGGCGCACAATTTAAAACTTATGAATTGTCTATTTCTTGAATTTTCCATTTAGTACGTGTATTTTCAGAGCACTGTTGCCCACATGTAACTGAAACCATGGAAAATGAAACCGCAGATAAAGGGGGAGGGGGGCTTCTATACATTTAATGAATTATACCCAAGTGGAAGGGAAGAAACTAACATTTATTGAATGCCTCTTTTGTATCAGGGCATAGATTTTTTTTTTTATTTTCTGAAACAGCTCTATTAGACAGAAATTATTTCTACTTACCGAGCAGGCTCTCTGGGCGCATCCGTTTTTTACACACTGCCATAGAGCAAGTTGAGTGTGAACTTCATATTATAAGTGATCTATTCTGTTACATCATTTTACTTCCCAAAGAAGTAAAACTTCACATACAAAATCGTTGTATGCATGAATTAGTTCTAATTCCTGGAGAACTAGCAAAGAAAAAACCCCTATGGCTAGTGGCAGGGGTCAATACATTTAACCCGATGAGGGACTGGTTCTTCCTCTTGTGTTTTTAAGCATCTTTTCATTCACAAACATGAATGAGTTGTGATACTTCTAATTCTTGTTGAGTTTACTTAAAATCAGGAAGTGGTTTTTGTGGTGTAAGGCATGGAGAAAGGTTGTCTCCTGTGCACAGAGCACATCGTCGTAGCCACGGCTTGAAAATGCCACATGTGGGCTGAATAGACAGTGCCTAAATAGACAATGAACATGATTTTATGATAGGAGCACCCTTGTAATTTATTTAAAAATAGAAAACAAGGGACTACCCCATGTGATAGAAATCAGTCATGGATAAAAATGAAAGATGATTCAGATAGCTGATTAGAAAGATTAAAAGTGCTGAAAAATTGCCTGATGGGCCAGACTAGCGTAGAACACACACGCGGGTCAGGAGCCCCAGAACCTCCATGTGTGAATATTTCCAGTGTCTCTAGGGCACTGGCCCAAAATTTCCCATAATACATCTGTAGGAGCCATCCCTACAACCAAAACATGGTATGCAAATTCTGCTATTATAATGTTCAAGACTAGAATGCCAATTTCGAACATTAGGAATCATGAATAAACCCCTGAGATTCTAGGAGCCCAGAGAAATTTAGAAAAGTTACAATTTTTTTCCTAAACCTTTCAAGATTCCATTTTTAAAAAATTATGCTTTGTGGTCCAGAGAAATAAAAGTGTAACCAAATCAGGCTATTTTATTTATTTTCCTTTTTCTTGCTTTAAGGAAAAGCCTTTACTTCGTTACTTTAATTGAACATATTCTTTTTATTTGTTGCTCCCTTTTATTGGATTCTGGAACAAGCTGATGCAGGGTGTGTGTGTGTGTGTGTGTGTGTGTGTGTGTGTGTGTATCATTGGGACACTCTATTTTATTGCCACAATAAATACTACAGTGTAAAATCCCACTAGACCATTTCCTCTAGCAATAGCTATTTGAGAGTGTGCTAAGACTTGGTGACTGTGAATTCATGTCTTGTGCATATTATTGTAAAATGAACATTGCGACAATACATTGTCTCAATGGGTTGGGAATTGGCAGTGAGTAAGAGGAGCAGGCTAAGTGAGGGGGCGAGGTGCAGTAGTAGCCTAAGGACCGGGAGCTGTCGCCACTTTGTTAGGGAGGTCATCTTGAGTCTTTATCCAAGTAAAAGGGGTCCCTGCTCTGGGTCTCCATCCTTTAGAGCTTCCTGCTCTGGTCTTTCTCCAGCTATGTCCTTCTCCACTCAATTCTTGAGAGGTAAGGGGATATGCTTTCCCAGAGTCCTTACGCATCCCTTGTAGACCAGGCCTCAACGATCTACCTGGTGCCTGGAATTCCCTGCCCAAATAGCCCAACCCCACTTCTAAATTCTCTTCCTGGTGTCCATCTTCCTCAGGGAAGCTCACTCTGCAGGTAGGAATCCCCAGGTCCCTGCTGTGGCCAAGGGGAGGTTGTCAGTAAAGGTGTGGCAAAGCTTAGATGCGGGATGGGTTGTCCATACGTGTGTACTGAAGCTCCTCATGGTACAGTAGAACTGGGGGCAGAGCAAGTGTGGTGGGCTCTGGGCTGAGGGCCAGGCCAAGTTCCCCCACATTGCTGCCATGTTCTAGCATCAAAGTCCAAAGAGTCCCGGACTGGCCAACTTGAACTGGCTGTCTAGGTCATTACGATGGCATGCTTGTCGGGGTAGGAAAAATACACGTAGACTGTTTTTTATATAACAGTTTTCTTGCTTAGTTGGAAATGGCTAAAAATCTATAAATAGGGTACATGGGCCTTCATTTTACTCCTGCCACAGGCCCTGCAAATATTTGGGCTGGGACTGGCAGGTGTGGCTGCAGTTGGAAGGGTATTATAAGTCTTTGAGAATTTGGTCTAGTGCTAGGGTGGAAAAGATTGGATGTCCCCAATGATGACTAACCTGTTCTCTGAGAAGAACATAATTAGAGTGGTCAGTGTCAGGCAGAAGTGAAACAGATTCCAGCTCTCTTCTGGACCTCTCTTTTCCTCTTTCCTGGACTCTGGGACTCTTACAGAAATGTTCTGGTTGGACAAAAACTAGATGTGGTGGAAAGTGTATTCGGAGCCAGACTGATGGAGAGACTTTCCACACTGCCAAACTTTAGCTTCAATTTCCCTACTTAAAACAGGGGTTATAATATTTGCTGCTGGGGTTGTTTTGAGGATAAGATGAGTTATAATATAAAGTGATCTAATGTAGTCTTCAAGTCAAACAGCTGTTCAACCAAGGCCCCCTCCCTCCTCTTTTTGCGTTGATTAAAAAAAAAACAACAACACACTTTCCTGTGTTTTATTTCCTTGGATACTTGTCCAGTCTTTTTAATATTTAATATCAATCTTACTAATGATATAATATGAAAACTCTGAGGAATAATTTTGAAAAAAGACTCCTGGAAATAGTATGCTTTCATGCCACAGAATGACTTTGGGGCAGGAGGGCCCCTTAATTCTCACCCACTAAGTGCCCAGTGCCCATCCAAAGGCTTAACTGTCCTGAGATGCAGGTTTCATTGCTCTGGTGTTGTTTTTGACAGATCAACATTGGCCTCATCTCAGTTATTAGATTTTGATTTATTTCCAGAATTACCTGAACTGAGTCCAATGCCAGAGCAGCATTTGGAATGATGGACTATCACATGGACTTCATTTTCTTGAAATGTCACATGTTCTAATGTTCTAATTTTTCTGAGCACACAGTAGTGTGATGGTTAGTTTTATGTGTCAACTTCGTTAGGCGATAGTACGGAGTTATTCAATTAAACACTAATCTAGGTGCTGTTGTGAGGATATTTTATAGGTGTGGCTAGCATCTACAGTCAGTTGACTTTAGGTAAAAGAGATTATCCTCAATAATCTGAGTGAGACTCATTTATTCAGGTGAAAATGTTTAAGAACAAACTGAGGTTTCCCTGAGGAAGAAGAGATTATGCCTCTGGACGATGGCACCAGCTTCTACCCAAGAATTTCTAATCAGCTGGCGTACCCTGTGGATTTCAGATTTGCCAGCCCCTTATCTCTCTCCCCTTCCTTCCTTTCTTCCTTCCTTCCTTCCTTTATTCCTTCCTTCCTTTTTTCCTTCCTTCCATTTATCTATCATATTTAAACTGGTTCTCTTTCTCTGTTAGAGCCCTGGCTGATACAGATTTTGGTACCAAGAGTGGTTTTAGAAGTACAGAATCTCAAGGATGGATTTCTGAGTGGATTCTAGGTTTTCTGCAATTAGTCCTCTAATCTAAATAGATTGATTAGATTTAAAGGCACTAATAACTCTACTTTCTGTGGTAAAGAGGGCACTGGTAATTCATGTCATCATGCGGCAACAGAGATACACAAAATATAGTCATTGGATCAATCAAATGTGCATAGAAAGCAAAGTTCTGAATGAGCATGTATTTGATTGGTACCTTTTAGGACATTTTAGTCAAAGTGTGATGAAATTGGCTGTTTGCTTCTAACTGCCTTGAAGAAACCAGGGAAAGAAAAGCATGAACTCAGAGCTTCCAATCCGTAGCTCAAGCTCTGAATACATGACCAGGAATCAGGAAACCAAGCCTGTACATTTGACTTGGCACCTTACTGAACACTGTCACGTTGTCCAGGTCACTTAATATACCCAGTCCTCATTGTACCCATATATGAAATGAGTAGAAAATCCTGTGCGGTTTTAAATGTCATTAAATGGGAGCACGTCTGTTAAAATTATTTAGCACGCTTCTTGGCATGTATTAGGTACTAATTGATGTTTTGCATAACCTAGTAATCGCTGCCCTTTTTAAAGAATACTGCCTTTCTTTCACCATTGTAGAGGTCCCAATAGGAGAGTAATTCCAGGCACCCAGCTCCTACACAGGAAGCCAAGAGGATGATCCTTTTCCCACTCTATTCAGGCCTGTGACCTGTGACCTGAACTCAGCCTAGTTAGCCACTCTCTTCTGGGACTTTGCATCTTCACTGACTGATGCAAGGTCAGAGGAAACAGAGATCACTCATGTTAGGAGCAATGGCAGCTGAGTCTTCCTGACCAACTTGTTTAAGCTACAGGGACAATGCTGTGTTTTTTGCTTTCACCCTCATGTCCTCTGGGATTCCCTGGTTCCCTCCTTCTTCATTCCCAAGTCTGATCTTCCAGGTTTTCAATGATCGTGTTGGCAGCAGTACCCTTTCTTCACCAATGTTCTTTCAAAGAAATTCTCTCTTGCTTAAGTTAGCTGGGGTGGGCTTTTATTAAAGCTTGCCATTAGGATCACGGCTGACACAGGTGTCAAGAGCTGATCTGAAAAACCAGTAGACTAGGGCTTAAGGACTTGTTTGCATTTTCATTAGGTTTGGTGAGTTTGCAATCATTGGTATAGGTGTAAAATACCAGTTTACTTTTCTAATGAACTCTTCAGTGATTAACCTATTCCTAATTTAGCTGTACGTTAGTGTAGCTAAATGTTGGTTTCTACAAAAAGACCTTGTTTGACCTCATAAGAAAACACTATTCAGAATCAGATGGAGGAAAGTAAAACACGTGGCTCAAAATCAGAGAAGAAATTCAACTGAGTGTGTTTCAGGGTTGGCTCTGTCCTTATTACCATCCCTTTCCTCATACACTAACATCTCTTGTACATTTGACCACTGTTTAACACGATCAGACAAATATTATTTTAAAAGGACACATTCTGAGTTAAAAATGACCCTCCTTCTTGGGTGTGTTTTGTGGTTTCTGCAGCTGGCGGTTACAATAGGCCATTTGATTAATGAGCTGTTTTATTGGGATGCAAATAATGCATAATGTCATACAATCCATATGTTGTACATTATAGAGGCATAAAACTTACCTTGGCACAAAATGGAAAATTTAAAGCATCTCTCTTGAAAAAAATATATTATGCTGAACAAAAAGCATGTGGGTATTTCTGGTATTTATGAAGCTGATGAATGCGGTGCCAGATTTGTTTGGTTTTAGTGCTTAATTCTGATCGTGTGTGTGTGTGTGTGTGTGTGTGTGTTCTGTATTCATCAGAAGTACATTTATGCTTCTGTTCCTTTTCAGTCTATTCAGAATAGTTGAAAAGAGCCAAACAGCTGGTCCTGATAACACACAGTAGCTATAACCTGCATTGTTTAGAACTATAATGCTAGATACTGGAAAGAAAATGCAATTATAAGAAAAACAGCAACTGGAGATTAGAGATGGTAATTGTCCAGGCATCAGAGAGGAAGGGCATGAGACTATGTAAATATGCAGTTCACTGGATACAAATCTTGAGTAACGTAACCCTTTGGGGACACAGAGCTAACCGTGCAGGGGTATGAAACCATGATGAAACCCTGCGAGTTTTCGGAGTGGGGGCTTCTACATCCAGTGAAATACCATCAGGCCAGGCTAGGCTGCCCAACCATCTTCCCAGAGCCTTCAGTGGGTAACGGCTTTTCATCCTTCAGCTTTTGCTCAGATATCATTTCTCAAAGAACCTTTCTCTAGTCACTCCCTGTCCCCATGGTGACTCTCACTGACATTTTCTCATTTTACTGTCTTTGTGGAAATTTGTACTGTCTGAATCATCTTGTTTATCTGTTGGCTAACTTATTTATTGTATGCTTCACATGAGAAAACAGACTCCATGTCAAACTTGTTTACAGCTGTAAACTTAGATCAGTGCCTGAAACACAATAAGGGCCCGATAAATATACACTGAATGTTGAATTTGAAAAGTGAGAATAATAATAGTCCCTCTCTGCTTTAAAGGATTCTGTGACACTTAACTCAGATAATCCTTGTAAAAATTGGTATGACAGTGCCAGGCACGGGGTACGTATTCAGTAACCGTTAGTTAGCATTTTTAAAAATTATTTCTATTACTTAAAACAGTGATGACGACGATGATGATGGGGATAATGATGGTGATACACATGACATATTATGAGGAATGACTCAGGTGATCATGGAGGATGAGGTCTCCTGACCTGGAATCTCAGGGAAGCTGATGGTGTGAGTTAGTCTGAGCCCAAAGGCCTGAGAACTAGGAGTGCCGTGGTTGGGAGTCCCAGTTTAAGGGCAGGAGAAGACCAGTGTCCTAGCTCAAGCAGTCAGGCAGAGAGAGGGAGACAGAGACAGAGAGAGAGACTAAGAGACAAAGAGACAGAGCGGGATATATATACGAGTATATAGAGAGAGACAGAGAGAGAGAAAGAGACCGTCATGAGTAAAATGTTCCTTCCTCTGCCCTTTTGTTCTGTTCATACCCTCAATGGATTGCATGATGCTCCCCACTCCCCCGAGCCTCTCCACACACTGGGGAGGGTTATCTACTTTACTCAGTCTACTTATCCAAATGTAAATCTCATCAGAAAAATGCTCACAGACACACCCAGGGATAATATTTAACCAACTATCTGGGAACTTTGTGACCCAGTCAAGTAGACACACAGAATTGACTATTACACTTATGACGATGGTACACTGCCACAAAGGAAATTTAATTGACACCCACAGGGAGTGATTTAACTTGTCTGTATTAATGTACAACACTTTCACTTAAATTGTTTTGAAAATGAAGTTTGACAAACCTAGCTCAAGAATCAATTGCTCAGATTATTAAAATAGTCTGTTTGCTCTGCAAGTAGGGTTATGCCTGCCCTACGAGGGTTATGGTTTCATCAAGAACTGGGATGCTGGAGCGTAGATTCAGCAGCAGAACCCCACAGGAAGCAAGTTGAGTCAGAAAGCTTGTTCAGATCGTGTGATGTCTCTGGGTCACTGGGTTATGATGAGGAACGTTAATTATTTCTGAGATTAGTAAGTGCTTTCTGAGAAATTTCTGGCTTAATGGAATTGTGCCTACTCTAGCTCATTTGACAGCATTTTACTCTGCATCTTTAATACTTTAATACATCTTTAATACAACTGCTCTTTAGGAAAAAGATGTATCAAATTTATTTTTTATTTGAATCACCCCCCCCCATTAGAGTCCCGCTCTTTAAGTGAAATTGTGGATTTGTTAGTTTCCTTTCTCCTTGATAGAATTTTACTTTCCATTTTGGTCTGTCTCACCTCTCGGAAGGTCAGGGTATGGGGCAGTCCCAGCCAGTGAGGGACTGTTAACCACCGTGAAGTCTCCACACAGGTTCACTGTAAGCCAGAGCTCCCATTCACAGGTATTGATTTTTGCACAGTAAAATTCTTACAGCTTCCTCAAAGGGGCCAATTTTTTCAGATTAACAGCTGTTCTGTTAACATCAGAATAGCTGTGTGGCTGAAAAACGTTTTTATTTACGGGTATCAAAAAGCATGTCTCAAACAACAGACCCTTCAAATTCAAAATAAAAGGAGCATAATAAGTGGAAAATCGTATTTTATATTAATGATCCTCTTTCAATATAAAAAACTTTGGGTAATAAAATCCTGGGCATATGGAAACAGTTGATGTTCTTCTCGTTATTTATGTTTACTTTGTGCCATTTCTATCTGGGCAGTAAAAATCCAATGTTTAGTGTTCTTTTAAATTTTATTTAATTTTGTTAGTGAACCAAGCAATGGTTCACAAAAATAGCTTGTGTTTTTTTTTTTTTTTTTCTGTTTGCAATAGGGATAAAGAGACAAGTAAGCGAGCACTGGTCATTATTTATGTTTCGTTAAATCATTGTAGTCTAGAATGAGTCATGATGGAGACACAGTCGGAAGAGAACTCAGATATCAGAGCTGGACACAAATTTCTTAATTGTCAGAGAACTATTTACCTTTTCTCAAATCAAACAGTGAAGGGGGTTTTTTGGCCTATAGTTTCCATCAGGATCTAGAGGAGAGACATAAATTGTCCCAAAGAGGAGCACAGAGAAATCACCCTAAGGAGGTGAATGCTGGCAGACGTGTGCCGCCAGCCTGGGTTACTTTTGGCTCTGGGCTGGTGAGCTTGTGTGTGATGCACATGGGCTCAGACAAGCCTTCTGATTAGTCCCTGAGAGTTTTAAGTTTCCAAGAGGCGTGCTTCAGTTCCCAGATCACTCTTTCTGCAGTCTCCTCCCCCTAGCCCAATCCTTCATTTCTTAAAATTGTTATCAAAGTAATACAAGCAATAGTTTGAGTCAACTAAGGACTTCTAATGTAAAACATTTGCAGATGGAAACGCAGCATGAAAACATGGAAGTATTTGGGAAGAAACACCGTGATCCGTCTCTCCTTCTACCTCATTATTTTACATCAGTGTCACCATTGTCCCATCCCTACCAGAAACGGGAGCCCAGGCGATGCTGTCCACAGGGCAGAAAATGGATGCAGAGAGAATGAAGAAAGCTGGCAAACAAACAATAACCAATTCAGGAGCTGATACTATTTACAAGGGCTGTTGTGAGAATTAATTGAGACAATTACAGAAAGCACCCAGGCAAAGTAATTGGCATATAATGGGTCCGTAAAATATATATTTTTTACCTCTCACCTCTTTCTCGTTTCTCATTTGTCAATATCTGCTCTCCAAAAATTGTGATTCATGTATTGCACAAGCTGTAAATGCCTACAAAAGCATTTTAACAAGGATGAGACTAATTCAAGCATTTTGGATATTTTAGAAGTTAGTAACTCAGTGAGTGACATTTTGGGGAGGTGGAGAGACAGGAGAGGGCTTGTTTCTGTTTCTCTTGAGTTCATGACTACGAGTAGCTGTGTGTTTGGCTTTTCTTGCCCTGGAGGTTGAGGTCCTTCCCGAACTGCTCAGGGGCCCCATCAGCTTTGCCTGTAGGACGCAGTATGGCTTTTCCCACAAGCAGGTTGTGAAGTCAGAAAATGTGGGTCATAAATCTCTCTGGAAGCTGGGGAGCTTGGTTGTCCCAGACTTCTGTCCTACTGCATGCAAATGGTCCCACTGCAATGTACATACCTTTGCGTTCACTGGTGTTTGCAACAACCACCTCTTGGTCAGGGCCAAAGGAATGACTCTCTTCCAAATCATCTTGTTTCCTACCAGTACTGTCCCTGATGCTCTGCGTTCTCATAAACCGCTGAGGCTCCCTTGTCTTTACTATTAACTATTTACTTCTCTCTTCCCCATGCTATTGACCCTTCAGTGGATGAAAATGAATTCCTTGGTTATCACTGGAGCAATTGCCTGGTCCAAGGAGTCATGACATCTTTCTGGCAGATGGAGATTTCAATGTGGCAGCTCCTGCCTCAGTCCCTGGAGGATGAACTGAGGGATTTGGACCCTTCTCAGGAACATTATCTGGCCCTAGAAGGGGATGACCATCAAAGAGTGCACCTGAGAGCCACCCTAGGTTCCTGTTGGGATCTGGGACAGCCCAGAACCATGTGAGCCCCGTGGAATATAATTTCCCCTCAGAGGTTCGCTTCACCCACCCATAATCCACTCCTCTCAGGTTCCTCGTTAAAGTGAAAAAATCATCAATGTTCTTTTAATGTGGCTTTTTGTGTTTCATTTCCTTTGTTGGTTTAAAAATGTTTCCACTGAAACATTTTATAGGGTTTCTATACAGTGCGTGCATACATTTTGAACATTTTGTTCCTATTAACATAAAATATTATTCTCATTTCCTCTCCTGTTGGGAAGAAAGAGAAAAAAAAAGCCTTATAAAAATTAAAAATAATTTCTTTGTTATGAAGGAGGTATGAATGATTTATGAGCATAATAAAGGCAAGTCTCTTTGGTCAACATCATGAGTTTAAACATAAGACTTCTTTTCAGGTTTTTGAAATGACTTAGATGACAGTAGGCACTAAAATAACAAAGGGGACCAGGTTATAATGAGAAATTTTTTTCCCCTTTACTCTTCCTCCCAAGAAGATGCGGCGTGCTTTCTACCCGTGGGAACAAAGTAGAGTTATCTCGGGGCAGGGTCAAGGGAACCGTGTATCAAATAGCTTGTTTCAAACTACATCTGTGGGTTATGTGCATCTGACAGAGATGCATTTTAAAATTCCCCAGGTCGTTGTGCTATGTCCTTGAAGATCGTATCTAATTGAATCTTACTGGAGTCATCCGTATTGGCTGACTCGCCCCCCACCATGTTTCCCCCAGTGACGCAGGAGACCCTGGTTCCTCCCACAAGCCAACTGCTCAGTAGCTCTGTGATTCTGTTCCTCTGCTGTGTGTGTTCTTGTGGTATTTCCCCTGCAACTTCGCCAAGTCGTACCTATTAAATCCCACACTCTATGTAGGGTGAGGAGCTCTGTGTTTGGTTTTCAGTTCTGCGTCTCATGGTTCCTAGTGCAGGCTTCTTGTTCTGTAAGCACTAGGTTATACGTTCAGCTTCAGTGAGTGTCACTAGGGGAGGCTGGAAGGCTGCAAGGGACCTCTTGAGTGGTGTTTCCTAGGTGAGTTCACCCTGGTTTGAGGTCAGGTACCTGGCGGGATAAACTCGGAAACCAGGGTATACTTTTAGCATATTTAGAGTGGCCTCATGTCAATCAGCTTGTGAGGCTGAGGCAGAGCCTGGCACTCCAGTTTCTGAGTTTACAAGAGAGACACCACCTTCCAAACACTTGTATTATGGCTAGATCATTTCAGGGAGAAGGTGCTTCCTTGCTGAGACCAGAAATGCTGGTGTGTGACCTCACTAGGAGGCTCGCTGTCAGAAGTTCAAGTTTTCAACAACTCATTGAGCACCTAGCTCAAGGCCAGCTCTGTTCTAGGCGCTGGAGATACTGCAGAGAACAAAGCAGACAAGATTCGCTTCCCTCAAGGAGTGTGTTCTAATGACTATTTAAGCCTCTGCGTTTGGGTGTCTCACCCCTGGAACAACCCACCTTTGGGCTTTCATTTTCTCTGCTCAGAGCTCCACCAACTCACTCCAGGAGTGAAAGCATATTGAAGCAGTCCTTGGGAGACATAACATAAAGAAAGATGACCTGTTTCCATACCTTGGCAATTGTGAAATGAGCAAACAAAACAGAAATAACTCACAGATACAGAGAAGAAAACTGCTGGTTGCTAGATGGGAGGTGGAGGGAATGGGATTAGAAAGAGCAAAGTAATAGTCACCGTATAAGCATGAGGATATGAAATACAGAATGGGGAATATAATCAACAATGTTGTAAAGATTATGTAAGGTGCCGGATGGGAACTGAACTCATCAAGGGAATTTTTACTTCATAGACTGTGTAGATGCCTGACCAACGCACTGTACAACTGAAGCTGAAGTAGAATAATATTGTATGTCACCTATAAGAACATATATATATATAGTCATGGGAGGCGGAGTACAGCACAAGGAAGATAGGCAATGGTATTGTAACAGCTACGTAAGATGTCAGAGGGGTAGTAGCTTGAGGGAGGGGTTATCACTTTGTGACGGGTGTAAATGTCTAAATATTATGTTGCTTTGTATACCTGTAAATAATGGGGGAAAAAAAGAAAGAAAACAAAGGAAAGCCTGGTGTGAAATATTTTTCCATGCCTTCAATTCTAAGCCAGAAAATTCAATGAGTGGGAATAAGGACAAAACTTACTTCCTTGTTATGGTGATCTCTCTTCCCCAGTTCTGCTGTCTAATGAAAAGATCTTGCTAGCCAACTTCGTGAATATGAAATAAAAAAAAATACTTAGAGAGGGACAGACCACAGATGTGGAGAAAAGGAAGCCAAATCAATCTGCATGATAAAGGGCTGGGAACTTGGTGCAGGGAGAGGAGGGTTTGACTTGGGAGAGCCAAACCCTCTGTGAAGAGCAAGATGAAGACAGGAGGAACGTTTTTTGTTTGCTTGTGTGTTTTTTTTTTTTTTTTTTTTTAGTTTCAGGTGTACAAAGCAATGTAATAGTTAGACAATTACACCCTTCAAAAAGTGATAACCCCTCCAATCTACTACCCCTGTGACACCTTACATAGCTGTTGCAGTACCAGGGACTATATTCCCTATGCTGTACTTTACATCCTGTGAAATATATATACACATATGTATATATATAATTATAATTGACATTAAGTATTATTCTACTTCAGCCTCAGGTGTACAGCGCAGTGGTCAGGCATCTACGCAGTCCATGAAGTGATCGCCCTGATAAGTCCAGTACCCATCTGGCACCCCACATAATCTTTACAACATTATGGATTATATTCCCCATACTGTATCTCATATCCCCGTGACTATATTGTGATTACCAATTTGTACTTGCTAATCCCTTCACTTTCTCCCCCATCCCCACCCTCCTCCCATCTAGCAACCATCAGTTTTTTTCTCTACATTTCTGAGTTTATTTCTGTTTTGTTTGCTCAGGAGGAAGTGTTTTGAAAATGGTTGTGGTGGATTATGAATTGAATTTCCTTTCCTGCCTTTTTGAATGGAGTTGCTTTTGAATTACTTTTGATGACTAGTCTGCAAACATTAAGCCATATAGGGCCCTAGGATTTATTAAAGTTCATGAATTTGGGGTTCTGCTTTTAACCTGAATATTCTTAAGTCCTTCAGTCTGCTGGCCTCATTTTTTCCCTTTAATATACAGTTAAAATAACATGAGCGTCCTTTCCACAGACCTGCAGGAAGTCCACTACTCACTCCAGTATTTGTAAGGTTCCAAAGGTGCTTCAATTCCCAGGAACCTGCCCGTCACCTCTCATTCCAATCTCCTAGCCCAAGTCTTTGCTTCTTAAATTCAATTTTTAATAAAGTAATGCATTAGTTTGAAATTCAAATATTCAGTGGCTTATAATGAAAAACAGAAGTCCCCAACTAATCATTCCCTACTCTACAGTTCAACTCCCCACAGCCAAGTACTTTCAACTCTTTTAGCTCTTGTTTTCTCAGGCTTACCTCCATATTTCTAAAGAAAATGCATTCCTTGTGATTTATCAATTGATCAATTGATAAGACATTACGTATTGACATTCTCTTATGATAGATGAGGATTTAACTCTCACCTCCTCCCATTTTCATTCCACCTATGTCTCTTCCTGCATTCACATGAAAATGAGACAATTTTTTCGATCAAATCAACAGTCAAGATTGACATAATTTTGACTATACAAATGTTAACAACCAAGAGCTATGCCATAATTATACCTTATTTCTTGTAAATATTCTGTTTTTTTCCTAGAGTTAATATTTTTTCTTCATTTTTACATTTGCTTTTTTGTGTGCTTATATTTAAGTTTTTTCATGTTTCATTGTATTTCTTATACATCCACCCATATTATTGGATCAATAGTTACATAGATAGATAGATGGGTAATGAACAAATCTGTGGGCAGCCAAAAATGATCAAACTAACATGCAAACAAACATTTTAGTCAGGGCTCCCGTATTCGTATACAGAAGGGACTTGGGGAAAGCAGTAGGAAAAATACCTCTTTTTGTCAATTGCAAACTTTAAGGTTCACAAAAATGTTTCCTCTAGTTATCTACTCTATAAAATATTCATTTTTCTTTTAATATAATTCCCTCAAGCTCTTCAGGTAAGATCAATGCTCCAGGAAGATGGAGGGTGTTTTTCCTGGCGCTCTCTCTGTTCTTGGCTCAGGATGGCAATAGTCCTGGGGTGTATGTGTTGAATGCTCTCGGAAGTAGCGGTCTCACTCCCTCCCTAAGCTTTTTCTTCGGCAGAGTACACTGCCATTGATTAGTTGTCTGCTTTCTAAATTGCTGTCAAGTTCCAACCTCATCTCCCTGAGGTGAATCCCATCATCTTTATTGGAGGTTTGGGAGTCTGCAAATTCTTCAGGGACACATTGACACGCTCTCTTTTGCTTTGTGCTCACAGATGGCTAATCACAATCATGCCGTCGATTTTATGAGTTTAATTCTCGGAGGGGTACCTCTTGTCCAGGATTTTGTTTTCCATGTAATGTCAATACCAAGGAAATGTTCTCTCATCCAAATGGGACAGAGGACACTTACCTTGCGGCTGCCCCAGAGACAGGCTCTGGGACTTCCTGAAAATCAGAACCTTGCTTGAGATGTTTCTGTCAGTTCCCTATGGCTATTAATTCATGGGATGAACCACTTAGGGAGAGAAGTGAAAGGAACAAACACGCTCATGGACAATCCTTTGCCCTAACTGCCCGTCAATTTTCCTCTTCATTATGATACAAGCAGGGAAGGTTGTAAGATCAACTGTTGTAAATGATGAATTAAGACAATTATAAGCAGAGGATGCTTTATTGCTGGCATCAGATTTCAACCTCGGAAGGGAAAGGGGGAAAAAGGGAAAGAAACATTTTTTTTCCCCTTGGTCATTTAAGGCTTAAAATTGAGAGTTAGAGGGGGCCTAGATCGCCAGCTGAGAGCTTTCCATTTCGTCTCCCTCCCATTTTAGACCAACCCATATCCTTGTAGATGGAATATAGGGGCCACAAAATGCCTCACAAGAATTTGAATCAGCAAAGATTGTTCTCCAAGAGTTAAGCTATAAAACTGACTTAGATCAGTGCGGGAACATGCAAAGACATCTTAGAAATAAAATGTTTTCTAAGTTAAGACTTAATGCCGAATTGGCTATAGGCACTGACACAGGCAAAGAAGATACTTATCAGAAAGATGTGACGCCGTGCCTGTGTATGACATATGAGTATATCAGTTCTGCAGGAGAGAAACTCCACCTCCAGCCCCCTGGCCCAGGGGAGCCTGGAGCATCAGCCATTTGCATCTTTATGCTCATCTTCCCACTTTTACTCCATCCCTCCCAAATAAATGGCTCCTCATCTTGCTCCCCATGTGGATTGCCTAAAGAGACAGAATGGCTTGATCCTCCAACACCCCTTTCCTATCTGTCTCACAGCTATTTTCTTGTTGGAAATGAACACATGAACAGCATGGTGGCTGTCAACTGGGCTGATTGGTATCTGAATCAATGGTATCAATCATTGGGGTGATGACAAATCCGCTGCTGGCTTGTTAGACTAAGGAACCCCAGTGTGGGACCAGTTGGACTCCTATGGCACTTTTCAATAGTTGTAAAAGTATTTCTGAACTTGTTTCAGATAATGACATATATTCATTATTTTTATTGCCTAGAAACTGAATTCTAAGGGGAAAAGTTATTAAACTGAGACTATTAAGAGAGGAAGAATTCTATAATGATTAAGAGCATGGACTTTGGATTCAGACCGCATGGCTTCAAACCCTGCTCCTCTCACTTTCCTTCACAATGTCCATAGACACTTGGCTGGGTCTCTGTGTTCAAATTGTTACATCTATAAAATGAGCGTAATCAAAGTATTTATGTAAAAGGATTGTTGTGAGGAATAAATGCAAAGTAAATACTTATTACAGTGCCTGGTACTTGGCAGAGGCTTAATAAATCTTAGCTGTCATCATAATAAATGTGATTATCAAATATCTTTTTTCTCCTTTTTAAAGATCAAAGCCATATGTTACTGCCAATCAGAGTTTAGATCAGCACAAGAGAATCAGTATTAATACCTGAGTTGAAAGAGCCTTTGACATTGTTCTAGTATAAAGTAAAAGTAAACAAACAAATAAATAAAAGAAAAATATAATTTATTTACTTAAAAATATCTAATTTAATTTCAGATAATAATGTTACTGAACAGAAAGAGTTCATCCACCTGGCGCTTGCAGAGCCAATCCCTAAACACAGGATTGCAGTGGAGAAATATTGGTTATTTTATTGATGAATGGTGCCATCCAGGAGAACGGGAAGCTAATGCTCAAAAGCCTGAACTCCCTGATGGTGTGTAGGTTTCAGATTAAATTGGGGAAAATCACAGGACCCCTTGGGTTAGGGGTTTGGGTGTTGTGCTGGGAGCTGATTGGTTGGAGGTGAGGTAAAGGAAATAAATCATTTCTTTAGGTCATGAGGACAGCTCTGAGGTCTTTTCCAGCCTCCCTCTGTCTGGTTTCATAGGAAAAAAGCCAGGGGGTCGGTCCACCTCAGGGCTCAGGAACTGAAACATAATTTAGGTCAAGATGTTATCTTCAGCCTGATAGAGGTCCCCACTGTGTGAGGCTACTGTCTTCTGCTGCCTCGGGGGTTGCTAATTACGGGGGAAAGGCTAGGCCTCTGAGGGAGATATGGTTGCTAGAGCTTGGATTTAAAGGTAAATTTAATCAAAGTCATAAGGACCCTTGGTTTCAATAATAAATGATATGGAGATAAAGGCTGTGAGAGGGTGTTAGTGAGCAATGTTAAATAGAGTGGGTCTATCAATTTTAGCTAAGTAGAGTCAGCTCAGAATGAAAGACATCTGAGCTGAGACTCAAAGGATAAGAGGTCAACCCTGTAAGATCTGGAGAAAGGATTCAGGAAGAGAGCATGACAAGTGCAGTCTAGAGGAGGGAAAGAACTTGGTATTTTCTAGAAATAGAAAGAAAGCTAATGAGGACGGAAAATAATAATGAGGTGTGTGGACATAGAAGGAGGTGGGTTGGGAGGGAGGGCTGGTCGGTCACTGTAGAGAGTAAGCTTTCATGACAAAGGCAAAAAGAGCTATTGCAGGGTTTGAGGCAGTGGGGTCACAGGCTGGATTGAGGAGAATGGATTCTCGTGGGGTAATCCATTGCTGGAGGTTAATGACCGAGGTCAGAGAAGAGACAATAGTGGCCTACGCAGGTGCTGGTTCAGAAACAGTGGGGATGGCAAGAAACGGGTGGATCAGGGATGCATTTTGAAAGTAAAGCTGTTAGGACTTCCTGATGAATTGAATGTGGGGGGTAGGGCCAGAGGAAAAATCAAAGCTGATTGCAGGATTTGGGGCTTGAACAACTACGAACATGTGAATGATCGTGTCACTGAGTGAGGGTGGGTGAACTGAGATAAAGTAGATTTGGAGGGAAAGTCTTGGAGTTTCATTTGAAATATGTTTAGACTGTTGGATGTTAATTGGCTGTGTTAATTTTTAGATATTTATGTCGCCTTGGCAGGGAATGTTTGCACTTTCTATAAAGTTTTAAAAGTTAAAAAAGTATATTTTGAAGAGTTCTATCATCCTAGATCCCTACGCTGAGATCTGCTATTCTTATTCAGTCCTTTTGTTATATGTGAAAAACAAAACAAAACATTATCTAGAAATGCAGTTTTCACTGTGAGTTAGTGGTGGAGCTGGCCTTAGAACTGAGCTTGCCTATCTGTTTATCTATCTGTTTATTATCTATTTATCTATCTGTCTGTCTGTCTATCTATCTGTCTATCTATCTATCTATCTATCTATCTATCTATCTATCTATCTATCTATCTATCTATCATCTATCTATTTCTGACAAGCTATAATTCTATTCTGAGCTTCTCATCAGTCCCAAGATTGTTTCCATAATTAGAAGAGTCTTAGTAGGAAGCCCTAAGGTAAGAATGCCTTTTGGATAAAACAAAGACCTTGTTTTCATGCTTAAATAAAGCATGAGAGGTGGACATGGATGAAGTGCCAAGCTGTGGAAACTGAATAGTTTTTCCTAAACACTGGTAGCTTCTTAAGGGATCCTTTGCTCATACGGGTTTATTGGGACTGTTAAGGAAACACAAATCACATGCTCATGTCCAAAGAGTAGGCCTTGTCAGATAGGAAATACTTACCTAAATGTGTACTTTTGGGATCCTGTCTGGATCCCTATTCATTAGCCCAAGGGAATGGGAGTGGCAGGGAAGCCATAAGGTGATCCTAGAAACCAATACTACAAATCCTGAATAAACCTGCCCACAATGTCCCATAGAAATCTTACTTGTCTCCCATGTTCTCTCTGCATTGGCATACTGGGCACTGTTGTAGATATCCTGTGAATTACACACTTATAAATTACTCATTTATAACATCTGTTGAAAGGCAGCTACACAGGCAGGTAATTTTTTTTTCTTCCCTCTAGCCTCAGATCTGTAGCAGCTTGCTTTCAGATTTTGTTTTGATTTTTCTGAGCATTCCCGAAGACCTCAGACCTGTTGTTGACTGGCTCAAAAGTATCTCAGGGAAGGTTCCAATGAATTTAGACTGTGTCTTTGACTCAATTCTGGGGAAACTGGAAACCAACCTTGTGCCAGGAATTATGCTAGATATTGGGAATAAAGAAGTGAAAGAGACAGCCTCTGTTAAAGATGCTCAGAGAGAGCTAAGAAAATCAGTGAAGACAGTACAGCACGAAAGAAGTATCCCAGGGAAATGCACAGGGTATTGGTGAGAATGGACGAAGCATCTAAGTCAGTTCAGATAACACACAAGCAAAGAAGAGGTGAGGAAATTGTTCAAAAGTGACACCTAAGAACACTCGCACTCGGCCCATGGGAACGTAAAATGGTGCCTCCACTTTTGAAAACACTGTGGCATTTCATCAAACAGTAAAACATAGAGTTACTATATGACCCAGCAATTCTACTCATATATATATATATATATATATATATGTATATATATGTATATATATACATATATATATATGAAAACATAGCTTCCCACAAAAACTTGTACACGGATGTTCATAGCAGTATGATTCATAATAACTCCAAAGTGGAAACAACCCAAATGTCCATCAAATGATGAATGGGTAAATAAAATGTGGTATCCATACAATGGAATGTTATTTGACATTAAAAGGAAAGGAAATATCGATGCATACCACAACATGGATGAATCTTGAAAACATTATGCTAAGTGAAAGAAGCTGGTCTCTGAGGATCAACTACTGTATGATTCCATTTATATGAAATGCCCACAATAGGCAAATCTACAGCGACATTGAAAGTAGATTATTGTTTGCCTGGGGCTGGGAAAAATGGGAGGCTTGAGGGATTATGGCTAAGGGTGCAGAGTTTCTTTTCTGGGTAGTGCTCTAAAATTGATTGTAGTGATGGATACACAACTTTGTGAATACACTGAAAGTCCTTGAATTGTATGGTATATGAATTAAATCTCCATAAAGTTGTTAAAGAAAACAGCGACACCCGAGGACCAGTGTGGGAAGAAAGTTGTTGGGGTGAGGACATGCTAGGGAGGGACAATAATGAGCAAATCCACTCCATCAGCAAGCCCTCTTGACTTTACATCCAAAATGTACCTCACAGCATTCTAGTCCTCTCTGTTTCTACTGCCACCACCCTCATCCAGGTCACCGTCATCTCCTATCTGGACTATGGCTGTAGACTCCTAACTAGCAACACAAGACCGTCCCCCTTGTCTGTAAGGTCTGTAAGGGTGGGGACCTCACATTTCAGAACCCCGCTGGTAGGTTCCAGGTTGGTTTTTCCCATGAGATGTGGTATCCTTGTAAGCCTCGGAAGGCTGAAGGGAAGTGAAGCCACACCCGCTCCTGTGACTTTGTCAGAGGCTCCCAGTCATCCTGTGAATCACCCACTGATGGCATTTCACACCACTGAGATGCCTGGGAACAGTCTTCTGGACACCCAGCACCTGCCGATTTCCTGAACACTGATGGAGCTTCTCTGACCTCATCCCCCAGACCTTCCAACTGTCCTTTCATTTCTTATTCCTCACGTTAAATTTATTCCTGCTTGAGATATATAACATAGTTTCTGTTTGCTTGACTCAAGTCCTTACACTCTATTCTCCACACAGCAACTAGTGTCACATTAAAAAAAAAAAAAAAAAAAAATCACGCCACAACTCTTTACTCCCTTTCTCCAAATTCTCTAACAATGTCTCCCCATGAACATGGTCTCAAGCCTACATTCCGTGCAAGAATCTCTGCGATCTGACTCTGCCTCCTCTCCCTCTTCTTTGCTGGTGCCTCTCCACGTTGGCCCTCTTCCTGATCCTCCTGTATGTCCAGCTCTTCCCACTTGAGAGACTTTGCACATGCTGTTCCCTCTGCGTGGGATGCTCCACCCCAGCTTTCTGCAGGGCCAGTTCCTTCTCACCAGGTCTCAGCTCAGCTATCTCTCCTCAGAGGGCCTTTTCCGGACCAGCAGACCCAGGACGCTGGCCTCCATCACAGTCTATCACAACCCTGAGTTTGTTGTCTTTGTAGCTCTTACCACTTGCTGAGGCTATCATGTTCATGTTTGTCCTTTCTTGCTTATTATCCATTTCCTTCCTAGAATAGCAAGCTTCATGCATTCAGGGGCTTCGATTCCCTGTGGCCTGTCTGGCACCTAGCCCAGTGCCTGGCACCCAGAAGCTCCTGCACTCTTGCTTGGTGAATGTGCAGAATCGAGGAGGGATGGAGGAAGGCAGAGCACTGAGGGCCTATCGTATGTAGTCCATGGCTGGCATCCCACCCGGTGGATGTGACGGTGACGGGAGGTAAACGGGGAGCTTGCCCAGGAAGACGGATTGCACAGGGCTTTGTTATTTCTCAGCTGTATCACCTTAGAAAAGGCATTCAATTGTCCAAGCCTCAGTTCTCCACTTTAAAATAGAATTTCTAAAACCCAGCTCATGAAGGTTTTGGGGGATTAAATGTGCTCAGATACGTGAAAACCTTGTGGAATCTACAAAATTCATATATTTAACATGATCCCATCATGTACCAACAGGGTCTAGGTCCTGAAAATTCAGAGATTGAATCTGTGCTCTCTGCCCTTGAGAAGCCTGTATCTGGTAAGGAAGACAGACCCAGGAGAAGTCATAAACAGGTGTCTCATGTGATTATTCCGTAAAAGCCTCTCAGCCCCGGTTTCTAACCTCTAATTGTTTAGTATCACATGGTGCCATTGTGCTTTGTCTCTATTAGTGTTGGGACCGCCTTGAGGACAGCGATAGGTCTTCACGGGTCTGTGGGGCCTGTGGGGTCTCCTCTGGGTCCAGACCTTCAGGAAGCGCCCCCTCCTCCTTGACTGGAGGCCTCAGGCTCATCTTTAAATTCACACTAGGATTAAAAATCCCACGCCTCCTGACTTTGTAATCTGAGTTTCCTTTTACAACAGGGGGGTTCTTTATTCTCCTTACCTCATCTTTCCCAGATGCGTATTCAATCCGTCTCTGTTCTGAGGTGACACTCTCTCCTTTTTTCATGCGGGCTTTATTTTATGTTCTTTTTCAACCACCCCATTTATTTCTCCTCTTTTAAATTCTCATTTCTTTGCTAAATTTTGCCCTGTGATTCTTTGTGACTCAGATTCTGTTGTATACTCCCTCAGATGGCCAGAGCCTAGCAGTGTCCCCCGCAATCTCCTCGATGTCCCCAGAATTTTATCCCAACCCCTTAATTGTTTTAGGCACAACATATGGCAGCGTGTCTGTCTCTGAGCTGGTTTTGACACTGGACTGAGAACTTATTTAGGGCAAGACTTGGTCTTTGTGGCCTCTTTACCCGGTCACTGCATGCGCCTGGCACAGAGTGGGCAATCATTGCTTATGGCATGCAGTTTGATGGGCTACAGGGATAATAATAGTGACCTCAGACCCATCCTCTGCTTTTCACGGGGTCTAAGTAAAAAATTTAAGTAGGTAACATTTACTTCATCTCCCCAAAACCAGCCTGTGTGATGCAGCTGCCTTTGGGACCAGTGTGTTTTACCGTCATACTTCCGATTTTGAGCCTTCTCAAGGGCATTGTTTTTCTCTCTCTAATGGGGAGTTGAAGGTCTAAGTAGGGTTGGATATATTCCCTGCTTACAATTCACGCCGGGATTGGACCGGCAGCTGTGCCTGAGACAGAAGACAGTTTTGGTGGATATGAGGAGAATGAGATGGTGGGTTTTGATTAGATATAAAGAAAAAAAACACTCAGGAAAATGCTTTCTTCAAAGATTTACAACGTGTTCACTCAATAAACCTTTGTTTATTGCCCAAAGCTAATTTCTTTTGGAAGATTATTGTGGCATAGAGTCTATTAGTAAAATCAACTTAATGGAATTGGAAAATTTCGGGCAAAGGGGAGCCTTCGAAAGTAGTTGTTCTACCCAGTCCATATGTGTGGATTTATATATATCTATGGTGGGTGCAAAAGTAATTGCAGTTTTTGCAATTATTCTTAACCTTTTAAACCGCAATTGCTTTTGCACCGACATATACATGTCTGTATTTTCATGGTGGTGGGCTGTGGGCTGATGCCTGGGAGAATCGGTCCCTTTGAGAGCCAGCAGGTGTGCCATTGTGCTGCCCTGGGTTTGTGACTGCCGGTGCAAAGTCATCTTTTGCCTAATGATGCCTGCTTCTGATCAGCTCTTCTTGGGGAAGAAATTTTTCCCCCTTCTAACTACACATCTGACTGCACATTTGTCAGAGTGTTGATCAAGGGCTCTTTCTTCTTTTAATAAATGTGAAGTATCCATTCCAAAGCATTCCTTCTATAATTAATGACAATAAGATCTGGTTACCTGTGGAGAGCGGAGACATTGAAAAAGAACCAAGGCAACGACAAACCGGTACCGGCAGCTTAACAACAGAGCTCTCTGCCCTCCAAGTCCCTCGCCCAGACTGCACCTGCTACCCAGAATCCCCACCTGCCTCTGGGGTCTCTGGTCCCCTTCAGGGCTCTTCTTGATGCTTTATTTGCTTAGGAGAAAAAAGTTGGATTGCAGTAAACAGACGTGTCTCATTTAGGAGGGAAACGGCATTTTGTTCAGATTTCCTATTTCAAACCAAAAACAACTCTCCAATGACTGCAGAGAGATTGCTCTTGCGGTTTTTTTCATTATTTGTCTCAGAGGTTGATACGACCACCTCCCTTCTCGTGCTGTGGCCAGAGGTTGGATCGAAAAGATCCCCTCCTCTCTAACTGTGCTCACAGGTGCCTGGCTCTGGACTTGGCACGCAGTGACATTCAGTAAACAGACCCTGTAACTTTTCATCTTCGCCTGGAGGAGCAATTTCTTTGTGTTCACTGTGATGTGTTTGGGGAAAGTTCCTTTTGGCAGATGGTGCCGGTAGCATTATCATTGGAGTATGGCAAATTTGGGCAGTTTCTGCTGACGTCTCAAACTCCGCTTCTTCAACGTCAATAGAAACGTCCTTGTGAGTCACACCGCAGGGATTGATGTATGGAAACTCTGAAAATTGATTTGTGTTTCTGTAGACAATATCTCTGGAAGGATACCTGAGAAATTGGTAACAGTAGTTACTGCTGGGGAGATAAATTCAGAAACTGCTGGTGGAAATGGGAAGTAGACCGCATTTCACTCTGTAGCCATCTTGTATAATTGGAGCATTTTTCCATGTGAGTGTGGTACCCATATGAAAAATAGTTAAAATCTAAGAGGAAGCCCCTAATGGAAATATCCATACATAGGTATCCATATCCACTCTTTCTTTCTCCTCACCTTTGGACTTTCCTCCTACCTGCAGTTAGGATGCTACACTCAGTGGGTCCACCTGAAACCTTGAGATATGAGGACGGCTCAGGGAGGGTAGCTCAGGGAAACTGGCTTGGCCTTGGAAAGTCCCACAGAATGAGGGAAAAAACTGGAAGTTACAGACTGCCTAGCTCCCGGCAGCCTGAGGACACAGGGTCCAGGTTATAGACTTACAAAGGTTATCACTGGACTCTAGGGCCCTATGGGAGTAAACAGTTTCCTCTTCCCACAAATGCGCATACTGAGGACAGGAGAGGGGAGAAATACACCCAGAATTGCACAGAGCAAGGGGCTGTTTGCACCTGGTTTTTCAGAGGGAGGCCTGCCCCAGCTGCCCCTGGGTGGTGGTCTGGTACCTACAGTTGCTTTGTGGGCCTGTGAACCCGTCCCTCTTCCTCCTGAACCTGTGACACAGTCATGCCCACGCTTTCCATGGTCTGCACTGTGGGAAGGACCCTGTCCTTGCAGTAGCATGGTGCGGGGAGTCTGCAGGCAGGAAGAGATGGCAGACCCCTCTTCCCGCTGATGTCCAAAATCAATTCTTTGCAATGACCGTGCATCTCTTAACTCTACACCCCAGGACTGGAGTTTGCCAGTCCTTGGCAATGCTACCCAGGTCACATGCTTGATAACCTTGAGCTGCTTCAGTTTTCCTTCTAGATCATGACTGCCAAGTTTTTATCAGGATTTCCCTGAGAAAAAAAATATACTTGCAAAAAATTTTTAGAATAATACGGGGCAGTGTTATTTGTCCTGGACACGTAGGAACTGAGGGCCTGTCCTATCACTGGTCACAACACAATAGAGAGAACACAGGGAGACCACAGCATCCGTTTTGTCCAATTCTCCTTCCTCAGATGAATGACAACACGGACTCAAGTCCAAGTACCAGGTAATTCTGGCCGAGGCTGTGCCAGGCATCACCTGGGACCTTCGCTGTTCTTTTATATGACACTAACAGCTACCTTCTGGAGAGTGCTGCACTGCTTCTATGATTTCTAATAATCCTCATAGCTCACATTTATTGAAGCTCTCTCCAGAGGGCTGGTGCTCTTCTTAGGCACTTTATGTGTTTGATGGATTCCTCTAAAACACATATGGTCCAACACTTGCCACTTTTTTTTTTTTTTCTAAATTAAATCAGCTCTGGTCTTAATGCTGCAGTTTGCATTGTTGTAGAAAAGTCCAACTTGTTAGTCTAGCTCTCCCTTGGGTTTTACCAGGACCCTAGGGCTAAAGCTGTGCAGGAAAAAGGGGGTAAGAGGCCTCATGCATGAAGTAGTGGGGGTCCCTGCTGAAGATGGTCACTGCCTGGGCACGTGGAGCCCCTCAGATCTGGACAACACCATCAGTGGCCAGCCTTGCTCCTTGCCTGGCTGGCCATGGCGACGCTCCTTGCTGCTCTGTGGCCACATACGTTAGGATCCGGAGTTAATGATCATTCCCATGGCCCTCCCCATTTGAGATCCTGCCATCCTTGGGCACTGCGTCTTTGTGGCTTGGAGAAAATTCCAAACCAGTCTCTTGTCCCAATCCTAAGGTATCAAAATTCCTGGGAATTGGGCTACTCCCATCACATCTCCCAGTCCTCCAACCCCAGGAAAATCAGCGTTACTGACTATGATGTTTACTGTTATGTGTCCACTTGACTGGGCCACAGGGTATCCAGTCATTTGGTCACACATTATTCTTGGTATGTCTTGTGAGGGTGTTTTTGGGTAAGATTAAGATTTGAATCAGTAGGCTGAGTAAAGCAGATCACTCTCCCTAATGTGGATGGGCCTTGTCTAATCAGTTGGAGTCCTGAATAGACTAAAAATGCTGAGAAGACGGGAAGGGAGAACTCCTTCTGCCTAACTGTGAGAAGGGACACTGGTCCTTTCCTGCCTTCAGACTCAGACTGAAACATCATCTCTCCTGGGTCTCCAGCTTGCTGACTGCAGCTGTTAGAACTTGTTAGTCTCCATAATCGCGTGAGCCAATTACTTATAATAAATCTCTCTCTCTCTCTCTCTCTCTCTCTCTCTCTCTCTCTCTCTCTCTCTATATATATATATATATATATATATATATATATACACACACATACCTCCTATTGATTCTATTTCTCTGGAGAACCCTGACATTTATTGAAGCTCTCCACAGAGGGCTGTGCTCTTCTTAGGCACTTTATGTGTTTGATGGATTCCTCCAAAACACATATGGTCCAACACTTGCCACTTTTTTTTTTCTTTCCTAATTTAAATCAGCTCTGGTCCTAATGCTGATTAGTGAGCCCAGAACTGGAATAACTGAAATAATAAAGTCTTATTTAGGGATGTTTCCAAGGAAATGGGAAATTTGCTTTTTTGAGACCTTAAGTGAGAAAAGCGATTGCCTTTTTCTAGAGATAGCCTAGTCTTTAAGAACCAGAGCTAACTCTCGGGGCAAGAATGGGAAATGTTTCTTTCATTCCCTTTAGAAAAATCCACATGAGTAAGAAAAATAACACTATTTGCTCAGTGCTTACCCCATCATTTTCTTTTTCAGACAAGGAAGCTGAGGCCTCAGAGAAGTCAGCTAACCTCCCCACTAGGTCTTGCAGGTTGTACCTGGTAAGGTTAGGGTTTATACCGGGACAAGCTGACTCCAAACCCTTGGCTACACTCCTCTGGATGTCGTTGTGGGTTTTTTTTTAGTGTGCAAAAATGGATTGCCAATGAGCTGCAGAGACAGTTTTGGCTTTGTCACTTGGATATGTTGCATAGCCTCACCGAGTCCCTTCCTGGTGCTCACTGCCTCCTGGTGCCACTAGCTTCCTTTCTGCATCTTCCTTCTGCTTTTATCTCAGGCCCTTTGCACTTTCTCTGTATTCTGCTTGAAAAGCCCTCTCCACCATGTTTCCATGGCTCAGCATGCTACTTAAGTGTCACCACCTCTCCCCAGAGCACTCTAGCTGAAATGGCAGCCCCTCCTAACAAATCGCTCTGTAACAAACCAAACTTCTTCATTCCCTTGATAGAAGTGCTCTCCGGGACTTGAAATAACTATTTTTTGTTTAAGTGTTTATTTTTTAGTTTCTGCTACCAGAATGTTGGTTCTTTGTGGCACACTGTGTCTTTCATTTTCATCACCACATCCTTGGCATACAGAATAGTCAGTGCTTGGTCCAGAATGGGTGCCCAATAAACATCTGCGAGCATGCTTGCCGGCCCTCAGTTTACTTTCATGGGTAATGTTGGGATGATATTCCTAATTTTCAGCACGGCCGTTAGGAATTGAGCGAGTATATACACCGAGCTCAGGGCTTGGTGCTCAAGAAATACTAGCTACTCTGGTGACCACTGGTTGCTCTTCTTTGCACTACCCAAGGGTTTGAAAACTTGTTTTACTGAATGCAATCTTAGCAGCGAAGTGTCCCCCAAATCATTGCCGTGCCTGTCCTCAGCCTGGGGGAAAATAAATCACATTTTCTATTTAACGGTGATGTCACATTGGCGCTAAGGAAACTTTATCTGTTTAGTCCTATCCATCATTTTTTTTCCTCTCCCACCCTTCCCTGCATCTCCCTCCCTGGGAAGATGCTCACATTTACCACGTGGGTTCTAATCTCCCCTGTATTTCTGTCTGCCATGATGATGGATCTTTAGCTAACAAATCAGCGTGGATGGCAGCAGGCTGCTGTCCCGTTTGGCCTCTGATGGAAGGTGTGGGTGCTCTGTAAATCACTGTGGGGGACGCAGGCCGAGGGCTGCTCGGCCACAGCTTCGGGAGGGTTCTCCTTCCACAAAGCTGGGCTCTGTGGAAGAGACGCCAGGCGCACCGCCAATGCGTTCTTCTCCGGGCGAGGTGGCGGCGTCTTTGTCAGCCCTCGGATTAAGGCCAGAGTGGATTTGTGCTTTTGTGGCTGGTTCCTTTGCATCCTTGAACTCTCATAAATCAGAACACGGCCAGCACAACACAGAGAGGCCAGGGCCTCCTAGGGTCTCAGTTTGGCCTTTTTGTGTCAAATTATAATAAGAGGATTGAAAAAGGGCCTTTGAACAAATTTTAGCAGTGAAAATAGTCACACTGTGTTAGGAGCTCCCTCTTCCCTCCCCCGTTCAGGCCACAGTGAAGAATCTCTGGGGCCTGTCATTCCTGTGATTTCTGGCCGTGCCATAGACAGAACCCAGCAACCTTTCATAATAATGATGATGATGATGAGCGCTAATGTTTATGACACTTAGCAGGTACCCTGCACCATTAATCACTTTATATACAGATGTATTTAATCTTCCAGGAATAATGAGCTAAGGAAGCAGGTCAAAGACTTACTTGGTGGAGTTGTATGCGGACTGTCGAGACAGAATCCTGCCTTTACAATTCAGAAAGGGGAAGGTTAGCATTTATCCAGTACTTACCCTCAGGTTCAGCCTTTACGTGTAAGGTATTTCTTCCGCCAACCTTGCAACTTAGGCCGCCTGTTGCTTACATTTTTACAGATGAAAACTGAGACTCAAGAGTATTTAGTAGCGTGTCCAAGATTACACGTGGTTGTTACGTTGCAGAGCGAGAATTTAAAACAGATCTGTCAGACTCCAAACTCTGGTTATGGATAAGAATGTCTGGACAGGGTCCATCTAGTATGCAGACAGTAGGATGAGAAGTCCATCTACTAGAAGAGTTTTTCCTCTGAGTTTTAGGGTTTTCTTCTATTACTAATCCATATGCAAACCAATCGCCACACAGCCACACATGAGTAGAACTATTCAACCTTTGTAAAGCACCGTAGAAGCTAAAAAGATTGAACTGTTCAAAGCTTTCACTTTATCACTATTTCAGCATCTAAACTTGTCATCTTTATAGTCTTTTGAATTAATAAGAAGCCAATACTCGTTGACTCTGAGAGAGCACGGTACACTGCATATTATATAAACTACTCTGTGCAACCCCATCTGATTGCTGTAGAGGCACAAATTCATACTTTTCACCATCATAACCCATAATCGTAACCCGACATCCATTCAGATTAAAGCACTGTAACTCTTTTTAGGAGTAGAAAAAAAATACTTGCGCTTTTTACTGGTTGATTTATTGTTACATGACAATATTGGGTACATTAAATTTTAATATTGGTGCTGTCTTTTTCAGCATAAGTCTTGTGCTGAGGATCTCAGAAATTATTTCACTTTAAAACGGACATTTATTGCACTGTATAGGCAGGTAGGTAATTCCTTCCTCTGAGAAACTCGTGGATTATTTCCCTTCTGAGGTGTAAGAACTTTGGATTTTCACTTGTTGTGTCATTTGGGCGCAAAAGAAGGGTGATTTACTGTTTCCGTTGGCATAAGTAATGTTCTGTTTGTTTCTGTATCTTTTCCCATCACCCACTATGGATAATGCCTCACAGTTTACTAGGCAGAGGATTCAGCCTTTTACTGTAAATGTCAGGGGGAGAGACTGGAAAAACAGCTTTGGATTTTAGCCTAATGGTCAAATGGGCCCCCAATCACATTGGAAAGAAATAATCCAGTTATGGTGGGCTGGTGTTACAAAGCACCTGTCATTTCTAGTTCATTTCATGGAGCTGTTCAAACTCTTTAGGGAACATGGCAAACTTCTGGTCCTTCCAATGAGATAATTCTCAGGATAGTTTATGCTTTTACCAAAGACGAGACATCTCTTCTGCTGTGGCTACTTCTTACCCACCTATTTTCTCCAGTCATCTCTACCCTGACCTTTATCACGGTTTTTAAAAGGATATGCCAGTCTGTGAAAATGTCATGTGAGCATTCTGGCATAACACTTACTGGCGATCTCTACGAAACAGATCTGAAAGAGATTATTTGTTGCTGATCCATTGTTCATTTTCTTTTTCTTCCTTAGTCATACAAGCTGATTTTATTTAGAGTGGCCATATGTTTGCATGAGATCTAAATTTCCCAGCCTCCATTATAACTTGATGCAACCATTCAGGCGAATGACGTGGAAACAGAAGTTATTGGGTAGATCCTCTGGAAACTAGGACTGTGAGACAGATAGTTGGTATGGACCCATGTTTGCCTTTCCTGTCTAAGTTCTACATCCTGTTGGTTTGTGGAAGATGGCTGGCTCTCTAGTAGACATGTTTGGAAAAAAAAAGGCAACCTTCAGTTCTGGTAATAAGGACGATGGACAGAATGATAGAAGAATCCTGGAGGGCTGATGACTTAGTTGCACCGTTATGTCAATCACGCACCTCCTACCGGGTGACTTTTTATAAATGAGAGAACACATTTCTACTTTACGTCAGCAAGTATAATCATGGCTTATGATGAAGATCCGGGGAAGCCAGCCACCATATTGTGAGGACACCCATGTAGCCCTATGAGGAGGTCCATGTGATGAGGCCATCCTGGAAGCGAATCCTCCCAGCCCAGTGAGCCTTCAGAGGACTGACACCTCGGCTGGCAGCTCGTCTTTGACCCCAAGCTGTGAGAGACCCGAAGCCAACTAAGCTACTCCTGAATTCCTGACCCTTAGAAACTGTGTGAAGTAATACATGTTTATTGTTATTTTATGCTGCCACAGCAATATATAAACAATACGGACTTTGGTATTAGGTATGCAGTTTTGTGTATATATTGTGCAACTAATGTATTGGGCGAGTAATGCAAAATCTTGATATTGTGAAACCCTATAAATGAAAATAGTCCCAAAAGCATTTAAGTGCCTTCCCACTTGAAGGCATCATTGTTAAATATGGTTGCAGACTTAACAGCTTTTTAGCCTCTTTTATGAATGCAGCAGATAATTATCCTCATGAATTTCATATTCCACTAAACAAGCGTTTCCTTAACTGACTTTATGGCAAATCAGAATTAGACTGAAGTCCCCACATTCTCCTCTCCCACTCGCTCACTGTTATGGCCGCTTCCCAGCTCCAGAAGGCTGGAGGGACCCACTGGACTCCCGATCACAGAAGACAGAAAATTCCCAGAGCGCTTTCCTCTCCTTTTTAGTGACATTCCATGTTTCACAGGGAAAACCAGCCTTTGGAAAAGAACTTATCTTCCCAATTTCAAGTTCAATTTGAACTTGGGAGTATGAAACTGCCTTCCCAATTTAAATGAGATCTGCATGGATACTGCTTGCATTCTCCAATGAAGGATGCCCCCTTTTCCCCGAACTTTTCCTGATTTTCATAAACACTTATTAAGTTTCCAAGCACCTGGCTTAGCTTTCCAGTGGCCAGCACCTTCCTCATAGGTCATAAACTGAACCCCAGCCCATTCTGAGACTTTTGTAATCTTCCACCCATCATACTCCACGTTGACCCCTGAGCATTATAAGAGGTTGGCCATTATAAGAGTTGAAGAACCTAGTTTCCTTGAGCTACAGCACATTTTAGGTGTGGTGTTAGGTTTGAAGAACTAAGGTTTACTGGTCATTTGATTACAATGAACTATCAATTGCTGCTCTGCCTCTGTACCAGGTGTGTTAAGTGCAGCTGCAGGACAGCAGCCATGTAGTCTTGACCAAAGCAGGAAAATCATGCAAATTGCAGGGTGAAGGGGGCTGCAGAAAATTTCTGGAATAGCCCTGTATTTGTCTTAACATCAGGAATGATGTCTGTCAGATCCACAAATCGATCCATTATACCTCATTTCAAACCTGTCTCTTTATTCCAAAATTGGAGTCCTGACTACATTTGGGTGATAAACATCAGAGACTTCGGGGAGTAATGGCAAATTGTCCAGCTGAATTTACTCATACTGCCCTGACTAATCCATCTCATCGCCCAAAGCTATCATTATCACGCATATACTTCCTTTTAATGTGGAGTTTTGTTGTAGTCCTCCTTCTCTTCTGTCTCCTCTTTCCATTTCTATGTACATACTTGCAGGTTAGAAGTCGAGGCTCATGACTCAATTCTTATTTGGTTGGATTCTCCCTCCTTCCCTTCTTTCCTTCTTTCCTGTCTTATTTTTTTAAAAAGGGGTGTTGAATTGTCTGGTGTGCAAACTTCAGAGGAAAGAGAAGAGGTCATCGTTGGTTTAGTTCTATACCAGAAACATCTAAAGACTGTATAGGTATCCTTTTTTTTCCCCCTTCAAAGCTACCTAGGGGTGTGAATTCATGATAACACTTTTAGCCAAGCAGACAGAGCGGATGGTCAATTGGGAGCTGGATCGTCTGATCCGTCAGAGCACCTCCTGCTGGAAGGAGGTGATTGTGCACCTGTGGGCTTTGCTGTCATCCTCCAAGTTAAACAATCTGATGGCAGATCTGATTGGAAAGGCTTTTTCTTTGGTTGGGGGTGAAGAAGGTGGAGGAAGAGAAAAGCTTTGTTAAGATACTCTCCTGCTCTTGCCAAACAGATAACATAAAGGGAATCATTTAGGAGATAGTCCCTTCATTGCCACTAAAGGCTAACTGCTTATTATTTTTTTTTCTCTTACAAAGAGGAAACTTATTTCCTACTCTCATTCTACGCCCAAGGTAGCAATCTCAAGCAGCGTGAAGTAAATGGCAGGGAGCAATTCAGATGCAATTTATTCCCAAGCTCAGTTTATGTGTCTATATCAACTCCACTAAAGTCGCTATCAAGTGAGTATATAAATGCATACACATTTAAGTATATAAATAAAGATATACATGCATGCATTTTCTAATTCCTCTATCTCACCTCACATTCCATTCATTGTCAGAGGAAATGAGCCTTAACACACTAATGGTTTTTGACTGAGATGAAGGTTTTTGATATGTTTGAAAAACAAATGAGGGAGCTAGCTACCTTGAGTCAGCTGGGCTGCTCTGGGATCCATCTTTTTCTGTCTCCACAAGAGTTGTAATAATAACAACTGCCATTTAGGGAATTCTGACTGTGTGCCAGGCTCACAGTGGCTTTCATTGTCCACTGACCCCCACCTCTTGAGGGGGGTGGTAGAGAACCAAGTCAGCTTGTGGGGAGAGATCAGATTGTTGCACCAGCTGTAGCTAAAAAGTCCTGAGGATCAAGAGTAACTAATAACTCTGTTCTCCTCTCTCCATTCATTATCTCATTTTCTTCACACATGTGTCACCAGCTGCCATTTTGGACATCTGGCTTTGCAAGTCTTTATCCAAGTCTACTGGGATATCAATGCTTGACTTGGGGAGAGAGATGTTAGACTCATGCCTCCTCCTATAGCTTTGTCTTGGAGAAGATTCCACTATTCAGCCCACAATGGAGCGGCTGTCTGAAGCCCTCCCTCCACCTCACAGCTCATTCAGGTGGCCACTTACTCCTGCAGGTTCTAACTCTTTATTGCCTCACCACTCTGTTCACTTCCTCTTCATTCTCCCTGTCATGGTCTCCTCTAAACTTCCATCATCTCTCTTCCTTTGACCCACAACTAGCTTAACTGGAAGCTCTTGACTCTAATAGTTTTCAAAATGTTAAGATCTTTAAGGGCAAAAAACAGGCCACTTTCTCTTTTGCATACTCTACACTAGTGGTTCTTGAATTATGGACCAAGGACTCCGTGGAGCAATGGCTAAGGAAATAGTGCAAGCGATCCTTCGATCTGTAGTCTGTATTTTGGAAAAATAATGTGTTTTCGTCTGTTTGGGCTGCCATAACAAAGCACCATAGACTGGGTGGCTTATAAACAACACGTTTATTTCTCACAGTTCTGGAGGATGGACGTCCAACATCAGAGTGCCAGCATGGTCAGGTTCTGGTGAGATCCTTTCTCTGAGTTGCAGGCTGCAGACCTCTCCTTGTATCCTCATACAGCAGAAAAGGCTGGGGAGTTCTGTGAGGTCTCTTTGTTAAGAGCATTAATGCCGTGTATGAGGGCTCCACCCTCATCATCTAATCCCCTCCCAAGGGCCCCACCTCCTAACACCATCACATTGGAAGATAGGGTTGCAATATATGAATTTTGGGGGGAACACATTGAGTCCATAACAGTGTCAAAAATATGCATATAAATATTTTCAAATATATGTAAATGTTGTTTTGATTAGAAGATTCAAATTTATTTTAAAGACTTGCTGAACTTATCATTGAATTTTGCTAAAAATAATAAATGCTAAAACTAGATATTTTATCCCATAGGGGTCCATGATAGCTTTTCCTTTATAAATGAGTCTTCAAACTTGAGAAGGGGGGTCTCAGGGCACCTACAGGTGTGAGCGTAGGACTGATGATTCGACTGGCAATGGCTACAGTTCAATGGCACTCATTAAATGCACATACCAGTTCGGATCAGTGCCTCATTGGTGGGTGTGAAGAGGAGCCTGCAAATGCTGCCCTACCAGTACTATGATCCCTGAAGTAGGTCACAGGATGTAGAAGCAAGTTACCTGGCTTCTGCTATCCTCAGGTGCAGAGAAATAATCTAATGTGGGCCCCATTTGGGCACCATTTTAGTCTTGGGCATTTGAGGGAGTGAAGTGTATCTCAGTTAATAGAGCAAACACAAGGGGATTTTCAATGGCAGTTTTTAGCAATTTGTATGTGTGTGAAGGGTTGTGTCAGAGCTGTTTCCATCCCTACTTATTCTGTTTATTCAGCATGACTGTCTGGAACATGCAGTTGTTCTGCTGTCTTTTATCAGAGACTCTGTCCCAAGGTTCCAGGGGAAATATCTTCATTATTAGCATAATGAGAGGGAAGGAGCCTGCTTGGGGAGACTGTCTGCCCATTTCTAGGACTCGCCTTGTGTTATGTACAGGCTGCTAATTAGAACCCAGCCCACAGTGGCAGGATATCAAAGGAGGACATGATCCACATGAACACGGTCCAGTGTTAGGACAGCAGTGAGGGTACCTGCTCAGTTCAGAGCTTGCCCGCTGAAGAAGAAAGATCAGCAGGATGGAATGTAGTGAGGACTGATGGGTTTCGTGTAACCTGGGAAGCAAGCCAGCACGTGCTTACCTGTGGGGAGAGACCCAGGTGTCTGTCTGTCCTTCCAGGTAGATCTCGCCCGTGCAGGATGGGATCATTCTTTCACTTAGTAAGGCAGCTGTGAAGGTGCGTCTGATGTCACTTCTCAGAGGAGCCTGAAAATGAGTGTCACAAGGGGAAGGAAAGAACATTTACCCTGTCTGGATTGTCCTTAACACTTGCATTACTGTGATGTAAAAAAATTAACCATAATGCAAAATATAATGTTACAAATATTCAAATAATTCCCAAGTATATAAATAACAAGTGAAAAAGTTTCCCTTCATGTCTGTACTCAATCCCACTTTCCCCTCCAAGATACACAACACACCACACACATCCGTTTGTTGTGTATCTAGAGATCACCTATACATATATATATATAGTATTCTTTTGTAATGTATGCAAATGAGTTCCACTGTTTATGTTGCTTTTTTCACTTACTAGATCTTGAAAATCTTTCCATGAGATTTTTTTTTTCTCATGAGAAAACCAGGCAGATGTTATAACTGGTTCAAAAAAGAATCACATAGCACAAATGTATACAGAGTGAGGAATGTTGACATGAACCGTGCAAATGGAGCCCAATATTTTATTTCACTAAAGGAGTAAAGAAAGTCAATTGAACTTCTACCACATAGGACAGAATTTGTATGCCCCTCAGTTACCAGGCTGGTGGTGAAAAAAATCTCAGAGGGCTCAGGCCTGAGCGCGTTTGTAGGCAGAGCTCACCAGAGGGCGTGATCACGCTGGAGCTAGTCCACTGGGCCCGCCTAACAGTAGCCAAGAATTTCAATAAAGAGTGCTCGTGGGCCAGAGCTGACCTGCAGGAAGTGGCCCACTGACTGGCAGAGAAACTTCCCGGAGAACGAATACCCAAAGCCTCCTACATTCTGATCTGGTAGTTGCACACTCACCCCAATATAAATAATGAAAAATGAGGTAAAATAATCAGGCAAATGCTTAAGCTTTGGAACGCTGTTTATTGTTCTACAACTCGCTTTTCTCACTTAACAACATACTGCGGACATCTTTCATTGTCAGTGGATACAGGCCTATCTCCTCCTCTTAATAGCTGCAAGGTATTCCATTGTACAGATGCCCTATAATTTAATTCACTATTTCCTTCCTGATGGACATTTACGTTGTTTCAAAGTTTTCACTACAACCCCAAAAATATAACATCATATGTTAATTGTACTTCAAGTAGAAAAGTTACAACGTGCATTCTTGTTACTTTATTTAAAAACAATGTATATACATAGAGAAAATTCTGGAAGGATATATACCAAAATTTGTACTCTGGTTGTCTTTGGCGGTGGGGGGTTTTGGAGAACATTCTTTCTACTTTATTCGTAGCCGTAGTGTTTAAATTGGTTTTTACAAGCATGTATCATTTTTTTATAATTAGGAAACATAAAAAAAGATATTTCAATGTTCAAAACAAGTGCAACTTAATTAAATTGCAAACTGCCACTGAGATTCTGTTTAAATGCTTGGGGATTTATGCGACACACATGCTTTTGGCTTTCTTGGTAGGAGTAACAGTTTATAAGTGTTGTCACAGGGCAAAGCAGTGCTGGTGTGTTTTATGTTATATCTTTACCTGATTTTGTGTCCAGGTGGCAGGACAGCCTCTCCTTTTATTTAAGCATCTTTTTAGGTATTCAGGATGATGGAAACTGGGGAGGAAGGCTGAGCTGACTCAGTTTCTCTGTTGGGAGGCACACAGGGCAGTGGCACTAGGTGGCGTGACCCGCTATCTATGCTGGCCAGTCCTGACTTGAGGTTGCAGCCTCCACCTTTCCTTCTGAGCCCACAGGCTGAGAGAGAGGGAAGAGCTTCTCTGTGCAGAGCTCCCGGGGCTTCGTGCAGGAAAGGGCAGGGGCCAATTCAGTCCCCACTGTGCTGATCCTTGCTCTGCAATGACTGTGGGATCTGAAGGTGTTTAATTATCTAACAAGAGTTCTCCCAATCCTAGAGCTAAAATCTTTTTTCCCCTTACAAGCTGCAGTACAAATTCTGGGTGAGGGCAGAGTCTGTGGGACCAGTCTTTTTTTTGGTTAAATTTATTGGGGTGACATTACTTAAGAAAATTATATAGGTTTCAAGTGTACAATTCTATAATACATCAGCTGCATATTACATTGTGTGTTCGTTACCCAGAGTCAAATCTCCTTCCGTCATCATATCTTTGACCCCCTTTAACTCTTTTCTATCTCCTCCCTCTCCTCCCTAACCCTCAGGGAACCACTACACTGTTGTCTGGGTCTATCAGTTTTTGTTTGTTGGTTTGTCTTGTTTGTTTGTTGCTCTCAGTTTTATATCCCCCAGGTTTGTGAAATCATATGGTTTCCAACTTTTTACGTCTGACTTGTGATGGAGGGTTTGTTGTGCTCCCCAGAGGGTAACGAGGGGCAGCGAGGCTGAGGTGGGGAATCCCAAAAGGTCCAGCGCCTGCACAGACAGGATGGTCCCAGAGCCACAGCCTCCCATCACCTTTGCTGGGTGTGACCTGACTGCAGCCTCTCTGGGATTTAAGGCTTGCCGGCGAGGTAACACTTTATTTCTTCTTTTAACAGCGGATTTGTGACATTCAGGGAAGGGGCAGATGCCCCTCTCCCAGCTGTCAGGGAGAATGGAAATTAGGAGGGAGGACCCCAGACGGAAAATATTAAATACTTCCACAACAGAGAGATGAATAAACATGGATGAGGAAAGAGTGGTGGATAAGAACCATCATTTAAGGTAGCTAGAGTTGGCCTTCAGGCCCGGCGCTTTCCCCTGGACACCGAAAACAGCCCTGAAAGTGAGACTTCTTGGATGGTTCTGAGCATCCTGCAGCTACAAAGAGTGGAACAGTCTGTCCCAGGGGCTGCACCTTGCCTTTGCCCACCAACTTCTTGTTTTGTAAACATTATGGGGAAGAAGCAGCATGAAAAATGCTTGAAAAGAGAACAACTTCCTTTTCTAATGTTCCTTTATTTTGCCTGGATTTTCTCTCCAACAGGGGTCATATTAAACGCGATTACAGAAACACGGAGAGCACACAGCAATGAACACGAATTAATGTTCATTTCAGAGCCCAAACTCTAGAAGTCAGAGGATTTCAGAGATTTCCCCTTTCAGTTGCTTTATGTACTCAATAAGGATGTTGCTGAAAGTCTTTACGGAAACACTGGGAACACAGCGTAAAGTTCGTGCATTAGACCAGATTTGGCATGGGAAGCACTATTCGTGGAAAGTAACGAGTTAGCCCCGGATGCAAAGGTGCCCAAGGCTTTCATGTCATAACCCTGGATGCTAATTTGGGACTGAGCACAGACGATACTTCCGCAGCCCTCTGGCTGCACAGCCTGACTTTCTCCCCTGCTGGGAAGGTTGGGGTGCAAATTCAGCTTTTGAAGGCGGCCATAGGGGAGCAGCACTTGGGATCCCTGCTCTGCTCTCTCCCAGGGTCCCTGACAGTGTGGGGGTCATCTTCTCACCACAGAGAGGTAAATCCTCTACCTACCCTCCTGTCCCAAACCCTGCAGGTCCTGGGTCCCATCAGACCGCAGGTTAAAAAATCACTTCCGCTGTTGTGGTATTTCCCCTGCTTTCTCTGCCTCTGTTGGCTTTGCTTCTCCGCTCTTCCTTCCTGTGTTGTTGGCTAAATACTGCCCTAATTATGATGAATTGCAACCCTCAGTAACAACCATGTGGCCTTTTGAATGACAAAGCTCTTTGGGATTCGTTTTTCAGGTTTGAGACTAGCAGCCCTGCGAGATCAGCAGGGCAGCTATTATTATCTACGCTTTATAGACACAGAGATAGATGTTCTTCAGGGAGGTTATGTGACTAACCCAAAGCCTCACAGCCAGTGAGGGGCAAAGCAGGAAAGCAAACCTGAGTCCACGGTCGGTCTGTGTCGTCCAAACGGTAATACTGTATTACATATCAACCATACTGTTCCACTACAAACACCTTCGTCTTGCACAGCCTTACCGCCATGGGTCTGTAAGGAAACTCATTCAGGAAAGGAGAACCTTGATGACCAGGGTGGCACAGCTAGTCAGCAAGAGCATCAGACTTAAACCACTTCTTCTGACTCAGCCCTGTGCTCGTTCCCCTCTACTCGGCCTCCCATAAGGGAAGCCGATGTACATATACCTTTGTGTGTGCGCTGGTTGCATGTCCTTGAGTCTAATGTGTGGCTGGGAGAAGGGGCTTTCTGTGTGAGGCATTTATGATGGTTAACATTTACCAAGTTTTTATTATGTGGCAAGGACTGTGTGTGTGTGTGTGTGTGTGTGTGTGTGTGTGTGATTGCTCATCTACTTTAATCTTCACAAAGCCATGCGATGTGTACTGTAATTATCCCAGTTTTACAGGTGAGGATCTGATGATGCTGAAGCTCAGGGAGGTTGCATAAGGGCACTCAGCACGAGAAATGATATTTGACTGCAGGTGTCCTGCTTCTAATACTGTACTTACCAACACACAGGCCATCTTCAGGTCTTCCTCTAGGCTTGAGTGGAAACTAATCTATGCTTGATGTGGATTACGCTCTGTGGCTGATCCATTCTTGACAATGCTACCTGCTTATCGGGCTACAATGGGCGCCCCCTGGTCAGGACCCTCCACTAGCTTCACTCTGTGGGGTGGGGAGGAGTTAGCTTATTGAGTGTCAGGTGCATGGACTATATCAGCACAGTGAACACCTTAACAGCCCTGTGGGGGACATTTTATTAACGCCATCACATCACAGCGATAAAAAAAATGAGAGCTTAGAGCTGTGATGTCACCTGCCACAGTCACGAAGCCAGCAAACGTTGTGTCCAAGATTTGAACATCTCTATCATTCTGATCCCTGGAGAAGGGCTCAAACTTGCCCCAGACCTCATCTCACACCATTATGTTGGTGCCTGAAACACTCAGTGGACACTTGAAAGATATTTGTGACCTGAATGAATAGAACAAGCTCTCTGTGATTTTAGACTTCTACTAAAGGTTGTGAGGAGGCGGGCATGGGAAGGGGTGCCAGCCTTTCCCGCTGTCTCTGTGATATCTTCATATACTCCATCCCCTGGATCCACAACTAAACCCCCCTTCCTTGTCTCAGGACAGAAGTTCTGCCCAGACCCCAAACTCTGAGGTCTCACCAAACACAATATGTTGACACACACAGACTTTTCCCGTCTTTAGAGGAATTCTGTGGCAGCTACGAAAAGGACGCGTGTGTCTTCATTTTTGTTACGTATAGGTTGGCGTGATCAGTGGTGTACAGGCAGAGTTTTCTGCACCTGAGGAGAGAGAAGGACGCTGAACTCACCTCCAAGTTTGCCACCTAATGTTTTCAGAACAACAGGAAGAGAAATGATAAATATTTCAAAGCCGGAATGCAAGTTTTATAGCACCACAACCTTACAAATGTACCAACGCTGCTGCAAATCTCCTCTACGAGTGCATTAAGGTGATTCATAAGAATAGAAAATTCATCCTTGTCAGCCTAGGTTGAGCAGGATGGATTACCAGTGGGCGCACTATTACACCTGTTCTTAGTACTTCCAAAATTACAGCTGACATTTATTTCTAATAAGTCATGCTGAAATAAGTGAAGTAGTTTACCTGTGCTGTGAGATAGAAAAAATACTTTTTTTCCCCAAAAACACCATCTCATATTTTGTGTGTGTGGGTTTATAATAGATAAACCACCCGGGGAAGGGAATGTTTTGTAAAAGGGCACAAGAGAGAGTTTGCCCTGGGGACTCAACACGACTTGATAACAAACCATTGCTGGGCACCTTTTTTCTAGCAGGCTGCTTGTAGCTGGTATCCATGGAATGGAAAAAGATGATGCCATTTGCAACTATTAATGCCAGGGCCAATTAAGGTCAGAGTTTCTAAATTGTGAGAGAGATGACTCTTTGCAAGGTAGCCATCTTATGTCTAGGAAAGGTTGTGTGTGTGTATTTGTGAGCATGTGTGTCTGTGTGAGAATGATTTCCTTCCCCTATTTTCACCACCTCTCATAGAATTTTCCTGTGAGTGTTCCTTCTTCAGTCTGACTTGGTACTTGGCTCAGAGTCTAACCTGCTTAGTGGGCTAGTGTATACTGCTCGCTAGTGTAAACTGGCCAGCTAAGGTCAAAAGAATGGAGAGCATGACCCCAAGTGTGACAGCACACAGATGGGGTTTCAGAAGCAGGAAATGGACCCTCTTCTGCATGGATGGTGGGGCTAAGTGGCTGCGTCTTCTTTATATCTGTTCACACAGCAATTTCTTCTCCAGGTTTACTTGTACCTAAGGGCAAAGAATGGAATATAAAATCTTGTTTGTAATAGTGAAAGACTAAAAACAAACTAAATGGTCAACCATATGTAACTGGCTAGATAAATCATGGTTCACTCTTGCGGTGAGATACAGCCATTGACAAGAATGAAAGTCTGCATATGCTGAATTTGAAACAATTTCCAAGATATACTGTAAAGTAAAAGTAGCAAGTTGTAGAACAATGTATATTGCTGGTTAACTTTTGTGCAAAGAAAGAAAGAAGCAAACAAATGCATATCTATCTATTTATCCACCACTCCTGGGGCCACTCTCATTCCCTTTGCACTCAGTACATGCAACAAAGTTGCTGCAGACCACTGGCTATGAGCATCTGCCCACCTCTGGCTGAGGGCTTCCCTCTGCCCACCGGAGACTCCTCAGCCAGTGGGCAGGGCAAGCTGCCAGGATGGTACCTCATTGCCTTAGAAGCAGGTCTTGAGCGATTATAGGCAGGCGGTCTTCATATTCCACTTGTTAGTTTTTCAGCTGGGTGACTGGGGGGTACCAGCCCCCAGCTCTCCCTGGCAGGATTGAGCTCTAGCTCTCCGATGCGGGTCTTAGTGCAGTGACTCAGGTCGGTGACAACCCTTTGTTGGCCTCCTTCCCTCCTTCCTTCCTCTGCCTCACCTTCTTACCCTCTCCCTTCATGGTTTCCTAGGATCACCTCCCAAATAATCTACAAAAAGACATCATGTCCATCCTTAGGGAAGTGTTGTCAAGTGATTGGTGCTAGAAGCCACAGCACACAGCAGAGGCGTTGGTCACGTTATAAACGTTAATACCGTGAGATGTCCACAGCCCACTCGGACGACTGTGAGCCCCCTCCCAGAAGTGGGGTCAGACTCTGTTGTGCTAAGAACAGACTGGACCTTTGTAGGGATGATGTCCCAAACACCAGTTCTTCCATCAGCTCCTGGGGACTTAATCCTTCACTGCAAAGTTTTCCTGCTCTTTCAACCTGGCCTCCAAGTGAATGCTCTCTAAATGCAACTTTTGTGATGTGGGCTTCTCTTCCTCTGAAGGGATACTCAGGTGAAAAAGAACAAAAGCCAAATCAGTTTTCCACGTATATCTTTTGACAGTGATTATTTCCCTAGGAAAAGCTTAAATGGCATTGCTGGTCCTCATTGTGGTCCCTCTTTGAGCCAAAGGACTGGAGAGCAAAAGACTCAGCCCCAGGGAGACTTGGCGGGCCTGGGTCCAGTGCCAGATTCAACCTCTGTCACACGCTGTGTTCTGTGAAAGCTAGAGGCTGGGATTCGGTGTGGAAAGTAAGCAGGGGGCTCTGGGGACAGGCTAACAAAGGATACTTCTTATGGGTGCAGCAAGTGGGGTCCCGCAGAATGATGCCTGGGTGACCCTGAGAAAGCCCCTGGCTCTCTGAGTACTAGCTGTGAGGAAGTAGCTAGGGCTACTGTGCGTTTCTAAAGCCTTCCCCCAAGCCACTTCGAGAATAGCCACAGGTTTGTCGGCAAGCTCCTTGTCAGATTTTCCAAGGGACCTTTCTCCAGAGCTTCACCTAATGGTGACTGTTGGTTGCGAAAGATGGGAAGTTAAATACCTATGCTGGCTCTTTGACGAGATCTGCAAGAAGCTGGGTAGCGTGGCTCAGAAGATTCTGACCTGTGGCCACCCGGGGGGAACAGGCTTCTCTTCTCTCTTTGTCTCTATCTTCAGATTTTAGAACCTTTGTACCCTGAGGCTCGTTTTGGCTGCAAATGAACTGGACCTGGAGGTCCTGCTGCATCGCAAGGGCTCAAACGCATGTTCACATGGCCACTGTGTATGGAGATGGGGTGGCTTCTACTAAGAGAGAATCAGAAATGCTTTACTGCTCGGGAATCTCAAATCGGGATGCCTCATCTCCTTCTACCCTGACTCCTGCATGTGTACAAGTGTGAATGAGTCTTTGTGTAAAAAAAAAAAAAAAAAAAAAAAAAAAAATGAAGGATGGGAGGGAAATCTTGCTCTGACAAGGATAAACTGCCCCTGCCAACCCTTCTCTTCCCGCTGGGCCCTCTCCTATTGTAGAGAAGCATGGGAAGGAGAGCACCACAGGAGTCCTGGGCTCATTTGTTACTTTGAATCCAGTAGCTTAAAAACATGCTCCCATAGGGGACATCTGGGTGGCATTCAAGGACCTTGCAGTTTTGTGCCTTCATGCTGCTGGCTTGCGCTCGCACACTTTCATGTTCTTTCACTCTCTGTGGTTCTCTGTTTCTTGCTTTTCTACTTTAATATATTAATTTTGCTGCAGCAATGAACTAGCAGAAGCTGGGGTAGCTTCAACTTAGTATTAGCAGATGGGTGGAAACCACATTGGGCTTCCTGTTCCGTAGAAATATGGATGTCCCCAAGGGACAAAATAAACCAGAAGTCAAAAGAGTCCATGTGGTGAGTCAAACTGTGGAGAGCACAGGTTTTCTCTTTTGACATCTTACCGCAATGACCTTGGCATATTCCACCTTATCTGGGGGACACAGGACAGCCTAGTGTCAAGGGCATGGATACTACCAGTGATGTATGTGACTTTGGAGAAGCATTTAACCTCGGTTACCTTATCTACAAAATGAGGTAATAGTATCTCTTATTGCATTGTTTGAGGACTAAATGAGATAGCACATGTGAAATGTGAAGCACTTAGAACCATACTTGATAGGAAGGCAACTTGTTGGCTAATATTAGCCTTTGTTTTGATTTGTATTTGTCATACGTTGTTTTTCAATTAATTCTTATATCAGCTCCATAAGGGGGATGTGTGTCTGCTCTACTTCTCCACCAGGACATCTAATGGGCACCTTGAACCTAAATTGTCCAAAACCCAACTCAGGATCCTCTTTATCATTCCCCATTTCAGAAAAGGATAATTTCATTTTCTCCATTTCCCCCCCTATTTTTTTCCTTTGTATCCTATTAGCTTCTCTTCCTCATCCAAAGCGTTGGCAAAATCCTGTTGGCTTTACCTACAAAATATATCCAGAGCCCAGCCGCCTCTGGCCACCTCCACCTCCACTTCTGGTCCTGCACTATTGAATTGGCTTCCTAACTGTTCTCCCTGCTTTTACTTTGTTGCCCCCCACCCCGCCCCAAGTTTATTCTCAAATAAGCAGAGTCTGTTTATACCTCTACTGGTGTCCTGTCTCAGAGAGAGTCCTTACCATGGCCTAAGAATTCTGTGCACATGCCCTTCACCCCACAAAAAAGCCCACACATAGTTTTATCTCTTTGTCCTCATGCCTGTTATTCTGGCCCTGGCTCACTCTTCTGCAGTCACAACGTTGACCTTCTGAGACACACCAGGGACTCGGCACCCACTGGGCCCTTGCCTGGAATGTTTTCCCCCATGTCTTGCTATGGGTTACTCCCTCACCTCTAAGAGACCTTGGCTCACATGACTCCTTCCCAGTGAGACCCCCTTCTTTGGCTACTCTATTTGAAAACATAACCCTCCCCTACTCTTTGTCTACCTCCTCTGCTTTGCTTCTCTATATGGCACTTATCACTATGTGACATGTTTTATCTTTTTATCTTTCTCTGTGGCTAGAACTGGAGCTCAAGGAGTGTGTGTGTGTGTGTGTGTGTGTGTGTGTGTGTGTGTGTGAGGGTGGGAGCAGGGGACAGAGATTTCCATCTGTTCTGGTTACTGCCATGACCCCCAGTATCTAGAACAGTGTCTGAGAAATAGTAGGCACACAATCAATATTTATTGAATCAATGACTTCTTCATTGATTCATATTTTATAGGTGAGGAAACTGGGTCTCAGAGAGCAAATGTAATTTATATCACTAGGCATCACCAGGCATCATTGGGAAGCACAGGGCATCGGTGGGCATTACAAGACATCACTAGGCAAGTAGGTGGCAAATTTGAAATCTCCCCTCTTTAACATTAAGTCCTGGTATTTCACATTATGCCGTTTATGACAATGAGATACAGTCCTGTGGCACATCACGATGATATTTCAATTAACTGCAGGCCACATCTACGACTGAGGTCTGATAAGATTATAACGGAGATTTACTGTAACTTTTCCATGTTTAGCTATGTTTAGATACACAAATACTTACCACTGTAAGTACAGTATATACTGTAAATACTTACAACCGTGTGCGGTATTCGGTACAGTAACATGCTATACAGGTTTGTAGCCCAGGAGCAATAGGTTACACCATAGAGCCTAGGTGAGCAGTAGGCTGTACCATCTGGGTTTGTGTAAGGGTCTCTGGGATGTTCACACAACAGTGAAATTGCCTAACAATGCATTACAATGCATTTCTCAGAGCATATCACTGTCGTTAAGTGGCACACGGATATATGTTAAGTGGCATAGGACTATATCTATCTATCTATCTATCGATCTATCGATCTATCTATCTATCTATCATCTATCTATCTACCTATCTTCTCATTTTTCCTAATGCCTCTAGAGTGAAGAAAAGAAGTGAATATTGTGGATAGCAATGCGTCCCTCTAAATTCATACATTGAGGACCTTACCCCTAATACCTACCCACCAGTGTGACTGTATTTGAAGTTAGGGTGGTAGGGAAGGAAAAATAGTTTTCCCTCTACCTTTCTGAATTCTAGACTGAGACACCTATAATAAAAGACAGAGTAGCAAGAGAAAAACAGAGAAATTTGTTAACATGTATAACTCATGTACCCATGAGAAGTCCAGGGAAAAATGAGTAACTCTCTGAGGTGCCTTAGAATTGAAGCTTAAATACTATCTTTAGTTAAAGACAAAAGAAAGAAATGTGTCGGGAGGCCAGTTATAGGGAGGCTATTCTGAAACCAGGGCAAACAAGGGTGAGGTGTTTTATGCAGATTAGGTCAGTGCCTTCTCCATTGATAAGGTCTGAAGTTATCTCTGGGGATTAACCTTTGTCCTTCCTGGTAAAGAGGGATGGAGGGACATCTTTGTAAATTTACCTCCTGCTTTTAGGCAGATAAGGGAGAGTAGACAGCTTTCCTTGGATCTGCTTTGTCTCAATTGCCTTTAGTCCAAAATGATCCTTATGCCAGAATGGCATATTTTGGGATGGCATATTCTGCTATGTTTTAGGACCTGTAAGGAGGTAATTAAGAAGAAATGAAGTCATAAGGCTGGGGACCTAATCCAATATGACTAATGTCCTCAAAGGAAGAGGAAGAAATATCAGGGATGTGTCAGCACGGAGGAAAGGCCACGTGAGGACACAGAGAGGAGAAAGGCATCTGCAAGCCAAGGAGAGAAGCTTCGGGAGAAAGTCAACATGCCTGCATCTTGATCGTGGTCGTTCAGCCTCCAGAGCTGTGAGAACATAAATTGCTGTTGGTTAATCCCCCCAGCCTGTGGTACTTTGTTATGGCAGTCCAAGCCGACTAAGACAGGGAGGTAGTAAATCTGGGTGCCTACTATGTGCTTAGAAGAAAAGGGAGGTGAAAATAGACAAGAGGGAAAATAGCCTTGGAATTCCATGATCAAAGAGAACCGAGTGCGAGGAGCTTGAGCCAATAGGAGCCATGTGTGCCAATGCCTAACAAACGCATGTTTGTGGAATCCATGTACAAGGGAAAAAGAAAGGGTTGGACGGTACCCTGTGAGTGGTTACTCTCAAGGTGTCACATATGTCTTCGTTAAAGCACGCTTTGGGAAATTCCCAACACATGATGAAAACCCAGTCTCTTTCCCACTTGTCCATGTGTCCTATGTTTGTGATTCATGACACCCGTCCTTTCAAATGCAATGTGGCAGGATGTGGGCTCCTTTCCAGGATCCTATAACACAGTCAATATGCTATTTTGTGGAAAAGAATATTTATTGTTTTAACAGCTGTACTTCTACTTTCTTGGACTTAAAAAAAAAAAGAAAAGAAAAAATTACCTGCACCTATGAATGACTTACAGGGACTGGAAAGTGTAGCTCTGAATTTCCCAATTTAAAATATCCTACAGGTTTTACAAAACTGCACCCAAACCACAGCATTTTTTCCATTCTGACTTCCTCCTTATCCCTGTAAGGATTGGGAAAATCAACAGGGGGTTTCAGCATCCAGGTCTGGCTGGGGTTTTGGTCAAAACTGTGTTTATGGCACCACTCAGCGAGCCCCAGCCTCTGCTTATCTAAGGAGAGCCAGTAGCCGGGAGATTCAGAATTCTGCAAAGTCTCATTTAATTTTCTTTAAGGTATTTGTCTTCAAGAAAGATTTACTTTTGAAGGGCTGCTGATGATATTGCAGTGCTAAGCTACCTGGGTTATTTGTTTTGAAGATTGTATATAAGCTACTAACATTATTATGACACAATTACCAGTAAGTAATCATCCAATTGCCATAAACATGTCCCTCTCAAAATATTGCAAATTAATATTCATGCTTTTCTCGCAACCACCATTCTGAGCTAATGTGTGCCTACATAGTTCATCAAAATGTACATTTTTTTTTTTCCCGTGAAAGGAAGAATTATAGTTCAGTTCTTCATCTTGAGGTATGGGAAGATATCTCTGTAGCATTAGTTGCTTTGAAAGACAATTTCCTTGTAACTTATGCAGCCACTGCAATGAACTATGAGCTTCCGGTGAAGCATGTGGCCTCTCTTAGGGGTATATTGTTCAAAAAACCATTCTAGTCATTCAATCCTGGCAGCTGAGAAAATCATGCCAGCTACATGATCATATGTAATTGTCACATGTAATGAGACTTGTACATGTAATTCTAAGAGCTGACGGTTTTGGTGCTATTAACGGGAGATCCTGGAATCTCACTGTGAATAAATTAAGTGCAGGTTCCTCCCTCTAAACCTCATAAATCTACCTAAAGAAAAGAAGCTCCCAAACACGCTATGATTTACAAATGTAAAATTCACAAAGGTGATTGGAAAGGGAAATCTGTACCAAAAAGGTAATTCTGGGATGTTATATTTTAAAATTGAATGTAAGTGAACTTAATTTCAACGTATGTAAAGCATCTGATGATAACCATTTCCTGTTTATCCGGTAGGTTATATTAAAGGTGATAAAAATATCTTACACGAGCCAAGCCTGAGTCCACTCAGATTAGGGAAGTGATTTTTAAATCCCTCAGATAGACTTTTGCATATCAACTGCATATCGATAAATGTTTATACACAGTGGTGTGCTGGTAAATGTTTCACAACTGCTTCTCCCAAAACAAACTGAAAAAAAGTCCTGATTTATAGCTTATCTTAATGTCGTCAGTGGTGTAAGTACTCTCATAATGGCTGATTTCAAGCTATCGGCCTGACATCACAGAAGAAAGAGTGGGGAAGGAGTGCGCACAGTCAGCCCTCAAGAGCCAAAACCAGGTGTGTCTGGCACACCACAGGTTGGACTAAGAAATTCCAATAGTGGAGAGGATGGTGGGTCATATGACTATGAAATTAGCAAGTCTGAAATAAAATGTAACATGTGCTGTTTCATATTGAGGGCCAATGGGCTAATGGAGACAGTTGAAAAGGAATGCTGGCTCGAACACTGCTCCTGAAGGAGCGTGTGCATGCTGACCTGTCCCCTTTGGAGGCATCACAACTTTGTGGGAAGGACATGGGATCTAGAATCAGACAGGCCTGGTTTTGAATCTGGCATCTGCCACTTCAAAGCAGTGAGCCTGTGGATAAGACACTCACTCCTTCTCAGCCTCAGTCTCTTCGATGTCGATGGGGATGCTAAAAGTCACCATGGAAGGTGATCCTCAGGGTTAGTTAGAAAGCATATAGCTTCTAAAAAGCACTTGCTCATGTTCGATATTACTATTATCTGGACCTGCTGTTTTCTTTATTTGGGTTACATTGTATCTTGCATTCCTTTTCTATAACTAAATCTCTGAAAAATTATACTATATAGATTCAATTAGATAAAGAATGTAAAGTCCCAGGTATTTAAAAAGCATTTTTAAAATATTTATTTAATGGATGGATTTATACACACCTGCAATTCATATTCTCTCTTGTTTTTCTTCCAAGTTAAAAGGCTGTGAGAGGAAACTTTTACCCTTTTTTAAAAAAAGAAATATTTTTCATGTCCAATAAGTTACTAAGTACTGATGATTTTTATTTCTTAAATATTTAAGAAAAAAAATAAATCTCTTTATCTACGAGTTCTGACAATTAAGTTTGAGAACTCATCCTAGAAGAAGTGCTACACACCTCATTTATGACTATCACTATGGTCACCTTCGAAGTATTCTCCTTGGGAAGCTATGCACCAACGCCAGTGCCTAGTCCACCCTTCAAAGCAATTTTGGAACTTTTTTCTGGAATGGCCATCAGAGCTGTCATTGTATGACTTTTGATGTCCTGAATGTCATCAAAATGTCTTCCTTTCAATATTTCCTTTATCTTTGGGTAAAGAAAGAAGTCCTTGGGGGCCAGATCAGGTGAGTAGGGAGGGTGTTCCAATAGTTATTTGTTTACTGGCTGAAAACTCCCTCACAGAGAGTGACATGTGAGCTGGTGCATTGTTGTGATGCAAGAGCCATGAATTGTTGGCGAAAAAGTTCAGGTCGTCTACTTTGTCATGCAGGCTTTTCAGCGCTTCCAAATAGTGTACTTGGTCAACTATTTTTCCAATTGGTAAAAATTCATAATGAATCCCTCTGATATCAAAAAAGGTTGGCAACATCATTGCAACAAGTTCGCGAACTTATTGTCAGATGTCGTATGTTCTTTGAGGTAAGTCTGTCATTATCTCCTAATTAGTTCTCTGCTTCCCATCTTGAGCACCTCAAAACCATCCCTAACAAGACTCTTTGTCTCCAACCCAGTAACTGAAGCTTTTTAAGGACAAAGATTTTCTTTTGTTTATTTTTGTCTCGAAGTACAATATAGCTCCTGCACAAAATAGATGCTCAACAAACGTTTATCCGATTCCATAACAAATGAACCAACTTTTGGGAGAGTAATTGATTTAGTTTTCCATGTTGGAAATTACTTTCTGAAGTGATATCATCTGTGTTTCCTTATGTGTCCCCTTGTATACCGTCAACTTTGGTGACTTCAAAATCCGTATCGTAGACCTTTCTACACCATAGGCCTTGTGTTTCAGGGTTACGTACTTCTTGACATTTCCTGGTGCTGCTCTTGAGAGGGAAACAGAGTGTGGTGTGACCACCTCTGCTCCTCAGGTCGAATCCGTTCCTGTTCTATCTGTATCTTTTCCTCTATTCACCTGGGGATGCTGTTTCTCTCCCACGGACTCTCTTCCACTCAGGTGAGCCTCTTTCCAACCAGAAGTTACTGAGAGTAATTAAGGTTAAGTTCCCTGAATCAGTGCATACCGGCTCAGCTTTCCAGGGTCAAGGCGGAATACACCGAGACTTTACATGACCTCTGTGATCAGGAGTGGACTTTCATGGCTCTGAACGAAAGCTAGAATGCAAATACAGAATTCAGATTAGGTGCTTTCATTAATTATCCCTAGATGATACCTTTCAACGTGTCAAAATAATGCTGTAAAGAAGGTGAAAATTCCAGTGGAAGTGCAGTAAGAAATTATTATAAGTGAAAGATCGACAGCACACTTAACAGTGTCTCACTTCTCCCCAAATCTGAACATCCAGAATTGTTACAATTGGAATTTTTTTCCAGTTGATTTTACACACAACACACACACGTATACACACACACACACACACACACACACACACACCCCTCCACACACATTTTTTCCCATCGTTAAAAATATTCCTTTAGTACAAGCATTTGACCACTATCATAACTCATGCTCCATAGATTCTTGTAACAAACTCATGGACTTGAACTTTAGGGATATACACCCATGGTTTGATTTTGGGCTCTGATATTTACAAGTGTGTCATGTTTTGAGTATTCACTTAAATTTCCCGAGGCTCAGCTTCCTCATCTAATACCTACCTCAGTGGTAGGTGTGAGGTCTTAGTGAGATAACATACGAATTCCCTTCATCACAGGCTCTTGTATCCAATTGATGCCCCCCCAAATATTAGCTTCTTCCGTCTTCTTAGTGAGATGAGAGCACTCCATTTTCATTGCCTGAGCCTTGTCTTTATTTCACCCCCTCCACTCTTTCCTTCCTGTCATTCTATAGCCCTTACATGTTTCACAACCGCTAGACTGTTATACACACAATTGTGGTGTATTCCTTGTTGCCCAAGTATATCTATGTCGGTGTGTCTGTGCTTTCATGACTTCTCAGCCAGACATCAGAGATCGTATTTTATTTATTTTAGTATTTCCCTAAATGATTTGACAGACAAATTATTTTCTTATACAAAATATATGATAAAATTATACTTGATTGACTTTAAACTCCAAGAGTCAACCAGTAAGTGATGAGTTAACCTTTCAACTCCTGGATGTCTTTAAATAAAAACCACCAATTCTAGATAATTTTCACTTGACAGAAAATAAAAAAAAAGGACTACATGAAATATGCACTGGAGTCTCTTCCAATTTCTTTATTCTGTTTCTAAGAATTTTACTATAAAAACCCAGAAAATATTCTGTTTTCATTTAGCTATTCATTTGGCATCTCTGTGCCAGGCATCATCCAAGTGAGGCCAATAGCATGTCCCTAATATTCTCTGGGGTCCATTTCTCCCCCGTTTATGCTTATTTTGTTTAGAAACAAATTGCTGCCATAAAGGAAGCCACTAAGACGGTCCACAATCACATGAGGCTATAATGCATTTGGATTTAATCAGAATTATTTGCTCATAAAGGACAGCATAGTCGTCAGGAGCTACGGAGAAAGATACAGCCACTTTCCCATTCTTCAACTTGACATTTTCTTGACCAGACCTGACATTGCAGGATCTCAGATGCAATATATTGGAGGAAGGATTTGGCCCCCTCAGCTGAAATGGGCAGAAGAAGGGAGCCAGCATCTGAAATATCTGCCTCTAATTATTCAGGGTATAACAGGAACAGAGCTTTCTGTATGCAAGCCAAATGAAATTATTAAGGCTAACCTTCTCACTCAGCGCTTAATAGGTAATCAATTTTCACTACCAACAGTGCAGGGTAAAAATCAAGGAGAGAATGGTAATGCTGCTCCCTTACATTTGTGAAGGGCTTTGGAGTGTGCAAAATGAGTTTATCTGTATCATTTCATTTAGTTTTCACAGAGATATAAATTTGGCCAAGGCACTCACACGTGCATGCATACATGCATACATTCTGTAAGACTTGTTTAACAAACATTTTGGGGGCCATCTATTCTAGGCCAGTCTGTGTGGTAAGCACTGGGGGCAGAGTGGTGAGAAAGGCAGAAAAGGTTTTGCTGCCCTATTTTTGGCAATGAGGAAATGGATGCAGTAAGAGGTCATGTGAGTTATCCAAGGTTAAATAAGGACATGCCATACTTAGAACCCAGGGCAGTGGTCTGAACCTCAGTCCGTAAACATGGGCACATGGGACATGGAGCTTGCTTTGTTTGGTACCACTCTGACATCAAGCTCCCGTCTCACTGGGCTCATGAGATACTTAATGAGCCCACTCCCCGCTGGTTCATGGGAAAGATCTGGGGACTTAGATTGTTCCATGGCACTGAGGAGGGACCTCTGTTCATTTGTCATCTTTCTACAGAAGTTACTGTGCAGTGACGCCACCCGTGCTCTTGTGTGCTTAGAGTCATCATGAAGGTAGTGTTGTTCTGGGCCCTACAGCCTTCCTCCTGTGGCGCCAGCAAACAATGTGTGAATCCCACCATCTTCTACCCTCTCTTTCTCACCGCTCCTCTCAATGTCCTGTTCTCAGGGAAAGCTTCATCTTTTTATATTTCTTCAATTTTTTTCTTTTATTTTCTTTTTAAACATTTATTTTATTAGTTTCAGGTGTACAAAACAATGTAATAGTCAGACATTTATCATTTATATCCCTCACACACAGTGATAACCCCCCTGCCCCATCTACTACCCTCTGACATCGCACACAGCCGTTACATTTCCACTGCCTCTGTTCCTAATGCTGTTATACCTGCACTTATGCTCCCCTCTTAGGCTTGAGGATTTGGACACAAAAGCCAGGATGTCCATTGTATGCTTCACCTCATTCTTCTGCTGAGGCCAAGAACAGAGCCAAACACCTCTCCAAACGAGAGAAATAGAAAGGGACAAATAAAGGGGGACATAGTCTCAGGCTTTATATCAATGTAGTCTAATGACATACGATAGAAGGAGTGGGCCAGGTCAGTACCCTGTGGAACCAACCAGCCTTGGATTAGATTATCTGCCTGTGATAAGGACTGCAAATGCAGACAACCTGGAAAGTAGCCTGGAAAACCACTGGCCCTCTCCATGTAGTGTCAAATAGAAATTGCCTAAATCTCCAAGCTCAGCTGTCTCAGATAACACAAGACTAGGAAAATGTTAGCATTAGAGAAAGAATTCAAAGCGGTTAATGGGATGGAAGCCTGCCTTCTGGTTTGAAACTGAAATAATAAAATGTGCATAGGTTTTTCCAAGCAATTATTAACTGGGAAAGATGAATAGTGCCAGGGATTCAGAGCAGAGAAACGAAATGAAATAAGCAAAGGAAAACTTCATATGGGGAAAAATAGCTTGAAACCGTTCTCATGAGTCAATACTTTTAGCCTTTGGAATGGTTTCTTTTTAGAGGGAAGGAAGGTCAATTGTACAAAAGTTTGGTTTAGAGAACAACTTAACATGGTATGACATGCACATCCCCAGATTTCATAGCTTGAAGGGGCATTTTGGAACACATTAATAATAATATCCTGATTGTAATAGGTCTCATTCCTTTCACTGTTTTGGGTCACCTGAGCCAATTACCCCCTCCCTCCATTCATTTCCCCCTACCAACAACAAGAAAGTGAAGTTTTCATTTCTATTGAGTTAAGTTGCAAACCACCTGGAGAAGTCAACACTTCCTAGCGGCAGAGTCTAAATCTGCCTTCTGGTGAGTTTAAATCTGCCTTCTGGTGAGTCACTCACAACAGTTGTACCTCAGACAATCCTGCATGGGCCAACTGGACAGGATGGAATGGGCTAGGGTAGGTGCTGTGGGGCTGAGTGAGGCATCTGTTTCTATCACATCCAAAGAGATAGTGCCTTCAGTTCAAGCCTTTCCCCCAGGGTATGTTCTTCGTTCATTAGAGAAAGGGGGCTGGTGCATAGTCCTGGCTTTTACTCCCTGTTCCTCGCTCCAAGCATCAGAAGATGGCAGCAGAGATCGCTCTCTTCCCACTGCCGCAGCTCCTTCTGTCATATCTGCCCAGTAGGACACAAATGTTCACCAGTGAATGCAGAGCAAAGTCCTTTGCAAAAACATATTGATTTCATTCGAGGAAGATAAATTCATAAACTGTACAACTGTATTCATCAGTTCATTTGGGGGGAATGTGATATAGGAGTTGAGCAAAACTAAAATTCCCAGTAGCAGGCATCATCTGTTATCTCTTCCATATGTGCAGGCTGCAATGTTCACAAGAGGGTGAGTTGCTACTGAATCTGACAGCTGCCTTTCCAAGTATCCTTGCTTAACCCATAACCGCTGCGTGGAGCCTCCGGGCTCCTACTGTGGCTTTTTTTCATGTGTAGTCCAAACCTCTAACTGGTCCGAAATGCCTGCAAGGGTTCTGCCCACATTTCTCAGTTCATTATTTTCATTTTGGCCCTCAGCCTTGCCTCATACCCTGGTCCCGGTCTTGAATCTAAAGAAACCTATTCTTGCCAGATTCTACCTAAAGATGTAAAGGTGAGTGAGTGTGTGTGTGTGTGTGTGTGTGTGTGTGTGTGTTTGGGGAATATGGAGTGGTGACCTTCTATTCTTTCTAATCCCTGGAAAAACAGAATTCACCCTGAATATTTTCTTTGTTTCTTATCTCCTCCACACTTCCATTTCATACCTATTGTCCTAAAAGGTGTTCAAATTACGCAGAGCTGCTAACCATTAGTTTATGATAATGCCCTTATGACAAGTTAATAGGACAATGTAAATATTACTATAGGACAAATTATTATTATAGGACAAATAATAATAAAAATAAAATATTATTTTTTAAACATGTCTTAGTTCAATTGCAACAGAATACCTGATTAAAGTGACTTAAATTGGGGGATAATTATATGATTTCTAAAGAAGGGAGGCATCTGTACATATAGTTAATTCAGCAGCTCAGTGATGTCTTGGCTTTGGCCAGCTTTCTTCTTACCCTCTTGTCTTTCCTGTCATGGCTACAAGCCATAGTTCCATAACTCACTACTTTACAGTGTGATATCCAAAGAGATAGATAAAAGAGGCATTTTCTCCCGTGTCTTTCTAATTATAAGAGAAGAGAATTTCTTCCAGAAATCCTAGACTTTCAGCCAGGTCCCATTGGCCAGAACTAGGTCATGTGACCACCCCTCAATCAATCAAGAGCATATAAGAATGGGTTCACCAATTATGGGACCCAATCCCAGCGTTCACCATTCTTACCCTGGGATTGGGTCTATATTCCTTGAACATACTGTTGTGAATATCTGAACAATATTGGGTTTTGTTTGGCAAGAAAGAAGTGGGAAATAGCTGTTGGATTGGCAAACGGCATGATATGTTAGCACCACTCAAAAATGCATGGCCTCAGCATTAGAGCCGTATTCAAGAATATCCCCTAAATAATAGTATGAAAGGGAACTCCTCCCAGTGGGCAGAACTTTGCGCCATACACCTGGCCATTCACTTTGCTGGAAGGAGAGATGGTCAGCAGTATCCCACTACAATGATTTCTGGGCAGTGGCTGGTGATTTGGCTAGTGGTCAAGGACTTGGAACCAACACAGTTGGAACACTGGTGACAAGGAGATCTGGGGGAAGAGATATGTGGATGGACCTCCAAGAATGAGTACCGAGTATGAGTGTATTTGTGCCCAAGTGAGTGCTAATCAAAGAACAGCTATTGAAGAAAGGGTTTTCAACAGTCAGGAGGCAACACAACACGAGTGCCCGACTGCCAACGACCTAGACAAAACCCGAACGCCTGATATGGCTTCATTTCTTGGAAGATTGTCATGAAAGGGACAGAAATTTGTCCTTTCTAGAATGCTTCTGCTGGTGCTTCCATGTGTAGATTTTTGAAATGCCTCATTTACCAGGTTGATGTTCCACGCAGCATCTCTTCTGACCGGGAACTCACTTTAGAATGAAAAAAGTAAAACAATAGGTTTACATCCATGGAAGTCATTGGTCTTATACATACTTCATCACTCCAAAGAAGTTGGCCTAATATAATATAGAAATGGAATGGCCAGCTGAACACTGGTTATAACACTGGTGGGTGAAAGCACATTGCAAGACAGGTGATATCCTCCACGATACAGAATATGCTTTGAACCAGTATGTAATACATAACATAGAACGCCCCTTCTTTCATAGGCAGAATACATGGATCTGGGAGCCAAAGGGAAGATGTGGTCGTGGCTTCTATCACTGTTTCCCCTAGTGGTCCAATGACAAAGTTTTGCTTCTGTTTTTGTAACGTGGGCCCTGCTGCTTTGATGGTCTTGGTTACCAATAAAGGATCTCTTTTTCTAGATACTTAACAAGAGTTCTATTGAACTGGAAACTGAGACTGCTACCTGGACTTTTGGGCTACTTATGGTACTGAACCAACAGGCAAAGAAGGGATTACTACCCTGCGCTTGATGAGATGATGGTTCTGATTACCAAGTGGAATTAGGGTTGCTGCGGTATAATAGAACACCAAGAGTGAATTGTAATATAAGCTATGAACTTTGGATGATTATGATGTGCCAACTGAGGGTCATCAATTGTAATCAACACACTATTCTGGTGGCAATGTTGGTAATAGGGGAAGCTATACATGTGTGGGTGTGGGCGGTATGTGGGAAATCTTTGTACCTTCCTCTCAATTGTGCTGTGAACCTAAAAGTGCTCTCAAAAATAAAGTCTTAAAAACAGTTAATGGAAAACTACAGTAACCTAATACGGGCACAGATCCTTCATTAGCAGAGGCTTGAGTCACTTTGACAGGTAAAGCACCATAAGTAGCAAAGGTGCTGAGTGACGGCAAAGGGAATATGAAGTGGACAGTGAAAGAAGTAAGTTACAAAAACCATGGCCATGTGACTAATTGCAGGAACGAGGACTGTGGTAGTAATATGTATTTTCTTAGTTGTTTGATACTTACTTGCTTTGATATGACTTGTATTTATTATAATTACAATTATTATAATTATCTTTTCCCTTCCCCCATTGCCCTAATATCAAATATAAAGTGTCTTAATTGTAATCAATCCATATGTGGTGGACGATATCAAAAAGGGATTGCGACCTAATAGAAAAGGAATAAACAAGCCTAGAGATGGATAAATTGACGTTTCCCCTTTTAGGGGAGAGGGTGACCTCATCTTCAGTTTTACGAGGAATAGTTGCAACGTGTTGAAGCATGATGTTGTTTTTGCCCTTATTCAGAAGTTAAATATGGGTAAAAGTGGCGCATGGGATTGCTGAGACAAAAAAAGTGGGGTGGAATGTGCTTGCTTATTTCTTGTCTTTGAGATAATAATTTAATTTCCTTGGACATATACCCAGAAGTAGGATGCTGGATGGTTATATCAGTTTATTTTTAATTTTTTGAGGAGCTTCCATATTGTTTTCCATCATGACTATACTAATTTATATTCCGATCAACAGGTGCACAAGGGTTCCCTTTTCTCCACATCCTCACCAGCATTTGTTATCTCTTGTCTGGATAATAAGCATTCTAACAGGTGTATGTTCATAACTTACTGTAGTTTTGGTTTTTATTTCCTTGATGATTAGTGATGATGAGCACCTTTTCATATACCTGCTGGCCATTTATAAATTCTCTTTGGAAGAATGTCTATTTAGGTTCTTTGCCCATTTAAAAATCAGATTATTTGCTTTACCATTGGTGTGTTCCTTATGCGTTTTGGATATTAACTCCTTATCAAATATGATTTGCAAATATTTTCTACATTCCATATGTTGCCTTTTAATTTTTTTGATGGTTTCCTTTGCTGTGCATATGCTTCTTAATTTAATATAATCTCACTTGTTTATTTTTGCTGCTTGTGCTTTTGGTGTCATATCCAAAAAAAATCATTGCCAAGACCAATGTAAAGAAGATTTTTCTCTGTTTGTTTTTTTCTAGGAGTTTTACAATTTCAGGTCTTACATTTAAGTCTTTAATCCATTTTTAGTTCGTTTGTGTGAGTGGTGTAAGATAGGAGTCCAATTTCATTCTCCTGCATGTGAATATCTGTTTTTTTCCAACACCTTTTATTGAAGAGACTATCCTGTTCCCTAAGCCTGTTGCCACCTGCGGCTGGCTGCCCATAAGCCTCAGCCATTGAAAGGGCCTTCTTGGGAGCGTAGGTCAGGCTGGTTGACCCAGTACTGAGAGTGTGTCTGGTGATGCAGCAACTAGCTGGGCAGGGCAGAGTCCCAGGGAGTCATGAGGCATGGCTGGTGGATTTTACAAAGTTAATGCACATTCACTTCTTGCACCAGTGCCAGGCCTGTGATGACTTCACAAAATGCCCTGACAAGACCACAGCCAATCACCACTCGCCTCGGCCTACAGATTCCTTAGAGCCACCCAGGAGAGTGGGTGAAAGTTGTGGCTGACTGTCCGGCACTGAAAGTTCCCCAGACTGCTGTGGGCAATCCCCTGCTGTAAAAGGGCTTCCGCAGCTTGTGGGGTGGGGCCAGCCTCCCAGTTGCCGAGGGTGCCCCAGGTGATGCCGCACTAGCTGGGCGGAGCAGCCACCCCGGTGTCACCAAGGTGGTGTGCACATGCGGATTTTACCAGACCAATGTGGTCTCAGAGTTTGTTCTTTGGGGGAGGATTCAACTTAGAAAAGATGGTGTCCTCCTGTAGGCTACATGTGCGGCAGACTCTACACAGGGACAAGGGGGCTGTCCCTCCAGTCCTTGCCCCACAGTCACACAACGCAGTTTTTCCCCATATGTCTCTGGCACCTCAGGCTGCCTCTTACTGAAGCCTAGGTGAGTGTTTGCAAGTGAGTGAGACTAAGGGTGGGCCCTTTAAGAGGACATCTAGGTTTCCAGCCACCTTCCTTCTCACTGGATGGACGAACAGAATCCTTGCTGCTTTTTACTGCCATATATTGTGGAGACTCCTCTTCCCGGCATAGGACCCCTGGGCTGGGGAGTCTAGTGTGGGGCTAGGACCCCTCCCTCCCCCCTAAGGTGTCCCTCTTGGTGTTCAACCACTACCTGTGGGTTTGGGGTCAGCCCGTTTGGTGTCTTCCCCCTTCGTACCAGTCTCGATGTGGCCTCTTCTTTATATCCTTAGTTATAGGGATTCTGCTCAGCTAGTCTTCAGATGATTCTTGAGGTTGATTATTCTATAATTTAGTTGTAATTTTGATGTGATCCTGGCAGGCAGCAGGCATAGCATTTACCTAGTCTGCCATCTTGGACCTGTCTCCAGGAAGTTATCATTTTAAATTATAAAATAATATGTTGTTATGGTAAAAAAATGAACAATGTAGAAGTACAGAAAATAAAGTTGATCTTTACGACCTCCTCCTTTCTTCAAATCACTTTTCGGTTTTAGCCACTGTTAAAATTTAATAGTTCTTGTTTGTGGCCTTCTTGAAGTTTTATATAGACATAATTCTCTTTACCTTTTTTTTTTAAATATAAAGATGGGATTATACTGTATATATTGTTTTAAAGTTTGCTTTTCTGGATGCAAAAATATTTTATAGTTATCCTTCTAAGTATGCATCTACACATGGAGCTGCCTCATTGTTTTTTAGTTGAATATTCCATTAAATGGCTGGGCCATCATTTATTTAATGATATTTACCACTGGTACATATTCAAGTTACTTCCAATTTTCCCTTCTTATAAGTAATGCTATAAGTGAATATTTTTGTGGGTATATCCTTGCGTATCTGCATGAGTATTTTAGCAAGAGAGATACTTAGAAGTGTACTTGCTGGGTCAAGGGACTTGTTATACATTTTGCCAAACTGCCTGAAGGAAATTTCAATTTAGTTTGCAAAGATGATTGGAATCTTACAAATAGCTCTGAAATCACACATCAGTACACATTCCTACTAAAACCCACGAAGAGACTTTTGAATTTGACACCTACCAAATTCAATAACCAATATCAGATCACCTCTTCAACTGTGAGTCTATTTGGAAAGAGATTAATTTTGGGGGGGCTACATCTGCAAAGGGATGCTTGTATTTCCACTGAAGGCTGAAGAGGCCCCGGGAGGATTGAGAGTGAGCTGGGCTCTGACCTAAACTCGCCAGCATTAGCTCAGTGGCTTCTGCATGAGGACCATATTCTCAGTCATTTTCCAAACTGTGGCTGTATTAGAATATATTTCCATCCAGTTTCTTGTTTTCAGGCTCACCATTGACCATTCTTGAGACCGCTACTTTGCAAAGAAGCATTGAACTTCTCTGCTGGTTAATGTGGAAGTGATCTGAATATATAAGCACCAAAATTTATTAGTAACAAGTGGGCAGAGTTCAGTTCAGATGCTCCTGTTGAACCCCAGCTGAACTAGCCAGATCCCCTGGGGATGGAAAATATGAGTCAGGAATCTCATTAGCTGGTTTTTTTTCCATTTGGTATTTACTAGCTCTTGGTAGAATCTGGCCATTCCCAAAGAACCAGGGCATAAGATCCAGATTTGAAATTAAGAGGAGTTTTAATAGGAATTAATGGGAACTGGCAATTACTGAATGCTTACTCTGGGCCACACAGTTTATACAGATTGTCTAAATTGATCCCACCACAACCCTGGGAGGTATTTGGCCATATTCCCACTTTTCCAAAGGTGAAAATGTTGCAGAGGGTGCATAAATTCCTTTGACCAACCAACATCATCCATCTAACCTTTGGCAAAACGGGGGTTCATTCTCAAGTCTGTCCAGCACCCAGAACCTACACATCCCTCCTTACTCACCCTGCATCTTTCTGCCTTCCTGGGATTATTGTGTGACTCAAAGGGCAGGGATGAACTAGACATAGGAATGATGAAATTGACTAACATTTATGGGTTATGGTTGTCTCCATCTCTATTGTTTAAGCAAAGTTCTATATTCCCAGAGTAAATTATCTTATTTTTTCAGAAAGAGATCTTTTATAGTCCGTTTGTTGGAGTCAGCAATTCATGTACTGGTATCTTATTTATTTAAAGCAGGATTTCTCCAGCTCTGCACTATTGACATTTTGGACTAAACAATTCTCTGTCGTGGGGATGCTGTTCTATGCACTGTAGGATGTTTATGGCATCCGTGACCTCTGTGCACTACATGCCAGCAGCATCCTCCCCCAACCCCCCAAGACACGACAATCATAAATGTCTCCAGACATTGCTCCCATTCGAAAGTCCCTGGTTTAAAATAGAGAGAAGTTAGGAGAGAGAGAAAAAAAACCTATAAAGAATTTCTGTCAGGTTCCTAGTATCCAGTGCATATGTTTAAACGGATTAGGGAGTAAGGGAGGTTTTTCACCACGAAATGCAGAAAAATAGACTTACATTGACTTGTTGAACATAAACAGGAAAGATGTATGTGCACTTAGCACAAACGTAAAAGTGTTATCCTTATAGGGACTTTGGGTAGGTGTGATAACTTCAGTTTTTTCAAGCCTGCATCACAGTCTTTCAGAGAAGCAGAAGTAGGTAAACAATTCCAATTTATAATTATTGAGCTGTTTAAAATACTCTGACAAGGTGGCAGCAGACTTAAAGTTATATGTGCATTTCCCTCTGCTCCTAAGTATGTAATGTGATTCCTTGGCTGGATCAATGAGTTTTTAACTATTTCATGCCAGGTCTAGTGGGGGCACAGGGAAATGTGAATCTATATGGTTGGTAGATTTTAGGATAGCAGCATAGTGGATGGAAAGGGCACTGGGTTGGGTAGAGACCTGCATTCTGGCTTTCGGCTGTCCTTATCAAGTTGTGTGTCCTAGGGCAAGTCACTTTAACTCCTTGGGTCCAATTAAGTAGGAATGAAAAACACCCAAACTGAGCATGCTCTCTTCTGCCTAAACTAAGGTGTGTTAGATTGACTGCATTAGTGGCCTTAATCCTTTTGCCCCCTTCTAGATCCCTTGTCATGTCATTTTATACCCCCACACACCCCCAGTTCTGGGCTCACCCATGTGGCTTGCTTTGACCAATGACCAATGGGATATTACCAGATTTGATGCAACCAGAGGGCGAAGAGTGCTTGTACATTTTTTCATAATTTTGTCCTCTGCCATCACTGTGAAAAAGATAAATCCCACGTATCCTAGGAGGAGGCTGAGGCACGTGAAGCCAAATCGCTTCATTATGACAGCAGAGGCCACCCTAGAGCTCCCACACATATGAGCAGGCTCAGCCAACCTTGGCAGGGACTCCAAGCTGAACACCCCAGGTGTGTAAGCAATAGACCTTTGCTTGTCACTGGATTTCGTGGTCAGTTATGCAGCATCATGTGACTAAGGATAAGGAAGACATAAGCTATGTGGGCTAATAAACTCAAGAGAAATGGGTCTTTCATTTAGGAAGAGATTCTGATGGGCTTCTTTGGGTGTGGAAGTTGACTATACCTCCACATCAAGGCAGGGTCGACAAGGAGAGGGTGAGAGAGGTGACTCCTGCTGCATTAAAGAAAAAAGAAAAGGAATTCTGAGTTTCTGAGGCGAGCCTGAGAGAAAGGCAATGGAGGCTAGAGGCTAGAGAAGAGGGAGAAGGAAAGAGATTTGGGGAGAGAGAAAGAAGACAATCAAGATGGTTGCTGACCTGGGAAGGACTCAGCCCGGAAGAAGTGGTACGGTGGGGGGCTGAAGAGCAGTCCGGTGAGAGTCCTCTTTCAGGGCTTTGTTCTGTGGAGTGATGTCATCCTCAGAGAAGTTACACCTCAAGGAAAAGTCAGCAGCACGTGCAGTGTCCCTGCACCATGTCCTCTAAGTTGCTAGGTGGATCTTCAAAATAAAACCATCTCAAGTCCCACGCTGCTCACAGTTCTTCCTGACCACACCTTGTACCGTCCACTTTCCCCTTCACTGTGCTTCAGCTACTTGGGCCATTTTTCAGTTCTCAAACTCTTTCCTCCTCAGTGTCCTCTCCCCACGTACCCCAAACACCCTACCACCACTCACCCCTCGCCTACCCACACACTGGGCCCCAGGTGCTTCCTTCTTAGCCTTCAGATGTCACCCTAAACATCTGATGGTTCTTTAACAACCCAGCCCAACAACGGCTTCTGGTGCTATTAGTAATTATTAGCAAATGCATGATCATTCTTACTGTGCATCCTTGCTTCATGGCTATCTCAGCCCTTCATCTGGGGGCTCCAAGAGGACAGAGGCCATGGCTGTTTCTCGTCCTTGTGTACTTGATTCCCAGCACAGTGTCTGGTATCCCACGGGTGACTTGATTTGTATTTAGTGAGTGGGTGAATGTATGAGCAGTTTTATGGTACTGGCAATCATAGAAAAGGGGCCATGGTCCAAAATGGGCTTATTGTAAGGAAGAGACAGGACATCTATAGGAGGAGAAACCCAAACACAACCCATTTGTCTGAGTACGAAACTCAGAGTGAGCATTGCCAGGGAGCCAGCAGAATGAACGGAGGGCATTGGACAGACCGCCCACGGACACAGCTTGTCATTTTTATCCAAATGTTACCTGAGTGAGTGATCCCAGAAAGCTGGGAGAATGGGGGATCTCCCAGTGACAGACAGTGATTTCATAAATGTTTGCATTGGAAAAGTGAGGGTTTTGGGGCTTAGACCAGGTAATTACCAACATCTCTTCCAGCTGCAGGATTCTTTGCCGTCACCTCAGCAGAGTGGGGGAAGACAGAGGGGTAATAACAGATGAAGGACAGACATTTAGAGATTGAGGGAAAGCAAGTGAAGGTCATGACTGGTGAAATCATTGCACAGGATGGCAAGTGCCCCCTGGGTAGACGGTTACCCCGTGATGATCTTTCCCTCCTCGGGGCTCCCTCTGATGGATCAACTGGCTTCATTATTTGGCTCGCGCACAGTGATGCCCTTTGTAAATTAAGAAAAATTCAATACATGCTAAATGGTGGGAATGCATCTGTAGATTAAATATATGATATCTGACCATGATGAATTACCCAGGCTAATGAAAGGTTGACAAACTTCAGCTGTGCGTCACAACGCTCCAAAATGAAATAGAAATCAATGAAGCAGCTAAATGCCCCTTAAATGCCAATCCCTTTTTCCACCTAAACCCCCATCTAATTCTTTCATGGAAATAAATGGAAAGAATCTTCATTATATATTCATTTTCTGAATGCATTTTGCTCATTAGGCTGAAATAAGGGGTAGGTGAGGGTTTATTAGGGAGTGAGCATATCTGATAAGCATTAAATTACTTCTGATGGTTTTATGTATTTAATAGTGTTAGCAAATTAGCTGGGTCTTTGATCTAATGGAGCCGATGTTGATGAGGACTGTGGATTTAACTCTGCATGTTAAATAGAACGCTGACCTGGGAAACAAGGCGGGGAACTGAAGAATCTATGCCTGTTCTTCACTCCTGTCCTTGGAAACTTCCCCCTTTCATGGTTCCACTAATTGCCTCCTTGTAGACTATCTTCAGTCCTGTCCCTCTGAATGTCACTCTCTGGGCTCTGAAAGTCATGCCTCCTGCACAGTTGTACCTAACTGCCCATGTTGTACATAATTGGTCAGACTTCCCCTCCCTTATTATCTGTTCCCTTCCAGATTTCCTGATCTGTCACTTGTCCCACCACCCTCCTCATGACTCAAAATCCTCAAGATTCAAAACTGTATTGTTGTTCAGTTCAACAGACCCTTGGAAATGGCTCTTTCAGCATTGCTGTTGTTTTTCTCTTAGTCTATCCTTGTGATTCACCATGACATCACTTCTTAATGTTCTCAGTGAGGAGAGCATTGGACTCTGGATTAGGCACTGTGGACAGAAAGGGTACCAACAATACAGGGTTCCTGGAAGAAGAAGTTAAAGTGTGCCATGTGTTAGTGTTGGGGGTGGCAGGCGGGCACAAATGCAATCACTAATTGTCTTCAGAGTTTTCATTATGGCTTTAACATTGTGAATATAGGGGGCACACTCTTACTTTCAGTTAGTACTACTGTAGTTCGCACTATGTCTTGAATATTTTGAATATAGGAGGTGCAATCCCAAGTTTTCCCATCATCAGGTCAAAGTTTCCTCCATCTTTGCCAGGATAGGTTCACAAGTCAGATGCAAGATGTACCCATTAGGATTCTGGCAGGAAAAAGTCCTTAAGAGACTTTCCAATGAAGAGAATATATATAGGGGAGAGGGCAGGGTTTGGGAACCATCAATGGATATTGAGGCATCCAATGGCTAGCAATACTGGGAAATTCTTATCACGCCAGGTTTCCAGGGGCAATCAGAGGAAACTGGGTCTAAGGAAGCCAGCTGCCCACAGAAGCTGTTGTCATAGATGCAGCTACTATCAGAACCTTCCCTAAGCAATGAAGATAGGACAAAGAGTATCTACGGCTAACCACTCCTGTCTCCTGCCCTCCAATCTCCTGCCTGAACATCCCATTGATCAAACCCATCCAGAAGCCAGTGAGCAAAGAGACCAGGGCATGAAATGCGCAGAAGTCAGCTTTCCAGGGCATAGAGCATGCAGATAGGGTAGGGAATGAGTCTCAGGGTGGGGCATGGAGAGAAAGGGGAATGAAGACTGATCAACATCCAAAGAGTACTTTTACCAAAAGTAAAGGAGCCACCACAGTCAACTAGGTTAGCCATCGTCTCCTGGGAGGGTGTTCCCATTTGTGATTCGTAAATGCAAAAAAAGGATTAAAAAGAACTGGTGGGAATAGAGTTGTGTGTAATCATGTTAAGTGGAAAGAGGAGTTTCACTTTACTCAATTGACCTTAGGTTCTCGGAATAAATAAAACATAAAAAGCGAGAGAAAGAGAGAGAGAAGAAGAAGAAGGAGAAGGAGAAGGAGAAGAAGAAGGAGAAGGAGAAGGAGAAGGAGAAGAACTAATAGTAATGTTAAACTTACACGGCAGAGATGGCTGGTTGCCAATCTCATGACTATTCTGCACTCCTCCTTTGAAAATACTAATTTTATTTGGTGAGGCAGTAAGCTCAACTAAAAGAGTTACCAGTCTCTTTTGCTGAAGGGAACTGTGAGCTGTCAGTGGAAGTCATTATGTGAATATCCAAGGGAGCCCTATAAAGGGGCTCCCTCAGCTAGGAGGAGACATCTTTTCACTCCTCGCTCTTTCTTTTCTTCCTACCTGAAATTATGGCTTGTGTCTATCTTGTATCCTTCAGGATGGAATCCATGCCTCAGGATAGTGGAGCTCAATTCTCTCAATTCATGCTCTGTTCTTATCATCCAAGCACAAATTCTAATGGATACACCATGTTTAAGTGAGTCAGATACTCTTACAAACTCTTGGTGGGCATGGGACTTGGCAAAGTAACCACATAAGGCCTTTGATGACGTTGTAAAGAGCAGGTATATATATATATATATATATATATATATATATATATATATATATATATATATATATATATATATATATTTAAGATGGATTACATGCTCTACGAATAATTTCTTCTTCATCACATCACTTACTGATGGCATGACAAATGAATTTCTGAACTAAAAACTAGATTCTTTTGACAAGCCTAAGCACACTTACAGGAAAAATAGGAAATAACATTAGAAGTTAGGACTATACCAAAAACAGTAAAGGGGCATACACTGGCTATTCATAAGCTAATTTCTCAACATGAAATTTGTGTGACATTTTGTGTCTTCGAAGAGTCAGGGTGACTCTCTTGCCCAGGGGTCTACAACTTTGGCCTGTGGGCCAAAGCCAGCCTGATTCTTGTTTTGGCAAATAAAGTTTTATTAGAACACAGCTATACTATACCCAATCATTTTACATCTGTCTATGTCTGCTTTTGTGTTACAATGGCAGAAATGCTTTACTGAAACAGTTTTCTGACCCCTGCTCTTCTTTGTTTTAACCATGTCTCGTGTCTGGGACCTTGAGCTCATGTGAAGTTTGGATATGACTCAGTGGTTTAAATTACAGGAAGCAACAGTATGACTGTTACTGGAAGCTTTTTTTTTTTTTTTTTCTGATTCCAGATTATTTAATTCTAGATTTCCACAGGACCAACATAACTAAAAACAGTTTATAACACATGGCTGCGTATAATATTCATGGTAGTTTATTATACTCAAAATTTGTAGCTATTCTTTTTTTTAAAAAAAAATTTTTATTAAAAATATAGCTAACATACAATATTATATTAGTTTCAGGGGTACACCATAGTTAATCAACATTTATATACCTAAAGAAGTGATCACCATGATAAGTCCAGCAACCATCTCACACCATACAGTGCTATCACGATATTATTGACTAGATTCCCTATGCTGTACATTACACACCCATTACTTGTTTTATACTTGGAGATGTGGACCTCTTACTCCCCTTCCCCTTTTACCCCTCTTTAAATTTATGAATTACAGCTGACATTCAATATTATTTTATATTAATTTCAGGTGTATGGCATAATGGTTAGACATTTGTATAATTTAAGAAGTGATCTTCCTGACTAGTCCAGGACCTATCTAGCACTATATATAGTTATTACTATATCATTGATTATTTCCCTGTGCTTTACATCCCCATGACTATTTTGTAACTACCAGTTTGTACTTTTTTATCTCTTTACCTTTTTCACCCTGTCTCCTTATCCCCTCCCATCTATCACCCCAACAAATATAGTACCCATCTACACCATAAATAGTTATTACAATATTATTGACTATATTCCTCATGCTATACCCTACATCTCCATAACTACTTTGCAACAACAGATTTATACTTCTTAATCCCTTCTGCTTCTTTCACCCATACCCACAAAACCCCTCCCATCTGGCAACTATCAGAATGTTTTCTGTATCTGTATTATTTTCTGTTTTATATGTATTTCTGTTTTGTTTGCTAATTTTTTTCATAGCTTCCACATATAAACAAAATCCCATGGCATCTGTCTTTCTCTGTCTGATATACACCACTCAAAACAACACCCTCTAGGTCCACGCAAGCTGCTGCAGATAGCAAGAACCCGTTCCCTTTCATGGCCGAGCAACATTCCTTTGTATATAAGTACCACCTCCTTTTTATCCATTCATCCGTAGAAGGACACCCAGGCTGTCTCCACATCTTGGCCATTAGAAACAATGCTGCAATGGACATACGGATGCACATGTCCCCTCAAAATAGCCTTTTGGGTTCCTTCGGATAAATACCCTGGGGTGGGATTACTGGGCCCGTCATTGTCTCTTTTTATAGCCTTTGTTTTAAAATGTCTTTTGTCTGGTATAAGTATTGCTACCCCAGATTTTTCTTTTTCATTTTCATTTTCGTGAAATATTTTTTCCATCCCTTTACTTTCTGTGTGTGTCTTTCAATCTGAAGTGAGTCTCTTGTAGGCAGCATATGTAAGGGTTTTGTTTTCTTATCCAGTCAGCCTTCTTATGTCTTTTCATTGGAGCATTAATCTATTTACATTGAAAGTAATTGTTGATAGATACGTAGCTATTGCCATTTTATTATTTATAACTTTGATTTTTTTTCATTTAAGGAAGTCCCTCTAACATTCCTTGTAATAATGCTTCAGTGGTGATGAACTTCTTTAGCTTTTTCTTGTGTGGGAAACTCTTTATCTGTCCTTCAATTTTAAATGATAGCCTTGCTGGGTACAGTAGTCTTGGTTGTAGGTCTTTGGTTATTGTCACATTGAATATTTTGTGCCAATCACTACCGGCCTGCAAAGTTTCTATTGAGAAATCAGCTGACAATCTTATGGGAGCTCCCTTATAGGTTAATAGTTGCCTTTCTCTTGCTGCTTTTAGGATTCTTTCTTTGTCTTTAACCTTTGCCATTTTAATTATAATGTGTCTAGGTGTGAGCCTGTTTGGGTTTATCCTGATTGGGACTCTCTGTTCTTCCTGGACTTATATGTCTATTTCCTTCTCCAGGTTAGGGCAGATGTCCGTCATTATTTCTTCAAATAAGTTTTCAATCTCTTGCTTTCTCTCTTCTCCTTCTGGTACCCCTATGACACAAATGTTGTTATGCTTAATGTTGTCCCAAAGGTCTCTTAAACCATCCTCATTCTTTTTGGATTCTTTTTTCTTTTTGCTATTCCAATTGGGTGTTTTCTGCTACCTTATCTTCCAAATCACTGATTCAGTTATCTTCTTCAGCTAGTCTGCTGGTGATTCCTTCTAGTACATTATTTCAGTTATTGTATTTTTCACTTCTGACTGGTTCTTCTTTATGATTTCTGTGTGATTTTTTATGCTTGCTATCTCTTTGTTAAAGTTCTCACTAAGATTCTTGAGCATCCCTATAAACATTGTTTTGAACTCTGTATTTGGTAGGTTGCTTGCCTCCATTTCATTTAGTTCTTTTTTTGGATTTTTCTCCTGTTCTTTATTTTGGGATGTATTTCTTTGTTTCCTCATTTTGGCTGCCTCTCTGTGTTTGTTTCTATGTATAAAGTAGGTCTGTTATGTCTCCCAGTCTCGGTTGTATGGCTTTATGTAGTAGGCATCTTATGGGGCCCAGTGGCACAGTCTTTCTGGTCACCTGACTCGTGTGTTCCAGGAGTGTCCCTTGTGTGGGTTGTGTGTGCTCTTCTGTTATAGTTGAGCCTTGCTTGCTATTGGCACATCAGTGGGTGGTGTTGACCCTCAGGCTGACTGGCTATGGGGTTTGGCCATGTCCACAGCTTATGGGCTTCTGTGTGGGAGGCTTACCCCACTGAGTGGGATTTGTCTCTGTGGGCTCTGATGCCTGTTGAGACCACCCTTTGTGTGACACTTGTGAGGCTAATTGCATAGTGTTCTGCTGTGGTCTGAAGCAAACCTCAAGTATGTTGGTTCTGGGGCCTTTTGGGAGGTGCTCCAGTACAGGCCCAGGTCAGCCACTGCCTGTGACTGGCCAGGGGCTACCTGGTAGGACCTACAAAGTGATCTGCATTTGTTTGCTGCCTGTGCTAAACCTGGAGGTCCGTGGGAGAAGCCGTGCTGAGAACTGAGGACAGCTGCCACTAGTACTAGGCCTGGGGTTACTCTGCAAAAAGCCAGGACACTTGGAGGCCAGCTGCCATTTGCTGGTTCCCTTAAGGTTCCGCCACTGATAAAGCCTTGTGCGATAAGCAAGTTGGGTGAGGCAGAGTCTCAGGGAGTCACTAGAGTGGTCATCTGGTTAATGTAGATTCTGGTTTGGTGCCAGTGTTGAGCTTGGAGCAACTTACCAGAAGTCTCAGAGCACACTGAGGTGAGTTGACCCCTGCCTGGGGCCTGTGGACTACAATAGTTTTCCAAAAAAGCGTGCAATGCAGGTGGGGCTGGCTAGTTCTGGAGAAAGTGCCTCTGGTGGTCCGAGAGTTGGATGGGGTGGGGTTCCAGCCGAGTCAGCAAGGTAGAGCACCAGAGCTCACCAGGCCAATCAGATTCAAGTTTGGCCTGTGAGGGAGGGCTCAACATAGAAAAGATGCCACCCACATGCCAGCTGCATGAGAAGAGGATCCCTCACCAGGAAAATGCTGACTCTCCTCCAGTTTTCCCCCTGCAGCTACACAACTCAGTCTGTCCCTTGTATGTCTCAGAGGCCCCCCGAGTCACTGTCTCTCTGCTGGAACCCAAGGTGAGTGCCTGTGAGCAAGTGAATCTGTGTGTGGGCTGTTTAAGAGGACATCTCGGTTTCCCACACCCTTCCGTCCCACCTGAATGGTGGGAATCATCACTGTGTTTCACAGCCAGATATTGTGGGGGCTCCTCTCCCTGGCACCAGTGTTCTGGTCTAGGGAGCCTGGTGGGGAGCTGGGGTCCCTCGCTCCTCCAGGGGGAACCTCTGTAACCAATATATCCCTCTTGATTCTGAACCGCCACAGGGAGGTTTGGGGCCTGTTCCACAGCTCTGCCCCTTCTGCCAGTCTCAATGTGGCTTCTTTATATTTTCATTTATAGGACTTCTCTTAGGCTAGATAGATTTCATTTAGTTCTCCAGGTTGATCATTCTATAATTTAATTGTGATTTTAATGTGTTCATGGAAGGACACAACCACAGTGTTTATCTACTCTGCCATCTTGGGTCTCTTCTGGAAGTTATTTAGTAATAGTCCCCCCGTCCCAACCCCCAAGGATGAGGACACTTCAAGTCAGGTAGTTACAGTATCAGCAATGTCTTATGATTGATAATGATTCATAAATGTATTTTAGGGGTTTTGAGAAATGGATTATTTGGTCAAGATTAGGATTTGCATTTGCCTTGAGGCAATTTATTTGATAGTTGTTGTTTTCTTCCAGGGTCCCGTTTTAAGACAGAAGTACTTGGGAAGGTGAGGGAGGATGGACATAGTAGACTCACGAGACTAACAATTCTTTGTAGTATCTATAATAGCATATAGAAATCCCTGAATACTGAAGTATCCTGATTTGTTCCAATTTACCACCAATCCAAATAACTAAGCACTAAGTTCTGTCAGGACTCAGAATTTACCTGTTGGGAGGTAAAGTGTTTAAGATTTCTTGATTAACTGATCAGATCTGAAGCTTGGTTCTACCACTTAACAGCTGTGTGACCTTGGGCAAGTTACTAAATTTCTCTGTCTTTTTCTTTTTTAAACTTTGTAAATGGGAAAAATAATAGTACCTTACTACTCACTATTAGAATTATTAGGGATTCAACTAAGTTGAAATATATATATATATATATATATATTTCAACTCACTTTGGCACATTTTAGGCACTCAATAAATGTTAGCTATTATTATTGTTGTTTGAAACAATTTGTTTTTAATCTCCTTCGTTATTCTGTTTCCATGCTAGCTCATAAAGCCAGCCTGCCAACAGACAATGTAAGATATTTCACTAGGCAATGAAGGATGTAGTCATATGTTATTTATTTATTTCAGTATTAGAAACCCAATAAGAGCATCCTTCAAAGTAAAGTCCTATCCTGGGTAGCCCCTACCCGTTGTATTTATCATCGCTGTGTGTTTATAAAGTTGCATATCTATTGTGTATCTATTCATTAAATGAACCCACAGTTTCGGTTAACTTGGGGAATAGAATATTGATTTAAACCATGCTTTGGGAGGCTTATCTATCACTTTGAACAAAGAAAAACTTATATGAAATTGGATTTCACTGCATGAGACAGGAAAAAACATACTCCACTGAATATAGTCTGTGGTTGTAAGGCCAAGTTCTAGAGGTATCATCAATATATCGGGTTCCTGCTTTCATTTTTTAATGATCTCTGTCAACTCTGATAAAGATACGTTCACTTTTATTGAAGCAGAATTTACCCTGCCCAATTATTTTCTTTTTTAACACACTGAGTATACCTTCAGCCTGTCACTACCCCAGAATTGACATATCTACCTGCAAGATTTGTTAATGTTGGAGAATCAATGTTTTGTGAAGAAATTTTGTTTTATTTTGGCTGTAGATTTTGAGTTTTCTTTGTGTGGATTTCAACTCATTTCAAAGCTACTTTCATGGAGAGAAAAAGGGTATATGTTGCAAATACTGAATTCACTAGCTTCATCTTGCTCTGCCCCCTTTTCTCAGTTTCCGGGTGCCTTGCTGGATAGTTGAATCAAAAGCTTTCTTAAATCTTATCCAGTGTTAGAGGCAATCAGTCCTGAAAACAGCCTTCTAGGCTGGAGGCAGAGACTACATGTCATCCCTAGTTTCCTGTCCCTAATATCCTTTCTCCTATTCTTTTAATAATAGAACCCTGGAATACATGCTTATCCAACTAAAGACTCATTTCCTAAACTCCCTCAAGACTGAGGGTAGCCACGTGGCTCACTTCTGGCTTACCGGGGTTTGAGGCCAAGTGAAGCATGCTGATTGCATGTTATACCCCCAAATGAAGGTCATGTTCTCTCACTGTCCTTCCCCTTTCTGTGGCTGGAATGCAGCAGTTGGAACAGCAATGTTAGACCACAAGATGGGAAACAAACCATTGAGGATGCAAAACAACTAGACAGAAGGAGCCTGGGTCCCTGACGCTGTAGAGCTGCTATTGCAGTCCTGGCCTATATACGCTCAGACTGTCTCAGAAAGAGAAACAAACTATTTTGCACAAACCACTGTTATTTTAGCTCTTGCTAGAGATGGCTGAACTGGTATCCTCACTAATGCAGAACTGGGATTTAGATGTGGCACACTAAACATGACATAAAATACAGTTAGCAGTGAGTGGCAAAGAAAAATATTACAGGCCAGAAACTTGGTGCTGCTTGGTGTTGCACAGAAAAGCATTTGGGAAAACTTTTACCTGTGATCTTAGAAGGGAGGCCTCATGCCAACAGAGCACATGATTCCAGCGGAACCAGTTGGAAAACCTCAGGATGGTGGTATGTGTTGGATGAGTCTTCCTGCTTTGGAAAGGCCACCAAAGACATGGACTCAAGACTTGAAGAAATAGCAATAGCAGCAGATGACACTGTGCCCAAGCCTTCCTCAGGGGTCGCCATAAATGCTCTTGACCAGACAATGAGGGGTTATCTCAGCTGCAAAATCAGATTATGGCACTGTCTTCCCATCCGAGATTTTGTTTCAGATGGACTTATGGAAGTCACCCTAAAGAGGAGGGAAGAGCGTATTGGGCAGAGCATAGAGGCCAATAAATGAGCACCAGTGTTTTTACACACAACAGATCGGTCTAGATGAAATTTTGGTTGTGGTTACTTACACTTGCAAGTATCTAGAAGCAAATAAATCTTAAAGCTTTTGAAGAAAGAGATTGCAAGCCTGGTCTGCAAAAGTCTGTGATTAATCATCCCCCAGACTAACCCTAGGCTTTCTTAGACGTACAACTAGAAAATAGATGGTGAACTTGTGCTGCCCTCGAGAGAGAAACACTCTCCATTATCTGCTTCACAAGAGGCATGGAGGATCCAGGACATAGGTGTTTCTCCCAGAAAACCAGGAGCGGCCAGAAAGCCTGTCCAAGGAACTTGTTTCACTGCCCAGCAGGATGTGAAAATCACTATAGACAAAGAGCTGCTGTGTTTTCCATTCATCCCTTTTCTGAATGGGAGTTATCTTACTGTTGTCCTGACTCTACTCAACCATGTTGCTATGGGGACAACGGCTTCTAGATAGCTCAGTCTGTGGGCATCCAAAACAGACCTAATGGGGAGAGCTGTGCGACACCCAGAGACAGTTACCACATTTGCGCTTCATTTGGGAGCTTCAGCGTGCCTCCCTTGGGAATGACGGGAAGGTGTTCCGTGCCTGGGAGGAAGGAAATGCATACGTATTTGGTTGGGACAATGGGGATCTTATGTCAGAGAATGCTAGTTTCCTCCCATCCCTATTTTTCCTCCTTTAGTAATCTAATGCCTAAGACTTACCCCAGTGCGTGGCTTCCACCATAAAGACTCCTATTTCCTGATCTCCTGTGGCGAGTTTGGCTGCTTAAGTTCTGCCTGATGACATGTGAGCGAGAGGTCTGGGTGCTGTTTCTTTGTTGAGGCTTTAAAAGGAACAGACATGTTCATCCCTTCAACTTTCCCTCCTCTCCATTTCTGCTGGCTGGAATATGAACAGGATGGACGGAGCTGGAGCAGCCATCCTGGACCATGCGACAAAAGAATTGGCATGTTGAAGATGCTAACATACCAGATGTAAGGTACCTGGTGCCTTGACACGTGGAGCCCTGTACGGGCCTGGACTGCTCTGTGTGGACGCTGAGATGGAGGAGAATACGCTGTGCTGCTAAAATCACTCTTCTCTTGGCCTCTGTTTCAGCAGCTGAGGTGGTATCCTAAGCAGTATAATATGACACTATTTCTTGTGAAATGAAGATCCGAGGAGCTGACATCCCCTCCCCAGATTGGAACTATGGGAATGTTAATAGTGGGTTCAGAGGTTCTCCTGTGTGCCCCTGAGTGCTACACAGCAAGGATTGCACCAGCTGTTCCGTGGTCCATTCAGAGGCCCTCTGACGTGACAGGATGCCTGGGGGTTGTTAATCTCTGCCCTCACATGAAGCAGCTGATGGGAGTGCCTGGTGCGGGTGTTGTAACATCCTGCCCACAAACAGGCACCGTCTGTCTGAACTGCATTGCTACCAAGAGCTGGCAGGCCTGGAATGATATAATTGAAAAGAAGGCTGTGACCTCTGACTCCTCCTCAGGAATCGCTGCGGCTGCCACCATGCACCTGCCAGCTGACGAGGGCTGCCCTGTGCACACGTGCTCTGCCTCTGAACTGTCCCAATCCCCAGCTTTTCAGCACAGCTTGAGTACAAGCAGCCAGCTACTTTAGAGGCACTTTCTCTGCCCACATAAAATGCTGCTGGTCTCAGAGCCAGGGGAATTGTATTAAATTTTGCAATCTCATCCGTGGATTTAGAGCATGACATATGATTCAAGGCGAGGTCTTGTAACGAGTATAGTATTTTATATAAAAGATTTACATTCTCATTTAATTCTGTCTAGCTTTGTAGTCTAATGGTCAAGACTGGGCTCTAGAATCAATAAGTTTGGGGTATAATTCCTGGCTCCTCACTCTGCAACACCAGGCAAGTTACTTATGCTTTCTGTCTTAATTGTGTCATTTATAAGATGGAGACTTTTGAGATGAGAATTACCTGTTTAGCTCTGACTCAGTACTTGGTTTAGACTAAGCTCTCAGTAAGTGTTGGATACTATTGAAATTTTTATTATTATAACCATGCATCTTACCAGATATGTGACTAATCACAAAAATCCTTCTGTTACTAAATCTCTGAGACCCAGAAACACTTGGTGGGGGTAATAATGATGCTTGATTGATTGATGATGGAATGATATGCCCTGCAGGGAAGGATAGTAAAACAAACACATTTGACATAATTACCTTAGGAGAAATGTGGCCAAAAAGAAGTCTTCACTCAGGCAATGAATATGTATTAAATACCAAGTCAGGACTAGGTTTTGTTCTGGGTGGAAAGAAAATAGCAGACAAAGTGCCTGTTTGATGGGAACTTATATTCTGGTGGGGAGAGCCATTCAACAAATTAGTAAACAATTACTTTTGGGTAGCCAACTTTCCCAAACACACACAGCTCACCAGTTAGGTGGTACAGAGCCAGATTTGGTTTCTGGAAGTCTGATCTCTGAGGCTTTATGCTTCATTTTGACCTTTTACTTCTGTTCCTAGAAAACTCATTGGAATGGATGATTCTCCTTGGTACAGTTCATTCAGGAAACCAACACGCACAGCCTCTTCCTTGGCCTAAATACTCGACAGGCATGCTTTCCCGACTCACAGTACCACACACCTAGAAGAAGGCTCAGATCCTGCATGGTTTAACCCGCACATCAGCCTTCTGCGAGCTGATTGACCTTGGACAAGCTATGCAATTCCTCCACTGTCAGTTTCTCACTGGTGCAAAGTGGGGATAATGATCCTGACTTTGGATGATGCTGGGTGCATCTCTCTGTTGGCTCCCGAAAGCTGCCCAGTAAACATCAGCCTAAGTGCACTTTAAAAAGTGGGGAAGGATGTGATTCAAATTCAAAACAGAGGCACTTGGCTGGTGAAGTTCTGTTTGTGACATTGTCCCTGGGCTTTGGGGAAGGGGACGGATGAAAACAATGGGCATCGTGGAGCAGGCAGTATCTGGGCCCAGCTAAGAGGCTGGCTGGAACTGCATGCAGAGGAAAGCAGGGTAGCATTCAAGTAAAAAGACTCCAAAAAGGGATAGAGATTAAAAAGCTATTAAATGGATGGAGGGTTAATAAAAATACTCTTTTGAAATAAATGGAAGATCATTCAGACAGTGAGGGAGATAATGAGAATTGGATGTGATGTAATAGTGGATGGAGATTGGGAAGAGCAAGAAATGGAAGCGTTGTCAGATTCCGAGTCCCCACCTGCTCTCAATCTCACCCCTGGCTGAGCAGGGCTGGGAAGGGATGCCCGAAAATTATAACCAGCGCTTTTAAGCTAGAGCTTTGGGTTTATATCCAGGATTTACAATTACGCTGTTTGGGCCTGGAGCTTAATTTCTCTGGGTTCAGATGTGAACATCCAAGTCTATGCAGTTATGCTGACCTGTGTGATTGAATGCAGATTTGCCTTTAATGTATTGGTGTTTGGTTTGTCTTTACTATAAGACAGCAAGTCATTAAAATTCTACCTCAGTTCCCTAAGATGTCTTAAATAGTTGTTCCTTGAGGGACAGAAAGGTAAAATAAAGAGAGAGAAAATGGACTCAGGGTCTGATAGACCTGGATTCAAGGCTTGGCTGTGTCACTGACTAGCTGTGTGACTTTGGGACACTCATGCAACCTCTCTGAGTTTTTCTATTTCAAACGTGGGCAATACACTACTACTCAATATAGGCACTCAATAAATAGCAATTATTCTTAACTTTAATAGATTATATAATACAAGGCAAAATGAGTAATACTCTCTTTAGGATCTATTTTATTCTTTTTAGCTTTAAATACCTCTCATTTAGTACCTTAAAATTGAGGCTATCAGTACTCTGTGTGAGTCCAGCTAAGGGCAGAATTTCTTCAGTATTTTTCCCCCCTACGATGCTCATTTTTATTTTTAAACAAATATTGTTTTCATAGAAACCAATGGGAGTCACATATAAAACAAAAGTTATAATTAGGCTCAAAATTTTTTTCACAAGTATCTTAGGTAAATGTTACCTTCAAGATGTGGGCAACCCTGAGGCTTTTGTCATTCATTGTATGACCACTTAAGTCAACAACAATTTACTCTATTTTGCCTTTGTTTCCCCATGTGTCCCTCCCACTGTCACCCAAAGATATCATGAAAGAAAGTTGCAGCCTCTAACATCTTATGAGGTTCTCGAGCCAGGCACTAGTTGGACCCAAGTAAGTACTGAATTTTAAATGTATTATTTTAATGGTTGGAAATGGGTTTCGATAAGCAATTCTAATGATTGTCAGATTCAACCCTTTTTCCTACCTGAACCTACAGCCCTTCCTACCATGAGCTAAATACTGGGTTAAGTCCTTTGACAAAATGTGATCAAACAATACAGTGAATGTTTAAATTAAGAAAAGATTATTATAGTAAAAGACACATTGCCATTAATCTCCCTCAAAACATCACCCCTCGCTTCCAACACACTTACCCCATTATTCGTACCACTGTCTGAAGCAGTTCTGGAAGTCCTCTTTTGTGAGTGTCTTTAGTTGCATTGTCATGGCTGCCTGGATGTCCTGAATCATTTTGACTTTGGGGAAGAGCCAGAAGTCTCATGGTGCCAGATGCAGTGAATAAGGTGGATGAGGACACACCGTAATGTTTTTATTTGACAGAAATTGCCATATACCAGAAGCGATGTGTGACACGGAGTGTTGTCAAGATGGAGGATGATTTATGGCACACTTAATTTTTTTATTTTTATTTTTTGAAGGGGAACAGGACTTTATGGGGAACAGTGTGTACTTCCAGGACTTTTTCCAAGTTGTTTGTCCTTTCAATCTTAGTTGTGGAGGGCGCAGCTCAGCTCCAGGTCCAGTTGCCGTTGTTAGTTGCAAGGGGTGCAGCCCGCCATCCCTTGTGGGGGTCGCACCGAGGTTGAGAGGACGCGCTCAACCAACTGAGCCATCCGGGAGCTCAGCGGCAGCTCAGCTCAAGGTGCTGTGTTCAATCTTAGTTGCAGGGGGCGCTGCCCACCAACCCTTGCGGGAGTCGAGGAGTCGAACCGGAAACCTTGCGGTTGAGAGCCCGCGCTCCAACCACCTGAGCCACAGGGCCGGCTCCATGGCACACTTAAAACACATCTTCTCTCAATTCAACCACAAGCTCACACCCAACTGACTGCACCAAACAAGCTGAAACTTGTCACACATTTTACTAAGGCTGGATGTGCTGCTTTCTGTATTGAAGGTCGTCCCTGCTTTTCCATTGGATGGCACTTGGCACCAGTATTTACTATATTTTGTGATCACAGTGGAAAGGCTCTGTGTCACACATGGCTTTTGGTATGGCAATTTCTGTCAAATAAAAACATTACCGTGTATCCTTATCTACCTTATTCACTGGATCTGGCACCATGTGACTTCTGGCTTTTCCCCAAAGTCAGCGACCATGAAAGGTAAACATTTGAATCAATTCAGGACATCGAGGCAGCCATGACAACACAACTAAAGACACTCATGAAGGAAGACTTCCAGAACTGCTTCAGAAAGTGGTAAGAATGATGGGATAAGTGTGTTTGAAATGAGGGGCAGTATTTTGAGGGGGATTAATGGCACTGTGTCTTTTACTGTAATAATTTTTTTAAAATTTAAACATTCACCGTATTGTTTGATCATACCTTATATGCACATTTCATTTAATCCAAACAATAACTCTGAGTGACCTCTGAGGTTGGCGGGACTCTGGATTTTCTCCAGGTCACTCAGCTAGTAAATGGCAGAGTGGGTTTGCCCCAGGCAGCCTGACCCAGAGCCCTCTTCAGTATGGTGCTGGAAGAACACACTAACACTCAAAGGTTCCTCTTTCCAACATGTGGTTAAGAGCCATGGCTTGGCTAAATCATTGCTCTTCATTTAAAACAGGCTTTGAAAGTGTCATTTACAGCAATACCCTTGTTCTGTACAAAGCAAGAAACCATAGGCACCAAATCTAAATGAGGCCATATGGGGAGGTGGGAATAACACAAGCTCCCATTTCTATTCTGAACTGCCGGGAAGAGGACGCCTCTTCTTCCACGGTGCTGATTGCTATGCACGCTCTCTGCACAGGATAATGGACCCCTCTGCTATCTACTCCTCTGACTGCCAGCCAATCACTCGAAGCTAATCATGTCCCCTTGGCCAGTCTGTGCACATATCTCAGCCTCCCTTCCCTTCCGCTGTGGGAGAAAGAAGACAGGGAGAGAAAGCCTCTGGCCTTTAAGTGTTTGCACTGGACGCCTGAGTGGAGTGAGGCAGTGAGATAAGGGGTATTTCAGGCTATTTCTTCTGCTTGTGTGAATAGCACATGATTGATTGCAGAAAAAAAGAAATTTATTTCCCTGCAGACATATTTTTATCATTTGCTTGAATTCCTTGATGCCTACTCACCATATGTAGAGAAGAGCCGGTCTCCTTCAGAGGCAGATGGGAGGGAAAATGGCTAACACTTTAAACCTGAAAAAATATATATGGAAAGGCACTGCCAGATAGAATGTTCTGTGACCTATAAGCTTTGGAATGGGTCAGAAGGATTATCCTAAGGCTGACATTTAGAAATGATGAGATCTGTTGGCTGCTGTGTTTGCATGTAGCATGCCAAAATACCACCCAGAGCTCCCCTTCCGGGGAGGCCCCCATGAAGTCCCATTGAATAGCAGAGCTTTAACCCTAGGGGTGAGAGCCAGACTAAGAGGGTCACTTTTCACTGACTTTTACAGCGTTAGATGACTTTATTTAAAGGGACATATTCAATTTAGTTAAGCTCTAAAATTATGTACTCCTACAGAAGAAGGCTTAGGAGAGGCTAATATAAATGGAAATGATTTCAGAGGGAGAGGTGGAGAGGAGGGTGGTCGGTGGATGGTGGACAGGGTAAGAGGAGAGTGTAGATAAATAAGGATTTGTATGCAATGCGTTTCTTGGACACGAGTTTCTTTCTTTCTTTTTCCCCCCCCTCTGGTATATACATTTAGGTGGGAAAATATCTACATGGGATGGGTTAGTTCTGTGAGACTTGACAATTTGGGCAATTTCAAGACCACTTTGTTTCCTGATGTAAAAATGTGAGTACCTGGGCACCCATCCTTTGACTAGGGCCATAGATAAGGCCATTCTCTGACGATAGTTGTCATATGGTGCTTTGCACAGGTGGAGGCTGAGCAGTGGAGGCAGAAAACTATCAGGGCTGGTTTGGGAAGGTGTTTTGCACTTCTGTGTGAGTACCAGGGAGTCTGACACTCTGGGAATGCCCTCGGAAACAAATTCCCCAGAAGAGCAGACCTGTCCCTGGAATGGCTGGAGGCTGCCCAGTTCCCCCTTCTGGCTCCTTCTTCTTCACGGGTCCTGCTGGGAACTTACCATTTAGGACAGATCCATGTCTCATTCCCTTTCAGACTTCCCCAGGAAGGGTAGGAGGCATAAACAAGAGAGAGTGAGGCAGAGATTAATTAAATAATTGAGAAGCCAGTGGCCAGTAAAGGTGAGTGTAACCTTTTGCTTCTAAGACTGACTGTGTTTATAAAGCAGGGGTGATTTTAAATAGTCTTTGAGGGTAAAATGTACAGTCTAGTTCAGCTGTCTAACATGCTAATGAACTGGTCCCCTCTGACTTTTTAATTTCAAAGTGATTATGCTGGATCTTTGATTTTATTCAAAATACATGCAATTTTCATATCCTTCAAGTCTTTCTTTCTGGCGTGTACTCCCTTCTTTATCCCTTTAATCTTTTTTTTTTTTGATATTGTTTTGCTTTCTCCCTTCAATTGCTCTGTTTGTTCAAGTTCTAGAAGGCTAATTCTTCTCTCTTGCATTTGGTGACTGTCCCTTGTAGTGGACCATTTCCTTGGTCTCTCCTGGATTCTGTCCTCTGCACCTTTTTCCTTTGCTGATTATAATCTAGGTCCTTCTGCTGTAATAAACCATAACTGTGAGTGTAACAGTGTTTCTGAGTTCTGTGATTCCATCTAGCAAACCATGGATACAAGGGAGGTTTCGGGCCCCTCTGATGCAGGATGGTTCTCAATTCCAGCTCTAACACTGTGCCCGGGTCTCTCTGTGAGTGTTACAACCTCAACATTGAATCCGAAATATTTGGTTGTTAAATACAGTGATTTCTTTCAGGGACAACTTTCTTCTCCAGGGCACTTACAGTGTTATGCTGATGCTGGCTTGGAGGAAATAAGCAATATTATCTGGCTCTAGTTCCCATGTTTTCTTGAGACAGAAGAAGGCTTGTTGGCAGATGTATATTCACCTCTACTGGCCTATTTGCAGAGCCTCCTACTTCTTGATTTGTAGCCCTTGTATCTACTTCAGATTAATCTCAGATTCTAAGAGATGATCCTCTTAGGCCAATATTTGCATTTTTTTTTTTTTTGGACTACTCTGAGCCTGGTACACAGTAGGCTTCTAGTACATTTTTGGTGCTTGTTTATGTAAAGCCTCCTTATCCCTTCAGTTTTCTTTCAAGTTATGTTTCTTGGCTATGGAAAGAATGTTCTGATTTATTCTATCGTTACAAGCCCTGGAATTTGATGCCCAAAGGAAGACAAAATGTCTGTTTCTCTCTGTGTGTACCAGTACCAAGCACAGGATAGTGACACAGAGTCAGATAATCATTGGACTCAGAGAGTCATTGAACTGGTCTGAAAACAACGCTTTAGGCCACCCCTAATCTCTGTGGGCATATCTATAAAGTAGAACGGCCTAAAATTGTGCTCCCTTAAATGTTTATAGTGAACAAAGAAGTTGTTCACTATCTTCCCAGTCATATGAAAATAATCTTACATCTCTCAGTTTTAATCTTTTACAACTTAATGGATATCACTTCCTCACAGTCTTTTGTCGAGCTGTGTAATTCTATTCCCCATCCCTTTCTGAGTCTCTTCATCATCCTCTATTTTACATAGGTGTAAAACTGACATTCAGACACTACAATAAGGGGGCTGACTATAGTTAAATGTATACTAAAGTGGTATTATAAGAGTCACCCCTCTTTTGGAAGCCTCTGAGAGAAACCAATTTTATCATTTACTTATTTTTTTAATTATTCAAATACAGTTGGCATACAATATTATATTAGTTTCATATGTGCAGCGTAGTGATTAGACATCTATATAATGTACGGGGTGATCACCTTGATAAATCTGGTACCCATATGACACCATACATACTTATTACAACATTATTGACTATATTCCTTATGCTATACCATACCTTCCCATGACTACTTTATAACCACCAATTTGTACTTCTTAATCCCTCCCCCTTTCTCACCCATTCCTCTAACCCCCTTCCCATTTGGCAACCAGCAAATATTCTATGTATCTATGAGTTTGTTTCTGTTTTGTTTGTTCATTTATTTTGTTCTTTAGATTCCAAATATAAGTGCAATCGTATGGCATTTGTCTTTCTCTGTCTGACTTATTCTGCTCAGCATAATACCTCAGCATTTATCAATATTGTTGCAGATGGCAAGATTTCATTTGTTTTCATGGCTGAGTAATATTCTATTGTATATATGTACTACCTCTTCTTTATCCATTCATCTATTGATGGATACCCAGGTTGCCTCCACATCTTGGCTATTGTAAATAATGCTGCAATGAGCATATGGATGCACATGTCCCTTCGAAGTAGTGTTTTGGGGTTCTTTGAGTAAATACCCTGAAGTGGGATTAGTGATTCCTTCTTTGTCTCTTGTTATAGCCTTTGTTTTAAAGTCTATTCTATCTGGTATAAGTATTGCTATCCCAGATTTTTTTTTTCATTTTCAGTTTCATGAATTATCTTTTTCATCCCTACACTTTTAGTCTGTGTATATTTCAATCTGTAGTGAGTCTCTTGTAGGCTGCATATGTAAGGGTCTTGTTTTCTTATTCATTCAGCCACACCATATCTTTTGACTAGAGCATTTAATCCATTTCCATTTAAAGAAATTGTTGACAGATATGCAGTTATTGCTATTATTCATATTTTTATCTTTTTTTGTTCTTCTTAAAAAATCCCTTTAATATTTCTTGTAGTACTGGTTTGGTGGTAATGAACTCCTTTAGCTTTTTCTTGTCTGGTAATAAGCTCTTTACCTGCCTTTGATTATAAGTGATAACTTTACTGGGTAGAGTAATCTTGGTTGTAGGTCCCAGCTTTTCATCACTGAATATTTCATACCCTTGAATATTTCAATCCCTTCTGGCCTGCTAGGTTTCTATTGAGAAATCAGCTGACAGTCTTATGCGGGTTTCCTTGTAGGTAACTAACTGCTTTTCTCTTCCTTCTTTTAAGATTCTCTCTTTGATTACCAGAGGGTAAGGGGTGGGGGTGGAAGATGATGGTAAAAAGGATCAAATATATGGTGATGGAAAGAGAACGTTGGTGAACACACAACGTGATATATAGATGGTGTATTACAGAATTGTACACTTGAAAGCTATGTAACTTTGCTAACAATTGTCACCCCAATAAACTTTAATTAAAAAAAAAAACAGATTCTCTTTTTGTGTTTAGCCTTTGGTATTTGACGTATGATGTGTCTTGGTGTGGGCCTCTTTGGGTTGATCTTATTTGGGACTCTCTGCCCTTCCTGGGTTTGTATGTTTATTTCCTTCAACAGGTTAGGGAAGTTTTCTGTCATTATTTGCTCCAATAGGTTTTCAATTCCTTGCGTCTCTCTTCTCCTTCTGACACCTCTATGATACAAATGTTGGTCCAGTTGATGTTGTCCCAGAAGCCCCTTAAACTATCCTCAGTTTTTGGGATTCTTTTTTCTTTTTGCTGTTCTGATTGGGTGTTTTCTGCTATCTTATCTTCCAAATCACTAATTCAATTTTCTGCTTCTTCTAATCTACTGTTGATCCTCTCTAATATGTTCTTCTTTTCAGTATTGTGATATATATTTCTGAATAGTTCTTTTTTATGTTTCCTATCTCTTTGTTGAAGTTCTCACTGAGATCATTGAGCATCCTTGTAATCAGTGTTTTGAACTCTGCATCTGGTAGATTGCTTGTCTCCACTTTGTTTAATTCTTTTTCTGGAGCTCTGTTCTGTTCTTTCATTTGGGACATGTTTCTTTGTCTCCCCATTTTGGCTGCCTCCCTGTGTTTGTTTCTATATTTTAGGTAAGGCTGCTATGTCTCCTGGTCTTAGTAGAGTGGCCTTATGTAGTAGGTATCCTGTGGCGCCCAGTGGTGTAGTCTCCCTGGTCACCTGAGCTGGGTGCTGCAGGTGTGTCCCTTGTGCGGGTTGTGTGTTCCTGCCTGTTGTACTTGAGCCTTGGTTGCTGTTTGTACATCAATGGGAGGGATTGGCCCTCAGGCTGATTAGTTGTGAAGACTGGCAGCGACTACAGTGGAGGAGCTGTTGTGTAGCGGCTGACCTTATGAAGCAGGATTCTCTTTAGTAGGGCTCTGGTGCTTGCCTAGTCTGACCTTTGGGTGTGTCACCTGCTGAGGCAGCTGGGTGGTTCTCAGGCTCAGTTGAACCTGGCCACTGGGCATGCTGACCTTGGGGCCTCCTGAGAGGCTGCTGCCACAGGCCAAGTTCATTCGCAGCCTGTGCCCTGCCTGGTGCCACCTGGAACAAGCCACAGAACACTTTGCAGATGGCTGCCACGTGCCCTGAGCTTGGAGGTGCCTGGGAAAGATCAAGCCTCAACCTAAGGCTGGCTGACACTAGTGCCAGTCTTGGGGCTGTGTTAGACAATTCTCAATGATGGTTGTTCTGTAGTTTAGTTATAACTTTGATGTAGTCAAGAAAGGATGTAAGCACAACATTTACCTACACCACCATCTTATTATTTATTGATTTATTTAATTTCAGCTTTATTGAGGTATAATTGACATTAAAATAGTAAGGTATTTAAAGTATACATCATAGTGATTTGATATATGTACACTCATATACGGTAAAAGGTTGCCCCCAACCTAGTTTATTAACATATCTATTACCTTCCATGTTTATCTTTTTTTATTTTAATGAGAACATTTAAGTTTTGCTCTCTTAGCAAATTTCAGTTATACAACACAGTGTTATCAACTATTGTCACCATGCTTTACATTAGATCACCAGATCTTATTCATTTTATAGCTGAAAGTTTGTACCTTTTTACCAATTTCTCCCTAGTTCCCCCACCCCAGAAGCCAACTTTAGACTAGCTTAGGCAAAGTAGAAAATAGGAAGATTTATTAGAAGGATATTATAGAGACTCATAAAATGGAAGGAAGACTGGAGAATTACTGATGAACTTTTCCCACATAAAAAATATTTTGTTAGTTGCTCCAGATCTCCTGTTTCCCACTAGATTTGATTCAGATAATTTGGAGGAGGAACTCTGATTGGTTGAACTTGAGTCATGTGCTCACTGTCAAACCAAGCACTCGAGCCAAGAATATGGAACCCTCTGATTGGCCAAAGTTGGATCACATGTTCCTCCTATTGGACAGTGCCTATTTTCAGAGAGAGAATGTGACAGGGAGTAAGAGGAACTAGTTATTATAATTTTGACACTTAATAAAATTTATATTTCTAATTATTTAGAACAAGGTCATAGTAGATGTTTTTCTTCAGTGTTGTGTTGCTAAATTAGTGATCTATGTTTCACAATAAATATGTCCTTCAAAGTATAATTTGGCTTAGCCAGTTATTCTATATGTTATATTGGCCAAGTCTGCTTTGAATCAGTATTGAATTACATTTTATTTTGTTAAATGGGTTTCTTTTAGCTCATCAAAAACTCTTCCAAAAAACTGAAAAGAAAAAAAAGTCCTGTACAATTCCTCCAGGACGAGAATTTGATGGTCATTTAACATTACCAAAATCTATGTGTTCATGCTAAATCCATTCTTAATGCTGGCACCCTATTTTCTAAAGTTGGAGAAAACTGCCTGCCATTTTTCACAAGGACATTTGTGGGCGGGGGACTCAGTTAACACTCCGTTTTCTTATCACATCACTTGATTTATCTAAGGGTAGAGGGAATGGAGTAGAAGTTTTGACAGGCAGCGATAGCTCAGCCAGTCAGGCTCAAATACCACTGCATTAGGATAAAACCCTTAGCCAAACAGATCTCCTAAATACCACCAAAAAGCAGGAATGAACCATGCAGACAGGGAGAAGGCTCCCATCCAAGCATTACAGAATCTCTGTCACACTTGGGCAAACTCAAAACACACCCACATATATGTATGTATCCTTTCCCGTTATTACTGGTAACCAGAGAGCTAACGGTGTAAGTTTAGCATCACACAAACTCAAGTGCTGACAACTTATTTTTACAAGGCAGCCTTGAGAAATCCAATAGAGGTAAACCAAAAGAGGGGAAAGAAATCATAAAGGAGGTGAGGGCACATAATTTAATCCTGGCTATTGGCACTCACTGGCTTTTAGAACTCACTTTCTCTCTGCCTCCCCTACCCCCATTTTCAACTATACGCTTTTCTGATAAAATGAGAAGTCAAAACAGTATTGGATGTGAGGACTGAAAAGGATACTGCAATTCTGTGTGTGTTTTGGGGTGTGGGTGATGATCTCGGGGAGACCTTGGAAAGCAGAACTGTTCATTTCTGTGAGGTTACCTGTTTCTGCTGAGGGAAGCAATCAGGCTGCATTGCTAATGTCCCAGAGCATGAACTTCCAGGCTTTCTGTCAAGTTCAATTCCATGAACTGGTTTAGGAGTTTCCTCGCCTACTACAAAGCTAATAACTCTTTTGGCTTCACATGGCAACTTAGCACTGAGGAAAAAGCACTGAACTTGGAGTAAAAAATCTGTATCAAGTCCTCGTTTTGTTTTTTATTGGCCATGTGACTTAAAATTTGGGAAGCCTTACTTCCCTTATCTGTAAAATAGAGGGAATAATAGCCTCTTTCATAAAATCACTTCGAGAATTCAAGGCAGCAGTGCACAGGAAATTGCTTTTAAGATGTCTAATGCTTTACAAATATAGGGGGTGATTATTACTTTTTATGGCCTTTCCCTTATCTCATAGTTCAAAGTCTGATAAGAAGATACTATTAGCAGCAACTTCAGCTGACACTTTGTTAGAACCTCTTACTTTTTCTTTCTCTGGGTTACTTATTTTTTTTCCTATATGGTACCTAAAATGTTCTAGAAGCACATGGCAGAGTATTCCAGAATGTGAGAACAGACAAATCGTCTAGGGAGGTGAGGGGTAAGAGTGTTAATTCCCACACATTAACAAAAATCTGTGGGTTTATTCCAGGAGTCGTTAACAAGGGAGGATTTTTGACTCCTCATCCATGGTCCTTTTGGCAATGTCTGGAGACATTTTAGATCTACAAAACATAAAGAGTGCTACTGGAGTCTGGGGCTAAGGATGGAGGCCAGGGAAGCTGCTAAACACCCTGCAGAACATAGGACAGTGTCCCGTAACAAAGAATTATCCACTCCAAATGTCAATAGTGCTGAGGTTGAGAAACCCTGTTTTATTTGGAGGAGATATCTTTCTTCTTAGGGTTCCCAGACAGATTTTGTCAATTGGTAAGCTTCCGGAAAGGAGATGGCCACAACCATGTCTCTTCTGCATTTCCTGTTTTCCCATCATCTCTGCTAGTAAATACTTAGGTTTTTAAATGATATCCTAAGTCAATGATATCATTGACATGTATTTTTCTCTCAACTATCATACTTCAAAATACTATGGATAGCTAGAAAAAAAAAAGACCACTTTAATTCATCTATGTCTTTCACAGTGTCTCTATTAGAATATTTTTTTGTAACCCGTGTCTTCAAATAAGGAAGCCTTGAGAGCAATTATGCTCTTGGCTCAAAAAAATTTGTTGTTGTTATTTTATAATATATTTGCCTGAGATGCTTTAAACCTTTTATATAATTCAGATAGAAACATTATACCTGTAGTAAGAACCATGAAATCTTTATTGAGTAGCTTTATTTCATATATATGCTACCATCCTAGTTTTAATAGTAACTTCAATTTTTTAAATATTGGAAATAATTTAAACTTTAGAAAAAATTTGCAAGATTACTCTCACATGCCTGTATTCAGATTCCTCAATTATTAACATTTTTTTAAACATTTCCTTTGTCAGTCTTTTTCTTCCTCATTCTCTCTAAATCCCCCCCCCGCAATTCTTTCACACACACACACACACACACACACACACACACACACATACACACACAATTTTTTTTTTCTGGACCACTGGAGAGTAAGTTGCAGACATAGTACCCATTAATCCTAAATACGTTAGTGTATATTTCCTAAAAAAATAAAGACTTTACTTCATAACCATAGTATAGACAACAAATTTTGAAAAATGATATTGATACATTACAGTTGTCTTAGCTAGAGACCTTATTCACACTTTACCAATTGTCCCAACACTGTCCTTTATAAAAGAAGGATCCAATTTGGAATTACACATTGTATTTAGTTTTCATGTTTCTTTGGTCTCCTTCAGACTGGAAGTGTAGCTCAGTCTTTTATGCCATTCTCATTTTTTAGGAGTACAGTATTTTGTATAGGGACCCTCAATTTGGTATTGTGTGATATTTTCTCCTGATTGAATTCAGTTTTGCATTTCTGGCAAAAATATCACAGAAGTGATGTATTCTTTTCAGAGCTCCCAATTTTGTGGCACAGAATCCCATTTTACTGGGCATGTTAACTTTGGTTACTTGGTGAAGATGGCTTCTGCTAGGTCTCTCCACTGTAAAGTTTGGTTTTCTTCCCCCCTTTATTTTTTCCCTTTATGTTCAATAAGTATATTTCAGGGATATACTTGGAGACTGTATAGATATATTTTTACGTAAAACATTTATTCACTAGTTTTAGCATCCATTGATTCTTGCTTCAGGCAAGAATTATTCATCAATTACTGTTTTTAGGGATGCCAAAGATTTTGTCTAATCTATTTATGTTTATTAGTTAGATGTAAGAGAAAGCTTTCTGTTCTGTTCATTAATTTACTCATGTATTTATATCGGTAAGGACTTATGGAGTCTTATGCTATTTAATATATGATATACAGTTACTTTATTTTCTTATCTTTAATTTTAAAATGTCTCAGATTGGCTATGGGAGTCTTGTCAAGCTGCCTTCTGTGTTCCTCTGCACCATTCTTTCTTTTTCTTTTTTTGAACACTTTCTTACTTTTTAGAAAGAATTTCCAGACTCATTTTGTACTTTTCCAAACTCAGCCCTGGAGGCAGCCACTTCTCTAAAGAGGCATGGTTGGTTCCTCTTAGTCCAGAATACTATTAAGAAACCATGGTCTGGGCACATGGTATGCTTATTGCCACTGGGGTATCATTGCTTGTAGGCTTTAGCCACAGATACAGTGGGAAACACACACACACACACACACACACACACACACACACACACACACACACAATCTTCTATTTGTCCACCACCATGAGTAGTTCATACCAATAACTTCACTTTGTATTTAATACCAAAGACCCCAAGAAGATTCATCCTGTTTTTCTTCCTTTGCATAGTTGTAACTCGTTTCTCTGACAGTGAACACCTGCTTCACATTATTCTTAGTGTATTTACTTATTTATTTGCTCAATCCCCCCTGTGTGTACCCAATCTCCCAACTATCCTGGTTGCTTCTTTAGCCTGCTGCCTACTCACTTGGTCACCTCCTTCCTCAAAGGCAGTAACTTTGAAGAAGCAGCTAGGTCCTACTTTGAAGAGAGATTATTGATTTTCCTTCTCTGTAGAAAAGAAAGACTAGGACCATGCTGAGAGTGTGGGAACGGTGGCCACAGCCAGAAACTAGATGAATCATGTTAGTTAACCTTGGACCTAAAAAAAATGTACCCACTTAAAAATATTCCTTGTCTAAAGGAGACCAAAAAGACACAACCTTCACATGTAATGTTTGATCTTGCATTGATTCTGGATCAAGCATTTTTTTGTAAAAGATATTATTAGGACAGTTGGTGAAATTTGAATATGAAGTGTTATTATATCGTAGCATTGTATCAATGTTAAAAAATCATGAATTGTACTCTGGAGTGTAAAAGTCCCTGTTCTTAGGAAATACACACCAAAGTATTTAGGAGTAAAGGAGGGATAGTACCTGCACCTTATTTTGAAACGGTTCTCAGCTCTATCACTTAGCAGCTGGATGAAGTCAGGAAAATTAATCAATCCTTTCTCAAATTTCCTCATTTGTAAAATTGAGATATTAATAATCCCTTACTCTTGTGGTTACGTTGGGAATTGATAAAAATGTGCATAAAATACATGACGTAGTGCGGGACACTGAGTTGGTGCTCAATAAATATCTGTCATGTGCATGACATGTGAATGCTGTAGTCAGGTATTCATGAATAATCATCATAATAATAATGTCCATTGTTTGGAGCCGTTCTCAATGATGCTGTGGCACATCTTTGTAGTTATAAAATACGCACACTCACTTCCTGTTTGAAAGTTCCTGGGAGCGGGTTTGGGTTATTTATGTTCACCTCCTTAGACTGAAGATGGTGGCCGGTGAGGCTGGTAAGGAGCCATGAAAAGGAGAGCTTCTATTTGGAGTGGAAGCGGGGATTTGTTCTCCAAAAGAAGCAAGAAAACGAGCACACAGAATACTAAAGTTCCCCCACAGTTCTCAATCTTTAAGGAAGGTAAAATTATTCCCATTGACACATAAGCAGAGAACATCCTATAGGGAAAATGATTTGCCCACAATCCATCACATGCTTACCAAGTAGTAGTGAGGTGCAAATGTTGCTCAGAGTGCCCTCACGGACCATGCTGTCCACGGCTGTACTGTTCTGGAGCCGGTTAATGTTATCTATAGTTTAGCCTTTATTACCTCTTATGAGTAGGAACGCTGCGAGCTCACTACCTGCTGAGCTAAGTGTCTCCTCTGTGCTTTGAGCAGAATTCTTTATTTCAGAGTCCTGTGGTTTTAGTGCATCCATTTTTTGTTGTTGTTCAACAAAGTTGTATCGATTCTCTGCTATATGCTGCATTAAGTATTAATGATAATTATATAAATATGAAGACAGAATGTGTTCCTTTGTAATAGTATCCACTCGTTTTATGATGTTGTAGATGTCTGGGCCACAAGCAGGATGGGATGAGGCAGCGAAAGCTAAGAGCGACACCTTTCTAGGTGCTGATCTCTTTGCCTAGGATACTCCTTTTGGTCCACTCTCCTCAAATGAAGCTCCAGGACAACTTCCTGGATATTTCTTTATCAGAAATAAGACACTTACTAAGTATCAATTGCTGTTTAGGTGACAAAGGTAAATGCTAGGTAGTGTCCACTTTGATGAGAACATATAGGCTAATTAGAATAATAATTAACCCATGTCATCACAGTTAGACTTGGCTTTTGCTTGTCCTGGACACGTGTCTATGTCCCACTGCATTTTAGTTCTTTCTCTGAGGATAGTGGTAGTAGTTGTCCTTATCATCTAACATGGAGTTGTAATGTCCTAACAACTCCTAACAATGGAGATGATGTCCTAACTTTACTTTTAATTGGTTTAGCTATGAAAGTCTCTCCATCCCCTAACTAACCTACCCATCCATCCATTCGTTCATTTTCACATTTAGCTTCTATTTATTGTGACTTTACAAAGTGCCCTTTACAAAGTGTCTTTACAGTGACAGCTAGAAAATGGACTGAGTAACACATATCTCACTTTATAATAATATAGATTAGTGGTTCTCCACTGGGGACTACTTGGTCCCCCAGGGGACATCTGGAAATGTCTGGAGACGTTTGATTGTCCTCACTAAGGGGGTGCTATGGGCGTTTAGTAGGCAGAAGCAAGGCATGCTGCTAACAACTCTACAATGCTCGGGGCAGCCTCCATGACAAAGAATTATCTGGCTTAAAATGTCACTAGTGTCAAGGTTGAGAAACCCTGATGTGGATTTTATAATTTATAGAATTGGACATAGTCCAGTGTTTTAATCTCAAAGATCACCTTCAATCTCTCCAGAAGCTGGTAATGTAGAATCAGGAATACTCCCCATCTGGGAGCCCTGAAGCTTTGGCTATTTGAGTTTCTCCTCACAACAACTTGGACAGACAGAGGACATTCCTGCTTTACTGATGAGGAACTTCGGCTTGAAGAGGTTAAGTAACTGTCAGAAGAAAAGTGTTCACTTTTCCTCTTTCATGAAGCATAGCTAAGAGGTTACTGAGTTTTTACTGAAAGGCTTACTCTGGGCAGCTGGGTGTCAGCACTAGCATTTTTGGAGGAAATTCAAGTGTTCTTTCTATAGAGCTGTCAAGTTATGACTTGTCCTTAAAGGTGGGCCAAAAGTTCTCCTATAGCTTTTCAATTATGTGAGAACAACAGTTAAGGAGTTATTGATCTCCAGGGCACAGGCTGGCACAGGGATGTAAGCTTTAGCCAAGAAACAAGACAACTGTGGTCACTGGTAATTTTTCCCACTTGCATGAGGTTTTGCACAAATCTGGCTGCTTTTGAATCTCTCCTCCATGCAACTTCTTCAGATCGTCCTTATCAGGCTCCAAGCTCTCCTTCCCTCCTGGTCTCCTGGGCACTTAGGTAACTTGTTCACCTTTTGCCATATAAGTCATTTATATATTATGTTACTTTGTAAGGGTTTTGCAGTTTCATTTGTGCTTAGTTTGTATTTACAACCTGATCATAAGCTTCTTTCTGAGCTGAAGACTAATAAATCCTATCAATCAACAAGGATTCTGTTGCAAAAGAGACTCATCCTCACTCTATTCCTTCATTTACTCTCTATATTCCAAATTCATTTATCAAGTAGTATAAAACCCGGTCTTATTTTTGGGGAAACACAGTATTTAGTGTATACCGGATGTGGTGCAAAGGGGATATAGAGATGAAACTATTAAACACGGGAAAATAAACGATATTAAAAGATATTGTGAGAAATGAAGGAAATAATGCAAGCAAATCACATGATATACTGTTTGGTACCCAGATATATGTGCTCAATAAATGTTAGAGATTATTACTACTCTTCCTCGTAACAAATAGAAGAGCACTAGGAAAATAGTAGGTGTTTTATACAAGTTTGTTGTGTGATTGGAAAAGTCTACGCTGGGACCCAAAATGTGTGACAAGATGCTGACAAATATATTTGTAGCCCTCAGCAGAGTTTGAGTGAGCAAACATTGTTACGCATGCATCATCTGCCAGCTGAGCTGGCTCTGGGACTATTTGACAGGGAAATACATTTTTACAAGTGAAGTAAACCATTGGGTTAGCTGGTAAGGAGGGGTCGGATTCAAACATACTTCTCAGCTCTCAGTGTAAATGGCATTTAATTTCCTGGGAAATCTGTCGGCTGCTCTTTACCAAGCTCAGATTCCATTGCAGGATTCTGGAGAGCGAGATTTACAGTGTATTTTATCAGAGAACACCCATGTAATAATAATAGTTCTCGTTATATAGAGAGGGGTCAGGGAAGCCCAGTAAACAAATCTAAAATGTCAAAACCCATAGTGAAAGCAATAAATTGTTAAATTTGGAAGAAACAGATTGTTTTATGTGGGCATTCATTTGAGATGTGTTTACTCTAGGGCTTATCATGAGCACAGAGGGTTGAATAAGGACAAAGCAGGAGATTCTAGATCTCCCTGACAGAAGGATCTCTGTGGTAGCATCATTCCATGCTAAACATCGTGGGTCCTGCCTTTGCAAAAAGGATGTCAATTGCTAAGGTGATGCATTGCTGTGAAAGGTCTGCACGCCCTGTGAAATGGAGATAACAAGTCTTGGCCTAATCCAAATTACTGAATGGATGTTCAGGTCATGTGATCGTGAAAACGCTATCACTCTTGAATTTATGTTATTGGGTTTGAGCTATCTTCCCAATTTTAGACTCATATTTCCAGTCTTGGCTTAACCTGACATGTCCAACACATCCCCAAACTAGCTCTTCCATTCCCCACTCTGCTTCCCTTCAATTTTTACGTTCTGTATTAAAAGCTTTTGCACAATCTCCATTGTGAGAAGGATATATATTTTTCTCCATCACCAAGTACATCCATTGTTAGTTCCCCTGCTGTTCCTTGATCTATCCATCGTACCTGGCACTTAGGAGGTTCTCATCTACTATTGTTGAGTTCATAAATAGATGCATCAAATTCATTACCAACTACTTCCGATTCTACTTCTACAAGATCTCTTTACTCCCTTAGTTCTTTTTCATTCCCTCTACTGCTGTATTCGTTGAAGACATCATCACACCCCACCTTGATTTTCGAAATAGTCTCCTAACTGGTTTTCCTGTCACTGCTAGGGTCTCCTTACTTCTACTTCTCATGGCCCCTCTTCTTAGTTACCCACCTACAAAAAAATGTACTCATATCCCTCCTTTGCTCAAAGTCTTCAGTGGTCACCCATTGTCTAGAAGATAATGTTAGAACTCTCGCTATGTATACAGAGCCTAGGCTGTGTGTGTATGCAAGATTAGACTGACTTAGGCTAAAAATCCTGGCTCTCCAGTTCTACCTCCCTAGTCTCAGGAAGCCCCTTACCGCAGCCCCTTTGGGTTTCTTTCTCTCCATCTGCAACTCTATTTCAGACTATTTCATACCCCTTGATTGGCAAATACTCCTATCTCTATTTAATCCCCCCCCACCTCTATCTTCATTTGGCAAACTCCTACTCACCCTTCAAAACTCAACCCAAATGTTATCCCCTTCCTAATCAGCTCATAGTCTAGCTACTGTTTTCTTTGGTTTACTACAAGATTTTTGTTTACATGTCTATGAAATCACTTAGTGTTTATTTCAATTATTTTTTCATAGTACTTTAAGTCTTTAATATTCATGGCTCTATTATTTACCAAATTGTTTGAACATGCAGAAATTTCTTAACCTCTCTGTGCCTCAGTTTCCTCATCTGTATAACGAGGACAATAGTAATAAGTATCTCATAGGATATTGTGTGGTCTGAATGCATTATAGAAATGTATAATTCTTAGAACCATGTCTCATGATCATTTAATAAATGTTAGCTATCCCTTTTGTTTTATTTAATTATTACAACAACTGTGTAAGGCAGGCATGGTTATCATTATTTTACAGATGCAGAAACCAAGGTCCAGAGAAGTGAAAGGACTTGATTAAAGGTACATAACTAGTGAGTGGAAGAGAGAAGGTTTGAAGCTGAGTCGGTCAGACAGTGGAAACCTGACCTCCGCCCAGCATCCAGAGCTGTTGCGGCAGTTAGCACATTTACGGTTGGATTGGAGCTGTGTTTAATTACCTGCCTCCCTTACTGGACTGCACACTTAGGGAGTTCTTCTTTGTGTAATGTCACTGTCTAGTATAGCATCCAGCACTCCAGAGGTACACAATGAGTCAATGTCTGAATAAACCTCGTTAATATGTATTTTAGCTTGGGGATTGGCCATCACCCATTGGTGCTGCGAGCACATTCCCACTAGGGATAGAGTGCCACCACACACATCACAAGTGAGGATTGGTCCACAAGAGAGCAAGGCAGGAGGGTGGAACCGTGAATGACTCATGAACTCCTCTTCTCCTTTCCCTGATGTCCTGGTGGCCACCTTCAGGAAAATGAGGAATTGTAGATTGCATAATCCTAATGAGAAATTTATAGAAATCACTTCAGGATTCTCAGTCCATAACTCTAAAATACAAGAAACGTCACATTCTTTATTTCTCTAAATCAATTTTATTCTGCTCTTGGCTCCTCATCACCTGCCTGGTGGGAAATTCAGTCTCAGTTATGACTGGGGTTCCCTTTCCTTCTGTGTGGGTGCGAGGCGACTCTTACAAGGTGCAGAGGCTACTTCAGGGGCCACTGCTGGATCTTTTGTGTAAATTGCTCTTCCTCTGTATTAATGCTTCCTCTACTTCTGGCTTCTGTAGGCGAGAGTGAGGCCCACCCAGGGAGACCCTGCTCTGCACATTTGCACAAGTGTTTTCATCCTCTGTTCTAGTCCCTGCAAGCATTCCAATGAGGCCTATAGTAATACACGCAGGAGAGGTCTGGTTCTTTACTGCCATGGAAATCCTCATGCCCCTCCCACTGGTCTGAAGTGTCCCTCTGTCCTATGAAAGCACCTCCTTTCTTCATCCCTTCCTGGCTGCTCCAGAATGATGCTGCAAATCCTCCTTTGATGGGTCTGAGAAAACCACTACTGGGCTTTTGTTTTTAGATTGCAGTAGCAGAAATAGACACCAATACTGGTTAGTATTTTACGTTATAACAGACCTGTTTATCCAGGTGCATGTGTTGTCACAGGCAGGGCAGGTAGCAGCCAGTAGCAGAGGTGGGATGGAACATGGGGGAAGGAAACCTGCCCTAAGAAATCTTTTTATCTTCCTGTCTAAGTCTTCAACGCCTTCTCAGTTCCTCATTCTCCCATGATTATCTTCCTCATTTTGCAGACCTCAGGTGTGAGTTTTCGTAGACTCTTGTGCCAAACCAGGACGGAATCCTATTTCCTCACCTACAAAGGGCTTATTGAAAAGAATAAATCATTTTTGGTCTGCATGTTACCTCTGAGTTTTCTTTTGAAATCCCCTGTGTAATTTTGCAGGCTCCACTTGAGCATAGGGAGCCTCTAGCATTTCTGATTTGGCAGCCTCCTTGCCGTTACTTCTGTATTGGAATACAGCAAATAATTTAATTTTATCTCTTTCTGTACATTGCTTTTAAGTTTTTTGTCAAAGGTGCATGTGGCTTTAGGTGAATTTTATAGGGCTTAGCAGACCTCTTCATTTTTCACTTCATTCACCTCCAATGAATGAAGGTATGAACAGCCTTAATATTTGGTACTTAAGTAATGAGGCCATGGCTGCCCCTGTTAGGCCTGAGTCTGCTAATTGTGTCCCCTATAAAGATGACAGATGATGTTAATGAGAGCATTTTCTCTAGTTTGTTAGAAACACCTTCACCATTCAACAAAGTTTTCATGTTGAGAGGAAGATTTCTTTTTTATACTATTTGTGGCTGTTAAGCATCTGACATAAAAAAAAATTTCCTCAAATAAAAAATGTCTCAAAGAAAACTATCTCTTAAAAATAAAAGTCTTAGGACTTTTCATTCATTTAGTTCTATTTCCACATGCTTGTGGGAGCCAGGCTGACCTTGTTGCCAAACATGAAATCCTAAATAAGAACCAAAGCTTTAGGATTGCCAAGGTCATGTGCTTTGGTGCAGGGAGGATGCCCACTGCACCCATAATGCCCCCTTACCTGGTGAAGCTGCCAATGAGAGGGCAGACCTCTGAGTAGAGGCTGATTCAGGAGGATGGTGGAGTCCTGCTTCTGCTATATCATTCCTACCAGCAGTTGACTAGCTGGTAGGAACCACTAATGAAGGCAACTCTTTATGCTATACTAGAAGCTGCCTCATTGGGCTCTGTGTTACCCCGATGAGAAGTCTCAATTTTTGAATATACGTTAAGTGCCAGACACTGGGCTAGGCTTCTGAAAAACACTAATTCTTTTAAATGATTTAATGTCATTAAGTGCTCAGAATAGTCACACATAACGAGCACTCAGGAAATGGAGCAATTATTATTATTATTATCATTATCATTTTTGTTTGTTATCATTCCTCATAACAGTATTGAAAGATCAGCCTTAATATCCCTCTTTTGTTGGTGAGAAACCTGAGGTTTGGAGTTAAAATTTTGCTGTATTCAAAACATGACAGATGGGACATGTCAAAGGGACATAGGCACCAACCGAAAGAGTTCCTGGGGGCCAAACGTGGGGCAACTGAGCAATGAAATAAATAACGTAACACTGGATTTAACCCAAAGTACAACATAAATATCTATAGGTTCACACTAATATAAATAGATGATTGGATAAAGAAAGAAATGGGGGACAAGAGGCAAACATCCTGTGCTGAAGAATTCCAAGTAATTTACGTAGATACTCTTTCCTCCAGGAAGTCCAGCCCAATCTTCCCTGTCCCCTCACCTTTGGACTGTGCTTCACGAGTGATTTCCAAAGAGTAAGAGTTTAGAAAGTGGGGTAAAGTAATGGTACAGTGGCGAAGGCTGACAAGCACTACCTCAACCAAGAGATCAAAGGTTTAACGTCATCACTGACAGATCGTATTGACAGCATGTACCCTTGACGTGATAGGATGAGAATGGCACTTCACTTCTGTGGCCACCATAATTCTAGGATAATCATGAGAAAAATGCCCAACATGCTCAACTTCAGAGGCATTCTGCAAAATACCTGACGAAGATTCCTCAAAACTGTCCAAGTCATCAAAAACAGTCTGAGAAAGTGTCACAGACCAGTGGAGGCTAAGGAGACATGGAGACTAAATGTAATGGGGTAGTTTGGGTAGAGTCCTGGAGCATTAAAAGGACGCTGATAAGAAAACTAGTGAAACTAGTGAATAAAGTTTCCAGTTAAATCAGTAGTATTATACCCATGTTGGTTCTTCAGTTGTACCACATATAAGGGATTAACTCTAGGGAAAATTGTGTGTGGAGTAGTGGAGTATATAGCAACTCTGTGTACTACCCTTGCAACTATTCTGTAAGTCTAAAATTCTTCTAAAAGAAAAATGTATTAAAAATAAAATTGTTGGTGCCTGGATTCAAACCTAAATCTTCATATTGAGAGCCCAGATTCTATCTATAGTTTTTAGACTTAGGTTTAGAGGGATTCAACTGTAAAAGTTAAATTATAATGTTCAAAGGGACGAAAGCATGATTCTCACGCAGATGTAAAGATTTTATTTAACTCATTTAATTAACAAGTGAACCAATACAATGCTAAAAGTGGTCTGAAGAGCATTTGAGAATATATATATATTCTCTCTCTCTCTATATATATTTATTTAGAATATATAGTATATTATATTTAGGACAAGATTACTTAGTTAGAGTCAAAGTGACTAATATCTCACAGGACATTGACAGAACCATTAGGGTTTTCTATTTCACTGGCCAGAAAATATTGGCATCACTACCTGCAAATTTCCACAAGTTAACTTCTGATGCAGTTGAGCCGTCAAGTAACCCCATTAATAGTAAGCCAGGCCTGGGACTGCACACAAACAATGCCAGTAATCTCTTTCACTTATTTCCAAGTTTGGGATATTTTGGCTGAGAGTCTCTCTTCCATCCCTGGTGATTACAAATGTTTTTCAAGGATTATTCTTGATCCCACAGAGAGGTTGGTCTCTTATGTTTGGACTGATTATTTATAAAGATACAGCAAGAGTGTTACTGAACAATGTATGTCTCCTTGAGTTTACTTCTAAGATCCAGAGCTATACAATATTGAGCATCTAAGGCCTGAGAATTGATTCTGAGTAGAAATTTCCATAATGAATCTCAGATTGGACTGTTGAAGTACCATATTATTTGGTTTTCTATCCAAAGGCTAGAAAACCAAGTCTGAGGCACTCCACTAGATTTCAGTTTTTTACATATTGTTCTATAAATCTTCTCTGTGAGTTTTCCCACATTTGCTAAGGTCCCTGGCTTGCCTGGAAGTGATCTTCCTTACCACCTCCGAGATTGGAGCTCTCTGTGCAGGTTCTCAGTTAATTTTCTTGGGAGGACTCTGCAGTCATTGGCTCCACATAGGAAGCCAATCTTTGTTCTTTAATATGGGCTTGTCATACCTGATTTAAAAAGCATCATTCACATGTACGACACTCTAGATAAGGTCTGGGTGCCCAATCTGTTTGTCCAATTATATCCTAGAGAAAGGAAGATGGATTCCTATTAGACTTATTCGAATAATTGTATTGCCATGAAAACCAGAGAGATTCGGTAAAAGTCTGGATTTCTGGATTTTGAAGAGACAATGAGCATCAGATACTGTTTCATTTTAGTTTACAAAAGCAAAGTCTGCTACAGCAGGTCATATACAGTTTATGAAAAAAGAGAATGGGCTTCCTTATCTATATCCACAGAAATCAAACTTGGGCAGAATAAAGCTGATCTGCACTATTACACTGTCATGCGGATTTTCCCAAAACTCTTTGACGTCAAGTGGTAGCTCCCTGGCACACAACTCTAAGGGCACCATTCACTTAAAAGGCACCTAGGTCCATGCCACGTGGCAACTGACGCTCATTAGATTTAGAGAGTTTAACAGGAGTTTTCTGGCTCCTTCATGGAAAAATTGGAGGAAAGTGGGAGAGACAAAGCAAATTTCTTAAAACTCTAATGAGTACATTGCAGGACATAAGACATAAAGGAAAAAAAAGTAAAACCCTTTTTTATTATACATTTCTTTATCACACAGGTACAATATAGTACACTTCATGTTTGTGCCCGTGTCATAAAGAAATATACAATAAAAAAGTGTTTTACTTTTTTTTTTCAATAGCTTCATATTCTGCTGCTGGTAAGGCTGCTACAGAATCTTATGGAAAATGAGCTCCAGAAAAATCCACTCAGCTCACCGTAGTCAACTCATTGCGAAAACTGAATCTCTGTAAAAACAAATGATCATATATATACCCAATGGCAGAGGGATAGTCTATTCGTATCTGTTCCTTTTATTCCTATTGGACTTCCAGGAATCAAAGCTCACACCAGAATTATTTCCTAAGTTATTTAATTATTCACCTCTCTCTAAAAAGCATTTAAATATTATAAACATTTAGAAGTGCATTTGGAGAAAAGAAATAAGGACCTGTGAATAGAAAATCAATTGACAAGTGTAATTTATGACAATACTACGGGAGCACCCCCTGGTGGCAGAACGTGGCCACCCTCAAAGTCACGGTCACAACTGGCATTTTACGTGTGAGCATAGTGGTTGTCTATACAGTGTAGAGTCTATACTGTCTATACAGGAAGTCGCTCAAATTTACTGGTTTTATCTGTTCCCTTTTGTATCAATTTTTCTTGATCTATTTACTTTGTCATCATTTACTGTATAGGAATTAGCTCAATTCACTTTATGTTACAGGATGCTTTGCAGTTCGTGTTATTCACTGAAATATAGGGCTGACATTAGCTTTTACAGAAACAGTAGACAGCCTCAAGCTTCATTGACTAATACATTTGTTGTTTTTGTGGCCTGCTCCATATTGGCATTCATAAATACCAATCTATTTGTTTTTAACTTTGTGATTTCATTCCTTTTATTTTAAAGTAGGTTAGAAATCCTTTTCCATTCTAGTGCATGATATTCTGCATTTAAATAAACAAAACTGTGTCGGCCCATAGAGAAACCACATTACCATCACCTTTAATACAACCACAAGAAAAAGTAAGGTGCTTCTATTTTGTCCCCTCAAAAATCTCCTTGTGGAATTGGAATAAAGCTTACACACCTGTGTCTCCTACAATGTCATTATGTAAAATATTTAAGAGTTAGATTTCCTACTTATTTCCTTCTTACAAAAGAAACCCAAAGAACCCCCAATTCTTGAACCCAGACTTTTTTGAAGTGTCTTTGGCATGGTGAATAACAAGAACAGACTTCTCTAAAACAGAGTTTATTCCTGGTAGTAAAAAACACAACATCTCCATCACAAGAAAAAGCTGCACGATTAGCCTCCGCTTGGAACCCTCTCTGCCCGTGGTTTTCCCTTCTTACATCTGGGAAGGACAGATGATAAAGCCTTCCACCCCACTGCCAAGCTGGGAGGCTCTCAATCTCTCTGCTGGTTCCACCCTAATTAAATGTGGACTTTATGGAGACCGCAACCCAGACTTTTTATGAATTCAGAATATGCTGGCTTCATTATTCTTGTCAGGCGGCAAAACTAGACCATGACAGATGAGTTTCTGAGCATTTGCTGATCATTCATCTACAAAACATAATAGTTTGATTCTTTCACTTAGGGCTATTTACAGAAACAGAAGGTGATTAATTGAAGCACCGACGCTGGGTAAATTCTCAGTCTCTCTCTGTCCTGCATCCACTCTTAATGTATCTCAAGGAAATTACCATTAATAATACATTACCAAAGGAGGCATAGTGTGAGTCATACCCTCTAGAGAAATTACATGATTTCATTAATCTCAAATAAATGTATAGTATTTCTTTAACTCTATTTTATCTTTGTTAAACATATTATTTACACTATTATCAGAGATTGTACCGAGTTCCGAATTACATGGATGTCTTCATACTTAAAAGTATCATGAAACATGGAGGTAATAATAGTAATTACAATAATATCCAATGTTTATTTAGTACACTGTGGAATACGCACTTGAGATTCCTTACAACTCTGATAAATAAGCCTCCTTATGCCCCTTTTACAGAATAGGAAATGAAGACACAGAAAGATTAAGTGATTTATCCATGGTCAAAGTACTGTGAAGTGACAGGATCAGGATTTATATCCAAATATAATTGACTCCAAAGCCTGTGGTCTTAATCACTGTCTATATTGTGCTGCAGATGAGTCAAATGCAAACAACAGAAGGGGGTTGATGAATTGATGGCGGACAGGTAGGCCTATTAGCTGTATTTGGGTCCCCTACTATTTTCAAAAACACGTTGTGACTCAACATGGCTCCCCACTACTACATTTACGGAGGACAGCAAATGGCTCCACTCTTGAGCCACCTCTTCCTGACCCCAATGAACTTCAAGTTCTAGAATCTGAAAGCAACAACTAGAATGGGAGCTACAGCTGCAGTTCCCTGCTTTGTAAAATGATAGAGGGGACCTTTAGTTCTTCTTGCTTATTCTTCCGCCTGTGACCATTGGTTTGTATTAACCAGTGTAAACTTCTAATTCAACAAATGTTGTTTACTGGAACTCCCAGTATCCCCCGTAGACCACAAAATCCACATTTACGTATAACCAGGCCTTCAGTAAAATCCTCTGAAGATTTGTACTTGTGACAAGTTAGTCCTATGAGCTTTTAAAAGGTTACCCATAGGATCAGGGAACCTCAAAAGATGACTGTGGATCTTTTTTTCCTCCTTTGATCCATTAGCACGATACATGGCCAAGTGTGGTAGGTCCTGCACAGGAAGTGGGGAGGGAAATGCAGTTCTTGAGGAATTGTTGCTCAAGGATCATGGTTTCTTTTTATAGGGCTGCTAGATATGTACTGCAGACCTTGTTCTGACATATCTGCCAGGGAGACAGGAGGATGGGGAAGAAAATACACAGAGTGAGTCAATAAACCACGAAGTGTATGATTTGAATCATGGAGTATGCCTCTTACCAGCCCTGTGGTCTTCGGTTCATCACTTTACCCTGTGAGCTTCAGTTTCCTTATCTACCAAATGGGGTTCTTACCTCACAACCTCCCTGAGGCCCGTTCTCTGCCATGTGATAATGGGGCTGTTCTGCTAAAAGGCCAGCGTATGGGCCAGAGGCCTTTTATTCATGAAACTGTAAGGTTACCTGGCAAATTTTTCTAAACTTTGACTGAACTTTTTCATATTCATACCTCTGACTCCTCAGTTGAGCCAGCCCCTTAAGTTCCCCACTTATATTAGGTTCCTAGGCTGCTGTAACAAACTTCTACAGACTTAAAACAACACCACTGTCTTCTGTTCCGTACCTGGAAGTTAAAAATTCAAAACGAGTCTTATAAAGCTGAAATCAAGGTGTTGTCTGAAATCTGTCCTGCCTACTCCTTTTGGAGACTCAGGGAAGGGTCTGTTTCCTTGCTCTTTTCAGCTTCTAGAAGCTGCCTGCTTTCCATGACCCATGGCTTCTTTCTTTGTCTTCCAAGAGCATCACTCCAACCTCTGCTTCCTGCATCATATGTAGTTCTCTCATTCTGATGCTCCTGCTTCCCTTTTATAAGACCCTTAGTGTTACATGGGGCCACACCTGACAGTCCAGGATAGTGTGCCCATCTGAAGGTCTTTTGTTGATCACATCTACAAAGTCCCTTTTGCTACTAAGGTAACGTATTTACCGGTTCTGGTGATTCTGATGTGGACATTTTTGGGGGAGGGGGCATTTTTCTGGCTACCGCACCACCCGCTGAGAACATTGGGAGCATTTAGGACACACCGCTGTGTCTCTCCAGTTCACCATTTTCATTTGGGATTGCCTGACCTCTGCCCTCCAGCAGACCCTTATCTTTCTGACCCCCAACCTGTCCATTTTCTTCTTTGACTAGCTTATCTTGGATATCCCATTTATCTTGGCAGAGGAAATAATAGTTGTCATGACAACCCAACGAGGTAGGTACGACCGTAATTTTCATTGTACATATGATGAAAGTTACATACAAAGACACTTACTTGGGGACTCACAGCTGATTGGTGGCAGAGCTGGGATTTGAAACTGAGAGTTTGTGCTTTAACCACTGAACATACTGCCTCTCCATCATGTGGAGTTACTTCCTGCTGCCTCAAACATGTTTGTAGTTCTGTACCAGAGTAAGCGATATCCCAACTCTATTCAGCATTAGCCCTCAGCTCTGGCTTGCATCTCTTTCCACTTCCGCTGGGACCTTGGACCATTTGTTTCTTCTGTTTTGTTGATTTTTCCATCATCTTTAGCTCATCCTCTTCAACTTACAAATCTGCTCATCCAAAAAAATTCTTCTTCAAAATTACCCCTACTTTTCCTTTGTTTCAAATGATACCTGTTCTTCATTTTACCGTATTCCTTGGAAGAATAATCCAGAATCACCATTTCTCTACTTTGTTCCTTAGTTCTCCATAATCTATTGATGCAAAACAGTTTCTTCCTTACCCAGCCTCTTTGCAGAATGTCACCATGTTGGACCATACATTCCATCCTGGAGCCTTTTCCTCTTTGTCTTTTCAAGACACTGCAATCTTTTGGTTCTTCTCCTACTGGTTAGTCATCAGTTGGCTTCTTCTGCTCTCATGAGTCTTTTCTAGCTCCTTAAACAATTTCACCATCCCTCAGGAATATAGTCATCACCTCAGTCCTGATCACTCCCCCAACTTGATTTCCAGGGCTGAACTTGAGTTCTGCATACCACCACCTGCTGCACATCTTCCCCTGAAGTCCTGCCAATTCTCAAGATAAGTGCTTGCAAATGTGAGCTCATTCATTCAGCAGGATTGCTTGAATGTTTACTGTGTGCCAAGTACTATGTTGTGAATGAAATGCAGAATTCAAGGAGTCTAGGGGGAGAGAGAGATGTGGTTACATCATTGTAACACAGTTTGGTATGATCAATAGTAGAGAGAGGTGTTTTGGGGTACAAGGGGAGCAGAGAGGGGTGTCCTCACTCCACTTTAGCAGGGCTATAGAGAAGTATAAGTCAACAGGGTAATGGGGGAGGATGGGTGGTAGAGGGGCAAGAAAGAATGGTCCATGCAGAGGAGACTGTGCAAAACATAGCGGATTTGAGTGTAGGAATATCTAGTCGACTATCCCTCGACCAGCTCTTTTTCTCTAGTTGGGTTAGTGGAAACCTCCTTTTCTCTGGGAGGTGGTCTGAGGCACATGAAAACATTCAGAGCACTGCCTGGCTTGAAGTTACTGTCCATTGAATATTTATTGAAGAGAAGGAGGAGTAAAGTCTAGAAGGAAGTGTTTCATAGAGCAAGGTCCCTGCCCCAGCGTGTGAATGGCGGGTCTCTTGGCTGGCTTAGTGAGGTCTCTGTGAGGTTCTCTAGCACGAGATCTCTCCTGAGGCCCTTACTCCTGGCCTCAGGTAGTAAGCAACCCAATCTGCCTGCCTTTGCTCGTGTGTGGGACTTCATTTGATACCTTGAATCTTCTTTTCTAACCCCTTTCCTGTTCAAATCAGCTCTGAGCACATTCCCTTACACATGTGTCCTTACCTATTAGCTTTTCACTCGTAAGATCCTCTGGAAATATTTACTGAAAGCATCATACCCTGTTAGAGAGATTCTGCACCTTTGGAGGTGAGGAAAGTGGTGTTTTTCCAACAAACAGTAGCCTTTCACACCACCTGCCCCATGAAATCTGTTCTGCCTCCCCACAAGGTTGTTCAGACTGGCCCAGGTGCATCCGTCTTGCCCCAAGCTTGGAGAGGCCTCAAAGGCTCTTCGATTTAGCAAATGTTTATTTGGCAGTTTGTTCTGTGTCAGGTACACTTTACTGTTGGGAAAACAAAAACAAATAGTCCACTTCTGGCATGCAGCTCTGTGGGGCATGGGCACCATGTTAGCAAGGGTCTGAGTGAAACGAGAGCACAGAAAAGGCTAAAATCTGACCTGTGCTGATGGGCAGTGTGGGGGGATTGGCTTGAGCGGGGCTTCAGAGAATGAGTCCAAGTTCAAGGAGGGAAGACATGTCAGAAAAGAGTTTCCCCTTCCTTCCCAAATGTATGTAATGTCAAGTTCTCCTTGAAGCTCTGGATCTCTGTGTATGTGTATATCGTATGGGTCTATGTGAATGTGTATGTGTGTGAGTGTGTGTATTACCTGTGTGTATGTGTGAGTATTGTATGTGTATGTCATGTGTGGGGGGTGTATGTCTGTGTGTGTGTGTGTGTATCTGTGGGTCTTAAGGGGCAGGATGTGCTGCACACATGAGGTTGAGTGTGCACCTTGCCCTTCCTGGGGCCAATCTCCGGGATGAGTCCCGCCCCCTTCTCTCTCATTGGCCTGTGAAGTATTTCAAGCTAATACAGGCCTCATTTATCTTTGCATCCCCTCACCCACAGCACCATCTATATAATAAGTGCTTAGTAAGTATCTCTGGGATAAATAAATGAATAATAAAGTGGAGGTTGTAATGCTTTACTCGCCTCCAGGGCTTTGTAAGACATCATTAGTTAATGTGTGCAGAGTTGTTTGAGCCTTAATTATTAACATTATTTTATCTGCCAACCGCCTGTGGTTTACTTTCGGTTTATGATTACGGCCTTTGGGCCCAGAACAAAATCCCCTGGGGTCCACCCCCAACTTGCAGTTCTGCACGGACTCTGTGTGGAGGAGGGGCTGGAAGAGCCACCTCCCCGGAGCACTGGCAGAGGAGCCTTGGCTGAGACAGCTCTCTCCTTGCAGCTTCAGGGCTGGGTTACAAGGAATGAAGCTGCATCTCACCCTCAAGGAGGAGCACAGGGACCACGGCTGCTTCGCTCATTGGATTTGCCCTTTTGGTACAAGAACAAATCAATGTCTGTCTTTCTCTGTTATTCAGGGCTTTATTAGGAGGGAAGTCACTTCAGGCCTCACACGACTTTCTGCTCTGCCTTATAAATGTATTCAGCCTGACTCCTTTTCCACTCCACCAACCTCCCAAAGAGAAATGCTGGAAAATGAACCCAGAATATCACAAAGCAGTTAAGAAAATCACAGCACATGCTGCTGTGATCTGGAATCTCTGTGTCATTGAGGAGAGACTTTTTGCTCCATTCATTAAGAAATCACTCTATTATATGCAGAGTTAAATTTGTTCTCCTGATCCCTGATGGTGAAAGTTTGGTGTGTGTGTGTGTGTGTGTGTGTGTGTGTGTGTGTGTGTGTGTTGAGATCTTATCACTAAGAGAGTCTGGAAATTGGCCTCTTGAATTTTTATTAAATTTCCCCAGTGTTTTTTTGGGGGAGAGTTGTTGGCAATATATATTATCTTTTAACAGACTGCCTCTCTCTCTCTCTCTCTCTCTCTCTCTCTCTCTCTCTCTCTCTCTCTCTCTCGCTCTCTTTCTCTCTCTCACACACACACCACACACAAAACACTGTTTAAAAAACTCATTAAATAATATGATCTGTATATGGAAAAGTTAATTGTGTAAGACAGTGCTATTAATTAGCAGATGATTGGCATGGCTAAGTAGTACGGGGAATTTATTCACATTATCATGGGGATCACACAAAAGGCTGCCTGGGCAACTGGGCAGCTTCCTCGTGGAAGTATGCCAGGCTTCCCTTTTCCTACCTCCTTCTCTGCAGCTACATTGGATCTCCCCCAATACCTTCCTCCTTGGACTCTCATCCTGACTTAACCCTTGTAGATACTGGTAACTGATGTCTGGGCACTGGGTAGGTGCCCTCAGTTATCCAGTTTGTGTTCCATAGTTTGCAGTACACTATGCTATTTGTGCTATCACTGGGGGCTGCAAACTCAAATGTTTACAGGGCCCAGCAGTGACATAAAGACCAAGTCTCCTGGGTCAGGAAGACATTGTGGTAAACTGGAATGTGCCTTGCCTAAAGAGGATCGCTTCTTTTAGACTCTGGCTGATTCCAGCTGAACTATGCAAGACCAACAATCAGAATTCAAACCCAGTATTGCCAATGCACTTGCGATCTCATGATTCAGTTACCTGTGTGGAATCTTCCCAATTTAGAGACCTTGGCATTTAAGTTACATTTGTAAGAAAACATGGTGTAGACCAAACTAAGCACGTGCTCAAAGATCCTACTTGTAGGCCTCCAGTTTGCAACCTCTGATCCTTAGCAAAGTCTAGTAGCCCCAGTAGAAGAGGATCCATGAAAAGGCTCTGACATTGAAACCACCAAGAAAGGGCTCAGTGGAGTTACACAGGAGACAAGCACATGGTGAACGCAATCCTTGAGAAGGCTCTTGACTCAGCTTCGTTAAAATCCTAAAGTGATGCTGAATGGGTGGGGGTAGGGGGAGAAGAGCAGAGAAGAGCATCTGGCTGGAAGATTCCTTGAATAAAGGCATTGTGAAGATTGGCCGAGCTGCCTCTGGAATCGCCCAGTCCTATAAAGCAATCTGATGTGACCTTTTAGCATCAGAAGATCTGTGCTCCTGGCTGACTCTCCACCCACAGAACCAGACATTTGAGGAGTCAAGTCCTCACTAGATTGTACAACAGGAAAAGCAGGCAGTATGTGGGACCTTGGGCTGGTGTCTGGAAGCAACAATGATTTCAGAGAGGTCTGGGGAGTACTTAAAAAGAAAAGTAACCAAGAGCCCCCAAGTCTAAAATGCCCTCTGCTCAGAGTGGGGCTACAGGTGACAAGTGGAGCACAAAACGTCATCACTGTGGGTTCCCTGCAGCTGCTGACATGACATGTGACATGTATGGCTGGGTCTTCTCAGTCTGGAAAAATCTATCCTTGCTATGCCAGTGCCTTGTTCTAGTGCAGGTCTACAAGCCTTTTGGAAGAATGTACATTAAATGATTATATATTTCTGATTTAAGGCATTTTTTAAGGCAATGATTTTTGAACCAAACTCAGAAGGTGGAAGGTCCCACCCTTGTGGGCACAGAGAAAGCAGGCTTAGTGCCAGAGGTGCCCGTCTGTATCCTTGCTCTATTGTTCATGAGTCCCTGAAAATGATGTCTCCCAAATATTTTTGACAATTCCATAAAACTTAGCTTATCTTTAAAGAATAATTCCTCAGAATAGGGGCCCTGGAGGTGTCCTCCGTAGAACTATGTCACTAAGCATAAATCATGCAAAAGCCTTTGGATGAAATAATTTGCCTTTCAGACATTCTTTCCCACTTTGCATATCAAAAGCAACTTACACCTTTTTGCACAATCAATGCAATTGATTTGGTTAGTGAGGTACGCGGATGATAGCATTCCTTATAGACTGATCTCCTTTCAAGGTAAAGGATAGCCTGTGACCTATAGTGAAGTTAACTTGGTTGAAATGTCAGTTCTGAATCAAATTAAATGAACTGCAATGTATTTATTCAAAGAATCTTCAGAGCCAGATGCTCTGCTCTTCTCGTCTCAGCCCCCACCACCCAACCCCATTCTCTCCTGTTAACTTAGGATTTTAACAAAGCTGTGAAATTAGACAAAGAACTTAGCTAAGACTAATGTAAGCAGAAGGACATTTCGCCAAGCCTAATTTAAAAATCAAATGACAGGTCCGCGAGTACGTGCCCCCTTCCTGCCAGAAAGCCGTCTCTCCCCTGACTGGCATTAAAGGTCAGGAAACAGAACATATACCAGAAAAAAATAAGAGGAAACCCTCAAATCTAAGAGCTTTAAATTAGAAGTGAAAATGAAACACTACTTTTTTCATAGCACATTCCCCCCACCCCCACGTTGCCAAAATGATGTTCGCAGTCACCCCTACTTTTGGCATGTCTCTCGTGTCTCTAGAATGGATTGCTAAAGACGCAAAGGAGCCTTTTCGTGGCTAGTCCTCTGTTGTCAGCGTTGTTGCCAGTCCTATATATGCAGATATATGCATTCCTGTCGACTGGAACCTCCTGGACGGCAGGAATGATGAAGTGCTTTCGTTCTCTCTTCAGCATGAAGAGCATAGGCACACAGCCAAAGGTCCACATAGTTTTACTGAATCACATGAGAGGTTTAAAGCAAATGCCCTCCTTATGTAGAGATGCAGCTACACGCTCTCAATTTTGCCAGCCCGTTAGCCCCTACCTGTCCAGCTGCAGGACCTCAGGACCCTCTCGCCAACTCCCTCAGCTACCTCTCTGCCAGTTGCCATGTTTCCCATGAACTTGTCAGTACACATTCACTTGTTCTCTTCAGCTCTGATTGGCTTTTGAAGTTCACTTTCCGCAGCCATTTGAGAGTCATGTCTCTCAAAAGCCCACTTTCTGGGCTGCCAGCACCTGTCACTGTTCCAGCAGGTGCTGTACTCACCCCTGGTGGCTAGCCTGGGCCCACAGGGTGGCTCTGCTGAAGGGAATGGCCTTCTTTCCACCTCAGTGAAACAAGTCTGTGGCCACTAGAATCAGACAGAAATAGGTCTAAAACCCAAATCTCCCACTGATTTTGGGCAAGTTACTATATCTCTTTAAGCCTCAATTTACCCAGGTATAAAAATGGATCAGTAGTAGCATTGAAGAGATAATATGTTCGTGAGAATTACATGAGAAACATATGAAATACACTTATCAGGATGACTGGCCTGTATAATAAGCATTCAATAAATATTAAGCATAAGAATTACTATCAACAGCTATTGATGTCACCAGAGTTATAAACAATTATTGATGTCATAAGAAACTACTATTTCATCTTCTGTCCTATACTATTGAGTACCCTGTCCTAGACCAAGATTTCTTAGTCCCACAATAGTGAGTCTTCTCTTACACACCTGTTTCTGTAGTCACTATTTACAGTGACATTTCTCCCACTTGCCCTCGGGGCTCTGTGTTCACTCGGAGGAAGGGTGATGGCCATAGGGGAGGAAACTTGCTAATTCCCTTTTGTTTGTATATTTATTTTCTTACTATTCAAACACCCATTTGTTTTGTGACCTTCCTTCCTTCCTTCCTTCCTTCCTTCCTTCCTTCCTTCCTTCCTTCCTTCCTTCCTTCCTTCTTTCCTTCCATCTTTTCTTTTTTGATGTGAAGATACAACATACACTCCTGCTACTACTTAAAACATGTGCAAGGCAAAATATTTTTCTGAAAATCTAAGCCAGCCGAACACACTTTTTGGTGATACATTGTGCCCCAATGGCTTTTTCTTCTCTTTTTTTTTCCTTAAAAGGCTCATGGCTTATAGTGAAAAGCTGCAGCTGCCCATATTGCAGTGATTAGCATATAAATGCTCATCTCTGTCATGGATGTGTATAATCATGAAATATGCTACCATCCAAGTAGGAACATGCAGTGGACTGCGTTGCAGAACATTATAGCGTCTTGTAGTAATGTAACATTTATGGTTGAATGGTCTTTTTCAATATAAGCAGGTATAATCATTTTCCTCAAATACTGTCAGGATAAACTTTCTTAGACTTGGTCAAGAGCCAGAAAGAGATGCTTTTGCTGGCACATGTGGACAGCCCTAGCAATTCCCCTACTAGCATTAATATACTCTATCTATTTACACTTTCAAAATTGTACCTACCCAGACATATAAAATGGTTTGGATCTTTTCGACTAAACTAACGAATCAACGGACCAACAATTGGAGGACTTCCTTTTGAGACTTAGAATTTTAAAATCTTCAGAGGCACTCATTTGCATTTTGTCCTCAAAGTCAGTAGATCTAAAAGGCATCACCCTAGAAATTGTGGGTGGTGTCTCATCTCCGATGCAGTCCACATTATTGTGAAGGCGGTGGTCTGTTGGGATCACCACTGTTTCTTCAGTGCATGGGAATTTTCAATTAACCACTTATTGAAATGATTCATGGCTTGGTAAACATTGTGAAGTAGGCACTGTTTATCGCTGAGGAGCCTTCTTTCTCTCTGTGCTCACCACCATGAGGCCATGAACTTGAGCTTCCTCGCCGAGGACCACTATGCCTTTCTTTTCCTCTCTTTCTCAGCTGTTTTCACCTGCATATGGCACCCACATTCACAGTGGTACCTGTGCTGTGGACATTTGCAATTAACAAAGAGCACAGAGCTTAAAATGAAGGGTAGGAGTCTGACTGGTAAGTTTTCAGGCATCAGCCAGCCTGATACACAGATGCACAATGATGGTTTTGGACATTGAGGACTTTCTAGAGCCCTAAAATCACACACATATGTGGTCACCAAATCTTTACATACCTAAGGTTGCCCTGTCATATTCACAAAACAGCTGAATTATACTGCACAAATGCACTACTATTTTCAAGTAACTTTTCTATTATGGACAGAATTCGGTGTTTTTATGCTATAAACACATGGGCCAACCTTTGTATTTTCATATACAACCTCTATTACATATTTGACTCTAGGTGACTTCTTAATGAGTGGTCTCATTTTATTAGCAGTATTAATTCATATCAGCATTTGGACCAGCATGAAGCATTTACTAGTTCTTTGTAAGATGCTGCTAACATTTGAACCAAAATCAACCATGGTACTGTATTTTATATTTATATTAATTTGTTTCAAATATATGTGTGTATATTTTAAATAAAACATATTTTAGAATTAGATTCTGCCATGAGTAATACAGATTCGCAAAATAGTGGCTTACATAGAAGTGTGTTTCTCTCTTACATAAAAGAAGTCCAGAGATAGTATTATAGAGCTAGTTTGGTAGCTCTAGGAAATCACCTATAATTCAGACTTTTGTCAGCTCACTGTTCCCCCTAGCATGATGCTCCCATACTCATGGTTTCATATGCTGGAGATCCAGCCATCACAAGCTCATTTTGAGCAGCAAAATGAAGGGCTGAGCAAGGGTGCAGATTCTCACTTAAAAATGCTTCTGGGGGCAGCTGGATGGCTCAGTTGGTTAGAGAGCAAGCTCTGAACAGCAAGGTTGCAGAGATGCGCCCTTCGCAAATACATTGAAGGACAACGACTTGGAGCTGATGGGCCGTGGAGAAACACACTACTCCCCAATATTCCCCAATTAAAAAAAAAAAAAAAGGTTGTTTAAAAAAATAAAACCAAAAAACACTTCTGGAATGTCCCAACATCATATACACTTAAATCTCACTGACCAGAACTCAATAACATACCAAATTAACCAATGTCCACACCCACGTCAGATAGGTCTGGGGCACGTAATTTTCAGCTATGCAGAAATGTCTCAGCTAGAAGTCCAAATTGCACTGCACAAAAGGAAACACTGTTCAATAACGCATTCATTTTCTAGTGCTGTGTAACAAATCACCACAAATGTAGTATCTTAGAACAATCCTCATTTATTATCCCACAGTTTCTGTGGATCAGAAGTCCAGGCACGGGTTAGCTGGGTTCTCTGCCCAGGGTCTCACTAGTCAAGGTGTCAGTGGAACTTTATTCTCGTCTGGAATCTCAACTAGAATAGGATCTGCTTCAAAGCTCTCTCAGGTTGTTGGCTGAATTCATTTCCTGTGGCCACAGGTTCATGGCTACTTGATTTTTCAAGCTGGCAACAGAGAAGGAGTCTCTGGGGCTTTGTATCTCTTAACTGCAGGGAAGGTCTAGCCTCTTTTTAAAGGTTTCCTCTGATCACTTCATGCCCACTCAGGATAATCTCCCTTTTGATTAACTGAAAGTCAACTGATGATGGACCCAGGGACATCTGTAAATCCCTTTATCTTTGCCATTCTGTATTCTGTAGGTTAGAAGCAAGTCCCAGGTCCTGTCCACATACAAGCAGAGGGATTATACAGAGAGTGACTCATTTGGTATCACCCTAGGGTGTGTCTACCACAGACAAGCAGCTAGAGAGCTTAGCTACACACTTGTACAGGATTTTTCTTTTTTTTTGGCTACACTCTTCCATTAAACAATGGCATGTCAGACCCCCAAAAGTGTTGCCTGAGAAGTTCCCTGATGGATTTATGCAAGATGTTTCAGCAACTCATGGCTGCATAAGCAAAATTTAGCAGCTACCGGTTAAACTAACGCACACCATTTATTCAGGGTACTAGTTTGTCTTATAATTTCAACCTATGTTTGTAGTCTTTTAGAAAATGATTTTCTAATTTGTTATTTCATAATGAAATTAAAAATTCCTTTTGCTGTTTAATGTAAGTGTACATTGCATTCTGTAAGTGCCAATTCACCTTTCTATTCAAAATTGTAGTTAAAAAGTTGTCTCAATGTCAAAAAAAAAACCTCAAGAAACACTAGCCTTGACAATACAGATGGATTTTTCAGTAGAGGTAAGGGTGGGTAGGAGTTGAACTCTTTCCATCAAAAGAAGTCTCTTAATAGCTCTTTCACTTAAGGAGGATTGTTGAATAACATTGTGACATCTGAAATAATAAGGCGGCCATTAAGAATAAGCAGGGCATCCACAGGTCTCCTGGCTCGTGTCTCTACACAAGAACATAATATAAATAATAAAGAAGAATGAAGAGGAACCTGAGCTGTTAGCACAGATATTATGAAGTTTGAATATTAATGCTCATGAGCTCACTCAGTGGAGAGGCTTTCTCAGAGGCTTCTCCATTAGCTCAATAATTCTATTAGTCTCGGTTATCTGACCTCTTTGTCCTTGAGAAAGAAGTAATGGGCAGAAATGGACTACTAGAGGTCAAGACCCCAAGTCTGCCAAGAAGAGACCTCTTTGGGGAAGACAGAACAAATACAGAACAGAACCAGAAGTTCAAAAAGCATAGAATTGTGAGGCTATTTATTTCACAGACGTACGATAACGTGTCACCACAGCCATCTTTATAAACTTGATACAGTTCCCAGATAATCATAATGACGAACTTGAGTTATGAAAAGTACTGAATACTTTTCTAAAAGTTTCCAGAGGTGAACTTGTTTCTCTTCAAAATCCTTTCTCACGAAGGATTATATATAAGGAAATGATGCTATAAAGTGCATGACAGAGGAGCTGAAACATAGTATAATGGATCCTCGACAATGTTACCTGTTATCTCTAACTAGTTATTATTATCTATAGCTATTGTCATGGCTGTTATGGTTACTGCTTGGCTCGCCTCAGCTTCAACTACCCTAAGATCTACCCTCTTCCATTGGAATCCTAGGATTCCAGTCCTAGGACACATTAAACCCAGCAGTTTAATAGCAGTTCTGAGTCCCAGCCAGCTTCTCATCCTCTTATTTTTGTAGGTAAAAGTTTCGCCGGTAGATTATTCTGAATGTGGGGCCAAACAACTTCAACGTTGAGGGCGTTGTGTGCTCCCATTACTGGAGCTGCTTGGTCATTGAACACTTATTTTTCTAGGTATGGCACAGCTCCACGTGCAGACATGCAATTCAACAAATCGGAGCGCAAGGACAATAGGTTGCCATGGAAGCCAGTATTAGGAGGAGCTCTATGACACTGATGCATTAACGAGATATTTCAGCAGGTAGTAGTCTCTGGGAACGTGTGTGAATGGAAGGCTATGTTATGTTCTCTTAAGACTTCACAGAGGAATCTTTAAGGTACTTACTTTGCACATCATCTTGAGATAAAATGAAGATGGATGTTTCTATTGTGCTTTTTTTTTTTTTTTTTTAAGGAAAGTAGATGTTGCAAATGCACCGCTTTATTGTTCTTGTTACATATGCTGCAGGTTTAAGAATAACATTGCATTAGGGTTTTATGTATCTCCTGAACCAGGGAATGGTCAATTATTGGCAACAATCACATTCCCCACACCTCCCTAATGGCTGGTGGCCCACATTGTAAATTAAGTCGGAAACATAAAGCCAACAGAAAGTGTGGACCCCTGCTTTGGCTAATTTAAAAGGTGTTTCATAACATTAACCCTGCATGGAGAAATGCCAGCCAATCGCCATGGCACCATAAGAATGTGTGTAGAGTATGGATTTCAGTTTTGGGTGCTGCATTTTGAGGCTATCATTCACTGTCTGGATGGTGACCAGAATAATGAAGGATCTGGAAACCATATTGAATGATTGAAGGAAATGGGATGATTGTCCTTGGAGAAAGTAAAATTTAGGGGAAGACTTAATAGCTGTCTTCAAATATTTGGAGCCCTGTGTAGAGGAATTGACATATTCTCCTTTCAGGGGTAATACTGAGAGTCGAGTTTAGAAATTACTAGCGTTCAAGCTCAAAATAAGAAGGAGCTTTAAAATAATTACAGATATTTAACAAAGGAAGGGCCCTCTGTTCAAAGGTGTAAGTTTTCTTTTTTTAGAAATAAATGTTCAAACAAACCCTGTCGAGCGTGGTTGTAGATAGCTTTATTGTGTAGCAGGGTGAGTTAGACTAGATCTCAGCATTCACCTGTTTTCTCCATATTGCTGCTGTCTTACTTTTGCCTCATATCTTTAAATGGGAGAAACTTTGAGTAAAGAAACTGACAAGAATGACAGTAACACTTCATTTATTCAATAGTTGTGACTATATCTGACATGTTTAAGCGACCTGTATTTGGGAGACATGCATGGAGGCCTTGGATACTTGTTTTTATAGGTTAGCTCTTCACCATGTTGCGGGTGGTTGTGTTTTATGTCCTGCCCGGTGGAAGAAAGATCAATGAGAGAATGCATTACAACGATACCAAATGGTGTCTCGGAGTTGTTCAGGCCAAGAATGCTAACCAGATAGTACAGCTCGACCGCTGGATGTAGCCTCAAATCACCCACTCTGCTTTGTGATCCCTCACATAGGTTTAGCTCACTACACTTGGTTGATAGCATGGTGTACAAAATCTTTTTAAAAAATTGCTGTTTGCAAAGCATTTCAGAATATATCTTTTTTTGTTCTGGTAGCCCAATGATAAACTTTTGGGGTTTTAGGGTCATATTTGTTTTAATCAGAAAGTTCATTCCAGTGCACATTTCTTGGTGAGCTTCCATAATTGACAGTGTCAGGGGTCACTTGTGAAAGAAGGTGGTAGAGCCAGGCAGCTCTGCTCTGATAATTGAATAGATTTGCTGTTTGTAACTACATCTCTACATTTGGAGAAATCTCCATCTGTGGCCTCGGGCCAAGTGCTCTGTGAATGCTCACTGAATGTTTGTTGGCAGAAATGATTTTTCAGAGGCTGTTTCTGCATAGCAAGTTCAGATTCACTCACACATAATTGGCTTAGCAATTTTTCTCTTTGGGCTTCATACAGGCCCTCTCTCTAGGATGGTATGGGAACTAAAGAATGGGATTGTAGTTATTTCTAACTTTGTGTTTCAGCCCTCGTTTTTCAGCTTTATTAGACATTGCCAGAACTTTTGAGGGCAGCACAAAAATTATTCTACAAAATTTTCTCAAATTCACTTCAACTTTGAGAAGATTATGTATGTATTTTACACAGAACATTTTGGGAGTTTGAGGAACTGCAAACCCCTAGTAAAAATGAGAAAAATCCCTGCTCAGGTTTTAGAAGAAGAAATGAATATTAATTGAGATGTTATTAGGAGAAATATGTGGGACAGCATAAAGCCTAATGAAACCAACAGCAGCCCCCCCCCCCCCTTCAGTATTCCTTTGGAATGGAAGAGAAACGAAACAAGAGAAATAGGTGGATGTCTTGTGTGTTTGGTCATCCGGTTGGCAGAGGCAGAGAGGAAAAAAGACTGACTTTGCTCTATGTATCCCCTTTAACTGACTGAATACTCCAGGAAGCCATGGAGACCATCTGGGAATGACACATTGAAAGTGTTCTTGGTCCCTGTCAAAAAGAAGGGAATGTGGCAAAACGAAGGAGGTCGGCAGCCCTGCGTTCTTGGAACCTAAGCTACATTTCTGACCACATGGGGTGTTCTTTCTCCCTCAGAACTGCCAGACTCTGTCTTTGTGGGTTGACTATAGGCAACTCATTGTTGCAGTTGTCCAAACCAAAGTCAGCTCATGTCAATCCCATTTCATTTTAAGCTTTGTGTGAAAGCCATTCCCTTCATTATTTTTGACACACATTCTTAGATTAGATCCATATGTTTATTAATTCCAACAGAAATCCAGTGGAAATCAGATCAGGGCAACTTATGACTCTTCAAACCCTGGAAAGATTATGGAACTCTTTTAATAATAAAATACAATAGAAAGTTATTCTAAAATATTTTGCTCGCTTATCTTTATAATCATAAATTATCTCATACCTAATTACCAATAGGCAGACTGAGTAATTGTCTTCATTGAGGGATGTTTGACACTGAGAAAATATAGCCTTATTTTATAAACCTTTTAATGTTCAGACTATAAATATGTCACAGCTAAGGAATACTGCATCTTTAAGTGTATTAAAGTCACTCTGGTGTAACCAAACATAATGGGATTTTTAAATGAATTATAACTAAAGTAGTTAACAAACAAGTTTTTAAACTTTCAGCATGTGTGAAGCTATTTGAAACTATTCGTTTCATATGAAATGCCCCAAACTGTATTTCATTCTTAGCCATTTGGCAAAAAAAAAAAAAAAAAAAAAAAAAAAAAAAAAAAAAAAAAAAAAAAAAAAAAAAAAAATTATATTTGTGGAAGCTTTTTCAAGACACATATTTAGTAGAAAGAAAATGGTTTGATAGGAAATTTAATACCTATTCTTCCCTCATATGAACAAGGAATCACATTAGTGAGGTTTTAGAGCACTGTTTGTGTTTGGGAGAGTTTTGGAGCAAGAAGAGTGCATGTGTATTTAATTTAGCAAGAGGATTCTCCATGTGTATTCTGGTGCCTGGGACTGAAGTATTGAAGTTTGTAAAAACATGAACTCTTTCCTTCTGTTTGAGATCTCAATTCACACCCAGGCCTGGCAAGCCTTTAAAAAGTGAGACTTTGCACATTTACTCAATCATTCATTCACTGTCCTACGTAACTTATTTCATAATTCTTATGAGGGATTGTAATGATTGGTTTGTATAACTCTTCAGGTCATATTAAGATTGGTTCCTAAATTCCAGCAGAGTAAGATTTTTATCTGTTTTGATTACTATTATACCTTAGGAAATAATAGGAGTTAAAGGAATATCTTTTGAATGAGTGAAGGAGCAAGCCTTTATTGAAGTCTTGCTTGTTAGAGTTTGGAAATATAAGGGCAAGCAAAGAACCCCTGCTTGCAAGGAATCTACTCTTAAGAAGGGAGGATGGTTCCAGCAACTGGTGAACCTGGAGAGCTTGTAGGAAAAATAAAGCACCATTTTCTGTTTTGCTTTGGTGCTTAACAGGTAGGGACGTGACAGTGTAACACACACAAAACAGCATTCTTGGCCTGCTGGCTCCAGGGGTGTGTCGATGGCTCCAGTTTTGGGGCCAGACTCAAGCATGGGCAGAAAGACCCAGCAATCCCAAATTCATGGGAAACCACTGCACGGTACGATTATTGATAGTGGAGAGAGGGTGCTGCGTCCGCCTAAAGCCAGACATCATGTGAGCCATCTCCATCAAAACCTGTTGAGTGGCACAGCCTTTGCTAGTGGCATGAGGGACAGTACAAATGACCTTAGTATGGAATTTCTTTGTGGTAACTGAGCCCTGGTCACAGAAAGGGAGCTTTCTATCAAATTCATTGCAACACCAGTAACTAAAGTCGCTGGTGTGTGTCCTTCTAGGCTTAATGTATTCCAAACCCACATCAGAGTCTAGGTTATACTCTCTGTGGATTCTGGGCCAAACAAGAGCAAGTTGCTGAACTTTGGCAGTCCACAGGTCCCAGCTGTGATTCCAGTAAGCTAATGAAAGCTCGGGCCTAAAATACATGAGTAAATTCTATGTGCTTAAGTATCATTCTATTCCAACAATGAGAATTATAATAATCTACTACATAAAGCAAAACCTTCTTTATCATCAGGAGCACATTATAACCATTGGAAGAGGAAAAAAAAAACACAACTTTTTCTCCTTTTCTGTACTTTCTCTGATGATGTGTTGTGAATTCAGACAGTAGGTGTGAGTAGCCAGTAAATATTTATAGGAGGTGGTTGGTAGAAGAAAACCTCAGCAAAAGAAGGATATTCTAACTGAAGCAAAGGAGAAGGACTTACGTTACCTTTCCCCTTCCCCCTGCTGCTTGTAGTTGAATAAACACCAGGTATCTCTTATTGAGCAGTGGTTGTTTTTTTCTCATTATTGGCATCAAGAAATATAAAACTGAGGGTGGACTGGGTCTCATGCATATCACTTCTCAAAGTGTGGTGAGGCTGAGGGTCCAATTCATCCTTTGGCCCAGATGGTGGTGGGAGAGAGAGCTCCGTTCCAGCCATTTGAGATCCTAGGTTGTTATCGTGGAATAAAGAAAGATTACAAAATGCAGCAGACGGAAACAAGCGGGGAAGATGGTCTTCAGCTAGTTTATTTTAAAGAAGGGCTCCTCAGGGGCATTTCTTTATATAGAGAATTTTGCTTAAAAATACACGCTTTCTTTTTTTCCTCCCATCGACTTTGCCCTGTTGTCTCATCTACTCATTTCCAATAAAGTTGATCATGTATTGCTGCTCTGCTTCCGAAAAGGCTGGAGACCTCTGTAGACTTCTCCTTCTGCCTTATTTATGATAGCAAGAGCCTAAACAGACAGAGGCTGTCAGATTTATCAGTGAGAAGTCAAGAAGAGTTTAGTTTAAGCGGGCAAGAATGTAAAAGTCTTTATTTTTTAATTTGAGAAATGGATATTTTTCCTCTTCTAAAACTCAATGGATAAAGTGGTGTGAATGTAATTCAATGGGTCAGTAGAGGTGAGCATACTTGAAGAATAAGTTTTAACAGCTATTATCATTTTTATATGTGTGTGTACACATACCCACTCAGAAAGAGAAGCATACAAATGAGGACAACAAAGGCTCCCATAATAATTCTGAGCCCCTGGGCAAGTCACAGAAAGCTCCTATTGGTTTGCACGTTTGACTTTAATTTGATCACCATTATTTTTTCCTAATTCACCATGTATTGAAGTCTTAAGCAAGAAGAAGTCTGGAAAGGAAGTGGGGATGATCCTGTGCAGTTGGTTCCGTGGAGGGCCTCCATTGCCTTATGGGAACCACGGACAAAGACTTTGCAAGTTTCTTTGCTTCCCCATGTACATGGTGTGAAGGGCAAGTTAATTTACTCGTCTCTGCAAATCCTTATCCCCGTGAAATTGGAATCTCCTGTTTGCTGTCTCGGGCATGGTAGTGAACACTGAGTCAGCCAAACAAGCTTCCTCTGTCTCTGATAGTGTAGGTCTGGGCTAGGAGCATGAAGTCTCCATTCAGAGTGCCGGCTCCAAATCTCAGGCTTTGCCATTTCCTGGCAGCCGCCAGGAGCACCTGGAAGATGAAGGATAATAGCAGGGTATACCTGGAACAAGGTAAGCACTCTGTGACTGATGGGCATTGATATTCTTACCATTCATGTCTGAATTCAATAAGTATTCACAGAGGGCCAACTCTCTGTGAAGCACTCGGGTAGGACCTAAGCTCTCCTGGTAAAAATCAACAGGCTTTTTCTTTCTTAGAGGTTCTAATCTGATGTGAGAAGACAATGTATAAAAAATAATAAATATATTTGTAAGATAACTTTAGATCATTTTATGTGCTAGTGATGGTTATCGGTGAGATAAGAAGGAGATAAAACAGGATGACTTTTGAAACCATGTGGTGGGGATTTCTTTGGATCAAGGTGCTCCTTGGGCCCCTTCTAAGCCTTAGACCTGTTTGAATGGGCAGTTGTGTATTCTTCTTGAAGGGCCTCCCCTAAAACTGTACAAGCTTCACAAAACCTGGGTGTAATAAATGAGGGACTACCTTATTTAGTAAAAAGGGGCCAGCCACATAAAGACCCAAGGGAAGTGCTTTTCAGGTAGAGGTAGGCACATGTGCAAAGGCAGCAAAGAGCTCTACAGGCCTGAGGGATATCAGAGGCCAGTGGGGCCAGGGTGGGTGTAGTGAGGTGAGGTCAGCGGGGTGGGCAGGGGTCAGGTCCTGTAGGGACATGTCAACCAAGTGTGGCTCTTGGTGATTGCTCCAGGTAGTGTTATGGGTTGAATTGTGTCCCCTGATAAGATATGTTGAAAGCCTAGCCCCTAGGACCTCAGAATATGACCTTATTTGGAAATAGGTCTCTATGGATTAATTGCATTAAAATGAAGATATCAGGGTAGGCCCTACACTAAAATGACTTGTGTCCTTACAAAAAGGGGTGGGGGGATTTGGATACAGAGACCTGGACGCATGGGTGAAGACACAGGGAGAATATCATGTGAAGATGGAGGATTGCAGAGGTGCATCCACAAGCCTAGCAAAGCCAAAGATGGCCGGCAAACCTCCAGAAGCTAGAAGAGTCAAGGAAAGAGTCCCCCAGAGGTTTCAGGGGGAGCACAGCCCTGCTGACACCTTGATTTCAGACTTCCAGTCTCCAGAGCTGTGAGACAATAAAGTTCTGTCATTTTTAAGTCACCCAGTTTGTGGTGCTTTGTTATGGCAGCCCTAGGAAACAAATACAGATGGGAAGCCATTGGAATATTTTAAGCCAGTGAGTAACACGATTTAGTGCTTTGTAAAGAGTACATTGAAAATGAGCAGAAGGAGGGAAGCTAGCCTGGGACTCACGGGAATCCAGGTTTTAGATAATATTGCAGGGACTGTGGTTGTTACTGTGGAGATGGAGAAAAGTAGATGGATCCCCAAAGAATTTTGGCAATTGACCCAATGGGATTTGCTAGTTGACTGGATGTGTGGAGTAGGAAAAGAGAGGGCTGAAGGATGAATGAGTCTTAGAGAGTTTCTCTCCATCTTACGTATAACGTGGTCTGTCTTCTAGCTGGGAAATATTCAAGAGTCCTATGAAATCCTTGCTCACCAATTTCATGGCACCTTTTCACTTAACAATCTCTCTTATTTATTAACTTTAACACTGCTGTGGCATTTAGTGACCAGGCGATGAGGGAAGCTATTATGCCAGATGATTCCGCAAATAACTATCTTCATATTTACATGAGTGCTCCATTTATTTTTGCCGATTACTAGTGCATTTTTGAACCCATTAAAGCTCTAAAGCTCTACCAATAGGCACCTGAGTAAGGTCCTATAATCTTGAAGAAGAATTTAGTATGTGATTGCTGAGCTACTGAACTCCCCAGCTACACTTCTGTTTCGGTCATTGAGAATTTAACAGAGGAGAAAATCAGAATGTATTGATTTCCTCTTATGCCCCTTGGAAGAGGCATTCCAAATTGTTTTTCTGATGTTTGGAAGAGCACGTGTGATAGTGCCCTTTAAAGTATTTGAGGAAATCCAAATCTGCTGGGTGAGCATATCGCCAGCTTTCCCTTGGAGTCTGGCTCTGTGTTGAGGTAAAGTCGTGTGTTAAGAATTGGAAACAGAAAGAGATGAGAAAGCTCCTCTCCTGGGAAGTGTGTATGTACTCTCACACCAGGTCAGAGTCAAGTATTGAGTTTTTCATGCTGACTCCAAGGACGTCACCCCAGCTCTGTTAAAACTTGCGTAGCTTTGCTTACAACTTTCTTTTTTACAAGTTTTTTTTTTTTTTTATGTGAAAAATTGATCAGAAAGAGACCCTTATGGTTTTAAATCCCCCTAAGCCTGCTGCCAGATACCTCTTCCCTACTTCTCTCTTTCCTTTCTCCCATGAATTTTTTCCTTTTCTTCTCTTCTAAGTACCTTAGATCAGGTGGTTATATGTTTGGGGAGTCATGGGTATTAAAGATTGCAGAAACTTGCCCAAGCAATAATGTTCTAATGAAGCACATGGGTCAAATGGTCACGAGGCAAATTTAGTCTGTGTTTGTAGGCAGACACTTTGTTGAAATAAGGCACTGGGATGGCAGTAGCTGGACCTGGGTTTTCTTTTGACTTTGACAATCTCTCTGACTTTCAGATTCTTTATCTATAAAACATGTGGATGATGATCTAGGATGTAGTGAAGGTCATATGTAGTAATATATGTGAAAGGACTCTACAAATGCTAAAGTGCTAAATACATGTAAGGTATTCCTACTAGGAATGTCTAAAATAACATAAGGAGGACCTCGATGTACAGGCAGACCTCAGCAAGATTCTGGGTTTGGTTCCAGACCACCAAGACAGAGTGAGTATCACAATAAAGCGAGTTGTAATCTTTTTTCTGGTGGAGGGTCTTGCCTTCAGGTTGTAAAAAATGCAACATCTGTGAAGTACAATAAAATGAGATCTGTCTGCACCTGACCTGGAAAGAATTGCAGGACTCATTGTTAAGTAAAACAAAACTAAACAAAACACCAAAAAGCAGTATGTATGGTGGTGTGATTGGCATTTATGTGAATCTGTATATCCAATCAAACCAAAACCATAAGAAAAAATATGTGTATTTGTGTGCACAGATAAATGTCAGCAGGTAGAAAAAAATGAGAAAGATGTGCACAGAGCTGTGGTGATACCTAAACAGTAGACACAATTACCTGTGGGGAAGGGATAGGCTGGACGTGGTTAAGGGGAGACTTTTGTATATTGTACTCTCATATTGTATAACAAGAATGTTTTCTGTGTTACTATATTTACTGTAGTAATATAGTTCTAAGACATTACTAGTATTATTGGTAGTAATACAGTACTTCTGCATTACTCAGCTATAAATAAAACCAAAAAAACCTTTTTAAGTTAAAAAAGAACTATTGTGAGGAGGCGGCGGAGGTCAGCAATGGAAGCCATTACACTAAAACTCCTCTTTTGTTATTTATCTCGGTCATGTTTTTTATTCATCTTCTAAGTCAGCCAGCAACAAATATTTCTTCAGTACTTGTAGGTCATACACTGGGCTAGGCACTGGGACTCGCCTAAAATATAATGAAATGATTTCTGTGTAGTTGGCATCATTTGCAATGTTTAAGTTCTGGTGAAGTCTTGGATGGTAAGGGGAACAAAGATCCCCAATAAGACAAAGATAAAATGTATTTAAAGATAAAGAATTGTGGCAGACTCTCCTGGTGATCTACTCAGTATTAATTTCACCTCTTCTCCTATAAAGAAGACCTTGATTTTGTTCAGGTAGTAACGTGTCCAGTGTCAGCAGTGGAAGATGATTCGTCTGAGCCTTTCATGAAATCCTGTTGTTTCCTTTCTTGTTCCTGTTGTAGCTAGGAGTAGCTATGAAACCTGGACTGGCCAGGTTGTTCCTAGAGAAGATCTGCTTTCCTAAACTGAAGGACAAACAGAGCTGGCACCTCTCCTCTTTCTTCCTGACGGAATGTAAATGTGAAGGCTGGAGCTGCAGCAGCCATCTTGTTATCATGAAAGAAAGATCCAGAGAGCAGCAGAAGGGTTGGCCTTAGCGATGTGGAACCACTGAATCAATGCTATAAACAATCTGTCTTCAAATTTCTCATGCTGTGAGAAGGTTAAACCATTATTTAAGTTAAATTCTATGTTAATTGCAGGTGAATGCATTTCTGATACAGGAATGATGCATTAAAAATATCTGTATACAAACTTGAGGATGATTTAAAAAAAAAAGAGAAGAAAAGGAAATAAAAAACTATTAGTAATGTAATAGTCATTGCACGATACGTTTAGCCAAAAGTTTACATAAGCAATCCCCCAATGAATTCTGGTAAACACTTTTTTTTGTAGAAAACAAATGCAAACATAAGTTTGGAGAATATCTCTAACAGGAAGTTGGAAAACAGAAAAAACATAGTGCCAGAGTCCTAGACATGGTACTAGGATAAATTCTGGTTTGTAAGGCAGAGGCAAGGACATGTGCAGAACTGTGTGGAAGAACCAGGTGGTGGCAGGAACGCAGAGGGGCTGTCCACTGTGGTTGTGGTGCCAAATATTTTTCATGTTCCTTCTTGACTGGTAGGGTTGCCAGCTTTAAAACATAAAAATGTGTGGTTCTTATGTTTAAATGTAAATGTGAATGTCAGATAAACAACAAGTATTTTTTGAGTATAAGTATATCTCAAATATTGTACGGGGTATACTTACACTCAAAAAGTATTTATTGGGGGGTGGCTGGTTAGCTCAGTTGGTTACAGCGTGGTGCTAATAACACCAAGGTTTCTGTTTTGATCCCCGCATGGGCCACTGTGAGCTGTGTCCTCCTTAAAAAAATAATAAAATCTACTTAAAAAAATAAAAACAAAAAAACAAAAATGTATTCGTTGTTTATCTGACATTCATATTTAACTGGGTATCCTGTAGTTACTCTGGCAACATTATTTACAGGCCTGCGGTAGAACCGTATTTCTTGATTGCCCTCTGGTTCAGATAATCAATTAGTTAATCACTTCCTCAGCTTCCTTGTCTACATTATGCCTTGGTCTGGAGGAACCCAAATTCTGTCTGCAGCTCTTTTCTTACCCAGTGGTGAGACCTTAGAGGTTACTCCACCTTTCATGCCTTAGGTTTCCTCACCTGGGCTTAGGCTAGTTCTTTTCTAACATCCCATTGGAGGGTAAAATCGAATGTTTCAATAATTGATACACACAAAAGGTCAAGTTTAACTGGGAAACAAAATTTTAAACTAATTTACAGGGCTTTACAGTTGGATTCGAAGCGAATGTTACGGACTGTTCACTAAATGTGAGCTGATTCAAGTTTCACAAGATATTTAGTTAGGTAATGGGAAAGGGTCTGAAAACATCCAGAGTATTGTCATAAATAGGTCAAATTAAGTGAGCAAATGAGCTTAAAACAGGACCTTTGGTCTCCAAAAGTGGGTTGATTATTCCCGCTTGTCAATTAGTTTTTCCAGAACAGTTTGCTCCCTTCTCTCAGTATGTGTATTGATTTCTTTTCATTGTCTGTGCTTTCTCTCTATGTATTTAAAGATAAAGAAAGTGAGTTATGATATGTTAGACACATGTAAACCCACGTGAATTCTCTGGTGTGTTGCCTTTCATTCTTTCTCTAAATTTGGGTGGGGGCTAGAAGCAGAGAGAGGGGAAGGCATGGGTCACCACACAAGGGACAGGCAGAGACGTGGCTGGCTTGGCCATGGTACTTCACATGAGACCTCCTGGCCGATGTCAGCTCTTCTGCAGGGCAGCTGGCAACACTTACTGAAAATTGAATGCCACTGTAGTTATCATACAAGTCACTGATCAGCGCTGTGCTGGCTGCAGTTTGTCTCCCCAGACCCTCTCACGGAAATCTCTGCCGAAATTAGAACAAGAAGAGATATTCAGCTTCAGATTCTGCCAGGCTTTCATTAATCCTCCAGACATCGGCAGGATCTGTCTTGCTTTCTCCTTTTCTTTGCCAGCAAAGTGACACTTAACGAAGAAGGTACCTCTGAACATGCTGGTACATTCCCAACAAACTTTTATAAATATGCCCAGCTGTTTCCCCAAGCTCGGCTCTGTGTAGCCTGCAAATCACTGATTAATTTGCACACAGCTGCTCAGATTCGAGGGAGACAAGTTCTTAAGAAACATTCAGTGTTGCCTGAAACATTCAGCCTCTAATTTCCTTAAGTGAAAGGTTTCTAAAGCTGTTCAAGTTGCCTGAGGAAGCTGCAAAGAAAGGCAGGACTCCTGGGCTTCCTCCCTCCTTGTCTGACAGCCCCACGGTTATGCTGAAAAATCCACATAACTGTTCAGTGCACGTGATAGTCTTGGAGCCACCAGACCTCTATTTAGCATTTTTTTCTTGCAGGATTTTTGGACATCTATTTTATATGCAAGGCACAAAAGGAGACAGTGCTCTGTCATGGATGGGACCCTGAGTTTTAAAGGCAAACAGACCAGGGTTACAAGCCTTAATTCCCTTCTTAACTTGGGCCTGGGGCCGTGTTTTCATCTGTAATAACTGAGTCCACATGAAAAGGTCCTTGGGGATATTTAACGAGATAACATCTTCAACTGAAAAATGTAAAGTGCTTTCATAGCCTTTCTACTCACCCACTGCCACTGTCTAAGGGAGATTATAGATGCTTTTGCCTGCTTTGGTTGTGCAAATTAGGCTAATGGGTGGAGAAGGCAGTGTGGAAATGTCTAGAAGACCCCCTGGAATTGCACTGGGAAGGGTAGAGATTTATTCCTGGATGGAAAATTATAACTGCAGACAGATGAGAGGAAGAGACATGGTGTCAGACTGGCCTGAGTGTTTGAGAAAGCATTTGGGAATGTGGGAAGAGAGAAAGGGAATGATAGACGTCTCCTGTACTCTGCCATGTGAGATACGAAGCAGAGCAAGAGGAGAAAAAAGGAAAAGAAAAGAAAACATTTGCTGTCAGTTATAAATCAAGCTTATGGAGTTGTTCAGTTCTTTTGGGGTGTTGGAACTACTGAAGAGTTTTGGGTGTGGAAATGACAGGGCCATAGCTTTATTTATGATCATTACGAGGCATAGTGGAAGATACATGGAGAAAGAAGCCTGGGAGAAGGTGGCGTATCAGACGGACACATTAGACTAGACTAAACTAGACTAGACTAGACTGACGAGAGAGGTAATGAGCCCTTATTACTGCTGGGTATTCTGTAGGATATTCAGGAATACCCGGAGTTGGTGGATGGTGAATAGAATTGGGTTTTTCTTCTTATGAGTCTCCTAAACTAGAATATTTTTTCCGTTCCCCTTTGGCCACATTCTTTTCATTCTTTAAGATCCAACTCAGGCTCTTCCACGTCCTAGGTCTCCCCACCACTCTCACCTCCATCATTTCTGAAATTTAGATTTCTGACTCACAGCCTAGTCCACCATCTTCATTTCTATCCACCATCGTTGAATTCAACTTCAGCATTCCTGGGCCTGACTTATTTTTCCAATGAGATTGTACACTCCTGTAACTCTTTCTCTCTTATCCCGGTGCCAAGCACACTGCTAAAACCAAATAAATAGCTATTGGATTGAAACCAAGTTGGGGTTCAAGGTATACCTTACTGGATGACTGGTATAAAACTCTTAGAGTACAGTAAGAAGGGAAGAGGTATTTGAATAATACAACACATACACAGATAAACCTTGAATTTTTCGTGAAAATGGGAATCATCCTGAATTATCATTTTAGAATTTCGCAAAGTCAACTTCATATAATATAAATACATACAGGAATTTATAATTGTTCTACTGCTGACCTTCCTGGAGGCAGACAAAAGAACAAACAAGTCACTGTTTGGATATACCTATGTGTGAGTTGCTCCTTCTTTAATTGAAGTCATGTCCAAACAGACTTTAATTGATTAATACAGATGCCTTAGGTGGTTACGTGTTTATTATATTTCCATAATTTTATTTCTCCAAAACTCTCGACGTGATGCCTAGAGAAGAATTCATTTTTTGGACATTAGATAGGCATTTTTTTCTTTTTTTTTAAATTAAAGTATAGTTGATATACAATATTATATTATTTTCAGGTGCACAACATATTGATTCAACACTTATACACATTATGAAGTGATCATCATGGTAAGTCTAGTAACCATCTGTCATTGTATAAAGTTATTGCAATATTATTGACTACATTCCCTATGCTGTACTTTATATCCCTGTGGCTTATTTATTTTATAACTGGAAGTTTGTACTTATTAATCACCACCACTGTTTTCGCTTATTCCCTCACCCTCCTCCTTTCTGGCAACTATCGATTTGTTCTCTGTATCTATCTATGAATCTGTTTCTGTTTCGTTTTGGTGCTCATTTGTGTTTTAGATTCCACATAAAAGTGAAATCTTATGTTATTTGTCTTTCTGACTGATTTATTTCACTTAGCACAGTACCCTCTATGTCCATCCATGTTGTCATAAATGGCAAGATTTAATTCTTTTTTATGGCTAATATTCATATTCATATATATATATATATATATATATATGATCACATTTCTTGTATCTATTCATCTGCTGATGGACATGTAAGTTGCTTTTATATCTTGGCTATTGTAAGTATTGCTACAATGGATATAAGGGTGCATATATCTTTTTGAATTAGTGTTTTCATTTTCTTCACATAAATACCCAGAAGTGGAATTGCTAGGTTATAAGGTAGTTCTATTTTTAATTTTTTGAGGAATCTCCATACTGCTTTCCATAGTGGTGACACCAATTTACAACTTCACCACAGTTCACCAAGGTCCTCTTTTCTCCACCTACTCGCTAACACTTGTTATTTGTTGGCTTTTTAATAATCGCCAATCTGACAGGTGTAAGATAATATCTCATTGCGGTTTTGATTTGCATTTCCCTGATGATTAGTGATGTTGAGCATCTTTTCATATGTTTACGGACCCATGTGTCTGCCATCTTTGGAGAAATGTCTATTCAGGTTCTCTGCTCGTTTTTAATCAGATTGTTTTTTTTCATGTTCAGTTGTATGAGTTCTTTATATATTTTGGATATTAAACCCTTATTGGATATATAATTTGTAAATATCTTCTCCCATTCAGTAGGTTGCCTTTTCATTTTGTTGATGGTTTTCTTCCCTTGTGCAAAAGCTTTTTAGTTTGATGTAGTCCCATTTGTTTATTTCTGCTTTTGTTTTCCTTGCCTAAGGAGTTCATCTTAGTTTAACTAAGATTTTTATTGTTGTTGTTTGATTTCCCAGGTTGAAGCAAGGAAACAGAGTCCCCAAATAGCAGAAATCAAAACTCCTACCTGACCCAGAGTAACAAAGGTAAGGTCTATGTTTGACAGTGATAAAGAAGACATGCAGGGAAGGAAGAATGTGTGAGAAAAAACAAAGAGCTGATTTGACAATGATCAGGGTATTTGATTCATGTGTGCTTTTAAAAAAATGAATTCAGAGAACTTTACAAAACAAAAATGTTCAAGTAGTGAGATTGGCGACTGGCAAACCATCACATTCCCATTTTCGTACGGACAAACTGAGACCCAGAAAGATGATGCCATTTAAAAATAGCCAGTTAACGATGCTGCTTTGGTTACTGAGAGAATTTGTCTTTAAGAACATCTATCATATAGAAATTTGTAATAGCTACACATGAAGAAATGTCTAGTCCAATAACAAAGGAATGATTTTCTTTACAGAAGGATTTTCCCAAAGTTCCTTTAAAAACCAAACCATCCAGTGCACTTGAATTCCAATTTGATATTTAGATATGTGACTTACCCACAGTTTTCAAGAACCCTTCAATTGCATAAAAATATATTGAAATGCAGGCAAAGTCAGGCCAATTCAGTTTTAACTTGAATTAGAAGTGACCAAAGTGTCTGAAGTGTGCTATTTCTTCCAGATCAGCTTATATTTGAGTTTATTTCCTCACAAAACGGAAAAAAAAAATTATTTGACTTTGTGTGACTTTCCACCACAGATATATATATTCTTACGTGTGATTCAACTTTATCTTCTATTTTCTTATCTTCCTAAGAAGATGCATTTGTTCAAAACCAATTTACTTGGTTAATTCTTTCCTCTGTCATCTTTGTAATTATTTCCAATAGGCCTTGGCCAAATAATTCTTTCTCCATCATGTGGTTTCATCTCAGCTGAAAGTTTGCATCAGCAAAGTCTGTTGTTATGGCAACAGCCAGGCTGCTACCAGCTCAATATTATGGTTTTACTGCAAGAAAAGGAAAAGGGAAATGAGCGAGAGTGGAGGAGAAATGTGACCTTTCCCACATATCTGTTTTTCAGTAATTTATCTTATCACTACTGTCATAGTTAATTCTTTTACATAATTTTCTCCTTGCAAGCACCTTGAATTCTACTAAATGCATTGTCTTATGCACATTTATAGTTTAATTAATATTTATGGAGAGGAAACCATGAGGTGTGTTCTAGGCATGTGCACAGGTACAGTGATTCGTTAGTTTGGGCATGTATTCCATAAATATGCATTGAGCACCTCCCCTGTGCCATGGTAGGTTTCAGGTGCTGGATCAGGCTTTGACCATATCAGACAATGGCATGGCTCTCCTGGAGCCACCATTCTAGTGTGAGAGTCAGGCAGTGAACAAGAAAACACATACGTAAGATGCATTCAGATGACTATACATGACATGAAGAAAATAGAGTACTCTGACGGAATGATGGTGATGGGAGCAGGGGGGCATTGAATAGGGCATTCAGGGAAAGCATAAAGAGTTGACATTAGAGCCGATGCCTGAATGAGGAAACGGAGTAGAACATTGTTTGGAAGGGTTTTCTAAGCAGAGGGAACAGCAAGTGCAAGGAAACTGAGGCATGAGCTTCATGGGCGTATGATCTATGCAATCACACAGGGCCTCACAATCAGAGGGTCCAGCATTTGGCTTAATGCTCTGCTGCTTATATCTTGCAATTCTTAATGATTTTATCTTTGATCTAGTGTTTTGTGTATGAAGTCTGATGAGCCAATGGAGCACGTGTGCAAGCATAGGAAATACACACTCAATGTCTGTCTGCTGTTCCTTACCACCTTTTTTGCATATATCACTTGTGATGGCTCATGAACAGAGAATTCCAGTGTGTCCACAATGTGTGGGAGTTCAGTGACACTCAAATGGAGTACAAGTTAATTGTTTGTATTAACTATTGAGTAAAGGCTCAATGTAGTTATGCACTGCCTTTGAACCAGAACTTGCTTTGAAAGCGGAATGAAGGCAATGACATTCTAAGGAACACTGAGGATCAAGGAACAATATCATATCCATTCTCACCATGTTTCTTCCCTGTATTAGCCAACCACTTATACTGAAAATGATGACATAGAAGGAAAGGGAAAGCTAGGACTACTCATAGTTCTTTTTCCTTTCAGTCCTTCCTTAGTCATCAGTTAGCCAAAGATCGAAAGTGCTGGTAGACCATGCAGGCGTCTTGAAGTGAAATAAAAACTGTTAAGTTAGTTTTGGGCACAATTTTCGCTATTGTGGTAAGAATGAAATACATATACATGTATGAGTTATCGAATACAGATTGTGTAATGTTTGTGACTTCACATATGAATTAAATGCATTTATATTTGCACTTAACACTGGCATTGCATAATATAAAGATGAATAGTAAAATTTGTCGGTAGTTAAATTTTTCATTTCCCATTATTGAGAATGACAATACGCAGCAAATAACTGATTATGACAGGTTGAGGAGCAACTGTGGAAGAAAGGAAAAGCTTTATATTTTAGCACATATACTTACTCTTGTTCCTGCTTTTTTGCATAAGAGTTATCTTAGTCTATTTGGGCTGCTATAACAGAATTCCATAGACTGAATGGCTTCTGAACAACATAAATTTATTTCTCACAATTTAGGAGGCTGGAAAGTCTGATATCAAGGCACCTGCAGATTTGGTGTCTGGTGAGGACTCTCTTCCTGGTCCATAGATGACTGTCCTCTTGCTGTGTCCTCACACGGCAGACAGGACAAAGGAGCTCTCTGGAGTATCTTTTACAAGAGCACTAATCCCATTCAAGAAGGCAGAGCCCTCATGACCTTGTACCACCCAAAAGCCCCCACCTCCGAATCCTATCACCTTGGGGGTTCGGATTTTAACACATGAACTTTGGAGGGTACAAACATTCAGTCTCTGTCAAGGGGCCCTGCATTTTAATTTTTCATTGGACTCGGCAAATTATCTCGCTGGCCATGGTGATAACATAAGTCACATGAGAAAAGATATTATTGCATAGAAGAATTTGGAAAAATTAAAATTTAGCACTTCTGAGCTTTGAATTCCCGGGCTCTGAAATACAGATAAAAATACCCCCATGAATGAGGTTTAATGAAGACTGTGTCACAAGATACTGCATACCCGACACTGGGCAGAATCCTTTATACTTGGCAGGCCTTCAGTAAGTGGTCGGTGTGGCTTTACATGTACCCTAAATGTGTAAAATATGATGTTCTCTGTGGATGTAATTTATCCTAGGGTTGTAGAGATGGGAAAGGCCATCTAGGTGAAACAATGTTTACATTTCCATAGAGAAATTCTTGCTTTAAAGGAACTTGAGAGAGAGCATACAGCTAATATATTCCATAATACCTTGGCTTCAGGACAGCATTTGACAAATTATTCTATCTTTTTTTGTGGAAAAGGAGGAAAGTAGGTTTGATGGTAAGTCTAATAGATTTGGATCAGTTCAGATATTTTACTCAGAGAGTTTGATTTACGGATTGCGGTAGCATGGATCCAGTGATATGCCAGAAAACTTTGTTGTTGGCTCTATCCTTTTTAATATTTAATTTGGTGGCTTCATGGAAGACATACCAGGCTTCATGATCAAATACACGATGTTAGAAGGAAGAGCTAAAACTTCAGGAGACTGATGCACAATTTCAAATTGTTTTGATAGACTGGCATCATGAACCAAATCTAACAGAATGGGATTTAGCATGGTTAAAGTTAGTTAAAAGTAAAATCAGAGGATGGAGTATCCTAGGCTTACAAGAGTATCCTGTGACAAAGGGCTAAAAGTTGGAATTGGCTATGAGTCATTCATTAAATATGTATTTTTGCTTAACAGCTAGTAAGTGCCAGTCAACAAGGTGGTTGTTATGAGGAATATGAAGGTGTTAGGAACAGAGAATTCCATGGTGAACATGGCAGACACAACACAACCCAGACATGTGAAGTCACCAAGGAGGGCAGGCAATGCTGATGTCAACTTAAAACAAACTTCATTCATTATTTTGTTTGGCTCACAAGATCAGAGACTTATTACATAGTCCTACAGGATATGGGCACTTACATTTACTTCTCGGAAAGACTATTGCAAGGTGCTTCCAGAAGAAGATCCTATGGATTAAAAAAAAAAAGTAAAAGCTGTCACAGGAGGAATGAATGGAATGATTGAGGATTTCCAATTAATATTGCTACTATAATTGATGATACCTGATTATATGAAAACCAAACCATACCCAAAGAATCTCTGAATCAGCTAATTTTGCATATTAAGCCTGGGAAAAGCCCTTGGGAAATGCTCCGTTGTTAGAGTTAAATATTCAACAGATTTTTATGTGGAAAATAAAATTTGGCTTTTTCTGTGTTGATCCTCAGTTAAAATTAAGACAAATGAGTGGGTAGGAAGGTGAATTTTTGGCTCAATGTGCAGAACGCCTTTCTGTTGAGCGTTGACCTTCCTGTCATTGGACTTGTCCTTTCTCGGGCCAAATGACCATTTGTCAGGTGTGATACCGTTTCTATGGTTCTTTGCTACGCTAAGATTCCATACTGTTTTTAATGGAATTTAATGTAAATCAACAACGATTTAGCCCCTTCTATGTGGCGGCCATGTCACTAGGCGCTCCTGAAGTTATGCAAGCACTGGAAAAAAATATTGTGCCTTCACCAAACTGACCGTCTACATGACTGATCAAAAATATTTAACCGACATGTATCCTAAAGGCACTCAATTTGAGTTAAGTTTTTATGAGGCAAGGACTTTAGTTTCAAAAAGGAATGGGGAAAATGATGGAAAAGAGAAATATTGAGATGTAACAGTCTTACCAAAAAATCGGAAGATATTTAACTTTGCGGGTAATGGATGTAGGTATTGAGTTGCCTACCACCAAGTGAGTAGCCAGTACAGTTAAAAAAAAAAAAGATTTTAAACTATGTGCTACTTCCAAATGGCATGGTGGGTACATTGGAGGGATGCAGAAGGGGCTCGAATTGTGGACATGACTTTGGGGACTTCAGAAATGCCCAATCCTTACCACACCCTCACCCCTGTCTGAGTGGTTCCTCACACATAGGGTACCATTCTTAGCACCACATGACCCTGGCATCCTGGCCATGGCTAATTGGGATAAGGACAAATGCAATGAAGGGCCAATGTGGTCTTGGTGGGGATTGGTTAAGAGCTCTGGCCAGTGTGAGCTCCCTGTAGGGAAACGACCACCTGGTACCTATACGTCTTTTCTTTGTGCAATTAGGAATAGGAAATATGCAAAGGGGCCCGCACTATAGGATATGGCAGAAGCCAAGGCACATGCAGGGGGATGTTAGAGAACGGATTCCATGAGGCAGCAGAAGCAATGGCATGGAGAGCACGAGAGCAGAGGAAAACCAGTAGAGCAAGGCAGGAGCATCTGTGGTGGAGATGCTCAGTAAGTCACGTTCATGGTGCCAGAGTGCTAGACACCCAAGCAATGGCTACCGGGGCAAGGAAACAACATACACATACGAGGGTGCACCTAGGTGTTAATGTCTGTGCTAAATATGAAAACTCTTGTGGGAAATCAGAAAAGGGAAAGATCGTGGTGGTCTTGGCAGTGAAGGAAGGGGTAAGATTCGAGTTGGGCAAGGATAGAACGTGAATTGCCAAGGCTGAGTACATGCGTATGGGAATGGGGAGGCTTGTGTGTAGGCACGCAAAGACCAGCATTACTGAAAGATTATGCTTGGGAAAAATGGAAGAAGCGTATCTGTGCCAAAGAGAAAGCAGAAAAGACTAATTTCCCAGAACTCATTGCCCTCTTTAAAAATGTCAAAATGGCCTCTGCGTGGCACTTCCACGTTTAACACTGTCTTCCAGTTCCTACTGGGGAGGGAATATCAATGTTGAATCCCTCCTGCATGCCCTCTCAATTCTCAAGGTCTTTTCCATAGTCACACTGAACTCCAAGCGTTTTTATTCACCTTCACTGCGACAGGGTGAAAGGCTCGTTCTGACAGTTTAATACTCTCTGCTGACAAAAGTGTAAATTGTGAGGGTGATTTGGGGACTGTGGACAGCTGACCATGGGACCAGGGTAGAGGGCTTCTAATCATTTTCTATAAATAACTGAACTTTTTTCAGCTGGTAATGATTTTCTGTCTCTCTTGGCAAAGCCTGAAACTTGAACCAAGAAGCAAATTGTTCTGATTCCTTCCACAGGTCCTCTGACTAAAAGCAAACGGGGGCCAATAATCAGCGTGGGATGGTTAAAAGGAGAAAGCATGTTTTCTCTTGCCCCTGATGAGTTTTAAATAAATTTGATTCCTAGGCTTTAAATGAGGGAAGCATCATGCAGCTCTGTGAGAGGTGTAAACAGGGTTCCAGATTTTCTGCTCCCTGCTGAGAGTTAGAGAAAGCTGTTTCTGTGTTTTTCTGAATAGAATGTTTTAGCCAAGGCTCCAAATGAGGGCGTGAAATCTCGGCAAATGCATGACATGCAAAGCAAGGCCTGGTCTTTTAAAATCCTATTAACTTGCTCCCAAACTTACCATTTTCTCACACACACACACACACACACACACACACACACACACACACAACAGCAAAGTTTGCCTGTTGGCTTACTATTCATACATGGAAAAACACGTCTTGGAGATCATAAATACAATTTCTGTCAGCTAATCAGACTGGGAGTTTCCAATGAAGAGATAGGCACGGCAGAATTCCGAGGGGTTAAGAGATGAGGTGGAAAATGAAAACTGAGTTATGTTTCTGTGACTTGTCTTGCGTGAGCATCCAAAGAGATAAGGTGGGTTTCAGAATATAAAAATGTCTTCACAAGCCCATTAGTAGGAGGAAACTGGGCTCTGGAACCTTCTGCTTTAAGAGCACATGACAAGCCCTCAGTGCACAGGGGGCAGAAGAAGCTAGGAAAGCTGTAAGCACTTTCCAGCATCTGTAGGATATCGGCACTGTACCCTACCTGAAGAGCCTAATCTTCCAAGTGGCCTGTTTTTGTAGTGAATCTTCTGGAACATTTAAGACTTGAAGTTACATGAAGAGTGAATCTGCATTCTTACTGAAATCACTCTTAGTTCCAGAATGTTCAGTCCAGGGAAGAATTATAGTGGAAGAATGGTCACAGAAGATAAAGTGGCTTTTTGTAATTGCGAAATACAATACCTTCTCTGGGGTGTTGGATCAGTGGGCATTCATTGGGATTTGTTGATAGGCTCAGGTGATGGATTAAGAAAGGCTGGTTTTTTATCTTCTGCTAAGAGAATGGAAAAGGATTTGGTGACTTCACTTCCAGTCTTAACTCTGCCTCTGGAGCGCTGTGTGAGTTAGGTTCGAGAAACAACCTTCGTGCTTTGAGACCTCAGAGGATAGAATGGCAATAATGATAGTTACATAAATTTAGTTGGAGGGCTGCTACCGGGGTCCCTCTTGCTTCGTGCCACAAGGGGGAGGATACAAAGCTGATTGATGTGTAGAGTAGATGCTCTGGTATCTGTTTCAGGTCCTCCCTTTCAGAGTGGACACTTGTTACCTCAACTACTTAGAGTGTTAATTACTGACAGCTCAGAGTTTTGTCCCTCCCAGAAATTGTCCCTAGCTTAAAGGAGCTGTTTTGCCCAAGGTTATACCCCTTCCCCAGGCATAGCCTTTATCCAGTGACTTTTGATGCCAGGTTATGAAGGCCCCGGCTTCTTGCCTCAATTCAGGACAACTCTGAAGACCCATCTCAGTTCCAGAGCTCCCTGTGGAATAGACAGGGGCCTTTGTCAGACCTGCATTGCAGCTCTAATTCTCTCTCTGCCCAGTCTCGCTATTTTCATTGCACCTCCCAATACACCCGAAGGGTGATCCTGAAATACCCTCCAATAAACTTCCTGCATGTAAATCTCTGCCTCAGAGTCTATTTCTGGGAGGACCAATCTCAGAGAGTGAGTCCAGGATATTGATTAGGACTTATTTGTTATAGAGCTGGGACATTGCTTTTAGGTAAGATATTTAATTTAATTTTAACTTTTAAATAATATGAAAGGAGAGTTTGAGATATGCTTATTATGAAGGGTCATGTGTTCAAAAAGGCTTAGCCATGTGCTCATATAATTTCAGTAACTTTCTAGAACTTTTAAAATCACATTTGTCACCCATGTGTCAGCTATCTGAGTTCAATTTGACTACTTGTTTATAGACTGTTATGTCATCTTTACAAAGCTATTTTTTCCTTAATTGCCCTGGCTACTAAAGGGCAGCTCGTCTGATCCTCTGATGCACAGTGAGAACATTTGAGATTTCTAATCTGTATTCTGCTTCATGCCCTTCTACCACAGAAAAGTTGGAGAATTTTATTTTCTTCATTTCTTTTTGTACTGCAATAGTTCTATACTGAGACAACGTTGTTTCCGGGAGACCGTGAAAAGAAAAGTTAACTCAAAGAATCTAAAGATATTGGTAAAGTATGTGAGATACCTCTGTTCTAGAGAGCAGAAATATCCAAGTGTTTGGAGATGAAAAGAGGACTTTCAATAAGGCCATCATGAATATTCAAAGGTCTCTAATAGAGCTGAAATATATTTATTTAATGATTATAATAATCAGTTAATATTTACCATTCAGGAGCCTATTACTCGTTAGTTAGAAAAAAATCACTAGTCATCTAGGTGCAAGAAGTAAATTACAGGTGATACGTTTCTTACTATCTATCCTTGAATAGAGTTGAAAGTGACCCATTGCTTCCAGAACCCAGCCATTAGTTTGATACCTCTTGTCATTTACCGTAGGTCACTATTCTATTTTTCTCTAGTTCCTTTTATTTCCTTCAATGCTACAGAATTTTTTGACTTTTAGGAAGAGATCAAAGACACTCATTAGTATTACACACTCCTGTGCTGCTTTGTATTTAGATCAGAACAGGGGATTATGTGGTACTATTAGATATGATCTAATACCACTATTAAAAAAGCAACTGGAGAGATTGCAGGTACGCAAATCAGCATGTGAGTGGGCCACGAGAGAGAGCGAGGGAAGTGACAGACTAAGATGAAATATGAAGTCTAGGCTAACAGGAAATGGAAACTGAAGATGACAGGGCAAAAAGATTTTAGTCATCTCAATGATCAAAATGGATGTGGAAGGGCAAATTTAGATCCTCAAACAACTGCTTTTCCAAAAAAAAAAAAAAGCAAGCGAGGAAAAACCCCCAACCATTGAATTACTTAATAGTTATCAGAGAGGAAGAAGAAATACTTTCTTGTATCTTATTTTGGTGTATATATACTTAAACAATGCAACCAGTCAACTGCCCCCGCCATGCAATAAGGGTGATCTATCAGTGTGGCCAGCGGCCACTAGAGTGCAGCAGAGAGCTGCTCACAGAACCTGTTCTTAACTGGGATGTCCTTAATGGGGAGAAGTCGACTCACCAAGGTTACCTCCTCTATCCACTCCACCCCAGGAGAGAGACGGACCCTTTTGTTTAAGGAAGATATTCTGATCAAGGATGAAGAATGTCTTTCTGGACTGAACTCAGTTGGGTTACTATTCAAGGAGTTTTAGCTGGGAAACCTCTCTGAGCCTTAATGTTCTCACCAGTAAAAATGGGGATAATAACAGCACTTAACTCCTAGAGCTGTTGTGAGTGCTAAGCATAAGGATACTGGCATTCAGTAGTCACTCAGTAAAAATTGCCATTATAAAGCGAATCGTTATTATTCTAAGTGACAGGGCTCTTTCAGAGAATTTGGGATGAGGGTTTCTTTAGATACCTGTTCTAGGACAGACTCTGTAATCAGTCACAGACCTGTTGCCCTCTGAGCTCAGAAGCAGGCTTATCATGGTCCTTGCCTCAGTAGTCCTGCTACAGGCAGTCACACCCAGAGAGCATGTCACAGATGAGGAGGCCTGGCTCGCTGAAGGGGATACAGCCAGTTAATGGTAAGAAGGAGGTGAGAAGCCATTCGAGTCTTAAAGAACCCGCTTCCTAAATGTGATATTTCCTCTTGAAAGTAAGGGAGGCTGATTTGGAACAGCAAAATTAGAAAGTATGGTTTCCTTAAATTTAAACCCAAGGATCACATTAAATGGGCTGGCAGGCAAGAGTGAATTATAACTTTTAGGGTCTTGCTGTTCTCAAAACGTTGGTTTTCAAGGAGGTTAATATTATTATAGCAAAGGTTAATTGCAAATTGTCTCTTCATTTGCATATTCCATTAAAATAAGGGCTTACTGAGCCCCTGTTCTGGGCGCAGATTCTGTGGGAGATTCAGAAAGTAGGGAAGAAGCAATTCACAAGCCAGGATCACAACTGTGGTAGCAGTGGGGCTGGAAAAAGCCAAGACACTTGTGTACCTGCTACTTCCTGGTGGATTTTTCTGCATAGAAAAGTAGCTGGAAGACAGAACTCACCAAAGTCTTCCAAAGAATGAGTCATAGGGTTAAGACTAGAGTCACGATGCCAGAATCATCTTTCTTTTGTTCACACTCTGAGAGATGTCATAAATATTACCAACTATTGACTTTTCACTACCTGTTTTCTCTTTTTCTCTGGTTAATGATGCATCCAACTCGGCCTAATGGACAAGGTTACTCACTCATCACCAGGATAGACAAATCAACAAAAATGATCTACACTAAAAGCGTGTTGTGGGGAAAATAAATTGGGGTTTTGGTTGAATTAAGCTAAATATAAGTCAATGGTGGGATGTGGCGGGCCAAAGAAATAACACCACCTGAGATTACTAATGCACAGTGTCTGGAGGGGAGGGAAGTATTAGACCAGTCGCCCTCAGTAATTTTAGAGTCACTGATTTCTTTGAAAATATGAAAACTGTGAAACTCTTCTCAGAAGAAGTCATGTACATATAAAAATTTGAATAGGCTATTATAGAGTAAATGTTCTTACCTAATAGCCATATACTGTCAATATTTCATTTCATATCCAGCACTTCTTATGTATGGAGCACTGTCCATGCCCATGGAAAGCAATCCCTTCCTTGTGTTTTCCACCTACCTGAGAGTAGTAGGTACGTGAGTGAATTCATGCAGCACAGGGACTCTATATGTCCCCAAGTCAATGTACTATTGCCTCCTTTCATGACAGATGAAGAAATTAGTTAACTTTCAATGACTCACAACATACATGCTACCCCTTTTTACTTTCTGTTTTTTATTGGAAGACTCAAATTTTTATTATAGTTCATTATAATTAGAATAAGAAATGCTTATAATGACCTATAATAAAACTACAATAAATTATAATAGTCTATAATAAATACTATAATAAAAGTAAAATGCTATATATAATAAATTGTAACATAACACTATAATACAAAACTATAATAAAATGTTTCTTTTTTGAAGAATTAAGATATTTTTATTGTCTTATAACAATAATCAAAAATAGCTGTCTAGATTAAATTTTCTGCAGAGAGAGTTCAAAGATCTTTTCATACAGAAATTTGTCCATTTGTGATTTATTTATTTTGATTTTCATCTTGATAACACTTATGTAGTGATGATATTTTAAGAAGGATACACATTAATTATGCTTCCTGAATTCCTGCATATTTGAGAACTTTTTTTTGTTGATGTCACAAAGAATGAAAACTAATTTGGGGAAAGTCCTTGGATGACATGTTCCTTTATGTTTCCAGAATTTAGTGGACTTGCTCCATTGGTTTCTGGCATCTACATTTGTTTGAAGAAATCTGGGGCTACTTTAGGAGTTTTAATAACTTATTCAAGAATGAAGGTATACTCTTCAATGTTTATAGTGTTAGGTAGCACTTGATGATCCTATTAAATCTGCATTCATAAGTAATTTCAGGAACATTCTCTTCCATTATGTTTTTGCATATTGTGTGTGCACTGACTGCTCTTCTCTTTATGGCCAAATAGCTACATATGGCATTTCTACTGGGTTCCCCACGTAGACCACCTTCTTCTGAGTGCTTTGAATTTTTCCATTTTGTTTTTGCTGTGGGCAATTTTTTTAATGCCAGTACCACTTTTTGTTTTCCCTCTATAGGGCTCATTCAGTTTTTTTGCTGTGATTTTGTATTAATTCCTTCTTTCTTTCCATTGAAACTGTTTCATTATTTCCTTTCATCTGAATTTACAGAGTACATGTTTCTATAATTTCCTTGAAAGTATGCAACATTGTGGCTGAAATATTTATTTTCTTTTTTGCAAGTAAAATCTTTTCAAGATTGCTTTCTTTATTTTATCACTTGCCTGGTCTTTTTCTTTCCTTTTTGTTGTTCTTACAGACCTTTCTTGCATTTGTTTCCTCTCCCTCATCTTAAAGCTTTTATACATCTCTTGAGTGTTGACAGTTCTATCCACATCTCGCTTTTGATCCCCTAAACTATAGTTATGCATAGATTTATCTTGGTTTGCTTCTTTGTTTTCATGGGAGGCAGTTCAAATATTTCCTTAGGGCACAAGCATTGGGGGGGGCAGGAAACAATATTTAGTGATTTTTTTTGGAGGGTTTTGTCATTTGACTGCTGGATATGCATATGAGTAAAGTTGGGGCCTGAGAAACTGGGAGGAGACACAAAGGTCAAACATGGCTAGAGAAATACCACTGGTTTTTTTTTTTTGTTTGTTTAGTTAAAGTTTATTGGGGTGACAATTGTTAGTAAAGTTACATAGGTTTCAGGTGTACAATTCTGCAATACAGAAATATCACTAATTCTTTAACCTATTTTTTAGTCTACGTTATTCAGGTGTTGGAGAAAAATTTAACCACTATCTTTTACCCAGAGCCTTTTCTGTCTACTTCTCTATTATTTTGTTTTTCTTTTATAACACATACGCACACGCATACACACATGTGTGTGTATAATCTAATGTACATAATGTATGTATATGTGTATATATCTATATCTATATAATCTATATCTATATCTATATCATCTATCGATCATCTATCTATCTATCTATCTATCTATCTATCTATCTATCTATCTATCTATCTATCTATCATCTACCATCTACCATCTATCTATACACAGTAAGAGAAGCAGAGAGACAGAGACAGGAGAAGAGAGAGAGAGAAAGAAGAGAGGAGAAAAGGTAGCATCTAGCTGGATTATGATACTCTGTAGGTTGAAACTGTATCTTATCCCCTTTTATATGTTCTGTACAAGGCCCAATTCAGTACCTTCCGTAAAGTAATAGTGTGCTAGTTTATAATGGTAGTAACAGCAACCAAACATGGACCACTGAATAGGAACCAGGCATGTTACTAGGCACTTTTATGTGGAAATGTTTCCTTTTACATTCTCAACAATATTAATGAGATAATTACTATTATTGTCCACATTGCCAGCAAATAGTGATCCCAGAGACTCAAACCCTGGCCTGACTGACCCCAAAGCTGATCTCTCAACCAGCATGTGCCCCCTTTAACACACCGCCTTTATGTAGGATGACTGGTGCTCCAAGGTTCTCTTTTTCTTTTCATTTTGTTCAAATGCCTTCATGAGTCTGCTTTCTAGCATTTCACTGTAGGCTTGTGCCTGATTGCCTCGGTTCTCAAGAAGCCTGTCTCCAACAGGGCTACTGTCCTCAGATTTGCTAGTAACCAATGGTCCTTCTTTGCAAGAAGGAGCTAGATTTGAATTCCCTTAATGAAATAAGTTGAAGACCACCCATCATTTCTTAGAATTTGAAGTGGCATTCAATCTGAACTTTGGTGGCCTGACGCCAGCCAGGGGAGCTGCCTTGGAAGAACTTGACACTTTCTACTGATGGCATAAGCTCATGAATTACAACCTGCAGCTTTATCTCAGGGGGATGGGAGGGGTCACTCTGGGCCCTTCGTGGCAGTTTGGCAAGTTAAACTTTATCTCACCGAATTGAATCCTGCTTTCTTCAGCTTATTGTGGAGCTCAGGGAGTCAGGCTAGGCTGGGTCCATCCTCATTTGGCAGAGAAAACAGAGGACGATACCAAGTAACTGTGCCCTCAATAGGTTGCCATCTCGCTGACCACATTTGTGTGTGTGCTTTAATATGGTGAAAGGAGATGCTGCATTGCTATTTTTTGTTTTTTGTTTTTTTTTTTTTACAATTTCAGCATTCTTAATACAGAAAATTTTGGAAATGCATGCATGCAGTCATAATTCCATTATCCAGAGATAGCCACGTTCCTATTTTGATGAATCCAGTGTTTTTCTACTTGTGAACTTGTGTATATTATGTTTACTTAACATGGGCAGATCCTTTCAAATACTAATAAGTATCAATTCAGTTGTCAACCAATTTTATTTCACAGCATGCTGTTTTAATGGCTGCCTAGCGTTCTATTATATGGGATAAATATTTCTTCCTTTACCAACTAGGAGCCCTTCCTTGAGTCAGTTTAAATCATCCATGGTGAGAAAGAAGATTCTGACCAAGAGCCTCGGAGACATAAGCCACTTTTCTCAGACTTTGGCTTTCTTCCTTTGACCTTTCTTCCCTTTGCATTGAATTCAAACATGACCTTCAAGCACTTTGCCCTGACACCTTCAAGGAATTAGGTCTTGCTCAGGATGTTATTGAAAGGGGAGATTGGGGAATTTATGTGTGTGGATTGAAGTCTTTAAGAGATCAAACCATTGAGGAAATGGAAAGTCATTTCACCTAAATCTATTACAAAGAAGGAGAAAAATAGGAGAGAAAGAGGGAGAGGGAGGAAGAGCAGGAAGGAGACATGGAGGGAAGGAGGCAGAGACTAAAATTTCACTTGTTGTCTGGAACTTTCTTTGAACTCCTTACAAGCTTGGGAATGAAAGCTCTGTTCAGGGCAGCACATAGCAGTGATGTTAATGATTGAGGGCAGATAATAATAGAAATAATTGCTCACAGTACTATAGCACTTGCTAGGGTCTCCATTTAATTCTCACAGTTATCCTCTGGCAAAAGTATTATCATTATATCCCTATTTTACAGTGAGGAAATTGAAGCATGGAGAGAGAGTAGCGCTCCCCACGTCAGAGTGGAAGAGTGTAACCCCGTACCCCCTTTGACGCAGATGGAGGGAACGGAAGTGCTTCAGTGGAACTAACCGAACAGTCTACCGTGCCTGGAGCTGTTGTGTCCCCAAGACCGAATGCCCTCTTGTCTGCTGCCGATATGGGCTGAGATGCCAGCTGTAGTGGGCTTGACAACACCATGTCGTTCAGAAATGGGGACCAAAACGCCTGTTGTGCTCCAGGAAACTCTGAATGTTGTCCTGAGGGAACAATTGCAGAGTCACGCAGGGACCAATGCAGAGTCACGCAGGGACCAATTTTTAACAATTCAAGTAGGGTTCTGTTCCCTTTCAGACTCTTTGACCCATTCCCTTTCTTTTTCCAAAAGTAATTCTCTTGAAGCATTGGAAAGAAATCAATGTCTGAAGTCCTGCTTTGATTACAAAATGGCCACTCACTCTAGTACCAGATAGGTTTTGAAGTGGACTAACTTGGGCACTGAAGGCTGCAGAAAATTAAGGATGCTTCTATACGGACGTCCTTGAAGGTGATGCTTGTGGAGACTTTGCTGAGTGTGTGGAGAGAGGAGGAGGAAGCTGGAGCTGTGGTTAGGCCCAGTTTCGTCTTATTTGAGGTTCTAAAGCTGCTGGATGCTCAGTAACTAATGCAAGTGAAGTGGCTCGGAGGGATAGGGGCAATCCTGGTCTCCTGTGTGTCAGGCAAGTATGGCTTCTTTGTAAACCTGGACAATGGTTGTAGGAGGGAGAACTAATTCATAAAGTGATTATAGCGTCATTACCCAAAGAACTCTCAACACCCCAGGATCCTTACAGAAAGGATATTTTGTTTAGTTGACTTTTTCAGTTTACAGAAATTTAAGCAGGAATCTATATTTATTTCAACACATGGTAAGACATTTTTTAGAAACAAGGACATTATAAGAACCATAAACAGGTCTTGGTTTTGCCCTTGAAAATTTACAGGATGTGAGGGCCATCATTCTGAACTTGATTTTCATTATGTACTAGTATAGTTAGCATATAATGAAACTATGTACTAGGATAAATGGCTGAATATGTGCAAATTGCATATTATCCCTGAGAACTTAGATTGCAAATAACTCCTGACACAAACCTGATTTGATGCCATTTCTTTCTTTAAGGCAGCATGGTCTAAGAGAAGGGAAGAAGCCCAGGTCTCCAGGCCCTTCTCTGCCAGAGATGGCTGGTTGGGGACCATGAACAAACATCCCCCTTGGCCCTCAGGTCTTTCTTCAGGACAATGAGGAGCTGCACCAGAAGATATTAAGGAGTCTTCCTGCAGTGATATTTGATGATTTATAGGTGGGAAAAAATAAGGATGGAAGGGAGGGAGAGAAGAAGGAAACAGACAAGGTGGGAGGGAAGGAGAAAAGAACAGAAGAGAGGAGTGGTTAGGGGTAGAGAGAGGAGGGAAGAAAAGAAGGAAGGAAGGGAAGGAGGAAGAGACGGAAGGAAGGGAGAAAGGAAAGGGAAGAGGGGGGCAGGGAGGGAGGAAAGAAAGAAGGGTGAGAAGGAGGTGGGGGGGATATTGAAAGAAACTGGGACAGGTTCAAACCAGCTGGGCCTCTCCCATCTGCCTGTGGCAGGGACCTCGCTACCCTCTAATGACCATTGTTGCGTAACTATTCAAACCTCCCGCCCCTCTGCTTCTTTATGGGGCTGAATCCTTGGAAGCTCAGACAACTGTCTGGCCATGACTTCGTTAGGCCAATCAGGGTAGACATTGAAAGCAGCAGAATTAAAAGTGGCTGAGAAAGACTAGATGTATCCCTATCAGGAAGAGCAACAGAGCAAATCTGGAAAAACAAATTTCTGGGTAAGAAATTGTTGAGCAGTGCACAGAACGGATATTTAGGACATTACCCTATGTCTGTTGTGAAAACGTAGACCATGTGTTTTACTCTTCAAGACTTTGATTTAAATTGCTTCTGAACGTTCTTTATATGTTCAGATTGCAACTTCCTTGAGCATGACAGCATGCCAACACGGGACCCATTTTATTTGTGTTGTAAGAGGTTTTGCTGGGTGGGCATGGCAGAAAGTAGGCGCATTCAAACTCTCGTGGACATCCAGACAGTACTTGGGTTGTGTATTTTTAGGAATACCCTTCAAAAAATAAATGGAACTGAAGAAAAATGGAGATATACAAGGACAGGAGGAAATTTTCAAAATGATAAGCCGGGGCGGGCCGGCATTAGTTGGTGGCGGAAAGAGAACGTTTGCTGCTGCTGTAGTTGTTTTGCTCTTAAAAGAGGAGTTTTCTTCTTTGGATTGCGAGCTGCTTTGTTTAATACTGAAAATTCCAATGGAGGATGTCCTCTCAGGAGTGATGGACAGGGACTGATGAGAAAGTGAAGGCAGAGCTGGATGAAAGCGCCCCCTTCAAGATACTTGAGGAGGTTCCTGAGGGTGCCTGCAGCTGAGCACTGTGGCAGGAGCCCAGACGCAGCCCCTGTTTCCTACCTCCTGATCACACTGTATTGGAGACCAGCTGGGGGAAAGGGCATCGAGGGCTCTTCTGGCTTATTCCTGTTTTTGGTTCTCTGGTGATTCGAGGGTCCTCTCTAGATGGAAGGGTGTCTGACACGGTTGGTTAAGAGCTAACAGATTGCTGTGAATGCATGGCAATTAAAATTAAATGAAATCATTTAGAAACATTATTCTAACTCAGGATGCCCCGGTAGTTGGTAGTGGCTCCATTGAAGGCATTAGGTTTGCAGTCAGCATAGCGCTTGATTGTTCTGTTTTCAAGTGTTCTCATAACGATCTCATTTTTTTCTCCCTTGGAATTTTTTTGTAGGGTTTTATTTCACTTAAAAAAATCTGCTCTCGGAAAGATGATTTGAGATGGGAGATGTTCTGAGGAATGGAGACCAGCAGACTTGATGCCCTCTAACATAGAAATGATTGGGGAGAAAATAAAAATCTAACTTGCACATTTTCTCAGATCAGGAATGACCAGCATTATAGCCATTCAGTGAAGTGGGTCTTTTTACCAAAATATTCATGTCACTGAGATCAACAACAAGCACAATAGTTTATGAGTCTGTATGTGTAGAAGACGGTAGTTTCTTTCAGTTCTGCCAAATATTCCAGTTCTGTCTTTGGGGTGTAATTTCAAGTATCAATACTTACCAAAGGCAAGACCATGTCTCTAAAACAGAAATAAAACACAAAACTCCCATCACTGATATGAAATAAAAATGTCTATTAGTAACCATATACTCCACAAAACAAATTTTAGTCAGCTTGACATAGCATTTTTAACTCACCTGCAAGGCATAGGAAAGATACCAATGAGTTTGTTTTATATTTTCTAAATATTTTATCTTTTCTACTCTGCTGTTGTCTGCAAGTTAACTCTACATTCCTAGAAAATCTCACAGGATAGATGGTGTATGGAATTTCATATCTTCTTCCCTGGAGTTGAAACTTCTGATGTTCAGTTAGTTCCCTTACATATTATAACCTCTGCTTTGTAACTAAATTGAATGTGCTCCCTATAGAGAGTTTACCAGATTGAATTTTGCAATTTAATATAGCAGAAAAGAGAGAATGCCAGTTGTTCATCTCAAGGTGAATACTTAGGAGATGTGTGGAAAAGCAAATCTTATTTTGTATCTACAAATGGGTTCTGCAATGCTTGCCAAACCCAGGCTGGAGCCTCTTGACTATTTGGGCTGGTGAAGCCTGAGAGAGAGGAGACCTTTCTGGCCTTGGGGCACCCTTGGGGGTCTGCTGCAAGGCAGGGTCTGGAAACTGGGTGCACCAGGAGGCGTGCCGACCTAGGCCAGTATGGAGAGCAAGGCCCAGAGAGTCAGAATAAAGACCTGAGAAGCTGCAGTCTTGTTTCCCCCAGGGCTAAAATGCAGTTATGACTGTGGAGTGACACATAAGCAAAAGACGTGAGTGGGCACTGAGAGATGCTAAACGGGCCCAAAGAAGGTGTGTGAGGTGAGCAAAGTGATAGTTTCAATTTTTACAATCTTATTTATTTATTTATTTATTTATTTATTTATTTATGTATGTATTTATTCTATCTATAAAAGTGATACCTGCTTGCTGAATAAAACTTGGAACATGCAGAAAACTCTTCAGAAGAAAAAAAGAAATTATTTATGGTCTCCTTCTTTTCCCCACCAGAATTAACCATGTTGAATGTTTTACTCAGTGTCCTCCCTTTAATTCATTTTCCCAAGCCCATACATATATATATATATGTGTGTGCGTATATATATACGTATATATATATGCATATATATACACATATATATGTACACCTATATATGTACATATATATATGATTATATACGTGTATGTAACTGTATTTCATTTTCTTTTTGTTCTTAATGCTATTCATTATTTTGACATTCAAGAAGCGTTTGTTTGATGCCTGCTGGAAGTTCTTCTGGGCCCTTTGGGTTCAATAACGAATAGTCAAGAGCTCCTCCATCAGGCTACTTCCATGTGGGAGAATAAACAAACGTCAGGCAGCGGTGCGTGGTGTCAGTGGTGTGATGCCATTGCATGGAGGACCTTCTAAAGGAGTGTATGGTGGAGGCTTCTTTGGAAGCACAGGCTCCTGCGGTCAGAACGTAATTCCCAGTACTGGTCTTGGGGCCTTAAGATACCCTTTCTGCAGTTGAAGCCATGCATAGTGAAGGACCTGTCCAGGGTGGGAAAGAACATTCTAGGCAGAGGAAACAGCATGGGCGCAGGTTTGGAGAATGAGACAGCACAGGGCTCTGAAACACGCCCCCTGTGCTGTGGGTCATGAGGCAGGTCTCAGGTCTTCAAGGAAGCATGCTGGAGTCTTCAGCTAAGGATAGGCCCCCACTGGCCCTCCATGTAGGCTGTGCTAGGTTCCGGCTGAAGATAAGCAGAGTAAGGAAGAAGTGTGCAAATCAGAAGTACCTCTTTTTGTGGAGCTTATGTAAGCTGGCCGTTCAAGGAGTAAACATTGAAAATAGGAACGATGAGACAAGACCACCCTCGTCTTCCATCACCCAGTCTCTAAGCATTCTTACGGATTAAAGCCATACATCTAATAAGTCAAGATATTTGAATCTGGCAGTTTGAATTTAGAATCTACATTTTCACTTTTTAGAATGATATGCTCACTGTGATGTTATTTATGTCCTTTTCTTTTTTTTAAAAAAGGTCTTCTACAAGACTTCTGTGAGTAGGTGGGTAGGATATATGTATGAGAAAAAGGTCTAAGACAATGCACATTTAACTGAATCGCATGACCTCTAGAAAGGGTTGTGGGGGGAGGCCAAGACTGAGGATGGCCCTCAAATATATGTCTACTTACCTGTGAGGCTTAATCGTTTTGTTCCACAAGGTAAATATGCCCATCCTTATTATAGAATTAAAAAAATGAATAAATGATGTCTTCATTTTTCACTTTATTGTGAATGCAGGAGTCATCATTTTTTAAAATGCTTTATGACTGACCACTTGACATCTTGCTGTTTCTGGCCCTCATCTGCTTTCATATTCTCTAGAAGATCTCTAGTTCCTCTCATTCACTCTGCAAATCTGGTAAGCCATAAGGAGAATAAAGGATTAAATTCATTAGCAATTTTACAGAGAAATGTTTCTTCATATTTCTGTGCACACATTTTTATTTATGATATTTAATATCTGATGGACAAGCTTCCATTGATAAAACAGTTGGCACAGACTTCTTTCTCCTGAGCTGGAGCATTTTGATTCCATTTTGTGAACCGTCAGCTGACATGGAACAGAAGTTCTCCCTGAGTAAGTCTTGAGGACCATTACACAGGGACACTTTCCAATCCAGCTGGAAACTTTAGTAAGTGGTTATCAGGAGTCACATTTGCATTTGAAACACTTTTATATCAGTGATGACCTTTGAGAGTCAAGACTCTATGAAGGAAGAAGACGTGACATATTTTAAATCCATTTTCCAGATGAGAAAACTGAGATTAAGGAAGGTGAAGTGACTTGCTCATTGCTACAGCCACTCAGAAGCTGAGGTTCAAAGCAAGGTTTTCTGAATTCAAATGCTCTGGTATTTTCATTATACTGTGTTGCCTCCCAAATTCTTTGAGGGTTGTCCAGATGCTCTTTTACATTTATAGATACTATAAATTGCATTTTATACATTTTATAATTTGCAGTAAGACTGAAGAATAACTAGGACACCTCATTTAAAAGGAGAAAAAGCTGGGTTGCAGTGAATAACCTGTATGGCAAGTGAATGTTTGCTTACACTTCCAGTTAAAGAGATCTTTATTACCATTTGACTTCTGGTGTTTACATTAGATGTGAAAGTTAAATAAAGACAAACACCACCTTGGGGAAACATTAAAATGCTACAAGTGAGTTTTGCTTTATTTAACTAACTAGCACCATTCTTGGAATCCTATAAAAGTGCTTTTTTGCCTTTTAGTGCTTTTGCATCAACGTTTTATTTTGTTTCATGAGATATGACAGGTGGAGCTCTGAAAAGCTTCTTAGGATTGTCTTAGATATTAAAAAAAAATTCTGATCATACAGTAACAAAATGGGAAGAAACCCTCAGAGATGAACTTTTGTCAATGTCTTATTTCATGTCCTCCTTCCTGTCCCTCAGCTAGATATCAACCTGTTCTTGGGATGTGTAACGTACTCCCTCAAAAGAAGCTCCCTCATTTGGGGAAAAGGCTAATTGTTAGTAATTTTTTAAAAATATTGATATGTATTCTGCAACCTTATAACTTTTACCTTCTTGTCTAAGTTCTGTCCCCCAGAGCCACACCGAGGGAAGGATGTTTTGTAAAGTACAAAGCACCACTCATATGGAAGCTCTTATAACAACACAAAATCCATCAAATCCTTTTTCCCCTTTGGCAAGCGATACAGTTATTGAAGACATGAAGATATATCTTGGAGAAGGGCTTTAACCTTCCCTTTGTTACCATCCAAACCCTCCATATCGCAAATGAACATACATTTTTGGTTTAAATGTAAGTGTGCTTGCTGTGCAAAAGCAGTTCCAAGGTATCCCAAATGAACAGAGCCTCTGTGACAACAATGAGTTTGCTAGCCCTGCTTCTAGAGAAGTTTCCTCCATCGCACCACAGCCCCGTAAGCCTGTGTCTATAAAAAATCTGAGCCACCATTGCTTGAAATAATTGTAGGTGTGCATCCCACTTCTATTAGTTATCTATTTCTTCCATAACAAATTACCACAAACTTAGTGGCTTAAAACAACACAAATTTATTATCTTCTGGTTCTAGAGATCAGAGTCCAACATGAATCTCATTGGTTAAAATCCTTTCTGCAGGCAAAAGGGCTGCATTACTTTCTAAAGGTTCTAGAAAAAAATCCATTTCCTTGCCTCTTAGAGCTTTTAGAAGCCATCACATTCCTCGGCTCAGAGCGCCATTTCTCCATCTTCAAAGCCAGCAACCTGACATCTTTCTGATCCTGTTTCTATTGTCACATCTCTTTTTCTGGCTTCCTTTGCACTTCTGCCTTTCTCTTCTACATTTAAGGATCCTTATTATTACTTTGAATCAACTTGGATAATCTAGTATAATCCCTGTACTTTAAACTCAGTTGATTAACAAATTTATTCTACTTGCAAACCTAATTCCTCTTTGCCATGTAACCTAACAAAATATATTCATATGTTCTGAAGATTAGGACATAGATATTTTGGTGGGGGTTGGGGTGGGGCGGGGGGAGGAGGACTATTGTGTCTACCATGCTGACCTTGCCAAAATGTTCCCTTTTCCTGCCTGTCCATCCCTCTTTTCTTTCCTCACAAGGCATGGTATTGAATGCACATTTTTCTGGCCGCTTTTTCCTGGGCTTTTGTTCATTAATAATACATTGGGAACCACTATGAATCACACGGTGTGTTAGGTGCTAGGGAGTGCCTACCTAGTAACAGATGACTACTCCACAGAATTACAAGGGCCGTAATAGAGATGTGTATGAGGTGGTATTGTGGGCTAGGTTTGCCAGGAGGCTGACTCTTAGATGGAGATGACTACTCAGAAGTTTAGAGAAGGCTTTCAGAATCAACACCTGTGGACAGGAAGGGAAGGAAGTAGGAATGGGCAGAGAGAGCAGTTGAGCTGTGATCAACTCTGCCTTGGGAATCTTAGGGGACTTGATGGCATGGTTGATTATGGAATGACCCTTCACAACTGTTCCAAGTTGGGTCAAGAGTACAGGACCTATGCCCACCATAACCAATCATATAATGAGGGCCTCCCCAGGAAGTGGGCATAAGCCTCGATGAGACCACTCGATTTACCTGAGGCAATACCTGAAGGAGCCAATAGTTGAGGGCTGTTTGCTGTCAGCACCCAACCAGCTGGGGTACTGTGTCCTTCATTTCTGAAAGGGGATTGAGTATGGGGCACAGCTTCCATATCAGGTGCTGTGGAAGCTTCTAGCAAAAGCATTTTTCCTGGTCTGGCAGCTGAATGCCAAGGAAGTGGCCTGGCAGTCTCAGCGGGGCCTTTGTGCTCTTTAGAGCTCACCTGGCGTCAGCCACAGCTTGGCCCTGGGTTTCTCCTATTAAACACAATTTCGCAGAATACCAACCACAGTCAAACCACTTTGACTGGTGTAGATCAAGCCCCCTCCCCCACTCCCCCCAAAAAGGCCACTCTGTAATCAATCTCTACAAAAATAAGAATATTGTCCAAGCTGAAACAATGACCAAACATCCCCTATCTTAGCTAGTATCAGTGACTGCTGCTTTTTTTCATCCCCCGTAAAAAAAAACAAATAGAGCTTTAGCTGTGCTTTCTTCCTCTTGCTTTCTAGATAGGAATTACTGAGATACTGAATAATAGAATTGTCCTTATTTTCTGACAGCATCCAATCCAGAACAAAGCTCCACTTTCTTGACTCTTCCCCCGAAACCTAACATAAGCTCAAATCCAATGATAATTCCTTCCTAACACCCTTTAACCAAGACGCTCCATGGTTCCCCATGTATGAGGTCTCTGTTATTGCAACAAGTTGTAAACCCAACCTTTGCTATACATACATTCCTGGTGGTATTTGGCTGGAGGCATTGACTACTCTAAGTCTTTTGGGGGCAGAGACTGTTCCTGGCACATAGTCCTACAGTAAATATTTGCCAATAGAAGGTCTTATTTGGTCTTGAATTCCCAGGGTTTTGAATATTCAGTAATAAAGAATTTATTAGGTAGTAAGATGTCCAATATGTTTGTAAAATGCACTCACTGGTTGTTGAATAAGAAAATGAGCCTGCTCTAAAAGGGTTGAAGTCGTTTTAGAAAAGAGGTGCAGTAAGAGACAAGGGAGATATTGGGCAAGATGAGGAAATCAAAGTATTTCTGTATCACCAGGGTAGAAGGTGCCAAAGGATGGGGAGAATAGTCTCATGTACAATGATAATTTTTTTTTCCCTACAGAAATGTCTATTTTTCTAAAAACAGAGAAGGGTCATTTTAGTTTATTAGGTTGTATTGCTTTCTCTTCAGTGGTGGCTAGAGTAGAAAAAGGCTTTCCAGGTAAAGTGTGATTGGCTAAGAGAATGGGGCAATGATTACAAATTTAAATCATTATGCTGTCCATCCAATTAGAGGATCCTCTTAGGCACCTGGTATTGGCTGGAGTTGAGGATGGTGCACCTTCTGGCATGATTTCAGGGATTTAGGTAACTTGTATTTTCTCTGCTTGTGTCATTGGGATGCCAAACCTTAGGAGAGCAGAGGTCTCTTTGTCTGTGGCTCTGTGCTGATTTTAGTGGATTATCACTGAGTCCGTTTTCCCTTTAATATTTTCCCTGTAGAGTTTTCCTTTGAAAGAGTAAAGTGAGAAGAGGCATGCCAGGTGTTCTCGGACCACAAGAGCATATCGAAAATCACAAGGGCACACTAGAGTGCCTTTGGACCCCAGTCATGGGGACATTTCTGAGTGACACGGTTATAACAACAGAGAGCTACCACTATATCTGTCTGTGTTGCCATTCTGAGCACAAGGTGCCACCATTTTCAGAGATTCCTGAAGCTTCCTGTACGGTTTTGAGTTAATACTGTCCATGGTGACCCTGTGAGAAATTGCAGGTTTACCAACCAAACTGTCAATCCATGTGTCCCAATTTCTTCTCAATCATCCCCACCTTCAGGATATGGATTCATTAAGGAGACCTAGATGAAAGTAAGGAGTGGCTCAGGTAACCTCAGCTATTCCCAGACTCCTTTTTCTATTGTCTTGTCTCTTCTTTCTAGGTTCCAGAATTTTAGCGTTCACACGACTTTCACTTGACCACCACGGGCTCTGACAAATTATCTCTCTAACTCATTGATGAGGTGGAAGTTATTGATCAGGTTAAATTTCCAAAGGGGACTCGTCATTCTCTAGGAAGTTCTGTAGAATTTAGGCATTCCAAGTGCAACCTTCAAATGTATGGAGTAGTTGAGAGTTTCAACATTTCCCCTGCCCTTGGAAAAGACAACACAAGATTCTATGTACTTTGAGAGTCAAGAACCCCTGTTCACATGCATGATAGTTTTTCTATCTAGATTACCTCATGAGGGAAAGAAAAGCATACTCAAACCATGCTTATTTATAAGAGAATGGAAGGAACGTTCTGATTCTCACAAACCAGTACTCATAAGAACTAAACACTGAAAAGTTTAGAATCTATTCTGTACAAATTGACTGTGCTATTTTAACCTGCTTCCTGGGGTCATTTTAATTATATCTGAAAATGACTTATGAGAGGCAAATGAATTAAATTTGCTTTCATGAGTAATTACAATGCAAATTAAAAACGGTTATACCCTGTTTCCTAGAAATGAATGGGACAGAGATATTTCTCTCTCTTTTATTTTTACTTTTTCCTCTACTCATTTAGAAAAAGATGTCATGATTAAGTAGAAATGGAAAAGCAATAATAGGAAGTTGAGTGTAAAAGGCAACTTAATTTCCCTGTTTCTCTGAGCGTTTAGAGTGGTGTGTGGGTTCTCACCCTGTCTTTCATCAAAATAGCTTCATAATGGAAAACATTTCAACGCCTAGTTGAATTTTCTTCTTTTTTTTTTTTTTATTAAAGAAGAACTAATTTCATAAGCCTTTCTGGTTTATTTTATGCACCTTAACTTAGGTGTTTTTTAGTTGAGGTGCTACCGAATGAAGCTCCTTAAATATTCTATTGGTATAAACAACAATGAAAAGTGGCACTTATTTCCTATCATGATTCTGATTTTTTAAAAGAGACTTTCTATGTCCAGGACCATTTAATTAGTGGGCACACAGTATGTTATCATTCAGCAAACCTTCTTTGACAGTTGCATCATTGTTGACAGAACTCTGCAGAGCGCAGTTCCAAAATGAAGCAGACACCCACATGTGGCCTTAAAATGGCTGGCTGAGGAGGGGGCTATTCTTGCAATTTCATTTCCTGAAGATCTTTGCCTCTCATAATGTGATCTGTGGACCAGCAGCATCAGCATCTCCTGGGAGCTTGTTAGTGCAGAATCTCGGGTCCTACTACAGACCTGCTGAGTTGGAATCTGCATTTTATCAAAACTCCATGAATATTCATGTGCAAGATTAATATTTGAGAACCATATATATATATATATATATATATATATATATATATATATATATATATATATATATAAACATTCTAGGCTTTAACTATTCTTCTGTTTTCCTTTTTCCCCTACTCTGTCAAGTAGTAGTATTATATTAGTCAAGAGTAGGCATCTTCACACACAAAAAATAATCTCAAATCTCAGGGGTTTAACAAAATAAGCTTATTTTCTTCCTTAGTCCATTGTGGACTGGAATGGGGAGGCAGTCTTCCCCATGTAGTCATTTGGGGGCCAGTTGTTCCATCTAATGGCTTTTCCATCCCCAGGGACCTCATAGTTCTTCACTGGACCCCTGATTCTGAGCTTTCGATGAGGAAGGGCTAGAACATGGAGTAATATGCAGGATCTTTTATGGGCCAGCAACAGAGAAGAGCACATCACTTTAACCTGCATCTAGTTGGTCAGACTCAGTCACATGGCCACATCTAGCTATAAGAGAGGCTGAGAAATGTCATCTTTCTTCATAGAGGGAAGAGGAAATGGTTATGGTAAACTTTTAGTCAGTCTCTCCCTCTCTTATCCATCCTCCAGGATCCAATGAAAGCCCTACCTCTTTCTGAACTGCTTCAGGTTGGGAGATGTCTTCTTCTAAATTCCTGCAGCATTTATTATTCAGTGTTTTCATTTATATGTTCCATAAATATCCTTGTATATCATCTATCCAGAGAGATAGGTCTTATTGTCCTGTTAGGATTTATAAGCACTGGTAAGGCGATGGTCATGCCATTCAATCTTTGGAAACTGCAGAGCCAAGATTACTATTATGCATATAATGAGCATATCATTAACATTTACTGATCAAGTTAATGAATACTTGGGGGCAATATATTGGTTCTTCTCGTATCAGTATTCAATAGAATATCTTGTGACTCCTTTTAATATCTGGATTCTGTGATTAATCCCCACATTTCATTAGAAACTGTCCTTCTAATCTCTTGTCACATTTTGTATGCATCATCAGTGTTCTTGTCTCAATGCATCCTAGTAGCAGTGTGGTGGTGGAGACATAACATGGACCACAATACATCATTATACCCATGCCATGGTAGAAGAGACGAAAGTCCCCAAACAAACAAGTCATTTGCCTAAAATTACATAACTGGAGAAGGCAAAGTTGTACTCAAGTCAGTTTTATGGCTCCAAATCCAGGATTTTAAAAACTATCTCCCAAAATTTCTCCTATCGATAGCTGCATTCTCCTTGGATACTTCAAAATATGATGTACCATTGAAAACATTGTGAAGATAATTAAGTATAATTTATAGATGGCTCTTTTTCATTTTCAGTCCCTGTTTGGTCAGTGTTGTCATAGAGAATGTAGGCTTGTTGTTGTCAGACTTCAGTTTTTCAAAGAGCTTAGAATTTTTTAACAAAACAAATTTTCTGGCCAAATCTAACCTAGGATAGCCAGTTTGTACACTCAAATATAAGGACATTTAGTGTTATCGCAGTTTGATGCAGAGGGTCCTGGAACCAGTCCCTGATGGATACTAAGTCATGACTGTATTTCCTTTTCCTTAGAAATTAAAAATATTAACTTGTATATAAATACATATGCACATTTTCTATGCTTTTGCTTGGATCCCAGTGGGCACTTTAAGTCTGAAAATTTCTTCTTCTGCTAAGCAAATATTCTAACATTATTTGTTTATTGTATATTCTCTCTTTGCTTTGTTATCTTCTTTGGGAATTCCAGTTTTTCATGTTTTATATCTCGTGGGTTGATCTTTCATCTCTCTCTTAGCTTTTTATCATTATGTTGTTGTTTTTTTCCTTTGTCTTTATGCTTTTGGAGAATTTCTTGAGTTGTAATTGTAAATCATATATTTGATTTGCTGCATCATACAAATCTGTTCATTGTCCTCAAAGCTTTTCAAATTTGGCTAGCCATGTCTTTCAAGAGCCAAATCGTGTCCCTGCTTTAAATAAGCAACTTTCTCTTAAAATTCACTCAGAAAAAGAACCAGAAATTCCCTGGTAATTTTTCTTTTCTCCTTGGAGAGCATTTTTCTCAAAAGAAAACATGTGCCCTGATGAGTCAAAATGATCACCTTCTTGTGATCTGTTGATTTTTTTCACTAAACCTGGTGATTTTCTATCATCTTCTGTAAAGCCAAGGTGGTCATAGTCTTATTCCTAGCAAAAAGGCAAATTTTATGCTTAATAATTTTCTTTTTTAAGTAAGTATGGAAATGAAGCTACTAGAAAATAATTTTATGTCAGAGATATTTTCTGATTAACTCAATTGTTTTTGCTATTAATATTTCTTCATTGCACTACTTTCCTTTTTGTTTCATAATTAGCTGGGGGCTTCCCGGCTCCATTGTTGAAGCCACTGAAAATCTGAGGAGAGTGTTGATTATTGGTGTTGTAGCCATTAGAATCAGAAAAAAAACAACAGGATCTTTCTTTAGTGGTTCCAGTGAAGTGTCTGGTTATCAATCTGTGTGTCATTTGACCAGAGATGTGGAACAGTTTATAGAAGCCAATGGTTGCACTATGCTTCGTGGCTTTTTGTGTGTGTGGGGGTGGGGGGGGAAGAGGGGTGCTTAAATGGGTCAGAGAAGAGGAAGAAGGTGTGATCTTAATCTGGACATTTAAAAAAAATTAATACACTTCATTTTTTTAGAGCAGATTTAAGTTTACATAAAAACAAGCAGAAAGTACAAAGAGTTCCCATAAACTCTTTACTCCCCTTCCCCTTCTATTATCAACAATTTGGATTAATGTGGTCCATTTGTTACACTTGACAAGCGAATATCAATACATTATTACTAAATAAAGTCCCCAGTTTATATTAGTGTTCACTCTTTGTATTGGACTTTCTATGGTCTTTGACAAAGGCGTAAGGTCGTGTAGCCACTATTACAGCATCACACAGGACATTGTTTTTGAATATTTAAGTTCACTGGAGTCCTAAGCACTCCAGTCACTAGTTGGCTTGGAAATAGCACCAGCTACATTTTTTAGGGCTATAATTATTGTAGCACTGAATTCTGGGCTCTCCAAAAACCATGGCATTGATCTTGTTGGGAGCAAACATAGGTAGCATTGTAGAAGTAGCCTAGGTTGGCTGCATGGAGATTCAACACAGTTGGAAGAAAAATTTACCTTTATCAATGCTAGAATGAAATTTCCGAAGTCATTTATGGAGTAGAGATTTCCATTAAAAACTCTGTGGTCAAAAGGGAAAAAAAAGTCAGTCATTTTTTCTTTTTTCATCAGCCCTGCCATTTTGAGTGTGGGGTCACCTTTACTTGGCCAGAGATTCTATTGTTTATAGGAAACAGGAAGGGAGATCATCAATAAGATATTTAATTGTGGGATGAGTGTTTGGATTGTTCTCGCACATTGGTTGTGGTGGAATGAAGTTAACTGCGACCTGCACCCTTTGCTAACATACGCACACTTCCTTATTTCTATTTCCATCTTGCTGTAGCAATGTCTCCTAAAGCTCAGAATTATTTTCCTCAGATGCATTTTGGAAAATTTCTTCATTTACATTTTCAGCTTATTTCTCTTTTACCTGTATTGATTGGCCATGTATTATTTTTCTATTGCTTTGTAAAACATTGCTACAAATGTAGCAGCTTAAAATTATACCCATCTATTATCTCACAGTTCTGTAAGTCAGAAATCTGTTTGGGCGTGCCTGGATTTTCTTATCAGAGTCTCACATCCCAAGACTTGCTTGGGTTGAGCTGCCATCGGGAAGCTCTGGGGGAAGAATCTTCTTCCAAGTCCGTTCAGTGTGGTAGCACCTGGTTCCCTGTGGCTGTGGGTCGAAGGTCGCTGTTTCCTCGCTGGCTGTGCTCAATGCTTCAAGAGCAGCACCATTCCTTCCCCTGTGTCCTCTGCATTTAATTTAGACATCTGGTTATTTGGAATCATGTAATCAAAAATTCACCCTGTTTATTTGAAAGCAGTCATGTTAGTTTGGCTTATGAATTTTACAGAAGAAAAGGAACCCACACATACTGGTGTTTCCGTAGTGTTTCTCTGGCACCGTGTATTATTCCTGTGGCACGGTGTTGTGTGTGTACAGCAGCCTGCAGATAGAGTTCTCAAGAGCAGGCAGGTTGTTTCGTTTGCCTTTGTTTTCCTGTTGCTGAGTACAATGTACGGTGCAGAGCAGTCACTTAGTAAATGCCTGTTTAGTGCTGCTGAATATCTCTGGACCCTTTAGTGACATGATGTATTTTCTGAGTCCCTTGATTTCCCGTAGAGATATATCTCTAGAGCTGACCAAAATCTTCTTCCAACTCTTTGGCTTGTAGCATACAATAAAAAGCACACAACTCAGATGTGGTTTAAGAAAGCCTGGGACACATGTCAAAGTGATGTGTGTGCTCCGAGGAGCCTTATTTCTTTAGCCGGGGAACCAGAAGCCTCTGGATGATCTCCAGATGTAACTACTATATTTTGTAGTTGGAGTATTTTTAATACTTAATGACAAACAGCACTTTAATTGGAACTGTATAAGGCAAGGGGATTACAGTAAGTGAACAAGCACAGCAGACATGGAGGCGAGAAGGAGGGCAATGACTGCCGTCATTATAGGTGTGCAGCTCAGCAGCATGGATGCTCGGAGTGAATCTTAAGTAGTGCAGCAGAGGGAGAGGCCCTCAGCTCATCTGTGAAGTCAGTGAATATGGTAATCTTTGTGTGACAGAAGCCTGCCCAGCTGCTCCTCCGCAGTGCCGTCTGACTTGGGGATTTCTTACGAGGCTCACTGGACTCTCCATAAGGCATGAAAGAGAAAAGTTTGACCCCGGTTTGCAACAAATAACTCTTTAGATGCTGATTTCTCCTGCATTAGGGTCTTGAGGGATGTGTAAGAAATACATAGTGGCATTACATTTGGAAGAGTAAACTTGATTGTAACCTGCTTTTCTGTGCCTTCCCGCCCTTCTTCCCCAACTCAGCCCCTGCAATATTGTATATTCTGTATATTCACATACATTTCAGTTGCTGATTTCAATGTCTCTGTAAAAGATTTAAGTCCACTGACTTGGCAGGTCAGATTACAAGTGTCTTGTTGCTGGTCCTACCTTGCACTTTTACCAAGGGAGGTGGATGATATGTGGAAGAAAAGAAAGATCATGGACTTTGGGGGAAACCAGAACGGGGTTCAAATACTGGCTCTGCCATTTTCTAGCATTATACTGGTCAAGTGACATAATCTTTCTTAGCCCTAATATCTCCTCTGCAATATGGAGGTAAAACCACTAAACCCATAGAATTCTTAAGGGATCAAATGTATGCCTGCCGTATGATGAGGATGAAGTAATATATACAAAGGGTCTAGCTGAAAATAAAAATGGGGGGGTGGGTCAATAGACGGAATCTGCTGTTACTATTATCACTATTGTTTATTTTTATCACTGGCTTCATGAACTTACTTTCACCTGTTTTCTGTGACCCTTGCTCAACCACACATGCCTGACCCCTCCTCAGGCTTGAGTCTTTCACTTGGCAAGTTGCTCTGCACCTTAGCTTCCAGATGTCTGGAGTCTTGCCTTGTTCTTTCTTATAGGTTGGGCCCTATGGCAGGCTTTCATTCTTTACCCCTGTTGGAGCCCCTCCCTGCAGGAGGATTACATAACTCGATCTTATTGAATGCATGTGTGGCCATATGATCTAGTTTGGTTAGTGTAATGTAAGCACAAATGGGCTGTCACTGCCAGGCACTGTGGATTGCCATTTTCCCCCTGTCTCAGCGATCATGGAGCCCCTGTCAGTATCGATCTTCACAGGTCTTGTGTCCTTGAGTGACTGTGATGATCACAGATCCACTGATGACCATGGTCGAGATAGTGTAAGAAGCCAACTTTTCCACTCTAAGTCAGGGGACTTGTTTGTAACTCAGCAAAACCCAGCCCACCCTAATTACTACAAGCTTTATCCTTCAACTCCAGCTGACTTAGAGTTCTCTTTACCTGCTAGTAGCCCCATCAACCCATATGGATCTTTGCTTAGTCCATCTAGTAACCGTCAGATGGATGGAGTAAGGCCACAAGCTATGCTCTTTCAGATTCAGGCCTGCACAGCCTATCTTCTCCTCCCACTCACCGTACTCAGAGTCTTACCTGCTAAAACCTGCTCTAACCTGTCAAACTGACGTACAATAGACATAAAGAAGGCCGAGGCCGGGAAGGGTGGCTATGGGATGCTTCCATTTTTCCACTTTCGTTTCATTTCCCGCCTCTCATTCTTTCTGCTGGCCGCTCAAACTCATCATTCACATGTTGTCCTCACAGAGATGCAGGGGCTGGGGTGACACAGGGTTTGCATCCTGGTGCTGCCAGCCGGAGACTGCATTGCTCTCCTTGGGCCACTTGTCCTGCCTCCAGCTGTATTCCTCATGGTAAACAGGAGCAGTGTCCATCCTTGCCTGCCTCTGGAGCTGTCTGTCTGTCTTCCTCACCAACACAGGGTCACTTTACCTCCACAGGTGGCCTCTACCCTGCTCCCAGGTCCCAGCATTTTGGGCAGGGAGGTCTGAGCAGTAGCCTCCAGCTGCTTGTTGGGTTTGGCGTTGTCTGCCTTGCATCGCCTGGTTCTCTGTTGGCGTCCTTCCTTTCCCTGAACTCTTCTTTTGACTTTCCCCCAAGACCCAGGTTCCTTCCTGGATGGAGCCAGCTTTACCTTCGCAGTCCCAGGGATTATAACCAGTACGCAGAGCTGAACATTTCAGCCTGAGTGCTGTCAATCCCTGATGTTGGCTAATTAATCGTCACAAAGAACAGGAGCCATCTTGAACAAAAAAAGGGGGTTTACTGTGAGTCTACACAAATCTTGGAACCAAAAAGGAAGGTCTTTGCAAACCAAGGCAGCTCTGAAGACTAGTTACTGTCTTTGTATCAGCCTCTCCCAGGCCCCACGGTTTCCACAGGATCTATTTCAGCCACCTACTGCTCTGTAACAAACTACCCCAACATGTATTGGTTTAAAACTAGAATATCTTGTTGCTCAGGATTCTGTGGGTTGACCAGGTACTTCCTCTGCTTCCAGTAGCATCTGCTAGTGTCCTGGGATGGCTGGAAGCTCCAAAATATCCTCTCTTCCATGGATGGAAGTTGGTGCTAGCTGCCAGCTAGGTGCTCAGCTGGGGCTAATTGTTGGGCAGGGCTGTGGTTCTCTGTCTGCTACTGTCTTTCAGCCTTGATCCATATTCTGTTTCAGGGGACTTTTATGGGCTGGCATCTGAGCTAGGAAGGCTTCTGGGACTCTACTCACATCCGTCACAGTATGAGTGCTCCAAGAGAGACAAGGAGCCAAGACTTCTGCTTTCAGTACCTCCCGTTTTGTCATTAATTATCTAAGCAGACAGGTGCTGTTCTACATTTTGCCTCCGCTGGGTCCATTACAGTGATTTCAAAGGACTTAAATGGGCCTGACAAGTCTTATAGGAAAGAAAATTCCTTCGGATTAACAATAAATTGATCTGATTACCCAATCCTGGTATCATTCAGAAGAAAAACACCAGGATGAAGTGGAATGGCGATCTTTATTCATACCAGTCTTTGAGAAAATGGAGAGTAGAAGGGATACTCTGGGCAAGGAATTAAAAAAAAAAAAAGTCTGCTCTCTGAAGGCCATAAAATTATCTGCATCTCAAAGATGTTACTACTCAGAGATGTATAGGACAAGTATTTAGGGAATATTAAGAATATCACATACAGATTTGTGGATTTACCTTTTTGTAACAGTACAAAGTTCTCAAGATTTGAATATTTGGAACACAAATGGGAGGTGACTTTGCTTTCTTGTTAATAACTATCAACTTATTTTTAGACCAAGAGATATGTTCTAATTTTGTGAGCCTAGTGAAGCTCAGCAGGAGAATAGTAAATTCTGACTGTGACCTGCAGCCGGCTTGACATGCGTGTTAGTCATACTACCTGACAATGGCGGTGAAAGATTCACTTAATAAAGACTAATGGATTTCACTTAATAACAGGATAACTGTTGTACTTGATGTATTACCTCTGCAGTAAAGACTTATCAGACCCTCCCAGGCAAAGTTACTCCTTCCTTCCTTTCTGCTTCCTTCTCTCATGGAGCCCTGGACATATCTCTGTCTAAGAGACTTCTTAAATATGCTCAATCAAATATTTATTCAGTCCTTGTTAGATGTCAAGTTCATTAGCAGTGCATTAAGTCAGAGCCTCCATCCCTACTATTTTATTTCAAGTCCTTCCCAGCTCTATCTTGGACGGTTGCACTCAGAAATATAATCCACATTCCCCCCAAACCGACAGTCTGCTAGGCGATTATTGCAGATGCTGTTGGTTAAAGACAAAGTAAGCATTACTTCTGTTCTTTCTTTTCTACCCCATTTTGTTCTGATGGCTTAAGTGAGATCCCAATTAGTCTAAACCCATCGCAGCAAGCCAGTGATTGGTTTGTGGGGGGCATGTGATTCAATCCTCAACAAGGAGACATAAGCAGAAGTTGGCAGCAGAGGTTTCTAGGAAAGATGTCTTCATTGGTAAGAGAGACACAGGAACGCACGGCATTTCCATTTTTAGATTTGATGCCTGGAAATGCTATATTCACTTGCTCCCCAGAGGAAATCTTGCCTTCAGACAAGCCAACAGGGTAGCAAGAAGGTGGAAAGAATCTGGTTTCAGTAAGCGCCTCACCTGGTCTTATTCGCATTTAACTGCTATCTCTATGAAGGGAGAAGCATTTGTTACAGAAAAGGCTATTATATTTGCTATTGGTGACATTTGAGATCAAAGTTTATCAGAATAATGGAGACCTAAACCTGGAGATTTGGGGTAGAATAAAAAAAAATAGAAAGTGTCCTCCCTTCTTCCCTCTTTCCCTCTCTACCTCCCTCCCTCCTTCCATCCCTCCCTCCCTTTTTTCCTTCCTCCCTTACTTCCTTCCTTTCTTCCCTCTTTCCTTTCTCCCTCTCTCTCTCTCTCTCTCTCTCTCTCTGTCTCTCTCTCTGTCTCTCTCTCTCTCTCTCTCTCTCTCTCTCTCTCTCTCTCTCTCTCTCTCTCTCTCTTTCTTCTTTCTGAAAGACTATGAGTGAAAAGGAAAGGAGTGGATTCATTTGAAGGCATTTTGGGGTTAGAAAAAGATTTGTCTCTTGGGAAAGGGAAACCTTAAGTTTATTTCTAAACAGAAGGATACAGTTCATTGTGTGTTGAGTGCAAAAAGACTTTTTAATAAAATGAATGATTTCTGTGGAGTCTGCCATAACACTTGGTCTACAGAATCCCTGAGGTACTATATATTCTAGATCTTTATTTTCCCAAACACTTTGGAGTATGAGGACACATGATGGGCTACAGTATCCTGTCGTTATATTTTATATACTATTGGATTTACCTACTAAGGTAGAGGACTGATTAAGATAAATACAGACAATGATCTCATCCTGGAAGGAATTCTTTTTGCAAAAGATTTTGACAGAAAGATCCCCTTTTTATCTGAACAGTAAAATATATCAATTTCTCAAAACTGTCATGTTTGGCCAGTTCATCTGGTCAGAGAATGGAAAAAGGGAGACATCCATCAATTTTATAATCTGCAGTCCATCACTCTGGTCAAATCAGGAAGAAGAGTGTGTGGAGAACACATTTGGAAAGAAAAGTTATTTTCAAAACATCTGGAACAGGAGGACAAATTTCATAAGCTCAATTCTGACACTATATGCAGATGCAGTTTCATTCTTGAGAAGTCTTCATTTCCCCCCATTAACTAACTATGAAGCTTTTACCACTGGCCAGCAGTAAAATATTAGAATTAATAATGTGGCTTTAAAAAAAATAAAAACAGTGACATAATTAACATGTTAGTATAAGGTTAATGATGTTAAAATGGAAATGCTAGTTATGTGCTTAAGAAAAATCAAAGAAATATCTACACTGAATTGGATCCTTTTGATTCTTACGCTTGTTCTATGAATAAAAAGTTGAATGAAGAATTGGAATTGCTGCAGATCGAATGCTCCCCAAAACATTAATCAGGTCTTGAATTGTTTAACAAATAAGTTCCAGGCAGAAAATGGAAATGGGAGGTTAATGTATTTGTGGAGGAACAGAGCCGTCTAGCTTTATACTATTTAAAAGCACTGCAGATTTTGTTGAATGTTTCATTTGCGATACCAGTCTAGCTCCAAATAGCTAGAAGAATCAAAAACTTTTTTTTCCCAAAATTGATACATAGATGTGAAAACCAAAGGGAAGATACTTAATGCCCAATGAAATTCTTCCAAATGGCTGTAAGACTTCTCATCATAGAATACTTAGAATTTTAAAGTGATTATTATTTTTCACAATTAAAAGCAAAAAATGGTACAACAATACACTATTTTTATAACAAGACTCTGATAGCAAATTTAAAGGTTAATATGGGCTTTGATGGGCTGACCTAGGTGTTCAAAACAGCAGTTTGAGAGGTACATGGGAGTCTGGAATGTGGCAACAGACTGCTGGGTTTATCTCCCAGTTCCATCTCTCATTAATTGTGTGACCATGAGTGTTCTACTTAACTTTTTGGTGACTCAGTTTTCACATTGGTAAGATGGGGTCTTAACAGTACCTCGTAGGTTGTTCAGAGGGACAAATGTGATCGTGCCTGTAAAGTGCTCAGCCCCATGAGCAACCCATTCGTGGGTTCAGCAGTCAACACGCGGGACGTTCTTATTAAATACTAGACATCATTGTAAAGGTGTTTTATATTTGTAGTGTTTAACTGACTGATGTACTCTGAGACGATCAAAAACTCTCCAGAAAATCTATGCCTGTAAAGATAATTTTGCATAAGAGGGGCTTCATAATTCTCTGTTGGATAAATATGTAAATGTACCAATTACTGAATCTTAGTTATTTGGTTCAGTGTATTGGTATAAGAAGAATAGATAAATTGATATAAAAGTTACTTGAATATAAGAATGCTATTTCAATGTAAAAATAAGATATTTATATGTTATTTTACAATCAGGAACACTATTAAGTGCCTTTGTATTTTTTGCGTCACAATAAAATCTACAGACACTTGATAAATAGTAGTATACATATGCACAATGCATTTTTTATTCAGTGAAGGATATTCATTAAGAGTGTGTGCTCAAGTGTCAGATGGTTGCTTAGCTGGTTCACGCCACCTAAGTTTCTAACCCCTGAGGACTTACAACACTGGTTTGTGGTAGGGATTAAATAATATAATCCAGGTACATTATTAGCACACTTCCAGACACACAACAAGAACATGGTACATACTATTATAATTGTTTATTATAATTGTCATTGCCAATATTATTACAGACAATGCATGGTATTCATGTGTATTGCAGAACTGCTCACATGAATTCTGTCACCTTGTGAGCTCTCAGTCTCCAGGTTGGGAACTTAGAGAATGAAGCAAGAGTAGAGTGATTTAGGTTTGAGTCCCAGCAATTCTTTCACTTGCCAGAGACATGACCTTACTTGATAGAGAGATTTATCAGTTACCTATTTCTGAGTAACACGCCATCCCAACATTTAATATGTTAAAGAGCAGTTATTATTCCTCACACTTCTATGGGCTGCTTTACTGGATCTTATAGTTTGGTCCAGCTTGGCTGGAGCTCAGTGGTTTAGGATGGCTTCACACATACGTCAATGGTCTCAGGTGGGAAAATTAATCATGTGGAACGGCCGAGACATCTTTCTATGTGGTTTCTAAGCCTCTAGGAGGACAGCCCAGGCTTGTTTATATAGTTATGGAAGGGGTCCAAGAAAAGAAAAGGCCCAACGTGCAAGAACTTTTACAGCTTCTGCTTGCTTCACGTCTGCTAATGTCCTGTTGGCTAAGGTAAATGTTATGGCGAAGCCCAGATTCTAGAGGTTGAGAAATAGACTCCATTTCTGCATCAGAGAAGCTGCAAAGTCACACTGCAAAGGAGTGTACAAATAGGGATGAGAAAATTGTGTGGAAATTTTGCACTCTACTACACGAAGAAATTTAATTTCTAAGATCGTCATTTTCCAAGATTTTTCTCTGTCATTCAAGCTGAGCCTAAGATACTTTGATTATTTTTTGTTGGTTTTAAAGAACATTCGGAGTCTCTTCTGAAATGGGTGTTCAACTCAGTTTTAATTTGGGACCACTGAATTCCTCATTGTCTTCCCCATTTTTTAAAGATGGGTTCTGACCATGGTGAAATGCAATCCTCATTACATATGCAAATGAATGTTAGACATAAAGAAAAGAACTGACAATATATTAACTTACTGTATTCCTCTTTTTATTTTAGTTTATACTTGTCAATAGGTCGATATTTTCATTTCCTACTAAACGAATTCCCATTTATTGTCTCATATTTGTTATTTGTCTCCGCAATTGGACTGTTAGAGCTGTGGAGTGCATCATGACACCAGATCTTCAGCTCTCCCTGCATTCATATTCTTGCCATGGCCTCCTTGTGTGCGAAGTATATTGCTCTACTCTTTGATTTTTGGACTTGGCCATATGGTTTGCTTCAGCTGAAGGCATGTGATTGGAAGTGACTGTGTGTCAGTCTGAGGCCAGGAAATGAGGCTTTAAGAGGTATAAGGACTTGTTCTCTTGAGTATCTGCCATTGCTTTACGAACATGTCTGGCAGCCTGCTGGTCCTAGATGAATGAGACACATGAGGAGCAAAGCCACCCTAGGTAACCCACACCCCTGCAAGGAGAGGTAGAGCTCCTCTAGCCCCAAAGCCTAATGTGGGGATACCTGACCAAACTTGGCTTTAAACAGCTAATCCTTAGCTGTTTAAGGATTAAACATGTGAACCATAGTAAATATTGCTACTTTAAACCGTTGTGCTTTCGAGCGGTTTGCTATGCAGCAAGAGCAAAGGGTTACAAGCTCCTTGAGGGTAGACTGTTGTCCATGATATAGCGATGGATACATAGTAGGGATACATTTATTTGTTGATTCAAGCTTGCATGTTGGATCAGCTTCCTATTGTTGTCATAACAAATAACAACAATTTTAGTGGCTTAAAACACATGTTTATTATCTTACAGTTCTGTAGGTTAGATGTTTGACATGGTTTCCACTGAGCTAAAACCCAGGTGTCGGCAGGACTGCAACCCTTTCTGAGGCTCTTGGGCAGAACTTAATTCCTTACCTTTCTCAGCTGCTAGAGGCCACCCACATTCCTTGGCTCATAAACACCTTCTTTCATGTTTGTTATGGGCTGAATTGTGTTCCCCCAAAATTTGTAGTTGAAGTCCCAACGCCCAGAACCTTTAAAAGGAATGATATTTGGAGATAAAAAGTCTTTAGACAGGTGATTACCTGAAGAGGAGGTCATTATGGTGAGGTCCTAATCCAATATGACTGGTGGCCTTGCAAGAAGAAGAAAATACACCAGCAGTGTGAATGAACAAAGGAAAGGCCATGTGGGGACCCAGAAAGGAGGTGGCCAAAGAAAGAGGCTTCAGGAGAAACCAAACCTGCCTTCACCTTGATCTTGGACTTGCAGCCTCCAGAGCCTTAGAAAAGAAATTTCTGTTGTTAAAAGCACTCAGTCTGTGGTATTTTGGTATGGCAGTCTAGCAAACAATCTTCAAGGCCGGCAACATAGCACCTCTCTGACCATATTTCCCTCATCACATCTCCTCAGCCAGGGAGGGTTTTCTGCTTTAAAGGACTCATAGGATTAGATGGGGCCCACACAGATAATCCAGGATAATCTTTCCATCTCAAGGTACTTAACCCTAATCACAGCTACAAAGCCCCTTTGCAACCTAAGGTAGCATACTCACAGGTTCCAAGGATTAGGACTTCAACATCTTTGGGGGTGGAGAGGCATTATTCTACAGACCAGAGACATAAAAGGCAGTTGTGAAATTATACAAATTTCATAGTCCAGCCAACAGTGATTTTTTTGTTTGTTTTAGAAACAAAGTATTCATTTGCTTTTGTTAGAAAGAGACTATTGCAATGAGAACAATCATTTAGTAGAGACAATTTCTTTTTCCTTGCATTTTTTTATTTCCTAAATCTAGGGTCCAACTTTCAATGAAAACTTGCCTTGCCCTTTGTCTTCTGGCAGAATGCACAAAGATTTACTCAATCCATGTTTTCATTTTATTTGTATTTATTTATTAATCTGCCAGTAAAGAGCTTTCTATATTAGCTCACTTCTTAGCATCTTGCCTGTTTTTACAAGATTCTCTCTAGCTCTTTCTATCTAGTGAGTCCTGCCTCTCTGCTGAGGAATTATTAACAAAAGCTGTCAGCTGTGAGAGCCATTCTTCCAATCCATAAATGAACTCCACAAAAAAATCTCCCTGAATCTTTTTCTTTGGGAAGCCTTACACTGCCAATGGAAAGTTAGGGAATGAACGGCAGGCACGGCATGCTTGCTTTTTAATGATCTGGGTCTCAGAAGCTCTATTAAAAGTCTATTAAGTATTTTATTGGCTTCTGTTGGAGCCGCAGATGATAACTTCATGTTGCAATTCATTTTCTATACATGCCAATTATAATATCAGAAGTGTGCTGAGCTGAATTTTCATATTTGCATTTAATAGCTAGGGCCAGCTGGTAAGCATTTTCTACTGTGAATGAAGAGTCATGTGCATCTTTAAAGTTAAATATTAAAACACACACCAAATGTACAATGCTGGGAAGATTCAAAAAAATACCAAACAGGAAACCCATTTTTCACAGACTCACAACTGAACATTCAATCTTCAATTAAACGACTCCACCCATGGTGGGTCACCAGGGGTGTATCAGTTGATCACAACTTCTTTCACTCTGGTCAGAAACTAACCTGCCTATTGTTATGACAACCTCTCATTGTTTAACACCTTAACATTCAGCTTTCATATTCTGGAATAATTCCCCAAACACAACGTGACAGTTGTTTTCCAAGTTATAAACACAGCTCTGAACCCATTACTGCCTCTTCTGCTGTTTCTCCTAGGACTTGAGCTACTGAGCCGCCAAAGAGCCAAAGTTCTCCTGCTTTTCAAGAATGTAATACTTCATGGCTCATTTGAAATTGAGTCAGTACAAAGCAAAGCTTTATGGCAGGAGCTGAATGCTGTATCCTGGGTGGCATCTGGCAGTCTGTGATCTAAGGCGAATAAATCAGGGACTGGCGGTCCCCAGAGGCTTTCTCTAGTGGAGCTCAGCTTAAGCAGGAGAGGAATGAGGACTTAAAGTGTCATGGGTTTCATGCTAGAAAAATTTGGATTTACATTCTGTTAGTTGAGCTGTCAAGTTCCTAAAATGGATAAAGATCTTTGCAGTCACTGCACAAGACTTCTCCATGTGGGATCAAATTTTTCGGTGCAAATATACAGAAAACAACAATGACAGAAGTTAAGCAAATATTTCTGTTCTTCTAACTGAATGTAAACAGTGAGTAAGAGGTGGGGGAGGTGTCCCTGGACACAAATTTTGCCGTTTCCATATACCCTGTTTTGAGCCATTGCGCAACAAATAGGTAGGGCAAGAGAAGGAAAGGATTCCTTGCTCTCCTGATGTCATGCCCAGACCAGTAGTCTCCCAGTGATCTACCAACACAAGAGCTATAATAGGAAGTGATGGTTTTAAATCTCTACACTTTGTGTATTTTATTAGGGAGTATTTTATTAGTAACATTGACACTAGACTGATAGCATTTAGTAAACATTTAATAAGTATTTACTAAATGAATAAATCAACAAAACTCTATCCATGTGTACATGTCCACAAATATATATATATATATAGATAAAGGTAAAATATTCCACACACACACACACACACACACACACACACACACACAGTGTATTTTCAGCTGTTTATAGAGCTGGACCCTTCCCTGTTTTAATTTTCACAATTTCCTTTTGACAGCCGGTTTGGGATTAATTGGCTGGTTGCAGAGTTTACACAGAATGAGAGGCAATTCTACCTTGCACCAGGACTCTTCGGTTTTGTCGCCCCACTGCATATGACTTGAGTAACCATGTATGTAATTAATCGCATATATTTTGCATATATTTTGTCGTTGACCCAGCTTTCCAAACGACTAAGTAAAATAAGTAAAGTTTTGCAAACAAGACGTCAGCAGTATTGATCCCACTCTCCCCCCCAAAAAAAGAAACACGCAAAATTTTTAATTTCCTGGGTAGTACTATGACTTTAAAAAAGCATAATGTCTATTATAGCCAATTTTAAAACTGTGCTGCAGGAAATGATCAGAAAAATTTTCTTCTGCATTAGTGCTATAATTGCACTTGAGAATATAGAAGGATTAATTAATTTCACTGCTCAATGGGAGCTTGAGTCTGGCTTTATAAGCTAAAACTGGAAGTGAAACCTTGGATTGATAACAGAATTCAAGTTTTCTAATCAATTACTGTCTCCAAACCTATTCAGCATGGTGGTTCTAAAGAATGAAAAGAGAAGACACATCTTCCAGAAGTGAAATGAAGTGATAGTTGATAAGTAAGTAATTACACATCTTATTCCAAAAACATTTAAGTTTTGAAAAATTTTCTTCTAGACTGATCAGTGTATTTTGAAAAATGTATATATATATATATATATATATATATATATATATATATATATATATATACACACCATGTTTTCCCAAAAATAAGACTTAGCCGGACAATCAGCTCTAATGTGTCTTTTGGAGGAAAAATTAATATAGGACCCGGTATTATATTATATTATATTACATTATATTATATTATATTAGACCCGGTTTTACATTATAGTAAAATAAGACCCAGTCTTATATTAATGTTTCTCCAAAAGACATGTTAGAGCTGATTGTCCGTCTTGGTCTTATTTTCAGGGAAACAGGGTATGTATGTGTATATATATAGATATAGATCTATCTATCTATCTAACTATATATGTGTATATATATATATATATACACACACAGACATATACATATATATTTAAATGTATGTACATGATATATAATTTTGTGAGAATTTCTGATTGTCAAACAGGATATAGCCGTAATTTGGTACTGGTTACAATTGCCGCTGAGCATTTAGAAAGCTACAAGGCTATGGTTTGGAGATTAGCTATGAAGGGACCTGATGACCAGACCACAGACCTTGATCACCCAAAGATAGTAAACCACTAGCCTTTCCCCATACCTGCATATTTTTTATAGAAAAAGAGAATGTCAAGGAAACTAGAATTTGAGGAAAACACCCCTTTGGCCACTAAACAACTGCTTATTGTGAGCTTGGAGGATTTGTCAGAGAATGATACAGGTAACCCCCGTATAACACGGTCGTTAGGTTCCTAGTAAAAAATGCCGTGTTACGCGAATCCGTGTTATATGAAACAAAGAACTAGTACAAAAAAGGGGCTTAGGTTCCAAAAGTTAAAAAAGCATGCTATTATATTTTCATAATTAAGATAAATATCTTTATTAAAGCAATTTTCACCAAAAGTGTAACATATTAATATGTATTAAATCGTATTTTCTTCGTCATCACTACTAAGCACCATTAACCAAGGGTGTTTGCTTTTTGACAAGATAGCTTCATCCTCTGAACTTAATACTCCACGAACAAAATGGAGTTAAAATTCTAATACATTTTAAAATTCTGCAGTCAAATCTGATATGACATCCATGCTCGAATGAAAATTTTCAAATGAGATATCTTTTGCTCTTAAAAGCTTTTATTATGTTCCGTGTTATTCGGAGATTTCCCTAATTTCAAATGAGATAGTTTTTGCTCTTAAAAGCTCTTATTACGTTCCGTGTTGTTTGGGGATTTCTCTAATTCTCAAACCGTGTTAGAGTGCAACCCTGTTTTAAGACACCGTGTTGTACGATCGTTTCCGCCAATTCTTGAACCGTGTTAGAGCGAAACCGTGTTATAGAAGTGCCATGTTATACGGGGGTCACCTGTCGTTGGATTATTGTTCATTCCAACCAGGTATCAAACTCCCTCAGTACCCCTAGGTCCTTGTAGGATTTTAACCACCTCATTTTGATTTCCTAAAAATAATTTGGAGTTTCTACTAACGATATAGTTGTTTCTGTCACCTACTTTACTAAATGTGTAAAATAACAATGCCAGAAAAATATGGGCTACACTTTAGAGGAACAACAGGAATAATGAAATCTCTTAGTTTTGATCTTATATCTGTACCTGTAACTGCTTTCTTCAATTGGATAGTTTGCAGGTGAAAAAATATTCAAATCATCCATTGATGGAATGAGCCAATTGGTTATATGACTGACTAGACCAGTAACAGAATGTGAGCAACAAAAGGATCCATGAATCATTTTATTTCTAGAAAAAATTTGGATTCTGAGAACTATTCTGAATACTGATCATGAGTGTACCTTGTTTACTTGGTGAATTTAGAACTATTTTAACAGATAAGCCTATATAGTGGTAGTACACATCTTGCAGGCTTTAAAACTGAACTTTCTTATGTGATTGTTTAGGTGATTTCCCCCTTTATTTATAAGACGTTTGTATGTGCATCTGTATGTGTGCATACACATATGTGGAGAAATAGGTGTAAGAATTTAATACATGTTGTTTTCAGAAAGCTTTAAAAACAGAGATTCATCTCAAGTTTCAGATTCCTAACAAATGCATTTGATAGACAATACATTGCTTTCGGGGATTAGAATGGATATTCTTTTGGGATGACTTACTGATTTTCTTTAGGCTATAACAATATGTAGAACTTTTTTGCTTACTTTTAAGGAAATGCTAAAACAATAGTAGATTGTACAAACATATAGTGGGTATGTGTGTAGAGGTGTAATGCAGAATACACGCCGGGGTCGTAATGGGAACTTGTGGTCACCTTAGATGATCCTTATTAATTGATAAAAGCAAAGATGTGAAGAAATAGAATGATCTTGTTTCATCCTCAATGCTCAATTCTTATAAGTCATTTTTGTGCTCTAACTTTCAAATAGGGCAGCCAAGAGACTATTGTATTTTTTTTCAAATTTTATAATGGATGGTGGTCATGGTCAACTTTTACAATAGAGAATTAGTAATGTTAATTATAAATCCTGACTTTGGTATTGTCCTGTCTCTTTTTGAAGGTTATTTGACCTTCCTAACTTTTTAATTTAAAATATAAATATGTTTCTTTTTACCTGCATTGTGACATACTGGGTGTGCCAAAAAAATGTATGCAAGTGGACACTTTGGTCAACGTTGCTCAAGCAGTAGTTTGTCATAATCAGAAGTGTCTGGATGCTGATGGTAACCACTTTGAGCACCTCTTGTAATTGCTGAAGTCAAACGTGACTTGTATTCATCTTTTGTTGTTGGTGTATATTGACTATGACAATTTTAATACAGTTTTCCTTTCTTAAAATGTGTATACATTTTTTTTTGGCACCCTCTGTGTAATCTAAATCAAATAAGACAAAATGCCCTGAGAAGATAATATAATAGGAACAAAAATGTCTTTAATTTTAGTGTTTTTAGTGTGTTTTACCTGATTTGGACAGAAACAGAATCATTCCTAATGGACAGAAATATTTGACCATACTTGTGGCTTTTCTTCCTTTTTATGTTTATGTGCATTTCATTTCTTTGAAAATCCCGAGTGACTCTGATCCTCACTTTCCTTCATGACTTTTATGTACCGTAAAGATGCTCTTTGTGAAGTGTGAAATGAATGGCTTGTCTTTGTAATAAGTGGGAATGAAAGGCTGTTGTATACCCTTAATGCTTTGGTTTATCTTTAAAATGTTGAAATATCAATTATGTCTATACAGTGGTACCTCTCTTTGTACATTTCACATGTATTATCGTATGTGATACGGCAACCACAAAAGGTGCACAGAGCACCTATTAATTTTTCCAATAGAAGAAGAAACTGAAGCACAATGATGGCAAGCTAAAAGCTGTATGATTACTAAGGTCTCCGGTAAAAGTTAAAGACGGCTTTAGTAGGATTCTTAATTCTGTTCGTTTTCCACTGTCACACATTTGACAGTTAATGAGAATCTGTGTCAGTGCTAATCATTTATACAAAGGCACATGAGTTGAAGTAGTAATAAATAAGTTGGGGAAACAGACATGAGAAAGACCCATAAAAATACAAACAAGTGTTACAATGTATGCATGAACTAAGTGCTGATAAAGTCAGAGAAAGTTTTACCATCAGAGTGATGCTTGAGGGGGTTCTTGAAGAACTCTAAGAATATGGGAATACATTTTGATTCTTCCTCCCTTACCCACATATCCAATCTATGAGAAAGCTTTACCAGCAGAGTGATGCTTGAGGGGGTTCTTGAAGAACTCTAAGAATATGGGAATACATTTTGATTCTTCCTCCCTTACCCACATATCCAATCTATAAACATGTCCCATTGAGTCTACCTCCAAATACCTATGAAATCCAAGCATTTCTCTCCACTTCAAGTCCACCCTGCTAGTCTAGGCCCTCACCAATTCTGCCCTAGAGGCTTTCAGACTGAGCCCCCACACCCATTCTTGTCATCTTTTATCAGTGGTTCTTAACACTGACAACCAAGTGAACCAGGTCATGCTCCTCCATGTAACCTATCACTGTCGGGATATGGTTCTAACCCTCATTATGCCTGCAGAGCCCTGCCCAGGCTGCCCCTGCTGCCTTTATGTGCCCACACTGCACTGTGCTCCTTCTAGCTCATTCTTCAATCAAATGGTTCTCATTTTGTCCTTCGAAATGCTGAGATTGAATGCAAAGGTTCATTTTATATGTCAGGTTGGCTGGCCCATGGTGCCTAGCCAGTTGGTCAAACATTATTCTGTAGGTTTCTGTGAGGATTTTTTTTTTCTTTTAGATGAGATTAACAGTGGTTTAACATTTAAATCAGTGGAAAGCTGATTACCACAACATTGGTGGGCCTCAGCAAATCAATTGAAGGCCATAAGAGAACAAAGTTACTTCCCTTGAGAAAGAAGGAATTCTGCCAGGACACTGCCCTCAGACTTGGGCTGCAACAGCAACTCTGTTCTGAGTTTCCAACCTGCTGGCTTCACCTGCAGGTTTTGGACTCACTGATTGTGTGAGCCAATTCCTTAAAAACTTAAAAACTCTCTCTCTCTCTCTCTCTCTCTCTCTCTCTCTCTCTCTCTCTCTCTCTCTCCCCCGCATATATATATATATATATATATATATATATATATATATATATATATATATATATATATCCACACACACACACACACACACACACACACACACGTATCTCTAGCTAACTAGCTATCTACACACACACACACAAACAGACACAGAGACACATACACACACCCTGTTAGGTCTGTTTCTCTGGGGAACTCTGGCTAAAACACACATCAAGGCCTTCATTCATGCTGTTCGCACCCCGGGAAACTCTTCTAGCTAACTCATCTTTCAGGTGTCAGTTTAAATGTCATTTATTCAGAGATGCTTTCCCTGGCCTTTGGGACACGAGATCTCTTATTTTGTAATTCATTTTTATAATGTTTTGTAATAGTATACATGAGTTTGCAGTCATATATTTATTTCTGTAATTATGAGTTTAATATATGTAGCTCACATTACAGCAGTGTTTTTCAACCATTTTTTTCATTATCAGCCCCTAAGTAACCTTTGCAGACATTTTTTCACTAATTGCCTGCCACCACAAATCTGCTGTTTATGTTTTATATATACATACATACACAGCCTGCCAGCCTTCGTGCTGGAAATACATCATCAGTTTCCCTGATTCTCAGGCCTTTGGACTTGGATTGGAACCATGTCACTGACTCTCCGTGGGCTCCAGCTTGCTCCACCCTGCACATCTTGGATCTTGTCAGCCTCCATAATTGTGTGAGTAAATTCCTTATTATAAATCTCTTCCTATATATAAAGAATATATGCGTCTACTGGGGGGTGCCTAAAAAAATGTATACAAGTGGACACTTCGATCAACGTTGCTCTAGCAGTAGTTCGCCATAATCAAAAGTGTCTGGATGCTGATGGTAACCACTTTGAGCACCTCTTGTAATTGCAGAAGTCAAACGTGACTTGTATTCATCTTTTGTTATCAGTATATAATGAGTATTACAATTTTAATACAGTTTTTCCTTTCTTAAAATGTGTATACATTTTCTGGCATCCTCTGTGTATATATATCTCCTATTATTTCTTCCTTTGAAGAGCCCTGACTAATACAAGTGATTAAAAGTCAAATGAAGATGAGAAGGAGGTCTGTACTTCTGATTCCCTAAAGAGATACATTTCTTTTTTAGAAAATAGCCTAAATAATTGGGGTCAATAATTAGCATAATATGTTTGTGTATAGAAATGTATACACACAAAACACATATACACATATGTATATATAGAAACTTACATCTATATACATACATGAATATATAAATAGATGTCTATATAGAAACATATATGTATTTGTATATGTGTGTATATAATAAAAATGCAATGTTTTCCCCAAATTTTACTCTCCTTTACATACATCAAAGTGGGAGAGATGTGTTTGGAAAACAAAGATGTGATATTTATGTTTTATCTCATTCGCTGTAAGGAAAAAAGTCTAGTTTTTAGTTTTCATTGTATACTGTCAATTATTTTTAGTGAATGCTCTCCCAGAGAGAGAGAAAAAACCCCACAATCAAACAAGCATGGTGTAAATGGCAAGAAGATGGTGCTTAGTTCATGCACTACCTTGTTTACAGAAACTCCAGAACTAAATTTTATCTATCAAGAAAGCAAAGAATGCAAAGGTAAAAACTGGTTTTCTATCAAACTGACACGTTCAAATCAGTAATGTCATATCTTGTTGGATAACTGGTCATTACATGTATTGTCAGAAAAAATGGTTTAAATTGTTAATACTGTCAACTTCTCTAACAATGGCCATCTCTTGTAACACTTAAATGAAGTAGAGGGTCATTTGCTTACTTCCAAAGCTTCTCCAACAGTTTTTAATTAGATAAAGCAATTTTTTATTCCCAGATAATAATTCAAAATGGAGAGTGGCTGTCAGGGTTTCAATGAAAAAGTAAATTGTAAAAGTGAATTCTTCCCCTTCTTCCTCTCACTCCTCTTTTTCTTTTTCTGTTCTATCTCTTCTTCCTTTTCTCTCGCACCATTCCTGATCTTCCTCATCTCGTTCTTTTTTTCTGGATGCCCATTCTGAGGTTGCAACTTCTCTCGGGCGGAACACATATACATTGGTATGGGGGTGGCGGGGGACATCCTTCAAGTGAACATTTAGTGGTACAGGTTCTCCTCTGATATGATAAGTTTGGTTTTCCTCCACATCATATATCGATGAGATAGGAACAGGGTAGAGCAAGTATACCTGAAATATTTCTTTTACTTCAAAGAAGCATCAGTGGACCTTTACATCGTGCACTCATAAACCTCATGCAGTTTCTCCTCTATGAGCAAGAAAAGAACTTGGGATGGAGCTCAGTCTCAGAGCTTACTGATAGTGTGTAGGAAAGTTAGCTTAGGAGTGTGCCTTGTGGATTTGTAATTTCCATGGCTCTGCTAAGTGTAGATGATGTGGTGACTTGTGAGTTTAAGGTACCATAAATTCGGCTGGGCAATGGGAGTGGAGAAGCAGCCAGCTGAACATGAAACATCATAAACCACATATGTCCAGCAAGGCAGTGTCTTTGTGTAGCCATGTACTCCAGGAGCGGCTTCGGGGGCAGAGCCACAACTAACAGAGTGTTGATTGAAGGCGTCAGGACTCTAAGTTACCAAGGGTCTGGCAGTCATTGGCAAGGGGGGAATGACATTTCCCACATCCCCTTTCCTGAGATGGTCTTACAAGGAGCTTTGTTGCTTATGTGTTGGAAGTTATCACATACCAAGGAGCTCTCACAGCCCCTTTGGTCTATTGGTAGTTAGAGATGAAATCTTGCATTATAGCTCCCATCCTTACTAATCTTCATGGTAATGCAGTGAAATTTTCTTACAAATAGTTTAAACTGATCATTCATTGATTCAGATGGCTTTTCCTGCCATTTAGATTGTGCCAAAGCAGTAGGGCTCAACCATGTCATTTACGTCAGAATCACAATGAAGTACAGGAAGCAGAACCTTGTGAAGCTTGTTAGAAATGCATGTTTCCTGGCCTGACCCCAGCCTAATAATCGGCATTTCCAGAAGGTCAGTCTGAGCTTGTGTATTCTGCTGGACTCTGTGGATGATTTGAGGCCACGCAGCTGCTACTGCTCTAAATGCTTTACTTCACCTTGACATTTTATGCCTTTTAGAAAGAACCAGGTGAAGACAATGTGCTAAGTCTCAATTAAGTTTCAACACCTTCTTCAATTTTTTAGTGCCAGAAAATTGAATCATCTTGAATTGGCTGGAAGTGGGACAATTTATGAGTGAGCCAGATAACTATTGTTCTGATTTACAGCAGCGTTACGGAGACTTGGCCATTTGGGATGGTTGCCTGACCACAGGTGACTGCCAAGGCTTTGAAAAGTGAGTGAGAGTTTCCAAGGATCTGTTGGAACCCTGAGTCGGAAACCAAAATTTACTCTTCTCAAACATCTCCATGCCAAGCAGGGTGACAAGAGGCAAAGCGCTTATCTTCCTTGAGTTTCATTTTCAACAATTCTGCATTGGGACAAAATCTGCCTCAGAGGGGTTGTTGTGAGAATTAAGCAAGAGAAAATATAGGGTGCACACAGCTTAACATATAGTAGGTGGTAAGCAATGTTAGTTTTCTTTCATATTCACCTACTTCTTCCTCCTGCACCCTTTCTTCATTATTAAACCTTGTATATCGCAGTCACTAACTCGCCTAACTAATTCACAGTAGTTCTCAAGTGACAAAGTACCTGATTTCACTATCAGTGTAGACCTGGTGAATAAAACTCACAATTCATTTGGGTACACGAGTCCCCCTCATCTGTGGTTTTGCTTTTTGTGGTTTCAGTTACCCCCGGTTTGCCGTGGTCCTAAAAGGTTAAATTTCCCCAACCATCCACACCATCATGGCTCTGTGATCCAGGACCACCCAAAGCAGATGATCCTTTTTCGAGTTTACTGTCAGAAGGTTAATAGCAGCCTGACTCTACATCATTATACCTACATCATTCGTCTCCCTTCATCTCATCACATAGGCATTGTATCATCTCACTTCACTACGAGAAGAGTGGATACAGTACAATAAGGTATTTTGAGAGAGAGAGCTCACATTCACATACATTTTATTACAGTATATTGTTGTAATTGTTCTATTTTGTTATAGTTATTAATCTCTTACTGTGCCTCATTTATAAATTAAACTATTGTAGATATGTATGTATAGGAAAAAGCATAGCATACATAGCGTTCGGTATTATCCGTGGTCCCAGCTATCCACTGGGGGTCTTGGAATTTATCCCTGATGGATAAGGGGGAGGTACTCTATTTTCTATCCCTCAAAGATTTAGAAGCCCTTGGTTTAAACTATACAAATGCTGCAAGACCAAGGCTTCCCATTAATTTATGCAAACTCCTGAGTTCACTTCCTCATGGATCCCTTGTATTCTTGAAGGTTATTTAGGTCCTGTCAACTCTAACTTTTAGGCCCTTGCTAGCTTCCAGGAGAAATCACTGAATGTACTTCCTTAATTTTGAAGCTATAAAAAAGATTTGCATGGTAAAGGGAGAAATGAGAGGTTATTTTGTGACTGCCCTCCTTCTGCACAGCATTACCACGCAAGCCACCTGTGTTCCCCACCTCTGCCACCCGACCCCCTACCTCACCAGGGATTCCTGCGAGATACAGTCCAACACCCTGCACTGAACACTTTGAGGCACTTGTGTTCAAGCCTTGCACTGATCAACAGGTGAGAACTGATAAACACTCCTGAATCAGGAGCCTCTTGAGCCCTCTCATTTCCACAAAATATAAACATAATTTGGAAAGATTCTTAGTGGTTGTGAGAATTTACGATTATTGCTGGCTGAGTTTGTTTGAATGCAATCTCCTGGTTCTGTCTGCTTTTCTGTTTGCTGCTTAGAACATGAAGAAAGCAGGTATGATCCTCATAGCTCATGGGCCATCCAAAAGTTAGTATTCTCATTTTTAATGCTGAGGAGAATTGAATAAGCAGTGGTGTGAAATTGCCGTGTCCCCCCCGTACTATCTTCTTGGTACCTAAATCACTTTCAAGATTGCATTCTACCGTTACGGTCAGTCCTATCATGTCTACATATTTGTTCTTTCAATGAGGCAAGTAAATCTTCAAAGAACAGCGGTTATATGACTTTCACCCTAAGGAATTAGATTTGTCTTCCTTAAGCATTGACATATCCCTCCTAAACTGAAGGTACACAGATTAACCAGCTCCCCGCTGGTTCCCCTCTCCTCTTTACCAGTGCACTCTCCTTTTCCCTTTCCCTTTTAATCCTCATTAATTTAAGCACATTTATCCAACATGCCAAAGAGAGACCCAGATTCCTAAAGTTCTAAATTCTTTTTATTATTATTATTATTATTAGTTTCAGGTTTACAAAACAGTGTAACAGTTAGATATTTATACCCCTTGCAAAGTGATAGTCCCCCTCCCCCAATCTACTCCCTAAGGTTCTAAAATCATGACACGATGACATAAGAAGTGGTATGCGCAACTTTGGGGATGTTTCTTTCAAGATAGTTGCCATGTGGTTTTCCTTTCTCTTTTTCTTCTGACTAGGATGGGATTCACGGACTAGAGGGGGAACAGGCATGTTGAACCTCAATGAAAAGAGATCCTGGCGGATGGGCTGGTTCAGTGTCCCATGAACCCAGGCTCTTTGTGTGTTGTTGTTCAGCCATGGGTAGCCCTCAGATTATCATCTTTTATTTTCTTTGTTATGCTTAACAATTGCTGAAATTATCTTGCTTACTTTTTGTTTACTTTTAAGTTCTTCTGACCTTACTAGAATTCAAGAACAAACTGACTCATTCACCACTGTGCAGTAGTGCCCCCCGCCCCCCTTATCGGTGGGGGATAGTGCCAAGATGCCCAGTGGGTACCTGAAACTGCAGATAGTTCCGAATCCTATATATGCCATGTTTCTTCCTATACATATACACCTATGATGAAGTTCAATTTATAAAGTAGGTACAATAAGAGATTAGTAATAATAACTAATAAGGTAGAACATTATAACAACATACTGCAATTAAAGTTACGTAAATGGCTTTGGAGCAATTATTAATAAAATAAGGGTTACTTAAAACAAGCACTTCGATACCATGACAGTTGACCTGATAACCGAGATGGTTACGGAGTGACTAATGCAAATGTAGCATATGCAGCGTGGAGATGCTGGACCAAGGGATGATTCACATCCCTGGGAGAACCAAGCGGATGGCACACAATTTCATCACGCTGCTCAGAATGGCACACGATTTAAAACTTATGAATTGTTTATTTCTGGAATTTTCCATTAAATGTTTTCAGACCACTGTTGACTGTGGGTAACTGAAACTACAGAAAGTGGTACCACAGATAAAGCGGGGGAGGCAAGTACTGTAGCCCAAATACCTATCTGGTGGTTGAAACACAGTAGGTACTAAACATTGCTTGCTTGAATGAATGAATGAATGAATGAGTGGTGGATGAGCAGCAGCCAGCGTCAGGGATTTGCAAGCCCAGTGGGCCAGTGGCAATCACTAGCAGGAAGATGCCAAGTCCTACCGGGTGGCATGAAACAGCACCAGTATGCAGTGGTAAATAGTAGAGTGGTAGCGGCCATTGGGAGGAAAAGATGGGTCAGGTAAGTAGCAGGTGGTAAAACCAAGGGCCGTAATTAAATGTGGTGAAGCTGAGGCACATTATATCTAATGGTACATATACTTGTGAACACATTTAAAATATCCCTTAGGATACATAGACGTACCTGGGTGGGTAGAGAAAGAAACTTTGCATATGATGGACTTTCTGTGTCAATCGATAGAGACAACAATACATTAAAATTTGAATTATTGTTGTTTTCCTGAGGACATCTGTACCCACAGGCCGGTGATAAAGGGGCATTTAAGTTAGAATCTTCATCATCTATGGCTTCCAAAGCAATATCTGTTTTGCTTCTAATTGTCTATACCTGGCTGAGAGCAGGATCCTTAACAAGTCGTCTTTCCCCTTATATCTTGCTGCTGCTTTCCTCCAAATCTTGCATGCCCCTTTCTCACATGTCTTAGAGGTGGGTCAGGCACGCAGTAAAATTGTCTACCTTATTTGCCTCCAGTTTCTCCAGTTCATTAATCACAGAGCTCAGCCTTTTCTTCGGTTGTGCCTTTTGCTTTCGTGCTATCTGATTCACATGGTTTACAGAGATAATTTATGGGTGATCTATGTTTTGCCTGACTTGGCTTTGGGTGTCTGAAGTGACCCACAGGGCAATGGTGTGTGTACAATGTGTGTGGGAGGAAAGAAGTGATAAAATGCTCTTTGAGGAATTATAAAGTATAATGAGTTATTTTTGTGCTTCACCTGACTTCCTCTCCATCCCAGCTCTAATATCATCACATGAAGAGTGGGGGAAGAGGGGAAAAGAGGAAGCTAAAGGCATCTATGAATAATATTACTTAGTTCACATCAAACAATGCACTAGAGCGGCCGCCAGAGCTCGGAATGAGGAAAAGAAGCACAAAAGGCAGCTGTGGCCACAATGCATTGAAAATTTGGAAATTTGGAATAAGTCGCTGACAAAAGAGTCAAGGGAAGAATCTGTCTTGGATAGAAATGGCCATAGAAGATTGGTTCACTATAAATATGTGTGGAAAATTAGGGGGAAAATATCGCTTGAAGGGGGATTGGATTTGCTTTATTGTTTAATATTATTAGCACACAGACTTTTACAAATTCCTCTTACCTAAATATAGCAGAAAGTGATTGCTCCTTTAAAGCCTTAGAAGTGTCTCACATTGATTTTCTTGATGCTTTTGCATGTTGGGGATTCTCCATCTTCACTAAATCTGTCTGGAAGCAAGCCATTGCTCTTGTGGATTTTCTCTCCTAAAAAAGCACAGAAGTGGTGTTTTTGAAAGGAAAATAAAGCTAAGATGACTCTTGAATCCAAATTAACTCAGGCATTTGTAAAACTTTATTATTCGTCTGGTGCTGGGAGCATCAGAGATCATACAAAACATCTACTTGTTTTTTAGGTGAAAAATTCAGAGAAGTCAAGTGACATAACCCATCACCATGTAAATGCTCTTTGACACCAAGATCCTGGTGAGGTCTCTGACATTTGACCTCTGGTATAGTATTTCTTTAATGTTGAGCTGAACCGCCTACCCAATCTACTAAAAGCCTGTGTAATTTACACACACACACACACACACACACACACATTTGTTTGTGTTTATATATTCATTTATATTTATAGATGTATATTTGTTTATATTTGTAGATTTTTTAATATTTATAGATGTTTGTTTATATTTACATATATATTTATATTTAGAGATACATATGTTTATATTTAAGGGGTACAACGTCATGATTTGATATATGTATGCATTGTGAAATAATCACTAAAATAAAGCTAATTAACATATCCATCATCTCACACAATTGTTTTTTTTTGTGTTGTGAGAAATTTAGGATTTAGGATTTACCCTCTTGGCAAATTTCAAGTATGCAGAATAATACTGTTACCTATAGTCACCATGTTATAAGGATTAGATCTCCAGAACTTATTTGTCTTGCATAACTGAAAATTTGTTGCCCTTAATCAGCTTCTCCCCATTTAGCCTTTTCTCCAGCCCCCAGTATAACCACCATTCTACTCTCTGTTTCCATGCGTTTGACTATTTTAGATTCTAAGTATGTCTGATATCATACAGTATTTGTTTTCTATGTCTGGCTTATTTCATTTAACATGATGTCCTCCACGTCCACCATGTTGTTGAAAATGGCAGTATTTTCTATTATTGAGGCTAAATAAAATTCCATTTTATATATATATATATATATATATATATATATATATATATATATATACATATATATGCCACAGTTTTATCCATTTATCTGTTGATGAACATTTATTTTATTGTAGTTTATTTTTTCGTATTGTGGCCATCGTGAATAATGCTGCAGTCAGCATGGGAGTAGAAGTATCTCTTTGAGATTTTGATTTCAATTCTTTGGACAAATATCCAGAACTGGAATTGTTGGGTCATATAGTAGTTCTAATTTTAATTTGTTGAGAAACTTCGATACTGTTTTTCGTATCGACTGTACCAATTTACATTCCCACCGACAACGTACCAGCGTCTCCTTTTCTCCACATCCTCTCCAGCACTTATTATTTGTCTTTTAGTCAGTAGCCATTGTAACAGGTATGAGGTGACACCTCAGTGTGGTTTTGATTTGCATGTCCTTGATAATGAGTGATGTTGAAGATGCCTGTTGGCCATCTGTATGCCTTTTTTGGAAAAATGTCTATTCAGTTCCACGGCCCATTTTTTAATCAGATTGTTTGCTTTTTGATATTGAGTTGTATGAGTTCCTTATATATTTTGGGTATTAAACCCTTATAAAAATATAATTTGCTAATATCTTCTCTCATTTGGTTGGTTGCCTTTTCATTTTGATGATGGTTTACTTTGCTGTGCAGAGCTTTTTTTGTTTGATATAGTCCTATTTTTTTATTTTTTATTTTGTTTCCCTTGCCTTTGGAGTCAGATCTGGAAAAAAAAAAAATAACTAAAACAGATGTCCAGAAGCTTACTGTCCATGTTTTCTTTTAGAAATTTTATGGTTTCAGGTTTTACTTCCAATTTTTAATCATTTTGAGTTAATTTTTTGTTAATGTAAGATAGTGGTCTAGTTTCATTTTATTTTGCACATGGCTGTCCAGTTTTTATAGCACCATTTATTGAAGACTGTCCTTTCCCCATTGTATGTTTTTGACCCCTTTGTCAAAAATTAATTGTCCATATATGTGTGGGTTTATTTCTGAGCTCTCTATTGGGTTCTATTGTTCTGGGTATCTGTTTTTATGCCAATACCACATTGTTTTGATTATTATTGCTTTGTAGTATAGTTTGAATCAGGGAGCATGATACCTCCAGCTTTGTTCTTCTTTCTCAAGATTGATTTGGCTATTCAGGATCTTTTGTGTTTCCACACAAATATTAGAACTATTTGTTCTAATTCTTGGTGCTAGGTTGAAAAATGCCATTGTAATTTTGACAGGAATTGTACTGAATCTGTAGATTGCTTTGAGTAGTATGGACTTTTTAACAATATTAATTCTTCAAATCCATGAACGTGGAATATCTTTCCATTTATGTCTTCTTCAATTTCTTTCATTAATGTCTTACAGTTTTCTGTGTATAGGTCTTTCACCTCCTTGGTTGAATTTATTCCTAGGTATTTTATTCTTTTTGGTGAAATTGTAAATGGGATTGTTTTCTTAATTTCTCTTTCTGATAGTTTTTTATTAGTGTATAGAAGTGCGACAGATTTCTGTATATTGATTTTGTATCCTGCAACTTTACTGTAACTTCATTAGTTCTAAGTTTTTGGTCTTTAGGATTTTCTCTATATAGCATCATGTCATCTATAAATAATGGCAGTCTTACTTCTTTTATTCATTTGGATGCCTTTTATTTCTTTTTCTTGCCTGAATTCTGTAGCTAGGATTTCCACTATTATGTTGAATAAAAGTGGAAAGAATGGGCATCTTTGTCTTGTTCCTGATCTTAGAGAAAAAGCTTTAAGCTTTTCAAAATTGAGTATGATGTTAGCTATGGGTCTGTCCTATATGGTCTTTAACATTTGAGTTACTTTCCCACTAAACACATTTTGTTGAGAGTTTTTTTTAATTATAAATGGATATTAAATTTTGTCAAATGCTTTTTTCTGCACCTATTTAGATGACCATATGATTTTTATCCTTCATTTTGATAATGTGTGTACAACATTGACTGACTTACAGATGTTAAACCATATTTACATCCCTGGAATAAATCCCATGTTATCAAAGTTATGATCCCTTTAATATGTTGTTAAATTCAGCATGCTAATATTTTGTTGAAGACTTTTGCGTCTATGTTCATCAGGAATATAGGCCTATAATTTTCTTTGCTTGTGGTAGTCTTCTCTGGTTTTAGTATCAGGGTAATGCTAGCTTTGTGGAATGAGTTTGGAAACATCCCTTCATTTTCAACTTTTTGGAAGAGTTTGAAAAGAATAGGTATTAAATCTTTGAATGTTTTTTAGAATTTACCAGTGAACCCATCTAGTCCTGGACTTTTGTTTACTGAGAGGTTTTTATTACTGATTCGATCTCCTTACTAGTAATCAGTCTATTCAGATTTTCTATCTTCTTGGTTCAGTCTTAGAAGATTGTATGTTTCTAGGAGTTTCTTCATTTCTTCTAGGTTGTTCAATTTGTTAGCGTGTAATTGTTCATAATAGTTCCTTAAGATCTTTTGTCTTCTGTAGTTTTCCTTCAGTTGTAACTTCTCTTTCATTTCTGATTGTATTTGTTTGTGCCCTTTTTCTTTTTCCTCAGTGAGTCTAGCTAAAGGTTTGTCATTTTTGTTTGTCTTTTTAAAGAACCAGCTCTTAGTTTTATTGACCTTTTAAATTATTTTCAGTCTCTATTTTATTTATTTCTGCTCTGATCTTTATTATTTCCTTCCTTATACTAACTTGGGGCCTCATTTGTCTTCTTTTTCTCGTTCCTTTAAGTGTAAAGTTAGATTGTTTATTTGAGATGTTTTTTATTTCTTGAGGTAGGCCTGTATTGCTTTTGCTACATCCCATAGATTTTGGAATGTTATATTTCCACTTTCATTCATCTCAAGGTATATTTTAATATCACTTTTGATTTCTTCATTGACCGATTAGTTGTTTAGTAGCCTGCTATTTAATCTTCACATATTTGTGATTTTTTTTCCAGTTTTCTTTTTGTGATTGATTTCATGCTACAAACCATTGTGTTCTGAGAAGATGCTTCATATGATATCAATCTTCTTAAATTTATTGAGACTTTTTGTAGCTTAATATATAATCTATCCTGGAGACTGTTCTGTATGTAGTTGATAAGAAAGTGTATTCTGCTGCTTTTGGATGGAATGTTTTATATGTATATATTAAGTTCATCTAATCTAATGTGTCATTTAAGGCTGATATTTCCTTATTGATTTTCTATCTGGGTGATCTATCCATTGATGTAAGTGGGGTATTAAAGTTTCGTACAGTTATTGTATTGCTGTTTGTATCTCTTTAAGTTTGTTAATATTTACCTACCTAGGTGTTCCTATGTTGAAAAAAAAAATATATATATATCTCATATTTTCTTGTTGGATGGACTTCTTTATCATCATATAACACCCATCTTTGGTTTTTATTACAGTTTTTGTTTAAAAGTCTATTTTGTCTGATACAAGTATAGGTACTTCAGTTTTCTTTTGGTTTCCATTTACATGAAACAAATTTTTCCATCCGTTTACCTTCAGTTTGTCTGTGTTCTTATATCTGAACTGTGTCTCTTATAGGCAGCACATAGATGGGTCTTTATTTCTAACCACTCAGGCACACTATGTCTTTTACATTTAAAGTAATTATAGATAGATATGTACTTATTGCCACTTTGTTAATTGTTTTCTGGCTATTTGTAGGTTCTCTCTCTTCTTTTCTTCTTCTTTTGACTATGGAAAACTTTCTCATGTCTTCTTTGGTATAAAACAACCTAGCACCAAAAATGAGTGGCTACAGGGAAATAGCCCAAGGAAACCTGATTGTAAATCCCTAGGCACCTCACTTTGTTGTTATGAAATTTTTTCTTAACATATCAAGAATTTATGAAACTCCAGTTATTTTTTGAGGTCAAATATGCAGACTTTCATGAGTTCCAGAGTATGAGCACTTTAAAAGGATTCCCTTTATAAATACGATTACTCTGTCTTCTGTGCACTCTAAACCAAGTACATAATCTTTACACATGTAATGCATTCAACACTCTTTGCCTTACATTTTTATTAACTTGTTTCCTAACAAATCAATTGTATATCAGTTGTTTCCTGTGTCCTAATCAGCATGAAATCACCATGGTTATTGAATTTCTATTTTACAATGCATAGGAAGGAGAAAAGGACAAGCATTTGTTGAAGACCTTATATGATGGACACTTTCATTAATTCACTGAAAGCATACTTCCAGGTCCTGTGTTAAGAGATGAGGCTACTTCACTGAACAAATTAGTTGGGGCTATGCCTTCACTGAGCTTACTATCTTGTATGGCAGACAGGTATTTAATCAGCAAAGTAAAGCCAGTGTGATAAGAAAGGAAGAGCTGAGGACCAAAGCAATATGATTTTTTGTATGTATTTTCCAGGGGAGGAAGCCGAGGCTCAATTAGGCTAAGAACCTTCTTCAAACTAGTAAACAATAAACATAGCTTTAAACCCAACTCTTCTTGCCCCCAGCATTTCCACCTTGCCGTGTTTGAGGCACTGTCGTAGGTACTGAATATTCAAGGATTTAAACTTACAGTCTTGGAGAAATGACATCCATCAGAAGGCAAATGTTAATATAGACTAATATTCTGAGGTAATTTGTGAGTTTCAATGTGAATAAAGCTATGGGCTGAGATGGCTGAGAGAAAGCTTTGTGGGTGAAAAATACAAATCTTAGATAAATGGATAGGATGGATGATAGGTAAAAAGGCACATTTCCTCATAGAAGACCTAGAATTGTATATGCCTAGTTAGAGAAAAAAATTTGACTGAACTGTTGATTCTTTTGGGGAAGTGGCGGGAGAGAAGATTGAAAAGGTACTTAGGGATTCTTGAATAGTAAGGTAAGAATTTGGATTTCATTCTGTAGTTAAGTGATCAGAAAACTTCTTTAAGGTATAGTAAGTATTTTAGTGTTTAAACTGTGCAATTTCTATTGCGACCACTCAATTCTGATGTTGTAGTGTGAAAGCAGCCATAGACAATAGGTAAATAAACAGGTGAGACTCTGTTCCAATAAAACTCCTCTGAAGGCTACAATAGTTAATGGTGATGAATTCAATGCTTTTCAGCAGTAAATCCACACATAGGTGTTTGGGGAAAGTGTGACCTGGTCGTGTTGTGTTGGTGTGGGTACTGGCATAGAGCAGGAGTCACTGTGCTTTGTGGACAGTGAGAGATAGAAGGGAGATAATATGCTTGCTTTCCTCACTGTCCCATCCTTTTTTCTCGCCGTGACTTCTTCCAGATCAAGTAGATCTGTGAGTATCTGCATTATTTTGGGATCAATGTCCTTTTAATATCATGCTGAAATAAATGATAGGGCTCTTTGAATTTTTAGGCTCATAGACTTTTGCAGAAGAGAGAGATAGTAAAGGATGGTTAGGCCAGTAGATCAACATGTACATGATAAATCTGGAGGCCCAGACATATAGAAGTACTTGATCATGGTCATATAGAATCATCGTAGAAGAAAAAAAAAAAAAAAGTGTGATTTTTTTTTCTAGAAATTATATAAAAAAGAACAAACCTAATTAGAAACTAGCAGTCCACTGTAATTTTATGTCACTGTACCTATTCAGCCCAACCCCCTCAATTCACCTGTAAAATTATGTCTTCCTCCGCCTTTTTGGCCCCATAAAACGCACTGAACTCATTCAAAGTAAAGTAATCCCTCCTTATCTGCAGGAATACATTCCAAGACTCCCAGTGGATATCTGAAACCACGGATAGTACTGAATGTTATATATGCTACCATTTTTCTATACATACACTTGCATGGTAAAGTTTAATTTATTAATTAGGCACAGTAAGAGATTAACAACAATAACTAATAATAAAATAGAGCAATTATAACAATATACTGTAATAAAAGTTATGTGAATGTGGCCTGTCTCTCAGCAAACTAACATGAATTTCTTTTTCCTTCTTCATGGATAGAAGACTCATTCTTATCATAGATCTAAGCCACCTCAGCATACAATTTCTTTTCTTACCTTATTAAGTGGAGAACCTTCATCTTTTCAGTTAGAGGAGGCACTTTACAACTTCTCTTTGGCATATCCAAATTGCCAGCATCACTACTCTTGTGCTCATCGTCATTATTAAGGAAAATAATGGTTACTTGTAAACAAGCGCGATGGTACGATAACATGACAGTCTGATAACCAAGATGGCTACTGCGTGACTAATGGACAGGTAGCCTGTACAGTGTGGATACCCTGGAAAAAGGGATGATTCATGTTCTGGGCGGAATGGAGCAGGACGGCATGAGATTTAAAACTCATGAATTGCTTATTTCTGAAATTTTCCATTTAATATTTTTGGGCCCTAGTTGGCTGTGGATAATGGAAACCATTGAAAACAAAACTGTGGATAAGGGGAAACCGCTGTACAGGTTTTTCTCAGCTCTTTCCCCATCTGAACTATCAGTTTAATTTTCTCCAAGAATATACCCATCTTTCCATTTCAGGCTCAAAAGTGACTTTTCTTACTAGTCTCTCACCAACAATTCCTCTTCACCTTTAATTCCCTCTTCTCTGATAACACTCTTGCCTTTATCACACAGTTTACATGCCCTCATTTATTTCACAGATGATGTTTTTTCTCCCAAGGAAGATATGGAGTATACAGATATGTTACATAATTTGTTCTTTCCCCCTTTGTAACCATGCTGGGCATATAATAGCAACTCAGTCAGTGAAAGAATGTGTGCGTAAAAGTTCCAGTTTAAAATGAATTCTTCAGGGTGAAAGGTGTTTACATCTAAGGAGTCATTCATTTGAGGCTGGTGGGACACCCCATTTTGTGATTAGCCGGTAAGTCATCTTATCGCATTCCATTAATCTACCAAGTGTTCACCACACTTTAAGGTTGTTTAGTTTAAAACTCATTAAACTTTTTAGTAGGAGAATAACCTGTCCCCAACCTCTTTAATAAAGCCTTAACAACCATTTCTTTCACTTCATGTATAAACAATTGCATAGCATCTTTCAGAGGAAGGAAGAAGGTGTGTGTACTAACACGGGCCCCTGTAATTACCAGAAAATCTTCATTATTTTTATTGATAGCCTACCTCTCAGCTCTAGAAATAATCTCACCAATTAGATAACTACTTAAGGCTATTGAAAAATAGCCAATCTTCGAAAAATAAAATATCTCCCTTCCTCCGTGGTTTACTAATTTTAAAGACATAGTAAGACACTGATTAGAATATACATAACAGTAGACAGTTCTATGAGGATGAAAAATTTGAAAACTTGTTTCTAAATGCTGTTTCTAAATATAGATTTATGTGGGAATTTCTGCCCTTCCCCCAGCACAGTTTGTTTCCACAGGCACTTGAAAGATAGGTCCTTCCACTCAGCGACTAAGACTGATGTGTAAGAATCATCTCTTCCGTTGGTGAAACAAAATCCTAGGATTTTAGCACATGGCTAATTATTAGACATGTGGTCTATAATGTCACATACAGATTTAAAATACTGGCTGAGAATTTGAATGACTTCAAACTTAGCTGAAACAATCTGCCAAGTCTCTTATTAGATAGCTGGAAGCAGATACAAAAGATTTGGGTCTGACCCTTTAGTCTATTTCACTGTAACTGAATCATTTAATCACATTTTATAAAACTCCAGGCTACAGTGCAGCGAAATGTTAAGCACATCTTGCTCATTAGAAACAAATGAAAAACTCATCAGCCTTGAGACTCAGCCATTTATATTAAATATCTATATAAAACACTACCAGAAACATTGGGTCTCGGCTGGCCTAATCTGTGACACAGCCTATTTAAGAGATTTGAAAATATGTAGTCTATTTCACACTACCAAATTTTCCATGGCCCAAATGAATGAAAAAAATGAAAAGAAATTCAAACAACATATTTCACTTTATCCGCTATTTAAATGTCCCATTTTATTTTTTAATTTGGAATTTTCTTGATGCCATTCTCTAAAGAATCTCAAATGTGAATCAGAATAAAGAGTTCTCCATAGCCCTGTGTTTGCTCAGTAAAAATGAAAATATTTGTGATTTAGCATACAGTACCAAATGTTCATAATATACTACGAATCTCCCACCATACATCTCATTACTGATTATTAGGCTCCAATGATAAAACTTTAAAAACAAAGAAAAGTATAATACTATAGAATTAAAAAAAAAATTAGCCTGTTAGGGCATGTCTCTTTTTACCTCACTGTGGACTACAATCTCTGTGAAGTTAGGAGTAGTATCCGGTATCCTGTATCCAGCACTCAGTATCCAGCACCCAGGATACTGAGGGACTCATCATAGTTGCTTACTAAAACTTTTAGTAATAACTGCGAGGAAGTAGTGAGAATTTCAATGCATTTGCTGGTTACAACAAAGTCTGGGGCAAACAAATATTTGTTACAGAAACATTCTGATCAGATATCAGTAGTCAGGTATGTCAAATACTCATTGCCTGACAGGGACTCTTTTCTGTAAATAGGAATTTGGCCATTCCAATGAACACATTTGGAGTATAGGTAGTCTTTATTTCTAAATGAAAAGTCAAATAGGGTATAATAATTGTCACATCTACTCATTTGTCATTGTGTTTTATAGCATGAGAAGTCTTTAAGGTGCTATATAAATATTTGATTTAAAAGTGGAACTTATATATTTGTTGGTAACCTTGAGAAAAGTTTTATGTTTCTCTTAAATTAGCATTTGACCTTTTTTCTTTTTATTTTAACTTATAAGAGTGCACTTTAAGGAATGTGGTACAAAAATGAAAATCTATTGCAAACCACGGACACCTGTTTTTCTCACGAACAGAGTTCCTGGCACATCGCAGATACTCAATAACCATTTGTTAAAGGAATGCAGGAATCAAACTGCAAAATGTTAACAGTGCAATGTATTTCAAAGAGTGTTGCAAAAATAAAGTCAGTAATGTAACTAAAACCAGATCTGGTATGGAGGAGATTCTCAATGAATGTTTGCTCCTGTTATGGGTTGCATTGTGTCCCCTCAAAGTTTGTATGTTCAAGTCCTAACCCCAACACTTTAGAGTGTCATCTTACTTGGAAATAGGGTCTTGACAGAGGTCATTAAGTTAAAATGAGGTCATTAGGGTGGGCTTTAATCCACATGACTGGTGTCCTTATAAAGAGGGAAATATGGAGACAGACATCACACAGGAAGAATGTCATGTGAACATGAAGACAGAGATCAGGGTAATATTTCTATTTGTCAAGAAACAGCAAAGATTGCCGGAACCACCAGAAGTGAAGGGAGCGACATGGAACAGATTCTTTCTCACAACCTCAGAAGGAACCAACCCTGTGGACACCTTGGTCTTGGACTTCTCATCTCCAGAACTGTGAGAGAATACACTTCCGTTGTTTAAGCCTTTCAGTTTTCGGCACTTTTGTTACAGCAGCCCTAGTAAACTAACAAAACATCCATGCTCTATCCTACTTCAAGTCCTTAGCCTCCTTCCAAACTTTGTGACAGACTCTCTCATAAAGGGTATCAAAAATTGAACCCAGAAACTTAATGAAGTCTAGAAATAATTATAACATGTTGAGATAACTTTAGAAGCATTTCATGAGGTTTGAATCCTAAGAAAAAGTCCCTTTGGATTATACTTATATAGAGTTTATGTTGTGTGTAGCTGTAGGTTACAATAACATTTCATTCTTTCAAAATGCCTCAATAGAAATTTAATTTGCTCAAATGAGATTTGATTTGCTATCAAATTAAATTTTGTCGTTGAATTTTTGAACTACAAAAACCTTTTATATACTCTAAAGATTTTTGATCATAAAAGTGCAATTGCAAGATGAGTCAAATGCCTTGGTTCAGGGAAAGCATTATGCCAGCTGTCTCCTGGAGCAGAGAGGGGAACTAAGGTGGATATTTTACATTGTATCTGAACTTGCCTCCTTCTCTGTTTCTAAAAAGAATTCTCTGTTCCTGAGAAGAGGTCCATGCCCCAGGGAGCTTGGTAGGTTTTGAAAATAGCAATTTCTCAAATCCTCACCAAGCATTTTCCATTGCCAACCCCACCTCATTCTTTCCCTGTCTCAGGTTATTTGCGGGGGGATAGTAGTACCACACAATCTGTGTATTGGGAAGGAGGGGGCTAGGTGTCAAATTCTCACTGAGTTTTGGAATCCTAGTGTGCCAGCTGGTGAGGTAGGTACTCAGCATCTTCTTCCTGCAACCTACCGGGAATCCATGCCTTCTGGATACAACTTGGTCATTGCCCTCACAACTCTGTGCCACATTTGTAGTGATCTGTTCATGTGTCTGTCACCCTGACTGATTATGGCTTCTTTGGCAACAGTGCCTGCACCGTATGCCTTCCTATACCTGCAGCAGAGTGGCCCAGAGAAGGCACCAGCCTGTCATAGCATGGGGGCAAGGAAACACTCTGGGGCTTAGCCCTGCTGAGCAAATCTGGGAGCCAGCAGAGAACACGCATCCTAGCGTTGTCCATCAAGGTTCCAGGGAGCTGGTGTATTTCCACACAGACTCCTATAAGCCACTGGTTGAAGGCTGGGATTTCTGTCTTGTGTATATATGTAGGCTGAGCTTGCTCTGGAGGCTAGAGAGAGCCCTCAGGCAAAACCAGGCAGGTGCTGGGGAAGGTGGCAGTTAGGCAATGTGCACTGTAGTGACAAAGATGAGGAACTGTGAGTGGGGCACTGATGTCACCTACTAACTTTACTCCACCATCCACTGGTCGTTTCCTCAAACCTCATTTTTAGTGGCATAACATTTGCTGTATCCCTGGACCCATCTAAAGTCCCAATTCCTATAAGGCCTGAAATCCCAGCACTGGCCAGAGCCTTTTGTGGCTTGACAGCCATAACAACAATGCTAGTAGCAGACAGGGGAGCTGTCACCATCCCCTGCCTGAGTGTTCTTTAAGTGACACACAGAAGATACAGCGGTGCATTCATTCATTGACATGCTGGGATTCTGTGCCACATCCGGTGCTAAATGCTAGGAAAGAGAGCTGGCTCCTGGCCTCTCAGAACTTACAGTCAGATGAGAAAGACAGATACTTCATATCTAATCACAGCAATAACAGCAATTATATGTAAATTATGAGCCATATGTGAAGGGAAATGAAGGGTGTGATGCAAGAATATAATAGGGACAAGAGAGCTATTAGAGGAGGAAGGGTTGGAGAGGCCACTCCGAGGTAGTGGGATTGGTGAGAATTTTCCAGACAGTATCACATCATTCAGAAGCCAAAACGAGGGAAGTTTTCCACGCTTTGCAGTAGTGGAACTGAAAACGTTCCCTGCTTATTTAATGCATTTACAGGCAGGAAACAAAATCAAGCACAGAAAAATGTAAATAAGAAAATACACATCTCACTGGCAGGTCAGCTGTCCATTGACTCCTCTCCTTCCCTGTTCTTACAACACACACACACACACACACACACACACACACACACACACACACACACACAGCAATGTTAGGACAAATTCCCAGCTTTTTCCTTGGGAGGTGCCCAGCATTGAGTAAGAGGCGGAACTGGATACTCTGCCAGGTAAATAAGAGCACCATTTTCATGTAAAGGAAAGTTTATTCTCCTAGCTTTCCAAAATAGATTTCCAAGGCCCCCTTGAATTTCTCCGGACAAGTCAGACCGTAGCGCTTTATGGAGGCAGCTGTGATGTAATCCAGTTTATTGAAGCTTTTTAAAACAGAATACTGTGGGGCATTCAGTCTTTATGGAGAGTAGGGATTGTGTGCCGACGTTGGCCCCCCAGGAGCCAGCCATGTCCAGGGATGCAGGACTAAGTTGTTTTATTTTCAAGTCTGATTCCTGGGGACAAATACTCTCAGCCTCACTGTAGATTCAAGAAGGAAAATACAAGTTCAGGCTCAGCCGTTGCCTACCGTCCGCGGCTGAATTTCCCAAATTGAGTCAGTTTTAGACTGAAGGCTATGGGTTGGCTAATTAATTAATTTCCATTTCATAGACTTTTATTGAGTATCTATTAGGTACTTTATGAGATTATGAGTATACAAAACAAAAAGAAAAAAATTACCAACATCAGACCAATACTGATAGCTAATATTTCTCCATTAAGCCCTTACTAAATTCTAGGTGAGGATCTAAGTGCATTACTTACATTTTTTACAACCATACAGGGTAGGTGCTATTTCTGCACCATTGTGCAGTTTAAGAAACTGAGGCTCAGAAAGGTTGAGAAACATGTCCACAGCCATGGGGCTAGTAGTGCTAGAGTAGAAATGAGAAGCAGGTTGTCTGCCTCTGCTCTCATTCCAGATCTCAAAGAGCTTGGGTTTTCATGAGGAAGATAATCAAGAAGAAAGAAAAGTTTAGTGAAATGGATATTTATTGTGTGCTTGCTCTGTGCCAAGCACCCATCCAAGTATTTCATGTGTGTGATTTCATTCAATCGTCACAATCACTCTCTGAGGAGGACACTGTTATCATCATCCTGAATTCACAGGTAGGGAAACTGAGGCACCCAGCAGTTATGAAACTTGCTTAAATTCACATAGCTGGTGAAGGGCAGAGCTGATATTTGGGGGCAGACAGTCTCTACTTCTAACCTTGAAACTTTTAAGCTTTTCTTTCTGTGTAAACTATACCTTTAAACCTTTACCTTCTGATGTCAGGTAAAGCGACCACAAAGGCTGTGATCAGAAAGAAAATGGTTAGAGGGAGAAGAGTTAGAGAAGGGTTCCTATGAGTGTGTGTATGTGAGGGGGAGGGGTTGAGCTGCATTCTGAAGGTCCTGCTGTATTGGGCCAGGTGAAGATTTGGGAGTAGCGGATGTCAGCAATGGCAGCAGTCTGGGAGAGGATGCAGAGCTGAGAGGGAGCCCAATTTGTTTGGAGGCGCTGCAAGTGCTTCTGTTTTGCTCTAATACAAGGCAGGATGGGGGCGTGAGAAAAGCGAGGTGGGGCGTTAAGTCTGGGCCAGGTATAAAGGTCCTTGTATGCCATGTGAAGGAGTCTGGATCTTGTCCAGGTAAAGAGGAGCCATAACAGGGGCTTGAGCAGAGCAGGACCATTGTCAGGTCTACGTTTGAGGATGTTCTAGCTAAGACTGCAGGCTGGCAGAGCCACGGAGCAGGTCGTTACAGCCGTTCCTGCAATGAGAAGACAGTACCTTGCAGACTAGGATGGGAATAGGGGGATAAAGAGAAGTGAGTGAAGGGATTCAGCAATATTAGGAGGTAAATTAAACGGAAATGTGATTAGATTCATGTGGGGAGGCGGGCAGAAGGAATGGTGAAGGATGAGCCCATGTTTGTGACTTGAGCAAGTGGGTAGAAGGTGGGACAGCTTTTGAAGCAGGAGCCTGGAGCAGATTTGAGGCTGATGAGGACAGTTTCCACTGCGGGCATTTGGAGTTAGAGGATGTCGTGGGAAAACCTGATAGATATCCAACAGACAGTCTAGTGTATGAGTCTGGAATTCAGGAGAGGGGAGATCCAGACCGATATAAGATTGGGGGAGAATGAGTTTATTTACAGGTGGTTTTTCAAACTTTGCAGTAGATGAATGTGTCATTTCTAGGGTTATAGGACCTCATTACAACTCATGAGCTCATACCTGAATCTCAGAAATAATCTCATCAAATATTATAGTTCATTTTCTTTAGAAAAATTCAATAATCTTCTACCTCAGTCTAGCCCTTTGCAGTTTTTCCCCCCCCAGAGCTTTCGTATACATTATCTCATTAAAATAATGTCTGGTTGGCAACACAGACGATAAGGGCTTGTCTCTAAAAATAAGACTGCTATTTTCAAGGTCTATGTAACTTCCAAGTTCCTAATTTGCTAGGAGCAGGGCTGACATGAGTGCAGTAATGTTCAGAGTTTCATGTGTGTTGAAATCACATAAGGATTTTACAGATTCTGATTTAGTGTTGGTGGCGGTGGTGGCAGTTTTGGCGGTGACCATGATGAGATTTTTCATCTCTAACTTAGCCCCAGAGGATGTCACTGCTGCTGTTCTGGGACACGCTTTGAGTATCAAGGGACTAGAGAAGAGATTTCCTCTCTCCTTGTTCAGCATTCTGTTCATTAATCCACTTTGAGTCTGGATCTAAAAGTAAGAGTGGGCAAGGCAAAGTAAGGCGTTTATTGCTAGGACTTCAAGTGATAGACTTTTTCCCATCTTAGAAGTAGACCTTTGAAAACTTAGGATCTGCCTTGCCCTTTTGCAGATGGTAAAGCCATGGCCTTTTTGCAGAGAGGGAGCGGACACACCCAAGTAAGCTGTGCTCTGGGGTCAGAATAAGATAAGACCTCTGGTTTTCGGGTTCAGAATCCAGTGCCTGCCACACCCCACATTGTCCCTTTTACATATTCGGAGGCATACAAAGGTTCAATGGGATCTGACAGACTAATAAATGTCAAATCACATGGGTTTCTTAATCCTGGAGTGTCTAGGCAGAATTGCCCCTTGGAATAATTGCTCCTGGGGCTGAGGGAAGTGAAAGTTTGCTTCAGGTAGAATGAATACACAAACAGGAATGGGAAAGGAGAGGAGAGGCATTGCTTTCTGTGTTAAAATCAAATAGGCATTCGGCCAAGTTCTAGTCCCTGATTCTGACAGGAAAAACCAGGGTTGCTGCTGAATCCTGATTTCCTTATCCCGTGTCCCAGTGCCTCTGTGTTACAGAGTTACACTTTAAAGCCCATTTAGTCCAGCTGGGATGTGCCTTTTGTCGTCAGCTAGGGTATCATTTTTCATATCATGATCTTTACTTTCATAGTTAAATCCAGTTTTCTTTAATTTAAATTTTGCTGAAAACAGCCATATTGCTGGGAGTGTAAATGAAGGTAGACGAACATTAATTGTGTCAGTTCACAGCTGTTCTTAAGTTAAATAATTACTGCTCACTCCCTTGGATCTCTGTTCAAAATGCCTACACCGTTCAATTAGAAGCACAAAGCACTTTTCCTCATCACTGTTCTTAGGATCAGGCTCAGGCTGAAGAACTTGCATGTGGTGTGAGACATCCACATAAGGGTGGGACCCCATTGATTAAACAGAGCAGTTTACTTTTGAGAGGAGTTCCGAAGCGGTGTTGTTTTTGCAAATTTATTACATTTTCTCAAAAACATCTAAACTAATGCTACATTAATTACTGGTGGGTATGCACCCTGCAGAATATGTTGCTATTAATTGTGTCCATTATCACAAAGTAAACAGAGCTTTATAAAAACAAATGATGCTTCATTTTAATCCGTGGCTTGAAACACCCTCCTCCACAGCTGTTGCTACTTCTGTTTTGGTGCTTTTCCGACAAAGGGCCACCTGTTACAATAGACGTTTCATTTGTTTTACTTTGGAACAAAAGGGCTCTTAAAAAACAAAACCCCACCTCCCTAAAGAATAATAATCATAAAAAATGAAGCGCCCCCAGGAAATTTGCATTTTTCCCATCAGAATTCTCACTATGAGGGGGGCCCCTATCCCTTCCTTCCCTTGTTAAGCCGAACCCTCGATTTAGATTTGTTTGATTTTTAAATCATGAATCATGAAGGATCTCATTCTAGTGTAAACTTCTTTGTGTTGCAAACAGAGAAACTGAGAGCAGTTGGTGTTGACTCAAGGCAGAACCCATGTCTCCGGACTCTATAAACCCGGCAGAGAAAGCGATGACACTGCATCAGTCAGTGTTGCAGGGTCACACGAAGATTTATCACTCCGCTAGCTCGCCATTCCTATGGTTTCAGAGTTTTAGTGAAATGTTTATAGCCATTCATGAAAATAAAATGTTTGGAAAGTGCTGACATATGCAGCCTCCTGGAGATATACAATGCATTTTCCATATTAAAGGTTCAGAGAGTTATTTAATGACTACATCATTTAAATTTCTTAAAATTATTCTTATTGATTTGGAGTTATTTTTCAATGAAACCCCTCTGAACATCTCCCAGGACATATTGAGCTGGCTTAAAGCTTGAGAGTGGTCACCTTCCCCTAAACTCATCATAAAAACTGGGATGAGAGTCTCTTCTTTTACTTCTCATCTCTGTGATCTGTCTACGGCCTCCTCCCTGCCCACTTCTTTCAACACTCCTAACTGACTAAATGGTAAAAACTCAAGTTTTCATTGCCACTTAAAAGATATGTGACTTGGGCAAGATTTTTTTGTTGTTGTTTACCTTTTTTGAGTTTCAGTTTCCTTATTTGCAAAACAAATACAACAATATCCATCTTCTAGATAGTTTGTGAGTCTTAGAATCCAAGTAAGATAAAGAACACGAAGCATTTTGATTGTGAGGCATGATGCAAATGGATGAGTCGTGTTAGTTATACTTTATCTTAAATCTGGAGCCCATTTGTATTCTTAGCCTGTCCTGCATCCTGGGCCGAACAATTCAAAAAATTCACTTCTGCTGTGCAAAAGAGTGCCTCCCTTTAGTTGTCCTAAAATCCCTCTTCTTAAACTGCAGGCAGTACCAAGGGTTATTTAGCTGGACTCCATGATTTTAGCCTGCAGGAGGGCCCATTTCCCTGTTAGCACTGGGCTGTGTGCTACTTGGGGTACACTGGTTTACACTCACTTACACACCATAGAGAGACACCCCTTGCATTCCTTTGTCTCATCTTTCTTCCAGACCAAATGCTATTCTCCTTTTGTCTCAGCCTCCATCTTCTCCTAGCAGGTAGGGGCCTGAGGGATTTAGTAGATTTGTTGACCACACATTGGTAAAAAAAAAAAAAAAAAAAAAAAAAAATTCCTCCAAGAATTATTATGAATCACCTGTTTGGATAAAAACATGTTCTCTCATTTTCATAAGGAAACAAAAAACTGGCACAAACATTAAAAGAAAAAAGAAAAAAGTTAAACCTAGCAAATAATCCCTACAAGCTGACATAAACAGTGACGTGAATTGTAGTGTTAGGCATATTGTATTATTTAAATAGCTCACTGTAAGTGCAGTAAGTGGTTATTATGTCAAGAACTGGGGTAAGTGCTGGAGATACAGAAATGGATTTGAAATAGAGTCTTTTTCTAAGGGACCTTTCTTTAAAACAGCTTAGAGGATTATGCTTGACCAGATACAAAAAGACCAAACAAATAAAAGTGAAAATAAATGTTGTAGGCACTAAAATATTTGTTGGATCTTCCTGCTTTCATGCCTTCTCTTCATTTTATTAGGTCACCATCTGTCTTCTTGAACCCCTGCCTCTAGATGTGCTTGAGCTCAGGTAACCTTAGAAATACTGACAGAGGCTGCAGTAGAGATAGATGAGGGAGCTGAAATAGGAGGAAGCTCTTAACTTTTCATTAGGCTGAAGGGGGCATTCTATACCCAAATAAAGATTTTACTAGATGATTTCAATGGTTCCTGACCTGGCGGTCTTCAAAGGCAGTCAATATTTCCAAAATCTGTATTCCAACAATGCACATATCCATCATTTGGACATAAAAACTAATGAGTTTGATATGTTTGTTCCACAAAAGTTTTTAAAAACATGAGCCCTATGTAGGAAATTTTAATGATAAAAATTCAGAAACCACTGTTTCAAGGCTGTAAAATAGTATTATGATTTTGTGGATGTGTCTGGCAGTGAAGAATAGAAAACTTTCTGAACTGTTTCTAAAGAGCTTAGAATTGAATTCTGTGCTATAGTTTACTCTACCTTGGGAAAATGTTTAATTTTAGAGAAATGTCTGAAAGGCACCTAACATCTTTAATCAGCATGATCTTATGTACTGGCCTTGCCTATCTCTCTAGCTAAAGCTTTCACCTACCCTGATAACAACTTAACGTTACCTATCCCCCCACCACAAGCTCTTTCACGCTTCTGTGCTTTCTGCCTGAAATGCTCTGTCAGTCTTACCCAAACTCTTCCTTAGTTGTTCTTAGAGTTCCACCTCAGATATCATATCTCCTACAAAGACTTTTCTGCTCTTTCTCAGGCAAATTAATCATTCTGAATCCTGATGCTTTATTGATGAGGCTGCTAAGTACAAAAGACAATGAATTCCATAGTCCAGGATCTCCAGCCACTAGAACAAGGTCTGACCCAGTGTAGTTGCTCCAAGTGTTTGTTAAATTAAATTGAAATGTCCTGTTGATAATAGCCATTCTAAGGTAGTGTGAGGTAGTATCTCATTGTGGTTTTGATTTGCATTTCTCTAATAGCTAAGAAAATTGAGCGTTTTTTCTTATGTCTGTTGGCCATTGGGAGAAATATTTGTTCAGGTCATCTGCCCATTTTTTAATTGGATTGTTTGTTTTGTTGTTCTTGAGTTGTGTGAGTTCTTTATGTATTTTGGATATTAGCTTCTTATTGGAGGTACTGTTTGTAAGTATCTTCTGCCATTCGGTTGATTGCCTCTTGTTTTGTTGATGGTTTCCTTTGCTGTGCAGAAACTTTTTAGTTGGATATAGTCCAGTTCATTAATTTTTGCTTTTATTTCCCTTGCCTTTGAGGTCAAATTCATAAAATCCTCTCTGAACCGAAGGTCCACAAGTTTAGTACCTATGCTTTCTTCTATGCAATTTATAGTTTCGGGTCTTATATTCAGGTCTTTGCTCTATTCTGAGTTAATTTTTGTACATGGTGACAGATAGCAGTCTAGTTTTATTCTTTTGTATATGGCTTTCCAATTTTCCCAGCACCATTTATTGAAGAAGCTTTCTTTTCTCCATTGTATTTTTTTTTTTTTTTGGCTACTTTGTCAAAAATTATTTGCCCATATATATGTGGGTTTATTTCTGGGTTCTCAATTCTGTTACACTGATGTGTGTGTCTGTTTTTCTGCAAATCCCATGCTGTTTTGATTATTGTTGCTTTATAGCATAATCTGAAGTCAGGAAGTGTGATATTGCTGGCCTTGTGTTGGAGAGGCTATGGAGAAAAAGGAACCTTCATACACTGCTGGTGAGAATGTAAATTAGTGTAGCCACTATAAAAAACACTATGTAGTTTCCTCAAAAAATTAAGAATAGAATTACCATATCACCCATCAATCCCTCTCCTGGGTATCCACCCCAAAATCTGAAAACTTTTATACATAATGATATATGTACCCCTAGTTCACTGCAGCATTATTTACAGTGGCCAAGACATGGAACCAACCAAAGTGTCCTTCGATAGATGATTAGATAAAGAAGATGTGGTATATATATACAATGGAATACCACTCAGCCGTAAGAAAAGATGAAATACTGCCATTTGTGATGACATGGATAGATCTTGAGATTATCATGCTAAGCGAAAGAAATCAGTCAGGAAAAGTCGAGAACCATATGATTTCACTCATGTGGGATATAAAACTGAAAGCAACAAATGAACAAGACAAGCAAAAACTCAGACACAGACAACAGTTTAGCAGTTACCAGAGGGTAAGGGGGATCAAATATATGGTCACAGAAGAAGATTCGTCTTTGGGTGGTGAACACACAGTGCAATATCATATAGATGATTTATTATAGAACTATACACTTGAGACCTATATAATTTTATTAACCAAAGTCACCCCAATAAATTTAATAAAATTTTAAAAAATTAAATTGAAATGAATCATCCAGTGCTTTGTAGAAATTTTTAAAACAGAAGTAAAAGCAGCAGTGATTTTTAGTCCCAGAGTTAGTCATATCTTCAATGTCTGTTATTTCAATTATGCAAAGAGAATGTCAAAACAAAGAACAATCACATCGTGATGACTAAATTGTGGGGAAATCATATTGTACATGGGGGATTTGAAGCTTAGGAACAAAGTCGGTTGCATACTAATGGGGAAATGACTACCAAGCACTTTGCTTTTTTGCTTCCTGAGGTGAAAGACCTATCAGTAAAGCATTTAAAATGACACAAAGAGTTGAATGCTTCTCAAAATTTAATGGACATTTGAATTGCCTGGAGATTTTGTCAAAGTCCATATTTTGATAGGTCTGGTGTGGGGCCTGAGAATTTGCATTTCTAACAAGCTTCCAGGTGATGTTTATACAGCTGGATTGAGGACCACTTTTAAAATAACAAGAATTCTGCATGGAAAAAGGGATTGGCTGTACTCTCAGTAGCCATGCTATAGTAATTTTAATCCTGAATAGTCACTCAGTTCTACATGTAAAAAGCACATAAATTCAGTCTTGGGTTTTTTGTCTTTCTACCTCGTGATTCAGATATTGCCATTAATATTTTTCCCTCTATAAGCCTGATCTTGAACATGATTAAATATAAATTGGTTGCTAGGAGAAACAGTAAATGAGATTTCACAGTGGGAATAGATAGAAAACTTAGCTGTTAAATAGTCAAGTGAGAAGAATAGAAAAGTAAAATATTAGCTAGCTTTACTCCTATTCATCATATAACTTTTAAGAATAATAGAATATCAATTAAGTGCTAGATATCATCTTCCTCCACATTAGATGTGTTAGTTGACACTGCATTGCTTAATCAATCTTGTTATACACTAATTAAATAGCTGCAGATTTTTTTTTTTCTTTTTGAGGATGAAAGAATAATTAGTTACCAACTGATAGCAGTCAATGTATGTTCTATACTTTCCTCCTTTGGGTGAGAAACCTCTGTTTCTTGTCCAAACTTGTGGCATCAGGGAGCGGTAAACAATGAAACACCAGAGGAAAGAGAGTGCCATCTGTTCAGTTAGTAGGTCCAGGATCAAAATGGTGAAAATATTGTGGATCTTGCTCTCTTGAAAATAGTAATACTAATAATGATAATACGAGTAGTAAGAAATGAAAAATTTTAAAAATAAAATGAGTAGAACTTATGGGTATATGAATGAGGAAACACCAAGTCGTAGACTTAATTGGGATCTTAATTCCAGAGGTGGCTCCTGCATACCTGTTTATCTAGGAGGAATTCAGGAGAAGAAATCTGGTTATGAATTCAAGATACTTGTCTTAAAACCATATTAAGATGACAAGGACATATTTTTATAATAAAAGGCAGTTTGGGAAGGTAAAGAAGGAGTCACTAATGGAGTTCGCTGAGAGGCCAAATCCTCTTGTTTTCACCCCAATCTCTAAAGCCACCTCTTGGAATTGCCATTAGCGTGAAACATACAATGATATCCCAACATATAAAAAAATGTGTTGGGGCCTATAAAGCACTACCCAAATTATGGTGGTGGTTGTTTTTTCTATTATAATTGAAAGAAAAGAAATCACAAATAGAAAAAAAAAAGTGAATGCAGTCTGAATCTGTGTTGAACCCATTTTTAAAGAATTGCAAGTGAAGTTTTAAGCATCCATAAGAATGTAATTATGCTTTCATTGCTTAATGTATGGACTCAAATTCTGACTTAATTATTCTGCAACTAAATTTATACGTCATTTATATAGTAAATCCTGGCAACTGCTCTCACAACTATCATTGGAAATGTAATTAACTTGGGTTAGATAAGTTTTTACAGTGAGAACCAAATGCAGTGTAATATCAAGGCATTATTTAAAGGGCAAAGGCTAAATACATCTTCTTTCTAAACTTTCTTGTTTGTTTGCAATTTCTTTTCCCAGAAGGCTAAATGCTGAGTTTGTTTTCTTTTTCCAGCTTCACTTTTTGTCTGCTAATTGGAAACTTTTCTTTTTCTTTAGTTTTAAGGAAAGAAGTTCTACTCTTTGTATTATATCTTTCTCTAAGAATCCAGCTTATTTTTGAAAGCAGCTTCTTTGTATGTGATAAAGCTGTTTGATTATATTTTCAAAACTAAGCTCCCTTTATTTTACTGTAGTTAAATATAGAATTGTTTTCTTGTTTTTTGGGTTTTTTTTGTAATTTGCAACTAAGACTTCCCCAGGAAGAACATTTTACTGAACCTAGAAACTGTATTTTTATGACTTATTTAGAACTGACAATGTCTTGTATTACTTTTATTATAAAAAATACAAACAATAGTTAAAGAAAAAGAGATAAAAGTCAAAGGATGATTCCCAGGTACTGTGTCCACTCTATTTTAAATTGATTAAAAATATATTGATAAAAAATAATTGTCTTCCTATAGGTTTGGGATTTGGTTAAATCATGATATCACAACAAAATTATATAATGTAACCTTGGTCATTATAAGTTAATGTTCCTGTTTCTTGTTCAATTGGTGAATGATACTTCTTTTATAGATGAGAAAAATGCAGATGATTTTTTTTAATACTTGGGGTTTGTTTCCATGTTTATTCTATCCATCCTTATAGATTTAGGATTATACTAACATAGAATTCTTATATTTATTTCATACTTATTTCTTTGTTGTGCCAGACTTTCTGCAAGATGCTTTCAGTTAAGTATATATGAAGATGAGTAAAATGGAAATCATATACACAGAAATAAATCCCAAAGTAGATTATAGATCAAAATATGAAATGTAATAAGATAGAGCTTCTAGAAAACAACATAGGCAAATATATCTATGACCTTGGAGTACATAGATATTTGTTATATACAAAGGATTTCAGTAAGTCAATTAAAACTATAACTTACAAAAAATATTGAAATGGCCAATAAATGTATAAAAATGTTGCAACATCATTTATCATAGAGGAAATGAAAATCAAAATCATATTTAGATATCACTATACCCAAATAAAATAGCTAAATTGAAAAGTCTGACAATGCTAAGTGTTGACATATATGTAGAACCTGTGAAATTCTCATACATGGCTGATGTGAGTATAAATGAGCAGCAATCATTTTGGACAACTTTTTAGCAGTTCACACTGAAGTTCATTTTATATATATATATATATATATATACAATTGGACACTTTGGTCAACGTTGCTCAAGCAGTAGTTCACCATAATCAGAAGTGTTGGGATGCTATTTATAACCACTTTGAGCACCTCTTGTAATTGCAGAAGTCAAACGGGACTTGTATTCATCTTTGTTATCAGTATATATTGAGTATTACAATTTTAATGGTTTTAATCTTTCTTAAAATGTGTATACATTTTTGGGACTATATATATCTATATCTATCTATCTATCTATCGATCTATCTATCGGTAGATCTGTCTATCGATAGATCGATAGATAGATATATAGATATAGATATATATACTGTAACCCAGAAATTCCATATATAAGAATATGAATACACACATATGCTCACGAAAAGTTAGGTTAACACTCTTTGAAAGAGCTAAAAATTGGAAATAACTCAAATGTTTATCCACAGTAAAATGGATAAGTAAATTGTATTATACCCAAGCTGTGGGAGCCTAAACTACAATGACTGCAATACTTCTATAAACTAATGCTTAAAACAACATAGACAGTTTTCACAAATATAATCTTGAGGGAAAGAAGCCATATACACTTTTGGTTCCATTTATATAAAGTTCAAATGCAGATGACGCCATATTATGGTGTTAAAATCAGGATAGTGGTTCACTTCAGGGTATTAGATGGGGACAGTGAAACCATGAGGAGATGAGACACTTGAACATCTGATTTGTGGTCAGGAATCTGTCAAAGCTTTCCAAAGAAGACGGACGGAGAAAAAAGAAACAAAAACAACAAACAAAAAAAATGGACCAATTACAGTTGTATGGTATTTCCAACTTACAAATGAATTCTACCAGTATTAAGTGATTTATTTAATCGACAGCAGAATGTTTCATCTACCAACATAAGTTGTATTGACCATGAATGGTACACACATTGAATCTCAGTTTGAACTTTAAGTTTTCTTTCAACTGCTCATTCATTCAGCACACATTTATATAGGGGTTACTGTGAGTCAGCATTTGTATCGGGCCGTATTAATACAATGATGAGAGACAGATGAAGCTCTGCTGCCCTCACATAGCTGATGATAATCTAACTGAAAAGGACAGGAGGATGGATTTACAGTGCAATGAAATCAGGGCTAAACTATGAATTCCAGACCTCTCTTCTATTCCCCATATGACTTTTGATGCATTACTTAAAATTTCTTCTCTTTAACCTCCTTTTCTGTAAAGTAGGATTGTCATGGTTAATTTTATGTGTCAATTTGGCTGGGCCGTGGGGCCCAGATATGTGGTCAAACATTATTGTGGATGTTTGTGTGAGGTTGTTTTGGGGTAAGATAAACATTTAAATTGCTGGATTTGAATAAAGCAAATTACACTCTAAAAGGTGGGTGAGCCTCATCGAATGGTTTGAAGTTCGATTAGAACAAAAGACTGACCTCTCCCAAGCAAGAGAGAATGCTGTAGCAGATAGCCTTTGTACTTCAATTGCAATATTGGCTATTCCTGGTCTCCCATCTGACTGCCTTTGGACTTGCAACTCTTTCCTTGGCCTCCAATCTTCTGGTCTCCCCCATCAGATATTGAAGTCAGCAAACCTTCACAATTGTGTGAGCTGATTCCTTAAAATAGCTCTCTGTATCTCTATATCTATAGCTCTTTCTCTGTATCATCTATCTCTATCTATAACTCTATCTCTAATCTATATCTTTATCTCTATCTAATCTATCTATATCTATATATCCATCTATCATCAGATACAGATATCTCCATATCCTACTGGTTCTGTTTCTCTGGAGAACCCTGACTAATACAAAGAAATTAGCACTTACTGTACATAGATGTTATAATCATTAAACAAGCATATATGACAAGCTCCATGTACATGGTCTCTAGATAAATCCTGAAAGAGTTCCATTTCCTTTCCCCTGAAATACAAAGAACATCTTATGCATGTGTATCTCATGGTACATGCCAGCCTGAAAGATGCTTATAGATCAGAGTTGATTCAACTCTTACTGAAAATTGACCGCAGACCTTCAGGACTGAAATTTTCTTAGGTCAGATGTTAACTTTCTATCAGAATGGGAATGTGACGTGTTTCTTGGGAACCTAAGGTTGACAGGGGCCAACTGCCAACTTTTGCTCTTTTTTCAGGCTGATGGATAGCCTTTTCCCTTTGCAATTGTACCTCTAAGAAAAAATACGTTTTATAAGTTTCTAGCAACTAAAATTGGCCAAACCACTTGTGTTAACAAATACATTTCTGTAATAGATGATATAAAAAATGATCCTCTCAGATGTGAAGGTGATATTTCTGCACAGATTTAAAAGTACTCAAGAAGCTAAAGTAGGATAAATGAAATAAAGTTAACATTGATTTTTTTTTCCCCCAAATGAGCCAAATGCTATGGCTCGTCAATAGGATGTTAAAATTTTTTTTGTACAGACAAACCTCAGAAATATTGTGGGTTTGGCTCCAGACCACTTCAATAAAGCAAATATCACAATAAAGTGAGTCACACAATTTTTTTTTGATTTCCCAGTACTTACAAAAGTTATGTTTAAACTATACTATAGTCTAAGTGTGCTATAGCATTATGTCTAAAATAATGTACATACCTTCATTAAAAATACTTTATTGCTAAAAAATTACTAACCATCATCTGAGTCTTCAGGGACTCCACCTTTTTGCTGCTGGAGGCTCTTGCCTTGATGTTGATGGCTGCTGACTGGTCAGGGTGGTGGTTGCTGAAGGTTGGAGTGGATATGGCATTTTCTGAACATAAGACAGCAGTCAAGTTTGCCTCATCTATTGACTCTTTTCTTTCACGCGCAATTTCTCAGAAGTATGTGATGCTTTCTGTTATTATTTTACTCAGAGTAGAACTTTCAAAATTGGAGTCAATTTCTCAAATGCTTTAGCAATTAAGTTAATGTAATATTCTAAATCCTGTATTGTCATTTCAACAATTTGCACAGCATCTTTCCTAGGAGTTGTTTCCATCTCAATAAACAACTTTCTTTGCTCATCCATAAAAAGCAACTCCTTATCCGTTAAATTCTTTCTCATGAGATTGCCCCAATTTAGTCACATCTTCAGGCTCCACTTCTAGTTTTCTTGCTATTTCCACCACATCTGTAGTTACTTCCTTCACTGAAGTCTCGAACCCCTCAAAGTCATTCAGGAGGATTGGAATCAACTTCTTCCACACTACAGTTAGTGTTGATATTTGACCTCTTTCCATGAACAATTAATGTTTTTAATGGCATCTAGAATGGTGAATCCTTTCCAGAAGGTTTTCAATGTACTTTGCCCAAATCCATCAGAGGAATCACTGTCTATGGCAGCTATAGCCTTATAAAATATACTTCTTAAATAATAAGCTATGAAAGTCAGACTGCTTGATCCATGGGCTGCAGAATGGATGCTGTGGTGGCAAGCATGAAAACAACGTTCATCTCATTGTCCATCTCCATTAGAGCTCTGGGGTGACCAGGTGCATTGTCAGTGAGCAATAATATTTTGAAAGGAATCTTCTTCTTTTCTGAGCAGTAGGTCTCAACAGTGGGTTTAGAATATTCAGTGAGCCATGTTGTATACAGATGTGCTGTCACCCGGGCTTTGTTGTGCTATTTATAGAGCACAGGCAGAGTAGCTAGAGCATAATTTTTAAGGGCTCTAGGACCCAGGGAATGGTAAATGAGCATTGGCTTCAAGTTAAAGTCACCAGCTGCATTAGCCCCTCTCAAGAGTCAGCCTCAGCTTTGAAACTTTGAAGCTAGACATTTTCTCCTCTCTAGCTATGAAAGTCCTAGATGGCATCTTCTTCCAGCATAAGGCTGTTTTGTTTACATTGAAAATCTGTTGTATAGTATAGCCACCTTCATGAATTATTTTAGCTAGATCTTTGGGATAACTGTTTTAGCTTTTACATCAGCACTTTTATATTATGGAGATGGCTTCCTTCCTTAGAACTCATGAACCATGAGCCTCTGCTAGCTTCAAACTTTTCTTCTGCCGCTTCCTCACCTTGCTCAGTCTTCATAGAATTAAAGCGAGTTAGGGCCTTCATCTGGGTTAGGCTTTGGCTTAAGGGATTGTTGTGGCTGGTTTGATCTTCTATCCAGACCACGAAAGCTTTCTCCACATAAGCAACAAGGCTCTTTCGGTTATTTATCATTAGTGTAGCAGTTTTAATTTTCATTTGGAACTTTTCCTTTGTATTCACAACTTGGCTAACTATTTGGTGCAAGAAGTCCAGCTTTCAGTCTATATCATTTTTAGACTGAAAACAGCTTAATCATTTTTAGTTTTTGATTTACAATGAGAAATGTGTGACTTTATTTATTTATTTATTTATTTCACTTGAACACTTAGGAGTCGTTGTGAGGTTTATTAATTGGCCTACTTTCAATATTGTTGGGTCTCGGGGAGGAGGGAGGCCCAAGGACAGGGAGAGAGATGGGGGAATGAACAGTCAATGGAGCAGTCAGAACACACATATTTATCTATTAAGTTAGCCATCTTATATGGGCATGGTTCGTGGTGCCCCAAACAATTAAACTAGTAACATCAAAGATCATTGATCATAGATCACCATAGCAGATATAGTAATAATAACGCTTGAATTATTGTGAAAATGACCAAAATGTGACACAGAGACATGAAATGAGAAAACACTGTTAGAAAAATGGCACCGATAGATTTACTAGATGCAGGGGTGCCACAAACCTTCCATTTGTTAAAAAAAACACAATATCTGTGAGTGCAGCAAAGTGAAAAGCAACAAAACCAGATTGTATTCTTAATTCACAGTGATTTTAGGTTTCCACTAGCATCATGTCAAATAGCTTTGAAAGTGGCCAAATGAAGTGTATGTCTCTAAGTGATCCTCTTTATAACTGATTTTATTTTTTGCCTGGCAACAAAATTGCATTCCTGGTTGACTATCTGAAACAAAATTTAAAAAGAAAAAAAAAACCAACAGCATTCCTAAAACATTAGTTTTATGAAGTCTTTATATGTTTTCCTTCTTATTATCAGAGAAGAACTGGCTGTGGAAAATATAAAAGAAAAAAATGGGTAGAAATACAAACTTTCTTCTGAGGCTGACCTTCACTGTCCTCTCTTTGGGGGGGGGGGTGTGAACAGTGAAAATGTGAAAACAAAGTCATCTATCGAAACCTTGGTGGCTTTAAAGCAGGTGTGTTTATATATATGGGGGAGGGGACTTTGAACGCCTGCATGCTCAGAAATGTATTTTGCTTTTCCTTTTTGTTGTGCTTTGATTGGGTTTAAAATTCAAAATTAATTTCCTTTAGAACTTTAACAGCAGCATCTGGTCTTCTGCTGGTGAGAAAAAAGATATTAATCTACTTCTTCTTGTAGAGATAGATAACTTGCCCTCTTCTGACTTTGGAAATCTCAGGGATATTTTCTCCTATGGTTATCTACAATTGTATTAATATTCTGTAATTTATGGGTCTGTTTTCATTTATTCTACTCAGCCCCCATGGAACCTTTCACTATATAGACCTGTTTCTTCAACTCTGGAAAATGGTCTTCTATTATTTCTTTCATTATTTATCTCTCTTCCACTTTTTTTTTTCATTCTCTAAGTCTTGAAAATTTATTTGATGGACATTGGTCTTTTATATTTCTTGCTCTTCTGTCATATTATTCTTCTCTGTACCCACTTTTTTCATGTTCTGATTTTTTTCTATCTTATATAGTTTCAGCAATAAGAGATCTTTATCCCCATTTGCTCTTTTTTCATACCAACCTGTTTCAGGGATGTAATCTTTTCTCAGATCTCTCTGGGGATATGAATAGGCTGTATCTAACCTCTTTCTTCTTTATTGAGGCAAGTCATTCAGTTTGTTAATTTTCTAAACAAATTTGTCTTTTCTATTTGTAATGCTGCTTTTAAAAATTAACAAATATATGGTGATATTTAGTTATTTGGTCACATTTTTGATGAAAAACTGTGTTGATTTCATAGAGAAGGATTACCTTTGCTACACCGTGAGGTTCCACTGTAGGCTGCTTGAATGCAGAGTATGAAGGCAGCCTGTCCCTTCAATACAAAACAAGGATGGGCCCTAGGAACTCTATTTAGTAATCTTAGGCGCTCTGGATAGATGGCTCAATTTTTAAAAAAATATATCTCAAAAATATTTTTCTTGGGGGTAGACTTTCAGTCATGGCAATGTGAAGAGTTCAGTGAATCTTCTACACAACGCACGCAGTGTAATACAGGACAAAATTGTGAAAAATAACCATTATAATGCTCTGGGAATCATTTCAGGCAAACAACAAATTTGGAAGTGTTTATTCATGAAAAGCTGTTAGAACTTAGAGTAAGGAGTGTGGGAGTCTACAGCTTTGTTGCCCGAGGCATCTCTTATTTCTCTCCTCAATTCAGTTTGCAAAGGCGTTTTATCAGAGTGGGGTTGGCTGTGAAAATAAGATGGTTTGCTGCCTTTGGGGCTGGATTTTATTTGAAGCAGAGAATTAAAACCCATGCCCACTGTCATTGTTGGAAAAAATAGCAAATGTGGTAGAACACAAACAGAGAAAACACACAGCCTTGTTAACCTGAGGTTGCAGACTTTCTTAGCGGTCTGGACTAACCATAAATTTAACAGAGATGGAGTTGCTGAGAGAGCCACAGGAGGGCTAGACAAGATCCCCGCACCCCTGGCTGATGGAAAATTTGCCTGCATGTGCAGTGGAGACCTGAAGACTTATTGTGCCTGGTTTCTAGATCTATTATAAAGCCATTCCAATACTGTGGTGTTGGAGAATGTATGGGCATGTAGATCAATGGAACACAATAAGGGGTCCAGACAGAGACCCACACATAATCAATTTATTTTCATCAAAGTGCAAAGAAATTCCAATGGGGAAATGGTAGTGTTTTCAACAAATAGTGCTGCAACAGTTGGATATCTATATTCAAAACCATGAACCCCTGTCTGTAAATCACAACCTATTAAAAATTAACTCAAAATGGAATGGAAATCTAAACAGAACAGCAACAACTATAAAATGTCTAGAATAAAACATAGAATACAATATTTTTGACCTTGCCTTATGCAAAAATTCTCTGATGGAACACCCATGAAATCGAATTTGATAAATTTGACTTCATTGGCGAAATTGAAAAAGAAAAAAAAACACGTTTCTCTTCAAAAGACACTACTAAGGAAATGCAAAACAAGCCACAGATGGGGAGAAAATATTTGAACATTGTGTATTTGAAAAATAATTTGGCTTTGGAATATACGAAGAATTTACCCGCACTAATAGGGAGAAAAACAGCCAATTAAAAACTAAGATGACGCCTGACATTATTAGCCCTTAGGGAAATAGTACGTCACACACCTCCATACCCTCTAAAATGGGTATGATGAGATCTTTCAAAAGACTGAAAATATCAACTTTTGGTGCGTATCTGGAGAAATTGGAACCCTCATACATTGCTGATGGGAAAATAAAATGGTATAACCACTTCGGATAATAGTTTGTCAGTTTCTTAAAAAGGTTCAAAATGTGTAGTTGACCCTTAAACAGCAGGGATGTTAGGGGTGTTAATGGCTGGCGCAATCAAAAATCTGCACATAACTTATGTTGACCCTCCACACACACAGGTTCCCATCTACAGAGAGAAAATACAAGTTACCATAAAACCCAACTTTTTCACTCCTAGGTATTTATCCAGAAGAAAACAAACATATTTCCTCACAACGGCTGGTATGCACATAGTCCTTGCAGCATTATTCATAATAGCTTTAAACTGGAAAGAATTGAAATGCCCATCAATGATTACACAAAATGGGGTGTGTTTACACAAGTGAAATACCATTCAGCAATAAGAAAAAATTAACTAACTGCTTTATGCTGCAGTATGAATACAAATTTCAAAAATGTTATGCTAAATGAAACAAGCCAACGTGAAAGATCACATATTAAGTTATTTAATTTATATGAAACAGCTAGAAAAAGAAAATCTATAGAGACAATCAACATATCGGTGATTTCCTGGCGCTGGAAGAGAGAATGAGGAGTAACTGAAGGCACAAGGACATTTTGGGGGGGTTATAGAAATATTTTAATATTGGATTTTGTTGAAGGCTATACAACTGTATAAATTTATTAAAAATCAGAGAACTATTTATATTGGAGAAAATTTATGGTATGTAAATTATATCCTAATAAAGCCATTATAAAAAGAAGAAAATTATTTTCCTGCTCCAAGTGTTCTTTGTGGTAAGAACACTTAAAATATACTCGCTCAGCTTTCAAGTATGTAGTACATTATTGTTATCTATAATCAAAATACTGTGCATTAGGTCTCCAGCACTTAGTTCCTTCTAGCTGGAAGTTGGTACTTGCTGACCAATCCTTAAACCCTAGTAACTACCATTCTATTCTGTCTCTGAATTTGGCTTTTTCATGAGTTGTTATCACTGCTGTGCTTTGAAATACAGCAGTTTCAGATATAATTATATGATTCTTTATCTTTGGAATATTACCTCTTCCAAAACTGTATTTTCTCAGTGATACAGATTGAGCCTCCACTAAATCCTATACTATAGAAATTCTATAATTGTATTCTGTAACGAGATGGTGATCATCTTGTAAGTTATTCATCATTTATCTACATTCACATATTAAAGAATAGGGATGTCAATTCTACTTAAAGAAAGACACTTCTTGATTTTGAAACAAGAAAATTCATCTTCCCAGAATTCTTTTGGTTAATTATTTTTTTACATTCATACCCTATAGGTTGCTGACCATGTTTCTTTCACATAAAGAAACTATGTGTTAAGGCCTTTTCACTACAAGAGACAAAATTGATTACTTTATTATTGCCCTCCTTTACCGGTTTAAATGATTTTAGCCCAGTGGATTGTTGTTATCTTATTAATCATGAATTAATTTAAGTTGTGGAGGTGGAAGATGTTAGCTGGTTTTCTTTAATTAATTGTTTTTGGGTGAATTACTAGAGGCGTCTTTTATAATGGTTGATGTGAGATAATGACACAGCCTTTCATTTTTGGAAACCAGGTCCTGACTTAGATTAGAGCCATAAATAATGTGAATTACATCTTGTTTTTGGTGCCATTCCACGTGTCCTCATAGTAATTCAATCAGTTGCCTAAGGGGGGAATTGGCCTCATCACATAGAAAAAGTATGAGGGAGTTTCACAAGACCTGCCTTTGAGAGAGTGTCAATAACAAAGTCCTTAACCAGGAATAGGGAAGGCCTGTGGGAGGAGCTCTCACACCCTATGTCTATTGCAAAAACCCTACAGGAAGAACTCTAGGGTTACAACAGAGCTCTATGGTATAACAGCACACCCCCAACCCCCTTAACTTCCTCTTCTGCTCTGTAGAAGAATTTCCTCCTCTTTGTTGTCTCCCTGTGCGTGGCTCGCCATGTCTGCATGTACTGCACTGCAATCTTTTCTTTTTCCCAAACACATCTTTTGCAGACTGAATACCTGGTCGACTTTTTATTTACAGTCAACAAGAGTTACATGAAAGGCTCTGTGCATTTGGTAGACTCTAAGCCCTATTTCAGTCCCCTCATCTGACTGTCTTTAGACTCTGGCATGGAATCCTGGCCCCCATCTCATATAATCCGCATGGTCTTGGATAAATTACTTCAACTTCAGGCCTTCAGTTTGCTCATTGCAAAATAGGGGGAGATAATTGTAATTACTTCGAAGGGTTGCTAAGAGGACTGAATAAAATCACAAACACAAGGTGCCTAAAGTAGTACCAGACACATATATGTACAATAGACATTAGCCATATTATTATTGTTTTTTAAAGATTTTTATTAAAAACTAGCTGACATACAATATTATATTAGTTTCAGGGGTATACCACCAGTTATTCAACATTTATATATGTAAAGAAGTGATCATCATAAGTCCAACAGCTATCTGACCACCCTATCACGATGTTATTGACTATATTCCCCATGCTGTACATTGCATCCCCATGACTTACTTGTTTCATACCCGGGAATTTAGACTTCTTATTTTCCTTACCCTTTTCCTCCTTTTTAATATTTATCAACTACAGTTGACATTCAATATTATTTTATATTAATTTTAGGTGTGCAGCACAGTGATTAGACATTTGTATAATTTAAGATGTGACCCTCCTGACTTGTCTAGTACCCACCTGGCACTATACATATTGTCATAACATTGACTATATTCCGTATGCTGTATTTACATCCCCATGACTATTTTGTAACTACCAATTTGTACATTTTAATTCCTTCACCTTTTTCACCCTGCCCCTGAACTTCTTGCCATCTATCACCCCAATAAATCTAGTACCCATCTGACATCATATGTAGTTATTACTATATTATTGACTATATCCCTTACACCATACCCTACATTCCCATACCCATTTTGTAACAACCAATTTGTACTTCCTAATCCCTTCCCCTTTTATCACCCACACCCTCAAACCCCCTGCTATCTGGCAACCATCAAAATGTTCTCTGTATCTATGAGTTTGTTTCTTTTTGTTTGTTTATTTTGTTCTCAGATTCCACATATAAGTGAAATTACATTGCATCTGTCTTTGTCTGACATACTCCACTCAACACAACACCCTCCAGGTCCATCCATGTTGCCACAGAGGGCAAGAACACATTCCTTTTCATGGTTCAGCAATATTCCAATGTATACATGTACCACCTCTTCTATATCCATTCTTCCATCAATGGACACCCAGGCTGCCTCCATATCTTGGCCATGATAAACAATGCTGCAATAAACATATGGATGCACATGTCCCCTCGAAGTAGAGTTCTGGGTTTCTTCACATAAATACCCTGCAGTGGGATTACTGGGTCCTTCATTGTCTCTTCTTACAGCCTTTATTTGAAAGTGTATTTTTTCTGGTATAAGTATTGCTACTCCCGATTATTTTGCTTTTTTTTTTTTTTTCCATTTTCAGTTTCATGAAATATCTTTTCCCATCCCTTTACTTTCTGTCTGAGTGTGTCTTTCAATCTGAAGTGTGTCTTTTGTAGGCAGCATATGTAAGGATTTTGTTTTCTTATCCATTCCGTCCTCCTATGACTTGATTGGAGCATTTGATAGATATAAGTACATATCAACAATTACTTTCAATTACATTGAAAGTAATTACATTGAAAGTAATCATTGATAGATGTGTACCTATTGCTATTTTATTGTTCACAGTTTTAATTTTTTTTTCCATTTTAAACAAGTCCCTCTAACATTCCTTAGAATGTTGGTTTGGTGGTGACGAACTCCTTTAGCTTATTATTGTCTGGGAAGCTCTTTATCTGTCATTTGATTTTTTTCCCCATAATTATATCTTATATTGCAGTTAATTTTGAGTTTCTCATCTCTAATATTTTTTAATTAAATGTAAAGGAGTGACAATGGTTAGTAAAATTACATAGGTTTCAAGTGTACAATTCTATAATACATCATATATATTATATATATATATATATATATATATATATATATATATATATATATATATATATATATCACATTGTGTGCTCATCATGCAGTCAGTTCTCTTTCCATCACCATATATTTGACCCTGTTTACAAACTCTTCTAACATCCCCCATCCCCTCTTACCCTCTGGTAACCATTCAACTATTGTCTGTGTCTATGAGTTTTGTTTGTTTGTTTGTTTGTCTTTTTCCTTTGTTGCTTGCATTTTTATATCCCACATATGAGTGAAATCATATGGTTCTCAGCTTTTTCTGTCTGACTTATTTCGCTTAGCATAATTATCTCAAGTGTCCTTCGATTTTAAATGACAGCCTTGCTGGGTAGAGTAATCTTTGTCGTAGGTCCTTGCTTTTCATCATGTTGAATGTTTGCTCTCACTCCCTTCTGGCCTGCAAAGTTTCTGTTGAGAAATCAGCTGACAGTCTCGTTGTGGGGCTCTCTTATAAGTTACTAGTTGCCTTTATCTTGCTGCCTTTAGGAATCTTTCTTTGTGTTTAACCTTTGTCATTCTAATTATAATGTGTCTTGGTGTGGGCTGATTTGAGTTCATCCTGTTTGGGACTCTCTGTGCTTCCTGGACTTGTATGTCTATTTCCTTTGCCAGGTTAGGAAAGTTTCCAGTCATTATTTTATCAAATATGTTCTGAATCTGTTGCTTTCTCTCTTCTCTTTCTGGTACCCCTATGATGCAAATGTTATTACACTTGATATTATCCCAGGGGTCTCTTAAACTATGCTCTCTCTTTTTTTTTAATTCTTTTTTCCCCTGGTGTTCCAGTTGGGTGTTTTCTGCTACCTTGTCTTCCATATCACTGATTCGATCCTCTGCTTCGTCTAGTCTGCTGGTGATTCCTTCTAGTGTATTCTTCATTTCAGTTATTGTATTCTTCACTTCTGACTGGTTGTTTTTTATGGTTTGTATGTCATTTTTTTTTTATGCTTGCAATCTCTTTGTTGATGTTCTCACTAAGTTCCCTGAGCATCCTTATAACCATTGTTTTGAACTCTGTATCTGGTAGGTTGCTTGCCTCCCTTTCGTTTAGTTCTTTTTCTGGATTTTCTCCTGTTCTTTCATTTGGGATGCATTTCTTTGTTTTCTCATTTTCGCTGCCTCTCTGTGTTTCTATGTATTAGTTAGATCTTCTATGTCTCCCAGCCTTAGCTGGGTGGCCTTATGTAGGAGGTGTCCTGTGGGGCCAGTGGCAAAGTCTCTCTGGTCACCTGAGCCAGTTGCTCCAGGAGTGTCCCTTGTATGTGTTGTATGTGCTTTCCTGTTATAACTGACCCTTGATTGCTATTGGCATGTCAGTAGGTTGATTGACTCTCAGGCTAACTATCTGTGGGCTTTGGCCACATACACAGTTTATGGGCTGCTGTGCGGAGGCTTAACCCACTGAGTGGGATTCTCCCCAGTGTGCTCTGGTGTCTGTTGGGACCACCCTTTGTGTGAGCCACTTGTGGCCTAATTGGGCAGTGCTCTGCTGTGATCTGAAGCAAACCGTCAAGTATATTGGTTCTGGGGCCTCTTGGGAGGGGCTCTGGTGCAGGTCACCTATTGCCTGTTACTGGCCAGGGGTTATCTGGTAGGAGCTACAAAGTGATCTGCAGTTGTTCACTGCCTGAGCTAAACCTGAAGGTGCATGGGAGAGACCATGCTGCAAACCAAGAATATCTGCCACAAGTACCAAGCCTAGGTAACTCCACAAAAGCCAGGCCACCTGGAGGCTTGCTGCTACCTGCCAGCTCCCTTCAGGTTCAGCCACTGATAAAGCCTCGTGGGGTATTCCAGTTAAGTGAAGCAGGTTCTCAGGGAGTCACTAGAGTGGGAAGCATTGTGGTCAGCAGGTTAATGTAATCTCTGGTTTCATTACAGTGCTGAGCTTGAATCAACTCAGTAAAAGTCTTAGAGTAACTCAGGAAAAGACTAAGGCCAGTTGCCACCTACCTGGGGCCCATGGACTCTGATAGTTTTTCCAGAAAGTGTGCAATGTGGATGGGGCTGGATGCTCATAGAGAAAGTGCCTCGGCGTTGTGCTAGTAGCTGGGGCGGGATCCCAGTGAGTCACAGTGTCGTGCGGGGCGGCCTGCGGGGTCTCTGCTCCTGCTCCCCACATAAGAACGCAGGATATGGCTAGGCCAAAAAGGAACACCCACGGAGCCATAGGTAAGGAAGTCATACCACTATGGCCTCACTGGAGGCTGGATTCACACGACGTGTGACCTGCTGTCTGCTTTGCTGCCAACCAACCAACTCTCCTCCACTCTCCTTCAGTCTCCTCCTCTCTCCTCGACTTCCCTCCATAGCCACGGTGGTTATATTAGTGGCCAATGGCTCAATGGTTACAGCTGACGGCCAACCAGCCACAGCTGACGGCGATCTATTACCTGAGCCAGCACATTTCCACATGAGGCCGAGAGCCTGAAACTGCTCTCTGGGGCTCTGTCCCCACACACAGGCTAAAGCTGTGGTACTCAACAGACCAGTCAGAGTCAGACTTGGCCTCTGTTGAGGTGGACTTAACACAAGAAGATGGAGCCTGCCTGCTGGCTGCATGGGAGGAGGAATCCCTCACCAGGAAAATGCCGACTATCCTCCAGTCTCCCCATGAAGCCACACTCCTCAGTCTGCCCCCACTATGTCTCAAGGCCCCCTGAGTCACTGTCCTTCTGCTGGAGCCCAAGGTGAGTACCTGCGAGTGAGTGAGTCTGTGCGTGGCCATTTGGGAGGACATCTGCATTTCCTGTTGTCTTCTGTCCCACCTGACTGGTTTGAATCCCCACTGTTTTTCACAGCCAGATATTGTGGGGGCTCTTTTTCCTTGTTGTAGTGCTCTGGGCTGGGGAGTCTGGTATTGGGGCTGTGGTCCCTTGCTCCTCTGGGGGTAAACTCCGGGGCCGAGATATCCTTTCTGGTTCAAACCACCACAGGGAGGTTTGGGGTATGTACTGCGTCTCCACTCCTCCTACCAGTTTCAATGCGGTTTCTGTTTCACATTTTTAGTTATAAAACTTCTGTTTGGCTAGACTTCAGATGATTCTCCAGGTTGATTGTCTTATAATTTAATTGCAATTTTAATGTGTTCATGGAAGGATGCAGGCATACTGTTTATCTTGGATCTCTCCACACTGTTGTTGTTTTTATGGTTATTGACCAACTTTTTAGAACCCTCTTTCTCACCCTTCAATTCTGCTCTCTTTCTCCATTTCATTTTCTGTGACTCTGGGATTCTTTTACCTGGACCTAAAATGCCAAAGATGAATTTGTAATGATTTAAGTTTCTAAAATAACATTTTGTCTTTATGCCATTTAAATGTGTTTTTCTTTGAATGTAAAAGGACTTTTCTTTCCGTTTCATTGACTATTTATCGCATGACTCATATTTTATGCCAATGTGTCTAAAAGTTTATTGGTTGATAAAATTTTTGATTCATGTTAAACATTTTTGTAAGAGCTTTTTGCAAATATTATCCTTAGATTTTACTCTGAATATACAACCTTATGTTGTATAGTTTAAGAAGCTCTTCTTGACTATATGTTAGAATTTCTGCAGAATTTCTTCCCTCATAATGAATACTTAACTACTGCTCACATCGATAGCTTCTTCTCCCTTCACAATGTCCCAAATCTTTGTATTTAGGACAAAATCTTATAATTATGTTTGTGTGTCTCTATCTCTCCCATTAGAACCTTGGCATCTTGGGGCCTAGAGTTCCTTTCATCTGCAAAATCAAGAATAGTTCGTGGAACAGAAGTCAACTATTTTCCTCTAGCTAGTGAAAGGCTGTTTCTAATTTCTTCAATGAAATTATTAGTTGGCTTGCCATTTTCTGCTTTCAGCTCTTCCTAATTATCCCCTTTCTGGGTAGTGAAACTTAGTTCAGAAAGTACAGGTGGCACCTTTAGGATGTTGGTGTGTGTGACTTTGTGTGTGTGTGTGTGTGTGTGTTTTGTGGGTATGTGAATTTTTAATTAGAAGTATTTTTGAAAGAGAGTAGAAAAGCTAATTTGTTGGACGACCAGCATTTTACATTTATTTTCAAGCACATGCATTGAGCTAAGAACCTGTGCACACTTAACTCAATGACTTATCCAAGTGACAGGAACACAGGTCCCTCAGTAGGTTTTGGGGGAAGAGTTGCTCAAGGATGGGTACATATGAAGGGCGAAGGCTGCTGTTTCCCCTTCAATTATGGTAGAAGAGGGAAGTTTTAATTGCTGTGATTAGTGCCTTGAGTTTCTTTGAAATTCCCTTGTTCCTTTGTACAGACATGGTAACATTTCAGCCTCTGTGTGAATTAGTTCCAGGAGCCATGGGGGATGTTGACTTCATTTACATGAAATAGCCTTTGATTCCTTCTCATGTAAAACCTGCTTATGGCTACCACCTTGGCTTTGCCAGTTGTTCTGAACTAATTTCTCATTTCTACTATCAGAGTGATGTTTGATTTTGTTTGTTATGGGTAAAAGAAAAAACATGCATAAAATTATTTCTACTCACTGTGGGCTTTTCGTGAACTTTGAGGTTACTCGCTTAATGGATGATCCTGGATTGGTTCTCAATCAGAAATAGGCAGTAGAATAAAGGACGAAATTTGAAAAAGAAAAATGTCTGTAGAATAGATAGTTCTAGGACGTCAATGATCATTTCCTGATGTTGAAAATTATACTTCAGTTAGGTAAGATGTTAATATTTGGGGAGTCTGGATGAACGGTGCAAAAAGATTCTTTGTACAACTTGTGCAACTTTTTGTAAGTCTGAAAAATGTTCTAAATCAAGTTTTAAAAAGTTTTCTCACTAAAGTGATCTGAATTCACCCAACTGTGGAAGATGAGTGTCTTAACAAAAAAAGACTGGCTACAGTTTTGGGGAAATAGGAAGTCTGTTAGAAGTGGCAGATTTTGGAGCAAGGCCGTTAGAATTACTGGGAATAGTGACCTTGAAGGAAGTCCTTAGGAAAAAAAATAATAGAAATTTTCAAAGTAACGATTGTGGTCAGTTTCACATGCTGTTACATGAAAGAGGGAGTAGAGTTTCCTCTGTATTAGCATAATGGGTTAATTAAAGCCATTGGATGAATGGTATGAAACATGAGTTTGGGGTTATTATGTAGAATAAATTTCTGACAACTGGACTTATTAAAAAATGAAGTGGACTGCCTTGTAACACTGTTTCATTGCCATCACTGGAAAGTTAAACCAGACATCAGTGATTGTTGTGTTTTAATAGTGCAGAAGGGGATCCTGAGTTGGGTAGGAAACAAGTGAAAACAAGCTCTAAGTTCTTTCCCAACATTAATAGTCTATTTTTTTTCGATAAAAGTCTGAGTGATGCCTCCAATTGTACAATTTACTCTATTAATACTACTTCTAGCACTAACATTATGTGTGTTTGTGGGTTTCCCCCCTAAGGTTCAGTGTGTTTAAAATATTTGCCCCAAGATGATTTATATGGACTATATATGTGGATAATGTTAGATGCTGCACAGTATCCATTAAATGTGATTTATTTGTCTGCAGATCAGTAGCCCAAGGCTGCTCCAAATGTAACTGCAGGGTGCAGGTTTGAAATTAATGCGCTAGAGTACTTTGACATAGTGAGCACACTGGCTGGGCTTGCTGGTATTCAGAGCAGCCAAAGGCTCTTACATTGATGGATGGTTGTTTCCTTCTTGATCAATGCATGAATCATCTCTCCTAGGTCAACAAAGAGAGAAAACAGTGGGTGGGTCTGCCCACTGCTGGATTACATTCAAAGCCTGGGGAGAATTTTGCATTTGTAAGAAAGTATGTTTATTTGAATCCCTGGCACATTACTCTTTTTCGTGTTATGTTGCCCATCTGCATGAAAAAGGACCAGCATTTTTCCTTTACTCATTGGAATAGCCTAGCTGCGATCATGGTAGACCATCCTTAGACTTATGTTTGGGTTTTCTAAAAGGAATAACAGTTGATTTATAAGTGAACAACATTACCAGATTTTAATTATTAGATCAAAATAGACTCTTGAAAATATCTTCGTTTAGTAGCATATTATCATTTGCCTTAGGAAACAAAATCATATCCAAGGATATAATGCCATACTGCAATTGGCCAGTTTTATTGCATTCTGCAGGATGAAAAGAATCTTTCACTCTTACGTCAGAGGCACAAATGCTACTCTAATAGCCCCTACAGGTGGACCGTGTAAAGACAGCCTAAGAGATAATTAATTGCCATTAACAAAATACTTTGGAGTTTTAGCTATTAATGTCATGATAACATTAGGAATACCTTGATCCAGTAAATAAAAGGGGCATTCTACAGGATAAATCTTCACTGACTTAAATTCAGCAAACCAACATATGGGTGATAGAATGGATAAAGAACCTTATCCATGGAGACAACAGATTGTTCTTGAAATAAAAAAATGGGGGGGGGAGGGGCTTTAGAATCAGGCAGACCTACAGGATTTCAGACTCTTTTGACTATCGATTTTGAAATCTTGTAAAAATGACTTATTTTTCCTGAGTCTTAAGTTTTTTATTTGTAAAGTAGATAAATAATATCTATTTCATAGTGTTATTCTGAGAATTAGAGACGCTAATCTTGGATACTTAGCATAGAGTACTGGCACAACATTTTCATTCAAAAATTAATTATGTAATTATTTGATTTTTCTGCTAGACAGTAGTCTCAATTAGGACAAGAACTAGATCTATACCTATTGTTCTTGGTAGTCCAAGAAACTAGCACTGTGCCTTAATGATTTCAATAATTTTAGTTTCTGTTCTCCTGGGAGTTTAACTGAATTGTGGGATTGGTTGTTGGAGAGAATATCATTGAGAAAGACAGTGGGGAAGCCCGGCATGATCCTGCAATGTCCTAGATGTGGCTAGTTGACTCTTTTCCTCTGTTAATTCAAAGATTCTCTTCTTTAGAGAAGGGAAGAGATATCACCTGGAAAATGAAAATGTAACCTTTCTTTTGGAAGTCAAAAAAGTCAGCCCATTCTGCCTTTACAGTAAAACTTTGGAGTCTTTGCTGGGGGAGGAAGGTTGGGACAGTGGTAGTCAGAAGGCATCAGAAAGGATAAGGCAACGCAGACTGGAAAAATCACATCATCTGGTTTCTTGCCTAAGTGTGGTAATATTGATTGCCTTGAAGGTCCTTTGAAGGTGATGGTAGAATCAAGTCCTTCTGGATCTGTCTTCATTTAACGTCACATGAAGACAGCTGTTTCTGCACGATTGAAACTCTTCTTATTCCTTTAAGATTTGGAAACTGCCTTCATCTTTCACATTAATCAGAGAATAGATGACATTAACTTTCCCACTTGACTTTCGGCTCCTTCCTAGAAGTCTCTCAAACCTTCCACTAATAATGTGTGTGTGTTCTGCAAACAAATGAATCACTTGAGCTCTGAGTGTCACTTTATGCAGACAAATAAGTTCAGGAGGTGGCTCATTATTTTTGAAATTTCTGTCTCTCTAAATTTTTCTGATGAGGATTTTTAATTTTTAAAAAGTAAATTTACTAAAGTAGATATCATTTTCCTCTCACTTTTCCTTATTCCTTTATTTCCCATCTTCACAACCCACTTGAGGTAACTGAATCACTTCTGATCTTTTACTTTTCTGTGTAATAAAAAAGGCTGATTTTTTTACTTTATATTTATAGAAATGAATGATTCTGTATCAGTGCCCCCAAACCCGTCTCTGAGTGCTCCCCTAAAAGCACTGCTCTTTAATGTTAATGGCCATACAAAAAGTATGGACACACGAGAGCAGTTAAAAGAAATGTTTCTCCAATCATAGTTGGCTGTTCACTTCTAAGATGGAATACAGTAAAATCTTGCCATAGGTGAATGTTTTGGAAAGAGAGAACAGGCAACCATTGTCTGGTATTAACTCAATAGGTCTGTAGAGACTTAATTATCAGTGTAGCTACTTGGAAAATCACACATTATATAAAATGCTAATGAAACTAAACAGTGAATGTGGCAGGGGCAGAAGTCATCGAGGCCATATTGTACATCACAAATCTTGGGCTTTGAAGTCAGAACAACCTGGCTTACATTCCTGGCTGTGTGACTTGTTATGTGATGTCTAGGAACCTCAGTGTTCCCCTTCTAGAAAATAGGAAGACTTACACATCCTTCAGGCAGTAGTTTCAATGACCAGATTGAGAGACTAAATATAAACACTTGTAGTGCCATGCATGTTTCCCTGCCTTTTTGCTAGACATAATTTGAGAAGCAAGATATGTCTTTGAAACTCATCTCCATCCTGGGTTACCTGTATATGTTTGGGGAAATTACTTACCCTTTGAGTTAGTTTCTTTTTTTTTTTGTGGAGACAGGCACTCGGGTGCAGAGAGTTGAGTTAATCATCCTGCTCAGATCATTGGACAATATTGTTATTGGTCCCTCAAGGATTCTCTAATTGTATTTATTCATTTCATTTTTATCGTTATTACTCAGTCCCATTACTCTCACATCTCATAGGTGAACCTTTTAATGTGTTTGATGTATTTCCTTTTTCATGTATATATTCTTATAAAACATGTATTATTGCTTTGTTTGCATATAGTTCTAATTTACATAAGTTACATCGTACAATAGATATCATTTTTCATCTTTTCCACTTAACACTATGTTTTAAAAGTTCTATCTCTTTCATGTATACAGAAGTTCACATTTTATTCCATTGTGTGCTTCCACTATATTTTGCTTCTCCATTCCCACAGTTATGGATATCTGAATTGCTTCCGATTCTCCCATTGGGCTGGCAGAAATGAGAAAACCAGACATTTCCAAGTGATAAGGCTACAGAACACTCACGCCCTACTGGTGGGTGGGTAGATGGATATGTCCACTCTGGAGAGTAGTGTGTGTGTGTGTGTGCACGCACACTTGAGTATACACACATATGCATCAGTAGAAAGATATAGATACAGATTATAGAAGGTATAGAAATATACACATATGCTTGCACACACATATCCTGTGACCTAGCAAGTGTTCTCCTGAAGTCTGGGCAATGTAAGTTCATAACATTCCAGCCTCACAGTGTAGGAAGGCAAATGAGGAGCATGCATGACCAAATGCTGAATATCCACCGTTCAACCATAATTTGATAATTTCTATTATGGAAGACCCAAAGGACCTTCTGTGTTCCTTCTGGTGAGATTAAGCCTGTATTTCCTAATTTTTCTGGGCCATGGACCCATTTGGCAACCTGGAAAAGCTTATGGAACTCTTCCCAGGATGCCATTTCTAAATGTGTAAAATGAAATTTTTATGATTACAAAGGAAACCAGTCATAATGAAAATAAGTCCTAAAATAGTAAAACATTGTGTTATAATAATCTGTTTTTGTTAACACATTAAATTAAAAATTTTAGCATCGTGTCTAATAAATAATTGTCATAATTTTAAAGGAATTGTGAGTGTGAAGACAATTTCAGAATATTTGCAACTGTAATGTGATAAGAAAATATCTGTGATTAAATTGGTGACCAGGTCACAGGTACTGCTGATACTATTGTGGTTTTTCATATTTATCATGAAGAAAATGATCTGAATTCCAGGCTAAGAACCATTTGTTTAAGGAAAGAAAATGGTCTGAGTCTTGGTCATCACTGGCCACCCTTGACAACACCCATTTGCTGTCACATCATTGGGCATCTGCTTGTGTTGGGAATGCACATTTAACCTCTAAAAATGATTCAGCAACGAAAGGTGCAGGATCCTGCCCTATAACTGTGGAAGTTTGGAGGTGGAGAAACACAAGGTCAAGGGTCACTGGCCACCATAATCTGTTTCATCAAAGTGCCAACCCAATAGGGTCTTCGTACCACTCTGTTGTTACTCTGTGGACTCTGGTGACTGTCAGCCCCTGAGGTGAGGGTGTAGCCAATGATTGTCCTTCCCGAGTGTTGCTGGAGGGTAAACATTTGGTGAAGAGGCAAGAGCAGGACTGAACACTCTTCACACTCTCCTTCTGCTCCCTCTGCCCTCCCTCGGCTCCAGACACAGCACAGCCCCTCTGTCTTGTCTTTCCTAGAAATTCTACAGCTTGCGAGAGCCTTCAGATACCTGAAGTGTTTCTGGCAGTTTTGTTGTCTGCTCTTTAGATCTGTGTTCCCCTCTTGCTTCAGTGGTTTCTCCAGGGTTAATTTTGAGGGAAGCAATGAACAGCTCTTGCTAGTTCATCTTCTTCACAGGAATATATTCATTTCACTATCGGAAAAATAACAAGTTAATACTATCTTTCTAGGATTGTCTTGAGAATAAAATGAAGCAATGCAATGGACTTAGCACAGTTGCTGGCCCATAGTATGTAAACATCCTAACTGCCATATATTTTAATAACATGTAACATGCCATTGGTGGCCTGATATCTGTCGGTATCCACCACTGGAAGTGAAGCACATGGCCGAGGTCCTTCTCTTCATAACAGTGGCTCTCAACTTTGGCCATGTATTAGAATCACCAAGGAACTTGTAAATGCCCACGTGCTCAGGCTACACCCTTGTCCAGTTACACTGAAATCTCTCAAGCAGGCACTTGAATATTTGTGTATTTTGAAGTTCCTCAGATGATTCCAATGCACAGTCAAAATTGAGAATGTCTGAATTTATTCTCTGATTTAGAACCATTTTCCTTTCCTTTATTCCCCAGTAACTCTGAATGGTCATTACGAAGAATGAAATTTCTATATTTCAGTCCCTACATAAAGTCACCACACTTAATGTTTTAAATACATGCACCCACTCACACACATACATATGGATTCTATATGTGATAAATTAAGTATTTAAAATGCTCAGGGATAGGATAAATTTGAGGAGGAAGGAGAGAAAATATGACAATTCTGGATTGCAGATAAACTTTTCAGTGGTGAAAGAGCAAATTCCGTATGAGTATAAAATTCCTAAAATTAGTGAGCCAAGCCCTTTGGAAAAGGATTTTATTTCTTGAATTTAATAGGAAGAATAATACAGTAATGTTCACCGTGGTGATCACATCATTCATTATTATAAAGTTTGTCTCTGTAGTGTTGGGTCTGCAGGGGAATTGACCTGGAGAAACTTGTGGTTCTGTGTTATATGACTCATCAGTAGTTCTTCTGGCTCTATATAACTTGAATTAAACCAGATTTGGAACATGTGATCTAGAGTTCTTATAAACTGTAGTGTTATAAAGTTGCCTGCCAATTCGGAGTTATAGCTGTGTGTTCTTTTCATGGAGTGAGGCATGGGAGGAGAGAGAAAGACTTGGCACAAAGGTCCCCTCCTCAGGAACAGAGAGAGCACAGATGGCCATGACAGTTGGCAGTGAGGATTTGCAAACCGTGGAAGACATTGCAGTTGAAGATAGATTATGAACTTCCCTTAGGAAACGTTGTCTGAGAGTTAATGGAAGTTTATAAAGCTACACTGATTGAGAAGAAAGACAAAGACGGAAACACACAAAACTTCACATCCAGCTTCTCAAGGCAATATTTTGAAACCCTTAAAACAGCCCCAGTTGATCTAATCGAAACGTGGAATTCAATACTTAGTTGTGTGATTCTTATGTTTTCTTTCAGTTTTAACAATGCCTTGCAATTGCCACTCTCTGTAATACCTAGCCAGCAGCTAAGAGCAGGTTACCAGTACTAGAATGTTGAAAAGAGCGCAGAGAAGGATAAAAATTATCCTTATGGCTGTCCCGCACCCCCCCAAAAAAAAAATCTGAAGAAAGTAAAGCATGTCTGCCGTATCCTTTTCTTTTCTTTAATGACATCAATATTAAAACTATAGGAACCCAACTGGTGGTTTTCTGAGTCAGTGTTCAGTTTGGAACAGAACCCCTTTTTTTTTTCTGTCCTCATCCCCAATCAAATTTATCTCTGCTTGTTCTGTTCTCTCTGATTCTACTTTGCTAAGTGACAGTTAATTTGACAAATAACTACTTACTAATAGATTGAGTGTTAATGCATTCATTAAAAAATAATAACAAGCATTTATTGAATGCTTTCTCCATGTCAGGAAATGTATGAAAAGTGTTCACATATATTATCTCCAACCAAGTTAACATTTTCATTTTGAAAGGTGTCTAATGATTTAACCCAAGAAAATGGCCAAAATGGCAGACCTTTAGGCTCCTAGCAGCGGGGACATAGTGCATTTATTGGCTAGAAAACATGATAGAACTTCTGAAATCACATCTGGGGGTCTGTCATCTATTTCATCTGTGACAAGATATTTATTAGAAAGCATATAAAATATGCGACAGAAGCCCTAGAGTTTAGTATCTTTGACAGACTATCATCTTCAGCCATCACTTAGATTCTCTGAGCTTTAGTGTCTTCATTAATAAAAGCAGTATAATCAGTAAGATCTTTGTGAATGGTGGTAATTAGATCTCACTATCTATTTGTAATTTGAAATGATCAATACATAGCTCAGTTATGTTAGTGTTTGTTACTAATGAGGCTCCTGTCAGTTTTTAGAACCAGAATCCCTAAGACTAGTTTTGGGATTTCTATGGACATCCTTGTAGTGCAGTATTTTGGAAGTCTTTAATTCATTAAAAAATTCATCCTAATTTAAGACAGTCATACAAAAATATTTGTCATGCTTGTTGTAGATTACAATTTAGTTAATGAATGAATAATAATACCTTGAGGGGTTATTTTAAACGAAGTGGTATAACATTTGTTGGAGTACTTTAATTTCTTGCTCAGTATGTGTGTGTTTTGTGGCTGTGTGGGTTTCTGATAAGTCTTAGTATAAGTTAGATATATGAGTTTAATAATTTCTACTTAAGCTTAAAACCCTATCAGCCAGTAGCTTCTAAATCATAAATTTGCTAGTGTTACATAAGCACTTTTAAAAGGTCTGGGTAAAATATACATATACATATACCGTGTTTCCCTGAAAATAAGACCTAGCTGGACAATCAGCTCTAATGCGTCATTTGGAGCAAAAATTAATATAACACCTGGTCTTATATTATTTTATGTAAGACTGGGTCTTATATTAATTTTTGCTCCAAAAGATAGATGCATTAGAGCTGATGGTTGATGGTCCAGCTAGGTCTTATTTTCAGGAAAACACAGTGTGTGTGTGTGTGTGTGTGTGTGTGTGTGTGTGTGTATATATATATATACATATATATATACATATATATATACATATATATGTATATATATATATAATTATTTTTTTTTATGCCAGAACTTTTACATTTATTTTGGTTTGGCTAAAAGTAGAGAATCATATTTGGGAAATTTGATTCATTTGGGAAATGAATAAAAATGGAGTAGAGAATTTTCTCTTATTTCAGGGTGTTGTGTTTATATGGTTTGGAAATTTTGCTCATTAATCTGATAAATCCATTTTAAAGGAAATAAATTCTGCTCTGGATAATTTTTTATGGTCACATATGTAGAAAGAGAAGCAGTTGATATTTCCCACTAGTTTGTTAGTAATGATACTATTTTAAATTTTCAAGGGAAACAGTGACAGTTGATATCCACTGGTCACTGCATGAACTACAAGCTTGAAGTAGTTCACAATTTCAATATTAGATCATTCTATATTCCTTTTTATGGTGTCACGGTTTGCAAAATTGTTTTTTTTTTCAATTGTGATTAAAATGCAAAAAAATTAATGTGGAGCAAGAAATGAGGGTAACAATGTCCAATTTAATCCCTGTGTTTAAAAATTTTTTCTATGTACAACAGGCACATACATCCTAGTAGTTAATATGACTAAAACAAAATACCTCGTATATTATGTTTTCTTTCAATTTTTGTGTATTATTTTTCAAATGGCCATCAACATCTTACAATATAAATTCTTAATAAGTTGGTAGGACCTAATTGCCTAATGAATGAAACTGTTAATTATTTCTTTCTTTTCACTGAGTCTTGTAAAAACAAACAAACAAACAAAACGTAATCAGACACTACAGATGTTGTGAATCAAGATAGTTTGGGATCCTCTGGTATATTGTATGATGTTTATATTCTTCGCAATACCTGGAGTGCCTTATGCAGTACATATTCAATTCATACTTTTTTATTTTAAACAATTTATGTCCATGATATAGTAGTGAGTTTACTTAAAGAGAATTTTGCTTCTGTTTGACATGAATAAAATGTATGGACAATTTCAAAATGAATAAACAGCAAGCATTAGCCCCCTACATATGCATGGGTCCATGATAGGTACATCAGTTATGAAATGTCATCACATGACTGAATTTTGCCTCATGACGTTCCCAAGATAAAGGTCATCCTTAAATTAACTTTTCATGTCACTTCTCTTTAAAAACCAAAAACTTTCCCAGACATCCAGAATCTTCAATGTCTGAGAAGATGAAAGAAAAATGATATTTGGCATAATATCAGATTCATGGTATGAGAAAGACATCGTTAATGAAGGTGAGGGTAGCAGTACTCTGAACATGGGCAGTCAAGGTCAGAGTCAGTCAGTATGGGCCTCCTACACGTTTGGTTTGAGAAGAATCCTAAGGAAGCCTGCCTTCACAAAGTCATGTTATTGATAGCCCCTTAGATGCTAAGTAAATGACACACAAAAAATTACTTGAGATGAGGAGCAAATAGACATATTAGCACCAAGCAGTTTCTTACATGTAGCAGAAATCATTTCTAGAAGGATTTGTGCACGTACAATGAATTAAATATACAAGGGCATAGGGTTTCTTATTCTCTGAAATGGAAATGCTTCCATGACCGAGGCATTTGCTAAAAAGGCCAGTCCAGAACAATGTATCGTGGGAGATTAGATCGAATAGCCAGGATGAATGAATATTGTCATGGATGGTGGGCAGAAGAACGGTGGAGAAGAATCAGAAAGAGTAGAAGAAAACATAGAAATCATACTTTGCAGATTTTTGCAGTTTTGCCTCAGGCCAGCCCTGGGGCTACCAAACAGTCTGATTGTTATTTAAAATCTGAATTCCTAGTTTTATAAGAGAATGTGAACCTTAAAATATATCCTTATTTTCATTTGTAGTGGTTTCTGTGTGTAGATAGGGCAAGTGAGAGTTTTGTGACACATAACTTCTTGGGGTCACTCAAGAATGACTTTTCAGAAATTTAATAATTTCTGTTACTGTTCAAAAAAATCTGTTGCCCATATGTCATTTTGTTGTTAATGAACTGTGAAATTCTTACCAAGAAAGAGAAGAGAGAGGTAGTTGTTGTATCTCAGAAAAATCATTTGAGTGGTAAATGTGATATCTGACTATTGTCTCATCAGTTAATTTCAAAGTTGGAAGTGATGATGTGTGCAGTTGATTCTTTTTGAATAACCCAAATAAGGCTGTTAATGAGTGTCAATATTTACATGTCATAGTTAATCAGCAATGGGCTTATTGTTAAGAAAAAATATCTAATATTTGGAAACAAATCAAAAGGATAATTCCATGTCTTTTTAATGTTCTATCGGGATGTTGTTTAACAGGCTTACACATATTTTATTTATTTAATTATCTAAAGGAATGCACATTTGTTTGACTTTGCTATTTGCTATTTGGTAAGAGGCCAGACACTAATAAGTTACATGTTAACTTGAGGATGTCTTCTAGTAAAAGAGATAATATCAAAGGTTACAGTTTTATTGCTCTGTAGGGCATTCATCAAATTTATATCTATTACCAAATTAATTTCAATATTCCTTTGACTGACTCACTACATACGTCACCATTCCTAAGATGCTTTGAACTACCTTTATCATCTTTCTGGTTCTCTCTAGTTAATGAGCTAAATAAAATATTTGGCACATGGTTATTCTGTTTGCACGAGAGTCGTTTTTATCTCTTTGGAAATTATACTGGGATACCAATCGGATGGATAATCTTTGCAACATTTTCTGACCCGCCTCTTTAAATAAATCAGATCTCACACTATTAGCTGTTTAGAATTCCAGATAGGCTTGAATTGTAATTTGGATATGGAAGAAGTACTCCTGGAATACTGCCTATGTAATTCAAGTTATTCATGTGTGTTGTCCATATGTTTTCTGGCCAGAAACTATGCCTTTTAACTGAAATATATGTTGTATCGCCCTAGCAGACATCACATTATCTCGGCAACTGAATGAAGCATATCTGGGGGATGGGAATAACAGGATATGAAACTAATAATTGCTGTGTGCCTACCACATGCTAAGCAGTTGTTAGTCATGCTCTGATTTCGTTTTTAAAATGGCCCTATGGGGTAAGCTTATTGTTCTTGCTGTGTAGAAGAGAAAATGAAATTTAAAGAGGTAAATTTATTTGGCTAAACTATATTACGTGGGTTAAATCCAGATTTGTCTGACTCCAAAGTCATGTTCTTTCTCCTGTTGTGGAACTGTATCTGAAATTATTTCCATGGCATTGGTTAGAAATTATTCAATTGATCAGAATCCTCAATAATTAACCCCAACCATCCCTTATTTTGGTTTGATTGTGATCAAAAGTTTTGGTCAAGTGTTTATAATGACGTTATTAGTAGCACTGTGCCATCAAAAACTCACAGAGTTTGTAACACATAGAACTAGAACGGATGGACAAGTTCAGTGATGGAACGAAAATCTTTATGGAATGATTTTAATGACTTCTTTTATATTTTATAGCAGAGTACAGCCATATAATATCAAATACTCTTCTACGTTTCCAATTTGGGGAACTCTTCATCATGTTTGTTTTTGGTGGTGTTAATGCTTCCAACTATGGAAATGGAAGGGGAAAGATCCTTTCTCTTCTTCCTGCCTCAGTGTATCCATGGATGGACACTTATTGATTTTGGCTAGAAAAAGTTCCTTTTTTTCTAAGAGTCTCAACTTTAGTGGATGATGTAACTATATGGGACAAAAGAGGTCAGTCTCATTTCAGGGGCTAAGGAGGCACATCGATCAGACTGTTTCTGAAGAATGATGTTTGCTGTGGCTCCTACTTGGCCAATCCTTTGGAATTCCCTTGATGTGGCTGTGACAACTAACACTTCCCGCAGTATCCATTCTCCTCTTATTCATTTTGGTAAAGTTTAAGCTGGGCATGTGACAATTACAGACTCAAATTTTCATCTTTCTTTGTAGTTAGGTGTGGCCAAGGGACTAAGTTTTGTACAATGGAATATGAACAGATCTGATGGGCTCAGACAGTGGGTCTTTTTCTTACCCTGACTGTCTTTTCTTTCTCCATTGCTGTAGGTTTAAATGAGGTTATTGTAGCAGTGAAGGTCTGACCTGGGGGTGGGGGGGGAGAGGCAATGCCTTAGCAGAGCAACAGAACATAAGAAATGTGGATTCCTGATCGGCTTTGTGGAAAGGGCTGACTCACCTCTACGGCGTAGCCTGACTCTTACATGAGAATGAAATGCAGTCCAACAAGCATAATCCCCTATACTTGAACACTTATTTATTATAGCAGCTGAGACTCTATTCTACCTAATTAATGCAATTTAGGTTCTTCCCATTATTTTTTTATGCCTGACACTTCAGACTCCATCACTTCTGTGTACTCCAGATATCCCTCCAGTGAAGTTTCTTTTTGATTAATATAATCAAATTTTGTTTTTTGTTGCTTGCCATGAAGAACTCTGAGTGATACAGTTTCCACTATAATATGGCTTAGAGCACTTTTAGTTTCTTCTGGAGCCTCTTCTGTAATAATTATGGTTTTTTGCTGATTATTTTCAGCATACCATTATCAAAACTAACTTTTCCTTTACACCTGCATTTATTAAATATGAGTTTAATAAACATGTGGAAGACTGTTATCACCAAGCTTCATAACTCTTAAGAAAACTGTTTAAAAGATGGCACAGATACTCTGAGCTCAAGTGCTCGGAAAGATTAGGAGAAAAATATGCTGAGTCCATCAGCTCCTCTGGGATCAGTCTCAAGACTAGTCTCCACAGCCAGCACTGTGCCTGATCCATAGGTGATGTCTAAGGAACTGGTTATTGAATCTGTCACTGCATTATCAGCAACAGGAGGAAATGAGTCCCACTGAGTTCCCAATTAGGCAGCTTCCTAGCAATTAATTTGAAAACACATGTTTAAACATAGATAAGGACATACAAGCAAAGGGCAATGCTAGTCTCTTTGTACCTATGTAGTCTGCATTTCCTTCGTAAAGGTACTTTTAAAGCTGGATATCTTCCATGTGCTCCTTCACAGGCGTTCTTCACCCTTCTCTAGGCTGCTCTTTGCTCTGAGAAGCTGGCCTTATGGATCATCAGTAGGGTTCCTGGGTGCTCAGCTACCTATGGAGTTCCCATTTCAGAGAGCACCCTTTGGGGAGAGAGAAGTGAGGGAGGAGAGTGAGGTGAGGGTGTTGAACTGCGGATCCCTTGACTGAAGGACACTGTTTCCTTAAGGATTCCAGCAATTCATAATCATCTCTCCATCAAAGACTGAGGGACTGCCCCCTTGCCTTATCTCTTAGGACCTCGGAGTCGTAACAGCTCAGATACTCTTAGATCTGGGATCCTGCACTATCCCTTTGTTTTTCCTCCAACCACACCCTTATAATCATCATTTCGTAGGCAAACCTTCCTGTGTTATCCTAATTTTTATGTATCATTTTTTTTCCCTGTTGGACCCCTGGCTGATAGTCTTTTTATTTAGAATGTGGAATTAAAGTGTTGTGTTAGCTAGCAGGCAAACTCACAAAGAGACCCAATATACAGTGGCTTAAAAATACGTTGGAATTTATTTTCTGTATCGTATTGCAATTGGAAGAAATTGAACAGTGCAGGACTGGTGAGCAGCTCTGCCCTCCCTGACACAGGTGGATGGATCCAGGTCAGCTGCCCAGCTCTCAGAATCTTCCTGCCAGCAGCAGTGAGGAGAACAACCAGGGGAGCGCACAAAGTATCCTTTTCAGAGTCAGACCCCACATCACGTCCTCTCCCACTGCATGGATGTTACCTTAGTTCAATGGCTGTATTTGGGACAGAAAGGCTAGGGAATTCAGTCGTTCTTTGGGCAACATGTACCCTGCTGACATTCCATTACTATGGGGAGGCTGAGGCAAATTGTTATTGGGAGCTGACTAACTTAAGGCCAGAAACTCATTTTCGTTCAAGAGGAACCAGCTAGACACTGACTATACCCCAGAGATACAATATTGAATGAGATGCTCCCTCCTTTCTATGAGTTGATGGCCTAGTTAGAGAGATAGGCACTCAGACAGGCAATTTCAACACAATAAAGGGGACACGAGGAAAGATCTGGCACAGGTGCCATAAGAATATGGGGGAGGGACAGTAAGTACAGGATTATCGTTCCATAAAGGCATAAAAGAGGAAGGACTTGAGGTGCTTGTGATCATGATGATAAAATATTGCCCTGTCACCTGTAAAGTAGCCTGTCCTTATATGAAGAGGAGTCCGTGACCATCTCAAGGTCTGCCAAGCTCCGGCTCCCTGAGGAAAGCTTACGTAAGTGGATCTTTCTACAGCATGTTGCCTTAGCTTTTGTCATGCACTGCAAGGGAAACTGAGGCACTGAATCCTGAGCTTTACTGATTTACCCTGAGGTCATTGTTTGAGTCAGTGGAAACCAGATATGGCCCGGAGTGGAAAGAGAATAATCTCCTTCAAGCTTGGCATCCTCCAAGAGGCCAGAGAACACACACAGTATGGAACATGTCCACTCCTTCAGAGCCTTCCTTTGAGAAAGTAAGGACCTCTTGGGCCCCCCCAGCAAATTACATTGAGCTGTGCTTCTCACTCTCCCTGGGGCCTCCTGTGTATGCCAATATTAGAACATCTGAGACCCGGAGTAACCACATATCTTGGAAAGGAACAGTGACCTTCATTCATTCAAATATATTTATCAAATGTCTACTATGTACCACGCACCAATGTTAAAAGCTGAGGACTTTCTCTTAGTCCTTTATATCCTTAGTGTAGAGCTTCATTTATATAAGAAAAACTGTCCATATCGCTCGCTTCTTTTCATTAAGAGAACTGACTCCAACATCCACTGCTCCTGACACACACACCCTAGAACAGAATCTTTAGAGGTGGATCTGGGCTCTGCCGATTCTAGGATGCCAAGAGTTTCCTACAGGTCATCGCAGGAGGAGAGGGAGAGAGAGTGGGTAAAACCCCAGATATACCCAAACCCATTCTGCCGGAGGTTTGCTTTCACTGGTATTATTTATTAGGATGCCACATCAGATTTCTGAAACAAAACAAAACAGGAGAAAGGTTGAGGACAGAGACCGAACCGTGCAAGTCACTGACCATTTACAGCTGGACCCTTTTGAGTCACGCTCTATATGACAAGAGCCTGGGATGTCACATAGTCCATTTCCCAAACTCCTTTGCCACATGGCTTCAGGACAGGCTCTGCCAATGGGGGTCTGCATGCAGGGAGCATGGAAGACAAGGAGAGAAGCCACTTTCCTCTTTCTGAGTGTGGCTGTGTCTCAAGCAGCAGTGATAATGACAGCAGACACAGAGAGGTAATGGTGGCTGTGGTCTGATTACGCAGGCTCCTGATATCCAATCGCGTGGCTCACATTCTCCCATGGAAAGCCCCTCAGTGGAAATTGACCCTGAGCTCCCAGTAATGCGTTTCCTGTTTACCTCCATCAGCCCATAGCTATACCCAGCCCATAACTAAACCCTGCACCTAGATTTAATCCTCTGTGCTTCAAATACCTGCAGTGACTTTTGTTTTATAATTTGGATCCTAAAAATCCAAGCAGAGCATGGGGCTGTGTTGGTTATTAAACAAAGGCAAACAAAAAAGAATCAAACACAATTATTATAGAACAATGGTTCTCAGTCAGGGTTTTAAACCAGGGGAAGGTTGCCGGATGTTTTGTGTGCCTAGGAAACAGTGGTGGGTTATATCCCTTTGACTACATGTCATGCCCACCATAGTGAATTAAGATTGGGCTTGGCCAAAGTGGATTCCCCGTGCCCCCGCCCCCATAGCAGAATTCTGTTGAAGGTATAATCATCTATTGATTATTCTCTCTGGCCTCAACACAATGTTCATAATGTCATGGGTATACTTGTCAAAATTAAAGCATTATCTAGGTTTTCCTTGGAAATAAAATTGAACCGATTGAAGCAGGTGAGATAAGTACAAAGTCAGCCAGAGGAAAATTTTGTACAAGAAGGAGACAAGAGGTATGGGGTGTGACCATTTAAAGTCTGACACTAAAAGCTGAGGTAATTGAAGTGCAATTGATCACAAAATAATGGAGTTTATCAGCCTAAGAATGAAGAAGGGAAGGGCCAGAACTAAAAGGATAAAATAACCATGAAAAGCAGAGTTAGACCAACACAAGGGGTCAGAAAATAAGTTCTAATGGACTCAGAAATGAGGGCTAACAGTTCAGCTTCTTTGAAGCCTTCTGAAGGGTATATTAATTTAAAACCAAGATGAAAGAGAAACCTATAATCCCAACGTGTAGAGGAAAGAATGAAATATCAATATGTGTGTGGCAGGGGAATTTAATGAGTCTGAAAAATGGACAAGCCATCAAGACACAATGGAGAAGAATTATAGGGGAACAAGTAGCACACAAGAAGCAGGTGAAAAGCAAGGGGAGTATGTTTGAGAGTTTCATAAAGAAGAAGAAAAAAAGTCGCAGATGGGTGGCAAGATCTAAAAATGTGTGGTTTCTTTTTCTTTTTCCTAGTATGATCTGCAAACCATAGCGAGCAAGGAGGGGTCTGGTGTTCTTAGGAACATTGCACTAACGTGGCTAATGGATGGTAGTAACCATATAAGTTATTGCCCAAACAGGGCACTTCTGAGGGTAAACGGGAATGCTATAAACAGTTTTACTGGACAAGAGGCATTAATGGAAATGGTCCCATGCATCTGGTCATTCCACTTATGGGGAGAAATATACAGCAAAATGGTTACTGTGAGGATGATTAATATAGAACACAGACAAAACCACCGAAGTGTGGGTCAGTCAAAACAAACAAACAAGCAAACAGACAGACAGACAGAGAGACAAGTGGCAGATCTGTTCTGTGATCCTCTCTTCTCTTCTAGCACAGTAAATGCAAATGGCATCAAACCAAAGAGCTTAGCCTTCCCAGAATGGTGGGAAGGGGATTCCAACTCCTTTTTATGCTGGAACAACTAGCTGGACCAAGTAATACCTGTGGCCCAGCAAGTTGTCATGGTGACAGGGAAGGCAAAAGCTAGGTATCAGTAGCTAATGTTTGAAAGAATAAACAAGGGTGGGAGCCTAAGGGAAAGTGAGAACAAATTAGAAGAAAGACAAGCTGAGGACATGCCTCTTGCTACTATTAATTGATCCAAAAGTGTCTCAGGGGTGAGGACAGCCAGTTGGGTGGCAGGCCCAAGCTGGGGGGAGCGGAGTCCGTCCTCCTCAGGTGTCCTTGTTTGGTAGGTTTGTATTTACTTGGAGTTGGTGTGTGAGGCTGTGGAGAAAGAAACACAAATGCCTGTAGGGCCCGGGCACTTAACTAAAGTAAGTGGGAGTGTCGGGGAGGGAGTGGGGCAAACTGGAGAATGCACTGGAATCTCAAGTTAGTCAATTTAAAGCAAAGCAAAACAAAACAGCACTTCTCTAGTCGAATCAGCATCTTCTATAGGTCCCTGAACTCCTTTTCGCAGCCCCTCGTCTTTACTTAAGTTCCCTCTTGTCAAAGGAACAGGATACTTGCGACTCCCTGAGTCTAAGAGCGAGCAGGGTCAATTGAGTTTGATTTGCCAAAGCCCAGGGGTGCATTCCTGAGAGCTCAGACACTGCCTACAGTCCCTTACAGCATCAGGTGTTCTTCATGTGCGGGGCAGAGGAAGACTCAGGAAGCTGAAGACTGGTCCTTCTTGCTGGAGTTTGGATGTGTGAGACATGCTTCTGAAATTCATTTATTTGGCAAATATTTGACGAGAGCTTACTATGTGGGGGACAGTGAGCTTCAAGTACAGAAGTGAGCCAGACAGGTGATGACCCTCACCTTCTAGATCTGGGCATCTGCAGAGAAGGTGGATACTTAACAAGTGATTTTTGAAACAGTGTTATGACAGCGGCAGTAGAGAGTGTTATAGTGTGTGGTGCAGGGGAATCAGGGAAGGCTCGTGTTCTCTCTCTCTCTCTCTGATTATGTATTCATTCCTTTATTATTTATCCACATTAAAATATTGACTGCATAAGAATGAACAACAATTGGTGTATCCATTCCTCAATCTTTAAAAATTCCAAAGAACAATTGCATGGGGTAGCGGAGGGAAAGGCCGTACGACCCGATTTCCCCAGGAAGTCTGACAGAAAGATCCTGGTCAATAGAAAGATCCTGATCGTGATCAGCTTGGGACAAAATGGTGAATTCCACTGAGCTGCGTCTTTGACTTTTCTGCTTTAAAAGTTCCTACATCCTCCCACGTCTCAAAATTCTACCTCAGTTAACCTGATGCTGCTTTCCAGTTTTGTGGGGCATCTCTGACTCTTCCTGTTATTTGGTTGGCCCATACCTCTCCCCTAGGTAGTCAGCGCTTCATGCTTTGGGGGTGGGTCCAGCTAATCTCTCTTTCGTGTTCCTGTAGAATGTTTCCCCCTTCTGGTACCAGGTTGTGTGGCTGGAGAAGATAGGGGTGGGTGCACATCGGCAGCTCTCCAAGTGAAGGTGTGGCCAGTAGAGTTTTAAAGACGTCCCCCTAGGATGCCTGTTTCCTGATTATTCAGTCAGACTCTACTCTAGGTGCTCTGTAGGGAGTTAAGTTACTAGATGGAATTAAGTTACTAATTATTAATTGGCTGACCTGAAACTAGGGAGGTTATCTTGGGTTATCCAGGTCATTTCGATGTAATCAGGAAAGAAGGCAGAAGAATCTAAGAGATGTGGCAGAAGAGGGACGCAAAGGAAAGATGAGGCAGAGGAGGACCCAATGAGATTAACTCTACTTTGTATTTTTGTTCTTAAGTCATGAGTTTAGAGAAAGGAACCTCTGTTTTGTAGGCGCCTTCATCAATCCATTTCAAATGTGCCTAGCCTTTATTCTAAAGATTGAAAAGCTAAATTGTCACCATTTTTCTCTTTTAAAAGTTATGTTTTTTTGTGTGTGTGTGTTTTTTTTTGTGTGAAGTACTAGAAACATCTTGCTTTGCTAGATAAGCATTCCACTCATGAATATGTGATGAAGATGATATTGGAGCACATTTGCAAAATGATTTTCTTTTTAATAGTTTTCATTAACTTGGTGTTTTTCCACATCGATGGTCCTCATATTATTTATCTCTGGCCAAATCTGTGATTAAAACAAAGAGTATAACATTGAATGAAAATAATTTACGATTGCACACGGGTTAGAGCCACCTTTGTGGCTGGTTGTCCGGGCTGGACCAGGCACAGGAGTTGGACATGGAAAGTTTGGAGGCAGACAATCTGAAGCACAGGGTCTCCTGAGATATGGGACCTGGGGTAGGGGCTTTGTTTGCTGGAATAGGCAGTGTGGATGATAAGTGCATTCATGAAGAAAACCACTTAAAAGTAGCGTTGTGTTGAGTATTGAATGTTAAAATAATGTTAACCAATTCATTCATTCAATAAATATGAGGGATATTATGTGCAGGTGGTGTTTTGGGAATTGTTTGGAAGGAATTCATACAAACCTACTTCCTGGTGCCTTGTCACACATTCAATGCATGTAACGGTTCTGCCTGGGAGTACACGGTGGTAACCGTGGGATGTATAAATTACTATAGTAACGAGAAGTGCTATAATGAGGAACCAGGTCCAATTTCAATCACAACCTAGCTGACTTTGGGTAGATAACTCAACCTGATTCTCAGTTTTCTCATTTGTAAAATGGGCACGATACCAATCTTGCAAGATCTTATCAGAATTATTGATTGCATACACCAAGTGTTTGTCATAACTGCCTGGCATGGAGTAAATGCTCAGGGATCAAAAGGCAGTTACTATGCTGCCACTGCTTCTTCTGCTGTGGCTGCTGGTATCATGAATCTTAAATCCTCCCCCATCCACAATTCCAAAGGCCAGCAATCTTGGAAAATGGATTCCTTTTTTCCTAAACTAATTTGGTGGCAAAACAGACAAAACTAATGTGTGGCTACTTATCGACCACACTTGTCCTACTTTGAGTGAATATTGGATACATAAACCTGCAGAGCTAACTATGTGTTTAATCGTGGGGTTTGGCTCGAGTCCCTGTCGTGAGTGTGATGTCAAATGCTGCACAGGCAACATATAGTTGTTATTGTTTTTAAATTCCAAAACAACAGCAATGAAAACCAAACTAAAAATCCTTAAACATTACTTGCCCTGAGGGTTTTGAGAAGGGATTGTGATATAACTCTACACCACACTTGGTGCCATACCAAGGCTATTGTATATCTTTTCTATTACTTAGTATTAAATGTTCCAACTAAGATATGTTTGTTCTTTGCTGAAGGTGTAACTTGTTATAAACAGACGGTATAATTTGCCAATGTAATGGAGAACAATTATCTCTCCAGAAGTGTGTTTCTTGAGTAAAAGCTTATTTTGCATAGGTTTCATTTGCATTTCTGCATGCCGAATAAACATTAAAAAATAAAGAATCTTAGCAAGTTGATATCTTCTCGTGTTTTGTTTACTATGACACATTTCTCATGTTCCAAAGTATTTGGTGAGCTAGACAACAATTTCCTTTTTGGTCAGTACTCTAACAGCAGCAGAAAGCAGTGCTGGGGTAAGCCAAGAAAGATATAGAGAAAGAAACTTCAAAGATGAATGTTCCTGAAATTTCCATTTAGGCTGAAATAGAAGTATATGATTGCTTCAGTTCTATAGCTTCAGGCTATCTCTGTTCTGCCTTGGAGGAAAAAAAAAATACACGCACTTGATCATGTCAGCCTACTTCATCCTGCTACTTTATTCTTCTAGAAATGTCTACAACTACCATGAGTTATAGATAAGGATCCTAAATAGAGAAAGATTATGAACGGGGGTCTTGGTTCCTTCCTTTTTGATATCCCTTACAGCTCCTGATTTAGTGAGAGAAGCAATGACTGAACAGATGGAGAAATGCTCCTTGGTTCAATAAATGAATTGGGGTCTACCATGCTGTTCAGAATATCTTTCTGTTTAACAGAATTTCAGGCGTGGTATAGCTGCTGAAAGACTCTGGTCACCATACGCACTGTATGGTGAAGAAAACTCAGCACTTGATAAGAGGCCCCGATAGACTCAGGTCCAAAGAGCTCTCGTCTTATGGAGAAGGTGATGTAGGTTCTCAGAAGCCAAGCAGAGTCAGACAATGATTATCATAAGAAGGAAGGTCATTGGGAAAACTCAATATGACGTCTGGGCTATAAGGAAACTGAGTGCAGAAAGTTGTACAAAAATATGAAACATTATAGCACATTATAATAGATAACTTTTCATGTTTATTCATCTCATTTGTACCACCTCATATGAAAATTATTACCAGACACTTGGCCAAATGCTGAAGCATTATAGAAAGATTTTCTGTATCTTGTAGAATTCAAATTATTTCCGAAAGAATAACAATTTTAGGAATTTAACTTATATCCCTCCCGAGACACTATATATAAGTGAATTTAGATATGTGTCTAACACCTGCAAAGAGCATTTATTTGTTTTTAGATAGCCTGTTTTATTCTAATTGTATTCTACGTTGAATTGTTTTAAACAGATGTGTGAAATTCATACGTTAGCTGCAAGAGACATCTCATTAATTAAACTTCTCACAGGCTCAGAGTCAAAATAGAATTTTATCCAAATGTGAGCAACAGAAATTGAATTTCCCCTGAATCTTTTCTCTAAAATTCAAACGTGTTTTGGCAAAGTTACTAAAGGAATCAGCAAGGAAAGCATTGTTCCCCGAGAACAACTTCAGTGAGAACCGTAAGGCCATTTAGGAAATAAAAGTTGCACTGGAGGACCTTACTAATTTATTCTCTTGCAAACGTAGCCATAAAAGTATTCTCCTTTGGAAGTTGATGCCTCATCTCACTGTCTACAGAGTCATATTATCTATCCTGGGCAGAACATTTGCTTGAATATATAACGGGCATTAGTGTAAATGATTGTCTTTGATCTAGCAATGCAGAATGAGTCAATAGTTTCACAGAAAGGTTAAATATTGAAAACATTCCAACTCCATTTCCGATTCTCAGTAGCTATAGCTGTGAGTTCAGTTTGATACTCCTTAGAAAGATGACTCCAATATAGAAAGTGTAATCTAAAAACCAAATCCTAGGGGTGCCTAAGTGTACTGGACCACACATTCAAAACTTTCGTAGTTGTCTAAAGGAGTGGTTCCCAGAGATCTGCAAACTCCCCCAAAGTCTATTAAGATAGTTTAGGACAGCGGTGGGAAGCGTGGTGGGTTAGAGGGACGATGTCAACTCTTCTCTCCACTAGGCTATGCAGTCTTTCAAAATACTTTATTTTTGTTTTCTGCTTGTGCCCACATTATAAATACTGAGTTTGATATTACTGATTGGCTAATAGACAAATTAATTGTGGTTTCACCATTTTTTAAATAAAATCTTCAAAATTGTGGGCTTTGTATGTAGAAAATACAGAGAGATGAGGAACTATTGTTCTGAAATAAAACATCCTATCTTAGGCTCTACCTCTCACCTATAGCTCTGACCACTGCTCCTTAGGCAATCCACATTTGTCCTAACATTTCTGCCTTCTTGTCTCCTCATAAATTTATTTGATTTCTTTCTTGGCCAGTAAGGTTGTAAGGGACTCCACCCAGTTGAAAGAGCCCATGGCATATCGTGCCAGTTCATGAAACCAGATGTAGTCTGGTTTCTCTGTTAGGAAACAGATAACACATTCAAGGGGTTATTGAAGAACGTTTTACCAAAACTTTTGCAAAGCTGGGGCTGGATTAAGGGAATAAGTAGGGATTGCAAAGTACCCAGAGGCCAGTCTATGCTTGAAAGGGCAAGAAGGAATAGTCATGACAACCCAACTAGAAATGCAACATTTGAGACAGGCCACCCTAGAGGAGCATTCAGTGGATATATGTAGCCACTGACAAGCCAAGGCTGGCAGAGAAGGAACCTAGGAATACCTATCCTGCCCTACCTGGCTCCCACCATCCTGTCTCCTGCGGATGCCTCCTGGAAGCAAGTGGAAGGCTGCCCTACTGATGCAGCTTATAGAACTCAGCTCCAGCAGCACACAGTGGTCGTTGAAGTGTGGACCAGGAGGGGCAAATGGAAAACAAGAGCATCATTCTCCGCCTTAGTATGACACAGTGGAAAGAAACCTCAATGCATGGACCGTTCTGTTGAACAAATGTACATTCAAGTCTAGGGTTCACCAGTGTGACTCTGGTCAGGTTACTTAATGGCTCCAAACTTCCTTTTTATCTGGTATGTACAATGGGCTTTGTATGGTTGTGGTTATTAGATGAGTTAGGTCCATATAAATGTCAATAGTAGTAACTGTGTTTCATCAAGTCTAAGGGGAGTGGTACAGGATTGAATGGTATCCCCTTAAAGTTCATGTGTTCAGAATGTGAGTGCTATGGTCTGAATGTTTGTGTCCCCTGAAATTCATATGCTGAAATCATAGCTCTCAAAGGTGATGATACTAGGTGTGGTTTGTGGGAGGCAATTAGGTCAGGATGACGTAGCTCTCATGAAAAGACTCAGTGCTCTTATTAGAAATCGAACACAGCTGCTTAGCCCTTTCCGTCCTGTGAGGACATAATGAGGAGTGTGCAACCCAAATGAGGGCCCTCACCTGACCAGGCTTGCACCCTGATCTTGGACTGTCACAGTCCAGAAATGTGAGCAATAAATTTCTGTTGTTTATAACAGTTTATACCCAGTCTTTGATATTCTGTAACAGCAGCCTAAAAGAACTGACAGCCACCTTAATTGGAAACAGAGTCTTTTCAGATGAAATTTGTTAAGTTAAAATGGCATCATATTGGATGAGTGCGGACTCTAAATCCAATGATGGGTCATCATAAGAAGACTGTGTGAACACACAGTGAGAGACTTGGAGAATTCGATGTGAAGATGGAGGCAGAAATTGAAGTGATGTGTCTGCAAGCCAAGGAATGCTAGCAACCACTAGAAGCCGAGAGAGAAAAAAGGAAGTCTTCTCCGCTAGAGCCTTTAGAGGGTACGGTATGGCCATCACCACCATCTAGCTCCATAATTCTTTTCATCTCATAAGACTATAATTCTATACCCATTAAACATAATTCCCTATTCCATTACCCTACCCAACTCCAGGCAACCACAATGCTACTTTCAATCCCTATGATTTTGACTACTCTAAGTATAAATGAAATCATACAGCATCTGTCTTTTTGTCTGGCTTAGTTTTCCTTAAAAAAAAAAATCACTCTTACAGGGTCAATTTTAAACAGTAAGATTTTAAAAAGTTCAACACTCAAACTTTTTTTTTCATATAGTAGTGGTGTGAAAGGTTTCTTTTTAAAAAAATGGTATTGGTTGAGCATAGTTCTAAAGACTAAGGTTATACCTGATGCAATACAAGCCAAATCTCTTTTGCATAATTATTTTCCAACACTGTCATTTCAGTAAGAAAAGTATCAGATTCTGAATAATATTTTCTAAATGCATCCCATTCCATTAGATTGCAATGTCTCTCTCTAGCAGAGCTCAACAGGGCCATTTGCAAATTCATTGGCAGTATCTCCCCTGTTGCCTCTTCCCTTCTATATATAAAGAAATGCTTATGAGGAAGTTCCCATTAGATGAGTGAAATGGAGATACACATATTTGTCTATTTTATCACTTTAAAGAAAGCATAAAATCTCACCAAATCATTGTGTGCACATTTTCTGCATTTCAACCCCATATTTCAGTCTCATAACATTGACTAAGCAATATAAATTGTTTATGACATAGTAAATGGAAGATGGCATATCATTAAGAAAACATGTTTAATAATTTTTAAAACTTACCTCATTAAATACAAACTCTCTTCCTTCTCACACAGTGCAAAATTATAAAATTTTAAAGCAAGAGGGAAGTTTAGATCGCCAAGTTCATCTTGTATTTTAGTGCTTAACTTAATATCTTGTATCTCAAACTGTTTTTATATGGCATTTTGTGAACTCTGTAAGGAAACAGTAGTTACTTATCTTCCTTCATTCCCATACTACATGGTACCCATCTCAGATTTTTGAGTTAGCAATCTCCGTCTCAGTTACCAACATGTCAGTCAGGTGATAGCATGGATGAAATTGGCCAGGTGATGTCTGAGGAGCACTAGAGAGTGTACGAGTATGCCTTTCTAAAAGGGGTCGTAGTACCTTTAGTACCAGGTAGGTAGCCTTCAGTACCAGGTAATCGGGACATTCTGAATATAATCCCAATGTTGCATTTTTTTTTCAAGAGACGTCAGAAATCCAGGCTTTTAATGTGAACTCCTACAATTGAAATTAATAATTAATTAAATATTTTCAGTAACTTTCTGCAGGACAAACAAAATATATCTTCAGGCCACCAGTTTTTAATTTCTGCTCTTGGTATTCTCTATACCGTGAAATATGCAGTTTCTCTTGAAATAGTAGTCAGTTCTTCCTACAGTGCTTTTAAGCAGTTTGATAGCATATAATGAGAAATCTAAGAGATGGTGTGTGTTTTATAGAACTTGTTACCATTGGAGAAGGATTAATTATAAAAAATATAAGTAATACCAATGAAAATTTGGAAAGTCCTGAATTACAGCTGCCTAGAAATTCTACATTATATCATTGTCACTCACTGTTTGAGTTCACCAAACAGCGTAAGGCTTTGATATTGATGGTTCACAAATCACGAATCATTTTATCAGCATTTTTTAAAACATAACTGTGTGATGTTAAGGATTATTATGTAGGTGGGCAGAAGACCCATCGTACTAGTTCCTATCAATGGCACCATCATTCTATAAGCCTACAAATCAGGTGCCTAGTTGTATTCCGAACACTTTTCTCTCCATAGCCACCCAGTTTCAATCTATCAGTAGATCTGTCAATCTTATCTTCTAAAAACAAACAAAAAGAAAAAAAAAAAACCCAAAACAAAAAAACACTTTTGAATCACCTCATTTCTCTCCCTACTACAAAATAAGGGTTCAATAAATGTTTGCTCTAGTTATTATTGTTTTGTTATTTTTTTTCATGGACACTACATTAGCCCAAGGTACCGTCATCACTTGCTTGAATTATTGCAATAGCCTCCTAAATTTTTTTCAATATCAAAATTCATAACCTTCCACTCAAATTCTTTTTTTGCACCATAGCTATATGTCGTCACTAAAATGCAGATTTGATCATGTTCCTTTCTCTTTTAAAATACCTGCATGGTGTGGCACTCCAATGTCTCCAATCTCAAATCACACTATCTGCACTAAAGACACCCTGACTTTCTGACTTTCTGTAGGTTTCATGATTGTGCCTTCCTCTCTCTACCTACAGGCAGTTTGTATGTGTTGGTCTCTGATTGCTGTGCTCATCTCTTTTCTCTATTCCACTTATTAACTCCTTTGTATACTTCTTACATCATTTCCCTTGGAAACCCTCCTGAGAGATCCTGTAATGAATGAATTCCTATTATACCATACCCTTTCTTAGCACCATTTACTTTCCTTTTGAAACACTAACGATAAGTGTAATTTTATACATATTTCTGTGAATCTTTGACTAATGTTACTCTCTTGTAGACTATAGGGTCCATGAGGAAGGAGACTATTTACATTCAATATATATCCATTAATGAATAATGCTACGTAATAAAAGCTTACGGTTGTCAGTCTCTGTACCGTACAGGTACAATTCTAATGTGTCCAGGTAGACTCCTATGGAGTTAGCAGATTTTGCATATTTAGGGTTTCTAGGAGAAATGGGGCTTAACTGTGAAATAGTCATAGATGGAACTAACAATTTCTATACTGTCTGCTGTTTGATTCTCCTTAATCCTTCAAGAAAGTAGACTAGTATTGTTCCATTGCAAAAAAAAAAAAAAAAAAAAAAAAGAGTGAGTTGTGAGTTATGTATCCCTAGGCGCATGGATGCATTATTCATATGTTCACAAGTTCATGTAAAGCAATGACAGCCTAATGAAGATTTATATCAGGATCTATTCTTTGACTTTAAAATTTATTATTCCTTAGACTTATCATGCAAGGGAAGTGGTGGAAACCCCATCCTCTGAGCTATTAAAACTCCATGAACAAGATTAGAACACACTCTAGGGACCTATCTTGCATGGATTAGGTGGCGTGGTGGTCATGGATTTGATGACATAATCGGTCACCTATCTCGTCAATTTTTGCAAAAGGGCATAAGAAGAAAATGTGGCCAGTGGTAAAGCTTCAGTCATTGTTGAATGTTCCTGTTAAGTAAATAGCTGTACGATATGGAAGCAGATTAACATTCTTTGTTAACTGGTCTTTTTTATGAACTAACTTAAGACCTCTGGCTCCCCGAAGCATGTCTCTACCATAAACTCATAAACCCAATATTCATTCTTATGCTGGGGTGGTTGGCCACATGGTCTCATGTGCTCTCTTCCAATATTGTAATCTTTTCTTAGTCATTCTGTACCCTCAGGGATTAAAACAGTGCCTGTCACAAAGAAGGCATTGGGCATTTGTTGGTGGCAAGAATGAATGAATGGACTGATGAATGAATGACATTACTCAACTTCATTCTTGGGAGTAACTATCAACTCTGAAAAATAATCCAAATTTTTGGTGATACAGAAAATTCTTTTCACTTTTTTTCCACCTCTTTTTTTTTTTTACCCTAACTTCCTATCGTATCTGTTTTTCTTCCTCTTCCATGCTCTCTCAAGAGAAGTTTCCCATCTTGCTGAATTAAAGGTGACTATCAGTACACTTTATAACATCAAAACTTTATTCTGACTGATAAAATCCAGCTGGCTTTCGGTATTCTACTTTTTTAAAACCTCTGACAGAGGTTGTATTACTAAGTATTGCCACTTATGTTTTCCAATTTGGAAACTGGTGGAAAGGAGATAACTTTTAATTATCTTTGAACTGGGCAGCTTAACAGTTAAACCTAGTACTCTGAGGCTGGCATATAGAAAATCTGTTTTTGGTATGTTGCTGAAAAACCAACTCTCTATCCTCTAAGCCAGTATAAAACCTCTTTCATCTGAAAGTTTCTTTTCAACTTCAGTATTGTATGAAAACAGGGCTCTCCAGAGATGGACCACAAATGGTCCATCTGGAAATTTAGGACAAGTAAGAGATTTGTTTGAATATTCGTAATAATATATTGCAACAATTACCTGTAACAGCAGCATAATTTGTACTTTCTGAACATGGTAATAATGATACTTTCACTCTTTTGCAAAATAATTGTTTTAAGATTATCTCCTTAATATAGCATATAAAATATATTTAAAATATGTCTCATTAATAGTAAATAATATAATTAACAATTAAAATCTTAACATTTAAACTACATAATTTAATAATAACCATGAGCCTACAGCATAAGTATTATTTTCTCCTTTCGGCAGATGACAAAACTGAGGCTCTGTGAGGTTGTCAAGTTTATCCAAATTCACATATTGAATAGCAAGACTCAGATCTTTCCAACTTCAAGGGCCATTTTTACACTAATGCCTCTTCTTAACCAGTTTAAAGATGATATTCCAATTTGACATCTAAATTTTGAAAAATCATTTCTATTGCCAGGTAGTGGATAGGATGATTGAGACATTTCAGTGACTTTAAAATGATCCTAAAATCACTTTAAGTGATGTCTAAAAACATGATGTTTTCTGAGTTGTGAAACTTCCTCAATATCCATTTTTTTAAAAAACAAGTTTCTTTCATTTCATGAGAATGCTTGTCCAGTAAACACCTACAACTTTACTGTGAAAAAATCCTGGTTGGACGTTTTCTCATATTCACTATCATTAAATACTCAGAACTAACTGCTAGATGTAGACCCACTGAGCTACAAAAGTGAGTGTGCCCCTGACACGTTCCATATGGACACAGCCCAAGTGGCATGTCTGAAGAGGACACGGCACTGTATTTTTTCTTTGGGACTATACTGTTTGGGGACTTTTTTCGTCAAGATCAAAGAAGAAAAACTTTGTTGCCGTAATTTCTTTTCACACACATAGTCAGTTTGTCTTTTTCATATGAAAGTTCTTTATGGGTTAAGCCCTTTCCTTTTCATTATTCAGTGTGACTGAATTAGAAACAAATGGAGCAGACACCTACCTATAAGATGGAATTTTGCAATTTCAGTTATCCTCAGAGAAAATGGCTCCTGCCTGGAACCTGTCTCCAGTTTCACCTGCTTGGTAATATCCCGAGATCTTTAATAGGCAACTAAACATTTTTCTCCACAATTGGCAATAAATTAAAATGAAAATATTTAGTGAGAGAGGGAAGATATTGACTTTTATGTATGTAAGGAATATATGGCTCATCTCAGATTCTTGGAGCAAGTTTTGGCTGGGAACTTAGGAAGGAGATGGCCACATTAGTGTTTTAGGGCATTGTTGAATGAAACACGGTGTGGTCCCATCTTCACTGGGGAGAGACGGGTGGGGAAGGGACCAGGTGTAACCACCCCACTACTCAGCTCTCAGCTCATCCAAATGAAACAGGACTCTCATTCTCCCGTGTGCTTTGTTCCCTGCCTTTGCATAAGCCTTCCCCTCATTTCCAGTTAATTTTTTTACTTATCCTTCAAATCCCTCTTCTTCCTCAAAATTTATCCCTCCAAGCTCTCCGTGAAAAACCCACTTAATTTATTTTTATACTTCTTAGAATACTGACTGTTCTAAATATTTTATTTTAGTTACTTTTTTTGTGATTATCTTATTTTCCCTTATTAGATTGTCACACTCTTGAAAGAAGAATTGTGCTTCATTTATTTATTTATTTTTTGAGTCTCACATAAAATGTAGTTCAGCATTGAACTTCATTCAAGAGGTTCTCAAATTTTACTGAATTTTATTGGATCTTTATATTAAAGGAAATGTGTTAACTTTCCTGAATGCACCAGGGACATTTTAAAAAGTATTTTATTATTGTTCTGGTTGAATCATATATTGAAAGTCAAATGGTGTTGAATCCTGGCTAATAACGTATCAAAAAATGACACCTGAGCAGTTTGAACAGATTTAACATGCATTGAGAATGTAGACATCTTCTTAGATCCAACAAATAACATTCCCTTTTCCAATTTCAAGGGAAATATGGGCAAAAGAAAGCCTAATATATGACTTACAAAAGCTTCAAATCTACACCTTAAATTTTGCTTGGAATCAGTTGAGATTTTCATTATTATGTTTCTAAACCATTTAATAAACACCCAGTCAATGAAAAACTAAGCGTCTTCATAGAGAGCTTTGGACTTTTGTAAAGGATATATCCTGGGAGCCTTGAATAATTTGGCAATTTTTATAATTTCCTATAAACTGCATGATAATATATCTAAATACTATGAGCTCATTTACCATGAAGCATGGATATAATACAATAATCTTGAGTGACCATTATTTAGTTGTCTAACGTCATTACTTGACTAAGTGAAACTCACACATCCTCTTTTGAACCCCATCAAAACGATACATTATTATGAGCTATATAGTCTTTTCGGATAATTCATAAATAAATGAAGCAACAAATTTTAAATTTATGAATGCCAAAGATTTACCATTTTAGCTTACACTGTGCATTATGAAACAGGGTATTATGAAATAGGACCATAGGTCATAGCAAGATGAGTAAAATACAAACTTTCTCCTGAACACTAAGAGCAAAAGTTAAAATATAGTATGAGCAAGGTGATCTTAGGAAAAGTGATTGACTCCATCTGGCAATGCAGTGGAAGTCTTCATAGAAAAGAAAGGATTAATTTGTATGGGGTCATCAAGGTTGGGCAGAGTATAAAAATGTGGGATAGAAATTAATCAAAGATGGAGGGGACAACTGAGAAGAAAAATCAAGTTGGGGTGCTTTTTAAACTCTGCAAGCAAGTTTTGATTTAAGAGCCCTCTCATTCTAAGTCAACTTATATTAAAACTCATATCTCAGTCAATGAACACACTTACCTCCAATGAAAGGTATAAGGTATACAGTAATAACAAAGAATTTTAGATTACAGGCAATATTCTTGCATGTTCTCCATGTCACATTGCTAAATAAATAAGTTCCAGAAAAAAACATAAGTATGATACTCTTCTTTGGAAATAAAATAAAACCTATGCAAATTTGTATAAACAGAGGAAATATTCTGGAAGAATACACAGAATTTCTAGTGATGATAATTTAAATGTTTATAAATGTCATAACATGGTTTTCATGTATTATGTGGAATAAAAAATTCATTAGTGACATAAACATATTGATTCAAGATTAAAAAATTTAACAAAGAAAAAAAAATGATAAAGTCTCATCTCTTTCTGAATTCACTATATCTCCAGAAGCCCTCTCAGAATTTATTCGAATTCCCAGCTTAAACAATGTAGCTGTGAGGAAAAGTCTTCTCAAGACATTTCACCTGGAAAGGCAGATTCCTGTTGGAAGATTGATGTCAATTTACTCTGAGACTCCCTTTGTCTTTCCTTAATGTGTTTACGATTACTTAGCACTCTAAGTAATTGTAATGCATTACACCTCTATATGTTTAATCTCAAATCATGGTTATTTATTTTGAAAGAAGATTTTCAGTAAGTTAACATCAATAATAAAATAATAATACATATTTAATGGTAATTGACATTATTAAAAACACTTTATTTAGATATAATTAACATATGCTCATAAACAGTTATACATATTTAATGTATACAACTCAATGAATTTGGGAATGAGTATACACCAGTGAAACCATCACCATCAAGGCCATAAATTATTCATTACCCCCCCAAAGTTTCCTCCTACCCTCGTGATTATTGTTATAATTGTTATCATTTTGTAGTAAGAACACTTAACATAATATCTACCCTCTAAGCAAAATTTAAGTATACAATACAGTATAGTTAGCCGTAATTGACATTATTTTTATTACATGTTTATATTGAATTATTTTGCTCTTTTTCTTTTCAGTATTGAGAGGGATACATTTCACACAGCCTTAAATTATATATATGAACTTTCACATTTTAATTACCAAAAAAAAAATAAATAAATAATAGAAGCTTTCGCCGAACACAAAATGTTTCTATTTTTATTATTCATGCATTTTTTTTTAATTCTTTTTTTCATTAGTTTCAGGTGTACAAAACAATGTAATAGTTAGATATTGACGCCACTCAAAAAGTGATAACCCTCCTCCCCAATCTACTACCCTTCTGACATCTTATATAGCTGTTACTGTTCCATTGACTCTATTCCCTATACTGTACTCCTCATTCTGTGACCATATATATATATATATATATATATACACACTCACACACACACGTATATATAATTACGTATATAATTATAGTTGACGTTATATATATAATTGATATATATACATATTTTTGATATATATAATTATAGTTGACATATAATTATGTATATAATTGATATATATAAATATATATGTATATAAAATTATTGTTGATATTTAATGGACTATGTAGATGCCTTACCACTGCACTTTACACCTGAAGCTGAAGCTGAATAATATTATTCATTCTTATAAAATCTACAAGAAAGAAATAAAGAATAATCTTAAACTTTATTCATAACTTGTCAATACAATATTATTAAAAAGGAGAAAAAATATTCTCCTAACAGAGGTCACTTTGTGCTTTTGGAAAATTAAAAGTATAATTTTAATATGATATCACAATACCACATTCATTTAAAGATACCAGATATATTTAAAATTAATTTTTAACACTGATTTAAGTGGATAAAGTATTTCTCAGCTATCTTATCACTTTGGTTTTCTATAATACAGAGGGTGCAGTTTACTTAAAGGAGAGTTAGGAGGAAGTGAGAGTTTAAAAGAGTGAGAACCATTTTCAACATATGGCTGCCTCAAACCACACACCAGCTGAATGCATCCAGTCCTGTACTCAGGTTTATTTTCTCAAGTACGCTGGGGCATTTTTGCACTGCTGCGTTCTAAGAGCTGAGGTAATGAGACAATGTTGAAGCCTCCAAAGTGATGATTTCCTCCACAAAACAAAGACTCAATGTGATAAATTCAGGTTGTAATAGGATGGAGTTCATTTCTTCTACCTGTGTTCATTTTCCATTGATTGGTGACAGGAGAGCGAGGGCTTTTCACTGTAATTTTTTTTTCCATCCTAACTTTTTTTTCCAATTGCTTTTGCTGGTTTTTTTGTTTGTTTGTTTGTTTTTGTTTGTTTGTTTGTTTTTAGTTTCATGTGTACAAAGCAACGTAATAGACATTTAAACCCCTCATAAAGTGATATCCCACCCTCCAACCTACTACCTCTCTGACATATAGCTGTTATAATACCATCGACTATCTTCTCTATGATGTACTCCACATCCCATGTCTATATGTACCTATATATTTAGTTATAGTTGACATTCAATATTATTCTACTTCAGCTCTGGAGTTGGGGGCAGAGTGAAAAAGGTGAAGGCATTAAGAAATACAAATTGATAGCTAATACAGTATGGGGAATATAGTCAACCATGTTGTACAGATCACTGTCACTCTTCAGCTCTGCCTGGCTCCAGATTGTTCTTGGCCCCAGCTGGAGGTATGTGTATTGTGTCGGTAAGAATCCATTAGGCTCTGAAGTATGACGTGACTCTGGACAAGTGTAGCTTAGCCCTCTGTCCTGGAGTGGGATCAGCATGGGATAAAGCTGTAGTCAGCATGTTAGTCTACTTATAGAGAATTATGGTTACTTGTGGCTACTCTATTTAAGTTCAAACTCAAACCATTTTCTCTAAGTTATGGTTCTATAATTGGAAGGATAAATTCAGCTAGATTTTTATACATTAGTTTACCTACACTTAACAGTTATTTATTCTAATTAGAATAATTCTAATTAGAATATTCTAATTAGAAAATATTCTAATTTACTTTCTATTATTCATTATTAGTAATATTTGGGAAGTAAAAATTTTACATATTTAACATTATGTATTTGAAACATTTTACTTTTAAATAAGGAAAATCATTTAAGAACCTACAAAATTACTCAGCATTATCTTAAATAGGTTCTATTTTTTTAAACCATTAGTAACAAATAATATATGCCACCATTTAAATCTTAAGAGAAGTTTTCAGTGAATGCTAGTAAAAAAAAATGGTTTTGCCTAATTTATTTCTTGTTTACTTACAACAGAAGTAAAATCTCATATAGAAACTATATTGACATTTCCAAGTTTATTCACCCATGTTATTTACACTTTTTGGTTTACTGAGTTTTATTAAAGCTAATCTTCTGATCTTTTGTTTAGCATCTTAAAGTTATTGGGCTGAAAAATATGTAACCTTCACATTCCATAATTAGCTGTTACAGGATTTTGATACCCAGTGGAGCACAGTATGAAAGTTTAGTATGTATTTACTGTTGGAAATTTCCATCCATGAATCTTGAAGGCATTTGCAAATATAGGTTGTAATTTCAGTGAATTCGTTGTCAGTGTTTTATCTCCAATCATATGAAGATATATCATCTAAAGAAGTCAGGTTTAAACTGCTTGTTTTCTGAATTAATAGAGGGAGAAAGTATGTGAAAAATATAATAAACAATAATTTTAAATGATTTATAAGTTGCCTTTGAATTTATTTTATTTTTATAGAGAAAGCAAAATATTTACCATAGTAATGCAATCAGGCAGGCCACAAGTGAACCTTTGCATTTGTCATGTCACCAAATGCAAAAACATACGTTATTATTTATGTGGCTAGTAGGATAAGCAAATTTAGCCAAAAAATAAACAAACAAAAGCCATATATATATATATATATATATATATACACACACACACACACACATATATACATATATGTATAACACTTAAATTTAGATTTCAGAAAAATAACAAATTTTCTAGTATAATACTATAGTTAATTTATATGTCAATGTGTTTGGATCATGGGACGGCCAAGTATCTGGTGAAACAGAGTTTCTGGGTCTGTCTGTCAGGGTGTTTCTAGATGAGATTAGCATTTGAATGAGCAGATTCAGCAAAGTGGATTGCCCTCCCTAATGTGGGAGGACATCATCCAATATGCTGAGGGCCTGAATAGAACAGAAGTGGAGGAAGGGAGAATTTGCTCTCTTTGAGTTTATGCAGGCATCTTCTCTTGCCATCTCTGCTCCTGGTATTCAGACCTTCAGACCTGGACTGCAATCTACACTTTCAGCTGTCTGGCTTTCAGGCCTTCAAACTACACCACCCCTTTCCTGTGTCTCTAGCTTGCATACAGTAGGTGGTAGGACTTCTCAGCCTTCATCACAATGTGAGCCAATACCGTATAATAAATCTCTTTATATATCCTATATACTTGTAATCTCTACATCTATTTCTATCTCCATCTCAATATCTATATCATGTATATCTATATCTATAATCTATATTTATATCTATGTCATCTATCTATAATAAACTGTATAATAATCTATATGTATATATATGAGATATCTATCTATCATTATCTATATCTCCTATTAGTTCTTTTCCCTGGAGAACTCTAATACACATTGTGTATCTCCAATATTGCATGCGACATACTTATGCTAAGAATCATTCCTTATTTATCTGAAATTCATATTTAACTACGTATCTTGTAATTAATTTCACAACCTTAGGAACAAATGTTTAACATACCTCCAACTTGTTCCTCACTCATCTTTCAGAAGATTTTTTGAGAACTGCAGAATGAGGAGAAAAGCATAAGGTAGGTAGCATTCAAAAATTAAAATAAAGATCCCTATGAGAACAGCCCCTGGGTTTCAAAGAACCTCTCCCTGATTCTCTCTGGCCTCTTCAGAGCGAAGACCTGAATCATTTAATGAAGAAACTAGAAATACTTCCCCTTTAGAGAGTTCATCAGAAATGGGGGAAAGTGGTGCAAAACCAAGCTAAACCAAACCAAACACCTTGCTTTTCAGGTGTCGTCTCTGTCTCTGTGTGGTGAAATATTCAGAGAACTAATTGAAATTCTACCATACAACTCACTTTAACATTGACAATGAGTTAACCAGGAAAATTCTGTTCACTCGGCAATAGCCACTTTCAATCATAAGAGAAAAAGCCAAGTCTTTGACAGATGTTAGGAAAACTTACATTATTTGGACTTAAATGATTTCATCCTAATTTTAGATTCCAGCTGCTGGTTATAGAATCTTTACAAGATGTAGGCACCTCAGCTCATTATAGTGCTATACACCCTCTATTTCTTCATGAATTAGAAATGTTGCATTAATCAGAGGCACAAAAGAGAGAAAGTGGATGTCAGTTCTGGGAAGGAGCGAGGTGGTACAGGTCACTGTTAAATTTAACAACTTAATTTATTGGTGACTATTTTTAAAGCACTTTCCTAACTCCATCCACTCTTGAAATTAAATTTGAGCAGGCAGCCATATTCTGACTCATACTTTTCTTTTTTCTCTACAAATGTAGTGTGGCTTTTTCTCCCCCTCATTTTTATCTGTTTGATGTTTATATTTAGCTCGTTGCATTAATGAGTCGATCAGCGCTCTGAAGACAATAGTTGGCAACCATTTATTTTCTTCTGTTATAAAAGCAATGAAAGAAAAATACTTCAATGTTGGTTTTTTTTTTTTTGTCTATGAAATAGGTCTTTGTGCTGTTAATCTGTTTCTCTTTCTAGAACTCTTAAGACCTGTCAGTATCAATCATTTTGGTCCTAGAAATCCCTTGGGCCCTGTTGCAGTTATATAGTTTTTTGGATGTATGTTGAGTAGTCACCATAGACCAACTATAAGCAAATCTACACATGATGATATCTGTCATTTCTATTTCCTATATTAAAAAAACGCTTTATTATTATTAAGGATCAATATATATAATAATCTAAACTGTCAGAATTTGTATTCCTATACTTTTGGTCATGAAACTTTTTGTTCAGATGAAATGTTAGAACGGCACCAAAACAAATAATACCTAGAAAAGTGGATCTCCTCTGATGAAAGTATCACTCACTCTTATATTCCCTTTGTGGGGGTTTCCAGGAAGGTTTCAGGAACTCTCTGGAATTCTCCAAACCACATTTTGAAGTGCAATCAATACTTGCTACAAATATTATAGTAAACAAGAACATTTATAAAGCCAAAGTTACAGAAGAAAATAAAAGAAATGGGAGTCGATTAGTATACTTGCTGTTTTCTAAATCATCTCAAATTGACATTAGACATCTACAGACCAAGTGAAATATTCCTATATCCCCACACCTCACTCTAGACATACCTTCCTTAAAGTAAGTACATGATATTGTTACAACTGTTTGCATGTCTGTCTCTCACTAGCTTGTGCATTAGGGGATGTGCATTCTGGATCAGCACATCTGGCTCCAAATGTCCTAACACATCACCAGGTACTGTTTGGCATCGATGATCCTAGACTGTTGAGGGGGAAACCCAACATTTCAAGTGACTGAGGCTCTACCTTCTCTTGATTCTGTGTATGCGCCAGGCTCCTCCAACTTGAATACACTGAGAGTCAGGCAAGAACCTGGTACTGTACGGTCATTAGCTAATTGATGTTTTAGCCTAATAGAAAGTTTGTTCTTTTAAGATGAAGTTATGAATTTCTCCCTAAACTACTTGTGACCTCTTTTGTCCCAAGTTTCTCAACTTTTTTGCTAGTGGTGTCTTTTCCTCTCCTCCAAAAACTAACAACAAAAAGTAACTCCACTTCTCTTCTAGAATAAAAAAATAATAACAATGACCTCCATGAGTCGTTTAAATCAGAGCCTAGGCATCATTTTTCTACAAGTCCTTCCTCAAGAAATACTGTAATTTAAAAAATTATATTTCTACTAATACAGATGTCAAGCTTGATTAAGTCTCACATTTGTTCACGATGTAGGATTATAGATTTTTTTTTACTTAAGACTATTTGAAATTTTGATAAGTCAGAATTTTCTTGGTAAGCAGTGACAACTTATAAGTTCATCTACTGACATTTTCTTCATCCACTGAACTCATATGCAAACTTCAAACCGAGTTCTCCTAGACAATTTTCCTGGCCTGCCCTCCATCTCACTACCTCAATCTGAGTGGAGTTACTTTATTCAACTGGAAGCCAGTGGAAGTCAGGACCAGCCTTGCTTGACATTTTATCCTTAATGCTCAGCACAGGGCCTGGAACATGGCAGGTATAAAAAAGCCAAAGAAAAATAAATAAATTGTAAAAAAGTAACAGGTATGATGACCCCTCTACTGTGTGTGTGTACTATGTGAGCCATTCATGAGTCAAAGGTAAGGATTGACCTTTGCCACAAAGGGGAAGGAAACATGTCTAACTAAGCAATTCTGTTAATATGCTTTTAAAGAGAAATCAAATATGGTAGATTTGTGAGGATGAGGGAAAGGAGACAGAATTTAACTCTGTCTGATGGCATGAGGAAAGACCACAGAGACACACACGTGAGTGTTGAGATAAAACCTTGAGAGTGATGAAAGTATATCAGGGAACAGGGGTGCAGGGGAAAGGGTGCAGGGCACATTCTGGGCATTTGGGATAATACCAGATTTCGCCAATTCTGAGACACTTCAATTGTAAGCTACACAATTAAAGTTAAAATGTGGTTTTTAAAATATGTATTATGAAAGGATCTGCACATATTGTTTTTTTTTTTTTTTGTAATAATAACTTTAATAGAATTTGGCCGAATATGGTATCTCCAAATTAAATTGTGTAATTAAGTAGCTGATTTAGATTTACGATTTTTAATCGAAATCAGTTCTAAATTTGTGCTCACTAATAGAAGATCCAAGAAAAATTAAGGGTCACTCTAATTAGCAATTCACCAATTATTTATCAACTATTTAATGATTTCATCTGAGACATTTTTCATATTTTGAGACATTTATTACTGTATTTGTGATATGTCTTTCAATCAGCGGTGTATCATAGTTTAATTGGGAGTTTTTCCTTTTTGGAGGTACCGTGAATTCTCATCCTTGCAATAATGTGCTGTATATAAGTGGCCATGCACACTGGCTTGGCGAATACTGCTGTTCCTAGGAGAATGTACGATTCAGTTGTGAGTCTCTGATCACAACATTTTCATCAACAAATCTATGCATACCTTTGTTTTGTGTGTGTTTCTGTTTAAAGACACCTTATTTAATAGAGATTGTTGACTCATTAACATTGAACTCACGCGTGGCCAAAAGTCAGGAACAAACGGCCTGATGAGGCTTCTCTAACGTACCTATTCTCTCTGTCAGACACATCGCAGGCCTGCTGTACTTAGAAACACTAGTCAGCCCTTCAGCTTTGGGTTTGGGAAACATTTTAGGGAGATAAATCACCAACAAAAAAGAAAAAAAAAGAAAAAAAAGAAAGGGCACTGTATATATAGATTGCAGATAGGACCCTTGTTTATAGTATCAGAGCTGAACCAAGAGGGCAGAGCGTCACCTTTGACCTCACTGGGCGGGCAATCAAAGTTTGTCTCTGCTCTGTGCCTTCACATGCCTGTGAATGACCCTAAACATGTTACAAATCTTATTTTGGGAATTACAAATAAGTTTTAGCAAATAGTGAATTTGCAAATATGAAGCTTATGAATCATGAGGATCAATATAAAAGGATAGATTGTTTCTTGTAACCAATAAGTATATGAAGTGATGCATTTTTCATAATCAGTGCTAGCAGTTGATAGGCTTTGTAAGTAGTTAGGTAGGTTTTGTAATTATTGGGTTAGGTAAAATAGCTAAAGAGAAATTAAAACATATTAAAATTAAACACTAAAATATATGAAAGTGCTTTATTTTAAGTTTGCAGATGGAACCAAGAATTATTCACAAGATCCTTTCAAATGATTGCTAAAATCAGCTAGAACTACAGATAGAATAAGATTTACAAACTGGACTTAAAAACTTGATTGTGAACTAAGAATTTGAATTGGTAACTTTAATATATCAAACAAGTTTTAAAATAAAAAGGAGACATCTGACTAGCCTTTCCTATTTGTAAAAGATGCTCTTAAGTTTACCAAAAATGATGGAAAACAATCCAGAAGGAAGTGCAAGAAGAACACCCCCAGTGTGTGCAGCGTATCGTGTAAGCAGATTCTTCCTAGCCTGGTATGGAGGGGCAGTGGGCAAAGGCTATGTAGAACTTGGCGGGGGTCGGGGGCGAGGGTTGCTGGGGAAGGGGGTACAGGAAAGGAAAACCTCAATGAAGTGGCATCTGTGGACCTGACTGGGACGGGAATAATCTTGATTTGAGTGAAAAATAATCATTGTGTGGCACTTGAAACTTACTTGAAAGCCTATAGATGAAAATTGGTGCCATGATTGGAAATGGGAGATCAGAGTAAAAAAATATATGTAAGTTCAGGGAAAGAACAAAAAAACTCTACTTTTGAATTTTTGAGTTCTTTAAATTGTGGAAAAGTGAAACTATTAAAATGATTGTAGTGTCAGAGGAAAAACAGGACTTTATATTGGCGCTATTGACCAAGGCACCAGCCACTACAGACAATAGATGTGGAAACCCAAAATGGCATAACTAACAAGTAGACATTTCCAGATTCCTAGGAACTGGCAGAGAGTCTGAAACCCCACAAAAGGGTCAGAGATGTTAAAGAGAATGAGAAATAGTGGGAGAGATTTTTCCTTTGGCGAAAACAGTGTTTAGTCTCCTGAAGTTGGGGTGCACAATTTCCACCAGGGAGACCCAGATTGTAAGATATTGGGCTGGTAAGCAGGCTTGCTGGAAGAGTGAGCAGTGCTGCCCTGGCACTGGCCTGCTCTGCTAAAGTGTACCAAGGAAAAAGGATGCAGGACTCTTTCCCTTGGATCAGACTTGAGACACATTGGGGATGTGAGTGAGCTGGCCTGTTACTGTCTTAGAGTTTTTCAAATGCTTCCTAGGAGGTCAGCCTGGGAATCCAGTGGAGAAAGTTTATTATGGAGCAGAACTGTAACAACAGAGGCTAAGGGTCCGGGAAAAGGAGGAACAGAATACACCTTCCATGGGAACAGATGTCGTGGAGGAAAACTACATGGAATTCTCCAGGGAACCCATGGGCGTGTTCACCAGAGAAAGAATGAACTCTAAACATTTGTCAGGCTCAAATGTATAGAGAGTGCAAAACCATCTTATAAATGATAAAGGCTGGGAAAGAAAAAATATATTTGTAGTCGAACACACAATGCTAGGTTCATTAACTTGCTGCACCATGGGAAGGAAACCTCATACCATGAAGAACCGTGGGGCCAATTGGTATGAGGGATTTAGGGTGTGCTTGGGATAGCACTTGTACGGGTGATGTTGGGGCAGCATCAAGAAAGTGAGGGCTTGTTCTGGCTTGGGAGCTATCAGAAAGCAAGGGGTAGTTTCATGATAGACCTCAGAGTAGCTTTACAAAGGAGGTAGGAGTAACTAAGTGGGATAGAGTTGTCATTGATGAAGAACTGACGGTTCCTCGTGTTAGCCCGGCAACACAGATGTTTGATCCTTTTTTATGGTGGCCGAGTGTTCCTGTTTGTGTGTCCGTCTATCACAGTTATGAGGTAATCTTTTCTGATATTGCTATTATGTGAAATTCTTTATGTTTAGCACCAAGTTTGTTGCCAGGCCAGCTACCCGAGAGTTCTCAACTATTGGGAGTATTTTATCATTGTTTTGTTTTGTTGTATTTCATTTTGATTTACTCATGAGAGTCAAATAAAAATTTCCTGCTCTCTTTTCATTGCCTTCCCCATATTCTACCACGAAGGAGGAGTCAGTTACAACATTGAGATGGGGGTCAGATGGCAGATGGGGAAAAGTGAATTTGCATAAGGGAAATCAATGACAATCTCCTCCTCGAAGGCAGATGACAAACACCTGTAGGCAGGTAACAAATCTACAGTTGATTGGAATCTGAAATGTTGCCTTTGGGTGAAAATTGAAGAATTAGTTTATGTATTACACTTGATTATATATTGCAACTTAGAGTGACCACAGAATGTTATATTAACCAGGTATAACCAGAGAAATCATGGGGCCTGCCTGAATTTCTGTTCAGAGGCAGTAAAACTTAGCCATGGAGAGACAGAGCAGGAGACAAAAGAAATTTTTCACTTTAAAAACATCCTGAGAGTCAGGAATGGTGAATAGTTACACTTTCTCCTCTTTGGTTTCTTTTCTTCTGGTCTCACACTTAATGTGGTGCAGGCCTGACACTGTCAAGGAATAGACTTCCAATCCAACAGATCTAAGTCATGAATCTTTACATCTTCAGTTTCCTCCCTAATTAGGTAGGCTTGATACTCATAGGAACTCAATATACATCAAATAGATGAAATTGTTGAAACACAAAGAGACGTGTAATTAAATAGTAATATATGATCGTCAAATCAGATTCCAGCTAAAAACCCTTTTATGTGAATTTTTTTTGTTAATTACATAAAATACTTCATTGAAAGTGTTTGTTTTGTTTGTTTTGCTGTATCCTTTATAAGACAACTTTATGAAGGTAAAATTTACATCATTAAAGTCCATTCATTTAAACTATACAGTCCAGTGTGTTTTGCCAAACATATACACACATACCAATTATGTGACTATATCACCCACAAAATTCCCTCATGTCTTTTTGAATAAATCCCACTTGCTACACCCGGCCACTGGCAACCATTCATCTGACTTTTATCCCTGTAGTTTTGACCTTTCCAGATGACAAACAAAGGGAATCATTCTGTAGTTATCCTTTTATATCTGGCTTTTTTCACTGAAGATAATGTGTGAGATTTATCCATGTCAGTACATGTCTCAGTAGTTTTTCCTCTTTAAAAGATTTTTATTAAAAATATAGCTAACATATGATATTATATTAGTTTCAGGGGTCCACCATGATTATTCAACATTTATATACCTAAAGAAGTGATCACCATGGTAAGTCCAGCAACCATCTGACACCGTACCACACTGTCACAATATTATTGTCTATATTCCCTATGATGTACATTGCATCCCCATGACTTGTTTTATACTTGGAAATTTAGACCTCTAATTCCCTTCACCTTTCCCCGCCTTTTTAAAATTTTTCAATTACATTTGACGTTCAATATTTTATATTCATTTCAGTTGTACAGTATAGTGGTTAGATATTTATATAATTTAAGAAGTGATCCCCCTGACTAGTCTAGTAGTACCCAACTAGCACTATACATAGTTGTTACCATATCATTGACTGTATTCCCTACGCTTTCCATCCCCATGACTATTTTGTAACTGCTAATTTGTACTTTTTAATCCCTTCACATTTTTCACCCTGCCCTCCAACCATCCTCTTATTTATCACCCCAATAAATCTAGTACCCATCTTACACCATACATACAAGTAACTATTACAATATTATTGACAATATTCCTTAGGCTATGCCCTCATCCCCATTACTACTTTATAACAACCAAGTTGTACCTCTTAATCCCTTCCCCTTTTTTACCCACACCCTTAACCCCCTGCCGTCTGTCAAAAATCAAAATGTTCTTTGTATTTATGAGTGTGTTTCTTTTTCGTTTGTTTATTTTGTTCTTTAGATTCCACAGTGAAATGTCATTACATCTGTCTTTCTATTTCTGACACTCCAACTCAGCACAATACATTCCAGGTCTATCTGTGCTACCAGGGGTGGCAAGAACCCATTTCCTTCCATGGCTGAACAATGACTGAGCAATATTCCATTGTATATATGTACCTCCTCTTCTTTATCTATTCATCCATTGACAGACACCCAGGCTGCCTCCAGCTTAGCCATTGTAAACAATACTGCAATGAACATATGGATGCATATGTTGGATTTCTTTGGATAAATAACCTGAAGAGGGATTATTGGATCCTTCTTTGTTTCTTGTTATAACCTTTGTTTTAAACTTTTTTTTCCATTTTCAGAAAATATCCTTTTTCCATCCCTTTACTTTCTGTCTGTCTGTATCTTTCAATCTGAAGTGTCTCTTTTAGGCAGCATATGTAAGGGTTTTGTTTTCTTATCCATTCAGCCCTCTTGTGTCATTTGATTGGAGCATTTAATCCATTTACGTTGAAAGTAATTGCTGATAGGTGCGTAGTTATTTCCATTTTATTATTCATTTCATCATATATATATATATATATATATATATATATATATATATATATATATATATATATATTTTCCCCCCCATCTTAAAGAAGTCCCTCTAATAGTCCATGTAATATTGGTTTGGTGGTGATGAACTGCCTTAGCTTTTTCTTATTTGGGAAGTTCTTTATCTGTCCTTCCATTTTAAATGATAGCCTTGATGTTGTAGGTCCTTACTTTTCATCACATTAAATATTTTGTGCCAGCCCTTCTGGCCTGCAAAGTTTCTGTTGAGAAATCAGCTGACAATCTTGTGGGGGCTCTCTTATAAGTTACTAGTTGCCTTTATCTTGCTGCCTTTAGGAATCTCTCTTTGTGTTTAACTTTTGTCATTTTAATTATAATGTGGCTTGGTGTGGGCTTGTTTAGTTTCATCTTGTTTGGGACTCTTTATGCTTCCTGGACTTGTATGTCTATTTCCTTTGCCAAGTTAGGAAAGTTTTCAGTCATTATTTCTTCAAGCATGTTCTCAATCCTTTGCTTGTTCTCTTCTTATTCTGGTACCCCTATGATGCAAATATTGTTGTGCTTGATGTTGTCGCAGAGGTCTCTTAAATAACCCTCATTTTTTGGATTCTTTTTTCTGTTCCGATCAGGTGTTTTCTGCTATCTTACTTTCAAATTGCTGATTCGATCCTCTGCTTCATCTAGTCTGCTGGTGATTCCTTCTAGTGCAGTCTTCATTTCGGTTATCGTATTCTTCACTTCTGACTGGTTCTTTTTTATGGTTCCTATGTCCTTTTTTATGCTTGCTGTCTCTTTCTTGACATTCTCATTAAGTTCCTTGAGCATCCTTATAACCATTGTTTTGAACCCTGTATCTGGTAGCTTGCTCTCCTCCATTTTGTTTAGTTCTGTTTCTGGAGTTTTCTCCTGTTCTTTATTTGGGATGTATTTCTTTGTTTCCTCATTTTTTGCTGTCTCTCTGTATGTTTCTATGTATTAGGTATATCTGCTATGTCTCTCAGTCTTGGCCAGGTGCCCTTATGTAGTAGGTGCCCTGTGGGGCCCTGCCACAATCTCCCTGATCACCTGCTCCAGGTGTGTACCTTGTGTGGGTTGTGTGTGCCCTCCTATTATAGTGAGCCTTGATTGCTATTGGCATATCAGTGGGTAGGATTGACCCTCAGGCTGAGTGGCTGTGGGGCTTGTCCATGTCCACAACTTATAGGCTGCTGTGCATAAGGCTTACCTCACTGAGTGGAATTCACCCAAATAGGCTCTGGTGTCTGTTGAGACTGCCCTTTGTGTGTGCTGCTTATGAGCTTAATTGCATGGTGCTCTGCTGTGGTCTGAAGCACACCTCCAAATATGTTCATTCTGGGTCTTCTTGGGAGGGGCCCTGGTGCAGGCGCAGGTCACCTAATGCCTATGACTGGTGGGGACTACCTGGTAGGAACTACAAAGCAGAGAAAGTGCCTCTGACATTGGGGGAGTTGGGTGGGGGGGGGTCTCAGTGGTGTCAGCAGAATGGGGGGAGCAGAACTCACCAGACCAATCAGATTCAGATTTGGCTCCATGGGGGAAGGCTCAACACAGGAAGGATTGTGCTCGCCTACCAGCTGCATGGGAGGAGGCTCCATCACAGGGAAAATGGTGACTCTCCTCCAGCCCTTGCCTGAGGACACATACCTCAGTGTGCCTCCCCTCCTCATGCCTCTGACACCTCCCCGCCAAATCACCATTCCTCCGCCAGAGCCCAGGGTGAGTGCCTGCAAGTCAGTGAGTCTGTGCACTGTCCGTTTAAGAGGATGTCTGTGTTTCCCACAGCCTTCCATCCTAACTGGATGGTTGGAATCCTCACTGTTTTCCACAGCCAGATGTTATGGGGGCTCTTCTTTCTGGCACCAGTACTCCAGGCTGAGGAGTCTGGTGTGGGGCTGGGTCCCTGGCTCCTCTGGGGGAACCTCCACAGCCGAGATATACCTTCTGATTCTCAAGCATCACACAAGGTTTGGAGCCAGCCTGTTTTGAGTCTCCGCCCCTGCCATCAGTCTCACCATAGCTTTTTTATATCCTTGGTTGTAAGACTTCTGTTCAGCTAGACTTCAGATTCTCCAGATTGATTTTTGATACTTTAGTTGTAATTTTAATGTGTTCATGGAAGGAAGCAGGCACAGTGTTTATCTACTTTGCTATCTTGGATCTCTCCCCAGTTTTTCCTGTTTTTACTAAGTAGCTTTTGATTGTATGGACATGTGACAACTGTGTTTCCATTCACCAGTTGATGGACATTAGGATTGTTTCTAGGTTTTGGCTGTTATGAATATAGATGTTATAAATGTTCAGTCTTGTGTGGACACGTATTTTAATTTCTCATGAGTGAATATATAGGAGTGGATTTGCCAGGTCAGTGCTAGGAAAGTGTATGTTTAACATTATATATATATAATGTTTTATATATATATATATAAAACAAAAGTGTACGTTTAACATTATATATATAATGTTATATATACATAACAAAAGTGTACATTTAACATTATATATATGTAATGTTATATATGTAACAAAAGTGTACGTTTAACATATATATAATGTTATATATATATATATATATATATATATATATATATATATATATATAAAACAAAAAACTGCAAAATGGTTTTCCAAAGTGGATGTATCATTCTGCACTCCTACAAGTAATGCATGCAAGTTTTGGATGCTGGTCATCTTCCTCAGCACTTGGTATTGTTGTCCTTATTGTTACAATAATTACTATTATTATATTTTTGTCAGTGTACAGTAGTAGTATCTCATTTTGTTTTTAACTTGTGGTTTTAATTTGAATATCTCCGATGACTACTAATTTGGGAATATTTTTTGTTTCTTTGCCATTTGCATCTCTTTTTTGATGAAGTATTTGTTTAAAGCTTGTATCCAAGATTTAGATCAGGTTTTATGTTTTCTCATTGGAGAGATGTATTTCTTATATATTCTGGAAATAAGTCTTTTATCAGAAATGCATATTGCAAATATTTTTCTACAGTTTATGAGATACCTTTTCATTTTTATAATTATATTTTTTAAAGAATATGAGTTTTTAATATTACAGTACTGTAATTTATCAGTTTTTGAAATATATGTGCCTGTTATATTTTATCTAAGAAATTTTTGCCTAACTCAAGACTACAAAGATTTTTCTCCTCTTGATTTTTCTATAAGATTCACATTTTTTTCACTCTTACATTTTAGTCTATGATCACTTTAAGAGAATTTTCATATGTGTCATGTGGCAGGGTCAAGTTTCATATTTTTCAGGTTAATGCCCAATTATTTTAGTATTATTGTTTAGAAGATGATTTCTCCTTATAATTACTTCAGTGCTTTTGTCAAAAATCAATTGTCATATATGTGTGGGTCTATTTCTAGATATTCTATTCTTTTCTATTTATTTGTATAATCTTGCTCCAATACCACAGAATGGTTATTGCTCAAGCTTTTTAGTACATCTTGGAATCCAGTAGTTTAAAACTTCAATATTACTGTTGTTTTCCAAAGTGGTTTTGGTTATTTCAGGTCCTTTATTTTTTCATATAAATGTTAGAATCTCCTCATTTTCTTTCAAAATAACCTGCTGGGATTATTTTGTTATGAAATTGCATTGAATTTATGGATCAATTTGCAGTGAATTCACTTCTTAATAATGTTGAGTCTCTTAACTGGTGAACAATGTTTTTAATCTCCATTTATTTAGAAATTTAATTTTCCCTACCATCGTTTTGCTGTTTTTGCATACACATCTTGGACATATTTTGTTAATTTTATACTGAAGGTTTTCTTAATTTTAATATTATTTTAAGTGAATTTTCTTTTTTTAAAGATTTTATTGGGGAAGGGGAACAGCGTGTATTTCCAGGACTTTTTTGGAGAACAGTGTGTTTTTCCCAGGACCTAGCAGCTCCAAGTCAAGTTGTTGTCCTTCAATCTTAGTTGTGGAGGGCACAGCTCAGCTCCAAGTCCAGTCACCATTTTCAATCTAGTTGTGGGGTACGCAGCCCACCATCCCATGCGGGAGTCAAACTGGCAACCTTGTTGTTAAGAGCATGCACTCTAACCAATTGAGGCAAATGCCCACCCCTGGGCAGCTCAGCTCAAGTTGTTGTCTTCAATCTAGTTGCTGAGGGTGCAGCTCACTGTCCCAAGTGGGAATCAAACCAGCAACTCTGTTGCTCAGAGCTTGCCCTCTAACCTACTGAGCCATCCAGCTGCCCCTTAAGTGAGCTTTTAGCACTAATTTTAATTTATAATGTTTTTGTACACTAAATAGAAAAATAGTTATTTTTTTATATATTGACTGTGTACTTTGCCACCTTGCTAAATAGACTTTTGTTCTAGTAATTTTTTTTTTTTAAGATTTGAAATTTTAGATATTGTAGGACATATCATTTAGGTAAAGTTTGCATCTGTCTTCATTTCCATATTCTTTATTTCCCATCTGTATAATGTTTCATTTTTTCCCCTCTTAATTCACTGGCTAAGACATATGGTTCAATGTTAATAGAAGTAGTGAGAGTGAGCATTCTTGCCTTGTTTCTAATATGGGGAAAAATACTGGGTCTTTAGCTATTAAATATTATGGGGGCTGAGCTTTTCATACAACCCTTTATCAGGTTAAGAAGTTTCCCTCCTTCTCCAACTTTAATGAGATTTTACCATAAATGAATGTTCAATGCTGTCTATTTTTTTGGTATCTATTAGGACAATCGATGGTTTTTCTTTTTAGTCTGTTGACATGGTGCACTACAGTGATTGATTTTCAAATGTTCAACTAATCTTGAATTCTGGGGATAAAACCCAGTTGGTTTTGGTGTGTAATTCCTTTTATATACTGCTGAATTCAATTTGCTAGTATTTTGCTAAGAATTGTGTCTATCTTCTTGAGGAAAATTGGTCTTAGTTTTCTTATAATGTCTTTGTCCAGTTCTTATATCAGGGTAGTGCTAGCCTTATTAAATGAGTTGGGAAATATTCACTTATCTTCTATTTTTTGGAAGAATTTGTATAAAATTGGTATTATTTTTTTTAAATAATAGGTATCATTTTAATTCATTAATGAAGACCTCTGGGTTTGGAATTTTTTTATGGGTAGGTTTTTAACTACAAATTTAACTTATTTAACAAAGACTATTCCTCCTATTTATTTTATTTCCTTGCATGAGTATTGGTAGTTTGTGTCATATAAGGAATTTGTTCATTTTTTCAATGCATTCAAATTTATTGGCATAAAGGTGATAGTAATCTTCCCTTATTAACCTATTAATGTACGTAGAATCTTCAATGATGTCCCCTCTTTCACCTCTGGTACTGGTATGTTGTTATCCTTTTTTTCTGTTTTCCTAAATTAGTCTATTCAAAGAGCCAGCTTTTGGTATTGTTTTTTTCCCAATTGATTTTCTGTTTCTTTGTTTTGCTATATCTATTCTTTTTTTCTCCTGATGCTTTGTGTTTAATTTGTTCTTATTTTGATTTCCTAAGGTGGAAGTTTAGTTTATTGATTTCAGACATTGCTTTTTCCCCTAATATAAATGTTTAATTATTTAAATGTCCCTCTTAACACTGCTTTGGCTGCATCCCACAAATTGATGTGGTATGTTTGTTTTCATTTCCATTTAATTCAAAATTCTTTCTAATTACTTGATGTTGAAGTCATGGTAGAACAGGTAGGGATTTTTAACTCTTGCTCCAGCCTCAGTATTAGGAATATCCTATGAATCTGGGCCTCAAAAGTGGGGCTTTCTTAGTAGCTCTACTTCTACCCCTACAAATACATCTGAGGTTGGACAGTTAAGTCCGTGAACTCATCCTAGAAAAAGTACTACATACCTTATTGCTGAATATCACTATAGTCACCTTCGAAGTACTTCCCTTGGGAAGCTATGCATCGATGCCAGCACCTAGTCCACCCTTCAAAGCAATTTTGGAACTCTTTTTCTGGGATGGCCATCAGAGCTGTAATCGTATTACCCTTGATGTCCTGAATGTCATCAAAATGTCTTCTTTCAATATTTCCTTTATATTCAGGTAAAGAAAGAAGTCATTGGCGGCCAGATCAGATGAGTAGGGAGGGTTTTCCAATACAGTTATTTGTTTACTGGCTAAAAACTCCCTCACAGACAGTACCGTGTGAGCTGGTGCATTGTCGTGATGCAAGAGCCATGAATTGATGGCATGAAGTTCAGGTTGTCTAACTATTTTCACGCAGCCTTTTCAGCACTTCCAAACAGTAAACTTGGTGAACTGTTTGTCCAGTTGGTACAAATTCATAATAAATAATCCCTCTGATATAAAAAAAGTTAGCATCATTGCAACAAGTTCGCAAAATTAATTGGCAAACCTCGTATGTTGAAATCCTAACCCCAGTACCTCAGAATGTGATCTTATTTGGAAGCAGGATCATTGCAGATATAATTAATTAAGATGAGGCCATTATGTTGGGCCCTAATTCAACATAACTGATGTCCTTGTAAAAATAGGCAATTTGGTCATACACACACACACACACACACACACACACACACACACACACACAGAACCATATTGAGGTAAAGGCAGAGAATGGGGTCATGTTCCTCCAAGCCAAAGAACACTGAAAATTGCCAACAAACCACCATAAGCTGGGGGAGAGGCATGGGTCAGATTCTTTCCTCATAGTCCTCAGAATGAACCTACTCTGCTGACACCTTGATGTTAGACTTTTAGCCCTCAGAACTGTGAGGCAATCAATTTCTCAGTCACTCAGTTTGTAGCAGTTTGTATTGCAGCCTTAGCAAATTAATACACACCTTCTAGGTGGCAGCCAAATTCTGCATGGAATCTGTGATGGGTCTTGGGTAGGAGAGAGTTTCTTTCCTTCCTTCAGTGATAGCGGACTTCTGCTTGGTATCAGTAAGAGATGCTGGACCCAAGAGATTTACCTGCCCCTTCTCCAGAGGAAGATGGGTTTTACTTCTATCCTTTGATCAGAAGCAACAGGTTTTTGCCTGGGTCCCTGTGGTTTGAATGTTTTCTGCCTTCTTGCTCAAACCAATAGCTTGAAAAGTATGCTTCTTATGAAAGAGGAGACCTGGGAAAGGGGGCAGTTGCTGTCAGCAGCAACTGATTTCCACCAGCGTACCTGCACCCCGAGGGGTAATATCTCCAGACTCTTGTCCTGCCAGAAATGCTCATGCTTTCTCAGGAGCATTAGGTGGAGCTTATGAAAAAGAGCTCACGAGTACCTGCATACTTCTTGTGTGTGAGGGCTTCCAGTCAATCTTAACTGATAGGTAGCCCACACTCAACCTTTAAGAATTGCTTAAATTCTGGCTGACTTCTTTGTTATCTGATTCTATGACACCAGCCTCTTCTTCCCATATTCCACCAAAGGTGAAAGAATTTGTGTGTCCCCATTCCGCAGAGAAGCTAGACACTGTAATTCAGTTATCTTTGTTGCTTTTCGAAGTCAGCTTCCTATGAGCTCAAGAAAAGAAATAATTTTGGAGATTATCTTGCTTTTCCTCATGATTTGGGTGGAAACAATGATGGTGTGTGTGTGTGTGTGTGTGTGTGTGTGTGTGTGTGTGTGTGTGTTTCTGTATACTAGATAGAAACAGAACAAAGTTTTTCTTTGCTGTTATAGTTGTGTTGCTCTTCACTGTTGCCTGGGAATCTGTTATGCAGTTCATTCTGAGCTAACAATTCTATGGGGGGATGTTCATTTGTACAGACTGTGCTGAGAGCTAAAAAAGGACAATAATGGATATGAGGTCCTGAACAAGGTGAATTTTCCATCTTATTCGTGCTTACAGGAGTATATGTTTTTTTTCTTCCTTTTTTGAAAAAAAACAAACAAAAAACATCTATTCACATGTTGAGTTTCAAAACATGATATACTTACTGTTCATTTTAACTAAGATGCAAAAGACTGTCACTGGTGGGATTTCTATTTAACTACTTGAAATATAAAGCTCCTCCCAAATTTTGGAACCAAAATGTTGCTGTTACATGTGGATTTGAGATACTTAAGTCAGTGAATTGGGATGATGGGTTGGACTGGTCCCAGCTGGGGGACATGCATGAAGCTACATGAGGGCTAAAGTAATTTGACTAAATGTCCACAAACATCCAGTCTTGAGGCTACACCTGAGAGTGGCATCAAGGATTTTTACAGCAGCACAGAGATGGTCTTCCCATAGTTAAGGTATTGGAAGGCACAAAGTATGTATTTTTATAAACACGTTCACATTTCAATTATGTATATGCATTTATTGTGTATTTTAAAGCACCATTAAATATGTACATTTTTTAAAGCTCACTGTAGGCCAGGTGCAACATTAATGCATTTTACATATTCCAAAAAAATTCATAATAATCATATTATTAATTTATATTAAAATAATATAACAGCTCATAATTTTGTACCAGATATTGTATTGTCTTATACATATTGTTCAATTCTTAGTAATAACAACAACAATCTGATAGCCAGCATTTAATGAGTGTTATATCTTACCCCATATTCTGCTAAGTTCTTTATATACTTTTGCTCATTTAATCATCAGAACTACTCTATCATATATGTACTGTTGTTATTAATATTTTATAAGTAAGGAAACTGATCTATAGAAACATTATTTACTCTAAGATATAAAATTAATGAAGACTTGAGGAACAGGAATTTGAACCCAAGCAGTCTCAGTATACTAATATAAAAAGCATAAGTTTAGATCTCTCAGAATAGATGAACTTCTGGAATAAAGCAATTTTATGTTATATTATGTTGATTGTATGGAGGCCAATATCTAGGAGAAAGAATTGTGAGACACAATGGCAGGTGAAATGGCTATGATTTTCCTGTTCTTCACCAAGGACAGTTATGATCACCTGCATTGCCATTGGAAAGGCAAACACGCTGTGACTGCAGGACTAGTGGATATGGATAGAACTTGATACCTGGCTCCAAGCATTTTCATGGCACCCCTGTTAGAGTGGAGATGTATGAGAGAAGTGAAATCTCACTCTAGGACTGGCTCACAACAGGTTTACTGAGATGGTAGGAGTGATCCTGGTGAATACTGAGAGTAAGGGCAGAGGAAAACATGTGCAAAATACTCGATGTGGAAGGTCATAGTTGGGTCCAGAAGCAACATGTAATTTTAAATGAGAAGAGAGTTGAGATCAAGCGTAAGAGTGGCGAGAAATATGGATGGAGCATTAACCATGGAACTTGCATCAGAAGGCCTCATGTTCTGACTTTATTTTGTAGGCATGAACAGACTTTTTCAAAGGGAGGGATGTGGACATATTTGCAGACCTGAAAGTGTTATGAGAAATGAATCATTAGATCCAAGGCTGGGGACAAAAAAAGCATTTAAATGGCCAATATACAAATACAGGTAAAAAAAGAAGGAGAATCTAAAGGGGCATAGAGAGAAGTTAAGAGATTCAGAGGATACAAAGTAGATGCAATAGTAATTAGTGACTAATTAGACATGTTGGAGGGAAGTGAGTGAGAGATACTCTCTAGGTATCTGGCTTGGGCAACTGTGAACAGTGGTACCATTAACTAAAAACCGAAGTAGAGAGAAGAGAAAGGTTGGCAGGGAATAAAAGAGTACAGGTTTGGACATATTGACTTGGATATGTTCAAGAAACACTCAGCTGATACTATGTACTAGGGAGTTTAATATATGAAAGTACACAGCCTTTGCATCTAGTGTAGAAAATGAAAGCATATTGCAGATTTGGGAGTCACCAGGAAACAGATGGCGGTGAAGGTATAACCGTGGATGAGCTCACCTGGGTAACACATGTAGTATAAGAGAAAGGGGTTGAGCCTGGAACCTTAGGATACCCCACATTTAAAGGGCGAGATGGTAGAATTCTACCTAGAGTACCAGGGAAGAGTGGTGTCAGTGAAGGCTGGGGCGAAAGGAAATGAGTGGTCCACAGCATTAGATATTGCAGGGAGCTGAGCTGTAATAAAAGCAGAGGCGTGTGCAAAGACAGGCCCTGGAGAGAGTGGAGGTCCTATGTGAAAGTTTCCTTGATGCCCTTTTTGTTTTTGTTCAGTATGAATGGAATACAGTGGCCCTCTTCCAGGACCTTCCGGTTTGTCATTTTCCCTTCTGCCTTAGGGCCTCTGCACCTGAGTGTTTCTTTACGTAAGAACTCTTGCTCCAGCCTTCTTTTACCCTACCTCCTTATCATCCATTGATTCTCATCAATTGTCAGCATTTTAGGAACATGTGTGAGCTAGGTTCTAAACTGGGTCAAGCCTCCCTGCTGTATGTCCTCAAGATAAGTCATACTTCCTTATATGACACTTTTCACAAGAGCTATGAAGTCGTGGTGAAAATTTACTTTAAATGTCTGATTTTTCCCTGCTTGACTGTAGGTCAAAAGGAAGAGGCATTCTGTGTCTTTTGTTCTACTTTGAATTTTCAGCATTTGGCAGAGTGCCTGCAACAACAAAAAATTTAATAAATGTAATTGAGCTTATTAATTTTATTTATTAATAAAATTTCTGTGCTGCTTACTGTGCGCCCAGCATTGTTTTAAGCACTTTATAAATATTGACTCATTTATTTATCGAGTGGGGGATATAGTAAATAAGCGGTATATGGGAAATTATAGACCAACTGCCAAGAACATCTTTCTGAGGTGAGCATGCTATTCAGAGGGGTGAGGAAAAATGAGACTTTAGAGACAGGCATCTCAGTGGAGGGTGCAAAGCTTAGAGCCCAAATGCCTGGGATTAAATGCCACTCAGCCCCTTAATAACTGTATGATTTGGGCAATCATTTTATCTTTCTGATCACTTAGTCACATCCTTTTCTCCATCTATATTATGGGGATAATAATAGTGTTTACCTCATGGGTTGTTATGGGCATTCAATGACATAATGTATGTTAAGCCCTCCGAACAATATCTGGCATGGCGTAGACCTTATAAGACTTGCTATTGTATTTTGCATAGTCCATCACTTTCCTTTCTTCTCCACCCCTCCACCCTACTCTTTGCTTCCTTCCCATATCTGTCTGTCTTGGAAACAGGCTATTGACTTTTGGCCACCGGAAGCAGCCTAAAAATTAATTTTATCTCTAAGCATTTTCCCAGTCACATGTCATTTATCTTCGAGTGACCTGAGTGCGTTTCAAACTCCTAGGTTTGTATTAGTCAATTTGATGCTATTCTAATTGAAATTATACTGCTACTGCTTATAAGCAGAATGTAATTACTTCAGCTGGCATTTGGACATGACTACATGCCACCCAAATAAAAATTACGTGACCCTTTAAATGAGTAAATCCACTCTTTTTTAAATATCAGTAATGAAGAACAGATTGGAGAAAGTCTCCTTAGGTGCATACCAGAGAAATGCCATCATATCTGTGCTTTCTTTTATAGAGTGAAATCTACCACTTATTTCAGTTCAAGTTATTGCTACATCATGATGTGGAAGCCCAGAAAAATGGTTTTACCAAAAAATTTAATTTTTTAAATCATTTACAATAGAACTTCAAGAAAATATAAATGACAACATAATCTTTTGGGTGGAGAAGATCTTTATAAACATAATGAAAAAGACAAAAATTTAAGTTGAAAAAAATTGATACGTTGGGCAAAATAAAAATTTTAAATAAATATTAAAATAAAAACAAAAATAGGAATGACAAATTATGTTTTAGTTACATGTCCAATAGTTATTCTAAATATAGGAGGAGCTCATAAAAATCAAGAAAAAGATTAATAACATAATAAAAAGTAGATATATACAAGAACAGGCAATTAACAAGCACATCAAAGAAGTCAAATGACCAATAAAGTCAAACACATTCCACTGCCAAGTCAAGTAAAATAATTATGGCCTCTTTTTATACATTATAAATATTAAAAATAACGATTTCTAGAAGCATCTTGAATTCTCATAAATAAGAAACTGTTAAATTATGTTTATCTATGGATAAAATATAGCATAAAAGATCAAAATACTATGGAATGTTAAAAATCATTAAAAGAATGAGGTAGATGTATATGCTGATATATAAAAATAGGAAACACATATTACTAAGTGAGAAGAAAAGTTCAGAATAGAAGGGAACATTCTTTCCTTTGGTCAAAGGAACATATATACCCACGCACACACAGACATATATAGTAGTATATATGTATGTATGTGTATGTATATGTACAAACATGTACACATATTTATGTGCATGTATATATAGATACATGCATGCATTTACGTGGAAAATTACTAGATAAATGCCTAAGACGTTTTTGACAGTGGTTGCAGATCGATGTTATGAAACGTGTGGAAGGCTTACTAACTTCATATTTCCTTTTGAATCAAGCTAAAGTATATTTACATAGAAATATATTTAAGGAATTTTTCTTTACTGCAGATAAATGAGAACTTTCATATTTTTATTGCAAGCTTTGTGTTGGGTGACTTGGCAATATGTATCTAAATATATAAGTACATATATATGTATACTAATATATAAGTATCTGAAAATGTACTTATTCTTTAAACTGGCAAAACATCTTTGGGATACTTATTTTGAGAAAATATCAGCAAAAATATCTATAAGGAGGCTTATTTTAGTATTCTTTACGATAGTGGAAAGCTAGAAGCAATCAAAATAATGTATTAAAGAGTATTAAAGATTTAAGAAATGATATAAAATACTATATAGTCAGTAAAAATCATGTTTCAAAAAGTCTTACATTCTGAGATATTCTTCAAGGTATTAATGATTACAACACAGATATAATCCAAGACAAAGTATGAATTCACTACGTTAAAATATATATTTAACAATATAAGTATTGGAGGTATGCATATGAGATGCTATTGTGACTACTTCTGGGTAATATTATGGATGGTTTTTAATTTTCTTTTATGTTTTTCAAGATACTCTGAATCTGTTCTAAAGCAATGCTGCATTTTATCATTAAAATAATTATATTTTATTATACAACAAAACATTTTAATTGGAAAAATATTAAAAATACAGCTAATCAGTCAGAGGCCATTACTGTTTAATAATTTTGCGTATGTCTTATAAATATTTTTGTTATTATATATTTGCTAAGGACAAGACTATGGTGTATATATAGTTTTATAGATGAACCTTTTATTACTAATCAACATCTTATGAATGTATATTCATATGAGTATATACTTATTCATTCATAATAATATATAATAAAGTTTTATTTCATTATGTGGATTACTTAACTTCATTTGTAACCATGATATAATGATTATGTCAGTTATTTATAAGCATTTATTATTAGAATAATACAACCAGAAAATGTCTGCAGCAAAATTTATTCACAAATCATTAATTATTTCCCAAGAGAAAATTATCTAAGTGGAGTTGATATTTCAAAGAGTGTGTGTAACGTTAAGACTTTTGACTGATATTGGCAGGTTGAATCAGAAAGTTTATAGCAATTTAGAAATTGATGTGTTGTTTGGTTCTGTACCAAAACAGGTCTTACATTTATAATCCAGGAAAACATGCTGTTTTGTTTTCCAGTGGTCAACTCATCATCAAATCAGCCACCTAAGAAAATTCTTTCTTTGTATTAATCCAATTTACTTCTCTAATGTTTAATTGTAAAATACATGGTATACAATGAACCTGGACCTGGAGTTTCAAAGATGAATACGTTAATGTCTTTATAAGTTTAGATTATTATATGGAGACATATTCACAATAATTATGTTCTCTTTTTTTTTGAGGGTATACAGTGGCATAGTGTAGCAAAGTTGTTTTATTTATTTAACTTGTTTCAGAATAATAATGATACCTATTCAGGGAAATATTTCTGATTTCAACTTGCTCGTTTTCTGAAGAACCAGAGAACAAACCAGATAAGTGCAAAAGTAATTGTGGTTTTTGCAATTATTTTTAACCTTTTAAACTGCAATTACTTTTGCACCAACCTAATAGTAGATATACTGTCTTGTATACTCATCTATCAAAATATTAATGTATAAATGCATATTCATACACACATAAAAACACAGGTGTGCATGCAGATATCATATAAAGCCTTGAGATGCCATAAGCTTTCTTTTTTCTCATTTTCTATTGTGTAATCTGTCTATATATGCCTATTATCATTTTGTAAGCTATGTTTGTTGGAATTCGCCATTCATTTAATACATAGCTATTGAGTATTTCCTATGTACAAAGCACCTAGACTATAAACAAGAAAAAAGTATGCTCCCTGTACTCAAGGGCCCTCCTTGTAGTCTAGTGAAGGAGATAATGATCCAAAGCTCATATGACCTCAATACAGCTAATGCATTAATGTAAAAATGATCAGCAAATTATAATTATTTAGTCATTATTCATGCAACGTATTTAGTGAGCTCTTACTAAGTTCCAAGTTCTGTGCCTAATACAATAGCAAATAAGAAAACCATAGATGCTACCATCATGGAAAAAATGATAAGAATATCAATTTGAGTACCTGTGTGTAGACTTTGTAATAATGTGATTTTGAAAGAAATCTCAGTGGGTTCAGGGAATATATTTTAATCTGTTTATTTGTCTCTAAATATGAATGCTCAGTGTCTGCTTTGTTGTGAGAGTATTTCAAATTGGAATATTAAAAATGCAGAAAAGTAAATGAATTTTTAAATGGTATTATAAGTAAAATGGCAGAAGTGAAATCGTCAGGGTTATTTTTTACTTTTCTTAATCTGGTGGTAAAGAGCAAATTAGCATTCGTTTCCGAGCTGTAAGATTTTAAAGAAAAACTAGCATATTGAAATTATACAATTGGTTACAAATTCATAGAAATATATAACACAATTTGCCTATATGTTAAATTTTTGAGTTGAGGGGGGAGAGGGAGAGGGAGAAAGAGAGAGAGAAGGCGAGGGAGAGGGGGAGGGAAAGGGAGAGAGAGAAATGTACCAAAAGAACGGGTTCCCAAAGTGAGATGCTATTTTGGTAATAACCAAAGATATATAATGTCAATATAGATTTTTCCTACCAATGGAGCTAAGTGTGTCTACAAGTTGATCCCAGATGTCAATGAGGACGTTTTAGTGAGCATGTTTTAATATTACAGAATAAGTGTCTATCATAGACTTTTTACACTACCTATAATTTTTTAATTGTAATTCAAAAATTGCAATTATTCATATTTTGAGTATTACATCATTCAGTCTTCTGTATATAGCCCCATATAAAGTATTTCTTTTAAAACATAATGCTCAGAAAATCCTCACTTTCCCTGAAAAACCATTATGCAACTCACTATATTCTAATGTATTAGGTTGGTGCAAAAGTGTGGTTTAAAAGGTTGAAAATTGGAAAAACCACAATTATTTTTGCACCACCCTAATATTATAAATTCTTTACTGCATGTTATAAGTTGCTTCAGTACTTTATGGAATTAGTGAGAATTTAATAAGTGGATTGACACATGATTCCATGTGCAAAACCTAAATGGAATTAATTGGATTTATTCTTCATATTCCAATGACAGGGATTAATTGATGAGACAAGTTAGTAATGAAATGACAAAAATAATAACCAATCATGAAATCAAAAGGGAAAAAAATCCTTGATAATTAACTGGTCAATGGCCTTAATTAAGTAGTCCATATTACTATCTGTATTATTTTAAACCCTTACTTTAGATTTTTTTTTTTTTCATTTTAGGAATAGCTTTGCAGAAGAATGTTGAAAATATTGTTCAGTTTATGCCTAATTTCAGGGTGTGTTAATGATGTTGGGATGTAAAGTCATTAGAGAATTATGAACTCTGGTGGAATCATTAAAGACTGTTTTGTTCTTGGTGCTTGTCTCAGAAAAATTACTTCCTAGAATCAAGAAATATGAACATTATTTAGAAACCATTATATTTTGTCCATGATAATTATAATTTCATGAAAAGTGGAAGAAGAGGTAGAGTAGGAGAAGAAAATGACACATGTTGATAAGCTTGCTGGAATATGTAAAATCTTTTAGGAAGGGAATGAGTGGTATCATTTTACTAATCTGCTTTGGTTTTTCATGTTTCTTGAGGTCAGCGTGGATAAAGGAGAGTGATCAGCTTGCAGAACATGGTAGCTGACTCAGTTGGAAAAGAGCAGGTCTTGGCTCCAGGGAAAAGGTTATGGCAATGACAAGGCAGGGCCTGAGCCAAGATGACCAAAGTCTTCCAAAGTGTTACATTTTAAATAAGGAAGCCTCAATGTTGAGCAACATCAACGCTGAAATGCCTTTGCATGCTCTGGGAAAATGGGACAGGTAGGAGAGGAAGCTGAGGTGGTAGACATGATGCCTTCGGGCCTATGTTTTGCTCCTAGTGTTCCAGCTATAAGACCACCTCCATCCCTCCCTGTTGGGAGGGATGAGGGCTTGACTATACCTTCTGAAAGACCCTGCTTGGGATGGATTGATACATTCAGGTACTGAGCATGTGAAGGAATAATAAAGGGAGACACAAGATTCCAAAACATAAAATATAATTTTGAGAAATTTCAAAAGAGAAATAGTTAATTGTTGAAAATAGTTAAAGCCAAATTACACCAAGAATATTTTTATTTGATGTAGGGTGAATATACAACAGTCTCTAAGAATTTTCTGGATTAAAGTTTAACTGACAATCCTAAATCTGTACCGACCTAAGAAAGATATAAAAGGTGTGTATAATTTTTTAAAAAAAACAAAACGAAAAAACGAGTAATCTCAGTTGTATAAAATTTCTGATTTTCTTCATTAAAAATACTGTGAGAATGATGTTTTGGGTACTCTGATACTAATTTTTAAAATATTAACATATAAAAATAAACTGACCTATTGTTGTTTGATAATGAAAATTCTTTGACGATATGGAGCTTAGTGAAAGCCTTCACCAGATCAAAAACAGTGGCATAAGTATAAGAACAATCAATAGACCTACAGAATGATCAAAATCATAAAATTGTCCACAAAGCTTTTACTAAACAAAATAAACTTGTACATTTCATACATAAATTCTTGGAAGTTCTACACTGTTTTAAACATGCTCTGTATCCTTTCCTCATTTTTTAAAACAATGTCAAGAAATATTTAATCATAAGCTAGCTTCAGAGATAATGAAAAACATTGTAGTTTTTCTTTTTATTAGTTTCGGGTATACAAAACAATGCAATGGTTAGACATTTTACACCCCTCACAAAGTGATAAATCCCCCCAGTCTACTATCCCTCTGAAATCATATATAGCTGTTACAAGTCCATTGACTATATTTCCTATGCTGTCTGTACTCCATAGCTCGTGATTATATATATATATATATAATCAATATTATTCAGCTTCAGGTTTACACTGTAGTAGTCAGGCATCTACAGCGTTTCCATGAAGTGGTCTCCCTAATAAGATAAGTGTCCATTTGACACCCTACAAAATCTTTACAACATTGTTGATTATATTCCCCAAACTGTCTTTCATATCTCTGTGGCAATACTGTGACTACTAATTTGTACTTTCTAACCCCTTTACCTTTTTCACCCCCTTTTCATCTAGCAACCATCAGTTTTTTGTTCCTATATCTCTGTGTCTGTTTCCGTTTTGTTTGCTCATTTATTGTGTTCTTTAGATTCCATATATAAATGAGATCATATAGCATTTATCTTTCTCCATTTCACTTACTTCACTTAGCATATTATTCTCTAGGTCCATCCAAATCGTTGCTAATGGTAAGATTTCATTCTTCTTTATGGCTGAGTAATACTCTATTGTATAAATGTACCACAGTTTCTTTATTCAGTCATCTACCGATGGCCATTTCAGTTGTTTCCATGTCTTGGCTATTGTGAATAACGTTGCAATAAACATAGGGGTGTATATATTTTTTTCAAATTAGTGTTTTGGATTTCTCTGGAAAGGTACCCAAGAGTTGAATTGCTGGGTCATAAGGTGGTTCTATTTTCAATTTTTTAGATACATCCATACTGATTTCCATAGTGGCTGCACCAATCTGCAATCCCACGAACAGTGCACAAGGGTTCCCTTTTCTCCACATCCTCGCCAGCACTTGTTGTTTGTTGATTTATTGATGATAGCCATTCAGACTGGAGTGAGGTCGTATCTCACTGTGGTTTTTATTTGCATTTCTCTAATGATTAGTGATGTTGAGCATTTTTTCATGTCTATTGGCCATCTGAATGTCCGCTTTAGAAAAATGTCCTCTGCCCATTTTGTAATTGGGTTGTTTTTTGGTGTTGAGTTGAATGAGTGTTTTATAAATTTTGGATACTAACACCTTATCAGATGTATCATTGGCAAATATCTTCTCCCATTGGTAGGATCCCTTTTTGTTTTATTGATAGTTTCCTTTGTTGTGAAAAAACTTTAGTTTGATGTAATCCCATATATTTATTTTTTCTTTTGCTTCCTTTGTCCGAGGGGGATATATCAGTAAAAATATTACTAAGGGTAATGTCTGCAAATTTACTTCCTATATTCTTCTAGGAGTTTTATGGTTTCAGGTCTTACATTTAAGTCTTTAATCCATTTTGAATTTATTCTTGTATATGGTGTAAGAAGGTGGTACAGCTTCATTTTTTTGCATATGTCTGTCCAGGTTTCCCAGCACCATTTATTGAATAGACTGTCATTACCCCACTGTAAATTCTTGCTTCCATTGTCATAGATTAAATTACCATGTAGGCATGGATTTATTTCTGGGCTCTCTAGTCTGTTTCATTGATCTATATGTCTGTTTTTATGCCAATACCATGCTGTAGTATGATTTGACGTCAGGTGGCATGATACCTCCCACTTTGTTCTTATTTCTCAAGATTGCCATGGCTATCCGAGATCTTTTATGGTCCATTTACATTTTAGGATTATATATTCTCGTTCTGTGAAAAGTCATTGGTAATGTTATAGGGATTGCATTGGATTATATATTGTCCTTAGATAGTATGAACATTTGAACTATATTAATTCTTCCTATCCATGAGCCTGCTATATGTTTCCATTTATTTGAATCTTCTTTAATTTCTCTCTTCAGTGTCTTATAATTTTCTTAGGTCTTTTAGTTCTTTGGTTACATTTATTCCTAAGTATTAATATTTTATTGTTTTTGAAGCAATTCTAAATGAGATTGTTTTCCTAAATTCTCCTTCTAATAGTTTTTTACTGGTGCATGCAGTAATGCAACTGATTTCTGAATATTAATTTTGTATCCTGCTAATTTACTAAATTCATTTATCCGTTCTGATAGTTTTTTTTTTTTTTTGATGGAGTCTTTGGGGGTCTCTCTATATCATCTCATATACTGACAATATTACTTCCTCCTTTTCAATTTGGATGCATTCTATTTCTTTTTCTCCTCTGATTGTTGTGGCTAGAACTTCCAGAACTACCTTGAATAAAAGTGGTAAAAGTGGGTAACATTGTCTTGTTTCTGATATTAAGGGCAATACTTTTAGTTATTCCCCATTGAGTATGATGTTAGCTGTGGGTTTATCATATATGGCCTTTATTATGTTGAGATATGATCCCTCTAGTCCCACTTTGCTAAGAGTCTTTATCATAAATGGCTGCTGGATTTTGTCAAATGATTTTTCTGCATCTATTGATATGACCATATGATTTTTATTTTTCATTTTGTTAATGTGGTGTATCATGTTAATTGATTTGCAGATGTTGAACCAACCTTGCATACCAGGAATGAATCCCACTTGATCATGGTGTATGATCTTTTTAATGCATTGCTGAATTCAGTTTGCTAATATGTTGTTGAGGATTTTTACGTCTATGTTCATTAGGGATATTGGCCTATAGTTTCCTTTTTTGTGATGCCTTTGTCTGGTTTTGGGATCAGGGTGATAGTGACCTCCTAAAAAGAGCTTGGGAAACTTCCCTTCTTCTGGATTTTATGGAATAGTTTGAAGAGAATAGGTGATAACTCTTTTTTGAATGTTTGGTAAAATTCACCCATGAAGCCATCTGGTCCAGGGCTTTTGTTTGTTGGGAGCTTGTCAATTACTGATTCAATTTCTTTGGTTGTAATCAGTCTGTTCAGATTTTATATTTCTTCTTGATTCAGCCTTGTAAGATTGTATGCTTCTAGAAATTTATCCATTTCTTCCAGATTGCCTAATTTGTTGGCAGATAGTTGCTCATAGTATTTTCTTAAATTTTTTTTTTTTTTTTTTTTTGTATTTCTGTGGTATCTGTTGTCACTTCTCTTCTTTCACTTCTGATTTTATTAATTTGGGTTCTCTCTCTCTTTTTCTTGATGAGTCTGGCTAAAAGTTTGTCTATTTTGTTTATCTTTTCAAAAAACCAGCTCTTGGTTTCATTGATCTTTTGTATTGCTTTTCTTTCTTTCTTTCTTTCTTTCTTTCTTTCTTTCTTTCTTTCTTTCTTTCTTTCTTTCTTTCTTTCTTTCTTTCTTTCTGTCTATGTTTCATTTATTTCCACTCTGATCTTTATTATTTCCTTTTTTGTACCCCTTTTAGGCTTATTTTCTGTTCTTGTTCCAGTTCCCTTAGGTGTAAAGAGAGACGGTTGATTTGAGATTTGATTTGTTTCTTTAGGTAGGCCTGCATTGCTATGAATTACCCTCTTAGGACTGCTTTTACTACATCCCACAGATTTGGGGTCATTGTGTTTTCATTTTCACTTGTCTTGAGGTATCTTTTGATTTCTTCCTTAATCTCATTGTTGACCAATTAATTACTTAGTAACATGTTATTCAGCCTCCATGTATTTGTGTGTTTTCTGGTTTTCTTCCTGTAATTGATTTCAAGTTTCATAGCACTGTGGTCAGAGAAATCGTTTGATATGATTTCAGTCTTCTTCAATTTATTCAGACTTTTGTGGCCTAGAATGTGATCTATCCTGGAAAATGTTCCATGTGCACTTCAGAAGAATGTATATTCTGCTGCTTTGGGGTGAAATGCTCTAAAAATATCAATTAAATCCAACTGGTCTAATGTGTCATTTAAGGCCACTGTATCCATATTGATTTTCTGTCTGGAAGATCTGTCCATTGGTGTCAGTGGGGTGTTGAAATCCCCTACTATGATAGTGCTACTTTTGATCTCTGTCTTTATGTTGGTTAATATCTGTTTTATATATTTAGATGCTCGTATGTTGGGTGCATATATGTTTACTAGGGTTATGTCCTCTTGTTGGATCAATGCCTTTATTATTATATAGTCCCCTTCTTTGTTTTTTATTATAGTATTCGTTTTAAAGTCTATTTTGTCTGATATAAGTATTGCTACTCCAGCTTTTTTATTATTTCCATTTGTATGACATATCTTATTCCATCCCCTTACTTTAAGTCTCTGTATGTCTTTTGATCTGAGGTGAATCCATTGTAAATAACATATGCATAGGTCTTGTTTTCTTATCCACTCAGCCACCCTATGTCTTTTGATTGGAGCATTTAATACATTTACATTTAAAGTGATTATTGATAGGTACATAGTTATTACCATTTTATTATTCATATTTCTGGTCTTTGTTAGTTAGTTTTCACCTTTATTCTGCTTAAAGAAGCCCTTTTAACATTTCCTTCAATACTGGCTTGGTAGTAATGAATTCCTTTAGCTTATTCTTTTCTGGGAAGCTCTTTATCTGTCCTTCAGTTTTATAATTGTTTTTATTAGTTTCTGGTGTACAAAACATTTACAATCCTCACAAAGTGAAAACCCTCACTCCCTCAATGTACTATCCCTCTGACATGAGTGGATTAGAAAGCACAAATTGGTAGCCACAATACTGTCCTTCAATTTTAAATGACAACTTTGGTGGATAGAGCAATCTTGGTTGTAAGCCTTTGTTTTTCATCACTTTGAATATTTCCGGTTACTCCCTTCTTGCCTGCAAAGTTTCTGTAGAAAAGTCAGTTGATAGTCTTATGGGAGTTATCTTGTATGTAACTATCTCTGTTTCTCTTGCTGCTTTTAGGATTCTCTTTTTGTCTTTAACCATTGCCTTTTTAACTATGATGTGCCTTGTTGTGGCCTGTTTGGGTTTGGAACTCTCTGCACTTCCTGGGCTTGCATGTCATTTTCTTTCACCAGGTTAGGGAAGTTTTCGGTCATTATTTCTTCAAATATACTCTCAATCCCTTGCTGCCTCTCTTCTCCTTCTGGTATTCCTGTGATATGAATGTTGTTGCACTTGATGTTGTCCCACAGGTCTCTTAAACTATTTTCATTGTTTTTTATTCTTTTTTTCTTTTTGTTCCGATTGGGTGAATTCTATTACTTTGTCTTTTAAATCGCTGATTCTATCCTCTGCTTCATATAATCTGCTGGTGATTCCTTCTAGTGTATTCTTCACTTAAGTTACTGTATTCTTCAATTCTGACTGGTTATTTTTCATGGTTTCTATATCCTTCTTTATGCTTGCTATTTCTTTGTTGAAATTCTCACTAAATTCCTTCATCATTCTTATCATCACTATTTTAAATTGTATTTGGTAGGTTGACTGCCCCTGTTTCATTTAGTTCCATTTCTGGAGGTTTCTTCTGTTCTTTTATATGGGACATGTTTCTTTGTTTCCTCACTCTGGGTGTCGCTCTGTGTTTGCTTCCATGTATTAGGTAGATCATCTATGTCTCTCAGTCTTTGCTGGGCAAACTTATGTAGAATTTGTCCTTTGTAGTAGAATTGCTCAGTCTCCCTAATTTCCTGTGTATGTGCTCCAGAGGTGTCCCTTGTGTTCTGAGTGTTCTCCTGTTGTAGTTTAACCTTGATTGCTTCTGGCTTGTCAGTGTATGGGATGGACTCCTGGGCTGAGTAGCTATGAGGTTTCGCAAACGTCCACAGTGTCTGAGCTGCTGTGTGAGGGCTGACCCCTCAGCAGAGGCTTCACCCCTGCAGGCTCTTGTCCCTGTTGAGAATTCCCTTTGGATCTGCTGCTTGTAGGTCAAGCAAGGTAGTGCTCTGGTATGGTCTGGCCTTTGGGTATGTTGGTTCTTATGTCTCTTGGGTGGGGCTCTTGTGAAAGGCAATTTCAGAACAAAACAAACCAACAAGCACAACAACAACAACAACAACAAAACAAATGTACTCACACATAAAAATAACAAACATTCAACACAAACAAAAATACCAAAAAACAAAGCAAAAAAAAAAACAAAAAAACAGGGAAAAGTAAAGAAAGGAAAAGAAGAAGGAAAAAATTATATATATGTATGTGTGTGTAGGTGTATATATATATATATATAAAATAGTGCTTCTTGGCTTAATGTCCACTGGCTATCTATGGGTTGTCCACTGCTGTACAGAATCTCCTCTGCATTTTGTGGAGATGGGGCTGGTCACCAGGCACCCAGAATACCCTTGGCAATGCAGTTCTAGGTGGGTGTGACTATGGGGTATGGTTCGTAGTTTTTACAAAGTCAGTGCAGTTTCTGCTCTCACCTGCACAAACATGTGCTGAGAACACCACAGCCATCCTCTGGAAGGTGGGCTTCTTCTCTGTGAGTAGGTCGCCTGGATCTTAGGGCACTTCTTCCATGGGGGGATGTGGAAGGTAACACTTCTTCTGTGGGTGGATATGGAGGGCATAAGATTTCTGAGCTTCTGAATACCCAGAGCTGCCTCTGCAACCTGCTGCTAAACTTGTGTGTGTCTTAATGGCTGTAGTGGCCCCACCAGGATCTGCCCAGAAAAGGTGGGGTCTGAGTGGCTGGTGCCTTTGTGGTGGCTCTGACCAGCCCAGCACTTTCACAACCACTCCAGCTTTCGGCCTATGTAGTGCTTGTAAAACCAACTGCAGTTCTTCTGTTCTGTAATCTGATACTGTTCCTTTTTCTTCTGGATCCTGCTTGTAACTCTGGGAGGGTTGGGGTAGGAAGAGCTCTGGGAGGGTCAGGGGGAGGCGTCCATGCTTCGTGTCTTTTCTGTTTTCTGTCTAGCCTTGGGGGCTTCAGCCACAGTTCTCAATTGAGGTCTCTTCTTCGAGCGAACTCTGGGCACCACCGTCTGATCTCTCAGCAGGACTGGGGACACAGTGAGAGAGCCTCGCAGCCTGGCTATAGTGATCTCCAGTCTGCATCTCGGGGCCCATAGCCTAGGGCTGTGTCTCTGCACTTCCCCTTTCCCTCCTCCCCCACTCACCTGATTTGCCCACCTTCATTTGCCAAGGTATCCTTCATACATGTCTCTTAGCTGTTCCTGTGTGATGAGCAGAGAATCTTTTCCTGAATTATAGGTGTGCAATTTGTGGTAACTTCCAGGGGAGATTTCAAGAAGCACTCCTCATGCCACCATTTCTGTGACATCTGGCAGTTTTTTATTATCTAATTTATTCCATATGCTCTCGTTTACATGCTCCAATCACATAAACTATTTCAAGTGGTTGCTTAATTTTCCTGTGGTAGATGGGTGTAACTTTTAACGGTCGATGCAAAAGTTACACCCATCTACCTCAGGAAAATTAAGTCAAGAGGTTAGTCATATAAAAGCTTAACAAAAAATTAAAATTTTCTATGTAACTAATTTTGGCATGTCTTCATTTTTCTTCACTAATTAAGGTAAAAGTAACATGCCACGTATTAGTGCCAAATTCTTGGATTTTCATTGTATGCTTTTAATGTTCATTAAATTTTAAATTAAAATTTCTTTACAACTTCAACCAAACAGGAAGTTCTGGGAGGGAGGGGGTGGCAGCTTTGCTGGGTTATGCTGCAGTAACAGACAATTCCTGGTTTTTGATGTCTTACCACAACAAAGTTTTAATTTTTACATACAAGTTAGGTGGCTGTGGGTTAGACACTACTTTGCTCCATGCATCCCCTTCCTTCTGGAATCTGAGCTAAAGAATCGATCTCTCTGGGACATAACATTCTCACAGCAGAGGGAAAAGGGCAATCATATACACCCACATGATCTTAATGAGTTTTCCTTTCGTGCTATAGTTAGCCACCATCTATCTCAGGTGTTTAAGGAAAGCAAAATGATCAGCAAAATCTGGTAGTAATGGAAGAAGTCTTGGTGGGGTAAGCATTGATGAGGGCCCAAACTAAGACAGAATCAGGTGGTGGGGAAATGTATAAGAGGGAGATTCGATAACATTTCAGAAGTCACATTAATGGCACCTGGTCTTTACATGATATCCACTAATTCAGTGGCTTTAAAAACTCATTTTATGCTGATGGTTCCCACTTTTTGCCAGCTCTGACTTCTTGGTTGAGGAATAGACTGCTAACATCTGGACTTAGGTGCTGGATTTGCATCTCACAGTTGTTATACCCAAAGCACTGTCCTTAATTCCTTGCTCCAGCTCCAACCTAGTCCTCTCCGTGAATTTCTTTTCAGTAGAAAGACAGTACCTCTCACCCAGTTGCTGTACCCAAGAACCCAGAACTGATTTATTTTTTCCTTTCTTTCTGTCACTTCCTCCCATTATAGTGCATCCTCCAATTCTGACTGTGCAAGTCACAAAACATATCTTACATCTTGCCAGTTCTTGCTAGCTTCACTACCACCACTCTAGTGCAAGCCAGTTTGGAGAAAGTGGCTAGAATAAAATAGGTCCTCCACAAATATTTGTTCAATAAAAGAATGTTACTGTATTTGGAATTACCCCACCCCTCTTTATCTTCTACGATCCATTCTCCACACTTCTGAAAAGACAGAGCAGATCATGTTACTCCTCTATAAAAATATTTAATGGCTTCCTATTTAGCTCTGGAAAAGTAATTTATTTTCTCCTTACTCTGACCTACATTGCTCTGAATTTTCTCCTTCTAATCACCTCTTCATTTTCATGTTATCACATGACTTTTTCCTCTCCTACTTTCTTCTTTCCAAACAAACATAATGTGTTTCCCTGAAAATAAGACCAGGTCTTATATTAATTTTTGTTCCAAAAGACGCATTAGGGCTTGTGTTCAGGGGATGTCATCCTGAAAAATCATGGTAGGGCTTATTTTCAAGTTTGGTCTTATTTTCGGGGAAACATGGTAGATATATTTTCCTCAAATTTGCCAAGTTCTCCTGCTTCAAGAGCTTTGGATTTTCAGCTTCCTCTGTATAAGTTTTTTTTTTTTTTTCTTAATTTTGGATGATTGGCTCATTCTTATTTTTTAATTCATAATTAAATGTCATTTCTACATTTTAAAATTAAGAAATAATTCATGACGTTTGAAAGAGCAATTCCATAAAGTGGTGTGTACATAAGCCCGATTTTAGTAGGCTAAGGAATGACTGGGATATCATAAGGTTGAGCTGGAGAGTGTAAGAGTACTATTTCCAGAAGACTGATGGGGAAATAAGAGAAAATGGCCAGGGGACAGCACTCTTTCAATGGAGAATATTGACAGAACAATACAGTTTCCTTCAAACCACTAACTTGTACCTCTGAGGAAACAGCTTCTAAAAACTGACTCTAGTGGTCTTGCTACATTATTTTCTTCGATGATTCATAAACATCTAGAACTACATTTAAAAATGTATTATGTAAATTATATCAGTACATCCTTTGGAGGACAGCTTTGATGAAACAAATTGTATCTCTGTATTGATATGAGAAGAGACTGGAGCAAGAATTCTTACTGTACACTAAAAGCCACAATAAGTAAGAAAGGGAAACAACAATAATTTGGGGTTTCAAAACAACCAACTTGATTTAAACTCTTATCAAAGTGGTATTTCAAGGCTTTATGAAGATCCCGTGATATGATTTCCAACCAGGCATTTTATTGTGAGGCTAAACTCCACACTATTTTTCTACATTTTTCAAATAGGCAGGTGATGGTCAGACTCCAGTGGTCTTTTGAAACTTTCAAGAAAGCAAACAAGATTAAAGCAAAAGCACACAAATTTGTTGGTATGCATTTGCAAGAAGTAAATGGGTGCCATCTGTGAGAAGATTTTATTTGCTGCCTAATTAATTCTCCCATGTTCCCTGGTACACCAATGCAAAACTCATAGATACAATTGGAAAAAGAGAACAGATGGTGTCTTTCAGTTACCTATTGACTACTGTGATCTTCTTGCTAATTAATCTAAATAAAGCACTCATTATTTAATCTTAAACAAAATTTCAACTGGATAAGGTTTTGGGGTGTCATTAAGAAAATGTTTTCCTTTGTTCACATTTGTTTAACCCCCCGGTGTTTACTCTGAGTTTTAATGACTCAAAGAAGTTGCAGAAACAGCCTCATCAGCCAGAAGGCTTTCTTCCTCAAATTCACCACAAAGAAAGCGAATATCCAGATTTTAATATCAGAACTCTAATCCAGTAACAACTGTCATAGATTAAGACTGAATTTTTTAAATCAACAAAGGTTACCAAAAATAAAACAAAACTCTTCATGAAAAACCCAAGCAATATTTTGTCAGCTAAATCGAACATCATATACCCAGAGTTTGGATATTTTAGTTATCAATTTCTAACATTATTGTTTATTTAATAATATTAATAATTGTTAGCTTTTTATTTAAAGTTACTGAATCTATGGGTTTCTAAAAATATCCTCAACTGATTTATTACCTTTACATTTTTCTTTTTGTCAAAATTGCTTTGATAACACCGTCAAGTCTGTCTTTGTTTCTCCCTATCCTCATTTTCCGGCATTTGGAAATTATAATTCCTGGATTTTGGACGGGGCATTTCCACTTGAAAATTATATTGTAGTGTTTTCAGAAAGTTATTAAGGGAGATATATCCAATAAAGTATGCATAAGGATGATATAAGTGTTAGTTTCATTCATGTAGCTGGGAAAATAATAATTATTAATTGTTATAGAAAGCAAGCTCCATTTAACCTCAAGTATGTGTATATTTTTTTCTTCTAATGAAGTCATTACCCTAATGGGAAGGTGCTTTTATCAAAAGAAATATATAAAAGTAAACAGTTTGGGTTTCTTCCAGAAATGTAAGATGGTTTCATATTCCCTAGTCCCAGAACTTAATTCCCTAATTCCTTAGCCCCAGGCAATTTAAATATATATTGAGAGTAACATTTTTTTTGGTGGGCGGAGAACGGGGAGTACTTGTTGATGAAGAATTGATTCCTTAAAAGTTCCATTTTTCTTTATAGTTCAATTACAGCACTTATTCTGTGTTGTTATTTATTTACTTATTTTTAATATGACTAACTCACAAGTCTGAGAGGCTGGTTCTGTATGGAAGTCAGAGACCATGTCCCATTTACTTTCTATCCCCCCAGTACCTAGGTATGTGCTTAGCACATTATCTGGGATCAATGAATGTTGTCCAAATAAATGAATGATCAGATTTTACCTGAATAAATGAGTGATGATAAGATGTAAGAAAAACCTCAAAATACGTTTTACTCAGGAAAAGAATAATGATGCTGATTATTTGGTGGACATGAGGAAATCCACAATATTTCTCTTTTAAAAAAAGGAAAAATGGAAACTGTGGTGACAGAGCCCCAGAGAGCAGTCCCAGGCTCTCGGCCTCACGTGGAGGGGTGCTGGCTCGGGTAGTAGATGGCCGTCAGCTGTGGCTAGTTGGCCGTCAGCTGTAACCCTTGAGCCATTGGCCACTAATATAACTGCCACGGCTGCGCTGGGGAGTCAAGTCGAGGAGAGTCGGTCGGTTGGCAGAAAGCGGACAGCAGGTCGCACGTCATGTGAATCCAGCCTCCAGTGAGACTACAGTGGTCTGACTCCCCTACCTACGGCTCCGTGGGTGTTCCTTTTTGGCCTCGCCACATCCTGCGTTCTTATGTGGGGAGCGGGAACTGAGACCCCACAGGCCGCCCCGCGTGACAGAAACCAAAGAATCATTCATTTTCAGGTCAAAATGTTTCACTCCTTTTGTTTCATTCTATTTTGTGCTCAGGAATGTAACAAACCCTAAGGCAGCTCTTTGTAAAGCACGTAGCTCGGCATGTCTGCTGGTCCCTTAGGGCAGCGAGGGACAGTTGAGAGGAAACATATCATTAACTTCCTCCATCTTGAGACATCCTGACCTTGGCTTGGGGTTTTGTCATCTCCCTTACGCATCACTTGCATCTCAGCTTGAAAAAATGTCAAGCCCCTTTTTGCCTCCAACGTAAAATATTTTATTTTTCTTTCTGATCACAAATTGATACATACCTGAGATCTAGATATGTTCTTATTGGAGTCTCTATCTACTAGGTTTCCATACCCAAGAGTATTTGAAAGAACGGATATCTGAGAAAGATGGTCCCTTAGCTGTCTCCGTTGCCTAGTTTGATCAATCAGCCAAAACTTCACGATAAAAATGGCCACCATGGTTACTGGGCATGTGCTATGCTCTACCTTGTTAAAAACTTTGCATAATCTTCTCTTCATCTTATCTAATCTTCACAACAACTCTAGCAAAAAGAATGTATTGTTCAATACCTGAAATATTAAAACTGAGATACAAAGAGGTTGAATAATGGAATCAGTTGTCACATTATTAAGTAGTATAGCAGGGGTTCAACCCCCCACAGCCTGATTGTGGAACCATAGCTTACAAGTGCAATATTGTGGTGGAATCATATCTTGGCAAGGAAATCAGGTCCATCCCTTTGAGATGTATATATCTTTTTAGTTTCTACTCCTTTTATGGTAATGTTTAATACAGGTGCAGAGAGACTAAGAGAATATACTAATAGATAACCTAAAGGTGGTGGGCAAGGGAAGGTAAATACTACAACATTTCTATGCAGATGTTTGCGATTATTTTAAGTTACTGTTTCAAGGTTATTGGTGGCTTCCTATTTGAGGCAACACAGGATGCCACAAAGCCCAGAGCTCAGAGAGGTGGTGGAATCTGCCCATGTCACTGCAGCTTCAGTGAAGCAAGTGCTTTCTGGCTGACCTTTGCACAAATTTTAAAAAGGCATTGGGATTCGGTCATCAAAGAACCCAAACTGACTTTCAAAAACCAAGAATCAAGAAACTCTAGTTAAATTGTTCAGTTTCTGCTAATTCTGGAGAACTTTTTTTTTTTTTTTTTTTTTTTTTAAGGAAATGGTCCTATGAGAAGTAGTTTTGCACCTTAAAGAACACAGGCTAAGCATTCTAATTAAAAAAAAAAAATTCCCAATCAAAAACAAATCTGGCACAGCGTCTGGTAGGTAGAAAGGGCTCAATAAATATTACTTTTATTGGATTGTAAAGGAGAACTATCTCAACTTGGTCGTGAGATTGTACAGTGAGTTCTGAAAGAATGAAACAAGTTTTTATCTTTCTAGATTCCATATTTTCCAAATTGTAAAACATTATAAATCAGAGGAAATAATGATTCATTAACATACTTTAGAGGAAAAATTATAAAATTAAATATAGATAATTTAATTTAAAAATATTAAAATCTGAAAACGCATGCACCTTAGAATTGAGCAAATAGGGAAAGTCATCTCTGAGCATTCAATTAAATTCCCCAAACTTTGGTTAAGGCCTCATAGTTGGACCAGTGAAGAATGAAAAGATAAATAAACATGCTTCAAGCCTTTAATATTATAAATCCTTGAGTAATTGAAAATGCATCCATACAACTACGGTGACTATTTCACCTGCTTCTTAAAAAAAATCAATTTGTGAAGTAAGAATTTGTGTCCATCTGAAGCCCAATTATAATGATAGATCTATAGGTTCAGTTACAAAGGAGGTACAAAAGGGATATATAAATATACTGTTATTCCAAAATTGTAAAATCCATCTCCCATTTAGGCACACAGCTTATTAAACTTTTGGATGAGTAAGCCAAGAAAGAATTAGAAACAGCAGTTTTCTTTTGTTCCTGTAGCAAATCCCTAATAACATTTTTATAGCCTGTCTGAAGCAATGGCTTAAATCCTAGTTTACCTCAACATTTTAGTTTCCCTATCTGTCCATTTATACACTCTAGTAAATATTCATCTTCATCACCGTTGAAGATAAACTGCTTGAGTCCCCATCTTAATCCTCATAAGAAATTCCAGATATTGCTACAAATAAAAGAAAAAAAAAGAGGAGTTAAGTATCATAATGGTGCGTTAGATACTATGCAGTGTATATCTAAACCATTAACAAGCAAATGGAATATAAACAAATCAATAATAGAACCTATAAAAGCATAAAAAGCAGGACATTAGCGTTTAAAGAATGTTCTTGTCATTGTATTACTGGAATCTACTACGAATATGAACTCTAGGGAGTAGTCAATTTACTTTTATTGCTGTTGACTATTCTGGGCAAAGTATTCAGAAATGGCGAAAGGAGGGAGCCCTTTGGAGCCAAGTGTCCAGTCATTTGGTGAGGATTGTTGCGAGGGCAGATGTGAACATCACAGCAGTTGCTCTGCAAGGTGCCACACGTTCCAGGAACCCCTGGGGGATATCCAGACATTTTTGACTGTCTACACATAAAGTTTTCATTCATCTGAAGACTTCTAAGCCTTTCCCAAGGATTTATTCCACACATCTTAGCCCTCAATGCTATGGAAGTGGGATCTGTGGTTAAAGAAGATTAATGTAATCAGACCACACTAAAATAAGGCGGCTTTTTGAGAAGACTTACCTGATCAGATAGTATAACAAGGAAGGAAATAACGTAGGCTGTAATTCTCATTCTTACAGCCTATTAATGGCTTCCTTCATCTTCGACCTGTTTTTCTTCTCCTGCCTTTTATGAGCTGTTCAGCTGGTTGGAAGTCTTTGTAAGAAAACCCATATGTTACTTTTTAAGTATTCTGAGTTCCTGGTAGTCCTGTTCTGGTAATGGTGATCTTCATTAAGTTTTAACAAAGGGTTTGTGACAGTAAGAGTTTATGGTGGATTCTGTTCATACTTCTCCTTCTCTATTTCATTGTGGAAATGTTATCTGCCTTTGATACACAGGTACATTAGAAGCTTGGGCTGCCTAACAGAACACAACAGACTGGGTGGCTTAAAAGAGCAGGAATTTATTTTCTCAGAGTTCTGGAGGCTGGAAGTCCCATATCAAGGTGCCCTCAGGATTAGTTCCAGATGCGATAGCTCTTCCTGGATTGTAGGAGGCCCCCTTCTCACTGTGTCCTCACATGGCCTATTCTGTGTATTTATAGAGACAGCTCTGGTGTGTCTTTCTCTTCTTAAAAGGACGCCAGTTCTATCAGATTAGGGCCCCACCCTTATGACCTTGATTAACCTTAATTCCATAAAGTCCCTACTTCCAAAGGCAGTCACACTGGGAGTTAGGGCCTCAACATGAAGTTCGATGGGACACAGTTCAATCCATAACTCAGGGTATATTACTTGAGCCAATTCTGTGAAACATTTTTCCTTAAATTTGGTTCTGAGGATTGAGGACATTTGTGTCAACCTCTTTTAAATGTTTTACCAGGAAATTCATGACCAGGAAGATGGAGCCATATACTAACAAATAATTCCATTATTTCAGAAAATTCTCGCCAACTAAACTATCTGGGTAAACAGCTTGCCCGCCTGGTCAAAGAGTTCCCTTATCAGGTAACAGTTTGCTTATCAATAATTATTCAAAATCTTCACCTCACTGTGTCTACAAATTTAAAAATATTAAGTCGTGCATTTTGTGCAATTCCAACCAGCTTCTCCTCTTTGGGATACCTGCCTGAAATCCCTTTAGCCCAAACCCAAAACCTTATGAATACCCTTTTCTAAATTTCCCCTTGTGTGTCTCTGTTGGACTGTTGAGGTGGTGTCCTCTCTTGATGCTGTGAGTTTAAAAGTTTGCCTTTCTTGACTTACCAGTATCTTAATTCTACTGGGCTGCTAACAAACCACAGACTGGGTACAAACAGTTCCAAACAACAGAAATTTATTCCTCACATTTCTGGAGGCTGATGTCCAAGATCAGAGTTGCCAGCATAGTTGGGTAAGGGTCCTCTTCTGAGTGGCACACTTCTCATTGTACCTCATTTGGTGAGAGGTTATGGTGTTTTACGGGGTCATTTTTATAAGGGCACTATTCTCATGCATGAGGGCTCCACCCTCATGACCTAATGATCTGCCAAAATCCCCATCTTCTAATACTATGACACTGAGCATTGTGGATTTGGGGAGGATACAAATTTTCAGACCATAGCAACAGTTTTCCTTGGGGATGTTTGTGGAGAGTTGATAGTCAGCATTTCATAGTGGCTAGAGGGACACCAGAAAAACGTGTTTGCAATGTAGTGGAATCCTTATCAGGAAAAGCATTCCTCCTGTGTGTACTAACACTTCTCAATGAGCAGAGATCAGTGTTGGAAAAAGCAGTCTCCCATGCGAGGCTTTTGACCCTCAGTCAGCCCCAGGAGAATAAGCCTTGAACCTGGAATACTTCTATACCAAGAGATAAAGAGCCCACACAGGCTGTGACAGATTTATGACCTCGAGTGGGAATATCACTCGGGATATTTAGAATATCCTGCTTTAGGAGCGATGAGTGTTCCTTTGTTCTGCGTCAGCTTGTTAGTCCCTGGCTCTCAGGCACACCTCCAGCTTTCAGTGTTTCAATCTCTGCTATGGCACAAGATGGGTGTGCTTCGTTCATGTGCCCTGTGTCAGATGCCAAGAGGCCTTGCTAGCCATGACGGACCTATGCAGACTGCTGAAGCTGATGTGGCTCTTTCTTCTCTATGTAAGTGAAGTCTTGTTCACTTGTGTTTGGCAGTGTTGTGTTTTCCTTGGCAACGGTGATGCCAAGATGCGATGGGCAGAAGTGTTCAGAGTCCTTCCTTGGGATTGCTAACCAGTACACAGTGCTCTGCTCCACAGTTAGATTCTGAAAATGGAAAAGGAAGCTTTGAAAGTGGTTTGTTCGATGTAACTGGGAGAGGTGTCATTCCTGCTTTCTTCCCATGATTCCTTCACTTTCAACCATATGTTATAAAAATGAGAAAAACAGCTGACCCAGTTTTGTTAGCCACCAGTCTATTTCATTTATAAATTCAAAAGAACAATAATCTGACTGCCTTATTTTGAGTTGACTTGATGTCAGTCAGCTGTGACTAGAGTTGCAGGTTCATATAGCACATAGCGCTAGAGCAGGAGTGTCCAAACTGCGGTCTGCAATCCATTTTTAATTGGCCCACAGCAAATTCCAAAAATATATTTAGTTTACTTAAATAAACCAGGTGAGGCAATATGTACTTCACCTCAAGTGAGTGGCCCGGCTGTTTGTGTATTTTACCTCATATGGCCCTTGGTGAAAAACGTTGAAAAAAGTTTGGACACCCCTGCTCTAGAGTATTGCGCATTGGATGGAGGCTATTTCCAGAAAACAATGACTCACGAGCAATTGGAGAGCCCCCACAACTGATGTTCATTACTGGCTTGATAAAGTTAGACTTGTAGAGTGGCCATCCCAGGGTATAAACTCAGTATGTTTTGTGGACTCCATTCAAGGCTTCTTATTGGCTGAAACTCAACTTATCAATTTCTGTTATTATTGGTTCTCAAATTGTACATCGAGGTGCCCTGGGATGCCAGTGGACTCATGGGTGTGTTGTTGCTGAGATAGTTTAAATATTTGAGGAAATGGGGATACTTGTCATTTGTCAGACGCCATGAAATACCACCTCAAGGTAGATTGCGTTTTCAGCATTAGCTGCACTACATTCATTTCCATGGCATCATTTCTTTGAGAAATCAAGTCCTTGGCGGATGCTATGATTAAAAAGCAAATACCGTGTGAAAATTCATATGTAACAAGAAATTAGGGTAGAGGTGTCCAGTCTGATTCCAAGGTTGGAAAGTTGTATGGTCACCAACAGGTGCACACATCTCATTAGTAATTAGTAATTGTGGACAAATATAAAATAGTGTGTTTTTTCCCTTTCGATTTTTACTATTGCTTTTCAAACAAGTATTAAGTTGTTAAGATATACATACTTATTAGGTTGTTTGTCCCTAAATACTTTTTAATTGGAATTGTTAGGTGTTCGTATTGGTCATGACAAATGTTCTGGGACACTAAAAGAACCGTAAAGTAAGAAAATTTGGGAGCCTGTGTCCTGAAGTGTTTCTCCCCTTATTCCATTTTCTTAAGTCAGAGGTATTCTATACCTGTGGTTGTTTGATGTTAGAGTACACAAGAATCCCCTGGGGGATTGTTAGAATATAGAGTCCCAGGTTCAACCCCAATAGGTACAGATACAGTATTTCTGGGATGGGACTCAGGAATATGTATTTCAACAAACAAGTGATTCTACTGCCAGTAAAACCACACTCTGAGGAGCATTTCTCCACGTTGGTCTTTCTAGAACTTTAAAACAGTTTAAGGGCAGCTCTGTACTTTCACATGTACCGACCCCGGCTCCCTCCCCGTATAAGATGGGGGCATCACAACTTGTTGACTCCAATACTGCATGGACAATCCCCATTGTGTTATACCTTCAAACCATGGCAGTGGAAAACCATTTTTATTATTTCTATTCCTAAATACATAAACCCAGCTCCCAAGTACTGACCTGTAACCCCTGTCTGAGATAATGTGGCTAGCAGACCATTATGCAGTTGTCATTGTTTGCTCTGTATGTAAGTCATTCCCTGTAATGCACAGTACGGTCTTCCTTTCCATTTCCTTCAAGGTAAACAATGTGTCTAAATTGGAAAGACATGCGGTGATGAGAGGAGCCTGTTGATCAAGCTGCCTGTTCCACAGAGCTGCAGAGTCTGTGGCTCTGGATTCTTTAGAGTTGCTTTTTAAAAATTTGACAGCCTTCTGGCTGTTTGGCACAATATTTATCTTGCAAGATTGCTCCTATTTATGTCAAAACAAATAAACAAGAAGAAAAAAATCCAGTACAGAAGAAAATGACAGGAATAGATCCCACTCAGGGTAAACATAAGAAGCTATATTTCTGATAACATTTCTGGAGGCAGCCTTTGGAAGCTTCCAGAAGTATGTGTTATTTATGCAGGTGTGCGTGGCCTTCTCCTCTTGGTTCTGCTCTTTGCTCCTTTTACACACTCTCCAGTTGCAACCATGTTCAGTTTCCTTTATTATTTTTTCTTTGCAAAATCACTATGTGAAAATTATATAATCCTATAATTGAGTCATTTACCCATTCTTATATTATTCTGAGTATCTTCTATGTGCCAGGCGCTGTGTTCATTGCTGAGAAACAACAGTGAAAAGCTTAGACAATCATTTGCCAACATGGAGTTATTTGTACATATACTATGTACCAAGCCCTCTCTTCAGTGTTTTCAACAATCTAAAATGTAGGACCTAGCATTACCTCCATTTTCCAATTGGGAAAACTGAGGCTTACCATGATCACATAGCCAAATGGGAGAGTTAAGTTGTTATCAAGGTGATTGAAATCTATATAACAAATTATTAAAGAGTGTATTCTAAGGAATAATTATTAACAAAAATTAAATTACAACATGTTGATGTGGTTAATTTTAGACAATAGCATCCTGAAAGAATGGATTTGAATCAGAATACAATGGAGCATGATGGGTGAGAAATGCACATCTTACACCTCTGAAAAGACGATACATAAGGCCATTGTGCTTACTTGTATTTCAGTCTTACGAGGCTCTCAAAAGAGGTATCACCCTCAGGACACGCGTGGCTCACTCTTCCTGTGGGGCTGGTGTGATGACAAGTCACGTATCCTGTTCCTGCCATTCACCAATTAAGGAAAACTGGAGGAGCAACTGGTTTGTCGAGGGTTAAAATTGTGCTGGAAAAAATACCAAGTAAACATCTAGGCCTATGATCTAGGCCTCTGAGGAAGGTCTAAGTGGGAGATAAACATGTATGAGTCATCTGGAAGCAGGTCAGGAATAAAGCCCTGGGGTGTATTTGACACTTGTGTTGAGTACAAGAAATACAGACATCAGAAAGTTAGGGGATATTTCTGTATCTGCTCTGCTCCACTCTGACAGGTTGTGAAATGTTTAAGAGCATCTCTTAAAATGCTTTGTAAATTATACAATACAATACAAACGTTAATTTTTCTTTTTAATGGTAAATGATAAAAAGACATTTGGCGTTACATGATTGTGAGAGAGAGTTTAATGAAGCGACTTAGGGATGGTAAAGTAGGTGATATAGGAGAGGCTTTCTCCACCTGCTGTATTTCTCTCTGTTTTCAACTGGAGAAAATTCTCTTTTCTAAGGGTTCCCGGATGGTCATCCTGATAATCCAGCACTATCTTCCTATTTTAAAATCTGTGATCTTATTCACTTCTGCAAAATCCCTTTTTTGTCATGTAACATATTCACAGTTTCCGGGATTAGGTTATGGACATACAGTATTGGAAGCCATTACTCTTCCTGCATCAGATTTTGTTCAAACTAAAAAAGTTTATTAAAAGCACTTAAATGGGGTAGTGATAGAAGTTCATTCATGTTTTAAATTTATATAAAAGATGATTCTTTGTTTAGTGAAAATTAAATGAAACTTGATGAATGCCTGAATTTAGGATTGTGTCCTCTATGCTATAACTTGGGCAGTGAGGATTCAGAAAAAAAAAAAAAAAAAAAAGCCCAAAATATTGGTGAGAGGAGGTGCCACAATATCCTTATGACCATTTTGGATCCTTCCCAGATGGTGAGTAGTAAAGAATTTGCCTCACCTGGTCCCAGTGCTGTCAATTGGTGGTCTTCCTTATATGCCTCAAAAGAATTTTGAAGATTATGTACTTCCTCTCATATTTGTTAGCGGACTTGTTAAAATTTTTGACACAGACCTAAACTGAGACAGAAATCATACCCTAAGTGAGTTGCAAAAGCCTTAAAGGAAGAACTCTGTAGTTACAACTCATGGTTACAACTATCCGTCATTTTAACTTCCTCTTCTCCTCTGACAAAAGAACTTCCTTCTTGGTCTCAGGGACTTGTACATGGTTTGCCATGGCTATGCATACTGGATTACAATTCTTTCTTTTTCCTGAATAAATCCATTTTTTGCTGACAGGATATCTAGTTGACTTTTTGCTTACACTCTACAATTATTGGTTTAAATATTAAAGAACGACATGGTTTCTGTCATATTATAAGTATTAATATATTTACCCAAAATTGTTATATTAATTCTTAAAATATATCTAATGGAACCTAACCATAATTACTATAAACCCACAGTGATGTATTTAAAAATACATGAACAAGCTCTATTTTAACATTAATTTTATATCTTAACTATTTCTCTTTCGATTCATATTTCCATGACCATCTCTACTGGAACTTTATCCTAAATGTATTTTTATGCTTAAAAGTTTACTTAAACCACTAAGTATGTATAACTAACATTTTAGAAGGTACTTTTAAAAACCTCTCACCATAGGTTCTAAATATTAGAAAAAATATATTCTTTATTATCACAATTATTATTGATAGACATTTGGTCCAAACACTGTAATATAGTAAATATTTAATAGTCATATATAAGTTTTAAACAATAAATAGTAAAAAAAAACCTGTTAAAATAATTTATTTTCTTTATTCATTGATGCATAAGCTTGACTCCTAAAATGACATAGGCTTCCATACTATTTTTTAAAATTTATTTTATGTTTGTATAGATAAAAATCACTGAGTAATCTTGTTCCATTAATAAGTAGAAGAAGGAAAAGGTAATGTCTATCAAGTCTTTGGATTTCTTCAGTGTGATGTCTAAAGCCACATAGTTCTCACTACTATACAGCGTTATTTCTAGTGATTTGCCAGCTGATGATTCATTTTGGTTCTCTGTCGTTGAAATAAAAATGTTGGAATCTATTTGACTTCTAAAAGAATTTGTTACTTTATATTAAAAGATTTTCCTAAGATTTATCAAATGATTATGAACTATATCTGTTGAGTTTTTCACTAGAGACACTTTGTTTAACCAAACACAGTATAATGAATTAGGAAAAGGGAGTTTTATTATTCATTTCTTTAAACCATTGCTAACACACATTTTTCAATTTGATAAAATACTTTGATTTTGTCAGTGCTTTTGTGGTGGACACAGAGATCCAGACCTCTTTAAGGGTGGCTTTGTTGCTCAGCCATGGGCGATGTGGTGAGCACACCTCCTTCAGGGTGTGTCTTAGCTGCAGAGAGCCACCTTGCTGGACAACGTGTAGTTTCCAGGGCAGCCCACATCTGGTGACTGAGCCAGGCAAAGGAGTTAAGGCCCTGCCATTTTGGCTTCATGCCCACTAACTTTGGTGGTCACTTCCTGCTCTAGAATTCCCCATGCATGTTGGCCTAGGCAAGGTGGCATTTGCATCACAATTCAGCTTCTTCTTTGCCCCAGTCCTGTTTCCACCGCTGCTCATCCACAGATATTGACTCCGAGTAAACTATCTTGCACCCTAGATTGTATCTACTTTTGGAAAATCTCAGCTGTGGCAAACATAAATATGATTTTGTCAAAACCTTGGGCTTCGAATGTAGCTCATTTTATTTATGGAAAATGTCTGCTTTTTAACTAAATAGTTAGCCAAATCAAATTAAAAAAAAAAATCTCTAGCTTTCTGTTTGAAAACGGCTTCCTTCATTTTTATTTCAAGTAAGCACATTAAAATGTTGAGAAGTGTTATTTCTAAAGGTACAGAAATAGAGTATAAAACAAATCTTATAAAATAGAGTATTAAAATAATTAAGATAAAATGCTGAAGATTTAATAAAATTTATATATCCATCTTATAAGTTCTAAAGATAAACTAGTATGCTGTTTATCATTAGTTAAATGATAATAATGCAATAAAATGTGTAAATAAAGGAGATTATTTTGGAAGTGATAAGTGGGAAAAAAGCATCATAATTTTGGTTACTCTGTATGTTCATGTGCTAAACTCTTGTGTTTAGCTTTGGAAATGATTAAATATAAATTAAGTATAAAATATTTTAAAGAATATATGATCACTATTTTCTTATGAATTTTATAAAAATTATATGCTAAAAATTAATTGGTGTGAAAGTTTGCATATAAATTAACTGTTTGTTAGTAAGAAGTAAATATATATTAAACAAAATATATATTAAACATTTTATAAGATGATATAAATAAAGATTTACTGTATTTGAAATAAATATTTTATGATGCAATTTGATAAAATAGCTTTTATGTATTTTAATAATACCCAGCAAAAATAAAAGACATAGTGATAATGTCTTATCCATTTATTTTATATTGAATATTTTGAAATATTTTGCAGTCCTTGAAAGTATTCTGATTACATTTAAAAGATTCAGCATTTATTCCATTGCTCTGATTGTTTTAAGGAGATTTTCTTCACAGCTGATGACAAGTTGTAATGATGAGAACTGAAATAATTGAAAAGAATTATACATGTTTATGGTAAATTTAAATTTTGTGGACCCTAAAGTTTATACAACCTTTGGTGGGTAGCTTTTGAAAGATAAATAATGCAACAAATATAGTTATATTTGAACATTTAGAATTAAAAAACAAATCATGACAAATCATACATTTTAAAAATCTGACAAATAGCACAAAAGTCATGAAATCCAGATAGGTGCCATGATATTTTTTTTAACTAACTGCCTATCATATCTCCATAATTATTTTTCTATATCATTGTTTGTAAACTGTTTAATAGCTTCTTCATATAATAAAAAAATAATACTTTCTCTATAGATAAAATGCATAGATAATTCAGTCTACTGTATTTGATCAAAATTTATTTATTTCTGTCTCTGAATAGTGGGGATGTGTATGATATGTGATTTCATTCATAGACGCATCTGGTCATTGTAGTTTTAGTTTTGGGCTTAATAAATTAGGCTTTCTGGTAAATTCTATTTCTCAGGTTCTCATCAAAAAGGAAAAACAAACTATTGTTTTAGTTATTGTTTATGCTGCATTTTCTTGAAAACAGAGAACTTGCCTATTGACCACTCAAGAATGAGAATTGAGTTCTTGGTTTGTCTTTTTTCAAGTCTGATGACTGGAAGAATTTGCCGTAGATGACTCTAGCTGTATACAGTTCCCACCTTGTTCCTCTTTCACCAGCCATGTATTTCTGGGTCCGTTAGGGCAAGTTCACATCATGATCTGACATGCAGGTCAGGATGACAGATGAGTCAGCAGAGGATGGGAAAAGATTTCCTAGAAGCTGTTCCTCCACAAACAGTTGGTAAAAATTTAACTCTCTCCTGATGTTACTGCAAATATCAAAAATACGTACCTCTAACACCAAACCCAGTGTATCCCCAGTTCAACTGTCCTTGGATATCTTAAAAATGCAGCCAATCTAAAGCTACTCCGCAGAAGGAAAAGCATGACCAAGGACGAGTTAGTATGGACATGAAGGAAGGTTTTAACAGACTGCAGTTAAAATAGCTCTTTTCCATAATTTTTATAAAAACACATGACTCTATGAACACATTGCTAGTAACCCCCCCCCCCGTCCCCCCCTCAGGGCCTTAAACAATCCCATGCCAGCAAGGGTCCTTGAATCTTAAGCTTTAGTATCTTCAAGGTAAATTCACATCTGTTTATATTTAAATGCCTGAAAGTATTTATTTTCAAGTTCAAAATTTCTTATTGATGGCTTTTGCCTTGTTCTCAAGGGGTCTCTCTGAAAAGAGATGTGTCATTCCACAATAGTGGTTTTGGTGGGTCTTGTTTTTTTGCTTTTGTGACTGGTGGGAATAGAGATGGAAGAATTAAAACTGTGAAATAAAAATTATCATTACTCCTACAATCTTACTTTGTCATCCAGTTATCTCAGTTCAGAATATTCTGAGTCCAAAATGCCTGTTTGAAAAGAAGCTTTGTGTCTAACAGTAATGCTACAAGGCAGGAAGAGATTGAACACATTTTTGTAATGTCTTGATTAATCATTAAAGTAAGCTTTCATTTTGTTTGCCCCCTTTGGGGAAACGTGATGCTTTCTTCCTCCTCCTTCTTTATCTCTTTTACCTCCCTCCCTCCCTCTCTCTCCTTCTCTTCTTCTTTCCTTTTATCCACTCCCCTACCCCCACTCTTTTCTCTCCCCCATCCCTTTCTCTCTCCTGCCCTCTCCTCCTTTTCCTTATTTCTCTCTGTCTCTCTCTTTCTCTGTCTCTCTCTGTCTCTTGCTCTCTCTCTCTTTCTCTTTCTCTCTGTCTCTCTCTCTCTCCCCAATGGCTAGTGTGAACTCAGGCAGTCTCAAGATGGCCTTTAGGGCAGTCTATGAGAATTTGGAAATCAATTCTCTGAAAATATTCAGCGCACTTGTACACTTTGAAGAGACTTTGCCTACTCCATTTTGAAGCATTTTGATGTAGACGAGGGGTTCAGCAAGCTTTTTATATAAAGTGTCAGGCAGTAAATATGTTAGGCTTTGTGGGCCACAGGTTTCTGTTGTAATTACACAACTCTGCCATTGTAATGAGAAAGCAGCCATAGAAACTATGCAAACGCATAGGCACGGCTGTGTTTCATAAACTTTCGTTATCAAAAAAAAAAAAGCAATAGTTTGGACTTGGCCCAGGAGCCCTAGGTTGCTGACTGACCACAGCCGTAGACAGCTAATAGGTCTGTTAACGAGTGGAATCATAGAACAACCTTTCCAGAGAAAACTAGCACACACTTTTGTTACATGGACAGCCTACCACCCATGAGTCAGTGATTCTCAAAATAAACATCCCTCATAAATAAGTCTGCAATGTCTTTGGGAGATAAGAAAAGTGTATGATATTATATAGAAAACACACTATATTCTGATGTTTTCAAAAGGCTTTGTGCCAGAATCTATCTGTAATAGGGTTCAATTAGAGGAAATGTATTTAAGCAGAACTTGGCAAACTTTGTAAATGTTGCATAAAGTTCCAAGTGAGACTAAGAGTTCTCTCAACACCTTTTGTTGAGGTCAGACTTGGAAACCGTCGACATCTCCTTCAGCTCACACATGGTTTTATCACAGCCACTCAGGACACCTACTTTATAACAAGTGACAGGCAAAGGTCATTTATAAAGAAATCCTGCAGGGTACCCCATCCTCCAACTGGGGCTATTTTTATTGTAATAAGAAAGCACTGACTAGAAAAGGATCACAGCTTCATAAGAAGCCTGCTGTCTAGTGGAAGCTGAAGTGGAGTGAGATGGGGTGGTTGAAAGCACAAAAGTGGAGAGATTCCGGTAAACAAGCAAACAAACCTATCATAACCACGATGAAAATGACTGTGACAGGAGAGGGTCTTTCAACATTGGTTGAAATTTTTCCAGATGTCTCAGTGCAACTGTGCACGGGGAAAGCTTGTATCTCATGGATCAGGATAGCAAGCTATTCGAATCAAGGCTTTCATCCAAGTTCAAGCCAAGGAAGCTGCAAATAGCCTCAGAAACTTGAGGTGATGGCTAGAAATGCTCTATGTGCCTGGCGTGGGAAGCAATATCAATTCAGCCTTGACCTTTTTCTTAGCCACACATCTCAACTGGCAAATCATAATCTATTGTTAAAATTTTTCTCATTATGTTTTGGTGTTTTGAATGCCCCCAGAAAACTGATTTATTCTCTCTGTGATTCTTGTCTACACATGCGTTGCGGTGATATTTCATGATTTGAAAATCAGTTTTCCAATGGACTGGGTTCGCAAGAAAAAGCAGAAAAGGAAAAGCGACATACTGTACTTTCTTTTCTGTTATGCAAGTTTTATTCATACAAATATAATTATTTTTAAAAATGACATAAGTGTTAATAAATCCTATTAATCACATTATAGAATGCACTCAGTTACACCTGGTTTTTAAAATGTAAACCTCCTGGTTTACTTGGAAGCTTTGTTTTCTAAATCTGAACAATTAATAATCACTGCTGAACCAAATCTTGAGGCTCTGCCCAGATCCTGGAAATAGCTAACATTTACTGGCACCATACTAATCACATTACTGGTAGTAACTGATTTACTGGTCACATCGCTTTATAGGTGGCTATCATTATTATGTTTGATTCACAGATGAGGCTCAGAGAATTATGTAATTTGCCAAAAGTCACATGGCTGGACATGGTGGAGTCACAATTTGAATCTGAGCAAGTTAGCTTCAAAGGCTGCTGTCTTAACCAGCATTTCCCCCAGTCACTTTGAATATTTGATTTAGAAATAGTACCTTCTAGGCTCAGAATCTCTGGCCAACATTTTGCTAAAACTCTTGCCTGGACCACATACTCTTCCATTCATTTCAAAATGCATCAGAGAGTCACTGTTATTTGTTTTCTTTATGTCATCATCAGAAACACTACTTAATAAATCTTTCTTTTAAAGAAGTAGAAAGGGGAGAGGTGAGAGAGAAATCTCCCAGTAGTTGTTCTTTTCCAATTAAAAGAGGCTTTCACAGCTGCTGCACCACCTCTGTTAACCTGGGCTCACTGCCGTTTGAGACCCTGCCTTTTTTTATCCTTCCTTTACATCCAATAGTCCATCAACTCCCATAACATGTATAGTTATCGAGAAAGATCATTCCTGGGAACAAAGAGAAGGTGGTCTTCCTCCCACACTCCTGCACCGCCTGAGGTAAACTGATTAATGCTGTTATCTGCTGCCTGCCCTCCCCAAGTATGTCACAAGAGAAGGTTTGGGGATTTTTTCACCTTTATCCACATACAATTAACTGGAGAATGTCCACAAAAGCTTTTATAAGTGGCGAGCCTTTTCTTTCTCCTTTATTGGCCTATACACTGAAGTGTGGAATATGGAATGTCACGGAATTTGGCATCCACAAACTTGGATTAGAACAACAATTCTCACCACCAGACAGGATTGATGGTGGTGGCAGAATTAGAAAAAGGAAGACAATAGTGTGGCGTGTGGTGTGTGGGGGTAGGTGTGTGTCTTTGTGTGTTTTACAGTTGAAAATTTTATTTCTTTCCTAGAACTACCACAACAAATGGCCATGAATTTGGTGGTTGAAAACAATAGAAATTTACTCTCCGAGTTGTGGATGCCAGAAGTCTGAAATCAAAGTGCTCCCTCCAAAGACGTTGAGGGGAGCATCCTACCTGGCCTTTTCTAACTTCCGGTGGTTGCCCTCAATCCTTGGCATTCCTCAGCTGGCTTGATCACTCCAATCTCCACCTGGTCTTCCCTTAGCCATCTTCCCTGTGACTTTTCTTTTTCTGTGTCTTCTAAGGACTCTGTCGTCGGAGTTAAGGCCCACCCTGATCCAGGGCGATCTCATTTCAAGATGTTTACCTTAATGACATTTGAACAGACCCTATATCAACTAAGGTGATATTCTGAGATTCTGGGGGTTAGGAGGTGAACACGTCTTTTAAAGACATAATTTAATTCATTACAAATGTGTCTTGTTTATACGTTACACTGTTCCCTGAATGTTACCATCCCTAGTGGTTAGGGAGTAAGTAAAGATGCCCTTTGTTTGGTGAAATGACAGTAGGTGGTTGTATTTGCAGGTGTGTGTGTGTGCATCATATTTACCTTTCTTGGTAAAAATAAAAGTTTGGTCATTCAATTTAGTTCCCACATTGTCTTAAAAATGGTCCAGGAAATCCCAGTCTGGAAACCATATACTTTCTAAAACTATTTCCAACTTTCTAAAACTTTCTAAAACTATTTCCTTATCTGGAAATGAAGTGATCTCTGATTTTGATATATTTGAATTTCAAATAACTTGCACTTTTATACATGATACGTGAGTACCCCCAAACTCCTTTTCTAAAACTTAAATCAGACTTTTTTACATAAGAAGACCAATCAATATTTCAAGCTCTTCCACAGCAGCACTCTCCGCCATCCAGGTGCTTAATTGGGGACTTTACCATTTTTTCATACAGTAGGGTTTATCAAAATCTGTGAACATTTTGTATTTTGCATTTAACACTTTTTTTTGAGATAAGAAAGTGATAACGTGAAAATAAAAATTGGTCTCAAACACACTGTAACTGAGACACAGGTAAACTGTTTGTAAGACAGTTTGACACGGTGACTTTAACTTCATTGGGACATGTGCCAGACTAAGATGGTTGGATGTGAGTTCAGTGTGAAGGGAAATGACAATTAAAGTCTGATATATCAATGATGGATTAATAGCATCAATGATTTTATTTATTTATTTATTTATTTATTTATTTATAAGTGTGAGTCATGATTACAGATTTATCTTGCATTTGGAGTAAATTTATTTCCTTCCTATAACTCCCACTTCTATCTGACATGTCTTAGGACTATATTATAATATGAAAATAGGGGACTTTCTGGGGTTGTAGTCGTTATTGTAGCAATAGGATTAGTAGTAGCAGCAGCAGTTCTAGTATTAGTAGAAGTATTTGAAAGCAATACGTCAACAGTAAAAGTAAAACAATCGTATTGTGTTATATTAAATGTGATAATGCATAAATTGTTCTGTAACCTATTACGCTCTAGACAAATGTTGTTTTCTGCATTGTGACGCAGTCTTCATTTTGCAATAGATGCTCAGTCATACATTGGTTAAATAGGGATGTCTTATTGACCTGCTTGGTAACTTCATTCTAATTCATAATTTTCCTTTACTAACCAGGGAATAAAGTTCTTCAGTCCAAGGTCAGGTCTCACAAAGTGGTGGGTGAAAGTCATATAAACCCACAGACATTTAGTGATTGTTTTGTGTTTGAATTTAAAACTTTCAGGTCTACCAGGCCTTCCACCATTTCACCTAGCCTCGGATCTGGGTTCTTCGTATGTTTGTCATGTGGCCCCTGAAGTCATTTGTGCTTGAAGCTCTGGAGGTGTACTGAGGAAATAGTGAGCACTACAGGAAAGAATGAGTGAGCTTTATTTCTTCAATTGAAAGGAGTTCAGGGCTGTGTCGAGATCTTCTCTGGCCTCTCCTTGCTCAGGTTTCTGAAGCAATGAGGTCGGTGATTGATGACTCAAGGAGGCCACTTGCTAAATTTGGAGTGGCGAGTATCTGCCTGCAGAACTCCCTCACCCACTGTCGCACATATTGTTCTGTCCCTGGAACTCTTCTTCATCTACTGTTGGTTTTGTTTCTTCAAGTGTATAATTAAAGGAAACTGGAAACATAAATGTATAATAAATATAATATAAAGTTATGAATTCATCACTGAGCCTACATCTGGTTCAAAGTCAAAGTTTTCTTTGAATCATATTTATATGTGAATACTGTAAAAAACCGCTACTAAGCCAAATGTCTGCTAGCTAAGCCAGTCCACTATATTTGTGCCTCCTGCTGAATGACCCCACTTGCTGTGGAATAAGGTGGATTTGCAATTTGTCCTGGCTTTGCTTGTCGTTAGAAGGTGCTTTATTTCAAACCTGAACTGGATCAGTATAGTCCTAACATATATCAACTAGAGTTCCTTTCATATAAATGTGTGAGATGGTCAGGAGGGAAAGGGAATTGTGAGTCAAGAAATTCATAAAAATGTAACCTAAATCATGGATTTGTCTCATTTTGACCATTTAACTTATCATTGATCCCTATGGGGGGGGATGGAGACTTCACATTGTGTCTTGGCAAGAGTATTGGGCTGAATAATAAATTTTATTGAGTAAATCCCAAAACCCACTAATAATTCTATAATAATTATATTGATATAACATCTAAGATTATTGATATATCTAAAATTTGCCCTCTTATTTCTTTATCATCTTCCCTAATTCATTTTTCATTTTCACACAGAATAAACAAGTGTGCACGTATTTCAATTAATTAAAGGATATAATCAGGACATTGGAGATAAATTGTGATTGAAAGTCATCTTACAGGAGTTACTTGTAAGAGTACCAATTTTTTTTTTTTTTTTTTTTAGCTAAACCAGAACCAAAAGCCCTGTGGGTATCTCCAGGAAGTGAGTTCAAATAAATCGTTCTCAGAAATGATGCTTATCTTAGCATGTTCATTTTTTTCCCCAATTAATAGAGATTGGCTTATGTCAAAGTATAATTTTCAAAAAGTTAGAAAGCATGGCCATATCCGTATAGAATGACTTATGTAGAAAGATTCTTATGAATTGCCTACAGAAGGAACAGAAGTCAAAAATTTAACTCATTGATGAGAGAACCAGAAGAATTGCAAATCCAGAGAACATTTGAGGGGCAGGGGTTGATACAGTCAGAAAAGGCATACTGAAGTAGTTGGCCAAGTTAGGGACAAAACTGGTTAAGTCTCAGAGGGCATGGTGTTTAATCTTCTCTGTAGGACTGACATTACTTGCATCTCTACAAAGTGAAAACTACAAGTTAACATGCAACTTGTAGTTTCTAGGCCTTAATCAATAGTAAATTGCACATTAAATAAATGTAAAATTCCTTAGCAAATTAAATATTCCTTGGAAGTACCTATTAAATGCAGTAGGACATTAAAAGAACATGCAGTCATTTTTTCTTTTTTTTTCAAAATTTGGTACAACTTTTTTAATAGTCCCTTTGGTGATCATAAATAATTTTGAAAGATTATTTTTTTATTACAAAAAAATGCTGATTTCATTCTGTTTTTGCTGGATTCATTTACAGAGGTGCAGCATGAGGTGTTAATCATAGAAGCCTTTTTGCCAATCAGCAAATTCAGGGGCTCACGTGGTTGAACAAATATTAAGGCCAAAGAATTATCTTCTTACTGGAAAATTCATACACAATCTCAGATTGCATTTTCAGTAACATCTATTATTATTGACAGTTTTTATGTTTTTTCCTTTTTTATTTTTATTTTTTCATTGCTGCTGATTTTTATATACCAGAGTTAGGAAAGCAAATCTAAACCTGAAACATTCATTTCCACAGATTTTACCTGCAGTTTATATGAGTTTGCCAAATCTGATTAGGTTCTGCCTGCCTATATGAGACCCTGTCAGGTGCAGAGCAGGTATTGTCCCAGATTACTGGTGGCGGGGGGGTATTTTGGGAGCATCGGTTCTACATATGAAGTACAATTCCTATGCCTTAATGGTGGGTTTGTCATGTCTAATTACAATGAGATTTATAATCCACTATATTTCTGCATGTATAGCCTTGATTGTAGAATCAATTTGTGTGAAATATCCTGGTTAAAAAAAGGTCAAATTCTGGCAAATAACTGCGTTTCCAAGAAAAGTATTGAGACTCCGAATAGTTTTTTTTTTTTTTTTTTTAATGTGTATATGTGTGTATTTGTTTGTTTTTAAATTTAGGGGTCAAGGAAAACAAGATACCATTTACAAGAATTAGAGAGCCATTCAAAATAAGAGAAAGAGCGTTTTCCTTTTACCCTTAGGGAAATAGAACGTAAAACTAATACCAAAATATTCCCAAACAAATCACAACAATTATGCTTCCTTTATCCATTCATACTGTACTGTGTGAATTAAGTTTTTAAATCATTTTTATTAAATTCATTGAGGTGACATGGGTTAGTAAAATTACATAGGTTTCAAGTGCACAATGCTACAATACATCATCTATATATTACGTTGTGTGTTCACCACCCAGAGTCAGTTCCCTTCCATCACCACATATTTGACCCGCTTTACCCTCTTATACCACCCTCCCGCCACCCTTATTCTCTGCTAAACACTAAACTGTTGTCTGTATCTATCAGTTTTTGCTTTTTGTTTGTCTTATTTGTTGCTTTCAGTTTTATATTCCACATATGAGCGAAATCATATGGTTCTCAACTTTTTCTGTCTGACTTATTTGCTTAGTGTGATAATCTCAAGGTCCATCTATGTTGTCACAAATGGCGGTATTTCATCTTTTCTTACGGCTGAGTAATATTCATTGTATATATGTATATGTACCACATCTTCTTTATCCAGTAATTTATCAAAGGACAGTTTGATTATTTCCATATCTTGGTCACTGTGAATAATGCTGCAATGAACATAGGGGTGCATATATCTTCATAGATAAATGTTTTCAGATTCTGGGGGCAGATACCCAAAAGAGGGATTGCTGGGTCATATGGTAATTATATTCTTAATGTTTTGAGGACCCTCATACTGTTTTCCATAGTGGCTGTACCAATTTACATTCCCACCAGCAGTGTATGAGGGTTCTTTTTTTCCCACAACCTGCCCAACACTTGTTGTTACGTGTCTTATTAATAATAGCCATTCTAACAGGTGTGATGTGGTATCTCATTGCAGTATTGATTTTCATTTCCCTAATAGCTAGGGAAGTTGAGCATTCTTTCATGTATCTGTTGCCTGTTTGTCTTCTTGGGAAAAGTGTCTGTTCAGATCCTCTCCTCATTTTTAAATTGGATTATTTGTTTTTCTGTTATTGAGTTGTACAAGTTCTTTATATATTTTGGATATTAGGCCTTTATTGGACGTATTGTTTACAGATATCTTCTCCTATGCAATTTATTGTTTCAGGTTTTATATTTAAGTCTTTGATCCATGTTGAGTTAATTTTGGTATATGGTGACAATTGGCAGTCTAGTTTCATTCGTTTGCACATGGTTTTCCAGTTTTCCCAGCACCATTTATTGAAGAGGCTAAAACATAAAATATGAAACAATTGGAAAGAAACTGAGCTCTTTCAGGAGTGAAGAACTTTTTATTTATTTATTTATTTATTTATTTATTTATTTATTTATTTTAAATTTATAAACATAAAAGTTTATAGCACAGAAAGTGATTCTACAAAGATAGGAAATCTGCTATTTAGGTAGATTATACAGAAGGTAATGACTAATATTTACTATGACTTAGAGATTACTAAATACTGCAATACCATTTGTCATTTTTACATAGCGAAACATTCCAGTTTGCATTAATTTAATATTTGGCAGTAAAGGACTAATAAGCTGTAAATAAACCCATCAAAATGAGTCAACTTAGCAAAATTTTGACATATTTCATTCCATTTTTCAAGATCATTTACAATTATTAGACACCAAGACAAAAAGATTCACTGCAATCAAAGTTTCTGCTAGAAATACTTGTTTTGTCTTTTATGATAATTTCAGATTGGATGTGATCTGAATCTGATACTTTAAGACAAAATGTTCTCTTTATCCCTTCAAAAACAAAAATATACCTCACATATTGTATATACAGTTACCTTGTTTCCCCGAAAATAAGACTGGGTCTTATATTAATTTTTGCTCCAAAAGAGGTGTTAGGGCTTATGTTCAGGGGATGTCATCCTGAAAAATCATGCTAGGGCTTATTTTCTGGTTAGGTCTTATTTTTGGGGAGACACAGTATAATGGTGACAATGTTTCAATATTCCACCTTACTGACACGTTATCAAGGAACCCAAAGATTATATGTTAATTAACTCAATTTAACATTGGATTAAGTGTTTAAATTATCTAAGGATTTTAGGAATGCTATTTAATCAGGTCTGCTTTAGAATATAAGTACTAATGAATGTAACAATGTTCGTCAAGACTATAATTAAACAAACTTTATATTTTCTTAATTTTAAATGTTTAATGTAAATAATATTCACTTATTGGAGCACTAAATAAATATGAGGGCTTTGAGACATTCCTATTAATAGTCTTTTCATGGGAAAATAAGCCCAATCTTATAGTCTTATAAAAGTTTTATAAAACATAAAACATATGCTTGTATTATATACCACACTCATAAGGGTTAATACATGTTCCTATTTTTAAACTAATATTGCAAACCAATCTAAAAATTCATCTTGATTAGGTGAACTTATAAAAAAATGCTCTGAACTTTTATTTTCTATAAGAAGGATTATTTTTTCTTAAAAATTTGGCACATTTAAAGTATTATAAGTTTCCTTATTTTCTTGGGATTCTGGGAGTATTAGATTCATGCAAGCACTTAATCAGAGCAGACCTCCTTGATTTTGAGAGAATTTATAATTTAATTTATTTATGCTCTTCAGAGGCTAGGAAATATTTCACATTTACATCAGGAGAGGTATGGGATTTTCTCAGTTCCAGACACATAGACACAGGGAAAGCATGCAGCTTTCATTGTACATCAGCTGGAGGTCAGAGGCAAACATGGAAACCCAAACCCACCAGTCCAGATCTCAAAGGGCAGTTCTGCTTTCCAGTGGATATGAGATATTTTTAAAATTTATTTCCTTTCAGTTCACAGATAGACAAACAGATAAACAAATGAAAATGACTAACGGACTCAATTAGGTATGGGCCGACTAGCAGACCTGGCAGAGATCCAGAAGAAAAGAAACAGAATTAGAAGGTGGAGGAGGGAGGCAAGAACAACAACAACAAGAAAAACAGAGCATCTGCAAACTTAAAGCCCTGGTGTCACTTGGGATTCACTTCTGGATCCAAGAAACTGTAACTCCCCAGGTTTAAGCAGCCCATGAGGAGCCCTTCTCAGAAAACGTACTTTAATTGGCCTTGGCAGTTGAGTCCACTGGGGCATGTCAGCGGGACACTCGCCAAAACTGTCAATGTATAATTTTCAAAAAATTAAAACCATGAATCTCATACAAATAATAAATAAATACATGCCAAAATGTATTTAAACTTATTAATGAGTGAACAAGCAGAATAAGAAGACTGATTCAAAAAGCCTTTGAGAATTAGGGTATATATAAGCCTATCAGGAAAAGTATACTGAAAATGTTTGCTAAGTTAGAGGCAGAACTGGGTAGTGTCCTACAAGGCAATAAAAGGAAAGACAGTCCCTAACTTACGGTGGTTCAACTTAGGATTTTTCAACTTTACGATGGTGCAAAAATGAGACGCATTCACTAGAGACCATATTTTGGATTTTGATCTTTTTCCAGGCTAGCGATACGAGGTCTGACATTCTCTCCTGATGTCGGGCAACGGCAGTGAGATGATTTTGCCCACCTGTAGGCTATGTATGCACTGACCACGTTTAAGGTAGGCTAGGCTAAGCTCTGATGTTCAGTAGGTTAGGTGTATTAAATGCATTTTCAATTTAACGATATTTTCAATTTACAATGGGTTTATTGGGCCATAACCTCATCGTAAATCAAGGAGCATCTGTATAGCATTTGGGATTATTTTCTCTACCCGACCAAATTATTTGCATCTGTACAGACAAAAATCTATGTTAGCATGGAATTTCACAGACTCTTAGGCCCTAATTAATACTAAATAACAAATCAGACAAACAAATCTGTTAGAGACCAAATAATCCTTGGTCATGCTAGTGACGCAAATTTCAGTGTGCTATTAAGCCGCATGCAGCCATTGTTTTGCCTCTTTCAGGTTTTGGAGAATTTTTTTCTTAATACTGAGCAACTAGCAGTAAATCAGTTAGAGCCAAGTTTTTCTAGGGAAGACTAATACTTTTTGATTGTTGAGAAGAGAAATTGGGGATTGCTAAGATTTAAAGTGTTGCTTACTCTCGGTAGTTCATATCATCACGAAACTGGTCGTTTTTGTTGTACACCATATAAAATTGAATAAGGACTTGGGAGTGGGAATAATTTCATCTTCAACCATATCTTATCTTTTTATAGCAAGAACTCCAGAGAGTGACTGGAAGATGGCCAGGGCAAATAACCTTGGCTTCAGTCTCCCTTTTGCCATTGTAGCTGTTTCTAATTAACCCCTTCTGGAAATTTTGTGCCAACTTAAATTCCATGCTAAAATGTTTATTACTTCTTTGTAATAAAACTGGCCCAACTGCATTTAGTTGCAGAAAATAAAGCTACTGCCAGAAACATAGATACTTTTAACACAGATGGTAATGGAACGGTAGTTTCTTCAAAAACAACAACTTGAACCGTCTTGTTAGAAACCTTGTTAAACCTCACACTCACTCACACACCAACTCAAGCATCAGCACACGGTCCTCCCACACAAAGCAACTCAAAATGCTTTCAAAATTGCGATGGCTATTTTCATTTTCTTTAATATCTGTCTAGCTCCCCACTCTCAAAGTTTGTAGTGAACATCTGTCATTTGTTTAATTGGATACAATATTAGCTAACTGCTAGAAGTTTACTCTCTGTTTCATTTTGACCTCCTTCAGTTCCTGACCTGATTTGACATGTTGAAAAGAAATGTCAAAAATGCCCCAGTAAAGTCTCTAAAACACTTGCATACTGTCTGAGCTTGAGTGTACGATAGTTGGTGTTGATTGCAATGGGAGCACTGGTGGTTTTTCTCTGACTTTCTAAGTAACTCATTGAAATGAGAGTTGATGAAGCCAATTGGGGCTCTCTTCAATTGTTTCCACAGATACATTTTTCAGGTTACATAGTTCAAAAGATGAAATGTCAATATTTGTTTCCAAACAAAGGAAATTCTCTTTGACGATATGTTTTCATACCCTAAAATATAGTATTCCAGTCTAAGCAATGATTTTGTGATCCACTCAAAGTTTACAATAAGTATGAATCAGAAAAATTGGGACTATTTTAAAGCCACTTAGAAATTGTAGAGTGAGGACTTCTGGGTGGAGAGTTTCATACCCAAATGACTTTAGTTTTTCATGGTCCTTTCTAGTAGGGACCTTACTCCTGTGGATGGATAGCAGCATGGCTAATGTGTGATTGTAGGATTCTGTTACAAAGTCACGACATTCGTCATTCTTCTCTTTGACTTTTGCATTGATTTTACACTGATATTTTCTGATTGAGACCTCTGTTATGAACTATTAATATGAAACATTTTGAAGGTGTCTTCAAATGCCTGTGAATTATATCTGTAGCTTAACTGTGGTCTTGTCTGGAGTGACCAGGCACTTTCTGGCTTCTCAATAGGCTCAGCATGGAAGCCTTTCTGAAAGCTCTGTGTGGAGGTGTTAAGCTGCCCTGAAATAGACTTAGATGAAGAAAGTAGAACAGAATGTTCACATAAAAGTGCTAGCTTGGCTAATAATCATATTTAGCACTTATATAGCAGTTTTCATTTCCCAAACACTTTACAAACAGCAACTACATAAACCTTTCAACATCCCCATTAAATAGATAAATAAGCATTATTATCATAGCATTTTGTTTAGTAGAGAAAAAAATCTTTACTGGTTTATAACTGTAGGAGGAGATTAGTTCAGAATAATGATTCCAACTCCTGTGTCTGTAAGCCAGTCTCCAGCTCTACCTGTTCCAATTTTCTTTTCAAGAGAACTGATTAATTGGTGCTAGTGTTAACCATTGTGCAAGTTCAGTCAATGCCATTTCTCTCTGGTGTTGTAAGTTCAAAGAGTTACTGAGAGATGAGTGCCTGGGAAGGTTTCATTATAGTCTCAACTTGATAAAGAAAAAAATGAAAAAAAAGGAAGAAAAAGAAAACAAACCTGAAACGTGTAGATGAAGTTAACTGCCCAGGCCTCTCTCAGTTAGTGAGTTCCCCTGGTCAGCATTAATGGTGCTTCATAGACACATAATTAAGCCCTCACCAAGGCCTGATGTAAGTCGGAATACTGCTTGTACTTGGCAAACTTCCGAGACGGCATCTCTTCCAACAGCTAGGAGGACATTTATTTCCTTTCTTATTATTTCCTCAGAGGCATAAGGAGTCACTACCTACCTGTTCCAGTCTCGGGGAAGATTTTTAACATAGTTTTTCTGTTTGCTCCACTTTCTGCTGTACATATTTTTTTTTTTCTGGAAAAGAAATTAATAACTTCTTTTTATTCAAAGAAGGCATGTGGACATACTTTTCTGCAACTGAAGTACAATTGGTGTACAGATGTTGGCATGGCACGAATAAGCCATTCTACTCATATGTCATCTTTTATCATTTGATGGCTTTGTTCTTAAGAACTTCAAAGTGCAAAATCAATTTTCATGTATGTTCTGTTTCACCTGAAAACCTGAAGGTGTACAGAGCACTCATTGAGAGTGTAGGTTATGGTGTCAGGCTGCTTCACTAATTAGTTTAACTCACCAAGTATCAATTTCTCAACAGTAAAATTGGGACCGTTGACAATACCTGCTGGAATAGCTTGCTCCCGGTGTTAATGGTAAGATGGGTTTCAACCGACAGCACAGAGATGGGCCTGTGGAAGGGCTCGACAGACATTTGGAATGGTCTTGACCACCATCGTCATCATCTGACAATGTTACAAACAATTTAAGAACAGAAAAGATTTGTGCTTGGAGAGACCGTAATCATGTAAACCTGAGATTAATTGAAATCTTAAAGGAAAATTCATCTTAGTTTTGCTTGATTGTTCAAGAATTGGTTCAGCCAGAGTCACAATAGAATCGTGGATTTCTAGAGTTTAGAAGGGCTTCAAAGATACGATGCCAAGTTGAATAAGCCTTTAGCTAGAAAAGTCAAAGGAAGCTCAGATTCATTTTATGTAAAGAGCCGGGCAGAAGAAAGGAATGAATTTCCTGAGTGTCTGGTAAGTTCTAAGATCCAGAACTAGGTAGAGGGAACATGCAGGCAGTGGCAGCTGAGAAAACAGATGCTTCACCCCTCATGGACGTCAGAAGGCCAAGGTAAATCCCCAAGTCAGTAGACACTGGAAATCTGGAGTGGCAAAGCCAAGGGCACAGACAGCCTGCGTGCAGGACAGGACAGCTGTGTGAAGGTTGTCAGTCTCCATGTAGATGGCAGCCCAGGAAAGGACCTGGCACTCTGGAGGAGCCACCAGGCTGTAGGCACTCAGCAGAGCCTGAACAGGCACAACTGGTCACTGCGCTAATGAATACAGGCAATGCCCCTCCGTTCCCCTGTGGTCTACCAGAAAGCCACAAATAGTGGGTGGGATAAACTCAGTGAGATTCAATGAAAGTTCATCAAAGATACACAAAGCCAAGGAGCCGGGGGCCATTCCAGTTGTCAAAATATCCTATGTCTTAGTGATTCCAAGAAATTTTGGTATTTGAGATCGTGGATGAACTTTGCAGGGATGTAGACGTCTTAGTGAGATGGTAGACACTTGGAGATACTGATATTTGGGTTTCACCCACTCATTCTTTTTTATATTTTGATGTTCACTTCAAAAATATTTACTGAATGAAACAAATATGACCATGCCTGAGACCTTTGCAATATGATTCTACATACAACCAGAGTTATACATTCTATATTGCATATTCAGGAACTAAAATAAACCAAAATGCATGTAAAGAAAATCATATAGGTTGACTTAAAATATCCTCAGTATTTATTTTTCTTTCCTAGTCATATTCTAGAATGATGAAACATTTATTTTTTTAATGTTTTATTACATATAGGCAATATATATGTAATAAATACATATATAGGCAAAATAGGTAAGATAGGCATACTCTCTTATTGTATATGATTTGAAATATAGAGAAGACAAAAAAACATAAAAGTCCCCCTTCATCTATTCCTATTCCACCCACCTCTGTCACGGTCAATTGTTCTGTGTAGTGTCAATTTTTCAGTATGTGTATGTACACATAGATATATGCAGCTAAAATAAGGTTATATTATACATATTATTAAGAAATTTGCTTTGATAACTTCAAGAATAACTTGAAGATATTCTCATGTCAGTAAATTTAGGCCTCTCGAGTATGACATAGAATGTTTGTGCTATAACTTGTTCAATAGTGAGTATGCATCCCCGCCTACACACACACACACACACACACACACACACACACACACCTTCTGCTACTTTTAAGAAATGATACAAAGAGCATTTTTATATACATCTTTGGGCACATATAAAATAGAATTGCTAGGTCATAATCTAAACATACCTGTAATTTTGATAGATACTGCCAAATTAGCTCCTAAAAGATTTTACCAATCTTTAATTCCATTAGTAGTGTTTGAGACCTGGGAGGGGGTAAATATTATTGGTATTCTATGAAAACTTGTTTGTGTACTTGTTACTAAAAAATACTAGAATAGAAATGCCACTGTTGTTTTTTTAGCCAAACAAATATTGTAAAGACTTAATAATAACTCTTTCCCAAGGTATTTACAAGGTTGGTTTAGGATCTGCATTGCTGTCAATCAAAGCATTCTTTGTGGAATCAATGCTTTATAGGCTCCCACAATATTTTCTTCTGTCTCTTTTAGAATAAGCTTTATTATTTAACTAACATGACTGTAATATCTTTTTATTTTCATTTCCTTCCTTTTAAAAGTGAAAACTGACAGAGAGTAGTTGAAACTACCCAAGTATTTATGGAAGCCAGAAGTAATCCCACCAAATTCTGTCAAATGCCTGATAACTTAGAACCATGTTAGTAATTGAGTGAGCATGTCCTCCTTTTTGTATTTTGAGGATTCTATGTAAAATGTCCCATTCAGAGATGAGAACTGAAGCAAAGAGTGAAAGGGATATTGAAATTTGATTATATAGCAGATAGAAAAACTGGGAAATAGTATAAAAATTAAAATTATAAGATATATGAAGTAGACTTAAATAAATAGAAGATTTCAATAATTGAAATGCAATCTACAGTTACTACATGACAATTCCACTAGATGGCTTTAAATCAGTGATGGGTAGAAGGGAGAACACCAGACTCTGAGCAGGCTCATCAAGATTCCCGATGCACCAGGAAAAATTTTCTTGCTGTTTTCAAGAAACTGAGAGAATGGGTGGAAACTGATAGAAAGGATCACATGTAAAATCCATACTAAATATAGTAATAAGGAATTCATTCTTCTTATATTAATTTAAGATCTGTTACCTGCACTTTTTCTTATTTAGCATCACAGCAACTCTGTAATGTGAGTAGAGGGTAGTAATGACATATTCCATTGGCAGTTGAGATTCCGAAGAGATAACTGCTTAGACCAATTATAACGTTAATCAGCAGAAGACACCCTATAATCCCCCTTTCTTGGTATTCTGACCCTTGTATTCAGTGTCCCTTTACACACTGAATACACATGGCTGCAGCTGCCATGTTGCAAGGACAGTCAAACAGCAGTCTATCCACTTGAAGGGGAACTGAGGTGATGTGCAGACAACCAGTACTAACTAGTTAAGGTGTGAATGAATGACCTTGGAAACATATCCTCCAGCTCCAGTCAAGTCCTTGGATGACTGTAGCCGGGGTTGGTATTTGACTGCAACCTCATGAGATTCCCTGAGCCAAAACTAATTTGTTCCAAGATTCAGAACCCACATGTACTATGTGAGATAATAAGTATTTATTGTGTTAAAAGGCTAAAAACAGAAAAGAGCTGAAGGCACTACCACCTAATTGTGGGGTTTCTGATTCCCTATCCTGTGTTCTTTCCAACATTAATACCTTGCTTGATAGACAAAAGCAAGCTTTTTGAGTCCATCAATCATTTAAAATATTCCAAAACCCCATTGTATGATCTTATTATTTCTTATAGAATTGAGTTTAATATAATGTGGGTCATCTTTGCACTTCATCCACGGGGTTTAGTTATTGAAGTTCAAACAGGAACTTATTATACAGTAGTGTGCCTGGAAGATATCTAACAGCATAGGTCATGAGAGAGAAAGCCTTATAGAGAAAGGATTCCAGGAGAGAGAAAAGTTTCCGTGGCAGATGAAAGCAGAGGGTATGTCATCTTATATCTCAGTGGGTTGTGCTGCCAGATTTGCCAAATTGCTTAATTGTGCATTTTACCTTGGAGATTTGCTTGAATATTTTCTTTATAAAAGCAATAATATATAGGCTTTCTTTCTGACAGAACGGGTACTTTATGGATTTAATTTTGTGCATCCTGAGATTTTGAGGATTTTTTTTTTTAACCAGGTTTTTAGAAACTCACAGTGTGTAATATCTGGCTACTTACATTGTGCCTTTTGATATGGATAACTTCATATGATCCGAATGGAAAGGGGAAGTGGACATTCTAGGGGCAATTTATTTTGGAAATGGTGAGGAGTCAAGGTCCTGGTGTTACCGTCCCACCTTTGCATACTTTAATTCCACTGTGCTTGTCAAAGATATTAACACGACCCTAAAAATCTCATTGTGTGTCAACAGAAAACGAAATCACTAAGTTCCCTCCGCTATAAACCTGAGATTTCACTAGGTGCCGTTTCTGGTTCTTCTGAATACTCTTGTTCCATGTTTTCTTTTCGTTCATTGTATCAAGTATGTGTGCAGCAAAGAGAAGAGTTCAGTAACTCTTGGTGGATGATTCTTTGCTCAAATAAAAGTTTTAAATGGCTCCCCTCCCTTCTTCCCTTCTTTCTTTCCTTCCTTTTTGGCCCACATATTCAATCATTCATACTGGGTCTGTTCAGTAAATATTTATAGAATACTTATATGATACCATTATCTCTCCATTTGCTGGGGAATTCTAGTAGCTGGTAAAATAGTCTAGTGGATAGACATAATAAGCACAACTAAAATTTTATAGCTTACAAAGCTCCTTTAATCAGTCTTTAATTCCCATAGAAAATCTTTACATAGACTTTATTGATTTCACCTTGTAAATACTACTACTACTACTACTACTACTACTACTACTACGAATAATAATAATAATAGTGTGAAAATTAAGTTCAGGGCCACTAGAGCATCAGTAACAAAGCCAGGGCTTGAAAGCGGGGAGTCTGACTCTAAATCCAGGGCTCTTTTCTCTGTGCCACATTGTGTCTCTAAAGATAAAGGAGCATGAATTATAATCAAAGCAATGTTGCCAGCGATTTTTAGAGAAGATCACATTACCAAGAAATACATGTCGTATCTATTCCATTAGAATTTTGTTGAAAATAGGACTGTACATCATTCTGGTGTGTAGAGAAGTGCAGTCATTTCAAGATAAAGACGTTAGTTTTCACCACCCTTGCTAATTTTCCTTTCCTTCCTCGAACCCACTTACCTGATGACCCAGCTCTCCATCGTGCCACAGGCGCTATATTGTCACACTGTGCTTAGATTTTCCTTTTTAGGTTCTTAGTTTTAAATAACTTTCCAACTCACCATGCTACAATTGTTAATGCAGGTCACTTGTTGAGTTTTCCTTGGCAGACATGCTTTTCCTGTAAAACAACTAATCCTAGGAAAAGACAGTAGAGTGGTTCTGGCTTTGCATTGTCCCAGGTACTAAGTACGCATGACAATGCTCTGCAGGGATTGGGACAATCTACACCAACTTTTTTTTTTTTTTTTTTTTTTTTTTTTTGCGAAAAGGAGAGGTACTGTCCATTCTAGTTAGTTCTAGATCATCAGAATTCCAAAATTGAAGAAACTTGTAATCCTTTCCTTTTCTTGCCTTATTATTCTCTTAACAGCTTAAAAAAAGAAAAGTCTTCCTTGGTTTTCCTTTGAGAATCAACTAGGGCATTCATTTAACGACGTGAGCTACCCTTGTTGACATGGTATAACTAGCATAATGCCATGAATTCTTATTAAGATTCAGGATCAGCTCTTTTATTACTTGAATATATACAGCATAGCATTTTAAAGACATTTTAGCTGATTCTCCACCCCAACCACACATCGGGATCACTCAGATAAACAAATAAGAAAAAATTAAAAAAATAAAATTAAAATAACACCAGTGATCAGCTGTCCTTCCTGGAGACTCAAATGTTACTGGTCTGGAGAGGCGCCCAGTCATTAATGTGTTTTGAAAGTCCTGCAGATGGTCTGACAGGAAGCCAAGATGGAAGACTGTGATGAATGCAGAGCTAAGTGGATGACAGATCTTCTGCTGTTATGGCCTAATCTCTGCTATGAGCACCAGATTCCTACCAAGCCCCTTGCATGGACTTGACAGTTTCTGTGAGAAATAGCTGGAAAAACACTAGTTGCTAATTTAAATATACCTTCCAGTGTTTCTCAAAGTAGAGACCAAAGGCACCCTCTTTCAGCATCAACTCCATTGTTGCTACTAAATTAGAATATGTATTAGTAGATCCTGAAGCTTTATATTTTCATTAAGTCCCCTTGGTGATTCTGATATACATTAAAATATGAGAACCGCTAATCTACATCATATACCTACTGCCAGAGGGACTCTTTGGGTTTTTGATGTCTCAAGTCCTTTGTAATCTACAGAAGCCCCTACCTATTTTTAAATGCCATTGAGCTATTGAAATGATCAGACTACTTGTCTTATAAAATGTTCCACATTTTTAATTTGTATAGTTGTTTATTTTGTATGTGGTTGCCATTTACAGTGTTTCCCTAAAATTCCTATAATACTAGGAGCTAGGACTGTTGGGTTACTGGGGTTCAGGTTAAACATTCAAGGCAAGAACACCTCAGAGATGGTATTTTAACGTCACGTTTCATTGTATCAGTAGGCACATCACATCTGGCTTTCCCACTGTTAGCTATGTTGCTTGTGATCCCTGGGTGAAGGTGGTAGCCACCAGATCCATGCATTGTAAAACCGAGTTTGCCCCTTGATCAGGAGGTAATGACACTTTGACACCACACATATATCTAGCTCGCCATCAGCCTTTCACCTAGGGGTTTAGCATTCACAGATGAATTATTTTATTAGGGTTATAAAATGGTAGAATTCTATTATTCTTCTAAAATATTTCCCACTTCACTTTTCTCCCTAACACTTATTTGTTTCCCTCCTTGCAACTTTAATGAGTGTTAGGATTTTTGTGAATGAATATTTGGTGAATAAATGATTGAAGTAAGTAGTGATGTCCAGAGGGGCACGACCAACATCGCTTATCAAATTAATAATGAGAAAGAAAAATATAGTCTTGATAGCTGCCAGTTTGGCACTGGCCCATATGAACACCTTGGCATTCACATTTTCCTGTTGAATATACATAACTTCTCATTATGCTACATCAGACAAGGTCCCTCTTGAGACCATGGTAGAGTGGGACGAAAACCACACCCTGCCCTAATCATATCTAAGGACAGAAAAAACATGAACACTATGTGACGTATAGAAATATACAAACATAGCTTCTCCTAGCTAATAGTCATAACTGCTACTTCTTACAGTTGCAGCTTTAGCTATGCTCCATTCCTCCTGCCTCCTAGATAGAAATTATCAAGATACCTGTACACATTTCCTATGGCTGTGATAACAAATGATCATGAACTGAGTAGCTTAAAACAGTACCAATTTATTCTCTCTCATTTCTCGAGGCCAGTGTCTGAAATCCAGGTGTTGGAAAAGCCATGTTCTTTCTGAGGTCTCTGAGGGAGACTCTTGCCTCTCATCTCTTCCAGCTTCTGGTGGTTGCTGGCAGTCTTTGTCTCACGGGGATATCACTGTAATCTCTACCTCCATATTCACATTGCCTTTTCCTTTTAGTAATTTGGTCAAATCTCCCTCTGCCTTTTTCTTTCTAAGACACTCATGATTGCATGAAGCCCCAAATGGACAATCCAGGATAAACTTCTTATATCAAAATCCTTAATTGATGATTCCTGCAAAGACCTTTTTAATATAAGGAAATAGTCCCAGGACCCAGGGATGAGTACCTAGAGCAAACACTTTTTTTGAACCTCCTCACTCCTACCCAGAACTACTTACCTCAAGCCAAAATTCTATAACAAACCCCTCCTAAGATCTTTTCAATGGCATATCTCATGGTTCCTCTGGTGATATGGTCTCCCTTGTTAACAACAAGTAATAAAGTCTGGCACAGGTGGATTCCTTGCTGGTAGGTGGTCTCTTGCTGGTAGGTAAAATGTGTCTTGTTCTCATGTGATACTAGACCTGAAGGTTTCAATCGTCCCAGGTTTTCTTTTTTCCTTAAAACATCTTATAATCAATGAAGGATCTAAGTCAGTGGTTTCTACAGGGCATGAAGAGTTATTATTTCATAACAAACAAACAAACAACTTTGCAATTTGTGTGCAATTATAACACATTTGAATGCATTTTATTCTTTTAAAGAATTGCAAAGAATGGTCCTGGTTTTCTGTTGTTAGATATAATTTAAGTGTCCCTACACTCTTGTATCAGATGTAGAAAATATTAAACTATTTTTAAAACTTATTCTGGAAGTTCAAGCTTATCTTTTCAAATGCATTGCCTTGGATAAGGCATAGAGGTCATCATTCTAAATGACATTTTGTTTGAAGTTATACATTATTTCTGGTACCTGTGGTTTACTTAAAACTTTTATCACCTGAAGTGACCTCTCAGTAAAGGCTTTTGCAAACTAGAAATCTCTGATGTGTGTATTTTAAATTCAATTATAGAAATATATTTTAAGAAAGACACTGGTACAGATGATAAAAAAAAACCCACTACATTAGTGTGAAAGTAGAGATAAAGACACTCGCAAAAAAAAAAAAAAAAAAAAGCCTTGACAAAAGCACGTTAAATCAACTATGCAGTAGTGTAGTAAATGAGTCCAACTAAATAAAAATAACAACACCAGACTGTACTTTTGGTACTAGTTTCAGCAGACCTTGAATTCATTTTAGAATTAGTGTTAGTCATTAGGCACTTTTCATTTAAGTTCGTAGGTGGTCTCTACATGATCAAATATGACAACCAATGGCAGCTCGCTTTGGGTACAAGAAAATCCAGATGAAACAGCCAGTTAAACACTCCTCTCCACATAGCTGTTTCCAAAATAATTGGCCCTCACTGAAACCAAGGCCTAAGAGAACATGTACCCATGACCATATGAATACATTTCCAATGGTGATACGGGGTTGTTCAAAGTCTAAAAGGTTGCTCAGAGTTTGTCCCAATCAAGTGAAAGAGAATTCTAACTTCAAGAAGGGGACAAACTACCCAATTTTCAACATTCTAGTAAGAGACAGCCAGTAAAACACTGACCCCACTGATATTTAATCAATATGTTTTAAATCACCAAAGTAAAGCTTTAAAGAAAACTTCTTGTTCATGTAAATATTCCTGAGATAAATCATAAGAGTACACAAAAACTCTGGTTTACAAGAGGCAGTGTTCTTAAAATAGTGATGAAGTTGATTAGGAGGCCCCTGGTTTTGCCCTAATACTAGAAGTGCTAGTAAAGTCTGAAGGAAAGAACTAGCCAATTAGTATGAAGTTCTGAATTCTAGGAACTCTGACTGTCAGTATCAAGCAGAGATATTAATTTTCTCCAAAGTTCATAGTTTTTCAGATTTTGGGTGATGTCTAATGGTCTATATGGCTAAATACTTGAAAAAAGGTTTCTAAGTAATAGAAAAACAGTTTTGGAACAAGAACTGAGGATGGTACTAAGTAATTCACCAAAACCAATTTGAGCATGTGATCTATCAAAACAGTGAGAGAGGGACTTCCAAAAGAACAAATGGAGCAAATGTACTTGCTGAGGCATAAAACCAATTAAAAAATGCCCGGAACAAATAGAGATAGTGTCATCATAAGACTCTTTCACAGAAATATGAGAACAAGGATATATTTGTTTTTTCAGGCATTATTCTTTCAAGTGAGTGGAGGTCAAGCAAGGAGATTCCATCTGTGAATTTGAAAGTGTAAAAATGCAATAGTGAAGGGTCTAGTGTGATAATTGATTCAGATATTTGAATAAATCTGAATGCCAGGTTCCCAGAGGGCTGATTCCTGGGCCAAAGTGCTGAGTGGATTATACAGGATCTTTGTCAAAAGCAGCAACATTTGTGTTTTCTCACTGTCACTGACACCTAATGAGGGAGGAGAGCTGCATTTGTTCCTCACCTGTGATGATCACAATACAACTAAAAGAGTTGGAGGAATTGTGTGTAACCTCACAATGTCAGGAACCTCTGACATTGGAATTCAGTCATGGGAATTCATTGTAGGAAAAAATTATGCTGGAATGGGCAAGTGACATGAAGAGTCACCAGGTGTTTTACATCTCATATGAAGCAGCCCTGATGTTGGAAAGGTGAAATACCCTATTAAAAGAGAATTAAGAAAACACCTGGGTCCTGAATTTAGCAGAAAATGGGCAACACAGCTTCAACATACCTATGTTCAGGATTTAAATGAGAGGCCATCGGGAGGGTACTATATGCTGCCACAAATAATGATGCCCATAGCAGCGGTCCAAAAAACGCTAATCAGACATGTATTGAATAAAAATGTTACTAGCGGCCAAAAGATCTATGAGGTTGCCAAAAAGTGATTTTTGTCTCCAGCCGATATGCCCCAATGGAATTTTTCCCAGCCAAAGAGAAAGTATTTTGAAAAATTAATCCTCTAACAATAAAATTAACTGGCCCGGGAAAGTAGAAGGTTGATTTAAGGTATCTTAAATACTGTACATTAGAGCAAGACCAACCAGAGGCACTCTCTAACTCTGCTAGCATGCTGTGTGCGAACCCCCCCCCCCACACACACACACACAAAAAAAAAAAAAAAAAAGAAAAGAAAAGAAAAAGAAAAAGAAAAAGAAAAAAAAGGAGAAAAGAAAAAAAGAGTTTTCTAAGGAAATTGAAGAGGTAGTGGATATTAAGACAGAATGAAAGAAATGGATGTTGTCTTTCTGGAAACATTTAGATGCTGACTTTGAGAATGGTTGTGATATTAATAGCACTTACTGACAAACTTTGTGCCCATTGGTAAATTTTCCTTCATTTGTGATGAATGAGTCTAATGAAAAAATTACTCTGTGGGCTCTATTCCTGTGTGTGTGGGTACTCAGGCTGGATACTTGCTTTTATATTGGCTGTTTGTGGAACACTTGTTAAAGTTGCATCTATAAACATCTCCCGTGTGGTTTGGTGAGTAAGATCCAGCTTAGTGACATCAATGTCCTGGTTCCTTCCATCTTCATCACAAGCAAACAGCATCTAATCACACAGATGTTTGTACAAGCACAACAGCTAGGTTTGTGTGTTCATTGTAGACACAATCCTATATGCTAGACAAAGGACAAAGATCGCATGTTGGGAGTTGTTGTCAAGGACACCCTACCAATTAGTTCCTGATGAAAACAGGTCTCATCCCATAAATCAAGGTAATAATTTGTGGCTCTTCAGTTAATGAGCAAAATATCATTTGTTTCTGATGTTAATTTGGCAGCCAGATTGCATACATTTTGGAATCAGAGGGTTTGTTCTATTTAGAATGCTAGCCTTGCTTCAAGACACCAAAAAAACAAGAGGTAGCTTTTGTATTAGAAATGGAATAACCAGGATCATTAACAAATCAAAAGTAAAAATTACACCATGATTTAAGAGAAATGCTAAAGAAAATTCAGCAACTCTGAGTAGAGTTTTTGAAACTGCCTTTATTCTGTCAATGGACAACAAGATGGAAACCACCCTATGCTGGCAGCAAGGAATCCAGAAATAGATATATTAAAATTCCATACCATTTCAATAAGAATGTAAAAGTAGATATTTATGTTTATTTAGTCAATCATTTTTTTACTCATCTAACAAATACTACTGTGTGCTGAACTGTGTACCAGTTGCTTTCTAGGCACTGGGAACTAAACAGGGAGTCGAAGAGGTCCAAAGTCTCTGGTCTTATGGAGTTGTAGTCTAGTAAGTAGGAAAGACGATACACATACATACTTTCACATGACATACATGGTTCTTAAGTGTGAAGTGCTAGAAAGTGACAGTTTGGGGATGTAAATTTAGGATAGCAGGGTCCAAAAAGTTCTCCTTGAGGAGAAAATTGAGCAAGGATATGAAGAAGGTAATTTTTTTTTAAATGTTAGAATCAGATGGAAAAATGATTCATCTAGATACCCTTAATCAGCAAATGGGTCATAGGAATTTGAAATGAACATATATAATGGGAATTAATGGAAAATGCCTCTAAGGATTGTGTTGAAAGAGGATGCCTGGGATAGCAGTTTGTCTAACTGGCAGTAGGCAGTTTAGGATCACTGAAAGATAATTGTCCCCCACTCCCTGCTTTGATAATGCCACTTGCAATGAGAAGAAATTAAGTCAAGTGTAAACCACTACCATTTTGGTGTCACTCAACGTGCATATGAAGGTCATTCTGAAATGTAGAAAGAAGTGTGCCATAGGCATGCCCAGTTTTTCATTGGGCAAAACTTTTATTGGACTATTTCAACAATATATGCCTTCAGGACCGACTAGATATAATGGCCACATTCTGCGTAAAAATGCTTAAGTGGAAAGGGCTGTTCCAGCTAAGGGTCACAGAGCTATAGAATTTTAATGCAGAACGAAGGTACTGGCTCTTTCATTTTATTTGCAGGTCTCTGAGTTTCCTAACAATCAAAGACCTCATCAGATCTCTAACCCACATTTTACAGGTGTTGTTTAATGGCACCATGACACGTGCACAGTAGAGTGGGACTGTGATATGTTTGGGACTCCCTGGAAATCCCGGTCCTCTGCGTAGCTCCATCCTTGTTATCCATGGCACAATAATAGTGATTCATCAACTTCTGGAGACTGTAATAATACCACAGTCTGTTTCAAGTGTGATAGTGTTTTAGAAAGGGTACATCATGTTATTTAAGTTTTCAACAAAACACTAAGGAAAATGCCAAGCGTTTGTAATAACAAACATAGAAATTGTCAGTGTTAGGGCAACTTTATAAGAGAACATCCTGAGGTTTTATGGGGATGATTTCTTGGCAGGTGTGCTATAGCCTTGGTGTTCCTACTTTAATGAATACTGGTTGTCTAAATTATTTTTGAGGCCATACTGAAAACCATGAGTTGGCCAGTCCAGATGTACACCGGAGGTGTTAGAGCTAGTTGAAACTGAATATGAGGACTAGGATATTATAAACTTGTGGGAATCAAGCCAGTGTCCAATAAATGATATAATTGAAATATTTAAGCATGGCTTGGGAATATCATGGCAGAAAGGTGGTGTTAAATGAGCTGAGTACATGCTTACTTTGGGATGTATGGGATTTGGTAAGAAAATTGACTGGAGCACACAGATATTAAGGGGAATTTCAAAAACAACACGAAACAAATAAAAGAAGTGATAAAACATAATTATTTTTCCCAGGGAGTTATCACAAAACAGACCCAGTGAGGACTTTAAATGAGCTAGAGTTGATTGGAGATGTGTTAGACTTTAGCCACACTCTGAGTACTGAAAACCAAGTTTAGAGGTAATTAAAGGAAATGAGTTGAACATTTTTCCTGCTGTGCTGATATGTTTCATGGTAACCGAATTGCCATTTGTCAACAGGAAAAGCTCTAATTTATAGAAGTCCAGAAAAAAATACAGAATAAATAATAAAATTGGAATGCAAAAATGTACTTTGTAATCTCTGACATATAAAACTAAAACTATTTTTGTGAATGGACAGTTATGTGATACCAAAGTAAAGCCACCAAACACATTTTGGTGGAAGGGGAGAAGCATAACGGAGGAATCCAGCTGCCATTACCTTTGTCCAGTGATCAATTTTAGCTTTGGTATAGTGGAATGATTATATACTATTTATTCCAGATGTCATGCAATGTAAAGTAGAAAACATTGCCTCTTATGGGTTCCTATTAAAGACATTTATCATTAATCTAAGTAAGGTTCTATATTTAACATTCATCTTAGAGGAATTACAGAGGCTACAGAAGCAAGCTCTTAATATTCCCACCTTCTGGTATTCATATCTTGTTTCATCCCTTCCCCTTGAGTGGAGGCTAGGCTTATTGACTCCTAATGAATAGAATTCAACAAAGGTGAAAGGCTGTCACTTCTGACTACAGGTTACATAAAGAATCTGGCTTCTATTTTGTTTGCTCTCACCCTTTCTCACTCTGATGGAAGCAGCTGTCATGTTGTGAGTTGCCCTGTAAAGAAGGCTACACAACAATGAACTGAGTGCCAACAGCCCCTAGGACCTGAGACCCTCAGCCAAACAACCTGGGAAGAACTGAATCTTGCCTGTAGTCATGAACTTGGAAGAAGATCCTTCCCCAGTCAAGCCTTGAGCTGACTGTAGCTCCAGCTAATATTATTGTTTGCAGTCTGGTGTGAAACTCTGAGTCATAAGCTCCCAGCTAAGCTGTGCCCAGATTTCCTTTACAAAGAAACTATGAGATAATAAATGTCTGTTGTTTTAAGATGCTAAATTTTGGGATAATTTGTTACACAGCAGTAGTCAATCAACTATCACATACGCCAAATAACTCCATAGGTAAATATTTAGGCAAATTTAGAGGGTTGGATATTCTATAAAATAAATATCATGCATTCTTCATCAAGGCAGTATCATCACCCAGGGGACTGGAAGAAATGTGAAGGGCACCATAGAGTTTTGATTTGTATCTTGATTTGCACAGAATAGAAACAAAAGGCCATCTTGGGATAGTAAGAAAAATTTTGATATGGATTGGGTGTTGAACTACCGTGTTTCCCCCAAAATAAGACTGAGTCTTATATTAATTTTTGCTCCAAAAGATGCATTAAAGGCTTATGTTCAGGGGATGTCATCCTGAAAAATCATGCTAGGGCTTATTTTCCGTTTAGGTCTTATTTTGGGGGATACACAATATATTGAGGAATTATGACTTTATTTAGTATACTGTTCTTTGCTTCTATAAGAAGATATTTTCTCAAGTATGTATAAATATTTCAAGGTGAAATATTATATTTTCTGGACTTTATACTTCAATTTAAAGAGTGGACTATATGTGGGTGTTTCAGTTAACTTCATTTCCTCCTTGGAGATGGTCATTTAGCATTTGAAGTGCCCTAATGAATGTTCATTTCTGTGGAGCCACAAATGTTGTTATAGAAATCTATAGAAGAAGGCTTGCCGTGTTTTCCCGAAAATAAGACCTAGTCAGACTATCAGCTCTAATGCGTCTTTTGGAACAAAAATTAATATAAGACCAGGCATTTATCATATTATGTTATGTTATATTATGTTATATTATATTATATTATATTATACCTGGTCTTATATAATTTATAATTAATCTAAGTAAGGTTTTATATTTAACGTTCATCTTATTTTACAAGATAGTAACTTTCTTGTAAAATAAGACCGGGTCTTATATTAATTTTCCCTCCAAAAGACGCATTAGAGCTGATGGTCCAGTTAGATCTTATTTTCGGGGAAACATGGTATATTTAACCAATGTGTTCTTTAAAATAATTTTATTCATGAAGTATAAGTGATATGAAAAATGTGGCTTTGACTAGGACAATTATAGGTAGTTCACTGTCCTTGCATGGAAATGAAATATAAATATTCAGGTAGCCCAGCTGCTACATACTTCAGAACAGCACTTGTGGTCTAGATCCCCATGGTTCCAATGGACTCCCTTAGTAGCCTGACTCAACGATTTCTGTACAGGACACACCATAGTATCTGTCTTGGAGTGAAATTTTTATTCCAGGTATTTCCTTGTCTGATGTTTGAAGACAGAGGTGGGAATTTCCCAAGCTTATAAGGAACAGTCTTCTTGACAGTTTGGCGGCTTGCTTGCTAAGAAATGTTATTTGGCAGAATTTCGTTGAAAACTTGCTTTTATTGAAATAAACCACAGAAGCTTTCAGAGCCAGTGCATGGATTCACATGATGTGCTATTTTTCCCTTTCTCCTCAAGAGTGGAAACATGTGACAAAGTGGCATCTCTGTCTTTCTGGGTGCCTCACTGACCACAAGGACCCTTAACAACAGATGATGGACATGTGATACAAATGAGAAATACTGTTTTTTTAAGCCACTAAGATTTTGATTCCATTGCGTACTCTAGTCTTTCCAGGCTGATCCCACAACTTTTACTCTACAGGCCTGATGACTAGCCAGTGTCTGAAATCACCTTGCAAAACTGCTACAGTGAATAGACGACACTCAGAAATGAATAAACTAAGAACACATGAAACAACTGGAAGAATAGAAGACAAGAAGCATTATCAGGAACAACTGCTGTCAGAGAAATCCTCTCATTCTAGTGCTTTAGACTCTCTAACTTCCTCTGAAGTTAAGTTACTTCCGCTTAGATAAGAAAGTTTAAAGAAATAAAAACCATGTACACAAACTTCCATCACTGTCTCCATCTGCCTCTAGTCTCTATGCCCACACCCTGACTTCCCTTCTGCCATTAGAGCTAACTGGCAGTAAAACTCACCTATGACAAACCCATATCTGTGCACTAAATCCCATCCCTTCTAGCCTCCTCAAGAACAATTGCCCTGCCTTTCTCCTGTCGTTAATTGCTTTCCTTCTACTTCAGTCTCATCAGCGAGTAACATGGTTCTCACATGATATCCTGATACTCCTGTTGATAACCAGGTCCCCGGGCCTACTTCCTGTCACCTAACTGCACAATGCGTTGTCATGGTGCCATGCTTTACATATTGGTTTTCTACTTCACATGTTAACAAATACCCCTACCCCCAAGAATACAAATATATTTTGTCTCGCAAATTACTCCTCCATGAAGAGTATGTCCAAATGTCACCACTATGAAGCTTTCTCTGATTGCCCCAAGTAGAATTAATAACTTTCTCCTTTGTTTTCCTAACAGTCTCCTCCTGTTATTCACTTATTCACCACGGAGTGCCTACTATGTGTCAATCACTGAGAAAGATATTGTTAAGGATATGTGTGCACATTTGGGGAGCTTGCCATAGGTACTAACAGCATAAAACTTTCCTAATTGTGGTTTGGGTCAAATTCGAAATGTAGTCTAGTGGATAAGTATGGAGGGTAATATTTGAGCACTTTTAATATTTATTTCAATTATCTACTTATTTACCTAGTTTTCCTTCAAGATTGTAAAATAGTTTTGAAAAAAATCCATATAGCCTCTTGAGCTTTCATTCATCAATGGAGATTTATTGAATGTTGGTTAAGACCATGAGGTTCAGAGTCAAACAGATGTGACTTCAAGATCTGCTTTGTTGGTCATTATCTGTCTGTCAACCTCATTAAAACTTAGAATTCTTAGTTAAGCCACGGATTCACAATAGTTATAGGTATCAAATGTGTAATGCTTATAACACTTTTAACACAGAGCCTGGCATACAGTAGGTCCGCCATAAACATTAGATGTTGGTGTTACTATTACATTAGGGTTATTGTCACCTTTATTTTGCCAGTATTAATGCAGTACCTGGCATGTAGCAACTGCTCAGTAAACATGTATGAATGAATGGATGGCTTCATAAATGCACAGACTTACCTAACTTCGATTATTTTCCCACCAGCAGGTTATTTGAAGCTGCACTATCAGAGAGAATAAATAGCAATTTAAAACATGACAAAATCGTATGTGCCATCCAGGAAAAGAAGGAAAGCTTAGAGAGCCTTCATGACCAGTTCTAGTATTTTTCTAGAAAGAACAGCTAAGGGATAATTTTCAGCGGCCCCACGTGATTGTGTGTTGGCCACAGAGAAATGAAATGTCATCACTTTCTCTTACACATCCTGGAAAACACTTCTGAAGTAATAGTTTCAGTTTGTAGCCACTCTGGAGTTTCTATTCATGGCCTGTTCAGTGGTCTGTAAACTTCTGATTAGAGGACTCATTGTTCCAATCTTTGATCCTAGGCCCTTATTGTGAGCTTCATGAAACCCACAGACACTCTACAATAAACCCAGCAGTTAACTGGCCTATGATGCAGCGCCCCCTAGTGTCAGCTGGAGGACAGCGGATCCCACCAATCCTTAGAAACGAAAACTTACCCTTGCCTAGTCAACTCTTGTGAGCCCACACAGAAGATTCTGCCATCTTCTGCTCCCTCTCTTTAGTTGTCAGTGAAATAAGAGCAGGCCAATTGCAGAATTACTTGGAACTTATTTTCTTCTTTATGTTCCAAACATATCACTAGCCTGTGGTAGATAAAGCTAGCCGTCTGATAAAAAACTTATGCTCCCTTACACAGGGTAGAGTTGTTGCCAGACAGACACTGTATTTTCCAGCTCCCTTTTCAATCAAGGTGGGGCCATATGACTGGTTCATGCTAGTGAAATGTGAGTGAAAGTGATGTGTGTCACTTCTGGTCTGAGAAGAGTAAGGAGTCAGTTGATGTGTTCCAGACACAGAGATGTTTTACAGGGAAACCATGTGTTTACAATGACAGTCTCTTTCAGCCTGGGTCCCTGAATAAATCCTCAACTGCATGGAGTAAACACAGCCCCTTTGTTGTTCTACTTAAATAATTAAGCATTATGCTATAGAAATAATAAATTGTACTTAAAACAATAGATTTTCATGGATTTATAACTTCTAATTCTTTTTAAAGACTATCTTGGTAAACATAATTATTTAGTTTAGAAAAATTAAAAAAAAACACCCTTCTTTCATGATTTTATAACACTTGGGAACTTGTGACATATTTTAAACCAGGAATATATAAAATTTTTCAAAGAACTAAATGTCAATAGATAGTAACATTTTTTATTCTATAAAAATTTTATTGTTCCTTTACTTTGTTAGATATATGGAGAATCTTCTTATTTTAGAGTTTTTAGAGAAAAATGAGACTTCTTGAAAAATAATATAAAGTTAGAAAAATAAAGAAAGAAAACACAGCAAGTACCCTAGAAAAAAAAGTACATGTGTTATAATTGATCTTTAAGAGACAAGGGAATAATTAAAATGAGAGGTAACTTCATGGCTCTCACCTCTGTAGTGCCCAAGTCTAGGATAAGGACACAGACTAGAGCTATTCTAACTACAACAGTCTTTCCACTTGCAAAGTTTTCTTCTTAAGCTAAATTCCTTCCTGAATTGCAGCAGATGAAGAAATCCATTTTCAGTGTAAGTTTTCAAGTATATCACAAATCCAAGTGACCTTCCAATCAGTCCTTTCCCAGGCTGCTGTCACATACTAATAGTAGCTCAGAGATATAATTCGTTATTTCCATTCTCAAATCTCTACTGACATGAATTGTTTGCATTTAGGTTAATAGCAAATACTGATAAGAACTGAATATGGACTGCTGGTGACAAAGACCTAATGCAGGCTGGCTTAAACTAAACAATTTATGGTTTCTAGTACCCAGAATTTCAAGGTAAAACTGGAACCATGGGCTTACTTGTTTCCTTAGGGCAGTCTCTTTGCTTGTCTTTGCTCTGGTAGGCGGGTTGGAAGGCCGTGATGAAGAAAAGTAGCCTCTGGAAACTTCAAGCTTAATGGTGTTTGACACTGGGACACAGAATGAGCCTCTTTTTCTGATTGTTAAAACAATAGATGTAGGTATTGGCTGATTGGCTAGACTTGGTTTAAACACCCATTCGTAGAGCCCCAAATCTTAGCAGGGATCATAAGCCAGGAGGTGATGTCATCCCTTGCTGACCTCAGGGTTACTGATGGGTCACGGTACCCCAAAGAAATAGAGGATGTGTTACCAGAAAGGGGAATAGAAACAAATCAACTAATATAATAACTGCCCACTGGAGTCAGGATCTGTGATAGACATTTCATGTGTATTATTCCACAGGGTCCTCGACATTGCATGCATGATTAATATTATTATTGCTATTATTATCCTCATTTTTCCAATTTAGAAACTTGAAGCTAAGCTAAGGGAGATTAAGAAACTTGCCCAAATCACTCGCAAGTAGCAGAATTGGAGTTTGACTTTAAATCTCCTTTGTTCTTGAGCCCAGACTTTGAAACATTGTTCAACACAAAATAGCTTAATCTTTTAGGTTCAAAAGTGTATCTGGAATATTTATTTTATTTAACTTTCTTCTGTATGAGGAGTACTTACAAGGACCTTTCATCTCCTTTCTGCTATTTGTTCCTCTCCACCCTTCCAAAAATATTTTTCAAACAGAACTAGAGGCCAAAAGTATAATTTACATTTAATTACTATGAAGTCTTTGTTTCCATTTACTCAGTTTGATTTCTTGGGTCTTGTGGTATTAAAATCATTTTATTTGACTTTTAGGCAAGGAAAATCAAGCTTGCAAGTCCTGGTTTGTATTAATCTGAGGACCTGGAAAAGGGCTTGCCTCATACTGTTGGTTAGTTTCCTCTACCAAGATTTTCCTCGGTTAGCTGAGAAGAGTGTATGTGAAATCCAAACCTGCACATTCCACCTCTCCCTCAACATGAGACGCTGCAATTAAGAGGTTGTCTTAACACCTGCGCAGTCTATAACTGAAAACTAGTTCCATAGAATATGGAGAAAAAAAATGTTAAAGTTCATTGAGCATGATTCCTTAGAACATAAAATTATAGTTATAAATAAACATTAAAATGTATTTCCCCTGAGAAAGGAGACTTGTTAAATGAGAGTTTTATATATCAGTAGCTTTTGTTAGAAAACCTGAATTGCTAGAATGACATTCGGCTCCCCACCAAATTCAGAAATACAAACTGATAGATTGAAATTTCTCTATTACTCTAACCATTGACCTGTTAAAAATATTATGGGGTAGTTTACCTCTGAAATTGACATTAATAGGAAAATAACAAGAAACTTGCTGCCCCAATGCTACTATTTCCATAATTGTAAAAATTACATAGATGTTTATTTCACTTTCTCATTTAGCATAGCAGGGGAGAGTGGATTGCAATCAAATAAATGTATCTTCTGATTCTTAAATGGAAACGTGCTCATGCTGGTTGGTTCTGGGAGAGATGTGTGAATACAAGAGTGCCCCTTCTGAGCCTAAATTATTCTATTATTCTCATTCCTAATTTTCACTGGTGCTTCAGGTTGGGTATGAGACATACTCTTAATAAGGGACTACTGGGGTGGTCTTCAGTCTTCCTTAAATTAACATTGTTACAAAGCTCATGATTGCCTATTTATTGCATTTTCTAATTTCCTATTCTTTTAGCAGCCACTTACTTAATAAGTGCTAGTGGATAGCTGAATAGCAACATCATTTTTCCTAGCTTGGCAAAAGAAAGGGGGAAAAAGAAAGGAAAAATGAAAAAAAGTTCAATTTCCAGTTTACAATAAAAAAGAGAGCGCTTTCCAGTTTATGAAAGATTTTTTTTGTATTTTATCTTATTTCTCACATTAATCTTCCCAATAGCCTCACAAATTCAATGATAACATTAATAACTATAGAGGTTTTTTCCTCAATTAAGAAAGGAATATGAAATACACTGATTTTTCAGTGTGCTTAAATTAGTAGTGGTAACATGCCAATTTTGCAGAAGAAAGGGGTCTTCATAAAAAGTGAACGATGTATATAGTAGTCCCCCCTTATTCATGGTTTAGCTTTCCACAGTTTCAGTTACCAGCAGTCAACCATGGTCCAAAAATATTAAACGTAAAATTCCAGAAATAAACAATCCATAAATTTTAAATTGTGTTCCATTCTGAGTGTGGTGATAAAATCTCATGCTGTCTCACTTTGTCCTGCCTGGGCCATGAATCGTCCCTTTGTCCAGTGTATCCATGCTGTACATGCTGCATGCTCATTCGTCACTTAGTAGCCATCTCAGTTATCAGATTGACTGCCATGGTTTAGCAGCACTTGTGTTTAAGTCATCCTTATTTTACTTAATAATGGCCTGAAAGAGCAAGAGTATGATGCTGGCAATTTGGATACGCCAAAGAGAAACCATAAAGTGCCTCCCATAAGTGAAAAGGTGAATACAGTACAATAAGGTAATTTGAGAGAGGGACCACATTTACATAACTTTTATCACCGTATGTTGTTTTATTAGTTATTGTTAATCTCTTACTATGCTTAATTTATAAATTAAATTTCATTGTGGGTATGTGTGTATACAAAAAACCTTTGTATATATAGAGGTTGATACTATTTACAATTTCAGTCATCCCCTAGGGGTCTTGGAACATATGCCCTGTGGAACGGGAGGACTGCTGTATAAGGCTGTACAGTGGGGTAGAGGCAAAGATGAGACTTGAATGAAGGTACTTCTTTTCTGTCTTACATGTGAATCATGACTCACAGTAAATAAAGTGCTCTTGTGGGCAATGCCATATTTTAGCCTAACGCCAGCTTGGTGATTTTCACGTTAAACTGTTCCTGAAATGTACTTTAGTACTTCAATTCTCAACATCCCTAGAACTTTGTGTCTACACCACACACCCTACATCACATTATCCTAGATACTTATTTGAATTCATCTTTGCCAGCCTGATTCCTTTGACTTTGTTACATCCTTTTTATTAGACTTGTATGCTTGTTGATATCTGTAAGTGTCTCTTTACTACCTATGTATTTTCTGGCAGTGCTGAGAAAAGGGTTAGCAACGTTTAATAGGTATAGGAGTCCCCCATTATCTGCAGGGGATATATCCCGAGAACCCCCCCCACCCCAGTGGATGCCTGAAATTGTGGATGGTACCAAACCTTATATACATACTATGGTTTTTCCTATACATATATACATACACTATCACTTAAAGGAGGCACTTTGCATCTTCTCTTCGGCTTATCCAAATTGCAACATCACAACTCTTGCACTTTGGGCCATTATTGAGTAAAACAAAGGTTACTTAAACACAAGCCCTAAAGTACTGCAATAGTCAATCTGATAAAGACAGCTAAGTGACTAACAGGCAGGTAACATATATATCGTGAATATGCTGGACAAATGGATGATTCAAGGAGCAGGGCAGCACAAGATTTCATCATGCTGCTCAAAACAGTGTGTACTTTAAGACATATGAATTGTTTATTTCTGGAATTTTTCGTTTAGTATTTTCAGACCTCAGTTGACTGCCAGTAACTGAAATCATGGAAAGTGAAACCATAGATAAGGGGGGACTACTGCAACAATAAATTTTATTTTATTGCAATCATGCCACTATGATCCGAGACATAAATGTTTACCTATTTTCAAAGAAACAAAGAGTAAGAAACTTGAGCCACTATTATTTCAAATGTACTAGTAGTGTTCATAGCAGCAAGTCCTAATTATTTTAAAAGGAACAACTGAAAATACCTAGTAAAGGTAGTCCAAGCTAATAAAATGCAACATAAATGTCTAACAAAAATAAAGATTGTTCTAAAATGCAAACAATGTATTTCAAGCACAATTTAATCAGAATATAAATTACATTAGTATAGCAGTGAAAAACTAGATTTTATTGCCTCTTTGAATGGCACAGCTCAAAGTCTGGTTAAATGGAGTTTAACTAGCTGTTTAAATACATGTTAAACATATATATTTAAACATGTTTAACAACATGTTAAAATGTAACATGTTTAAATAGTGTTTTATACGGATCGCTTTAATCTACTCTGTTCAAATTCCAGAGCACTGGCCACCGTTGACGTTTAATGCAGACCGTATTTATCAGACAGTTGTGCTCCGGGTGTACCCCCTTTCTAAAGGCTTTGACTCCATATCTCCCTTTCTCTTGAATTTGGGGTTCTCCATCATCACATTGAGGCTACGGTCTTCAAGGGCTATATACTCCCTCATTTCCCACTTCCTCTGTGTTGTCTCTTCCTTTGGGAACACTACCTCCCGTCATGCCTCTACTGATAACAACCAAACGATATTCTTTAAGACACTTCCCAGCCCACAGCTATTTCATGGCTGTAGAAAGATGTAAAGTGTTTATATACCTTTTTGACCTTTATGAGCAAAGCAAATTCAAAGAATAAATTGGAAGATAATCTGTTTGAGATACCCTCAGATCCAACTCTGGGCTGCTGGGCAATATCAAAGACTCTCCAATGTAAAGCAAGCTGAGATATTGAGATATGAATGTGTAACTGTGTGTGTGTGTGTGTGTGTGTATTTACATTTGTAGGATCAAATATCAAATATTAATAAAAGAAGAATATCCTGACCTTTCTTGATGTAACCAAATTGGTATTAGATGGATCAATGTGTTAACGAGAAAAATGAAAGCACCCAACAACACCTTGAAGGACACACAGATAAACCCTTTATCTGATTAGGAATCAGAAGAATTCTAAAAAGCAATGGATAATATCACACATGGTCTATTTGTTGATATAATTTTTGCAGCACATAAAAGATATTATGAACAAATGTAAATTGACAAACTTGGACAATTATTCGGGATAAAAAATTTCTGAATTGAATAAAGGAAACTATTCTGAATTGAATAAATACATTTCTGAATTGAATAAACAAAAATATTCATTTATTCATATTTTTACAAGAAGGGTCATTCTAGTACAGGCAGAAATGGGATGCAAAGATTATGACCACCAAAGAATGAAGAATTGGAAAGACCATGATCATTCCAGGAAGAAGATGGTAAATTTTGTTTCTCAAATAAAATAGGGAATGGCACATAGTAACCCCCATCTAATTTTTAGGGTGGGTTGCAATCTTCTGGCAGGTATTATTTTCATTTTGCAAATGAGAAAAACTGACGCTCAGAGATGCCAGCTAGTTTTCCTGACTAACAGACTCCAAAGCTGTCATTCTTTCCACTGTATAATCCTGCCTTCGCATCTGTCCCTGCCACAATGGTACCAGTGGTAATTTTATTTGTAATAAATCTAACCATGCTCAAGCACACATTTTATTGCTTTTAGAAAGTTTTGTCTCAAAGAACTCTTGTACATAGCAGTATGGGTAGCATAGAACCCGACTGATATTTTCTGTCAACCTTTCAGTTCCCTTGGTGAACAAATCAGTTAAACAAACTAGCTGGCAACACAGAGCTCCCATTAGGCTTATTCCTGCCTGTGAGTCTGAATGGCACAGAGGCATATATTAATTTATTTTTAAAAGTTCAGATTTGGGAGCAGTAGAGTGAGTCGTTAAAACTGTGTCTCCTGTATGTCTTGTCCCCTTACTACTGTCCCTTTTCTCAAAATCCACATTCAGGGCAAAACCCAGGTTTCCTGCTCCTTCTGGGAAATGTGTTAATAAGGTTACCAAAGCCCCTGACCTTAGAGATGAGAAACTCGAGGCTCTGTACCGCTAAAGGGCCCTTGTTTTACAGAAAGGAACTGAGGTCATGATTGGGTGAGAACAGTAAGAAGCAGATTCATTGGAGGGAAGGAACAAGCTATACAGTAGCTTCTTGGGGGAGCCACACTTCAGCGATTGCCAAACGCTCCTCTGGCTGCTTCAGATTCTCCTGGGGAATCTATGAAAAATGCAAATTTCTAGGAATTAATTTTCAGAGAGTTTGAGTCAGTTGGTCTGCAATAGTGTCTAAATGATTTTTTTTTTTTTGTTTTTTAATAAACAAAACCAAAGCAACTCTCCAGGTGATTCTGATTGTCCCCAGATGGGGAACCATGTTTTCAAGGCGACATAGCTAATGACTTTAAAAATCATGACTACAACCAGCATTTTCCCACTGTGTTCTTACCTGGGAGTCGTCCAATGTGAAAGGGTGCCCTGGACTCTGTTCCATGAGAGGCTGTTCAAGGAGCAAGGGACAGCTGAGCCTTAGGTGTAGACGCCTAAATGCAGAGCTAGGGACCACCTACTGGCTGTGTGACTTTGTGCTTAAATACTTTTTGCCTCTGTTTGCTCATTTGTAATACAGGGATGGCAACAATAGTACCTAGATCTGATTATTGTTTAAACATGTTAATTTTTATAAAATATAATACCAATTAGCAGATTGTAAGCACTAGAGGAATATTTGTTAAATAAAATGATTCAGATCTTTTAAGCCTCAGCTGTCATAATACAATTTTCCTTTCCATCCACTTCACTTTGTAAAAAATTTCTCTGTATCTGACACCAAGAACGTACAGTAGCTAAGGGATTTAGTTTTTCTCAAAAGAAGTAGGAATTTTCCTCCTACTTCTCTATATAGATCTTGGTCTAGACAGGTGTGTGCAATGGTTTTTCTCATTTCCATTAAGTAGGCAGAGCACAGAGGTACATCAAATACTCACCTCATCCTATCGAGTTGCAGATTGCATCCATCAAGCCCAGGGCCACACTAGTGACTGGATGTCCCCATCCACCAGCTGGAGCGTCTCTGCTGTCTTATTAACACCAGTTTCATGATGCTCTGGAAGGCTGAATCAACCAAATGTAACCATATCAGGAGTTTTATTGAGGCCTTTGGTTTCAAACACAGGAGATCCTTAATGCCCTTGTAGCAATTTAATAAGACACTAATGCCCAGAGAAGGTTTGACTGCCATTTTTAAATGCCCTGAATCGTTTATCGTTGATTCTCCATCGGTGGCACACACAAAGCCTCCAAAATGTGAGCTGGTAGGCTGAGCTCACCCCAGGGGGAAAGGCTGTGTGTATCTCATTGTACTCCATTGCTCTGTGAGGGTTTTTCAAATGCAGTCTGCTCATTCAGATGCAATGGAAAGAAATTAAAACTCAAAAATAAAATCAATGTGTATCCCTTTGTGCCTACTCAGTGACTGTGGATGCTGGCTTTCATGAGGAATAGATTCAAGCACCACTGCTACTGAATGCTGAAATTTATAGACTTCTCCATAGTCATTAATTAATAGTGTGCACACACAAAAATAACCAGGCGGAACACTTAGAAATGAAATTATCGCCAAAGCACTGAATACATACTTTTTAAGTGGTCAGTCAGATGAATAAAATGAATAATTGAATATGCTTTGCAAGCAGGCAGTAAGGACAAGCAACCCAACAGGCTTTTAATTCTCTCTGAAGGGCACACATTGTATATAGGGATATGTATTGATTTTATTCTTATCTACTTACCAAGGTCTTTTTGAAGTTGTGTTTTCTCTGTGAAGGTTTGGAAGAACCCCTGCCTCTTAGTGAGCAATCTCATAAAGAATGCTTTGGGGAGTCCTTTGCAGTAAGTATCTGAGGACATAATTTCAGTCTGAGAACCCACATAGCAGAACAAAAGATATAAATTTAACTATGAAGGAAATTATCCTGTATCTTAGCCCTCCTTATATGTGTTGCAAAATAATTTCCATGGAGAACTTTTCCTAGAAAATGCATGTCTGGTTGGTAATATCTATCATCAATTGGACCCTTGTTGATTTCTGAATATATTCTTGAGAGTCTTTTGCTCCATGTCTGAAAATATGGGGGCGGAGAAATGATTCTGACCAGAGGAATGGCTGCTGAGATTATACATGTTGAAACCAGGCTTATTTTTGATTTCCTTTAGTCCTTTTCCTTTTCTCTACTGCCACACTTTTATTGTAAAGATCCAGATGGTTAATAATTTAGGTTTTGCAGACTATACAGGCTGTACTGCAACTACTCAACTCTGCCACTGTTTTTTGAAAGCAGCCATAGACAAGACATAAATGAATGGGTGTGGCTGTGTTCCAATAAAACTTTATTTAGAAAAACGGGAAGTGGTTTGGATTTGGAACCATGGGCTGTACTTTGCTGACCTCTGATCTGTATGCCCCACAGGTTCAGTGACACACCAGGAAACACATGGAATGGTTGACATCCTTGCGTAGAGAAGAAGTGAAAACCTGAGGAAGAAGAGGAAAGGTAAGCAGACTTCTCCAGCTCTTTCTTTTTTTCCTTGGCAGAATTACTTTCCTCCACCTGTGAGGGTTCAGCTTCAGCACTGCATGCAGTTCTGGTATTGCCTGGGGAGGGCGTTGAAGAGTCATTTTACAAGGCTTGTCATTTGAATTGGGAAATGTTTTCTCTGTTCAAGGTCTATAGAGGAATCTCAGTGTAGAGAATTGAAGCCAAAGCTCATATTCCCCAATGTTTTGACACTGTTGTTTCTATCTTACCTCCCATAAAAATCAAAATCATTAGCCTCAAGGCCCACCACTTGAGGCAAAAAGGACTTAGTTGGCTAACTGATTTTTGTCATAATTCAATGAAGAGATGGGGAGAAGGGGGAGAACTGATATTTCCCAGACAGAACCTGATAGCACAGAAAGAAATGTTTTCTTCAGATGGTGATCCAAGGATGTGGTGAATCCAGACTCGAGGATAGTTGAGAAAGCATGCCACTGGCCTCTGCTGAATGGCACAGATTGACCAGATTTCAGAGCTCATTAGACCAGACAAAAAGAAGCCCATTATTTCACAACCTGCTAGTCCTCTTAAAGTAAGGAAGAAAGGGAGGAAGAGAGGAAGCAAGGGAGGGATGGAAAAGAGGGAAAAAAGAAGGAGAAAAAAACATAACTTCCTATTCCCATGTTAAATGATACTGTGATCAGGCATAGATTTGGGTTCTTAATATGAACTAGTACCGAGATAAGCAACAAAATTTAGTTCCTGGAAGGTACTTGCTTTGGAAAGATAATATTATCAACTAAGGAAAAAGGCTTGCTTATCAAGACTAATATTTTGCTTATCACAGCTTGCTTTCCCACTCTCACATTCCTGTTCCTACCGATCCAAAGCTAGCATGTCATAAATTCCGCTGTGTCTTAAAATTGTTCAATCTGGGCCTCTTTATAAACATCTTCTCTTATTTTCCCTCTTGACCCCATTAGGGAGGTGTTTTTCCTTGTTGCAACAAACCTGTAAACTTTGAGTGATCAACATCTCTGAGGTCTTTAGGGAAGTCATTACTCAATAGAAAAAAAAAAGTGTTTTTATTTGTAAAACCAGCCACTGCATTGGATATTTGTATACCTGTGTAAGCAGCAGAACACATTCTAGAAATAACTTAAAATTCTACTAATTTTAAGTTGGTCAGATACATTAGTCATCTCTGATATTTGATAGGAAAAGAAATACAAATCTAATTGCCAAAAATTAATCAAAACACATGCTTATTACGAGAAAGATTATTAAGTTTTATCTCTATACTAGTTAGTCAGTTTAAAATATTTTGACTTAAAAAGGGTGCTTGAAAAATCTTAAGCAAGGATGTCTTCTTTAACACTTTTAGTCAAAGAGCAAGGTAAACCAGCTGTATATATGATTGACTTCCTTCTTTCCCTCCAAGGGAGCCAATTGATAAGCCATGCTCTTGTCTAATACCCATTTATACCCCTCTGGCTCTGTGCATTAAGTTCAGTAATAGAGCCTGTGGCAGGTTGTATGACTAATTACACATACTGCTGACCCTTTTGGGCTGAAAAGATTACCAGTGTGTTATCATCTGTATACCCATCACTGTGTTTGTGCAGATGGTGGCTGTAGGTAAGACTATAGTCAGGTGATCGGTGACAGGTAACCAAAATATCCAAAGCCCCTCACTTTCTGTTTCAGCTTTACTTTTCAGAGGTGTGGCATGGTTGATTCCATCCCTGGTTTCAGTTTTTAAATGACCCCTCCATTGCTATTTCCTAAGTTAATATTCCACATTTATCATTTCCACAAGGTGTGCTGTGAGAGGCTCCTTCCTGCATAAACTTTTTATTAATGATGGTTTTTGCATTACAACTTTTACTTTCCCATCTATTTAATGTCCAGCTGTCAAAGATATATCAAGCCTTCCAAATGTTTAACACTACTGTGGCTGTTAGTACCAACTGATTTGAACAAATTGTCCCTAAAGAAAATTAGGGTACTCCAATTTTAAAATGGTGAAAGAATTAAAGTCTAGTGACCAAAATATATAATAATTTTTGCCATTAAGTGGGGGGGGGGACAGAAACAGGCCATCTACACTGCAGATAATGATGTTTGGATCCTGATGTCTCTTTAACAAGGTGTTAGTAAACAGCGTGGTGAGAGAGCTTTTCTGCTTAATCTTTGGAGAAAAACAACACAGGCCCCTCTTTTATAATGAAGATCACTATTCAACAAGCAGGCATTTATGATGATGTCTATGTGCCTAGTACTGAGATGGTTATCAGAATATTTCATTCCCTTAGAGTTCCTACCATTTTTCTGATGGGAGGAAAAATCAGAAGTAACCTGAAGGAGAATGTGTGTTGAATGGTTTTATATTCAAGACATGAGTTCCCCATCAACCCTCAAACTTAATGTAAGAAGTAGAGATTAACCTAATTTGTCCTATTTTTTTCCCTGATGGTTCATATCAATAAATGTTTACTGACCAGTCACTAAGCAGGGATTCTGATATGTGGGTAGAGTTATACAAATATGGACATACGTACTTCTTAACTTCAAAATGTGTACAAACTAATAGATGGGGATAAATACTGACGTGCAAAATATTGAGTATTCAACTTTGTAGAATTTGACTAATTTTTGACAGTATAGTATGCAGGAATAGGCAATGGTCCAAGGGATATGAACAGAATGGAAGTTGGGGGAATGATCAAGGAGTGGGACAATGGATCGTTCAGGAAATATGTGATCATAGATGAGTTGATTATTTCATTTTGCATGGTGTCAATCATCAGAGCATTCAGTTATTTTCTTTGTGATTATATTTGTGTGTTTTGATTAGCAGTTGATCAAACTCTATAGCCATCAACTCTATAGCCATTGATGACTGGTGCATAGAACATTCTGCCCTCTTTAGATGGTACCCGTGCCAGTATTAATGATGAGACTCAGATGTTCTATGAAAGAATAAGGAGGAGAGCTGGACTACTAGAAGAGCAGAGTGCTCTATCCAAGGGGGTGGGGTGTCGTCAAAAATGTGATCTGAGGCCCAGGAGCCAGTTCCTCTTATAATGAGGCTCTTTCATCCCTGTCATCACTGTCAGCCTAATCATCAATGTATTTCTGTATCAAAGCCTGTACAAATAACACAGCTTTAAATGTGTAATAACGTGCTTTTCATTTTCATAATATGACCTGTTATGTGTGTTTAATTTTCTGAATGAATCGAAGTTGAAGCTTTTGTTAGCTATTTTGTAAGAATCCTTAGTGGCCATTATGGTTGCTGTTTTAGGACAAATAAACAAACAAGCAAAAACAAACAAAACAAAACCAGACAAACTCATAGAAGAGAGCAAAGTTCACACAAACTCATTTCAAATGGAGTAGAATAAAGCAGGAAGCTTGTTTCTTCTGTTACCTAACATTATTCAACTTGCTTGTATTAAATAAAAGGCGTGTGTGTGTGTGTGTCAGCATGTACACACTTGACCATGACAAGTGGGGTCTGTTAGTGGAGAGTGCAACTCTTAATGTGAGTCAGAGGTATAAGAAAACTTGCTGCATTAGTTGGCTCAGGCTGCCTCAAAAGAGTGCCATAAAATGGAGGCTTAATACAACACACATTTAGACATCATCAAAATGGTGGCATGAGGTGAGCCTCTGGAAATCTCTCCTGGAATTTACAACAAACTGAAAAACTACAACTCCACAAAGGACTCCCTGCACAGCAGACGGACAAGACAAAGAGGCTCACTACTGAATTCACCTAAAGGTGGGCAAATTGCGTGAGCAGGGAAGGGGGGAAGGGAGAAGTGCGGAGATGGGGACACGCGGCGCAGGACGCAGACCTAGCTCAGACCTAGCTCTGAGCTCGCTGCATCCTGGAACTACCACAGCTAAGGGAGAGGGAAGAACTCGGACTGCTAGGGCTCCACTTATGGCCCACAGGGCTGAGGGGGCAGCATATAACACGGCTGAACCCAAGGCTCACAGCAGATACTTCGGAGCAAAGACTGAGGGAAGAAGGCTGAAAACGGTGGTTTAAGCCCTCACTGCCGAGTAGAGAAGGGAGGCCTTAGGCACTGAGACTAGCCGCCCCCTCCCTACCCTCCCAGAGCTTGCCCTGTCCCCACCTGCCCAGTGCTAGAAGTGGAACAATAGCAGTGTCAGATCAAAAGAACAGAATATTTGCAGTTTTGAGAACTGTGGTCCGCAGACACAGATTCGCAGCCCAACTAGTTCTGGCAAAGAGGAGGGAGCTGTGGAAGCAGGACCAGCTTTGGTGGTGGTCACCACCATTGCTCTGGGCCAATTCTCACAACTCACCTGCCCCTGTCCCCACCTATCTGGGCGGATCTCTGCAGGAGTAAACAGAACTGCTGAAACACACGGACTCTGAATCTGGTGCAGGAAGAGCTTTGGAACTCAAAAGTTCTCTGCATCCCCACAGGGAAGCAGTGACCTATGACCGAGGCGAACTGTTAGCAGAGGAGAAGCCTGCCTTCCGGGGAATCTCCCCATTGTGTGAGAAGCTGGAATAGTGCAGAGGAAACATAACACTACAGTGTGAGAGAGAAAAAAAGGTTGCAGTTGGAGAGAAAATAAAACATTCTACAAACATGTACTGGAAAACAAAAGAAAGACCTCTTTCTATCAACCTGTTGCAGGACCCACTCCTGTAGATGTCTAGAAAGAGAAATAATAAATCATTAATTGCCATGAATAACCCAGGCAACAAGACATCTCAGAAAGAAAGTAAAAAGTCTCCAGAAAATGAACTTAAAGATATGGAAATATGTTACTTAAATGACAAAGAATTCAAGATTGCAGTTCCGAAAAAACTCAACGAGATTCAAGAAAACACAGAAAGGCAGTTTAATGAACTCAGAAACACAATCAAAGAACAACATGAACACTTTACCAAAGAGATTGAAATTTTAAAAAAGAACCAAATAGAATTTCTGGAGATTAAGAACTCAATAGAAGAAATGAAGAATGAAATACCCAGCTTAGGTAGTAGAGTTGACCAGATGGAGGAAAGAATCGGTGACATCGAAGACAGAAACCTGGAAATGACACAGATGGAAGAAGAAAGAGACTTAAAAGAAATGAAAGAACTATACAAGAAATTTCTGACACCATCAGAAACAACAATATAAGAATAATGGGCATACCCGAAGGAGAAGAAAGAGAGAAGGGAACAGAGAGTATATTTAAACATATAGTCGATGAGAACTTCCCAAACTTGTGGAAAGAACTAGATCCTCAAATCCAAAAGCAAATAGAACACCTAATTACCTCAACTCCGACAGGCCTTCTACAAGGCACATTTTATTGAAGCTGTCAAAAATCAATGACAAAGAAAGAATCCTCAGGGCAGCCAGGAAAAAGAAGACGGTAACCTACAAAGGAAAGCCCATTAGATTATCATCAGATTTCTTAGCAGAAACTCTACAAGCCAGGAGGGAATGGAACAAAATATTCAAACTATTGAAAGAGAGAAATTGTGAGCCAAGAATAATATACCCAGTAAAGATATCCTTTAGATATGAAGGAGAGATAAAGACCTTTCCAGACATACAGAAGCTGAGGGAGTTTTCTAATACATGACCTGCACTACAAGAAATGCTAAAGGAGGCTATTCGACCACCATCAACAGGGACAATTTGTGGCAACTGAAACATAAAAAAGGGGAGAGTAAAGGCCTGAACCGGAATATGGGAATGGAGAAAGTAGGCATGCTGAAGAAAATGGAATACTCTAAATTACAAACATTCTTTTACATAAACTTAAGGGTAACCACTCAAAAAAAAAAAATCCAGAACTGAAATATATGCTATAATAAAAGAAGAAACAGAGGGAAACATCATAGAATACCACCACACAGAAATAATGGACAACAATAAAAAGGCAAAGAAACAATGGAGACACAGTCTTACCAGAAAACTAAAGACAGTGTGATAGGAAATCCTCACATATCAATAATCACCCTAAATGTAAATGGACTGAACTTACCAATAAAAAGGCACAGAGTAGCAGATTGGATCAAAAGCCTAAACCCAATCATACGCTGTCTCCAAGAGACGCATATCAGCTACAAGGACAAGCATAGATTCAAAATGAAAGGGTGGAAATTGACACTCCAAGCAAATGGTATCCAGAGAAAAATCAGGGTAGCTATACTGGTATCAGATGAAACAGACTTCAGGGTAAAAAAGGTAACAAGAGACAAAGATGGACATTTCATAATGATAAAGGGGACTATACAACAGAAGACATAACAGTCATAAATACGTATGCCCCCAATCAGGGAGCACCGAAATATACCAAGCAACTACTAACAGAACTAAAGGGAGAAATTGACCAAAACACAAGTATGCTAAGGGACCTAAATACATCATTGACAGCTATGGATAGATCATCCAAACAGAAAATAAATAAAGAAATAGCAGCCCTAAATGACACATTAGATGAAATGGATGTAATTGACATTTATAGAGCACTTCATCTTAAAACATAAGACTATACATTTTTTTCTAGTGTACATGGAACATTCTCAAGGATAGACCATATATTGGGACATAAAAGTAACCTCAGCAAATTTAAGAAGATTGAAATCATACCAAGCATATTCTCTGATGACAAGGCTTTGAAACTAGATATCAACTGCAAAAAGAAAGCAGGGAAAACCACAAATACATGGAGATTAAACAACATACTTTTAAAGAATGACCGGTCAAAGAAGAAATTAGGACAGATCAAAAGATACATAGAAACAAATGAGAATGAAAATACATCCTACCAAAATTGTTGGGATGCAGCGAAAGCAGTTTTAAGAGGGAAATTCATATCATTACCGGCCTATCTCAAGAAAGAAGAAAAATCCCAAATAAATAACCTCACGTTACACCTTAAAGAAATAGAAAAGGAAGAACAAATGAAACCCAAGGTCAGCAGAAGAAAGGAAATAATAAAAATCAGAGCAGAACTAAATGAAATAGAGAACAAAAAGACAAATAGAGAACCCCGAATAGCCAACAAATAGAGAACATTAAGAAAAAATTAATGTAACAAAGAGCTGGTTCTTTGGAAAGATTAATAAAATTGACAAACCCTTGGCTAGGCTCACTAAGATTAAAAAGAGAGAAGACATAATAAAGAAAATATAAATGAAAAAGGGGAAGTTATCACGGATGCCACAGAAATACAAAGGATCATCCAAGAATACCGTGAAGGACTATATACCACCAAATTCAATAACCTAGAAGAAATGGACAAGTTCTTAGAAACATATAGCCTTCCTAGGCTGAACCATGAAGAACTGGAAAATCTAAACAGACCGATCACCAGTAAGGAAATTGAATCAATCATCCAAAACCTTCCCAAAAGCAAAAGTGCGGGACGAGATGGCTTCACTAGTGAATTCTACCAAACCTTCAAAGAGGATCTAATACCAATCCTGCTCAAACTCTTCCAAAAAACTGAAGAAGAGACAATATACAGATATAATGCAATCCCCATCAAAATCCCAATGGCATTTTTTAAAGAAATAGAACAAAATATCTTCAGATTTGTTTGGAACCACAAAAAACCCCGAATAGCCAAAGCAATTTAAGAAAAAAGAACAATGCTGGAGGTATCACATTCCCTGACTTTAGCTTGTACTACAGGGCAACAATAATCAAAACAGCATGGTATTGGCAGAAAAACAGACACTTAGACCAATGGAATAGAATTGAGAACTCAGAAATAAAACCACAGAAATATGGACAGATAGTTTTTGACAGAGAAGCAAAAAACATACAATGGAGAAAAGACAGCCTCTTAAATGGTACTGGGAGAATTGGAAAGCCACATGCAAAAGAATGAAACTGGGCTGCTATCTGTCACCATGTACCAAAATTAATTCAAAATGGATCAAGGACTTAAGCATAAGACCTGAAACAATAAACTACATAGAAGAAAATATAGGTACTAAACTTATGGATCTTGGGTTCAAAGAACATTTTATGACTCCAAAGCAAGGGAAGTAAAAGCTAAAATAAATGAATGGGATTATATCAAACTTAAAAGCTTCTGCACAGGAAAAGAGACCATCGACAAAATAAAGAGGCTACCAACTGAATGGGAGAAGATTTTTGCAAACAGTGCCTCCGATAAGGGGCTAATATCCAAAGTATACAAGGAACTCATGAAACTCAACAACAGAAAAAACAAACAACCCAATTGAAAAATGGGCAGAGGACCTGAAGAGACATTTCTCCAAAGAGGACATATAACTGGCAAATAGACACATGAAAGAATACTCAACATCACTAATCACCAGAGAAATGCAAATAAAAGCCACAATGAGATATCACCTCACCAGAGTTAGAATGGCTAGCATCAACAAGACAAATAGTAACTAGTGTTGGAGAGGCTGTGGAGAAAAAGGAACCCTCATACACTGTTGGTGGGAATGCAGACTGGTGCAGCCTTTATGGAAGGCTGTGTGGAGTTTCCTCAAAAAATTACGAATAGAATAAGCATATGACCCAGCAATCCTTCTCCTGGGTATCTACCCAAAATATCTGAAAACATTTATACATAAAGACATGAGTGCTCCAGTGTTCATTGCAGCTTTATTTACGGTGGCCAAGACATGGAAACAACCAAAATGTCCTTCGATAGATGAATGGATAAAGAAGTTGTGGTATATATACACAATGGAATACTATTCGGCAGTAAGAAAAGATGAAATAGGACCATTTGTGACAACATGGATGGATCTTGAGATTATAATGCTAAGCGAAATAAGTCAGACAGAAAAAGCAGACAACCGTATGATTTCACTGATGTGTGGTATATAAACCAAAAACAACAAAAGAACAAGACAAACAAATGAAAAACAAAAACTCATAGATACAGATAATAGTTTAGTGGTAACCAGAGGGTAAGGGGGGAGGGGGGGTGGGAGATGAGGGTAAGGGGGATCAAATATATGGTGATAGAAGGAGAACTGACTCTGGGTGGTGAACACACAATGGGATTTATAGATGAGGTAATACAGAATTGTACACCTGAAATCTATGTAACTTTACTAACAATTGTCACCCCAATAAACGTTAATTAAATTAAAAAATCATCATCAACAACAACAACAACAACAACAACACATATTTATCGTCTCACATTTCTGAAGGCTAGAAGTCTGAAATCTGGGTGCCAGCAGACTCACACTGTCTGAGACAGCTCCTGTCCTCCGGTGTTCTCCTGTAATCCTGAGCATTCCCGGGCTTGTATAAACACCACTGCAGTTACACAGCCTCTTCCTGCCTGTGTGTCTTCACATCATCTGCCTCCTGTGTGTGACTCTCTGTGCAAACCTCTGCTTTTATAATGACACCAATCATTTTAGATTAAAGTCCACACTAATGACCTCATTTCACTCCATTACTTCTCTAATGATCATTTTTCCAAATAAGGTCACATTCTGATGTATTGGTGATTAAGGACTCCAGCATATCTTTTTCTGGAGGACACAATTCAACACATTGACCCCTTTAAAAAGATTAGAGATTAACTCCCAGTTTTACCAGTTTCACCACTCACTGTCACTTTTTTTTTTAGAACCAACTCTTTTCTGAAATTCTTTGTTTTATTTCTCAGATGGCTGCCTATAGCAAGTAATGTTTTGGGAAGGGTACACTGTGGGTGGGATTTTAGCCAAATTCTTTTCTTATTCAAAATTTAAAATGTTCCCACAAAGAGACAGATTATTTTGAGGAGTGAATTAGTGTGTCAGTCTGATATTTGCCAAAATCATAGCAGCACAACTTTTTCCTTCGTAGTAGAAAAGGGCCCTTAAAAAAGTGATAATTATTTCTTTCATATGATAAAAGGACTGATGCCCCTCAGGGTTAAGTGACTAGACCAAGGTCACACATGTAGAATCAAAAAGAAAACCCAACGTAGATAAAGCAAATGTCATTTCTTGCAGCCTTCGTATTCAATTCAATGTAGGATTCATACTCATTTTTAGAATCTCCTTTGAACTAGACACTCAAAAGTGCTGAGTTCTGAAGTCAAACCCTTCTCCATCCCCACTATCTCATTGATCAAAGACTCTTTCACTGTCCTTTGCAAACGCCATGTGTTTCACACATGAAACAAACAAACAAACAAACACATAGTACCCTTACCAGGATCAAGAAATGGGAATATCAAAGTTTGAGAATATGGCAGCTGTAATATAAAGAATATTTTTTTGGGGGGTGGGGGCAGATTTTTGGCTTGGGCCTCCACTAAACTGGGAACATTGAGTGAATTCATTTGAATTGAATTATGTTCCAGGTGGGATATGTAAAGATATTAGAATCAGAGTGTAAACCTCTGCATTGAAATCTTGGGTGGACCTCATGCTACTTATGTGACTTTGTAATGCCACTGAGGGTCAGTGTTCTCATAGGTAAAATTTCGGAGAATCCATCATCCTTAACTCATAGGGTAGGTGTTCTGACTATAACTTGGCATCCAGTAAGCATTCAATAAGTGTTTATGTGTTCATTTCTGTTTCTGGAAATGCTCCAAGAAATAATGATTTCAACCTTGATGTTTTTCTACATTGATGGCATTCAGACAGACCTGTGTTAAATCCAACTCTTGCTGTTCTTAGCAATGTGAACTTGGGCATGTTTTCTTAATCTTTGAGTGCCTTCCTGGCTGAAAAGATCAAAATAATAATAATTCTACCTTGCAGGGGTATCGTGAGGGTTATATGCAATAATCCATGTAAAGTGCTTGGCAAGAAATCGTAACATTTAGCACGTATTTCATGTGTGGTAGTTACTAAATGTCATTAGTATTCTTATCTACTAACAGTACTATATTTAGGGCTTGCCTACTTAAAAAAAATATTTTATTTAAAGCATTACTTTTCAAAGCTGTAAATTATTCCCATCATTTTCTCTTATATTTCATTAGCCAAAGACTAAAATTAGTTTTTTAAGAAATTTCATGATTCAAAATCTATATGACTCCTGGTTAGTTTGAGAAAAATCTTAATACATGGTTAAAAATTATTTTGCCTATATCTTCCACCCTACTTAAATTATGTTAACAGGTCTTAAACAAAAAATTGACTGGAGAATGGGCTATCTAATTACTACACAATGAAGAAGGTTCTGTGCCCTATATATTATTAGTCTTGACCTGAGGTATTCCTTTTAGGATTTCTATGCTCTGGATCCTCAGGACCTCTATATTTTCATCTTTAAAATAATAATAATAACTACAGTTATTATTATATTAAATAATTAAATAATGATATGCATGATAATGAAAACAGTGCTATAAAAACAGGACCACCTAGTTGTCTGTAAAGCTATCAAGAAGATAGCTTCTTGAGTAGAAGTATATTCACAATTAGGACAAAAAGACAAAGGGAAAGGAAAAAGAGGAGAAGGCAAGATATATATTTATCCAGGCCCTTTTGTGTTTCAGACACAGTGCTTATGTGGTACTTTCAAATATATACTTATTTAGTCTTCATAACAAATGTTGGATGTTATGATTATTAATATGTAGCACCTGGGAAAAGTGAAGCACAGATTAGGAAAAATCACTGAAGGTTAGAGTGCTGGTTAATAGAGATTTGAGTTCTGTCCACCTTTTTCAAGATGACAGACCACTTTTGTGCTTACTTCTTCACTTTTCCAACATCTCAAATTCAAATCAAAGGTACAATAAAATACCATTTTTTATTTTACATATTGTTTGGCAAAATAAGTATATTTGCTTAGATTGTAGATAAATATATATGTTTGGATGGGCAATTTGGTAATAGCTGTTAGAATTAAAACATATAAACTATTTGATCCAACAATCTTACCTTTAAGAGTATCTACTTTAAAAATAATATTTATGAGTATATATTAATGTAATTATTTTAGCATAACAAATTTAAGTTTTTCTGACTCAGTTATTTCTATTTTTCCTTCAAAACTATGCTATCTTATTATTCTTTTGATTATTGTCTCCCCTGTGTCTCTCTATAATTCCTACAAATAAACCAAATGTGCTTAATATTAAACCAATTATAATATAAATTTCTCCATTTTAATCAAAGAAGGGATATCTTCCTGATTATTCAGGGATTTTTGCGAATTTAATTATCCTTTCTGTTCCTTTTGTCTACCTGAGGCAATAATGTAGTTTTCTCCTAACTTAACTGTACTTTGACTCTCAAACTCATGGACTCTCAAGGTAGGGTTGTCAGGTTTAGAAAATAAAAATAGATTACCAGTTAAAATTGAATTTCAGATTAACAATGAATAATTTTTCATATAAGTATGTTCTTTGTATTGTTTGAGACATATACTTTAAAAAAATTTGTTATTTATCTGAAATTCAAATTTAACTATATGTCCTGTATTTTATCTGGGAAGTCTCTCAAATACATGTCAGTGTTGACAGCCTCTGTGGCAATGATTGCTTCATACAGAAATATCAGTAAAAAGTAAACTGGGTATGTCACGCTTTGAAAATCCCTAACTTTTGCTCCCCTAACAGGTAATATTATTTCCTACTTTTCTAAAGAGATTTCAAACTATAGAATACATCTCAAGTCTCATTGTATCCTCTCATTGATGCCACCCAAGGGGTTGTTCAGAAGTTGTCTATCTCTACTATATAGATGGGGTAAACAATATTATCATTGGGTGCCTCACTCTTCTTTGTGCTTTTTGATAGGCTGAAAGTCTTAGTCTCACTTTGCTCTTCTGCCTTTTATACCAAAACTCTACTTTCCTGGAAGAAAATTCTTGTGGCATAAACACCCTCAAAGTTCATAAATAAAGTTGTGTTAGTTAGGATTCTTGGTTGCAACTAACAACCAACTCTACCCTTAGACCCAAGGTGATTTACAGAAAGGTTCCTACAAGTTCATGGAATTGACAGACCAGACTTGGGAATGGAACTCACCCAGTGACTCTCCAAACGGTAAAGAACTGAGAATCAGGAAACAATGTAATATCTTTGAGGACTAACATCCTGGTCAGGTGCCAGAGCCACTCATACCTCTGCCCACACTCTAAATGACTCCAACCATTGTTCCTTGAACCAGAGACTCAGGATTGAAATGCTTCCAAAAAGCTGCCTGCTCGGCCAAGGTGAGATCACCTTCTCACTCCCTACCTGTACAGGGAAGGGGAGTGAAAAGTTCTGAATCTAACTTCTGGAGTAGAATTGTCATCTCTCATGGTTATATATGATGGGGAAGGGAGCCTTGGTCGCAGAAATCAGGGGAGAAAGAAATGGATGCTTGATGGTAAAAAAGTAAACAATTAACCACTCAACATTTAAGCACTTATGCCCCCTTTCTATCTTTCCCTTTCTTGATTTCCAAGTTTCTTATTAACCAGAGGTAATCTCTGCCAAACACAGAAAGGCAATAGCAACCTTGGGACCTGAAGCACAAACTCCAGTCCTATGCAATCATCCTGAATGTTAGAAGCCATTCTGTTTGTCCAGATCATTCTGTGTATCTGGTTTATACTTTGTCTTCAAGAAATGAGCCTCTTGTCCATCTTCCCCCTAAAAGCTCCCTTTCAATCAACTGGGGGGTTGAAACTGTATTCAAGGAACACTGTGCACACTGCGCCAATCTGGGATTTTCTGAGCTAAGAGCTCCCTGTCTTTATCTGCTACAAATCTGTAATCACTGTGACCTAGATGACGGGTGTATAACTTGGAATGCACGAGAGGGTTTTAAGCAGTCAGAAATATCCCAGTACTTTATTGCAGGTTTTGAATAAGACTATGTGAGCATATTTCTATAGAAAGGATTCACCGTTCTAAAACTTCATGTTCTCAAAGGGGTCTATTAAGGAAAACAGGATTCAATGACATAAATGACACCAGGAATATTAAATGCCCGTGCCAGTTGCAAATTATTAGTTACAGAACCGAGACATCTAGTTTCCAGTATAGTTTGAGAAATTACTTGAGTTTTGTGCCAATTGTGCATGCATTTTAACAGGCAAAAAAACAAGCCATATCTCCTTACGAAGTGTGTTCTTTACCCTGACAGTCCCCCAGTGGCCATCCAACAGTGGCACTCTCAGCTTGACCTCACTCTCCATATTCGAGTGCTTCTGGCAGAGAACCAATGGCGAAGCAGAGAACTGGGACCGATCCTTCCCCTACATACTTGTATTCTATGTGGACAGAATCTCATATATGTCCTTTCTAGCAGTTCTTAGCAGGTTTCCTGAAATGATTTAAGCATTTAGGATTTAAAGATTTTCATTTTTGAAAGAACTTACTGATTTAAAACATTATTCAAAATAATGTGAAACTGTGAAACTGGTGCAGCCCCTATGAAAAACAATATAGATATTCCTCAAAAAAATAAAAATAGATATACCATAGGAGCCAGTGATTCTACTTCTGGGTATTTATCCAAAGGGAAATAAAATACTAATTTTAAAAGACATATGTATCCCTATGTTCATTGAAGCACTATTTACAGTAGCCCAGATATAGAAGCAACTAACATGAATGGATAAAAATGTGAGTACACACACACAGACACACACACACACACACACACACACACACACACTGGAATATTAGGCAGAAATAAAAAGGAGTGAAATGCCATTTGTGACAACATGGATAGATATAGAGGGTATTCTGCTAAGTGAAATAAGTCAGGAAGAGAAAGACAAATACTATTATGGTTTCACTTACATGTGGAATCTACACAAACAAACAAACAAACAAACAAAACAAAAACAAACTCATAGAAATAGAGACCAAAATGATGGTTACCAGAAGGGAGGGGGCAGGGGGATGGATGAAAAGGGAAAGGAGATTATAGTCAATAATGTCATGATAATTGTGTACAGTGACAGATGGTAACCAAAGTTAGCAGGGTGATCACATTGTAAAGTATAAAAGTGTTGAATCACAATATTGCACCTCTGAAACTAATATAACCAACATAAAATTGTATACCGACTATACTTGCATAAAAACAATGAATTAACAAAAGAAAACTTTTCAATATATATATATATATATAGAAGTATAATTAGTAGCAGTTTTAACAGGATTTTCTAGAAAACAGAACCTGAAACTAAGATTAATGCTTTATTAGGGAAATACAAACCCAGACCTGTGAGGTTCAAGAGCCAGGGAAGTGAGCAAAAAACAAGTGATGCAGAATGGTTATTATCTAGCTGGCTGCCACTTTGTAACAAGCCATGAAGAGATATAGCAGGTCCTTCAGGAGATGAACTTACCGAGCAGATGGGACTTCTTTAAGTAGACATGCACAAACCACGGCATAGACCGCAAGTGAGAGGAATGGAGGGAGTGTATTTGCCCGGATCTATCCTTTCTCCTATTTGTCATAGATCAAGGTATGTCCCATGAGGATTTAATGCCCTACACAGCCATCTGGCCCTCTCAGCAGCTGCTCCCCAGATACCTACCAGACTCAAGCTCCATAATGTGGCTTTTATCTGGGTGATGGAAAGGGACAAAACACATGGTGTTGGATGAGTCTTGGCCATGCTACACAGGCCAGCAGGAGGTCATAGCACCCTCATGACAAGGCTGGAAGACACACTCAGGCAGAGCCATGACTGAGTAAATACAGGAGGTGGCCAGGGCCAAGGGAATCTGAGGGGGTACACATTGTTTATATTTGACACAAGCAGAATTTGAAGGCTTGTTTCTGCCCTGAGCTGTCTGTAGGATGTTGGGAAAGGTATTATTCTCTCTGAATCTCAGAATCATCTATAAAATGAGGGCATGAAAAAGATCTTTAAGGTCTAAAAGTTTATGATTGCATAACCAACAGAGAAACACTGCATTTGGAATGTATTCCCCAACAGAAACAAGTTTCCAGGATCCATTTAGGGGAATATCCATTCAAATCTCTGCAGAATGAGACATATATCTTTAATGTAACCTTAAATATCTGCCCACTGATTATTTTGTATATATATTTATTTTTTATATATACTTTAAAAATTTTTCTACCACAGTTGACATATATTAGTTTCAGATGTCCAACATAGTGATTAGACATTTATATAATGTACAAATTATTCACACGAATCTGACACTATACATAGTTATTACAATATTATTAACTATATTTCTTAAACTATGCATCCCCATGACTCTTTTGTAACTATCAATTTGTACTCTTTAACCCTTCACCCCTTTTCACCCATTCCCCCCAACTTCCTTCCCATTTGGCAACCATCAAAATGTTCTGTGTATCTATGAGTTTGTTTCTGTTTTGTTTGTTCGTTTATTTTGCTCTACAGATTCCACATATAAATTAAATCATATGGTATTTGTCTTTATCTGACTTCACTTAGCATAATTACCATCCAGGTCTATCCATGTTGCAGATGGCAAGATTTCATTTATTTTTATGGCTGAGTAATATTCCATTGTATATATGTATCACATCCTTTTTATCTATTCACCCATTGATGGACACTCAGGTTGCTTCTATATCTTGGCCATTGTAAACAATGCTGCAATGAACATATGGAAGGACACATCCCCTTGAAATAGTGTTTTGGGTTTCTTTGGACAAATACCCAGAAGTGGCATTACTGGGTCCTTCTTTGTCTCTTGTTATACACTTTGTTTTAATATTTATTTTGTCTGGTATAGGTATTGCTACCCAAGCTGGGATTTTTTTTTTCATTTCTATTTTCATGAAATATCTTTTTCCATCCCTTTACATTCAGTCTGTGTCTGTCTTTCAATCTGAAGTGAGTCTCTTGTATGTAGCATATGCAAAGGTCTTGTTTTCTTATCCTTCAGCAATCCTTTGATTGTAGCATTTAATCTATTTACATTTTAAATAACTGTTGATAGATACATAGTTAATGCCATTTCATTATCCATATTTTTTATCTTTTCTTTTCTTTTTTTTCTTAAAGAAATTCCTTTAACTTTTCTTGTAGTACTGGTTTGGTAGTGATGAACTCCTTTAACTTTTTCTTGTCTGGGAAGCTCCCTCTCAATCCTTTGATTCTAACTGATAGCTTTGCTGGGTAGAATAATCTTGGTTGCAGTTCCTTACTTTTCATCACTTTGACTATTTCATGCCAGTGCCTTCTGGCCTGCAAAGTTTCTGTTGAGAAATCAGCTGACAGTCTTATGGCAGCTCCCTTGTAGGTTACTAACTTGCTTTTCTCTTGCTGCTTTTAAGATTCTCTTTATATCTTTAAACTTTGGCATTCTGATTATGATGTATCTTGCTGTGGGCCTCTTGGGTTCATCTTGTTTGGGACTCTGTAGTTCTTGGGCTTGTATGTCTATTTCTTTGCTAGGTTAGGAAAATTTTCAGTCATTACTTCTTTATATATGTTTTCGATTCCTTGGTCTCTCTCTTCCCCTTCTGGTACCCTTATGATGCAAATGTTAGCATGCTTGATGTTGTCCCAGAGGCCCTTTAAACTAGCCTCATTTTGGGGGATTCTTTTTTATTTTTGCTGTTCTGATTAGGTGTTTTCTGCTACTTTATCTTATAGATTGCTTATTTGTTTCTCTATTTCATCTAATCTACTGTTGATTCCCTCTAATGTATCACTTATGACATTTATTGTATTCTTCATTTCCGAGTAGTTCTTTTTTATGTTTTGTATCTCCATTTTTATGTTTCCTATCTCTTTTTTGAGGTTCTCACTGAAATCATTTAGCATCCTTTTCACCAGTATTTTGAACTCTGAATCTGGTAGATTGCTTATCTCCATTTTCTTTAGTTCCTTTTTGGTGTTTTGTTCTTTTTTTGTGGAGGGGTGGTGGGGGGTATGTTTCTTTGTTTCCTCATTTTGGCTGTCTCCCTGTATTTGTTTCTATGTGTTAGGTAGAGTTGCTATGTCTGCCAGTCTTAGTAGAGTTGTATCATGTAGTAGGTGCCCTGTGGGGCCCACTGGCTCAGTCTCCCTGGTCACCTGAACTGATTGCTACAGTTGTGTCCTTTATGTGTGTTGTTTATGCCCTCTTGTTGTACTTGAGCCTTGGTTGCTGTTTGCACATCAGTGGGAGGGATTGATCCTCACGTTGGTTTGTTGTGAGAACAGGCTGAGATTACACTGTAGAAGCTGTTGGGCAGGGACTGATTCTATGGAGCAGAATTAGCTTTAGCAGGCTCTGGTGCCAGTCTTCCCTTTGGGTATGTCATCTGAGGAGGTGGCTGGGTGGTGCTCTGGCATGCTCTGAAGCCAGACAATGGACATGACAGGCCTGGGGCCACTTGGCAGGTCCCCCACCACAGGTCAAGTTCAGTTGCAGCCTGTACTCTGCCCAGGACCACCTGGTATGAGCCACAAAGTGATCTGCAGATGGCTGCCACCTGCACTGGGCTTGGAGGTGCCTGGGAAAGGCCAAGCCCCTAACCAAGGCCTAATGCCATCCATGCCAGGATTGGGACTGCTCAGCAAGAGGAGTCCCAAAGAGGAGTCCCAGCATCATGCCAAAGCCAGATGCTGCCTGTTTCAATTTTGTAAAACTTTGAGAGATTTTAGTAAATTATACAGCATGAGCCAAGACAGGCTGTTTGTATGGAAAAGCCACTTGAAGTAGCTTGAGTGGGCCTGCAAGTTGGGTGGGGTGGAGTCTCAGGGATTCACCCGGGTGGGGCAAATGACTGGTGTTAGCCAGGTTGATGGAGACTCAGATATAGCATCCACCTAAGTCTACACACTGGGAGGGGCGAGAGCTCAACAGAGGAACAATGGCCTCTGACAGCTCTGCTGTCTGGGTGAAAGCTGCTCCTTCAGCCCTCGCCCTACAGCCAGACAAAACAGTCCCTCCTTATATGTCCCTGGTGCCTTTCAAGCTGCTCCCCAGTGCTGGAGCTCAGAGTGAGTGAGACCATCAGTAAATAAGTCTGTGTGCAGACCCATTAAGAGAAACATGTAGGACTCCAGCTGCCCTCAATCTCACTCAGCTACAATCTCTTCTGGTTTTCACTGCCAAAAGTTCTGAACCCTGGGCTGGAGGGTCTTGTATGTGGCTGGGACCCTTTGCTCTTCAGGGGGGACCTCTGCAGCCAAAATATCCCTCCTGGTTTTTAACCACCACACATGGGTATGGGGCCAGCCCATTCCACATCTCTACCCCTTCTACTAGTCTCAATGTGGTTTCTTTTGTATATCCTTAGTTAAAAGACTAGTCAGCTAGACTTCATGTGGTTCTCAATGATGGCTGTTCTGTACTTTAGTTATAATTTTGATGTGGTCTTGGGAGGAGGCGAGCACTGTTTTTACTTATTCCACCATCTTAACTAGAAATCCTGCCTATTAATTATTAGTGGGACTTTTCCACATCTTCAATATATAGAAGGCAAAACAATGCACTAAAACATGCAATAAAAATGTGCAATAGAATATTAAGTTCATCAGAATATTCTGATTCAGTTAATCAGTTTAATTATTAGTAATTAGAAGAAATACATAGCAGTCATTCCATTTTTGGGTGGATTTTGATGTGTAGACAGAAAATGAGTCATTGTGACTTGACATAATATTCATATATCCCTCCCAAAGGCATGATTTGGGCACGAAATGGCGAATCTTTACAAAGGTACTTATTCTTACATTTTGGTATTATTACATATATTTCCTGAGAAATGAAAACTATAGAAGTAACTTACAAAAAGGGTGTTCTATGTTCAATAATCTATATACCCTCTCATGGAGGGAGCAGCTTAAGGTGGAGCATAGATCAAAGGGAGTGTCTGTCTTCAACAGAAACTTGCACACCAACTCTGATTCTCACAAGTTTGAGAAACCCGTTCAGCCTGCAGAACTGTGTTCCTTTCATTTTTTACTTTCCCATGGTGAGCCTCTTTTTCAGATGCCTCTTTCCTTCTTAATTGGGCTTCATCTGTTGCTATATACCTGTCTGGTCTCAAATGTTGTCCCATAATTCTTGGACAACAATTAAATGGTAACCAATTCATCATTGCCTTGGAGGCAGTTTAAAGCCTTATGAGTTGGATTTTTGTTCACATGCCTCTTGGGGAAGAAAGTTGTCTATGATGGAGGGTGTATGTCTCCCTCAGAGAGGAACTGCGATGCTATGGTAAAGAGCATAGACTCTGGAGTCAGAAGAATTTCAATTCATTCACTCACTCATTCATTCAAGCAATATTTATTGAGTTACTACTATGTTCTAGGCACTGTTCTAGGTGCTATGATGTAACAACAACAACAAAAAGACCAAAATATCTACCATTTCAATGCAGGAGATAACAAAAAATAGATAAATTAATAAATAAATTATATGGCATGTTAGATTGTGTTAAATGCTGAGAAAAACAATAAAAAGTAAGGAACATGATGGCTGAAATTTTAGGGTAGCTTTGGGAAGTCTCATTGCGAAGGTATTTGGGCAGGAGAATATATATTTTCTGTTGCCTAAAGTTTACATAATATTTTTGAAAATTTTATAATACGTTGTCTCCATGTAAATGCTTTGTTAGGGCCTCAACCAACTTTTGGAGGGACTTTGTGAAAGTGGGGATCTTAAGCTTCAGTTGCTTTATGGTAAATGCACACCTGCACCTGACAGTCATTACCTTGATGTTTCGCCAACGAACTTAACCTCTCTAATAAGTTTTCCCGACTGTGAAATGGAGATAATAAAAATATCAGTCTACTTTGTTGGCATGTTATGAGGCTCAGACAAGATAACACACATGAAGCATTTACCACTATATTAAGCACATAATCAGTGTCAAATCCCTCAAATCTTAAACATATTGTTATATGTCCTGTTGGTTTGCTTGCTTGCTTATTTACTTATTTGCCAAAGTTATTTGTGTTGATCATCATGTTTTTAAAGCAACATGCTAGTTAGATTAAAATATCCTGATGTACCTCAGCTTTTTATTATGCTAAAGGCTGAAAAGAGGGAAAGAAACGACATGCATGGAACACCTCCTTTCATATGTATTTTACATCTATGTATTTATTTAAACTTCTAACAAGCTATAAACATGCAATATGTACATTATTAAAGTCATCTTTTAGATAGGGACATAGAAGCTCAGAGAGATTAAGTAAATTACCCAAAGTAACTCAGCTCACAGGGGCAGTGGGAGGCAGTCACAGATGTGTGTACCTAAAAGTCGATGCTGTTTCCACAAAGTCTGAATAAATAAAGATCTTTCGAAGAAATGAATTATTCATAAAGTGAAGGTAGCATTCTTATCACTCAGTCTTGACCTTAAGGAAATTGGTTGCCAACACAAGGCATGATATTTACATATTTGTACCTGGCCCATTAAGGACTCAGGAGCAGAGCAAATTGACAAAGAGTGGAGCTGAATTTGATTTTCAGCTGAATCATTGTTAGTAGATTTAATAAGTATGAGCAGACTAAGAGCATTTACTGAAGAACACTTAGGAAAGAAAGCCATGTAATGCCACCCAGGGCTCTTTGCAAAATCACTGTTCTCTCATGAGTCTACACTTCAGTCTGGCAGGCTTCCCCAAGGGCTGGTGTCTGTGATCCTGGTAACAGGACTACTTACAGGATCAGCCTGCCCATTGCTAAAAGTCTGCTCCTCCTACAGCAGCTGGTCCAATTCTCCTGATTCCCACTAGGGATCCATCTGTTCTGTAATTTGCAGTGCCAGCCTTGTCCTGCGGGAGCCACTCGAACTGGCAATGACCTTGTTGAGTATACTTAGCCCCAATCTTACTAATATGGTGATTAGGCTTGAAGTGGAAGGTTGCTCTTCTTAAGTTGAGCTTGAGAACATAAATACAAAATAAGAATTTCTGACACGGACACTATGACCAGACACTTGTCTGGCAAAGATGTCAGCGTATTTCACCTAACCTGGGGCTGATTTCTGAGCGGCATGAGGTGGTGGTTTGGAATTACTAATAGTAAAATTTTCTTTTTGTTTTAAACTAATAAAAAGGTTTCATTCCAGAAGATTATAAGAAAAACGTTCAGTTTTTGTTTTTTTTAAACTCAACTCTTCCCATAATTTGCTCTTATGACTTCCTACCACTCAAACTCTCAAATCTATCCTTGAACCTAATATAAATGAATTAAAACAAATTCAACAGTGTGAGACATAATTATTGGAAAGAACATAAACTTTGTCAACAAATATACATGTGGTTTGGTACATGGAAGAGGTTTTATATATATATATATATATATATATATATATACATATTTATGTCTCACACTGTTGAATTTGTTAATTCATTTATATATATATTTTAAATAAAGGCACAAGTTAGAATTATTGAGTATATTGCCAGCAGGAAGAAGGAAAAAAATGTGATTTCCCTAGTTAAAAGAGGGAAAACAAAAAGAAATCCAGAAGGTAAGCTACAGAATTTTCAAAGTAGACCTACATAATTCAAGATTGTCAAGGTTTATCATCATATTAAGACATAGAAAAATAATTTATGTTAATAATAATCATTCTAAGTCAGTTAGAGCTTTGAATTAGGTTCAGGTTTATGGAGATGAGAAAATACATATCATTTAAAAAACATCCTGTGAAAAAACAGGGAAAACCTTTGTCACTTTGGCAAACAAGCTGTAGCCACCTGAAGAAACCACTTTTTCCTGAGCAAGTCTGGAGTGACCAGTAATGTGCATGAATTGTGGAGTGAGCATGGTGGGGATTGAACCCCAGCTCACATAGCGATGGAATATCAAGCAGTGGTAGACATGATTATTATTGTCATTGTTACTTTTGAGGGGGATTTATGCATTTATATCAATAAGAATTTTCCATTTATAAAGGTGGAAACTAAAGGAGTCTACCTAGCAAACGACATTGTCACACTAAGGGAAAGAAGGACAAATCATGTGTGCTTTGGTTTTATCAATTATAAAATAGAAACCAAAATGCCCTTACAAAAATATATTGTAATGATTAAACAATATTAAAAAATATATTGTAATGATATATTGTAATGATTATTGTATAGTAAAGACATGACCTGTCTGTTTTCCCCATTTCCTCAATCTCTCTGGCTATTGGGATTATTTAGTCCAAATCCTGACTCTTAGGCTGACGATGGCAGTACCCTCTGCCTTTCAGTCTAGTGATTATGCCCTGGCATACCTAGGCCTGATGTTTTCATAATTCTGCCAGAACAGAATTTTTTGGTTGTCTTTTTGGGAAGCAAGGGGGAAGGGATTTGTTTGTTTACAGTCAATATCTCACCACCTGTGTTTTTCCAAAGCTGTCAGCTTATCAGTCCTGAATCCTGTTCCTTTGCCCAACTAGGTTGTTCGGGTAAATGACATGCTTAGACCATTAATGACAGATACATAAGTATTTGCATAGGGGAAGACTAGACTCGATTGAAGAGAAACCACCTGAAGAGAAACTGACCTGGAAGAAGAATGTGGTGGCTGAGAGGTTGGATATTGGCCAGTTAACTAAAATTTAATTCATAAAACGGTCAATTTATAAAGTGACCAATTAACCAAATTAGAAATGATCTCCAGTGTTTGATTTAACTGGAGTTTTGCTGCTGTCAAGAATTTTTTCAGACCAGTATGGTTGACTTTTGCAATGCCCATAGTTTTGTTTGGCAATGGATGGGCTATCTCTTAAAGGCCGCTTACTCTCTTGCAGATATACACCCTGTCCAGAAGCTGTGTCTGTACTAGCCCTATTTACACACCTCTTTCGTTTGTGAGTTTTTGATAAATTTATCATATGTTGAGTTAATATTTGCCAAATTATCTTTCAGTGAATTAGGTTGATGAATTGATGAAGATCCAAGAGTTTGAGTTTAACATTGACTTCTGGTTTCCATTTTCCAGCTTTACCACTTGCCAGCTGGTAACTTTGACAAGCGAACCTTTCTGACCTTCAATTATAGCATCTATAAAATAGGAATAATGAAAGTACCTTTATGTAACATTATGTGGATTAATGAAGTAACCCATGCAATGGACTGGACACGAGAAATACATAGTAAGGGCTCAAAACACTGTAAAATACTGTCTTGCAAGTTTTATACCACCATGATCTATCTGCTCTTTGCTCCTATTGTTGGGAACAGAGGAGGACAGAGGGTTAGACTATCATTTTTTTGTGTGCGTACTATGTGCAAGACACTGGGTTAGGAGTTATAAATAGGTTACCTCAGTTGATTTTTATAAGACTTCTTAACATGATACACCAACAAATGGGACAGTTCAGTCTGAGAAGTCTACAAAGTTGCTCAAGCTTTCACAGATTATTCCTGGAGGAGCTGATATTGGAACCCATGTCTGTAATTCTAAAGCTCCATCAATGCACCATGTTCTGACTACTACATGTCAGTTGTTATTTGTTTGTTTTTGTTTAAACAATAAACCTTCCCCTTCCTACCAAATACCTTTGATTTTTAAAACGCTGACACCCATTAACCACATCATGGCTTCTTAAATCAGGATAAGTTTAACAGGTATTATGAATGAACATTTAATGTTCTCACTACTTCCTTCATTATCATTTGTGAAAATACGTCAGTGACATAATAATTCTTTAGGGTCAAGGTACCATATACTTAGAAAAAAGTATCATTCATAGATTAGTATGTATATATTGAAAGAAAGGTGGGTGGGTAAGGGACATACTATTATCATCGAGACAAGTAGAAAGATAATAATGGGACCTCAACCTATATTTGTAGTATTGTCATTGCTAGTTTATGAGGCCCTTTCACATATATTTATCTAAATAAATCCTTTGAGGATAAAAGGGAGAAATTATTACCCTCATTTTACAGGTGAGAAAACTATTTCTCAGAGAAGCTATTTAACCAAGGTCATGTAGTTATTCAGTACATGGTAGAGCTGAGAACAGAGTTTAGGTTTTCCCAGGACAATTTTGTAGCACTAGAAATAAATAAACGAGATCAAGTGCTAAGGGGAAAGATTACTATTTTAGGTGTCTCCCAATATCAATTCTCCCCTTTTCTCTTAAAGATACAACTATTACCAAGGTACCTTCTAGTATAGTGAAGATATCTCCAGCCTCCCCTCAGCTGCCATCATTTGTCTTCTGAGATCCTTCCTTATAAGAAGCTGACATATAACTCTTGTTCTTGTATTCTTCCTGTATTCTTGCTGAATACATCCTTCTTGCTGAAACAGGAATGTGATGATGGTAGTTCAATGTTGGTCTATGTCCTTCAAAACCACACATTAGTCGTTAGGTGGAGAAGAACAACAGAAAACATCTTATGTCTCAGACAACTGGGGAGACACCATACCGGACCCAGACTGCTCACTTCTGAACTTGTCTGTGAGGAAAAAACAAACGAAAAAGTAAACAAAAACCTTCTATCTGATTTATGCTGCTGTTATTATATTTGGTCTCAACTGTAACCAAATCCCATCCCAGATAATCTAATACCTATTAGAGGTTTTATCCCTGAGGTGACAAAGTGTGAATCTGAAGACCAGAGAGGCTGGCCAAATGAAATCAAACCAGAGGGCTGATTTGACTCCCTTTGGTAAAGAAGCACATTCAGACACTTTGCCATATTCAGGAGGTACCTAAGAGTTGTGAAAACAGTGCCTGAGTAAGGGGCTGTGGTCGAAGGACAGATAGAGTGGGCAGGTTTTCCACATTGAGAAGACAGAGATTCACAAAGACCCACCTATAATGATCATAGGACCCTTTCTCCTTCGGGTTTTGTGGCTCTCCCATATTGGTAATGACAGAGTTGAGGAAACTGTTGTTCGTTATTAGTTTCTCTTTCCTTCTTCTCCTGATTTGCTTATCTTGTTGAAAGAGGGATTTCACATCAGGAATCCCTGACCTGCAGGCACTACAATGAGCTTGCTTCTATGACCTCTCCAAAACAACTTTCTGAACTGACTTAGTCATATATTCTCTTTCAGGAAATGTTACCTGTCACCTTCTTGCACCAGGCACACAGACACATAGGAAGTATATTTTTCTTGCACTTCATAATGTGCAAAACCATATCATACACAACATCTCACTCAGTCATTGCACATCTTTAGCATTAGTCATTATTTTCATTCTTTTTTATAAACTTTTAAATTTTAGAATAGGTTTTGATTTATAAAAAAGTTTTGAAGATAATTCCCATATACACCATACTCTGTTTCCCCTATTCTTGTCATCTTTAATGAGGATAGCTTGTCATAATTAAAGAACTACTGTTGACGCTTATGAATTTAAGTCCATCTTTTATTCAGATTTCCCTAGATTTAACTTACTGTCCTTTTTCTTTTCCAGAATCCTATCCAGGATACCACGTTATATTTAATCACCAAGTCTCTGTAGGCTCCTCTTGACTGTGACAGTTCTTAAACTTTCCTTGTTTTTGATGTCCTTAAAAGTTTTAAGGGGTAGTAGTCAGGTGTTTTATAGAATACCCCTCAATTGGGATTTGTCTGAATTTTTTCATAATTAGACTGGGGTTCTGGGTTTAGAGGAGGAAGGTCAGAGAGGTAAGATGCCATTTTCATCACTGGTAAAGACAAGTAGGTGGAATGGGAAAATGAGGACAAGAAAGTAGGAAAAAGCAGAGGCAAAGCAAGTACACAAAAACGCCCATTAGAACACTCTGTACCATCATTATAGACTGATTGCAAATGACCTTTAAGCTTCCTTGGAGCCAGCGCACAGAAGTGGAAATATGGTGTGTTAGGAGACTCATGTTTGTTCATAAATGTTTGATCTAGTGCTTGGCTACCAAAAATTTCTTACATCAGTCCTTTCAGAAGAATAATGTGATGCAGTGATCAACATTTTAACATCTGTCTATCTATCTATCTATCTATCTATCTATCTATCTATCTATCTATCTATCTATTATCTATCATCTATCATCATTTATTAACCACACACACACACACACACACACACACACACACGGTGCCAAAAAATGTATGCACATTTTAAGAAAGGAAAAACTATTAAAATTGTAATACTCAACATATACCAATAACAAAAGATGAACACAAGTCACGTTTGACTTCTGCAATTATAAGTGCTCAAAGTGGTGACCATCAGCGTCCAGACACTTCTGATTATGGCGAACTACTGCTTCAGCAACGTTGACCAAAGTGTCCACCTGTATATATTTTTTGGCACCCACTATATATGTACATATATATGTATATATATCTTTAAGATATATATATATATATATATATAGACACACACACATATATATATATATACACACACACATATATATATGTATATATATATATATCTTTCAATTAAGCTAAAGGCTTGATAAGTAAGCAGAGTTCAATATACAACATTGGGTTCATTCATGCAGCTCTTTAAATCTGGCTGAGTCAAGGTTAAAATTTATGATTTTCTTTTTTTGTAATGAGTAGACTGCTTATGTTTCAGACAATGCATAGCAACACCATTCCTTACAATGAACTTTTGATGATGATTCCATATTCAGAAATTGAGATTATACTTTCTGGCAAGAAAACAAACAAACCTAGATTGAAGATATTTCTATGGTACTATGACCTTCTCAAAAGGAAGGTAATGCATACAATGTCATTTGAGAAACAGTGACCCTAACTAGAACACCTGGCCCTGGGTGTATTTATAGATGGAAACAATGTCTTATGTGGGTGTACTGAACACCCTGTGTTTGGCAGTCAATAAAAGGCAAGGCCAGGGCTCAAAAATTGATGGTCACCAGAATTTTCCTTGGGAGATAATTGTAGACCAGATCAACAGATATTATTAGAATGGTGAGTACCTCAGCCAGAGCAGCTATACATCCTTATTTGAATTTGTTTATGAAAGGTAGCGTGGCCTCAGAACCCACACTTTGAGTCAATCAGATTTAGATTTGAATCTGTGACCATTATTGTTCATCATTCTCTTCACGGTACCTAGTATAGTGTTTGGCCTATGAGTACTCAGTAAATTTGTGTTTTATCATTGTTATTATTATTATTATTACTATTATTATTTATATTGCAGGTGCTCAAATAAGTGTTGATTGACTAGATCAGTGCATGAATAATAAATGAATGAATAAATGAGTAAATGAATGAATTCAGACTTTAACATTTTCTAGCTCTACGCTATTCTGTCAAATAAGGATAATAATATGTAATTACCCATTTGTGGGGGAGACTACCTGAGATCAGATATGTAAAAGCACATGGTAGCTGGTACCTTATCAGACATGCAGTAAGGTTTATAAGGTCAAGAACAAACTCACCAGTCCATCACGTAAGCTCCCTGTAGTTGGGGTACTGTATTTCTTTATCCATAAAATTTAATCCATTTCGACATACATCAGTCTTTTAACCCTATCTTTGAAAAAGGTAAAAAAGGAAACTGTAAGAGGCATTCAAATTTCAGAAATATTAAATATGTATAAAAACCATGGTGTTTAAACACAAGCAACTATGGAATTTTTATTTATGAATTATTGAGCTTAAATTTTAAGACTTACATGAGCTTAGATGCTACAGAGCAATTTTCTCAGGGACAAATTATCCTTGAACAAGCAGACATTGAGGTTTAAGCTCTGAGGTGAAAACTTAATTTCTGGTCTCCTGAGAAGTAGCAATGCTATTAAGACTTTGCCCAGTTATCAGCCCATTGCTGTTTACAGCACCAGGCACAAGAGGCACAGATGTGAAAAGCCCCTGAAGCTTCTTCCAGCAATCACTCCCAGGGGTATCCATGTACAACATGGTCTACTTGTGCTAAGCATAGGTACAAGTCCACAAGTCGGTGCCAGATCTGCAGTTTGCTTAATGATAGAATAAAGACCACTTAAATGAATGGATGTTTGAAATCCATCCTCCCAATACAATTATTGGAGCAAGAGATGTTAATTATTCACATTACCTTCCTTCACACCTCCCAACAGGCTGCTCCTTTGACACCTGATTGCAACTATCTGCTTTGTTCAGAGTGAACTTAATTCATCAGGTGGGTCTCTTTCCCAGCTCTTAGCACCTCACATATAACACTTCAATTAAATTGAAAAGAGTAATTACTTCAAGTGACAAACAGAAGAATGCTAATTAACTAAAAATTTCATTTCAGGGCACTTAAACTAGAGTAGTGCAAAGTAAAAAGGTCATGGTTTAATGTATTTGCTTGACTTGCTTTTGTAAAACACTGTTCTTCATTATAATAATGCCAAAAGAGCAAAAGTGTGTTGCATTAACAAAGAATTAATGACTCTTCACTACTAAGGAGATCTGATTTCTGTGTTTTTATTCACAAAGTGTGTAAGATTCATGCTAGAGAATAAAGTTAATGGTATTGGATTTTTATAAATATTTCTTGTTATAAATATTTCTTGTTATAAATATTTCAAGGATACCTTAATGTTACTAATGTTCAGGCTTAAAAATCAAGCCTACTACATTTTTAAAAAATTCCTAGTATCGAACTGATTAAAAGTCAATTACATAAATATTTAGGTAATTATATATTCGATATAAAATAACTTTATAAGTAAAGCTGCTATAAACATCTGTTTTTGTTTGGATGAAAATTTTCAGTTCCTTTGGGTAAATACCAAGGAGCGCAATTACTAGATGGTTTCGTAAGACTGTGTTTAGTCTTGTAAGAAACCACCAAAGTGCCTTCCAAAAATGCTGTACGCCTTTCTGTGTCTACCAACAATGAATGAGATTTTCTCTTGATTCAAATCCTTGCCAGCATTTGTTGTTGTCTGTTTTCTGAATTTTGGACATTCTAATTGGTGTGTAGTGGTATCTCATTGTTGTTTTAATTTGCATTTCCTTGATGTGTGGTATGTTTTAATATTCTTACTTGTCATCTGTATCTCTTCTTTAGTGAGGTATCTGTTGAGATCTTTGCCCCATTTTTTTTAATTGTGCTGTTTGTTTTCTTATTTTTGAGTTTTAAGAGTTCTTTTTATATTTTAAATAGCAGTTCTTTATCAGATGTCTTTTGAAAATATTTTCTCCCAATCTCTGACTTATCTTCTCATCCTCTTGACAGAGCAGAACCTTTAAAATTTTAATAAAATCCAGTTTATCAATGATTTCTTTCATAGATTGTGCTTTTGGTGTTGTATCTAAAAAATCATTACTATACCCAAGCCATCTAGGCTTTTTCTCATGTTATCTTCTAGGAATTTTATAGTTTTGCATTTTATGTTTTGATCTGTGGTCCACTTTGAATTAAATTGTATGAAGGGTATACGGTCTGTGTCTATTTTTTTTTTTTTTGCACGTGGATGTTCAGTTTTTCTAGCACCGCTTACCACTTGTGCTGCCTTTGCTCCTAAGTGAAAGATCAATTGAATATATATATTCATATATATATATTCTATATATATTCTATATATATTCATATATATATATTCTATATATATTCATATATATATTCAATATATACATAATATATACATATATGTATGTATATATATATGTGTATATATATATATGTTTCTGGGCTCTCAATCCTCTTCTATTGCTCTATTTATCTGTTCTTTTACCAACATCACATTGTTTTGATTAATGTAACTTTATGTAAGTAATGAAGATGAGTAGTGTCAGTTCTCTAACTTTGTTCTCCTTCAATATTTCATTTGTTGTTCTGTGCCTTTTGTTTCGCCATTTCAAATTCAACCTGCTTATTGCTGATATATAGGCAAGTGATTGACTTTTGTATATTAACCTTGTATTCTGCAACCTTTCTAGAATTGATTATTAGTTCTAGAAGTGTTTCTGTTGATTCTTGTGGATTTTCTATGTAGGTGGTTATGCTATCTCTGAAAATACAATTTTATTTCTTCCTTACCAATCTGTATATCTTTTATTTCTTTTTTTTTTTTTTGGTCTTATTGTATTATATAGAACTTCCAATATAATGTTGAAAAGAGTGGTGAAAGGGGACATCCTTGTCTCGTACCTGATCTTAGTGGGAAAGCTTTGTGTTTCTCTCAATTACGTATGACGTTAGTGGTAGGTTTTGCGGGGAGACATTCATTATCAAGTTGAAGAAGTTCCCATCTATTCAGTTTACTGAGAGATATTACAACGAATGAGCGTTGGATTTTGTTAAATGCTTTTTCTGCATTTATTGATATGATCGCGTGATTTTTCTTTTCTAGCCTGTTGCTATGATGAATTGTATTAATTGGTTTTTGAGCATTGAACTGAGTTTCATACCTGGGATAAATCGTACTTGTCATGGTGTATAATTCTTTTTATACATTATTGTTTTCTATTTGCTAATATTTTGTTGAAAATTTTTGCATTTATGTTCATGAAAGATATTGGTTTGCAGTTTTGTTTTCTTGTTATGTCTTTATCTCGTTTTGGTATTAGGGTAATGATGTCCTCGTAGAATGAGTTAGGGTGTATTCTCTTTGTTTCTACCCTCTAAAAGAGACTGTAGATTTATACCTTAATGAAGAACAATCTATAGCTCTTGGCCAAAATCCTTCTCAAGTGTCAGACCTTTATTTCTTATTGTCTTCTACACACCATCCTTTCTCTGTGGCCATTTAAAAAAAAAAAAAATCTCTAGCACAGCTTCCCCTGCCCATACTCATTTGTCTTAAATCTTTTTATACTGCTAAGAGCTTAAGACCCCGCCTAGATATCTGACCTTTCTTTTTTTTCAGACAAATGTAGGTGATAATCTTTTCTCTGATCGTGAGTAATAAAAATTGACAACAGCAGTAATTCTAATCTCCTCACACCTAAATAAAGGAGCACAAAGAATTCTCTGCCAAAAATTACCACTGCTTGAACCAGCGTCAGGTAGTGACATCTCAGTGGTACAAGCAACTCAATGGGCCAAACAAATAATCTTTATTCCTGTAATACCTTCAGAGTGTTCCTTCACACTGTTGAGAGTGCACCTTGAGGAAGCGATCAAAGGTTACGGCTTTGCTGATCAAATAACGTGAATAGAGTTCTTTGCTCTGATGATGCCAAAAGAAATAATATTGACCAGGATTTTTAGAGTCTTTGTAGAATTTGGAGCTCTTATTCAAAATAACTAGTGCCCATTTGGACATTAGTTAGGATGGTTATGTTATGGTTGATTTTCCAGTGGCTAGGGAATGGAAGGAGCCTATTAGGTCAGCTGACGAGTAGACATCAGATGGTCTTAGGAAGTATGTAAAAATCTAGGATTTATTACTGGAAATGAGAAAAATGAGAAAGACTTAAACATGCACACACACACAAGATGTGGGCATGTCAATCAATCATGACCCCCAATTTTCTGGGATTATGTAGCTTTGGATGTGTGATAGAGACTAGATTGAATGTCAGGACAGAGTTAGTTGAGAGGAACCATTCATTCAGGTTTTTTTTCTTTCCAATTGAAAGCTCCTCATACCAAGGGACTTACCACAGGTCAAATACCTAGGTATCCACAAATTAGGACAAAAGGTGTGTGTGTGTGTGTACACAAATGCGTCCACTGAGATTACCCTCTCCCTCTCGTACTGTCACTACATTTCTCAAAATCAGCACAGATATATCTAACTCATATCCCATCCCAATCCAGTTCTTCCGAATGGATTTACTTCCTGTGGAAATCCACTTTTGTATCATGACCAAGTGTTCAAGCTGGAAACTTAGGACTCAAACTCTATATCCTTCTTTCCTTTATCCCCATGTGCTGAGTGTAAGTTCTGAATATCTCTTGAATACATAATTCTTTTTTCTCATTCTCACTGCCTGAGTTCTGGTTCTCACCCGAACTCTCAAGGGGAATTCTTCTTCCAGATGTATGCCTCAAATCAGTCCTCTGAGAACAACCAGAGTAATGACTTAAATATTTAAATACTATTATGCAGATTTTACTTCAGTTAAAAGATTTTCGCTGTTAAAAATACAAAACAAGACAAACAATAAAACACTGGGCTGGATGACTTTAAGCGTTCCTTCTAGTTCCTCCTTGTTAGGGTTTTACAATCCACACTCATATCCAGAACAAGGAAAATGGAATCATAGTGTATAATGTTATCATGGTTCTTTGCAGTGTCCAACTTTTGTCTGTGTACAGTCACCCCCATTCCCTTCGCGTCTTTGGGTTTTTCATGCCTACTGAGAAACATTGTGGCCTGAGGTTAGAATTTAATACTGTAATCATCAAGTCATCAAACAAGAATCCCTAACTCTTAATATGGAGCAAGTATTGTGCTGGACGTTTTAGGGCCTACATGCATATATCTAAAACCGTCCTGATCTAAAGTAGCTATATTCTTGTATAACTTGAATCATCCTCATCTCTACTGGTAATAATAACAACTTTTTGTGTGTGTGTGTGTGATATTTCAAGCAGGTATCATAGAGCCATGCATTAACAATGCCTTTCATGTTCTTAGAATATATCTGTAATTCATTCCTCCCACAAGAGTGGGAGGCTTTGATGTATTTATTATGTAACAGAAGCGATTATGCAAGTGTTCATTGTTAGATGGACTATTTTATTTTTATCTCAAGTCAAATATTTTTATAATCCCTTGGTGAGTACATAAGTATCTATGAATATCTAAATAGTATACTAAATAATATCTCATATCTAGCATAAAATATCTAAAATTTGATAATTAAATAGATCTTTGGGGGTGAGTATGCCATTCTAGCATTCTAAATTTCTAAATATATTATTTTGTGAAGTGAGGACATACCTTGAGTTCCACAGACCAATGAAGCTGAGAAAATATTAATTGCAATAGATGATAGTCATTTCGATTAGGAAAACCACAGAGTATATGTGTGAACACGTGTGTGTGTGTGTGTATGTGTGTGTGTGAAAAAGAGAGAGAGAGAGAGAAAGAGAGAGAGAGGAGAGAGAGAGAGAGAAACTTTATTTTGGGAAAAATTTTATATCTTACAAGTATATGTTTGTATTTGCTCTGAATGGAACAAATCTGTTAGTGAGCATTTTTTGGAAGAGAAATCATTCAGCATGGCTGAATTTTTGCTTTTTCTAGAAAGGCCATCTCTATGAATTTTGTATAGGCCAGCTGATAGCATGGCAGATGTTATGTCTGTAATTTATTTTAAAATACTTTAGTGTGGAGAGTGTGATAAAAATGTATGTGCTAGTTTCACTCTACAATCTAGGGTCAATCAGTTGTCCTTATCCAGCACTCACACCCCAGAAAAAGTCTTTTCCCATTAATCAGAATGACCACACTCAGAAGCAGCCACTCTCAGGGAACTGTTTGGAACAGAACTTTACCTCAGTTCATCCCCTTTAATAGTCAGCACAATAACTGTTAGAAAGAGGCATCATAACTAAAATTTTTGGTATTAAAAATATGATTGACAACAGTATCTTAGGGAAAGTCTCTGTCTTTGCATGAACATGGAGGATATAGAATCTAGTAGACCCTTATCTTTTGTCCTTGGGTATGGTCCCCTGACTTTGACCCCTGAATGAATCTGACCCCTGAATGAATCTGTAGAAGGGTCATACTTGCCTAAGAGTGGATTAGCTTAATCCTGTATTTGACTCAGGTGAATATTTCATGCAAAGTATTTTGGGACTTGTAAAAAAACAAACAAACAAACAAAAAAACCCAGAGACCTGGAACTTCACTGAGCTGACAAAAGAGATTATATGACTATTTATTCATGCCTGCTAAAATATGTCTAGATGTTTTGCTGACTATGACCTGAGGTTTTTATTTTTGTTTTTTGTTTTTCACTGAAACCTGAGTATAGGCCATATGGAGGAATAGCTAACCTGTAATTATTGGTATCTACTAAGATACACCAACAGAATCTAATAGATGGGTATGATGAAATAGGCGTGAACTAGTTCACAGCGTCAGTTACGTGACATGCTTTCAAGAATGACATGCTTAGCCCAATTAGTATTTATTAAATAATTAATTAAATTGAATAATAGTTCAAACTAAATTAAAACCAACCATATGTGCAAAGATCTTAGTAAATGAAATAGAGTGGTATTAGTTCATTTTTCGTTCAGAAAGTTTTCCTGAAACAAGCGCCGAGACTGCACAGGAAGGACTCTGTCACACAAACAGCCCAAAACTCCGGAGTTTATGGCTGGGCACCAGATGGTTGGGGAATTTAGCCTAATATATCATCTCTAAGAACAGAGGGAGCACTGGATTTTTATATCCTGATCATCAAGAGTGGGAGTATTCCTAAATTATTTCAGGGCATCCAACTATCCCGACTGCCTTTAATTTCACAAATGAGAAAGCATTTCTAATATTTCTAATATGTGTATTGTGTCATTATGTGTAATAATTTTTAAAGATCCAGGTATTGACATGTAGTAGTAGTCAGCAAAACATGCACTAGTACTAAGAGATGGGAATCACAGGAATGTTTGTGGCAGCCACCAGGAAGATGCACCTGTTCTGAAAGAAAGCCAACTGACCTCTAGACCGTGCATTCATGATCATGTGTTGGCTGATCGTTTCTCAAATGTACTTTTTGGAGTAGCACCTGAGCATTGGTTTAACTTAAGTAACACACGCACATGTGATCTCCTTATACAGACTGAAGCCTGTCATTTAAAGTAAATGGCAAGTGTTATGGTCCCAAATTTCCCTAGCTAGCAAGAACCAGAGTTGAGATTTAAACTCAGAAAGTCAGACTCGAGAGGCTGTGCCCCAAACCACTGTCACCTTAAGCACTCGTGATGACTGATAATTCACAACAGATGCAGCAAGTTACGAACATTATTTGATTTAAACCTACAACAAAATCGCGAGGGATGTCTTATAGATAGACGGAGTCTCGGGGAGTTTTTTCCCCCAAGAATAGATAGGGAGTATTGAACATGAAGAGGCAAGGCTATCTTGGAAAGTACGGTCTCACAGGACCCCTGCTCTGACAGGGGCCCCATATTTGAGATTAAATGCTCTGTGGTCACCATCTTGAAGCCTGTGATAATTTTGTATTGGTGTTTCGTAAGTGAAGTTTGATGGGACAGGGAGTATTGCAGGGGCTTGAAGCCTCTGCTCCTGTGTGACGCTGTTTCCTGCCCGCTGCTCACCTCTCCAGCGTTCATTCTCAGCTTCCCACTCCCTGCTTCCACCCAGTCGCCTCTGTAACCCTTGACCCCTGGCAGGGGTCTGGGTTTAGGTTCTGGGGAGGGTCAGGATTAGGTGTGTGCCCCAATGCTGAGCTGTGCAGCTGGGATACCTGTAAGATTGCGGTCACTCTGAGAGCAGCCTCACGCCGAAGGGGTGCAGCATTAACTAGATCTACCCTATCAGATCTGTTAGTGAATAGAAGACACCTTGACAGGCTGAAAGAGAGGCCACAGGAGAAGACAAAAAGCTTTATTTTGTGAGTATCTTTTGATCCAACGATCAAAACATTTTCATTTTGCACTGGGTCCTGAAAATTATGGAGCCTGTCCTATGAAGAGAAACAAAATTAGGTCTTCTAAAAGCAAGGTCAGTATTCTCTCCAATAGTCCATGCTGTAAAATTGCCCAACTACAAAAAAAGATACAGTTATACTATGCAATTGTGTCATATTGTCTCATTTGGAAAAGGGAAAAGGTAAGGTGGGGGCACAGCAGGTTTCAAGGTTAATGGGGAAATAGACGATCTGGGCAAGAGATGGGGACAAAGGTGCTAATGGAATTAGTATACTCTGGAAGGTTTTAAACATGGAAACATATGTTATGGAAACATAAAATATTACAAAAATAAGGCCAAAATAAGCTTTTGTTAGACGCTAACTAAATTAAATTGGGAAAGAAAGAGGGCCAGGGGCTTACAGCCATTTTTCGTTCATTCGTTTAATATGCTATTATGGAAAATCTATGAAATGAGATTATAAAAGGACTCACTTGAGTCTAACTTGGATTGTTGAGGGATGCAATGAGAAAAGAGCAAGACTGGAATTAAGATCTCTGTATCCATAGCAATTGTACGTTGCGAGCAGCAGAAGAGAATGGTGGGAGCAGGTTCGATCGTTCAACAAGCACTAATTATTTTGTGCAGACACTTTTCTAAACCATAACACTGCCCAAAGGGAAAAGGATGCACATGTTGCTTTGTGACTTTGAGTGGAAGGCAGTCTTAGACATAAAGAATTAAAATTCAAGTGCTGTGATGGAGACATACTGCTGGCTGGAGAAATAAAGGAAGGAATAGCTAGCACTTCTTGAGGATGATGAGTTGGTAGGTTAAGGAATAACCAGAGCTTCAAGCGTCTGGGAGCTCTAGGTGTCTTAGGGGGAACAATTAGCATAAGATGGAGAAGCAGATGAAGGCTTTGCTAGGGCTGTTTGGTGTCCAGTGATTCGTTCCTAATGCATGGGCACGTTATCTACCCTTGTTTGATGGAAATGTTATGTTCTCTCTTACCATAGTTCTAAGCTAAGTAGCTGAACTTGTAAATGGAGAATCTATAGAAGTGCTTTAAGAAAGGGAGTGATGTGATTAGAGTTGCCATTGAATGGAGCTTGGAAGGACTTGAAGTGTTAGAAGACTGGAGAGAGGGAATCCAGAGGGACGATGCAAAAGTCAGCACAGATGATGATGTGGTCTAACATGGGCTGCCTGCTCCAAGAAGACTTCATTTGAGAGATATTGCACCATCAGTGACAACTTTACTCCCGGATATCAGTATCGACTGCATCAATAACAACTTTATTCCATAATTACATACACAGTACCCTTTCCTAAATGATTTCCTGTGTTATTGCATTCCCTTCTTACAACCCCTTGTGATGCCTAGTAGACAGGATAAGCTATCATCAGGACCACGGAATCCAGGGGGTGAGTCTGAGATCACACAGTCTGTTGTGGGGCAGAATCCTTAGCTACCTGGATTGTCATGGGGATTTATAACTTAATACTTCACATTTTGCATGTTAACAATCTGTGTTCTGTGTATTAGTCCACATTCTGTGTACTATTAAAAGTCTCAGTGTTCTATTCCTGTATGTCCCTCTCCAAATTCTCAAAAGACACATGTGTAAGGAAGGCTTTGGCAATCCCAGCTTCTAGTTTCAGTAGTCAAGTTCAGAGATATACAGATGTACTCAAAGGCCTATGCACTGGACACCTAACTAAGATCAGACTTTAAACCAAGGTTTGAATTTCTTCTTGTAAATTCTGGTAAATTCTCCATAGGTGCAAACTTTGTTTTATTTTCTTTTGCGCCCTGAGACAGTTTCTCAGGGTGCAATTTTAACTCAATCCGTATTTTACGCACTCCCAGTGTGTGTGAACTAAGGAACTGTACAAGTCTGCAAAGGAAAAAATAATGTTGCCCACTGTAGTTTTGTTTGTGAGCAAAAACCATGGCTGTGTGGAAAGAGGATTGAGATTAACCCCCAAATACTTATTCAGAATCCAAAATGTCTTCCCATCAACATTAGCTGAACTGCACTTCGACAAGTTAAATGGTTCTCCACTTTTCCTTCCTTAAGGAAGTTCATTTCTTCACGCAGTTGTCATAAAGCTATGTACACTGAATTATGGCGCTCCTCACTCTGCCAGGTGTTGGGTGTATAACGGTGCACCTGTTGGTTAAGAAATCCCTAGGACACAAAACTGTTCAGCAAACAGACATCTTCAGACAGACGGAGGGCTTTCAGAGTCCTCTTGCTGAATTATGCAAGATTTTCCGGCTTATGGTCACTAAAGACAGTGATAAAGCAGCTGTCGCTGAGTAGGATGTTGTCAAAAAATCAGTGAAAAGAATAGAGATGATTACCCGGGTGCCATTCACCCATTATAGTGAGCTTTGTGCTAATATTTCTCTTATAAATCATTCTTTTGATAAGATTATAATTTGCCTGACTAAATATTTGCTCCAGGCATCACCTTGACGTCAAAGGTCTAAGATAAGATACATTTTTTTCATGAGGTTTCAGAAAGCAAGACTTAAAAGAAATTCTGCAGTCATAGGATTATTCAGTTGATAAAATAGAATTGAGCTGCTTCTTGTCAATGACTCTGTTCTGTTTCTATTTACTCTACTTAACAAACTTAACTGGTTTAACCCAGTTAACAGGAGGCTGCGGGAAGAAACTGGAAAAAAAAAAAAAGAATATTGAAAAGATGTACATCTCTTCTGTTTCAATATGACACCAGCCTGGGATTTCAAAGATGATTTGTTTTGTCTGATGTTTGAGTATTGGGAGAGGGGAACAGATATGAATGCATTGGGAGACAGATGGCCCAGGTGTGAGGCTGGCCTGCCACTATGGGGACACCATGGGACAGGGCAGTGTGCTCAATAAATAATGACTAAGGGCAGTAATGATGGAACAAATATTTGCTCAACTCTGAGGTAAGAACCAGGCACAGAGGTAAATGTTTATTGATGCAAAAAAAAAAAAATCAAATTCAAAGAACAGGTTTTATCAGCACAGAAAACTGAGTAGATAGCTAAAGACTGAATACTAATAGCCTCACAGAGTGGTCGTTACCTCTAATAGATACCAAGTTATGGACTTAGCTGGTATTTTATTTCGGTTAACTGGAGTTTTGTTTTTGTCTTCAAGGACATTAAGGAAATATGTTCTATCATGAAGTAATGAAAAAAAGTTCTCTCTCTAGAGACAAATTGGCTGTAGAACAATCTAAAGTGTTTCCCACTGTTGATGGAGTCTAACTCCAGATTCTTGCTTCAGACACATGACAATTGAAAAGTAAGTTTTAGCAAGTAACTTAATAGGTAATATTTTTATTTTTTTAAAACACTGAACCCTAGAGACATCTTAAGAGGAAGCATTGCTTGAGAATTTATAGCATTTTAAAAGAAAGAATGGTCTGCAGTTTTGTGGCAATTATTTAGTGCCTATTTATGAGTAAGACCATCTCATTTCTCAAATGACTTAATCTAAGTATATAATAGAGAGAGGGAGACATATAAAACATCCACCTATTTCTAGCAAAGCATCTATATGGAATATTTTAATTCTTTCAACGTTTTTGTACGTTTGTTTCCTAGGCAGTAAATCATGTTTTACAAAATTATATTCCTCTTTTGGCTAGTAAGTACCTGGTATAGATACTCAGTAAATGTTTATATATGCACTAGGTAAGGAATCTGAGTAAAGAAAAGGAGAAGCTCCTAGTGGAACAGTAATAAGTGCAAATGCAGGGTCATGACCCTGCCTCACGGGCATCGTGGGAAATACAGGCAGGAAAGAAGGGGCTTCGGAAACAAGTTATTTCCTTCTACATCAGGCATGTCACAGTGAGGGGATTGTATGCTGGAGGTTGTTGGGAATTCAGTTCCACAGTCCGTTTTCTGCAATTCAGGAATACAAAGAGATTGAAAACATATGGCAAGTTTGTTTAGTGGTAAAATCTGATCTGATTCCCTTAAGTTTCTTTAGATTTTTAAATTTATTCCATCTCATATAAATTTTCTTAAGGTTTTCAGTAGAAATGTTAATGTGTTTGATTACTCTCGGTGCTGTACCGGTCCCCAGATGGGAGTGTTATTAGAATATACTGTATATGTCCCTTATTATATTTCTAAAACATGACGAATTTTGAATTTCTGAACCCATCCTAAATTGAGGGTTTCAGAAAGGGACTGTGGACATATGGAAATTCACAAAGGGACCAAAATATTCAGTAGACTGACAGAGTTGGTTATGTGACTTGTTCACGTCAAGCAACTCTTTAATTGTGAACCTGAGGTTTGAGTCCAAGTTTTTCTGACTTTAATCCTGCAATTCTTCCCTCATCAAAGAATTGTAGTAGCATGAGAGAAAGAAGTCAACAAATCTACGGTTATATGGTTAGTACTTGCGAGGCGTTTCTCCCAGTAAATTTGTTTATTTAATCCTTTACATAATCTTATGATGTTGGCACTCTTTTTATCCTCATTGTACCAACGAGTAAAAGGAAAATTAAGCAGCTTGTGCAAGTTCACAAGGTTTATAGGTAGCAGAGCTGCAATTTTGAACCCCTTACCCGTGGTCTGTCTCCTTATCCATGGCCATAACCACCGTGGAGTACTCTGAAGACAAAAATATGTCTAGCACACTGAATATAAAACAAGAGAATGTATATCTCCTTGAAAAAAAATAATACAAAAAAATGAGGAGACAGAGAAGAAAACACATGAAGACAGCCAGGGCATTGGAACTGAAGAACGAGGGTTATTTGAGTGACTGAAAATAAGTCTTTAAAATAGACTTTCTTTTTCTGCCAACAGCATTTAAGAAATGCGATGAGCCCTGGAGTCACATAGAACCTTTCCCATGTTGGGGAATCTTTATCGGCTCACAATGCTTAGCTTCCCCCAGCAATCCTAGTAAATAGAGCTGATTCATCTAGGAGGAAAGGACAGAAGCCCATATGGGAAATGGGATTATGCTTGCAAAGCCTCAAATGACATGGCCTGCCCCTGGAAAGAACCAGTTCAATTGAATGTTGTCAGGGTGGTAAGGCCAGGAACTGTGCTGTGACCTAACAAATGTCCTCAGTGTGTGTTGCAAATTGTGCTACGCTATTTCCAGCTGTGAGGTCTTTTACTTAACTGTGGACTATACGATGTACAGACCAGCATGATGGAGAGTTGGGAGAAGCTGTAATTCCATAACAAGGAGGTGAAGAGCTGGGGGTTTGGTGTCAGGCTGAGCTGGGTTTGAATTCCAACTTCCTTACTTAGCTCTTCGTCTTCGACTGGCTACTTAATTCTCATGAATCTCTATTTACTGATTATTATTTCTCTCGTGTATCTGCCTTGTAGAGTTGCACAGAGGATGAATGTGGTGATACATTTAAAATTCATAGCCCTCAACAAATGGTGGTTAACACAAAGTTGTTATTAATCCAAATTTATTTAGATACTTCAAAAGCAAACCCCATGACTCACGTCTTTAACGGTTTTCAAGCTTTTGATTCAATTCCCTCCTTCTTACAAAAAGTAAGGAGAAAAACAATATTACAGCAAAACAGCCCATAATCAGTTTCACAACCTTAAAGTGTGCTTTTTAACTTACCATTTCCCACTTGAACTGAGCATGTGTAACATGATGAAAGAGCAAGTAAAACAATGTATTTCCTATTCAGACAATAGCAGTTACAATGGTGTTCTAGGTCCCAGCTTCAACTCTCCAGAAAAAAAACTTTAAAATATATTACAAAGAGCCCAAAGTTCACAGAACATATATGTGAAATTGACAAATCCAAAACTCTTCAATGTCAAGCTTTGCCCCACCACCTGCTATCCATCTCTTTCTTCTTCCTCAACGAAACTCAGAGTTTACTCTGGATAAGAGTTATATGAAAATATCAAATTATTATTTTGCAACACAACCCTCCCATTTCCCTTTATCCTCCCAAAGTGTATTCTAAAAACCACTCAATGGATCCCCATTGTACCTGGGGTGAAATCTGAACCTCTTTACCTGGAATTCAAGGCTGTCCACCTCATCAACCTCTAGTTACAGCAGAAGACCTGATCCCTAGGAGGCGTTCGGTAAAGATTTGGTGTCTGACCAAGTCTTTCTCGTGTTAATACCTCCCTTGCTATACACCCCAGTCCTATCTTATCGAACTCCTTTCTGGCACTAAACCTCCAAAATACGCTCATGAATCCAGGTCACAGCGCATGTTGGGAACTGTGTCTCCTCCTCTGTCCATACCTCCTCCTACCTTTGCCTCCTACACCCCTCAGGATTCAGTTTAGACATCATTTCAAGGAAATGTCCTTGAATTCCGAGTCTAGATTAGGTGTCCCTTCTATAAATTCCATATGGAATCCCCCCATTCCCACTGTTGTATTTTATGTCAGTCACTGGTTTATTCTCTGACTTTCTGTCAGGCAGGAAAATCCTTGCACCAAGATGTATTAACCATGTAATTTTATGTTTATGTATTTTGATGCTTTGACATGCGGGCCTGAGGGACACTGGAGGGACTGTTCCTCCCAGGGTTAGTTAATTCCTAGAGATAGTAAACAACTAGACTGTGAACATGCTTTTCATATGCAAACCCATTAATTCAGAGCCAGCATCCACAGCCACCTCTTCTATCAGGCTTTCACACTCAAGGCACTATTCCCCGCCCTCATTACCTCAGAGCCAGGTGCCAGGCAACTAGGATCCCTATGCTCCGGAACCCACCGAAACGATTCAAACTAACCATTCCTACAGCTACTTACACTGCATCACCCATTCCTTCCCATGAAACCACAATAAAGCCTCTTCCCCATGTATTCTTCCCGCTCCCTCTGCCTCCTTGCTGGCCCCAATGGCCCTGTGGTCCTGCATGACATAGTATGTCTCTTTCTCTTGGATATCTGTGGGTATAACAAACTGTCTTTTCCATGGCATTTGTTTCCTGATTTGTTGGTCTTGCTACGCCTACATAATAATTAAAATTTACATTTTAAAGCAATAGAGACTGAACCACTTTTGTTCCTGTTGAATTTCCAGCCCCTATTGTAGTACCTGGGATGTAGTCACTTAGGTAGATAAAAATAGATAGATGGATGGATAGATAAATGAAATGTGAATATTGATGCTGACTTGCTGCTATGTTTGTTATTGCAATCTGCTTCCCTCTGCTTCATTTCTATTAGTTATTAAAGAATGGAGCGTAGGATGTCTTGTTTGACAGAAGAATAAGTTTTTGCATTTTCTTCCAAATTGTAGACTTCCAGTGCTGTATTTTGCTTACAATAAAACTTATTCTTTACTTACAAACTTTATTCCCTAGTTAAAAACTTATTTTTCTACTTCTTAGTTTGATATCTTTTAAGAGCTTCAAACCTTTGACAAAACATTTGGTTGTGAATAAAATGTATTTCATGCTGACACATCTTTCAAAATACTGTTCATTATGACTGTACCTAAGTATAATTAAATGTAACTTCAACTGTCTTGTGATCTGACATAGTTGTGGGTGATTATATGTAAAAATATTTTAGGAGATGAAAAGAAGCAAGGAAAAATCTATTTTGGATTTTTGTGTTGGCAACACTCACATCTCTGCTGGTCACACCTGCCATATGTTGGCTTATTTTTTCCTCCAAATCTTTTCCTTCCTTAGAGTGATTTCGAGGCAGGAGACATCCCTTCCACTCTTGGATCCAAGAAGTGCTTATACTTTTGTATCAAGTGGTTGGCTTTTTCCTGAAGCATCTCAGTGCTGTGGTTTGGCCTCAGTGTGTTTTCTTGAGGTAGTTGAAATATTCATCATTCAAGTCACATCTCCAAATGCCAAAAACATGTCTCTTGAGAAAGGTTGACATGTATGAAGAGAAAATTTTGGGTTGTTTTGCAAAGTAAAACAGATCTATGAAAACCATATTGTAGACAAAATACAAACTCTATAGCATATACCAGTAAAATGAACTTTATTTCTGTAGGGCCAGACAAAAAAATGGAGGTTAAGTGTTGGATCAGGCAGTTAGAAGTAAAGATAAGAGTAATATTGAAACTACTTGCTCTTTGCTCATTTTTTGAACCCAAACATTGGCAATCACCCAATTTTACCCAAAGCTAAAGGTTGAAGCTTTAGATACAGATGAAGCTATTATTTCCTGGGTTCTTCAGAATAATTTTCCTTGATCGTCTACATTTCTAGTATAACTCATTTTCACATTCTTCTGGCTTTTCTTTTGACTCTGATTGATACTTGTCAAGAAGTATAAAGCAATTCTCCCAAAATTTTGGCTAGCTTAAATAAAGGTGAAAACTTTTGGGGTTAGAAGAAGTAACAACAATGCAAGTCATGATTTTCATTGATACTATTGAAATTATAAAAGAGACTAGTGTGAACAAGACCCATCAGGCCAATTGGGGTGTTTTGAGTCTTATTACCCAAGTGTTCTATTAGGAGTGTTGTGCATTTAATGGTGTCCCTGTTTGGGTCTCTAGATAATATATGTCCATTGCCTTAGGTAACTGTGTATAACAGAACATGGCAGGATTAATTAATTTAGAACTTACCAAAAATGCCCTTGAGAGTCAACCTAGGAGTTTTATGCCACAGAATCCCACCAGCTCATCATCTGAAAAGAAAGTAGGAAAACTAAACAAGAAAAGAAATTCAAACAGGAAAGAGTATGTATGTGTACTGAAGGCCCTGAGATACTGAATTTTGAATGTAGACATTTTTTAACAAAGTGATTCCAGCCTTAGTCATGAGCCGATATCAAGTTATTCAGGACATTTGTTTATTTCTTACTGAGTTTTTTTGTGGATGATAGTGGGAAGGAGGGAGAATTAAATCTGCAAGATCAGATGGAAGCTATATACCAGAAGTTTGAAAATATCCAAATTTAAAAAACACGTGCTTTAGAATGAACCCTGCTCACAAGACAGGCTTGCTTATGTGAACTGTCTTCCTTTCTCCTCGCCTCTTTTTACTTTTTTTAATTGTTGTTGTCTTTGCAGGTAACCTCAATTTTATTTGAACAGGCAGGGAGCCCAGCTGAAAGAATACATTTCCTAGACTCTCTTAAAACAGTTTGGACCATGTGACTCAATCCTAGTCAATGAGATCTAAGTGGAAGCCTCTTGGTCCTTCTTGGAAGGCCACCACACCTGAGAAGGGTATTCTCTTGTACTCCTTTGCTTCGTTTTTCATGATACCTGGATGGCAGATATAATGGCTGGAGTACCTGCAGCTATAGTGGACTATGAGGTTATCCGCATAGTGGAAACCATGTGTACTAGTAGAAAACTATGAGAAGACTAGGCACCTGTGGTTCATGTAGAACCACCAAAACAGCCTTGGCCTGGTGCTATCAGAATGCTCTTACATAAGAGAATAAAGACTTACCTTCTTAAAGCAGTATAATCAGGTCTCCTTTGCTACCAGCTAAAAGCTATATTTAACTAATATAAACCCCAGTTTCTAAACTCTTTGTCTTTATAGTTTCATAGTCTAAATTTGCTTCATAGACACAGACCATAGTTTAGTGGTTACCAGAGGGTAAGGGGGTGGGGGGGTGGGAGATGAGGGTAAGGGGGATCCAATATATGGTGATGGAAGGAGAACTGACTCCGGGTGGTGAACACACAATGGGATTTATAGATGATGTAATACAGAATTGTACACCTGAAATCTATGTAACTTTACTAACAATTGTCACCCCAATAAATTAAAAAAAAACAACAACAACAACAAAAAAAAAAAACTAAAAAAAACCCAAAAAACAGCCTTACATGCTTAAATTCCTTCTTCCCATTCTCATCCACTTCCTCTGCATGCCACACGTCTGTCTTTGTGACCTTCTGGAGTAGCCACGGTTCCTCTTGAAATGCATGGTTCCTGCAGTGAGAAATTTGTGGGATCAAATTTCTTACTCATCCTGTCATCTGAGAGAATATTAACCTAACCTCTGTGCCATTTTCCTCATCTGCAAGTGTGCATAACAAGAAGGACTAGAGAAGAAGAAGCATGCCAAGGCCTTAGAACAACACTTAGCATATAGTAAATGCTCAATACATTATTGTTTTGCTAGGGTTGGCATTCTCAATGTAAAAATACATAGAGAACCTTGAATATTAGCCGGAAGGGTTTTACTAAATCCCACAGAGACCTGTCCTAACCCTCTTCTCTGAAATGATACAAACAGGCCATGTACTGGACAACTTTTCTGTAAGATGTATGCCATACCCTCCTTGAATCTTTGCTTTTTTCCTCTGTGTGGCTAAGAGGTCTCAATTGCTTTCAAATTTTCTTCATACAACTTGCTTTAGCAATGCTTAACCCTAGAATTGGATTGATGATCTAAAAGGAAGAAAAAGATACTTGATAATTTGTAAGGCTAAATATTAGAAGCAATTCATTGGTGCAGTCCTTAAGCACAAAGTTTGGATTCAGATGGACCTGGGTTTGAGCTGAATATTTCATTTCATAGCTGAGAGAATTATGCCACATAACCTTTCCAAGTTTCAGCTTCTCCATGAATAAAACGTGGACAACAGTAGTTGTACTTGGAGGGTGGTGATGAAGCTCCATTGAGAGAATGTATGTAGAGTACCTCGTGTGTGCCTGGTACCTCACAGCAACTCCATGAATCAACTGGTATTGTTATGAGTACTAGTAATAATACCAATAAAAACAATAACCACACTTTAATGGAGCCCAATAGTTTAGTGACCCAGTTGAGATCTTTCATGAAATGATGATTCACTGGTACAAAAAGTGTTAAGAAATAGAACAAATAAGAATGTGAACATTTTCATACAAACACACCTTTTGGAAAGCCAGATAAAAAAATGGAAATTCAAGCTCAAGTTAGAACTTAATAATCTTGAGCATGTCCTCATTTTGTTTTCTCTGCATGCACATTTTTAGATTGCTTTATATAAGGATGAAGGAGAAATGGTTTTGAAAAACTTTTAAAAGGTGGCAAATAGAATAGATCAATAGGCTTAGAGAGATAGAGGATGATTTAAAAGGGTATAAAAATATAGTTGAAATGACATAAACCTGCATTATTGAGGAGAAAAGAGAACATTATCGTTTTGTTTGACTTATTAAAATGAAACGAGGTTAGAGGAAGGGGCAGCCACACAACCGCAACGTCTCGCAGCTATAACAAAAATCTTGACTCTGTCAAAAAGGACAAATATATCCAATAGATGCAGGTGGGCTTAGATAACGTTAAAGCTGCATAGTCAACACTCTAAAGGAAAGGTGCAGAAAGGACTTCTCAAAACCACTTTTAAATGCCTGCAAAAGATGGATTTAAATGAGAACATCCTAAGTATTATCACCAAAGAGAATCTTTCAGAAAGGAAGGCCTCTATTTGCAAAACGGATAGGGCTTTTGGATTCTCACAGTACAGAGCCTGGCAGCTCAGGAACTCCTGATGCCTGGAGAAAAGGATCTCGGTTGGAACTTCTGGGATGGTGAGGATCTGAGAGCTGCTGGAGGGGAGACATGGCCTCAGTTCAAGCAAGCATTCCAGCTCATCCCACACTGGCAAGAGCTGCAGTTAAAATATTGTTAAACATCTTGGCAGAGTTTGCAGAGCAAATAGATACTAAGTGAAAACAATGATGGAAGGTATCTGTACAGGGCAAGGACTATTCTGGAATTTGCTTATTCCTTCAGACACATAGATTACTCTCCCCTGACCCGCCTAACCAACAATAGTGAACACAGGGAAAAAGGGAAAAGAGTAAAACTAGCATATAGTGGATTATTTTCTAACCTTTGTCATGGTATTAGTTTAAAATAAATGTTATGAAAATCTTTATAGCTACACAATAGTAGAAAGTACAGCGAGTCTCCAAATACCTGTACCCCAGGATCAAAAACCATTCATATGTTGTCACCGTCGGATTTCCCTAGTCAATATGAGTTGGTCAATACTGTGGTAGATAAAGTACAATTTCCACTGAAGGTAATTTATTTATTTATTTTTGGTTAGTTTGGGTTTATTTTATTTTACTACTAAATGTATTGGGGTGACATTGGTTAGTAAAATTATTCAGGCTTCAAGTGTACGATTCTATAATACATCATCTGTATATTGCATTGTGTGTTCACTACCCAAAGGCAAATCTCCTTCCATCACCACCATATATTTGACCCCTTTCACCCTCTTCTACCATCCCTCTGCCCCCTTACCCTCTGGTAACCACTAAACTGTTGTCTGTGTCCACAAGTTTTTCTTGTTTATTTGTCTTGTTAGTTTGTTTCTTTCAGTATTATGTCCCACATAAGAGTGAAATCATGTGGTCCTCTACTTTTTCTGCCTGGCTTATTTCATTTAGCATGATAATTTCAAGATCCATCCACACTAAAGGTAATTTTTAATCAGTTACATATTCCAAATTCTCTACACTCCACAATAAGTTCTGTAACACAAAGGAATCTCTCTGTCTTCACAACCATATCCCTAAACGTTGGCACAGTGTCTGGCCAAAAATATTTTGAATGCAAAAATGTTTGTTGACTGGATGAACTCTCCGCGTCTGCCTGCAGGGTGGAACACTTCACTCTCCTCTTGCTACATATTGATGTGCCCTCTTTGTTACTGTGTTGCTGTTGTCTTCAAGCACACATCCCTGTACCACTAGCACGGCTCATTCCTGTCGTATTTTCACAGCAGGTTTTGTTCTGCTCTTCTTTTCTTTTTTTAATTGAGGTGGGTAAGTTCAAAGAGATCTATTCATCTGTGTTTCTCTCTGAGAGACATTGGTCATTTCCTTTTAATCCTAATACTGGTCAACTACCTCCCTTTATATTTCAGTGAACAGATTTGGTTCAAGAATCACGTTCTCCTTCTCTACACCCCTAACATCAGTGTTAGGATACCAGCCTTATATGACCTTTTTTTTATAATATTTTAAATGCAAACCCAAGTTTTCACATGATTTATAATGCTATATATTTGACAAGGTTATAGAATTCCACATGCTTAGATAATTTTAATGTTCTAGCAGTTTGCAGAGACTGGCTAGAAGTACAATTTTGTATAGAAATAATAATTGCAGACATTATAAACCATTATGAAGCTCTGCCAGATTAACTTTTTCTAAAACCATTGAGTCCAATGCATGGTCCCAAATGATTTTCTTCCTTGTAGTGGTAACATTCATTTCAAAAATATGTGATGGAGATCTATACAACATGCAAAGCATTATGTTAGAAGCCAGGAATATAAAGATAGACAAGTCAATCCCTGCCTTCACATAGCTTTTATTCTAGTAAGAGTCTCGAAAGGATATATTCAATATAGTGAAGCAAACTTTATATCATCAATTTGGGCTAGGTGTTGTGGGAATGCAGAAATAGAAAAGTAAGTCAAACTGGGAGAAACTTCTTGAAGGGACAGCATGATTATGAGTTAGCCAGGTGAAGAATGGGCTGGGTCGGGGATTTAGGCAAAGGGAAAATATGAACAAAGACCCAGAAAAATGAAACAGCACGGTGAGTAGGAACACAGCAAGTGTTTGTTATGGCTGGAGTACACTGACCAAAAAATAGAGGGGCATGAGAAAAGGCGGAAGAGAAATGTGGGAAGCAGTACATCATCATAGACCTTGCATTTGAGGATAAGCAGTACAAGCATTATCTTGAATGATGTGGCTGAAATTGTTGGGAGCTGTTGAGGGTAAAGTTAGAAAGGTAGGCGAAGACAATATCATGAGAAATTTTTTTATACCAAAATTTTTGAACTTCATCGCGTGGGAAACAGTCAGCCACTTGAAGGTTTTGAAGTGAACAAATACAAGTTTTGTTTTTAGACGGGTAACTCTGGCCACATTGTAAAGGATAGGTTGGAGGAAAAGAAGAATAGAAACAGGCATGCTACTTAGATTTTGAAAAAGTCACATGAATTATAATTTGATTAGATCTAAATAATTAACATATGGTAGAGCTCTTAAAAATGTAACATTGTTATATTTAAGTGTTCCTCCTGTTTACTTTTTACTGAGGAGGTATAAATGTGCAATAGTTTTAAATAGTTCATATTATTTTATCCTCTTCCAATAAAATAGATCATTATTCCCTATGCCTCTGTTACAATATGTCTTATCCCAGATACTTTCAAAATATTCTGCAATAAAATATTTGTTTTTCACTAAATAAAATTTAAGATTATGATTCCTTTGCATCAGATTAAATTTATGTGCACTTGGGGGATATTTTTGGATAGAGCATTATTTATAGTGGCACAGTTAATATTTATTATTTTAAACCATATCTCCAATATGATTCCTCTTAGTGTATTTTGGAATCCAACCAGTTTCCTGATGTTATAGAGTTTGCAAATGTAATCCATTATTCAAGTTTAAAAATTCTCTCTCTCTCTCAAGAACATTTTAGGTAGTGTCAAAAATGAACACTCCCTTTGGTATAAATCAACCAAAGCTTATTTCAAATTTTAAATTGTTAAATTGATTTTTGTTTCTACACAGTTTGACATTTAGAAACATATACAGAGAGAAGAAAAGGATCCATAATTTGAGTTTATCCTTCAGATAATTTCTTCAATCTCTTATATTGTTTGCTAGTCAAAATCTAACTGAAATAGCATTGTTTTCAAGCACTATACTGTCTTCCTGTGTAGTTTATGACCTGAGCATTTGGGGATTGTGTTGTCTCATTCCAGAAACTAACTTATTGACCAGCTCAAAAACTCAAAACTTATGTATAGCGATACAGTATCATGCCTGTCAATCAACAATACTTAGGCATCAATGTCGTTTGTTAAAAAAAAATAATAATAATCATCCTGTGTGTCCTTTATTGCATTTTATGGGAAGATCTTTTGTAATTTATATTAAGCCAGAAAAAAAAAATTCTGAAAATAGCCTGTTGACCTATTTTGAGTAAAAGTATCTAAATATATGACAAAATCTTTGTCAGCCAGATGTATGTTCACAGTTGAAAGCATGGGGTCTTATAAACAACCTAAGTAGCTGAAGTATACATATTGTAAAGATTTTCCAAGGCAGAATCATTGCAATTATTACTACAAAAAATTGTAAAACATCTATATTTAAAATTTGGCCTTCATTTTTAACTCTGTTGTAATAGCCAAAATTCATTTTAACATGAGGGGCAGCCGTTATTGTTATTGTTTATCTCTTAAAAGAATGCCCCAACTCTTCCAAAAGATGGCACACATTTTTATCATGGTGTAGAAACCAAGACCCAATCATGGGAAGTGAAAAGAAATATGCTATTCTAGAGAAACAGTTCCACAAGTATGTATATTAAGGGAAGAAACATGAATTCTGTTGTTCACATTTTTCTTGTTCATGATGGGGATTTCTTATGTCAAAAGGAGTTGCTAGATGAATTCCCAAGGGAAGCTCTTGCATTAAGTCATAAGTAAATTTCTATGACGTTTAATTCATTGTGTGTGGCTGACAAACTAGGCCTGAGCCTGAGACTGACACCTCGTTTGACCTGTGACTCCCATTCCATACTAAGAGATACTGGTTATGCCATTCTACTTCTGGTGAGAGAAAACTTGGTGGAACAGGTGCCATATCATGAATACTTTTTCAGATCCCCACAGCTCCATTCTGCTTTTTGGTAAAACCATTCCAAGTCATAGATCACAAATACTATTAATTAATACATAAATGAATGAGTGGGCATTTGTTATATTTACAAATCCAGAAACCATTGTTTTGACATTTTCTGAACCATGGTACATATTAAAATTAAAATTCTTTGATGTGACCTGTTACTAAGTTTTCATAATTACAAATCTAATTTATGAAGTATGAGAGTTCTAGAATATTTCTGACTGTTACCATTGTTGCCCTCCCCACTTCCACCACCAAAAAGTCAGTATTTGCCAGCTTATCCCAAGGCTATGTTTATGCATAAAGCATAGAAAAAGAAGAGCACCAAAACAGATGCTGAGTCACTGTGGAGATCCCCCATGTCAGGTAGTAATAAAAATGTGAAGCTTGTTATTAGTAACTTGTTATTGATAATATTAAGAATGCTAAATCACACACTTGGTGAATAATTTATCTCTAATTTAACTACCTTGCTTTTTAAGGATGGAGAGAATGGGAATTGCATCGTACCAAGGAAGAGGCGAGAATGTTGGGGAATAATTATGAAGCAGAAATCAGAAACCTGTCTTTGAGACACGTCCACCTACAATCATGTGGACATACTTTGAGAGTCCATTTGATTAAGGTCTTCTTTTCTATCCACCCATAATTCTAATACCCTGTATATAGCTAAGCACTGTAAAAGGAGAATAAGCACCTTGAAAAGGCACTGTAAAAGGCTTTAGGAAGAAGAAAAGACTAATAAACACACTAAAATTAAGAGAAAATAGCCTGTGAAAAGTGCAAAGTGTACAGTACTGTCAGTATGTGTAAAAAGCGTTCAGAAGACTTGAGAGATTACTGTAAGCCAGAGAAAGTGGAAAACCTGGGATTACAAACTTCTTTATTTAGATTTAGAAAAGTGAGTAGGATTTGGTGGGTACAGAGGGTAGATGGAGAACATCACAGGATAATCTTTTACAAAAGCAGAGAAGATGGAATGACATTGAGAGTTTGGGGAATAATTACAACTAATTACTGGAAGCAGTGACTTTGTGTGGAATATGGGCATTCAAACCAATGCAGATTGCAAAAATAAACCTATGTTGGAAAAAATATCTTAGAAATATTCTCTCTCTGTCTCTTTATCTATCTATCTATCTATCTATCTATCTATCTATCTATCTATCTATCTATCTATCATCTATCTATCTATCTATCTATCTACCTATCTCTGAGTTTATTAATATTCCAAGTCTAATGACAGAAGTTCAAGAAGAAAATCAAGTATAAAGGTAACACAGCCTTTGAGGTATCCCCTGGGACAAATATTTGTAATTTTTTCACTTACAAGTACAGTGTCACTCATTCCTCAGAGTACCCAGGACTCTTTCCTAGCCATAGATGCAAAAGCTCAGGAGGAAGTCGGGTGAATATAAAAGCCTCTGTGATGTGCACAAGTTTCTGTGAGAACCACCTGGTAAAACCAACAGAAAAGAGGCTAAAATTCTAATCCCATGAAGTTGAAAGGCATATCTAGTCAGGTTCTATTTTAAAAAGTATTTCATGAGAACACCTTGGGTGCAATAATGTCTCATGATATAATCCACAGACACAAAAAATCCTGCAGATTAGTTCAGCAAAGGTATTGCAATGGGTGCAGTTGTTGCCTTTGTCAAATAATGAGCACACAATTAATGAGAAATTTCATGTATGTACATTAAAAGTTTCCATTTTACCATTAACAAGTAAAGGAGAATTGTTTTGCGGGCTTTCTACTAAAATTTCATTAAGAATTTCACGTGTTATGGAAAGTAGAATGTTAACACCTCTTCATTTATTCCACGAAATCAATGCCAGATTAAATGTTCCAGAGCAAGATGATTACGTAGCCCTTGCGAGCAAAGGCGTCATGTTAGGGGGGTTGAGTTTTGGAATGGTGTGCTCTGGCAGACCTGTTGGCTCGCTGAAATGGAAACTTGAGGGCTCATGAGAGTAGTGGCTGAGTTGCTCCTTCAGTGAATCAGAGAAATAAACTCTCTGGCTCAGACATTTGGAGTGAAACCTTTACCTGGAAAAGTTCTTCTCATGGCATTCCAACTGGTCAGCAACTTTGACGATATCTAGACTGGGAAAGGAAAAAAATCTCACTTTGTGGTCAAATGAGCCGGGGAAAATAGTTAGCTCTTCCCAATATGACACTGAGCAGAAAGAGAGTTTACCCCACACTGCTGCCTATGTTTGTTTGCTTGTTTTTTGTTTGTTTTCCACATCCTTGTTTTGTTGGGGACAAGAAAAATTCAGGACCTTCATGTAATGACTTGACATATTAAGTATCCAAATCTGTGTGTGTGTGTGTGTGTGTGTGTGTGTGTGTGTGATTAAAAACCATCATAAAAGTCAGTATATTGGGGTTTTTCCTTTGGACTCGTCTGGTCATTTTCCAATGGAGACAAAAGGAGCTACACAAATTTAACCTCTGGCCCAATATTGCGCTTGAGGTATCACTATAAAACTGTGAACGCTCTGTCCAGAATCTCTGATTCTCTTTGGGCCCTCATGATGAATACAACCCTATGAACCTTCTCGAATGCTGGTGCTGAGTATGATGGCCAAATTTTGTGTGTCAGCTTGACTAGGCCATGATACCTAGATATTTGGTCACAGTGTAGACGTCACTGTGAAGGCAATTTCTGGATGAGTTGAACCTGTCAATCAACAGATGTTGAGTAAAGCAGATTATCCTCCATAATGTGCGTGAACCTCATGCAATCAGTTAAAGGTCTTGAGAAAAAGACTGGCTTTCCCTGAGGGAGATGAAGTTCTGCCTACAAGCTGCCTTTGGACCTGAGCTGTAATGTCAGCTCTTCCCTGGTTCTCCAGTCTGCAGACTTTGGCTTTACCAGCCTCCACAACTATGTGAGCCAATTTTTTAAAATAAATCTCTCTCCCTGTTTGTCTCTCTGTCTCTGTCTCTGTCTCTGTCTCTGTCTCTGTCTCTCTCTCTCTCTCTCTCTCTCTCTCTCTCTCTCTCTCTCTCCACACACACACACACACACACCCCTATTGGTTCTGTTTCTGACTAATACATTGGGAGAGGATAGATGTGTGTATGTGCACGTGCTCATGTGTGCACTTGTGTGGGTGTGTGGCCTGAAGTTTTATTCTTGTCTCTGGATAGTGTGGGTACAACAATTGCTAGGCTACAACTGCCTCCCTTATACATAGTTTTGCTTTTCATGTTTTCATTTAAACTTGGTCAACCATGGGCTGAAAATAATAAATGGAAAATTCCAGAAATAAACAATTTGTAAGCTGTAAATTGTGCACCGTTTTGAGTAGCATGATGAAATCTTGTACCATCTTGCTCAGCCCAGGACATGAATCATCATTTTGTTCAGTATATCTACCCTGTATACGCTTCCTGCCCACTAGTCACTTAGTAGCGTCTCGGTTAGCAGATCGACTGTCTGGCATCACCGTGCTTGTGTTCAAGTTATCCTTCTTTTATATATTAATGTTCCCAAAACACAAGAGTAGTGATGCTGGCAATTCAAATGACAAAGTGAAGCTATAAGTACTTCTTCCTTTAAATGAAAAGATGGAACTTCTTAGCTTACTTAAAATATGTGAGTGTGTGTGTGTGTGTGTGTGTGTGTGTGTGTGTGTGTGTAGTGAGGTTGCTAAGATCTATGGTAAGAACAAATCTTTTACCCATGAAATTGTGAAGAAGGGAAAAGAAATGTGAGCTGGCTTTGCTGTTGCACCTCAAATTGCAAAAGTTATAGCCATAGTGTATGGTAAGTGCTTAGTAAGGTAGAAAAAGGGTGAAATTTGTGGGTGGAAGACATGAACAGAAAACATGTTCCCATTGATGTCGTGTTGCATCAGAAAGCATTGAGCTTACGCAAAGAAGACTTCAGCAGGGGATCCCCTGAGACCAGTGACCCAAGCCATTTACTGCAAGAAAGGGGTGGTTACACTGCTTTAGGAATAGGTTTGGACTGAAAAATGTAAAAATCACAGGAGAGGCTGCTTCTACTGATAAAAAAGCTATTGTTCCATTTCCAGCAGAGTTGAAGAAGTTGATTAGAGTTCACTACTATCCGTGGTTTCAGGGGTCCACTGGGGGTCTTGGAATGTACCCCTGAGGATAAGGGTGGGCTCTGGTCTAGAGATCATCCCAACGACGTGGAGGCAGGATGAAAAGTGAGTTCCTGGTCCCACAACCAAATATTCTGCTTTAGTAGGCTGAGAGGGGGCCTTGGGAAACCTGCTTTTCTACCAAACATGCTGATTGTTCCAAGGTGCTGGTTCTGTACATTTTCGTTAGACACAATGGCCATGGGAGTGTCACTTCTCAAGATAGGTGCTAAGGTCTGAATGTTTGTGTCTCCCCTCCCCTCAAATTCATATTTTGAAACCTAACGCCCAAGGTGACATATTAAGAAGGGGGCTTTTGGCAGGTAATTAGGTCATGAACAGGATTAGTGTTTTATAAAAGAGGCCTCACTGAGCTCCAGAGCCCCTCCCAACTTGTAAGGACACAGTGAGAAGTCAGTAATCTGTAACCTGGAAGAGATCCTCATCAGAACCTAGCCATTCTGGCACCCTGATCTTGGACTTCCAGCTCCAGAACTGTGAAAAATACATTTCTGTTGTTGATAAGCCACTCAGTCTGTGGTATTTTGTTACAGCAGCTCCAAAGGACTAAGTCGACAAGAGGGGAGATTATATATTAATGGAACAAGGCTTTGGAACAATGAATGATTACCTGAAGTTTGAGGGTAGTGATAGGGGACTAACAGGAATCTTTTTTTTTTTTTCCCTCTCTCTTCTAGATTCTGATTCATACATTTAGGACAAGGAAAAGTTACTTGAGGAAAACTGAGTAAGATTCGGAACTCCTTGACGCCTGTAGAAACAAGTTAAAAATCATTTAATTTGCGTAAATTGTTTACACCAGCCCAGACAATTTCTCCCGCAATTCTTTCTAAATCATCCATGACAGTTGACCACACAGATTCAGGTAGATACTGAGCAGCTCACAAGCAGTGTGTTCATGTTATGTATTTCTTCTGGAATCACCCACTCACTCACTTGCCAAATATTTATCAAGCATGGACTCCATCTTTGGCATTGGGAAGACATGAGGACATACAGATAAAACAGTTCTCCTCCTTAGGGGGTTCATCACTAACTAAAAAGATAAAGCACTTTACACAGACAGATATAACTCACAGTAGAGTTCTTGTAATCAAAGCTTTAAATAGACTGCTTCTTTTTAAGTGGTGAGCATATTTAATTAATAGTAAAATATCTACCAGTGTGTATTTTGAGGTAAAATAGACCTGGATTCCTAGGTGTGACCTTGGATGGATGACTGACTTCTCTAAACTGGAAAATGGGGATAATCATTGTCTCTACCTCACAGGAAGAGGATGAAAATTACCACGACAATGCCTGCCAAGCACTCATAAAAAGCCTGAAATATATTGAGTGCTTCATAAATAACGAACAAAACTTCATGAGCAAATTGTAATTTTCAAGTGTTATGGGAAGGAAGGAAACTAACATCTATTGAGACTTTGCGCACTTTATATGGATAATACAATCAAAATGGAGATACAATTTATGCTGCCCTCTGAAAGACTTTAGACATAATCAGACTTTTTTATTTCTAGATTGAGCATGGAGTGCAATTCATTAGGCTTCCTGATAGATTTTCATGAACATACTGAAACATACTGAAGGCTTTTTAACCTACCACAATTGTTTTATCCTACAGAATAAAATGGTGATGTCCTTAAATCCATTTTTTACAGCTTTAATTTCCTACATGTTAGGGTAGAAATGAACAAAGAACTGTCCCCAGGCTGTGGTGAAGCATTTTGAGTTGTCTTTCCCAGAAACAGGGTAACTTTGCACTAAACCAAACAGTATCTGTCTCTCCTGGTACTTCTTGTAGCCAAAATATCACAATGTCGTGTACACGGTGCATGTTTGGAGATGTGGAACTGACTGATGTTAACTGGGCTAAAAAATTCCAGCCTACACCTTCAGCATTAGAGAAACCATCTGCTTGTTAATTTATATTCCCAGCCAGAGACTCTACTCCTTACCTAATAAATATTAATTAGAGCCTGCCAGATTCAAAGCAAGAATAATCTTCGTGTTTGCATTTTTGGTTATTTGATTCATAGCCCAAAGAAAATCCCTGACTCTATGTATTATTATATCACTCTTAATTATATATTCATTCATGTAATCATCTAATCACTCAAATATCTATGCAATAAATAATACTGATCACTCACTATGTCTAAAGCAGCAAGCTATGTGACACTGAAAACCAGAGACCCTCCTCCGATAGCAGCACTCAGTATATTACATAAACAGCAAAAACTTCTCATGTTTATTTGCATGTGAAATGAGATTTTATCTTCTCAAAAAGCAGAAGAAAACCAGATTAATCAGCTCAATGTCAGAGCTCTAAGGTCCCTTTGAATCTACCTTTCTTTCCATTCATGAGATCTCCTAATGTCTGCTGGATGGCTAGTGAGAGACTCAGAAGAAAACTTCAGGAAATGTTTTAACTTCTCATACATTTGTTCATTCAACAAATAAGTATTGAGTGTTTTCTATGGCCAGTCACTCAGCTAGAGGTAAATAAAGGCAACACAATCACTCAGCTTTTAAAGGTAACAGCCTAGAAGGCCAGGCAGAAAATAAACAAGGAGATAACTTTGCGCTAAACCATTAATATTATAAATATTAATATTTATAACAAATAAATATTCAGTGCTTGATAAGTACTCTGGGGGAAATAAGAAACTCTGCTAGAGAAGACCTAGCCTACATTAACTAAACAGGTCAATGGAGGTCTCTCTCAGAAGGTGACATTTAAAATAAGAATTGAAAATAGAAAGAAGCTGGCACTGTGAGGTGGTACTGAGAGAGCTGTTTAAGGAAAGGATGCAAAGTGCGTGCATGTGGAAAGGTAGAGGGCAGGACCAGGATGTGGGTACAAGATACAATAAGAGTGAAGAGCATATGTGATGCCTGAACAGAAAATTATGATCTCTGAAATTCATTGCTATTTATTCTTCTTATAACATGCTCACATTTGCTTGTAATTGTGCGACTCACCAGCAAAGGACGTTTACGTTAATTATAAAAGAGTGAAGGCTTTCTGTATGGATGATACTGGAGCTTTAATATTCATGTCAGTATCATTGGTCTAATTAAAGATTTCCTTTTCCCGGTGACCACTTGACGTGAATAGGGCTGAATGATACATCTCTAGGATACATCCTCAATTTAGAGTTTGCTTTACGATTCTTTATTGAAGAATTATTCTTGGCTTCACTTCAGAAGGAAGCATTACTATTTTTGCTTCAAGGCTACTGACAATGTTCTTTCATAAGGTCAAAGCCAGTATAAATGGAACTCTATCCTGAAGTAACAAAACCCAGGGTTTGGATTTGTTTGTATTTCAGACCTCTCAAATTGACTTTTCCCTGCAGCCATCCATGCTCTTTGTTAGCCAGCAACCATCTCTCTGGGTCAATAACGTCTTTAAGAGCTGGAGGTACCTATCTCTCTTTCCATTTGCACAATGCTTATTTGCCAATTACTGCAAGCTTGGTATTCATTTGTTCCTTGTCCTTTCGTTCAGAAAATGATTCTGTCAAACTAGAAGACCTGGCATTTACATGCTAACTCCCCACAATCCTGCCCATTACTCTGATGACTGAATTTTGATTTGTAGTTACAGTCTAGTGGCTACAATGATAAATTCTTTTGCTTCCTTAATGACATCATGAACTTAATCCATGTTCTGCATTATATCTGATGGATTTGTGCTACATGCATTGTTGTATATGCAAATTCTCCCTTACCTGAAATAGCATCAACTACATATCAAAATACCAGACACCCCTCCTGTAAAGTTTTTTGGAACATCCCTACTCAGACTGTGATCTCCCAACCTTGAATGCCCATAGTTCTCTTCAGCACTGACATTCAATTGGTAGGAAATAGACATTATTTTAACATTATCTCTAATTAGACTCTAAAATCTAAGAATATAAGTATGTATTCCCCACTCTGTCTTGGTCTGCATCTTTTTGTAGAGTAGGTGCCAAATGGGAGATCTACCCTCATTGATGCAAAAAACATGGAATTTCTATAAAGTTTTCTGTAGAATTTATTGCCACTGAGTCAGTTCCATGAAGAGTAAAGATCATGGAATTTTGACTGAGACAGGCCTGAACTGAAAAAAGAACAATTCTGTTCATTAGCTAGGTTATCTTGAGAATTACATCTGTTTTCATGCCAATGGGCATCTGAAATCCTTTCTAATTTGGGGAGAATATCCAATTCTGAGAGTTCATGTGGGAGGCATGAAACTTCCTTCTATTGGAGAACTGAAAAGAGCAGATGCTTTCTGCCTCCTTACTCCTGTCCAGCAGCCAGAACATGGATTATCAGACACTCCTCTACAACTTGAATTTTCAGTGATATCCACCAGGATGAGGGACAGTTAATGATTAATCCTTTGCATAGTGTCCAGTGGCAGCTTGCAAACAGAATCAAGAAGAAAAAGTCTGAGTGTTTCTATAACTATTCAAAAATATTGATCAATACTCAAAAACATGTCCAGATGAGTTTGGCCAATGAATTTTGATGTCATTATTATAGACTATATAACATTGTCTACACAGAAAAATATACTATGAGGATGACAAATAAAATATAGTTCGAAATGGTCATGAAATGTTAGGTCTATGTGCAAAAAAACACTTGTATTTCTATATACCAGCAACAAATATGTAGAAAGTATAGTCCATGAAGAATAGGCTATACAATAACAAAACAAAGTACCTCAGAAAACTGCCAGCAAATGTGTTTCTTTGCAGCAAATTAACTGAAATATCTTAAAGATGACCTAAACAAATGGGAGGTAAACTATGGTCATGGACAAACACGGATCGATAAGATTATAATTGTCATTTCTCCCCCAATTGCTTCAAAAATTTCATGCAAGTCCAATAACAATCCAATCATGGGTTCTGAGGACAAACGGACTGCGAAAGTGATCTACACATAAAAGCATCAGGACACTTTAAATGAAGACTAAGATTACCTGTTGCTTAGCCTGAGTCCCTTAGATAAACTAATGTACTATTTCTTCATTAGTGGATATAACCCAAGAGAAACAAGTGTAAGAGGAAAATGGGAGTAGCAGGGAAGAAATACAATAAAATACACAACTGATATTTGGTAATGGGAGAGAATCCACACAGGCTGAATGAATGAATTAGGTTGACTAAGAACGCTGGATTCTAGAGCAATCCCTGTGGTTGAAAAGAAAGAACTTCTTTAGGCTCTCCCGTCTTCTGTCTCTCAACCGTTAAACACTGCTCTTTGCAGCTTTACTCCCTCCACATATCGGATGTGTTACCTAGCTCTCCCGGGTGTCTCTCCTAGGGACTCCAGATTTCACAATGGTGGCAGCAAGCACGGCATGAGCTACAGTTGGGATGAAACAGCAAGTGGGGTCAAGCCAGCAATTGTCCCAGCTGCCTGATACAGCTGCCGCCACCCAGGCTGGACTAGGCAAGCCAATGTTTGCACATGGATGCGAAGAACTCCCAAAGTACCAAGAACTGACAAGGATGGGGACTCTTATGCAATATTGGAGGAATCAAAATTTGCTGTAGTTACTTTGGAAAACAATTTTTCACTATCTGGCAAAGGGGAACATTTGTATAACACTTGGCCCTGTGTGTATAGAAACACTTCTTGAGCGTCTCGAACCGTGTCAGAGATTGCTCATAGGAGGATTGATCATGGAAGCAAAATAATGGAAACAACCCGTGGGGAGTAGATTAACAAAGTTCAGTATATCAATACAGTAGAATAATACACAGAAGATGAAATTAATTAATTATCGGTATATACAACTTCATAGATAAAAATTAGAATTATGAGGGAAATAAGCCGTTTGTAAAGACTACATTTAGTATGGTACCAGTTTTATAAGTCTCAAAACAAGCTTGACATAGATATGTATGGAAACACAATGAATATAAAACAAATGAATGACAGATTCTAGATCGTCGTCACCTCTGGGGAAGATGAAAAGAGATGGGATGTGGAGTTAGCACTCAGCTAGTTACCCATGCAAGTAATTGGTAACATTCTAGTTCTATAGAAGTATATCGCTTCTATGGCATTCATTTTGTCACTGTACCTTAATGCTGACAAATACATATTTACATTTTTATGTATATGTCACATATCATTTAGTAATCAAAATACACATTTCCTTTCTGGTAGACACTGATGAGGACATTTTGTGAGTCGTGCAATGGTCTCCTGGTTGTGTCTTTCAATCCCTTTCTGCTCTGCTCCAAGTGTAGACTGTTGAGGCAGCGATCTCTATATATGGGCATCCCAATTTGCAAAGCACTGGCAGGACGATGGCTCTCACATGATTTGAACTGGTAACTTGGGAAGTCTATATAATAATGCAGTTCCATGCCCCCTCTGTTTATCTCAGGGGCAAGTGCAACCATCTTGGATACCATTCATGCCTCCTGTGCTCCCCACCTAACCTCGGCTACATCACCACTTCCTGTCATTTGAGCTACTCAATATCTGCTGAATCTGTTCATTTTTCTCCGTCCTCAGTGATACTGTCCTAGGCAAGATAACCACCATATTTGGTCCCCTGGATTCTTGCAACATAACTGCTCTCCCTCATCTTCTGGCCCCTGCATACTTTCTCCAGACAGTGTAGCAGATTTCCCAAATCTAAGTGTATTGCTCTGTTACTGAGAAGGATCCCCATTGGCCTCAGGATAAAATGCCACTTCCTCAAAGGGTACCATATATTTCTGCTCATTTTTCTGTTCCTCGCTTGGGCACTCGCCGCTATCACCTGTCAATGTTACTGTTTAGTCCTGCCCAGGTAGTATGTATTCCCATGTTTCTCTTGCTTGCCAGTGTTGCACTTCCTAGAATGCCCTTCTGTGGATTCCGGACTGGCTACTCCCGCTTCCTTTGAATAACATAACTTATGTTCACTTCATATTGGTGGCTTGTTTAGAGTGATCCCATATCTCTCTTGTATGGTCCCCTGTAACTAACTGGTATCACATACTTATTGCTGAATTTGGATCTCAGAAGCCTCAAGCACTAAAAAAACCTCTATAGTTCCACTCTAACTTATATGTAATTCAAAACATGAAAATAATACTGAAAATCATTCTAGTAACATTAAAAGGATACTAGAAATCTAACAGAGTGTTGATTTTTCCCTGTGTGACTATGCGTTGCTTATGTTGAAACATCAACTAAACAATGAAAAAAAATTTGTGTCTCTATATAGCTGTGACTTCAATGAAAACTGGCCTTTATATTCAGTGAGTCACTGCTGCATGTATTTACTGTGATGTTTCGAAATTGCCTGTCTTCCTCTATCTGTCTACCTTCAGGTATGGATTCTGCCTTGCTAACTACCAGACCCTCAGTATGTGCCCCAGAATAGCTGTGCCATACACATTTGTTAACAGAAGGCAGGAATAAATGAGTAAATGAATGGCCACAGACTCTCATCCTTCTTGCCCTGCTGCTAATTACAAAAAGTGGCCTCTCACATTTCACAATTAAGCCTTACCCGTCTTATCTATATACTTCATTTATCAGAACTGAACCATCAAACCAAATGAGTAGACAGTTATTCCATGTTTGCTTTTTAAATAGCCTTGAGACAGAGGTCTCCTAAATGGCATTTATTTCAGCCATTAATTCAAAGGGAACTTCTCATTCTCTAAAAATTAACAAAAAGCCATCAGAAATGGAAATATCAGATGACAAATACAGTTACCTTTTCATTTTACTTTCCAAATAGATAATCTGAAAGCACCGTTTTTCACTTTGCTATAAAAATTATTTATCTATTACTACATAACATGTTGCTCCAAATGTAGCAGCTTAAAAAACTTGTAACAGCAAACATGTTTTTTTTTTAATCTCCCACTTTTTTGTGAGTCAGGAATCAGGGCATTTAGAGGTGGTTCTGGCTGAGGCTTTTTTATGGAGCAGCAGGCAAGGTGCTGGACAAGGTGGCAGTCATCTAAGACTGGAACTAGAAGATCAGTGTCTTGAGCTCACTCACAGAGCTCTTAACAGAAGGCTTTGGTTCCTCGAAATATGACTTCTGCTTATGACATGGCTTCCCTCAGGTGAGTGATGTGAAAGGGATGGTGGGAAAGAGAGAGGGAGAGAAAGAGAGAGAAAGTCAGAGACCGAGAGTCCAAGACAGAAGCCATGATCTTTTAGAAGCTTAATTTGGAAATGACATACCATCAGCCATATTCTATTAGTCACACAGACCAGATTCTAATGCAACATGGAAGGGAATCACACAAGCGTGTGAAGACCAGGGTGTTGGGTAACTGGGGACCATTGTGGAAGCTGTGCAGGAAGTTTTAAGCAAGTGTGTACCATGTGACTGACTTGAAAGGTTCATTCTGGTTGCTTTGTGGGAAATAAAATGGAGAACGCTGAGAGTGGAAACATGTAGATCAGGTGCAAAACTATTGAAATAATTGAGGAAATAGATAATACATTGTTGTTCAAACAAGGGTTGTACAAGTGATGGTATTGATAAGTGGTCAAGCTCAATATATATTCTGAAGGTATAACCCAGAGGATTTGCTGATGACTGCGTGGAAAATGAGAGAGAAACAGAGGAATTAAAGACAACAACAGAATTTGACCTAAGAAACTGAGTAGATGTTGGTAACATTTATTAAGAAGGGGAAATTTAGTAGAGAGGCCAGTTTGGAGTAGGAGGAGGAACCAAGAATTCTGGTTGAAATACGTTAAGTTTGAGATGCACGGTAGACATCCAAGTGGAGAGGTCAGATAGGCTGTTGAATTTACAAGTTTGGTTTTTAGGGGAGAGGTTAGGGCTATAGCTAAGAAAATGGGAGTCATAGGATTACATATACACTCATTTTAGTAAAAATGGTTTTTAGAAAAGTGAAGTGAATGAAATAATCTAGAATGTGAGTGTAAGGAGAGAAAAGACAAAGGTCCAAAAACTGAATTCTTGGAAATACCTACATTTAGAGATAAGGAAGAAAGGAGGGTACGATTATGTAGAAGACGATCAGGGGACAGTGATGCCCTAAAAGCCGGATGATCAGGTAAGTCATTGTGGCTGACGGGTCATGGAAAATGAGAATGAGAATTGACCTTTGCATCTGGCAAGGTGAAGGTCATTGGTGATCTTGTAGAGTTTGAATTCCAAACTGGTATGAATTGCAGAGAGACTGATAAGAAAGAGGCAGAAAAAAATGAGAGTAGGATCTCTGTTGAAAAGTTTGTAAACATAATAAGAAAGCAAAGCGTTTGGGTAGTAGCTGAAGGAGGATGTGTAGGCAAAGATGAATATTTAAAGATTGGAGAGTTTGTGCCATATTTGATTCCCAATTATGACAAATCAGTTAACATGGGAGCAGATGACGATAAAATGAAGCAAAGTGTACCTGGAAGAGAAAAATCCAGCCATACATGTAAAATGAGAGCAGTTAGCAATGTTATCTGTTTTTCCACAACCAAATCCCACTGTTGCCTTACTCCACTTCCTTTCTTGACAATGTTTCTTCTACTTGGAATGAATTGACTCACCTTTTCTACCTGAAAATCATCCATTCTTGAAGATCTAACTTAAAATGTATCTCTTCTGAAAAAATGGTCTTTATGTTAGGCTGAATTATGACTCCTCAAATATGTTTACATCTTAATCTCCAGAATCTGGACATGTTATCTTATATGTCAAAAAGAATTTGCAGAAGTGACCAAGTTAGAATCCTCATTTGATCCTTAAGTTAAGAATTTTGAGATCGGGAGATTATTCAAGGGGGTGTAATGCAGTCAAGATGGTTCTGATAAGAGTGGTACAGGAGGAATCATGAAGAAGAAGAAGCTATAATGATAGAGACAGAGATTGCAGTCATGTACTCTGAAGGAGGAGGAAGGGCTCACACACCAAAAGATGTAGTAGGCAGCCACCAGAAGCTGAGAAAAGCAAGGCAAACTGATTCTTCCTCCAGAGCTTCTAGAAGGACTTAGCCCTGCCAATCTCTGGACTTTAGGCCAGTGAAACTGGTTTCAGACTTCTGAGCACCAGAACTGTAAGAGAGTAAATGTGTGCTGTTTTAAGACATCAAATTTGTGATAATTTCTTACAGCAGCAATAGGAAAAGAATGAAGGCCTGCTTTGGAAAGGTCTTTCTTCATCTGTTGTCTTTTCATCTTCCCCTCATCTCATCATGTGGAATTTATTTTACAACTATACTGATATGCAACTTACAGACTATAAAATTGGGTATTTAAGTGTACAGTTCAATGACTTCATACATTTACCAAGTTGTACATCAATCACAGTAAACTTGTTTTAGACCATCCCTTCCCATCAACCCGTTATGATTCTTCCTAGTTGTTGACAGGTAATCCCTGTTCCTCATCTAACCCCAGATATCCACTCATCTAGGTTTGCCTTTTCTGGACATTTCACGTACATGGAATCACACAATATGTGGTCTTTTGTTTCTGGCTTCTTTCACTTACAGAATGTTTTTGAGCATTATTCATGTTGTAGTACAAATCAGTAATTTGTGCCTTTTATCACTGAATATTATCCCATTGGGTAGATATTCCACAGTTGGTTCATTTATTTAAATGTTGGTAGATATTTGGGTTGTCTCACATAATACTTTAATATTCATTTCTATCTATATTATTTTATATCCACTTCTTTATAACATGTGACATATTATAGTTGTGAACAGAGAAGGACATGTGTCTGATTCACTTTTCTATGCCTACAGCCTATACTGGTATCTGGCAGACTGTAGGTATTCAATGAGTATCAGTCGCAACTGTGTATTGTTTAGGTGACCCAAACTGCTCGTTATGCTACAGAATCAGTAATTATGGTCCATCCAACCTCTGTACAAAAAGTGTTTCCATTTTCAGCATTGCCTCTTTCTAGCGACTTTCCATTTTTCTAATGCTGAGCTTACTACTGGCAGGTTGTTGAAATCACAGTGTGCTGAAAACTGCCTTTTACATTTCCTTAGGGAAAAGGGCACCAGGCCTCACAGAATTAAGTTCTGGGTAAGGGCTTTGGAGAAAGAGCAGCTATCTGAATGAAAAACATTACCTACCTTTGTCATGTTCTGCCAGACCACATCATAAAGTTAAATAAAGAGTAATTAACAGTGAAAACATAAAAAAAGTAATGGAACCCCCTTCGTCTCAAGAGCTCTAAGCATCTGAGAATAGAAAAAAAATCTTGATGAGGTAAAGTTGAATTCCTTTAGCTGTTTCTAATGTTCAGCTTTGAATCCCAATAATCAGTGAAGAATATTGGCTTATGGCTCCTAGGAGCTGTCAGTGAATACCTCTTTTTAAAGATTTAGTTTCTCTTTCACAGCATTTTAGAAATCGCTCATGCTGCTATGAAAATCGGATAATGGCCCACAATACACCCTGAAATGAAAAAGAATGCAAGGGGAAATAAAGCGAGAAAACTCACAACACTGGGGTATTATCAATTCAGGCTCAATCAGCCTTCGCAGGTGGAATCAGTCTTAATTCAAAAGGCCGTCTCCTCAGAGATTGAGGCAAGTGATACTTTTCTTTGTGGCTTTCAGAGCCTTTCATTCCACACAATCATAGCATACACCAAGTTTGAAAGCCAAGCTTTTGGAAATATGTAACAGGACATTGAAATGAGAAAAGGGAAAGAGGCAGAAAGACATTTTATTGAAAAGCATATTGTAGAGCTTAGCTTACAATTGGACACTTGCCTTTGATGGGTCTGCTTTTAAAATAGGAGATTGATTTTCAGTTAACCAACTGAGAGAAAAATGCATAGCTCCACTCTCACTCCTAATTCTACAGGCAGTCCTTCCTTGCTGACTTTCCTTGTAAAGGCATTTGAATACTTTGCAAACAGTAAGTGCATAGGGTGTACGCATGCTGCGTCCTGCGCGGTTCAGTCTAAATTTATGTTCTGAACCTTCTGTCTTTCCCAGGACCGGAGAAAGAACACTTCCATAAAGGTGGGATATAATCAGGGGAAATTGTGTGTGCAGGCCAGGCAGCTCTTTGAAATGTGACAACCTGTAATAAGTGAATTACATTCTAGTATATAAAATGTGACACGTGTGAATTAATTACTGATACTAAGTTGATTTACATTAAATTGCTAGTGATTTGTCATTTTAAATTACCTATGAAAAAATTATTTTGGTTTATGATCCATTTCAAATGAGGAACTTTAAGTAGGCACGATGGTGTTGTGTTGTGGAAATACCCAAGGGATATTTGATTGTTCTCTTTCTGCCACTATCAGCTCTATGATCACAGAGAAAATATCTTTCTTCTCAATTTCCTCAGTGCCTAGCATAGTGCTTAACACATACTAAGCTCTCAAAAATATTTGTTGCATGATTGAATAAAGAGCACGTGTTAGCGTCAGTAAAAATAGAATAAAATGAAACAATATTGGTTCTATGCACTTGAATGTACCATCTAACACCAGTAATAATAAAATACAGGAATGGGAGGTCACCTCATCCGATGAACTTCTAATGGCATTCAAATAAAGCGTCATCTTGTCTCTGCTTAAACATCACAAGTTACAGGAGACTCATCATTTCATGAGGAAGCCCACAGCATATTTGGTTAGCCTTCGTTCTTAAAAATGTCTCACCTTATATTGAAGCTCACCTTTATGTACCTATACATATAGATACCTAACATACACAACCATTCTTTCCTCTGGGGTAATATATGTAACAAGATGTGTGATGCAACTCTTCCCGCCGTATTAGAAATTTACAAAGACTAAAAGCCAAGCACAAAATAGTTGGTACAAGGTGCATTCATATCCTAGCATAAGGTTAACTACATTAGCACTTGCAGTGGAACTGGTCCCAAACTGGTTCCTTCTGCTTTAGCCCATCATCTACAACATGATGATATAAACAAATACTAAGAATTCATTTGCGTAGATTGACGAGATGGCAGAGTAAGGATCTTTTATCACATGTTTTCAGAAAACTATTGTTGCTATTTTCTTTTTATCATTTCAAGTCATGTAAGGGGAGGCTTCAAAAGAATGAAAGCTTGACATGCATTCTCTGGAGTTTGAAGGACCGGGCACCTAACTTTTGTATGAAAGTTTAAAGATAGGACAGGGGCACCCTGTCTGGAAAAAAGCAGAGAAAAAGGTTTGCATTGAGAATAGCACTACCATTCTGAGAAGTATTACAGTGGTTTCTAGTCAGCCAGATGTGGCTATCACAGAAATGAGTTTGATTGTTTCGCTTGTGAGGGACTCCTCCTTAGGAAGAACTAGGAGTTAGGATGACTCTAAAAGAAGGGTAAACCTGTGGAAACCAAGAGCTGGAGAAATCAAAAGAGGCCAGTTGGAAGTGACCTCACCCTCATCTTAGGAAGCAAAATTGTAGCACAAAATGCTCACAAAACTTCAATACCTGAAAGTCTCCTATAAAGGGAGACTTTGTTGGCTTAAACCAGTGGGACCCAAAGTATCACCTATTAAATATAATGGAAGTAGGAGCAGGAAATAAAGGTAAAACTGACCATAGCCCCTTCATCTGCTGCAGATTTCCAAGCCAAAATCAGGCCAGATCTGTGGAAGGGAAGAAGTTTTATTTTGGATGATATTTAGAGGCTTCATGTTGCTCCAAACTTGATTTTATTACCAGAGCAAAGAGGCTCTTCATGCATTGCCTGACAGTCACTGGGAAAGCTATGGGCAATCTCCGTAGTTAGGGAGAACAAATTGAAAGAGTGGATTTGAAGAGGCAGTAGTGGAAAAAACTGGTTTCCTGCCAATACACTGTAAATCCAATTCATTCAAACATATGTCTACATGTAGAATATAACATTCCTTTTCTAGGTAGACAGTCTTCAAATATTTATTTGCACAACAGTCTCTTTCACTGTGTCTGAAAATTTTATCTCTTTTGGTGGGGGAGGTGACTTGATGAGACATGAGTTTAATGAATCCTGCATTGGGAAAAGATGTGGAAGACTTTGAAATGAGATTGCTGTATCTCCTTTCAATTGAATGTTGGGCATTGTCTTGCAGACAGTGCAGGAATTACCTGATTCTCAGTTCTTTGCCATTGACTGACTGAGTTATTTTACCACTCCGTAGAGATGTAAGTTACATAGTAGAAAACTGACAGTAATGCACGTGATTCCTGTTTATAGAAACACAAAGGAATCCTTTCTGGTAGACAGTATAAATTTCTGAGAGTCAAATCCTTATTTGAACAGGTTGTAACATCTTACCAATGTTCTCACTAATTAGTGAGTTATATGAAATCTTTGTCACATGTTCATTTTATATTTGTGTAAAACGCATGGCCACATTCTCTTTTTTAAAATTCCCCTTTAACAGAAGGCTGGAGGAGTTGGCAGAAGGCATAACTTGCTCAGAGATCTGGCTTCTCTGGAAGACGCCCAAAGTAATAAAGTTAACCAGGCTGGGAGCTGAGTGGGGAGGCGAGGTTGCTAAGTCATGGAGAGTAGCCCTGTGATCTACCAAAATGGGGGTACTCCAGGGCAGATGCCCTGAGCAGAACGGTAATTCCAAGGGATGGACAGCATTAGAATCACAAGGAAAGGCAGCACAGAACAAGCTTTCGTGGGACTCTCGAATAATTTATAAGGGAAAACGCTTTTGTTTGTGGCTGGTATTCATGTTCTCAGCATGGTATGAAACTCAGGAAATCTGACTCCAGTAAAGGGCAAGGGATTGGGCAGAGAGGCATGATTGAAAGCTTGTGGATGGCAGAGGATATGTATTATCCCTGTAGCCTCAATTTTTATCTTTTAGACCTTTACATGTGATAAACATTTGACACATATTCTGGATTGTTCCTTTGAGCCTTCTCTTGTGCAGAAAAAGACTGGAATATCCACTCTTCTATGCAACATTTCCCATTTGATCTGATAAACCACAGAGCAATCAACAGACTCTGGTAAAGTTCTGTCTCCAAATCTCTTTCCCTAGAACTGCAAGGTTCTCCAATATTCGCTTTCCGAGTGATTGCAGGCAAAACTTTTATTATGTTTTACCATTGCATCACATGGATCATCATTACGCCAGAATGAGTTTTCTCTCAGTTTCATCTCTCTTCACTCTGTCAATGCCACATATTTTGGTATTTGTCCGTAATGTGTATTTATCCTGGTGCTGACTTGATATTCATCTGGAGAGACTAGATCGTGTTATAGTAGCAGACAACTCCAAAATCTCAGTGGCTCAACATAAAACTGTTTGTATCTTATTTGCACACATTTCAGTATGAGCCCAGGTGACTCTAGAGCAACTGACCTTTATGAAAGGATTTATCAGTGTGTGCTCCTTCAATCTTTTGGCTCTACCATCTCAACATGAGTCTTTCTCAAAATCACTGTGGCAAGGGATGAAAAGACTGGACAGTTCTTCACTGGCAATTAAATGCTACGTCTCAAGCATGATTTAAGTAACTACCGTTAACAACCCATGGTCTCAACTAGCCATATGCTCCACTCAACTCGGGGTTCCCAGGACCTATGTGCTCAGGCTAGAATTTCTTGGAATTGTGCTCAGAGATCTAGGTAGGGAGTGCTGCTTATCTCCAGATGGTGTTTCGGGAGCTTGAGAAAGCGTCCTACAAAGCATGTGGTCAGGTTTTGAGGAGGGAGGACTAGCTGGCTTTCTCTGGTATGACTGGGAAGCACTCAAATGAGGCTGTGATGGCAGCACCAGAGAAAGCTGACGGTTGGAGCCGACACCCATTAATTGGGCATCACTGACAGAAACAGTAAACAAACAAGGAAACACACAAATAAGTAGAGGGTGGCCCTGTTTTTCCCCTTCTCCTATCTTCCATTTTCCCTCTAACAATATCTACTGGAAGAACCTAAAAGTAAGCCAGTTAACAAGGATGTCTGGTATATGTAGTTCACAGAATTCTAATGTTAGTTTTACAAAGGAAAATCACGAAAAGGGAATTTGGACATGAAATAAGGTTATAGGCAGGTAAACTAGCATAGTCGGCCTTTTCCGCAGCTCCGCAAATTTACACATCATCCTACATGTATTTGACTTTTCACGCAACAAAGTGAAGACTTCTTCTGCCTGGTAAGATTCAACTATCATTGGACAAATGGAGATGCTCTCACTTTCTGTCTGAATAGGGTGGAAACAAAATCACAAAGTGAGGTCAATTTCTCTTTTAGTTTAGTCGTAAAGTTACTTGAATGTTCTTTAACCTTAACATTAAATTATGAAGACAACTATGTTAAACCAACTATTCTTATATAAAATAATAAGCAACAAAGCTAAAAAAGGGAAAATTAGTGTACTGCATATGCTAATCAATTTGAGGCATTCTCCACAATTTGTGTGACATTACAGTGGGTATATATGTGTAGTTAACTATACTCTTCATATTTGTATCATTTCTGTGCCTAATCATGAGGCTATAGTGTCTTTTTTAACTTTTTTTTTTTAACTGTTCATTCCGTATTGCCTTTGTCCTTCATCTCCATTTGTATTGGTTCTTTACTTGGTAGAATGGCCAAACCATTATTCCTAGAGTGTCTATGTCTTCAGTAAACGTGTTTTTATTGGGTTAGTTTTCCACTAACTTTTACTACTGAAACATGGGAATATTAAGAGGCACCCCAGAAAATCCCCTGGGCTCTAAACATGGATTCTCCTGACCACACAGTATAGTACCAACCCAACTTCCCCTTGATAAACAGGGCCAATCTTCCAGCCAATGTAGTAATCCCTATTGATACAGTGGCATGAAAAACTCAAAATTATAAGGTGGTGATCTCATCCTTCACCTCCAAGGAATTGTTGTATCACCCGATGACAGCATTGTGCCCTTAAGCACTAAGGAAGTCTAACCAACAGAATCCAAAGTTTCCAGGAAAAAAAAGAAAAATTTGCAAGGGGATTATTGCTGTGTATTCTTTCCACACTATCAAGCTACTACTTATAGCTTCCACACTACTTCAATTCTCAGTAGACACTGACTGGGTATCCTACAATTTAACTCAATCTTTACACTGTCTACCTGGAGAGTGTCAGATTCCATAGGTTAAGGGCTCAGCCCTACAAGACCACTACCCTGTTTCCCTCACGACTTCAGACATCAATTGCAAGTCCAGGTTGTCATCTGTGCTTCTGATCGACTGGCGATAGATGGGAGGTTCCCGCAACCCCCTCTGTGGGTTTGATTAAGTTGATAGAGTAGTTCATAGATTTCAGAGAAACATTTTGTTTACTAGGCTACTAATTTATCATAAAAGAATATCAGGTTACTAGTTTATTATAAAAGAATATCATTCAGGAACAGTCAGATGGAAGAGACACATAAGGCAAGGCATGTAGTAAGGGACATGGACCTTCCATACTCTCTGTGGGTGAACACCTCTTGCAGCATCTCCACGTGCTCGCCAACACAGAAGCTCTCCAAATCCCACCCTTTTGGTTTTTATGGAGGCTTTACTACAGAGGCATGACTAATTAAACCATTGGCTATTGGCAACTGATTCAACCTCCAGCCCCTCTCCCATCCCTGGAGGTCAAGGGGGTGGGATTGGAAGCTAATCCTGTGCTTGGTTTCCCTGGCGACCTACCTCCATTTTTAAGTGAGGTCCAAATTTCACTTCATTTACATAATATCAGGTGTGGTTGAAAGGGGTTTGTATTAAATATCAAGATATCTTTGTCTTATCACTTAGGAAACTACAAGGACTTTTTAAAAGCTCTGTGCTAGGAACAGGGACAGAGATAAAATGTATATTTCTTATTATAAATCACTATATCACAATTATTCAGTAAGAGTGAATGAAGCCACTTCTACTTCTGCCAATTGGTTCCTCTAATTATATATCCTAGCTATGAGAAAAATAGCACCGTTACATTGATAGGAAACCCATCCCCTAAAATATTATGCTAACTTTTCAGGGTCTTTTATCCACACTAGCATTGTATCTGAGTCTTCACTAGGCCATTTCATCATGGTGTCAGGTCAACTGCTTCTGGGTGATGAGATACATGGTAATACCAGTAAATTCTGTGGGCATGAGTCCATTGTCACACTTCTGTGTTGATCTGAGTTTCTTTGTCAGAAGCAATGTTGTGGGGGATATCATGACAATAAGTAAAATATTTTATAAGTCTGCAGGCTGGCAGAAGAATTGTGGGCAAGGAAGTCAAATGCATATCCAGAATGCATATTTATTCTAGTAAAGAAAGAAGTTGTTGCCACTTCCATGATGAAAGAATCCAGCAGTTCGTCTGTAACTGGCGCGGGGGAGGGGACCTGGCTTGTCCCACATAGGGAATGGTGTCGTCAGGGAGGCCTCAGTGTCTTTGTCTGCCATGGTTACTATAGACAGTCACTGGAGCTCAGAGCAAAATTAGTCTTGATAAGGAAAAGTCAATGTTTTTGACCCAATTACATTCTTATTAGTCACCTACTGGTATATTATGTACATATTTTTCTATATCTTAATTCTATATAAACAAATTAATTGAACATGTTATTTTTAATGGACATTGAGTCCGTTTTTATGGCATGTTTTCTTTGTGAGTAAAGAATGACATCAGTTTGAGTAAGCTGTAAGCTTGCTCTCTGATCAAATCAGTTCCATCTTTGAATTGAATATAAAACAATCTCTTTTACAGTCTGGGCTTCTAGGAAAACTATAGTACTGGTAGTCTTAATTATTGGCTGCTGTGTGCCTTTACCACTTACAATTTTATTCACTTATATCGAATTAGATTTGGAATTTTTATTCTATTTTGCCCCTTTCATTAGAAACACTATGATTGAGGTTTAACTAAATCAGCTTCAGGCTGTACCAGGCAAAGTCGAATTGACTTTGCACAGCTTGGCTTCTTCAAGTCTTTGGATAATTAGCTATGAACAGCTAGTTCCTGGGGCTTGTGGTCCATCAGGCTATTTTTAAATGTACTCATGTGTCAAATGAAAACACCATGAGGCATAGCCCATGCATTGCCTTCCACCATTTTGACTTTCCCTTGGCTTTTAAAATAAACTCCAAATCCATCTTCAATAGAAATAATTCCTAAAGAATGTTCCACTACCTATGGCATTTTGTGTGCTTTACACGTAACTAATTTAGGATCTTTGTATATATATGTGTGTATATATACTGATTATTTTTCTTGTTCATTCCTGTTGTTCTTATGTTCATTCTGCTTCTCCCACCACCCCTCCTAATTCTGGATTCTTTATCTATTTAGTTATTTACTATTCCATGAGCTCCCAAGGGCAAGACTTTGACTATATAAAGGTGGTACTGAAGCAAACACCATCAGCTTCAAAATCAGCCATATTTGCAATATAGATCTTCAGTTACCTTATATCACATGACTAAATATTTGTCAAAAGAAATAAACCTTTAATGATGGACTGTCATGCGAGTATATTATCATTTTGCATAATTTTTAAAGAGGAGTCCTCTACAAATTTAGGAGATTTATAGCATTTCCCCTAAAATAAGACCTAGCTGGACAATCAACTCTAATGCATCTTTTGGAACAAAAATTAATATAAGACCCGGTCTTATCTTATTTTACTAAGAGACTGGGTATATATAATATAATATAATATAATATAATATAATATAATATAATATAATATAATATGATATAATACCAGGTCTCACATTAATTTTTGCTCCAAAAAATGCATTAGAGCTGATTGCCTGGCTAGGTCTTATTTTCAGGGAAACAGGGTATCTAGTCACATAATTGATAGGCTTCAGTATTGTCAATTATGTTTGAACTTTATATGTATCTTCATATTCATTATCCTTTCTGATTCTTTGCACAGACTTTTTTTGTCATAGTAGGCACTCATCCAACGTTTGTCAAATGTACAGTAACATACATTTTCCTAAAGTTCCACTTAATTTCAAAAATTACATTGATAGGTTTCACATTCTTTTCAACTGATTACCCAAACTTTCAAAGCAAGCAAGCAAGCAAACTAACAAAACCTGCTTTGAGTGCATTACTTCTCACATAAGAATTGTGGGAAGGGACAAGATATTATCAGGACATTTCCAAGAAAAGATTACATATGGAAATGAAGAATACCCACTTTCTGGTGCTAATCTGATAACACCAAAGAAAAGTCAAGTGGGAGAAAAGTGTCTCTCCCAGATTTTGAACTCACGTCTTTGAGGCATTTGCCAACAAAATATTGATATTCTTTTGATGGGATGATCTCACCTAGGCAGGATCCCAGGAACCTTGCTTGCCTAACATAATATGGGATATAAATACCTGGTCCAGGTAGTCTAGTAAAGGTGTCAAGAAGAAGGCTTACACCAACTGTCACAGGTTTCCATCTTACAGCATATATCTGCCATTGCATCTATTCTTGCGATCTTATTCCTCTCTATTTCCAGAAGTTATTTCAGGTGGACACAGAAATTGCTAAAAAGGTTTCTGATAACAGAGACCATAAGTCTATATATACCATATATTTTCATATTGATTTTATATAATTGAGCCTTTTATCATACACTGTTGTATTGTATTTTCTTTTGCTGTCTTATTGTATCAATAAAACTACAAGCTTGATAAAACTTAGTAAAACTACACCAAACTTGGTTTATATATTTTTTGATGGGTGGTTCTTTCTCCACCTCTATTTCTGAGTTATTATACGCTGGTTTCCGTTGTTAATAAGAAATTTTTAAAAAAGGTTAAGTTAATTATCTTTAGTCTAAGAGTTCTTTAAGGGAGATATTATGTTTTATTCATCTTTGTATCTCCAGAGCTTATTATAGGCCTATTGTACATGTTAGGTGCCTAACACACACCCTTTGAATAACAGGAAAAGTAAATAAGTGGATGGATGGATGTCTAACATTAGTACTATTGTGGACTATCAAAGACCCTCATGATAATAAATGTATGGTAATGACAATTACATAGGACCTAGCCTTCCAGAACTCTGCAATGACAAACTTGAATCTTGATCTCCACTACTATCTGCCTTGAATAAAGACAATTGATGATGGGCTGTGTTTCTGTCAATATGTGGTTATAATCTTGGCCTTGGTCTGCTGGGATTAGACAGGATTAGGAAGGATTTAGGCTTTTGCCCTAAACAAAAAAAAGACTGCATATAAGATGAAAAGAGAAAGACATGTCCATGCATAGATTGAAATTGTGGGACAGGAAAGGAGCTGTCTCTTCTATTCATTAACATATTGGTTTGGGCAGCTCAGAGTGAATTACAGGGAGTAGTTGGGGGGTATATAATAAGTATTGGCCATCATAACATTGCGCTAGTGGCTCTCCTGCTGTCCTTTGGAATTTTTGTTCGAAATCACGGAGATTCCTTCAGCATGTAAGAGTGTCTGTTTTATAGGGGAATGGCTATCAATGAATGTCCTGGTCACACTAATAATAGTGACAGGGTTCACTGATTCTTTATTCCACATTTTAAGATAATGTGCTCATCTCTTTGAATGTCTAAGAAATTGTGAAATATTATTACTGCTGGCCATGTTAATGAGACCAAAATATTTACAATGGTTTTGGCTGGTTTTTTTTTTTTGTTTTTTTTTTTTACATTAGGTGACATGCAGTCACCCTCGAATTTGGAAAGTCTACAACTTCCATTCTGACTTTTGTATACATACATGTACGATTCACTGGATGCATACAGAAAATTTTAAGCCCGTGGGCAGTACTATGAACTGCCTATGACAACAATATTAATACCCATTTTCAGTTTTTCCTCATTTGTTTTCTTTCTATTTATATCACTGTAATCTCCAACAAGCCATACTTGTCTCTCATATTATTTATTGTTTCAATATAGGGGACAATTACATATAATTAGTTGGATGACACTACTCATTTGCTGGTGGAATTTGCTAGGAATGCATTTGCTACTTTGGGGAGTTGCCTTCTGTTTCCTGCACCACTGCTCTGATGCTGTTTAGAGAGACCTGTGTGTTTTTTTTCCCCCTCCTTATTTATTGCTTCATTGGTCCGAGACAGGAAGCAAGCATATGAAAAATCAGTACGCAACAGCCTGTGAATAACTATCACAGGAGGCAGAAAAAGAATTGCATACCAATTAGAAAACAAACACCCAAATAGGCACAAGGTAAGCTTTCAACAACATATTTGTGGGTGAAGAAATCTATGAGAATTTGTCAGTCCCTTGTGATATTTTATGGGAACCATCATTTGATGCCTTGGAAGATATAATTCATGTAGCATCTTATTTCTCCACCATCATGTGTTCCACATAATTTGATTTTCCAGATGGCTGAAGGTCACTACCTTGTTATGAAACCTTAAAATAATTAGTATTTACTAAAAAATAATGATTTTTAAAATTATGTTGGTCTTTATCCTGCCTTCATAAAGAGAGGTTACAGAACATAATTGTACTTTCTGTGAAATTCTCAAAAACATGATCTTAAGCCAAGCTATGCCCATAGGAAAGACTCTGACCCATTAGAGCTTGAGGAATTAGAATTAATGATCCAATATTTCTGGAGTTAGATCCATGTGGCAGGCTCTCTATACAAAGAAATCTCTTTAAAAAGTTGGGTATAGCCTGCCTTGGAGATCTGCTGTTTAAGCCAGTAGGCTGTTTTGGGGCACAGCTATCCATCTTGCCATTCTGCAAGCATGCAATCTCACATATGTTGATCTCTCCTGAGTGCTTATCTTGGTCCCCTTCCTGATTTACTTCCATCCCAGATTTCTGTGCCTTTGGATTCCTTTGCCCATAGTCCCTTTAGATTGTGGTCATATTTATCCTTGACCTCCTGGGCTGACTTCTTGACTTAAACACAGTAATCTCACCTTACCCTCTCTCTGAATTGGGTCTCTAGTATACTTTAGATGAAGTTATTCCAATTGCTTATAATTAGAATATAATTGCTTACCTTTCATTCCATTTTTAACGTTGGTAATGTGCTAGCTTTTAAAGGATCTCAAGGGCTTTCTTTCTAATTGAACTAAGTGTGCTACATTCTCCTCTCATCCTTTAGGTCACTGGATGCTATTGACCCCTCCCGTAATCTGCTACTCCTATTTTACTCCGTTGTTATTGTTTGTCAATAACTGATGTTTGACCAGTAGGAAACATTTACTAAAATGTGGAGAAACACTAGAGTTGTTGAAAGCAATGATTTTTAACAGATGAGGAAATGAGGCACATTAAGAAAAGGAAACTCAAATGCAGTTCAGGGAGACAAAGAGGTTGGTCCAGAGATTCAACTAGAAACTGAGATTACATCCCAGGATTCCTAATTCACACAAATACTATTTCTGTATTCTGCCACTTTAAAAGATTTTGTTCCCTAACTTCCATATCCCTCATTCCTACTTTTACACCTTCCTCTGTCTCCCTTGTGACCTCTCTTCTGAGGACTACCATTATTAGCCATGGCTGTTCTCTAAGGCTCCAAATAGATAGTCAGTATATACTCATATATCTGAGGATTACTCACACCAGAGAATTTATGATTTAGGCTTTGGTGTTAACAAATCCCAAATCTGATTTTCCATGTTCTCAATTTGTTGGTCTCCTTTTCTGTATTTGCCACTAGCCCTTCTGTAATAAAATGACTATATGATTTAGACACAGATTGTTCATGGGAGAACACATTTTTACATATAAACTGATTTTACCAAAATTTGTCATTGACATCTATGTTTCTAAAGTTTCTACCTCTATGTAAGTTTAACAAATATTTAATGATAATGATGGCAATACTGTTTTTATCTGAACTTTTTTCCATTGTAGCTTTATAGATGATTCTACAGGAAATAAAAACAATGAATAAGTTGATTAGTTGTATGTGACTTTTCTGGTGCTTAGGTCTATTTTTGTTGTGGCAGATTAATATTTTTTTTCCAGTGAATTAATTTTCTGCACTGTGGAAAAAAAATGACTAAATTCCACCCAGCATTCTGTTGGTGTTAAGTCAGTTTCTATAATGCGAGTGGGCTAGACATATTTTCTAAAGGTGTCAATAAATATCTTCTGCTAAGCAATTTCCCCATTTTTTTTTCCCATGAGAGACAAGAAACTCCAAACAAATCAACATGTGTTTGATGATACTCTCAAAATGCAGAGTAAAAGAGAGCAGGTTTAATCCCAGCTTTGTCCTTTGCTTATTGTGTAACCTCAGAAATTTCTTTAATGTCTCTGTGACTTTCTTCTCTTATTTAGAAACTGTGGACAATACTGATTATGGGACTTAATTGAGTGAATGCACATGAGATCTGTAACACAGTCATTGTTTATGGAATGAGAAATCGCCAACTTTTTATTTCCTTTATTTTATACTTTTCTAAGAAACATATAGCAGATAACACTTAACAAATAATAAGATATTGATTCAATTTGATGTCATAAAATATGACAGAACATGCAAAACACTATGGGAAGGAAATATTTTAAAAATGAATAGGCTGGTTCTTAGCTGTAAGGAACCTAAAAGCAAAAGTATTTCTGTATTTTCCCAATGCTTTCCTTTTGTAATGGATCCTGGAAACACACGGTGTTTATTATATTGGTTTCAACTTCTTACTAAGACTATAATAGTTTTCATCATTAACTTATCACCTCTTCCCTTCCATTCGTCTTCCAATTCATGGCCACTTGGCACCATCACAAAATCACTTCTCATAGACATTGTTAAATTTAATTTTATTTTATGACTGCAGACCGTACGTCTGTCTGTCCCTTGGCCAGAAGTCTTACCATGTTTCCCCAAAAATGAGACCTAGCTGGACAGTCACCTCTAATGCATCTTTTGGAGCAAAATTAATAAGACCCAGTCTTATTTTACTATAACATAAGACCATAATATAATAATACAATATAATATAATAATATAATATAATATAATACCTGGTCTTATATTAATTTTTGCTCCAAAAGATGCATTAGAGCTGATTGTCCGGCTAGGTCTTATTTTCCGGGAAACACGGTACCTTTCGTCTGTTACTGGGAAGTAGGAAAGAAATGTGGAGGGCAGAGGACCTGCCTTTACTTCTAACGATAAAACAACTCAAATTTCCTGTACTCTTAATGGTAAACCTGATCTCTTAGTACCAGTTATTAAGGACAGCCCTTTTCCTGAAGCTAGGGCAGGAAAATATTCAATAATGCATTTCCTGTGTTCCTGCACCTCAATCTGAAAACAGAAAGAAGTTAAACACTTTGTTCAATCATTTATTAAAATGAAAGCAGCATCCTAGGGCTACAGGAACATGGGGAGCCATTGCCATGTTCTATTTATTTTTGGCTTTTGTCAATTGTACATGAAAAAGGCCCTAGTGTGCAGTCCCTTCCTGCTGACATTTCCACTAGGTAATTTACCTTTTGCTCCACTCTTTTTGGAAAATCCTCCAGTTATTTTGTGAGATAAACAATAGGTACCTTTGCTTCAGTGAACTTTTGCTGGAGCTTAATGACCTGCTCTGACTAGATGCAGTCTCCTCGCTCTTGTAAGAAATAAAATGTTATTACTAATACCCCTTTGCTTAGCAATTGCTTCTCAAGGCTCAATTTATTTCAGCTTTACATCATTCTGCACCAGCTTCTCTGAGTTTTCCTTTTCGGTGAATGACAGACACATCTGGAAGGTTTTAATAGCAGTCAGTATAGCATTGTCGATGAGCTTAAGGGGTGCAGAGTAGGGCAGTCTATATTTTAATTGTACAATTACATTGTGCTGCATTTATGACCATGAATTTCCCTTACCTAAATCTCAGTTTCTCTACCTGAAAATGAGGAAAATGAGTACTTGCATCATATGCCTTGGAACGGGGGAATTAAGGGAGATAATGTAAGTAAAAGAGTTGGCATAGTATTAATGCTTAGTAAATACGAAATATTTGTTGTTTTCAAGATTATTAATAATAAATACTATAATTTTAATCATTATTATAAATAATATAGAGCTCTGGTTTGGGGAGTCTGCCAGAAATAAGGCTGGCAACCTCAGTCATTTCCTTCTGCTAAGCCTTTACTGTCTGAAATTGGAGGACGAAAGAGCTAGAATTTTGGCTGGTGCGCATGTGTGTATATGTAGTGTGTATTTAGTTTTTTCGCTTAAGTATAACATGCATCTATAAGGTCAAATTAGTCATGGATATACAGCTCAATGGATTGTCACAAAACGTGTCTTTGTAACCGCCACCCACATGAAGGACTAGAATGTTATCAGCACCTAGGAGGCCCTTCTTGTCCCTTCCTAATCATTGACCCCTCCATGTTCCCTGACCTCATCACTGTCCTAACTTCTAGCACCATATATTATATTTCCCTGATTTTTGAACTATATGTAAACTGGAATCATACATAATACACATTATATTGCTTCTCTATATTTACTCACATTATAAATGAGGTTCATCTATGCTGTGTGTGAGGCAATAGCTTAATGTCACTGTTTTTTAGTATTCTTTTGCATCATTTATTCAATCTAACAATGATGAACAATTGGACTTTCTCCAGGTTGGAGCTATTTCATATAATGTCTTTTGAACCTTCTCGTACCTGCTTGTTTGGTAAACATGTGCTCATATTTCAGTCAACTGTATGACTTGGAATAAAATATTGTATATTTAACTTCAGTGGATCCTGCCAAACTTTTCCAAAATGGTAGTACCAATTTACCATTTCATTAGCATAGTGTAAAATTTCCTTTCACCCACGTGATTGTCTACACTTAGTGTTGTTAGTCTTTTTTATTTTAGCCATTTCCATGGATTATTTAATTATAGTTTTACTTTGGATTTATCTGGTAACTAAATGAGTTAAATTCTTTTTGATATGTTTATTGACTATTTGGGTATCTTGTTTTTTGAATGGTAGTTGTTTGAGTTTCTTGCCATTGTAAAAATTACATTACCAGCTTTTTCTTTTGTATCTGCAAGAGTTTCTTGTATATTCTTCATACAAGCCCTATTTTGATTTATGTATTGCATACCATCTCTTACCACTCTGAGGCTTGCCTTTTTAACTGTCCTAATGTTACCTTTGATATATGGACATATTTAATTTTAATATAAACCAATGTGTCCATTTTTTATTTATGTTAGTATTTTTGTGACATATTAAAAAACTATTTCCCATCTCAAGACTATAAAGATATTCTGCTATCTTCTAGAGATTTTATTGTTTTATTTTTTTTCACATTTAGATTTATAATTCATTGGAATTGTTTTTGTGTCCATTATGAGGGAGGGGTAAAATGTAATCTTTTTTCCTATATAGATATCCAATTAACCAACACCTTACATCATTTATTGCAAACAGTCCTTCTATCACAACTCTAAAGTGCTATTTTTTGCATGTATCAGTTACTTGTATATGGAGGGACTACTGATACATGTCTATCCTTAACTCAATTCCACACTGTTTTAATTAATATTCTTTACAAGTTTTGCTATCCAATAGAATGATTCCTCACACATTGTTCTTTTTAAAGATTGTCTTGGTTCTATTTGCCCCTTTGCATTTTCATTTAAAGATATTTAAGTTTGTATATTATGGACATTTTCAAGAATGTGCAGAATTTTAACACAGGATAATGAACTCCTATGTTAACATTACCCAGCTTTAGCAGTTGTGAACTTATGGTCATTCTTGTTCCGTTTACACTCCATCTATTCTCCACCACCACCAGGTTATCTGGAAGTGAGTTCCATTTGTAAACATTTCCATATGCATCTCTAAGAGAAAAGGGACCTTTTCCCCCAATACCTACAAAAGCATATTATACCTGAAATATTATTTAATATCATCAAATGTTTAGTCAATATTCAGATTTACCTGACTTCATCACATTTAAAAATTTAGTATATTTGAATTAAGATCTAATAATGTTGCTCTATTACAACAAATTGATGCATCTTTAAGTTACTTTTAAGCAGTTTCCTCTACCATCAATTTTTTCCTTTCAATTTATTTATTGAAGAAATCATGTTATTTTTTTCCTTTGGAGTTTTCCACTATTTTAAAAAGCTTATTTAAACATAATTTTACACTTAGAAGAAAGTTACAAAAGTAAAATAAGAAATTCCTGTATACTCTTCACCTAGATAGCACAAATATAAACATTTATCACTGTAGTATTACTATTCTTTCTTTCTTTTTTTTCTCGGTTTCTCTCTCTTCTTTATATTTTTTCTGAAACTTTTGCAAGTAAGGTGCAGACATGATTCCTTTTACCTCAAAATATGTCAAAGTTTATTTCCATACAACATGGAACAATGATCACATTCAGGAAAACTATCATTGGTACAATGCTATTATCTAATTGACACAACTTATTCTAGTTTCACCAAGTTCAAGACTAGTATTTTATCTGTACTAAGATTCAATCCAGGAGGATACACTGAAGTTAGTTGTCATAGTTCCTTAGTCTTTTTAATCTGAAACACACTGAGATTTTTTTTTGCCTTTCATGAGCTTAGTACTTTTGAAGAGAACTAATCAGTATCAAGAGCAATGACAGGTCTGAAATTTTATACCCTAGATGAAAGCTATAAGTTAACTTGCCATAGTTTTGTGGACTTGAACAGAAGACACGAGATTCCTGGGTCAGAGACAAAAGACTATTACAGCACAGGAGACAATATGAGCTTCCTGTTTGTGTCAGTTCTTTGTGTCCCCAATCTCATGGGACGATGCAGAGGAACACTGTGAATACTGGTCAGCAGTGGGCTTTTGCGACAGCTGAGGGAACTCAAACTTAGGGAACACAAATCTTTTTAAATGGACTACAAGCAAACCTATCTTTTGTACCAAGGGAAACATAGTATTTATTATATTGGACAATGAATAGATCTTCCCCCTTAATCTTGAGTGAGACATTGTCTCTGTTTTCCAAGGCTCTTTTCTATATAAATGTCCTTGAAAAGATAGTCCACAACAAAAGACAGTTTGAGCTTTGTCTGAAAAATGTACAGAACTGCAAGAGACACATGGAAATTTGTCTCCCCAAAATATGCACAGCTCTTTTCTTGACTATTTGCATCTAATAAACCTTTTCATGAGTATACTACTCTGTCAGCCACTCTAATTATAATGTAGCCATAGAGGTGGGCAACAAATCCATTCAATTTGTCTCATACAGTGTTTAATTAAGGCTACCATCAACAGGGTTCCAAGCAGCAGGATGAGGCCAATTTGCAGTATTGACTTCAATCATGCCACCTGGGGTCATGGACTGACTCAGGCACCTGAAAAAATCCCCCCCCCCCAAAAAAAAAAAAAAAAACACAAACAAACATCAGTCTACCTTATAAAGTCAGGTAGCATTTTCCTTAAATTTTTATATTGACTTTTCCACTTGGTCCAAGGCATGAATCAAGGTATGACAGGATGTATTAACAAGCACACAGACTGTACCTTGACCTGCAAAGAGGAAGTCTTGGTCTAGTCAGTCTGTCATTTACAACCTTGACCAGTGAGTTTAAGCTGACCTGAATGCCTTTCAGAGCTAAGGTCATTTCACTGATGACTTCATATGAAATCGAGGGCAGATTTTGTGCCATCTTTTCTAATTGGATGACTCCCACTGTAGGAAAAATTGACGAAAGAGTGCTCATAAATAAAAATTCTATTAAAACTTAGATATAAAACATGTTTTAAAAATGAATTTTTTGACGGTTATTCCACCAGTCTTTGTACGTGAACATGATTTTACTTCTATCCGACATGAAAAGGACACATTTGTGTGAATTCCTATTTGTGTGCTTCCCTATTGATATCATTTTACTTATATATAATTAACCTGGGAAGGTTGGGTTTCTCTTTTGATTTTTCGAAATAGTCTCACACTGCAGATTTGATAAGTAGGCTAGTTCTCACAATAATATTGAGTAAATTAAAAACATTGAAAAATGCCAAACACACATACTGGTTTTTAGCCTTCTCATTTTATAAGGTGAGAAAAAAGCTTATTTGTGGCGGTGCACAGAGTCAGCTTGGAAACCCCAAACTTAGGTCGAGTGCAAAAGATATTGTATTACTGTGATTTGGGGGCCTGAATTTGAAAAAGAAAATATAAAAAATGATTGCAGAAAAGATATGAGCATAAGTCCTAGGTGTGTAAAGACAAAGCTTGAGGTAATATATAAGATAAACACCCTTTATTTAACATAAACACTTGGTTATTTTTCATTAAGTAACAAAGAACTTTAAGATCTCTAGCTTTTTCAAAAATTACTTGTTAAAAAATTGTTTAGGAGCATACAAAAAAAGTCACAAAAATGTAAGTCTCTTATGGTATTAAAAAAAAAAAAAACACAAGAAAAATAAACCTGTTATAACAGACAGTAAACCGAATTCTAGTTTTACCCTTTTATACAACTGATATAACATTTTTTTTCTGTATTAGCAAGCTAGTTCTTCATCTTATGAATAAAGCCATAAAAATTGAATCAACTTTGTAAACATTTTATACATTTTAATGCTTCTTTCATACTTGTTATTTATAAGTATTTTAAATCAAGGTGAACAAACATTACTACCCTTCAAATCTTCTATGTCTTAAAAATGCTGTTTACTATCTTATTTTCACCTACTCCCACAAAGAAGCAATTTTACTTTGACACAATTATACTCTTTTACTCAATGATATATCTATTTTATTTTCACTCATATATTTTTTGCAGCTATTGTGAGGAGCACAGTTCTATCCAAACGTAATAGCTACCACTTTTAGCCAAAGCAGTTAACTTCTGTTTCCCCCCAGCACAGAAAGAGCTGGAGGCAGGTACATGACCGCACTCAGTTATATCTAAACACTGATCAGAGCAACAGAGATCCAGGCAAGACTGACACGTGAACACACGTTATATATTTCCATTCAGTCACACACGTCTGCTTTACGTTTGTTAAACTGGTAAATGTGAACGTGTATCCCAATGTGACCCAAGACTGTGTATTCATCCTTTCCAATCTTACCTGCATTCACTTTATAATGTATAAAAACATGAGGCAAAGGTGTATATCTATTATACCTATACTAGCAACCCAGAGTTTCTGTCAGAGATGTGACAAATTGTTCCTGAGATGTTGCAAGGGGATTGAGTAAATCATTATGATCGATAGCATTATAAGAATTAACCCACTTTTATAAGCCATTACTTATAATTTAAGTATTTCAAAATGTAATTGTTACTCTCATAAATTTTAAACACTAATTGAAAACAATGCAAGCTATTTGGAATAGTAAAATTACTTATAGTGCATTTAGTTTGTGCAAGTTAATTTTTAATTGGAAAACAAACCCAAAATCTTGAAAAATATTCATGTTTTTAATAAGACATATGTTTTAAAAGCAATATTTGTTCAAACATTTACCACAACTAGAAATATTATCTAAAATTTTCCCACGATGTTATATACTAATTAATAAAAAACATTTGTAATTTTTCTTAAAATACTAAAATGTTTTCCATTCCCACCCTTGTTCTGCTAACCTGATATATCTGTTTTATTCCATTGCTTCTTAACTTGGGTCACAACAATCAACACTGTACTTGCAGAAAAATGACGGAACCAACAAATAAATTCAATGGTTAGTTCTTAAAACTAATTGAAACCAATCAACTAATATATAAACTGTTTACTAATATTGAAGAAACTTACTCTCATAAAACAAACAAACAAACAAACAAACAACACTATGACCTGTAGTTTCACAAGTGAATTCTACCAAATTCTAAGGAAGAGATCTTCAATGTCCGTTGCCTTTAAAAAAAAAAAAAAAATTATTAAATTAAAATGGGCATATAATAAGCTGCATATCTTAAGTCTGCAATTTGAGAAGTTTTGATATGCATATATCACACATATGCTTCACATGCATGATACATGTATACACTGTGAAACCATCACCACAATCAAGATAACTGTCACCACAGGTGTCCTTGTACTTGTTGATAATCCAGCTTTCCTGCTCTTCTTTCTATCCCCAGGCAACCACTGATTTGCTGTCTATCACTAGAGAGTAATTAGCATTTCCTGAAACTATATAAATGGAATAGTATAATGCATATTCTTTTTTTCTTTTTTCTTTTTTTTTTTTACTCAGTCAAGTGATTTTCAGATGTATACATGTTATTATGTGTATCAACAGTTCATTCCTTGGTGTTGTTGAGTAATATTTGATTGAATGGATTGAACATAATTTATTTGCTTTCATTTCTCTTGAGTAAATGCCCTAGGGGCCATTCCAAGCTTTCTTTCTTTTCCCCATCAAGATATAGGCTAATCATTTCCTCAACTCTTGCTCCTTTTTATGTTTTATAATAAAGTTCTCGCCTGGGCATCATTGACCTAGTTCAAAGAATTTGTGGAGTACAGTAGCTCAGTTCCTTTCAAATTGTTATGTACGTAAGAATCACCTGGACATCTTTTTAAAATATAGATTCTGTGTACGTATGTCTGGAGTAGGGTCAGCGATGCTCTATTTTGAACAAGCTCCCAGGTGACTCTGGTTTTGCTGCTGCACAGACCAAACTTGGAGTAGCAAGGTTTGGGTTGACTTTCAAACCTGGGTGACCTCCAAAGTCATCTAGAAACCTGTTGGGAATATATAAATTTACAGCAATATACTGAGACCTGCTAAATCAGATCCTGCAGCAAAGTAGAGTTTGTGAGTTTGTACTTTTACAGTGCTCTTCTTTTTGGAATCCATAGGGGTCCAGCCTGATGCTAAAGGAACTAACAACAAGTGGGGCATGTTCACTGACCAATCAGAAAGGGTATGGACTATGGCAATCAAAGAGGGTCCTCAGGGTCCCTGCTCCCACAGGCATTGCTATTTTCGTTTCTGAATATGGGGAAGTGGGGTGTTCCAGGTGGATCTTGGGAAGAACAGGGGAATCCTTTTATTATTGGCCCTAGCACTCAGAGCAGGGAGTCAGGGAAGCAGTTATTTACTAAGTATTATTGATACATTTCAATATTTTATTAACTGGTTTGACCAGCTTAATTCTGGCTGTATATTGTTGATATAGGGATTGGAGCATCACAAAAAGAAGCAAAGCATTGGTTCCCAAATTTTTGGTGAATCAGGTTGACCTAAGAAGCTTATTTAAAAAGGGAGATATTCACAGGCCAACAGTCCCTAAGATTCCAGGTCAGGTAGTGTGGGGTAGGGCCCAGGAATCTGCACTGTGAACAAATCTCTTAGCTGATTTTGATGCATGTTATCCATGACTCAGCACCCAAGGATCCCAAGCATGAATAATGAAACAGTTTCTTTGGAAAAAAAAATATATTATAGTTAAATTAGTTTAGTAGTTGGCAACTGTAAAACAATTAAAATCAGTTGAAAAATACTTTTATGCACCTTCCTTGTAAAATTCTTTAACAGTATCTACCAGTTAGTACTGTATCAGAATATTTTCTTTTTACATTTTCTTTTTCAATTACAGTTGACATTCAATATTATTTCATATTAGTTTCAGGTGTACAGTATAGTGGTTAGACATTTATGAAGTGATCCCCCCAATTAGTCTTGTACCCACCTGGCACCATGCATAGTTATTACAGTATCAGTGACTGTATTCCCTATGCTGTACTTTACATCCCTGTAGCTATTTTGTGACTACCAATTTTTACTTCTTAATCATTTCACCTTTTGCACTGATTCCTTCCCAACCCTCCATTATATATACCCAAAGAAATGGCCCTTTTCTCATTTTTGCTTCTCAGCTTCTGCCTTACCATGTAATGGTCTACTTAAGTATCACTTTTGCGTTAGAGAGTAAGAAAGGCTGCTGAAAATCCTAATGTTTGAAATGGGCTATAGATAAAAACGTTAAGTTCCAGAGATGCTTTTTTTAAAATGTGAAACAGCCTTGAGCCTCTCAGTGAATCAGTGCTCTTCTGAGATTCTTCCTCCCCCTCCCTCAATAACATTCTGGGGCTGTATTGCATTTAGGCACACTCTCCTATTTCCAAAGAATTTTGTGCACATTCTTTCTACTGCTTTACCCCTCACTTATCACTTCTCAAAATTCAACGGAGGAATAATCACACCAACATAAAAAAGGGTGCTTGGAAAAAACCCAGCAGATTCAAGCCAGTCTTACCGCTCTCACTTGAATGAAAATCTCAGGGGCCCATGACTCTGCACTGGAGCAAATATTACGGGTAGATCTCACACACAGGAATGTTTGAGGACCCTGGACTTAGCCCTGCGCAGTATAGCTTCTAGGGCCCCCACTCTACCAAATCTCTCTTGAAATCCCTATGGCTAGTTCTTGCCAAATCCCATAGTATCCTTCACAGTCTTCCACCATCCTACCCACAAAACACTCTTGTCTCACTACTGCGAAGAGAATGGCTTTACTTTTCAAATCTGTATATAATAAAACTGAAGTGGAAGGGGACGTTGGGAAAATAAGAACTCACCCTACCTCCCACCCCCAAATCATGCTTTATGAAGTAAGTGTAACATGAATGGTAGGTCTTCGTGATTGTTAAGGAAGGCTATTTACTATTTTCCTTAAATTTAACTTAACACTCATATCCTTTGGCATCAAACCAGTTCTCTGACCTCAGCTTCATTTGCTGAGTCTTTTATATCTCATCACCTAATCACAGGCATTCTTGGTGATTCTGCCTCACCTTGGGAACTCAGAAAAAGGAGGATACATTATTATTTTCCCAGAAGTTTCCTCCCATGGTTTTTGTCTTATCATTATTTCCTTCCTATGTCAAGGTTCTGAATTGATGTTTGAGACTAGGAATAAAATCTCTTCTTTCCTTTGAGGAAAGTGTCCCCAGTTCTTTTTCACCATCACTGGGGCTGCCTTACTTGGTCTTTTGGTCTTGACCTTTAAACTTTGGCTTGATGCATTATTTGTCACCAATCTGCAGCCTCTTATTTTTCTCACTAGTTATGTAAGTGCTGCAGAAGATAGCTTATACTCTATGAAAGCCACATTCCTATAAAGCTTTATTATTTTAAGCTTTCTTAATATGAAATTCTCTGAAATATTATTTTCAAATTCTATTTCGGCCACATAGCAATCTTGTTTTCCAGCTTTGCTTTTGTTCCTTTGCTTCACTCTGGCTTTCTGGTATCTCACTTGCCCTGAGCACATTCTACAAAGGAATAAATGGTTTTATGATTAAAGTCGAAAGGGTCTCAGATCTCCTCAGAAATATTCTAAATTTTACGCATTTCATCTCACTGCAAGATCTGATATTTTCTCAAATGCTCAGTTACTTATTTCAAAGTCTTTGTGATGTCTTGGTGTATGCGTATGTTAGTTTCCCTTCCCCCTGTTTCCCATTTGCCTCCTCTGCAAATTGCATGCACAGCCCAGAACGAAGAAACACACTCCCTACCTGAGAGAGGAGGTGGCAGCTTCTATCAGGCTGACAAATGATTACTTCTGAGCGTGACCTGCACCTACCGGTGGTTTCAAAAGTAAATGACTGTCAGAAATTTTTATAATTAAATGAAATGTCCACAAGTTGTTCTAAGGCATGTGATTATAACAACAGACCACTAAGTCTTTTAAACGTCTGTAAAAGTATGGTGTAGAAGTTCTTACTTGAGGAAGAGATTTCTGCCTGCAGGTCTGTGGATAAACTTAACTTCCCACAAAATCATTTCTAAACACATCTTTGACATACAGCAAGAAAATAAAATTTTAAAAAATGACTGTATCCTACTCCATGAATAGCAAGAAAATCTGAAAACTAATACATCAAAGCTGCCACAAACAACAAAATGATAACAATTTGGTCTGCTCAGTGAACAAAATTACCTATGATATAGTTTTCCTGCCCTTCTAACTAGAAAGGCAAAATCTAAATGTTTTCCAGATAAACTGACAAGTTCTGAAATGGATTTTTCCATTGGTGGGTGGAAGTGGGAAGCAGAGAACAGTGACTTGCTTGCTTTTCTATTTACATTAAGGCTATTTTTAATCATGCAGTATAAGGCTCATAACATAATATCTTTTCTCTTTTTCTTATCTAAAACCTACCTAACTCTACTCTTAAAGGGCAGTGTTAGAAATCTTGGAAACATTTGAATTCCCAGACTGCATTGCCTTTTACTTTTATTTTGAAGGATGAAGAGATCTCAGCTAGGAAGTACCTGGAGTCTTTTGGAAGATCCCTCAAGCAGAACAGTGTTTAATATATTACCCCTTTTTGCACACAAGGTATGCTTTAGTGGCATTAAGAAAATATTACCTTTGAGAGGTCACCTGAGCCGACTGCTCACCCATAGAACTTTTCAATTGGACAGCAGCAATTTCAGGATGTCTGGAACTTACAATCCACTTTCACACCGTAAAGGGCGGGTTTTCAATATTTAGTGCCAACCTCAAAGAATGGCGCAAAAAAAAAAAAAAAGAGTATATAGGAAAGGATAGGGGACAAACAGACAATCGGCTGCCCAGATCTGAGCCACCAAACTCCCTCATCATCAGAACCTCTGTTCTATCGACACTGTCTCCACATCTCTCACATGTCTCTTCTTTTTTCCACCAGCTTCATTTAATTCTGTCCATATATTCCACTTACACTGCTTCCCAATTTATCATAATAAAGCCCAGATCTTATCATGGCCTTCCTGCTTCTGGAAGCTTTTCATGGCTTCTATTCACTTCCAGTCTTACTCTAAACCTCAGTCGATTCTCCCGGCTTTGTTCTTACACTCTGTCTTCTCCAATAAGGCTAAATGACTCCGGGTGACTGGTGGACCCAAGCCATGGGCTTGGCCAATTCTGCAATGATGACTAGTGCCCCTGTAACTCTAAAAATGACGTCATTTGGAAAACAAATTTTGTGGTCACTGTATATGTCATCTATACATGATATTGCAGTTTCCCATGAACTATGTTCCAGACAGTTTCATTTTCATCTAAACATTCACAGGAATTTATCTATGCTTTATCTCATGCAATTATTTTTTATGACTTTCTTTTTCTTTTTTTGTTTTTATATTTCTTTCCAATAGTTATTATATATTATGGGAAGAGAGAAATTATGGTAGTGTTTATGGACTAAATGCTTATGTCTGCCCCCCCCGCCCCCAAACTCACCTGTTAAAATATTAACCCTCAATGTGATTGTATCTGGAGACAGGGCCTTTATGGAAGTAATTAAGGTTAGGTGACGTCATAAGAATAGGGTGCTGATCCTACAGAGTTAGTGTCAGTGTAAGAAGAGACCTGAGAGCGTTCTCTCAATCTCTCTCTCTCTCTCTCTCCCCCCCCCCCCCCCATGTGAGGACATAGCAAGAAGGAGGCCATCTTTAAGCCGGAAGAGGACTGTCCCCAGAACCTTACCATGCTCTACCATAATCTTGGACTTTGAGCCTCCAGAACTGTGAGATGGTATTCTGTTATGGAAGCCTGAGTTGACTAATATAGTAGTCTATAAGAATTTATTTTTCACAAACATGGTTATATACTTAAAATATCAAGGACAATAGCTTGCCCATAGTAGGTTAGTACACACACACACACACACACACACGCATGCATGCAAGTGTGCACACACTTATGTTGTTCAAATTACAAGATTTTTCAGTTAGCTTCAGTAAAACTGCTGTATTTTAATAATCTACCTGGATCAGTTGGATTTGACCATTTTGTTTGCTGTCCTGATAAACAGATGTTCTCCTTTCAAGGCAGTGATAGCTGAAATTTATATCCTTAGGTAGAAGTGTGACCTGAGACATTGAAAGGTTTATAGTTTCTTAAGATATACATTTTAATAATATGTATTTGTGAGAATCAATTATATGCATAAAAGAGAAACATTCATTTCCCCCCCCAATCATTACCACTTTTTATTATAAAGTTGTGAGCCTCTGAGGAAAGAAACCACTAAAACTCTAGGTCTGCCCCATCTCTACATTAAATATTTAATAATGTCTCTTACTTGTAGGTATATTTCAAGGCAATTTATCCTGGGAAGTTCAAGTTGGAGTTATAGCTTTTGCTGTCCCTGAATTGCTTATGCTTTGCCAGCTGCTAAAGCATTACAGACATTCCATCCTGGTCTTACTGGCTTCGTGAACACCACAGAGCTAAAAGCCATCTTAGATACTGAACTATTTGGGCCCTTCTTGAAGATATTAACACCTCGTTAAAAATACTTACAGACACTCTGATGTCACAGTCACCAAACATTTAATTTCTAGACTCCCTATCAAATTCTGTCCTCCTAATGATTTCCCCAATTTATGGATTTTGTTTCCACGGTAGGAAGGTCTAGGATATCAAGTACTGATTTTATGTTTGTTTAAGTTTATACTCCAGCTTTCGAACATGTAGTGCAATACATGACTGGCCTGTTAATAGACAATAAAAGATACCATTTCACTAATATTATAATATAGACTATCCATGAATTACTAATTAGCAATAGATTAATGCAACGTGAACATACTGTTAAAACTATGGATTGCAATTATTAAACATTCTTTGATGATTTGAAAAGTCACTTGTGTGGCAACGTGTTGTCTCCAGGTCATTGTTTTGAGCATATTTCTTCCTGTGCTATAGACATGCAGCTATATTTTCCTCTTAATGTGGAGTTTTTCCTAATTTGGGCTATAGAAACTTATAGACATTAATCAGGATTATGCTAAAATGGCAGTGCTTTCAAATGTCTTTCTCTGACTAATGCCTAATATGTTATCTAATTGATGAGGAGAGGAAAGCGAGTTTCAGTAGAATAAGAACATTTTCCCCCAAGTAATTCTATCTAAATCTGGCATAATATGAACTATATATCTTTAGGATTACTGTAAAAGACTATAGTAACCTTTTCTTTAAAATGTTCTTGCATTTTCATGTGGTTTCACACTGCCAGTTCCTTTGGACCTGATTCAAAATGTCAAAACTCTCCTGTGTTTCCACTCTTGACTTAAGATAAATTGTTTCTTAGAGAAACTTTTCTTACAGGTTCTAAAATTTTTTGTCTAAGCTTCTGAAAAGAACAGACCATGAGTTTAAGTGAAATGTAAAGACCATCAGTTTATTGACACAGATTCTTTTCTTAATGAATCAGAATGTCAAGGCTATGGTCAGGATGAGTTTATATTAAATTGTTTAAATTGTAACGTATTATGTTTGCCCCAGAAATAATTACGTTAATTATTAAAATTGGATTATTATCTAAGAAAACACGTTAGGGGTTTTACGGCACTCTGTGTTAATTTGGTTAAAATGTTACAATTTGCCCCTCCCCCAAGAATTCTTAAAAATACTCATATGTATATGAACTAAGGAAAGGTTAGTGATATTTTAAATTATTCTGCCCAGGGAAACAGAGGAAACCACTCTAGAGAAATGGACTAAGTATTCATGAATGGACAGCATGGATTTGGCTCCAGTCATTAGAAACAGAACCAAGAAGAAAAGCAAATTTCTTGGATTTAGGAACATTATCACAGAGCCTCTGAACTGACAAGACCAGACATTTCTAAGGTTGCTGTAAGAGACTAAAAAGACGTAAAAAGACTGAAACATTCTATCAGACTGGAAAGACTCTCCCCATCTTTATTATTTCTTTTTTATGGAAAAAAATCAATTTATTGCATCCAAGATTAAAGAAAAAGAGAATATTAGTGTTTCCTTGGAATAATGATAGCATGATATCAAGATAGATTTTTTTTTAAATGTCTTAAAGGCAACACGAAAAACATTGATTACATTATGTTTTCAATTTATGACAAGTAATTTGTCTCCACAATAAAATTTACATTTGGTGAATATTTCATCAAGATATTTAGACCAATTTATTTCTCAGCCTCAGTAGCAAGGGAAAAACTACTCTAATGTGAGCAATTTAATTTAATCTGTTTTATCAAACCATGCTTAGCATTGGAAAAGAATCCCCTGAGATTCTTTTCTCTCAATTCTGTAGAAAACAATTTATTTTTCTAGGCTGTGGTGAGTCGAAATAATGTTCTCCAGGCTGTCTTTTTTTTTTTTTTTTGGTAGTAAATATCTGTTCTCATAGGCTAATTAAGGAAATGTGCTTGCAGCAAATCAAGCACCATAGATTACAAATTGCTGAGAAACTTCCAGGAATAAATGACGGAGTGAATTAAAATGCCAGAGACACTCCCTTCAAAGTTTCCTATTGACATATCCAGGAAATAATGTAAAAAAGGAAAAAAAAAAAACAAACTCAGTATTCACAATTAATGATAATAATTTAATGTGTACCATAAACTGTTAGAATTTACTTCAAAATTCTAAAATAGATCCCAGGATTAAGAGACCAGACCTGTAAGAAATATGAACACTACCTGAAAGGAGACCATTTGGTCAGGATTCAATTCAATTCAACAAACAAACAAGAATACCACAAATGACTTCTGAACTGGACATTGGGAGGACTCCGTAGTCAGTCTTTAAGTCGAATTTCAAATGCACTTTCAATATCTCTACCTTTGAGGAGAGAAACCTGTGGTCAAGACTTGAAGTGACATATTCCGATGCATTTTATTATTGATATTTTTACTAACCCAGAGCTTTTGTCACAAATCCAGTAGATCTTTTTCCTTTCATCACGAATGAATAAAACACATTTTTATACATTCTGCATGTTTAGTTTGCAGTGGAGAGCTAAAAGTTGTTGATGCCAAAGCTGTCCTAGTTCCAGAGCTACTGAAGAGGGCAGAAGCTACCTCCACAGAAATTTGGCTCTGGCCAAGGCCTTTGGATTCTTGAAATATATAGATGAATGAGAGTTAAAAGAGCCCTATAAACTTCAGTCTGTCTATCCAAAGTTAAGTTGAACAGTGATTGATAACAAATGATGCTTATCAGGAAAGAACTCTGTTCTGATATCCCAAAGAGTTTCCAAACCAACCCTTGTCACTTACAAGCTGTATGAGACTTGGACAAATTATTCAGTCCCATTGAGCTCAGGTTTAATACCATTAAAGCTGCATATCTCTTAGCATTATGGACAAGAGCAGTAAATACATTTATAAATACATTTATAAAGCCCCTAATATGGTGCCTGGCACATAGTAGGCACTCAATCAATGTTTCTCTTAACATCTACATGGACATTTTCATATATTTAATTGGGTGTTCATTTAAATCATCTCATCAATTTGTTATGCACATATTCAAAATTAGCAGTATTTAGATTGGTTTCATAATGGCGATGGCAGATATGAATCTTCAAGCCTCATTCACCATGTGGACTTTGGAGGAGGGATGAGCAATGAAACTTTCTTTGTAATAAATAGGTTTCCTCTTCATCTTAAATTCTTACTCCATTCAGGATGAAAACAACCACTCCAGTGTTTTCCTTTTATTCAGGAAAAAAAACTCAAGCAATGTAGGCTACTTCTTCTCCATCATTTCTCATTAGAGAAGCATTTAATTGCACGTTGGGAGGAACACATAGCTTCTTGTCCTCAGGGGTTGTGTGTGAACATTGGCTTGAATTGCTTTATGACATTATCTCACTATCTGCAGAAATATTTGCTTCGTCATTTGGTTTCTGGTTATATGGCTTTTCCTCTATACACTATGCAAGACCACTCTGACCCTGTTGGCTCTTAGCATCCTGTCTGCAACACTGTTACTGCATAAGATGACATGGGTGACAATTTATGTCTCCTCAACGTGGATGAGAACTTGACTTGGGCTATCCCAAGCCACTTCCCTGGGATCTCCATGCTGTTATCTGTATTCCACACATCAATGTCATGGTGAGCTGGAGAACTCTGAGAAGCTTGCCAGTTCCCAGGCAGTCATGCAGGAAGGGGGCATACCCTCTTTTATTTGTAAAACCCAAACCTCTATGGGGTTCTATTCCTCCTCTTAGGGAAGGGGATTTGCTGCAACTTCACAAACATCTGATACTCTGGAGTCCCTTCCAGGTCTCCTTTCTCTTTCTTTATCTTAAAGAATCTTTTTCTAGCCTGGGTAGTGGTGATAGAATTGGATCATGTATTCTTCAAATAGGCCACTTGAATGTGGCCTAAACAAAAACAAGAATTTGATGTTGGTAATAGTTTTGCTTAGATTAGATTTCCTTGGAGCAAACCAAGGCCTCATATCTCTTGGACCAAAATGGAACAGATATTCTGACAGGGTAAAAAGGAATTGTACCTGCAAGTGTCAGATGCATAGACTAATACTTCGAAATATTAACTTTTTCCATTTCCCTCATTAGAAAAAGAAAAGAAATGCATCTTGAATTAGGACAGTTTTATTTCAATCATCACTGCTTTGAAAAAGAACAGCCAATGGACTCATTTCACACAAAGCCAGATGTCATTCTTCTATTTTTCTCTAATGGATAGATAAACAAATCGGGAAATAGATACTATAACTGGAATCAATCAACTCCTAAAGGATTAATTTGGCAAACCAAAAGGTATAAGCATGATAAACATCATGCCGCCATCCATGCAATAACATAAAGCCCAAATAGCATACATTCAGATTAAAATTGCTTGCATGGAGTGATTATGAGTTTTGGATGTGTGAATAATTAAATATTTGTACATGGGAAATGATAGCAGATCTCAGTTCATTAAAAAAAAGTCTTTTATATTCACATGAGGGTGGTAACACTAGCAGTCATTTTACTAAAAGCTAACAATTTATACTTTCTCTGTGTTGCCCAAGTACTTAATATGTATTAATTCTATTAAGTACTTAATATGTATTAATTCTATTAAGTTTTACAACTCATTATTATTCCCATTTTGGTTGCCAGATTTAGCAAATAAAAATAAAAGATACCCAGTTAAATTTGAATTTCAGGTAAACAGGGAATAAATTTTATGAAAAGCATGTCCCAAATATCAAATACAAATTATTCATTGTTTATCCAAAATTCAGATTAAATTGGGCATCCTTGATTTTCTATAGCATCTGGCCTCACTTCACAGGTGAGAAATCTGAGGCACATGTGAAATATATATACCACTCCATGCCTGTCTCAAAACTGGATTGTTCTAGATCTACTTGTCAAATAAGAGCCCAGGTCAATCCCTACTGAACTATGTTCCTTCTGTTGTCTTCAAGAAAAGTGATTAATCTCAATTCATATTTCCTCGGAATCTCTTAATAGCAATTGCTGACACGTAAGCACAATGAGGAGCTGTAAAGAACGCTTTCCACTCTAGATTTGTCTGCCGTGTCAGCCATACTCGGTCAACTTGCTGTCTCTGGGTGTCTTTGTCACTTCATAAGTTCATTCAAATGTTCCTTATTTGGAGTATTTCTCTGAAGTATTATCTAGAACATTTCAACAAAGGATAGGCCGAACTCTAATAGACTTTAACTCTTCCAACCAATTTTCAGCCACCTAGTTTTCTAGTTTCCCTTGTCACTGCAGCAGCTTTTTGGAAGCAGAACAATGACTGTATTTTCTATGACATCCCACTTAAACAATAAGTCATGATTAGGTGTAAGCTTTTTAAAAAATGGTATTTGGGTACAAATTTCAGGTTCCTCCTAAATGTTACTTTCTGTACATGGTTTAAGGATTTCACTTCAAGAATTCTGTACCTGACATACTTTATATAAAAATTTGTGAGTACTCAGGGGTTATAACCAGAGACCTTCTGGAATCAGACACATTTACGACAGACAAATAATTGGCCTCCCTCTGCAAATGTTTTACCAAATTTTTATGGTATATTTTAGATGAAGGTATTTCCTGCACACATATTATTAACAATTCTGGTGCATATAATAATCTTTACCCAAAATAGTTTATTACTGTATCAATATACAGTGGGTGTTTATAATGTGCCCGTTACTTCACTAAGTAGTTTCTATACAAAATATTATTGAAAGCTCACAATAATCCTTTTGCATTGATTGCAGTTATTCAATTTTATATAAAAAGAAATTGAATCTCAGCCAAAATCATACAGTAAGTGAGGGAGTAGGAATTCTAACTGAGCCAAGGAACTTAGCCATGATGGGATATTGTGTTCTTTACCGATACAAAAGACACCTCCCATTTGTGGATCATATATGTCAGCATATTTCTCTGGGCTGGAGCTACTTCATGCAGCACACCTGCCATTAAGGGCCACGTTCCTGAGGTTAGCCTTTTGGAGATGTTGTCCCATGCTGATAGAATCTCCATGAAAACCCATCAGGTATAGCACATTTGTGTCTTGAATGGAAGGGAATAAGTCAATCACTCCCAACACTGTTTTCAAAAAAATATTCTTGAATTTTCCACTCATCTCTCCTACAAAAATCTTCTGGCTTCCTATTAGAACTCCAAGGCCAGGGAGTTAATATTTATTCAGATTGTCCAAGCTAACTCAATCTTCTACTACATAATATATGTTTCTGCTTGTTTTTTTAAAAAATAAAAAGCTATTATATATTGAGCACCTATGTTGCTTAGTACCCTGAAATGTGGATAATAACATTGCCATTTCACAGATGGGTAAACTATATATAGACAGGTTTAGCAGCTTGCCCAATGCTGCACCTCCGGTAAGGACAAAATCGAGGGCTGCAAGTATTCCAGTGGTATGTTATACTTCTAACTTAGTGTCTATAAGCTCTTATTCTCATATCATTATCTTTTTTTTTACATGCCATTTATTTAAAACATAGCATATCATATACACTTGTTTCTAGCAAGGGTGGAATTCAGTTTATTTTTGATACTATGAAATCTTTCCAAGTGGATCCATTTCTAGTATGTCCAGAAGGGCTTTGTCATTGCATAGTTTAAGTTTTAACATTTTATATGTATATACATATATGTGTGTGTGTGTATATATATATATATATATATATATATATATATATATATATATATATATATATATAGAGAGAGAGAGAGAGAGAGAGAGAGAGAGAGAGAGAGAGAGAGAGAACTTTTGTAAAAAGTTCTTGAAGAATGAAAATAGCATCATATTGAAACAGTGGAATATTTAATGAACTTTCAGTAGATGGTAATCCTTCAAGATTTACAATGGCTGGGGGCTTTTAGAGGTATCTTAAGAGTCTAGACGTCATTTGAATCCAAAATCCTATAAATTGCTGTTTCTTTGAAGCTCACTTAAAATAAAGTTTTCTTTGTAATGTTAGCATTATAGAAACTCACTTTCTATAGCTGTTGCCAAAGAATCATACATAGTATTTATGAACCCTGATGAGTGTGTTTTAACATCAATAATTTTCCTGAAAGCTTTTTATCCACTTTGGACATGTGTTTACAAGATGAGCAATAGAGTGTTTTATTTGTAAATAAAGAGTTCTTTTGAAAGCCAGATTGAAAACATATTTAAATGCACAAAATCTTTACTTCCTCCTTTCTTTCAACATTCATTAAAATCTACTTAAATAATGAATATTATGTTCAATGTACATCATTTTGGAGATAGTCAATGGATATTAGCATTTGAAACTCAGTGAATGGGTACAGATAACAGACAGAAGTGTGTCTGGTGCTTTTTGCCTTCTTTAGTGATATTCTGATTTTTTAGATAACATGAATAAAATGGACAATTTGTATTTAAGAATATATTTGAGTTTAAATTCCTGACTATGTAATTGTGCATGATTTCTCCCCCGCATTATAAAGAAACAGAATATCTATTTATGGTTTATGTTAATTGCATCTGGGAGTTAAAAACACTTGTAATTTAAATAAAATTAATCTAAAAAGCTGTGAAAATCTGGTTTAGCTCATCTCCTGAAAATCCTCTAAAGTCATGCTCAGTGTCTCTCCCCTTCCCAGAGTGTGAATAGATTCATTATATATTACAAAAACAATTTAAATTATGTCATATAAAATAACTATCAATCCAATCAATGTGAATAAAATACCCCAAATCCAAAACCTGCAAGCTACTGACTAGAGTTCTTTTGGAAAGAGAACCAGGCCCAGGAGATTGCAATTATTCCTATAAATAAGAAGTAATCTTCCAAGTGATATAGTTGTGCATGTTTTCCCCACCGTAGACAGCATAGGGCAAGATCCCTAAATAGTCATTGTTTGAGGATCAATAAAGTCGATGAAATGATTTAATAAGAGACTAGTAACCCTGTGTAAAATATGTGGAAATATAGGAATAACAAAGTAAAATCCTTCAAAAACCTATTCTAGTATGAAAACAGTGATAATACTAACTGGTGAAATTGCCCAAATCAATTTTTTTTCTCTTTCTTTTTTAAAAGCCCTTATTTATTTGTTTGTAAAGTTACAGTTGACATGCAATATTATTTTATATTAGTTTCAGGGATTCAGCATAGTGGTTAGACATTTATATAATTTATGCAGTGATCCCCTGATTAGTCTAACACCCACGTGGCCCTATACATATCTGTTACATTATTGATTATATTTTCTATGCTGTACTGTACATCCCTGTGATGATTGTATAACTACCAATTTGTATTTCTTAATCCCTTCACCTTTGTCACAGAGCTCTCCAACCCTCCTCCCCCAAATCAGCTTTTTCATAACTCTGGGAATTAACAAAAGGCCTACAAAAATCCAAGGGGCATTTATTCAAGAAAAATGGATGGATCTGAATAAGAACAGAGAGTTTGGTAGCATGTCAACATATCCGCATTCTGTTCTCTCTACCTGTGAAGTAGTTTGAAAGCAAAAGGCTAGTAATCATAGCAGCCTTCCAAACCACTAGAGGCAGACAGAACCTGCCATTATCTGTCATGTCTAGCATTTCCATAGACACACCCACTTGTGGGGCTCCTCTTTTTGTGACTTGACTCAGAGCTCATTTACTATACATAGCTTTTAACACTGAGTCTATATTTGTAGAAAACCATCAGTGGCAGTTGTTTAAAATTGAAGCTGCCTGAAGCAATGAGAATAGTTGGGGCAAATAAGAAGCTGACCAAAAAAAACATGAAAGAATTGGGGAAGGAGATGTCTACAGGGAGATTCCGACACATTCCTGGGAATCTAGAATGCTTCACATATGTGCAAGGATGAGTGCATACCCCGCAAAGATCTCGTCTCTCATTACTGGCTGATCTGGGAGCTCTATACACACTAGAACAAAGAGGAAGGGTAGTTGTAAATTGCCTGCCCAATCTTCAAGGCATGCCCAAACATGCACAGAAAGGCCCTCAGCAGACTGGGAAATATGTAGGTTCAAAGCATTTAAGGAAATCTCTGACCAATAATTAGCTGACACTGGCTAGCTGAGCAGAGACTTGAATAATCACATATGACAAAGAATACAGACTTTACAGAATTAGCTCAGGAAAGTCATTAAACAAACACCACCAATGACAACAATAACAAACAGCAACACAAGAAACTCCCAGAAGATAATATGATTTCCATATTAGCCGCAGTATAGTACTTAAAATACCCATTTTTTAACAAAACAATATAAAACACTAAAATAAAAAACAAAAACTAAGACCCATACACAGGGGAGAAAAGCAGTCAGTAGAAACTATCCCTGAGGAATTCCACATTGAACTTGGCAGATTTTAAATCAATTGTTTTAAATATATTCTGAGAATTAAAGGAATCAATGTCTAAAGATGAAAAGAAAGCATAAAAAAGTCTCACCAAATACAGACTGGTAAAGAGATTGGTAAAGAGACAGAGATTAGAGAAAAAAGAACCAAATAGAATTTCTGGAATTGAAAATTATAATAACAAATTCCAAATTTGATTTGAAATATTAATATAGATATCCAAGAAGCCCAACAAACTAAAAGTGGGATAAACTGTAAAAAGTGCACATCTAAGATTCATATGCAAAAGTTTGATCCTTATCTTATACCATATACAGAAATTAATTCAAAATATACATATATTAAAGACCTAAACATAAGACCTGCAACTATCAAAGTTCTAGAAGAAAACATAGGGAAAGCGTTTCATGACATTGCACTAAGCAATGATTTCTTGAATATGACACCAAAAGCACAAGCAGCAAAACTGTAAATACACAAATGGTTTTAAATACATAGGTTTTAAATATTTTTGTACACCAAAGTATACACTCAACAGAGGTGAAAAGGCAATTTATGGTTTGGGAGAAAATATTTATAAATCATATATCTCGTTATGGGACAATTTTCAAAATACATAAAGAAATCCTACAATTCAACAAATGAATCAAACAACCCAATTTAAAAATGGGGAAAGGAATTGAATAGATATTTCTCCATAGATAATATTCTAAATGGCCAATAAGTATTTTACAATTGGAGCTGAGAGAGTGATTATAATTCTGCTTTCAAATAAAGATAGCCTATGACGACACTGCTGAGTAATTCATAAACATGCCAATGAATGATGTTAATCCATTTTATTTCCTAGTCTTAGTCTCTGAAGATGTTCACTGATTTCCTATGTAGAGTAAAGCAGCTTGCTAAAATACTTTTGTTCAGTTCTGTATATCTGAAAACAGCAGTGTGTTCTCTGATGTTTACCTGCAGTGGCACCTAGTATAAAAAAATAAAGATGTCTTGCCAAAAACAAACAAACAAACAAAAAAAACTCACTAAATTAAAAAAAAATTAAATCATACAAAGTATGTTTTCAGATCACAGAAAAATGAAATTAAAAATCAGTAATAGAAGAAAATTTGAGAAATTCACAAATATTTGGATAGTAAATAACTTACTTCTATGTAAGTAAAGAATCAAAAATGAAATCACAAGGGAAATTAGAAAATGCTTTGAAATGAATGAAGAGAAAGAAATAGGATATCAAAACTTATGGAATGAAATTAAGCACTTTATATAATTTATATCTGTAAATTATTATATTAAAAAAACCCACAAATCCATAACTAAAACTTCCACCTTAAGAAACTACAAATCAATGAGCAAACTAAACACCAAGCAAGCAAAATTGAGGCAACAATGATGATTAGAGCAGAACTTAATGAAATAGAGAATAGAAAAAAAATGGAGAAAATCAATAAAACCAAAACTGGTTCTTTGAAAAAAATTATACTTGACAAACTTTTAGTTAGACTGACTAAGAGAAAAAAAATAGACTATTGAAATGACTAAAATCAGAAATTAACTGATTTTTGACCAAAGTGCCAGAATAATTCAAAGGGAAAAGAAAAGGCTATTAAACAATTAGTTTAATAGAGAACTGGATATCCACATGCAAAAGAATAAATTTGAAATCAAGTCTCACAATATATACAAAAATAAATTCAAAGTGGTTCCAAAACTTAAATGTGAAAGCTAAAACTATAAAAGTCTTACAAGAAAACTAAGTGTAAATTTTCATAACATTGTAATAGGCATTGATTTCTTAGAGATGATACCAAAGCACAAGCAAAAGAGAAAAAAAAAAGAAATTGTGAGTTATCAAAATTAAAAACTTTAATGCTTCCAAGGGCACCATTAAGAAAGTAAAAAGACAACCCACAGTGCGAGAAACTATTTGCAAACCATGTATCTCGTCAGGTACTTGCATTCAATATGTAAAGAACACAATCAGCTTAGTAGTGAAAAGAAAAAAAGACACAATCAAAAAATGTTGAAAGGATTTGAATGAATATTTCTCCAGAAAAGATATACAAATGATAAATAAACACACAAAAAGATGCTTAACAACACTAGTTATTAGGAAATTCAAATCAAAACGAGATTTCGCTTTACATCCACTGTGATACCTAATCAAAAAGTCTGGTCATGATAGGTGTTGGAGAAGTTGCAGAGAAATTGGATCCCTTATACTGCTGGTGGGAACATAAAGTAGTGTAACTGCTTTGGGGAATAGTTTGGCAATTTCTAGCAAAGTTATATAGAGAGTTATCCTTTGACCCAGCAGTTCCACTTCTAGGTATATACCCACAGAGTAGATGTCCACATAAGAACTTGTACATGGATGTTCACAACATTATTATTCATAAAAGCTGAAATGTGGAAGCAACCTAAATGCCCATCAATTGATGAATGGACAAACAAAATGTAATATAGCCATATAATCAATATTATTCAGACATAAAAAGATGTGAAGTACTGACATGTAATACAACAGGAGTGAATTTTAAAAACATTATGCTAAATGAGATAGGCCAGAAACAAAAGGCCACGTACTGGATAAGTTCATTTGTGATTCTGGACATCTTTATGTCCAGAAAAGTCAAATTAATAGAACCAGAACGTGTATTAGTGTTTGCCAGAGGCTGGTTGGAGATGGAAAGAGAGGGGATCTAAAGTAATTGCTAATGGGTATGGATTTTCTTTGTGGGGTGATGAAAATGTTCGGAATTAGAGGAGGTGGTTGTGTCACTTTGTGAATATACTAAAACCACTGATAAATCACAAATAAAATCCAGGTGCTTCACATATTTAATATAAAAATGTTGTGTGACTACTCTTATTTAATGGTTAAAAAAAATCAGTTGCAAGACTGATTGACTCACAGAAGTAATACTTTTCTGATAAAATTGTGGCATTGCATTGTTCTGGAAATATTAATATCACATGGTCAAAAAGTAATGGCTTGTCATATAAATGTAACTTTGTCAGATTGTCTAGGCTTCAAATTCCATGACACATGTCAAGACTGGCATCCATTCTTTAAAAAAAGAACCTTGTATAAGGCACTTGCAGCCCACTAATAGAAATAATCATGAAAAATGTACAACCTCTAATACATGTCTGTGTCTGTGCAACTCAGGGTAGAGAGAAACATCTGGGACTTGCAAAGCATGTGGGGTAACGACATCACCTGATATACTCTAGATAAAAAAGTAAAGGCTTAAGAAGCTACATAAATGAAAAACAACATTAAAAATGGTATCACCAACTGGGTCAGAAGAAAGCAAATTTATTCTAGGCTTGCAAGTTTTGAAAAGATTTCAATTTGTTTGCTTCTCTATCCGGGAGATTTGGAAAGGAAAAAGAATTGATGTGTTCTCTCCTTTGAAATAGCTATAGCCAAACACAGTATCATAAACCATAATTTATGACCTGTGTTTAGAAAAAGTATATAAAACATTCTCTCAGGTTATTTTTCTTGAGTTGATGGTTTTTACCTGCCTTTATGCCGTTAGGTAATTACCTTTCGGACTGTTTTGGATTGGAAAACACTCTGTTGGTGTGGACATTATATTTTTGGTCTAATTAATCTTCCTTCCCATTTCTTGCAACTCCCTGATATTCCTTTGGGAAACTGAATATCTCCTAATGCATGTGTTCTTTAAAACATTGCCAATCAAGGAGTCTCAACCTCCCATAATGTAAGGTGGGTGAGTGAGTGAAACTCAACCATCAAATTCTCCAGGAATCATCAGTCTGTGTCAGAGAGACACAAAAGCTGACAAATGATGCTCATTCATGCCTTCTGCAGGTCCCTCAAGAGACTGGTGGCCCATTTATTCTTATTACGCAGGTCCTGAGAATAGGTCCCAGTTGGTTGAAGTTCTAGTTTTTCTGTATATCCTTTGATTCTTTGAGCATCTTCTTATCCTTTCAGCAAATGTCTTCTATGTGCTGAATTTACCCATATTGTGTTTCTGTTGCTTGAATCATATTATCCCCCTTCAATTTAGGAGTTTAGACATGGCTCTGACCATCTAGGGTTATCTATCAACACAGTGATCGACTGAAAAATTATTCTACTATCCAGGAAGTAAATCTGCAATTGATATTGCTACTTGAGAATTGCCTTCTATTGTTACCTGCTTCCTTGGTACCTAGAGTTACAAGGGAGGCCACAAGAGATATCAATTTTTTTATTCCTGTGGTATGTTTCATCCTTTCATTGGTTTGGGAAATAAAAACCAATGACCTAGGTATTAGTATAGAGGGGCATACATATATATAGGTGTGTGTGTGAGTGTGTGTGTGTGTGTGTGTGTGTGTGTGTGTGTGTGTGTGTTTATCTACATGCATATTTACTAGGTGTTTAATGACAATAAACAATTAATAATTAATTCAGAAAATATGTTTTCTTCAATTGCTTTATTTATTCAAAATCCATGAACTAATTTTGTGTAGAATCATCTTATGGTCTCATTCCTAAAATTCTGAGTAATTTTTGGGAAAGTTTTAACAATCTAACTTACCTGTCAGACCGTATCAGTGTAATACTGCTAGTTCAAAATGTTCATTATTCATTGCAAAGTTTTGATATTGTTGCAAATGGCACTTCTAAAGGAGGATTTCCTAAATAATAATGGAAAAATCTAGATGATATATTCTATTTTGAACAATTAAAAAGTTGCCATTAAAATGGTTTTCAGTGAACAACATTGATGGAGAGGAAACATTAAAATAGAGAAACAATATAGTGGAGAAATAAAGTTGTGGAAAGATGACTATACTCCAACCTAGGCAAAACTTTATTGCAATGGGGCACAGAATTAAATTATGGCTTTAATTATGGTAATTTTTAAGTAAAAATTGAAATGTAGTATATTACTTAATTCATGTTACCTTAAGTAAAGAAGAATAAGCTCAACATGAAAGAAGACTTTTTTGTTGCCTATGAATTCTTTAAAGACATTTTTGTACTAATTCTGTATGAGACAATGGATCACATAGTGGACAATATCCTCAGTCTTTTTACCGTGTTTCCCCGAAAATAAAATCTACCCAGACAATCAGCTCTAATGCATCTTTTGGAGCAAAAATTAATATAAGATCTGGTCTTATTTTACTATAATATAAGACCCAGTCTTATAATATAATATAATATAATATAATATAATATAATATAATATAACATAATATAATAATATAGCATAATATAATGTAATATAACATAACAATATAATATAATAATATAACATATAATATAATACCAGGTATAATATAATATAATATAATATAATATAATATAATATAATATAATACCAGGTATAATATAATACCTGCTCTTACATTAATTTTTCCTCCAAAAGATGCATTAGAGCTGATTGTCCGGCTAGGTCTTATTTTCCGGGAAACACAGTATCAGCCAGGAGTCTTTCAGATACAAGTGGCAAAAGGAACTATTGAACACAAAAATCAAAATTCACTCCCTCCATTAATTACAAGTCAATAGGTGGGTTGGTTTGACATAGGGCTTGAACTAAGTAATCAAGATGCATTTCTTGATTCTTTTTCTGCTGTATTGTTTTCATTTCCTTGTGATCACAAGATGCCTTCTAGGACTTCCCAGGTTGAAGTCTAGGAGCAAGAGTCTTTCCAGCCAAAATCTCCATTAGTTTCATTAGGCTTGATTAACTACAGAGCTCCCCACCAGCCACTGCAGCCAGGAGCACAAAATCTCACTATTCTAGGGATGGTGTTGGCTCCATTGAAAGAACGTGGGTAAGACCGAAGAAGAGCCTCCTGGTGAGAAACTGGGAAATTCAGATGAAGCTAACCCATTACGGTGTCTCTTCCTTCTTAAATTTTTGGGAAAGTTTTTATACTCCCACATTTTTCATGTTGTTTCGTATATTCAGGGGATGCCAAAAAATGTATACAAGTGGACACTTCTTTGGTCAGTGTTGCTCAAGCAGTAGTTCACCATAATCAGAAGTGTCTGGACCTGGTGGTAACTAACCACTCTGAGCACCTCTTGTAATTGCAGAAGTCAAACGTGACTTGTATTCATCTTTTGTTACTGGTATATATATTGGTATGTATGTATGTGTGTGTGTGTATATATATATACACACACACACACACACACATATATATATATATATATAAATACTCAATATATACTCAATATATACCGATAACAAAAGACGAATACAAGTTTGACTTCTGCAATTACAAGAGGTGCCTCAAAGCGGTGACCATCAGCATCCAGACACTACTGCTTATGGCAAACTATTGCTTGAGCATAGCTAACATCTCTTAAAATGTGTATACTTTTTTTGGCACCCCTGGTGTGTGTGTATGTATGTGTGTATTTGTTGCTGTTGTTTTTGCAAGGACAATGATGTTAGGTCTCCAATCGAGAGCCACATGGCACAACACAGAGAACGCACGTATATGAAGATAGAGGCATGGGTGTCCCTGGTGAGGGCTAGAGGCTATAATCCTCGGAGGATTTGTACCAATCTTTGGGGAGGTTTTGAATTTCTGATGACCTTTGGAATGTCCTGGCTTTTGACAGGTAGGGGATCCTCCAGCTGAAATGTGGGTATTATTTGCATTTTTAGCCATGGTAAGATCAGCGATGGCATGAGAAATGGGACTTTGTAAACTAGGAAAACATTTTTTAAACAAGTGAAACCATTTTGAGGAACTAAGTGTATGTATCATATGTCCTTTTCTTCAGTTGATGGTTGAAGTCAGAACAGAATGAAATCTGGGTAAAGTATAATAGGAAATTATACAACATATCTACCAGTACTTGAATCTTATTATGTCACGATATCTGTATAATAAAAGTGGGTTTAGTCAAATTGAATCTTGATCAAGTATAATTACTTATAGCGGTACTACAATATTCTTATTAAAAGCTCGTTTCATCAATAGGATGTAGGCATACTGGAAATTTTGACCTCAATATATATGTAAACACGCAAGTTAAATTCTTAAATGTAGCCATCAGATCTGACAAAGATGAAAGCTATCTTAAAAAGGTTGTGATGACATTGAATAAAATGTTGTTCTTATGTCCTCTACAATTATACAACATATAACATGGTTTATTTTTAATATATTTTCCACTGAAAGATTCCTTAGGTCTATTTCTATTGGAAGATGTTTCTTTTTATTTTTTAAAATCAGTAGATGATTTATGATATTCTGAAGAGGCACAGAAACCAGCTCTTTAGGATATTGATATTTTCACTTTAAATTGTGAGCTAATAGAATGCAGGTTCTACGTTTGCACCTTAACCTATGTCTTGAATATCACAGTAGTGCAATAATGACTTTGAACTGAACAGATATAAGAGTGAGCAGTCACTCATGCATTACTGGTATTTCATACTTAATAATTGAATCACCCGTTTCTTATATATCTTGGTACCTGACACTTCTCATATGTCCATAAAAAAAAATCAATAAAGGATTTGTGATGCCTTTAATGGATGCTAAACTAATAAAAGAGCTTTACTTTATCAGACAAATCAGGGCCTGACACAAAATACTCTCTTAGTAAATGTTTATTGAATGGATTCATCTCAAAGTCACCTTGAATTTGGAGCTATCATTGGTTTGTCAAATTCCTGGATACAAACAAATCAAGCATAAAATTGAGATAAAATATTTAGTACCTTATCTTTGGTCAAAGTTCATGAAATGCCAAAGCAAATACAAACCACGTCACCTTGAAAGGACATAAAATGGAGGACTGGATGAACCTGAATTACAATTTGATTTAATTTATTGTAATCCTTCTTCACTAAGATGTGAGAGATTCGTTCCCTAGGTGTTAGGATGCAGTGTAAATAGGCTCTATTATAAGAAAACTTTTTCCTATACTAAACCCCAAGCCCATCAACCCAGTGAATTTCATGGGAGAAAAAATTATTAATATTAAATAAGTTACCCTTACATATTGAGGTTTTTTACATCCTGAGCCTCCATTATATCTGAAAGATTTTCATTTTACAAAACTGGGTTTGCGTCTCAGTTCTTTGAAACTTTATTTTGGTTGAGAGTAAGTTTCATCCAAACCAGTGGTCCCCAAGAATAATGGATCATCAAAAGCACTGGGAGAGCTTTCTAAACAACACAGATTCCATACTCTTTTCCCCAGAGATCCTTATCTATTAGATCTGGGCGGGCCCTGGGGGTTTCTCAGGATGAGAAAGACTGGAGACTACTGATGTGGGTTCAGTTAGAAACCGCGAGTCCCTGCCCAAGTTGGCAGTTGTAAGTCTGGATTTATACCTAGATTAGTTACAGACTAACTGTTTTTATTTTCCTTTGGAAAAACTTAGTGTCTGAGCTGTTTTTGTTTAAATTGTGTTAACTCTCGAATCAGGTGAAGGTTCATGTTTCTTTATCTCAATCTCTAATTATGTGTTTTATAGACGTACATAAAATGTAGGCTTTGCAGTCGAGCCTACATCCTAGTAAAGTCCCTCTACTTAATGTACCCAGGAAATTCAGAATGTTTTACTGGAAGAAAGAAAAGAACTTCATATAGAATTATTTATCACAATGTTCATTTCAGAATAAAATAAAGCTTCCATGCTGCATATTTCTGCACAAACAACGAGTTTTATTTTTCTATACTGAAATGCATGAATTACTAGCTAGCTGGGAACTGATTCATTGTTCAGTTATCACAGATGATCCAAATAATCTTGTTTTAAATGCCAAACACCATTTTAAGCAGATGTATTGGGGCTGTTTTCCATTGTTTGGCTCATGGTGTAATGGCAAAGGGGGACTCCCCTGACCATCACTGTAATCCAGTTTCATCCCAGTGCATTTCTGTTCAACCACATCAAATCCTAACCCTGCAAAAGTACTTGATAATTATTCAAGTTAAGGTACCAGTGCCTAGACCATGTATACATACAGGCATATGGACAAAAGTCCCGTCCTTTCTTTTTCATGTTAATGTCAACCTAAGATTAAAGTGAAAGCACTCTTTTCAGACGCCTATTCCACCACATTCTTCATCACTACTTCGCCCTAAGCATCAGTAGATTACGTGGTTCCTTTATTGCCTTACTTTTCACATATGACTCCTGTACCTCAGATTGATTTGGAGAAAATAAAAATCCAACTCTGAATTCAACTGAGTTACTTGAAGCCCTGATGGTAGGGAACGACAGAGTTGATCAAATCCCAGGCTCATTTCTTCATATGAAGTAAGACAACAAAGATTAAGGGATTCTGAATTCCATGGTTTTTCAGATTGATAGAAAATTTGCAACAGAAACATTTAAATAAAAGTAATATCTTTATAATTTAGTTAAAATATAAATTGCTGTTTCATCCTTGGCATTGTGACTTTCCTCATCTTGCTTTTCTTTTTTGTTCATGTGTTATTCTCTCCTTTTAGTTTTTTCCTTTGATTTTATTCAGGTATTTTACCTTCTGTAAAGAAATATGACATATTCATAAAATTTGTAGTCGGTTATAACTAATTATACATCTCAAGCATATGTTGCTGCTACTACTTAAAATTGCTTCCCATATTCATTTTATTATTTGAATATTTCAAATACGGATAAAACGTTAGCAGAAATAAATAAATGAAATTGTTTCATTTCACTTTTATTTGTATACAGCATTTCATGCTGCAGGGACACAAGATAATTTGTCAGTATCAGTATAAAATAGAGTCTTTCATGAATCCTATTATTTGCCTTCCACATTTGCCCACTTTTTAGATTTCTTCTCCTACAGTTGCTATAATCTCATGATAAGTAGAGGAAAAGGAGCAACCATATTCTGAATTATGTCTCATAGAGGGTCTTGTATTTCAGATACACGAAATACAAGGTTTTTAATAATATAAGGTTTTAATGAGAAAAGTTTCAATGATAACAATTAGAATCTTAAGTTTTCAGAAAAAGTGGAAGCAAAATAGAAGCTTGAATAGGAAATGTAATTTCAAAAATCATCATTTGTCTTTGAAATATCTACAATAAGGAAGAGGTTCTTTTTATATTCTAGAAGTGGTTTGAAAGAGTTTGTACCATGTAGTACTGCCCAGTCCTATTGCCATATTATATAACAAAAAGGAAACCAAAATAGGATGATATTTCTGTTTTACTTGAATTATTAAATGATGAAAATTGTTTAGAGAAGTCTCAGGAATAAAATATCATAACATGGTTCAAATTAATATCTTTTTTAAAAGTTTATCACTCATTTTAATTTTTTCTTAATTTCATGTCTCCACATTATTACTGAGAATTTCAGTTATGATTATCAGAAAAGAATAGGTTTTCATGTCACGAGAAACTGTTCTTCAGAAAGAAACTAGACCATGCAAAACAGATATTAGGAAAGAAACAATGTTTTTAACCCATCTAAAAATGAGCCATAGGATTTTAACTCAGATCTGCTACCTAACTCACCTGAGAGCTAAATATCCTAAGTTTTATGTATAATCTAGGCTCCTAGACTCTTTGCAATGAAGCAAAAATTGTGTCCCTTCCAAATGATAATACATCTTACCCATCGACTTCCCTTCTCATCCATTAACCCCTAAAATATGAGTATAGTCTTCCAGAAGGAGACTAGCCATGAATATCACTATTAGTGATACTAATTTGTTTCCTTAATGTGTTATACAGTCAACCTCATTTTTGATTAGCCTATTCTGAGAACAGGGCAATCCTTTATAGGCAATTTCCTGCCCAGTAAGAATGGGTCATTCTAAGCTTGGAAGAAGCTAGTTGGTGTTTTTCCATTCATCTCAGGGTGGCAGCCTTTTAAACTTGGAAGTGGATTTTACCTCATAAAGCTTCAGACCACTGGGTACATCTATGTGATCCAATAATGTGGTGGATTTCACATTGCACTGCTCGTGTTTGTTCTTATAAAAAGGTCTCTGGGTGATAGCAATCTGCCAAAGCTGTGACCGAATGGTACTGTTCTGGAACTCTGCACAGAGGTGTCAGCCAGTATAAAATGGCACATTTACCAACTCTTTGAGCCAGGCACTGAAATAATATTTTAGGTCTTAAAGTGACTGCCATCTTGTTATTAGATTCCATAAAATAGTCTTTCCTTTATTCAGATAGAACCAATAAACTTTAGAAACTAGCTGGAAATAACTTCTCGTTTTTCCATGTAATCACTATTGTAATGCAGATAGTACCGGTATAAAGCCATGAAGTCAATTCTAAAATGTGGTCTTTGGTTTTTTTCATTCCATGTTCCAACTCATGTATTCATCTCCTCAGACCTTAGGTAGATGAAAAAGAACCTCATTAAATTCTCCTGCATCTTCCCACATTACCTAAGTGCTGAGTGGCTGCCCAGATGCTGAAATACTGTATCTGCAGCTGATGGCACGAACATGGCGGGAGAGTGCTTCTGTAAGACGATTTCAATAGTAAAAACAACTAGAAGCCAGAAAGAGAGCAGCACACTAGCTGAGGGGCAAAGAGGAATAGTCTGGCTGTTGGCGGGAGGGTTCACATCCTGACAGGCACTTTCAGGATTGCTAATGTTTCATAAAGGCTAAAAAATTGGACTGGATAGAAGTGAGAAAAGGAGACCAGCAATTTTCATTTAGTTGAATCTTTAAATTCCACTTTTGGGGAAAAGTTAGCTGACATTTTGGACTAGATAATTAACTGGCGGAGTCTGTTGTGCGCATTTAGGATGTGCAACAGCATCTCTGGCCTCTACTCACTAGATGTCAGTAGCGCCCCCTGTCCATTGTGAAAACCAGAAATGTCTCTCGATGGCCAGGGACTGCGTGTGGGAAATTGGCCCCACTCAAGAAGATCCACTCTGGAAGAAACAGTAGTGCTTGTTTCTGTTACTGTATTTTCTGCTTTAAAGTTATGACCAACAAACTTTAAGAGATTACGATAAAGATAAATGACTAGAAGTAAAGAGATCATCAACACGAATTCAACACAAAAAGCAATCCATTTGGATATTCCTCTTTCAGCATTCTTAACGTTTAAAGATATCATAATACAATGTACACACATGCAACAAAGTAATGCAATGTCCATGGAGATCCATCTTAGAAGATTCACATACAAATCACTGGTCAAGAGTATAAAACTAAGATCAATTATCACTCAGAAAGCAATACTCCATAAAACTGTAGGACTGGTATTCTCCCATTAGCCATGAGAAACCACTAACCACACAGTCCCTCTCTCTCTCTCTCTATTATATATATATATATATATATATATATATATATATATATATATATATATAATATAGAATATATTGTATATAATATATATGACATATATTATATATGTGTGTGTGTGTGTGTATATATATATATATATATATATAAAGCCATTCATCATTTGAAATCATTAGCTTCCTCATAAAATTGTTAGGAATGCAAAATTATTTTTCAAAAAATCATTAGTTATAAGGCATTGCATTATAAAAGCATGAGTCTACTACTCTATCCTGTTTTGCATAAAATTGTGCAGATACGCAAGATCATTTATGTTGATAAACAACTTTTTAACTAGGCCTATTGTCTCATGGTCAGACTGATACTAACTCCTCCATTTCAACAGTGATTTTTACAGTAAGGCCATTTTTGTGGATACAAAAAATTCTGAAATGAAAGAACAAATATCACTTTTCATCCAGCTGAAAACAAAATTTTAAAAAGCAGTTTTGTTCTATGTAATCTGTGGCTCAAAAACTGACTAGAGCAGCTGCTCTCCTCTGTTTACCAGCATTTTGTCACTGCCTGTGTTCTATTCACTGAAGATTTTGGCTTTCTTCCCTCCCTTCTCTTCTTATTTATTTATTATTTATTTAAGCTGGAAGCAGGTGTCACAGAAATCAGGAGAGAAAACTTCAAGAGTATTGCCTAATGATTTTCACCCAAGATACCTTGTTATGCAAGAAAAATGTAACACTTATTGTTGGCCTCTGAAATGATCTATAAGATGCTATCTTTCGCCTTTTTCCCATTTTTTCAAATTCCTAAGATTTTAGAATGATTTGAAATTAATGTTGAACAGTTGGATTATATATTACATCTTCTTTTTTGATGATCTCTGGATATAGGAAAGAAGAGTTTGTTAATTCTTAGCACTGATCCTTCGGGTCCTGGGTACCTTTACTGTAATCTAGATTGGGATGTGTGAGCTTCAGATGGGCAAAATGCCTTGGTCTTTTCATCCTTGGTGAAGCGTGTGTTCAGAGGATGCCCAGAGTAGAACCCTCTGTGATGTGGCGACCCAAGACTGGCGCTCTGATTACCTAGTCTAAATGTGAGGCTGAGAAAGGGAATGGGGAAGAGAAGCTGTGTTTTTAAATATTGCTCTGGTAAAACTGACAGGACCTGGTAGGTATTTTGGTACAGGAGATCACGGAAAAAAGAATGAGTCAAGAGTAACAGTTTTCAAGCCTTTGAAATGGGGGAAGTATATGATCGCCAAAAAATAAAAACAGAAAGTTAGGAGAAGAAACATGCAAGGAGAAAAACATGACTTTGTTTTAGGAACCTTATGAATGAGGAATATAAATGAAATCTAAGTGGTAATGGCCAATTTTGTGTTAACAGATTAATTATCTTAATTCCCTCTATTTGTGAATAAAATTCTAATTTGTTCTAATTGTACTAGTTCTGTATTTATTTTCATGACTACTTTAAATAGAGAAATTACCAGTCATCAATTATATACTTGACAACACCCAGGTAGATATTGAAAAGGGGGGCAACATAAAAATCTCAATATTTATAAGTGTTTGAATATTTCCTTTTATTTAACAGTTTTCCAATTGCTGAGTTTGTGCCCTAGAATTCTATAAATGTAAACAATGAGGATTTGTTTATAAAGATACGCAGTAAGACTTTTTTGTGAAATTATGAATCCACAGATTTAATAGATAAGATTATTTGATGTGTTTCAATCCTGTGCAATTATCTTTACTGATATTCCTATTACCCTCTACGAGGCTAGTGGGAATTTTTTTTCAGTTGGCTCCTGAATCGCTGGCCAAGACCAACAGTCTTCCTTGCTCTCAGGATACTTTGCCTCTTTCTATCTCAGACCTGGATGTAAGTGTTTCTGCAAGGAGCCTTGGGTCATTTTAATGAGATACACTCTTTAAAAGTTATAATACAGATAAGAAAAGGGCTTATTGCTACTGGGTTACTGATTGCCATCTTTCCTCTTTCAGTGACAGTTCTACAAAGTGTGTATTTTAAAAAGGGAACATTAATACCATCGTAATTTCCTACAAATATTTCCAATTCAATATGTTTTTTACTTAACCTCATCTGTCTTTCCAAATGTTCTTTCTCTCACACCAAAAATCACCGTCGTCACGGACACCGATATCATTATTCATTTACTTCATCCCCCAACACGTCACAGGTCTAGCATATTACCAACTCCACTATAGACACACTGATTCAAAGATTATTAAAAAGAGTGAGAGTTTTTGAGGTTTTTTTTGTCTTATTTGGTTCTATACCTCTTTTTTTTTTTTCCTTTGGACATATGCCTTTGATGATATTTAGTCAGTTTATTGGGTTTAAAGTGATTTGGATTATTTCTATTTTGTGTCGTTATGACAACTACCTGTATATGTAGTTAAGTTGTCTCATTTTATTTTTCTTCCAATTTTTATTTATAGTTTATTGTTTGTCATTACTTTATTTTTTATAACTATAAACTATTTGCGCTGTTCCAACGTCAAGTTTACAAAAGTTATATTCAGAAGGGTCTGCCTTGTATTCCTTTCTCCTTCAAACTCTTTCTCAGCCTCCCCAGTTGGTAGTCATTACATTTTTTGGTTTATTTTTCATTTTTTAACATAAATAAATATGTACATATTTTCTATATATGATAAACTTCCTTGCAGGATAAATGGTAGCTCACTGCATATTCTTTTTCTCATTTTGCTTTTTTCCCACTTAGTAGATGCCAGTGATCACTTCATAGTATTATATAGAATCATTCCTCATTCCTTTTCATAGTGCTCCATTACGTGAACGTACCAATGTATTCAACTAGTCCCTTATTCGTAAAAATATAGGCTGTTTTTAATATGCCGCCATTATTAAAAAATGCCACATTGAATTCCTTGTTTATATGTATTTTCATATTTTGCCAGTGTATCCTTGTGATATGTGCCCAGAAGAAGAAATGTTAGGTTAAAGGGTAATTGTCTACATAATTTTGCTAGATATTGTCAAATTTCCCTTTATAGGGTTGTACCCTTTTGCATTCCCAGAAGCAATGTGTAAGAGTTGTGGGTCACACTGCCTCATCAGGAGAGTATTTTGTAAAACTTTTGGATTTTTGCCAATCAGAAAGATGAGAAATGGTATCTCAGTAAAGTGTTAATTTGCATAGCTCTCAGTTTGAGTGAACTTGAAGATCGTTTGCTATGTTTACAAAATGTTTTTCCCCCATGGACTATGTGTTCCTATCTCCAGCCCAGTTTTCCATATAGTACCTTTATGGTGTGATGTCTGCCTTTCATGCGTAACTCAATGGCCTCATGCACACTAACGTTGCCATATGAACCTGTGCGTACTTCCTTGAATGAGAGATTCTGCTGTATTCTTCTCTGCTTCTACCTCTCAGCTTTTGCACATACCTTTCACTTTGCTCCATGTATTCTATCTTCTAGGTTTCCCATCGGGAAACTTGCAAAATCAGCTCCTTAACACGGTCTGGAAGTATTCACGTTGAGCCCTTTAAGAGTGCCTTCTATTGAAGAGTTGTACTCAAGTAGAACACTTTCTCGTTTTTAAATTTTACACGCCTTCTACATTGTTGTGAACTTCAAATCAGTATGCATTGCTTTTATAACTTAAAATAAGCAAATCAAAGAGGAAAACTATTAAATTTCCTTTCGAAGTCTTCCTTATTACCTAATCAGAGATATTGATAACCCGTCCTCTGATTCCATATTGCTATCTATCTACCCACATATCCATCTGTCTTTGTGTGCTTGGGCTGCCATAACAAGATATCACAGACTGGGTGGTTGAAACAATTGACAGTCATTTTTTTTTTTCACAGTTTTGGAGGACAGAAGTCTAAGACCAAGGTGCCTGCAGGGTTAGTTTCTAGTGAGGGCTCTCTTCCTGATTTGCAGGCAGCCTCCTTCTCACTGTGTCCTTATATGTTCTTTCATCTGTGTGTGGAGAGAGTGAAAGAGCGAGAGAGGGAGAGAGAGAGAAAGAGAGAGAGACAGAAGTCTCTGGTATTATAAGAACACCAGATTAGGGCCCCACTCTTATGATCTTTCTTAACTTTAATTACCTCCTTAAAGGCCCTATCTCCAAATATAGTCATATTGGGGGTTCAGGTTTCAACATATGGATTTTAGGGGCACAAAACTCAGTCTATAACACCATCTATTAGCTGTCTGTCTATTCAACCACCCATCCATCTATCTAATTTTCTATTTATGTTATTGCACTGGCTACTTCACCTAAAATCACTTGCTTATTATGTTTTTTTTTTTTTTTCCCTTCTAACTTTGCCATCTGTCATAGTAAATGTTTTATCTCGATTACTTTGAATCCCCAGAATCAAGCACATAATAGGTGCACCAAAAGTATTTGATGAATAATGGTTCAGATGCTGGTCTTTGGGCATGTGATTTTGTCAACATCACATGTATTTCTCTATTCTGTCCTGATTTCAAACAGAAGAAGATTTTTTTTCCTAGACATAGTAAAGATTTCTTCACCTCACTATGGTGTCTATAGATACCATAGAATATTTTATGACAACGTCAGGTAATGCAGACATGAAAATTAAAAGAGATTTTTTTTAAAGTAAAACATAATGTTGTCTTTATATAAAAATTTTGAGACTGAATATATGGTTTGCAGTAATTTTCCTATTGGTTAACTTGGAAGTTTAAATACTTTTTGTACATTCTCTAACTATATTACCATATTATAGTTTATAAAATAATCAGTTTATGGCTTTCCTTGTATTGTTTATATGCTGATAGAAAAAAATATAGAGACAGCTGAAGTGTTTATAATTTATGAGCAATTGCAATTTCCTTAAATTTATTGAACTGTTTACCTGGGTGTTCAAAGCTGACTTTGGATAAGGGCGATACACACAACAGGCTGGTATTTTGTGCTCTGATTCACTAAGATGCAATGGGAAGTTGTTCTCTGATCCTCTTCGTTCACCAAGAGCTAGAAGGGCAGCAACAACTCATTGAACACAACACCACCATTTGCACCCCCCACATGTGAGACATCTGGCCTAGAACCAGAAGGACATCCAGTTGGACTTTTGCCAATAGAACCATCTGTGACAGGAAGCAATAAGGACAGAATGAAGACAGATTCCTGGGACAGCCTCAATTTCTCCACTGGTAGGAGAATAACTCGGATCATTCCAGGTTTTTCGTGGTGCAGAGTGGATGGTAGATATGCATTCTAAGTTCTAGAATCATTTGCGAAAAGTCTGCAAGACTAATAATGTCCTGGAAGCAGGTGACTAGTGTTTTTAAAAGTCCTCTGGACCTTTCAACAAAGCTTATTATAAAAAAAAAAAAGTAAATGACATCTGCCCACTTCTGATACTCAGCAGACAACCAATGTACCTGGCTTGTTCTTCTCTCAGAAGGCAGCCCGGATAAAATGAAAATAACATGGAATTTGCAAACAGCCATTCCTGGGCTCATCTACCATATCTGCTGTTACCAGCTGTGGGTCCTTGGGAAATCTACTTAATCTTCTTTAAGTAAAAAGGATACAAACTTGTTTTCAATAATATCTAATCGATTAAATTAGATTACATATTTTAAGAGCACCACATAGTGCTTTGCTAATCAATAAAGTTACATTCATCTTTCTTTTATTCATTCTTTACATTTCATCTATTTAAAGTACTTTTTTCTGGCACAGGATAGGATAATTTATTAAGGTATCTATTTTTTTTCTTCATATACCTTTTCAGGGCTTTGCAAATCTGTAAATTTATTAGCATGACACCAGAGCTATTGCTTAGATTCTCTCACTGAATATCTCCCTTGAGTTTTCTCTGGATGGACTTAATGTCCCTTTTATCTCTCTCTTTATCTTCACATGCCCAGTGATCCTGAGAACCTGGCCAGTGTTAACTAATGAAATGTAATTGCAGAATAGGGGCAAGAGTTCTGCCATTTGCTGGCGATGTGAACTTGAACTTGACTTGTTTTACATCTGTATTAGCCATTTTGTTATTTTCCTTAGCTTGCACTCCCATAATTTGTGGCCTGGCTTTTTACAACCATCTTTTTGTTGGTTGGCCAGATTCTAGTCAACCTGCCTTGAAGCCCACATTTCCTGTAATTCAGACTAATACACCAATGCATCCACGCACTCGACTGCCCAAGAAGGTGATTAGGCATTGCAAAGCCTCTTCCTGTTCAACACCTGTTCCCACATTGATTCTGTTTCTGCTTGGCCTCCAAATCTTGGCCTAACCATTTGAATTTGGCAGTTGTAACTAGTTTTTCCATTTCTGACTCTCAGTTTTCCCTGAAAGGTTCTGGCTTGAATGTGACCTATCTCTTTCCAGAAATTTAACTTGTTCCTGGATCTATGAACTAGGCAATTTAAGTAGGAGCTTGAATCCCGGCTCTACCACATATTTGCTATATGAACTTCACTAAATGACCATAATGCGATAGGCCTTATGTGATGGTTAATTTTGTGTCAACTTAGGTAGGCCAGCATACCAGATATTTGGTTAAGTGCTATTCTAGATGTTTCTGTGAAATTATTTTTTAGATGGGATTAACCTTTAAATCAGAACTTGAGTAAAGCAAATTACTCTTTATAATGAGAGGGGGCCTTATCCAATCAGTTGAAGGCTTTAGAAGAAAAAAACTGACCTTCCCCCCAAAAAGGAAATTCTGCCAGCAGAACTCAAACTACAATACTTCCCTCAGTTTCTAGAGAGCCAGCCTGCCCAGCAAATTTTGGGCTTGTCAGCCTCCACAATCACATGAGCCAATATCTTAAAATAAATCTCTCTCTCTCTTTCTCTGTCTATATATCTCTATCTATAGATCTCTAGATCTATACATATCTCTATCTATAATATCTCTATAGATCTATAGATAAATATAGATATATAGATATAGATTTAGATATAGATGTAGATAAATAAATAGATGAATAGATAGATAGTTAGATAGATCTAGCCAGGGGGGGGGGGGGAGAGAGAGAGAGAGAGAGAGAGAGAGAGAGAGAGAGAGAGAGAGAGACATCGAGACCCTGCTGGTTCTGTTTCTAGAGAATCCTAAGATACCACAGTTCACAGTTTCTTATTCTCTGGTAAAATGAGAATAATAAGTGCCTAACTCCTCAGCTTATGATGACAATTAAGGAGCTTAGTATAATGCTTGACTTATAAGTGCCTAATAAATAGTGAGTATTCTAATTATTACTTACCTGTTCCTTTCATAACTTAATGCTTGGATTATGCTTTTCCCTCCTTTTGGTTGCCATTCTCAAATCATTTCACCTGGAAGACTTGTTCAGGATTCATTCCAAATGCTACTTCTCCTGTGAAGCCTGTGGAGATGTCCCTTAGGCACAGTTATTTCTATCTATGACATACGTTATAGCTTACCAAACTATAAGTCATCTATTTAGATATAGTCTTCAAGAGGCTGCAAATGTCTCAAACCCTTCAAGGTCAGAGACTTTAATCTTTATATATCTAGCACCAAACTCAAATCCTGGCAATATTTATTTCTCAATAAGTATTCCCTGAATGAATATTAGGAGACGTCTATACTTCTTGCATTAGGAATGGAGACTTTTGTCAAATTCCTGTTTCTGGGTGTGAAATTGGCAGATTTATTGATTCATGAAATATTTATGAAAGGGTCTGTTATGGGCCAGGACGGTGTCAGTGTTTGTGTTTCAGTTTTTGGGAAGCGAATGGTTTATGGGTAGAAGTGGAACAGATACACAAATAAGTGAAGCTTAAAGGAAAACTTCCATTTGGAAGGCATGAGAAAATTATATCAATATCTGGAGGGGAAAGTTATTTCTTCTGCCTGGGTGAATCAAGGTCAATCTTTCATGGGAAATAACATATAAGTTTAGCCTTGACGAAAAGGAGAGTTTTGAAAGAGAAAGTCAGTCCATGTAGAAGGAACAGTGGTCAGAATGCTCAGATATGTTTGAAGAGTGATAAGCAGTCTGCATTGGGTACAGATTAAGGATGGTAGGCAGGAAATAATGGATGGAAAAGGTAAGGACCACTTTATTAAGCGTATTGAATACTAGAATCATAGCCTAAGGAGTTGGGATTCTTTTCAGAGGGCAATGAACGCTCACTGCAAGTGATTCTTCTGATTTTCTCAGCGTATGATGTGTTTAAGTACATGCAGAATGCTCACATTTTTAACAGGAACTCTGTTGCATTGGAAGATGAGAATAAAGGAACTGTGAATTGGGAGACAATGGCAATGGTTGGCTTGAAAAGAAGAGTTCAAAGTGGAGAGCTACTTTGTCAATGTTGTGAACCAGGATGCAAAAAAAAAGCAAGACAATAAAATTTTGTCCAGTGCTCTCAAAAATAACCTTTTTGACCTCACAAATAGCATTTAACACAGAACAGTTAATACATGTCAGACAATGTTCTAAGTGCTTTACATGGGTCAACTCATTGATTCCTTAGAAATAAGTATTTTATTGTCCCATGTTACAGATGAAGAAGCTGAGACAACAGAAAAGTTAAATAGCTTGGCCAAGGTTACAAAGCTGGTAATTCATGGAGTTGCTCATGATACAAGATACAACTTTGCACTCTGCCATCTAAGACAGTAAGTAGTGGGCAGCGAGAACACTCCTCTTTAAATACTTCTTTAAAATAAGAAACAGAATGAAACATACATCATTTTGCCTTTCTTTTTTTTTTTAATCTCTTGGTTGAAAACAACATTTTTTTACCCCCTCATCTAAATAGCATACTTCAGAAGTATCTTGGAAACCATAGAGACAAGTTAAACTCTGTATGAGCAATTGTTCCACCAAGGGAAAAGTGCCTGCCTGCAATTCTTTACAATCTTCCAACAAGCCATCCTGAACAGGTAAATGACTCCATAGTGAGAAGGAGCCGAACTGCTTGCTCCTTCTGTGCAGCTCTCGTTCTGGAATACAGTAGAGAATTCAATACGTCTTACTAGGTTATTACAAAAGAAACCTGCTGTTGCCTGGCTCATTATATGGAAGCTGACACTGGATTTTAAACACAATAAAACAAAATCATGTATACCTCTATTTTTAGCAACAAGAAAAGCTTTTCTTGCTTTATTTTTTGGTATTAGGCTGTAGGTATGTCTACTACCGCTCGTCATCTGATTTTGCGACTATACCTGCTCACGTATGCTTGTCTGGGACCCAAAGAAAATCAAGAGCTGAATTTGAAAAACAGCAAACAAGGAATAGATAGTTTTGCAACAAAGGCAACATACATTTTTGTTTTCTTAAAGAAATCCTGTCTTCTCTAAATTTTCTATTTTCAACAGTTCTTATTGATGCGATGCATCTTAGTTCATGAAGGAAGCACACTATAACCAGAGCATTGTAATTACGCTGTTCTGCACTGAGGCTTTCCTTTATTCACTCACTCATTATTTCTTTGTGGTCTGATATATTATATGTCATTTGCTGCATGATCATGAGATAGCGGGAATTATGGGATATGTACACATTGATGGTTCCTGCCTTGAAGGACTTTATTTAAGCCTCCTGGACGGAAAAGTGGTATAGATGTGCTTCCACACAAAGGAAAGTCTGATGGTGTCTCAGAAGAAAAATAACAACCTGTGGGAGACTGTAGGAGTTGAGAGGGCAAGGGGAGGTTAAGTAACGAGAGATTTTTCCTTCCTCCAGGTGAGATCAACACCTGGCCAGATGGATGTATCACTTCCTGGGAAGGACTCGAGAACTTTCTCTGAGCACTTGACAGATATGCAATCCATGTTTATAAAGACTTCATTTCCCATCATCTCTCAACTTTGTCTTTGTCCCTGGCTCCCATTCTAACGCAGCCCAACAAGTTGTGACAAGTGCTTTCTGCTGAATAAGGACAAGGCTTAAATCAGATGCAAATTTCTTAATGCTTCCTTTCCACTTACTTACACTTGCCATTTATATGCAAATGTAAGTCTTCTCTCTGGTCTCAGTGTAACACTTTGTCTCTCCAACTTTGCCTTAACCTGTCTGGAGATAATGGAAGCTGTGTTTGTTAAAACTAGATTCATATTTATCTGTCCACTCAAAAACTCGAAAACCAAATGTCTCGGATCGTAATTCTTCAGGAAATAGCTCTCCATAAAAATGTATATCAGAACCTGGGTGATAACGTAATCATAAACTATGGATGTTAGTCAAAGTGCTTAAAGGTAAATTTTCTGGCTGGGTTCCCACATCCATGAAAGATGATCATTTTCCAAAATTTCCAGTTTAACAATCTGATGCCTTTGGCAAAAAATGTGTACTCGTTGATTACTAACAGACTTGTTTAGCACATACAAAAACCAATCAGGACATTTCACTAATGTATGCATCTGCATTGATTTTCCTGTTTTTCTTAATGCTTATTTCTGATGAAATCTGTCCTGTCTGCTCAGGATAGAAGCTGAGCACTGCATTATTCGTAGCGGCTTAGGGTGAAATAAACGCTTGTCTAATACTGTATGGCTCAATGCCCCTGTGTCATATCTATTCATGCCATAAAAGCAGTGATAAACATGATATATTTTTATGACTCTGAATACTCTGTGTGTCAATAAAATATTTTTTAAACTGGATGAAGGCTGCCGCGGGCCTCCCTCCCTCCTGCAGCACCCTGTCTCAGTGTCCCAGGGCTGATTCAAACTGGATGGCAGAATCATCAATCGTCTGTGATGAAATTAGGTGCCTAGTGCTTGTGGCATATGCGATGTTTTAGTCCTAATGGTCTAAGAGTTTTTTTTTCCCTGATACACATTGAGAAACGCTTCCCTTGCTTCTCATAGGGGAAATGGATCACAGCTATAATCGACCAGATGAGCAATTGGTCATTGACCTTTCGTTATTTGAAATGCCCTGGGATTTTACAAGAGGGAAAGATCCATATATGCAAGAGAAACTACAGTGTAAACTTTCCAAAGGCACTTTAATAGGCTGTTTTTAAAATAGGATTTGAATGTGGAGGAAACCCTTACAGTAAACTTAACGTTGACTGAAGACAAGATACTTCTCAAACTTTGGAGGCATGGGGCACTGTTTATTCTGCAGCAAACAAAAAAAAAACAAGTTGCAAAGATTACTTATTTCTACACAGTGCTTTAAATTTGCTTTAAGTTATGGGTTAGACCTAGGTGGATATTTCTGTTACTCCACATCATTTCCCCAATATTTTAGTAGGAGTAACAATGAGCCATTCTAGTATGAATGTACTTTGGATGTAGGACAATGACTGAGAACACAAACTTTAAATGGTCCTCTAATCAGAGATACCACCACACCCTAGCCTTTTCCCAAATAAAGGTCAACAACCAGCCATGCTTTTGAACTACTTGATGAGGAGATTTTCATTTCTAAACTTGCAAGTTTCCAAAATAGGCTGAATAAGAACACTTTCTCTGCACTGATTATAAACCATGTGGGGTTTTGTATTTCCCTCAGTCAATTCTCTGTATCTGGGTTTTGTCATTGTTGGGAATTTGATTTTGTTGCATTTTGTTTTGTTTTCTTTGAGATAGGTAGGTGACTGTAAAAGGAATTAATATTCATTTACTGTTTATTATCACTGGTATACAATCTTAGGTCCTGGCCTAGGCACTTTACATCTGTTAACAGCTCAGTCTCCAAACCACTTCATAAGTGGATTTGCTTTCCAGTAGTTTTAGAGGAAAAGAAACACTTAGAGTTTCCTGGGACAGTGTTCATTAGCATAGGGCTCTACATTGCTAATCTCCCTGGAATTGCTGATGTTTACATACCGATTTGACATGCATTAAAATTTTAAGGGTGGGCACTTGAAAATGTTAGCCATTGAGCACATGGACTGGAATCAAATGCATAATGTTAACATTGCTTTCCCATTCAATTACATAGCGTTTTGGTTAAAAGTTAAATTGACACAAACCTGCCAATCCCCCATTTTTTATGACCACCAAAGGTCAGGTACATTGTTAGTGAGCATTGGCATATGACAAATGAGTAAGAAATTAAAGTTAATAAGGATTTTATGGAAGTCCAGTTTACACACTTAGATGAGAACAAATGAAATTTTGTAAGAAATGAAATCAGGGCAGATTTTAGGTTCTGGTTCTCTCTGCTTCCTCTTAGCTGATATGCTGCTTTCAATTCGGTATGATGATAGCCTTTTTGAAAGTAAGGCAGCTGAGTCACAATAGCATCCATTGCACAAGTGTGCCTAAGCTTCTCTACAACGTGATATACCAAGGCTGCCAAAAAAATGTGTACACATTTTAAGACATGTTAACACTTTGGTCAATATTGCTCAAGCAGTAGTTTGCCATAATCAGAAATGTCTAGACACTGATGGTAACCACTTTGAGTATGTCTTGTCATTGAAGAAGTCAAAAGCAACTTGTATTCATCTTTTGGTTTTGGTATATATTAATAGTTTTTTCCATTCTTAAAATGTGTATACATTTTTTTGGCACACTCTGTATTTAATGTCATTTACAGATATACTGGAACACATATTTAATTTACTTCTTTATTGACAATACATTCCAAGTATTGAAGAATCAAATGACTCCCAGTTCAAAGAGAGTCACAAAAATGTGTCAGATTGGCAATAAAAATCATGGTTTATTAATTGTAAAATTTAGTTGTTTTTGAATTTTGGTCCCCCCCGATCTTCTATAGTGGTTGGAGTTTTGACACATCTCACCTGAGTGTCTTCAAAAATAACACAGGAACCATTAAAGTGAAGAAAATTTTAGGGCATGGCATATTCTGGAAAGTCCCTTATTGCAAACTTGATCAGCTCATTTGATGTCTCTAAGACTATTTTCTGAGGTAACAGAAGTGAAACAGTTAGCACAGTGTTTGACACATATTAAGATTTTGGTGCATGTTGAGCATTCAAGATATGATTGCAATTACTCTTAATTATTCCAAAGTAGAAAATTGGCAGAGTCATGGACCTTTGTGTCAGAGATCAGGACGCAGTACCCGCTCTGCAATTACTGTGTGTGACACGAGAAAAATCCTGTATCCTGCCAGAGTCTCTGTAATTTCATCTAAAAATTGAAGATAACAGAATTATGTAGGAGCAATATTAAATAATATTAAATAACTGCAGTCTGCATCACATTTAAAAAACTCAATGAAAATAGAAGTTATAATATTGATTACATATCGTGTATATTTTTAAGTATATAATTTATAAATATTTATAAATAAGCTAACATATTACATGTATCATATGTGCTATGCTATGTAAATTAAATATATTATCAGAAATATATTATTATTGTTATTCTTACTATTGCTATTCATATTTATGAATGGACACATTCAACCATGTATTTTTGCCAGCAAACTATTTCTACTCTTATTTTAAACAACAGAATAGTTAGCGAAGTGATTATAGTAACACATCTTTGCCAAAAAAGGAGCAAAGAATAAAGATTTTAAAAAGCAGTGATTAACGAGCATCAACCTCTAATTGAAAAAGAAAGAAAGAAAAGGTCTTCCTAAGGAGTTTAACCACCTCTGGGTCACCTCTCTTTAACTCCCGTGTTTCCCTGAAAATAAGACCTAGCCAGACAATTAGCTCTAAAACGTCTTTTGGAGCAAATATTAATATAAGACCCAGTCTTCATTATATTATATTATATTATATTATATTATATTATATTATATTATATTACATTACATTACATTACATTATATTATGTTATTATATTATATTATATGACCCAGTCTTATATTATAGTAAAATAAGACTGGGTGTTATATTAATTTTTGCTCCAAAAGATGCATTAGAACAGATTGTTCGGCTAGGTCTCATTTTCGGGGAAACATGGTAAATGCTATTCTCCACTCTGTCTCCTTTGTGGATTAAAAAAAATCCTACTGGTCCTTTATTCAGTTATTTATAAGGGAAGGGAAACATAACATTCCTCTCTCTCCTCTGTTGTGACCCAGCTCCATGGAGATCACTGGAGATGCTGGAGAAGGGACCATACCAGATGCTATTAACAATTACACTTTACATTTTTATAGTGAACCATAAACCATTTTGGATTAGGCATATTTAATAGCAAAAACATTTTATCTAACGGTTATTTGCTTCACCCCTATGCTTTAGTGATAATAAAACTAGATAACACATACTGAGCATTTCTTCTGTGAAAAAGGAATGACGGATTAGGTATACTACAGATGAGGAAACTGAGGCTCAGAAAGATTGAGCAGCATATTGAGAAGTACTCAGCTGATAAAGATCAGAAGTTAGATTTGAACTCAGACAATCTAAGTTCAAAGTCTAAGTGAATCTTTTTTATGATGTGTAGTGTTACCTTGCTCATCAGTTCCCTATTCTGAAAACATAGAAAAAAGTTTAAGTAGAATGCACAGAAGCATAGAGCAATTGCTTGGGAGTGCTGAGATCTTTCCACTAAGGATTCTTGACTTGGGGATGAAGACAGATCGTGAGAGAGATGATTTTTACATAATTCCATTTTTCTACTAGCTGTGTAAGTACAAACCAGCCATTTCTCACCACTGACATTCCTCGCTGTTGTTTGCCTTGCAAACATATGGAATTGGCAATTAGCAGTTTACAGTCCTGATGTTTCACTTTCACTGTCATCTGAGCTTTTTCTCAACTTAGTACTGCAAAAACCTGCCAAGCTTATAACAAGCTTTGAGAGATGGAGCATAGCACTTGGGGAACAGCTGACATGACAATCAAGTCTGGTCTCTGTGTGTGTGTGTGTGTGTGTGTGTGTGTGTGTGTGTGTGTGCCTGTCTCCAGTCTGTTGCAGTGACTTCCCTGGGTCCATAAATTTAAATTCATTTGTGTAAATTGGCAAAGCACCCTGGCCAGCATCATGGGCCATATTTTCTGTACAAGATGATGCGGAATGTTGCATGGATAATTCTGGTATTGGTAGTAAAGAATTTGGCCTTGCCCAAATTGTGATCTGGCTGTTCTCAGCTTCTAGGAGGTAAGGTGTGTCATACCCCATAGCAGTGCATTTGTTTAAGGCAGAGGCTTACACTGTGTCTTAGGGTGCAGCCAGCCACACCTCACAATCTTAGGGTGGGGGCTGACCACAACAGAAAGCGCAATCATGTGATTTAGGTCATACTGAATCAGTTGACCTTGAGACTGAGTTCAACTAATGAGGCAAAGAATCAGTCAGTCATGCCTACATAATGAAGCCCCAATAAAAATTCTGGACATTAAGGCTCAAGTAAAATTCCCTGGCTGGCAATGCTCTATGAGTATTGTCGCACTTCAATGCTGGGAGGATGATGTGTTCTGAACATTTGTGTTTAGAACCCTACCCTCTCTGCATCTTCCTTTGGTGGTTTTAATCTGTGTCTTTTCCCTGTAATAAACCTTAACTGTTAGTATAGTAACATTGAGTGTGTTCTGTGAGTCCTTCCAGTGAATTATAGAAACTGAAGGTCATTTTGGGACCTCTCTAAACTTGTACTTGGTGTCAGAAATGAGGGTAGTCTTGGTGACTATGACCTCACACTTTGCATGCATGCAGTTTAGATAATTGTGGATAAGTACATACACAGAGAGAGAGAGAGAGAGAGAGAGAGAGAGAGAGAGAGAGAGAATGAATGAATGAATGAATGAATGAATGAATGAATGAATATCTGGCTGTGAAGGGTTTTTGTTTCTTTTTTTATGTCCAAATCTTGGCTCTACTCCATGCTGGTTATGACACCTTAGACAACTTATTTCAACTCTGATTTTCCATCTAATAATATGGGAATTGATACAACATACCTGGAAGGATTACTGTGAGGCTCACAAGAGCCTACTTATAGGATGTTCCCTACTTAGCGTGATGTCTGACCTCTGGTAGGTGCTTCATGAACATTAGTTTATTGTTCAAAATTCAGGACAGGTTCCTGGGAGCGATGAGAGGGAAACATCTATTGTCACTTCAGGCACAGGCTCTGAAGAACTGTAAGAGAGTTAGGGGCAGTGGGAGAGTGTTTGAGTTGCAGGCAGTGAATAGTTAAGTGGGAAACAGCTTCTCACTTCGTATACCCCCATAAAGAAAGCATTCAGAAGGGGTGGTTGGTTGGCTCAGTTGGTCAGAGCGCAGTGCTCATAACACCAAGGTCGCCGGTTCGATTCCCACATAGGCCAGTGAGCAGCGCCCTCCATGACTAGAGTGAAAACAACTACTTGACTTGAAGCTGATGGGACCTGGAAAAACATACCATTGCCCAATATTCCCCAATAAAAATTAAAAAAACAAAAACAAAAATTAAAAAACCCCACATCATCAACAACAAAAAAAAACATTCAGGAAAACATTTGGAGAACTGCTGTTGGAAAGATGGAGACTGAGGATCTCCTGGTTAGAGTGACCCGGCTGAGGACTCACTCACAAGCTGCTGAATGTAGGTAGCATTTAACTTCCATCGTTAATTTCTTCAAAAGATATTGATATGAATTTTTGATGTGCCAGGCACTGTTCTAGGAGCTGACGAAATTCCTCTTCTCATGGCCATTTATGTTATATACTTACTTGCAAATGAAGAAATGAGTATATAACATAAATGTCAGGTAACAGTAATTTCTATGAAGAAAAAGAACGCAGGTCAGGAGGATGAAGTGTGAGAGAGGTGGTCCTACTTGATAATATGTGGTCATGGAAGGTCTTTCTGAAAAGAAGACATTTGATCAGAAACCTGAGCAGAGTGAGGGAACAAGGTTTGTCAATAGCTCGGGAAGCGTGATGCAGGGTGAAACCTAAGGTGGGACATTCCTGGGTATATTGGAAGAGCAGCAGGAGACCAGCGTGGATATAGACTTTAATTTTACTAAAATTCCCTAGCCAATTTATATATTTCATTGTGATATAATTCTATTTCAATGTAATGTTTTTAAATTTGACAAAATATTTCTACAGATCTCTGAAGGCATATATAACAAAGGAAGAAAATTAAAAGGACAATGCAGTGAGACTTCCCCAATGAGCTATTAAAAGGCATTATGAAATGACAGTGAGTAGACTATATAGTGAGAATCCAAAAATCTACAGCCAGATTGGTGTAACAGCAGCAGCCTGGAATCATTCCCATTCCCTGAAATATATTAACAAACATCTAATATCATTAGAGAACCATTGGAAACCATCAGTAAGGAAATAGATTATTCATTACCTTATACTGGAAGATTTTGCTAATTGGAAAAAAAAAATGAGTCAGGGTCTCCCCACATGCCATGCATGCACCAAAGAAATTTTTGGGTGAGTTATTTAAATATGATTGCAATCCATAAAAATGAGAAGAAATCATGAGTTAGTACTTAGAAAATCTTGGGTTAAAAAATGACTTGCGATATCTTTAGCTAAAATACAGATTAAGAAAAAAAATATACACATTAAAATACAATAAATCTCTCACCAAAATCATCATGAATGTTTTTTAATCAAATTAAAAAAAAAGTCAAAAGGAAATGGCTACACTGGGTATTTTTCTGATGTCTCATCACATTCCTGTATTTTTCAATTTCATTTGTGTCCTCAGCATAAGCTTGTTGGTGTTATCTGAAAATTGCTTTTGTACCTAATAATTAGAAGTTTTAGACATCACAATTTTTAAATTTAATATTATGTGCAATCAGTCATGTCCAAATAATATTTTTTAAATTATGCTTCCCCATACAACAAATGGAAGAATTTAAATAGGCTTCGGCAAACACTCGTATTGCTCAGACACCTGTACAAATGCTTTCTGAATTGCATGCCTTGTCCATCATAATATTTCTGGACACCATTATAGAATCCCGTCTACGGAAGCAGACATTTGAGAACATGTGGATCTCACTTTGAAAGTAGGATGTTTTATTTTCCCCTCCATTTCACTCACAATCAGAAACATATGGAATGTTTTATTTGCAGGCTACAAAAACAAATCAAACAGGCAATCCTGTGTTGGAAAGAATTTATTCTTCCTGTGGCTCAGAAGTCTAGCTCTGTGTCCACACTTCCAAGACCATCACTTTCTCTCCACAATCATCAGGGTGAATGGCTGCTTCCCTGTTCTCTGTTGTTGCTTCCACTCTGGGTGGTATCAGGGCAGGCCCCATTTTCCCTCCTGTTGCTCATTATTCTGTCATCATCGTCTGTGTCTTGGAATGTGTTGTTGTGCCTGATTATGGCCAGTTGTTCTGTCAGGATTACTGTGAGTGTGGTTGTTTTGCTGATAAAGGCCCGTTATCTCTTCCCTTGGTTCTCTACCCAATGGTATTCTCTAGTCACAGGCATCACATTCCTACAGGGTTTTGATTATGGACCTAGAAGCAGGCAAATGAGGATGCGTCCATTGTCAACCCCTAGGCATTTTCCTTCCCTCATGCACAGTAAAGGAGGTGCTGAAAGGCTCTTTAACTGTATTGCTTCATTTAATAGTAGTTCTAGCTTTCTCAATGGGAGTGGTATTTTCTGCAATCGGGCCTTGTGACAGAATGGAATGGGAAGACAGTGGCTGCTTTTTAGGGTCAGACACAGAATTTCTTGTATGAGTTTCTGCTAGTGGATTGGATTTAATTATTGACTTTTGATGTGTATTGCAGCTTGAAACCTTTTACAGCTGCATTTTTTAGCTGTTCAACAATATTTGATCAATAACCTAAATGATGCCATGTTGTATACCTCCTGTTAATTTTCCTAATTAACCTTGGTCCCTTCTCCCTGGGACCCTTCTCTTGTCATCTTTTCTACCTATCAAAAAAGGCCTATCCAAGATCCTTTAACTCCACTCTCCATCTTAAGGCTATTACAGCAACCCCAAAACATGTTATCTGAAAGCAGGAAATGGTGATTGTGAACCAAACAAAGGTGAATAAAGAAAGTATTTGTAAGATAAATGAATTACACAGTGAAATATTAGCAATTGGAGTCAGGGACTGTATCTTGCTCTAGACACTGGCACATTGAGTGTGCTGAACGAAAAAATGTTTAATGAAACAATACCTTCATAGTGGGAAAAGGTATATACCTGATCCAAGCAAGAATCAATAGAAGTTTGCATTTTAGACCACAGAAAGAAAATCCAATTACTTGCAAAATATTAATAAGTAGAAGTATTCACATGTAGGCATGGGTATAAAGTTGCAGTATACAATTAAGTATTAGGGACTATGGATGCTTAAAGAAGGCTTACTCTATGACACTAAAATTTTATTGCTTTGGGGCACTTCCAGTGTTATGACCAAACCCATCCATGCAGGTATCAAAGGGGAGAAATGGTTGGTAAAGGTACGTTTTAAAGCCCTTTGGTGACCATTATTAGCAACTAAATCACTGGTCTCTTTCCTGTACTATCCTTGTGTTATACAGTACTTATGGAGAATGCTGACATTTTTTTTCAGCACTGAAAGTTTTAATTTTTCCAAACAAAATTTTTCAAGTGGCAAATGAACAGAAATCCAAAAGTTGCAAATTTGCAGCTGCAGGCTGTGGGGAAAGGAAAACTGCATCCATCAAATCTGAAAAATATACCAGAATGTAGAAAAATCAATTGATTGGCAGCTGTGGATATTTACATCTTTCTTTAATTGCTTAGAATCAGAGTCGGGAGAATTACTTGGCAGCAATTCAAGTCTGGTATTATTCCTTTTTTGGTAGAAGACTGAGAAAGCTGAAATGTATCTGATACCTTTAGAAAACAAAAGAAAGAGAAAGAAACTTGGGGAGGTAATTGAGAAGTTACAACCAGAGAATCTAGAAGTTCAGTGTGATAGTCTTAGGGGAATTAAAGAAGGAGCAAATTCAAAGAAGCTTAGAATGTCATCATCAAATGCAGAGAAGTTAAATGTCATAGACTGATTGATACAGGCTAATATATTTGCAAATAGCAGTTTAAAAAAATTAAACATTTGTATAATTGAGAATAGAGTTTTAACACAAGGGAACTTAACTGAACAGGAGCTTACCCAAACAAAATACACTTGATACACTGACTAAAAGGTTGTGAGTTTATCAACAAAGTAGGCCATGCTGAGATAATTAAAGATGATGACTCATCTTTCATTTTCCTTTCTTTCTGAGATGTCCAGATACTTTACTTTTCTTATATACTATTGTAGAAAAGCTAACAGAAGCACAGTAAATTGTAATTATGTGACCAAGGATGGGATTTCTGTGATTCTCTTCATATGTGTGCATGTGGGAGAGTATGTTTTGTTGGAGGTGAGGGAGATAATTCATTTATGTATTCACTCAATAAACATTGTGTAAACGATTACTCTGAACCAGGCCTGATGATAAGGACACAAAGAAGAAAAAAAAGTCTCACCTTGAAACTCAGATCTATATATGACAATATATGCCCCTCGGATACCAAAACTCAAAAGCGTTCAAGTACTTTACATAAAATGGCATAGTATTTGCATATAATCTATATTTGCATATAAGCTATAGCGGGGTATACCTACACATCACTGCATTCTGATGGATTCAGCATAGTGCTCTGTGCACGGCAAATTCAAGTTTTGCTTTTTGGAACTTTCTGGGATGTGTTTTTTTCCCTGAGTATTTTTGATGCAAGTTTGTTGGAATGTGCAATGCAGAACCCATAGAAACAGAGGGCTGAATGTATTCACATCCTAGGGACTTAGTAACTACTAAAATTGTGAAGTCCTTGAGAATAGCGTTGTTTGGTACACTAAAGGAATACATTATATTTCTCATTTGCCAAAAGTCTACTCGGACCTGGATTTTGAGTTTTGCTAAACATTTTAGGATCTCTTGAACTGATAAAATAATTTTCCTTTTATTTTTGATGTAATGATGTAAGACCTATATTATTAGGTTTTTTAATAGTACACAACCTTAGTATTCTTGTAATAAACAGTACTTGTTTGCAGTGTATTATTTTTAATATCACAAATTTGATTTGTTAGTATTTTATTTAGATTTCACAGCTAAATTAAAAAGTGAGAGATTTTTGTAGTTTTGCTTTTGTGTCCTATTTGTTGTGTATAAGTATCAGACTTATGTAATGTTTGAAAGTAGATATTGGGATGTTTTCCATATTATGTATTCTTAATGCTGGATTGAGTTTTATAGCTATATTTTGCTTACATTCTATGTTGAATTTGTTTCATTACTTACCAGTAGTTTATTTATACTAACACTTGTATAGTAGCTGTTCTACTCATCTCTTATTAAAGGAAAGTTAATATAATGCAAAGCCTGCTCTGCCCCATTTGCCAGGATGCTACACAGAAGGTCTATTTTCGGCATTCTTTCATGTCTGAAATATTAATATCATTCCATTACTTAGTGTCTTTTATCATTTAGGATGGAAAAGAAGTTTGAAGCTTGTTTGTGATTTTACATACACAGAAGCAGCTTTTTCTACCTAGATATATTTTGAATATTTTTAATCTTTGAAATTTATCTTTAAAAGTTTAGTTTTCCAAATAAATCAAAAACTCCTCTTTTACCCCACAGAATTGCGATTGCTGAATTGTTATTATTTAGGTCAGTTTTATTTCTTTGTGTTTTTTTTTTGTTTGTTTGTTTTTTAATTTTATTGGGTACCAGTGTGTATTTTTCAGGGCCCATCAGCTCCAAGTCAAGTCGTTGTCCTTCAATCTAGTTGTGGAGGGTGTAGCTCAGCTCCAAGTCCAGTAGCCATTTTCAGTCTAGTTGCAGGGGGCACAGCCGACCATCCCATGGGGGAATTGAACCAGCTATCTTGTTGTTAAGAGCTCGTACTCTAACCAACTGAGCAATCCAGCTGCTCACCAGGAGCTCAGCTCAAGTTGTGTCTTCAATCTAGTTGTGGAGGGCACAGTTCACTGGCATGAGGGAATCGAACAGGCAACCTTGTTATTAAGAGCACGCGCTCTAACCAGCAGAGCTAACTGGCCGCCCTTAGGTCAGTTTTCTTTCATTTTTTGTATTTTTTCTGTTCTGTGTATTCTGCTATATTTTTATGGGAGTGCTGTTTGGCCAGGTTTTCACAGGCTACTCCCAGAAGACCGATCTTGTATAGGAGTGGGATTTACAATCTATCCTCCATGATTCGTGCAAGCAGTTTTCATCCACATTAACTCCAGAAGAAATTTGTCATTGTATATGATGTATGGAGGGGAGCTTTTCTAGTTTGGGGGAATTTCATATTTCTTTCTCTGAAGTTCTGCATCTTGAAAGGGATTTGAAAATAATAGGTGTTAGAAATTTTAGTTAGAATTTTAGTTTTATTCAGAATTCCTGGATCAAGTGCTTCCATTAATATCCTGCATAACACCTAATGAGTAAGAAATGCCCAAGTTCCAAAGGAAATGAGAACGGATATATGGGATTCTTTATTTAAAATATATCTTTTGGAGTATAGCCTTAGAACCCAAAAATCATACAGATTTCATCTGTGGAGTATGGAAGGATTCATGAGGCTATAGCAATTCCTTTATGATGACACACATTCTTGTGAAGGAAAGGAAGGGGAGATAGAAATACTCTTGGGTTTCCAAGACCCACCAAACAGCATCTGTAGTCACCTTTTATAACATAAACCTCATCATGTCACTCCTCTACTCAGAACCTCCACTGGCTTCATGTTTTACACAAGAGCAAAGGCTAGGGCTTTGTTATCACCTCTAGAGAATGGATGACTTATTTCTCTCATGCTGCTCTGAGTCATCTCCTATTTATCTCTACCGTGTGCGGTCTGCCTGGGCTTTACCAGCTCTGTTATTATTTGGGCATGTTTGTCTCACACCTGCCTCAACACCATGGCACATCCTTCCTTCTGCAAGGGATGCTCTCCCCACAAACACATGGACAACCCGATTCCTCACATCCTGGTAGGTCTTTATTCCAACTCATCTTCATAGGAAGGCTACTCTACTACAATTTTAATCTCTTATTAGCATTCATGTCCTTATTCCCTGCTTACCTTATGTTTCTTATCACTACATGAAACGCTTTGCATTTCACTGATGCATGTTGTTTTTTGTTGGTCTCTTTCATTATGATAGAAGCTTCATGAAGGCAGGACTTTTAGTCTGTTTTGTTCATGACTGCAACCCCAGTTCTCAGAGCAGGGCTTGGCGCATAGAGGGGACTCAATATGTATCTATATAGTAAACAAATAATGAGATTTGATAATAGAATTGTCAATTATATAATTGATTATATGACTGATTACTTAGAGAATACAATTAGCAACATCTAGACTACCACTGGGATTTCCACCCGGAACTTCCGCTGAAGGGAGAGGTGAGCACAGTGGATAGACAGATGGGAAGTCTTTGGCTTGGGTTCTTTATTGGATGGCTTGTGCTCAGTAGCAAATAATGATACAAATGACAGGGAATTATGAAAATCATGATGCTTAGGATATAGTTCTGATGCTATAGGGTAACAAAGGATATTATTCTTTTGCATGGCTATTCTCAGCCAGTGCTGTATTTATTTACTGATGTTTATGTGTTATAGTGATGCCCTTAGAGCTGACTTCCAAGCAACATCCCTGCTCAAGTCCATTCTGAATGTTAAATATTTGGAATGCCATCTCTGCTTAAAGATTAAGAAACACCTTCATTATTGGAATTCTTTAAAAAAAACAAAACAGAAACAGCTTGTTGTAGGTCTGAAATATTTTAGCACCTCAAGTACTTTCTCTATGAAGTAATTATATTTTATCTTGAGTTGTTATAAAACAATTTCTTAGAAATTCTACAACGTCAGAGTAGAACACCTGTAACCTGTCATAGATGTCACTGGTAACTGCACATTTGCACTCTTCCTCTGCCTGGAATGGTGTGGAGTTTTTCTCGACATTTCCTTCCAGAACCAGATATTACCATACAATCTAAAGTAGCTCAACCCAACATTCCCTGTCGCTAGATTCTTTATTTTTCTCCATAGCACGTGTCATTACCTGACGTTAATTCATCTATGTATTTATTTATGTATATGTGTATTGGTTTGTTTGCTCCTTCACTAGAATATAAGATTCATGATGGCAAGACGTGTCTGCCTTTTTCAGCACTTGCATCACAGCACATAAGATACGCTTAGTCCATATTAGACATTCAAAAACTATTTTGTTAATCAAATGAATTAATGCTGATCTCCTAAAGTACCTTGATAGCTCAGGTCTCTGATAATAACACTAAGTCCTAGGGCAGATGTTACAGATAATGAAGAGAAAACAAGAGAAGAGCACTTACGACACAGATCAAAATTAAAGGCCACCCAGTTGCCTTGTGTGCTATTTTATCATATGTGGCATCTGGAAGCTGCTCTCACAAGTTCTATTTTCATACTGTCAACAGACTGCTGTCACATCCACTGGAAGTGATGCATTTATGGGCCATGACAAGGGAGTTACTTTTGATTTTTTTTCTCTTGTAAAGCACTCAAAAATACAATTGTATAAGATAAAATGTCTGAGGGAGGATAGGTGGGAAAATTATGGGATTCAAACCAGAAACTTACATAAGGATTAAATCTGGTCCTAACATAAAGTGGTAGTTGAATTTTGGAAAATTTGCATAATGCTATATGGCTGAGTTGTAGTTGTACTCTCAGTGGCATTCATTATATGACTGTATTTGAAAAGAAGTCACTTAACTAAGTTCTTATTTATATTAGCGCTAGTCCAATATCATCTACAAATTTTATATTTAAAGGTATATTATATATTCAGTAATTTTGTGGCAAAAATGGGCTCTGCATCACTCATTCATTCAATGAATATTTTTTCAAATGTAAAATAGACGCCAGGCACTGTGTTAGGTTCTAGAGGTTCAACATCAACAGAAAGCAGGTGCTGTCCTCTGGTATTCAACACCTACTGTCTAAAAGTCATTCTGCCCAGTAGTGGGGACAACATGAAGGTCAAATGTATAAAGGGTTACTGTGCAAACTGTAACTGGCACCCAGTAGACATCCAAGCAAAGTTCATCAAAACATGCACGTGTGTGTGTGAAAGGGGGAGGGTTGTGTTTGTGGCGGGTGTGTGAATTGGATTAAAATATAGTTGGAGAGAAGAAGGAAGGATATACACACAAATAACACAGAGGCTGGGCGTTCAATGTTTTCTATGTATCGTCTATGATAAGTGCTCCAGACATTCGGAGGAAAATCACGAAAGTCTTCTTTAATTGTAGAAGCATTATGCAATTTGAAATAGGCTTTGAGGGATTAATAAGACTTAAATTAAAAGGACAAAGGAGAAGGGAGCTATGTCATTGTAGACCAGATGATCAAGACTTGGTGGGGGCTGGATTAACAAATCTCTAAGGTCCCCTGCAATCTGGACACTCATAAATTCTCTTTGGGGTCACAAAGATAAGGTATAGCTAGATAAATTAGAAAAGCCCAAATATATTTTTCTAGGCATGGTTCTCAAAATGTGGTCCTGAACCCTGCAGCATCAGTACCACGTGGAATTTGTTAAAAAATGCATATTCTCAGACCCCACCCCAGACTACATGAGAAACTTTGCAAGGCCTGGCAATCTGTATTGTAACAAGTCTTCCTGGAGATTCTGAGGCATGCTGGAGCTTGAGAACCCCTGTTCTAGGACATGGCGATACAAAGAATTAAAAAAAAAAAAAAAAAAAGGAAGCTAAATTAAAGGCCAACTATGACTGAGATTTGGGGTTGCTCACCACTCACCTGCCAAGTGAATCCCAGATGAGTATCTTTGCAGGCTCTGGGCTAGTAGAACTCGAGGTGACCAGGTCACCTGAGCAGCTTTTACTAGCTCCTTCTTGATCTGTGTATTTGGTCTGTATTTGTCCTCTGGGGTCATGCTGTTGCCTCCCTCTGAAGACCCTCTTTCTCTTTGTCTCCACTGATGAAGTCTCCCTATTCTTTTAGGGCCTCTGTAAAGTATTACAATAATTCTTTTTCCTGCAAAATTTTCATAGTAATGTCTACATTACTTATTTGCCAGTTTTTACTTCATTTATTGTTTAAACTTTTTTATTGAAGAATAGTATATATATATATATATATATATATATATATATATATATACACATATATATATATATACACACACACATATATATATGTGCCAATATCTTACCTATATAGTTAAAATATTATTTATTTATTTATGCAAATTGAATATACCTATGGAAGCAGCACCCATATCAAACATTACCAGCACCCAGAAGCCCCCTCATGCTTTCCAGTCACTTCCTATTCCCAAGGTAAAAGTACCAACTATCTTGATTTCTAACAGCATGTATTAGTTTTGGCAACTCTTACCTATAATTGTTCAATTGATTTTCCTTTCATCTGACCAAGTTGTTTGGTCATAGAGCCCTGTTTTATTGACCATTTCACTGGACTGCCTAAGTATGGTTTTTAACAGCAACACCGAATTGTTGAAATACCATTTCTAATAACATACTGAGACTGGCAAACCTCTGAAAGAGGTTATGCTCTCAGAGATTGCAAACTGGAAAACAGAGGAACAATCATATTACCTACTACCAAGCAGGGCAGCAAAAGACAAAGAAAGGAGCTGTGCAAACCTGTCTTACAACACGGCTCCTAGGAGTCTTTCTTTTATTTTCCTTGTTCTTTGACACCTAACTCCCCTTTTCTTTGAAATACAGGGCCTGAGGAAAACTTTTTATCTCAAAACCCTCCTTCATCATCACCTTCCTTCCTCTCAGCATCACCTCCTTGACATGTCCTGCCCTCCTTTCCACTACACTTGGCTAACCTTTCCTGGGGCGAGGGAGGTCTTAATTCCTCACCTCTCTATAGCCTGGGCTTACCCTCTTCAGAAATGGTTACTTGTGCATTTATTTCTTCTTTGGTGTTCATTCATTAGACCCTAAAATATAAGCTTCAAGAGAGTAGGGATTCCAGTCTTGTTTATCATTGTCCCTGTGACACCTAGAACAGGGCCTGATACATAGTAGGTGCCCAACAAATGCTCCTTTGAAATAATGAATTGTATGCATGAGTAATCAAGGTTTAAATCAATAAATATTTAAATTAGGAGATTTTGGAATTTGAAATATCTTGGCTCTTCCAATGACAAACCATTTGACCAATCAAGTCATTAACTTCCCTGCGCCTCAGTTTCTTCCTTTGTAATATTGGGACTGTGAAAGTTGTCCAAGTTTTCAAACTCAACAGAGAGCATAAAGGAAATACATGATGATGGGGGCTAGGGCAAAGAGACCATCTCCTCTCAGCTCCAGTAAATTATTACAAAGAGAAAACATGCATGTAATATTATTGCTTCAGATTCTAGTATTTCTAGAGACCCTGAAACTCCATATTTTTCTTCAGTGAAACTCTCATAAAATGTTCACAATGAATTCAATTAAGAAACTGAAAACACCATTAGCTGACAGTTACCCAAACTCTAACACTCTTTGCTCTTGGGGCGAGGTAAGTGCCAGCAATACTTTCATCCATTGATCATTTCTTCCTTAACCAAAAATATAGTGAGGATAAATTCATTAGATTTCTTAAGATTTCTTAAACATAAAGAGAGACTTGTAAGTGAACCTTTTTATATTTCTGGAAGACTGGAAGTAGAAATCTTTTTTCACAACTGTCTTTTCTCCATGCGTGTATATTTCTGTATAATTCCAGTTTGATATCAGACCGTTTTGATATATGTTTTGGTAACAAAGTGGTCACTACTCAAACTTCAGGGGCCACTGTTTTCCACAGAATTTCAAACTGAATAAATTAGGGTTTATATGTGAATATATCCTCTTACAGTTAATATTTCCTATATGTTTAAATTTAATTACTAACCATGGAATTTAATAAAGAAGCTGACTGATGAAAAATTGAAAACAACTTAGACATAAGGCAGTACTATCAATAGGAGAGTGGTTGAACAAACTAACTTACTTGAAAAAATATTAGTTTTCTAAAATGATAGCAAATCTTTTTTACAAGATAAAATATTATCTAATGTTAAATTTAAAAAGTGAAAGACTATAAGGTATTTGGAATATGCACCTAATTTTTATAAGTTGTTGTATTAAAAATATTTGTAGGAAAAAAAATACCAAAATGTTGAGAATGGATGGGTTAGGGAGGAAAATTATAAATGATCTTTATATCATTTTTTCTAAATTTTCTGGGTAGTGACGCTATCATTTACATTTATATATATATTTGTGTGTTTTTCATCCTCTACCAAATCTATTGCATAATGTAGAACACGTACTTATTAATGGAACAAAGTGAAAATTAGTCATAACATCAAACTGTTATCCTGTTATATTCATGATTTTTATTCTGAGTTTGTCAACCCTGCTTCACTGTGCCCACATGCGTGCCTTTCCTAAAACTTCAGATGAAAGATGATTTAAAAGGAGACCAGACACTAATTTCCTTAGCATCTTCTATTAGACAAATAGCCAGATGTTTCCTCAGTGGGAGAAAATGAGCTGTCTTAGTTATCACAGAGATTAGAAGAAACACCTAACAAAACACCTGCAGGAGCATGTAAGGATTAAGCCATCTCTGGATGAATACACCCAGGGCTGAGTCAGCCGCTCACTCTAGCTACTTTAGGTCCAGGCATCTCTGCAAGCGCATTTGACATGCTGAGAAAACGGAGGTTTAGAAAGAAAAGTCAGGGTCTGTTCAAAGAATTCATTTGCAGGCACAGCTTTCTTGCAGTGTTTCAGGGAGAACAAGAGAAAACTCTGTTGCTCAGAAGCCCTATTTAAAGTTTAAAGCACATTAAAAAAATGTATTAAAATATCGTGTTTGATCAGTTTTTACACTCCAAGACTCATTCAAAAAATGCAGGAAATGGCATGTATCCCTGGAAGATAGTTTCTATTTTTAGATCACGAGTAAGTTAGATTCAGGGATGGGGGAAGTGGTAGACACAGGGGTGTGTGTGTGTGTGTGTGTGTGTGTGTGTGAGAGAGAGAGAGAGAGAGAGAGAGAGAGAGAGAGAGAGAGAGAGAGAGGGAGGGAGGGAGGGAGGGAGGGAGAGAGAGAGAGAGAGAGAGAGAGAGAGAGAGAGAGAGAGAGAGAAATCAACAAATAAGAAACTGGTTGACATTAAAAAGAAAGAAAGAAAGAAAGAAAGAAAGAAAGAAAGAAAGAAAGAAAGAAAGAAAGAAAGAAAGAAAGAAAGAAAGAAAGAAAGAAAGAAAAAGAAACTGCTTGACAATGTTCAGTGCTAAGCCAATGATCAAAACAGCTGAGATCCTAATGAGAAAATCAACCCTCCATGGGAAGTTCATTTGGGAGAGCGTTCCAGACAGCGGGAATGCAGTACAGTGTCATAAAATAGGAATGAGCTGGCAGTTATTAGGACCAAATAAAAGGCAGTGAGGATCTGGCCGGTGAAGAGGGAGACCTGGAGGACATGGTCCTGAAGAGGGAGACAGAAGCAAAGCCATGCAGAGCCTTTACCCCACATTAAAGGATATTTTCTTAAGTGCATAGGAAGCCGTTGAAGGTTTTTACATTGGGGAATCGGGATGATCTGATTACCATTTTCTAAATATTACTCTAGCTTATGATGACATAGTTTTCAATATTTTCCATTTATAGTCTTGCCTTTGAACAGCTAGACTCTAATCTAAGCCAGCACACACAAAATGGTGACATGATTAGGAAAAGCCTCTCTTTAGAGTACCCATTCTGGACCAATCTGTAGCTTTTATGTGCACATTATCATTGCCCCTGAGCTATAATGGGCCCAAAATTGGAGGCAGCATTCCACCTGAGTCATCATCCAAACCACTTTATGAAGCCATCATCTATATAAGTCTCTAGATGCTCATTCATTACTCATAAGGCCCAACTTTTCTCAGTTTATGAGAAATATCAAAATCACAGATTCGGATGCTCATATTAACACCAGTTTGGGCAATTCTGTTTTTTTGTTTTGTTTTGTTTTGTTTTGTTTCTGTTTTTGAAGTAGGCATGAAGAATCACTCCACATATTAAACATAACAAATGCAGCAACAATATAGTTTTATAACTCAGTGTAGGTGTTTGGCTTTTTTTCCCCCGTCTTTTTCACTAATTCTATCCTAACCCTTCAGTGTCTTGGCAAAAGGCAAATATCAGTATTTTGCCAGACTTGTGTTATTTCAAGCAGAAAAAGGAGGGCCGTAATGGCAGAAATAAGCCTTGAGGGAAATAAGAGATTTCTTTTCACTAAACCACCATAATATTAAACCTAATTTGAGTATAAATGTTCTCAGTTCTGCTCCTCTCAAAGTCCATAGCTGGAGCATATTCTTTCTCCTCAATTTCCCAGACCTTTAAGGATAGTCTGATCCTTGCCAGAGAAGTTTCTGGACTTTTAGAATAAAAGAATGGAGGGTGGGCAGATTAAGGAGCAGAGTCCATAGGAGGGAAGTTGAGATCTTAGCAAGATACAGGTTAAGTTGACCTGAGTGGGAGTGAGCTGGGAAAAGGGAGGGTACATAAAAGGATTTTCAGCTGAGGTTGGAGGGAGCAAATGGGGAGAATGTGATGAAGAATGAAAGGGAATGGTGGAGAGTAGAGAGTGAGAGTTGAAAAGTAGAGAAAGAGATTTAAGAGAAGTGTGCTGAAGTGATGAATTGATCAGAATGCTTTCTCTCTTCTCATCTTGCAGGTTTTTTTCAGACCCAGTTTTATACAAATACTTGACTTCTTGGATTAGGAGTTCCAAAGGGTACAAATATAGGTGATTTTTAAAAATTCATTTGGTAAGAAGAATGTAAAAGGAAAAAAAAATAAAGAAAAGGTGACATATGGAGGAAAGGAAGATTAAAATAAAGGAGGAAAACAGTCACAAGTACGGTTAAGGATTATTGTCTCTTACCCTTTGTCTCTTACCCTCAAACTCTTTTACTGCACAGTATTCTTTTTCTAATACCTGAAAGAAACCATTTTCTTCCTCAGTGACACTGAGTATGCACACAAGACACAATACAAACACAGCATGGAAATAAAAGGCACTCAGGGATGGGGACTAAATTTATCTGTTCCAGCTTCATCTTCCTTCACAACCTTTCCCATTTTTCATGTATTAGTTATAGGCAATCATTCACTACTCCCCAACACACAAACCCTTCCTTACCTTCACGTTGTTTTCTCAGCCAGAAATGCCTTTCTCTTTCTCTTCTCATTAATTTATTAAATAGTGGTCTATATTATACATTCTATGTGTTAACGGTTTTGATAAGGTGATAATCATGGTAATTGATAACAAATATTTGTCTTCCTCTTGCCCAAATTACTTTTGAATGTGTATGAAAAAAATTTTAAGTATAATACCTGCAGCAAAAATCGCCATCAACATTCAATTCTATAGTGATTTTCTTAATTCTCTCATCTTTTTGTGTATCACACAGAAAATCACACATGAAGCACGTATCTATAAAACACACATACACACACAATTTCACATCTTTTCCCCAACCTCACATATACACTAAGGGTAACAAATCTTTGTGTTAAACCATTATCTAAAGTCATAAAAAAGTATCTCAGTCCTGTGTTGGCCAGTGAGCAGCTGCGTTCCCAGGAAATGCATCATGTTTTAGGTAACCTCATTAGTAAAAATGAATTAGCTGTCTTCTAATTTCAAAATGCTAGTAAATTTACATATAACATTCCTATATGTGTGTGTGTGCACGTATGTGTGTCTGTGTGTGTATATATATATATATATATTCACATACATCCTTATTATATACCTTAAATAATAATATAATTTAAAGATTGTGACACATATTGTTAGAGTTATTAAAGAAGACAGCCTTTTCATTTTAATAACTATGATTGTAAGCATGACTAAATGCATTAACGCATTCTGTCTAACATGTAGGCAATGCATTGATATGGCTAATCAAAGACTCTAATAAATAACTCCAACCATATGGTAGGTTGACTAGAAATGGGAGCCTGGTCACCAGGCTCAGGGTAATGATCACTGAGTGATTGTCTTTTACTGTTCAGAGAAAGGAAATCCATTCACATGCCAAATGAAATTCTAAATCAGTTCTTTAGTTTGCTGTTTAAATGTAAAGTAGCCAAAACATGATTAAGCACTTAATTTTGTGAAAGAGGAGTCTTGAAGATGGGGAACTTAATTATATCAAAGCTGCAATAGTAAACACTGATTTTCACTTATAACTTACTCACAAAAAAGGCCAAGCCATTCAAAGAGTAAGCATGAATAAAAATTGTTTTGAATTATAAAAGAATTACATAAAGTGCAGAAAGTATAGTCTCCATCATATCATTGATCAATGATAGTATTTGCATTTTTATCTTTAATAAACTGAAGACAAAAGTAAGAGAGGAACCTGAAAAATACAAATAATAAAAATAATGATGTGTCCACTTTTTTCTATTTCCCCAGGAATTCATGAATAATTTTAAAATCTGAGTAGAGGCCAGCTATCTATGGGCAACTCCAGAATAATAATTAGAGGATCCAATTAAAGGTTATTTTTATAATTGTTTACATCAATTGAAATAGATGGATTAAGAATTATAAACAGTTTAGTTTGTGGTTCATATACATACTAGATTAAGCATTTTGGAGCTAACTGGTGGGAAGAAATTTAGTTTATAAATCAGTTACTTATTAAAAGTTGATGGAATAATAAGAGATATTGATACATGCCATTTTTATTTCACAATAATATTGTGTTAAAAGCAAGATTTTAAATTATTCCCCATATTGTAGGAACAGGTTCCGAGACCTGTGTTACAGTATTTTCAATACAATTATATTCAGTAAATAGGGTTTCTGGTATTTTTTATGTCTTTGTTTTGAAAAGACAAACAAACTTCTTACTGCATCTATATAAATCATAAGTGACTGGTGAAAGAAAAATGAGAAGGGATGGAACAGTAGAAAATCTATCAGAAATACCTCTAACAGAAACAATTACTTCTGTTTAGAAAATAGTTTATGGCAACCATTATGAGCTAAGTGTATACAATACAACTAATGTAAGAAAAATATAAAAGTGGAAAATTTTAATTAGAAAGGACGAACCCCTATTCTTTCTAGTATAGTCAGTAGGACCATTAAAATATACAGTTTACCTGTCAAGAGAGAATGCCTATGCAAGATTCTGCAATTGAAATGACAAAGTCAGAGATTATGCAACCAGCCTTTGAAAAAGTATAAAGTGTAACTTGTAAAGTGAAAATCTGAGATGCACTGAAAAAATACAGTAGAAGCAATTATTTCATCAACCACCCTCCTCTGCTCTCAGCATATGCCAAAGAAGAACATTCCATCTTTAAGGGACCCCTCTTTCCACAGATGTCCTTTACGGCAGCAAAGTGGCAGCCCACCAACAGCATTTGCAATGTGTGGCATTGGCACATGGCACGTGAGGCTTCTCATAAGTGCAGACCAACCTCTGGCAAAGAAAGGCAGGTCAGCACTCAGCATTCAAAGCTCTGCTGCCAGTTGAAAACTACCCTGGTGAATTTATTCAAATCCCACAGTTACTTGCAAATGTACCTATTCTTTTAAAATGAAATTATTCTTTTTATTCTTTTCCTTAATTCCAGAATTCTGAATTCTATGCAATTTCAGAGAGTTAAAATCTAGAATAAACCTCTTGAAAAGAGGCAGAATTGATTTATAAACTAACTTACCAGGGAATACCCCACCCCATGCTTTCCTGCTTCCTCTACCCTTAATAGTTTTCATGGTTTTTCCTTCTTCCCCAGGCCTTTCCACAATGAAGGTCTGCTACTACGCATTGTTGCAGATATTACTGTTTTGCATACATATTGCTGCTTCACTTAAGATGTCATTGGCAGAAAGCAGTTAGTGGCTAAGAGCAACTCATGGAATTTTCTTGTAGAAATCAAATCTATCGACATAAAAATACGATTAATGTTAACGTAAACCTAAGATATAAAACAATATAAAACACAAATAACACTTAAGATGTCTATCTTAGTGGATGTTACTTTATACAAATAATGTTTTTCTGAAAACTTTTATGTAAACTGTTTACATTTTTACAAAAATTTTATATACATTTTTATATAAACCCGAACCATTTCTTATATAGAGTATAAAAGTAAGTTATTTTGAGAGTATAAATTTAACATGTTTTGCAGTTAAGACTCTTCCAAGGTTTACACAGAGGCTAAGACCTTCATTCATTTACTTTTTTATAACATAGACATTTATAATATTTCCATAAAGCAATGCACACCTAGAGGATCAAAATTAAATAGGAGGCTGCATAATAGGTAGGTTTATTGATTGTAGATAATCTATCGGATAATTCACATTCCAGCCTGAAAGAAATTTATTGCTTTTTTGGGAGTGTTGGAGGATGGGAGCATCACATGTGACATTTGAGCCACAGAAGCACAGTGTTTAGAAGAAGCATTCTTTGTTGTAGTTGCTGGAAATCCTCATGCTGGGATATGACACATGACAGTTTGGGCTAGCCATATTTGTGTGGCAAAGGCTCAAAGGGAATTACTGCTGGTATTGTCACTGCTCTGATTCATATCTAGCCCTGTGCAATATTTCAATCACTGTCCTTCCTTTTAAATATTTACCTATAATTGTCTTGTCTCAAACAAGATTTTTAGTTACTCTTATTTTTTGGTGTTTTTATTTTCTCTGCGTATGTTTAATAAAAGCCTATGTCTTTTACTCCAGCTTTAAACTTCCAAAACTTCTGATGCTCTGTGAAGCCTGTGAGCAATTTCCATTTCCAGAAATAGCAAGGCATCCTTCGGAGCTGTTGTTAAAGCCTGTTTTAATATAGCATGTGTTTATTTAAACTCAGTGCCAATAGCTCCTTGGTGGTGATTTCTGCTTATAGCCAAAGGTTAAATAGGCCACGGAGTATAATTAAGAGAGAAAGAGGTTGTTCTGTGACAAGTCTAAAGCCCTTCAGGGAATAAAGTGCTGGCAATTGTACCCTTCTCCTTTCAGGAGTAAGTCCTGTCTTCATTTCTCATCATTGGACCATTAGACTTGTCAAATTCTAATACATTGTTAAAGTTCCCTAGGAACCCAGATATGAATGCCCCATTTCTCCTTGCTGGCATGGAAGAAAACACACAGTTGTATCTCTTGACATGAGAGTTGACAGACATCGTAGCCAGAAAAAGAGCCCAAGACATGCACAAGGACCAGAAGGCAAGTTTAGTTTTCCTATCATTGTACCATGGGCAAATAACTCACCATTCATTTTTGAAGATAGAAAAAATAACCCCTTAGCACTGCAGAAGGAATTGAAACATGCATACACAATGTAAATAAAGTTTCTTGAATGCACATAACACAATTACATGAAAAACAATGAAGAAAAGACATTTTGCATATGGTAGCTACTGAAAAGTCGAATGCATTATGACCTGAAAAATTAAAAGATTGTTCCACAAGTTATCATTGAAGTGGAGGAAGACGTGTTTTTCTTTTTTTTTCTCTTTTTTTCCTATTTAAAAAATGTGCAGAATTAGTTGTATGCTTTTATTTAAATGACTTCTCAGAGATTAAGCCTCCTGACAGTCATCTTGGCAAAGCCACCTGCCTTCAGCGACACAGTCCCCTCTTTCTGTGCTGCCTGAGTCACAAGCTCTCTCTGGTGTCCCCAGCAACAGGTGTCTCATTAGCACCTGAGCGATGCCAGCTTCTGAGGAAGGCTGTGAACTGATTAAACACATGCTCCATTTTTCTGTCTTTATGAGTCATTACTTAAAGGTTTTATCACCAGATTGCCACACTTAATTACATGGAGCCATAATTAAATATGAGCATTCTTCGGCCTGCTTTTTAAATTTTAGTTTAAACTTCAGTGACATGTTTTGCTGTTTCTTAATTTGAAGCTAGCTTTAAAAGAACTGAAGGAGGTGCTTTTAAGACGGGGGCAGAGTGGGACAGGGTTTTTATTTTTTCATACAACAGTTATTTTTTTATATATCTGAAAAAACAAAAAAACAAAAACAAAACAACGCTACATGTCAGTTAAAGACCTAGAGAACATGACCAGAAACAGGGGTAATTACATTAGAATGTGTTAAGTTTGTTTTTGTAGGATGCAAGAAAATAGGGCATTGATTGCTTTATAAATTACAGTTTAACTAGGATACTAGGAAACCTCAGGCAAAAATCAGATGACTAACTGAATTCTCCATTTTCCTTGTCTTCTGAAGATATCTGTTAATTGGTTGAGGACAATATATAACAAAAGTATCCATCTTATCAAGAAGGTTACAAACAGCAAAATTTTCTTTTCCCTGTGTTTATTTGCATGGATCTCCTCCAAACTGTCCTAAATTTATAACTCAGGACTGAGCTAAATCCCCTTTCCACATCCTCCATTTGTTGATACATAGCAGTTAACCAGATGGTTTGGTTTTATTGTTATACTTGTTCGTGGCTTCTCTAGGACACTGAATGATGTCATGAATCCTTCGACATTCTCCAAATTTTTATTGGCTGATCACCATAAAAAAAAAAAAATTAATAGTGGAGATCATGAACCTTAGACTCCTTCGTGGTCTAACCCTCCCTTCTACACCCAGGGACAATGAGGAAAAATAGCCACTTCACTTCCCTCTTGAGTTCTAGAAATGAAAACACTAGATTGTGTAAACTCTACAAGTTATGTAAATTTCGTTACAATAGATTTAGTGCATCACACAAGAAAATTTTGAAAAAGGAGAACACGGCCTTTCCTTTTGAATGTCACTTGAGAAGACACCCAATCTGAGGGTGCTATGCGAAGGAAATTTTGAATGATGCTCCTGCGCTCTATTTAGCATGCCCACTGCTCAATCATCCTTTCTTCAAGACTCACAAGTTGCAACACAATCCTCCTCCGTGGGAAAACCCCTGCCCTTACCTCAGGTAGAGTTTTCACTCTAGTTTCCTCTAGGGCCATCCAGTCTTGAGAAGCGCCCTGGACATCAGCCGGATGGAGTTAACATTTCTTCTGTCTTATCCTACAGGAACTGCTGAGATAAGGGGGAGTGATAATGGTGAAGGACAGGCTGTGGTCCCATAAACAAGGATCCAGGTTGACTCTTCAGTGCAGCCTTTGATTTTCAACAGGCTTTGATTCTCAATGTCCTTATCAGTAAGAACCACAGCTCTGCTAGTTCCTTTACTAGTAGACCAACTATGACAACTTGGTTGCTTTGTGTTGCAAATGTACAGTACAAAACAAAACAAAATGAAGCTCCACAAAACCTCTCAGTACTAACTGGATTCTGAAAAAAGGAAATAGATTGGCTTGCATTCATGAAAAATTCAGAAGTAGTTCTTGCTTCAGCCGTTCGTCCATGCCTTGATGGAAAGGCTTAGGCAGTATCACCAGACCTGGAGTCTTCCCTTCTATTTCTCGGCCCCCACTGAATTGGTTCACCCCAGGTCATGGGAACTGAAAATGGGAGGAGTTGTCAAAGACAAAACTTACCGATCAGAGTTAAACAGACAGGGGAGACTTTATTCAAGACTTTATTGCAATAAAAGAGAGAGATTGAACACAATCCCACTGAAACAAAAGGCAGAAGGGTTTTAAAGCACTGGGGGAGCTAGGGGAATGACACTGGAGGACATTAAGAGGGAGGTTGGTCAATGTGATTAGGCCATCGGTGTTTGCTAATTGGCACGTATAAAGGTTAAGCTCCTACACTGCTGGGAAATGGGCTCTACCATTACTGATCACTGAAATGACTATATCATTAAAAGATGGTTCCCATGTCCTTGAGAAAAACATTCCTGGGTGGTAAAACTGGCAGGAGGTAGTCAAAAGATTTACATCTTAAAGGGGCAATGAAGAATTTACAATCAAAAGTACTCTAAAGTAAATGCTCTAAGAAAAGGGAGGTCAAGGTCCAGTAGCTAGGAAGAAATCTGGCTAAAGTTTAGTCCAGCTGAGAGAAATATTTTGGTCAGGGTGACTCCTCAAATGAGAATCAGAGGCTTTGAAAGAATTTGCTTTGAAGCCATAAACAGTTAATAGATAACCACTAATCATACCTTCTATGGTCTAAACTCATTTTGAGGAAAAAATTCATAGTTGTCCAAAGAGTAAGGCTTTGACCATGTCATTAGAAATAATGGCTTTCCATTAATGTGCTGGATGCCGTTGGTTCTTTTCTTTTTCACTTTGCAGCCATTCACACTCTACATTTTCTCTATACGACACAGGTAAAGGAAACACCATGTTAAAAAACAGACAAAACAAATTAAATTAATTTGGGTACCATCTTTAGTTTAGGCAAGTCCAATGATAGAGGAAAGGATCTTTGGTCTTCTAACCCTTGTGGCTGCTTTGCTTAGAGCTTCTGACCTATAGACATCATTGTCCATTAAAATCATTTGGCTTCATTGTTGTTTTTGTTTTTTTGTTTTTTGATTTTTGTTTTTGGTGCCTACTTTGGACATAAAGATTTTGATAAAAAGGATCCCAAGTTGTAGCACTAAAAATTCAACCTCCTGGAGCCTACTTCCCTGATAGTACATAGATCTGCACTAGTGGAAGGACCTCTCCACCTAAAGGGATTACCTTTCCTGTCTTTGGGAGCCCATCTTTCTCTTATTGAGTCACTTCTCTGTTCTAAACTGAGCAAAAGTCTCACTTCTGACCTCAAAAAGCTGTTGCATTCTTTAAAAGAGAAGGTGATGGGAAGAAACTTGATCTTTAAATACATAGGATTGGCTGTCCTTCCAGCTAGGGAAGGGTGTAATGACAAGTTTTTTGTTGTTAATTTAATTAAAGTTTCTATAACAATGCGAACAGGATAGAAATGAGTACTTCCATACATTGTTCTGCAATTTTTAATGCTTTCTCTCTTGTTTACCCAGGAAATGGCTCTGGCTTCAATTAAATTATTTCGACTTTTATTTTCTCTTGGAAATATGTGGATGGGATAGGATGTGGTACAGAGGAATTTATCCCACCACTTATAGAAATGTGATTAAGCAGTTTATTTTGCACTTAAGTAGGACCATTTCATCCTGCTAGATTTGAACTGTAGAGTCACCTTCTTTTGAATTTAATTTTTGCCATGTAGACTAAGTGCCTTGGCAACAGAATGATAAAGACAAAGTTTAATTTGATGGAGTCCTAACACTATCTAATTCTTTCTATATACACTTGGTTTTGATCCTCAGAGAGAAGTGCAAAACAAAATTTAGGAAAAAAAAAAGCTACTTGGGAAAAAAGGAATGTGATAGGTAGGGATTAGTTTAAAAATGAAAGGAAAAATCTGGGAAAGAAAATCATATTACTAATAAGAAAGTGTTCCACACATTTTGGGGAAAAGATAGAGAAGTGACTCAAAAGTGGGTTAGTGGTGAGAAAGGGAGAAAGGTGGGCTAATGCCCAAATGGCAGGTGAAAATCATATATTAGAAAGAGTGTTTTTGTATGTTTGGAAAAAAGAAGATTCATAAGACTGCATCAAATGGACTAGAATCTGTTTTTAGATGTGTTTTTAACCCATCAGCTACACTTACATTATGAGTGTACAATAATTCAACTGCCCATTTTTTCTGAACCATGATTGGTGCCCAATCAATGCTTGTGGAGTAGAGGATGTTTTTCTATTCACTTCTGATTTTTAATCTTTGTTAATGGATTTTAATAATGCCAAACTCATCTTTTAAGGTGTCATTATTATGCTTTAATTTGTAGCAGAAATAACAGACTTTGGAGTCTCAGAAAATATAGGAAATGCACTTTTTCTAGCATGTACTTTTTTAAAAGAGCGTTTATTATTTATGGTGACCTTGAGATAAATACCTAGTACCTCCAAGTGCTTGTTGTCTGAAAACAATTACCTTCTCCCTGCCCATCTCTGGGGTCTTTTCAAGGAAATACTTTGAAGAAACTGTGGGAATTCAAAATCCCACGTTTATCCCTTAGGAATTTATGTAGAAGGAAACATTCTAAGAAATTCACATTTGTATTCTTAATTAAAATATGGACAGAATGTAGACTTCCAAAATACTTCAGGATCTTCATGGACAGTTGATTTCACCCTAATAATGCAGAGAGTTTAGTGGGAGCCAATTCCTATTCATTCTGAAACTTTTTTCTGATTCTCAACACTTCTAGTTTAAATGTTTAATGCAATATCTTTATTGTGCGTGCTTTGCAGCAATATTATTTCCAGAGATTATTCTAAATTTTGTGGGCTGGTGTTGTATATATGTTTCTACATGAACAATTTTCCCAATGAGTGTTTAATTGCCAATATTTTAGTTTAAAAGCTACTGGAAATAATCTAACATCTATAGTTTTCAAATGGTTACTGGAGAGGATCAAGTATATTATAATGATACAGAATTCATATTTTTAACTTGTGCAAAAATAGCACTATAACTTTCCCATCCTTAAAGAATTTAAAGGATATGTTAAGCCTCTATCATGTGAGTACAACTCTACAAAGAATTTTCTATTGTTTATCTTTTTTTTTCAGATGCTATTAGAGGGAAAAAGGATAAATAATGTCAGAATATTTTCACCTCAAGAGGATTAGAATCTGGGATAGAGATGATGGTGTGTGTGTGTGTGTGTGTGTGTGTGTGTCCCCTCATCAAGCAGTTATGCAACACTAGCTGGATGTTTTACAATTTAAATCAATTCTGACACTCACTACCTGGAGATACCATCAGATTACCAGAGGTTAAGAGCTCAGACCCAGAAGACTACCCACCAATTAAGATGCAAATCACAAGTAGTAGGTTGCCAGGTTACCCACAACTTCTGTCTAACTTGGATAAAAATTGGAGGTTCCCAGGACCTTCTCCCACTTGGATTCAGGTATTTCCTAGAAAAGCTCACAGATCTCCGGAAAACACTTATGTTTATCAGTTTATTTAAGGATATGCTGAAGGATAAAGATGAACTGTCTGATGAAGAGATACAGAGGGCGAGGTCGGGACAGGTTCTGATTATAGGAGCTTTTTTCTCCATGGAGTTGGGATGCATCACCCTCCTGGTACGTGGATGTGCTCACCATCCTGGAAGCGCCTCAAACCCCATAATATCGGGATTTTATGGAGGGTTCATCATATAGCCATGATCAATTATTAATTCCATTTCTAACTCCTCTGTCCTATCTAGAGAATCACTAGGTGAGGCTGAAAATTTCAAGCTTCTAATTGTGGCTTAGTCTTTTTGGTGACCAGCCCCCATTCAGTAGCCATCCACCAACCCACCAAAAATCACTTTATTAGAACAAAAGGCATTTCTGTCATTTAGGAAATTCCAAGGGATTTGGGAGCCCTATGTCAGGAGGTCAAAGACCAAATATCAGAAGAGACAATGCTCCTAGTGCTCTTATCACTTAGGGAATTAACAAGTTTTTGGAGCTCTCATCAGGAGAATGAAAGGTTCTTCTCACACCCCTATTGACAATGGTTTTAGGAGTCCTGTGCCAGGAACTGCTGGTAGAGTCCAATGCATATGTTTTCTATTATCTCAAGATGGGCAAACAAACAAACAAAAATAAGCACAATACATGTTAATAACTAAGTAACTGGTATTGGATTGTTTTTTTTTTTCTGAAGGCAATTATAAATTCTGATAAACATTAAAAAATATAACCAGAAACTTGAAGCCTTCAGAGAGCAGACAAATAAAGGAGGAAAACTGAATATAGAGGAAAGGTATGGCCCTGGTGAGTTTCACATTTTTATGGTTTCTACCATCAGATCTGCCCTCTGGGGCAGCTAAATCTCCCATAGAAAACCCATAATGTTTTGGCTTGTAAAACTGAAGATAGACTTTAGGACAACCAGAGCCACCAAGCAGCAAGGAGAGAAAATGCCCAAGAGGAAGAAGCTACAGTGGGGGACTCCCACTATCCTGAATCCAGAATACATTCCATTGCAAATATATATTTCATTTATTATGTAAGCCTGACCTTTAGAGCCTGAAACAATGGTTTTGTGCAAAGTGGGTGCTTATAGTAATAGTATGCAATGTTTATTGAATACCTATAATGTCAGTAAAGATAGATCAATAGAAATTTTCCATGTGATCGAAACAGCAGAAAGATGAAAAAACCAAAAAGAAAGAAAAACAATGAAATGTAAGCTCTGTAATGGAGTGCTGCATGAACACAAATATTAATGCAATATATTTTGCTAGAGGGTCCGTGAAGAGTGACTTTTGAACTGGACCTTGACGGGAAAGTAGGCATATGTTAGTCAACGCAGCCCCAGCAAAGTGGAAAGCAAAACAAGGACCAGAAGCACTGATGGGGAAACGTCTGTAGAAGTCAATAGCTTGAATTCAAGGATAAGCTTAAAAATAGGAGGGAGAAGAGATGAACAATGTACATGTGATAAGGAACTGGAAGACAATAGGAAGCTCTAATAAAATGTGAGTCTCCGAAAGACAACAGACTAGTGAAGGAGTAGATTTTGAGTGAGATACTGAACCTATGGTTCTGTGTATCTTCCAGATGCTCTTTCTATATATTTTTTTGTTAAACATGCAATCACTACTTGCTAAACTAAATTTCCCTCTCTCTTACCAACCACAGCTAAATTGTTATGCCAAATTCTGTTGACTTTTACCTCCTATATCTCTAGATCTCATCTACTTTTTTGTTGTTTTTGTCTCTGCTTCCACAACTCTAATCTAAGCATGCCTCATGGGAATGACTGCAGCAACCCCCTTGTATCCATTCTTGATCTACTCCATCTGTTCACTTTGGAGACAGAGTGGCTTGTTAAATTGTGTCTATGATCATATCACTCCTTTTTTAAACTCTAGGAGGGTTTACCTTTCCTTGTAGGTTATTGAGAAAGGTGGAAATAATGAACATGGCCATCAACACAGAGAAATAAAAATACAGGTGCTATATGCTTTCATTATAGAATCCTATGGAGTTGGTTTCCATTAATAAAAATCTACTTGCCTCAATATGAATATATCATAAAAACAGTAAGTGGGAAAAATCCACATTGCTGAAGGATAGGTGCCATACTATGTCGTTGATTAAACAAACGACATAAAATTAAAACAAAAAACACAAAACCAAGAATATATACATAGTTTGTAAGTACATCTACTTACTGAACTGTTCCAAAGCAAGTTGAATAAGATAGTACATTTTTTTTCCAGAAAAGTGCTTTTATTCTCCTTAAAAGTTTTTAAGTTTTTTATCAAAGTAAAGAAAATGAGACAGAATGTTAACATTTATTAAATATGGGCAGTGGGTATATAGATGTTATATTATTTTTTGTTTCTTGAAATATTTAACAATTAAAAATAAAACAAAAATATTCATAATTTTATGATGTTTGTTTCCCCTATCATTTCTACAAAAATTAATCAGTTGTATAATACCAAAAAAGGAGGGAAAGAAAAGGGAATTCCTCATGGGAATGTAAACATAGTACAAATATTTTTGTGGGCACATTGTCAATATCGTAAAACTTTTATTCCTAGATATTTCTAAATATATGTGCTTCTTTCAGTAGTTCTCAAAAGTTTTGGTCTTAGGACCACTTTACATTCTTAAAAATTATTGAGTTTACCGAAACCTTTTTGTTTATGTGGTCCTAGATCTCATCGATTGATGTTTACGATATTAGAAATTAAAACTGAAAAGTTTGAAAAAAAATATTGGAGTACACAAGCACACATCCTACCATGTTTCCCCGAAAATAAGACCTAGCCGGACAATCAGCTCTAATGCGTCTTTTGGAGCAAAAAATTAATATAAGACCCGGTATTATATCATATTATATCATATTATATTATATTATGTTATATTATATTATATAAATTATATTATATAAGACCTGGTCTTATATTATAGTAAAATAAGACCAGGTCTTATATTAATTTTTGCTCCAAAAGACGCATTAGAGCTGAGTGTCAGACTAGGTCTTATTTTCAGGGAAACACGGTATTAGCTATCAGAATGATATCACCATATGTCCATAGCCTCTGGAAAACTCCATGAAAGTGGAAAATAAGTAATACCTTGTTATGATTATGAAAAGGTTTTGATCTTGTGGACTCTGAAAAGATCTCAGTGTCCCAAGATATTTGTAGACCACATTTTAATAGTCTATGACTTAGAGAAAATCTTGCACATGTGAATCAGACTAAATATATGGGGATATTATTGGAACATTTTTTGCAGAAGGGGAAGTTTAAAAAAAGATACAAATAAAATGTTCATCATTATGGGACTCGATAAATAAATTATGCTATATTCAAAATTAGAATCCTATGAAGCACTTAAAATGCATCCATTGTAGCTCAATGTATCAGTACAAAGAATTTAAGAGTTTCAAAACTATAGTATTAAAATGAAAAAATAGATTGCAAAAGAGTATTGTTTGGACTGAATGTTTTTGTCCCTCCAAAATCCGTATGTTGGAGTCCTCACACCCAGTGATGGTGTTAGGACATGGGGCCTTTGAGAGGTGATCAGGTCGTGAGGTTGAATGAGATTAATGTTTTACTATTAAAGAGACCCCAGGGAGTTCTTTTATCCCTCTGTCTTGTCAGGGAACAGCAAGAATTTACCATCTATGACCCAGAACATGGTCTCTCATCAGACATGGAATCTGCTGGCTCCTTGATCTTGGATTTCCAAGACTCCAGAAGTATGAAAAAAAATTTCTGTGTTTCTGAGCCACCCATTCTATTATAGCAGCCTGAAGGCACTAAGACAGGATCTATATAATATGTGGCCTTTTACATAAAATTTTAATATTAGACCAAATAATATTGTAGATAGTGTGTATTTATGAATGTATAGGTTTGTGTTTACTAGGTTGGGAGGGAAGAAACAATTTGGGGAGACAAAATAAACAAAGGTTAATTTAAATTTACATGTAAAATATGATTTTGTTTTCTTAAAAGTTTCAAAGGAGAAAAGAGAAAACCTTGTGAATTTGCTAATAGGAGCTGTGTGTTTATTACTAGTCCAAAGTTTAAGAAAACAGACTTATGAGGTTATAAAATTTTGTAGTGTCAGGTAAATACTGTGTATCTCCGAAAATAAGACTGGGTCTTATATTAATTTTTTCTCCAAAAGACGCATTAGGGCTTATGTTCAGCGGATGTCATCCTGAAAAATCATTCTAGGGCTTATTTTCCGGTTAAGTCTTATTTTCGGGGAAACACGGTAGATACTTACTGTATCACTTTGTAATATCTGAGCATTAATTTTTAACACATACATCATTACAGTGAAAAAACAATCCAAAGTGTTTTCCAAAACTCATTAAAAATTTTAGTTCTGATGTAATAAACCTGTAACTCCTGATTTTTCTTTGAAAAAAATCCATAGGTGATTTGCGATACTTTTAATGGGGATGAATGCAACAGATCAAGTTTACCATGTTATGGAGTTGATATTAAGAACATTTATCTTAACAGTAACCTTTTGTCTGTTTACTGGAGTGAACTGCTAATCTAAGAAAAATCTGATTATTTTTCCCAGGGTTAGATTTAATTTAGTGAAGACTTAGTTTAGTGCTTCTAACTGAGGAGGCAGAACTGCTTCTCTTTCTGTACTTAACTTCTTTCAATCATTCCTCATAAGTTCAGGGGCAAACTTAATCACTTTAATGAAATCAATCTTAAAATTAATGGCAAGAATGGCCAGAGCTTCTGTTGTAGAATAATAAGTCATATCCCTTTACATATTATTAATTTCGCTGTTCATCAGTGCCTCTTATTTGTCATATGTTTGGACAAAAATGAGTATGAGTGAAACTGTTACCATCCTGCAACAAAACATGCAAATAATGGAGGGATGTATGCATTAACAGAATTAGCTTACAATATGCATGAGACTGATGACAAATCAGTCAGACTGATTTAGACAAATCAGTCTAAAGTCTTTTTGTTTTTTGTCATGGAACAACCTGCCCAGATCTCACTTCTACATGCAAACCAATCTTTCTATTTGTCAGGTACATGGAGAGGAGTTGTAAGCATTTTTCAGACATTCGTTTTAGGCACTCAGTTCATCTTTGGCAGACTAATTGCTTGTTCACTGAGGAGAAATCCTAACAACAGTTAATGATCCCTTTAGTTAAACAATCCCTCTTCTGGTGATGTCATTTATGCTGGTGTGGAAAGTTGCTTCTGAAAAATGTTTTGCACTTAAAAGGCACTTTCTCTCTGAAACATCCATTTGTCCCTCTAGTCCCCATTACAAAAAAAAAAAAAAAAAAAAAAAAAAACTCAAAAAAATACAAAGTAAAAAACCTTTAAGGAGTGGCTATATTTTTCCTACCTATGCAGCTAGTCAGTTTCAGAACCCTGGTGACTTTATTAACATTCTCTGCTTTACTTATGCATCATTAGACATCAGGGTATAAGTGGCCTATCAGTGCAATCAGAGAGACGTTTTTCTTAGAAAGTTTTCATTCTGTCTTAGGATAGTTCTAAAAGATTACAAAACAAACAAACAAAGAAAAAGGCAGCTTGCTGGGCACAGTCAGAAATCATGAGTTAAATAAGCAACCTATGTGGTACCCGATATTTACTTATGCTTAATGTAAAGCAAATCTACCTTTCTCTCAGTATAAGGGTTACTACAGCTTCAGTGATGCATTTGAGTAAATATATGTTTAGCTTTGTAGACAGATTTTATGTGGACTTTTGGGGTGTGTGTGTGTCACATTTTCAGAATCAGTCATCACACTGAAAGCATCTATAAAGAGAACAAACAGGAAAGTGAAGGGTCAAGAGTCCATGAGCCATTCCGGTGTCTTGAAAGATCTTGGCAAAGTTACTGCTGGGGAAGAGAAGATTAAGAGTGGACAGGTATGTTGCCTTCATATAACTGAGGAATGAGCATGTACATGAAGAAATGCCATCTGTGTTATTTCAGGTAACAGAGAGAGCACAAATGGATGGACATTTACAGAAAAATAGCGTTTACCTCAATGTAACAAAGAACTTCCTTGTATTCAAAAGATGGAATTGATGACAATATGAACTCACTGCTCGTTGTTTTATTTATATAACTAGAAAAGAGATCTTTGAGAGATGCATTTGATACTTTCGCATATTGGAAGATTGAACATTTTACTTACATCTCTTTGAATTTTGACTTCTGATTTATCCTAGCTGTGATGGAGCCCAAGTCAGGTATTGTGACGTATTAATAGTAATTGATGCAGTCTCCATACAGTTTCCTTAGAGAAGGGGTTGGTGTGAATTGATGAGTAAATAAATATTTGCCTTTCTCAGAAATCCAATGGAAACTTGTACATCGCACTGATCAAAATCGAATTCTTAACCTAAATGTCATATAGCGGTTATTACTGGCTGCCAAATTAGTATTTAGAGGTGATACTAAGTGACGCCAATTTCAGCCTATTTCAGGCTCTTGGTTGCTTTATGTATATACACAAGAATGAAAACAGGGCAAGGATCCTAAAAGAGACTCGTGCAAAAAATAACGCTTTACTATGACCTGGATGTTTGTTTTAGGAATAAAATCTCCCCATTATACAGATGGAACTATAGAGAGTATTAAACAAATCATAGTTGGAGATTTTAACAGTCTTCTCTTAGTAATTGATATAACAACTAGAAGACAAAACTCCAATAAAAGCAAAGACAATCTGATCAGTGTCATCACTTCCCTTGGTCTAACAGGCATCTTGCTCTTCAAACTGCAAAAAACACATTCTTTTCACGTGCAGGTGGAGCAGTCAAGAGAGACCATCTAGTGAGCCACTAAATGTCTTAATAAATCAAAAGATTTATGCTTATATTAGAAAAGAATAAATGTTCCAATTAACTGTCTATGTTTTCATCTTATGAAGCCGGATATAAAAAGGAAAATTAAACCCGAAGTACATAGATAAAAGTAGTTAATTAAAATAAGAACAGAAATATGTGAAATGAAAAAGAGAACACGATAAAGTTAATTACACCAAAAGATAGGCCTTTGAAACGATAACATAGCTAAAGCTCAAATAAGATTGCTTAGGAAAATAAGAGACAAAAGATATATTTATCCATATCAGGAATTTAAGGCATGACATCGTTACAGATCATACGTAAACTAAGGCTATAATAAAGAACATTATGAACAAATTTATGCCAATAAATTTGAAATCTTAGATGAGGTAGAAACATTCCTTTAAAAGCCTTATTAAAGAAAATTCATAGAAACTCTCTGTGAATTCTATCAAGCATTTAAGAAAGAAACAATGTCAACCTCACACAAACACTTTCAGAAAATAGAAAAGAACACTTCTAATTTATTTTATAAAATGAACTCAAATGCCAAATCCTGACAAAGAAGTTATATGAAAAAAGAAATTGCAGACCACATTTTTTTACCCAGACCCAAGATATCGTTGAACAATATTAACAAATTAAATTTAGCAACATTCAAAAAGAATATACATAATCAAGTGGTTTAATCCAAGGTTACAAGGAATATGAGTTTCCTTTAAAATTTGAAAAATATCAATTTAATTCATTATATAAGTAGAATAAAGGAGAAAAGATCATGTAATCTCAATTAATGCAGGAAAAACATTTAACAAACTTGAATACCCTTTATAGGTTTAAAAATGACCCCGCAAACAGAAAAGAAAAACTCTTCAATCTGATAGAGGTCATCGTCAAAACTCAAATTTATCATCACACCTCAGGGTGTAATATTGAACATTTTCTTAGTGGGAATAATGGGAATTTGGAATAATGCAAGAATGTCTGATCCTACTACATCTATTCAATGCTGTACCTGAGGTCAAAGCTAGTACAATAATGAGAGAAAGATAAGTAACAGGTGTTGGAATGGAAAAGGTAAAACTTATTACTTAGAGATTAATGATGGTTTGTATAAAAAATATTAGGAATGTACCATACCAAATAACTGCTAAAACTCATATGAGAATTTATCAAGGTCACAGTGTACAGTGTTACTCCTAAAAAGAATTGTTTTTAATATCTGTATAGTAGAAGCAAAGAATTGGAAAATGGAACTTTAAAAATTCCAGTTTCAATCACATCAAAAAATATAAAATCCTTAGGAATGAATTTACTAATATACAAAAGCTCTACAAAGAAAAAAATTAACCACTACTGAAAGAAATTAATAAAGAACTAAACTAATGGAGACCTAAATAAACTTTATGTATTGGAAGATGTCCATTTTCAACAAAATTGATGTACATGTATATGGGTATAATCACAAAATTCAACAGCTTTTTTTTTCTCTTAGTAGGCTTTGAAAAGCTAATTCTGAATTTTACATGGAAATGTAAAATTATAATAGGCAAGGCAATCTGAAAATAAAGGATAGAGTTGGTGAACTCACACTCCCTGATTTTAAAACTAACGATAAAGTTATTTTAATCAAGATGGTGTGATATTGGCATATGAATAAACAAATCAATGGGGCAGACTAGAGAATGCAGAAGCGCAGTCCTACTTATATTGGGCAATTGATTTTTAATCAAGGCTCCAAGTCAATTCAATGATGAAAGGAAGCTTTTTTTTCCCCAAGACTAGCTATTTGGAGGGGAGACTAAGAAGAACGGGGAAACTGAATATCTGTGTGGGGGAAAAAAGCTATCTTCAACCCCTGTATAACTTCATACACATGAAAATAATGCAATCCAGATCATAGACTAAAACATAACAGCCAGTACTATAAACTTCTAGAAGGAAACATAAAAGATTATCTTTATGACCTTGAGGTTGGCAATGACTTCTTGAACAATACACAAAAAAAGCACTAACACTGAAAAGGGGGAGAAAAAAAAAAGGCAAATTGGAATTCATAAATTAAAGACCTTTGTTCATTGAAAGACAAGAGAGCCAAGTACATACTGGGAAAAGATATCAAAAGTATAGACTTTGTCAATAAATGTCTGACAAAGGACCTGAGCACAGAATATACGAAGAACTCCTAAAAATTAACAAGAAAAAGACAAGCAATCCAATAAAAATTGCAAAAGATTTGAATGGACACTTGCCAAAAGAAAATATACAAGTGACCAATAAGTAGAGGAAAAGATGATTAACATCTTTTAGTCATTAAACAATTGCAAAATAAAACTACAATGAAATACCAGTCTCCTTAGCCACTTCGAATGACTAAAATTAAAGACCAGCAACAACAAATATTTGGAGAGGGTGTGGAGTGATGGGAATTCTTATAAATTGTTGGTAAGACACAACCACGTTAGAAAATAGTTTGGCAATTTCTTATAGAGTTAAATATACACTTACTATATAATCCAGCATTTCTAGTCCTAGAGAGTTACTCAAGAGAAATAAAAACATATGTCTACACTTAGACCCAGATTTTCACTGTGCCTTTACTCCAAATAGCACAAAACTAGAAACAGCCTAATGCTCATCAGTGGAAGATGGAACATACAAATTGCTGTTTATTTACACAATAGAAGTCTATTCAGCAGTAAAAAGGAATCAACTTTCAATGAATGTAAAAACATGAATGAATGTCATGGATATTACACTGAGTGAAATAATTCTGTACGTTGATATAAAAGAGTTCGTACTGTGTGGTTCATTTTATATGCGCTCAAGAACCAGCAAATTAATCTGTAGTGATAGACATCAGATAGACATTGCCTAAAGAGTGGGCTGGGGTTTGACTACAGGGGTCATGAGAGGTGTAATAGAAAGATTTGATATCTTGATTAGGAAACCTTCAAATTGTACACTTGAAATTGGTTCATCCCTGCTAAATGGAAACTCGACCTCAATTTTAATGGTTTATTGGTAGAAGTGAATAAAATGTAGAAGCAGTAGGAAGTTCTTTCAGTAGTCTAGGATAAGAGATGATGGTAGCTCAGATTAGGACATTGGAATGGAGCTGGGGAACACTAAGGTGAAGGATGAATTTGAAGATGAAACTAGCAGGAATTGCTGATGGGTTTGGATACAAGGGATGAGACATATAAAGGATTCAATGATGCTTCTATGGTTTTGGAAAAGGCAGCTAAGTGGATGGCATTACCCTTTCTGGAGACTGTAAAGTCTAGAAAAGGAGCAATGTTAGAGACTAGGTGTGCATGGTACATGATGCAAGGTGTGCACAGTTCTGTTTCGTCTGTGTTAAGTTTGCAGGAACTTTTGGATGTACAAGCAGAGATATCAGGCAGGCACTTGCATATATCAGTCTAGTCTTCAGTGAAGAGGTCAGTGGTGGGTGTAAACATTGGGAGTCATTAGCATGGAGCCTGCATTTAAGGCCATGGAACTTGGATCAGGTATGTGTTCTATAATTGTATAGATATATGTTCCCTTTCCTCTGTACAGACAGCTAGACTAGAATTCTTGAAAGTGGAGATAGTGTTTTTGTTCTTCGTTCTAATCTTTACGTCAGAGTATCTTGTAAAAAAAGGTACTCTCTAAATTCTTGTTCAATGTATTGACAAGTGAATGAATGGATGAAAACATAGGGCATTTTTCTCTTAAATTAGAAAAAGAAAAGGTATGTCAAAAGCAATGTAATTAACTGGTAAAGCACGAAAAGCACAAAATGAACCTGAAAATACATATATTTGCCAATATTTTCAGATAACCTACAAGAGCAACATGTCTACTAATTTTATTACAATACATAAAAGGCTATAGGCATTGTAATGACATCATTGGTTGGGTTCTGCCTGTGCCATTTGAAAAGTGAGACTTTGGGCAAATTGCTTAATGACAGTTTTCTCCTCTTTAAAATTGGGATAATAATCATATGCACAGTATGGGACAGTTGTGCAGATCAAAGGAAATTCAGAGTACAAAGTGCTTTAAAAGTGGTTATGAGAAATGTAAATGCTAGTCATTATTGATATATTTCTTTTTGCTATTTATTATCAGTGGAATATTCAGTGTCACATTTCTACTAGGCTTTATGTTCACAGCAATCTGGTTAAATCATTAGCCTGAAAATGATTACCAGCGCTCCTTGAATTTTAATTTGTATTAGCTGATAGAAAAGTTCAGAAAGCGCGCATCTTAAATAGAAGAATTTAACATAATCTATGAGGACCCAAGAGGAGCTGTTTCCAGAAGCCAGTCCTCCCGTGAAACTTCACAAACCATGTTATGTAAGAGACTATCTACTTGTCAGACTAGCCTTCGCTTGTAGACTGAATGCCCCAAGCACAAACAGATTGCATTCTCCTTGGAATGAGTCATAAAGGAATTTTTTAACTTGATTTTATTCTTAGCTGAAGGTACAAAGGCTACAAACCCTTTGTTAGGTGAATCCCGTCAACCCCCACAACCTTTGTCTGCCAGGATGGAAGATGGATGAAGCCGGAAAGCTGCCATGCCTGACTGCGTTGTGAAGCAGTCAGCAAGTAGGGGCTCAGCCAGAAATCTGGGCATGCATCTGTGATCCAGTATTGAGTCACTTCCCCCAGCCCAGGTGGTAGACGGCTCTGGGTTTGTACAGCTGGGTCAGATCACACAGGCAGGGGAGTATCACAAAGATGGAGAGTATCATGGGATGGCTCATGAACACAGATGCCCAAGCAGCTGCTTACAGCCTGGTGCGCCAAACCACATCGCACCATCCTGTGACTCCAGGAGACGCAGTTAGCAGTGACAGCCTCCCCTAGAACCTGTATAATCCTTAGTACTTCCCAGAGATCTTTCAGCAACACACAGCTGGGCCAACAAAAAATGCGTTGGATTTGTGTTAGTAGAACTGAATTTGAATTCTTGCTCTATGCTTTTCAACCTTGTAACCTTGTAACAACGCTCTTTCTGTCCTTGACCTGTTCAGTGTTTTATTGTAAGATTGGAGACTATTATTACTTATTTGTCAGAAATAATTTGAAGATTATGTGAGCCAAATTATGGAATGTCTAGCATGAAGTTTGGAACACATTAGGTATTCTGAATCAGTTAATTCCACTCTGTTTACCCTTGCTATGTTCTAAACTAAAGCGGCCTAGTAGAAATATAATATGAACCACACGTATAATTTAGAATTTTCTCAAAGCCACATACACAAGTAAAAAAAAAAGAAAATGTTAATTTTAATATATTTATATTAATAAATAAATTAATAAGTTAATAAAATTAATTATCAAACAAATCTATAATATTCTCACTTCAATACATAATTGCTATAAAAGTATTAATAAAATATTTTTGTTTTTTGTTTCTTATTTACATTAATTAAAATTAAATACAATTAAAAATTCAGTTCCTCAGCCTATTTTTCAGTTCCTCACCACATTTTACATGCTCAGCAGTCACAAGTGGCTATGGCATCAGACAGTGAGGGTCTAGAGGAGTATTAGTTGTGAAAGACCAATGGACAGAAGTAGAGAGAATAAAGTTAGATTGGCCAAGTCTCGCCAGCCACTAAGATAGAAACAAATGAGATGGATTTATCAAAAATGGTTTTGAATTTGGTACATGGAATATAGGGTTATCATTTTGTGGAAATAGTGAAGTAGGAATCATTTTGAGGGATGGATGAACTGGCGGTTAAAAGTTCAATTATGTGCATGCTCAGTTTGAGAAAATATCAAAACTTCTGTGGAGATGCCTAGAAAATAGATGGACAGGTCCACGGGGAGCTAGGGCAGGAGGGATTCTTTTCAGTAAAGGCATGGATGTCAAGGATATGGTTGAGTTTTCCAAGAGAGAAGGTGTAGAGAAAGGAATCCACAGTGGGGATTGAGGAAGTCTGGTTCGCCAGCATTTAGACCATGACAGAAAATGGAGCCAACCCAAAAGAGACAGGAAAGTAGAAGAATCAAGCGAATGTAATGTCACAGAGACTGAGTTCAGTGACTTTTCGAGAGGCAGTGAAGTGGTATGACATTGCTCCTGGACAGATAGCGGAGGGAGTGGATTAGGAGACAGCTCACCAGCGGCTTCCTTGGCACTAATCTTTCTAGCTGCGCTGCTCTTCCTGTCCCTCCCAGCTCCAAGTTATACCCCAGCAGCAACCTCAGCCATCTTCTGTTCGGCTCCAACTATTATAGTTATCAAAAAAAAAAAAAAAAAAAAAAAAAAAAGGAATAGCTCTGTCACTTTTTCTCTTGCTTCTCCTGCACATAATTTCAGTGATTTGGTTCTTCCATTTGACGTGTTCATCCATTACATTCAGTCCTGGGAGTATGGGAATGAAGAGATCCCTCCTTTTTCTCCAAGAGGCCAATGTGGCTTTACCAGAGGTTGGAGTTCTTACCAACTCCAGCCCAGTGTTTGTAAAGGGAATTAACGTTCTTTTCCCTACCTCAGAAGGGGTTCTTTTTCTACTTGGAAAGTTTCCTGGAACAGTAGAGGGCAATTATTGGTTCTCAGAAGACTCTCTGCTCAGTGTGCCTGACAATATACTCCAACATTTTCGGCTTACTGCCTGCGTAATTTATTTGATAATGGCTTTTATACTCAGGGATGATGTTTCCTTTCAATACTTTATTTGACAATGAATATATTTTAAGTTAAAAATGTACATTGATTTTTAAAAACCAAGTACATAATAGTTTCAGCAGTTTATGATAAATGGCACAAAATTATAATATCTAACGTTTGGAAAGTTCCGAATGAGAGGAAGATAAAAGAATGCGTATTATCTGTATCAATGAGGCTTCATGGTATAAACTAAATTCTCCAGATATCCACACACAGAGGATACTCCTAAATGATTTCAGCCATATGCTTTTATAGTCTGAATAGGAACGTCCATGGCAAGAACTGTGAAGTAAGATTTTACCCTACTTGCAAGTGAACCAGTCAGCCTCCCACAGTTTCATGGTTGTGCAGAAACCAGTTTATAACTTAACAACAGCAGCAGTAGTCAGAGCATGAGTATTTTTGTACCGGTTCCCCAAACCCCATTTCCCTCTGGGTGATATGGAGAGGAAGCGTTGATACCTGCACATTCAGTGGGTTGCATTTCAGGAAAGGAGCCTTCCCCTTAGGGAGACTTAATCTTCGGTAATGGGCAGAAAGCATGCTTCCCTATGTGCTTGAATGACATATCATCTTTATTATACTGGACTTAAGCATGCCTGCTCTTTGCTCCAGAGGGAGATACAATGTCTCTGTCCTCACTAAACAAACATTGTGAACAGATAAGGCAGAACAAAGGTCAGTGAGTGCCTCGCTTCACAAGACATACAGAAATGTGACAGCCCCATGGAGAATCGTGTCATAGCAATCAGTGTCTTAATATATGAGGAAAAAATCCCATAAAAAGCCATTTTCATCATTGTGATATATAGCGTATTGCAAATTACTGACACATTAGTTCACAAGCTGAAAGGCATTCAGCAACTCTTTCTTTACAGAGCAGGGACTTTTATACTTATAGAAACTGGTCATTAATTAGACTTGAAATGAGTTCTTCCATTAAAGTCAACTAATTTGAACGACAGAGATATTAGAAGCTCATGCTCCCATTGGCCGCCCATTAACTAAAACAACTTATTCATGTTAAGACTTGCCTGTTTTCTAATATTTACTTGGAATAAACACAATCATAAATCTTTTGGATTTCTGAGTAAAATACTACATATTTGTAAAGTACAGCATAGGGAATACAGTCAATGGTATTGTAACAGCTATATACGATGTCTGGGGGGGAGTAGGTTGGGGTTTGTCACTTTTTGAGGGTGCAAATGTCTAATTGTTGTGTTGTTTGTACACCTGAAACTAATAGTAATAATTAAAAAAAAGTAAAAGAAAATGCAGTTAACATAATACATTCTATGGAGACTACTTTCTCTAACATTCAACAAAGTCTTCAGAGGGGGAAACCTATTTGTCTATGAAAACCAAACATAAATGATTTATTTAATCAAAACTTTGACTGGTTATTCAAGATAGTTTTTCTCCTCCGGTGGCACTTAAGAACAGACAATAATTCAACATTAGAGAAATAGAATATTTCTAATGTGAGAGCATAGATCTTAGCATACTTCAGTTCATCATAGGCACTTTTAGGACATACATTTTGTACTTTGAAATTAAAAAATGATTTTACCCTCAATTTTATGTAATATTTAATTGGGATTGCACCTGATACATTCTGTTAAGTTTTGATGCCATTTTAAAAAATTCCTTTCTTTAATTACTTGATTTCTCCCTTTTCTCTACTACTTACCTAGCCATGTAATTCTCCCATCATGAAACTATCCTGAATGTATCTTTGTATATTTTTCTCCATACTCTGATAATAATACTGAACACAGGTATATATGAAGGGTCTTCTTGTTATTTTATAAAAACATCACAATACAACTGAATTATTATTATATTTACCTTTTACTTAATATTTTTGGAAACCCTTTCAATTTAATGTGCATATTTCTAATTCTTTGCTTTGTACAGATATTCACATTCCCTCCAGCACTGAAATCTAGTAGCATTTTCTCTTTACTCCTCTCAACTATAGGCTTTTTAAAAATTCTTTGTAAGGCTGAATATTATAGCAAGGGGAGACAAATACGCAGAAAATGACGTATCACTCTTCAGTATGATGAGAGAGTTTTCACCCTTTGTGATTACTGTCCTTAGCCTGAACTCCAGTGAGTATCATGATAACAATCTCAATATTGATTATAACTAATAGAAGGTTGAGCCACATGAATTGCCTACATTCTATCATTTCACCCAAAGAATGGCGATTTCATATGGTTCAAGCTGAGAGTTCTATGGTATTTTCTAAGGTTTACATGCTATCCCAGAATTTTTATAATGAGAATAACTAGATTCATGGGCATGTGCTCTGTGTTGGGCACACTGGTCAATGCACTCTGTTCTTTGCAGTAAGTCCTTGAACCTGTTAAGGGGAGAACTGGTGTCCTCACCAGCTTGCTATCAGATTCTATCCAGGTCCCAGGCTGGTGACTTTTTCTCTTCATAGTAATTCCATTTGCAAGTTCAGTCTTACTCCAGTCATCGCTGTGTTCCCACTTTTCCTTTCTTCTTCGTCTAGCCATATGATCCCCCTGCCATAGAAACCACCCTTCAAGAATGCTTTTGTCAAAAGCAGTGGTACCTCAGTCCTCCCACATGTCGGAATTCCAGAAGTCTTCTGAGATGACGATCTGAATGTATTTGGAGGGAAAAGGAGGTTAGCCCCTGATTCTGAAGCCGCTGAACTTTCAGTTTGAAATCCACTGCCCATGAAATTATTTATTGTTGAAACTCCCATAAAAACTATTAAATGGGTAAATGAGTATCACTTGCTACTTTCTATGGAGACTAAACTCAAAGGTAATAAATTGTATCATCTAAACAACAACATATAATCAAGGCAAATTTTTAGGAATTCATATTTAAACATAAATTAAGGAGATCAAATAAATGTCAAATGAATGGCATGTGAATAAAGAAACCTGTCATGGGTTAGCAGAAATAAATGAAAAGCAGTGATAACATAATCAGGATGTCAACAGAGATAAATGCCATTTATACAGGTGAGAGGAAGTAAGATGACAAGTGGCAAAAAATAGTCAAGTACCTAAATGTCATTTGGTAATGAGTTCTTTTTTACATCTCTTTACTTAGGGCTAAAATTATTTTCAATGCCTTTTACGAACATTTAAAATAACATGGGTTAATATGAGTATACTTTATCTAGTGCACCAACTTGTTCTGTGTATTTACCATTTCTTCTTAAGTGGTTTTCACTTTCTAAGGACTCAAGAAACTATGTAGTCTGTTCTTTATTTGTGTCTCATGGTGAAAAGTACACAAACAATGACTAAAACATGTTGATAACTTTAGTCATTGGCACAGTGGACCTTGAGGAAAGAAAGTATTATAGTGCGAAATGGGCACAACCTGGCATTGCTATAAATTATTATTGTGCTCGGAGCGGTGTATGAAATGACCATTTAGAAATTCAGCCTCTTGGCCAGACTGCCTGGGTTTATACCCCTTTCACTGGCCCTACGATACTGAGCAGTAACTCAACTTAGTTCTGTGTCATTTATCTCATCTGGAAAAGAGAATTAATAACATCACCTATGGTGAGATTTAAAGGCATTACTATTTATAAAAGACTTAGAACAATCTTTGGTATGCAGTAAGCACTTCATAAATGTTAATTGTTATAACTATTTTTTGTGATTATTACCCTTATTCTTATAATAAATAGAAACTCAGAGTTTACCAACACACCAATATCCTAAGCCTGGGTAGATATTAGAGTAGTGATAAAGAATGCAGGTCTTTCATCAGACAGACTTGAGCTCAAATTCTGGCTCCTCCCCTTTCAGAGTTCCAGCAGGAAAGAGATGGTCCATGCACTCTAAGGATTAAGGAGGGTTTGATAAAGAGACCTAAAGGTTTAGTCAGGCTTAGGGCAAACCAAGGAGAGAAAGTGAACTCCAGTGGTTGGAAAACCTGGGAACAATTCAGGTTATAGCTGAAGGGGCAAAGGGAAGAAGTGGTTATTGGATCGGGGGGTGGGTATGAGAGAGAGAGAGAGAGAGAGAGAGAGAGAGAGAGAGAGAGAGAGAGAGAGAGAGATCTGAAAAGATTTCCTGCAAAAGCACTGCCAACTCTTTACTAGGACTTCACTCTCCTCTCCTCTCCACTCCAAATTCTTGTTTCCCATCTCCTATCAGTGTCTCCAATTGGGGATCCCAGCTACAAGCCAGAGGGCAAGGAAGCCTTTTGAGGAAGTCCATATAGATCCTCCTTCCAGAGCAGAGAACAGGGCAGAGAAAGGTGGCAAACTGACCTACCAAGACTGTCTAGCCAGCACATTGCTTACCTACTTGAACTTCACCTGCCTTACTTTCTGTGCTCCATCAGCTGCATCAACCTTGAATATCGTCTCTAAGGATGACCACTTGCTAGTCTAGACTAATAGTCTAGACCTCTAACATAGTCTTTGACCTTTTTCAGTGATTTTCTAGTTTCATTACTGATTAGCATTTGAATCTTACATTTTCCCCTCCAAATAATGGAGGCAGTAGATTTTAAACTTGATTCCAATTTATGACCCCTCCTTAGACACATGATTGGGCCATGTACCTTGGCAGTAGTTTCCCACTTTGGGCAGCGTAAAGTGCCTGCCCCTTTGGCCCTGCGCTCAGCCATGTGACTTCCTTTGGCCAAAGGGATATTAGCCAGTGTAACACAACAGAGGCTTAAATAACTCTTGTGTGATTGGGCTTGCCTGTTCTCCCTTGTACCTCAATCATGGGTGTATGCCTGAACCAACACCCTGGTGGATGAACAACGGGTAGAGTGGGGCTGAATTGACCACGCCATCCCAGCCAAGACTCGCCTTGCTCAGTCAACTGCCACGTGGCCCTCTTCATTTACATGAGTTCAACCGAGAGTAGCAGTCATGTAGATAACCACGCAGACATGTGGACAGTGAAGTCATATTGTTCTAGACCTCAGGGATTTTGTAGTTGGTTTCTAAGCAATGGTATCTTGGTAATTGACTCCTGACACTGTGACCTATACAAAGAAGTTGTTTATTTGTTTATGCAATTCAATGCAAAAACACACTGAAATACATTGTCCCCCAAAACCTTGGTATTTTGTAAACCTTATAAAAAGAGTTCTTGTTATAGCTGCTGGGGTGGCCTCGATGTTTCTTGAATATTTCTGTCCTAATTGAATAATATAGCGTAACAATTTGTTATTCTAAAGAGCACATGTGACAGCCTCTGTCTTCTAAGGCACAACCTCAAGCTCAGAGATGAGAATAAAAGGATCCCTACTGTATTAATCTGTATAAAAAGCCATCACATCTTTAGAAGCTATAGTACTTAATTGTTAAGTGTGTTTTGAGTATTTTGGTATCTGGTGCAAAATATAGAGGATATTGCCCACACGTTGTTAATAATCAAGTAGGGAATTAAGTCTTAGGTATAAAATATGAGGAGGAAAAAATACAATTATATTCAAACTATAAATACCAAAGAAACGGAAAACTGCAGGGAATTTCTGTAATTAACAAATGTTTTAAATCAGTGTTGTAAATGGATTCATTTTTGTCCAAATGCCATTTTTTGAAAGCTTGGTAAGATTTCTCTTGAATATAGAATTTCAGTTTTATATAGAAAATATTACATCATGCTTTTTCCTGACCTCTGAAAAAGAGGAGCAACTATCCTTTTGTAGAAGAAAATGAGGATAAAAATTTCAAGGAAATAGTAACAAAAATTATCCTTTCATTTGAATAAACGGTAATTCTTGACATTAGTTGGCTATTTCCTTCCTCATGGAAATAGCCACCCCTCTACTTTCTGTGGGACAATTCAAGCAGATACCGTGTTTCCATGAAAATAAGACCAGGCTGGACCTTCAGCTCTAGTGCGTCTTTTGGAGCAAAAATTAATAAAAGACTCGGTCTTATTTTACTACAATATAAGACCCAGTATAATATAATATAATATAATATAATATAATATAATATAATATAATATAAGACTGGGTCTTATATTAATTTTTGCTCCAAAAGACGCATTAGAACTGATGGTATGGCCAGGTCTTATTTTCAGGGAAACAGGGTATATTTGAGAAGCCCAGAAGAAAGACTATATGATTTCTTTCCTTTCTTTGTTTTTTCCTTTTTAATCTTCCTTGGCTTTGCCTTGAAAATGTCTGATCCTGGCTTTTGAAGTTGAGAATTTTCTGTGTTCTAAAGGGAATCTAGTTTCATGCTTCAAGGAGATCTTAGTTCAGTGAGACTTTCATTTGCCCTGTCCTACCCTTCTTTGCAGTCAAATGAAACCATACCTGAAAAAAGGTGATTCCTTTTTCTTCCCACAGGTTCACAGGCATGAGAATCAAACTATTGATGGAAGACAGAGAAAGTAACTCAAATTCAGAACCCAGGAATGAATGCTGCTATTCTGTCCTGTGATCCTTAAGATCAGGATGGGGGATAAAAAAGTCAAAATGAAAGCAGCTGTGAGCCCAGCCCCGTGGAGTCAGGAGAGGCTCCCCTGAAACTCTGGGTGCTTGATTGTGGAGAGCATCTTCTCTCTCGACATCCAACTTTGCTCAGCCTGCATTTGTGTGAGCTAATAGCTTCCTTGGCTAGGTTTCCTAATCCAAAGAGGGCAGTATTTTTGAGACAAGTTATACCTTTCCCTAACAGTCTTATGTGCTACAGTTGATTTTTTTTGGTTAGTTAGTATGGCTAAGTGATTAAGAATGAAGTTCCTAGAACCACATTTCCTGGGTTTGAATTCTGGCTTGCTACAATTGGACAATCATGAGGGAATCATTTCGTCTCTCTGTATTTCGGTTTCCTCATCTGCCAAATGACTATCGTAAAGCACCCACCTTAAACGGTTGTTGTGAGGATTAAAACTGTTAAAGTAACTATAAGAGTGCCTGGTACTGGTCAGTGTTACACATATAGTAACTTTTATTATAATTAACATTTACAAATAGTTTTCTTGTGGCTATATTTGCACTCATTTGCTGCCACTAAATGATGAAGTCATGCTAGTTTTTGGAATCTGTTTACTCATCTCTAAAATGATGTTGTTGTAAAACTCATAGACGCAGACAACAGTTTTGTGGTTACCAGAGGGGATAGAGGGAAGGGGATAGTAGAAAAGGGGAAAAAGGGTCAAATATATGGTGATGGAAGGAGAACTGACTCTGGATTGGTGAACACACAATGTGATGTGTATTATAGACTTTTACAATGAAACCTATATAATTTTACTAACCAATATCACCCCCAATAAATTTAATACATACAAAAAAAGAAACTAGGAAAATAAATAGAATGATGTTGTATCATATAAAACTAAGACCCAGCTCTGTCATTCTAAGATGCACAAACATGCATATATATTTATACTTTATTTTAATGGTTCCAAGTGTTTATATAACATTAGAACATATGTGACCATGAATTTCATTATTTAATATAAAACATATCACGTATTTCAGTTAGGCATAAATATTTGTTGAGCACCTATTATATGTCAGACGTTGTACTACATGCCGGGATTCAGCAGTCAAAAACCATATAAGCTTGTACTTGTGATGATTTCATTCTAGTATTTTCAGCTTGGTGTGCAGCTGTGTCAACTACTTGACAGAATGCTCTGTAAGTAAGTAGGGAACTAGGAACTAGGATCCCTCTCCAATTCTAGCAGTATGTTTAAGTTTTTGGGGGTAACGTAATATGAGACTTAATGAAGTTTTATAGAAATTCCCAGTGCAAAACTTGGAGTCTTAGGTGTCCCATTAAATTGCTAAAAATTCTTTCTCTCTCTCTCTCTCTCTCTCTCTCTCTCTCTCTCTCTCTCTCTCTCTCTCTCCTCTCTCTCTCTCTCCTCTCTCTCTCTCTCTCTCTCTCTCTCTCTCTCTCTCTCTGCAATGGCTACCACCTCCATAACTCTTTAAACCAGAAGAAAGCTAAATTTATGCTTGCCAAGAACTTTAGAAATGCTAAATACATGCATTAAATTAAAAAGCAGAGAACTCCAGGTACAAATATCCAAAATGCAGACCAGTTTGTAATAAACCATGTTTCAATTTCAGGACATATTTATTGTAAAGAGAGAAAAAAACAAATTCTTTTTTTTTTGTGGGTTTTTTTAAAGATGAATTTATAAACCTGATATGGGAATCCCTTGTATTATTTCTGGATACGGAATGGAGTAAAGGCACAAGCCAGGCTGAGCTATTTTAATTCTTAGCTGTTTCTAGGGTAAGGGGAGTGTGAAGAAGTTCCTTTTGAAAACTGAGATTGAAATGACTACTGGTCTCTAAGAGGCATGTGGTTAAACCATACATTATTGCTGATGTTTGATTGTTTTGGATTTACAGAAAGAGCAACTTTATGTAGTTCAGCCTAGTATTATATGTTAATATTTTAAAGGAAAATCTATTCAACTTCTATAGTCTTGGTAATCTTCTACATCTATACTGCTCAGTATGGCAACCACTAGCCAGCAGTGAAATGTGGCTAAGGCAATGGAGGGGCTGAATTTGTTATTCGACTTTAGTTTAGTTAATTGAAATTTAAATAGTTACATGTGGCTAGTAGTTACTTTATGAGACAGCAAATTTTGAGGTAAAATCAGAACTATCCATATCAGTACGGACTCGAAAGTTTAATCAGAACAATGAACTGAGTTATAGCTTCCTTAGAGAAACCATGTGAAAAACTATTAATGTTCCTATTTTATAGAGGAAGAAATTGAGACAGAGAGGCAATTTACCATTTGCTCTGGTTCAGCCACATTTGTGGAGGGGTATTGAGATATTTGGCTTTAGGTCAACAGGGGTCAAATCATTGGAGACAAAACAAGGAACACTCATCGGTAGCAATAGGGGTAATATGTCTTGATTTGAATTTTTGAGAGATCACTGCAGTGATTTGTCAAATGACTTGGAAGGCATAATACACAGAATAATGGCCCCCACCTCCCCAAAGATGTCTATATTCTAATACCCCGAATCTGTGAATATACTACGGTGGGGATAGAGCCACAGAAAGCAGTTTCCAGGCTCTCGGCCTCACATAGAAAGGTGCTGGCTCAGGTAGTAAATGGCCATGACTGTCATCAAATGGCCAGCAGCTGTGGCTAGTTGGCCGTCAGCTGTAACCAGTGAGCCATTAGCCATGAATATAACTGCCGTGGCTAGGCTAGTAGCAAAAAGAAAAAGGGGGAGCTAGCAAGAAGATGGTGGCTGAGTCTGCAAGCGGCACAGTGAGGGTTGAGAATTGTGTGGCTCCTGCTTCCTGTGTCTCCAACCAGCCGCCAGCGAAAATAAAGTAGTATGACTCCCCTACCTATGGCTCCGTGGGTGTTCCTTTTTGGCCTCACCATGTCCTGCGTTCTTGTGCAGGGAGTGGGACCAGAGACCCCGCCTGACACCCCGCACGACACTTGGCGTAGTCGGCAGGATGCCCCGCCTGACACCATGCATGCCGCCCCGCACGACACCCCACATGACACTTTTCTTTTTTTTTGTAGCAACAATAGGAAACCAGTACAGAGGGCAACTGGGGTAGGAGTGGAGAAATGAGTCATAGATTGTATTGGTAGAAAAAGATAACAGGTGCAAGTGGTCTCAACAGTGGCATTGGCAATGGAGAGAGAAAAGAATAGATATGAGATACAAGGAAATCAGAATCAACAGAAATGTTGATGGATCACAATCCTTCAGTCTTTTCTCCTAAGGAAATAATCCTTCTCAAAACTCACTATACATATGTGCTAACCTAATACGGCTCAATATGCTGACAGAGGAGCTGGGACTTAGAGCCCTCTCTGACATTGATTCATAAAGGTCTTTAAAAATTTCAGAGAGCTGTCCACGCTTGGCCCATCTTACCCATTCTTGGCTTTATTCTGCATGCCCCATATAAAGCAGCAGCTGCTGACTGCATCAACATTGTTGTATTATGAAAATTATGGGGGGTGTAATGTTTTTTACATTACTTGGCATCACATTTCTGTCCAGGTGTTTGAGACACTCAGACCAAAATCATGCCAAAGCAAGAGTAGATTTGAGAAGTTCAGTCAAAGGAACCAGATTGTTTTTGTTTCTTTTTGTCAAGTCTGTCAGGAGAGAGAGCGCCTGGTATGGTACAAAGATCCTGAGCTTTGTAGTAAATTTTTACTTTGCATACTGATTCCACCTCTGAGTTATTCTGTGACATTGTACAAGGAACATTTAAGCTCCCTGAACCTCATTTTTTGTCATTTGTTCAGCACAGGTTGACTCACATCTAGCTCATAGGGTCACTGCATGGAATAAATGAGTTTATGTCCTCAAGTAGATGCTTAGTAAAGGCTATATACATTAAGTAGGACCCTAAAAAAGGTAAAAATTAAGTTACTGATCATATTTTTCAAGAGTGTTTTTTCTTTTCTACAATAGAAAAATGAAAATGGTTTTTATTGATCAAAAATGTGATCAGATAGAAAACTTGCAATGGAATAAAACTTCTCACAAGATAGATGAGCATGATATTTAGAATATAGAAGTAATAAATGAAGTTGGGCTAATATATTGTATAGATGGAAAAAATGACTTCCATATCTAGCATTTCTTCTGTTTTACCTACTAGGATGATATATGATGTTTCATAATTTTGTTGCATTTTTATCAACTAATTAATTTGCATGAGAATGTAGTGGACATAATTTGAAGATGGGGATTTCTGTACAGGATATAATGAAGGAAGAATAAAAGCAGGAAGGGAATAAGGAAGGAAGGAAAACCGGGAGAGAGGGAGGGAGGAAGGAAGGTTGTAAACAAGGAAAGAAGAGAGGGGGGAGGGAGAAAGAAAGGAAAAAAGAAGAGAAAACAAAAAAGAAATATGAGGAAGAGAATTAGGGAGGAAAAAAGGAAAGCATTTTGGTAATGAAAAAGTTTAGATAGAAAGAAATGTTATAAATAACAGAGACAAGAAATGCACGATTATTTCTTCCTCCTCTTTACGATGCTTGGAATTAAGTAACACATATAATGTGCTAATTAATTCATCTGCTCACTATTCATGCAATAGATATTTATTAAGAGTTCATTAGAAGTCAGAAATATAGAAGTGCATAAGATGGACTAAATCCTTATCGTCATAGAATTTGCAGCAAAAAGGAGCTTCATCAGACCAAAATTTATTTAATCCTCACCATCACCTATTATTAAAGTTGGTATTAATTTTATTACTGTTTTACAGATGTGGGAACTTGGTTGTGGTTAGCTAGCAGTGACAAACCAAGATTCCAATCCTGGTTGGTTGGCTCCAAGTTGATTTCTCAGTGTTTCCATACAAGGCCATGCTAACTAGGAGTAATAGAGCCAGTGCAGGGTATGTAAGTGTGAGAGAGATTTTGAAAGTTCACCCATGTTTTTTTAAATAATGGGAAGCAGCCATTCAGTCATTTTTCTTATGGTACTTGCAATATTGGCGGTCATTTTTACTTTTCTTCGGGAAAGATATAACATAAGGAGTTAAATTCGTATGAGGGGTATTGCGCTATACATAGTAGGAGCTCAGTAAGTAAATGCTTAATTGTATTATATATAATACAATTATATAATATTTTATAAAACAAAATATATTGCTCAAACCCAAAATATATTTGCCCACATTCCAACCCTGGCTACACCTACAGAATACTTAACTAATTACATAAATATGCAGGAAGCACGCATTCTATACTAGTCATTAGGCTGGGTGAGACGAACACAAAAATTAAAAGGCCTAGATCCTAACTTCTAGTAGCTCCACAAAGGATGGGAGGCAGGATGTGAAAGAGTTGGTGACAGACACATCTGTAGCTAATGTTAATACAACATGACGCCAAGGAATCATAAGGCATGCAAGGAAGTTAATACCACAGATTTTGCTGTGTTAAGGGAGGGACAACAGAGTAGGAAGAAGAGGCAACGTTAACAACTGGATTCAAGGAATGGCAGAATGTCCAGTGTGTCTAGAAGTTAGCCTTGTTGAGGAGAGACAGAGAGGGAAACTGGATCCTGGTTTGGAAGAACCTTGCGTGCAGTGCTAAGGTGGAATCCATTTTTCAATGCATGCCATGAGAATCCCTAGAATGATTTAAATGATGGAATGGCCTGAACAATTCATACACTACTGATCACTTCCAATTAAAATATGGTATATTGAAAACACGTGCTTTCACTGAAACTCCACTACAATAATAAAAAGATTCTTTTTAAAGAGGAATAAACACATCAGGTCAAAAGGAATGGTAAAGGAACACCAGTAACGATATTTGGAACACTGGAAAGCAGATGGTCCTGTGTAGTAACTGACTCACCTGAAGGAACCTATCTGACCCCTTGCTCATCAGTGAGAGAGCCACAGGTCCTGCCGACCCCCATCATTGAGGAAGCTAAGAACTGCCTGATTTATATCACAAACCTCTGCACAACACTGGCATTGAGGACAAAGTTAGGACAAAAACAGGAGAATTGTTTAAAAATCTGATCAAGAAGTCATTAGAACTTTGAGCTCTTTCCCAAAGCTCCATATTCAGCCCAGTATCCCTCCCTCATTTTTACAGAAAGCAGGATTTTTATTCTCTGGAGAGGATGAAGTAGCGATCTATGTACACTGGCATGCATTAGATATAGTTGTGAGTAGCACAATATACTATCAGGTTGGTGCAAAAGTAATTGCGCTTTTTGCAATTATTTTTGACTTTTTTCAACCGCAATTACTTTTGCACCAACCTAATAAATAAAGGGGATTTAAGTGACATGTTCACACATACACAATGACTTAAAAACCCCACTAGGAGTCTAGAACACAGTCAGCAAGATTTATAATCTCCGGTCAGGAAACTGGAAAAGTTATTGTACATATGGCCAACCTAAGAGAAAGACCTAAGAGTCCCAATCAACACAAAACAAAATAAAAAATAAACAAACAAAAAAAAAGCCCAATAGTCCAACAGTCTATTCACTCTATAGCCAAAAGAGAAACTGAAAAATGCCACTATGTGCACAGAGCTTCCAAGAGCTGTGTACTGGCCAACTGTCAAAGTTGAACAGCCAGCCAAATGTCTCCAGACATTTTAGAAAAGCCTCTGTGCAAAGATGCCTAATTGTCCTTGAATTCTGCTCTTTCCTTTTCCAGTAGAAATAGAACTTAAATTCATCGATGCCTTCCCTGGCAGCTAGGGGTAACCAGGTATTAAGTGAAATGTGCGTAAAAATGATGCATGTAGCATCTACCTCACTTGCTTCAAAAGATCTTGCAGTCCTGGAATTCCTCTCAGGGCCTCTTTCTGCAAGATGGAGCTCAGACTACCCTGGTCCATGTGACTCAACTTCAAGTGTGCAGTCAAGGATAAGCTCCAGGTGACAGCAGAGCAAAATGATGGAAGGAACCAGGGTCCCTGAGTGAGTCCTTGGAACAAAGCTGTACTACTACCCCAGATTTCTCACTCTATTTCTTTGTATTCTATATTCTTTTAGTCACAGTATTTTGAGGTTTTTGTGTTTTAGCATCTGGTCCTTTACTTTAGCTAACACTGCCCCGAATACAAAGGAAGACAATCAATCAAATAGAAAAAAGGCAAGAAGGAAATTGAGTCTATGAAGGTTGCTGAAAATAAAAAAAATAAATAATACAAAAAACTATCTGCAATATCCACAGAGAGATAAGAAATGATGGTAAAGGAAGGAATATTCAGAGAACAAATGAAAGCTATTAGAAATCAAATATATGAAAATTGAAATAATGAATTACAAGATTAAAAAAACAAAAAATGTAGCCCTCATTACCCACCAAGATTGGTAAAACTGGAAAATAAAACTGAAGGAATCTCTCGGAAAATTTAGCAAGGAGACCCAACAATGAAAATAATTGAGGAAATAAAAGAAAATGAGAAGATGAGTCCAGGAAGTTCAGTCTACACCTAATAGGAATTCTGGAAGGAGAGAATAGAGAAACAAAGAGAGAGGAAATGGAGACATTAATCAAAATTAAAACACGATGTTTTGAAATTAAAGGCCCATTTGGTGTCCGGCGCAGGCAGACATGTACCAGGTCACATCACCGTAAAAATTCAGAAATGAAATGCAGCATGCTTCCAGGGAGAAAAGAAAGAAAAAGAAAAATGTCATATCAAGAATCAAGTAATGCATTCCAATTAAATTTTTCACAGCAACTTTGCAAGCTTGAAGATAATGAAGGAATATGTTCATAGTTCAGGGGGAAATTGATTTCCTATCTAGAAATCTTTACCCAGAAAAACAAGCAATGCAATCTAAGGATAGAATGAAAACCATTTTTATTATTTAAGGTTTCACAATCACCTTCCATGTGCCTTTTCTTAGGAAGCTACAGGAGGAATTTGTCCACTAAAACAAGGGAGTAAATTAAGAAAAAGAAAGGTATGAGGGAGGCTAGAGAGGATAGCGTAAAGGGAGTTCCGTGATGATAGTTATTTAACTAGTTCTGATGGGAGGAAGTCAGGAAACTCCAGGAAAATCTTCTTTCAGAAGATCTAGTAGAATCCTTGATGTGTTGAGAGAAGAATCACGTGAATAGGGGAGAGTTTAACTGTAAGTACATAGAAAATTAAGCATAAAAGAAAGCACTTCGTAGCTCCAGGGAAAACAAAAACACTGGGTAGGAAAGGAGAATAATCTTATTAACTGCCTTGCTTCACTTTGAGTAACATTTATATAATAATAATGTAAACCGTATTCATTCAAGCAAAACATGCATTCAAGTGTATGCGGACTGAATGAGAGGGTGTATGTGAGGTGGAGAGCGCCATGCTGTATGGGGAAGCTACCCACGTTTCATGTTTCTTAGTGACAGTCAATAGATAATGACTGACGCCCAAAATCAGGAAGCACCACTATAACTGTGTTGTTGAAATATCTGGAAGTAGGTACCAAAGAATAAAACAAACAAACAAACAAAAACCTGAAAGGGATTGTTTTTAGGAAGCAAGAAATGGATTTGAGGACATAAGATGGAGAAACAACTGTTTTTGCTGTTATTTGTTGTTTGTTTGTTTGTTCTTAAAAACAGAGTTTGTGTGGATATATAGATTTAGTATTTCAATATAAATTAAATACACATGAATTCTGACAGAACTGTTGGAAACGTAGATAGGAAAGGGGCTGGTGATAAGTAGAGTGGGATATTGAGGCTTTGATTCAGTGGACACAACAGAGAAAGGTGGATGTTTGATGTGGAGAAAAAGGAAGGCATGCCGTTGCCAAATTTGTATTTATCACAGTACTACATAAGAAATTTCAAGTAAGGTTCAAATATACAAAAATATTTACTTAAGTTGAACAAAGTTGCTAGAATAAGAAAATATAGATAAAGTACATGGAATTTCATGTCACTTCTTATTGCTACCAACCACTTTAAAATAACATATGGGCTCTCATTTAATTTTTATAGCAGCCCTGTGAGTCTGGAAGGGATAAAATGATTACACCCATTTTATACCTGAGCAAAGTGAGGATGAGACAGGTGAAGGCATCATTGAGTTAGGAAGTACAGAGCAGGTTATTATCAATACCTACCTCCATTATTAAAGATTCTCTGCTTACAGTACACACTTTAAATATAAACTTATTTTTCTAAGCTTTTTCTTGTTTTCACATTGTATTATGGAATACAAAATATATAATAAGGAATAAATATTTGTCCTTTGTCCCGAGTTTCTGGCACAAAGCTCCTAAATCTCTTGGAATTTCCTGGTTGATAGGAGCATCTTTTGTTCTAATAGACAACTCTTGGTGGGCTCCTGGATATCTTCACGATGGGGACTGGACACAAGAATATGACCAAAAATGACAGCATTACTTAACTCATCTGAATCTAAATTTCCTCGCTTATAAAATGGAACCATGGTCATCATCTCATTGATTGCGGAAGAATTCAACAAGATAATGTATGGAAAAAAGTTAGCAGTGCCTGGCTCATTATAAAAACCCAGTTAATGACAGCTATTGGTAATTACAGATTGAAATACATAAAAAAATAATTGTATGAATAAATAATAAATTAATTAATTGATTAACTAAAGGTAGTAAGAATAGTACACTAGAAGAACATTAGCTGCATGGCAGAATAGAAATAATATTCCTTTGGGAGAACGTGGTAATGTATTACCCAACTGACATATGCCCCAAGAAAGCATTCCATGAGCTCACTACACAGACTGTTAAACACAGACTCTTCTCTACCAACATAATCTTCATTCTGACATTCTAGAACTTAAAACAACATTGACATTAACATCCTTATTTATGTGTCATAGTTATGTGTGTATAGACGTAATTATGCATGTACTGTAATTATGGATATACCATAATTATCTGTTCCTTGACTCTCTGGAAGAGAGATTGAGTTGTCTCCATTTTTGGATTATCAAACTTCAAAAGTTTCTAGCATCTAATAGGCATTAATAATTATAATGAATGAATGAATGAATACATGCTAGGCTTTCTTGTAATCTGTTTTTCATTTGTCATGTTTTAAATATATATAAAAATATGAGAGGATGAGGCAATATTCAACTTATATTGAGTGCAAAACAAATGTTGATGTCAGGTGACCATTTTCATTCTTATAAAGCTGTTTGGATAATGACCCGCTGATAATTTTAGATAAAACCAAGAAAATATAACAATTATCTTAAATAATTTGTAGTGGTGACATGGAACAAGGCTCTACTGATAGGAGTGTAATGTGACTAAGGGATTCTCAGCACCAATTGTCTTCATTTCTTCTTTTTTTTAAGGGCGCAGAAGTACATCTTGCTTTATGGCAGGAGTTCAAATGTGCAGCTAATATAACTTAACACTGAATTTTGTCACTTGACCTAGAGTTAGTACAATGTCCAACTTTTTGAACAATATTTTTACTTCCTTAAAGCAAGATTCTGACTATTAATTTTCATTGGAAATTGATTAATTTTATTGCACTTGTACACAGAATACAGTTTACTTTTAGAATAACCCATAAATGGATAATTTAAACATATGCTTGTATTTTAGTTCTTGAATATTGATGTACTTTTTATAGAAGCAGGTACAATTTATACTGCATACTGGAACAATGTAATAAAACCAAGAAGATGCTAGAGACAATGATTAGGCTTTTTACTGATTAAAATATACTCAATTCACATAAACCTATTATCACTAAGCCAATTTGAATTTTCACTTAGAGCTGTAGACAAGACATCACTAGAATTTAAATGTGTCATAATCTAATTTTCCCCCATGAATCAGAGATATAGATTTCATTCAGAGAGTACATTAAAGTAACAGTTAGAAAGACAGAGAAGTTAGATTCTTAAAGACGAGGAGAAAAAACAGAGAGAGAGAGACGAGAGAGGACAGAAGAGAGAAGAGAGAAGGAGAGAGGAGAGGAGAGAAGACGAGATAAGGAGACGAGAGACGAGAGACGAGAAGACGAGAGGAGAGAGACGAGAAGGAGAGAAGAGAAGAGAGGAGAGAGGAGAGAGGAGAGAAAGAGAGACGAGAGGAGGAGAGACGGGAGAGAAGGAGGAGAGACGAGAGACGAGAGAGAGAAGGAGACGAGAGGAGAGACGAGAGAAGAGAGGATAGAACACATAAGATAGATGACCGAGAAGAGAAGGAGAGAGGGACGAGACGAATACAGGGAGATATTATATATAGAATGTATGTATATATTATATTATATATCGTATAGATTATATAATATATATTAGTATATAAGTATATATATTATACTAGATATGTAATATTACATATATATAAATATATATAAATATATATTCCTACATTATTCCTACATTAATGGATAATAATTAATTGTAGAATACCAGCAACTTTCAATGTCTATACTAATTATAATGGATATACTTTATTTTGTACAATGTCAGAATTTTTGCTTACTTTATCTTTTTAATCTCCATAAGCAAAACTCAAGGAAGGTGTGCATTTTTGAATTTTGTAGATGAGATAGCTGATGTTCAGAGAAATTACATGATTTACCAGCCAGCAAAAGAGACGGAATTTACATTTCAATTTATCTGATTCTTAAGCTAGTTTTAATGGTTTTGCTTTTTCTTCTTGTTTCCCTATTGCACTGTATAATAATATAAGTATTGAAATCCACAGATACCACTTTATGTATCTTCCTCCCACTTCTGAGCTTCACCGCTCTCCACTAAGTGAAAAAAAGGAGGACTAAGTAGGGGAGGAGGAAGGGAAGAAGAAGATCCCATATTTGTAGATGTGAAAGGAAGTGGTTGAAGTTTTATCTACTTCTCTTTTCCCTGGCCACCCTCTCCCAGTTGTGTCACAACAATGACACAACTGTGAGTCCCCAAATGATGTAAATGATGTTGGATCTGTGATGAATGGACACATGGACCAAGGAGGGGCAAAGAGTTGTAAAGGAAAATAGTTTATTAGAGGCAGGGGAAGAGGTTGCAGCTCCCGAGCGGGAGGGGGTACCTGAAACTGGGAAGCCCAGTGACTGAGGCAAAAGCTTTTACTTGTATACCTTCCCTTGCCTGTTTGGTGAAGGGGGCTGGAGCCTTCTAATGGAATTCATCTATCAGGTTTGTCCTGTTATCCCATCCCGAAGGGATTAATGAAATAACCCATTCCTATCTATCAGATCTGCTCCTTGACCGGCCAAAAGGGATTTGAGATAATTTATTAACCTGAAGGCACGTTCTCATATCTTTATCCTGAAGTGAAGGAGACATTCCAGAACCTGGAGTTTCAGGATATGGCTGCTTTTTGTTTATTCCACTAGGGGATCCCCCCGCCCCACCTAGTAACATGCTAACTCACCTGTCTCAACAAAATTAGAGAGGTTAAAAATGAATGGAGTCAGAGGAGGAGAAAGATGAGAAAAAGGTGGGGAAAGAAGAAGGAGAATGAAAATAGAATTAAGAAGATACAATGTGGAGTAATTAATAACCCCAAATTAAGATTCATTTTCTTCCTGGAGAGTCTTTTGAGGTATCTTTTAAGACTCTAATAGTTGCCATAATAGGGACACAGAGTGAAAATCTCCTAGGACCACAGCCTTCATAGAAAATAAAACAAGCAAACAAAAAACTATTTTGGGCTCAAGTAAAGCTGAAATTTCTAACACAAAAAAGAATAGGACATTTAGTTGACCTGAAGATAGTAGTTGCTTCCAATGATACACTGTGCTTAGCTATTTTTCCAAATATATGCACATTGTAATTTTCCTAACTACAGAAAATATTACCCAGCAGCCTCCAGAGTGCTTAGCATTCTCTCTGGTGGACCTAACATTAGTATCTGGTGTCCTCTCTACAAGCATGTCAACTAGGAAATCTGGTGCAACCTGCTCTAAGGAATTGCCTTTCCAACCACAAGACTCAAGTTTTAACTCTCACTTTTAGTCTGTGGCCAGAACTTAGGTGTACTTTGTGGGCGTTTTTGAAGAATTTTTCTCTGTACCTACTAAGACAAAACTAGGATACTCAGCTCCCCCGATATTATCTGGAAGAATTCCAAGGTGCTGATGCCTCCCCATTTGTAGAGCAAGATATCTAGAAAGGTCATAAAGCATGGGAAAAATTTAAGGATTGGATCAGGTGTCAGGATAGCACCAGGGATCTGAAGCCACCATTTCATTTAAAATCAGATGAATCCGAATGCAAATTGGAAGAGGTCCATCCAAAAGCTGATTTGGCAGGATGAAAACAATGTGAACCTGTCTCAAATATTTAAGAATGGGAGGAATGAGAGATGAATTGGACATGACACAATAATTTTATTTAGGAAAGGTGGCAGAGTGTCAAGGAAAGTCTGATCTTGTTAAGTGTACCCTACGTCATTCTTCAGTTGATGATTTTCCTCATTAAAATCATCAGTGTGATTATTTGTCTGTTCTTGTCTGAGATTCAACATTTTGGACACTTGACCTCCGGTGAGCAGGAAATTTAGAAACTGCATCTATTAAACACACACACACACACACACAAATAAACAACCTTGTGATTTCATTCATTTGCTGATTTGTAGGTTTAAACTTGGTCTAGTTGTGAACGCTTACAAATACGTTTACTAACATCACACTAGCATTAACACTCATTTTAAAAATGTTACAGAAAATTAAGTGACGATTATTAAATTTCAAAAAGTGAACCAGAAATTTATGGACTCTGACCTGTGCCAATTTGGCCTGCCCTGTCACTCTGTTTGTCCCCTACAGCGAACCTGGCAGGCACTCAGGGCCAGGGCAAGGGAATGAGCTGGCCAGTGCCATGCAAAGGGAAAACCAGTTATTTCCTGATGCCCTGGAAGGGTTGTCTTCAGAAAGTGCTCAGAACATGTGCTTAGAAAGGAAAGGAAACCCAAGTCAGTATATTCCGTCCACTCTTTAAAGCCTTCCAATGACATTGCCAGTAGGCATTTCATCCCACTTGGTCTCTGTTGGATAGCTATTTCATTTATTCTTACACAGAAAACCAGGAATTTGGGCGAGGGTGGGAGTATATGGATAAAATAATTGAAATAGAAGAGTATCAGCATATGTATTTTTCTTCCTTTCTTTAATGCCTTCTCCCTCAGTTTTGTAACAGTGTATTGAGGGTACATTAGTCACAGTTCTCCAGAAAACCAGAACCGATAGGATATCTATATATCTATATATCACAAACACACAGACACACACAGGCACACACACAAATTAGATTTATTGTAAGGAATTGGTTCATGCAATTACGGAGACAGAGACGCCCCATAATCTGCGATCTGCAAGCTGGAGACCCAGCAAAGCCAATGGTATAAATTCCAGCTGGAGTCCAGAGGCCTGTGAATCAGTGGCACCTATGGTGTAAGTCTCTCAAAAGTTTAGCTAAAATTCTCCGTGGTGTTGTTGCCTCGGCACCCATTTTGTTTGGCCATTCGGCCTACGTTGACTTGAAATTGACACCATTCCTTCACGCAAGTGCACGCCTTAGATAGCAACCTGCAGAGTCACAGCAAATGGAAGTTCTTAATGTGACATCTCCAGTGGCACTTGTGTCAGTCTCCCCTGCCTCCCAGTGCTGGTATGCCTAATGTGTCCCTTAGGTAAGACTCCTGGTGGGCTGACCAAAACTCCATGCTTTTGGTTTGAATTGACCAATCAGGCTTAGCTTGGGAACTCCCCAAAACTCCCACCCACAAGCCCTAGTAAAGGCATGTGCCCCAGGTCATGCATCTTTCTGCACTCTGCCTCAGCCTCCCCATGTGGCCCCTCAATGTGTGCAGGGTGCTTCCTCCAGAACCTGTGAGAAGTAAACTTCTCTATTTCACTTCTTCTTGGGGGCTGTTGGTGAACTGAGACTCACGATTCTGTACCCTGTACTCTACTTAACAAGTGTTACTGTGACAAATTCATAACAGTCTCAGCACAGAGGCAGGAGAAGATCTGACGTGCAGCTCAGCAGTCAGGTAGAGAGAGAAATAATATTCTCTTTCTCTCTCTTTTTTTTTTTTTTCCTATTCAAGCCTTCCCACATTGCCATTGCGGCAGGCCACCTGTTTTATTTAGTCCAATTCAAATGCTAACCTCTTCTAGAACACCCTTACAGACACACCCAGAAATAATATTTAATCACATCAAGGAATCCTGTGGTCAAATTGACACAAAAAATTAACCTGTAATGAAAGCTTTAGAAGGAATTCTATCACACCTTATTTAAGTTAATCTTAGATTTCTTCCAAGAAGCATTAGAAACTCAATAGACATCAGAGAGGCTCAATAGGAGAAGAAAGGAAACCATCCTTTCAGTTTACACTATAGACCAGTAGTTCTTAAACTTGTTTCTTCAGTAACAAGATGAAGACTGATTTTCTCTATGGGAAGCCAGGGTTATAAACATTGTCTATGGGGACTGAGGGTCCAGAAGAAGTAGACAATCTGTCATCCCCCTCATTCTAGCTCACTCAAAATGCATGTGGGAACAAACAGAGTGAGATGCTGCTAAAATTGATTCTTATATTTAGAATAAATGTATAAACAAAGAGTTTTTACGGTGTGTTGGGAATTACAAATTCTAGTGAACCTCACAACTTAACATAATACCTTCTGTCTTGCAATTGGGGTCAGGTCTAGTGCGGACCACTCTCAAGTTTTACAAATCCATGGCCAACTGTGCCTTCATTAGAGCTATATGCTCTGCCAGTATTTGTTTGAGCGCGTTTTGTATTTAGCACAGTGGGAGCGCGGCCATGTTTCAGGCCAGTGAAAACAGCACTCAACCCCTCCCCAAGGCACTGCCCCCAGGGCTACAGCTGGGTATCACTCTACCACAGTCAGACTGCAGAGTATTCTGCATTGACTATTGGGTCCTCAAAGACATACCTACGAGCCAGCTGGATGAACTTGGCAAGTTATTTAAACAGTCTCCACCTCAGTTTCCTGTTCTGGATGTGAGGCTGCTTGTATTTTCTTTGGAGGGATGTGTTAGTAGAAAGTATGTGTTCCACTAAGTGCATTTTCCACTAAGTTTGTGTTCGGGGCCATGATGTATGTGGTATGATCAATGAAGAATGATGATAAGGAATTAGACCAGGCTTCTAGAAGAAAGCAACTATTATGTGCCAACACTTGTGCAAGCTTGCTTTACATACGCCGGTCAAATCTAGGCCTCATTCCAACTCTCCCCAATAGATTTACTTTTTCCTATTTTATAATGAAGATACTGAGGCCCAAGGAGTTCAAATAACAGGCCAAGCAAAAATGTGGCAGGGGAGATTTGTCCAAGCTCAAAGCCTTATCATCATGATAAGAAAATAGAGCAATCTCAGCTGGCCATTGCAAGGGACCTCCTGGCAATACACAGATGGGCTGCCCTAACGAAAGGATTATTATTATTATTTTTATTTTACTCTGGAATCACATCAGTGAAAAACAACAAAAAACTTACGACAGAAGTCACAGAAGAGGATTTGAATCACATTTTTGGTGAATACATTTTGTTGTTGTTGTTTGTTGTTTTAAAATGCCTGTAGTTAAAAAAAGTGCTAAAAGAAATAAGTTCCTCCTGTACACAGAAGTGGAATAATGCTACACGTAGAATATAAGTCAATAGGAGCCAGGAGGCCCTGACACACCAGTATTGACTTAAAATAATTCACATAAATCAGCAGGCATCAGAGCACATGTTAACTCAGGAGTTCAGAGTACATCACCCGGAGAAAGGCAACTTTTAAGCCTCTCCATCCCTGAGTCCATAAAGGGCCTTGATTAAGTGTGAGTAAAAGGGAGTACAACCCTAATGAAATATAAACAAAGTAACTATTTTTATCGTTTTGGGAGGTGAGGTGGGACTGACAAGCCCAAATCCCAGCCTCAACACTGCTCTCTCCTTACTGAAGTCTCAAAGAATGAAAAGATGGCTTTGTTGACACGCTAACCTCCTCCCCCACCTTAGCAGTGGCTGGTGCAAGAAGGAAATTGAGAGATGGTGTGTACACCCAGTGTAAACACTGGTTCCCCGTGAGTTCGTAGGGCTAGGAGTTAATGTAGTTCTGACTTTAAAATAGACTTAGTCACCATATTTCAAATGATTCGCATTGTAGTACCTATAAAAATCTCATCTCATTAGGTCTTCATGTCCTCTCTCCTTACCTACCTGTAGTAATTTTAACTCCATACATGATTTAGGGAGCATTTCTGATCAACACCATTTTCTATCTAGGGAGTTTTGTCAAATGGATTGGGAATCACATTTATTCCACAGAGTAATTGAAGGGGGTGGCAAAGAGCCATAAATTTTCTTCTTTCCTTACTCCACATTCTGGGTATTCTATAGTAATGAGACACTGCTCAGTGAGTTTTGATCAAATCACATAAAATCTCCCATGCTAAATTTTAGAATTCAGGAATGCTTAGAATTTTCAATGTGCTAAGCACAGTTTCTATAGTTCGGTTAGCTTTGTATTTTTTTCACATTTCTTATTTTTGCTACTCTGTGAATATTAATTGAAATCATTCATTCTTATTAGAAATAAAATTTAGAGACGGGCCAAACAGTATCAAGTGTCCTGACTTATAGACTCGAAGGCTATATGCTATCCTTTTGAATGCTATGGAATATTGCTGATTTCCATAAGAAATTTAATTATTTTCTCTATCGTCATACAGAGAGACGAAACTAGGTGGAATAAGTTCATTCAGACAACTTTGCTAGTTGTGCTAGTAATTTGATTAAAATTAACATGAAATAACGACCTAGATTCTAACTTACTGACGGTGAGATTTAATTTTTCTGTTTGAGAACTATCATATTCAAGATCCAGGTCTAACATACCTTTGTGACAGGAAAATTAAAGACATGGAAAGCTGCCACAATTTTCTCTTAGTTTTATTTAAAAGCGCACTAATAACTCAGAAAGCATCCACTTTATATTCAAGTACAATGCTAATGGCTTAGAGTTCAGAGATTAGAATGGTTTCAGAAAAAATATTACTCCCAGTTCTCCATTTGTGTCAAGGGAGAGAGGAAAATAAATTTATTCTAAAATAAGCAAAACTTACTTTCATCTTTTCTCCATATGCCTTGGTCTCGTAACATTTGCTTTAGAATAAAGAACGCTTCTGTGTCACCAATTTCTTACATCTTAAATTATTAAAATATTCTCTTTGGACTCACAAAAGACTGCAAAGTGTACAATGCTTATTTATTGCCATTATATTCTAGCATAAGAATTAACATAAAACAACTTGGTGGGGGAGGAGAGACAGTGCTCGTGCTTGAACCTCTTCTCTTTGCATCTATACTCACTGCCCAATGATGTCATCCAGCTTCATGGCTGTAAATGGCATCTCTATGATGACAATGTTCAAATTAATATCTCTAGCCCAGACCTTTTCCTTGAACTTCAGACTCATATATCCAACTGACTGTTCAACATCACCGCTTGGATAACTAATAGGCATATCAAATTTAGCATGTTGAAACTGATTTCACCCCTTAAACTTGCTTTTCTTGCAGTCCTCTCCATTTCAGTAAATGAGATCTAGCTCTCAAAGTATTCAGATAAAAAAATCTTGGCTTCCTTGACTCTTTCCCTTCTCTCTCTCTCTGCACTTAATTTAGCAGCACATCCTGCTGACTATCTTTAAGGGTAAATCCAAAACCCATCAATGTCTCAACACCTCCATTGCAACCACCTTACCTTGGTCCAAGACTCCATCATCTCTTGCATGCCTTACTGCAAACCCATCTTGCTGGGTGTTCAGTTTTCACCCTTGGTCTCTTCTCAACAAATGAGCCAATGTGGCTCTCTGAAAACATGCCCAATCAGGTCACTTTCTCGCTCAAATCTTGACCCAATGGCTTCCCATATTGTCTAGAGAAAACAAGAAATTACCTTCTTACAGAGACTTGTCTCTCACCTCTAGTTAAGAGAATCAGGGTGAGTCTCCTGACTTGGTAAGAATAAGAGCTCAAAATGTAATAACATACATGTAAGGCTCACGTGTAACACCAAGAGGTCAAATGCACCATCGAGCATTTCGGTCACTGTCTCCACAGGAACTGTCTTCCACAAGCTATGGAGCTGAACATTCTGACTTCTTGGCAGCACCACACCTCCCAAGCCACAGCCCACCTAGAGAAAGAATATGAAGGATTCTTCATATTCATAGCTAACACCTGGAGATCTCCTGGTCATGTGAGCAGCACAAATTAAATCAATACAAATGAATGAGCAGAGGTCTGTGTATGGGAAAGTTCTGCATGCTGATTCTGAACCTGAATTCTTGCTCTGCTCTCCCACTTACCATCTGGACGCAGAACAAAGGTCATTCAACTCATCTGGGTTTTGAATTTCACACGGGGTTTGAGCATACAGTTTCTCAAGTTCTTTTTCAGTCTAAGATTCTAAGTATTGATCTGAAACAAAAATATATAGCTTGAGGAGGATAAGAAAGACAGAGGATGGCTTGAGGTGAACCTTGTAGGACAATGTACAGTTTGAACTATTTACTCATTAGGAAAACCAAGTAAAGTCAAGGCAATAATTATCAAGGTTTACTGTGCATTATGTCTAAACCTAGCTCATTAGCATAGTCAACTGGTTCTTCTTTCACCTTTCAGTAGAGCCTAAAGCATTTTACCCCATTAGTAATAGCTGGTCCTTATTATATGCTTCTTAAAGCAAAAACTCAAAACTTACCCTATTTCCTAAGCACATGATCAGTGTCCCCTAAGGTACTTATCTGTGGGCTCGGAGAAGATTGATATGAGAGAAGGGCACGTGTGTGCTTTGACAACCTGTCCCCTAATGCCTCGGTGTGCAGAAATCCAAGGACACCAGGAAAGGCAGGACCCACTACATGGGACTCAGGGAAACTCTTGAGCCAAAAAGGCTCCCGAACACCATTCCTTTCCTTTTTAGCCTGATGATTAATAGAACTGGTCTCAAGATTGACATAGTCTTAAGTGGACTTGGTGAACAATAAAAGACACTGATCTCCATGGCAATCTCTCATGAGAGAACTTAACAGCAAATGATTCAGTCGCTTGAATTATTGACCCAAGCTCTATGTCCAGGCCTTATAATCACGAGGAATTGCTGATTCTCTTCATCCAGCCATTTGGTATTATGGATATGCTCTGTCATTACTGTCAGTGTACATACATTTTAGATAAAGTGCAAAAGTAAAGGGAGCAGAAATAGGGGAAGAAGTCTGAATGTTATAACCAAGGGACAGGACCTTCCCCTCATTACCACTCCATGTGCTGAGAGACACGTCTCTCCAGCAGAGGTATGAGCACAGAATCACTGCACCTGAGGCCAGGCTACACCACCATCAATGAAGAGGACATTCAAGGCAACAACAGAGGACTTCCATGTCTCCCTGCTGTTCGTTCTCACTGCGTACCATCACAGTAACTCCTCAGCATGGGCCAAAGTTCTTTGGTTACGACACAACTGTTCTTCCACAGTGGTGATGGTGTAAGTTGAGAGTCCTGTTTTGCAGGAACCAGGTCCTGGTGGCACTTTTAGTGACATTGATCTACAGATAGAGCCCTGTTCAAAGGGAAATCCTGATCAAGACTGAATTATATGACTATACCTCTTGGGGAATAAAATTGACTTGGGAGGAAAAAAAAAAAGAAAGTTCTTGCTGTGTCTTGTCAGAGGTCTTGAGTTATGTTAGCTGGTAATAAAAAAAATATGTGATTTAATTCACACCCCAGGCCAATAAAGTGGGACATGCTAATTATGTTACTAATCATTAAGTCTTTAAACCTTGTTGCCATGAAGTATATAGCATGACATTAATTTTGTGACTAATTATATTAAATGTAGAGAATGAGAGGATAGATTCTGGAGCCAGAATACCTGGGTTTGAATGTTGTTAGCTCTACCACTGACTAGCTTTATGATCTTCGTCGTATATTAAATCACCTGTCTCTCTGTTTTCTCACCTTAAAAACGTGAAGAAATAGTCTGTATTTCATAGCTTTGTTGAGAGAACTAAACAAGGTAATGAAAAATACTTGGAACTGTGCAAGGAGTGTCCCTAATTACCGTTCCTATTATTATGTGTGTGCATCTTTCACAAACAAAACATATGTTTTTTAAAGTGGAATTACATCTTAGAATTGCCATTGTATCTAAATCTGCCTCTAAATCTGTCATTAACAGAGAAGCACTGGCCAGTTGAGAATGCATTCCTGCTTAATGAGAAAGCCCTAGGCCCACTGGATGAAATCATTCTTTAGAGTGCAACTGGTGGCGGTGGCCTGTGTCCGCCAGGATCTCAAGGTCACACCGTCTTGGGTTCCCAGGAGACAGAGGTAGGCGTTCTTCCCTGTAGCCCTGTACCCGGTGTCTGTTAATTGAGAGGGAGGCAGATGTATGAGATACATAGCTCAGCCTTGAGTACAGATGAGAGATTCCCCCAGAGAAGTTTTAAAAACCTATTTTCTTTGGAGTCAGGCCTTCTAAACTTGACTTCATTTTTCCAGCTGCATCTAAAAGGGTGTGTGCATGTGTGTTTATCTTCAGAACTTTCCCCCTTTCCTTGGAGTAGCAGTTGGGCCAGAGCTCACATTCTTCACCCTGTCTTGCAAAGAGGTGTTTGGGGGAAAATTGTTTTTCTTTTGCTCTTTACTGGATTTTTTTTTTTTTTTTTTTTTGCAATGAGTTCTCTTCCCAGGGCCTCTTCTAAGATGGCGAGCCTTGACATTAGCATTTTTCTAACATCGAGGTAGGAAAACCATCAGAACTACAGAGAAAATATATAGTCATTCGAATGTAAAAATCAACAGTTCATTTCCACGCAGTCAAGTTTCTGAGATTTCTCTTCAGCTATAAGGAAATAGAAAACACATGGAAAGAGGGTAAATATTGTGATAAGATAAATGGTAATTCCTTAATGAAAAGCAACTCATAATCACCCCCTTTTCTTTAGAAAGCAAAACAAGAAAGATAATATTTTAGAACTGCTTTTTAAAAAAAATCTCTTTGTTAAAAGGCCAATTTTGTGTAAATGTCCGTTAATAAGAGCTTTTATCATGTAAAATCCCAAAGTTCTTTTGGCCCATTATCTACAAGTTGGAAATAAAAATCACATGTCATTGAAACCAAACATCTGTTTTTAGGGAACTGCACTGTACAACCACAGGATTTCTATTGCCTTGTATTTTAAACAATCTTAAAGTCTCTTGTATGATGTAACACTTATTTATTCATCTTTATATGTTCTTTGACTGCCTATTAAATACTCTTAGTCAGTGTCCTAGATGGAGTTGGAGAAACACATGTTTCTGAACCTCAGAGCTGAGAGACTGGTGGGGAAGAACCTTTTCTTATGATACTATTAAGTATTTAATAATCTCTGCTATATCATTAACTCGTTGAAAGTAGGATTAATACAAGTATACAATTTTTTATGTTCTCATTGGTACCTAATACAGTCTTGCAAATAGTAGACGCTCAGTTCATGTTGGTTAACACTATATTAAAGAAATTAGTTTATTTGACAACTGATTTTTTTGTTCAAAGAAATGTATAACAGCACAGTTATAATACAGAGATTATGATCAAAAGCCAGTTTTTCATGTCTTTCAATTTCTCTGAAACTTTATTCAGGCATCCAGGGAGCCACGCTTCCCTGTTCTAGAATTAAAACTCCAACAGATCCCATGAGTTTGTCACATTATTCTTAGGTCTTATCACCACTTCAAGTCATAGAGTCTCAAAGCATTAGTTAGAATGTCCAGTCGCAGATAAGAATTAAAACATGAAATTGACATAGGTTGAGTATTTCCTTCCCCAGGTCAGAATGAATTCAGTCTGAATCAGAGACTACAGATGGAACCTCCATCTTCATTTCGCTGCTCAACTCCTGCCTTCTTTCTCACTTTCTATTTGCTCCTGCCGAGTCTGACAATTAAGTTCGCGAACTTGTTGCAATGATGTTGCTAACCTTTTTTGACATCAGAAGAATTATTCATTATACATTTGTACCAACTAGACAAACAGTTAACCAAGTTTATTATTTGGAAGTGCTGAAAAGGCTGCATGAAAAAGTTAGACAGCCTGAACTTTTCACCAACAATTCATGACTCTTGCATCATGACCATGCACCAGCTCACACGGCACTTTCTGTGAGGGAGTTTTTAGCCAGTAAACAAATAACTGTATTGGAACACCCTCCCTACTCACCTGATCTGGCCCCCAATGACTTCTTTCTATACCTGAAGATAAAGGAGATACTGAAAGGAAGACATTTTGATGATATTTAGGACATCAAGGATAATACGATAATAGCTCTGATGGCCATTCCAGAAAGAGAGTTCCAAAATTGCTTTGAAGGGTGGACTAGGCACTGGCATCAGTGCATAGCTTCCCAAGGGGAGTACTTCGAAGGTGACCATAGTGATATTCAGCAATGAGGTATGTAGGACTTTTTCTAGGATGAGTTCACGAACTTAATTGTCAGACATAGGTATGTGTCCATGTTGAGGGGCCAAAGGAGAGAGATAAAGGTGCCCAGCTTACTTGGACATGTTCCATAATCTCTGGACCACACAGATTAGTAATGCCATCTGTCACTGTCTCTTATGGCACTGTATGGAATCTTTGACAGTTCCCTACAAGGTCTTTCTCTACTGTAGCTCTCTTTTCAGAGTCCTGACCTTTTGTGGTACATCTCCAGCTGCTTTCTGCTGCCTCTTCATTGCCTTCTCAAGGGGTATATGGACAAGATACAAAGAGACTTCCACACTAGTTCCCTCAGAAGTGGGGCCTTATCTGCTTTCAAATGAACAAGTAAACTTTGCCACTTCTGCTTTGACAGTGTAGGGCAGGAAAGACTTTTCTGTACTCTCTTAGGTTCTATGACTGGGGTCTGTGAATTAAACTGACAAAAAGACATATTAACAAGAGAAAAAGCATATAATTTTTTTTTTTGATGTTGATATTTTTATGTGGTACAGGGTTCTTCATAAAAAGAAGTAAAACCCACAAAGGAATGGTTAGACCTGAGGGCTTATAAGTGATAAATTGTGGAAGCATGACAAGACAAAAGAAAAAGGGGTTTGGACTAGGGACAGTAAATTGTGAGAAAGTAACTAGGAAATATATGGAGGAAACAAATAGAAGGTGAGGGTTATTTTGGTAGGATTCGTTTATAAAGACGTCTCAGCAACAACTCCCCGTCTCCAGTGATAAGAATGTTTTTCACCTGCTGGTACAGGGAGGGAACATGTCTCATGAGAAATTTATGCCCTGCTTTTAAGTAGAAAGGGGGCGGGCTGAGAACCTTCCTACTCTGCTCTTTCTCAATTGCCTTTAACTCAAAATAATCACTATATCAAAATGGCATATTTTGGGGTGATATATCCTGCTCCCCTTCAACAGAATCCCAAGGGGCAGGAGTCCCAGGACCATAGCATTCTCCTGGGGTGGCTTCCCAAATTATGATCTTTGGTGTTTCTTGTGAATTTCTGTTTCTGGGTAAATCTTCAGTTTCCAAGCAAGAGTTAAAACCGTGTCCATAGCGTGTTTTAGCTTTCTCATAAGATCTGCACTATGACTTCTCTTTCCTCAATGCAGGAAATACATTTTGGAGCTTTCTGAATGTTCCTTTTGAAATCTCTCCTACTCCAAGCGCGCCCGTGCATACACTCACTCATGTAAACACATATACACACACTGAGTGTGGGGTTAGAAAGTAGTGAGGCTCTCCTTCATTACAAAGGGAAAATGCTCAAAGGGAAATACATCAATAGTTCGCTCCAAAAAAAAACTGTCTCCTAACTGCCAGATCCTTTTGATATGCTTTATCACTCTGAGGGCTTGAGATGTGGTAGGACAGTTTCTACCTCACACACATTTTCTTATAAGGAGCACTTCACATTGTGCCTCCAGACAAACTGAGGCAGAAGGTCTCATTCTAAGATCCCAGCTGTGAAACCAACTCAGAGCTCGCCAATTCCCTGGTTTGCTTCCTCTCCGAGTTTCTGTGTGTGCAGTGAACAGTTTGGCCTTGTTTATCTGTAAAGGAGAATTATCCAAATAGCATTTATTGCTTGCAGCATACTCTAGTGTGACAATGGAGAGTAATATCAATTAGTTTTTCATGCCCCCTGAAAATACTGAGTATAAAAACTGTTTGGGGCTTGATGATAATGACTATGGAGGAAACATGGAAGCCATCCCTCTTGTTCATAGGCTGAAAATCTTTTCATCCAAAATAGGGTTGGCAAACTACACTCTGTGAGCCAAATGTGACCCACAACCAGTATATTTAAATAAAGTTTTATTGGCACATAGATATGCTCATTAGTTTATGTATTGTCTACAGATTCTTCAGTGCTACAATGGCAGGATTGCGTAATTGCAACAAAAACCATATGGTCTAAAATATTTACTATTTAGCCTTACAGAGGAAATGTTTGTGACTTCTGATTTAAAAAGACTCCCAAGTCAATTCCTATGTTAAATACACAGAAAGCACATCCACCTGAATGGTTCTTTTTCCAGATGATAAAATAAGGGGAAAATTACCTATTCCATTTTAGTTGTATTGGTTTGCTGAGAAACAAGGAGTCTTGCTGCTTCTTCTGTACTGGAATCTGTTTCACTTGATTGTTCTTGGGTTGTAGTATTTCTGGATTTCTCTGGGTTGCAACTCTTTTTTCTTTTTGAAACTTTAGGTGTATCTTCTATTTATTTGTTTAAGAAATATTATTTGAAGACCTGTCACAAGGCAGGCACTGGGCTAAGTCTTAGGGATATAACATGAAGCGGATCAAGCAAACTGCTCACTCATGTCTCTTGGGATCTAGTAGAGGGCAGATCAATAAGTGGAAAGTTATGAAACCCTGCATGGAGTTACAGAAACCAGGACAGAGTCAAGCTCAGGACATTACAGAACTGAGGAAAAGAGTACCTAATATAGTTTTGTGGCGTTGCTCAAGAAGCATCCAGGAAAGCCTTCTGGGTGCCCAAAGGTGAGAACTGATGGCTGAGTAGAGGTTTCATAGCCATGGGGGAATTATGAAAAGAAAATCTATTTTTAAGCAGAGGAAACAAACAAACAAAACCCCTCAAAAACCTGAAATAAGGAATGCCGTAATAAAGTCAAGAACTAGAATGAGCAGTGCTTCCCAAACTTTAATGGAACCCACAAGAAATGGTAACATTTATATACCATTGTATTAGTCAGGTTTGTCAAAGAAACAGAACCAATAGTTTGTGTATTTAGAGACAAAATGATTATTAGGAGGAATTGGCTTATACAATTATGGAGTTTGGCAAGTGGAAATTTTGCAGGGTGGGCCAGCAGACTGGAGATCCAGGACAGCAGATATGCTGCAGTTCTAGTCTGAAGGTCAGCAGGAGGGAGACCCAGGAAAGCTGGTGTTCCAGCTGAGTCTGTAGATGGTATTCTATAGAACCAGGAAGAACTGCTATTGCAGTAAAGCCCAAAGCCAATCTGCTGGAGAATTCTCTCTGAGTAGAAGAAAGCCACCCTTTTTGGTCTATTCAAGCCTTCAACTGATTGGATGAGGCCCACCTACATTGTGGGAAGCCATCTTCTTTACTCAAAGTCTACTGATTTAAATGTTAATCTCATTCACAAATACCCCCACAGAAATACCCAGAATAGTATTTTACTAAATATTTGAGCACCTTGTAGCCCAGCCAAGTTGGCCTATAAGATTAACCACCTTGGGACAAATAAAAGAGGTTGTTTGTAGCCCAAGCCACTAGCCTGGGTATTAGGTCACACCAGGTTATGAGAACATCTGTATTTCAGCACATCTGTAATCCTCTTGTCAGGATTGGATGATTTTCATTATATTAGGAGAAAATTGCAGACTCATTGGAGGGTTTTATTCTTTGAGCTTTTATGATTTGTTTAGACTGAGGTTGTAGCAGGGGAGTTTGACTACAGTAAAATTTGGTTATAGAAGACACACTATCACCCAGGAAATGCATTTTTAAAAAGTGTTTAGCACCTTAGTAGGGTGTGGTGTGCTTTGTCAGTCTCATTTCTACTTCACAACACTGCCTCCCTAGAAATACAAGGAAATGGAAATATATTAATTGTGAACTGTATGCTTGCTATTTTGAAGAATATTATCGATTAAACCTCACTACTGCCCAGTCAGATAGACGTTATTATTTCCATTTTCAGAGGTGAGGAAGGAGACTCAGAAATTTTAAACAATTCTTCCAGAGTTCTAGAGCTAAGAAGTTGCAGAACCAGGATCTAAAGGTGTGGTTACAGATGTGTATGCCTTGACCAGACAGAGATGAAAGCAAGACTGTTCTGAGAAAAGAAAGCAGCGTTATGCAGGATCAGCAATGAGAGTTCAGGGAATGGTGAAAAATTTGTTTTATCTCTAGACTGGCCCATTCCACTGTATAGACTAGGTGCTAATGTAATTTGCATGATGGCTGAAATTCATGTTCAAATAGATTTGGAAAATGGGCAGGAGGGAGATTAAATTTATCTTTAACCAAAGGTAAGAGCCCTGTGAGGATCCTAATGCATTTCTGAGTGTCTAAAATATGTTTATGGTCTTCCAAAAACCTGTGTAACCACTAAGCACTAGTGTGTTCCAGATAAGGTAGTGATACCCAGGGAAGAAGCAGGCTGATCTGCCATTTCCTGATGCCGGTGGGTCAGGGAAAGTGAGGCATTGTTTGGTCACCTGATTATGACCAATTCCCCATGAACAATGAATCTAAATTATTTATTTTTGTTTTCAATTTCTTTTTCTCTAGAATTTTAGTATGATAAATCTCAAATATTTGAAATTAATTTTTCTAAAAAAATAGACAAAAGTGTTGTTACCCATATGACCAATCACCTCCATTCTACAACTGATTTTTTCTAACTTCCCTATTTTATAGCTATGCCTGTATCTATTCCTCAGTCTATCCAGCTAACTTTTTATTTACTGGGTTTTTTTGTTTGTTTTTTTTGAGAGGGTTGGCTAGGGTAGGCAGAAATGATACTGTATTCCTGTTTGATTATGTTAAATTTGAGATGCTTATAGATTATTCAGATGTTGAAAATTTGTGTCCAGTGTGAAATATAGATGTGAAAGTGGTTACACAGAAATAGAGATGTGGGTTGGAACCATAGGAAAAGAGAAAATTTCACAAGGGTAATATATAACAATACTGAGAAGACAGTTGGGAACAGACCGTAAGAAAAATCCAAGTTTATAGAGTGAGTACAGGTGAAAGAATAAAAAAATTGTATAAATCAGGTTAGGCTGAATGCTACTCATAAAATATTGGTGGCTTAACCAAATAGGTGTTAAATTCTTGCTTATGATACAACCCAATGAAGGCAGACAGAGGGACTCTGCTTGACCCAGTCCCTCCGTTCTCCTTATTTGTGGCCTCACCCTCTTTTATGTCAGCAGCAACCTCTCCATTTGACTTTGAATAAGGAAAAGAGTAAGCGTTGTCTATGGGAAGTCTTCATTGATGAGGTCTAGAAGTGGCTCACTTAACTTCCACTCATATTCCAGTGCTATTATAAAACTCAGTCACATGACCACATGGAATTATAAGAAAGGCTAACAATTGTGGCCTATATGTGTGCCCAGGAAGAAGAGATGCACTTAGATATTACAGAGTTCTAGCAATTTCTGTCACAAGAAAGAATAGCCAGAGAGGAAGGAGGAGAGCCAGTCTTGTCAGGGAAGCCAAGAAGAAGTGAGAGTTTTACGTTACCTAAGTTTCACTCTATTATGTTCAAATAATGTAAGTTCTTCAATGAGGCTTTAGCATTTAACATTTCAGTTATTATTGACTTCAATAAAAGGAGTTTTATTGTAGTGGCTGAGGGAGTAGGTAAGGGAGTAAAAGAATGAATTGGAGAAGTGGAGAGAGCAGGTATAGATTTTTAAAAATTGATATGGAATGGAATGAAATCAATGGAGTTATAGCTTTGATGAGTCAAAAGAAAAAAATGAATTTTATTTTTTTTTTTTAAGAATGAGATGAGCATATCTTTAAGGGTGAGAGGGGAAATAAAGTGGAAATGGAAAAGGGAAAAAGTCTGTAAAGCAACTTTTTAATCCCAGGTCAACAAATCAACTTTTAAAGGAGAAAGACAACTCTTACTCAGAAATAATTCAAAACTCATATATAAATGAATATCTAAGAGGATAAGAGAGTAGTCAGTATTTCCGAAATGCATTTGATTGGTGTTAGAGGGGAAGGAAAGGGAACGTAGGGATATTTGAAGTTGGTGAACTCTATGCTATGGGAGATATCGGGATTATGTTCAAGTTCTGTAAAAGGAACCAGTGGAAAACTGAGGAAAAGTTACGAATATCTGGAAGAGCATCACTGGGGAAGAATGAGAGAGAAAAAAATCACAAAGCATTGAGAAACTATAGAAGTTAGACACCCTACTGCTATAATAATGACAGGAAGACTTATATGATTCCCTCCAGAACCTGGGACCAGAAGGGATAGAGGATAGGGAATGGAGAATAAGAAGTAAAGGGGCTTCAAAGGTGAAAGTGAAGGAGTAATAAAAGTGCATCCATCCTTCAAAAAACTCTAAAGAGGTTTGTCCCTTAGGAAAGTGATTGAAGGATTCAATGGCGATACTGCGGCCAAAGAAGACTGATGATTTTCCACTTGGTACGTTAACGAACAGAGTTGTTCCAAGCATGAATGGGACTGCCTGCATCAGAATGACTTGACTGCTAATTTAAAACGTAGATGTCAATCTGAGAGAAGGGCCTGGCAATTTGCCTTGCCAGAAAGCTCTGAGGAGATTCTTGGACACTGACGTGGAAAATGCCCATTAGAGGCCATGGTCATGGTGTGGGCAAGTGTTTGAAGGGAAAGGGAATAAGATGGATGGTCACAGTCCCTTCCTTCCCAGCAGAACTTTGGCTGCTAGTTCCCTCCTGTTTATCCATAGATCTCGTTGTCAGGAATAGCTGCACGTGCTTTGACCACACACAAAGGCTCACGTGTGTGCTGAGAATGGGTTCCTACCAGAAAGAGAAGAGTGAATTTCAGTTAGGCTGAGGAAGATATTTTCCCTTTGTTTTCTAAAATCGTCCAGGAGAAAAGCCCTGATTTAGATGTGTGAATCACACACACACACACACACACACACACACACACACACACACCACATGCACGCACACATACACAGGGAGGCGGAATAAGAGATGATCGAATTCCCTACCAATCAGCATTTAGAGGGCACGAAGGGTTTAAGGATTGTGCAGGGACTCATTTCAGTGGTCTTTCTCTGCTTGGCGAGGAAAAAAAAAATTATGTGCCTTGAAACTCATCTTTCCCCTTTTCAAGAGGAAAGAGAAACACAAGGCACAAGTTGTCACATTGAATATAGCTGTTTCTTCTTCAGAACTAGGAAAATTCAAATTGCTCAGTATTGATCATTGATCCACGCATCCCCTCCTGCATTTACTCATGCAGCCAATCAGTAGCTTTTGGGTGCTTTCCTGATGCCAAGTAATAGACTCTATGCTTTGGACAAAAACTGGCATAAAACACAATTCCTGCCCTGGAGGAAGTCATGGTTCAGTCTGGGAAGGAGACATGGAAAGGCCTGCTGACCATGTGGTGTGAGCCAGCACGTGCAGAGCGCTGAGGTCTCACTAAGCTGAGGGGCGCACAACACTACGGAAGGGGTAAGGCGTGAGCTTGGACTTGACATGTGGATTGCTGTTCACTGGGTGTTCTCTGCTGTTCTGGAAATGAAATGAATATGCAAGCAGGGACATAGTTCAGGCAATATATTTTTGCCATTTGTGTAAGGATGATTTTTGAGAGAGTTTGACCTTTTATCATTATTATACCTTCCCTTTACCAGAACTTACTGGAAAAGCGCAAGATTGAGATGAAGCAAAACAAACAAAATGTTGGCCTTTCTTTGCCTAATAACCAGTAGGAAGTAAGCCTGGCTATTTGTATTAGCCTTCCAGCCAGCCAAGCAAAAGAACTGGGGAGCTTGGTAATGAATTTATGAAGCACCATTCACCTTGAAAGAGGGCTATGGAAGTGAGAGCAGGCTGAACAAGCTAAGTACAAATGGAAAGGACTTCACAACAGGACATACGTGAATAAAGGAAGTGTACGGTGACTAGCTGAAGCACTTTGCAGATATAGGTTTCCATCACGTAGAGGACTAAAGTCACACAGAGGACAAAAGGGAAAACTAGGACCTAAAAAAAAAAAAAGACCAAAATGATGGAAACAGTAGAATAACCAGAACAGCATTCTAAAGTGCTTTATGAGTGAAATAGGAGAGGAGGTAGCACAGTGCCTGCGCTTTCCCCAAAGTGGTGATGAGAAGTAGCTAAGCCAGGACAGCCAGGGTGCTGGTGCCTGGGTACTCTGACCGGACTGTATATATAAACTCACCTTAGACCTCTGCTCTGCGAATCTGGTGTCCCAACGAGGAAGGCCTTCTTAATGGTTGCTCTCAAATTCATGGGAATTGAATGGGACGAAATTTTTCTTGGCATTCTCTAATATTTTCTCACTTTCTGGCAGATTTTTCCACCAGAAGAGCGGAGAGTGAAGGGAGCAGAGGAAATCTCACATGCATTTGGATTTCACACATGCCTACTTATACAAGAGCTCAGAGAAAAAAGCATCCAGCACGGGAGCTACAGGTAGGGGATACATTTCAGTGGTTATTTTCCTGGGGAAATAAGCTTTTATATCTGGCCCCAAACCTGTGTGTGTGTGTGTGTGTGTGTGTGTGTGTGTGTGTGTGTGTGTGTGTAATTGTACATGCTCCTTAAAAGGGTTTATTAAATACAGATGCTTCTCAACTTATGATGGTCTTACGTCATGATAAACTCATCTTAAATTGAAAACATCATAAGCCAAAAGTGCATTTAACGCACCGAACCTACCAAACACCACAGCTTAGCGTCACCTACCTTAAACGTGCTCAGAACACTTCCATTAGCCTACAGTTGGGCAGAATCACCTAACACAATGTATACCCTGTACAGTATCAACTGTTTGCCCTCATGATCTCTTGGCTGTCTAGGTCCTGTGGCTCGCTGCCCCTGCCACTGCCAAGTGTACGACAGAAGGTCATACCGAATGTCGCTAGTCCGGGAAAAGATCATTCCACATGCGAAGTATGTTTTCTACTGAATGCGTGTTGCTTTCATACCATTATGAAGTGAAAAGAAATATAAGTTGAGCCATGAGACATGGGGAACCATTGTATCTGCTGACTGAAGAAGAAATATTTGGTGATTTTATATATATATATATATATATGTTGCATAAGACTATTTCTGAAAAGAAATGGATATAACTGCTAAACAAATATCTACACAAATAAAGTGTGACAGGTTTTTTCCTCTCCAGTTTTAAAAACTGTGTGTTCATCCAAACACACAGCAATTTGGTCTTTCCTTCTTCCCATGAGAACCTTGATGGCTCAATCCAACATCTTGCCCCAAGAATTCAGGTAAAGGGCCAAACAGCCGTCTGATAGCATGGGGCACAGTTATGCAAGTTGATCCCCATCAGAATTAGAATAACAATTTGCAGAAATGTGAGGGATAAATCTGGGGCAGAACTGAGGTGTGAGCATCAGTAGGGGAACCCCAGCCCTGGAACAGTCATTGTCGGTGCTATGTGGTGATGACGAATGCTACCACTTCCCTTGGGAAGCTCCTCATGTCTTTGGTTGGGAAGGAGTGGTGTTTTTCATTTCCTCGTGTGTTTCAGACGACTTCCTATTCAAAGACCACAATTAAGATAATTATGACAATAGGTACTCTTTTACAGCGGGAAGGGATCCTAAAAATAATAGAAGCCATGGTCTTCACTTTGCAGATAGAAGTGGAGGCCAGATAGAAGTAATGTTCCACCCAGTATCACAGAGCCTGTTTATGGCCCAGCCAAGGACAAAGCATAGGTGTACCTACCCCTAGTCCAGGCCCGATTCTATTGGGTATCTCTTCTTTGACTTGCAATGGCTCCTATTCACCAAAGGGGGAAAAAAAAAAGTCTACATTTGGTGTACGGCTCTTCAGGATGTGCTGAAACATGCCTCCTTTTCCAGCTTTATTTCCCCTTTGCTCCCCATTCCCATCACTTTCTTTCACAAAATAGATTTGACTTCAGCCCCTTGCAACTTCTCACAGTTCTCTTCCAATGGCACAAAGTGAGTTGTTGCCCTTACCTGCAACCCATGCTGAATTCTTCTCTGTTCAGGTTTTATTATTTTTTTTATTAGTTTCAAGTGTACAAAATAATCTGTTCCACTTTAATACTCAGGTGTCATCCTCTCTCCTCCACGAAGGCTTACCTACTTCCTACTTCATGCTAAGTTAGTTCACCCAGCATTCTTGATACACACCTCAAAGCATCCATTCAGTAGCAACAGTTGGAACAATTTTTAAAAATTGTGAGTCTCCCTCCTTAAAGGTTTTGTCGCCCTCATTTTCTTATTCTCTCCATAATCCTTCCCTCCCCCAGTATTCGGTGCAGGCCCTGACACGGGATGAAATCTCTGTAAATGCTAAATGAAGAAATGAATGAACAAACCAACTGGACTCTAAATGGACAAAAAGAAGTATCATTGACTAAGACACTTTTATAACCTATAACCCATAATAATTCTAGAAGCAGCCTGACTACTTATATAGTATATAAGAGTGACTGGTTATACAAAATTCAGGCTAATATGACCAAATAATATATTTTGGTATAATTTTTGTGGTTAGAAGCAGACTTTGGAACCAAACTTCCTTTGTCCAAAGCCCGGTTGTACTACTTGCTAGTTAGTGTGAGATAGTTCACAGGTTACTTATCTTTTATGGGTCTCAGTTGCCTTGCTGTAAGTTGACAATAATAATAGAATCTAACTCTTAGAGATTTTATAAAGATTAAATATATAACAAAGATTTGGCAGTGCTACATAAAAATGAGTTTTCTTCTCCTTTCCCTCTTTCCCCTTTTCCTTCTTAATATAATAAAAATTATTATTAAGTTTAATAAGTGGGGACTTTAGTGGGAGGAGGGGGAAGCCAAAGAAATGCAAAACAAAAAATACAACAAATGTCTTATATCAACGGTTAGGAAGTATGTTAGTGGTTAAGAATACAAAAACTGAAAGATACACTATTTATTGGGTGTCTACAATGTGCTGGCTACTGGATTAAGCCCTTCACATACATTATCCAATCCTTGGTAGAACCCTGAAAAAACAGACATTATTATCCTCACTTCACACATCACAGAACAGGTTCAGAGAAGAAATTTGTCCAAGGTTGCACAGCTGGTAAGATTTAGAACCAAGATTTATTATGTGGTCAAAGATTAAGATATAGTCTCTGGAGACAGAACCCTGAGCTCAAAGCTCTGCCCACCACCCATGGCTGTGTGACCCTGGGCATTTTGCTTAACTTTTCAATCTCTGTTTTCTCATCTGGAAAATGGGTGTAATAATGGTCATGAGTTGTTAGGGGATTACATGAATTAATACATATAAAGTGTTAGAGAGAGCCCTATATCTATGGTTTTCCCTACTCAAGTAGAGCAACTGATCAAATGGATTGTTGATGAAGTTACTCAGAGTTCCTAGGAAGTTGCCTTCTTGTATTTCTTCTATGTAAAGGAATGAAAATTATATGAAACCTGTAGGAAAAAAAAAGGAGAAGAAGGAGGAGGAGGAGAAGGAGGAAAAGGAAAAGGAGGAGAAGGAGGAGGTGAAGGGGGGAAGGGAGGAAGACTGAAAAAATTAGAATATCACCATTAGAATGAGAAAATAATAATTTCCACAAACAAGAACCACCAATGAAGGCTGAAATAAGTGCACAAAAGTTTAAGCAGAAACAGGAATATTTGCATAATCTCGAAGTATCTCCTCCAACATATTTAGTAATTATAAAGGAAAAAGTCCATTTACAGAGGAGACTCCCATCTTCACTATGTAATCAAGGTTAACATCATTGCTACTACATATCAACATCATTATCTTCTTGTTATAATGCACTGCGAAGGGCACATCACCTCCATGGTATCCTTTTCAACAATGCATACTCAGTCAAATTATGAGGAAACATCAAAATCAAAGGACATTCCACAAAATAGTTAATCGGTGTTCTTCAAAAGTGTCAAAGTGATGAAAGAAAAGGAAAGACCAAGGACCTGTCACCAATTGTAGGGAATGTGACAATTTAATACAACGTTGGATCTTGGATTAGATCCTGAAACACAAAGAGGACATAAGTGGAAAAACTGGTAAAATCTGAATGAGTTCTGTACTTTAGTTAGTAGTATGGTCCCAAGTTAATTTCTTAGTTTTGATAAAAGTTTCGTGGTTATGTGAGATGTTAATATAAGAGAAGCTGAGGGTAGGGCATACAGGATTCTCTATACTAATTTTGAAGGTATCATGTAAGTCTAAAATGACCTAACCATTTAACTGTTTAAAATAAAAGGTTTCTGAGATGGACCATTTTCTATTTATGTAATGCGTTTCTTCCCTGTTGTGAGACTATCAGAAAGCCCTTAGTTTTACTGCTGGACATCTGCTATTGGAAGGATACTGTCGTGTCCTTTAAACTTAGTCATGGAAGCAAAGGAACCATGTTGAAACCCAAAGCTGAGTGGGTCATGTTTACTGCTATCTTACCCTAGCAAAGATTGCTTTCCACATGGGCACAATGTATTTTAGTCAACTGGTTTTTTATAACAGAAGACACTGAAATAAATATTGGAGTCAAAGATTAAAGGGTGTGGGATAGAAAGCAGTTTAATGTTAAAAATAGGGCTTAAATTGGGCAATGATAGAGACAAGATTTCATGGGTCCCTGCTAGTCTGTGTGAGTGTTTGATTTAGCATTTCCCAGAGAATGTTTAACTGAGCTTTACTCTTGTAAGATGACTGGAAAGAAGGGATTCCATTACAAATAACTTTGGCAGACCCCTACATATTCCATTTCTTGGGCAATCAGAAGGCATATGGGTAATAGCAAGCTATGAGGAGTCTTGCTGGTAAGAAAGCAAAGAAACACAAAACTATCTAACATCACATAAACTACGAAATCCTCAACATTTGAGAGAAGAAAATTTTCATATACCTATGAATATTGTGAAGGTCTAGAATTCCACAAAGTTTAGAGAATGCCATTCTATCATGTAAGTTCTGTGCAACAGCTCCACACAGTAAAGAAATCGAAACTGGAAATGAGTCGTGGGTGAGGACTATGGTCCTTTCTCTCTTCCTGTTCCTTGGAATTAAAAAAAAAAAAAAAGTACAGATTTTAATATCCTGTGGAAAAGAAAGCTGGAGATCAAATATAAAGGCAGATGGTAGGCAGCAAAATGAAATTCCATGGTCTGGGAGCATTTATTATACTGTGGAGAAATCTAACTTTTTTTTTTTTTTTTTTTTTGCTGTAAGTAGTAAGAATTATAATCCCCTTAACATTACAGAGTCACAAATTGGAACAGGAAGACCAGAATTTAGTACATACGAACCACACATAGATCAATATTACATTAACTAACATGAAATTAATAACACTTCCCCCGATGTTTAGGGGTAAATTGTATCCATTTACGGCATTCTGAACACTGTCATTATTGTTATTCTATTTTACTTTATCCTTCCTTATTCAAAATGACACATAAAATATGCACACTTAATATATGTGGTATGTTAGAGGAACCTAAATATGAACTACTATTCCACACGCGTGTATGAGCACATTGCTCAAGGTTAAAAACAGGATATTTTGTCTAAACGAAAATCAGTGTGCCTCTAAGCTGACTACAGAAAAGTTTTATTTCCTTTATTTCTAATCATTTTCAAGTGGTGGAAATTTGACTATTTATGATCCTAATGCATGTCTTCTAGTTTTCTGCCATTTTAGAAGTTATTGTAAGATTTTCGTAAATTTCACCTATTTGGAAAGAGAGGAAATAAATAAAAGTTGTTAACGATGTGAATTATATTGTCATGGCAACACATTTTTTCAGGTGCTCTGCTGTTATACAACTATTCACCGGTGGTGACTATTTATTATTTAAGAGAAATAATGTTTTGGTAGGAAAAAAATCACCTGTTATCAAAAAGGACAAGATCCTCTATGTAAATTCAAATTATTTGCTCAAGATGAAAATAGCTTTCCAGTCCTAAAATGATTACAATTTGCATTTTTTATATTTTCTTGATTGTTTTTTATTCTAATGGGCTATGAATCACTGAGATCAAAATCGACCATCCTGGCTCAAGGATTAATTTGAGATTGGCAACAGAAACAGTTGTACATCAAAATTTGTGCTTGTCTTTCCATAGTTTTTGCTGGAAAGTGGCAATACTATCAGGAATGTTTCCCAGCTTACCTTACATTGAGGTGGGACCAAGTCTTTAATTCTTATATATGGGGTGTGAGAGACGGTGATGTGTTTCTTTGCCATGCCAATGTATTTACAGGCTGTGTATGCTCCTCCATGTTGCTTGCCCTTCCCTCAGAGGGATGCAAAGAACACTGAGGCTCCAGGGGATTGAGAGGGAGGCATAGAGTGGAAAGAACTTGCATCCTCAAAGCATCACCTGGGGCAGATCCCCCACTGATGTGTGTTACATGAGAAAGAAACGAACCTCTATTGAGTCAAGCCAGTGAAATTCTTATGCAAATGTTCTAGTAGCAGGTATTGTAACCCTACCTACTGTATGACATCTCACTAGTTAATTGGTCCACAAATTCATTAAATGCATTAGGAAATATTAGTCGTGGTTGCGTACATTTATATATTAAAAGCAAATAGACAAATAAACAAGTTTTATGGAACATGGTGGATGGCCAAAATAAATGAATGTCTATTGTCCTCCTCTGCCATTTTCAGGCTGTGGGTTTCTAATGCTCGTGCTGTTTTCAATGCAGTGATGTTAGGTTTTGATACCAAATTAACAAAATTAATTGAAGTTTTGGTCCCAAAGCAAGCCTGACAAATTTTACTTATGCACTAATTGTTATGGGGCTCAAAAGAAGTACTGACTAAAATTTCTTATAAAGAGAAATAACTTAGAAAGTAAGCAATTTTTCAGGAACCTTTCTTCGTCCCCCAAGCAAGAATTTACATTCTTTTTATGAAATTCAGCCCATTTTCCAGCCTTCCTGCATCCTGATTACTTTGTAACTAGTTTCTGTTCTATTGATCAGTTCCCCTTATTTAAGTCCTTCCTGAGTAATTGAATAAAATATTAAATAGGCTAGAAAAATATGAGGAAAGAATTATATGGCGTAATATAAGAGAATTTCTGCAAACTGAACCGTGATCAACCCATCACTTTCACATATTGCTATCCTATTGGGCAGCTCCATCTGTCTCCACCTGGAAACTCACCTGTGGCTTACCATCCTCAGGACCTTTCCTGTGAACATCCTAGAGGATTCATGGATCTTTATATCTTCTTAGCCCCCACAAATGACATTAGCCATCTAATTGGTCAATAAACATCATTTTTCCGACAGTCAGCCTCTTTTTGTGTGTGTTGCCAAACTGTGTAACTTGTACCACAATTTTTTTGAGAACATTTTTAAACTTCTGGGTCAATAGCACTGTACTGGTCGTGTAACAACACACAAAACAGAATTGCTGACTGCTATTCTATGCTCAGGTAATAAATGTTTTGCCATATTTACTGTTTGGGGAGCTTGCTTTGTACATACAACTCGGTTTTAGGGTGCTAGGGCTGCCATAATAAAATACTACAAATTGGGTGGCTTAAACAACAGAAATTTATTTTGTCACAGTTCTGTAGGCTAGAAGTCTAAGATCAAGATGTCACCAGGTCTGGTTTCTTCTGAGGTCTCAGGTCTCTCTCCCTCTGGTTGCAGATGGATACCTTCTGGCTGTATCCTCACATGACCTTTCCTCTGCTTGCCTGCATCCCTGGGGTCCCTTTCTGTGTCCTAATCTCATCTTCTTGTAAATACACCGGCCAGATTGGATTAGGCCCCGCCCCCTTCCTCATTCTAACTTAATCAACTCTTTAAAGGCTCTATCTCCAAATTCAGTTACCTTTTCAGGCACTGAGTGTTAGGACTTCAACATATGAGTTTGGGTGGACACAATTCATCACATAATAAATATCTTAAGGCTTAGGGACTGCAATGAATACTGTTATAAATTGGTGATTGTCTAGGTAGTCTTTAAATCATCCGTATCAGAATCACGTTTTCATATGAAAATTCTGAGGAGTCCATTTTAAATGTTGTGAATAAAAATCACTCAGGATATAACTGGGGAAACTTCATTTAAAAATAAAATAAAATCAATGGTCACTCTTATGTACATTATATAAGTTGGAAAACAACTGGTATAAAAATGATGAGATTTTTCTTTATGGTCTGAGTATTGGGTGGGGCCAGGATAGAGATTCATTTAGTCTTTTGGCTATTGAGTTATTTACATTCATCTCTAAACATGGCTGGGATGACCACACACTATCCCCCAAACTCAATCCCCTTTCCCATTCTAACTGATAACTTTTGGGGAAGGATGTAATTACCTGTGTGCTGTTGCTGTAGTAACACAGTGGGACCTGCAAGCTGAGCTCAGAGGATAGCAAAGCTCTGAGTGGAACCTACGCTGGTTGGGATCCAAAGACTGGCTGATCAGCTAACAAGTTGGAATAAGTCTCAGCAGAACTCCCCCCGAGAGGCGACAAGAAAGTTTTCTGGCAAATAGAGTCACCATGCAAAGGAAAGAAGAGTGATTAGAGGGAAATCAGAACACCTCTACTCCCCTAGTTTCCAGCAACCACTCAATAACAAGCAGGGCTTAAAACCAATTCTTGATTTCCAGGACTTGAAGAACATAAGGAAAATTGTATCTGACTGTTTGAAAAACTGACTGGTTATGTGTGAGGTGCCTTTAGATTTGTCTCCTCTTTTTTCCCTCCTTAAGGGTCTAGGGATGGTTTCATGCAGGGTGTCATGTGGGGTCTCTGGTCCCACTCCCTACATAAGAACACAGGACATGGTGAGGTCAAAAAGGAACACCCACGGAGCCATAGATAGGGGAGTCATACCACTATATTCTCACTGGGTTGGAGACACAGGAAGCAGGAGCCACACAATCTGTAATCCACACTCTGCCTCCTGCTAGCTTAGCCATGGCGGTTATATTAGTGGCCAGTGGCTCACTGGTTACAGCTGATGGCCAACTAGCCACAGCTGATGGCCATCCAATCACAGTTGATGGCCGTTTACTATCTGAGCCAGCACCTTTCCACGTGAGGCCGAGAGTCTGGAAACTGCACTCCTGGCTCTGTCCCCACAGATGGTTATAAATAGGAATATTAAGGAAGGAATCATTTTATACCCTACCTACAAAAAGTCTTCTGTACAGTCCAATGTGGTGCCTGCTAATAAGATAAAAAATACCTGGGTTCAAATCCTGACTTGTCACTTCCCATCTTGATAATTTGGGTTTTTTGCTCATGGTTTCTGAAGGGTAGTGTCTTATTCTTTCATTGGTGGTGGCAGTAGTGGAAGGGTGGAGAGTGAATGGTGACTGGCTTAGATGTTTTACTTTCTTTTTCTTTTTCTTTTTTTAATAAAGATAATTTTTCAGAGCAGTTTTAGGTTCACAGCAAAACTGAAAATACAAATTCCCCACATGCCACCAGCCCCCACCCCACACACAGCCTCCCTTCTTATCATCTCCGACCAGTTGTTACAATTGATTAGCTTACATTGACACATCATCATCACTCAAAGTCCAGTTTTCATTAGAATTCACTCTTGGTGTGGTATACGCTATGGGTTTGGACAAATCAATAATGAGTCTCCATCATTACAGTATCATAGAGTCTTTTCATGGCCCTAAATATCCTCTACGACCCACCCATTCATCTTCCCCTACCAACCCCTGGCAACCCCTGATCTCTAACGTCTCCACAGTTTTGCCTTTTCCAGAATGTCACATAGATGCAATCATACAGTATGTAGTCTTTTCATATTGTTGTTTAACTAATTATGTTAAATGTAAGCTCCTGACGTGCCAAATTCTGGTCATCAACATTATTAGATTTATCATTGTTATTATTGCAAGTCATATTGAGGAAGATACCAATAAAGCAGCTCTAGGCAGTAAACATTGGGGAGCCTCATCTCAGAAAGCCACATGGATGGAGTACCTGAATGAGGAACTTGAACTAGAATCTCTGATTCATTTTGCCACATTCTCAAGGAGGGCATTCTGTGATAGGCACCAATTGTCTTTGTTTTGTGGGAGAGGAAATTATGAGGGTGGAGGTGCATAAACATTTGGATATTTCTAAATTTACTACTGAGCTTTTACTTTTTTTTTAATTGACTACTATTCAAATTCCTATAAAGGTTACAGGCAAAACACTGTTTTGCTACAATAGAATGAGTTACATGCCACCATTTTTATTGTATCTCAGTGCGCTGAGTGCAGAAGCTCAGACAACATGTAGAAGAGCTGTTGTCTGATTGATTGTCCCAACTCTGAATTTTTGGGAGAGGGAATTGAGTTTGGGTGACAGTGTGTGGTCATTCCAGCCATATTTAGAGATGAATGTAAATAACTCAATAGCAAAAAGATTAATTGAATCTCTACCCTGCCCTCGCCATTTACTCAGACCATAAAGAAAAATCTCATTGTTTATATGAGTTGTTTTCCAACTTATGTAATGTACACAAGAGTCACCATTGATTTTATTTTTTAATGAAGTTTCCCCAGCCATATTCTGAGCGATTTTTATTCACAACATTTAGAATGGACTCCTCATATTTTTCATATTAAAATGTGATTCTGATACTGATGATTTAAAAACTACCTAGACAATCACCAATTTATAAAAGTATTCATTGGAGTCCCTATGCCTTAACATATTCATTATGGGATGAATTGCATCCACCAAAACTCGTATGTGGAAGCCCTAACACTTAGTTCCTAAAAATGTAACTGAATTTGGAGACAGGACCTAATCTGTTTATATATTTTTAAACATGGTCTTAATTTCCCTGATGATCGTATATTCATTCTGTTGCATGACACAAATTCCACATTAGAATGTAAAGCCATGGAGGAGAGAACAAGAAAGTTCAATTTTCTTCACTAAGGTCTAAGATATTCTAATGCCAAATTCTTGCTGAAGTCTTAAATATGATGTCTTAACCAGGATTCCCTGCAAACAGAGGGAGTGAAAGAGAAAAGCAGTAAAGGACAGAGGAAGGGGTTGTCCGTCTATCAGACTACTCCCCTGGGTTTCTGGGTGGGGCCTGATGCTGTCCGGACCTGCTGAGAAGCCTCAGGAAATACAGCTCAGAAACTTCCCCCCAGAAATAAAAGGGGGAAACAAACTATCTGCTCGCTCTTATTACACTGGTTAAAAATGACCCCATGGGCATTCACATGCACACACACACACACACACACACACACACACACACACACACACTTTAGTTGCCAAGGTATAAAAGAAGAGGCCCCAGGGCAGCAGATGGGATCTGCTCCACTAACCTCAGGCAGAGGCTGTAGCTTCCAGAAGAGAAGCCACTGGAAGCCTGTGAGAAACTTGTCCCTATAGCCATAGTTGCAGTAAAAGGCGAGACAGATGAATGTGAAGTGGCGTAGCTGAAAGATTCCCTGTAAGGTTGTGCACATATATTTACCCCTACTTTGTACTGGGTTCCGCATATATGAGGACATGACATAGAAGTGCTTTCTTAGAAAAATTCCTTGACCTAAATGAGCAAGTCAGAGAACATTAGTATATTTGAAGGAAATGGGGGAATACTGAAGACAATACAGACTGTAAGGGAGTTGCAGTGCCAGAAGTATGGACTTGGCTTAAGCAATCTAGGAAAGACTCATGGGAAGGGGGCACACAGCGGGCCCTGGAAGGGTGTGTGGTTCTCCTCACCCCACTGGTTTCCAGTCCTAGTCTGGCGATAATAACTATTGATCTACATGTGCTTACACAGGAATTTGTAGTTTACACATTGCTTCCACATACATGAACGGATTTTAAAAAGCGTTAGCTCCTTTATATATACAGGGAAACTGAGGCTTAATTAAGACTTGCTAATTTTACATTCAATAAGTGGCAGAACCAGCACTAGAACCAGGTCCTCTGACTCCTAAGACAGTGCTCTTTCTGTGACACACATCATATGAGATAGGATTAGGCACAAGAGTACAACTTAAATATGGGATTCAGTCGTGCTCATATAGCAAAATACGTGTAGACTAAATTGGATGGAATGAAGCGTCCTCCAAGGTATCCACTCTAGTGTTTCTAGAACTAGTCTCAGTCTTAGGAATATAACAAACATTCAATAAATACTGGTAATTTTCGTTACTATCATTCCATAGGTATAATGCAAGTTCTAAATGCCTGGGTAAAATAACTTAAAGGAGATGCATAAAGATATAGAAATGAGAAGGACTGGACAAATATAGCCTCTTAGTAAGAAATGGCACATTTTCTGCTTTTGCACAGGCTAGGGGGGATGGATAAAGAGAACCCCTTTTTAGTTCTTTAGCATGACTAAGTGTGGGTGTTCTAGATTTCAATTCATAACGGCAATTTACAGCTTCTCCGTCTTTTCAATGATTTGATAACCATTTATTGTTTCTGGTAAGTTCAAAATGTTGTAAATCTGACTGTGAGAGGCACAAAGGCACTACCTTTAAGTTGTGGTTGACACTCGAGCTAAGGAGAGAAGGCTTGAACACATGAATTTCCAATCTGAGGCAGTAAGACGGTGTTGGGAGAGACTTTCAGGCAACACGTGTTAACAGCAGGAGTGAAATAGATTGATTAGCAACTGATTAGTGTTTTTCCTCTGGGATGTCTTTGGAAGCCACCTGTGGTGACAACTGTTACTGGTCCCTTTGGCAAGCCTTAGCAGTGCCTTTAGCACCACCCTGTCCAAGTACATTGAATTTTGCATATTTGAAGAAATGCTATGTGGGCCGTGACTGGTTGGCCCTCTTTCTTCCAGGCATTGCCCCTGGGGAGCTATGTGCAGCGTCCCACACTGGTTCTTAAATCCAGAGGCAGAAGAGTGATGAAAAAAGAATATTTTGTATAAAACTGTATAGGTCGGAGCTCCTGTCAAAATCTGAATTCACAGACGATTGGATATTTATGGCAAAAAGAAAAACCTGAATAAACACATGCACACTATTTTAAAGGAATGTTTTGAAATTCATCTCTTATTGAGTGGTTGTATGTACTAAGCCTGACTCAGATTTTTAGGTAGAAAAGATAGAATATAAAGGTAAAGAAGATAATTTTATTACTGGCTAAAGAATATAGAATGACAAAGGGCAAATTATATATGACTTTCACATTTATCTAAAAGGCAGACATAAATACATTCTAATATTTAACTTCTATTTTTTCTTTTTAAAACATATACTAATTTTCAACTAACAAAAACGTGTACATTTTATTTTAAAAAGTTGAGTATTCTAATATCACTTTACACTTGCAATTTTGACTCATACCGCTTTCACTTTTGACTCGTATGTCTTCACGAGAAGTAAAAATCTCAACTAGTATGTAGGGAGAAATTAAGCAATGTGATATTGACCAGACATTCTTCTAAAACTCCTAGGAGTTTTAATTGTCAGGAAACACCTAATTCCTATATTAACCACGTGGGTGAGCCTGATCTTCAAGGTTCATTTCGGCCATAAACGTTCCTGCCAGCCTATAGATGGCAGCAAACTTACACATCATTGCCAGGGTCTAAACTTGCAATTCCTACTTCCAATTCCTCTTTCCTGTTAGTCTTTTCAGTGTACAAATAAGTGATATATTATTATTACATAATATAATGAAGATAAAGTCATAGCTTTATTGGGACTTGATTTACGAAACCATTGGAAAATTAAGGGAAAACATAAAACAAAGTGTAAAGAAAAATGCTTGGGATCAAGATCTGCAAAAGACAAGAAAATTGGTATTCTCATAGTCAAAACTTGTTTTTGTTTTTTTTTTTTTTTTTTTTTTTGTATTTAGTGTCGCTGAGTGGGAACTTGGCTACTTTTTTTATTAGACCATTTGGCACAGTATGTTCTTTAGCATAGTCAAAGCTGAAAGATGGTACCCTATTGTATAGTTTAATGATGTGTCATACTGCCAATAAAGACTTTCTCATGAAGTGAGTGAGCTAGAATTGAGATATTTATGAGGAGACATAACCAATATGCCTAAAAGAATAGGTAACAATGACCAATTAGCCATTATATTAGGTTCCAGTGTGTAAGAATCATCACTGAATGTTCTATGGCCGTGATCTTATTATCTCTGCTTTACTGCTAAAGAGAGATTTAATTCAATTTATTGATGGCAAGGCTATTAAACCTTTGATATCAGTTGTATTCTGTGCATAAGATTTCTTAGTTGAGAATAGATTTCTTATGGGGAATAATAAGAGAAAATGAAGATAGAAACAATTACTGAAACTAAGGTCCAGTGATTATCAGCATATCAATATTTGCATTTTAGGTCCCGAGGAAATGCACAGCGGACATCTGCCTTGTTAGCAAGATTTCATGAGCCATAAAGGATTTTGTTTCGCATTATTCATTGTTTAACAAAATGTCACAAGAAGTAGGCCCATTTGCCTTGTTAAGCCACCTGTCTCCTCGCCGAAACAGGTGTGCTGTGCAGGTAATGTTCTCAGTGTAAAGAAGCACTGACCAAAGAAAGGCCATGAGAAAAATATGCTTAAAATGGAGAAGCTAAAACAATGACAGCTTGGCCATTAGAACACATGAGTATTGGTTATGCAACACCTCTTTGTATCAGCACCTGTTGAGGCTAAGAATTTGAGCTCTAAATGTGATGATAGACTAGTCAGGTATCAACCTCCTGAACTGATATTTCTGATTGATATACTATTAGATGATAATTATCATAGTTTTATTATAGTGAAGTGCAGATCTGTCATATTTTTCTTTGAGACTTTTTCTTTAAGTGAACTTTAAATTGACTCTACACCCCCTTCCACTCTGCCCCCCCCCACCCTGGCTCCCATGTTTTATTCAATGCAAGGATATCAGGCCAATCATAAAATAGACATGCCATATTTATTTTTCTAGTATGCAAAAGCTAGTACATAGTTTAACATTTAATGTTTCTGTATTTAAACAAACTTCTAGTATAATACATGTACTTGATAAACATTGGCTATTATTATAGTTAATTCTTGAACGTATGTAAATCTGATGGATACAGCCAATTAGAACAGAATCATTCTTAAAATGCTGTGAGCACATTAAAAATGCAGCAACTTAGTAAATTCTCTTGGACTATGTATTGAATGAAATAAGGAAACTTTGGGAAGGGGATAAAGTTTTCTTATGGAGCATCTCCTATGAATCAGGATACATACAAACCTCTCCACATGTTGTTATGTAATCAGAGAAGCAACTTTATGAAATAGAATTAATCACATGTAGTTTACAGATGTCACTGACAGTTAAATTTACTTTCATAAAGCCACAGGGATGGAGAGTAAAACATCAAGTGTTCCATTTCCAGGTCTGTCTTGAGGGCATACTACAGAGTGTTGGAGAGAGGCCACCAATTCCGAAGGCTCCAGGACCAAGAAAGTGACACATCAGGAGATTAGACCAGGTGAAGGAAAGTGCTTGGTGATGCTGAACTCCCATTTTGGGTACATAATCAGGGAGTTGTGGAGCCTCATGGGAGTTAGAACAACGAAGTTCGAAATAAAAATTGTCCCTGCCACTTGGCTCCTGAATGTTGACCCAGAGTTGTTAGATGTTCTCATTTTTTTAAAGAAGTCAGAAATCAAGGATGGGATTTTTCTTTTGTGTGTGTGTGTGTGTGAGTGTGTGTGTGAAATTGCCTGGTTTTTAATTTTCGGCAACCAATTAAATGTGGCCAAAAAATAAATAAATGAAAGTAAGTGAAAATCATATCTAATGGTCACAGAGCCACTGCATTTCAACTTCTGCATTAGAGGGAGCTCCTGACTCACTTCCATTTCCATAATAAAAAGAATGCTAACATGAAAACAAACAAACAAACATGGACACAATTGGCCAACTTGACCAGAGTGAACCATTAAGGAGAAAAAGTAAAATAAGTCTATATTGTGATAAAAAACAAACCCCCCACCCCCCCAAAAAACAAACAAACAAACAAAAAACAATAACCATCCTTGGACCCTCTTTCTTTGATTTCTTTTTTCTTTCCTTGAATTATTTTTCTTTTCTTATCAACTTATAGTTCTGAATGAGTGACCAGAATCATAACTTGTTTAGGTCAGAATTTAGACATCCTCTTGGTCAATGAGTAATGAACAGATTCTGAGGTTTACACCTGTTTTATGCAATACAGAAAGAGCTTGGGCTAGAACATCAAAAATCATTTTTTTTTTTTTTTAACTAGGAAGGTACTATTCTTGTATGAACTTTTAAATCTTCTTATGTGAGATGAAGACTTGGAATTCATCATGCTCAAATTAAAAGACCAATGAGATTAGTTAGTAATTTCAGAGGCTCATTTTCAGAACTTACCATTTGAGTTCATTGACTTGGCTGGTTTTGAAGATAGGGTCATATGATTAGTGTTTAAATCATGACAATTGATAACATATCTGTTTCTGTTGATTCTCTGATTGATTTGGTCAATACTGAAGATCCACTCAATAATATCAATCAACCTACAGCTAGAGTAAATGGTGAGGAGAGACCCACAAAGGATCTCGTGCTTAATTCAAATTTGATTTCCTACAATATATATTCAGTCTAATGATTATATCTGAATCATTACAAGTTCTTTTAGTTCCTTCTTCAAGGGATTCTATTTTTGAAAAATTATTTGACAAACAAAGGTGTGCAAAAAAATACAACGCTAATTTTGTATTAGTCAAAGATAGTCATAAGTGAATATGCACAAAAAGCAGTACTTTTCAAATTATATTAAATTTTCTTGTTTAGTTAAATATAGTTGACCCTTGAACAACATGAGTTTGAACCTCATGAGTCCACCTACACACTTAGTTTTTTCAATAAATACTGTAAATATATTTTCTCTCCCTTATAATTTTCTTAACAAAACTTTCTTTTCTCTAGCTTACTTTACCATAAGAATACAGCATATAATATATATATAACATACAACATATATGTTAATTGATTATTTGTGTTATCATTAAAGTTTCTGGGCAACAGTAGGCTATTAGTAGTTAAGATTTTGGGGATTCAAAAGTTATACAAGAATTTTTAAGTGTGCTGGAGGTTGGCACTCCTAACTCCCATGCTGTTCAAGTGTTAACTACATTTGATATTTAGCTATACTGTGCTTTTTTGTTGTTGTTGTTGTTTTCTTTTTAATAAGCTCATGCTTTCCTTAGATAATAACTTGAAGACCATAGAATGAGAATAACTTCTTTGATCCATAATTTAGACATTAAACTCTGTATATAACTTTTTTGTCCTCAGAAATATTTCCTGATAACTTTGGTAAGTCTCATCTTTTAAGGAGGCTGTGGTTAATTTGATTCTATGTATTCACTATTGTTTTTTTTTTTTTTCTATTTTCTGAGGGGACAATGAAAGACTACATTTCAAAGAGACTTGTATATTGGTGGATCTGCAGGATTAGCTCTAGATTATAGAAAGTGTGTAAAGCGGTTATATACCACTTTTTGGTCTGGCCTCAAATTCCCCATGAGATTTTTGTGCTCGTTTTCTCTTTTCATTCCCTGGTAGCCAAATGCAGAGAATTCATCACAGAACTTCATGGTTCCAAGGGACAACAATAACATGTAAAACAAAACATTTCTTCCTCTCAATCTGTAAACTGCTTTGGGTATGTTAGGAGTATGCCACATAATTACATTGTGTTAAGCTCCTGTGTTTTCAGGATTTACCTGTGTGAGCACCTGGTATTACCCTGATTCATAAAGCTGTCATCTTTTCACTTATTCTGCCTTCTTCATGGGCATGAAAGAGGATCCACAGTTGTTTTTTGTTGTTGTTTTTTTTTTTATCAACCCTTGACTCAGTCAATATTCACATGATAATATTTCTGATGCTCTGATCCTGAGACTGTGATAGGACAGATATTTATATCAAGTCCATTTTACAGAGAAGATATCTGAGGCTTAAAGAGATTAAATGACCTTACCCAAAGTCATAAAGTTAATAATTGATGAAGTTGGAATCCCAATCCAGGACTTTTGGCTCTAAATCTTGGCCTTGTTCCCCTAGATCATTCTATTAATTGTGGAAGTCTGGGATCCCAGACCTCAAAGCTGCATACAATCAACTAATTAATGCCAATGCAAGAGAGTCAATATCTTTTACCATCCACTGGAAAAACAACGACTTTGCATTTTAACCTTCTAGACACATGGACCACTTTGTATCTCCTTTGTTGTTTAATCTAATAAGAAGAATTTTAGAGGACAACATATTGACCATGGGAATTGAATAAAGTGATCATGGCAAACACAAGTTCAGCAAAAGAGGTGTCTCATATCCTGTTGTTATTCCTCCTGACGCATAGCCGTCTCCCTTACACATCTTCAGATAGTTTCAAATTTTAGTTTTGGAAAAAAACACAAAAACAAAAAACAAACAAACAAACAAAAAACAGTGGTGAACAAACTTTTTTTTTTTTCCTTTTTCCATAAGATAAGAATACGAGACTTGGAAAAGACCGTGTCAAAATTTATATATATAAATTCCTTCTTTTGAGAATTAAATCCATTTCATTGAATATTTATATTAAGATCTATCCTTTAGTAATTCTATCTGAATCTACGAGTTTGTTGACCAGGACATCAAATAAAAGATATCTCCATCTGGTACGTAGTACATAATATAGGCGCAAAAATTGCTGAGCGAATGAATGAATGAATGAATAAAATAATTTTTCTCAGCCTAGAACTCCTCATTATAAACCAGCAGAGGGAGTCAAATGGGTTTTTGTTTTGAATATTTTTAGAAATCTGACCGGGAATGAATATTTTCCCACAATATTGTTGCTCTAGGTTAACTACATCACCATGTTTCTTTCTTTTCACCTGGAATTGGATAAAATCAATGTTTCATGTTGTATGTCTCATGCTAAGCAAAAAGTGACAGATACTGATATGTCGATTAAAAAGGAAGAAATGTATTAGCTATTATATAATCGATGTAGTTTAATAGGCAATTTTTTTCCAGAGGTGATTTATGAAAGGAAACAGTAAACTGTATTACTAGTGTTGGTTGGATATACAACTGCATTAAAACAATAAACAACCAAGGCAAATAAGGAATAGTGTTTCATTGAACAGATATCTGATAATTGCTAAGAAACTACTGAGTTTATATGCTTTGGATAGTATTCCATTAAAAACACAGGCAAGCAAGTAAATTTACGGTTAATCCAGGAAAACACACACCTAAGTTCAGTTTAGTCTAAGGCTTGATTCTAAGTCTTTATTAGTGTTTCCAGACATTATTCTTTTCCAGTTTCTAGGAACTTTCTACTATTGTTAAATCTGAAAGGCTACCCTGTAAAAAAATAAGAGGTTATCTCCACTCAAGGGGAAATAAGAAGTCACACTCCCAATCAGCCCCTACCTAATTCAACCCGAATTAAGCACGCCAACCGATGTGTCATAGAGTTGGTAGACTCTCTATCTATACATTTTTTTTTTCTGAATTATGCATCCCTTTGGGATCTGTAAAGCTTGGTATAAATCTGGAAATCTCACAAAAACAGACTCTCATGAAATTTTCAGACCTCTATGCCTTGATCAGGTTGAAAATATGCTGGCACAGCCAGCATCAGCTCCAGCCAAGTCATGGATGTGCAGAGGGGCCCCGCAGTACGGAATGCAAAGCAACTTTAGAAAGTAAGTTCAAAGTGTTTTCAAAACTTCCCAGAAATGGTGCCATAATTTCTGGGCAGTGGCTCAGGTATGAAAGTTCTTATTTCAAATGAATCTGTCCAGTAATTCCTGGCACGGCAATTTGAAATGGGAGGGAAGCAAAGCTCCCTTTTTCCTCAAGGTCACCCAAGAGTATTATTCTCTCCAACATAAATATTACTCTTCAGTTCTCATTCACTAGGAAACGAGGCACCAGAAATTAGATTTTACCTGTCTTTTTAATGAAGGAAATCAACAATTATTAAGGGCTTCAGTTTGTCATATTCTGTATGAGACAATTTTAGATGTTATCCTATTTAATCCTCATGAAGACCTCTTAATGTAAATATTATTATTCTTATGTCACTGCAGGAGCTCAGAGAGATGACGGAAGTTACCCAAGGTCACACATCAATGAGTGTTAGAGCTGAGATTCAAACCTAACTCTGATATGAAATCCCAAACCCTCTTCAGTATACCAAGAATTTGCTTTGGAAAATGCTTTAGAATTTTGGAATGTAATATAGTTTTTGAAAGATGTTCTTATTTTTTAGTTTATTTCTAAAATAGGCATGTAATTCCCTCTCATTATGAGAGACTACAATGGCTCAAAATCCATTTCAACAAAGTTCATGAAACTCCAAGTGCTGCGTGTTAATCGAAGGTTGAATGAGTATTTAAGAGTTGTAATTTCTAAATGATTTTGCTAGTCTTATCAAAAGCAGAAGGGCAATAATTCACACAATCATCATTGATTTCAAGTGAAAATTTTTCGTCTTTTGTTTGGCTTCTTGGCCACTTTTCAGGGCTTCCTGCAGTCCATTTAACAGAAAATGAAGCTTAAAGCCAATAAAAAAAGGGGAAAAAAATATTGGGCTCATGGAGATGTCGAGTGGGTGCAGGTGGTAAATGGAGCTTAGGAAATAATGACCAAATATGTGTGAGAGTTAGTAATATTCCATTTCCGCACAGCCCCCCCACCCCAACCCCTAGCCAAAAACCTTATTGCCCTCATATCACGCTTTATCCTTTACTCCTGGGTAGTTAGGTTAATTCCAATTGCCCTTAGGCTCATTATGTGTGACTCTAAGAATAGGGGTTCCATTCTTGAAACATAGAATTTGCTGGCATTGAGATTAATTTCCAAGGCAACACTGATGCTGTGAGACGCAGTTAAATTGCGGGATGTTCCATGAGAGACGAGCAGGACAAAGGGCACGCCTACATTAACAACAAACAAACAAACAGACAAACAAAACAGAAACTCAGAGTTGGATGAATCCTTGTGTTCCAAATCTGTTCCAAATTTTATCACTTAAAACTGAGACTATGAAGTAATTTTTCCAAGTTCACAGAGCTGGTAGGTGGCTGAGCTTGTATGCAAATCCATGGCTATATTTTAATGACTAGCTTACATTGTTTGGCTTTGAGCAATTAACTTCTCTAGGATTCCATTTTGTTATCTAGAAAATGAGGATGATAACACCGAACTGATGTGCATTAGTGAGGAGTAGATGACATGTATGTGAAGTGTGGAGCTGAGGGCCTGGGAAGCAGGAACTGGGAAAGTAGGGAGGGAGCCTGGGAGCCGTTACTGAGGTTGTAACCTCAGCAGCAACTGTTCAGTGGTAATGGAATTTGGGGTAGAATCCGTGCCTGAAATTCAGGCATTAGTGCTCAGCTGAATGCCCTTTCCAATAAACCAGGTTTTAATTCCCTCAAACAAAATTTACTATTTGTGGAAGATGTTTGGATAGTTTGGCAAGGTGCAATTTGGACTTATTGTCTTTATTAAAAGTTTACATATAATATTTTTTTGTATGCATCATTTGTGACTACCTTTTTTGGGGAAAAAAACAACACACACACACACACACACACACACACACACGTTTGGATTCAATTTCCATATCTTCAGATGACTAACCACGCTATCTCCAGTGACTCTTTTTGATTCTATGAACCTTAAATACTCATCTATAAGAAGGGAGCAAGATGCTTTCCCATCCAAAGTAAAAAAAATATTGTAAGGATTAACATTTTACAATGAATGTGAACATGCTATTTAATTTCAATGTGCTCACTTTCTGCTCCCAATGTAAAGGTACAGAGGTACTCTTCGAGTTCTGAAATGTTCGAAACAGCCGACAGCTAGGCCTCAAGATCTTGCACTCAGCGGAAGCCGTGTGGACTTGTTCAACTTCTGAGGCGTGTTCGAAAACTGAAGAATTTACCCCCGGGTGTACGGCGTTGGTAAACCGAAATGTTCGGCAACGGAGATGTTCTAAAACTGAGATACTACTGTATTTTTATCTGGCTAGCTGTCTGGCGGAGTGGCTTGTTCTAACAGCACAAGCTTCTCATGGCATCCTGGGCAACTTCCGTATAGGGTCTAAGCCTCAATGTCCACGTTACACATCATGGGGTTATTTTTGAAATCAAAATAGATAAAGTACATAAAGTGTTTGGCACATAGTGCATTTAAGGAGTTGTAGCTATTATAATTATTTTTAGTAGACCTGAGAAGAAAAAGTCACAAAATCTTTAGTTCTATTAGTCTTAACCTCTTAGCTACATGTAATGCAGAGTAAAATACCCTTTTACTCGTCCCCAGTTTCTCTCCAGTTCTGAAAATTGTTTCTTTGTGCTCAGAGGCATCAATATATATGACACTGAATTTTGATAGAAACCATGAAATACACCTTTGAATTTTTGCAAATTTGTGACAATCTATAAGTTGGCTAGATGGCTCTGTTAGAAGATATCTGCTTATTATAAAAAAAAAAAATAAGTCACGAGGCATTTTGTGCCTACTGGAGGAGGGCAGCAGAAGTGATCTGGCCAGGCTCCTTCTTATGGTAATAGCTGCAATGGAGCAGCTGCCTGGAGGCAGTTAGCTATCACTGTCATGTGGGCTAATAGTGGCAGGGTGACATCGATCCACATGGACAACTTATTCATGTCTCAGTCCAAAAACTTAATCACTTTGCTGATTCTTCCTCAGTCTAACAGGTAGTAATGACAGTCATTTAAAACCTCAAACTTGTAAGTCAATGTACTAGAGCTCAAAGAGAGACTGTGGGTCCAGTCACTCTAGGCTCACTCTGAATTAAGTTATCAGCTCTGTCTCTCTCATTATCTCGCTCTCTCTTACCTCCTAGTTCCCCTTTAAAGAAGGACTTACTCCCCAGCAATAGAGTGTGTGGTCAGCAGTTATCTCTCAGCTCTCCACAACTTCAGGGTCTGCCTCCACTTCTGAGCGCTGCCGTACTTAAGCTCACAGCTTTCCAGGACACTGACAGTCCATGGTTCCACCAGAAAGAGTTATAAAGTCTTATTCTAGAGACGTCTACTGGGCTGGCTGAGTTTTCTCCAGGCTTTGTCAGGCCTGCAGTGGAGTTTAACATCTTTCTCTGTCCCATCCTTCTTCCACCCTATTCCTTTCACAGCTAATGATCCCCTATCATCTTATTCCTTAGACTTCCTTTCATCATCTGTTCCTGGAGAACTCAACCTGCAACACATGGTATTAAGGATAATCTACCTTAACAGGAGACAAAATGGGTTTTGACCTAGATTACTCATAGCTCACCTGGCAATATGACAGGTGGAGCGCAGATAGCCCCTGGCAGAAGGTGGCTTTCCATCTGGTACAATCCACCAGTGGTGAACTGAGAAGGCATGTAGGTAGAAGGGGATGTGCTGCTGGACATGAAGAATCAGCCAATTGAGATGTATGAAGAAAAGAGTAGCTACAAGGATAAGCTATTAGATTCTTATTGCTGAGAGCTGCACTGCTCTTCTGTACAAGGGCAAATGAAGAGCTGAGAGAATAACATACAATTAAACGTCTGGTGCAAAGCAGAGAGCATCTTTGGATATATACCCCAAAAGCCCTCAGTTCCCCTAGCAGGAGAGGGTACAGAAGTAAAGGACCAAGCCTAATGTTTATTAATCAATGTGGCTGAAATTCAAAGACAGTTAAATGCTCAAATAAGACATATGTGCTATGTCAAGATTAGGGCCCTCTTTGAAAACAAAACCCAAAAAACCTGGTACCCTGACACTTGAGGACATCTGCATGGGTATTCCAAAGATATTGATTGTCCAGATTCCTTGGGAACAAAAGATCTTGGGGACTGCAGCATCAGTAGAAATTTTAGGGACTCAGTTTCAGAGGCATGCTAGAAGCACTCCTCCAAAGGAAAAAACAAAACAAAAAAAACATCTACTTTGTATTTTGTACATCCTACCATGAAGGAAGCAAAACACCTGGGGGGACCTCTGAGGGTCTGGAGGAAGCACACCCCACATCTAAGGATAGTGGTCTAGCTTATGTACTATGTCAGTATTTGCATGGGGTTCAGAATGAGACAGGGCTACTGTAGGTGTAGGCTGTGGGTGCAAGCACTCCTGCTGCTTGGAACACATAATCTGGCAATCTGGCAGACCCTATGATGTTGGGAAAAGTCTTGGTGGGAAAAAAATCTTCCATGTAAGGACAAAAGTTTGGAAGATCGGGGGCAAGAAGGTCTGGAATTCAGACATGTGGATAGACATACGGGAGTGGACCCAAAGTGTGCAAATCTTTGTATCACATGTTGATGTTTACCAGAGAGCATAAACTATGAGAGAGACACAAAAACAACCAAGCATACGATATGACTGGCCAGCTGATCTCAACTAGCCTCTGTCATCAGCCTCTCCAGAGCTGGAACAATGAGCACATGAACAAAATGGTGTGATAGAAGATAAGGGCGCCCAACAGCATGGGATTGCACCTTACAAAGGCTTATCTAGCTATGCATGCTCTGAATATCCAGCTTCCTATCAATGTGGAGCCAGTGCATGGCATCATTTTGAGACCAATTGACTACTTGATGGCAAATTGACCACACTGTGCTTCTTCCATTCTGGAACGGAGAGTGGTTAATTCTCATGTAATAGATACATATTAAGTTATGGCTTTGTCTTTCCTGCCCTCAGAGCCTGATCTACCATCACTCACTATTCAAGAATTACTTGGAATCCATTGTAATGAGATGCCACACGAATCGTATCAAACAGGGGGATGCTCTTTATAGTAGATGGACATGAGGGTATCCTCAGAGGTAATCTTGCTAAAGAAAGCATTCGAGACAACCAAGAAAGAAACTTTTCCTTGATGAAATATTAAAAGAAAATAAAAAGAATTTCATATGTGTGTCTTTATGGAAGAGGCATTAAACCAGAGAATTAACATTCTCTCTGAAGTGGCTTTATAGAGCAAGCAAAGGTGATCTTTACATGATTAATCCTTAAATCAAACATCAGTTAAAATCAGTAACATTACAATATAACTTACTAGATATATTCTGAAAGGTGACCATGCCACTAAGATGGGGCTGTTATGTAGCTCTCTGTTATTTTGAGTTGACAAAGGGTAAAATTAAATGTACTATATATAGGTATGCATGTATTATTTGTTTATTTACTTGCTTATATTGAAAGATAGTCATCCAGGGGTATCTACCATTTCAGCACATCTTGTGAACAGAGACAATTAATGACTTTGTTCTGGCAATTTACTCAAGGAAATATATACATAGCAAGAGGATTGGAAGATGGAGATTGTGTGTCTTAAGAACAATGGAAAGGCATGCGTATGCCCATTATAAAAGCTCAGATTCCCTATGCTCTGGGGTCCTCTCCTATAATACAGTCCACTGCAAGTGCCACGTGTCCCTCTTCTTGTCATCTGGTGGAAATTGGGGCTCAAGAAACCAGTAGAAGAGTGTGGATACTCTGGTTAATGCTACTACTTGGACGAGCCAAGTCCTTTGTGTCTGACTGTGGAGTCTCATGTCTTTTGCCAGCACTCATGAAAAACTGTGACAGATTAACTTGTGAGCTTGAAGGTAGGGTAAAATCTCTGACTCTTCACTGCTCTTGACATAGATAGATGGATAGATAGATAGATAGATCTAGATATGTATAGATATAGATATAGAGTTCTGAGTAGATAGTATGACTTTTAGACATTTTCTTTTTCAAAATATTAATATTCTTTTCTACCTCATAGGAGCTAGATAGCAATTATGATTGAAATTCTGTTATGAAGTCACAGAAGATAAATCTGTCTTCTTTGTGTAAGAGAGTATTTTCCTTCAGTGACTTGTAGGTTGGGTTAACACACACCTCAGGGGGCATTTTAGAGCCTGAGAAGACCCTAGAATCTCAGATACTCATTAGGTAGGGCTCTTAAAAAAAAAAAAACATAACATAGGATATATATATGTACAATATATACACACACACACACATATGTACATATATATATGATCAATATGGTGTGTGTGTGTGTGTGTGTGTGTATGTGTGTGTGTAGAGAGAGAGAGACAGAAAGAGGAGTGAAAGAAAGACAGAGAGACAAGGAAAGAATGAGAGAAAGACAGAGATTTCTTTTAAGGAATTGGCTCATGGGAGTAGGAGAGGCTGGAGGCTGGCAAGTCCATAAGCTGCAGTGTAGGCTGTCAGTCTGAAGACCAAAGGAGCCAATGTTGTAGTTCATGTTTGAAGGCCATTTTCTGATAGAATTTCCTCTTGCTTGGAGGTGGTCAGTCTTTGTTCTATTAAAGCCTTCAGCTGATTGGATGAACCCCTCCCATATTATGGAGAATGATCTGTGTTACTCAAAGGCTGCTGATTTACTGTTAATACCACCAACGGGAAAACCCTTACAGAAACAGTCAGAATAATGTTTGACCCAAATATCTGGTCATTGTGGCTAAGCCAAATTGACATGAAAGTAATCATCACATCATGATACCATTGTGAGCATATGCCCATATCTGATGAGTCACTGCAAATTAAGAAAAGAAAAAAAAGATTCTGCTGTCAAATAATTTTGGAACATACCCTATACAAGTTTATCTTCCTTGATATTTATGATATATATTAACATATTAATGCTCTGAAAAACTCTACAATAAACCATGAAACTTGTTAAACAGACTTGAAAAACAAAGTTTTTCACAACTCATACAACACTTTTCAGTAAAACTTAACTAACAATGGTTGCGACTAATACTCTATAAAACACTCTGTTAAATAGCCTTATGAATGTGGCAGAGATGATATTTTTGGACTATATGACCCAAGGTGTAAGTTTCATTAAACTTGATTCTCTAAAGAACTTTGAAGTAAAAGTTATTGAATATTTATTCACCCATCCAATATTTTACGGCTCATCTATATCAGATTCCTATTTCAATATTAGAAAGTGAAAGTAATTTTAGAAGAGGGACTTTTATTGTGTAACATAATCTTACCCAAAATACAGCTTCTCTGTATGATTTGCATTTTTCAAGCCATTTTTTTTAATAAGCATGCACGTTAGACTGCTTGCAAATAATGTCACCTTCAGAAGCTTATAGTCTAGACAGTCCATAAACATTTTCTAGAAAAGGCAGGTAGCAAATATCTTAGACTTTGTAAGCCATATGTCTCCACTACTCAACTCTGTCCTCATAATGCAAGCACAGCCATATATACTATGTAAATGAATGGATGTGGCTGTGTTCCAAAACGACTTTATGTACAAAAACAGGCATTGGGTTGTACTTGGCCCAGACAGGCCATCATTTGCTAACCCCTCATTTGCTAACCCCTTGTCTAGATCAGCATTTTAGAAAAATAAAGTGAATCACACATGGAAGCTACATATGTAATTTTAAATTTTATTGTAGCCACATTAAAAAGGAAATGTGAGATTAATTTTTGTGATATATTTTATTTAATCCTAAAATATGGTCATTTCAATATGTAATCGATAAGTACCCTATTAATGTCGTATTTTGCATTCTTTGCTTTGTACTAGGTCTTTGGTATCCAGTGCATATTTTACACTTTCAGCATATCTCAATTAAAAAGAGCTACATTTCAAATGCTTGATTACACATAGCTAGCAGCCTTTGTACTGAACATTATGTCTATCCTTTCCACTTACTCAGGGTGCTGTTTCTTTCCAAATAAGGGATAGTCTTACTATACTTCTGCTAAGACAGAAACAAACAAACAAAAAATGACAGTTTAAAATAAGTGAATAACTTCAACTTCAGTAAATATTATTCTACTAAGATATAGTTTAAAAATCTAAAATTTTGTAGATGTTGCCAATAACAATTTAAATCCTTAGTTTATAACTAGATAATGCATTCACATTATTAAAAATGTATAGCTATCACAAAAAATCCCCCCGCCAAAAGAAGTTTCTTTCCACCATAGTCCCCGGTCACTTAGTTTGCCTCACCGATTTAATTTTCTGGTTATCCTTCCAAACATATTTTTATTTATCTACCTTAATAGCTTCATGGATCAGGTAAAGAATACCATGTTAGGTTTCAGTTTTATACAGGAAATGTAGGGACCAATATATGTAAAATATTATATACATACATATATATATATTTAGGACAGTTCATTTAGATCTTAAATGAAAATGTCCTAATATTTCTTTTCTCAAAATGTTTAAGTTTGGTTCTCTCTGGGCTTCTACATTCAAGCTCTTGATTCATATAATAGAGCTCCAAGATTATTGGATAATTTTGAATTGCAACTAGTAATAATATGCATCATAAGTGCTTGTACTTATTTTAATAATTTAATTTATCAGAAGATCAAATTTATTTTATTTATATCATATACTAGGTGCATATAGTCTTGTGTGCATGCTTGTTTAAGAACAGTGGTTTGAAAATTGCAATGCAGACAGAGAAGATTTATGACGGGTAGACTGATACTGAGAATAAATTGTAGAACAAATCAGTTGTAGTTTAACACAAGGAAATCAATATTACAATTATTTGGTAGAAAACAATAAGAGAACTATTTACCTAAAGACAACAGCTTGTTTATTTGTGATGTGTGTGTGTATATATATATATATATATATACACACACACACATATCTTAAACTGTATTCAGGACTATATATATAGTCAACATTTGTAAAATGATGGTAATAATATATATATATATATATATATAGTCTTGAATACAGTTTAAGATATATATATATCTCAAATAAATAAGCTGTTATATATATATGTATTAAATATATATATTTAATCCCAAAACCAGTATTAATGAATTTTTCAGAAGTCCTATTAATCTATCTGCTATACTGACTATAAATGTGAACTAGCTATTGAATTAGCCGAGAGAGAGCCTCCTTGAAAAACTCTGCATATATATTTCCTTCGAATCTGACATCAGATTATACATCACTCTTTTCACAAAACACATCCATCAATAACAAGGTAGAGAACAGTTGTACTTATTTGCGGGTGAAGTAAATCTTATATGGCTTATTTACTTTTTAACATCAAAACTGTATTCAAGACTATCCTAACAAAATGCTCTGGTTGAGAGCATGTCAGAAAGATCAGATTTATGCCTGTTTTGATAGCCATAACTTGGACACAGTGCATGTAATTAGGGTATCAATTTAACAACCTGTACCATAACACAGCTCTATAAACAGGCAGGAAGCAGTTGAGTTACAACACCTATGGCTTCTCCCTCCAGTGCCCAATTCCTTGTCAAGTAGTCATATTCACAGCCACAAGGTGGATCCTTAAGGGAAATAGGAGTGACAACTACCTGCTGGTCTCCCCTTCTATCCCTGGCCTCTTGTAACTCTTCTTCCCCTACCAACCAAGTCTTTCTGTGCACAGCATTGCAATGCTCCATGGCTCACTTGAAAATGATCTCTGTGGCCCCCTGGGCTCTTTAGAGAGAAGTAATGCACAGTTACTAAGTCATACCAAGGGTTTTATTGAAAAAAATAAGTCATTTGGTGCATGCACACAACAGAGTCTAGTCAGCCTTTCTCTAGGGGCCATCTGATGTTGAGCTGGAGTTTTCCCTCATGAGAAGTTCAGGCAAACATATTGTGAAGAGAGACTAAAAAAGCGATGCTGGGTAAATTGCCCATGAGTGATAAGAGTTTAGATTATGAAAAGAATATGTATCAACTTTTTGTGCAATAAGAACAGACTCAGTGCTACAAAGTTATTCTTTAAAATATGTAAGAGTGAGAAAAACCAATAGAAAATGGGATCTCTTATCACAGAGATGATTAGACTGTTTTGGCGTAATTCTGGAGATGCTAGTCTATCACTTGGTTCTTTTTTGTGTTTCCTGCTTATCTGTGTGTGCTACTGGGAAACATGGTCTTGATTTCCTTTGTTGGGCTTTACTGAGTCTCTCTCATGATTGAACTTGCCTCCACAGCACATGGCTACTCTATATCACCTTTCTCTCCGGCCTAAAAACTTTCTTCTAGGAATGGACATCCAGCTTGATCACATTTGTTTTGCGGCCTAAGGATCAGCATGGATGAAGTGGAGTCGATGTGAAGGTAGCGAGGAAGGGCAAAGAATAGAAAATACAATTCTATCTTTAGCTTTTCCTCGAAAGAGCTCATCCTGGTGGCAGTTGAAGGTAAAAGAATCGGTAGGTCACTTCTTACAAAACTCTTTGAGCTTGCTTCGGGAATTCTTAGCGAAAGAAAACTCTTGAGGCTTTTAGAAAAGTTGTCTACTGAGAACTCCTAAAAATGATATAACATCAAACAAAATATGAGATTCAAGTCCCAGGAGAGCCACTCGGACAAGGCACTAAAGTGGGATTTCAGTTTCAACATTTGTACAAATGATGGTAATAATAAAATCTCCCTCAGATTGTTTTTGTGAAGATTTAAGAAAATGTATGTGCATAGAACACTGAACAATTTTCCGTGTATTATTAGTAGTACCATTAGACAAAAATGATCGTATTCATTGCTATATGATGAGAATCGGCCCAGTGAGAACTAGAGAAAAAAATATGTCTATATTGACTGTGTGTGAGCTGGTGTGAGTTAGGCCACCATTTGTCACAGAAGGCGGTATTCACTTGTACTGTTAAAAATAAAATCTTGCAGATGTTCGGCATTTTTAAATTTCAGGTATTAAAAATGCTATGAGCATTTTAATGCTATGAACATTATGCTATGAGCTCTATTTGTCAAGTTGATTGGGTGACCTCTCTTTCTTCTGGAAGAAATCACTCACATACATTTGCCAACTGATCTTGGTAACAATACAATGACCTCCTGAAGACAGGGTAGGTTGCATATTAAAGGGAGAAACACACTCTGTTTATGCTCTGACTCTAACCCAGAATGGAAGGATTCAGATCTCCTGATCTGGTGACCAACATCAATCCACCAAACTTCATATTGCCACGTTAAGAGCAGAACAAAACCATCAGCTGGTCTCTAAGAAGATCTCCAAAGTAGAAATGAACTGAAATCCAACTTTAGAAAGTCAAAAGAAAGAGGAGTTGATGTATAAAAATGATGCTAGCCCTGGAGCAAAGAGGGCTTCCCTCTGAGACAGGATGGATTGACCGCCAGGGCCAGCCAGAAACTTCCTGTTGCTGCAAGGTCCTGTGCAGTTGCTAAGATTGAATGCTGAGAGCCCCTCTACTTGGGATCATGAATAAAACCCTGTGGCACCTCTGATAATACTGTTACCCTTGGAGCCAGACCAAATTCCTTTTGGGAGGCTGCATTTCCCATCTATTTTTCAATAGCTTCATATAATTCCATCTTGCTTTAAGCCAGTCCACCATTAATCATTTACCTCATTTCCTCTCATACTTTAGAAACTATAATAATAAAACTCATCACATAATAGCTAATACATTGTGCCAAGTTAAAACAAAACAAAGCAGTAACTAATCGTGGAAAGATCTTAAAAAAAATTCTCCCCAGCTCACTGGGGTCATGTAGGAAACAAACAAACAAACAAAAACCATTGTTCTATTTTACAAGAGAAATCGCCTATTTGACACGAGAAATTACCTAGAAAAATATGGGGTCAAGGACTGAAATTAACCTGGTTGCTGATCAGTCAATCGCCTAATTAATTATTGACTATGTATCTACATGACTACTAATATGTCCTTTATAACTGATGGTTTAGACATTTTTCCACTTACATTTGAGAATGCTTGACTTCTGAAAATCTATTTGTAGGATTTTTCTTTTCATCTTGATTGTTTGAGCACTGCTATTGATAAGGCAGAAGAAGTGACTTTAGGTGTCATTTGTAACTCAAAAATACCTGCTGACATTAAATCCATAGCAAGAGCTGACTCATCAGCCACGTGGAAATGTTCCCTGGTTGTACTTCAGCGAGGGGTACTGAGCTCCGAGATGGATTTCAGAGGACAACAAGGGCTGGCTCTTATTCATACTCTCTTTAGCTCTGTTTTATTTGAAACTGCAGAATCTGAAACTCTCGCACTGACCTGATCTTAATAATCACAAATGGAGATCTAAGCATATTTTAGCCAAATAGCCCAGGCAAACAATTTCATTGTGATTTGTCAGTAAATTAGGGTAATTTCTTAGAACAGCAAGATATCACTGACTTTTTTAAGCAGAAGAAATCAAGCTAGAATTCGTTCTGGCTCGTCCCCTTACACACACCACATACACACACACACACGCAGTGGGAACAGTGGGTTATGTCTGTATCTACAGTATTGTGGCCAGATTTCCCTCCAGCCTCTGCTGGATCACGTCCATTGAGTGCTCATAGCTCACATCTTTATTGCATAGCCTGAGGGAGGCAGGGGAATACAGGAAAGGAACATCTGCTTTGGTGTCACACTTTCTTATTTTGTCTCCAGAAATGCTGTATGAATTCGGGGATAGAGTTCTTACCCTCATTTGTTCTTAATTATCACAGAGTTCTTAATCCACATTTGCAAAATGAACATTCCTTCAAGTATCTCAAGACATCTCTATTTTCTCAAATGATCTCTCTTTATGTCCGTTTTGCTTATTTTTTTTTTTTTCTTAAGTGTACCTATCAAGCTCTTCTGTGGTGAAATTTCTAGTCTGAGAAATGAATGGTCCAAAAGAAGAGTACTTGTTTCTGGTCTAGACTACTCTGTGTTCCTGAACCATACCTGCGATTTGGGAAGGCAAGAACCAACAACAGTAACAGCCAAAGAAAAATAAAAGAAATAAGGAAACCTTGAGATTTTTCTGTGATCAGTGTGGGTCTATTGGGATAACTGCTTCCTGTGTAAACAAACCCCAGTGAAACTTATCCAGGAGCTGGTGACAGCACTTAGGGAGTGAAGAAGCGTCATTGACAAATGTGCCAGGGTTATAATCTCTCTGGCTAAAGGATGAAAACTTCCCATTGTCTCAGTTGGTGTTATTCTCTTTCACTGATAAGTGCTAGGGATATAGTAGTAAGTTCATTCAGTGTTTTAGGCTAAAAATATGTTCCGAAAATTGCATAGCAAATTAGACAACGAGTACCCTGCCTCTCTTCTCTCATTAAGTATTAGATTTCACACATTTCTAGAGAAAGTTTAACTAAGTATGTTTATGGATTTTTTTTTTCCTTTAAGCAGAACTAAATGGTTTTATAAGGTCTGTCATTGGAAACCAATATGAAGGAGTGAGAGAAAGAAATCGACCTGCTGCCACATGAGACACCTGAAATATTAGATCGTTCCAGGAATGCCGGGACCACTGAGCCTGCCAACGCACTCTCCGCTAAGCTCTGATGGAGGCAAGAGTGACAGCTATATATTAGGATGGAAAACAAGGTATGTACTTTAAAGATCAGCAACATGATGTAAATATTGACTAGCCTCAATTTTTAAGCTGATGAAAGGGTGTTTGTAATGTTAAACCCTCCTTCTGCAAATTGGTCCTGTCAACACAGGATAACGGGAGGGGTGAATATTGACAAGAAATGAGAAAGGATTTTCTGACAGAGTATGTGTATTTTTTCTCATTTAAAATACATGGTGATACTTTATAAATCCCCATGGAGACGGAGAGAGCCAGGCTCTAGATTGCTGGATCCTCACAGGCACATTCTCTTACTATCTCTCCGTTAAGGCATGACCTCACTAAATCATGGTCTTCCCAGAGAAGAATCAGTGTGCTAATATTTTAGCACTTAACTTCCCCAAATGAAAATGCTTGTCTTTATTTTTCCTTTGAGCTCCTCCTGGAAATGTTCAAATTTGATGTTTCAGATAAGTACTAGAAACTTTAAAGATGACATCTGAGTTCTACTTTCACAAATCTGTCCCTCTGAATGGCTAGGATAAACTCTTCATTCTCCATGGTAGAAAGAGGTTTCGGCTAGAGTTAGCAGAGAAAATCCATTTGTTTTCTTGGCTAATTTTACTGACTCATGAGGGCATCAGGAGTCTACTTACTTACCTCAGAGTCTCTAACTTCCTGTCTTTAAAACGGCAAAGCCTTTCCCTGACACCTGTCTTAAGTCATCGTTTAAGACTTGATTTAGAAGCACGTAGTTTAGAAGACTTGAAAAAGGGAAGCTGCTACAAGCTTTAAGGTTTCATGCACTCAAGTTCCTCTGTCATTCTGCTCTGATGAATGCCTCGGGGGCTGCAGGGCACATCCAAAGTGGTAGTGTTTCAGGTCAATTTTCAAGATAAATGAATTGTGTAACACAATCAATCAAATACATGCACTCACTTTTGTCAAAAGGTACATATAAATGAGACTCAGGTTATATACTCTAGAACACTGTGTGTTTCTACACACCTGTAAGTCCCAAATATGATTTCTAAGCATGTTCATAGTCAGGCAAATTCTGGGTCTAGAGGTAACAACACACTACTCCCACCCTCACCCCCCTTTTTAGGGCATTTACCAACTATTGGAAGCCATTTAGCTTCATAGTGGAAGGAAAACAATAGATTAAGGTAAAGACACATGGCTGCGGGGTTGCCTGGGGTAGTATATCAGATTTTCATCAAGTAATGACTCACTCTCAGGTCAGGGAGTACAAGCAGAAGTTCACCAAAGCACTCATTCTTGGCAATTCCTTCTACCTTCTTTTGGTCTGGTTAGTAAACTACTCGGGCTTCAGCCCTGACTCTGGACATGCTTCTGGCACATTAGCGTTATTTCAGTTGGGGGGCAGCTTGCCAATTCAAAGCTGAGGGGACTGGGAAATTGAAAGGCCTGAGAGATGAGAGGAAGTCTGCATGATGTTAAGGTAATAGACACACCTCTGGTTAAATTCTGGCTGTCATTTCATGACTTTGTGAAGGTTTCCGAAGTTTTTTGAGCCTTAGTTTAAAACTCTCTCTGTCTTATTCTCTCTCTCTCTCTCTCTCTCTCTCTCTCTCTCCTCTCTCTCTCTCATCTCTATCTCGGCTTCTGTGTGATTTGTGTCATTTGCCGATCCCCATGGTATAATAATTGAACCACGGTTAACTTCAAGGTACTGATGTGGACTCAGTGAATGTGGATTGGGACACCATGTGCACAATTGGCTCAGGGGTGCTGGTGTGAGCAGGCTCCAGACACCCTGGGGTTAAACTACTCCATCCTATGCCTGACACATACTGAGCAACCAAGAAAGGATTGGATAGGTTATGCAGAGGAGAGGAGGGTGCAGGTGTCCTGTAACAAACATGACAAACAGAAGGTACATAACTCTAGAAACTGTGGGAGAAGAGAGCATCTCTTATTTTTAAGACAGTGAAAAAGCTGTGCATCCATCCTGGGATCAGGACCAGGCTCTTACTGATGCAAAGGCTGGACAATTTATAAGAAGTTGGAAAGAGTCTAGACAATTTCTGGGTGGTAAACATTGTCCTTGGCTTTCTTAAGAATAGATTCAATTAACTTCGATCATTTCCAGCAAAGTAGCAGGCTCTGGGCTTGATTCTGCCAATACAACTAAATCCCTTCTCCCAAACCGTTTATGAGCTATTGGAGAATACAGCTATCCAAAGTTACTGTGATTTAAGGGATGGGTAAAAGGTAGATTCCATGTCACGGTGGGGTGGCAGAGTGCTCATTTTACCTCGGAAAATTTAAGGCACTCTTGAAAGGAGAGTTGGTATTTTATTTCATCTTGAACAATGAGTAGAAATTTCACGAGTCAGAGAATCTTAGCCTGCAAAGACATGGAAAGGAGGAAAGAAGAGTGTGGTGTGTTTGGGGACCTGACAGTATCTTGGTGTAGATAGGATGAAAAGTGGAAGTGAGAAACATCCATACATAAGCATGGAGAGATATGAGGGGAGCAAGTCCTCAGGGGTCCTGTACATTCAGCACAGAAGTGTGGCTTTTATATCATAGAAATAGCAATGCACTGGCAAGTAATGCCATCATATCACTTATGTGTGACAACAGGGAACCAAATGGGTGGTGAAATGATGAGTTTAGCCCCATAAATCTAATACCTATTTGCCTGAATGTTATTCTCCATACAACTCTTCCTGCACCTAAGATTCAGGTTAATCATCATCTCCACAGAGACACTTCCTTCTTCAACCCATTTATTTATTTTTCCCTTTTCACAGAGCTCTCGATAGAAAACAATTTTCCATTACATAGATAAGCATTTCAGTTTCAGGGACAAAGGATATACTGCATTACAAAAACTACATTTGTTTTATTCTGACCTTAAATATCCATCCTGCTAGGATGATGCAAAATTCAAGCAAAGTTGTTTGAGAGGTTTTCTGCCCCAAGAGCTCTGGAAAGTTCCTGGGGTAATACATAACACAGGGCATTAGGGAGATTCCTCATGTCATATGACACCTCTCTTCCCAGCCTCATTTTTCCCTGCTGCTTCTTCTGCACCATGCTAAGGTCATGGGAACATTTGAGGAAATTAAAGTTCTAACCTCTCCACATGTCCAGCCTCCGTCATTCTCCTCTCAGGTGTTATCACCACCTGGGACCTTCCTGCCAGTGTGGCTATGAGGGAGAGTCTTGATTCCCTTCCGAAGCTCTAGGAATCATCTGCCTCTTCTGCTTGAAATAAGACAGAAAGAAAAACACAGGGGAACATACACATTTTTTAAAATTTAGTCATAATTTTTAATTTTTATTGATTTGCAGTGTCTGTCCCATTCACTAGGCTGAGGACCTTGGGGGAACAAGTTCTCTTTTCTTGTTCTCCAAGCTACTGGCACAACTGGATTTTTATTAATATGTGTTGAATACTTTAACTTATTCTGCCCCACAAAGGACATTTTTACTAACCTTACTTTGCTAAAAGAAGAAACCTGAATATAATTATTTGGTGCTTAACAAGTACTTTACAAACGAAGAGTTGAAATAATCTTAACTATTCTCGCTAGTCTCACTCATAATATTATAGTGAGTGTGTTATAAAGCATTTGTGAGGTAAAAATGAAGTGTCAATGGTTCTAGAGTCACCTTTTCTTCTAAACAAGACGTTAAGGTTTCTGAATCATGCATGTAACAAAGTCTTTAGGTTATCTAGCTCCCAAGAAAATTCATTTTTTTTTTTTAACCTCTGTAAACTGAAATACTACACTGGTTTAAAAAAAAAAAAGTGAAGGACAGCAAAATAAAGTTTTGAAACCCTCCCTTTACATTGAATTTTCCATATAAGTGTAAACGATTAAAGTTACTGATTTTTTCTTCCCACAAATTGATGGCCTTAAAATGCTCATTAACTGGAAGTTATATGGGTGTATGGCTAGTCAATAAAGAGCAGACTTGCGAGTGACAAGCAGAAAAGTTCACAGTTAGCATAAAACCGATGAAATTGACCAGAACATGCACTTGAGATCAGACTCTTAAGTTAGAAAATTTTTATTTTTATTCATTCTCTGACATTTTTCAACTCAGAAAAATCACTGTTCCCCACTTTAAATGATCCAGGGAAGGCTGCTACGTTATTGGGCTGCTTGTAGGATCCGGATTGTAAAGGGAAAAATAACTTTTTCCTCTAGTCTTTCTAAGCTTTTCTGGCTGGTCTAATAATCAAACGAGACAGATTAACCTGAGGAACTAACCAAATTTATTACATATGTGCATACATGGATGCTATCAGAATATGGAACCCGAGGACAAATTGATTGGGCAGTTGAGGCTTATGTGCCATCTGGAGCTAAGGAGGAGGGAGTGGTTGAGGTCTGGGACATGAAAGGGCATGAATACAATTCATATGGAGACGGAAAGGCAAATGTTGGTAAATATATGTTTGCTGGACCTTCTTTAACAATGGGACACAGACAGGACTTTGATCTAAGGGCCCTTGCTAAGTTCCTCCCCGTCTATCACACTTGTTCATATTGAACTATACTTATCTGTAATGATCCTCCCTTCCTGGAGCAGGTCCTCTGTCTTAATTCTTTTAGGCAGTTATGAGAAACGTCAAAGATTCTTTCTGAGTATTTTTTTTTTTTTAAATAACTAGCTTAAGTTCATCTACACCTCCAAAGCCATATTTTGGGGTGACAACCTCTGCTTCCCCTCAGTTGTCATGATTCTTCAGATCTAAAAGCATTCATAGGTGTTTCTGTAATTGTTACCCCAAATTAATTATGTTTGACTGTTCAAGAATCATCCATGCTGACCTCTGTTCTACCACGACCTCTATGTTGTTAGCATATAGCTAAAATTTTCTCCTGTGGACAAATGTGGTGTCATAAGAAAGGACAACCGCTTTGGACTTGGAAAAGACAGTCTTGCTGGCACAGGAACTTGGGCACCTCTCCATGTCACTCAGGCTCAGCTTTCTCTGAGCATTTGCTCTAGGGTTAGTTTTTAAGATAAAACAATTCTAATGCAGTGGTCTGAAAATTACTGTGGACAGTGTCCTAATGATTACCCGAAAGGAGGGATCTCTGAGGCTCTATTCAAGACTCTTCAAGAGGGTATGTGTTAGTCTGTATGTCTTTGTTTCAGCTTCCTCATGTCTACCATAGCATCTCCAGCTCGAATACATTATAAAATAGGTTGATCTTCTGTGTTATATTTTGTCTAGAGGTAGATTCTTCTCTTAAAACTATTGTTGAATATCACTAAATAGATATATACAAAATATTGTATAGGAAGTAAAGGGATGTTATTATTCTGTTAGTTTTAATTGTCTTCTTAAGTAGGTTCCACTACTAGTAATAAATAATAGATTTTTAAAAAAGATTTTTACATGTAAGAATGTTTAGTTTCTTTTGACCAGACTGCTCATATTTTATAGTTCATACTTTTTTCTTTAAGTCTTCAGCCATATGGCTCAGTACTAATTGTTTCGATTGATCAAAGGTGATTTATGCATGTGTATGTTTCAGCACTGATTTTTAAAGACTGATTAACACCATCCAGAGGCTGGCTGATCAGCCAGCAAGAGTGTTGTCACTGCTTACATAACTATGATCTGGATTACTCACTTTAAGAAAAATAAACCTTGAAACCAATCGTGCATTACAAGGATAATTCTCAATATCCAGGGTAATATAACACTTGGAACATTTATTCAATCGTCAAGTTGGATTTTATGTTGTTTGCAAAATCTGATGTTGTTCCTAGGTTGAATCTACATACTTCACAGTTTTAACAAACTATGATAACCCCAAAGTCCCAGATCTTATTTTTTTGGAAAAGTGACACCTCTTGGACACAACAATATTGACCTTGGAAACCCTGGAGTATTTTTGTCAGGATTCTGGGCTTTTAAATATCACATCGTAGGTAATAAGGTATTAACTGAAAATAGTATACAGTTTTAATAAGAGAGGGACATCAAATAGACTTAATGCTTTAAATTGAGAGTTTGACAGTTCAGACAAATACAAGAGCTATTCTGTGGAGAACAGTGGCTTTTGAACAGGTCTTTATTTCCACATGAGGTAGATTGCATTGGTACTTCAGATGTTCTTTGACCCAAAGAGACTGATACTACATGTATACGATTAGTGTAGACAAAGAATTAAGTACTCTCACAGTTTTTAGCTTGTTTCAGTCTCATCTTTCATTTCCTTAAATATAATCAAGGAAGAGTTACTTCAACTAAAACAGATTGAAAGAGACACCAAACAGATGTCACTTAACTCCTACTGAAGAACACAGGCTCGGAGAAACATTACACAGTTGTACTTCAACAGCCTACCAGGCAAGAATGCAGTTGCTAGAGGGTGCGGAATTCAATTTGCAATGAAAGGAGCTCCAAGGACCAAGGGATGGGGAATGATAACTCCTAGTTTTGAACTACGATAAATAATTCTACGTGAGGACAATGTACTGTCTTTATCTCTTTTACGTGTTTAAATTATGTTGATGTGTTTTATAGGAGAATTTGGTTACATAGAAAACAATATGATAAATCAAACAAAAACAGAGACCAGAGAGGGGAGAACGGAAAGTGGAAAGGGGAGAAGAAGCAGAGATAAAGAAAAGGCAGCCCTGTGAAACAGAGACCATAATAAGAATAACTGAGGTTTGGCGAGAAGACAGGCAGCCATCATAAATGCAATTCAGTGTTTTTCTTGGAGGTAATTTGGGTTAAGGGTCACAGAAAAATTATTTCCATTTTAGGATACTCTGACAAATGAAAGTGAAGAACTAAACATGCATACATGGTGTATCCACAGATTATATTCTTATATCTTTACAGGAAACTCCCAAGAATTACAAGGGTGATGATTCTCCATTTTGTAAAGAAAACTATAGTTTAAGAAGTCTCTGAAGGTTATGGAACCAATACAATCCAAACCCTGCCTTCTTTCTGCCTCTTCTACCAGGTCGCCTGCTGGGATTCTGATGCCCCAGCTTGGGTCTGTTCTCCTCTTAGATGAATCACATTGCATCACGTTGTGAACAGTACAAACAGTATTTGAGCACTCTATTCCAGACACCATAATCAGAACAAACATTAATATCCCTGGCAGGGATAGAATATATTCATAGAGTTCACCTGTAATGTGACGAAAACTTTGTCTTCCTTCTCTGAATATTACATGCTTTGTAAAGCACTGCATCAACAGCATCTCGTCTTTGTGGTCAACTTCACATTACACCGCGATGGCTGACCAATAAAGGAGGGAGGCACGAGTTGGAGGGTCACATGATGATTTTGTTAATCCGAGACTCAAAACTTGATGAATCATTATTTCCCCAAACTACATGACTTTGTTGCACTTTGCATAAACAATGATTATACAGTATACATATGCTTCTACTGATTAGATGCACTATGTGACAGATGATTCCTGTGGACTAGAAAAATGCACTTTGAAATGAGTTTTGTTTGCTTCTACCTCACCTAATGGGAAGTCTCATGTTTTACCATCAACTAGTTCTATACTATCATTGCCAGAAAACAGAATTTGGAAGAGCTCTCCTTAATTCCATGTTCCTCCTGGAATAACCAGGTCCTAAACTCCTGAGTATCAAGGATGCTTTTCTTTTCGTTTTCTACTTAGAAACCCAAACAGTGATGAATTATTGTTGGTTTTGCTGGGTTCATGTCATTAATACTCATGTTTTCACAGCACATGCATTCTAAGAAAGGCGGAGTAAGCTTACAATTAATTGATTTGATGGAGGGCCTTTCTAACATAATAATGCTTTAGCTATGTATGTTCAGACTTTAGAAACTGTCAAAAGCAAGAATTTCTATTATTGTTAAATATTGTTCTCCCTCTTCAAGGAACATTTTTTCTTAATTGATTTTCCTAAGGCTTGGTAATGATATCTCTATTTGCAAATCACCTCTTATATCACGTGAGAGTTTCTTTCAATTTTAACAAAACTAACTGTAATTTAGATATCAATGTGGAGCACTACAATTCACATATCTATGGTTCTAATCTCACATTAAGTATCAAAATATTGTGTGATACAAGTAGAAAAGATGTGAGATAGCTTCAGTCTTTTAATCAAGTGAACTCTTCATTTTGATCTGTTGACAGGCTTCTATTTGCTTTAGAAATGACTCATCTTAAAAAGAGTGCCTAACATTGTCTTTCCTACTGCCCATAACTCTCCCTTAATCCTTAGCTCATAAATCAGGGCTTCCACCTTCCTTAGCTTCTGAACACAAATCTAAATCTTCATAAATGCATTTTCTATTGATCCAGTGCCTATGAAAACCTTTATTTATTTATTTGTTTATTTATTTATTACTAGGGTCTACCATTCATACCTAACTCTCAGAGATATCACAATTTAAACTGAGATGAGCTAACCTGGTCCAAGCACATTTTGAAAACGGAAGCTCCTCTTATGAAAAAGTTTGGGTTTGAAGGTAAGACCGGTGTTGAAGAACAGCGCTGTTTTCCCAAGATCACAAAGTCCGATTTTGCGCAGTGTGGTCTCTGGGATGCATTTGGTTAGGGAAGAGGAAAACAATTCATTTAGGATGAATTGGAGTGAGTTCATAGAAAGTGAAATGTTCATGGGATGGTGCAAGAAGAGCATGAGGAGTTTTGGCTGGAGCAAAGTGTTGACACTGCTGAGCGACAAACTGCCTGATTAGAAGAGATTGGGGATGGGCAGGTGAAAAGGTCTCGAATTTAAGTTGAACAATGGGAGAGGTAGCGACTGTAGCTTCTTTAGAGGAATGATGTCATGAAGTGGCATGTCATGACGTTCTGCACCAGAAGCCAGTGAAAGATGGATTGGGACAGGTATAGTGACTAACAGACTCTTGCAAGAGCTGTTGAGTTCTAGGGTGAGAATAAAGTAAAATCACATGAAGTGTCTTGGTCAGTGTCCTAATAGTTCACAGATTTTACCATAGAACATCCCTTTTCGATAGAGGAAAATAAGTAGCAACACTGGCCCTTAGCCATCAGGCATTTCTTTTAAGTTTTGGATTTTATTATGTAGTCCAGGGGAAGTCAGGATGAAATTAGCATTCCCACCTAGATTCTCTAAAGACTGAAAACATACTCAAAGATCTTCATGACAACAGGAATGGTGATTGTCTTGCACAGGATGTATCTCTTGAGTGGTACCCAACATAACCCTTAACACATATTAGGTGTCACAGTACAATTTGTTGGATGGATGGATGGATAGGTGGATGGATGGATGAACATATTCCTGGTTAGGTAAAATAAGATGAGAGACTGAGAATAGTTTTATTGTCAATAGATCTTTTGTGGGAAGCCAATATCTAACGCCAATATCTAGCAAATAGCCAGGATGAATTAAAGAACTGTGCGGTGGACTTGTGTAGAGTCATTTATCTTGTTGTCTAGTTCACGATATGACCAAGTACAAATAATTCCAATTGTTATAGGAGACTTCCTGTGTTCGTGTCTGGAGAGACAGTTCATGGTCTGAAATTCTTTGTGTAAATGGAAATGTGTTTTTCTACATAGTTGAAGGTGGTATGCAAGAGTATTGTAAAGCACCAAGAGAAATTACTTCTTTCTTGTTCTAACACAAATCATATCAACAAAGAAACTAAAAAGTTCATTGAGGACAGGCAAAGTCTTGTCTTTGTCTATGGTTTGTCCACTTCCAAATGCTGAAATTGCACATAAAGAATATGTGGTATATATGCACAATGGACTACTATTCTGCCATAAGAAAAGAAAATGAAATAATGCCATTTGTGACAACATGGATGAATTTTGAGATTATTATGCTAAGCGAAGTAAGTCAGACAGAAAAAGTCGAGAACCATATGATTTCACTGATATGTGGTATATAAAACATTTTAATAAGATCTATGTCAGAAATAACACCTTTTGGAGAATCTGGCTGAAAAATCCCATTACGTGTTAATGACAAAATTATAATTAGACAACAGGGTAGTTTATCTCAATTGGTTCAGCAAAACTATTGATACACACACACGCGCGCACACACACACACACAGAATTCTTATACAGTTTTTGTTTTTTTGGGGGGAGGTAGCATTGCCTTCTCTCGTAAATTTCAAGTACTACTAGCGGTTAACACTGTTTCTTTCAACTAGAAGCTATATATTGAAGCAATCTGTGTAAGAAACACCAATCCGTCTAATCAACTATCTTTTTTTTTATCAACTTATTGGTTATCTTTTAATTTGCACTCAAGCTTATCACTCATGTAGTCTGAAACTCACAATTCACAACCCCCAATACTACTACAGTTTGCAAAAAAAGTGTTTTTTCCCCCTTAATCTCCTCTTTGTTCTGTATATCTTATCTTAACATCTCTCATCACAGCATCTCTCCATGTGCCCATGCAGGAGGGTTCGGAGTGGAACATTTACTATTTTTTTTCTGTTTTGTTTGTTTACACTGACTAAATTCCTAATTTCAAGTTCGTATTATCTTCTGTGTGGATCTATTACTTTATGTGCGAGATGTTTGCTTGCATGTTTATCAACTCAGATGCAGCTTTATAAACTGAAGTTAGATCATTGTGGATTCTTTTCTTGTCCAGTGAGAATAAGTTGACTTCTCTCAATCTCTTTTCCTGAACATGGCTTTGACGCTTGACATTGTTTTGGTCGAAACAGGCTAAACTTCTCTGACAGTAATTATATAGTTTCTGAGTATGGTGACTGGAACTGGGGCTGTCTCCAGGGAACTGGAGGTTTCATGTGCTAACAAAGACTCAGTTAATTTCCACAGACCTGTCTAGTAAGACTTTAACAGGAGGTTTCATGATGCTAACAAAGACTCAGTTAATTTCCACTGCATTTCCCTTGTTACCCACCTGTCTTAGTAGCTGATATATTTTTCAGAAAAAGAGAGTTGAAAATATTCCAAATTGGCAAACAGAAACTGCAGTAAACTAAGATGATCTAAGATATAGATAAAATACAGATAGGTAAGTGCTTGATAGGTAGATAGATAGATAGATAAAGAGTCATCTATTATTTTAGGGTTTTTAAAAACATTTTTGCAAGTTAGTTCAGCAGATAATTACAATAAATATTCCAGTTTTCCTAATACCATCTTCATATTTTTCTCAACTGAGTACCGTCTTGTATTGTAATTGATTTAGTATCTTAGGTATACTTTAATCAAGCAGACTAAAAAACAAAGATGAGAAATAATAAAATGAAAAGATGTGCTTTCTGAAAAATAACATCTTAGAAGACAAATAAGGAGAAACTATTTATCAAGTAGATTTTATATTCTCTAAGTCATGTTCTTCTAAACTGTTCCAAGAAGAAAGTGATGTTGACCTCGTAAGCAAACAGTTTCCTTTTTTTTAATATGCCATTAAATTTGGAGATTTAATTGCTCTGTTGGCATAAAGTGACTGTGTGTTAATAACTTTTTGACTAGACAATTGTGCTCATCAAAATCAACAATTTATTTGAGTGCAAGGAGTCCTTCAAGGGGGAACAGCAATAGGTCTTACTAAGATTTTGGTGAGAAGAGGAGCTGAGAATGTTAAAACTCATCTAATCCTTGGGCAATTCTCATATAGGCAATTTAATCTTTTTTACAGTGTCCTTAATTCTGAGATTAACTATAAAAGGATAAAGAACAAGATGACATTCCTATATAATTAACTCCTAGTATCTGGAGGATAGTAAAAAGAATTTCTCAGCATCTTCACTGCTCAGCTAATGGTCCTTGGTTTCATCTGAAGAAGTATCAGCAGGTACTTACTGTAACACTTTAATGGTTCATAACCCTCAGAAGCTCTGGAAACCAAACCCAACATTGAACAATGAGATACTCAGTCCTTTCAATGGCGTAACTAGGGTTTCACCTGAAAGTTGAGTGTTGTCACCTACCACATTTGTTTTACATTGAGAGTTGTAGATACTCTATCCTATGAGGTCTCCTTCCAGAATTATCATACTCTGAATTTCTCTGGAAAATAATACTGTTTCAAAATTAAGATGTTGTGCTTCTAAATATCTCAGCTTGGACTTTCAGGACGTTAGAAAAGCACTTGGAGATTTCAGGGTATAGATACACAGTTAAAAATGTGACTGTTCAACCCCCTTTTCTTCCCTCTGGCTGTAGGTGGCATGGAGGGCATGATGGATGATCACTTATATCTTTCACCTGCAGACTTCCAAAAACACTGCTCAGTTTTTAGTCAGTGTTTAAAGGATGGTTGGGATGCATTGACACCATCCCTTGAGATAAAATAATTTTAGCTGTTAAGGACATTGTCTTTCTCCTATACCTCTGGTCCCATCCTCACAATAGTATTGTTTACTTACTACTGTTGCCTTTGGTTATGGGAATTCACAAGATAACTTACATGTAAGCTTCTCTTGGGAAGAGTTATGGAAACTAGACTAATATATGCCCTACAATAATTAGGTCCAACATTTACATATCAGCTAAAGAGGGTGAGTATTAGAGTTTTACAGAAAAAATTTAAAGAAAACTTAGAACAGAACAAAAACATTTAAAAGGAGCTTATGTAAAACAGAGCAAAAACGCTGCAAAACTAAGAGCTGACCAATAATACCACTGTCTTTTATGCCCAGAAGCAAGCATTAAGCGAAACACCACCCAATTTCTAAGCTCTGAGTCTAATAGCTTAGCGCTATTAAAATGGGATCTTCTGGAAGAACACAACCTTTTGCTTTTAATTCTCTGCTTTGTTAAGATAAGTAATTGAGAGCGTCCATTCAGAGCCAGGGGGCTCATTCCATACATTGACTATTTCTACTTCAGAGGGTATCGTGTGCTTGCAAGCTTATATCAGAGTTGATTCAGTATCCCTGGACCCAAGAGGGGTAGGAAAGGGTTGAAAAAATGCCTACATTACAGCCCTTATTTTAATCTCTGCCTTCTTATAAATGAGCTTCTTTTTTAAAAGCTTGCACACCAGTACGTCTAATTTAATCAATCTCAATCAGTTGGTAAGGAAAGCAGAAATCAGAATGCTAAGCAGTATAAACTTTCCCTACATGATAAGAAAATAGCAAGGGGATTTCCATTACAGCTGGTGAAACTAGGCAGAACCAGGTTCCATCTCCTTGCAGAAAAGTCTGCCTATGCAGATATCCTAGGTCAAATGAAAAGGAAATGGAGTTTTCCCAATTGCTAGGTATCTAGCATGGTTTATTGCATCTACATAGCTTTGGCATAGAGGAAGAAAAAAAATCTGCTTTTTAGGTAGGTAAGTGGCATCCATCTTTCTTAGGGACATTATAGTATTGTGGCTGAGAGCAGGTGCATAGATTGAAAATGACACTTGCTGTGTTATAGTGAACCAAAAACGTAAGACCTCTGAACCTCATTTTTCTAAAATAATAAAATAATAATAATAATAATAATAATAATAATAATAATACCTCATTTGATGTTTGTGAGGGCAAAATAAGGTATTATATATGGCCCATAGGAGAACAACAGCCTCTATAATAAATATTTGTCACTCTGTCTTGTCAGTATCCCTTCCTCCCAATTAAGGTTAGAATGAGGAACAGATATTTGTGGGACTGTGTCTTCCTAGTTCCTACCTGTTGGCAACATTGATTGGTCTATAGGTTGGGCATGTGATCCGAGCAAGTTGTTCATATTCCTTACCCGAAGTTAATCCACAGCTACTGGGAAGAATGATGTGCTGCATTCCACTATACTTGTTAAATTGGGTCTGTGATCCCAAATCTGCTGGTAGTCACTGTCCCATCAAATGAACGAGACCTACACATAGGGAAGCCAGACTAAAATATAGGTGGGTGGTTGGAACGAATGTGAAAGGCTTTATGGTCATTTTAGTTCTTGGTTCTAACTGAAGCTCTGTTTATCCTTGGAATTCCCAGTTATACCATCCAATGAGTCCGCCCAACATTTTTTATTGCTTAAGCTAATTGCACTGGGGTTCTGTCACTGATAGTTGGAAGTTCTGACTGGCATAATTTGTACCCACTAAGCATTTGGGGGCTTCCTTGGAACCTTATTGAAATCTTCAGCCACATTTTGGTGTAGTTAGAAGGACTTGGAAGGCTTTGGAAAGATATTCTCTTTCTTGATTGTCATTTTTCTTCATCATAGTCAAGACTGGTTAGTGGGATGAAAAAAAAAAAAAAAAGAAAGAGAAAAGAAACCATATAAACCATATAAAAAGCTTTGAAAATAAAGTTTTAGATTATGTTACTTATCTCAAGTGTGAAAAAGTGTTATTTTTAGGTGACCCATGACCTGGTAAATGGGAAATATGGTGCTTTTTGTTATATATTGTAGCTTGTGGCAACTAGCCAAGATTGGTACAAATAACTATTTTGTCACCGATTTGTGATTCTGGTAAAGTTAACCTCTTGAAACTTCAGTTTCCTTTTCTGTAAAATGTGGAATTTAAAAATACACAACTCCTAAAGTTGTTATTTGGAGTAATTGAGAAAATACATTTGCATAGCTTAGCTAGTTTCTTGTGTAGACAATAGACAATTCCGTCAATACATGGGAACTATTACCATTGTTCTTTAAAAGGGTATTAACGCATTCTGGCTTTAGCAAGCCTTACCCCTACCCCACCTTTTTAATTTTCTTAACAAGGATTTACTTCCCTGCTTTTGGGAATAGACTTGTGTTTACCAAAAACCACATTGTGACTCTTTCTACTTGGTCCTTTCTTAACTAGATACTCCATCTCCTCTCTGGCTTGTCTATTGCTTTTAAGCTGGGTTTACTTGATCAAATGCTTCTAATTTAATGTGGGTTTAAAAATGAAACTCAAGCCAGCTGTACTGATTTTGAGTCTATGAAGCATAATTATTTTTAGGAGACTCTGTAGAGGTTAACATCATTATTTTGATTATGAACCACATACAGAACACTTATTTTTGCAAAGAGCTTTGGCATCGTTTCATAATTTAGAGTTAAAAGTGACTCAGTGGGGGATGTGTCACCCATTACAGATGGAAAAGAAAAGCCAAAGGGAGTTAAGCAATTGCAGAGCAAGTGCATCATTAACTAGAATATCTGGGCATTGTTTTCCTAGACTGTGTCCACCCAAGACTAACTCAACCACGGAAGTGAAAATTCACACAACTGGATATCATTAAGTTGTCTCTTTTTCACCCCTAAATAAACATTTTGGGAAGGGATTTAATTAACAGAAACAATCCATTTTGAGTGTGGTACAATAGTAAGTTACTTGACAATAGTTCATAAATTTAAGAAATTAAAGAAACTAGGTCACATTGATTTAAATATATTTTCATTTAAACTTACTTTGTTACAATGTAATGATCTTCATCCATTAGTCAATCATTGCTACCTTGAATTTACTTTAGAGTTGCAGCTTTCTCTATTTACTCCGAGTCTGCCTGTAACTACTATCAGCTGGGCATAGTGAGATGAGTCCTATATAATAAATTATGACATCTCAGATTGTTACCTTGCTTTATGATGTCCTATTTTCTCAAGTCAAACTTTCAGAAAAGAGAGAGCTTCATAAAATTAAAAGGCCTGATTTGTAACAGATCTATTCAGTGTGGTGCATACGCAAATTTGAGGTACATCAGAAAACTCCCCAAAGAGATCAAGTATTTTCCTTAAGGAGTTAAATATATATATATATATTTATGTTTATATATTATATATAATATATTTATATAATATATAATATATTATATTTATATAATATAATATATATATTTAAAATATTATATATACATATATACATATATATATATATATATATATGTATATATATTGCTCAAAAGGAAAGCTCTCTTGGAAAATGAGAATTAATTATTTGCTGTCAATGTAACCTGAGTAAAGGTATACATTTCATTCATTGAAAGCCAGGTGAGAGAAAAATAAGTTTTCTTATAAATATGTATTTCACTGTTTGCAAACAAGAGAAAACCAAATCCAAACTGTATTATGCAGAAAGAGAAACAGTCCTAAAAAGCTCAGTTATAGTCTTCAGAATAAGTTTGATCCAGAAGTCCAAATTATATCATCAGGTTTTGGCTTCTCTCCATTTCTTCTTTCTCTCTTCAGGTGGTAATTCCGGCAGATCCAGACTCACTTCTCTTGGGGGGGAGAGAGAGAGAGAGAGAGAGAGAGAGAGAAAGAGAGAGAACTTATATTTTTCTCCAGTCATTTGAACATAAAGCCTTAAGCTTGATTTTTGTTTTGTTGTTAATTTTTGGACTGAATTGAATCACATAACCAGCCCTGATCTTGGAAATAGGATGGGAAATTACCTTTGACTCAAATTACATACACCCAGTGGAGCTCGGGATGAGTTAGCCCCACAAAAACTGTACAGAAAAAGAGAAAGAAAGCGGTGTTTTCTGAAGGAAAATGCCGGACAGTAGGAATAACGATACCTATTAAAATGAGTAACAAGACAATTATTTCCATTACCATCCATGACTTTGCCTAATTTATACAACAGTTTACAAAGAAATCATACAATAATGATACTATTTTGTTCACTAAGTTATTTATTTCAATAAACACTGAATTCTAGAAAAGAGTCTGAGGTTGAAACATAGACCCTTCTTTTGATAACATTTCTATTTAAACTTCCATTTATCTCTCAGAGAAAATGGCTCCAATTAGCTTTTTCTGGAACAAACAGCACATAAAAATTTCAATTGATAGAATGTATTCCAGAGGACAGCTGACTCCCCCATCTAGTTAACTTTTTAAATGTTGTGTTTTCTCTTTGCTGTTCCTATAATGCTTTTTGAGGTTATACATTATACATTACCTGAGAAACCATTTCTAGTATACCAAAACTTACTTCAAGGAGGCTAAATCAAATCACTTCAGTGATTCAGTAATTTCCCATGAAGACCTTCAGACAAATTAGAAGGAGTCAACTTCGATGCTTAATTGTTTTTACAGATTTTTTCCTCCATTGATTTAATTAAGGCTTTCTTCTGTTGTGAGCTTGGAGGACTTTCATTATCTATTGAAAGAACTTTATGTTGGCCAACATGTCACACAGACCTAATAACTTTGTAGGAGCAAGTTACTGTAAAATATTGGGAAACAAGAATCTACCTTCCCTCATCAGTGACAGTTAAAAGTACATGTTGGTTTCTGTTAGATGTCTCTGGAGTACCGAAGAAGAAGTAAGATTCCAGGGAATATGGAAAGTGAGAGCCCCACACTGTGGGTACCACCTTGGAGAAGGAAATTAGTTTTGGGAAGATGACCTTTAAGTTTCTCTGTAAGAACTGATTTTGTAACTTTTTAAATGAGATAGTTCATTTTCCTTATGCTGGAGAGGGGTTTACAATGCTCATAGTTAGCTTTCCTAACTGGAATAGAAATAACCAGTCTAGATCATCTCCTTTCTTCAGGGACTACCAGACGCTAAATATGTGTTAAATGTAGTCTTCTGTTTAAAAGTAGAGGATCTGTGGTTAGATAGATTGGGTTTGACATGCTTGGTCTGTCACTCAGTGGTGTGTAGCATTTGATAATTACATATCACCTGCAAATATCAGTGTTTGCATCTGTGAAATGGGAAAAACAATATTATCTAACTTGAATTTGATTACATGGTATCCTCTTCATTTTTTTTTTTTAGAGGATCAAATGGGTGTAGGCAATGCTTAATGATACATAAACATCATTTTGTAATATGTGTAATAATATAATTTTGTATAAAATAATAGGAAGGAGGTGAATATTTTTATCTTTCATGATGAGTGACAAGGGAAGCTAGGGTGAGGAGAGCAAAAACACAAAAAAAGCAGAGAACAAAGTTTAAAGGTCAACAAAAAATTAGTAACCAAAATAAATAATATGTTAATGCAATATTCTAAAAACTCAAAATTAATGCAAATATTCATGAGAATAAAATACAAAAATGTTTAACAAAGATACAGTCCAGAGTGTCATCCACATTATGGTGGCATAAAATGTACCTCAAGCTTTCCTTCTTTTAACATTGAAAGTTCTGCATTTATCTATAGACAGAAGTGTCTCTGTGGGAGTTGTGGGATCCAGCACCATACACCAAGGGACCAGGTAAGAGTCTTCCCCACCTGTGCATTGGGTTCCTCCAGTATAGGCTGTGGAACTGGCAGAAGCCTGTGAATCTGTTCCAGATGCTCTCAGCCATGAACTGAGAGCACCTGGAAAATGCTGACTTGGGCAGATATTCACAAACGACAGAGCCTCTGTAGAACTCCAGATTTCTAGAGGAAAAGTTACAACATTCCATTGGAGCAAATATATATATGCATTTAGACCCATAGGATTGGGTAAGAGGAATTTTGCCAACATCACCCCTCCCCCTAGGCAGCACAGCTTAGAGAAAGCAAAGGCTGGACACCACTCCTGTGAGGGAAAAGGGAGAGTAGTGAATGAGTGATCAGCTTCCCCAGTTGTGCCAGATACTTTCAAAAAAGAAAAGAAAAATCTCTTTCCTGCACCACTAGAGTATTAAAGTAAGAGCTCCATAAATGGGAGGAAGGAGGAGATGAGGGGAAGGCAGATAAGAATATCAGAGGACACTCAATGGACAAGGTTCCTACCGGATGCATTTGAGACTCCAGCAAGAAGTTTCTCACGAGCTGTGTGGGAAAAACCTCATGTGAGGATCTCTCCAAATGGTAGTAGGTGTCCCTAATGACCGAGTGCCAAATCCACTTCTCCCACTCTTTGGTAGGCTCCTTGTGCATGTCCCTGAGGGTGTGTGTCGTGAAGAAGATCAGGTAGACAACATGCACATAGAATGTAGACAGCATCTGTGGGCAAGAGAGAAACTACAATCTTGAGCTGTAGGGTAACCTTTGGAAAACGAAAAAGAGGTTACTAATAGTCAGCCTGTTGCATTGTAAGATTGAGAAATATAAGCTTAAGAATTTTGTCATAAAGGGAGCAGGAAGCATGGAAGAAGTATATCCATACAAATTTTGAAAAAGCCCCAGAATATGAGCAAGATCAAAACAAAACAAAACAAACAAACAAAAAACCTCTGACCTGAAGGCAGCTAGTTTACTAACAGAGGAGGTGACTGCTAGGTCAAATGTGAAATCAACAATGCAAAACTTCAAGGAACATGAACAATCAAGAAAACATGACATCACCAAAAGAACATAATAATCCCCCAGTATTCAAACCCAAAGACAGGAGACATCTGATTTACCTAATAAAAATTTTTCTATAGCTCTTGTGAAGAAACAATGAGCTATAAGAAAACGCAGAAAGACAATTCCAAAAATCAGGAAAATGACGCATGAACAAAATAAGAAATTTAATAAAAACATAGATCATAAAAAGAACTAAATGGATATTTTGGAATTACATATTTTAATAAATAAATGAAAAAAAATGCAACAGAGTATAAATATCAGTATAGATAGGCAGAAAACAGAATCAGTGAGTTAGAAGATAGGAACTTTGAAATAACTCCTTCGGAGGAGAACTAAGAAAAAAGAATGAAAATGAGCAAAGAAAGCCAATGTGACCTATGAGATATTATCAAAGAACCAATATAAGAATCGTTGGAATTCCAGAAGGTAAAGAGAGGTAATGGGGGACAGAAAGCTTATTTAAACAAATAATGTCTAAGAACTTCCCAAACCTGGTGAGGCACTTGGACATCCAAGTCCATGAAGCTAATAGTCATGCCATTATTTCAATTCAAAATAATCTTCTCCAAGACACATTACAATGAAACTTTCAAAAATCAAAGACAGACAGAATACTAAAAACAGCAAGAGATAAAAGGATTGAAACCTACAAAGGAATCCTCACTGGGTTATCAGCAAATTTCCCAGCAGAAACCTTACAGGACAGGAGAAAGTGACATGATACATTCAGAGTACTGAAAGAAAAAAATAAATAACCACTACAAATACTCTAATGGTAATGTCATCCTTCATAAATAAAGGATAACAGAATCTCCCAGACAAATAAAAGCTGAGGGAGTTCACCACTAGACCTGCATTATGAGAAATGCTGGAAAAACTTCTTCAAGCTGAAATGAAAAGATGCTGATTAGTAACATGAAACCATACACAAATATACAATACATGGGTAAAGGGAAATATATATCCTGATTCAGAAAACTTTAATTCTGTAATATGATGATGTGTTAACTACTTAATTGTATTATAAAGTTTAAAGAAAAAGAGTAGTAAAATAACTATAAGTATTATAATTTTTTAACAAATAGATAATATAAAAAGAGAACTATAAAAGAGACATTGTGACATTAAAAACATAAAAGTGGGGGGTAAAGGAGTAGGTTTTTTTTAAAAAAATGCAATTGAAGTCAAGTTGCTATAAGCCTTAAATGGACTGTTACATCTATAGGATATTTTATGTGAGCCTCATGGTAACCACAAAGCAAAAGCTTATAGTGAACTCACAAAAGATAAAGAGAAGGGAAGGAATCAGAGCATATCACTACTGAGAATCACCAGTTGACAAAGGCAGGCAATAAGAGAGGATAAAGGGAACAATGGAACTATAAAACAGCCAAAAAACAATAAAATGACATTAGTAAGTTCTTACATATCAGTAAATTTTCTAAATGGAAATGGATTGAATTCTCTAATCAAAAGGCCCAGAGTGGCTGGATAAATTTTAAAAAGAAAAGACTCAGTTAGATGTTGCCCTGCAAGAGATTCATTTCAGTTTTGAGGATATACACAGATTCAAGATGAAAGGATGAAAAAATATATCCTAGGCAACTAGAAACCTAAAGACAGGCAGCATAGATATACTTATAAGAGACAAAATATTCTTTAAGCCAAAAATGGTAACAAGAGAAAGAGATCATTATATAATGATAAGGGATCAGCTCATCAAGAAGATATAACAATTGTAAATATTTACTCACCCAGCATTGGAACAACCAAATATTTTAATCAAATACCTATAAATTTGAAGAGACAAATAGACAATAATACAATAATAGTAGGGTACTTCAATATACCACTTTCAGCAATGGACAGATCATTCAGGCAAAAAAATCAACAAAGAAACATTGGACTTGAACTGCATTTTAGATCAAATAAACCTAACAGACATATATAGAACATTCCATCTAACAGCAGCAGAATACATGTTTTTCTCAAGTATATACAAAGCATTCTCCAGGATAGATCATAAAATGGACCGCACAATAAGTATTAGCAAAGTTAAGAAGATTGAAATCATACCAAGTAACTTTTCCATCCACAAAGGAATACAACCAGAAATCAATAACAAAAGGAAAACTGGAAAACGTACAACCATGTAGAAATCAAGCAACACATTCCTGAGCAATCAATGGGTCAAATAAAAAATAAAAAAATTATCTTGAAACAAATAAAAATGGAAACATGACATACCAAAACCTATGGGATGTTGCAAAAGCAGTTCTTAGAGAAAATATCTTAGAGATAAATGCATATATTAAAACAAAAAGAAAGATCTCAAATAAACAACCTAAGTGTCCACCTCAAGGAACTAGACACAAAAGGAAAAACTAGTCCCAAATTTGCAGAAGGAAGGTGGTAATGCAGTCTCTGTTCCCACTCCCCCGCACCAGAACGCAGGATATAGTGAGGCCAAAAAAGAACACCCACGGAGCTATAGATGGGGAGTCATACCACTATATTCTTGCTGGTGGCTGGGTTGGAGACACAGGAAGCAGCAGCCCCACTCTGCTGGCCACTTCTCTGCCAACCAACCAACCCTTTAGCATAGCTATGGCAGTTATATTAGTGGCTAATGGCTAACTGTTTACAGCTGATGGCCATCTACTACCAGGGCCAGCACCTTTCCAAGTAAGGTGAAAGCCTGGAAACTGCTCTCCTGGCTCTGTCCCCACACTCCACCCTCCCGGGTCTCGCCTCACAATCTATGCGACAAACATCTTCCTTGAGGAGTCCTGTGCCAGGAACCCACCTCATGAGAAAAAGTTTCATTCCAGTTCAAGTAATGTCCCAGGGGGTGCCCTCGATGTCCCCCTACTTCTGGGCACAGCCAGGGTTTCTCAGGGTACCGTGCTGGAAAATAGTGGCTCACAGCCAAGGTGCTTACATATCCTTTCTGGCGGCCAGTCCAAATACAAAAAGCAAACATCTTCCTGTACCCCAAAAGGGGGTCTTCCTGCACTATAGTCTCGCTAGCGGCGGGGGCAAGACATAGGAAGCAAACATCCACCAGTTCCACTACACGGTGGTACGTTCCAAGCAAACAGTCAAGCAGTCCATCAAATCAGAGATGGAAGGCAATTCCCCAGAGTCCACAGTCATTCACCAGGGCTGTGCGTTGGCCTCACGACGTGTGCCCTCTCCACAGGGCAAGGGCTCCAAGTCCTCCCTAACCTGGGGGTAAGGGATGACCTTGACCTTACCTTCATCCTCCACCGAGGACTCAGCAAGCATTTCTTCCTGGGACTACAAGTCCTGCACCTGGGCTGCCTCAGCAAGCACTTCTCAGCTCACATGGCTGCAATGACCTTCGCTTTCCCTGTCCTATGCTGGTTGGAGAACCATCCACATTTCCCACCCCTCCATGGGGGTTCAGCTCTCTGGCAGCTGCAACGGCTCCCTCCATACTGGTTGGAGAACCATCCATGTCTTCCCACCCCTCCAAGGGAGTCCAACTCCTGAGAACAGTGGCCGCTGGGTACCACACACTGTATGGGGGTCCACGTGGCCTCCTGCCCAGAGTCAGACATCATTCTTACCTGTCCGAACTCTGCTCACTGGCCAGGTATCCAAGTGGGTAATGGCCCCGCGTAAGACGTTCACAACTCTAGGAGCCCACGGCACCGAAAAGCAGGTGATACCTGCTATGGCCAATAGGGCAGCATGCCATCCAGAGGCTCGAGAGGATCACCCATTCACCGAGGGGTCATGTTTTCTCCCAGGCAGATCGCACCTCCTGTTCCTGGTGCTGCTCCTCCCGGGCCTCTTGAAACTGAGCTTTCCATAAGCAACAAATTGCTCCATTGATTTTCGGCGGGGAGGTTTGGGCCGGCACCGTATCCTGCTCGCTGCGCCATGTATAATGCAGAGTCTCTGGTCCTACTCCCTGCAACCAGAACGCAGGATATGGTGAGGCCAAAAAGGAACACCCACGGAGCCATAGATAGGGAAAGACATACCACTATATTTTCGCTGGCGGCTGGTTGGAGACACAGGACGCAGTAGCTGCAATCAGCCGTCCTTTCTCTGCCAACCAACCAACCCCTAGCATAGCCATAAGAGTTATATTAGTGGCTAATGGCTAACTGGTTACAGCTGATGGCCAAATAGTCACAGCTGATGGCCATCTACTACCCGAGACAGCACCTTTCCAAGTGAGGTCGAGAGCCTGGAACTGCTCTCCTGTCTTTGTCCCCACAGAAGGAAATAAAAAAGATTAGAAGGTAAGTAAATAAAATAGAGAATAGAAAAGCAATATAAAAGATCAATGAAACTGAGAGCTGTTTTTTTGAAAAGATTTAGAACATGACAACCTTTAGCTAGACTGAGAGAGAGAGAGAGAGAGAGAGAAGAGAGAGAGAGAGAGAGAGAGAACTCAATTAATAAATCAAAATGAAAGAGAAGACATCAGTACTGATGCCACAGAAATAAGCTTATGCCAATAAATGAGATAACCTAGAAGAAATGGATAATTCCTGGAAACATACAACTGGCCAAGACTGAATCATGAAGAAATAGAAAATCTAAATAGATGAACAATGAGTAAAGAGATTGAGTTAGTAATCAAAACCCTCCCCAAACAGAAAAACCCAGGACTAGATGGTTTTACTGGTGAATTCTACTAAGTATTAAAAGAGGAATTAATGCCAATTCTTCTCAAACTCTTCCAAAACATTAATATGGAAGAAGTACTCTTAAACTCACTTCTTAAGGCCAGCATGACTCTAATACTAAAGCCAGATAAGGAAAACACAAGAAAACTGTAGACCAATATCCCTGATGATTCCAGAAGCAAAACGCTCAACAAGACTTTAGCAAACCAAATTCAACAATATATTTAAAGGATCAATACACCATGATCAAGTGGAATTTATCCCGGGTATGCAATGATGGTTCAACATACATAAATCAAGAAATGTGATATGCCAGGTAGCCGGATTGGCTCAGTTGGTTAGAGCGCTAGCTCTGGACAACAGGGTTGTTGGGCTCGATTCCCACATGGGCCAGTGAGCTGCGCCCTCCACAACTATATTGAAGGACAATGACTTGAGTTGGAGCTGATGGGCCCTGGAAAAACACACTGTTCCCCAATATTTCCCAATTAAAAAAAAAGTGATAAGCCACATTGATATAATAAAAGAAAAATCACATGCTCATCTCAAAGGATGAAAAAAATAAAGAGTATTTGGACAAAACACAATATCTTTTCATGAAAACACTCTCATCAAATTGGGTACAGAAGGAACATACTTCAACATAATACAGGCCATGTATGACAAATCCACAACTAACATCATACTAAACAGATAAAAAAATGTAAGCTTTTACTTTAGATCAGGACAAGACATTCAATATAGTACTGGAAATTTTAGCTGAGAGCAGTGAAACAAAAATAAAAAATAAAAGACACTGAAATCAGAATGAAAGAAGTAAAATTTTCTTTGTTTGAAGGTTATTTGATCATATATATATATATATATATATATATATATATATATATATCTATATAATTCTAACAGCTCAACCAAGAAACCATTAGAACTGATCAACAAATTCACTATACTTGTGGATACAAATCAATGTACAGAAACCAGTTGCATTTCTATACACTAACAAAGAAAATGTCTACAAAAAGTAATACAATCCTATTCACAACAATATCAAAAATAATAAATACTTAGGAATAAATTCAACCAAGGTAGTGAAAGATCTGTACAATCTAAAAGATCTGTAGAAAACTACAAGACTTTGATGAAAGAAATTGAAGAGGACACAAACAAATATAGATATCATTGTGTTTATGAATCAAAAGAATTAATATTGTTAAAATGCCCATGCTACTCAAAGCCACATAAAAAATCGTTACAATGACTATCAAAATTCCAATGATGGTTCTCACAGAAATATTAATAGAAAGAAAAAAACCTTAAAATTTTCATGGAATCAAGATCCCCAAATAACCAAAGCAATCTTGAGGAACAACAAATTAGGAAGCATCACTCTTCCTGATTGCAAAGTATACTGCAAAGCTATAATAATCAAAATATATGTTCCTGGCATAAAATAGACATGTAGACTAATAGGACAGTACAGAGACCCCAGGAATAAATCCCGGCATATACGGTCAAGCTATATTTGATGAAGGAGCCGAGAATGTTCAATGGGGGAAGAATAGTGTCTTCAATAAGTGATATTGGGAAAACTGGATAACCACATGCAGAAAAATGAAATCAGACTCTGATCTTACAACACTCACAAAAATTAACTCAAAATGGATTAAAGAGCTAAGCATAAGACCTGAAATGGTGTAACTCCTGGAAGAAAACATTGGGAAAATGCTCTGCTCTTGGCAAGGATTTTTAAATTATGACACCAAATGCCCAAGCAACAAAAGCAAAACTCAGCAAATGAAACTACATCAGACTTAAAAGGGTCTGCACAACAAAAGAAGCAATCAACAAAATGAAAAGGTAACCTATGGAATGGGGAGTAATATTGCAAATCATATCTGATAAGGGGTTAATTAATACCCAAAATATATAAAGAACTCCTACACTTCAATAAGAACAACAAAAATCAAACAACCCAATTAAAAAATGGTCAGAGAAAACTAAATAGACATTTTTACAAAGAAGACATACAGATGGCCAACAGGTACATGAAATGGTACTCAACATCACTAATCATCAGGGAAATTCAAATCAACATCACGATGAGACATCACCTCACACCTGTTAGGATGGTTATTATCAAAAAGACAAGAGATAGCAAGGATGTGAAGACAAAGGAACCCTTGTGCACTGTTGAAGGAAATGCAAATTGGTTCAGCCACTGTGGAAAACAGTATGGAGATCCAACAAATTATTAAAAAGAGAACTACTGTATGATCCAACAATCCTACTAGTGGGTATGCATCAAAAGGGAATGAAATAAGGATATGTAAAGCGTGTCTGTACTCTTATGTTCATTGTAGCATTATTCACAATAGCCAAGATATGAAAACAACCTAAGTGTCAGTCAAGAGATAAATGGATAAAGAAAATGTAATTGATATATATACACATCCATTAGAATATTATCCAGCTATGGAAAAAAGGAAACTCTGCTCTTTGTGACAACATGGATGAAGTTTGAGGGCAATATGCTAAGTGAGATTAGTTAGACAGAGAAAGACACCAACTATATGATCTCTCTTATATGTGAAATCTATAAAAGCAAGCTCATAGAAACAAAGATTCACTTGGTGTTTCCCAGGAGCTGTGCGGTGGGGAAATGGGGAGATGTTGGTTGGAGTGCAAGCTTGCAGCTAGAAGATGAGTAAGTTCTGAAGAAATTCACGGAATTGTGATTATAGTTTACAACATTGTATTATACACTTCAAAGTTGTTAAGGGACTAGATCTTCAATGTTCTCACCACCACTAAAAAGAAACAGTGATTATATAACAGGACAGGAACATTAGCTAATGCGACAGTGGTGATCATCATAAATGTATCAAATTAACATGTGGTATACAACAAACTTACACAATGTCACATGTCAATTATATCTCAATTGAAAAAAGAGGAAAAATAAAAAGATGTCAGAAAGAAAGAAAGAAAGAAGATACAGTCCAATTCTGAGCTTGTCTGGTGTCAAGCCTCACCTTCCTCCCACCTGTAATGAAAAGGTTTCACAGAGGAAGCAAATACCTGTTCTGGTATTTGAAGAAAGGACAAAGTGGAACTTGGCAGGTAGACAACAGGGAAATGGAAAGCCCGCCGGACACAGAATGTGCAGAGACACTCTGTACACACTACGGATATTGTCATCAAAGAACTGTAAACTTCGTTTTTATAATAAAAATAAAAGAACTGTAAACTTGGCCATAAACATGAGAATAGTTGAGAAGACACTGGAGGGAAAGACAAAGGCCAGATAAAGCCAACGTTCTTGTATGCCATGCTGACTATCAAGGCTTTATTTGATGACATGTGAGAGAGATAAGTCATTAGCCTCCTTCCTTTTGTATGCTTTGATGTAATGTTATTAAAACCCCTTTGTACAGGTCTTATCCTTGAGGTTCTTAGTGTGTTTGTTATTGTATAAAATAATGTTTATTTATTTGTTTTTTTTAAACAACATAAAAGATGTAGTAATAAACAGTGCTTACATATATTATCAGTCAATAAATGCTAGTGATTAGTAGCACCATCAATATTACTGATTATTATTTTCTCAGATTATCTTTCCTCCACGCCTCTCCTATCTAAGAGAAGAAAATCAGCTTGCCTGAGTAATCCACGAGGAGATAGCAGGCTCTAGGAAACAGCCCAGGTATTCTCCACTTTCAGTCATTGTCTTCATTTTATACTTTCAACAGAAACTCCTTCAGTCACATCAGACACATCCAAAAGCCATCAATGACTAACTTCCGGAATCCCTGCTTTAATTTCTCTTACATGCTGCCAATCGTTCTGGGCAGACCACTGAACTTCCATTTGCATAAAACTGTTATATCTCTTAAAAAATGTTTACTCTTCAGTTCTGAGAGGTTTACTTCATGTTTAAAAAAATCCTTTTATATTTCGACTAAATGACTCCATACAATTAAAATTTCATGACAATGGCAAATGCATAAACATCTCTTTAAATCAATGCTAGGGTTAGGCAGATTGGAAAAAGACTCTTGTCTCCTTATGCCACAACTGCGAGGAAGGAGATTTTTAGAATACTCCATTTATGAAAATGTCAGTCTTTCTCCAATTGTCTAGCTGGCTCAACAGCTTCAGCCGCTGGAGGAATTGAGATACATAGGCTATTATGTAATGTGGGTGTAAGTGGTACTTTACTTTTATTCCTTTATTCTGGGAGGTGTTATAAATAAAATCCTTAACTGCAGGGATTTGTCAGGTGACTCCACTGAGCTGTACATACTCCCTCACACGGAGTATTGACCAAGCCCAATAACATTTAACAACTCATACTGAGATCATTTTCAAAGGCATAAATATGTACAGATAAAACCCCACAGCACGCTGCAGCAGCTAGAGAACACATCGAAACCAGGTACTGTCTGAGATGTACTGAATGCAGCTCTCACAGTGAAGAGATCAATTTATTCCATCAACTGCAATGAAGAAGCCAGAGATTAAAACTAGTCAAGTGGTAGAGGTAAAAATCTGAGCCATTACACACACACTTCATCCTTTTTTCTTGACAGTTTGGCTTTTCATCAATTTATCTTAAAGCAGCACCTTATTCAGAACTTGTAAGTGCCTGATTCTGCACAGATATTTTTCCCTATGGGGGTACTGAAATTTTAGACAGATTTACTTTTCTGTTTTAAAGATGGAATAATAAGAAGAGAAATTAAGTAACTTTCCCATGATCCCAAAGTAAATGATTGATGCTGCAATCAAAACTTCCCGGCTTCTCGTAGGAATTTTGGAACTCTAGAATTCCTGTGCAAGAGACATATTACAATGCAGTTGAGAAAGAAATGGAAGCAAGAGACAGACCCATGAGGGACACATAAGAGTTTATTTCATTGTAGGAGGCAATAGTCCAATTACAAGTGCACCCACTTGTGGTATATTTTATCCCAGACTTTGCAATACTGAGGATTAGCTTGACAATAGGAAAGAATGAACAAAACTAAGGAAACCAGCTTAATATCTCCAACTGCTCAGAGTACCTATTATTAAACTTGCAATAGGATGGTGATAATCACAGTAAATATATGTTAACTAGCGGTAGTTAGTACTTATTTTCTCGACACCGTGCCAATTACATTACATGGATTATGCCATGTGATTCTCATGACAACCGTAGGATGTATGAATTATAATTATCACCATTTGACAGATGAAGAAACTGAGTCTTAGAAAGATATAAAACTTCAGCATGATTACAAGCAAGTAAGTAGAAGATGCGTTTTGAACTTCAATCGTTTGATATGAAAACCCACACACTTAGCCACAGCTTCCCAAGATTTCCATGACTATTCAATATGGATTGAATTATGGGTTCATAATCAATGTATCCCTGTTAAAATGTGGATGTTAATGATTTGATAGCTATGCCTCAAATTCTGAACTGATTTATAATTCAATTCAATGTATGAAACCATTACATAAGTTGTAAGATTTAGAAGTATTGGGGATACTTCTAAAATGGGATTTGGGGATTTAGCTTATGCCAGGATGTCCTGAATTCTAATACAGTGTCTAGAATCGTGCTTGCAAAAACTTATTCCACCCAAATGGTCATTGAGGTAAACACATACAAAACAAGGCAAAGGAAGACAAACAAAAAATTAAATTGGACTTGAGCCCTAAACCCTTAGAAAGAATTCTGGTTGGCTAGGTTAGAGAGTAGAGGTATAAATACGTCAAACTAATTTAAATGTATATCTCAGGATTTAATGTTTTTGAACTGATTAGTGGTTACATATCTTAATTCCAGGATGATTACATATGAATCACTAAGGGGGACTGAAGATGGCGGCCATGAAGGGAAGCTTGCTCTGAGCTTCCATTGTCCCACGTGTGAGTGCCATCCCTTGGGACATCACTGCCTCTGAAGGCCAAAGGCCTGCTTCCTCTCAGAGAATGCACTTGACAAATGTATTGTGGTCTGGTTCCAGTCAAGCAAAATTGGCCTTTGCACCAGTTCCTCATACTATTATCTCCTATTGTCACCTGGCACACACCCTATTTTCAGGGTACAGCCGTTGTGAACTGAAAGATCAAAGAACTAAGCCTTGATGAGTTTAACGGGAAATATTTGGTGCTCTTCTTCTATCCTTTGGATTTCAACGATTGTGTGTTCTACAGAAATTATGCATTTAGTGACAAAGCCAATGAATTTCATGAAGAGAAATGTGAAGTTGTTGCAGTTTCTGTGGATTCCCCCCTTTAGCCATCTTAGCCCTGGATATTATTTAGCCTGGATAAACACACTGAAGAAGAATGGCGGTTTGGGCCAACGAACGTCGCACTCTTGTCAGATTTGATCACACAGATTTCCTGAGACTACGGTGTGCTGTCAGAAGGCTCTGGTCCTGCACTGCAGTTCTCTACATAACTGACTTCAGTGACTCAAGCCTTTGAGTGTCGATGGTCTCCCTGTGGGCACAAACATGGAAGAGACCCTCCGCCTGGTGAAGGCATTCCAGTTGGCGGAAGTCGATGAGAAATCTGACCAGCAAAACTGGGCGTCAGATTCTCCTAGATCAAGCCAACCGCTGACAGCTTCCAAAGAATACCCTGAGAAGGTAAATCAGTAGACTATCCCATGTGCACCTGCTTCTTCTCAAAAGAACCACAGTTGGAACTCACTGTTGCATTTCAAAGACGATTATGTATAGAAGGCAACAAAAAACTGATTATGCTTGCATTCATAAATATTACTCTAAATGTTTTATTTTTGTAACGTTGGCTAAGGCTTTTTAAACATGGTTAGTACTAACATAAGTGTTTTTTGATGACTAAGCTAGTTTACAGAAAGCCTAGTTCATCTATTTCTTTGATCATGTCTTCAATGGGGAACAGTGTCCTCAGCCTTACTGGAACTTTGTGTGCACCAGAGTAAGCGCCACAAGTATCAAAAGCTTCTGAGCAAGGGTCCTGAAATTTTCTTCTGATTCTTTGTATTAAACTGAATTTTCTGTTAAGGTAACAAAGATCATAGTTTTAAGGTGTTAGCATCACCTGTCTCATGTATATATGATTGAAACAAATATGAATCATGTTTTTAAAAAAATAGGGCGGCAAAGTGACTTATTGGTCATGCATGTTCTTCATCCCTGTTATTTACAGTTTATATAGTATTTTACTTATTGTATTTTGTTAGCTGACTTACTATCTACATATATTTCTAGATATTAAGTGTAATTATAAAGGACATTTATTAAATCTAGGATTTCATTTTGAAATCATTGTGATTTTTTTTTCTGAAGCCCTCAATGTAAAGTATATAATGAAAACATTCTGAAATGTTTTTATTTTAACACCAAAACAAGAATCATTAAGGGATTCTTAAAAACACAATTTATAGGGCTAAATCCTGGGGGGAGTATAATTCAGAATTTCTGAGATAGGGCCTAGATAAACTCTTTTTTTTTTTTAAGCTCCCTGGAAATTTTGATGTTGAGCTAGTTTGGGCAACCACTGCCTAGAATCTTTTAATCAGGTACAGTGACTCCTATCCCTAGCATCAATAGCCTAATCAACAGGGCAGAACTAGGGGTGATGTGTCCTCTACTTACTTGTCCCTGTCACATCCACCTCCTTTATATGGGCTAAGAGTGGTGGTAGAAGGGTCATCCTTCAATCTACTGACTTCCCAGAGGGGTGACACCAATTTTGAGCACCACTTTCTGCTTAGATCCATTAACAATGACAACAATAATTAAAATGCATGGGAAGTAGAAATACCATAAATGAGAAATCTATTAAAACCTCTGGGGCTTCCAAGGGAAGAGTGATTTTCACTTGAGAGATGAAATAAACGTTCATGAGCAAAAGAGACAGTTTGCAATGCATTGAGAAAGGAATGGAAGCAAACTAAGAGACACACACTCATGAGTTTAGTTCATCGCAGGAGGCAGTGATCCTTTAAATGAGCAGGGTGTGCTTTAAGAACTTGTGTATTTCACCTTCAGACTTTTACAGTATGGTGAATTAACTGCCTCAAGGAAGAAGGTATCATGTAAATTGGGCCTCTAAAGATGGTATGTGTGAGAGAGAACGGAGTTTATATTTAAATTCTGTATTACAACTGTAGAAAATGTGGATGGTTAAATGTTTTACCCTGAAAATAGAATTGAAGAATGTAAGCATCCTAAGCATTTTCCATTAATTCTATTAATGTTATATAAATTATGCTTAATGAGCTTTTTCAATAGAATAGAAACATTGAAGAGGAAAATATGCTCTTTAATTGGTACTAAAATATGGAAGGCTTTGGAAAATACACAAGTTTGCCCAGTATTAATTTCCCTTATTGTCTCAAATTAACAATAGCTATATTACTCACTCTCATTATGCAGTCCTTAAAGAGAAAATGATTGTGTAAGGCTTTTTTATGATTATATTCTGAAGCAATGTGATAAGTTTTCTTGAATGAAGACATGAAATGAAAACCTTTCCCACCTTTGTTTACTATTTGAAACACAGGCTTTAGAATTCCTTTCACAAAAAAATCTCCCCTGGAATCTCAGACCTTTCCTCTGTGTGGGTTGCAAATTTCTGACGTACAGTGGTCTTTGAATGAAGACAGCCGTGTTCTTCTAGGAGTTATTCCATTATTCAGCAGTTATAGAAGAACGTCATGTCTGTAATGAGTATGCACACCTTAGAGTCCTAACGTTCATACAAAAACCTCTAGCAATCTCCCAAATTTTAGCCATTGATGTAACTCTTTATTTTGCTCTCCAAGTTCATTGACTCTGTCAAAGTTTTCACTCAGATTTTATGAAGTCCCCCTTTTCAGCTTAATGAACTTTGGAGCCCTTTACCCCATCGTCTTCTTCTTTTTCATTTTGATTTACTTGATTTTACATACTTGATTTACTCTTCTCTGCCTTGCTGATTTTTTTAAAACCTAAATTCACTTAGCCAGACATTAAATTCTAGCTTAATCTATCCTCTTTCGCATTCTTTAAGCACTTCAATATGAATTAAACTGCTACCAGCTACGGGGAAATCATGTGTATTGATGTATTTTTTTCCCTCAGATTAATGTGTTCTATGTTTACATTATTTAATAGCGTTTTATAAAATGTCCACCTCATTCACTTTCACCAATGAACACATTATCTGTTATTCAGGCCTTCTCTATAAACCTCTCCATAAGTGCTCTGGCCTTCTGCTCCTCCTGCAGTGTTTAAATTCAGCATTTCATTCATTTCATTAAACTTCGTAATTTCAACATTTTATACCCTGCATGTATATAGTTTTTTACAATTTAGAGCACACTGTTAGGATAAATTGGTGAGGCAGATATTATATCTCTTCCTCAACTTTCAGATAGAAAAACTGGGCTAAGTGAGCTGCCCCCATTATCAGGCTAATACGTGGTGTCGGAAAATTTAGACTCAGGTGTTCTAACTTCAAGTCCTGTATATTTGCTTCGATGCCAAAATGTTGTATCATCTATTCAATGTCCTATTTTTGTTTTATTTTATTTAAAGTTAGAATATAAGTTCTCTGACAGGAGTCATCATGTCTCGTAATTATTCTAGAAAACAGAAAAACTAAACAGGAGCACATTTTCTGCAATCAACTAACTGGTTAATTAACATAAATTATCATTCATTTTACTTAGATGATAGCCTCCATTTTAACTAATTTGCCCATTAGAAGTTCTGTTTTATCCTTTAGTTCCAGAAGAGGAAAACATATACTTCTTTCTCCAAATATAATGGGAAAAGTAAATATTTTTTTTATTTGACTTAGAGTTTTGGCCCACGATTTGATTTTGCATGATAGTCCCCTGTTTGGAAAAACCTCTTAGGAAGACTAGACCAGTAGATGGCTCTCTAATTCCTGAATTATAAAGGAGAATGGAGCTAATACATTTGACTTCTGGTGAACAGATTTGATTTGATTACACCAATGACAGGCGTAAACTTTATGCAGACTTGCTGAAATGGGACACTTTATGTTGTTTGTCATGTAGATTAAAATGGGAAAGCTATTCTTGACCCTTCTTGTCCTTGACAAGTTCCAGAGATTGTTGAAGGAATTAGCACCAGCAAGAAAGACAATTTGTTCTTCTCTGGATAGAACACTGAATTTATCAGTGCAGGGCGAGTCCTTCCCAAGAGTTACGTTACTAGGAGAACCGGAACTAATAGCAAAAAAATTGATACAGTTCTTTTTGTCAGGTGGCCCAAACTTCCTTGTCACATTGTGGTATCTGATGTAAGTGCAAAAATGTAGGATCTATTTATTTTTACTACGACGGAGATGGAATGTGGGGAATTTAGAAACAGGAGACATAGAAAAAATAAAGTATACCAACTTATCCTTCCCAGATATCATTATGCTTTTTGTGTTCTCATATGAAAAAGTTTGAAAACAAAGAAAATCATGTTTTTAAAGTATTGGCCAAATGCTATTCCAGCACTAAAAAAGAAAGGAAGAAATATCACGTTTGTCAACATATGCATGAATGTGTCTGTATAAACATGTTTGTGTATAGGAACATAGTTTCAGGCCTTTCAAAGCAATTTCTTGCCTTGTTCAGAAATCATTGTACATTCAACTGCTCTTTTTCAGAAGCCAACTTTTAAACATCTTCTAAATAATCCTGGCAGAAGATAAATATGCATCCTGTCGGAACTTACTCCTGTGTTTTGAGACGTGGTTAATTTCAGTATCACTTCTTACAAACAAGACAGGGAAAGCCCAAGTGCTATCTTCAGAAGAATCTGCATTAACAGGTGAAGAATCCCTGTATGGTTTCTAATGGGCTGAGTGTGGAATTTATGTATAGCTTTGGCTTTCACAGTAACTTTATGCTATTTTGAAGAGCTCTGAATACATATGATTTGAATGAACGTAGCATTATACATATTTGAGGTTTGGAATGACACAGTCAACTAACCACTCATATAGATAATTTCAGTGGCTAGGACACAGCAGTGTATTTCACATAGCTCACCACCTCATAGGGTTTGCATATGAGATGAATGATCACAATAAGCCATCCTCAATTATTTCCATGCAAGTTGAGGTTCTTGAATGTGCCAGTTCTCTTTAGGATAAAGGAACCTGATCTTAAGCATGAACGGACACAGAAGGATATCAAGATACCTTGCTCTGAGCAGAGCTCATGCAGCCCAGCCTCTCCAGCCTGAAATGCCAAAAGCTCAAGTGTTGTATTTGGCTTCCTTAAGCACTGAGATTAGGAGGACCGGAAAAAGCCACTGAGTGCGTCAGTTTGTCAAATTTCAAATCCATGAAATATGAAAATTAATAGTACTTATCTCAAATGAACTATTCCATGATAAGCATAAGAACTTTCACAAAACCTTTAACTCTTTGGAGGAAAGGGCGTCTCTATTTTCATTCTTAGTTGTTCCTTTTTTACTAGTGTCCTCTTCATCCTAGTCACGTAAATGAATTGATAAGCCAAGTTCTTTTGTCTTCTGATTCTTTCTACATAAGGGGATTTGATAAACACTCATTGAGTTGCCACAACACCAGGTGTCACATAGATAAAATGGACTTTCTTCATGTTTGAACCGTCCTAGGTACTCAAGGTGGATGGGGAATACTTCAAATAGATAATAGAATGAATTATTCTTCTTTGCAACTTGGAGTGTATCTAGGAAAGGAAGGAGCTAAGTAGGGGTAATAAGAATGATAAAGCAAGAAAGAATCTGGGATTTCTTCACCTTCTATTTATAAAACAAACCAATATTAAGATAGTACTTTCATTTTGCTTACAATGTTTAACAGTACTTTTAGCTGGTTCCAGTATTGAAAGTCACTACTCTTTTACGGTTATCATAGCAGGTGGTGCTAAGCTCACATAAAATCATTTTTAGAAATACCTTTCTGCATATCCTGGAATTGAAGACTAAGGCTTAAAGCCCGGGATAAGTGGACATAAAGTAGCTCCTACGCTAGAGAGGGAGCTGCCCAAAGTGAGGGCCAGATACCTCCATCAGGCTTTGGTAAGAACAAGTTCTGGGCCTTACCCCTCACTCCAGCTTCTGCCTCCCAGACTTTATAAGGTGAAGAACAGAGGGTATCATCAGATTCGAGAGGCACTGAAATGAGGAGTGCTAGGACTTTCCCTCTGATTCCTACAGTCAAGGGGATGCTAACTACCTCCATGTCTAATGAGGGGGCACAAAGAATATCACTTGTAAATATGGAGGGTTACTGAAAGAAATAAGGGTGCTAGCTCCTTCCCATACCAGGTGTCAATTTAGGTAGTAACCTTGTTTATTCTTTCTGCACCTACCTGATCTAGGGGAAAGAGATCTAGACAGAGATACTTGAGGACAAAAAGGGGTCAGTGCTGAAGCTGACGATACTTGCACATTTTGTTTTGGCAAAGATGGCTGAGTATCCCTTGGGAACCAGTGGACACTATAGCTGATGGCTCAGCACCCACTTTCTGGCTGCTAATTCACCCACAAGGCTGGCTACCTGGTGAGCATGCCACATCACCAAAAGGCTGTGAGTGGCCGCACTGAAGGACAGGAGCTGAAGCTGGGTGGGATCAGCGGAGTCTTACCCAAGAGTGTGCTTAGAAGCACTCATTGTTCATCATCAAAATAGAGCTGGCCTTAGGCATGGACAATCAGGCTGGAGGTGTGAGTACTGAATTCAACTAGACTAGACTTTTAGTAGCTCAACCATGTAGGAAAACTATGAGATTGGCCCAGTAAATTGATAACATATATATATTTTTTAAACCAAGAAGGGGAGATTCCTTGCAGTTCATTGAAGATAACTGTGAAAAAAAATAAAGCATTTCATGCTCGCATCCCTGCCATGTTCAAGGCACATTATAAACTGCTATGTGAGGAGCTTGCTGTGGCCGGGACCATTCAAAGCACATTAATTTTGAGGACATTAACTCTTTCCTATTTTATTTTGATGTCCCAATCAGAATACCCGGTTGCCTGTTCTAAATTCCAACGTCACATTCATGTACATGAGTATTTTTAGATATTTAAAGTGATAAAATGACTGACTTACATGGTACCAACTAACACACTGATTTTATAACCCATTTTGCTTAAATATTATTTTTTGCTTCTAGGCAACTCAAAAATTGAGAACAGATTTTTGCCAAAGCAGTGAACTAAGCCCTAGTGATGTCACTCACTCATCTGATTCCCATTACAACATTCAGAGATTTTACAGCTGAGCACTTCCCACCGTCTTTCTCATTTGTTGTTTGAGTCCAAAATTTTGGTATCTCTCTCTGTGGCAAACCAGTTCGGAAAGAATCAGGACTCCAGGGGCGAGGTAGAGGGGTGGAAGGAAAGAGAAAGTGAAAATGTCAATTGCTATTAAATAAACTAGAAACTGTTGAGAAGGGAATTTTTACTACACTGACTACTCTCACCACTGGAATGTCCTTAAAGGGTATATTTAAGAATACGTTTTTGCTTCACATTCTTGTAAAAAATCTGCGCTGTCCTCCATCACTATCAAGGAGAATAGAATAGCTAGGTAAGATCGGACATTAATAGGCAATGAATACGTTAAAGATGTCTGACTGTCTTCTGCAGTCAACAAGCAGCCTACGATAGATAAAATGACCACACAGAGTATGTCTGTGCAGTCTGTATGATGATGGCACATTTCCACGTAGCTTATTGCTTCCACAAAGAAAATCCACCAGCCCTCACCCATGAGTAATTTGATTAAACACAATCAGCCAAATTGCTTGTTTTCTGCAAATAAGAGACCGTTAATTCTCTCGTGGAAACACAGCTTATTTTACTTGTTCTCTTTCAAAAAGGAAGAAAACAATAAAAAAACTAACATATTTTTCGTGTACTTCCAATACATTTTTGTTTATGGTACCCACATGTGCTCTACATTATTTAAAACCCTCATCCTAGAAACCTAGCCCTCTGAATATAATTTTTGACAGTAATATTGGGTGAGAAAGTAGTCATTTCCCATTTTGAATGTTATGGAAATTCTTCTAAGAGGCACGCCTATTTGTGTAAATAAAACAAGATGCCATTCTCCGAAACTGGTTCCTCTTTACAGCTGAGGAAATTAACCGCAGATTTGGGAGTTCCAAAGAGAAGAGTAGGCTAATGATAACCAATCTGAATTGCATGCAAATTAATGTGACACATGGAAGCAGATTCAAGTGCAAAGACACTGTGAACATCAAGAATTTCGGCTAATTTGATAGCACAAAGAAATATGTATTTTTCATATGCAGGAATCTTAAAATAATCATAGGGTTTTAGTCAAACATGACCAAAGCCCTCGCAAGTCTCATTTAACTTGTGACATTACCGTCATGGCCTTGGACTAGAATATGGGAACGATGATCTGTCTCCCTGTGCCATGCATTCTTCCCCTGATTTGTAAAGCAATTTCCACTAACTGCACCTCTGCATTAAATATGAGCACAGGCGGGAAATGGCACACAGTGCTGGCTAGAATGTCTTCTGCAAGTGTTTATTGCAGTTTCCAGCCCACATTGTTACCAGAAAAAATGGAGAACTGACACAAATCTGCAGATAGTTTAACCATGTAGGATCTGCAGTGATAAATATTACATAGGGGTGAGTGGCATATAGGTACTGAGCTTTGCAAAATCTACACATTCTGATTTTAAAATAAAAATAATAAAATACAGTGCATCCTTCAAATTAATTTTCCCCAAAACATGCCTAGATGTTAGTATGTCTGTGGCTAAGAGGCAGCGCAGAATTTTTCACATTTGTTTGTCTGACCAACTGGGTTCTGACTCTTAGGTCATTACATTTTTAAGGACATACATCTTTTATAGATGACCCGATAAATTATTTTTCTTGTGAAATTTTTAAAATGTTGCTATGAAATATTTTCTTTTTCTTTTCTTGCACCATACCAAAACATTGGCTTTTCCTACCTCCCCCCCACGCTACTCCAGGGCTAAATAATCTAGACAACGTCCTTAGATGGTGAAAGACACATGGTATAATGCTTAATAGCATGAATTCTAGAGTCAGATTTCTGCTACTTGCTAAATGGTCATGGCTAAATTTTTTAGCTTTGCTGTGCCTCAGTTTCCTCAATTGTAAAACACAATAATAATGTTCCTATTGTTATGAAGACTAAAGAAGTTAAGAGGAATAAATAGAATTAATGGGTTAAGAGGAATACGTAATTCATATTTGTAAAGAAAACCTTAGGACAATACTTGACACATAGTAAGTGCTACAAAATCTCTTGCCAAATCATTAATTAATGTGTTTAGTAAATATTTATTGAATAGCTAAATTGTTTACTTTTTCAGTAAGTCCTCTTTTAAGAAGAAGAAACAAATTATAGAATCATCAGTCAGTATGTTTTACCAGTTCTTTCTTTGCTATCTAGCATAACTTATTGGGCCACGTATATAGGCACAAGTTCCTCTGAGATGTGTGTGGCTGGGAGGGTTTCCTCCAACAGTTCACAATGATTATTACCACAGAATGTGTACTCAGCATCTTTATTTTTATGACACATTTCTACTCAGCTTGTTGTACTTTATACATTCAGTGATTTGACAAACCTAATATACCAAAGTATAACATTAGTATTTCCAATACAGTATTTTTTTTCCACATTTTTAAAAATCCAAAATGAAATAGTTTAATTGAGCAACAGGGTAAATGTCTCTTTTTAATTCTAGAAAATAGCAAAATACACAAGTGGAGAGAATAGTAATATGCTGAACCTCCATGTACTTACTCCTCCCTACAACTTCCACATTTATCAGCTCATGCCCAATCCTGTTTTACCTATATCAGCACTACTCTTGCCCTTCCAGATCATTTGAAGCAAATCTCAGACATCATATCATTTCATCTGAAAATATTTCAGTATGTACCTCTGAAGAAATAAATTCATTAAAAAAAAAAACCAAAGTGGAAAACCATATCATTTTCACTTCACCTGAAAACCACAATTGTCAGTGGTTCTTTTTTTTTCTTAATTAGTTTCAGGTGCACAAGACAAAGTAATACTTAGACGTTTATCATTTATATCCCTCACACTGTGGACCCCCCTCCCCCATCCACTATCTCTCTGACATTGCTCCGAGCCATCCCATTTCCACTGTCTCCCCTCCCAATGCTGCCAATACAGTATTTTTAATTGAGACCAAAACATCATCCAAATACATTTCTTCATTGGGAACACTCTCTGTGGAGTAAAAATATTCTGTCACCACTGTTGTTATAGACACTTATTCACCCTGGAATGTATTTCCATTGTAAAATTTAAGGTTCCCAACATATCCACAAACAAAATTTTCTCTTGTCTACATATTGAGCATTTATAACTATTTGATAGTTATTCGCTTCATTTTTTTTTTCTGGTTTCCATTGAAGATATTTTGGCCTAAAAATATACTAGGATTAATTTTCCAATGTAAAGGGTTTTAAATGCAAAGAAAGCTATTTTATGTGATAAAAAGAAAAAAAAAAGGTGAAGAAGAAGCCCCTTTCAGAAGTTTAAGGTCAGCTGGCAAGGAAAGTATGTAAAATTAATCACACTGGCTTTTGGAGCATGCACTTTGGACTTGAATTCCAGCATTACTCATGATGAGAACTTGGGCTCTGAGCTTTTATTTCCCCATCTGTAAAATGGCAATAAAACATCTACCTTATTGGGATATTGAGGGGATCAAGAGATGCTTAGTTTAGGGACTGGTACACAGTACAAGAGAATTCTTAGTTGAGATAGCTGTTAAATTAATCAAGACATCCCAATCACAAGTTATAAGTCCCTTGAGGACAAGTACCATATACTCCACCAAACGTTCTGAGCAATCAATAAAACAGTCATTGATTGGCAGGCAAAGCAAACATCTGATTCCAAAAAGATTACAGAATAAATCAACTGGATGGATAGATAGGTCACGAAACATAGAGCTTGCCCAAGCAATATCTGCATTGAGGAGGAAGCTGCTGGCTCTAGTCTAATTCACAGGATGAAATCATTTCCACTCGTCATGATCAATATTTAAATATTAATTCTATGTGTTCTGGAAAGACAAAAAAAATGATGACTGTCAATTTGTAACAATATGCAAATTGTGCTAGAATGATCAATATCTTAAGAACTTCCTTCAATGGGTTCATATTTATAGTATTAGCTAATTAATCTTGATTTAATATTCAAAGAGCTTCCTAAGCTTCAGGTAATATAAAACATTCTCATTAAAATATAATTTGATTTTTTTCTTTTCTTAAAAAATTCAATTCCATGTTGCAGAAACCAGGAGGACTGGTTCCAGAAATCTCAGACACTTAGCTTATTTGGATTTGCATGAAGCTCAAATTGGCTGAGCAGAATCCTGCTTTAATGGATGCCTCCTATGGAGGAAAATCGGTTTGTTTCATGTAAATTGAATAAATTTACTATTTTCTGTCCCTTCCATTTGCAGAGCTGGACATAACTTGAACATTATGTATATATTTCTAATGGGAATTCATTTTTGTTCTCTAACAAGCTATTGTACCAGAAAGTGAGTCACAGAAAAAAGGCCTTGCTTACCCTGCAGGAAAAATATTTGAAAATCTAAAAGGCTAGACTTCAGGATGGGAAGTGGCCAATTGTGAGGAAAATTCTCTCTTTTTTTTTTTTTTTTACATTATTAAAAACACCTGAAAAAGCATTTATAAATTTTAGGGTGTGAACTAAATATAGATATCCAATATTGTCAAATTTTTCTCTTTCTGGATAGTTTTTTGAGAGGTTATAATGCTGGGAACACAGTGGAGCAATATGGACTTCTTTGGCTTTCAATTTCATTACACATTTGTTTCTGTTTGGTCTGGTTCTTAGAATTAAATCCGTACTACAATTTACATAATTTTTAGAAAAATAAAATAAAACAATGCTCTATAGTACTTTTTATTTGTCGATTTATTCATTTTTCTGAAAACTTTGCTTTCTCCAGTACATGAGAGTACAAGACGCCCATCATTTGAATCTCTCTATTCACTTTGACCCCTATTTAACCAACATCTGGCAATAAACTGTGAGTTTAGACAAAATTATAGGTATAGATTGTAGACATTTAAAGTTAAAATTAAGCGTAAGTGCCACTGATCAGAATCTCTGAGATCTGTGTTTGAGCTGTTTATTGATTAAACAGTTGGCAGAAATTTTGATAACTTTTTTCAAATAAATCTTACAAATTAAAAAATTCAATTCAATGACAAAAAAAATACAAAACTCAGTAAAAGATGGGACAAAATAACTGATCAGGCACCTCACCAAAGAAGATATATGGGTTGTCAAATAAGCATGACAGTATATGCAACATCATATGTTATTAAGGAATTACAAATTAAAGCAACAATGAGCCGCCACTACACTTATCAGAATGGGCAAAATCCAAAACACTGACAACACCAAATGCTGGTGAGAATGTGGAACAACAGGAACTTTCATTCATTGCTGGTGGGAACGCAAAATGGTAGAGCCACTTTGGAAGACAGTGTGGTGGTTTCTTGTAAAAATAAACATACTCTTACCAAAGGATCCAGCAATCTTGCTTCTTTGTATTTACCCAAATCAGTTGAGAACTTATGTCTGCACAAAAACCTGCTACAAACAGATGTTTATAGCAGCTTTCTTCATAATTGCCCAAACTTGGAAGCAACCAAGGTGACCTTCACTAAGTGAATGGCTAAATAAACAGTGGTACAACCAGACAATGAAATATTATTCCATGCCACAAACAAATGAACTATCAAGCCATGAAAAGACTTGGAGGAAACTTAAATGTGTATTCTTTTGTTAAAGAAGCCAGTCTGAAATGGCAACATACTGTATGATTCCAATTATATGACATTCTGGAAAACACAAAACTATGGAGACAGTAAAGAGATCAGTGGTTGCGAGAAGGTAGGGGGACAGAGGGATGGACAGAGCACTCTGAATTTTTAGGGTCCTGAAACTAGTCTGTATGACACTATAATGATGGATGTCCGCTATTACATATTTTCCACACCCATAAAATGTACAACACCAAGAATGAAACCTAATATTAACTATGGACTTTGGGTGATTATGATGTGTCATTGTAGGTTCATCTGCTGTGATAATGCACCACTCTGCTATGAGATATTTATAAGAAGAGTGTCTATGCATGTGAGGGGAAAGGGATATATAGGAAATCTCTGTACCTTCCACTTACTGTTTCTATGACTCTAGAACTACTCTAAAAATAATCTATTTTAAAAATTATTAAGGCTTAATCTAAATTAATTTATATAAGACAATAGAAAGAATGAAAATTCTGCTGGATAACTGAGGATCTCAACGCACTTACAAATAGATACAACTGCCTAATCAATACAATTTAAATATTCATTCACATCCTGATTTATTCATAAAATAGTTATTGATGTCTACTTGTGGTGAATCAAGATATCATGTCTGCCCTCTGGGACCTTACAGTGTTGGGAGAAAAACAGACCATTGATTAATCGCAAAGGAGTGTCACAAGATTTATTTAGAATGCACATATGAAAACCATAATGGCGAAATATGCATATCAGAATCTATCAAAATCGGGAGGTTAAGAAAGTGACCTGGAGGCTGTGACACAACCAAATTGTGACTGGTAAGAAGCAGCTGTCATTGAAGGAAAGTGTCAAAGATAATTTCACTTCTGATGGAAAGGCTCTCAGATAGCAGAGACCTCTGATTTGGCTGTGTAGTTTTAGTGATTTGTGTGTGTGTGTGTGTGTGTGTCTCTGTGTGTGTGTGTGTGTGTGTGTGTGTGTGTGTGTGTGTATTTAATTTTTAGAGCAATTCTTCACAGAAGCAATGAGTAAGGGAGAAATGAAAACTGAAGTGAGGAACTTCTGTAAATTCTATACTGCACAATGGAGCCAGAAGTAGAACTTGAGTTTGGTCTGTTTTCGAAGTTATAATTGGGCTAAGACTTGCACAAAGGCATGTGGAGGCAACCGTTCACCGAAGCAGAGCTTGCAAAGGATTTAGAATAGCTGCTTTGAAACCACCTAACCATAGATACTGTTTCTTGGACCAATGTCTGGTCTGAACCATATCTAAACACTCAATGAGCGATTATGCAAAATTGGGCAAAGGCCAGATGGTTGCTTACTGTCTCCTTGGAACTCTGGAATGGACAGTTTAGAAATAACTAAGGAAGCTTTTCAAATATCTGATCTGGATTATTTCTATTAATTTAAATGTTGTACCTGGGGTGGGAATGGGTGGATAATACTGTATTCTACTTGCCCAGATGTGACATATGACACACTTTATTTCTATAACGTCTCATCCCAAGATGTCTTTTAAAATATTCACACCTAGCATTGACACTTCTACTTTTCTCAGATCTCCTCTTTTCTCTGAGACACACTTCATGTGCTGATGCGAGAGTAACTGAGCTACACAGTGTTTTCTCATAGCAAAACTGACCCTTCATGAGTCACACATAAAAGGATAACTTTCTGGCTGATTTGATTTCATTTGATTTTTAGTAGCTTTGAAATATAGACACATTTTCTCTTCCATTCCATTATTTCTGTCTCCATGTGTATAGCAAAAAAGTGTTTGGGTTATAATATAAAATAGCAGATAAATATGCTATCATCCAAAGTTTTGCATAATTAGTTTAAGTATAATACACTCACTTTTGAAAATGTCCATACTGCCAGGATCATTTCCCCTCCCCTGTGGGGTTGCAGTTCTGCTTTGCATCTCATCTCAGACACATAATTAGTTGTAGCAGGCACATTTAGTGGTCTCACAGCCTACATCACCCAAATCTTCTTTGAACATCATTTTAGTAAAGTAAACCCAGGAAATTCTGTTCACCTTACTTAAATGCTTGTAACTTTAGTATTTTTACAATTTTTTTCTGGCTCAGCACAGATGGGATTTTTCAAATGAAAACCAGATGAAAGTAAACGACAATCTCACCATCAAAACCTTAAGGTAGGAAGACGCAGGCCTAGCTCTGTGCTGTAATCAGACCCGCTTTTGCAGTGAAAGTATGTTTCCAATAACGGCACGGTTACCTTCCATTAGAGACTCAAAGCAGCCTTTTACTTTTTCTTTTATAATTTGACATAGTAAAGGGAGAAGTGGGCTTTCAAATCTCTAATCCGTGTCAACCTGAGATGAAAGTTTTTAGCACTCTGCCTCCGTGGGGGTATTTGGATTTGTAGTTCATTTTACAAATCCTGTTTAACATACAATTAAATAATAATGTAAATATGTGACATAATCTCCCCTGGCTACAAACTTTCACTGACCCTGGTGATTTCCTCCCCTTGGGGTTTTAAATTTGATTTCTATTCCCTACCTTACTGAAACATATATACTCATGCCTTCTTTGGTTGCAATTGGCTGAACAGTCATTTAATGTGTATCTTCTTTAAAATTTATTTGCAATAATTTTCATTGGAGCACAAAAAGAGCCCCTGATTAGAAAGGAGTACTCCTAACTCTGTTGCCAATTGGATTTATTTTGATTTTTTAACTATACATCTAGATTGTCTCCAAAGTAGCCTCTATAACTGGTGCACATTAAAATCACTTGAGTAGCTTTAAAGCTGAGGGCACCTTCTCCAGATGCTCCTATTTAACTGGTTCAGAGCTGGGACCTGGACATTTGCAGTTTTGAAACATTTCTTCATTCATTCTCATATGCAGCCTACTTTGAGACTCACTTTCCTACAATCTAGATTCTCCCTTTTTGAAGGGATTTTCTCCTGTGTTGCAAATTTTGGGTCCTTTTTACATTTTCAGGAGAGTAAAGGAATTAGTCAAGACTGGGAGGAATGTGAATTCATTCCCAGACACACAACCTAATCCTGGAAGAAATCTTTCTCAGTAATAAGTGACATTAGCATCATATCCTAGTTCTAAGAATGGACATGTAAAAGGAAGCTCTATCGGCTTTTAAACTACTTTGAGTGTCTCTACAGTACAGTTATCTGATCTCTCAACAGCATTTAGCACAAACTTTCTCAAAATCAGAGGCCTGGGTGCCTCGATTCTATTAGCCCTTCATATTGTGGTATAATTAGAACTGGCCTCCGACATGGCAAATATTTAAAAACAATAATGTGGTGAAATAACCTATCGGATACTTACAGAATGGATAATTTCTCTAGGGTATTTATATTTCTTCTGTTTCAGGTTTTATTTCTTCCCACCGCAAATGGGGACATCAAAGACGTGGGTCTGAATCAGCTAGCGAGGCATGATCAGAACGGATGGTGCAGATTTTGTTTCATATCGTTTCAGAAAATTTAAGTCAAAAGAAAATATGGTTCTCAAATCTAGAAATGTTGTTTTACATTCCTGGGTTTTCTTCTATGATTTTTATTCCACTCAATGTTCTTTTGCACTTATAATAGAGAAAGAAAACATTCATGATAGAGTGTCATGTTTTATCACTAATAGGATGGCTAAATATTTTTATTACAGAAAATAGGAAAGTCTTTTTAAACTAATATAGCTGCTATGGATTTTTAAGAATGCCACATGGAAAAATTAGCTGTAGTGTATGTTTTATATTTTTCCAAGGTCCTAATAAAATAATATGTAACTAAATATCTCAAGTTATAATTCTAGTAGGTCATCCTTCCAAATGTCTTTCCTCTCTCTTTTCCCTATTATTTCTTTACCTCAAAGTAAAAAGAAATAACCAAAATATTTAATTTGGAGCCCTTCAATATCTATTTTTTAAAAAAGGCCTTGAAAAGAGCAAAGAAATATTTTGCTATATTGATTCAGATGTGGGAAACTTGGATCTGTGAGCATTTGTGTGCCTTTTAATTACTTTGATACAAAAATGGGGCTGAAAGTTCAGTAAAGTTCTAGGGAACCAGTAAATACAATTCAAAGGTAAATTAATAGATTGAAATGAAATAAAATATGAGAATACAATGTGTTTAATGTACCATGGTTAAAGACTGAATATAGAAGAGATTTGAAGTGTAGAGATATGTAAACAACCTAGAGGAGATAATACAGCTTTATCTTGAACAAGCCCAAGATGGAGATTGATAGGAAAAGTTACAATGGAGTCAAATTTAAAAATAGAAAATCTGTCAAAAAAAAAAAATCTCAGAGAATGAAAAAAAATAAATGAAATAAGGACATTTAGAAAATTTACGGTTATAGTCCCGTCTAAGATTTCAGAAGGAAACCTCTACAAAATCTGTGTTTCTCCCGAGGAAAAATGGTCAGGGGGGAAAGACGTAAGATTTAGTTACAGGTCCCTAGTTTGACTTCTTTATCATTTAGTGTACAATATAAGGCATATTGCATTCCCATTTATAAAACTGCATTTGTGATTTGTTTTTATAGGTGTCATGATAACAAAACGCTATTTCCCTATGTTAAGTGCTTTGCAAATTATAGAGGTGTTTTCAAATACAGGTAGAACCTTGCAATTCCAAGGGAGATTCTGGCTTTTAACAAGATTCCTAAATTGGCTAGTATTTCATATGCAAATTGAATTTGGTGGTTCACTGGTCTAAAAGGAGTGGGAATTGTGCAGTGGGAGACATTCTTAATCTTGGAAACAGTCAACTTTAATTTAGATTGGTAATACTTGAGCAAATGCCTAAAATCTCTAAATCTTCTCTCTCCTCATCTATAAATCTAAACAGGGAACCATTTTGGAGGTTCTCTGAAGTGCTTTCATGACATTTGTGTATGTACAAATCGATGGTAAGAGATATTTCAAATTAATTTTTACTGATAGGAGTTAACTTTCTTTTAATGGTTTCTTTTCATTATATGTTTGTTGAGAATATTTCTATGATGTCACTCTCATTCTCCTGCCACCTTATTCACTCCTCAAAAGGAAAAGAAATGGGAATTGCCTGCACCTGAGAGCTTATCTGCATATGTCCCATAAAATGTGAGTGGTGTTAAGCGCCATCTATCACAGGTATACTAGCAGGGGAAAAAAAAAAAAAATATATATATATATATATAGACACACACACACACACACATATATATACACATATATATATATATGTATATATATACACACATATATATGTGTATATATATATACATATATATATGTGTATATATGAACTTTTTGGAGTGGATTGTATTTGAATCCTCCTTAAGCTCTGAAACAAACAAACAAAAAAAATCTAGTGAATGGAAGCAGAGCTTACAAAACCGTGTAGGGAAATCGAACATTCTAATTTCAAATATTTTCTTCTTGAATATCTTTTTTTTTTTTTTTTTTTTTTTAAGACAGGACTGAAATTTATTCTTGGAAAAAACAAAGTCCCTCCCCTCCCCCCACACTCCAGGAAGGATTCTCCAGGGGGCCCTGCCCCTCCAATGGTCATCTCTCTTGTCTGACCCCAGCTTCCACCAGTGCCCCTTAAGACGCTGCTACCTGGGTAAGGGGTTCTTCCAGGTACTGCACCAAGGCTTGGTCCTTGGCCTTGAGCATTCCGAAGCCGACGGTCTCCTTGGCATACATACACAGCAGTAGTTGGCCACTTGCGTGATGGCCACACGGCCCTCCATGCAGTCCATGAGGATGAATTTGAGATTGTCTTCATTAAACGCTTGGTTCCCGTTCCGGTCGTAGGCGGCCCAGATGTTACTGGCGATGGCGGCGGTAACCAGGGCGTCAGTATCGCCGTAACCAGAGTAAGCCAGCAGAGACCCCTCGTTATTCAGCAGCAGGGTGCTCTGGACACCTCCAGTGTTGGCTTGGCTCAGCACCTGGGTCAAAGCCTTGGGACGTACCATGCCTGCAGCTCCCAAACCTGGGTTTTTGCACCCAGACCTCCGAATTGCCTCCTGCTTGAATATCATTTTTTAAACTCTCATTTGTTTTCTCTCTTACGTTACTTTTAGTATGTGACAAATGCATAATTTGCAAATAATCAGCAGGGTTTTTGTCCTTTACAAAAAGAGCTGGTAGCCGTGCACACTTAGTAATATAAAGGAAAGAAGACCCTTATCAATTAACCTCTTATATCCATTGGACAGCCAAACACCTGGCTACCCCTATGATTCCATATGGTCTATGGTGTCTGGTCTACGTGGCCACATTCAGATAATGTGCCAGCTGCTGGCAACAGCCTGAAGCACTTACTTAGACTGAGATAAGGAAGTAAGAAAACTATGAAGGATGTTCATAAGAATTTTGTGTACTTTTTGTCTGAAAGGTGCTCTTCAACTCTAGACCAGACAGGTAGATAATATAGGTAGACTGTGTCTCATTGAGAAATGCTCACTAGACCATGACACTCAGTTGATAAGGGTGACAAGTTGACTTGAACTTGTTCCTGCTGGTCCAATGTCCATCATCTTCCTAATTCAACCTCATTTCTAATTTGTAATCTAGCCCCTGGTTTCCATTAGCTGTCTGGTACTGACCTGAAGGATTTGAACATGGATTTTGACTTGGATGCATTTTACAGATCTTTATGTTTTCCACTCTAACCCAAGCCTGCTAACTTTCCTTCAGGCTAGCTGGAATTTTTAAATTACTAAGAAGATGGAAATTAAGATAGTAATTTTAAAAAACAGTTTATCGAGGAAAAATTTACTTGCTATAAAGTTTACCTGTTTAAAGTACAATTCAATGATTGTTAGCATTTTTACAGAGTTGTGTAACCATCATCATAATCTAAGTTTAGAATATTTTCATCATCCCCCAGAGCAGCCTTATACACATTAGCCATCATTTTCCACACTACCATCTCCCAGCTTTAGGCCACCACTAATGCACTTTCTATCTCTACAGATTTGCTTGTAATTTTTGATAAATGATTTAAACAATCCAGAAAATTCTTCTTTTTTTCTCCAAATTGCTCACCACATGATCTCTAACTTCTCAGTATGATGTTATTTACTTTCTATTAGGATCTGGAATATTAGCAATTAGAAATTATTTTCCTGTATATGTGTATTTTTCAAAGTCTAATTGTCCATTATCGAATTATTTAGGCATGTTACATTTTGTTCTCTGCTGTGTTTCCTTCTGTCTTTTAGCAGTGAGAGAAGAGGCATAGTAGCAAAGCCAAGAACACATGCGGTATCAATGACTTCACTCTTCTCCATCTCTGAATTTTTATTTAGTTTTATACACCCCTGAGACTTTCAGGAAATGAAGAGGCAACCTTGGGGCTTTAATTGGCGAGGCTCATCTCTTAGGTCCCATGGCTAGTATTAGTCACCAAGGAGAAATCCCTCTCCAGTCATACACACTTCCAACCCTTGTAATATTATAATTATATAGCTTTTTTGCTTTCCATGGAAGGGAATCAAGGTGATACAGAACAAAATAATTTTATCAGAGTTTAAATGAGCATGAACATAGACTGATTTGGATGGGTCAATCTGATATAACTAAATTTTTACACAACTAATAAACTAACCTCAGTATAGAAGAACAATATAGAATGATTACTCTAATTCTAATAGTGAGTAACATTTATTGTGTATACATTTGGGGGTACTTGATTAAAAGTAATATAAACAAATTAAAAGGAATAGGGTCTGATTTATTGAAAAGATACAGGTTGACTCTAGATTGATGAATAAGGTAAAGAAATGTGTCCCAGACTAGGCGGACAGGAAGGCCACCTTGGAAATCTCGAAGCGAGGAATTCATCTTTAGGGTACAGTGGTCCAGATGAATACATTTTAATATACAGTATGTTTGGTATCCTCTTTTGAGTCAAATTCCAGGGAGAGAGCATCTAATTAGCGTAGCTCAGGTCACATTCCCACTTCCCAGCTGCCTGGATTGACAGCACCACTAAGACTGCATTCAAAGACAGGTGGTGACATTTCTGAAAACAAAAATGGGATGCTGTTTCTGGAATTAGAGTGAAGAAATAAATGTCAGACTGTTAATAGCCAACATATTAGTTAAATTTCAAAATTTTACATGGTCCACTCATCTGGGCACTGCTCCAATCATTTTACAATTAGTTGCTCATTAAATTCCTCATACTAATCCTGCATGGTAGGAACTATTATTATCAACTCCAAGGTATAGATCCAGGGTGGTAAAGTAATGTTCCCGAACTCACACGGCTAATGAGAGAACAAGGAGGGATTTGAACACAGTCTAGCTCCCAAGTGCCTGCCTGCTCTCAATCAACAAACACTGTGCTACCTCTCCCTGGGCATGAGGATTTAGAGATCTTCCTTTGCTTTTCATAAGCACCTCATGAGATGTATTCCTATTTCAAAAATAAGAAACTCAGATAGAGAGAGCTTAAAATTTGCCTAAGACTGCAGGATTTCCGCACTCGTTTGTTGTCCACCATATTATACTGTGTGTCTTCACTTTCATGTAGCAGTGGGCATTTACATTATGTCAATGACTTAAATCCCATCCTAGATGCTTCAAGCTGACTTCAAAGCCCTATGCTGTATTTTCCCCTAAATAACATCTAAAGGCAGTCTTTTCCTTTTACAATCACATGCACTTCTTTCAATAAGAAGGCAAATACCAGCCCTCTGATGTGTGAATGAGACAAGACTGAAAAAGCTGGATCGAGATGCCATGTGCATCTTGTCTCTCATTTTCCCTTTTCCCGATCCATCCGCATTTCTACAAAGTAACATTTCTCTCATTGTGAGCATGCTAGGGCTTAATTCCCAAGCAGATCCGCCAAATCACTGGTGAATCTAAGATTGTTCTAGTGGTCAATCTGTCCAAGACCTGAGAGAAAGAGAATTTCTCATTTTCCTCTGTGAATGCAAAAATAATAGGCTATTTCTGCATTTTGTTTATATCATGCAAGTGTAAAACCCAAATGCATGTCAGCTTGCAGGCATCTTTATAAAACTTATTTCTCTGAAAAAAAAGTTTTTTTTAAATAACAGGAAGGTGCAGGCTTCGAGGAGAAGATTTTATAATCTGCTGCTTCTGGTCAGATTTAATCCATGAAGCAGAAGCCTGACTGGTGGTAACTGTGTTCTTAGCATCCTGTTCTAGCAGATGTAATCTTTCCAGTGAGAATATAAGATAGTTGCATTGACCATTCATTGTTTAGGGGCTGACATGACATGTGACAGGTAGTATGCCATCCCAGGGAGAGATAGCCAAGGTTATGGACAATTCCACAGATACTGGCTACAAGACTCCCCTTTTCCCTCTGACTCAATAATGCACAGTGGTTAACTGTGACTTCTGAAGACATTTGGCTTGAGTCCAAATTCTGGCACCCCCCACCCCCAACTGTCTAGCTGCATGACCTTGGGAAGGTCACCTGTCTCTCTGTGCTTCAGTGCTCGCTCACATGGTTTTTGTGAGGATTAGATGAGACCATGCATGCCTTAGAAAATGGAAAGCAATTGCTATATCAGGCATCACAAGTGTCTCAGTATGAAAGGTTAAAGGATCAGCAGTGCACAATATATAGCAGTTCTTGGAAATATAGAGGAGTTTTATGTTTATACATTGAGCTGAGTTGCTTCGCAAATAAAGTATTATGTTTGAAATTGCACACAAGCATCTCTGGAACAATTAATTCCACTTCTCTTTATGTTGTCAGTAAAGAACTGTTGATCTAGAGATCTGGCGAAAGCAGCAGGCAATAGAGTGAAAATAAAAAGGAAGATAGGGCCAGATGAAGAGAAAGAATGCTGGTATTAAATACAGAGGGCGCCAAAAAAAGTGTATATACATTTTAAGAAAGGAAAAAAACTGTATTAAAATTGTAATAGTCAATATATACTTATAACAAAAGATGAATACAAGTCATGTGTATACATTTATTTTGGCACCCCCAGTATATTTCTATCTTCCTTCAAAACTATTTTTGGTTTGCCCTTTGGGAATCTCACTCCAGGACTTGTTTGAAGTGGCCACTGGATAGATGGGGAAATGTACGCACTCCATATAGGTAATATCAGGGGTTTCATATGTGCATCGATACCTATATATCTCATCAATCTATATCTACATATTTCACCTATATTGGAGTTTTTGAGGGCATACCTAAAAATCAGTAAACAGATAAAGAGTTCTAGACACAAACAAGGGACTTGTGTAGACCTTCTGAGGTCTGATTCTGGCAGTTATGGGCCTGGAGATGGCTGGTCAAGAACGCAAACCCATTAAAAGGGCAGAGGAAGGGATGTGGCCAAAACACAGGTTCAGGAATAGTGTGGACATTTAACCAGGTGGTTTGATTAGGGGATAGCTTTGTGTACCTATTATGTTGTTATCTCTTAGGTGTACCTCATTTGTCTGGACAACACCATTTGAAGAAGGATTCATTATCCTGATGTTCAACACGAGACATTGAGACTTAGAGGTTAAGTAATTTCCTGTGTATCATCAACTGAATTGTGTGCCCCCAAATTCACATTTTGAAATCAATATAACTGTATTTGGAGAGAGAGCCTTAAGGAGGTAATTAAGGTTAAATGAGGAAATAAGGGTATGACCCTAATCCAATAGGATTGATGGTCTTATAAGAAGAGAAATCTCTCTCTCTCTCTCTCTCTCTCTCTCTCTCTCTCTCTCTCTCTCTCTCTCTCTCTCTCTCTCTTTCTGTCTCTCTGTCTCTCTGCCAAGTGTGGACAGAGAGAAGGTAGCCATCTGTAAGCCAGGAAGAAGACCCTTACCAGGAATCACATTGGCCAGCACCTTGATCTTGGACTTTCCAGCCTCCTGAACTATGAGAAAATAAATTTCTGTTGCTTAAGCCATACAGGTTGCAATATGTGTTATGGTGTTATGGCAGCCTGAGCTGAATAATACACTCTGATTATAGATTATAAATTACTAATTGGCCAGGGTTTGTGGTTCAAACCAGATGGGAGGATAGAAAAAAGCAAATAGACTAAAGATCATGAAACTGTAGAATAGACTCTTGTATTGATAGGTTGGATTATACAAAAGTGAGGAAAAAAAAGTCCATTGGCTAAAGGATAAGGTCTCGGTACCCCCCTTGAAGTAGCTTTCTTTCTGTAGGGCAATGAAATCTGGCAGGTACTATTCCCCTAAATGGAGCAAAGGCTTGGAAGATGGCAACACAGGGCTCCAGGGCAGCGGACATCTAGGGACCTCTAGGGACATAGCCCAACAGAACACGGACTCTTCTTTGATTTTGTAAACTCCAAAGCATTCTCATTTTTATCACATCTATCGACGTTTTAGCTGTGGTTCTGTCACTTAAAGCTAAAGTTCTCTCAATGGAATCAAACTAGATATGGCTGCATTAAAAAGATGACATGATGTCAATATCAGATTAGAAGACAGTGGTTTTACTCAATCATCACTCAAGTTGTACCCGGAAGAGCACAGGACCTCAGTAGTAGTCAATGTAAATCCAAGTTTTTTGTTCATTTACTTTTTTAATCTATATTTTGAGCAGTTGGATATTTTGAATTCATTTGAGATTTTGGGCTATTTACCACTGTTGCTTTTAAGTGCTCTGACTCTCATTCTATTTTCTGAAATATAATCAATGGAGTAATACCCCTGTGGTTCGTTGTGATCTGGGGGTTTCTCATGAAAGACACGATTCCATTTATTATTTGGAGCAAGCACAGGTGTGCCCAGCAACGCATTAGAGTGTCTTCCCAGTCTGGTTAGTTTCAATAATTTCTCTCAATCAGTCACTTAGAGGATGTAGCTGAGACCTCATAATTCTTTGGTGAGAGTGTAATATTATCATTTCTTTGATATCCCCTAAGTCATAATTTAACTCTTTGTCGATCCGATGCCTCGCTGTGCATCAGAATGTGATGCTATCTCCATCAAATCCCCTCTATGAAGCTCTAAGGACCTCTTCTACAGCACAATGAATGAAATATGATTTTTATAGTTTCTAGCCAAGATGGAAAGCAGCAATGCTAAAATGCCACAGAACAGTGCTTGCTAGATTTCCAGTACAGTCTTGGCAACCAAGCTGCCTGGGGAAGTTAAAGATGAACTTGAATACCAGCATGAATGTGTTTCCCTTAAGCAAAGGAAAACTTGGAGTTCTATACATCAACTGCTTCAAATTCTGTGACATACTAGGGACCTAAGTGGGACAAAGACAATGGCTCAGTGGTAATAAGAATAACCAGACTGGTCTTCATGAAAAGGCTGATAATAAAGTAAAAACTGCTGTATCACAACAGATATTTCCCACCTCTGTCTATGATCCCACCTAATCACTATTATACAACTTCTAGATTGATTTTCCTACACCATAGCTGTGGTCATTTTCCTCACCTCTTTAAAATGCTTCAATTGCTTCCCGATGTCTACTAAATAAAACCAGCAGATCCTTTGCCATCTGGTTCCAAACTTTCTAACTACCATATCTTGCCAAATTCTCTTTCACACCTCAAACGTCACCAACCTTAAGAATGCTCATGAGTTTAAAAGAATTTGTTTTGATAACTCTTTCTGAAATATCTGCCACTTTTTTGTCACCACAAACTCATCTCAGACACTCAATCCAATATATGGAGTCCCAAGGTCCCCAGTGCAAAACCATTTAGAATCCAAGTTTCATGGGGAAAAAATAGTATGTTGGTTATCTTAGCTTGAGCTGCTATACCAAATATCACAAACTAGGTAGCTTAAACAACAGACATTTATTTTTCTCAGTCTGGAAGCTAGAAGTTCAAGATCAAGGTGCCAGAATGGTCAGATTCTGGGGAAGGACTTCTTCTATCCTTTTGACAGTTGTATTCTTGTTATGTCTTCACATGGCAGAGAGAGAGAGAGAGAGAGAGAGAGAGAGAGAGAGAGAGAGAGAGAGAATGCTGTGCTCTCTTCCTCCTCTTATAAGGCACCAATCCCGTCATGGGGGCTCAAAACTCATGACTCCTCTAAACGTAGTTACCTCTCAAAGGCCCCACCTCCAAATACCACCACACAGAATTAGGGCTTCAACGTAAGGGGGCAGACATGTTCACTCCCTGGCAATGTTAAATGATAACTGACATGGTTTTGGTGATGGAGATTGATGGGAAATGGTGGAGACTGTGGAAACAGAGAGCATAGGACCCATCTAAAGGGGCTGCTGTTCCCCGCTCTAGTCATCTGCTGTCATGTATGAATGCCACCTTAGTTTCTCACTTCTCTCTTTTTTTAACTTAAAACTTTATTATTTTTAGAGCACTTTCTAGGTTTACAGCAAAATTGAGAGGAAAGTACAGAGATTTCCCATATTCCCCATCACACACATGCATAGACTCCCCGCCTTATCAACATGCCCCATCAGAGCTGCACATTTGTTATAATTGATGAACGCACACTGACACAACATAATCACCACAAGTCCATCGTTTACATTACAGTTCACTCTTGGGGTTGGACAGTCTATGGGCTTGGATAAATGTATAATGACATGCATCCATCATTATGTATCATGCAGAGTATTTTTGCTGCCCTAAAAATCCACTGTGCTCCGCCTGTTTACCCCTCCTTGGCCGCAATCCCTAACTACCACTGACCTTTTCACGCTCTCCTTTGTTTTGCCATTAGCAGAGTGTCATATATAGAGTTGGAATCACACAGTATGTCACCTTTGTAGATTAGCTTCTGTCACTTATTCATATGCATTTGAGGTTTCTCAGTGTCTTTTCACGGCTTGACAGCACATTTCTTGTTTGCACCGAATAATATAACGTTGTATGGATTGTACTACAGTTTATTTATTCATTCACATACTGAAGGGTAGCTTGGCTGCTTTCACATTTGACAATTATGAATAAAGCTGACACATAAACATCTGTTTATAACAGACTTTTGTGTGGACATAAGTTTTCACCTTATTTGGATAACCATTTTCATTCCCACCAATAGTGAATGAGAGTTTCTGTTGGCCATTCTAATTGGTGTGTAATGCTATCTCATTTCTGTTTTAATTTGCATTTTCCTGATAACATATGTTCTAGAGGGTGTTTTCATATGCTAATTTGCATCCCTATATCTTCTTCAGTGGAGTGTCTGAAGAAGGTCTTTGGTTCGTTTTTTAATTTGGTTGTTTATTCACATCTTGTTGACTTGTAAGGCTTCTTTCTATATTTTTGGATAACAATCCTTTATCAGTTGTGTCTTTTGTAAATATTTTCTTTCAGTCTGTGGCTTGTCTTCTCATTTTCTTGACATTGTCTTTCACAGAGCAGACAGTTTTAATTTTCATGAAATCTAGCATATCAGTTATTTCTTTCATGGATCATGTTTTGATTTTGAATATAAAAAGTCATCTCCATACCCAGGGTCATCTAGGTTTTTTGTATGTTATCTTCTAGCAGTTGTATATTTTTGTATTTTACATTTAGGTCTGTGACGTAAATTTCGTGAAGGTTTTTTTATTGTTGTTGCTGTTAATTTTTGTGAAGGGTATAAAATATGTGTCTAGATTCATTTTTTTAAATGTAAAGGTTCAGCTGTTCCAGTATCCTTTGCTGAAAAGACTATCTTTGATCCATTGTATTGGCTTTGCTCCTTTGTCAAAGACTAGTTGACCATATTTATGTGGGTCTTTTTCAGGGCTCTCTATTCTGCTCCATTGGTCTACTTGTCTATTCTTTCACTATCACCACACTATCTTAATTACTGTAGATTTATAGTAAATCTTGAAGTCAGTTAGTGGTAGTCTTCCAGTTCTGTTCTTCTCCTTTAATATTGTGTTGGCTGTTCATTGGGATTGGTCAAGAGAGAACTTTGTGTGAAATTTGGTAGTTGCAGTTGAAGCAGTAGCTATTTTTAGTTTCTGAAAGTTAACCTCCTAGCTGATCTGGCATGATACGTAAAATCTGTAAGCTCATGAAATTGGCATAGGACAGTACCCAGACCTCTGCTCCTCCAACTGGATATTCTAAAGTTTCATCGCATCTAGGCCCACGTGTTTGTGCCAGTTTATGGACAAAGGGGCCAGCTTACCTGCATCAGCAAGGTTGAGGGAGAGAGAGAGAGACAGACATAAGTTTCAGTTTGTCCTTGTGTGATTCTGTTCATTAACAAGGATGCCAGTTTTTCCTTATGTTAGCACACCTCAGGCCCTACTTTCTTCAAATGCTCTCCTGGATGACCAATTACAACTTCAGATCCAACACCAGATGTAGAGCCAACAGCGTCGCATAGATCAGTCCACTCTTGCCCCCATGATTGTGTAAGGTTTAATCTCTGTAATAAATTCCTTATTCTGTGTAGCTCCCCGTGTTCTGCCTCTTTCATTGCACCCTGGTTTAATACATGGACGAACATGTCTGTGAGCTGAATCTTGGCTGGGAAAAGCCAGAAAGCAAATGCTCTCTTAAAGAATGTCTTCAGATTCTCAGCTGAAAATCATCTCTCCTTCCTCTGAAAATGCATGCTTTTGTGTAGCATTTAACACATTGTAATGTTTATTAAATACTTCTGCATACATAAGTGTTTTACCTTCCCTAATATATTTCAATTTATTTACATTCTCTTCTTTTCTTCTCTCCCTTATTTTTATCAAAAACCTTAATTAAGAGAACAGCTAGTACCTATCCAGTGCCTGGCAACTATGTTTAAATATATCACTAACGGCATTTCATAAATTTCCACTAATTCTCACCCCAATATGGTAGATTAGATATTGTAGAAGTTATGATGCTCTTGACTACAAGAAACAAAATCCCTGACCAAAACTGGCTTAAGTAATAATAACACTTATTCTCTTCTATGACTAGAAGACCAGAGGTTAGTCAGGTACCAGAAGTACCTTTTTTGCTTGACTCCTTGGTCATTCTCTTGGCTCTATATTTCTATAGACCCTCTGTTGTCATTGTCCTCAGACCAGAGGGAAAATGGCTGCAGTCATTTTATGAGTTTTCTTTTACCCACAAGGTGACTTTTTTGAACAGAATCTGAGACATGTCCATGCTGGTTCTTGCACACATCACTCATATCTGGTCCACAGGGATGTCTGCAGCCTTTAACCTGACAAACTACAGATGTCATCAAGCAAGCCTATGGACTTTATTTTTTTTAGCTGTCTATCAAACACTAGTCTTCTTTTCCCACAACTGCAGAGGATATATATCAAGTTTTTTGCACTGTTGCTTTGATGCCCTTCTTATTAGACGTGTAGTGGGAGTAACATTGCCCATCATTCTGCCATAAAGGAGGCGTGGCACCCAATGTCCATCTCTCTCCAAAGAATTCTCTTTTTAATCTCCTTTTACTTTCTCAAACTCTCTGATCACCAATTGGCCAGAAGTGTGATGGTCGCTGTTTTTTTCACAACTCCTTTACAAATCCTGCATAGGTCCAAAACCTATGGGTACTTTCTATTCCCTTGGTCCTTCGCATCAAACAAGTCATATTTTAACATACAATTATACATGCAACATAAATTCGACTCAAGATGGCATTTAAAAAATTTGCCGTAGCCAGAATGACTTTCTGTAATGTAGTTTTAATCCAGGATTAATTACATCTGATATTAGGAGGAAAAAGGATGATGTGTATTTTCTTTCTTGTTTATTAAAACTTAGGGTTCTCTTTCACTTAGTGAACAGGTGGTATTACATCTAAAAGCAATATGGAGATATTTATGGGGAATATCTCCAATACGGGGAATTTATATAAGATTTCATGCATTGAATTGGTACTCAGATATTTTTCTGATTGATAAAATAATAATAGATGCAATTTGTTTAGCATCTACTATATGCCAATTTGTTTTACATGCATTATTTTAGTTCTCCAAATAACCCTGTAATATTCTCTATCCCCATTTTAAGAGAGGATGAAAATTAGTCCCATCAGGTTTAAGGATCCTTTGTGTAATTACCTACCTATTAAATGATAGATTCAGGATTTGATGACATGTGTTTGATTTCAAAGATGATATATATATATTTTTTATTATACACACTGCTTATGCCTTTAAACTTCATAAAAATTTATCATTTGTAAAAATTTCTATAGTTTACATTTACACAATACATTGATTTTCAAAGGTTATTTATATGTTTCATAGCTCCTCCATGAATTAGGAAAGCAAGCGAATTACCTTTTTTATTTATGAGATGTGAGTGATTGAGGCATATGTCAATAATTAACTTGCCCACGTACCCAGCCAAGCCAACTGGTGACTGGGTCTGCTAATTCCCTATGTGAGGAAATAGGTACAACAGTATGGTGCAGGCTGGGGGATCAGATATGCACAGTTATATCTGAGCATTGAGACTTACCTCTTAATCATCATCTTTGTGTGTTAAGTTCTTATCTCTATATAGGGATGTGATTCACATCTTACAACTGGGAATTGCAAAAAATCTGTCCTTTAGAGCACACTGAGCATACATCCTGGAACATAGCGGATGCTTAGGAAAAGTTTAGCTCTTCTATTACTGACTTTGGCGCTTATGAGAACACTCTGTTTTAGGGGAATTTATTGTTCTACTTCTTTCTAGTCATAAAAAACTGTCAAGTAAAAAGACATATGCAGAGTGTTTATACTAGGTATGTGTATATATTTACTGAAGTCCATATTTTCAACTACTTGTAGAATTGTGGGCATAGATCTTATTTTTCTAATGCTTTATTGCCTACATGTCAGGTAACTGCAGGTTTGAATGCTTAATTTCAGGTTTTCTGACATGACTTTTGATCTAGTTGATATAGTTAGGGTAATCTATCAGAGGAGAAAAAACTATTTTACCTTCAATGACAATTTTTGGAAGAGTTGGCGTGGGGCTCTGGGAAGTAATCAACAACAACCTAGAAATTTCAAACTCTAAGGATTTTCAACCTAGTGTGCTTTTCTTACATAATGGACTTGTCTAATATTCTACACTTCTTTTTTCATATGTAAATCCATTATTCTACAAAATTTATAGCACTTTTATGGATTTTTTTGTTTGTTTTACACATGGAGAATATTTTTTGCAGTAATTATACAATTTGCATTTTTAAAGAGTAAATTGCAATCAAGAAAAAAATTATCATACAAATTGCTGTGTGTATAATATAGTATCTGCAGAATATAGTGTTTACTTCTCTGATGTGCACACTAGATCTATCTTAGACAAATAGAGAATAAAGGAGAAAAACAAAACAGTTGCCAAAGAGATTAAACGGCCATACTTTCTCTCATAGATTTTTTTTTTTTTTGGTCTGCAATTTGATGAGATAAAGTAGTTTTCCATATTATAATTCGGGGGAAATTCTTGTTTGCTTTCAGTTCTACATAACTTCTCTTTTTTATGTCTCTCTCTCTCTCTTTCTCTCTCTCTTTCTGTCTCTCTCTTTCTCTCTGTTTTTGTTTGTTTGTTTGCTTCTATTTGAAAGTATTTGTGTGATTCACTGTCCAGAGAAATGTTAACATCATATGTTATGGACATCTTTAATTGAGTAAAAAAATAATAAAAGAAAGAAAAAGTGATGTTAGCTTTAGGACTAAATGTAGGTAATCAGGTTAATAGTTCTTATTTACAGTTAAAGAGAAACAAAACCACCAAAACAAAAGCAAAATAAAACAGCAACACCAAAACCTGAATAAAATGAACAAATGTTAAAATTAACAAATCTGTCTTGAAGAAGTGGTCTGCTCTGCTTACGTGTATATGCAATTTCTACATATTCTTCAGACATAAAATTATCTCATATTCTATTTAGTCAGAGTAGACAGAGGCTGTTTATCCCATAAATGATGCATCCTGTGATTAAGTTTTTTGACCATATGATGACAAATGTTTCCATAACCAATTGAATTAGTCATGCAGTTGGTCATTTAAAAGTATCAAAAACATCAGAGTGATTTTTGATCTATTTTTGCTGGAAAAAAGTCATTTTTTATTTGAAATTGATTTATTTTGAATCATTTGCATGTTAAACTCAATAGTTTCACACACAGATTAAAAAATATATATATTTCCTTGTGATCTGGAATTCATGATATAAGAAACCGTGAGTGTCACATTATTAAGCCTGACTTTGAACTCCAGTTTGACTTCCAATGTTATAGTGCACATGAGAGGAATTTTTCAAATGGTCATTTATCTTTTCAAGAGTCAAGATTATGAACAAGGCTTTCTATAGACATGTAATGATGTTATTTGTACTCCACGTTGGAAGTATTGAGTAAAGCTTTTACTATGAACATTGGGTATTGTTTTCTAGACTAGAAATGGAGGAATAAATCTGTAAGGGATTGAATTTGATTAAAACAAAGTACTGTGAAGTCTGAAACTATATTTACTTTATGTTTGAGGTTGATAATATGATCAGCATTTTTCTTCCAAGGTTCTTCAGTCTCCATTTCCCCTTCTCACTAGGAGTTAGAAGTGAAAAGATATAAAGGAAAAAGAACCAGTATTGGAAAAGTTTCAAGTGGATTCTAATATGCAGCTTGATGCGTATTTAATTCTGAAAAAAGAAAACTCCCTGTAGGGGTATAAGAATGAAGCACTCACAATTTCATTGTGGCAATGATTTTTTCATGCATGTGTATGAATTTCCATGAATCAACTGGAATGTAATACCTACAAGGTTAATTAGATGTGCTGAAAATGCAAATGTTCAGCACTCTCAAAATGCCTAGTTAATTCAGGTCTCAAGCAGACATCTATGCTATCTTTTTAACCACATTGTTTTCCAAGGTGTGGTGTTCATTTATGAGTAACATCCTCTGAACCTTTTCAATATAATAAAAAGGTATTTGAGATGCATGGTCAGTCAACATCTAACATAAAATCTTAAGCCTCTGGTTTTGAAAGAACAATGTGGATTAATGAGGGTTTTTTTTTTTTTTTATAGAGCTAATACAATCACTTGTCAAGAGACAAAGAAGAGAATTACTGTTGGTATTCTGGTCAAAAACTGTGTTGATCCCTCATGAAAATTGAAACTGCTCTGGAGAATAGATGGATTTTGACTTATTTGTGGTCTTAGTGAGGGGAATGAAGTCACAGAAAAGATGCATGGATCATAAAGCAAAATCAATATGGATACTCAGTTAAAGAAAAGCATTTTATGTTTGTGTCAGTTGGAATGGGATAGGAATTGTTCTTACAAAGAAATATGAAGCATGGTTGCTTATAAATTTTTATTTTGTTTGTTATTTAATGTATTAATGTGTCTTTAGCTTGTTCATTTGGAGAATTACAAAATATTACAGTGCATATATGTGTTTCTTTTAATTTTATTATTTATTAACATTTACAGAGATATTTTTATCTGATCCCAGAGCTTAGTACAACGTCTGCTCCAGGCTTTTGAGGTAAGGATAGGGCTTCTTTCGTTTCCTGACTTCATACAAAAAGAAAAAAAAAGGGAGATGAACAAGAGCTTCTTGCATCCACAAATATGAACTAAAATGGGTGCCTAATAACCATTCAAAGATTTTCTGGGGGAATATTGAGGCAGGATAAGTAGCCTAGGCAATTGACAACCCCCTCCAGGATACAACGTGAGGCACCTCAATGGTTACACGGGTAAAAAGTAACCACATCCAACACCTGCAGCTGGAGAAAAACAAGAACCACTTTTATTCAGCTAGGCTGATCCCTGTGACTGGGACCTAACCTTTAGCTAATAATAATGTCATTTACATTGTAGTTACTACAACTCCCATCATGCACCTGATTCCATGACAGTTCCAGAGCAACCAAATATGGAAGGAAAAGCAGGAATCTGAGGAGGTCTCACTCGGGGTGAGGAGACAGATGAGTCATGTCAATGGGTGTCATCAATTCCCACCCCTAGCAGAGATAAATACCCCTGGTCAGTACTTTCTCTGTGAGACTCAATCTCTGAGTAGGCTCACACTTCCATCTCAAGTGTTTACTTCTGTTTAAATAAATTCCCTGTGCTTTCCTGCATCTGTCTCACTCTTGATTTCTTTCTTGCATGGAGATGAGAACCTGCACCTCTGCTCCAGGTAGAGTTCTCTCTTGGACATGCCCTGAGCTTCAGGAGAGAATATCACAGTTGGCCCATGAAATGAGTCCAAGGGACAAGTCTAGGGAGAGTTACTCCCAAACATTAGTTGCTAGGTCATTTTTTGAAATAGCTTCCTAAACAGGAAGCTAGTAATTATTTTGAATTAGAGAAAATCAAAGATTTGTAATACCATTATGAAGGAGTCAAGTTAAAGCAACATCTTTTCTTATGCCCCAAATATAAACCCTTTTAGGGCTTCCATCATCATCCAATCCAGGAAAAGAAAGGGCATGAAACAAGTTACCAACATTATGTTTAATCATTGCTGTTCTATAAATCATGAATATTCTAATGCTTAATTTCAACAAACCTTTGGAAAACTTTCATGCAACAAAGCTATTCAAATCACAAGCTTACTTATAAGGCTCAATTGCATTGTTTTTCAATATTTCTATAGTTTCATAAAGTCACATGGCAGGAAAAATAAAACAGGTTCTTAACCACATATTCCAGTTCAAGCTTCTCCATTTATAAGTTTTGTGATTGTGATTATAATCTATCTGGCCTTGTTTCATCATCAATAGAACAAACAAGGTCATGTGAATGTATTCCTACTTCTTGGGAGAACCAACAAAGTAATCTCTAATCAAAACATATAAGCTATTAACACAAGTGTAAGAGGCTTCTACTACTATAATTATCCGTTATTACAATTGGTTAGAGTTTAATACTCCTAAAGCCAACAGCTTGGGTTCATTTTCCAAGAAAAATGGTTTGCTCCTGAGAAAACCAATAAATTTCTCTAAATCTGCTCAACTCCTATGTTCATGCTATTGGCTACAATGGAATCAGGTAAGAAAATGCTGAGGATTTAGTGCAAATATTTTGACCCAGTTGACACAACAACTCAGGGTGCATGCCCCATTGACAGCTATTCAATAGCATCATGCTTTTCTGTACAACTCAGAATCTTTTGGAATGCAGTAGTATAAAATCCTAACATCAGAGGGGATCTTGATTGATTAGGTTATCAAGTTACACAATTGTGATTTCAATTTCAGGCAGATTTAAATCAAACTGTCCTACATAGATAGACAATAGGTAGGTAGGCAGATAGATAGATAGATAGATAGATAGATAGATAGATAGATAGATAGATAGATAGATAGATAGATAGATAGATAGAGATGGGTTATAGCCCCCATTTCCAGAGCTGTTCATAAGTCCGGTATTTAGAATTTATAACTTGCCTCCTCAACTAACAAGTCCATATTTATCTTCATTTGCCTTCAATCAGGAACTCAGCCTGTTGTTCTTTCTAGAGAGGTGATCTAAATTTTTGTTTTAGATCTCCTGTTGGCCCCATCTGTATAGTTTCAGTAGAATTCCATTACCTTTTAACAGTGAACAAGACAGTTCTGGAACATTATAAAGAAAATCCCAAATGCATCTGTGTTCCTTCCTGTTCCCACTACATAGCAGCCATGCTATCTCACTTTGATTGTCAGGTTCAATCATATCAGACAGCACTATTAAACCCTTTCTGTTTTGTTTGTTTTCTGGCATAAAAAGCCCAAAGATCAATGATGATTTAACGTCCAGCGTAATACAGTCAGGTCCCATTGTGAAGACTGAGGGCAGGTTTTCTCCCTTGTGCAATAAAACCCCTGAACTACTAAAGTGTAGAGTCATGAGGAAAGGAAGCCAACATTTTTGTGAGGAGATCATTATATATAATAAGAAAAGCTGACACTCCCAATTCTACCCCTTAGTTCCTGTGCCTACAAATACTGTCTATAGGAAGAATGGTGCCATAATTTTGTTATGATTCAGAACATATCATCTTCATCATGAGGTGGTATCTGACAATTGTGACATAACAAAGACATTCTATCATTCTGTATAGGCAGATGCTTCTGACTTATGGATACATGAAAAGACCCACAATAGCAATGTGCATCAATATATTGCCTGTATTTATTCATTCCTTTGTTTATATGCTTTTTTATTTATTGGTAAAGAGAGTTCCTAGGTCAACAACAATGCTGTCTGGCATTGTGAGTTGTGTGCCCCCCAAATTTATGTGTTGAAGCCCAAACTCCCAATATGACAGTATCTAGAGATGGGACCTTTAGGAGTTAATTAAGGTTAAATGAGATCTTAAGGGCGTGGCCTTAATATGATAGAATTGGTGTCCTCATAAAAAGAGGAAGAGAGACCAGATCTGGAGTTCTCTCCCTCAGCCATGTGAGGACATAGCAAGAAAGTGACCCATCTGCAAGTCAGGAAGACAGTTCTCACCAGAAACTGAGCTTGGCTGAACATTGATCTTGGACTTTTCAGCCTTTGGAACTGTGGAAAAATAAATTTCTGTTGTTTAAGCCACCCACTTCATGGTACTTTGTTATGGCAGCCTGAGCATATTAATATATGTGGGATGTTATTATTGTTTTAAAACATGTTTACCTGTAAGGTGAAAAAAGCAAAAACAAATCCAGAAAATGACTCTTCCACTAAAGGCAAATTGTTGTCTCTACCACGGTGGAAGGATGCCAAATGTCACCAGGTGATTGTCTGGTATCGCTGGTGTACTCAGTTAGGACATTGCTCCTGGAGATACATCACTCAGTAGGAGCAAAGTAAGCATTTGCTACGGGAGATCAAACAGCTGAGCCAACGTGTAGTCTATACATTTTACTACCATGGTGAACTTATTTCTTTATGATTCAGTTTAACCATTTCTCAGATGGCTGGAAAGAATACTAGCTGATATTGCTATAAAAGTCATTTTGTCCACCTCCTGCATTGGGAACATTTTTACAAGCTTTCATGTAGACAAAAAAATATCCTACATGCTAAGGAATTCTGACAGCTCCACCTACACAATTCTTTTCTAAATATCATGTCATCAACCATGAAAACATGTTCCTTGTAAGTCCTTTACCACCCTTCCAAAACCAAGAATCCATTAAATAGCAATATTTTGAAAATTTCAAGATCTTTAAGCAAGGCAGGGAACAGTTTAAGTAAAGTTGGAAGAGGGTTCACTTCTGCTGCTAAATAAGTCTAAAAGAGTGGATTGAGTTTTGGTATTCACGATGTTCTGATTCCTCTTATAAACCAATTTTCTAAAGCCTATAGGCCCATTCTTTCATTATTAGTGCCCTAAGTTTCCTAGGAGAGGCTATAAATTCGGTTAATATCACTATTTGAAAACCCACAGAAGCAAAGTCTGTGTCTGGGTTTTGGCTCTTAGTCCAGTGGCTCTAAGATATAAAGAACTCTTTTAGAGAAGACATAGGGATTTTCTGGTTTTCTGTCTGCATTTGAAAAACAACAACAAAAAACAACAACAAAGGCATTTGAACTTATCAATCTAGTTAAGTTTTCCAGTCCTGGAATAAATCACTCTGCTCTGCCATCTTGAATTTTATTTCTCATGCCCATTGGCTCTCTCAACATGGTCTTTGATTGACACTTCTTCCAAGCGGCCATCGATAATAACATAGTTGGTTTTACATTTTTTATTGCATGCCTTGGGCTGCCAGACATCCACCCCTTAATGCTCATTACATGTTTTTGTTGTTGTTGTTGTTGTTTGTTTGTTTGTTTTTAAATTATCTTTAGTCTCAACCAACTCCAAATATATCCCAGATTCACTTTATTTCTTGGAATGTCGTTGGCTTATTACTTGTGCTAATTTCTGTGTCAGCTTCTTGGATACATAAAATACATAAGGGGTTTAACAAAAGAATACTGGTAATTCAAAGTATTCCAGGAAAGGTACAGAATCAGGCATGCGGAATGGGTAGGAATAAGGTAGCCTGGCAATAGCGAGGACCACCACAAAACCAGGGCACAAACCAGTCCAGTAGTGATGATGCTGAATAATTGGCTGCCAAAGCTTGCATTGCTTTTATCATCCCACCGCCTCTGGAAATTGCTACTGCATTTTTGACATTGCTGAGCCTAGAATTTGAGTGTTACTGCTCCACCATCTCTGCTTCTTAGCAAACATCTGGTTGGAAGCCTGCAGTGGGAGCATCTGTTTAGCAAGAGTGACTGGATAGCTTAGTATCTGGCACCTTCTACTTCGGTAGTGGGAGAAGTATGTGCTTCCCTATTATTACCCATATGGTGTATGGGTATATACAGATGGTTGGCTAACTGAACAGTCATGTCTCTCTCTTCTCCTTTGACCGTCTCCTGTAAATATTTTCAGTCCACGCTTCTTTTTGAGTTAAACGTGGCCATGTGAAATCTTTCTAGCCAATGAGACATACATTGAAGTATGTTGCTGAATTTCTGGGGATAATTTTGCTTTTCCTGATAATAAAGACATTTTTAACTGATGTTACCTCTCCCCCTTCCTTTTTGCTCCACTTTGAATGTAGGAATGAGTCCTGGAATCACAACCATCATCTTTGACTCTAACGAGAATAGGGAAATTACAGAGATGCAAACACTGATAACTATTGAGTCACTGAATCAAGGCCAGCAAAAATGAGATACAGACTTCTGCAATGTAAGAAAAATAAACGCTTCTTGGTTTAGGCCTTTGAACTCAAGTTTTCTATTACTTGAAACTGAACACATTCTTACTAGTACAGTGGAGACTTCCCCCGGTTCAGGGAAGCCAGAAATAAAAAAAATATAAAATAAATAAAAGTCATTTCTATTTTAAACACTAAAGAAATTAAATGAACACTGATTTTTCCCAAGTTCGCATCTGAAATTGTTATGAAGAATATTTGGAAATCTGGGCCCATGGTGTGTGAGTTGATGACAACTTCTCCAAATACCTTTGGAAGTCTGATCCATAATATACACATTCTTACTATTAGACTCATGTAGGCTAACATACGGATAACAGTTTATGTTTCTTAAATTTACTCTCCATTTCAAGATGAAATACAACCATTGCTTCATCTTTCCCCACAGCAAATAAGTAGATAAGGCCAAATGTAACAAACAGATTTTAAAAAAATATATACTAATATGTAAAGGTAAGATAATCATACCAATCCACCTCTTTGACACTCAGCTAAGATAATCATGGATTCAAGCACTCTACATGATGCTAAATCTGTGTAAAAAAATTATAAAATTCAAGTGCTACAAAACAAACTTAATATACTTAGTTTTATGACTAAATATGCCAATTTTTTGTCATCATTGCCAAAATGGTTGTGATCCAAATTCCTACTGGGACCAGACAGGTAACGTAAATGAGACCAGGTATAAGTATGCATGAGTACAAGGAGAGAGTGGCTGCAATTAAGGAGAACTGAAAATAGATACCCTGTCAAAGGAGGAGAAGCCAGTCAACCCCACCTGAGTGTGGCCGTGCTGGAATGCTGCACACTTGTCAGAGCATCTGATTGTCAGCAGAAGATGAAAATTCCATTTCTATGCGAAGTTACTTGCTTTTTAAATTTTACTTAATTAAACAATAATTACAGCCTGTAACTGGATTTTGGGCCAATAACTTGTAAACTTCACCTCAAGGAAAGACTTAATCATTGAGTAATGACATTATCTTTTTAGACTAGGAAAGACTATATTATGAAAAGCAACACACACACACACAATAATAAACAGAAATATGTATTTTTAAATATTTGATCAAAATGCTTTGCTTTTGGGGATTTCTTAGAAGTAACTAATAAGGAAGGCAGATGGATTTTATAAGTGTCCAAATATTATGCTACTTACCTACATTTTGAAACCAACTTCTTATTTATTGCCTATTAATAACATAGTGATGGCTTTATATTTGTTTCTTATTTCATTATTAATATAATGCTAGTAGCAAATAAATTCTCAAGTCCTAGTGTCATACATAACATAAACTAACTTCTTATTTATTTATTTTTTTAATTAAAGTTTATTGGAGTGACAATGTTAGTGAAGTTACATAGGTCTCAAGTGTATAATTCTGTAATACTTTATGTGTATCTCACATTGTGTGTTCACCACCCAGAGTCAGTTCTCTTTCCACCAACATATATTAGACCCCGTTTACCCTCTTCTAGAGCCCCTTCTCCCCCCTTACCCTCTGGTAACCCCTAAACTATTGTCTACGTCTATGAGTTTTTGTTTCTTCATTTGTTTTTCTTATTCTTTTGCTGTTTTCAGTCTTATATTCCACATATCAGTGAAATCATATGGTTTTCTACTTTTTCTGTCTGACTTGTTTTGCTTAGCATTATAATCTCAAGATCCATCCATGTTGTCACAAATGGTAGTATTTCATTTTTTCTTACCGCTGAATAGTATTCCATTGTGTATATATACCACAACTTCTTTATCCATTCATCTTTCGAAGGACAATTTGTTGTTTCCATATCTTGGCCACCGTAAATAAAGCTGCAATGAACACTGGAGCACACCTGTCTTTATGGGTAAATGTTTTCAGACTTTTTGGGTACACACCCAGGAGAGGGATTTCTGGGTCATATGGTAATTCAAGTTTTAATTTTTTGAGGAATCTCCACAGTGCCTTCCATAATGGCTGCACCCGTTTGCATTCCCACCAACAGTGTATGAGGGTTCCTTTTCCTCCAAAGCCTCTCCAACACTTGTTACTATTTGTCTTGTTGATGACAGCCATTCTGACTGGGGTGAGGTGACATCTCATTGTGGTTTTTATTTGCATTTCTCTGATGATTAGTGATGTTGAGCATTTTTTTCATGTCTATTTGACATTTGTATGTCCTCTTTGGAGAAATGTCTCTTCAGGTCCTCTGCCCATTTTTCAATGGGGTTGTTTGTGTTTTTTTTTTTGTTGTTGAGTTGTATGAGTTCCTCGCATATTTTGGATATTAGCCCTGTATTGGAGGCAATGTTTGCAAAAATCTTCTCCCATTCAATTGGTTGCCTCTTTATTTTGTCAATAGTTTCTTTTGCTGTGCAGAAGCTTTTAACTTTGATATACTCCCATTCATTTATTTTAGCTTTTACTTCCCTTGCCTTTGGAGTCAAATTAATAAAATGCTCTTTGAACCCAAGGTCTATAAGTTTAGTACCTATGTTTTCTTCTATGCAGTTTATAGTTTCAGGTCTTATGCTTAGGTCTTTGATCCATTTGAGTTAATTTTGGTACATGGTGACAGATAGCAGTCTGTTGCACATTCTTTTGCACATGGCTTTCCAAGTCTTCCAGCCCCTTTTAGTGAAGAAGCTGTCTTTTCTCTGTTGTATGCTTTTTACTTCTTTGTCGAAAATTATCTGTCCATACTTATGTGGGTTTATTTCTGGGTTCTCAATTCCATTCCATTGGTCTGTGTGTCTGTTTTTCTGCCAATACCATGCTGTGTTGATTATTGTTGCCCTGTAGTACAAGCTAAAGTCAGGGAGTGTGATACCTCCCACATTGTTCTTTTTTCTTAGGATTTCTTTGCCTATTTGGGGTCTTTGTGGTTCCACACAAATCTGATGATTTTTTGTTCTATTTCTTTAAAAAATGCCATTGGGATTTTGATGAGGATTGCATTAAATCTGTATATTGCTTTGGGTAATACATCCATTTTAACTATGTTGATTCTTCCAATTCATGAGCACAGAATATCTTTTCATTTCTTTTTGTCTTCTTCAATTTCTTTTAAAAATGTCTTATAGCTTTCAGCATATAGATCTTTCACATCCTTGGTTAAGTTTATTCCTAGGAATTTTATTCTTTTTGTTGCAATTGCAAAAGGAATTGTTTTTTGTTTTTGTCTTTTTAATTTCTTTTTCTGAGATTTCATTCTTAGTATATAGGAATGCAATGGACTTCTGTATCTTGATTTTGTAGCCGGCAACTTTACTGTATTCATTTATTGTTTCTAATAGCTTTTTGGTGGAGTCTTTAGGGTTTTCTATATATATAGCATCGTGTCATCTGCAAGTGGTGACAGTTTAACTTCTTCATTCCCAATTTGGATGCCTTTTATTTCTTTCTCTTGCCTGATTGCTCTGGCGAGGACTTTCAACATTATGTTGAATAGCAGGGGTGATAGGAGACAGCTCTGTCGTGTTCCTGAACTTAGAGCAAAGGGCTTCAGTTTTTCACTGTTAATTATATTACCTGAGGGTTTGTCATATATGGCCTTTATTATGTTAAAGTATTTTCCTCCTATACCTATTTTATTAAATGTTTTAATCATCTATGGATGTTGTGTCTTGTCAAATGCTTTTTCTGCATCAATTGATATAATCATATGATTTTTGTCCTTTATTTTGTTTATGTGGTGTGTCACATTGATGGATTTGCGAATGTTGAACCATCCTTGTGCCCCTGGGATGAACCCCACTTGGTCATGATGGATAATTTTTTTACTGCATTGTTGCATTCGATTTGCTAGACTTTTATTTAGGATTTTTGTATCTGTATTCATCAGAGATATTAGTCTGTAGTTTTGTTTTCTTGTGTTATCCTTACCAGCTTTTGGTATCAGGGTAAGGATGGCCTCATAAAATGAGTGAGGGAGTATTGTCTCTTCTTCAATTTTTGGAAGAGTTTGAGTAGAACAGGTATTAGATCCTCTTTGAAGGTTTGGTAGCATTCACTAGTGAAGTGATCTGGTCCCACATTTTTGCTTTTGGGAAGGTTTCAGATGACTGATTCAATTTCCTTACTGGTAATCGGACTATTTAGATTTTCCAATCCTTTGTGATTCAGTCTAGGAAGGCTATATGTTTCTAAGAACGTTTCCATTTCTTCTAGACTATTGAATTTTGTGGCATATAGTCCTTCATAGTATTTTTGGATGATCCTTTGTATTTCTGTGGCATCCGTGATAACTTCCCCTCTTTCATTTCTGATTTTGTTTATTAGTGTCTTTTCTCTTTTTATCTTAGTGAGTATAGCCAAGGATTTATCAATTTTATTAATCTTTTCAAAGAACCAGCTCTTTGTCACATTAATTTTTTTCTATTGTCTTTTTGTTCTCTATTTCATATTTCTGCTCTGATTTTTATTATTTCTTTTCATCTCCTGACCTTGGGTTTCATTTGTTCATCTTTTTCCAGTTCTTTAAGGTGTAATTTAAGGTTATTTATCTGGGATTTTCTTGTTTCTTGAGATAGGCCTGTAATGATATAAATTTCCCTCTTAAAACTGCTTTTACTGCATCCCAAAAATTTTGGTAGGATGTATTTTCATTCTCATTTGTTTCTATGTATCTTTTGATCTCTCCTCTAATTTCTTCTTTGACCCGGTCGTTTTTTTAAAAGTATGTGGTTTAATTTCCACATATTTGTGATTTTATCTGCTTTATTTTTGCAGTTGCTATCCAATTTCAAAGCTTTGTGATCAGAGAATATGCTTGGTATGATTTCAATATTCTTAAATTTGCTGAGGCTAGTTTTATGTCCCAATATATGGTCTATCTTTGAGAATGTTCCCTGAACACTAGAAAAAAAAGTGTATAGTCTGATGTTCTAGGATGAAGTGCTCTATAAATGTCAATTATGTCCATTTGATCTAATGTGTCATTTAGGGCTGCTATTTCTTTATTTATTTTCTGTTTGGATGATCTATCCATAGCTGTCAATGATGTATTTAGGTCCCCTACTATAATTGTGTTTTGGCCAATGTCTCCCTTTAGTTCTGTTAGTAGTTGCTTGGTATATTTTGGTGCTCCCTGATTGGGGACACAAATATTGATGACTGTTATGTCTTCATGTTGTATAGTCCTCTTTGTTATTATGAAATGTCCATCTTTGTCTCTTGTTACCTTTTTTATCCTGAAGTCTTTCCATCTGATATCTGTATGGCTACACCTGATTTTCTCTGGATACCATTTGCTTGGAGTATCAATTTCAACCTTTCACTTTTCTATGTTTGTCCTTGTAGCTGAGATGTGTCTCTTGGAGGCAGAATACGGTTGGGTTTAGTTTTTTGATCCAATCTGCTACTCTGTACCTTTTTATTGGCGAGTTCAGTCCGTTTACATTTAGGGTGATTATTGATATGTGAGGATTTCCTATCACTCTACCTTCGGTTTTCTGGTAAGACTGTGTCTCCATTGTTTCTTTGCCTTTTTGTTGTCTGTTATTTCTGTGTGGTGGTATTCTACGATTTTCCCCTCTGTTTCTTCTTTTATTATGTTATATATTTCAGTTCTGGATTTTTTTTTTTGAGTGGTTACGATTAAGTTTATGTAAAAAAAAGTTTCATATTTAGAGTATTTCATTTTCTTCAGCATGCTTACTTTCTCCATTCCCAAATTCCGGTTGAGGCCTTTACTCTCCCCCCTTTTATGTTTTGATTGTCACAAATTATTCCTATTTATGCTGGTCAAATGGCCTCCTTCAGTATTTCTTGCCGTGCAGGTCGTGTGTTAGAAAATTTCCTCAGTTTCTGTATGTCTGGAAAGGTCTTTATTCCTCCTTCATATCTAAAGGGTATCTTTGCTGGATATATTATTCTTGGCTCATAATTTCTCTTCTTTGATAGTTTGAATATTTGATTCCACTCCCTCCTGGATTGTAGAGTTTCTGCTGAAAAATCTGATGATAATCTAATGAACTTTCCTTTGTAGTTTACTGTCTTCTTTTCCCTGGCTGCCTTCAGGATACTTTCTTTTTTGTTAATTTTTGACAGCTTCAATACAGTGTGCCTTGGAGAAGGACTGTTGGGGTTGAGGTAATTACGTGTTACATTTGCTCTTTGGATTCGAAGATCCAGTTCTTTCCACAAGTTTGGGAAGTTCTCGTTGACTATTTATTTGAATATACTCTCTGTTCCCTTCTCTCTTTCTTCTCCTTCTGGTACGCCCATTATTTTTATATTACTCTTTCTGATGGTGTCAGAAAGTTCTTGTAGAGTTCTTTCACTTCTTTTAAATCTCAAGTCTCTTTCTTCTTCCATCAGTGCCATTTCCAGATTTCTGTCTTCGATGTTACTGATTCTTTCTTCCATCCAGTCACCTCTACTACCTAAGCTGGTTATTTCATTCTTCGTTTCTTTTATTGAGTCTTAACCTCCAGAAATTCTATTTGGTTCTTTTTAAAAATTTCAATCTCTTTGTTAAAATGTTCATTTTGTTCTTTGATTGTGTATCTGATTTCATTAAACTCACTGTCTGTGTTTTCTTGCACCTTGTTGAGTTTTTTAAGAACTGCAATCTTCAATTCTCTGTCATTTAAGTCACATATTTCCACATCTTTAAGTTCATTTTCTGGAGACTTTTCATTTTCTTCCTGAGCTGTCTTGTTACCTTGGTTATTCATGGCAATTAATGATTTATTATTTATCTTCCTAGACATCTACAGGAGTGAGCTCTGCAATAGGTTGATAGGAAGATGTGTTTCTTTTGTTTTCCAGTTAGTGTTGGTAGAATGTTTTGTTTTCTCTCTTACTGCAGCCTTTCATTCTCTCTCGCACTGTAATGTTTATTTTCTCTGCACTATTCTATCTTCTCACACAATGGGGGGATTCCCTGGAAGGTGGGCTTCTCTTCTGTGATCAGTTCACCTGGGTCACAGGGCTCCACATGTGTGGGGGGATGTGGAGAGCTTCCGTAGTTCCAAAGCTCTCTCTGCACCAGACTCAGAGCTCGTGTGTTTCAGCAATTCTGTTTACTCCTGCAGGGATCTGCCCAGATAGGTGGGGGCAGGGGCAGGTGAGTTGTGAGAATTGGCCCAGAGCAAAGGCGGCGACCACCACCACAGCTGGTCCTGCTTCCACAGCTCCCTCCCCTTTGCCAGAACTAGTTGGGCTGCGAGTCCATGTCTGTGGACCACAGTTCTCAAAAGTGCAAATATTCTGTTCTTTTGTTCTGACACTACTACTGTTCTACTTTTAGCACTGGACAGGTGGCAGCAGGGCGAGCTCTGGGAGGGCGAGCTCTGGGGGGCAGTTAGGCTCAGTGCCTAAGGCTTCCATTCTCTGCTCAGCAGTAAGGGCTTAAAACACCATTGTCAGCCTTTTTCCCTCAGGCTTTGCTTCCAGGTCTCTGCCATGAGTGTTCAGTTCATCTGTGTTATATGCTGTCCCCTCAGCCTTGTGGGCCATAAGCGGAGCCCTAGCTGTCCAAGTTCTTCCCTCTCCCACAGCTGCGATAGTTCTGGAACGTAGCAAGCTCAGAGCACCGAGCTAGGTCTGTGTCTCTGTCTCCAAACTTCTCCCTTCCCTCCTCCCCTGCTCACACAATTTGCCTACCTTTAGATGATTTCAGTAGTACGTCTCTTAGTCTTGCCTGTCTGCTGTGCAAGGAGTCCTTTGTGGAGTTATAGTTGTTCAATTTGTTGTAAATTCCAGGGGAGATTTCAAGAGGCTCACCTCATGCTGCTATTTTTATGATGTCATAACTTCTTATTTCAAATTTCTATTATGTCTAATTGAGAGAAGTCAAGGGTGAAGGAACTCTCATTTATGTTGTCATTATGGACGAAGTCTGATATAGGATCTCCAATTTTCAACATGTGTTTTTCTTGGACATTCATTTTACTCACAAGGAGGGTTATATATATATATATATATATATATATATATATATAGATAGATAGATATAGATATATATAGATATAGATATATATAGATATATATAAATAATTTTTTTTTTTTTTTTTTTTTTTTTTTTTTTTTTTTTTGTAATGGGCCAAGATTGGTTGCATCATATATTGATTCACTCTGCATTTCATTGTTTAGGACTGAGGCACAATGTCTCAACTGGAATACCAGAAGTATATCGAAATCTACATAATAGCTGGGCTCTGACTTTTAAGCAATAACCTCAACAAAAGGAAGGCGATGTGAATAGTCAGTCAATATTCAGCCATAGCTGTCACAGGGTCTACATTTTGTTGACTAAGTGTCTTCATTTCCAGGGGCCTCCTTATTCCATATAATTTGGCTATATTAGTGGTTAACTTATTTAATTCAAGCAAAAAAAAATTTTACAAGTTATTCTATAGTAATTTTACTAAATTTTAATATTTAGTTACATTAGTTATATATCATTTTCCAAACTATATCCCTTTCAATTCCCTTTGTTTCTATTGGTTTCACCAATATTTTATTTATTACTTACTATATGCCAAGCATTATGATGGTTTCAGGAGAACAAGTATATATATATAAAATACCTGGGGCACTTTTAGTTAATTATAGTGGATGGATTATATGCATTGATCTCTAAGATTTCTTCAAATGCTACTAAAATGAGAGTGCATAAGAATAAAATATGTAAACCTTCTAGGATGTCAAGAATGGAAGGGGGAAAACAAAGTGAATGAGAAAGGTGAATTTATTTTTGGAAGAATGAAAAACATGGAAAGCCATAATAACTGACAACATATCTGAAAAAGTCAAAACATAAGTCCCTGAATAGAGTGGGACTCTAAAGTCATAAATCTATTAACTTATGATGATAGATCAGGAAGGCTTACGATTTGAAACTACAAGTAATTTAGAAGATGAGGAAGATATCAGGATAACAACAGAAGACAATGTTAAAATCTATAAGAAATTGATGTTCCACAAGGTAACCCTTATTTTGTCTCCCCTTCCATCCCAGCCATCCATCCACTCTTGGTAATGTGTTTATCAATTGAAAAAGAAAAAAAAAAAAGAAAAAATAGCACCGGAGCTTTCAAATTCAGAGACACAGCAAAATGGGCTGAAGGTAAGACTTTAAACAGAAAACGAGTATTCAGTGAAAACATATAAACCATGAAACAGTGCCAGCTCATATACATTTCTCTTAGTCTGTTTCCACAATTCCTGTAGCCAGTTCACATGCCCTTCAAAAGGAGAGTAGCAGATCCATTCTTGAAAAGGCTGAAGGACCAATGGTGAAAACCACAGGTAGCTTTGTCTGGGGTAAAGGGTCTTCATTGTGAAAAGTCAGCATATCCCTATACTGACACCTCCCAGTTAATAAGTCCTACACATGGCCCAAGAGTTCCAATTAACAGTCAAGCCTCATAAGACATGAAAGACAAAATCCATCATAAACTAACATGAAAAAGTGACCTCATGGGAAACAGAGAATCTCAGGAGCAGAAAAAAATTAAATAAACTATAATTGATATTCTGAGATATGAGGGAATATACTGTTGTTGCTTTAATAAGAAACAATCACTTAACTTCATTATGTCTCATTTGTAAAATGGTACCTCCTGTGTGGCTATGAAGATAACATTAATGAATATATGTAATATATGTAGAACAATACCAGACCCACAATAAATTATACATAAGTATTAACTATGGTATTAAAATCAAGGGATAGGTGAATTATATGTTTAAGATTACTTCATAAATTTTTAGGACTGAGGATAATGTTCAAATTAAATTAATTTTACAATCTGAAAAGGAAATCAAGAAAACAATTCCATTTATAATAGCATCGAAATAGTAAAAATGTTTAGGAAAAAATTTAGCAACATATGTCTAGGATTTGTATATTGAAAAGCACAAGTCATTACTGAAGGAAATTAGAGAATTAAAGTAATAAATGGAAAAGTCACCTTGTGTTCATAAATTAGAAGATTGAATATTGTTAAGATGGTAAGACTTCCCAGATTGATCAACAGATACAACACAATTCATATCAAAATCCCAGTTGTTTGTTTTTACTTACTGATCCTAAAGTTCAAACAGAAATGAAAAGGGTACAAAATAGTAATAATAATAATAATAATAACAAAGTTAGAGGATTCAAACTTCCTGATTTCAAAACTTATTTCAATCTACGGTAATCAAGACAGAGAAGTATTGGCATAAGGATAAGTGAAAAGATCATTGGACTAGAATTGACAATATTTATAGGAACCTTACATTTATTGTTAATTGATTTTTGACAAGGGTGCTAAGACAATTCAATGAGGGAAAGAATAATCTTTTCAACGAATGTTGCCAGAACAACTGGATATCCACAAGTAAAAGAATTAAGTTGGACTCCTACATGAAATCATGTACAAAAACTAACTCAAACTGGATCATAAGTATAAATGTAACAACTAAAACTATAAAACTCTTAGAAGAAAGCATAGGAGTAAATCTTTGTGACCTTGGTAGAGGTAACGGTTGCTATGACAGCAAAAGTCAATCAAAAACAAAAACAAAATAGATAAAATAGAATCCATAAAAATGTTTCAAATTTTGTGCTTCTAAGACACAATCAAGAAAGTGAAATGACAGCTTATAAAAATAATTTTTGCAAATCATATCTTATCAGGAAACTAGTGCCAGACCATATAAAGGATACTTATGACTAAACAGTAAGAAGACAACCTGATAAAAAACAAACAAAAAAACACATAAAGAACTCGAATAGATATTTCTACAAAGAATATTTTCAAATTACCAATAAGAACATGAAAAGATACTCAAAAGCATTAGTGGTTAAGAAAATGTAAATCAAGCCATAATGGAATACCACATCACACCCACTCGTATAGCTAGATGATAACAAGTGGTGTGGAAGATGTGGAATAATTAGAACATTGGTGCAGATGACATTGTAAAATGTTGCAGCAATTATAGAAAATAGGTTGACAGTTCCTAAAACTGTTAAACATAGATGTACCATGTGATGCAGAAATTACACTCCTAGGTATATATCTAAGGGAATAAAAACATATTTTCAAAAAAAGTGTACTGTAGTGTCATAGCAGAATTATTATTAATAGTCAAAAAGTGGAAACCACCCAAATAAATATCAACTCGGTGAATGGGTAAATCAAACATGATGTGGTTTATCCATTCAATGGAGTATTATTCAGCAATGAGAATAAATGAAGGGTGCATGCTATATAATATGGATGAGCCTTGAAACATTATGCTAAATAAAATGAGCCATTCAAAAAAGGCCACATTATATTTTTTCACTCATATGAATTATCCATAATAGGAAAATTGATAGAGAAAATAGAATATTGTTTGCAGGGAACTCAGGATAGAGGATAATGGAGAGTGACTTCTAATCAGTATAGGGTTTCCTTTGGGGTGGTGGGCTTGTTTTAAAATTAGGTAGTAGTGATGGTTGCACAAATTTGTGAATATTGAAAAAAACACTGAAGTGTACACATTAAGGAGGAATTTTATGATATACAAACTACATCACAATAAAGTTAATAAAAATAGATTAATCATTAATCTAATTAGAATGAAGAACAGCAACACTATGACTTATTGTGAAACAGAAAAATGATGAAATTTTAAAAAGGAAGAACCCAGAACACAAATAAGGAGCTGTGGATGATTGGTGAATTGAGTTAAAAGTATCTTTTAAAAAAATTATTAAATTTACTGGGATAACATTGGTTAATAAGATTATGTTTCAAGTGTGTAATTCTATAATATATCATCTGTTCATGACATTGTGTGTTCACTACACAAAATCAAGTCTCCTTCATATATTTGACCCCCTCTACCCTCTTCTACCTCCCCTACAGTTTTTCTCCTTTAGTAACCACCATATTGTTGTCTATGTCGATTAGTTTTTTTGTCTGTTTGCTTTGTTTGTTCATTTGTTGCTTTCTGTATTATATCCCACATATGAGTGAAATCATACGGTTCTTGTCTATTTCCATCTGACTTATTTTGCTTAGCATGATAATCTCAAGATCCATCCATGTTGATGCAAATGACAGTATTTCATCTTTTCTATGACTGAGTAATATTCCATTGCATATATGTACCCCATCTTCTTTATCAAATCATCTATTGAAGGACACTTAGTTGTTTTCATGTTGGTCACTGTGAATAATGTTGCAATGAATATAGGGGTACATATAGCTTTATGAATAAATGTTTTCAAATTTTTTGAGTAGATACCCAGAAGAGGGATTGCTGGGTCATTCAGACTTGATGCCGTTAATGAACTCAGAGCACAAAACCTCACATGTAGGACAAACTATCATATTTGCATTCACCATGGGCTGTGAAATGGGACTGATGATGAATGAGTGGGTATAAATGCTAGAACTTAAGTGACCAGTGGGATCTTATAGACCATATAGCTCAGTTAGATGCAGAAAAGATCTTTGCTATAATCATGTTTACATACCTCGTGAGTGTACAGCCAAAAGGAACCCAAGAGGTTCATGTTCTGGTTTTGTGTTGACATGTGAATGCATTAGAGTGTAACTATTTTCATCAATGTATTATATATTTTCTTTATTCTATATTTATATGTATCACACAAACTTGTCAGCAAAAAGATAGAAACTATTCACTTGTTGCAAATAATATGTTAAAATTAGAACATACTTGAGCAAACTCAATTGTTTTCTAAAAAGGCAAAATGCTTTCTTAAATGCAAAAATCGCAGGCAATATTAACACTGTTCTTTTCATATTTATTATCTTATTAATTTTGGCAGTATCATAAAGTTGGTATAACATGATTTATTAGCTATAGTCTCATGCTGCTTGTTTTCCATGATTCCATTATCTTCTTTCTGAATTATAACTTCATTATTTTTCTATCAATTCAATAAATAATTAGATTTATTTATTTACTCTGGATTCAGTAATTGATTTCACCATTAATGAAAAAATACAGTCCAACAGAGAAGAAGAAAGTGTTTTTGAATTATATTCAGGTGACAGTTGTGTGGTAGACACTAACACAAACACGTATGTGTGTGCTTGCCACGCACGAGACACTGTTCTAATGATTTTATAAATGTTAACTCACATAATCTTCAAAATAAATCTGCAAGGTAGATATTAATATTAACATAACAATTTGACATGTGAGGAAACTGAGGCCCTTAGGAGATAAGTTAAATAGCTGTGCTTTTAACTTCATGACCACAGGCTACCAATCAGATGGATAACCAAGAGCCTCCACTGGTAGTTGCTGGAGTTGTATCTCTGGAAGTGCTGGCCAATCATACACACTGCCTATCTTGGAAATGAATTAATGACCAGAATTGATGAGCAAGGACTGAGGAAATTTCATGTTGTTATACTAGGCATAAACACATCTTCTAATAGAAGGCTTCTCAGATAAGCATTCCCTTGTCTTCAGCTCAGACTAATCTAATTTGCTTTTCCAGGTCCTTCCTCAAACTCAATGGTGATTATATTAACAGGTAGCAAAATTATAGGAAAGACTTTATTCTTGAACAATTCAGTCATAAACCTAAAAATGCTGGAGAATAAAGAAACTGACAGTGATTTCATGATATCTGGCACATAGACTCTGAGATCCTCAGGTGTGAAGATTATTGATTTATTAATATTCATGTCTTTAAGGTCATAACAAAGTGACTGATTCATAATAGAAATTAGATAAACATTGGATGATGGTTTTCCTGATGCAAGGAAGGGAAAAATGAAGGAAGGAAGGAACTACCAATGTTTGTGGTAAAAAGATTTGTTTCTCATCACATCCCAAATTGAAGGGAACAGTTATTTTTACATTTTCTTTTTAAACATTTTAGAATTCCTTTTTATATTACTAGCATTTTAATATACACAACTCACGGTACAGGTATTAACACTCCCTTATTTTTAGATTTCATATCGTTGTCTGATTCGGTATTAAAGCATTTCAACTCAATGCCTTTTAGTTTCATAGCAATTCCTGTTTTAATGCTCACAAAATTGGAATGTCCTTCTATTAGCCAAGGTGGGAATTGCTTAATAGTAACGGAATATCAGCCATCTCCACTGTTTTACTCTAGGGAGAAGGGAGAGATGAATTTTTGAAGCTCTATTTATTGCCTTCCAGGCAAAAACAAAACAAAACAAAAAACACAAAAGGATAAAGGATAAAAAGAGCAGAAAACACCCTCTGAAAAAAGCAAGCATATGAGATATTCACTCTTTTCACAGTCTTCACAAATGCGCAGATGAGGGACTTAATTTGTGGTCTCAGTGTTTTGATCTGATTCCCTGTATTTGCATCTCTGGCAACTAGATATGTCATTGCCCACTGAATAACCTCAGCATAACCACACTGCCACAGGCTGCCTGCAGACTCAGCAGAATGCAAAAGCTACCCAGTGGATCCTGCCACAGAGGTTGGCAGCATATGTCATGATCTTAAGAAAATAATTATTTCATTATTTAATGCACCATTTTTCTTACTATTGAATCATATCCTTATTCCTAAGGGATATTCATTCACTTTTAGAATAAGTCCTGTCACTTGTGACTTAACCATACCCAAACCCAGTAATTTTAAAGCCTATCCAGTTGAATCATTTAGTTTATATGGCACATGTACCCACACATGCTGTATCATCATGTATGCATAGGCAAAAGGAGAGATAAGAACCCAGTCTGGCTGGCATCGCTCCTCTCCTAGTAACAAAAATGTTATCATTTCACTGAACATTATTTACTGATAATATGTAAAGCTCCTTTCAAACAAATCTCTCTCTTTTTATTAGTTTGTCTCTTCCCTTTGTGCTCAGTCCAGTTCTTTGTATCTCTCCCAGCTCAATACTTGTTTGATAACTACCAAGTTACTTGGAGAAGAGAAAACTAAAACAGAGTTAAGCTATAGTTAATTTTTCACAAGTAGGTATTCTGCAGTAAACTAAAATTCCCTTGATGTCTTCACCTGTGCTTTATATACCAAGCATGGCATTTCAACCTGGATTATGTACAAAATGGTGACGTTTATCTATACATATGGCTGTGCTATAATTCATTTGTAAAGGACATAGGGAGCTATGGTATCATCACTTTTTGTACCGTATTTTTTCATATGCTCAAGCCACGTTTATTATGCCAAATAAAGTATTCAAACTTATTCCAAAGTTTAAACAAAGT